>NC_134579.1:72677500-78412500 GCF_037038515.1 Microtus pennsylvanicus | reverse complement strand
ATGCTAGGCAAGCGCTCTGTCACCATCCCACTCCTGCAGCTCGAAGAGAATATTCTCCTAAGAAGCCAACTTTTATTTAACTAAGCAGAGTGCTCCAAATCATCGTCACTGAGTTCTTACTTCTATCCCACACATTGCCTATAAGCATGACTATAAAACTTTTAAGTTACTCATACTTACCATTTTCTTAAGCGTAATTTCAACCAAATCTTTGATCCCTTCATCAGGGTCTTCTTCAGAGGGCTGCTTGAGAAGGCTGTTCTTCAGCATGTGGAACATCTCCTCCTTTGAAATGAAGCCGTCCCCATTCAGATCAAACACTTCAAAGCAATCTAAAAAAATTGATATATATATATATATCACATATATAATATATAGTATTGTATTAGATGTTTGTATATTTGAGATTATCACTAGGTGCCATTGTCTCCTGACAAAGCAGTCAGGGTGGAGGCATATCTTATTGTTGCACTACTGGGCTGCAAGCTTGATGCTAGTTGACTTTCATGGGAATGATGGTGTATACTAGGGAAATATCCCCACCCCTCTTTCCATGCTTCTTTAGCAGACTGTGAAAAGAAACTCCTAGGAGCAATGATATGAGCTTTGCTGACCAGAGACATGGAAAAGCAATTGTGTGTTTACGTTAACTTTATTAAATGAAGTATGACTCCATTAGTTGACAATCATTTAAAAAGTAGAAAATTTAAATTAGGCTTTCTGGTTTAATATTTGTTATTGAGCATTGTAAACTAGAATGTGAATGTATCCATGCATGGTTAGAATGTAGATTACAATCTGTACTGCTTCCTTTCATTCCTTAATGGTTTGATTTTCTTCTTAATTACTATAATCACATTCTTTATCGACTTAATTTGCTCCATAAAAGGCCAGAGAGGATTCACCAACCAACCAACCTACCAGAACCCACTTCACTGGTGGGTTGGAGATGGTGATTTAAAAAGCTTTTGCTATGTTTGTTGTATCGTATAAACTAGCAGTTCATTCGCAGGCTTACATTTCATTTTTTCTTCTAAAGTCCCTCGAAGAAACAGTGATAATCCATGAATCCACTCAGATACACTTACACAGCCATCATTGTCTCTATCAAAACCTCGAAATACTAAAAAAGACACAATGTAACATTAGTGTTGGATGAAATAATATAGTCATATTATATTTAATATTTAAGCTTTTGATATTTAAGGTTCTTAATAAAAATAATTCTGTGTTTTTATTCCTCAGGGCAAGCAATGCTGTTACATTGTAGTTGTGCATCTTAAAAATTATGTAGTATCTCTAGCATGTAAGAAAATTTAGGTAGAAATAGAACACAATGGGGCCTTTTATATGAAGTATGAAAACTAGTTATGTTCTCTTTTTAAACAACAGAAGGAATAGGAGACTCATTCCTTCTCCAAACATTTTGGAAGATTAAAATACATTCAAATGACTTCAGTAGTCAATGATTTAAGGAAGAAATGAAAGTCTTCCTAAAATACAATGAAAATGACCACACAACATACCCAAATTTATGGGACACCATGAAATTATTGTTAAAAGGAAAGTTCATAGCAATAAATTCCTACATAAAAAAGCTGGAAAAAACCCACACTAGTGAGTTGACAGAACACCTGAAAACTCTAGAACAGAAAGATGCAAACTCACCCAGGAGGACTAGACAGTAGGGAATAATCAAATTGAGAACTGAAATCAACAAAATAGAAACAAAGAAAACAATACAAAGAATCAATGAGACAAAGAGTTGGTTCTTCGAGAAAATCAACAAAATAGAAAAACCTTTATCCAAACCAACCAAAAGACAGAGAGAGAATTCAAATTAAATAAATCAGAAATGAAAAGGGGGACATAACAACAGACAAGGAAGAAATTTAGAGAATCATCAGGTCCACTTCGAAAACCTGTACTCCACAAAAACTAAAAAACTTAAAGGAAATGGACAATTTTTTGGATCACTTGCCAAAATTAAATCAAGACCAAATAAGCAAAATAAACAGGCCTATAAATGCCAAAGAAATAGAAGCAGTCATCACAAGTATCATAATAAAAAAAAAAAAGCCCAGGGAGAGATGGTTTCAGGGCAGAATTCTACAAGATTTTCAAAGAAGAACTAATATTAATACTCCTCAAATTGTTCCACAAAATTAAAGCAGAAGGAACATTGTCAAACTCTTTTTATGAGACTACAATTACCCTGATACCCAAAACCACACAAAGACATTACTAAGAAAGAGAATTACAGACCACTCTCCCTCCTGAACATTTATGCAAAATACTCAATGAAATACTGGCAAGCCAAATCTAAAAACACATCAGAAAAGTCATCCATCATGATCAAGTCAGCTTCCTCCCAGCAATGCAGGGATGGTTCAACATACAAAAATCTGTCAATGAAATCCACCATATAAACAAACTGAAAAAAAAAAAACCCTCATCTCATTAGATACTGAAAAAGCCTTTGACAAAATACAACATCCCTTCATGATAAGGTCTTGGAAAGAGCAGGGATATAAAAGGAACATACCTAAACATAATAAAGGCAATATATATCAAACCAACAGCCAACTTCAAACTAAATGAAAAGAAACTCAAAGCGATCCCATTGAAATCAGGAACAAGAAGACTAGGTTGACTACTCTCTCCATATATATTCAACATAGTACTTGAGGTTCTCTCTAGAACAATAAGACAACAAAAGGAAATCATGAGGATACAAATTGGAAAATAAGTCAAACATTCACCATTTGTTGATGATATGACAGTTTACATAATGGGTCCCAAAAATTCTACAAAGGAACTTCTACAACTCATAAACACTTCCAGTAGTGTAGCAGGATACAAGAGTAACTAACTTGAAAAAATCAGCAGCCCTCCTATACAGAGATGATAAATGGGCTGAGAAAGAAATCAGAAAAAACATCACCCTTCACAATAGCCACAAATAATATAAAATATCTTCAAGTAACTCTAACCAAACAACTGGAAAATCTGTATGACAAGAAATTTAAATCTTTGAAGAAAATAATTGAAGAAGACACCAAAAAAAAAAAAAAAAAGGAAAGATCTCCCATGTTCTTGGTTAGGTAGAATTAACATAGTAAAAATGACAATCTTACCAAAATCAATCTATAGACTCAATGCAATGCCCATCAAAATCCCTGCCAAATTTTTCACAGACCTTGAAAGAACAATCAACTTCATATGGAAAACCCAAAAAGTCCAAGATAGGCAAAACAATCCTGTACAATAAAGGAACTTCTGAAGGCATCATAATCCCTGACTTCAAACTCTATGACAGAGCTACAGTACTGAAAACAATCTGGTATTGGCATAAAAACAGACAGGAGGACATTGGTACTAAATCGAAGACACAGATATCAATCCACATACCTATGAACACCTGATTTTTGACAAAATAGGAAAAAATATAAAATGTAAAAAGGAAAGCATATTCAGCAAATGATGCTGGCATAACTGGATATCAACATGTAGAAAAATGAAAATAGATCCGTATCTATCATCATGCACAAAACTCAAGTCCAAATGGAACAAAGACCTCAGCATAAAACCAACCACACTGAACCTCATAGAAGAGAACGTGGGAAGTACACTTGAATGCATCGGCACAGGAGACCACTTCCTAAATACAAAACCCCAGTAGCACAGGCACTGAGAGCAATAATTAGTAAATGGAACCTCCTGAAACTAAAAAGCTTCTGTAAAGCAAAGGACATGGTCAATAAGACAAAACAACAGCCTACATAATGGGAAGATATCTTCACCAACCTCACATGGGACAGAGGGCTGATCTAAATACACAAAGAACTCAAAAAATGGTCATCAAAAGAACAAATAACCCAATAAAAATTGGGGTACAGACCTAAAGAGAGAACTATCAACACAGTAATCTAAAATGGTTGAAAGACTCTTAAGTAAATGCTCAACATCTTTAGCCATCCGAAAAATGCAAATCAAAACAACTCTGAGATTCCATCTTACACCTGTAAGAATGGCCAAGATCAAAAACACTGATGACAACTTATGCTGGAGAGGTTGTGGGGTAAAGGGAACACTTCTGCATTGCTGGTGGGAATGCAAGCTGGTACAGCCCTTTGGACGTCAGTGTGGCAATTTCTCAGAATATCAGGAAACAACTTACCTTAAGACCCAGCAATACCACTTTTGGGTATAGACCCAAAGGATGATCAATCATACCACAAGGACATGTGCTCAATTATATTCACAGCTGCTTTGTTTGTCATAGGCAGAACATGGAAACAACCTAAATGTCCCTCAACTGAAGAATGGATAAGGAAAATGTGGTCCATTTACACAATGGAGTACTACACAGCAAAATGAAATAACGACATCTTGAAATTTGCGGGCAAATGGATGGATCTAGAAAACATCATCTTGAGTGAGGTAATCCAGGCCCAGAAAGACAATTATCATATGTACTCACTCATAAGTGGCTTTTAGACATAAAGCAACAACAAAAAAACTGCCTACAATCACAATCCCAGAGAACCTCGACAACAAAGGAGATATACATGCATCTAATGTACATGAGAAGTAGAGAAAGACAAAGTCTCCTGCGTAATTTGGAAACATGGGAACCATGGGAGAGGGTAGAAGGGGAGGGGAGAGAAAAGGAGGGTAACAGATATATATATATATATATATATATATATATATATATATATATATATATATATATATTTCAATAAAAACAATTATATATATATGCATGTATATATAGGCCACTAAAAATAATACATTCAAATGTAATTGGGAATGTAAAACATGAGATTCCTCCAAAGAGCATGACCTTTGTTAATTACAGTTGAATTTGACAGTTCCCATCATATGTGTATCTTACCTCTGTCCATAATCATGTCATCTGTCATTCCAAATGTCACATGCAGGATGTTCCGAAATGCATTACGATCTAGTCCAATGACTACCCCTGGCCTTTCTGCTACTTCTCCCACCAAGTTATAGAAAAGCGTTATAAGGCAGTTCACTTCAGATTTATTAACTGCAAAAGATCAAAATGGACACATAACAAAAGCACGCTTTAAAATTGTAAGTATTCAAATATTGCATTAATGAGTTTATGTGTTCAAAATCAAAAGCATGTAATGCTTGGTTGCCATTTTCAAGTCTCCTATATTCTGAGCCTTAGAGCTAAAGGAAGATGATGCCGAAGTTATATTATCCACTAACAGAAGGCAAATTACTCATTCTGGAGCCAAATTGAAATAGATCCCATCACAGTTAGAATAAAAGAAGATAGCAGCCGTGTGATCCAAATGACTGTGGTGTCAGAGTCAAGACTTCACGAGTGCAGACAAGAGGGCAAGTCACAGTTGCATTGTTTCAGTCAGCTGGCAACAACCAGCGTTTGATGGTAGTGTTTATGGCAGTTACAAACAAGCCTTTCCCTGGAAATTTAGCCTCCTAAATATCTGTGTAATCATTCTCATTTCAGTTTAGGCTTAATAAATTTATAAGGCAGAACCTTGAAATCAGAGCTATTTTCTAATAAAGGAATTTTAAGCATATTCTACCAACCAGTGTGATTTTTCTCCAAGTTGTGTGAACATTAATGAGAAACTCTTCTGGATTATTTTTGCAAAAAGATTTCTTTTTAATTTAATTCTCTCTCTCTCTCTCTCTCTCTCTCTCTCTCTCTCTCTCTCACACACACACACACACACACACACACACACACACACAAGTAGCAGCAACACAGGCAGCATCATCAACAATAGCAAATAAGACATTTGAAAATATAGTTTACCAAAAGTATGTAAGTGAATTTAAATGTGAAATGTGAGTGGGAGATGTGGAAAGTTTATTTAAAACCGGAAAAAATATAGGTGAATACTTTCATACATAAAAACAATGTCTATGTGTAAGAAAAAGTAGAGAAATTGTACCCTGTCCTACATGCCACAACAGACAGAAGGTGGTTCCTGGTTTTAAGAATCACATTTTAAGAGAAAACTTAAAACTTTGGAAAATGAAAAATTTTCCAAAGTATAAAATAATATAATGATTAAGATTTTTAAATGAGCTGCCAGTTATTGTGAAAACAGCAAGTGACACAGTGTGATCCAATGATCCAGTGATCACATGAGAGAGAGAGAGAGAGAGAGAGAGAGAGAGAGAGAGAGAGAGAGAGAGAGAGGAGAGAGGAGAGAGAGAGAGAGAGAGAGAGAGAGAGAGAGAGAGAGAGAGAGAGAGAGAGAGAGAGGAGAGAGAGAGAGAGAGAGAGAACTGAGAGAGAGAGAGAGGAGAGAGGAGAGAGAGAGAGAAAGAGAGAGAGAGAGAGAGAGACAACTGAGAGCAGGGACTTAGCCAAGTACCTATGTACCAGTGTTCACAGTGACATCATTCAGAAAAGTCCAAAGGAGCAATGTTCAGTGACAGACGAGTGGTTAAGCAAAATGTGGTATAGCCATTCCGTGTAATACTGGCTTTTAAAGGTTATAATACAAGATGCATTGGCTTTAAGTGAAAAACTGAAGGAAGAAAGTATGTCTATGTCCTCATGCTGATGCCACAGTTTGGAAAACATAATGCAAAGGGAACCACTTCTGCCTTTCAATTCACTATCAGACCTGCTTCTCATCTGCAAAATGAATGTCTTTAACAGGCATGCAAGATTCAGAGCTTTAAGCTGACTTTCAAAGAAAAGATACACTTCTGCCCTACACTTTGCACAGAGACAGACCTAGCACAGAGATGTCGAAGCACAGAGATGGACCTAGCACAGAAATGGACCTAACACAGAGATAGGCCTATTACAGAGATGGACCTATCACAGAGATGGATCTAGTATAGACAGGGGCTTAATACAGAGATGGGCTTAGTACAGAGAGAGATGGACCTAGTATAGGGATGGACCTAGCACAGAGATGATGGACATGATACAGAGACAGACCTAGCACAGAGATGTTCAAGCGCAGAGATGGACCTAGCACAGAAATGGACCTAACACAGAGATAGACCTATTACAGAGATGGACCTAGTACAGAGATGGACCTATCACAGCGATGATGAACCTAGCACAGAGATCTGGACCTAGTACAGAGATGACCTAGAACAAAGATGACCTAGAACAGAGAGAGACCTAGTGCAGAGATAGTCCTAGGGATAAAGAATTGTTAGGCCCCAAACAAAATCCCCGAGGTGTCTTTCTGTTTCTTTCCTAAAACTGGGTGAAAGTATATCTCTGTAACAGGGACAACAGACAACTGGGCTTAGGTCCCCTGTTTCACAGATGTGTTTATGTGTATCCTAATCTCAGGTTCTTGGCTTTCTGCAAAGTGAAAGCTGTCCAAAGGTAGGCTGGGAGGAAAGTTAGATAACCCCACCCCCGGACTTGTCCAAGCAGAAAATAAGTCCTTTTTTCCATTACATTTTTTTTTAAATTTCTTTTGAAATACAGGGAAACTGAAGAAGCATGTTTATGGACCTAAGTGGGGATTAACCAGAAGGTAAAATATGGTTCCACTTATATGATGTATCTACTCCTGTCAAATTCATAGTGGGGAATTAGCGTTGAGTTGGTACAGGGTTTACTAGGGAAAAATCAAAGTTCCGGAGATTGCCGATCATAACAGTTGCATGACCTTGTGCATGTACAGGGTCCCCTCCTGTGTGAAGTTGCATCTCACCTATTATAGTGCAAGAAAATGAATGAAATAAAAAAGACAAACTTTTATTACAGGATATTGTGGTAACTATTTTATTGTGTGTAGCTAACCTAACCTACTGTCTAAGTGTGTCTCATTTATAACTTAAAATATGGTAGCTATTTGTGTACAAGGAAAATCACGGGATACATAGTGCTCAATATCTCTAATAGCAGGCATCTTGAACTTCACCTTCAATCCACGGAAAAGAGAACTTAAGTTCTTCTGAACTTAATGCCAAGAACCATACATATAAAACTGTTAAAATGCTAAATCTAAAATATAAAACCACTATATATGAGTGTGAAAAGCTCCAGAAATTCAGAACTATTTGTGGCTGGGGAAGGACTGTGTGAACAACTGCAGATGCTGATGGGCCAGGTTTCTGTCTCAAGACAAAAGTCACTTTAGTGATAGCAGCCTCATCAATGACTGAGATTGAAAGTTTCTTGCTGATGTTTAAAACCTTTTGATTTCTTTGTATGTGAGCACTGCCTCTATATCACTGCTCTCTCCCTGTTCCCCTTACCTCCTCCCTTCTCATGACTTCCACTTCCTTCCAAATTCATGAATTCATGACCTTTTCTTTTTTATTTTTTGCACGCACACACACACATATACACACATATGCATACACAGCCACTGAATACACTTGTGCATGTGTCTAGCGCTGACTTCCTGGGGATTGGAGAACCTATATAGGAAGTGGTTCCTGGTCCCTGGATAAAACTGATTCTTCTTCTCTCAGCAGCTAATGAATACCTGTGTTTTTACTTTTTTAAATCTACGAGTAGGACCCATTTCCTCTGTACACGTTGGCATGTAAACTGATGTTGTCATATGTTGATCTTGTTCACCAAATGATATTGTTGATATTTTATGGCTGCATTTTCCTGGTCATGTCTAAGCGTACTATCCAGTAGCAGGCATTCTGGTCTTCTGTCTCTTCAAAGCTTTCTGCTCCCTCTTCTGTGATTTTCCTTGAGCCTTAAAGTAAGGGTTATGTTGCAGAGTCACTATTTCTTTATATTATTAAAAGTTGATATCAGGGTAACTGTCCAAATCAGGAGCAGAAGGAGAGAGAGAACGAGCAAGGAACTCAGGACCGCAAGGGGTGCACCCACACACTGAGACAATGGGGATGTTCTATTGGGAACTCATCAAGGCCAGCTGGCCTGGGTCTGAAAAAGCCTGGGATAAAACCGGACTCGCTAAACATAGCGGACAATGAGGACTACTGAGAACTCAAGAACAATGGCAATGGGTTTCTGATCCTACTGCACGTACTGGCTTTGTGGGAGCCTATGCAGTTTGGATGCTCACCTTACTAGGCCTGGATGGAGGTGGGGTTTCCTTGGACTTCCCACAGGGCAGGGAACCCTGATTGCTCTTTGGGCTGACGAGGGAGGGGGACTTGATTGGGGGAGGGGGAGGGAATTGGGTGGCGGGGAAGAGATAGAAATCTTTAATAAATAAATAAATTTATAAAAAAAGTTGAGGATCTCTAAAGTAGTCTCCATCAGTTGGAAAAAGAGACTTCTTTAGTGGGGGGAGGGAGAGAGAAAGAGAGAGAGAGAGAGAGAGAGAGAGAGAGAGAGAGAGAGAGAGAGCGCTACATTTATCTGTGGCTCTAAAAGTATTTTGAGTACAGTTAGAAATTATACTGGTTTAGGCAAATGGCAGCTATAAGTTCTCTGGTAGGGCCCATGATTCCCTCCAACCATGGTTAGCTGGCCAGGTTTACAGTACCAGACATGAATTCTCTCCTATTTAGTAGACCATAAGTTGAATTAAAAAGCTGGTGGTTGACTCCAAGATAAAATTGCCACCATTGCAACATTGGGGATTTCATGGAGGTCTGGTCCTTGTCCTGGCTTACAGGGTTTCTGGGTAGGACTACTTATAGCTCCTTTCCTAGTGGCTTACAGATCACTTTTTAAGATGTCTTAAGAGCTAGTCCTCAGGGAGGAAACTTCCAGGTCAACTCCATCTCAATTTCTACAAATTCTATGCCTGAGTGTGTGGTGTCTTCCACAATAGAATCTCACGGTCAAGTTCTAGAAGGCACTTAAAGGCAAAGGCTATATTCCATTCTGTCACGGGAATCTCGCGTATCCCCCAACCAACAACTTGAGGGAAGGTTTTCCATCCCTGCCACTGAATTTTGTGTTAGATAGTGCATGGCTCTTTGGGGTGGGGAAGCACCCTTACCGTATATACCATAACTCATGTGTGCTTGTGTGTGTACATATATAGGTATACATGTATTTATTGAACAGTTAAAGTGTGTTCATAAGACAATGTTTTCCTGTAACTTTTTCAAACATTTTTAGTAGTATTTATCTTTTCTCCCTTCCTTTCCTCCCGTATTACCTTCCTGCCCCCTGAATTCTCCACATATTACATGCAGTCTAGGGAAATCCCATTTGGCTGTTCATCTTTTCAGGGCTGCTACACGGGCCCAGAAGTTCTCATCTGTAGCTGGTGGATTAACTAGCTGCCCACCTAAAACCCTTTCTTCTCTGGTTCAACACAATGTGTCCTTAATTCTCTGTGTCATCATCTGCGATTTAGAGACATTTTAAATCAGCACAATGTCCATGAGCTGTATCTGTTTGAACATACCACTTACTTGTCACTAATAATAACTAAAGTTTCTAGGATTTATATAAGAAATTATTTAAAATCAAAAATCAAGAGTTTTATTTTTCAGACATATTTTTTACCGATCATTTAAAATCTATACTGAAGAGGTTAGGGTTTAGCTCAGTGGTAGATTGCTTGCATAGCTCGCTCAGTCCTCAGTACTGCAAATATAACACAAAAGGAAAACGGCTTATTTTTGAATAGCTCTCAGGGTTTGCTAGTGAAGCATTGTGAACTTACTGAACAGACTCCATCAGCTGAGCACTGTGTGTGCCAGGTATTAATGTGCATTCGTCAGAAATGTTCACACTCGTTTTAGAAACACCAGCTATTCTCCCAGAGATGAAAGCGTTGCAGGAAAACAACAAAAGAATACAATCTCTATTAAATTAATAAACACCCTGACTGGCTGGATTTCTTTTCCTGAGACTTTTTTTTTATACAGTATAACAGTATATCTTAATTTTCAGTTCTGGTACTCCCCCCGTGGCATCATTTCTCACACATCATATCAGGCACCAGTGATGTAAAAGAAACATTTGTGTCTAGCGTCGACCTCTTGGGACTCCATTAGAAGTTCATTTCTACACCTTCGTTCAGCAGACATAGTTTGACTAGGCGGACCTCTCCTGTTTCCTCAAGCGACCAATAGCTTTTCAATCCTCACACAGCTTCTAAGTTTACACACCAGGCAACAGTGCCCTCATCCCAACCACATCCACGCATGGCTTCTTAGGCCTAGAGCAACACTGATTTTCAGCCTGAGTACAGTGCTCTGGTGTCCGGCCCCTCAGAGGATTCCCTTCACCTTTGGACCCCACTCGCAGTTGGAAATGAGTGTCTGAAACTGGGGACAGATTCCTTACTATCTTGAATTTGCTCCGCAATGCAGGTTTCAAACAGAACATTGCTAGAGAGAGCTTCAAGTGTCTTTCTGAAAGGTTTCCGGGACTGGATGACTGTGTTCCCTTATGGAGCTCTTGGTAACTCCCAGAGCCTAGCCCTCACAGGTTCATTTGCTCGAGAGCGAGCTAGAAAGTAAGTGAAGGTGCTATACACTGCTACTTTCTTGTTCTGGAGTTTTTCTAGAACTTTTTCAACCCTTGTAAAACTAAAGTCACATGCCTCCCATCTCACTTCTTTAACATAAAAGCAAATAAAGAGAGTCTTTGAATTTAGCGAGTGTGTCAGGAGCACAGGCAGCATCCACAAGATGTTTGCGATCTAGTTCTAAAGATCCAGGGACTGAGTGAGGAGCTGACGCCCCAGAGAGGGATTGTCTTCCAGATTTCACTTGAGGAGTAGTGTGTGCAGGGGACCTTGTGGTGGAAGCAGGAAGGAGACACTAGGCAGGAAAGAGACCTGGCCGGGAAGTCATGGGTACTCCAGCATTCGGTTCTTACTTACAATGCTTGCAACTTTTGGTTAAGGTGTCCGTCAACTTCTGCAGCTTCTTTCGGTTCATGGCGGGAGTTCATATAATGAGGTCTCAGTGTCATCTGGAGCCTAGAGCCAGGTCCCTCATGAGCTCCAGGCTGAGGCAGCCTAGTGCAGACTCGTGGCTCTGAGCATTTGCATACCTAACAGACAGTGTGGCCATGGCAACGCCTTAGAGGGCCACCAATTGGCTCCTGGGGGCGGGCGCACGACACATAAATGAGGCTCCTGCACACAGAGGAGCCATGACGACGGCTGGGCCTGTGGCTGATTGGCTCCTGCGCTGGAGACTGACTAGTCGGGCCCAGAAAGGCCTGTGACCCCCCCCCCCCCCACACACACACACACACACATAGTCCAAGTTGCAGAGTTCCAACCTGGCGCTTTGCATACTGTGTTGATTGCCAGGTTGGGATTTTTAATTTCCACTTGTCACTCTCTTTTCGTTTCACAGCGCCTCAGGACTGCGGCGTAAATAATCAGAAGTCTAAGAGTAAGGTGTGCACATTATGTAGGAGACATTTTGGGTAATGAGCACAGGAAGAATTGAGGGTCCTCCAGGAGCTCTGTGGAGCGCTAGAGGGAAATAGGTGTGTCATCCCAACAATTGTCAGGTGGTTTCTTGCTTGAGTGTGAGGAGCTAATTCACCACTGAAAGTGAGTTTGAACAATTAGACTTGAACTGTGTTGCTGAGAAAGTAGACACCCCCTCTCCCTGTCCCGCCCAGGGCCTTTTTTATCTCGTTCTCTCTCTTCCCCTCTCCTTCTGCCTCACTCTTTGGAGGATGAGGCTGTCGGTCAAACTTGCAAAATGCCACTGTCAAATTGTAGTTTGTTAATTCAAGTTACATCCTCTTATATGGAGATAGGTTCCCACTTAAGTGTGGGGTTTAACCCAAGCTTGCCTTTTAAATATATTTCCCACTCAAATTGATGCTGGCTCTGTTAAAAAAAAATTTATACATCTGTAGTACTGCAGTACTTTCTGTTTTACTCAGTAACTGATGGGATGCTCTGTTTGATTTTAGACCCAAATGAACGGGCTAGCTCAGCATGAACCTTCGGAGAGCAACGGCTGGGAAATCACAGTAGTTTATTGAAAACATAATGTCCTTTCCAAACTGAAAATAGAAAAATACTGCCAAGAATAAGGAACAACCCAAAATGAAATAGTTCCAGTGTTGAAGTGCCTGGTTTTCTTTTACAGTTTTATTTGTAGAAATAATTACAATGCTGTTTGAAACCAGAACCAGGAACCCCTGGTAACCCCAGGGACTGTGCCTCCCTAAAGAAAACTGAGAACTGTTAACCAATATGAGATGAACACCGATGCCCTCACATCTAGAAGCTGGGAAACTCTGAGATAGCAGAAGCAAACGAGAAGGGCTGGAGATATTGTGACCTTTTGTCCTATAAAACTGTAGAATCTTTCTCTACATTTCGGAGTTGAAGTTGTGAAAGCAAGGGAATGGGTGTGGCTGTCAGTAGTTACTGGCATAATCCACAGGCATCTGAGGTATCTTAGGGAACAGCTTCCGCTGATGGTGAACACATTACAGAGTGTGCCTGGGCGTCATGGAAAGGAGCACACATTGGATGCCTTTTGGAGGCACATTTAGATCAGATAATCACTTATTTCAACCGGAACCATAATGGTCATTTTCCCTAAAAGTGAAAAAAATAATGTAGGATCAACACTAGAGCCTGTTGAGATTAAAAATAGGCAAGTGCTTACAGCAGACAGACATCTCTTATCTACTGAGCAGCACTTGAAAGAAACTGCCTCTGCTTCCTAAAATCCTATTGGGTTAAAAAGATCTGCATCAGTTGTGTGTAGCTTGCTTCTCTGAGGTGTGGAGACAATCAGCAATTCTTTGTCAAGGTAAGTATATATTTATTTGAGGCAGGGCTTGTCAACATATGAATATAATTTAAACCACCCATTACATTTTGTGAAAAAATAAAATCTATACCTTTTACAACACATTGCAGACCTCTAATCATATTTAAGACAAAAATCAAAATTTCTATTTGTAATTTTTAGTTGCTTATGATGAACAGACTCAGAGCTGCCTTCCCCTGGGGCTTCGTAAGAGTAAGTCAATTAAGTGTGAATGCTTAAATTAGATCAAGTCAGCTGATAACACAACAAAAGATTGTGTCTCATTTGTGTTGGACACTGATTTTGCTGTGCACGAAATGATTACGAAACTCTCTAAAATTCAAGAAACTTTGAGATGGATACTTTCTTAAATAAAAAGTATGTTTAAGTGATTATTAATGCTATCTTGTTTCCTTTACTTTGGAGTTACCTTGACTTACTATTCTTTGGAATGTTGCCATGATAAATAGCTTGGACCTTGAATTGATAGAAGTGTTTTTCTTAACAAGGACCTTTTGCGATGAAGGCACTTGGAAGCTCTTTGGGAAGTGACATCAGAGAACTGGTGTCCAGCTATGGTGTATTATAAATATATTACGGAATTGCTTTACTAGAAGAAACAGAGGGCTTGGTTGTCTGCATTATTTAGCTCAATTTTGCTAATTTATTTTATAGAGATAATGGTAAAATTTGGAGTTAAGTTTAGCTAGCTCTTGGAGTTGAGTATCCACTGGCATTTCTGGTCGTTTTGTTTTTTGCTCTGATGCTGTGATGGTAGTCCCTTTTAAAACATTGAACATCAGAACTTCTGGATACATGTCATCTCTGCCCACTAGAAATCACAGTTCTTCATATAGATCCTTTGATATTCCTATGAAATCCTCTTTACTTATCCTCTTGCCAAGGAGCAGTAACTTTCTAACACTGAGCACTAAACTGTAAATTACCCAATGCTCTATATTCTCCATTCCAATATGGAAGTTTATCTTAATCAGTGTCTTTATGTGCACTTGTCTAGCCTTTGTCAATACTTCTGAAGTTTAAAAAGCCCCAGTTTGGGTTTGAATTAACAGAATCCAGAGGGGATAATGTGCAATGAGAGGGAAAAAATGTTGCCTCCTGGTTCTCTGAGGCAGCTGCTTGTGGAGCACTGTAGATGCTGTGGGGGAGCACCTCAGAGGGAAGGATTACTACCTGCAGTGGCGTTCTTAAAGGAGGCAGGGCACTAAGGAAAGTTTTCTTTCAAACTGCCCTTGCCCCAAAGTACACACTGGTATTAATACAGTCAAGAGATTTTTTTCTTTTTTCATAATCAAGTGATCAGTAGGTAAAATTAATGCCTAAGGTTTACCAAGGTAAGATTCTTACAACTTACATGTAACCTAAAACGTTGTAAATAAAGATGCGGTGTGTGGTAAGTAGCTATCAGATGATTAGGTCAGCAGTATGAGTAAAGACACTGGGTTCTCTAAAATTGTAGGAACTCACTTAGGAATCCAACAGGACTGTGAGACTGACATCTACACAGGCTGCACCACAAGCTCCTGTATCAAGACTTATGGTAATTGTGCAATTTCCATAGTTACCAGGGGGACAGTAGGTATTCTCAGTTTCCTGACAGAATTCCGGAACGCTGTAGCCTTGTAGTGAAAACTAGGAAGGTGGTCACACCCCTCCTCTGTATCTTTGTAATACATTTTCCATACTTCCCCAAATTTCATCACTGTCAGGCTTGTAAGTCTTTTTCTGGTCAATCTATAGATACTTAAAGGCTGGTCAGGGCTGGAGAGATGGCTCAGTGGTTAAGAACACTCACTGCTCCTCCAAAGGACCTGGGTTAAGTTCCCAGCACCCCCTGGCCCCTCACAACTATCTGTAGCTCCAGTTGGAGGGAATCCAGAACCCATGGCAAAAACATCAAAACAAATTTTTTAAAAACGGAAAGGCTGGACCAGCGAGGTAACCCTTAGATCATAACATGCACCGGGGACCTGGATCCATTCAGAACAGACTTAGGAAAAAAGCCTGTGACTGTCAGACTGTGGACACTTTTGGACAGGCAAGGGGAGTCGGCATTTGCGTACTAACATTCGGGGGTTCCTCTTACTTTATCTGTGAGCACAAGCTGACGAGAACTTGGATTTCCTTTCTCTTTTGTTGGAGCTGGGGGTTGAAAGTGGGGCCTGTGCATATCAAGACAATGCTGACTTTCACTTCTTGAAGACTGTTTCCTACTGATGACTCTTGAGAATACAGTCACAATGTGCATCAACACCCCCACTGTTCCTTCACCGAGTCAAACTTGATGCCAACGTCAGAAGGTCACTCTACGGATGTTTTTGGAAGCATCTGGGCAGTTCACCTTTGAATTTGTTGGCGGTGTTGCTGGGGAAATGACAGGGATTGCTTGATCCACTATTCCAGGAATCTACCATCTCTTCAGAATGATCTCTCATTAAAAATAAATGCTACCAGCCAAGCCCCTGAAAACAGTGCTGTCTAACCCTTGAAAATGCTGCTGGGTGGGCAAGACTCATTCTCCAGCTCTGGGTAAAGTGTAGTTGTGGGTCACTCTAGGGGCATTGGAAAGGGCATTTGTGGGTAGAAACTAGCAAGGCAAAAAAAAATGAATGCAACACTCAGCATTGTAGCATCGTTTGTCTAACATCATGATCCTTATATTTCACAAATCTGAGTTCTCAATTTGCTTCATGAAAGACTGTTTGTTTAATATTGTAAGGCCTAGAAAGGATTCCCGTGTGCTACTTATTATTCATTTTAATAGTAGTTTGAAGTTCACCAGGAGTCCTGACTCTTAGCCACTAATCTGGTCTGGGACTTTGCAGAATAGTCCGTGTGCACATCTTGGAAAATTCCACAAAGAAAATCAGTTCTTAGGACAATCAAGCCCAGGCACTGCTTCCCAAAACCCATTCAGAGGTCCTAATGAGCAGGGACACCTGGCACAATTAGAAAGTGAGCTATCTGGGAGAATAAGGAGATACCAGAAAGTGCATTGATAAACTATAAGAACCAATTTAAGTGGGTCCAAAGCTGGCACATATCCCCTTAAAAGCTGAAGAGGAAGTACAAATTAAAACAGAGAGATTCAAAGGTCACCAAGGACTGTGTGTGCTTCAGGTAATGTGAACACCAGCCCTCTGACAATGGGAAGCTAACTCTTTCAATGGCTGGGTGGGTTTGGAAGTAGATATCTACCCTACCCTAGCCTCAGGATGGCTGAAATCATGCTGTGGCTGAGGGAGACAAAGAGTTGGTTCTGTGAGAAAATCAATAAAATAGACAAACTTTTATCCAAACTAACCAAAAGGCAGAAAGAGAATATCCAAATTAACTAAATCAGAAATGAAAATGGGGACATAACAACAGGCACGGAGGAAATCCAGAGAATCATCAGGTCATATCTCAAAAACCCATACTCCACAAAATTGGAAAACATGAAAGGAAATGGACAATTTTCTGGATTAATATCACTTACTAAAATTAAATCAAGACAAGATAAGCAAATTAAATAGACCTCTAACTGCTAAAGAAATAAAAATAAGGCAATATACAGCAAGCCAATAGTTAACATCAAACTAAATGGAGAGAAATTCAAAGCGATCCCACTAAAATCAGGAAAAAGACAAGCTTGCTCACACATATATATTCAACATAGTACTTGAGGTTCTAGCTAGAACAATAAGACAACAAAAGGATATCAAGGGGGAAACAAATTGGAAAAGAAAAAGTGATACTCTCCCTATTTGCTGATAATATGATAGTTTACATAAGTGACACCAAAAATTCTACCAAGGAACTTCTACAACTCATAAACACCTTCAGTAATGTAGCAGGATACAAGATCAACTCAAAAAAATCAGTAGCTCTCCTTTACACAGATTATAAATAGGCTGAGAAAGAAATCAGAGAAACATTTTCCTTCACAATAGCCACAAATAACATAAAATATTCGTCACTCTAAGTAAACAACTGGAAGACCTGTATGACAAGAACTTTAAATCTTTGAAGAAAAAAATTAAAGAAGACACTAAAAAAATGGCAAGATCTCTCATGATTTTTAACATAGTAAAAATGGCAATCTTACCAAAAGGAATCTATAGACTCAATGCAATACCCATTAAAATCCCAGCAAAATTCTTCACAGACCTTGAAAGAACAATACTCAACTTCATATGAAAAATCAAAAAACCCAGGATAGCAAAGACAATTCTGTACAATAAAGGAACTTCTGGACATGACACAATCCCTGAATTTAAACTCTACAATACTATATAGCTACAGTACTGAAAACAGCCTGGTATTGGCATAAAAACAGACAGGAGGACCAATGAAACCAAATCAAAGACTCACTCATAGGCGGATTTTAGACATAAAACAAAGAAAACCCAGCCTGCGTTTTACAATCCCAGAGAGCCTAGACAGCAAAGGAACCCTAAGAGAGGCATATATGGATCTAATCTACAAAAACAAGATCTCCTGAGTAAATTGGGAGTATGAGGATCATAAGAGAGGGTAGAAGGGGAAGGGAGAGGGAGGGAGGGGAGTGGAGAAAAGTATACAGCTTAATAAAAATTTAAAAAAAAGAAATATGTTCTTCCTGAGTACTATAGTTTGGGTATAGAATGTGTCCTATAGGACCACATATACAAGCCCTGGCCCCTATCTTAGAGCAACTAGGACATATAGAACTTTAGATAGAGTGGTTGAGTGGGAGGTTTTGTATAACTGGGCATTCCCTTGAAGAGAGTAGAGATTCATCAGCCTCCCATCCACCTATTTTTCTTTCCTATCACGATGAGCAGATTTGCTGCACCACAGGCTCCTACTGTACTCTACTACTGCCATGGAAGGCCCAGAAGCAATGTGACCGACTAGTTATAAACCCCAACTACTCAATTATTTTTTCTTTAGAAACTGATTATCTAAGATTTTTGTTTTAATGACAGGAAGCTAATGTATTGAGAAAAAACGATCTTAATTTTTGTAAAAGATATATAAATGTCTCTTCAGTCTCACAGCTTCTGTTTAAGTGCACATTTGAATATGACCTTAACACACTGGGAATCAGTGTTCTTTGTTTTTTTTTTTTTCAATTGTATTGTATTTTAACATATAACTGTCTTCAGGTGCACTGAATTATTTGAAGTGAACTCATGTCAAACAATGAAATATCCAAGCAGAGCCTAGTAAATTGATATCATGTGACAGGTTGAAGTTGGGTTTGAACATGAAGAGAATTAACAGTTCAGATTTGAACTTTCATTTTCTCTTACATTCCAGATCACACATTTAACCATGTAATTTAGCTACATTTGAAGAGATAGAATCAACCCTTTCTTTTAAAAAGTGTCCAATTTTACAGGCCACATGATTGAGAAGGAAACATGCATATTTTCCTTCTTCATCAACCATGGTGAAATAAATTCTCGAAGATGTCAAGGTTTTTGGCTTTGAAAATAAAAGAGTTGCTTATGAAAATCATGTGAAAAAGTGTATAACTTACTCTATGCCAATAGAACTTCAACACTGATGTGTCTTTGGAGTCCCCTAAGCAGTACCAATAAATCCAGGAGTGTGGATCTGCGAAATAAGTCTGATTCATTGTGACTTACAGGCATGGTTAGGAAGACAGGGGCTAGAGATGTGGTTTGGAATCACATAGTCATTGAACAGTTCATTTCTGTAGGTGGTATCTTAGCAATAGAGAAGCTGACTATGGAGACAGGGAAGTGTTTGCGGCTAGCTTTAGGATTTGTTGTGGGATTAGCAGTTACCTAGAACGTTAGAAGACAGTAGACAACTCAGCATAGACAGAGTGATTTCATCTGTTGTCTGTCTACTTGACACCTGTCGGTGGCTCATCATTAATAAAGTCTCTGAATCTGTATTCAACTGGCGGCATCTAACTGGTGGTCTCATACTTTCAAAGACCTTAAAACTTTTGTTTCTGTGGACTGAGACAGCAATGCATTTAAATAAAAGCCCAGACTAACTTGCAGAATGCTTCATGCTTAATCCATCAGGGGTTCTTAGTCTATATGTAAAGTTTTAAGTTTTATTTTAAAGATTTTTTTAATCATTTTAAAATTTTGTATATATATGTATATACACACACATATATGCATGCCTGTGAATGAGTATATGCACATGGCTGGGACCAGAGTCATCTGATTCCCCTGGAGCTAGAGTTGCAGACAGGTGTTAGTCAGTCACACATTAAGGTGAAGTCTTCTGAGAAGTGTTCTCTCAGGGTCAGTGTGAAGATCTGCAATCCAGAAGGGCTCAAGGTTGCGTCTTAAGCGGGAAGCCAAGCTGGGAGTGTGTGTCTCCACTATGTTACTGGTTTTGGCCGCATGAGAATGGCAGTCTTACAGGGTACATGGAAAGAAGTTGATGCTTGACAGCCCAGGAGAGGCCATTGTTGAAGGCATAGCCTCAGCTGAGGTGAAAAATCTAGGAGTGAAAAGGTCATAAAGAGAAGCTGAAGCATGCTACCATCTGATGGCGTTGGAGTCCCTGATGCCACTGGGGAATGTGCGGCCCTGCAGTGGAAAGCCCAGTATACTGGCAATGGTAGGGACATGTACTGTCTGTGACAGATGATGGCAGGTATGAAGCAGAGTGAGCCTGAGGCCATGAGACAGTCTGTGTGTCCTGCAGATGGTAGATCTGGGGAGGTGGAGCTGCCTGAGGCCTTGAAGCCCAGGAGACTAGGAATCCCAGCTGCAGGAAATTGGGCTGCAGGATTTGATTTAGCCTGTTGGATGTTGGTTTTGCTTTGATTTGATCGTGACTGTGCCCTGGTTCTTCTTGCTAGAAGAAGAAAGTAACTAGTTTTTAATTTACAAAAATGCATAACTGAGAGACTCTGGACTTTTAAAGAGAACATGAACTTTTAAGGTTTTGAAATTTAAAAAAAAACATTGGTGAGATTTCTAAAGTTATTTTTTATATTGTAATATTGACATATGATCTTGGTGAGGAACAAGAAAGGGAAGGTGGTAGTTTAGTAATGTGTTCGTGAGTCAAGTTGGCAAGGGGTCAGTGGTACTAGTTAGTTGCATCAACTTGATACAAACTAAAGTCGTCTGGAAAAAAGAGAACCTTAATGAGGGGTTGCCTGCTTCAGATTACCTGTAAGCAAGTGGGGGGGGGGCATGTTTTCATCAATGGTTGATGCGAGAGCCCCAAGCCTACCCTAGGCAGTACCAGCTCTGGCAAGCATATGGAAGCAAGCTGAGAATGTCATGGGAGTCAAACCAGTAAGCAGTGTTCTGCCATCATTTCTGCTTCAGTTTCTGCTCCCAGATTCCTGCCTTGAGTTCCTGCCCTGACTTTCCTTCATGAGGGATGATAATCTATAAATTTGAAGCTGAAAGTTAAAATAAACCCTTTCCTCACCAACTTGCTTCTGGTAAGTGTGCTATCACACCAGTAGAAAGCAAACGGAGACCATAATCTGAAGATGTAAAGCCCTCCCGTGGTCGTTAGGAGGATTCAATTTTGAAATGGCCATCCTGCCAAAAGCAATTTACAGATTCAAAGCCTATCAAAATTCCAGTGCAGTTCTTCAAAGAAACGGATACACAAATCATATGAAGGAACAAAACACAGTATTCAAAACAATCCCGAATAACAACTCTGCTAAAACTTTATTTCAAGTTGGAGTGCAGAGTCACAGCAACAAAAAAGCAGTCTGTTACTGACATTTAAAAACAGACAGATGCATCAGCGGAGTAAAACTGAGGACCAGTATACAAGTCCAGGCTCCTATACTCATGTAAAATTTTTAGGAAAAGGCCACAAATATTCACAGGAGAAAAGGAAATGGTGTTGGTCAAACAGGGTAAGTACATGTAAAAGGATGAAACTACATTCTTATCTCTCATCCTTCACTAAACTAAAATTTGAAATGAAACAAGGACCTCAACATAAGACATGATAACCCTGAATCTCATAGAAGATAAACAACTTTGAACTCTATGAGCTATAGCAATGATTACTCAACAATGATTAGCCTGGCAAGAGATGCCCACAATGCTATAGTACTATGCATGGTATGGGAATTAGCATCCAGGCAACCTTAGCCCTGCCCCTAGAGAATGTGGCATTGTGCATCATCCCTCTGTGCATGGCAGACGGTGCCCTGTCCCTTTAAGTGACAAGCCCTGCCTACTACTGCTCTCTTCCTTTCTGCCATTTTCTCTTAGAAGGCAGCTTTCTGTCTCTATCTCGCTCTCTTCTTTCTCTTCCCCCCCCTGCATCTCTCTCTCTCTCTCTCTCTCTCTCTCTCTCTCTCTCTCTCTCTCTCTCTCTCTCTCTCTCCCCCATTCCTTTCCCCATTCCCTTTATCTCAGTAAACTCCACACTCAAACTCTGCCAATATAGCGTATTTGTCTCCCTTACCCACCTAGGTCCCAACTCGTGCTATATTCACAACTATGGGAACTAATCAAACTCTTTCTGAATGTATTTAAAGCCCACTCTACAAGACAGAGCACATGCTATGTATATACTGTTGGCTGGGCCAAAACCTCATGGCTGGTTAAGGTCATAAACCCTAGGGGAAAAACCTATGTTATTCTGCTCAGTTTGACATAGTATTAGACTATCTGTTAAGTCCTTATGCTTATACCCATAAGTAAATGGTACAAACTTCATCAGAGAGACTTATTTTGAAGTAGATGCCTATTAATAGGGATGTACAATTGGTCAATATACAGAGAATATAGGACTATGAAGTGTTCAGCTCTAAATGCTACATCCATATCATACTCTTCCTCACGGCTCATAAGTCACAGAAGGATGCAATAAAAGACTACAGTAGCCAGAGCGAGTAGATGTCCCTAATAGTGAAACGGCATTGCTCTTGACAACCTGTCAAACTCATGAGATCATAGTGTCTTGACTGCTTGCTTAAGACCTGCACAAGACAAAGCCAGCCAAAATATCAGCATGAGACTCATAAAGTCCTGTTTCTATCCCAGGAGCTATTGGGAATTGGTGTCTGCTGGGAGAGAGAGAGTAAGCTTTCTCCCAGTACCCCGGGGAATGGTCGTTGGCCCCTGCTCACACAGGCAACACTAAAGGACTAAGTGGGGTTTAAAAGGGGGAAAAGCATGAAGTTGAACTGAGTGAGTAGTGGGAGGGAGAGGTGGGTAGTTTTGATCAAAAACTTTAGACGTGTATATGAAGTTCTCAAACAATAAAAAAATAAGATTAGAAATTTCATTTTATAATAACTACTGAAGTCATTCTTTACTGAAATTAAAATTGGCTCATTTTTATATTTTCTTCTTATGAGTAAGTTGCTAGCTGATGGACACCGATACATACAACAAGGAAACTGACTAATCACAGTCCTTGAAGATGCCAAGGACAGCAGGGCAGGGAGGGCTCCAGGGCAACCATTCCTTACTCTAGACTTCTCAGAACACCACCAGCCCCTAGCTTAACATTGCAGGGCTTATACAAACAATTTTGAAGCAATTTGCGGCTTTTGTGTTAATGAAGTTGCTAATAAGTTGTTACTGTGAGTCTCTGAGGAGAGACTGCTTACTCTGTGGTGGAAGTGGCCAATCCAGTTCAGTGTGGAGAGTGTGACTTATTTCAGGGTAGACAGTGGGTTGGACGTGGTAGTCCTCCCCATTCCTGCTCATTTCCTGAGTTACCTTTCTGGTAGAATAATTTAGAAGCATTTGCTACTCCATTTTTACTGCGTTCACTGGTCTCGAAGCATGCTTGACCGAACTGTGTGAGCCTTATTTTTATCACCACATGAAGAAAGTCTCACTTAATAGTGGCAGTGTCATCTCTGCAATATGATATACAATGCCCTGCACTCACCTTTCCTCTTCCCTTCAAGTCTAAGAGGTATGCCTGTGTCAACACTCTCTGCTCCAGAGACAGCGTGTTCTGGGAGAATGGAGCTGATGAATGAGGCGGGCAAAAGTCTCCTGCAATATCCAACTTTATTTAGATCCTCTGACAATTTATACTCTCGGGGTTAAGAAGGGTCACCGGAGTAAAGTTCTCATGAGTTCAAGCTGTATACACTCATAAAAACACGTTGCACATGGCAAAAACATGGTTTTGACTTTTTTGTAGCGGAATAGTTGAATAACAACAGCAAGCAATAAGCAGTAATGTGCAGTAAGCACGCTCTCGTCTGCTACACCTGCGAGGAGCACAAAACCACATTCCAAGAACAAATCTGTGCTTTGAAGAAATTGACGTCACGAGGCTCTTGTTTTCTAGGCATTTTCTCAGAATTCTCCTTGTTTGCCTCCATTCCTGGATGGCGTTTCAATATGACGACAGTACCAGAAAGGACTTAGCTGTTTGTTTGGGGCCTCACCGTGTTGGTTAAGAGACCATTACTACTGCCTGCTGAATTCGAGTCCATCTCATGGTGCTTCCTAGAGAGATATTGGGATTATTCCAGGAAAAGAGGCTGATGGGGAGAAGAGTGGATTGATCAGCCCACAAAGCAGCCAGTCAGTTGTAAGGCTGGACTTCAGTCACGAATTGTTTGTGCAGACTGTGCTCTCTCTGTCTTGCCAATGTCCTATGCTCTGTGAGGCTGCATTCCTTACCTCTGCTGCTGATGGACCACACCAGCTGATCCATCATGCATTTGAGTGACGCCCAAGGGGCATCAGAAAAGCAGTGCATCTTTTAGCTCTCCTTATTGTTATTGATTTCCATGGTAGTTGTTCTGGTATATGTTTCATAGCAGTAATTCCTGGGAAAGTCATCTGTGAGAAATAATAGCAAAATAGCTTTCTAGTGTTCAAAATCTCATTTTAGGAATGTCATGGTCATGTAGCTGGGTATACAGCTACCCAGATAGACCCCTGTCTGACCTGGACAGTAGGAATAGCAAAGAAATCAGGAGGGGTTTGTGCCATCCCATTCTGTGACACAAGCTATCCAGTCATGTCCTTTTTCTCCTTCCCAGGAGTCAAGACAAAGGGATTTCCTAGCACCTAAGCTCACCTTGTAGGATACATTGGAAGACTAGGATGGGAAACAAGGTTTGTGCGTTCTGTGACCAGAGCCATCTGCTAGTCTGAAAAGTGTGCTTTGTATCTCAGAGAAAGACTTACCTGGTTGCTTTGAGTCTCTTTGTTATAACAGCCAATATTTTTTAAGCTAATACAGTTTAATGTAGGAGTCTATGTTCTTGATAGCATACCAATAGTAACTAACCCTGTAGACGGAGATGGGATAGAGAATAAACAAAGTTAACATATCAGTGGTGCTAGACAACAAGTGTCATAGGGCACAGCAGTAAGGAAAAGAATTCGGGGAAGCCTCCCTGGAAGACAACCTCTCCAGTGCAAACCTCAACACATAGAGAACAGACCATGTAAAAGAAATCTGGGTAGAAATCAGTAGAGGAAACAGAAGATTTGGGACCCATCCCTGAGTTAGGCCTAGGCACGGCATGCTTCTTGAGAAAGCATGAGGAGGCCCCCATATCTGAAGCAAAAGTCTGAAAATACCTTGATTTTACAAAACACATTATTCTGAAACTTAGTGGCCCAAATCCACACTCCATTGATAACATTCGGTTCCATGGGTAGTGTTCTGGATTTCTCTTGTGTACAGTCTATTGATCTTGGAATTTCAGGTGGCCATACAGGATGGAGATGGGCCCAGGTAGATTTGTAAAGGGTTTGTACTGTTTGTATAGGCTTTCATCTTCAGGGAAACTTAGTTTTCCTCATAGCAGAAAGAGCCTTGAAGCCATGTTATCAGAGACTGGCACAGTCCACTTGTTCAAGTCACAAGGCTGACCCAGATGCAAGGGATGGGAAAGAGGTACCAAGTTGGGAAGAGTAGCTACTTTGGCTGGGCTTTGCTCTCTATGTGGGCTGCTTTCTGCAAGAGTGAAAAAGGTTGATGTGGTTGGAAACAGTTGGGCTGAACATGGAGGTATTGTGGGCCCTGCTGTGTCTGTGCTTATGCTGTAGCTACTTACTTTTGGGATTCTACAAAAGCAGGAGACATAAAACTGAGGAGGGTGCTCCCAATGGGAAAGGAAGACGGAGGCAATACAGAGGAGAAATAAGGACAAGTAACATCAAACTTGTTTGATAAAGCCTCAAGGAGTTTATAGGTATCTAAATTATCACTATATATATGTAATAAGTATATATTTTAAGATATTACACACACACATACACACATTAGATGAAGTTATGGCAGTAGGGTAGATAATGCTCCCAACAAGAACTGTAGACATGAAAACCCCGGTACCAGACATACAAAACCCCCTTTAGAATGGTTGGCCAGGTTAGTCCACATGTCTACCAAAAACAATATAGGCATTGTTGGTGCACTGATTAGTCATTTAGCCATGTAGTCTTTGTGATAGCATAGGAACAAAATGCAAACCTTTGAGCTCCACACTTGAAAAATCAAGGCTCAGAGACTGAGAGGTTATGTAACCTTCTCAGTGTTACAAACTAGAAAAGGATTGGACTCAATAACCAGGAGGCTGCTGTCTCCATTCTAAGTGAACTGATGATACTTCCTCTCCATGTTTAACACACCTGTGCCTGGAGGCATGTGTGTGCATGTGCGCATGTGTGTGTGTGTGTGTGTGTGTTGACAGGCATGCTTTTGCCTGCCTAACTCCCCAGACAGTTTCCTGGCTCTCCTAGACTCAGGTGCCATTTGTATTTTACCATGAAAGCTCCGTTTATCACTTGCCACTTCTTATCTGCCTGCAGTCCCTGGAAAGCTGTTTCCCTTGGAAGATGGATGTGAACAGAGGTTTGGGGGTAAAGAAAGTATTCTATTTCCAAATGTCCCATTGCTGGGTGTTTTTAGCAGACATGTATACACTGTCATTTGAGAGCTAGGCCTTGTTCAAATCTGCATTCTAGGCTTTTATTTCTTGGCTTAGGTACAGATTTGGCTTCCATCATTATGTGCACTTAGAAAGTAGGCTGTCTCCTGCAAGGAGATGTTCAAGTGCACAGCAGAGTCTTGTCATCTGAAAGCAGCCGAGTATTTATGCGTGTGAGACTGCATGAGCATACTTGCTTACTTTATACATTTTATCCCATTTTGATATGTATTGGATGTGGCCTCATGGTATTAGGGAGTATTTATCTGTCCTTACAGAAGAACTTCTGCTGTCTTTGTTCAAAGCTTGCGAGCATGAGCCCCCGGGCATTGTTCAAAATTGTATTAACTGTTTGGGTTATGATCACAAAGGGCCAGCTGGATTAAACAATAGAAATCTCTTTGTTTGCAGTCTAAGATGGAAGGGTGGTCCACCCTGATTCCTCTCTCCCGGGTTTGCATATGGCCATTCTCTCATCATCCGTTTCACAGGCCCTTTCCTGCTAAGTGTCTGTGTCTTCAGCTCTGCTAGCAAGGGCATCTTGACAAACCCATTCATATTGAATTAGACCCACCTTAGTGATTTGATTTACCCTAACTGCGTCATTAAAGGCTATCACTAAATAGTCACTGGATCCTGAAGGTTCGGTTCTTCTATGAAGTCCTAAGGGACACTGCTCAGCATGCTTGTGCCCTCTGTGAGCTTGCAAGTGGGTGAAGCTCCACCCACAAGGAGAACAACTGCAGCAGCATGTGCTTGTCTGCTTTGGATTCAGAAGAGTCAGCCAGACCCCAGATGCATGGTTTTGCAGAAGCAGAGGTTTTGCTGCTGTCCAGAAGGTGAGGCCAAGCGACAGCAAGGGGCAGTTTTTAAGCTAAAAAGGACCTCCTAAGCTTTGTTGTGCAAGATCTTTCTCTAAACAAGCCAGGCACTTTCGCATCACACCCCAGAGACCAGGCCCTGGGAAGCATCTCTTGGTGCATTCCGACAAGTCACATGATCGCAAGTCTTCATAGTTGTTAACATTATTGATGGAGCTTCCTTGCTTTTCACAGGCAATCAGTCCTTACATTTTAATGAAATAGAATCAAATAATACACTTCAACAGATTCTTTTGTTAAGCATCCATGTGCCCTGAGGGAATGTTTTGGGTTTTTTTGTTTGTGTTTTACACTTAATAAAACAAATGAATTTAGATTTAGGAATTAGATTTTCTCTTACCTGGAAATCTCACATGAACCAAAGCTCTAAGAATCAGCTGCCTTTTCCTCTTCTGTTTTTGTTTCCCACCTCAAGTACACGTACATTTCTTACTGGATTAAAAAGGCAGTGAAATCACAGAGAAGAAAAAGGCAATATAAAAGGGCTCTTTCCAAAACATGCTTAGCAAATGCTTTCTTATTTTAATCTTTCATTTTGATTTATTGATTATTCAAAGTTGGTCCCAGAGATCCATCCCAACAACTCCAGCCTGAGGAGATAAATATCCTTGCTGGCTTTTAGCTGCATTTGGCAATCTATTCATGGCTAGTTTTTACTGCACCCCTAAGGAAATAGGATCACTGTGTATTCTAGGGAAAAAAAACACCCCTTTCAAACCGTCCCTCCTTCTGCGGCCTCCAGAGCACGCCATGCGGGCACCTCAGTGCTTGGGAACAGAGAGGCTTTCTGTGGAGCTGGCGAGCTCATCCCCAGCAGCCGACTTGCTGTCTGTGTGGGGAATTCCTGCTCCTGGCCCAAACCCACAGACCTCCTTGTGAAGGCCACAGCACACACACGCTTTCTTTTGCCTGGATAATGATCTGCCTTGGAGACTCACACAGAACAGGGAGAGAAGGAAAGGAGAGGGAGAAGGATTTCACCTACATTCCTGATTGCAAGAGCTGTTTATTGTGAAGGAAGATTTTTTTTAAAGTATTCCTATTGGTTCCCAGAAGCATATTTAATAAGGGGAAACAAAACCGTGTGTCTTGCAGCCCCTGACTTCTTCAGTAGGCGCTGGTTACAGACAGCATCCTTATTCCCAAGCAGACAGTTATTCCTCACGCTGCACATTGTCTCCAATCCCCCAAATCCCACTTCAGAGTCTCTGATGACCCACTGGCCAGTGTTCTGGGTGGAAAGGCTTGGCACTTTACATTTAAGTCAGCCACCCAGGACACAGTATAGTTTCTAGAACTGGCAGCCTGTCCTGGGGGACAGGACCACAGGCTTACATCTTTATACTGCCTGAGGCTCAGTAGTGAGGTCCCTCTACACTCCAGGTGAATGTTCTGGAAATCCTCACAGGTTATCTGTGGTAACTGGCCACCTACCATGGTGAGAATAGTCTGGAGGCCAGAGGAAGCTTCTGCTTTATTCAAACAGGAAGGATAGGGGAGTGAGCAGAACCTACGTCCTCTATACATTCTCTGAGTCCTTGGAGCACCACAGGGAGATTTTTGGAAACTAAAGGTTTTTCCAAATCCTGCCCTAGTGTGCTTCGTAAGCATGCTGGGAAAGGGCCTTGGGAATGCATTGCTTACAAGCTCCAGAAGTAACACTGGCAGCTGGGAGAAGGGTAATCATTTATTTCAACAAATTCTGCCTTCCTTTGTGGCTCTGAGGAACAGCAGACTGGAAAGAAATAATCTGGAAAAGGAATCCTGTTTAGGACAGAACAGCACTGTAGGCCCTCTCCCTGTGTGGGATGGACCACTGGTGCACCTGTAACACCATCCAGGGTAAAACACCAAATAGACGCAGGGTTGAGCATTTTTAAATGGATCCTTTGTTCGACTAAAGAGGGCCCAGGAGCAGAGTCCACTAGAAGAGGCTCCTGAAAAGCAAGCTTATACTTTCCACCACAGAGGAGCTGGGGATACTCCTACCTACCTATTCACGACATGAGGAACTATCCTGTTGGCCATAGGTCTTCAACAATTTATATTTAAAACTTGCTCTTATAGCATCTTGGGAATCTATGCTTCTGTAAAAGGAAGTGTCTGCTTGTTCATCCCGGCCACCCAGAACCAAAAAAAAAAAACCACATAGAAACTGTATTAAATTAATTAAATCACTGCTTGGCCCATTCACTCTCACTTCTTATTGGCTAACTCTTATATATTATATATTAATTTAACCCACGAGGTCATGGCCTATGAGCAAAGTTTCAGCACATCTATCTCCGGCGGATCCACGGCGTCTCTCTCTGACTCTGCCTTTTTCCTAGCATTCTGTTTAGTTTTTCACACCTAGCTCTGTTCTCCTACAGCCCTGCTATAGGCCCAAAGCAGTTCCTGTATTAACCAATGAAAGCAACACATAGACAGAAGGGCCTCCTACACCACGCTTCTTTGTTTTCTGAGTACTTTTCCCAGTCTGGTCATGTGTGCTTTGGAAATGCAACTATGTTAGGGGGTGGAGCTTCGTCTTGCTCAAAGGTGTTTTCTCCTCTGAATAATTGTATAAATTCTTTACTGCTAATATTATAATGAAGAAAAGTATTACATAGACCAGAAATAAAAAAAGGAGCATATATAGACACATTGCTTTGAGCCTCATGAAGTATTGGCAGACTGTATGCATTGAATTTTAACTCATTAATTCTATATTGTTTATGTAACTTATGTATTAAATAAATTAAGAGACTTAAATAACTTATGTTATTTGGGGTGTGTGAACTGAATTATTAGGAAAGTATTCTTTCTTTTATTTAAGATAGCTTGGTTCAGTTAGGTGATAAGTCATTAATATGTCTCTGTTTGGGATTAGGAGAGTGTTGATCCTCTACATTTTAGAAGCACCATGAGTCAAAAAGAAGAAAAAAACAACAACAACAAACAAAATAATCAAAGAAAAAGAAAATCAAGAAATGGATTCCTGTGCCTGAATGGGGTTAGGGTGGCCTTGTAGCGGTGAGCAAGCCATGAGGCTGGCTGTGTACCTTTGCCAGACATGCTATGGTGTTGATGAGGCGGAAACATGAGAATGGTCTTTCTGTACCCTGGGGATCAGACCTGTTTTGGACAGTACACACCAAGTAGAAGGAAATCATTCCAGGTGAAGCCAAAACCACAGATCAACTTGAAGCCTAAGGACCTAAGGAAACTGTGGCAAGGTCCTCGGCTTATGAACAGTCATGCATCCAAGATGTCAAAAGCCACCCCTTAAGGGGGTAGAATTTCAAGATGCAATATTGGGAGGGGGTCCGGTTATGATATAGGACCCTGAAGCCTCAGTTTTGTGCCCTGATAAAAGAGACCCCAGAGAGCTCCCTCGCTTTTCTCCATGAATGCCAGAGAGGATAGCTGGGGGTAAACAGAGCACTGGCTTGCTTCAGATACTGGAGCTGCCATCACCTTGGTCTTGGACTTCTTAACTTTCAGAAATAACCGGCCCCCCACTTTTTTATAAGTCACCCAAGTTGATGGTGTTTTGTTAATATGGCAGCCTTGGGAATCTGAGAGAAGATTTGGTTTTGAGATGACAGTTGCTACTGCAACAAGTATTCCCAAATGTGATTCACATTAGAACCAAGTGGTAGATGGGGGCTAAGAGAGTCTGGGGTTCACGCTAGAAACGAAGCTTACTGTGTCTACCAATCTCATTCTCGGTTGTCAGCAATAAAATGTGTGGATTCCTTATTTACACACTAAATAAAGAATACAAACTGGCGACAGACTGTGTAACTACCAAGACAAGTGTGCCAAGAGAGGAAGAGGGAAATCTCTCCAGGTTGCTCACCATGATTCCTTCTCCACAACGTATTAGAGAACACAGGTGTGTTTGCCAAGGTCTGAGCATATTGTCAGAGGAGAGGGATACAGTGAGAAAGGACCTGCCAATGTGAATGTCACGAGTGCAGTAATAGGGAGAGGGGACATGCTTCCTTCACATTGTTTTTTCCTAGTCACCGGTTGGTCGTCCCTCATCTGTTTACCAACCATTCCTGGCAGATAAGTATTTGCAGTTATCCTGTGAGGTAGAACAAAAGACATTTGACTACTATGAGGGAGCTGCAAAATGTCCTCATTTTATAGCGGACCGTGAAATCCAAAGCAGCTCATGCACACATTACAGAACTAAGAAGAAATCTACCAGCTGGAAGCTTATAAACAGGACCCCATGCTTTCTTAGAAAATAAAAGCCCGACTTTGTCCTTCTCTCCTCCCCTTCATCCCTTTCTCCCTCTCTCTCTTCATTTATTTATTGAGACAGGCCTCACTTTGTAGCTCTGGCTAGCTTAGAACTCACTGTGTAGACCAAGCTGGCCTTGAACTCAGAGAACTTTACCTATCTCTGCCTCAGTAGTACTGAAATTAAAGGCATGCCTCACTACACCCAGCAACTTAGATTTATACTAAATACATTTAAAAGTGCTCTCACTAATGCTCTTATTAATTACTTTGGATGGAAGTATACGGAAAAGTTTAAAGGGAGGAAAGGAGTAAATGATGTAATTACATTATGATCTCAAAAATGAGTGAAATAATAATAATTAATACTAATAATAAAAGTCAGATTCCTGTCAGTGTGACTGCTGGCTCTGAGTGTGGGCAGACAGCACTTCTCAGTCCCTGCAAAGTATAGGCTCCTCCTTTCTATCGAGGTGCCATTGGCTGGAGGTGGAGGGAGGCTGCCCATGAGCATCACACACTGGCTGACAATGCTGCTACTGGAGCAAGAACCCCCACGGTTTTCCACTTCTCTTCTGGGTGCTTGGTAAGCATGGGCTTCAGCTCCATGTTTTGATCAGTCACTATTTTTGAGGTTTATACACAAAGGCACTGACCATCATGGGTTCCTCCACTGGAGTTCCTTGGTGGATAAGTAGCTAATTATCATTTTAGTCATGAATTTTTCAAATTTCTGTGTCATGCAGCATGGCTGCTATTAGCAAGAAGATGGTTTCAAGGCACATGAGACAGAGTGAAGCTATTTTAATACTGTTATTTTTCATGCAAGCTACACATTATCTTTTGATGCAAATAAAACTTTAATCACTGACTCTGAAACCCCAAGGAATTGCTGACTGTCTCTATAAGAGGTGGCAGAGAGCAGGTGCTGTTTGCAGACTCGTGTGTGGGTCTGACATTTTTCTTTTCACTATTATAAAAGTTCTTACTTAGCTATTATATGATTCATAAATGCATAAACTGCAGATTAATGTTCATTTTAAAGTAGCATAACTCAATGTTAACCCATTTGTTCTCTCTCTCTCTCTCTCTCTCTCTCTCTCTCTCTCTCTCTCTCTCTCTCTCTCTCTCTCTCTTTTAAGCATTTTGGCCTGGTTCTGGCATCTATTGGAGAAGGTTTTGGAACTCCCTCCTATACAGTTTGCAGGCAATATCACATGGGCTCTCTGCCAGCAAAGATAGTCCTGATTGGAATGTATATGTAAGGCATGCATTAGAGGGAAGATACAAGAAAAAGGACAGGGACTTCCAATTTGCATCAGTATTTAAATACACTTGTTTGTAAAATTAATATAATGGGTGTCAAGGATCCATCTTCAGCGAAGAGAATGTACATGTAGCCTGCACCAGCTTGTTCTCTGTGCACTAAAGTGTTAGTCTTCAGACCCAGCAGGAGGAGGGTTCCCACTGGGACCTTTGTGCATTGGCCTATGGATGCACAGCTTTTATCGGTCTCATTCCTGCAGATCAGTCCATGCTGTCCTGCACTGCAGCCCGACCCTTCTGAGTTCAGGAGTGAGAACAGCTTTATCAAGTAACAATGTTGCTCTCCCTTATGCGCTGTGTTCTGTGTGTCCAATTGACAAGTCTCCTAAGACTGGAGTGGGAGAAGATTGTGGCCTAACAGCCGAAGCTGCTAGCACAAGGTCCCAGTACCCAGAGAGATACAGGTTAGCATAGACCAGGAGACAGGACTATACTCTGTCATACTTGTCTTTCTTTTTAAATAGTTTTTATTGAGTGACATATTTTTCTCCACTCCCCTTCTTACCTCCCCCCTTCTCTTCGATCCTTTCCCATGATCACCATGCTCCCAATTTACTCAGATCTTGTCTTTTTCTATTTCTCATGTAGATTAGATCCATGTATGTCTCTCTTAGGGTCCTCTTTGTTGTCTGGGTTCTCTGGGATTGTGAATTGTAGGCTGGGTTTTCTTTGTTTTATGTCTAAAAGTCACTTATGAGTGAGTATATTTTATATTTGTCTTTCTGGATAGGGATTACCTTAAGCAATATGATGTCTTCTAGATCCATTGATTTCCCTGCAAATTTCAAGACAGTATTATTTTTCCATTGTGTGGTGCTCCATTGTGTAAATGTACCACATCTTCTTTATCCAATCTTCGGTCAAGGGACTTTTAGGTTGTTTCCATTTTCTGGCTATGACAAACAATGCTGCTATGAACATATTTGAGCACATGTCCTTGTGGTATGATTAAGCATTCATTGGGTATGTACCCAAAAGTGGTATTGCTGGGTTTTGAGGTAGGTGTTTTCTAATTTTCTGAGAATCGCCATACTGGTATCCAAAGCATTCCTACCAGCAATGTAGAAGTGTTCCCTTTTCCCCACCACCTCTCCTGCATAAGTTGTCATCAGTGTTTTTGATCTTGGCCATTCTTACAGGTGTAAGATGGAATCTCAGAGTTGTTTTGATTTACATTTCTCTGATGACTAAGGATGTTGAGCATTTACTTAAGTATCTTTCAGCCATTTTAGATTCCTCTGTTTAAGTCTGTTTCCCATTTTTTTTATTTGATTATTTGTTCTTTTGATGACCAATTTCTGGAGTTCTTTGTATATTTTAGAGATCAGCCCTCTATCCAATGTGAGGTTGGTGAAGATCTTTTCCCATTCTGTAGACTGCCATTTTGTCTTGCTGACCGTGTCCTTTGCTTTACAGAAGCTTCTCAGTTTCAGGAGGTCCCATTTATTAATTGTTGCTCTCAGTGTCTGTTCCACTGGGGATATATTCAGAAAGTGGTCTTCTGTGCCAGTGCATTCAAGTGTACTTCCCACTTTCTCTTCTATGAGGTTCAGTGTGGTTGGTTTTATGTTGAGGTCCTTGATCTGTTTGGACTTGAGTTTTGTGCATGGGTCTAGGGTCTAGATATGGATCTGTTTTCATATACACATGTTGATATCCAATTATGCCAGCACTATTTGTTGAAGACGCTTTCTTTTTTTCCATTTTATATTTTTTGCTTCTTTATCAAAAAATCAGGTGTTCACGGGTGTGTGGATTCATCTCTGTGTCTTCAATTTGGTTCCATTGTTTCTGCTGTCTGTTTTTATGCCAATACTGGGGTGTTTTCAATACTGTAGCTCTGTAGTAGAGTTTGAAGTCAGGGATTGTGATGTCTCCAGAAGTTTCTTTATTGTACAGGATTGTTTGGGCTATCTTAGATTTTTTGCTTTTCCATATTGTTCTTGCTAGGTCTGTAAAGAATTATTTTTTCTGCAATTTTGATGGGCATTTCATTGAGTCTGTAGATTGCTTTTGATAAGATTGCCATTTTTACTATGTTAATTCTATCTACCCAAGAACATGGTAGATCTTTCCATTTTCTGGTGTCTTCTTCAATTTCTTTCTTCAAAGACTTAAAGTTCTTGTCATACAGAACTTCCAGTTGTTTGGTTAGAGTTACTTCATGATATTTTATATTATTTGTGGCTTTTGTGAAGGGTGATGTTTCTCTGATTTCTTCCTGGTTCATTTATCATCTGTGTAAAGGAGGGCTACTGATTCTTTTGAGCTGATCTTATATCTGTCTACATTACTGAAGATGTTTATGAGTTGTAGAAGTTCCTTGGTAGAATTTTTAGAGTCACTTATGTAAACTATCATATCATCAGCAAATAGTGAGAGTTTGACTTCTTTTCCTATTTTATTCCTTTGATCTTTTTTTGTTGTTTTATTGTTCTAGCTAGAACCTCAAGTACAATTTCTTGTACAATTCTGTACTGAAACCATCTGGTCCTGTTTTTTATTTTTATTTTTTTTGATTGGGAGATTATTGATGATTGCTTCTATTTCTTTAGCAGTTATATGTATATAGGTATATTTAATTTGCTTATCTTGTCTTGATTAAATTTGGTATTTATCCAGAAGATCGTCCATTTTCTTTAAGTTTTTCAATTTTTGTGGAGTACAGTTTTTTGAAGTATGACCTGATGATTCTCTGGATTGCCTCCTTGTCTGTTTTTATGTCTTCCTTTACATTTCTGATTTAGTTAATTTGGATATACTCTTTCTGCCTTTTGGTTAGTTTGGATAAAATTTTGTCTATTTTGTTGATTTTCTCAAAGAACCAACTCTTTGTCTCATTGATTCTTTGTTTCTATTTTGTTGATGTTAGCTCTTAATTTGATTATTTCCTACCATCTAGTCCTCCTGTGTGCGTTTGCTTCTTTTTTGTTCTAAAGTTTTCAGGTGTTCTGTTAACTCCCTAGTTGCACAGAAATCTGAAGGGAGAGTTAATAAAACGTTTATCTGCTTGAGTCTTGTGGCTTAGTCATTTTCTGGAATCCAACAGGGAGGCTGCTTTGTTCCTTGTGTTCACTTTGTCTTTTTACCGAGTGCCATCCATGTTATTAGTAGTTCTGTTCTCTTTGTAAAATTATTTCATATGACAGCACATGGTTCCAGAAAGAAGCTGTGCTTATTTCAGAGCAGGTGAAGACAATTCCAGAATGCTGGCTGCTTATAACCCCTGACATTAAATATTGCTTGTTGGTTCTTGCTAGACTAGACTTTTGGATGAAGCCACAGAAAAGATACACACATAATGTAACCTCTGATGGTGACTGAGAAACTGCAACGCACTCCTGGAACCCAGCAGTAGAAGTGGATGCCAATTTTATGTTGAGGCCTTGTCATTTTCCATGCACAGAGCCACTGAACACAGGCTAAGAGAAGAATGTGTCAGGAGTTAACTTTTCCTTTATCTCCAGCAATTTGTCTTCTCTTTTTGTGAATATCAGGCAGAGGCCATATTTCCTGTTATAATTTATTACCTAATAGATACCATATATTTATTACATATGGGTGCCAAGTAGATTATATATTATGTATATATAAGAGTATGTATGTGTATATTTTGCTAAAGCCTGGACTTCTGCTAAATCCCTTCATGGAACAGTGATTATATACACATAATCATATATGCATATATAAACATATAGTTCATATGTGTAGATCTACATTACATAGAAAAACAGTCTAATTTTATTTTTAAATTGAAAGCAGTATAACAAAGCAATTTAGCTAAGTTACCAAGGAGGGATGGGCTCAAAGTATAGGGAGCAGCTAAGGAGTTAAACAGTCACGTTCCGTCATTGGAGGACATGGGAGCATAAACACTTTTATGGTGTTTATTTGGTAATGTAGGAAGGCTTTATGCTGAAGCAAACATCCAAGGGGAGCATTGGAGGAAAGAGAAGAACACATTGCACTTATTGAAGTGATTCTCAAGGATCTGAATTTCATAGAATTTCTCACATGATGAAAAAGCAGAGCTTGTTGCTCAAGAATTAGTCTCAGCACCCTCTGAGTTTATTCAAGTGCTGAGTGGCTTCTTGATGTTAGAACAAAACAACACAAAACATTTTCAACAAAAGAGCGGCAAGGCAAACAGCAGGGCACACAGGCCACATCTCTGTGCGGCAAAACCAGAGTCAGCTGACCTCCCTTCCTAGTGTGAGCTTTACAAATCAGCACCTCCTGTTGGAAATCCGAAATTTCCCAGGAAATAAAACATATGCTGTGAAGAAGAGGTCTGCCATTACGGCTGCCTGTCAAAGTGCTTAGGTGCCTTCAAAGAATGGGTGAGATCTTTCTGGAGTCAATGAATGAAGGGATAGCCTCACTGCTCTGCCTCCAGGCTGGGCATGAATTTCCCTGATGGACTGTGACATGGCATCCATCCCACTATGTGGCACACCAGCTGTCCACTGTGCACTCGGACCAAGTGGTCTTGTTGACAGAGTTTACTACGCCACCCCTCTATTCTCTGTTACCTTATGAATCCCCCCATACCCACCTTTGCTCTGGCCACCTCCTGCTCTATATTCAGAGCTCTGTTCTCTATGGCAGAGATCATTGTCTACAAGTATGCTCTGGCTTTTAGACTCTTTGGACTCATTTGACAGAGCACATTTCCACAAAGGCAGGATGATTTGCTCACTATTTGGTTTGTCTAGCATTTAGCGCAATGCTTGGTACATGCTTTATAATTAATACATGAATAAGATTACTGCAACTGTAATGGGCAAATCTGAGTGTCTCCTGGCTATCACTTAATCAAACAGGACCCTTGTAGCACTCTTATCACGTATAAGGATCACACCTGGGCTTTTTGAACCATATGGCCATGGTCATTGTGCCCTCATGAACAGACAACCCTTTGGCCAACCTCTCACTAACTTCAGTGTGCGTGATGAAATCTACAATGCCTCCTTGATGGTCCTGAAGCTGTAGACACTGAGGGTCTTTCCTCTCAGCACACAGCCTGACCTTGATCCTGTCCAGCCAAACAGCATCCTTATAAATGTCTTCTTTTCTGGTTGTGTTTCATCTCATAACACACCTGTCATCAATTGCCTTTATTTCTCCATTCTTAGGGAAGAATAATGTAACTATTGCTATGAGAAAAAAAATCTCATAGTATGTCCAAGTATGTTGGTGGTCTGTTAGAGTCTTATTTTGAGTTCTTACCTGTCTTCAAAAGTTCTCCCCATGACAGGCACTTATACTGGACCTTTGGGTCCAGCTCCAATTCCTGTTATGCCACTAAGACAGAAGATTTCTAAGATAGGGTTTCATGTTATTCATATTGAGCAATGCTGAACTGAGTCAATGCCGAGGAAATCTGCATAGCTCCTTGTCTACCCTGTAAAGATGCCATTGGTGCTACTCCTGTGTCTGTGTGCAGCAAGTGTTTCTGGTTCAGCTGTGAGAGCTCATGGGAAAAGTGGAGATCTGAAGGAAAGGACAATCAAATTAAAATCACAGGTGATGGAATCCTGTCTCCCGTGTTTCCTAGCCCCAGCATTGACACCATGGAAATGCTATGCTACTTAGAACCTGTTGGTCTCCATTCAGTAAGTGTTCAACACTGACAATTGATGTTTGAAGTCTTCTGAGCTTGGCGCATATTGGGCCCTTGCTGGCCCATGACAATATAGAAGCTCATCTCATTGTTGAAATTCTTAGAAAATGTGCCCCCAAATCTTCATAAATCCTATTTGGGCTTTTTCCTTTCCTCTTTCACTTATGGTACTTTCTTAGGTAGCCTTCATTTCCTAAGTCAAATAAGGTTCAAGACTAATTCTGTGGTCAAACAGCTGCTTTCTAGGAGGTTTTATTAGATTTCATGCCTCTTTGTGCCATGGTACTGAGTACTTATAATTGTGGTATGCATAATATCAAATAAATATTAAAAACACAGACTGTTCCTTTCCTTAAGAACCTCTTCCTTGAGCCAGGATATGTTGGGTAGCTAAGTGAGCTAGAGACCTCCTGTTACCCATATCAATAGATATAGATGACAATTCATATCAATAGACCCCAGGAGAGAACCTTCAGACCAATCCCATCAACAGGCCCAAAGAGAGTCTCTTCATCCACATTTTGCCTCAGGGCTTTTTGCCTTTTTTTTCTCATTCTGTATGTCCTTCTTTCCATGCTTTCTCCATGTCTGGCTAGCTGGTGGCTGCTTAGCTGATCATTGGTGTCTCCCTCTCTCTCTTCCTCATTCTCTCTTCTCCCTCAAGCCTGGATTCTTCCTCCTCCTTATTCTCTATGCCTGCCAGCCCCTACTGCCTAGCTATTGGCTGTTCAGCTTTTTATTAGACCAATCAGGTGCCTTAGGCAGGCAAGGTGAAACAAATACAACACATCTTTACGTAGTTTAAACAAATGCAGCATAAACAAATGTCGTACACCTTTACCTAGTTAAAGTAATATTCCACAACATAAACAAATGTAACCTGTCTTTACATAGTGAAAGTGATATTCCATAATTCCCCAACCTCAGCAGAAGATGTACTCACACCTCTACTCCCTGAAATATTGCTTTTTTTTCACCTTCAACTATGGAAATTATTCCTTGTGTTACTCAGGCCCACATAACAAGTGACTTTCAAAGCTGTAACAAGAGAAGGAAAGCTCTTCAACCTGTCCAGGCTGTTGTGCACGCTGCTCTACCACTTGGACCATATGATCCAGCAGACCTGATGGTACTTGAGGTATCTGTAGAGGAGAGACATGCTGTTTGGAGCACTTGGAAGGACGGTACAGGTAAAAAAAAAAAGAGAGAGAGAGAGACCCTTGAAATTTTGAAGCAAAGCTCTGCCATCATCTTCAGACAACTATTCCCCTTTTGAAAGACAGCTCTTAGCTTGTGACTGGGCCTTTGAGGAAACTGTACCTTTTAACAATGGGCCACCAGGTTACTGTGTGACCTATGCTGTCCATTTTGAGCTGGGTATTGTCTGACCCACTAAGTCACACAACTGAGTGTCAAGTTGAAGGGTGGACTTGTAATGTCTATGCGGTTATCAACTTGACTGCATCTAGAACTCCCTAAAACCCAAAAACGGAGTGGCACGGCTATGAGGGATTTTGCTTAATTCTCAGGGAGAAGATCCACTTCTAATCCAGATCTTTGAAGTAGGAACACACAAGCCTTTAATCTGGATCTTTTGAGCTGGGAAGACTCACCTCTTATCTGGATCGTGCCTTCTACTGAAAGCCTATATGAGGGCAAGGAAGAAAGATGATTTTGTACTTTGCCTGCTTGCTCTAGCACTAATAATGATTCTATTCATTCACTGCATTAGAGTCTGCTAATCAGGACTCCAGCATATAGTAAGGACCAGATGAGACATCCAGCCTTGTAGGACAACTACTGGATTCTTGCTCCTTGGCAACCATTGTTGGACTAGTTGGACCACAGTCTGTAGGTTATTCTTATGAATCCCCTTTCTATATAATAGAGAAACGTTCTATGAGTTTTGTTACTCTAGAAAACCCTGACTAATACATCAGTCTTTAAGTAGGCAAAGATTTTAGGAAGAATGGAGAAGGTCTAAGTTAGAAAGGTAAAAAGTATACATACATACACATAAACATATGTGTATACACACTTTTATCTTTTCATCTAAGATAACAGTGGAAGAGAAATTAATTTTTTAAAACACTTACCAAAACTAACTGCATATTTATGAAAAAGACTGGCACAAAAACTTCACTAAATAATCCAGAAATGGCAATGAGGATGTAAAAAACACTATGATTGCAGAAAATTGTAACAGAAGACCAAGAGGACACAACTCTGTACCATTAATATATGTCTAAGGTTGGAAAGGGTGCTGGGAGTATAAAATGGTACAACTGCTTTGCAGAACCATTTGGAAGTTTCTTATAAAATAAGCACACAGTTGCTCCAAATCCTAACCATTTTCTACCCCAAGAGAAATGGCAAAAATTAAAAAGGCTAGAATAGAAATATTCTAATCAATTTTAGTCACAAAAGTGAAAAAAAATGAAAATAATAAAAGTTGGGGACAAGCCAACTGTTTCCATAAAGATGATGGATTAAAAATAAAATAGACTTTTGCTTAGAGATGATAAAGGAAAAACTTAGTGAACTTCAAAGACATCCTGATGGAGGGAGTCAGAGCTTGGATAAAATATGCTTCATGATTTCACATAGAGCAACCCTGAGAAGAGGCGGGACTGATTAATTTCACAAGGTGCCTGACCCTTGGTAGCGTCATCTAGCATGGAACTTCAGACAGGATGTGGTGTGATCTGAAGGTGGGACATGCTCAGATCTGTGCAAGTATCAGGACATCAATTGCCATCTTAAAGTTCTTGGATCAACTGTGTGTGCATTTTATGTCAATAAAATGATTTTCAGTGTTACAAGTCTAACTTTACTAAATTGTTTTTTTTTTTTTTTTTTGATGTTTAAGAGCCGAAGAAAGAGGCCTGGCATGCTTTATAATCCTAGCATGCCTTTAATCCCAGCACTCAGGAGGCAGAGGCAGGCAGATCTCTAAATATGAGGGCCATTCTGGTCTACAGAGTGAGTTCCAGGACAGCAAGGACTACACAGAGAATTCCTGTCTCAAAAAGCAAAGCAAAGCAAAACCAAACAAAAAAGAATTGGGACATGGCTCAGCTTCAAAAGTGGATGGCAAGGATGCTTGTGACCCTCCGTCTTAAGTCTCTGACGACGGTTAGGGTTGTTTACTCTCTTCAGCAGCCTTGGATTCTAATTAAAGGGCCAGATGGTGGCAGGTTGAAAGCTTTATTTCTTGAGTGTTTAATTTCTCCTTCCACTTCGGTGGCCAATGAGGAGTCTGGAAATGCCAGCAGCACTTTTAAACAGAACTTTCGTTTTAAAACTTCTGAAGTTCGTTGGATTCCCAAACTTTTACTTTGCGGTTTTCTTAGCAAACGTGCAGTCTGTGACTTCACAGCCCTGCGTCCTCCCTGCTGCCGAGGCCTCTTTTTCTTGCTTTCTTTCCCAGCGAACATCTTTTCTTCCTCCAGTACCATGTTTGTCAAACCCACTTAATCTGAAGGCAAGATTTATTTTATTAATTGCTGTGCCTCCATTCCTAAATCTGTGCCTATGCAAAGACCACTCGGCTCCTTTCCACACTCAGTTACCCACTGAGTTAATCACGCTTACTCAGCCCGTCTCAACTGTGTGCTCACCAGGCATAGGTTCAGGTCTTGGTTCACTGTCCTGGACCACTTAATTTTGTCACACAGGGTTGACTGTCCTTTCCATTTTCATTACATTGCTAGGTGTACAAGCACCCTGAGAACTGGCTAAGAGTTTGTTATTTATGTTGAAAAAGCATAGTGTAAATATTCAACCCATTTGTACTGAGAAGAAGAAAGAAAAGGGAAAAGGAGAGGAAGGGAGGGTGTGGGAGGGGGAAAGGAATTCCTTTCCTTGTCTGGTATGTGATTTAGAGTTTAGGGCAGACAGCAGAAGATATTTACATATTTACTATGGCTGAATTAAAGTACAGACTCTAGGAATTCTCAGAACATGTACCTGGTACCAGGCCATCCCTTTCCTTTATTTGCCATCCCTACTTCACCCCAGGGTCCTGTCATTGCTCTAAGCCAGTTGTTTGCTTTCTGGGCTGTGGAGAAGAAGGCCATAGGGGCTGGGAGGGGTCAGAGGGTGAGGCTCAGCTAAGAAATGTCTGAGTCACCCTGCGGCAGATGGAGCTGGAGTGTGCCTGGCATGTCTCCTTGATGCCTGTCCAAGGCAACGACAGACAGCTGCCTGACAGACAGGCCTAGTCCCAACAGGTTACAGTGAATGGCATCTCCCTGAATACCAGGCAATTTCCTTTATGAGTTACTTTTCAGCTAGAATGAGTCATATTCTACTTTCTTTTCAGCCCTTCCTGACTTGATGACTTGGAAGGCAAAGTGGGTGGGGACAAGTTTTTCTCTGATGATGCAGGGTCTGATGATACATAGCTTGTCCCCTACCATATGACTCCTCCAAGACCTGCTGCGGGTAGTTATAGGTCCCTTGGGAGCCAGAGCCAGACACCTTACCTGGAGAATGGTGTTTGAATGAGTCCATTTGTTATATAGGAAGATATCTTCCTTTTTCATGTGTGTTTTGTTCCTGACTTTCCAAAGTCAAAAGCTTATGTCCTCATCACCTAGAAGACAGGGAAGGTAGATTTGAGCAATGCTGTGTCCCCTTGGTTTTTGACTGAACATCCTTTGCTCTTTCATCGGAACTAAGAGGTACATAAGTCACTGACTACAGGTGTTCTTTAAAGCATTTTCCATTTTCCTATGGTTTTAGAAAATAGATACTTAGCAAGAATTTAGCTTTAACTTGGTATTTATGGGACTATCTTTTTTATTTAGAAAACTTGTAAACACAATTTAAAGATAAAAAAACAATTTTACACTGTGTAACTGAAGAGATGTGACTCCAGTGGCCAAAGCAAGGACCACTGAGGATGAGCAGGATGTGGCCTTCTTACTGTAGTAATAAGTATAGCTGTCTTCACATTACCCTCAGCTCTGATACTGATAACCACTGTCAGCTTGATTGGACGTAGAATCACCAAAGAGAAACACTTCTGAATGTTAGTAATGGGGCCAGACACAAAGGACCTTGTGTGGGACCAATGGGAAGAGAAGAGTGTGAGGTACTCACAGTGATGGTGAGGGCCTTTGGCCCTTACTCATCCTAAGCTGCAGGGGCACATGCTCATGCGAGTGGAATGTGTCTGCAGGGCTGACGAAAAGGTGTGGCTAATGAAGTGTGAAAACTGGTGTCTGGGTGCTGCTCCAAGGCCCGTTCTAGTGCTTGAGCTTTTGGGGATGGCAGAAGGGGAAGGAGAAGCATATTATTCTCCTTAATCTGTTGTGTCCTACCAATCAGAAGTGTCCCCTTGGTTTGTGTCTACATGGAGAACCTCTCCATCTCAGCTGCTCCTTCTTACTGCCAGTCACATTTCTGGGTTTGAGAATGTCTCAGTTTTTAAGAGTTTTCTGTCTAAAATGAGGCTCTCCAGACTCTCCAACTAGGAAGGATAGCATGGGTTAAATTGAAGAGGACAAAACTGTACACCACAGTCAAGCACACGTGAGCAACATGAATGTGGAAAAGACCAGAGGTGGAATACTCCTGATCCAGCTGCCTCTCCATCTGTACCCACTCCTCAATTGTCCACAGAGTCCTGGGACATCTGAGTACAGCATGCACTCCCTCTGAGCCCCTTTTAGCATTTGGCATTAACTTGGGGATGAATTCCACTCTGGACACTCTGGTACCACAGTCTGTTCCTCTCTTCTTTGGATTCTTGTGTTCAAACTCACTGTGCTTCAACCTGATCTAGGTTTTATGCACTTGGCCTTTGCTGACTATTAGCCTATGACTTTCCCTTCATTGTTCCCATTTCCTCTGTCCTTTTCCCAAGTCTTAAAACTATAGACATATATATTTTTTAAAAGCTACATATCTGCCGAGCGGTGGTGGAGCACGCCTTTAATCCCAGCACTCAGGAGGCAGAGGCAGGCGGATCTCTGTGAGTTCGAGGCCAGCCTGGTCTGGAAGAGCTAGTTCCAGGACAGGAACCAAAAAGCTATGGAGAAACCCTGTCTCGAAAATAAAAAAAAAATTAAAAAATAATAAATAAATAAATAAGCTACATATCTGCTCCACTCCTATCTAACCCCTTAAATCAATGTATTGCATTAATTTACTTCCCTTAGCATACAATTTTGTCATAAATATAATTTATTGTATTTATTCCCTTGCTAAAACTCACTTGAGCAGGAGCCCTGAAATGCTAAGCTTTGTATGCTTGGTTGCAATGAACACAGTGGTTCGAGTATTAAAATGAACTCAGTTCTTGCTAGTCTAGTTGTTGGTTGACATTTCTTTCAATTTTCCCAGGGACTGGCCCAATGGATACACCTAGACTATAACTATGCATCCACGTGGCTCAGGGTCAAATGAACTGCAGAGCACCAGAGTCTAAAGTGATAGTGGCAGTCTGGAGGAGTAAGGTCTACCTTCGTGAAAGGATATTTCGAGGTTAGAAGTCTCCTGCTGTAGTTGGCAGAAAGTGTGGAGAACGCTACTAACACAGAGAGGGTATTCAGGGTACCAGACACAGGAATCCTTGCTGTGGGCCTTCCTGTAGAGTCCACACTTTTCATTCAACATTTACTGGATTTTAGAACGGTTTGTTTGGTCTACAATTTAGTTACTTTTCATATTTCTGTGATCTAATTCCTGAAAGAGCATTTGAGCAAGGATTGATTTGAACTCACAATTCGGAGGAATCTAGTCCATCACGAAGATGACGACATGGTGGTAGGGGTGTCTTTGTCCATGGTGTCCTCATTTTGTCCAGACCACAAAGAGGAAGAAGAGGAGTACGAGGGCTAAGCTAGTTTGTAGATTTTTTTTTTGTGTGTTTTTATTCTTTAGAACTGTACCCCATTAGATGACATGACACACATTCATGGAGAACCTTTTCCCTCATTTAATCTGGAAACGCTTTCGCAAACCCAGGTGGCTCTAAATACAGTTAAGATTAACTATCAGAATACTCCTTGTCAACTTGACATCCAAACTATTAAGTGATAATACTTGAATCTAAAACGGGTTATCTCTAGTCTTCATAAGCTCATAGCCATATCAAATACATTTAAATGCATTTAGTTCTTCTGTCAGTATTCTTAATGTCATCAATATCCAGTCTTTCCTGAGAGTCAAGACAATCTGTTAAATGGGTGCTTCTTTAAAGTAAAAATGTGACTTATACGTTTAATATGGTCTAGGATAACCACTGTCATCCAACAAGAGAGGACTAGGCCATAGCAAGGAAATATTGCACCAGAACAAAACTGAAAGCCAGCAGTACAAGATGAAACTCTGAAGCCCCATGTCTGACAACTGAGCTCTTGCTGGCATCAGCTGGGATCCAAAAGCCTTGTGTTACCCTAGTCAGTATTCCTCTGGCTCTGGTGCACAGCCTACACTGTCTCTGTTGCAGCAACTCTACTCAGCTGCAGCAGCATCTGTGGGGAACAGTCAATGACTCTCGTTTCTTAAACATCTGAAAGCTTCCATTTCTATTCAGGGCTCAATTTCACAGTTGACACAGTGGCCCCAGCTTTTTGAAACCTGGTAGAAAGACTCCATGAGCTTGAGCCCTGAATGCCTGCACCATGTGATTGACTGAAAATTCCTACTGCTAGTTCAGAAGGCAATTTCTTAGAAAATTAGAAAACAATCTACCTCAAGATCCAGCAAAACCACTGTTGGGTATATGCCCCAAAGACGCTCAAATTATACCACAAGGACATGTGCTAAATTATGTTTATAGCAGCATTATTTGTAATAGCCAGAACCTGGAAATAACCTAGATTCCCCTCAACTAAAGAATGGATAAGAAAAATGTGGTTCATTTATGCAATGGAGTACTACATAACGGTAAAAAAATAATGGCATCTTAAAATTTGCAGACAAATGGATGGATCTAGAAAAAAATATATAGACTGAGGTAACTCAGACACAGAAAGATAAATATAATAATGTATTCACTCACAAATGGATTTTAGACATAAGGCACAGAAAAACCATCCTACAGGCTGAAACTAGATACCAAAGAGGACCCTAAGAGAAACATACATGGATGCACAAAGGAAGGTGAAAAAGACAAAATCTCCTGGGTAAATTGGGAGTGTGGGAATCACAGGTGAGGGTAGAAGGGGAGAGGGGAGGAAGATAAGGGCGTGGAGAAAAAAATAGCTCAATAAAAAATAAAAAAATAAAATAAAACAAAACCCAAAATGTAGTCTGACCCCTTCTACCGTAGCCGCAGTGGCTTCTGTGCAGCAGAGCACTGAACCTGGGAAGGCACTTGCACAGCCAGGCGGTTTTGAGCAGACCCCTTCAGTGCATTCCCTTGTCCTGGGTATAGCTTCTCTCCTTTCAAATAAATTCAAATTTGTAAGTTACAGCCTTTGGTGGCTGAGATGCTTCCATCCAGATAACCTTGCATATTGTCACTGTGCCAATGGCAAAATGTTTCCTTAACCTGGCTTAACAGCTGCGGGTGCTTTATCTATACTATGTTTGTGAATTTTAAACTTAATCAAAGATATACTTAGAAGTGTGTCTCCTTGGTGATTCTAAATCCAATCAACTTGACAATAGTTAGCAGTCTCCAAGCTGAAGGTTCGGTGGAGACAACCCAATTCACAGCAACCTTCACATGTCTCAAGCATAGGTGTCTTGCAAAGAATAAAACAGACCTTTCCTAGGCCAAACTCTAGGAACTGTTTAAACAAGATTCCAACAAGTTGAAGCTCCAATATTGTCTCTTGAATGTTTGTCCTCAAGGAATGACAGAAAGAATCTAAAAGAAATAAAAAGAAACAAATAAGGAAAGTTTCTATGGATATCCTGAAAACAGAATTTCATTTTGCTATAAGGAAGTCCGAGATTTTAGTCCTTAGCTGAACCTAGCTTTAGTGTAGACTGCTGACTGTCAGGAGTGGCTAATGTATGCGAGACATTCAGGATGTAAACAATTAATTCCTGAGGATTTCCTGGTGGCTCGAGGAGGTGTTCCTCTCTTCCTCACTAGATGGCTAATGAAAGAAGAACTTAACCCTGGGAAGATACCATTCATTCACCATATCTCTACATATCTAATGTTACAGAGATTGTTATGTCTGGTGTAGTAAAAATGCTCAGGGCATAAGAACACTTGTCGAATAAGCATGGATCTGAGTTCAGATCCCAGCAACCAGGTAAAAAGTCAGACATTTAACCAACCCCAGGACTAAGAGGGGTAGACACAGAAGGATTCCTGGAGCTTACTGGTCTCCAGTCTAGCTGGAGAGTCAATGGCATAAAATGGAGAGGGATAAAGCAGGACCTAAATGTCCCCCTGTGGCCTCAGTGTGCCACAAATGTGCAAAAATCCACAAACAGACAAAATCCTACAGGTAGCCTGGTGTCTTTTATAAGTCATGGCAACATCTTTGGGGATAAACGTGTGTTGGATATAGGCTGCAGCTGGAGTTTCTTCATGACTTGTCCTAGGACAGCTGATTCCTGATATAATTCCTTCCAAGGGATAAGGGAGTGGTGTGTGTGTGTGTGTGTGTGTGTGTGTGTGTGAGAGAGAGAGAGAGAGAGAGAGAGAGAGAGAGAGAGAGAGAGAGAGAGACATGTTAGACAAAATCTTTTATTTTATTGCTGTTTCATGCACAAACAGCACATCTGTAAATCCTCGTGTTTTCTTGGAGTCACTGCCGTGGGCTTACTTATTGTTGCTTTCATCCAAATAAGCTGCTAAGATCTCTCAAGGTAAAGCTTAAAATAGAGGAACCTCATGAAAGCCAAGAACACACACACACATGCATAGTTCAAATCACAGAGCACACACAAACACTGGTACAAATGTGGATTGCACAAGACTCTGGCCTTTTGACTGGCATGTGGCTTGGTATATATGTTGAAGCATAAACACTCAAGTGAGTAGCACCAGCTGCCTTGTGATCTTGGATGTTTTCCTAAAAAGACTCAGGAGATAGAAGTGGGAGTCCCTAAACATTGGATAGCATCAGTGAGCAGGACGCCCCTGTGGAACAAAGAAGATATGTGGGGGATGCTATTGTAAACTAGATGCTCCCTTCCAGTCCCAGAATGACAGACATGTCAGGTCAGATGAAGCCATACAATCTGCCTAACCTACCGAGCATTGATCTGTGATGAGAACAGATCACTGAGGACGTGTGTGCAGAAAAAAAGGGGAGACGAGTGTAGACGTTGGAGAGTCCAGGGCTCCAAGGGAGGACGTCTTACAGTTATTCATTTGAACTTGGTTTGACATAAACCTCACCTGTGTGGTGCCTTGTTGAAGCTTTATTGCAGAGGAAATCTGCCTTCTTAAACCCATGACCCCTGTCAAGTTACAGGAGAGATAGCAGAAAAATACCAACAGAGCAGCACTTTAGTCTCAGAACTGTCGATATTGTCAAAGATACATGAAACCTGGTAACTGTCACAGTCCAGGGGAACTCTAGGTATAATGTGTTTCCAACGTGAGCTCATGAAGCAGGGAAGGGATATATAAGAAAACTAAAGCAATCAGCACACACCAGGACTTCAGCCAGTTCACCAACACCACTTTGTGTGAGGAGCAGGGAAAGGGCTGAGGATGTGCTAGTTTGCATTGTATTATTTTGAATAGAAAGTGCGCAGGGATCGAGAGTCCATTCTTATAAGTGATGATTACTTGACTCACAAAACAAAATCCAGCCCAGGTCCCCATCACTGCCCAGTGTCTTCATCCCAACTCTTGGCTTCACACACAGACACACAACGTAGTAATCCAGCCTGCAAACTAGAGTCCAGGAACAACAATGCCATGATGCTTTTAAAATAACCGAGCACATTCAAAAGAATAGAATAATGTGCTTATACTTTTAGGATACAGTGACAAAGCATATCTATCACATTATATGACAAAGGACAAAAAGACCACAGAACCAAGAGCAGGTGAAATGTTTTATAATGGAAAGGATATTTTGAAAAATTTGTTTTTTTTTTGGTTTCAAGTGTGTGTGTGTGTGTGTGTGTGTGCTATGCATGATCATGAGTGTTTCCATGTGTGCTCATGAGTCTCAAGACCTAAGGTTGGTGGTAAGACTCTTCCTCTATTGCTCTTCTACCTGATCCTTTGAACCAGGATCTCTTGATCAAATTCATCTCTCAGCTCCCAGCACTAGGGAAGCCTCTCTCTGCCTTCCTAGGCTGGAATTACAGGAGAATTGCTGTGTCTGTCTGGGATCCTTATAGACTCCCAAGCCTCTTTCTTGAATGGTAAGCACTTTAATAGCTGAACTAAGACTCACCAAAGGCTTAGCTTCTTAATATTTAATTTCCACTTAAATACATACATACATTACACAGGAGCTGAATCTAAGCCTGGTGTTCCTATTAACATTTGCAAAAGTTTTTTCTGTTATTTATACTTTTTAAAATATAAAGTGTTGTGTTATCTGTGTTATGCTCAATTGCTAAGTGTGCCCTGGTACCCCACTATCCTTTTCCAGCTTCTTGTTCCCCAGCTGTATCCTATGAGTCCCCTAGTCCTCTCTCTAGTTAAATAAGAGGACAAGAACAGCTGCTCCTCCAGCTGGGAACTGCCCTGCATAGTGACCTTGACCTCATTTGTCACCGTTTGGCTTCAGCTTCTCCTACTCACATATCACCATCTTTCCAATGAGAGAGTAAAGGGACACGCTTTGTGAACACCCAGGCCTAGGCAGTAGTCCCCCTAATTTCATGGCTGGCAATAAGGGGGAAGAAAAAGAAAGAATCTTGACATCATAGCTTGCTTTCTGTAAAGCTATGGTGACTTGCTTACTAAGCACAAAGAGATGTCTCCCTGCTCTTGGTGTAAAGTTCTTCTCCAGGCTCTTCAGGCCGTACTGTGCTAGAAACTCGCTCTGCGTTCTGCTGCTCTCAACATCAGTTTTCTCTCCTGTTCCACTCTCCGGGATCTACAGTACAGCCTGAACTGGAGTCACCGTGTGCTCAGCACACTGTTGCATCCACTTTATTGTGTTCAAAAGTTTCAGGCGCCTTTAAGGAAAGTGTAGACGTAAGTCAAACTGACTCTTCAAATCTCCTAGGGCTTTGGTTTGTTAAACATTCAGGAGGCAGAGGCAAGTAGATCTCTGTGAGTTCAAGGCCAGCCTGGTCTACAAATGAGATCCAGAAGAGACAGAGTTACACAGAAAAACGCTGTCTCAAAAAACAAACAAACAAAACAAAACAAAATTATTCTGGTTTGGTTTAGTGGCAAAGAGCGAGTTGGTCACAGTTAAGTGTTGGTTTCTGTGTATGGCCCGTCAGGATTTCACCACTGACCTCTGGCAGCAGAATAATTATCTTCAGGCCCTGCAATGTGAGAGGACAGGGTTTTGTTGTTAGCGGATAAGAACAGGGTCTTGAAGTGTGCACCTGGGCAGGATGACCACCGACCTTGAATTATCTGACCTGCCATCTCCATTCCTCTAGCTTTTGCCCTAAAATATGTGGGTACCAATGAAAACTAGAGGTTGCTACAGAGCCAAAAGACATCCTCTCTGAGGTAGGTGCCCTTTAAGTGATGAGTCATAGCATTTTTAAACCACATTTGTTTGCATTTCCTCAGTGTTGTTTACTTTGTGCTTGCACGCTTTTAACCAATTTCGTGTCCTGCTATTCTGCAGACACCTGTGCTCAGATTACATCTTTCTCTTTGAGGGCATGTCCCCCTTTATAGCTGAGATACACTTAGGGAATCACTGACAACAATATGGATACATAGAAGAGTGTTTAATTTTTTAAAATGATAGAATATCACAGGGCTAATTTACATAAAAATCACAAAGAAGATGAATGAAGCAGAGTCTTCTCATGCATACTGATATGGGAGAGCTACTCAGGGTATGAAGAATTGTAAGGGCCTTGTCCAGCATTCAATCAGAGATGAGATTCAAGGAGGGAGAAGACTTTAGTCCTCTGACAATGTGGTGGGTATACTAGAACCAGCAATAAGAATAAATAAGCTCTTTAGGAGATCTAGTAATAGTTTATGCATTTTTGCTTATATGTAATGTGCCTTTTATAGCTGAAAATTTCATTTTATCATCACCTTAAACTGACTTAAATGCATAAAATGTAGAAAGGTGAGCATAATTTTTCACTGAGTTCACCATTTATTCATAAAGTTAGGTCTTGCCGTTATTTGAAACTATAAAGGACAGAGTGACCGTCTCGTGTCCTCACCCTGACTGAACACGCCATTCATCATAAATCTTGGAGGTTTTCGCCTTGTTGGTCTTCAATCTCATACTTCCTCTCTGACTGCAGAATCAAGTGCACCAGTGTTAGATTTGTGTGCTCCTCGGAGGATCTGCAGATGTTATGTCAGGGAATCTCTAGGTCCCTGCTGCCCCATCTACTTTCTCTTTTCTTCCCCTAACTCCTCACACCTTCCCACCTCCTCAGTAAGTAGCTTTGTGGAGAAACAAAGCAACAATGCATTTGGTGCTGTTTTATATGAGAGAATCACTCAATGTACTTCATTAAGTCTGTATTTCTTTCCCACTTCCTTCATCTTTTGAGTTTAATTTTAGTCATAAAAACAACCTATAAAAGCCAAGGAACGACTGCACTAATGAAATAAATTAGTATATATATATTTTCAACAAGGACATTATAAAATGCATTACCAATTCTGAAAACTGATTTGAACTTAGATAATAAATTTCTAGTCCCAACAAGATGGCCCAGAACTTTTTTCGGTTCTCTCCCACTAAGGGTTATTAGCCCCAGAAATCATCAGAGGAAAACAGGGGAAGGTGCTTAGAGAGAGTTAAATAGGTGTAGGAGCTTGAATTTGGGGGAATATCTGAGGGGGTGTATTTGTAATTCCCTCAGACCAAAAGGAGCAACTCAAACTCAGAGCTGCAGGACCATTAGCCCTCACAGATGACACCCACATGTGAGTCTATTCTCTATTGAAGAGAATGTGTCTCTTTAAAAACTTCATGATCAGGTTTGCACCAGACAGCCAGAAGGTACCCTGAAGTGGGTGAGGCAGTAGGCTCTGTGTCAATGTTCTCTCCTCCTCTTATAAAAAGACCAAGGGCCCTAGAAAGCTCAAGAACATATTCCCACAGAGCACAATAAATTGCATTGGTGACTTTGACTTGAGGAACTCAGGTAGACTGAGCAGACTATGTGTCCCACTAGAAGATAGAAACTCCCCTCCAGTCATTCTGTCTCCTATCCCTCATAACCCCCGGGATACACATTTGAACCAACGTGGCGTACTCACACTGACACATCACAAACACCCTGCTCTCGGTCCACAGTAGCGTTCACTCCTGATATATCACATTTTATGGGTCTAGGCTAATGTACAATAACAAGTTTCTGCAATTAAAGCTTCATGCAGAAGAGTTTCATGACCCTAAAAGATAAGTGTGGTATTTATTTATCCTACCCTCCCTTTAGCCCATGGCAACTACTGTTCTTTTTGCTGTCTCCACAGTGTTGGTCTTTTTAGAATGTCATATGGTTAGGATCATGTTGTTGCTTTGATTTGTAACTTTTTGTCAACAGTCAAAAATTTTTTGGTATGCTTGCTGGCCATGGTTCTCTTCTTTGGTGTACTGAGTATTTTGTTTTTATTCAGACAAACTAATTCTCTTATTGTTGAATTTTAAATGTCTTTATGTACTTTGGGTCACAATTCTTTACCATATGTATTTTTTACAAGCATTACTTTTTTCTTGATTGTTTATTTCACAGAGCAGACTTTTGTATATTAATAAAGTTTAGCTTATCATTTCTCTCACAAAGTGTGTCTATAGTGACCTATCGAAAAGTCCAAATCCATCATCCAAACTCACCAATCTGTTGTCATTTAAGAAATGTAGAGTCTTAAGATTTTCAAATTTAAATTTTTTATTTATTGTGTGTGTGCAAATGCCATGGCAAACATGCAAATCAGAGAACAACTTGCAAACTTGTTCTTCTCTCTTATTATATGAGTTATAGAAAATAAATTCAGGTCTTCAGGTTTCTCTGAGTTATCTCAAAAGCTCTACTTAGATTCATGCTCCATTTTTAAGCTATCTTTATAATAAGAACAATTCTTGTGCCTATACTGGGAGGATGTAGAAGCAAATGAACAAGCGATTAGCAGAGGGTATTAAACATTTATGGAGCAAAAGCAGATCATTTTCTCTTTAATATAGATGGAGAGTTTTCCTTAGCCATGCCCTGAAAAATGTTCTTTGTTTCAGTGTGCTGTCTTTAGTTTATACTTGTGTGCATCTGCTCCCAAGAGCCCCATTCTAGCCCAATGATTGGCCTGTTTAGCAAATTCTACCTTACCTGTAGCCTGACAAGATTGGAAGTCAGAAACTATTAATTCCATGATGTTGTTTCCCTCAAATTAAGTTGGATCTTCAGAGTTTTGCTTCTCAATATGATGTTTTGAGTCAGCTTGCTTATATCCATTAAAAAACCTGCTTGAATTTTGTTGTGATTTTGTTGTTTTTATTTGGCCAGACAGTTTCCAAGCACTGAGTGGGAGCAGCTATCATGTACAATTTCTGTGTCTGTCAGCATTCCCCTTCAACACTGAAAGAGAATCAAGACACTTTTGGAAAAATAAAACCAGAAGATGATGTTACCTATGTTAAGTGAATGCCTATAGGCAGTTTCATTTTCACAAAGGGCATGAGAAAGAAAGGGTTTGGGGATATCTGGAGGGTATATCAAATGTTAACCAGGAAAGTTAAGATGAAGACAACAGGTTTTCCTCCTCATTTTAAATTTTGTAAATTACGCTTAATAGTTAAAGTCAAAACTTTAATGCTGTATGATGTGACTCACAATTTATGTACAGGCACTATGCCGAAATTATTATATTGCATTTAGGGAACAGAAAATGGCAGCAAAATAAAACAGTGTTTCTACATATCAGTGAAGTGGAAATGTCAAGGCTATATAAATATTCTTCCAGGAATAATGAAAGAACTACTAGAAAGGCTATGTAATGAGATAAATTAAAATGTTATAGGTAAATTAAAATGAATTAATAAAAAAAAACAGGTAACCTACAGGAAGGCAGGAAAGGGAGAACACACAAATAAAAAAATGTGTATCTACCTTATTATAACAATAGCTATGTTGTATTTATTTCTAAAAAATATTCTGATATTTAAATTGGTACACAGATTCAAAGGCCCACAGTTAGCAAAGAATTCACTTCAAATATAAAATATAGATAGCTTGAAAGTAAAAGTTATAAAACATAATGCCATTAAATATTGATCAAAAGAAAGGAAGAGAAAATTATGATCTTCTGAGCAAGTAAAGGATCATTTGCTGCTGTCACATTGGCAGCACATATACTACAATGGAAACGATACAGAGAAGATTAGAATGCCCTCTGCATTTGTGTTTTATGATTATGAGTCAATCCACCAATAAAAAATGTGTTTTGATTTTAATTGAGCATGCCCTGAGCAAAAGTGAAGCAAAAACTAATAGAACATAGGAAGAAACAGCTAAATCCACAGTCAGAGCTGGACAACTTAATTTTCTTCTCTCAACATTTTACTAAGCAGCTAGATAAAGCATTAGTCAGAATACTGAAGACAAAACTAGCAACAATAGACTCTAATTGACACTTATGGGGTAAAATCATAATATTCATATTAATTCAAGAACCTGTATGTCTTTTATCAAAATAGACTATATTCTGAGAAGATAAGCTATTAAATAAAAGTTGAATGAAAATAATGTGTCTATGATTATAGTAGAGTGAAAAGGAAAATGCAAAGAGAACAATAAAAGTTAATTATGCATATATGGATTAATATATATATAATTACCGGGTTAATAAAAAATATAAAAGTTTGTTGGACATAATTAAAGCAATGGAGAGAGGAAATTTATAGTACCAAGTGCTACATTTGAATGGTAGAAAAATCTTAAACTAATAATGTAAGAGTCTGCTTCAATAAACTAGAATAAGAGAACAAAATAAACTCAAGATAAGCAGAGTGAGAGACATAGTTGAGACAGCTGAAATTAAAGAAAATCAGAAAATGTTAATTGCACACAAAAAAACAATTTAAAATTTTTTTGACTAGAAGAAAATGATATTATTTGCAGAGATCTAAACAGATGCTAATACTACAGATCCTACAGTCATCCAAGGGGCAAAAGAGAGTTTCTATGCACATTACTGGGATAGAAAAGTCATTACCAATCTTACCTAGCTTGGAACAGTATAAGTTACAGTAAAAACTAGCCTGACAATATAAGCCTACTGATGCAATAGTGCCATAAACATTGTGAGAACAGCTAATTTTTGATTGGATGCAAAGCTTTCACCATAAGATGAAGCCTATGTTTGGTATGTTTACTGGGTTAAGGATCCGTGGCTGCTGTGCTGGCTTATTTCATATCAACCTGAGATATGCTAGAGTCATCTGAGAGGAGGAAACCCCAATTAAGAAAATACCTCCATAAGATAAGGCTGGGGAGAGAATTTCCTTAATTAGTGATTGATGAGGAAGGCTCAGGACATTGTGGATGGGGCCATTCCTGGGCTGGGATCTTGGTTCTATAAGAAAGCAGGTTTGCCAAGCCATGGGGAGCAAATCAGTATGCAGCATCCCACAATGACCCCTGCATCAGCTCCTGCTTCCAGGTTCCTGCCCTATTTGAGTTCCTGCCCTGATTTCTTTCAGTGATGGATTATGGCTATGGAAGCATAAGGCAAATAAACTCTTTCTTCCCCAACTTGCTTTTGACCATGGTGTTTCTTTATAGCAATAGTAGACCTAACTAAAACAGATTGCTACACTTATATACACACATGATTATTAAATAAAATATTTAAGTAAAAGAAATAGTATAAAAAATTGACACACATTAATTGACATCTTAGATGAAACATACCAATTCTTGCAAAGCACAAACGGAACTATCACATCTCAATATGGACCAGATTCCTTGAGAAATTTCAATTTGTAATTAAATACCTATCTTACAAGAAATCCCTTTGCCAAGGTCATCTAAATTCAGAATTCTAAAAGTCCAACAACTGAAAAAGAAGTGACACCAATTATATATACTTATTTTCTTGGCCATGAATTAACTTTTCTGAATTTCATATACAAAGCTAGTATTATTTTATTATCGAAGTTAGACCTATCCAGTACCAACAAAGAAACTAAGACAGATAAAAACTAGAAAATGTTCTGCTTGCTCTAACACTAAAGATTTGAGTTTCAGAAGATTTAATTGTGTGTAACACTAAGGGCTTGAGCTAGTAACATCAGTTGGGATGACTGGTAGTCATCTTACTTCACTACAGTCTATGAGGGTTTTTTTCCTTAGCTTTTTGTGGTTGTTTTTCTAAATGGTCTTCACTCCATTGAATACACATTTTTACATCACTACTTGTGATAAGTTTGGGTAAGTCACTGTATTCCCCCAGAATCTATTTCTCCATCTGCTCAGGGGAAAGTGAGACTTCCAATCCCATGAGACTGTTGCATGTATTAAATACACAGATACATGAGAAGTATTCTATGTGAGCACTGGAAAGTCACCGCAGTCAGAATTTAATGAATATACTAAACTGATCTTTCTCATGGTCTACTTGTTGTTTATTGCTTACTTTGCTCAGATTCAGCCTTCCATAGGATTGGAAGTTTTGTGATTTAGTTAGATATGGTTTGGTGATGAGAGAGAGAGAGAGAGAGAGAGAGAGAGAGAGAGAGAGAGAGAGAGAGAGAGAGAGAGAGAGAGAGAAATCTCAGATCACAAATGCAAATCTGAACTGAGGAACTGAGAGAGTTGCCAAGCTTTAAGAACCGATAAGGCATGTGGGTACGTTTGGGTCAGGGCAGGGTCTTCTATAGGAACCTGACTTTTTTACATTTTTTTTTTACTGTTCAGGAATTAACAACATATGTGGAAAGTATAGAAGGGTAATAAAGAAAAAGGAAGAATGAAAGGAGGCAAAAGGGATGGAAACTGAGGAGAACTGTGTATATAAAACTCCAGGGAAAGGTCATACAAATTGGAATGAAATGCAGACATCAGATAAAGTTGTAGCAGCCTAAAATATGGATTAGAGCTTGAATCCCAGCCACAGAAACAAAATGCAGAAGGTATTTGCTGATTACAATGAAATGAAGCTGGGCTGTTGGATAGCATCATTCTGATCCCTTGAGCTTTTTGGTGAGTAAATGGGTCTGTCTTTGTTTATAATGTTTTAGTATTCCTCATCTTGATTTGTTATAAAACCTTTCAAATCATGATTCCTTAAGGCAAATGTCTGGGGCAATAGAGCTGGATTACGTCAATTGTTTCATTGTCTTTGATAGAATCAGATGGATTATTTTTTTCCAATTCTTCTTTATAGAGGAAAGTAATGTAACTGTTGGAGCCTTCTCATTCCCTAGAAAGATGCTTACAGTTTCTGTGGTTCTGAGGCAAAGCAGGAAGAGCTATGGGTTTATTTATCCAAGACTGACACTCAGCTTTGGAACAGAGGTGGTGGCATTGCCCTGTCTACAGCCCAAGTTAAAGATGTTCAGTCATTATCAAATGGGATGGGCTAAAGAGATACTTTGCAAAATATATAGGAATTGCAATAATTCTTCCAATTAAACCATTAGGTATAAACAGTAAAAAAAATGTACTCTGTTATTTGTTTTAAATTTTGCTATTGTAATGCTGGAATTTTTTTTCTTTTTTAGTTAGTACTAAAGTAGCATTGTGGCATTTATGAAGACATAGATCATTACATTTGATCTTATTGCATCTGATCCACTCCCTGAACAGTCCTGGCATGTCACACAGTTTCCATTAACAGTATCTTTTTCTTATTGAAAAAGTCAGAAGGTGTTTTTTTCTTTTTTCTTTTATCTGTGTCTGGAGAGAATTCCATGTTTTCTATTTTGAAAAGAATTATACCTAAATGTTTAAGCAATTGTTCCCACATAACGCTATTTTGGATATCCTTTTGAATGTTAGCTTTCTGTATTTGGAGTAATTCTGAGTCCTAGTCTCGGGCAGCTCAACCTTGAAGTCCTCTTAGAATTGAGGATGACCTTCAATTTATCATCCTGCCCTTATCTCCAAAGGGCTGGGATTACAGGTGTGTACTGCCAAACCACTACTTTACTCGTGGTTCTGGAGATCCCATCCAGGGCTGCACACATTTGATAAGAACTCTACCAACTGAGCTAAATATTCAGTTTGAGAAATGGTTTGGAGACATTCATTTCTTTGGCTCTAAATAATAGCATGAGATACTCCTACTTGAATCCTGTTGAAATTGTTCTCTCTCTCTCTCTCTCTCTCTCTCTCTCTCTCTCTCTCTCTCTCTCTCTCTCTGTATACAATAAAAAGTTGACTTTTTAAAGAGACATACCTGAGAAAACCTATAGTTCCCTTGATTCAACACATTACTTAGTGATCAATAAATGGAAACTGATTGTGGAATTGGATTACATTTAGAGTCTGGCTAGAAAAAAAAAGATATCCAGGCTTTATTTGTTTGAAATAAAATCAACCAATTCAAAATCCTTGTACACAAAAAAGTATGTACACATACACACAAGCACACAACACAAAAGCATAGAAATACCCACAGAAACACACAGAGGGGCACTCACACACACATACACAGCACAATACACTCATCCTGCTAGTACGGTTTTGTATGCTGTCTCTTCTTCAAATAACTCATTTTCAGATTTCACAATTGTCCATATGTCCAACTGTCATGGTTTGTATTACTAACTGATTGGCTTTCATGTCTGCCTGAGTTAAGATCAATGAAGAGGAATTGATATGTATGAGAGAATGCTGATGCATGGTGTCATTGTATTTTTAGATAGCATTCATCCTCAAGTGTCACCAATATTCTTAAAGATGAGAATGATTTATCTGTATAATGATGACATTCTTATTTTAATAAAGGAACTTTTTTAGAGTTATTATAATATTGCTATTTATTATTATGTCCATTATTAAAACACAAGGAGAAACAAAGTTGAGAAGAAGCATCTCTCCTTTGGTACCTACAACATCAGTAGGTGTCTTAATCACTCTTCTACTGCTGTGAAAAGACACCATGGCCAAGACACCTTTTATAAAAGAAAACATTTAATTCATTACCATCATGGTGGGAAGCATGACAGCAGGCAGGCCTGGTGTTGGAGAAGAAGCTAAGAGCTATACCTTGGTCGAGAGAGAGAGAGAGAGAGAGAGAGAGAGAGAGAGAGAGAGAGAGAGAGAGAGAGAGAGACTGGGCCTGGTCTGGGATTTTGAAACCTTAAAGCTCACTTCCAGTGATACACTTCCTCCAACAAGGTCACACGTTCTAATCTTTTCAAACAGCTCATCAACTGTGGCCTACTCTTACAAATATGAGTCTATGAGGGTATTCCCATTTAAACCACCACAGTAGTGTTGGAGTTGAAACTATTAAGAACCACCTTTGCTGTATACCAAGTGTGTGGTTTGAAGAAGCAGCCCACTGACAATCTGCATCTCACTAGGCTGTTGACAAGGCTGTATGAGGTTGAATGGGGATGTGTGGTAGTCGTGGTTGTCAATCTTGCTATTACTGTCGTGAAGTATGAAAGCGGCTCCTTTCCAGCTATTGTGTGTCTTATTGTATGTGTTTTCTTTTGTTGATGTTGCTAGTCATGTTGTCTTAACATTTTTACCAAACTCGTGTGTTATTTGTCTAATTTTATTCCAGATGTCAGTAACTTTTCAGGTATCACTTACATATTTTTGACATTTTTGGCTTGACTAATGCATTAATTGTTTTCTTGTTGCAAACATCGATTATTATTCAACTGCTATCTTATTGGAAACAGAAAAGCCAGCTGGGAATGGTAGAGTGCATTGGTCAAACTCTTTAGAGACTGGCTTTCCACTTCGTCGCTCTGTTTAATTTCATGTTTTCTCAAGACACATAATGCTTGCATTGTATACTTTCTAGAAGGAGCAGGAAGTTTGTGCCCTCTCTACTTCCATTTTCATAGAGAAAACCCAACCAGTAAGCCATAACTTTGATAAGCTGAGAAGTCTAAACTGCTGTGATTCCCCCAAGCCCTTCTTAAATGAGTGAACAGACCACTAACACCCACCCCGGAGCTACAAGAGGAACATGCTAGTGTATGTGGTCTGTCTGTGAATGACACATTTTCGCTGAGCACTTCATCTCCAGTGCTGGGCTACATACAGTAGTACTAATATGGGGGAGGTTTGGGTACTCTCTGCCACTTCAGGGAAGGGAACCTAAGTGAAGTAGACCATCATTCTAGTCATCTGCACACATGAGGATCTTCAACAGCAGTCCGAGATGTTCAAAGCTGAAATCCAGTGTTCTTTCAAGGCCAGAGTGGGGAGCACATCAGGAACCCCATCCGTAACTGAGGAGCTCTTGCCAGTTTGTGGCTTTGGACAAAGGTAGAGTGAGCTGTGCTGAAGAGTGTGGCCCCAGGTAGGTCAACCCTGCTCAGTGGATGGGCAACATCAATCAGATTTGGTGGGTTATTAAAAAAGAGGACACAAATTTGAGAGGGAGTAGGGAGTTGGGGATGAATATGATCAAAACTCATTGTGTGAAATTCACAAGGAATTAAATGTATGAAAAGTGAAAAATGAGATTAGTTTCCAAAAATGCTAAAAAAACAAACAAACCCATACAATATGTTCTTATCATGGCCAAGGAGACTGTGGCAGAGATATTCCCACAAATATCTTGTCCTTAACTATTTCCCTAAATACCATTTCCAGAAACCATGTGGTTTCCTGAAGAAAACATAGCAGACTGAAAGAGCTGCCTGGTCCACATCCCTCTCCCATCTTCTTCAGTATTTTTACTTGCCTGGAACAGGATAGTACCTGGCCATCCTGGTACGACAAAGGGACGTCAACTTGCTTATAACAGGTGAGCAGAGAAGACAAAAGAAGTAGTGCTTGGGGAATGTTATTGAATTAGCCTTGAGCAGTTTAACCTCTGACAGAAGATCTGAGATAATCTGAAAATTGAATTCCTATTAGTTTAAATTCCCTGTGGTTACTGGATATTCTCTTCCTGGAAGTTAAACATATTACTAAGAAGCAGGAGCCCTGTATGATCAGGTCCCCTGTCTATATTCTCATACAGCACTGCCAAGAGGCTGCCTGTACTGCCCTGTACAGACAGTGTGGGCTGGGTGGATTCTCTCTCTGCCTGGCCAGGCCACACTAGCTTTTCTCCTGTTCTTGCTTCAGGCTCATCACTAGGTCTTCATACACCTCACCTCTGACCTTGCCACCCCTTCCTGGGTTAGCCAAAACTATCTCTTCTTCTGCTGAGTTTCAATTTAAATGTTTGCTGACCAAGAAAGCAATTCATAAGTCTCTTAGTCCTTGGTTTTATTTTTGTCCTTGTCTTTTTTTTTTCAAAATAGTCATTAGAGATACAAGCAAATAATTATGTGGTTTATTCACAGTGTGAGATTGCTCCTGCTTGTTTTCAACATAGTAGGTAGGCTTGAATGTTTTGGTTTTGGTGGTACCTAGCAGGTTTGTGATAGGAACTCAATTGGGTGAATAAACTCTAGCATGAACTATTAATATATGCGAATAAGCTCAGTTGTGTAGTTCTTAAGCACAAGAGGACTGGCTGTTCAATATAGTTAAGAACAATGAGGCTACCATGTTTCACTGAGGATGAGAAATTCTTGGTTTATCTACCAAGATTTTATAGCTGACTTCCCAAGAGATTCGGTTGCCGCAATGGGCAGGTCGTTCATTGCGCATAGGTGGGAGACAGCATGGACCACCACTCTGAGAACAGTTTGTCTTGAGTATCAGGAAAAGCCTTTACTCCAAAATCCCAACCTCCAAACCATTTAACAAGTGTTCTGCTGTGCTGGAGAGATGCTCTCCAGGGATGCCCAGACCTGCCAAGCATGATTTCCCACCACGGCACTATTTGTTTTCATCTTTGGGGGGAAATGGGACATGATGAAACATTATTTCCCAAAAGAGGATTCCATTTCTTTAACCATTTATAACCCTCAAATAATAAAATATGACTATTTAGGGACTGGTATCATATTTCAATGACTTTTCCAGCTGTTACCCAATTGTGTGCATTCTGAAGCATTCTTTCATACAGCTGTAAACCTACCACTTAGGCACAGCAGTTGGGAAACAGCCAGTGGTCAGCAGCTTCAGGTCTGCAGCCTATACACGGTGACACATTCACTCATTAGGAGAGGGTGAGGAAACCAGCTCTGTCCTCTGCTTTCTTGTGATTGATTACACATGCCGTCTGCCAGCTCATGAAAGACGGTCAAGGGGGGTGACCCCAGTTTGTTGGCTGGTGTTCAGTTCCCTGAGGAATATGCTGCTTATTCTACATAGAAGGGATGAGGCTGTGTGTTTGCATCATGACCTGTGTTCCTGTGTGCTTGTTACTGCTGCTGAACCACAGCCCCCACAGACGGCATCCCTGGAAGCATGTAGAAGTGTCAGGGGTGACAGACTGTTCTCTATGTGTGTGTGCCAAGGGGAAGTCGCTTCATAAAGGTAAAATCGTATGTTCGAATTCTTTGATTGCCGTGATGTATTTGTTATTAATGTGTAGAAACATCATTTACCATACTGATATAGTAAACTCAGTGTTTTCAGACAATTTTTTTGCTCTTAAATGCATTGTGAATTTTCTTACTTCTCTGAAATCTTTGGGCTTTGCTTGAAAACAATAATAACCCTGATATTCCTTCTCACTAGCTTACTTGTATCTCTTCCGATTTCCACTCTTACTTTCTCTCAAAGGTTAACTTTTTTCTTTTGCCTCTTTCCACCCTTTTCTCTACAGAGCATCCAGTCAGAGTTTCCTTCCTCACCAGTGTTACTTCCTGCATTTCTCTGAGTGTGGGAAGACCCAGCCCCACTGAGAACTCTCTGGGAATGAGGTGTTCGTGGACATGTTTACCCCAATGCCCCTTAAGAAACTACACATTTCCTTTATTTCCACAGCATCCACTGTCCAAGGCCTTGACTTTGGGTCTTAGTCACAATCCTGCAGTTAGGGATTATATGCTGACATGGACAAAATATCACTGCAGGAAGACTCAGGGTTTCTACACAGCTGATTGGAGCTGATTGAAGAGCTCAAGCCTGAGGCAGGTGGAGCATCTTCTCACCTGCACCAAACCACCGTGTCAACAGTGCAGTTCCAGCGGGAATGGGTTGGCAGGCTGTGTGGCCACGGCTCAAGAGCTGACGGTGGGTATTGCTCTCCAGGAGGACATGGCCAGGGCAGCAAGCCAGACACTGTGGCAGATGAGTCAGCCTGGAAAGTGATCCGGCTGCGACAGAGGGGGAGAGCAGAAAACAGAAGCAGTAGTCAGGAACCAACAGGTGGGTTGAGCAGCAGGAAGGGGGTGCACATTGTCACAGCAGGTGGTGGAACAGATGGGAGAGCTGGAGAGAAGCAGCAGGTGGGCAGGTCAGCAGGTGAGACACAGGAGGGCTAACGCGAAGCAGGGGTAGAGCACCAGCTCGGGGTGCGGTGGTGGGGATGCACGTGTGCAGAGGAAGGGCAGCAGACAGGGACAATAGGGCAGGGGAAGCAGCCTGGAGCTCTTTGACCCGTCCTGAGCTACATATGCTGTTGGAGAGAATGTGGAGGCCACAGGTGCCAAAGTGCAATCTGTTCTTCCAGGTTTCTGATCTGTTTTGAAAGGAAACAGCTTAGGATAGATGAAATTATATTTGCCTTAGAGGGAAAAATAGCAGATTTCTTTTTCTTTCTGTGATTTTCAAAGTGACAAGGGCAGCAGGGGTGGCTGGATCACTGGGCAGAAGGGAAGAATCCGGGCACAACAACTTCCCAAGGGACGGTTGAAAGTGAATGTCCTTCCTTCAAACCCGGAAAGGGAAATTAAGAATGTAACTTGGCCTTTGAAGAGATGGCCATGGCATGGAAAGGACCCACGCTTTGAGGGGGTAAGATCACAGTGGGGGCAGAACCACAAAGGAAGGCGGTTCCGCCATGCCGACGCTGGAACTGTTTGCCATCTGCACAGGCCTGGCACAGCTGCTGGGCACATGCGGAGGAAAGGGTGCTTCCCGGAGTAGGACAGCATCCTCAGTGCACATGTTTGGAGAGCTAGGCAGGTACTTTGGTGCCACACATCCCTGAGCTGTGCTACCAAAGGCATGGTTTCCACACCACACTCTCTTCCCATTTCGGCATGGGAGATGGGCTGGTCTTATCAGAGCTTCTGTGCCTTCAGCCGGTAGATGGCAGGGGCCGGTTGCTGGTGTGGCTAGGGACACGGACGCCTGGTGTGGCTAGGGACAGAGACGCCAGTGTCCACAGAAGGCACGCACTTCAGGATGGAGAGGCTCGGTGGCCTTCTCAGATGCTTTGGTTCCCTCCTGTGAGAAATCATGGTTGAAGACATCCATAGAACTCTTGCTGGTGTCATGGAGGAAAAAGGAACCAAACACACAGAAGAGAGCAAGATGGGGTGTTCAATGAGAAGAGCAAACTCATGCCCGAAAGCTGTGTGATCAGTTTTACTAGCCACTTGCTCAGTCAGCAACTCTGCAGATATTTGGATTTGGAAACTTTAGACATGTGGACACCAAGACTGCCCTGAGCACAGGGTAGAGCTATAATTCGTTCCAACACCAGTTTTTTTTTTCCTGGAAAGGATGGAGCACTTCTGCCCAAAGTTGAATAAATGTTTTCAGAAGATGAGTTGGACCTCTGTGAATAGCTGTAGCTACAGATGTGGAAGTCAGAAGTAGCAGCAATTGACCAGACACACTTAGGACATAGGCACCAGCATTCACGGGTATGGGGACAGATCACATCGGCCAAGGTGATGGGAATCACCCAAGAAATCTGGCTTAGAGAAAAAGCACTGGTCAGGAATGTGCCTATTCCTTGAAGCTTACACATCACAGGCGGTCTTTCACATTGGAGTCAGCATCTTAAATGCAAGGCAGTTACCCCCTCCAAAAGTGTCCTGTGGAAGGCACCAGCCTCCTTCACTGTCATGCTTTCATAGCTTCTGCACCCTGGATCTATTTTGCATTTACTTGAACTTGTGTAATAATGAGTTAGTTACAAAGGGAAGAGAAATATTGCTTTTTCTTCCCTTCCTTTTAAAGAAGACCCCCGAGTTTCTATTCATGGAGTAGCACTTGACCTATGTAGCTCAGCAAAATCTTTTTCTTTAAAAATCAGAACAAAACAAAACACCCTCCTTATAGTTTTGTGGAGCATTGGAGGGGTGAAAAGCACAGAAGAGAGGGCCACCTTCACAGACCCATATACCACCAACACTGTGTGTTGTGATTTAGACCTCTGGTTGCCGTTCTATCCTTGAAACTGTTGGATGTGTGCTGAAAATAGATCCTCTCATCCTGATGCCCATTTCTCCTGGCCAGGCTCCTGTTGGCCTGTTCTGTGTTTCACCGAGATCACTGGGGTTGACAAAGCATCCCTACTGTAGCTCCCTGTCTGTAGACACATGAACAGGGAAAGCACTGTCCCCTGCCCTTTGAAGATCCTTCTCTTCCAGTCTCCTTTACCTTCGCTCTCTTTTGTGTTTTCTGTTCCTTCCATTCCTTTTTGTTCTCTGAAACAAATAAGCAGGTTGAAGTGTTGAAGAAAATCTAAAGAGCGAGACTTGTGAGAAGGAACACCTAAAACCTGCTAAAAGAGAGCTCGTGGCAAGTCACCAGGTGCAGTGCGGGAGTGGAAGACTTTCAGCTCCTCGAGGGTCTCGTCTGGAGATTTTTCAGTAGGGGGGGATATGGTCTGAGTCTTGAGGATATGGCTAAGATGGAAAGAATATCAGTTGAGAGGATCACGTAGTTGTTTTTTTAACCATCACCGCCATACTAACTTGTTCCAAGAAAAATAATCCAATGTGTGTGTGTGCTAGAGTTTAAAGCTAACACTAAGTAAGCATTTGCTACTGAAGAATCCCCCTTTTCCCAGAACACATATTTCAAATCAAATGAGTCTGTTTCTAATGTACTAGGTGGACCCTCCCCTACTTACACCACCAGAATTACCTTATTCCACCATCCTTCTGTGTATTTACAGAAGTGCTCCTTGGCGGGGAGCAGGCTCAGGAATAGAATACTGTGATATAAATGGCAGAATCTTTGGAAGAATCTGGATCCAGTCGCTCACTGACATGGTTTCTGAATGGAAGCCTAGTCAGCCAGAACAGCTGATCCTTGCATCAAGAACTAGAAAAAAACCAGATATCCAGAAGGTGGGAGTGTAAGAAGGTGTTGGACTGTCTGAGCATCCTGGAAAATAGTCACTGTGCCGTCTATTCTGCAAGCAGTAGTTTTCTATATGCTAATCTGAAGAACAGCTCAGAATCACATCAGCAAACTAAACAACAAAAAATCAAACTGGGCAAAGACCCAGTTAGATAGCACAGTATGGCAATGACTTCCACTTTAGATTAGCCCTGACAATGAAGACTGAAGTGCACCCTTGGATGGACACGGTAGTGGCATTTCACTTGTATATTAGTAAATGAAACTTGCCTGAAGATAAGAAATGTTAAACAGCCACATTGGTCAGCCTTATAGACCAGGCAGCAATAGCACATACCTTTAAACCCAATAGCCACACTAGCTTGCAACAAAACCCAGGCAGTAGCGGTGCACATCCTTAATCCCAGAACTAGAGAGGATTATAAAATGGGAGAAGACAGCTCTCAGCTTCAGTCTCATTCTGAGATTCCTGGAGGCACTATCGCCATTTAGGACTGAGGTTGAGGTAAGAGCCAGTGGCTGGCTGTTTTGCTTTTTGGATCTTCAGGTTGAGCCCCAATTTCTCTCTGAGTTTTTAATTAATCATGCTTTATTTTTTAATGCATTTTACCTTCAGATGGGAGCGGGAAGGATGAGCTCTATTCACACCATCTGGCTGTGCAGCTCAACACGGAGCTAACCCACCCCCATAACATAGAGATGGGCCAAGGTAAAGGGCATACACACTAGAGATACCACATGCTAACTCCAGGCCACCAGGGTGGACACTGGTCACCCAGCAATTATAACAGAGTGATTACCTGGATCAAACATAGCTTCAGAAATGTTAAAGAAAAAGGATTTGAGACAGAAACTTTAAAATAAATGAAGAACTCTGGGAAAGAAGTTTGAAGGTTTCCTGGACATTTTCTTGGGCTGCCCATATTCAGTGTCTAGCGTAGCTGATTTCAGAGTCAGTGCTATATTAAGTCAAGTTCTTTTCACACTGAATTAAGCTTATTTTATATGAAGTACACGTAAAAAGGTAACGGAACAAACAAAAGATTCTTAAGAAGAAAAGGAGCTCTTATTCCGAGGTTTGGGGTAATGTGAAGTGAAAATCTCATCTCTCCTAAGGCACTGAAACTTCAGGAAGTGTGCTGTAGACTTCAGTGCTGTGGCCAAGTGCTGGGCAGTCTCGCTACATCCACTGCATATACCCTCCAGGGGCCCAGGTGGGGCAGTCTGCATATATTAGCTAATCACACAGGACACTTAATACAGTTCAAAGAAAAGATCTCTGCAATTTGTGGTTGACCCAGTGGAACCTGTTTGAGGAATGAAGCTATTCTCAGAAGCCAATGTCCAGCCAAATGGCCCTTTCAGGTCAAGGGTACGTGTTTCCTGTCTGAACGTGCCTCCTGAGGTTGGGCATCTGTTTTGCAGACAGGCACACATAGAACTAATGAACTTTTTGCTTTTCTTTCTTTCTTTCTTCTCCCCCCTTTTTTGTTTTCTTTCTTTTTTTTGCATAATGTTGCATGGTTTTCGAAATAACTTTAACTTTCTCTGCTGGTAATGGCCACATAGTCCTTGGAAAACACGTGTTTTTTTTTTTCCATTGCACTAATGTGAGTGGATTACAAATCAGAAGGGAGCAATGCTTGTAAGGGGAAATTAGAATACAGACCAGAGGTCAGGAAAGAAGAAAAGAATATAAAGGAAGACTTGGATTGTGCCAAGAGAAAGGCTTGTACAGTCTCAAGAGCAGGCTCCAGCAGTATGCAGAGTAAATTCTGGATTGTTTGGAAAAAGAAGCAAGAAGACTCATGGAAGACTCAGCTGTACCCCAGAGCAGAGTCCTAAGGTGTGCAAGCCAGGCATTTGCCTCTCCAACAGTTCACAGGAGCAAACAATATGAACCCAGATTGGAACTCTAAGCCTTTAAGGTTTAATTCTGTCCCTCGAAATCTACAAGCCCATCTTGTCTTTATTCCTAACTTCCTTTCTGTTTAGATTATAAACAAATCACATCTGAGACAATGAAGCAGTTCCATCTGTGGCCTTCTGCTACGATGCTGAACTGTCTCAGAACCCTACATTCCCGGGATTTAAATGCAGGTAGCACACAATACGACATCTGTAGAGGTGTGAATGGGATGTGCCCCACGAGTCTCAGACATTTGAATACTTGGTCCCTAGTTGATGGTTGTTTGGGAAAGATTAGGAGGTATGACATTGGGGGAAGAATATGTCATCGAGATTCCAAAAGTCATACCATATCAAGTTTGCTCTCTGCTTCCTGTTTGTGGTTTGAGATGTAAGCTCTGGGCTACTCCTCTAACTGCCTACCTCCTGCTAACTCTGCTCTGCAATTGTAGACTCTAACTCTGCGGAACCATAAGTCCAAAAATAAACACTTGGTTTTATATCATCCTGCTGATGCAGTTTTCCTATAGGAATAGGAAAGAAGCTAGGACAGCATTGAAATAGTGTCTACCAATAGCTACCAATACACAGGAACACAGTAAGACACAGCACCGCCATGTTGTGTCTTCATCTTCTGGTTTTCATGCTTCCATAACATTTAGCAATAGCAAAATATCATCCAACCATTGTTTGAAGTGGCTGAATAAATGTCAATACCTGTGTGTTAAATGTGTTAAAGGTATTTTCACCAAACTGTGACAGTACAGGGAGGTAGTAGGACTATTAAAGGGTAGGGTCTCATGGATGGGAGGTAGGCATATTCTTCGAGGAGAATATGAAGATGCCAGCTCTTCTCTTTCCATCTCAGCTTTCCAGTTTCTGTGAGGTAAATAGACTTCCTTAGTTCTATGTTCTCACTATGATAAATTATGCTACCATACATCCAAAGCAACAGGGACAAATGATAAGGGACTTCAAAGAGATTTTTGCTTATCTTAGTTGATAACATATTTCACCCTGTAATTCCATGAGCCAAAATAATCTTTCTCTCCTAAGCCAATCATTTTTATTATGCAACAATAATATTTCCAACTGATTATTTTATAGTCAGCTCTACTCTGATCCTTTGTAAGGTCCATCACAGCTCCTGAACTTTGTCGTATGTTACAGTGAAGTCACTTTATGTCAGTGTTATTTTTCTAGCAATTATATTGAGGCTCAATGTCACCTCCCTCAGAATGGCTATCATCAAGACATAATTGACAATTAATGCTGGTGAGGACATGGAGAAAGAGGGAACGTGTGTGTGTGCGTGTGTGTGTGTGTGTGTGTGTGTGTGTGTGTAAGGAACGTGTGTGTGGATAGGTGATTTGTGTGTATAAGTGTGAATAAGGTGTGTGTATGTGTGTGTGGCAGAGACAGAGAGAGAGAGAGAGAGAGAGAGAGAGAGAGAGAGAGAGAGAGAGAGAGAGAGAGAGTAAGGGATGTGTGTGTGTATGAGTAAGGAATGTGTGTGTATATGTAAATAAAGGATGTGTATGTGAATAAAGGATGTGTATGTATGTATAAATAAGGGATGTATATGTGTGTAAGGGGCGTGTGTGTGTGAGAGTAAAGAATGTGTGTAAATGTATAAATAAGGGGTGTTGTAATGGATGTATGTGTGTGTAAGGGATTGTGTGTATGTTGAGTAAAGGATGTGTGAGTATGTGTGAATAAGAGGTGTGTGTGTGTGAAGAGGTGTGTGTGTGTGAAGAGGTGTGTGTGTGTGTGTGTGTGTGTGTGTGTGTGTGTGTGTGTGTGTTACAAAGTCATTTTGCTATTTAACCCTGGCTGGCCTTATATTTGAAATGTAGCTCAGACTGGCCTTAAAATAATTCTAATTCTCTTGTCTTAGTCTCGGTGTTGCGATAACAGGTATGCAATACCACACCCAGCCTCTTTAGGAATCATTGTGATTCCTGCATATTCCTGACTATTACACAGTGATCGTAGCTTTTCTTATAAAAACAGTATCATATATGCTGTTCAGCTGAGCCGCGTATGTGCACACACTGAGGGAAAAAGGGGAAGGAAAAAGGAATAAAAGACTGGACAATTTCCTTAAATATTCCTACTTGTTAGCTTGCAGCTGGAATGCAGATAATATACTGGCCAAGGTGAATTGATGTTATCTTGTAGATGATTGCAGAAGAAGGGGAAGATGTGATAGTGGCAGAATGGAGTCCTTCTGGCAGAGAAATAGGAAGACCTCTTAAAACAGTGAAAAGCAAATGAGCGTGCATCTCTTGGGGGTGGAAGACAACTGTTCTCATTAGCTCATTGTGCAAAGACATCCCTCCCTCAGTGCCATTGCTATCATTATTTTCCCTCAAAGTCACAGGTGTTGGTGGAAGTCAACACATTGGAAGGAACTTCAGTAAGCAGGGGAGGACTCAGATGAAGGCGCTACCAGAGCTTTTATGTCTCACTGAGTCATCTGAAGAAGAGTCATGGGCCTGGAGGCCAGTCTCATTGTGAATGAAGATTTCTTCTAAATTTAGCTGCTAAGGTGTGGCCATGCTTACCCTGGATTTCCTTAGCACTGTGAGTGAGAAGGTGGTGTAGCTTTGTCTCTAGGTGATATATTCTAAAAAGAACATGTAACTTCCTTCTGCTTCTCAGACCCTGAACTTTCTATCAGCCACAAGATTTGGTCTTTATTAAACAAAACACTTCATTTGGATATGATCCAGCATCTCAGCTTCTTCTACCTCATCCTTCCGTCAGGGGCTCCCTGTGAAATTTAGTATGTGGATTTGCTCATTTCTACTTTCGGCTCTGTGAGTTATAGCTTCATGCAATTAGCATAGTTGATACAGCACTTAGAAGGTTCCTATTAAATTGATCATTTTGTAATTTCCTTGCTCTGAAGTTTTTTGTTAGTTTCTTTTGAGAAATATTTAAATATTAAGGGATGTTTATACTTTAATTCACTCTGCCAATCTTTGTCTTTTTGTTGCATTGCATTGTGTATGTTTAAAAAGATCATTGCTATTTTAGTAGTTAAATGTGTCGTTCTGTTCTTTTCAAAATATCATTTCTTATAGTTTTAACACGATAACATAATTGCATCATTTCCCTGTTCTGTGTCCTCCACCTAACCCTCCAGTATACTTCTCCTTGCCCTCTTTCAAATTCACGGCCACTTTTCACATAAACTGTTGTTTTACACATACATTTAAACACACTAAAACACACATATATATTCCTAAATATATATGTACAAATTGCTCAGCCTGTGTGTTATTTGTATGTATGCTTTGAGGGCTGACTATTGGGTATTGGCTAACCGGTTGGTGAGCTCTTCCCTGGGAAGATCATTTCTCCATGTCTCATCATTCCTTAGTTGCCTCTAGTTTCTTGTGGAGGACCATGGCCTGGTGGGATTTTCACCATCCACTTTAACTTTTCTGTTGTTGTACTTTCTGATGATGTTTGGGCAGTCATGTTGGTGAGAATTTATTGGTGTATCTTCTGACATCCCTAGGTGACACAATCTCACAGCAAGCAGTCTGTTCCTGTAGCTCTTATAAACTTCCCACCCTCTCAGCAACAATCCCTGAGGCCTAGGTATGAGAATTTCTTGTAGATGTGTCTTTGGGGGCTGGGTTCCACAACTTTGCACTTGTGTTTGTGTGGTGTTCTGTAATGGTCTCCATCTTTTGCAAAGGGATGTTTCCTTAACGAGCAGTCAGAACTATACTTTTCCGTGTGTATAAAGGCAGATATTTGAAGTGCAGTTAGGGATTATGCTGGTTTAGTAAAACAATAGTTTACTTTCTCTTCCCAACTTGATAACTTCACTAGCCCTGGATGGTGGACTAGATTTCCAGTGTCAGGTGTGATTTCCTCTTGTTATGTGGTTCTTATATCCAATTAAATAGTTACTGCCAAGATATGTCTACACTGCTATATCCCGTGGGTCATGCTGGCTGCTTTTGTGGTTCATAGGCATCATAGTGGGCAGGACTGTTGGTTGTTTTTTGTTTCTTTGGAAGTTTTTATGATGTCTTCTGATGCCTGGGAAGCTAGTCCTCTGGAAGTAGACTTTCAGGTCATTCTAACTCAGAGGCTCTTCGGCCGTGTTTATAAAGTCCCTAATGTCTACAGCAATAGGAACTTACTTTCTATCTCTGGGAACCACCAATGGCAATAACACACTAACTTGTAATGTTTTGAGACTGTCTTGGGAAACACTGACTAACAACTCAAAACAGGGCTTTTTATGCCTTGCGTTGGGATTTTGTTAGATGATCTTTGGCTCTTGCAAGAAGCAGTGTCAATGCTGGGCAGTGTCAACTCTGGGAGTTCGAGGCCAGCCTGCTCTACAAGAGCTAGTTCCGGGACAGGCATCAAAGCTACAGAGAAACTCTGTCTCAAAAAACAAAAAACAAAACAAACAAACAAAGAAAAAAGAAGCAATGTCAAGCCAGTTGGGAAATTTTCATTTAAACTCTATATTTATAGCCAGAGTTACAGGTTTTGTCTGTATTTTTGAGTGGGTGGTTCATAGTATGAGACCTCATGTCATGTTCAGACATCCATCCATTCTATTGTTATTCCCTCTTCCCCTTTTCTTCTGTATTTACATCCCCCTCTAATTGGAGTTCTCTTATTTTTCACATTTCATTTCCCTAATCATATCACTTGCATGCTGCTACTCCCCTCTTTATTGTTCCCCTGCCTAGCAATGGTCCCTTTTAATTTCCTTGGTTTCTGCAGTTACTCCAGGATAACTACTCACACCTTAAGATCTTTTTTGTTGTCCGTTTTTATGTCCCCTAGTTCATTTCTGATTCTGTTCATTGGGTTCTCTTTCTTTCTTTTCGTTAGGTAGACCAAAGGGTCTGGTTTGTCCATCTTATTTATCTTCTCAAGGAACCAGTTCTTAGATTCATTGATTCTTTGTATTTTTTTTTGTTTCTATTTCATTAATTTCTGTTCTGATTTTTGTTCTTTTTTTTTCTTTTTTGGTTTGGTTTTTGCCACAACCAATTCATTTTGGTTTCTATTTGGTTTTATCTTGCCATTTAAAATTTTTAGTTACGCCATTAAGTCATATATTTGTATTCTTTCTGATTTTATTTTTAGTTTTGGTGTTTAGAGCTATAATTTTCCTCATTGGAGTGCTTTCAATATTGTGTAGTGGTTTTGTTGTATTGTGTTGTTATTTTCTTCATTCAGTAGTGAGTTGTTTCATCTTCCTGAGTTTGTGTAGTTACTACTAGAGATGTGTTTATTGTCAACTTTAAGTTGGATTTTGTTGTTGTCAAATAGGATACAGTGAATTTTTCAATCATGTATTGCTGAAGGGATTGCTTGGAATATTCTGTAAATATCTGTTAAGTCTAATTGATTATGATATTTCTCTGTTTATTTTATTTCTAGACGAATTTTGTTTCTTAATCCATTAAGTTAACCTTTGTGTTTTGGTTGGAGAATTGAGACCATCATTATTTAAAGTTATTGTTGAAATATTTGTGTTAATTACAGTTATTATGTTGTTAATTTTGGGGGTTGTTATTTGTGTTCTAAGTGATTCTTTGTGTTTTTGTAATTATGCTTTTGTGCTTATTTTTCCCTAGAGAGAAGGTTTCTCTGTTTAACAGCCTAGGATCTCCTAGAACTCACTTTGTAGACCAGGCTGGCCTTGAACTCACAGAGCTCTGCCTGCCTCTGCCTCCTTTTGTATTATTACTAATTTGGTCTCTTGGTTGTGTTCTTTTCACTCTTAAACCTAAATCATTACTTTCTGCATTTTCTTTAGGTTTGATTTGTTGGTTGTAATTTTTTAAGACTGTTTGTGTTACAGAAAGTTTATCTTTCTCCTTCAACTATTAGAGACAGTTTTGCTAAGTTGGTCCTCGTGGTCTTTTAGGGTTTAGAATTCATTGTTCTAGGCTCTTCTGACATTCAAAGTTTCCATTGAGAAATCACCCTTCATTATGTTGGGTTTTCCTTTATATAACTTTATGTAACTTCTGTTTTCTTCTTTTGGGATTTTTTCCATGTTCCTTGTATATTTGGTCTAGATACTCTACTCATCTTCGAGTTCTGATTTTCTGTCTTCTGCTTGATCCATTCTATTTGTAAGGCTCTCCTTTGTGTTTTCTAATTCAGTTATTATGTCTTTCACTTCCATCTTCATTTCATCTTGAATCATCTTCACTGTTCCTACCTCGTTATTGAATTCCATATTTAAGTCCTGGGTTGTTTTCATCAGTCATGTTTTTGTTTCCTTGGTCATCATTTTGGTTCTTATTCTCCTTCATTTCATTGAGCTGTTTCTTTTTGTCTTCTTTAAATACTTTGAATTTTTGTGGTTTATGATACTTTTTATTTTTTCTAGCTTCCTGTGTACTTTATTTTTTGTATTTTTTATTGATTTTTATTGAGCTCTACATTTTTCTCTGCTCCCCTCCTTGATTCTCTCTTCCCCTTCAGTCCTCTCCTAATGTTCCCATGCTCCCAATTTACTTAGGAGATCTTGTCGTTTTCTATTTCTCATGTAGATTAGATCCATGTATGTATGTCTCTCTCAGTGTCATCATTGTTGTCTAGGTTCTCTGGGATTGTGATTTGTAGGATGGTATTCTTTGCAATTTTTCAGAAAATTAAGAAACAACCTACTTCAAAACCCAGCAGTACCACTTTTGGGTATATAGTCAAAGGATGCTTAACCGTGCCACAAGGACATGTGCACAACTATGTTCATAGTGGCATTGTTTGTCATAGCCAGAACCTGAAAACAACCTAAATGCCCCTCAACAGAAGAATGGATAAGGAAAATGTGGTACATTTACACAATGGAGTACTACACAGCAGGAAAAAATAACAACCATTTTGAAATTTGCAGTCAAATGGATGAAGCCAGAAAACATCATTTTGAGTAACCCAGAACCAGAAAGACAATTATTATATGTACTCACTCATAAGTAATTTTTAAACATAAAACAAAGAAATACTTTGAATTCCTTGATGAAGTTTGTTATTATTTTAAATTCTGTGTCCTTATCTGGAGAATTTTCATTGGCAGAAATTTCTAATGGAGTGATAAGTTTTGAAGTGGAAATAAAAAGTAGCTTGATCTTTCAAATTGTTTATGTGTATTTATTTTAACTATTATAAAATCTAGGCATGTGAACTTCTTTTGTTAGTTTGTATCTGATATGAACAGAGTAGGTTGGGGCAGTAAAGATAGATGTTCAGGTGCAGTTGACCTAGAGTTCAAGAACGGCTTAGGTAGAATGAAATCAGGAAGATAGAGGGGACTGGACTGATATGCAGGATATGTGTCTGCATTGAAGCTTAGAGTGTGGGGTACATCTAGTGGGGCAGAGAAGTTGGACATGGTGTGGGAGGAGACTGTGAGTCAGAGGTAGGCAGAATGAATCTTGAAGGCAGGCTAGAGCTGTGTGTGGTGTAAGAAGGGGTGGCCAAACTAGGTTGGGACGTGGGATGTGGGATCCTAGGGCCCAGGCTAGAGCTGAAAGTTTCTGCAAATGAATAAATCAAATAGGATCAAATAAACTCAAGGCTAGCCCCTAGAGAAGCATGCATAGAATCTGAGTGGGTAGAGAGATTGAGTGTGGTCTGTCATTCTATTCTTTGGTTTTGTTGGTTGCTTTTTTCTGCTTAATTTTTCTTGTCTTCCTACTAGGTCCTTACTGGAATTTTGAAGGAATCTTTATGACTTGGTTAAGATACTGTGTGTTACACTATTATGTTGTTTTAATGCTGTTTGCTCTGGTTAACTATCTAGATATGTAGCCTATATACTAGTTTTGGTATTCCAGTAACTCAAGCGAAGTGTGAACACCTACTTCCATTTTTGTTTCTTTAATACTCTTCTTTGTATATTATTGTCTTGACTATGAGAAGGTTCTATGAAGTTCAGTGCAATTATCAAATATGCTTCATCAACCTCATGAAGAAAGATCACTTTAATATAGCTATATTTCTCATATTTTCGTTACTCATTCTTTCTAATGTTATGAGTGTTTCTTTTATTATGTCTTTTATGCTAGAAGCATTTCTTCCAGAGCAAGGAACACTTTTTATTTCTTACTTATCTGGGAATGTTTTAATTTTTTCTTCATTGGCCAAAACAGTCTGTCATAAATAGTAGCAACTGATGGTTTTTTCTTCAAACACAAAATTATCATATCTTTTTTCTAACCTTTCTGGTTTCAGATGTGAAATCCAATATTATTCTAGCTGGTACTCTGTGTGGATAATGTGTCATTTATTTAGTTTATCCCTTGATATAGTTTGTGTGTTATTTTTTGTGTGTATGTGTGTACTTATGTGGACTACATACATATCTGGTGTCAAAGGACAGCTTTCTAGTACTGGTTCTCTCTTTCTCTTTGACATGTGTCCCAGGGGATAAATTTAGGTCACTACACTTGTTTTACCAGCTGAGTCATCTTGATGATTATTTATGGTTAAATTGTTGAATTATGATAGATTTTAGTGTATTTCCCTTCATTTTATTTTACTTAGAATTTTTTTTAACTTTTTTTTTTTGTTGTTGTTGTTGCAGGAGAGGGCTGCTTGTTTGTCCCGGCCACCCAGAACCAAAATAGTCACACAGAAACTTATATTAATTAAAGCACTGCTTGGCCCATTAGCTCTAAATTCTTATTGGCTAACTCTTACATCTTAGTTTAACCCATTTCTATTAATCTGTGTATCGCCATGTGGCAGTAGCTTACTGGCTAAGTTTTGGCAGCATGTCTTACTCTGACTGTGGATCCATGGCATCTCCTTGACTCTTGCTCTTTCTCCCATAATTCACTTCTGCCCTATCAACAGGCCAAGGCAGTTTCTTTATTCATTAACCAATGAAAGCTGCATGTGGACAGAAGGACCTCCCACACTACTTCGTGTATGTGTAAGTTTGTGCCATTTTCTGGAGAAGGTTTTGACTATTATTTCTTCAAATACTCTTTCAGCTCCAAGTTCTTTTTCTTCCATTTCTGAAATTCTGATTACTTGAAATGACACAGTTTTCCTGCTGTCACCTAGGTCTCTGAAGATTATTTCTCATTCTTTGTTTTCTCAACTTTGCTAATTATGCAGTGTACCATTTCATTATGTTGCTTGCTCCACATAGCAAGTATTTGACATTTATTTATCTAATTTTTAAATTCTACTTTGCTTTATAATTTCCATTTAATTCTTAAAATAATTGCCCTGCCTTTAGCAACATTTTCTTAATTTTCATTTAAGAAGGTATGTAGGACATTTTTAAAAGATTGATTTGTATGTTTATGTATGTATATATATGTATGTATGTATGTACATGTGTATGCATGAGTTTATGTGCACCACATGAATGAAGGTTCCCACATAGGCCAGGGAGCACAGGATCAGACAGTTATGGACAGTTTGAGCATCTGATGTATATTCTTGGAACCTAACACCTAACCAAGTTCTTCTGCAAGAACAAGAATAGTCCTTAATCACTGAACAATCTCTCCAGCCTGCGTGTGATTAATATAGAATTTTAGGGTGGACAACTTCAAATTCTTGCCAGAAACATGGAACATTAGGCTACTATCATGCTTATTGAGTCATTTTATTTTAGTTTATTGAATTATTTCCTAAAGCTGTTAATCCCCTGGCTTTTGGTGTGACATGATTTTGAGTGATATACTGAGAAGTTCATCTTTCTGTCTATAATGCACGTAGCTCTGGATGAGACTGATATCTCCCATTTTAGCTATCACCCTGTATTGGGTTACCAGCTCTCCTGGATTTTGTGAACTGGGGCCCTGATATTGCTGGCAGAACCTGGTATTCTCTGGAGGAGGAGATCACCTGGCCTGGGGAACTCAGGGGCACCACAACTTTGGCCTTTCTGTTGCTGGTAAGGAATGGTTCCTAGTGCTTGCGTCTTCTCTCAACCAAAGTCACTTTGAAGCTATTTTATGTGATATCCCCAGGTTCCTCCTAGGGAATGGATCTAGTCATCATTTGAGGTCATACATTAGAAAATCACATTTATTTTCTATAATGCAGCAATCACCTAGTGAAAGTTCTTTCCATGTATTTAAAAGATGCTCTGTGTGTGTGTGTGTGTGTGTGTGTGTGTGTGTGTGTGTGTGTGTGTGTGTTCTTGCCTCCATTGCCTGTTCAGCTTGTACCTCTTGTGTAGTATAGTAACAGCTGCAGTGCGGAGACCTGCCCTGCGTAGCTGTCCTCTTCACTGTTTCCATACTGAACCTGCCTACCGTTTGGTTGAGGCACCAAGATGAGGCCTTCTAGGTCAACAACCATGGGGAGCACTTCTTTTCCTTGTACTTTTAGCTGCTTGCCAGCCACAGACCCCACCCCAACTCCAGCCCATGTGTGCTCATGCACCCACCCTCCCCACGCGCACACACACACACACACACACACACACACACACACACACGAGATACAATCTATGATTTTTCTAACCTTAACTCATTATTTACCTTTCTCCGTTGGCTTATTGTGGCTGGCCAGGTAGGCATGACGTTTTCAAAGGAAGAAAATGTTGCCAGGGGCTATATACAGTGTAGGCTTCCTTAATAACTTACCTTTTGGGTTGTTTCCAGGTTCTGTTTATACAGTTACTCTTCCCATGAACCTGACTCTACATCCATCATTCCAATGGCCATCTTCTTTCATCATTTCCTTTCTAATTGCTTCCTTCTTCACCTAGATTACAAGATTTGTTAGGGAAAATATGCTTTATCTCTTCTAGTCTAGGATGTTTTTACATCTGTTAAGACTGTTAGATTGTAGCTTAAACATCTTCCAAAGAACCCTGTCCTGAAAGCATAGGCCCATATGATGTTCTGTGCTGCTACAGACCCAAAGCAACTTGACCAAGTAACTATTGACCAACATTTCCTTTTTCTTCCATTTTTAATTACGATTTTAAATTTCATTTTACATTCTATCCACAGTTCTCCCTTACCCTTCTTCCTGCCCCCCCCCACCTCGCTTCCGGTCCATATCTCATCTATACCTCCCAATGGGTAAGGGCTCCCATGGGAAGTAAACAAAGTCTGGGACATTAAGTTGGGGCAAGACTAAGTCCCTTCCCTATGCATTAAGGCTGAGCATGGCACCCTACCATAGGCAATGGGTTCCAGTAAGCTAGCTCACGCCCCAGGGATAGATCCTGGTCCTATTGCCTCACAGATAGTCCAGTCTTCACCACTGTCTCCTACATATGGAGGGCCTAGTTGCACAGCTGTCAGTCTAGAGTTCCTGAGTCTTCACGAGCTTGGTTCAGCTGTCTCTGTACAGTTCTCTTCATGATCTTGACCTTCCTTGCTCATATATTCCCTTGATGTGGAATTTCCCTCTGTATGCTTGAATACCATTAATGAATAAAGAAACTGCCTTGGCCTGTTGATAGGGCAGAACTTAGGTAGGTGGGGAAAACTAAATGGCATGCTGGGAGGAAGAGGGGCAGAGTCAAAGAGGAACAACGTGGAACTGCCAGAAACAGATGCTGGGAATTTTACCCAGTAAGCCACTGACACATAGTGATACACAAATTATTAGAAATGTGTTAAATTAAGATGTAAGAGTTAGCCAATAATACGCTAGAGCCAATGGGCCAAGCAGTGTTTTAAATAACAGTTTCTGTGTGGTTATTTCGGGGCTAACCTAGCCAGGTGCCTGGGAAAAACAAATGGGTCCTCCTCCAATATTCCCTCCTCCTTCTCTTTGGTTGGATTCCTGGAGCTTGGTCTGGTGCTTGATTGTGGATCTCTGCATCTGGTTCCATCAGTTGCTGAAGGCTCTATGATGATAGTTGGGGTATTCACCAATCTGATTACAGAAGAGCCAGTTCAGGCGCCCTCTCCACTATTGCTAGGAGTCTTAGCTGGAGTCATTGTTGTGGATTCTTGGGAATTTTCCTAGCTCCAGGTTTCTCCCTAACCCCATAGTGGTTCTTCTATCAAGGTCTGTCTTTCATTGCTCTCCCACTCCATCCCTCTCCCACCTCAACTAACCTATTCCCTCATTTCTGAAGCTGTGATTTTCTTCTTGTTGGTTGATTAACTGATATATTTTCATGGTAACAGAAACCTAACATTAAGTATTTGACATTCAATTATCTGTTGTATGGCTAACTAAATACCACTGTTTTATTTTTCTTCCCTTTTTAACATCTTCCTTCCAGATTTCCCCTCTTTTTTTAACAGAAATTTATCATTTGTATTTTTTTGTTACATCAGTGAAAGAATGCCTTGCAGAAACAACGGAAAGGAGGGGAGAGGTTTATTTTACTTTATAGTTTATGAGATGTGACCCATAATGGCATGGAAGATATGGTGGCTGAAATGCCTGGGTCAACAACCATGGAAACTTATAGCTTTGTACATCACAGAGACAGGTAGAAAGCTGAGACCTCGGGCCCAATCCAGAAGCAGACATCACTGTAGTATGAGGAGCGGGCTTGTTGAAGTTTCTGTCCCGCCCAGTCCCCCAGCCACCATTCTGTAGCATTAGGGCCTGCTGGTCGGGGTTTATATCCTTCTCAGTTCCCATAGCTGGTAAGCCTCCAAAGAAAATCACACAGAGGTCTACATAAGTTATAAAACTGATTGGCCCATTAGCTCAGGCTTCTTGTTAACTCTTAGAACTTACATTAACCCATTATTCTTATCTATATTAGTCACATGGCTCAGTACCTTTTTCAGCGGGGCAGGTCACATCCTGCTTTTTCAGTGTCTGGGGAGGACCTGCAGATAGGCAGAATACAGACAATTATCCCGTATCACATCACCTTTGAGTGCTCCCTATAGAGAGACCTGTTTGAGACACCCAGGTCCTATATGCAAAAGGTTCCCTAAACTTCCACACCACACCACGAGCTGGGGACTCAGATGAACGAGGCTGTCAGACTTGTACATTTAGACCCTAACATTGCTCCTTAAGGAATTTAAGATGAGAGGGGACTATGATTGCGTTTAGACAGCCATTTTCTTTTCAGAAACTCAATTTAGGGAACATAGCCATATGATGAATAGTATTTATATAATTCAAGCAAGAGAGCTAGATTTAGACAGAAAGTTTCTTTGGACAATGAACTCCCAGCCAAAACAAAGCCGGCAGAGCCTGGAAGGGGTGCAAGTCAGAGTACCTTGGTTGTCAACAGCAGCCCAGAGTGTGACAGGACTCCTCTTTTGGTAATGTTGAATAAGGAATTTGACAGAGTGAGATTTGAAAGATTTTTTTTCTTGTCTAATGATATTTTTAATAATTAAGTTACACTAGCAAGTTTTCCAGTGTATCCCAGGTTAACAAAAGTCAGTTTAACTTCTTACAACTTTTCCTGAATTATGCTCAGCATCTCTGATGATGAATTTGTGAGCCTAGCCTGGAATGGCTGAGCCATCTATCCAGCCCACATTATGTTCAGTGATATTTAAGGATGACAAGTATTATTAAAAACACAAGTAAGTCCGGTTTTATCCCATGCTTTATCCCATGCCACAGGGCAGGGAACCTGGTCTACTCTTTAGGCTGATAAGAGAGGGGGAGTTGATTGGGGGAGGGGGAGGGATATGGGAGGCGGTGGCGGAGAAGAGACAGAATCTTTAATAAATAAATAAATAAATAAATAAACACAAGTAAGCAAAGCAATACAAGTTCTTTTTCACTTCGTTAGTCTTTTTTTGGAGGGAGGATTTTTTGAGACAGGGTTTCTCTGTAGCTTTGGATACTGTCCTGGAACTAGCTCTTGTAGACCACTTTGGCCTTGAACTCACAGAGATACGCCTGCCTCTGCCTCCCGAGTGCTGGGATTAAAAATGTGCCCCCACCACGGCCAGGCCATAAGTTTTAAATATAAAGTTAAGCTATCATTTACATTTTCTTTTGATAAAATCAAGGAATCATAATTTGAAATTTTTCTATCAGGTCACTTAATATTCATTCTGTTTATTTGTGAAAATAACCTTAAAAAATTACAGGCAGATCCACTTAGGACATCCTGCGTCATTCAGACTCATACAGTCAAAGAGGTGATTGGTGATTCAGACCTGGTGGCACATGCCTGTGATCTTAGCACGCAGAAGGCAGCAACAGGAAGGTGGAGAGTTCCTGCTGGCCTGGGCTTTACAATGGGATTTTCTTTCAAAAAATAGAACACAACCCACCAAAATGACTCAGTTAATAAGTTTTGGAATTGAATACTAAGGGATAAATATATGATGAAAACAAATGTATTTAAAGTGTTATGAATCCAGGGTATTGACACAGCCACATGTAAGAGTTACAGTCTGAGGAAGAAAAATGTAGGCTCTGAGCACCAGACTCAGATGCAGTGCCTGGCTCTTTGACATGGCCAAAGGTGACCCTGGTTCTTTTGTGACCTCACCCAGTTCCAATCTCTTGATTGTACATTGAATATGACTGCCCCTATATTTCCACACACTTTGTTTACAGGACTCCCAAGAATACCACATCTTCAGATGCTCCAGTATTTTACATAAAATCGCACATGAATGAAGTATGTGATGGCATAATTCAGAATAGAAAATACGAGTTTGTAAATATGTTGGTAAAATACTATATGATACAGTGATGAACATAAAAATCATAGTACCCTATTTACAGCTTATTTGGTCTGAATTCTCTTTATCAATTGTTCACTAGAATATTTTAGATACACTAAGGAAAACTAAAGGGTTGGATTTTAAAAATAAAAAGTGGCACAGTGTTTGCATATCATCCCGTGCCCTTTCATGCTTTCTAAGTTATCTGTAATAACTGATATACTGTAAATATTTTGAAAGCAATTGTTACATTGTAAAATTCAAGGGAAATGATAAGAATGAAAGTCAACACACATTCAGTTTAAATGTGATTTCCCCCAACTATTTTCTCTCCAAACCTGGTTGGATGCATGAATCTTGAACCTGGGCAATTGCATAATTTCTGTAGCTGTTTGAGGTCTGCAGGGTTTTGATGCAATATTCTCATATGGACTTCCATCTTGGCTCTGGAGCACAGAGCTCTGAGGCCCTAAGCGCAGGCCTCTCTCCTTAGAAAGTCCTATTGTTAGAAATTGTTCTGGAGTAGACGGTTTGGGGTAATGCAGCAGGGAAGGGTCTTCCAACCTGGCCTCATGAGCTTTGTGCTTTCTTTTTAGATGCAATTTTTATGCCACATAAAATGAAACAGCTTTCAGATAAGATGAAAAGTCCCATATACTTTATGCTTGACTTCCTGGAATACCACAGACCACATGCCACAGTGGTGGCTTGGCCATCGGAAATTGCACTGGGGGCTCACCAATTTGGGATTCCAATGTTGCAGTTGTGAGCTTGGGTGATGACATCTTGACAGGATGGTAGAAAACAGGCTGGTAGAAAACTGCTTTCACTTCTTGGAAGCAGTGCTCATGTCAGACAGCACACACACACACACACACACACACACACACACACACACGCCCGTGCGCATGTGCACACGCATAGCCATTGGGGAACAGAGGTGGCTGAACTCAAAGGAGAGATTTCTGAGGAAACCATGTAAGGCACGCAGGCCTGGAACAGCACCCCTCCCCACAGCTCCTTTGCCAGCAATTCTCTTGGGTTGTCCTCATCTGGGTTTGCAGCTCTGCAGGTGGCTGGTCTGCCTTACTCCCTGAAGTCAATGCTGCTGCAGATGGCCGAGGCACCTGTTCTCCTGGAAAGGCAGCTGTGGCTAAATGACAGCAGCTCCAGGGACTTTGCTCACATCTGCCTGCGCAGACATAAGAAACCACATCCAGAGGCCATGCAAGCATCTTGTAGAGCATTAGGAATGCCTTCCCTGGGAATCACAGGACATTCACAGAGCTCAAACCTTTTCCTAGGTCAGAAGATTCCTTACTGGGGTAAGTTTGTTGGCAGGATAGAAAGGAGCTGCCTTGTTGCCAACTGTTTTTCATCTGTCTCTCCTGAAATGTGACAATGATGTGTTGAACACCTCAGAGAGACCTCTTTTCTTTCTCCGCCTTCATGGGCAGCCCTCTGGCATACCACTTCCGGAGAAGGTAATGATCAAGTCAAGGAATCGCAGTGTCTTCTATTATCTTTGTAAACTTAACTGTTGAACATTCCGGAAGCTGTAGAAAGAATGGCTCACGTGTTATTCAGGAAAATGGGCTCTCGCATCAGTGCTGTATTTTCTTCTAATAGAGTCTGTTAAATATGAGTGATTCAGTATAGTAACAGGAGTTCCATCGATGGCCTACAGAGTAAGAGAAAACAATACTGTTCTTGACCCTTAGGGATTATGGATATCTGATAGTATCTTCAATCAAGCAAGAATTGAGCAATAATACTGAAGCCACCATTGTTACACACATTGAGCTATCTCTGACTTTGAGTGAGGGATTATTTGTGGGGGGCATTTAATTTCTACAGAAGCCAAGCCACTCTGATGTCCTCACACTGAAAAAAAGGATTGTATGTAATACGGATTTACTGTAGGCAAGATATGAAAAGTTGATGGAAGGGGTCATTATCTAACTCAACAAACATTCATAGGGTGTCCATTGTATGTGTCATATGGCCACTTCAGGGACATCAAAGACCAAATGTGCCACTTTATTTTTATTCATACCTTAGATGATGGCAAATCACCACAATATGAATTTACCTTTCATTCAGTATTTAATGAGTACTTGCAATATAGTATGAACAAGGCTAGCCAAAAGCTTTGCTGCTTTGCATGCATTTTTATATTCCAAGAGGTTTTAATTCTTTGGCAAACTTCAGTTTTAATTGCTTAGTATTTTTTAAATATAAGAATTGAATGATATTATCTATGTGCCTGCAAACTTCTCATAGTGACCACCTTCTCAATGTCTGTGTGTGCTCTTTCATTTCTAGCTCGCCAGGTGTTTTGCCTAACCTTCTTTGCAATGTTTGACCTCTCCCTTCACCCAGCAATACATCCCCCCATTCTTTCTGTGGTACCATGGGGGAGGCAACACCATGGTGAGTGATTGTGACAGAGAAATGGGAGCTACACTAGGAAAGACAGGTGTGCGGAGGGAGTACGGATGGCTTCAAAAGAGTATTCTGCTTAAAGCAATTGTTTTGAAGAGAGGAAATGAAGGAATGCCAGGAATAAGGGTGTGGAGTAGACAGTTAACGCTGGTTAAGAACATTGGAGAGATTAAGAGCGGGTTTCTGTTCCTACTGCAGCCTTGCAATGAACATAGATTGTTTCTATATTCAGTAAGGCCAGCAAGAAAGAAAAATTGAATCTATCAGATTTGATCAAATCTTGTTTTTGATCCTGTCTCAATTAATTACACTTTGGTGATCTATGAGGTTATTACAAAGTGTGCTTTGGAGAAGCCCCGTGTCTTGTATAACGAAGTTGATTTGTAGAAAAGTTTATACACAGAATGCTCAACTGCACATTCCTCTTTAGTTGTGGGAAATATTTCCTACAGGAAAGAAGAGGACAGCTCATGAGACTCAGGAAGGAAACAAAGCCCTTGTGTCCAGAAAGGTTGAAACCTACAAGGTTTCAAGGGTCCTGCTCAAGCAGTGAGCAGACTCCTGGGATAGGAGGGAAGGCACCCTGCTTATCACAGCTTTCTGCAGGAAGCCAAGCTATGTGGGGGAGGCTTTCCTAGCTGTTATGCTGCTTGCAAGTAATGTAGAAAGTTCTAGGATTACAACTTTCAGGAGGAGTCCTTGCCAGCATCGTGATGCCCTTTTGGTGATGCAGCAGCTTTTGAATGAAGCCCTCACTCACACTTCTGTGAATAACCCCATGAAAAACCCACTCTTCACCTAGTTGAACTCAGGTGTATTGATTACTTGGGACTGTCATGTGTTGCCTATCTGGGATGTGTATCACTTTTCCCTAGAATAAAAGTCACACGTGTTCATATACTAGACATTGGGTAAGGGGTGGTAGAAAGACCTCCTGGTGCCTTCATGTTCACAGAAAGACTGAAAATTGCAGGCTTGAGCATCATTGGCCCTAGAAATATTAGTCACTTATGTAAAATCCAGTTCAAAATTGTTCTGGATATTATGTTGAAGCCCTCAGAGACAAATACTGTTGTTCACCTCTGTTCAATTCTGTGCAGTACTCAAGGGAGCCAGGAGAAAACATTTGTTAATCATACAAATTTTCTGCTTGGAGTCACAGACTAGGTGTGTGTTTGCCTACTATAGAGACTGTGTAAGTGCTCTGTTACCACACCTAGACACTTAAAACTTGAAGCTTAGATTTTACATGACTCACTCATTTACTCTGTTTTTGCATATGGGGGTTCTCTGAAAGAATAGTTTAAAATTACAACTATTCTCCATTTTCTCTTCAAATCAGGCCTTCTCTGCTGGCAGGCCCACTGCCTTCATGAACTCTCTGCCTGCACAAGGTCCAGCCAGTCAGCAACATTCCAGAGGGGAGTGAGAAGGGGCCATGAGCCATAGCCTTAACCTAGAGCTTGCGATGTTGTTGGCCTCTGGGAAGGAAGAGTCAATTTCTTAAGGGTTTGGTCCCTGATAAGTCAACCATTCTCCTGTGGGTGATTCCATACCCATGAGTCTATGGGCAGCAAAACGTGGAGCTAATGGACTATTTTTTAAAGGGAGAGAGGACATGAAATTAAAAGAGCAGGTAAGTGGGTATGGGTCTGGGAGGAGCTAGGAGAAGTGGGAAGTGAATATAAGCAAAACAGATTGTATGAAATTCTCAAAGAATTGTTAAAAAATATTAAAAGATAGTATAAAATTGGTGATATTCTCCTTGTATCCCTAGAATGATGCTTCCAGGGGATGTAGGATTTCAGCAATTACACTGTCATTCTGCATTCTTGTGTTTTTGTTTGTTTGCTTTTGTAGTTTTGATTTCAGAGGAAATACCTAACAGTTTTTGAACCTATTGATCACTTGCTTTCTACTGTTCAGGTAACAGCCCTTTATGAAAATATGTTCTGGTTAACACCATATCTTGGAGTGAGCTTCCACTTGGAGGAGGTTTTATTCCATGGATCCAGTGGCCCAGTTTTCTGGTCCTCCCTTGCCTCAGTAGCTCCCTCTGAACCTTGAGAAGGAAACCTTTCCCCTGATCATATGATGAGGAGGTAGGGGAAAGGACAAAGAGAGAAGTTCCCAAAGTGTCAAAACTGACGTATTTTAAAAAGTGACAGAGCAGTCCTGAAAACATAAAAACAAGTAGCATTATACATACCAAATAGATTCTATTTAGGGCTATGTGTGTATGTACATGTAATATATACATATGTGTATGTAATATAGTGAAAAAAAAGACACCATGATTTAAAGGAGAGTGGAAAGGGGAATGTGGCAGGGAAGAAAGAGAACGGAGAAATGTAATTAAGTTATAATCTCAAAAATAAAAAGAAAATGCCTTCAATAAAAAAATAGAGAGCAAGACTGAAAACTCTTCAGATTGTGTGTAACTAAAGAAGATATGGGGTGGAAATGGCGAGACACGAGTGACATGGATCTGCCCTCTAGACATCGGGGTAGGTGGAATCAAGTAAATGGCCTATGAAAGTCTGAGACTTTGTAGACATGGGGTTTCTGAGCCTTGGACTTTCTCCAGCTCTCTGGTCCACTTCCATTCCCTGGATTCCTTCTCTTTCTTAAATAATTTGGTCTTTGTTGCTATCACTGTCATGTGTCTCAGGTTCAATTCTTTGCTCTGGGACACACAAGCCTGGAAATCTCAAGGGGTGTTCTCTAGCCTTTGAACCACACCTATAATAATCCCACCCACTAGGCATTTCCTTCATGGACTACAGAGCAATTATCCTTCCAAGCTGCAACATGAAGAAACCTGAACAAGCCACTAGGTGTCTGCAGATCATGGCAATGGTCCTAACGCTTTTAAATGATGCCCAGATCTTCAGAATGGAATGCAGCCAAATCATTCTTAACTTGCCTATATTAAGCACAGCAATGTGGATGACTAACTGCAAAGAGGAGGAGGACCAAACTCAACAGAGGCATTAAGAAAATAATCTGAGATGGGTCACAAAGTCAAATGAAACTCCGCATTCTACTTCCTCTGGAAATTATCAGCTTTTCCAAGGCTGACCTTGCTTTTTATTTTTGCTCTAATGAGCGTTTGGAGAGTTCTGGGGCCATGCAACAGTACTCAGAGCTCCAGGACAAATGAATTTAGCCTAACAGATGCAAGGGGTCCATAGAAATTTCTCCTTCAACACAGCATCATGCTTTCTAGACCAAACTAATATCCTAGTTAAGAGTCTCCACTCTTTGTAGGAGGCTCCGCAGTGGGTCTTCAAAGACCCAAGTGTAGCTGATGTGATGCAGTGCACAAGAGCTGGCCACCTGTCTACTACATTTCTTCTACAGTGTCCCCTGCAGAGTCCAGACTCCAGCTGTACGGCATCACATTCCCTGTGTATTCCCCTCTGTTTATGATACTCACTCTTGCTGCTAGATGCCACACACTCAGCTTTCAAATTTAACTCCAAGAGCACTTAATTGAAAAAGGCCCTCCTGCTTCCTGAGTGGGACTGACATTCTCATTCTATATGCCAAGAAAGACACATACACACTCACACACACACACACACCACCACCACCACCACCACCATCACCACCACCATCATCATCCCATAGCCTGTACAAGGCCTTATTAGCATGATGACAGAGCTGTGTCCTCACCAGCAAATATCAAAATGCGGAAGCAAGGCAAGCACTCAGCAGTAATCCTGAAATGGTATAATTTACTAGTTAATGTAACTGAGATTTCAGAAGTCTTTAAACTTTAAGTCTATGATGCTTTGAAACCTGTTTGTTCGTGTGACAGGAGTGAGCTGAACATCCCCAACTGAATTAGTTACCCTTGTAATTCTGTGGCAAACATACCTAAGAGAACAACTGGAGGCAGGGGAGATTTACTTGGGCTAAGAGTTTTGAAAGGTGGGTCTAGTCTGTGGTCATTTGGGTAGACATAGACAAATCTAGAGTTGTGTTATGAATCACCCAATTAATCTTGTTAATCTTATCATGTTGACAAGATTACAGCCATCATGCAAACTAAGACCATGGATGCAGGCAGACATAGACAATGTAAGACAGAGTACAGTTCTGTTCCTACTTGCTTAAGGTAAAGTTGACCAAGGAGTAGAGAAAGCACCATTAGTGTCACTTGACACATCTCCATCTCGGTCTTCTGCAGTGTGCTGCCGAGGCAACCTTAGAGGTCTAAATCTGTGCTCAGATCTCCAGCATACCGACTCACTAGTGTTACCAACCCTACTCCTCCATAATCTCTGTCTTAGAAAGAAAGAAGCTCTACTCCCTTGATCCACTGTTATTCCTTTAGTGCCCTATGCCCTGTGAAGCTGGGGCTCACTGAATCCCTCTGTTCTTTGAGGAACATTATTTTTCATGGTTGTGTGCTGTTTCTACCTCCTTATAGAGGGCTTGCTCCTTCACCTCGCTGTTAGCTAGTCCATCCTGTACAGCTTACCTGTGAGAGAAGTTAGGCTTTGACTCTCTGAGTCTAGAGACCATCTTTTGGTGGTATGTGTGTCTACTTGGTGTTACTCCATTCTCTGAATAAAGCTTCTCAACTCACTTCTGTTGTTAGCTTGTGTCAAGCTGCCTTGTAGCTACAATCTCAGAGATGGAACTGGAGCTGGAGTTTCCCTCGTTTGTATTCTCATGGCCAAGTAAGCTGTCAGGAGAGGCTGTGGAGAGGGCTCAATGCGGAGCTGTTTGCTGCTAAGCCTGATCATGTCAATTTTGTCCTTGGAACCCATATAGAAGAAAGAGAGACCTGAATCCTGCAAGTTGTTCTCTGACCTCCACACATGTGTCATGACATGTACTTGCTACACACACACACACACACACTAAATGAATAAATTTAACAAATCTTTTATTTTATTTTATTTTTTTTAGTTGTTGAAAAAAAATTCCCGCCTCCTCCCCATTTCCCATTTTCCTCCCCCTCCTCCCACACATTGCCCCCTCCCCCTATGCCCCTCCCCTCTCCTCCTAGCCCCCCTTCTATTCCCCCTCCCTCCCGAGAATGAAGAGCAGTCCAGATTCCCTGCCCTGTGGGAAGTCCAAGGTCCTCCCACTTCTATCCAGGTCCAGGAGGCTGGGCTCCAAACAGGCTAGGCTCCCACAAAGCCAGTTCGTGTATTAGGATCAAAACCTAGTGCCATTGTCCTTGGCTTCTCATCAGCCCTCATTGTCTGCCATGTTCAGAAAGTTCGGTTTCATCCCATGCTTATTCAGTCCCAGTCCCGCTTGCCTTGGTGAGCTCCCAATAGATCAGTTCCACTGTCACAGTGGGTGGGTGCACCCCTCGTGGTCCTGACTTCCTTGCTCATGTTCTCCCTCCTTCTGCTCCTTATTTGGATCTTAAGAGCTCAGTCCGGTGCTCCTATTTGGGTCTCTGTCTCTATCTCGATCCATCGCCAGATGAAGGTTCTAAGGTGATATGCAAGATATTCATCAGTATGGCTATAGGATAGGGTCATTTCAGGTTCCCTCTCCTCAGTTGCCCAAGGTACTATCTGGGGACATCTCCCTGGACACCTGCGAGCCCCTCTAGAGTCAAGTCTCTTGCCAACCCTAAGGTGGCTCCCTTAATTAGGATATATATTTCTCTGCTCCCGTGTCCCAACCATCCCATTCCCCCATCCCATTCCATTCCCCCAAACTCCCCCAATCCTCCCCTTCTCACGTTTCTCACCCCAATTCCCCTTAGCCCCATGCCACCTCACCCCCAAGTTCCCAGTTTTTGCTCAGCAATCTTGTCTACTTCCCATATCCAGGCGGATGACCATATGTTTTTCTTTGGGTTCACCTTCTTATTTAGCCTCTCTAGGATCACAAATTATATGCTCAATGTCCTTTATTTATGGCTAGAAACCAATTATGAGTGAGTACATCCCATGTTCATCTTTTTGGGTCTGGGATACCTCACTCAGGATAGTGTTTTCTATTTCCATCCATTTGCATGCAAAATTCGCAAACAAGGCATCTGATGCCACTAATCCCATCTGAGTGTCTTCCCAAAATTGCTGGGTGCATAGTGCATCCCCCCAACACATGCACCCCCACTCCTTATTCCCTCTTCTTCTCTTTAAGCACAGATGAAAGTCCTTCATGTACTGCTTTTTATCCAGTGCTTTATGAAGCCTTGAGTGTGCTACTTTGTACCTCCTTTAGTAAGGCTCCTAGTATGTGCTATTGTGTGACTCGTTCATTAAGAAAACCCAGCCCACACCCTATTTCATAGCTTATTCTCCGTTCCTGCATTTGTTACTTTGCAGTATGTCTTGGAGCTATCTCTTATGTAAGTAGAAAGAGTTTTGTTTAGCCCCACTCACTTTCCTGAATATTCCTTCTTGATGGAGATTTAGGTTATTGACAATATTTCCACCATAATCAGTATTACCATGAGAAACATTGACAAACCCCGTGAGGAATGTACAAATAGGAATAGTCGCTTAGAGGTAAATTGATTTTTTTGCAGATTTGTTTAAGGGAAGCTAGTCTCTAATGTAAATTTATAAAAGTGGAGTTGGGGCTGGCAAATGAATGTATTAACTGTAGTTAGGGTCTCCAAAGCCCAGAGTGTGGTGACCAGTTCACGTTCTCACTAAGTGTTAGGTTCTGTGTGTATGGATGAATTATATATAATCAAACACTTTAATCTCTTTGTTAGTTTCCTCAGTAAACATGGAATGTCTTGTTCCACCACCATATTTCACTCCACATGATTTTGGTGGTTTTAACATTTGACACAAACCAGAGTCATCTGGGAAGAGGGAACCTCCATTGGAGAAAAAGGCCTCCAAATTATGGGAAAGTCTACGGGACATTTTCTCATTTACTGATTGCTGCATAAAAGCCCAGCCATCCCTGGGAAGGTGGTCCTGGGTAAGGGAGTAGGCTGAGCACGCTATCGGGAACAAGCCAGTCAGCAATGTTTCTCCACAGTCTCTCTTCAGTTCCTGCCTCCAGGTCCCTGCCCTGATTTCCTTTCACAAGGGACTGTAAGGGACAAAGTGAAATAGATCTTTTCTTCCTCAGTGGCTTTTAACCATGGTGCATATCACAGAAATAGTAAGCAAAATAGAACCAAGTTGAATCTACTTCTAATCAGCTGCAGGCGTCCCCTACTCACAGGTCAGGAAAATTCTTTTTGTTTTCTGCTTTGGGATGAATTTGTAATGTATTTTTCCTAGATTTTTCTTTTGGTTTTACTCATGATGGATTTCACTTTGAGACTTTATTGTATATTATTTAATCTATCCATTTATTTTTATGCCTTATGATTTGTTTCATAACCTTTGCTTCTCTGGGATTATAAATTAATTCTCCCAGTGTTTCTTATTGTACTTCATTTTTTTTTCTATTTTTGCTTAAATAACTGATTTATTTTATGTTGGTATAAACCTTAAATCCTCCTCAGGACGGCTGCTTATTGTCTCCATCTCATTCATTGATTTTCCCCTTCAATGCAGCATACCTTCTTTATTGTGAAGAGTGTTTCAGACACTGGGTGTGCGCCTGCATTCCCAGTGCAGTGTTGTTTGCTTGAGACCCGTCAGCGTCCTTCATTGTGGCCCTATGCTGTACTTGTTTTCTGTAGGTTCCACTGCTCTCTTTTTTTCTTTTTGTTTCAGTGGTTTTTTTTTTTTACATTCTTTGACTTAAAAAACAATAAATTGTGTAATTTCAAAAATACGTTGCCTCATTGGTACATTTAGTGAGAGTATATTAAATTTCTGATTTGCTTACAAAAGAAGCTTTGTATAAACTTACTTATTTTATACAAATATATTTGTGTAAAAATTTTTCTGCAGTTTAATGTTAATCTTGAGGAAGAAACCACAGTCTTACAGTTTTACATTTTCTTTAGTTTCCTGGAATGTAATTATAAAATTTATTCCCTGTATTTATAATGTTTCACATGTATCTCTCTAGGTAGGGATGTTTTATGAATTGTATGCTACTTTAAAAGTCATCACAGAGTGGAAATATCCACAAATATTTCCACAGAGATTCACACCCAGCACTACAGCGGAGGTAATCACTTTTTTTAGGAAATGCTGTCTGGAAAATATAGGAGTTATCTCTCATAACCCCGTGAATCAACAAACAAAGGTTTGATTTGTAGGATTAAGTTACCTAACAAAGGTGTTCATATATCTGATGATTTGCTTAATTCCCCAAACACCATTTCAGAGTAGCATGTGTTTGTAAGTAAAAGTGTAGCGGGCTATGGGAAAGAGCAAAACACACATAAGTGTGGACTAACGTGTTTTTCTTGTAATTATCTTTTGGCGACTTTGACCATAGGTGTTCCAATGTAAGAGTCTATGGTTGGGGCATATTGTTAAGCCAACATATTTGAAATCATTTAATCCCTCTGAATGTGACACCTGTGTGAGACAGACACTTGCAGCTAATTCAATTTGTCATGCCCTTCTATTAATGCTGGAGCTTAAGTTTTTAAAGACTCATTTGTTTATTATTTTTACTTGTGTGTATATTGCATAGATTTATATGTACCAAGTTTGTGTAGAAGCTCCCAGAGACCAGAGGAGAGCATTGGATTCCCTGGAACAAGAGTTGCAAACAGTTGTGTGCCATGCGGATCTAGGTTCCTCTGCAAGAGGAAGCTCTAAGCCATTCTCTTCAGTCCTGTATTTTTAAATTTAAAAAAAATCAATAATTACATGCTAATCAATTACCAGGAATTAAGATACTTTCATAAGAGAGAGAAAAAGATGGCAGGACAGTTATCTTTATGGCCTAGCACCTGGACCAATGTGGGTTCCATTTTAATTTGTCAACCATGCATAATCGGGAAGACAGAGGCATTGTTAGTGAGACAGGTAGGGTATGCACAAAGAAAGGAGAAGTATTAGAGAGACTTTGTACAAACAATACAGTATATACAGAGACCAGCAAAAGGTAGACATTTGCTTTGGGATTTACATGAGTATTTGGGAATCAGTTTGAACTCAAAAAAAAAAAAAATTCCCTTGATACAAGCTGTGCTCTCTATGAGAAACTAAAAGCAAGGTTTCATGAGAAGTTTTCAGTGGAAGACTATCAGTGGTGCTGGGCCCAGTTCAGAGCTTTTTCATAAGGGTTCTAATCTCTCTTCAGCTTTGTTGTGTGGTCTGAGAAAGTCCAGGTTGGCAGTATCATTAAATCTTGATCTTAATGGCATATTAGGGGATGTTTAGATAATCTGAGAAAGAATTGCAATACTTTAAATGTGTTCAAAACCTAGGCCAAGGAAACTCAATTGATAGGTTGTAGTAATCTGATTCCTTTGGTCAAAGAACCCCCAATAAATATCCCAGGTAGGAAGTTTAAACTTTCAAATGATGAGAGTAACAGGAAAACTGTGTTTTGAAGGAAGCACACAGGCTGTTAAAAACCCTGCAGCCATATCTACAGTATGCAAATTTGCCTCTGGAAATATGTTCTTGATTTGGTACGAATTTATGTTGCCTTGGTTAGGGGAGCTGGTTGCTATTCTATTCTCTAAAAAACTTGATAAAACTTGATGTAATTTCTCCTCTAGAAGGAATTGTGGGTAAGTGTAGTGGTCAATACCTTCTATTATTTAGGTTAATGCATGAGTCACCTAAATAACTTCTGTCAGTCTCTAATTTTATATCTTTAAAAAGGAGTTTATGACTACACAATCTATCCTTTACTCCTGTGGCGTTGTCTTGTTTTACCTGATATGGTAAAAACCTAAAATGTCCTGTAAATCTGTCACAAATATCCTTATTTTTATTATCTACTGGTGAGGACAAACAGTGACATCACAGCTGGAATAAAAATGAAGTAAATGTGTCTTCTGGAGTCACAGAAGAGTTGTTCACCCTGCCTTGAAGGGTGGTGGCAGTATACACAAAACACCACTATTTTTAGTTACCTGATGCTCCGCCTTACTGTCCTGTGTTGGGTTGGTCAACAAATGGCAAGGACATAGGTAGAAATAACCTGGAAGAGCATCAATAGCTGGAGTGGGAGGGAATCTGCAAGGGTGCCATGATTGAAATAAAAGACTTTTACACAGAGATTGACCCAGCCAATGACACATGTCTTTCTTTCCAGATCTAGGAAATCAGTAAGAATCTCAGCATCAGATCTCCAGCAACAGCAGACGGAGACTGGTTGCTGCTCTGGGTCAGTGAACCACTGGGGTCCCCTGCAGAACTAGCAGTCCATGCACTTAAGCAGACAACCATGGAGGTAGACACCCCAGGATTCTAGGAAAATGAGGACAGAAGAAATAAATGCCAGCTTCCTTCCCTCTCAGAAGGGACATCCTTGGGGTGACCCACTTCTTTCTTCTCTTTTCCACTCTCCTTTATTTCTGCAGTGTTCAGCGTTCACAGGATCTTGTATGTGCCACGAAATTGCTCTGCTGCTGAACTACGTCCCCCGGGCCTCTCATTTATTCTTTCATTCATTTTCCATCCTTACTCTTTTGAGTTCCCTCTCTGTTTCTCTGGAGAGTGCATCTAAAGTATAGGACATATATTGGAATCCTTGTCTTTCGGTTTGCTTCTGGGAGACCCCGAACTAAGAGAGTACATTGATGTTGTCAACTGCCAGCTGCCAGCAGGACAGCCATCTTTCATCGCATGAACAAAGGAAGGCTGTGCTTTAACTTGCCTGCTTAGGATTTGATATTTTTATCCTACTCCATGGCAGCCTGAAAAAAAAATCTGATTGACTTGCTTAAAGCATAGCTGCTATATGAAGGGATGTTTAGATTCAGTTTATACTTAATTTGAGTTTGAGTGCTCCATCCTTAAACAAAACAGCAGCTGAAAATTTTCCAAATGGATTGTTTGATTCGGTGATTTGTAAACTACATTCTACAAATGCAGCTTCCAAAAGAATTTGCTAAATATCCATAGGTCTCCCCGAGTGTCTTGGATAAGACACAGTTCACCACACCAGAGTATAATATGGTATCCATAAAGCTAAAGCTCCCTCAAGTTCCCACAGCAGCGTCCATTCATTTCACTCACTGCCTGAACTTCAGTCTGAGGTTATTATTCCAAATGCTGGGTAAAAGAGGCTGAAGGTGTAGGGACGGGAATTGCACCCATACACTCAATTATTCTTTGATTTATAGAAGAGTCATTGAGCATTAATGATGTTAAGGGAATTTTTAAATTATGGTGAAGATATGAGTTTCACTAGTTTAATTTATACTCATTATTTTTAACTTGTTCATCAACTTGTAAGTAATATTAAAGGAGCAATAACCCCTTGATTCATACCCAGCATAAAGAGGCAGGGCTGTGTAGTCTATGAGTTGGTGAGGTGTTAAAAAGTAGACTGTTAAGGGTCTGAGTAAACCTCTCCCCAGTACAGCATCGTCAACTGTTGAGGTGTATGTTTGCATGTTTCTCCTTGAAACCCTCTTCTATGCGTGTGGAAAGGGGTGAGTGGGCTAAGGGTTGCTCCAGGGAAAATGTTAGTTGAGTGTGAGATGTGATCTTAGGACACACAGATACAAGGCTACGAACTCCCTGAATCTGACGTGCTCCCACTCTGAGAGCTATGTTTGACACACACATACGCACACACACACACACGGCCTAAATATATAAATACAACCTTCTCAGTCTGTATAGTTTTGCAAAATCTGCACTTAACTGTTTTTTTGAATTGTTGTTGTTAAGAACAGTGAAAGACTTGCCTTGATAATTAAACTCAAATGGCTTAACACCACTTTGTGTAAGTTAACAGTAACTGGGGGACACACCTGCACCCTAGTTCTTGCTCTGCAGCCCAGTATGCTTCAGTGTGCCATGCGCTAGTCAGGACAGGCTGCTTTCTTTCCCAGCACAGAGCTAGGCACTGAGGACTGGCAGTCTGTCCTCATACAGACGGTATGCCCATGTCGTTCAGTTCAGCGCAGCTCTGCTTCTACTTGTCTTTAATGATTTATTTATTTTTATTTTATGTGTAGGCATATTTTACATGCATGTATATCTGCAACACATGCATTCTTGGTGCCCAGGGAGTCCAGAAGAGGGTGTTGAATCCCCTGAGACAGTTGTTGCGGGCAGTTGTGAGATGCCACAACTCTTTGCCAGAGCAGTAAGTATCTGCTAACACATCTTTATAGTCCCTACTTTTTCTTTCTTGCTCAGAAACCACAGTGGGATCAGGCGAGGTGGCTCAGTTGATAAAGTATTTGTCACTCAAGTATGAGGAATTGAGGCTAGCTCCCCACATACTATGTAAAATGAGACATGACAGTGTTATGTCTTTAATTACAGGACTTCTGTAGCAAGATCGGAGGTAGACTCGGGAGAATCCCTGTAATCCTAGTCAAGGGCCAGTTAGTCTGGCTTACACAGAAACTAAAGACAGGAAACCAAGAGACCCTGTTGTAAACAAGGGAAAAGTGAAAACTAAACCCAAAGAGGTTTTCCTCAGAGTTCTTCAGGCCATGGTGGCCTTCATACATACATACAAATGAATGTGAACCTCCCTCGACACACACAAACAAGGCAAACAATTGTACACCTTCCGAACACACACACATGAATGTCACCTTCCTTAATACATACATACACACATGTACATCCACATATATAATTAAAACAATATTTTAATTAATAACAAATTTATTATTAAAATATTATTTTAATTGGACTAGAGAGACGGCTCGGCAGTTAAGAGCACTGACAGCTCTTCCAGAGGACCCAGGTTCAATTCCCAGCACCCACATGGCAGCTCACAACTGTCTGTAAATCCAGTTCCAGGGGATCTCATACCTTCACACCAATGCACATAAAATAAAGTTAAATAAATCACAAAGGTTCTTTAAAAACAGTGTTTTAATTAATAACACATTTAGAGAAATTATTTAGGTTTAAAAAGCAGTCTGAGGACACTGGTACATTGAAAGTTACCGAGTGGAGAAAATAGATACAGAGAGGGCTCAGGGGATTCTCCAATTGTAATTTAACATTTAGCTAAGAAGTGAGAAAATTAATTTCATTAATTACTTTTGATTTAAACAATTATTTTTCTCATTCATTCACTAGAAGATCAGAAGAATAATTTTGGATAGAAAATAAGTAAAGTAAGTTCTGCTCACTCTCCCAACCCCTTTCTCTCTTCCCTTCTCTCACTCTTGCTTTCTCTGAAAATTGGTCAAGATTCTTAAATTTCTGTCATCATGATATAGACAATGCAGGAATTTTTCACCTCCAAATTCTGCAAAAATAGCAAACACATGCAGTACTATGTCTGGGGAAGACGATCTGCTTTACCAATTGGAAGTGAGATGTCCATACTAATGTTTTATTCCTCTGTAGTTTTTAAACATGTGAAAAGAAATTTACAGTTCTAAGAATAAGAGTGAAGTTTGCTTTTTTTGGCCCCTAAAGTTATTTTCTTCATTTTTCAGAGCTAATGGAGACAGCGTGCTCTAAAGTTGTACCATGAGTACAAAGAAAGAATAGACATTTGTTCTAATGAGTGTTACACAAATCTAAACTGCAGGGTGTCCACCTTGCAGGCATGATGAATCTTGTTGAATTTGGCATAAGGTTAAAATTGTTGATTTGGCAGAGACAGTTACTGCATCTATATCAGAGACAATTGCAAGTATGCTCTTCAAAATATCAGGCTGACTACTAACATGATGGTAATATTGTTAAACTTGAAATAGTTAGGATACCCTAGATTATACCCTAACTATAGGAGTTGCTGAAATCTAAATAACTTAATAACTGTGCATATGGTACATATGGCTTAAGTTTTACCTTTAATTGGCCAATACTGAACATATATTTATAGAGTACAATGCAATGTATGTGTGTATATATATATATAAACACATGTGTATTTATTTGTATGCATACCTATTTGTATGTGTAGTTGCAAGAGAAAATCAACCTGATTAGGTTATTTTCCTAATGTGATGTGATGTATATGTGAGTATCAAATGGCGATGTGTTCAACGGGTAGGCAAAGGTAGCTGAGACATATGCCCGTACCCTGTTTCCTGCCCTGCCTATATGGTAAGTTCTACACTTACCTCCCCAGCAAACACCAAAGTCTATGTTTTCATCCTTGTAGTAAAAGATACAATGTTTGTGTATCATTTACACATGTGCTAAAAGTCATTTCGAGAATATTCTGTTGCCTTATGTGGTTTGAATGCTATTAAATGATTGTACTGTATTATTTAAGTAGCCATTGAAATCTAATTATGACTCTCCTATACTGTGTTGGTATTTCATGTCTGCCTGTATACATGCACACATTATGTGCACATACATGTCTATTTTTCCATGCATTATTCCATATTTGCTAAGAAAGACCCTTATTACAAACACTTTCTTAGAACAATCCAAGATGATACTTGCACCATTCCTCTCCGAAAAGGAACTTTTTATTATTTAACTCTTGTTGACCTATGAACATCCAGATGACTTTCATTGGGAATTGTGTGGCAGGAGGCTTAATTGTTTAAACTTTCCTCAGGAAGTACTGTTCACAGTTTCAATCTGATGTCTCCATTCTTCAGTCTGATTTTCCCTCTCTGGTCAAGATCAAAAGTCAGCAAAGACTCTTCAGTTAAAAAAACAATTTTTTATTAGCTTTTGTTCTATATTCACTATAAAAGAAAGTAAAATTATAGTTCTTGTTCATAAAGAAGATAACATATCGTAAGAAAGGAGTTTATATATAATTGTTCAGGAATACTTGAGGCATATTTAACTTAAAATTAAAGTAGGCATTCTGACTATCCCCAAATGAAGGATTTGATCTGCAAGAGGCTAGATTGACTCAGATAACACAATACAGCTAAAATTGACTTTGGGGTGTTTGTAACCAATTTTAAGGTTGCATATAGCATAATCAGGTTGCAAAGACTATGCTATTTAGGCAAGTTAACCTCCAATGTAACTTCTAGATGAGTTATTACCTGGACTTACTGTTTTCCTTTATGTGTGTTCAATATGAATTGTTCTTACTAGAACAGATGTGTACGAGTTAATGCAAACCTTAGTAAGTTGATACACTAAGATAATATGATGGGTTCTTATCTCGGGTTCTTGTCCCACCCTCCCTTCAAGAATGGAGTGTGCAGACAGCAAAGGGAAAGCAAGTGAAACTTTACTTTTCATGCAGGAGTAACAATTTAAATGTGAGACACAACAATGATCAGTATGGCAAGACTGATGTAGGTGGGTCTTCTATATATCTGTTGCTTTCATTGGTTAATTAATAAAGAAAACTGTTTGGCCTGATAGGGCAGAATTTAGATAGGTGGAGTAGACCAAACAGAATGCTGGGAAGAAGGGAAGTGGGGCAGATGCTATAGCTCTTCTCTCCAAGATGGACCCAGGTTAAGATCCTTCCCAGTAAGCCACCACCTCGTGGTGCTACACAGATTATTAGAAATGGGTTAATCAAGATGTGAGAATTAGCCAGTAAGAGGCTAGAGCTAATGGGCCAAGCAGTGTTTAAAAGAATACAGCTTCCATGTAATTATTTTGGGTAAAGCTAGCTGGTGGCCGGGAACTGAGTGGTGGGAAGTGGCCTGCAGCTCTTTCTACACAAGACATTCCTGGGGTGCAGTAGTGCACTTATATTTTGGCAGTAACTAACAGTTGTCTAAGTAGACTTAAGTTGACATCCCAATGTAAAGATAGGAAATCCCACAGATCCCTATATCTAGATGAAGAGCTACAGATAATAAACAAATGTTGGGAGAAGGATGATTATTCTTCTCTGGGAGCAACCCCCTTGGAAGGTTTTCCAGTGCCAGGTGGTCAGCCTTAGAAACATACAAATTCACACAACACTAACAGGATTTAGTAGGCTGAATTTGTATATTGATTGTGTGTATATGAAACAACAATGAACAAAGATGAGGAGTTAATTAATTTGGGTGGGGAGAAGTCTGCTATGAAAGGAGTAGGAAGAGAGGAAGTGAGAAATAGTGTAATTATATTGAAATTATACAATTTCAAATTGTTATTGAAAACTTTGGATAGGAAAGTCAAATTCTGAGGCCCTTAGTAGTAGAATGTTAGCAGAGAGAGGCTGTGGGCCTCACAACTCTGTGCTCTCAGCAGGCATTGGAAGGCCAGGCAAGACTATCAGCAAGTGTCATAGCTCGAAAGCACCTCCAGATGCTAGTAAGCAGCAATCCCTTCAAAGTGTGAAGAAGGAAAGTCACAGATGGGAGTCACATGGGAGGACTTCTGTCTTTGGCAAGTCTTAAAGGTCAGAGACACCTGAAGGGCTGAACTCTTCCATGTAGCTAAAGCGTGAAGCCTTGGAGGCCGACGTCAGCTTGAGTGCCCCTACCTGTATCCTCACTCAGGTCAAGTTCTGGAGACTAGAGCAGAGGGAGTCTGATCAGTTGCTGTCCAAGGCAGAGGCCTCAGGTGTGGAGCACCCCCATGGGTCTGTCTTCCTTCTCTGAATATTGGGAAGGTGGCTGACAGTATCACCAAGGCTGACCAGGAGCAGGGCTCTATTATCTTCTTTCTCTTGCTCCTCTGACCCCAGGAATCTGAATCTCCACAGTTCCCCCACTCTGTTATATAGGAGCAACTGTGGCCCTGGTTAGCTAATGTGCCTGCATGCAAATAAGGTTTGGAATGAGACCTGCCAAGAACAGCCATCCAACTTGGATGGGGAGGCAAGAACACTGAGTCCTTTGACCTTCTCCATTGGGTCAGTAGTCTACCGCTGCCTGCAGTGTCAGGGAAGCTGACGCTTAGTTGTGGAAGGGAGTTTCGCTGGATTCCACACCCTGATGACACTAAGGACTTTTCATGTCAGTTTCTTCTAGCTAGCGTTTGGGGTGTTTTGCTTCGTTCTGGCCTCTGTGTCACCAACAGCTGAGGTTACCAACTAGACCGTGGTGGTAGACTGTCAGATTCAGTCCAATTTAAGCTTCTTAGGGGCTCTTGGGGGTTCTTCTGATTAGGTTCTTCAGAACCTAAAATACTTTCAGCAAACAAACTTTGTCTTGTAAAATAAAAGTAAGCCTTGATATTCCTTCTCGGGATTTTATACTTGCACGCTGAGCGTCGGAGTGTTCCACAAAGAGAACTGGTGTTCCTAACGAAGGATCACTGGAATACAGGTGTGTCTCTCATAAGAGGAGGTACTTAAACTGTGTTATCATGGTTAACACCTGGATCTGGAGGAGCAGATACATTTGGACAGGATGTTATGAGCCAACCCTCACATCTTGTACCACAGCCAATTGCAAAATCTTTGTTTCATGAGACCATGCTTGCTACAAAGAATCCCTTTCCAAAATACCTTTTAGTGTTTGGCACACGATTATTATTACTTGGGGACCTCATGGGGAAGTTGTCAATGACCCAGCTTGTTTCGAATTGAGTTGATGTATAGTTTAGTACGATCCCTAGAGAAGCTGAAGATGAAGCATCATGCATGTGGATAAAAGTGTCAAAGCCAAGGCAAGTAGCCACCTTCCAAATAGCTTTCAACAGTGCACGATAGCTGTGATCGCTGAGAAAGAGGAGCGTGTGGTCTCAACCAGTGTCTCATCTGTTAGCACAGCTTTTCTCTACAATTTTCGCACTTCACGTCCTTCCCACTGAGCTTGGCATTTCAGTCACGGAAACAAAATTTCTCCTGTATTAGCTGGGAGACTTTCAACCAGTTACCTAGCCATATCAGTGCCTGAATACCCCAGTCTGAAAAATGCATAAAATAAGAGCATCCATGATAGGAGGACAAAGAGAGTACAATAGTCAGATAATTACTAGTGGTATTTATGATATATTTTTCAGAAGAAATGATGTATGAAGGCCTTCTGTATATGCATTGCTTTTATTAGATAATAAATAAAGAATCTAGATTGACCTGTGATAATAGTAGAGCTAGGTGGGGAAAACTAAACTGAGTTCTGGGAGAAAGAAGGCAGAGTCAGAGCAGCTATGTAGCTACACCAGATACAGACACCAGAAGGAACTTCACCCAGTAAGCCACAGCCACGTGGCAATACAGATTAACAGAAATGAGTAAGTCAGAAATCCACTTAAGCTTTTGGCCAAACAGTATTACAAATAATATAGTTTTTGTGTGATTATTTCGTGGTCTGGGAAGCACCAGGCACAAACAAAATGCCTCCTACCTCAGATTGGCGTGTCAACATATGCTAGCTAAATCCACATAAAACCTGAGAGGGCTTGGGAAGAAATTCTAGACACTGAAAAACAAAGTTTAACTGCATTTTTTTAGATGAGTTCTGTTTGTTGGCTGCAGCTCCTTTAAGAGAGATCTTCCAGATTTAGCAGTAGCAAAAAAACAAAAGCAAAAAACGTTACGGTTTCAAAAGGCAGCTTCCTGATTTGTGCTGCCAGCACAAGCTCTGGCTCTTTCAGGAGGCTGAGCACTTGAATGGGGTTTTGTGGGCAGCGTGATGCAAGTTACTCGGTGGCAGCATGGGCCAACTCGTTACCAGAGTTGAGGGGATGAGCGTGGTTCCCACCCAGCAGTCTCAGAGGCAGTGAATGGACTTCTGCCATGTTGGACTGGGCAGAGCCAAAGGGCAAAGCAGTCGTAGTAAAACTTAGCATTTTAAGAAGCACCCCTGGATAGAAAAGGATTTCAGATACACAATAGTACACATTCAGACATAAACGACCTCTAAACAAGACACAATGTGTTTTTAAAAATGTATGCAGGCTTGGGAGAGAGAAGAAAAAGAGTAAAGAGACAGTAAATGTAATATAAAAGAATACAGAAAGTCATAGATTAAAGGAGTAAAGATAATAAAATAAATATTAAACTTTTAGGAAAAGTAATAGAGTAAAAAAATAAGCCATTTAAAGATGGAATATACACAAAAAGTCTGGATTTTGTATATTATTGTATTTTCTTTAAATTTTCTGACTGTGAAGGAAATAAGTACAGACACACACACATATTATATATATATATATATATATATATATATTATATGTATGTATATATATTGACTGAGTTTTCTGTTCAGCCTGGTCCCCACAATCGTTAAGTCCCAAAGAAATCACACAGAGGTCTACATTAGGTTATAAACTGATTGACCCATTATCTCAGGCTTCTTATTAACTCATATAATTTATATTAGCCTATTATTCTTGTCTATGTTAGCCATGTGGCTTGGTACCTTATTCGGCAAGGCAGTTACATCTTACTTCTTCTGTGGCTGGGTCATGACTGCAGAATAAGCTTTCTTCTTCCCAGAATTCTCCTGTTCTCATCACTCCACCTCTAGTTCCTGCCTGGATACTGGCCAATTGGTGTTTATTTAAAATACAATTGACAGGATACAGACCATTGTCACAGAGCATGTGTCTGTATATGTGTGTATATATATATATATATATATATATATATATATATATATATATATATACACCTTTAATATATATACCTAAATATATATATATATATCTTGTCTTTGAAGTTCGTGTCTAAGGATATGTTGCTTTGAAAAAGAGGTTCTTCTTTGGTTTCCACAGAGGATGAGAACCTGTGGAATCCTTGAGACTAATGTAGTTTTGTCATGAACAGCCCCAAAAATTACTTCACCCAACAAAAAGCAGGAAGCAGTTTGGAAAGGACTACACCCAAATTCCCTGAATGATTGTTTATAAATGTTTCCTTACATTTAAAGGGGGAATATGATATAGAGATGGATACTTTGTATTGGTATGGATCTTGGTTTATTGATAAAAATTAAGGTCATCTTGATATATACATATATATATATATATATATATATATATTTCTGCTCTTGATTAAGGTATTGTGTTTGTGCAGCTTATTTAAAAATATAATGTATAATTAAGAAATACAGGTTAATAGATTGTTATCTATAATAGTCAAGTTTCTAGTCATGTTAGTTAGGTTTTCTAAATACATAGAAATATATTTCAATAAGATAGGTATTCTTCAAATATGCCAGAGACCTTCAGAATATGGCATTTAAAATGTTTTAAGAACTTAGGACTTTTCATGACAATGAGACCCATCTGCTCCTGGCAGCACCAATCTACTTCTAGAGGAAGATGGGCATCAAAAAGGCTCCTTATGGAGTTTGCTAGTCATTTGGGCAAGAAACTGCTCTTGCCTAAACTTCTTCTTTTTTTAAATTTATTTATTTATTAAAGATTTCTGTCTCTTCCCCGCCACCGCCCCCCATTTCCCTCCCTCTCCCCCAATTAAGTCCCCCCCAGCCCGAAGAGCAATCAGGGTTCCCTGCCCTGTGGGAAGTCCAAGGAACCCCCACCTCCATCCAGGTCTAGTAAGATGAGCCTAAACTTCTTGACTGGACTTGCAGGACCCAGAGAAAAATGACTTCTGAAACTGCCTAAGGAAGGTAAGACAGTTCTTTAGGGTTCCTGCTTCATGAAAGAGACTACTGCCAGACATTCTACAGTACACAGAAGAAAGTGATTGACAAACTGCTAATATAGGAGGAACTGTCTTTGAAATTTCCTGTTTCACGGAGAAGTCTGCCACATACTATGGGCCTGTGGGCTGAAGATTAGATGCTCCAACAATACAGAAGAATTTTGGGTGACTGTCCAGGTAGCAAGATGTCTCTGTCAATTCTAGAGTTTTGAAAGTTGCTTACAAAGCACTTCCTGTTTGCTTAGGTAATATTATATCGTCCTGGAGTCTTTGATGACGTTGAAGAATACATAGTTATAATTATAGTTGTCCTTAGTTATGATAAAAGATAAAATAGATATAAATATTGTAACTATAATTCTTGCTTGATACCTGTTTTTTTATATGTAATTCTTCTGTGTTAAAGTTAAAACCTTTCTTTTTATTTAAACAGAAAAGGGGAAGTAATGTGGGATTCTCCTCTGTATGCTGTGAATATCATTGGTTAATAAAGAAACTGTCTTGAGCCTGCGCAGGGCTAAATAGAGGTAAGTGGGGAAAAACTAAACTGAATGCTGGGAGAAAGAAGGTGGAGTCAGGAGAGAAGCCATGACAGATACTGGATGGAACCTTGCCGGTAAGCCACAGTAACAAGGTGATACACCTATTAATAGAAATGGGTTAAATTAGTATGTAAGAGCTAGCCAATAAGAAGCTGGAGCTAATAGGCCAAGCAGTGATTTAAATAATATAGTTTCTGAGTGATTAATTTGGGAGTCTGGGGAGCCGGGAACAAACAAGTGGCCTCCTACAACAAAGAAATATTTCTTTGAAATAACTGATCCTGAGTTGAAAGCACATAATAAATTAGTATTTATCTTCTCTATTGGTCAGCCTTCACATTTCACTTTCATAGTCCAAAATGTATAATAATGTGCTATAAAATGATATTTTTATTTTAAAAATATTTTGTGTTTTCCAGGAAATGAATAACAACTTTACATATTATTGACTTCCTTGATATTATTTAATAGCCAAATTTCTAAGCTGAGTGTACAAACATTGATTTCTGTCCCTCTAAAGTGTTCATACCTAGTCATGAGTTTTTCAGGAAGATGTGCCTATTAACTAGGCTAAAATCTGACTAAATTAAAGAAGAGGACTATATACTTGGAACTAGTACTAACTGCACGAGCATAGTCAGTACCAATGTGCTATTAAATTGGGGGATTGGAAAATGATAAAAAATTACCTTGCTGACACTATCTGGTATTTAAGAAGGAAGGCATTTCTTTAACCATTACCATTGCCATTTGCGTATATACATACATGCATGAATAGGGATTCATCTATGTATGCCTGTAAGTACATACAGAATAAGCCAATCTTTTATATTGTTTTCCAGAAATTGGGACGTGAAAGTCAAGAATTTGACAATTAGACTTTTCTCCCCACCCCCAGGGGTTTCTTTCCTAACAGCCTCTGTTAACTGGGATAATTAACTTTAGCTAAATTGCCATGCTTTCCTGGGAGAAGGACTTCAGGAGAAAATGGAAACGTGAAAAGAGAAACACAAATAGCACTATTGTGGCTGTTTTTCCCAAACTGAAATACTCCCTCATATAAGGAAGGAGACACAAAAGATTCTAGGAACAATGAAACTTGTAACACTCCCAGAACTTAGAGTTTCAAGACTCACAAGGCTTCTCCCTGAGCTGGCATAAGCAGCAACAACTTCTGGGGAAGAGGAGGCTTTTAGAGAAGTTGCCTGCAAGTTGTTTAGAAAGTCACAGGTGTGCAACTATTGTGAGTTGTCACTCATGCTTGAGTGGGGCATTTCAATGACAGAGCTAACTCTTAAACATCCAAGGTCCTGTAAATAGAGCCAGCAAACTCATTGGTTCAACAGCTGGATGTGGGTTTCGGCTTTTTATTTGACACCCTTTCTGAGGTGAGCAGATGTTTGTTCGTGGCTCCCCAGGAAACACCCAGAACAAATGTTTACAAATGCTTTCACATTAGGGTTAGAAAGTTGGCTCAGTAGTCATCTTGAACAGCACTGATAGCTCTTACAGAGGACCTGGATTCAGTTCCCAGCACCCACATGGTGCCTTACAGCCATCTATAATTCCAGTCAGAGGTGAATTCTAAGTGTCTTCTTCAATTAATCTCTATCTTGCACTTTGAGACAGAGTCTTTCAGTGAACACAAAGCTCTGATTTGGCAATATGAGCTGGACAGTAAGATTGTTGGATCTTTCTGTTCGGCATCCACATTCTAATCCACAAATAACGGGCACATGCTACTACACTTGACTATCTGTGTGGGTACCAAGTATGGTGGCTAGCTCTTAACTGAATGAACCACCTTCTCAGTTCCTAGTTTCACAATTGTAATTATTCATTGATTTGATGTCTTAAAATTGAAAAACAAGCAAAAAAATCAGTAAATATTAGATTGTGATATAACTGGATGTGAGGTATACTACATTTTTATAAAGGATATTGGGAAAATGGAAAAGGAAAGGATAGACAATTAGTCTTATTCTTTTGTGTGGTATATAACTTATCACCTATATTTGAGAAAAATAAATATTTAAATACAGATAATCAATTGAAAACTTACATTCATTTCAAATAATAAGAGGTACTGAAAATAAGTTTAATTCTCATGCACTATATGGAAGTTGATGAATACTGTCTAAATGCATAAATAAGAAAACAAAGGAATGTGTATATTATTTGGATTTGGGGTTATAATCATCAGGAGAAGTAATGAAAAATAACAAGTATGGGAAACATTTCTAATATTTGACCTGGATGCAGAGGGCAGAGTCTGGCAGAGGGCAGGGTCTGGTAGAGGCTGTTTACTTTCTTTGTTATGTTTCTAAACCTTTCCTTTTAAAACTTGAGATTATAATATAATTACATAATCTCTCCTCTCCTTTCCTCCCTTGAAACCATCCCATGTACCTTCTCCTTTGCTGTCTGTCTCTGTGCCTGTGTGCGTGCGTGCATGTGTGTGTGTGTGTATTGTCCTAAATACAGCCCAGTTACTCTTATGCATGTATATGTTTTCGGGGATGACCTCTTGGTATTGGCTAATCACTGACGTGCTCTTCTCTGGGGAAGACTATTTCTCCTCCTGTTCTCAGCATTCTCAGTTGCCTATACTTCTTTGTGTAGGGTTTAGGTCTTGTGGCATTTCTCCCACTTTGGTACGTCTACTGCTAACATCCTTGTTCAAGTCATGTTTAGCAAGTCATGTTGGGGAGACTTCATGGGTGTAGCTTCTGACATTTTTACGACTCACACTCACAGAAAACTCAGGTTTCTCTGGCATTTGCAATCTGTCAACCATCTCTTCTGCAATGATCCCTTAGCCTTAAGGGGAGGAGTTATGTTGTAGAATTAGTTTGACCTGGAAGTGAACAGTGTCCGATTGAGGCTGTTTTCTTTGTCAGATATTTTCATATTTTGATTTGCTACATATGTATGTGAATTTTATAAAAAGAGTAAAATTTGTCAATTCTCAGAAGATCTACAAATGTTCAAGCTGTGTATGAAACAGTGTTCAAAATTACAAATCATCAGAGTCACACAAATCAAAACCTCAGAGATAGTGCTACATCCCTGTAAAAATGACAGAAAGACAGATATACAGATAGACAGATAAAGAAGGAAAAGAAGAAAGAGAGAGAGAAAGGAAGAAAAGAAGGGGAAGAGAAGAAGGTGGCAAATTCTGGCAAGGCTGTGGAGGAAACAGGATTCCTTCAGCCGTTGGGTGGAAACACAGATTGGTACCTAAGTATGAAAAAGAGAAGGAGAAATAAGATTAGCATAAGAGTCAGTTTATTAGCCAGTGGAGATGAGTACCGTGTGCTGAGGACATCTGGGCTCCCATAGTCATCATTCCGTGAGCTGCAAGAGCTAAATTGTGGGATTAGCCAGAATGTTGATGGATTAAATAGACAAGGAACATGTGAACTTATCTTGATTGTTTTTCTACTCTGTAATAAGACACCATGTACTACACACCTATAAAAGAAAGAGTTTATTGAGGCTTACAGTTTTAGAAGGTTAAGAATGCATGACCATCATGGTGTGGAGTATGGAATCAGACAGGCAGGCATGGCACTGGAGCAGTTGTTGAGAGTTTTCGTCTAGATCCACAAGCCAGAGGCCAAAAGAAATAATCTTTCCCAACAGTTCCACAAACCAGGAACCGACCATTTAAACAATGAACCCATGAGAGCCATTCTCACTCAAACTACCATAGGGATGTACACGTGAAGGAAACACTAGTCAGTTGTAAACAGAGCGTGCCCTGGCTTTGTCACCACAGGAATGGAGTTGGAGGGCTGTGAGTTCCAAGTTCCTGTGCCAGCAGAGGTCTATAGTCATGGTTAGCTATGAGGAGCTATTGGCAGATAAAGGCATACTTTCTTGACCAGCACATCTGCTGCTAGACAGGCAGCTAGGTTCACACAGGCATTCTGCAGAAAGGTGTAGATGCACACAAACGCCTCAACACTGCATTACAGACACAGGCACTATGGTGAGGAAAAGATTCAGGCAGATGTTGAGGCCTCTGTCCGCAAGGGCATATTTATACAAAACGCACAAAAGTGGCAATCTTCCAAAAATACTTCTATAGTAGGTTGCATCACTGTTTACTTTTGGGTTTCAGGGACCTCCAATATCAGCCATTTTGTTTAGACTCACAGTCCCCAGGTATCCATGGTAGTCTTTCTTTGTTCATGCTGGATGTTCATATGAGTACCATGCTCTTTAAATTTTAACTGGCCCTCTCCAGTTGTCTGCTTCCAACAAGGATATTGTGAAAAATGATATTTACCAGGCACAATAGATTCTACTTGTACATTGTATCTAGAAAAGTGAGACTCTAGGAGGCTGAGAATGCAGTAGTGGTTGCCAAAATGCTTGCTAACGGGCGCAAAGACTCAGTTAAGTGAAATCGGTGTACATTCTGAAGATTGAGTATATGTAATAGTGACTGTGGTTAATGCTGAGGCCTTAAAAATTGTTATGGGAGGGGATCTCAGTGTTCTCATGACATTCAGAATATAACTGTTTAAGATGAGATGGCAGGCTTGTTAATTCACTTGGCTGCAGCAATACATTTCACAACATGTACATATATTTATGTATCACATTGTGTGCTTTAACTATATTCTTTTCTATTTGTGAAGTATACCTGAACACAAATGAAGGGAAAAAAATGTGGGTTAGACTCATGCGGTCAAAAGTCATCTCCATTAACCCTTTCTGGGTAGCCTTAGCAAAGTCTCTCAATCTGTGTTTCCACTAATCTGTATATAATTTATTAAGGGCTAACAAAACCAATGTTATAGGGTTATATAAGACAAGATTAATGTAGAGTCTTTCCATAAGTATATATAACACAGGCAGTACTGACTACCTGCTAGCATTGACATTATTTTCTGAAATCAACTTATTTGAGCACAATTATTCCTTTTAGTCCTCTACGGGGAGACAAGAGACTTGGAGAGAGGCAGTGAACAAAATTGAATATGGGCAAATCTGTGGGGGGGACATATTATAGTGAGCTTATAAATGCATGGAAAATAAATATAAATGAGCAAAGCGCTGGCCCGTTGTCATGGCGAGTAGGAAGTGCCACCTGTGTGAGTATAAGTAGCTCAAGTAAAGTGTAGTATGTCTGTGACTGAATAATGTTACAGAACCTGGTGACCACCATTGTTTAAGGCTGTGTGTGATCGGTGTAGCCTGTGTAAAGGATATGGATACTACTTAAGAGTAGTGTATAAGTGTCTATATTCCCCATTCCCACCCAGACATACTTCATTTCTAGAAATGCCATGTCTTGTGTGTCTTCACCAAAGCACATGGTGAAATTTACTTCCTATTTAGAGGTAGTAGGGGTGGGGCCAGATGGGGCCATTATCAACTGCTAAGGCAAGAGGGCTTTGCCCTGGAAGATAGAGTAATCCATTCTTGGTTACTAGATTAATGGGTTGTGGAGGAAGTGGCCTGTTATAAAAGCATCTCTATCCAGCACGTTCATTCTGTGCCTCACCCTCTCTGCTGGGTCTCCTGAAACAAAAGGCCCTTGCTAGATTTGTCATTCTTTATGTTGGAATTACCAGACTCCAGACCTGTCAGAAGTAACTTTCTTTTCTGTATAAAATGAATATGCACAACTTTTCCCATTATCAATATCCCACACTAAGGTAGAACATTTGTTACAACTGATGAACTCCTTTTGACATAAGCTTATCCTCTAGGGCTGTTTAAAGTATCGGTATTGTACACATTATGCTCTTATAGATCTATAAAGGCATATGCCCACCAATATAACCACATTTAGAGTAGTTTTATTATTCCCCAAACTCCTCTGTATTCTACCTAGGCACCTCTGTGCTTTCCTCCCTTGCCATAACCTGTGTCAACCACTGAATTATTCACTGTCTCTGTAGTTTAGTCTTTTCTAGATGCCATGCAATTGTCTTTGCAAACTTCCTATTCTCATCAGGAAACCATGTAAGGATTTTCTACAATATCACAACGAGTATATTTAACACGCACACACACACACACACACACACACACACACATTCATTATTTATGTTGTATTAGATCTCTCTACCATTTTTATTTTATTATACCTTTAGCTGTCCAAGGCCAATTAAACCAATTTTTGGAGCAGAAAGCAATGGTTGCAAGATGTCCTGCTGCAAAATTGTTTTATTATATAATTATAACTTGATTATCCTACAAGTTTATAAAAGTAACTTTGAGACAGTAAAAAATAACTATTGATGAACTTTAAGACCTGCCTCATGAGTTAGGAGAGAATACACCCAAAAGTCATAAGATTGTTACCTGGGGCTCAGCTGACTAGGAAGGTTTCAAGTATCCCACAAGTCACAAAGGCTAACACTGCTGATGATCACTGTATTAGTTATTTTCCTGTGGCTGTGATAAAACAGTATGACCTAAGAATCTATAGAAGAGACAGTTTACTTTGATTTATAGTTCCAGAGGGTGTTTCTGGAATGGTAGCATAGTAACAACACAGGGAACAGGAGCAAGAAGCTACCTGATCATATATCTATCTGCATGCAGGAAGAGAGAGTATAAATAGGAATTGGGTGAGCTTATAAATTCTTAAAGCCCACCCTTAGTGATGGACTTCTTCTAGCAAAACTATTCTTTCTAAAGGTTCCATAACCTCTCTAAACAGTGCCACCAACTTGAGACCAAGCATTCAATTACATGAGCATATAAGGGACATTTCTCATTTAAACCATGACTGCTGTATACCATAACTATACAGTAAACCCCATATTACTGTGGATGCTGTATACTTAGCAAATAGAACCCAGATAAATATCAGGCTCATACTGAGCCAGAAATTTTCATTCTGCTACTGGGTCTTCATAGTACCAGAAGGCACTATGCAGGTTGCTTGAAGAGAATTGCTGCCAACAGCCCTCTTTGGTTATGGCCTCTATATTCTTCTCAACTAGCTTGGAAGATGAGATATGGTGGGGCAGTATCACAGTTGTTACTCTTGTAGTCATCTGCTTTGTTTATTGAATTTAAGTCCTATGCTGGTAGAGAAATCACATCTGATACTAGGAACAAGATAAAACCTAGTCCTTGGAGAAGTCATAGGCACCACTGGGAAGGCTACTGATGTGGTATACCCCTCTCTATGCTATGAATATGCTTTATTAACATTGGTTAATAAAGAATTTGTTTTGGCCTATGGCAGGATAGAATATAGCTAGTCATGAACTCCAAAGATACAGGGAAAAAGAAGGCAGAGTCTGGGAGATACTAGCAGCTGTTGGAGAAGGAAGATGTGAGGTAATGGCATGCCCTTGTGGAAATACATAGAATAATAGAAATGGGTTAATTTGAGTTGTAAGAGCTAGTTAATAATACACCTGAGCTAATAGGCCAAATAGCTTGTAATTAATATTAAACCTCTGAGTGGTTATTTGGGAACTGGCATATGGGAGAGGAACTTCCAGTTACAAGCTGCTGCTCTCAAACTGATAAATTAATGTGATGCACCTATCAAACTGCCTTCTAAATATTTGTTTTCCTGTTCATAGAATACTGATTTTATGTGCTTCCATCCTAGATAGACATTTCTTCTTTGCAATGGTTGCTGTAGAAATTCACCAAGCTCTTAGAAATAAGTGACTTGATGTGGCATAGTGAACCACTCTTCAGTCATAAATAATACAAAATTATGACACTGTTATATTACTCTTTCAGGGCTCAGAGCATATAACTAAAATCTAAGAGCTGAAAGTAGAAGTATAATGCAGTGCAGCCATTTTAAAACTCATATCAAAGAAATTCCTCCTAGGGCCTGGCCATGATGGACCTCAGCTGGTGTGGGAAGTCCTTCTTCCTTCTGTATATGTGTTGCTTTTATTGTTTAATGAATCAATAATCTGCCTTGGCCCTACCTGTAATAGGGTAGAGTAGAGCTAGGCAGGGAAAACTAAACTGAATACTGGGAGAAGGAAGGTAGAGTCAAGGAGATGCCATGGAGCCACTAGAGGGGAAAGATGTGAGCTGCCAGTTGAAACCTTGATGATGGGCCATGAGCATCGTGGTAAAATATAAAATAATGGAAATGAGTTAATTCTAGACGTAAAAGCTAGCTAGCATTACACTTAAGTGATTGGCCAAGTAGTGACTTAAATAATGCAGTTTTCTGTGTGATTATTTCGGGAGTCTGGACAGACAGGAAACGAACAAGCAGCCTCCAACAACACTCAGTAATGGAGTTGGTCCAGCTCTGAAGCAAATAAGCCCACAAAGTTTATATGGTGGTTTGAAAGAAAATGGCCCCAAAGGGAGTGGTACTGTTGGGAGGTGTAACTTTGAAGGAATAGGTGTGGCCTTGTTGGAGGAAGTATATCACTGTGGGAGTGGGCTTTAAGCTCTCCTGTTGTGGGAGCTGCGGGCTGTGTTCCACCCGGCTCCCAGCCACCTGACTAGCTTATGCCCCGAAATAACAACACACAAATTGTATTCTTTTAAACACTGCTTGGCCCATTATATCTAGCCTCTTCTCGGCTAACTCTCGCACCTGGACTAACCCATTTCTAATAATCTGTGTAGCCCTCGAGGTGACTTACCAGGGAAGATCTAGCCTACGTCCATACTGGGCCAGAGCTTCATTGTGTCTGCCCCAGAGAGGAGAGCTATCGAGTCTGAGCTCACTTCCTCTTCCTCCCAACATTCTGTTCTGTTTACTCCACACACCTAAAGGTTGGCCTATCAAATGGGCCGAGGCAGTTTCTTTATTAGCCAATGACCTTCCTCCATCAGTCTCCTATACTCAAACTACTCCCAGTGAGACAGACCATTTCCTGTTGCCTGCAAGATGTAGCCAACACCATGTCTGCCTGCATGCCACAATGCTCCCCACCATGATTATAATGGACTGAAATGTAAGCCGCCACCTCAATTAACGTTCTCTTTATAAGAGTTGCTGTGGTTATGGTATCTCTTCACAGATACAGAAACCCTAACTAAGACAGTTTAGAACCCTCGGAAAGTTACAATATCTACCAGCACCCCTCTGGGTTATTTTTTAAAAAAACCTGGGAAGAGGCTACTTTCTCTGGCTATTCTGACAGTGAGATCATTGTTGAACTGCAAAGATGTAGTTTTGTGACTCATCACCCTTGTTGGAATGAGTTTTGCATCTGCCTTTGATTCATTCATTGTCCTGTAAGTAACCCTAGTAAAATCACTAGTTCTCTAGGCCAGTGGAATCATTTATTTGGTCTATTATTGGTACCATATGGGGTGAATAGTCTTTCATGCATGCCTCCCAGAAAAAGTCACACCACATTCGCTATGGTGTTCTATGAATGACCTGTGATTACTGGTGGTGCAGGGAACAGTTTTCCATGTTCCAGGACTTGCTGATGCTGTTCTTTCCCAAGTTCCATGTTACTATGGAGGGAGAAGAGTCAGTACCAGGTACCCCATGAGAGCTATACTATTAGTACATGGTGAGTTTGCTGTACAGTTGTATTGGTTTTTCACATGACATCTATGATGCTTTGCAGAAATGATACTGGTGGTGACTTAGGTACAGTAATGCATCTTGGATGGTGCTGTTGATGCTGACATTTTGTTCTATTGCTTTTCATGGTGATTATTTCTTGATTTTTTTCAAAAACTGCCTCGTATTAGTGGGGGACAGAGTACAGGACTGGGCACTTTGTTTGGTGCCACAGTGTGCATTGGGCCAGGAAGATAAGAATACACATCAAGGCAATGCTATCAGGAACCTAAATTCACTGCAGGGGTAGAAGGTCTTCTAGCAAAAAGCCTCAGCTCTGGCCATGGGGAGATTGGTGAGCAAATATAGCCAGCATATAGTTTTAGCTCTAAGGTTTGGAACTGTGATCATCAAATCAATATAAGTAGTGAATAGCAGGTAGAGAGAACATCTTCATATATAATTCTTCCTCTATTTGCTCTTAATAGGGAGTTCCCATCCAGTTCACCACTCAGAAGTCTTGTTTTTCTCTTCCTTGGAAGTGATGGCATCTTTGGGAAATGCTGCTATAGGCATAGTTGGTCTTGGGCATACTAAGGACTACCAAAAGTCCTTTGCTCATATTCCACAACCAGGTTCCTCAGACCTTATCCATCCCCTATAAATCTCTCACATGAGGTTTGTGGTGTAGTGTGATTTTTGTGGAATTCCTTGGCCTTCAATCACGAGATACCACTTTGCTACAAAACTCTTTCATTGATGTTATAACTTGGGTACACTCTACTTGATGTATGTGTTCCCCTATGGTGTCTGAGTCACACCTGAACCCTACCCACAGCCAGGTGACCTTATGGCTCATGAATAGCTTGACCATCTACACATCATTGGCAATTGATAAGTGTTCCCTCTCAAGTAGTACATATGCATACTTGAGTCTGAGGAAGTGAGTGTTTAGGGTCCAGCACCCCTCCCATACTCTTGGAGGCAAAGGTATCCCAGCCATGGTCTTTAAGACCATATTTGCCCGTCTTCACCAACCCCATCTATGACCTCTTGGGTAACACTTTATTCCTGAGCTCAGTTTTTTACCTTTCAGCTTCACTCAAAGGCCCTTCTGACCACTGTCTCTTAACCAATACCTTGTCTCTCTCCGATCTCCTACTTACTATCTTACTCTGTCACCTCCGCCCCTTCCTACAAAACTTTCCTAATCACCCTGGCCCTATGTCAACTCCTGTCCATCCCCAATCAACTTTGGTTCTTTCTCTCCTTTGGACCAATGCTCTTCCCCCCTTTACCTGGAAGTGTCCTTCAAGGTAATTCTTGTAACTCCCACAGCCACTAAGCCTCGCTTATTGGACTCACCTATCCCAGCTCAAACCACTTACTCCTCCATCTCAAGATAAGTATGCTTCCTACACATCAGCCCCAACAGAAAACAACAGCTCGCTTACGTTTCAGAGGACACCAAGATCAACCACTTTGTCCAAAGTTCATGAAGAATGAGGCTCCACCCTGGCAGCCCAGCATGATACCACTGGATTAGACATAGACTATTTCTCCTTTCCCTCTTGTCCAGAGCAACAATTACTTATTGAGATTTGAAGTTTAAGAAACTTTCAACAAACAATGTATCCAAGTAGTGGTGGGAAATTGTTTCATAGTAAAATGTCAGTAGTCAGTCACAACTCTATCACCCCCATTTCTCCCCCTCCTTCTAGGTTCCATGATCTTTTCACCAGATTCCTCTATGACCAGAAAGAAGACTGTTTTAAAAACTAGCCAGATACATATGGAGGCCACCTCTATTGATCTTGTCGATATTGTGAAACCTTATGGGTATCCTCTCTAAGTATCTCCTCTATGAACATGGGTCCCTTTATGGACAATTGTCTTTTATTCAGTTCCTAGCATCTGGTGTGCATGATTAAAATCCAAAGAAAATATATTTCAATTACTCAACCTCTAGAGATATAAGAGATAAAGGAGGCTATTCAACATTCCTCCAAAATTGTAACCTTTTAAATATCCCCTCTCCTAGAGAATACAGACCTGTCATCCTCTGCTTCGGATTTTGACCTTGGCCTAACAGCTTCTTAATGTCTCCCAACCTGGCCACTTCGGGGATTGATAGTTATGTCTCCCCTATGAACTCACAACTGCTACTTATAACTTGTCCTGTAACCTTGTAAATAACCTTGCCTCACCATTGACCAACTGCCCTGAGTCCAGAGTTGCCACCACTGTCTGTATTTTCCATAACACATTATTTGGCGTGATGAGCATCTGGGAGACATTTCGTAGAAGTCTAAATTTCTTAGACTGCAATAAAATCCTAACCTTGACACCTCCCCTCAACCACAATGGCCTAATGTTCACAACACCTCACTTCCTGCTGTACTTTTCTACCATTACCCACTTGCAAAATGGTCAGGAGTTTACACGCTAGTATTTCTCTTCCCCAAATTGGGCATTGATACATGAAGAAGAGACCCTACTGATTCTGACTGTGTGCTCAATAGCTACTCAACATAATAAGACGGCAGTTCAAATTCTGTCTCTTTGGGCCATTGAGGGAATAAGTGCAGGTGTTGCCAGTAGGACTGTGGGGAATGACCACCTCTCTGAACACACATCAACAGTTTTCTTCCCAGTTCATCCAGGACCTCCAATGGTGTCCCAAACCATTCTCATCCTTCAATGATAAACTTCTTTCTTAGCAAGAAACTAAACCCAACTGGGGCTAGATCTCCTTACACTCGGAAAAGATGACCTTTGCCTCTTCCTCCAAGAGGAGTGCTGCTTCTGTGCCAATAAATAGGTTACAGCAAAGACAAAATTGGACAACTTCAAACAGATCTTCAAAACTGTAAAGAACAACTTGACAAGTCCTTGGGCTTTTGAAGACCCAATGCTGAAATGAATGCTACCTGTTGTGATCTCCCTCTTTCTTGCTTTCCTGCACCGTTCATCAATTTCTTCTCTACATTTCAACAACAAATTCAAAATAATCTCTAATCAACAAGTAGTCAGTGATTGTTATAAGACTACTAACTACTAGCTGTAGAACTGGGGACTTATGATCCCTGAAGATGTCCTCATGGTGATGGCCAACAGTGTCCCCAAGATGTCAATGTCCCCAGATAACAGGAAGCAGTCTAAAGACCATGACACCCTCAATTCTACCTCACCAGTCACCTCTTTCTCTTTACTTACATTTTATAATAAACAAAAGGGAGAAATGTTTGGCATACTAAGAAATGCCAAAAGTTCTTTGCCCACATTCCAAAGCCAGTTTCCCTCACCCGGAATTTGGTGACGAAGTGCCAACCATTACTAACAACCATTTTGCATTCTTCTCCTCAATAAATCTCTTGCATGAGGTGTTTTAAGTAGTGTGATTTTTGTGGTATTCCTTGGCCCTTTCTTACTTAGGGCTTCTACTGCTGTGAAGAGACACCATGACCATGGCAACCCTAATAAAGGAAAAACATTTAATTGAGGCTGGCTTACAGTTCAGAGGTTTAGTCTGTTATTGTAATGGTGGCAAACATGGCAGTATGCAGGGAGATGTGGTGCTGGAGAGGTGGCTGAGAATTCTACATCTGGATTGTCAGGCATGAGGAAAAGAGGATAACACTGGACCTGGCTTGAGCTTCTGAACCTTCCAAGACCACTGTCAGTGTCACAGTGCCTCTAAAAAGACCACACCCACCCTAATAAGGACAGACCTGCTAATAGTGCCACTCCTTATCAGCGTATGTGGGCCATTTTCATTCAAACCACCACACTACCTATTGTCAAGATATTATTTTTCCAGGAAACTCTTCAGCTGACAAGTTTTCTATGTATATATGTAAGAGCATGTGTGTGAATATGTGTATATTGGTCCATGGAGATGGATAAGAACACACATGTATATGAATGTATGGAGGTTTATATATACATATATATGCATATATATTGTGTATGCAACTATACATGTAGGCATATTATGCATGCATGCATACATGTGTGCATGTGTACTTGTTTATGTGGATAAATGTGTTCATATATTCATATGTGTGCATACATGCACGTACTGTTGTACACATACAGGAGTGTGCATATGAGTATCTGCAAATGCAGGTATAGGGCATATACAGGTATGCATCTATGTATATATGTGAATATGTGCCAGGGTAAATCTGTGTGTGTTTGTATTTCTTTTGTCTCCTTTGGCTGGGTGCCGTTCTAACCTGAGAAAGGTCTTTGCAGTCTGTGTACACTAGGGAAGCCAGGTGAGCAGACCTCACTAAGCAGCCACAAGGACGGCAGGCAGCCGCAACAAGTCATCCTTTGGCCACATTTCAATTGCAACCCAGAAGGGCACAGAGCGGAGTGCCTTTCTCCCTTTCAGTGGATTGAGCTGTGTCAGGGCAGCAAATTCCACACCTCCATATGTGGGGCTTCCCCTCCTTTCATTCAATGCCAGCCCTAGTCCAGCTCCAGGGGCTCAGCAAGCCTTCCACCTGAGTGGACCAGCAGCAGGTGACTTGTTTGCTGTTTCTGCTTTGACAGCTTTTGCATTCCTGAGCCAGTTTTGTTCAGCTCCCCCTGGCAGTTCCTTAATCCCTGTGGGGGCAGGGCAGGACCTGTACATTTTCTTATCCTCCAGGTCTAGAATGTATTCCCAGTGTAGTAGGTGGCTGTGCTGCCTTGGGAGAGCAATGGGGAACGGGCTGCAGAACAGAACACCTCTGCCTCGCTTTCCAGGTACTTGATGGGAACAAAATGATGGCCCTGCAAGATATTTTCATTGAAAGGCGCTAAAGTTTTTTCTATTATCTATCCATTCTGGGGGGGGGGGGGGCATTTAGAATAACTATGGTAGTCTTATTAAAACATCCAATTCCCTTTCACGGAAACCTGTCTGAACTTCCATAAATGACACAGGCTTGCTTTCTGTCACTCATTGCCCCTGCTCCGGAAAGCCAAAGGACCTGAGAGGATCACCGCATAGCTTAGCTTTGCTGAGTTGTTGAGTTCTTTCCTGTTGCACATGAGGAGGGAGTGAGCATATGCCACCATTTACTGGTTCACATTACGCCCATCCTACAAGTAAAATAGAACAGAGGTTAACGTGTTTGCTGTAGCTTGCAGAGTAGTGGAATTTACTAATTAATTGGAGTTCTAGTTCCCAAGTTTGCTACTAATGAGCTCAGTGTCCTTGGACAAGCTATCTATGTATTTAATTGGGAGGGTGTGTGATACTGCATGTATGTGTATATTGTCTGCTCCAACATCCAGGACAGGGTGGTGTTTCGTACATGGTGATTTCTCCTCATATCCAAAGCACCCGTCTGGAAGAAGAGTCTTTCTACAGTGTCTAGTTCTAACAGCAGAAGTGAAGTTAGCAGGGCACCTAGCACGTTCTACAAAGTAGACCTCAATTACTAAGGTGGAGAAGGGCAGAGAGGACTGTATAGAGAAGGAAGTCCGTGGAAAACGATGAGAACATCCTTTTAGGAATCAGGTACAGGTGAAAACAGGCATGCTTTTAAGGTTACTAAGTAAGAGACCCTAAGAAAATGAATCCAGACAATCTGCCATGGGAAACACTGTCATTTTTGGTAAACGCACCAATAGCTATGCTGTTAGATACACATCTCTGCAAAATTAGACCTTATCTTGAAAATAGCTGTAGGAACAATGTCTCACTGCCTGACTTGGCACCTGTACTACCTGCTCACATCTGACCCCGGAAATACACTCTTCCTTCCCCTTAACACGACATCTTCTTTGGTTATTACTTTAGCTCTTGTGAGAACTTTTAACTCAAAATTCAGAAGTGATCCTGACCTACTATATGCATTTGTGTGCCAAAATGGCAGTGTCAGAAGCTGAGGAGACAGGGACTTGCGGAAAGAAGTCATGTCACTGGGGGTGTCCGAGACAGGAGATCAGTTGACCTCAATTGCGCACTCAGTCCATAATATGCTCCTTTCCACTGGTACGAATGCCACAAAGTAGGCTTCCATTTCTCAAATCCCTGAAACTGGAAGATGAAACAAAACGTCTTCCTCTGAAATTTTGGGTTTGTTTGTTTTCGGTTCTTTTGTCACAGCCGAGAAAGCTGATACAGTCTGTCAATGTTTTCTTTCTTCAGCTTCATGATCAGGCTGTATAGCGAGAAACACTTTAGAGCAGAGCCTGTCCTTCTTTAGAATAAATGCTTAAAGGGGTGTTTGCTCATTTCATTCTGTTTAGATTCTGCTTTACGTCTCTTGGTTTTGTTTCTTTTGTTTATGGTATAGTGACACACAGAGAACCTCTATTTCGACCCTACTGTTACACTACTACACCATACAGAAGCCCGCCACTGAGACCCCCCAGCCAGTAACCAATTGCAGCAACTTAATTTTAATAAAGTGAAACGAAATGAAACTTTCACTCTTCAGTTGACCTAGCGCTACTTCATATATTCAACAGCCTCATGCGGGTCACATCTAGCACCGTAGATGGTACAGCTGGGACCTCTTCCAGAGGAGGAAAAGCAATTGCTTCTGCATTTGTTGAACTAGACATTTTCTGTTCCTTGTATTCTTGCGAAGTCAATAGGTTGCTTGCAGCCACAGTTGTTTCCTTGTTTACGGAGTGAGCAATTCAGATTTGAGGAATCTCCCCCTCCCTGATTATTTGCCTTCTATCTCAAAGGAAACAAAGAGTTTGGATCTAAAGGTATTTCTGCATTAAGCTCACAGTTGGGAAAAGATGAAAGTTCTTTCCAAAAAAAGAAAAAAAAAAACAAGGAAACCAAATGAGAACAGAGGTCAAGGACGGTGACTCTTGTTTTTCAAGCAGCAGAAGAAAGTTCTGGGCATGTTTGCTATCAATTTATGGTATTTGACTTCTGCCTTAACAGAAGAGCAGGAAGTTGCCCCTTTTAAGGGAAAGTATAATTCACTTCAAGTTCAAAACTTTATCAAACACAAGCAGCTGCATCCATATGTTGCTAAAAAAAATATTTTCTACACATACAAAGACTAAATTTATGTTAGAAAAGAAACCCAAAGATGATCGTGGAACTAGGGCCTCTCTTTCTGCAGAGACGGTACTTCCAAGCCCAGGCCCAGGCCCAGTAGGACATTGGTCCCATATTGATCATGATACCACTGGAGTTTTAATGAGGGTGAATTGCACTTTGTCACTTAGGTCTGTGCCACCATGCCAGCCTGACACTGCGTTCTCATGGGAGCAAGAAGAAAGCGCTCCCAGTAATTCTAAAATCTAGCATACACTTTTTTCGTTTTTTCCTCATCGCAACTATTAAAAGAATGGATCATTTTATTTTTCTTCTTCTGTCTTGAATAAAATCAGGTTCTTCAGACTTTGAATTAGATGAACTGTCTGTAAGAAACACCTGGCTTCATGGAACTCTGCAAAAGACTTATCCAAGTAGAACAGACCCTCGATTGCCCTTGGTTCAATCAGTTTTATAACATACTTGCCTGCTTTATCCCATATAAATGGCACCGTGTCATTTATCCATAATTCCTCACAATTGAAAAGCCTTAGAGGGGAGGAGGCCTCGGGGCTAGGTCTCATGTGGCTACTTAACAGATACAGGTTTGTAGATCTTCACAATAAAGTCTTCTCATGAATACTCAAGCCCAGCACTTTATTCACCTTTCTTTGCCTTTTGTTTTATTGAGAGTGGGTCTTACATTGCAGCCTAGGGTAGCCTTAAGCTCATTCATGACCCTGGTACATTGTCAGCCATCTTTTATTTACTCATTTATTTATTTTTAAATAACGAGTAAGAACTTTGTGTTTGGAGATCTAAGCTTGCCTTGTTTATTATTGATAATGATAATAATAATGATAATAATAATCAACCTCTGTGTAACATGTAAGTTGGCCTCTCATAAGTTTTCAAATCAAACAGCAACTGATTGATTCATTTGTTCGAGCAGTCAGAGGGAAACAGAGTTATAGAAATCTGGTTTCACACCACAACAGCCAACCTTCCCCACCGGAATTAGCAAACAAGGTACCACCATAGTCCCTGTCTCCTTTAGACTTGACCTTTCTTTCCAACAAGTAATATTTAATCCATAGTCACCTTGCTGAAACAAAACAGCTATTCATACCATTCCTATTATAACGATTCTGCAATTTATGAACATATGCAGATCCCAAAGTTAACTTAAAAGGTAGATTTTAGATGCAGGAATCATTTTCTCATAACAATATCATCTTTGATGCTATTCATTTTCTGAGCAGTTTATACGATCCTCCTTCACTTGCTGTGGCAAAGTGTGGCTGTAGTTACCTAGAGGCCCCCGACCAAGTTCTGTGCCCCACAGCCTTCTGAGCCCTGACACCTGTAGCGGGCCTGCATGCAACTGCATGGATGTTCTGCAAGGTAGGCACTGCTCCAACCATTACTAGCCAAGAGGGAGACTGAGAGGGACTGGATATGTATAGGGACTATGCTGGGAGGGGAAATCGGGTAATCTTCTAGTTGGAGTTGGTCTGGATGTTACATGTCCTAGGTCAAATGTTTCTTAGCTGAGTATTTGGACATTCCAGACCACATTTTCCTGCCAACGGCTCTGCCCAGTGCACAGTTTCTGTAAGGCAGGATAGGATACCTGGGTGGTGATGTGGGTCTCTCTTACCTTGACTTGGGCAAGTGATGGTAAGTCCTGAGCTTTCGTTTCTATATTCATAAATGAGGTAATTCCTGTACTTAGCCTGCACAGCTCATAAGAATCCTGGGAAAACTTAAGCACACACACAAATGGACTTTGTGAGACTATGCAGGGCCTATAGTAAAACCGAAACAATTAAGAGAATGTTGTTTAGATGTCAGGGAGTTCACAGTGCTTTATTTTGTTCACCATTTCTCATGACTTTGTCAATTAGACAACTCACTGAGGTTGCTAGTTCCAAAGGCACAAGAAGGCAAACCCAAGCCCTGTGGTGCATTTGTTCAAAGAATTAATGGCATGGAGAACAGGTGGCCACCACTTCTCACTAGATCTCAGGCTGGAGACAGGGCAGAAGCTGTCCTCCTGAAGCCCAGCATCCCAATCGTCGTTGGTCTCAGCGTGTAAGGGTTCTCTGCTGCCCTGTGACTCTGGAAGCTTCGGTTCACTGGAAGGTCTCACAGGGCTCAACATGTCAGCGAGGAACGTCGGGCAGTGCAGGGACTTGCAGGCCGGCTGGCCGGCGGCAGGGCCTCTCAGAGCCGGCTTTGTTCCCTCCATCCTGCCTGCAGCGTCCTGGAGACCTGGTGTGCGGGGCGGGGCGCGTGGGGCGCAAAGTATGCGGAGAGAGGAAAACAGGTCTGAGGCTTCAAGTCCAGGCAGGACGCCCATTAGTCATCCTAGCGGGCAGCGGGAGCACCTCGCCTCTGGTTAGTCAGAATCACACAGTAAATAAAGAGCTCAGTGTCTGAGGGATGCTGGCTAGGAGAGCAGAGCTGTGTCATTATGCTTCCAAAACAAAGACTCCTGCAGGTTGGCCTGTCATGGTTTCCTTGCGAGAAGTGAGCGCTTGAAATACAACCCTTGTGGTCAGGGCAATGCAAAACTCCTAGGCCTTGCACTGGCTCCAAGATGGCTAAAGGGGTTTTGGATCCTCTCTTAGCCTCTCTCCACCCCTCCTCCCCAAAAGCGCACAAGAAGGTCAGTGGTGTCTACACAGTCCTCGCTTTCTCAACTAGATTGGAAGAAAGACAAAACAAAAGTGTTAAGGAGGAAAATTAGTTTTTCAGAGAAAACAAAGTAAAATCTTGATAAATATACCAACCGGTTTGACCCTTCTTTTAGAGGCATTCTGTAATGATGACTTCTTGTCCCCACTTAGCTAGTTAGGCACATTGATATGGTACTGAAGGAAAAGGATTGACGAGGTGTGTGTCCAGCAAGGACACTTTCCTTTTCTTTAGTATGGGTGGAGGTAGTATCGGAGATCAAACTCAATGCGTAGCACGCACTAGGCCAGTAGACAGGAACTTCTTCGCCACTGCACTACATCCTCAGCTATTGCTTAAAAGATTATGAAACAGGCCTGGGTAGGCCTTCGACCCGTGGTTCTCCCACCTTAACTCTGGGATGGCCAGCTTGTCCTGTTCTGCTGAGAAGCTGTTCTGATTTACATAGACAGCTCTCTACAGTAGATGACTTTGGCTTGTAGGTGACAGTTAAGATGATACTTTGTCTGAAATTTTCCATGTAACTCACAGTGCATAGAGGGAGCTGTAGATGAATTTGAACTTCAGTGTGTCTGATCCCTTTAGACATCCGCCACTGTCATGGACTGAAGGACTGGAATGCAGGCTTTTGAGATAAGAGGCCATAAGGCTCCGATTGTTCTGACAAATAGGGGTCTTTGCAAGGGACACAATCGTAGTTCTAGCTCATAAATGTCGAGTGCTCAGTGGGAAATGAGAAGCCAGTGTCTGTAAATCTCTCTGGACCCTGTGGACGTATCTCTTAGTCAGTTCGAAGGCATGCAGCCAGCTTAAGCCATGGGTAGGAGAAAGATGAGGCTGAATGTGTTTAGAAATGTGCTTCTTTTTATTGCTTACTTTGTAGCTGTTGCTTGCTGGATAAAATCCAGTCCCTCTGAATCAAAGGAGTTATTAAGTTCCTAGGAGAAGAGAGAGGTGGAATCAGAGTCCCTTCCCCTCTTACTGCACTGCCTTTGCTTCATTTGGTAGACATGGTTGTTGTAGCTGTTGCTGTTTGTTAATTTTTATTTTTTTTCATTCTCTTGCATCTTATAGAGCAGACTTGAGCAGATATCACAATTAGGTTTTGGAAGCAGTATCTCTTTTCAAACTTGGTAAGTGTTGCATATGCCTGGGACAGTGTGTTCAGTTTCCTTGTATTCCTGGAACATTTTGAAAATTAATTTTTAAAAAAAAATTGATTATGTAACAATTCACTTGTTATATAGACCAACTGCGTGTTAGAAAATGCTCATACCTATAAATGTATAGACCAACTGTGTGTTGAAATGATGCTGATACCTCTGAATGACTCTGTCATTAGCTTCTTCATGTGTCACCCTTAAAAAAATCCTGTTTGCAAATAATTCCTAAATTTCTATTTTCTGTATCACAGTAGATCCCTGCTCAAATGTCCTATCTCCTTCCCAGAGATTTTAACATGGTTGTGTAGCCAGCTAACTTGAATTCCTGAATGCTATACTCAAAACTTGGCTCCTGTTCCAGACACCATAGGATTGCTCATCTCGACAGGTACAATTCCATTCATGGTAATAAGCAAGAGGCAGCTATAGGAGGGCTCTGAAGGCATTCTAGGGATCCAGGATAGAAAGACCACATGGAATAGGCTCTTCTGATCCCACTAACAGGGGAACGGGTCTCAGAACTGGAATCTCCACGCCTCAGCCAACCAAAGAAAGGGGTATATTCTTGCTCCCTAGATGAAACTAGGTCTCAGAGCATCCTGCTGATGACCAGCAGCAAGAGGAAGAGCTGATCCTCCTACTGAGCCTAGAGGCCTCTCTAGTAGAGGAACTCACAGAGCTGCCACACAGGTTTCCTTATTTTCATAAAACAGAGTTCCTGTCCCCTCTTACAAGGGCCATAGGCAGTAGAGCAGCACAGGGAGGTGCCCTACAACACACACTTGGATTTCAGGCCAGGGAATCACTTCCATCCCCCAGGCACAGAATTCTTTCCATTGTCTGCATATAGCAGACAGCTGGGTGGCTGTTGAGCAAGAACTGAGCCTCTGTAAGTGCCTATCAGAAAGCTCTCTGATATACTGAATCTGAGACTTCATTCCCATCCTTGAGGGAAGCCAGGAGATACAGCTGGAATGCTCTGCTCCAAAAAAGCTGGTCTGGGAAATGTCTTAGCTCCAGGAGTCCTAATATCCCTGTCCCCATCTGAGACTCTTTAATCACAGCTTAAGGATGCTCTCTCTGTGACTCAGCCCTCACCAGCAGGATCGGTGACATTTGCTTCACAGACAGACCAGAGAGATCAAGATAAGACTGTGAAAGTTTGATTTTCAAGCCATAGCTCCCAGAATTATCGAGAGGCTGACTGCAGGACTCAGCAAGCCACATTAAATGGAGCTTTTGAATAGGACTGGACATTGCTAATAGTACAGTGAATTCACCTGTCAAACAAAGAAACAGAAAAAGTCTCAAATTGTGTAAGAATGGGTGATTATAAGTCAGCATTGCGTCTACTGGGAGGATTCAATGACTAATAAGAAACCTTAACTACATTTCATAGGGATTTTCCCCATCTCAACAAATTAAAAAAATAAGAAATTACAAAATGTCTAACTCTTGAATCCAAATAACAGGGATAAGGACCCTGGTTGAAAGAATACTCCAAGAAACAATGGATGCAAATTCTCAAATGTGAAAGATGAAAAGCGTAAGCCTATGCTCCGCAAACTCCAAGTGGGAAAACCCTTGGAATCTGTGCCAGGGCACATAGCAATTAAATGTCTGGAAAGTATAGACAAAAAAAATTCTTGGAAACATTCGAAGGGAGATGACTCACCAGCTGCCATGTAAAACCTTATCAAAAACATGGGGGCCAGAGAGAGGTTCTATAACCTCTTAGGAGGTAATAATAATAACCTATATAAGTGCTAAAGGTGAAAAAAATAAGTATCCTTCAGGAATAGAGCCTTTGTTGCTGGTAAACCAATCCTTAGAAAGTAGATATAATCACTCCTTTAAGAAGAAGTAAAATTAATTAAGCACTGTATTTTGAATATTAAATAAGTGTCAAAGGCCCATATGTCTCTATCTGGGATTCTATGACTCAAACAAGCCAGTCTGGGAAATGTCAGAGGAATTCTAACATTGGCATGCTGGGAGATATTTTTATTTTGCTTTGTTTTGTTTCAACTGTTGGAGCCATGATCTGGAAGGGAATAGGAGATGCCACCCATTTCTCATCCCCTTCCCCTATCTTTTCCTAGCTGCTTTGGGGTGAAGCTCTTTATTCTGCTCCACTCTGCTTGCCATGATGTACTGCTGCCTTACAATGGCCTATGAGCAATGGACCAATTAGTCATTGACTGGAACTCCCAAACCACGAAAACAAACAGTTTCTTAAGTTGATATCTTGAGTATTTTTTTATAATAATGGAAAACTAAACAAATTTTAGAAAGCTATTGACCTTATATTGATTTTTTTTAATGGAGTAAACATATAACAAAGGTAAACCCTTTCGCATATAACTTAGCCAAGTGATTCTTTGTCATTGAGGCATTATCTATAAATCCATTTAATATGATAGTCACTTTGTACTGAAGGGATACTTAAGAAAAATGTGTAGAGAAAGTGGGAGGGCAAAGTGGCTTAGTTGGAAGCATATTTCTGTGCCTCATTACGACTGGTAGGATGTTGACACTACCTGACTTCGGTGGCCTTAAACATCACCATTACATAAAACACCTACCAACAAACATGGGAAGTACTACCCTAAAGTCACCATGGAGAAGTTGAGACAATTGATACAGTTCACTCTGTCAAAACTGCTACTTCCCTGGTGTCCTTCTACCACACTTCCCTTCTGTGAAAGATTGAAAAGAAAAGCAGGCTGTCATCTGTCAACTATTAGCTAGAAGGAAACAGACATGGCCAAGTACATATCCAATAAGAGATGAACACCGAGAATGTCCAGAGAGCCCTCAAAGCTGAGCAGTAAAAACTAAAATAATACAATATGACATTTGGCTAGATTATGACTTAACAGCATTTGACTACGGGTGCACAGGTGGAAAAGAAGCTCATGCGTGGATACTCTGGACCACTGATTACTGGAGAAATAAACCCACTATGAGAAGGAGCGAAAAGAGAGACAGTACCAACGGTGTGAGTGGTACGGAAAAACTAGCGTCACTCATGGACTGCCAGTGGGACTGAGAAATGCACAGGCACTTTTGAAAACAGGTTGACAGTTAAAAACCAACTGCACAACCAATGTGCAACCCAGTAATTGGTTTGGGACATTTATTCCAGGAAAATGCATACAATATATGCCTAGACATTTTTAATGACTTTTCTTATAGTAAACAACACTAAAATATCTAGATGTCCTTCAGTGGATGAACTATTTTATCAAATGTGGTATATCCATATCGTGGAATATTCCTCAGCAATACAGGGCAGTGAACGGTTGTACAAATGACAATTATGAATCTCCAAAAGGTTTCACTGAGGGAAAACAGCTAATCACAGGAGATTACGTATTGATTGTTCTGTTTCAGTAATACTCTTGGGATCACAAATGTGTATAGGTGGGAAACAATTCCTTAATTATTGTGGCAAGCAAGAATTGGACAGGTAGAGAGGAGGAAGAGTGTAGACATATAATAACAAGTGGCATATTCCTTCCAGTGATGGAACTGGCATACATGCTGATGTGTCAGTGCTTGTGGTACTATTTATGGAATTCAACTATAATTGTGCATGGTGCCGACTTTGGGTGAAACTGAATCATACCTAGACCAGACCTCTCTGTATTATATTTAAAAGTATATGCCAACTAAAAACTATGCCAAGATGTTTATTATTTATTATTTTTGTTTCCTTGAATTTTTAAAACCTTATTGTTAAAACAATATTCCAAGACAAACAAACAAATAAACAGGACACATCAAAACTAACCAAATCCAAATTCTACACTTTTTTTTTGTTTTTTTCAAGACAGGGTTTCTCTGTGGTTTTGGAGCCTCTCCTGGAACTAGCTCTTGTAGACCAGGCTGGTCTCGAACTCACAGGCCTGCCTCTGCCTCCCAAGTGCAAATTCTACACTTCTAAATGAACTTGTTTAAAGTAAGACTAGGAAACCACAGGCCCCATTTGCATCTGGAGGAAGAGGTGTGTCTCTGAGCTCCTAGCTGAACCCCCCTACTCTCTAGGCCCTAGCCCCCAGTGGCACATTCTGTGCTCTGCCCACATCTACCGTAGCACCAGTGACCAGGCAACAGCTTCTTCCTCTCCCCACAACTACCCTTTCCACATCAGCTACCATCTGAGCCATAGGGCTCAAGTATACCTGGAGGAAAAGCAACCCCTTTAGTCACAGACTTTACTTGCATCAACTGGAGGAAAAGAGAACCCCCCCGCCAGCACAGATTTCACCTGCACTTATTGGTGGAAGAGATGGTGAGAGTGAAGTGTAAGAATTCATTCAAAAACATAAAGAGCAATATGGCAGCAGCAGAAACTAATGGTTCTACAACAGCAAGACCTGAACATTCCAACACAGATAAAGCAGAAGAAAACCTTAAAAATAACTTTATAAAGATGATAAAAAGCCCTTAAAGAGGAAATGAAAAATTTTCTTTAAGAAATGGAGGAAAAGACAAACAAAAAGTTGGAGGAGATCAATACATCCCTTAAAGAAAGCCAAGGAAACCCAAAACAAACAAACAAAAAAACAGGCAAGTGAAGGAAACAATTTAACACTTAAAAATTGAAATAGAGGCAATAAAGAACACACAAACAGGGAATTCTGGAAATGGAAAATCTGGGTAAACAAACAAGAACTACAGATGCAGGCATAACCAACAGAATATAAAAAATGGAAGAGAGAACCTCAGGTGTTGAAGATGTAGTAGAAGAAAAGAGATTCATTGGTCAAAGAAAATGTTAAATCCAATAAATTCGTAACACAGAACATCCAGAAAATTTGAAACACCGTGAAAAGACCAAACCTAAGACTAATATAATAGGGCTAGAATAAGGAGAAGAATCTCAGCTCAAAGGCACAAAAAATATACACAAAAAATCATAGAAGAAACTTTCTAATCTAAAGAAGGACATGCCTATGAAGGTACAAGAAGCTTAAAGAACACGAAATAGATCGGAACAACAACAAAAAATGTCCCCTCACCAAAAATAGTCAAACTACCTAACATACAGAATAAAGAAAGAATATTAAGAGCTACAAAAGAAAAGGGTCAAGCAACATATAAAGGCAGATCTATCAGAAGTACACCTGACTTTCAATGAAAACAATGAAAGTCAGAGGGCCCTGAACAATTGTTCTGCAGATACTAAGAGACCAGAGATGCCAGCCAGGACTACTGTACCCAGCAGAGCTTTCAATCACCATAGATGGAGAAATCAAGATATTCCATGTCAAAAGCAGATTTAAACAATACTTATCCATAAATCCAGCCCTACTGAAAGTACTAAAAGGAAAACTTCAACCCAAGGAAGTCAGCTGTAACCAAAAAAACACAGGCTATAGATAAATTCACACCAGCAAACCCCAAAGAAGGGAAACACACAAACACTATCACCACCGACAATACCAAAATAACAGTAATTAACAACTACTACTTATTAATAAATATTAATGAATTCTTAACATCAATGGACTCAATTTGCCTCCATAAAGACATAGGCTAACAGAATCAGTATGAAAACAGGACTCATCCTTCTTCTGTGTACAAGAAACACACCTCAACTTCAAAGACAGGCATTACCTCAGAGTAAAGGGTTGAGAAAAGATTTTCCAATCCAATGGACCTAAGAAACAGGGTGCTATAGTTATCCTAATATCTAACAAAATAGACTTCAAACTAAAATTAACCAAAAGAGATGGAGAAGGACACTTCATATTCACCATAGTAAAAATCCATCAAGATGAAGTCTGAACTCTAAATATCTATGCCCCAAACACATGGGCATTCACATTTGTAAAAGAACCATTACTAAAACTTAAATCATATATAAAATCCCACACAGTAATGGTGGGAGACTTCAACATTCAACTCTCACCACTGGACAGGTCTGCTAGACAGAAACTTAACAGAGAAATAAAGGAAATAACAGATGTTATGACTCAAATGGGCTTAACATATGTATATATAACCTTCCACCCAGACACAAAAGAAAAGGTGCTTTTTCTCAGCACCTCATGGAATATTCTCTAAAATTGACCACATTCTCAGCAACAAAGCAAACCGCAGCAGATACAAAAACATTGGAATAATGCCCATATATCTTGTCAGATCACCATGGCTTAAAGCTAGAATTCAACAACACTACATGAGTCTACAAACTCATGGAAATTGAACAATGCTCAACTGAATTATATCTATCACCATGCACAAAACTCAGGTTAAAATGGATCAAAGACATCAGCATAAAGCCAACCATCCTGAACCTGATAGAGCAGAAAGTGGGAAGTACACTTGAGTGCATTAGCACAGGAGACCACTTCCTAAATATAATCCCAGTAGCACAGACACTAAAAGAAACAATTAATAAATGGGACCTTCTGAAATCGAAAACCTTCTGCAAAGCAAAAATGGCAATCTTACAAAGCACCCTACAGATTCAATGCAACCTTCATAAAAATACCAACACAATTCTTCACAGACCTCAAAAGTACAATACTCAATCTCATATGGAAAAACAAAAAACCCAGGATAGTCAAAAACAATCCTATACAATAAAGGAACTTCTGGATGTATCACCTGACTTCAGGCTTTACTGTAGAGCTATAGAATAAAAAGAACTTGGTATTGTCATAAAAACAGACATGTGGATCAATGGAATCAAATTGAAAACCCTGATATTAATCCACAAACCTACTATGAACACCTGATTTTTGACAAAGAAATCAAGCTTGTGCAATGGAAAAGAAAACATCTACAACAAATGTTTCTGGCATAACTAGATGTCGACATGTAGAAGAATGTGACTAGATTCATATCTATCCCCATGCACAAAACTCAAATTCAAATGAGTCAAAGACATCAACATAAATCCAGTTACATTGATCATCATAGAACAGAAAGTGGGAAGTAGCCTTGAACACATAGGCACACAAAATCAGTGCCTAAATAAAACACCAGTGTCACAGACACTAAGATCAACAGTTAATAAACAGGACCTTCTGAAACTGAGAAGCTTCTGTAAGGCAAAGGACATGGTAAATAAGACAAACAGCACTCCAGAGAATGGGAAAATATCTTCAACAACCCTACATTGGATAGAGGGATGATATCCAAAATATATAAAGAAACTAGACATCAAAACACCGAACAATCCAAATTAAAAATAGGGTACAGATCTAAACAGAGAATTCTCAACATAAGAAACTCAAATGGCCAAAAATATTTAAGGAATTATTCAACATCCTTAGACATCAGGGAAATGTTAATCAAAGCAACTCTAAAATACCATCTTATAGTTATCAGAATGGCTAAGATCAAAAACACTGATTATAGCTTATGCTGGAGAGGATATGGAGTAAAATCTAGAAAGGATGTGGAACACTCCTCCATTGCTGGTGGGAGTGCAAACTTGTAAAATCATTTTGGAAATCAGTATGGCAGTTTCTCAGAAAATTGGGAATCAATCTACCTCAAGACCCAGCAATACCACTCTTGGTCTTATACCCAAAGGATGTACACTCATACCACAAGGACATCTGCTCAACTATGTTTATAGCACTTTATTGTAATAGCCAGAATTTGGAAAATATCTAGATGTCCCTCAACTGAAGAATGAGTAAAGAAAATGTGATACATTTACACAATGAATTATTACTCAACAGTAAAAAAAAAAAAAAAAACAGTGTCATCTTGAAATTTGCACGCAAATGGATAGAATTAGAAAAAAAAAACAGACTGAGTGAGGTAACCTAGACCCAGAAAGACAAACACGGTATGTATTCACTCATAAGTAGATATTAGATGTAAAGCAACGGATAACCAGGCTTCAATCCTCAGCCCCAGAGAAGATAGGTAAAAAGAAGGACTCTATGAAGGATACACATGAAGGGTCCCAGGAAGAGGAAATAGTTAAGATCTCCTGGGTAAACTGGGAGTAGACTAGAATGAAGGAGATGGGGATAGGAACATGAGAGTTCAGCTGAAGAGAGGGAAGAAGGATTATGTGAGCAGGAATGGGTCAAGATCCTGATTGGGAAAACCACAGAGACAGCTGACCAGAGCTAGTGGTAGCTCACAGACTTCGGACTGACAGACATCCGGGGAACATGCATGGGATCGAACTAGGCCCTATGGTGGGTGACAGTCATGCAGCTTGATCTGTTGCATTGATCCCTGGAAATTGGACCAGAACTTGTCCAGGTGCATTAACTGGCTTTTTGAAGCCCATTCCCTAAGATGGGATACTTTGTTCAGCCTTAATATAAGGGAGAGTGGTTTGGTCCTGCTTCAACTTGGTATGTCAGACTTTGTTGACTTCCCAAGGGAGGCCTTACACCCTAGAGGAGTGAATGGGGTGTGGAATGTGGGGCTTAGAGGCATGTGAGAAGGGGAGGGAGGGGTAACTATAGTTGTTATGTAAAATGAAAATTTAAATAAAAATAATATTAAACAAGTTCACACAATCTCAGACAGATAAAATACCACGTGTTTTCTCTCATATAGAGAATCTAGTCAATAATACATGTACATATGTAAATAAATGCCTGTAGTTACAGTATAACATGTAGAAAGATTAACAATAAAGGCTAAAGATTAGGGGATTAGCAAGGACTGAAGGCAGGAATTGAATGACTGCTTACCACTGGAAGTAACTCAGGTTTCAAGGAACCCAGTGCCTGCTTCTGTCCTCTATAGGCACCAATCATGAATGTTATGCACATATGTCCATGTAAGAGAATTATGTAAATGCATGAAATAGACAAATTTAAAATGTTCATTAAATGAAAGGCCATTTGCAATTTTGTTCCTTTTCTTCCATGACATCTAAAGTGGAAGAATGAATATGTAGAATAGACAGAGTGGCAAGGAGCAAGACTTGTTTCTTGTGCCTTGCTCTACATTTCTTGCTTATTTTGTGAGTTACATAGACAATTTTAAGATTTCATTCCAATTAGTCCTATTATATCTTAAATGTCCATTTACAAGTAATTGCAATGCACACACACAACTAGTTACTTCTCCTAGTGCCAAAATTTCCAACTTGTAGTGACATATAGAAACTGTGCTTGAGTTAGATTTTGTCCATTATCCTCTCAACTGTTAAAAATCAGGTAAGTATTGCTTTCACGTATCTATCTGCTCGGCCCAGCATCAGGTGGTGTACATCAAGGACAGGCTGTTAGATCTATATATAGATTTTAACCCATTCTACTGTTCTCCTTTTGCTTCCTTACACTACAAAACTGATCTGTTCTCTTCATTCCCTGTGCTAGAACTTGCTAGCAGTAGATACTCTTAGTTTTCCCATTGACTATCCCCCATATTCCCATTCCCATGAATATCTCTATCCTCATTCCATCCATGAAAGTTATTTTAGCTATAAAATTGGGGGAGGGGCAAACTGGGTGAGAGGTGAAAGTAATACGGAGAGTGAAGGGAGAAGGAAGGATTAACAACAGTAAATATGGTTGACAAAGTCATAGGAAATCATGTTATGTTGACTTAATATATATAAAACGTCATATATATGTGTATATATATATATCTTTGTCTATATATTTGAATATATAGTTTGAATGGAGTTTTTTTCACTTCCACTTGGAGTGATAATACTAATTTTATGAGCCATAAAACTTGGAAGAATCAAAATGGAAATGAACTGACCTAGAAGCCTCCACCTTGAGGAGTAGTTCTCATAATATATGAAGGTGCATTGCAAACTTCCAAAAAAGAAAAGCCACCCACAGTCTCACCAAGCTGTGAAGCCTATAAACCATAACAATGACTAACACAGAAATATGTCCCCAAAGTTGCAATAGTGGCACTTATATGTTAGGCACAAGTGTTTAATTGGAGTTAAAGTCCATTCAGTAGGAGGGAATTCATGCGTGGCATGGTTAAGCCTAGAGAACCACCAGTTGTTTGTCATGGACCATTAAGGAGAATTACTACTTCTACTTTCCTAAACCAGTAAATTTTTCTCTTCATTGTAAATATTTATTCCAATACCCACAGGTAATTTTAGCTCTCATTTCTCATCAACGAAACTTCTCTTTCCTGGAGACAGGGACCATCAAAGGAATATATGCTCAAAATGTGCATAACACCAGACTGGTTATTCAACACAACTGATATATCTACAACACAACCCCTAAAACCTGAGACTCAGAGAACACTGAAACATTTATCTAAATTATTCTATTATTAATAAAACTCAGGAGTCAGACGTTGGAGTATGAACATGATAGATCAAGAAAGCAGCAGAAAAATGACTAGCAGACCCTCTCTCTCCAAATTCCCAGACCAAAAAACTGTGAATCTCTCCATGCCCTTCCCTATTTCTTCCTGTGCCTCTCTATCTGGATCCTCCAAAATCTCTATGGATAATTCAGGTCAGCTAGTCATGGACTCCACCCCTTAAATACAAGGCTTAACTTTATTAAGAGTCTCACAGTGTCACAGTGCAATCAAATAGCCCACAACATTTCCCCTATTTTTGTCTAAATAAAATTGAAAGGCTTTAACTTTAACATAGCAAAACTATATACAATAATAACAATTATCAGGTATTTTCTAAATAAAAAGGAAAGGTTTTAACTCTAACACAGTGAAACTATTCACAATAAGAACAATTATGGCATAATAATTACATTTAGAATGCCCAATTCATTTGTATTTGGCAAGTTCAGAAAAATTACTCTATTATGTATTCTATCTTGATGAGTTAAAAATATATACCAAATTACTTTTTATCATAACTTGTATTACCATCCTAAAAAAATCTTTTTACACTTTAAAACATTTTCTTAGACAAACAGCTTAAGCTTTTGTCTCTCAACCTTAAAACTTTGCATCTCTTTTGTGATTGTTTTTTATCAATTTAGCAACAAAGAAAAGGATATAACTATTTAGTCTTCAACCCCATCAGAGACATGAGAAAGATAAAATATTACTTAAGTAAACAGGAAGTGTAGAACAGATTCACAAACTGTAGAAATGACAGAGACATTTGGATGCTTGCACAGTCACCAAGATCCTTTGCCACATTGTGGTATTCAACTTTGTCCTACAGGGCTAGATGACCTGACAGACAGGAATTTTGAAAGACTGTTTTACCTTGTCTTGGCAAAGTTTGGCAGTTGCTTTCTTTTGTTTGCTGCTTGTCCCATTTGGAGAGCATACTGTCAGCAGTCAGGGCAAAGGCAACTTCTTGCCTAATGAATAGCTTTGCCACAAGTGAAAACAAACTCTCATCATCTTCTCTGAGGTATATGGGTATTATCAGGAGCAGATGTATCTTACTGTCATGAAAAGCCTTGTTATTAAAACATCTTAAATGCTGTATTCTGTAGAAGTCTGCAGTGTTTAAAGACCATCTATATAAAATATATCTGCTTGACCATGAAAACATAACTTAGCATGACTTTAAGTTTGTTTTTTATTGATGACTAACTACTAACCTGCATTTTTTATTATCCTAAATAGTTTGTAATAATAGCTTTCAAGGACTAGAACTTTACATTACATTTTAAAATTATCTACATAGGTACAATATTTTAAAGAATAGTAGAAACAGAATGCTATAACAAAAATATGCTTCAATATACATATTTGTATATTGTCTCAATATACAAAAGTAATTATATCAATATAAAAAAGTAACTATATTATATGCTATAGCAAAATATGTATCAATATGCACATTTGTATATCAATATACAAAAATAACTTAAGCAGGAGTAAAAACATATAAACAATATGCACTAACAAAAATAATCTTAAATTGGTATCAATATACAAAAATCTATACCAATTTAAAATATTTTAAATTAATAGTTGTTTTAGTTTAAAAGTATATTCAATAATCTACCTTTTTAATGCTATCATTTCTATATCCCTCCCTTTTTTATATTTTTTGGAAAGAAATCCCTTAATCTAACTTACTTTGTTTAGTTTCTTTCCTGACTATGACCAATAACAACTTGCAACCAACCCTCTAAATGGTGATAAACATCCATAAAGAAAAACCAAAAACCACCCACCCCTCCTCTTGGGACTATAGGCTTCATGTTATTAAAATACTTCCTATTTTCTGGGGATGATGGTATCTTTGGGGGACCCTGAGAAAATTGAGATAATGGTCAAGTCCTGTGAGAGTTAGTTGTTCAGCCTCAGTGTGATTGGAAAGTGCAGGATGTATCTGAAGTCCTGACTGGAATAGTCTATGAGGCTGGACTATCTTAGATAACTACTTTGAAGTTGTCCTGAGCAGTTTGTAGTCCAAAACTGATCTTTGGGTGATGTTTTTCAGCTTAGTGGGATTACCGTAATCTAGGTGGAATCATCATTGCTGGACCCCATCATCTTCTTGGAGACCTGAAAGGTCACTGCCAAGAATGACCACAGTCAGTTCCCAGCACAAAATTTAGATGTCATATATAGCAGATCTTAGAGAGGTTAAAGGATCATAATCTGTTAAATACATCTGAGGTACACAAACTTGGTTTCTAGTTACCTGCATTAGACTCAAGCCTGTAATTATGTACAGTAAGCTAGATGAAGCTTATTTCTAGAAATAGTTAGTACTCAATATGAACACTAATATCATGATATAAAGTTTATATATAGATTATATAATAATCTCAAATTTTGAGATAATATTTATACCTTAAGAAGAGTTTTAAAGAATCAAAATAAAAACAAAGGATTATGAATGAGTGACAATAGATAGTCCTGTAATATTAATTTTTACTGTCCATTATTTTCTGATATTAGATAGAGGTTTTGGATTTTTCTTTAACAAGCATACTTGTGTTTAGAGAGAGAGTTATCCTTCAACTTCAAAGTCAGCTTTAATTTTCAACTGAATTGGGACTACAAAAAGACCATTTGCTTTATATGTCTATAGAGAATAGCACAAACAAACATTGGGGAAAATTTATGAAATTCTATCTTTTGGAATTGTACTATATCATTAGGCCAATTTGCTTTTTATCTTGAGATTGTCTCTTGATGATTTGTCTTTCTTCTTCTGATGTCTCATTAGTCCTGTGGTCTTCAGATTTCTTAGTTGAATGCTTTTATTCTCCTGGAAAGACAAAAACAAAATCCCACTCCAACCCTAACTTTGGGGAGTTCCCTTTTTGGCACATTATACATGATCAAATGAAAGGCATTTATTAGTCTTAAAAGTTAGTTTAGATTGAATGGCCATGCTGCTTGATGAACTATTACCTCTCCTAATCAAAATGTCTTTCCTGTTTGAAATAAATCTTTATTGGTCTTGATGGTATTTGTAGCTTTTCTTCTCCCGTGGAAACAAAAACAAACCTCTTCCCCAACATGACACATATACTGGTTTCCATTCTGAGGTCAACACATCTTCAAAGTATATTCAAGGTTTCACTTTATTAATAGTCTGTGGGTGTTACAGGGCAATCAAATATCCTACAACAGAACACTGTAGAAGAGGGGGTGGAAAATTATAAGAGCCAGAGGACCAGGAAATATGCTGTTTAATATTGTCATCTACATATGAGAGAGAAGCTGGACCAATGAAATCTCAAAAATACAGTTGCCTAAACAAGATCAGCACCATGACACCATTTGACTTGCTAATATAGATAGAGAAAACCTCACAAGGCCCTACCCCTAAATGAAGAGCTTCAGGTAATTAATAGCTACTGAAAGAGGAATAACCAATCTTTGAGATAATTCCCCGATAGTTTAATCAACCCCAAGTGGTTAGCTCTAAACAAATACACATGTGGTCAACGCTAAATGCATTCAGCATGCTGAGTGTGCGTGCGTGTATGTGTGTGTGTGTGTATGTGTGTGTAGCTTAGAGGGGACATGGGAAAAGAAGGAAGGGTGAGAGGAAGACATGGAAATTATGTCAAAAAATTATATAAAATAAAAGTACCCATATAAAACTCTAATATATACATATATATTAAAACAGATTGGAATATATACATATAGAAACAAAATTTAAAGTTTACATTTCTTTCTTCTGGCATTTAAAAATACATGTAAACTCCCCTGACCTCTGTGATGTTAGTTGAGAGCTCTGCCATTATTCTATTGTGACTAAGTTGGTGCTCCGCTGCAGCAGGCTTAGTTTTCTCTCCATTTGTTAACAAAGTTTTCATTTTTCTTTCCCTTTTGGACATTCAGTTATCATAAAACTGTGTACATGCAATCTTTTCTACTTTCCCTCAGCTTCTTGGGGAGTCTTTTCCTTTCGTCTCCTTTCTCTGCTTTGTTCCAATGGAAAAAACTTCTGCTGGCTTGTCAAAAGTTCATGGATTCCATCTCTGACATCATCACATTTCTATGGAGTCTACCCAGGCCATTTCTACATTGGCTATTTGCTTTATGGGTCATCATAATGTTTCATTATTTGTGAACAGAAAGCTTATACAAACCAAAACTTATTCTATATACGAGTTGCAGCAAGTCAAATGGTAGTTCTGGCAGAAATATACTTAAGAAATTTAGACATTTAACTTTGGTATTAAAGATGGAAAATTCTGAAGTTTTTGAGTGAAATAAAAAGAAAAAGAAAAATTCTTCCATTTGCTATTAGATATTATCTCTGAGCATGTAGGACTTAGCAAGAATGAAGGGATATTTTCATATGACTATCTTAGACCTGCATACTACTGTGCTTTCTTACAAATTAAACAGAGCCAGAAGGAAGAGTATATAAAGGCAGTGGGTTCCTGCTTCTCTCTGAAGCCCTGTGTAAAATACAATGTGATACAGCACGAAGACCTTAGAGCTGATGCCAGTGCCTGACCCCAACCTTCAAAACTGTGAGCTGCATGAATCTCTTTCCTTTGTAAAGTTGACCTTTCCTTGATAATAAGGCAAGAGCTACTGTAACTATGGTCTGCTTTCTTTATTCATCTTTAATACTGTAAGCAACTGTCCTTTTTACAATTTGATCGCACTCATTTTCTCATTCTTGTGTTTCTTTGGTAATTTCAATGTTTAAAATGTCTCCCCACAACCAAGGGGAGTGCTAAAGTGTTGTTTAATGTCCTATACGTGAGGAAACTGCACATGTCCTACAGAGAACACATTTTAGGCAAGTTGTGTTCATGACGACTCACCATGCTGTTGGTCACAAACTGAGTGTTAAGCAACCAACTCGTGTAAGCAAATGCCCATCACAGTAAGCCACAAAACACAGTAATACATTCATGAAAGTGTTGTGACTCAAAGCTCACAGGAACCTTGCTTGTATTTTCCTAGATATTCTGATTTAGGACACATTGGATTCATTAATTCAATGTTTTTGATGAGTCTGTAGAACCCAACTAATGACTGCCAGTAATGTAAAGGCTCTATACACACACACACACACACACACACACACTCATGCACACACATTTCACCACTGGGCTCAGAGTCACATTTTTAATAAACTCTTCCCATGCCCTGAGTTTGGTGCTGGACACTCTTCACAGTCTGATTGCTGACCTACAAGGTCCGTGTACTGTCAGGACCATTTCGGAGACCCAGTATTACACTTTACTTGTTCATAGAAATGCTCCTTTCAAACTTAAAATGTTTTAAGTGCAGAGCATAAATGCCTTTTTCTGCATCTTGAAACTTCTGACCATTATCGCATTTGACAACTAGTGATTTAGTTATGTCATCTTAATAGCTGTATGCAGTGTATAATCTTTAGGTAGAGTTTGGATATCCCATCCTTGGCTTCACTTTATTACTATGATAAAACACCATCACCAAGGCAACTTATAGAAATAGCAGTTTATTTGGGACTTATAGTGTCAGAGATTTAAGGTTCATGGTGATAGAGTTGAGGCATGAGGTGGCAGAGGGCAAGAGCAGTCACTGAGAGAGCTCACATCTCAAACTACAAGCAACAGACAGAGGAGCCCTGGAAATGGCTTGTGTCTTTTGAAACCTCAAAGCTTGCTCCCATCCCAGTAACATACCTCTTCAACAAGACTACGCCTTCTAATCCTTCCCAAATCATGTCATTAATTAAAGGACCAAGTATTCAAGCATATAGACCTATGGGGACCATTCTCATTCAAAGCACCAGATCCATTTTTAGCCGCAAATGTTTCTCTATTCCAAGTGTGGTTCGTTGACTATGACATCACAGTTTGTAAGGAATGTGCTCAGTATTTGTAAACACTATAAAATTTTGTTTAAATGTTTCTAGGGAACAGTATCTCATTTGGTTTATCATTGTTTTAGAAAAAATCAAATAATAGGCCCGTGTACACCCCCAAAATTACTTTATCACATCTAGGGCCAAGCATTGAAATTCAGTCTATCATGAATGTTTGCAGAGATTTCAGAGACTAAGACCTCGGCACTGGGGATTCATATTCCTGTCAGTCATTTTATTACAGAGTGTGAGGCAAGTACCACTCCCAAGACTCGCTGCTGCACCTGTCCTGCACAGATACGTTTGCACTGGATATTTGCAAAATATCTTTTGGGAAATGAAAATCTGCAAATACAAGCCTCACATGTGAAAACACAAGCAATAAAACAAACTTTGGAAAAGTTAGGCTTGTGCTTTCTTCCTTAATATTTTATTACCACGGTCTCCTATTGACGCACATAACATGGCCAATTTCATCATGAGCTTTATTGGGCAGTGAATCCCAGCAAAAGTATGCTTTGCTCTCACTGTATAAGAAAGTAGGAAAATCTCAGCTCTGCAGGGCTGCTGATTCCTTGGTGCCCTGGAAGTGCCTGATGCCTCCAGGAGACACAAGTATCTGTTAGAATCATGTTAGAATGTTCAATCTTCTCAGAATGCATGGTCTATTTGTGCACGTAGAAGATGCCATTTTGTTAAGGAAGATTCAAGCATAGAATTGGGATGTGTCATAGAGTGAGTGGTAGCCTACCAAAGTTTTGGGATTTACTGAGTGACTTCCAAAAATTTTTAATTTCCACTTTCAAGTAGTGGCTTTCTATTAAACATTTACATATTTAATAACTTTCTTGTCATTATTTCATTCTAAAATTTCCTTCTCCAATGCTGCTTGCTTGTACAGTTGAAATGCTTGGTGATGCTACTAAAACCACTTTGCATGTGTGTTATGCTAATGTTAGGTACAAATAAGATTCCAGGACTTTTCAGAGATAAGACAATAGAAAATGATTCTGCATCATCAAGAATATATGACAATGTGGAAATAAAAGTGTTTCTGTAGCATACAACTAAAATAATAGTAATAATAACAGGAAATATGTATTATGTGCAAGTAACTTTGTATATGTCTGATTTTTCTATAGTTTAGTAAAATAAGTATTCTGATTCTTAGACACCTCAGGGACCAAGATTCTGAAGACTAGTCATCTCTTCCATTAGTTGATGTTTTCAAACTGAGATGCAAACCTGTGCATTTCTCTCTCACACAGTTTTTCAGTTTCAAGATCCAAGTGAGCACTTCCCCCTCTTCTTCCTTCTCTTTTTCCTGTCTTTTATATACCTTCCTACAAATATATATTGATCTGACATTGCGTTTCATGGACTATGTCAGACACTGAGTAAAATAATAATATTTCACTGCCATTAAATTACCACCCCAGCAGAGAAGACAGATGTGGAAAATAATTTTGTTAATTATACAAGTCAAAAGGTACAAAAGAACATAGCAGAGCTGTGGCCAAAGAAAAATCTGCAATGCCACAAAACTAATTTGAGAAAGCTCTCAGCATGAGTATGTGCTCAAGAGAACTTTGGGGAAAAGCTACAGTCAAAGAGCCTTGTTCAGAAGAAGACAGGCTGGGTGCAGGGCCTGGGGTGACTTGTGTCAAGGTGTTTATCTTTTATACTATGGCTTTTCTGTCTTTAAAACTGTTTAGAAGAAATGCTGCCCACTCTATCAGACTGGCACTAGGATTGAGTGAATTAATTCTTATAATTAACTCATAAGATTATTAGTTACATATATTTTTATGCTGTGATTTGAATAAAAACAATTTTGGTATGGAATCCCAGAGACTGGTTAAAACTTTTTAAAGTAGACTCTAACTTGGCCCTGGACAAAAGAGAGTTATGCAGAGAACTGGCACATTGTAGTCCTAGGACTACTTCAGGTTTTTGGAGAATCGCTGTGGGTAATGTGGGGGACTCTTGGAAAGGAGAGTTGCAACACAGCAATGAGGCCACAGCATGTGTCACTGTTTAATTGAAGGCACCACTTTCGTAAATGCCTGTGTTTACCAAGTTAGCTAACTAAAAGGAATAGCAATCATTTTGATATGTAAATACAAATAGAGTTTTAGTGCCACAATCTCATATGCCGATTCAGTGTTCGCGTGTTCCTCTAAAGGTTTAGAAAGCAGAGACGACTGTTAAGGTATCACTTGTTGCATTAAGAAACTCCTCAGGATTTCAGAAGCCAACAGACAATTCAATTTTATCCACACAGAAAAGCAAAAAATCAAATTATATAACCACATTTATTGTTATAAATTTCAATGGAAAATACACATTCTTAGAATATAATATTGTTTATTAATTAAATTAATCTCAAATTAGTTTATCCACTAAATTGTTCCCAAATTAGATTCATGGTCCTTGTGGGTTTATAAGCCATCAGTTACTCAACACTTTTCTTCTAATGGCCATCATTTGGGAATATAATTTGGCATTACGAACAAAAACTAGAAATGTCTGTCCTTGACACATATGCTTTATAAAAAATGCATCACATTAGCCCTTAGAATTTGCTAACACTGTTCATACTTATATTTCCACAGTTGTCTTTAGCTGGGAACATCAACCAGAAATGACAGTGAAATAGATTTGTATTTTTTGGTGTATCCCTGCTGTGGATATTGACTTCACATGGAACACAAATAATCCAGGATCACTAAAACAGTCCTGAATAATAAAAGAACTGCTGGAGGTGCCACCATGCCAGATTTCAAGCTGTATTAGAGAGCCATAGCAGCATAGAAACAGCATTGGATTGGCATAAAAACATAACAATCAGTGCAATTGGATTGAAGACCCTGGCATAAGTCCATACACAAGAATACCTGATTTTAACAAGAAGCCAAAAAATGCACACTAGAGAAAGGAAAATATCTTCAACAGTTGGTGTTGGTTAAACTGAATGGCTCCATGTAAAAGAGTATGATGGAGGAAATGAAGATCTCTCTATGTGTTACTCTCATTGGTTAATAAAGAAACTGCCTTGGCTTTTTGATAGGGCAGGATTTAGATAGGTGGAGTAGACAGAACAGAATGCAGGGAAGAAGGGAAGTGAGGTCAGACACAATGAAGCTCTAGCCCAAGATGGAAGTAGGCTAGAATCCTTCCTGGTAAACCACACAGATTATTACAAATGGGTTAGTCAAGATGTGAGAGTTGGCCAGTAAGAGGCTAGAGCTAATGGGCCTGGCAGTGTTTAAAAGAATACAATTTGTGTGTTGTTACTTCGTGGCATAAGCTAGCCAGGCAGCCAGGAGCCTGGCGGGGGGGAAGTGGTCCGCTGCTCCTTGTACAAGAGTACAAATAGATCCATGCTCATCACCCTGTACAAAGCTCAACCTCAACTTGTTCAAGTCCTTTAACACAAGACCAGATATCCTGAATCTGACAGAAGATAAAGTGGGGAATAATCTTGAACTAATTGGCACAGGAAAAGGATCTCTGAACAGAGCACGAAGAGCACAGGCTCTAATAAAATGAATAAATGCTACCTTGTGAAATTGTGAGGCTGCAGTAGTGAAATGGACACCTTCAGTCGGGCAAAGTAGTACACCACCCAAAGGGAAAAGATCTTTACCATTTATGAATATAATAGATGGAAACAATCTAAAATATGTAAGGAATGTTTCAAAAATTGAAAATTAAGAAAGAGAAAAGATTAAAAATGGACAGAAGTGAACAGAGAGTTGCCAAACGATGAACAACCTAAATGTTCAATACCCTTAGTTGTCAGGAAAATGCATATAGAAACCACTTGGCCATTTCATCTTACTCTGGTCAGAAGAACTGAGATTAATAAAATAAATGACAGAATATGCTGGCAAGGATGTGAGGAAAAGGATACATTTCCTCATTGCCAGTGGGAATGTGAACTGGTGCAGCGTATGTGGGAATCAGTGTGGTGGTTCTTCAGGAAACTGGGAATAGATCGACCTCAGGATCCAACTCTACCAATCTCCATCATATACCCAAAGGACCCCAACTCCTGCGACAGAGACACTTGCTCATCCATGCTCATTGCTGCTCTATTTATTATCAGAAGTTAGAATAGTGTAGATGTCTATCAACTGATTAATTAATAAGAAAAATGTGGTACATTTACATAACATAATACTATTAAATTGCTACAAAAATTAAATCATGAAGCTTGATTTAATTTTAATTTTAATAGAACATCCCCATTGTCTCAATGTGTGGGTGTACCCCTCGCGGTCCTGAGTTCCATGCTCGTGCTCTCTCTCTTTCTGCTCCTGATTTGGACCTTGACGGTCCTGAGTTCCATGCTCGTGCTCTCTCTCTTTCTGCTCCTGATTTGGACCTTGAGATTTCAGTCCTGTGCTAAAAAAATCACCCCGAACAAGGTAATGCACACTTACAGTGACAAGTACTCTATGCTTTCTCTTAAATGTGGTGTTAGCTTTTAGGCTTCAATATATGTGCTAAAATATAGGAAGCTCATAAGGGACTAAGTGGGGGAAATCTCTCAAGGAAGGGAAAATAAAATAATTGTTATGGAGAGAAATTGGGGAAACAAAAATAAGATTAAATTAAAGAGGGTAGAAGAGGGGGTAAAGGTCACTGGTAAAACAACACAGAAGCCCACTACTGTATAATCCTCCTAAAATAAATACATATATGAAAGAAATATAAATGGAGTCACCAAATAGTAGGAGAGATTATTCCCCAACCAGACATCTTATGCCACCAACTAAAACCTACATACCAGGAATGTGTTGAGTTATTAGCAAAAGCAATTCCAAAAGAAATTGCCAAATATCATTGGTTATTGGCAAGGCTATAAGTAACTCTATGCAACTTAGATGGGGCCATGCTGCCAAAGAAACACTTACTTATAGTATTGACCACAGAGAACTCAAGGTGGTGGCTGACTAGAAGCTTTACCTCTACTGAAGAGTATGATGTTGTAAGTTACCTTGCGTGCTACCACAGGATAAAGTTAACAATTAATAATTAATATCCCTCATCTACAAACTCTAAGAACTACAATAGTGCCCTGAATATACGATACACTGGTGGAGGAGTGGCACCGTTGTTACAGGAATAACTAACCACTTTCAGATAGGGTTTAAGGCCCACTCCATGAAATGGAGCCTATATTTGGCACTGCTAAAGTGATCAAGAACCTAGGACTAAGCAGGTCAGGGAGTAGGGAAAAGCCTAATAATATTATTCTGCTAAAGAAACAGCAATAAAAAAAAATCTCCTAATGACAAACTGATAGCCATGGATCAGTTTTCTCCTCAGCTCTCATTAGAAAGTTTCTTCTTACTGTATATGGTAACTAACACAGACACACAAATGGACAATTTGTAAAGAATGAGAGACTTTGGAGCACTCAGTTATAAATGGAATGTCCTCATCAGTGTTCCTTCATCTGAGGCTCAGGGATCTGTGAAAGATTAGGCTCAAAGACTGTTGGAACCAGAGGTGATGAATGATAAAAAGGAACCAGTTCTTCCCAACGTGACAGTACTGATACACATACGAACTCACAGTCTGTGGCAGCATGCACAAGGCCTGTATAAGCTTCAGATGGACGGGGCCCCAGAACAGAGAGGGGGATGAGCACATAGGCAGGATTCCACCTCTAATTGTGAGTCTATCTGTAATTGATACTCACAGGCAAAGAAAGAAAGTTGTTTCCTCCAATAGAATTTCACCAGGCTTATTAACCCAGGGTAGGATCTATGAAAAGAAGTCACTGGCCAGCACAATATAAACAAATGATGTTCTTGTAGACTTTTTTAAAAATAATTTTCCCTTTTTGAACACTGTTTTTCTTATTAGTATTTTTCTTATTTATTTTGTTTTTTTTTTGTGTGTATTTCTTTGTTTTAAAGAGAAAGTGAAAGAATAGAAAGTTGGGTGGGTAGGGAATTAGGAAGTATCTTGTAGGAACTGGAAAATTGGAGAACATGATCAAAATATATTGTATGAGAAAATTTCAATGAAAAAGGGAATATTTCCATAGTCTGTATGAGCACACACACACACACATAATTGTGAAAATAAATTCTCTACATAAAAGTTTAGATGATAATTGGAATGAATAGTAACTTGTTGAAAAAAGTCCATTTTACCACTAGAGAGCACTCAGAATGCTCAGTCATGAGAATGTTATAATGAACTGTAATTACACCTGGACTTCAGCACCACAACAATACTGCATTCAACTTCTATGATTGCTATTTCTTAGGTGCATAGAAAGAAGCCTGTTATATTGAAACCAAACTATATCTAACATATTTGATTTTTCAGTTCTCAGAGCCTTGTCATATATCACTCTTTCAGCCTATCAGAGTCATTTCACATAGCTAGTTTTATAAACACCCAAGTATAATGTCTAAATAATATACACCTATCATTCAAACAGAAATATCCAAAGCATGAAAGCCAACAGGCTGTAAGAAACATAGCCAGACCAGTTTTATTTAACTCTTAACATGAAGAGTGTAAACTTTACCCTAAACTGAGTTTGGTCATCTCTAAAACAGACTTGGTTTGCTAAATATTAAAGAGCTCCATACTCTGGACTGCAGTTGGGGTTAGCTGTCCTTTTGTGCCTTTCTCTGCTAGCTCTCCTGGGAGCTATGTCTAGTTTTATTAGTTTTTTTCATATCTCTATCACCGAAAAATTTCAAATATCCACCAAAGTAGAATGGCAAATGGATTTGATTTTTTTAACATACAACTTGAAAATTTTCAAAGTCTGCCCATGTTTTGTGTATATGTATTTCAGGTTCTAGACGTTCTCCCTGTTCTCTCGACCTGGTTAGCATAAAGCATTGTCCTAGACAACAGGGGATGTCAACCTTTGCTAAGAGGCAGAACACACCTCAGTTATGAAGGAAGCTATGTTTTGCTATCTTATTTACAAAATAATATATAGATGGTCTTGAAGGTATGGTGATTTTTAATTATTTTAAAGCATTTATGGTATGTGTCTGAATGCATGTATGTGCACCAATTGCATGCAGGACCTGTTGAGGTCAGAAGAAAGAGTTGGATTCCCTGGAACTGGAGTATCAAGCAGTTTTCAGTGATCATGTAGACATGGGACCTAAACCCTGGTCCTCTGCAAGAGTATCAAGTGGTTTCAACTACTGTGCAGTCTCTCTAGTTCTCACTCACATTTTAAAACTTGTAGGAATTCAAAAGATATTCAATGGAATTGGAATTTGGAGTTTTTCCTCTTTCCCATACTGGTAACTATGGTATGATCCTCTCTTAAGATTGAGGATGCTAAGCAGTGATAGCAAGAAGCAGCCCAGTCATTGTTATGGGCATAGAGAAGGATGACCTCACAGTGTGTTGTGTCACTAAGCTCTTTCTAGGTCTCTTAATCAAACTAGCACATTGTCATTTGAGAGGCAGACTCACTAGTGAAACTTCCCTGCGTCAGCCTCCTGAGTGCTGGGATCACAGATCTGTGACACAGTACCCAGTTTAAGACAGCTTTGATTCGTGACATTTTCAATTTCTGATTGGATTATAAGGATATGATTTCATTGCAAGTTGAACATAATCTGGATATTTTCCAAAAGCCTAATATTCTATGAATATTAAATAACTAAAATCACAAACAAATACAAATATAGAATGTTAGAGGATTTTTTTAAACATTTTCTTAACATTCAAATTAGTGGGAATGTTTTTAGATATTTTTTCCTTTTTAATTAGTTTGGTAAATTTTGCTAGTGTTATTAATAATTGTATCTGTGTATACATGACTTTTTAAAAGTTTTTTATACAAATAAATAATTTATAGTATAAAAGGATATGGACTGAAATGAATCTATGCACTCCTTGGAAATACCCATTGTCGTTGTATACATTTTCCCCCTTTTCCAATGAAAATATTTTATTCAGCTAACATAAGACTTATCATCACATATTTTCAAAGCTTGGATATTGTTCATGTTTTTCTTTTTAAAGGCAAAAGGCAAAATATTGAGTAATTACAGCTTAGAGATATTCAGAGACCAGCAACACAACTGCCTAAACACTAATTTGAGAGTAAACTTCTTAAGACTTAAATTTTTATTCTGAAATTTTATTGAAGATTTCCCATGACAAATAGTTTTTCCAACAAATACGTTTTTACATTATAGTCAGGGTAAAATTATTTTTCAGCAATTATAGCTCCATTTTGTATACTCTGACTGCTTAATCAGAAGAATAACAGGAGAAAGACAAAACAGTCGGAAGACACCATGCATGACATCAGTTGCAGGGTCTGAAGAACCTGAGCTCATTCTAACTTCACAGTCTCCTCTGTGAGAACAGCTTTCATTGCTCTAAATGGCACCGTGTACATTTGCCAAGGAGGAAGTTACCAACAGCCCGGGCTATTGAGCTACAATGCCTATGAATCACAGCAGAAGACTAGCACGGTACCATAACCCTAAGTGTGCAGTAGTGGCATGCATAGCTTGGCCGTCATAACCAACAGCTCTCTAATCAGACTTGAGACCTAATCAACAAGGACATCCTGTCTCATACAGTAAATCCAGCCAACGACTCAGAGTCAGTAAAGTAGCAGAGAACCTACAACTGCCACTGTCTCATACCAGCATAATCCATAAGTACCCTCCATACGTTTGCCTTTATACCCACAGATAAGTGCAGTCCTCAATCCTCAACAAAGAAACTTCTTTCTCAACAAATGGAGATTGATTCAGAAAAACAGAACCAATCAACACACAGACTTCTGGAACCCAGTACTGATAGATCTACAATTCAACTTCTGCACTGAAGGCCCAGGAACCTTTGAAGAAGAGAAGGGAGGAAAGATTGTATGAAACAAAGGACCAGGGAGTTTGCAGTGAGCCCGTGTCTACTTCACATATCAGAAGCCATACCCATGAACGCTCACCAACACAGTGGTCTAAATATGACCTGCACAAGAAAGACTCCAAGCCATGCTTACACGAAAGGGAGTAAGCTCAATCCTAGGCCAAGAACTACAAACAACTAAGAAAAGAGGAGAATGGGAAAATACTCTCCTTGAGGAAGAGCATACCAACTGGTTATCTAAAACCAAATGGTTAACCCTGAAAACTTACACATACAAGCAACATTACCTGGACTGAACGGGTTGTATTTATATATTTAGCAATATATAATATTATGTAAGGTTGGGGCAGTGTGGTGGCTTAAAGGAAAATGCTCCCAGAGAGAGCGACACTATTAGAAGGTATGGCCTTATTGGAGGAAGTTTGTCACTGTGGACCTTAAAGGCAGGCTTTGAGGTCTCATATATCGTCAAGATTCTATCCAGTGTCTCAAGACACTTCCTGTTGCCTGCAAGATGTAGGACTCTCAGCATTATGTCTGCCTGCATGCCACCATGTCCCACCATGATGATAATGGATTGAACCCTGAAATGTAAGCAGACTGCCCCAATTAAATGTTTTCCTTTGAAAGAGTTACTGTGGTCATCATGTCTTCATCATGTTTTAGGGTTTAGCAAGAGAAACCCTAAAACTATTACAGTCAGTAGTCAGTGTTGACATTTAAAACAACAGCAACATTGAAATGCTAGAAGAGCACTGCTTTATGAGAGACAGGAGGAAGAGGAGGGGAGGAAAGGGGAGGGGAGGGGATGAGAAGGGAGGGGAGGAGAGGAGAGGAGAGGAGAGGAGAGGAGAGGAGAGGAGAGGAGAGGAGAGGAGAGGAGAGGAGAGGAGAGGAGAGGAGAGGAGAGGAGAGGAGAGGAGAGAAGAGACTTACAAGATCTGTGGACCATTCATACTTATATTCCTTCAGGTTTGGAATCTGGTTAGTTTTGGTTAATGAATAACTGGTACTTAAATATGAGATACATAATTATAAAATTGCTGAAGAAGTTTCTGGTCAGGAATTGGAAACTAAACTCTAACTTCTGAGTGGCTTGTTGGCCTTCTGTGAGACACAGTGTAGTCCAGCAATTCAACAACCATGATGTATAAAAAGGCTGTGCCACAGAGCCTAAAATCCACTTGGGCTGTTTTCAACACACGTTCACCTTTGGGGAAGGACACATCCAACCTAGACTGTTTTATTTATTTTATAGTTTAGCTTTTAAATGCAATTTATTCATTTTTGATATTATACTATCATTATATCAAGTTGCTTTTGCCTGATTTATTTGACAATAATCACATCCTAACATCGCTCACAATCATAGTTAGGACTTGCATTATCATATAATTTTATTGTGAAAGCATACCTACACTAATATCACTTAAAGACATCACTGAGGCCATGCCATTATCCCTAGTGCTCACTATAAGTATAACTGCTGTAATCTAGAAGTTGTTATTAATGAGCTAATGAGCAGTGCCCTACACTATTCAAAACTGTAATATGGTCAGATGGTTTTGTAGATTTTTTTTTGGATTTTTAAATAGCTTTCCTATTTATTTTGACAATACAATGCATAGACATAGAAATTTCAGGAAAAAAATAATGTTTTTTTTTCTTTTTTCTATATCATTCTGTATCACCAAACCTTTTCTTTCCATTTCGATTTCTCTTACATGTGTAGAGACCTTGACACATTACAGGAGGTCATATCTGTGTATGTAACTCACATGTAATTAAAATCATTACACTTTCAGTTAATACCATCAGTGATGCATCTCTCCTCTGCTTGTTTGCTACATGGTTCGTGGCTCTTCATCAAGAAAGTCTTGGCTTGACAATTCAGTTTAGAAATTATGACAAAGTTTAGGAGAAGGATGAAGTAATTGGGTACCTAAAGTCTTATCACAGGTGACTCAAGGCTGCTATTTTTAAATCACCATCTGTTGCCTGCAGTGACTTCTCAGACATCAGAGCCATAGCATAGATGCCTTTCGGCTTTTGCTTATGGGCATGATTGAGGATAATTTTTTTTTTTTGGGTAGGATTCTCACTATGCCTATGATTATATGCTATGAGATTGGTCCTGACTGTTTCATTACATACTGAAATCAGAGTAACGTATATTGTATAATTCACATAACTGATCACAGAGAGTCATTGGAAGCCTGAAGATAAAAACTGGGCAGTATCTTATAATCAGAGGATGTTCTGAAAGGAAACTATATAATATTGCTCAGTTTAGTATGAAACAAGCACTTACAGATTATACTTTTATTTTTTCCTTTTATTGAAAATAGATTCTTTTCTCATGCAATATATCATGATTGCAGTTTCCTGTCCCTCTACCCCTCCAAGTTTCTTCCCACTCCCTTCCAGATTCACACCCTTTCTGTTTCTCATTAGAAAAGAGTAAGATTCTAAGAGATTAACAGCAAACATAACAAAATACCATAAAGCAGAAACCATGAGATTTAACCTAGCAAGGCAACCAAACAGAAAGAAAAGAACCCCAAGAGCGGAAATAAGAATCAGAGATCCACTTGTTCACATACTCAGGAGTCCCATGAAAATGCTAAGCTAAGAGCTATAGGATCTGGTTCAGAGGACCTAGTACACAGACCCGTGTAGCCCTCTGCCTTTTTTGCTTCAGACTCTGTGAGTTCATGTGAGCTTTGCTCAGTAGACTTAGAGGGCCTTGTTCTGGTGTCCATCATCTCCTCTGCACTTATCCTATTTCTTCCTTTGCTTCTGCAGGGTTCCCTGAACTCTAAAGGAAGTGATTTGATGAAGACATCCCATTTAAAGCTGTGTGTTCCAAGGACTCTCCATAGCAATATCTGGCTGTGGTTCTCTGCCTCTGTTCCCACCTTCTGCAGAAGGAAGTTTTTCTGATGATGAATAAATGAGGTACTGATCTCTAGGTACAACAGAATGTCATTTTATTGATACTTCCCCATACCATTTTAGATCAGCTCTCTAGGTATAACAGAATGTCATTTTATTGATACTTCCCCATACCATTTTAGACCAGCATTGTTTGGTATTACTCTAGTTCTCTGTGCTATCTAGACTCTAGTTCTTGGTCATTCACATAGTTTTGGGCACGGGTTCTTTCTTGTGGAGTGGGACTTAAGACAAATAAGACATTGTTTGGCTAGTCGCCAGTTCTGTGCCATCACTACCATAACATGTATTGTAGAAAGGACAGTTTGCAGGTTCTTTTATGTCTGGGCTGTTTTTTTGTTTGTTTGTTTGTTTTGTTTTTTGTTTGTTTCTCTTTTGGTAGCCTGAAGATCATCTTCTCGCATCAAAGGCACTAAAATGTACAGGTGAAAGCTTCAAATGAGCACGAGCTAGACCTCCTCACACTCAATGTGTTGTCTTCAGCATTAGTGTCCCGCTGTCTGTTTACAGAGAGCAGTCCATTGCTTTAACAGCAGTCTGGATTCTTTAAGGAGTTCCATCAGACCCTATTGACCAACAACTCAGTTGAATGCAACCCAGTATTGGAAGTCTTGTTTGTTGATAAAAGATGGCTAGTTTGGATTTCAGATCCCCCATCATTAAGAGACCTCATTAGGATTAACTTCATATATTTTAGGAAGTTTCCACTGTGCTAGGTTTCCAAACCACTCTTCAAATGTCCCTCAAATCCTGATTTCTCTCCTTGCATTCCTACCCTCAACTTTATTTCTCTTCCCCTTCCCAATCTGTTTCTCCCATTCCTGCTCCACCATCCCCAATCCACCTGTAAAATTTATTCTATTTCTTCCTCCAAGGGAGATCCATGCATACCACTAGTCCCTTCTTCTATATCTAACATCTCTGGATCTGCAGATTGTAGTTGATTATCATTTATTTAACCCATAATATCAAATATAAGTAAATACATACCATATCTTTCTGGGTCTGGGTTACGTCACTAAGTATGAATCCTTTATAGTTCCATACATTTGGCTGAGAATTTTATAATGTCATTTTTTTAAAACAGCTAAATTCTATTCTGTAAATGTATCACATTTTCTTTACCAATTCTTCAGTTGAGTGCCATCTAGTTTGTTTCCAGTTTCTGGAATAGAGCAATAATTGACATGGTTGAGTGACAATCATACCACATGAACATATGCTCAACTATGTTCATAGCAGCATTATTTGTCATAGCCAGAGACTGGAAATAACCTAAATTTCCCTAGACTGAAGAATGGATAAAGAAAATGTGGTACATTTATACAATGGAGTATTACACAACAGAAAAATTAATGACATCTTGAAATTTGCAGGCAAATGGATGGATCTAGAAAACAGCACATTGAGTGAGGTAACCCAGACTCAGAAAGACAAATATCATATGTACTCACTCATAAGTGGCTTTTAGACATAAAGGAAAGAAAATCAGCCTACAATTTACAATCCCAGAGAACCTAGACAACAAAGAGGACCCTAAGAGAGACATACATGGATCTAACATACATGGGAAGTAGAAAAGGACAAGATCTCCTGAGTAAATTGGGAGCATGGGTATCATGGGAGAGGGTAAAAGGGGAGGGGAGAGAAAGAGAAGAGAATGAAGAAAAATATATAGCTCAAATAAAGCAATTTAAAAAAAAGAAAAAAACATGGTTGAATGAGTAACCTTGTGATAGGATAAAGTACCGTCTGAGTATAAGCTGGATATAGAGGTTGATTGGTTCCCATCTTTCTGGGAAACCACCATATTGATTTCCATACTGTCTGTACAAGTTTATATTCCCGCCAGCAATAGATGTGTATTTCGCTGACTCCATATTATCGCCATGAGTTGTGATGACAGCTGATGACATCCTGAGCTGTCACTTGTGTAATTGATTTTAACCATTCTGACAGGTGGAAAAAGAAAACTCATAGTAATTTTAATTTGCTTTTCCCTGATGGCTAAAGAAAGATATTTAACATTTCTTAAGTCAGGAATTTTTATCTTTGCTAATGCTGTAACCCTTTTCAATACAATTCCTTATATTGTGGTGATCCTTAACCACAAAATCATATCATCTCTATTTCATAACTGTAATTTTACTACTGTTTTGAGTAGTTATGTAAATTTATGATGTGCTAGATATATGTGACCCCCAAAGGGATTGCAACCCACAGTTTGAGAACCACTACTTTAAGTGTTTTTTCAGTCATTTGAGTTTTCTCTATAGAGAATTCTTTGCTTAGATCTTACCTCTTTTTTATAATTGGATTATTTGCTTTTTTGATATCTTGAGTTCTTTATATAAGTTAAATATTAGTCCTCCATCAGATGTGGAGTTGGTAAAAATCTTTCCAATTTGTTGGAACTACAGTGTCATTTGCGTTATAGAAACTATTTTAAGGTGCCAATTATAATAATTTATATAATAAAATATAATAATGCTGTATAATCAGTGTTCAGTTCAGAAAGTCTTTTTCTGGGCTGATGAGTTCAAAGCTATTCCTCACTTTTCTTCTGTCAGGTTCAGTGTATCTAGTTGTATGTTGAGATATTTGGTCCACTTGGATTTGAGTTTTGTGCATAGTGATAGATATGGATTTATTTGGATTCTGCTATAGGCAGCTATACATTTTGACCAGCACTAATTACTGAAGGTGCTCTCTTTTTTTCTAGTGTGTATTTCTAGCTTCTTTATAAAAAATCAGATGCCCATGAGTGTGTGGACTTACATCTCAGTCTTCAATTTAATACACTGCTGATTGTGTCTGTTTTGTGCAATACCCTGCTGCTTTTATTATAGCTCTGTAGTACAACTTGGAATAAGAAATGATGAGATCTCCAGCAGTTCTTTTATGATTCAAGATAGCTTTAGCTATTCTGAGTTTTTGTTGTTGTTATTTTTGTTGTTTTTCCATATGAAATTGAGAATTGTCCTTTCAAGGTCTGCAAAGAATTGTCTTAAAATTCTGATGGGGATTGCATTAAATTTGTAGACTGCTTTTTGTAGGATGGCCATTTCCTTTCCATCTCCTGATATTTTCTTCAAATTCTTTCTTTAAAGTTTTGATATTTTTATCATACAAATTATTCATTGCTTGGTTAGAGCTACCAAAAGATATTTTTTTTTGTTATCATTTGTAGCTATTGTGAAAGGCATTTCCCTGATTTCTTTCTGTGTCTGTCATTTGTACATAAGAGGACTCTTGACTTCTGTGAGTTAATTTTATATCCAGCTACTTTGCTGAAAGGTTTTTATCAGCTATAGTTGTTTCCCACTGGAATTTTTAGGGTCACATGTATGCCATCATATCGTTTGCAAGTAAAGAGACACTTTGACTTCATTCTTCCCAATTTATACTCCTTTGATCCCCTTTAATTATCTTATTACTCTAGCTAAGCCTTTAAATATTATATTGAATAGGTATGGAGAGAGTATACAACTTTCTTTCCCCCCTGATTTTAGTGAAATTGCTTTGAATTTCCCTACATTTAAATTGATGTTGGCTATAGGCCTGCTATAAACTGACTTTACTATGTTTAGGTATGTCCTTCTATTCCTAATCCCTCCAGTACTTTTTTCATGAAAAAGTGTGAAATTTTGTCAAAGGCCCTTTCTGTATCTAAATAGATGATCATGTGATTTTTTCTTTCAGTTTATTTACATGGCAGACTACACTTATTGGTTTTTTTTTAATTTTTTTATTTTTTTTATTGAAAAAAAATTTACGCCTCCTCCCAGCCTCCCACTCCTCTCGCCCTCCCCCTCCCAGCACTCTTCTCCCCCTCCCCCCACTCCTCTTCCCCTCCCCTACTCCTCTTCCCCTCCCCCCACTCCTCTCCCCCTCCCTCTTCAGTCTGAAGAGCAATCAGGGTTCCCGCTGTGGAAAGTCCAAAGTCCTCCCTCCTCCATCCTGGTCTAGGAAGGTGAACATCCAAACTGGCTAGGCTCCCACAAAGCCAAAACATGAAGTAGGATCAAAACCCAGTGCCATTGTCCTTGGCTTCTCAGCAGCCATCATTGTCCGCCATATTCAGAGAGTCCGGTTTTATCCCATGCCTTTTCAGTCCCAGTCCAGCTGGCCTTGGTGAGCTCCCAATAGATCAGCCCCACTGTCTCCGTGGGTGGGTGCACCCCTTGTGGTCCTGACTTCTTTGCTCATGTTCTCCCTCCTTCTGCTCCTCATTGGAGCCTTGGGAGCTCAGTCCAGTGCTCCAGTGTGGGTCTTTGTCTCTATCTCCATCCATCGCCAGATGAAGGTTCTATGGTGATATGCAAGATATTCATCAGTATGGCTATAGGATAGGATCATTTCAGGTTCCCTATCCTCAGCTGCCCAAGGAACTAACTGGGGACCTCGCCTTGGGCACCTGGGAGCCCTTCTAGGTCCAAGTCTCTTGCCAACCCTAAGATGGCTCCCTTAATTAAAATATGTGCTTCCCTGCTCCCCATCCAAACTTCTTTAATCCCAATCATCCTGTTTCCTCAAGTTCTCCCCATCCTACCCTTCTCACTTTTCTCTCCCCCTCTCCCCTTACCCCACTCCCATCCCACCCCCACACTTATTGGTTTTTATATATCAGGTCATCCCTGCATCTCTGGGATGAAGCCTACTTGATCGTGATGTGTTCCTGTATTTGGTTTGCAAGCATTTTATTAAGTATTTTTGTATCTATGTTCATAAGGGAAATTGATCTGTAGTTCTCTTTCTTTGTTAGGTCTGTATGTTATTTGGATTTCAGGGCAATTATGACCTCAAAATGATTTGGGCCATATTACTTTTATTTCTATTTTGTGAAATAATTTGAGGACCATTGTATTAACTCTACTTTAAAAATCAGGTAGAATTTTATGCTAAAACAGTCAGGTCCTGAGCTTGTTTTGGTTCAGAGATTTTAATGACTGCTTCTTTTTCATTAGGGGTTACAGGTCTATTTAACTTGTTTATCTGATCTTGACATAACTTTGGTAAGTGGTATGTATCAAAAAAAATATCCATTTCTTCTCGATTTTCCAATTTGGTGGAGTATAGCTTTCTAAAGTATGTCCTTGTGCTTCTCCAGATTTCCTCAGTGTCTGTTGTTATGCCCCCCTTTCATTCTTATCATTTCATTGGATATTCTCTCTGTCATTTACTTACTTTGCATAAAGGTTTGTTAATTCTAATTTTTAAAAAGCCAACGCTGTTTCATTGATTCTTTGTTTTGTTCTTTTTGTTTCTATCCTATTGATTTCAACCATGAGTTTGATTATTTGCTATCAAGTACTCTTGGTGATTACTTCCTTTTGTTCTAGAGCTTTCAGATATGCTTTTAAGTTGGTACTATGAAATCTCTTCAATTTTGAGTGGCTTTGTTTTTAATTACATACTTAGTACTATGAACTTGCCTCTTAGGACCACTTTCATTGTGTTTTGTAAGTTTGGATATGCTATATATTCATTTTCATTGAATTCTAGAAAGTATTTAATTTCTATGTTTGCTTTTATCTTGAACCATTTTTCATTCCGTAGAGACTTGGTCAGTTACCATAAGTTTGTGGTCTTCCTGTTGTTCCTATTGTTTTTTCATATTCAGCTTTAACCTCTGGTAGTCTGGTAAGATGCAGGGAGTTTTTCTTAATTTTCTTGTATCTGTTAAGACTTCCTTTGAGTCTGAGCATGTGGTCAATTTTGGAGAAAGTTTTGTAAGATGCAGAGAAGAAGGTATAATCTTTTATGTTTGGGTGAACTATTCTGACAGATTACTTTTTATAAGAACAAAAATGTCCTCAATTTAGTTACTACTATATGAGATTAAGATTGGAAATTTGTCCTGAGAAATCTTTCAAAGAATATTCTTTTACTTACTCAGCCGACATCTGTGTTTTGCTGAATGTGAGCCCGGACGTGTGGAGAGAGTCTGGGAGAGCCTATCTAGTGTGGGTGGGCTTGTGGAAAATGTGTGAAACCATATGACTGTGGAATCTACAAGCTTGCATAAAACACTGTAATGTTCTGATCTCATCCTGAACAAGGACAAGTCAAATACTCCTTCAAATGGCAATGGCCTAGCATGCCATAGAGGAAAACTAGAGCTGACTGGTTAGGGAAAAGGAAAATCTGGAGATCGTCACCTGTGAGCAAAGTCACAGAGGAAAGAATTGGTCTCAGATCACAGGAAAGCCGAGTGTGCAAGTCAAGAGCAGTTTAATTTTAAGATTATGTGTTCTGGATCCCTGTCTTTGCACTTGGGAGCTAGTTACAAGCACGAAGAAGACTTTAAAGGCTTGTTTAAAGTCAGCATTGGCTTCTGCTTAAATGTTACTCAAATTTTCACCAGAGTTGAAAGTGTCTCTTGGAAGCCATTTAATTTGTTACCCATCTCAACCGATCTTTAACATTTTTCTTATTTTGTTAGACAAGTGTTATTGCAGTGGTACCCAGTATTCTCTGGGAGGAAGGGGGGAACATCAGTGTGTGTAAGGGAAAGCTTGTGTACAGGAGGGGGATGGGAGGAACAATCTCTCTCTCTCTCTCTCTCTCTCTCTCTCTCTCTCTCTCTCTCTCTCTCTCTCTCTCTCTCTCCTTAAGACACAGAGCAGTGCATAGTGCATTTCAATTCTTTAACCATACACTCCCCTTCAGTGACACCAACAACTTCAACTACAACCTTACAGATGTTGCCATAGCTTCCTGAAACCTAGCTGGATTTTTCCTGGCATAAACAGTCAAGATATTTCCTTTTGGTAATGTAATGAAGATTGAGTATTGTTGCAACTTACAGATTGATGGTATTTAATGTATTTGTCCATTTAAAAGTGGAAAACAGAGTAGGACTTGTTTGGGCAGGTACATTGGAGTGCATGGTCTAGCCTAGCAGAAGGCAATAGAAGTGTAGGTTCCAAGGAGCATGCAAGTACTTAAGGGCCTATGCAGTTTTATGACCTTGTTCTGCTTCTTCTCATAATGGTGCTTTCCTCTAGGCTTAGTCTGTGCTTGGTAGCTCTGTGAAATGGAAAGAGTAACCACCCCATCCCACAGGGTTTGCTTGAGTATCGAACCACTTACTTTTCCATGACACTTAAGCCATGTCTGGTAATCAATGTTTATTTTCTTCCTTGTAATTTTAACATCCAGTACACATTTGATGACTGAGTATTTATTGAGTACATAAAAAAAGTGAGAACAGTAATGGAAGCGATTTGTGCCAATGGTATATTTTTGCTTATGGTACATGCTACCAATACAAAACACATAAACATAACACACATGTAGCCGATATACCCACATGCCACACATACATTGCACACATCATGTCCATGCATCATAATAAATACCATAAAATGTGCCCCTATGTATATATCATATATAGTAGTCACATGCATTATGCAAAGAAATATAACAAAAAGATACATTATGTACACACACATACACACACCTACTACCACATCATGTGTGAACCATGCCTCTATATACATCATGGACACATGTAGCTACCCTGCATCCCACACACACATACGCCACAATAAGCATACATCATACTGTGTCACACACATTAATACGTATGTATTGTATACCACATATCTGCATCCTCATCCATCCCATAAACACATACCACATTCATACATATACCACATAGCACAGGTACCACATTACACCCATGTCCTTTTCGAGATGAAGAAATATTCTGTCTCATTCTTGTTATGAACTCGCCTATGTGTCTGTTCCTAAGTGAATTCTTGATATCACAGCAAAGATTCACCATTAGCTATTCTCTAAACAAAGTCTGGAAGCAGGGTTCTGTGACGTGTTCAACAAAGAAAAATTTTAAGAGTTCTAATGGTTTTGAATATTGGATCACTCAAAAACAAAATCTGTGGTTCAGTAAAATTGAGCCCAACCAGTGTGCAGTGTCCTGTTGAGCCAGATACACTGATGTAGCATTTCCTGAGCAAAGCTCCTGGCTAGGATGTTGGGATCAGGGAAACACATGGTCGGATCTGAAAAGTAGAGCTTCCAATGATGCTGGGGAAGGCAGAGTGAGCAGCATTGCTGAAGTAGTCTGGCAGAGGTCAAAGGAAATCTTTGGACACAGCTTTTAAGTCATGTTAAATGAAAGCCTTCGACCATATTTATTAATGCAAGATGTAATGCTGAGGAGATCTGCATATTGTACATACAGATAAGAGTCTTACTACTTTGGTTGTACTTGGCACAGTTTGGCACAGCTGAAGAGCCAGATCCTCATAACACTGCTGGTATGTTTTCAAATAGACCTAAAGCCTACCTTGAACACTGTATTCCTATTCACTTTTAACATGGCGTCTTTAAGTGAATTTGAATATATCCTTTGTTAAAACATCTGAACAATTTGATAAACAAATACTGCCTCTGGGATCAGCAGTTTAGATTCACTCTGTCTGTAGGTAGTTTTTTCTAAGTGAAGGGGAAAATGAACATGTTCTTTATGTATGGTGGGGGTGTGCCAGGGTCTCTGAACTATATATCTGAAGACAGTGCAATGCCCTTTGAAATCATGACTGTGGCTTCCATCGCTGTTTACAGAAATTTGTACTGGTCAAATGTTAGCAGACGGGCCATTAAGGGGTCTTGTTCTGAAACTCAGTGGGTGACCTGATATTCGCAAGGTGACCACAATCTAAGATATGATGCCATGGCACCTACAGAGTAGCATTTATCTGTAGAGTGGGAAAGCTAGTGTCACAATAGTTGGGAAGAAAATAAGGCCTAAATGACAAAGTACATACTCAAATTTATGGAAGAATAAAAAAGCAGAGAATTCTTGGTGGACTTGAATGAAGTTATCCCAGAAACTATCCCTTGGTTGGAATGGAGGCACTCAGCTTCAGCATTGGCACTGCCTTTCAGAAGTCCATAATCGAACTTTCCTTTCATCATCAGAGATTTCTTCAACTACTTATCCACTGAGATGCACAATCCGGTGTCAAATGAAGACATAGACAACCAAGTCAACTACCTCTGGGCATATGTCTGAGAAGGGAAAACATTACTAAAGTTGATTTTTCAAATATTTATATTAAAACTGTACATTATAAAGGATAAAGTAGGTGTGGGTTGAACAGTGAGATGTGTAGAGTAAAATGACATGGAAAATTTTTATGTTTTTACAGAAAAATGAAGATGCAGTTTAAGTTCTTCTTAGTAATTCATGGAGGCATTTGGAAAACACCAAATGCAATATATGTTAAGTGCCAAACTTCTAATTCTTGGTAGAAAGTATCCTAACTGGAAATATGAAATAGATACTTAATGGGGTTTATTCAAAATTAGAGTACTTAAGAGGAAAGAAAGAGGGCGAAGAGAGCAGGGATATCTCTGAAGTTTAGTTCTGGTAAATATGAAAACAGACATGCTATCTTAGGTATAGAAATTTCAATATTTTAACATCAACAGCAAAGTACTTTCCAAAGAAAGAATTTCAGGTAAACATGCCTCACCTGGTCGACATGTTCGTCTGGGTTCCTGCAATGCTAATCCACTGATGTACACCTAAAGATTTCATAAAAGAAAAGAGTCATGCCGGGATGTCAAAACAATGCTTCCACTAAAGAACAATGACAGACTATTCACAAAATGAACTATAATTCTTCCAAAGAGAGAAGTAGAGACATTTGTACAAGCTTCCTTCATGTCTGTTTTTTTTTTTCAAAGTAAGAAAGAAGTGTAGCAGAGCAGCCTGAGCTGGGAGATGCAGCTACACAAGTGGGTGTGAAGCAGGGATGGTAAACCCTTCTGTCAGCACACCTTTCCCTTGCTCTCCCAGCCCCATTATCTCTGGCTAGCACAAGGTTTGTTTAGAATTTAAAAGGCATTTCTTCAATGAAATAGTCACTAATTTTTACCAATTATCAGATTCCAAGATACTGATCACTAATATATACATATCTATTGGTGTCAGCTTGCATATAGAACATATATAATATAAATACTCATATATGCAATTGCATATGTAATGTGTATATGTATATTATTTATTTGTTTATAAAAAGATCAAAAACCTGATAAGAAGGGAAAAAAAGGTGAACTCAAGTTTCTCTATATGCTTCAGAGGGAAAACTTTGTACACTATTCCATTTTTCTTTAAAACTGCCCTGGTCAGAGTGCGTGTGTGTGTGTGTGTGTGTGTGCATGCCTCTGTGTGTGAGAGACAGAGACAGACAGACAGACAGACAGACAGAGAGGGGCATGAGAGCAGAGAATGAGGAGATAAATATGTATGGCACCCCCCCTACCTGGGCACCTCCATACACACACCAGCTTGATACCTCTTTGCCTGTGAGGTCAGGAGAACACAGGCAGGTGTTGGGTCCCTCCCATCTTTTATGATATTCTGAGTGTCATAGGCTACAGATGTCTAGGAAATGAGAAATCTGCCACCCACATGGAATGGGAAGTTTTAGGAGGCTAAGGATGTGGACAGTGGACAGTTGATGCCTGAGAACGAGACTCAGAGTGATCTTCAGAGTTACTTGTTTATCCTTACTTTAAAAGGAAAAAAAATCAGAAAAGAACAACAAATCTGCTAATCTATTTGTTTCTTTTTGATATTTATAATAATTTATATGGAAGATTTTAAAATATGTCTTTAGAAGCCACAGTAAAACTAGAAGCAGACAAATGTTGGGTTTAATTGAGAGTTTTAATTTTCGTGTGAAGGGGGCACAATTTGGGTAGCTTGCCTTACTTTAGGACTGGTGATTTCAGCGTTCTGTGGGACATGGAAGAATGGACAATGAAAACATGGTACATTTATGATATGGAAAATTATTCAGGGCTTAATAAGAATTAAAGTATGAAAATTGCAGGTAAATGAACGGAGCTAGAAAATAAATCATCTTGAATGAGGTAACCCACACCCCAAAAGAGAAACACTACATGTTTCCTTTTATATGTAGATGTTAGCTTTTATCTTGAGATATATGTGCTTTTGATATAATGAGAGGTGAAGAAACTAGAAAGGGACCACAGGAAAGGAGAGGAACTTCTAAGCAGTGGGAAATAGAATATAGTGTTATAAAGGGGTAGAAGAAAATTGGAATAGGAATGATTAGAGGAAAATAGGAAAGGAAGGTCAGGGTGGTGGGAATATAAAGAAGGAAGGAAGATTAACACTAAGAGACTTTTTAAAAAGCTATATTGAAACCTACCACAGAAGAAGATTCCTAGTATAAATACATAAAAAGAGTTTAAATGGAGTTTTGCTATAATGGCGGGACAACTACCAACTAAATACTATAAGCCATCAATTAAAAGCCCATTACTAGGAAGAATTCACATTTTTATGAGTTGTTGACTGGTTGGGTCCCATAGACACCCATAGATTATAGGCTGTTGCAATTGCTCTTAGCTGTACTCTAGCATGCAGAAGTAACATCCTATAACTGAGGACATCACCTACTCATGGAGAAATAAAGAGGATAATTTATCTCTACTGCCTATCATTTTAGGATTGTAGTCCTAAAAGGTATTAGGTATGATATTGGAGGGAAAAGGTAATGACCAGTCTTACACAGACATGAACCCTGGGAGCTACAGTGATATATCTAGCCAGATAAATCGATTGGTACAAAAATAACACAAACATTACAGGAGTAACCAATCCCTTTCTTAGTGGATTTAAGGCCAGCTTCATGAACTAGTATCCATGCCTAATATTTTTAATGGGGCCAAGAATTTTTGGGTATACAGGTCATAGACCAGAAGAAGAACACACTACTATTGTTCTGCTAAATGGACATAGTACGAAAATGTCTACTAATGACATATTGCTATGCCCATATATCAGTACATCTCTCAATTCTCAGCAGTTCTGCTTAATTGGAGCATATGCCAATAAAAAAGAGACATACAAATGGCCAACATGTAGAGAATAAGAGACTTTGGAGTGCTCAGTCTTAAATGGACAGGAAATTTGTAAAAGTCAATAATAGCTGATAACTTCAATGAAACAGTATTTTATGTACACAACAGGGAAGACACATCTGCAAACTAACAGCAATTGTGACAACTTGCACAAGGCCAAGCCAAACAAAATCCGTGTATTAAGAGTATGCACATAGTCTCACCTTTAGTTAAGGAGATATTGTCATTTTACATCTACTTTGAAAGGCAGAGTCCATTTTCTTTAATGGTGTGGTCTATGGTATATTAATCATACTCCAGGGCAGATCCCGAGTAGTGTTAGCCAGCAAAAACTGGACATGGTTGATGGAAAAAAACGAAAGGAATCAGTTGGATGAGTAGAGAGGTAGGGATGTATCTGAGAGGAGTTTGGGGTAAATGTGTCAAGCTTTCTTATGTGACATCTTGAAAGAAATAATAAAAGTATTGTTTTAAAAATCTACATGAGGTGACAGCACTCTGCCCCAGAAGGAGGCACTAGTACAGATGCCTGTGTCCTTGTTTGAGGACGCAGATTCTGGCCTGCACATTGCTTTCTATGACTCTACTTAGAAAGAGGTGAGATATAGGTTTAGAGGAGTCCTTATTCTCTGCCTTTACCTGTGTGGCTCTTCCACCACTCAGAATTTCCCTGAAGAAACCTTTCATGACCATCTTTCTGCCCTTTCCACTTCAAAAAAGAATTCTAGAAATACTACGGATCTTTACAACTAACTCTTAATGTCAACTATCCCCACCTCTCTTTGGTCATGCTCACAGTATTTTGAGAATAAAACCACATACAAAATCCAAAAGGCAAAAATGTCTGATGGCCATAATGAGCTGTATATGTGGGCATATTTAGGGCAAGTGCTGGACTGTCCTGGACATGGGCCAAGCCTCTAAATATTATCAGTTCCATACTCAGTGGCCTGCAGAGCTGCTGTTCAGAGGCCTGCTCCAATAAGTCAGAGAAGTATACAACAGCCTTTTGATAAGAAGAGCACATTTTAAAACTGAGTTCTTAAAACACAAGTAGTCAAGCTTGAATTTGAAACAAGTGACTGGTGAGTCCCCTACAGCTTGTCTTTCAACTGCCTTCCACTAAACTTCCAGGAAAAACACCTCCTTTATTGGGAATAAATATCAATTATTATTTCAATTTGGTAGAAGAAAAATCTTTTTATTTTCCTACAGTGCCAATGTGTATTTCTTAAAGGATAGTGGCCTGGAACCTTAATGTTTACCGCACTTGTCCTCCAAAAATCCAGCTCCTTGAGATGACTCCAGTGAGTCTGGAGGGGAAATTAAAAATCTCCTGAGAGAAGTTTGCAAAGCCAGGCAGTAAACCTCTGCTTCTTTCTTTCTTTTTTTTTACAGTGTGCTCTCTCCAACTTGCTCTGGGCAAAATCCCCTTTCATCAAGCTGTGGGATAAATTCAAAGTGAGTAGCAGAAATGACAACTTATCTTTATTTCTACATGGAAATGTGGTTTCTCCAGATGTTTCTAATGTTCCAAATATTCAACCCTGAACAAGGCCACTGGTCTAAGAGGCTGTGCTCAGTGATGATGCTTCTGTGTTACACACATACACACACCACACACACCACACACAGACATACACACCACACACACACCACATATACACATACACACACACATACCACACACAGACACACACACACCACGTGCACACACACACATACACACCAGTGACATAGCTTAAATCTGAATACAAAAGAGCATCTGAAGTGAAACTTTTCTTCTTGGCCATGGTGACTGGTTAGACATAGATGCCAGGCAACTGCCTTGTTTATAGACTAACTAACAGTGTGAGAGCCACTATTCAACCCAGAGCATGGAGGAGTGGGTGAATCATTCCCAAGGCTGATTTCCAAGACCACAGTCAATCAGAACAGCAACCCAGAGGAGACATCAAGAGAACCCCACACCACAGGAAAATCTCCTGTGTGCTGAGGCTCTAGAGATCCAGAGCAAAGGGATGACGAGAGACAAAGCTTCCACAGCTGGCACATGGCTTAGCTAAAACAACTCTTTGGGATTGAACTTTCCCATAGGGAAGGGATAGAAGCTGTGGCCAGAAGATGAGGCCTTCGGAAGAGTGTTATGATAGTGTAGGCTACTGACTGTGGCGCCAGACATTTATAGATAATCAGCTATAGTATTTCTTTTTTATAAATCACATGTAGCATTCCTTCCATGTTGATGTTAGTGAGATCAGTGTGATATTTCACAGTGCACATTGACCAAACTCGGCATCCCACTATCTACCTTACACTGTTTCCCTAATTTTTAGTAATCATTGTTTAACATTATGATTTTTATTTTTGTAAACCTTCTAATATGAGAGATGGCATGTGGCATGTGTCATTCTATGTCTGGCATCATAACCTCCAGTTTTGTCAATTTACCTTCAGATATCAGGGTTTCATTCTTTAGGACTCAATAATATTCCAATGTATAACTGCTACAAGTTTTTATTTACCAAGGAAATCACCAAATGTTTTTGGAGTTGGGTAATATCTAAACACGTACAGATAGTTTCCTTGGTGTCATGTAGTAAGCATTTCTGTATTGAAATCATTTTCCTATGTTTGAAAAAGAAGGCCACGGATGGCTTTGGGACTTCTCTGCTGTCTCTAATGATGACTGGAAGAGTCAAGAGGGCAATTCTGTGAAAGCCCAATGCAGATGTAATTACTAAGTCGGTGACTTCATGTCTGCCCTTGAGTTGGGCAAGGAGGTCACTTTCATTCCTTCACTCCTGTTAAGGGATCAGGTCTGGAGACAGGGCTGAACCAGATACCTTGATTATAAAGGTCACATTTGGATAGTAACGCCCCAAATAATTGTCTCACTCAGGCATGGACACTCTCTGCATTCTCTAGGACGTCCTGACTCTCCAGTGTAACTCTTATTCAACCTCCTTTGCTAGGGGCATAGCTACCAAGAGTTAACGGGAAGGAATCAGCCATTCAACATAGTTGATGAGTATTCTACAACATTTTGGAATGAAAATGAAATGTCCTGGGCTTTTAGTACATATTTGGTAAAAAGGTTATTTTGTGAAGTCAAATGACTAACATGGAACACTTTTATTATCAGCTTTTAGCTTCTTCAGTCTTTTCAGTTTTTAGGCTCCAGTATTTACTTAGTACTTTAAAAATGTCACCTTGTGGTTCTGGATATCAAAAATGCTTCTGTGAACAACAAGCAATGCCAACACTCTATTGTCCTGTACTGTGAACAACAAACAATGCAAACACCCTGACTGGGTGTTTCTTTTCTCAATTTTCCTCCCTGAGTGAAGTGGCTGGAGTTTAGAAACAAATTCATGAATATAGGACTGTTTCCCACCAATGACATACAGGCACACATCTGTCTGCAACTGGATCCAAACAAATTGGTAATATTGATCATTGCCTTATCTGACAGCCCAGTGATTTCTATTTTTATTTCTTTAATCAATATAGAAAATAAAACAAAGATTTCCACCTATCAATCTAATTTCTCTTTCATTTCTGTGAATGACAGGTAGCACTCATTGTTATTAACTAGATAACTTACAGAAAGGAGATGAAGTAGACAGTGGGGACATCTAATCAAATCCTAGATGAATCGACTTCTTATATTTAACTCTACTGTACATGACCTACTCGTCCTTGTGGGAGTAGCTACCAGTGTCCACAGCAACCAAACCTTTGCTTAAATCTCAAGGAAATGTCAAATAAATTCTCATAATTCTAATTATCTCTATTTTTGTGTTTTGTGTCCAGTCCCAGATGAGAATGTTGGCAAGAGTAGTCATGGACATCAGGTGGCAATTGTGTTCATGAGTAAAATAAGTTAATTGATCCTAATCTCCACTTTCAGTTCTGATTATATAGACTTGGAAACACTACTTTTTGCTTTTCTGAATAAATGCATTTGCTTCTGTTTTAAAAACTATTTCACTGTTTCATAGATAAAGTTTGTGGAAAAGAATCAAAAGTTAAGCAGTGGGCGCAAGGGGAGGAAACAACAAGCCTTAGCACTGGAGCTGTAATTTGATGAACCACTTCTGACTTTATAAGTTGGCCTTGTAACTAGTTGTGCATGTTATGTATATGGAACAGTATTTTTTACAAGGTGTTCTCATACTGACTAGATGATCATGCACTTCAGTAGTCTGTAAATTTGAGGGTCAGCTTTATGTCTCTGGAGGTTGTGTATTTCACTGTATGGATATGCCATCCACACATATTCATCTATGAGGCAAACTTCTCATCATTTCTGATTTAGGCCACTTTATGTCAGTCAAGGACAAGGAAGAGATGAGAGACCCATGAGGGAAAGAAGAATACTTCTTTCCCGTAGATAAAATATTATTTTCAGTAGAGAAGAGGTGAATTTTAAACCCATTTTATAGCATCAACATGTATAAGTTTAACATCATATTCTACTTTAAGAAATAAAGTGCTTAGTTTTGATATCAGTGAGAATGAAATTCTGGCACATGTTGGCTAGAGGTTCCTGCACCTACCTATGATGTCTACCTTCACTGTTGCTGCCTGTCCTCTCAGCCTCCATGGAGTTGATGAGATAAAGGGCATCTTTATCTTAGGACCTTGTAAGGTGTTTGCAGTTTCAACTGTAGTCAGTGGGATGATCTCCCCTGGCTATTCCTTCTGCTGATAAAACAAGACCAGAACAGCCTGGATTAAGCCATGACTGCACCCATGGGTTGTTTTAAAGGGTAGTATAAAGGCAGAGGATTGTAGCTTAGTGGTGAAATGCCTGTCTCACACGTGTACAACTGCGGGTTCTGTTCCTAACAGTGCAAAAGAAAACAAAAAGAAAGAAACCAGACATGATTACTTTAAGCAGTCAACAGAAGTTAGTGCAGGACAACTAAATATGTAGGCACCCTCTTATCAAAGACTTAAAAGTTTTAAGATTAATACACACAGAGAGAGGTGGGGTGGGAGGGTTGGAAGGAACAAGCTTTTAAAGTGAAGCCAGGCTGGAGACTCTTGGAAAATTACCTAAGCTGTTTTATCTGCCATGGACATAAGCAGCTATGCGAGGTAGGACCCTCACAGTAACATAGTCCTCCTTGATCCAGCAGTACATACTGGTAATAGACTCATGTGGAACTATAGAGGCTATAGAGTTTTTCCTAATTGTAAAAATCCAAGAGTTGCATTTTAGAATAAAGTTTTTTTTTCTAATTTTTTTTATTGCCTTGTTTTGCCACAGGGAAGCAAATGCACATTGATCTTTATAAATTTAAGAAAACGAGGTCAGGGCTAGGTGTGGTGGTGCACGTCTTTGTTCCGTACACCCAAGGAGGAAAGGCAGGCAGGTCTCTATGAGTTCAAGGCCAGTCTGGTCAGGCATAACAAGTTCCAGGCCAATGAAGAGAAACAAAGTGAGACCCCATTGCAAACAACAAAAAAGAAAACAAAACAAACTCAACCAGCAACAACAAAACCAACTATAAAAGGATACAAACAGAAAAACAAGAAAGGAAGTAGATTTGCTTGCCTTACAGGCACAGAGAAGCCAGGTTTGCTTGATGCTGCCCCAAAGCCATCACAGTTAGGGGGTTCTTCAGGTACAGCTTCACTCCATAGACTCTTTCCCTCAGAGAGAGATGTTGACACATGGTGTGCCCTCCACACGTATTTTTAAACACGACTGTTTCTGAAAGGAATTGATAAATAATTGGGAATCACAAAACCTGTGGGAGACTCTTTCTTTGGTAATTCAAGAGTCTTGATTAATAATTCTTCCACTGTGCAGCTGATGCAGCCTCAGACCGCGAGGAGGCAATAGTCAATGGACAATAGAGAGAGAAAGGCTTCTAACTGTAAAAAACCCAATCCACATGCACTGCTAGTAATCACAGCTATCTCCTGCTCTTTGCCCCCACCTCCTCTTTGCTCCAGCATCCTCAGAGTAGGGTTCCCCACCCCCACTGTGTCAGACTCACCTGGGAACAGACTGGCACAGCTATCTCTGAGCCCTCTCATTAGACAGTCTGGAGACAAACCAGCAGAGGATCCTCACCACGCTTGTAGATTTCCTGACAAAGCCCACGTTCCATCGAAGCACATGGTGAGATGCAGAAGAATGCCTTAACCCACTTATTTGTATAACTTCTATTTATGCCCAAGCACTGCAGGAGGAGTGATGGAGGAAGGTCATTGGTTAAAAAATAAAGAAACTGCATTGGCCCATTTTATTGGTTAGAACATAGGTGGGTGGAGTAAACAGAACAGAATGCTGAGAGGAAGAGGAATGTGAGCTCAGAGAGACGCCATGCTCCCCTCTCCCGGGCAGACGCACGCGATGAAGCAAGCTGCCAGGTCAGACATGATAAATCTTTCCCGGTAAGACTGGTGCTACACAGTTTATTAGAGATGGGTTGATCGGGATATCAGAATTAGCCAGTAAGGGCTAGAGCTAATGGTCCAAGCAGTGTTTAAAAGAATACAATTTGTGTGTTGTTATTTTTGGGCATAAGCTAGCCAGGCGGCCGGGGTGCTGGGGATGCAGCCCCGCCGCTCCTATTCCTACAGAGGAGGGCACAGTTTGGTTGGCAAACAAGTCCTAACTATCTCACTACCCACTGCCCTAAAGACAGCCATTGACCTTCTGTGATGTCTTCTTCCACATATACGGGATGGTTTTCACTGATGACAAGTGAGGCTTGGGGACTGAACCGGATGTGCATCTGCCATAAAAGGAAGCTGACACTAGCTGGTTATCTGCATGCTAGGGAATAAGTAATGCTGTTCTGTGTGGCACTGTTTCCCAAGAAGGAAAGCTGACTTTTTAGCTCCTTTCTGATCAGTTATAGTCATTGGACTCAAACTTTCACTTCGTTTAGCTTTTGTAGCCTTAGGCTGTGACACTTTTATTTATTTATTTATTTATTTATTTTGCAAAGCATGGTTTTAAAATTAGAGTGTTCTATACAAAATTTGAGAACACAATGCAGAAATTATACTGGTAATTACACAGATAATAATACGAATCCTTCTCAACACTAAATCTCACCATAGCATAAGCAAGAGGTAACTCCTTCATATATATGCATATGTATACAATGTATCCGACAGAAACAAAATGAAGAGGGATTTGTTTTGCCTCAGAGTATCAGGGGATTTCAGTTTGCCATGTTGGGGAAGGAATGGCTGTGAAGGCAGCTCAGTGTGGGCCGGTAAGTGCATGAGCAGTCAGGTTGGACACACTATGGTGCCAGCTACAACTGGAGGCATGAATAACCTTCAAAGGGCCTCCTCTAGTGTCCTAAATTTACTAAGATGGCCTCACTTCTTCAATATTCTAGAACCCCCCCCCCAAGAAATACCACTTGCAAGTGGTTTAAACACATGGTCCTGTGTAGGACAGTTTAGTTTTAAACCATCACACACACACACTACTAGGAGTATATGTTGGTTGGTTTTATGTCATCTTGACACAAACCTGAATCATTCAAGGAGAATCCCAGTTGAGACACTCTCTTCATAAGACTTGCCTGTAGGGAAGTCTGTAGGGTGTTTTCATAATGAATGTTTGATATGAGAGGGTCCAGCCCTAGAGAGGTAGTGCCACCGCTGGAGAGGTTGTCCTGGAATGTATAAGAAAGATGACCGAGCACACTAGGAGGGGAAAGTCAGTAAGTAGTGACTCCTCTGTGGCTTCCGTATCAGTTCCTACTTCCAGGCTCCTGCCCCGCTTGAGTTTCTGCTATGATTTCCCTCAGTGAGGGACTGTTAGCTGCTGTAGAAGTCCTGAGATAGGGAGTGTGAGGTAAGCTGACCAGTGCACCCTGACAGAGATTTTTGGGAGCCTCTCTGCTCTTCTTCATGTTGCAATAATATGTGGTCTCTAGGATCTGTGGAGAGAGTTACCTGGAAGGGTAAGATAAAATGAGCCGTTTTCCCCTGAAATTTCTTTTGGTTATAGTGTTTTCTTACAGAATTAGAAACCCCAGCTAAGACAGAGAGGAAAGCTTCTTACAAACGCATACTAATTTTTGCAAGTGAATGTCTATTTGCAATGTTATATACTAACTAATAAATGAATAAAATAAGATTAAATGAATAATAGTATCCCAAGATCTGGAGAAAAGCACACCAGATACTACCCACTTGGCAAAATGGCAAATGTGTGTGTGTGTGTGTGTGAGAGAGAGAGAGAGAGAGAGAGAGAGAGAGAGAGAGAGAGAGAGAGAGAGAGAGAGAGAGAGGCCAGTCAGGAGAAGCATGAGCCTTTCTCAGGAGAGTGTCCTCAGATTCTCCCAGAAGAAGCCCTGAACTGCTGAACTGCACAGAGGATACTCTTTTGTGACCATAACTGGAAACCTCCGACTGGTGTGTGAGGTACCTTCATTCCAAGTTCTGGTGCAGACATTTGTCTGAAATCAGCAGGAGACCTGAGATGGTGCGTTTAAAGTAGCCTGACCAGTGCACGGACTGACAGGCAGACCAAAGAAAGCTTCTACTCATGGTTAGTGGCACAATTGCACGTGGTTCCCAAACTTTCATGAGAGATTACACTTAGAGGCCTCATGCTGAGTACTAAGCCAACCAGCCTCCCAGTTATTAGTGAACCAGTAAGAACTGGTATGACACCTCCCACTCCCTCCCCTTGTTAAATCATTTAAGCCTTGTCAGGACTCCACTACAAGAGAAATTAAATAGAACCAAAAGGCAGTCTTGTCAGTCTGCTGCAGGGTCCCTCAAAAATCCGCAGGGTTCTCCTTCCAGGACCCTCTAGTGCCAAATCCAGAGATGTTCAAGGGCCTCAAAAATTAGTAGTGTTTGCACACAGGCTACTAACTCTTGTGTATAGTGTAAATTATTTCTCAATCATGTACAATGCCTAATACAATATAAGTGTATGTAAGAAACTGTTTTACTGTATTATTTAGGAAACAATTATTAAAACATTTCTATATATTTAATACTGAGGCAGTTTTTTACAAAAACAATTTTGATATGGTTGAATCCATGGATTTGTCAACAGAGGATTGGCGATGCATCAGGAAGTGCGGTGTTGCTGATTATTGAGGAAGTAAAGAAGACAGGAAAAGAAAAGGGTTGGTATTGGTAGAAATCTCTGTGTTCTTGCTTCCCACCTCCCTCTTAGGTGTACATAGAGAATAAACACTTTCTAGGCTCCACTTGTGCCTCACCGTTCTCCCCAGTGACCACTTAAGCTGTATATAGTTACTCAAGAAGCCAGGACCTTGAACTGGGCTTAAAGACCTGCTACTTCCTGGGTGCAGGTAAGACCTGCCCTTTGCAGAGGACATCATCTGGGGTAGAAATGCTGACTTTTGAGCCCCTCAGAGCCAGCTAGCAGTATATTAGCAACCCATGCAGAGGACAAGACACACTGAAATCCCTCATGCACTAGCCCTGAGCAGACAGGACCACAGACTGGAGAGCTCAACAAGCCAGGTATGGAAAGAGGCAAGCACCTTTTGTACTGGCCTTTCTGCTTATTCTCTGGGGGGAATATTTTAACACAATATAAGAATGTCGTATACCTCTTTACATCTTTATGTCTATATGGAGTGAAGTTGGAGCTTAGGGGAAATATGGTTGCGTTAATTGTCTTTGGTAAGAGAAATTATCACTGTTTTGTTCAGTTGGAAATTCCCTCCTCATTCCTTAGCGTCAGCTGAGTGTTTAAGTCCTCTGTTGCTCCATACCTGGAAGGCGCTTGACTCAAGCCCCAGAATAAACCAGGAGACAGGATCACATCCTCTCCACCATCCCAGCTGCTGAAGCAGACAAGTATCAGGCGTTACCTTCAGTTAGGGACAATTTAAAGGACCTCTGAACTATTTCCATGATTCCGTAAGAAGAAGCTGAGTGGATTCGACTGTTACAACCAACGAAGTGTAATGAAATGAAGTGGTTCACAGTGTTCAAATATTCCTGCTTTCCCTCCGAGCAGTCCTCCTGATCCTGCTATAAATACCCACCCTGTTCCCTTTGGAGTCAGAGGACATGGATATGCTGCCATTTCCTCTGCTAATCTCTCATTGTTTAGGAGTCTGGCCTGGTGCCACAGAGGAAAAGCTGCCATGCTTGCTGCTCTGTGCATGTGCTTTCCTCACGGGAATGATTGCTTCCTGGAGAGCTGAGGACCTGGGCCCACCGCTCACCAGCTATCGCCTCCTGTGCTGCTAGACCATGCAGACTCCCTGCTAGGAACAGGATTTCAGAGCCTCCCCATGCAGCTATCTTAGGTGAACGAGCCGCGACAGTTAGGCTGTCCTCTTGGGCAGAAAAGAACATCATCCTATTTGAAAATTGGTTCTTCCCTGGAGGAAAGAATACTGAATTTCAAATTAACTTTGTTGAAATGTTTCCTATATTTAAATAGGGACAGCTTCCAAGATGTGGCTGTTATCCAGAAAAGCCTTAAATTTTTCAAACTTTTGGTTGTCTTGTTACACCAAAGTCCCCACGTTTTAGCGGAGGAAGAAATGGCTGTTTTGCTTGGAAGACTTTTCAGTCTGAAAAGATAAAAGCAGGATGAGGAGTGCGGGTGTGGGAGGGAGCAGCAATGGCCTTCAGAAGATGAAGTGTTAACGCTCGGAGGATGGAAAGCAGCTGCTCTTCATCCCCACCGAGAACAGGCCAGAGGAAATGGGTTCCCATGTGAGATGTGGGCCTGAGGAGCTGTGTGGACAGCAAGGGGGTCCCAGGCTGGAGCAGGAGGAGCCAGCAGGATGTCTACAACGTGAGGGAGACTTCTGACGAGTGCTGATATCTGCAGTATAATTCCTGAATTGAGTGTCTCCCGAGTACAGCATTAACACATTCTTTTTCAGGATGTTACCATTGTCTTCCTTACCAAGCTTCTAACCAAGACCCAGGTTGTATACAAATGCACTACGTTAAGTGGAGGTGAGGAAACTTCCACATCTTCATGGTGTGGGAAGCATAGAAACTTGGGGGCAATAAGTCCAGTTATGCTTTTCTGCTCTGCAGCTTACCCCCTTTGCTACCTTGGGCCATTTTCAACCCAAGTTCGGTACCTATATCGGTGAAATATCAGTGTCCTGTGTTATTATCTCGGCAAATCACAGGCACAAGTGCATGTTCTACACAGCACCAGTGTGTACTATAGTTATACTCATATAGTAAGCATTAAATAACAGTCGTAGGGATCTTGTAGAAGCATTAATGCAAGGGCTCTTCAGTTTGTTGTCTGTGGTACTGATATGTTGTGCTTTAGGAAATGAAGGCACAGTGTGATCCCAAACTTGCATAAGGACATATTAGCAATGGGGGCAGGGATTTTCTTGAAAACTATCGTAACAGCAGTAATAAAGAAATATACTGACTCTCTGTGGACTATGTAAGTTTTTCTCCCAGTTCTGCTGCTTTTTCAGTCAATTCATTTAATCTTTACTAAAATGCCATGCTAGTGCTGTGCTGAGCACTGTGAGCTTGCACACTGAGAATGGCCCACATAGCGAAAAGGGAAGACAGCCACCAAAGCTTGTGACTTAGCAAGTGTCATCGCATGGATGGACAGAACATTTCCAAAGCTCTGTGAGTTGCAGAAGGGCAGATACGCCGTTAAAGTCACAGTTGCAAGTTCAGGTGTATTTAAAGATTAGCCTAATATCTACTGTACCTTCGGACCCCTGATACTTTTCTAACACTGGAATATTTAAATTAAGAATAAAATTAGGATGGTGGGGATATGATGCAAAAAAAAATGTGTTATTCTTTCCCTGAGAAATTAAATAATGAACAGATGTTTCCATCTGGAAAGGTAGCTGCTGAAATTTTGACACCAAGAAAATGCTTACACCTCTAACTAGTGAGAGAGGGAAATGGGGGTAACTGTGGCTCCTGAGGCAGCCACCAGAGCTGTCACAAAGACTTGACTCAGCTTTTCCCTTTACAGGACAGTCCTCGTGTTAGCTGGCTTGGAGACTCTCAGATTACGACCGCAGTATTTCTGTCCCAGGTACACATAATGCAGCTGGCTTTTTAGAGCGACTTTAAGATGCTCCAGAAAAATGATGGGCCATCACGTTCACCACATAAACAGCTGTGCCAGATAATTGTGCCTCCGAGAAATATGGCCTGAGATATCCAAAAACTCACAAAGTACAATATTCAGCTGGCATTTTCCATTAAATCCAAAGTTGATTAGACATACCATGGGCTCCAGTGTACGTGTAAGATGCTCCGAGAGGAAAGCACCAGCCTAGCAGTTATTATAGCTTCCATGGTAGTGGTCTATTAGTAACATCTTTTGAGATACTGATACCAACTTCGGCTTGACTCAGAAAAGTATGAAGAGAAAGAGATGATTTTACAAGTCCTGGTCATAAACACAGGGAGAACCTCCTGTCACAACAGCCCTCAGGTCTGGGTTCATTTATTCCTGGTACCCACATATGCACTTAGACAACATGAATTTGAATATGGAATGTTTGATTAGATAATATTTGATGAAATACATCCTGGGCTTGGGTGGAAACCTGCTTAACTTTATCATACCATAAAAGGACACTTTAGTTTTCTAGCTTACCCCTAAGGTCACCATACATCTTACCTACATTACTACCAATGGGCTTTTGTTTATACAGTCTAATTTTTCCAGTGTGTATATTACTTATGATAATTCTATTTCGCTCTTGTAGGCTTTTTATGCTTCTCTCTTTATCTCACTGAATAGCATTTCCTTTAGAAATCTTAAACTATTTCAATGGCACATGAAAAGACATAAATGATCATAATTTGTCTTCAAAAAGTCAGTAAAATTAACATTAGAATATTTTAACAAGTGTTTTTGACTATTCAGATGACCTTTTTTTGCCATAGAATCTTGCTAACAAGTTATCACCATGTTATCTTTTCTGCATGTGATAGTACTTAAAGCGTTTAAAAAGGCAGTTTACTATAATCTAGCACAAATTGATACTTTATATGTATAAAAATACCACTTATGCTTTCTCTTAACACAAAAACAAATTTCAGTATAGTATTTGATATTAAAACAAATGAAATGTTTGAAAATAGTATATGAGCAATCAATTTTAAACCAAAAAAATGTTTATTGTAAAAAAGAGACCTTGAAAGTTACTTTTTAAAAAAAGAACATTGATTTCACAAGTACTCAGGTTGTGTATAGGCACAGTTATGGACCACACCTCCCTTTCATACAGAGTTCATTCAGTCATATAAAAATAAACACAAATTTACATCAACTACACAATTCATAAAACAGGCACTTGGAGGGGAATTGTATTATTGCATTCACCATACGCATTTTCAAAAGTCTAAGTACATTACTGAATGTCTAAGATGCTCTCTTGCAATACATTGTCTTACTCATTACATTGTCTTATAAATCACTAAGATTCTCTTAAAAAGTAAGACATGGCACACGCACCAGGAATGTTTGAAGCTTCTCCTTCCCTTCTCTTCCAAGGCACACATGGCAAAAATAAAAACAAACCAAGAATATTTTAATACATTCTCTTGTGTTCTGTTCTTTTTCTCATATTTTTTTTTCGTAACAATACAGTTTAAAGCATTGTAGGTAATCCAGAAAAGGCTTTCATTCACCGATGGCAACCAGACATCCGACATGTAAGGAAGTAAACTTGGAGTACTTTATAAGGCACCTGAGATAGCATCTGGCAGGCTCTCTTCCTCGTGGAAACACAATTACAACTCTATTACGAAGCAATACTGTTCCTTTTGGTTGAAATGGTTTGGCAGCAATATAAATCTCCACACGCTTTCTTAGGAAAAAAAGATGCAATGTGCTTTTCACTTCATCTCTAACGAGAAAGGTTCTTGTCTGTTAGCCTTTCACTTAGCTGTCAGTAAATATCATTTCAAACTTCACATAGAAAGGATTCATCTTATGCAGATAGATTCTATTCTGTAGTTTTGTGTGTGTGTGTGTGTTTGTGGTGTGACTCATGTGTGTCTATACATATTCTTTGGTAGGTAAGCACAAGAGAAAATAAATGGCTTTGGACTTTCACTTGTCATTTGGCATTGGAGTGAAGAAATGCATTCTGTTCGGGTAAACACGGGTTGCGCCACTCAGTGCGCCACACAGCAGCCAGATTCCTCGTGTTTGTGCAGAAGAGACATTCTGGAGAAGGTTTTGGAGCAGTTTTTGCACTGGTATTTCTTTACATCCGAGTGGGTCTGCAGATGTGCCCTCAGGTTTGACCTGTCTGCAAAAGCTCTATTGCAGTGAGGGCAAGAGAAAGGCTTCTCCCCTGGTTGGTGGGGGGAAGGGTAAGAAGACAAAAAAAAAAGTCAGTCAGTGTTTTTACAGGGCACAAAGTCAAATAATATTAACATCAACAGTAGTTTATCAAAAGAATGAGAATTAACCTAGCCTGATTATATCACCCCATGTTGGGCAGCTGTATTTCTAGCCGGTCTTAAAAGACAAAAAAGCAAATTTTCCTTTAAAAATACCAGTTCTGCCAGATATGCAGAAGCAATTTAGCCAAAGAACTTTCTCTTGATAAGGGTTTCTGCTTCAACAGGTGCAGGCATGGTGAGCAGCTCCCCACATTCCCAGTATTTCTGTGTGGTGACTGAGGCTGTATAAACGCCATGCCTCCCTGCATATCCATTTGTGCTGAGGGTTTAAAAAAGTTTCAGCAGTGAGAAAATGAAACAACAAAACGACAAAATGAAACAAAATACCCAACCAAAAAAAATAATAAAAGAGTTGACAGATTTCACAGTGAAGATGTAGCCAAAAACTATGGGAAACCCCTCTGTTTATCAAATCAACACTAGGATCCAAGCACTTGTATTTGCTGACTACCAGGGGCTGTTCTGCAGAACACACATCAAGTACCCGGTTCCTGCTTTCTAACTGATCTTTGAGACCAAACCTCCTGCATGTACTTTCCAAAGTCTAAATGCTGTTTACAGTCTCTGAAGCAGACGCTGATAGCAAGAAATGGAGTACTTGCTGCTCTAACAAGCTCTGGAGCAGCCAGGAAGCAGCTGCCAGTGATTCACCTCATGAAAAGCACCCCATGTCACTATCTGAAGGCACCCCACAGACAGCCCTAACACACCCCTTTGAGCTGAGAGGCTTGGTTTTCTGTGTTTCTCTTACCTGTGTGAGTTCTAATGTGTCCTTGAAGCAGCCAGGGTCTGGAGAAAGCCTTGCCACAGATCTTGCAGACACAAGGCAAGGTGTGGGTCCGAATGTGCATCTTAAGGGCACCCAGGCTCACATATTCCTTGTCACAGTATTTGCAGCTGAAAGACTTCCTAGACTGGGCATCGCAATGCAGCTGCTTATGTTTGGCCAGCCCAGAGAAAGTAGAATAGGTCTTGTTGCATAAATTGCACTGAAACTTCTCAGCTTCAATGGCATGGGGGTCTGAGAGCTTGGATTGCAGTCTTTCCTCTTCATCACTAATGGGACTTTCCGAACCACTGTGGTCCTTGGATGAAGTGTCAGACGGAGGCGGGGGGCTTACTCGCCCCAAGGGTGAGGAGTATCCAGCAAGAGGAGAAAGGCCACTGGGCAGAGGGGAGTGGAATGGAGCTGCCGATGTCCACACAGTAATAGGGCTGTATGCTCCTGAGCTGAGGATCTCTGGTTTTGGAATGACGGGCATGGGGAAGCTCTCATAGAGATACGGGGAAATGATCACTAGGAGAAAGAAAAGGGAGAGAAAGGAAAGAAAAATAAGGCAAGATATTTTGAAAATATATGTGCACTGTCTGAGACAGCACATAACAACACACACAAGACTCCATAGTGAAAACAGACTCTCTTACAAGGACACACATTCATCTGGGCTTGTGTCCTTGTGTACGCTGACAGTTGTCCTGACTCTTCCTAATGGGTTTTCTGGAGGAGCCTTACTGTCCTCATTTAGAAAGAGCTAGACACTATTCTAAAACTTTCTGTAGAGTAGCTTTTCATTTCGTGCATGGGCTATTCCAAGCCTGCCACGACTGTGGGGGCAATAGCATGCAGGAATCCAGCTGCTTTCAAGTTCCTGGCTCCCCAAGGTAACAGTTCAGCCTCGGGGAAGGGTGCGCTCACCTCGGCGCACTCATTACGCCTGTACACCGCCTCTGAGAACCATACTGCACTACCGGAAGGAGGCTTTCCTTGTAAGCAAAGAACTCAAAAGTTTTGAATTAAAACTTAGTCTAGGTGATCCAGAGATTGGAAGGACTGTTTCAGTATAGCACCGAAAGGAAAGCAGCCCACTGTGTACCGAGTAAAGCAGTGGAACCGCGGTTCGGTCGCGCACAGATTTGCAGATCGTATTTTTACCTGTGTGTGTGTCCAGCTCGCTGTAGTTGGGCTTCTTGGAGGCGTTGAAATGTTTCTTGACCAGGAAGGAGCGCGGCATGGTGGCGGCGGGCGGGCGCGGGCGGATAACGGTCCAGGCGGCGGTCCTACAGCATCGCGGCGGCTCAGGTGCGGCGGGGGACAGGCGGGCGCCTCTGAAGTCACCGGGCTCCCTGCCCGACTGAGCTCTTCTGGACTGGGAGGGGTTTTCTCCCTGGCTTTTACTAGAAGCATCCAATCACAGCCGAGAGGTTCGGATTTCAGCTCCTCCTTGTGGGACAGCTGTGAACAGAGGAAGAATCTGTTGTCAGACTAAATTATTCTGGTTCAAAATGGGCTGTTCAAGGCATTTCAGCGGAGGCCTAAAATATATTAAATGTTTTCAAAGAGAAAAATTTCGGTTCTTGAACATTGCGGGAAGGCATTCCCGCGTGACCGCGGACGACTTGGCTTCCAGATGTGGGCCTTGCCGGGCGCGGCGTGGGCGGGAAGGAAGGGCCGCCCTCGGGACCGCGCAGCCTCTGGTGACCGGAGAGCCTATATTTGGAAGTAGCACTTGGAGGGGGTTTATTTGCACACGGGCCAACTATGGCCCTGATTTTTTGGAAAAGGGAGGAGAAGGCGCCCCGCAGCCGCCGTGGCTGGTCTGGCCAGCTCTAGGACCGCGCGCCGGGAAGTTAACTTGCTGGCTGCTGAGTTAGCCGCTTGAAAGGAATGCCTTGCAGTCTGTCCCAGGAACTGGAAGAGTACAAAGATAAAAGGGAAGCTTGGGCAGACTCCGACAATAGGCAGACTCTGGAAGAATCATGGAACGTTCTCAAGACGACATGAAGACTTACTTCCTTTGTAGCATGTAGGGTTTTAGTGAAAGAAAAACTTCATTTGTGAATCTTTACAGACAATTAATTCTTAAATAGTATCTGCTTTAATTTAGTGGTATTTTCTTTGGTAGGGGTTTTTAACACTCCGCCCAACCCCTGCTCCCCCACCACACAACTTTCCTGATTTGCATTAAAAGATGGGAAAGGGTTCTTTTGCAAGCTACTTGACTGGCAGCTAGACAGTCCAGTAGCCAGCCAATCCCTTGCATTTGCATATAGGAATAGGTCTAAAACTGCTCCGAAGTGACTCTTTTTAAAACTGCAGTTTTCGCCATACACGCAGACAATTCTGTTTTACTTCAGTGTTATCCCAACAAAATCCGAGAAACAAATCTCCCAGAAGACAACTGACTTCTTTTTAAAAGGTGCTGGAAGAGAACAGCGGAAAGAGAATACCACCGTCGGTGTTGAGACTTGTAAGAGAAAAGTGCATTGTCAGGCGGCATAACTTCTTAATCTGGGGATGAGAAAACAGGAGTGTGTGGGCGGGGCGGGGGGAGGGGAAACCCACAGACTTCCTGGGTTGATTTCAACGATTCCTGTCCCTTCTTCCAACAGTCACTGATTTAAACGTCAAGCACAGAAAGGAGTTCATATGAATCCTTATATTAAAGGAACTGAACCTTCAGGGGACAGGAAAACACGAGAATCCATTAGATATCTCCCTAGGCTACCATAAGTGCGGACGAGAGCCGGAATCTGAGCTGACCTAGTGGGTTTGTTCCTATTCAGGCACCTGTTTTATAGAGAAGAATTCTTCCCTTTGCCACCTAATTTCCTGCAAAACGCACCGTTTGTTAGAGATCTAATATCGTTAAGACAACACAAAGCCACAGGGCAACTGGGAATGTCAAAGGATGTTTAAGTATTTGTTTACTAATAATTATCACACACAAGATAACCTGTAAAATTAGTTCTTGCTATCTATCTAAAAATTTGGTAGTCATTCAATGTGGCTGGAAAAACAAAAGCAAAAAGAACCCTTGAATTTGAACCACAAATGCATAAACCAACCGAGTTTTGTGCCCAGGGGTCCCGGGCTGGGGGCTAAGTTAAGAGACTACAACAAAAATTCGTGTATTCTCTTCTGCAAGGAGCCTGTATGCTGGCTCCAGACTGCGCGGAAGGCTAGCCACGACATAGAGCCAGGTTTGTTCTAAACGCCTGAGGTCTGTTCCACCTGTCAGCAGGGGAGAGTCCACAGGCTGCTGACATAAATCACATTAAACAGGTGCTCTGCTCGGGCACAGCAGAGGACAATTGGTGCTAACCTGATATGGCAAAAATTCAAGAATGGAAGTCCAGCACACCCGAGGCCAGCTGAAGCACTCTGCTAGTGAAGGACAGGTTTTCTCCCTGCAAATGCTGGGCTTTTTATGGGTGAGGGTGCTGACCTTTTTGCTTTGCTTAGACAGCACCACTGTGTTTTAAATGTTTCATTCTGAATTCAAATAAAGAGAGAGAGAGAGAGAGAGAGAGAGAGAGACAGAGAGAGAGAGACAGAGAGAGACAGAGAGAGAGAGAGAGAGACAGAGAGAAAGAGACAGAGAGACAGAGAGAGAGAGACAGAGAGAGACAGAGAGAGAGAGAGGTGGCTTACAAGTAGCCTTTACTAATGCAGGGAACTAGTTAGTCCTAGGCAGGAGAGAAACTGGTGTTCCTTAAGTAGGCAGCTTAGAGAAGCGACTTAGAAAGAGATACTTCTTGTAGAGAACCCCAGCCAAGTGAAGCTAGAGCTACCCCGTAAATTAAATTAACTTAGGCTGTAAAATGTCATCTAAGGAAGGGAAGAGTACACAAACCCCCATGTGCTTCTGTAGTGGACCTCATCACCCCTCTGCAGGCTTAAGTGCACTGGGAGATAATCTTGACCTGTTTTCCAGGGAACTCATTCCTGGGTCCGATGGAACTCTAGAAAGTTCATGCCATCTCTTCACGTTCTTGCATTTCCTCTACTCTCTAACAAGCTGACCAGGATGGCTTGAATCTTTCCCACGAGGCTGCCTGGGGTCTTTCTTTATCCTGGCTGTAATTTTTCCCCAGGAAAGGCACAGTCCTGTTCTCCCAACAGAGAAACGCTTTGGTTGGAATAGCTGCTACTCACTTGTGCACTCTTAGGTCTCCACACAGGAAGAGTGGAGGCCGCCAGCTATATTTAGGAAATGAAGTATGTCTGTTGCCAGGTGATATTTCCAGGTCTTAAAGAAATGGGACATCACATGTAGTGTTGTGCTTCTCCGAAAAATTAATCATACTTCTTTGGAACTACAGCGTGTGGTTGGACCATTAATACCTGTGAACGGTGTGAAGTGATGAAAAGCCATTGGTTTGCCTACAGTATCTGGAAATTATCATAAAATATTATCGATTTAAATAACTGCTAGATAGGATCAAAATTTTGTCTTGTTAACTGAATCTTCATTGACAGTGGTGTGATATCTTTTGTTTATATATATTTATATCTTTATGTGAATTTGGATATATATTTTCATTCCTGATTTATCATTTGATAAAGTAAACTATCTCCAGAAATGGCATTTCCTTCTAGTATCTGGAATTCTCTGTGTGAAACCATGTTTATTACACATTCCTAATTAACTTTAGAATTAACTGGAGATAAATAGTCTCTAGCATAAAAAGCAAATTTGTCAGAATAATAGGATTTTGCTTATATACTTTGAACTCCATACTGAAGACTCTCTTTGGGATATAAAAGAAATTTCATAACCAGGGAGGACAGCCTGACATCATTTTCAGTGGTATTATTTCCCATCCCAATTTCAATAGATACACACACACACACGTCTAACTTTACTGGTGAAATTTACACACACACACACACAAAGAGAGAGAGATACAAATATATCATGTTAATGAAACCAGTAAAGTTAGACGTGTGTGTGTGTGTGTGTGTGTGTGTGTGTGTGTGTGTGTGTATTGAAATTGGGATGGGAAACAATACCACTGAAAATGATGTCAGGCTGTCCTCCCTGGTCAGGAATTTCCATCATTTCTTGTCTTTTCATAAGGAACCATTCACTAGACCCATAGCTACTAACACTCTGTCTTTCTTTATAAACACCTGCAGATGTGGTCAGTACTGTTCAAGATCCCTTAAATGGGGAGTATTCTTTCTCTTGAAGAACATTTTAATAAGCTGCTTTCTGCAATCCAACTGTATTCGGTGTCTTTTTCCTCTTAGAGGTTGATGGTTTCCTTTCCTGCTGGGCAGACTCAATGTGCACAGTGCTTCACCACATGCTCATCTCCTCGGTGCTTGGTTTGCACTTCTTGTAGAACAGTGATGATGCTATTGGATGATCAAGAAAGAGTAGAAAATTGTACACCTGCCTGAATTTTATACAAGGGCTTGAAGATACACGGTTGTAAAGAGACACCTAGTGGTCAGCTTTAGAAGTCATAGAACGTTATCTTCTTTTCTGTAACTTCTTGACAATGTCTGCCACCTACTGGAAAATAGGTTGGCATACTATAACTGTACATTAGCATTCTGATTTTGTTTTATAATCACTACAATTTCAAATGAACATTACTTGTTTTAAATTTATCAGAATATTTCTATTTTTCAAATGCATCATGTGACATTACACAACAAATTACTGTTTCTTTATAAGTGAACATAATTTCAGCATAATCAGGCACAAGGAATATTTTTGTTTTGTTTTTGAACCAGGGTCCCACTATATACTCATGGCTGACTTAAAACCCAATATGTAAACTTCTGCCCACCTCTGCTTCCCAAGTGCTGGGATTAAAGGCATGTACCAACCACACATAGCTATAAGAATGAATGAGACAAAAATAGCCTAATAAACAATTCTTCTGTAAGAATAATAAGTGCTGATAGCAACTGATCCCTCTCTATGTCCCCAGATGGTTAGCATGAGCTAACCATGATGCCATAAATTTTTCATGCATTATTTCAGTAATTATCCCTCAAATTGCTAATACCATAAGATATTATCTTTGTCTTTAGAAGAAATGAAGCTACAAATTTTCTATCAAATCTCATTGTATTAAATAACAAGCTTTGTTTAAATTTGATTCATCCCTTGAAATTTTCGTATAATGTGTCTTCATCATATCCATCCCCCATTCCCTCCCTCATCTCAACCACAACATATATCATCTCCTCAATTTCACTTCCTTTTTATTTTATTAATAATACACCGAGTTTAATTACTTTTTAAAATTTTTTTCAATTACATTTGTGCATCCACTGACCACATGCCCCAAGAAAAGTGACCTCTCTGCATCTAGTAACTATTAGCTGCCAATAACTCCCTTCAATGCTAAGGAGTTTAACTGGCTTGATCTTGTGGAGGTTTCATGCAGGTAACCACAGCTGCTTTGAATTCATGTATGAAGCAACAATGTGCTGTCCAGAGGACTTCATTTTGCAGCAGCACTCCTCTCTGTCTTACAGCTTACATTCTTTCTGCCTCCTCTTCCTCAGTATTTTCTGAGCCTCGGGAGGAGGTTGATATAGACACTTATGGATGTTTCTTCTCAGCTGTTTCCTTTCAGTATTTTGACCAGTTATGGGTCTCTGCACTAAACACTGCCTGCAGCAACTAGAAGCTTCTCTGATAAAAGTTAAAAGTGGCATAAATCTATGGTTGTAAACATTAAATATTCAGAAGGGAGTTTACAACATGCCAAATTATCAAAATAACATCAATAGGTTTTCCCCTAATACCTATGACTTTTGTAGCTTCTGTACCTGACATAAATCCCCTCCTATGGAACAGGACTGAATTCTAGCCAAGAGAGTGCTTGGTCATCCTGATAAACAGTCTTGTCACCATTACATCAATGGGTACATTTTAGCTGGTAGGTTTTATTGTAGCCTTCAGGGTAAAAGACATTGGTTTTTTTTTTTTTTAGTCTTCTCTCCAGATTCGCTCCTTTGGTCCACTCTGTGAAGTCACAGCTTGTGTTTTAGAGTTCCTCTCTTTTGGTCCACTCAGCAGGATACTCTCCTGCTGGCTGGCTAGATAAGTTAAAGCAGGTGGGGGAGGTGCTGGGGTTTTTCCCCACTATGGAGTCCTAGAGAGTGGAGTGTCCTGCCGGGAGCTGGTCACTCACCTCTTGGTCCTTTCTGTATTGGATCAAGCCGTGTTTCAGAGTTCCACCAAGGTTGCAGGAGCATAGGTGAGTTTGGGGCAGGATGGGGCTAGTAGCTTTCAGGGTCTGGTGGATGGGGGTCCAAATTAGGGCAGCCTACCTGTAGGTCAGGATGATTTTTTCTAGTTCACCTATTTATGTGAAAGTTTTATGATTTCAATTTTTTAGTGGATAATGGAATCGTTTTATAAATGTATCCCATTTTTAGGCACAAATTTGTTGTAGGATGTTTCTAATTTCTGGTGATTGTGAATAGAACAGGAATAAACATTATTGAGCAAGTGTCTCTGTGGTAGGATGAAGGATACTTTGGGTATATGCCCAAAAGTGGCATAACTGGATCTTAAAATAGAGTGATTCCCAGCTTTCTAAGCACCTGTCACCTTGATTTTCATAGAGATTGTACAGATTTGCAGTTCCACCAGCAAATGAGTGTTCCCCTACTCTAAATCCTTCTTAGCATGAGCTATCTTTTGTTTTATTGTTCTGGGTCATTTCAAAGTACTTTTGATTTCTATTTCCCTAATGGCTAAGGATTTTGAATGTTTCTTAGTTTCTCAGCCATTTGAAGTTCCTTTTTTTTTTTTTGAGAATTCTGTTTAGAACTGTACTCCATTTCTAATTTTACCATTTGTTTTCTCAAAGCCCAGGAATTTTTCAATTCTTTGGATATTTTGGATATTAGTCTTCTATTGAACATGGGATTGATATAAATCTTTTCTATAGACTTCCACTTCTTTCAAATGATGATGTCCTTTATTATGCAAATGGTTTTCAGTTTCATGAGGTCCCATTTATTGTTGACCATAATGCCTGTATTATCAGTATTATAGTCAGTTCTTTTTCCTATTCCAATGTGTTCAAGACTATTCCCCACTTTGTCGCCTACTAGTTTCAGTGTATCTTGTTTAATGTTGAGGGTTTTGATGCACTTTGAGGTTTGTGACAGCGATAAATATGAAACTATTAGCGTTATTCTGCATGTATCCATGTAATTTGACCAACACCACTTGTTGAAGATGTTGATTGTTATCCAGTGTTTGTTTCTGGATTCTCTCTCAATATCAGATGTCCATAGGTGCATGGACTTATTTAAGGACTTTCAATTCTATTCTATTGATCAATGTGTCTGTTTTGTGCCAATACCATCCTGTTTACATTACTACAGCTCTGTAGTACAACTTGGACTCAGTGATGGCAACACCTCCAGAAATTCTTTTATTTAATGTCCAGACTTGTTTTAGCTGTACATTTTTATGTGTGCCAGTTTCTGTAAGAAGCTGAAAATCATCCTTTCTATTTCTGTGAAGAATTGTGTTGTAATTTTAATGGGATCGCACTGAATCTGTAGACTGGTTTTTGTAGGATGACCTTTTTTCTTTTATTAAATTAATTCCACCAATCCATGAGTATGGTATATCGTCCCATCTTTTGATTTTTTTTTCAATTTTTTTCTTCGATGTCTTAAAAGTTTTATCAAACAAATCTTTCATTTACTTGATTAGAGTTACCCAAAGATATTTATATCTTGTGTACATATTTATCAGTTTGCATATACTAAATGAATCCTGAATTTATGGATTGTAATGAACTTGGATTTCTTTAATGTATTCCTTTTAAATTTTGAACACATTTTAATCACCTCTTGGTCCTCTCTGTATTATAACAAGCTGTGTTTCATAGTTCCACAAAGTTGCAGGAGGATAGGCAAGTTAATTACAAGTTTGTAATTACAAACTATGATTACATCACTTCTTGTATGTGATTCACAAAGAATTTGTTGAGAATTTTTGCTTCTATGTTTATGAGGCAAATTATTCTATTTTTTTATTTCATGTACATTAGGGAAAAACATCTTTTTAAAATGAGTTTAATTGTGTTGCTTCCCTTCTCTAATTTCTGGGAGAATTTAATGAGCATTGGTGTTAGCTATTTCTTACATATTTGATGGAATTCAGGAGTGAATCCATTTAATCCTTAGGATGTTTTTAGGTGAGAAAATTTTATTGCACATTTTATTTTCTTTTCATGGAATTATTTGAGTTATAATTCTTTCTTCAGTTTTTATAAGTTACATGTATCTAGGGACTCATCCATTTTAACTGATTTTTTTTGTTTTCTGGAATATATTGCAGTGAATACTAAAACCCAAGAGACAGATATTGGGGTTCAAGGTGAAGATCAGAAAAGCAACCAACTGCTAGAGAGCTCTTATCACTACAAAATCTTCAGACTGAAAAGTGAACAAGTTCTGTCTCATCCAGCCTTATAATCTCTCCAGTGTGGGTATTAAAGGCATGCACAACCACCACTTAGGCTCTATGGTTAAGTAGTGTGGTTTCTGGGATTAAAGGTGTATGCTATCATTTCCTGATCTGTATGGCTAATAAGGGTGGCTAGCTTTGCTTTTTGATATTCAGGTAATCTTTATTAAAACATAAATAAAAATATATATGTATGGAAATGTGATAAATACATCACCAATACCTAGCCAATTTGCATTTGAAAAATTCAGAGAAAATGCCCCATTATCTATCCCATCATGGTGAGTCTAAAGTCTTGTACCTAACTTAGTTTCTATCATAACTTGTATTACTATCCAAAACTATCTTTTGATATATCTCAACCTTAAACACTTTACACTTCTTTAGTGAATTTCTTTTCTGAGTCTTATAAGCAAGGCAAACTATAATATCCTACTCTTCAACTACCTCGGATACTCAAGACAGAAATAAAATTAGCTGAGTAAGAAGGAAGTGCAAGCAAGCAACTTCCAAAAATGTGAGAAATGACGGAAACAGCTGGCTGCCTGGACAGTCACCCAAAGTTCCTCTGCATTGTTCTGGCATCCATCTTCAGCCTATCACCTAGAATATTTGAGACTTTTTTGTGAAGAAGGATATACTGAAGAGATGTCCTACCTTGTCTTTTCAGAGTTCAGATGTCCTTTCTTTGTGTTCTGTTTGTTCAATTTGTATAGCATAGTATCAACAGACAAGGAAGAAATGCTTTCTTACCCAGTGGCTGTCTTTTGTTACAAAGAAAGTAAACTCCATATGGAGTTTCTTTGATGCCCATCTTCATCATCTCTGAAGTAGATTGGTTCTGCCAGGAGCAGACATGTCTCATTACCATAAAAAAAGAACCTATCATATTATAACATCTTAAATGCCACATTCTGTAGATCTCAGAAGTGTTTGAAGCTGACCAATCTATTCAAATTCAAATTATTTCTGCTTGACCTTGTAAACATACCTAATATGATTGCAAGTTTAATTGCAGGAGGGGACTAGTTACTAAACTACATTTTCTTTTTATCCTAAAGAGTTGGTAATAATAACTTTTTTTTTTATTTTCGAGACAGGGTTTCTCCGTAGCTTTTTGGTTCCTGTCCTGGAACTAGCTGGAGCTAGACCACACTGGCCTCGAACTCACAGAGATCCGCCTGCCTTGGTAATAATAACTTTTAATGACTATATACTTGCATTATGTTGTTAAATAAGCTGTATAGGTACAATACCTTTAACAAGATTAGAAAATGCATGTACAGTATGCTTCAAAAAAATTAATTTCCAATTTGTATCAATATACAAAATTTGTATCTAATATATGAAATTCCAATTCAATGTAACATACTTAAAACTAGTAGTTTCTTTCTAAAAGAGGATTTATTAACTACCATTTTATCATATCATATTTTTATCCTGTCTTTTTTCTTTTGGGGGTAGGTTCAATAATCTACCCTTTTATCCTATCATATCTGTATTCCTATTTTTTCTTTTCAAAACAAGAAACTTGAATCTAATTTATTTTGTTCAACTTACTTCCTGACCATAACCAATAACAACTTGTTACAAATCCCCCTAAAGTTTAACAAATATGCACAACCCATTGAATAACCAAAAACCATGCACCACAACTATTGATAATATGGACATCATGTTCTTAAATTTACTTCCTGCTATATAGAGGTGACATCATATTTAGGAGATTCTGAAAAGAAAATTTTGGGTTAAATGTCAAGTTCTGGGAGAGGTACCTGTATCATTTGTTGTCCAGTACAGTCGCTGTATCATGGGAAAGTAAAGGGATTGTCATGTGCTGGCTAGAGTAGTCTGTGAGACTGAATCATCTCAACTAGCCACCTAAAAAATTGTTCAGAGCAGTTTGTAATCCAAAGCTGGTCTTTAGGTGGTGTTTTTCAGTTTAGTGGTATTATCATAGTCCTAGAAGAATTCTCATTTTGGGTACCAATCCTCCTTTTGGAGACTTCATTAGGAGTTGTTATGGTTTACTGCAGAAACATGATAAACACTCAAACCTGAAATCACGTACAGGAAAATAGTTAAAACCTGTTTTTGAACTAGTTAGTACTCTATATGACCATTATTATCATGACACAAAGTTTAAAAAGTATATATTAATCTTATAAATTTTAAGATTATAATTATACCTTAAGAAAAGCTATTAAAGAGTCAATATAGAAACCAAAAGATTGTGAGATTAGTGGCAGTAAGATGGTCCTTAAATATTTGGTTTTTTTCTGTTCCATATTGAGGTGGCTTTTTTTACATGGCACAGAGATTTTGGATTTTACTTAAATGTGCATGATTGGGTTAGAGAAAGAGAGAGTCACACTCTAACCCCAAAGACAACTATAATCTTTAAATGGACTGGAACTACTAAATGATTATTTGCATTATATGTCTGTAGAAAATAGTGGAAACAAACATTTGGAAAGATGTATGAAATTTTATCCTATTGGAAATATGATATACCAATAGGCCAATTTACTCTTTTTTCTTGGGGCATTTTTTTTTCTGGATGATTTGTCTTTTTTATTAAGATGCCTCTTTTGTCCAATGGTCTTTGAATTCCTTAGCTAGATGCCTTTATTCTCCTAAAAACACAAAACAAAACCCTTCCCCTACCCTTATTTTAGGAAAGTTCACTTTGGCCAGTTATTTATGGTGAAGTGAAAAACATTTGTTACTTTTATATATAAGTTTAGATTAAATGGCTATGCTATTTATTAAACTACCATCTCTTTTATAAGAGGTCCCCCTGTTCAAATAGAATCTTTATCAATTCTAACAGTATCCATTGCTTTTCTTCTCTTGTGGAAACAAAAGCAAAATCCCTTCACAACATAACACATGTTGGTTTCAATTCTGAGGTCAAAACATCTTTAAAGTATATTGGTTGACTTAATTCCATAGGTTTTTCTACTATCAAATGGTTCTACAGAGCTGTTGTTCCTTTCTCTTTTGCATTTAGAAAATTCAAAGTTAATAAAGCATTATACAATATATTTCTTTGGGCCTGTGATATGCTTTCCATTATAATAAGCAAAAAAACCTGTTTCATTTTTTATAGGCATAAGCTGGAGCTTTGTCATTATTGTACAGGTATACCCATGAAGCCCATAACTTCTGGTAAATGTGTGTTTACTGAATCAGTCTTTTCCAAATTCAAAGCAGTTTTTGTCCATTGAAAATCTGAATAGGTATCAATGGTGTGTTGTACAGATTTTAGTTTTTCAAATTCTACAAAATGTAACACATCCATTTGTCTGATTTTATTCCTTTGAATACTCTTTGGGTTTTATGCAGTTAGTGGTGTTTGTTTGTGTAAAGAACAAGTAGCATTTTTCCTTATAGTTTCCTTGACTAGTTACCACGTGATGGAAAAGTCTTTATTTTTTAAAACCTTTGCTATTGGCATGATGTTTTAATGAAATTCTGAGTCTTTCAGCACATTTGTAATCAATAATTGATCGATTTTCCCATTACCTTGTGCTAGAGGATTTGGCAAACCTGTATGAGATTAGATGTGTGTTTTGTATAGGATGATTTCTATTCCTGGTTATATTATGTAACTGAATGATTAATAAAGTCAATTCTGTATCATCTGAAATAAATTCAGTGATTTTAATGTGCAAAACAACTCTTTCTGCATACTGTGAACTGGTAACCTTGGTGAGAGGTTCTTTAAAATCCCCTAGTAGCATGAGACTAGCATATAATTCTGACTTTTGGACAGAATCATAAAAGCTTTGATCCACTTTATTTAAATTTTATGATTTGCAAGCTGCCTTTACTGATTTATTTCCATAAGTATAGAATGCAGGGGCTCCAGTTAATTGGTGTTTCTTTCACAACCTTGAGATGGATCCAGCTAGTTCTCTTTATAAGTTGAATTCTCTTGTTTTCAGGATAGTTGTGGAGACACAGAACTGGCTTAGAGTGCAGGCTCCTCCTGGGACAGATGAGAAGAAGTTGGGAAATGGTTGCTTGGCAAACCAAGCATAGATGAAAGCAAACTTTCTCTGCCCATTTCTCAAATGTTTTGTCAAAATCTGTACCCTGGATGAGGAAGTGGCCTTTGAATTCAGTTCTTTATGCTCTACCAGTTACAAAGAAGTGCTTTGCTTCTGTATACTTTTTGCATTGTTTCTATGTACTTTTTTCATTTTTATTACTGTTATTAATTGAGGTATTTTTTCTTACAAGGTAAGACAAGAGTTTCTCATGATGATGTACATGAATAAAGGGGGGTTTCAGAGTTGAAGTAATGTTTTTTATTCTGTATAAAAAGCCATACAAAATAAAGCGTGTAATGCAGTTGTTCACAATCTGTATCCCCTATGTCCTGATTTGCACAAGACCCTTACTCAGGGACCCAAACGCACTAGACATTGACAGATAACTGCTGTTAATCTCTCTCAAAAAATTACTACAAGTTTTTTGCCAGGCTTCACTTTCTTCCCATAGTTTGTCAATTTCAATATTAGTGATTGGTACTACATTTTCTCTTTGTTCTATTACCATTAATTGGTAAAGCTTCAATTTTCTTTTTACAATTACCTCAAAAACTTTTCCACACAAGTTTTAATTTTTTACATAATTTATGAAGTGAAAAGGATCCTTTCTATTATAATATCTTCCCTCTGCATTAAAATACCTGTAGGGAAATGTTAGGAGGAGAATGTGACCAGAAGGCACTTAAGATTTGGATTCAAATGATTCACATGTGCATTCTGTAATTTCTCTTCTATCAAAGCCAATTCTCTATCAGTTTTAGCTGAGAGTTTCCTTCGACTATTTAAGTCCTTGCCACCATCTAAGGTTTTGTTTAAATTAATCAATTAATCAGGTTTTATCCCAAAAGTGGGCCATAGGAAATGGCTTTTTTTTTAAGTCACTGATTTTTTTTATTGAGAAAAGGAAAAAAAAACTTTCCCCCTCCTCCCAGCCTCCCATTTCCCTCCCCCTCCTCATTCCTTCTGCCCCTCCCCCCAATCCTCTCCCCCTCCCTCTCCAGTCCAAAGAGCAGTCGGGGTTCCCTGCCCTGTGGAAAGTCCAAGGTCCTCCCCCCTCTGCCCATGTCTAGGAAGGTGAACATCCAAACTGGCTAGGCCCCCTCAAAGCCAGAACATGAAGTAGGATCAAAACCCCGTGACATTGTCCTTGGCTTCTTCTCATCAGCCCTCATTGTTCGCCATGTTCAGAGAGTCCGGTTTTATCCCATGCTTTTTCAGTCATAGTCCAGCTGGCCTTGGTGAGCTCCCAATAGATCAGCCCCACTGTCTCAGTGGGTGGGTGCACCCCTCGTGGTCCTGACTTCCTTGCTCATCTTCTCCCTCCTTCCGCTCCTCATTGGGACCTTGGGAGCTCAGTCCAGTGCTCCAGTGTGGGTCTCTGTCTCTATCTCCATCCATCACCAGATGAAGGTTCTATGGTGATATGCAAGATATTCGTCAGTATTGCTATAGGATAGGGTGGTTTCAGGTTGCCTATCCTCAGCTGCCCAAGGAACTAACTGGGGACATCGCCTTGGGCTTCTTGGAGCCACTCTAGGTTCAAGTCTCTTGCCAGCCTAAGGTGGCTCCCTTAACTAAGAATTGTGCTTCCGTGCTGCCGTATCCAGCCTTCCTTTATCCCAATCATCCTGTTTCCCCAAGTTCCCCCCATCCTACCCTTCTCACTTTTCTCTCCCCATCTCCCCTTACCCACAACCCACCCCACCCGGAAGATCCACTTTCCTCCCCCACAATATTGTCTACTTCCCATAGGCAAGAGGGTAACTATATGTTTTTCCTTGGGTTCACTTTCTTATTTAGCTTCTTTAGGTTCACCAATTGTAGACTCCGTGACCCTTATTTATGGCTAGAAACCAATTATGAGTGAGTACATCCCATGTTCATCTTTTTGGGCCTGGGATACCTCACTCAGGATAGTGTTTTCTATTTCCATCCATTTGCATGCAAAATTCGAGAAGTCATTGTTTTTTACCGCAGCGTAGTACTCTAATGTGTATATATTCCATACTTTCTTCATCCATTCTTCCATTGAAGGACATCTAGGTTGTTTACAGGTTCTGGCTATTACAAATAATACTGCTATGAACATAGTTGAACAAATGCTTTTGTCATATGATAGGGCATCTCTTGGGTATATTCCCAGGAGTGGTATTGCTGGGTCCAGGGGTAGGTTGATCCCGAATTTCCTGAGAAACCGAAACACTGACTTCTATAGTGGTTGCACAAGATTGCATTCCCACCAGCAATGGATGAGGGTACCCCTTCCTCCACAGCCTCTCCAGCAAAGGCTATCATTGGTGGTTTTGATTTTAGCCATTCTGACATGTGTAAGATGATATCTCAAAGTTATTTTGATTTGCATTTCCCTGATTGCTAAGGAGGTTGAGCATGACCTTAAGTGTCTTTTAGCCATTTGAACTTCTTCTATTGAGAATTCTCTGTTCAGATCAGTGCCCCATTTTTTAATTGGGTTAATTAGCATTTTAAAGTCTAGTTTCCTGAGTTCTCTATATATTTTGGAGATCAGACCTTTGTCTGTTGTGGGGTTGGTGAAGATCTTCTCCCAGTCAGTAGGTTGCCTTTTTGTCTTGGTGACAGTGTCCTTTGCTTTACAGAAGCTTCTCAGTTTTAGTAGGTCCCATTTATTCAATGTTGCCCTTAATGTCTGAGCTGTTGGGGTTACACATAGGAAGCGATCTCTTGTGCCCATCTGATGAAGGGTACTTCCCAATTTCTCTTCTATCAGGTTCAATGTGTTCTGACTGATAGTGAGGTCTTTAATCCATTTGGACTTGAGTTTTGTGCATGGTGATAGATATGGGTCTATTTTCATTCTTCTACAGGTTGAAGTCCAGTTATGCCAGCACCATTTGTTGAAGATGTTTTCTTTCTTCCATTGTATACTTTTGCCTCCTTTATCAAAAATGAGGTGTTCATAGGTTTGTGGGTTAAAATTCGGGTCTTCTATACAATTCCATTGGTCGACTTCTCTGTTTTTATACCAGTACCACACTGTTTTCATCACTGTAGCTCTGTAATAGAGTTTGAAGTCAGGGATGGTAATGCCTCCAGACAATCCTTTATTGTATAGGATTGATTTGGTTATCCTGGGTTTTTTGTTTTTCCATATAAAGTTGATTATTGTCCTCTCAAGATCTGTGAAGAATTTTGATGGGACCTTAATGGGGATTGCATTGAATCTATAAATTGCCTTTGGTAGAATTGCCATTTTTACTATGTTGATCCTCCCAATCCAAGAGCAAGGGAGGTTCTTCCATTTTCTGGTATACTCCTCAGTTTCTTTCTTCAATGCCTTAAAGTTCTTGTCAAATAGATCTTTCACTTCCTTGGTTAGAGTTACCCCAAGATATTTTATGCTGTTTGTGGCTATCGTGAAAGGTGAAGCTTCTCTGATTTCCCTCTCTGCTTCCATATCCTTTGTGTATAAGAGTGCAACTGATTTTTTGGAGTTGATCTTGTATCCTGCCACATTACTAAAGCTGTTTATCAGCTGTAAAAGTTCTTTGGTGGAGTTTTGGGGGTCGCTTATGTATACTATCATATCATCTGCAAATACCGAAAGTTTAACTTCTTCCTTTCCAATTCGAATCACCTTGACCCCTTTATGTTGTCTTATTGCTATTGCTAGAACTTCAAGCACTATATTGAAGAGGTATGGCGAGAGTGGACAGCCTTGTCATGTTCCTGAGTTTAATGGGATGGCTTTGAGTTTCTCTCCATTTAATTTGATGTTAGCTGTCGGCTTGCTGTATATAGCTTTTATTATATTTAGGTATGACCCTTGTATCCCTAATCTCTCCAATACTTTTATCATAAAGGGATGTTGAATTTTGTCAAATGCTTTTTCAGCATCTAATGAGATGACCATATGGTCTTTTTCTTTCAGTTTATTTATATGATGGATTACATTGATAGATTTTCGTATGTTGAACCAGCCCTGCATCCCTGGGATGAAGCCTACTTGATCATAATGGATAATTTTTCTAATGTGTTCTTGGATTCGGTTTGCCAGTATTTTGTTGAGGATTTTTGCATCGATGTTCATGAGTGAGATCGGCCTATAATTCTCTTTCTTGGTTGAGTCTTTGTGCGGTTTTGGTATCAGAGTAACTGTAGCTTCATAAAAGGAATTTGGCAGTGCCTCTTCTGTTTCTATATTGTGAAATACATTAAGGAGTATAGGTATTAGGTCTTCTTGGAAGTTCTGGTAGAATTCCGCATTGAAACCATCTGGTCCTGGGCTTTTTTTGGTAGGGAGGTTTTTGATAACCTCTTCTAATTCTTCGCGACTAACAGGTCTATTTAGATTGTTCACCTGGTCCTTATTTAACTTTGGTAAATAATATTTATCTCAGAAAGTATCCATTTCCTTTACATTTTCCAGTTTTGTGGCATATAGGCTTTTGTAGTAAGATCTAATGATTCTCTGAATTTCCTCTGTGTCTGTGGTTATGTCCCCCTTTTCATTTCTGATCTTATTAATTTGCAAATTCTCTCTCTGCCGTTTGATTAGTTTGGATAGGGGTTTGTCAATCTTGTTGATTTTCTCCAGGAACCAGCTTTTTGTTTCATTTATTCTTTGGATTGTTCTCTGTGTTTCTATTTTATTGATTTCAGCCCTCAGTTTGATTATTTCCAGTCTTCTACTCCTCCTAGGTGAGTCTGCTTCTTTTTTTTCTAGAGCTTTCAGGTGGGCTGTTAAGTCTCCTATGTGAGCTTTCTCTGTTTTCTTTAAGTGGGCACTTAGTGCTATGAACTTTCCTCTTAGGACTGCTTTCATAGTGTCCCATAAGTTTGAGTATGTTGTTTCTTTATTTTCATTGAATTCCAGGAAGACTTTAATTTCTTTCTTTATTTCTTCCTTAATCCAGGTATGGTTCAGTAGTTGGCTGTTCAGTTTCCATGACTTTGTAGGCTTTCCGGGGGTAGCATTGTTGTTGAATTCTAACTTTAATCCATGGTTATCTGATAAGACACAGGTGGTTAGTAATATTTTTTTGTAACTGTGGATGTTTGCTTTGTTACCGACTATGTGGTCGATTTTCGAGAAGGTTCCATGAGCTGCAGAGAAGAAGGGATATTCTTTCCTATTTGGGTGGAATGTTCTATAGATGTCTGTTAAGTCCATTTGCTTCATTACCTCCATTAATTCTCTTATTTCTCTTGTTAGGTTTCTGTCTGATTGACCTGTCCATTGGTGAGAGAGGAGTGTTGAAGTCTCCTACTATTAGTGTGTGCGGTTTGATGGCTGCCTTGAATTTTAGCAATGTTTCTTTTATGTATGTGGGTGCTTTTATATTAGGGGCATAGATGTTCAGGATTGAGACTTCATCCTGATGAACTGTTCCTGTTATGGATATAAAATGCCCCTCTCCATCTCTTCTGATTGATTTAAGTTTGAAGTCAACTTTGTTAGAGATTAGTATGGCCACACCTGCTTGTTTCTTAGGTCCATTTGCTTGATAGGCCTTTTCCCAACCCTTTACTCTGAGTAGGTGCCTGTCTTTGTGGTTGAGGTGTGTTTCTTGTAAACAGCAGAATGTTGGATCCTGTTTTCGTATCCAATCTCTAAGCCTGTGCCTTTTTATAGGTGAGTTGAGTCCATTGACATTAAGTGATATTAATGACCAGTGGTTGTTACCTCCGGTCATTTTTTTTTAGTCGTAGAGTTTGTGTGTTTCCCTTCTTTGGTTTGTGTTGATGAAGGGTCTCTAGAAGTCTGAGTTATTGTGGTCATTGTTGGACTCCTTGGTTAGTGATTTTCCTTCTATTACTTTCTGTAAGGCTGGATTTGTGGCTGCATATTGTTTGAATTTGTTTTTATCCTGGAAAATTTTATTTTCTCCATTTATAGTGAACGAAAGTTTGGCTGGGTATAGTAATCTGGGCTTGCATTCATGGTCTCTCAGTTTCTGCAGTACATCTATCCAGGACCTTCTGGCTTTCATGGTTTCCATGGAAAAGTCAGGTGTAAGTCTGATAGGTTTACCTTTGTAAGTAATTTGGCCTTTTTCCTTTGCCGCTCTTAATATTTTTTCCTTATTCTGTATGCTTTGTGTTTTGATAATTATATGGCGAGGGGATTTTTTTTTTTATCCAGCCTATTTGGTGTTCTGTATGCTTCTTGCACCTTCATAGGTATATCTTTCTTTAGGTTGGGAAAGTTTTCTTCTATAATTTTATTAAATATATTTTCTGGACCATTGAGCTGCACTTCTTCTCCTTCTTCTACTCCTATTATTCTTAGGTTTGGTCTTTTTATTGTGTCCCATATTTCCTGAATGTTTTGTGATGAGAGTTTGTTGGACTTGCTGTTATCTTTGATCATAGTGTTTATTTTCTCTATGGTATCTTCAGAATCTGAGAGTCTTTCTTCTATCTCTTGTATTCTGCTGGTTATGCTTGTTTCTGTAGTCTCTATTTGTTTACCTAGATTTTCCATGTCCAGCCGGCCCTCTGTTTGTGTTTTCTTCTTTGCCTCCATTTCAGTTTTCAAGTCTTGAACTGTTTTCATTATCTGTTTGATTGTTTTTCCTTGGTTTTCTAGGGTATCGTTCACTGATTTATTCAATTCTTCAAACTTTCTGTTATATTTCTCATCCATTTCTATAAGGGCGTTTTTTACATGCTGTTTAAGGGCGTCAATCACTTTCATGAAGTCAATCTTTTCTCCTTCTTAATTAAGGTGTTCATGTCCTTCCGTTGTGAGGTCGCTGGTTTCTGGTGGCTTCATGTTGCTTTTCAGTTTGTTGGGCGAATTCTTGCCTTGGCGTCTGCCCATCTCTTCTTCCAAATGCTCCCTTATGGATCTTCTTTTACCAGATCAGGTCTCCTTGCCTACCCAACGCGGCCTCCCCAATGTTGGCTCTCCTGGCACCAAGGGATCAGGTCTCCGTGCCCAACACTGGCTCATCTAGCGGGGAGAGATCAGGCCTCTGTGCTGGTTGGGCAGCTCGCAAACAAAGTGCCTACCCTGCTTGGTGCAGGCAGGCCACAGAAACAAAGGAACTGGAGCCTGCCCAGGCGCCCCGAGGACTGGGACCTAGCACCCAGACAGGCTGGGCTGGGCGATGCCACGCGCCGAAAGAGGGCAGTGGGGCCAAAGTGGGGGGGGGCTCTGGACGGAAGCTGGGTGGGCCAGGAAGAAAGAGGCAGTACCCAGGGAATAGAGGCCCTGCAGAGAGCCCAAGAAGGACAGGAGGCCAAGGAACCCCCGAGTTCCCCGTCCCCGGCTGGCGCCGCGGGCCAGAAACTCACCCCAATGCTGGTTCTCCTGGGGCCGAGAGATCAGGCCTCTGTGCTGGTTGGGCAGCTAGCAAACAAAGCGCCTACCCTGCTTGGTGCAGGCAGGCCACAGAAACAAAGGAACTGCAGCCAGCCCGGGCGCCCCGAGGACTGGGACCCAGCGCCCAATGCCATGCGCCGAAAGAGGGCAGTGGGGCCGAAGTGGGGAGGGCTCTGGACGGAAGCTGGGTGGGCCGGGAAGAAAGAGGCAATACCCAGGGAATAGAGGCCCTGCAGAGAGCCCACGAAGGACAGGGGGCCTCAGAACCCCCGAGCTCGTCATCCCAGGCTGGCGCCGTGGGCCTGAAACTCACCCCAATGCTGGTTCTCCTGGGGCCGAGAGATCAGGCCTCCGTGCTGGTTGGGCAGCTCGCAAACAAAGCGCCTACCCTGCTTGGTGCAGGCAGGCCACAGAAACAAAGGAACTGGAGCCCACCCGGGCGCCCCGAGGACTGGGACCTAGCACCCAGACAGGCTGGGCTGGGCGATGCGGTAATTAAGCTTTTTTTCATTTATTTTCCCCCAAAGCCAAGGGTGATGATTTCTTAAAATCCTGCCTAATACCTTTACTTACTAAATATGATGGATGATGAATAATAAAAACTTCAATTTTAGGTGGTTTCTGTTTCTATTCTATTTTCATCTCAAGGAGTTTATTTTTTCTTAGAAATACACACCAAATGATATTCATTTATATTTTATATCTCATAGTTTTTCTTCAGGGATTTATTAAGTTATGTGTTCTCAAGATGCTTTTGTGTTTTTGTTTTGTTTGCTTTGATGTTTGTTATTATCCCTGGAGAGGTCATTATTTATTTAATGAAAAAAAGAACAACTAAACTCAGAGAGTTAGGCCCCAACTTGTTCAGAGATACTACTGTTCATTGTATTGAATTAAACTTATACATCCAGCTTGAATTTATTTTCTTTTCCAAAGTTTTATATTTAATAAAACTAAAAACAGAAATTTTAAAAAGGATATAAAAGCTAGCCAATAGGAAGCTAGATTTAATAGACCAAGCCTTGATTTAATTAATACAGTTTCAGTGTGGTTATTTAGGGAGTCTGGGTGGCCAGGAAATGAACAAGTGGCCTCCTACTACAACTAAATTTTGTTAGACAAACTGACAATTGCCAGGTTTTCTTTCACTTACTTTTTATCTTGGTGCTTGTTATTGAGAGCTACTATCTATTAACAAGATTGTTATTTTCAAAAATATCATAATATATTAGCTATCCATAGGCTGCGATTTGCCTTATATTCTTGATACCTATGTTAAATTTACTTTATGCATCAAGAATTTAAACTATACAAAACTTTCCCAAACACTTCAGTTATTTGTCTTCACTCTGGTACCAACTTCATAAAATAATACATCTTTTTTAGCTGCACCCTTTTCTAAAAGACAAGCAGTTTACTAATCATGCTGGAGAACAAGTGAATTTGAATGAGAAAATGAAACTGAATGCAGAGTATGACATTCTCAACTATTGGAACTTTCCAGAAGGTCTAGGACTTAAAGTAAAAGTTGGACAGTTTTCCCCATATGGTCCACTTGGTCAACAATTATCTTTATCTGAGGACATGATAGAATGGGCCACAGGAATTACAGAGGTGAGTTGGGTATAATTATAATACAATTAACTACACATAGTAAAACAAATCTTGATAAGGACCTCGTAACCAAAATCTATTTACAATGGACCTTCTTATAAAGAAAAGAGTAATTTCTTCTAATAAAGTCTCATTTCAGGGAAGAGTCCATTCCCAAGAATCTCAATGTTATTTTTGTAGAACTTTTATGTCCTATTTCTTTGTTTGAAAACTTTCTATTTTATTGGTCTTTTGCTTTATGTGTGTTTGTTTCATTGGGGTTTTCTCTTTTCAGTTTTGTTTCCTTGTTTTGTAAACATAGAGAAAGAAAGGGCATAGAGTTGAACAAAGGGTGAGATAGGGAGATCTAAGAGGAATTGAAGGAAGAAAGATACATGATCAGAATATTTTCTGTGAATACGTCTTTTAATGTTTTATACTAAACTATATATATTTTAATCTTTTCTTTTGCCTTGCAGTTTTGTGATTTTTTATGTACTGATATTTTTAAGTTTTCTATATAAATTTAAAAAATATTACTGGATATTAAAAATATAAATATATGAAATAGTATATGTTGTTTTTTAGGACCCATATAAAATTAAGGATACTACTATTTCTGTGAAGAATGAAATAGGAATTTTAAATTGATATTGCATTGATTCTGTAAATAGTTTTTGGTAGAATGGTCATTTCCACAATATTACCTCTATCAATCCTTGAGCATGGGATGTCCTAACATCTTTATGAGGAAATTCAATTACAATAACAAATACAGAGATTTGACGGAAATATTCATGTTAACTTGAAGTAGAATACACTTTTGTATTTTCTTTTTTTCCTAACATGGTTCAGAGACAGCATCATTAGAGTACTGATTGGAGAAGATATACTTCGCAGATTTTAGAGCTAAGGGTGTCCATCATTCCTTCAATAGTAAATTGAGGAAGGAATTGGAGAAATGGAAATGGAGAGTAAAGTAGGAATAAGAAGCACAGTGCATGGTTTAGGGCCACGAATGATAGTGGAGGAAATATTTCATAGCGGTTCACCAAAGCAGCGGTAGGGGTGATTTCTGCTCGGGCAATGGTTTCCAGGATGCCAGGCAGGAATCTCAGCTTCAAGCTTCTCTGCCTCATTTCAGCTCCCATCTGCTCACCCAGTTTTTCTCCACCCATCAATCCACTCATGGCTAGCAAACGGGGTTGACATGTTCCAGCTGCTGTTTTCTAGTGTCCATGACCAACTGCCCCTCATTGACGGCTACTTTTGTCCTTGACCTGGTGCGAGCAAGATGGTGAAGCAGCACTAGCTTGACTGTTCCTTTGGAAACAAAAGCGTCATGTAGGCTTATTTTATTTTCCTTTAATTCTTTCTCTGCTAAAAGTAGAGTCTATTTGGTTTTAACTGTGACTCTTGTAACTCTTGTCTTTCACTGACTCTCACAGAGGCAGCTTTTAATCCATTATCATACCCAACAATCCCTTGAACCATGTATGTGCTTTTTAAACTCTATACTTCTAATTTAAGAAAGAGAATTTTTTATATACCATATGTAATGAGATCATGTTCATTTACCAATATGCACCTAAATGCTCACACATTTCATATGAAAATATGTACAGCATCTGTTGGGGGTTGTCATTACTGACAGATCTTTAGGTTGAATTTGGTGGTTTCTGGGACTTGTTTAGCTATTACTTTTGACTGATAAGGCACTATGGTGTGCTTTGTGACAGTAGAAGACATTCACCTCATGACAGCAACATTAGAGGTAGGATGAGTCCATTGTCTCAACACACCTTCCAGTGGCAAGCCTCCAATCACTAACTTTCTCACCTTTTAAAAAACATTTTGTTTTTATTTTTTTACTATTTATATGAATGTGAAGGAAGGGATTATCTTATCTGCATGTCAAGTGCAGGTGCCTATGGATGCCAAAAGAGGCTGTTGGATTCCCTGTAGCTGGAGTTAACAGGCAATTTTGACCCATGCAATGTGAGTCTGGGAATCAAATTCATGACCTCTGCAAGAGCATCCCATGCTGTTAATACTGAACCATTTCTCCACCCCAATACTTCTCCACTTACAGGCTTCAGCATGTCTCAGCAGCATCATAGGCTGAAGGTCATCACTGTTAAGGCAGTGTGTATGTCCAAGCTACAGCAACATCCATCCAATTGGTTGTTTATGGATACAAAAACTATGTTCACTAATGTTCCAGTTCTATGAATAATGTGCTCAGTATAGTAGTAAGTGAAAATATGAATTATAACTTGCTCACTGATTTTCCTAAGACTCCCCAGTCTATCTGCAGTGAAAGTTGTAGTCCTGGATTCAGAAAATCCCTCCCAGAAGGAAATGTGGCTTGTTGTTTTGACTGCACTCTGTGTCCAGAGAATGAGATTTCCAATGAGACTGGTAAGGGTGTTTTATGGAAAAATTCTCTACTTCTAATTAATAGCATTTTTATGAAGTGTCTCACATTTGTACTTCCAACTCTTTACACACTGAGCCATCTCCCTAGCCTAAGATATTAAGCAAAGTGTAGTGATATACACCTTTTACACTCAGGAGACAGAGGCAGGCCAATATCTGTGAGGTTATAACCAATTACTCAGGAGGCTGAGACAAGAGGTTTATTGCAAGTTCAAGGCCATCCTAGGTATCAAAAGGGATCTCATTTCAAACAGAAGTCAGGGAAAGTTTTAAAAAAATTTACAGTAACTCAAAAAAAAAAAGAATGGATAATGGGGCATGATATAGAATGTTAGCAGGAATCCAGTGAGAACCAGTTAACTTTCATTAATATATACTGTATTGTTAAGACTACTGATTTCTTCAATATTTAATTACTGATTAATACCTTTAAGTGTTCAAATGCATGAATATAAATGATGTGATGCTGAGGTCAATCACCTCTATAATGAAAACTTTTTAGAGACAGGGTCTCTCTTGTAGATGGAACAGCGGGCCACTTCCCACCGCCCAGCTCCCAGTCACCAGCTAGCTTTACCCAAAATAATTACATGGAAACTGTATTCTTTTAAACACTGCTGGGCCCATTAATTCTAGCCTCTTATTGGCTAACTCATATATCTTGATTAACCCATTTTTATTAATTTGTGTAGCACCACGAGGTGGTGGCTTACTGGGAAGGATCTTAACCTGCATCCATCTTGGAGAGGAGAGCTCTAGTGTCTTCCTCATCGCCTTCTTCCCAGCATTCTGTTCTGTCTACTCTGCCTACCTAATTTTCTGTCCTATCAAAGGGCCAAGGCAGTTTCTTTATTAACCAATGAAGGTAACACATAGACAGATGACCCTCCTCCATCACTCTCTATGTAATCCTGGCTGTCCTGCAACTCACTATGTAGATCAAGCTGCCCCTAAATTTCTAAAGATCCACTGCCTCTGTCTTCCAAGTACCAGAACTAAAGAAAGACATATGCCACTTTGCCTGGCCTATAATGGTAAACTCTTTAAATTCACTTTTTAAATAAAAAGTGTAATCATCTTTCTGGGAATTAAACTAAGGTTGTGGGCTTGGTGGCAGGCACCTTTTTTTCAGCAAGCCACCTTGAAGGCTCTCTAATGTATTTTTTTAAAGTCTTTGATTAGTGGAGTTGGGCATTTAGCTCAATTGATAGAGTGCTTGCCTAGGTTTCAACTCCAGCACTGTATATGCTGTATTTGGTGACACACACCTAATTTCAGCACTTGAGAGAAGGAGAAAAGAGGATCAGAAGACCAAGGTCATCCTCAGAAACATAGTAAACACAACAGACTATCTCAAAATAAAGTATTTTGTTAGTGTATATTTGGTGTAGAATATAATGGGTTTTATGAATATTTGTTCACATATAACATACAGTGTGACTATATTTACATCCACATCCTACCTTATCCCCCTCCTTCCTTCTAGAAGTTCTTCTTCTGGCCAAGTAGTTCACCTCCGTGTGTGTGTGTGTGTGTGTGTGTGTGTGTGTGTGTGTGTGTGTGTATGTAAAATCTAGACTGCAATAATGAATCATGCAATAATTGTCTTTGGAAACCTGATTTATTTATTTCATTACATAAGGTACAACCATACATAATTCTAGTTCTGGGGGATGTGATGCCCTCTGAAGACACCAACTATACACATGGTACAAGCAAAACCCCCATACATATAAAATAGATAAACCTAAAGAAAAATTAAATAATAATAAAACATAAAATGTATTTTTGTATAATTGTGTTATAAAGGGCACACAAGTCTAGCTCACTGCTCTATTGATCTGAGGAGACACTGTGATCACAACAACTCTTATAAAGAAAGCATTTTAGTTGGGGCCTGTTTACATTTTCAGAGGTTTACTCCATTATAACCATGGCAGGAAACATGGTAACACACCAGCAGACATGGTGCAGGCAGAGTAGCTGAGGGCTCTACATCTGAATCTGCAGAAAGCAGGAAGAGAGCCACTGGGATTGGCTTTTGCTTTTGAAAGCTCACAATCCATCCCCAGTGACATACTTCCTCCAACAAAGCCATACCTACTCCACAAGGGCACTCCTCCTAATCTTTCTCAAGTAGTACTCCTCTCTGATGACTAAGCATTCAAGACTATGAGGTCATTCTTTTTCAAACCACCACATTCCACTCCCTGCCTTCCCGTAGGGTTGGAGCCATATTATAATGTAAAATGCATTTAGTCTAATTTTAAAAGTCCCCATAATATCAACGTCTAGTGCGTTGGGGTCCCTGGGTAAGGGTCTCATGCAAATCAGGACACAGGGGATGCAAAGTGTGAACAACTGCATAATAAGCTTTATTTTGTATGGCCTTTTATGCAGACCAAAAAGCATTGCCTCAACTCTGAAACTCCCCCTTTACTCACGTACATGATCATGAGAAACTCTTACCTCTCCTTGCAAGATTCAATACCTCAATTAATAACAGTAATAAAAAGTACATAGAGAAGAAGTACATAGAAACAAGGCAAAAAGTATACAGAAGCAAAGCACTCCTTTGTAACTGGTAGAGCGTGAAGAACTGAGCTCAAAGGCCACTTCCTTATCCAGGGTACAGATTCTGACAGAACGTTTGAGAAATGGGCAGAAAAAGTTTGCTTTCATCTATGCTTGGTTTGCCAAGCAATCGTTTCCCAACTTTGTCTCATCTGTCCCAGGAGGAGCCTGAACTCTAAGCCAGTTCTGTGTCTCCACACCATAATCTATAACATTCTTAATACTGTTTACAAGCCCAAAGTTTACTCTCTTCTGAGACTCATGCAATCTCTTTAACTGTAACCCATGTAAAAATTAAAATAAAAAACAGGTCACATACTTCCAACATACAATCGCACAGAATGTACATTACCATTTCAAAAGAGAGGAAAGGAAGCATACTGAGGAAATACTAGACCAAAGAAAGACCAAAAGTCAACAGAGTCAACTCTAAATTCTTCATCTCCATATCTGATGTCAAAACACTTTTCAGCACTCTAACTCCTTCCAGCTTTGTTAACTGCAACACACCTGTCTCTCTCTCTCTTTGGCTGATTCCACACCCAGTCTGCAACTTTCCTCGGCAGGTATCTTATAACTCTGGCATCTCCAACATCTTTGGGTCTCCAACAAATCTAGACTTCACCTTTACAACTTCATACAATGGCCTTTCTGGGCTTCCATGCATACTCCTGACACACACCTAATCTCACCAGCATTCCTTAGCTGTGGAGGGAGGTACCACACAAGGATATATCTCTTTCATATATCCTTGACTCTAAAAGTCAGAACCATGTATTCAAAGCTGACAAGTTCTACTATTTGCTAGGCCTGAACATGGCCCCTACTTCCATTACATTTGTACTAGTTTTCTGTTGTTATGGTTTCCTTCACTGCTTAAGCTTTTCTTTCATTTCTTTTCAAAAGTTGGAAGACTTTCTGGGTGGGGTCTTCCCGGGGTCACAACTCCCATTATTAATTTTAGCATGGGGCTTTCTTTAAATGTTTATCTCTGTCTTAGTTAGAGTCTCTATTGCTGTGAAGAGACATCATGACCATGGCAACTCTTATAAAAGAAAATACTTAACTGGTGCTGGCTCATTGTTCAGAGGCTTAGTCCACTGTCATCATGATGGGAAACATGGTAGCACACAGGCATACATAGTGCTACAGAGGTAGCTGAGTTCTACATCTGGATCTGCAGGCAGCAAGAAAAGAACTGAGTGAGACATACTGAGACCTCAGAGCCCACCCCCTAGTTACACACTTCTTCCAATCAAGCCATACCCATTCCAACAAGGCCAAACCTCCTAATAGGGACCTATGGACCTATGGAGGGGACATTTTTATTCAAACCACCTCCATCCCCTTGAGTACTATATTTAGCTTGTTTACACTTCATGGTGCACTTTTTTCCTCAAAGTGTACATATTGTACTTTTCCTTGTTCATCTTGCTCCTTTTTATTATAGATCTACGTAAGGGTGACCACTAATAACCATGTAACACAATCACTTTTAGGTGGTCTTGAAATCTCCTCTTCCAGTGTCATTAATCTAAAACTCTTCAATTTAACATCAGGCAGATTTTGGGGCAAGAGCAGAAAATAGCCACATACTTCTACAAAATACAAGAAAAATTTCCAAGCTATTTATTAATATTCTCCTCTGAAACCTCTTGAGACAGGCCATCAAATCTACACTGCTCACATCACCACAGTCTTCCATGCTCCTATTAGGATGGCCCATTAAGCCCCACTTAAATCATCCAACCACTCTTCTAATCCTCCAACAAACATCATGGTCAGTCCTATCACAGAAAAAAAACACACTCCTGGTATCATCATCTGTCTTAGTCATTGTTCTAATGCTGTGAATCAACACCATAACCACAGCAGCTCTTATAAGAGAAACCATTTAATTAAGACTTGCTTATAGGCTCAGAAGTTTAGTCCATTATCATCATGGCTAGAAACAGGGCAGCATGAAGTTGGACATTGTGCTCGAAGCATAGCTGAGAGTTCAACATCTGGATCTGCAGGCAGTAGGAAGAGAACCACTTGGCCTGGCTTGGATTTTGAAACTTCAAAACCTACCCCCAGTGACACACTTCCTCCAACAAGATCACATGTCCTAATCCTTCCCAAGTAGTGCCACTCCCTGGCATCTAAGTATCCAAATGTTTGTGGCCTTTGAGGGTCATTATTACTCAAACCACCCCAATACACATGGCATGCATGTGGAAATTAGAAGACCACTGTAGGAGATCATCTGTAACTGCAACTCCAGGGGATCTTAGGCTATCTGTATCATTTGCACAAACCCACACACATGCACACATACACAAAACTAAAATTTTTAAGTCTACTTAATAAAAATTAATCTTTAAAAACAATCCAATATCCAATGTTTATATATGAAGTTAATTCCTTCCGACAAATTTTATGATAACACCTTTAAACTCCTTTGTTTGTTGCCAGAAAAGATGTCTCAAAGGCCAGGGTATGCCCTAACTTGCCAAGTAGCTGAGTCTGGCTTTGTACTCCTATTCCTCCTGATTCTACCTCCCAAATGCAAGAGCTACAGACATGTGGCAAACTGTTAAAATGCAATATTTACTTATTTAAAACACCTTCAGATAGAAGAAAAACAATCAGAGAAGTCAGTTCACTGGGTAGCTCCATTTGAACCCCATATCTGAGAATACCACTACAAAGAAAGGACTTGAGAAGACCCGTCTTACCTCACTAAACTTATTTTTCAAAATCAAGAGTGTGGTGTGTGTGTGTGTGTGTGTGTGTGTGTGTGTGTGTGTGTGTGCGTGTGTGTGTGTGTGTGTGTGTGTGTCCAGGAGTGTGGGTGTGCACGTGTCATGGTGCACAGATGGAATTGGAGTCAGTCATCACCCTCACTCTGCCTGAGATCGCGTTTCTTCACAGATGCATCAGCCAGGCCAGATGCCCCACGAGCTCCTGGAAAATATTGTCTAACTCTCATCTTATAGCAGGGGTGCACTGGGATTATAGAGGCTTGTGCTACAGCATCCAGCTTTTATGTGGACCCTGGGAATCCAAACTCAAATTATCAGGCTTAGGCAGCAAGCTGTTTATCCAGTGAATCAGCTCTCCCCAGCCCAGGAAATATTTTACATGAATGCAATATTGTGATCAAATTGAAGTTGGATATTGTAAGTAAGTATGTAAGTTTCTGAAAAGTGGAAAATAATAACACTATTTTTGATATTTGAATATCAGAATATTCAAAACAACACACAATTGAATAAAGAGGAGAAACTGTAGCTTTGTTCATGTCACATTGCAGGAAATACATGGTAGTCACGTTATTCCCCATAAAGCATTCTTTCGTTTGGTGTCTGAAGTAACAAGGGATGTCTGTTAGGCTAAACTACTCAAGTGAGTGGTTAAAGAGGACAAAAGAAAACTAACCTGAAATAACAAATATACATGCTTTCACCAGATGCAGATCAGTGTGTGAAGTGTTTAGATCATCAATATGCCAACACAGACCGAAACCATTGCCTCCAGAAATCTACGACCTTCCTGGACTATGACGATCCCCTGGGGAGAGGGCTGTCATGCATAGCCTTGTACTTCTCTGCACTGTCAGCTCTCGTTCTTGGGATCTTTCTGAAGCAGCAAGACACGCCCATCGTGAAGGCAAATAACTGCACTCTCAGCTACATCCTGCTCATCACCCTTAACTGCTGTTTTCTCTGCTCTTTTCTCTTCATTGGCCACCCCAACACAACCATTTGCATCCTGCAGCAGACCACATTTGGAGTGTTGTTCACTGTGGCTGTTTCCACTGTCTTAGCCAAAACTATTACTGTGATTCTGGCCTACAAGGTCACTGCCCCAGGAAGAAGAATCAGGTGGTTGTTGGTAACACGGGCACCTAACTTCATTGTTCCCATCTGCACCTTGTTCCAGATTATCTTGTGTGGGGTCTGGCTGGGAAAATCTCCCCTCTTCATTGACACAGATGCACACTCTGAGCGTGAACACATTATCATCCTGTGCAACAAGGGCTCAGTCACTGCTTTCTACTGTGTGCTGGGATATCTGGGAGCTCTGGCCTTGGGAAGCTTCACTGTGGCTTTCCTGGCCAGAAACCTACCTGACACCTTCAATGAAGCCAAGTTCCTGACATTCAGCATGCTGGTGTTCTGCAGTGTCTGGGTCACCTTCCTCCCTGTCTACCACAGCACCAAAGGGAAGGTCATGGTGGCTGTGGAGGTCTTCTCCATCTTGGCATCCAGCGCAGGGCTCCTAGGTTGTATCTTTGCCCCCAAGTGCTACATTATTTTGTTCAGACCACAGATGAACTCTATTCAGGGTCTCAGGAACAAAATACATTATAGGTACAAGGCTTAATAAATTTAGTATTAACTTTCAAGTTAGCACATGAAGGAGATTTCATTATTACATTTTCATACATATATTTGTTCCTATTCATCTGTCTCACAAACTGATACTGCATCCCCTCTATTGACCTCTTCCTGTTTCTTCCTTATCTTAAAACAATCCTCATTTTTACACTCATGTCTGTGTGTTTCTTTACTCCCCGCCCCTTCCCACCTTCCATACTTCCACTCCTTTCTTGGAATCCTTCCACTTTAAGAATGAAGGAAGAGAAAGAGAGAGAGAGAGAGAGAGAGAGAGAGAGAGAATGCCAGCCCCCCTTGTGGTATTTATACTTATGACTATGGCTTAGGTGACCAAATAAACAGTTTCGGTTCCAAAATTTTTCTTTTAAATGTTATGGCTTTGCTCTTATTTAAGGCTGAAGAAATGCCACTGTGAATATGCTTCATATTTACTTTATCCACTCACCTGCTTATGGATATCTGCATGCTTCTTTTATTACTAAAACTAAAGTACAGCAATAATTGTGGATGTCCAATTATCTCTGTAGATGCCTTCTGGGTCTATATATCTAGGAGTTGTATGATGGATTGAATGGTACTTCTCTTTGTAATTTTGTTACTAACTTCTACTCTGCTTTCTACAGTGGTACAAATATCCTACTAAACATGTAACAAAATTGATTAAGGAAAAAATGGGGTGTGGGATCAGCTTTCTAAGAAGACCTGTGAACTTGTGGTGCTGACTATCCCTATGATCTAAGCCGCTGCTGAAATTCACCACCACCACTTCTTCAAAATCCAGGAGAGACGTACAAACTTACACATGTGTGACTATAACCACAAAATATAAGAAACATAACAAAGAAAGACAACATAATTTTCTGAAAAAGTTCAACTGGTGAACTCAACATTCTGAAATAGGTAAATGATCAGAACTTTTCAGAAGTTTTCTTGAAAAAAAAAAAACAAAAGATCAAAGACCTGAACGAGGATATCCATAGGCAGATTTATTCCATACATACCTTCAATACCTATAAAGAAAGTCATTAATACAGAAGAAAATGGCAGCAAGACAAAGGAAAACTATAACAGGAAGAACAGGCTGTTTGTTCTGGGTGCCCTGCTAGTTTGACCCCAAAATAATCACACAGAAATTGTATTAATTAAATCACTGCCTGGCCCATTATCTCTAGCCTCTATTGGCTAACTCTTACATCTTAGTTTAACCCATTTCCATTAATCTGTATTACCATGAGGTCATGGCTTACCTGGAAAGATTTAACATGTCTGACTTGGTAGCTCCATGGCAGCTCTCTCTCTCTGCTTTCTTCCTCCCAGAATTCAGTTCTGTCTTCTCTGCCTACCTAAGTTCTGCCCTATCAGGCCAAGCAGTTTCTTTATTAATTAACCAATGAAAGCAACACACAAACAGAAGTACCTCATATACCAGAAAACAATCAGCAGCATGAGAGAAAACTTCAACAATGACACTGAGATGAGGAGGGACAACAAAAGTATTGAAAATGAAAAAATAAATTAAAAAAAGCAGAGTGGGAAGCATGAACAATGGACTCAAAGAAGCAAAAGAAAGACTTCCAGATGGAGAAGGATGAAAATATAATAATGCAGATACCAAGAATCGAAAAATAAATGAGCATGACCACAATGTCCATGAGAGATCAAACCCAAGAACCCACAGGACTAGAAGGAGTAACATAAACCCAAATGGTGCAGGATATTCATTCAACAATATTACAGCAAAAAAAAAACCAAGCCTAGAAACCATTCAGACATTCAAACACAAAACACATTTAGAACCCCAAACAGACATGACCAGAGAACAACCTTCCCATGGCATAGGACAGTCAAGATGTCAAAAATACATAGCAAAGAAACAATATTAAATGCTGTCAAGGAAAAAAACACCAAATCACCTACAAAAGCAAATAACAGAGTAATATTAGCAAACTAAAAGCCAGAAAGTCATGAAATGGTATCTTTCAAGTCCCAAAAGCAGATTAATTGCCAGTCAGGACTACTATGCCAGGCAAGTGATCTTCTAAATTTGAGAAAAAAGAAGGACATTTCAAGGTAAACACAACTGGGGGAGTTCAGTAACACCACGCCAGCACTGCAAAGGACACTAAAAGAATACTATATACAATGGAAGATATTTCAATCACTAATTCAGAGGAAAGAATAGATTTCATGTTCAGACAAGCTGAACAAAGGTAAGCTGGAAGGAGTCCATTATATCCAACAACATAAACCAGATATGAATGTGGGATGGCATAAAGAACAGACAATAACCAAACTGACAGGAAAAAACAGAAATTAATAGCTATTTCTCATCAATAATTTCTGTGTAATGGACTCAACTCATCAATAATGTTACAGACCAGAAGGATGGATTAAAAATGTAAAAGGAAGCTGGGCGGTGGTGGTGCACGCCTTTAATTCCAGCACTCGGGAGGCAGAGGCAGGGGGATCTCTGTGAGTTCAAGACCAGCCTGGTCTACAAGAGCTAGTTCCAGGACAGGCTCCAAAACCACAGAGAAACCCTGTCTCAAAAAACAAAAAAAAAAATGTAAAAGGAATATGGAGAATGGTGTAAAGTTACTGCTTGACAGGGGTTGGGAAGGAGGAAGTACAACTAAGAAGAACGTAGAGGACTGGGGGCTGTGAAATGACTCTATATGGTATTTCAGTGGTGAACACAGGTGGAAACCCACTGAAAGTAAGATACAAAATAGGAACCCTAGTTTGGTGTGACGATGAACACATGTATTTGTGGCATTTTGGAGACTGATGGGAGGGCAAGTTTAAGGGTAATCTGGGATACAGATAAAATCCTGAATTAAAAAAGAATAAGATGGAAAATATGAACACTAATGTGAAGTGTAGACTTTGGGTGAGGATGTGTCATTGTGGATTATAACAAATACACCACTGTGATGGAGGATGTTGACAGTGGGAGAGGCTTACACTTGATAGGGAAAGGGAACAATGAAACCTCTGTGCCTTCCTCTCAGTGTTCTAGTAAACATCAAGCTCTAAAGAATCCTTATAAAATAAAAATAAAATCTATTCATATATTTAAGAAAAAATGAAATTCAACTCTATAGTGTCTCCAAGAAACACACCTCATTGATAAAATCAAAAGATAGAAGACATTCTATCAAGAGCATTAAAACCAACCACACCAAATGTTGGAACTCCAACTTCATAAAATAAACATTAAATGGAAAAACAAGTCCTCATATGATATTAGTAGTGAATTCAATACCAAACTAGATAGGTCATCCAAACTAAGTCAACAAAGATGTGCCAGAGTTAAACTATGTCATAGATTAGATGGACTTAGCATATTCCTACAGAATATTCCATCCAATCAATATTAACCATTATATTTGGCTATATACATTCTTCTTAGCAGGGAATGATACCACCCAGAGTGGGCCGGTCTTCTCACTTCAATTAACCTAATCAAAATACTCCTTACAGGTATGCCTAGAGGCCCATCTTTCAGTTGACTCTATAGCTCAACAAGCTGACAATGGAGGTTAACCATCACAACTAATCCCATTTTTAGAATCCAGCATTACTCTGTACTAAGGATATTAGTAAGGGCAGTATGTTTTTTAAAGTTTGTTGGTCCCATTTTTTTGTTTTTACTTTTACATAAAAAGTAATGGGTTTATTGCAGCATCTTCATACCCTGAGTATTCTTATTAAATCACTCATTACTCATCCTTTCCACATTTTGTATGCAGTCTCCTTCTGGTTGATTCTCTTTTCCCTTCTGTTTCCATGTCATATGCATTACATTCTTCATCTCTTTTAAGATCATTTCCTTCTCTCTTATGATCCCTTATATTTTCATGACCTATAAACATATAAATGCAAACACATACATATGCACAAATATTTATAATTTAAAATCTAAGTTTTTGCTTTTCTAGGTTGGTTCTCCTTCACAGGCTGGCTTCAAAATGCTGTAAAATAATCTTTTTGTACATAATATGTTTCACTATAATTGGTTTAAGAAAAAGTTGAATTTTCAGTACAGAGAAAATGCTAGGAAGAGGAATGGCAGAGTTGTGAGGAAACACCAGGGATGCACAATAAGCAGCATGGGCTTCACAAAGTAAAGGTAACCAAGCCACAATAATGAACATTCATTAAAAGATATGGGTTAATTTAAGTTATAAGAACTAATTAAAATAAACACGTCTAAGCTATCAGCCAAGATTTCATAATTAATAAGAAGTCTCCGTGCCATGATATGGGAACTGGCTGGTAGGACAGAGGAAGATTTGCAGCATATGGCACCCAATGTGGGGCCATGTATATCTACATAAGGCCGGAAATAACTTTCCAGTGAGAGAGAATAAGAGAGATAGAGAGAGAAAGAGAGAGAACTTGCAAACATGATCTCCTGGAAGCCATGGTCTCTCAGATAGGCTCAGCACTAGTGGTTTACAGAGGCATGCCTCTTTTAAGAGGCTCTGCTACTAAGCACTTGAATGGGGTCCATGAGCATCAGGCAGCGCTCTACTTGGTGGCATGAGACTAGGTAGAAATGCTTGCAGCAGCGTGGACCCAGAAACTTGCCAATGTTGGGACAGTAAACATGGCTCTGGTCAGTACCTCCACAATTAGGCTAGAATCTCATAAAACTAAGTAGGTGGAGCTAGCTACCAGCACACCATGAGTGAAGCTACATTCTAAGATTTTTCTCCTGAAGACAAAAAAGGTTACATATAGGCATTAAACAAGTTCAGATGGAAAATAACCTCTAAACAAGATGCAGTGTCTTTAAAAATGTTTGTAGACATAAGGAAAAAATGGTATAGACACTTATAAAAAATAAGTAATTTAAAAATAATAGAGAAAATTCTTTAAAGAAAGAATAAGTCACATAGAGATATGAAATATGCAGGGAGTCTAATCCTGTATTATTATTATTGTTACTGTGCAGTCTAAATTTTTTATTGCTTATAAGCAAATGACAGCTGCTGCAAGACAGGACCATGAAAGGAATTTCTGAAATAAACAAGTCTGGAAACTTTAAGAATGCCTTAACTCTAAAATTAAAATCAAAAAAGTCTTGCTTTGGGGAAGAGGTTATGATTTTGTTTATACAGAAAACAAAAGGCTATGGATTTGCTTAAGTTTGATAGATGTCAAATTTGATAGGTGAAGACCCCCTGAAAGTCTGCTTACAGATTTAAAGAAATAAACTTAAAATAACTACAAGATAGTTAACGTATATTTTACGTGCTTGAACAAACAATGAAGACACATCTTTGGCAGGTTTATATACAAGACACAGCCCATCCTTGTGTTAATACAGTTATGTATGTTACCTTACAAAGTTTGTGTTTTTAAAGCAAGGGGATAAGACACCAATGAAAATGAATGATCCAGGTGATCCAACCTCTCAGAGTGCCTCTGTTGCAATTTGCTCAGAATTCTGCATCCAGAACAGCCTCAAGGCTGATGGCTGAGATGGTCCAGCCTCACAGACTATTCTAACCAGGATTTGACCATTATCCTATTTTCTCATTCCCCAAAGATGCCATTACCTACAGGCAACAAAAATCAGTTTAGAGAACACAATGCCTACATTCCTAAGAGGTGGAGTGGGTGTTTTGGTCATTTGTTGGGCTATGGATATTTGTCATCACTTGGAGGGTTACAAATTGTTACTGGTTATAGTCATAGAGAAAGTTAAATGAAGGAGATTAGATTCAAGTATCTCTTTCTGAAGGGAAAAGGGGAAGTATAATATAAAAATGAAGTAGAGAAATAAGCACTAGGCAGCCTGAGAATTTTCTGTGAATGAAGTGAAGGGAGGCCCCAGGCAGGGTTATATAGAGTGTGCACCATCCTCTCCTCCCCCACTGCACTGCTAGTCAAGTCCTGCTCTTCATCAGGACAGCCCTGGCCTGGGAATGTAGAAGGGGGAGCTACCAATGGGAAAACTCAACTTACCTAGTTTGTAAAAAACAACATAGAAGGACCCAGGTGGACTGTCACCTCTTCCCTGTGGGAACTCATCTTCCCAGCCACATCTGTCTGAGTTCTCTGCATAATCCCAGTCTCATCCACAGGAGCAAACTACAGCTAAAGAGTCTGTGTTCAGCAAAAGGATGACGCTGTGTCAGGCACCCAGTGATCTCCACCGCTTTGGGAAGTTCGTGGGAGCCTCTGCACCTATTCTGTGCCTTGGGAGCCTCCATAGAGGACAAGGTGCTGTTGTACAAATTAAGCATGCATAGAAAAGTGCTCTGAGCACATGAATTAAACCAGACATATGATTTCCAGCATGCTGGGAAAACAAGTTCACCCACAAGGCAAGCAGCACTGATCGCACTCAAATATAGCAAAACACACTTGAACTTTGTCAGTCCTGTGTTTTGAGATGAAACAAGGCCCTCAGCCCTTACAGGATGTAAATTGATGATGTGAGTGACAGCTAATGCATCATACAAAAACACTAACTGTGAACTTGCATCTTCCTGATATCCTTAAAATGAGAAGGGAATGACAGAAACCAGAAACCTAACAACATACCATACTGTTTTCACAAACTGAAAAGACAACAGACAGGGACAAGTGTGTCTGCACCATTGCCAGCAGCAGAAAATGTAAGTTCAAGCTTGTACAAGGCAGGTACAAAAATTATTTCTCCATATGTTCTATAAGAACCATGAAGGTTCAAAATAAAAATAATGGAAGAACTATTTCAAAATATGATCATACATACATATATGATCATATATACATAAAAATCTAAATGAATTATTGTGTTTACATGTATAAGTTATTATTAATTCATATTAAATTATATTCAAACTTTCTGTGGTGGTCTCCTTTCTCTCTTTATCTGTCTTCCTAAGTGGTGAATATAAAGATAAATAGAACCATACACATAGAGATAAAATAACCAAATACTAGGAATGGGTCCTTGGAAATCCAAAATTAACTAAAATTAATTATGTAAATATAAAAACAATACACAGGCAGTTTAATTGGATTTTGTATCACAGAGTGCAGATTCTAAATTAAATTTATCTCTAGCTAAAATTCATCAACTGACCAAATACCAGGGACTTAATTAATTCTTACCCTAAATAAAAGTTATACCTTTGTAACTACCATTAATACCCTGCCCATGATATTAGAAAGATGGTTTAATATCTGTTAGAAATGAAATATGTATTTCTACTGTTGTCCTACAGATCTTATCATGTCATGCCCCATGTCATACCCTGCCTCCATGCTGACCCTGGCCTGAAGTCTAGCCCAGCTTGTTGAGTTCACAGTCATAATCCTGCCCTCACCACAATCTTCAAAGTGGAACCAGAATACCATACCCCACACCCCAGGACAGTCTGAGGAGCCCAGCTCCTGCCCCAGCTTGCTGTGTCCACATCAGACACACAAACAACAAAAAGTACACATAACTCAATCTCTTCACAAAAACACAAACAATATGAAAGGTCAAAACAGGATGTCTCTGTCCACAAACCCACCTGTCCTCTAGAAATGGTCTCCAGTGAGAATTATGTAGTTAAAACCCCAGGACAGAGATCTTTCAAAGTACTATCATACACTAAATCATATTAATAAATAAATTTTTAGAAGACACAAATAAAGAGAATTAAAGAGAATAATGCTCGACTGATATCCAGGAAAAGACAAATGTAAGGCTGAATGAAATAAAAAAGCAATCCAGGACTTGAAAACCAAACAGTGAAGAGAGCTAAGTCTGAAATGAAGATGGAATTGAAAACTCAATATCCCAGTAACAGAACTCCAGGAAACACCTTACAAGTACAGGATAGAATATCATGTTACAAAGTAGAGGAATTAGGCAACACAAGTAAATATGAAAAAATTCAAATACTAGAAAGAAGTATGCAGGAATTTTTAGACGTTATGAAAATATAAAATACTTAAATTATAAGCATTGCTAAGGGAGTAGTCCAGGTCAATGGCATAGACCAGATCAAAAAAAATATGGAAGAAAACTTCCCCTAATTAAAGAAAGACATGCCCATACACAGAATACCAAATAGACAAGATGAAAATAAATAAGAAACTCCCTGAGTTCTACTATATGCATAACACTAAATATACATAACATAAAAAGAGTATTGAAAACTACAGAAGGAAAAAACACAAGCCACAAGTAAAGAAAACCTCATCAGAAAACCAGCTGATTTCTCAAATAAATCTTTGGAAGACAGAAGAGCCTGAAGCAGTGTACTTCAAATTGTAAAACACACTGCCAACCTAGATTCCTATACCCAGCAAAACTACCTACCATAGTTGATGTCAATAGGAGACACTTCTATGATACAAAAGATTAAATAAATTTATGTGCAACAAGCCAGCCCTGTAGAGAATGCTGGAAGCAAAAATTTGGTGTAAGAGAGAAATAAATATAGGCAAGAGACTGTGGAAAGAAAACAAAGCTAAAACTATAGAAATACAAACAGTCTAGGCACACAAACTACAACAAAATGCCTGAAATCAGCACACAATTTTCAATAATAGCTTTAAATATTAGTGGCCTTGAATTCTTACTCAAAAGACATAGATTAGTTGAATGGATTAAGAAACAAAATATATCATTTTGTTGCCTAAAAGAAACTCAGATCTAAGGGAAAACATCTTCTCAAAGTGAAAGGATGAAAAAATATTCCAAGCAAATAGGACCTGGAAGAAATCAGCATTGCTATCCTCATATCTGAGAAAAAATATTTCAAACTAGAATAAATGAAAGGAGATAAAGTTGGACAGTACATGCCAATCAAGAAAATAATCAAGAAAACATTTTGTACTTTTTAATTAAAAACTATCTTTTTTCATTTTACATACCAAAACCAGTTCCCACTCCCTCCCTTCCTACCTTACCCTTCTCTTTCCCACACCCCACCCCATGCACTGCTCAGAGAGAGTAAGGCACATTAATTTGAGGAAAGACCAAGGTCCTCCCTACTATATCGAGACTGAGCAAGGTATTCCTCCAAAGAGAACAGGTTCTAAAAAGCCAGTACAAACAGTAGGGATAAATCCTGCTGACAGTGTCAGTGCCCCCCCCCCAGGTCTGACAAAGCCATACAACTGTCACCCACATTCTAAGGTCCTAGTTGGTTCTATGCTGGTTCCTTCCCTGTCCTGCCAGAGTTGGTGAGCTCCTATAGCTCAGTTAAACTTTCAGTGGGTATCCCCACCATGGTCTGGACCTCTTTGCTCATATTCTCACTCTTTCCACTGTTTGACTGGACTTCGGGAGCTCAGTCCAGTGCTCAGTTGTGGCTCTCTGACACTGCTTCCATCAGTTCCTGGATTAAGGTTTTATGGTGACATTTAAGATAATTATCAATCTGACTACAGGGCAAGGCTAGTTCAGGCATTCCCCAATACTGCTTAGGGTCTTAGCTGTCTTTTGGACTCCTGGGAATTTCCCTAGTGCCAGCTTTCTTGCCTGTCCCGTAATGGCTCCATCAATCAAGATATCTCTTTCCTTGCTCTCCCTCCCTGTCCTTTCCCCATCTCAACCATTTTGTTTCTTCATATTCTCCTTCTTGCTCCCCTTCTTTCTTCCTCCCACCCCCTTGTGCCCTCCCTTCTCCTTCACTCCCACATTCCCAATTTTCTCAAGAGACCTTGTCTATTTCTCCTTCCCAGGGTGATCTATGTATGTTTCTCTTAAGGTTTACCTTGTTATGTAACCTCTCTGGGCCATGGACTATAGGCTGGTTATCTTACATCTTATATCCACTTATGAGGTAGTACACACCATGATTACCTTGAATAAAGTCTGTGTTACCTCACTCAGGATTTTTTTTCTAGTTCAATCCATTTGCATGCAAATTTCCAGATGTCATTTTTTTTTACCACTGCGTAATAATCCTCACGAGGATTCAACTGTCTCTTACCTCTAATCAGTGAAATTGACCACCCCACCCCCCCCACCCCCGTGAAGAGGCAGGGATACCACAATAAGACAAGAAGACCCTATGGAGCTTTAATTTCCTAGCTTAATTATCCAGTTAACAACCCTAATGGGCCAAAGAAAAAGAAGTAAGCCAGTAATTTCGGTTGGGGTGACCTCGGAGAATAAAACAACCTCCGAATGATTTTAACTAAGACCTACAAGTCAAAGTACTAAAAATCCAATTGACCCAATTTATTTGATCAACGGACCAAGTTACCCTAGGGATAACAGCGCAATCCTATTCAAGAGTCCATATCGACAATTAGGGTTTACGACCTCGATGTTGGATCCCAATGGTGCAGCAGCTACGTGATCTGAGTTCAGACCAGAGTAATCCAGGTCGGTTTCTATCTATTAACTATTTCTCCCAGTACGAAAGGACAAAAGAAATGAGGCCTCCTTAATATAAGCGCCTTCAAACTAATATATGAAATTATCTCAATTTAGTAAGTTTGTTTAACAACACCCTAGACAAGGGTTTTATTAGAGTGGCAGAGCCAGGAAATTGCATAAGATTTAAAACCTTGTCCCCAGAGGTTCAAATCCTCTCCCTAATAGTGTATTTCTCGATATCCTATACTCCTAGTTCCAGTACTGATTGCCATAGCATTCCTTACCCTAGTCGAACGAAAAATCCTAGGTTATATACAACTACGAAAAGGCGTAAACATTGTAGGACCCTACGGAATTCTTCAACCATTTGCAGACGCTATAAAATTATTCATTAAAGAACCTCTACGGCCCCTAGCTACTTCTACAACTCTATTCATTACCGCCCCAACATTATCTCTATCACTGGCCTTAAGCCTATGAATCCCTCTCCCCATACCACATCCCCTAGTTAACCTAAACCTAGGGATCCTATTTATTTTAGCCACATCAAGCCTTTCAGTATACTCCATCCAATGATCAGGCTGAGCATCTAACTCCAAATACTCAATATTCGGGGCCCTCCGAGCAGTTGCACAAACAATTTCATAAGAAGTAACAATAGCAATTATTCTCTTGTCTGTCCTCTTAATAAATGGGTCCTTCTCAATCCAATCCCTTATCTATACACAAGAACCATTATGACTCCTAGTCCCAGCCTGACCATTGGCCATCATATGATTTATCTCAACTCTAGCAGAAACAAACCAAGCCCCATTCGACTTAACAAAAGGAGAGTCAGAACTAGTTTCGGGATTCAACGTAGAGTATGCCGCTGGACCTTTCACCCTATTTTTCATAGCCGAATACATAAATATTATCCTAATGAATGCCCTTTCAACAATTGTATTTTGGGGCCCATTCCATGATTTTACCAACCCAGAACTCTACACCATAAACTTCATATTAAAAACCCTAATATTAACAGCCTTTTTCCTATGAATCCGAGCCTCCTACCCACGATTCCGATACGACCAACTAATGCACCTTCTATGAAAAAACTTCCTACCCTTAACTCTAGCTTTCTGCATATGACATATCTCCACCCCAATTTTCATAGCAAGCATTCCACCCTACACCTAGAAATATGTCTGAAAAAAGAGTTACTTTGATAGAGTAAATCATAGAGGTTTAAACCCTCTTATTTCTAGAACAATAGGAATTGAACCTATACTTGAGAATCCAAAATTCTCCGTGCTACCCATTACACCCCGTTCTAAAAGTAAGGTCAGCTAATAAAGCTATCGGGCCCATACCCTGAAAATGTTGGTTTAAACCCTTCCCATACTAATTAATCCAATCACACTTACAATTATCTACTTAACCATCATAACAGAGCCAGTAATTACCATATTGAGCTCCAATCTATTTGTTATATGAATTGGTCTAGAGATAAACTTGCCAACCCTTATTCCACTCATAATCAACAACCCCAACCCCCACTCCACGAAGCAGCAACTAAATATTTCCTCACACAAGCAACCGCCTCAATAATCCTCCTCCTCTCCATCCTTATAAACTTCAAACAACTAGGACTATGGACATTCCAACCAGAAACCAACAACACCATCATGACAATAACTTTTATCTCCCTAGCAATCAAGCTAGGCTTAGCCCCCTTTCACTCGTGACTTCCAGAAGTTACACAAGGTATCAAACTTAACGTAGGACTTATTCTTCTTACACGACAAAAAATGGCCCCACTATCCATCCTGTTCCAATGCTATGAACTGATTAACCCCAATCTACTGATCTTATCAGCCATTATTTCAGTATTAATTGGAGCGTGAAATGGACTTAACCAAACACAAACACGAAAAATCCTAGCTTACTCATCCATCGCCCACATAGGCTGAATAGTCTCTATTTTACCGTACAACCCATCACTAACAACCCTAAATTTCCTAATCTACATCATTATAACTATCCCCATATTTCTTATCTTCCACGCCCACTCATTTACATCAATCACTTCCATGTCACTTATATGAAATAAAATACCAATAGCTCTACCTATAATCTCATTAATTTTATTATCAACAGGAGGACTGCCACCACTCACAGGATTTTTACCTAAATGAGCTATTATCACTGAACTCATAAAAAATAATAACTAATCTTTAGCCACATTAATAGCAATAACCTCCCTAATCAAGCTATTCTTTTACACACGACTAATTTATTCAACCTCACTAACCACCTTCCCAAGCAATAACAACTCCAAAATATACATTCACCAAGACCATACAAAAAGCAACAACATGCTATCACCAATAATAATCATTAGCACACTGATACTTCCCCTGTCTCCCTTACTTCTATAGCAGAAGTTTAGGATAGTTAGTCCAGGAGCCTTCAAAGCCCTAAGCAAACCCACAAAGTTTAACTTCTGATAAGGACTGCAAGACTACATCTTACATCTAATGAGTGCAAATCAATTGCTTTAATTAAGCTAAATCCTCTACTAGATTGATAGGACTTAAACCTATAAACTTTTAGTTAATAGCTAAACATCCTAATCTGGCTTCGATCTACTTCTCCAGCCTATCAGAAAGGGGGGCGAGAGAAACCTTAGTAGAGTCAGTTCTCCACACCTTCGAATTTGCAATTCGATGTGATTATCACCTTAAGGCTTGGTAAAAAGAGGCTTTATCCTCTGTGCTTAGATTTACAGTCTAATGCTTTGCTCAGCCATTTTACCTATGTTCATTAACCGCTGACTATTCTCTACCAATCATAAAGACATCGGGACCCTATACCTACTATTTGGGGCCTGAGCAGGGATAGTAGGGACAGCCCTTAGCATCCTAATTCGAGCAGAGCTTGGTCAAACAGGCGCCCTATTAGGCGATGACCAAATCTATAACGTAATCATCACAGCCCACGCGTTCGTAATAATTTTCTTCATAGTTATACCGATGATAATTGGTGGCTTCGGCAACTGACTTGTCCCACTTAGAATCGGAGCACCAGATATAGCATTCCCCGAATAAATAATATGTTTCTGACTTTTACCCCCATCATTCCTCCTCCTTTTGGTTGAGGGGCTTCGAGGCATTTTCCATGTTCTGGCTATTATAAATAATGCTGATGTGAACATAGATGAACAAATGTCCTTGTAGTATGTTTGAGCATGTATCTTTGGATATATGCCCAAGAGTGGTAAGGCCCTGTTCTCTGAGTGCTTCCCTGAGGCTGCTATTGTCAGGAAGATGGAGACCAAAGCCACACTTATTCCAGTACCTGTGGAATGGAGGAATGATGAAGAGGTGGGAAGGAGTCAGACAGAAGGACCACCGACTGCTTGGACCACTCTGTTATCCAGCAGTGTGATCCCAATGGTAGAGCCAACTAAGGTCCCTGGAAGTTGAATTGGTCTGCAGACTCTGGGAGGAAACCCACAGACAGGCTGATCCATTCAGAGCCAAGCCAGCCTGTGGTTCTTCACCCCTCCCCCATCCATGCCACCCTCCACCGGAAGCAGTCCACACACCTCTAACGTCCAGTTCCTGATGTAGACAGGAATATGGTCAGGGAATCCTTGCCAGTGGCTGCTCAGCACACATGCCGTCAGCATCTGGAAGACATGGAGCGGAGCCACATCAGATTCAGCAAGCCCACCATGATCCTGGGGAAACAAAGGCCATGCTTAGTGAAACCTGGGAGCCTCAGGCCAGACCAGCTCTGTTCCGAGCTGAAATTCCAAACAGAGACGCAGGAGTTTTCAGAACAGCAGATGGGGGCCAGATGGGTCCTGAAGCAGGCTTATCTGGAAAGAGTGTGAGCTCAAACCCTGACCCTCGCCTTCTCGAACACATCGGGGTCGAAGACAGCACCAGCAGCCAGTGCAGCCTCGCTCAGCTCCTCTGTTCCCAGCACCTTCTTCGGCCAAAGGGCCAGCTTCTGCAGTGTCCAGAGTCAAACCTCACAGACTGCCACAGTTCCTGCAGCCTGAAAAAAGGTGAGGGATGGGCCCAAGCTGCACAGCGCCGCCTACCGTCCACCTGTTTCCAACCAGGGTCCCTGCGGGTCCCACACAGACAGCTCCACCGTCAGGGCGGGGTCCAGAAGGACGTTTTATGGTTGATCAATTGACTGGTACTGAGCCTTAGTGTGCACAGGGCAGTGTGATAGGCCTCGGGATTGTGTGGTGAAAGCGGCACAAAAGAGAACCGTGCCTTGCATACTGGGTTCTTTGTAAATGCCTGTTGGGTGAGGGGTTTCAGGATTGCATGTAATTATCTCTTCTGCCTGCCGAGGGTCACTAAACAACTTTTGCTTTTATGCGCAGACACATTCCTTGGCCCTGGGATACATAAATTTAGGCCTAAAGGGGAGCTGACCTCATCATTGCACGCATGTGCCATTGTGGCCAACTGCTCTTGGTTCCCATACTTAGTGGGGTTTGAATTGCACATGAGCATTTCCCTGGCTGGAGAGACAGTTTTTTCCCACTAGGTGGGGAGCTGGGGGGTGACACACATGATGACAGAGTTTGATGATGTCATTCCCAGGTAGTCTGGCTGACTGTGTAGTGGCACCTGTTTGTGCAGATGGGTGGACACACAATGATCAGAGATGAACTCAGCAAGTCCCTTTGGCTTCTGTGATGAGAATGGTAAATGGCTGACCTGCCACCTTGAGACAAGCATCACTGCCTCCCGTGCAGAGTGGACCTGAGGATGTAGTCCAGGAGTGCCCATGCAGAAGGTAAAGAACCAGGAGGGGCATTTTAGATTTGTGCAGAGGAACTCTGAGAGATGATTTGTCCCGTAATGCTTTGTTTGGGCATTTTTAGCCTTGCAGGTCCTTTGCTTGTGTTTTCATGGGTTTTGTGTGTGTCTCTTTGTGTGTGTTTTTTATGCTTTGTTTTTATTGTTGGTTTGTTTTGTTTAATTTTGGTTAGATTTTTTCCAGTATGACTCTTTGTGTGTGTGTGTGTGTGTGTGTGTGTGTGTGTGTGTGTGTGTGTATGAGAGAGAGAGAGAGAGAGAGAGAGAGAGAGAGAGAGAGAGAGAGAGAGAGAGAGAGAGCGCGCGCCTTGGATTGAATAGGTAGGTAAATGGAGAGGATCAGGGGGGAGATGAGAGAGGAGAAACCAGGATAGGATTATAGGGTATAAAAATTATCTTCAGTAAAAATAGATATGTGGGATAAATAGTCTCCATTTTTAGAAAACATTGTCCATTGCTGAGAGTTTAGAGCATCTATTCAGTACTCAGCCTGTCTTCTTTATTCCCTGCACTGGGCACAGAAACCCTGGTTCTGCTGGTCCTCATTGCTTCTCACCACCTACACTTTGTGAACCTCTGGCCAGTCACCAGAATCCAGACCTCAGGACTAAACCCTGGGGTGGATTTGCAGTCCTGGCACTCTAGGCTGCAGACATGGCTTTCCATGTTGAATGTGGCATCTGTCACAAATGAGGATCATGGTGACAGGAAGCTGCTGGTGACTGTGAAGAGCCAGTGCTGGCCATGGGGAATGAGTTTGGCTCCAGGAACAGACATTACAGGATGCATGTGCATCTGGTCCAGCACCTGCTTCCCAGGGCCGAACATCCAGATACTTGCTTGCAGAATTCCATAACATTTCCTCAGGATTTGTGCAGAGCTATGGCCAAGATGTACCTGTAGGTCCTGTCTCTTCATTTCTCATGGGGCTGATGGGCTTGCATGGATGGAGGTGGTGGCAGCTCTGAATCCAACTCCTATTGCTCAAAGCCCCCAATACTACTAACAGGAGGTGAATCCCAATGCTGTGCAGCCCTATCCTAGCATAAGAGCTGTTATCTCTATGAGATCAGCTGTGACTGTTTGTAAGAGTGAATCTCCTCAGCCCGCAGATGGCTCTAACCCTTCATAGAAGTAAGGGCAAGGTAGGGTCATGGGACCTTCCCAGGAGTCCATCTGCCTGGCCATTTGCATACAATTCTGCCCTAAGAACACATGGCCTGGACTCCAGGAGATACCAGGGAGAGACTGAATGAACTAAGGGAGGTTAATTGAGTGTTCTAAAGACACACTTAGACACTCAAACATTTACACACTTTTTCAAATACATTAACATGCCCACAGATAATCATGCACACACACACACACAATTTTGGAGTTAGCTAGTTCTTTGTCAAGATGTCATAAGGGAGAACATTTGGGAATGGGAAATACCTTAGTCATATTGGCCTGTGGCCAAACCTGTAGTACATTTTCTCATTGATGATTAATGCCAGAGTGCCCAGATGACTATGCGTGGTGCCAAACCTGGACAGTTGGTCCTGGATGGAATAATAGAGCAGGCTGAACAAGCCATGGGAAACAGCCAGTAAGCAGCTCTTCTCCATGGCCTATGAAACAGTTCCTGCCTCTGTGTTCCTGCCTTGAGTCCATCCCCTGACTTCCCCAGATAATGGAGCATAACCTACAAGCTAAAGTAAACCCTTTCCTCCACAAGTTGATTTTGGTCATGGATTTTATCCCGGGGATGGAGACCTTAGCTAAGGCTCACATCTTTCCACATTCTTTCAGCCTTAGAACACACTGTTCTACTCTCATAGGCTCACATAACTTCCACTGTCATATACTCTCAATTATTCCCAATTTCAAGGAATTATGTTCTCACAATATTGACTGCTCACACCCTTTCACACATAAATGAACATACTGTCTTGTTCGTGCCTGTAAGAGTATGATTTGGTGTACATGGGTTTGAGTGTAGGGTTGTGGTTTCTGGGTATGTGCTTGAAAGTATAATAGAGTGGTGTGTGCCTTTAATCATTTGACACAGAAATGACTACAGACATATAACATTGCCATGTATACACACAACCACACGGTCATACCTTTACACGTTCTTCATACGTTATTGCACATACTTACATACTCTGTGCTAGTTAGTTTTGTCAACTTAATGCAAACCTAGACATTAACTGAGAAAAAGAAATCTCAATGGAGGAGCTGTCTCTGTCAGTTTGGACTGTGGACACATCTGTGAGGCATTTTCTTAGTTACTGTCAGGGAAGGAGGGACCAACCCACTGTGCACGGTGCTGTTCTTAGGCACATGGGCCTGGTCTATGTAAGAAAGGTAGCTGAGCACACCAGGAGAAGCGAGCCAGAGGAAGCAAGCCAGTGATCTCCTTTACTCCATGGTTTCTGCTTCCAGGTCCTGTTTTGTGTTCCTCCCTTGGCTTCCCTCACTGGTGAAATAACCTGTGAGCTGAAACAAACACTTCCTTTCCATGTTGCTTTGGTTATGATGTCTATCACCGCAACAAAATATGAATGAGTCACGATGCTACTTACTTGCACACTACAAAACACACACTCAATATACGTGCTGCCACTGCCACTCGTGAGAATTCAGCCACACATGCATACTCTTCTCTCAAGCAGTCAAACATTCATACTTCATTCTGGCTCACAAACACACATTCTTTGATGGGGTCACAAACTCCTTACATTTTGCACAGCTACTGCACTGACAGTTTCACTCAGCATACTTACGCACTTGTCCGTAGTACACTGTCACTTCTATGCACTATTTCACTCACACACACACAGGCACATGTGTGCGCACACACACACCATTCCATTATACCTCCAAGCACATACCAAGAGAAACACCATTCTATACTCAAATCCTTGTACATCAAGTCATACTCCTATTATAGGCATGAAAAATACACACATCATGACACTCAAATGTACTATTGTACTTACCCACACTCATGCTTATACAAATATAGTCTTACACTGTCTTAAAATCATGGTCTCATTATTTCAACATTAAATAGAAATATCAGGAATCGATCACATATTACAAAGGCAATCTATCAGTCTCTCTGTCCCATAATCTTTCTTTCTTTGTTTTTCCTTTTACCCTATCTTTCTCTCTGCTTTCTTGGATGGATGCTAGCTGTACATAGATTACACAGTGCCTTTAAAGGCTCAAAGTCAGACTTCAGCAGACTTCAGCTTCAGAAGCAGGATATAGAATGAAAACATAGTCTGCAGTGAAAAGGGAAGAATAAAAATCGAACCTCAGTGGAGCTAGGAAAACAGCCTGGGGGTAAGATCAGAGTTACAGACTTGACTCCAGCTGCAAAAGAAAGAAAACAGGACAAGGTCCAATGAAGGACTAGCCAGACAGATGGACATCAGGTTCTACAAGTGGAAATACAAGAAAATGGCAGTGGATTAAGCTATATCAATGAGAGGGATCACCCACGCTGAAATTCTAGGGACAGTCATGAGTTCTCCATCTATCAATCCTTGAAAAATACGCAGGGTTACGAACCTGAAGTTTTGTATGAAATCTGTTAGATGATAATTTTATGATCTTCCTTCAATTTAGACAGTTTGTGTCCATGCAGAGCAGAGAGGCAGATCATGTTCAATGCCTGGAGAAACCCATATTGGTCATTTGAATGTAATTGGCCCCTACAAGCTCACATGGAGTGGCACTATTGGAAGGTGTGGCTTTCTTAGAGAAGGCATGACCTTTTTGGACAAATTATGTCACTGTTGGGTAGGCTTTGAGGTTTCATATATGCCCATACTACACCCAGTGTCTCAGTTTGATTCCTGTTGCCTTCTGATCAAGATGTAGCTCTCAACATGTCTGCATACACTCTACCAAGTGCCCTGCCATGTTGACAACTAACTGAACCTCTGAGCTATGAGCAGACACCTCAATTAAATGCTTTCTTTTATAAGAGTTTCCATGGTCATGGCATCTCTTCACAGCAATAGAAAATCCTAACTAAGACAGAAGTTGGTACCATGAACTGAGGTATTGCTCTGATAGGGCTGACCATGTTTCTGTTTGGAGTAATGTGGGCTTTGGTGCTTTGGGTTAAGAAAGCAATAGAATACTTCAAGCACTCTTTAATGGGCCATAGTTGTAAGAGCATGGAAGACAGTGGTGCTATGAGTTATTTGAACTGTCAGGGACTGGCCTGAGAGGATTCAGAAAAGTTTAGAATGATGCCTAGAGATTGTTCTTTTGATATTTTGGTAAAGAATGCAGCTGCATTTTACCATTGTCTGAAGCATCTGCCTGAGTCTAAAGTCAAGAGATTGAATTAATTCCAATGGCAGAAGAAATCCCAAAACTTCTTAGTACAGACTCGGTCCTGTGAATGTGAGAGTTAACACTAATGAAGATTTATAGTAAAAAGGAGCAGGCTGAGGAGGGAAAATTATAAAATGTAAAATTTGAAGGGAAAAGGAACACAGAAAGGGGAATGGAACTACGTCCTGTGTTCAATGAGATAAACAGATTAAAAATGAAACAAAGGATGTGGTGATCAAGGGAAGATTCCACCCAGCTAAGTTTCCAACTTGTGAAAGGGAACTGAAGAGAAGCTTAGTGCTTCCGAGCACTCTGAAGGCAGAGGCTGGCAGATCTCTCATTTTGAGGCTGGTCTGTTCTACAGAGTAAGTTCAGGACAGCAAAGCATGCGGAATGAAAGTAACCATTAGAAAAAAAGTTGGTGAAGATGTAATTAATAAGGGGGTGGTAGGTTCCAGGCCCAGCAAGCAGCAGAACTTGGCAGTTTGGTCACGTGGTTCTTGGTCGAGAAGTAAAGTCAGAAAGAAGAGTTATGAAGTGAATCTACTGAGTCCGGCACGTGTCAAGAGTGTCCATGATGAAGGCAAAGATAGGTCATTGGGTAAAGCAGCAAAGTTGAAGCCTGGACAGCCTTGGAGACTCCAAGATGTTAGAGATGTCAGAGCTGTAGGATATCTGCTGAGGAGAGCTGCTAACAGTGAGTGGAAACAGCCCAGAAAAAAAGAAGTATGGTATAGTCAACTAAACTGAACGGAATTGAAGATCTGAAGAAAGTTTTGACAGCAGACATGGAGATGTATAGAGTTTGGAAGTTCCCCACAGGGTTTGATCTTGTTTTAGTTCAGTATTTCCTCACTATGCTTGCTCACTTACCTATGTTTTTGAATGGTAATGTATGTACTGTGCCATTATTTATTGGAATTGGTGATCTGCTTTTTTATTTTGATTTTACTGGGGATTACAGTTAAGAGATTGCATGAATTGCCGAGCAGTAGTGATGCAAGCCTTTAACCCCAGCACTTGGGAGGCAGGGGCAGGCAAATCTCTATGAGTATGAGGGCAGCCTGGTATACAAGAGCTAGTTCCAGAACAGCTAGGGCTGTTACACTCACTCACACACACACACACACACACACACACAGAGAGAGAGAGAGAGAGAGAGAGAGAGAGAGAGAGAGAGAGAGAGAGAATATCTCAGAAGGAACTTTAGACTTTAAACATTATGGAGACTGTGATAAACTGTGGGGACTTTTGAAATTAGAGAAAATCCATGTAATATTATGGTGTTGTCATAAGCTTTTGGGGACCAGGGATCGGAATGTGGTGGTAATAAGCTCATAAGTGTGGTACTATTCCGAGGTATAGTTCTGTTAGAATAGGTATGACCTTGTTGGAGAAAGTATTTCACTGTGGGTGTGAGTATGTGGTCTTCCATATGCACATGCCATGCCCAATTGCTAGGTCTACTTCTTGTTTCCTTGTAATCAAGACATAGACAGCACCGTGCCTGCCTGCCTGCTTCCAAGTGAATCACCGTGATGATAAAGGTCTGAAGCTCTGAACTGTAACCTGCTACCTCAAAAAGATGATTTCCTTTACAAGAGTTGCTGTGGTCATGGTGTCTCTTCACAGCAGTAGAAATACAAAAGAAAACACTACCTAACAAAGTAAGCAGATTGTAAGTCAAATAAATAAAGGATTGAGTTCATTCCTTCTGTTGAGTAAGCAGGAGACAAAACAGAATTACAAAGAGAAAAAGCAGATAACTTTCTACACTTCGTCTCCTGAGAGGTTCTTCCTGACTTCATTTTTGTCAAAATAACAAGAAATCAATTTCCAAAGTGTAGTGATGATGGAAACAAAGAATTTAATCAGAGGGCAAGGATGGCATGGCTCCATCACATGACACTAGAAATAAAACTTTTTGTGTAGAGTTGGTGTAGGAGTTCCTTCTGTTTGTGTGTTGCTTTCATTGGCTAATGAATAAAGAAAACTGCTTTGGCCTGATAGGGCAGAACTTAGGTAGGCAGAGAACACAGAACTGAATTCTGGGAGGAAAAAAGCAGAGTAAGAGAGAAGCCATGGTTCCTCCAACTGAGACAGATGCCGCCGGTTAGCATCTTTACGGTAAGCCACTGGCACATGGAGATATACAGATTAATAGAAATTGATTAAATCAAAATGTGAGAGGTAGCCAATAAGAGGCTAGAGATAATGGGTTGAGCAATGATTTAATTAATACCATTTCTGTGTGATTATTTCAGGCCTAAGCTAGCCAGGTAGCTGTGATGAACAAGTGCCCCCCTTACAAGATATAGTACTCTGAAATGACTAAACTTTCTCATTAATATTGTGACAATTAATCACTATTTTATGAGATCTATGGATTCTGATGGGAAATCAGATCAGGGTTGTAGCACTAATAATAAAAACCTAGAGACAGAAATTGGGGTTCAACCTGAAAAGCAGAAAAGCAGGCAACTCACTAAAGAAGTCTTACCTCTACCAAGGCTTGGCAGCCACAGACTAAGCAGACTAAGCCTCTCTCTCCTCTCACTTTTATGACCTATACTACTGGGATTAAATATGTGACTCCCTAGTACTTGGATTAAAGGTGTGAGGCACTCTGTCTCTGTCTCCTTTCATGGCCTGATGAAGGTAATATTCAGAGACAGAGACCCACATTGGAGCACCGGACAGAAATCTCAAAGTCCAAATCAGGAACAGAAGGAGAGAGAGCACGAGCAAGGAACTCAGGACCATGAGGGGTACACCCACACACTGAGACAATAGGGATGTTCTATCGGAAACTCACCAAGGCCACCTGGCCTGGGTCTGAAAAAGCATGGGATAAAACAAAACTTGCTGAACATAGCGGACAATGAGGACTACTGAGAACTCAAGAACAATGGCAATGGGTTTTTGATCCTACTGCACGTACTGGCTTTGTGGGAGCCTAGGCAGTTTGGATGCTCACCTTACTAAACCTGGATGGAGGTGGGTGGTCCTTGGACTTCCCACAGGTCAGGGAACCCTGATTGCTCTTTGAGCTGATGAGGGAGGGGGACTTGATCGGGGAAGGGGGAGGGAAATGGGAGGCAGTGGCGGGGAGGAGGCAGAAATCCTTAATAAATAAATAAAAAAAAAAAGGTGTGAGGCACCACTACCTGGAATTGCTTGTGCCTTGGTCTTGTGTAGTCCAGGGTAGCATTGAACTCTCAGAGATGTTTAGTCCTCTGAATCCCTAATCCTGAGGTTGTGGGGGAGATGTGTTCCAACATTATTTGAACTTTAGTGGTTTAGCTATGCCTCTGGTCCTCAGGCAAGATTTATTTATTAAAATATAAAAATATACCTTTGTATTGGTTCTTATGATACAATTATAATGAAGCTTCATCCTCTGAGGCCCACAGAGGTTCCTCACATGGCCTTCGTTGCATTGGAAGCATCTTATTACAGCATCTCAGGGACCACATCTTTTAAATATATCAGTCTAAGTTGAAAGCAAAAGGAATTGAATACTATTGAGTACAGAGATGATGAGGATTGAAAAAACCAAATGTTGATACAGAATTAAAGGTCACAATTCTCGGAGGAATCCCATCTGGACGGGTGAGTGTGTGCTATCCAGGGGCGGACTGTCCCGGAAGAGAGCACAAACCCCCCTCCCCCAGCTCCTTCTGCAGGGCTGTCTTTCTTTCGCACGACCCAGCCCCCCCAGCACCCCTCCCCAACCCTGCCCTGCTGTATGCTAGGACCAGTGCTCAAGAACAGTTTTAAGTTCCTACACTAAGGCTACCCACCCAGAGCGGTGAGTGCCTGCCTACCTGGCAGGCCTCAGGGTCACCTGTAAGGGAGCCCGGGCACCTTCAGCTCCTGCGCCAGGCTTCCTGTGCGCTCCTGGATACCGCGCCCCCCCTTGCTCTACTCATCCTTTTGGCCCTGGATCATTGGGCTACCGGCAGCCCTGTTTAGTTGCTAAGGAATCCCATCTGGACGGGAACGGTTCCTGCTTCTACACTGAAGAGATATACCCAGAGAGTCAATCACAGCAAAGACTGGACCAAGACACCAGGCCCCTCCTGGCTCCATTTGAAGGAAGAGATGGGAAGGCGCCAATGCAAGAATTCCTCCAACAACCTGAAAGGCAACATGACACCACCAGAACCCAGGGATCTCGAAATAAGAAAAATTGTACACCCTACTCCTGAAGAAATAGAAGAAATCGACTCAAAAGTGAACTATATGAAAATAATAGAGGACCTTAAACAGGAGGTGAAAACTGCCATAAACAATTAGACATTACAAACAAAAAGGTAGAGGAAATTAATAAATCGCTCAAAGACACGCAAGAAAACCAAGAGAAACAAGAAAAAGCAATCAAACAGGTTAGGGAAGCGGTTCAAGACTTGAAGAATGAGATGGAAGCAATGAAGAAAGCACAAACCGAGGGAAGAATGGAAATGGAAAATCTGGGTAAATGAACAGAAACTACAGAGACAAGTACTAACAACAGATTACAAGAGATAGAAGAGAGAATGTCAGACACTGAAGATACGATAGAGAAAATAAACACACTGATCAAAAAAACAGCAAAACCAACAAATTCTCATCACAAAACATTCAGGAAATCTGGGACACAATAAAAAGAGCAAACCTAAGAATAATTGGAGTAGAAGAAGGAGAAGAAGTGCAGCTCAACGGTACAGAAAATATACTTAATAAAATTATAGAAGAAAACTTTCCCAACCTGAAGAAAGATGTACCTATGAAGGTTCAATAAGCATACAGAACACCAAATAGGCTGCATCAAAAAAAAAACATCCCCTTGCCATATAATAATCAAAACACAAAATATACAGAATAAAGAAAGAATATTAAGAGCCGCAAAGGAAAAAGGCCAAGTTATTTATAAAGGTAAACCTATCAGACTTACACCTGACTTCTCTACGGAAACCATGAAAGCCAGAAGGTCCTGGATAGATGTACTGCAAAAACTAAGAGATCATGGATACAAGCCCAGACTACTATATCCAGCCAAGCTTTCGTTCACTATAAGTGGAGAAAACAAAATTTTCCAGGATAAAAACAAATTTAAACAATACGTAGCCACAAATCTAGCCTTACAGAAAATAATAGAAGGAAAATCACTAACCAAGGAGTCCAACAATGCCCACAATAACTCAGTCATCTAGAGACCTTTCACCAGCGCAACTCAAAGAGGGAAACACACAAACCCTACTGCTAAAAAAGTGACGGGAGTTAACAGCCACTGGTCATTAATATCACTTAATGTTAATGGGCTCAACTCACCTATAAAAAGGCACAGGCTAAGAGATTGGATACGAAAACAGGATCCAACATTCTGCTGTTTACAAGAAACACACCTCAACCACAAAGACAGGCACCTACTTAGAGTAAAGGGCTGGGAAAAGGCTTATCAAGCAAATGGACCTAAGAAACAAGCAGGTGTGGCCATACTAATTTCTAACAAAGTTGACTTCAAACTTAAATCAATCAGAAGAGATGGAGAGGGACATTTTATACTCATAACAGGAACAATTCATCAGGATGAAGTCTCAATCCTGAATATCTACGCCCCTAATATAAAAGCGCCCATGTACGTAAAAGAAACATTACTAAAACTCAAGGCAGCCATCAAACCACACTCACTAATAGTAGGACACTTCAACACTCCTCTCTCACCAATGGACAGGTCAATCAAACAGAAACCTAACAGAGAAATTAGAGAATTAATGGAGGTAGTGAAGCAAATGGACTTAACAGACATCTATAGATTATTCCACCCAAATAGGAAAGAATATACCTTCTTCTCTGCAGCTCATGGAACCTTCTCGAAAATTGACCACATACTCGGTAGCTAACTTACACAGTTACAAAAAAATATTAGTAACCACCTGTGTCTTATCAGATCACCATGAATTAAAGTTAGAATTCAACAACAATGCTACCCCCAGAAAGCCTACAAAGTCATGGAAACTGAACAGTCAACTACTGAACCATACCTGGATTAAGGAAGAAATAAAGAAAGAAATTAAAGTCTTCCTTGAATTCAATGAAAATAAAGAATCAACCTACTCAAACTTATGGGACACTATGAAATCAGTGCTAAGAGGAAAGTTCATGGCACTAAGTGCCCACTTAAAGAAAACAGGGAAAGCACATATTGGAGACTTAACAGCCCACCTGAAAACCCTAGAAAAAAAAGAAGCAGACTCACCTAGGAGGAGTAGAAGACTGGAAATAATCAAACTGAGGGTGTAAATCAACAAAATAGAAACACAGAAAACAATCCAAAGAATAAATGAAACAAAAAGCTGGTTCCTGGAGAAAATCAACAAGATTGATAAACCCCTATCCAAACTAATCAAACGCCAGAGAGAGAATACGCAAATTAATAAGATCAGAAATGAAAAGGGGGACATAACCACAGACACAGAGGAAATTCAGAGAATCATTAGATCTTATTACAAAAGCCTGTATAACACAAAACTGGAAAGTGTAAAAGTCCATACACTTTTTTAGATAAATACCATATACCAAAGTTACACCAGGACCAGGTGAACAATCTAAACAGACCTGTTGGTCGCGAAGAATTAGAAGCTGTTATCAAAAACCTCCCTACCAAAAAAAGCCCAGGACCAGATGGTTTCAATGCGGAATTCTACCAGAACTTCCAAGAAGAGCTTATACCTATACTCCTTAATGTATTCCACAATATAGAAACAGAAGGGTCATTACTTAATTCCTTTTATGAAGCTACAGTTACTCTGATACCAAAACCACACAAAGACTCAACCAGGAAAGAGAATTACAGGCCAATCTCACTCATGAATATCAACGCAAAAATCCTCAACAAAATACTGGCAAACCGAATCCAAGAACACATCCGAAAAATTATCCATTATGATCAAGTAGGCTTCATTCCTGAGATTCAGGGCTGGTTCAACATACAAAAATCTATCAATGTAATCCAGCATATAAATAAACTGAAAGAAAAAAAACCATATGATCATTTCATTAGATGCTGAAAAAGCATTTGACAAAATTCAACATCCATTTATGTTAAAAGTCTTGGAGATATTAAAGATACAAGGGTCATACCTAAATATAATAAAAGCTATATCCAGCAAGCCGACAGCTAACATCAAATTAAACAGAGAGAAACTCAAAGCCATCCCGCTTAACTCAGGAACATGACAAGGCTGTCCAATCTCGCCATACCTCTTGAATATAGTGCTTGAAGTTCTAGCAATAGCAATAAGACAACATAATGGGATCAAGGGGAATCAAATTGGAAAGGAAGAAGTTAAACTTTCATTATTCGCAGATGATATGATAGTGTACTTAAGCAACCCCCAAAACTCCACCAAAGAACTTTTACAGATGATAAACAGCTTTAGTAATGTGGCAGGATACAAGATCAACTCAAAAAAATCAGTCGCCCTCTTATACACAAAGGAGATGGAAGCAGAGAGGGAAATCAGAGAAGCTTCTCCATTCACGATAGCCACAAACAGCATAAAATATCTTGGGGTAAATCTAACCAAGGAAGTGAAAGATCTATTTGACAAGAACTTTAAGGCATTGAAGAAAGAAATTGAAGAGGATACCAAAAAATGGATGGACCTCCCTTGCTCTTGGATTGGGAGGATCAACATAGTAAAAATGGCAATTCTACCAAAGGCAATCTATAGATTCAATGCAGTCCCCATCAAGATCCCATCAAAATTCTTCACAGATCTTGAGAGGACAATAATCAACTTTATATGGAAAAACAAAAACCCAGGATAGCCAAAACAATCCTATACAATAAAGGATCTTCTGGAGGCATTACCATCCCTGACTTCAAACTCTATTACAGAGCTACGGTAATGAAAACAGTGTGGTACTGGCATAAAAATAGAGAAGTCGACCAATGGAATCGTATAGAAGACCCGGATTTTAACCCACAAACCTATGAACACCTCATTTTTGATAAAGGAGGCAAAAGTATACAATGGAAGAAAGAAAGCATCTTCAACAAATGGTGCTGGCACAACTGGATGTCAACCTGTAGAAGAATGAAAATAGACCCATATCTATCACCGTGCACAAAACTCAAGTCCAAACGGATTAAAGACCTCAATATCAGCCCGAACACACTGAAAATGATAGAAGAGAAAGTGGGAAATACCCTACAACAGATGGGCACAGGAGATCGCTTCCTATGTATAACCCCAGAAGCACAGACATTAAGGGCAACATTGAATAAATGGGACCTACTAAAACTGAGAAGCTTCTGTAAAGCAAAGGACACTGTCACTAAGACACAAAGGCAACCCACTGACTGGGAGAAGATCTTCACCAACCCCGCAACAGACAAAGGTCTGATCTCCAAAATATTTAGAGAACTCAAGAAACTAGACTTTAAAATGCTAATTAACCCAATTAAAAAATGGGGCACTGAACTGAACAGAGAATTCTCAACAGAAGTTCAAATGGCCAAAAGACACTTAAGGTCATGCTCAACTTCCTTAGCAATCAGGGAAATGCAAATCAAAACAACTTTGAGATATCATCTTACACCTGTCAAAATGGCTAAAGTCAAAAACACCAAGGATAGCCTTTGCAGGAGAGGCTGTGGAGGAAGGGGTACCCTCATCCATTGCTGGTGGGAATGCAATCTTGTGCAACCACTATAGAAGTCAGTGTTTCGGTTTCTCAGGAAATTCGGGATCAACCTACCCCTGGACCCAGCAATACCACTCCGGGGAATATACCCAAGAGATGCCCTATCATATGACAAAAGCATTTGTTCAACTATGTTCATAGCAGTATTATTTGTAATAGCCAGAACCTGGAAACAACCTAGATGCCCTTCAATGGAAGAATGGATGAAGAAAGTATGGAATATATACACATTAGAGTACTACGCTGCGGTAAAAAACAATGACTTCTCGAATTTTGCATGCAAATGGATGGAAATAGAAAACACTATCCTGAGTGAGGTATCCCAGGCCCAAAAAGATGAACATGGGATGTACTCACTCATAATTGGTTTCTAGCCATAAATAAGGGTCACGGAGTCTACAATAGTTGAATCTAAAGAAGCTAAGTAAGAAGGTGAACCCAAGGAAAAACATATAGTTATCCTCTTGGCTAAGGGAAGTAGACAAAATTGCCGGGGAGAAAATTGGGATCTTGGGGGTGGGGTGGGATGGGGGTAAGGGGAGATGGGGAGAGAAAAGTTAGAAGGGAAGGAGGTGGGGCCTTAGGGAAACAGGAGGAGTGGGATAAAGGAAGGTTGGACAGGGGAGCACAGAACCACAATTCTTAGTTAAGGGAGCCACTTTAGGGTTGGCAAGAGACCTGACCCTCGAGGGGCTCCCAGGTGCCCAAGCTGAGGTCCCCAGTTAGTTCCTTGGGCAGCTGAGGATAGGGAACCTGAAATGACCCTATCCTAGAGCAATACTGACGAATATCTTGCATATCATCATAGAACCTTCATCTGGTGATGGATGGAGATAGAGACAGAGACCAACACTGGAGCACTGGACTGAGCTCCCAAGGTCCCAATGAGGAGCAGAAGGAGGGAGAACATGAGCAAAGAAGTCGGGACCACGAGGGGTGCACCCACCCACTGAGACAGTGGAGCTGATCTATTGGGAGCTCACCAAGGCCAGCTGGACTGTGACTGAAAAAGCATGGGATAAAACTGGACTCTCTGAACATGGAGAACAATGAGGGCTGATGAGACGCCAAGGACAATGGCACTGGGTTTTGATCCTACTTAATGTGCTGGCTTGGTGGGAGCCTAGCCAGTTTGGATGTTCACCTTCCTAGATATGGACAGAGGGGGGAGGACCTAGGACTTACCACAGGGCAGGGAACCCTGACTGCTCTTTGGACTGGAGAAGGGAAGGGGAGAGGAGTGGTGGGAGGGGGAGGGAAATGGGAGGCTGGGAGGAGGTGGAAATTTGTTTTGTTTTGTTTTGTTTTTATTCTCCTTTTATCAATAAAAAAAAAGAAAAGGTCACAATTCTCGAGGCCATTAAAGAACCCTACATAACTAATCAAAACTAGTCTCCATAACCCAAGAAACCAGAAATCTTCCTGATTCTATCGTTTTCTTTCCCCTTATTTATTATTTCCATTGAGGGTAAAAGGTCTTTGTCATGGGTTGACTTTGATATATCCTCTCCTGTCATATGCTTGATCCCTTGTGCCCCTCAGGCAGTCCTGTTTGAGTAATTAGGGAATTCAGGGATGTGTGGCCTGGCTGGAGGTGGTTGGTCTTTAAAATCCCTGGGAAACTATCAATGCAGTGATAACAGTTGCCTCACACTCTCCTGTCAGGGCCAGAAGCTGAACCCAACACTTAGCCGATCCTGGCAGTCAGAAAGCATAATACAAGACAACCTCTGCCTCTCGAAGTTGTATTTTGACATAGATTTGGGAGGAGCCATGAAAAGAACTAGAAACGGGTGAAGGATTCTGGATAGCTGTGATTGGTCCACAGCTTCTATGACCTCACAGGGAGCCACTATGAGGAAAGACAGTCCCCAGCCCATATAAGGGACCAGCTTGGCCTGGACCTTGTCCCTTATACTGCAGTGAAGCTCTTTGTAGGGTACAAAGCAGTGGGACTCAGAATTTTGTTCTGAAACGTTATTTATTAGTAGCCATCTTTAGAATCGAACATCAGTGATCGTCACTGACCTAACACAGTGAGTTTGTTACCTGGCGCACTGGGGTGGAGGAGCAGTTGGTGTGGCCGTATACACTTTGGTTTACTGTTTGTAGTTTTAGATTTACTTTCTGCATTTACTTCAGATTTTCTCTTTTTATTACCAACCATTTTCTACTACACGCCCATGTATCTTAGCCATTTTGTACATTGGTTTATTTCTAAACCTAAAGCTTTTGTCAGTACATATTAGCTTTAGAAATAGTTTGACTACACCATGCACTTGGACCAACTCAATATCTTTGCTACTTCCCACAGCATTTCATTGGCCTTATGAATTCCCTTATCATTTTAAGACTCATCCTCTGGCACCATCCCACTCATAAAATAAAATAAGAGTTTGGACATCTTGAAGAACAACACATTTCCTAATGGCATCACAGTGTTTAGGACGGGATACCATATGATTCCCATAACTGGGATTTAATAAAAAAAAAGACTGACTTTCATGAATAAAGAAACAAGGAGGTCTGCAGGGGTCAGAGTCACTAGAGAATTTGAGGGTCTAGGTGAAAGCAATATTGACAAAGCCCATGTGTTAACTGTCCAGTGAATAACCACATCACTAACTCGGTTCAGCAGGCAGCTCACTGAGTCTATTCTTGGTGTTACTGCTATTCTCCTTATACTCAAAATGTTCTCATTAAAGTTTGTATGACAGAGATTATAACACCATCACATATCTCTGAATTCCTGGTCTCAACAAAGGGGTGATATCTGGGGAAGTTGTGAAACAGCTGGGTGGTAGAAACCAGAAGGAAAAATTGGGTCATTACAGGAAATAAAACCGAGAACAGCCATGCAAGCATGCTTGAGATCCACCTTCCCAAGTCTCCATTCATGCCTTTCCTGTGCATTGTGAGCCAGAGTGTGAGTGTAGGACTTATGGAACTGATGTTTCTTCTCAAAACTTTGGTCACGGCCAGGGAGAAAGAAATGCCATTCTGGGAGATAGAAGGAGGAAAAATTATATGGTTCTGAATAGCATGAGTGCTTCCTTGCAATGACCTCGCTGGATACATTGTAAGGTCTTGCAGTCCCCGCCCATTGAAGGCATTGGCCACTCTGAGTCTTGTCCTCACACTGCAGAGAAGGTGTTCACTTCTTGGCTTCAGGGAATTTAGATTCAGAATTTGGGTCACATTCACAAGGTTATTATTGATCACTTGGAAACAGACATGTTGATCTGATTAGACCAAAAGAGTTTGTGATTCTTTCCTGAATTGTAGGTTTTTATCTATATCTTTTGAATGGTGTTTGATTTAATTTGTACTTTCAAATTAGTTTCTTATTTTAAACCACGCTTAATTCGCATCTTAAATGAGCATGATACTTTGAGATTTTTAAAATATTCTTTTCTGATTTTAAGTATTCCCTACTAGGAGATAATTTCAGAAAGTAAGCCTCACTATGGTGTGCACTGTCAATACCCCCAGTATGATTACATTCTCTAAGCTTTTTTGAGCCCCACATGTCACCTATTCTCTTGATGACCTTCCTGAATAGCCATGTCCCATCCACCACAAAACAAAACCATGCCATCTCAATTAAAGACAACGCACCACACTGCTCTGTTCAATGAGGTCTATCACCATTTAGATCCATCCATACGAATTTAAGGAAAAAAACTGAATATCAGGAGTGAAAAGGTGATGATGTTTATCCTAGTGAGTTCTTAGAGAACTTACAGGCACAGTGAAAAAGCCACTGAAGCAGTTCCAACCACAGTAGTCCAGACTCAAGTCCCTAGTCTAAGTCAGCTCAGAGTTCCTGAGTCTGTCATTCTTTTAACTTGGGGCTTAGCTAAGAGTTGAAAAAAGTCCTCAAGATTTGATGTGAAAGGCCTTACAATTCCTCATGTGCCTGAATGCTTGGTCTCTAGTATGAAGTGCTGATTAGTTTGGGAAGTCATAAATCAATAAAGCACTAGAGCGACAAGAGGTATTAGGTGACTGGATGCAACAAGGGCCTGCCAAAGCCATGGAACCAGCTGCTTCAGCCGCATCTTCCCCAGGTCAACTTCCCCATCTCCTGCCTCTGCCATGCCTCCGCTGTACTCAGAAGGCATGAGACAAGGAAGTCCTTATGCCCCTTAAGTTGCTTTCTGTTAAGAAAATGTGCACTGCCATGGTATAAATGATGCAGTCCCTGTTATTAGACAGAGAAACTACCTTGGGTTACTCCTTGCTGCTACTGGTCGAACCTTGGCAGTTACATAACTTGTCCTTTGTGAGAAATGATAGGATTTGTTCCTAAAGGACATTCAGTGGCCTGGGCTTCATCCTGAAGCTGCAGAGAAAGTCATGTTGGATAGAGAGCATTTGTATCTAGCATTGGTCCTGATACACTTGGGATTTCCCAGTCTCACGGACCATGACATTGGGAGATTTCTTCTCTGTTGCCATGAGTTTCATGTTCTGTGCAATCTTTGAAGTCACGGAGTTACTGCTGGTGTCTGAGACATTGATTTCTGCTTGTGCCCATTTGACTTTTTTTCTAAATTTTGTCCCTTTTCTATAATTTTGTTTGGCCATGGGGTACTATAATTTCTTTGGGGGCTTATTGTTTTATTTCAAACCTTAAGTATGAAAAGTAGAAAATATGCCTCAAGACATGTATCCATACATATAGTGAGCAAGGATCATTTTCATCTGCTGTGTTATATCGCAAAAGCCCCTGGCATGTGCTTACTGCACTCCCCTTTTAAGAATCCACAAACACACCCACGGCTCTACTTAGCCTCGGAACATCTCTGGAACTTGCACAGTACATGCGATGCAGTGTCCATGTGTATTTCAGAAAACAACATTTCATTCGTTGTGGATGAACATGGACTCTTCCCGCTAAACTTGTCTGTTAACTGATGATCAGTTTTTGTGTGGACTAACCCTTGTACTCCTTGCTGAACATATTGAGAACATGAGGTATCTTTAATGTGCTATTGAACAGTGTTGAATAGGGAAACTCATTTCAGATGATGGGCAACACGGACATTATATTATACATTTTGACTGTGTGTATTAGAGTGTGCATGTAAGTGTGTCTGTGTCGGGGTTTGTGTTTGTGTGTGAGTATGTAAACCCACAAATGTACACGAATTTGTGTGTGTGTGTGTGTGTGTGTGTGTGTGTGTGTGTGTGTGTGTGTGCATTCATTGTTTTGGCATCAGGGTACTTCTGCCATCTTAGAATGTTTTGAACAATCTTTTTTGTCTTGGGTGAAGCAGCTTTTGAGGATCATGAACTCCATTGTATTAAAAGACAGCAGTTATGTTTATTTATGCAATCTTTGGGCCTGGGCTGTCCTTATACTAAGAGACTTATTCTCTTTCAATCTTATACTCATATGGATCTTAGCACATTTCATGAGCTCCTGAATACATCACCATACCCAGGTGCAGCAGTGGGAGGCAGCTGCTGTTCCATTATTGGTTACTATTGTATTTCTTTTTGTGGGGGCTTTGTGAATTTAGCAATCTCTTTAAGAATTGTCAACAGAAAATTTTCTCACAGCTCCTAGAGTTCCTATGTATCTTATCATCTCTTTCCAATAATGCGTGTCTTCCTTTGGGGGTTCATGTCAAGGGTTGTCAGATTTGTTCATCCTTTCAAAGGACCAGCTCTTTGTTTCAACTGCCAAGTTATCTCTAGCTCTGTTCTTTTTCACACTTTCTCATAACAGTTTTGAGGTTGGAATGTTGTGCTTTGTTTGTTTGGTTTTTTGTATCTTTGACCACTAAGATGCATCATTGTGAGACTTTTGATTTCTTGACGTACAAACTGATAGTTATAACTTTGTCTCCTAGTGCTGATTTTGCTTTTTTTTATTTCTAGCATCTTGTTGCAGAGCCATTCCCCACCAGAAAAGATGGAGGACATAGCAGATAAAGTATTTTCTGTCAATTTCACTGATGACAGTTTGCAAGCATCCCGAAAATCAGCTTCGGAGTACTCCCTTTCAAGTCTTGTAAACGCAACCTGCTCACTCACTCACATAATTGCCGAAGAGAATTTCGACACAATTGTGCCAAATAGATTTTATGAGACCTTAGCCAAAAACGACTTATTGTTTCAGAAACATCATATCTACAGGTGGAAAAGCAAATATCATCCACAGGTCTGCTACTCCAGGAGGCTTTCCCATCGTCTCACCCTCCCTCGATTTCCCCTGAGGCGAAGATGGAGTGAGCTGGCCCTGCCAACTTTCCTGACAGAACCCGAGGTAAAGATAGGCCAGGAGATAAATGAAAAATCTAGCAAGGGCTTCTCTAAGTCCAGCTCCCCTGATTTATACATCAGATCTTAACTCACCTGCGAATTCTGCCCCTCAGGATGCTGATATGAAGGCAGAAAATGCTGCAACAAAATCATCAGAATTGGCTAAGATGGAGGACATCACTTACACTAACACAAGGTACATGAGGTATCTCTTATGTGTTCTTAAACAGTGTTGAACAGGGAATCTTATTTCAGATGATGGACATCAAGAACATTACATTATACATTTTGTGAGTGTGTGGAGTAGTGTGTGTGTGTCTGTGTATCTGTGTTTGTGTGTTTGCACTCTCAAATGTGCATGTGTGTGTATGTGTGCATTCATTGTTTTGACATCAGGGTACTTCTGCCTTCTTAGAATTTTTTGTCTTTTTTTTTTCTTTTTTTTTATTGAAAAAAAATTTCCGCCTCCTCCCAGCCTCCCACTCCTCTCCCCCTCCCCTTGCCCCCACTCCTCTCTCCCTCCCTCTCCAGTGTGAAGAGCAATCAGGGTTGCCTGCCCTGTGGAAAGTCCAAGGTCCTTCCCCCTCCATCCTGGTCTAGTAAGGTGAACATCCAAACTGGCTAGGCTCCCACAAAACCAAAACATGAAGTAGGATCAAAACCCAGTGCCATTGTCCTTGGCTTCTCAACAGCCCTCATTGTCCGCCATATTCAGAGAGTCCGGTTTTATCCCATGCTTTTTCAGTCCCAGTCCAGCTGGCCTTGGTGAGCTCCCAATAGATCAGCTCCACTGTCTCCGTGGGTAGGTGCACCCCTTGTGGTCCTGACTTCTTTGCTCATGTTCTCCCTCCTTCTGCTCCTCATTGGGACCTTGGGAGCTCAGTCCAGTGCTCCAGTGTTGGTCTCTGTCTCTATCTCCATCCATCACCAGATGAAGGTTCTATGATGATATGCAAGATATTCGTCAAGTATCCTCTTGGCTAAGGGAAGTAGACAAAATTGCTGGGGAGAAAATTGGGATCTTGTGGGTGGGGTGGGATGGGGGTAAAGGGAGATGGGGAGAGAAAAGGTAGAAGGGAAGGAGGGGGGACGTGGGGAAACAGCAGGATTGGGATGAAGGAAGGTTGGATAGGGGAGCACAGAACCACAATTTTTAGTTAAGGGAGGCACTTTAGGGTGGGCAAGAGACTTGACTCTAGAGGGGCTCCCAGGTGCCCAAGCTGAGGTCCCCAATTAGTTCCTTGGGCAGCTGAGGATAGGGAACCTGAAATGACCCTATCCTAGAGCAATACTGATGCATATCATCATAGAACCTTCATCTGGTGATGGATGGAGATAGAGACAGAGACCAACACTGGAGCACTGGACTGAGCTCCCAAGGTCCCAATGAGGAGCAGAAGGAGGGAGAACATGAGCAAAGAAGTCGGGACCACGAGGGGTGCACCCACCCACTGAGACAGTGGAGCTGATCTATTGGGAGCTCACCAAGGCCAGCTGGACTGTGACTGAAAAAGCATGGGATAAAACTGGACTCTCTGAACATGGAGAACAATGAGGGCTGATGAGACGCCAAGGACAATGGCACTGGGTTTTGATCCTACTTAATGTGCTGGCTTGGTAGGAGCCTAGCCAGTTTGGATGTTCACCTTCCTAGAAATGGACAGAGGGGGGAGGACATAGGACTTACCACAGGGCAGGGAACCCTGACTGCTCTTTGGACTGGAGAAGGGAAGGGGAGAGGAGTGGTGGGAGGGGGAGGGAAATGGGAGGCTGGGAGGAGGTGGAAATTTGTTTTGTTTTGTTTTGTTTTTACTCTCCTTTTATCAATAAAAAAAGAAAAAAAGAACATTATATTATACATTTTGTGAGTGTGTGTAGTAGTGTGTGTGTATGTGTGTATGTGTATCTGTGTTTGTGTATTTGCACCCTCAAATGTGCATGTGTGTGTATGTATGCATTCATTGTTTTGGCATCAGGGTACTTCTGCCATCTTAGAATGTTTTGAACGATCTTTTTTGTCTCTGGTGATGCAGCTTGAGGATCATTGATCTCCATTGTTTTTAAAGACAGCAGGTATGTTTATTTATGCAATCTTTGGTCCTGGGCTGTCCTTATACTAAGAGACTTATTCTCTTTCAATCTTGTACTCATGTGGATCTTAGCACATTTCATGAGCTCCTCAATTCATCATCATACCCAGGTGCAGCAGTGGGAAGGCAGCTGGTGGTGCATATTCGGTAATGTCTTATATCTCTGTTTGTGTCTGGTCCATGAATTTAGCAATCTCTTTCTTTGAGGATTGTCAACACTTTGGAGTATAAGGTTTTGTCTTAGCTCCTAGAGTTCCCATGGATCTTACTCATCTCTTTCCTGTCTCACATTTCAACAATATGTGTCTTCCTTTGGGGGTTCATGTCAAGGGTTTTCAGATTTGTTCATCCTTTCAAAGGACCAGCTCTTTGTTTCAACTGCCAAGTTATCTCTAGCTCTGTTCTTTTTCACACTTTCTCATAACAGTTTTGAGGTTGGAATGTTGTGCTTTGTTTGTTTGGTTTTTTGTATCTTTGACCACTAAGATGCATCATTGTGAGACTTTTGATTTCTTGACGTACAAACTGATAGTTATAACTTTGTCTCCTAGTGCTGATTTTGCTTTTTTTTATTTCTAGCATCTTGTTGCAGAGCCATTCCCCACCAGAAAAGATGGAGGACATAGCAGATAAAGTATTTTCTGTCAATTTCACTGATGACAGTTTGCAAGCATCCCGAAAATCAGCTTCGGAGTACTCCCTTTCAAGTCTTGTAAACGCAACCTGCTCACTCACTCACATAATTGCCGAAGAGAATTTCGACACAATTGTGCCAAATAGATTTTATGAGACCTTAGCCAAAAACGACTTATTGTTTCAGAAACATCATATCTACAGGTGGAAAAGCAAATATCATCCACAGGTCTGCTACTCCAGGAGGCTTTCCCATCGTCTCACCCTCCCTCGATTTCCCCTGAGGCGAAGATGGAGTGAGCTGGCCCTGCCAACTTTCCTGACAGAACCCGAGGTAAAGATAGGCCAGGAGATAAATGAAAAATCTAGCAAGGGCTTCTCTAAGTCCAGCTCCCCTGATTTATACATCAGATCTTAACTCACCTGTGAATTCTGCCCCTCAGGATGCTGATATGAAGGCAGAAAATGCTGCAACAAAATCATCAGAATTGGCTAAGATGGAGGACATCACTTACACTAACACAAGGTACATGAGGTATCTCTTATGTGTTCTTAAACAGTGTTGAACAGGGAATCTTATTTCAGATGATGGACATCAAGAACATTACATTATACATTTTGTGAGTGTGTGGAGTAGTGTGTGTGTGTGTGTGTCTGTGTATCTGTGTTTGTGTGTTTGCACTCTCAAATGTGCATGTGTGTGTATGTGTGCATTCATTGTTTTGACATCAGGGTCAAAACATCTTAGAATTTTTTTTCTTTTTTTTTCTTTTTTTATTGAAAAAAAATTTCCGCCTCCTCCCAGCCTCCCACTCCTCTCCCCCTCCCCCTGCCTTCACTCCTCTCTCCCTCCCTCTCCAGTGTGAAGAGCAATCAGGGTTCCCTGCCCTGTGGAAAGTCCAAGGTCCTTCCCCCTCCATCCTGGTCTAGTAAGGTGAACATCCAAACTGGCTAGGCTCCCACAAAACCAAAACATGAAGTAGGATCAAAACCCAGTGCCATTGTCCTTGGCTTCTCAACAGCCCTCATTGTCCGCCATATTCAGAGAGTCCGGTTTTATCCCATGCTTTTTCAGTCCCAGTCCAGCTGGCCTTGGTGAGCTCCCAATAGATCAGCTCCACTGTCTCCGTGGGTAGGTGCACCCCTTGTGGTCCTGACTTCTTTGCTCATGTTCTCCCTCCTTCTGCTCCTCATTGGGACCTTGGGAGCTCAATCCATTGCTCCAGTGTGGGTCTCTGTCTCTATCTCCATCCATCACCAGATGAAGGTTCTATGATGATATGCAAGATATTCGTCAAGTATCCTCTTGGCTAAGGGAAGTAGACAAAATTGCCGGGGAGAAAATTGGGATCTTGGGGGTGGGGTGGGATGGGGGTAAAGGGAGATGGGGAGAGAAAAGGTAGAAGGGAAGGAGGGGGAACGTGGGGAAACAGCAGGATTGGGGATAAAGGAAGTTTGGATAGGGGAGCACAGAACCACAATTCTTAGTTAAGGGAGCCACTTTAGGGTGGGCAAGAGACTTGACTCTAGAGGGGCTCCCAGGTGCCCAAGCTGAGGTCCCCAGTTAGTTCCTTGGGCAGCTGAGGATAGGGAACCTGAAATGACCCTATCCTAGAGCAATACTGATGCATATCATCATAGAACCTTCATCTGGTGATGGATGGAGATAGAGACAGAGACCAACACTGGAGCACTGGACTGAGCTCCCAAGGTCCCAATGAGGAGCAGAAGGAGGGAGAACATGAGCAAAGAAGTCGGGACCACGAGGGGTGCACCCACCCACTGAGACAGTGGAGCTGATCTATTGGGAGCTCACCAAGGCCAGCTGGACTGTGACTGAAAAAGCATGGGATAAAACTGGACTCTCTGAACATGGAGAACAATGAGGGCTGATGAGACGCCAAGGACAATGGCACTGGGTTTTGATCCTACTTAATGTGCTGGCTTGGTGGGAGCCTAGCCAGTTTGGATGTTCACCTTCCTAGAAATGGACAGAGGGGGGAGGACCTAGGACTTACCACAGGGCAGGGAACCCTGACTGCTCTTTGGACTGGAGAAGGGAAGGGGAGAGGAGTGGTGGGAGGGGGAGGGAAATGGGAGGCTGGGAGGAGGTGGAAATTTGTTTTGTTTTGTTTTTACTCTCCTTTTATCAATAAAAAAAGAAAAAAAGAACATTATATTATACATTTGATGAGTGTGTGTAGTAGTGTGTGCGTATGTGTGTCTGTGTATCAGTGTTTGTTCCATTATTGGTTACTATTGTATTTCTTTTTGTGGGGGCTTTGTGAGTTTAGCAATCTCATTAAGAATTGTCAACACAAAATTTTCTCACAGCTTCTAGAGTTCCTATGTATCTTATCATCTCTTTCCAATAACGCGTGTCTTCCTTTGGGGGTTCATGTCAAGGGTTGTCAGATTTGTTCATCCTTTCAAAGGACCAGCTCTTTGTTTCAACTGCCAAGTTATCTCTAGCTCTGTTCTTTTTCACACTTTCTCATAACAGTTTTGAGGTTGGAATGTTGTGCTTTGTTTGTTTGGTTTTTTGTATCTTTGACCACTAAGATGCATCATTGTGAGACTTTTGATTTCTTGACGTACAAACTGATAGTTATAACTTTGTCTCCTAGTGCTGATTTTGCTTTTTTTTATTTCTAGCATCTTGTTGCAGAGCCATTCCCCACCAGAAAAGATGGAGGACATAGCAGATAAAGTATTTTCTGTCAATTTCACTGATGACAGTTTGCAAGCATCCCGAAAATCAGCTTCGGAGTACTCCCTTTCAAGTCTTGTAAACGCAACCTGCTCACTCACTCACATAATTGCCGAAGAGAATTTCGACACAATTGTGCCAAATAGATTTTATGAGACCTTAGCCAAAAACGACTTATTGTTTCAGAAACATCATATCTACAGGTGGAAAAGCAAATATCATCCACAGGTCTGCTACTCCAGGAGGCTTTCCCATCGTCTCACCCTCCCTCGATTTCCCCTGAGGCGAAGATGGAGTGAGCTGGCCCTGCCAACTTTCCTGACAGAACCCGAGGTAAAGATAGGCCAGGAGATAAATGAAAAATCTAGCAAGGGCTTCTCTAAGTCCAGCTCCCCTGATTTATACATCAGATCTTAACTCACCTGCGAATTCTGCCCCTCAGGATGCTGATATGAAGGCAGAAAATGCTGCAACAAAATCATCAGAATTGGCTAAGATGGAGGACATCACTTACACTAACACAAGGTACATGAGGTATCTCTTATGTGTTCTTAAACAGTGTTGAACAGGGAATCTTATTTCAGATGATGGACATCAAGAACATTACATTATACATTTTGTGAGTGTGTGGAGTAGTGTGTGTGTGTCTGTGTATCTGTGTTTGTGTGTTTGCACTCTCAAATGTGCATGTGTGTGTATGTGTGCATTCATTGTTTTGACATCAGGGTACTTCTGCCTTCTTAGAATTTTTTGTCTTTTTTTTTTCTTTTTTTTTATTGAAAAAAAATTTCCGCCTCCTCCCAGCCTCCCACTCCTCTCCCCCTCCCCTTGCCCCCACTCCTCTCTCCCTCCCTCTCCAGTGTGAAGAGCAATCAGGGTTGCCTGCCCTGTGGAAAGTCCAAGGTCCTTCCCCCTCCATCCTGGTCTAGTAAGGTGAACATCCAAACTGGCTAGGCTCCCACAAAACCAAAACATGAAGTAGGATCAAAACCCAGTGCCATTGTCCTTGGCTTCTCAACAGCCCTCATTGTCCGCCATATTCAGAGAGTCCGGTTTTATCCCATGCTTTTTCAGTCCCAGTCCAGCTGGCCTTGGTGAGCTCCCAATAGATCAGCTCCACTGTCTCCGTGGGTAGGTGCACCCCTTGTGGTCCTGACTTCTTTGCTCATGTTCTCCCTCCTTCTGCTCCTCATTGGGACCTTGGGAGCTCAGTCCAGTGCTCCAGTGTTGGTCTCTGTCTCTATCTCCATCCATCACCAGATGAAGGTTCTATGATGATATGCAAGATATTCGTCAAGTATCCTCTTGGCTAAGGGAAGTAGACAAAATTGCTGGGGAGAAAATTGGGATCTTGTGGGTGGGGTGGGATGGGGGTAAAGGGAGATGGGGAGAGAAAAGGTAGAAGGGAAGGAGGGGGGACGTGGGGAAACAGCAGGATTGGGATGAAGGAAGGTTGGATAGGGGAGCACAGAACCACAATTTTTAGTTAAGGGAGGCACTTTAGGGTGGGCAAGAGACTTGACTCTAGAGGGGCTCCCAGGTGCCCAAGCTGAGGTCCCCAATTAGTTCCTTGGGCAGCTGAGGATAGGGAACCTGAAATGACCCTATCCTAGAGCAATACTGATGCATATCATCATAGAACCTTCATCTGGTGATGGATGGAGATAGAGACAGAGACCAACACTGGAGCACTGGACTGAGCTCCCAAGGTCCCAATGAGGAGCAGAAGGAGGGAGAACATGAGCAAAGAAGTCGGGACCACGAGGGGTGCACCCACCCACTGAGACAGTGGAGCTGATCTATTGGGAGCTCACCAAGGCCAGCTGGACTGTGACTGAAAAAGCATGGGATAAAACTGGACTCTCTGAACATGGAGAACAATGAGGGCTGATGAGACGCCAAGGACAATGGCACTGGGTTTTGATCCTACTTAATGTGCTGGCTTGGTAGGAGCCTAGCCAGTTTGGATGTTCACCTTCCTAGAAATGGACAGAGGGGGGAGGACATAGGACTTACCACAGGGCAGGGAACCCTGACTGCTCTTTGGACTGGAGAAGGGAAGGGGAGAGGAGTGGTGGGAGGGGGAGGGAAATGGGAGGCTGGGAGGAGGTGGAAATTTGTTTTGTTTTGTTTTGTTTTTACTCTCCTTTTATCAATAAAAAAAGAAAAAAAGAACATTATATTATACATTTTGTGAGTGTGTGTAGTAGTGTGTGTGTATGTGTGTATGTGTATCTGTGTTTGTGTATTTGCACCCTCAAATGTGCATGTGTGTGTATGTATGCATTCATTGTTTTGGCATCAGGGTACTTCTGCCATCTTAGAATGTTTTGAACGATCTTTTTTGTCTCTGGTGATGCAGCTTGAGGATCATTGATCTCCATTGTTTTTAAAGACAGCAGGTATGTTTATTTATGCAATCTTTGGTCCTGGGCTGTCCTTATACTAAGAGACTTATTCTCTTTCAATCTTGTACTCATGTGGATCTTAGCACATTTCATGAGCTCCTCAATTCATCATCATACCCAGGTGCAGCAGTGGGAAGGCAGCTGGTGGTGCATATTCGGTAATGTCTTATATCTCTGTTTGTGTCTGGTCCATGAATTTAGCAATCTCTTTCTTTGAGGATTGTCAACACTTTGGAGTATAAGGTTTTGTCTTAGCTCCTAGAGTTCCCATGGATCTTACTCATCTCTTTCCTGTCTCACATTTCAACAATATGTGTCTTCCTTTGGGGGTTCATGTCAAGGGTTTTCAGATTTGTTCATCCTTTCAAAGGACCAGCTCTTTGTTTCAACTGCCAAGTTATCTCTAGCTCTGTTCTTTTTCACACTTTCTCATAACAGTTTTGAGGTTGGAATGTTGTGCTTTGTTTGTTTGGTTTTTTGTATCTTTGACCACTAAGATGCATCATTGTGAGACTTTTGATTTCTTGACGTACAAACTGATAGTTATAACTTTGTCTCCTAGTGCTGATTTTGCTTTTTTTTATTTCTAGCATCTTGTTGCAGAGCCATTCCCCACCAGAAAAGATGGAGGACATAGCAGATAAAGTATTTTCTGTCAATTTCACTGATGACAGTTTGCAAGCATCCCGAAAATCAGCTTCGGAGTACTCCCTTTCAAGTCTTGTAAACGCAACCTGCTCACTCACTCACATAATTGCCGAAGAGAATTTCGACACAATTGTGCCAAATAGATTTTATGAGACCTTAGCCAAAAACGACTTATTGTTTCAGAAACATCATATCTACAGGTGGAAAAGCAAATATCATCCACAGGTCTGCTACTCCAGGAGGCTTTCCCATCGTCTCACCCTCCCTCGATTTCCCCTGAGGCGAAGATGGAGTGAGCTGGCCCTGCCAACTTTCCTGACAGAACCCGAGGTAAAGATAGGCCAGGAGATAAATGAAAAATCTAGCAAGGGCTTCTCTAAGTCCAGCTCCCCTGATTTATACATCAGATCTTAACTCACCTGTGAATTCTGCCCCTCAGGATGCTGATATGAAGGCAGAAAATGCTGCAACAAAATCATCAGAATTGGCTAAGATGGAGGACATCACTTACACTAACACAAGGTACATGAGGTATCTCTTATGTGTTCTTAAACAGTGTTGAACAGGGAATCTTATTTCAGATGATGGACATCAAGAACATTACATTATACATTTTGTGAGTGTGTGGAGTAGTGTGTGTGTGTGTGTGTCTGTGTATCTGTGTTTGTGTGTTTGCACTCTCAAATGTGCATGTGTGTGTATGTGTGCATTCATTGTTTTGACATCAGGGTCAAAACATCTTAGAATTTTTTTTCTTTTTTTTTTCTTTTTTTATTGAAAAAAAATTTCCGCCTCCTCCCAGCCTCCCACTCCTCTCCCCCTCCCCCTGCCTTCACTCCTCTCTCCCTCCCTCTCCAGTGTGAAGAGCAATCAGGGTTCCCTGCCCTGTGGAAAGTCCAAGGTCCTTCCCCCTCCATCCTGGTCTAGTAAGGTGAACATCCAAACTGGCTAGGCTCCCACAAAACCAAAACATGAAGTAGGATCAAAACCCAGTGCCATTGTCCTTGGCTTCTCAACAGCCCTCATTGTCCGCCATATTCAGAGAGTCCGGTTTTATCCCATGCTTTTTCAGTCCCAGTCCAGCTGGCCTTGGTGAGCTCCCAATAGATCAGCTCCACTGTCTCCGTGGGTAGGTGCACCCCTTGTGGTCCTGACTTCTTTGCTCATGTTCTCCCTCCTTCTGCTCCTCATTGGGACCTTGGGAGCTCAATCCATTGCTCCAGTGTGGGTCTCTGTCTCTATCTCCATCCATCACCAGATGAAGGTTCTATGATGATATGCAAGATATTCGTCAAGTATCCTCTTGGCTAAGGGAAGTAGACAAAATTGCCGGGGAGAAAATTGGGATCTTGGGGGTGGGGTGGGATGGGGGTAAAGGGAGATGGGGAGAGAAAAGGTAGAAGGGAAGGAGGGGGAACGTGGGGAAACAGCAGGATTGGGGATAAAGGAAGGTTGGATAGGGGAGCACAGAACCACAATTCTTAGTTAAGGGAGCCACTTTAGGGTGGGCAAGAGACTTGACTCTAGAGGGGCTCCCAGGTGCCCAAGCTGAGGTCCCCAGTTAGTTCCTTGGGCAGCTGAGGATAGGGAACCTGAAATGACCCTATCCTAGAGCAATACTGATGCATATCATCATAGAACCTTCATCTGGTGATGGATGGAGATAGAGACAGAGACCAACACTGGAGCACTGGACTGAGCTCCCAAGGTCCCAATGAGGAGCAGAAGGAGGGAGAACATGAGCAAAGAAGTCGGGACCACGAGGGGTGCACCCACCCACTGAGACAGTGGAGCTGATCTATTGGGAGCTCACCAAGGCCAGCTGGACTGTGACTGAAAAAGCATGGGATAAAACTGGACTCTCTGAACATGGAGAACAATGAGGGCTGATGAGACGCCAAGGACAATGGCACTGGGTTTTGATCCTACTTAATGTGCTGGCTTGGTGGGAGCCTAGCCAGTTTGGATGTTCACCTTCCTAGAAATGGACAGAGGGGGGAGGACCTAGGACTTACCACAGGGCAGGGAACCCTGACTGCTCTTTGGACTGGAGAAGGGAAGGGGAGAGGAGTGGTGGGAGGGGGAGGGAAATGGGAGGCTGGGAGGAGGTGGAAATTTGTTTTGTTTTGTTTTTACTCTCCTTTTATCAATAAAAAAAGAAAAAAAGAACATTATATTATACATTTGATGAGTGTGTGTAGTAGTGTGTGCGTATGTGTGTCTGTGTATCAGTGTTTGTTCCATTATTGGTTACTATTGTATTTCTTTTTGTGGGGGCTTTGTGAGTTTAGCAATCTCATTAAGAATTGTCAACACAAAATTTTCTCACAGCTTCTAGAGTTCCTATGTATCTTATCATCTCTTTCCAATAACGTGTGTCTTCCTTTGGGGGTTCATGTCAAGGGTTGTCAGATTTGTTCATCCTTTCAAAGGACCAGCTCTTTGTTTCAACTGCCAAGTTATCTCTAGCTCTGTTCTTTTTCACACTTTCTCATAACAGTTTTGAGGTTGGAATGTTGTGCTTTGTTTGTTTGGTTTTTTGTATCTTTGACCACTAAGATGCATCATTGTGAGACTTTTGATTTCTTGACGTACAAACTGATAGTTATAACTTTGTCTCCTAGTGCTGATTTTGCTTTTTTTTATTTCTAGCATCTTGTTGCAGAGCCATTCCCCACCAGAAAAGATGGAGGACATAGCAGATAAAGTATTTTCTGTCAATTTCACTGATGACAGTTTGCAAGCATCCCGAAAATCAGCTTCGGAGTACTCCCTTTCAAGTCTTGTAAACGCAACCTGCTCACTCACTCACATAATTGCCGAAGAGAATTTCGACACAATTGTGCCAAATAGATTTTATGAGACCTTAGCCAAAAACGACTTATTGTTTCAGAAACATCATATCTACAGGTGGAAAAGCAAATATCATCCACAGGTCTGCTACTCCAGGAGGCTTTCCCATCGTCTCACCCTCCCTCGATTTCCCCTGAGGCGAAGATGGAGTGAGCTGGCCCTGCCAACTTTCCTGACAGAACCCGAGGTAAAGATAGGCCAGGAGATAAATGAAAAATCTAGCAAGGGCTTCTCTAAGTCCAGCTCCCCTGATTTATACATCAGATCTTAACTCACCTGCGAATTCTGCCCCTCAGGATGCTGATATGAAGGCAGAAAATGCTGCAACAAAATCATCTGAGTCGGCTAAGATGGAGTATATCACTTATACCAACACAAATGTAGATGTGTTCGAGTCCGTGGAAGACATCAGCGAACAAAAAGATCTTGAAGGAGATGTTCCTGACATCACACAGAACAACACCACCAGTTCCGACATCACCAGCCTGAACACACGGGATATCCTTTATGCTGCGGCCCCTCCATCCCCTTCCCAGCATGAAAACGACTATGATATAGTCGAAGACGTTATGAGGAGGGCGTTACCACCAAAATCTCCAGAAGAGCAGCTCCAGAAAGCACCCATAGCTGCCAACAAGCCCACCAGAAGGGGCTGTAAGGGCATGAGAGGGAAAATCAAGAAGCTGTTTGAAAGGATTTCTTGCTGCCTTCCTACCCGAAGCAAGGAATATACAACATCCAGGTAAGGGAAAACAAGGACTGGGAAATGGAGTTCCAAGAAAATGATGTACTTGGACGACAAAATTAGCATTTGTATTTGATATGCTCTTTGCAAGGCACTTTGCCACAGGCAGGCGTCAGCCATCTGTAGGATATGAACGTTAAGGTATCTGGCAACCTAGAAGAAGCTTTCCCACAGATTTCTGCTCATGAAGAGACTGGGGTGGTTGAGACCGAAGCAGACAGCAGAGTGTGTTGGCAGGGTCTGGGGTGCAGGGAGACAGGAGGGAGGAGTCTTTGTAAAAGAGACAGCAGTTTAGGGAGGAAGAATCTTATGGAGAGCTCTGGTACCACAGAGCAGATTTTTATTTTTTTCTCTTTTCTTGTTTTTCTTTACTTTCTACATTTACCTCAACTTTTCTCTTTTTATTACCAACTATTTTCTACTATCTATGTATTTACCTTTGCCATTTTGTACACTGGTTTATTTTGAAACCTTAAAGCTGTTGTCAGTACATATTAGCTATAAAATTAAAGCATTCAACAACTCACCAGCTGTGTTACTTCCCACAGCATTTCCCTGGTCTGATCAATTCCCTTATCATTGTAAGACTCTTCACCTGCCACCATGCCACACGTGAGACATAATATGGCTGGAAATCTTGAGAGACAACACGTTTTCTAATGGCATCACAGTGTCCAGGACAGGCTACCATGCCTATGATTCCCATAATTGGGAGTTTAATAAAAAGAGACTGACTATCATGAGTATAGAAACCAGGAGGTCTGCAGCAGCCAGAGTCACTAGAGAATTTGAGGGTCTAGGTGAAAGCAATATTGACGAAGCCCGTGTGTTCGCTCTCCAGTAAATAACACATCTCTTACTCAGGTCAGCAGAAAGCTCATTGAGTGCATTCTTGGTGTTACTGCTGTTTGCTTTAGAGTCAAAATGTTCTCCCAAAAGTTCTAATGATACAGGTCTAACACTATCTCATCATCTCTGAATTTCTGGTTTCTATAGGGGGTGCTATCTGGGTAAGTTGTGAAAGAGCCGGGTAGTAGAACTAGGAAGGAGAAATTGAGTCATTACAGGAAATGGAACTCGGAGCAGCCATGCAAGCATGCTTGAGATTCACATTCCCAGGTCTCCATTCATGCCTTTCCTGTGCATTGGGAGCCAGAGTGTGAGTGTAGGACTTATGGAACTGATGTTGCTTCTTTTCAAGGATTGGGCCACTGTCAGGAAGAAAGAAATGCAGTTTTGGGAGACACAAGGAAAAAAAAATTCTTTTTGTTCTGAAGAGCATGATTGAGTCATTTCAATGACCTCAATGGACACATTGTTAGGTCTTGCAGACCCTGCCCATTGAAGGCATTGGCCAGTCTGAGTCTTGCCTTACGTTGCAGAGAAGGAGTTGCCTTGTTAGCTTTTGGGAATTTGGACTCAGAATTTGCATCATGTTCACATGGTTATTTTTGATCACTTGGAAACAGACATGTTGATCTGATTAGACCAAAAGAGTTTGTGATTCTTTCCTGAATTGTTGATTTTTATCTATATCTTTTGAATGGTGTTTGAATTAATTTGTTCTTTCAAATTAGTCTTGTTTTAAACCACCTCTAATTTTTTTATCTTAAATGAGCATGATTCGTTGACATTTTTAAAATATTAGTAGGAGATAATTGCAGAAAGTAAGCTTCACAATGGTGTGCACTGTGAATATACCCCAGTTTGATTACATCCTCCAAGCTTTGTTGAGCTCCAAATGTCACCTATTTTCTCAATGGCCTTGTTGAATAGCCATGTCCCATCCACCACAAAACAAAACCATGCGATCTCAATTATGGACAACCCACCACAATGCTATGTTCAATGAGGCTTACCATCTTTTAGAGTCCATCCATGTAACGGTAAGAAAAAAATTGAATATCTGGAGTGGAGAGGTCATGACGTCTATCCTAGAGAGTTCTTAGAGAACTTATAGGCACTGTGAAAAAGCCACTGAAGCACTTCTGACCTTCAGTAGTCCAGACCCAAGTCCCTAGTCTAGGTCAACTCAGAGTTTCTGATTCTGTCCTTTTCTGACTATGGTGCTAACCAAAGACTGGGGGAATACATCCTCAAGGTTTGATGTGAAAGGCCTCACACTTCCATATGTGCCTGAATGCTTAGTCTGTAGTATGGAGTGCTGATTGGTTTGGGAAGACAGAAAACCTTAAAGCACTGGAGAGCAGCAAGAAGAATTAGGTGACTGGATGCAACAAGGGCCTGCCAAAGCCATGAACCAGCTGCTTCAGCCTCATCTTCTCCAGGCCAACTTCCCAGTTCCTCCATCTGACATGCCTCCCCTATATTCAGAGGGCATGAGACATGGGAGACCTTATGCCACTTAAGTTGCAATCTGTTAAAGAAATGTGCACTGCCATGGTATAAATGATGCAGTCCCTGTTATTAGACAGAGAAACTACCTTGGGTTACTCCTTGCTGTTACTGGTCCAACCTCGGCAGTTACATAATTTGTCCTTTGTGAGAAATGATATGATTTGTTCCTAAAGGACATTCAGTGGCCTGGGCTTCATCCTGAAGCTGCAGAGAAAGTCATGTTGGATAGAGAGCATTTGTATCTAGCATTTGGTCCTGATACACTTGGGATATCCCAGACTCACAGACCTTGACATTGGGAGTTTTCCTCTCTGTTGCCATGAGTTTATGTTCTGTGCAATCTCTGAAGTCACCGAGTCACTGCTGGTGTCTGAGACATTGATTTCTGCTTGTGCCCATTTGACTTTTTTTCTAAATTTGGTCCCTTCACTATAATTTTATTTGGCCATGGGGTACTATAATTTCTTTGGGGGCTTATTGTTTTATTTCAAACCTTATCTATGAAAAGTAGAAAATATGCCTTGAGACATATATCCATACAAATAGTGAGCAAAAATCATTTTCATCTGCTGTGTTATATTACAAAAGCCCCTGGCATGTGTTTACTGCACTCCCCTTTTAAGAATCCACAAACACATCCATGGCTCTAGTTAGGCTCAGGATATCTCTGGAGCTTGCACAGTACATCCAATGCTGTGTCCATGTGTATTTCAGAAAACTACAACATTTCATTCTTATGGAAGAGCTTGGGTTCTTCCCACTATACTTATCTGTTAACTGATGATCCGTTTTTGTGTGGACTAACCCCTAGTGTTCCTTGCTGAAGCCATGAGAACATGAGGTATCGCTTATGTGTTCTTAAACAGTGTTGAACAGGGAATCTTATTTCAGATGATGGACATTAAGAACATTACATTATACATTTTGTGAGTGTGTGTAGTAGTGTGTGTGTATGTGTGTCTGTGTATCTGTGTTTGTGTATTTGCACCCTCAAATGTGCATGTGTGTGTATGTGTGCATTCATTGTTTTGGCATCAGGGTACTTCTGCCATCTTAGAATGTTTTGAACGATCTTTTTTGTCTCTGGTGATGCAGCTTGAGGATCATTGATCTCCATTGTTTTTAAAGACAGCAGGTATGTTCCTTTATGCAATCTTTGGTCCTGGGCTGTCCTTATACTAAGAGACTTATTCTCTTTCAATCTTGTACTCATGTGGATCTTAGCACATTTCATGAGCTCCTCAATTCATCATCATACCCAGGTGCAGCAGTGGGAAGGCAGCTGGTGGTGCATATTCGGTAACGTCTTATATCTCTGTTTGTGTCTGGTCCATGAATTTAGCAATCTCTTTCTTTGAGGATTGTCAACACTTTGGAGTACAAGGTTTTGTCTTAGCTCCTAGAGTTCCCATGGATCTTACTCATCTCTTTCCTGTCTCACATTTCAACAATATGTGTCTTCCTTTGGGGGTTCATGTCAAGGGTTTTCAGATTTGTTCATCCTTTCAAAGGACCAGCTCTTTGTTTCAACTGCCAAGTTATCTCTAGCTCTGTTCTTTTTCACACTTTCTCATAACAGTTTTGAGGTTGGAATGTTGTGCTTTGTTTGTTTGGTTTTTTGTATCTTTGACCACTAAGATGCATCATTGTGAGACTTTTGATTTCTTGACGTACAAACTGATAGTTATAACTTTGTCTCCTAGTGCTGATTTTGCTTTTTTTTTATTTCTAGCATCTTGTTGCAGAGCCATTCCCCACCAGAAAAGATGGAGGACATAGCAGATAAAGTATTTTCTGTCAATTTCACTGATGACAGTTTGCAAGCATCCCGAAAATCAGCTTCGGAGTACTCCCTTTCAAGTCTTGTAAACGCAACCTGCTCACTCACTCACATAATTGCCGAAGAGAATTTCGACACAATTGTGCCAAATAGATTTTATGAGACCTTAGCCAAAAACGACTTATTGTTTCAGAAACATCATATCTACAGGTGGAAAAGCAAATATCATCCACAGGTCTGCTACTCCAGGAGGCTTTCCCATCGTCTCACCCTCCCTCGATTTCCCCTGAGGCGAAGATGGAGTGAGCTGGCCCTGCCAACTTTCCTGACAGAACCCGAGGTAAAGATAGGCCAGGAGATAAATGAAAAATCTAGCAAGGGCTTCTCTAAGTCCAGCTCCCCTGATTTATACATCAGATCTTAACTCACCTGCGAATTCTGCCCCTCAGGGTGCTGATATGAAGGCAGAAAATGCTGCAACAAAATCATCTGAGTCGGCTAAGATGGAGTATATCACTTATACTAACACAAATGTAGATGTGTTCGAGTCCGTGGAAGACATCAGCGAACAAAAAGATCTTGAAGGAGATGTTCCTGACATCACACAGAACAACACCACCAGTTCCGACATCACCAGCCTGAACACACGGGATATCCTTTATGCTGCGGCCCCTCCATCCCCTTCCCAGCATGAAAACGACTATGATATAGTCGAAGACGTTATGAGGAGGGCGTTACCACCAAAATCTCCAGAAGAGCAGCTCCAGAAAGCACCCATAGCTGCCAACAAGCCCACCAGAAGGGGCTGTAAGGGCATGAGAGGGAAAATCAAGAAGCTGTTTGAAAGGATTTCTTGCTGCCTTCCTACCCGAAGCAAGGAATATACAACATCCAGGTAAGGGAAAACAAGGACTGGGAAATGGAGTTCCAAGAAAATGATGTACTTGGACGACAAAATTAGCATTTGTATTTGATATGCTCTTTGCAAGGCACTTTGCCACAGGCAGGCGTCAGCCATCTGTAGGATATGAACGTTAAGGTATCTGGCAACCTAGAAGAAGCTTTCCCACTGATTTCTGCTCATGAAGAGACTGGGGTGGTTGAGACCGAAGCAGACAGCAGAGTGTGTTGGCAGGGTCTGGGGTGCAGGGAGACAGGAGGGAGGAGTCTTTGTAAAAGAGACAGCAGTTTAGGGAGGAAGAATCTTATGGAGAGCTCTGGTACCACAGAGCAGATTTTTATTTTTTTCTCTTTTCTTGTTTTTCTTTACTTTCTACATTTACCTCAACTTTTCTCTTTTTATTACCAACTATTTTCTACTATCTATGTATTTACCTTTGCCATTTTGTACACTGGTTTATTTTGAAACCTTAAAGCTGTTGTCAGTACATATTAGCTATAAAATTAAAGCATTCAACAACTCACCAGCTGTGTTACTTCCCACAGCATTTCCCTGGTCTGATCAATTCCCTTATCATTGTAAGACTCTTCACCTGCCACCATGCCACACGTGAGACATAATATGGCTGGAAATCTTGAGAGACAACACGTTTTCTAATGGCATCACAGTGTCCAGGACAGGCTACCATGCCTATGATTCCCATAATTGGGAGTTTAATAAAAAGAGACTGACTATCATAAGTATAGAAACCAGGAGGTCTGCAGCAGCCAGAGTCACTAGAGAATTTGAGGGTCTAGGTGAAAGCAATATTGACGAAGCCCGTGTGTTCGCTCTCCAGTGAATAACACATCTCTTACTCAGGTCAGCAGAAAGCTCATTGAGTGCATTCTTGGTGTTACTGCTGTTTGCTTTAGAGTCAAAATGTTCTCCCAAAAGTTCTAATGATAGAGGTCTAACACTATCTCATCATCTCTGAATTTCTGGTTTCTATAGGGGGTGCTATCTGGGTAAGTTGTGAAAGAGCCGGGTAGTAGAACCCAGAAGGAGAAACTGAGTCATTACAGGAAATGGAACTCGGAGCAGCCATGCAATAATGCTTGAGATTCACATTCCCAGGTCTCCATTCATGCCTTTCCTGTGCATTGGGAGCCAGAGTGTGAGTGTAGGACTTATGGAACTGATGTTGCTTCTTTTCAAGGATTGGGCCACTGTCAGGAAGAAAGAAATGCAGTTTTGGGAGACACAAGGAAAAAAATTCTTTTTGTTCTGAAGAGCATGATTGAGCCATTGCAATGACTTCAATGGACACATTGTTAGGTCTTGCAGACCCTGCCCATTGAAGGCATTGGCCAGTCTGAGTCTTGCCTTACACTGCAGAGAAGGTGTTCACTTCTTGGCTTCAGGGAATTTAGATTCAGAATTTGGCTCACATTCACAAGGTTATTATTGATTACTTGGAAACAGACATGTTGATCTGATTAGACCAAAAGAGTTTGTGATTCTTTCCTGAATTGTAGGTTTTTATCTATATCTTTTGAATGGTGTTTGACTTAATTTGTGCTTTCAAATTAGTTTCTTATTTTAAACCACGCTTAATTCGCATCTTAAATGAGCATGATACTTTGAGATTTTTAAAATATTCTTTTCTGATTTTAAGTATTCCCTACTAGGAGATAATTTCAGAAAGTAAGCCTCACTATGGTGTGCACTGTCAATACCCCCAGTATGATTACATTCTCCAAGCTTTTTTGAGCCCCACATGTCACCTATTCTCTTGATGACCTTCCTGAATAGCCATGTCCCATCCACCACAAAACAAAACCATGCCATCTCAATTAAAGACAACGCACCACACTGCTCTGTTCAATGAGGTCTATCACCATTTAGATCCATCCATACGAATTTAAGGAAAAAAACTGAATATCAGGAGTGAAAAGGTGATGATGTTTATCCTAGTGAGTTCTTAGAGAACTTACAGGCACAGTGAAAAAGCCACTGAAGCAGTTCCAACCACAGTAGTCCAGACTCAAGTCCCTAGTCTAAGTCAGCTCAGAGTTCCTGAGTCTGTCATTCTTTTAACTTGGGGCTTAGCTAAGAGTTGGAAAAAGTCCTCAAGATTTGATGTGAAAGGCCTTACAATTCCTCATGTGCCTGAATGCTTGGTCTAGTATGGAGTGCTGATTAGTTTGGGAAGTCATAAATCAATAAAGCACTAGAGCGACAAGAGGTATTAGGTGACTGGATGCAACAAGGGCCTGCCAAAGCCATGGAACCAGCTGCTTCAGCCGCATCTTCCCCAGGTCAACTTCCCCATCTCCTGCCTCTGCCATGCCTCCGCTGTACTCAGAAGGCATGAGACAAGGAAGTCCTTATGCCCCTTAAGTTGCTTTCTGTTAAGAAAATGTGCACTGCCATGGTATAAATGATGCAGTCCCTGTTATTAGACAGAGAAACTACCTTGGGTTACTCCTTGCTGTTACTGGTCCAACCTCGGCAGTTACATAACTTGTCCTTTGTGAGAAATGATAGGATTTGTTCCTAAAGGACATTCAGTGGCCTGGGCTTCATCCTGAAGCTGCAGAGAAAGTCATGTTGGATAGAGAGCATTTGTATCTAGCATTGGTCCTGATACACTTGGGATTTCCCAGTCTCACGGACCTTGACATTGGGAGATTTCTTCTTTGTTGCCATGAGTTTCATGTTCTGTGCTATCTTTGAAGTCACGGAGTTACTGCTGCTGTCTGAGACATTGATTTCTGCTTGTGCCCATTTGACTTTTTTTCTAAATTTGGTCCCTTTTCTATAATTTTGTTTGGCCATGGGGTACTATAATTTCTTTGGGGACTTGTTTTATTTCAAACCTTAAGTATGAAAAGTAGAAAATATGCCTCAAGACATGTATCCATACATATAGTGAGCAAGGATCATTTTCATCTGCTGTGTTATATCGCAAAAGCCCCTGGCATGTGCTTACTGCACTCCCCTTTTAAGAATCCACAAACACACCCACGGCTCTACTTAGCCTCGGAACATCTCTGGAACTTGCACAGTACATCCGAAGCTGTGTCCATGTGTATTTCCGAAAACAAGATTTCATTCGTTGTGGATGAACATGGACTCTTCCCACTAAACTTGTCTGTTAACTGATGATCAGTTTTTGTGTGGACTAACCCCTTGTACTCCTTGCTGAACATATTGAGAACATGAGGTATCTCTAATGTGTTATTGAACAGTGTTGAATAGGGAAACTCATTTCAGATGATGGGCAACAAGGACATTATATTATACATTTTGACTGTGTGTTTTAGAGTGTGCATGTAAGTGTGTCTGTGTCGGGGTTTGTGTTTGTGTGTGAGTATGTAAACCCACAAATGTACACGAATTTGTGTGTGTGTGTGTGTGTGTGTGTGTGTGTGTGTGTGTGTGTGTGCATTCATTGTTTTGGCATCAGGGTACTTCTGCCATCTTAGAATGTTCTGAACAATCTTTTTTGTCTCGGGTGAAGCAGCTTTTGAGGATCATGATCTCCAGTGTATTAAAAGACAGCAGTTATGTTTCTTTATGCAATCTTTGGTCCTGGGCTGTCCTTATACTAAGAGACTTATTCTCTTTCAATCTTGTACTCATATGGATCTTAGCACATTTCATGAGCTCCTGAATACATCACCATACCCAGGTGCAGCAGTGGGAGGCAGCTGCTGTTCCATTATTGGTTACTTCTAGTATATCTTTTTGTGGGGGCTTTGTGAATTTAGCAATCTCTTTAAGAATTGTCAACACAAAATTTTCTCACAGCTCCAAGAGTTCCTATGTATCTTATCATCTCTTTCCAATAATGCGTGTCTTCCTTTGGGGGTTCATGTCAAGGGTTGTCAGATTTGTTCATCCTTTCAAAGGACCAGCTCTTTGTTTCAACTGCCAAGTTATCTCTAGCTCTGTTCTTTTTCACACTTTCTCATAACAGTTTTGAGGTTGGAATGTTGTGCTTTGTTTGTTTGTTTTTTGCATCTTTGACCACTAAGATGCATCATTGTGAGACTTTTGATATCTTGACGTACAAACTGATAGTTATAACTTTGTCTCCTAGTGCTGATTTTGCTTTTTTTTTATTTCTAGCATCTTGTTGCAGAGCCATTCCCCACCAGAAAAGATGGAGGACATAGCAGATAAAGTATTTTCTGTCAATTTCACTGATGACAGTTTGCAAGCATCCCGAAAATCAGCTTCGGAGTACTCCCTTTCAAGTCTTGTAAACGCAACCTGCTCACTCACTCACATAATTGCCGAAGAGAATTTCGACACAATTGTGCCAAATAGATTTTATGAGACCTTAGCCAAAAACGACTTATTGTTTCAGAAACATCATATCTACAGGTGGAAAAGCAAATATCATCCACAGGTCTGCTACTCCAGGAGGCTTTCCCATCGTCTCACCCTCCCTCGATTTCCCCTGAGGCGAAGATGGAGTGAGCTGGCCCTGCCAACTTTCCTGACAGAACCCGAGGTAAAGATAGGCCAGGAGATAAATGAAAAAACTAGCAAGGGCTTCTCTAAGTCCAGCTCCCCTGATTTATACATCAGATCTTAACTCACCTGCGAATTCTGCCCCTCAGGGTGCTGATATGAAGGCATTAGAGACACCCGAGACAGCAGAAAATGCTGCAAACTTAACATCTGAGGGGACTTCTGAGAAGGCTAAGGTGAAGGCCAACAGAAACCTTTTTCAAAGGTTTTTCTGCTGCCTCTGCATGCCAAGGACAAAAGATCCAACATCCAGGTGAGTAACAACAAAGAAGGAAAATTCAGTTTTAAGGAAATGGAGTCGGTGAGGCCAGTTAATCACGTATGATTTGAGCTGATTTTTTTGAAGGCACTTTGCCATGGGCAGGCTTCAGCCATTTACAGGTCCCAAACATTAAGGTGTCTGGAACCCCAAAAGGAGCTTTCACACTGAATCCTATTCATGAAGAGTCCAGCATAGTTGTGACAGAAGCAGTCAGCAGAGGTTGCTGGCAGGGCTTGCGGATGCAGGGAAACTGGAGGAAAAAAAAGACTTTCAAAGGGATAACAGTTTAGGAAGGGAAGAAGTCTGTGGAGAACTCTGGTTCCTCAGATCAGCTTTTTGCTAAGTCTTTCTATGTCAATGTCACTAAAACAGTCCTTTGTTTCTCTCTTTTCAAGGGCTGATGATGCGGCCCTGACCCGGGGTTCCTAAACCCCGGATCTGTGTTCAGCCTGGTTGGGGCATAACAGCTTCTGGAGCAAGCCAGGCCAGAACATGAAAGGAGGTGTGCCCCAAACCTCTACCTGATAGACAGCTCCAGCCACCAGGGCATGAGCTCTGTACCCCTCCTCTTGTATTGGGTGCAAGGGTGAACTTCATTTGTCCACAGAAGAAGTAGCTGGACAAAGAATCCTGTCACATCATCCTGGGCGACGACAAGGCATCCATCTCGCTCCGAGTCCACATGAGAAAAGTTAAGTGTCCCAGATGACTCTGAGTCCCCATCTCCTTCTCCCCTCACTTCCATCAACAGAATCAATGAGCACATGTAAAGAAGTGCTTTCATGCTTTCCTCTTAGGTGGTAAGGAGGCACAGGAAGAGGAGGGGGAAGGAGGAGTGGGGCAAGTGGGACATGTCAAGGGATAAAAGCAGTGGGAGAGGGTAGAAGAAAGGGCTTGCGTGTGGATGGAGAGGAGGTGATTTATCCAGAGGAAATTCCATTACGAGAGCAGAAAAGTAAGGGATGAATGTGTGGGTGGTGACAGGGTCCACAACCAAGAAGGAGAGGAGCAAAATTCCCCTGAAGAGGAGGTTAGGAGCAAATGGTGCATGGGTACCCCGAGAAGACAACCCTATCTTCCTCATGGGTTCCAGCTTGCTCCAAGCTGCAGCAGGAGAGTGCTGCCTGAGGAATCTGCTCTCGTCCTAAGGTGCTCAGACAGGGTGTGGCTGCAGAGAAGAGAAGCCACATGTTTTCAGGAGCCTCTTCCTCTTTCTGCTTGACCGAGGCTTGGATTGATCTGGTAACATCTGCTTATGTTCAATCCTTCATCTTTCATGCCCCAAGGTGCTGTTGTCCCATCCAATGATTATTCAGACAGATGTCCCCATGGGGAATTCCTTGACTTTGAGTAAACAGCAAGATAGGTGTTTGTACTGGAAATGGGTAAACAGTGCTTAAAAGGACTGGGAAACATCACTGCCCAGAAAAAGTCAACAAACTTGGAACATCTTTGAGCCCAGGGCCATCATCAGGCTTTAGTTTAGAAGGAAACCTGATTGCCAAGGAGCTGCAGATGACGGCCAGTGGTATTGTGTGCAGCCTTGTTGAGTGAGCTGCCTGCAGTCTTCTGTCCACCATACATATAGGGAGCATCTTCCTGGGTCACCAGGGGCAAGCCAGCTGACATGCTTTTCAGGGGTCTAATCTTGAGATCAGTCAGGTGTAGTGAATTTGTGTCCAATGTGCATCTCCTTGTGGTAGATGATGAGTTTCTGTATCGTGGCCTTGATCTACACCAACCATCCCATCTGAGCGCTCTCCTCTGCAGAGGCTGATGGTCCTGTCCTGGTCAATAGGAGTATGGTTCTTTGTGACAGCTTATCAATTGTCCGGAATACACTTCATTGGCTACATCATGTAGATGAAATCTGGACCGAGTCCTATATGGTGCCTTGCTCACCCTAGTCATAATGATAGTCAGTATTAGTATGTCAGTCATCATTTTATTCTAATAATTCCTGCCATTATATGTTACTTGATGTTTTTATTATATCCTTGAACATTCTTTGTTTTATTGTTGTGATTATATTGTGCCAAGTATGATTTGTTCAATGATCTAGTCTATTTGGAGTTCTGTATGCTTCTTTTACCTTAATAGGAAGCTCAATCTTTAGGTTAGGGAAGTTTTCTTCTATGATTTTATTGGAAACAGTTCCTGTTTCTTTGACCTTGCTTTCTTCTCCTTCTATTCCCCTTAATCATGGATTTGGCCTTTACATGATATCCCAATTTTTCTGGTGCTTTTTGCTTGAAATTTTATTAGATTTAACATTGTTATTGACTGGGAAATCCATTTTCTTCTATCTTGTCTTCAATATCTGAGATTTTTGCTTCCATCTCTTATATTCTGTCAGTAAATCTTACGTCTAGGATTTTTGCTCCAGTCTGTTTCCAGTTATCCCTTGGTTCCACTTGTCTTCATTGATTCTTTTTTTCACGTGTAGCCTTGACCTGTCTTCTTCATTCAAATCCATTGTTTGTGTTCCAAAGATTTCCATTAACACATTCATTCATGTCCTCCTAAGGTCCTTGACCATTTTCATAATAGCTATTTTGAAGTCCTTGTTCTGTGTGTCAGCTGTTTGCCTTGCTTGGGAACTACTGAAGTCCTACTGATGAACTCTAGTGGAGACACACTGTTGGGGATGTTTTGATTCTGTCCTCATGCTGACATCCAGACATCTGGGCTTAGAAGGATTTCACTTCCAGTAGTTGATATCTGGTCTTGCCTGTCTGTTGGGTAGGTTTTTCCTTCCTTAGTTTGTGTTGCTCTCTCAGAATTTTTGGAGGGGTGCAGTGGCTGTGGTAGCTTATAGAGAGTGCTCCAAGTCTCTCCCAGGTATGGCCACTGGTGGTTTCAGGTGGGCAGTGTTTCTAGTATTGGGAGATTGCAGGAAAGAGTAGGATGAGCTAGACTGGCAAGTGTCTCAGCAGATACACAAGGAGGGAGAAAAGTTTGGTCAGCCATCTGGAGCTCTAAAGTCCCCAGGAAGTTGGAGAAAGAGGGTGAAATCAAGTCCCTATCCAGCACGTGGTCTGGTACAGGGTTAGGGATGAGACCGAGTGTTTGAAAATGGAGGACAGAAGGAGAGGGAAGATTGCCTATTGCTTCCATGGTCAGCATGGCCGGCAGGGCTGCAGTGACAGACTGTCTCCAGTGAAGGTGACCAAGACAAAGGATGGGAAGAAGAGAAGGCTGAGAGTGAGGGTTTCTTTACTCTCCCAGGAATGGGGACAGAAAAAAGGAAAGTCCAGAACAGGTGGCCTGCTCTAAAGCTGAGAATAAGACTGGGAACTGGGGTTGGAGGATGGGAAGGAGATTGAAGTTCACCTACCTGATTTCCTGCTCAGCACAGCAAGTCTGTCCAGGGACATAGTGTCTCTGCTGTTGCTGGCTGAGACAAAATGGTGGGAATTGAGTGCAGTGATGTAGGAGAAGAATGATGGATTTGAAATTTGTACATCGACTAGCGAAACATACAGACAGTGAAATGAGTGCAGGAATCTCATAAATGAGTGTCTGATCATGTATGGGGCAGACTATTGTATAGGCAAAAAGTGGAGACTGTAGTGCAGTAAATTCATTTGATAGTTACTGGAATATGTTCCCTTAATAATGAATGCTGTGAGGAACCCCAAATATATATCTTCATAGTAAATCACACACCAATGAAATAATCTGATGGTATTCTCTGTGGGAGAGTTAAGAATGTATTATTTCCTTTATTTTTGTAAGAGTGTTAAAGATTTCTTCTGGATGTGGCAATCTTTTCGGAAGATCAAAGGATATGATCTAGTAGAATCCAGCTGGATTCTGAGGGCTGTGTGCTGTGGTGACTGATGATCCTGTCAGAGCTCACCCTGTGCTCACTGAGGAGACTCAGCAGTGCTGTCCTCCTGTCCTGTCAGAGCCCAGGGTGAAAGGAGTCAGCCAGAGCTAGTGATTACTGCTAGGACTCCCCAAAACTGAAAGCCTACCTAGCTACTCCTCAGGCTACCATGGAAGCCGAGCTTTAGCAGCAGGGCTCACAAGGCTCCTGCTTCAGTTCCTAAGTCACGGTCTACGACCCATCTTGTACCCTGCACCATCTCCTCTTTTTGCAACTCCTGCTTACTGCATCACTACTGCACCGCCAAGATTGTCCCATTTCAGCCTTTCCCTGGCTCTCAGCTGTTGGACTGTATCAGCCTTGGGCAAATGCATTCTTCAAGGCCCCTTCTGCGCAAGTTCAGCCCATAACATCTATCAGAGTAGGGTGTCTAATGTCAGAAGAAACAACAGGCAGCATTTTGGTAAAGTATCTCTTGAACACATTAACACGTTTGCCTGAAAGCCACACATGACATCTTGGCATATTGCCTGGTTCTGCCCTCTGCCTGCCAGCTGCAGACGCTGTGTTGGTATTTGATCTGCATTCTAGGCCATGCTGTGTCATCTCCTGTGATGTTTATCAAGGGCTGCTTCACTGCGTGAACCCCCTTTCACACACAGCATCCTGAACAAGTGCCTCCTCCTTTAAAATAAAGACAGATCTAATCATCCTTGATCCATTAAAGGCAACAGATTGTTCATATTGTCAGACTCATTGTCTCTGTTCAGGGTTTGTCATCCTCAGCTCCTGGGTGGGTCCCAAGCTCTCCTGTGTTGACTGCCCGTGTGCTGTCCCTGTCCACATTCATCAGGAAATGCATCAGCTATGGCTCCACTAGGACACATCACCATGCTCCCTGTAGTTTTCCTTTCATGCGTCTGAAATACAAGTCTGAAACCCACAGCAGCACTGATACAGTGAACAACTGTGGAAGTGATGGCTGCTCTGGGACTTACAGGAGTGTGCTGAGTCTCTCTGGAGTTTCTGCAGGACAGGTGCCCATGTGCGGTAACCCTAACGTACATGGGGGCCATGGCTGACTGAGTCCTCCAATTTGTGAGGAATCAGCAGCTGCTCGCTCTCCTGTGGATCTGGAAAAGGTCTTTGCACACAGGCTTGAGTGTTTTACCATCTACTTTATATTCCACGGGAGAAAGTAATTCACTTCACCTGGCTTGCTCTTTCAGGAGCCCACACTGAACCAACCACTAGGAGGAGTTAGTGAGAACTCATTTGCTTGACTAGCACCTCTTCTATGGGGTCCAGATGATGAGATAATGAGACAGCCCAGACAGAAGACCCAGGTCTGAGAAGAAGGTGTGTTGTGCCTGCCATGGCTTGAACTCCCCTCATCTTCATTTTTCCATCTCAGTGTACAGGTACGGACAGGCCCAAGAGTCCTGGGGAGAACTTCTAAATTTAGTCAGTCCCTTCTGGTTCAGATCCCCAAAATGCTGTATCTCAACTCTGCTGTTTACTGTGGTTTCTGCTTTGGCAGGTTTTTTTTCTCGGGCTATATTGACAGAAACATCGTCCTCCTCTATGCCTCTTGGATCAACAGCCAGACTCACCTGCGCCCTGAGGAGTGGCATCGGCATTGGCGATAAGAACATTTACTGGTACCAGCAGATGCAGGAGAGCCCTCCCAGGGTTTTCCTGTGCTACTGCAAAGACTCAAACAAGTCACTGGGGCCTAGAATCCCCATTACATTCTCTGGATCCAGAGAAGCCTCAAAAAATGTTGCAAATTTGCACATCTCTGAACTATATAGATGTAGGATGAAACTCAGCACTTCTGTGTTATCTGGGAAAGTAGTGTTTCCCACAGTGATACAGGCAGATGGGGAAGTAGCCATCAATAGTAGCTTCTGCTAAGAAAACAAATCAGTTCTGTTAGAGTGCATGTAGTGGCCACAGGGAAGGGAGCAAGGAGGCTCCGCCAACATCGCCTGCCACAGCACCAGTTCTGAACATTGCAGAGGCCCATGGTATTGGTTTTGATCACCCAGAAAGATGCCCCCACCACATGGAGGGCAAACTGTGTACAAGTATCTGAAGGGTGACTACCACAAAGCACACGAGATGTACCGAATGCTCTTCTTCAGATACATGTCTAGAAACAAACATTCAGAATCCTGAGATCTCAGGTACTCAAGAGTATTTCTCTTCTTCGGTCATGGCCAGCAGAGCAGTCCAGGCTGACCTGACCCTGCCGATCCTCGAATCCCTGGGGAAGGTAATGGTGTAAATAGCTGATGAACTGTTAGAGAACTGTAGAGCCAGCTACAGTGTTCAGTTTGACGGATCTAAATTCGCAAGAGCAAGTAGTGTTGGTGGCCAGAACTGAAGTGGTCCAGTGGAGGATCTGGGAAACTGGGCCATCCCAGCTTCCACCAGCCCCTCATGCTGTGGGTCTGCAATACAACTGTAAGTCTCAGTATTACTTCCTGCCCCCCACTGAGGGCAAGGGCTGTACCAACATGACGGACAGGTACTCCACTACACAAGGCTTCTGAAGCGGGTGGGTGAGTTCGTGGCCCAGGCTGTGTACAACTGTTTCTCTGTTTGAAAAACAAGAAAGGTACCCAGGGTTCTTTACAAGGTGCGCACAGAAGGTCCTGTCCATCAAGGGGACCTTCTTTCAATCCTTGCTCAACTTCATCTGGTTTCTGCTGCTGGCTGTGGACAAGCTGACTGTGTTCACAGTGAGCACCACCTGCTTCCCTACATGGGGATCCCATGTACAAAGTGTACCTGGACAGGGGAGCTGCCATAACAGACCTCCTCCAGAGAGGGCAACCTGGGAACAAGCTGAGCAGCCTCGTGGACTCCTCAGAGCAGGAGGATGGGGACAAGTGCAAGGTGGCAGAAGCCTCATCGGCCTGCACGGAAGCTGCCTGGCCAGCATGGAGATGCCCATGACCAGCACCACTGGGACGGATTCAGTGCCAGGATGGCATGAGGCCCCTTACACAGTAGGTTCCTGTTCAGGGGCTGGAGGGGCCTCCTGTGCAGAGTCTGTCCCTATTTATGTATAGAGGTCAAGGGCTGTGTGGTAAGGACCAGGAACAAAGCCCAGCTTCTGCTGCCCACCGATGTTCCTCATATCTCCCACAATAAAGCACAAGTCTTGTTACAGCACCCTGGGCCGTCCTTGTCTCTGGTTCCTTGTGGAGGGCTCTAGTGGGACAGGCAGCCTGGTATCAGTAACCTGTATCCCTTCTTGTGTGTCCACTGTTGCCATGGCACGCCAGAGGAGTGGTACTCACTCCTGGGGGCCATGCAGGATCCTGAATCCTGCAAATGAGAGTGCTTTTTTGTTTGATTTCTGTTTGGACACAGAGCTATTTTCTAATCATGATGAGCTTCTCAGGGACAGAATATGTTCTCCTAGGAAGTAGAGATCAGTCATTCAAGCTACAGCCATGCTGGTCCCCATGAGCCCCACGCTACTGCTCTGCAGATGTTTTAAAGGGTGTAGTAGGTTCTCATATACTACATGTTGTCGTATTTATTTTTTTCTGGGTGAGTGATTTTGCAATCTAATGTTTAGGACTTAACCATTTTAAGAATCCAGGAGTGAGCAACCACCTCTATTACCACAGATAACGCCCATGCTACCAGTCAGATTATAAAGGGAGACTCCATATTTTTCACAATTAAAATAAATAAAATTTCTGGATTACAACACTCTCAGCTGCTAGGGAAGGAAGCAGATGTGCCCTATTCTCTATAAACTGGGATTTAAGGACGGCTTATGTCGTCAGTTGATTAGTTCTCAATTTTTTTCTAAAGGTTTGTTTACGTTTTGGATCTATTGGTTTAATTTCTCTGACCCAGATATATCTAGAATTTTAACCCTTTTATTAGGGTTTCCTGGCTCATAGATTTCAGAACTGTCTAGCCTTGTGATTTTTTTTTGTTCTTGTTTCCGTTTATTAGTGTAGGAATATACAAAAGCGTGACATGGCACAACAATCTCATGGAAAGAAAACAGAATACACAGGAGGGGGCAGCTCTCTTCCCTGGCCCAATGCCTCAGGAAGGCACACATGTGAGGCGTGGGTACGGGGCCTCCTGTCCTGGACCCAGTGTGCTACACTGAAAACCAGGCCCCTTTTTGAACAGAAGAGAGACCCTTCCTCACACCAGACTTGGGGTGTGGCTCAGGAGAGCTCAGGCGGCTGAAATAACATGCTCCAAGCCACTGCTGAGCTGTGCTGAATCTATGGGGCCAGCCTTCAGAGTAAAACCAGCCAACAGCAGCGAGATAACCCAAGACAGTACCTGTGGGACATCTTTGTCCCTAGCACAGTATATAGGCCAGCATAGGCTCAGATTGGAGAAAAGGGGTAGGGTGAGGAGCAGAGAGGAGACTCCAGATGCTAACTGCCACCTTCCCCAAAGGGGCCAACTCTGTTCCCTGCATCTTCCTCTTGGCAAGAAGAACCAGACCTTCAGTCACATGTAGGGCGGTGGGAATGGAGATGTTTGCTAAACACGGCCTCTGCCTCTTGAGAATCCCTGGAGAAAAGAGGATTATCTAAGTGGCCAAGTCATAAGGATTGTCCTTCCCTAGTTCAGCAGGGCCAGCTGTCTGTTGTTTGGGGAACCCTAGCGGGGGGTGGATAAGAAACCATCAAGGCCCAGAAATGTCAGCCACCACCTTGTGCACGACATACTAGATGTGAGAACTTAAAATACTGACTCGCCCCTTCTTACAAAAGATCTAACATGGCAATGGTTTAACAAATTATAATTTCTTTTAAATAACCCACAGACACCCATGACGCTTCCAAATTTACAGAGCAAGATGCACTTGAGAACTTGGTAGAAAAGGATTCGCAGTCGCTCCTTCCAGGAGCTGGACCCCACAGGCTGGGTCAGTTCACCTCCAGCACCTCCGTCTCCGGAAGGCCGAATTTGGTCTTGTGATTGTCAAAGAGCTTCACCAGGGCCTCCATGTACATGGCGTGGTACATGTCGATGTCCTTCTGGGTCGGGTACTCCAGCTTGGGGACGGTGATGGGCTCACCCACAACAGTAGTGATAGGCTTGGAGTAGGGCACCAGCCCCCAGGTGTCAGAGGAGAAGAGGCTTCGCCATGGAAGATGCACGGGGCGAAACCAATATACTTCTGGAACTTCTTCTGGACCCAGCGGCCCCAGGAGCCTTCCTCAGAGATCACCTGCTTGTACAGAGATCCCACCAAAGGAATAGGTGGGAACCAGATCAGCTCCATGGCGCAGGGCCAACTTTACAAAGCCCTTGCAGTTCCGCAGAGTGACTGCGTTCTTACCACACATGGAACTCAGGGACTCGGCTGCACCTCCCACCACGATGATGATAGCATTGCCACTCCTGTTCTTTGAAAGCAAGTAGTCTATGGTGTCTCGGTTGACAGGGCAGATGCCTCCAGACATCAAGTACTCCCGAAGGACAGGCATCCGGAAGTTGCCAGCCAACTTGGCCAAGTAGGGCCTTATGCCGGGAAACTTCTTGCTAACTTCGGTCGCCTCCATGCTGAAGTTGCAGAAGGCACCCAGGCCCATGATGCCATGGGGATGGTACCCAAAGATATAGTTCCTGGTGGTCAGCAGGTTGTGTGTCTTCACCAGCTGGATGGGAAAGTAGTCTCGGAAATAGCGCCACACGGCCCAGTTCCGCACCCACTGCGGTCTCCTGCCACCTTTCTTGGGCGTGTTCCAGTCAAAGGCCAGCCAGGTGAAGTAGAACACAGCTAACAGCCAGCAGTCAGTGCAGAAGGTGCACATGAGAATAACACTGCAAGCCACTCCTAGCACCAGGAAGGACAGGACCCACTGTAGGTCTGAGATGACCTGGAGCTGCTTTTCCACCTTGGACCTGTTGAGCCAGGAGACAGAAAAGATGTCTTGGAGGGCAGAGAGGATGCTGGAGCCAGTGCCCCATCGCCCAGACCCCTCGCGTAACAGGGCAGATCCTCCATTCTTGTTCTCTCTATGGGCAGCTTCGGCCCAACGCTCACCCCGCAGGACTCCGGAGTAGGCGGCGATGAGGGTCTTCATGCTGAAGTCGGTGCACGTCGCGGCCGTGCAGAAAGCCGCCTCACGCCGCGCCCCTGGCCCATGCCCCGGCCGCAGGGGCCAGAGCTTGGGGAGCTGGGGAGCAGCGCCCAGGCCGAGGCAGGCAGCCGCTGCCACCCCAGTTAAGCCTAGAAGCCAGCGAAGCACGGCCACGGCCTTGCCTTGTGATTAAAAGGAGGATTGGGATAAAGGAAGGTAGGATAGGGGAGCATGGAAGCACAATTCTTAGTTAAGGGAGCCACCTTAGGGTTGGCAAGAGACTTGAACCTAGAGTGGCTCCCAGGAGTCCAAGCCGAGGTCCCCAGTTAGTTCCTTGGGCAGCTGAGGATAGGGAACCTGAAATGACCCTATCCTGTAGCAATACTGACGAATATCTTGCATATCATCATAGAACCTTCATCTGGTGATGGATGGAGATAGAGACAGAGACCCACACTGGAGCACTGGACTGAGCTCCCAAGGTCCCAATGAGGAGCAGAAGGAGGGAGAACATGAGCAAAGAAGTCGGGACCACGAGGGGTGCACCCACCCACTGAGACAGTGGAGCTGATCTATTGGGAGCTCACCAAGGCCAGCTGGACTGTGACTGAAAAAGCATGGGTTAAAACTGGACTCTCTGAACATGGAGAACAATGAGGGCTGATGAGAAGCCAAGGACAATGGCACTGGGTTTTGATCCTACGCAATGTGCTGGCTTTGTGGGAGCCTAGCCAGTTTGGATGTTCACCTTCCTAGATATGGACAGAGGGGGGAGGACCTAGGACTTACCACAGGGCAGGGAACCCTGACTGCTCTTTGGACTGGAGAGGGAGGGGGAGAGGAGTGGGAGGAGGGGGAGAAGGGTGGGAGGAGGGGGAGAAGGGTGGAAGGAGGGGGAGGGAAATGGGAGGCTGGGAGGAGGTGGAAACTTGTTTTTTTTTCTTCCTTTTCTCAATAAAATAAATAAATAAAATAAAAATTAAAAAAAAAAGCAATATGAAGCAACCAGAAACCAGCGACCTCACAACGGGAAGACATGAACACCTTATTCAGGAAGAAGTAGAAAAGATTGACTTCATGAAAGTGATTGACGCCCTTAAACAGCATGTAAAAAACGCCCTTATAGAAATGGATGAGAAATATAACAGAAAGTTTGAAGAATTGAATAAATCAGTGAATGATACCCTAGAAAACCAAGGAAAAACAATCAAACAGATAATGGAAACAGTTCAAGACTTGAAAACTGAAATGGAGGCAAAGAAGAAAACACAAACAGAGGGCCGGCTGGACATGGAAAATTTAAGTAAACAAACAGAGTCTACAGAAACAAGCATAACCAACAGAATACAAGAGTTAAAAGAAAGAATCTCAGATTCTGAAGATACCATAGAGAAAATAAACACACTGATCAAAGAAAACAGCAAGTCCAACAAACTCTCATCACAAAACATTCAGGAAATATGGGACACAATAAAAAGACCAAACCTAAGAATAATAGGAGTAGAAGAAGGAGAAGACGTGCAGCTCAATGGTCCAGAAAATATATTTAATAAAATTATAGAAGAAAACTTTCCCAACCTAAAGAAAGATATACCTATGAAGGTTCAAGAAGCATACAGAACACCGAATAGGCTGGATCAAAAAAAAAAATCCCCTCGCCATATAATTATCAAAACACAAAGCATACAGAATAAGGAAAGAATATTAAGAGCTGCAAAGGAAAAAGGACAAATTACTTATAAAGGTAAACCTATCAGACTTACACCTGACTTCTCCATGGAAACCATGAAAGCCAGAAGGTCCTGGATAGATGTGCTGCAGAAACTGAGAGACCATGGATGCAAGCCCAGATTACTATACCCAGCCAAGCTTTCGTTCACTATAAATGGAGAAAACAAAATTTTCCAGGATAAAAACAAATTTAAACAATACACAGCCACAAATCCAGCTTTACAGAAAGTAATAGAAGGAAAATCACTAATCAAATAAACAATTTAAGCAGACTGATAACCCTTAATGAAGTAGAGGCAGTCATTAAAGTCTCCCAACCAAAAGAGCTCAGGACCAAACGGATTCAGTGTAGAATTCTCCCAGAATTGCAAAGAAAAGCTAGTACCAATACTCCTCACAATATTCCACACAATAGAAACAGAAGGAACATTGTCAAACTTCTTTTATGAAGCTACAGTTATTTGGATACCCAAACCACAGAAAGGTACAACAAAGAAAGAGAATTACATACTAAATCAAACACCTGATTTTTGACAAAGAAGCAAAAAATATCAAATGGAAAAAAGAAAGCATATTTAACAAGTGGTGCTGGTGCAACTGGATATCAACATGTAGAAGAATAAAAATACACCCATATCTATCACCATGTACAAAACTCAAGTACAAATGGATCAAAAACCTCAACAAAAAGCCAGCCACACTGAACCTTAGAGAAGAGAAAGTGGGAAGTACACTTGAACGCATTGGCAGAGGAGACCACTTCCTAAATATAACCCCAGTAGCACAGACACTGAGAGAAACGATTAATAAATGGGACCTCCTAAAACTGAAAAGCTTCTGTAAAGCAAAGGACATGATCAACAAGACAAAACGACAACCTACAGACTAGGAAAAGGTCTTCACTAACCCCATATCAGACAGAGGTCTGATCTCCAAAATATACAAAGAACTCAGGAAATTGGTCATTAAAAGAACACAGAATCCAACTAAAAAATGGAGTACAGACCGAAACAGAACTCTCAACAGAGGAATCTAAAATGGCTGAAAGACACTTCAGGAAATGTTCAACATCTTTAGTCATCAGAGAAATGCAAATGAAAACAACTCTGAGATTCCATCTTATACCTGTAAGAATGGCCAAGATCAAAAAAGTTGATGACAACTTATGCTGGAGAGGTTGTGGGGTAAAGAGAACACTCCAGCATTGCTGGTGGGAATGCAAGCTGGTACAGCCCCTTTGGATGCCAGTATGGTGATTTCTCACATAATTAGGAAGCAATGTTCCTCAAGATAACAGTAATACCACTTTTGGGTATATATCCAAAGGATGCCCAGTTGTGCCACAAGGACATGTGCTCAACTACGTTCATAGCAGCATTGTCATAGCCAGAACCAGGAAACAACCTAAATGCCCCTCGATCAAAGAATGGATAAGTAAAATGTGTTACATTTACTCAACAGAAAAAAAATGACATCTTGAATTTTGCAGGAAAATGGATGGAGTTAGAAAAAATCATTTTGAATGAGGTAACCAAGACCCAGAAAGACAATTATCATATGTACTCACTCATAAGTGCTTTTTAAACATAAAGCAAAGAAAACCATCCCACAAATCACAATCCCAGAGAACCTAGACAACAATGAGGACCCTAAGAGAGACATACATAGATCTAATCTACATGAGAAATAGAAAAATATAAGATCTCCCGAGTAAATTGGGAGCATGGGGACCTTGGAGAAGGTTGAAGGAGAGGTGAGAGGCAGGGAGGAAAGGAGAGAAAAAATATAGAGCTCAACCAACAAAAATCAATTTAAAAAATAGATTTTTGGAACACGTGAGCTCTAGACTGACAGCAGTGGAGCCTCCAAGGTACCAAACTAGGTCCCTGCATGTGGGAGACAGTTATGTAGTGTGGGATACCTGAGGAGCCCCTGAAAGTAAGACCAGGATCTATACCTGGTGCATGAGGTAGCTTGTCGGTGCCCATTCTTTATGGTGGGATGCCTTGCTCAGCCTTAATGCAGGGGGAAGGTCTTGGTCCTCCCTCAACTTAAAGGTCCATGCTTTGTTGACTCCCCCCAGGATCCCTTACACTTTGGGAAGAGTGCATATATATGGACTGGGCTTGGGGGAGTCCAGGGGGACAGGAGAAGGTGTGGGAAGGGGAAATGTGGTTGGAATATAAAAATTAAAAGAATAAAAAAATCATAAAACCACAAATATTGCTGCTATGAACATAGTTGAGCAAATGTCTTTATGGTATGATTGTGTTTCCTTTGGCTATATGCCCAGGAGTGGTCATGCTGGGTCTTGATGTAGATTGATTCTCCATCTTCTGAGAAAGCACTACAATGGTTTCCAAAGTGATTGTATAAACTTGCACTCCCACCGGAAATGAAGGAGTGTCCCCCCTACACCACATATTCTCCAATGTAGGCTGCCATCAGTGTTTTGAATCTTAGCCATTCTGACAGGTATAAGATGGTATTTCAGAGTCATTTAGGTTTGCATTTCCATGATGACTGAGGAGATTGAGCATTTCCTTAAATGTCTTTTTACTATTTGAGATTTTTCTGTTGAGAATTCTCTGTTTAGATCTGTACCCCATTTTTTAATTGGATTATTTGGTATTTTGATGTCTCATTTCTTGAGTTCTTTATATATTTTGGAGGTCATCCCTCTGTTGGACATGGGGTTGGTGAAGACCTTTTCTAATTCTGTAGTCTGCATTTTATCTTACTTACCATGTCCTTTGCCTTACAGAAGCTTCTCAGTTCTAGGAGGTCCTATTTATTGATTCTTGCTCTCGGTATCTGTGTTACTGGTGTTTTATCTAGGACGTGATCTGGACTGGATTCCCAGAGCTCAGCCTGGTGTTTGGTCATGAATCTCTGCATCTGATGCTGTCAACCACAGGATGGCAAATGAATGGAACTAGAAAAAAAACCTGACTGAGGTAACCCAGGCTCAGAACGACGAACACAGTATTACTCCCTCATAATAGGATACTAGATAAAAAGTAAAGGAGAACCAGACTACAATCCAAAGCTCCAGAGAAGCTAGGTGACAAGGGGGACCCTACGAGGGATGAATGGATCACCCTGGGAAGATGAGATCTCCTGGAGGCAAGGGGAGTGGTAAAGGAGAAAGGATGGGGCATGAGAACATGAGGGAATGGGATGGTCAAGTTGGGGAACGGACAGAGTGGGAGAGAAACAAAAGAGATATCTTGGTATAAAGAGACATTGTGGGTTTAGGGAGAAACATGCTGATAGGGAAATTCCCAGGAATCCATAGGATGATCCCAGCCAAGACTCCTAGCAATAGTGGAGAGGGCGCCTCAACTGGCCTTCCCCTGTAATCAGATTGGTGAATACCACAACTGTCAACAAAGACCCATCATGAAGTAACTGATGGAACCAGAATCAGCATTATTCATAATAACCAGAACATGGAAACAACCCAGATGCCCCTCAAAGAATGGATAAAGAAAATGTAATACCTTTACACAATGGAGTATTTCTCAGAAGTAAAAAGGAAAACAATGACATCTTAAAATTTGTGCCAAATGGATGAAACTAGAAGAAACAATCCTGAGTGAGGTAACCCAGATCCAGAAAGACAAACTCAGCATGACCTTATTTATAAGTGGATATAGATGTAAAGCACAGAATAGTCAGGTTACAATCCACAACCCCAGCGAAGGTAGGTAAAGAGGGGGACCTTAATAGGAACATACATGAAGGGAAACAGTTAAGATCTCCAGGGTAAACTGAGGAAGGGAGTAGAAGAGAAGTGATGGGGGATAGGAACATGAGGGCTCCAGATGGCCAAGTTGGGGAAGAGACAGAGAGGGAGAGCAATTAAAGAGATATATTGATAGAAGGAGACATGACGGGGTTAGGGAGAAACCAGGTGCTAGGGAAATTTCCAAGAATCTACAAGGACCCCAGCTAAGACTCCTAGCAATAGTGGAGAGGGTGCCTGAACTGACATTTCCCTATAATCAGATTAGTGACTACCCTAATTGTCACCATAGAACCTATATCCAGTAACTGATCGAAGCCGATGTAGTGATCCAGAGCCAAGCACTGTGCTGAGCTCCTGGAGCTTAGCTGAAGAGAGGGAGGAGGGATCATGTGAGCAAGGAGGGATCAAGATCATGATTGGAAAAACCACAGAGACAGTTGACTCAAGCTAGTGGGAGATCATGGGCACTAGATTGACAGATGGGGAGCCTTCGTGGGATGAAAGTAGGCCCTCTGAAAGTGTGTGACACTTATATGGCTTGACCCGTTTGGGGCCCCTGGTAGTGGGTCCAGGACTTATCATTATGGAAGTCTCTCAAAAAATTGGGAATCAGCCTACCTCAAGACCCAGCATTACCACTCTTGGACATATACCCAAAGGATGATCAATTATACTACATAGACACTTGCTCAACTATGTTCACAGCGATATTATTCATAATAGCCAGAACCTGGAAACAATCTAGATGCCCCTCAACCAAACAATATATAAAGAAAATATGGTACATTTAACAATGGAGTATTATTCAGATGTAAAAGCAATGACATCTTGAAATTTGCAGGCAAATGGACAGAACTAGAAAAAATCATCTTGTGTAAGGTAACCTAGACCCAGAAAGGCAAATACAATATGAGCTCACACTTAATGGCTTTGTGGGAGCCTAGGCAGTTTGGATGCTCACCTTACTAGGCCTAGATGGAGGTGAGTGGTCCTTGGACTTCACACAGGGCAGGGAATCCTGATTGCTCTTCGGGCTGATGAGGGAGGGGGACTTGACTGGGGGAAGGGGGAGGGAAATGGGAGGCAGTGGCAGGGAGGAGGCAGAAATCATAAATAAATAAATGAAAAAAATCCAAAAAAAACAATATGAGCTCACTCATAAGTGGATACTGCTACATATAAAGCAACCAATAAAAAGAACAATTTACAGCTCAAGAGAAGCTAGGTAACAAGCAGGGCCCTAAGAGAGATGCATGGATCACCCTGGGAAGGGGAATAGATGACATCTCCTGGGTAAACTGGAGGTGGAGGCGGTAGAAAGGAGGTGATGGGCATGAGAACATGAGGTAAAGGGGTAGTTGAGTGGGGAAGGGATGAAGTGGGAGAACAGGGAAGATGCCTTGATGGAGGAGCCACTATGGAGTCAGGGAGAAACCTGCTGCTAGGGAAATTCCAAGGAACCCACAGAATGACCCCAGCTGAGACTCCTCGCAATAGAGGAGAGGGCGAACTGGCCTTTCCCTGTAATCAGATTGGCGAATACCCAACTGTCATCATAGAACCCTCATCGAGTAACTGATGGAAGCAAATGCAGAGATCCACAGCCAAGCACTGGCAGTCCAGTCAAAGAAAGAGAGGAGGGATTATATGAACAAGGTGAGGTCAAGATCATGATGGGGAACTCCATAGAGACAACTGACCTGAGCTCATGAGAGCTCACAGACTCTAGACAGACATGGGGAGCCTGCATGGGATGAAACTAGGCCCTGTGCATATGGGCAACAGTTGTCTGTCTTTGTCTGTTTGAGGGGTCCCTGGCAGTAGAACATGAATCTAACCCTGGTATATGAGCTGGCTCTTTGGAGCTAATTCTCTATGGTAGGATGCCTTGCTCAGCCTTGATACAAGAGTGAGGGTTTTTGTCCTGACTCAACTTGATGTGCAAGCCATTGCTGACTCCCTATAGGAGGCCTTACTCTTTCTGAGGAGTGAATAGGGGTGGGTCAGAGAAAGGTAAGGGTATTGGGAGGGAGGGAGGGAGGGAGGAAGGAAGCTAGACCTGTGACTGGTATTGGTATGAAACAAAATTTAAAAGAAAAATCGATTATGCTGAGCATTAAACTAAAATAATTATGTAGTAGTTGATGGTATCATCTTAAAATTTATGTCTATTAAAATGACTTCCATACTCTTATTTAAACCAGAGAAACGAATTTTGTGTTTCTTGATTAGTTAACTGATTGTTTGGTAATCTATTTTCAAGGAAAAAAAACAGTATTATCGTGTTATAAAGTAACTGTATTTCCAGTACATAAATTGCACAATATCATGTATTCTCTTCTGGAAAGTCATTTGTATCACTGGACACACAGTAGCATAGGCATTGAGTACAAGTTTCTGAAGACTCAGAAGGACAGGGTCATACCTCCAGTGCAATGTTGAGTAAGATGAAATGATGAGGTTCATCCAGTATGTGACCACAAAGACACTCACCAGAGCCAGGATAGTCCAGGTGGCTCTTTGCTCTGGGGAGTGTCTTACAGAGAGGCTGCTTCTGTGGAGATGCAGTGATCGCCTATGATGCCAGAACAACAGAAACACCATGTATGCACTAGAGAACATCATGAGACCCACAAAAAAGACATCCCTGGAAAATGTCAAAATGAAAAACAGTCCCCTCCTGATGGGGGTACTTGGAGATATTGAGCAGTATTCACTGATCACAAGTAGATTTGTCTGGCTTGTGTTGGAATAAGCTACAGTGACCAAGATGACATTGCTACTAAAAGACAAGTTGAGGAACCAGAAAAACAAGAAAATATACATGATGTAATTTGTAAGTGTGTGTTTGGTTTTAACCACCCAGTCAGTGCTTGGGCTGATGATGGTAGCCTGTAGCACACTCAGGAAGCAGGTGATACAGATGGAGAGGCCCCTCATCACCCTGCTCAGGTAAAACAATGCCTTGCATTTGAAGTCATTCTGTAAATTCAGTGACTCAAACATGTTTGGAGACCAAAAATCTAGTGCAGTGAGCAACATCACAATATGAACAAGGGCCAAGTGACATGTGATCAGCTCCGTGGGCTTAAGTCTGCAGTCTTGAAGGACCATGAAGACATGCAGCAAAAGAAGGAAGGTGCTGGCTGAAATTCCGATGCAAATTTGAAAATAATAAATGTTCTTAATGATGACATGAGTGTATATCTTATTCATCTTCATTCTCTATCTAGAAAGAAATGTGGGGAGAGAAAGAAAGGTTAAGAAAGACACAATGCTACAATTAAGATGATGTGGGAATCCCCTACATATGCTATGACATGTTTTGTTTCCATTGGTTGATAAAGAAGCTGCTTAGCCTATGGCAGGCAGAACAGAGACAGGTTGGAAAACTAAACTGAATACATAGAGAGAGTAGGAGGTGTCAAAGAGATGGCATGTAGCTGCCAAAGGAGAAAGACTCCAGAATCTTACTGGTAGGCCACAGCCTTGTAGTATACATAGATTTAAAAAATGGGTTAATTTCAGATGTAAGAGCTGGCTAGGAATATATCTAAGTCATTGGCCAAACAATGTTGTAATTAATATAGTTATTGTGTGAGTATTTGGGTCAGGGTGGCCAAGAAACAAAAGTGAAGACTCCACTTACAAAATGGCACCCAGTTCAGGAATGTACATCAACATTAAAGAAAGCTTTTTCAAAAGGGCATCTAGACCTACAAAAACAGAAGTCAATTGGAGCTTGTTGGTAGTTGCATTGTTTTTCAGATTGGCTCTGTCTGCTGGCAGTGAACAGAGGCATGACTCCTTTAAGAGAAGGCTTCCAGACTCAGCCTTAGCAGCAAAAATTGCATGGCTTCTTTAAGAAACTGCTTCATGGTCCTTTGAAAATGATCAGTCATTTTAGGCATTAGCCAAAGTTGGTTGCTTCAACATTGCAAATGAGACTTTGAGTGATTGCCCAGGTAGCCAGTTATCTCTGTCATTTGTTGCACATTTTGAAAGTTGCTTGATTACACTTCCTGCTTACTCAAGTAATATTGTTTCCCTTCTCAGATCTTCGATGGGGTTGACGATTAGATAGTTGTAGTTACCTTCCTCATGATTTAGTCAAGCTTAATTTCAATGCAAGATTTAAACTCCTTAAAGAGAATGTTTACTATAACTTTTGTTATGTGTTCCTTGCTTACTATTGTTTATATTGTTTGTAATTTTATATTTGGTATCTGTTACTATAGTGTATAGTGGTATTGGGTTTGGATCAATCCTGTTTAGACAAAAGGGGGAGGTGATGGGGGAAGCTCTGTTAACCAATCACCTTTAAGAAGTGAAGCCTAATTAAGGCATGCCTACCTGGAACCCAGGAATAAAAATTGGGATGGACCAGGTGTGTGCCCTTTCTGGGTGATTCCCGCTGGACACAGCTAAACTTGGACTTCCCATTCTTGTGGCGTGAGTTTCCCCTTATAACAATTAAAAATATAATTGTTTCTCTTTAAGCTGGCCTGGTTATTTCCTGAATTGAGCTAGCCTCTACAATAAATGTTTTATTACAAAAGGTTGGTTATAAATGATTATAAATGATATAGAGATGAATACTTTGCGTTGGTATGGATCTTGGTCTATACAAATTTAGGGTTAATTTTGTTACACTGTGTATAGAAATTTCTGCTCTAGTTTAAGGTATTGTGTTTGTGCAGCTCATTTTAAAATGTATAATTTAAAATTACAGATTAATAGATAATCATTTATACTAGTCAAACCTGTAGCCATATTAGTTAGGTTTTCTAGATATACAGAGGTACATTTTGGTTAGATAAACTTCAATAGCTTAAAGACCTACAGAATATGGCATTTAAAAGGTTTTAAGAACTTTACTTGACAATTGGACATGCCTGCTTCTGGCAGCACAAATTACTTCGAGAGAATGATAGGCATTGAAGAAGCTCCTTATGAAATTTGCTAGACTTTTGGGCAAGAACCTGTTCTTGCCTGGACTGCTTGATGGTATGCTGTATAAACTGGATATACAGGGCCCACAGAAAAATGACTGCTGAACTTGCCTAAAGAAGGTGAGACAGTACTTTAGGGTCCCTGCTTCATGAAAGAATCTGCCAGACATTCTGTAGAACACAGAAGAAAGTGACTGACAAACTGCCAATATATGCAAAACACTCATTCAAATTTCTTGCTTCATGAAAAAGTCTGTCAGATACTATGGGCCTATAGGCTGAAGATGGATGCCCCAAAGTTACAGAAGAGCTTTGGGTGACTGTTTAATTAGGTAATATCTTTCTAGGATCTCTGATGGAGTTGAAGACAAATAGTTTTCCTTAGCTACGATAAACAATAAATTAGATATAAACCTCTAGACTCACAAAAAGTATTGAAACTGCAAGTCTTGCTTGATATCTGTTTTGTTATATGTAATTTTAATATGTTAAAGTTAAAACTTTCCTTTTTATTTAGACAAAACAGGGAGATGATGTGGGTTTCCCCTCTGTATCCTGTGAATGTCTTTTATTACCATTGGTTAATAAAAAAGCTGCTTTGGCCTATGGCAGGACAGAATAGAGCTAGGAAGGAAAACTAAACTGAATATATACAGAGAGAGTAGGCAGAGACGCCATGTAGCTGCTGAAGAAGAAAGATGCTAGGATCTCCCTGGCAGGTCACAGCCTCATGGTTATACATAGATTAGTAGAAATTGGTTAATTTGAGATGTAAGACCTAGCTAGGAATATGCTACTAGCCAAACAGTATTGTAATTAATATAGTTTTTGTGTGATTATTCAGGTCAGGGTGGCTAGGAAGCAAAAGCACAATCTGTGCTTACATTAAGATTTTTTTGAGATAATTACAGTTTTATACAATTTTCTACAATGTGTTTTGATCATATTCTCCCCCTACAAATCCTCCTTAATCCACCCATCTTTCCTACACACCCAACTTTGTGTCCTCTTTTTAAGCACATAAAGTCCAATTTAAATTTTATTTTGTTTATAGATATGAATAATTTGCCTGCATTTATTTCTGTGTACCACTTGTGTGCCTGGTACCCACAGAATCTAGAAGAGGATACTGGATCCTCTGTAACTGGAGTTACAGGTGACTGTGAGTCTCTGTGTGTGTGCTGGCATTTGAACCCAGGTCCTGAGAAAGAGCAGTCAGTGCTCTCAACTGCTGAGCCATCTCTGCAGCTTCCACATCAAGTCCAATTTGTACTGACCATATACTATTGAACGTTTGTGACTACACTCCTAAGAAAACTGACTCTTCCTTTCTCCACAGCTATCAGTTGCCCGAAAACCCTGTGCTGGGGATGGTCCTTTCTGCCCACCTCCCCTCTCCATTCTGGGATTTGTTTGGTTTAAATTTGAACAGGTGATGTGTCTGCTGTCATAACTTATAACTTTGAATTTAAAATGTGTTGTCTCCTGACTGTGTGCAGACGACACTGTTTCCATTTAAACGTCCACTACATCTGGCTACTACACTCTAGCTGCCTCCTCTCCCATAGGGACCCCTGCATGCATGGAGAGGAGTGTGTGATACAAATGTACCTTTTTAGGGATGAGAATTTCTTATTCCCTCACTCTCAAGACTGACCTCTTGTGCGAGTCTCTGTGTTAATCACCATCTACTGCATATAGAAGAGTTGAGAGATGCATTAACCCATGGGTATAATAACAAGTCAACAGAAAATCTGTTTAACACTAGCAGTATAGCATTTATCAGAATAACAGCAGTAGAGCCCCATGAACTATCCAGCCTGAAATGGTGTCGGGTGTGAGTTTCTGCCCAATCACAGTTTCCTCAGAGATTAAAAGTTTCCATCTTTGAGGGAAGCTCCTTAAAACACTGGATGAAACAACTGGATATTTTAAGTCAGGATTTTTACAGAGAGGAGAAACACCAGAATATTCTAAGGGGAGCTGAAGCATTCCTTCTTGCAAGCAAACTCAAGATCGGGAAGTAAATAATTCAAAATAGCCTCAGGAACTTTCTAAAACTGGCCAAACTCTCCAGGCCCTTCCCTCCCCCAGGCTGTAGAAGCAGTAAGGACTGCTGAAACACACACTCAGAAAAGGTGATCTTCCTGAAAGAGGGTGGAGCTACCCAAACAGCCTGGAAAGAACACTTTTCTACACATGAGGTTCCCAGCTTTTGTGAGTTGTCACCCATGTTTTGGGTCATTGGTTTATTATCTAGCGTGATTAGACAGTTGTTCCTGTCTCCTTAGCAATAATGTTACACAACAACTTTATTTTGTAGATCGGGTTTTAAATCCAACTATAAACTGGTTGATTACTCCAAAATCCAACATGGTGAACCAATAAATTTCATTGTGTTTACTTACAAGCATACATGTAAGGGGTTGCTTGCAGGAGTAGACATGACTCAAAGACAATTGCGTCATCAAAAGAACAACTGTATTACCTACTTTCTCTTCTGTCAGATTAAGTGTATCAAGTGTTATGCTGAGATTCAAAACTCATCGTCATATGTGCAATTTATGACCGTCATGAGTACACATCAAAGTGATTTCCTAAAAGCCTTTCCTGAGGTTCTGCTTAATACAGCCATCCCTTCTATTGCCTTTGAAACACCTCAGGCCTCAGTAAGTAAAGATGATGCCCCTCATGTTTTAGCAGTATATTTCAAATGTCTAAGTGCCTTGGACAATGTTGCTGAAAAAATGGCAGCTGCTAGGATTCAAGGCAAATTATTTTCTAAAATTATTCTGATTAATTTTTAGAGCAAACAAAATGGAAAACTAATTATAAATGATTATAACACATTACAAGCCTCCACTAAACTGAGATAAAATAATTATAACTACATAAAGAACAAATATAACGTTTCTTTGTCATTCCAAAATCTTCACTCACCTCTTTCAACCATGCATCTTTCTGTAAATGGTGTTGGAAAGGCTTGAACTGCTGGATCCTCAAATGACATCGTCTATAATGTTCACATTGTGTTGTTGCTGAAACTGGGCAAGAAAAGATGATGGTTACCATGGAGCAGAGGCAGCAGCTACCAAGCAATCATCTTATGGTTCCTCTTGCAAATTTATCTACACCTGCAGGGTCTAATAACTGATCCTTGTAAACAGTATGCACGTTCATCTAAAGGCATTGTGTGCTGATTATCTGAATTTTGAAGTTCAATTTGTGTTCTGCTCTCAACACTGAAGCATCTTGTAATTCAGAATAATATGGCCATGACCTGTGAGCAATGGGTTAAAAGCAATTTCAGAGAAGTCACCTATAGGTTTGTCATAAAGAAAAGAAAGTTAAGTATCTTTTAATATGCTAGGTAAATCAAAATATGACACACCAATTCGCATTTACTGTTGAAAGAAACAAGCAAAGATTGCTGATCTCAGGATGAAACACCACGACTCTCAGGAGATGGGCAAGGCAGATCAATTGAACCTTCCTAATTCTGGATTTCCCATAAAATGTGTGTAAAATTAATTTAAACCTAACGTGTATGTATATGCATATGTGCACACTGATGCATATGTATGTATGTTTATACATATTATTCATAGGATAAAGCAGGAAGTATCACTATTAAATAGACTAGCGAAACCATCTGTACCAGCAAGGTTTTATGTCAATATCATTCAGGAAAAAGAAATCTTAATCGAGAAAATGCCTCCATAGAATTAGCCTGTAGACAAGTCTACAAGGCACAGAGCTGCTGAAAACAGTGTTTGTGAGTGGTCACTCCCAACTCTAGTTCTGAGAAAAAAGTAGGTGGCAGAAGCGCCCGTGTAGAGACAGGACACAGAAACCCAGCACAGGATCCTGAATGCAGCCCTGTTGTGCAGTAGGAGTCCCTCTAAAATGTGCTCTCTCAAAGCCTTACAATCTCAGCACACCCGGAAACCAATAGGGCATGACATTGTGATCTCACAAACCAGGACACGCATCCGGTCCGTCCCCGTGGAGACAACAGGAGACTCCAGGGCCTGTGTCAGAGGCTTGACTTGAGGGAAAGGAGCACTAAAGCCTTTACATTGCAGGCTCCCTGCCCAGGGCATCCTGGCTTCATGGCATTACTCTTCTAAGTGCACAAAATACAGACTTTCCACATTAACAATTTAAGGCAAACAATAATCTGCAGCATTAAAACTTAAATGAGTATCATGATTATCAAATTCCTGATCAAATGGAAAATCCTGTGACAGCATTGTGTTCCACTTTTACAAAATAAGACCAACTTCTCTGCCTTCCATTCTAAAGACAGACAGATGTTAGAAAACTACTACTACTGAGTTCAGAATTGTCAATAACCTCATAATAACTCAGAAACTAAACTATAATTTAACTTATGATTTAGTGAATAAATGTTTAGTAAATGGACCTAGTTCGATATTTGGGGTGAAAAAAAATCAAGTTCTAGATATTTCTATATTATGTTTTCTCTAATGTATGTAATCTTGTCTAAAGGTTGAAAATTATATTTACTGCATTTCTATAACTCTTACCCAAATTAATATTCTGAACAGTATTATAAGTTCCATTTGGTGTATAAAATACTTAGAGTTTTTAAGAAAATATTTGAACTTCATAAAATTGATTAATAAATTATCTTATTTAGATATAATTTACTGGTCATCAGAAGTTACCTTGACATCATTTTGTAGTAAAATAAAAAGATTTGTATGGCCACAAATCACATCTAATTACTATACACCTTACTTTTACAATGGTTCAATAAAATATATTTAAAATATAAAAGAATTATATAATACAATCAATGAATATGCACACGAAATTTTTATTAAAATGATTTTAAATATCTCCTGACTTTCAAAATATGACCACAGTACACTGAATTCTTTCAGATGAGGTGTATTCTAGTACAAGAATTGCAAATACATACATAAAAAAAGGCAAATTAGCATGAAAAATAAACCTCTGAAACAAATACTGGGGTTCAACATGAAGGTCAGAAAAGCAAACCAGCCAACCACTGACTCTTACCTCTACCTCAGTCCAAAATAACAATCCTAATTTTGAAATGAGGTTGAGGTAACAGCCAGTGGCTAATTGTTTTGCATTGCTGACCTTCAGATTGAACCCCAATATCTGTCTGTGAGTTTTTATTAATTGTACTACAATAAACTGTGAAGGTATTTTATAAAAAGCCAAAATATAAATCCAATTTAGTTCTTCAAAAAAGTTATAAAAAACAAAAGCCCTTATCAAAACTACAAATGTATGGGTTTTCACCTTTTGTGAAGTTGTTCTTTTCATGTATGCCACTTACTTAGGACTCAGTGAGCACACAGACCATGTCCTGGACAGATACAGCTCTGTTGTTTTAGTGGAAACCATCCTACTGCTTCCGGCCCCTCCCCCGGGTCTTCAGCCTTAAGCACTTACTGCAAATGAAGCACTAGGCAGCCTGAGAATTTTCTGTGAATGAAGTGAAGGGAGGCCCCAGGCAGGGTTATATAGAGGGTGCACCATCCTCTCCTCCCCCACTGCACTGCTAGTCAAGTCCTGCTCTTCATCAGGACAGCCCTGGCCTGGGAATGTAGAAGGGGGCGCTACCAATGGGAAAACTCAACTTACCTAGTTTGTAAAAAACAACATAGAAGGACCCAGGTGGACTGTCACCTCTTCCCTGTGGGAACTCATTTTCCCAGCCACATCTGTCTGAGTTCTCTGCATGATCTCAGTCTCATCCACAGGAGAAAATTAGAGCTAAAGAGTCTGTCTCTGACAAAAGGATGACGCTGTGTCAGACACCCAGTGATCTCCACCGCTTTGGGAAGTTCATGGGAGCCTCTGCACCTATTCTGTGCCTTGGGAGCCTCCATAGAGGACAAGGTGCTGTTGTACAAATTAAACATGCATAGAAAAGTGCTCTGAGCACATGAATTAAATCAGGCATATGATTTCCAGCATGCTGGGAAAACAAGTTCACCCACAAGGCAAGCAGCACTGTCACACTCAAATATAGCAAAACACACTTGAACTTTGTCAGTCCTGTGTTTTGAGATGAAACAAGGCCCTCAGCCCTTACAGGATGTAAATTGATGATGTGAGTGACAGCTAATGCATCATACAAAAACACTAACTGTGAACTTGCATCTTCATGATATCCTTAAAATGAGAAGGGAATGGACAGAAACCAGAAACCTAACAACATACCATACTGTTTTCACAAACTGAAAAGACAACAGACAGGGACAAGTGTGTCTGCACCATTGCCAGCAGCAGAAAATGTAAGTTCAAGCTTGTACAAGGCAGGTACAAAAATTATTTCTCAATATGCTCTATAAGAACCATGAAGATTCAAAATAAAAATAACAGAAGAACTATTTCAAAATAAAGCTGAATTATTTTTGTCAGAACTGTGAATGTGTCCTGGAGTTCACGGTTGAGCTGGGTGCTCGGTGAGTCATCATCTACTGTGGCAACTCTGAGAAGGCTGAAGTAGGATGCTGGCAGAGGATCAGCTCAAAGTCATCTTCAGCTATACTGCAAGCTTGTGGACAGCCTGAGCTTATGAAGATAATTATCTCTAAACTTATATAAAATTGAACCAAAACAAAAAGGCTGGCCTTGAGAAAAAAGGTGCCCTTAGTACCCCAGGAGGGAAGGGTGTTAGTTATAGTTTTAGTTTTCCTTTGTTATGATAAAAGATAAAATAGATATAAATATTGTAACTGTAATTCTTACTTGATAACTGTTTTGTTATGTGTAATTTTGCTATGTTAAAGTTAAAGCCTTCCTTTTTTGTTTAAACAGAAAAAGGGGAAATGATGGAGGAAGGTCATTGGTTAATAAACAAACTGCCTTGGCCCATTTGATAGACCATCCCTTAGGTGGGTGGAGTAGACAGAACAGAATGCTGGGAAGAAGGGAAGTGAGGTAGACGCCATGCCTCCCCTCTCCAGAGCAGACGTGATGAAGCTCCAACCCAAGATGGACATGCGCTAGAATCTTCCTGGTAATATGGGTTAGTCAAAATGTAAGAGTTAGCCAGCAAGAGGCTAGAGCTAATGGGCCAAGCAGTGTTTAAATGAATACAATTTGTGTGTTGTTATTTTGGGTATAAAGCTAGCCAGTGACCAGGTAGCCAGGCAGCGGAACACAGCCCTACTACAATCAGCCAACACACTGATCAGAGAAAAGGAAATTGTGACTGGAAGGTGAGCAGGGTACAGTGAACCATACCTTGAATCCCAGTACTCTGGAGGCAGAAGCAGGAGAATCCCTATGTCTTTGAGGCCAGTGAGATCTATATATCAAATTCTAGACCACCCAGGGCTTCATAGTGAGACTGTCTCAAAAGTCAAAACTTATTTTTTTCTTTTATCAAGGTAGCTGGGTAGTCAGAGAAAGACACATATTGCAATGGACTTTGGCATTAAGCCTGAGTAAATTCAGTTACACATGTTTGAAGGAGAGAAAGACTCTGAGGTTGTCTTCACCTCAACATGTATCCCCCATGCCTCACCCATAATGGAATTAAATAATAGATGTAAATATATATATATATATATATATATATATATATATATATATATATATATATATATGGAAGCTGAGCATGGTGTTGACACAAGGTTATGTTTTAGAATTGAGGAAACTGCCATTAGCTTGAGTCTGGTCTAGACTGCAGTAGCCTGAACTGGCCATCTCCTATAACTAGGCAAGACTTCAAGAGGAGGTACTGGGACACCAACCTAGCCACATAACCTTCAACCTACAGTCTGTCCCGCCTGTGGAATATTCTGGGGGTAAGGATGTCCTAGAGATTAGGGGGCTGATCAACCAATGATTGGCCTAGCCTAAAACCCATGCCAGGAGAGTCAGCCCACACCTGACACTGCCTGGAGCCCCAGAACCCACGGGCTGGATGACCCAAGAGTCCTAGGATAGAACCAAACCAAACTGGAGGTGAAAAAGTCAATGTAATGATGCCTAACAATATTCTGCTGTATTCAGAGATGGTGCGGGAGAATTGTCTGTAATCTGTCAATCATGTTTTAAATAAATACTGATTGGCCAGGCAGGAAGTAAAGGTGGGAAAACAAGAGAGGAAGTAGAAATGATGCAATGAGAACAGGAGAATTCTGGGATGGAGGAAGTTGATTCCTCCCACTCCTGCCCAGACTCCGAAGAAGCAGAATGTGACCTGCCAGCTAAGAAAGGTTTTGAGCCATATGGCAAAAATAGATCAGAATAATGGGTTAATATAAGCTACAAGAGCTAACAAGTAGCCTGACCTAATGGGCCAATCAGCTTTATAACTTACCGAGTCCTCTGTGTGATTTTCTTTGGGGCTTGCTGGCTGTGGGGTACTGGGTGGGACAGAAACCCCAACAAACAGGACCCTCCATGTTACACAGAGATTGGTGCCTAGCCCAGTTGTCTTCAGAGAGGCATCATCAAGCACCTGATGGAAACAGGTACAGAGACCTACAACCAAATATTAGGTGAAGCTCAGGGAATCCTGTAGGAGATGGGAAGAAAGTACTGTAGGAGCCAGAGGAGTCAAGGACACCACAAGAAGAAAACCCACAGAATCAACTATCTGGCCTTGTCGGGGCTCACTAAGACTGAACTAACAGCCAGGGAGCCTACATGAGACTAACTTGGGCCCTCAGCATATATGTGACCATTCTATAGCTTAGTCTTTAGGAAGATAGGGCCTACAAGACCGAGAGATAATTCAACCTGGTGTCTGCCTGAGGACCTAGCAACAGGGGCTGTCAGAGGGTCCTGATTGCGCCTAACCAATGAGGAGTGATCATACAATATCAACAGATCAAATGCAGCCTGGGTGCTGGGAGGGTATATAAGGCTCTCCCCATTGCTGAATAAATGAGTCTGCTGTTTGCCTTTTACCTGATTCCTGGAGTCTATGCTGTTGATGCAACACCGTCTCACTCCCTCCCTTCCCCCCCCACCCAGGGAGCCGTTAGGACCCAGCAACATCCGGCACGTGAACAGGTTCTAGTTGTCTCCCATTCCTCACTTGCAGTGACAGACAGTGTCCCAAGACAGAGTATTTCAGCGAGAAATCCCCTCCATGTTGTACGTTGTTAGTCTCTTTGGCAAGAAAGCGTGGGACCCCCTTTCTTTCCATCTTTTGTGTTGTCTGCCATGTTTTTCTGCCAGTCCAGTTAGGAAGGCACATTTTTTTTCCTGTTTCTGTTTACCTCGCACCTCCACATAAGGGCTGATCCCCCAGGAGGTGGACCAAGGCTCAGCTCCCAAATACTGTCCCTCATCCAGAGATGCCATGTGGGCATATGGCTGTGGCCTAAAAAGTCACAGAAGTCCCCCACTAAGCCTAAAACATGAAGGTCTAACACATTTTCCACCCCTGTTGACTGCCATCTTTGACTGTTACTTGCCTACTATCTCCCTCTATGAAATGGGTTAACTCTCCAGCACCTCTACTCCTTCCATAGCTGATCTCTCTACAGCATCCACTGCTGAGGAGGCAGCCAGTTCAGACCCCATGAAACATGCTGAAGAGAGTGCCGCCACAGTTAAGATGGCACGTGTCACTTCCCATCAGCTCTACTTCTGCTGCAGGAGGCTACACTCCATAGTGGCACCCTTGAAGTGCCTCAATGGCTACCTGCCCTGAAGATGGAAATTCCCCATGCTGTGGTGTGACCCCTAGGTTCTGCAGTCCCCCTCCCATCTCAGGCCTCAAAGGCCAGCAGAAGCCTTTTTGGTAAACCTGGGACAAAACGCCATTAACCAGCCCATATCTGAAAAGATTTGGCATACTACAAAAAAGCTATTTGATCCCTCCTGGATATTCATACATGCCTTAATTGGGGCGGAGGGAGTATTGTTAATCCTTATTCTCTTTAAATGTCTCCTGCAGCATATTCAACAGCAGTGGGCAGCAACTAAGGCAACTCTTCAGCTGTTAATGGCTCTTACGCATCCCTCTCACAGTCCTCTTCAGGAGGTTATGCACGCCTGGTTAACTGAATTCAAAAGGCTACTGCTTTACCCCACCCTAGCAGCTCTCCAGGAATGAAGACTTTTAGAGGACTAGTAGTCAATGATGGGTACAGGCTTGTTCGGCAGATCAACCTAAGACAGGCACTGTCAAGCTGCTGAGTCCTCCTAAGGCAGGGTCAACAAGGCCTGATCACCCATGTAATAAATAAAACAGGGTGGATATGTAGGAAGATAAGGTTTGTAAGACTGAGAGATGGGACAACCTGGAGTCTTCCTAAGGGCCTAGCAACAGGCACTGTCAGAGGTCCTGATTGTGCCTAGGGACAACAACACAATGGCAGTGGATTGGAAAGCAGCCTGGGTGCTGGGAGGATACATAAGGCTCTCCCCATTGCTAGTCTGCTGTTTGCTGTTTTCCTGACTCCAGGTGTCTATGCTGATGATGCTGTGCCTTCTCACCCCCTCCCCTGAGGGAGCCATTGGGACCCAGCAGTAGGTCTTCTTGTGAGACTCCTAACAGTGGGAGCAAGGGCTATCTCTGACACTTTTGCTGGCTTTTGGGAACCTATGCCTCATACTGGATTGCCGTGTCTATAGGGACACACAAATGTGAGCCTTTTCCACCTTGAATGGAGGTCAGAGAGTTTGAGTTTATCTTTGTACTTTCAAAGTCATTGAGAACAGGTATGATATAAATCCTGACCTAGGATGTGGTTCCTTAGTGTTTTGGACATTAAGATGGCCCATACAGATGGATCCACTCCATCCTGACCACAGGTCAGAGAATTCAAGCCTGCTCCTGCTCCTTCATTTAAAACAGGAGGATTTGACATAGGGAGTAGCTGCCTACAGGATACTTGGTCTAGGGTGTATTCACTGCATATTCCTGCCCAAAACATCAAATGTTTTAACTTGGGAAATAATGGTTTGATGTCTCAAGTATTGAAGCACGTAACTTTTCTTGTTGTCCTTTGTGTCATGTTAAAGTAATCTTTTGCCTTCTCCATACCCCCCATATTGCGGTATAAAAGCATATGAAAAATAAACATGGATGAATTCAGTATTCACTGAGTTGCCCTTCTGCACTATCCTGTGTCTCTGTATTTCCTTCATATCTCTGCTCCTCCTACCTAATGCTTATAACCCTCATGCCTCTACCCTGAAACATACGAGCCTGTCATGGCTGGACCATGGCAGAAGTCACCTGAAAATGTAGCTTACGACACTTGTCCAGCCTTAATACATGGGGAGGTGCTCAGATTGGCTGCAACTTGATATGCCATGTTTTGTTGATATTCATGAGAGGCCTGCCCTTTTCTGAATAGAAACAGAGGAGGAGTATATTGGGGATGGAGACAGAGGGAGTAAGATGAAGGGACTGGGAGGAGAGGAGGGAGAGAAAACTATGACCAGAAAGCAAAATAAATACATTTTTTGAAAGAATCTGTGCACACTTTTTTATTGAAAAATGTTTTACTTTCATACACAATATTAGCTTTCACTGTGACATTTTCAGTTTTGCTGATTCTCATCTCCTTCTCATCCTTCCCGCCCCCTTGTGGCTTCCATCTGACTCCACAACCCGATCTGCTGTCATGTTACTTGTGCCTGATTGGTCTCACTCTCTTTCCTTTTATTTTATCCTGTAACCATATTTTCTCCCATGTATACATACACATAAATATTATAAGCCAGGATCCACTTATAAAACAGAATGTGTGGGATTTGCCTGCATCTTTAAAAGATTCTTGCAAAGCTTTGAGAATATTATACAATGTATTTTGATCATATTCACTCCTCCCCTCCAACTCCTCCCATATCCAGCCTCTCCACATCACCTTCTTCGTTTTATGTTCCATCAAGTCCAGTTTGTGTTACCCAACCACTCTTGGGAGTGAGGCCTGCTCTGGTATGTGATTGGCCATCCAGGGATGACCTCATTAAAGAATACATATTCCCTTTCTCCCAGCAGCTATCAATTGCTCCTCAGCTAGTTCTCACTGGGATTTGTGCCCACTTTCCTCCCTCCACGCTGGGATTATTGTCCAGTTTGAGTTTGCACAGGTATTGCGCATGCTTTCACAATCCCTGTGGGTTCATAAGTGCAACTGCCTTGTGTCTGGAAAACATTTTCCTTGATGTTATCTACAACCTGTGGCTCTTGTACTCTTTCTTCCGTGAAGACCCCCACTATTGGGGGTGAGGTATGATATGTGCATCCCATTTAGGCTTGAACACTCTGTAGTCTCCTGTGCTTTGCATTGACCAGCTGAGTGGCTCTGTTAATTGTCATTTACTGTAAGAAGTTTCTCTGATAAGAGTTGGGAGATGCACTGATCTATGTGTATAGCAATTAGTCCTTAGGGTCATTTAAATAACATGTCAATTTAGCAAAATGATGCTTTGTGGTTCTCCCCTAGGGCCTATAACCCATCTAGCCACAGGTTCTTGGCCCATTTAGCAATGTCTGATATGGGTTCCATCTCATGGAACAGGTTTAAAATCCAATCAGAAAGTGGTTGATGACTTCCATAACGTTCATATCAGTATCACATCAGCATATTTTGTTAGGTCAGTCATTTTGTATCCTACAGACGTGATCTCTTTTCTCCTATGGGAGTTTCCATATCACCTTCAAGCACTATGAGAACTAGCCATAGGGATGAAGATTCCAGGTGAGACCCAGTTTGGTTTCTCTATGTTCTGTGACTTAAGTATGTGGAGTCTTCAGCAATAGGATTTTGTCATCAAGCTCTGGAGAGAAGTTAAGAGTACTACAATACCCTGCAATGCCTGCAGATCTATGGTATTCCATAGGCTAACAATTCAAAAGGAGTTAACCAGTTGCTATTATTGGGTTTATAATTTCCTAGCATTAAGTGTCTAGTTGGGTTATTGTCCCCCTACTGGAGCATTTCTCCATTAAAACTCTTTTAATATATGTATATGTTTTAGGAAGGGTCTGGAGTAATGAATTTCCAAATGGTTTCTCTGTTGTGGCATAGTTGATCACACAATGAATCCTGAGATTAAGTTAATTAAATAAAATCAGCCTGTGTCAAGAGGTGGAACCAGCAACTGGAGAGTAAGAGGGAGTATGGAAAACAGAAATGTACAGGAAATAGAAAGGAGGGACTTTGAGTTTGGTGCCCTGTTGGGGGAGGGGCAGCAGGAGAAGAGCCCTATTTCTGAGATGCTGGCTAAGGAAGAAGGTCAACTTGTTGCTCCTCAGCCTCTGTGAGCTTGCAGGTTGTCACCCCTGAAATCTGACTCACAAGTCTTTATTGGTAAAATCATAAGATTGAGATCTATTGTAAAAATAACATTTTTCAAAAGGCTTTGGTGTTAGTTATCATTCCTGCACAATCCCCTCTACTTTGCCCTCCCACCCTCACCCCAATTTACCCTTTTCTGTTTCATAATTCCCTTTAACCCCTTCGGATTAGTGCATTCTGCCACCAAGGCCCCTTCATAAACTCCTGACTGCAATGGGAATTCCAAATGAAACTCACATATTTGAAGATCCAAAGCTCACATCCATTCACGAGGGAAAGTGTGATATTTGTCTTTCTGAGACTGAACTGTCTCACTCAGGAAGATTGTTTCTAGATTTATTACTTTCTATTTGAATTTCATTTTTCTTAACAGTTAAATAATAATTCCACTGTGTATAAATGAACATTTTATTGTTCATGCATTATTTGATAAACATCTAGGTCATTTGTATTTTCTGGCTATTGTGACTAGAACAGCAATGAACATGGATGAGCAAGCCTTTGTAGTAAGGTTTAATTATATGCCCAAAAGTAGTGTAGCTGGATCATTTCAAGCTTTTTGAGAAAACTCCACACCAATTTTCATAGCCATTGTACCAGTCTGGAACTTTCATCCCAGAGAGAGGTTCAGTTTGTCAGGGGCATTTTTGCACCGAATGAAATGATCATGTGGTTACTCTATTTTGTTTATGTGATGGATTACATTTATTTAAATATATGTATTGAACTACCCTTGCATCTCTTGGATAAAGATAAATTAACCATAAAGATAACATTTTTATTTGTTTTTAAACTCAATTTCCAAGTATTTCATTGAGAATTTTTGCATATATGCTCATAAGGATTATTTATAATTTTTGTTGAGATTTTGATTGGTTTTGGTTTCTAGGTAATAATAACTTTATAAAAAGCATGTTTTGCAGTGTTTCTATTCTCAGGTGGATTTTTTATTTAGTTTGACGATTCTTAGTTACCGCTTCTCATTTGTTGTTATTGGTCCATTTTAATTATTTTTCTCATCTTGATTTAATTTTGATAACTCTTCTATATATCAAAACTCATCTGTTTCTTTTAAATTTTTCAGTTTGGTGGAATATAAATTTTTAAAATATGTTCTTATCATTCTTTGAATTGGCTCAGTAGGTATTTTAATATTTTCATTTTCTTTTTTCTTACTTTTCCCTTTTCTTTTTCCCCTTTTTTTATTTACTAAAAAAATCTTTTTTCATTACATACGACAATCCACGTTCCCACTCCCTCCCCTCCTCTCATTCCCTCCACATACCCTCCCACCTTACCTTCATCCAATACTCAGAGAGGGTAAGGCACATTGCTTTGTAGAAGGCCCATGGCCCTCCCTACTATATTTAGGCTAAGCAAGGTATCCACCTGTTGTAAGGAGAAGAGAGCCTGCTTGTTTGTCCCAGCTGCCTGGCTAGCTTAGCCCTGAAATAACCACACAGAAATTGTATTAATTAAAATATTGCTTGGCCCATTTGTTCTAGCTGCTTATTTGCTAACTCTCACATCTTGATTTAACCCATTTCTATTAATCTGTACATCACCACATAGCAGTGGCTTACCGGGAAGGGTTCAGCATGTCAGAGTCTGGTGGCTACATGGCGGCTCTCTGTACTTTCACCTTTCTTCCTCAAGCATTCAGTTCTGTCTTCTCCACCTACCTAAGTTCTACCCTATCAGGCCAAAACGGTTTTTTTATTCATTAACCAATGAAAGCAACACAAAAACAGAAGTACCTCCTATACCATCCATCCAAAGAGAATAGGTTCCCAAAAAGCCAGTACATGCAGTATGGATAAATCCTTGTTACACCGCCACCTGCCCATCAGTCTTCCCCAGCCATACAACTTTCAATCACATTCAGAAGGACTAGTTTGGTTCTATGCTTGTTCCTTCCCAATCCGGCTGGAGTTGGTAAACTCCCATTAGCTCAGGTAGACTGTTTCAGTGTGTGTACCCATCATGGTCATGACCTCTTTGCTCATATTCTCATACCTCCCACTCTTCAACTGGACTTTGGCAACTTAGCCCAGTGCTCTGATGTGGGTTTCTGCCTCTGTTTCCATCAGTGGCTGTGTGAAGGTTCTATGGTGATATTTAGGATATTCATCAGTCTGACCACAGGGCAGGTAAAGATCAGGCTCCCTCTCCTCTATTGTTTAGGGTCTTAGTTCAGGTCATCCTTGTAGATTCCTGGGAAATTCTCTAGAGCCAGGTTTCTTGCTAACCCTATGATGGCTCCTGCAATCAAGATAACTCTTTCTAGCTCTCATCTCTGTCCTTCCTCCTTCTCAACTATCCCATTCCCTCAAGTTCTCCTATCTCCTTCCCTTTTCCCCTCCTCTTCCACTGTTCCTTATCCCCCCCACCCGCATGTTCCCAGTTTTGTCAGGTGATCTCTGTTTCAACTTTCCAGGCGGATCTATATATGTTTTTCTCAAGGTTCGTCTTACTACTTAGCTTCTCTAGGATCATGAAATATAGGCTCAATGTGCTTTGTTTATAACTAATATCCAATTATGAATGAGTACATACCATATTCATCTTTTTGGGTCTGGGTTACCTCACTCAGGATAGTGTTTTCTAATTCCATCCATTTGAATACAAAATTCAAGATGTCATTTTTTTACCACTGAGTAGTATTCTAATGTGTAAATGTGCCACATTTTCTTTATCCATTCTTTGGTTGAGGGGCATCTAGGTTGTTTCCAAGTTATGGCTATTACAAATAATGCTGCTTTGAACATAGCTGAATAAATGACTTTGTAGTATGATTGAGCATCTTTTGGGTATATTCCTAAGAGTGGTATTGCTGGATCCTGAGGTAGGTTGATTCCCAATTTTTTAAGAAACTGCCATACTGATTTCCAAAGTGGTTGTACAAGTTTGCATTCCCACCAGCAATGGATGAGTATTCCCCTTCACATCCTCTCCAGAATAATCTATCATTGGTATTTATGATCTTAGCCATGCTGACTGGTGTAAGATAGTATCTCAGAGTCGTTTTGATTTGCATTTTCCTGATGGCTAAGGATGTTGAACATTTCCTTAAGTATCTTTTGGTCATTTGAGATTCTTTTACTGAGAATTCGTTTAGTTCTGTGCCCCATTTTTTAATTGAATTATTTAGGATTTTGATGTCTATTTTCTTGAGTTCTTTATATATTTTGGAGATCAGTCTTTTGTCTGATGTGGTGTTGGTATAAATCTTTTCCCATTTAGTAGGCTGCCTTTTTGTCTTATTAGCTATGTCCTTTGCTTTATAGAAGCTTCTCAGTTTCAGGAGGTGCCATTTATTTATTGTTGTTCTCAGTGTTTGTGTTACTGGGGTTATATTTAGGAAGTGGTCTCCTGTGCTTATACATTGAAGACTACTTCCCACTTTCTCTTCTATCAGGTTCAGTGTGGTCAGATTTATATTGAGGTCTTTAATCCATTTAAACTTGAGTATTGTACATGGGGATAGATATGAATCTTTTTTTATTCTTCTATGTGTTGCCATCCAGTTATGCCAGCACCATTTGTTGAAGATACGTTCTTTTTTCCATTGTATAATTTTAGCTTCTTTGTCAAAAATCAGGTGTTCATAGGTGTGTGGATTAATATCCAGGTCTTTGATTCAATTCGATTGGCCAACCTCTCTGTTTTTATGCCAGTACCAGGCTGTTTTCGTTACTGTAGCTCCGTAATAGAGCTTTGATGTCAGGATGGTGATGCCTCTGGAAGTTCATTTATTGTACAGGATAGTTTTGGCTATCCTGGGTTTTTTTGTTTTTTCATATGAAGCTGATTATTGTTCTTTCAAGATCTGTGAAAAATTGCGTTGGGATATTGATGGGGATTGCATTGAATCTATAGGTTGCTTTTGGTAGGATTGCAATTTTTACTATGTTGATCCTCCCTATACAAGAGCATGGGCAATCTTTCCATTTTCTGGTATCTTCTTCAATTTCTTTCTTCAAGAAATTGACTTAAAATTCTGGTCAAATAGGTCTTTCACTTCCTTGGTTAGTGTTATCCCAAGATATTTTATGTTATTTGTGGCTATTGTAAAAGGTGATATTTCTCTGATTTCCATCTCAGCTTCTTTATCATTTGTATATAGGAGGGCTACTTTTTTGAGTTGATCTTGTATCCTGCCACATCACTGAAGGCAATTTTCAGCTGTAGGAGTTCTGTGGTAGAGTTTTTTGGGTCAGTTATATATACTATCATACCATCTGCAAATAGCAAAAGTTTGACTTCTTTCTTTCCAATTTTTAATCCCCTTGATTTCCTTTTGTTGTCTTATTGCTATAGCAAAAACTTTAAGAACAATCTTGAAGAGATACGGAGAGGGTGGACAGCCTTGTCTTGTTCCTGATTTTAGTGGAATTGCTTTGAGTTTCTCTCCACTTAATTTGATGCTGACTGTTTGCTTGCTGTATATTGCTTTTATTATATTTATATATGTCCCCTGTATCCATGATATCTCCAAGACCTTTATCATGAAGGGGTGTTGGATTTTGTCAAATGCTTTTTTAGGATCTAATGAAATGATATGTTTTTTCTTATATGATGGATTACATTGATATATTTTTGTATGTTGAACCAGCCCTGCATCTCTAGGACGAAGCTGACTTGATCATTGTGGATGAGTTTGCCAGTATTATATTGAGTATTTTTGCATCCATGTTTATTTTTTTGTATGAATGGCATTTTTAATGAAGGCCTATTAGACACAGGTGCAAATGTAAGTATCATTACTCCAGAATCTTGGCATCCAAATTGGCCTCTTCAAGAGGTATATGTTCAGTTCCTTGGAATTGGAACCCTATCTCAGGTAAAACAAAGCACAAGATGGGTTGAATGCATAGGGCCAGAAAGGCAAATAGGAAGACTAAGGCCACATATTAGCCAATATTGCAGTGAATTTGTGGGGTTGTGACCTATTGCAGCAATGGAATACCCATATTAACATTCCCACAGCCCCAAAAACTTATGTTTCTGAGGAAAATATTAGATGATGATGGACACCAGCCATTCAGGCTGTACAAGAACACAAAGCAATTGATAAACCTTCAGAGGTACCAACAGCCTTACTTTTAAAATAGTTAACTGAGAAACATTAAGCAGTGGCCTCTAACTGAGGAAAAGCTGCAGACTTTACAATAGCTGGTACAAGAGCAACTAGATGCTTGACATATAGAAAATCTACCAACCCTTGGAATTCTGTATTTGTTGTTAAAAAAAAAAATCTGGAAAATGGAGAATGATGACAGATCTAAGAGCTATCAACAAGGTTATTCAACATATGGGCCCTCTACAATCTGGAATTCTTCTGCCTTCTCTGTTACCAAAGGGATGGCTTCTCATAGTTATTAATTTAAAGGATTCTTAACTATACCTTTACAAGAAAAGGATAGAGAAAAGTTTGCCTTCACAGTGCCTACTTATAATAATTCTCATCCTACTAGAAGATATCAATGGACCTCCCACAGGGAATGCTCAATAGCCCCACCCTGTGCCAATACTTTTTAGCCAGTCATTGGAAATAATAAATAAGCAATTTCCTAGGTCTATAATCTACCATTACATGGATAACATTTTGTTATCTGATTCAAATACAGATACTTTAGAAAGAATGAAGAAGAAAGTCTTGCCTAAATAGGGATTACAAATTGCTCCTGAAAAGATTCAAAGAGGAGATTCTGTTAATTACCTAGGTTACATGAGTAAGATTGGCCTATAATTCTCTTTCTTCATTGAGTCTTTGTGTGGTTTTGGTATCAGGGTAACTGTAGCCTCATAAAAAGAGTTTGGCAATGTTCCTTCTGTTTCTATTATGTGGAACACTTTAGGAGTATAGGTATTAACTCTTCTTGGAAGTTCTGGTAGAATTCTGCACTAAATCCATCCAGCCCTGGGCTTTTTTTTTGGTTGGAAGGTTTTTGATGACAGCCTCTATTTCCTTGCAGTTTATAGGTCTATTTAAATTGCTCACCTGGTCTTGATTTAATTTTGGTATGTGATCTCTATCTAGAAAATTGTCCATTTAGTTTATGTTTTCCAATTTTGTGGAGTATGGGTTTTTGTAGTATGATCTAATGATTCTCTGCATTTCCTCAGTGGCTGATGTTATGTACCCCTTTTCATTTTTGATTTTGTTAATTTGGTTGTTCTCTTTATGCCTTTTGATTAATTTGAATAAGGGTTTGTCTATCTTGCTGATTTTCTCAAAGAACCAGCTCTTTGTTTCATTGATTCTTTGTATTGTTTTCTTTGTTTCTATTTTGTTTATTTTAGCCCTCAATTTGATTATTTCCTGTCTTCTATTCCTCCTGAGTGAGTCTGCTTCTTTCTGTTATAGAGCTTTCAGGTGTGCTGTTAAGTCACTAATGAGAGCTTTCTCCATTTTCTTTACATGGGCACTTAGTGCTATGTTTCCATTCTCATCTCTAATTTATTACTTTGAATCTTTTCTCTTTTTTGGTTAATTTTAGCTAAGGATTTCTCAATCTTGTTGATATTTTCAAAGAACCAACTCTTCCTTTAATTGATTTTTTTATTTTTCTTTTCTATTTCATTAATTTTAGCCCTGACATTTATTATCTCTTCCCATCTACTCTTTTTGGGTATTGTTTCTTCTTGTTTTCCCAGGGGCTTTTGTTTTTTATTTCTGGTACAGTGGATGCACCTAATTCCATTGTTGTTTCAGTCAATAATTGGTCTTCACATTTATTGATCCACTTGTCCAGTAACTGCCTAATGGGACATTGACATCAAGCCAGATCTGCCCCTACTCTTGCCATCAAATGTATTAACTAAATCTCTATGATTCTATTTATCAATACTACTTGGGAATCAGAGGCTGGGGTGAAAACCTGCTAGCTCAGAGAGGTTGAGAAGCAACTAGCTGATCTTATTTCTTCATCAACATCTCAGAAGGAGAGTATCATTCCACTCCACCTAACCAAAAAGGACAGCCACATTCAACATCCCTTCCTATTATTTCAAGTGCATCTGTCTATTCATTTTTCAGACACCCTCTGACTCTCTATGATTACTTAACACAAATTCCAGGTTCACCGTGTTATTATATATACCACAACAGCCTTTAAGTGTAACATTAAGCTAGCAATATGTTATCTCTCCAGCGTTTTAGTGTAGGCTCTTAATGCTATAAACCTTCCTTATTGGGAAGCCTTGTGTTCCATTGTCTTTGGTTGATTATATTTTTATTTTCATTCAGTCCCAGAATTTTTTAAGTTTCTTTGTTTATTTCCTAAAACAATGCCATTGAATAGTGTGCTGTTTAGATTGCATGAATGACTTTCTGTCATTTCTATTATTGTTGATATCTAACATTGTTTCTTTGTGGTCAGATTATATAGAGGATTCAATTTCAATTTTTCTAAATTTGTTGAGACATGTTTTTTGTCCTAATTGTGTAGTCTATTTTAGGGAAAGTTCCATGCCCTAGTGAGAAGAAAGTATATTCTTTAGTGTTTGGGTGAAATGTTATGTAAATGTCTAGGGTATCTATTTTATTTTAAATGAAATTTAACTACTCCAGAGTTTGTTTAGCTTTTGTATGAATGATATGTCCATTAGTGAAAGTGGAGTACTGATATCTTTCACTATCACTGTGTTGTAGCCAAAATTTTGGAGCAAGTACTGTTCCTTTTTTGAAATTTGGGGCACTTTGTTTGGTGCATAGATGTTCAGTATTATAATACCTACCTCTCTGTGTTTTTCCTTTAATGAGTATGCTATGTCTCTCCCTATCTTCTATTTTGTTTTCATTTGAAGTCTCTTTTGTCAGAAATTATATTAGCTATGCTTGTTTGTTTCCTAGTTCGATTTGCTTGGAAAAACCCTCCACCACCACCATCGACTTATAGTAAAATGGTGTCTATCACTGGTGAGGTATGGTTTCTTATTGGGTGACAATGTTCCCTAAGAGACATGAAAAATCATATACTCATCAGAGGTCATGAACTGATGACAGACCAAAGTTAGTATATTTGTTATAAAACCCAGCTTGGTGAACCATTGACTTATATTGGGATTACTTACAGGAATATGAGTGAAAGACTGCTTTCAGGAAATTTGCAATATAATTTTAGCCACCCAGACAGCCATCACTGTGACTGAAAATATAAAGGGGGTTTAACACTCTTGAAAGAAGCCATGGAACATCAAGAAGTCCTAATGAACTTTGATTTAGACATTTGAACAACTGTTTGTGTTCTGTTTTCTTCTGATTCCCTCTCCAGGACTTGAAATGCTAAGAACTACTTCTTCCTTTCCTCTATTTTCAGGCACCAGTCATGGATTTCCTTTCATCTCTCTATATAGTAGTTATATAGCACTGTGGGGGTCATTAAAAAAGAGTACGCTGACTGTCACACACAAAGTATTCATTCAACTTGAATAAAACAGATCAGTCATCACTCTAATTACATAAAGGAAATAAAGTTATCTCTGCATAATTGGGGGATGATGAAAACAAGAGGAAAAATTGTTAGACAGTATAGGGTAAGAATATCCTTCTCCAGAGGTAACCAGTTTCTTTGATAAAACCCAGAAATATCATTGGTTCTCTTAGCAGGCTCATTCATGCTAGAGGTCAGAGAAGCCAGAAGTATTTGGGACTCTGATTTCTGATCTAGCTTATATTTGATTTTAGGATAAGTTTTTAAAACAGGAGGTAGGGGGTTAAAAGAAGAAAAAAATCCTATGTGCTGGTCAGATTTTGCCAATTTGACACAAACCTAGGTGAAACTGGGAAGAGGGGATCTCTGTTGGGGAAATGCTCACATCTGTTTGTCCAGTAGGAATGCTTGTGTGTTGCAGGAGGGAAGCCACTTATTGGTTCCCAGCCACCTGGATAGCTTAGATCTGAAATAATCACACAAAAACCATATAATTTAAACCACCGCTTGGCCCATTATCTCTAGCTTCTTATTGGATAATTCTTCCATATTAATTTAACCTATTTCTATTAATCTGTGTATGGCCACATGGCTGTGGCTTACCAGTTAAAGTTCCAGCATCTGTCTCCAGCAGGGCTACATGGCTGGGAAGTAGGAGGGGTAAGAAGCCATGGAGCCACTGACAGAGTCAGACATGCCAAAACTAGAGCTAATGGGCCAAGCAGTGATTTAATTAATACAGTTTCTGAGATTATTTCAGGACTGAGCAGCTGGGAAAAAACAAGCAGCCCTCCCTCTAACACATATGGGGCATTTTCTTGATTAATGATTGACATTCAAATACTCAGACAACTGTAGGAGTGCCAACACTGTGCAGTCTCCTGGGTTGTATAGAAAGCATTCTGAGAAAGCCATGAAGAGCAAGCCAGTAAGAAGCTCTCCTCCAAACCTGGAGGGACAAGAGAGGGTCTGATATCCCAGCTGGAGAGTCCTATTCTCAAGGCCATAGTCCCTACTGCTCCATGATCCATAGCACCCCCAGCATAGAAAGGACTGTTTCTCACATGCCAACACTTTTGATTTCATGTAGTCTCGTTTGTTATACTAGGGCTCTGTCCTGTGCTACTGGAGTCCTGTGCAGGAAATTCTTGCTGATCCTGAGTGGATTCCCTGTGGTTTCCTCTGAAACTTGCAATGTGTCACATTTTAAAGAAGGGCTTTGGTCCACTTTGAATTTGTTTTGTATGTGTAGTAAGAGATAGAGATCAATTTTAATTTGTTATGGTGTTAATTTGTTTTTGCCAAGGCTATTAGTGAGATAGGAGTCTCTTTTTTTTCCTTTTCTTATTTTTTATTTATTTATTTATTTAAAATTTTCACCTCCTCCCATTTCCCTCCCACTCCCCCAACTCCCTCTCCCCTTCCCTCTTCAGTCCTAAGAGCAGTCAGGGTTTCCTGCCCTGTGGGAAGTCCAAGGTCCTCCCCCCTCCATCCAGGTCTAGGAAGGTGAGCATCCAAACAGACTAGTCTCCCACAAGGCCAGTCCATGCAGTAGCATTGTCCTTGGCTTCTCAGTCAAGCCCTCATTGTCAGCCACATTCAGAGAGTCCGGTTTGATCCCATGCTTTTTCAGTCCCAGTCCAGCTGACCTTGGTGAGATCCCATTAGATCAGTCCCATTGTCTTAGTGGGTGGATGCACCCCTTGCAGTCCCGACTTTCTTGCTCATGTTCTCCCTCCTTCTGCTCCTCATTTGGACCTTGGGAGCTCAGTCCAGTGCTCCAATGTGGGTCTCTATCTCTATCTCCATCCATCGCCGGATGAAGGTTCTATGGTGATATGCAAGATATTCATCAGTATGGCTATAGGATAAGGTTAGTACAGGCACCCTCTCCTCTGCTGCCCATGGAACTAGTTGGAGAAATCGGCTTGGCCACCTGGGAACCCCTCTAGAGCCAAGACTCTAGCCAACCCTAAAATGGATCCCTTGGTTAGGATAATTTCTTCCCTGCTCCCATATCCACCCTTCCTCCAACTCAATTATCCCATTCCCCCAAGCTCTCCCCAATCCTCCTCTTTTCCCTTCTTTCTCTCCATCTCCCCTTTCCCCCAATCCATCCCCACCCCCCTGCTCCCAACTTTTGTCATGCTCAACCTCCTAAGTGATCAGGGAAATGCAAATCAAAACAACTTTGAGATACCATCTTACACTTCTCGGAGTAGCTAAAATCAAAAACACCAATGATAACCTATGCTGGAGAGGTTGTGGAGTAAGGGAAACACTCATCCATTGTTGGTGGGAATGGAAACTTGTGCAACCACTTTGGAAATCAGTGTGGTGGTTTCTCAGGAAACTGGGAGTCAACCTACCTCAAGATCCAGCAATTCCACTCTTAGGAATATACCCAAGAGATGCCCAATCATACTACAAAAGCATTTGTTCAACCATGTTCATAGCAGCACTATTTGTAATAACCAGAACCTGGAAACAACCTAGGTGCCCCTCAATAGAAGAATGGATAAAGAAGGAGTGGCACATATATACTTTAGAGTTCTACTCAGCAGTAAAAAAAAAAAAAAAAAAAAAAAAAAAAACAAAACAATGGTATCTTGAACTTTGCATGCAAATGGATGGAAATAGAAAACACTATCCTGAGTGAGGAGGTTAACCCAGACCCAAAAAGAGGAATATGGTATGTACTCACTTATAAGCAGATTCTAGCCATAAACAAAGAACATTGAGCCTATAGTTCGTGATCCTAGAGAAGCTAAATAAGAAGGTGAACCCAAAGAAAAATATATATTTATCCTCCTGGATATTGGAAGTTGAGTCTCTTTTCTTCTGCATGCTTTTGGTACCTCTGTCAATCATTAGGGGCTTATATCACCAGACTTAGGTGCCCCATCAGCCAAGTTCAGCCATCTAGTCTCAATAAACCAATTAAAGGAGCCAAACTAATCATGAAAAGCAGTAAAAGCAGATATAGTCCATGTGCCCACATGTGGAACAGGAACAAAGAAATCTAGTGATTCTCCACCTCCCTTCAGGGTCCTGACACCAGGGTAGGCTCACATAGAGAGTAAGCAAGGGATTGGTGTGGCGGCGTCTCTCCCTACCACCGTCTCAGCCCCATGTCTCTATGTGGACGATCTTTCCTGCAGAGTCTTCCAAAAGTTTTCAACCTTTTCCCAGGTGACCCATTTTCAATCTTTCTCTAGTAGATAAGTTTCTTCTCTGGAGACCCCAGGAGCTTCAGTCATTCCCTTTCTCAGCAGGAAATTCCTGGGGGAGTTCTAATTTCTTGAAGTTATGAAGTGTGTTTCCATTGTATCTAATTTATTTTGTCAGTATCTTAAAGTTTTCAGTACAGAGGTCTTTCCCTTCTTTGGTAAGGTTATTCCTAGGTACCTTCATGTTTTGTTTTTGAAGCTATTATGAATGAGATACTTATCTTATTTTCTCAGCAAGTTTATTACTTGTATATATGAAAGCTACTGAATTTCATATACTGAATACTTATTGAAACTGTTTTTTAAGTTTAACACTATTCTGGCATCATTAGGGACTTAGTACAGAATCAGATCATTTCTTAATGTGGATAATTTGGCTTCTTCCTTTACTAGTTTTTATATTTTGTTAATTTTTGGAGAATTTATTTTTTTGGAGAATTTAATACAATGTATTTTGACCATATTCTTTTCCCTCCTTCAACTCCCTTTATCTCCTCCCCCACCTTCCTGCTCATCCAATATAATTTTTTCTCTTTATTTCTTTCTTTAAAAGAACAACAACATAAGTCCCCAAAAAACTAAGACAAAACTATGTAAAAGCACACAAAAGCCAATGAGTACAGTTTGTGTTGGCCAAACATTCATGAGCGTGCGGCCTGCCCTGGAATGTGGCTGACATATCCAGTTTCACTCCATCAAGGAAAACTGATTTTTTTTTCTCCCCAGCAGATGTCAGTTTCAAAGAGCTTCTTGTCCAGAATTTTGTACCACTTCTCTTTCTCCAATCTTCCATTGAAGGGCATCTAGGTTGTTTCCAGGTTCTGGCTATTACAAATAATACTGCTATGAACATAGTTGAACAAATGCTTTTGACATGTGATAGAGCATCTCTTGGGTAAATTCCCAAGAGTGGTATTGCTGGGTCCAGGGGTAGGTTGATCCCGAATTTCCTGAGAAACCGAAACACTGAATCTTGGATTTTTTTTCTGGCTTGCACTTATACACATTTTGTTCATGCTGCCACAGTCTCTGTGAGTTCATAAGTGTGCAGACCTTTTGTATCTGGAAACTGCTGTTTCCACCACCACTGGCTTTTCTTCCATGCAGACCCCTGAGCCTTTAGGGTAGCAAGTTGATAAAGACATCTGTTTAGGGATGAGTGCTCCAAGGCCTCTCACTGTCTACAAAAATTCTCCTTCCCCCAACTCCTCCCAAATCCATCTTCCCTTCCTAACCCAATTTTACCCACTTAACTATTTTGGCTTTAAAAGAACATTAAAATACCAAATAATCCAATTAAAAATAGGATACAGATTTAAACAGAAAATTCTTACCAGAAGAATTTCAAGTGGCTTAGATACATTTAAAGAATTGTTTGGCATCCTTAGCCATCAGGGAATTCAAATCAAAATGACTCTGAGATACCATATTACACCTATCAGAATGGTTAAAATCAAAAATACTGGTGACAGCTTATGTTAGAGAGGATGTGAAATAAGGGGAACACTCCTCCACGGCTGGTGGGATAGCAAACTTGTTAGCCACTTTGGAAATCAATATAGCAGTTTCTCAGAAAATTGAGAATCAATCTACCTCAGGACCCAGTTATACCAATCTTGGACATATACCCAAAAGATGCTCAATCATACCACAAGGACACTTGCTCAACTATGTTCATAGTAATGTTATTTGTAAAAACCAAAATGTGGAAACAACCCAGATGCCCTCAACCAAAGAACAGATAAAGAAAATGTGGTACATTCAAGCTGTAAAAAAAAACCAATGACATCATGAAATTTGCAGGCAAATAGATGGAACTAGAAAAAATAATCCTAAATGAGATAATCCAGACATGGAAAGATGAACATGGCGTGTACTCATTCAAAAGTGGCTATTAGTTGTAAATTAAAGTATAATCAGGCTACAATCCACAGCCCCAGAGAAGCCAGGAGGACCCTAAGAGAGATGCATGGATTTCCCTGGGAAGATGAACTACATGGGATCTCCTGGGTAAACTGGAGCAGGGGATGGATGGAGGTATGGGAACATGAGTGATCAGTTTGGGTGGGTTGGGGGCAAGACAGATGAGGAATAATGAAAGATATATCTTCACAGGGGACTTCTGGGGGTTACAGAACTCCCTGGAATCCACAAGGATGACCCCAGCTAAGACTCCTAACTATAGTGCAGAGGGTGCCTTCTCTTGTAATCAGATTTGTAACTCTTCTAAATGTCATCAGAGAGCATTCATCCAGTAACTTATGTAAGTAGACGCAGAGATCCACAGCCAAGCATTGGGCCAAGGGCCGAGTCCTGCTAAAGAAAGGAAGGATTATACAAGCCAGGAGGTCAAGGTCATGACAGGGGGTCCACAGAGACAGCTGACCTGAGCTTTTGGAGCTCGCCAACTCTGGACCAAAATCTAGGGTGCCTGCATGTGTCAGACCTAGGTTCTTTGCATGTGTGACAGTTGTGTAGTTTGGTCTGTTTATGGGTCTCCCAGGAATGGCACTTGAGCTGGCTTTTAGAAACCCCTTCCCCATGCTGGCTTGTTTCATCCAACCTTGATGCAGGAGGATAAGCTTGGTCCTACCTCAACTTGATATGCCATCCTCTGCTGACTCCCATGGAAAGCCTGCCCCTTTCTGAATGGACATGGAGCAGTGGTGGGGAGGTGGGAGAAGGGAGGTGGGGTGAGGGAATAGGAGAAGATGAGGGAGGGGAACTGTGGTTGGTATAAATAAATGAAAAAATAAATTAAAGGTCTTGAGGAATGCAGACCTTTTCAGTTCACACAAATACCATAGAGATTTGTGGTGGCATCACTTAACTACCTGTCCAGCTCTAGACTCTTTAAACCCCATTAATCAATCTTTGGGATCTTATCAGAGAGGGCTTTAGAAACCAGGTGAGGCTCTTTATTCTGAAGAGTCATTTTGAGATCCTCTAGTCTGTCTCCTTTCACAGTACACTGTGATAGTTCAGAAAAGTAATGAGGAGACTTCACCGTGGTCTGAAAGTTGAATCAGTCCAATTCATTCAGGTGCCCACAAGTCCTAACGTTCAGGCAAACCTGATACCACTTCTAAATAAAATGTGCTTGCTGCAATCCTGGCTAGCACTGGGAGCAGATGAGAACAGAATAACGACATTTGGATTATTTAAACTATACTGTGCATGCCAGAGACGTCTGGAAAATTGAGAACTCAATGTAAGTTAAAAACACTTCAACTTCTTTATATTTAAAATATTTTTATTGTGTCAATATCCATCCCAAACTCCCTTATGCTCTTATTTTTCTCAATCTGACATTTATCTGAAAATCTACTATAGACAATACACCAGTCATGAATGAAACACAGTAACATTTTATATTGAATTTTAAATTATCCCAAGAAAATATCTTTATCTAAGTCCACTGAGATAGATACACAAGAGAAAACGTGAAAACTCTGTGTTCTACTAAACAAGACTCCTGTGACTCTAGGGAATTTGCTTCCAGTCCCACATGTCATGAGCACACCTTTACAGTGTCCCCAGCTGTACAGAAAGATGCCAGAACATGCCAACTTGTTAAAGACAATTTTTTGCTGTGTTATAATATCTGGAGTGATTGTTTAAGGTTTGTCTTCTCCTTTTGCATTAAACCTTTTAAAATTTTACTTACTCAAGTTTGCAAACTAAGTAAAACTAACTCTCTTAATTAGGGTTTCTACTGCTGAGAAGAGACACCATGATCTCGGCAGTTCTGATCCAATGACATACCACTCTTAGAAACTTGATTTCATTGCTCAAGCCTGGTCACCCTGCCTATGGGTATGCATGGCCATGGTCCCTTTATTGTCAGAGGCTGACAAAATGATTTGGGGATAAGAATTAACAGTCCAAATGTCACACATAGTATTAACATTAGTGGATTAAGGGGAAGCACTGACTAACTAATGCCCAGATGGTCAGATATCAGAGAATGAACGCTATGTGAGAAAAATCACACAATCATCTAAAAGCAGAGTGGACACACACCCTAGAGAATGTCCTATGAGTTGGACCAGTAAGTCAGATCATGACTGTGTTAAAGTTAAAGTTATGCATAAGGTATTTTTCTGATGACCAGAATTAATGGACCAGTCCATCAAGGACTCTGACATGAGTATTTCACCCACGATAGTAGTTTTGCAAAGGGAGAATGCCTTTTAGGGGTACTTCATGATTAACTGAGTTTCATCACTGAGTTGAAATCTCTGCCCAAGTGAAACTCAGTAAAAAAGGCAGAACTCATAATGCTGACCACAGCTCTCTAACAAACAGCAGGGACTGAGGTCAATATAAGCATGATCTCTAAATAGCCTTCACCACTATCCACATACATGAAGCTTTATATAAAGAAAGGGGCCTAACTAACTCAGAAGGAAAAGTCTTAAAATAGGGAAAAGAAATCCTTGAAACCTCAGATGCTGTTTGGATTTCTAAAAGGGCAGTAGTCATGCATTGCTGGAGAAATCAAGGGATGTTACATTTACCTTGCAATGACTAGCAAGTCTAGTTTGACATAAGTAAAACATAGGTTGGAGAATGCTGATCATAAAGAAGTTTTAAAGTTTCCACAAAGTTGTGCATTACTGGAAAAAAAATGAAGGCAGAGATGGGTTCAGAAAAAATGTCCAGATGCAATGAACAGTTTCCTTTGGATGAAAAATCGAAGGTTGGGGGAGTCCAAAAAGGAAACCTGAAGCTAGGATTTTAGGACAATCCCCACTGTCCTAAAGGTTGTCTAGGCTGGCCTGCACCTCCTCTTCAGGCCTCCTGTTGAGACCTCTGTAAGCCCAAAGACACAAATATACTGACAATCAAAGACTCCTAACTCCAAAGACAGATTCCCAAAGTCAGAAAACAGAAAGGACAGTTCTAATGCTCTTTTTAACACTTTATTGAAATCTTCGTTGGCCCCATTACTGAATCTAATAAAAATGAATATAAAGTCTGAGCCTGATGTATTCTGCTCAAATTACTTAAATCCCTGAAAATATGACTTCTGAAATTTGGTGAAGTGAACCTAGGACAAGGACAATGGAGGCAAATATTCCATGTTTTGTCCTTGCATATGGATCAGGAATAAAAGACTTCTCACCAGGAATGGAGAGCATAGATACCAGAGAATAATGCTGAGAACCCTTCAGTGAGGAAGCAGAAGGAGCTTCCCGACCAGTGAGTGGGAATGAGGATGTGCCTACGTTCTAAGGAAACCTAGCAGGCTCTCGAGCTTCTACTTAATCCAGTGAATTTGTGTGACCAGCGTTAGAGCCTCTTTTAGGGTTATTTGTCATCAGGGTCACCTTTCAGCTCTTTTCCTTCTAGATGCTTTTACGTAGCTTGAAAGGCAAGTTTTCCTTGCCTATGTATGAGAAAATGGCGAAAATAGCCTAAGCATTGTTGGGCGGCATTTCTCAGCTAGTTGGAGATAATGTCTGTGCTGTTTACATGTGGTTTTCAGCAGAACGATAACAAATGTGTTAAACCTTTTAATGTCTTCAAGACTATCTTTAGAGAAATCCCTATGCACGCAATGACTATGACTAGTCCTTCATATATTCCAGCTACTAATTCTTAAACTACTACATACATTTAGAAAACATTATCCAAAGGTATCTCACACTGAACACAGCTAGAGTGTACTTTCAAAGAACTTTAACAATCACTAGTCATTACTCTCCTGGGAAACTGAGGAGGATAAAAGCACGGTTTGTTCAGTTGGTAAGTGGCTGGTAGCTGTCCACCCTCTGTAGAAGAGTATCCGAGTATCCAGGTGAATAGTACCTGAAAAAATAAATTTGTTATTAGATAGGGAAATTTTTCAAAGGTGGACTCAAGAAAGTCTACATAAGAACTTGCTGAAATAATATAAGTAAAACTTCATGTATGGTCTTAATCATTACATGCTTTATGCATATGCTTAGAGACAACAAAGAATTTCTTAATATATATTTTAATTATATCTGGTCACAATTCACAATAAATAACTATTTCACAAATTACTTTTAAAATTACTAAAATATAAGCTATGTCCATATATCAACGTCCATACATATACCCATATACAGATACATATACACACACACACATATATATACATAGTGATATGAATTATATTTTTAAATTGAACATTTCATAAAAGATTAGCATTTTATCTTGGTTTGGACTTGATTTGGCTGCTTTCAGCTAACTTTACCTATGCCTACTTAAAAATTTGTGAATAATATTATACTAATTTCCTCCATAATTTGTTAAATTACCATGATAAAAATCAATAGCTGTATTCTTTTTTCAGTAACATCCTTATACACAGTCACGGTTAAACATAACATACACACATCTAAAGAATGTTTCTCACAAGGCCTTCTACTTTGAAAAATGGCTTTCAGAAGTGGGTTCCTTCATGCAGTCTTGCACTTAAGGGTTCCCAATTATTTCTTTATTAGTCTGAGTTAGTACAAATTTTAAAGCTTGCTTCAATCTCCTATGCCCCTTATAAGTGCTTTTGATGTAAACAGATACTTTATTATATAACTACAAGAGGCAAATTTTCTATGATCTTTTTAAGTTATGTTGTTTAGTATGGTACCCACTGTCCACACAAAGCTAAGGAACACTCCAAACAGCTGGTCTACATGAGAAACTGAATACTTTGTATCTAAGTTTTAAAATTGGTAATGCAATGATCAGAAAATGTTTATATGTTGTAGCTTTGGAGTCTGTCCTGGAGCTAGCTCTTTAGACCAGGCTGGCCTTGAACTCACAGAGAACTGCCTGCCTCTGCCTCCCGAGTGCTGGGATTAAAGGCATGAGCCACCACCACACAGCAATAACTTTTTTAATTTGGAAAAAAAATTCAATCAGTATGTTCTGGTCATAGATTCCACTCCAGCTCATTCAAGAGCCTTCTCACGTTTCTACCGACACAATCCCATGCCCTTTATCTTGCTTTAAAAAAAATAGACAATACAGCTCCATTGGATGTCAGTGTGGTGATTTCTCAGAAAATTAGGAAACAATCTTTCTCAAGACCCAGTAATGCCACTTTTGGGTATATATTCAAACGATACTCAATTGTGCCATAAGGACACGTGCTCAACTATGTTCATAGCAGCATTGTTTGTCATAGCCAGAACCTGGAAACAACCTAAATGCCCCTTGAATGAAGAATGGATAAGAAAAATGTGGTACATTTACACAATAAAGTACTACACAGCAGAAAAAATAATGACATCTTGAAGCTTGGAAGCAAATGGATGAAGCTAGAAAACATTTTTTTGAGTGAGGTAACCCACAACCAGAAAGACAATTATTACATGTACTTACTCATGAGTGGTTTTTAAACATGAAGCAAAGAAAAACAGCCTAGAAATCACAATCCCAGAGAACCTAGACAACAATGAGGACTCTAAGAGAGACATACATAGATCTAATCTACATGGGAAGTAGAAAAAGACAAGATCTCCTGAGTAAATTGGGAGCATGGGGACCTTGATAGAGGGTTGAAGGGGAGGGAAGAGGCAGGAATGGGAGCAGAGAAAAATGTAGAGCTCAATAAAAATCAATAAATTTAAAAAAGAAAGAAAGAAAACTATGCCCATATTCCCAAAAAGTGGATTATGCTTTGGGAAAGATGAGAATGCCTTAATGAGAAAAGGTACCAAGCTATCTGACTAAACATAAACAAGAATTACGGGTTAATTTAAGTTGTAAGAGCTAGTTGATAATAAGGCTGAGCTAATAGCCCAAACAGATTATAACTAAAATAAGGCTCTGTGTATTTATTTGGGATTGAACAGCTGTGGGACCAGGTGGGACAAAAACTTTCATCTATAGTTACCCATCACTTTTGGCTCTTACAATCTTGCTTCCTCCTCTTCCTTATACATCTCTGAGCCCTGAAGGGAGAGCCTTAATGAAGACATCCATTTACAACTGAGTGTTCCACATCTCAGTCTTGGTTCATTGTCCAACTGTGGATCCTAGAATAACCTATGAGTCACTTTTTCACATATAAATTTTGTAATTATAATTTTTATGTGAAAATTTTTCAGGTGAATTTTCCAGTAGAATATGCTCTCTGAATTAAGGTACAGTATAAATGAAAAAAATATTATAAAAACATAAAGTAACTCAACAAGAATTTGTCTTGTTGACCATGTGCTTTGCTTTACAGAAGTTTGTCAGTTTCAGGAGGTCCCATTTATTAATTGTTTCTCTCAGTGTCTGTGCTACTGGGATTATATTTAGGAAATGGTCTCCTGCGCCAATGCATTCAAGTGTGCTTCCCACTTTCTCCTCTATGAGGTTCAGTGTGGCTGGTTTTATGTTGAGGTCTTTGATCCATTTGGACTTGAGTGTTGTGCATGGTGATAAATATGGATCTATTTTCATTCTTCTACATGTTGGTATCCAGTTATGCCAGCACCATTTATTGAATATGCTCTTTTTCCATTTTATGTGAAAGTCATAATCTATCAACCTGTATAGCAGACATTCACAATTTCAAAGCAATTTAATTTGAACTCTGCATTTGGGTATTTAGTAAAATATATATTAAAATATTATACACATGTGATAAACAACATTGCATTCTGACTGGATGTGTCAATAAGAACATAATCTAATTGTTTCATTTGCATGAGGTAAAAGAGCCTTGTGTAGAATTTCAAAGTCCACATATTTACACACTTGACTACTGAAAACACTGCAATACTGAAAGTCCCAGTCCAGCTCCGTACCGTACTATTTCCTCTGGGTAGCAGTTGTTAATGCTGTTGATGTATTCCTGCAGGAGAGAGCCAGGCTCTGCTTTTATCTCTTGCACCTTTTTAAGTCCTCCGCTAGTTACAAAAAGCCGCCGAGCTTTGCTGTCATGAGGCAGCACCTTAAAGGGAAAATGCACAGACAATCACATCTTCCTTCGCAAGCTAGCATTTTACTACTGAAAATAACTTAGGAGAGAATTTACTCTCAGTGTGTCTATAACAGAGTCATCCAAATCTGCGGGTAATGGGAAGTAAAACAGCTCCTTTTAAAAGTCTATCAACTGTTCATGTTGTAGAAATGGAATAAAGCAATGAACATGAACAAAGTTAATGCTATCCACTGCATCCATGAAGCTTACACTCCAGTCTCTCCGCCTCTACAAAATAGAGGCAGGCTCTTTAACAAGGGAGAAGGGTCCCTCATAAACATCTAGTACTCATCCTGGATCCTCACCAGCCAGTCATCAACTGCAGCAGTTGTAGTAACTCAGAGCATGGCTGTTGTGGCATTGCTTGCCTTTGCCTGTGCTCTTCCTTCTCTCTAGAATGCCTTCGCACTACAGGAATTCATCCTCTCCTGCCTAGTTAACTCCAACTTGCTATTTGTGGCAGTAACTTTAAGATTTTCTTTCCTTCTTTGCAGGTATGTTTCTTACCTTACTGAACTGACCAACAACGTGTTTCAGGATATTGGGAGGCGCATCATACAAAAATGGCTCGAGGGCTGGGAGGTAGGTGCATTTTTGAAGAATATTCTTTATGGCTTTTTTACTCTGTTGAAAAACAAAGCAAAGTGCATATAAAATTTTAACAATTCATAGCCTATATTTCTACTTCAAACGAAACCAGTTTACTGGCCTAACCTGCAGTAGTTCCATTTTCACATCTGTACCCTACAACACATGGGCACAGGAGATCGCTTCCTACGTATAACCCCAGCAGCACAGACATTAAGGGCAACATTGAATAAATGGGACCTACTAAAACTGAGAAGCTTCTGTAAAGCAAAGAACACTGTCACTAAGACAAAAAGGCAACCCACTGACTGGGAGAAGATTTTCACCAACCCCGCAACAGACAAAGGTCTGATCTCCAAAATATATAAAGAACTCAAGAAACTAGACTTTAAAATGCTAATTAACCTAATTATAAAATGGGGCACTGAACTGAACAGAGAATTCCCAACAGAAGAATTGCTTTTGGTCCCATTGTTTTATCACAGCAAAAGAATCCGTAACTAAAATAGTGGCATGCCTTTGGGACAAAATGAACTTTAGCAAAGACTTCTAGTTTGCCAGAATAACAACTGAAAATATCACAAGACAGTTCTTAATGTTTTCAGATACAGTTTTCCCCAGTATAGTACTGTCGAATCAAGCAGAGCTGACCGAACTCCATCCTAAATTTATAAAACAACAGTTGATATAATCCAAGAGACTTTAGAGAAGGGGGAGGAGAATTGTGGATCCCCTACAATAAGATGCTCAGAGGAACTGAAGTTTGAGGAAGATTTTGCAGTGTTAATATCAGGACTGACAATGGTTCGTTTTTCAGTTTAATATATAGAGAAGCTACTAAAGCAATTAATTAATTTATAGTAAATAAAACACATTTGATAAACTAAAACACATTAGGAAGTAAATCTGGGGCTGATGAGATAGCTCAATGAGTCAAGATACTTGCTGCCAACTCTGAAAACCTGGGTTCAATCAGCAGGTACCCACATAATGGAAGGAGAGAACTATTTCTCACATGATGTCTTCTGGCCTCCCCAAGTATACCATGATAGGCATGTGTGCACAAATCCACACATGCTTAAATAGTCAGATAAACATAATAAAATTTCAATAAAATAGCATGAAAATAATTCTTCATAGGAAATACCAACAGAAATATAGTCTAAAAACACTAATTTTATAAACAACTTGATATTTTTAGAGAATGTGTTTCTAAAACACACAACTAATCCGTTTTTAAAGGAAAGTGATCTCAGTTCTTTTGATAATTTTCTATTTCTTTTTTCAAGACAGGGTCTCTGGTAGCACAGGTTGGGTTTGGAGTCACTCTGTAGCCAAAGATGGCTGAACGCTTCCCCTCTTCCTGTCTTCAGAGTCCTAAGATTGTAAGAGTGTACCACCACACTTGATTTTTAATTTATATTTCTTGATTTAGAAAACCATATTATCCATCAGAAAATTAAGACTTTAAGTCACATATTAAGAAAAAACCTAGTTCTATCTAGCACATCTTCCCACAGCATAATGACTAAACACTCACTTTGACCTGCAAGTCCTCGGAGCTCTCTGGGGACATGTACAAAGAAAGCAGAACTGGAAGAGTGTTTGTGACCGCAACAGCCCTGGCATGCTCTGGCGTGTGTCTTCCCAGCTGTCCTAAGGCCCAGGCGGCAGCAGCCTTAATGTGATCTTCTGGTTCTTCTGAGAGGCAGATTGATAACTGGGGTACACCCTGCCAGGGACCCAAAGAGCGAGTGTTATACGTAAGTCTAGAGCGGACATCAAAAGAAGGCATATTGACCTTCATCCCTTTCTCCCGAATGACTCAAGGAATAGGCACATCATAATGCCTGCTGCCATTTAAGCCAACGAACTGGCTAGAACCAAACTGTATTAGTTATCTGTAACAAGCTAACTTAACTATCCTTGTATCTCTAATAGCTTGTACTTCACAAATGCTACTGTGATCAACTAAAACTATTGAGGATCAGAAAACCTTTCTTTAACCCAATGAGGAGCAGAAGGAGGGAGAACATGAGCAAAGAAGTCAGGACCACAAGGGGTGCACCCACCCACGGAGACAGTGGGGCTGATCTATTGGGAGCTCACCAAGGCCAGCTGGACTGGGACTGAAAAAGCATGGGATAAAACCGGACTCTCTGAATATGGCGGACAATGATGACTGCTGAGAAGCCAAGGACAATGGCACTGGGTTTTGATCCTACTTCATGTTTTGGCTTTGTGGGAGCCTAGCCAATTTGGATGTTCACCTTCTTAGACCAGGATGGAGGGGGGAGGACTTTGGACTTTCCACAGCGCAGGGAACCCTGACTGCTCTTCAGACTAGAGAGGGAGGGGAAGAGGAGTGGGGGGAGGGGGAGAGGAATGGGAGGCTGGGAGGAGGCAGAAATTTTTTTTCAATAAAAAAATAAATAAATAAATTTAAAAAAAAATAATAAATAAATAAATAAATAAAAAATAAAAAGTTAACAAAGGGAGCCTGAAGAGATGATCCAGCACTTAAGAGCACTGGCTGTTTTTCCAGAGGTCCTGGATTCAATTCCCGACAACCACATGGTGACTCAACAGCTATCTACAGTGCAATCTGATGCCCTCTTCTGGTGTGCAAGCATACATGCAGATAGAGCACTCATGTACAAAAATTAAATAAATAAATCTTTTTTAAAAGTTAACCAAGGACTGAGAATACAGCCAAGAGCCCTTGCCTAGCATTTGTGCAACCTTGGATTCAATCTTCATCAGTACACACACACACACACACACACACACACACACACACTCACACACACACACACACACACACCATTAATTTATTTTTACCAATTATAGTAAATCTGAAAGCAACATGATGGAGTAAAATTTTAATAATATGAGCAAGTGGACTATACCCCATTAATATCTTTCTTGAAGTAACACATATTTATTTATTTAGTTAGTTAGTTCAACTTAATTACAGCTTTGCTCATCCTAACAAACTTGGATGGCTAAGTAGGAATGAATCCTTTTGTTATACTAGTAGAATATGCTTATATTTTATATCATAAGCATTAATGTTAACTAACTAGTAAAAACATGACTACCTAGAATACCTCAAATATATCACAGCTTTTGTATCAAAGGAAAACAAATCAAATTCTAATTCCAGACTCTTGGTGGGCATATTTTTCTAATTTGATACTATAGTAATACCCCAATTACTATAGTGATACTATAGTAATTACCCCAAATTCAGTACCCCCCCAAAAAAAATCCTCTCGGTATCAGAAGGCCATGGCACCAGGCAAAGGTTAAAATTACTAGGTTGCAGTTCAATTTCCTAAAGAGACCTACTAATTTTTTCATTTGTTCCTTTTCCTCAACTGTGTAGTTCGTCCACCAATACATATACTTAACAGATAACAATATTTAAAGGTGGTAATAATTATTGATTCCAGAAACTGAGTAAAACAACATTGTCAGTTTCCCCACGCTTTCTCCAAGGTTTACGCAGGAAATATACTAACAAGCACTGAATTCAACAGTGAACCAATTGGGAATTTGGGTGATTTTTTTGCCCTGCTCAGTTAGATTTTCTCTTCTGATGGAGAATATCAATGTACCGTTCCACCATAGAACAGCTGACTACGCCACCAGCAGTGAAGAGCACACACCTTGGAAATGATCACTGCCATGGCCAGGTTCTCAGAATGAGCAGCCACGTAACCTAGCAACATGATGCCGGGCAGCCGTATGTTCCCTTTGCAGGATCCGATGCAGTCAATCACAGCAGCCACGCCTCCTGCGTTAACAATCAGCTGTGACAGCTGAGGAAAAAAGCCCAGATAACATAAGATGATCTTTAAATATGGCTTGACCACACTTTAATTTAGGACTTAAAATACAACTGACAAAATTGAACTATGACGTAGAGGAACTCTTGTACTTCCTAAAGAGATACACAAGTACAGCACTCTTGCTGTTCACAGACACACGTGCTGTGAGAACCTTATTCTGTGGTTCACTTCCTTCACATCAGTGGAACAAGGTTTGCCTGTATGATGGATGTTAGTATCCTTCACCTAGACCCTAAAATTAGAGCTAGTTTATAACTAGCTAATCACTCAGCTGATATTAGTCACTGAAAGCTCCGACATTAGAACAGTCTAACCCATTTGCCCCTTTGCTGGCAACGACTAGTAAGCTGTGTGTACTTCGATTATGGAAAGTGCCATGCAAACAAAGATAAATGAAACACGAGGGATAATATGCAATAAAATTAAAACTGTTAAGCCACACATGCACAGAAATGATTAAAACTTCAGCATCAGCACAGGCTTTCTTTGTGTTTATTTTTTCCATGTAAATCTACAGAACTGATATAGGCCAGGAGATCTCTGTGGTGTGAGCCAACCTTGCTCCTAGCTGACACACAATGACAGAGACCCACAGCCCCTACACCTAGACAAGGAAAGCTAAAAGTGATTAGAAGCTGGGTGTTAAACTCCAACTTCACTAACACAACTCCGTAGTTCTCACTGGAGGAAATGTCACAGCCTGCAGAACATTTAGCAATGGACAGAGAACTTTTTGATTGTCCCCACCTGGGAGAGGGGCACTGCAGCCATCGAGTGGGCAGAGGCCAGGGACACTGGTACTCGCTAGAACTAAGTATATTGCATCCTGAAGCACCATTTTTAGTTGTTTGATTGTTTGTTTTTTACCTCAGGTGTATGTTTTGCAATCTCTCTAATTAAAGTGCAAGCGTTTTTCTTCACGTATTCATCTTTGTCCTTCAGACAGGTGAGTACAACCGGGAAAATCTCCGCTTCAACCACCATCTCTGCCAGATCCACCGAATGTTTTGCAATCTGACTGAGAGCAGAAAGGACCTGGCGCTGCCGAGCAAAAATAAAATGTAACATTAGACATTATATGAATCCAGTTGTGCACCTTATAATTCAGATGTCGTTTTAAAGGATTTATAATATTCCCATGCAGTGCTGTTTTTGAAGGCATGAAGAAATTATGGGGAGCAGCTGAGGCGTGGCATCGTGTGGCAGGGTTGCAGCCTCCCTGAAAAGAAACAAGGAGGTTACTGATGAAGGCACAGCTTCTGCTACAGTGGAAACCTTAGGACTGAAGGGGTCATCGGGCAAAGCTGAGGCTTGGCACCATGTGGCAGGGTCAGAATTACTGAAGAGACCAGGAGAAGCCACCAGTGAAGTCACAGCCTCAGCTACGGTGGAGACGCCAGCATACTGGAACTACAAAGGACAGGGCAGGTGTGCAGTGAAGCTGCCCTGAGCCTAGCAGACAAGCTGTGTGTGCTGCAGATGGCAGAGCTGAGAGGAAGATCATGAGTGGACCAGAGACAGCAGGCACTGAGTTATACTGTTGGAGTTTGGTTTTGCTTTGATCTGATGTGCCCTGGTTTTTCCATCTTGGAATAAGAGAAGTAACATTTTTCACAGGAGCCCACAGTTAAGGGACTCTGGATTTTTAAAGTGTTGGAATTTCTAAAGATTATGGGACTTTAGAAATTGTACTATATTTATAGCACATTAATATGTTATATTAATGTTAAATCTTGGGGATGAACAACAAAGAAAAGGTTATGGTTTAGAGTGATGTGCTTATACATCACAGGTGACAAGTACAAAATGCCATAGTCAGCTTCAGCTGTCAACTTGACACAAACCCACAGTCACCTGGGAAGGGGGAACATTAAATGAAGAAGAGATTGGGTTGGCCTATGGACATGTCTGTGAGGCAGTTTCTTAGCTGCTAATTGATGTAGAAGGCTTCAACCCACTGTGGGCAGTGCCATCCCTAGGCAGGTGGATCTGGGCTGTATAAGAAAGGGGCGAGCCAGGAAAGCAGGCCAGTCATCAGCTTTTCTCTGGGGTCTCCACTTCAGCTCCTGTCTCCAGTTTCCAGCCCTGAGCTCCTGTCCTGGTTTCCTTGGTGATGGACTCTAACCTGTAAACTAAATAAACCCTTTCTCCCACAATGCTTTGGCCATGGTACTTTTATCATAGTAGCAAAACAGATCCCAATCATATCTTTACTGTGTAATCCTTATAGAATTATTTTCACATATTAAAAGGCGAACTACATAATATAGCTGTATGTTTTCAACTATATTTACTAATTCTTTTTACTATATAACAGCAATTTGCACATCTCTTCATTTTCTTAGACTATAAAAGCACTGGCTTGTCTGTCTCTTAACCTCATTTTTATTACCTTAAGTTTTGCATCAGGGTTGAGGATCATCTGGGCTAAGTGAGCAATCGCTCCCGCATCCACCACCGTCTGTGCTAACTCTGGAGAATGCTTTGAAATATCACTGAGAGCAGAGGCAGCGATCCTTTTCAAAGCAATTTCTGGCTCCTGGATACAGAGAACTAGAAGAGGAATTGCTCCTGCATCCACCACAGCTTGAGATAATTCTGTGGGTCCAAGAAAAGTTAGTGAGTATGGGTGACTGATTCTTGGGCAAGCCGTTCTCACACTGACGAGTACCGCAAACAAAAAGGATGAGGGTGTAACTGACTCTCTAGACAACTGAATTTTAAGTCAGTAGATGGAGTAGGTAGGTGATCTATGTTTCCCTCACATCCACCAAAGAGAAACAAAAAAGAACTGCAATCATGATTTGTATAATTCATTAATATAATATCCATAATTTCTGTTAATTATTGATCACTGGGCATGGTGGCACATGCCTCTTTAAAAGGTAAAAAAAGAAGTTCAGGAGTTCAAGGCAAGCCTCAGATACATAGTAAGTCTGAGGCTAGCCTAGGCTACAAGAGGCCCTGGCTCAAAGAGAAAATCATATTACAAAGTTCAAACACTGGGCTTAACTCAACCTGGAACCAACTGGAAGCCTTGTACCTGAAGGCTAGCTCTCACAATATCAGAAGGTGCTACGTAAGCCATCAAAAGAAAAGGCAATCAGCGGTGCCACCAGCTGTAAGCTTGTGAACCACAATAATGTCCAACTCAACAAAACATATTGATAGTGCAATAGCGGTGCAGTTACCTTGTGGGTAACTAACAACTATCTAATTGGATTTCAGGTCTGATCAATAGGATGGAATTTATGATGGGTGCTGGAAACCTAAACAACTGGCACTGGCTAGAGAGGTCCTAGGCCCTGCCAGTTTCCTAAACCAATGCAATCTAGAGCTGTATTCTAAGTACTTGTACTTGGCAGAGATTCATGATTGGTCAAAATGCCAAGAAAAACTGACCAACTATCGGGCATCCAGCCCCAAATAATACATTCACAATGCAACTCCTATACCTGGGGCTCAGAGGAAAAAAATCGGGGGGGGGGGGGGCAGGGAGGGCAGAAGGCATATAAGAGCCAGAGGTTCAGCACTTCTGCTGCAAGATTGTATCTTTTAGGCAACCTGCACCGTGAAACCTCAATGATACAGTTTCCAAAACAAGACCTCCATAATAATAACACAAGCTGATATACCAAAATGGATAACAAAACATAAATTATCTTTTGTAAAATAATTATTTCTCTTTATACTTCCATACATTTTATCCTCTGTATGACATAACAGGGGTAACTGCACATACAAACTCACTGCAATTATGACAGCCTTTATATACAAGACCTGTGCAAACTTAGTCAAACCAAATCCCAACATGAAGGTGGAGGTAGACAAGAAGCCTCTGCCCTAGCCAGGAAGCTATTGGCAATTGATAGCTGCTAGGTGAGGCAGAATTGGTTTTCTTGTAGAATATACCTCCTAATAAGTTAGCCATGCTCCAGCCAAAGGCAACACATACAGAAATATATGAGCAGAAGAAACTGGACCTCAAAGATATACAAAAAAATAAAAGATAACATAAAGTTAGGTGTATATTGTTGTGGAATATTAGTTGAAGATATGTTACATTAGTTTATGCTGTGGAACATATATTTAATGATGCAAAGGTGTATTGTATTCTTTTATGTTACACTTGTCTATCTCTGTGAAGGTGTCTTTTTTGCCTGTCTAAAGTACCTAATTTGTCTAATAAAGAGCTGAATGGCCAATAGATAGGCAGGATAAAGGATAGGCAGGCCTGGCATATAGAGAGAATAAATAGAAGGAGAATAATGTGAGATTGATGAGCAAGAAAAGGAGAAAAAGAGCAGGACATCAAGAGTCAGCCATCCAGCTACACAACCAGCAACAGAAAAAGGAAGGAAGGAAGGAAAAAAGAGAGGTAGAAAGGAAGGAAGAGAGAGAGGGAGAAAAAGAGAAAGAAAGAGAAAGGAAGGAAGGAAGGAAAGAAGAAAGGAAGGTATATATAGAATAAGGAAAGATAAAAGCTCAGAGGCAAAAAATAGGATAATTTCTGTTAAGAAAAGTTGGCTAGAAACAAAGCGAGATAAGGCCAGACATTCTCAAGTAAGAATAAGTCTCTGTGTGTTTATTTGGGAGCTGAGTAATGGGCCCCCAAAGAGCAAAGAGTAAAAAACCACCAACTGCAGGATATGGAATGAAAGGTTGGTGGATATGGGAGGAGTTCAAGAAAAGGGTGCATCTGATCAAAATACCTTGAATGAGATTTCCAAACACACACACACAAAAAAAATTAAGCATGAAAGGGTGTTTAGCAATTCTTTTTAAAGATAATTTCAAGAATTTCTACTACTAGGGCTAAAGAGAGCAGCAAGCAGTTAAAAGGACCCAGGCTTGATTCCCAGCACCCACGTGGCAGCTCACACCATCTGTAACTCCAGTCCCAGGGGATCCAACACTCTCTTCTGGCCACCCCAGCACTGCACAGACACCCGGCAATCAAACACACAAAGTAAAAATGAAGATTATTTTTTTAATTACTAGTCCTAGAAAGATGGCTCAGTGGTTAAGAATGCTCACTGCTCTTTCAGAGGACCAGAGTTTGGTTCCCAGGACCCACATCACGCAGCTCACAATTCCAGATTTCGGGATCTTACACCCTCTTTCAGATTTCCACAGGCACCTACAAATATGATATATACTCACACAGATACATACATATACATAAATTTTTTAAGAATTAGTATATATACTAGAAACATTTCATTTATTCATAGTTCCATTGTTTCTATTAATACTCCTACATATTTTTTAAAGTAACCTTTTTAACATTTATTCAGTGTGTGTGTGTGTGTGTGCTTGCGTGTGTGCTTGCGTGCAAGTGTGCATGCTTGTGCCAGGAAAGACCTGTGGAGGTCAGGTGAAAGCTTGTAAATCAGTTCTCTGCTTTGACTATGTGGGTTCTGGTGATCAAGCTTAGACTGTCAAGCTTAGCAGCAACCTCTACCTGCTAGGCCCCAAAATATTACAAATTTAAAAGTTAAGAGTTACTCACTGTTACTATTTTTAGATGTCTCGGGGAATGAACTTTCATGAGTAATAATTTGAATCTGACAGCTAAGCGTTTTCAGCACAGGAATAGTTGACCCTAATTGCCCTCATCACTGTGAGTGGAGAACAAAGTCAGGCTACTCCTCCTTGAGCTGCAGGAAACATGGAGGTGTCGTCTTTATACACTTCTCTGTCTCTAGAGCTTTCCATAATTGCTTTTAAGAGAACTATAAGGCTGAATGGCAGCATTTTTAAATAATAGCAACATGTGAAACTGAGTGTTTACTTCACAATTCTTAAAATATCTCAGCTATTTGTAGGACCTGCCTGGAGTGTTTGGCTTATTTGGTTCTTTTTCTAACATACTGGTGCTGGACTGAATTGTACTGATTTTGCACCAACAGCTGTAAAGTGAAATGGATCAAAATCTTTTACCTTAAATAATCAAAAATCACAGAATAAGCTTAAGGTTTACAAAAGAGAACGAGGTTAGAAGGGAGGACTTCGAAGATCAACCACATCATAGTTAGTTCCAGCTCGAGATGGGTGGGACATTAGAATTGACTCAGTGTCTCACCCAGACGTCACAGAGGAGCTTCCCTTGCGGTAGATGAGAGCTAACAGAGACCCACAACTGGACAGTACGCAGAGACCAAGAGACTTAGGAACGCTGAGTCCCAAAGGGTGTGTCCTCATCAAACCACTTTCTTCAGGGCTTAGGGAGCTATGAGGAAGAGGAGGCAGGAAGACTGTAAGAGCCAGAGGGGATGGATGGCTCCAAGGAAACAGGGTCTTTCATACATAACAGTCTGCTGCAATGTGAACTCTCAGAGACTGCGGCGGCATGCAGAGCCTGCACAGGTTCAAGTCAGTGGAGTTCTCACACTGAGATAGGGAAGTGGACAAAAGCTCCCATCCCTAACCAAAAAAACTATCTCCAAGAAGCTATTCACCTGCTTGCCAATGAAAACCCAGTTTTCTTCAATGGAGTCTTACTGGGATATAAACCCCACTTAAGGGCTGGACTCATGCCCAGAAGTGGATGGCCAACAGGAAATGAACTCAATGTTATTTTGTAGACTACTATCTCATATTGCTTTGCTTGGGCATTTTTTTTCCTTACTTGATTTCTGCTTGAATATTATGGTCTCCAAGTTTGTGTTTTTATGGGTTTTGTGTGAGTTTCTTGTGCTCTTTCTTTCTTTCCTTCTTCCTTTCTTTTTTTATTGGTTCTGGTTTGTTTGTTTTCTAAAGAGAGAGAGAGAGAAAGAAGGTGTGGAGTTGGGTGGGTGGGGATATCAGGGGAATCTAGGAGGATCATGGGAAGAGTAAACTATGATTAGAACATTTGGTATGAAAAAGTTTTTAATAAAACGAATATATAAAGAACTAACTCATGTAGGCTGAAAAGAAAGACAAAGCAGAGAAGAATGCCTCCATTGTAAACCTTGGATACAACTTTATGCTTTCATCGAGGATAGATACTGGTCCCACTGCCAGGGGTCACACAAACAAACTAGGCTACACAACTGTCGCCCACATACAGAGGGTCTTGTTCAGTTCCATGCAGGATCCCCAGTTGTCAGTCCAGAGCCCGTAAGCTCCTGCAAGTTCGGGTCAACTGTCTCTGTGGGTTTCCCCATCATGATCTTGACACACACACACACACACCCATCCCCTCATGCCTTGCTCTGATAAAAGAGTTAATTTCATTGGTTAATAAAGAAACTGCCTTGGCCCATTTGATAGGCCAGTCCTTAGGTGGGTGGAGTAGACAGAACAGAATGCTGGGAGGAAGTGAGGCAATCGCCATGCCTCTCCTCTCTGGGTCAGACGCGATGAAGCTCCAGCCCAAGATGGACATACACTAGAATCTTCCTGGTAAGACACCACCTCGTGGTGCTACACAGATTATTAGATATGGGTTAAGCAAGATATGAGAGTTAGTCAAGAAGAGGCTAGATATAATGGGCCAGGCAGTGTTTATATGAATACAGTTTGTGTGTTGTTATTTTGGGTGTAAAGCTAACCATGTGGGAGCCGGGTGGGACGAAAAATAGGCCTGCCTGCAGCTCCTTCTACATTGCTCAAATAATCCCTTCTCCCTTTCTTTGACTGGACTCCAGTAGCTAGCTCCTCCTGGTGCTTGGCTGTGGATCTCTGTGTCTGCTTCCACCAGTTACTGGATAAAGGTTCATGATGATAGGGTGATTACAGGGCAAGGTCAGTTTAGGCAACCTCTCCACTATTGCTAGGGTCCTAGCTGGGGTCATCCTTGTGGTTTCCTGGGAATTTCCCTAGCATCAGGTTTCTCCCTAGTCCTATAATGGCTCCCTCTATCAAGATATCTCTTTCCTTTTTGAAGCCCAGTCCATATGGTGGGATGCCTTGCTCAGCCTTGATGCGAGGAGGGGACCCTGGTCCTGCCTCAAGTGAATGTGCCAGGCTTTGTTGATTCCCCATGGGAGGCCTTATCCTTTTAGAAAAGTGGATGGAGTGGGTTGGGGGGAGGGGAGGGGAGGAAGGGAGGAAGAGGAAGGAGGAACTGTAGTTTGTATGTAAAATGAAAGAAAAATACAAAAAAATATGCTTTCTTAAATCAGCTGTGGAAGGATTTCTGGAAAGAAAAAAATGACAGTCTTTCCACTTTTAATTCTTGAAATCATGTTTTATTGTTGTTTAGTTTGGGTTTTGTTGTCATTTTGAGTGTGTGTGTGTGCATGTGTGTGTGTTTACATTATTGCAGGTGCCAGGACAATGTGCACACTTTTAGAGGTCAGAGAACCACTTTCAAGATTCGGTTCTACCTGACAATAGGTCATCAGCCCTGGCAGCAGAGTCCCTTTCCCCCTGAGCCCTTCCTCCAGCCCACACTTGACCTCAACAGCTAAAACTGAGTAAACAAAGTCCAGAGCAGGTGCTCCATGGCCCCTGTATCCTGCTATTCCCCACTCAGGTCTGGGATTTCTGTGGCCACTCCACGTTATATACTAGGAACTGAAGATGAGGGAGGGGAGGGTAAAAGGGCCAGCCAAAGAAACACACCCTGACCCTGAAACCAGAGGCAAAGAAACATACATTGGCCCCAAAACCAGAGTGAAAAGCTAAAAAGGGCCAGTGAAAGAAACACATTTTGGCCCTGAAACCAGAGCCAAAAAACATAGATAAGAAATTTATTTTACTTTATTTTTCTTTACTAACACATAGCTAGTTAGAAAGAAATTGGGAGAAATACATCTCAAGATCAAGTAAATGTGACACATATTTCATAATCCTGCGACTTCTGTGCTGTGTGTACTGCAACATCTCCAAGATTAAAAAAGACTTTAAAAAAAACAGTGATTCCTTTGTGAGTCTCCAACTCCAGACCCAAGCTCTTCCAGGGATATTACAGCCTCTATAATTGGCAGGAACCCATCTGACGTCTCCAGGGTAACCCTGGACCAGCTACTGCTGCCTATCCTGGCCTGCCCTCTCAGCCCATCTCTATTCCCTTGGGACACACCACCACATGTGGAACTGACCCATATTTCTGCCAATGATGATTCCCATGGAGCCAGGCCCCAAATTCTACTTAAGACACCTCCATTCAGTCAATTTCCCCCACCACTAGCATAGCACCCACCTCATTAACTATGCTTATCTTGGACTGCTGGGGGCCTGAACCCTCAAAACCTAGTGTGGCCGCTGAGACTGAAAATCAAACATCATTCTTCTGGTCCACATCCTGACAAGACTGTGGTAACAGCAATCGAAGAACTAAACACATGCAACAATGTTGAGACCAGCAATTCACACAAGAAACCACTACAAACATTGAGACTCCAAGAGTCTCTATCTCAAAAACATGATATTTCCTGAACAAAATCATAGAAGAAAACTCCACAAATCTAAAGAAAGGCAACAACCAACATGCTAAGGGCCATGAGGGATGTTCACAAGGACTCGACCCTACACAAAGAATTAAAGGCAACTAAGCAACACAGGAATCAGAAGAAATATTCTTTCTCAGGGAAAAGTACACAAACTGGTTATCCAGTACAAAATAGTCAGGTCTGAAAACATATATACAAATGACATTATACAGACTGAACAGGGCATGCTTACTTTTTTTGAAATACATATGGATATACATAACTGTATGGAACAATAATTAATGAGAAAAGACACCATGAATTTGAAAGATAGCAAGAAGGGTTATATGGGGGTAGGGGGGCTAGAGGGAGGAAAGGGAGCATATGCCTGATCCTGCAAACCTAGCCAAGAACCCAAAGATGGAGATATGAGAACATACTACTACCATGTTCCTAAATTCTATCTCCTGAATACTTGTCTTTATACCCATAGATCATTGCAACTCCCATCCCCTCATCAGGGTGGCTTCTTTTGAAGATTCTACTAGAGAGATCCACAGCTGGTCAAAATGCAGAGGGTAAGTGGCCATGGAATACCCAGCGCCATGTGAGACATCTATAACACAACTCTTACACCTAAGGTTCAGAGAACGTGACAGATGAGCAGGGAAACGAATGTTAAGGCCTGAGGAGCAGATGACTGCTACAAGACAGTGTCTGCTGGATAGGACGGGGATGCTGGGTCCATAAACTCGCAACAAGACCTGCAAAGGCCACAGCAGTTAGCTAGCCAATGGAGATGGAGGAAAGTTTCTCAAAGCCCACCCTAGATTATAAACTGCAGGCTTTTGAGATGGGTGTGAAGGAAGGAGAGCCAGTTGTCTTCAGGGACTAGCTCCCAATTCTAAATAGTCAACCCTGAACAAATGCTAATGCACATAAAACTAATAGGACTCAGTAGACTATGCTATATATTAATATTTATATTCATTAATATATAATTATATACTATTAACATATAAATTTATATATAACATGTAGTCATATATTATACATAATAATATATAGTAATTGTTATATCAATATTTAATGTGATATTCATAATTAATAAATATAATTATATTTATTGCATTATATATAACTATTTATATATTATAATATATTTTATGTATTAAATGTAACATTTATATTATGTATTACTAGTTTGTTGTTATTATATTAATATTGTGTATTATATTTTTTAAAATTAATAAATATTATTATAATCATCTGTTACACTGTGTAATATAAATATCATATTTATACATAAATGTGTACATAATATATAAATATTATAAAATTATATAATATAATCATTACAATATAATTAAAGATAAGTGCAATTAAGGATTATAAGAATTAATGTATATGCATTAATATATACAATATATTAATATATAATTATAAAATAAGGCATGAATTTGGGAAGAGGTGAGAGTGAGGACATAAGAGGACTTGGAGAAAGGAGAGGGAGGGACAGAAATGATGTAATCATGTATCAAATTCTCAACCCCAATAAAACTCACTGGGTAAACAAAAATATAAAATAACATGACATAAGAAGAAAAGGAGGATGTGCTGGGCAGTTTTATGTCAACATGACACAAACTAAAGTCATCAGAGAGGAAGGAATCTCAAATAAGAAAATGCCTGCATAATACCAGGATGTAGGCAGGCCTGTAGGGCATTTTCCTAATTAGTGATTGATGGGGAAGGGCCACATTGTGGGCGATGCCACCCTGGGCTGGTGCTCCTGAGCATAAGAAGGTGGGTTCAGCAAGTCATGAGAAGCAAGCCAGTAGGCAGCACTCTTCCACGGCCTCTGTATCAGCTCCTGCCTCCAGGTTCCTGCTCTGCTTGAGTTTCTGCACTGACTTCCTTTGATAATGAACTGTGATGTGAAGGCATAAACTGAATAAAATCTTTCCTCCCCAAGTTGCTTTAGTCATGGTGTTTCATCACAGCGATAGTAACCCTAATGAAAACAGAGGGCTAGAAAAAGGAAAAGAATTAGCAGGAGGCAGAACAGAGAGAGTAATAGGGTTTAGGGGGAGCAGGGAAGGTTCAAAATACACTGTTTACTTTCCCAATGAGTACTAAATAACAGGCTTAAACGAACCTAGTAGGAAACAAAACTCTAGAGGCTTTGCTGCTACTGCATAACTATAATTTGCTACTGTTATGAATCATAACGTAAATATCTGATATGCAATATATCTGGTATGGGACCACTGTGAAAGGGTAGTTTGACCCCCAAATAGGTTGTAACCCAGAGGTTAAGAACCATTATTCTAAGCTGGGCATGGTGACACATGCCTTTAATCCCAGCACTTGGGAGGCACAGAATGGTTTATCTCTGTGAGTTCAAAGCCAGCCTGATCTACAGAGTGAGTTACAGAACAGCCAACACTACACAGAAACCCTATCTTAAAAATCTTGAAAATCAAAACAAAAAGAAAGAAGGAAGAAAAACAAAGAACTGCTTGCTGCTCTACAAATTATGCAATGAATTTTAATATATTAATTTTAAATCCTTCTAAGGAAGACAATAATATTCTTTCTTAATTTTCTTATATTCATATTTATATTTACTGGTACTGCTAGTTTTATGGGTTGTCAACAATATTCTCAGAAAGTAGATAGTAACATGAACTTGGCAGTCATAATTAAACCCAGATTCTGGTGCCACCATTCACATAATGGGCTACCGAAGCCTTTGAGAACAGTCTCTTTCCTTATACCACCCCTTTCCTTCATTTTTTTTTCTTGTAAGACTATTATGTATAAGCATGTTGTGGGCATGTGCTCTAAATAGCTGGACTAACACTCAAAACCTGATTTGTCATGTACTCAATCACCCTAAAACTCATTCAACTATTTATTAAAACTGGATTTATGTAATAAATTTGGAGTTACCCTATTTTCAAATGTGCTCCATTACCTGTATTGTGTCTTGCAATATATCCAAGTGCCCAGGCTGCGGCCTCCTTGACTCCAGGGTCAAAGTCCTCCAAGCATATCACCAGTGTGTCCAGAGCTCCACAGTCGACTATAGCCTGGGCCAGCTGCGGGGAATGTTTACCAACTGCTCTCAGCACAAAGGCGGCTGCTTTCTTGTAGAAACGCTATCAGGCAAGACAGCAGGACAGATTAAAAACAGCTTTAGAATTATATTAAAGACAACTCAAAAGACATGGAATACAAAAGACAAAACTTATAGTGAAAAATCATTTTGATGCTTTGAAATTCCCCCATTGCTCTTCTTTGGTAAACTGAAAATACAATATGTTTATAATTACATTTTCAAATGCCTTACACTACGTATGCATTTGAAAATTGTAAAAATCAAATATAAGCATGAGTTTTTCATAATTTCACAAAGTAATGAGATATCATGATACTGAAGATATTATTTAGCTCATGCAAACACTTAGATTGTTCAAATATGTCACTGTATATTGGAGACCATGGAAATATACAGCATACAGCAATTGATAATTCAGATGTCAACCCATCAGATGAGAGTCTCTGATGGAGGGTAATCCTGTCCTGGCAAGGCCTGCAGGACCACCGACTCTGGAAACCATTGCTCACATTTGCTAAGACAGTTTGGTGTCTCCCCAATACCTGCACTGTAGTGTGTAATCTCATGTGATGTGCATATGTAATCTCATGACTACATCGCAATCTCATGGGCACATATATCTGTGAGTGTTCATAAAGATGACTTTTTATTTATTTATTTAATATTGATAAAAAAAGAAAATATACTTGGGCATGCTTCATAACTGGATCTATTTGTCCCACGAGGCTGTAGACACTTAAAAGCATGCTTTGTTCTTTTGCTCAGACTAACTGCACACAATTAGCTCACTTTCACCTCAGAGCAAGTGCAAACTAGACTAAAGGATCTTTGCAAATAGATCATGAGTTTAAAACTTTACAGCTATGCACAGGTCAGAGTTGCAGGTGTCCCATCAAGGTTGCTACACAAAGCACCCTAAGAAAAACAACCCAATTCTTCTTTTGCCCGTCTGCTGACAAGAGACCTATGCCTCAAAGTTTGTCACTGGAAACAGTGTCCCCCTCCTGGTCTGGTCACAGTCTTACTCCTGAAACCTTGAAATTCTTGTGTTGCCATGGTAAATGACTCAGTTCCTTATTCGCTTACCCTAGTAATGTGCTTTTGACTAATGAGAGGTAACTCTTGTAATTTTTATTATCGCTCCAAGCCTCCTATAGGAAAGAAAAGTTTGGAGGCTAAAAAGAGAAGAAGCTAGGAGGAGTTAGAATTAGGACAGGAAATTAGAATAGAGGCAGAAGAATAAAGACTCTTGTTCAGAACAGCACATGTGTGAGAGAGTTCATTCACCCTCGGTTATCCTAAGAAATAAATGAGTTTCTTTCACTTGCTGGGGCATCCAATCTGAACCCTGAAGAGGACCTTGGAGCTGAACCCCAAAGGCTGTCGATAACTGTGCTTCCTGTCAGCTAATTCCTTCTTTCACTTGTCTTCCGTCTGTAATCACGGCAGGACTTTCATGACCTCTATTAATTTGTCTTGTATCCCAAGTTATCCTGAAATAACAACGTTTCAGGATGTCCTGAGCAGTCACCACATAAACATAAAGGTAAAATAGTCATATATTTTCATTTTCTCCTGATAAACTAAACAGTACAATATAAGTTATTTGACCCTTCTAGAAAAGTGTTTTCTGGACACAGCAATGCAGTTGCATATATGAACTTATGAGTGTGAAGGTCGTTGTGCCCCCAGACCTCCAGGGAAACCAAAAATATTAAACACACATGATTGTCCTCTCAAAGGAAAGAGCATGCAACCTTATTTCCATCCAGAAGGTTGGGAATTGGAGGTGATTAACAGCCTGGTGATCTGCGTTATATGGAGGACCAGGCCATGTCAAGCACCAGGACTGTAGGTGGCAATTAGCTTAAATGACATCTATGCTATTTATCCTACGACTGATATCCTTTCCGAGCTGATGGAGGAAGGTCATTGGTTAAAAAATAAACTGCTTGGCCCTGATAGGTTAGAAAATAGGTGGGTGGAGTAAACAGAACAGAATGCTGGGAGGAAGAGGAAGTGAGCTCGGACACCATGCTCTCCTCTCTGGGGCAGACACAATGAAGCTCCGACCCAGGATGGACGTAGGTTAAGATCTTCCCTGGTAAGCCACCTGGTGGGCTACACAGATTATTAGAAATGGGCTAGTCCAGGTGCGAGAGTTAGCCGAGAAGAGGCTAGATATAAATGGGCCAAGCAGTGTTTAAATGAATACAGTTTGTGTGTCGGGGTATAAGCTAGCCAGGCGGCTGGGAGCCGGGTGGAACACAGCCTGCAGCTCCTACTACACCAAGCCATATCCTTCCCTGGGCCCTTAGGATAAATACATGTAGCCTATCTCTAGAACACACCTTGGAAGAAATGACACACACTTAGAGTTGAATTTCAAGGTAAGCATGTCTCCTTGAAAACTGGGGATTTTATTACATCAGGAAACTTTTTTCCAAAATTATACTGTGTTTAAATATGCTGCCAATAAAACCCCTGGCATCTGACGCTCCGTGAGATCTAGTCTGACTAAGTTGTACTGGACAGTTTCCATTCTCACCTCTTTAAGGTTCAGTTCCCTGCCTGCCATGATGCCTGTAGGGACTCCTGGAACTGGCCCCCAGTGTGGGGCATACAACCTCAGGGGAAGGTAAGAAAAGGTTTCTTTGAATAGATATAGAGACGCAGAAAGCTTGAGCCTCTCACTCAAAAGGGTTTGAGACCTTAAGTGAGAGAGTGGGATCAGCCTGGATTCTCCTCTGTCCTTTCCCACAGAGCATTCTGTACAATTATTGAAACGTTTGTTAATATACACAAAAACAAAGTAATTCAGAGCTCTGCAACTTTATATACATAGGACCTAATGTAAAGAAAGCCCATGAAAGGGGAGATAAAAAATTTAGTCCGTAGCCGGGCGGTGGTGGCGCATGCCTTTAATCCCAGCACTCGGGAGGCAGAGGCAGGCGGATCTCTGTGAGTTCGAGGCCAGCCTGGTCTACAAGAGCTAGTTCCAGGACAGGAACCAAAAGCTGCGGAGAAACCCTGTCTCGAAAATCAAAAAAAAAAAAATTTAGTCCGTTATTTTTATAAACTGGAGAAAAGAAAAATATTTTTTCTGGATAATTAGGATGACTTTTTTTTTTAGGATGACTTTTATATGACAACAAATTCCCAGATTTAAAAATATAATGAAGGGCTGGAGAGATGGCTCAGTGGTTAAGAGCACTGCCTGCTCTTCCAAAGGTCCTGAGTTCAATTTGCAGCAACCACATGGTGGCTCACAACCATCTGTAATGAGATCTGGTGCCCTCTTCTGGCCTGCAGGAATACACGCAGACAGAATATTGTATACATAATAATTAAATAAATAAATAAATATTTAAAAATATATATAATGAAACAAAACTCAGGATAATAAAAACTGACTTGGAGATGTGTGTCTAACTACTCACCTCTTTGCTAACAGTGTTCAAACCCAGGTTCTAAATTTTTAAATAAGAAGCAACTTATGTTTGATAAATAAGGCATGTTTAATAAATAAGTTCTGTAAATTCCTAAGATCTGTTCTCACTATCAGAAACTGACCAAAAAAATATAGGTCTAATCCCTTTGCCTTTGCAACTGTATTTATTTTGATGCTAAAGGATCTTTAATTTAATGTTTTAAGGTTAACAGTGATAAAACTATAAAATCCTAGTCTTATAAAAGCTACTAACTTCTTGTAAACTGTTAGAAATATTTTAGCCATACAAGTTAATGGCCTTAAAAATTATCAAATTCTTTATAATGTGCTCAGAACTACAGCTGTGATCATGCTGAATAGAAACATAATTCATTACAAATACAAGCTTTATTTAGCCTTCATATATGCTGTCAAAGTTAAACCTAAAGCAAGTAGCTAAAAACAAGGAAAGTTCGTTTCAAATCAGGTATAGTTAGTTAATAGATGGCTCCTGGTCAGGTTAAACATCCATCCACTGATATGCTCACAGCATTAGCAAAATAAGAAATTTTATCTTGTCTTTTATGTCAAAAAGTGGAAATAGTTTTTTCTCATTCCAGGCCTTTTAGGCACTGAAAATCCAAACCACCCAGACTCCTTTATACTGGTGATTACTAAAACTTCATTTTTTAAAGTTTATATTTTTGTACAACATCACAAAAAAAATTTAAATGACAACATAAACAGGCTTGAGATGTATTTTAAAAGGAAAATTGGAGTAAATTGGAAGTTTTTTAAAGATTTCTTCTGAATAATGTGGTGGTCATGAAATACAAACATAATTCTGGGTTTCTCAAATTTCTGTGGAGACCAAAGAAGTATTGAACCAAAAATACAATTAGTAGAAGTTAGATTATTTAGAAGTTTTCACCTAAATTCTCAATAAAATACTGGCAAACCGAATCCAAGAACGCATCCAAAAAATTATCCATTATGATCAAGTAGGCTTCATCCCAGAGAGGCAGGGCTGGTTCAACATAAGAAAATCTATCAATGTAATCCATCATACAAATAAACTGAAGGAAAAAACCATATGATCATTTCATTAGATGCTGAAAAAGCATTTGACAAAATTCAACACCCCTTTATGGTAAAGGTCTTGGAGAGATTAGGGATACAAGGTTCATTCCTAAATATAATAAAAGCAGTATACAGCAAGCCAACAGCTAACATTAAATTAAATGGAGAGAAACTCAAAGCTATCCCACTAAAATCAGGAACAAGACAAGGCTGTCCACTCTCTCCATACCTCTTCAATATAGTGCTTGATGTTCTAGCAATAGCAATAAGATAACATAAGGAGATCAAGGGGATTCGAATTGGAAAGGAAGAAGTCAAACTTTCGTTATTTACAGATGATATGATAGTGTACATAAGTGACCCCAAAAAACTCTACCAAAGAACTACAGCTGATAAACACCTTTAGTAATGTGACAGGATACAAGATCAACTCCAAAAAATTAGTTGCCCTCCTATACACAAAGAACAAAGAAGCAGAGAGGGAAATCAGAGAAACATCACCTTTCACGATAGCCACAAATAGCATGAAGGTTAAATTTTTAAAGGTTAATGACCACAGTTAATTTAACAGGTTTTGTTTAGTTTTAGTTTTAAGCTTGCCCTTGGTCTGATGAGTGATCAGAGTCTGGCAAGGGAAATGATAAAAGAGGCTCTCATGACGTCTAATCTTCTACCTGAACTTGGCCTGACAACCTGGAGTGTCTTCGTTAGGGTTTCTACCGCTGCAAAGAAACACCATGACTGAAAGACAAGTTGGAGAGGGAAGGGTTTGCTTGGCTTACACTTCAGCTTTGCTATTTATTCATCACTGAAGGAAGTCAAGGACAGGAACTCAAAACCGGTCAGAGACCTGAAGGAAGGAGCTGATGCAGAGGCCATGGGGTTGGGAGAGCTGCTTACTGGCTTGTTTCCCACGGCTTGCTCAACCCACCTTCTTTTTTTTTTTTTTAAATTTTTTTATTGATAAAAGGAGGATAAAGAAAAGAAAAAAAAACAAATTTCCACCTCCTCCCACCAGCCTCCCATTTCCCTCCCCCTCCTCCCACTCTTCTCCCCCTCCTCCCACTCTTCTCCCCCTCCTCCCACCCCTCTCCCCTTCCCCCCACTCCTCTCCCCCTCCCTTTCCAGTCCAAAGAGCTGTCAGGGTTCCCTGCCCTGTGGTAAGTCCTAGGTCCTCCCCCCTCCATCAATATCTAGGAAGGTGAAAGAACATCCAGACTGGCTAGGCTCCCACCAAGCCAGCACACTGCGTAGGATCAAAACCACGTGCCAATGTCCTTGGCGTCTCATCAGCCCTCATTGTTCGCCATGTTCCGAGAGTCCAGTTTTATCCCATGCTTTTTCTGGTAACAGTCCAGCTGGCCTTGGTGAGCTCCCAGTAGATCATCTCCACTGTCTCAGTGGGTGGGTGCACTCCTCGTGGTCCCGACATCTTTGCTCATGTTCTCACTCTTTCTGCTCCTCATTGGGACCTTGGGAGCTCAGTCCAGTGCTCCAGTGTGGTCAACCCACCTTCTTATAGAACCTAGGACCACTAGCCCAGGGACGGTACCACCCACAAGGGCTATGCCCTCTCCCATAGATCACTAATTGAGAAAATGCCTTACAGTTGGACCTTGGAGGGGCCGGTCAAAATGGCCAAGAGCAATAAAACAAATGGTAGCTTATTAGACTGATGAGTATGTTGAATAAGGGGAACTCTCACCCATTACTGGTGGGAGTGTAAACTGGTACAGCCATGGAAAGCAGTGTGGCAGTGCCTCAGGAAGATGGGAATGAAGATCCAGGTGTGCCGTTCTTAGGCATCTACACAAAGGACTCCATATTGCACTACAGAGATACTTGTTCATCCATGTTCATTGCTGCTCTATTAATAATAGTGAGGAAATGGCCTACTTATTCGTCTAGCTAGATGTCCATCAGCTGATGAATGATAATTAAATGGTATAGTTATGCAAAACATTTTAATTAATTAAAATTAATTAATTAAAATATAATTTAATTAATGTGTTGTTAAAATTATAAAAATTTCAGGAAAATGGAGAGGTCAAAAAGCAATCATCCTGAGTGAAGTAACTCACAGCCAGAAAGACGACTATTGCATTTTTCTTATATGTAGATGTGAGCTTTTAAACTTTAGCCGTATACTTCATTTAGAGTATCCACAGGTAGTTAATAAGGGACAAGATTTGGAGAAGAGGAAGAGGAACAATACAGTGCTATAAAGGGACAAGGGGGAGATTAAACCAGAATTAAATAAGAGTGGGATAAAAAGGTAAGGAAGAGAAAGGATAACTAACACTAGTGATCTTCTCAAAAGCTTTTTAGAATGTACTACTGTATATATGCATATATATGTGTGTGTGTATATATATATATATATAAAGTTTCAACAGAATTAGCACATAATAGGAGAGACAATGCCCCAATTAGACAATATCTGTTACAACTTAAACTCCAAGTACCAGAAATTGGTTACATCATCTTGAGTCACTGGCCCTAGTGGCTCCATAGACCCTCCAAACATTATAGGCTATTGCAAATGCTATACCTTCCACAATCTAATGTAAAGATGTTATTTCTAAAGATATTACATACTTATACTTGGAGAAATCAAAGTTCACTGGAAGCTGCTTCCCTATTGGCTACATTCGTGGTGCTGGGAGGTGCATACACACCACAGAAGTCACCTATCTTACCCAGCTACAAAACCTGCAAGCTACAACAACGTCCTGCCTGCAAGGTGTGCACACTTGTCAACTAGTCGCACTAATGGTACGGGTGTACCTAACCACTTTTTATTCTATTTAAGCCCACTCCATGAGATGAAACCCATCCCTGACACTGTTAATGGGGCCAAGAACCTGAGACTATATATGTATGAACAAAAAGTCCTAAAAAGAAGCTGTTGTGTCTGGCTGTGAACAACAGACTCCTGGAAGGAATCTGTGTCCGCACAGACAAATGGACTGTCTAGAATTTCGGTATTCTGAGAGACTTGAATTTTGCAGATTCAGAGGCTTTATCTCAGGCTATAACTGAACTAACATATTGTGATCATAACTAAAAACCCCTTATAAATTATCTTAGTCTCTGATCCATTGCTATAAATAATGAACCAATGAATGCTTATGGAAGAAATCATTTAACTGGAGTTCGCTTACAGTTTCAGAGGCTTAGTCCATTATCAGTGTGGCCGAGAGCACAGCAGCAGGCAGGTGGGCACTGGACAGTAGCTGAGAGGTACATCCTGATCAATAGGCAGAGACAGAAACAGAGACACCTGGCCTGGCTTGGCCTTTTGAAACCTCAACAGCAAGGTCGCAACTCCTCCAACATAGCCACACCTAATCCTTCTCAACTACTGCCACTCCCTGAGGACTAAGCATTCAAATATGAGGGCCTATTGGGAATCCTTACTCAGAGCACCACAAAAGCTATTGACTTAGCAGAACACAAGATTCTACTGATCCAAGAGCTAAGACTGTCAACAGATACAGGAACTTAAACATATGGAATATCTCCGTACATCTCATTCCTGCCTCTTTTTCCCCACTAATGCATTTTCTATTTGTGCTGATATGACTTTGTTCTGTAAAACTAGAAAAAGGCTGTGAAAATGCTGGAACCTGGAATTGGGGGAAATCTAAATCTGTGCTCCTGAATCATTTAAGAAGAGAGCTGTGGTTTTTATGTCAACATATGTCATGGACACTAGGGGGAACATCTACTCTCATTCGACTAAATGAACATAACAATAAAATGACCCCTAATGGTGTACTGCAGATTATACCACAGACAGTGCAGAGCTCAGACCTCAGCAGATGGGCTTCTTGTGGTAGATGGGAATTAGTAAGAAGACTCGAATTTGTAGACAGTGAGAGACCTTGGACCACTCGACCGGTTCTAAACAGATGTCTTTATCAACTCCCTCCCCTCAAGGCTCAGGGGTCTACATGGAAGAGAAGCAGAAAAATTTCATGCATTTTCCAGATACAATAGGATTATTGCACTTATGAACACAGAGACTGTGACAGAAAGCACAAAATGTGTAAAAGTTCAAGCCACACAAAATCCAAGAATGGAGAAAGAGAAGTGGGCACAAAAATCCCACCCTGGACAAGAAGCTCTTTGAAACTGACACCTGCTGGGGAGAAAAATCAGTTTTCCTTAATGGAGTGAAACTGGGTACATCGGCCACATTCCAGGTCAGGCCGCACGCTCATGAGTGTTTGGTCAACACAAACTGTCCTCATTGGCTTTTATGTGCTTTTGCTTAGTTTTGTCTTAGTTTTGGGGGGCTTGTGTTGTTTTTTGAAGAAAGAAATAAAGAAAAAACATGACATTGAATGAGCAGGGATGTGGGAGAAAAGTTAGGAGCAGATGAAGGAGTGAAAAGAATATGATCAAAATACATTGTATTAAATTCTCCAATATATATATATATATATATATGAAGTAGAAAAGGAAGAAGCCAAATTATCCCCATTAACAAATGACATGATTCTATACTTAAAAGTCCCTAATGATAATACTATTGAACTTAATAAACAGTTTCAATAAATATTCAGTGTACAAAAACTCAGTAGTTTTCATATATACAAGTAATGAACTTGCTAAGAAAATAGGATAAGTATCTCATTCATAATAGCTTCAAAAACAAAACATGAAGGTACCTAGGAATAACCTTACCAAGGAAGGGAAAGACCTCTACATTGAAAACTTTACGATACTGACAAAATAAATTAGATACAATGGAAACACACTTCATAACTTTAAGAAATTAGAAACCACCCCCCCCCAGGAATTTCTTGCTGAGAAAGGGAATGACTGAAGCTCCTGGGGTCTCCAGAGAAGAAACTTATCTACTAGACAAAGATTGAAAATGGGTCACCTGGGAAAAGGTTGAAAACTTTTGGAAGACTCTGCAGGAAAGATCGTCCACATAGAGACATGGGGCTGAGACGGTGGTAGGGAGGGACACCGCCACACCAATCCCTTGCTTACTTAACTCTATGTGAGCCTACCCTGGTGTCAGGACCCTGAAGGGAGGTGGAGAATCACTAGATTTCTTTGTTCCTGTTTCACATGTGGGCACATGGACTATATCTGCTTTTACTGCTTTTCATGATTAGTTTGGCTCCTTTAATTGGTTTATTGAGACTAGATGGCTGAACTTGGCTGATGGGAAAACCTAAGTCCAGTGATATAACCACCTAATGATTGACAAGGGTACCAAAAGCATGCAGAGTAAAAGAGACTTCTATCCCACAAATAGCCCTGGCAAAACTGAATTAACACCATACATTAAATTTGACCTTTATCTCTCACCTTTACACACACAAACTAATTCAAAGTGGACCAAAGCCCTTCTTTAAAATGTGACACATTATAGCCACGGGGAATCCAATAAAAGGTGTGCACTCGGGAGGCACATAAGGCAGCAGAAGGGCCGGGCTGTGTCACCCTCCCCCGCAAGGACTCATGGAGACTCGGGAGCTCCACAACAAGGGAGTGGGGGGGGGGGGGCAGTGCGCTCGGGAGGCACATGAGAATCAGAGGACCGGGGGACCCACCCAGTCCATGGAGACTCGGGAGCTCCACAATATGATCCCAAAAAATTAAAAATTAAAAAAGCACCGGGACGGTAAGGGAGAAGCATCGAGAGACAGGTCCCACCATCCAAACGGCACGGGCGACAAACCACGAAGAGGGCGGTGGTGGCGCACGCCTTTAATCCCAGCACTCGGGAGGCAAAGGCAGGCGGATCTCTGTGAGTTCGAGACCAGCCTGGTCTACAAGAGCTAGTTCCAGCACAGGCTCCAAAACCACAGAGAAACCCTGTCTCGAAAAACCAAAAAAATAAAAATAAATTAAAAAAAATAAAATGTGACACATTGCAAGTTTCAGAGGAAAGCACAGGGAATTGACTCAGGATTGGCAAGAATTTCCTGCACAGGACTTCAGTAGCACAGGACAGAGCCCTAGGATAGCAAACAAGACTGCATGGATTGCATTTATTTATTTATGTATGTTGTTGAACCACCTCTGTAACTCTTGACCATGTGGATAATCTTTTTATATGTTTTTAAATTCAATTTGCAAGTATTACATTGAGAATTTTTGCATCTACATTCTTTACAAGTATTAGAAACATCTGGATGTGGTAATCCACCACATAAAAAAATAAAGTCAGAAACAACATGGTCATCTCACTAGATGCAGAAAATGCCTTTGACAAACCCCAACATCACTCCAGGATAGAAGTCCTAGAGGATATAGGGATATAGAATATGTAGTTCAACATAACAAAGGCAATACACAAACAACACAAAGCAACATCATAAAAATTGAAAAAAAAACTCAAACATTTCCACAAAATCAAGACTAAGACAACAAATCCAATCTCTCTATTCTTCCTCAACATAGTACTTGAAGTTTGAGCTAAAGCAATAGGAAAAGTGAATGAGATAAGGATACTAGTAGAAAAATAAGACAAATTACTTTTATTTGTATGTGATATGATCTTATACATAAAAGCAAATACTCCACCAGTAATAAACCTGCAAAGTAGAGATTTACAAAATTAACATTCAAAAATCAGTGGCCTTCCTATGTACAAATGGACAAACATACCCCGAAAAAAAGCAGGTAACCATTTCCTTCACAATTGTCTCAAAAAAAACTTGGAATAAATCTAAGGAAATGAAAATATTTTATAATTAAAACCCTAAGACTTCAAAGAAAGAAAAGGAAGAAGACACAAGAATATGGAAAGACCTTCTATGTTCATGACTATTGTGAAAGTGGCCATTTCACAAAAAGCAATTTATAAATTCAATCCAACGTAATTCTTTAAAGAAATTGAAAAGAATAATCATAAATTTCATTTGTAAATAGAAAAAAAAGCCCTGAACAGTCAAAAACAATTCTGAACAGAATTGTGGAATATTAGTTTAAAATGTGTTACATTCATTTATGCTGTGGAATATTTGTTTAGTGATGCATAGATGTGCTGCATTCTTTTATGTTGCATTTGTTTAACCCTGCAAAGCCGTGTTATTTTACCTGCCTAAAACACATGATTGGCCTAATAAAGAGTTTAATGGCCAATAGCAAGGCAGGAGAGAGAAACAGCCAGGGCTAGCATGCAGAGAGAATAAATAGAAATCTAGGGAAGAGAAGAACAAGGAGAGGAGGACACCAGGGGCCAGGCACACAGTCACACAGCCAGTCACGGTGTAAGGAGGAAAGAAAGACATATATATAATAAAGAAAGGTAAAAAGCCCAGGAGCAAAATATAGTTAAAGAGAAATGGGATCATTTAAGTTATAAAAGCTGGCTAGCAGAACCTGGAAACAACCTAGGTGTCCCTCAATAGAAGACTGGATAAAGAAGGTGTGGCACATATACACTTTAGAGTTCTACCCAGCGGTAAAAAGCAATGACATTTTGAATTTTGCATGCAAATGGATGGAAACAGAAAACACTATCCTGAGTGAGGTAACCCAGACCCAAAAAGATGAATATGGTATGTAATCACTCATTAGTGGACTCTCGCCATAAATAAAGGACATGGAGTCTATAATTCGTGATCCTAGAAAAGCTAAATAAGAAGGTGAACCCAAAGAAAAACATATAGTTATCCTCCTGGATATTGGAAGTGGACAAGATTGCCGGACAGGGGTTGGGAGTGCGGGGGTGGGGAGGTGGGGATAAGGGGAGATGGGGAGAGAGAAGGGAGAAGGGGAGAATGGGGAGAGCTTGAGGGAATGGGATGGTTGGGATGGAAGAGGGGTGGATGTGGGAGCAGGGAAGTAGATATCTTAATTAAAGGAGCCATTTTAGGATTGGCAAGAGACTTGACTCTGGAGGGGTTACCAGGTGTCCAAGGAGATGTCCCCAGCTTGTTCCTTGGGCAGCAGAGGAGAAGGTACCTGAACTGGCCTTATCCTATAGCCACACTGATGAATATCTTGCATATCACCATAGAACCTTCATCTGGTGATGGATGGAGATAGAGACAAAGACCCACATTGGAGCACTGGACTGAGCTCCCAAGGTCCAAATGAGGAGCAGAAGGAGGGAGAACATGAGCAAGGAAGTCAGGACCATGAGGGGTGCACCCACCCACTGAGACGGTGGCACTGATCTAATGGGAGCTCACCAAGGCCAGTTGGACTGGAACTGATGAGCATGTGATCAAACCGGACTCTCTGAACATGGCTAACAAGGAGGGCTGACTGAGAAGCCAAGGACAATGGAGCTGGGTTTTGATTCTACCGCATGTACTGGCTTTGTGGGAGCCTAGTCTGTTTGGATGCTCACCTTCCTAGACCTGGATGGAGAGGGGAGGACCTAGGACTTCCCATAGGGTAGGGAACCCTGACTGCTCCTTGGACTGGGGGGGGAGGGCGTGGGAGGAGGTGGAAATTTCAAAAAGAAAGAAAGAAAGGAAGGAAGGAAGGAAGGAAGGAAGGAAGGAAGGAAGGAAGGAAGGACGGACGAACGAAAGAAAAGCTGGCTAGAAACAAGCCAAGATAAGGCCAGGCATTCTTAAGTAAGAATAAGTCTCTGTTGAGTATGTGATCTAACCACTGAGCAATCTTTTTGATTCCCTGATAAAATGGTTTTGAAATCATAAATATCACATTTATCAGTGCTTCAGTCTGTTGTACAGATACAGTACTTTGTTTAGCTATGCAGTTGTTGATGGCTTTGTGCTGTTTCCACACAGACCGCTGAGTAGCTCTGTCTGAACACGTGCCACAACATTTTAGTGCTTTGGGTGTACGCTGGGAAGGAAAGTGGCCCCATGAGATGGTAAATACACTGATCTTATTCATGTCGCCAACTGGTTTGCCACAGCAACTGTGCCGTTTTACATTATTTTCATTATGGTCATCTTAGTAGATATGAGGGGTTATCCGATGAGTGTTGATTTCTAGTTTTAATTGCTAATGCCATTGAGCTCTTTTGCACATGCTTGTTAACTGTTTATGGATTTTCTTTGGGAAAATATTCAAGACTTCTACCCACTTTTCAGTTGAGCTATGTTTCATTTAGTCTTAAAGATGTCAAGAAAAGTTCGTGTCATATCTAGGTTATGATAAACTAATGGAGGGTAATGGATGGTTTAAAATGCTTAAATTCTTAACTATTGAATAAACTAAATTGGCAACACCGTAGAGAAAAAAACACTGCACCATATGGGGTGGGGATGGACACATCCAAAGGGTATATTTAATGACTTGAAATGCTATCTACTCAGTAAAAAAAAAAAAAAATGCTTATCAAAACTTTCAGTAGAGGTGTTCTCTCCCTTCAGGACTTCCCGCTAAGACCTTCATATAAGGATGGCAGAAAAGTTTATTCACCTAGGGTCTTTACACTCTTCCCTCAGACAGAACCTACAGCTCTGTTCAAAGCTCCCATGTACACACACACTACTTTATGCATGCCTTGCAAAAATTCTTTTACATACTGCCCAAAATTAACAATGATGGAAAGAAGCTGCCTAGCACACCCACATCAAAATAATATAATCATCCCAATGCCTTCAAACCCACAACCATGTGACAAAATTGTCATATTTTAGCTAAAGCCAAAAACACATAAATTATTTTTGAAAAAAAGTCTTACATTTTGTTCTGCCAATGAATAAACAAGCTGTGGAAGAATGTCGCCCTTCACAACTGCTTCTGCTAAGTCATCATTGTAATTGGCCAATCTCCCCAGAGCCAAAGCAGCAGTCTGCTGAATTGTTGGGACCACATCCAGAAGAAGAGGCCTCAGCAAAGACATTACACCTGAGTTAAATTATGAAAAACAGAAATCAGCAAAAGTGTTATCAGAAAACAAAACATGGGAGCTGGGGAGGTGACTCAGTGCTTGAGAGCATTTGCTGCTCTTGCAGGGTTCCTGCAGTCAGTTCCCCATAACCACACGGCTGCTTACAGCTTTCTGCAACATCTAATCCCAGGGATCTGTCCTCTCTGGCCTTCTCAGAAACTAGATATATGAATACATATGTGCAGGCAAAACTCATACACATAAAATAAAAGATTTTCAAACATGTGATTTAACATATACACATACAAAATAAGGGTAAAAATTCCAGCAAAAACAAAAAACAACTAATAACCAGATATCATAGTGTATGTCTGCAATCTTAGCATTTAGGAAGCTAAGCAGAGTAATCACAAGTTCAAAGCTAGCTTAGGTTACAAAGAGAGATGCTACAATGTACTGGTATCAAATTGGACAAGATACAAAATCATGCAAACTCTTTTTAAAATATATTGATGATCTCATGATCCTTTTGCCAGCACATATCCAGTATATGCTAATAGCTTCAATAGCCCTATCCCATCCATCAGACCCTGTAAGCTACCTGTCCCACTCCACTCCCAAACCCTCCTATACCCCTGCAAGCTCAGTGGGACTCTTAAACACAGCCTGCTGCTACGTAGAGAGAGGATCAAGAGGTGAGTTATCACCCACCCCGGTGGGCCACCCCACTCTCTAGGCCTTCTATACTGGGACAAACCCTGGGCCCTCCCCCACCTGCCTCAGCTTCTCTAGTCAGTCAGCAGGCAAGCATCCTGCATGTAGTCTGCTCCAATAACAGCACTCCATCCATCAGACTCTACAAGCTACAAGTTCCACTCTGCCTCCAAGCCCTTCTATGCCCCAACCCTGCAACCTCAAAGGAATTCTGAAGCACACGCTGCAACTACACAGAGAGGACCAAAACAAAGAACCAACAGATGAACTTTGAAACACAAGCTGTGACTATACAGAGTGGACCAATAGATCAAACCAAGAGAGCAGATCAAGACAGAAAGACAAAAGAGAGGGCCAAGAGAGACCTCAGTGGCTCCCTGAGACAAGAGAGTGACAGTACAGAGCAGACCAAGAACAGTTCCCAAAGACTGGTTGTCTAACTACTGCAAGGATTGGACCAAGAGGCAGAGACACTGCTGGCACCAATTTGAGGAAGAGATGGGAAGGTGCCAATGCAAGAATTCATCCAACAACCTAAAAAGCAACATGGTAACACCAGAACCCAGTACAACAGAAAGATTTAATCATCCTAACCCAGAAGAAGCAGAAGAAAACGTAACTTTATGTTGTTACCTTTAACAACAAGGATGTTGGAGAGCTTTAAAGAGGAAATGAAAAATTCCCTTAAAGAAATTGAGGAAAAGAAAACAAAAAATGGAAGAAACCAATAACTCTCTCAAAGAAAACCAAGAAAAAATAATCAAACAGGTGAAGTGAACAGTTCAAACAGTTCAAGACTTGAAGACTGAAACAGAGGCAATAAAGAAAACATAAACCAAGGGAGTTCTGGATATGGAAAATTTGGGTAAATGAACGGGAACTTCAGAGGCACGCATAACCAACAGAATACAAGAGATGAAGGAGAGAATCTAAGGTGTTAAAGATACTATAGAGGAAATAGATTCATTGGTCAAAGAAAACATTACATTCAACAAATTCTTAACATAAAACATCCAGGAAATCTGGGACCCATGAAAAGACCAAACCTAAGAATAACAGGGATAGAAACTTCTGAGTATGTGAATGAAGGGTGACTAGTCAAAGGCCACCAAAGAAATATACATGATTTTGGTGTAGGAGGGTCTTTTTTCTATGTCTTCATTGGTCAAATAACTGCCTAGGCCTTTTGATAGGGCAGAACTTAGATAGGCGGGGAAGACAGGACTGGATCCTGGGAGGAAGAGGGCAGTGTGGCAGACGCCATGGCTCTCCTCTCTGAGACAGACGCTGGTTAGACTCATGCCGGTAAGCCACAGTCAAGCGGCGATACACATTAATGAGATGGGTTAAATGAATACGTAAGAATTAGACAAGAAGAAGCTAGATATAATGGGCCAGGCAGTGTTTAAATGAATACAGTTTACATGTAATTATTTTGGGTGTAAGCTAGCCGAGCGGCCAGGCACCAGAAACGCAGCCCGCAGCCCTCTTTACTACATGATTTGTTTATGTAAACTTAATATAATTGCAAAATCTCTACTCTGTCACAAACTGAAGGTGATGAAGTGAAGGATACATGTGGAAAGCTTCATTGATTCAAGGTACTAGGTTATGACCCTTGTACAGAGACAACAAATGTTCCTTTGGTTATGCTTTTTATGTGGAGCCAACATTATTAGTAAATAGATTTGATACACAGTGTGATAAGAACAGAAAACAATTCTCAGAAGTTTTTGCCTCAGTGTCTATAAAAATAAATTTTCTGTGAACTAAAAATGGGGGGGAATGAATAAATAAGTCAGTTCTTTAAAAAAAATAAATAAAAGACACGGGCTAAAAGAATGGATACTAAACAGGATTCATTCTTTCACTGTATACAAGAAATACAACTCAATCTCAAAGACAAGCATTACCTCACCTCAGAGTAAAGGGTTGGGAAAAGATTTTCCAATCAAATTGACCTAAGAAACAAGCAGGTGTAGCTATCCTAATATCGAACAAAATAGACTTCAAACTAAAATCAATCAGAAGAGATGGAGAATGACACTTTATACTCATAACCGGAACAATCCATCAAGATGAAGTCTCAATCCTAAAGATCTATACCCCAAATATAAGAACACCCACATGTGTAAAAGAAACATTACTAAAGCTTAAATCGCACATCAAACCCCCCCTCACACTAATAGTAGATTTCAACATCCCACTCTCCCCAATGGACAGGTTAACCAGACAGAAACTTAACAGAGAAATGAGGGAACTAACAGATGTCATGACTCAAATGGACTTAACAGACATCTACAGAACATTCCACCCAAACACAAAAGAATATATCTTCTTCTCAACACCTCATGGAACATTCTCTAAAACTGATCACATACTCAATAACAAAGCAAACCTCAACAGATACAAAAAAATTGGACAAAAACCCTACATCTTATAGGATCATTATGGTTTAAAGTTAGAATTTAACAGCAAAAATCGCAGAAAGCCTACAAATTCAAGGAAATTGAACATTGCTCTGTTGAATCACCCCTGGGTCAAGAAAGAAAGAAAGATTTGCTAGAATTCAATGAAAATGAAGGCACAACATACCCAAATCTATGGGACACTATGAAAGCAGTGCTAAGAGGAAAGTTCATAGCACTAAGTGCCTACATAAAGAAAGTGGAGAAATCTCACATTAATGACTAAACAGCACAACCGAAAGCTCTAGAGGAAAAAAAAGCAAACTCGCCCAGGAGAAGTAGATGAAAAGAAATACTCAAATTGAGGGCTGAAATCAATAAAATATAAACAAAAAATACAAAGAATCAATGAGACAAAAAGCTGGCTGTTTGAGAATCAACAAGATAGACAAACCATTATCCAAACTAACTAAAACGCAGAGAAAGAACATTCAAATTAACAAAAGCAGAAATAAAAAGGGGGACATAAAAACAGACACTGAGGAAATTCAGAGAATCATTAGGTCATACTACAAAAACCTGTACTCCACAAAATTGGAAAATATAAAATAAATGGACAAATTTCTGGATAAATACCACATACCAAAATTAAATCAAGACCAAGTGAACAATTTAAATAGACCTATAACCTGAAAGGAAATAGAAACAGTCAACAAAAGTCTCCCAACTAAAAAAAAAAAAAAAAAAAACAATAACAAAAAAACTAGGGCCAGATGGTTTCAGTGAAGAATTCTACCAGAACTTCAAAGAAGAGCTAATACCCATACTGCTCAAAGTGTTCCACATGATAGAAACAGAAGGAACATTGCCAAACTCTGTCTATGAGTCTACAATTACTCTGATACTGAACTCACACAAAGACTCAATTAAGAAAGAAATAAACATAACAATCTCACTCATAATCATAGATGCTAAAATACTGGCAAACCAAATTCAAGAACGCATTAAAAAAAATCATCCATTATTCACTATGATCAAGTACGCTTCATTCCAGAGATGCAGGGATGGTTCAACATACAAAAATCTATAAATGTACTCCATCATATAAATAAACTGAAAGAAAAAAACCATATGATCATCTCATTAGATGCTTAAAAAGCATTTGACAAAATCCAACACCCCTTCATGATAAAGGTCTTGGAAAGATTGGGGATACAAGGAACATATCTAAACATAACAAAGGAAATATACAGGAAGCCAAAAGACAACATCAAACTGAATGGGGAGAAACTTAAAAGCAATTCCACTAAAATCAGGAACAAGACACGGCTGTCCACTCTCTCCATATCTCTTCAACATTGTTCTTGAAATTTTGGCTATAGCAATAAGACAACAAAAGGAGATCAAGGAGATCCAAATTGGAAAGGAAGAAGTCAACTTCCATTATTTGCAGATGATTTGATACTATACATAAGTGACCCGAAAAACTTTACCAGGGAGCTCCTCCTATAGCTGATAGAAGTCTTCAGTAATGTGGCAGGATACAAGATCAACTCAAAAAAAAATCAGGTTTTTTTGGACTCCCTGATATCCAAATGATGAAGAAGCTAAGAAAGAAAGCAGAGAATCATCACCCTTCACAATAGCCACAAATAACATAAAATATCTTGGGATAACACTAACCAAAGAAGTGAAAGACCTATTCAACAAGAACTTTACATATTTGAAGACAGAATTTGAAGAAGATACCAGAAAATGGAAAGATCTCCCGTGTTCTTGGATAGATAGGACAAACATAATAAAAATGGCAATGCTACCAAAAGCAATCTGTAAATTCAGTGCAATCCCCATCAAAATCCCAACACAATTCTTCACAGATCTTGAAAGAACAATACTCAACTTCATATGGAAAAACACTGATGACAGCTTATGTTGGAAAGTATGAGATGTGGAGTAAGGGGAACACTCCTCCACTGCTGGTGGGAGTGCAAACTTGTACGGTCGCTTTGGAAATCAGTACGGCAGTTTCTCAGAAAACTGGGAATCAATCTACCCATTATTGCCACTCTTGAGCATATACCCAAAGGGTTCTCAATCATACCACAAGGATACTTGCTCAACTATGTTCACAGAAGAATTATTCACAATACCTGGAACCTGGAAACAACCTAGATGCCCCTCAACTGAAGAATAGATAAAGAAAATGTACATTTATACAATGGAGTGTTACTCAGATGTTAAAACAATGACATCATGAAATTTTCAGGCAAATGGAGGGAGCTAGAAAAAAAATCATCCTGAGTAAAGTAACCCAAACCCAGAAAGACAAACACAGTAAGACAAACACATTATGTACTCACTCATAAGTGAATATTAGATTTAAAGCAAAGGATAGCCAGGCTACAATCCCCAGCCCCCAGAGAAGCTACCCAACAAGGAGGACCTTTAGAGGTATGGATGCATGGATTGCCCTAGGAAGGGGAAGTAGATGAGTTCTCCTGGATAAACTGGGGGTAGGGGGCGGTAGAAGGGGGAACTGGGAATGAGAACATGAGAGAATGGTATGGTTGGGAGAAGGGTGGAGAGGGAGAGCAATAAAAGAGATATCTTGTAGAAGGAATCATTATGAGGTTAGGGAGAAACCTGATGCTAGGGAAATTCCCAGGAATCCCCAGGATGATCCCAGCTAAGACCCCTAGCAGTAGTGTAGAAGGAACCTGAACTGGCCTTCCCCTGTGATTACCCTAATTGTCATCATAGAACCTTCACTCAGTAAATTATGGAAGCAGATGCAGAGATCCACAGCCAAGCACCAAGCCAAGCTCTGGAAGTCCAGTTGAAGAGAGGGAGGAGGGGTTATATAAGCAAAGGGGTCAAGATCATGACAGGCAAATCTACAGAAAGAGCAGACTTGAGCTCATGGGAGCTCACAGACTCTAGATAGATAGGTGGGGAGCCTGCATGGGACCGACCTAGGCCCTCTTCATGTGGGTGACTGCTGTGTGGATTTGTCAGTTTATGGGATCCCTGGCAGTGGGACCAGGATCTACCCCTGGTGCATGAGCTGGACTTTGGAGCCCATTCCCTATGGTGGAATGCTTTGCTCAGCCTTGATGCAGGGGGAGGGGCTTGGTCCTGCCTCAACTTTATGTGCCAGGCTTTGCTGACTCTCCTTTCTGAGGAGTGGATGGGGGTGTGGTAGGGGCAAAGTGACATGGAGCAGGAGGAGAGGAAAGAGGTAGAACTGTGGTTGGTATATAAAATGATTTTTAAAAACATTTTTTTTAAAAAAAAGTGAACACTAACCATCATATGACAAAGTCTACACTGGGCTGTATTGAGATTTCCTCTGCTGATACAATTAATCCAAAGCTCTTCACTTTTCCTCAAGCAGACTTTTTGGATGAGGGTGAAAAGCAGCCACATTCTTCACCAAAATATCGCAAAACCAGTCTCTAGGCCACATATTAATATCCCTCTCCTCTGAGACCTCTTGAGCCAGGCCCCACAGTTCAAATCACCCTCAGCACCACTGTCTTCCAGGCTCCTCCTAGTGTGACCCATGAAGCTGTGCTTAAAGCATTCCACTGCTTTACTAACCCAAAGCTGCAAAATCCAAATTCTTCCAAATAAAATCATGGTCAGGCCTATCATAGCAATACCCCAGACCCTGGTACCAACTTCTGCCTTAATTAAGGTTTCTATTGCTGTGAAGAGACACCATGACTATGACAATTCTTATAAAGGAAAATATTTCATTGGGACTGGCTTCCAGTTCAGAAGTTGAGTCCATGCTCATCATGGCAGCATGTGGGTAGACATGGTGCTGGAGAGTAGCAGAGAGTTCTACACCTTGATCTGCAGGTAGCAGAAGTGAATGCCACACTAGGTCTATCTTAAGCATCTGAGACCTCAGAGCCCACCCCCACGGTGACAGGCTTCCTCTAACAAGGCCACATCTACTCCAACAAGACCACAACTCTTTGTGGTGCCACTCCCTATAGCCAAGCATTCAAACACATGAGTCTATGGGTTTGTGGAATCTTCCTTCATGGTTAAGGAAAGCTGCTGAGGCCAGCTATTATTTTGAGGAAGTTTTATTGGGCTTTGTGGTTTCTCTTTTGTATATTCTAGGTGTTAACTTTTTGTTGGGTGCTGGTGAAGGCTCTTCATTCAGTTAAGTCAACTGTGTGGTGTTGTACTTTGTCACTGAGGATAGCCTCACAATGGTGACTCTCCTGTCCCTGCCTCCTAAACACTGAGATGACAGGTGTACAGCATCACACACAGCTTGAATTTTCTCAAAAAAATATATAAAATGTAAATCTGCAAGGTGCTGGTAACACGTTGTCCTCAAAGAACTTCATAGAAATTGTGAACGAGGACCTTCCAGTCCCTAAGGAGGGATTCCTTGCTCAGCCTATATACAGGAGAGAGGGCCTTGGTCCTGCCTCAATGGGATGTGACAGACTTTGTTGACTCCCCATGAGAGGCCTAACCCTCTCTGAGGAGACAATGTGGTGGCGTGGGGGTGGGGGGAGATGAGAGTAGTGGGAGGAGGAGACAGAGGGGGAACTGAGATTGGTATATAAAATAAAAATCATTTTATTGAGATTATTTTAAAAATAGGGAAAAAAGAAAAATGATCTCAATACATTGTAATGTATGCATCTAGAGAAGGATTGCTCTCTGCTTTCCTACAGCCAAGCAGGCTCTGGGGGACACAGAGAGGTTCTCAATCTGTTTACTAATTCAGCAAACACTTGTACAGCCTTCCTATCTGATAGGAGCTTCCCTAAGAAGCTAACAAACATCAACGCTCTTAATCCTCACTTCAGTTCTGTCAGGTAAATACTATTATTGGCAGCATCAGCCGCTAAGGTGTGTTTCTCCCATTCACAGCTGACAGATTTAGAATATACACTCAAAGGCTCCGCCTGTGGGACTCATTTTCCATGCTCCAGCATCACTCCAGCAACGCAAAGCTCCACTCATTTTGCTGACAGAACTACCCTGCTCTTCGCTCCATCAACACTGTTACCGGTGAGATTTAAACTGAAAGAGTGTATCAATAACATAAAAGTTATCTCAAAGCCATAGATACAACCGTAGCTTTGTTATACAATGCTTGCCTCCCATGTACAGGGCCTTAGGGTCAATCCCCAGAACTGCATTTTTAAAGTTACTTCAAATTAAGTTTGCATTATACTAGAAACAAAACGATTGGAATATGTTTACAATTGCATAAGGAAATAGTAAATGGACTTTTATGTTGTTATCAAATGAGCATTTAAGTTTTGTGTGTCTAATTGTTTCTTTCCAGCTAAGATCTCTTTCCCAAACTTCAGTCCTTGTCCCCATACTGCTTACCACAGTTAATAATACCCCAAGGGAGTACATGTCCCTGACATACTTCAGCCTCCAGAAGGAATCGCAACTCCCTCTGTGTTCTGTGTGTGTCTGTTGCTATTGAATGGTGCTGGTGTCCAAGCAACTGGGAAAGCCTGGCAGTAAACTCTCTAATGCACAAAGTGAGCCCAGCAGTTCCTCTCACTACAGGCCTGAGTGGCTGTGTATTTACTCAAGAGAAACACAAACATCCTCTCCAGCCTCCCGCTCACTCACGAGTGACAACTAAACATCGACCATTTCTGTTCAGTATCAGCTTTGCATTTGTGCTTATGCCTTTACACAAAATACTCTCTCTGCCGAAATGCAGTTGATGTGGCTAATTTCTAGCAAATGCAGGGGAGCGAGCACTTAAACTTAGATGTGTCTTTTAAACAGTACCTCTCATTCCCAAATTGGCTTAAGTTCCCTTCAGATACAGAGCAACTTTAAACACACAGCAATACATAACAGCAGTGTTCACAGAATTCCATTATGAAACAAGCCCCTGATGGACAAAGACATTCCTTTTAGCCTCATGCAAGTGTCATGAGGGCTCAGTACCCATCGATCTTGTGGATGTGATAAATCTTCACTGAATGACAAATGAAGAGGACTTGTGAAAGTCAGTGTACAATTTTCTCTCCTTACAGTTAAATTGTGGTTCCAAAGAAAATACATAACACCGCATTCATAAATAAATTTTAGTTGCAAGATGCCAGGTATCAGAAACTACTATTATCATAGCTTTAGGAAATTCATATTGGTCATTCAAACTGTTCCTTCTTAGGTTGGAGCGATGACTCAGTGATCAAGAACACCGGCTGTTCTTCCAAAGGACCTGGGTTCAATTCCCAGCCCTACACGGCAGATCACAAGTATCTATAACTTTAGTTCTAGGTGATCTAGTGCCTTCTTGTGGCCTCTGTGGGCACCAGGCATGTACGTGGTGCACAGAAACACCCATTAAAATAAAGTGTTTCCTCACCTAAAATCACCCCACAAAGTTTTAATTTGAAGATCTTCTAGGGAGACCAAAACTCTGGGCAGGTGTTGCCTATGTTTACGAATGTGTTTTCCCTTCTGTAATACATACCTACTGCATTCGTCTCTCAGCAAAAGATAGAGTATCTAGGAAGGAGACCACCAGTGAATAAGAGGGACAGACTGAAAGGAGGACCTCTGCAAGAGCTTCATGGCAGGTATTCACAAAGGAAATATGTGTAAGACAGTTAATTAAAACTCTGAGCTTTCGGGTGCAGCTCAATGTTAGCATAGCCAAGGCTTAAATTCAATATCCAGCATCATGCACACAAAATCCACCTCCAGTTAGGAGCAATCCATTATTTTGTACATATTTCACCTACTCTAAAAGATTTGAGACAGTTTATATGTATACATCAGAGAAAGTTTAGTTTTAAAGACATGTATATATGGTATAAGACATCCTTAACATAACAGAGGCAAATTATATGTATACGCCAGAGAAAGTTTAGTTTTAAAGACATGTATATATGGTATAAGACATCCTTAACATAGCAGAGGCCTCCGGTTCAGTTCTCAGCACACATAAAAAGACATGGAACTAGATAACAATAAACTCATGTGGTGAAGATGGGCACTGATAACTGTATCAGAAATACGGATGGGATTCCACAGAAATTCAGTTCTGCACATGAGTTTCCTGGCAGCAAAAAAAATGAACATAGATGTTATAAAATAAAATAAAGAATAAATTTTTGACTAGAATTTTATGCCCAGCTACAAGCATTAAACAAAACATTTAAAGCTTGCAGAATAAATAGGCATGTCTTCCTATTAGATATTTGTGACATGATAATCGCTGCCTTCACTGATTGATTTAAAGAAGTTATGAAAAAAAGCCAGTTTTTAAAAAAATGATTTCATCTTTTAAAATTGTATGTTGAAAGTCAGGTGTGGTGATACACATGCATCATCAGATGTTGAAAGTGTGACTCCTACTGCACAGTGAGTCAGTACAATAGAGGGAGCAGAAGGATAAATAACAGGGCATGCTTGGAAGATGTGCAGAATAACTGTTTTATATTTATCTAAATTTATATACAATACACATGACTGTGTATAATATAAGGAAGTTATACTCCCACCCCCAGGAACTATAAATTAATTAATAAATTAAGGTACATGTATGAGAAACTTCTTTTTGATTTGTTGTTTAGGCTAAATCCTCAGCACACACAAATAATATAGGTCACTGTCATTTTCCTTGGTTGCTCCCAGAAGTTGAAGGTAAATAAATACCCATTGCCAAGGACAGCATGCACTTTTGACTTAGAACTCAAAAGATTTGAACTGGAACTGACCTAAAAGCCTCCTCCCTGGGCAATACTTGAAGGCACTATACAAGCTGCTGAGGAAGGAAAACATTCGATGGTTGTCATGACTCAGGTGTAACACCTATGACCACAACAATGACCAGCACAGTAAGATACTTCTGAAAGTTCAGGGGCAGCATTCATATCTTGGCAGCAACCAACAGGTATCTAATTGAACTCAAAGCCCACTTAACAGAGGGCAAATTGTGCCTGGTACTGTAAACACTGACAACTACCTAGGGCTAGTGAGGTCATGGATCTTAGACTTTCCTAAATCAGTATAATCCCTAAGGACATTCTAAATTCTAATCCTTAGGACTACAGACAAGTGTAAATCACATCCCTCATAAAAGACGTTTCTTTTTGTGGTTACATTACAGACAGCCACGAGTGCCAGAATGCAGAGAACTGACCACGGGATGCCCAGCCCCAATCAATGCATCTACCGCACACTCCTCCACCTACAGCTCAGGAAACATTTGGAAGAATGGTGGGGAGACTGCAAGAGCCAGAGGATGAGGGGGTCTGCTGTGAGACTGTGCCTTCTAGCTGTGACATGAAAGCTCAGCAACATGACTGCCTAAACAAGACAAACGATTCCAACAATGGCTGACATCCCAACAGAAGCTGGGGGAAATATACTAGGGTTCCTCCCATCCCTAGATGAAAAGCTACAAGCCATTAGCACCTGCTGAGAGAGGAAGAATTGGTCTTCCCCAGGGATGAGTGCCAATACCAAGCCATCAGCCCTAGAAACATACACGTGCAAGCCAGCCCTGAAGGAACCCAACAGGTTGTATTCATACATTTATTTCATTGGCATGTACATGTAACGATGACGGTTAAAGAAGAGGAGGCCAGGGATTTAGGAGGCAAAGGAGACAGAAATGGGAGGAGATAATGTAATAAGAATGTAAAGTTCACTATTACATTGGACACTTCTACTATGGACACTCTGAGGATTGTGAATACATCTGCACAAACAGGGAATAAAAAAAATTCACCTATATAAAACATCTGCAAAACAAAATAACAGATTTTTTAAGTTTACTTTCTAACCAGTTACTGTTACGGGATTACCAAGCCCTAGCTACAGAGTCGGAGACCTCCAGCATTCAGTTACATCCTGCGGATGAAGATCAAGATTGTCCCAAGAAACTCGACGCCCCAATACAGTGGGAAGTAGTCTAATGAAAATGTCTTCCCCTTTCTAGTCCCCCAGTTGTTTATTAACAAACAAAAAAGGAGGGAATGTAGGGTAAAATGGCCAAATGGAGCAGGAAGCGAACCAATCACTGAGCACCCAGAGCCAGTGAAAGAAACACACCCTGGATCTGAGACCTGAGCCAGGGAAAGAAACATCTTTATCCCTGAACCCAGGACCCAAAGAAACATGTCCTGCTCTGAAACCAGTGCCAAAGAAACACACTTTGTCCCTAGAATTAGAGCCAGTGAAAGAAACACAGTTTGACCATGAAATCTGAGCCATCTCTGCTCCTGACCAACTAAACTAACTAATCCCTGAGAAGGAAAAACTAACCAATCCCTAGCCTCCCTGGGAAAGCTTCACCCCTAAGAAGACCTATATAAACTTCTCTGCCCGTTCAGTTCAAAGTTCCCTTTTACCCCCACCCTGGCAGAGGCAGCCACTCTCCTAGACTCTTCCTTCCTAAATAAATCTCTTTCTTGGGTAATGGTGTTCATTTGCCAGCACAGAATAGAAGAACCTGGCTGGGGCGTCCCTTAGAGGACTGAACTGAAAAACTTTGCTGAGATGCTTCCTTGTGTGGGCTGAGCAAGGCTGAGCAGAACAGAGCAGAAGATCCTTGCTGGAATGCTCCCTAAGGTGTTGAGAGTGTGTGGCTGAGCAAGGCTGAACAGAAAAAATAACAAGTTTTCTCTAGAGCCGGAAAAGATTGCTACATATCTGCAAGGGGCTTCCCCTTTAGCAGAATGTTAGCAAAAGAAGTAACATCTTGGGCCAGAGAAGAACCAGATAGCTCTGCTAGGATATTATCTTAAGAGAACAGAGCAGAGCTCAGCTATACGGGATCTCCAGGAGAAGAACCGGATTGCTATATCCTGTGGGGACACCATCCCCCACCACACCCCAACTCTAGGTTGCCTGGCTTCCTTATACATCAGGGCACCTTTCCTTCAAAGCTGAGCTGCCCTGTTGTGACTCTACCTTACAGAGCTGTACTATTCTGGCTCTAAGTATAGCCTGGGTCCCCTGTAAGTCAGGATGTCTTTGCAGGTCCACAGCTGTAACCCACTCCCCTACAATCCTCAGGAAGAACAGCAAAGTTTTTAACGGCTGAACCATCTCTCAAGCCCCAAAACAATGTTTTTCATGACAACCTCTCATAACTTAGTACTAATTTAGTGGTTAGGGACAGAAGGAGGTGGGTGTGCTTCTGAAAGGACAGTGAAGAGTTCCACATACTGACCTACTGTAAAGGACAACACAAGAATCCCACATACTGACCTAATGCAACGTACCTTGAGAATAATGATGGTGAGTACATGAGACAAAATTACTTAGAATGAAGAACACGAAGATACTGTGACTGGGGAAATGTGGACTAAATTAATGAATTTCTGTCAATTTCAGCATTATAATTATAATAATAAAATGTTGGCATACATCACTAGTGGAAGTTAAATAGAAGGTAATAAGCCTGAACTTATCTCAAATTTTTTCAAAATTAAAGATCTAAATGTTTTCCTCACTACTTCTACCAATGAAAATAACCAAGAATAAACACCAAAATCCCAGGGACAAAAGAAAGCACCAAAAAGGTACAGGGGTACATAAAACATCTGCAAAACAAAATAACAGATTTTTTTAAGTTTATTTTCTAACCAGTTACTGTTTGGGGATTACCAAGCCCTAGCTACAGAGTCAGAGACCTCCAGCATTCAGTTACATCCTGCGGATGAAGATCAAGATTAGTTTTAAAGATATCCTATAAGGAGGCTAGAGAGATGGTTCAGCAGTTAAGAGCACTGGCTGCTCTATCAGATGACCTGAGTTCAATTCCCAGCAACCAAATGGCAGTTCACAACTCCAGTTCCAGGGGATCCAACATTCACATACAGACAATCATGCAGATAAAACACCAATGCCCATGGAATAAAAATAAATCATTGAAAAAAAGATATCCTCATAAACAGAAGGTTTTTTAAGACAAAACAGTGACAGCAATCTCAGGGCTCAGCTTTGTAGCTCATGTTTGAGCTGGGCAAGGGCCATCCCTCCCTCTCTCTCCCCTTCTACCCCTCCCCCCCGCCTCTTCCTCTTCTCACACCCCTTTTTGTCTCCCGCTCTCCATTCTCCAGTTCCCCCTCTTCCTCTCTTTGTCCCCTCTCTTTCTTCTTCCCTCTCCTCTTTCTCTCTGTCTCCCTCTACCCACCTCCTTCTTTTCCTACCTCACTTTTCTCATTCTTTCTCAAGCTAAGGAGTAGAACTAGAGCTTCATAAGGATTTTACAAAACCATGTCTTTACCTACTTCCGATCTAGGAGCGTAACTTTCCTTTTAGCCTAACCAAGACCAAAAGTACTAAGAAATCCGTCTGTTATTTCTATTGTAAGGAAGTCTAAGATGATCAAAGGTGGCAAGAGGGAGCAAGGAGATGACTTAGGGAGTAAAGCACTTGCTGAGCCAGCTTACAGACCCTGCTAGGGATCCCCAGCACCCACAGAAAGACAGGGCATGGTGGCAGGTGCCTGTGGTCCCCAAGCTGTGAGACTGCCAACAGCCAGTATTGCAGAAATGGCAGAGTCCAGATTCCTGTGTGAGGAAGACATACCTATCAACCACAGGAGTGCGTGGCAGGAGTGCACGGGGCTCAGGGGTAAAATGGGTCTGATTAGGGTAGATTAACATCTATGCAAAATGACTTTCAGAGAGTTCATACTGCTTTGAAATACCTGACACCCTGCCTGATTTCAGTGAAAATGAAAATAAAGACATCAAGTTGCCCTTTCACCCTCTTGGCTTCACCCACTAAGACCCCAACTGGGACTGAAATTGTACAGGAGGAACTTGGAGCTGTCTCCTCTAGTCCCCCACTCCCCAGCCTCACCCGCGGGCCCACACCCACCCACACACACAAAGCCTAGCAGGCAAGGGACCCACAAGTTCAGCAGCTCAGGGTTATTAAGGACGAATTAGGAGTGATGTGGCAGGTCAGCGGGCGTGGGAAATTAGAAACAGCGCAAGTTAAGCAAGCCCAAAGTGGCGGTAATAGCCAAGCAGGGCATGGACTGAGGCAGGCGGGCAACGCATGGGTTGCAGGCTCACCTGCGTTCTGCAGCGTCTCGATGTTTTGGGGTCTGGTCGCCAGCTCCGCCACCATCTGCACGAATTGCGTCCGGGCTTTCTGGTACTGCTCGAAAACTGAGGAGAGAGACCCAGTGGAGTCGTCCCGTGACCCGCGGCTCCAATGCTCCCGAGTGCCCGCCCGCCCTGATCATACCTTGCAGCACCTGCCGCTGGCTCATGGTGAAGCTGGTCCTCCAGGCGCAGCAGGTCCGCAGGTAACAAGACCTCCACCACCTCCCGGACTGCACCAGGATCCGTTCCTCTGCGTCTCCGTCTCCAGGGCAACCGACCCAAACCGGATGCAACCGCCAGTCGAGGTCGTGACGTCATGGCCAGGGTGTCGGAGGCTGACACTTTTGAGTGCTACTTAGCACCCGTCTATGGGCGTGGGTTTTTTTCCAGGCCGGCGACTGTCTGGAGAATACAGTCCTTTTACACACTGACCCAGAGTAGCTGGTGTCGCGCCTATAGGTGCGAGCGCTGGAGTGTCGGGAGAAAACCTATAACCGGACTGTCAAGAATAACCAAACACGTAAATCACGTATACTATGATCGATACCATATTGTCAAAGCATCCTTAACTCAGTGTTTTCTTTTTAGTGTATCCCTGGTACACATGACAGTTTTTATTTCCGGATCTCTGGAGGCTCACAACAACCAAATATTTAATTATACTTCAGATAGCAAGTAAGCAGTCCGTCTGAGAGATTCATTGGGGAAAACAGAAGAGCAAATAACATAATTAATGTCCAACGGTCCATGGTGGGGAAAATATATCTTGAGCTTAAAGAAACCCAGTTTTTTCTTCTTACTTACTTATTAAAAAGTTATTCTTTGAGAGTTTGATATATGTATAAATGTAATGATTTATAAGTCATATACAGTAGTGCCTCACACAATGTCTCAAACTGGCCCTGTAGGAATAAGATCAATTACAAATATACTTCAAGTTAAAGGTCCTTTTAAACAAAAGAGATGTTTGCATTCTCACGCAGTAGAACAACTTTGTGGGTTTGCTTGCTTGCTTGCTTGCTTGCTTGCTTGCTTGCTTGCTTGTTAGTTTGAGACAGGGTCTCACTACATAGTCCTGGCTGTTCTGGTATTCACTGCATAGGCCAGGCTGGCCTTGAACTCACAGAGATCTGCCTCCCAAGTCCCACCATGTCCAGCTAAGCAGGACAACTCTTTTTTTTTAATTAAAAATTTCCACCTCCTACCCTCCTCCCATTTCCCTCCCACTCTCCCCACTCCCACTCCCCCTCCCTCTACAGTCCTAAGAGCAGCCAGGGTTCCCTGCCCTGTGAAAAGTCCAAAGTCCTCCTTCTTCCATCAAAGTCTAAGAAGGTGAGCATCCAAACAGACTAGGCTCCCACAAAGCCAGTACATGCAGTAGAATCAAACCCAGTGCCATTATCCTTGGCTTCTCAGTCATCCCTCATTGTCACCACATTCAGAGAGTCCAGTTTGATCACATGCTCCATCAGTCCCAGTCCAGCTGGCCTTGGTAAGCTCCCATTAGATCAGTCCCAGCATCTCAGTGGGTGGACGCACCCCTCGCGGTCCTGACTTCCTTGCTCATGTTCTCCCTCCTTCTGCTCCTCATTTGGACTTTGGGAGCTCAGTCCAGTGCTCCAATGTGGGAGCAGAACAACCCTTAATTGAGAAAGTCTCCAGTTTCTTTTGACAGAGTGTATGCACTACATTTAGTCTGTCTACTGCTGGTTTCTAGCTTCTCTTTGAAAACTGTATACCAAATATTTCAGTAGTGTGTCTAAATATCTCTCCATCTGAAACACCAACTTCACCAGATGTCAATGTGGGCAGATAGCAACCTGCAGAGTTGTAGCAACACAGGAAACCCCCAGCCATTCTAATGTCTAATAGAGGGAGCATATTAATTTATTTCGTTCTCGTCCTTGGAATCTTCTCCAATAATTTTCCAGATCTCACCCAATCTGAGCTTTCTTGATGAAGTGCTAGTATTTAACGCTGCTCCAAAAGTAGTTGGGAACTAGTGTAAGCTCCGAAGGGCAAGGCTTTACCAAAGGGAGTGTGCTAGTGCAGAGGGGAAAGGCTTCCCAATAGGAAGTGTTACAGCTCTGCTGGGGGAAAGGAGGTTTCTCCACTGCAAGTGTTACAGCTCTGAAGGGAAAGTTATCCTGGCAGTTGGGAGCCAAGCCACAAAGCCACACAGCACAACAAAAGTCACACAAGAAACTTACTGAGAGGGAAGACCCCAGGAGGGTGGCTGCCTCTGCTCAGGTGACAAACGGCAGAGAATGAGCAGAAGATAGGGTTATGTAGCATTTCTTGGGGGAGGTGGAGCTTTCCAAGAGGGAACTGGTGAGATTTCAAGTCCTGTGTTTGGGTAAACCCAGGGATTGGTGGGATTTCCTCAGGGCTTCATGGGTCTTCAAGTCTTTTGGGTGTAGCTGTTATAGTAGTTAGAGTGTTCTGTGGGTAGAGCCTGGCAGTTGGAGATCCTCAGGGGAAGAGGGCCTGGCCACTTACGAGTCTCAGTGGATTTACATTCACTCCTTTTTTGTTGGCTACTGATAAATAATCTTGGACTGGTAAGAGGGTCAATGATCCACTGTTGAATGGTAGTGTCAACGTCCTTGGGGAGAACTTGACTATCACCATCAGGATATGGTCCAGCCTCTGACGCCATAGCTAGGGGCCAGTAATCCTGTAATGGCAACTGATTAAAAGTCTGGTTAGAAATCTTTTGGATCTTTTGTTGAAGAAATCTAGACAAGGAGTTTATAAGGCAGTGTAAGCATTGCAGCTTGGATGGAAAGGGATCCTGGAAGTTGAGAGTCAAGAAATACCACAAAGTCTCTGTAAGCAGAGCAGCTTACATCCCTGCTCAGGGAAAGGTTCCTCCAGTGTAACAACTCTGCTCCTCTAGGAGAGGGTTTCCCCAGGGAAAGTGTTACAATTCTGCTCCACTCTCCTCTGCTCCTGCTCTGGCAAAAGTTGTTATCGCTTTACTCCAGCAAAAAATGTCATACAGGACAACAAACCTCACTCAAGAGATTTATTGGGAAAGAAGAATCCAGAAGGGTGACTGCCTTGGGTGAGTATCAGCAGCAAACGGAACAGGGTAGAAGACTTTATATAAGATTGGGGGAGCAGAGCTTTAAAGGGTGGTGTTGGATTGGTAAATTTTGGTGGTCTGATTTTGGGATAAGCTCAGGGATTTGTAGCATTTTGAGCTCAGGAAACTCAGGAATTGGTGGGATTCTGTTCTCAGGGATTGGTGAGATTTCAATCCCTGTTCTCAAATCAAGGTCAGGGTGTTTTTCCTTGGCCCTTTTTACCCTAGCATTAAGAGGAAGAAGAGAAGGTAGAGGGAAGGGGTGGCTAAAGAGGCAGACTCTAGAATTTAGAACAAATTAGATTGGTGGCATGTTGACTGAGGTTTCCGTCCTGCCAGGTTCCCGCAGTCATTAAGTCCCAAAGAAATCACACAGAGGTCTACATTAATTATAAACTGATTTGTCCTATTAGCTCAGGCTTCTTATTAACTCTTATAACTTATATTAGTCCATAATACTTGTCTGTGTTAGTCACGTGGCTTGGTACCTTTTTGAGAGGCAGTCACATCTTGCTTCCTCTGCAGCTGGGTCAGGACTGCAGACTGACTCTTTTCTGTTCTCAGGATTCCCCTGTTCTCCTTGCCCCTCTTCTATGTCCTGCCTGGTCTCCCTGCCTATACTTCCTGCCTGGCTACTGACCTATCAGCGTTTATTTAAAATACAAGTAACAGGATACAAGACCATTGTCCTGAACACTTCCAGAACAGCCTCAAGACTGCTGGCTGAGATGATCAAGCCTCAGAGAATATTCCAGTCATAACTTGACCATAATCCTCAATTTTCTTTAGGTTCCAATAAGATTATCAGTGTCCGCAATCAGCAGGAAGTAACCTGGAAAACTATACCCACATTCCCAAAAATTAGATTATGGATGTTTGCCTTTATTTAGAATGTTGGTTACAAGTTGTTATGGATAATGGTCAGTAGAAAAGCTAAACAAAGGAGATTTGATTCAGAGTTCCTGTTTAAAAGAAAATAAGGGGGAAGTGCTGTGAGACAATGGTCTGTATCCTGTCACTTGTATTTTAAATAAATACTGATTGGCCAGTAACCAGGCAGGAAGTAGAGGCAGGGCAACCAGACAGGAAGTAGAGGCAGGGCAACCAGACAGGAAGTAGAGGCAGGGCTATGAGAATTCTGGGAAGAGAAAAGTTTCAGTCTGCAGTCATCACCCAGACACAGAGGAAGCCAGGCACAGAGCAAGCAAAATGTGACTGCCTCAACAAAAAAGGCATCAAGTCACGTGGCTAACACAGACAAGAATTATGGGCTAATATAAGTGATAAGAGTTAATAAGAAGCCTGGGCTACTAGGCCAACCAGTTTATGATTAATGCAGACCTCTGTGTGTTTGTTTGGGACTAGATGGCTGTGGGACCTGGTGGGACAGAAATTTCAGTCAACAGTGGCAGAAGCCAGCAGAAACAAAAAGGAACCATTCACACCTTAAGAGAGTCAAATCAGCAACTTGAGTCAGTTTGAAATGTAGAGGCATGAGTATGGCTGGAAGGTCAATGTGGCATCTTCTACCAATGCTACCTGAGGAGACAGAACACGCGAAGGGACTTTGTTTTGGGATCCTTGTGTGTTAGAAGATGAGACAGATGGTGAGGAGAGAAGACAGTGATAGATGGCCCGAAAGTTAACTTATTTGATTCGTGTGTAAGAAGTTTGGCTGCGTGCCAGGCAGCGGTGGTACATGCCTTTAATACCATCACTCGGGGAAGCAGAGGCAGGAAGATCTCTGTGAGTTCGAGGCCAGCCTGGTCTACAAGAGCTAGTTCCAGGACAGGCTCCAAAGCTACAGAGAAACCCGGTCTCAAAAAAAAGAAGTTTGTCGGCAGCCAGAGGTCCATTCTTGTATGTGAATGTATGGAGGTATAGTTTTGATACCTTATTAGCAAGCATTATTTGTAAGTTCTTTCCTTCATAAACTGAATCTAGTGACCAGAAATCCCAGAGATAAATTCTGATCTCTAGCTATCAAAGCAGCCATAGCAAGCAGTGGTTGCAGTAGTAGCTTATGGCTGGCAGCAGCAGAGAAAGCAAAAACAAAACCGGTAAACAAAGAACACAGAAAGCTCACACACTCAAAGACCAGTCAGGAATAAATCATGTGGTGGCTATCATCATCCATACATTCACCTGAGCCTGACCAACTTCTGTCTTGGCTCCCACGTTTACAGCAAAACCTAATGATATACCAGAAAACATAGACCCATCTTCACACTGAAAACAGACAGACAAAATTTTCCAAACGTCCAGAATCAGATGGGCGGTTTATGCCTTGTTTTGCCCTGGATGGGAGTGAAAGGGTTTTATAATTGGATAAGAGGGTGATGGTGTTTGTCTACGGCAAGGGGTATCCCATACCCATGGTTATACCTGGGAAGCTGATAAGGGAAAAGGTATGTCAGACTGTGTGGTTCAGAGGATAAGGAGTAAGGGAGAGCCTGGGGTTGAGCGAATAGAGGGAGAAAAGAAGTAGAAGCTCCTACTTTAGCAGAGGTCCCTTATCATTTTAAGGGCTGCCTTGCAGAAACCAACCAGAAGGCAAGTTATAAACTTGTCTCTAGCTAATGTACCCCAGGATAATGTAATTCGAGAGCCCTGTGTGTGGTGGAACTACCTTGGCCCCGACTGGGTGGGTAGCATTAGTTTGGTGGATTTCATCTGCATGCACCTTAGCCTGGTCCCAGGCTCAACTGCTCTTCTTGAGAGAAGATTGTTGATGAGACTCATGTAAACATCATGGAAGATGTGGTTGTAAGATTGGATAAGATACTGGAATTCTTTAACAAAGGCACAATTAGCAATATAGGACTCCAATCTCTTTTCTGTTCGAAAGAATTTATGTAATAATAAAGGGATGTGTACCCTAACCAAGTCATCCACTCCAGCAACTTCCCACAAAGGGAGAACTAAGGCCAGTTTAGGTCGGGTAGGGGGAGGTAAGGGAGTCCCATGGGCAGAACTCCACAAGATTTTTCCCTTCTATGATAATATATCACTGCTATTGTCTTTATTTGGGGTCCTGTTTAGGCAGCCATATTTTGGAGGCATTATGGGTAGCTTCCCTATTCATTTCTCTAGTCACAATCTCACAGATTACCTGACCCTCTGACTCTTGCAGTATTCCCAGGTCCTCTTCTGCTGTTTCCTGCCTTTGGTGCAGGAGTTGTATTGTGTAGTGGCTATTGAGTCTGGCCTCCTTGTGACAAGCTGCTCTCTGTATTTTTAGTTGGTGGTAATTTTCTATAATCCTCTCTATCTAGACAGCAAAGAAAATCATCTAGGATGAGGGGAGAGGGCTGCACTTATCTATGAATACAAGAGTAATTATTTAAAATATAGTGAAGAATTATGCTAGTTAAGTAAGATGACAGTAGAAGGTTCTCCTGTGATGTCAGTCACCTCACGAGCCTGGGAAATTAGGTAGATTTCCAGTACCACGCAAGATTTCCCTCCTTTTGGGCAGACTTTGAGTCTAATTATGAACCTTCGATGTCAGACTGTTGGTTGCTTCCCTCTGCTGGCAGTTTGTATAGTGCAACAGGCCAGTTCACAGGAAAGAGGGTTTCATCTGATCTGAAGCTAGAATTGTCCCAGTCCCATGTCTGAAGTACGTGGTGTCTTCAACAATATGGACTTATGTTCAATCTCTGGGAGGCAATTAAGGCAGCAGCAATAGCCTATACTGTTTGGGGAGTCTTTTGGACTTCCCTGACCAAGAACTCTAAAAGGAGTTTCTCATACTTTTATCAGATGTGATGGTTTGAATTGACCCATATTTGAAGGTTTGGTCACTATGGAATGAACTATTCGGAATGATTACAAGGAGGAGGATACATGGCCTTGTAGAAGTAGGTTCCTCGCTGGACGAAGTATGTCACCAGCGGTGGACTTCAAGGTTTCCAAAAGTCCATGCTGTTCCCCTCCCCCCACTCCCTTGGCCTTTGGAACAGGATGTGGCCCACCATGCACCCCACCATAATGATAATGAACTAAGCCTCTGAAACTCTAAGTGAGCCCCAATTAAGGTTCCTTATAGAGGAGTTGTCTTGGTCGTGGTGTCTCTTCACTGCACTAGAACAGTGACTAAGATACTTTTTAGTTCTGAAAGCTAGAACAAAAAGAAGCAAACTTTCCCAGGAGGAGTATATGACAGGAAATAATCAAATTGAGGGCCAACGTCAATAAAATAGAAACAACAAAAACAATACAAAGAATCAATGAAACAAAATTTGGTTCTCTGAGAAAACCAAGAAAATAGACAAACCTTTATTCAAACTAACTAAAAGACAGGGACAAATATCTAAATTAAAAAAATCAGAAATGAAAAGGGGGATATAACAAGAGATGCAGAATGTCTTAGGGTTTCTGTTGCTGTGAAGAGACACCATGACTAAGGCAACTCTATAGAGAAAATCATTTAATTGTGGCTGGCTTAAAGTTCAGAAGTTTAATCCATTATCATCATGACAGCAAACATGGCAGCATGCAGACAGATGTGGTTCTGGAGAGGTAGCTGAGAGTTCTACATCTGTATCCACAGGTAGCAAAAAGAGAGACACTGGTCCTAGCTTTAGCATCTAAGACCTCAAAGACCATCCTCAGTGGCATACTTCCTCCAACAAAACTACACATGCTCCAAGAAGGCCACACATCCTAATAGCGCCACTTCCTATGGGTCTATGGGAGCCATTTTCATTCAAACCATGACACCAAGGAAATCCAAAGAATTATTAGGTCATACTTTAAAAACCTGTACTCCACAAAATTGGTAAATCTAAAAGAAATGGACAATTTTCTCAATAGATATCACTTACCAAAGTTAAATCAAGATCAGATAAGCAATTAAAAAGGCCCATAACCCCTAGGGAAATAGAATTGGTCCTTAATATCTCCCAAACAAAAAAAAGCCCAGAGACAGACAGTTTTAGCATAGTATTCTAGCAGACTTTGAAAGAGGAGTTAACACCAATACTCCTCAAATTAGTCCACACAATAGAAACAAAAGGCACATTGCCAAATTGATTTTATGAGGCTATAGTTACCCTAATACCCAAACCACACAAACATTCAACCAATAAAGAATTACAAACCAATCTCCCTCATGAACATAGATGCAAAAATACTCAATAAAATACTCACAAACTGAATATTTCAATCACTCACCATGATCAAGTGGGCTTCATCCCAGAGATTCAAAGAAAAAACCTACATGATCATCTCATTAAATTCAAAAAGCATTTAATAAAAATCAAACATTCTTTTATGATTAAAAAAAAAGTCCCGGAGTGACTAAAGATACAAAGGATATATCTGAACATAATAAAGGTAGTATACACCAATCCTACTGCCAACATCATCCTAAATGGGCAAAAATTAAAAAGAATTTCCATTAAAATCAGGAATAAGACAAGTCTATCTACTCTCTCCATATCTATTCAATACAGTACTTGAAGTTGTAACTAGTGCAATAAAACAACTACAGGAGATCAAGGGGCTACAGATTGGAGAAGAAGAAGTCAAAATATCATTATTTGCAGATGATATGATGGTATACATAAGAAACCTCAAAAATTCTACCAGGAAACTCCTACAGCTGATAAACACCTTCAGTAATGTAGTGGGATACAAGATTAACTCAAAAAATCAGTATCCCTCCTATATACAAATGACAAACAGACTGAGAAAGAAATCGGGGAAACAACACCCTTCACAGCAGCCACAAATAATATAAAATATCTTGGTGTAGATCTAACCAAGCAAGTGAAAAACCTGTATAATAACAACTTTAAGTATTTGAAGAAAAAAATAGAAGATAGAAAGCTCTCCCATGCTCCTGGATTGGTAGATTAACATTTTCTGTTACACAGAGAAACCCTGTCTCAAAAAAAATGGCCATCTTACCAAAAGCAATACACAGATTTAGTGCAATCCCCATCAAAATTCCAACACCATTCTTTACAGACCTTCAAAGCACAACTTTCAATTTCATAAACAAAAAACCCAAGATAGTTAAAATAATCCTGATCAATAAAAGACTTTCCGAAGATATCACCATCCCTCATTTCAAGCTCTAACAGAGCTATAGCAATAAAAACCACATGGTATAGACATAAAAACAGATACTTTGACCAGTGGAATCAAATCAAAGACCCAGACATAAATCTTCACACTATGGATAAAGAAATCAGACACGCATAATGGGGAAAAAAAAGAAAACATCTTCAACAAATGGTGATGGTCTAACTGGATTTTGCATGTAGAAAATTGCAAATAGACCCATATTTATCACCCTGCACAAAACTTAAGTCCAGCCGGGTGGTAATGGTGCATGCCTTTAATCACAGCAGTTGGGCAAAAGGCAGATCTCTGTGAGTTTGAGGCCAACCTGGTCTACAAAGAGAACTTCAGAACAGCCAGGGCTGTTACACAGAGAGTCCCTGTCTCAAAAAAAAAAAACCAAAAAACAAAAACCCTCAAGTCCAAGTGGATCAAGGACATCAACATAAAACCAGACACACTGAACCTGATAGAAGAGAAAGTAGGGAATCACCTTGGCACAGGAGAAAATTTTCTGAACAGAACACCCATTGTGCAGGCATTGAGATCAGCCATTAATAAATGGGACCTCATGAGCCTGAAAAGTTTCTGTAAGGCAAAAGACACAGGCACTATACCAAAATGGCAGCCTACAGAATAGGAAAAGATTTTCACCAACTCCACATCTGATAGGGGGCTAATATTCAAAATATATAAATAACTCAAGAAACTAGGCATCAACAAACCAAATAATCCAATTAAAAATTGGGGTACAGATCTAAATAGAGAACTTTCAATAGAGGAATCGCAAACGGCCAAGAGACATTTAAAGAAATGCTCAACATCCTTAGCCATCAGGGAAATGTAAATTAAAATTACTTTAAGAGTCCATCTTACACCTGTCAGAATGACTAGGATCCAAAACACAAATGACAGCCCATGCTGGTGAGGATGTGGAACAAGAACACTCCTCCATTTCTGGTGAGATTGCAAATTTTTACAGCCACTATGGAAATTAATAGGATGGTTCCTCTGAAAATTGGAAATCAATCTACCTCAAGACCCCAAAAGAAGTTCCATCCTACCACAAGGACACTTGCTCAACTATATTCAAAGTGATTTTATTCATAACAGTCAAAATCCGGAAACAACTAGATGTCTCTCAGCTGAAATGGGTAAGGAAAATGTAGTACATATACACAATGGAGTGTTACTAAGATATTTTTTTAAAAATTACATCATGAACTTTGCAGGTAAATGGATGGAACTAGAAAAACTAATCCTGAGTGAGGTAACCCAGACCCAGAAAGACAAACATAATATGTATTCTCTTATAAGTGCTTATATGATGTAAGTAAAGAACAATCATACCACAATCCACACACCCAGAGAGGCTCAGTCACAAGAAGGACAGGGATGCATAGCTCTCCCTGAGAAGGGAAATAGAATAGATTTTACAGTGAACTGGGAGCAGATGGGGATAGGATTAGGTGGGGGAGAGAGGGAGAGAATACAGGGAGAGGTGACTGAAATTGGGGGTCATTTGGAGGGTGATGTGGAAACCTAGTGCAGTAGAAACTCCCAGAATTTTATGAGGGTGACCCTAGCAAGGACTCCTGGCAGTGGAGGATATGGAGCCTGAACTGCCCATCTTCTGTAACCAGGCAACTTCCAGTGGTGAGGCTGAGACACCAACCTAGCCACAAAATCCTCAACCTACAATCTGTCTAGCCTGCAAGATGTGCTGGGCAGTGGTGACTCAGAACTTGTGGGAGTACAAACCAATGACTGGTCCAGCTTGAGACCCAAGCCATGAGAGGGAGCCCATGTCCATTACTGCCTGAATGGCCAGGAACCAGAAGCTGGATGGTTCAGAGACCTAGGACAGATCCATGCCTAGCCCCGTTGTCATCAGAAAGGCTTCTTCTGAAGGCTGATGGGAGCAGATTCAAAGACCGACAGCCAAACATAAGGCAGAGCTTGGGGAACCCTGGGAAAGAAGGTGCGGAAGGATTGTAGGAGCCAGAGGGGTCAAAGACACCTGAACAACACAGCCCACAGAATCAACTAAGCAGGGTTTAGAGGGACTCACAGAGACTAAAGTAGCAATCGCAGAGTCTGCTTGGGTCTATACTATGTCCTCTACATATATGTTGTGATTGTTCGGCTTTGGGTTCTTGTGGGACTCCTAACAGTGGGAGTCGGGGTGTCTCTGACACACTGTTCTTAGGACACTGCTCCTCCTAATGGGTTGCCTTGTCCAGTTGATATAAGAGTTTTATTGCATCTTGTAATGTCATATTTGGTTGATACCCCTGGGAGACCTTCTTTCTGAAGGGAAATGGAGGCGGGTGGATATGGGACTAGGAAGAATGGACAAAAGAGAAGCTGCAATCAGGATGTATTTTATGAGAGAAGAATAAATAAAAGCAAAAAAGAAGAGACCATCATAAATGAGGCAGAATCTTCTGAGAAGTGTTTCCTCGGGGTGAGCACACAGAAGCTGTGATCTAGACAGGGCCAAGGCTCTGTCTTGTGCAGACAGGCAAACCTGGTAATGAGTTTTTCAGGTAGTGCTTACTGGTCATTGAGGCATGAAGGAGTCATGGAGAATTGCTGAGTCTTGGCACTGGGAGAAGTGGGGAGAACACTTGGTAAATGTGTAGCCTAACGTAGAACCATCAAAACAGAGGGGTGCTGGAGAGACATTTACACTTGGCATCATGTAGCAGATCAGAGTCCCTGAAGATGGCCCAGGAGAAACTGCCAGTCAAAGGGCAGCCCAGTCTCAGCAGGAGACTGCAGCATTTTGGAGGCACCAATACCTTGAACGAACCACCAAGAACAGCAGCGTCTGTGGGCAGAAGCTGGCTTGGCCTCTGATACCGGCTACCTGTGCAAGTCAAGCCCTTCGAGATTTAAGGTCCCAAAGGCCTGCCATTGATCTTCACGATGTTTGGCTTTGGTTTTGCTTTGATATGATTGTGACAGTACCTGGTTCTTCCCTCTTAGAGTAAGAAAGTACTTAGCTTTCATTTTATTTTTATTTTACAGGAGCCCATAGTTAAGAGGCTTTGGAATTTTATAGATATTTGGAATTTCAGAGAGACTTTGGATATTTTAAAGAAACTGAATTTTTTTAAATATTGAAAATTTGAAGAACTATGGGACCCTTAAAAGTTGGAATAGTTTACATTGTGATATTGATATTAATATGAAATCTTAGAGACAACAGAAAAGGGAAACATTGTGGTTGGACAGTGGGGTATCGCCGTGTCCAGCTGACACAGGATCTATTGTGTTCATTAGTTTCCTGTCAACTTGGCACAAGCAAGAGTCATTTGGAGATGGGGAACCTCCACTGGGAAAATGGTCCCACCAGACTGACATGTAGACAAGCCCAAGCTGCATTTTCCTGATTGGTGATTGCTGTAGAATGGATGGTGTCACCACTGGGCAGGTTCCTGGGAGCTAAAAGAAACAGGCTGAGCAAGCCATGAAGAGGAAGGCAGTAAGCAACCCTGTCCTCTGCTTTACTTCTTGCCTTGAGTCGCTGCCTTGACTCCTCTGAATGATGGACTGCACACTGTAAGCTGAAATAACCCTGTCCTCCAAATGTTGTATTTGGTCATAATCTTTTACCACAGCAATTGAAGCCCTAACAAAGACAGAATCCAGCAACACGCATGGATCAGATAGTTCACCGCCTGGGAAAGTAAGTCGTTGAAGGAAGATGGCAGGAAATACGAGCTAAAGGAGCCAAAGGAGAATTTGGTGAGGGACCTCAAAGGTCAACCGTCTGAGAAAGTCCCTGGATGCAAGAGCTGGCCAACAGAGCCAAGACGGACAGTGTACCTTAAGATGCTGCAGTGTGAATTAGGCCAGTAAAAAAGGAGAAGGGTTGGAACAGGTCACTCCCCCAATGCCAGTGACCTTGCCTATAACTGTGTGTAGAAATTTCCTCTAAATTGAGACACTGTGTACTAGACAGAGGACTCTTAAGACTTAGAAAGTAGGGGTGGAGAAAAAAATTGTCTTTGATTATGCTCCAGTCCCAGTTCTGATTGTGACTCAGATGTGATCTGGGCCACTTCCTAATGTCTCTAAGCCTTGATCCCTCAGACTAGAGATAAAAGGATGGTATCTCAGGAGGTAGAGATAAAAGGATGGTATCTCAGGAGGTAGAGATAGAAGGATGGTATCTCAGGAGGTAGAGATAGAAGGATGGTATCTCAGGAGGTAGAGATAGAAGGATGGTATCTCAGGAGGTAGAGATAGAAGGATGGTATCTCAGGAGGTAGAGATAAAAGGATGGTATCTCAGGAGGTAGAGATAGAAGGACGGTATCTCAGGAGGTAGAGATAGAAGGATGGTTCTCAGGAGGTAGAGATAGAAGGACGGTATCTCAGGAGGTAGAGATAGAAGGACGGTATCTCAGGAGGTAGAGAAAGAAGGATGGTATCTCAGGAGGTAGAGATAGAAGGACGGTATCTCAGGAGGTAGAGAAAGAAGGATGGTATCTCAGGAGGTAGAGATAGAAGGATGGTATCTCAGGAGGTAGAGATAAAAGGATGGTATCTCAGGAGGTAGAGATAAAAGGATGGTATCTCAGGAGGTAGAAATAGAAGGACGGTATCTCAGGAGGTAGAGATAGAAGGATGGTATCTCAGGAGGTAGAGATAGAAGGATGGTATCTCAGGAGGTAGAGATAGAAGGATGGTATCTCAGGAGGTAGAGATAGAAGGATGGTATCTCAGGAGGTAGAGATAGAAGGATGGTATCTCAGGAGGTAGAGATAGAAGGATGGTATCTCAGGAGGTAGAGATAGAAGGATGGTATCTCAGGAGGTAGAGATAGAAGGATGGTATCTCAGGAGGTAGAGATAGAAGGATGGTATCTCAGGAGGTAGAGATAGAAGGATGATATCTCAGGAGGTAGAGATAGAAGGATGGTATCTCAGGAGGTCCTAGTTCCATCCTGGAGGGAGGCAGGAGTAAGGAAAAGGCTACACTAGAAGGAGAAAGAAAACACAGGGGAGGGAACGTAGACCGAAATCCTGAAAACCACACTTGTGAGTGTCTGTTCTCCAACACAAGCAACTGCCATCTTGGGGCATTCAGCTGCACCCCTGCAAAAACCATCCAGTTGGGATTGCTGATGGTTTACACCCCCCAAATGGAGGGGTGGAGGGGGCATGAGACTCTCACCTGAGTATTGCACCCTTTGTCATGGCCTGTTGAGTACAACTCTGCCTTAATTGGTGAGGACTATGGAAAAGCCCTTGTCCCTTCTGGGAAAGGTTTTTCAGGTACACTCTGTGAGAAGGGACACCCCTGTAAGTAACCCCTCACCTAGGCTCTGTAAGGGAGCAAAGGGTGAACTTTGGTGGAATCATGCCTTGGTTTATTGTCGGGACCTTAGAAGGAGGGAATATGTTGCTTATGTCTCCCCAGGAAGGGACTTTAGCAATAACACTGTTTCCCAGATAATGTGCAGGTGGTGGGCTCTCGCTGGGTGAGTTTCCCACTGGGCTCCAGAACTCCCCAACTCTGAAGTTCCTGGGCATGCCAGTGAAATATGACATGGGGACAATGAGATAGAGAACAAGGTATTTATTGAGTATTGGGCACAGGAGGGGAGGGGACAAAATAGACCTTTATTCTGGCACTTCAGATCCAGGCCCCTGAGGCTTCAGGGAGGATCATGGTCTAGGAACATTGAACAGGTGACACGCTCTTCTCCACAGTGTTCCCTTCATGGGTGACCTGGCAGCTGTATCTGCTGTGAGGTGTCCACTGGTCAGAGGTCAGTGTCAGGTAGCTGCTGGCCATGTACTTGTTGTTAATCTGCTTGGAAGGCTGGGTTGTCTCTATACCCTGCGTGACAGGGATCCCATCCACTTTCCAGTTCACCGTCAAAGTGCCTGGGTAGAATTCGCTCACCAGACACACCAGTGTGGCCTTGCTGGTGGCCTGGAGATCCTTCAGGGAAGGCAGAAACAGCGTGACCAAGGGGTCAGACTTGGGCTGACCTGTGCAGATAGAGAAGGGGATGAGAGATGTCCCTGGAGAGCCCAAGTGACAGGGAAGCACCCTTCTCCTGTCAGGAGCTCTATGGCCATTCATGATACCATCAAGAGTTCTATCCTGGGACCCTGCTTCCTTATTCTTTTCCGTCCACTCAAGTCCCCTAGAGAGCAGACAGCCTGGTACCGTATTAGGTACCCAGCTCCAGCCCCTTGCAATCTCAGCTTCCCCACTGGGCCTGATGCTGACTCTGCTCCTCTCTCGCAGTAGCTAGAATCTGAATTGGGACCTGACACTGACCTCCTGTACATCCGTCCACTCTGATTCAGCCCCGCCAATTCCTTTACTTCTCTGGTACTCAGAGCCTCCCTTATGAACTGGAATACTCTTTTATTCTGGGAGCTTGGTCCTGGGGAGTAGATCTTGAGGTGTACCTGCTATCTAAGGGCTCTGAAGCCTGGGCTCCAGACTCCATTCAGATGTCTCACCAAGGATTAGATTCTGTCCAGAAAAACCCTAGGAACTGACATTTTGTGCACAGTGGTTACCTAATCACAGGACCCTGCATTGGCTGTGTTCCTGGGGCTCCATCTCCCAGACTATGATGATAACAACTCCCTGAGCACCCCCAGAAGTCTCTGGTGACTCCTGATTTCATTTGGCATCATTTGCTCCCTCCTTCTTCATCTAAGTCCAAGGATAACTGAGGAAGAAGGACAAGAGAAACACCTCGCCAAGTCAGCGACCAGGCCCCAAGCCTGAGAGAGCCCAGGAGCAATTGACAGTCTACATTCTTTTTCCTAGTAAGCATCCTGGGAGGACCAGGTTCTAGTTATCTTGCCATCCTGAGCCTTTGTGTGTCCCTGTGACCTTGTAGGCCAGCCAAAAATTGGAGACCTGCAGCCTAGACTGAGCCAGATCCCTCTCCCAGCCTCCGCGGTTTTCCGCCTGGAGTGACCTTAGCTCTAAAGGCTGGGTTCATGGCACTAGCCAGATAGATGGTCATACTCTGTGGCCTTCTCAATTTGGATACACATCTGGGCCTCAATTCAGATGCTGGGGTCTAGCGGTCTTTAAGACCTGAAAACCCAGCCTTTGAATCCTGTCGGGGATCTATCTCAAAAGAGTAAATGAAGTTATTGGGATCCTTCCTGTGGTTTACCCTAAGACTGCTGCCTCTCCCTCACCCACAGAAAACAGTACAAGTCAGAGTAAGGCTAGGGAAGGCAGATGGGAAGAACTCCCTGGAGGGAAAGCAGACTTTTCTGAGACAGTCGGACCATGAAAGCTGCTTACCTAGGACTGTGAGCTGGGTGCCACCACCAAAGACCAACGTTGACTGGGGCTCAGGTGAAAACCCACGGAGCCAGCACCTGGGGCCTGTGCCCCGTTGGATGGTCTGGAACAGGAACCTGTTGGGCAAGACAGGCACATGGTCACAGTAAATGAACTATGTCTTGGCAGAAAGTAGATGAACAGTAAGTATCCCACAAGTCTTGCTATCCCATCTGCCACTTCCACCTCTGAATTTTTCGGTGCTGATAGCAACACCAGGCTCAGAAGATGCTCAAAAAAATTTCTGGGTGGTGTATCTTCACTGGTGGAAATGGTGGAACTAATAAGTTCTGTGTGTGTGTGTGTGTGTGTGTGTGTGTGTGTGTGTGTGTGTGTGTACATGCTCATGTGCACGTATTTTGTTTGTGTTTTAACAAATAAAGCTTGCTTGAAAATCACAGTGCAGAACTAAGCCAATAGAGGCCAGGCAGTGGTGGCGCACGCCTTTAATCCCAGGACTCAGGAAACAGAAGCAGATGGATCTCTTAATTCAAGGCCACCCTGGGTTACACAAAATTGATCCCGTTTTTTAAAAAAGAGAAACAGCTCACACAAAGGTGAGCCCAGCACTTGGGATCTCACGCCTTTAATCCCAGCACTAGGGAGTTGAATATAGGAGCGATACGGCTGAGCGAAGAGAGGGATAAAAGGCAGGAGGAGACAGGAGCTCAAGGCAGTCTAAGCATGCAGTCTGAGGATTCACAGAGATGGGATTGCCCCTTCAGTCTGAGTATTCGGGAAAAGTAAAAAGTGGCTGGCTACACTGCTCCTCTGATCCTTCAGCCTTCACCCCCTAATATCTGACACTGGGTTTTATTTATTAAGACCAATTAGAATTTGTGCTACACACTCGTGTCTCTTTTTACAGTGTCTGAGTCTCTTCCATACCGGTTTCTGGTGATCTAAGCCAAACCAGGACCCAATCACACTGCCCTGTGGGGATTCCAATGCTTTTAATTTCTGTCATGAGGCCTTCAGGTGGCTTGAAAGAAAATGGCCCCCAAAGGGAGCAGCACTAATGGGAGGTGTGGCCTCGTCAGAGAGGTGTGGTCTTGGAGGCAGTGCATCACTGTGGAGGCAGGCTTTGAGGTCTCATATATTCTCAAGACACACCCAGTGAGACAGAGCACTTCTTTTTGCCTGCAAGCCAAGATATAGGACACTCAGCTATTCCTCCTTGTCCACCTGCAAACGCTATGTCGCACCATGATGATAATGAACTAAACCTCTAAAACTGTAAGCCGCCCTAATTAAATGTTTTCCCTTTATAAGAAATGCTGTGGTCATGATGTCTCTTCACAGAAATAGAAACCCTAAGACAGAAATTAGTACCAGGAACTGTACCAGGCTGTGACAGGCCTGACCTGACTTCTGCTTGAAGGAATATGGACCTTGAAACTTTGGATTAGAAAAACAGTTGAACACTTTTAATGCTGCTTAAATGGGCCACACTAGTAGGAGCATGGAATACTGTGCTGTTGAGTGTGATTAGAACTGTGGGGCCTGACTCAAGAGGCTACAGAGGAGAAAAATATTAGTATGTGACCTAGAGACTGGTTTGTGATATTTTGGTGAAGAATGTGGCTGCTTTTTGCCCTTGTCCAAAAAGTCTGCCTGAGGCTAACGTGAAGAATTTTTGAATTAATTTCATTGGCAGAGGAAACCCCCAAACAACCTAGTATTGACTCTGTTGTGTGGTTATTAGTGTTAACTCTGATGAAGATTTGTAAAGAAAAGGAGCAAGCTGAGCAAATAAAATACAAAATGTACAGATTGAAAAATGGGTACCAGGAAGTATAATAGAGCTAAACCCTGTGTTTAAGGAAAATAAAAAGATTAAGAAATGGAATAAAGGAAGTGGTGACCTCAGGGCAAGAACAAAAACAAAAAAGAGCCCAAGTGCCCAGGCTAGGATATGAGTGTCTTTCCTGATCACAGGTGTCTTGAATGAGATGCCATGGAGCCACCAGAGGGGAAAGATGCGAGCTGCCAGCTGGAACCTTGCTGGTAGGCCACGAGCCTTGTGATAAAATATAAAATAATGAAAATGGGTTAAATTAAGTTGTAAGAGCTAGCCAATAAGAAGCTAGAGCTAATAAACCAAGCAGTGACTTAATTCATACAGTTTCTGTGTGGTTATTTCAGGTCCAAGTGGCTGGGAACAAACAAGAGGCCTCCTACAACAAATTGGTGCACCAACGTGGTCAACTATATCTATATGAAATCTGAGAAAGCTTAAAAAGGAATAAAAAAAACAGAATTAAGCGTGGTTTGGTAGTGGTATTTTCTCAGATGGGTTCTGTTTGCTAGAAGCAAGCAGAGGCATTATTCCTTTAAGAAAAAAATGCATGGTTTTGAAACAGTGGCTTTCTGGGCTGAATGGCTCTAACTCTTTCAGGAGGTCTGGCTACAGAGCAGTTAAATGGGTTCTGTGAGCAGAGTGCTGCAACTTGCTTAATGGCAACATAGACCCATTGTGTGTCTAAAAATGGGGCAACATGGCTTTCAGAGGCAGCAAACAGCTCCGCCATGTCTAACTGGACAGAGCAAGCAGGTGGTGCTGTGTTGGCCCTAGCCATGCCTGCTTAGCAATTGACAAAAAGGCACTTCTGGTCAGAAAATAATTACAGATACACAATAGGACAGATTCAGACATAAAAGACCTCTAAACAAGACACAATGTGTTTTAAAAATGTACATAGGCTTGGGAGAGAGGAAAAAGGGGGAAAGAAACATTAAATACAATATAAAAAGTACAGACAGTCATAGATTAAAGGAGTAAAGACAACAAAATAACTATTAAACTTGTAGAAAAAGTAATAGAGTAAGAAAAATTAGCCACATAAAGATGGAATATATGCAAAGAGTCTGGATTATGTATATTATTATGTTTTCTTTGAATTGTTTGACTGTGAAGGAGCTAAGTACAGAGAGACATTTTGTTGTATGGGCTGCTAAACTAAACCAACATATATGTTTTAGAGGTATCTTGATCTCAGAATTTGGGTCTAAGGATTTGTTCCTTTGGAAAAGAGGTTCTTCTTTTGTTTCCATATAGAATGAAAACCTGTGGATCCATTCCAGGCTAATATGGTTTGATGGACCAAGAGCCCCCAAAAGGTCACTGTGAACATCCCCAAAAATGATTTCACCCAACAAAAAGCAGGAAGAAGTTTGGAGAGAACTAAAATCATTCCCTAAATGATTGTTTATAAATGTTTGTTTACATTTAAAGAAGGATATGCTATAGAGATTTACATTGGTATGAATCTTGGTTTATTGATACAAATTTAAGGTCAATTTTGTTAGACGTATATTTCTGTTCTTGATTAAGGTATTGTGTTTGTGCAGCTCATTTAAAAATATAATATAGCCAGGCGGTGGTGGTGCACGCCTTTAATCCCAGCACTCGGGAGGCAGAGGCAGGCGGATCTCTGTGAGTTCGAGACCAGCCTGGTCTATAAGAGCTAGTTCCAGGACAGGCTCCAAAACCACAGAGAAACCCTGTCTCGAAACCACCCCCCCAAAATAAATAAATAAATAAATAAAAATATAATATAAATTAAGAAATAAAGGTTAATAGTCATCTATAATAGTCAAGCTTGTAGTCTTGTTAGCTAGATTTTCTAGATGTACAGAGGTATATTTCAGATGGATAGTTATTCTTTAAACCTCTCAAAGACTATAAAATATGGCATTTAAAATGTTTTAAGAACTTAGGACTTTTCATGACAATGAGACATATATGCTCCTGAGAGCACCAATTGCTTCAAGAGAAAGATGGGCATTGAAGAGGCTCCTTATGGAGTTTGCTAGCCATTTGGGCAAGAAACTGTTCTTGTCTGGACTGCTTGATGCTATGCTATATGAACTGGACAGGCAGGACCTACAGAGAAATGACTGCTGAACTTGCCTAAAATGAGACAATCCTTCAGGGTTCCTGCTTCATGAAAGAGTCTGTCATTCTGCAGGACACAGAAGAAAGTGACCGACAAACTACCAATATAGGAGAAACTGTCTTTGAAATTTCCTGTTTCATGGAAAAGTCTGCTGGATACTATGGGCCTATGCTGGATAATATAGGCTGAAGACGGGATACCCCAACATTACAAAAGAACTTTGGGTGACTGTACAGGAGGTGAGATGTCTCTGTCAATTCTAGAGTTTTAGAAGTTGTTTACAATGCACTTCCTATTTGCTTGGGTAATATTATATCCTTCTGGGGTCTTTGATGGAGTTGAAGAAAATATAGTTATAATTATGGTTTTCAATAGTTATGACAAAAGATAAGGTAGATATAAATATTGTAACTGTAATTCTTGCTTGACAACTGTTTTGTTATATATAATTTTTCTGTGTTAAAGTTAAAAACCTTCCTTTTTGTTTAAACAAAATTCCCCTCTGTATGTTATAAATACCATTGGTTAATAAAGAAACTGCTTTGAGTCTATAGCAAAGCAGGGAAGAATATAGGTAGATAGGGAAAACTAAATTGAATTCTGGGAGAAAAAAGACAGACTCAGCAGAAGCCATGTAACGCTGCCAGAGACAGACCCTAGATGGAACTTTACCTGGTAAGCCACAGCCACATGGAGATACACAGATTAATACAGTTAGTTTAGGATATAAGAGTTAGCCAAAAATATGCTTAAGCTATTGGCCAAACAGTATTGCAAATAATATGGTTTCTGAGAGATTATTTCGGGAGTCTGGGCAGCCAGGAAACGAACAAGCAGCCTCCTCGTACAACAAATACCCAAACTCATTGTATCCAGATGATAATGACCCTGACTCCATGAGTTCTTTCTATCTTTGAAACAACCATGACTCTTCTTCTACCTTATAAATCACTTCTACTATTAGGAGTAGTTAAGTTTTTATGATGCGAAATAACGTTTTTGCTTAAAATTCTTATTGCTTTAAAATTATAAGAACATAAAACAATTAAGCAAATATGAATGCAAAAATTGTGGTAAGATAAACATAGCAAGCCAGACATGGTGGCATGTGCTGGTAATACTAGTGTGTGAGATTAGAAGACAAGAGGATCATGAGTTTGAAGTCAGTCTAGACTATGTAGGAAGACAGTGTATTTTCCCATTTACACCATCTCTACCTGCTTTGCCCAATGGTGTAGATATATGCTCATACAGTTTTTCTGTACTCATTACACAATAACTTCTCATTCCCCTCCACCTGCCCCTTGTCACATTGACTGTGCCCTCACTATGAATCTACACTTGTGAGGTACTCTACGTGAGTGGAATCACTGTTGGTCCTTTGGGGTCAGGCTTATTTCACTAAACACAATGTCTTCAAGTTTCTTCCACATTGTATATGATTTCTGAATTTTGTTCTTTATTAACTAATACAAAATAGATTTCAAAGTGAATAACAATTGCAACCTACTATCGCCTACTAAAAGTCATTCAAAATTTGTTTCTAAGAAACAAAAAAAGTGATTCTTACAGCATAGCTAGGAGACATTTACTGGACCAGAGGATGTGCTGGCTAGTAATATATCAACTTGATCCAAGCTACAGCCATTGGAGAGGAGGGAGCATCAACTGAGAAAATGCCTCCTTAAGATCTGGCTGTAGGAAAGCCTTTGAGGCATTTTCTTAATTAATTAGTGATTGATGTGTGAGGACACAGCCCATAGTGGGTGGGGCCAACCCTGAGGAGGTTGTCCTGAGTTCTGTAAGAAAGAAAGCTGCTGGGTGGTGGTGGCACACGTCTTTAATCCCAGCACTTGGGAGGCAGAAGCAGGCAGATCTCTGTGAGTTCGAGAACAGTCTGGTCTACAAGAGCTAGTTCCAGAATAGGCTCCAAAGCTACAGAAAAACCCTGTCTCAAAAAAAAAAAAAAACCTGGGTCGGGGAGGAGCTGGAGTGATGGCTCAGCAGGTAAGAGTACTGCCTGCTCTTCCAGAGGTCCTCAGCAAACACATGGTGGCTCACAGCCATCAGTAATGAGATCTGGTGCCCTCTTCTGGCCTGCAGGCACACATGCAGGCAGAACACTATAAATGATAAATAAATAAATAAATACATAAATACATAAATATTTTTTAAAAGGTGGGGGCTGGAAAAATGACTCTGGTTAAGAGCACTGGCTGCTCTTCCAGAGGTTCAATTCCAAGCACCCACATGGCAGCTCACAGTTACAGCTGTCTGTAACTCCAGTTCCAGGGGACCTGACACCTTCACACCAGTGCACATACAGTAAAGTTTAAAAAGAAATAACTGGCCAAAGAAGGCTGAGCAAGCCATGGAGAGCAAGCCAGTAAGCAGCATTCCTCTGTGGCCTCTGCACCAGCTCCTGGCTCTAGTTTCCCACTCTGAGCTCCTCTCCTAGTTCCCTTTAGTGGGGAACTGTGATGTGAAAGCATACGCTGAATAAACCCTTTCCTCCCCAAGTTGCTTTGGCCATTGTGTTTATCACAGAGGTGTTTGCCAGATTCTTCAGGAATGGTAACTTGTTGTGCTGTTGTGCCATATATGAATTTCAAGATGTTCATCTGTTTGCTTTGTTTGTGTGTTGAAACAGGGTCTCACACTGTATCCCTGGATGACTTGGAAATCTCTAAATAGACCAGCCTGGTTTCAAACTCACAGATATCTGCCTGCCTCTGCCTCCCAAGTGCTGGGATAAAAGGTGTGCACTACCACACCCAGTTCTATTTTTTTCTTTTTATGTGAGGGGGAAAAAAGGTGATTGAATCTTGATAGGGGTTACATTGAGTCTAGTCACTCTGGATAGTATAAACATTCATGACTGACATGCTGGCAAAGGCGCCAAAACAGTTCAAGGTGAGAATTACCATTCAACATATGGCTCAGACAAAGGAACAGGCACTTCCCTGCCTCGTACCACACACATGAACTGATGAGAGATCTCAGAATAAGAGCTACAACTTAAAAGGTGGGGTTATATGAAAACGAATGTGAAATCTGTTTACAAAAGAAATGGTTAGGACTCTTCCCCAAAGCTACATACCATCTACCCTGAACATAACCATAAAGGAAAATGACAATAAATCTGGACTAGGGGATGCCATGTCCAATTGAGGTCAATTACCACCCTGGAACTGAAAGTTAAGTGAACACTTACACCGTGGAAGCTAAGGTTCCCTAAGGCCTCTTTTCTATTTTAGTGCCCCAAATACTAGAAGCTAGTTTTTAATCTTCCAGGAAAACGGCAGTAAGAGTCAGGTCAAGGAGAAATACCTAATGATGCTAAAGCATCTTGCCAAATTATCCAGCCAAGATCGCAGTGTAGTGAGGACCACAGTCTACCATCACCAGCGCCACAGTGTCCTCTGCACAATGTCCCATCTCAAGTAAAGAACAGACAGCACCATCACATGCCAGAGGAGGCTTCCAATAGGGAAGACCAGGTTTCCACATCAGCATTGAGTTTTCTCCACAGAAGAAGGACTACAGGTTTGTGTTTTTCTTGTGTCATTTTGGTAGCTTGTGTTTTAAATGTATTGGGACAAAGTCTTTCTGATGCATACCTTCTGATGCACCTTCTATGATGCCCTCCACCCTGTCACAAGTAATGATTTCCTTACCTGAAACGCTGAAATATTTCAGATTTGGGGATTTTTTGCACATATCTGATCTGTGAGGAATGAGCCCCAACTCTAAACAAAGCAGTATTTATATTTGATGTTCACATCATACAATAGTCTGGAAGTGTTTTTATACAGCAGTCCCAGCGTGCCCACATTTTGACTATGAGGCCATCATACAGCAGTCCCAGTGTGCGTATATCTTGACTCTGAGACCACAATACAGCATTCCCAGTGTGCCTGCATTTTGGCCACAAGGCCAGTTACGCAATTCTCCATGAGCCTAGAGCCAGGTTTGCACTTGTGAAGCTTGGGAGTTTGGAACATTTTTGAGTAAATATGTTCAACCTATATGAAGGGTAATTTATAGTTTTGCTTTTATTTCTTCCATTTTCTTGATCATTTCTAATGTTTTTTAATTATGATTTAATAAAAAATCTTAATGTTTCATTAATTTTTTCCTTTGGCTATGATTGTTAAAAGTGGGAACCCATTCAGTAATCAAAGAACAAAATGTTGATAAAACAACTTGGATAAATCGCAAAAGTGGTAAACTGAGCTAAAGAGTACAAGTTCAAAGGTTATATACACTGAGATTCCTCATCTTTAGAAAGAGGAAATAACCTGTGATCCCTCCACCCCCTGATGAACATCCAGTAAAGCAGGCCAAATGAAAAATACACAGTGTTTCCCTCTGCAGAACGCAGCCATGGTTCAACTCAGAGCAGACCATCTTAATATCTGAGACAGGGTCTTGTACTGAACCTGGAGCCCACGGATTCGGCTAGACTAGCTGCCCAGTGAGCCAAGGGGCTCCCCGAACTTCCCTGTGCTAGCATTAGCAGCAAGGCTACTTCCCGCTGTTTGCATGCACGCTGAGAGTCTGAACTCAGGTCCTCGTGTTTGAGGGGCAACGTCTTCTGGACCGAGCCATCTCTGTGGCTCCAGTTTCTACTCTCCCCACCCAACACTGCCATAATATTTAATGGACAATTTGATAATTCTCTGAGAATAAATTTCTAGAACTACAACTACTGGCAAAGATGCACACACACTGTTAATTCCAAATGAATTAAGACCGTGGGACACTAAAATGATATTGGGCCATGGCCTTAATCCCAGCTATTCCAGACAGTGTAGGGTGGAATATGGCAAATTCAAATCGTGCCTAGGCTACAGAGAGTAATATCAGACTGGGCAACCTAGCAAGACCTTCTCTCAAAAGAAAAAAAAAGAAAGGAAAGGAAAATGGAGATGGGCTAAGGGTGTGGTTCATTGGTAGAAAACTGACCCACCATGAACAAGGTTTAAACTTAGTTTAAACCATCATCTGCCCAGAGCCCTCCTCCCAGGCAGATCCTCTCTTCTCACACCTCTGGCCTCAAGGGCCACCTTCCTTCCTAGTCACCCATTCCAGCCTCCAGTCCATGGACCCAAACATTCACCCACAAGCAAGTCCCTTACCTGCCTGGCAGGGCCCACAGACTAGGTCTGCTGCTTTTCATTGAAGCTTCAGAGCCCATAGCTCTGCTCCTTCGTGCTGAGCTTGGAGAAAGTACATGCTGAACACCACCTACTAGGCCCACCAGCAGCAACAGCAGGAGAACTTTGCACTGCCTGGGGATGGCACCCAGTGACTGTCCTGTTCTGAGTTCCATTGTCCCTAAAGTCCAAAGTTACCTCTGGCCCCACTTGCAGTGTAGGATTCCTGGCAAAAGGGCTCACTCCTCCACTGATGGCCAGAAGCTGCTCCAGAGCAAATGGATCTGTGTAGCCAAACCCCAGGTTGGCTCTGGTTTCCGCCAGCAGCAGGCACCCTCGAGTGCCCACGGTCCTCTTCTGCGGAAGACTCTCCCAGAGGGACATCTGAAAACTACCCTGTTGCGGTTGGAATATAAGCTCACACCTGCCTGTCTAACCCCATCCTTGGAGCTCTGGGGGGCTCTGCCTAACTGATATCCAGTTCCACGAGGACCCTTGGGTCTGCAGAGCAAGTCCCCAGAGCTTAGAGAGGCCACAGAGAGCAGCTGAACACCTGCCTGGCAAAACAAGAGTCTCTAGAGGCTTAATGCCAAGGAGGTGCGGTTGTAGCTCATACAGGGTCACTGGTGTCCTGAAAGCGAGGTTTGAATTCAGCAAAAAGCCATTGTTGTGATCCAGGGATTATGAGATAGTATTTAGAATGCTGTTTAATGCACCGTGTTCAGCACCCATAGATCTTTATAGATAACACTCTGTATCTGTAAAAGCATAACTGATAAACATTAGCTGCTCATGGTGGCGCCTGTCTGCAATTCAGCACTGGGGAGGCTGAAACAGGAGGATGGCGAGTTAAAGGCCATCCTGAGATATAACAAGATCCTGTTGCAAAGAAAGCATCGCAAAACAGAGAAAATGAAGAATTATACAGTAGTATATTACATGCTCATTGGATACACACCTTATGTGTGCATTGTGAAATAGCTTGAACTCTTGTTTTCTGTAAGATCAGATCACGTAAAGTCTACCCTCATCACCATTTTCAATGACTTATTAACTTCCTGTGGCATGGCAGAACTTCAGAACTCATTTGTACAACCTTCGCCCAAAGCCCATAGGCTTCTTCGCCAGCTGTGGGAGCTTTCACTTGGCCACGCAAGGCTCCCCCATCATCTATCCAGCCACACTGTGGGATTCTGTAACAAGCAGATGTCTTGCTTGTCCCACGAAGATTATGAGGGCCATAGTGAGCCCAGACTCCATGTACTCATGAGATTCTGCTTGGTTCCCTGTGTCCTCAAAAACTGACTGCAGACCCTGAGGGACAAATACTACATCTTGGAGTGCCTATGGTCCATCCAGACAAGGACAGGTACCAGAAAATAGAATGTGAGTTACCTAATAGATGTGAAGTACAGGGATGCTTCTGGTACAGCCTAGCTTTTTCTTAGTAGAGGCTCAGGGCACTGCCTACTTTGGGCTCTTTATAACTTGAACATTGAAGGAAGAATCCAAAAGGATATTGACTATGTTCTTCAATAAACCCCACATCCCTGGATTCATTGATGCCCCCTTGGAGCAATGCCAGATCTCCAGCCCTTTGCAACTGTTTTTTCTGAGTCCTGATCCTACCATGGCCTCTGGGCAAGAAGCAGCCACAAACCACAGCTTCCTGCAGTTATCCAGATGTAGCCATCAGACCGCGCCCTCGCTCAACACTCAAGATGTCTGAACACTCAAGATGCCTGACTCCTCTATTCGGGTAGAAAACTGTCTCCTCTTCAGGTACTTCAGCCCTTCTTTGGGACCAAAAATGCCCCCTTTTCTCTAGCTCCTGCCCATCTCTCCCCTCAAGGCTCCGGAGAGGCTGTCGGCCGCCATTGCACACCCACCTACACAGACTAATTTTAGGACAGCTACAGAACTGCTTTTTCCAGATCACACTTGTTGATGTTCTAAAAGCTTCCTGGCTTTCAGAATCCCTGACCTTCCGTAGCTCCCAAGACCCTCTCTGGGGTGGCTTCTGTGATTTTTGAAGGGCGCAAACCACTCTCCAAAGCCCAGAGGTTTCCAGGCTTCCTTGTATATGAGAATGATAATGTAGCAACCACTGGCAAGTACTGAGGCCAGTGGGATGAAGTCTAGTCTATGTGTCTATGTGGCTGAGCCACAGAGCCCAGGGACTTGGCCAAACATTAATCTGGATGTTTTGTGGATTATTTTGGTGAAATTAATATTTAAATCATGGACTTCAAATAATATAGATTTCCTTTTGTGATATGGATAGCTTCATCTAGCTCACTGGAGTACAAAGATGAAAATTCCCTGAACAAGAGGAAATTTTGCCGGCTGATGACTTTGTACATGAACAGCAACTCCTCGCTGGACTTCCAGTTCGACAGCCCCCTTCAGATTCTGAACTTGCCTTCTTTGAGCTGTGGACAAATATTCCTGAAAATCTTAATCTCTCTGCATGCATACACACACACACATTTTTCTCTATGATATTAATAAATCAGCTATGTCATCTGATATCCATAGAGTGCTCACTATAATCTCATCGATGGGCACACTGAAATGCAGAGGCTTGTACTGGTACACTTCCTGCCCAAGCAGGAAAGCATAGAGGGCCTTAAGTCCAAAAACACTAAGCCTTTTATGAGTCATGAATATCTTTGAAAATGTGAGGAAAGTCACCGAAAATCCTTCAGAAAACATATATGCCTCCATACAATGCTCCTTCTGACCTGCGGAGCTTCACAGTTAACTACACATGTGTTAGACTTGAAACCTGGGGTGAGCGGGAAGTAACCCCATTCACTTCAGCTTCTCTGGTGCACTGAACCCCAAACGATGGCACTCAGTGGCTTCAGGATTCACAGAGTTCAGTCCAGACAGACGTTTCTGATCAGGATCCATAAAATATAAGGTGTAGTCAAGGCTCTCTTGGTAGAGCGAATGACAGAAAGATCAAGTTCAAATTCCAGATAGAAGACAAATCTAGTCACTAATTCTGATGCCTCTGCCTCCAGCAGAGGCCGACCAGAACCATGGGTACAGATCTGCGGGAGTTACAGTGACCTGGGCACACTGACCCTCTGGTCAGTGAATGGGATGAACACCCACAGATAACCAACTCTGCCCTCCTCCCCTGCCCTGCCGACACGTCCTGGAAGAGATAAACCAAAACCCACGGCAACTGAGAATGCCAAAGCTGGAACCGGCCTGAGCAGAGCTAACAGCACAATTCTGAAAGGACTGCCCTTAAAGGAGACGGCTGGGTTGAATGTGCTAAATAAGATGTCCACCACAGGCCAGTCAGAGCTCTTCAAAACATCTATGTCAGAAACCACTAGGACACACACAGGTGTCGTGTGTGAATGCAGAGAAGAAAGCAAATACCTCTCCCTGACACCCACTCTCTCTGGTGTGGATGTAGTTTGCCCTCTAAAAGTTCATGTGCTCAAAGCTTTGTCCCCAGCGTGGCAATCCTGAAGATGGTGGTACCTTTAAAAGGTAGGGTCTTGGGGCTGGGGAGATGTCTCAGAGGTTAAAGGGCTTGTCACACAAGGGAGAGGTCCCCAGTCTGAACCCCCAGAACCACATAAATGCCCATCTATATAATCCCCAGCACTCTGAAGATAGAAAGTGAAGATTCCTGGGGCAAGCTGGCCAGCTAGACCAGCTGAATTGCTGAGGTCTGGGTTCAACTTCCAACCTCTATATACAACACACATACATCACACACACACATACATTAACATGTATACACAAATACACATGCAAAACAGAAGTTGAGTCTACTAGAAGGTGATTAGGTAATTGGGGCATTCACCTATGGAATGGTTTAGTAGAACCATACCAGAGGACTGCATGGCGATCGCAATACTTGTGAGGCCAATGGTCCGATAGCACTTAAAGGGGCAAGGTCCCAATATCAGCACAAGGATGTTAGACTTATAGAGCCAAGGGTTCCTAATGTCTGAGATCTGCACAGGGATTTAAAACTGCTAGGCCCAAAGGCTCTGATGCCTGGGGTTACCTGGGATGATAACATTTGTACAGCCTACCTATTTTTACCATTTAGTGATATTACCCACTTAGGGAGATAAAAATTACTAGAGACCGGCATTTAAAAAGCTTTCCTTGCCCAACCAAAAGTCCTATCCACATAGAACAAGAGTCCTCGGGCTGGATCTTCCTGCTGCCACATGGGCCTTAGAGGAGGAGGAGTGAATGGGGTGTGAGGAGAGGAAGAGAGGGAGGGGAAGCTATGTTGGAAAATTAACTAATTAATAAGAAAGACATCTCATACTCATTGATTGATAGAATAAATGTAGTGAAAATGACCATTTTTTAAATAAAAGCTTCTTGCCTATTCAAAAAAAAAAAAGAGTCCTCAACCAGCTGATTACTGACCATTGTCTTGCTCCCAGTAATACTCTTTGATTTAAAACATAACTGCCTAGAACTTCTCAATGCAGGAGACACAGCTCACCCACTGTCTTTCCCTAAGGAGTTTACTCAAGCCAAGTATGCTATTTCCACTCCCAAGCCTGGCTCTACGTCCACAGCAGCTCCTGTGCTGGCCCAGTCTGAAGCTGGAATCCATATAGGACCAAGAAAAGAAGTTCACACACCCAGGGAATATCACAAAAAACAAACAATATGAAATACCAAGATAATATGTTTCCTCCCTCGCAAAACCCACCCCCTAGTTAGTCCTACAGAAATGTTCTCCAAAGAGAATTACTTAGATAAACCTCAGCACACATAAATTAAGAGAACAATCATAAACTTGAACAAAGAATCTAAAAAGATTAAAGAAGACATTAAAAAACAACTTCAATGAACTTAAATGGATAGCAAAAAGCACCTAAGGTATGTCTACAGGTAAATAAAATGATGAAGATAATGCAAGACTCAAAAGCTTATTTAAAGAGAGAAATATTAAGAGTTCAAGCTGAAACAAAAATGGAACTGAAAACTCAATAACACAATCAGAAAGCTGAGGGGGAAGCCTTATAAGTATGATCAAGTGGAAGTAGAAGACAAAACACGTGAATTTTAAGATAACGTGAAAGACTTAGACCACACAAGCAAAGAATATGAAAACAATAAACAAATGAAGGAAACTTGTGGGAATTGTAAGATACCATAAAAAGACCAAACCTTCAGTTTATAGCTGAAAGAGAAGAATACAAAGTCAGTGGCATGGATCTGATCCTTCAACAGGATTATAGAAGAAAAACTCCCCCAAATTAAGGGGGAACATACACATGCAGATACAAGAAGCACCTAGAACAAAAAAGACAAGACCAGAAAAGAAACTCCCCATATCAATCAGGGGTCTCTAAAGGAACAGAACTGATAGGTGAATTTATATGTAAGGGAACTTTATTAGAGGGCTTACATGCTGTGGTCCTGCTAGTTCATCTTTCACTGTCTCCCAAGAACCCAATAGCTCTTCATTCCACGAGGCTGGATGCCTCAGTTTTTCCTCAGCATACATCAAAATCCTGAAGAACTAGGCTTGAATACCAGCAAAGGAATGCTTCTGTAGCAAGATATAAGAACGTGTCAGGGAGAGTGAAGGCCAACAGACAAAAAGCAAAAGCTTTCTTCTTCCATGTCCTTTAGATGGGCCCAAGTGTGGCCTAGGTTTAAGGGGGTCTTCTGACCTCGTATGATCCAGATTTAAGGTTGGCCTTCCAACTTCAAATGATCCAATCAAGAAAAATCCCTGACAGGTGTGCCTAGCTGCTTGGATTTGTAGTAAATTACAGATGTAGTCAAGGTGACAACCAAGAATAGTCCTCACATTCCCTACGATATTGTACAGTTAAAACACTAGATATAAATAATAAAGAGAGGGTACCGAAGGCTGCAAGAGAAACAGCGCAAGTCACATACAAGGGACACCTGTTGGGATTAAAGATGATTTCTAAGTGGAAACTTTAAAAGACAGCAGGGCCTAGAACAATATACTTCAAGTTCAAAAGGACCATGGATGCCAACCTAGATGACTATACCCAGCAAAACTACCTACCATAGTTGAAGGGGAAAGAAAAATATTACATAATATACACAGGCTGAAAGAATCCGTGTCCATCAAATCAGACTTATAGAAAATACTGAAAGCAATACTTCAGTGTGAAGAAAGGAATACGCACAGCTCACAGGCAACCATCATCAGAGAAGCCTCCTTCTAGAGCAGATGGGAACAAAAGGAGACCTGCACCACAACCAGAAAATATGCAGAGTAAGGAGACCTTGAAACTCTCAGCCCTAATGAGATGTCTCCATCAAATCCCTCCCCTCAGCGCTCAGGGAACCCTGCAGAAGAGGAGGCAAAAAAAAGTGAAAGAGCCAGAGGGGATGGAGGACACCAGGGAGTCAAGGCCTTCTAGACACAGCAGGGCAGTGCACATCTGAACTCGCAGACTGTGACAGCATGCACACAGCCTGCATGGGTCTCCACTAGGTGGAGTCCTAGAGCTGAAAGGAGAAATGGACACACAGCCCATCTCTAGCCCAGAAATTATCTCCAATTGACAGCCACTTGCAAATGAAATAATTGTTTTCTCCAAGGGAGTCTCTCTGGGGAAACAAACCACTCTTAAAGAGAGACCCCATGCCCAGCAGTGGATGCCAACACAAAACAAACCCAATGCCATCTTTTGGGGGGGGGGGTCTCATAATGCTAAGTTAGTGTGTGTGTGTGTGTGTGTGTGTGTGTGTGTGTCCTCGTCCATCCTTCAGGTCCTTTGTGTATATATTAGATTTTCATGGAATTCCTGAGTGTTCTAACATGTGTGTCTCCGAGTCTATACGTGTTTCTTGAGCTTTATCTTTGGTTCTTTTTCTTGTTTGGTTGTTTTGTTCTATTCCAATTTGTTTTCTATTTATTGTATTTTATTTTATTAAAATAAAGCTATTATTATTCCTTAGATGCCTGTTTGTTTTCTGACAATAGACAGAAAAGATGTGGATCCAGATGAGAGGGGAAATGGGGAAGAACTGAGAAAAGGAGTAGGAGGAAAAACCATAAGCAGAATACACTGTATAAAAAAACTATTTTCAATAAAAGAAAAAGTAAAAAAAAAATAATGATTACAAGAACAACAACAAAAAAAAAAACAGGCTGAACTAGCAACCTCCGTGGGAGCAGGCCCAAATGACCTCCAGAATTGCAGAGTGACCTCTGGGATTGCAGAGCAACCTCTGGGAACACCAAGCGACGTCTGGGAACACCGAGTGACCTCTGGAGTGACTGGAACTGTGGCCCTGATTGCACCATGAGGAGTAACCATCTGAGCCTTGGATCCACTAGCACCTGGAAGATTGATAATCAGAGACACAGCCCCAACTATACAAATCAGAGAAAAAGATGGGTAGACAAGGTAAGAACACACTCAACACCACAAAGAACAACACGACACCAACAAAAACTAGTGACTCTACAATAGCAAGACTTAAACACCCCAATATAGATGAAGCAGGAAAAAAAATGACCTAAGAAAAATCTTTTGGAGAATGTTTGAGCCCCTTAAAGAGGAAATGAAAAATTTCCTCAAAGAAATGGAGGAAAAGACAAACAAAAAGTTGGAAGACAATCCCTCAAAAAAAAAACAAGAAAAATCAATCAAGCAGATGAAAGAAATGATTCAAGACTTAAAAACCAAAATAGAGACAATAAAGAAAACACAAACCGAGGGAATTATAGAAAAGGAAATCATAAGAAAACCATCAGGAACCACAAATGCAAGCATAAACAGCAGAATACAAGCGATGGAAGAGAGAATCTCAAGTGCTGAAGATACAATAAAGGAAATAGACTCATCAGTCAAAGAAAACATTAACTCTAACTAAAGCTTAACCCAAAATATCTAGGAAATATGGGACACCATGAAAAGACCAAACCTAAGAATAATAGGTATTGAAGAAAGAGAAGTCCAACTCAAAAGCACAGAAAATAGATTCAACAAAATCATAGAAGAAAACTTTCACAACCTAAAGAAAGATGTACATATGAAAATACTAGAAGCTTACAGAACACAAAATAGACTGGGATCAAAAAACTTTCCTCACCACATAATAATTAAAACAATAAACATACAGAATAAAGAAAGAATATTAATAGCTGTAAAGGGAAAAGGCCAAGTAACACATAAAGGCAAACCTATCAGAATTACACCTGACTTCTCAATGGAAACAATGAAAGCCAGAAGGTCCTGGCCGAGCGTTATGCAGACATTAAGAGACCACGAATGCCAGCCCTGACTATTATTCCAAACAAAACTTTTAATCACCATAGATGGACAAAACAAGATATTCCAAGACAGAACTAGATTTAACCAATACCTAGCCACAAACCCAGCCCTACTCAAAGTACTAGAAGGAAAACTCCAACCCAACAAAGTTAGCTACATCTACAAAAACACAGACAATAGAGATGATCACACAGCAGCAAATCCCAAAGAAGAGAAAAATGCATACGATAACATGACCAACAACAAAAACTAAAAAAACAGGAGATAACAATCACTGGTCATTAATATCCATTAATACAAATGGACTCAATAAACCTATAAAAACGACAAAGGCTAACAGACTTCAACTGCATATAAGAAAGACACCTCAACCTCAAAGACAGACATTAACTCAGACTAAAGAGTTAGGAACTTTTTTCCAATCAAATTGACTTAAGAAACAAGCAGGTATAGCTATCCTAATAGCTAACAAAATAGACTTCAAACTAAAATCAATCAAAAGAGATAAAGAAGGACATTTCATATCCATTACAGGAAAAGTCCATCAAGAGGAACTCTCAATTCTGAACATCTATGGCCCAAATGTAAGGGCACCCCTATTTGTTTACATAAAAAATCAAAAGCTTAAATCACACATTAAGCCCCACACACTAATAGTGGGAGACTTCAACACCTCACTCACACCACTGGGCAGTCTGCCAGACAGAACCTTAACAGAGAAATAAGAGAACTAACAGATGTTATGACTCAAATGGACTTTAGACATCTGTAGAACATTCCACCCAAACACAAAAGAATATTTCTTCTTCTCATCACATCATAGAACTTTCTTAAAAATTGACTACATACTTGGTAACAAAGCAAACCTCCACAGATAAAAAAAAATTGGAATAACCCCAAGTATCTTATTGGATCACCACGGCTTAAAGTTAGAATTCAACAGCAACACTAATTTAAGAAAACCCACTAACACATGGAAATTTAGCAATGCTAACCTGAATCACCACTGGGTCAAAGAAAAAATATGGAAAGAAATTAAAGACTTCCTAAAATTCAATGAAAATGACCACACAACACACCTAAACTTATGGGATAACATGAAAGCAGTGCTAAGAGGAAAGTTTATAACACAAAGTGTCTACAAAAAGAAGCTGGAAAAATCTCACACTAGCAAATATACAGAACACCTGAAAGATCTAGAACAAAAGAAAAAACTCACTCGCGGAGTATATAGTGGGAAATAATCAAATTGAGGACTGAAATCAATAAAATAGAAACAAAGAGAATAATAAAAGAATCATTGAGACAAAGAGTTGGTTCTTTGAGAAAATCTACAAGATTTACAAACTTTATCCAAACTAATCAAAAGACAGAGATAAAATATCAAAATTAACAAAATCAGAAATGAAAAGGAGGGCATAACAACAGACACTGAGGAAATTCAGAGAGTCATAAGGTCATACTTCAAAAACCTGTACTCCACAAAATTGGAAAATATAAAATAAATGAACAATTTTCTGAATAAGCACCACATACCAAAATTAAGTCAAGACCAGATAAACAAATTAAATAGATCTATAACCCATAAGGAAATAGAAACAGTCATCAAAAGTCTTCCAGCCAAAAATAAATAAATAAATAAATAAGCAAGCAAGCCTAGGATCAGATGATTTCAGTGCAGAATTCTACCAGAATTTCAAAGAACAGCTAATACCTAAACTCCCCCAAATTGTTCCATGCAACAGAAGCAGAAGGAACATTGCCAAACTCTTTTTATGAGGCTACAGCTACCCTGATACCCAAATCACACAAAGATGCAACTAAGAAAGAGAATTACAGACCAATCTCCCTCATCAACATTGATGCAAAAATACTCAATAAAATACTGGCAAACCAAATCCAAGAACATATCAGAAACATCATCCACCATTACCAAGCAGGCTTCATACCAGAGATGCAGGGATGATTCAGCATATGAAAATCTGTCAATGTAATTCAACATATAAACAAACTGAAAGAAAAAGCCACATGATCATCTCATTATATGTTGAAAAATCCTTTGACAAAATTCAACACCCCCTCATGGCAAAGGTCTTGGAGAGATCAGGGATACAAGAAACATTTCTAAACATAATAAAGGCAATATACAGCAAGCCAACAGCCAACATCAAATTAAGTGGAGAGAAATTCAAGGTGATTCCACTAAAATCAAGAACAAGACAAGGATGTCCACTCTCTTCATATCTATTCAATATAGTACTCAAAGTCCTAGTTAGTACAATAAGACAATAAAAAGGAGATCAATGGGATACAAATTACAATGAAAGAAATCAAACTTTCACTATTTGCTGATAATAGTATAGTATACATAAGTGACTCCAAAAACTCTACTAGGGAGCTCCTACAGCTAATAAATACCTTCAGTAATGTGGCAGGAAACAAGATCAACTCAGAAAAATCAGTAGCCCTCCTATGCCCAAATGATAAAGAAGCTGAGAAAGAAATCAGAGAAACATCACCCTTTATAATATCCACCAACAACATAAAATATCTTGAGATAACTCTAACAAGACAAGTAAAAGACCTGTAGAACAAGAACTTCAAGTCTTTGAAGAAAGAAATTAAAGAAGACACCAGAAAGTGGAAAGATCTCCTGTATTCATGGATAGGTAGGATTAACATAGTAAAAATGGCAATCTTACCAAAAGCAATCTACAGATTCAGTGCAGTGCCCATCAAAATCCCAACACAATTCTTCACAAACCTCAAAATAACAATACTCAATATAGAGAAACAAAAATTCAGGATAGCCCAAAGAACCCTGTATAATAAAGGAGCATCTGGAGGCATCACCATCCCTGACTTCAAGCTCTATTATAGAGCAATAGTACTAAAATACATCTTGGTACTGGCATGAAAACAGACAGGTGAACCAACGGAATTGAATCAAAGATCCTGATATTAACCCACACACCTATGAACAACTGATTTTAATAAAGACATAAAAACATAAAATGGAAAAAAAGACAGCATCTTCAAGAATTCTTGCTGGTATAATTTGATGCCAACATATAGAAGAATCCAAATAGATCCATATCTATGCCCATGCACAAAACTCAAGTCCAAATGGAGCAAAGACCTTCCTCACACAATCTGTTAGAAGATAAAGTGGGAAATAACCTCAAACACATTGGCACAGGAGACTACTTCCTAAATATAACCCGGTAGCACAGATACTGAGAGCAACAATTAATAAATGAGATCTCCCAAAACTGAGAAGCTTCTGTAAAGCAAAGGACACAGTCAACCACACAAAATGGCAGCCTACAGAATGGGAAAAGACCTTCACCAATCCCACATCAGACAGATTGTTGATCTCCAAAATACACAAAGAACTCAAGAAACAAGACATCAAACTACCAAACAATCCAATTAAAAATGGGGCACAGATTTAAATAGAGAATTCTCAACAGAAGAATCTCAAATAGCCAAAAGACACTAAGGAAATGCTCAACAACTTTAGTCATCAGAGAAATGAAAGTCAAAACAACTGTGAGATATCATCTTAAATCAATCAGAATTGCTAACATCAAAAACACTGATGACTGGAGAGGATGTGGAGTAAGGGGAACACTCCTCCATTGCTGGTGGGAGTATAAGCTTGTACAGCCATTGTGGAAATCAGTCTGGTGATTTCTCAGAAAATTAGAAATCATTCTACCTCAAGACCTAACAATACCACTTTTGGGCATATACCCAAAGAGGCACAATTACACCACAAGGACATTTGCTCACTATGTTCAAAGCAACATTATTCATAATAGCCAGAATCTGGAAACAACCTAGATGTCCCTCAACCAAAGAAGGAATAAAGAAAATGTGGCACATTTACACAATGGAGTACTACTCAATGGTTAAAAAAAATGACAGCCGGGCAGTGGTGGCGCACGACTTTAATCCCAGCACTCGGGAGGCAGAGGCAGGCGGATCTCTGGGAGTTCGAGGCCAGCCTGGTCTACAAGAGCTAGTTCCAGGACAGGCACCAAAGCTACAGAGAAACCCTGTCTCGAAAAACCAAAAAAAAAAAAAAATGACATCTTAAAATTTGCAGACAAATAGAACTAGAAAAAAACCATCCTGAGTAAGGTAACCCAGACCCAGAAAGACAAATATGGTATGCACTCACTCCTAAGTGGATATCAGTCATAAAGTAAAGGATAACCAGCAACCCCAGAGAAGTCCCCAGCCCCAGAGAAGCTAGAATCCTCTTTCAGAAACAGATGGTAACAGGTGCAGAGATCCACAACTAAACACTGGGCCGAGCTTCAGTTGAAGAGAGTGGGGAGAGATAATATGATCAAAGGGGGTCAAGTCCACAGTAGAGAAACCCACAGAATACAGCTGACCCAAACTAGTGTGAGATCACTAATTCCATACTGACAAGTGAGGAGCATGCATAGGTTTGAACTAGGCCCTCTGAATACAGGTGACAATGGCGTGTCTTGGGCAGTATATGGGGCCCCTGGCAGTGGGACCAGGATCTAACTCTAATGCATGAACTGACACTGTGGAGCCTGCTCTCTCTGCAGAGATACCTAGCTCAGCCTAGGGCTTGGTCCTCCTCAAGGAGATGATGAGACAGACTCAGTTGACTTCCCAGGAAAGGCCTTAACCTCTCTGAGGAACTGATGGGGGCAAGGGTGGGAGCAGGGGAGTGGAAGGAAAGAAGGGAGGAGGAACTGGGATTGGTATATAAAAATAAACAAATAAATTTTTAAAATGGGAAAAAGTAGAGTTGTCCTTTGGTTCCAGGGATGTTCATGCCCCTTGTGTAGAATGGCATATTTGCTAATTACTAATTACTGGTTTATAATGAGAAATCTGCAGTTCTTACCACTGCCACTCTAGGAGTGCTGACCGGGGCTGTTTGAAGTCAGGCTCCTGCTCTCCAGCAGAGACTTCTAACGGGGGCCTCCCCTGAGTATACTCATTCTGCAGTTTTCAGGAGACAATTCAGGAGGGAGGGACTTGGGTCCTCCTAGACCTTCCGGTGTTAAGAACTGGTCACTGTTTGCGTAGTCTTTATGAGCCAGGGTTGAAGCCTGGTTGAGAAGTTAGGTTAGGATCTGTCAGCATCCACCAGCCATGACCTGTTTCTAAGCAACGGCAGAGAAGCAAATGTGGAACACATACACCAGCATCATCACTGGCTAAGTCAGAAAAGCGGGCACTGCAGGGGAAATAAATGATAAAGTACAATAAACGTAATGGCTTCTCTGCGGGGGGGGGGGGAATGACAAAAATCTAAGTGCCTCCCTGTAAGACCCCCCAGAAGCCCCTCAGATCCCCTCCCCCGGGGACTCAGGATCTTTCTCAGGTCAGAATGTTTGAGTCACTGTCAACACGTCCAGTTCAGCTGGTTGTTTCCTGCTGCATTTGGAAGCTGTGTGCATAGGTCACCGTCCTCAGAACCCCACAGTTCCACACGACTGTCAGGAGTCCTCTCGAATCCATAAGCAGAGTCTTTGCAGGTACTGCACACTGGGACCCGCCCCCACTCTCTCTCTGGCTCAGGCTCAGAAGGTTCCCTGCGTTCCTTCAGTGCCTTCGCCTCCTTCAAGCTTTCCCTTTCCGGGACCCTCTTGGTTGCAGCATTCAGTCACTTGTTTCATTAGTCAGACATCAGAGGATGGTAATGCGACAGAGGGAAGCCACAGAGAGACAGAGGTACAGTGAGAGAGTGTGTCCAGTCACAAATGTGAATGTGAACCTGGGCTTCTTCCCAGTCTCCCGGAATAGCAGTGACCCCAGCCACTGTGGGGTCCCAATGAGATCCTAATGGGAGTAGCCTAGAATTCCCTCGCCCAAGCATTCATCACTCATTCCCTTGCTCCCCCGCCTGTCTCATCACCTAGAGTGTTTATCACACACAGAGCCTCTAGCCAGCTGGGAATTTGCAAGCTAGCGTAAGAGTCTTGCTAAATAAAACCAGAGCTGCGAGGCAGGTGCTAACTGTAATTAGGAAAACAGGCTGTCTGCCCACTGGAGGGAGGTAACAACTGAAGAGCGGTCAGGAAACGGTTGCCCAAGGAGGGGGAGGAGAGATCGCTGTGGAGCCTTGCATAAGTGCAGAGGGCAGACACAGTCCAGGGACAGCTTGAGGGAAGGTTTGGAGGCGACCAAGCGAACTAAGCACCTGATCAATGGCAGTTAAGGGAAAGCGGCAGAAATGGACAGGACAAGACAGGAGTTCCAGCACAGGAAAGGCTGGATGGTGAGCAATCTGAATTCTGTCCCTTCAGTCTGTGTTCTTTTCATACACCATACACAGTTGTTGTGGTTCTGAGCTGAGATACACCACAACTGTAAAAGCATACTGGATTTCAAAGATGGAATACCAAAGAAGTAATCCTCATATGTGCCTATTATACTGGTTGCTCATTAAAATAACCATATTTGGGACATGTTGTGTTAAATAAAATATATAATTAGAAATCATTTCACCTGCTTTTTTTTTTACTTATCTATTTTTTTAAGCTCGAGGACAATTTCATTCGCATTGAAAAGAAAAACAACAGGATAGGCAGGCTGAAAACAGCAGCTGCCCAAGGAGAGAGGGAGGTGGAGAAGAAACCGCAAAACCCATGCCCTTTCAGTTAGGTATGGAGGGTCAGCAGACAGCCACCTAGCAAAAGTGGTAGATTCAGAGAAAGACTGAAAAAAACCCAAAGTGCCAGAGAAAGCACACTTGCATTCTGGCCCACATTCCAAAGAAAAAGACAGAAAAGAAGGAAAAAGGAAAGTCCCACCTTTCTGAGTCAGGACTTAGATGAGGGGATCTCACTATGTTGCCCAGGCTAACCTCAAACTTAATCCTCCTGCCTCAGCCTCCAGGACTACAGATTCATGCCAACAGACAGTCACTTTATTTGAATGTGGTGACTTAAAAGTGGGGGAATACAGACATGGCTAGCCCCCATGCCTCAGAATAGAGGAAACAATCAGAGTGAAGGCAGACTGGACAGGACAGTAAGGATGGAGGACAAGTCATGGCTACAGCAGAGCAAGAGGTAGGAAGCCCAATGGGGGCTGGGTGAGAAACGACTCAGATGAAGGCAAATAACTGATATGACACCAGGGAGGAACAGACCACACCCATGGCAGGCAAGTCTAGTTACGCATGTCGTATAACTTAGTCAGTGTTAGGCAGTCAAGACAGTTCAGCTCAGCCGGTAAAAGTGTTAGCTGCCAAGTCTTAGGACCTGAGTTTGGTCCCTCAGGCACACAGGATGGAAAGAGATCAATGATTCCCACAAACAGATGGCAAGGTCCTATTGACAAAGACAACACCTACACTACTCATTGAATACAGAAAAGGTGGGCTGGTGCCTACCTGGAGCCTTCACCCTACAGAGTAGTGTTCATAAGAAGGGACTCTGCCTGCTATCAAAGAAGAGAGGTAAACCCCAACCCAGCTACAAACCCAGCAATCTACAAAAGTGGCCTGCCTGCAGGATCTTCTGGTGCAGTGAGGACACAAAGTAACCAGCCATATGTGATCTGAGTTAAGGCCCACTCTGAGGTGGAACCCACAGCCAACACTGCTTGGGTGGTCACCAACATGAGGCTAGATAGGCCAGGAACCAAGAGGAAAACCAAATACCACTGTTCTGAATGTAGCAACAAAGTGACTACTCATGAACATTCTGCTATACTTACAGATCCCTGCCTTGCTCAGTCATCAGAGAAGCTGCCTCCTGCAGCAGATGGGAACAAATAGACATATGCAGAGTAAGGAGACCTCAGAACACACAGCTCTTATGCGATGTCTCCATCAAATCCCTCCCCTCAGCGCTCAGGGAACCCTGCAGAAGAGGAGGAGGAGGAGGAGGAGGAGGAGGAGAGAGAGAGAGAGAGAGAGAGAGAGAGAGAGAGAGAGAGAGAGAGAGAGAGAGAGATCCTGTTTTGGATTTTTATGTGATTCCTGAGTGTTCCAACAAGTGTGTCTCTGAGTCTATATGTGTTTTCTTGTGATTTTCTTTGGCTCTTTGTTTGTTTGTTTGGTTGGTTCATTTGTCCTCTTCTGATTTGTTTTTATTTTATTATATTTTACTATTATTCCTCAAATACCTTTTTATTTTCTAAAGAGAGATGAAAACGGTGTGGATCCAATGGGAGGAGAGATGGGAAGAACAGGGAGACAGGAAACTGTAATCAGAATATATGAAAAAGAGAATATATTATATGAAAATATATATTTTTAATAAAAGAAAAAATAACGCAAAAACATAAAGACTTTTCACTTTATTTGTTGAATTTATTTTGATGTAATTTTTTATGTTGTTACTATTTTCGATTATTGTCTTGCCATACCGTGTGTGTGTGTGTGTGTGTGTGTGTGTGTGTGTGTAACTTCTATAACATTTGATTCGTGGTTACCAACAGACTCACATAAGATAAATTGTAGTTTTGGCAGTCTATTTTAAACTGATAAATATTTGCAAGAATGCTCTGTTTTCTACCTCTCCTCCCTTCACATTGTACTCACTGACATCACAATTTGAACTTACAATGTGTTCACTAGTATTATTTAATCATAGTTATTTTTAATACGTTTGTCCTTTGACTTTTACAGAGTGACAATTGACTTACTAACCAGCTACAGTAATAAAAAATTATTTCATAGGGTGATGGTGGCATATGCCTTTAATCTCAGCACTTGAGAGGCAGAGGCAAGAGGATTTCTGAGTTCCAAGACAGCTAAGGGTACTGAGTAACCCTGTCTCAAGAAAGAAAATAATTTCTTGTGTATATATATTTTAAATATTGGCTGGCCCCATCACTCCCTTGCACAGAAGGTAGATGTGTCTCTCTCACCCTGGGGACTTTTACTGCTATCTGGAGCCATCTGGGGTTGTCATCACTTACAGTGGGGACATGTGCTGTGTACTGTATTTGGTAGCAGAGAAATTGTTGAACACCCACAGTGCACAGGCAGCCCCATGGCGAAGCAGCCTCATCCCAAAGCGTCACTAGGTACCAAGGAGGGGAACCTGCTGTACCCTAAAGTAGAGGGCCAGTGATGATGTTCCCTTAGCCCCTTCACTCTGTGACTCTGAAGGCAACAAGAGAGGACCCTGCCCCTGGCAAGGAGGTCCCCCTCCAGGATGTTTCTGTAATCCGCTTGCCCCGTGATCATAATGAGCTTGTTGTTCACGGTGCCTGGCCAAGCTGAGAACCACTAGTCAGGTTCCAGGGACTAGCCAGTTCTTACATTGGTTCTGAGATCACAAACCAGTCAAGCCAAACTCAGAGAAACAGCTTTAATTCTATAACCCAGCCTCCAGTGGGGCCCACAGCAACACTGCAAGACAAGGGAAAGCTGAATGGCTCCATCTCCTTGGCTCTGCGAAGCCCCATGCTCTACCCCTCCTCCCTCTACCAGCCTAGCCGAGCAAAGCAAACTGCACCTAAAGTTCAGGGTCTGAATGTCTCTAGAGCCTGGGATCCCGAATCTGGAACTACTTTTCTCCTTCTCTCTCCCTCTCCATCCACTTCTCCCTTTCCTGGCTCCGGGGCCCCATGGCGCAATAATACACAGCCTCGTCCTCAGGCTGCAGTTCAGAGATGCTCAGATACCCCAGGTTCCTGGCCACGTCTTTGGATCCGGAGAAGCGAGCCGGTATCTTGTGACCCAGGGGCTTGTCTGAGTGTGAGAAATGTCCCAGCAGGAACCTGGGAGGGTGACCTGGCCTCATCTGGTACCAGTAAATGCTGTAAATGTCGATGTTATAGTTGCTGCTCAGGGCGCAGGTGAGACGAATAGTGGTTCCAAGCGAGGAAGAGGCAGATGGTGGTTGATGCAACACGGGCTGAGAGCCACCACCTGGGAAGACAGAAGCATGCCCATCACCCGGGCAGAGCAAGGCAAGAGGAGGGGCAAGGAGGCTCTAGACCCCAGGAGTTCCCTTACCTGTGAGGTGGGCCAGCAGCATGATCAGGACAGAAGTCCAGGCCATGGCTTGCGACCTGCAGCAGTCTGCTTCCCACAGCCCCTGCTCCTGGGGCCCTTGCCGGCTGGGAAACACTCTCCTCCCTGCTTTGAGAAGAGGGTCATTGAACCCTGGTTCCTGCTCACCACCCTCCCAAGTTTTCTGGGGCTCTGGAGCGTCACTTACCAGAATGGTGAGACGGCAGCCTTTGTGGCTCTGCCTTGGTCCCGTGGAAGTGTGCTGGGAGGAAGCACCTGCTGAAGCTCGTGACCAGAACCCAGGAGCTGGCTGGTGGGCTCATCTCCCTGAGGGAGGGTGGCCTCAATTCCCCTTGAGAAGCTGAGCCCCGTAGAAACAGATTTCTTGTTCACGTGTAAATACCTGGTGAACTGGGACGAGAGGATGCTTCCTCAGAGCAGGAAAAGCACCTCTTCACATAGCAAGAAATCGGGGGTCCTAGGAGAGGGGTGCTCTGACCCCTTCTAAACTCTGAAGAGCCGTCAACCCAGGTCTTTCCCTCCTAGAACAAAGCCAGGTGAAGAGAATTCAAAAAAGAAGCAACAGAATCATAATCTGATGGACAAAGGGAGGGGCTGCTCTTTAGAATGGAGTCACCCTGCCAGGATGTTACAATGACAATTTAAAGACAGACACTTATGCTATCAGACTATTGTCCCCAAAGAATTAAAATTTCCCCAGGAATCCCATTCTGGTAGAGGGGAAAGGCTGAAGACTTGGGGCCAGCCACTGAAGGCCTTGCCTCTCAGGAAGATATTTCACTCAGTTCTAACAATCTATCAGATCACTGTGTGACATCAATGAGTAGATTATGGGCAAGACCACACCTCGGCATGAAATAAATAACTAAAAAGGAAAGGGAAGGCCATGATGCTCCTAGGCATAGTGGAGGAGGTTTATGATAGATAAAAGGCAGAGTGTAGCTAGAGACAGGCAGGGACATCTGGGAAAGTCCAGAGTGGACATGACCAGGTTGAGCTGGGCCATGGGGGGGGGCGGAGAGAAAAGAGGGGGAACCTGGTGCAGCAGCCAGGCGGCCAAAGGGGCAGGTGACCAAAGATTCTGGATTATATAGGGAAGAGCCTCTGAGGCAAGGGCAGCCCGGCCCCTGGCCTAGAGAGTTCAGGGTAGAAGACAGAGGTGTACCAGCAGGTAGGGACTGAGGGATGCTGGGAGAACCTGGAGGCTAGATTTGCTTTGATATGTTAAAAGGCAACTCAGCCATTTTTCCCAAGTTTGAAACTTAACAACCTTGACCATATAGTAATGTAGCTAAGCGTACTTCTTGCTCTCTACTTAAACCTAAGTCTCATTTCAGGACCCCAAGAACTTGTGGGGAGAGTTACTAGACCTCATTAGTTGTTACTCTACCACATGTGAGGACATTGAATAAACCTCTTTTCTCTGCTTTTTAGTAATTCCTATCTCTTTATTTTTATTTATGTCGCGTGCACATGGCCAGCTTGGCAGTCGGTGTCTTTACTTGCTGCGCTATCATGCAGCCTTAGTTGTCTCTTTCACGGATGTATTGAGGATGGGTGCCCAACCCTAGCTTGTTAGGACTGTCAGGGCCATGGCTTAGTTACAGAGTGAAGGTTTAAAACCAGGGGATCTCTCTGTCTGTCTCTCTGTCTCTCTGTCTCTCTCTCTCTCTCTGGTTTTTTTAGACAGGGTTTCTCTGTGTAGCCCTGACTGTTCTAGAACTAGCTCTGTAAACCAGGCTGGCCTTGAACTCATAGAAATCCACCTGCCTCTGCCTCCCGAGTGCTGGGATTAAAGGTTATGTGTCACTACACCAGGCTATTAAAAACAATATGCTAATAAAGTCGTGAAAACTATTTTAAACTTCTGTGATCCTAATGCTCTAAAACAAAAATTTATACATCATCTTCCAGATATATTAACAGAAATAATACTGTCTACAAAATTTTAGGTGGTGTTTTGTTTGGGTTGTTTTGTATACCTTGTAACCCAGCCTAGAATGAAACTCAATGTGTAGGTCCTGACTGGCCTCAGCCTCCTGATTACTGACTGAATTCCTGGTACGAGCCACCATCCTTGACTCTCAAAAGTTTCTAACTCTGAAAGAAGCCTGTTGTCTGTAATTTTAAAATTATTTTAATTATTAATAGCATCTGTTTTCATGCCAGTTTTCATAACCATAATGATAATCATCATTATTGCTTTCTCTGGGTGATTTTTGGTGGACACTCCCCTCCCCCAGGATGCAGGGAGAAGAAGGGATATAGTGGAGGCTTTGGGAACCACAACTGCACCAAACCGGACGCAGACAGCTGGGCACCCGGAACTCACTAGCCTCGGAACTTTCAGACACCGAAGTGTCGACATCGGAGAACAAACGAGGGGGACGCCACATGCGGACAGAGCCGGAAGTGGGTGCGTGAGTGGCCACCGGAGAAGCCCGGTGAAGCGGCACAGCGGGTGAGCGGTGGGCTGCTGCAGGCGCGAGGAAGCGGAAGACGCTCGCTTTCCTCAGGCATTTCCGGAATAATAGCGGAGCTCAGACCCGGGCGGGGGCGCGGGGCACGGTCCCTGCCTGGCGCCGCTTTCTCACCGCCGCACCCTGCCCTTGCGGTGGGGCTTCTGGGCCATGCTGGGCCGGCGCGGAGTGGGCGACCGTGGCTTCTCCACCGAGCGCCCCGCGGCCCCGAGGTGAGGTGTTTTCCCCCCGACTCACGGGTAGGGAAACCGGCTGGGGAGGCCGTGCCGTCCGCAGAGGCCCGCGCACCGCCTCTAAGCTGAAGGTTTCACTCGCTTGCCTCTCCGTCTGGAGACCGCGGCTGTTCTCTGACTTGGAGAAAACTTGGGTGAACCCGTGAACTAGAATCGAGGGCCAGCACTTACGCATAGGTGAGAGGGAAGACGGTGACCTCCCTGAACGCGTTTGTCACTCAACGCATTTGGGAACCGGTTGTAAGAAGCCAGAACAGTCAGGGTTTGATATTAGGAGAGGCAAAAATAGAAACAAAACTTGCCAAGGTTCCTTCTCACTAGTTCCGAATTGTTGCGAACTGCAGTTTACTCTGGCATCAAAATCCCTGGAACCAACATGGTAAAAGAAAAGAGCCGAATGCCAAAGTTGTCCTCTGACCTTCACTTGTAGCCTGCAGCATGTGCGCACCCATACATGATACACACATAAAAACTTCTATTTTATAGAGATGTTGGTAGATAGAGCTGCAGCATACTCAGTACAAAGGAGCTTAGGAGGTAGGCTGTTTTTCCTGGGTCTGTAGGTCTTTAAATGTCACTGGAGTGCTAAGTACTCAAACTTTCGATGCCCCGCAGACCTCTTCCAGGCCTCCTCTTCAAACGAAATCTGCTACTTCATAAGACACTGGCCGGAGAGGAAATGCCCATATTTACAGTGTCTCCAAAAGGATGCAGTGATGGTGGCATTGGCAGTGAGATTTGGCAAAGTATAAACAGGCTGCCTTGCTATTCTCTCTTTGCAGTGAACACCTAAATAGCACTTGCTTACCTCACAGCCGAACAGGACAAACTAGTCTCAGAGCGTTGGGAAACAAGATCGAACTTGGTGTGTCCTGTAGGTTTGTGTTACAGAGTCTATTTTATATATTTAAGTGATCATATAGAAAAAAAATGTTAGCAGACATTTTGGCATTTACCTGTGTTTCCCAACACTCAGGAGTTAGAGGCAGAAAGATTGAGAATTATAGGCCATCCTTGGCTCCATAGTGAATCTGAGGCAAGCTTTGGCTACACAAGATACAGTCTCAATGTCCTCTCTCCACATACACAAAAAGCAAGAACTTAAGTGAACAGACATGTTACTGAGTCAGAAGTGAATGTGGTGTATGAGTGATGCTTGTCAGCCATCGGGTTCAGCTTTCTCGTTGGTTTCCATTTTGAGCTGGAAGATGTGCCTTAGTAGAGAATCACAGTTACATCTGCAGAGATCTTTTTAAAAGGTAGAATCTGGTCTGGGGAACCTTTTCTGGATGTATATAATGTGTATGTGTATATATGTATGTATAATTCCGATTATATTCCTTTTCCTGGACAAAAGACATAATCCCTGCTAAGGCAGAATGTTTGTGTCTGAAGGGCCTTGACAGTTTGTTCAGTAACCTAGAATCTTGGGCTGCAGAGGAGAGGTAGAGATGGAAGAAGAGCACCTAGGATAGAAGTGTCTGCAGCCCCCTATGGTGAAAGTGCCCTGCTGTTCTTGTTTTATGTGCCGAGGCCTCACTGTGTAGTCCTGGCCGGCCTGGAACTCACTGTATGGGCCAGGCTGGCCTCAAACACACACTAAGATCGGTCTGCCTTTGCCTCCTACCATGACCTGCCTAAAGTAAGTTTTTGTTTTCAGTTTTGGCTTTGGTTTTCTTGTTTGGGTTTTGGGTTTTTTTGGTTTTTTGTTTTATTTTAAGGCCCTAAAGCATTTTATTTGCATTACAGATAATTTTTTCTCTTGTATTCAGACATTCATTCAACGGGGTTTGCTTACCATCTACTTCTTCCCATTAGAGTGAGCAAAGAAAAGTCCCTGTTCTCCCAGAACTTGCTTATGTTCTAGGGGCTCTAAGACAAGAACCTGATAGAGTCCACATCCAGCTTAGTAAGTGCTACAGGGCAGTGCAACAGAGATATTCTCAGAGGCAGAAGGAGAAAATCTTAGAGCACAGGTTTTAGAGCAAACGGCCAGGGCAAATCCACGTCCTTCCACCCCTTCTCTAGTGTGACCCACCTTCCCATTATAGAGCAATATGATGACAATGTCCCCATCCCAGCTACCCTGGCAGGACTATCCAGTGCCTCTCCTTTCTTTAGAAGAGACAGGAAACTCAAAAATCCTTCGTAGAACAGTCTCCTCCTGCTTTCAGTTTTCCTTTCTGGCTTCTGACATCTCTGTATGAGAGAAAGGAAGGCCCCATGTCTCCTTTAAATTTCACTTCTAGGCCTCTGACTGTGGTTAAGCCAAAACTTGCCCAGAATGAGCATCAGAAACATGGCTGTTCCATCCATTCATTACTCCAACAAACGGGCCTTGTGCATTCAGTGCCAGAGATACAGCAGTAAGCAAGGCAGTGGAGGCGCACACCTTAAACCTCAGCACTCGGAAGGCAGAGGCAGGAGGATCTCTGTGAGTTTGAGGACAGCCTAGTCTACAAGACCTAGTTCCAGGACAGGCTCCAAAGCTATAGAGAAACCCTGTCTTGAAAAACCAAATATATCAGTAACTGAGACACAATCCATATAGAGACAGACCGATGGAGCCCGAGTATGGTTTTCAGGGGGCAATGAGTCAGAAAGTCAGAACAAGTATTTTTTTTAAGAGCTTGGCTCTTTTCCCCTGAGATTGTATATTTAGGGGAAACATTCAAGTTTTTATTTGGGGCAAAATTTATTTCTTTGTAGCTCTACAGCAAGAACTGACAGTCCAGGCTAACCTTGACTTAGGCTACTTCCATACATCATAAGGAGTAGCAGAAACCCCTTTAGTGGAGTGTTTGTTGACTTCTCCGTTGTTTCTGAACAGTGCTCTTTGCAGCCCTCAGTATTCTAAAATCCATCGTCTTTGTTCTCTTCCATCAGTCACACATCCATGGCACCAAATTTTTAAATAATACAGAAGGGATTGTGGCAAGCTAGAGCCACCACCACTCCCAGACCTTCACACCCTCCCCAGGCAAGTTGTATGTAGATGCATCTGCCTTTTGTTAGGAGCATGTGTACACATAGATGTGTTTGATCACTGATAACAATGCTTTCTTTCTATTTGGGTTAATTGCATAAGGTTCCCTATGTAACTCATCTTGGTGACCCCTGGGTGTTCTGAGGTATTTACATGACGTTCTTTTTTATAACCAGTTCCCTGTTGACTACTAGGTTGGTTCTGCTCTTTTACTTTGAATGATGATGCTGCAGAGAATTCCCCAGTAGTGTTTTCTCACAGATGTCTCTTCTGGTTCTACCTCTCAGGGCTCGCTGTCCATGTGAACCGTCTTGCTAGCACTTACCTCTTGTTTCTGTGGTCTCTCCTCAGATCAGTGTTCATTATCTGAGCCTATCCATATTCCTGACTCAGTATCCTGAAAGCCAAGAGTTGCTCCCTCTGACTTCATTCCCACCTTAGTACTAAGATTTTTACCCTTAGAGCCCATATAACACAGTGTTGTAGCCCCTTCCAGCACCCTTCCCTTCCCCTCCTAGAATCAGGTTGCCATCTTGATCATGCCTCTCAACCTCTGCCCTCTATTGATCTAGCAGTGCCACCTCCTTTGCTTCCTGTCTGAGTCCCAGACTGTCTGGACACCCTCCCCGGCCTCTTCTCCATGCCCTTGCTAGCCAGCTGCCTCTCGACACTTCACCCACTCCCTCGTCTTCCTTCTGTTCTACAGGGACAGTTATCACAGTGGCGTGCCATTCATCTAAAACAAAATGTAAGAGCACACTTGGGATTTTCTAGAATTCATCCCATCAGCCTTTGCATTTGTCACTAATAGGTGGCTCCCATCAGGGTCACTGGGTTTCACTCAGATCGCTTAACTCAGTGGTCAGTTCTTGGCCGCCATATCACACAGCCTGCATCTGACACTGTAGTGTTGTCAGAAGTGTTCTCTTCTTAGATTTCAGGCCTCCCCTCTCCTGCCACAATCCAATGGCTCCCAGCTGCATTCCTTCGTGTACCACTGCTGCTTCCTCCACCACACCTTAACCGCTCCTGAATTCTGACTTCAGCTGCTGAGTTTCCATCAACCAGCAGGAATCTCTTCCTCCAGTCTGGCCTAGCCCTGGCTCTTTAGGGTCCAGTCAGCTGTGTGTCCCTTTAATATTTGAGATCAGGTTGTTAGACTCCATGGTAATCCTTCACTGACGTTCGGTTTCCCCACCCCACCCCACCCACTTTATTGTCCTCTCTCCAGGCCTCACCTTCCCTGATCCCCCGCCTGCACACCTCTCCCACATGCCATCTTATCCAGTCCTACCCAGACCCTTCTCACCCATGGAGACATAACACTGTAGTGTGAGCTCTAAGAAGACATGAACCTGAACCCAGGACTGGACCAAGAGTATAGTAGTTGCTCAATAAAATTGCTGTTGACGGCATATTCATTTCTAGGCAGGGAATTGCTGAGGAGGTGCACTTACAACAGATGGCTCTGGTTTAGCTGTCCCACTCTGGTCTTTGCTACTAAATATAGATTTACTTTAGCTCTTCTTTTTTTTTTTAACGAGTGTTGTCACTCAGCCTTTCATATCACAAAATAATAATTTTTTTAGATTTTACTTTTAATTATGTATATATAAGAGGGGGTGTACATAAGTATAGTGCCCATAGAGGCCAGAACTTGGAACTTGAGTTACAAGTAGTTGTGAGCTACCCATATATGTGCTGGGAGCCAAACTCCAGTCCTTTGCAGGAGTAATAAACACTCTTACCTGCTCAACCGTCTCCAGCAAAATTCTAATTCTCTTTTACAAGTCCTCAAAATAAAGGAGCAGTCCAATTATCCCCAATTGTAAGCAAAATATATAAGCAACTCTAAGTAAATGGAAAAAGAAACTTTTTATGTTTGCAGATATGCTTGCCCTTGCAGGCCAGAGGTCAGGATTTTCCTTTTCTTGCTCTCCACCTGTTTTTTTGAGGCGGAATCTCTAGTAAATCTGAAGCTCGTCATTTCTACTAGATTAGCCAAGCGGCGAGCACCATCACCTGCCTGTCTCCATTTTCCCAGCACTGGAATCCTAAGCCCATACCGCCACATCTAGTTTTTATATGGGTTCTCAAAGTTGTGTCCTTTGGTCTGCACAGCAAGCACCTTACTCACTGAGCCATCTCGTTATGAAGTAAATGTCTCACATCACTTTTTCCCCCAGAAGGTTGCCTAGTTGTCTGAACAAAGCTCTTTCAGTTTTTTAATATACACAATGCTTTATTTATAAACATTAATGCAGTTGGGCATGGTGGCTCAGGCCCATAATCATGGCACTTTAAGAGACTGAGACAGGAGAATTAGCACCAGTTCAAGGCCAACCTGGAATACACAGTGAAACTCTATCTCAAAATAATTATGTTGTATGGGGGCTGGAGAAATGGCTCAGCGGTTAAGAGCATTGCCTGCTCTTCCAAAGGTCCTGAGTTCAATTCCCACGTGGTGGCTCACAACCATCTGTAATGGGGTCTGGTGCCCTCTTCTGGCCTGCAGGCATACACATAGAATATTGTATCCATAATAAATAAATAAATATTAAAAAAATAAATAAAATAATGCTGTATGTCTGTAGATCAAAAAGGAAGGGAAACTAAAGGTAGGGTTCATGTTATGTCCTGGATTGCATGAAACCCTGGGTTCAAACCCCAACACAACAAAGAAAAGAGGAGCTAGAGAGATGACTTAGCAGTTAAGAGCATCTGTTGCTCTGGCAGAGGACCCAGGTTCATTATCCAGCACCCATGTGGTAGCTGACAGCCATCTGTAACTCCATTTCCAGGGAATCAACACCCTCTTCTGGCCTCCACAGACCCTGCATGCATATGATGCCCAGATACACATATAGACAAAACATCTATACACATAACAAAAGAAATCTTGAAAGTAAGAAATGCAAATCACTCACACACACACACACTCCATTTTATTTTGGTTGGTTTGTTGTGGTTTGGTTTGGTAGGGTTTTTGTGTTTATTGTCTTTTTTCCTGCTCTACCATCAGGCCTGTTTCAGAAAACAACAGCAGGGGGCAGCAGTGGTCCAAATATGAAGTTTGCATGACCTCTTTCAAGGGATCACTGGCTATAGTGCAGTGTAATGTGAGTTAGTTAAGACAGAAGCCTGGCCAAGGGCAGTGGGTGTGAGAGGAGAGCCTTGACTCTGGTAAGCCGTGTTAGTAGAACTCTGAAGCTCAGTACAGCTCCATGCCCTGCCCCAAAAATAAGCCAAAAAGAAGAGGGTCACCAAACAGTGTTTTTCAGAATGGTAGAACATTTCAGCCAGGGAGCACAGGCAGAGGCTCTAAATGGATGTTTTTTGGCTTTGCTATTTTGAGATAGAGTCTCTTATAGTCCAGGCTGGCCTGGGGTTTTCTGTGTAGCCAGAACCTTAAACTATTGATCCTCTCACCTCTGCCTTCTGAGTGCCCAAATACGGTTGGATTTTTTTGTTTTATTTTTTAAGACATTTTTAATGAGAAAAAGATTTTTACTTTTTCATACAATATATTTTGATCATGTTTTCCCCTCCTCCAGTTTCTCACCACCTCTCTATGCACTCAACTTTATATTCTTCTCCCCTGCTTAAAAAAAGCAAAGCACACACACACACACACACACACAAAATACAGGTGAAAATCAAATAAGGGAAAGATCAGTAAGACAAAAAGAATGCCAAAACAAAGCAAAATGAGACAAAAAGACTACAAAAATCCTATTCAGTTCATTTTGGGTTGGCCGACTACTCCTGGGCCTAGTGCCTGCCCTGAGGTATGGTCAATATACACATTGAGACTGTTGGAGAAAACTAATTGTGCCTTTGCCAGTCAGGAAGTAGTTAGTTACTCCCATAGCATTCGTGCCACTGCGGTACCACCATAACCTGCAAGTCTGTGGAGGTCGCGAAGGTAGCTGGGAGAGATGATAATTACCTTTCTTCTCTGGTGGCATGCAGAGTGCTTTGCAGTAGGGTGAAACCTCTAGTTTGGAACAAGCTCTTTCTCCACGTTTGATGGCATTCGTAAGTGTTCTCGGTAATAGGACCTTAGCACTGGGCTGTGGAGAGCAACCAATAGCCTTGACAACAGCCTGCTAAGGTTGGGATTTCTAGGGGGCCCCATAGGCTCACTCAACAAGATGTAACTCATTCCTGGCACTGAAGGTTTTACCTGGTGGCATAAGATGTCTAGTTGTTGGGGTATTGTCTCCTCTATTATCAGCAACTCCTTCTGATTCCTTTCATATGATTCTATTTTAGGAAGCTTCTGCAGGAGTAAGTTTCCATATGGTTTCTCAAATGGCTTTTAGTATTAGTTGCCCCTCCTCATTTTCCTTTCTTTATCCTTCTAGTCCCTTCCCTATTTAATCCTCCTAGTTTCCTCTTCATATCTCCATTACAATGTATTCTATTTCCCTTTCCTTGGAGAACCCTGTTCTTTCTCCTAGTCCAAATAGGTTTCCCCCCATTGGGTGAAATTGTAATTTGATTGTAGAGTGTGACCTGCAAAATAACAGGGTAGTAAGGTGGATGTGAGGCTACTTAGGAAGAGCCTGCTGTGTTCTGATGGGGACTGCACTGTGCAGTTAGTGAGTCTCAGGCCATATGATAGGTTTCATAGGGCCTAAGGGGCCCTGGCCTGGCCGTCTGCATTGAGTAACTGTCTCTCTGGGTAGCCAATACCCAGCCAGATAAAGTACCTTTCTCAACCTAGAAATTAGTCATTCCTCTGCCATATAAGATAGGAGTTCTCGGACAGGTATCCCAAGTCCAGGGACTTGGACATCCATATCCTGCCCTCGCCTATGAGTCTAGGTCTCTGGTTCCCAGCATCTTTCCAGCAAACTTGACGTAAACTGTAGTGTCACTTTTGCTTCCCCTGCACAGAGCCAGACTCCCACTCGCTTTAGTTGAGCAGTTGGTTGTAGGCCAGATTTTGTCTAGTTTCCCCAGATTTTCTTCTTCTTGCCCCCAGCTTTCATTAATTTAGTTTCCTTAGGACTGGGGTACAACTGAGTGGTAAAATATTTGCTTAGCATACTGGTGGCCCTTGGTACCATCTCCAGTACCAACATAAGACAGAAAAGTAACTTTCCTTATTCTACCCACTTAGCCGTCTTGCCAACCCAGTCATTTAGCAAATGTTAATTATACCTACTAGTGAGTTTCATCATGACATTTTCATACATGAATATAATGTATTTTTATTACATTCATGACTGATTGCCCTTTGTGCCCCATTCTCTGTGATTCCCTTCTTCTTTCATATCATCTTGGTATGTGTGTGACTCAGTAAGTTTCATTAGGTTATTTACAGGGTCCTGGACACTACACCACTGAAGGAAATGTATCTCCTTCCCTCAGCAACTGCACTTAGGTTCTTGCTTTCTGGAAGAAGGCTTTCCACAACGCTTCACTCCTTCTAGCCTATACCATCTTCCTGCCCTCTTCACAGAGTTCCCTGAGCCCTGGAGGGGATGAGGTAAATGTACTATCTTCTCTTCCCTTTAGGAGTCAGCGCTGGCAGCCGTGTGGAGCTACAGAGACGTTTCTAAGCTTTTTCACTGCTGTTGTCTTGGGTGTGGGTGCTACAGTTTGTGGGCCCTGACAGCCGGAAGCAGGAATGAAGACCGTGCTCATGGTAGCAGAAAAGCCATCCCTGGCACAGTCCATTGCCAAAATCCTCTCCCGAGGTAAGAAAAGAAAAAAAATATTAGGCTGCGTGATTGTTTAAATCTGTGAACACAGTCATTTGTGCTTTTTGGGGTATTTCTTTTTCCAAAAGTGTACCTTTCCCAGCTGGAAGGTTCTACTGGGATTGACAGGTTTTAGGAAAAACACCTCAGTAGCAAATCTCCTGTGATGTGCTGTATCCACGTGTGCAATACCAGGGCTGAAGCCGCAGGAAAAACAGTGAAGTCAAGGAGGCAGTGTTTGTCAGCATGCTGGACCAGTAAGGGACATTGCTCATAAGCACAAGAAGCCGTCCCTGAAGGAGGTAGATGAGACTAAGTCTTGAATTTTGCACCACTAAATACTCACTACTGCCTATTAGACCCTGGAGGTAGTTGCGGTTACATCCTCTACAGTTCATGTCACTCACAAGTGGCCAGTGACTTAGGAGCCAGGAAAATAGAGGAAGATTTTCCCATCAGGATCCACTCTACAGTTGAAACCATACATAGGGGCTTGTTTCCCTCTAAAATAGGAAGAGCTCTTGGATCCTGGGTGAGTACCCAGCAATGGCAGACATCCACTTTGACCTCCCTTTTACCCACAGTTGGAGGAGAAAGAGCCCCTACTTAAGCTGAGAATGCATCCAAAGGTCCAGAGAGGTACAGAAGACATCATCTCATCTCCAAGTACCAGGAGTATTCAGCTGAGGAAACATATTATAGGATATGATAATTACGAGGTTCCTGGTAACCTTAAATCTAAATAAATGAAGGTAAAACTCAAATTGAAAAAAGAAAACAAATGAGGTGAGAATCCAAGAGTCTCTGCCTCTAGTCCAGCCAATACGAGACTCTGGTGTGAGTCACTGTTAAATTTTCATAAATTCCTTTGTCCCTGAACACTGTTAAGTCACCCAGGACCTAGTTAACTGCAAGTGGGCTGGGGAAAGTTACCAATGACCACTTTGGGGAAGGAGGACTCTTGTCCTCTGAGAGTCAACATGGAGGCTCAGGGACTTACAGCATCTGCAGCTCAACCTCACAGCTGTCTGTGTGCTCTCCTCACCAGGGAACATGTCCTCACACAAAGGGCTGAATGGGGCATGTTCAGTGCACAAGTACACAGGAACCTTCGCTGGCCAGCCTGTCCACTTCAAGATGACATCTGTCTGTGGTCATGTGATGACCCTGGATTTTCTGGGTAAGATGACTGTTGCCCTCCTGTCCCTGTCCTGTTGAAAGGAGCACTGTACAGCACTCTCCAGGATCCAGTTAGAGCCTGTTTCCAACAGATCATGAAGTGGGTTAGCCACTGGGTAGAGTACCCATACCTATCTCTGCATGATGTGCCCTCCCTTGTAACTAGAGTTGCGACAACTGTGAAGTGTGATTGAGTGTCTTCATGGGTATGGTTTACAGGAAAGTACAACAAGTGGGATAAGGTGGATCCTGCGGAGCTATTCAGCCAAGCTCCAACAGAGAAAAAGGAAGCTAACCCCAAGCTGAACATGGTCAAGTTCCTGCAGGTATGTGAGGGAGTAAAAGCTCACAAAGGAGGCCCCTCCCAGCTCCCTATATCATAGGTGCCAACAGCTGTCTTGTTGCACCATTATGTGTGTCCTCATCTACATCTTAGTACCCAAGGCTTCTTGATGGCAGCCCTGGACCCATCTTTCTACCCTTTCTGTGAGTACCCTCTGCTGATTCCCTGTCCCAGACATCCTTGTGACCAGTTTTAGAGAGCTTTTATAATGGCTCAGCTAAAGGGTTTTCCCAATTTTAACATAAATATGTATGGGCTAGAGAGATGGTTCAGAGGTTAAGAACACTCACTGCTCTTCAAAAGATCTGAGTTCAGTTCCCAGCAACCACATGGTAGCTCACAGCCATCTGTAATGAGATCTGCTGCCCTCTTCTGGCTTGCAGGAATATATGCAGACGGAACACTGCACATAATAAATAAATAAATCTTTTAAAAATAAGTAAATAAATATGTAGACACTATTTTTTAAAAAAACTAAAAAGTAAAGATAAATTTAAAGAAGAAAAAAGTATGGCCACATGATCCAAAACAACCACTATTAATATTTCAGCTCATTGAATGTTTATTTAGGTTGGGGCATTAAGGTCATATTGTAGGAGAAAAAGAGGGTCTGTGAAAGTGAACAAGACCCAGCCTGGTCTACAAGAGCTAGTTCCAGGACAGGCTCCAAAACCACAGAGAAACCCTGTCTCGAAAAACCAAAAAAAGAGAGAGAGAGAGTGGACAAGAAAAAATAATGAGGTTGAATATAATCAAAGTATATTTTATATATATATATATATATGTATGTATGTATATGTTTGAATAATATTAAAAATAAAACCTTCAATAAATCCACTTTAATCCTTTATTTCCCTCTGAAAATTGTGGAGCACATATGTTTTGTGACCACATAATAAAAGTAAGTATTTTTAAATATCTATCATAGGGGCTAGAGAGATGGCTCAATGGGTAAGAACACTTGCTGCACAAACATGAGAACCTTAGTTTGGATCCCAGCACCCGTGGTGAGTGCTATGGAGTGCAGAAGCAGAAGGATTACTGAGGTTTGCTGGCCAACCACACACCTCCAGGGTCAGCAAGAAACCTTGTCTTAAGGGGATAAGACAAAATGGTAGAGCAAAATACCCAGAAACCTACTCTGTCCTCTACCAGGAGGTTTATGCACCTGCACAGCCTTGCACATATACCACACCACACACAGAAGTGTCACTACAAATATTCTCTGTCCTTTGGTGCCCTGGATCAAGTTTTCTCCACCACTTGCTTAAAAAATAACCAGTCTGAGGCTTAATATTAATTACATACTCTTTGGCACATTAGCTCAGGCTTCTTATTAACTAACTCTTACACCTTTAATTAACCCATTTCTGTTAATTTGTGTACTGCCAAGAGGCTGTGGCTTACCAGTAAGGTTCTGGTGTCTTTCTTTTCTGGCAGCTACATGGCGACTGCCTGACTGCCTTCTTAACTACCTATATTCTGCCCTGCCATAGGCCAAAGCCTTTATTAACCAATGGTAATAAGACATATTCACACCATACAGAGGGGAATCCCACATCATCTCCCCTTTATTGTCTAAGTAAAAAGGAGGGTTTTTAACTTTAACATAATAAAATTACATATAACAAAACAGTTATCAAGCAAGAATTATAGTACAATATTTAGTTCATTTCCATTTGGCAAATTAAGAAAGATACTCTATCCTGTCTTTGTAAGTCTAAAGTTCTATATCTAATTCATCTTCCATCACAACCAAAGAAAACTGTAATTATAACTATCTGTCTTCAACTCCATCAAAGACCCCAGAAGGACATAATATTATCCAAGTAAACAGGAAATGCATTGTAAGCAACTTCCAAAGTTTAAAATTAACAGAGACATCTTGCTGCCTGGACAGTCATCCAAAGTTCTTTTGTAACATTGGGGCATCCATCTTGAGCCTAAAGGCCCATAGTATCTGGCAGACTTTTCCATGAAGCAGGAAATTTGAAAGATTGTTTCACCTATATTGGCAGTTTATGTCCTGCAGAATGTCTGGGAGCCTCTTTCATGAAGCAGGAACCCTGAAGGACTGTCTTACCTTTAGGCAAGTTCAGCAGTCTTTTTTCTGTGGGTCCTGCATGTCCAGTTTGTACAGCATACCATCCAGCAGTCCAGGCAAGAGCAGTTTCTTACCCAGATGGCTAGCAAACTTGTAAGGAGCCTCTTTGATGCCTCCTGAAGTAATTAGCACTGCCAGAAGCAGACATGTCTCACTGTCAAGAAAAGTCTTAAGTTATTAAAACCTTTTAAATGCCATATTTTGTAGGTTTTTGAGGTCTTGAAGATTATCTTACTGAACTATATCTCTGTACATCTAGAAAACCTAACTAAATGACTACAAGTTTGACTATTATAAATGACTATTATAAATATAAAAAAATATTAATCCATATTTTTTAATTATACATTACATTTTTAAATGAACTGTATAAACATAATACCTTAAATAAGAGTAGAAATATACGTATAACAAAATTGACCTTAAATTTATATCAGTAAACCAAAGTCCTTGCCAATGTAAAGTATTCATTTCTATCACAGAAGAATCGATCATATTGTAATTATAATATTTTGATCTAACAATATGATAGTTCTGAACCAAAATCTTTTCTGAGTTTTAAGATAGCCTCACTTCAGACAGCTTCTTGCTCAGCTCAGGCTTGGTCCTCCAACTGGAAGCTCAGTACCTGGCTTCATCTCCTGTCCCTGAAGGGGAATGTTACAGAGATGCTTGTCAATGTGTGCTTCGTGACAGGTGGAGGGCAGAGGCTGTGACTACGTCGTGCTGTGGCTGGACTGTGACAAGGAAGGCGAGAATATTTGCTTTGAGGTGAGTGTAGGGAGCACTCTGGTTCCCTTTAGACCTTTTCCTCATCCTTCCTGACCTGAGTTTGTCACTATTCCTGAGGCTAGCCTAGGAAGTATAGTGGCTTTTAAAACAAAAGTCTTCTCCCACTCTCTGTTTCAGAAAATCTGTAGCTACTTTAAAATGCATAGACCTAAGGCTGGAGAGATGGCTCAGTGGTTAAGAGCTGCTCTTACAAAGCACCCAGATTTACCATCTATAACTCCCAGTTCTAGAGCATCTGATGCCCTCTTTCTGACCTCCCAGGGTGCCAAGCATCACATGGGGCACATACATACATACACATAAAGTGAAATAAATAATTATTTTTTAATTCATAAACTAGATGGTTCCTTGCTTGCTACCAAGTCTGACAACCTGAATTCAGTTCCCAGAGCCCCACGTAGTAAGAGAAAGCCGACTCATGAAAGTTTTCCTCTGACCTCTAGACTCACACCATTGAACATAAACACATACACATACCAATAATAATGATAATAACTTATTGTTGTTATTATTATTGTCACCATTTTTTATATTTTTTTTTAATTTTTTTTTTTAAAGCTCCATTCTGGGCAGGTACAAGTTTCATAGTTCTCAGTGTTTGCCTAGCTCCATGCCTGTATCAGACCTTCAGCTGCTGTAGTTGATCTCCTTGGCAATCTCCTAATACATATAAGTGTTTTGTGTAGATGTGTGTATGTGTACTGTGTACATGTCTGATGCCCTCAGAAATCAGTAAAGAGTATCACATTCCCCTGAACTCAAGTTACTCATGGTTGCAAACCTGAGTCCTCTGCAAGAGCAAGTGCTCTTGACCAAGGATCATCACTCCAGCCCCAGGTCTCACCTCCCACCTTCACATGTCCTCTGCCCTACTTATCCTTGGGAGCCCTGCCTGTAGGGAGGGTGGTGAAGGTTTTCCATGCGCCCTCTGTAATAACACTTTAATGCTGCTGGCTATGCCTGCTATTCCTACTAGCGCCCCTCGTGCTGTGGCTCCATACAGGTCACCTCGGTGTCCTTATGTTCCAGCCCTCCCTGGGAATTGACACACAAGTGCAGGAGATGGTTCCAGTAAAACAGGAATTCAGGGTACCAGCATTCTCGTATAGCTCTCTTCTGTACTGTCCCTTCTCAGATGCCTACTTCTCTTCTTTCCCTGTCCACCTCACAGGAGTACGCCCTCTGGGGCTAGAAACAATAGCTGCTCATGGGTCCTGCTTTCCCTTAATGATGTCACTGCATGCCCCAGCTTCTCTGGTGGCTTTCCTCCCTCTGTATAGCCTAAGCCTCAATTCCAGGACCACGTAGCTCCCACACACACATAAGGTTTACGGTAACCTTACACATTTTCTCTTTTCCTTGTCTTTTCTCCTGTCATGTAAAAATTCTGCCTATCTGGGCTGGAGAGATGGCTCAGAGGCTAAGAGCACTGACTGCTCTTCCAGAGGTTCTGAGTTCAATTCCCAGCCACCACATGGTGGCTCACAGCCATCTATTATGAGATCTGGCGCCTTCTTCTGGAACGCAAGCATACATGGAAGGAATGTTGTATACATGATAGATAGATAGATAGATAGATAGATAGATAGATAGATAGATAGATAGATAGATAGATAGATAGATAGATAGATAGATATAGAAATCTGCCTATCCATCCAAGCACTCCCTACCTCCAGAAAAGGGAAGGGGTTCAGAGTGTGAGGTCCTTTATGTGCTTGGCACTGGCACTCACTGGTTGCTTTGGATAAAAGCACAAGAGAAGTGAAAGAGGGTAGTGGCTGTGGGACAGCACTAAGAAAGGAACTGGGCTAACGGGGTAGGTGGATATCTTACCTGGAAGTGTGTGCAACCAGAAGGAGAGTCAGCCACGTGGTAAGGGATTTGTGGAGAGGCTGAGTTGTCCAGAAGGACAAAGGGATGTAGGGGGACCTTGGATGGGTGGGGAAAGATTAGCCCTGGAAGGGGGCTAGCCCTGCAGTGGGGCCAAAGAGTGAAAGACAGGAATGTAGGGATTAACCACAGCCAGTGTTCTTCCTCCCAGGTCCTTGATGCCATTCTGCCTGTCATGAATAATGCCCACAGTGGTGAGAAGACAGTGTTCCGGGCCAGGTTCAGTTCCATCACTGACACAGACATCTGTAATGCCATGACCCGCCTGGGTGAGCCAGACCACAATGAGGCACTCTCAGTGGATGCCCGCCAGGAACTAGACCTACGCATCGGCTGTGCTTTCACTAGGTGCTGTTTCCTGCCACGTGCACATAATGCCCCTTGAGCCAGGGTGCTGCCTTGCCTAGGGCCTTCGGAGCCTGCATAAGCTACCAGAGATACCTTTTTTAAAAAAAATTCAATAAAATTGCATATTTATCAGGTGCACATCCTATAGGCCACAACTTCAGAAGCAGATTATTTATTTGTGTGCATTCTATCCTCGCTCCATCCTGTGCACACAGATGAACATCCTGTTCTTTGATGACTTTCTGCTGTCTTCTAAGTGAAGAGCATCCTCCTTGTGTGACCCCTCTGCATGTACCCCCAGATCCACAAGCTAGGTTTGCTTAGGATTTGTCTAGAATGAATTACTGATCCACCATTTTTCTCTCTTCCCCAACCCTGTAGGTTCCAAACGAAGTATTTCCAGGGAAAATATGGAGATTTAGACAGCTCTCTCATCTCCTTTGGGCCATGTCAGACTCCTACCCTGGGATTCTGTGTGGAAAGACATGATAAAATCCAGTCCTTCAAACCAGAGACCTACTGGGTGCTACAGGCCAAGGTTCTGCTCCCTTCAACTCCTGTTGTGTTGTAGGTTTGGGGTGTGGACTCTGGGAATTTTCATTAACTCCAAGCTGGGTGCACAAGTCTGGGCTACAGTATCAAACAGTTGTTGGTCCCGGTGCCCAGGAGGAAGAGGCGCCAGCTTTCATGGGGACAGTAGGCTGAACTGAAGCTGGATGCATTAAATTCGGAGAAGTAGGAGTGAGTTCCCCCTGGGGGTGCGAGGTGAGGTCAGCCATCCAGCCAGTGTCTGCAGCGGGGAAGTCCAAGCATAGAATGAAGACTGTGTGCTTTCAAACTTTATTGGTTTTTAGAGCCTTTTTACATAAAAACCTCCTAAAGCATAACAGAGGTTTAAAACAGTACAGAGTTCTGGTTACCTCCAGGGCTGGGGATTGTGCGGGAGATGGGAAGGTACTTTGGGCAGGCAGGCCTTGATAGACAGGAATGGTGTGAGAGGCACAGCTCTGTTAAGGGTCCACCTCAGTAGGACTGTCTGGTGCTCAGTGGATGAGAAGAGTCGGGTATCAGCTTTGGATCCACAGTCCAACAATGAGACATCAGAGCTAGACCTTTTGTCTGTGGACAAAACCAGCCTCTGCCTTGGTTTTCTTCCCTGCAGTGTGCTTTCCTTTTGTCTCTCCTACAGGTTCATACCAATAAAGAGGAGTCTCTCCTTTTGGACTGGGACCGCGTTAGAGTGTTCGACCGGGAAATTGCGCAGATGTTTTTAAACATGACAAAGTCAGAGAAAGAAGCTCAGGTATTCTTTCTCTGTCCACACCTGTCACATTGGTCCTGAATGGGCAGGCCCTAGAAACCTGTGATCAGAGGAATCATTGTGACGCTGGGCCATGCCTCTCTGCCTTTTGTGAAGTGCAGATGGCTTCTGGACAGATGAGCGGTTACTCGCACGTACATTCTTAACATTCTTCTGCTTGTGCAGCAGCTGTGAAGTACTACCTCAGGTGCTGTCCACATCTGCTCTCTCTTCCCGCACTCCGTTCCACACAGATGTTTCTTTTCTACAGTATCCAAAGCTACCAGCTGCAGACAGACCTTTATACGCATTGGTGAACTTGCCTGAGGCCACACATCTAGAAGGATATAGGTCTGAGATCTCATATTCAGTCAATTTTCACACTTGAGTGGTAGTATTTCTTACTCGGGGCTTTTTTTATATCAGAGGGCTCTGCTTCTTGGTGCTTAGGAAGATGGTGCTGCTCACAAAGACTGACTGCACAGGCTGGAGCAGGTCCTACAGCTCCACAGCTGATCATCACTGAGCCGCTTCAGGCCTCCTCCAGTCGCATTTTAATTGCTTTTCTCAAGCCTTCTTTTGATGCCATTTTGCTCAGGCTCTGCTGTTCCATGGTGGTGATGTCAGGACCCACCCTCAGCAACCCTAACCTCCAGGCCACGTGCACACAGATATCCTCAGTGTCAGCACCCGTATTTGTTGTCTGGAATCCAGAATGTGTTACCCTGTCCAGTCTGTGAGAGACTGGTAAAGACAAGAGACTGGCTGCTTTGTTTGGATTATTTTTGCAGTAGGCAAAAAAAAGAGTCAGCTTTTCTATGGGTATGCTACCCCATAGTGAGAAGTAATAGCTCACCAGACAAACATGGCCCATAGATAATTTCAAAATGGTTATCATTGAGCAAATGGGAGATTTAGCATAGAAATCATGACTTGCAGCTTCCTTTAAAAAATAGGAAGGTTTTGCAATGCTAGGGGCCCAGTTGTCAGCACTCACAAGCAGCCAGCAGCAGCCATTTCCCTACCACACCCCACAGGCTACTCTGGGGCTGGGCCTATGCTGACTTCGGAGGGATTTACACCTGCAGCCCCTTCCCCAGTTCTCAGTTCTTCCCCATTCCTCCTCATTTTCTTCTTCCTTCAAGGAAAACAGAATGTGTGTTTCTTATTCCCCCTCCCCTCTTGCTTTCTTGATCTAAATACTCAGTTCAGTTGTTAGACTGCTGGTGAAAGTAAATTTCAGAAACAGAAAGACCAAATTAATTAGTTCAGACCTTTGTCCACACATTTTAATTCTGTTATGGCTTCTTTTTTTTTTTTTTTTTTTTTTTTTTTTTAGTTTTTCGAGACAGGGTTTCTCTGTATCCTTTGGAGCCTGTCCTGGAACTAGCTCTTGTAGACCAGGCTGGCCTCGAACTCACAGAGATCTGCCTGCCTCTGCCTCCCGAGTGCTGGGATTGCTGGGATTAAAGGCGTGCGCCACCACCATTCAGCTGTTATGGCTTCTTCATCTTGCCAAATGTTCCTCCATCTGTCCTGTCCTCAGGTGGAGGCTACAAGCAGGAAAGAAAAGGCCAAGCAGAGACCACTTGCCCTAAACACAGTGGAGATGCTGCGTGTGGCCAGCTCAGCTCTGGGTATGTAGAAGCATTTCCCTAAAGCTCCCCAAAGACATCTCTAGACCAGCATAGTGCGGAGCCAGTATCTTAACCCACACCAGGCACCTCTCATGCTATGATGTTTGAAGCTTTGGGGATGGGATCTTGAGTCTCAATGTGAGTTTCCTTTCTCCATAAGTCCTAGAATAGGACTTCTGTAAGCACTGCTTCCATAGCTATCATAAGAATTAGGTTGGAAAATGGGTGGTCTTTGACAGTTGTATCCTAAAGCACTGTCTTTGCAGAGCTCCCATGTTAGAGAGCAGTAGGACAAGGTCTCTTAGAGTACAGAAGCCTAGGGGCACAGAACTGAGTGTGTTCAACTCCCCAGAGGCCTAGTTCAGACTGTGTCATCAGCGCCATTATGAGCACTGTAAATTGGTACCATAGAGCAATGAGCAGTGTTTCCCATTGGGCCCACCTTTGCAGACAGGCTATGTCCCAAATACCTACCCATGCATTGGTGGTTCAGTGGTAGAATTCTCGCCTGCCAAATACCTACCCAGCCATTACTTCTGAGCACTGGCAATACCCACTAAGAGCTCTTTGCCCTCTTAGGAAGTGCTGGCCTATTTGGGGGGAAACAAGAATGCCCAAGCCTGTGGGTGAGCTCCTGACCACCTTGCAGACCTCTGAGCCTCCTGTTTGTTGGCAGGTATGGGACCACAGCATGCCATGCAAATAGCCGAGAGGTTATACACACAGGGCTACATCAGCTACCCACGGACAGAAACCACCCACTATCCTGAGAACTTTGACCTGAAGGGCTCTCTGCGACAGCAAGCCAACCACCCTTACTGGGCAGACTTGGTGAGTGGAGTGGGCCTTGCCCTGCATAGCCCATCAGCTGTGACCTCTGGACAGGCTTTGACCAAATCCAAGACCAGTGGGAAGCAGTCAGCTCGACTTGACTCTGCTTTGCCTTCCGTCCCTTAGGTAAAGCAGTTGTTAGCAGAAGGCATCAACCGCCCACGGAAAGGCCATGATGCTGGTGACCATCCTCCCATCACACCTATGAAGTCAGCTACAGAGGCTGAATTAGGTATTGGGTACTCCTCTTCCCAGCCTTCTCACACTCCTCAAGCTTCCAGGGTGTGAAGGGCAAGCTGCTGCAGGCACATGGCACCAGTGGACAGGGCCAGGCCTTTAGTCAGTACGGCTCTTCCTCAGCCTGTCACTGGCTTGGTGGAGCTCCCATCACCAAGCACCTAAGACAGAAGTGAAGTGATTGTAGCTGCCTGGGGAGAGGCCAGTATACAGACAGCCTTGTGTTAGGGAATGGGGCAAAGTAGCAAAGCTCAAAGGTAGACTGTACCTCCTACCTAGCCTAAGGCTGTTCTGATGACTATGTTCCAAACCAATGCCTGTAGAGAAGGAAACATTGTAAGTGGGTCACCCAGGCAGCACAGGCAGCTTCCTTTGCTGGGTTTACCTCATTCAGACTTTGAGGCTAGGACTAGGTCTTAAGATATGGCTTTTGCCTGATATGTGCTTATGGCCCTACGCTCAATCCCTGACATCATAAATATGATACATCCTTGGTACCCATGCCAAGACCCTGTTGTTAGTCCAGCACACCTGGTAACACTCAGTCTTCACAGGGGGTGATGCATGGCGACTGTACGAGTATATCACCAGACACTTCATTGCCACAGTCAGCCAGGACTGCAAGTATCTACAGAGCACTATCTCCTTCAGAATCGGGCCTGAAAAATTTACATGCTCGGGAAAGACAGTCATCTCCCCAGGTAAAAGGGCAGGCCGTGGGGTCCCCTTCTTCTCATCTGCACAGACACATGGGATCCCTGATGGGAGGCCCAAGTGGGGACCTCAAATGGCAGTGGTATCTCTCTAGGCTTCACAGAGATCATGCCTTGGCAGAGTGTGCCCCTGGAAGAAAGTCTGCCCACATGCCAGAAAGGTGACACCTTCTCTGTGGGTGAGGTGAAGATGCTAGAGAAGCAGACGAGCCCACCAGACTATCTGACTGAGGCTGAGCTCATCACACTCATGGAGAAGCACGGTATCGGTGGGTACCCAGATCTAGGGTTTACATTCCCAGGGCCTGGGCCAAGAGGTGATGCTAGTAAGCCTATCCGTGATCCATAAGCATCTGGCTCAGCGTGTGGTCACAGGTGCCCAGTGTATGACCCGTGGCTCCAGGCTGACTCTGAGTAAAGCTGTTTACAAGGCCTTCCATATGAAGACTGTGATACAGCCTTGTGCACCATGGGACCGGTGCACACTGAGAAGTGCCCACCAGACTCAAGGTTAGCCCAGGATTCTGAAGGATTCCTGGAAGAGATCAGCAGCATCCCCAAAACACAAAACTAACTGGGCAGGCTTACCCTAGAATTCTGGTCTGGGTCTGTTTCTCCCAGGGGCTTGGTGCCTGAAGTAACCTGAGAATAAGCTCAGCCTGCAGCGAGTTCCATTGATGGCTTAGCCAAAGGCTAACCTTTTCCACGTCCTTGACTTCTAATACCCACATGTGAGACTGTTCTGGACCCAAGGACCAACATACACTTCAGTCTGGGACAGTGAACAGAGTTCTTGTGTGAACTTCTGAACAGGAAAGTGAGTGAGGGCAGTGCTGTTGAACAAGGTCCATGGACGAAAAGGCTTACCTACCTGGGCATACTGACTCATCTGTAATCCTAGCACTTAGGAAGCTGAGAAAGAGTGCCACAGGTTCAAAGGTAGCCTAGGCTGTGGAGTGAGACTCTTGTCTTTTTTTTTTTTTAAAGAAAAAAAGGATCTGATTATAACAGCCATCCAGGAACTCTTGCAGGGGCAAACTGCCATGATTGTGGCCAATTCCTACCCTTGGCTAGGAGCCATGGAACCTCTGAAGGCTCCTTAACCCCCAGTGCCAGTATATTCCCTGTAAAACTTGCTCACGGTACCCATGGAAAGATAAGAGTGCAGTCAGTGTTAAGTTCCATTTTCACATCCTCTGCCCAGCAGCAGCAGAATGCCTCACCTTCCACCTCTCTATCAAGAAACTTCTACAAGGTGAAAGAAGCTGCATCCCTGGAGTAGGAAACATGCCTTGGGTGTTGTGAAGGGCCCAGAGAAAGGGAGAAGGTGGAGAGGAAGTGGATAAAACCACCTGGTTCAGCAATAGCTTTATGAACTCTGGGAGAAGCTGGACCCTGACATCTAGAGGGCATATGTGCCACAGCCAGGTGGAAAAGGCCAGGTTGTATTTAATGGTTTCGGGAAATGTCCTCTGACTCTGTCTTCTAACCACAAAACTAAAACACCAGTGAAGGCTGTCCTGAGGTTCACAGCTGTGCCAGCACAGTGCAGAGACAGCCCTGCTCTGTCTTGGGAACCTTTTTGCATCATGGCTTCTGGCAGCCATACAAGAGACAGCAGCCTGGACCCAGTGAACAAAATAAGCTTCAGTTTGTGACATGATGCTCCTTCCATGGATGTCTGAGAGGGTCCGAAAAACAGGGTTCCTCTGACAGGTGGATGAGACTAGAGTGCATAGTCCAGAGCACCTTGTTGGGGCAGGCTGCGGAATACCCAGAGCCATGCTGTGCATTCCAGGGACTGACGCCAGTATCCCTGTGCACATCAACAACATCTGCCAGCGCAACTACGTCACTGTGGAAAGTGGCCGCCGGCTCAAGCCCACCAACCTTGGCATCGTCCTGGTACATGGTTACTACAAGATTGGTGAGTCTACCCACTACCTATGACCTGCTGGGCATCTAGGCTCCTTGCTGGGCTGTGGCTCTGCTGACTCCTGCAGTGGCCCTTTACTCCTTCCTCATCCATTTCCCCAGTCCCTACAACATCTTTGCAGTGGGAATTTGATGAATGAACAGATTATAATGGGTCCCATAGAGGGTTCTTCTGCAAACCAAACCTGTGTTCTTCACCATCTCTGCCTACTAAAGTGTGCCCCCAGTTCTTTGGGAAATGGAAGAATTCCACACAGACCTGGTCATTCTGCACAGAAAAGTCTGATGGCAATAGGAGCTGCCCTTGATGCCTTCCAACTCTGTAGACAAACAGTCCAAGGGGAACCCAGGAAGACTGGGTCAAGCAAGACAGCAGGTCTGCCTGCCTGTTGCGGTGGTAGGTCCCAGGTGCCAATGCCCACAGCAGCATCCACTCACTGGCTTATAGATGCAGAGCTGGTACTTCCCACCATCCGCAGTGCAGTGGAGAAGCAGTTGAACCTGATTGCCCAGGGCAAAGCTGACTACCACCAGGTCCTGGGCCACACCCTGGATATCTTCAAGAGAAAGTTCCACTACTTTGTTGATTCTATTGCTGGTAAGTCTTGCCTCTCCCCTGCCCCTCATCAGCAGCCATTCCAATAGGACAGAGCCTCCTGAGGCTCACTGCCAGATCTGGGCTCTAAGGTCCTGCAGGGCACAGCAGTAATGTCTCCTCATTAGCTGTTGTCTGGAGCAGGTTAATTAAAGTCTATTTCAGGGGTGTACAGAGCTGCAGCTCCATAATCTATCACTGACCATTGACCGTGTTTGCTGGCCTACAGAGGCCAGCTGTAGTTTACCTAGTTCCACCAACTCACCTGTTGGAGGGAGGGCTGCCAAAGACCTGTGCTGTTTGTTCTTAGGCATGGACGAGTTGATGGAGGTATCCTTTTCACCTCTGGCTGCCACAGGCAAGCCCCTCTCACGTTGTGGGAAGTGCCATCGATTTATGAAGTATATCCAGGTATGTGCAGCTTGAAGGACTGTAGCCACTTCTGCCCGCAGTATTCCTGCACAGGCATCACCTTAAGCCTCTGCTTTGTCATTAATCATGCAGAAATAATGTTCACTGTCTCACTTGCCACACAGAATGATTAAAAGACCTGAATCAGCACCAGCAACAACATAAACCACAGGCTACATACACAGTGACCATTCATTCTTGCCACCATTTCTCTTTCCCTGAGACGGGGTTTCCTTGTGTAGCCCCTGGCTGTTCTGGTACTTGCTCTGTAGACCAGGCTGGCCTCAAACTCACAGATCCACCTGCCTCTGCCTCCTAAGTGCTGGGGTTAAAGACATGAGCACGCCACCACCACCCACTGTCATCATTTCTCTTGCTCTCATGAATATCGTTAACCTTCTGGGGGGCTTTACATTTAGGGTGTGTGTGTGTGTGTGTGTGTGTGTGTGTGTGTGTGTGTGTGTGTGTGTGTGTGTACACGTGTACATGCATTCCACAACCCACGTGGAGGTCGGAGGACGACTTGTAGGGGTCAGTTCTCTCTTTCCTTCCATCAATGGCTTCTAGAATTGAACTAGGATTGAACTCAGCCCTAACATCCAGCACCTTTATCTGATGAACCATCCACCAGCCCCTTGCTGGGCCTTTGTGGGGGAGTTAGGAAAGGGGATGTGTGTCACGGCACTCACTCCAGTAGTTGAGAGGTCCTTGCCTAGCACTGAACTGTACAATCGGTGTATGTGTTAGGTTTTCCACATTACCTATCCAGTGTTGTGAAGTGGAGGACATAGGGAAGAGAGTGAGACCCAGCAGCACTCCTCCCTTCTTACTGTTCCATCCCATAGGCCAAGCCAAGCCGCCTACACTGCTCCCACTGTGACGAGACCTACACCCTCCCCCAGAATGGTACTATCAAGCTCTACAAAGAGCTGCGGTGCCCATTGGATGACTTTGAACTGGTCCTGTGGTCCTCAGGCTCCCGGGGCAAGAGCTACCCACTCTGTCCCTACTGCTATAACCACCCACCCTTCCGAGACATGAAGAAAGGTGAGTATGTCCCATGGCTGTTCCCAGCTTCATATTTACCAGACTCCCATGGGTCCCTTACCCATCCTTCCTTATTTATACTCTCTAGTACTGGGTCAGGAGATACTTGTGCCACAGCTCTGGCACTGGCCAGCCTGTCTGGCCTGGGTAAGCCTGGGTCATAATTGAGCAAGCGGCTTGTTCACTTAGGATCTGGGCAGGGAGCAAACTCTGCCCCAGGGCCTGGGCTAAGTAAGAGACAGGCAGCCTCAGATAATGACACCTGACAAACAAAGCCCTCTAGGCTCTCAGACACTACTGTTGTCTTCGTTAGCACTCTTTGCTGAACTATAAGCAGACTAAGCAGAGCATGCCACCAGAGGGGCTCACTGTTCAGCACACTTACCCACTCTCCAGTGGTACCATCCCCTGTCTCAGACTGGGAGCCAGCACCTTTTTTAGCCATGGCTTTTATAAGGAATCCTCAGGGTCTCAGTCTGCATTCATACTGCCAGGATAATAAGGCTCTCTTCCTCCCCACAAGTGGCTTAGAGAGCAGCAGACAAGTACAAGGTGATTGGATGGCAAACTAGAATAGTCATTAGTATAAGCTTCAGAAGCAAAATGAGGATTTAGGGGTCCACTGGAATCCTCAGCATTGAGGACTGAACATTTTTAAATAGGCAGAAACTAGATTGATGATACTTAGAACCCAGGCCAGTATGAACAAGATGTCCCCAAAGCAGGTTAAGAGTGCTGCTTTGTTCTAGAACAAGGATCCAGCTGTCCGACACTGAGAGGAGCCAGAGATGAGGGAGCCAGGGCAGGTTTAGGTTACTGGACTCTTCTCGCTTCAGGCATGGGCTGCAATGAATGCACACACCCTACCTGCCAGCACTCACTGAGCATGCTGGGCATTGGCCAGTGTGTGGAGTGTGAGAATGGAGTCCTGGTTCTGGACCCCACCTCCGGGCCCAAGTGGAAGGTGGCCTGCAATACATGCAATGTGGTGGCACACTGCTTTGAAAATGCTCACCGAGTACGGGTATCAGCTGACACCTGCAACACCTGCGAGGCTGCCTTGCTCGATGTAGACTTCAACAAAGTCAAGTCTCCACTTCCTGGCAACGAGACACAGCACACAGGCTGCATCTTCTGCGACCCCGTCTTCCAGGAGCTGGTGGAGCTGAAGCATGCAGCCTCCTGCCACCCCATGCACCGAGGTGGTCCTGGGAGGAGGCAGGGTCGTGGGCGTGCCCGGGGCCGGAGGCCTCCAGGAAAACCCAACCCCAGGCGGCCAAAAGACAAGATGTCAGCCCTGGCTGCTTACTTTGTATGACAACCCATCTTTCCTCACTCCAGCTTGGTGTAGACACATCATGGTGGTTACCTTTGAGCTGCTGGAACTATTAAAATGCTTTTTATTTTGTATTCTCTGGAGCAAAGAGCCTGGAGCCTTTTCCTGGTAAAAGGAGGGGGGAGCTGTATCTTTGGAAACCTGTGAGGATTCTTTTTTACCCTCTATCCTTTAGAGTTTAAAGTGTACCCTGCTCTGGCCACACGATGCAGTGCCAGCAAGAACGCCATCACACCTGATGAGAGCAATCAGTCTGTAGCTCATACCAAGTGTGTACATGTACAGTGCTGTAGCTGTGCACAACACAAGCAGTAGGCACGCCAAGGTTAGCAGGAAGATGGGCATCAGCAGCCCAGAGAAGTCTTGATGAGCCAGGTGAAGTACTCAGCCTGGTTCCCAATCCCTTGCTCACTGCTATAGCCTAGCTTCCTGATCCCCAACCCATGTTGTTATGGCCACCACTCAGAAACTTCAAGTTTGGCATGTAGAGCCTGTGTGTGACTCTGGTAATGGTGTGGGTCTGTTTGGACTCCGGTTCTCATCATGAGAATGTATTGCTTCAGGCGCTGGGTATCCCATTAAAGCTGGTCAGATGTCAAGTCCAGAAAATCTGTAAGCCAACCAGACTGCTCTGTAGTAGCTGGGTGTAGCTGTAGGCCACCTTTCTGACTGTAACCCCTACCTGTGTCCCCTTCTCCACCCATCCACCTGTTTAGTTGTGATAGAAACCGAATGCCCTCTGGCCATGCCTAGCAGGGGCTCAGCAAGCCAGCCATCCTAGAATGCGTGGTTGAGAGGTAGCCGACAACACTCCTCAGAGGAGCCCTTCCTCTGCAGCAGGTTCCCGGTCACACAGGGCAGGGAGACTCATGGGAAAGCCAGAAGACAGCTAGTTGTTCATGTAGCAGTCTGTCCACATAGCCCACCAGGACGTCCCACCTGATCCCTGACTACCAGGGAAGATCATACAACAGAAGAGGTGATACCTTGGGAAAGCTGCCCGGAGACAGTGGACCAGGAAGCTGCATAGAAGTTGCTGGAATGTGTCCCAGGAATATAAGCGGTAAGAAAAAAAGGATACTCAGAACCTGTCCTCTCCATTCCAGTCATAATCTAGGACCTTAATAAAGCCCAAGGATGTGACCCTGCTGTTCAGCCCATTTGACCCAATTCCGTCCTGAATAGACTGCAGGAAGGCAGCTCAGTTGTGTGGTTAGTTTGGGCTTGGGGAAAAGACTGTCCTATAGGCCATAAGCCCAGACTATTGTATAAAATTCTACAATGAGGTTTTAACCATATGGACCTCTTAATGTATCCTGTTGTTTTTCCCTGAAATTGTCCCTTTTGGATGGAATCTGCCCGGTAAACCTGATTCCCTTGCCTTTCATCATCAGTAGTATCCAGCCTCCTTATCCTTGCCAGCCTGCCAACTGGGAACAGTTAGGATGAGGGTGAGTCGTGTTGTAAGCCTAAATGTCTTTGGAGCACCACCTCTTCTGCTCTGCAAGCTGATGAGGTCAGAGCTGCCAGGTGACCTGTGTTGGGCGAAGCAAACGAGATCTCATCTCATGCTAGCCCTCCTTGTCTTTACTTGTCCCCCACTGTCATTGCAGATACCATTTCTGTTACCTTGTGATTGCTGTGCACGTTGACATAAGGAAGTCTGTTTCATTAAATGCAGCACACACCCCCAGCACTATAGAAGTACCATGGACCTACAATTATACATCATTCCTTCCTATCCGTACGAAAACAATCAGTACCCAAAAGGGAGCCAGCCACCTATCACTGAGAGTTTTTAAAGCCAGAGAGCGTGGTGTGTCTGGTCTCTGAGAAGGGAGATATGTGCTGATGTGACAGGGAGGTTGTCGCCGCATGCAGAATGCTCAGAGCAGGCTTCTGGAAAAGACTTTAGGGAGGCAGGGAGAGGGGACATGGATGGGAGATCTGGGACCTCCTGGTGCTACCCCACAGCTTGGGTGTTCCTTGCTGGAGAAGTACAGGTTTGAGCTAAACTGGTTTGGTGTAGCTAACAAAGCTGAAAGCTTCGGTAGAATGAATTATAGAGAAGATATTAACTACGTTGGAAGCAGGACAAAAGGGATGTTGTGGGTATGTCCTTGGCCTAGAGCCTTACGAGGTTAAGTTCCTAGTGCCTGCCTTTGCTATCATCTCTGAGCCATCATCCTCAGTGGCCTCAAACCTTGATTGATGAAGCACTACTGTACTTGCACAGCGACAATCTCCCCATGCACACACCCCACCCCCATCCCCTGGTACCCACACCACGGAGATGATTCCTCTTGGAGCAGTCATCCATTGGTTCTCCAGGCTCATGGCTTCCCTGAAGCCTTCCAGTCTGAGGATTCCCTGAGACCTTAGTTCCCTGAGTCAGTGTGTTATGATGGTATGTACCTTGTTAGCACAGTTCTGAGGGGTAAACAAATCGTTACAAACTATGAGCCTCTCATAACAGAGTAATTTGCAGGATTTCTTTTGTAATGTCACTTGAAACCAATCTTGTTTTTTTGTTTTTGTTTTTGTTTTTTTTGTTAAGACAGGGTTTCTCTCTATAGACCAGGCTGACCCCAGACTCACAAAGATCCACATGCCTCTGGCTCCCAAATGCTGGGATTAAAGGTGTGAGCCACCACCACCTAACTGCCATGCTTGTCTTCAAGGCTGCCTTTACTACCCAGTGTAGTAAGCGAGTGTTTTCATTTCCTGTTTGATAGCCCAGGCCTCCGGCTCGGGTGGCCAGGCAGTCCTGCTGAGGCACAGAGGGTCAGAAACCCTGACCACATGGATTGTGGGGCCTATCTATAGGCAGGGCCACAGTGGAACCTGAAGAGGTGCTTCCACACATCCCTTGGTATCAAATGAATGTTTTCTTTAACCTGAAGGTTTTTATTTCCTTTTGATTTTCAAAGAAAACATTCCTGGGGCTGGAGAGATGGCTCAGAGGTTAAGAGCATTGCCTGCTCTTCCAAAGGTCCTGAGTTCAATTCCCAGCAACCACATGGTAGCTCACAACCATCTGTAATGGGGCCTGGTGCCCTCTTCTGGCCTGCAGGCGTACACACAGACAGAATATTGTATACATAATAAATAAAATAAATATTTTTAAAAAAACATTCCCATGACCGTCCCTCATTTAAAAATAAAACAAGTAAACACGTGACCCAGAGGACTGCGCCTCTTGTCTCTGATGAGTGGCCAGTCCTAGGCAGTATGTAGCCACATCCCTGCCCTGTGGCTGATCAGCACACAAGTTGTCTAATTTCTGAGCTTTGTGAAGCAAGGGCTGCTTTCTGCATACTCAAGACCGAGAAGTGAAGCAACTCACTGGCGAAGGGGCACATCTCCTCCCAAGAACAAGCGGGCTAAGAGGCCGCCAGGGGGCAGCAGGGGCCCACCTGAGGCCTGACTGCGCTTGCGCAGAGCCTGCGGCGCCCCTGGACGGGAAGTAGGCGGGGCCGGCCCAGAGCAGCTCGTGGGGAGCACTGCGGCAAGCTGGCAGGTGAGGCCCTGGGGGTGCTAGGGATGAAGGGAGAGGGTGGAAGACTCGGACTTATGCTAATGGTCAGATGGGGGCATGAGGTGCACGAGGGTGAAATGAGACTAAGGACGAAATGGAGAGACGAGAAAGCACTAAGGCCAAGACGGGTTTCGGGTCCCCGAACCCGAGAGACATGGGGTTAGCAGTGAGCAAAAGAGCAGGGCAAGCAGCCTGGACCCTGCGGAACAGAGGCAAAGCATGGGGAACTAAGGACACAGAACTGGGAATCCGTTGACCCTATGGGGTGTGACTGGAAGCGAGGTTCAGGAGGGGGCTGAGCTGTGAGACCAAACAGTACAAAGGGGTGACAGTCCTCCGTTTTCTAGGCTCTCTAAACCCCCCACCCCGCCCAAACATAAGGGCCAGGCCCACGGCCTGCCCTCAGCCCTCCCAGAGAAGGCCCCCTCTGGGACCACATTTTCATCTGGAATGCCTGGCGCCCCGTGGCGCCCCTGATTGTGTTTAAAGCTGGTGTTTTAGTTAACGCCTGGCTTGGAGGCTGGGACTGAACCCCGTTAGCTAGATTGCGGTAGAGCCTAGGTCATGAGAGCCTGGGGCTCCACCATTCCAACTGTGTGGTCTCAGGCTGGCCCCTAAGCAAAGGCACCAGGCTGTAGGAATTTCTGCACAGAGACTAACATTTCGGGGAGGCCCAGCGGAAGGCGGTGGTCTCCTCCACCAAGGCCTTCTACTTGGAGGTCCCTTAGTAACAGATGTCTTCACAGTATGCCCTGGAACAAGTTCTGTGAACTGTTCCCACCTGAGGAACTGAGCGCGAGCCCGTCTCTGCCTCATGGACTCCATACCCATATCCCTCCCATAGTCAAACTTCACTTTTTCTCCGCAACCATCGGGTGGAAGTGTCCCAGTCACTGCGCATCAGAGTCTTCAACTGAGTCCTGCCTTGGTCATATCTCTGGTTTGTGACCCTAGAGTAGTACTTTCCCCCAGCTCTTGTTTTTCTCAGCTGCAGGGTGCCCTGATGACATGCACAGTTCTGAGAGGTAGGCAAGACAAACAATTGTTTTAAAAACCGTAAACCTTCCCCCAATAGAGTAATTTTCAGAATTCCTTTATGCTGTCACCTGGAGCCAACCTTTGCTATCCAGTGTGCTGAGGGAATGCTTTTGTTTCCTGTCTTATCAGGCTTCAGGCTGCATATTCCATGGTCGTTCAGTTTTGCTGAGCTCTGATCCATTGAAAAAATACCAACCCTTTAAAAAGAAAAATGGCTGCATAGTAAAATGGCTATCATTGTTGTGGCAAAATAACCCGTTAGAGATGGCTAAAGTGGGGGATAGCAGAATGACCCGTTAGAGATGGTTAAAGTGGGGGGGGGGTGGCAGAATGGCCTGTTAGAGATGGCTAAAGTGGGGGATAGCAGAATGACCCGTTAGAGATGGTTAAAGTGGGGGGGGGGGGGGAGGATGGCAGAATGGCCTGTTAGAGATGGCTAAAGTGGGGGATGGACATGGCTGGGGTAGAGAGCATCCTGAGCTTGCACAGGGCTCCAGCACCATGTAGGAAAAAAATATTCTTAAAGTGATTTTCTGTGTTCTTTTGAGTTTTTTTTAAAACAGGGTCTCATGTAGCCCAGGCCAGCCTCCAGCTCCTAATGTAGCTAAGAATGACCTTGAACTTGATGTCTTCCTGCCTCCACCTCCTGGGTACTAGAATTGCAGGTGTTCACCACCACAAACAGTTTCTAGATGAACCCAGGACCTCAAGGCAAGTAGCTACCAACTGAGCTACACTTCCAAGCACCACCCGCCCTTTGGGGTTTTTTGTTGTTGTTGTTGTTGTTGTTGTTGATTGGTTGGTGGTTCTTTTATTTATTTGTTTATTTATTTTCCTGGTTTGGTTTGGTTTTTCAATACAGGGTTTCTTTGTGTAGCCCTGGCTGTCCTGGAACTTAACTCTGGAGACCAGGGTAGCCTCGAATTCACAGAGATACACACACCTCTGCCTCTCAGATGCTGGAATTAAAGGTGTGTGCCACCACTGCCCAGCTGGATTTTCTTCTTTTTTGAGACAGGGTTTTACTCAGCGTAGCCCAGGCTGGTACAAAAACTGGTAGCAATTTTGCTGTTTCACTTGCCCAAATGCTGGACTTATAGGCATGAACTACCATGTGGAGCTAAAGTGATCATCTTTAACATATACTTTACCACACTATTTATAATAATCATTTTTAAATATAAATAAAATCTTTTCCATGTCTGAAGTAAAAGATTGGTTAAGCTCTAGAAGGATTTACACCAAACTGTACCCAGCAGTCAATCACAAATAGAGAAACGAGTGTGGGTCTAGGGATGTAATTGCCGCTGGACTGCTTACCCAGCACACATGAGCAACCCCAGTGCCACGTAAACCAGATGCAGTGCACACCTAGGATCCCAATCTTAGAGAGGTGGAGGCAGGGAGAGCTCAAGCTCAGGGTCTTAGGAGCAGCTGCCAGCTCTTAAGTCCCGGAACCAGGAGGAACCAGCCAAGTGTCACATTTGGCCAAACCAGTCAAGACCGTGCAGCTACCGGAGTCAGGAGCTTGGTTCCCTCCCCACAGGTCCTTGCTTGATGGCTTGCACACACTCATGCACACGTCTCTCTCATCCTGAGCCATTTGCTACTACAGGGACACAACTGGAGTCAGCCGGCCCCACACCAGGCCAGCACTTCTGTTCTGCCCCACCACTGTTCTCCCCAGGCTCCTTTGCCCAGCTGCTGGCTACCAGCCAGCTGCCACTCTCCCCTCCAGTGACCCCAGTGGTGCCATGCCCCCCTTGCCTGTCCTTCTTGCTGCTGTCTGAGCCTTTCTGTCCACTCTGGGGCTCCCAGAACTTGGTTGCTTCATGTAGCTTGGAAAGGCAGGCAGCAGATTTAGGGGTTTGTCAGAGAGAGGGAAAGCAAGAACGGGTAGTGCTCTTATCCTATGCCTCAGATAGACCCCAAAGAAGGAAAACTGTAGCCTGGTTCTTCACCATGGCCCAAACAATGTAGAATGGCCGCCACAGGCAGAATCTCTGGGCATACTGTCTTTCTAGTGGAAGTAAACAGCCAGTACAGTCCCTGAGAGTAAGCCAGCGGAGGCAAGCAGAGTTTTACACAAGAATGTGAGCATGGTGTCACACTGGGTGCCTTGCCACCCAGGCCCCACCCAGCATGCATGGTGCAGATGGCCTTGGGGCTCATAACAGGTCCTGAGCGTGGCGCATAGGGCACAGGGCAGTGAGAGCAGACGTATAGCCAGGTTCATTTAAGGCTTTGGTCTAGAGTGCTGCGGTGCAAAGAGGATGAGACTGTGGGGAAGGGCTCCAGATGCAGGAAGCCATCCAACGCGAAAGGTTAGAAAGAGGCACCTGCCTTCTGGAACATCTAGCAGATACAATGGCAGGTAGGGTGATGCTGTGGCTGGGGTGTCACTGGTTGGGGCTTTCTGTGTCCTGGGGTGTGAGGTGCTGTCCTTTCTCTTGGATCCTAGTCAAAACTTTGTGTAGCCCGTTTAGCACTGCTGCAGATTTTGGTGCCTCTGGGTCCTGTAGAATTGCACAGAATAATCCAAATGCTTGTCACTTGCTTGGGAATGGCGTTGCGGTGTTCATACTTCTGACCATGCATACCAAAAGGCTAGAGCAGTTGGTGAGTGGGGTGCAGTGTGACACTTGGCCTCGTCCTCTTGGAAATTACTTCCATCTCCTTGTCTCCATGTTCTGCAGCTCTGCCTGTGTACAGACTGCCTAGGACCTCTGCCCTCCATCTCTCCAACCCCTAGCCCAGGCCCAGTTGGTTCTTCTCTTTCTGTCTTAATTTTGGGTCAGAATGTGTTTGTCTTGTTCCCATCTGGATCTTTCCTTTTTTGTTATCTTTTTACCTGCTCATTCTTTGTACCCAGGCTACATTTTATTAACTTGTAAGTAAATGTGAGTGTAGACAGTGAATTTTAACTCTAGCAACATAACCTTCCATAAAAAGTAGTGTATCTATTTTTTTTTACAAAGCTACTTTTAATACTTTGGGGTATGCCCCATAGGGAAAAAAAACCCCGCACTGGGAAAGGGTAACCCCTGACCTCCAAGGGGAAGAAAGGAAACACAAAAAGGACCTGCAGAGTCAAGACAGGGGGAATGTTCCAGAAACAATGAGCATAATGGGACTGACTCCATACACACAAAGGATGGGAAAGTTGAACACGAAGCCTCTTGGGGTCCTCCTTTTCATTCGCCTTTTTCCTCTTCTACTGCATCATCTCCAAGTCCCTTAGTTTGCAAGTGGCAACAGAGAGCTTATCATCTCTCATTCCCTTAAACTGAGTTGTTCTGCTTGATCATACGTCTGTAGCTTGGCCTGACTTGGATTTTCCTTTGTAGACCAGAATGGCCTCAAACTTGAGACAACCCTCTTGACTCTGCCTCCTGAATGCTGGGATTATAGTCACGTGTCACCACCAGCCTATAGCTTCTTTTTGTGTCTCTTTTTAAAACAGGTTAGCTCTTGATTGCAGCCTCTGAAAGAAGAAAGAGGAGTTGTGTTTTGTTTGCTTATCACTTATATCAGCTACTTTTCTTGTTGCAGAAGAATAAATGTTTCACAGAGGGGATTTCTGGAATGAAGGGTTTACTTTGGTTTTCAGTTTCAAGGAATACAGTCCATGATGGCAACATAATCTTGAAGAGGCAGCTGGTTACATTGTGTCCACAGCGAGGAAACAAGAGATGGATGCTGGGCTTCATTTATTTAGTACAGGACCCCAGCCGATAGAATGTTGCCACCCACGGTTGCAGTTGGCCTCACTTCAGAGACTCCCAAACAGACAGGACTTATCTTTTCAGTAATCTAATCCTGTCAAGTTGACAATATTAACTATTGAACCACACCTTTCCTTTTGTACTCTAAATACTATTTTGATTAACATAATATTGGAACCCCTCTCACATCAGCTTCTCTTTTTGGGTTTTGTTTAGTTTTGTGTTATTTGAGATGGTCTCCTGTATCCCAGGTTGACCTGTGACTCTGCAGGTAACTCAGGATGGTCTTGAAGTTTTGATCCTCATGCCCCTACCTTTTCAGTGCAGGATTACAAGTGTCCACCTCCACACCCAGTTTATGCTGTGCTGGGGTTTGAACCCAGGGCTCTGTGCCTGCCAAGCAAGCAGTCTCCCAACTGAAATGCTTCTCCATCCCCTCTTTGTGTTTTCTACTCCTTTGTACTAGAAACTTTGTTACAGGTGAGGACAGCCTTGCTGCAGCTGTGCTTTGAGTTGTCCTGGCTTCCTCAGCCCTGTTTCACACCTCAGCCCTCCCTCGCAGCAAAGCTTAGAGACATCCATCTGTGGTCGTCCTAAGACCGATGGTTCTAGAAGTCTCGCCTGTCTTTCCACCTGGCCGATTTGGTAGTTAGAATCTGGAAGGCTTCCAGAGCGAGATGGACTGTGAAGCTGCTCTCCAGCTTCTCCTGCCTAGAACTTGCGGTGCTCAGAATCTTAGATCCATTTCATCACCATAAAGATCACCATTTGTTCCCTCTGATGGTAAACACATTGAGCTCTTCCTAATGAAAGTTCCTAAGCCAGAATATTAAGTAGAACTCCAAAAGGTGCCACATCCTTAGGTGTTAAGTGAGTGGATAGCTACACCAAGGCCTGGCAAAGCTCAGTGACTGCAGAGAGGGGACCTGTGTGAGCCGATGCTGCAGGAAGGCTACCTGCCCAGGTGTGATAGGGGGTGGGGCTTTGTCCCAACACCAAGGGGAGCAGGGGGAAGGAGAAACCAAAGCACATCATAGAAAGTTATAAAAGAAAGGCAGAAGGGGTTGATGTGTGGCCCGGTGATGCTGGCTTGTCATGCATGCATGAGAAATAAAATTCAAGACATAAACAAGAGACACTCGAGTACTATTTGAGGCTGGATGATTGTAAAGGAAGGAAGGAGTCCATTTGGGCTATCAGGTATCTAAAGGGGTGACATACGGAAGGACCAGCCTGCAAGGCTTAGACATTAAGTATAGACAGGCTGGTTGACCATGCTGGAGGTGACTCTGAGCCAAATGAAAACTAAAATCCACCCCAGGGAAGAGGGCAGGGTACAGCTATTGACGTGCGAGAGTCTTGGGTATTTTGTGGACCTCAACTCTGAAAGGGCTGGTGTGGGTAGTGACGGTCTGAAGCTCAGGCAGGCATTCCTCCAAGTCCTGTCCTTTCCTGAGACCTTGGTCAAGGGACTACCTTCTCCAAATTTTGGTGAAATGGGGATTTAACCTGGCTTTGCAGAGCTTGGGGCCCACCCAGGACCTGGCAGCTACAGAGCCCTCAGTGTCCATAAAGATGTGGGAAGAGGCTGGAACCCATGTCCCCAGCTTCAGGAGCCTGAGGTGTTCTAGACCCTTGGCTCACACTCCCTATTAGAGAGCAAGAATAGACCTGACCATGTTCCAAAGGCCCCTTATCCCTGGCTAGCCTCTGCTTCTCCCATCAGGCAGCCCCAGAGGTACCTGGGGAGCCCTTGCTCCTAGTTCGCTCTAGCTCCCAAATAACAATGCACTGACAGCCCCTGTTTGTTGGCTCTTCCGTTTCCCACCATCTCTACAGCCTGGCATATGTCCCTTTCTGCCAGCTGGTCAATTATTACCATGCTGGCATCACTTCTTCCCTGGGCCCTCCTGGCTACTGGCATTCTAAGGTCTGGTTAAATGTTGATGATCTGGTCCCAGTGTCCCTCTCCTGCTTGCCTCCGCTCTTGCCCGCCACTCTGCAGGGAACATGCATTCCCTCTATCACTTCTTTGAGATGTCTCCATGCCCTGCTTCTGATACTGTCTCCTGAGGCTGTACTCTGTGCGTGTGTGTTTTTTCACCTGAACCCATGTCAGTTACTAAAAGCTGTATTCCCTGAACTGTGAGGCCCTGGGCTTGTTGAGGTACCTGCCTCACCTTGCTTCCTGGTGAAAGAGACAAAGCAGGGTACCTGTACTCCTCATCATGCAGAAACTGTCACCCTGATACTCTGACATTTCTCCCCAGAGTGAAGACCTGACTGGGGACCATCTCACCCCAGCCTAGCTGCAAGCCCCCCGGGATGCACTGGGCATGGCCTCTGGAGCCCCACAGAACAGCAGCCAGATGGCCTGTGACAGCGAGATCCCAGGCTTCCTGGACACCTTCCTCCAAGACTTCCCAGCCCCACTGAGCCCGGAGAGCCCTTTGCCATGGAAGGTCCCAGGGGCAGTACTGAGCCAGGAAGAGGTGGAGGCTGAGCTAGCTGAGCTAGCAATGGGCTTCCTGGGCAGCAGGTAGGCCTGGGCTACCGCAAAAGGGAGAAGCCTGGTGGGAAGGAGCATGGTGCGGCATTGTATGTCAGATGCTGACCTGGACCTAAGTCAAGAGAGTGGCATGGCCGCCCCTTATCTGTAGCGGCACATTCTGGTAGAGCCTAAAAGTGCAGAGTAATGGGCCCTGTGACTCGGTGCCTTTTTCTCCATAGCAAGCACTCAGAAGCATAGACCATGCCGCTTCTTTATCTTTCAGTTTTGCAGGCAGAAGAACATTCAGCGTAGATCTTAGCAATCTCAGCATGTTTGGGGAAGGGGCATTTTTGGGTTTCTTTTGTTTCCTTTCCTTATTAGGTCAAGAACTTCCACCATCTTATTTAAAGGAAATGCTTTATTGTTTCTTGTCACTGTATCACTACTCCGTGCTTTGCAGCTATTGCTAGGTGAAATGAGAGCCTTTTGAACGCTGGCTAAGTACCATGCTGCTCAGAATAGTATACCTGCTTAAAGGTATTTATTTCTTATTGCTGCAGTTGGGTTTTTTGTCTTTTACTCATTTTATTTTATGTACAAGCGTTTTGTCTGTACATACAGATATGCACCACACGCCTGCCTGCAGATGGTTGTGAGCCACCATGTAAGTGCTGGGAACAGAACCCAGGTCTTTTTGGAAGGACAGCAAATGCTCTTAACCACTGAGCCATCTCTCCAGACCATGCCTTCTTTCCACTTAATGTTTTAACTCATTGCTAAAAGTAACTGAAGAAACAGAAAGTGCGATTTTGAGCTAAGGACACGCTTGTGTAGGTGTCTGCGGCCGCAGTGACAAAGTAGTACTCTCGAGGCAGTGAACACAGAAGCTGTCCTTTGACAGGCAAGAGGGCCAAATCCAAAATCAAGCTGCGAACAAGGCCTTGCTTTCTTGGAGGCCCTGGGGGAGATTTGTTCTAGTATTCTTCCTCATGGAGACTGCTTGTGCTCCACTTGGTAAACGCCTTTATTATCATGTGGCATCCTCCCCGCCCGTGTGCCCTCGCTGTTTTAATTCTCTCTTTGTATGGGTATGAGCAGTATATATTGGAGAGCAGAGGACGGTCTTGTATCGGTGTAACAATCCAATCCACCTTCTGTTTGAAGCGGTCTCTCATTGGCCTGAACTTCACCATGTAGACTGGGCTAGCTGGCCCTCAGATTTCTAGAGATGCCCATGTCTCTCTGCCTCCCACCTCACCGTCGCTGTGACTGCAGGTGTGCATCCTTACACTCAGGTGTTTGCCTGGCTTTTGAGGAACCTAAGCATATGTCTTCATGCTTGTTTCACTGACTGAGCTAGCTCCCAAGGTTCCTCTCCTTTTAGGCCTCCCGCCTTGGAGGACACTAGTCACGTTAGATATTGGATTAGAGGCTGCCCTTTCCCAGAATGGCCCCACTTTACAGTAGTTGCATTTATAAAAGCTGTAATTCTAGATCAGGTCACATTCTGGATCACTAGGGCTTAGGTCTTCATGCCTTTGTTGATGGGGACACAACTGAACCAATTTAGGCGCTCAGAGCTAAGTCCTGTTTCTGCCCATTTTTAAGGCAGAGGTAAGTGGGCTGCAAGACTGGCTTCATGGTCTGGGCAAGGCCGGGCCACATACAGCCTTTCAAGCCTGGACAATCTAAGAGGCAGCTGGTGCCGTCCATCTCCCAGATGAAAGGTGTGCAGGCACAGCCAAGTGTGTGGTCCAGCCACTCTGCGGACTGGAAGAAGAGAAGTGGTTTGTGAGGGACTGCAAGTCTGTCCCCTGGGCTGGCCCTTGTGGCCCTTCCCCTTCAGTTATCCACTCTAGAGGATTTATGTCATGAAAGACAGTAAAGGACAGATGCCATCTCTGATCTCTGCCTCTCTGCTCAGATGGGTGCAGGTTCCTGAGGTAAGGCTACTGTCAGTCAAGAGGTAGCTCATGGAGGTGAAAGGACTTGCCGGCCATACAGCATCCATCCACACCTGGCCGTTCATTCACCAGGGGAATGAGCCCACGACTCTTACTGTCAGCATTGTTCATGACTCTTCTGTAGACATCCCAAAGCTAGAACAGTGCCCAGCCTTGGCATATTGTCACCTCAGTGTCCCCTGGGGAAGTCCCCATTGCCTCCTAGCTGCCCATCAACTCCATCTCTACTCAACCAGCAACAGTTGCTAGGACCCTAGCACAGTAGACAACACACAGACAGTCCGCTTCAGAGACATGTCCACCCTGGACCCCACAGCCCAGGAGTATTGCTCTGTGATCACGTTATATGCATGTGGTGTTGCTGCTTAATTTGGGGAAAGTATTTTGGAGACAGGTAGTATAAATTAACTCATCCCCAGGGTGAGAAAGAACTGGCCATTTCATGGTCAAAAACCTTGAGTACAGGAAGTGAGGAAAGGGGAGAGAGAAGCAGAGCCACACTTGGGAGCTGCAGGGGTGAAGCAGTCAGGAGAGAGCAGCCACTGGATCTTCCGCATAGACACAAAGGGCCTTGCTACCTGCAGGGCTCAGGAGTGTCCAGAAGACAACCAAGTCCAGAAAGGCTGGGATGGCAAGGACACGTGGCCTGGGCTAGGGATCAGTTTCTGACCCCCAGGGGATGACAGGGCCTCTAAGCTGTGCGTAGGTTCCCGGGTGTGGTTGGTGCCAAGGAAGGACTTTTCTGGGGAGACCTGGATGGGAAGTGAGATGGGAAGGGGAGGAGTGTAAAGGCTTTGATGGCTGCTTGCAACAGCAGACAGCCCAGGGATGGCCTTAGCAGGAGCTATGTTTACCCCTGATGAGGGACAAGGGAGGAGCACAGAGCCCCAGGTCAAAACTCGTTTGAGGTACACACAAGTGGTCAAGGATGGGCAAAAACCCTGCGTTAGAAGCTGGACGGGCCAGAAGATGGCAGTGGGAGCCAGGAGGATGGGCGTCGCCATGGCAACAGTGTCTTCCAGACACAACAGGACTGATGTACAGTAGTCACAGGGCCTGCACAGGTTCAAGCCAGATGGGGTCCCAGTGCTGAGGGGGGAAGTGGACATGGGCTTCCAGCCCTACCAGGAAGCTATCTCCAATTGACAACCACTTGCCTAGGAAAAATTAGTTTTCTCCAATGGAGTCTCACTGGGTTACAAACCAGACTTATAGGCAGGCCCATGCCCAGCTATAGACAGCCAACAAATGGTATTTTTGTAGATTTTTTTTTGTTGTTTCTCATATTGCTTTGTTTGGGCATTTTTTTTATCTTACTGGCCTTTGCTTATATAACATGGTTTCTGATTTTGTATTTTTTAATGGTGTATGGTGTGTGTGTTTCTCATGCTTTTTCTTTGGGTGCTGTTGTTATTTTTTGTTTGTTTGTTTTTTATTTGCCTGTTTGCTTTCTAAAGAGAGAAGACCATAGAATTAGATGGAGGGGAGGAGATTAGGAAGGAATAACCATGATTGTATTAAAAATCATTTTCAATTTAAAAATAATGAAGAAGATGGATAGGGTGGCACAGAACCCCAAGGACCTGCTTAGTGCATCCAGTAAACAAACCATAAGTGTAACCATTGAAATTTAGTACAATCCAGGTGTAGTGGCGCACACCTTTAATCCCAGCACTCGGGAGGCAGAGGCAGGTGGGTCTCTGTTCGATGCCAGCTTGTCTACAAGGAGAGTTCCAGGACAGTCAAGGCTACACAGAGAAACCCTGTCTCAAAAAAAGAAAATAACAAACAACAAAAATTTAGTACAGAACTACAGGTCTGTCTCCCAGCCCTCCACATGGATTTTCTCTCAGGTGCGGGCGCGGGCACGCATCACCATCACCTATGATGTGAGCCTCGTCCATCAGCTGCACCGCAGGCAGCAGTTCACATTTTCCCGTGTGTGCACACATAGCTCCTCTGTGCCTCACAGACCCTCTTGTTCACGTCCCCGCAGCCAGTTTAGCTTTGTGGGGATAAAGTCTTCTAATATGTTGATCCATTGGCTCTTTTTCGTCTTTTAAGTGGTATTCCTCTGAGACCATCCGAAGTCATATATCTTTTTCCTTTCTTTTCCACTTATTCTGATCTCATTGTCACATCTTTAGGTCCCTGGGCAATATAAAGCTTACACTGTAATTACCTAGCCATCGTTTCACCCCGTCATAGTGTAGGCTCCTGGTAACCCTTGAGGTGGCCGTGTCCTAGGCACAGCGTACTCCGGCCGAGTTGAAGAGCTCCCTGCACTCCCAGACTCAGCTGACATCTGTGGTGTGATGACAGGGCTGAGGGCCTCCAGAGCACATCCCTGGGTGGGTCCCTGGAATAAAGTAGAAGCCTTGTCCAGGAAGGAAGTGCTGGTGGCTAGAGGCCAGGCATTGTCTGTGTCTCCAAGGCTGGAAGCCGCCTCCCTGCCCCCATCAAATGCAGCAGGCAGCGGACAGGAAGCGTCAGCATGACCTCACCAGATGAGCAGGTACCCCTTCCCTGCCTCTGAAGGAAAGCCCAGCGCCTGGCAGGAAATGCCTCATGAGGGAGCTTGTTCTCATGTCTTGCCTTCGCCCAGATGTACTCTTCCTTATTTGGGGACAGGGAATATGGCAGGAGTGGGGTGGAGACTCGACCCAGGGTCTCGGCAAGCTAGGCAAGTGCTTTACCGCTGAACTCTCAGCTACTCAAGAGGTCGATGCAAGAGGATTGCCAGCTCAGGAGGCCTGCCTAGAACACAGGGCATAATTGAAGGGTCTGGGTGAGACCTTGGCTCAAAAAGTAAAAAAAAAAAAAAAAAAGCTATGACAGACTTTTGCCTAGCCTGCAGGAGTCCCCAGTTCAGTCCCCAGTTCTCTAAGGCTAAAGGCCATCAGTAGATGGCCAGTCGCCTTAGGATAGGACTCATCAGCCAGGCTCTCAGAAGGTCATTGGCTCTCTACCTGAAGAGGCGGAGGTAGGAGAATTAGGAGTTCAAGGTCAGCCTTGGCCACGTGGCAAGCTTGAGGCCAACCTGGACTACATGAGATACTGTGTTTAAACAACAACAAAGGCAGTAAAGCGGCTAAGGAGATGGATGGTTCAGTGGGTCAGAGTGTTGTGCAAGCATGAGAACCTACGTTCAGATCCCCAGTAACCACATGAAGCTGGAAGTGTCTGCATGTACCTGTAATCCTAGGATTAGGGGAGAGAAAGGAAGAACCCAGGAGCTCAGTGGCTTTTAGGGTCAGTGAGAGACCCTGTCTCAAGGGAATCCAATGGGGAGTGATAGAACCAGACATCTGCTGTCCTCCTCTGGCCTCCGCAGGAACATGTGCGTGCACACGCATATTTACACACACATGCACACACACACATAAAAGCCAGGCATGGTGTTTACAACTATAATCCCAGCTGAAGCAAGGAGGATCCCCAGTTTGAAACCAGCGTGGGCTATAAGCCAGCCTGAGCTACAAAGTAAAACCCTACCTAATTTTTTTTTTTTTAATTTAAAGAAGTTTTAAAAGCCAGACTGTCAGGCATGAAGACTCGGGCAGATGCCCTTTGGAATAGGCACACTGTGCTAGAGTACATAGCCAAGCTTCAGGGATCCCCCACCAGACATGGAAGCAAGTTCTGAGGTTGAGGTGCATCTTAGACGCTTTTGATGCCCCAGGAAGTGTGACCCCTCTGCCAGAGTCTCAGGGCCTCTGTTTTAAACAGGATCCCCAAAGCCCTGGGGAGAGCAGAGCAGCCATGGAGAGAGACTTGTGATCTCAGCCCACTGTCCACTGCCCCGGCTACAGCAGACTTGTCTCTCTCCCAGGCACCTCTCGTCTTTGGTCCTTTGTCCCATTTGCGCTGCTGCCTGCCCAAGGCCCCAACAGGAAACTGACATTTCCTCTCTCCCAACTGCTATCGGCACGAGATGACATTCCTTTCCACCCTCCTGTGCTCTTCATCCTTCTGTGACTCCAGATGGTCTACATTCCTCCAGACCTTTCTTCCGTGGTCCCGAGGAGGACCCTTATTTTACCACTCCTCACTCCACCAACTCTTCTGGAGCTGGGCCTCCCAGCCTCATTCCTCCTGGGTTCTATCTCTTGCCCAACCACGTTCCCACAGCTCCCTAAGTCTCTTGAACTCTGCAGAACCTGTGGAAACTGAACCTGACTCCCTGTCCCAGCTGGGCTCATTGGTGGGGCTCCCCTTCCCTCAGCCTGACTACTCACATCAGATACTTTGATCCTCTGCTCTTTCCTCTGACCCACTCTTAGTCAGCTCCCAATACTGTTGTGCTGTCTCTACACAGAGGCGCCCTGCCCAGCCCTGAGGCCTTGGCCTCTCTAGACTGTTGTCACCAGCAGCTGTCATTCAGCCCATCCTCTAGAGGCTCAGAGGTCTAAGCACTCTGACACGATCATGTCTCTCCTCAAAACAGACCAGGGTTCTCTGTGGCCGCAGCCTGACCCACCCCCAGCTCCCTTCTCCACACCCCAGCAGCTCAGAGAGCCTTCTCTTGGGTCCGCATGGGTCATCCGCCATAAAGCATCACCTGGGACCCCTCCTCCCAGGAGCAGGTCCCTGGGGCTATCAGCCCAGAGCGTGCAGACCAGACAGCATCGGCTCACAGGATGGAGGCCGAAAGGAGGTGGAAGTGTCAGCTCGGCTGAGCCCTCCTGTGATCTGCAGTAATCGTGGACGTTCCTTGGCGTGTGGGTTCACCTACATCCCTATCCTCTAGCTACAGGATTCTCTCCTCATGGTGTATCTGTGTCTGTGTTCACCCTTTTCACAAAGAAGCCAGTCTCCCTCCCTACCATAATCTCATCTTTGCTAGTGCTGTCTTCATTGAACCTACTTAGAAGAATGAGCCCATCTGAGGCAATAGGTGTTCAGCCTTCAACATATGAGTTGGGAAATACACTTTAACTCATAGCATGTCCTGGTCCCAAGGATCAACATCTTGAGAATCAGGGCAGATTCCTGGCTACTGAGGTTGGCATGCCCCAAGGATACCTTTCCAGCAGATCCTATCCAATAGCGAACCTCTGGTGTTGTGTAAACATCCATTGCAGGTCTTTGGATGCAGGGATTCCCTGCTTGTTATGACACCCGGGGGGGGGGGGGGTATGAGCCATCTCTCCATCTCCAAGGTGGGGGGGAGGATGCCAGGCCTAGACTTCAGCTGGGAGCTACTCCAGTCTTCCTCTTATGTCCTTCCTCTTATGTCTTCTCCCTAGGAACGCTCCCCCGCCATTTGCTGCAGCTGTGACCCACAAGGCAATTTCCCAGCTACTACAGATAGACCTTTCTGAATTCAAGAAGTTGCCTGAACAAGAGGAGGAGGAAGAAGAGGAAGAAGAGAGAGCCTTTGTGACCTGTGAGTTCCTCTCATATGGCTCTGAGACTGCTTAGCAAGTGACAGACTCAGGTTGACACTAAAGGTCAGTGCCCAGGGTGCTATCAAGACAGCAAGGACAAAGTACAAATTAGACATGACATGTCAGTAGAAAACCTGCAGTGTGGACGGACCAGCACCCAGGGCAGAATCAGCCAGAGAGACTGATCTGGCTGGTACACCACATCCAGAGGGGCCCAGGGACCTCCAGGCTGGTACACCACATCCAGAGGGGCCCAGGGACCTCCAGGCTGGTACACCACATCCAGAGGGGCCCAGGGACCCCAAGGCTGGTACACCACATCCAGAGGGGCCCAGGGACCCCAAGGCTGGTACACCACAACCAGAGGGTCCCAGGGACCTCCAGGCTGGTGCACCACATCCAGAGGGGCCCAGGGACCCCAAGGCTGGTACACCACATCCAGAGGGGCCCAGGGACCCCAAGGCTGGTACACCACAACCAGAGGGTCCCAGGGACCTCCAGGCTGGTACACCACATCCAGAGGGGCCCAGGGACCCCAAGGCTGGTACACCACATCCAGAGGGGCCCAGGGACCTCCAGGCTGGTACACCACATCCAGAGGGGCCCAGGGACCCCAAGGCTGGTACACCACATCCAGAGGGGCCCAGGGATCTCCAGGCTGGTACACCACAACCAGAGGGGCCCAGGGACCCCAAGGCTGGTACACCACAACCAGGGAGGTCCAGGGACTGCGAATGAGTGCCCAGAGGCCTCCAGCTGCTTGGCAGAGAATTTGCTTCTAAGAGTACTCTTCCTCTGTGTGTCTCTCTTTCCTAGTTTTGTAGCAAGACAGTGGTTGTTGTGAGACCACAAGGGCCAGGAAGGAAATGGCTGCTGCAGGAATGCCCCACACAGGCTGGGGAGTCATGCTTTCCAGACAGTAGGAAGCAGCTTCTCTTCCCTTGCTGCCTTCTTTGAGGTCAGCCTTAGAAGGAAAAGAAAACCAGTTGCAGCCTCTAGCACTGTGCCTACCAGCCACCCTCCCCACCCCTATTTCCGTCCCCCTCCACAACTCCCTGCCAGCCTCTCCTCCCAGCAAGGCCTTGCCCCTCTGCTTGGGAGAGATATTCACAATGACAGCGGCCATTGTTCTCTGTAAAGCCAGCAGGCTTCCAGCCTAGTGGCATTTGCCACCAGGCCCCACAAAACAAACACCCCCTCCTTACTCCTCCAGACGGGAGACAGCATCACCTGCTGGTAGGAAGGAAAATTGCAGCTGAGAAGCCAGGCCTTCCACCAGGGCATGTGGAGAAGGGTGGAGCCCGCCGCACCCTCCACGTCAGTCCCAGAGCCTCTGGCAGGCCTTGGCTTGTGGCGTTGAGCACTTGAGGCAAGTCTGTAGTCTCCAAGTTGTTCTTGCCCGTCTGTATCAGCTGTATCAGCACATTGTGTGAGGCTTACTGCCGCAGGCAAACGTGACTACAGCATCTCTGTGCCCACCTGCCCGCAGCTTCCCTGGGATTGTTGTGAAGACAGACCTCCCAGGTAGTCGCTGAGGCTTGGCCAGAAGTCAGGCTGGGGCTCCAAGAGCCTGACGCTGGGCATTACTATAGGCCTTGTTTTTTAATTGCCCTTTATTTGCTTGAGCAAAATTCAAGTCCAAACCTATTGCTGGAAATAGCCGTATAACCCAAGACTAAAAAGGAGGCAGCCCAGGCCTAGAGGCCCTGGCATGCCCAAGGCTTCCTAAATACCAGGAGCAGGGAGACCACATCACCCGAGGCAGTTTTAGGAGTCCAGCTTTCTACAGAAGAGAGGATGAAAGACCGCGGGAGTGACGTGGTTGGAAACTGGCTGGATGAAGGTGCACATAAGTGCATCGGGAGTTTGCACTGGTCACATTCAGAGCTGTGGTCCCTAGGCGGGGCCTAGGAAAGTCAGTTCTCCAGCTCCTCCGTCTGCCACCCCTATGGTTGTTGCTAGTGCTTGGGTGGTACACTGTCCTGCACATGATGCTGCAGCAGACTGATTTCCTGCCCCCACCTTGATGGGGGATTCTGGCTGGCTTTATCCTTCTCCCTGCTCATCGCTTTTCTCCTGTGGCTCCCTCTGGCTTCCTTCCACTCCTTCCCTTTTCTTCCATAGCCATACTTCCGACTAAAAACACTTCTCCCAATTCTCCTTGTCCCTCTGGCATGGGCTTTGATGTTTGAACTCTGTGGTTTTCTGTAACTGACCTTTAGCTACCCTCTTAGACGGTGGCTCTGCCACATGCACCCAGACTGGCAAGAGGGCTTTATGCGTTGATGAAGTGAGGCCTGAGAGCTCAGCCCTTAGAGTCCCCTTTGACCTTGATCCTCACTGGTCTCATCTTAGAAGCTAGGCTTGTGGGACTTTCTTCTTTTAAAATCTGAATTCAGCTCTGTAGCAGCAGCCTACCAGGTCTGACACTGGGGAGTGGCTTAAGCCTCACTGGTTGAAGAAACATTAGAGTTCAAGGCCACATGGGGAATTAGAAAAGTATTAAAACATCATACATATGGGAATTGGGAAGCCCACAAATTAGCTCCTGGGATCCTACTGCCTATGTCTTGATTATACAGAGATCATTTCTGCCTTTTTTTTTCCCTGGAACTAAGTGACTTTTTTTCATGTACTTGCGAATAACTATATATGTGATTTTCTATCATTTTCTCAATTTAAAATCCTATCATAAACAGTTTCACATTCTTGTAAACATTATATCTATTTCTATGCTGCCATGTTGTTTCTTTGTAGTGCTGGAGATCTAGCTCAAGCCTCAAATGTGCTAAGCAGAGACTCTGTCACCAAGCTGCATCCCCAGCCTTAACTGGGCTGCTTGCTTGCTTGCTTGCTTGCTTGCTTGCTTGCTTGCTTGCTTGCTTTGGGTTTGGGAGGTGGGGGAGGTTTTTCTGTTCTGTTCCGTTCTGTTCCATCCTTTGTTTTGAAAATAATCATAGGTACACGTGCAGTTAATTATGGGAATAATGCAGAGATATCCATCCCAACTGTACATGACCCAGTTTCCTCCCAGGAACATCATACAAAGCTGTAAGAGTATGTCACATACAGGATCTGAACATGGTCAGACAAAAGACAGTTTCCTATTGCAAGGATCTCTCTACAGGCCACGCTAATATGCCTCCCCTGCTAAACCCACGCTGACACGCCTCCCCTGCTAAACCCACGCTAACACGCCTCCCCTGCTAAACCCAGTCCCTAACTCCTAGCTGTGACTGGTTTTCTCCATTTAATGATGTCATTTCAAAAAAAGCTTAACATTTGGGAGTAGCATCTTCGATTTGGTGTGATTCCCCGGGGACTGAGCTAGCTGGGCCTCTTATCCTTCACTGGTTCTGCTGCTGAACCCTCTCCCAGGGTCTGGCTGTCAAGGCATTTGTAGGTTGGAAGAAATCTGGACAGATTACAGAATTAGTCTAGTACAGATGAAGCTAGTGTGATTCATGCACTGTTTTCGTGAGAACAGCCCTCATTTTTTTCTGGGACTCATGCCCAAGAGGAAAGTTATTGGCCTAGAGGGTAGTTGTGTGTTGAGTTGTGGGAATCTTAATTTTTCATTGGAACAGGCAGAATTCACTTATGCCTCTGTCCTTGGAGCTAAAGTATTCCCAATTATTGGGCAGTTACTAGACCTTTTTTTCCCACCTAACACAGGCTTTCTTGCATAGTTTATAGGTTAGTATCCTGAGCATGCCCTGGTTGGTGAGGTGGGGCCCATAGAGGCTGTTGAGAGGAGCTATTTAAAACCTGGGAATGTATCAGGAAAGGATACAGGAGAGCAGTTAAGCCTCAATTGCCTGTTTTTACTTTTTGGTTAACAATTTCTCCATTATGCTCATCAGTGCTAGATGCCAAAGGCCTGGCTCGAAGCTTCTTTAACTGTCTTTGGGAAGTATGTAGCCAATGGCAGAAGCAGGTGCCGTTGCCTGCCCAGGCTCCTCAGCGGCAGTGGCTGGTCTCTATCCATGCCATCCGGAACACGCGGCGCAAGATGGAGGATCGGCATGTGTCCCTTCCTACTTTCAACCACCTCTTCGGCTTGTCTGTGAGTGCTGACCTGCAGAGTTGGGGAACGGGCACTGTGTCACGGGGGTACCGGGCCCATACAGACGGTAGGAGCCATGAGTGCTGAGAGAGCCACCAGCCAAGGTCATGCCCGGGGAGATTATGAGGAGCTGCTGTCTTGGGGCTCAGTCCGTGCCACCCCATGGAGCCTGGGAAGCTCGTTCACAGCACCAAGCTTCCAGGCACATTGCTTTCGACAACCAAAGACTAAACAAAGCCAACGGTTGGTCTGTGTTTGTATATCAAGAGGCCAGGTGCTAGGTTCAGACTTGAATTGCTGTGTCTCCAACCGCAGATGCTTCCTGATGCCTCTCACCTTTGAGCAGCATGTCTGCGGTAGCCGGGAAGAGCTGGCGAGACTGAGGCTGAGGCTGACCTTTCCCAAACCTCCTTGTTTGTAGGACTTGAGCAGTGTGACTTGGCTGATGGACAGGGCCCTGCCAGTTCTTCTGGACCCTACCTGTCTTGAGTGTTTTATTGCCTGAGGCTAGGTCATTTATAAAAAATGTATTTCTTACTGCTCTGGAAAATGAGAGGCCTCATGTCAAGGGGCTGCATCTGAAGAGGGCCTTCAGTCTGATGGGGAACTCCTCAGAACACCAAAGCAGTGCAGGCCCTCACATAGCAAGATAGAACAAGTTTCCCAAGGAGAAAAACTACTCCTTGATAGTCCATTCATCCCTAAATGAATTGATCCCAGCTGCCTCCCAAAGATCTCCCTTGCATACTGTGGGAATTGGGTTTCCACGTAAGAATTGTATGGACAAACTGCAACCATAGCGCTACCCTAGTTGCTGCCTGGAGAACAGCCCTCCCCAGATGAGAGCAGCTGGCCAGGGGTCTGACTCCCGCTGTACTCCCACCAGGACTCTGAGGACCGTGCCTACTTCGCTGTGTTTGATGGCCATGGAGGAGTGGATGCTGCAAGGTATGCCTCTGTCCACGTGCACGCCAATGTGTCACACCTGCCGGAACTGCTCACAGACCCGGCAGCGGCCCTCAAGGAAGCCTTCCGGCGCACTGATGAGATGTTTCTCTGGAAAGCCAAGCGAGAGGTGAGAACTGGCAGCTGGGTCTAACGTGCTGTTTGGGGAACTGCAGCTGTTAGCATCAAAGAGTTCTGGTCTCCATGGAGGAAGAAAAACGAAAGTGGTTGGTGGTTCAGGAAGGAAGGGTCTCACCAAGCACTGCTGGCGAGCATGCTATCTCATTCCTTCAGGCCTGGGGCTCAGTTCTCATTTAAATGGAAGCAACACAGAGCTTGTCTCCTGTACTAGTCTTGCTCTTCGCCGGCACCATAACAAAGTAATTGAGGTCAGACACGCTTTATAAAGATGGGTTTCTTTTGACTCAGTTCAGGACGTGCAAGGCAAGTGAGCTTGATAATGGCCTTGCAACTAGTATGTCATGGTAGCTCAGAACAAGAAATAGGGGAAGAGAGAGATTGTGTGTGTGTGTGTGTGTGTGTGTGTGTATACACACAAATATGCATGTGCACATATGTGGGTGTATATGTATCTTCTGGTCTCTATCTATCTCCCAAAGCCACCAGGACCTAACTATGAGGAGCTCTACTCTATCCACTCATGGCCTTTTCCAGTCCCAGTCCCCTCCCAGTCTCACACCAGCAAAGTCATCTTTCCAATACTACAGCAGATGCTTTTACCCTCTTAATATCTCATGATGGAAATTAAGTTATAGTACATAAAGCCTTGGGGCTTAAAGACCACAGTATTCCTGGGCCACACATGGCCCACCAACCCAGCAAAGGGCTGCCTGACTTAGATGCAGGCTGTTTCCTGCAGCTGAGGATGGTAGAATGGCAGACAAGTATTGGAGGAGGGCCTGCTTGTTCATCCACCCACCTGGCTAGCTTAGCCCCGAAATAATCACACAGAAATTGTATTTATTAAAACACTGCTTGGCCCATTAACTCTAACTTCTAATTGACTAATTTTTATATTAATTTAACCCATTTCTATTAATCTATATATCGCCACGTGGAAAGATCTGGCATGTCTGTCTCTGGCAGCTCCATGGTGTCTCTTCCTGACTCTGCCCTTCTTCCTCCCAGCATATAGCCTAGCTTTCTCTGCCTAGTTCTGTTCTTCCCTGCCATAGGCTCAAAGCAGTTCTTTATTAACCAATGAAAGTGACACATAGACAGAATGACCTCCTACACCAGGCAAGTACTGAAAAGAATCAACCACTCACAGCTTTGGTGAGCAGGAGTCACAAGGCAGAGAGGCAAATCCCAGCAATCTCAGTTATAACCCATGCTAGTCTGAGCTGTAAGAACATCCCCCAACTCGTGTCAGAACTTGGGCCCTGTAGGTGAAGGAGGTGGCTTTGGGAGCATGGGCTCCAGACTGTCTGGCGTGCCTGTGAAGGGTAATACTAACAGAGCAGGGGTGTGTCCCTAAAAGTTCGACAGCTCTGGGAGTGGTGGTCTCGTCAGGATCAGTAAGGCCCCAGATGTCAATTCATAAAATGTGTGTGTGTGTGTGTGTGTGTGTGTGTGTCATGATTAACAAACTGCCCCAATGCCCCTTGTTCAGCCAGGTCTCAACAGGCCGCTAATAGCCACTGAAACTTCTTTTCCTAGAGTGACAGCTATGTGTAGGGATGAGGCCCTTGTTTATGAAAACAGACAATGGGCCTCTCCTCTGTGCCCTAAAGCAGACCTCACCGGGCCCTCCCAGCAGCAGTGAGGGCAGGATCTAATACTGCAGCCATTTTAGACACTGAGGTACCAATGCTTAGACACTTAAACCCCAAAATGGGCCTGCAGGGCCTGTGCTCAGGCCAGCACAGAATCCTGCAACACAGGCAAAGACTGGATGGCCACTGGCTGATAATGAGCAGGGAAACCATACTGCCCAGAGTCTGGAAGACCCCGGACCACCCTGGAATACCAGAGCCCTGGAGAGAGATTCTCTTTCATCATATGCTTTAGTGAAATACAACTGAACTGCGTTCCTCTTCTCCGCAGAAAGCCAGGCAGCATCCACAACTCTAGGGGAGCCTCATGGCCCCCATCACATCCAGCAGGTGAAGCAGGCCACGGAGATTAGGGTTACCCCTCCGAATAGAGAAAGAAGTTTCTTAAGCCCGTGTTTCCTTCCCTCGTTTCCTCCTCGCTCTGGGGACCAAACCTATGTGCTCATGTGGCCAGCACAAGTGGTCTGCCACTCTTCTACATCCACAGCCCCTTTTAGGTTTTTGTACAGATTTGCTGAGATGCGATTCGAGCATATGCTGTATTTGTTTACAGTGTGCAGTTGGAAAAGTTTGACTTACAATCAATCATAAAGCCCTGCCTCAATACTGGTCATGCCTAGATCTTCTTCCTGCTCCCTGTGGTCCCTGCCCCACTCCTGCCCTTCCATGCCTTCCCAGTATCGTAGTCTGCTTCCCACCACTGTAGACCGTCTCGTCAGTCCCAGTGTTGGGTGTGAAGGGTTTCCTGTAGGACATGTTCTCTTCATACGGCATGAAAACGACATGGTCCATGAGTAGCCGTGGGGGCCCTTCGTGATAGGTTACCTTCCTCCTCAGTCCGCAACCCTCCATGGCTCTCCTCTCTCCCTGCAGCGACTACAGAGTGGTACCACAGGTGTGTGTGCACTCATCACAGGAGCAACCCTGCACGTTGCCTGGCTTGGAGACTCCCAGGTCATCCTGGTACAGCAGGGCCAGGTAGTGAAGCTGATGGAGCCACACAAACCCGAGCGACAGGTAAGGGGCACCCTTTGTCCAATCTTAAGACATTCTCGAGCCCCTGTTGTGCTGGACCCCAGGAGGGGACCCAAGTCTGGGACCTCACAGGGAAGTGGAATTCCAGGAGGTCCCAGCTCGGTGTTGTTGATGTAAACTAGGAAGTAGCAAAGGGTCCAGAAGACTCCCAGTGCCCCTGCAAAAGGGTTCCTTTGCCTGGTGAAACTGGTCAGGGGGTCCCATGTGAGCCCTTCCTGAGAGCTCAGAGTTTTAGACAAGAACCAGGCCTTCTGCCCTAACAGGCAAACCTAGAAGTGGGGTCTGTTGGGCCTGCGGGGCCTGGACTGAATCCTGCAACAGTAACAGCCAAAGAGCCGATGGCCCTGGCTGAGAGTGACCAAGGCAGCCACACTGCCCAGAGTCTGGAAGACCTCAGGCAGGTAGAGTCCTCCCTAGAATCCCAGAATTCTAAAGTCACGCAGCCCCTTGAGTCTTGAGGTCTTCACCTTGGACATAGGAGTTGCAAGTGCTCAGATTCTGACCTCAAAAATGTGTGGACTGCCCTGTACGTCCAGAAAGGGAATGCTCAGAGTCAAGGAATGCTGTCCACCACCTCCCCAGCCCTCCTTTCCCTATGCTCCTCCTGCCTCGTTCCACTTCATTGTGCAGCTGGGACCTCCTTCATCAGCACATAAAGCTCCACACTTTCTTACAGACACAGCGTGTCCTTCCATTCACTGACAGGCAGCCCCACGTCACAGACGTCCACCGGGATTCTCTTCTTTCCACTCTGAAATGGGGCAGCAGTGATAACTGTGTGCTCACATGGTCCAGGCTCAGGTATCCGCACAGCAGGTTTCCAGGAGGAAAGACGCTAAGTCATGGTAGACATACTACAGTTGGAGATTTACCCAGTGTTTGTCCTCAGCCTGGACCAGCCTGAGCCAAGGCCTGCTGCTGTTGAGAGTCCACTGCCTACAGTCTCACCAGTCCATGGCACCTGCCCGTCTGTTTCATGACATTTCATGGAGAGAAGGACAAATGCCTGTTCTCTCCAGACAAAGCATCAGTGGCAGAGCCAAGTCACTTCTCCCAAGTCTCCTGGGTGAACCAGGCATTTATCAGGATTACTTATAGGTAGCTTGAAGCTGCACCATGGAAAACCTACCCCAGGCTCATAAAGGCTTCATCCATGCAGCTTCCTGTACAACGTTCTGGGTTTCACAACCCTTAAAAGTCCAGTGAGCATCTCTCCCTCCAAAAGGGTCTATTTCAGCTGTAAGGAAATTGTTATGCAACACCAGCTGAAGGCAAGAATTCCTCATTTTCCCTTCATTTTCTCTTTCAATGTGAGTTTTTGTTTGTTTTTAGGTAGATTCTGTAGCTCTGCCTGGCCTGGAACCTGCTGTGTAGGCCAACCTGAGCTCAGACTTGACGGTCCTTCTGCTAGGACTGCAGGTGTGAGCCACTACACTCAGGCTTACTGAGTAAATTTGAACCTCTTTTCTTGTCATTAAGATTTTATTATTTTTATTTATGTGCATGAGTGTTTGCCTACAGTGTGATCCACATTTTTGCCTAGTATCTGCAAAGACCAGGGAGGGTTTCAGATGTCCCAGAACTGGAGTTACAGGCAGTTATGAGGCACCATGTGGGTGCTGGGAACTGAACTCGGGTTCTCTGCAAAAGTAGCCAGTGCTTTTCACCACTAAACCATCTCTCCAGCTCTTGAACATCTTTTCAGAAGTTCAAGATTATAGCATTTTTTTCTCACATGCACTGTCTGTCCTTTGCCTGTTTTTGTTTTTTTGTTTTGTTTTGTTTTGTTTTTTTGTACTGACTGTGGGCACTACAACCATGTTAGGGAGGTCAGCTCCTGCCTGGGGACTTGGACATGTTCCCCACACATTCCTCTTTTGTCGTGTAAGGACAGGTAGCAGCAGGCAGGGATATGGCAGGGAAGAGAGAACAAAGGTTCAGAAAGGTTCAGTCCCTTACCCAGAGCCCATCACTAAAGTGGTAGCCTCTGCCACTCTGTTTTCACCACAACCACAAGGGACCGGCATCTGCTCCCCGCAGGCCCTCCTCCCCTGGGCAGGTAAAATACAGCCCAGTCTGGATGAGTGCCAGCCTTTGCCCAGGATATTCTGTTTCCCACTGCCAACACCCTGCAAGTTGTGTCCAGTAAGCCCTTTTTCCACTCAGTCCTGAGCCCATTTGGTCCTAGCTTGAACCTTCTGAGCCTCGGGGCTTGTCTGTCAGGCAGGGTCCCTTGATGGTATGGGATGAATATGGAATTAGTGCCCACACAGGAACACACCTGTGGGTCAGGGGTTTGCTGACCTGGAGCCTGCCGGAGCTGAGATCAGATCCCACCTCCTTCCCCATCCTGCCAGCTCTTGCCTGTGATCCCTGCCACTGCCAGAAAAGCCACAGCAGGAACACTGACAGCCTGGAGAGCTTCAGAGAAGGCCCAGCAACCACCACGAGTGACTTTGAGAGTTCTGTGGAGACTCATGATGGTCCCTTATCCTGCAGTTGTCTAAATAGAGCCCCTACCACCCCTGGATTCAATTTAGGTCAGCTGACATTTAGTGTCTGCTTCGTAGGATGCTTTCCTGAGGCAGCAAGATGATGAATCGGGACCCAGTGCCCTCTGCCCAGACACTGTGTGTGGTGGAGAAGCAGGGCACAGCAGTGAGGGTGTAAGACCCAAGTCAAGGACTGTGGACAAAGCACTAGAGACATGGGCTGGGTCATGAAGACAGGCATGACCGCAGCAAGTCACATGGCAGTGATGAGAGAGCAGGCTGTGCAGCACTGACCTGCAGCTACTGAAACTAGAGTGGAAAAACTCGACAACCCTCATGTCCGGGCCACTAGAGGGCAAGCTGAGGTCTGGTCTCAGAAGAGTGGGGCTGTGAGGTTGGCATTACAGATGGGTGGCCTCAGGAGGGAGGAGTCCAGGCTTTGGGGAGATAAGGAAAGGGCCTTGGGGTCCACAGGGATGCTGAGGACTGAGGATACTGAGACCTTGCTGAGCGCAGCTCTGATGCCAAGGAAAGGGGTACTGTGTCTGATAACAGCAGCTGCTGCGCCATCGGGCTTTGGCTGCGGAGAGACTGTCTTAGGAGGTGGGGCGGAGAAAGCAGGAGGAGCCAAGGGGAGGGTGTCAGAGGAAACAGGCAAGGATGACTGGCTTGCACCCGGAACAAGCATGCGCATAGAGCAATGCTGTGTCAGTACAGACTGAGGCGGGGTCCAGGAAAGGGAAGAAGGACCAGGAGGGCACCAAGGTCACAGGCCAAGCTCTACAAGGCCCACTAGCACACATTATTCTAAATCCTAGTGCTATCGCTGCTGCAGACTGGATGGACCTGTCAGCACAGAGGCCTTGGCTAGGGATTTCCAAATTCCCTATCATCGTGGGGATCCTTGGCCCTGGTGCCCAGTTCAGCCCAGTCAAATATCTCAGGACTTGGAGCTTCAGAAAGGAGGGTTCTGCAACTGAGAAGCCTCGGGGTGGCTGTGCCCCGAGGAAGGTGTGAGCTCAGTTTTATAAAACTAGTAAAGTAGAGATATGAGTGACCTCCCTCGCCCACAGGACACAAGGCGTGCACTCAGCTCCTTACACCAGCCTCCAGGAGACAAACTATATCTGGGAGGCCTCCCCCAGAGGGGAGTGACGGAACCAAAGAGAGTTTCAAGATATTTGTGGCTAGACCAAGTCTCTGCAGATCTCCTTGCAGTCAGGGCTGGAGTACCATGAGCTTCTAGCAGACAAAGACAGTGCCTAGGAGGAGCAGGGAGAGGGATGACCTAGGGCTGCACCTGGGGCTGCCTCTCGTGACCTGGCCCCATTGTGGGTCCCACCACATGGCCGTCTGTAGACAGCACGTGCTTCACCCCGCGGTTTTCGGGGTAGACATAGGTGCCTCAGGCTAAAGTTGAGGAGTCTGAGCTGACACCGTCCTCCCACCCCAAGAGCACCTTCCTGGCCCAAACCCTGCTTAGAGATGCATCATGGCTGACCCTTTCATGCAGCCCCATTCCTTCATTAACCGACCATTCCCACAGCTAAAGGATAGTGAGGTTAGTTACTGATTACCCTGTTTTTAATGATGTCTAATTTAGATATTTAACTAAGCCTCTTGACTTGGTTCAAGTGCTTTGGACTGACTGAAGTTTTATTTATATAGTGGTTATAAATAAAAGCCCCCCCCCACCCTGACCCTACTTTATGCTGTCTCTTGCAGGATGAGAAAGAACGTATTGAAGCACTGGGTGGCTTTGTTTCTTTCATGGACTGCTGGAGAGTCAACGGGACCCTGGCAGTGTCTAGAGCCATTGGTAAGGGGATAGATACGCAAGGACTGCCACAGGGTGGGGAACCACAGGCCTGCTCAGTGACTTAGGGTAGCATAGTGTTCCCTGAAGTACCCACAGCATGTAGGCCTCCCAGATGTCCAGTGGAGCTGCCCCCAGATAAACCATGATAAACTAAAAATACTGTGTTCAGAATGTGATCCACCCAAGCTAGTGGACCCCAGCTCAGCGCAGTCTAGGGGAGCATCAGCAGCTGTCTCCAGGATCCCAGCTGAAGTAAGCTGTAGTTTTCTGCTGCCTCCTCAGCGCGGAGAGGGCTGGACCAGGTCCTCTACCCAGGAAAGCCTCGGGTTCAGGCTGCAGTTTCTGTTGACTGTGAATACTGTCCCACACTATAAAGTCCAGAAAGTACTAAGCAGGAAGAGTGTAGATCAGTCAGTAAAGTGGCTGCCTGGCATGCAGAGTCCTGGGCTCAGTTCCCACTTCTGCCGATCCTTAAACCAGGCAAGCTGATACACAGCCGTGGTCCTTCCCAGCCTTCAGGAGATAGATGGAAGAGAATCAGAACTGCAAGGTTATCCTGGGCTACATAGGGTATTTGAAGCCTGCCTGGACTAGAGATCTTGTCTCAAATAACAATAATTGGGTAAAAACATAGAAAATCAGGGACTCTCTCTAAGTCCCCCTAAAATGCAGTAGGAAACCCCTCGCAGGGTTAAATAGTCCATAGATGGGCTTATTTCAGCCCATTCATGCTAATGAGTCTTTTCTTACTCCAAAAACAATGGTCAAGATCCATTTTCCTCTGTATGCCACCACTGCTGGGACCCAATTCAGAGACTACATCTTCCAACAGCTCCATCTCCATACTGTCCTTGGAGTTTGGCATCTGCCCCTCTTGCTCTCCTGAAGCGTCCTTGTTGGCTCCTTCCTCACAGCCTATCTTTATGCTGCTGTCGCTATTTATCTCTGGACACGCTGGAGGCGGCAGCCATTCCTGGAGTGCGAGCTGCTCCCGTAGATCTGGGGGAGGATGTCTGCTCCCAGGAGGGTGGGAAGCACTAGGCAAGTGACCCCTCAAGAGCCAGCTGGGCTCTGCACCTACATGATGCCCTTGGGGATGGAGATAGGAAGGATGGGCAGTAGAAAACAAGGCTCTCTGTCTGTCTGTTCCCAGGGGACGTCTTCCAGAAGCCCTATGTGTCTGGCGAGGCAGACGCAGCATCCCGAAAACTAACAGGCTCAGAAGACTACCTGTTGCTTGCCTGCGATGGCTTCTTCGATGTTGTCCCCCACCAGGAAGTCTCGGGTCTTGTCCACAGCCACTTGATCAGACAGAAGGGCAGCGGGCTGCGTGTGGCTGAGGAGCTAGTGGCTGTGGCCCGTGACCGGGGCTCCCATGACAACATTACAGTCATGGTAGTCTTCCTTAGGGACCCCCAAGAGCTGCTGGAGGGTGGAGCCCAGGGAACAGGGGATGCCCACGCAGATGAAGGAAGCCAGGACTTGCCCACTGGCCTCTCAGAACTTGAGACCAATACCTCACAGAGAAGCTAAGTGGTCCAGGCCCCAGGCCCCATCCTGACTCTCCCTTTGCCCTTGTGATCCTCCCCTTCAGAGACCTTAGATCCGACAGGTAGAGTGGGCAGGGGTGCGCACCCTCACAGCGTTCCCTTAGCACCCAGCCCTTCATGCTGCCTGCCACAGTCTGTCCTCAGAACCGCAGAACTGCAGTCGGCAGCAAGTGGATCTCAGAAGGAAGCATAGGAAATGACCTCACCAAAGAGAAGATGGCTGAGGTGGTCTCGGCAATAACGGACTGAGGACAGAAACCACAGGCACCTGTTGGCAGCCTAACCAAAAATGCAGGTCAGGTCTTAGCAGACCCTCCCACAGACCTTTTAGGCCCGTCCTGGGGTAAGATTTGTAGCCAGGTGTCTGGCCCAGGTTTGTGACTTCTCACTGTACCCGTGGCCGGGAGGCTTTGGTCTGTACTGAGAGACAGGCTCGCAGTCCTGCTTGGCTGCTGGCTTCCCAAAATGGAGATGTTGGCCTTGCTGGGAGGAGCCCCAGAGGACTGGCCCACTGCCACTCTTAACTGAGTACTAAGGCCACTAGGGTCTTCTAGACCTCTCTTTCCTTGAGTATCCGAGGGAGGTGATGTCAAACATATGTGTGTTTTATTTGTGTGCTTAGATTTATTGCAAGGAAAGGTCTAATCCAGAATCAGTATTCAGGTTTTATCAGTGCCAAGCTGACCCACAAGGTCATGTAATTTAAGCTAAGCTTAGCGTTTATTTTGTTCCTGAAAACTTAAGTATTTTACTTTTTTATGTATTCATGGAGACATTTGCAGTATTACTGATTTTGTTTCCCTAAATCAGGATGGAAACAAACTTTTCTAGGTTGTGTTAATAAGCCATTGAAGTGCCTTAAACAGCTTTGGCATAGATGAGAGCTGCTGGGCCCACCGTGGATCCTGATAGGCAGACATGTTCCGTTCTCAAAGAAGCAGCCTTTGCTGTGGGAAGGCATGCTTTGGGCTGGCATGCTTTCTGGGAAGGTCCCTTTGTGTTTCTGGGCACCTCAGAACTTCCTTGAGGTGATCAGCAGAGGCTGTTGACTGTGGGCATCTGGGGTGACAGTGGCCTCCTTGCCTACCCTTGGGGTCCATCTGGAAACTAGAAGTTTCAGAATCTCTTGGTATATTTGTAGTCACATTGAATCGTTGAGGACAGTGCATAGTTAAGGAACTTTGGCAAGCCCAGCGGTCCACCTCCTTGGGGAGGCTGCTTGCCACCATGGTCGCCACCTGTCTCCTGTGGCTGGTGTCCTCTGCTGGACTCTGTCCTCTACCTTAGCAGCATGAAAGAAAGACCTCCACATCCCTTGAACAGTGGATAGGAGACTCAGCAATGATGCCTGGGTACTTAAAGAGCTGGGATGTATCAAATCAGAAAAGAAAGCCAGGCAGAGGGAGGGACACCCAGAGTAGAAGGACCAAGGAGGGCCCAGTGTGAGTCAAGGCTGCTCTATGCAGATACCAGTATGTCCAGAGGATAATAGGTGACTTAGCAAAGGCTCAGGAAGGGCAATGTTGGGAAGAACTTGGCTGTGAGGTCCCCGCAGAGAGAACGATAGTCCACCCGTAGAGAGCAGAGCCTCAGCAAGGCTGCCAGAGCTTTGCTCGGCACACCTAAGCCCTGTCTCAAGAGAAGCAAGGGCACACATGCTTTTGCCCCTGAGGCAAATCCACTGTCCAGCAGTGCAGGGGTGGGGCGGGGGGAGCAGCTTTGGTTGGGCACACCACCTGTATGCTTGGCATTCACCCATTCCCGCAGCAGGGATGGAGGAGTTGAGACCATGTAATTGAGTCCATGGTCAAAGTCTAATAGGAGTCATCCTAAACGCTCAGATAATTGGCCACCATAATGACTGTGTATTGCTCATCTTGAAGGCCTAGTGCCCTCTCTCAGCACAGGGGTGTGGTTGTTGGTCCAGCCTTCCCGTAGCAATGACCTGATAGAAGGAGATACTGACTTTGGTTTTCTCCCTTTTTTGCTAATCTTATTCTGTTCATTGCTGGTAAGAGTGGAATTCAGGCCCCATAGATGTCCCTTGATGGTCTGATTCATACATACAAGGTTGTACCAGATATCAAGGCCTAGGTATAAAGGGAAGCCCCATTCCCAGGCTTCTCTGAGTGCCTCCCCATCCCCTCAGTCCATCTGCAGTGGTGATAGCCAAGCCCCTGCCAGGTGGTGGTCCAGGACCAGCATTAGGCGCTGCTCCATCCTTACCTAGTGGCCAAGGGAGAGCACATTGCGTGCTGTGTAGGGCTGGCCTTGTGCTAGTTCATAGACACAGAGAAGGACTCTTCTGTCGTGACTGCAGCTGCCAGTATCTAGCCTACAGGACTTCTTGGCCACTCCTTCTCCAGGCTCTCATCCCAAGAGGATCCCCTAGCCAGAATGTTCCCACTTCTTAAGTCTCAGCTTTGCTGCCATCTCATTGCATGAGCCGAACAAGTCACTGTACCTTTCTGGCCTCAGTTACCCTTTGGTAAGGCATGGAGGGGGTGCACAGCATTACCAGTCCCTCCAGCCTGGAGTTTTAGAGGTGTTGGAGCTGCTCAAGGTGAGCAGCTGCCAGAGCAAAGGAGCCCATCCTCCACTGCCAGTAGAGAGGGGTTAAAGTATTATTAGTGTCTATTCTTAAAATTAAGTGGGCTGGAAAAGAGCTGAGTTACAGATGCCAGTGTCTTGCATGGATACAAAAGCTAAAGCAGTCGGGCTGCCTCCCAGCTAAGCCCGTAGGAGGAAGAGGTGGGAGGGCACAGGCAGGCTTTCAGGGTTTTAGTCAGAAACCAGCATAGGACATGGTGTGTTGTAAAGGGTGTGGAAGCAACGTACGTGCAGCCTACCTTTGGGCATCTTGGGACTCATGATGGGAGAGGCACAGGCACCTGGAGGGCTTGGGAAAGCCCATGCCCCTGTTGGTCACCGTGATCTGTCTGCCCCTGCCCTTTTGGGTCCTGCATGCAGTACCCCTTCTCCCCGTGGTAGGGTTCAGCATGGGAGTCCTGGGTACATCTGCTGTATTCTCAGGGCCAAGGGGACGGCCCTGGCCATACTGTAGGGAAGCCAGGCCACATTGTATAAAGCAAGCTGTGTTTCTGGCTCGACTATGTCTCTGTAGCCACCAGGTTTCATCTGCCAGAGTCCTGTGCTTCCACTGGCCTCTGCACCGTACCATGCACACTGAGCTTGGCCATAAACATGCCGTGTGGGCCTTGCCAAGGGTTTATTTAAGGGGCTTCCTGGGAGCCATGTGCAACAGCTCATATTGTTCTAAGATACCATGTTTCTCTAATCTTAGGGACAGTCCCACGTTGATGAGCTCAGAAGGACAGTCTCCTGGGGCCCATTGTACTGTTGTCAATAAACCATATACTCAAGACTCCTGAGTACCACTTTCATCTCTCTGTCTGAAGTTACTTCTGTATCACTGACAAAATGCTTAGCTGAAACCCCTTCAAAAGGAAGGTGTTAGCTAGAGGTGTTCTAGAGAGTTTACCCTGTGGTCTGTTCCGTGTGCTTACACAGACATGGTGGCAGAAGCATGTGACCTTATGGGTGTCTGCCTCAAAGCCAGCCCAGGAAGCGTGAAGAGAGGTGACCAGGGACCCACACCAAGTGATCTGCTTCCTCAAGCCAAGTTCTGCTTGCTGCTCTCCACAATTTCCCAAAATAGTACCAACAACTTGGGACCAAGCGTGGAAAACATGAGCCTTCAAGAGGCATTTTGGATTCAGGAACCTCTTGGTGTCCAGGGTTTTGAAGCTGCTGAGGGTCTGGAGGAACACCTAGCCAGCTGGTCCTAGTTGTCATCCTGAGACTGCCCGTCCCGCTGGCCATGGGGACAGGAGAGGGGTCAGGCCTCTCAGGAGCATCAGTGGTGCCTCGCCACAGCCAAGACCCTGGAGTGGCTCAGGCATTTGGCCACTGAGACTCCCAGCTTTTGTCTGGAACTCTTCTTTCCCTGTAGGTAGGGCCTTCAAACAGAGAGGAGCTCTCAGAAGAGGGGTGCACAGTGGGGGGCGGAACTGCCCAGCCTTGGGTGAATGCACTAAGCTTCCACTGGTTTCTGAGGCAGGGCTATGGGACATTCTTTTTCCTTGTTTAGATTTTTCCCGAGTTCTGTTTTAATACAGCAAGCATGCTTTCATGCTTGTTCTCAGTCAAGTTTTATTTCAGCAGAACAGATGAATGTTAAAATACCATATTTTGGTGTATATTATCTCCAAATACTCAAACGAATTAGTTACTTTCACATCACTGTGATTTTAAAAAAAAAAAAAAAAAACCGACAAAGAGCAAGTGATAGAAGGTTCCAGAAGGGTACAGTCCATCTGAGCAGGGAAGGCATGTTAGGAGCATAAGGCCAGCCCAGCAGCCTAGAAGAACAGATCTCATTTCATCCACACAGGAAGCAGGAAAAGACCAGAAAGTGGGGCCAACTCTAAACCTTCAAAGCCCCCCATCCCCCAAAGACCCACTTCCCCCAAAAGGTCCCAAGCAGCACCACCAGCTGAGGACAAGCTTGTGAGGTGCATTTCATATCAAGCCACACCACCAGGTAATCATAAGACACACCTTAGAAGTCGTTCGCTGAGGGGAGTCATAAGGACTCAGAGTTGCTATGGAAACAAACTGCAGCACAGAGCTATGCAGGATTTACACACAGTTCTATAACTGAATCAAGTCTAAAAGGCTTTGTTATATCTAGAAAACATTTTTGCCAAGAGCATGTTTTAGGCTGGACTTGGTGGCACATGCCTTTAATCCCAGCACTCAGAGAGGTAGAGGCAGGGCAGTCTCTGAGTTCCAGGACTGCCAGGGCTACACAGAGAATCCCTGTCTGGAAAAAAACAAACTAAAAAAAGAAAAGGAAGAAGCTTGTGAGAGATCAACTGTTAGCATCAGAGAAGAGTGCTAAGACCCAGCGTCTCTGCAGACCTGGCAGTGTCCTGGGCAGCCACATGGGTCCACAGTCCAGGTAGCTTAAGTCAAAGGTACGGAGGACAACAGCCTGGGAGTCCCTCAGTGAAGGGCCTGGGACTACAGACCTAATGGCTAGTAGACTGGTCCTTCAAGGTTTGCCTGGCCAGGTTAGGAACGTGCCTCCGAACCATTAGAGCAGATGGCCTTGAGAGATGTGCCCGGACCCATCCAACCCCCATTTGAGTCTAGACTCGCAGCCTCCCATCCGTCCACAGTGACCTCCAGCTCACCTTGGAGACAGTGGCTAGGCTGGGATTTGCTCCCAGAGGCCTCAGCTCCAGTAAGCAAATGCAAACTCAAGTAGACTGCAGCCCCCAGAACACAGGACACCTGCGAGCCTTCTCTGTGCCCTTCAGCATCAATACGTCAAGATGACTGAGAAGCCACCAGCAGCAGGACTCAATCTGTCTCTCACAGCTCCCAACGCTGGGATGAGGGCAGCCCACGGAGCCAGCCACCTAGTCTCCACCCAGAGTGGAAGACACACTGCCTGCCGAGTCTTCAGGGGCAATTCTTCAACCTGAGGAAGGGGTGACTTTCAGACCCCCTAACTGTAGTTGCTGCCACCTGGACTGTGATTCCTTCCTCAAACAGAAGAAAGTAGCAGGCAGCAGCAGCAGCCGCTTCCTGGGCTTTCTCGGGGAGCCTTGGAGAACATTAAAGCTGCCTGCATGAAGCACAGTCTCAAAAATGCCAGTGAGGACAGGATGGGTCATTCACAACAAGGTGTGTGTGAAAATGCCATAAAGAAACCTGGTAATGTATAAACTGTTGAAAGCCAAGAGGTCTCCCAGTAAACCTCACTCTGCTTTTTAAAATGTTCTGAACCGATCCCTAGAACGGGGAGAGGCCCCTGTGCCTTAAGCCTGGGAGGGGAGGGATGGGCAATCAGCCTAGGCCTGCTGCACCCCCTCCGTCCCAGCACCGTCTCAGCCCAGACCCTGTGCCTTTGGGCCTCTGCTGTTCCCAGCTGTCTGCCTTGTTTCTCTCAGCGCTTTCTCAGCCACTCACATGGCCATTCCAAGGCTGCAGAACACGCTTTGTCATCTGCTGCTGCTGGGCCTGGGGGCTGGGGCTGGGGTGTGGCAGAGCCAGGCAAAGAGGTGGGAATTCTTTTTTTTACTGTTCTTTCTCAAATGTGCACACTGCATACACTCCTCCAACCCACCCTCGCACGTCTCCCTACTACCCCTGCAAACCACCTCTCGCCTACAGATCTCTTCTCTGACTAGTGGGCTGATGTCTAGCCTGTCCCCAGAGCTCCCTGCCCCCAGGGGACACGGCTGCCCACCAGGCAACAAGCCCAGAAGAAGATAATGCCAACATGCAAATCTGGGGGTTCCTGATCAGGCCCTGCCCCCTGCTACCCACACATCCATCTGTCTTCCCCCTCCCCCCACCCACACAACTCCTCCAGAGCTCCTGGCAAAGCCTCCTTAAGTATATGCTGCCTTACTGTTCGCTGATGAGTCGGCTCGGGTATCTGCATCTCCAGATGGTGCTCTGCGCTCCCCCTGTCCTCCAGTTGCGCGTAGCTCGACACCCTTTTCGGAGCCACCAGATGGGAGTGGGGGAGGCCTGAAGGACAAGTGAGGTGTAATGGGCAGGCGGGTGCAAGCTGGAGGTACTTCATCCAAGTGACCAAGCTTCCAGGACAGGGCAGAGCATTCCTTCCACTGGGCCGGGAGGAGAGCAAGTGAGATCTAACACAGCCTGCTAGGACTGTGGGACTGGGCCTTACGTTCACCAGAGACAAAGGCTTCCTTCTGAGGAAGGGAATCTGAAGGCCAGGTCTCCCAGGCTGGGTCCGGAACGTAGCAGAATCAGATGAAAAGAGGCAGAAGTCTTGACGATCAAGCTGATATCTAACTTGACCACACATCTTCCCACTCGAATCCTACATTACCACCTTAGCCTCTTCAGCTTCTCTGGGACCTGGCTGGGCTCTAAGCCAGTCAAAAATAGGTCAAAAGAGGACTTTAGATGGGACCTTTGGCACATCGGTCACCAAGGGGCCATAACCCCAGCACTTAAGAGGCCAAAGAAGAGAACTGAAATCTCAAGGCCAGCCTGCACTTATACTGGGGGACCTCGTTTCAAAATATCAAAACAAGAGGCTGGGGAAAACAGCTCTCTTGGTAAAGTGTTTGCCTTGCCAGCATGAAGACTTGAGTTCAGTCCTTAGAATCCATGATTTTTAAAAGCCAGACTTGATGGTGTATGTCCCAGAACTGGGAGTCAGACAGAAGGATTATTGGGCCTCTTTAACTAACCGGCTGTATTAGAGTTATTTAAAAGAACAGAAGTAATAGAATGAATATATATTCAAAGAAGATTTAATATTGACATATCATAAAACCTGGGTAGCCCAACAATGGCTGTGTCACACCATGAAGGTCAAGAATCTGGTAGTTGCCCATCCATAACGGTGCCAGGCTGATAGCTGCCAGGCTTCCGTCTACATCAGAAGCCTTAAAAAGCTGGTTATAATATCGGCGAGGAGTACAGCAGTTGCAGCAACAGAACAGATGAATTTGCCAGCAAGAAAGAAAACAAGCAGGCAAAAAGCAAGCTTTTTTCTTCCATCTCCCTTTTATCTAAGTTACCATCAGAAGGTGCCACCCGCATTTAGTGTGAGTCTTTCCATTTGAAATAATCTATCCAAGAAAATCTCTCAAAGAGGGATGATGGTGCACACTTTTAATCCTGGCACTTGGAAGGCAGAAGTAGGCAGATCTTGTGAGTTTGAGGCCAGCCTGGTCTACAGAGCGAGTTCCAGGACAGCCAGGGTTAAAGGAGAGGAGAGGAGTACCCAGCACTTAGTTGATAGCAGATCCAGTCACCTTGACATCCGACATCATCCATCCCACAACCTAGTACTCTTGGTGAGTTCTGGGTCAGTAAGAGACCCGTGCTCAGGAGAAAGGAATAAATAAGAAAGGTGGGAGGCATTTGAAGAATGAAACCTGAGGTAGTATACACACACACACACACACACACACATGCATACACACACACACACATGCATACACACACAGACACACACAAAGGCAAAAAAAGTTGGCAGGGAAGCATGGTGAGTGGACACCTGCTGGGGCCTTGGGTAGTTGGAAACTGGTGCTCACTGCAGTAAAATCATGTACTTCTGGGTACTTAAGATACTAGAGGTTTTTCTATACCAAAAAAAAATGTATTTTCTTTTTGTTTGCTTGTTTTGGACAGGATCTCATGTATCCCAGGCTGTGTGTGTGTGTGTTTGCAAACACCTGTGCATGCAAATTGTATACATGTATGTAAGTAAATATTTGAGGGCCAAAAGTCAGCCTCGGTTGTCTTCTTGAAGACACCTCATTAAGCTAAGTAAGATCTTTCACTAGCGCTCACCAGGTAAGCTAAGCCAGCAACTCCAGAGATCCTCCTGTCTCTCTCTATCTCTCCCCAGTGCTGGGATTGCAGCATGCACCACCATGCCTGACTTTGATTGGGACTGGGGGCGGGGAGGGGGGGAGGGAGATGGACTTGGGATCAAACTCAGGTTATTTTTTCATTTTATCCCATGTGTGTGTGTGTTTCACCTGCATATATATATATGTGCAGCAAACGTATGCCGTGTCTGTGAAGCCCAAAGGTGTTGGATCCCTAGGACTGAAGGTACAGATGGTTGTGAGCCACCATGTGGGTGCTAGAAATCATACCTGGGTCCTCTGGAAGAGTGGTCCGTGCTCAACCACCGAGCCATCTCTCCAGCCCCAAGGCCAGCATTTCACCAACTGAGCTATCTTCCCAGCCCATTTTCTATCTTATTAATAAGTTTTTAAATAAAAAAAACCATTATTTCATAAAACCAAAATGGATCCATTCATTGCCCCAAGGCCTGCTGGCCTTATTTCAGATCACACACTGGTGCAGTGTCAGGTAGAGCACAGAGCGGCCGCCTTCTGCGACCATCCGATTGTGTAGCAAGTGGAAGGGGCAGGCAGGGAGATGGAAGCCAGAGGCCTTGCTGCTTCCCAGATCTGATTCAGAGGTAGCAACCCTGGGAGACCTGGAATCTGGTGCCCTCCAGCCCAATAGTGTAGAGACAATTGCCTAGAGCTACAGGGAACACAGATCAGACTTCAAGCCTCAGGTCTGACACTCTGAACCTTCCAGCTCTCGGGTGGTTCTGGGCTAGAGACTGGCCACTTGATGCTTTCTGGCACTCCACCATTCAATAATTGGAGGTAATAATAAGTCCAGAGGCCTAGAGGCTGTCATGGGCCTGATAGACTTAAGGAGAAGCCAAGGCAGGATGTGGTGGCTTAGGCCTATACACCTAGCACTCGGGAAGCAGAGGCAAGAGGATTGCCTACAGTTGGAGGCCAGTGTGGTCCACACAACTGGAGTCTAGAGCTGAGTCTTGTGTTCCTCACTTAACAACACCCATTCCTATTGCTCTGTAGACTGTGGGGGCCAGCCATGATAACCTAAGTCTGGGCAGGCCACCCAAAGGAAGCTCTTTACTTCCAACCATTATTACCTGGGACTCTGGCCATCGATAAATTTAAATTAGAGGCCTGAGTCTCAGTAGTTTACCCTGAAGCAATACCTGGTAGCAGGAAAACACCACAAGCTGAGATTACCCGACCCCCACCCAAGGGCAGACCATTCAAAGGAAATGCCTGACATTCCAACCGCTGTAGATAGGATCACCTGCCAGCATACCAAACCAGGACACCTCTAGACAAATTTCAGCCAACCAGGGGTCCTGAACCTCAGAGACCACTCACCCCCACCTTTACTACTATAAAGACCCAATTCTAATTAAACTCGGGGCTCTCCGGTTATTCCATCCAATACGTTGGACCTGCAGAGAGACCGAGTTTGCAAACTTGATTAAAATAAAGGCTCTTTGCTTTTACATATGGGACTCGGTCTCCTTTGTTGGCTTTTGTGGGAACCCACGGATTTGGGCATAACGTAGATTAGACTGGGAAGGACACAGGAAACCAGCAGATCTCAGGCAGAGCAAGCGGTTGGCGCTGTGGTAGAATCTTGGCCCTGTGTGGATAGCAAACAGCAGTAAGAACAGGAGCTGGAATGGCATCCTCGGGAGAGGAAAGACCAAGATGGAGCTGGGAGGAGGAGGAACAGCTTGCTATCCTCCTGTCCTCCAGGGCTTTGAACACACATGTCCTGTAACAAGCTGGGAAAGGAGGCAAGATGAGGCTGGCTGGCTGCAGCTTGGATGGCCCTGGCAGCTGCTCACATCAGAGAGCTCCAGGCGAGAGGTACAGAAGGGCCTCGGGCAGGAGCTGGGTCAGAGGTGGAGTCAGAGGAGTAGATCTGCACTAAGCCCGGACCAAGAGACACTGCTCTATAAACATGGTGGAGTGCCAGAGCCTTGATGGTGTTGATAATCACATCTGTCCAGAGTTAGTGCAGCTCTCTCTATAGGAATGTCACATGAAGAGTAGATGCCAGGTCTAGTGGTCCAGCCGGTGATGCCTGCACTTGGGAGCCCAGGGCCAGGAGGATCACAAGTTTGAGGTGTAGTAAGACACTGATTTAAGATAAAAGTACTTGTCAGACTCTGCTAGCCCACGTAGTGGTATCTGGGGTCTTCCCTGGGCATGCCCTGAGGCAGGTCATGGTGGATAATAAGGGTGGCTAGTGGACATACTATAATAAGCTGTAGTCACTTCCCAGATGCCTACCTAAAGGGTGACCACTGGGCCAAGACACCAGAGAGCCCGGGAGTAGCAGGGATGGAAGGTGACAGTCACCGAGGCCTCCCATATGCCTAGATGTGTCACCATAGCTGGACGGAGACTTAGGCTCACACAGCAGAGCCCCTCTGTGTTCTTCCAGGCTGTCAGAGCTGTGCTTTCCTCTCTCTGGCCACTACCTGCTGTATCTGAGAACGGGGATGGCAGGAGTGTACATGTGTGCGAAGGTGAGGTGTGAATGTGTGTGTGAGAACATGAGTGTGTGTGAGGATGCCAGTGCGTGTGCTTGTCACTGTGTCTATGAGCGTGTGTATAGATGGAATTGTATGTGTGAGTGCATGAGAATATATGTGAAATATATCTGTGAGGTGTGTGCGCACACACACGCGCGCAATCTGAGTGGCTCAGAGTAGCAAGTGTAAGTGTGTGTGAGCCGTGTGGCTGCCCGCGGAGCCATGTGCGTGAGCCGTGTGGCTTCCCACAGAGCCATGTGTGTAAGCCGTGTGGCTGCCCGTGGAGCCATGTGCGTGAGCCATGTGTGTGAGCCGTATGGCTGCCCGTGGAGCCATGTGCGTGAGCCATGTGTGTGAGCCGTGTGGCTGCCCGTGGAGCCATGTGAGTGAGCCAGTGGCTGCCCGAGGAGCCATGTGTGTGAGCCGTGTGGCTGCCCGCGGAGCCATGTGTGTGAGCAGTGTGTGTGAGCCGTGTGGCTGCCCGCGGAGCCATGTGTGTGAGCAGTGTGTGTGAGCCGTGTGGCTGCCCGCGGAGCCATGTGTGTGAGCAGTGTGTGTGAGCCGTGTGGCTGCCCGTGGAGCCATGTGTGTGAGCCGTGTGGCTGCCCGTGGAGCCATGTGCATGAGCCAGTGGCTGCCCGTCTAGTCGAGTAGATTTAAATAGAACAGATTTCTTAGAAACCAGACGTGTGTGCCAGCAGTTGGTCTTCAGCAAGCCTTACTGAATTCTTACGTCCTAAGAGATAATCACTTGCTTAGTTTAGAAACCAAGTATGGAGTTGGCACAGTGGTGCTGAGCTGGGTGTGTGGCAGCCAAGGTCTTTAAAGGTGACCGCCCGGGATTTGCTCTCTACTTTGCCTGTGAAACAAGTCTCTCTTGTGGGCGGTGGAAACAAAGTGTACTTAGATGTGAGAGCGCCTTCCAAGCTGTCGCAGTTAGTTTTAATTATGAGCTTGATTAGTCCCCTGGGAGAGTCTCACTCAGGGACTGTCTGCATCGAGTTGCCCTGTGGTGTGACTGTGGGGAAGCAGCATCTTCATCATGTTCTCTGCTTTGGGAAGGCCTAAACCGTCAGCGAGGCAGGAGGTGCTGAATTGAGTGTGACTGAAGAAATCCAGCTGAGCCCAAGGGTGTGACGTTCCTGCCTCGACTTCCACACAGTGATGGACTGTGACCTGGAATTGTGCGCTGAAGTGAACCTTCTTCCCTGAGTTACTCCTTGACATGGTATTTTGCCCCAGCAAGAGAAATGCAGCTGGAGCTCACGCCTTCTACACATGAGTGCTTGCCTTGTACAAAGAGATGGCATCTCTAGATAGCATCAGCTGAGCTTGTGGCTGAGCTGGGAATGCACTCTGCTGATCGAGGGCCTGCATAGCATGCACGCATGAAGGCCTGGGTTTTAATCCCTACCACCATGTAAATTGGTGTGGTAGTCCATGTCTGTAATTCCAGCACTCAGGACGGGCCGGCAGGAGGGTCAAAACTTCAAGGTCATTCCCAAATACAGAGGGAGTTTGAAGCCCCTCTAGGATACAGGAGATTCTCCCTCAACAACCAAGGGCTGCTGCCTACAACAAACCCCTTTAACTGCAGGGGACAAATCCCAAGACCTCCAATAGGCATTTAAAACCAAGGGCAGCATAGAACCCACAAATATCAGCCCTTTTCTGTTTCAGCTGTGCACGGGTTACACTTCGGCTATCTCTTTTTGCAGACTGAAGGGAAAAACAATACTAGCACAAATTTTCTATTGCTTCTTCTTAATTTCATGGAAAGATTTGTTCTTACTGTAGATCTCACCAAACTTAGTGTATAGGTTTTTTAATTTCCTTATTAAGTCAAGATTTTTCACCTTTTCACTTAAAGAAAATATGTTTTGGCTTCTTTTTGTAACAAGAGTCTTTAGGTCCAGCCCCAAGACTCTCTTCAGGGTTTAGACTGGAAATTACAACAAGAGAAAAGGACTTTTTCTTTGGGCATCTGAGGGTGAATGAAATCTCTCCCACGTGCTTTTCTGAATCAGTCTCTTTGTTGGTCTGCTTCTGTTCTAATTCTCCTGTCCTCTGTCTAATTCCTCCTGGCTTCTTCTCCTTTAGCCTAAAAACTCTTCTTCTTACAGGAAGCAATAAAAAAAAATTACAAGAGTTACCTCTCAATGGTCAAAAGCACATTTCTAGGATAAGCAATAGGGAGCTGAGCCATTGCCATGACAACCCAAGGTTCCAAGGTTGCAGGAGTAAGACCGTGTGTGTGACCAGACCCCGGGGGGGGGGGGATCACAATGCCCAGTGGCAAACTTTGAGACATACGTCTGTTATTAGCAGACAAGCAAAGAATTGGCATGTTTTTCCTAGGGTGCTTTGCACAGCAAACCTTGGTTGGACACCTGCGACTCTGACCTTGTGTACAGCTGTAGTTTCAAACTTAAGATTCATTGACAAAAAAACCTTTAGTCTAACTTGAACTTGCTCTGAGGTGAAAATGAGCTAATTGTGTGTAGTTAGTCTGAGCAAAGAGGAACAAAGCAGGCTTTTAAGTGTCTACAGTCCTCGTGGGACCATAGATCTAGTTATGAAGCATGTAGTCTATATATCAAAATTATATATCTAAATGAAAAGTCATCTTCCTGACCACCCACAGATACAGGTGCCCATAAGACTGAAATCATGAGATTACATATGCACATCACATGAGATTGCACACTACAATAAAGATATTGGGGAGACACCAAGCTGCCTTAGCAAATGCGAGGTACAGTTTCCAGAGTCAATGGTCCTGCAGGCCTTGCCTGGACAGGATTAACCTTCTTCAGAGTCACTCCTCTAGTGGGTTGACTCCTGAATTTTCAATTGCTTTATGCTATATATTTCCATAGCCTCTGGCATTTTTGTTATATCAAAATCATCGATATCAATATGTTTTTCTTAGTTTTTCAAGATAGGTTTTCTCTGTATAACCGCTCTGGCTGTCCTGGAGCCCTCTTTGTAAACCAGACTGGCCTTGTAATCCCAGAGATCTGCCTTGCCTCTGCCTCCTGAGTGCTGGGATCAAAGGTGTGCACCACCACGCCCAGTACCAATATTCTTGTGCTTTGGAGTCAATACTAAGTAAAGTAAGTGAAAGTTTCTGAAACTCAAGCATTTATAACACCAATACAATCCACTGTGACTAGCAGGTGGATGGTATCTATAGCAGGATGCACCAGACAAAGGGGTGACTCACATCCTGAGTGGAATGAAGCCAGTTAGTGCAAACTTCATTACCCTACTCAGAATGGCATGCAAGTTAGGACTGACAGATTGTTTATTTCTGTAACTTTCCAATTAATGTCTTGAAACCACACATGACTATGGAAAACCGAACCCACACAAGGTTGGGCAGTGAGAGAACTATACTAAAGCGTGTGAAAGGTGAAGAAATTGTAGGGCCAGCAAGAGAGAGCCTGGGGCCATTGCCCTACCCAAGCATGAAGGCCAGAGGACGAATAGGGCCAGGCACAGAAGTGAGAGAACTCAACCTTCAGCCTTCTGGCGCTTTTCCTCTCCTACCCACCAGGCTCTTTCCAGAAGCTTCTAGTCATACCCACCTGAGAACCAGCCCAAAGGGCAAAGCAAGACTGAATGTCAATGTTAATGAAGGCCTTTGGCACAGACTGAAGTGTCCCTCGGTGGTGTGGCCTGTGTATAAAAGGAAAAATGGTGGCATATTCTGACGATGGATCCCTGTATGTCTGTTTAAAAGATGATACCAGAGTTGTGCTCAGACCTGGGCAAGAGGAAGCAATGAAAGAACACAAAACCATTCTATTTCAGCATTGAAATTGGTAAGACTGGTGTTTTTTCCAATGCTGGGGATTGAACACAGGGCCTCCCCGTAACAGGCAAGTGCTTTACCACTGAGCTATAGCTACAGCATCCGTGTTCTTCTGCCTCTCTCCTCTCATCATCAATACCTTCATTAATTTCTTAGGTTAGCATATAAAAAAATGAGTATTATCGCATATGTTTGTCCTGAAAATCACGTGGAAGAATCTAGTTCCGTCTTAGAACTGGTGTAAATGAAATATGCGAACTTTCATGGCCTGCTTCACACAAGTTACATCACTTCTTGGTTTTGTAAAACTCAGTGTCTTAGTCACTGTTCTTTTGCTGTGAAAAGACGCTATTACCAAGGCAACTCTAATAAAGGAAAGCATCGAATCGGGGACTTGCTCACAGTTTCAGAGGTTAGTGCATTATCATCCTGGCAGCTCCAGAGCATGGCAGCACACATGCAGCTGGAGCCGAAAACTACATCCTGGGCCACAGGCTAAGAGAGAGCCCATGGGCTTGATAGGCGCCTTTGAAACCTCAAAGCCCATCCCCAGTGACAGGCTTCCTCCAACAAGGCCACACACCCCTAATCTTTCTAATCCTTCCAAATAAGGCCACTCCCTGGTGACTAAGCATTGGAATATATGTGCCTATGGAGACCATTCTTGGTTTTTTGTTATGTTTTGGGTTTTTTTGTTTCTCAAGACGGGGTTCCTCTGTGTAGCCTGGCTATCCTAGAACTCTGTAGACTAAGCTGGCTTTGAACTCAGAGATCCGCCTATCTCTGCTCCCCCAGTGCATGCACCACCATGCCTGGGGGGAGGGGCATTCTCAGTCAAACAGCCACACTAAGCGTGAAGTAGTTTTCTCTTCTTTGTGTGTGTATGTGTGTGTGTGTACTCGCATATGTGTAGCATACATACGTGTACATGTGGATGCATGCGTGTGTATATGCACTTGTCCACCTCATTGTTAAGGCAGGGTCTCTCACTGAACCCAGAGCCTATTGATCCGGCGAGGGTGGCGAACTGACAGGCTTCCAGGGCCCCCTGTCTCTGCTTCCAGTACTATGAATACAAGTATGTGGTGCCACGCTGACTTGGATGTAGACACTGGAGATCATAACTCAAGTACTCACGCACACACAGAAATCACTTTCCTGCCTAAGCCATCTATCTCCTCAGCCCCACAGGAAATACTTTATAATTAAAAATAGAAATAGCCGGGCGATGGTGGCGCACGCCTTTAATCCCAGCACTCGAGAGGCAGAGGCAGGCGGATCTCTGTGAGTTCGAGACCAGCCTGGTCTACAGAGCTAGTTCCAGGACAGGCTCCAAAGCTACAGAGAAACCCTGTCTCGAAAAACAAAAAACAAAACAAAAAAAAAAATAAATAAATAAATAAAAAATAGAAATAATAGACAAGCATGGTTATACATGGGAGTTAGATACAGGAGAATCAGGAGTTCACGGGTATCATTGGTTGTGTAGCAAGTTTGAGGCTAGCCTGAGCTACATAGGACTCTGTGAGGTTGGGGGCATTAGAAGACAGAAAGAACTGCCAATCACTAGGCTGAGGTAAAGGCTTAGGTGACAGGAAGGACTAAAAGTGCTCGACAGAGAGATCAGGCAGTCGGGTCAGGACCACCCAGGCAATGGAGATGTGGCAGGGGCTGGGCTACAGAAGACTCGCACACAACCCTCTGCCCCCTTACCCTTCCCCTCCCTTCTCCGCCATCCCCTCAGAAATGACGACATGGCTGGGAGCCAAAGGAGGCAGTTGGCACGGTTGGAAAACTGAGCAAATATATTGAGGACAGCACAAGGCAGGATTCTCAGTGCTGGAGAGAATGACAAATAAAGCTCTTATGTAAAACCCCGAGAAATGGAGCTGATTTTTTTATGAGTATGTGTGTGTGCAGTTACCAGCTCTCGATCACTGTGGCAAAGACAAACGTCCTTGATAATCAGCTCTAAAGGGAAAAGCTCGAGGTTTCTGAGATTTAAATTCTGGGTGACTTGGCGCTGTTGTTTGTAGGCCTGTCGTGATGCAGAAGCTCCATGGCAATACTGAAGGAAACAGGCACACAATACATGTATAAAAATGTATCTAAGGACATATATATGAACTCTTAACAATATATGTAACCTCTCAATATGTGTGTTAACTCTCTTTGTACACTTGCATAGATGTCAAGACACAGGAGCCTGAAAGAGCTCCCCTTCAACATTCTATCTGGCCTTTGGAGCATCGAAAATAAAAAATACTGAGCAGATAATATATGCAGTCCAGTGAGTGACTGCTTCCTAGCATTCACAATGCTCTGGATTTGATCCTAGCACCAGCATCCGATGAATCTCAGGGGTATCCTTGGCTACATAAGAAGTTCAAGGCCACTTAGAGCTCCATGAGATTCTGTCTCAAAAAAAAAAAAAAAAAGATGGGAGACTACTAATTACTGACTTATAGAGACCTCTATGAGCCCATATTGTTCAGTGAGGATAGGAGCTCTTCTCTGTGCACAGAAACAACTCATGAATATAGAAAGGGCAACCATTGAAAAAGGGGCCATCTAGGCAGCTTCACTTGGTCTAGGGAGAACAGGCATAATGTAGCCGTGGCTGCTAGTGCAGGTAGGGTAGAGGTTTGATGAGGAACAAGATATTGCAAAATATAAAGTATATTTTGAAGATTACTCCAACAGAATTCCCCTCCCTCCACTTTCTTATCACACCCTCCAGTCACACCCTCCCATCACACCCCCATCACACCCTCCCGTCATACCCGTCACACACACCCATTACACCTGTCACACCCTCCAGTCAAACTCTCCAGTCACACCCATCACACCCTCCCGTCACACCCCCATCACACCCTCCCATCACACCCTCCCATCACACCCTCCCATCACACCCTCCCATCACACCCCCATCACACCCCCATCACACCCTCCCATCACACCCTCCCATCACACCCTCCCATCACACCCTCCCATCACACCCTCCCACCACACCCTCCCATCACACCCCCATCACACCCTCCCATCACACCCTCCCATCACACCCCCATCACACCCCCATCACACCCTCCCATCACACCCCCATCACACCCCCATCACACCCTCCCATCACACCCTCCCATCACACCCTCCCATCACACCCTCCCACCACACCCTCCCATCACACCCCCATCACACCCTCCCATCACACCCTCCCATCACACCCCCATCACACCCCCATCACACCCTCCCATCACACCCTCCCATCACACCCCCACCACACCCTCCCATCACACCCTCCCATCACACCCTCCCATCACACCCTCCCACCACACCCTCCCATCACACCCCCATCACACCCTCCCATCACACCCTCCCATCACACCCCCATCACACCCTCCCACCACACCCTCCCATCACACCCCCATCACACCCCTATCACACCCTCCCATCACACCCTCCCATCACACCCTCCCATCACACCCTCCCATCACACCCTCCCATCAGACCCCCATCACACCCTCCCATCACACCCTCCCATCACACCCCCATCACACCCCCATCACACCCTCCCGTCACACCCTCCAGTCACACCCTCCCATCACACCCTCCCATCACACCCCCATCACACACCCCCACCACACCCTCCCGTCACACCCCCATCACACCCCCATCACACCCCCATCACACCCTCCCATCACACCCTCCCATCACACCCTCCCGTCACACCCTCCCATCACACCCTCCCATCACACCCTCCCATCACACCCCCATCACACCCTCCCGTCACACCCTCCCGTCACACCCTCCCGTCACACCCCCATCACACCCCCATCACACCCTCCCGTCACACCCTCCCGTCACACCCTCCAGTCACACCCGTCACACCCTCCCGTCACACCCCCATCACACCCTCCCATTACACCCTCCCACCACACCCTCCCATCACACCCCCATCACACCCCCATCACACCCTCCCATCACACCCTCCCATCACACCCTCCCATCACACCCTCCCATCACACCCTCCCATCACACCCTCCCATCACACCCTCCCATCACACCCTCCCATCACACCCTCCCATCACACCCTCCCATCACACCCTCCCATCACACCCTCCCATCACACCCTCCCATCACACCCTCCCATCACACCCCCATCACACCCTCCCATCACACCCTCCCATCACACCCTCCCATCACACCCTCCCATCACACCCTCCCATCACACCCTCCCATCACACCCTCCCATCACACCCTCCCATCACACCCTCCCATCACACCCTCCCATCACACCCTCCCATCACACCCTCCCATCACACCCTCCCATCACACCCTCCCATCACACCCTCCCATCACACCCTCCCACCACACCCTCCCATCACACCCTCCCATCACATCCCCATCACACCCACCCGTCACACTCACCTGTCACACCCTCCCATCACACCCCCACCACACCCACCCGTCACACTCACCTGTCACATACCCCTGTCACACCCTCCTGAGAAAGTGAGGCTCATTTCTCTCCCTTGAAACTTCTGTGGCCCCTAGAACATGGCAGGAGAGACACCATGTAACTCCCAAGACTAGGTCCAGAAGACCTCCCTGCCTGGAAGATACCAAGCTGTGGCAATTCCCAGGTCCGTCCTCATCTGTCTTCCAGCCCCCATATCCTAGGGTATCATCCTAGAGGTGACTCTGGAGTGTGGTGGCTGTTCTTGGATGTCAGCTTGACCTCACTTGGAATTAACTAGAACCTGTGAAGGATTTTTCTTGATTGAATCATCTGAGGTGAAATACCTACCTTAATCTGGACTTTTGATGTGGGAAGATCTACTTTAAATCTGGGCCACACCTTCTGGTGGCAGCCTATATAAAGGACATAGAAGAATGAAGCTTGTGATTTTTGCATGTTTGCCCTCACTCTGACTGGCAAGTCCTCTCCTACACTGCCATTAGAGCCTTCCTCTTTGGGATCCCAACATCTACTGAAGACCAGCTGAGACATCCAGCCTCATGGACTGAACAACTGCTGGATTCTGGGGAGATAGCAATTGCTGGACTAATGAGACCTCTAGGAAGCCTGTTACGCAACTCTAATAAATTCTCTCTCTCTCTCTCTCTCTCTTTCTCTGTGTGTGTGTGTGTGTGTGTGTGTGTATGTGTGTGTGTGCATGTTCAGTCTATCATTTATGTTCCTCTAGAGAACCCTGACAGACATAGAACTACCAACCATTTAAATTATTTTTAAAACTGAATCATGTCAGGGCCAGACATGATGAGGAGACTCAAAAGTCAAGCCTGATACATTTTGCCTGGATTCCTAACCCACAGAACCCATAATGACATTATGTTTTGTAATGTCATAACACTTTAGCAGGCAAAAATCGATAATGTGAGTGTTGGCAGAGTATCAGACACCTCTATAGGAATTCCATGTTGGAAATACCAACTTGACCATAGTAACAAGGTCATCAGCATGACCCTCCAATGGGGTGAGATGTGTCTTCCCCACAGCATCATCTTGTAACAGAGTCCCAGACCCAAGCACAACAAACTTCCTAAAAGAAATGTCATTCGGGCTGTAAAACTCAGCCTGTAGACAGTACCACCTTCCAAAACAAAGACCTAATCCACCAGAGTCCATAGTTCTGGGAGAATCTTTAATTGTACTAACCTTCCTTTTTAGCTTCTGTAGTTCTGCTTCTGACGAACTGTTCTTGTTAACTGAACTATGTCAACCCAGAACATGGGTTTTGTGCTTAAAACCTCATCCTGAGGGAGACTCAAGGCTACACTAGGATGCTGAATACCCAGTGTAGTCACTGGCCAACTAATAAAGATTTTCTGTTCGCTTAAACCCATGTCTGAGCAGTCAGTCCTCTCTGGTGAATACCCCACAAAAATCTCTACAGCAATCATCTAGGTTAAATCTTAAGAAAACATCAGAAAGCGTCACGATGGTGTACAGCTTGAATCCCAGCACTCGGGAGGCAGAGACAGGTAGAACTCTGAGTTCGAGGACAGCCTAGTCTACAGAGCCAATTCCAGGACAGCCAGAGCTACATGGAGAAACCCTGTGTCAAAAAAGAAAAGAGAGAGAGAGAAAGGAAAGAGAACATCGGACACACCTACACCGAGACAGGACCAATGTGTCCTTAATACTTTAGAGGCACACAAAGAAAGTTTTGATTTTATTTTAATGTAGTTTAAAAGTAGAGAGAAAATGAGCATCATAATAATTAATTCCACCTTCATTGTCCTTACCTCTAACAAATAATCACATAAAGAGACTCTGTAGCATTCTTTTACTGGTTTGTTTTTATTTGTTGTTCCTGGGTCTCTCACTTTTATCAAACCTTAAACTTGCAACATTCCTCCTGCCTCTGCTTCCAAAGTACTGGATTGTAGGTGTGAACCATTCTCTCTCTCTCTCTCTCTCTCTCTCTCTCTCTCTCTCTCTCTCTCTCTCTCTCTCTGATGGAGAAGGGTCATCTGTCTATTGGTTAATAAAGAAACTGCCTTGGCCCTTTAATAGGACAGAAAATTAGGTAGGTAGAGTAGACAGAACAGAATGCTGGGAGAAAGAAGCCAAGTCAGGCAGTCGCCATGATTCTCCCACCCAACACAGACGCAGGTTAAGATCTTTCCTGGTAAGCTACACCTCGTGGTGCTACACAGATTATTAAATATGGGTTAAAGCAAGATGTGAAAATTAGCCAATAGGAGGCTGGAACTAATGGGCCAGGCAGTGTTTAAAAAAATATAGTTTTCATGTAATTATTTCAGGTAAAGCTAGCCGGGTGGCAGGACACAGCCCTGCCGCTTCATACTACCTCTCTCTCTCTCTCTCTCCTCCCTTCTCTCTCCTCTGTCACTGAAAGAACTGGTGCCAGACTGGCAGCGCAACCTTTAATCCCAGCAGCCCAAAGGCAGAGGCAGGTGGATCTTTGTGAGTTGGAGCCCAGCCTGGTCTACAGAGTGAGTTCCAGGATAGCCAGGCTACATAGTGAGACTCTGACTCAAACAAACAAAAATTTAAAAAAGAGCAAGACTACATAGAGCCTGAAGTGCCGCCATGCATCCCGGTGGAAGACAGCCTACAAAAGGAATATTCCAGAGAAGATGGAGTCGGTGCATCTCGATCCACATACATACACACATTCATATCCTGTTTCACCCATTGAATGCCGCTGTAAGATTGGGCCAGATCTTGGGCATCCAGCTGTAGACATTGGCATCTTAGACAAAGCTACTGAATTTTAAATATCACTGCAACTGGACACAGCGGGCTTATATCATGGTGAGCACAAAGCCAAACAAGCACAGCTAAAATCCAAAAGAGAAGAGTGAGATGTATTACTGTAGCAGCACTCCAAATCCATGCGCTTTCAGAATAGATGACACAGGAAGGGTTTATTCAGAAGCTTAGACATTCATATATGGTTGGTCCACTCCTAAGCATGATCAGTTAAGGAGAATATTCTTAGTCATACTCACTTTAAGGTCATCATTTAAAACAAAAGCTAGTCAATGCATTTGGGGACATTCTTAGCTCACATATATAAGAGAGGAAAATGATAGGCAGAGACTGTTCTAGACATGCTTATTTGCACCATGACCCTGAAAATAGGGTCATCAAAATGATTCAGTGGAAAAAGTTCTTACCACCAAACTTGACAACCTAGGCTCGACCCCCTAAACTCACACAGTGGAAGAATAGAACCAACCCCAAACTGTCCTCTGCCCTCCACGCATGCGCCATGGCACCTCTGACCTCCACGCATGCGCCATGGCACCTCTGACCTCCACGCATGCGCCATGGCACCTCTGACCTCCACGCATGCGCCATGGCACATGTGTACCCACACACACAAATAAGGGGTTTTTATCTGCTTTTTAAAAAAAAAAAAAAAAAAAAAGATTTCGGTGAAAATAAAGAAAGTGCTATTTGAAGACATATTAGCATGCAAGTTTCCACAAGTGACCACCTTCCTTAGCTGCTAACAAATTCCACTTCTGTCTCTGCCTGAAGGGTCCCTGTCAGGCAGCTGGCAGGGCCCCCTGAGTCTTGAAGGAAGGGCCTAGGTGCTGCAGGTACTGGCTAGGGAGTCCCTTGTGGAGAGAAGGTTGAGAACCCAAAGAAAAGAGAAGGGTTGGGAGGGGGTGGCAGCTCCTGGTGCCCTGAAAGGGAGCTCGGGTGGTCTGTGTCTCCACACCACATGGGCAGGCCAAAGGGACCCTGATTGGGAGGGGTCTTGGATATTGAAAGTCACAAAGGGAGGGAGAGGGACCAGAAAGAGCTGGCGCTCCCTGCAGGCTGCCATTCTTTGGAGTTATATTCTGAATCTACTTCGTTCCAGACAGGGCTGCTATAGCTAGAATAGAATAGGTCTTAGGACAGCCTGGGCAATCTTTTTTTTCTTCTTCTTTCTTTTTTTCTTTTTTGAGATTTACTTTTTTATTTAAATAAAATTTTTCCACTTATTTTACATACCAACTAATTTCCCTCCCTCTTCTCCTCTCCTCCCTCCCTTTCTTGTCCCCTCCCCTTTCCCATCTACCCACTCTCCCCATCAGCTCCTCCTCTGTCTCCAGTCAGAAAGCGGCAGGCTTGCACAAAGCATGGCACCTCAAGTTGAGGCAGGACTGAGGTCCTCCCCTTACGTTAAGGCCTGAGGTAATCTTATAATGTCTTCTTAAGGTTTTTATATACTGTTCTGTCAAAACATTTTAAGGCTCATCTAAATATGGCATCAGTCATAAATAAAATCATTAACCTTTTACATTGGTAATTTAGGTGGCCCAAAATATTCCCTAGGACTTAATGTCCCAGAGAATTCAAGTTAAAACATAAATAAGCAGACCAGCTGAAAAAATAAAAGGGATAATTACTATCATATCTTATACTACAGTTGCATTGAATATGATGAAATGTAAAAGAACCTACACATTTATACAATTAAGGCTAAACAAACAGATCAGCTAAGATGGTGGGACAAAAAGGTTCACTTACTGATTGAGTTTGTCTATTTTTTGACTTCTTGCTTTACCATGGGTCCTGGTTCTGGTCCACAGAGCCAGCACCTGGAGGCTCGCTTGACTGTTCTTGTACCCTCTTACTCTTGATTTATTGATTATTCAAAGGAGTCACAAGTTATCTAAGAGAGATGCTTTCTGGAGTTAGGAAAATAAGATTAAATAAGGACCTGTCCAAAACAGGTTGGACCAATCTTAAAGGAACCCTGACTTCTAATTTTTTAATATTTCTAACCATCTAGTGTGTGGAAGTTAAGTCCTAGGTTGTGTGCTGTCTGCCTGCCTATTTGTTTGGTTTGTTTTGGAGATGAGATTTGTGCACCCCAGGCTAACCTTGACTTGGTGTGCAGCTGGAGATGACCTTGAACTCCGGATCCTGAGAGGGGAATTGCGGGTGCGTATCGTCCTGCCCAGTTGATGTAGTTTTAGAGGCTAAGTGTAGGGCTACGTGCATACCAGGCAAACTCTCTACCAATGGAGCAACAAGTCCTGGCCAGCTGATTATGTTTAATGTCACCTTAATTTTGCCATCAGGGTGTACCTTAGAGCTAGTTTTTCCTAGAAAGACATTTTGTGGAGTAGACTGAGCTTATATTCTGTTTGGGGCATCTACTACACAGGTCAGAGCAATATGTGCAAGTGTTTTGGGGGAGGTTGTTATCTGAGAAATATTTATTCTTCCCCAACATAATGCTTTTATTAATTATTTGGGAATTTCATTCAGTGCACTCCAATCATACTTGCTTCCCATTTCTCCTAGGTTGTCCCTCCCACCCCTGTGCCCACCCACCCTCGAAAAAACTGACCAAGTCCAATTTGTGTTGCTCATATACTCACTGAGGCATGGTCAAACTCCCAGTGGCCAGCCACTTAAAGATAACTGAGTCCTTCCCCACCCCCTCCAGAAGCCATCAACTGTGAACAGCTACACTTCAGCTTCTTTATCATAACTTTGGAGGACTCTCTTCAATAGCTTCATGTCTGGACTGTTTCTTAGGGTGGGGGGAGCAGGGAGGTTGTCACAGAAGCCTTCCATGTCTCTCATTCCCAGTTATGAATCTGTAGTCATTGAGATCACTGCAAACGATACCTCCCTGCCTATAGCAGCACAAATCACAGACATCAATGTGGTTTCCAGTGGCAGCACAGATCTTGAAAGCCTTTGAGGAGACTCAGCCCAGAAAATGCACCATTTCATCTTAGATATGCTCTTGGTGCTCAGAGTCAGGGTGATCTGTGGTTGGGCACGGTGTGTCGGGACAGGACCTTCGAGAGTTCCAAACAGTGTGCTGTACACTGTCCTGCCCTCAACCACAGTCTTTGCAGTCCGAGGGCAGCGTCAGGTATGGGGGCTCCCCAAAGCGAATGAAGAAGCATGTTGTTGCTAAGTAGAACCGATCCTGGGGAGGCCAGGAGGTTCGGGCCGCCTCTGGTTCCACCTTGCCCTGTCACGTCACGTCACAGGAGGCATGCTGCCACTGATGGTGGTGCTGCCAGCCCCAATGGGGAGAGGAGAGCACAGAGCCAACACGCTGCAAACACAACAGTGGAGCTTTCTGACCTCCGCTAGCACAAGGCAGGCACGTGGTACATACACATATGCAGGCAAATATTCCTACACATAAAGTAAATACATTTGAGATAGTTAAAGATAGGGCAAAACTATAGGCTTAAGTGAGTGAAAATGATTAATAAAACATAGTACTAGATAGCCCGGAAAACTTGCTTCTCATCAGTATGCTCCTGATAGCCTCCCTTTCAGAGACCGGTCTGGGCAAAGCTCCTCTTTGTCTAGCAGAAGGCACACTGACTTGGCCTGACTTTACTGACGGCTGAGAGATCCTATCCTGGGAGCCAGGGACACTCAACCAGAATGGCTTCTTTTGTGCTACCCGAAGACGACCAGAGAGTGACTATGAGCAGAGCAGCTTGTTTCTTCACCTTCCTCTTCATCAGGACTGTTAACAACACTGACATCGCTGTTGAAATCCTTAAAGGCAAGCTCTTCAACTGAGAAAAGTTAGTCTCTGAATCCACAGCCAATTTCGAAGAGTTTATTATTTTTGGCATCAGACCTCCTAGAACCAGAGTGATTGATGGTTATGAACTGCCATGTGGATTCTGGGAATCGAACCTGGGTTTTCTGCAAGGTGCATTCTCTCCAGGCCCCTGCCTTATCTTTATTTATGATCTTATTGTATCATATAGATAATTTCATATGGGGGCTGGTGAGGTGGTAGAATGGATAAAAGCATTACCGCTCAGGCCTGATGACGTCAGTGTGATCCCTGGAACCATATCAAGGTGGAAGGAGAGAACTGACTCTTCAAAGTTATCTTGTGATCTCTACACATATGCTGCTGCATAGAGATGCCCACACACAGACATCACATACACACATGATAATGATAATAATAATAAATAAATTTATACAAAAGTTTTTAAAAATAACTATCAAATATATTCATATATTTAGAACATTTTATATTTTTCCATATAAATATAATTCCTTTTCTATCCTTTCATTTCTTGTGTGTCTGTGTATAAGTGCATGGTGTACACGTCCAGGCATCAGTACTGAACATCTTTCCTAACAGCTTGCCATCTTTTGTTTTGTTTTGAGACAGGATCTCACTATGTAGCTCCAGCTGACCTGGAACCTACTATATAGACCAGGCTGGCCTAGAACTCATTGAGATCCGCCTGCCTCTGCTGCCAGAATGCTGGGATTAAAGGTGTGCACCACCTTTGATAAACTAACCTGCTCCGGCTTATTTTTTTAGACATTAACTATTTTACTTTGACCGTGTGTGTGTGCACACGTGGCTGCAGGTGCCTGTGGAGATGTTCAAGGCTTTGGATTCCCTGGAGCTGGAGTCGGAGGCGATTGTGAGCTCTCAAGGCCATGGCAAGACCCGGGCGTGCTCTCACCACTGAGTCCCCTCTCATATGTTTAAGACGGGGTCTGGCTACGTCAGCTTCCCCTACTTCTCAAGTGCCAGAAATATAGGAAGGTGTGTCAACATGCACCTGGTTCATGCAGTGCCCTTGACTTAACAGGTTTTTACCTGCTAGGCAAGCACTATTGGCTCAGCTATATACATCCCAAGTCCTCTATTTTGTATTTTATAGTTTTTAAAGTTTATGAAATTATCAAGTGAATTTTAAAACTCTAGAAGCCCTAATTTATATCTAAGACCCAAGAAGAGTGCCAGGCATAGAGGTGCATATGTTTAATTCCAGCACTTGGGAGGCAAAGGTAGGCAGATCTCTTTGAGTTCCAGGCCAGTTTGATCTACATCATAAGTTCCAGGCCAGCTGGGACCACATAGAAAGAGATTATCGACGAAGTAGAAGGAGGAGGAGGAAGAAGTTATTGTTCTGAGTTATCAGCTGTATATCTAGTTTATAATAGGCCATACATGTTGATAGCCTCAAATATATATTATTCCTCTTTATAGCATATATAAAGCTTAAACTAAACACTTTGGTTGCCATTCTAGGATGGTGGCTGTGTTGAGCTATTGTAGCCTCAGAACAAGGATGCTATTGTTGGGTAGAGTAGAAACAAGGCCATTGTTACTTCTGAGCAGGAACTGCATGTCATCAGGAATTGACCATAACAGACAAGTTCCATCTGTCTTAGGGCACCAAGACATTGCTATAGAGAATTCCATACTTTATCGTGGACTCATACCTACGACATTCGACATAACCAGTCCCGTTAAGGAACAACACACACTGTGAAACTCAGTCTCAGCAAAATACTGAGACATCACCTAATCATTTAGACATGAGCCCTGCACAGATGTCTACTTGATGAGACAACCTAGTCATTGATGTGAGTGTCCCATCTGATTGAACCTTACAATTTTCCTTGCAACTACTACAGAGTTTTCCTTCCTCCAAATAGTGTGGTCCCTTCTACGTATGCTTGTAACGCAATGAATACTGTAATTTAAACATCAGACAAATACAGACCTGACTAGCAGCAGCCCAGAGGGAACTCATGTTATTCTTTGACAATTTCTTACATATAAATAGCGTATTATGGTCATATTCTCTCCCCTATTTCCTTCTCATATGCCCTGCTAATCTTTCTGAAGCACATCTTTCCTCCATCTTGTTTTCATGCTTTTGCTTTTGTCTTAAACCCATGGGGTTTAATCGGGGTTGCCGGCATCAATAAGAATGTGGAATTAGTTCCTGGACCATGGGCAACTATCAGTGAGTGGACCTCTGAAACAAAGTGACCCCTTTCATCAAAATTTACTGCCAATATTTCCTCAGCTGGGCGGGAATAAGTCTTTCACTAATGGTATCCTTATAAAGATGGCATCCCAGAGATTCTCCCCTTCAGTCACGTGGGACACAGAAAACAGCTATCTGTGTGCCAGAAAACAAGCACACATCGGAGACCAGATCTGCCAGCACTTTTAGTTTAAAATTTCCAACCTCCAAAATACTGAAAAGTAAGTCTCTGTTGTTTGTAAACCTGCCAGTGCTGTGGTACAGCATTCCAGACTAACTGAGACATAATCCAAAACATTTATAACAATGATAATGAATTACACAGCATGCAAAAAAAAAATCATGGGAGCCAGGCGGTGGTGGCACACACCTTTAATCCCAGCACTCAGAAGGCAGAGGCAGGAGGATCTCTGTGAGCTCGAAGCCAGTCTGGGCTACAGAGTGAGTACCAGGCTCCAAAGCTACCTAGAGAAACTCTGTCCCAAAACAACAACAACAACAACAACAACAACAACAACAAATCATGGAGCCAGTTATGGTGATGCACTCCAGGAGGGTGTGCTGAAGAGGCAGAGGCAGGAGGATCAGGAGGCCTACTGAGCGACGCCTTGGCTACAGCTGCGGCTGCATGATAGAGCACTTGCCTCATATGCATGAGGCCTTCGGTCCTGGATTCAGTCTTCAACACTGGAAGGAAAAACATGCTAGAAAAATGTCAGCTTGATCAGAAAAAGGTGAAAAGTCTATTGGCACATCAGAGAAACCAGAATTAACTGACAATGTTGTCATAACACCCACTGCTAAAAATGCCCTAATATTCAGAGAAAAATAATTTTTCTTTTCCTCCTCCTCCTCCTCCTCCTCCTCCTCCTCCTCCTCCTCCTCCTTCTGAGACTAGCTCTCATATAAGCCAGGCTGGCCTTAAACTCACAGTGTAACCAGGAGTGAGTCTGCCTTCCCTTTTCCGAGTGCTAGAGTTACAGGCATAAACCACCACACCTGGTTTAGAACTGTTTAGAACAAATTTTCTTATGATTTGTTTATTATTGGTTAATGTTTGACTTGTATACCTATTCTATATATTTATATGGTTGGACATGTATAAAAATTTTCTCTGGTGAAAGGGGATCATAAGTGGAAAAAGTTTTTTAAAAAAAAGCCCTCAACTGAGATCAGCATTATTCTGATACTGAAGTTCTATTTTTAAAAATCATAAGAAAAATAATTATATATCAATATCCCTTACAAAGAGTGGATATATAACTCAACTGGTGGAGTACTTGTTTAGTACACAAGAAACTCTGCATTCAATTCCTAGACTGTACATACCTATAATCCCAGTGTCGTGAAACAAAGGCAGCCTGGGCTACATGAGACCCTCTCTCAAAAAAACAAAACCACCAAGTGTACGTATATATCCCTAAAAACATAACCATGAAAGTCCTCAGCAAAATATTGTCAGGTGAATGTAAGTCTGATACCTGAGCTTAATCTCCAGGTCCCATGGACTACAAGGAGAGCAAGCTGCTCTCTGATCTCCACATGCACTCTGTGGCCCAGGCATGCATGCACATACACATGCACACACAAATAAATAAATAAATGAGTTAGTCAGTAAGCTGAAAATAAAATAAGTATTAATAAAATTAATGGGATCTATCCCAGGATTGTGGCTTGACACAAAAAAATGTCATATCCCACTCGGAGAAAGGAATAGGAAGAAAAATTTGCACAATCATCTCAATTGATGCAGAAAAGGAATCTAATGAAATACAATACCTCCAATGACTTTTGGAAAGTGCTTTAACTCCTTGTTAAAGCACTTGTGGCTATAGCTCAATGGTAGAGAGCTTGCCTAACATTAGTGCAAGCGTATGGGTTTGATCCCCAGCACCATGAGAAAAAGCGCACCACAAATGATAAAAGGAGAATAAATTAATTCTCAGTATACATATGTTACCATTGGTTATAGACCACAGCAAATTTGCATGCTGACGAGATAGACAGGCTCTTTTCCTCTAATCATGTTTTTGATTTCTCTGGAGTCTGTTGTACCACACCCTACATCTCCAATTTTGTTAATTTGGGTCTTCTCTTTCTTTGTCATTTTGCCTGGGAGGTTGTCAGCCTTGCTAAGCTTTTCAAAGAATCAGTTCTTTGGTTGACTTTGTGTATTGTTTTTGGCCTCTGTCTTATTAATGTCCTCCCTAACTTGTATGATTTCTTGCCATCTACTGGGTCCGTTGTTTTCTAGAGCCTTATGGTACATGATTGGGGTATTTGAGACGCTTTAAATATGAGCACTCGCAGCTACACACTTTCCTCTTAGGGCTGCCTTGGCTGCATCCCAGAGGCTCTGGTATTGTTCTGATTGTAACTGTATTCATTTGACTTAGGAATGTTTTTTTTAAATATCTCCTCTGGTTTCTAGAATAACTGACAATCATTCAAAGAGATGGGTTAATTGTTCAGTCTTTCTGTAGTTTTTCTTGTTGCATTGTACTTTTATTACACTGTGGTATGATAGGATACAAGAAATTCCTGCGATAGTTTTGTGTTTGTTAATGCTTCATCTGTAGTCTATGATGTGATCAATTTTGGTGAAAGTTCCATGTGCTGCCAAGAAAAAGGAGACTCTGTTGGGTGGAGTATTCTGTGTACATCTATTAAGTTCAATTGATCCACACTATATTTTAGCTCTGAAGTTGCTTTACTTAATTTTAGTTTGAAAGACATATCTAATTATGTGTGGGGTACCAAAGCCCCCACTATTATTGTGTCAGGACAATCATGGCCTTTATGCATTTACTGTTTATTTTATGAAACTATAGGCTCCAATATTTAATGCACAAATATTTACAATGGTTATACCTTCTTTTTACATTTTTATTTTATAAGTCTGGAGAGGTAACTCAGTGGTTAAAAGCACTGGCTGCTCTTCCAAAGGTCCTAAGTTCAATTCCCAGGACCTACATAGTTCACAACCATCTATAACTCCAGTCCCAGGAGATCTGATGCCTTTACCTCCAAAGTTCCAGGATTATAGCTGTGTACCATCATGTCCTTTTGTTTGTTTATTTGGTTGATTGGTTAGTTGGTTGATCATTTATGTGAGTTCTAGGGATAGAACTCAGACTCTCATGTTTTCATGACAAGCACTCAGCCCAACACATTTTTATTATAACAAGCCAAATGCAATTTACTATGACAACAAATAGATCTTATTTTTTAAATTATTCTAGCAACCTCTGTTTTACAATAAGAAACTTTAATGATTTAAAACATAGCAATTAACCTGAGCTACTGGGAGCTCACCAACTCTGGCTGGACAGGGAAGGAGCCAGCCAAGGACCAAACTAGGCCCTCGGAATGTGGGTGACAGTTGTATGTCTGGGGCTGACCGCCGGGCCACTGGCAATGGGACCAGGATTTATCCCTACTGCTTTTACTGGCTTTTTAGAACCCATTCTCTTTGAAGGGATACCTTACTCAGCCTAGATATAGTGTGGGGGGACTTTGTTCTTCCTCAAAGCCACGTGTCTTACCCTCTCTGAGGAGTGGATGGGGGTGGAGTGAAGGTAAAGGAGGAAGGAAGGGGAGGAGGGGAGGGAGTGGGAACTGGGATTGGTATGTAAAATGAAAAAAGATAGGTTTTTTTTTAATAAAAAAAAAGTCATAAACTATATAAAAATACAGCAATTAACTGTGAAAGATTTGACTTTAATTTTAGCTGTGTGTTTTCTGAGCCATCTCCCCAGCCCCTCCTCCTCCATCCATCTCTCTTTCTTCATCTCCTTTTACCCTTTTATTGACTCATTCTTGTTTTTTTCCTTCCATTTGTGTGTGTGTGCACATTTTGCATGTGTGTGAGCACTTGTGTCTGGGTGTGTGTGCATGTGCCTGCGGAGGCCCAAAGTTGATATTAAGAATCACTTTAATAAGTGATTCTTTTCCATCTTATTAATTTAGGTAGGGTCTCTCTGTCAAACCCAGAGCCCAGCAATATGATGAGTATTGCTAGCCCCTTGCTCTGGAGACTCCCCTGTCTCTTACCTCCTGGGTGTGGAATTACAGGTGGGCTGCTAAACCCACTGGGCTTTTAGTGGGGTCTGAGAATCCAAACTCCCATCTTCACACTTGCATGGTAAATGCTTTCACCACTAAGTCGTCTCCTCCACGATCTTGCTCCCATTTTTGAGACATAGTCTTACTACCCGGTCCAGGTATGATCTTTCTGCTTCAGCCCCCGAGTACAGGGGTCATAGGTATGCACCACACACCTGGCAACAAGGAGTCATCTGTGAGGCAAAGTCAAGCCTTTATCTGGTGCAAACCGAGCAGTGACTTGATCACTAGCGCCTCAGATTTCTGTTGCTTACGAGTTCCCCCAGACTAAGGTACTTTTATCAAAACAAGCCAAGTGGAATTTACTAAGACAATAAATACAGCTAATGTTTAATTCACTTGCACAACCTCTGCTTCATAAGAGAGTTTAATGTATTTAAAGCAAAGCAATTGATGGGGAAAGATTTAATCTTGCCTGTCGATTTTCTGCGTATCCTGTATGCTATTGGTTCCTGAATTCCTCCATCACTGTTACTTAAGTTTATTACTTATCTACTGTATTTTTTAATCCCTTTTTTCTTTTCCTTTCCATATATTCCTTAGTATATTCTTGGTGATAACCTTCGGAATTCTGATTAACATAACCAAGTGCAAAATAATTTAATTTTGAGGCTGGTCTGGATCTTACTGGGTAGCCAAAACTGCTTTGTGTCTCAACTCCCTCCTGCTTACAGACCCCAATCACCACATCTCCATCTCAAAACAAGCAAACAAACAAAAAACAAAAATAAAAATAAAAAAAGAAAGGAAGGAAAAAAAGAAAGAAAATCATGCTTTAACACCTACATTCTACCAGTTTAGAGAATCTAAAGGAAATGGATGGATGGCCTTATGGATGCTTATGATCTATTGCCCTGGTTAGTTTTAATCGCTGACTTGACACAGCCTGGAGTTATCTGAGAGGAGAGACTCAGCTGAGAACTTGTCGAGAGCAGAGTGACCCATGGGAGTGTCTCTATAGACTTGATTATTTGTTGATGGGAGAGGCCCAGCCCATGGTGGGCGCCACCATCCCTAGGCAGGCGGCCTTGCCCCATGTATGAAAACTAGCTAAGCGTGCACCTCTAGATGAGCCAGCGAGCAGTTCCTCTATGATTTCTGCCCCAGGTTCCTTCTGCCTTGAGCTCCTGAGAGCCATGAATTCCCTCAAAGAGGAACTGTGACCTGGAAATGTTGGCCAGACGAATCCTTCCCTTCTTTAAGTTGCTTTTTTAAATTGAACAATTTTTTTATACAATATATTCTGATTATAGTTTCCCATCCCCCAGCTCCTCCCAGTTCCTCTCCACAGCCTCACCTATCCAAATCTAAATTCTTTCTTTCTTTCATTAGAATACAAACAGGCAACTAAAAAAATAATAGGCTGGTTGTGGGGGTATACCCCTTTGACCCTAGCACTCAGGAGGTAGAGGCAATCAGATCTCAGTGAGTTCAAGGGCAGCCTAGTCTATAGAACAAGTTCCAGGACAGCCAGAGATGCATAATAGAAAGGCCTTATCTTAAAAAGACCAAAATAAAAAAACAGGCAATAATAATAAGATAAAAATAAACCAAAATAAGACAAAACAAACAGGGGAAAAGAGCCAAAGAAAAAGCACAAGAAACACAGACATTTAAACACACACATTTGAACACAGGGAGACCCATAAAAACAAAATTGGAAACCTTAACACATAAGCATAAGATCTGTGTTATCATCCAGGCAAATATCCAGGCAAATGCAAACCTGACCCCACCCCTTTGGGGACCTGGCAGAGGGCTGCAGGTGCAAAGGTCCCTTTAAGAGACAAGCTCTGCCCTCTCTCACTCTCTCTTTTTCTGCTGTTTCTCTGAGAAGGGAGGTCACTGTCTCTCTGTCTCTGTCTCTGTCTCTACTCCTCCTTCTAAGAAGCTTCCTTCCCATGTAAGCTCTGTCTGATGGTGTGCTCGTCCGCAGTCCCATCTTGTGCCATATATCATTACAATCTGTAAGAGAGACAGATAAAACAAAAACAAAAAACCACAGACCAGACTAGACAAAGCATTATGGACCGCCCCCCCACCCCAAAGAAAAACCAAAAACGCCATCGAGTTCACTTTTTGTTGTTCATCTACTTCTGCATATGTGGCCTGCCCTTAAGTGTGGTTTGTATATCCTGAGAGACTCTGTTGGAGAAAACTATATTTTCCTTTGTGGATAGTTCTGAGTTAGGCCTGGAGGTTTGTGTCTACTTCCCCTCTCAATACTAGGACCCTTGTCTTGGGGTTCTCTAGAGGAACAGAACTGATAGAATAATAGAAATGATAGAATTTTATATTTATATTATAAAATTATGTAGACATATAGATATGTAAAAAGGGGATTTGTTAGAGTGGCTTTACCGGCTGTGGTCATGATAACCCCTCAATGGCTGTCTACCAATGGAAAGTCCAAGAACCCAGCTGATGTCTCAGCTGGTCTTCAGTACACGTTAGAGACCTGAGGAAGTGGCTCTAATGCCAGTGAAGTGAGCGAAGGCCTGCCGGCAAAGAGCAACGCTTCCTTCTTCCTTGTTCTTTATACAGCCTGCCCTGAGAGGGTGTGGCCAGATTTAGAGTGGTTCTTCTGATCTCAAATGATTCTGATTTAAGTAATCTAGACTGAAGGTGGTTCTGTCTACCTCAAATGATCCAACTAACTAAAAATCACTCATGGGTGTGCTCAGAAACATGGTTTTTAGTTAATTCAAATTGGCAACCCAGAATAGCCATCATGGATCCCATCTGGCTTAGATCTGTGCATCCGCCACACAAAGTCTCTGGGAGTTCATATGTGCATCCATCCTGCTGCGTCTAGAAGATCTTCTGTTATTGGTTCTTACAGTCTTCCTGCCTCCTCTTCCACAGGGTTCCCTGAGTCCTGAGTGGAGGAATTTGATATTGGCATCCCATTTAGGACTGAGTGTCCTGTGTCTCTCACTCTTTGCACATTGTCTAGTTGTGGGTCTCTGTATTTGTTCCAGAAGGAAGTGTTTCTGAGGATGGATGAGCAAGACACTGATCTACAGGCATAGCAGAACGGCATTAGGAGTTATTGTATTGCTTACATTCCTTTAGCAGAACAATAGTATTTGGATTTCCCCTAGGTCCATGACCAATCTATTCTCAGGTTCTTGGCCACCAGGCAGTGTTGGGCATGGGTTCCATCTCATAGGGTGGACCTTAAGTCCAATCAAATAGTAGTTGGTTACTCCTACAACTTTGTGCCACTATTGCACCAGTATAACTTTCAGGCAGGTCACCATGGTGGATTTCAGGGTTTCTGGCTGAGTTAATGTTTACCTTTCCCTGTGATAGCATGCAGAGCACCTTCCAGTCCTGTGAACACTAGTCAGTAGGGGTAAAAGCTCTAGATAGGCACAGCTTGACTTCTTGCTCACTACACATAGGTGCTATCTTCCTCAGCAGAGCCTTATCAGTTTGTGGAGAGCAACAATTGCCTTGTCAATAGCCTGGGGTGTTTAGCGTTTTCCTTGGAGCCCCTTTGGCCAACAACTTGATTAGATGTAATCTGTTCTTGGGGTTTGATGTTTCATTTGGTGGCAAGAGATGTCTAGTCAGGGCTTTGTCTTCCCTATTATTTGGTGATTCTATTTATATTTCTTTCATGTATGTATATGTTTTTGGTGATTCTATTTAGATTTATTTTATAAATGTATATGTTTTAAGTAAGCCTCTACTATAGCAATGTTCCATACAACTTCTCAAATGCCTCTTAGTTTTAACTGGCCCTCCCTTAATTCACTCCCTTACCTCCCTCTTTGTGCCCACTCTCCATGTGATCCTCCCATTCCAGCCTCCCACCCAACTATCCATTCTATTTCCCTGCCTAGGAAGATCCTTCCCTGCCCCATAGTTCCTTACTCTAATACCTAGCATCCATGGTTGTACAGCTTTTAGCCTGTTTATCAAAGGCTTAACAGCTAACATCCATATAAGAACAAACATGTTACTGTCTTAGTTAGGGTTGCTATTGCTGCAATGGAACATCACAACCAACTTGGGGAAGAAAGGACTTGTTTGACTTATAGATATTATAGTCCATCACTGAAGGAAGTCAGGACAGAAACTCAATAGGGCAGGAATCTGGAGACAGGAGTTGACGTGTAGGCCACAGAGGGGTGCTGCTTACTGGCTTGCTCTTCATGGCTTGCTCAGCCTGCTTTCTTATAGAACCCGGGACTATCAGCCCAGACATAGCATCACTCACAATGGGATGGGCCCTCCCCCATCAATCATGAATAGGAAAATACCTTACAGGCTTATCTACAGCCCAATCTTCTGGAGGAAGTTTCTCAACTAAGCCCCTTAATGTCTGATGACTCTAGCTTGTGTCAAATTGACAGAGAACTGGCCAGCACACATGTCATATTTGTCTTTTGGGGTCTGGGTTATCTCACTCAGGATATTTTTCTAGCTGTATCCACTTACTTGTGAAATTCATGATGTGAGCTTTTTTTGTAAACAGCTAAGTAACATTCAATTGTGTAAATGTACCACATTTTTTATCCATTTATCTACTGGCAGAGATATAGGCTGCTTTCAATTTTGGGCTATTATGAACAGAGCAGTTAACATGATTGACCAAGTGTCTCTGCATAGTAAGATATAGAATCCTTTGGGTATGTGCCTATGGTAGTTTGAAAGAAATGGCTCTCAAAGGGAGTGGCATTATTAGGAGGTGTGGTCTTGTTGGATGAAGTGTTACTGTGGAGGTGGGCTTTGAGGTCTCATCTATGCTCAGGATACCACCCAGTGTTTTAGTCCATTTCCTGTTGCCTTCTGATCAAGATATAGCCAGCACCATGTCTGCCTGCATACCACCATGCTCCTCACCATGATAATAATGGGCTGAACTTCTGAAACTGTAAGCAAGCCACCCCTGTGAAATGTTTCCTTTATAAGAGTTGGCATGGTCACGGTGACTCTTCACAGCAATAGAAACTCTATAAGGCAATGCCCAAGAGTAGTATAGCTGGATCTTGAGGTAGATATATTCCTAGCTTCCTGAGGAATAATTGCACCTCTGCTTTCCATAATAGCTATACAAGTTTTCACTCCCATCAACAATGGATGAGCCTTTTCCTTTCCCCATATCCTTGACAGCATGAACTGTCATTTGCTTTATTTTGATTTATATTTCCTGGATGACTAAGGATGTTGAACATTTTTTTTTTTTTGGTTTTTCGAGACAGGGTTTCTCTGTGGTTTTGGAGCCTGTCCTGGAACTAGCTCTTGTAGACCGGGCTGGTCTCAAACTCACAGAGATCCGCCTGCCTCTGCCTCCCGAGTGCTGGGATTAAAGGCGTGCGCCACCACCGCCCGGCTTAGGATGTTGAGCATTTAAATGCTCCTCAACCGTTTGTATTTCATCTCTAGAGAACTTGTTGTTTAGATATAGTTGTGTACCCTATTTTTAAATTGGATTCCTCTTCCTCCTTCTCTTCTTCCTCTTCTCCCTTCTTCATTTTGGTTTTTCAAGACAGGGTTTCTCTGTGTAGTCTTGGCTGTCCTGGAATTTGCTCTGTAGACCAGGTTGGCCTTAAATTCAGAGATCTGCCTTCCTCTGCCTGGCTCCTGAGTGCTGGAATTAAAGGTGTACACTGCCATGCCCTGCTATAATTTGTATTCTTGAAGCACAGTTGTTGTTTGGGGCTTTTATTGTTGTTATTGTTTGGTTTTTGCTTTATTTTTCTTTATTTATTTTAGATTTTAGCCCTTTATTAGATGCATAGTTAGTAAAATAAGATCTTTCCTCATCCTGTAGGCTGCTGCTTTCTCTGAATGATGCTGTCCTTTGCCATACAGAAACTTTTCAGTTTAATAAGATCTTGTTTATTAATTGTTGATCTTAGTGCCTATGCTATCAATGTTCTGCTAAGAAAGTCTTCTCCTGTGCCAATGAGTTCAAGACTACTCCCCCACTTTCCCTTCCAGCAGATTCAGTGTATCTGTCTGTGCTGGATAGTTTAATGCCAACTTGACACGAGCAAAAGTCATCTGAGAAGTGGGAACCTCAGTTAAGAAAACACCTCCATGCTGGGTGGTAATGGTGCATGCTTTAATCCCAGCACTCGGGAGGCAGAGGCAGGTGGACCTTTGTGAGTTCAAGCCCAACCTGACAGAGCTAGCTCCAGGGTTATATAAAGAAACCCTGTTTGGAAAAAAAAATCAAACAAAAAAAAGAAGGAAGGAAGGAAGAAAAGAAGGAAGGAAGGAAGGAAGGAAGAAAGGAAGAAAAGAAGGAAGGAAGGAGGAAGGAAGGAAGGAAGAAAAGAAGGAAGGAAGGAAGAAAAGAAGGAAGGAAGGAAGGAAGGAAGGAAGGAAGGAAGGAAGGAAGGAAATGCTCCCATAATATGGCAAACTTGTAGCACATTTTCTTATTTAGTAATTGAAGGGGAAGACCCAGCCAATGCTGGGTGATGCCATCCCTGGGCTGGGTCCTGGGTTCTTTAAGAAAGCAAGCAGAGAAAACCATTGGAAGCAAGCTAATAAGCAGCATCCCTCCATGGCCTCTGCATTAGCTCCTGCCTTCAGGTTCCTTCCCTGTTCTGACTTCCTTCTAACAGTAATATGGAAGTGTAAGTCAAATAAACCCTTCCCTCCCCAACTTGTGTTTTGATTACGGTGTTTTGTCATAGCAATAGTTATGACTAGGACATTGGCCTTACGAAGGTCCTTGATTCATTTGGTGCTGAGTTTTGTGCAGTGTGATAAGTGTGAATCTATATGCATTCTTCTTTATGCAACCACATAGTTTGACCAACACTATTTGTTGAAGATACTGTCTTGTTTTTTTCAGTGTGAATTTCTGGCTCCTTAATAAAAAATTGATTTCATGTTTCAGAGGCGTGAGACACTTACCAACAGCAGAGGGGCAGAGCACCTCCCCTGTGTTTGATGAGGAAGTCCTTACTGTTGGTGTCAATTTTGCTTGACAAAGACAAGCCCAGAGAGAGATGTGAGGCCCCTGGATAGCATATTGAAAGGTCTCCTCTCAGTGCTCCTGTCAGCACCACAGAGAGCAGGGCTCCTTAAGCGCTCCACCACTTGCTTGCTTGCTTCACCCTGGTTCAAGCCATGTATGGTCCAAGGATTTCTGGACTAGTAAGACAGAGGGCAGCAGAACTTAAGAAACGGACAGATAACTCAGAGGACCCTGCAAAGGAATAAATAAGCAGTTTCTCTGTGAGTGAGCCTGGCGATCATGTGCCTGGTAGTAAAAGGATTATCCTCTAAGTTTGGGCAATAGTACTTGGCATATGTGGTGGTCTAAAAGAAAACGGGACCCACAGGCTCATAAGGGAGTGGCATTATTAGGAGGTGTGGCCTTGCTGGAGAAAGTGTATCAGTAGGGAGTGGGCATTGAAGTCTCAGAAGCTTAAGCCAGGCCCAGTGAGGCATTCTCTTGCTGCTGCCTGTAGATCCAGATGTAGAACTCTCAGCTTCTTCTCCAGCACCATGTCTGCCTGCATACCACCATGCTTCCCTCTGTAACGATAATGGATTAAACCTCTGAAACTATAAGCCTGTCCCAATTAAATATTTCCTTTATAAGAATTCCTGTGGTGGCCTGGAGGGATGGCTCCGCCGTTAAAGGCTAGGCTCACAACCAAAATATAAGAATTCCTGTGGTCATGGTGTTTCTTCACAGCAATAAAACCCAAAATAAGCCATCTTATTTCATGGTTTCCTGAAGTGTATTAGTGTGCTAGTTGTATTCCATCTTGACCAAAAATATTCTTTAGTATAATGTCTTTGAGGGGAAGTTAGACAGGGTTTTCCTGTATAGCCCTGGCTGTCCTAGAACTCTCTTTGTTGACTAGACTGGCCTCAAGCTCAGAGATACGCCTGCCTCTGTCTCCTAAATGCTGGAATGAAAGACGTGCGCCACCACTGCTGGCTTAGTATAATGTCCTAATTCTGAAGTATCTAGCAGGATGTTCACTGTTCATTGATTTTTAAAATTTGTTTCATTACTCATTTGTCAACTAATGTTAATCCCTTTAATCCCAGAACTCAGGGGGCAGAGGTAGGTGGATCTCTTTGATTTAGAGGCTAGCCTGGTCTACATCACAAATTCCCAGCCAGCCAGGACTGCACTATAAGACACTGTCTTAAAAGCATTATCATCATCTTTCTCAGTTTTCTTTTGCATTGTGCTTATTACCAATATTTAGATTTCTCAGTACCCCACGTTCCTTTGAGTAGCGATTTTATACAGCGACCTCAACTATCTTCGGTTCTGAGACTGACGCCAGTTCTTCCCTCTCGTTTCATCATTCATGAGTTTCTGATTGATGTCCCCTGATTTATGGAACACTCCTAAGCAATATTTGAAAAAACTGGAGCTGAATCATATGTTGTAACTCTGGTTTTAAGTGACAGAAAACAAGCTCAAACTATGCTGGCTCATCATCCTTTGAAGTCCAGGAGCAACTGAAATACAAGAGCAAATTCTGGCCGCAGGAAATTGTATCTGTAGCTCTGAAGTCTATGTTTCCTGCCTTGCCTTCATACTCAGAAAGCAGTGATTTGCATTCATTACCCTGACATCCTTGCAGAGAGCAACATTGTTTTTCCAATAGTTTCTGAAAGAGTCTCAGCTGAGTGTCATTAACCTGCACAAGGTCACATGCCCAAGCTTCCAGCCAACACTGGTGATTCTGGTTGGAGAAACAGGGTCCGGTGCTAGAGGGTGGGAGTGGGGGAGGGGTTAGCCCTTCAAACTACAGGAGTGTGTAGACAATACAGTTTACCCAAGGAAAACTGAGTTGTTACTGCTAGGAAAGGGAGACATTCCTGATGGACAGGTAAATGGAACAGCTCCCACTGTTGCCTAAGATTGCTACTGTGAATAGTTACCCTTCTGTGGAAACACTCAGCCTAAGATTGCTACTGTGAATAGTTACCCTTCTGTAGAAACACTCAGGTGGTCACCTGACCAACCAGGCACAGCCCTATCCCTAGATGACAGCTTAGTATGTCTCACAGTATCCTGTGGAGTGACCGGATTATGCTTCCCTCTGGGTCTGACTCAGCACAGACTGATGAGATTAAACCCCATCCTAGCATGAATAGTAATCCGCACAAGACCTGAATGGAGCTGTCTGCTGGTAGGGCACTTGGCCTGTTAGAGAACTTCAAGCGCAGCCAAACTCATACAGTTTTGTAATGTCCATGGAACCAAGTAAGGAAAATTCTTTAGGAAAAACATAGTGGTCAAATATAATGTATTTGCTGTGGAATAATTTTTTGTACACTCTGAAGAGTCGTTGCTGTGATTGGTTAAATAAAGAAGCTGACTGGCCAACAGCTGAGCAGGATAAAGTTAGGTGGGAAAGCCAAATGGAGAATGCTGGGAAGGAGAAGCATAGAGTTGAGAGATGCCGGCCAACTACCAAGCAAGCGGGACATGTAGGAAATGAGGTAACAAGCCATGAGCATAAATAGAAACAAGGGTTACTTTAAATGTAAGAGTTGGTGGTTAACAAGCCTGAGTTACCAGCCAGCATTATAGTTAATGCAAGCCTCTGAGAGATTACGTGGAAAGTGGCTGCTGGGACAGGAAGACTTCCGTGTACATGCATTAGTTCTTTTTCTTTTTTCTTTTTTTTTAATATTTTTTATGGTTTATTTAATTTTATTTTATGTGCATTGGTGTGAAGGTGTCAGATCCCCTGCAACTGGATCTTCAGACAGTTGTGAGCTGCCATGTGGGTGCTGGGAATTGAACCCGGGTCCCCTGGAAGAGCAGTCAGTACTCTTAACCACTGAGCCATCTCTCCAGCCCCAGCATTAGTTCTTTTTCTTCTGAAAGAAAAAAAGTCCTTTAATTAGGACACAAACAATGCTATTAGAGCAATTTCTTTTTTTTTTTTATTTTTTATTTTTTTTTATTTTTCGAGACAGGGTTTCTCCGTAGCTTTTGGTTCCTGTCCTGCAACTAGCTCTTTCTAGACCAGGCTGGCCTCGAACTCACAGAGATCTGACTGCCTCTGCCTCCCGAGTGCTGGGATTAAAGGCGTGTGTGACCACCACCCTGCTACAGCAATTTCTTTAAGGCCACAAACCTTTGCCCAGCCTCAAGTTCTGCCACCATCTCAGTGAACATCCGTGCAAATAAAAACAGCCTCTTCCATTGAAATTCTGAAGAAAGGACTTTGTATAGCTGTTTTATTTTTTAAACAAAGGTTCAGGTAACCCAGGCTGTTCTTGAACTGCCTATGCAGGTAAGGCTAACATTAAATGTCTGATGTTCCTGCTCCCAGCTCCTAAGTGCTGGAATTCCATACCTACACCTCCACTCCCAGTTCATGTTTTGTGGGTATTGAGTCCAAGGCTTCCTGGATGCTTACGTGCCAAGAGCTCTACTGGTTTGAGTTCATTCCCCAGCCCCAGGAAAGATGTTTTACACTTCAGACTTTCATTACCAATTACATTTTTATGATGACGTAAACTGGTCACAAGAATCAACTTTTTGTTTCTTGAACTTTTTTTTTTCTTTTAGATGGAGTCTCTAACCCAGGCCAACCTCAAACCCTGATGAAATTAAGGTTGGCCTTGGATTTCTGAGCCTCCTGGTTCCAACACCTTAACCAGTGGAATTCAAAAGACAGTTTGCAAGAGTCAGTTCTCTCGTTCCACCTTGCAGCATCTGAAGATCAAACGCAGGTCATTAGGCTTGATGACAAGTTCCTTTACCCACTGAGACATCTGCTGCCTCAAGAAATAGTACCTAGTTCTTGAACTTCTTTTTCTCTCAATGAATTGATCAAATTCAAGCTTTATAGCTACAGCTTAAAGTATTGCAATAATAAGCATGTCGATAAAATATTAGTAAGCAATACATATATGTTAATCTTGTTTTGGGGCATGGGATTAGAACAAATGGAAAATAAACACAAAATATATCAATGGCCAAATAATACTTTATTTTTAGACAAATGGTATCTTAAAAAGAAATTTCCCCTTTCTGAACTATCCCCTTACTAATATTGTGTGTGGATCTGGAAGGTTCTTTTTTTTTTTTAATTTTATGTGCATTGGTGTGAAGGTGTCAGGTCCTCAGGACTGGAGTTACAGACAGTCGTAAGCTGCCATGTGAGTGCTGGGAGTTGAACCTGTGTCCTCTAGAAGAGCAGTCAGTGCTCTTAACTGCTGAGCTGTCTCTCCAGCCCTAGGTCAGGAGTTTTAAAATGTGTTCTTATAATTCTGATATCAACAGCTGAAAAATCAAATGTACATACATGGAAATCTTCTACAGGTTGAATCAACCATATGCCACATAAACACTGATTTCTAATTTACAAGCATATATGTCAAGTGTCAATACTACATAATTCTTTAGAGCACTGGCCACTCTTCCAAAGGACCCAGGGCTGATTTCCATTTAACAACCATCTCTAAGTCCAGTACCGAGAATCCAGTGCTCTTTTCCGGCCTCCAAAGGGCAGCAGGCACAAATGTAGTACACGGACATACAAGCAGACAAAACATCCATACACATAAAAAACAAAAATAAGAAAAATATTTAGACCAGGAAACAACTTGATATTAATGAAGACTAATAGGGTAGAAATCAGAATCTTAAGCAAGATTTTTGAGGAATACACATGGTTCAAAAAAAGCAGTAACTATTGAATAGCATGTTCAAAGCCACATACCAGCCCATTTAATGCTCAAAAAATATCTAGAAATTTAAGATAGGTTTCCATTTCTGCCATTCTGAAGCATAATTTTTTTTCAGAGCTAGAACTCTTGTTTGGTTTTGTTTTTAGAATCAATAATTTTATGTGTATGGATGTTTTGTTCGCATTCCGTATGTGTGTGGTGCCTTCAGAGACCAGAAGAGGGTGACAGATCCCCTGGAACTGGAATCATTATTGTGAGCTGCCAGCTGGGAATTGAACCTGGGTCCTCTGAAGAGCAGCAAGTGCTCTTAATCACTGAGCCATCTCTCAGCCGCTAACTGAAGCATTTGTGTGTTGGTGTTCACACTTAACTTTCAGGGCTCCTCCAGAGCTTTTAACTCATTTACGTGGTATCATATCTGTTTCAGTGCCATAGTTACTGGGTTTCGCCTGGCTCCTCACAATCTTGATATGTGCTCTAAGGTCCAGCCAAAACTCCTGATTATCTGGGAAGTATGGAAGGATACTAGGGCACAGGGTTCAAGCCCCAGCAACAAAAAGGAGAAGGAAGACGGGAGTTAGGACATGACTATGATTAAGTTTGTTATAGAAAGACCAATCCCAGTACAAGAAGAAACAACTGGAGATGACACCACTGGGAGGAGTCAAGACATTGCGCAGTCTCAGTAAGATGATACAACAGGCTTTAACCAACAAGTGGTTATATGCAAAGCTTGCTTCTCAAACTTTAGATGGAAACTAATGACCAGGGGCTCTTGTTAAAATGCAGATCTGGATTCAGGAGGTTAGGGGTGGGGCCCGAGATGCTACAACAAACTCTCAGAAATGCTGCTGGGTCTGGGGACCATACTTTCGAGTAGCAAAAATATATTAAAGAGGTATTAGGACTGGGGAGAGGGCTCAGAACGTAGGGTGCTTGCTACAAAAGCATGATAAACTGAGTTCAGAGCCCCAGCACCCACATACAAGCCTGGTCTAGCAGTATGCATGTGTACCCCCAGTTTTGGGCAGAGGGCCGAAAGGCAAGCCAGTCAGTCTAGCAGAAATGAGAATTCTAGTTTCAGTGGGCAATGCAGTCTCAAGAAATACCTAAAGTAGAGAGTGATGGAGGAAAACACCCAGGGTCAACCTCTAGCCTCCACCTGGACACATACACGTAAGTACACTCACACACGCATACATGCACATACATACGGACACACCTTACACATAAAAAGTTACCAAAAGAAATCTTAAATAGATTCATATACATTAAACTTTATGGGAATTTGTGACTGGGTAGGTGGTGTTACATTCAGGAGTGGGGCAAAATACATATTGGATAAATATTCTACCACAAAGCTACACCGCCAGCCTATGAGGCATTACAATTACAGCCTTATTTACAGTTTGTATCTATGTAAAGGTATCACTGTCCACTAGATACAAGATGAGGAACAGGGCTGGGTGGGGTAGATAACAGTAACAGATAACCTTTATTGGGTACATAGTATTATGTACTGGATTCTTTGTGTGTTATCTTATTTACTCTGTGCAATACGTATCTCAGGTGGGTATTATTGCAAACCCCTCTAAGTCTGGGGAAATCGAAGCTAAGGTTTTATCAATTAACTGCTGGTAATTTGGCCATGTAGAGTTCACGTAAATGTGGGAGGTCACATGGCACTGTCCCGTGTGTAGGAGATATACTGACCTGGCGCTCAAGAAGAGTTATTCTTGGGCCAGTGAGATGGCTCAGAAAATAAAGGTGCCTGCCACAAAACCTGATGACCTGAGTTTGGTTCCCAGAGCGCACATGGTAGAAAGGACAGAACTCCTACGAGCTGTCACCGACTTCCATAGACACGCTGTTTGCGACATGCGCTGCCCACCCAGTAAGCCAGTGCAAAGGCAAAATTAAGAGAATTATTCAGAGCAACCAAGACTTCAGAGTGAATGAAATGATCCAAGGAGAATCACAATGAACCCTTCCAACAGCTGCCAGTTTTGCTTCATTTTCCTTTAGCATTTTATTATTACAGAGAAGATAGTTGAAGGTCAGTATTTAGGTACTGGGTTTTTTTTTTTTTTTCTTGAAACTAGGTCTCCTGTAGCTCAGACTGTCCTCCAACTTGCTTTGCAGCCAAGAATGACCTTACACTTATGATCCTTGGCCTCCACATGCAGGATTATGGGTATCTATCATCACTCTGGAGCTAGTTTCTAGCTTTTCAAATAAGTAATTTTATCCTCTGATAGGATGCTACTAGTGTGTTCTTTATCCCTGAAATGCATCAGCTTTTAGCTGCTGGAGAGATGGCTCAGCAGTTAAGGACACTGGCTGCACCTGCAGAGGACCCAGGTTCAGTTCTCAGCATCCACATGGCTGCTCCCAACTGTTTGTAACTCCAGGATCCAACACCCTCTTCTGACTCTACCCACACCAGGCCAGTTATACACATAGAATATATATGTCATTTTTAAACGTGTGCACTCACCCAGATTTCCTCTTAAAGATGCATGATTGTCAATACTGTCAATCTGATAGAATCTTCTTCCTTTTTTTTTTTTTTTTTTTTTTGGTTTTTCGAGACAGGGTTTCTCTGTGGTTTTGGAGCCTGTCCTGGAACTAGCTCTTGTAGACCAGGCTGGTCTCGAACTCACAGAGATCCGCCTGCCTCTGCGCCTCCCGAGTGCTGGGATTAAAGGCGCGCGCCACCACCATCCGGCTGATAAATCTTCTAGGAGACAGGATTTGGGCATGCCTGTGAGAGAACATTTAGTTCGTGTTAATGGAAGGTGGAAGACCCACCTTAACTACGAAGAGCACCTTTCTCAGTGCTGAAGTCCAGGACTATATTTAAAAGTGGGGGTAGGGGAGCTAAGTATTAACATCATTCTCTGCTTCCGGCTTCTGCAATGTGAACAGCTGCCTCAGGCGCCTGCCACCAGGACTTTTAGCTACGTTTTCTCAAACGGGGAGTCGAAATAGACCCTGTCTCCCGTACGTTGCTTTTGTCAGCACATTCTGACACAGCAATCGAAGAGGTTGGCTTCTGCTTATTAATTTTCTGGAACCTAGCAAACCCACTGAATTTTCTCTTCTACTGAGGAAAACCTTCTTCCACTTAGACTTATACTTCTAATTGGTTCCCTCAGTTTTATTCTTGGAATCTGTATCGTTTGAACCCCTACGATTATCTCAATTATTTTGTCTCTCTTTAAAGACAAGGTCTTACTATGTACATAGCCCTGGCAGGGAAATGCTGTGATTAAAAGCATACAGCACTATCCCTGATCATTTTTTTCCTTCAGGAACTCTACGACTTCATAAACTCTTCCCACGTCCACCGTTTACACTGCCGACGTGCTGCGTCATCTGCTGCGTCAGCAGGTCTGTTTTACTGTTTCAACCGCTGCTTTTGTGTTGGTGAATGTGGGTTTAATTTCATGGTACTATCCATTTATCCTGATCTTTAGAAGAAAATACATCTTAATCGAACCATGGTATTGTCTTCTAAAAAGGATTCTGCTGAGTGGCCCAATACATTTCGAAGGACTAATTTTAACACTCAGAGTTTTGTTTTTTCCCTTTCGGGATGTTGTTTCTTTAGTGTTGCGAAATGAATCCAAGGCCTGCCATAGGATAAGCATGCACTCTACCACCCAGGGACACCCCCAGTTCTTCCCTTTAAAGATTTACTTTTTTATCTTTGGGATTGCCCAGTTGATCCTTATTGATGTCTAAAAGGGCAGGGTTGGTGTCTCTGGGTTAGACGGCACTGTTGGCCATAGAGGAGTCTGCTCCCAGGGACACAAACTGTGTCACTATCTCACCATTGCTTTCCTTGGCACCTACTACTATAGGATTCCAATTTTATTCTTCAGTTTAGTGGTGTTTGTGACATCGTGGTTCTTTCCTAAATCTTGTTCAGATGTTTCAGCAATTCTAAACGTGCTGTATTTCTACGTTTCTGCTCATCTGTACCAAACGGGTGTTGTGTAACAAAAGGATTCCTGGAGAGACACAACACGCAGCTACTCACTACTGATAGGGCGCTCAGGACAGACCAAAGTACGGCTACCACCAAAGTTGAAGAGTGTCCTTCCAGATATTTAAGTTGCTCTAAACCTCTTCCGGGGAGGGGGCGCTGGTTTCTGCTTCTCAGACAGTTTGGCTGAGAGTCTTTGCTGCTCCCGAGTTCATCCGAGAGGGGACTCTCAGGTTTTATTGCTTACTCTAGCAAGAAGTAGCCGGGTGAATCTGGTCAGTTTCAAGGACTTCCCATAGTTCCTTTGCTGTTTACCTTCCTGTTTAAGGAGAACCTCAGGATAAAATGTTTCAATCTCAGGAAACTCTTTCCTACACAACACCGGGGTCTCAGTCTCTGAAAGTCTTTTCCCAGTGTCCCCACCCACAACCCTCTAAACAGTACTTGCAGTTAAAAGTATTGCATTTTGTCTATCTCTTCTCTCTAGCAAGGCTGCTGGCTCCAACACTCTTTTAAGTATGCAGCAAATCTTCTTGAACAAACCTCTAATTAAGGGATTCAATGCCTTGTGTTTTGGTTTTCACTTCTGTCTCACACTTTTATGTATGAAAATATCTATCTGGGTCTGGGTCATGGTTTTTGGTTTCTGTCTCAGTTTGGTAGTCTAAGTTCATCAGAGAGTGGTGGGCCACGGATTCCCAGAGGCCAGTCTCAGGGGTCCAGTGGCTGGTGTATGGTGAGTCCTCCGGTCTCACCAAGTTCCTGGTCCCACACGAGTTCGTTCTGGACCGGGCACAGAGGGACACTCTATGGGGTCGTTACGCCCAGGTTCCAACTTGGCTTTCAAGAGCCACCTAGCGCCGGGTTCTCCAAACGCACGTGACGGGCCTCCCCCGCAGCCGCAGTGCTCCTGCCTGCGCTCGCTGCTTCCGCCGGCTCTCGAGACTCCGCCCCAGCGCCGCGAGGAGCCAATAAGAGAGCACGCCCTTGGCTCCGCCCCAGCGCCCCTCGACGCCAGCCCCTCCCTCCTCCCGCTCGCTGCTGCCCGCCCGTCAGGCAGGAAGGCAGGCAGTGGCTCGACTGGCGGTCACTTCTTCCCCTCTGTGTTGTTTCCATTTTTTGTTCCCGGTCGCCGGCGGCGGCGGCTGCACGGGTGGCGGCGCGGTCCCTGCGGGAGGCGCTGCACAAGCCGAGCGGCGGCCGCGAAGCGTCGAGCCCAAAGCGGCGGCTAGGCAGCCAACATGGCGGCGGCGGCGGCGGGCCCGGAGATGGTCCGCGGGCAGGTGTTCGACGTGGGGCCGCGCTACACCAACCTCTCGTACATCGGAGAGGGCGCCTACGGCATGGTTTGGTGAGTGTCTGCGCTGGTGTGCAAGCCCGGCCTCACCCGCTCACCTCATGCCTCTGCCCGTGGCTCTGGGCGCAGCCGCGGCCCTTCCCGCGCCTTGGCCTCGCGTTCTGCGGCGCCCTGGACGCCTGACTTCTCTTTGGTCCACACTCACGAAGCCCGTCGAAGCTTAGGTGGTGTTGTGTGCTTCCTGGGCTGACCCCCGTTTGCGGTTGGAAGGGCACCCCCAGAATGAAGCCAGGACCCGAGGGCTCGTACTTTCGTGTCTTTTCCCTCGGGACGGGAACGGAAGTGCACCGTGCCCCCTAATTTATAGCTTTATAATCGTCTTCTTTTGACATTAGATTGTAAAACCAGGAATTCCATCACATACTTGTCCGTGGTGGTGGTGGAGGCGGCCGTGGTTTTGCAAGCCAGAATCCTCAGTTTATGTGCTGAACACCAGAATATCTCTCTTCCCTTCTTTCTGTGCACACGAACAGCTTTCACTAAATATCTTCAGTGGAGCTAATGATGCGTTCCTGCTCAGGCTTTCTAAAAAGCATTAATGACACCAGGGTTGGTTGTGAGGATATTTAAATCTTGAAGAGTTTCGAAATGGCTTTAAATATCGTAGCGGTTGCGTTTTAGGAAAGATAAACCAGCATCAATCTGAGAGTTATTAAGATGTATTTGGAATTGGGCCCAATTTGATTTTAAATTACTCCTTCCTTACCATTGTAAATGTATCCATACGTTTTAGCCCAGTTTACTGTGGCCGTTTCTCCTTCGCATTTAAGTGTTAGGTATACGTACAGCCCTGATAGTTTTTGCGTGGTCACTTGCAAGATTTCTCACCAGATTGTGAAATGATGAAGTGTATTTATTAAAACGGGCTGCTGGTATTTTGTACGTTGAAAACTCGGGGAAGTAGATTTTCTTTTAAATTTGTTTTTTGTGCTACATGAAGTAAACAAATTTATTGAAGATCTCTAAGTTAGATACTCTGCTATCCTCATAGTTTAATTTTACCAGGATAGCCGTTTTGAGGAAAGAAAAGATACCTTTCTTTTTCAGATAAGGTATTGTAAGAAGTCCTTTCCCAAGGGTGCAGAACTAGAATCAGGCTTTGGTTATAGACAGATCCTGTTTCAAATGCTGCAACTCTTCAGTCATTACACCGCCTTTCCTTGATGTTATTAATAATCTCGGGACTTTAGCGTATTTTTCTGATGAGCAAGTCTATTTTCAGAAGTGCATCTAATTTGAATGGCCATTTTAGAAATGCTAGGAAAGATGTATTTTTTTTTACCAAGTGCCTTAACTAGATAGAATAACTAATATTCTTTTTAAAAAGACTATAATTTTATTTTCTTGATAAGCAAAATATTTCGTAGTGTACAACTATGAAGATAGAAGAGAACTAGTCCTGGGAGTCAAAAGGGAGATTAAATTAGTCACAATTAAAAAAAGACCTTTATAAAGGAATAGAGGAAAAGTACTCTCCACATCACATCTATCTTGCATCTATTGTTACTGCTCTTGCACCTGCAGGTAAACATCCCAGTAACTCTCTTATTACAGATACTCAAGATTGCCTGTCATAGTCTCATTTATTTTAAAAATTGGCTTATTTTAAGTAGGAATGATAAATTTAGGCTATGTCATTTGGACTCTTCCCCCACCTGTCTGATAAAACGGATTGTTTAGATCCTGGTGCTATTGCTGCTGTGGAGTTACTTGACCTTTGAAGTTCCCAGCTGCTGTGCAAAGTTCTCTTTAAAATTCAAATTTTAGAGGCTGGAGAGAGGATTCTGCAGTTAAGAGCACTTGCTGCTCTGGGTTCGATTCCTAGCACCCACATGGGCAGCTCACAACTGTCTGTAACTCCAGTTACGGAGGACCAGATGTCCCCTTTAGACATGCTTTTGAGCAAAACACTCATATGCATGAAATAAGTTTAAAGATACAAATTTTAGTTTTAAGAAAATTGAAGATACAATTGGAATTTAAATTTTGGGTGCAAACTTCTATCTCCAGGTTGAAAACATTTTAATATTTATAGAATATTCTTAATTAAAGGTAATTAGCATTTTATCTGTGCTGGACTTATGAAGGGCATCTTGGATTAAATGTCTTCTTGAATCGTTGTGATTTTTAAAAAGCTGGAGAAATGACTTTATGGTTAAGAGCTCCTTTAGATCCTGGCATCTACATTAGGTGACCCTCTGGCTTCCAAGGGCATCTGCACACGTGTACATAGAAAACTCATTGGGTACACATGCATACTAAAGAATAATTTTGAAAATCGTTAAAAATTATTTCAGGCCGGGCGTTGGTGGCGCACGCCTTTAATCCCAGCACTCGGGAGGCAGAGGCAGGCGGATCTCTGTGAGTTCGAGACCAGCCTGGTCTACAGAGCTAGTTCCAGGACAGGCTCCAAAAGCCGCAGAGAAACCCTGTCTCGAAAAACCAAAAAAAAAAAAAAAAAAAAAAAAAAAAAAAATTATTTCAGGTATTTTTAGCTATTCTTTAGCAGGGTTTTCCCTAAAGCAGTTCACTGGAAATTGTGCCTATTTTATTTAGGTTCTCTTTCCTAATTACTATGTGAAGACTAAAAGATAAGATTGGGTGGTGGGTGCTCAGCAGCTAAGAGTTCTTATTAGAATTCAGTTCCTAACAGCCAGTAACTCCAGCTCCAAGTAATCAGTGCCTCTGAATTCTTGTGGGTATCTGTGTGTGTGCACAAATATGCATGCATATGGAGTATACATAATTTAAAATGTTTATTAAAAGAAAGTAAGACTGGGTTTTGAGTTGGGCGTTTAAGAGTGGGTGTGATTTTGATAGTCAGATAATAGGGACTAGTAACAGCCTGAGCTGTTAAATCTAATCTTAGAAAAGTCTTTGGGTGAAAACTGTAAAGGACTCCATAACAGCAAAAGTAAATGATTTTATTCGTTGAATGGGAAAGAAAGCATTTTTTTTACAGTCAGTCATGATCAAATTTTAATTTTTGGTGGTGATAGAGAATTGAGTCCATTGTAGCCATCTCTCGGTGCAGTAATTGTCAGTGGAGATGAGGAATCTTGAGCCGACAGAATCAGTCAGGAGCTCTTGCGGAAGTGATGAGACTTAACAAAGCTGAGCAGTGGTGGCGCACGCCTTAATCCCAGCACTTGGGAGGCAGAGGCAGGCAGATCTCTGTGAGTTCGAGGCCAGCCTGGTCTGCAAAAGCAAGTTCCAGTACGGGATCCAAAGCTACAGAGTGGCAGAGATGAAAGGAAGAAATGGAAGCTGTGTACTTGATTGTCTACTAAGATGACTGAGTTCAATTTAAAAAAAAAAAATCAGTTTATATGGGTATGTGGGTGTGTTTCCTTGGAGGCCAAAAGAGAGGGAGTAAGAAGGCTTTGTGAGCCACCTGATGTGGGTTCTGAAAACTGAACTGGGGTTCTCTATGAGAACAGCTAGCACCCTTAAACCCTGAGCTGTCTCCCCATCCCTGGATAATTTTAATTTTGAAGTATGTTTCAGTGTGTGACGGGCTGGGGGATTCTTAATTTAAGGTCAGGCTAATGGAAGTGGTGAGAAACTATCTGAGAACTGAGACAGGAATATCTACCTCTAGGTGTCAATGAAAGGCAAGTCACACAAAGAGGACAGGAATTGTGGTGAAAGGGGCCAGGATTGATATTGTTACAGGAACCCAAGGAAGGACATAGTAGTCGTCAAAGAGTTACTCCAGGGAGCAAAAGAATGCCGCTGAAAGCCGGGTGGTGGTGGGGCACGTCTTCAGTCCCAGCACTCGGGAGGCAGAGGCAGGCGGATCTCTCTGAGTTCGAGGCCAGCCTGGTCTACAAGACCTAGTTCCAGGACAGGCTCCAAAGCTACAGAGAAACCCTGTCTCGAAAAACCAAAAATATAAACAAACAAACAAACAAACAAATAACTCCCCAAAAGAGTGAAAAATAATGATAGCTTGTTTCAGCTGCATTCTTTTAAGTTTTTTTGAGACAGGGTTTGATTAAAATATTCACTTACGTATCACTTATTCTGTACTTTGTTTTGTATGTGTGTTTTAGAAGGTGTATATCAAATCAAGCAACTGTAAAAGGGATTAGCTTTTCTTTTGTACTTTTCCGTGAGGTGATTTGAGAGCATTTGGGTGACTTGCTCTAGGACATAGCTAGAAATACGACAACACTGGGAGTATGGCTCCATGGTAGAGGACTTGGGCCTGATACATGTGCGGCAACCCATTCTGCTGGCTCCTGAGTGACATTCAGAGGATTATAGATTAGGGGTGGGGCGCTGGGAGTCAGTGGTGGTGCTTGCTGAGCATTCTCTGGATTTCATCTTCAGTGTTGAAAACAAACAGGGAGGGAAGATGAAGTTGAGAAAATAATGACTTCAGTAACAAAAATGTTACTTTTCCTTGCATCTCATTATAGCCTTCCTTAAAACTGTTGATATAAGGTGGTTTGCTCGGGAGGAGCTTATCAAACACAGGATTGATTTCACTTGGTTCCTGCATGGTGGTAACTTTGAATAGGATATACTTGGGCAGTAACAGACTGCCAGTGCTGTACAGGAGGGATGCATAACGTGCTAGGTAATGGAAGGCCTTTTAGATGTTGAACTTAGTGTTAATGTTATGAGTGGTTTACTTTTAAAAATGCTTTCTAGGCAGAGAGAAATAATACATGCAAAGGCACAAGAGCATGAAAATAGCATATGTGGTCAGGAAAACCACAAAGTGCCACAGCTAGAGTAAAGGACACCTTAGGGAGAAAGGTGTGGCTATAACAGCTGGGAGTTTGAACTTGGTGTTGTAGATGATTGGGACTTATCAAAGGATGGCCTTTTCTGCAGTTTGTATCCACTCTTACTTTTATTTCTGTTTTGTGTGTGTTTTGTGAAAGGGTCTAGTAGCTTGACCTGGCTGGCCACTGACTTACTCTGTAACTGAGGATGATCTTGGGCTTCTGGTCTCTGGCACAAATGCTAGGTTTATAGGGTGTGCCACCAGATCCATCTTGGGATTAAGAGTTGTAACTGTTAATGCTATTAATACGAATTTACTTGGATTGCTTTCAATTCTTAGGTATTTTGAAGGTTCTTATGAAAAGCATCCTAGTTTCCCCGGCAACTGTATGTACTTACTAGTTAAAAAAACGTTGAAGCTGTACATGGTAGCTCACACCTTTAATCCAGCGCTGGGAGGCAGAGGCAGGCAAGTCTCTGAGTTCAATGTCAGCCTTGTCTCAGAAAACAAAAACAATTGAGAAAAGAAAAATAAGAGGAAAAAAAAACAGTTGAAGGCGGGGAAGATGTCTCAGTGGGTAAAAGTTTTTGCAAGCCTGAGGGACCTGTATTTGGATCTTTGGAACCCATGTAAAAGCCAGACACGGTGGCATATGTTTGTAATTAGAGCATTCCTGAACGTGAAATGGGAGGTGGAGACAAAAGATTACCTTAGAAGCTCATGGGCCAGCTAACCTGGAGCATGCAACACAGTGCAAGTAAAAAGCCCTGCTTCAAGGAGGACCTTTAGGTCTGCCGACCTCCACATGTGTGTGTGTTCTCTCACACAACTACACAAAAATAAATCTTTGGAAACATTTTTTTTAATGTTTTCCCTGAATCCTCCTTTGCTTTTATTCCTTTTCACTTTGGGTTCCCACACTGAGAGATGCCTAAAAATACATCCAATAGCTTCATTGCTTCTGTTTCCACTAGTGAAGGCTGGCTGGCTGAGCTTTGAAATGGCCTACTCTGCAAGGAGAAAGATGCTAGGAGGATTTTGACTACAGTAGCTTTAGTAGACTGTGAGCAGAACCTCTAAAGGAGAAAGCTACAAACAACAGAGTTAGAGGTTCCTGTTTCATTGATAAAAAAGACAAATCAATTGTGTTCTCTTTGGGGTTTTCAAATTGCTGCCTTTTCTAGGGCCGTCACAGCTTTACCGCTAGTGCAACATATTCTTCCCTACTGAAGCAACACTACTTTGGCCTGTCTTTATTCTGTCTTCTCCCTTCCCTTCTCCTCTTCCGCTTTTCTGTTTTCCTTTCATTCATCTATTAACCTTCACACATGATTATTAGGACCAGCAGCATAAGGCAAGGATTCACTTGCTTTAAAAGCATTAAAAAGTCACCAGGATAGCCTAGGCATTCTTGATACATGTTACAATTGTGCAGCTTTTTCCTCCTGTGGGACTCCTAACAGCAGGAACAGGAGCTGTTTCCAACTCTTTTACAGGCCTTTGGGGCCCTGCTCCTTATACTGGCTCACCTTCTCCAGCCTTAATACATGGTGCTTAGTCTTACTGCAACTTGATGTGCCATGTTTTGTGGATACTCATGAAATACCTGCCCTTCCTTGAACAGAAATGGAGGAGTGGAATTGGGGGGTGGGAACAAAGGGGATATGGTAGGGAGGGAGTAGGAGGAGAGGAGGGGTGAAACTGTTTATTTAGGGGGGAAAGTCAATGGAATAGATTATTCTCCAGGGTCCCTGTGGTGGATTGAATGAAAATGTCCTCCATAGGCTTGTATGAATACTTGGTTTCCAGTTGGTGGCATTGTTTGAAAAGGATAGAAGGTGTGGCCTTGTAAGAAGTATGTCTCTGGAGGTCTGTGAGAATTCAAAGCATGGTTTGGTCCCATGTGCCCTCTGTTTCCTGCTTGTGCTTCAAGCTGTGAAATCTTAGCTTGCTGTTAACAGACGACATGCCTGCTGCCTGCAGCCATGCTGTCACTGCCATCTTGGACTTCTATTTACCCTTCTGAATCCATCAACCAAAATAAACTATTCCTTAAGCTGTCTTGGTCATGGTGTTTTATCACAGCAACAGAGAAGTCTTAGGACATGCTCTTAGTCAGGAACCTATAGTCAAAACTAAAACGTGAAATGTCATGGAATCTGCCACAGCCAACTGATAGACTGTGGTTGTAAACCTGTCTTAATTCGCCTAGTTCACATTCATGCTCTTTCCTTTTTAAAATTTATAAATAATGAACTCAATAGCCTTACTGTATGTAGACCTGGCTAGCCTCAAACTCGGAGGAATCGTGCCTCTGCCTATTATACAGTAAGGATTACAGGCACAAATGACTACACCCAGCTCAAGAGCCACCCTGTGATGGTCAGATGTTGCTATCAGTTTTCCTCTGTTGTTCTCACCTTTGAGAAGGCAGTTTGACTTACTGATCATACTGCAAGAGGCAGCAGGCTAAGCAGTTACTAGAGAGCCACCTATCTGTCTTAACTTTTCTCTTTCTTTTGAGACAAGGTCTTACAGAAATTGGATACCTAGAAATTCCCTTGAGTCTACTCCCCAAGCTGGGGTTATAGGTATGCACAGTCGTGCCTGGCTTTTTATGTGGGTTCTGAGGTTCCGAATTCAGGTCCTCATGTTTGGTTCAGCCAGCACTCTGCCTGTGAGTCGTATCCCCAAGGTCCTCAAGAGACGTTCTTGGGGCTGGGGAAATAAGGCCCAGTATAGCAACAGACAAAAATGAAGAGATGTTCATTTGTTTGGTTTTTTGTTTTGTTTTGTTTGGTTTTTTGAGACAGGGCTTCTCAGTAGCTTTGGAGCTTTCCTGGAACTTGCTCTATAAACCAGGATGGCCTCAAACTCAGAGATCCTTCTTTCTTTGCCTTCCAAATCCTGGGATTAAAGGCTTGTGTGGAGCCACCACTACCCAGCTGAGACATTCTGGACTGTACTTTTCTAAGGTTAGTGTTCCTAGTGCCTGGCTATAGCTTACTCCAGCATTTTATCTTGCTTATGGTGTCTCTGCAGTGCAGCAAGGAATAGCATGGGTTTTGTCCACTTATATGCGGCTGTGGGAAATTACCAGCACTTGTATGTAGTGAGGAGTTGGTGCTGAGTACCTGGTGCCTTTGTCTCTTTTCTCATTACTGTGACAAAATAACCTAAGCAGCAATTTGGGTCTGTAAGATGGCTCAGCAGGCATAATTCTGACTACCTGAATTTGATCCCTGAGATCTGTGTGGTGGGAGAGAGCCAACTCCTAAAAACTGTCCTCTGAACTCCACATAGAAGCTATGGTGAGCACATGCCAATGCCCATTCAAAAGCAACAACAAAATAACTCAGGCTTTTTTATTTTGTTTTAGAAAAGGCCGCAGAATAGTTTCACACTGAAGGAGTCTAAAGCCATGATGGTTATAGATAGTACTCTATTCTGAATTGGCAAGAATAGATTGGAATCTAAGCATTAGGTTGCTGGTAATGTATCAAATGTTAATGAGTTATGTGATAAGATGTATAATAAAATAGTAGATCAGATATCATTGGCAGACTTACTTTGAAGAACTGTATTTTGTTTCTCTTCAGTTAAAAGTTGTTAGTTATTCTGAAGAAGATGTTTTTATAAATTATTTGCCAAAACTTGAGAGGAGCCTTGAAGACAGCAACTGAAGAACTTTGGTCTGGAAATCAGCAGAACCAATCTAGGTTCTCTGCTTAAACATATACGAAAATGTTTGCTCACTTTTCAGTCCAGCAATGCTAAAACCCATCCTAAAATTTATATTTTTCCCGTTAGATAATCTTTGTTTCTGTTTCATTGTTTGAATCAGTTGATTTTAAAAAAGAAATACATACATACAAGTTTAGACCTTTCCCACGAGTCAGAATATATGATGGTAGACCATTATGGCAAATGGCTACAGTCACACAGCCAGTTGTTGGGAAGTGGAAGGAGACCAGCCTGGGCTGCAGAGCAAGATCATATCTCAAAAGACAAAAAGAAGATTGATACTTATGTCAGTGACAAAACAGCTAATTGTTATATTAAAACTGTTGTGGGAACAATTGAGGATTTAGCTCAGTGGTAGGACATTTTTGCCTTGTGTGTATGATTCCCTTCCCCAGTGGTTTTCGACCTTTTAATATTAATACAGCTACTTGTGTTTGGTGACCCCCAACCATAAAATTACTTTCATTGCTACCTCATAACTGTAATTTTGCTGCTGTTGTGAATCATAATGTAAATATGTTTTTCAATGGTTTTAGGCATTGAAAGGGTCGTTTGACTCCCCCATAGGTTGAGAATCATTGCCGTACTTTTTTTTTTTTTTAAAAAAAAACAAGTCGCCAACATGACTTGACATTCTGTCTGTGATAACATTTTGCTAGTATTTGGGGTTTTTGTTTTGTTTTTAATATTTTTAATGTTGCCTCTGCGTGCAGATGCAAAGGCCAGAGGTGTTGGATCTCCTGGAACTGGAGTTAAAAACAGTTATGAGCTGCCAGACTTGGTTGCTGGGAACCCAGTTGGTGTTCTTAACTGTGGAGTCATCTTTTTGCACCAGGGTCCCACTTTGTAGACTAGACTAGCCTTAAACTCAGATCTACTCTGTCTCCTGAGTACTGGGATTTAAATACATGTGCTATCATGCCCAGCTCCCATCCCTTTTGATTATATTTTCGAGTAATCTTTTGGGACATTCCTAGTCATACATCATTCATTGACAATAAAAAATATTTTCAAAGAATATTAGAAATTTTCTTCAATACAAAGAAATATGGAGAGAAAGTAAACTTGTGGTTGTCTATCGTCTCTGCTTTGTCTCTTCATTACTTAGGTTTCTTTTTGTTTTCTTTGTTTTTGAGATGGTTTCTTTGTGTAGCTCCGGTTGCCCTGAAACTTCTCTGTAGACCAGGCTGGCCTCAAACTCAAGAGATTCGTTTGCCTTTGCCTCCTGAGTGCTGGGATTAAAGCACCACCGACAATTTAGATGTCTTTTATCCTGTCTTAATTACCAGACCGTCCATAACAGAACTGAAATGGAAGCACAGTGTTGGTAGAGGGCATTCCTACTTGCTCTGTTAAAGGAAACCCATTGTTTAAAGATGCTGGCTGGATTTTGAAAGATCAACAAGGTTAGACAAATGACTGAAGACAGTGTGGGCCTTTCCTGCACAGGGGGAATCTGTAAGAATCTATAAGAATTAGAGTATCGCCAGGCGGTGGAGGCGCACGCCTTTAATCCCAGCACTTGGGAGGCAGAGACGGGCGGATCTCTGTGAGTTCGAGACCAGCCTGGTCTACAAGAGCTAGTTCCAGGACAGGCTACAAAACCACAGAGAAACCCTGTCTCGAAAAGCAAAAAAAAAAAAAAAAAAAAAAAAAAGAAAGAAAGAAAGAAAGAAAGAAAGAAAAGAATTAGAGTATCCTGGCTGTCTCTTTACAAGCTGAGGTAGTTGTCGGGCAGGGAGAGAGGATGGAGGGAGGAGGTTGAAAAATCTGTGGGGAGGACACTTGAGTTTGGCCTTTGCCAGGAGTGACAAGAATGGTAAGACATGAGTAAAAGAATGTCACAGTGAAGGCTTGAGGCAGGATGTCATTATGTAGCTCATTTCTGGGTGTCCTGGAACTCAACTTGTATAGATCAGGCTGGACTCAGAGACCAGACTGAATGTAACACTGTCTATCTATGCTTCCCAGGTGCTGAGATTAAAGGTGTGCCCCACTAGGGCCTGCCTTGATAAAAATCTCTTATGATCTGCCAATAGCAGGGTCTGCAGTGGGCAATACTGGGAATCTAGGAGAACAAGTCAGAAATACTAATTGCCTGGTTTCAGGAAACTGACCATTTAGCTGGAGTGGATTCATTTTTCAAAATAAATTTTCTTTTTATAGCCCTGGCTGTCCAGGAACTTTCTCTGTAGACCAGGCTGGCCTTGAACTCAACAGAGATCTGCCTGCCTCTGTCTCCTGAGTGTAGGGAGGGATTAAAAGGCATGAGTCACCACCCCTGGCACATTTTTTTTCTTTTAGCTTTTAGAAAATTCTGAATGATGGCATTTCCACCTTTGACTATTTTTAATTGCAGCTATAGAAATGTACAATGCATTATTTTACAGAGCTGGTTTAGGTTTGCTAGTAAATAATTTGTGTGTGTGTGTGTGTCCCAGGGCCTTGTACCTGTTAACAAGTTCTCTTCTACTGAGTAGCATCGCCAGCTAGTTACTGTTTTTTCTCGTTTGTTTTTGGTGTCAAAATTAGAGCATTTTTACAGAGAGTAGAGCATGTTCCTTCTCCTGTTCTCCTATTTTTGAAAGTTAGAATGGCTTGATTACCAAAACTTGATAGAATTTGCTTATAAAACAGGTTGGACTTAACTTTTTGTTTTTCTGGGTAGTTTGATTTTGGTGTGAAAATACTTCTATTAAAATTATTTCTAGATGATTATATGAATGTCTTCACTTTGTTTCTTTTTTGAAGGTTTTTTTTTAAATTTATTTTTATTTGTATTGGTGTGGGGAAGTTGGATCCTGGAGTTACAGACAGTTGTGAGCTGCCATGTAGGTGCCAGGTAGGTCCTCTGGAAAGCAGCCAGTGTTTTTAACTAATGAGTTGTGTGTGTGTGTTTTGCCTGCATGTATGTATGTGCACCATATGCATGCCCTGTGCCTTCTGAGGTCAGAAGAAGGATCAGATTTCAAACTGGGGTTGATGGTTATGAGGCACCATATGGGGGTACTGGGAACCAAACCTGAGCCCTCTCTCCAGCCCCTTTCTGGTTCTTTTTACTATATTGTTTTTCTATAAATTTATTCTTGTATTTATTGAAGTTATTTTAATTTGACCTTGGAACATTTACTCAAATGTATCTAAACATTGTTTAAAGAATAAATTAAATACATAGATTATCATTGTGCAGATTATAAAATAGGTACTTTAGAGGTCTGGCGAGATTGTTCAACCTAAGCCTGTCTTCTGGCCTCCATGTGCACAAGCACCCTTAACCAGTCCCCCTCAGAAGTTGGTTACTGTCTTCAGTTTTTTGTGATTCTCAATTTTCTTTTCAGTCTTGTCTCATAGTTTTTGCTTTTACTGAATCATGATACACATATAGAAAAATGGATTTGGAGCTAACAGGTCTACTTGGCAAGGTAACGTGCTTGTCTTACAAGCCTGATGACCTGAACCATGTAGAGATAAAGGGAGAGAACTGACTACCCAAAGTTCTCCTATGTGACCTCCACATGTGTGCCGCGTTACAGGTGCAGTGAGTGCAGAGGCCAGAAGAGCTCCAGTTAAAGATTGCAACTTGAGGAGCTGGGGAAATGGCTCAGTGCTAACAGTACTGACTGCTCTTCAGAGGACTCAGTTCAATTCCACAAACCCATGTGGTGGCTCACAGCAGTCTAGAACTCTGGTCCCAGGGGATCTGACTGTCAGTATTCAGGCTTTTGCACTGGCCTGCCTTTGTGGTCCTGACAGGACCTTCTTCCATTTCAAAAGGGCCTTGCCCTCCTCTAGTCAGTCCTTGCCCTCCTCTAGTCAGTCTCTCTCTCTCTCTCTCTCTCTCTCTCTCTCTCTCTCTCTCTCTCTCTCTCTCTCTCTCTGTCTCTCTGTGTGTCTGTCTCTGTCTCTGTCTCTGTCTCTCTGTCTCCTCTGCTGTTCCTGTCCCCAGAAGCCACTCTCCCCTCCCCTCCTTTTCCAATCACTTTTCCCCAATTAAAAAAAAAACTCTTCACCTGAGCTCTGTCACATGGTGTCTTCTACAAGCCGAATTTTTTTTTTAAATTACAAAACTGACACCATTTTCTGACCTCTGCAGGCACTCTGTGTCACAAATGTGATATGTAGATACACATCAGCAAACACTCACACATAAAAAATAAAATCTCAAAAAAAAGATTGCAGTGTGATATAGTTTCACAAATCAAATGTACCCATTATAACTTAGTTCCAACCAAATGAAGTTTGAACCCCAGCATCAAAGAAGTTCTTTTTAATTCCCTTTCAGTCATTACTCTCATAAAGAAACCTCTTTACTGGCATCTAACAGCAGATTCATTTGGTTTTGTTCTTTTATAAATAGAATCAGGTAACATGTTCTCTTTTATGTCTATTTTTTTAATTAACATTGTGCTCCTGTTTGAGGATTCATCTTTGCCACAGTATTAATAGTATATGATAAAAATTATTTTTTTCAGTCTGAGAATAGGCCTTTGGTCTGTTGCCAGCTTTTAGCTCTGTTTATTTTCTTGCTAATGTATTGAGACAAGGTCTTATGTAACCCAGCTTGGTCTCAGACTTACTTGTAGCCTAGAATGAGTTTGATCTTTGGATCATCCTGCCTCTACCTTTAACTGTTGGGATAAAAGACATGGGTCACCATGTCTAGTTTGTGCAGTAGTGCTGAGGATTAATTTAGGGTTTCATGTATGCTAGGCAAGTACCACACTAAATTACATTCCCAATCCGTATTCTCCATTTCATTTTTTTTGTTTGTTTGTGTGTTGTTGTTATTTTAAGTGGGTTTTCATTATGTAGCTCTGGCTGTCCTGGAACATACTGTGTAGACCAGGCTGGCCCCAAATTCACAAAGATCTGCCTGCCTCTGCTTTCCAGGTGCTGGAATTAAAGGCATGTGCCACCACAGCCAGCTTGCTCTCGGTTTGTAATTAACAGTGCTTCCGTGGTTATCTTAAATGTGTTTAGTGAATTTATACATGTTTCTCTTAGGTGTATATGTACCATAGGAGCAGAATGGTTGTGTCACCAACAGTGCGTAGTTTCAGATGTCTCTAAAGTGATTAGATTTTACAGTACCCACACTAGTGGTGCAGTTCTATTCAGCCACCTTTGGTTTTGCCACTTTTTGCTGTGAAGTTGTGTGGGGTGTGTGTGTGTCTGTCTGTCTGTCTGTGTCTCTGTGTGTGTGTGTCTGTGTGTGTGTGTGGTGCACACATGTTTGGAGTCCAGAGGTTAATCTTCAGGAGCTGCCCACCTTCTTTTTTTTGATATTCTGTCACTGATACCTGGGCTGTCACTGATTGGCTAGGCTAGCTGGCCAATGAGCATCATGGATCCTCCTGTTTCTGCTTCTGAGTTTACAAACACATGCCACCATGCCTTGCTTTTTCTGTGGGTTCTGATGATCAAACTCAGGTCCTTATGTGTAGTAGTAGGAGCGGGGCTGTGTCCCTGGCACCCAGCCGCCCACATGGCTAGCTTATGCCTCGAAATAATTACACGGACACTGTATTCTTTTAAACACTGCTTGGCCTATTAACTCTAGCCCTTACAGGCTAATTCTCATATCCCGATCAACCCATCTCTAATAATCTGTGTAGCATCAGTTTTACCGGGAAAGATTCTAGCCTACGTCCATCCTGGGTCGGATCGGCGTCCGCCTCAGAGAGCAGAGCTATCGTGTCTGCCCGGGAGAGGGGAGCATGGCAGCTCACTTCCTCTTCCTCCCAGCATTCTGTTCTGTTTACTCCTCCCACCTATGTTTTAACCTATCAGGGCCAAGCAGTTTCTTTATTGCTTAACCAATGAAATCAACAGATTGATATATGACACTCCCACATCACTTATGTTTATACAGCCATCACTTTACTGAGATTCTGTCCCTTCTACTGTTATGTATTGCAAGTATTTCCTCCATTTTGAGTTCCCTTTTTTTCCCTTTTTCTGTTGCTTAAGAGGATATTATGCTCTAAAATAAATTTTTATATTTGTAATTGTAGATTTGATTAAAAAATTTGCATTAGGCCGGGCAATGGTGGCGCATGCCTTTAATCCCAGCACTCGGGAGGCAGAGGCAGGCGGATCTCTGTGAGTTCGAGACCAGCCTGGTCTACAGAGCTAGTTCCAGGACAGGCTCCAAAGCCACAGAGAAACCCTGTCTCGAAAAACAACAACAACAACAACAAAAAAAAATTTGCTTTAGGCCAACAAGATACTCAGCTTTTTAAAGTACTTGCCACCAAGCCTAATGACCTCAGAGTTCGATCCCTCAGACCCACGTAGTGGAAAGGAAGAACTTGTTCTTGCAAACTGACCCCTGACCTCCATATGTGCCCCTCTCCCAAGATAAATGCTTTTTTGTTTTGAGGTTTTTATTTTGCTTTTTTTGAGACATGGTCTTACTTTGTAGTTCTGGTTGGCCTGAAACTCACGGAGTGCTGAGATTAAAGGTGTGTGTCAGTCAGCACATCATCCAATAAATGTAACATAAAAACGGTTGTATAGGGCTGGAGAGATGGCTCAGTGGTTAAGAGCATTGCCTGCTCTTCCGAAGGTCCTGAGTTCAATTCCCAGCAACCACATGGTGGCTCACAACCATCTTTAAAGAGGTCTGGTGCCCTCTTGCCTGCAGACATGCACACAGACAGAATATTGTATACACAATAAATAAATATTTAAAAAAAAAACAAAACAGTTGTATAGCACAATTCTACGTGTAGCCATCAGTTGCATAAAACATTGTAAAATGACTTTTGATCCTGTGATTTGAAAGTAGTTGACCATATAATCTCATAGGGAGTGGTGTCACTATTAGAAGGTGTAGCCTTGTTGCAGTAGGGGTGGACTTTGGGGTCTTGTTTGCTCCAGCTTCACTGATTGTGACACTCAGTTGACTTCCTGTTGGCTGCAAGATGTAGGACCCTGAGCTACTTCTCCGGGACCATGTCTGCCTGCATGCTGTCATGCTGCTTGCTCCGATGATAATGGACTGAACCCCTGAAAATGTAAGCCGCCATATAAGTGTTGCTGTGGGGGGAAAAAGAGTGTTGTGGTCATTCTCACTGCAGTAGAAGCCTTAACTAAAACAGATCCTAACAGGTAGCTTTATGAGTACTTTCTAGAAGCTTAGGTGTATGTTTACAGTATTGAAACAGCAAAATGTTTCAGTCCTTGTTATTATTAATAAATCTTTTCATTTTCTGTTGTAGATAAATTTTCTAATACTATTAGAATCTAAATCTTGTGAACCCTGACTTTCAGTGTCATCCTGAACTTCGACTTCTGTTTCCAGATTTAAAAAAATAAATCTGTGTACAAATGACTATTCAATCACCCATTTTTACTTCAGACTTCTCTTTCCCAAAATTAAACGACATACAGAACACGACATTTCTCCAGTAATCTTTATCTTTGTTACTATCTACATACCAGAAGGGACAACTCTCTAAATGTCTATTTTCTCTGGGTAGCCGGGCACACTGTACAAATTGTATCCTGTAGCCAACAGCTCATAAGGACTCTTTGGTATAAGTCTGTGTAGTGGTCTTATAACCACACAAAGTGGCTGATCTCCCTTGCAGGCGGAGCCTACTTACTAGAACAGACAATGGCTAAGTTTTCCCTGTGAGCAGGGCATGGCTAAGCAGTAGGCCAAGTGGAGGAGAACATTTAGATTGAGTTACTTTTCCTTACTCTTAATGGAATCTTTTTTGTTGTAATTACAGATTTTAGTTCTCAGGTGGAATTGATCCTTTTGTCTGTTAAGCATATGAGTCACGGCTATTTAAAAGTTGACCTGTAGCTGGGTGGTGGTGGCGCACGCCTTTTATCCCAGCACTCGGGAGGTAGAGACAGGTGGATCCTTGAGTTTGAAGCCAGCTTGGTCCAGAGAGGCTCCAAGCTACAGAGAAACCCTATCTCAAAAAACTGGAGAAAAAAAAAAGTTCACCTGTAATAAAGCATCTGTAGATATCTCTACCATCCTTCTTGCCTTGTTTCTGTCTCTTGTGTAGTAATAATCAAGTGAATGCTAGATATTGTGTGTGAAGTTTATGAAGACCCTAGGTGACATTCTCTTCTCCAGAGAGGTTCACTGAGCCTCTAACAGGCAGATAGAATGTGATAACATCACCTGAGTCCAGTTAGGTGATTTTAAACTGTGATTTAAAGATTGGCTGCAGTTTTTGTACAGCTTTGCCTACCTCCGGTTTTTACCATCACTCCTAAGGGTATAGCCATCTATACATCTGCAAGTCGGGTATTTATGAAAATTCTCAGACCCGGACTATTTCTGTCACCTTAACACTGTGAGACCACAAGAAATAATCTTTTTATTTATTTATTGTAACACGAGGGCCTGCTTGTCATCCTGACCGCCCGGCTTGTTTGGCCCATTAGCTCAGGTTTCTTATTGGTTAACTCTTATAACTTATATAACCCATTATTATTATCTGCGTTAGCCATGTGGCTCTGGTACCTTTTTTGGCAGGGCAGGTCACATCTTCCTTCTTAAGTGTCTGGACAGGACTGCGGAGGAATGGGCTTCCTTCTTCCCAGAATTCTCCTGTTTTCCTTACCCCGCCTCTACATCCTGTCTGGTTGTCCCACCTATACTTCCTGTTTGGCTACTGGCCAATCAGCATTTGTTTAAAACATCATTGACAGAATACAGAATTGTCCTGCACCAATTTATTTTTTTTAATTAGTTCTGTGTGTAGGGGTCAGAGGACAATCCTTGGAAGTTCAAGTAGAGTTCAGCAAGCGAACTTAAGCTGTTATGCCTGTGCAACAAATTTTTTTTTTTTTTTTTTTTTTTTGGTTTTTCGAGACAGGCTTTCTCTGTAGCTTTTTGTTCCTGTCCTGGAACTAGCTCTTGTAGACCAGGCTGGTCTCGAACTCACAGAGATCCGCCTGCCTCTGCCTCCCAAGTGCTGGGATTAAAGGCATGCGCCACCACCGCCCGGCTTGCAACAAATATTTTTACCCTCTGAGCCCCCCTCTCACCTGCCCAGAAACACTCTTCAGTAGCTTAGGAAAAAGTGTGTGTATGTGTGTGTGTGTTTCCCTGTCTGCTGTAGTAGATTTCTTGAAAACCCAAGTTTATCTGGCTTCTTTGTTGTTATGGCCTTAATATAATACTAAGATTGGCTACAAATGCCACAGTTACACTGAAAAACACCACTTTCCAGGTGAACATTAAATAGGGAATAGAAAGAGAAAGAGTGTGTGTGTGTGAGAGTTTCTGTGGCAAGTGCCAGACTTGGTATTTGCTTTTATGCACAAAACAAGACTTGAACGTGTACTTTGACATAATAAAAGATGTCATATGAAAGTATAGTAATTGTGAAAATGTCTCTTACATAAAACTTTGTCCTTTTTATATCTCCTTCACTGCTGTTGCCTCAAACCTCCTTATATGTAGGGAAGACGATTATTTCTGTTATACAGTTGTAGAGATTGAAATGGATGTAGGGAAAGTACGTGCATGCAGGCTTCACAATCAGCATTTGTGACAGTTAATCCTCATCATCATCACCTTGATTGAATTGAGAAACACCTAGGAAATGATTAAAACACATCCCTAGATGTTTTTGTGAGTTTTTTGAGTGCCATTTCAAGGAGAATTAACTGGAGTAGATCCACATCTGAATGTGTATAGCACCATCCAATGGGTTAGGAACATGGATAGAGTAAAGAATCTACAGGGGGGCTGTGGTGCACCCTACCACAAGGCAATGATCACTTCTTTGCTCCCTCCCTCGCCTGCCAGTGCTTCTCTGCCTCCCCTCAGTCCTCTGTATTGGAGTTCAAACTGAGCTAATGTAAGTCTCTTGTTTTTCTCTTGGGCACTCCTTTAATCCCAGCACTCAGGAGGCAGAGACAGGTGGGTCTCTGAGTTCGAGACCAGACTAATGTAGAGAGCAAGTTCCAGGATAGGCTCCAAAGCACCCCCCCCCAAAAAAAGGGAAAAAAAACTTAACAGTCTAGTTTATAAGTGAGAGATAAAACATTTATAAGCTGTTTGTACCAAATGGAGAAATATCTAATTTTTTGTTGGATACATTGACAATATTAGAGAAAAAGGATGATTAGGGACTGAGAGAGTAGGACAATAAAAAAAGGAGGTGTTCAGGAGTGGGGTTCGCTGAGGTTAGACCTTAAGGAAGGGACTGAGTAGCATTCGAGAGAGTAGATGGGTAGGAAGAGGGAAAGCCTGGCCGGATGGCGGGAGCAGGGGTAGGGAAACTGCCTTGCCTTCAGGACAGACTGGAGGAAAGCAGGAGTCGCCTGAGCGGGCTAAGGGCAGCCAGAGTTGGGTCCCGGGTAAGACGAGACTTCCCCGCTGGGGACTGGAATTGAGCAACTCTGTGGAAATAGATGGGGGGAAAGGGTTTGTTAGGAAGGCAGGAACCAGGCATATACTGAGCCTCCCTAGTTTCATGCACACACACTTGTACACTACAAGATGGTGGGAAATGCAGATGAGCTCTTTCCCTGTCAAATACAGAAAAGAAAGTTCTGTGAGGCAGATATATTACTGCTGTGGACATAAGCACAGCTCTCACTTCACAGGAAGTAGCAATTTATTCTTGGGTTAAATGTGAATATCCTTGGACCAGGAACACAGATAGATTCAGGTTACCCCAAATACCATGTTCCAATGTGGAAACATTTCATAGTTTTTATAGTTACAGAACAAAAGGAAATCATAACTCTGCACTTTAAATCTTATGTGTGTACGTGTGTGGGTGCATGCATACAATGGTGTGTGTGTAGAGGTCAGAAGATAATTGTGGGAGTTGGTTCTTTCCTTTTACATATGTCATTGGGTTAGGGAGCAAGTATGCTTACTAGCATAGCCACCTCACTGGCCCGGAACATCAGATAGGTGGGTTTCAGCAAAATGGAAAGTGTTATGCCCAGATCACAGAGTCCCTCCAAAACCAACTAGGAGACCACGTTCTGGATGTAAAAACAAAGAGCCTTTATTCTTGAACAAGTGTACAAACTCGACTCTCCGTGTATCCAATATATTGAAGTGATCGGAGAGCCCCCCACCCCAGCTCAGTTGAGGTTGGGTTTTTATAGCAGCAAAGGTTCAGGACCCCTGATGGGCTGGCATTTGTCTAGGGGGTGTCCTGGTGAAAAGCAATGGGTGTGTGCTGACAGGTGATCTACAATGGTTGGAATGTTAGGAATTTCCTTTGGATGGTCTGTTCCTGGGGGCTGCCAACTTATGGCTTTTCCTGGAACCTTGTGCTGCCCTGGGCCCCACAGAAAGATCTCTGTTTTCAGTTTCAGAAGCTCTCTAGTGACATTCCTAGCTTTGGAGTTTGTGTGTGCCTGTGGAGACCAGAAGTCAACATTGGGTGTCCTCCTCTATGGCTCTCCATCTTAGTTTCTGAGACAGGGTCTCTCACTAAGCCCATAGCTCACTGATCCAGTTAGACTGGCTGGCCAGGGAACCTCAGGGTTCCTTGTCTCTGTTGCTGGGATAACAGGTGTTCACTGCTACCCCTGCCCTTTTTACATGGGTGTGAGTACTCAGGGTTGATTGAGCCAAGGTCCTCATGCTTGCATAGCAAGCAACAAGTGCTTTATCAATGTGTTTGGGCCATGCCCAAACATCTCTAGGATCACAAAGTTCTAACCAGCCTTGTAATCTTTAAACATGGGTGTGAGTCTTTTCCCTGGGCTTCAGTTTACCCTAAAATCTGGTCGATCCAAGTATATGTAAGAGGTGAGTCTTTTCCTTGGGCTTTGGTTTACCTTAAAATCTGGTCAAACTAAGTATATGTAAGAGAATTATCAGTTGAGTGTCTGTCACAATTGCATGAGGGATCTAAGTTACTTAATTACTTGTTCTTGTTTCATCTCCAACAGCTAATACATGCACAATATACAGTACTTAAGGATGTATAACAATATTAGTGATAGTGCCTTGGGGTGTCTTGATATTCCTGTTTACTTTCTTGCAACCTTCTTCAAGCAGGAAATATCTCATGTATTGTTTTATAACACCACTTTTAAAATCTCAGCTCTGGCCTTCAACACTGGGTTACTTAGACACTGCGTTTTTGAGACAGTATCTTTCTTACACAGTAGCCCAGATGGGTCTGAAACTCACTGTATACCCAAGATGTCCTGGATCTCATGGTGATCTCCTGAATGATGGGAATGCTAACATTTACTGCTGTAACCTTAGCCTCCTTTCTCCTGGGTGAGACATATTTATACCTTTGAAGTATAGAAATGATTGCATCAGCTAAATAACTATGTCTTGAGACTAGGGCTGGAAATGAAAGCCCTGAAGCAAATGATGGGTGTGTAGCCTAATTAATGTTTCTGAACATAGGTAACTTCATGAAGGCTTTGAAAAAAACTGTGTAAAAGACACTTAAATTTACCATTTTGGCTGGGCAGTTGTGGTTACACACTTTTATCCCAGTACTTGAGGCAGAGGCACACAAATCTCCTGCATTTGAGGCCAGCCTGATCTATAGATAAGAGTTCCAGAACAGGCAGGGCTACACAGAGAAATCCTGCCTTGAACAAACAAACAAAACAAAAAATCTTATTCCTACTCTTGTGGAACAAGGTTCGATTTTTGTGACCTTGGACTCACAACTGTCCTTCAGCCTCTCAGGTGTTGGGATTACAGTTGACAGTGCCAAGTCTGTCAGGGCTAGAGAGATGGCTCAGTGGTTAAAATCACTCTTTCAGAGAACCTAGGTTCAATTCTTGGCACCTATGTAGTGGTTCACAATCATCTGGAACTCCAGTTTTAGGGGATCTGGTGTCCTCTTCTGGCACATGGTGCACGGATATATACGTAGGCAAAACACCTATACCCATAAAATAATAAATCTTTTTAAAAAATGATGATGCCTTGGCATCTTAACTATTTTAATAAATACATTCAGTATTTGAGTATATTTACATTATATAATCAAGCTCCAGAATTCTCTTCTTTTTGCAAAGCTGAAAACATATACCCATTAAATAACTACTCTCCATTCCTCCCTCTCTTTATTCCCTGGCAATTATTCCCATTCTGCCTTATATGAATTTGGCTTTTTTTTTTGAATTTGGCATTTTGTGACTGACTTACTTCATTTATCTTGGTCTTAATGTCCTCAAGATTTATTTATCCATGCTATAGCCTGTGTCAGAAGTCCCTTTTAAATGCAACTGAAGATAATCATTAAGCAAATTAAGCCATTCAAAGATGAGGTGGTTTTGGTTTGGTTTGTTTTACTTTTGTGTTCTACCTGCATGTACACCTGGGAATTGAACTCAGGATCTCTGGAAAAGCAGCCAAGTGCAGTGCTTTTAACCTCTGACCCACCTCTCCAGCCCCCACAGATGAGTTTTTAAAAATCATTTGTGGTTCTTAATTTTCCTGCAGGCTATAAAGTCATGCATTGTATATTGACGTGAAAGTAGAAGCAAAGCAGAACTGTCTGGAGAAGAGAAACAAGACCAGTGGGAAGGGGAAAGAAGGCAGAGGGTAGGTAGGGCTATGGAGCAAGGGATTTACTTAACATTGTATGACATACACTTGTATGAGAATGACCTTATATTGCACATTACCATGTACGGTTGAATAGGTTCTTTATTTTTTTATTTGACTTTTATATGTATGAGTGTTTTATTTGCATATGTGTCTATATACCATATAGTTGTGTGTAGTGCCCATGGAAGTGATAAGAGGGTGTCAGATCCTCTGGGACTAGAGTTACAGAGAGTTGTGGGTGCTGGGAGTCCAACCTGATCCCTCTCTGGAAGAGCAGTCTATGCTTTGATACTGAACTATCATTCCAGCCTTTTGATCTAGTCTTGAGCTTTCCCAGGTCTTGCCTTTTGTCATTGTCCACTTCACAGATTGTCTCAGGGATGATCTGTACTGTTCCTCCTGAACTTGCTTCTTGCTGTAGCCACATGTCTCCACTACTACCACTCTTTCTCGGTCGAAACATGTACACTCCCCAATATTTAGTCTGTCTCCCTGTTGGTCTTTTTTGAAATGGGTATTTTTTTTCTTAACTTCTTTTTCATCTATCTAAGGCAGATACATTTTTTTTCTCAAGTATTTCATGCTAAAAGCCATTTCCTTTATAAAAAAGTTTCCTCCACATCTTTCCACGAGATATCTCTAGTCTTTTCAAAGTCTTTGACTCGTTATAGGTAGTTTTGGTTGGTTGGAAGGGTAAGGGTTGTGTTGACAGGACTGCAAGATTTCTGTACCCCGATATTAAGCCTCTCCATTGACAAACCAAACTGAATTAAGAATTAAAAGTCCAGGTTTAATGAGTAAGACAACAGCTGGGTAGTCTCAGTGATAAAGAGAAAATCTTGAGGGAGAATCATGTGGCAAGTCGGTGGACTGCATCTTAAATTGCCTGTTAGCATGGTCCCTGTCATCTTTGAGGGGAGGAGCCGCTGTTTAGAGAGGGCTTTCTGAGACTGGGCAGGGTATGGAGTGGGGGTGGGAGAAATGGAGCTCCCCCCAAACATCCCAGACTCTTCAGGTATTTGGGCCCTGGGTTTATATCTGGCTACTTTTGTAGGCATAAGACAATGTTGGAATGGGAAGTTGAGGAGTCAGTGGGCTCACGCCCAATGGGAGGTATGGGTGAAGAAGTTAGCTGCCATCCAGGAGACCTCAGGCATCTGTTCCCTGAGGGAGCTAAGAAGGTAAGTTAATGGGAAAAAAAAATAAATTATTAACACTGGCCCTATGCGCGGGGTTAGCCATAGGAAGAGTGGAGATTGTCAGCAAGAATGGAATGAAGATGTGCCCTGGTTATAATACTGCTCACAACAGCCACCAGCTCAGCTGATTGTTATGCTTTCTTTTCTTCTTTATTTTTTAAAGATTTGTTTATTATGTATATAGTGTTCTGTCTGCATTACAGAAGAAGACACCAGATTTCATTATACATGGTTGTGAGCCACCATGTGGTTGCTGGAAATTGAACTCATGATCTCTGGAAGAGTAGCCACTGCTCTTGACCTCTGAGCCATCTCTCCAGCCCCCCCCCCCTTTTTTAAAAAAAAAAAAAAAGGTTTGGTCTCACGAGTTTAGTCTTGGCTGGCCTCGCACGCACTTCACCAGGTAGACCATGCTGGTCTTGAACTCAATAGAGAACCACCTGTCTCTGCCTCCTAGACTGATGGGATTAAAGGCCTGGGTTACCATACCCAGCTTCGGTAACTCTTGTGCCGTTGTGTTGCATAAAGTGCTCATAGCTCTGCATTCTAAAAGTAAAGGCAGTTCTTGCTTCAGCTTGTCTCTCCTTTAGGTTCCTATTTATTGTTTTTCCTTCTCCTCACTTGAGGCTCAAGTTCTCATTACTCTATTGAGTTTCTTGATTTACTTGTTTTTACTTTAATTAGTTTATTTAGTTTTTACTTTGCTTTATTTAGTTGTTGTTTAGTTTCTTTCTTTCTTTCTTTCTTTCTTTCTTTCTTTCTTTCTTTCTTTCTTTTTTTGATTTTTCGAGACAGGCTTTCTCTGTAGCTTTAGAGCCTGTCCTGGGACTAGCTCTTGTAGACCAGGCTGGCCTCGAACTCACAGAGATCCTCCTGCCTCTGCCTCCCGAGTGCTGGGATTAAAGGCGTGTGCCACCCACTGCCTGGCATTGTTGAGTTTTATTTACTCTCTTACCCTGTTCCTCTTCTTTTATTGGATCCCCTGGGATTGAACTCAGGTTTTCAGGTTTGGTTTGCCAGTAAGCACCTTTGACTACTGAGCCATCTTAACTAGCCCCTTGGTTTTTCTGTGTGTGTTTTGTTTCTGGTGTTTTTTACCCTGTGTACTTCTTACACTATATGATTGTGTGTTACTATCTCTTTCACATATCTGTGAGTTACTTACGACGTGTACTAGCAACCTAAAGTTAAATTTTATTTAAAATAAATTGTCCCTCATTTGTTTGACTTTCTTTTGCTTCACCATTTTTTTGTTCTGGTTTTCTGAGACAGGGTTTTTCTGTGGATCTTTGGCTGTCCTGGAACTCAACTTTGTAGACCAGACTGACCTCCAACTCAGATCCACCTGCCTCTGCCTTCAGTGCTAAGATTAAAAGTGTAAGACACTATTTTTAAATGAAACAATTCTAAGCTTTTTCTTAGTACAACAGTGCTCCCAGACTCTATCTGAAATGGAATGTCCAGATCAAATAAAAAAGTGTTTGTAGTTCATGACCAGATTGCTCTGTGTGCAGAAACAGGTTTGCATTTATGATACCATTAAACTTGTTAGCAATATCTTTGTGCCTCCTTAGTCCCCCTTGATGTGATTTTCTTTTACTTTTAAATAGATGTGTGAGGGCAGAGCTGGGTTGGTAGAGTGCCTGCCTTGCATGTATAAAGCACTGGGTTCGATCTTACATTGTATAAACTGGATAGCATGCTGCACACCTGTAATTCCTACACTCAGGATGTCAAGGCAGGAGGATTAGAAGAAGTTCAGGTCATCCTTGGCTATGTAAAAGTTGAGAACAGCCTAGGGTGTGTGTGCGTGCCTTTTTGTTGTTTTTTAGAGCATCGGGTAGTTAGAATTGCCTTATTCTATTGGGGTTTTTTTGTAAAGCTAAATCTTTTACTCAGTTTTGCGCTTCTATCAAGTATTTGAATTATATTTAAATAATTAGGCTGTTTATCCATTAGAAATTGGGTATTAATTAAATCTTTAGTTTATTATGAGAAGATAGACAGTAGAATAAGCTTCATTTAGAATTATTATAACTAGGTATGGTGGTACACACCTTTGATCCAGCACCCAGGTCCTAGCACTGCACAGTTTTAGCTTTCTCCTTGTTTGTAATCTGTTCATCAGTGTGGCTCATTATCTTATGTTTGCTTTGTCTGTCCCTGTTTTATTCTACAGACAATAATCCAATTCAAAATCTTCAACTTTAGGGTTGTTTGCTTCTTTAGCCTAAATTCCTTCAACAAACCCCATCTTTTTCTTGAGTATAGTTGTATGTTTATTGCTCCTGGGGTTCTGATGCTTATAGGTCTCAGTAGGAAGAGCTAGGAAAATGTATGCATACTGACTTACGGATTGCGTCTTTTTCTGTATGTGTTAACTGACTGCTTGCCTAGGTGTCACTCAATACCTTTAATCTTACCAGTCAAAAGACAGAGGCAAGCAGATTTCTGTGAATTTGAGGCTAGCCAGGACTACAGTTGTGAGCCCGTAACTCAAATAAAAGTTCTAGCATCTGTGTGTAGTTTATTTCTTTATGCCTTTAGCTTTAAAGTATCCCACTAAAGTACTGTCTGACAGAATTTTCCCTACTGTTCTTAGTGTGGTTCTGCAATTCATTTGTGTTACAATTAAGTTGATTTGTTACGTATTTATTCCATTTGGGATAACAACTACCATTCTATTATTCTGTGAAATGCTCTTAAAGTACCTCTATTAGGTGCTAGGATTAGAAACATGGACCTCCACACCTGTCTTCCTCATTCATTTGCTTCTGCAGGATATACTACACATGAATTCACATTAATGTATTCAGCTTCTGTCCAATATGTGGTAGGTAGTGTATTACTTAGGGTTCTCCAGAGAAAGAAAACTGATGGAATGAAAATCAGTCTCTCTCTCTGTCTCTCATACACACACACGATTTATTACAATGGCTTATAGTTATGATCTGACTCTTCTAACAGTAGCTGGCTCCCAGTGGAAAGTACAAGAATCCAGTAGTTGTTCTCGTTCACAGGGCTGGATGTCTCAGATGGTTCCTCAGTATAACTGGATTACCAGACTAGAAAGCGGAGAGAGGACTTGCCAGTGAAAATGAGGACAAGTAGGCAGAGAGCAAGCTTCCTTTCTCCATGTACTTAAATTCGCTGCCAGCAGAAGATGTGGTCCCGATCAAAGGGGAATTCATTTATTCCCACATCAGATGATTTGATCAGGAAAAAAACCTCCCAGGTGTGTCCAGATACTTGGTTTGGTTTGTTTGTTTTTGTTTTGTTTTGTTTTTTTGAGACAGGGTTTCTCTGTAGCTTTGGAGGCTGTCCTGGAACTAGCTCTTGTAGACCAGGCTGGCCTTGAACTCCCAGAGTTCTGCCTGCCTCTGTTGAGATTAAAGATCTGTGCTGCCACTGCCTGGCCATACACTTGGTTTTTAGTTGGTTCCAGATGTGATCGGATTGACAAGAGTAGCTATTACAGGTTGGTTTTCTTCTCTTTTAAAATATGGCTCTTCATGAACTTGTACATCATCCTTGTGCAGGTGCCGGGCTGCTCTTCTCTGTATTAGTGCGTGGGCAGGGCTTTCTTATTTTGTAATTTAGCAGTATTGCAGCACATGTAAGGCATATCTAGGTCAGGACAAAAACTCAGATCTCTTGATTTGAATACTTCTGACAAATTAGTTCTTTTTTAGAGTAGCATACTGGAAAATGTAATAAACAGTAAGATTTTGGGGGGCTTAGTGTCAAGAGCACTGGCTGTTCTAGAAGAGGACCCAGCATCAGTTCTCAACACCCATATATGGTAACTTAGGGTATCTAATTTCTCCTTCTGGTATCTGAGTTTCTTCATGCTTATGCACATGAGTTCATGAAGATATGCTCATTGCACATAAAAGTAATAAGTAATTAAATAAATCTGTTTGGTTTTTGGCAGGTGGGGGTGTTTTTGTTTGAGACAGTCTTACTATGCATTTTTGGCTGTTCTAGAACTCTTTGTATAGATCAGAAAGAAAGAAAACTTAAAATAGTTTTAAGGCCAGAACATGTTGAACAAACAATGCATTCACAGCCATCAGCATTAGCCCAGAGCACCTAGAGGTTACTTACGGCATCAGATTTTACAGTACCTGTAAGGTATTGAAGCCTACACACTAATCATTTGAGTGGCTCCAAAGCACTTATTACTGTTGGTTTCAGAGCCAAAATGGCTTTAGGCTAGCTTCTGTTCTTTTATATCCTCATTTAATGACTTGAACTCGCTTTTAAAAAAAGAAAAAGAAAAGGACAAAAACCCAGTTGCAGTGGCTTGGTGCACTATGAGAGAGCTAAGTTAAAGTAAGGAATACTTTTAAAGCAATCATTATCATCTACCTGCTTATTTTTGGAACAATAATTTGGATCAGTCTAACTTGCTTAGCATCTGAAGACGAGTTAATTTTTATCTGTGAAATGAAGTACTGTAGTTTTGTGTTTAGATAATTAAAGTTCTCCAAAATGGGAGGCTTAGAGAACAGCTTAATGGCTTCCTCTAAAAATAATCCATTCACAGTTGATAGGTAGCATTTTGGTTGCTTAACATTGTGTACAGTGTGTGATAGTTTTACATAACCACTTTATTTAGACAAATACTATTGAGCTTTTGCCATGCGATATGACTGCATGACAGGTAGCTAGAGAGGATAGAGAGAAAAGCTAAACATACTCAGAAATTTCATAGCAAAGCATAGGGAGATTGTGGAAGGCTAGGCATTTGTTCCAAAGGTATTGTCATTAATCAAAACCTGTTCAGAACATTTCCCTTGGAGTTGCCTTCAGTATCAACCACAAACCATGAAAGAAACCAGCCCCTTAATTTTGTATCATAGCTCAGTGTGTGTAAGGGTGCATGTTCTTATAAGGTGGGTGTGAATGTGCATGAATGGGTGTGGTTTCTCATAAGTGCCTCTACTTTTTTTTTTTTTTTGGGTTTTTCGAGACAGGGTTTCTCTGTGGCTTTGGAGCCTGTCCTGGAACTAGCTCTGTAGACCAGGCTGGTCTCGAACTCACAGAGATCCTTCTGCCTCTGCCTCCCGAGTGCTGGGATTAAAGGCGTGCGCCACCATCGCCCGGCTACCTTGTATTCTTTTAAGAGATTTGGTTGTGTTTGTTTTGTTTTTTAAGACGGGGTTTCTCTGTGTAGCCATGGCTTTCCAGAACTCACTCTGTAGACTAGGCTGGTCTTGAGATCAGAGATCTGCCTGCCTCTGCCTCTCAAAAGTCCAGCAAAAAAAATGTTATAATTAAATTGTTATAATTATTGTTTTTTATGTCTTGTGTCTATATGAGTTAAATGTCACAGGTGTATAGCTGCACTTGGAAGTCAAAGGTGGTTATTTGGTTCCTTGGGACTAGAGTTAAAGGTGGTTGTGACCCAACTGGCGTAGATGCTCAAGTTCTCTGAAAGAGAAGCCAGCATGCATCTCTCCGGCCTCGTTTTCTTCTCTTCCTCCCTCTCCCTCTCCCTCTCTATCTCTATCTCTCTATCTCTGTCTCTCTCCCCTCTATCTCTTCCCCCCCTCCCCCCTCTCTCCCCCCCTCTATCTATCTCTATCTCTCTCCTCCCCCTCCCCCCTCTCTCTCCTCTCTCTCATAGGATTTCTTCCTGAAGCGTGGGGCTCTGCTGTTGGATTAAAATAGCTGGCCTGCCATTCCTAGGAATCTGTCTATCTCCACGTTCCCAGGATTGAGATTATGAGCACACACCACCGAGCCTTGCTTCACATGTGTGTGCTAGGAATCAGGTTTCCATGCTTGTATGGTGTGTACTTTACCAACTGTCTTAGTTAAGGTTTCTATTACTGTGAAGAGATACCATGATCTCAGCAGCTCTTACAAGGAAAACATTTAATTGAGGTGATAGCTTATAGTTTCAGAGATTTATTTAGTCCATTATCATCATGGTAGGGAGCATGGTAGTGTGCAGGTAGACATGGTGCTGGCTGCATCTTGATCAGAAGGCACTAGGAAGTGAACTGTGACACTGGGCATACTCCACTACTACCCGGCAAAAACTTTCATTTTATCCAAAAGTTAGAGGCAAAGAGGCTGGGCCTGGTATGGGCTTTTGAAACATCAAAGCCCACCTTCCAGTGACACACCTAATTCTTTCTAAACAGTTCCAACTGGGAACCAACATTCAAATATATGGGCCTGTGGGGATCATTCTTATTCCAACCACCACATTCCATTCCCTGACCCCTAAAGGCAGAGGCTCATGACCATATCATAATACAAAATGTATTCAGTCCAACTTTGAAAGTCCCCATAGTCTTTCACGGTTTCAACACAGTTTCAAAAATCCGAAGTCTCTTCTGAGACTTAAGGCAATCTTTTAACCATAAAGCCCTATAAAAGCAAAAGGCAAATTGCATACTTCCAACAAATGGCATAGAATTTGCCTTTCCAAAGGGATGAAAGAGTGATTATTGAGGAAATTCTGAGCCAAAACAAGATCCACCTGCCTCTGCTTTCTGAGCCAAAACAAGACCTAAACCCTGCAGGGCAAACTCCAAATCCTGTAGCTCTACATCTCATGTCAAAAAAGCTTGAATAGCTCTTCAGATCTTTAACTCCTTCCAGCTTTGTAGACTGCAACATACTTCTCTCTCTTTGGACTGGTTCCATTCTCTTTCGGTAGTTGTCCTCAGCAGATATCCCATGGCACTGTCCTGTCATCTCCAACATCTTGTGGCCTCCATCAGAATCCAGGCTTAACTTTCACAGCTTCATGCAGTGGCTCTCCAGGCCTCCATACAGGGACACCCTTGACTTCAACAGCATTCCTCAATAGCTGTGGAAGATTCTGTTCCTGACTCTGTCTAGAACCATGTGTTTGTTCAATTCTGCCTTGAGATAGAACTGGCCCTCTTCCTTTTTTTTTTTTTTTTTTTTTTTTTGGTTTTTCGAGACAGGGTTTCTCTGTGGCTTTGGAGCCTGTCCTGGAACTAGCTCTGTAGACCAGGCTGGTCTCGAACTCACAGAGATCCGCCTGCCTCTGCCTCCCGAGTGCTGGGATTAAAGGCGTGCGCCACCATCGCCCGGCTCTGGCCCTCTTCTTGAATTGTATCTGCATAAACTTTGCTTTATAGTTGAGTTGCTCTTTAGGCAGAGGAAATTCTCAGGTCCCATCCTAAGGGCCCCATTTTGAATTTTTCTCATTATGGTTGGGATTGTAGACTTGAAAAAAAAACCTTACACAAGAATATTAGAGGCGGAGCCTGTATTCTGTCATATTGGAAGGTATGCGTTTCCTTGCGACCTCTTGGTAGTGGCTAATAGCTGCTTGGTTTTTCCTGTGTAAAGTAACTTTTTTCATTTTGTCCTCAAGCTTTGGGACAGTTTCAGAACTGCATCTGAAATAACCTTGGGCCATCTGGGTCATCGATGGTGATGTAATCCTTGGCAGGTAGATCTCTGTGGGTTCAAGACCAGCCTGGTCTACAAAGCAAGTTCCAGGACAGCCAAGGCTATACAAAGAAACCCTGTCTCGAAAAACCTAAAATGTGCACCTGGAGTTTAGAACCAATTTTTCATTCTTTCTCTAATATCCTTATTTGGAATTAATCTCTTTGTGTTAGTATTTCTGTGAGGGTAATGTTGTGTATTGACGTCTCCATTCCTCACTAAATTCAGAGCTCAAGAGCAAGAATTTTTTTTTTCCCTCCACCACCCTTAAGATGAAGTCTTTCAAAAAGGAAGTACATTTCGAATAGCTTGAGTTCCCCAGAAGCTGTGACCAGCATTTTCTTGTTGCTGTGGTAACCCTATCAAAACAGGAAATGAAGTTGCTTTACCATGACTATTCATAATTGACTCATGTTAAATCCCATTTCTTCCCTAAGTGTTCACAAAGCTTCTGTTAAATAATATCCAGAATTTTATGGCCTTTGTGTCTATCGTTTCCAGAACAGCTTCTGGAACCTGTTCCAACTCATCTCAGCCCTGGGATAGACCGTATATCCAAAGTCTTGTGTCTCCCCCCTCCCTCTTAAATTCTTTTATTCTTGATAATTTTGTGCATATATGCAATGTGTCTGGGTGATGTCTAGCCCATATCTTTCTTTCCACTTCCACCAAAGTCCTCCCACATTCCTATTCTCTTATTTTTCTTATAACCTTTGAGTTCAGTTAGTGTACCTACATGGACATGGGGCCACTACCAGAAGATAGACAACCCACCAGCAGCTGTGCCTCCAAAGAAAAATTACTTCTTTCCCAGCAACCATCACTTGCCAGTTACTCCTCAGCTATTATTGGATGTCATGAACGCTTCTCTCATTCATGCTGGTGTGATCATATGCAGAGTTTCACATCATTCCTCCCTATCCTCCAACTCTTACATTCTTCCCCGCATCTCCCATGAAATTTCCTGAGACCAGGGTATGGGGACATGATACAGATGTGCAGTTTAGGACTGAACATTTCAACAGTCACTTGTTCCCAGCACTTTGACCATTTTCAAGTCTCTGCATTGACTGCTGCCCACTGCAGAAAGTTTCTCTGACCAAGATTGAGAATGCATTGAAATTAATGGGTTTAGGGACTGGAGAGATGGCTCAATGGCTCAGAGCACTAGTTGTTCTTCTAGAGGACCCTGGTTCAATTCCCAGCACCCACATGACAGCTCACAGTTGTTTGTAACTCCAGTTCCAGGGGATCTGACACCTTCACACGAATGCACATGAATTTAAATTTAAATTAAAATAAATTTAAGTAAAGTTTTTTTTAAAGACCCTTTAAAAGAAACTTACGGGTATAGATATATTTAGAAGGCAATTTGACAGCATGTCCAGTTAGCAAAACAGCATTAGTAGATTCTCCTCAAGGACCCATGGTTTCCCTGGCCGTGGACTTTTAGTACCAGACACACACAGCTCTCCTGTAGAGCAGACTTCAAATCCAATCCAGAAGTGATGCTGTGTACTGAACTTGGGCCTCCTGGAACAACAGTGTGAACTCTTATCCACTGACCCAGGCAGAGTCATTTACTACATGACTTTGGCTGATCTGGAACTTCCTATATAGACCAGGCTGGTCTTGAACTCAGAGATCCACCTGCCTCTGCCTCCTTAGTACTGAGATTATAGGCATGTGCCATCAGGACAGATACTGTAGCTCACTTTCCCCTTTCTTTTAAAAATTTTACTTTATGTAAATGAGCCTTTTCCTGCATGTGTATCTGTGCAGACAAGAGCAGGCCACACTATATGAACAGGATCATGGCTTCCTTTCATGTGAAGCTGGAAGAGGATGGTGTCAAACCTTCAAACAAAAAAAAATCGTTTTATTTCACCACCAAGACAGGTGATATAGTAGAAAGCTGCACTGATGCTTGACTCCTAAACAGCCCCATTAAACAAACCCATTGTGCTGGCCACACCTTTGATCCCAGCACTCAGGTAGGCAGGGGCAGGCAGATCTGAGTTCTAGAACAGCCAGGGCTAGAAAGACCCTGCTTTAAAAGTAAATAAATAGCTCGGCAGTGGTGGCACATGCCTTTAATCCCAGTACTCAGGAAGCAGATCTTTGAGTTTGAGTGTGGTCTACAGAGCGAGTTCCAGAACAGTCAGGGCTACACAGAGAAACCCCGCCTCAAAACAAACAAACTAGACTAAATAAATTAGTAAATATAAATAAATACGCGAACCAACAACATAAAAGCCAATCCTGGTAGATTATAATTCTGTAAATCAGGCCAGATTTGACTATGGTGTTCCGTGAAAACTAAGAATTTGTAATGTTGAGTTTTTGACCAGTATTTTACAACTTTTTTTTTTATTTAATTTTTGCCGTGCTGAAGGATCAAATACCGCAGCTTTATGATGCTACCAGGCAGCTTTCTGGCACTGAGCTGACAATCCCAAACATTAGTTAACTGTGGGGTTTTTTAAAAATATTTTTATGGTCTATTTAACTTTATTTTATATGCATTGGTGTGAAGGTGTCAGATCCCTTGCAACTGGATCTTCAGACAGTTGTGAGCTGCCATATGGGTGCTGGGAACTGAACCCAGGTCCTCTGGAAGAGCAGTCAGTGCTCTTAACCGCTGAGCTATCTCTCCAGCCCCCTTGTTAACTGTTTTAATGGTGTTTTTTCTTTGTTATGATTACCAAAGAGAGTATTTATTTCTTTTATTTATTTTTGTTTGTTTGTTTTTGAGACAGAGTTTCTCTTGTCGTCCTGGAACTGTATAGACCAGGATGGCCTTGAACTCAAAGAGATCCACCTGCCTATACCCCCCCAGTAAGGTGTGCACCACCACCAACAACCTAAAGTAGGCCCGAGTGTAGATAGACTTGCCTAAACTGTACATCCTTTTGCCTGCCTCCCTGAAAACCACTGCTTTGGGCCCTACTGTACAAACCAAGGAAAATAACATTTAAATACTTAATTCTGTTTAAGAATTGTATTTCATTTCAAAGTATTTGGGGGCAATACAGCGTGTTAATGGCATCGTGAGATGATTGCAACCACCCCCAAGGTTACTCCTAAAGCATCATCTTCGGGTGGACTCAACAGAGGTATCAATAAAAATAAATACCATTTTAGAAGCATGAACTTTAGAATAATAAACTCTTTTACTGTGTTATGGTTCTAGTACTTAATGAGGAAACAAAATATTTCATTGCCATAGTCAGTGGCCAGATGTTGACATTTATTAATATAAAATGCCTTTGTAGAAAATATTTAAGTAAATGACTGCCCCCAAAAAAGATAATAGTAATATTGAAAAATTTGAACCATCCTGAAATTGAAAGTGAAATATTTATTGTTTCTGTTCAGAATATTTAGTTGTGTCTTTAGGATAGCTTGGGAAAAACTAAAGACCTATCATGGCTGTGAAAGTATTTTTGTTTTGTTTTGTTTGACATTTTTTTATTGATATTTATTGAGCTCTACATTTTTCTCTGCTCTCCTCCCTGCCTCTCCCCTACCCCCCTTCAGCCCTCCCCCAAGATCCCCATGCTCCCAATTTACTCAGGAGATCTTGTCTTTTTCTACTACCCATATAGATTAGATCCGTGTATGTCTCTTAGAGTCCTCATTTTTGTCTAGGGTCTCTGGGATTGTGATTTGTAGGCTGGTTTTCTTTGCTTTATGTTTAAAAACCACCTATGAGTGAGTACATGTGATAATTGTCTTTCTGTGTCTGTGCTACCTCACTCAAAATAATGTTATCTAGCTCCTTCCATTTTCCTGCAAAATTCAAGCTATCGTTAATTTTTTCTGCTGTGTAGTACTCCATTGTGTAACTGTACCACATTTTTCTTATCCATTCTTCAATCGAGGGGCATTTAGGTTGTTTCCAGGCTCTGGCTATGACAAAGTTGCTATGAACATAGTTGAGCACATGTCTTTGTGGTACGATTGAGCCTCCTTTGGGTATATACCCAAACGTGGTATTGTGGGTCTTAAGGAAGGCTGTTTCCTAATTTTTGAAAAATCGCCATACTGATACCTAAAACAGCTGTACCAGTTTGCATTCCCACCAGCAACGCAGAAGTGTTCCCTTTTCCCCACAAGCTCTCTAGCATAAGTTGTCATCAGTGTTTTTGATCTTGGCCATTCTTTACGGGTGTAAGATGGAATCTCAGAGTTGTTTTGATTTGCATTTCTCTGATGACTAAGGATGTTGAACATTTCTTTAAGTGTCTTTCAGCCATTTTAGATTCTTCTGTTGAAAGTTCTCTGTTTAGGTCTGTACTCCATCTTTTTTGGATTATGTGATCTTTTGGTGTCCAATTTTTTGAGTTCTTTGTATATTTTGATGATCAAACCTCTGTCTGATGTGGGGTTAGTGAAGATCTTTTCCCATTCTGTAGGCTGTCTTTGCTTTACAGAAGCTTTTCTGTTTCAGGAGGTCCCATTTATTAATTGTTTCTCTCAGTGTCTGTGCTGCTGGGGTTCTATTTAGGAAGTGGTTCCCTGTGCCAATGCGTTAAAGTATACTTCCCACTTTCTCTTCTATAAGGTTCAGTGTGGCTGGCTTTATGTTGAGGTGTTTGATCCATTTGGACTTGAGTTTTGTGCATGGTGATAGATATGGGTCTATTTTCATTCTTCTATATGTTGATATCCAGTTATGCCAGCACCACTTGTTAAATATGCTTTCTTTTTTTCATTTGTTATTTTTTGCTTCTTTATCAAAGATCAGGTGTTCGAAGATGGGTGGATTGATATTTGGGTCTTCTATTCGGTTCCATTGGTCTTCCTGTCTGTTCTTATGCCAGTACCAGGCTGTTTTCAATACTGTAGCTCTGTAGTAGAGTTTGAAGTCAGGGATTGTGATGCCTCCAGAAGTTTTTTTGGCTATCCTGGGTTTTTTGCTTTTCCATATGTATGAAGGTTCTTTCGAGGTCTTTGAAGAATTTTGCTGGGATTTTACTGGGCATTGCGTTGAATCCGTGAAAGTATTTTTTTTAGAAGATTACTTTGTAGGTTTTGTTTCAGAATTACTTCAGTATTATGATTTAGTTTCTTGAAAGCAATAACAACAAAAATAGTCCTGTTTTGTTCACATAAGTTAATAATTGGGCTAGAGAGATCCCTTGGTGGTTAAGAGTACTTGGTGTTCTTGCAGAACTTCCAGGTTCCATTCCCAGTAGCCAGATGGCAGCTCTCAACTGTCTGTAACTCCATTTCAGAAAGGTCTAATCCCTCCTCAGGTACTGTATACTTGTGCACCGTCATATATGGAGACAAGCATCTATATACACAAAATAAAAATAAGCAAAAAAATTATTTTAAGAAAAAAATAGGTTGAGGTTGATAAAGGAGACAAGCATCCATATATACAAAGTAAAAATAAACAAACCTTTTTTTAAAAAAAAATATGAGGTTGAGATTGATCAAAGACAGTTAAGCTTTCCAAATCTGGTTTTTAGTGGCAAGCCTGTTGGTTGATTTTATGTGATGTTTCTGCTGAGTCAGGGAATTCAATGCAACTGTCAATAGTTGTTTTGGAGGCAGAAATGTTCTAACAAAATGTATCTGCTATTTAAGAAAATGGGAAAATGTGCTGATTTTTGTTGTTGTTGTTGTTGTTGGTTTGTCTTGTGGGTTTTGTTTTGTGTCCTGTTTATGGAAATGAGCATTCATCTTGTGAGTAGTAGCTCTTAGGTGTCAGTCAGCGTCTGCTGCCTGCTTTACCTTCAGGTACCAGTACAGATGTTAAAACTTTAATACTTTACAGGTTTGTATTCCTTCTGCCAAAAAATTCTGTGAGCTGTTTTTAATACTGTCTTCTCACTCATAGCACCTTTTTAAATTTTTATTTTTAGCTCTGCCTATGATAATCTCAACAAAGTTCGAGTTGCTATCAAGAAAATCAGTCCTTTTGAGCACCAGACGTACTGCCAGAGAACCCTAAGAGAGATAAAAATCTTACTGCGCTTCAGACACGAGAATATCATTGGCATCAATGACATCATCCGGGCACCAACCATTGAGCAAATGAAAGATGTGTATCCTTTTCTAACATTAGCCGCTGCTGCTGCTGCTTGATCACTTTGTGGACTAAATAACTGGAATCAAGGAAGAGTACATTAAAAGCATTGTTTTAATCACTCTGCCCATACACATATAGCATGCTAAGAGGAGAGATTGTAATCTGTTTGCACTTACTTTAGTGTTTAAAGCATTTTACTCTTTTCTCCATTTTATCAGTTTTTGGTAACTAATTTTAGTTATGTTTTAGGTGAGTTCAGTGTTTTCTGTATCAGTCTATAACAATTTTCTTTAATTTTAGTTTTGGAAAATCTTAGGTGTTGTCATTTCCAGCCCTGTTGTACTTGTTATAATAGTGAAAAGGGAAACAAGCAAGCATTCACATGAGGAAGTGGGTACACCTGCTGGATCAGTGCCTTCCAGACAGTCCTAGTCTGCTCCTCTTTCAGCCTCAACTTCCTGTCTTTAAAATGGGTAAACTGGGCCTCCTGGTCTTTTAAGCCCGGATCAGCTCTGACACACGTAATTGCATTACATTACATGTATTACATTGGAGGTCAAGACTGCTCTAGAAGTTCCCCTTGTAGTCTGCACCACTAGGGAATGGCAGCTCCAAGTCTCCAGTCAGATTTTTCCACTTTTAAACAGCCCTGTTAGCAGGTGGTGTGGTATTTTAAGTGAAATGCCTCCTGCTGCCACCACTTGTTAGTCTTGGTTTACCTTTTGTCATGGAGCCTCTTGTAGATGACAAGTTTGGTTTGGTTTAAGTTTTGGGTTTTTCAAGACTGTTTCTCTGTGTGGCCTCATTTCCTGGAGCTCTGAACTTAGAGATTCGCCTGCCTCTTTCTCCACCAAGAGCTGGGTGGCACCACTGCACACCACAGTATAATTTTTAGAAGAAGTGATATGTCTTAGTTGCAATTTTGGGTGCTTAAGTAGTAGCTATGCAGCAAAGGAAGAAGAGAAAAATCCAGCATCATCCCCTTTTTCACACTGCTAGTCAATAAGGAAGAAGGGCAGAGATTGGACTTGGACTCAGAGGCAATGTCATTTCTAGGTCTGTGAAGATAATGGTGCAGGAAGTAAAGAAAACAAGTGTCATTGCACATTGCTTCTGGGCCAAAGAGATGAATGTTGATGTTTGTTGACCGCCACGCTCTTTAAGCTTTGAAGGCAGTTGGCTGATAATGGACAATTTTGGAAAGGAGAGAAGTTGAGACTTCAAGATTGGCCAATATTCTGTTTCAAGTCTCAGTTTAGGCCCACATAGGGCAGAGATGATGTATATTCTCTTCCATGAGAGTGTACCCATGTTCTCTTCAGTTTCTCCTTCCCATTGATGACCTTGCTGTATGGGAAAAGGATTAAGAGAAATTGAATTTGTTTTTGGTGCTTTGCTTAAGTATGACCAACTGTTGGATGTTTTACCTTAACCTGTCAAACAGATATATAGTACAGGACCTCATGGAGACAGATCTCTACAAGCTCTTGAAGACACAACACCTCAGCAATGACCATATCTGCTATTTTCTTTATCAGATCCTGAGAGGATTGAAATATATCCATTCAGCTAACGTTCTGCATCGTGACCTCAAGCCTTCCAACCTCCTGTTGAACACCACTTGTGATCTCAAGGTCAGCCAAGTCGATTACTCTTAAGAATGACACATACTTTTAAAAACAACTTGTGTTTGAGGTATTGTTATTTATATTCAAAACTGCCAGAAACACAATATTGTATAACAAAAACACAAGTACACAGTATCAGTCTTGTTCCTTTAACCCACTCTTCTTTTCCAGAGATAGTAGCCACTGTAGCAAGTTAGTAGCCCTTACGTGAGTGTGTATGCTTACATATTTTATATATAGTGTCATGTGCATTGTTTTTGTTTTTTAATCCTTTGTATCAAGAAAATAAAGCAAGGTTCATGGTATTATACAGCTTCTTGCTGAGATGAATATAATCTTAAGTGTTCAATAATGTCAGGAATGTTCACATATGCCTCAAATCCCAGCACTAGGAGGCAGAAGCTAACAGATCTTTGGAAGTTTAAGGTCCGCCTGGTGTATATGACATGTTCCAGGCTGGCAAGGAAAGAAGAAGAAAGATATGATAGTGAACATTGACAAAGATGTAACTGGAGATTTCTCGTCCTGCCTGGTCCCACAGCTGCTTTAAAATAATCTCTCAGTGGTGTAATATTCATTACATACTGTTTGGCCTGCTTGCTCAGGCTTATTATTAACTAACTCTTACAACTTAAATTAACCCATCTATTAGTTTATATTTTATCATTAGAGTTTTGACTTATTACTTCACATCTTGTTTCTCCAGCAGCTGCTGGTGTCTCCCTCTACTCAGCCTTTTTCCCCCCCTGTATTCAGTTTGGCTTTCCCACCTAGCTATATTCTGCCTTGCCATAGGCCAAAGCAGCTTTATTCATCAATCAGTAAAAGCAACATATTAACAGCATACAGGAGGGCATCTCACATCACAAAAAGTTTTTTTTGAATATGTACCTTAGAAAATTAAAATAATGTGTCCACACAAAAACTTGTGCATAGGTATTCATGGTAGTGTAATCATTGTCACTGAGAAATGTAAACAATCCAAATGTCCAGGTAATTGTGAATAATATGTGGTAGATCTATATAGAGTTTATAGTTGAGAGCGTTAGAGGAGACCGTACTAATTCATTAAAGTTTTTTTTCAAATATTTATTTATTATGTATACAATACTCTGCACCAGACCTCATTACAGATGGTTGTGAGCCACCATGTGGTTGCCGGGAATTGAACTCAGAACCTTTGGAAGAGCAGGCAATGCTCTTAACCACTGAGCCATCTCTCCAGCCCCACATTAAAGTTTTTTTATGTTGTTAATTGTTTGAGGTTGCATAACTCTGTAGCTGTAATATTAAAAACTATAGTATAGTATACTTTAACTATGTGTAGAATATCCCAGTAAAGAAATTTTAAAAATATATGTAGATGTGTAGGAATAATAATTTCTTGAGTTTTCAGTTAAATGAACATTCTTATGTAAATAGATGTTGTTAGATAGGCCAAGCCAAGATGCTGAATATCTGCCCCTGAGAGTGGAAAACTGAGAGATGGAAACCTAGCAGACAGTATATAATTAACAGCATACGCTGCATCTGGCCATAGAAAATATTCATTTGCAAAGGAAGATGGTAATGTCCATGTTAGCCCTCCAAGATGGAACTGGCTTTTATTATTGAGGGGCTCTGTTGGACATAGAGTGTCATAAGCAGGAAGACCAGAGGAATAAAAGTCAAAAGCAATGGATGAGTTAAGAAAAGTACTACATCCTTTTCCGTTTGGGGCAGCACTGGGGATTGGGCAGTCACTGATAAGCAAGAGAGATCGGCTGAAAATGAGATATGGACAATCTTTTAGATTTATACCGCCACGCCCAGCAAGGTATAGTTGGGCACGATCCCAAACTCTCCATTCTCCTGCCTCATTCTCTTCAGCTTTTTATTATTGGCATGCTCCACCATAGCTAGCTAGCTTCACTCATTTTTTATTTTATTTTATTTTTTTTTTAATTTTCGAGACAGGGTTTCTCCGTAGCTTTTGGTTCCTGTCCTGGAACTAGCTCTTGTAGACCAGGCTGGCCTCAAACTCACAGATATCCGCCTGCCTCTGCCTTCCGAGTGCTGGGATTAAAGGCGTGCGCCACCACCGCCCGACTCTTCACTCATATTTTTAAGGTGTGTATCTGGAGTATATCATTCATACGGAGAGCATTTCATTCCTAAAACGAATGTAGTTTTTCTACTGAGATTCTTATTTGCCACAGCAAGCATATGCATGCCGAATAGGCTGTCCGGTAGTATATTTATATGCCATATGAGTTAACAATAGTGGAGAGGTGAGTCACCTGCTCAAGCTCTAGAGTACGTCAAGTAGTACCGCATTGTGGAACTTCATGATGATCCTTTGTTTCCCAGGTCCACAGAAACACATAAGGGGTTTAAAAACTATTTACAGCTTCTGTTGGCACATTTTCTGTGGGACAAAAAATGGAAGATATGGTCATTGTTTGCAAAACAGAACTCACAGAGTTATCAGTAAGCATTACCATAGCCTGTTTGATTGTAGTTATACCTGTAAAGAAAAATACAAAATGAAACATGTTTTTATGAACATTTACATAGTTCAAAAGGTGGTTAGATGGGAATGCTGAAATTTATAGGGTCTTTTATGATTCTTGGGCTGCACTAGTTGTCTGGCTTCTTTTATAGAGTTACTCTGAGTATTACTAGGGCTTTATCTGTAGCTGTGATAGATTTGTTTGGATTTTGTTGTTGTTATTTTATTACTTTGCTGATTTGGTTCGTCTTCAGTAGTGTGATATTAAGAAAACTTCGTGGCCAAGCATGGTGTTCCATACCTTTAATCACAGCACTCAAGAGGCAGAGGCAGGCAGATCTTTATGAGTTCAAGGCCAGCCTGATCTACAGAGTGAGTTCTAGCTACACAGAGAAACCCTGTCCTGGAAGAAAAGAGGGGGAAGGAAGAGGAGGGGTTGTTTGTGGCTGGACTGAGTGGTGAGCTTTGCTTGAAGGTGAATCATAAAATGAAGCATTTAGCTCTGCAAAAAAGAAACACTATGAGTCACACATGTTGAAAAGTTTAAATCACTCATAAATGAATGTATTGGTAGTAGTCTACCATAGAAAGTGGCTAAGACATGGAAAAAATCATTTATTCATTGCTTTTTTTGTTTGTTTGTTTGAGTCTTAACTACCACAGTGCCTCGTGCTGGAAACCCTTCATGTAAGGAATTGATTGATAGGACTTTTTTTTGAGACTGCATCTCACTGTGTTGCTCTGGCTGTCCTGGAACTCACTATGTAAATGGGGCTGACTTGAACTCACAGAGCCTCCTAAGTGCTAGGACTCATGTTCTGCTACACCTAGTGGTAGAAAAGACTCTTAAGGAAACACATAGAATGGAAACAATGAAAGCCTCAAGATCATTCAGACAGAATTTGGAACTTAATTGTATTCTTCCTTGAAAGTGATAGCTGGGGGCTGGTGAAATGGCTCAGGTGGATAAAAGCGCTGCTCAAGCCTGACAGCCTGAATTTGATCTCTGTATTGAACAGTGAAAGGAGATAATCAACTCCTAAAAGTTATCTTCTGACCTCTGTATACACACCATAGCACAGACACATCTTCATACAGACACATAATAGTGAAAATAACAGCTGGATTAGAAATGTAACTCATTGGTAGAGTGCTTTGATAGCCTGTATGGGAACCAGTCACCATCAGGGTTATAATCTCATCATTGGCAAGCAAGTTGTCTTTTAAAGGAGGCTCAGGCACAGGAGGTTTTGTATGCCGGGTAGAGAGACTGGAGTGGGCATTCCCTGTGGAATTCCCAATTCCCACAGGAGTTCCTCACTCTCTGCCCTTCATGAGAACCCACATGAGAAGTAGCCTGCAGGAGAGTTAGCAAGTTGTCTACTTCTTTTGATAACATTCTGTAAAATAAATGTGCTGCTTCTTGGATGTTGTACTTGAAGTAAACAAGAGGCTCTTTGAGAACAAAGGCCTACACAGTGATCTAGAGGAAGATATTTGTGCAGTGGGTAGGGGCTCTTTGCTTATCTTTCTCAATTACTGATACACTCTCTGGGCTGTCTAAACAGAGATGGAGGTCCAAATTGCTATGTCCTATATCTTTTAGACTTGCTTTTCCTTTGTTGTCCTACTTTTATAGCCAAAGTTCTGGCCCTTCTCTGGCAAAATTTTGGTCAAATTGTTTTTATTAAAAAGTACCAGTTTTGAAAACGAATAATTTAAAAATGCTATGGGCCATAGACCATTCACCTTTTCTTGTGGGGGTTTTACAAGGTATTTGTTATCATTAACCAGTCTTTTACTGTTGAACTTAAGTTGCCAGCCCTTGTTTTTTAGCTGACTTAATACAATGAAGCCTCCATATTAATCTGTTTTCCAAATAGTCTTGTACTGTACTGTGTCCCATCTGTTAACTTGTATCTTTCTTGCATTGGTTTCCTGGGGACAAGATCTTTTTATTTATATTGACCTAAGTAGAGTATTCTTGCATTTTATATGCTTTGGGGTCTGTAAGGAAGCCCACCTAAGTAGCATCACAGTGTTTAGACAGCTGGATGATGAGAGCCTTGGGAGGTGCTTCTGGGAGTCAGCATGTGAGAAGCTGGTTGCCGTACGTACAGAGCAGTGGTGAACAACAGGATGGCCCAGTGATAAAGCCAGATGACCTGCGTTTGCTATCTGGACTCACATGATAGGAGTGAATCAACTTGTGAAAGTCATCCTCTGACCACCACCTATGAAACATGAATACAGTACATAAATGAACATCAGAACAAATGATTTTTCTTAAGTACATGAAAGCTGAAAAACTGTCACGATTGACTATGTGAAAAGTAAGGAAGTGAGAAGAATTTTTGGAAATGAAACAAGCAAAAAAATATTTTTTTTAAGACCAGAAATAGAGGAGTTTGAGAAGTAGGGCAGGGCAGACAGATTAAGGAGCAAATCATCAGTGATTCTGTAAGCTACAATGGCATGGAGAGGAAAGGGACTCGAGGTGGATTTGGTGATTTTATTTCTGTACATTGTAATATGCGGATACCCAAGGAGGCCAGAAAGTCTCAGATCAGATCCCTTGTAATTTATAGGCAACTGTGAGACACTTAGTGTGGATATTACTCTGCAAGAGTAATCTATGGTTTTTTCACTATCAAAAAACACATCTCGGGGCTGGAGAGATGGCTCAGAGGTTAAGAGCATTGGCTGCTCTTCCAAAGGTCCTGAGTTCAATTCCCAGCAACCACATGATGGCCCACAACCATCTGTAATGGGGTCTGGTGCCCTCTTCTGGCTTGCAGGCACACACACAGACAGAATATTGTATACATAATAAATAAATAAATAAATAAATACTTTTTAAAAAGGAGGAAATCAGTTGTTTGGTTTAAAAACACACACACACACACACACACACACACACACACACACACACACACACACATCTCTCTAGTCCCCCTAAAGTGGCTTTTCTCAGATCACCTAAGTGAGAGTGCTATGCACTCACACTAGCTGACAGTGATGAAATCCAAACATGTCAGATTATGACCTAATAAATTATCATTTAGCCTGTTTCCTCACCTCTAGCATGTGTCTTGTCATCACTTGAGAATAATGAGTTTGTACCTTCCAGAAAGGTGTCTAACATAGTATTGGTAGCATACACTTGTTTGTTATTCATGTCATTGCTCTTGTCTTTTTATTTTCGTAGTGTTTTGATATTAACTCTTTGGTGTCTCTAAAAAGGTATCCCATTTTTTTCTCCCTTAGATCTGTGACTTTGGCCTTGCCCGTGTTGCAGATCCGGATCATGATCACACAGGGTTCTTGACAGAGTATGTAGCCACACGTTGGTACAGAGCTCCAGAAATTATGTTGAATTCCAAGGTAAGAAAAAAAACTATAGCTATAAACCTTGGTCTTCATCCTTCAGTCTGCTATCCTTCAGTCTGCCACAGCCAGAATGCTGTCTTAGTCTTTCTCAGAATTAACTTTTGGGCCTTAGGTTTACCATCTTCATTCATCGTAACCATAAATGTCTGTGCCCTCCCTTATCTGCAGTACTGAGGCATTACCTATAGCTGCTTCCACACCTGCTTTTATGTTGTTACAGTTCTAGTAATTCTTGTTCCAGAGCTGTTTGTCCTACAAACTTCAGTTTGCCTGATAATGAAGAATTTCTCTTCAGCAAAATTACTGGGTGTGGAAAAAGTAGGAACCACTGTGGACTCTTGAAATTACAGGGTAGATAGTTGTATTTCAAAATGAAGCCCTTCCTCCTCTTCACTGAGTTGCTGTTAAGAGTAGATACAGGTCTTCCAAACTCTGCTAACAAAACCTGGATCTTGGAAGTCAGGCGATATAGCACAACACTCAGGAGGCAGAAGCTGGCAAACCTCTGAGTTCATGGTCTCAATTCAATCTGGTCTCCAGCGCGAGTTCCAGGATAGCCAGGGCTACACAGAGAAACCCTGTCTCAAGAAATAAAAATCCAGCAATCTGGACTGTGGTAATATGTGGTAGCACATACCGTTGTTTCTGGCATTTAGGAGGCAGGGTAGGCTGATCTCTATGATTCAGCATAGCAAGTTTTAGGATAGCCTAGGCTACATAGAGATCTCTCAAAAAACCAGAAAAGGGAGGAATGGGGAGGGTGGAGCAGGGAGAAGTGGGCAGACATAATCCCAGCTCTCAGGAGCAAAGGTAGAATTGCCACAAGTTTAAGGCCAGCCTGGGCTATTAAGACCTTGTCACAAATAACAAACAAACATGACTGGGGAAAAAAATGAAGTATGTATGCATTTTTTCTTAGAAATATAAGCTAGTAGGCAAATTTGAGGGCTGTTTAGGGTGTTGAGATTCCTTCCATTTGGGTTTGTTGGGTTTTTCTGGTAGGCTTTTTGGTTTTGTTGTTATGTGTCTATGAGTACACATGTGTAGTGCCCAAAGATGCCAGAAGGCATTGGATCCTTAGGCTGAATTATAGGCAGTGGTATGAGCTACCCAATATGGCTGTGAACCAGTCACTGCATCTTAGCACAGCAAATACCCGCTCTAACCCATGCTATTGGTGAAGGATGTGGCACCATCTCAGGACTTGACTTCTATGTCATGCGTTTAATGTGTATGCACAGAAACGATGCTAACTTCAGTATATTAGAAGGCAAAGCTATTTGTACTGATGACAGGTGATGCTCATGAGCAGTTTCTGGGTCATTTCTAGAACACTGCAGTTAATAGTAATTGGAGGGAAAAGAGTTGTTTGTGAGGTTTTCTTTTCATCAAACTCTCAAATGCTTTTCTTACTCTCTTTTGATGGTAACATAACTGTCTTCCCTTTTGTGTTGGTGTTATTTATTATTTATTCTCTTGAGTTATAATCTATTCTGTCTGGTATGTAGACCTTTCCCCAGCACCCTTGGACAGTTTCCTGCTGTTCTCTGACATCGGCTGCACTAGACTAGACTGTCTTACATACACCCTCTGCCCCAGACATGGAACAGCCATTTCTCTCAGGAACCCAGATTCCTCTTAATTTGTATGTGTTATTATTTAGGATTTTCATTGTTCCCTTTATTTAGCTTTGGCCCAGAGCAATGGGTATTTTAAACTACAAGAGTTTCAGAAAGAATTACTTAGAATTCTACCTGTTGTATTGTTACTTCAGGGACCAAGTCCCTGGTTCTCTAGTTTCCCAAATCAACTCATTCTTCAGTTTTACTGGTTGACTCCTTTTCCTTCTTTGTTGTATATATTTCTCTTTCTATTTATTTCTGTACCTAACATTTTCTATGAAATTCAGCTTGTTTTCCTTATAGAATCATCTTGCACTATTGTTAACAATAAAATAAAGCAATTACATCATTTCTAACAACTTTAAAAAGAAAATTTATACCTAAGAAACAATAGAGAAGGTGAGAATGTTGGTGCCAACACTACCACTAGAGATGGAGCTTTTCTCAGCCTGATTGATATTAATATTTTTATTCTTTATAAAATGGATAAAATTATTCTAAAAATATAGCAGTGTCCCTATAAGTTTATTTATAACGTCATAAAGACGAGTTAAGTGACATAAACTGAGTATTACTACCCCACCCCCTACCCCAATTTCTTTGGAGTGGGGTTGGAGGTGTTTTTTGCTTTTACTTTTTTTAATATTTATTTATTATGTGTACAATATTCTCAGTATTCTGTCTGCTTGTATGCCTGCAGTCCAGAAGAGGGCACCAGATCTCATTCCAGATGGTTGTGAGCCACCATGTGGTTGCTGGGAATTGAACTCAGGACCTTTGGAAGAGTAGGCAATGCTCTTAACCTCTGAGCCATCTCTCCAGCCCTTGCTTTTACTTTTTATGTGTTTCTCTGTGTAGTCCTGACTGTCCCGGAGCTCACTCTGTAGACCAGGCTGGCCTTGAACTCACAGAGATCCTCCTGCAGCTGCTTCCCGGGCGTACACTACCGCTCTCCAGCAGCATTTCTGAAAGCTAAATTATTGTATTTTATTCTGTGTCTGTGTGTTTTGAAATGAGAGTCCCAAAGATGTTCAGACTCTGGTCTACCACATGGTTATCAGATAAGAAGATTTCATTGTGTTCTTATGGACACCACAGTCTATTACTTTGTCTTCTCTCCTTTTCTGTTACAGGGTTATACCAAGTCCATTGATATTTGGTCTGTGGGTTGCATCCTGGCAGAGATGCTCTCCAATAGGCCTATCTTCCCAGGAAAACATTACCTTGACCAGCTGAACCACATCCTGGGTAAGTTCTTGAGCATGGTTACATAAGACTCACTATAGATGTTGCGTTGTTGATGGTGATGATTTGTTTTGTTTTACTCTTCTCCAATTTAAAAATATTAAGATCTTTTTGTGAAAACTTGTAATGAGGGGTGATTACCAGGCATGGTAAGAAGACATTAAGTGCAGAGTCTTTTCTGTGCTGTAGCTGGTGTAGTAGTAATTTGTTCTTACCTTGACAATTAACAGTTAATATTCTGTCTGATAGGTATTCTTGGATCTCCATCACAGGAAGATCTGAATTGTATTATAAATTTAAAAGCTAGAAACTACTTGCTTTCTCTCCCGCACAAAAACAAGGTGCCGTGGAACAGGCTGTTCCCAAACGCTGACTCCAAAGGTAAATCTGACTTTAGTGATAATGTTTTTCTGTTTACTTTCTCCTATGTGTAGATATCTAGTTTGGTCAGCACCATTTGTTGAAGATGTTTTGTTTTTTCAGTATATAATTCTGACTTCTTTCTCAAAAATCAGATGTCCATAGGTGTGTGGATTTAAGTCTGGGTCTTTGATTTGATCCCGTTTAGAGCTTGAAATAAGAGATTGTGCTATCTCAGGAAGTTCTTTTATTTTATTTTTTTTTACTTATTTTTTTTATCCCTTTTTAAAATTGATTTTTATTGAGCTCTACATTTTTCTCTGCTCCCCTCCCTGCCTCCCCCCCCCTTAGCCATCGCCCAAGGTCCCCATGCTCCAAATTTACTTAGGAGATCTTGTCTTTTTCTACTTCCCATTTACATTAGATGTATGTAATTCTCTCTTAGTGTCCTCATTGTTGTGATAATTTTTTTCTTAAGCTTAGCTTTAGGTTTGCTTATTAGGTTCCAACCTGAAATCTCAGCAAATTAACTTGTAACTATTTAGAATTTTTTATTTAGAAAGTGATGGACTGCCGGGCAGTGGTGGCACACGCCTTTAATCCCAGCACTCGGGGAGGCAGAGGCAGGCGGATCTCTGTCAGTTTGAGACCAGTTTGGTCTACAGAGCTAGTTCCAGGACAGGCTCCAAAGCCACAGAGAAACCCTGTCTCGAAAAACCAAAAAAAAAAAAAAAAAAAAAGAAAGAAAGAAAGAGATGGACTGGAAAGATGTTTCCTTGGGTAAGATTGTGGACCACTCTTGTAAAGAACCTGATAGTTTTTTATATCAGTCTCTATGCCAAATGGTGTTGACATTGTTAGAACTAACTACTAGAGTGCTCTTTCTTCCCTTTTCCCCCCCCCCCCCCCCCTCACATAAACACACACACAATTGGTTGGTGTAAGTGAACAATGTAGAAGAGAGGATCTGAACAGGCCAAGGAGAAGGCAGCTCACAGCTTACCGGCATAGCACTGCTCATCTTCTGTCTTATGACCAAAAAATATCCATACACAGTTTACCTAAAATTTCTGCTTTTAAACAATTGTAAACTCTTATAAATTCTTGTAATAGTTTTTTTAAATTGCAGGAATATTTTTAAAAGGTGAAATTTGTTTCCTAACATTGTTTTCTTTTTTTAAGTAAAAATAAACCTTTATTTAAAAAGCTAAAAAAAAAGGAAACAAGAAACATAATTTTTAAAGTAATTGGATTAAGAGGTTCTGCTTAGTGTCTAAAGTGTAAAAGACAAACCATAAAAAAGTCTATAATCAGCTGATACTATTTTATTTCTAACATTGTTTTCTTAAATGTCATTGTTCATAGTATTGTGTCTGTTCTTTTCATGTTAGTATGTAGATCTGACTTATCTTTAATGATTTTATGTGCTGGGAGTTTAGGATTTCTTGAAGTTTTGTTCTTATTCTGTCCCTCCCCATTTACAGCTGGATCTGGGGACGGGGTCGGGGGTGAGTGAGTTCGCATTCGTGCACTCTAGTCTTATAAGGAGGACAACATTAGATATCGTTTCTCAGATACTGTCTACCTTTTTTTGACAGTGTCTCTAGCTGGCTAGGAAGCCCCAAGGATCTGCTTATCCTCCCGGCCATTAGTGCATTCTGGGGTTGAGATCAGGTCCTCAAACATTCTACCTTCTGTGCTGTCTGCCCCTCGCAACATGGATGGGCCCAAGTTAAGGTTCAGAAATAATTGCTTATAATTTACTTTGGTTAAAGGAGAAACTCTCTGTTTTCATCTCTGATATAGTACAGTTTGTTATTGTAGATAATGAATAATGAGAACCTCAAAATAACTTTGTGGGGAGAGCGTGTTTATGACAGGATCTTTCTGTATAGCCCAGGCTGACCTTGAACTCAAAAGTTACCCTCTTTCCTCAACTCTCAGTTTCTGGGGTTACATTCATAGGCCACCTGACCTAGTTCCAAATAGCTTTTAGTGTTTTGCTGTGGGTATAACAAAATCATATATGTAGAATCATACTGTTATTTGTTAATTTTGAAAATTAGAACTTAACCCATATGACATATTACCTTTTTTAAAAACATTTATTATTTTTTTTATGTGTTGAGGACAGATAACCTGCAAGAATTGGTACTCTTCTTCCACCATATGGGTTCCAGGATTAAACTTAGGTGGTCAGGCTTGGTCGGTTGCTAACCCTAACACATTACGTTTAGACTGGATTTTCAGAATTACTCTCTTAGATAGGTGATTAAGATATAAGTTGACCTGTTCCTAGACTCACCCTTTGTTCCCTTACTCTTTCTCTACAAGCTTTTGGTTTCTATCAGATTGCTTGAATTTTTCATCTTATTTTCCTTAACTTAAAGTCATATAAGAATTGATGCCATTAAAACCCAGGAAATTACCTAGGTGATGGTGGTTCACACTTTAGTCTCAGCACTCATGAGGCAGAGGCAGGCAGATCTATATGAGTTTGGTACCAGTCTAATCTCCAAAGTGAGTTCCAGGACAGCTAGGGTTACACAGGGAAACCCTATCTCCAAAAATAAAGCAGCAACAACAATTAAAAAAGGAACAAAACAGAAAATGAAACGAGTGGTGTAGTATGCAGCTGTAATACCAGAACATGGAAGGCTCGAGCAGGAGGGTAAGTTTTGAGGCCAGTTTGAGCTACATAACAAGTCTGAAGGAAGCCTGGAAACCTGTCTAACAATAACAGCAAAACCCAGGAAGTTAACCTAGAAGTTTACCTGTTAGGTGACTCTAAAGCGTGGGAGGTGGAGAAATGGGCCTTGACAGCACCGAGGACAGTAGAATAGTGTGCAGCTGGAGCACAGCTGCAGCCCAGACACTAACTTGAAACTACTTATCTATAAAATAGGATTGGTAATAGTATTTATGTCATAGGATTATGTGAAAATTCATAATAATACTAGTTGTTTATAACTGTGGATTCTAAGATCCCACAAGTAAAACTTTCTCGTTTATGTATTTTGAAGATCTTTACATATCAGTAGCTTTATAAATGTGCATAGTGTTCTCTTGTAGGGAATACCTTTAAGCAGCCTTATTCAGCCTCATAATAGATGTTGAAGCTCACGTGAGTTACATTTATTGTATTTAACTGTTGAACAAGCCACTCCAAAACTTGGGACTTGGAATAACAGCCAGGTATTTGTTGATTTGGCTGGTTCAGCGACACAGGGAGGATCCTGGTGCCCTCTCGTAGAGTGGTCCAGGGTGGCCTTGCTGTTGGTGCTCACTCTTGTTGTTTCTCCTCACTATGATAGACTAGACTAGGCTTCTGCAGAAGAAGACATCAGAAGCTACAAGATCTTTTTAGAAACTAGGTCTAAGGGCTGGAGAGATGGCTCAGAGGTTAAGAGCATTGCCTGCTCTTCCAAAGGTCCTGAGTTCAATTCCCAGCAACCACATGGTGGCTCACAACCATCTGGAATGAGATCTGGTGCCCTCTTCTGGCATACAGGCATATATGCACACAGAACATTGTATACATAATAAATAAATAGAAACTAGGTCTAACCACGATCTGTCACACTTAGTGAATTAAGTCAAAGTATACTGTTAGCTAGTACAGAAGATAGGAAGAGGGCTGCAGAGATGGCTCAGAGGCTTAGAGCACTGCCTGCTCTTCCAAAGGTTCTGAGTTCAATTCCCAGCAACCACATGGTGGCTCACAACCATCTGGAATGAGATCTGGTGCCCTCTTCTGGCATACAGGCATATATGCACACAGAACATTGTATACATAATAAATAAATAGAAACTAGGTCTAACCACGATCTGTCACACTTAGTGAATTAAGTCAAAGTATACTGTTAGCTAGTACAGAAGATAGGAAGAGGGCTGCAGAGATGGCTCAGAGGCTTAGAGCACTGCCTGCTCTTCCAAAGGTTCTGAGTTCAATTCCCAGCAACCACATGGTGGCTCACAACCATCTGTAATGAGATCTGGTACCCTCTTCTGGCCTGTAGGCATACATGCAGACAGTACTGAGAATATTATATACATAATAAATATATCTTTAAAAAAGATAACAAGAATTGATAGAAGCAATTGCAAAGGGTTGTGTTATATTTAATCCCAGAGAAGTTGTTCGTTTGTTCTGTATCACCCTGGCTGCTGCAGCCCTGAACACAAAATCAACAATAAGAACCTACCTGCAGGGAGCTAATAGCTCTGATTTATATAAAAATGACATAAGAAAATAAATGAATGATATCAAGAAACCTGAGATTTCAATTTTCAAGCTGAAATAGTAGAGGTTTTAAGTATAATAATAATTCATAGAAAAGTGTTATTAAATATAAGAGAAAGTACTCATCTTTACAGTATATGAACACTGAACGATCAGTGAATACTCTCCTTTCCCTACCCTTTAAAACAACAACAAAAAAAAAAAAACAGTGTATCAAAATAGCAGATATTGCGAGTTGAACGTATTTTCTGGTTAAGGCTGTGGGAAATAGAGCAGAACATATGTGGGTTGAGTCTGTGGAGGGAAGTTGGGCAGTTTTGCTTGGATCTTTTGTTCTAACAATTCTAGGTACTCATCTTTTGGTTCTGCCAACATTGAGAGTGGATGTGTATTTAATTTGTTTAGTTTTAATTAATAATGAAATTGAACATCGGGTGGTGGTGGCTCATGCCTTTAATCCCAGTACTCAGGAAGCAGAGGCAGGCAGATCTCTCACCAACTTGGTGTACAGAACGAGTTCTAGGACAGCCAGGCCTACACAGAAAAACCCTTTGGTGGGGGATGAAGTGAGAATTGTTTTACATGGTTGTTGAAAGTTTTTTAATGCTGAATCTTTTGAGCCAGTAATGCTGCAAGTTTCTTCAAAGGAGTCGTAGTTTAGAATTCTCTTCAAGGTGACTTCAGTGAGAGGGAAACAATTATTATAGCAGATGGTACAAGCTAGTTGGAACTTTATTTGGAATACATTTGGTTTAAATTATTGCTCATTCATGAAAATGAATTCCTAAAGAATCAGTGATCAAATGCAGTTTTAAATGATGCTGTGAGTTTGGAGAGGTGGCTCAACAGTTAGAGCATTAGCTGCTTTTGCAGAAGACCCAGGTTCAGTTTCCAGCACACACATTGCTGCTCACAACCACCCACAACTCCAGTTCAAGGGGATCCAATGCCTCTTTTGACCTCTGAGAATACCAGGCACACATGTGGTACACATACAAGCATGTAAGAAAAATATTCATACATAAAATAACAAATCTTAAAACAGTGGTTTTTTTGGTTTGGTTTGGTTTTTTTTTTTATTTTTTTTTATTTTTCGAGACAGGGTTTCTCTGTAGCTTTTTGTTCCTGTCCTGGAACTAGCTCTTGTAGACCAGGCTGGCCTCGAGCTCACAGAGATCTGCCTGTCTCTGCCTCCCGAGTGCTGGGATTAAAGGCGTGCGCCACCACCGCCTGGCTCCGGTTCAGCTTTTTAAATCATACTGTTGAGAACAATATCGGGGTATTCCATGGTTTTCTGAATTCTTCATGTACTTTTTTCCTAAGCTTTAAACACAAACCAAGAAGGGCTGGATATAGATGATTCAGATGTCATTCTTCCATAGGACTCAGGTTTGATTCTCAGCACCCTCATAGAATTGTAACTCCAGTTCGGGGGATCTGACACCTACTGGCTTCTGTGGGCACCAAGTATGCAGTTGGTACACAGATACACTTGCAGGCAAAATATCTATACACATAAATGGATAAATATTTTTTAAAAAATAAGAAAGCAAATATGAAAAAAATAAGTTTGGTTACATAACATTTAAAATAATTTAAAGCCAACAAGATGACTTTTCTGTCAAGTCTGACAGCCTGAGTTTGATCCCTTGGACTACATAGTAGGAAATAACTCATGCACATTGTCCTCTTGACACTCACATATACCTTGGCATCCTTGCGTATGAGCTTGCACACACATTCAAACAAAAACTTTAAGTATGTTTAAGGTTTAAAACATTAGACTGATTAGTTATGGAGATACAGAGAATACGTCTAAACTGAATAGCATTTAAAGCAGTCCGACAGTAGCTGTGATATGGAAGGGAGTACACCGCAATGGTTACTTTTAGAAAGAACCCTGTCTCTCAGTCAATGAACTAAAATACAGTGTGGTTCACATCAAATATTTGGGAATCTTTTAAACTCTGATACTGTGTATGTGAGTCATAATTGGAATCATAAGCTAGCGTGATGTTAGTGCCACAGAGTTGCATTTATTCTGGAACTCAATCACCTCAAACTAAAGACTACTTTGAATGTTGCTTAATCCGTGGCCTTTGAAAAACTTTTTTTTAAAAAAAATGGAGACTGGTCCATATCTGTAACAAATAAGTGCCTAGCTTTCCTATGATGAAATTTGGAGGTAGAGACAAGAGAATCTTCAGAAACTGGCAGGTCAGTTAACCTGGTGCATACAGAAATGAACAGGTAGAAGGGGAGGGCTGACACCCAAGGTTGTATACCTGTGGAGACATTAACAGTAGATTGTATACTTGCACTCACACCAAGCCTGGGAGGAGGGAGTGATTGAAACAGACATCTGTAACACAAAGTGGAGACAGAAATGACTGGACCACTGGAGGGGATGACTCGTGATATGAGCTCAGTGGGGAAGGTTGACTGAGTAGGGAGAAGTCCAGGGATATCACTTCTGGGAACAATCAGAGGAGGAGATCCATAGTCCATCAGTTGAGTAGGCTCTTAAATCAGGAGGAGGCTGTTGAAGGATTTGATGGGGTAGAAATTCTGAAGTTTTGTAGTGTAGCTGAATAGTGTGTTGCTTAGACCCCAGTGTCTCCCTCACCCTTTATTAACTCCTAAACTCAGTACAAGTCTTTGTGCTATTCTGTGTGAAGAAATAAGACATCTATTTAAGAACATTTCTGCCCTATTTGGAATGCATCAGCTTTCTTGAAGAAGAGTATTCATGCACTTATTGGAGCTGTGATCTAAATTAGCCACTTTTAAAAATGGATCTGTCGTGGTGATTTTGAGGCAGTCTTTCTGTCTTTAAACATGATTCTTTTGCATCAGTTCTCAAAGTAGCATGTCTTCAATAAGTTTTAAAAGTTATAAAGGGGTTCTGAGGTTCAAGGTGTGAGGAGCACTGTTACTATGGCAGTTTTGAAAATTAGTTGGTTTTCTCTGGCCCTGTTCAAGTTGAAGTTGCAGTATTGATCCAAGATGAGAATTTAAACAGACCTGGAGAACTAGTTGGCTTGCCCAGGATGTGGCAAGAATAAGGCTGGGCAGGGCAAAAGAATGGAAATCTGTAGTGGCATTTGTATTTTAATAAATAAAGCTTTCATGGAGATGAGAAAAGTAAAACAGCTACACTGGCCAACCTTACAAGTCAGGCAGCAATGGCACACACCTTTAATCGCAGTTGTAGACAGAAGTTTCTTTCCCACTTGGTCCCACAGGAATTGGCTGGCTATGTATATATAACCTTTGAAAGTACTGGAAAATGTGGGATTGTGAGAAGGTATCAGTGATCCTAGTCAGATATAATCTCAGCTTCCAATGGGATATTCAGTCTTTAATGGAAAATAAACTGTAGAAGAAAACATACACATGGTGTAGGAGGTCCTTCTGTTTATGTGTTGCTTTCATTGGTTGAATAAAGAAACTGCCTTGGCCTTTTGATAGAGCAGAACTTAGGTAGGCGGAGAAGACAGAACTGAATGCTGGGAAGAAGAGCAGAGTGGCAGACACCATGTTTCTCCTGTCTGAGATGGACGCTGGTTAAAATCTTGCCGGTAAGCCACAGTCACGTGGCGATACACATTAATGGAGATGGGTTAAGTTAATATGTAAGAGTTAGCCAATAAGAGGCTAGAGATACTGGACCAGTATTTTTTTGTTGTTGTTATTGTTATTGTTTTAAAGGGTAGGGAAAGGAGAGTATTCACTGATCGTTCAGTGTTCATATACTGTAAATAAATATAGTTTCTGTGTGATTATTTCGGGTATAAGCTAGCAAGCCCCCTTCACTCCTGTTACATACACACAACATAGGCAGCCATAATTTGTGCTGAGTAGTAACCACAGATCTCTGGTGTGGGAAGATGCTGCAAAACAGTTTAGGGCTCTCAAAGCCCCTAGTTGGCAGCTGCCTAGGGAGAGCCAGCTTTCTTCAGGTAAGTTGGCCATGCTTACATGCTTGCCCCACACACATGCATATCAGTAACAAAAAAAAAATTGGCTTTGGAGTGAATCTAAGAGAAACACTTTGTCCTAACCGTGTGTGCATGAGTGCACAAATATATATGCTCACATTTTTGTGTGAGTTTGCCTGGAGGTTAGCATCTGGTGTCTCCAGTTGCTTTCTACCTTATTTGGATATGTGAGTATAGTATATGGATGTCTGTACGCATAGCTGTGTGGGTGATGTTGCTTAATTATATGTTTGTGGAGGCCAGAGGCCTTTGTTGGGTATCTTACTGAACTACTTTTCACTTTACTGGACCTGTAGCTAACCAATTCAGCGTGAGTGACTGACCAGCAAGCCTCTGGAGTCCCTTTGACTCTGCCTCCTTGCTCTGGTAATCCCACTCTTGAGCCTGGCTTTTTTTTTTTTTTTTTTTTTTTTTTTTTGGAGAGATCCAAACTCAAGGCCTGTGGTTATAGAGGCCATATCCCCAGCTCTATACTTTTGATATCTACAAAGCTGAGTAACATAGGAAATGTCAAAGTTTAGTAAGCATAACTTTACTCCTTTGGCTGTCCATTCCTCTTATTTGAGTATTAGTATCTGTGATTGTTGTGTGGTCAGCATTTATGTTCACATAGTCACAAAAGATTTACAGTAAGAGCCAGGTGGTGGTGGCACACGCCTTTAATCCCAGCACTCGGGAGGCAGAGGCAGGCGGATCTCTGTGAGTTCGAGGCCAGCCTGGTCTACAAAGGGAGTTCCAGGACAGGAACAAAGGGCTACAGAGAAACCCTGTCTCGAAAAACCAAAAAAAAAAAAAAAAAAAAAGATTTACAGTAAGGCTGGAGAAATGCCTAAGTAGTTAAGAATACCAGCTGCTCTTCCCAGAGAACTCAGGTTCAACTTCCTGTACCCACATGGCTGCTCACAATCATCTGTAACTTCAGTCCCAGGGAGAATCCAATTTCCTCTTCTGACCTCAGTGTACATTGCCCTCAGATGGTGTACAGCATGTATGTAAAACACCCATACACCTGTTTTTTTAAAGAGAGATTTAACAGTGATACTCCACTGTCTTAAGGGTCAGCTTAGTAGAAGATGGAAAACATTTGCTAATGAGCTCTGCTTCTCACCACTGTAAAATTTTTTCTCTTTGTAGCTCTGGACTTACTGGATAAAATGTTGACATTTAACCCTCACAAGAGGATTGAAGTTGAACAGGCTCTGGCTCACCCATACCTGGAGCAGTATTATGATCCAAGTGATGAGGTAAGAGCCCATGCTCCTGGCTGATGCATCATAGATGTTTGTTTAGTAGTCAGCAGAAGCTTTAGCCGTCCCCTTGTCAAAATTTTCCGAGGAACACAATGCCATGCCCACCTTTTCTCTCTGAGGCTGTCAGGCACAGCGGGTAAAAGCATTGCATGTAAAGGAGGGCGGCTGCACCACTGTGGAACATGGAAAAAGGAAGGTGGGACCAAGACAGCTTACAAATGAAAGTGTTTCATTTGGGGCTCATAGTTCCAAAGGTTAGAGTCCGTGATCATCTTGGCAGGGGCACAGCAACAGGCAGACACAACACTAGAGTAGTAGGTGAGTGCTCACATCTTGAGACAAAAGCACAAAGCAGAGGGAGGTAACTCAAAAGCCTTCTGAAACCTCAAAGCCCTTGACACACCTCCTCCACCAAGGCCACAGCTTCTAGTCTTTCCCAGATAGTTCCACCAACTGAGGACTAAGTATTCAAGCATGAGCCTATGCTTCCCACAGCTAAAATTGGAATGGCTTGTGGCAGAAAGACATAGATGAATTATGTCCTGAGGGTTGAGGGTGAAGAGATAGGCAGTCTTCTGTTGTGACAGCAAGTAGAGTTAGGTAGCCAGTGACTCACACTGACCTCATGACTCTTCCCATGAATCCAGAGGTAGATGTGATAGCTCCTGAGAACAGACCCATGTACTTTATACCATGCTTTCTCCAGAGCAGACCCAGTGCCTTGCTTCTCTGGATCCCCTGGCCAGCTCCAGTTTAAGCTTTGTTCATTCAAGAATAACCAAAGAAGATACAAAGTGAATTAAAATTTTAGGTTTTTCTACTTGGGGACTTCTATGCATAGAAAACACAACCTGTTCTTAATGTAGGAAAAAGCAAGTAGAGCATTCAAATTAAGATGCAAAAGACAAACATAGCTAAAAGTGATAAGATGGAAGAATGTAGAAATAAAGATGTCTTAGAGTTTTATTGCTGTGAAGAGACACCATGATGTCAGCAACTCATATAATGGAAAACATTTAATTGGGCTGATGTACAGTTTCAGAGGTTCAGTTTATTACCATCATGGTGGGACTTGGTGGCATACAGACATGGTGTCTAGGAGATGAGAATTCTGTCTGCTTCTTGATCTGCAGGCAGCTGAAGTGAACTGTGTCCCATACTTGAGCATCTGAGACCTCAAAGCCCACCTCCACAGTGACACACTTCCTCCAAAAAAGGCCATGTGTTCTAATAATAGTGCCGAGCATTCAAACACATGAGTCTGTGGAGGCCATTCCTATTCACAACACAACACAAAATGTCTTTTTTAAGTGATGTTCCCTTCCACATCCAAGACCACCCTTCAAGCACTTGAGGCAGCTTGCAACATACCTACAGTGTGATGACAAAGAAGTCAGTGGGAACTCAGAGAGCTCAGACTCTCCTCATTTCCTTGAACTGGGTATTTATTTCCTAAAGTGCTAGTGTTATCCTCAAACAAACTGAGGCAGTACATGACATGCATAGGATGCTTTGTGTGGTCCTGCACACTCACTGTCCTTGAGGGACAGATGTTCTCTTGAGGATGGGAATTCTTTTCACATAAATATATAGTATTTATGACCATGGATGAGGATTAAGTACTACAGAAGATCTGGAGGTCTAGGTAAATACTGATTGATAGCTGACATCATTGTCTGTCATTTTAGTCCTGTAATATTTTGATTTTGGTTGTAGGCATTTAAAATAAAAATATGGGTCAAGTGGTGGAGGCATATGACTTAAAATCCCAGCACTTGGGAGTCAGAGACGGACTTGAGTTCTGCGTTTGAAAACAGCCAGGCTACACAGAGTAACTCTGTCTCAAAAAAAAAAAAAATTGGGGCCAGCAAGATGGTTCAGTGGGTAAATGCAGTTAAATATCTATTCCAAGCTCCAATGAAAAATGTTTTTTCAAGAAATCAAATATGGTGCGAGGGTATTGTTCACTTGATCTTGTTCTCCCTGTCATGAATGTAGTTCTGGTGTCAGTCCCCAGCCATGCATAACAGAGCATGATGGTCATGTCTGCTCTAATCCCAGTGCTCTGGAGATGTGAAGATCACAGTGAAAGGCTTCATAGAGGATTTCAGGACAATTTGGGATACATGAGTTCCTGTCTCAGGTGGCTAGCACTTATAATCAAAGTATTTAGGAGGCTAGGGCAAGAAAATTATAAATGTAAAACCAAACTTGACATAAGTAAAACTGTGTCAAAAAGTCTTTAAGTTAGGATAAAGAAAATATTTCCTGCCCAGTTTTATATTTTTCTATATCTAATTTTTTAATTATTTTTATTTTATATACATTGGTGAGTAAAGTAGGATGCATTTACTTATATAGACATGGGTATTTCTCCACAATACTAATCTTCATATAATTCAAATGTATTTGTCTTAGTGTAACATTTTTTGTTTTGTGATACTAGGCATTGAACCCAGGTCTCAAGTGATCTACCCTGAGCTTACATCCCCAACTCTTTTTGCTGTAAGACAAGTTCTTGCTAAGTTTTCCAGGCTGACCTCACATTCAACAGTCCTCTTGCTAGTTTTGTTTTTGTTTATATAAAACCACCTCTACTTTTGTTACTGAGATATTTAGTACCTTTAAAACATTTGAAAATCCTTCTAGGGGATGTGATAAGTTCAAGAAATTCTCAAAATAACCATGGTTATGCCCCCTCTCTGTGTGCAGAACTTCGCACATGCTACCACTTAGCTACACACTTTTCAGATTTTGTGAGGCATTGATCCTATTGTATAAATTTCAGAATTTAAGCCAGTAAATCACTGCCTTGACCATGACAATGTGTGACTAGTAAATATTGTTTTTGTCTTAAAGCCCATTGCTGAAGCACCATTCAAGTTTGACATGGAATTGGATGACTTACCTAAGGAGAAGCTCAAAGAACTCATTTTTGAAGAGACTGCTAGATTCCAGCCAGGATACAGATCTTAAATTGGTCAGGTATCTAGAACTTTAACTATACAGTTAACCCCCTAGCAAGGGAGAGATGGTACAAGTTAAAAACATCTTTAGAAGGAAAAAGGAATTCAGTTGTTTCTCCCTTGGATTGATAGAGCTTTCCTTCTGATTGCTTCATGGTGTGAAATGAAGAAATTAGACTTCATCTTTCACAGATATGAGGACATGAAATAAAGTGGCAGCTCTTAGACACTATGACAGTGATGTGTATTGTGGGGGTGGGGTATATGTGAGAACATTACTCGGGAAGGAATAGCTTTGAGGCATTTACTCCTGAAAAACCTTATTTTACTTTATATGACATTTTAAATGTTCAGAAATTCTATTGTGTAACTTTCATGGCCTTGGGACTGTGTGGTTGGTTGGTTGGTTGGTTGGTTGGTTGGTTGGTTGGTTGGTTGGTTGGTTGTGGTGTTAAGGATTGGATCCAAGGCCTCATGCATGCTAAGCAAGTGTACTACTGAGCTACACTTCTAAGACTTGAGAAGAGGGAAAGGGGGTTAAAGGATAATGGATGAATATGCTCAAAATACATTATCATGTATGAAAATTTCAGTAAAACCCATTATGTATAATTAATATATAATAAAATACATTTAAAAATAAAGATTTGAAAAGATAAAATTTTATTCACTAAACACTGTAACTAAATGGAAGCCATTCATGACAAACACTGATAAAGAGAATTACATGTAGGAATTAAGCAAACTAGGAAAACAGTGAGTGTGTGAGGGGAGGATCATGGAGACTGTGCAGAAGACATCGAGGAAAGGAAGGAGAGAGGAGCACAGCATGGGAAGAGAGAAAAAGTAATAAACAGTCCTATAACTGGGCAGTGGTGGTGCACTTTAATCCCAGCACTTGAGACGCAGAGGCAGGTGGATCCCTGTGACTTTGGTCTATGAAGTGAGTTCCAGGATAGCGAGAAATGTTTCACAGAGAAACCCTGTCTCAATTGGGAAAAAAAAAAAGGAACGAAATGGATTTCATGCTGTGATGCTGTGGCTTCATGTTTTGGAGGATTCAGTTGGGGATCGGAACGTGGTACTTCTTGTGCTGGCTGGAAAGCATGAGTGGTCACTGCTTTTAGAGAGGAGGGGTCTCTTGTTAAGCTTTGTGTGTCCATAGTAGCAGTCGGGTCTCTGGCTGTCCCTCCATCTTCTGTCTTATAACTCAAGGTAGTCCATCACTTTGTATTCTTTTCCATAATCCTTTAAATTAGAACTAAAGATTATTTGAAAGTTAATTTACTCTTTAGGAGTCATGTTCCTTCCCATCCTCTCCATCACACCATCACCACAGTACCAAGTTGTATTAGGGATTACTTGTCCCTCTTGTCTGTACTCAGGGGGATGAATGGACCTTGTTGGCAGCTCTGTTCATCCTGCAGTTCTTGTTCGTTCTGTGTTCTTGGGCAGATTCCCTCTTGAATAAAGTACAGCTGCAGAAGAAGTAATCCACAATGTTTGAGTTTTCCAATTGTCTTCCCCAGATAAAACAGATCCAAAAGAAATAGCCCAAGTACTTAAGCTAGAGAGTCTCCTGATGGACCTGATCCATAAATGTCACTGTGCCAGATACCACTGTTACTGGTTTACACATGGAGTATGGGCTAGAGAAACTGAGAAAAGCTTTCTTGAGGCAAAGTCTAGACTGATCTCTCAGAAGGATCTGTATGTTCCTAGACTGAACTTCATGAACTTAGGTACGTAAGGGAGAATATGGTAAAATAAGAGAAAATAGAATTTGTGCTAGAATGTAAAACAGTGAGGTAAAGCATTCTAGATGCGACTGAAGTACTAACAAGGGAAAAGACCTAGAGAAGCAGCATGAAAGGAGCTGGTGTAGCCTTCAGCAAACAGTCCTGTCCGTGGCCACTGCAGACAAGGTGGTGTTGACAAGAAACCAGTAATACTATTACAGCAGTTTAGTGCTGGAGAGCCATATATGCTTAAAGCTTGGTATTTTCCCAGTGCTTTCAGCGACAATTTTCAACTATTCTGGAGAATTAAAAAAAAAATTAAGTAAATACTCATATCCCACCACCAGGTGCCATGGACGTTTGACTGTGCTCATTTTCTCCTCTTACCAGTCTGTCTCTTCCGCCGTCTACCTATGAACCCATCTCATTTATTTCATACATTTCAACGAGAAATTGCCGTCTATAGTGACTTACAGTTTATTCCTTTAACATTAAAATAAGGGGCCAGAGGAATGGCATCCACATGGTGGTCACAACCACCTGTAACTCCAGTTCCAGGGGATCCTCCTCCCCCCTCTTGCAGGCTCCATGGTCACTGTACACACACATAAAACACCCATACACATAAAATAAATGATAATTTTTTAAATTAAAAAAAGTAAAAATCCAGAAGGTAGCACTGAAGTGTATGCTGACAGACAGGTCCTCTCAGGTTCATTTTGCATGTGATCATACTCCTCAGTCTTAGTCATAGATCTAAGAACTTGACAACAGTATTAAGAAATGTTTTTGAGCTCAGACAAGCTCCAAGCTGAGGATAGGGAGTGCTGAGAGATAAAGGGACATTAGAGGGAGGGGCATACAACTGGAAGTTGTACCCTCAAACACCTGCTGCCTGGGGCTAGCTTTCAGGTGTCCTTCTGTGGCCTGCGCAGTTCTGAAAGGTGGGGAGGGTAGTTGCATTTTGCAGGTGGATTACTAAGAGCATTACCCTCTGCTCCCTTTGTTTCCTAGAAGATAAAAGCATTTTAGGGCCTCATTAACCTGTCAGCCTAGTTGACCTATGGCACATATCCTTACCACCCTGACTGGGGGGTGAGGGGGGCGAGGGGGCAGGATTTCTCTGTGTGTCCCTGGCTAACCTTGAAATCACTCTGTAGATCAGACTGGCATCAAACTCAGAAAAACACTGGCCCTGCCTCCTGAGTGCTGGGATTAAAGGCATGTGCCACCACACATCTGGCCTCCACCCTGTCTCTTGAGTGGCAGGTGAAAGCCATATCCCTGAAGTTGCTTGCGACCTATCAAAGCAACACTGCCAGATCTTTGTGCTAGTATATCAAGTCAGTAAAATTCCAAAGAGAATATCTTCCTAATATTAGAAGCACTTGGTCACTATACCAGCCCAACTAGATTTCCTTTTCAGAATCGGATACAACATAGGACTTACATGGCAGCGCTTTCTCTTCTCAGAGGTAGTAGAAAATGATGGGTACTAACGAGGCTGACCTGTTCTGTGCAGTGAGTACTCTGGCAGCCTGAGTGTCGGCCATGTGTACCCCAGTAGTGTGAACTTGAACAAGCCCTCCAAGAACTCCTAATACTCAGGGCTTTGGGGGCCCTGACTCAGTCACTGGACTGCATTATGGTGAGAGTAGATTGTTGTATGGTCTCTCCCAAGTAAAAACATACTTCAGAAAAGTAAAGAGATATGACTTGTGTTTTTCTATAGTGACATTACAGATGACCGGCCGTATGCAGGCTGCTGGAGGGGAGGGAGAGGTGTCTTGCTGAGCACAGACAGATGAATGTTTTGTTGACCAGAAGATAGATGACAAGCCATTGACCTGAGTGCTTCATTTCACCTTCTAGCATGGAGACCAGCTACAGCTTCTTACCTTTCAGTATCCCAGCCTACTGCTCTCACTGCCCATCAGGAAGACAAAACTTGGGCACTAGCAACCCCATCGTCCCATTGCAAGCATAGGTGACTGTCCTGCCTGTTCATCTAGCAGAAAGGGAACTTTCTAAGATAGGAAGGTCTTTTCAGTAGAGAGGCAATATTTTAAAAAGATCCTTTAAACTCTGGTGTTTGGCTGTTGGAGTGGAGGGTGCTACATTGTTAATGAAGGGTATTTGGGGAAGCCAACAATGCTGTGAGTATGATTAAATGTGGGCATGTGTCTTCCCTTAGTCCCTCTTGTCTTAGCGTTTCTATTGCTGTGAAGAGATACCATGATTGACAACGCTTATAAAGGAAAACATTTAGTTGGGGCCGGTTATCAGCATGGCAGTATACAGGAAGACATGGTGCTGGAGCGGTAGCTGAGTTCTACATCCACATTGGCAGGCAGCAGGAAGAGAGACTGAGCCACTAGGCCTGGCTTGAGCTTCTGAGACCTCAAAGCCCACCTCAAGTAACACACTTTTTCCCACAAGGCCACACTTTGTGGTAACACCACCCCCATATGGAGGGGCATTTTCATTCAGACCAACACACTGTACTAATTCAACTCTTAAAAATTGTCTGAAAAATCGGCCAGTGGTGGCTCATGCCTTTAATCCCAGCACTCAGGAGGTAGAGGCAGGTGGATCTCTGAGTTTGAGGCCAGCCTTGTCTAAAGAGCTAGTTCCAGGATAGGCACCAAAGTTAGAAACCGTGTCTGGTTGGCGGGGGCGGGGAGTGTCTGAGAAAGATGGCTGTGAAATGAGGCCACGTTCCAGCCTTCAGGACCCGCATGTTAGAGATGTCATGTATGTGACCTTTTTAAGGCTCTATATTCCCATTACATTTTACCTTGCTGTTTTGTACTGTTACTGTTATTGTGACATGGCTCAATCCTTACTCCTGAGTTTGTCTTTTTTTTACAGGACAAGGGCTCAGAGGACTGGACGTGCTCAGATGTCGGTGTTCCTCCCAGTTCTTGACCCCTGGTCCTGTCTCCAGCCCGTCTCAGCTTACCCACTCTGACTCCTTTGAGCCGCTTGGAGGGGCAGTTTCTGGTAGTAGTGGCTTTTATACTTTCACAGAATCCCTTTGTCCAGAGATGCTTCCTGGTGGCACCAGTGCCCTGCAGCAGTGTGCACGTTGAGTGCATTTACTGCATACTGTTGCTTAGTCACTAACTGCTTTCTGGTTTGAAAGATGCAGTGGTTCCTCCTCTCCTGAATCCTTTACATGTCATCCTGCTGAACCATGCAGCCTCACCAGAGCGAGAGTCTTTCCAAACTGGCCCCAGTCACTGGCTCTCGCTTTACAGTAAAGAATGCTATTACATAAGGCACTTTAAGTCAGTGACAGCTCAAAATTTGCACTTCATCGGTTGACTAGTAACTGTCTACCCAGAGCAGGAGCTTGTGGACATCCCTGGATGGTATTGCAGGCTGCAGGGGCATGTGCTTCTGTCATGGGAGTCCTTTGGGGGCATTTTTCTATGTATCATGTTAGTTCCATATTTAAGGTATGTGCTATTTACCCAGCTTCTAAAAAATTGATCATTGTTCTAGAAAGGAAGCCTTGCGCTGGCAATGTTATTCTACAGGTTTTCTTGTACTGTAATGGAGGTACACTTGCCAACATGTTAGGTGCTGTCCTTAACCAGAGATTTAAAGTAACAGCTGTGCTTGTCATTTGCTGCAAGATGAATAAGCACTGAGCTCTAGAAGTTTCTGGTGAAGTAGAGAGCAAGCTGACCTAGATGTTCAGGGAGGAGCTCCATATATACCTTGAGCTGTTTCACACAGAAGGCTGTTTGCGTAACCACATTCACTGCCTTGGGATTTAGCTAAGAGGAACGCTGCGTCTTTAAATGAGAAAGTGTACAGTTCTTCTCTTACAGCATGTCAGCATCTCCAGCCCACTTTCCAGCAGTATAATGACTTGTAATAAAGCCTTCATGAGCTCTCATCATGAGGCTCTGTTCTGTTGCCAAGTTGAGGTGTTTCTGGTACTGCTGAGTTAATGTCATAAAAAACTAGCAGTAACTGTTCGAGCTCTCTCCTCTTTACTGATTGCCTCTATTCTGTTCCTGCGCTGTGTGCTGTGGAGTTGATGGTGTTATCCCAGTGCAGTGCCTCCTGACCCCCTCACTGCTCTCTGGTGAGAAGTTTGCCTTGTTCCATACTTACTGTGCCCTTGCATGACTGTTAAGGCTTTCTGTGCAGAGATCACTGTCTAAGTGTCACAGCCTATGATTGAGCAAAATCTATTGTGACCTCTGAGTTGTTTTCCACAGAGAGACTGCTACCCAGAAGATAACTTAGGAAAGATAATTCTAGTGTTAGGTTTTCATTTCTCAGCCGTCTTTTTTGTTTTTCTCCCTTGTTTTTTGACAGCAATGGAGAATGGATTCTATATAGACTGCCTGCTAGTATGAACAGCAATGCACTTGTAACTCATGGAAATAAATGTACATCTTTTTATCTTTACACCGATGATACGATTCAGTGTTGATTTCCTCTGGATCGGTGTGTCTTAAGTGGATAGTCATAATCAATTTGTGCTTCAGACAGAAATGTTCCTGGGCCTCATTCCACTCCTCCACCCACCTCCTCCCTGCACTGCCCCACACAGTTGTTTATGTAAGATGGCTTAGGTCCTCTACCCAAGCGTGATGGTGCACACCTTTAGTCCCAGCACTCAGAAGGCAGAGGCAGGTGGCTGTCTGTATTGGAGGCCAGCCTGGTTTACATAGCAAAGTTCAGGACTACATAGGCCCAGCCTTAAAAAGCAAGTAAAAGAAAGGTCCTCTCCTCATTGTCTGGACAGCAAATGATTCTGACATAGTCCAAACAAAGCAGGCTGGAATCTGGTTCCTTCTGAAAAGGGCCTTCCTGCCTGTGTGACCCTAGAGCTATGAGAAGGGCTGCTCAGAGCCCACGGTACCTGCTGCAAGGTTCAAAGTGACACACACCTCACCTGCCTGCAGCATGGCTGACTCCTCCTCACAAACCAGATCTCGATTCTTGCCCTAAGTACCTGCCTTTCACTTCCACACATGAAGTCACTCAGCTCTAATAATACACTAGTAGTGAGTTTTCATTGTTCTTTTTTCTTTTTTAAAGCATTGACAGTTTTCCTACTTATTTCTTCTTTATATTTCTAAGGGAGGTTTTACTTTAATTTGCAATCTTCTAAATAAGGAAACCATAACCTCACCTTCTAGACTGAGCTGTCTGCACTCCCATTCCTGGTACTGTGGGGTGAGATTAGCCTGAAACCACTCACTGCATCTTACAGCCACTCGCTGTACCACAACTAGGATAGCTTTCATTGTGTGCATGGCATGTGACACCCCCGAGGCCATGTAGCCTCTGTAACTGTGACAGCTGTCACGTATGGTCACACTCATGACTTTGGTTCTTCTCACATTTCCAAGATACACTGGTGACATTGAGTGCCTCCATTATGTATATACACAGATAAGCTATCAGGTGGTGGGGTTTTCCATGTCTGAAAATTTGAGCAGAACACTGGTGAGAAAATTATGCTCCTTTTAGTTAGTTGAAGAAGACACCTGCCCAACAATCCAAGACAGATTATGAGCATTCTGCCCAGTGTTGAGCCAACACTGACCTACATTGAGGCCTCTCAGTAAAGAATGGTGTGTGTGCATGTGTGCTCGCTCACCTCATTCCTGCTCCTGTGAGTGGGATAGCACAGTGGGGTGGAGGTGACCGTTAGCTTTGACAAGCTGTGCACTAACAGCAGATGTCTCTGAGGGATCACAAAGGTCGACCATCCACACTGCATGCCACATAGTGTTCAGACCACTTAGGGGAGTTTCATCTGCTTATAACACTTATGTTAATATTAATAGTTACATTTGAATTTTTGGTGACTTACATAGTATGGTAATGGTATGTTAATACACAAACTCATATATGCATATGCTTTGGGTCCATCATAATTCTTTTATATTTGTAAATCAGTGTTTTGGAACAATCCCAAGTTTAAGGGAAATATTTTTGTAAATGTAATAATGGTTTTGAAAATCTGAGCAGTTCTTTTGCTTATGCATTTTTAAAGCATTTGAGCTTTAAAATTGTTGTGCTACTGTGTGAAATATGGTACCTAAGACCCAGAAGAGAAATGTGAAAGAGGGGAGTCAGTGTGACTTCTCATACAGTGTCCAGCTTGACATAGTGGATCAACAACAGCAGGATCAGAGTCTCTAGGGTTGCTTCAGGTTTACCTAAAGCTTGTTGCCCTTTTGTGCCATTTATCCCTGCAGAACACTCCAGAAGTTCTTACACTGCTTTGTATCTGCTTTGTACTGTTGGTACATTTTTGGTATTGTATCCCAAAATGCATAGATTATTTAGGATAATGGTAAGTTTAAAAAAAATAAATGTTGAAGGAAGATTTTATTAAGAATCTAAATGTTGTTTCATTATATTGTTAAACTTGAGCATTTATCTGTGATTTATGTGATTTGGTTAATGTGTATAAAAATTGTAAGAGAAGTTTATATTTCATCTTAATTCTTTTGATGTTGTAAACGTGCTTTTTAAGAGATATTATTTGAATGTTTATGGCACCTGACTTGTAAAAAGAATTACAAAAAAAATTCTTAGAATCATTAAATTGTGTCACTGTGTTACCAGGTAACGGTGCTGTTCAGTACGGTGTAGTTGTTCCACATAGCATGCCTGCTGACTTGGACTCTACTGTAGCTGTTAGTAGTAGTCACAGATGGATGCTCTGGGTAACTCTGAGTATTCTGTTGAGACCTTGGTTATGGGGAAGGAGAAGGCCCCTCCATCCCCCGCCCCAACCCCTGGCCTTCAGTGGCCCCAGTACAGGCAGACATCAGGTGCAGTCTCTTTTCACGCCAGAAATTCATGACTGTTAACAAGTCTTGAGCATTGGCTTCTTAGTGTTGTTGGCAGTGACTTATTTACAAGTTAGAGATACGGGCAAGTTTTTTTTTTTTTTAATGCTGTGGTGGCTTTATTCACTAAACGCCAGTTGACCACCTTTCCCTCTGTTCTTAGCTGTAACTGGCTCTCTTTGTGCTCAGTCTCTGTAGCAGACTGTTAGCTGTGAAAGGGAATCTTTATCATATGCCATGTGTACAGAAGGTATAAAAATATATTTCAAGTACTTATCACCATACCACACAGCAAATACTGAGTGAGTACCAAGTCTTCCCAAATGTTTCTTAAGATGCTGCACGTTGTTGCATGGTGCTAGTAAATCTCTGCTTTGAAAACTCCTCAAGAAATGGTGTGACCTAAGCTGAATGGTTCAGAAGGGTGTTTTGAGCTGCTTGGCATATCACATTCAAATCTTCAGGAGAAAACGATGGAAATGACTATTTTCTTTGTTCAGTGCTGAAGCCTGATGGTTATGGTTGACCTACTTTGCCAGCCCTTAACAGCCATGACAGACCAGCATCTTCATTGCCATACTTAATCTGAACTAAGACTGGGAGTGGAGTCACAGCAGGTAGATACAAATGTAGAAGTCCTCCTTGAGGTCCAGTACCCAGGTGAACAGGGTACGGCCTGAGAGTGTCCATAGGAGTAGTAATGTGATGGGTTTTCTGTGGCATGCGGTTTGTGTTTCTCCAGGTCTAAGAGGAAAGAGACAACAGGGAAGAGAAAACAGTCAGTGAAAAAGAACAGTAGATAGATGCCAGCTTCTTTGACTCAGCCATAAAGAATAGCTAAAACCAGTGATTTTTCAGGTGGGGAAGAAACAGCAGGCTCATGCCTCACAATATGTCTTTTTTTTTAATTAATTTATTTATTTATTTGTTTGTTTTGGTGAAGTAAAGATCACGGCTAATGGTGAGGAAGATCCTCTGTGAGAAGTAGAAATTAAAGGGCTATCCTCTAGAGAGGGCAGTGGAGCAGTGACTCAGTGAGAAAATCAGCAGAGGGCCAGGGGCAAAGGGCTATGGTGTAGGTAAGTGTGGTGTAGGCAGATTCCCCTATCTCCACAGGAGGGCAGAAAAGTCAGTAGAACTATTTACACGGTCTGGGTGTGTCTCCCATGCACATAGTGACACTACATAGCCAGGACGGAGGAGCAGAAGAGACTGTCCATTTCAGTAATCGTCCAGTTGCGGCTAGGCATGATAGCATACACATTGAATCCCAGCACTCTGGAGACAGAGCCTGGTCTTTATTTAAAGAGGGCGTTCCAGACCAGCTGAAGATACTTAAGGAGACCTTGTCTCAAAAAAATATATATAATAAAAATCAGTGAAAGAAACTTGTCTGTGTGTCTTTCCCTTGGTTTACTAATTTCAAGTGAATCCAGAAAACACTAAATTCCTGCTGGGAACCTGCAAAGCCAGCCTCAAGAACCATCGGTGTCTTCATGAAACCACCAGAGTTGTATGCCTCTGCAGAGAAGGGAGAGAACGCTTGACTGTAACATGCAAGACCTTTCTCCCAAAAGAAAAACAACAAACTTTCCTGTAGTAGATTTGGGGGTATTCCTGTGGGGATTCACGAAGTATTCACTTAAAAGCAACAATTGTGACAAGAATGTGAAAAGTAGTCACTGCTAAAACAGCTTTCTTAACATTCTGAGAACATCAGCAGGGCCCACTAGGTACCCTTTGCTGACTTTGGTTGTGGGCACATAAGCACTTGGGTGGTTTTTGAAATTCAGGACATGTTTAATCATCAGTGTCTGGAGAAACTGCTTTGTTTCCTGCTTTCCCTTCATTTACAATTTCCTAATTTCCTCTTCACAAACTTGAGGGTTTATGAGAGAATGGAGAGAAGTGATTATTTTGGGGGTTTTGATGTTTGCAGCATGAACAATAGCAAGGACACAGTCACTGAGCCTGCCTCCAGCCTGAGGGTTGTTCTTGTCGGGCACATAAGAGCTTGGAGGTGATCTCCTTGACTGACAGGACTTGTTACAATAGTGCCAGGCTGGACCAGGCCAAGGACGGGAAGGTTGCCCAGGGTTTGGGCTCAGTGATGTACAGGGGACAAAGACTTGAGAAAAAAATGGTAGAAATCAAGGCCAGCACCGGCTACATAGCAAGACCTTGTAAAGAAAGGCATTGCCTGACAGGTGGCACACTTTTAATCCCACTACTTGGGAGGCAGAGATAGGATCTCTGAGTTTGAGGCCACCCAGGGCTACAGTACAGATAAATCCTGTCTCAAAAAACTAAAAAACAAGGTGTTAAGTATAATCTTAAGATGAGCCTCTCCACCGACACAAAATCAATTAGAACAGATTAGACCAAATCAAAGATTCCCACATTTAATGAATGCAGAGTTCCTGGGGAGCATGGCAGGGGAAAGACAGACCATGCCAAACCCAAAGATTATGTTTTTCTTTTTCCAGCCTAACCTGTGGGAGTGGTCCTAACCCTCCTTGGGGTCAGCGCTTGGCAGGCTTTCTGGGAGGTAGGGTCCAGCCAAAGGCAACTCCCGGGGGAGAGTATTTGAGATGTAACATTGTGCTCCATTGGTGCCCCTAGAATAGATGACACAGACTAGGGTGACACTTTCAATCATCTCCTTGGATATAGGGATGTGAGGGGGCTGGGGTCTCGCTTTCAATCAAACATCCCAGAGTCCTTGGATATAGGGGTGTTGGCTTAAGTCTGGCTACTTCCTGCAGGCATGGGGCAACGTGGGAGAGGGGGACCTGGGAGTTGGTGCACTCACACTCGCGAGAGGTGTGGGTAGAATGGCATCCAGTATACTGTCATCCTGGAGTCCTTGGGCAGCTGCTTTTTGAGGGAGATGAGAAGGCAGGCGACTATTGGCCCTGTGAAATGGGGCTAGCCTTGGGATGGGACACAGTAGCAGATACCAATGGTGAAGTCCCAGTAGCTGGTGTAGATTGTTGGCGTTGTCTGGAGAGTGCTTTATAAGTTGTTCTTGGCCCAGGCAGCAGGAGTGACCTGTAAAATATATTTGAGACTGGCTGGGGTTAGCATGGCAAGACTTTTCCCAGAACTTGTAAGAAAACTGGAAGAGGCTATTGCTTTTAGGATACACCTGAAACCTGTTAATCCTGACTTGTTAAAGAGGCACACCTGTCTGTATTTTAGCAGGAAACTTCATTAAATGTCACGGATGAAGTAATAATAGTACCTAAATTAGCAAAAATGAGACAGCTTTTTAGCTGTGCAGGCAATCCCAAATCCTTCCCTTAGTCCTTAGAGAACACCAGTCTTAGAAGCAGTGCTTGCTGCTGAATACAAGAGGCCCAAAGATTTTTCCTATGTGGGGAAGATTTAGTCTACCTGTCTTGACAGAATGAGAAGATCAATGTGGGGAGCTGAAGAGGTGAAAGGCCACTTTTTGCTATGTGGGTGGGTTTACCAAACCCAAAGGCAAGGCCAGGATGTGGAAGGTTTTCTGTCTTGGAGGAGCTAAAGGGTGCTGCAGAGGCTGGCATGTCTGTCTTAGAAGCTCTTTTGTTAAATGCCGTATTCTCAGATCTGTAAAGGCACTTGAGAATTAGGTACCATTTCCTGTTATTTTAAGTTGGACATACAAGCTAAATTTAGGCATGTATTCTATCCAATAGGTTAGTTTACCAATGGTAGTAATGTAAGAAGATTAAAAGGAATATTTTAATGAGCCAAAGAATTATAGCACATGTACTTTTGCCCAAAGATGGTGCTGAGGTCAAAATAGCAGCTACCCACTTGTTTGGATTTTTCCAGAGCTGTCACAGTCTGGAGTTATCTTAAAACGAGCACATGAGCACACAGAAACATAAATCTACATCATGAAAACACATTTACACACAGAGACATACTGTGACCACATCATTCGTATGGACAGACAAAGCTCTTGGGAACCTGTGTCAGCTGACCAACTTAAAACCCCTAGTGTAGTTTAGCAGAATGAGGCAAACAGCAGGAGAGGGGAGAGCAGGGGAGCGTAGCCTAAACAGCGGGCTTTGGGAGTCTTGTTTACTTAATTGTTAAACCCAATTTTAAAGGATTTTTGTAAAAGGCCATCAAAAGGTGTTTTAGCAATCAGCTTGGAATCACAAGCAACCCATTAGAAGCACATGCCTGTGTGACTCAAGTCTGTCACCGTGCATCCACTGGGACAGACCCTGAGCCAAAAATGGGGCTGTGAAAATTGAATGGCAGGCATCCCTGCATGCAATCTTCACCTCAGTGTGAAGTCAGTGTGGGTCAGGCTTCCGGTGCAGGCTACAACTTGAGCAGAAAGCCCGAAAAGCAAATGGGTCACCCCAGGAACTCTACTGGCCATGCACTTTAAAAGGGGAAGTCACCTGAACCCGATCTTGCCTGGTGGAGAGTGAATGAGGGGCTTTTTCTGGCACGTGGCCCTGGTCCCTCAGGGAAAATACAAACCATTTCTGTGGGAAAGCTCCAATAGGAAATCTTAAAATAGGCCTCTCCGCTGATGCAAAATAACTCAGATTGGACCAAATCAAAGATGCCCATGTTTAATGACTGCAGCCCTCTCGGGTGATCCAGAGCATGGGGGGGGGGGATACAGGGAGAACACATACAACACCCAAAGACTATGTGTTTGTTTTTCTGGCCTAAATAGCCTGTGGGGGTGGTCCTGACCCTCCCTGGGGAGGGTCAGCACTTAGCAGGCTTTCCCAGAGGTGGGAGTCTAGCCCAAGGCAATTCCCGGGGGGGGGGGGAGGAGGGGCTTGAGATGGAGCTTTATGCTCCATTGCCTACAGGAATGAGTAGCACCCTGCTCCTACCTTGTTAGACGGTGCACTGGCCACTGCCACGTTAAGAATAAATCTCTGGGCCCTTGGGATGGCTTCAAGGATAGGGGCACTTGCCATTAATCCTGAGATTGATTCTTTGAACCCCTTGCACTCACACAGACGCATGAAGTAATTCTTTTTTGTTATTGTTTGTTTGCTTTTTAACTTTAAATCCCTACATGTCAAAGCAGCTGCCTTAGCTGAACTCAGTTCAGTTGTAACGGAAATGCAATATCAAAACATTTAACAAAGGAAACTAGGCTGTTAGTGGTGGCACTACCCCACCCCAAGGAAAGGTTAAAGGAGTTAATATAAGGATAAGAGGGATTAATCCCGGGAAACAGGCTGAGGCACAGCATTTAAAGCTGGGAACCCTGGGCCTGCCTGAAGTATTTGCTGCAGCTGGGAGTGAGTAAACCACACAAAGGGCATTTTAATCTTTTGTTTTTGAAAAGTAGAAGATGTCAGGAAAGGAACAGCATGCTTCTGCCCCTCCCCTTTGTGCACTCTGGAGGCACTGGGGTTTGCAGACTGTAAGCAGTCAGCTAGCACACAGGCTGCAGTTCTGCCCACGTAGGGAGCAGCCAGAGCTTGACTCGAAGCCATGTAGAACTGGCGCAGAGTCTACTTGGCATTGCATGGCTGCTTTTCTGCTGTTTTCGCTTAAGGATGGGTTGTGGTCATAGAATGATGCTCACTAGAGAGCAAAAAACATGTCTTAGAAGAAAACAAGTCCACCCTGGTCACCAGGAGCCACTGTTGGGCCACCTTGGCAGCTAGAGCCAGGCCACGGCTGATTGCTGGCATGCCTTAGTTATCCCCCCATACATCCTGTATAGACCCAGCTGTGCTGTGATTGAGTAGCGTCAAACAAGTTGGTCTCAGCCTGAAGTTGCTCTGTCTCACCATGCCTACCCCAAAGGCCTGCCGACACATCCTCTTTCCCTCCTCTCCTATATCCTGCTTGCTTTGAGTTTTGTTTTTCCTTGATTGTACAGGTCATGCCAGGTGTTTGATGTCAGAAGTGAGCACCGACCTGCCCAGCCCAGGACATCCCCATCTCCATCCCAGTCTCAGCAGCAAGCACACAGCAAGAACCAGGTCACATGCCCTAAGAAGTCTCTGAGGTCACCCGAGCCCGCTCACCACAGGGCTAAGCTGGGCAGCTTGCCCGTTCCCAGTGGTGAATCCTCACCAGGTCTGACTCAAGAACCAAACTACCACTCCTCAAGGCAGGACAGAAAGGCAAGTCTTCCAGAGTGGAGACCAAGAGCTCCCCAACCTGCACCCATGGGAGCTCTGCTTCTGGGATAGTCTCATCATGATTGTTCCACATTCTCCGCTTCACCAGTAGCTTACCTGATACACCAGGTGATGTGGGAGTGTCATCTATCTGTTGCTTTCATTGGTTAATTAATAAAGAAACTGCTTGGCCTTTGATAGGCCAGCCCTTAGGTGGGTGGAGTAGACAGAATTCTAGGAGAAAGAAAGCTGAGTCAGGCAGTCGCCATGATTCTCCCACCCGACACAGATGCAGGTTAAGATCTTCCCTGGTAAGCCACCTCGTGGTGCTACACACATTATTAGAAACGGGTTAAAGCAAGATGTGAGAGTTAGCCAGTAAGAGGCTAAAACTAATGGGCCAAGCAGTGTTTACAGTTTCCATGTAATTATTTTGGGTAAAACTAACCATGCGGGCAGCCGGGCCCTGGGAACACTGCCCACTGCTCCTACTACAACCAGGGAATTTGTATAAGGCAACATCCTCCAGCATCCCAACAGACGCCTGAGGTTTGTATTTGCTCAGCATGTTCTCTACCACCAAGCTACAACCCCAGCCCAGCCACAGGGCTTGGTGCTTTGTATGACCCTGGCAACAAGAGAAAGGGAAGTTTTCAACCTAGAAAGAAACTTAAGGACACGTTGAAGAGCAGAAAAGGAGGCTGAGGTGGGAGGAACACAGGTTCTAGGCTAGCCTGGACTTTATGATGAGCCCATCTCAAAATTTTCATTTTACCACCTTCCCTCCATTGATACAGTGTGTTTACGTAGACCTTGGGTCAAGCACGTTCTTGGCCTGTAATCCTAGCACTCGCAAAGCTAAGGCCTGGGAATCACAAGCTCCAGCTTGAGCTACTTACAGAGAACCTGTCTGGGAAAAAGTAACAAGGCTCTAATCTCAGCATGCAGGAAATCGAGCTAGGCAGACCTCTGTTAGTTCCAGGACAGCCAGGGCTACACAGGAAAGATCCTGCTGATGGGTTTGGGGGAGGGGATGGATGGAAGGAGAAAACCAACTCCTACAGGTTGTCCTGACCACTGTGCATCTACCATGGAATCTGAGGATGAGACGTGGGTCGTCATGCTTGTACGGCAAGCAAGCACTTTCAACCACTCAGTCATCTTGTTGTTGTTGTCTTGGGTTTTTTTTTTCTGATGTCACACAAGCCACCACAGACAATAGTGCAAAGAGCTGATGCAACTGGAGACAAAGCTTAAGAATCAACAATGAAAACCCCTGCCTCGTTCAGCCAAGAGCCCTCACCTGTCACCACTAACGATTACCGAGCTAATTAGGTGTCTTTTAGTGAAGAATCCTGTCTTGGTGGTGGTTTTGCTTTCAGCAAATGGGAATGATAAAGGCCAGCTGCTGTACGGTTGTAAAGTAGTGTGCGCCTTGGCGCTATTGATATACTAGAAATAAATGCAGTGCATCTGGCCTGCCAGCATGCCTGGGCCCAGCGAAACTGAGTTTCACCTTAGCGATGCCACCATTGGATATCCCGTGACAATAATGAAAGAGAAAGTGGCAGCATGGGTAAAGACGTTGATACCAGCTAGTGTTTCAGCATGGCAAAAAGAAAGCATGTCACGTCAGTTTCCCACCAGGCTGGCAATCTCAGCAAGTCAACACAGCAGTGTGGCAATTGGTGAGAATTGTTTAGCATAGCGTTTCATATGGCAAGAAACGGCACACACACTGCCTTGGCCATCTTGCTTCCTTTGAGGGGGAGGGGCTTTGAGACAGGGTTTCTCTGTATATTCCTGACTGTTCTGGAACTCTGTAGACCAGGCTGGCCTCAAACTCACAGAGATCCTCCTGCCTCTGCCTCCCGGGTGCTTCTTTCCTCTTTAGGATGCACGCCATCCCAGCTGCAGCCTGTTGGCTGTATGATCTTAGTCACCTGCTGATGGAGGAAGGTCATTGGTTAAGTAAAGAAACTGCCTTGGCCCTGATAGGTTAAAATTTAGATAGGCAGAGTAAACAGAACAGAATGCTGGGAGGAAGAGGAAGTGAGCTCAGACGCCATGCAGCTCTCTCCAGGGCAGAAGATATACAGCCAGCCACCAGGTCAGACATGCTGAATCTTTCCTGGTAAGCGCACCTCATGGTACTACATAGATTATTAGAAATGGGTTAAGAGGCTGAAACTAATGGGCCAGGCAGTGTTTAAAAGAATACAATTTGTGTGTTGTTATTTCGGGGTATAAGCTAGCCAAGCGGCCAGGAGCCGGGCTGTGGGAAGAGGCCCACAGCTCCCACAACAACCTGCCCCCACCCCACCCCCGTCTAAACATCAGACTAAGCATCTGCTCTTCTCATGCCTGACGGTATGAATTGAACCTCAGCCTGTAAAGTTCTGGAAGGTCACTCAGACCATCTCCAAACGAGAGCAAGATTTAGCAGCTGTGTCTCCCCACATGGTACAGATTCTAGCTGTGTTTCTGAGCTAGGTAGGTTTGCTGTCTACCCCAAAGTCACGTTGCCTGTTCTCTCATCCAGGAAATTACGACAAAAACATTGTTGTGTGTGCATGTCACACTGGCTGCTGGCTTCCTCAGGTTCAGGTATCAAAAATGGTTCTAAATAAAAGCTTCACATTCAAATATCGGGCCTAGAGACCAGCACCTGCGACCTAGCCACACCCAGTCACTGTGGGAGGACTGAATGGAAGTAGAGTGCCCTTGTTGAAGGATGGATTTTAACTGAGCTGGCAACACAGCTCAGCAATAGTGGCACACTTGCCTAGCAGGTACGTTCCTAGCACTGAAGAGGAAAAGAAGTTTTTGGAGGTGGTATGATGTGGGATTTCCCTCTATATGCTCTGAGTACATTTTATTACCATTGGTTAATAAAGAAATTGCCTTGGCCTATGGCAAGGCAGAATATAGCCAGGCTGAAAGAGATATATGGAGTAGGCAGAGTCAGAGACTCCATGTAGTTGCTGAAGGAGGACACCAGAACCTTACCAGTAGGCCACAGCCTCATGGTGATACATAGAGTAATAGAAATTGGTCAATTTAAGATGTAAAAGTTAGTTAATAAGAAGCCTGAGCTAATAGGCCAAACAGTGTTATAATATAGTTTCTGTGTGATTTTTTTCAGGTCTGGGTAGCCGGGAACAAAAGAGAAGGTTCCATCAACAGTGGTGTGTGCATAATATACCCAACCTTCCTCTGCACTTAGAAGTGGGTCATGCAGCCAGCCATGCAGTGGTGGCGCACACCTTTAACCCCAGCCCTCGAGAGGCAGAGGCAGGAGGATCTCTGTGAGTTTGAGGCCAACCTGGTCTACAGAGCTAGTTCCAGAACAGCTAGAGCTATTACAGAAAGAAACCCTGTCTCAAAAAACTAAAAAGAGGGCTGGAGAGATGGCTCAGAGGTTAAGAGCACTGGCTGCTCTTCCAGAGGTCCTGAGTTCAATTCCCAGCAACCACATGATGGCTCACAACCATCTGTATTGAGATCTGGAGCCCTCCTCTGGCGTGTGGGCATACATCGAGGCAGAATGTTGTATGCATAATAAATAAATCTTTAAAAAAAACTAAAAAGAGAAAGGGAAGGAAGGAGAGGAAAAAGAAGGAAGAGAGAAGAAAGGAAGAAAGAAAGAAAAATAAAAATGGGTCATGCAATCTGGGCAAGATCCTGACTCTACAACAACGGAGGTGTGTGTGGTGGAGCTGAAGATGAAGCTCAGGCAAAATGCATGTCCAGTATTCATGAAGCCCTGGGTTCAGTCCCCCGCACAGAATAAACCAAGCATGGTGGCATAATCTCTAAATTCAGGAGGATCGACGTTCAAGGTCATCCTTAGCTACATACCAAATTTGATGGGTAAATGAGAATAAAAGGGCTAAAAGATTCGTTTTACATTTTGATTAGTTACTTTTGTATAGGTGTTTTGTCTGTGTGTATGTCTGTATGCTACATGTATGCATTGTCCACTAAGGCCAGATGGGGCTGCCTGGGACTGGAGTTACAGATGGTTGCGAGCTGCCCGAGGGTGCTAGGATTCAAATCCTAACCCCAGAAGAACAGCCATTGCTCTTAACTGCTCATCTCTGCCGCACTCCCCCACCCAGCCCCTGTACTTTACAGTAGGCTCCGGACTTAGCAGTTCAGTGTGTGCGTTTTTAACAGGATCGTCTCGTGAGAGAGCAGCACTGTGCCTTGGTTGCATCGCAACTGTAGGGACCTATTCCCATCACTGGTTAACTTTCTAATTAAAATGCAGAGTTTATTTTCTCCCTCACAGTGGGAGGCAAGTCCTTAGCTCCGCGCACTCCTTCATTTGCAGGAAAAATGAGGAAATCAAGTGGCAGCTGGCAGCTCCAAGGACAGCACAGCGCCATGGCAACGGCTTCCATCAATAGCTTACTTTCATCTCTGCTCTCAGATTTTCCTCTTCTTGGTCCTAAAGCTGGAAACGTTTTAATTTGGAAAGAACATACGATAATGTGTGGTTGCTATGTCAGTGGCATCTGCACGCTTCCATAATGGGCTAGAAAGGTCAGACAGAAAACTATTAGAGAACCAGCTAAGTTTAGACACGAGGGAGCTGTGATGAGCTCTCATCCCTGCTCTTCACGTGGCACCCAGCGATCCGTCCAGTCTTCATGGAAGTTACACCTGTGTGGATTGCTTCCACCTGGCTGATTCTGGGGTTTGGAACAGAGCTGTGGGGTGGAAGCAGACTGGCAGACCCTTCAGGGGATTGCTTTAGGTAGGTCTCTTTGCCAAGACAGTGCGTTTGTCTGCTAGGGCCGCAGAACAGCGCCCTGCACTGGCGGCTGAAGTGGCGAATCACCGTAGTACTGGGGGTTGATGCCAAAGTGTTGCTGGGGTTGGTTTCCTCTGAGGCCTCTTAACTTGTGGATGCCTCTCTTTGGCCTGTGGCTTCACATCTGGTAGGTGTCTGGCCAGAATATTTTAGGTCCACCCTAATGACGTCATTGTAACCTAATTATCTGTTGGTTTTGTTTTGTTTCATTTTTTTTCAGACAGCGTTTCCCTGTATAGCCCTGGTTGTTCTGGAACTCTCTTTGTAGGCCAGGCTGGCCTTGAACACACAGACAGCCACCTGCCTCTGCCTCCTGCGTGCTGAAATTAAAGGTGTGCGCCACCACACCAGGCTCCTAATTACCATTTTCTTGAGTTTCAGCAAGCTGCACACGGGTAGTTCGTGGCTGTTCTCTCTGATATTTGGGAGACTGACAGAGGAAGATTGTAAGTTTGAAGCCAGTCTGATATTAAGAGGGCACAAACGAGCTGAAGAGATGACAGCAGTTAGGAGCACTGGCTGCTCTTGCAGAAGACTGGGTACAATTCCTGGCACCCACATGGTGGCTCACAGATACCTGTAACTCCATCTGGGAACCTGACATCCTCTTCTGACCTCTGCAGGCACCAGGCATACGGTGCCTAGATATGCAGGCAGAAAAAACACCACATACATAAAAATCTTAAAAACTGCAGTCACATTTGGGGTAACAGTCCATCTCCAGCCTGGACCCTCTGGGGTCACCTTGCCTTTGCTGTGTGTGTTTGAAGGCCTGGCTCCCTCACAGCTCTCAGCCCTTCTTAGGAGTGGGGAAAGTAAAGAGAGATGTGTAGATATTTGTGCAAAAGTGCACACATGCATGAATGTACGTGGTGGGCAGAGATGTCTGCTGTCTGCCTCAATCACTAGCCACTGTGTTTCCCCTTTATTATTGTTAGAGAATTTCATGCATGTATTTAATATGTTTGACAAAGTCTACCTCCCCCCCTCCCCGTTCACTACAGTTAACCTCTCTCCTGGTCCCACTTTTCCTTCCCATCTTCATGTGTACTGTTTTTAATCCCAGAGTCCACCTAGTGCTATCTCTGTTGAGACAGGGTCTCAGTAGCCCTGGATGTCCTGGAACTTGGTATGTAGCCCAGGCTGGCCTCAGAATCACTGAGATCCTCCTTCCTCTGCCTCCCGAGTGCCAGGATTAAAGACATGCACCAGCACATCCAGTAAGAGCTATCTCTAAGTGCATGCATTTCCTTTGGTTCTCAACCTGTGGGTGGTGACCCCTTTGGGAGTTCAAATGGCTTTTTCACAGGGGTCGCCTAAGACCATCAGAAAACACAGCTATTAACATTACAATTCAGAACAGTGGCAACATTACAGTTCCAGCTGGGAGGTGGTGGCGCAGGCCTTCCAGTGAGTTTTAGGCCAGCCTGGTCTACAGCGTGAGTTCCAGGACAGGCTCCAAAGCTACACAGAGAAACCCTATTTTGAAAAAACAAAACCAAACAAACAAAAAGTATATAATTTGCTTTTGCTGGATGGTGGTGGCACACACCTTTAATCCTAGCACTTAGGAGGCAGAGGCAGGAGGATCTCTGTGAGTTCAAGGCCAGCCTGGTTGGAGGAAGACATTCACTTCACTTTCTGCAGTGTACACAGCACCTCCCTGCACGGTGTGAGCCAGCCGGGTAGGGTGAGCATCAGCTCAGTGACTCGTGTCCAGTTCTGGAGGAACCAATAGCAATGGCTAAGCTTGTAATGTTGGCAACTCCGAAAGAGGGAGCCCACTCCTGCCACCGGATAGTTTTTTGGTTTTGTGTTTTTTGTTTGTTTATTTGGTTTTTTAAAATATTTATTTATTATGCATACAATAATATGCATATTATTATGTGTGTATGTCTGCAGGCCAGAAGAGGGCATCAGACCTCATTACAGATGGTTGTGAGCCACCATGTGGTTGCCAGAAATTAAACTCAGGACCTCTGGAAGAGCAGGCAATGCTCTTAACCACTGAGCCATCTCTGCAGCCCCCTGTTTTGGTTTTACAAGATGGGGTCTGTGTAAGAGCCCTGGCTGTACTGGAACTCACTCTGTAGACCAGGCTGGCCTTGAACTCACTGAGATCCACCTCTCCCTCTCCCCCTCCCCCCTTTCTCTCTCTCTCTCTCTCTCTCTCTCTCTCTCTCTCACACACACACACACACACACACACACACACACACCACTGGGATTATAGGTGTGCCACACTGCACAGAACTCTTACATGGATCCTGGGGGTTCATCTCAAGACCTCATGCTTGTGTAGCCAGCACTTTGCCCACTGAGCCATCTCTGCAGCCCCCTGCCCCTACCAGTGTGTGTGTGCTCACGTGCGCATGGGGCCTGTGGAGGCCAGAATATGTCAGGTGTCTCCCTCGTCACTCTCCACCATACTCTTTGAGGCAGGGTCTCTCTGGTTAGCCCCTGAGCGCCTCCTGTCTTACTTAGCATTGGGATTGCAAGCACTCGCCACCATGCCAGGCACTCGGGATTTGTCATGAGCGACTGCCCCTGCTGTTTGGTTTTGGTGGAATTGACTTCGGAGCTGGGCATGTGCTAAGTGAGCGCTCTCCCGCTGACTAGGAAGCCCTGCTGGGGCTCCTGAGAGGAAATATCTGGAGGACTAACCGTCCTGAGCAGTGACTCTGGCTACCATCTTGGGCTTTACCCATGCCCTCAGCACACCTCACTCAGCACAAGTCCTTAGCACTGAGCAACAGAGGAGCACACTGAGTCCCTGCCTTCAGGAGTAAACATCTCCCCAAGGGAATGGGGAGAATGAGGAAGAAAAGGGGAGAGGGCAAAGGCATTGCTTTCTGTGTGCTGACAGTGGGAAGGCGCCAGTGAGCAGAACCCGGAAGGTGAGGGAAGACAGGTAAGGCGCCTGAAAGCAGCCAGCTGCAGAGCACAGGTGGGAGCCACAGGTGACAGCACTGGCCTCTCCTCAGCCTCTAGTGGGGTCTCTAAGGCCCTGAATGTCTGTCCTGGCAGGAGAGTTCCTTTACCTAGAGTCATTCGCTGGAGACGACTTTACTGTGTGGCTTCACATGGGGCTGAGCACCACTGCGTTCAGCTCCAGTCCCTGTACTCATGCCTGACCAGGCCCGTCCCATGAATTTCCACTTAGGATATCATGCTAAACGCTCCGAGCCTTTCAGATTTTGGAGCATTTCCAGCATGTAGGTTTTTAGATGAGGGCTGTAGAGCCTGCAATTGTAGCAGTTTTTAAATTAGTGGTAGTGTTAGGGCCACTGTCGTACAACCAGCCCACTCCTTTCAATTGTGTATCCCCAAACAGCTCTGTAGAGATAAAGGGTGTGGGTCATGTGGGCCATGGTTAAAAACGTTTCAGGCCAATGACATGTTCAAAAGAAGCACACGTTACTAAGTATTTGGGATACCAAATGAAAGTCACAGTGAAGTCTCCCCGCACCCCCATTAGGGTGGCAAATGTCAACTGAATGGGATTCCCGAAAAGAAGCTCTGCCTGCAAAAGCTGCTGACCCATTAGAACCTCAGTGGTGTGGAGAGGCTGGAGTGTTGCTGCTCCAGACACTGATTGCAGTTCATCTCCAGATAGCCAGCCTTTTGGAATATGTTACCAAAACCGTATTTTCCACCAATCAAAGGACTGCCTAAGGATGCTATCAGATGACTTCTAAGCCGATAGCAAGATTTCCCTACTTGGCCACTCTCCAAATGGCTTGACTTATGGCTCTTGTTACTGTAAAAAGCTGATGAAGCTATTTTCAGGTAGGAACCTGAACTTGAACCTGTTCCCTGGCTGCTGTAGCTAGCTCCAGATTAATCCCTTCTCCCTTTGACGTCAGATCTGTGGTTTTACATCCACAAACAAAACAAAGTGGGAGTTGGGGGCTGGAGGTGCAACTCAAGTGGTTGAGTGTTTACCCAGCATGCATGAAACCCTGGGTTCAATCCTCATCATGACGTAAGTGACGTGTGGTGGCACATGTCTGCAATCCTAGCACTTGATAGGTTCAGGCAAGATCAGAATAGCAAGGTCATTTCCAGATGTGGAGTAAGTTGAAGATCTATGAGACCCACTTTGAAAAAACTGTCATCAAAGATAGCGCCCCTTGTTCAGTGCTGACGGGCCTGTAGAATGGTGCTGTCGCCACTTTAGAATAAACAGCTTTGCTTCGGGATATAGCTCAAAGAATCAAAAGCAAGGTCTCTTCGTCAGGGTTCTCTAGTGAGAGAACTGACAAGATATATACAGGGGACTTATTAGAATGATACAGGCTATGGTTCAGCTAGTCCAACGATGACTGTCTACCAGTGGAAGGTCCAAGAATCCTGTTTTTCTGTTCATGAGCCTGGCTGTCTCAGCTGGTCTTCCGTATACGTTGCAGTCCTAAAGACTTGGGTTCTAATGCCGGTGAAGGAATGAGAGTATGCTTCTTTCTTCTGTGTCCTATATATAGGCTGCCAGCAAAAGGGATGTCTCGATTAAAAGTGGGGTTTCCCACCTCAAAAGAGTTAATTATGTGGCTGGAGAGATGGCTCAGAGGTTAAGAGCACTGGCTGCTCTTCCAGAGGACCCCGGTTCAATTCCCAGCACCTACACAGCAGCTCACAACTGTCTGTATCTCCAGTTACAGGGATCTGAGACCCTCACACAGACATACATGCAGCCATAACACCAATGCACATAAACTAAGAATAAATAATTTTTAAAAAATATTTAGGGAGCTGGAGAGATGGCTCAGTGGTTGAGAGCGCTGACTGCTCTTCCAGAGGTCCTGAGTTCAATTCCCAGCAACCACATGGTGGCTTACAGCCATCTATAATGAGACCTGGCGCCCCCTTCTGGCTTGTGGGCACACATGGAAGGAATGCTGTACACATAATAGATAAATAAATAAATATTAAAAAATGAAAAAGAAAAAAAAGATTTAGTTATAAAAAAAAGATCCCTCGCAGGTGTACCCATCATTTGGGCTTTAGTTAATTCCAGAAAGTTGATAACCAAGAACGGTCATCACAAGTCCACTCTACTTGATACACAATCATATCTCCTCTATCATGATTAATTTACAGATGAAAACAATAACCAGTTCATAACTATGCCTACTATCTTATAACACACAACTGCAAATGCAATATAAATTTCAGAATAGGTGTCACTGTCCCCTGAGGGACATTCTTTATTATCTCAAACATGATTACCATTGATGCTCTCTTAATTGATGTTATGTTACATGATAAGGAAATCAAGGAAAGAAGATATTTTACAGATATCTGTAAAAACACCTCCTTAACAAAATATGACAGAAGCACTCACGGCAGTTACAATCCTCATCTCTGCCATGGTCACATGACCCTAGCTGGTATTTCTAACTACCTTTCTCCATTCCGTGTTTCCTCCACCCTCAGCAAGCATCTCGGCAGGTATTGGCTTTTCCTGGAAGAGTAACCCATACCTTCATTCCTGAAGGGCCCGTGTCCTTTGTCATCCTGCCTGGATCAGGTTGTTGTAGTTTCTTATTGGTGTGAATCACAGGACACGGTAGGACTAAGAAACACCCTAGAGGATCTTCTACACTTCAGACATAATCTGTCTTCCTCCACTGGGGAGAAGAAATCCAATTTCCCCTTGGTAATCTGGGTCAGTTGCCCCTCTTAACATTGTTATGTCTTTCTTAGCCTGTTGGCTCAAGGGTATCAGAAGCCCACAGTGGCCAGGGGAAGTCTGTGCTTCCAATCGAATGGGAATGTTTGTTGTATCTCCTGGCAGGAGCTCTTCCCCATCTGGAACCAAAACTTCTAGGCCGGCAGAACTTGAGGTTGCAGGAACGGAAGCAGAAACGTTCCTGGGGATAGTGAGTGGAACCGTTTCCTCTTTCTCTCCTTGACTCCCGGGCTATGGATCTTGGCTATGGGAGAAACCGCACCATATGTTGGATGCTGATTCAAAGCTGTGCTGGATGGTTTCATGTCAAGTTGACACATGCTAAAGTCATCCGAAAATGCCTCCATAAGATCCCGTTGAACCCTATAGGGCATTTTCTTAATTAGTGATCGATGGATGAGGGCCTAGCCCATTGTGGGTGGTACCATTCCTGGGTTCTGGATTCTGTAAGAAAGCAGACCGAGCAAGCCCTGAGGAGCAAGCCAGTAAGCAGCACCCTCCATGGCCTCTGCACCAGCTCCTGCCTCCAGGGTCCTGCCCGGCTTAAGTTCCTGTCCTGTCTTCCTTTGATGATGAATGGTGATATCAAAGTGTAAGCCGGATAAACTTTCCTCACCAAGTTGCTTTGGTCGTGTGTTTCACCATAGCAATAGTAACCCTAGCTAAGAAGTATATACCACCTTCTGGAGAGCCCTGCCCAGCCCCCTGGCCGCTGCCAGCTAGTTGGTGCTGTAACAGTGCCTTTAAAAGGTTATTCCATCTTTCTATCAAGCCAGCTGCTTCAGGAAGGTGGGGAGCATGGTAAGACCTGTGGATTCCATGATTGTCGGCCACTGTTGCATGTCTCTGGCTGTAAAGTGAGTTCCTTTGTCAGAATCAGTACTGTGTGGAATACCATGATGGTGGAGAAGTCCATGCATGGTGGTTTTGGCAGAAGCAGTAGTGTAGGAAAGGTAAATCCATGACCGGAATAAATATCTACTCCAGGAAGGACAAAGCATTGTCCTTCCCACAGAGGAAGTCGTCCAGTGCAGTGAACCAGCCTCCAGGTTGCTAGCTGCTCTCCCCAGGGAATGGGGCCGTATCTAGGGCTCAGTGTTGGTCTCCACTGTTGGCAGATCTGGCACTCAGCATCAGATGTAGCCAGGTCAGCCTTGGTGAGTGGAAGTCCATGTTGTTGAACCCATGTAGACCCCCATCCCTGCCACCATGGCTTTTTGTTCATGGGCCCATTGGGCAGCGACAGGGATGGCTGGGAGAGAGGCTGACTGTCCACAGAATGGGTCATCCTACCTACTTGATTATTGAACTCCTCCTCGGCTGAAGTCACCTGAAGCATGATTAATAAAAGCTTAGGGAAAGAAATTGGGGTTCAACCTGAAGACCCAAATGGCAAAATAGCCAGCCACTGGTTCTTATCTCAGCCTCAGCCTAAAAATGGCGATCCTGCCTCCAGGAATCTCAGAATGAGACTATTTGAGATCTCTCTCTTCCCATTTTATAATCCTCTCTAGGGCTGGGATTAAAGGTGTGCATCACTGGGATAAAGGGCATGCACCACCCGATTCCTATGACAAACTAGTGTGGCTACCGGGATTAAAGGTGTGCGCGTCCATTACCTGGTCTGTAAGGCTGACCAGTGGGGCTGTTTTACTCTCAGATCTTCAGGCAAACTTTATTTATTAAAATACAATTGAAATGCCATTTCAGTCACCTTTGGTGAGCATTTACATGGAACACAGGTTCTTCACATCTTCCTTTGTAAAGAACTATCCAAATACTTCTTCCCCAGATGTCTTTCTCACCAACTTTCCAATCACGCTCTTTCCAAGTCAGTGCATTGGCTATAGCCCATGAATCAGTGAACAATCACACATCTGATCCTTTCTCCTTCCAAACAATGCAGAGCCGAAGTTCTGCCCACAGTGAAGAGTTCCCTTTGATAGTGTCTTTCAGGTTGTTCCAGAAAGGGGTTGTGATGCTGCAGCTGTCCACTTCCAGCTGTCCAGTGCTGCGGAGCGTGCAGAACCATCAGTAGACCAGACCCTCGCCATCTCTTCCTCAGCCAGCTACTCATAGGGCACACCCCATGAGGCTACAGGTGCATGCTTGGAAGATGGCATTGTAAGTGGGAATAGAAACCAGAGGCATCTGGGCAATTCTTCGTGTAGCTTGTTTGTGCCTTCAGAACCTGCTCAGGCTGGATCTGGTATATATATATACCACTTCTACTGGATAACAGATCACTGCTGTGCACAGCCTACTTTATGACCTGATGGGTCCAGTAACACCCAGCTCATGATGGGCAGGTCAGGTCTCATGGGAACTTGGTGGCCCATTGTCAAATGTTCAGTTTCTATAAAGCCCAATCGCAGCCAAGAACTGTCACTCAAAGGGAGAGTAGCTGTCTGTAGATGATAGAGCCTTGCTCCCAAATCCCAAACGTCTCCTCTGTGGTTCACCTCCAGGGTTGACCAAAGACCCCAAACAGCATCCCTGTCAGCCACTGACACCTCAAGCACCATGGGGTCTGCTGGATTATGTGGTCCACGCTGTAGAGCAGCCTACCCAGCAGCCTGGACCTGTTGAAGAGCCTTCTCCTGTTCCAGGTCCCTCACAAAGCCAGCAGCTTCCCAAGTCACTTGGTATTTTGGGGCGGATTAACACACCCAAGTGGGGGAATGGGCTGTCTCCAGAATCCTAATGCGCCCACTAAACTTGTGCTTCTGTCTTGGTGATGGGACCAGGTACAATAACTTACCCTTCACCTTGGAAGGAATATCTCTGCATGTCCCACACTGCTGGACTCCTAAGAATCGCACTAAGGTAAGAAGGTCCTTGAATTATGGTTGGATTTCTTTCCCAACCTCTTATGCGCAAATATCTTACCAAGTAATATTTGCTACTTCTTGCTCACTCGGTCCAGTCAGCATAATGCTAGCAATATAGGGAACCAATGTGATATTTTGTGGAAGAAAATGATGATCAAGATCCCTTCAAATGCCAAGCAGTGGTGTACCACACCTTGGGAGCACTTGGGAGGTAGAGGCAGGCGGGCAGGCAGATTTCTGTGAGTTTCAGGCCAGACTGGTCTACAGAAGGAGTTCCAGAACAACCAAAGCTACACAGAGAAACCCGGTTTTAAAAAAAAGCCCTTCAAATGACCGGGCGGTGGAAATACACGCCTTTAGTCCCAGCACTCTGGAGGCAGATGCAGGCGGATCTCTGTGAGTTCGAGGCCAGCCTGGTCTACAGAGTGAGTTCCAGAACAGCCAGGGCAGTTTACAGTCTTGAAATAAATAAATAAATAATTTAAAAAACAAACAAAAAGTACCCTTATTCTTCGGTCGCTCTAGAACCATGTCCGTGTCTTCAGTGTCTTCTGGACATGGCTGAACCTGGCAGCGGCATTGCACTCAGGAACTCACAGCTGCGGCATCTGCACATAACCAAGTCAGGCAGCATTCCTGCATGGATTGCACAGGAGCTCCAGGCCCACCCGTAACCAAGGAGCCTTTGCCCACAGAAGAAAGGAAGAGTCAAAATTCTGCAGTTTGGCCATTAGTAGGTGGACCCTGTGCCAGTGGGTGGCGCTGAAGAAGGCGAGGATTTTTGGGGAGGTCCAGCACTGGTTAGGGGTGGGTATGATTTAAATACATTGTATTTACTAGCAGCCAGACAGAGAAAGCAGCGGCAGATACCCCAGAGCAGGAAGTGGATCTACTGGCAACAGAATGTTAAACCTCCCTGGAGAGGAGGAAGATTCTAAATTGTGCATGGATGAGCCTTGGATATCAACACCCAAGTGAAACAAGTCACAAAAGGACAGACACTTTGTGATCTCATCTATACAAGGTACATAAAGTAGCCTGATGTATACATAAAGAGCGAGGATTGCCGGGGACTGGGGAACTATTGTGTAGCAGTCAGAATTTTAGTTTATGTCTGAATCTTATCAAAATTAGGGTTTGGGGTTTTTTTTTCCAGTGTTTTTAATTTAGCAAAAACAGATACTTAAAATAGAAACTTGAAAATTCAGAAGAAAAAAGGAAATCATAATAAAGAAAAGAGCAAGCCTGAAGTCTGGAAGAGTTGATAAGGAAGTGCAAAACCTGGCTGAATAGTCAGAGTAATCACAGCCGGCTGGAGCTCACTGGTACAGCGCTCGCTGGCTGGTACAGCGCTCGCTGGCTGGTACAGCGCTCGCTGGCACAGCAGGCTTGAGGCTCTAGGTTCACTCTCAGCACCAGATAAACCAGCTGAGCATGGTGGTACACACCTGTGTTCCCAGCAGGCAGGAGAATTAGAAGTTCAAGGTTATATATGCTCCTGTCAGCAGCACATATAATAAAGCTGGAGGGATATGGAGAGTTGCATAAACTCTGAAAGGATGGTCCTTATTGTTTTTGTATGTTTGTTTGTTTTAACAGCAAGCCTATAGACCAGGTGGTCTTGAACTCACAGGTCCACTTTCCTCTGCTCTCCCACCCACCCCCATTACTGCAATTAAAGGCATGCACCACTATACTAGATAGATACAAAAAATGTTTGCTGTTTTGTTGTTGTTGTTGTTTTTCTTCAGTTGATTGGGTTGCTTGTTTTTTTGTTTTTTTCAAGATTGGGTTTCTCTGTGTGGCTTTGGAGCCTGTCCTGGCACTCACTCTATACATCAGGCTAGCCTTGAACTCAAAGAGATCCACCTGCTTCTGCCTCCTGAGTGCTGGGATTAGAGTCGTGTGCCACCACTGCTGGGCCTCACAAAAATTCCTGAAGCATCAAATGACAAGTTCTATCTCAATGTGGATTCTAGTTGCTTAAAATGTTTAGATTTGTGTCTTTGATCCAGAGTGCTTCTAGAAACCAGGAAGCTACAAAGGGCACTCTGTTGGGGAGAGACCTTCCAGCAGGGAGCACAGTAGGATTTCTGTTATGTGAATTGGTAGGTGCTGGAGGTGGAAAGTTAAGCTGGCATGGGGTGGGGGCTGGAGGAAGATTATCCAATGTTAAGGAAATATGAAAATGCCATCTGTAAACCTACTATTTTGTAAGCTAATTTAAAAACTTTTTTTTCAAAGTTGATCAGTGGTACCCTGCATGGATGGTCAAAAGTCAATTCTAGTGATGTGGGAGTGTCATATATCAATCTGTTGATTTCATTGGTTAAGCAATAAAGAAACTGCTTGGCCCTGATAGGTTAAAACATAGGTAGGAGGAGTAAACAGAACGGAATGCTGGGAGGAAGAGGAAGTGAGGTAAGACGCCTCAGAGAGATGCCATGCTCCCCTCTCCCTAGCAGACACGATAGCTCTGCTCTCTGAGGCAGACGCTATCGATGAAGCTCCAACCCAGGATGGACGTAGGTTAAGATCTTCCCTGGTAAGCCACCTCGTGGGCTACACAGATTATTAGAGATGGGTTGATCAGGATATGAGAATTAGCCTGTAAGGGCTAGAGTTAATGGGCCAAGCAGTGTTTAAAAGAATACAGTTTGTGTGTTGTTATTTCGGGGCATGAGCTAGCCAGGCGGCTGGGGTACTGGGGACACAGCCCCGCTGCTCATATTACAACAGAATGGTGCCCAACGTGGGGCAACTGAATCCACTGAAAGCCTGAGAAAGCTTGGGAAAGAGTAAAGCATGTTTTCTTGGTAGCAACAATTTCTCGGGTCTGCTCTGCTTGCTAGAGGCAAGCAAGCGCTCTCATCTAAGAGAGGTTTCCTGATTCAGCTTCAGCTGCAAAACCCTGCTGCTCTTTTTTTTTTTTTTTTTTTTTTTGGTTTTTCGAGACAGGGTTTCTCTGTGGTTTTGGAGCCTGTCCTGGAACTAGCTCTTGTAGACCAGGCTGGTCTCGAACTCACAGAGATCCGCCTGCCTCTGCCTCCCGAGTGCTGGGATTAAAGGCATGCGCCACCACCGCCTGGCAACCCTGCTGCTCTTAAGAGGTCCTGCCACAAAACACTTAAATGGTGTTGACGAAAAGCTGAAAGCATGCTTTTTGGTTTTCAGCCATAGCAGGAAAAAAGCTGTGCCGTTTAAAAATGCCGGCTTTCTGGGCTGTCCTGCCAGGGCAAACTCTGACTCTTTTTTTTTCTTTTTTATTTTTTATAAACTCTGACTCTTTTATGCAGGCGGTTCGTGCGGTTTGCAAGCACAGGCTGCTGAAGCTCGCTTGCAATGCCATAGAGTTGTGGCAGTAAACATGGCTACAGCCAGTACCTCAGCCATGAGGCTGGAAAGCTAAGAAATGGGCTGGATCTAGCTGCCAAAGCCATGGCTTTAATCCCACCCATATTGCTCAGTAATTTAAAGGCTCGTGTGGTCAGAAAAAGAGAGATATACAGTAAAGAGAGATTCAAAGACAAAGAAAATTTCTAAATGGTTTACTGTGTGTTAAAAATATATGCAGGCTAAAAGTTGACGTTCTTAAAGTAAAAAAAAAAAGGAAGAGGGCTGGAGAGATGGCTCAGCGGTTAAGAGCATTGCCTGCTCTTCCAAAGGTCCTGAGTTCAATTCCCAGCAACCACATGGTGGCTGACAACCATCTGTAATGAGGTCTGGTGCCCTCTTCAGGCCTGCACACAGACAGAATATTGTATGCATAATAAATAAATAAATAAATATTTTTTTAAAAAAGGAAGAGAGTTGTTGGGTGTGGTAGTACACACCTTGAATCCCAACACTTGGGAGGCAGAGGGAGATTGACCTCTGTGACTTCTAGGTGTGGTAGCACACACCTTTAATCCCAATGCCTGGGAGGCAGAGACAGGTGGCTCTCTGAGAGTTCAAGGAAAGCCTGGTCTACAGAGTTATTCCAGGTCAAAGATACAGAAAACCTGTCTCAAAAAGCAAAAAATAAAAATAAACAAAATAGAGTTTAAAATAAAGTGCACAAAGATGGAAAGTACACAGAGAATCTTGATACTGTATGCTATTATGCTCTCTTTGAATTGTTTGAATGCTGAGGAAAGAGCAACAGCTGCTAAAAGATATTTGTTTATAAATGCTGCTGAACTAATCCAACATAGATATTTTGAAAATGCCTTGACTTTGAAATGTGGATCTAAGGACATGATACTTTGGAAAGGAGTTTCTTATTTTGTTTTCACAGAGGGTGAGAGTCTGTGGATTGCTTCTATTCCAATATGGTATGATGGACCATGCCCTCCTGAAGGGTTGCTGTGAACACCTTCAGAAAATTGCTTCTCTCAACTGCCAACTGAGATGAAACTAGCATGCAGGTTATACCATGAAAGACCTAATTAACAGCGCCCCCATTCAGCAGGAAGCAGTTTGGAGAGAAAAAACTGTGCCCATGTTCCCAAATATGGTTTATAAACGTTCTTTTACATTTAAAGGAGGATATGATATAGGTATGAATAATTTGCATTAGTATAGATTTTGCTTTATTGATAGAGATTTAAGGTCAATTTTGTTATATGTATATGTATTTCTGATCTTGATTAAGGTATTGTGATTGTGTAGTTCACTTAAAATGTAATGTATATAGTTTGTTAATGGATAATCAATAGTCAAGCTTGTAGTCATGTTAGTTAAGAATTTCTAGATGTACATAGATATATTTTAGATAGGCATTCTTTATATCTTTCAAGATTATAGAGTATGGCATTTTAAATATTTTAATAACTTAGGGCTTTTCATGACAATGAGACACTCTGCTCCTGGCAGCACCAATCTACTTCAAGAGGAGGATGGGCATCAAAGAGGATCCTTATGGAATCTGATAGCCATTTGGGCAAGAAACTGCTCTTGCCTGGACTGATGCATAAACTGGACACAAAGAACCCGCAGAGGACTGCTGAACTTGCCTAAAGGTGAGATGGTCTTTCGGGGTTCCTGATTCATGAGTCTGCGAGACATTCTGCAGGACACAACAGATAGTAACTGAACTGCCTTTAAAATTTCCTGCTTCATGGAAATATCTGCTGGAAACTATGGCCCTGTAGGCCGAAGATGGATGCCCCAATGGTACAGAGAAACTTTGGGTGACTGTCCAGGCAGCGAGATGTCTCTGTCATTTCTAGAGTTTTGGATTTCTTGTTGGCTTGGGTAATATTATATCCTTCTGGAGTCTTTGATGGAGTTAAAGAATATATAGATAGCTATACTTTTCCTTAGTTATGAAAAAGATAAAATAAATGTAAATATTGTAACTTTTACTTGATAACTGTTTTGTTATATGTAATTTTGCTATGTTAAAGTTAAAGCCTTCTTTTTTTTTGTTTAAACAGAAAAAGGGGAAGTGATGTGGGAGTGTCATATATCAATCTGTTGATTTCATTGGTTAAGCAATAAAGAAACTGCTTGGCCCTGATAGGTTAAAACATAGGTAGGAGGAGTAAACAGAACGGAATGCTGGGAGGAAGAGGAAGTGAGGTAAGACGCCTCAGAGAGATGCCATGCTCCCCTCTCCCTGGCAGACACGATAGCTCTGCTCTCTGAGGCGACGCTATCGATGAAGCTCCAACCCAGGATGGACGTAGGTTAAGATCTTCCCTGGTAAGCTACCTCGTGGGCTACACAGATTATTAGAGATGGGTTGATCAGGATATGAGAATTAGCCTGTAAGGGCTAGAGTTAATGGGCCAAGCAGCGTTTAAAAGAATACAGTTTGTGTGTTGTTATTTCGGGGCATAAGCTAGCCAGGCGGCCGCGGTGCTGGGGATGCAGCCCTGCCGCTCCAATTACAACATTCTAGAGCCAGTCATGGTGATGCAGGCATGGTACCTCCTTTGATCCCAGCCCTCAGGAGGCAGAGGCAGGCGGATCTCTGAGTTCAATGCCAGCCTGGTCTACAAAGTGAGTTCTAGGACAGCCAGGGCTACACAGTGAATCGCTGTCTCCAAAACAGAACAAAAACAAAGAACCAATAAGAAATCCCATTCTAAGGAGGTCATCAGTGCTGAAGCCTGCTGCCCTGCCATGGCTGTGTGCTCAGACTGCCATCTAAATGTTCACGTTTACAACATTTCATGTTACACCCTGGGTTGGTGCTGCTCGCTTCCGTTTACAGTGGCCAATGGCTAACAGTCATAACTGGTTTAAGTTTTTTTTTAATATTTATGTATACAATATTCTGTCTGTGTCTATGCCTGCAGGCCACAAGAGGGCACCAGACCCGATTACAGATAGTTGTGAGCCACCATGTGGTTGCTGGGAATTGAACTCAGGATCTTTGGTAGAGCAGGTGAAGCTCTTAACCTCTGAGCCATCTCTCCAGCCCTGGTTTAAGTTTTGAAACAAGACAGTTGAATGCTCAGCCCTAAACAGGACATCTGTGTTGGCACCTCCAAAGCCTGGGAACACTGCGAAGACAGGCCAACGAGAATGTGGCAGCCCGAGGAGGGGGAGTATCTGTGGAACACACTTTCTGAACATGTGTGGCTGCTGTACTGAGGAACCCAGCGCAAGGTGGAGCTGATCACATTCACTCACAGGCGTGTGTGTGTGCGTGCGTGTGTGTGTTTGCGGTTGCTAGGGATATCAAATCTTTTTCTGTTTTTAAAGATTTATCGTATAGTTTTAAATGTATGTCTCTGTGTCTGCATGTATGCAGATGACCACAGAGGCCAGAAGAAGGTGTTGGATCCCCTAGAACTGAGTTGTGATGTGGGTGCTGGGAACAAACTCCAGTCCTGCAAGAGCAACGAGGGCTCTCAACCCCGAGCCAAAGCTCTTACCTTTTAAAATCTTTTTCTTTTTTTCCTCTTTGGGTACAGGGTCTTGCTATGTAAATATGGAGTTCCATATTTAGGTGGAACTCAGAGAATCACAGAGATCCACCTGTCTTTGCTAGGATTAAAGGTGAGCCCCATCATGTCTAACAGAATCAGTCTTCAGTGGTGTACCCTTGCTCCCACAAATAACCACCCCCATACTCGTCCACGCATCTCTTAAACACAATAGGTCCGTGTCTCTGTGTCTTACACACACACAAGCATACACGCACGCACACAAACACACACGCACGCTTGTTCACACACCCAACCTCGTTGGGTGATTCAAAGCCACCTGTAATTCCAGCTCCTGAATATTTGATGCCCTCTTCTGACCTCCACAGATACCTGTGTGTGTGGAATATGTTAACACATCCGCATACATAGAAACAAAAATAAACCTTAAAAAGTTAGATTAAATCCTTTACAAATAAAAGGGCCAGCCTGATGGTTCACTGGGTAAAGGCACTTTCTGCCAAGCCTGGTAATGTGAGTTCAAACCACAGGACCCACATGGTGGGAGAGAAGCAGAGCTGTTCTCTGTCCTCCACTGCATGCTAAGTGCGCTTGCGCACGCTTATTCACTCAATAATAAGTTTTAGGAGTCAAGTTCAAGATCATCCTTCGGTTGCATAGTTGAGGCCATCTTGAACTACACACACGATATCAAATTCCATCTTTCAGTTAGGAAGAATATGGAAGAGAGTAATCAATCACTTGAGAGTCGCTAAATGGCAACTCATGGGTAATTGGCAACAAAAGCCGCAATCTAATCAATTAGGGGCATTCTCAACACAATAAATCCTAACACTCTAGAGGGCGCTAAGACGAATTAAAATGTGTACACCCACCCTCAGCAGTGTGCTTTTTTAAAAAAATCAATCTAAAGAGACCAAGAAAAAAATAACAGGCATATGGAAGAGGCGCAAATGTGGACATGAAAAGTGGATATCGTCTCCCTGTGTTGTAGGCAGGAGTTCTGATCTGGAGGTTCCACAGTTCAAGTCCACGGAGATCTGGAGGCTCTCAGTGTGACTTGGAGACTTGAGAGAGGGTGGTCGGGAAGGAGAAAGCGAAGAAGCTCGCACTCCGGGGACCCAGTTGCAGCGGTCCTCCTGCCTGCAGCCTGAGGCGCAAACCTGTGGACCCAGGACCCGGACCTGCCCACCGCCCAGCCACTTGCTCGGTCGCCTCGGATTCGGGGCTCAGGGGTCCCTCGCCAGACTCCGCCCCTCGAGACCCCCACGATCTCCGCCGAGGCAGGCGGCTCCAACCTAGTCCCCGGGGCGCTAAGAAACGCGGGTGGGCGCGTGGGGCAGGGCGAGGGGCGGGGACGCGCGGGGCGGCGGGGGCGGGGCGCGGGCACCGATTGGCCAGCGCGGCGTTCCGAGGCCGTTTATGGCGGCTGGGCCGGGCCACCGCTCCAAAACAAAGGGCAGGCGGCCCGCGGGGCGGCGGCAGGAAGATGCCTCGCGCCGGGCTAGGGCGCCAACGGCCAGAACGCGTCCCGGGCCACGCCGGGACCGCCTGAAAGCCGAGCCCGCGCCGACCGAGCCTGGGCCGGATGGGCGCTGCGGACGGGGCCGCGGACCGCCGAGCGGCCGTGAGTACGGACGGGCCCCCGGCGGGTGCTCTGCGGCGACCCGACGGTCGGCGGCTCCGGGAGGGCGGGGAAGCACCTGTTGGGCGCCGGCTGGCGGGGCGGGAGCGCGGAGGACGCGTTGACTTTTTGTTCTGTTTTTCCGGCGTGTTGGTATCTGGTTCATTACGTTTTGGAAGACAACGCAAAACCCCAGTCTTTTGATTTTTTTTTTTTTAGGCCACCCTCCTATTGTTTTTACCCTACCTTAAAAAAAATGGGAAAGGAAATGAATACAGAAGATACCTCCAATAAAGAAATGTTAAATAAGGGGTGGCATTTTCAAGTTGCATGTACAACAATAACTAAGAGGAATCGTCCTCATTGTTTACCACTTGTGGCTCTAGGCTTTATTAATGCAGATTGCCAATAGTAGCAACTAAATAAGGTATTTTCTCCTCAATACCTACATAAAAGCTCATCTTTGACGTCCAAATCAGGTGCTGAGCTCCAGAGCGGAAAGGCGGCGGAATTTTGTTTTGGATAGATAATAGACGTTGAAAATACCATTTTCCATTCAAAGCTCTTTCTGATTCAGTTGCCTTCTTTTGGATATCCGAAATGTACTTACCTTAATCTGATGTCTTAATCTGATTGAGCGCACCTGCCCCTCGCAGGTGTCAAGGCGAGGCTCACCTCGTCTGAGGAGCCTTTCCAGGACCTTCTGAGCAGTCCACCCTCACCCATCGTCACCTGTGCTGTGTCCTAGTAAATGTGCTAACAAAGTTTGCTGAGTCCCTGCTTCCCCCTCCCCAGGAGCTGTTCTGTGACCACAAGCTGGTCCTGTGGGTGTACGTGCGTGGGTAGTGGGATATGAATAAATACGTTCATATGTATTTATGTATGTTTTGCCTGCATGCATGTAAGTTCGCCATGTGTGTACCTGGTGCCAAAGAAGCCAGAAGAGGATATCGGATCCCCTAGAGCTTAAGTTCCAGTTGGTTGTGAGCCACCATGGGAATGCTGGGAATCCTGTCCGGGTTGTCCACAAGAGTAGCGAGTGCTCTAAAGTACTGAGCCATCTCTCCAGCCATTGTCTGTGAGCTCTTAAAAGACTGGGAGGCGTGTGGGAGGATTGCTGCTCCCAGGATCTCTAGGTCTTGCGTTCCTGGCCAGCACCCTGTGTGGTTACCATGTCTTCTTAGGGGTGAGAGCAAATTCCTGCCCTACCACAGGCGTGTAGTCCACCACACCAGTGGCCAATCTGAGTAATAGTCTGTGTTGTTGTTTTGGTTCAGGGCCTCATGCATTCCAGGCAGCTGCTCTCCGTCACTTATTCTACCCACAGCTCCAGTTCTGTAAATAAACTTATTTTAGAGTAACTTTAGAATGACATAAATATTACAGAAGAGCTGTGGGTGGGGCTCAGTGGTTAAACATGTGCCGAGCACGTGTAAAACCCGTGGTTCCATCCCTGCTGAACACGCCAATCAAACGTTTCCAGCTGCTGGGGCCCGGAGGTACTCAGCCTTTAATCCCAGCACGTGGGAGGCAGAGGCAGGAGGATCTCTGAGTTCAAGGCCTGATCTACAGAAGGAATTCCAGAACAGCCAGGGCTACATAGAGAAACCCTGTCTTGAAAACAAAACAAAAGTTTCCAGCTCAGCTCTGGTGGTCCCACCAAACCCTCACCCAGTTCACGTCCCTTACTGTGGTGCATTTGGTCAAACCGAATAACTGAGAAGGGTCTGTTCTTTAAATCTCAGGTCGTCTTTGCATGTTAAAGAACCAAAGCTGGTAAATGTGTGTCCACGCTGCTGCTGCTCTGACATCTGTCTCCAGTCACCAAGCAGGGGTGGAGGATGCCAGACTGGGTGGTCTCAGTGGAGGGCTGAAAAGGCACAGGGAGTTTAGACTATAAAGGAGTCGCTCCTTCACAGGCCAGTCTTATACCAGGCAAGTGGGACGGGATTTAGCAGAGGATTCGGGTACAGATGAGAGAAAATCCTGAGTGGGTGGAGAGCTAAGGATTCTGGGGAAGGCAGTATGAGATAGAATCAGACAGATCAGTTTTGTCCCCAGGGGATGATAACCTCCTTTTATAACTCAATGCCTGGGTCCTATAGACCATCAGCAGGCATACAATACGTGAAGTGGAAAATCCTTGAACGTTTGATTCTGTTTTATTTAGCATGTGAGTAAATAAAGTCGTTTAGCCAGGCATGGTGGTGCGCGCCTTCCATCCCAGCACTCAGCGAAGCAAAGACAGGGATGTCTGTGAGTTCTAGGCCAGCAAGGCTACATAGCAAGATTCTGTCTTTAAAAACAAAAACAAAAGTTTAGCCAGGCCTGGTGGCAGGAAATGAAGAATTCAAGATATTCCTTGGCTGCACACGGACATATGGAGTTTTAGGCCAGCCTGAGCTGCGTGAAGCCCTGTGTAAAAACAACGAAAGAAAGGACTTGAGGAATGGCTTCGTGTTAAGAGTGCACACTGCTCTTGTAGAGAACCCACGTTTGATTCCTAGCACCCACATGAGGCAGCTCACAGACAGCTGTAACTCCGGCTCCCAGGGGTCTGATACCCCCGACTTTTCTGTCAGATGTGCGTGCATGGAACTAAAAGGCAAACTTTAAAATTCCCGGCTGTATTTCTGCTCACCAGCCATCTTCACAGCCAATGCGCTAGTCGAGGAAAGCAGGCAGCTTTCTGCTGGCTTGTGTCTTAGGCCCGAGCTGTGCAGAGCTACGTTACTGCAGCAGAAGGATGTGCTGTGGGATCTTAGACTAGACTGCACAACACCGAGAGTAGGCATTGTGCCCGGCCATGGCAGAAAGAGGGGGAAGACGAGGGGTTGAGGGAAGAAGTGCTCGAACATTGGTGTGGAGGTGCCAGATCCCCTGAGGGTCCCGAGAGAGTAGGAGGTGGCATCCACAGCAGGCACAGGGCATTTTGTCTTGGGACCACTGTCCCCAGGTGCCTGAAGTATGGGAGAAAGCGTCTCATCCCGTGATTCAAGTGGGGAAAGAAAGGACATGAGGAAACAAGTAGCTACCACCAGAGGCCAGCCCTAGCGACACTGTGGCTCTTTGACTCTTTCGGGATCTTTCCGAGCCTGGGTGTAGGTATTGGGCACCTGAATACTCAATTTATATGCTCGGCATCAAAATATAAAATATCCAGGTGCAGGGCCAGTGAAGACACCTGTTGTCAACCCTCAGCACCTGAGTCTGGCCCCTGTGACACATAGTGGATGGAGGGAACCACCTCAAAGTTGTCCTCTGACCACCCCTGTGGTGCAAGCACAAAGGTACAGACTGACAAGGCCCTTGCTCACCACAGCCTCCAGCCCATCTTGGCAGTGTCTGTTTACATGAGGGCATTAACAGACTCTCCAGCTTGAGGTGTATCCTAATTTTTCGTTATTACAAGGGAATATTGTGACTGCTTTTATCCAGTTGTTTCGCAAATGTAAACTCCTTCGATCTTCGATTGACCACTCCAGCTCAGGGACATACACCTAGGAATGTTCTGGATGAAACTCCTCCCCCGGAGGAGGCCTCACTGTGTTTCCCATGCTGGCTTCACATTCTTGGGTTCAGCTGGTCTTCCTGTCTGAGTCTTCCAAGTAAAATTATAGACTAGCCCAAGCTCACCTGCTTGTCAGTGGCGGGTGAGAGCCTGTTAAAGGAATGCTGTGGAGAAGCTGGGCACAGGTAAAGGTGGGGCAGGTGGTGGAGCATGCCATTACTCCCAGCCCTTGGAAGGTGGAGGCAGGCAGAGCCCTGTGAGTTCTAGGTCTGTATAGCAAGTTCCAGGGCAGTCACAGCTCCATTGTGAGGCCTTGAGAGCGAGAGGAGGGGGAGTGTGGCCAGCTGGAGGGCACCGTGGCTCCACACTTCGTACCGTCGGGCATCAAGAGCCGCTGCGCTCCGCTCTCCCCCTTAGTCTGCGTCTTCCACGGTGCGCTGATTACACCATATGGACATGGGCCCGATCCACAGACTCCTAAAATAATGGTATGTGCTTATTTTAGATGAGAAACTTCTGGAACCCCACATACTGGTTTGCTAAGGAGAAGGAGAAAAAAAAAAGAACAACAACCAGAAAAACAAAAAGCAGTGTCTGTTGTGGAGGCGGTTCCGTCACACTCAGGCTCCAGTGCCCTTCCCGTGACTTTCCTGACCTGGTCCTGACTTACCTGGTCCCGACTTACCTGGCCGACAGCTCGCATTTGCTTTCTAGTTACTTCACAGTGGCTCCTAATTGCTCATTGGGTCTTGCAGTGTTTCCCACTGTAGCTTCTGACTGAAAGCCAGTTAGACTGACACACAGCCACCAGGTCAGGGATGGCTGCTGTCTGCCTGCTGCTGTCGAGGATCAGAGCTGCTGAGATGACCTGAAGTTTGCATGCACGGCTCCTTGAAGGGAATCTAGGAGCTGCTCTGGGGACTGTGACACAGACTGTTAGAGAGGGACTGATGGCGGCAACACGGAAATAAAGAAGGCAGCCAGGCACCTGCAGAAGCAGAACTGTTCCTTTAACCAGAACAGTGAGGGCTGCCATCTCTACAGAAGTGGAGACCGCTTGGGGTTTTATAGGATGGGACAGGAACCTTGGGGATGGAAGAGTCCATCTGCATCAGTCCCCTGCAGTCTGGAAGCGGTAGACACCAGCGGGTTTGGTGTGGGGTCTCGTGACCAGAAGCTTCCACAGGTGCCATCAGTCAGGTCAGCTTCCCTGTGGGAGCTTCTCGGGTCACCTGAGGCTTGAGGGTCATTAACCTTTCATGACTGCTTCAAGTAAGGACATCTCGAGAGCAGGGCCACATGGTGAAGGCCTCTACCATAGTTTCTCTGCTTTCTGTTCTGATAAACACCACAACCAAAATAGTTTAGGAAGGAAAAGGGTGTCTTCATCTGACACTTCCAGGTGCTACTCCATCATCGTGGGAGGTCGAGCCAGGAACTACTGAAGATGTTTTTGCTGGCCAATGCCCAGCTAGCTTTTATCTATTTATTTCTATTTGTGTGTGTGTGTGTGTATATATGTATGGGTGTATGGGTGTTTTGCCTGTGTGTTTGTCTGTGCACATGTGTGTAGCTTCTGTGGAGGCCAGAAGAAGATGTCAGATCCCTCAAACTGAAGTTGCAGACAGTTGTGAGCTGCCATGAAACCAGGTCCTCTGCGAGAGCAGCCAGTGATCATAACTACCGAGGCATCTCTCCAGTTCTTAGCTAGGTCTTGTATATAGCTTAGACCTACCTGCCTAGGGTGGGCTGGGCCCTTACACTTTGGTCATCAGTCTAAGAACCTCTCAGAGACACGAGCATAGCCTATCTGATGTGGGCAACAATTCAGGTGAGGATCCCAGACATCCTAACATGAATCAAGTTGACATAAAAACTGACCACCAGTCTCCAAATAAGGTGAGTGTGCATTGTGGACCGGGAGAAACAAAGTTTCACAGTGCTCTTGCCCGACGGTGGGCTGTGCACAGCACTCCTCATCAGGGTGTTGGCATGGTTCAGCTGCTCAAGAATTTGCAGCCTCTTAAAGTTGTGAATGCATGCCTGTTTACTTTTTTTTATTTATGTGTGTGTGCGCGCGCATGCGCCTGTCTTTATGTGCACTATTTGTGTGCAGTACCCGCAGACACCAGAAGAGGGCATCAGATCCCCTGGAACGAGTTATAGGCAGTGAGTGATGAGCTGCTTGATGTAGGCTCTGGAAACTGAACCCAGGTCCTCTGCATGAGTGCCAAGTGTTCCTAATCACTGTACCATCTCTCCAGCCCCTGCCTGAAGTATTTAAGTCAAAGCCTGGACCCAAGCTAAACAGGGCTAAGGACACATTGAATCTGTGTAAATGAGGTCACTTGCTGGAATCCACAGAGGCTGAGTCAAGCATGACTCTGGTGACAGCCCTGGCTTGTCCATGCTGTGCCCAGCCACCCAGCAACCCTGCAGAAGCTGAGTTTTCCTTGCCTGTTTGTCTGTGTGTGTACACACGAATGCAGGGACCCACAGAAGCCAGAGGCCTCAGTTCCTCTGTTCCTTTCATTATTTCTTTTCTCTCCTCCCTTGTGTGCTTCCAAACAGACCAGTTTTTACATCATTCCTCTGTTTCTCTTACTGGATTTGGGAGTTACACACTTCATTTTTATTTTTTTTTGTGGGGGGGGGTTTTCGAGACAGGGTTTCTCCGTAGCTTTTGGTTCCTGTCCTGGAACTAGCTCTTGTAGACCAGGCTGGCCTTGAACTCACAGAGATCCGCCTGCCTCTGCCTCCCAAGTGCTGGGATTAAAGGCATGCACCACCACCGCCCGCCATTTTTATTTTTTTTTAATTTTTTAATTTTTATTTTTTTATTTATTTTTGGTTTTTCGAGACAGGGTTTCTCTGTAGCTTTGGAGCCTTTCTTGGAACTAGCTCTTGTAGACCAGGCTGGCTCCAAACTCACAGATCCGCCTGCCTCTGCCTCCCGAGTGCTGGGATTAAAGGTGTGCGCCACCACCGCCCAGCTTCATTTTTATTCTTATAGAAATTTCATCAGATACTTCCAGATTTATCCTTACTTTATCAGATTCAAAGTTAGTTTATAATGACAGTTTGCCTACCAGTGGGCCACATAGATGTTGACTCCCTCAAGACCATCTTTCTCGTATGCACGAGGACACCTAGTAATGAAATTCTCCTCTGACCTCACATTTCTCAGAAAACACACCTGTAATTAAACACTACTATCCTTGTGGGAAAATTCCAGGGCTCTAGACACTTTCCACTTGAGCTTTCCCCTGACTGCTGTCATCTGCTGCAGTTGGGTCTTTTTGGACTCTACACATTGTCCACACAGCCCGTTTTATTGTCTACTTGTAGTTTTGAGTATGAGTAAGGCAACTCTACGTAGAGTTGCCTTCTTGTCTAGAGCCGTATCTTTGAACTTCCTTTAGTGATGTTTTACTACAGTAAGAACCTTTAAATTGTGTAACAGTGTCATTTCGCCAATTCTTTTGTTTTTGTTAGAGGGTGGTTGGGAGGACAGGGTTTTGCTGGGTAGTGCAGGCTGGCCCAGAACTCAGAATCCTCCTGCTTTAACCCTCAAGATGCTGAAACTACAGATGTGAGCGTATACCTATTCTTTATAGAAGTGAATTGGTTCTGTTCTGGGGGATACTGGGTTGGAGCCCCTCCCTGCATGGAGAGCTCAGGATAACAGCTGATGGAAATCTTTACGGTTGTTTTGGTTTTTGTGGTTTGTTTGGTTTTGGGGGGAGGGTTGTTTTTGAGACAGGGTTTCTTTGTGTAAGGCTGTCCTGGAACTCACTCTATAGACCAGGCTGGCCTCCAGCTCAGATCTGCCTCTGCCTCCAAGTGCTGGGATTAACTGCGCGGGCCACCACACCTGGCTCTTTCCAAAGTTGACCCTTCCTGAGTACTGTCTGGGTTTCAGTTTACTGTGGAAGCACCTCTGAGCATCAGATACCCCCCTTCCCTTGTTCTATGTCTAGTCACGGTTTTATCTTTGTTTCTCCTGCTTGGACTATAGCCCAGACACTTAAGTCTAGTGTTGCTTCGTGGAAACTCCTTCATCAATCATTTCTCTGACTAATCTTCAGTTCTGATTCTCTCTTCATCTTATTCCTGTCAATCCCCACTGGATTAATGGTGTTTATTTCTAGTGCTATTTATAATAACTCCTAAATCTGCAAGGTCATTTCCCCTCATTTGTTAATCGTGTATCTCTGTAACGGAGCAAGAAGTCCTTCCCTGTGTCTATGGTGTCGAGTCTCATCTGTCCCTGGTACTGGTGCTTTGTCCTCCTGAGAGCCTTTTTTTTTTTTTGATGGGGGTAGACCTGGCTGTTAGACAAGTATTCTGCCACGCTGCGCCATACCTCAGCCCACCTGGTTATTTTTTTACTGTGCTCTTCTGATTTTTAAGATTACATTTGTTATTGAATTGGGGTGTGCCACAGTATACAAATGGAGGTCAGGGGGCCGCTTCGGGGGGAACTGGTTCCCTCCAACCACCACGAGGATGCGGGTGATCCTCTCAAGTTACCATGCCTGGTGACAAGTCCCTTTTCCCACTGAGCCGTCTGGCCAGCTCATGGCCATGTTGTTCTTCCGGTGGGGATCTCGGGACTGGAAAACATAGACTTTCTCCAAACCAGCTATGTGCTTGCACCTGCCCTTGCCAGGTGCCTTAGGGCCTTGTTGCAAAAACCCATCTATTGGGAATTCCTGAAGCCTTCTGACTGGTGGAATCGGGGGCTGTGCTATGGTTACTGTCCCCGTGGTGCTGCCAGATGCTTTCAGGGCAAAACAACCGCCATGCTCAGCAGAGACTTCCGGCTTCCGCTGTGCACGATGGGGTCATCCTGTTTTAGCCTCACATTGTTGCTTTGAGGAAACGGCCCAGGTGGGATGTAGCGGTGCACCAGAAATCCCAGGTACACAAGAGATGGACAGTGTGTTGAAAGCCAACTTGAACTAAATAGAAAGCCCGTTTTGTGTGTGTGTGAGAGAGAGCTAGAAAGATGCCATTAAAGGCTAGATTCAACAACAACAAAAATTTTTTTTAACTGCTTTATTTGGTTATCATTTTTTAATACCTCTCCATGGGAAGATTGGTCCAAATGTGATAGATCGTAGTTTGAGATGGGAACTTTTCTTTTTTCTTTTTGTTTTCTTTACTTTTGGACAGGGTTTCTCTGTGTAGCCTGCCTATTCTGGAACTCATTCTGTAGACCAGGCTGGCCTTTAACTCACAGAGACCCACCTGCCTCCTGAGTTCTGGGATTAAAGGTGTGCGCCACAGCTGCTAGTGCAAGTTGACTTTTGATAGATTAAACTATCTCTTTTTCATTTACTCTTTTAAAGTATGAGTGCTCTGTCTGCATGTACACCTGCAGGCCAGAAGAGGGCACCAGACCCCACTATGTGGTTCCTGGGAATTAAACTCAGGACTTCTGGAAGAACAGCCAGTGCCCTGAAGGCCATTATGAGTATGTGCTTGTGGCCAGTGCCTGCAGAAGCCAGAGGGGCTGGGTCCTCTGGAGCTGGAGTTGGAGGCAGTTCTGAGCCTGCTGACATAGGTGCTGGGAACCAGACCCCACCCTTTGCACACCCAGACACTACTCTCCAGACAGCGTTTCTCTGTGTATCAGCCTTGGCCTCAAATTCGCAGTGATCCTCCTGCCTCTGCCTCCCAAGTGCTGAAATTAAGAGCATGCGCCACCACACCTGGCCTTCTAGTCATTGCTCTGAAACAGGGTCTGCCATTGAACTGTACCACCATGCCTGGGCATTACGTTGCACCATGGGTGTTGGGGCTCTGAAATCGAGCCCTCTTGCTTCAAAGTAAAGGGCAAAAGCACATCACTGACTGAGCCGTCTTTCCAGCAATATGCTGACAGATTTTCAGTTTATTGACAGACTTTGATTTAGTCTAGTGAGATTTTTCTTTTGGAGAACTTGAAGCTCATTACTGCATGCCCACACATATACACACACATTTATATGACATACATACATGTATATGACACACACACTCGTCTGTTTCCAGAGTTCACAGTGTGCATGCCTTGGTGAGATGCAGCAGTCAGCATCACACTGCGCAAACGTCCGTAGTGTACCTGACAAAAAGGAGGCCGTGAGGGGACCTACGCAGCAGCACACTGCAAATGTCCGTAGTGTACCTGACAGAAAGGAGGCCGTGAGGGGACCTACGCAGCAGCACACTGCAAACGTCCGTAGTGTACCTGACAAAAAGGAGGCCGTGAGGGGACCTACGCAGCAGCACACTGCAAATGTCCGTAGTGTACCTGACAAAAAGGAGGCCGTGAGGGGACCTACGCAGCAGCACACTGCAAATGTCCGTAGTGTACCTGACAAAAAGGAGGCCGTGAGAGGACCTACGCAGGAGCTCCGCTCTACCAGAACCACTGGGTTTGATTTTGAAGCAATGACGGCATTTGGATGTTGGTTTGCATCTCAGAGTCCCCCACAGGTTCACCTGGCCCCCAGCTAGTGTTGATCTTTGGAAAGTTGTAGGGTCTACCTGGAGGAGGCAGGTGATTAGGGTAGGCCTTTGAAGGTAGTGTCTTCTTGTTTTGGCTTGTTCTTTCTGCTTCCTGGTGCACAGACTCCCACAGCAGACAGGAGTTGCTCTACCATCATGCCCTTCCTGTCACAAAGAACTGAAATCCCTCAGAAACTGTGAGCTGGGATGAACCACATGAAGTTGTTTCTGTCTCAGTAAGCCAGAAACAACTACTACGGTTTCCATGGTTCCAGGGCTGTGCTCTCTGCTTTGGCAGACCAGACAGGGCAAACACAGTTGTCCCAGAGCCTCTCTCTCTCCGGGAGACAGTGACATGTCTGTGATCTGTTTTGGGTCCCACAATGGGCCATGTTCCAGCACATGGACAGAGCATCAACCACTGTCAGGAAAAGAGGCGGGAGAAGAAATCAACAGCTTCAAGGCCAAGAGAAGGCAGACACAGGAGTGACCTGTTAGCCCAAGGTCACCGAAGATAACAATGTTTTCTGTGAACCTAGCCAGTTCCCTGCCTCCATCATCTCTAAGACTCAGTGATGTGGGGCCAGGTGCATATGCTGCACTGGGAACCCAGCACTCCATGCGGAGGTCACCAGCCTATGAGTCTGAGGGGACCCCATGCAGGCTGTCTTAGAATGTTATAGACGCTTGTATAAATACAGCTGTAATGGAAGTGAATGGCACCCCGTGAAAGTGGAGCCCCTGGAGAACAGTGTCGCAGACGAGACTGTATCTCATGTCTCCTGTGTGAGTGGCCAGCTGGAAGCAAATGAAAGCCCCAGCCCCATGCTGTCTTATACCTGTGACATGGGAAGATACTCAGATGTGGCCGTATTGGCAGACAGGATATGTCCTGACCCCTCCGCTCCCAGAGCTGACCAGTGACACACCTGTTGTCTACCAAAGACAAGCCATCCGTGGGGCCACTACGCACTGACCAGCCTGAGGGCTGCTGCGAACCCACAGCCACCGTGAGCACTTGTGGCAGTCGCCCGAAAGAACACAAGCAGCCATGTGGCCATGACGTTGCACCCAGAGCACAGCTTGTACGGCACAGTGGCATCCCTTGGGGCCATCCATACACAGGACACAGCTGCCATGACAGAAACACCAAGACCAAACGAGGTGGTGTCGAGATGGGGCACTGTGGAAGGGCACAGTCACCCAGTGGTTTTGGATAGGCCCGGGACGGGAGACAGCCGGGGGAGCTTTAGATGCTCTCCTGCCTCCAAGACCCATTGCATGCATCGTCTGTGGAAGCGCGAACCCTGGTGGTGCCGGAGGCTGCAGGAAAGGTGGAGTCCACAGGGTTGGTTTCTGCTGAGGTCTTGCGTCAGCTTGCCAACACCTGTCTCCCCTGGTGGCTTTGACTGCCGCAGTGTGGGCCGCAGGTTTAAGAGGAGTCTCCTCTGTCAGGCCCACCCTGACGACCTCATTCCCACTCTTACTCGCTGAACCTCTTGACAGTTCCTTTGCATTTTTTAAAAGACCCATCTGGAAACTGGGACTGCAAACTGCACACCTGAAATCTCAGCCAGTACTCAGGATGCTGAGGCAAAAGGCTGACGAGCTTGAGGCCAACATGAGGAAGACTCAGCGCTCAAGGGGAAATGTCAGGGAGCGAAAGGTCTTGGGTGTAGGCTCAAGGGGACTCAGCATGAAGAGCATTGGCTGGACTGCTGGACGTGAGGAGTTTACTGGAAAGGTTATCAGTACTGTAGGTAGAAAACTGAATGGTGGGAACTCCAGAGTGCCAGACCCAAGAGCAGACAGCGTGGGGGAGGAGGGCTCCGAGAGGAATCAGGCCCCTGTGGTAGAAGTAGGCCGCGTAGCTCTCTGAGGATAGACCCTGCAGCCTGTTGCTCTGAGTCGCAGGCAGGGTGGGGGCTGCATGGGTGGCTGTCCATGTCCTGTGATGTAGACCTGAGACTTAGGTGAGTCAGTGCCTGTTGGTGCCTGGGAGAGGAGAAGGGGCTGCTGCAGGTGCTGTGGCCTGAGCAGCTGTGGATTCTGGATTCTCACGTTCCAGTCTTAAGAGTCCATGGCATGGGACACACGCTGCTATCCCCACACCAGAGACACAGAGACCCACAGATCCCTGCGCTTGCCAGCCATCCAGCTTAGCCTGATTGGCAGTTCCAGGCCGCTGAGGGACCCTATTTCAAACACGGAGGGCTGGTGAGATGGCTCAGCAGCTGAAAACTTTTGCTGTGCAAGCCTGCAAATCTGAGTCAGTCTCTGGAACCTACGGAAAGCCAGATGGATCACACTTCAGCTGCAGCACTGCTACAGTGGAATCTGCAGTGGCAGGAACAAGAGACCCCACAGTGACATGACGGAAGGAGAAAACCAGCTCCTAAAAGTTGTCCTATGGCATCTTCATGTGTCATGACCTGTGTATGCCTACGCTCATACACATGCAACATACACACAACTGTACTGAAATCCAACTAGGAGGGGTGTAGACTGCGCTTCGCAAAGGACCTGGGCTCGATTCCCAGCACTGATACGGCTGATATGGCAGCTCACAGCCATTTGTAACTTCAGTTCCAAAGGACCCAACGCCCTCTTCTGGCAGCCACAGGCACTGCATGCACATAGTGTACAGACATACATGCAGGCAAACATTCATGCACATAAAATAAAAATAAACCTAAGACAAAACAAACAGTTGGGTGGCTCCTGAAGAAAGACATACACAGTTGATTGACCTCTGCTCTCGATATACACACACCCATACACATGAACATTCACGTACACATAAACACACATGCACACACCCCAAAATTACTGGGAATACAAGTCAGCTCAGGGGAGCTCACTGGCTTAGCATGTGCAAGGCCCTGACTCCCATCTCCAGTGCTGTGCAGAAGCAACACAGCATCTGGCTAGTCTGGGGAGCTGTTTTCCTTAACGGGCAAGTAATAATGTCGCCAGGCAGTGGTGGCACACGTCTTTAGCCCCAGCACTCAGGAGGCATAGGCAGGCAGATCTCTGTGAGTTCGAGACCAGCCTGGTCTACAGAGAGAGTTCTAGGACAGACTCCAAAGCTACAGAGAAACCCTGTCTCAAAAAAAAAAAAAGAAAAGAAAAGAAAGAAAGAAAAAGGATTATTCAGTCACTGTTAGCAATGTTCAGTCTGTCACTCATGGCTGTGGCACTGCTGAGATCTGTCACTCAGGAGCCCTGGCTGATGCTTCATGAGTCCCAGAGTCAAACAGTGTTTTTCTCCCCACTTTCTATTATTTATATGTAAAATAGCTCTCTGTGTCTGCAGGGCACCGGCTAGTTGCTACCGAAATGAGAAAGTCCATGAAACCCGGGAAAAGGGCCCTGGTCCGACTGGAAGCTACTTAGGACTCAGTCATCAGAGTAAATAAAGGGCATCGATGGCCCCTCAGACCACCCCGTGGCTAAGCTCTGGTGGCTAGAACTGACGGACTGAGGGGGAGAGGGAGCAAGGTCGGGTGTGAGGAGCAATATAAAACAGGCAACACGAGGGCTGGAGAGATGGCTCAGAGGTTAAGAACACTGTCTGCTCTTCCAGAGGTCCTGAGTTCAATTCCCAGCAACCACATGGTGGCTCACAACCATCTATGAGATCTGGTGCCCTCTTCTGGTGTGTGGGAAGCAGAATGTTGTACACATAATAAATAAATAAATTAAAAAAAAAAAACAGGCAACGCGAGGCAGTTCTGGAGTCTTGGAGTTTTGTTTCGATCAAAAAAGTCAAAGATAAGAACAAAGCAGCTCGCTCACCACTTGTCACTAAGCTGAGATGGAGAGCAACGGGCCTGCTCCAGGCTCCTGTGTTGTGTGCTTCGTCAACACTCCGGACCTCAGCCACTCCGCCTGACTGCGGCGTCTGCCAGCACCGCGGGAGGTGCAGACCGATAGCTTTTGTTTGTACGAATAAACCATGACCAGTGAACAGACCAACAACATACCAGCAACACCAGACCTGTGGAACCTACTTGTGGCCATAGAAAAGGAACCCTGGAGGCAGGGGTGTGGCAGGCACGCTGACTCCTTTGGTCACTTGGTGCACACCTCAAGGACCCCAGAGCCCCAGGTCCAGTGCAAGTCTCTCCTGCCTCTGGTGACTGGCACAGCCTGTAAGCCAGACCTACCTGTGACAAGCTTTCACCTGGACAGGTCTACTACACCCACGATTCTAAGGCTGATCTGGTCCCTATAGACTTTTCTCTTTGTTTTTCACGACAGGGTGTCACTAAGTAGCCCTCACTGCCCTGGAGCTCAGTCTGTAGACCAGGCTGGCCTCAAACTCAAGATCCTCCTGCTTCTGACTCCTGAGTGCTGGGATTAAAGGTGTGCACTGCCTTGCCAGGCCAGACCTTTCTTTCTGCCTATGAGTTCTCTGCTTCTGAATTCTGCAACTCGGCTTTTCTGAGCCATTCTGAAACCTGTACATGTACAGATATTTAAAATAGTGTGGGAAATGTGCTCCGTGAGTTAATATTAGCCATTACAATGGGCGCGCGAGGAAGGGGCTCTGGGTAAGGCGTGAAGAGGACGCACAGGTCAGACCAGAAGAGAATCCAGGGAGATGGCTGTACAGATAACGGCTTGTTGCCCAAGTGTGAAGGCCTGAGCTCAAACCCTAGAGCTCACATGAAAAGCTGGATATGGTATTGGGGAGGCAGAGAAAGGATCCCCAGAGCTGCCAGCCGAACCTGAGTCCCTAAGCTGACTTGGCAACTAAAAGCACTTGCCACACAGTCATGACAACCCGCATTGAGTCCTTAGAAGCACAGTGGAAGGAGAGAACCGACCTCATGTACACGTGCACATATGCGCACACACACACACACACACAGTGGTAGGTTTCTTCAGACGAGGGGGAGAATGGCTGATCCCCAGCACATGTGTCCCCTCCAGACATGCACATGCATACACTGCACATCCACCTGTACAAAGAACTGGCAGTGACCATACTGTCAAGTTAAAACCAGAGTTACTTGGCACATTGCAGCCAACTCCCCCAGCTGTGTTGTGCAGACACAACGTGCCTGCCTTCGCTTCTCAAACAGCGGGCTCGCGACATCAGCTGGACGTGTAAAGACTTGGCTCTCAGACGAGACTGAGGCAGCCTGGGCTACAGAGAGACCCTGCCTGAAAAAAGCAAAACCTCAAGACAAAATAGATGTTGAGCAGAGGATGCAGCCTAGCAACCAGCTTGTGCTCCCTATGCATAAGACCCTGGCCTTGAGAAAGAGCTTTAGCGTCTAGGCCTGCTCCCTGCTCCCTGCTCCCATCACCTGAGCCCTAACGCCCCTCCTCACCGTCTGATTTATTTGCAGGTCGCACTGGTTTTCTCTTGCCCCAGTGTGTGGACACCACCACACGCCCTACAGACCAGCAACGGCTCTTGCGTGTATGTTCCAGTGTTTCTTCTGTCAGAGAGTCGGACAGAGCCCTAGGTCCTCCAGTGCTGGCCCGGAGCTGAGGGACGAGCGCCCAGCAGACATGGTGAAAATGACCAAGTCTAAAACTTTCCAAGCTTATCTGCCACACTGTCACAGAACTTACAGCTGTATCCACTGCAGAGCCCATCTGGCCAATCATGATGAGCTCATCTCCAAGGCAAGTGATCTGGATCCAAAACTGAGGGAACAAGGCTTGCACACACCTTTAATCCCAGCACTGGGGAGCCAGAGGCAAGATGGTCTCTGTGAGTTCAAGGCCAGCCTGGCCTACAAAGTGAGACCCTGCCTCAAAAGGGGAAAAAAAAAGCCATAAGGTAACCGGCAGAACTGGTTGGGAAGGACATGGCTTTGGTGACTTGGTGACAACTGCTGTTTACCACAATCTGTCACTTGAGCCAGCAGTGAGAGTCAGACACCACAGGCCATTTTTCTGCAGCATGCCGGGCATAGCCGTCCTGGGAAGGGACACAAAACTTACCAATGCATCACATATGCATTTCAAGTTGGAAGATGCCACACATGAAATTCTTAAAGTTGCACAGACTGCCAAGAGGTCTGAAACCTTCATGAGCTAGTGATGGGGAGGGTGACTTGAGTCTCGTGACCCTGTAACAAGATACCTAGAAAATCAGCTAATCAAGAAAAAATGTACCTGTTGATGATTTCAGAGATTTCCTTTTTTTTTAAATATTTATTTATTTATTATGTATACAATATTCTGTCTGTATGTATGCCTGAAGACCAGAAGAAGGCACCAGACCCCATTACAGATGGTTGTGAGCCACCATGTGGTTGCTGGGAATTGAACTCAGGACCTTTGGAAGAGCAGACAATGCTCTTAACCTCTGAGCCATCTCTCCAGCCCGATTTCAGAGATTTCTGTGCAAGGCCAGGTGCCCCTCCCGCGGTTGGAGCACGGAGCAGAGGAGGGTGGAAAGCAAAGAGGAAGGGACCAGTATTCCAGTAACCCCCGAGGTCTGCCCGTGGTGACCTAATTTCCTTCCTCATGGTTCCCTCGCCTGGCCGTCACAGCCCTGGCACACTCTCTCGAATGGTCTCTCTGCTTAGGGCTTCGTGAAGCTGAGGGCGCACTGTGAGAACAGATTCCAGCAGGTTGGGAACTAGAGCCACCTCCATGCGAGGTCACCAGTCCGTATTTGTCATTTAACAAGTTGCCTCCTTTTGAAGAAAAGATGCTGTCACGCTGCAGCCCAGGCTGGCCTTGAACTCAGAGACCGGCCTGCCTCTGTCTCCCGCGTGCTGGGATTAAAGGTGTGAGCCAGCACAGCTGACCCTTCTGCACTGTTGACTCTCGGGTGTGCTCATGTTTCCGTTCACCTCAGATGACTTGTGCTGCAGGAACTGTCCCCTGAAGCATCGCTCTCCACATGCCCCCCATAAACTCTGACACGGAGGAAAGCCTGTGGAAAGCAGAGGACTTGGAAAGAGTTTAAGGCTGAGGGGTGTGTCAGAGTCTAGGATGAGGGTTGGCTAAACTGAAAAGGAGCACAGAATAATATTCTTGGTCCTAGAAAACCGCTTTAGGAGATATTCCTGAAATAAATGTGTGTGTATATATACATATATATATGGATATATATGGATAAGCCTGAAATCTATATTTTATTTATTTATTTTTCTCTGTGTATCCCTGACTGTCCTGGAATTCACTCTGTAGATCAGGCTGGCCTCAAATTCAGATTCACCTGCTGCTTTGTCTCCCAAGTGGGATTAAAGACATTGACCACTAGACTGAAATCTGTATTTTAAAATCAAAACCTATCTGGGTGGGCTGTGACTTAGCTCAGTGGCAGAGTCCTTGTGTAGAGCCCAGTATCGTGAGACAGCCCGTAGCTCTCAGATCCCACACCCCAGGGACCGCCCACTTGTCTCCTCCCAGCACCAAGGTCACAGGAGCAAGCAGTCGTGCTCAACTTTTTTTTGAGGGGGAGGGGGTTGAAACAGGGTTTCTTTGTGTAGTCCTGGCTGTCCTAGAACTAGCTCTTGTAGCCCTCCCGAGTGCTGGGATTAAAGGTGTGCACTACCACTGCCTGGCTTGTCTTTAAAGGTATTACAAGGATGAGTGTTTTGCCTGGTGCCAGCTGAGGGTCAGAAAGGGCATTGAATCCCGAGACTGGAGTTACAGATGGTTGTGAGCTACCATTTGGGTGTTGGGATTCAAACCCAGTCCCTCTACAAGTGCTCTTAACTGCTGTGCCATCTCTCCAGGCCCATGCTTGGCTTTTTTTTTTTTTTTTTTTTGGTTTTTCGAGACAGGGTTTCTCTGTGATTTTGGAGCCTGTCCTGGAACTAGCTCTTGTAGACCAGGCTGGTCTCGAACTCACAGAGATCCGCCTGCCTCTGCCTCCCAAGTGCTGGGATTAAAGGTGTGCGCCACCACCGCCCGGCCCATGCTTGGCTTTTAACATCTTTCCAGACTTAAATGTGTGTCTGTTTGGGAATGTGGTACATCTGAGTATGGTGTCCTCAGAGGTCAGAAGTATTGGATCCCCTGGAGCTGGAGCTGCAGGGTTGCGAGCAGCCCAAGTGGGTGCTGGGAACCCAGCTCAGGTCCCCTGCAAGAGCAGTTATGTGCTCTTAACTGCCAAACCATCTCTTCAGTCCGCGGTCCCCGGTCCCGTTGTCCCGTGTGTCCGTGTCCGCCCCCCCCCCCCCCGTAGGTGGACTTCACTGTGCTGGGCCTTAATATCCCATGACTCAGCCTCCCAAGTAGCTGAGCTACAGGCACAGGATGTAACTTTGTTTTCTGTTTTTCTGAGACAGGGTCCAGCCACGTAGCCCTGGCTAGCTTGGAACTCAGAATGTGAGCCATGCTTGCCTTAACCTATGGTGGCCATCCTGCCTCTGCTCCTAAGGGCTGGAATTACAGACAGCCATGCTGAGCTCAGGCCATGACTTTTTTTCTTTAATGATACTGGAAAAATACAGAAATTTCCCCTTGCCTTCTACTACCTGAAGACAGTGAGGTGTCAGGACTGTGTTGGGAGGGGTGAGAAGGGGGCTGGAGAGATGGCTCAGCAGTTACAACACGCTCAGTCCTCTGTAGGCCTCAGGTGGGTTCCCAGCACCAGCCAGCATGGCAGCTCACAACTTCCTTCAACTCCAGTTCCAGACGATTGGATACCCTCTTCTGACTTCCAAGGGCTCATTCATGCACGTGGTGTGCATCCTTACACACACACACACACACACACTAAAACAGAGATGAGAAAAGAGCATGTTTATCTGTGACCTGCCTTACAGCCCCAGGGTGCAGTCCTGTAGTCTGGCAGACCTACCAGAGCTACTAGCTATGACTTCCTCTTCTCACTGTTGCCCAAGCCAACCTTGAATCCCAAGCTGAACTATTTCTCCTACCTAAGTCTCTGTAACTGGGGCTGCAGGTAGTCCCAGTGTCCAGCCCTTGACAATTGCACGGTGATACTCCAACCTCTTTCTAGATGCAGAATTGTCTTTTGAAATTGGTGCTGGTGGTGGTGTCGGTGCACACCTTTAATCCCAGCCCTCAGGAGGCAGAGGCAGGTGGGTCTCTGAGTTCGAGGCCAGCCTGGTCTACAAGAGCTAGTTCCAGGTCAGCCAGGGCTACACAGAGACATCCTGTGTTGGGGGAAAAAAACAAACCAACAAAAAAAAAACAAAACAAACAAACAAAAAAAAACGGGGAAGCAGTGTCAGCCTTGAGCTTTATAACTTCAGGAACTGCACTGTGGGGTGACTGCTGGCCTGAGCTAAGTGACTGCACCTGCTCCTCCAACAGCCCAGAAAGCAGAGCTTCTGGTGACTTGCCTGCCCCCTGCTAACACCTTCTTCTTCTTTGCAGTCCTTCCAGGGCAGCCAGGGGCGAGCCTACCTCTTCAACTCCGTGTAAGTACGTGTTGTCGCTCGTGCGTGCGTGCGCGCGCACGTGTGTGTCTGGCGCTTCCTCGGCAGCTCAGTGAGAGCGGGCTGTGTAACTGAGCTGCGCCAGTCAGTGCCTTCATCAGCTTGGAGGAATCTGGGCCCCTGCATCTGTGCTTTGGAAAGCACCCTTGTGCCTGAGAGTTCAGCCTCCAAGCCTGACCCGTTAGGGTGCCCTGGGTGGGTTGGGGGTGGCTCAGTAGAATGCTTGCTCAGCACCTGTGAGGCCCTAGGTTTGATCCTCAATACCATAAAGAAAAAAATGGATTCCCTCTTGTGAAAGTGGGGATGGTGGCGCTGAAACGCCTGTGATGGTGTGGAGATTCTGCTTCTCATGCACTTGATGTGGGGGAAGGGAAAGGGGGCTGGGCAAGGGGACCTCCAGCATAGTCACCTTGCTTCTTGGCAGGGTGAATGTGGGCTGCGGCCCTGCTGAGGAGAGGGTCCTTCTGACCGGGCTGCATGCAGTGGCCGACATCTACTGTGAGAACTGCAAGACTACGCTCGGGTGGAAATACGTGAGTACCTGGGCCTGAGAGGGATGGTAACATCGGTCGGACACTGCGGGTTCTCATGGGGACGTAGCTCAGCGCATAGTGCTTCAGAGGTATGCACAAAGCCTTCTATCCCCACAGCTTCATAAAATGTCACAGAGCCATGGCTCAGTGGGTAACAGCCTGGGTCTGACCCCAGGATCCACGTGATAGGAAGAGAGAACCAGCTCTTGCAACTTGAGTGCCACAGCAAGCGGGCACACACACACACACACACACACACACACACACACACACACACACACGCAGGCAGAGGGCACTCAGGAGGTTGGAGGCACATGGATCAGTTCCTGAGATAAAGGATCCTGTCTCAAACACAAGGATTGCAGGTTCCCAGCGGTTCCTTCCAACCGTGCAGGACGGAGCTCACCGTGTGCCTCTGTTGAGCACAAGGGCGTGACAGTCCCCAGGTTCTCTTCCCAAGACCCCGCTTTCTCAGGGTTGCCAGCCTGCCTGTCTCCAGCTTCTCTCCATGCATAAATTGATTGGCTACCAAAGCTGACAAGCTTGCCGCTGTTGGCTTTTGCCTTAATTTCAACCCGGGGCTCTGAACACCGCCCCTCTACTGCAAAGGCCAGACACTGTCTGCTGCCACCTTAGTCTCAAGAGCCACTTGGCTGCTGTGGTTCTGTGGACATGTTCTGGTCAGCTCTTTAATGTCTACCTCTGCCTCAGCTTATCCCCTAATAGAAGCCACCTTGTGATGTTGCACCCTGCCTGGCACTCCAGAGACATGTTTGTGGTTTGTTTGCATCTGTGTGTGAAATTCACACTTTTGTATGCATGTTCTGTGTGTGTAAAGTGTACACTTCTGTATGCATGTTCCTGTGTGTGTGCTGGTTGCACACTTCTGTTTGCATGTTCCCATGTGTGTGCTGGTTGCAGACTTCAGTATGCATTTTCCATGTGTGACATGCACACTTCTGCATGCATGTTACCATGTGTGTGAGACACTGTAGTCTTTTGTATGTATATTCCCGTGTATGTGTGTGACGTGCACACTTTTGCATGCATGTTCCCATGTATATACCTGGAAGCCAGAGGCTGATGTCCGGTGTCTCCCCAATCTCTGCTTAATTTGCTGAGGCAGATCTCTGAGTTCAAGGCCGTCCTGGTGTAGAAAAGCTAGTTCCAGGACAGCTGGCCTACACACACACACACACGACCCAGCCTCACCTGTGTGCTGTTGACTGTTCTCATGACTCTCCTTCACGTCTCCTGAAACACTCACCTACAATCAGTGCCAAGTGAGCAGTGTGTCTGTGGTGCTGAGGATGGAGCCCAGAGACACAGGCACACCAAACTGTACTGAGCTGCATCCCAGCCTCAGGAGCAGATCTGTGTTAACACTGCTCATAAGTGTACCAACCCATGGATCCTCCTGGGCCTAGGTCAATGCACAGTTCAAAGAACGTCTGAGCGTAGATGATGCTCCAAACTCCCATTTACCAAGAGTGTTAATAGAGCAAGAAAATGAAACAGAGTGTGTCCTGAAATCTTCTTTCTACTTTCCCCTCAAGGAACATGCCTTTGAGAGCAGTCAGAAATACAAAGAAGGAAAATTTATTATTGAACTTGCCCACATGATCAAAGACAATGGCTGGGAATAGAGCGAAGCCCCCACTCCTGTCTGCATACATTTTATCAACGCTAAGTGTGACGAAGACCTAGCTTCTGGTGACAATACTTCTGGAACTTTAACCTCACAGGCCAGCCCACCTGAAGGCCTCTCTAGACTGTTCACTGGGTAAGGTGCCCCCATCCAAGCCCCTTCGTGTTCACTGTTGTTTCTGGAAGTTCGCATTCTTTTTCTAACTTCTCACATTCTAGAGAAAGAATTAAGCAACCACTGACTCACCTGCCTAGTTAATAACTCCGCACGCCTTCCACATAGTCTGCCTGGGTTTCCACCAGAGCCAGGCCCCTAATGCACACAAGCAGGGTCTCGTTCTGAAGAGTCTTCCAGAGTAGCCAACAGACTTACATGCAGAGCATATGGCTTCAAAAACAGAAACTAGCCACTGGTGACATCTTAGAGAAGCTAAGGAAGAAAGCTTGTAGTGATTTTATTTAAGCTAAAAGCTACATCCCTGTCTCCTTACGGAGAAAGCAGGTGTCTAGTGGCTAAGCATTCTGTCCCAGGCCACTGAGGCGACCCCCTCAGTGCCACAGCAGCACAGCAGCTCGTATGTGGGGCTGGTCCCTGTCAGAACAGCAGCTGGGGTCCACTCTATACCCTGGATGTACTTGAAATAGTTATGCATACAGAGGCCAGAGCCAGCACAGAAAACTTCTGAACTTGAGACTTTCCATGATGAAGGAAGAGTTATCTTAGTGTGGGAGCTGCCTTTCCTGCCTGGGATCACCTCCTGAGCTGACAGGGAGGGATCTGGCCACTTCCCAAGCCCTGCGTCTCACAGACTTTAAGTCACAACCTATAATCCTCCACGCATCTACAGGAGTGACCAGTTAGCAGAGGCCAGAACCATTCCCAGATCAGTTTTGCAGTTCAACTTTTTGTACCAAACATAGGGGCAAAAGAGCAGGAAGAAGGTCCAGGAAGGCTGAGCACCCAAGAGCTGGGAAGGCAGCATGCCAGGAAAAGCGGTCGGCCCCAGCTGCTGCCTGGGGTTCTTAGTCCAAGAGCAGCGTCCAGTCCTCTGGGCTCCCAGCCCCAAACCTTCTAAACTCAGACCCTCGCGCCAGCACAGCGCCCTGCTCACTCCAAAGCTGACACTTTGGCACCATCTCTTTGCCCAAGATCGAAAGCCTAGTAACACAATGCCTGTGCAGTAGAAAACATGTTTGCACGGTCTGTGAGCTGCTATGCCTGGTCCTGGTCGAAGCTGCTTTCTCCCCGACTATGGTTCCCTCCAGACTAATGGGTAGTAGAAAACATGTTTGCACAGTCTGTGAGCCTCTATGCCTGGTCTGGTCGAAGCTGCTTTCTCCCCGACTATGGTTCCCTCCAGACCAAGGTTGACCCAAAGCAAGGTTACACCACCAGTAAGGTAACCAGTGAAATGGAACACAGGCAGCTAGTCCGAGTGAAATCTAGCAGGGCCCAGGCTCCATCCTTGTCTAGAATGAACACTCGTCAGCAGTCTGCTCACAGTGGATACAGCACTAGTTTCAATACTCTTACAAGTGGGAACTTGGTAGCTGAGGCTTGGGAGACCAGATGTCACCATCAGATGCAAAGGTGAGCACCCTGAACATATATTCACGCTTCACTTGAAGAGCCTAGGATTTCTGACCAGTTTCTGTATATACTAAGATTATATTTACAGCTTTTTTTTTATGTTCTGGGCAAGCTTTCTGCCCTTCTACTTGAGCACTTTGTATTGTCTTTTGTGATAGCATTGATTGGAAAATTTTTGCTAGTACTCTTGATGACTTATTTTGTAGGGGGGCGGGGATAATGGATACCAACCAAACTTTTATGGAGTTTTTTGGATTTTGTGTTGGCCTTCTGTGAAATATAAACTTTTTAAATCAAAAGAACTGACCATGAGCTGGCTGCAGGGGAAGCGATGCAAGACCACAACCAGATGTGATGAGCTGCTAAACATCACTTTCCAAACAGCAGCATCTGTGACGATCTTACAACAGTGGGAGGTGATGCCGGGTCATAAACGCCACTCTGCTTTAGAAATGTGATTTATTTTATTGCTGTCTTGTTAGCATAGACATAGTATTTTTATACCTTAATGTTTATTCTTTTATTTTTTTATTTATTTATTTTTTGGTTTTTCGAGACAGGGTTTCTCTGTGGTTTTGGAGCCTGTCCTGGAACTAGCTCTTGTAGACCAGGCTGGTCTCGAACTCACAGAGATCCGCCTGCCTCTGCCTCCCGAGTGCTGGGATTAAAGGCGTGCGCCACCACCGCCCGGCTTCTTAATGTTTATTCTTGATGGCATCTGTTGGATAGCTGAAAAGATCAGAAATGAGAATTTTTTTTCCTTTAAAAAGTCCTTTATTTTCTGATGACCTCATGAGGCAGTGTTCAGAACCCAAGCGTCATTACTGTCTAAAAAGCTGCCATTTACGCTCTATACAACCCGTGGAAATGTAAGCCCTGGTGGGTCCTGTCCTCTCTCCCAGAGGACAAGAGCAGAAGAGGACACAGCTGCCCCCTTGGACAAATGTAGGCTGCAGGGTAAGGCTGACCGGACAGCGACCTGGAAGCAACTGGGAGCTCGCCGTGAGTATCAGGGCCACCAAGCTCAAGCATACAAAGCACCCGTGGCTCCCCTGTTGCCTGGCCAAAGCTGCCAGCCCTTGGTGACGTCTGTGAGGGACAGAAACAGAGCTGCTGACGTCAGACAGCAAGGCCTGCAGCGCACTTGCCATCTCGGAGGTGAGGCCTCTCTGCAGAGGGATGACCACAACTTCTGCAGCATCCACTGGGAGCAAAGGACGTGCCAAGGCTCCAGAGCCCTTGAGGACCCAGGCTCCCGGGAGTGTGGCCTGCGGAAAGTGTGAGGAAACAGTCAGGCACTGCCTCTGTCGCACAGAGCCGCAGAGGAGCCCTGCTCTGCAGCCCTGGGCTGCTTTTTCACTTTTTCTTTCAGACAAGGTCCCACCATCTGTCTGCCTCTCTTTTGTTTTTATTTTAGAGGACAGGATCTTACTATGTGGCCTCAACTGGCCTAGAATGTGCAATGATCCTCCTTCCTCCTCTTCCTAAGTTACTACAGGTGTGTCACTGTATCTGGTCCCGGCTTCATGACCCGTCATAATTGTGACGTATCAGCTTGCCTATAGCAGAGGAATCAAGAGAGGATCCTGAAAGGGTAGAGGAAGGCAGGGTGGAAGGACACCAGGGAGTTGGGACCTAAAGTGACACCCACAGGCAGGTGGCTTAGTGGGCTAGGCTGGAGTGTAACTGGCCTGTGAGCAGGGACCAGACCACATTCTCGCCTCAAGAAGAGCCAGTGATGAGCAGCACTCATGCCCTGAGATCATGCAAGAGCAGCTGGAAGTGGATGAGGGGAGACAGGTGGTGAGGCAGGACAGACTGTCCATCTCCCAGAAATAGAGAAGGCTTGGGCTGTGATTTAAACATCAGAAATGAAAAGAAGTCCAGGCTACATTCTCAAGAACTTTAGGGATTTTGTGGACACAAGGTTTTGGGCAAGATAAGAAAAACAAAAACAAAAAAACCAAGAATCAAGCCTAAGTTACAATTTAATGTGGCACCCCAAGGACAAGGGAGCCGTAGGCAGGCCAGAGAATATACGCCACGACATGACGCAGCCTCCAGAGGACACAGTGCCCACACTTCTGGAGGGGCAGCTGGGGAAAGCTGGAAGTCGGCTCAGGTTCAAGATGGAAGGCAAAGTAATGACAAACGATGGCTAGAAGCTGTTCGGACACAGAAGAGCCGATGCCAAAGGCCTTTTCTCTGTTGGTTTTTTGAGACAGGGTTTCTCTACATAATAGCTGTGGTTGTCCTGGGACTCGCTCTGTGGCCTCGGACTCACAGAGATCCGCCTGTCTCTGCCTCCTGAGTGCTGGGATTAAAGGTGTGCGCCGCCACTGCCAAGCCATAAAATCATTTTCAGGATCAAGAGACTGCCCTGGAATCAGAAGGAGTTGGTAAACCAGGCATGGCGTACATCTCTAATCCCAGCACTTGGGGAGGCAGGAACAGGTGGATCTGAGTTTAAGGCCAGCTTGACCTTACATAGTGAGTTTCAGGACAGCTAAGGGTACATACAGAGAGACCCTGTCTCAAAAACACAAAATAAGTAGTTGGTGACGGTCAGTAGAAAGGAATCAGCAGGGATTCCTAAATCACAGCACAAGCCACTGACTGGGCAGCTGAGCAGACAGGACCTCAAGCACGCCTGCCTCAGGCAAGGGCAGAGCGAGTGCTTAGGGAAGTGCTGTCAACAGAAGGAAGCTCACAAGATCTTGTCAGCCTGGGAGGGCAAACTCCACCTCAGGATCCAAACCAGGGTCTGAGAACCAGTCTCAATCTCCACGCCAAAATTTCTTTTGAGAGAGTCTCCCTTTATAGCCCAGGTTAGCCCTGAGCACTCAACCTTCCTGCCTTGGCATTCATTCGGAATGAATGCTGGGATTATAGTGGCTCCCTGAGCATCTGCGTTTTTTAAATACACCGGTGATGGCACTAGCCAGGGAACTGTGCTGAGTGAGCACATAGCCATCCTGGGGCAGAGATGGCTGGGGTGGGAGTAAAGGACACAGCCTTCCTCGCTAACCCAAGACAGGGCCATTGGCACCAGACGAGGCATCGAGAGGCCAGGGGCCCCAGGGGCCAAAACTGGACCCAGCCATAGGCAAGAGGTTTATTGGCTCAGAGCCAAATTTGACAAGGACAGACAGCTCAGAGACTGAAGCCCACAGCCATGCACCATACCAGGAACCATGAGACCAGCCTGCTGCTACCAGGAGCTGAAGTCCCCAAAGCCCCGGCTGGGCTTCTTCTTGGCCATGGGGACAGCTGTGCTGGTTGATGGTTCTTCCTCTGCTGCTCGCTTCCTGAGACACAAAGAAAACTACTCCAGTTGCCACAGAAGAGCTAGGCGCCCATGCTCAAGCCCTCTGAGGACGCTCCACACATAGGCAGCTTTCCCTGCAGAGGCGTCCTCGTCCTCTACAAAGTGCTACTCCCACTAAAGCATCCTGGCCCGCACAGGGCCTTTCTAGACCCTTAGCTCTAGTCTGGCCTGTGGGTTTGGTTTGGTTTTTCGAGAAAGGGTTTCTCTGTGTAACTTTGGAGCCTGTTCTGAAACTCTATAAACCAGGCTGGCCTCAAACTCCCAAGTGCTGGGATTAAAGGCACGCGCCACCACCACCTGGTCGGCCTGTGCTATCACTAAGATCACTGTGAGAAGACAGCATCAGAGACAGGAGAGAGACCACCATCAAGCACACTCACGTGGCTGCTGGGTTGATGTACTTGCCCACCCCCTGGCGGTATGTCTGGGGCCCCTGGCTTCCAGGCTGGGGCTGGCTCGTCTTGACCTTGGCCTCTGGATCCACTTGCTGCTGTGTCTTCTTCCGCTCCTGGGCAATCTGGGGATAGCAAAACTGTCTGAAGTGGAGTCCAGAGTGGGGTCTCCTCACTCATCTAGAGCCTCGGGGTGTGTCCTCTTGCAGAGTCCAGAGTGGGGTCTCCTCACTCATCTAGAGCCTCGGGGTGTGTCCTCTTGTTCCCAACCAACAACCACGTGACCTGTCTGGCACCTTTCTCACCTGGGCATCAGCCTCCTCATAGGGGTCCACAAACACCGTGGTTGCACATATGCGTATTTCCTCCTGGTGGCAGAGGGACTCTGTGAGCGGGCAGCAGACTTCCCCAGCCAGCACCCAGTAGGCAGTGGTCCTCTGTTCTCCAAGGTACATACCTTAGGACGGTCAGTTTTGGGGTCACTCTCCACATTCTCCATAGCTGTCAGCGTGTCAAAACCCCCAACAACCCTATAGTAGAGAGACAGGGCTGGGTCTCTGTGTACCCTGAGCAGAGTACCATTCATGGCAGAGTCAAAATATACCAAGAGAAGGACTGTAGACTAGTCACCAGGCAGGACAGGATGGGCCACAGCAGAGAAGGGGGCAGCGACCACACCCACCCAGGTGTGCTGACTGAAGTCCTACCTTGGACAAAATCACAGTCCTTGTTTCCATACTTTGTTTCCCCCTCTTTACTAAGGCAGGGTCTTACCAAGTCTAAGTGACTGAGGCTGGCCAGGAACTAATAATCCTTTGTACTCTAATTCTATGTAACCCCTATAACTCTACAATTGAATCATTGGCACGGACTGTCCTTTGTGGGGCTGAGGAGAAGGGACTGCTTCAGACATCCAAAAAGGCGCCTGAGAGGGAAGAGGAGCCAGGGCACCCAGGTCTGTCTCCTTGGCTCTACAGGACAGCCAACCTTTCCCCAGGAACACCCACAGTCCTCAGCGGGGACGGTGTGGGAATACCCGTCTAGGGAAAGGCAGTGAGGCCCACACCGCACTGCAAACATGCATGGCATCCACTCTTACCGTCCGAAGATGGTGTGCTTCTTATCCAGGTAAGCACAGGAGCGGAACGTGATGAAGCTGGGGAAAGCACAGGGAGATCAGGGAAGCAGCAAGCTGGCCACCCACCATGGCTCTAGTTCCTCTGTAGAAGCTACCTGCCTTTCCCAGGTAAATCCAGACCCCTGGAGATAACCCAGAGCTTGGCTACCAAAATCCCATGCGAGCCAAGTAGGAGAGACTGGAGGCTTGAGCTAACTATGAGATTATCTGCAGGAAGGCAGTGGTTAGGGGAGCCATACCAAACAGGCCAGATATGTGTGCTATCTGGAGGAAGTCCTAGACTGAAGACTTTGTAAACACTGGAAGACATCAGACAAAAGGAGGATGGGTGAGAGGACTCACACCTGCAACCCTAGCACAGGCGCCTGAGCTCGAGACCAGCCTGAGGTACAGTGTGACCTTACCTCTAAATAAATATAACAGAAAACAGGAAGTGTATGGGATGGGTCCCTACACAAAGTCACAGGTGGACTAGGGCCTACTGTGACAACAGGATATGAGCCTCATTCACAGTCCACACAGACCCTCAGTGAGGCCACACCCACGCACAGTGCTGCCCCTGGAACAAGGACTCCCTTATGGCACCGAGCATAACTGAACTGATTCTACTGCCTCCAGGTGTGTGCCACCATCAGCGAGATCTTGTGAGTTTCTAACATAATAAAGGAAGCTAGAAAAAGAATGAAATAAACCTGAAGAAAATAGCAGGAAAGTAAAATATAGCAAAAGGGAAAACAAACATGCAACGGAAATATTTAGATTTTGAAAAGACTAAGGAAATGCTGACAAAAAAAAAAAAAGAATGCTGTCGAATGGGGCTGGAGAGATGGCTCAGAGGTTAAGGTTCAAAGCCAGCCTGGTCTACTTAATGAAGCCCTGTCTCAAAATATGTTTTAAAAAAGAAAAAACTATACTCAAAAAAGATATACCCAGCCAGGCAATGATGGCGCACGCCTTTAATCCCAGCACTCGGGAGGCAGAGGCAGGCGGATCTCTGTGAGTTCGAGACCAGCCTGGTCTACAGAGCTAGTTCCAGGACAGGCTCCAAAGCCACAGAGAAACCCTGTCTCGAAAAGCAAAAAAAAAAAAAAAAAAAAAGATATACCCAGGCTGGAGACCATTTTAATGGTAGAACATGTATTTAGCACACACAAAGCTCTAGGTTCATACCACAGCACAAAAAGAAAAAAATGTGTATGTGTAATATATATATACACACACACACATATCTCCAAGAGAGTTAAGCCATATTTTTAGATGAAGAATAGAATATGATACACACCTATTCTATTCCAAAACATGAGACCAGACATCCAAGAGCCTTACCACCCACCACTACCGAGCACCTCTCCCTGGTCACTTGTCCTCAGAATACCTCCTCCCAAAGCACTGGACCAGTAAACCCTGCATGGTGCCTGGCATCCATACACTCCTGGTTCTGCCTGTCATACCCCGAGAGGAATGCAGTTCTACCGGCTGACTTGGCACCTTTCCTGGAGGGCTGGTGCTCGGTCTGACTGTGTACTGTGGACTTGTGTCCACTTGACCTGGACAAAGCACAACTTTTAGGGAGCACTCCAGGCACTCTGAAAACCACCCCAGCAGCCGAGCAAGAACAGCTGGACTCACAACTGAGACTTGTTGGTGTTGGGCCCCGAGTTGGCCATGCTGAGCACCCCACGGCCTGTGTGGGAGAGGTTGGGGCGGAACTCATCTTTGAAAGGCTTGCCCCAGTAGGACTCTCCACCTGGAACAGAAAAGCACAGTCAGAGGTCAGCCAGAACCTATTCCAGGAGCATCAGAGAAAGCCCCGGGCCCTGGGGCACCCCTCTGGATGACCCCTAGATCCTAGCACCTTCATCACCCTTGTGGGCCAGGGGCTACAAGGCCAAAGCTACAAGCATCATTCAAACGTGGGTGGAAGTCATAGCTGGCCCATGTAGCTGAAAGCTTGGGGGAAATGTTATTATGCCCTATAGGAGCCATGGGGCCACCTTATTACACCTTCCTCTGCCTTGTTATGGTAGGACCCTGGGGCTGAGCAGAGCAGAAAGGTGGGGAAACTAAAAGGTGTGCCCAAGGTGGCCCAGAAGGACAGACACTGTGGCAAGCCACCCCCAAATCTGAGATTCCACATCCAGAGCTCTTCAGGCCCAACTCCCCACCAGACCCCACGCATCACTCTGATGGAAAAGGCCTGGTACCAACACCTACCTGTGCCTGTACCTGTGGGGTCACCGCCCTGGATCTGCAGAAACAAAACCCAGTGAGGTCACTGGCTCTGATGCTCCCTCTGCCCAATGGCATGTGCTGCGCTGAGGACAGGGACCTCCTCTCCCACCCCACGTCTTCTGGGCCATCTATAGGATCCCTGGCACAAGATACACCCGAAGACCCTACCCTGGCCACACACAGCCTGAACCAGGTGTCAGGGACAGAGAACACAAGCCCATTGGTTCATGGGTGCTACCCATGCCACCAGGCATCTATGGGCAGCACCAGCTTGTTCCACTCACCACAAAGTTCCTGATGGACCTATGAAAGATGGTGCCATCGTAATACTGTTTCTTGCAGAGCTTGATGAAGTTTTCACACGTTTTTGGTGTCTGCAAAATATCCCAATATTCTATAAGGCACAGTGGTCAACAGCAGAGTCACAAAAGACATGTAGGCCTTTCATCACAAGAGTGAGCTACCTGTCTGCAGACCATGGTTCAGTCTGCCCTCCAAAAATTAAGTCATCAGAGTCCTGCAGCCATATGACACATGGCAGAACATGGGAGAGCCGGGTCCTAGTCCTTAGCTTTGCACACACACCTAGCAGCACCCAAGGAGGCATGCTATGTTGTTGAAACTCCAGGAAAGGAAGTCAGAGCACTTTGGTTCTCAGCAGGAGTCAGGCAAGACCTCTTAGAAACAAACTAACTATAGCCCTACATTTAAGATGTCTTAAATATCCAAATACCCCAGCAACCACCTGGGAACAGCCACATACTCACCAGGTCACAGTGCAGCTCTAGGTTAAGGTCGCCCTTGTTGGTGTGCAACCTCACATAGCCCTTCTTCTTCACAAACTGGTAGCGTAGAACATCCTCATCAATGACAGCTGCAAACAAGTTCTGAGCTCGGCACTTGCCCTGTACCTCAGGTAGCTCCTCCATTCAGGCTCCATGGCATGTCACACAACATCAGCACCAAGGAGCCTTCCCCAGTCAGGAGCACCCCAGCTCTGAGATCATATCAAGGACAATACGATGCTACAGGCTCTAAGGGCCTGAGAGCAGGGTACTTCCAGACAAGGGCCAAGACCATATGTGAGAATGCTTCTGACTCAGAGCCTACCTTCCAAGAACACCCACCACAACCACCAACCACCAGAGACTGCAAGTAAAGGCACAGTGGGGATGCTGGGAAGCCCTACTTGCTCCCAATGTGGATTCTGTCCCAGTGAACTGAGGAAGTAGAGGTGGCTACCTGCTTCATGCGTGGTCTCGGGTACCATGGCAGTGGAGGTGAAGGACGCACTGACCTTTCCTGTGGAATAGTGGGCCTGCAAGAAAACCATGTGCTCAGACCCGATACCTCTCCTCAAGGACAACCTTTGACCACCACAAAGCCACAGGGAGAGAGTCAGCAAAGATCAGAGGACGAGATTACTGACACCAAGAGAACAGCTGAAGGCCTAGTTGGAATCAGAGCCCAAGGCCTCAAACAAACTGAAACTAACAATATTAAGTCAAGATGGGAAGACCCTCACAGGTACAGCATCTTCTCCCATGACAGGAATACAAAGGCACTTCTAAGTTTATTTCTAAAGGTTTCTCTTCTGTTTTTTAAGGTACAGTTTCTGTGTAGCCCAGGCAGTTTTAGAGCTCAGAGACTTGTCTGCCTCTGCCCCCCGAGTGCTGAAATTAAAGGCCTGCGCCACCACACCCAGCTGGTTTCCTTAGGGGGAAAAATGGTCATGTTATCGGGTGTGGTGGTGCACACCTTTTGTCCCAGCACTCTGAAGGCAGAGGCAGACAGCACTATCTGAATTTGAGGTCAGACTGGTCTACAGAGTGAGTTCCAGTTCAGAAGCAAAGACAACAAAATGACTATGTGTCTGAGTGTTTTGCTTGCATGCATATCTTTGCAACACATGCATGCCTGAACCCTCAGAAGTCAGAAGAGGAAGTCAGATCCCCTGGATGGTTGTGAGCTGTCATGGGAACCAAACCTGGGTTCTCAAAAACAAGTGCCACGGATCCATCTCTCTAACATACATATATATATATATATATATATATATATATATATATATATATATATATAGTAAACACATGATCTCTTTAATGGGGGAGGGAATAAATGAATTTTTTCATCATAAAGAAGGAAAAAAAATGAGGACTGATCAACATGACAGTAATACCGAGAGGTACAATATCCGTGCTTAAATAGGGAAATTGCAGACAATGAACTTAATTTAATTTTCTAAGATTTCCTGGATAACTCCCTATGGGTCAGACCCCACCTCTGCCTTTTCCATGGCAGAGACTTTTTAGGCTCAGTCTAAACAGGAGAAAGACAGCACCTATCAGCTAAATGTACTGAGGAAATTCCAGCACCACAGCTGTAGATAGGACCTCAGTAGCCCTGGCAAGCCCAGTCCTCTCTGCCATTATAGACCTGCAAGCCCTTGCCTCTCTGTCCTGAAATGTAGACGCTGCCTGTGGAGCACCAGAGACAGCAGAGAGCTTGGCTGAGGCCTGGGTCAGGGCTCACAGCACAAGGCAGCGCTACTTCTGCCGCTCCACTGCTGCCAACCGTTCCTCAGCCCCAGGGCGTGTGGCTCCCTTTTGATTTGTTTGGAGCCCAGTCACCTCAGCAGCCCTGGAGGGCCCCACCCAGCCACACCTCCAGGTGCACCCCTGTCAGCACCTTCCCCGGGGTCTCTCCTGGGGAAGAAGCAGAGCCAGAGCAACCCACTCACAGCATTCAGTTGGTCCACCTTCTTCTTCTCAGGTGCCTTCATGGTGGCTGCTAAAATCTCATCTCCTTTGAACTCTTTGTAGAGCTCCTGTAGTGTCTCTCGGGTCTCAGCATTCGTATTTTTCAGGTAATAAGATGGATCCTGTTTGGCCTTTTCCTCATCTACAAAACAGTGTACAGTACAGGTACAGCCAAGGCCCCAGAGTCTCGAGATGAGCATGACAGGAACAGAGATGGAGCCGCAAGTGAGATGACCAAGGCAGGCTTCTCTGGCCACAGCAGAGCCACAGCTTACTGCCCTGGGTCACCTGGCAGCAGCACTAGTGGGTGCAGCAAGGTGGGGGGCACACAGAACACATCATCATGGGGCCTGACCCCCAGGCCTAGAGGGGTCGCCCTCATAGGGCCAATGGTCCAAACTTAAATGTCACTGTTCTTTTATTTACCTGTATAATGACATCTCTTCACAATGAGGTTTTGCTTTTGTCATTTTAAAAGTGCTTCTTTCTCTTCCTTTTCTTTTTTTTTAATTAATTTATTTATTTATTTGGTTTTTTAAGACAGGGTTTCTCTGTGTAGCCAAAGTGTTTCTTTCTCTTCCTTTTCTTTATTTTTTAATTAATTAATTAATTAATTAATTTATTTATTTATTTGGTTTTTCAAGACAGGGTTTCTCTGTGTAGCCCTGGTTGCCCTGGAACTCACTCTGTAGACCAGGCTGGCCTCAACTCAGAGATCCACCTGCCTTTGTCTCCTGAGTGCTGGGATTAAAGGCACCACTGCCCAGCTAAAAGTGCTCATTTCAAGGGAAGGAAGAGTTTGGTGTGTTCCATATATGAAATGTCCCGTCTGTGCTACATGCTGAGTGCTAGGCCAAAGGCTGTAACTTGCTGAGCAGCGAACATGCCTAGGTCTGGCCTCTTGAGTCTACTGAGCTCAGTTATTCCTGAGTTGTTCTACCTCCCTAAATCCTAACTGGTTCATAGTGTTCATTATTAAGAGTCACAATATTGTTTCCTGCTGAGGTGGGCCAACTAAGGTCTGGGCATGAGTCTAGCTGGCTCCTTGGTATGAAACAAGTGAGCTCAGAAACTTTAGCCACTCCATAGTATGTTACAGTGTGCTCAATAGCATGGGCCAAACACAGGAAGCAAGAGAACCAACCAAGAGCCCAGTCTAACTACCCTAGAAAGATCTGATGTCACCCAGAGTCTCCCCTACAGCCCCTCTTATCCTATGCCCTGGGAAGAGCAGCAGTCAACAGGAAGGGAAAGTGAGGTATCCTAGAGTGTCCCAGACTCCAGTCAGCTGCTTCTCTGACACGGTGGCACATGCCTATAGCTCAGTACTTAGAGGGCAGAAGGAGGAGGGTGCTGCAAATGCGAGACCAGCCTCATCTGTACAAGCAGATCTCGGGACAGCCAGGGCTTCCCAGAATAAAGGAAGCTGAAGCCTCGTTAATGAGAAGCCACTCTGGAGCCACAGTCTGAGCCCCAAAGGAAGGGCTCGCCAGAGAAGCACCCGTACTCTACTCACGGCAGCCATGGTTGTCCATACCTGGATCTATGACTTTCATATTATTCTTCACATGGAAGAAGTTGGAAACATTGAATTTGTCCAGGTTGGTGGGGTCCTGTGACAAGAAGAGAACACTCAGGAGGAAAAGCTGCAGGTGTTGAGGCTTGACAGGTGCCTGCAGGGAAGGAGGCTGTGCCGACAGGGTGACAAGCAAAGGTGCTGAGTCCAGAGCAGCTCAGCAAGCCTCTCCAGGGTAAGACTTGCTGCTAGGCAATGCAAGATAGAGACTGGGCAGCCATGGGGCTAAGCTTCAGTCAGAACGGAGTAAGTCAGAGTCCTGTGAGCCTGTCCTGGACTGTGCTCCACCTAGGCATGCGCACTTTTCTGTCAGTTTTCACCGTTCACCTGTGCCAGCCGCTGCTCTTGGAGCAGAGGGGTAGAAGCTGCAGAGAAGCCTGTGGTCTGCTGCCTATGATGGTTGTGGGGGAGACGTATGCCACTAAAGAACAGTGGGATGCCATGGCACAGAAGACCAAAGCTGGAAGGCCGAGCGCAGAGCCGAGGGTCAAGGTGAGGCTCTCCCCGTGAAGCTACTTACCTGCAGGGTGATGATGTCTTGCCTGGAAAAGGGCTCATCAGTCAATAAGTCCCTCAAGTTCTTGGCCTTGATGTTTAGCTGCTCCACTGCCTATAGCAGGACAGAGATGTCATGATCCAATCTAGACCATGACACAGAGATAAGGGCCACCCTGGGGTGCACAGTCTCGAATGCTCTCATAGCACAGACTAGCTAAACTAACCTGGCTGCTTCAGGCAAGAGGTCTAACACGGGCTCTCCTGGGCTACAGGCTGCTCCTGCCCCTCCCACCAACCTGGCACCTCCTTCATCTTAAGAGCCTAGCTGCTCCTTTTCTCCCAGGTACCTCCCAGAGTCTCGTTCTTCCCATGCTGAAGACGTGGGAAGACTCTCTGGGATACAGGGAACCCTTGCTTAGGCCGCCCGAACTGCCTTCCTAGGTTTCAGGTCCAAAGGCCACCAGAGTCACCTAGCTTTTTGGTTTGGTTTTTTTGTTTGGTTGGCTGGTTTGGTTTTTCAAGACAGGGTTTCTCTGTGTAACAGCCCTAGTTCGAACTTGTAGAGACCCACCTGTCACTGCCTCCTAAATGGTGGGATTAAAGGTGTGTGCCACTGCCACCCAGCTGAAGTCACCTGATCTTTATTTTAAACCCTCATAAAGCAGGAAGGCTATAAAGCTATAAAGCCATGAGGACAGGCATGCTCACTGCTCCTGGTTCACCTCCAGCACTCAGCCAGGCTTTTGGACTCCCCCAAAGCACATGTGAGGCCCCACATTACACAGTCCCACGCATTACAATAGAGGTTTACCTCATAGGTGTAGACATTGCCAGTTGTCCTGATAGCCACAATATGAGTGTTGTCAGTGAACACCGAGTACAGCACTGGACAGTGGTACTGCCCTGGAAAGCAAGCACACACAGGGCTAGTGGTCCTTGAGAGTTCTAATTAAGCAATCCTGAGAGGACATTTTTATAACCCAGCTACTCAGGAGGCTGAGGCAGAAGAACAGGCAAGGCCAGCTGGACAGTTCAAGAAGTTGCAGGGTCTTGGATGGAGAAATGGCTCTGTACATAAGAGCACTTGACTGCTCTTCCAGAGGACCCGGGTTCAATTCCCAGCACCCACATGGCAGCTCACAACTCTCTGTAACTTTAAGATCTGACACCCTCACGCAGACATACATGTAGACAGAACACCAATACACATAAAATAATAATAAAGACTTTCGTTTCAAAGTGAAATTTTGAAAGGAGGCTCAGTGACCGTGCATTAGCCTAGCATGCGCAAAATATTGCACTCAACGCCATTGCCACAAGAGAGATAGGGAGGGAGGGAAGGACAGGTGGTGGTGGTGCACACCTTTGATCCCAGCACTGGGAGGCAAAGGCAGGCAGATCTCCAAGTTCGAGGCCAGCATGGTTGACAGATCAAGTTCCAAGACAGTAGTAGGAGCTACACAAAGAAATCCTGTCTGGGGGGTGGGGAGGGCAAGGAAGGAACCAGTAGGAGTCTGAGAAGGGAAGGAAGAAGAACCTTAGGCCAGCTACCAAGCCCTGGGAAGCACAGGGATGGCAGCCATTCAAGCTCCATTTCCACACTGTTAACAACTCCTATTCATTTTACGAGCCCCAAGCCTTGCTTCCTCTTACTCGGAGCACTGTTAGCCTCCAGAGCAGCCCAGGTGACCCACCGTCTGGGCTTATCTTTCCAGAGTCCCACAGCACCCAGCACTCCCTTTATCTCCTGGCCTTCCTCACCTAGCTCTCTTCCTGCCCCAAAAGATGATCTCCCATCCAGCAGGGGCCTCGTCAGATAAATGGGGGTGGGGTGAGGTGGGGAGGACAAATAGATGTATCATCCACATGCATCTAGATAGATTTCTAAACATTTTGTTTTAAAATAAAAGAAATCTTACACACACACACACATACATACATATATATACATACATCCATACATCCATATATATATATATATATATACACACACACACACACACACACACACACACACACACACACACACCAAAAACAAAACAAACCTATGGAAATATAACCACTGTGTGTCTATTTGATGACCAGGGAATTCTCGTTCATTTTTAAGTGTCATAAGATTATGAAGATGTAAGTCATTACCCTTTTAATTGATGTACTACATTTTTGGTTTTTTTGTTTGTTTGGTTGGTTTTTCAAGATAGGCTTTCTCTGTGTAGCCCTGGTTGTCCTGGAACTCACTTTGTGTAGACCAAGTTGGCCTTGAATTCAGAGATCTGCTGCCTCTGTCTCCTAAGTGTTGGGATTGTACAACCACTACCTAGCATTGCATTATATTTTTATTCATTAACTTTGTGTGCTGGGTGAGGGGACAGGGTGTGCACATGTCACAGTGCAAATGTGGAGGTCAAAGAATAACTTCAAGAATCCAAAGCCACAGAGAAACCCTGTCTCGAAAAACCAAAAAAAAAAAAAAAAAAAAAAAAGAATTCAGTTCTCTCCTTCCACCGTAAGTTCTAGATGGAATTCAGGCTTGGCAGCAAGTGCCTTTACCCTCTGAGCCACCTCACCAAGCCCTACAGAGCAAAACAATGAAGTGGGAAACGATACACCATGTCTAAGATCTGCCTCATGCACCACCCTGAGACAGCAAAGAGAAGCCCAGATGAAACCAGCAGGCTATAAGGAACTGGGGCTGCCGAGTGCGTGGGTAGAAATGTCCCACTAGTGCTGTGTTCGTGGGTCTGAGATTTCAAATCAAACCAAAGCAGATTTGGTCAAGGTAGCATGCACCTAAAATCCTAGCAATTCAGAGTCTGAGAAGGATCAGGAATTCAAGGCTAGACTCAGTTACAAAATGAGCCAATCTAGACTTTACCTAAAAATAAAAAGCTAAAAAAAAAAGGGGGGGACACACAAGGCTAGTTCATTAGTAGAGGACCTGCATAGCACGTACAGTGTTTCTCCGTTGGTCTCCCTAGTACCACAGGACTGGTCTGCCTCCTGTCCCCAACCCAGTCTAAAGTCACATGCCCGTGTTACCATGGTTTCAACAGTACTGAATTTCTGCCACACGTGGACATGCTCGAGCACATGCCTTTCTTTGATGCACCTGACCCCTCTAGCTAGAATGTTCTTCCCACATCTTCATACAGCTTCCTCTCACCAAGTTTCCTCTCACACACTGCTGTCCTCCGTGGGTATCCTGCTGGCCCATTCCTTCCTCTACTTCTATCTAAAACAGACAGGACATCTGATGCCCTACACATCTCCTGCCTAGATTCCTCCCCCACCAACACAAGCTCTTCTCACTCCAGAACAGACACACACCCCACCTCACCCCACCTGCTTGTTCTCTGCACATTTCCAGGGAGAACTGCTCTAAAACAGACACACATGACCTCCTCGGCTGCTGGAGGTCAGACAATGAAGAAAGATGGCCCAGTGAGCACTGACAGCAACCTCAATTATGGTACTCATGTCAGAGTGAAACCATAAAGAGCCTGCAACAAGATCAGACCCCAGGACAGGGACCGGCAGCTGCGTTATCTGGATGACAACAACAGGGCACAAAGGGACTTAGAGCAGGAGGAGTGATGATTGACAGTCTACTTAAGAGCAGACTGGAAATGCCTCCCAAACACCCATAACTACAGCTGGGCTAGGCACCCTGGACTTTGGCTGAGCGACTTACACCTACAGCCAAGAATAGGCCATAGCCTCAGCCAGGTATGTTCCATGCATGAGGCCCAACTATGGCACCAGCAGCTTACAACATCCCAACAGCCTTTGTGGGAGCCACCTATCCCTACCTAAACTACCTGACCCTTTGAGAAGTCATGTGACATCCGGGAAAGCAAAAGCAAGTATCAGAAAGGAATGAGTGAGGCTGGAGATGTGGCTCAGGCAGAACACTTGTTTAGCATCCAAGCACAAGAGAAGAGAAAAGAATGTCTGATTACAGACAGGAAGTTGGTGAGAGCAGGAGCTGGGGTTCTGTGCACCAGTCCTGGAGCTGGCTACAAAAGGGCTCTCACCTTCACTGTTCTTTGCAAAGTTCAGCTTGATCAAGGACTTCCCATCAAGTTTCTGGAAGACAGACAATTAACAATAATGAGTAAGGGGAGAAATAAAATGAAGGCTGCCAAATTAGGAGCAACAGAGACAGAAGAGAAGGAGCTGCCCAACTGACTCTTCAGCTTACACTAGCGGAAATCTCTCTGGGAGTCTCCAAGACACAGCCTGGGCTCCTCAAGGCTGCAGATGCAAGTCTATGCAGTTGCACTGATGTAACCTGTAAACCCAGGCTGTGAGCAGATCCCCAGATTTGTAAACCACCAAATCCAACAAATATAAGGGGTGATCACTGCGCTAAACGGTGAAGCTGTGGAACAAAGACTGGTCTGTATTTCCACAATGCCTAAACTTTTCTTTTTGGTACCAGGTACCAAACTCAGGACCTCATAGATGTGTGCTCTACCACTGAGCTCCATACCCAGGCCTTGTCTGAACATCTTTATGGTAAGCACACCACTTAATGTGTGGGGGCAGGGCCACTGAGATGACTGAACTCAATCCCTGAAACCTACAGTGGCGGGAGAACAAACTCCTGAATGTTGTCACACAGCAACACCCACACCATACACGGCAACACCCACACCATATACACATCTCTAGTAACAATAATGGTAATGAACAAAATAAAACCAAATGAATATTCCTAAAACTAGGAGGAAAGCAGAGAAATGCCTCCGCTGGTAAAGGTCTTGTCATTGAGCCTGATGGTATGCTCCATGCTCAGCAGGACCTGGAGAAAGGAGAGAACTAACTCCCACAGTTGTCCCCTGACCTTTACACACATGCTGTGGGCCCACACGCACATACACATACACAAAATAAGTAAGTGTAACAAATAGAGCTAGTGAGAGTACTCGGGTATTCTGCTTATATTGTAGTACAAATTTTTTTTTAAAAAGGAGTAAAACACTGAAAGTGGAAAAGCTGGTGCTGTAGCTCAGTAGTGGAGTGTGTGTTCAGCATGGATAAAGACCTAGGTACGGCAAAAAAGGAGTGGACGTGCCCACAGACTAGGGGCGCTACGACAGAATACACCCCTGTAGGATTTCATAGCCAAAGTAACTGCTATATGTAGTTTGGCAGCTGCAGATCACAGACCAGCTAACAAGATTTGATATCCCAAAGAACACCTGTGACACAGAATGCAAAAATTACAAAAAGCACCCAGGTGTAACTGAATAACAATGTCCACCCGAAAAGGAGACAACTGTAGAAAAGATACCAGAGGTGGAGGTTGGAAGCAGAGGAGGACAGGGAACACTAACAAGATGACAAAGGGTAGAGCTGCAGCAGCCTTTAGTAGTCATGGCCTCAGGAAGGCAGAGACCAAAAATCACAAGGCACAGGCGGGCAGCAAAGGCCTCATAAAAAGGAAACCAGTAAAGGGTATGCTCCCAGTCCGGGGACTCGGGAAAAGCCCTGGAGCTTCCTGGCTGTCAGCAGAAAAAGCTGGTCACACTTCCAAGTGAGAAACACCAAGGAAGGAAAGCAAACTACTTCGGGAGGTAAGACCCAAGATTCTGCCCCAAGCAGCCCAAGATCAAGTGCACAGGCTCTGAAAGCAGTCTAAGACGCCTGTGTAGAGTGCTGCTCCCCTTTCCTCGGGAATGGGAAGAAACGGGCTGGCAACACACGCATCTACCCTCGAAAGAATCCCTGGACCTCATAGCAGTCCCAGACTGTCACCAGGGCCAGAAAGACTCCGGCTAGCTTCCTGCCACCCAGTAGGTTAGAGTCTTAAAGGCTTTTATTTTGTTTTGCTTGAGATTTTATATGTGGATTTTTTTTTTTGGAGGGGAGGGGATGCTAGAAAATGGAAGCCAAGGCCTTCTGCAAGCTAGGCAAGTGCTCTATTATTGAGCTACACCCCCAACTCAAAGATTCTTCTTGCCAAGGGAGCTCCTGCCCCAGGCAGAGGAAGTGAAGGGACAACATGATCTACTCTAACAGGAGAGGCAGAGTCACAGACTAAATACATTGAAAGTTCCCTGGACTGGGTTGAAAATGTTCCCCCAAAGTTTGCACGCCCCAGAAACCTTCCTTCAAACAGGGCTTCCATGGAGGTAATCAAGTGAAGATGAGGCCACGCTGGCGGCGGCAGAGCAATGGCCTGCCTCAGATCCTGCCTGCACTAAGTACCAGGCTCCACTGGTCCTCACTGCCAATCAGGACAGTGACAACTGCTCAGGAAGCTCTTGCTGAACTGTGGCCAGTCCCCCAAAATCACAGTACTAAGTGACTGCTGTGATCTCTACTGTCCTAAGGACAGGACTCAGACTCAACACCTTAAACATCCGGCTGGCCCAGTCTACAGCTCTCTTCTTCCCTCTACCTTCAGCCTGGTCAAATGTACACAGCATCTCTCACCCAGACAAATGCATGATCCCCAGCAGATCTCCCCGGGGCCACCAAGCTCCTGAGAGCACCTTCCTGACAAAACCAGACCTATCCTCAATACAGGTCAGGTCATAACCCTGCCTGGGCATCCAATCCACCAGGGTAAGTCCAGGGCCAGCAAGGCTCCCCAGGATGGCATCTAAATGTCATTACGTCTCATCCTCAGGACTGAGCATGACAGCAGCTCCCCAGAGACTTCCTCAGTCACCTACCCTCCCTCTTTCCTTGCCATTCTTCTCTGCATCATTTCAATGACACACACCTGACCTGCCTACCCCATCCCCATGAGCAGGAACAACTGAAGAGATGAAGAACCAGGCCACGGAAGGAAAGGAGACGGACTTCTAAGACACAAAGGGACCAAAGGGCCAGAGGCCAATTAAGATGTGTAAAAAGTGAGGCTAGAAAATAAGCTAGTGACAATCATAACCGCGAACTACTGTTGGCTGTCCTGGGACTTGCTCTGTAGACCAGGTTGAGCTCACACTCACGGAAATCTACCTACTGCTGTTTCTGAAGAGCTGGGATTAAAGGCAAGAACAACTTTCCTTTCGTCCCTAAAACAAAACAAAAACAAAAACAAAAACCCTGCCAGGTGAGGATGGCATACGCCTTTAATCCTAGCACTCAGGAGGTAGAGGCAGGCAAATATTTTGAGTTTGAGGTCAGTCTGATCTACAGAGTGAGTGAGCTCCAGGACAGTCAAGGCTACAGAGAAACCCTGTCTCAAAAAACAAAAACAAAAATACCCTTGATTTGTCAAAGACATGGGAAAGAAGCATTTTCTTCTTGCAGTGTGGCTAAAAGCTTAAAATGTATAACAGTTTTGAATGGCAGTTGGCCAGGAACTATGGAAACTGACAATGCACCTTCTTTTGACTCTGCAGTCCTAGAAGAATATTGCTGTGTGTTCAAGAAAATGTGCATGGAGCCATTCCTGCACTTCTGCTGTGACCGGCAATGACAGAGGATTCAGTACGACTCAGTCACAAAGACGACGCGAGACCGATGATGGCTCAGCAGGTAAAGTCACTTGCCACCAAGTCTGATACCGAGTTAGGTCACTAGAACCAATATGATGAGAGGCGCTGTCCTCTGACCCTGTGCCATGGCATGTGCACTTACATAGATATGCCTACATACTTACACGTACACTCACAAGCACACAAGTGTAAAAACCCATCATTTCTAAGACAGAGCGCTTTCTGTACGGACACCCTTGAGACTTACCAGCACCTTGAAAAGCACATAAAGCAAGATACACATGAGACACCAACTCTGATCAAACTCAAGAGAAAACACAGACAGCCAGGCCTGGAGGCTAAAGCAGGAATGCAGTGAGTGAGAAGACAGCCTGGGCTACACAATAAGACCCTGACTCAAGCAAAGATATAATGAATGGTGTACATTCACAGGAGACTAGTACCAAGACTCCATAGCATCCCAATCTCAAAATGATGTAGCATTTGAATGTAACCTATGTGTACCCTCTCACCAACTTTAAAACATCTCTAGACTGCTTGCTACCTATTACAATATAAATCCTACACAAATTACTATCTGATACTGTTTAGTAAACAATGACAAGAAAAAGTGTATAGATATTCAATACAGATACAGTTTTTCCACAAATACTTCTTTTTGAGCATGGTTGATTGAATCTAAGAACACAGAATCTGCAAATACAGAGGCAACACTTCTGGAAAGCAGAGGACTGTCATCCCAGGCCCTGTGAGCAGTTCTCCACTGAGGACACGAAAACTGCAAGGACAAAGCAAGGGCAGGGCACAGCTCCACGGCAACAAGTACCTGTGTGACCACCTACCTCTCCATTGCTGGGATTGGTCCCATACTTCTTAAGCCATGGAACAATGTTCCTGATGGGAGAGAACAAAAACTGTCACTAGGGCGCTAGAGAGATGGCTCAGCAGTTAAGAGCATGTGGTCCTCTGAGCTCCCAGCATCTACATGACATGGCAGAACAGCTATCTGAATAGAACTCCAGTTTCAGAGAACCCAATATCCTCTCCCAGCTCCCACAGGCACTGCACAAATGTGGTACACACACACACAGGCAAAACATCCACACACATGAAATAAAAATAAATCTTAAAGGGGCTGGAGAGATGGCTCAGAGGTTAAGAGCACTGGCCTCTCTTCCAGAGGTCCTGAGTTCAATTCCCAGCAACCACATGGTGGCTCACAACCATCTGTAATGAGATTTGGTGCCCTCTTCTGACCTGCAGGGATACAGGCAGGCAGAGCACTGTATACATAATAAATAAATATTTAAAAATAAATAAATGAATAAATAAATATTTTTTAAAAAGTCACCAGTAGGTGCTGCCAGTGACAACCTGGAAGCCCTAGGGCTGTTTCCAGGTGAGCTGTAAGGCAGGCTGCACTTCCCCACAAAAGGGAAGAACACTTCCATCAGAGTGGGTGCACTTGTAGGTCATGTGTTCCCACACACGTTCGGTGACGTGGCATGTTCTGGTACTGGAGCCTGAAAACACACTTGTGCATACAGTGTCTCCACTGAGCTCCACTCAGTATCTGCAGGAGTTTTACTGAAGTTCCGTATAAACAAGAACTTAAACTAGGCAGAAGGGCAAACAGATGTTAGCATGCCTATACAAAACACTAGGTCAGCATCAGAAATTCTAAATTATAAAATTATAAATTATACCTGCAGCCACACATGGTGATAAGTAACCAGGCTCACACTTGGTTACTTATGAGATGAAGGCAGGAAATCACTAGAACCCAAGAATTCAATGCCAGGACAACACAATGAGACCTCCCCCACCTCAAATAGATAAATCTCTATACAGGGCCCAGAAGGCATAAGCATTCATATTCATAGTGATGATCCTGAACAGTGAGCTCTTTATGGTAAAATGTTCTACTGAAGTATTTTATATTTTTCTAAATTTTAGAAAATATTTTAGACTCTAAAACAAGCTTGAAATATAAAACAAAGCTAACATATGTTGACACATAAAATAGGGTCTAATGCTTCAGAATGTAATGCTGGAAGTGTGCGCCTTCATCACAGCTCTGCTTCCATCAAGCAGACAATATCCAGTCCATCACGGCTCCACAGCAACAACAGACGGGTGACCAGCTGGTCCCTAAAACATGGTAGGAGGACTCATCTCCATTCTAAGCAGTGGCAACAGCATCTGTTAGCTAATACTGCCTGCTAGAGGTCATAGGGCACTTCTGCCATATCCCCTGTCTGTCCCTCCCAATTCCCAAAGAGGCTAGCCTAGATCTCAGGAAGTTTCTAGGGACAAGACTTTGGTGACTCTGTCCCTGCTTAGAGCCATAAACTCAACACTCCTTTCTCTACTAGGTGTCAACGATCCTGCAGTATCTGTTCAATCAAGACAGTGCTGGGAGACAGCACAGGGACAAAGCACTTCTCATGTGAGCACAAAAACCTGAGATTTGGATCCCAAAAAAATTCAGACAAGACAGCACTCATCTGTAACTTCAGTAGGGACTGGAGGCACTGAGACAGGCAGACCCTGGGAGATGCTTGTCAGCCAGCCTAGCTGACACTGCAAGTTCCCCGACAAGGTCCAGCCTCAAAAACATAAGGTGGAGAACAACAAAGACGGCTGAGGTCAACCACTGGCCTCCACATACCCTGCTGCACATACACACACACATGCAAACACAGACATGGACACACACAGACACATGCACGCACGCACACACGCCCCACAAATAAAAAGAAATTTAAAAATTCAAGAGGAAACTCACAGCAAATCAAAGACGACACCTTCTGGAGTGCAGACCGGGTAGACAAAAGGCTGCAGGGAGAGACTGAAAAGGACAGAAGTCTGGTGAGCTTCCGGGAACACTAAGCATGCTACAGTTCCAACAACCTTCCCAGCAGCTCCAAGTGTGCTCGGCACTGACACACCACACCACTAAGGACGCATCATCAAGAGGTGCCTCGGGACCTGGTGCCTCAGCACCGGACTTCTCTTCCAGGTTTTGTTGTCAGATTCAAGTAAAAAAGAGGTCCTCTGTGTTGGTCCTGAGGAAGCAGGCCTGCAATTCCCTCTCCAGATCCTCACAGAGCAGGCAAACCAAGCTTTCGTCCCAAGAGCCACCCTTCCCCATGCCAAGGTTTGATAAGACCACCGTGGTCTACTGTGCCTGCACCACTCGTGTGCTGGGAACACGACCGAGGAAAAGCTGAATCCCTGGGAATTTCCGAAGCACAGAGGTGGAGAGGTCTACAGCAGCCTCAACTACCCTAATCGCTTCCACACGCGGCGTCTGCCTGAGGAAGAGTCCATGCCGCTGCTTTCCTTGCTTCCTTGTGATGGTCTCAAGCCTTTAAATCTAGCACCTGGGAGGCAGAGCAGGTGGATCTTCTTCAGTTAGAGGCCAGTCTGGTCTACATAGTGAATTTCAAATCCACAGAAACAGAACAGCATAGACTCTATGTTTTTAAAAAAAAAAAAAATGGCAGGGTGGTAATGGCACACACCTTCCAGCACTTGAGAAGCAGAGGCAGGTGGATCTCTGAGTTTGAAGGCAAGTTCCAGGACAGCCATGGATACACAGAGAAACCCTGTCTAAAAAAAAAAAAAAAAAGCAAAAAACCAACAACAAAACCAACTTTGACTTTAACTAGCCAGTAAGTGGCTGGAGCAGAACAGGGCCAGTTGGAGACTCTGGTGGAGAGCTCACTCCCCAGCACATCCTGAAGGGCTATGTTCTCCACCCAATCTGCAGTGGAGTCAGAGGCCTCCAGAGGTGCCAGACCCAAGAGTGAAAGCAGGGCTGCAGCCTCCGTCCCTTTCTCACTGACAGGCTCCCACTAAGTCACCTGACCTTCAGAGTAGCGCTTGGAGCCAAGGACGCCAACCACACCAGCCTTCCCTCCCTCCCCGACTTACCCTGAGAGAACAGCATAAGGAGATGGCTAGGTCCTTGTCTAGGACTGCTTCCCCAGCAGTCCCCTGTCCACATACCAATATGCCCCAAAGCAACACCTGACGGCTCAGCATCTGGCTACCCTCTCCTTCCCACCAGTACCTGAGTAGGGAAGGAAGGGACCTGCCAGAATCATCACTATTGCTGATGTACAGCCGCTTACAATCTGAACAAAATAGGGCACCACAGGCACAGCTGCGAGTCAGACCATCCGGGCCACACGCCATCCCAGGGCTTATGCTATTCTTCCAGGCACTTGTCCTCCCAGACATAAAGTAAGCTTAGCCACAGGGTCCACTCAGACTCAGAAGATTGTAGTAAAAAGCAAAACTGGTAACCACACACACAGTAACCAGAAAATACCCATGCACTGGCCTCATGGCTGGGTCTGCTTTCTCCCACTCAAGTTATCTTGAAAGGCACAGAGAAAACTCTGAACACATCTCAAAGAGTCCAGTTCACACAGATTGTACATGTTAAAATTCTCACTTTCTAGGCTTAAAAAGGGTTGGATTTGGAGAGATTTTAAATTTTGGATTTTTCAGATCAAGGACGATCAACTGTTTATGCAAAAACACTCCAGATGCAAGTATGGTAGCCTGTAATTCTAATACTTGAGAGGTAGAAGCAGGAGAATTAGGAGTTCAAGGCCAAGCCAAGTTACAGAGTTAAAAGACCCTATCTTAAAACACACACACACACAGAGGCTAGAGAGATGGCTCAGTGGTTAAGAGCATTATTGCTCTTCCAGAGGTCCTAAGTTCAATTCACAGCAACTACATGGTTGCTCACAACCATATATAGTGGGATCTGCTGCCTCTGATTCTGTGCATGAAGACAGAGCACACATATACATGAATAAATGATTCCAAAAAAACAAGAAATACACATGTAATTCTATACATATGTGTTAAAAAATAAATAAAAAATAAAACACACACATTTGGAGAGATGATAACCAAAATAAAACAGAAGCCTTTTAAAGGTCTTACCTACAGTGGTCAAAAGGTAAGCGGCGAAAACTTGTCCGTGTGATATCTGTTTAAATAAAATAAAAACCAGAAAGCTTGTTTGGGAAATATTTCAGCTATGTGCACTTACCACTAGAACTACATCACCATGTATTAGCTTTTTTGTTGCTGCTGGAGAGCAGACCCAGGGCCTTGTACATGCTCTGTGCTAGGTGCTTCACTGAGCGACACGGCCAGGCCTGGGTTAAGAATCTTGGTAGCAGTCTCAGCACGCAGGAGACAGAGGCAGGCAGATCTCTGTGAGTTTGAGGCCAGCCTGGTCTACAAAGTGAGTTCCAGGACAGCCAGGATTACACACACACACACACCAAAAAAAAACCCCAAAAACCTGTCTTGAAAAACCAAAAAAGGCCGGGCGGTGGTGGCGCACGCCTTTAATCCCAGCACTCGGGAGGCAGAGGCAGGCGGATCTCTGTGAGTTCGAGACCAGCCTGGTCTACAAGAGCTAGTTCCAGGACAGGCTCCAAAAAACCACAGAGAAACCCTGTCTCGAAAAACCAAAAAAAAAAAAAAGAAAGAAAGAAAAGAAAAGAAAAACCAAAAAAGAAAAGAATATTTTATTGGGGGCCTAAAAAAAAAAGATGGCTCAGAGGACCTGAGTTCAAGGATTAAAGGCATGCACCACCACACCTGGCCTAACTAAGCTTTTTTTTTTTTTTTTTACTAACAACTGTCACAGGCACAGTGGCTTACACCTGTGAGGCAAAAACAGAACACTCTTGAGTTCAAGGTCAGCCTGAGCTACTTAAGACTATATTTTATTTTATTTATTTTTTGAGACAGGGTTTCTCTGTAGCTTTGGAGCCTGTCCTGGAACTTGCTCATGTAGAACAGGTTGGCCTCGAACTCACAGAGATCCACTTGCCTCTGCCTCCTGAGAGCTGGGATTAAATGTATGCACCACCACCGCTCAGCAAGACTATTATTAAAAAAAAAAAAGTCAGGTGATAGTGATGCATACCTTTAATCCCTGGGAGCACATAGGCAGATGTCTGAGTTTGAAGCCAACCTAGTCTATAGAATGGGTTCCAGGACAGCCAAAGCTACACAGAGAAACCCTGTCTCAAAAAAATAAATTATATAGATGTGGTTTTTTTTGGTTTTTTTTTTGTTTTTTTGTTTTTTTTTTTTCGAGACAGGGTTTCTCCTTCACTTTTTGGTTCCTGTCCTGGAACTAGCTCTTCTAGACCAGGCTGGCCTCGAACTCACAGAGATCCACCTGCCTCTGCCTCCCAAGTGCTGGGATTAAAGGCGTGCGCCACCACCGCCCGGCGATGTGTTTATATATATATATATATATATATATCTCCTGATGGCTGAAGAGATGGCTCAGTGGTTAAGAGCACTGGCTGTTCTTCCAGAGGACCTGAGTTCAATTCCCAGCACTCACATGGCAGCTCACAACTGTCTGTAACTCCAGTTCCAGAGGATCTGGCACCCTTACACAGACACACATGCAGGTAAAACACCAATGCACATAAAATAAATTAAAAAAAAAAAAAGACCATGTCCTTTCTTTCTTGACAACTCTGGGCACTACCGTTCCTTTTTTATTCCTATAAAGAAACGTTTATAGCGCTAGCCTCAGGTAAGTAGACTCTACTACGCTGAGTATACGTACTCTCTTCTGGACTCTGGACTCTTCAGTTATACACTGTAATGTCAGTGTTCTGGTTCTTATCCGTTGTTCTGGATCACTGTATACATTCCTCAGTAGCACCAGCATCCTTACCTGGCTTCCTGCCGCCATAGAAGTGAGTGTACTCAGCGCAGGTGATGTACCTAAGGAAGACAAGAGTATTTTACTAGCTCCCCTCCCAGAAAGGACAGAAGCCGTAGAAGCAACCTGAGAGAACTGCCCCTCACTTGACAGGTGCACAGGAAACAGCTGTAGTGTCAGACACAGAATGATCAGCACAAGAGGAAAAAAGATAAGCACCAACAGGGCCTTGCCCAGAAAGAGATGGACTGGACTTAGAAAAGACCTGACAATGAGAACTAGGCTGACAAAGATCTGGGGAAGCCCTTACTGAGACGTTGGGGGGGGGGAGCAGGAAGATACTAGAGGAACAGTGAGGAGGTGGGGGGGCCGCAGATGGAAACAATAGTAGCTGCGTCAAAAAGGAGTCTTAAAGATCACAGAAAGTACTCTATATTTGCCTTCAGTGTGGTTGGATGGTTGTGAGCAGGAGCCAGGCAGGACCTAACACAGCTCTAGTTGCTGTGCGCATGCTTCTACTGGTGTGCAAGGCTGAGGATTGTCTTCAGTCTATGTATAGTAATCAGGGACTTAATATGTAACCACTGGGATAGGATGGGAAGAGAGCAAGCTTAAGGTGTGAAACTTATCAAGAGTTCCCTTTCAGGCCTACTAATTCTGAGAGAGAGCTAATCGAGTAAAGAGTAAACAGCTGGCGTAGTGCAAGAAAGATGAGACTACTAGAAAAGATCACCCACTGAGAACCAGAAAGAAACGGGGTACCTATGAAGTCTGGAACAAGGGAAGAAAGAGGAACGAGAAAAGAGAGGTCACTGACGCAGATAAAAACAAAGCGCACATACGATCCCACCAAAGACCGGCTTCGGAAAGGGAAGAAGCCCAAAGACTGAGAGCTGGCACCAGATTTGGCAATACAGAAGTCAAAGGCATCCTTGCAGTTTGGGGGAGACCATCTTACTACACTAGTTTCAAGACACAACAGAAAACAGCATACAGGCAGACAGTCGCAAATGGAGAGGAACGTGGAGTACGGCCCACCAGTCTTAAACTGTCGCCTGTGTGTAGGCTGGCAGGCGAGAGCCAGGACGAAGTGGCCCTGGCTGTACAGGGCAGACAACCAACGCAGGGGCAGAAAGGGAAGCGGTAGAGGCAAACCCCAGAAGTGAGCTTGTCCGGCCGCGGAGGCCGCGCTGAGGGGCGATACCGCGCCAGCAAGAACTGAGGCTTTCGGGAGGAGATGACCTTCAGGATGGCGATGGGCTGAGACGAAAGGTGCTGCCCCCACTTACATCTTATCCTTCTGGTGTTGTCGCTTCCCCATGGCGGCGAAGAACCTTAAGCAGCCCCACCAGACGATCAGACTCTGGCGCCTCCGCTTTCTCAACTACTTCCGAAGTTCGGCCCACCCAGTCCCGGAAGTAGGAATAAGGCATTCTGGGAACTGTGGTTTCCAAGAGCCCAGAGTGCGTGCTAGGCGCAGCCACCTTGCTAAACTGAGGCTTACTGCTTCTGAGTAGAATCTTCTTTTCCTGTCTCTAGCCAAACTGCGTTGCAACTTCTCAGAGACTTCTCTGTGTACTGCCTGATTACTTGCCCAGCCCATGCTATGCCAGCCAGATCCGCTCAGACCTGCCCTCCCTTGTATCTAAAGCCTCTTGCCTTTTCTCCTGGACCAGCGCCTGCAAAGGCGTGTCCATCCCACTGCCTGCTCACCTCCCTTTCTTTGCTCTCCTTCGGCCCCCACGTCCTCCAGGCCCAACAGGTGGCAGGTGATGAAGCCCTCCCTAGGTCCAGTGCCCTCCCTAGTCCCACACATCTCCGCTGCTAGATCATTCCCTGGAGCCAGGTCCTTGGTATGGCTTGGTTTTTTGCCTGAGGATGCAGAAGACTAGAGATTAACCCTAAGGGGTATGCTAAACTTGAATTTCCTTTTTATTTTTTTTTTTTTGGTTTTTTGAGACAGGGTTTCTCTGTGGTTTTGGAGCCTGTCCTGGAACTAGCTCTTGTAGACCAGGCTGGTCTCGAACTCACAGAGATCCGCCTGCCTCTGCCTCCCGAGTGCTGGGATTAAAGGCGTGCGCCACCACCGCCCGGCTGAATTTCCTTTTTAAAGTATGTGTGTGATCAACTATGTGCCTTGGCACATGTGTGGAGCTAGTAGGACAAGATCCAGGAGTTGGTTCTCCTTACCAGGCTTGTGCTGCATGTACTTTTACCTGTGAAGCCATGAAGCCATCTCTCCAGCCTAAGCTTGTGGTTTTATTTATTTTTTATGTGCATGGGTGTTTGGCCTGCATGTATGTGTCAGATAGGTGATGGGAACTGAATCGGCCCTTTGGGAGAGGAGCCAGTGTGTTTAACTGCTGAACCATCTCTCTAGCCAGCTAAGCTTGAGGCTTTAAACACCGCTTATATCCTGACTCCCAAAGCCAGTTACATGTCAAGTTCTTGTCTACATGTCTGATCTAAGAATTTTCAATCTCCCTGACCTCTGTTGCAAATCTGTATTTTGATACTAAAGTACATGCTGCAGAGCCTATATCCTGACCTCCAGCTGGTAAGTCTCAAACTCAGGAACACAGCTGAGGTGTCTATTAACACATCTAAGTGGATACTGGCCACCAGGTTCTCTGTGCATTCTAGTCCCTGCCTGTTACAGGGGCCTCCCGACTGGTATGCCTGCTGCTGTGGGATAATACTTTTGTACCTGTAAAGATTTGTCACTCTTATTGGTTTAATAAAATGCTGATTGGCCTGTAGCCAGGCAGGAAGTATAGGCAGGGCATCCAGAGTAGGATTCTGGGAAGAGGAAAGCCTCAGTCTTCAGTTGCCACCCAGATGCAGAGGGAGAAGATGAACATGTTGCATTAAAAAAAGTACCAAGTCACATGGTGGCTAAACATAGACAAGAATTATGGGTTAATTTAACTTGTAGGAGTTAATAATAGGTCGGGTGGTGGTGGTGCAGCCTTTAATCCCAGCACTCAGGAGGCAGAGGCAGGTGAATCTTTGTGAGTTCAAGACCAGCCTGGTCTACAAGAGCTAGTTCCAGGACAGTCTCCAAAGCTACAGAGAAACCCTGTCTCAAAAAAAAAATACAAAAAAAAGAGTTAATAATAAGCCTGAGCTAATTAGGTCAAACAGTTTATAATTAACATAAGCCCCTGTGTATTTCTTTGGGACTGAATGGCTGTGGAACCGGGTGGGACAGAAACTTTCTTCTACACCCTGCCTCCTACCCCAAACTTCTCCCAGTGCTCTTCCCTATATAATTCAACCGTTTTGGTTACTTGGCCTTTTCATCTGCTCTGCAGAGCCCCCTGACTGCTGTACCTGGTTTCCCCCTCCCCTCTCCTTGTAAGGTTCAGGGTCACATCTACAATGGACTCTCCCAGATGTTCCTGCCTTTGACTGGTCTCTTCCTTTAATCTATAATAAACCTTCTCCTCCACCATACCTAGGAGCAATCATGTTCAGCTCCTTTCTTTTTTTCTTTTTTTCATTCACCACCCTGATGTGGGATGTCTCTCTGTATGCTGTGAATATGTTTTATTACCATTGGTTAAGAAAGAAGCTAATTTGACCAATACCAGGCAGAATAGAGCCATACAGGAAATCCAAGCAAAGATAAAGGGAAAAGAAGGTGGAGTCAGAGAGATGCCAACAGCTAGAGAAGCGGGATATGAGGTAATAAGCCACGGGCCTTGTGGTAAAATATAGAATAATAGAAATGAAGCCAGGCGGTGGTGGCGCACGCCTTTAATCCCAGCACTCGGGAGGCAGAGGCAGATGGATCTCTGTGAGTTCGAGACCAGCCTGGTCTACAAGAGCTAGTTCCAGGACAGGAACCAAAAGCTACAGAGAAACCCTGTCTCGAAAAATCCAAAAATAATAATAATAGTAATGGGTTAATTTAAGTTTTAAGAGCTAGTTAATAATAAGCCTGAACAAACAGTTTGTAATTAATATTAAGCCTCAGAGTGGTTATTCAGGAACTGGCAGACAAGGGAGAAACCTCCAGTTACACCACCTGAAAACACATCAGAAGCCTCCTAGCCTTGCAGTTTGGGGGGGCTATAAATAAACCATTTCTCCTGTTTCTGGAACTGTTCTCTCAAACCCCGCTTTAGGGAGTAGCTGTGTGTGACAGGAAGTAAAGATTGCTCATTCAGCCAAAAAAGGTGGGTAATGGTCTCAACTCTTATCCGGTAGGATTAACAAGGACCCCTGTCCACCCATCACCCAAGGCAAGTCACCTTTGTCCCTTCTCAAGTCATGGCTTCTGGTTTCCAATAAATCTCACCTCAAAAGATCTTTTAGGGGTTGGAGAGATGGCTCAGTGGTTAAGAACACTGACTGCCCTTCCAGAGGACCCGGGTTCAATTCCCAGCACCCGCATGGCAGCTCACAACTGTCTGAAAATCCAGTTCCAGGGGATCTGACACCTTCACACCAATGCACATGAAATAAAGTTAAATAAACCATTTAAAAAAAGATCTTTTAGCCTAGCATGGTGGTACACACCTTTAAACCAGCACTTGGGAGGCAGAGGCTAGAGGATCTCTATGAGTTCAAGTCCTGCCTGCTCTACATAGTAAGTTACAGTCAACCAGGAATATACAGTGAGACCTTGTCTCAAAACAAAAGAAAAAGAGAGAGAAGAAATAACCTTCCTTGGCCACCCTAATCATATCTCTCCCATAGTTTATCACAATTTATAATTACGCAGTAATTTTGTGTATGTTCTGATAGATGTGTGGGCATCCATCGTGACTCAAACAGTTTATCTCTAATGCCCAGTAACGACTGATTTCTCACATGGAGAACAGGTTCTAAGGCCTGTATACAAGATGACAATGAGAATCACATTTTTGAAACTCAGAGAAGTATCAAGTTGGAAATTGACAGACCCATTCACTCTCTTCCAGGCAAAACACCCACCAAAGTAGGCTTGTGTTTAGAGAACACATGCAAGGAAAATACAATTCACTTGCAAGGACAGACAGGGCCAGTCACTGAAGGGAAGACCAATATTCCCACTCCATTCTCTCAAAGCACACACAAAGGAATTGCTTGTTGGAATGCAAGCAAGGGGCCACAAAATGGTACTGATCAGCCGGGCGGTGGTGGCGCACGCCTTTAATCCCAGCACTCGGGAGGCAGAGGCAGGCGGATCTCTGTGAGTTCGAGACCAGCCTGGTCTACAAGAGCTAGTTCCAGGACAGGCTCCAAAACCACAGAGAAACCCTGTCTCGAAAAACCAAAAAAAAAAAAACAAAAACAAAAACAAAATGGTATTGATCTAAATACACACAATCCATATTTGGCAGGGTGGGGTTGTCCAGACAGAGTTTCTCTGTCCTATGGAACTTGCTTCGTAGTCCAGGCTGGCTTTGAACTCACAGAGATCACCACAACTGGCTGAACACATACTATATACATATTGCATGCTACCTTAGGCTGGGAGTAAATATTGACTATACCCCCATTTGTATCAGATGGAAGTACAGAGAGAATGTACAAACCCTGAGGAGCCCCATACCAGAATGCAAAAAGGTGACTGTGAAGATGTGTCTTTGCCAAGGTGCCTTCTGATTGGTTTAATAAAAGAGCTGACTGACCAGTAGTTAGGCAGGAGATATAGGCAGGACAGCCAGACAGGATGCTGGGAGGAAGAAGGGCAGAATCTCAGGAGACACAGAGAGAAGCAAGATGAACATGCTGTGTTGAAAGAATGTACAGGCCCATGGCAGAAGGTAAATAAGATGTATGGGTTAATTTAAAATGTAAGAGTTAGCTAGTAATCAGCCTGAGCTATTGGCCGAGGATTTATAATAAGTCTCTGAATGGTTATTTGGGAGCAGCTGCTAAGACACAGAGACACTCCACCTATAATGCACCTCTGTAGGAATTTTATTCATTCCTGGGACATGGTCTGTAGGGAAGAGGTTACTCGCTCTTCTTGGCAGGAATGGACTCTGCACTGCCAGGGTCATTCTCTGAATCCTCTTTTGGTCTGGGCACAGGCTGGAACGTCTCTGAATTGTCTTTAGGTCTGGGCACAGGCTGGAACATCTCTGAATCCTCTTTAGGTCTGGGCACAGGCTGGAACGTCCCTGAATCGTCTTTAGGTCTGGGCACAGGCTGGAACATCTCTGAATCCTCTTTAGGTCTGGGCACAGGCTGGAACGTCCCTGAATCGTCTTTAGGTCTGGGCACAGGCCGGAACATCCCTGAATTGTCTTTAGGTCTGGGCACAGGCTGGAACGTCTCTGAATTGTCTTTAGGTCTGGGCACAGGCTGGAACTTGAGTAGGACAGGCGGAGTAAAGATGGAAGCTTTCACAACATGCGATGGAGTCTCGTCGGTACTGGAGGGCCCACTACAGGATGCTGCTGTCCTGCATGGGAGATGGCCAATAATGCCCATGAAGTAGGAAACTAGCCCAGAGGGCTCCCAGATATACACGCAATAACATCACAGAGACAAGGCGTCTCCCAAGATGTTTTTTCTTCTAGAAATCTCTCCCGTGGACTCTGTTCAGTGTTGTGCGTTAAAGCACTGTTTGTGATTGTAGAAAACCCGAAACACAGGTAAATCCTGTGAAGGACAAGGTGTCCTTCACGATGCAAACCAGGCTGTCCTGCAGCTCTTTAAAGGAGTGAACATGTCCCAGTGGCCATATTGTTTTGTTTTGGGGGACTGGGTAGCTTCAAACTATGTGTCCAAGACTGGTCTTGAACTTGCAGCAATCCTCCTGCCTCAGCCTCCCAGGGGCTGCCTGCTCATCCTTTCAACCCCCTTTGATCAGATCCACTGCTCCCTAACACTTCCACTTGGGCACCATTTTGTGAATAGAATACATGTTTGTAGCAATTTCCTCTAGATTGAAACATTTCCTCCTGGAGAGAAAAATCATAAAACTCAATGAATTCTGAAAACTAACAAAAAAGTTGCAAGGTATACAAGCAGTAGAAGATCGCTAAGGGGAAGAGACTCTCAGGCTGGAGAAGAAAGCCCAGCACCACTTCCATGGGGCCTCACCACATCAGGGGGAGCTTTCCAACGGCACCACTGACTTGGGTGGCTCTACTCCTAAAGGAACAACCATAAATGCAAGTTCACCAAGCTAAATGTGGGTAGAATCATTTCTTCGATCTTCCTCAGCACGTTATCTGAGAGGAACAGGAATTTGCTCACACACCATCCCAGAAAAGTCATACAACTGTTTCTGCATAATTCGAATAGCCATACAATATTCCATAACATGAATGCATATTTTATAATATATTGCTTATATATAAATATACATTTATTTATGTAGTTTATTTATAGTAGCCCTCATAGCCTTGGTTGGCCTGGATTCCTAGAACTTTTATTCTCGAGCAGGCTGATGACAACCTTCTAGCAGTATTTCTGCCTGTCCCTCAAGACTGCTGGAATTAAGACAAGAATTATCATGCCTAGGTTCATATTTCTCTCTGTGGTTTTTTTTTTTTTTTTTTTTTTTGGTGGTGGTGGTAGTAGTACTTTTTGTTTTGGTTTGGATTTTGGTTACTGTTTTGGTTTGCTTTTAAGACAAGGTCTCACTGTGTTACCCTGGCTGACTTGAAAATCACCATGTAGCCGGGCAGTGGTGGTGCACGCCTTTAATCCCAGCACTCGGGAGGCAGAGGCAGGCGGATCTCTGTGAGTTCGAGACCAGCCTGGTCTACAAGAGCTAGTTCCAGGACAGGCTCCAAAACCACAGAGAAACCCTGTCTCGAAAAACCAAAAAAAAAACAAACAAAAAAAAAAAACGAAAATCACCATGTAGAACCCAGGCTGGCTTCAAACTTAGAGATCTGTCTGCCACTGATGCCCCAGAGCTAGGGTTAAAGGTGTCTGCCGCTATGCTCAGCCGCATTTCCTCCTTTTTGTTTGTTTTTCGAGACAGGGTTTCTCTGTAGCTTTGGCGCCTGTTCTGGAACTAGCTCTAGATGAGGTTGGCCTTGAACTCACAGAGATCCACCTGCCTCTGCCTCAGAGTTTAAGAGCACTGGCTGCTCTTCCAGAGGACCTGAATTCAATTCCCAGCAACCATGTGGTAGCTCACAACCATCCATACTTGGGAGGCAGGAGGCAGGTGAATCTCTGTAAGTTCAAGGCCAGCCTAGTCTACAAAGTAAGTTCCAGGACAGCCAAAGATACACAGAGAAACCTTGTCTCGAAAAACCAAAATAAATAAACAAATCAATAAATCATTTTTTAATCAATGGGGAAAAACACCAAGAACCCTAATGCTTAGACAAACAAGGGCTAGAGGGTTGGAGAGACAGTTCAGAGGTTAAGAGCACTGGCTCCTCTTTCAGGGGATCCGGGTTCAATTCCCAGCACCCATATGGCAGCTCACAACTGTCTGTAACTCCAGTCCCAGGGAATCTGGCACCTTTACACCTACGCATAAGAAATAAAGTTAAATAAATTATTTTTTTTTTTTAAAAAAAGAGCACTGGCTGCCTTCCAGAGGTCCTGAGTTCAATTCTCAGCACCCACATGGTGGCTCACAACCATCTATAATACAATCTGGTGCCTTCTTTTGCCATGCAAGCATACATGCAGACAGAACACTATATATGTAATAAATAAATAAATCTTTAAAAGGGGGGGTTAGAGAGATGGCTCATCAGTTAAGAGCACTGGCTGCTACTCCAGAGGGCCTAGGTTCAATTCCCAGCCCTACATGGTAGCTCACAGCTGTTTGTAACTCCTGTTCCAGGTAATCCAACACCCTCACACATACATGCAGGTGAAACATCAATGAACATAAAATACAAATCAACAAACTTTAAAAAACAATTAGAACTAGGCGAAGAAACCAATTGCACATTTCCCAAATGCATACAAATCAGCTGTAAGTTCAGGGAAATGATTGAACATCATTGGTCAACACGAAAAGTCAATCAGAACCACAATGAGATCTGCTCACACCCACTGGGGCAGCAAGGTAAAGAGATGCTGCTTCTGAGGCAGCTACGTAGGAGGTTGAGATGGCGAGACTGCTTAAGCCTAGACGGTCAAGATTACCTGGGCAACACAGGGTGACCACCATCCCAAATCTGTTTTATATTTTATTGCAGGGATTTCTTGTAATTTGCATGTACTACACTGCACTTAGAGAGGCTGGAGGACAGCTTGGAGGTCTCTCCTTCCACCATGGGAATCAAACTCAGGTCCTCAGGCTTGGTGGCAAGCAACTGTCCTCACTTGGCCCTCTCACCCACCCCCATTTTATTTATTTAAATAGGGCTATAAATTTACCTAAGTGGGAAAACAAGTACTGGCCTAGTAGACCCTAAGCCTGATCCCCAGTGCAAAAGTTAGAAAAAGATGGGCGTGGTGCCACACCCCTTGGACACCAGCACTCCGAGAGGAAGAGGTAGGTCTCTGAATTCAAGGCCAGCACGATTTACATCCTGAGTTCCAGGCTACCAGAGAAAAATCGACCCTGTCTCAAAGAAAACAGCAAAAACAAAACAAAACAATGAATAAAGCCATGCTAAGTGTGGTGGCACAGACTGACAGCCCCAGCACTTGGAGGCAGGGTCAGAAGGAATGACAATTTGAGTTCCAGTCCGGTCTACCTAGCAAATTTCAGGCCAGCCCGGGCTGCACGGCAAGGCCTTGTCTCAAAAGATAGGAAAGGAAGAAAGAAAAAAGAAAGAGAACGAAAGGAGAAAGGGAAAAAGCTGGGCAGTGGTGGCAAACGCCTTTAATCCCAGCACTTGGGAGGCAGAGGCAGGCGGATCCTGAGTTCAAGACCAGCCTGGTCTACAGAGTGAGTTCTAGGACAGCCAGGGCTACACAAAGAAACCCTGACTTGATAAAACAAAACAAGATGACAAGAGCTAGATAATAAGCATCGCCAGGGTCAGCAAGCGGGGAAAAGCACTTTTCTTCTAAACCTGTTTAATTCCAAGCTCACCCATGGCAAGGAGACAGCCAGCTCCTTGCAAGCTGTCCTGACTCTCACATGCATGCCACAGTGACACTATGGTGCACACACACACACACACACACAAATAAATACATGTGAATGTCTGAATGGTAATAAGTGTCCCTAGCTTATGGTAAAAATGAACCCTCGGTGTATCACTAGTGAGACTGTATGAGGCTACTTGTATAGTCTGGCAGTTTCTCAAAACAGTAGGATCCTGGATGTAGGTCAATGGTAGAGAACTTGCTGAGCATGTATGAGGTCCTGGGCTCCATCACCAACACTGTAAAAAATGTATAGACATGTGTACATATACATATGTCTATAATATACATAATATGTTATATATACATTAAATTTACCATATGATCTAGATGTCTACTCAAGAAAAGCAAAAACTGTGACCTCGCTAAAACTTTTCCCAAATCTTTCATCATGTCGTTATTCCTAGTAGTCAAAAGTCTGAACTCAGATCCTTATAGCTGATACACGAATACACAAGCAGGAGCTGGGGAGTTTTTCAGTCGGTAAAATGCTTGCTGTGCAAGCATGGGGACTGGAGTTCTTATCCCCAGCACCCAAGGGCTGGGCACAGCAGCGTACATGTGACACTTCCCAGGTTCACAACCAGTCAAGCAAGGCCCAGATTCGGTGAGAGACCTTATCTTAAAAACAAATGAAAGGTCTAGAGAGATGGCTCAATGCCCTCACAGAGGGCCAGGGTTCGGTTTCCAGCACCTGCATGGTGGCTTACAACCATCTATAACTAATTCCTGGGCTCCAACATCCTCTTCTGACTTCCTGGGACACCAGGCACACACATGGTGCACAGACTCACATGCAGGCCAACACTTATATTCACAAAATAAAAATCATTTAAAAGGAAAATGTGAATCGTGATCAAGAAATCCGACTGCCACCTCTACCCTCCACATGCACACACATACAACATGCACACAAAAATAATAATAATACAAAGGACTATTACTAAACCAGGAAACAGGAGAGAAGCATTGCAGGCAGGACACATAGACTTTGAAAACATGGCCATAAGTCAGACAGACACAAAAGGCCACATTCTGAGGCCAGAGTAAGTGATTCATAAGGATGGGAAGTAGGGTAGTGCTGGAAGCGGCAACTAAGGAACGCTCCAAGTTTTACCTACTTTCTTGTTGGTTTTTGGTTTTTTTAGACAGGTTCTATCTATGTAGCCCTGGCTGTCCTGGAACTATGTAGACTAGGCTGCCTCCGCACTCACGGAGATCTGGCCGTGTCTGCTTCCTGACTGCTGGGACTAAAGCTGTGTGGCACCGCACATGGCTTCAATTTGATTTATTTTTGAAACTAAGTCCCCCTCTGTAGCTCAGGCTAGCTTTAGCTCAGGCTAGCTTTAGCTTAGGCTAGTTTTGAACTCACAGCAATCTACCTGCCTCAGCCTCCCAGTGCTGGAATTACAGATGTGAACTGGTAAGCTCTTTCTTTTTTCCTTTTTTGGTTTTTTGAGATAGGGTTTTTCTGTGTAGCCTTGGAGCCTGTCCTGGAACTTGCTCTATAGATCAGGCTGACCTCGAATGCCTGCCTCTGTCTCCTGGGTGCAGGGATTAAAAGCGTGAACCACCACTGCCCAGCTGTCTACTGTCTTTTCAATCACCAACAGGGTCTCTTCACTGAACCTGGAGCTCTCTGGTTCAACTATACATGGGCAGCCGTCTGCCTGGATCTTCCTACCTCCACCCCAGCACTGAGATTACAGATGTGTGCCACTATGTGCTTTTATGTCTGTCTTCCAAGTCCCCGAATCTCTTTTAGAATGATGGGATCCATGCATGCCTGGCAAACGCTCTACCACTGAGTACACACCACCAGAACACTTTGAACCATTTTCATCATACAGTTGAGAGGTATCACATACAGAAGCACTGCAACTCTTTCTAGAATGTCACTCAAAGCAGAAACTCTATATCTACCCATAAGTAGTAACTTCTTACCTCCCTCTCCAAGCCCCTTCCAAACTACTACTTCTGAATTAACCCAGTCAAGATATGTCTAGTCATATAGTATTTTCTTTTTTCTTTTTCTCTCCTTTGGGTTTGTGAAATGGGTTTTTCTTTATATATATATATATATTTATTTATTTATTTATTTAATATGTATACAATAGTCTGTCTGTGTGTTATGTCTGCAGGCCAGAAGAGGGCACCAGACCTCACTACAGATGGTTGTGAGCCACCATGTGGTTGCTGGGAATTGAACTCAGGACCTTTGGAAGAGCAGGCAATACTCTTAACCACTGAGCCATCTCTCCAACCCTGAGATGGGTTTTTCTGTTTTTTTTTTTTTTTTTGGTTTTTTCGAGACAGGGTTTCTCTGTGGTTTTGGAGCCCGTCCTGGAACTAGCTCTTGTAGACCAGGCTGGTCTCGAACTCACGGAGATCCACCTGCCTCTGCCTCCCGAGTGCTGGGATTAAAGGCGTGCGCCACCACCGCCCGGCAGATGGGTTTTTCTGTATATCTCTGACTGTCCTTGTAGATCAAGCTGGCCTTGAACTCACAGAGATCCTCCTGCCTCTGCCTCCCAAGTGCTGGGATTAAAGGAGTGTGCCACCACTGCCAGCTTAGTATTTTCCCTCCTGTATCTGATCCTTCACTCCATGGACTTCCGCAGTGTGTCCAGGGATTGTAGTATGGTTGATAATCCTCTATGGAATGAGTACAGAACGTTTTGTTGACTCATCTCAGACTCAGGGGTGTATGTTGTGAATGATGACGTGAGGACACAGCCATGGAAGTCCTGATTCAGTCCCTGTCCTCAGGCCTTCTGAGGACGCACAAGTGGAATTAACGAGCTATGGAAATGCTTAACATCCGAGGAACTGCCAAGCCGATTCTCACAAGTGGATCTACTATTTTACATTGCCACCCATGTTAGGCTTTTTGTACCATGACAAAAACCTGAGAGAAATTATTCAAAGGGGAAAATTTGCCCTTAATCTTAGCACTTGGGAGGCGGAGGCAGGCAGATCTCTGTGAATTCCAGGCGAGCCAGGGCTACCTAATGAGACCCTATCTCAAAATAAAAGGGGGAAGCTTATTTTGACTAATAATTTTAGAGGCTTTAGCTCATAATATGTTAATTTCATGACTTTTAGACTCAGGGCAAAGCAGAAACATTATAGCACAAGGAAATTGGAGAAAAATCTGTTCACTTCATCCAGGAAGCTAACGAGAGCTAGGCACAGGGATGTGTCCCCGAGACCCTCTGCCTCCATGTAGACCTTATCTTCCAGTTTCTCTTCTTTCCAACAGTCACTCCTCAAGTACCTCAAGTACCAGTCCCCTATAGAAACCCTGTCCCAGACAAACACAGATGCATGTTTTCCTAGTCCAGGTATCTCAGTTCCAAGAAATTGACAGATCAACCATGCGAGCAAAGCCCAGTGGAGCTCACCTCTCACGCCGCTATTAAGGAGGTTGAGACGGAAGATGATGAATTCAAGTGAGATCAGTCTAGACAGTACGTAAGCTCTGACTGACTATCCCAACCAGCTTTGACCTTAACATGTCATTTTTGCTTAACTGCAGCTCCTAAGCTGATGGAATGGGTAACTTCATTGTAGTTTTAAAAATATTTTCTAATGACAGACGATGCTGACCAATTTTTTCCCCTGGCCATTTATAAATAAATACTGTACCAATGATCTGCAAATATGTTCTCCCTTGGTGAAGAAATGATTTATAGAATTGCCATAACGTGCTTCTGTCCCTCCCCCCACTTCCTTTCCTTCTTCCCTTTCTCTCTCCCCTTGCTTCACTTTCTGTGGACAGGTAACACATATGCTACCACCATCCTTATCATCGTCTAAGATGATAAAAGTCCACTGAATACCCAAGTATGGAAACACATACTTTTAATCCCAAGCACTTGGGAGGCAGAGGCAGGCCGACCTCTATGAGTTCTGGGACAGCCTGGTCTACATCGCAAGTATCAGGCCAGCCAGAGCTACATAGTGAAGCTGCCATCTCCAAAAACAAATAAATCCATATAATTGAATTCCCTCTCCAGAACAAGCCTTGACTTTTATCACTTTTAAAAGTCACATTTGCTTCATTTTCTGACTCTGCTTGTGCCTTTACCATGCTCACGATTTTCTGCTCCTCTGTAAAAAAAGCACGTTTAGTCCTGCCTCAGACAGAACACACATGAAGACACAGCACACACGGAAGGAACACTGAGCCTGCTGACAGGTTAGACAGTCTCACATGGACAGAAGGTCTCAGGGCACAAACCCCTCAAAGTTCACCTGGCTACACACCGTGACAGATTCTGGTGCTTTCCAACCTTCATGTCACGGCGGGGGGGGGGGGGGGGGCTGGAAGCAGCCTAGTTTTGTTAGAGGCTCTACAGGAGGGAAGCTGATGGCGTATTTTAACACCGACCATTCGCAGAGTCTCTAAAGAATCTTAGTGTGTGCAAGCGTGCCAGGCATGTGTGTGGTGATCAGAGGACAGCTCACGGAGTCAGGCTCTCCTTCCACTATGATCTCCTTTCACAGGGGTCCCCCAGGCTGGGCAGTTAAGTGCCTTTATCCGCTGAGGCAATTGTGATAGTACGGATGAGCCCAGAGGATCCCCCGCTGTTGGAACTGTTTGTCACAGGGGTGGGTTCCACCATCCCCAGAGCGATGAGGATCCGAGCTCTCAACTGCTGCTCCCACGCCATGCCTGCCAATCTGCTGCCATCCTCCCTGTCGGAATGGTGATGGACTCCTTCCCTCTGGAGTCATGAGTCCCAAATAAACCTTTCCTTTGAGAAGTTGCCTTGGTCACAGTGTTTATCACAACAGCAGAAAACTAAACTAAGCCAGGTGGTGGCGCATGCCTTTAATCCCAGCACTCAGGAGGCAGAGACCAGCAGATCTCTGTGAGTTCAAGGCCAGCCTGGTCTACAAGAGCTAGTTCCAGGACAGACTCCAAAGCCACAGAGAAACCCTGTCTCAAAAAACCAAAAAAAAAAAAAAAGAGCTAGTTCTATCTCAAAATCCAAAAAAGAAAAAAAGAAAAGTTATTTAAAAGAGAAGGTTATGATCAAGAGAGCGTGTACTTGTTCCTTTTTTTCCTAGGTTACCATCAGAAAGCATGTTTCCTTATTTACCCCTCAGACAGAAAAAGCATAACCCTCAGATAGATAGGACTTTTTCCTAAGCTGTCGCGGCTGTGTTTGCAAATCCTCGGTGCTGACTGGAGGCCTCCACCCAGTCAGAAATACAATCCCCAGGTAAAAGGAAAATTGCCTCCTTGCAAGTTGGCCTTTGACCTCCACATACATGTACCCCCCCAACACACAAAATAAATATGCAAAAATATAGGAAAAATAACCTGAACTCATTTATTACTTCTGGGGATGTAAGGAAAGTGGTCCCTTTTACTCTGATAGATGGTTTGCCAGTCTTACAAAACTAAAAACATGGACTCAGTTAGAATGCCAACAAGCCCCAAGGTTGTGGGGGAGGACAGTCAAGACTGCTGGGACTTGCTACCTTTCCACTTAGCTAAAACAGGAGCCTCAGATTCAGGGAGAGACCGTGCCTCAAAGGAACAAGCAGGGATTGATAGGGACGGACACCCTCCATCCTTTTCTGGCCTCTGTGTGCATGCACAAGTGTGTGCATACATACACATGTATGTACATTCACACAGATGACAGACATAGCAGCTTCAAAAGGGCAAAACTGTAATGCTGGGTGGTGGCGCACAACTTTAATCCCAGCACTCAGGAGGCAGAGGCAGGCGAGTCTCTGTTCTACAGAGCAAATTCCAGGACAGCCAGGGCTACACAGTAAAATCCCATCTCAAAGAGAGAGAGAGGGAGAGAGAGAGAGAGAGAGAGAGAGAGAGAGAGAGAGAGAGAGAGAGAGAAAGGCAAGACTATGAAGACAGTAAAAAGCTGGGTGATGCCGGGCAGTGGTGGCGCACGCCTTTAATCCCAGCACTCGGGAGGCAGAGGTAGGTGGATCTCTGTGAGTTCGAGGCCAGCCTGGTCTAGAAGAGCTAGTTCCAGGACAGGAACCAAAAGCGACAGAGAAACCCTGTCTCGAAAATAAAAAAAAAAAAAAATTAAAAAAAAAAAGCTGGGTAATTTAGACTAGACAGATGGCCCTGAGCCTGCCCCAGCGGTATGAAGACCTGACTTCATAGCTTCAGCACCCACATAAAAGCCCAGGCACGGCACTGCACTCCTGCAGTACTAGAGCTGGGAACAGTGACAGGCAGATGCCTGGAGCTCACTGACTAGCCAGTCTTGTCAGACTATTAAGTTCCAGATTCCGTGACAAACCCTGCATCAATAATAATAATAATAGTAAAAGTAGAAAGTGGCGGAGGGAGACCCTCCCATATTCACTTCTGGCCTCCATACACTAGTGCACAGACCAAAAGCAATACACACATACAATGCATGCATGTATGCAGACACACACACACACACACACACACACCCCAGTGGCTGTCAGGAGTTAGGGTCTCATGCAGCAGAGACTGGCCTTACACTGACCACAAAGGCAGAGATGACCTTGAATTTTTGATCCTCCTGCCTCCACTTCCCAAGCACTGTGATTACAAGTTACAGCTCTAGCTCTATAAGTGACTTTTAACAATCCACATTTGGTGAACCCTGCTTTGCAATATGATTCCAAGACAACACCTTAGATGCTTCCTTTCAACTGGGCCTGGGTTTGGCCAATCACTGATATCATCTACCATTGCAAACACTGATTATGTGTGAGGTTCTGGGAGTGTAAGGAATATCAGGAACTTCTGCCCTTGAGCACATTATCACAGTGCCTGTGAGAGGCAGGACGCCGGCACTGGAACGGAGCACAGGGGTCCAGGTCACAGGGTCTGTGAGAGGCAGGACCCCAGCACTGGAACAGAGCCTGGGGGTCCGGGTCACAGGGTCTGTGAGAGGCAGGACCCCAGCACTGGAACAGAGCCTGGGGGTTCGGGTCACAGGGTCTGTGAGAGGCAGGACCCCAGCACTGGAACAGAGCCTGGGGGTCCGGGTCACAGGGTCTGTGAGAGGCAGGACCCCAGCACTGGAACAGAGCACAGGGGTCCGGGTCACAGGGTCTGTGAGAAGCAGTGTTCCTGGCACCAGAACAGAGCCCAGGGGTCCGGATGGAAAAGTGCAATGCAAACACTCACCAGGGGAAGCCAGGGCAATGCAGCTTGTGTGCATTGTTTCCTGCCAAATAGGAGAAATGGAAGCCTCCAGGGTTGAGGACCAAGGGGGTCAGGTCGACCATGTGGCTGCAAGATAGGAAAGAAATGGGGTGTTGGCATTGGGCCCACCCACCGCATCAGCATGCTTCTCTGTAACACAGGTCCAAGGGGCCCATCACAGCCCACACTCCCGAAATAAGCACAATCACCACCCAAAATGGTGAGAATTAAAAGGTTGAGACAAAATAACCATCAAGTCTGGCACTCAAGATGTCCCCCCCCAAAAGGCTTTTCCACCTCTTAGAAGTTGACGAAAGACTGTTCCAGTTTAATTTCACTTCAGAACTTGAAATATCCAGTTTCTCCATCTACAAGAAACAAAGAAAATCTCAGGGCAGAGTGGAAACTGCACTTTTCCACGCAGAAAAGCAGTCCTTACACAGGAAGCAAGAACTGATCCCAGGGATGCAGAGAAGACGGTGGTGGGGAACTGAGGAAGCCCCACCCCCAAAGCAAGGGTTACCGGGGAAGAAGAGGGCTGCTGGAGAAGGGGGATCTGAACTGAGACATGGGATAAACAGCAGCCCAAAGATGCAGATGAGGGCAGAGGAGGGATAACACCCCGAGAGACAGGGATGGGGATCAGATGTGAGTCAAGCCTATGGTTTTCCTCCTATTCTCAGGGGCATCCCGAGTACATGGCTCACGGAGGACAGGAGGTGGAACTTTGTGCCACTCACCTCTGTAGTGGCCCTCAGCGAGGGACGCCCCCTCTTATCTGTTTGACCTGCTGATAGTGCATACCCAAAGCCTGTCTGAGAGAAACCCCCTTCTGCAGAGATCTGAGGACCACTGCTGTGGGCAAGCCAGGAGAAGCCACCCTCCTAGCACTGAAGTAAAGCATGTTCTCACTGACCGGCTTGCCAGACAGTGGAGGAAAGGGGCCAAAGACCCTGGGCATAGTATAGACAGGAGGTGATGCAGCCACTACAGAGGCCATAGTGGTGACAGGTAGCGGTGGCAGCGGCAATGGTGGTGGTAATGGAGCTGGTGGCAGGCACGGGGAGGTTGACCGGTCTCGGAAGATGACAGGATCTGCTGCTCTCTTTGGTTTCAGCCTCCTCCTCCTCCTCTTCTTGGCACCTGCATCAAATGGTGTAGTGAGTACTGACCCCCTGGGCAGTAGGACCCAAACACAGTAACACAAGGGTCATATATCTCTCCAGCAAAGGAAAGCCTTTTCGGGCTTTTAGAAAATCCTGGAAAAAACTCAGAGCCAGCACTGACCGGTACCAGCAGGGCTCCCCCCCCCCCCATTCGACAAGGTCTAACATACCCTAGGCTGGCCTATAACAGCAGCTGATAATCACCCTAAACTTGTGATATTCCTATCTCCGACCTCCAGGTTGCTGGGATTATATTAAACACAAACAGTTTACATGGTTCTTGGGATTAAGCTTGTGACTTCACGTGTGCTAGGCAAACATTCTAACAGAGCCATACATCTGTCCTACTTACGTCTATTACAGAGTCAGACGCCCTATCTGACTACATTTAGGCAGATAACTGTATCTAGACAGAATTCATGCCAAGATGTCTAACTTTAAAGGCACAATTTTGTTTTTTGGTTTTTTTTCGGGGGGGGAGGTTTAGAGACAGGATTTCTCTGTAGTTTTGGAGCCTGTCTTAGAACTAGGCTGGCTTCGAACTCACAGAGATCTGCCTGCCTCTACCTCCTGAATGCTGGGATTAAAGGCCTGCACCACCACCACCTGACTACGGGTACAATTTCGACGGGAATGTTAGAATGAACCAGGCCCTGTAGGGTAACCTGCTGCCTCCCAGGCAAGGCTTGTGAGTTCACCAACAGCAGCAAGGATGCCCAGGCCACAGACAGTGAGCCCTCAGCCTACACCAGGCCTCACAGGCATGTGGGGATGGAAAAGGAAACACATAGTGAGGTCTTGACAGGGTGGAATAACTGGAAGGACCCTGAGCCAAACCCTGCTCTACTCAGGCCTATGGAAAGCACTGAATGAGCCTTGGGAATGCATCTGAGTGTTAAAGCACACCTCATACAGCCAGTCAGAAGGGTTCATTAGCTGGATATGGTGGTGTATGCCTGTAATCCCAAAAAACAGGAGATAGAGGCAGGGGGATCAGGAGTTCAAAGTTAATCTCAGCTACATATCAAGTTTAAGGTCAGCCAGGGATATGTGAGGCCCAACAAGCTGGCTCAGCAAGGAAAGGTGCTTGCCACCAAGCCTGATAACCTGAGTTGTGGTAGAGAGAATTAAATCCTTGCAAGATGTCCTCAGCCACCCACATATACACCATGGAAAGTGCGTGCGTGCACACACACAGTAAATAAACGTTAACAGAAAGGCTGAAGAGATGGCCCAGTGGTTAAGAGCACTTATTGCCCTTGCAGAAGACCTGCGTTCAGATCCCAGCACCCATGTCAGGTGGCTCACAACAACCAGAAACTCCAGCGGCAGGGAATCCAATGCCCCCTTCTGGCTTCTACAGATATCTGTACAAGTACATGGGATACATGCATACACACATGCGTGCGTGCATGTGCGCACGCACACACATAAGTAATGCATTAAAAATAATTAAATTTTTAAAATAAATGTTAATAGAGAAATAATAAAGGGGGCTAAGGAACTGACTCAGCTGGTAACGTACCTACATCAGAAGCATAAGATCTGAGTTCAAAGCCTGATGGTGCATACTTTTAATCCCAGCACTCAGGAGGCAGAGGTAGGCAGATCTCTGAGTTCAAGGCCAACCTGGTCTACAGAGTGAGCTCCAGGACAGCCAAGGCTACAAATGAAAGCCTGTCTCAAAAAAGATGAAAAAAAAATAAGAAAGAAAGATCTGAGTTCAGATTCCCACCGTCTACAGAAAACACAGGGCAGGGTAGAGCAGCACACAGCTGTAATCCCAGCACTCTGGGGGTAGATAGAGACAGAAGCCTGAAGCTCGCTGGCCAGTCAGCCTACCCAAATCAATGAGCTTCAGGTTCCGCGAGAGACCTCCTGTCCAAATACAAAGGTGGAGAACGAGAGCAGAGAGCCAGATGTGCTGGTGCCCGTGTTTAGTTCCAGGCAGGGCTGGTCTACACAATGAGTTAGTTCCAGAGCTAGTCAGAGCTGCAGAGTGAGACCCTGTCTAAAAAATAATAAATTTAAAAGAAAAGAAAGAGAAAGGGACCAGCAAGATGGTTCACTGGGCAAGAGTACTTGCTATGTAAGCCTAACAACCTGAATTGGATCTCCAGATCCTACAGTGCAAGAACTGACTCCTGCAAGTTAACCTCTGACCTCTATGTGTGTGCCTTACACACACACACTCATGTGTATATAGACACATACAACAATAATACTTTGTTTTAGAGCCAGGTGTGGTGGTTTTTCTCCCTTTCTGTTCCCGGTCCTCCTTCCTGCTCTTCACTAAATATGATCCGAGAGGGGTAAGTGCAACCTGGAGAGGAGAGGTGGGCACTACTGATGTCACCAACCTGAGCTTCACATATACTGCAATGTTGATGGTAACTGAAATGGGAACAGCGGCCCTGGGCTCTGATTACCAAGAGCTCACCCCGGGAATACAGGTGTACACGGTGGATGCGCCACTTGAGCTGCTCCAGGCGCTGATGCATCTCCAGGGCACCCATGCTGTTGCACTGGTTCAGTTCCCCCTGGACAGCATAGACAAACTTCGCCTGCAATAGCGATTGCGGAAAGGCGGAAAGCCAGAAGAGAGTCGCTTGCCTGCTTTATCCCCAGGCTTGGCATCCTTGGCTTCAAAAAAGACCCTTCTGGCTGCCCCAAGCCTCCCACACATCCCGCTAGGTGTCCTCCCCATCCATTCCTAAGCCAAAACCCCACCCTCAAAGATCCTCCCTAAGAAATTGCAGGTGAAGGTGGGGGCCTTCCGCACCCAGAGGCCGGAGAGGAGTCCACGCTGTTCCATCTCAGTCTGCTTGCCCTTGCGAACGACCCTCTCCGCCAGCGCTGGATTGCGGTCCAAGGAGCGGAAGAGGCGGCGCAGCGAGCGCTCCGTGTAGGTAGCAGCTTGCCTCTCGAAGTCCTCCTCGGAGATGAGTTGGCAGAAGGTCACACTCTGGGGGAATTCGTTGTCATACTCGTCCAGGACTTCCATCGAGAGGGACTACTGGTGGTAGGCTGGTGCTGTCTGAGGGCGGAGCAGCAGTCCGGGCAGAGCTCCTGGGGCAAAGGGACCCTCCCAAGGGCTAGAACCAAGGTCCCAAAAGGTGACAAGAGCCCACGGGGCGGTGACTACAGGATGTACCCACTCTCCCTACAGCCGCAGTGCAGGCTCCAGTTCCCCAGACTACCCGTCCCCTTCCCAGTCCGCCCTAGAATCAGGGGGCGGGGCCAGCGCCAGTACACGTGACAATGCCCACCTCCCCAGGCCTGCGCACTGGTGTGCTCTCCCTCCCCAAGCCTCCTGACCACCCAGGAGGTACCTTGGGGATTTTAATCTCCTTCTGAGCCGTGGTCCTCTCCCAGTTTTTTGTTCCCGCCCGACCCTGCCATACCAGTCTGCCCTGGCAATTGAATCTGGCTTCCAGTTCACCGAGGCAATATCCAAAAAGACTTCCTTCTGCCCTCAAAGCGCTTTAACATTGGCTTTTGCACCCTCTCAGTTTCCTGTCCTACCCTGCAGCTTTTACACACGTTCCCCTCCGGATCATGTCCGGATCGCTCCTTCACGACCACTTCTTTTTTTTGTTGTTGTTGTTTTGTTTTGTTTTTGTTTTTTGAGACAGGGTTTCTCTGTGGTTTTGGAGCCTGTCCTGGAACTAGCTCTTGTAGACCAGGCTGGTCTCGAACTCACAGAGATCCGCCTGCCTTTGCCTCCCGAGTGCTGGGATTAAAGGCGTGCGCCACCACCGCCCGGCACGACCACTTCTTTTTTTGTTGTTTGTGTTTTTGTGTAGTTCTGGTTATACGGGGAAACCATTGTAGACCAGACTGATCTCGGCCTCTGCGTGTCTCTGCCTCCCGAATTATGGGATTAAAGGTGTATGACAGCAATGCCCCATTCAAGACCACTTTGCCCTGTCTTGATGCCCTCCTGTTCTGTCCTCCTGGCCCCTGAACTATATTTCTGAAAGTTTTCTTCACCTGCCTCTTGACAGCCAACCTAAAACCTCCGAGGTCCAGCCCTCCCTTAAGCACCAGGCCCACACCCGAGATATGTACAAGTAAGGACTCGTGGGCATCTCAGCAAGGATGCTTTCGTGCTTGCACGAAAAGCTGCTGGCGTGCATCTACCATGGCTACTAGGGAGGATGGATGCCAGCTACTTCTTCATGATCAAAGCCCTCCATCAGGCCTGAGACCCATATATGCATCAGAGCAGTTTCCCTACGGGTGCCAGGACTTGGACAGCTAGAGTACGATTGTCAAGCCAGGGTGAAGGCTGTTCCCCAAAGCCAGTCTCAAAGTCTGGGCCTCCTTTCAAGGAGATGGGCCTGACCAACTCTCACTGGATTTATTTTTGGGGGCGGGGGCATTGAAACAGAAGCTCACCATGTAACTCTGGCTGTCCTGAAATTAGAGATGTAGACAGTCTTGTCTTCAAATTCACAAAGATCCACCTACCCATGTTTTCCCAATGCTGAGTTCAAAGGCATGGGCCTCCACACCCAGCTTTTCACTGGGTCTTGTTGGTAAAAGTAACCCTGTAAGCAAATTCCGGGAAAGGCTTCCTTAAAAGTTTGGCTCCAGCCCTGCCTGGAGAGCAGACATACTGGACACCTGTCGGTCCTGTTCAGGATATACCCTCCTGTAAAAGAGCAAGCAGCATGGTGAGCAGGCGTCCTCCGCAGGCTTCCTATGACCAAGTCTATTCATCCATCCCAGGCATCCTGATAAGCCCCGAGACCCAACATAATGGCCCTGGTGTGCACCTTCTCGTGCCTCCTCCCAAACACCACTCAGAATAGTCTCTCTTCACCTTGTTATCTTCAGGAATTCAGGAAGGCTGAGTGCTGTTCTTCCTGGTGTAGCCAAAGCTGAGTAAGGCACAGAAGCCATTTCAATACAAGGAGGTGAACATCTGTTTCTCCTCAAGCTCCTGGAGCCCAGAATTTTTATTTATTTATTTATTTGTTCTTGAGACAGCATTACATCATAGACCAGGCTAGCCTCAAATCTGAAGCAATCTTCTTGCCTCGGCCTCCAGACATGAGCCACCACACCTAGCATGGACTCCCTAATCTTAACCTGGGGAGCCAAGAGCTTGAAACCAGAGCCTTTTCAAATCTGGGATCTCATCTTTGTACTGGTTCTAGCCTTGGAGTATGCTCCCCAGAATCCGCCTTATTCTCTCAGCTAGGGAGTCTCATCCAACCCTGCCCCAGGAATCCAAGCACTCCCTCTTTGGGTCCCTCAGGCTTCTCAGCTGGGGAGTGAGAGAGTAGCGTGGGTGGCAGGCAGAGCCCGACAAACGCCCTTTCGTCATTGCACTGCTCCCCAGAGGTCCACAGTAGTGCAACAGGGAAAGAGTGTCCAGCAAGCCCGTGGGCCTCTCCGGTGGGGGTGGGGTGGGATCTTAGACCTAGAAGGCGGGCCTACCTGGGCGGGGCCTCTGCCTGGGTCAAAGGTGCCCTCTGACCCCAGAGACACAGGCCTGGCTAGAATCTCAAGTTTCCATGGAGAACAGAGTAAAACGAGCAGGGAGAAAGAAAGGCATGCAGGCCTGAGGGGCCCGGCCTGGGAAGGGGGGGCAGGCAGGGTTGTAGGTGAAGAGGTGTTCTACAAGGCTGGTCCCAGATGCTTTGACAATATCATTGCACTGCTTCTCAGAGCACAGTAGTGCAACCTCGTCAGAGCACCTGCAGCCAGCAGGCGATCCATCACCCTCATTGTGAACAAGGCTGGAAGTTCGACCACCATAGGTGGGTGGGACCTCTTGGAGCACAGAAGGGATTCCAGCCGGGATCCAGTCCTCCGGGTCTTAGGAACTTCAGAGCAGCCAAACTTTCCCCAACATGGTTCTGATTCGGGTGAAATACACCCCCAGGAGAGAACTTAAGGGCAAGCACCCGAGGGGGCTCACATACAAAGGAGGAGAACCTGCGCTCAGCCCCAAGAGGAGCACAGTGGGACTACCTCGTGCCCTGTTTCAGCCTGGAGCTCCTTCTAGAATAAGAGGGGTTGGCTCACTCCTAGAAGGTGAGGCCCTTGGAGTTACAGACCTGGTTGTTGATCTGTTCCCCCAGTATGAGTTCTGCATTCCATCCTAACAGATTCTTCCGCCGGGAGGAGCAGAATGAGGGCTTCATGCCATCTGGAGTTCCTGCCGGGAGGGCCCTCCCTACCCTCACCGCACCGCCCACCTCAGACCAGCTACTCACATGGACAGACACCCCTCGTTCTCATGGTGGGGACAAAGCGAAGGTTAGTGGAAGGAGATCCTGGTTGTCGCCGACCCTGTCCTACTAGGACGACCCCGCACCTCGTGGCACCCTCTCGCCGGTGGGCTCCATCTTTAACCTTCTGACAGTCCCAAGGGCCGAGCCCCAGGGCTCAAGCCAGGCACAGCGCCAGCCTCATTGGCTTGAGCCAACACCAAGCTTCGCCTCCTGCACACCTATTGGCTGCTGCTGGAAAGATTTCAAAATAGCCTCCGGGTTCCGATTGGCCAGGCGCCCAAGTTTTTTGCTCTGCCGTTTTAACAATGAGTTCTACAAACACTTTCTCATTCATAACTTATGGAAAGGAGCTGTACCCGCCTTTTCCCAGCTTGCTTCTCTGTAAGAATCGTGATACTCGTGAGGGCGCGTCCATGTTCGCCACACAGCTCACCAAATAAAGGAGGGTGCTAAAATCCAAGGAAAGTGTCTGAACCACTGGCCACGCCAGCGGTTGAATGGGCCCTCAAATTCTTTTAGGATGGGACAGTCACCCGAAGACTGTGGCCTTCCCTCTTTCTATCCAACTTTTCAGAGGGCACCATGAGGAAACCCCCAGCTGGGCTGGAGAGGCCCTGGCTTATGTAAAGGAAGGAAATGATCTGATGTGGTTGGGATTGGAAACCCCTTTGTGGTTAGATCATTGAAAGACCTTTCTGAGCTGCTAAGTGGCAAAGTTTACACATCACTTAGCACACAGAGCCGGGAGAGCTCTACTCAGGTGTGTGTTGAGGATGGGGAAAAAGTGCTTTTGCAACTGGCATCTGTGCCTTCTCATGTTTTACTCCAGTTCAATGGCAGAGAGAAATTTTTTTTTCAAACTTTATTTAATTTTATGTATGAGTACTTCGCATGTACACCTGCGTGTCAGAAGAGGGCATCAGATCCCATTGTAGATGGTCATGAGCCACCATGTGGGTGCTGGGAATTGAACTCAGGACCTCTGGAAGAGCAGCCAGTGTTCTTAACCGCTGAGCCATCTCTCCAGCACCCTGAGAAATTTTTTTTTTTTCGAGACAGGGTTTCTCTGTGGCTTTGGAGCCTGTCCTGGAACTAGCTCTTGTAGACCAGGCTGGCCTCGAACTCCCAGAGATCCGCCTGCCTCTGCCTCCCGAGTGCTGGGATTAAAGGAGTGCGCCACCATCGCCTGGCTTGAAAATGTTTTTTTTTAGAAACCGAGTTGGCTTCCAATCTTCAGGAACGTATGTTACCCAGTTTATTTTAAATTTATGTGTGGGTGTTCTGCCTGCATGTCTGTGTGCTACTTGCATGCCTGGTGTCCAGGGAGGCCAGAAGAAGGTATTCAATCCTCTGAAACTTGGAATTATAGATGATTGTAAACTACCATGTGGATGTTGGAAATGGAGTCCAGGTCCTGTGTAAGAGCAGCCAATGCTCCTAACTGCTGAGCCATAATCTCAGTGGTACCTACAGTGTCTTATCTTCTTTGGGGGAAAAATGCTGTTGGTTTTGGAGACAAGGTCTACCCTGTACCATTGGGGCTGGCTGAGAATGCACTGAGCTCTCAAGGCTAGCCTTGGGCTAATGGTAATCCTCCTGGGTCTCTGTGCCTCTCCATACTGATGTAAAACAAAACACCCAGAAATCCCAGCATTTAGAGAGTGGAGAAGAGAATCAGAAGTTCAAGACCAAGACCAGCCTGACCAGCCTGAGCTACTGTCTCTGGAGAGATGGCTCAGTGGTTAGGAGGGTTGACTGCTCTCCCAAAGGACCCAGGTTCCATTCCCAGCACCTACAAGCTGTCTCACAACCATCTATAACTCCAGTTCTAGGGGTTCTGATGCCCTCTTCTGGTTTCTGCAGACAAAACACCCACACATACTGTAAAAATGAAAATAGCCCGATGGTGGTGGCGCGTGCCTTTAATCCCAGCACTCAGGAGTTCAAGGCCAGCCTGGTCTACAAGAGCTAGTTTCAGAGCAAGCTCCAAAGCTACAGAGGAACCCTGCCTCGAGAAAAAATAAATATATAAATTTCAAAATGAAGTGTTTTGCAGCTGCTGCTGCTGCTTTTAGGTTTGGTCATGTTCTGCATTCTGCATGGAAGCAACTCTTCTGCTCCAGAAGCCAGAAGCATATTAGTTACCAGGGATCCCTACCTGCTGTGCACTTGAGTTCCTCCCCTAATCAGCATTCCAGTGCCTCTCTCTGTGCCTAGGTGGACAGGAAGAGCACCCCCTCACATGTACAGGGTGTAGCAATGCTGGAATGTTCCACCACCATCGTGGCTCACCTGTGGTACTATGTGGGGTTTTCTGGCTGGTGGAGCCCTTCTCCAATACACAAAGTAAGAAGTGCTACTTGAGCAACTGTTCGCACCCAGTTGGCAGCCCCAGTCAATGAGCGAATACTTTGGCAGGTGCATGGCCTGGCTTCCTTTCTCTCAGTGATAGACCGTTAGCAAGACTTCCCAATGAGACTGAGTACTAGAGTGGACCAAGGCCCCACAATGCACCTTTCTCTCCCCCTCGCTCAGTCTCACAGCTCTGCCCAGCATTTACTGGAATCCTTTCCCAATCATCTCCTTCCGTCCAAATCCTCTTGATCTCAAGAGATGGAGAGGAACGCAGACTTCTCGATGGAGTTCCAGAGTTTTAGGTCTGGAGAGATGGCTTAGCTGTTAAAACTGAGCCTGAATGAGGTTCCCAGCACCCATACTAGATGGCTCACACCCATCTGTAGCCCCAGCTCCAGGAGATCCAACACCCTCTTCTGACCTGAGGGCACTACACTCATGTGCACATTTATACACACACATACACAATTAAAAGATAACATTTAAAAGTTTGACTGGATGGTGGCACACACCTTTAATTCCAGCACCCAGGAGACGGAGGCAGGTGGATCTCTGAGTTCTGAACCAGCCTGGTCTAGTGAGTTTCAGACCACCCAGAGTCACATGGAAAGACCCTGTCTCAAAACAAAAGTTTGTCAGTGGGAAGACAAGGGTCTCACAGGGGCAGGGGAGTAATGGCCCAAGACATAACCCCCTCCCTTTAGGATTCAATTGACAGCTTTTGTCTCACCCACACACTTTAATAAAGACAGTTAGCCAGGCAGTGGTGGCACACGCCTTTAATCCCAGCGCTCAGGGAGGCAGAGGCAGGCGGATCTCTGTGAGTTAGAGGCCAGCCTGATTTACAAAGTGAGTTCCAGGACAGCCCAAGATACACAGAGAAACCCTGTCTCGAGAAACCAAAAATAAAGTCAGTCGATTTCTCAAATCCATGTGCTTTCTGCTCTCCCCGCTGTATTCCAAGTCTCTTCTAGCCACTGTCATCCCAGTCTCTTGGGACGTTTTCTGGCTCTCAGGAAATCAACACTTTCCATCCCTGGCAGTTCCCTGAAGTTCCTATGAGCTACACAGCCAAGCCCAGGGCCACACACACGTACCACTAAGAGAGCTAATGTGGGCCCTTCTCTTTCTTCTGCTTGGATTTTTATTATTATTATTATTATTTATTTACTTATTTAAACTACAGACTGCATTGTGTGCGCTATTTCATCTAATTTTGGTGCTGGGAATGGGCCCCATGCCCTGTCCATGCTAGCAAGTGCTCTACCCATAGCTCGTGCACACCAAGTACCCACCAGTTCCAACCAGTTCACAACTCGGCTCCCCAGCCCTCTATCCGTGCCTTTAAATTGTAGTACCCTGACTGCCCACATTGTACCTTTTCAGAGTTCTATACACAGTTTTTTGGTTTTGTTTTGTTTTTGGAGTTGTCTTCCCTTGAGATGTCTTTGGAGATATTCTTCTCACTCTGTTTTAAAATTACATGTGTCAGCCGGGCAGTGGTGGCGCACGCCTTTAATCCCAGCACTCAGGAGGCAGAGGCAGGTGGATCTCTGTGAGTTCGAGACCAGCCTGTTCTACAGGAGCTAGTTCCAGGACAGGCTCCAAAACCACAGAGAAACCCTGTCTCGAAAAACCAATAAATAAATAAATAAATAAATAAATAAATAAATAAATAAAATTACATGTGTCTCAGTTTGTGAACATGTATGCAAATGCCCACAGAGGTGAGGGGCGTGAGAAACCCCCTTAAAACTGGAGCTACAGGTTATGAGCTACCTGACACAACTGGGTGCCAGTTCTCCGAAAGGGCAGACCGTGCTCTTAACCCCCGAGCCATCTCTTCAGCCTTAGTTCTTTCCTCTCTAGGTCCCTGGGGAAGCCTGAGTTATTACTCTCCAGTAGATAGGCAAAATCTGCAACTGGCCTTCGGTCAAAGATAAATCTCTCTCTCTCTCTCTCTCTCTCTCTCTCTCTCTCTCTCTCCCTCTGTGTGTGTGTGTGTGCGTGTCCGTGTGCGTGTGCGTGTGTGTCTGTGTGCGTGTCCGTGTGCGTGTGTGTATCTGGCTGTCCCAGAACTCCCTTTGTAGATCAGGCTGGCCTTGAACTCACAGAGATTCCCAAGTACTGGGATCAAAGGAGTGCAAAATCTCAAGACTGCTGCAACCACCTGAAGAGTGGGGTCCCAAGAGCAAAGAATGATTAGACTGGAGAGCTTGAGCCCCGTCAGATAGCAGGGACTCTGGGGCCAACGCCCCTCAATAGAAAACTTGCCTAAGCTCAAGTCCTGGGAACTGAAGTCCATAGCTAGAGGTCACTGTAGGGTAGGCAGGTGAGATGACTCTTCAGGGCAGCATTATAATGCATCATGAAAGGGTTTGGGGCCCCTGAGAGAGCTCCGCAGTCAAAGTGTGTGCTACACAATCCTGGCGACCTGAGTTTGAGCTCTGGAACCAACATAAAGGTAGAAGATGAGAATCAGCTGGACAGAGTTGGTCTCTGACTTCCATGCATGCAGTGGGGCACAGGTAACAACATACACACAGCACATGCACTCACACTAGTAATAAAAAAATGATTTTTAAAAACAGTTGTGGTGGCGCACGCCTTTAATCCCAGCACTCAGGAGGCAGACGCAGGTGGATCTCTGTGAATTTCAGGCCAGCCAGGGCTCACAGTGAGAGTTTGAACAGGTACAAGTACCCAGAGACGGATGAGATTGAGATGGTAACTTGAACAGATATGACTGGTCCCTCCAGACCATCGCTGGGGTTACAGCAAATATAATCACAAACCAACATTCTTTAATCATAAAGGCACTTGAGGGCCCTGCAAACAAAGTCTTAGACAAAGTGGCCCTGCAGAAACCCTACCCGGCCCCCTCCCCTTTCCCATCAGCTCTCAGAGTTCATCGTGACCCGTAGAGAGATCTGCTCCAGGCTTGATGAAGATGCCTTCCATGGCCTTCCATGTGTTGTGAGCATTGGCGCTGGACATGCCGTGCACCTCGTGCTGCCCACGGATGGGGTTACCATACTGCTCACCAGTGACCGACAGGAACACAGACGTGCCCACATGTTGGAAACGCACGCTGGCCTCACGCTCCCAGTGTTGCCCAGAACATCGTACTGTCCACAGGTCCAGGTCATCACCCTCACCGTCTTCCCCGAAAGCACTCACCTCCTGAGAGTGGAAAGCATGGAGGATAGTCACCCAGAGGCCGAGTCCCCTGAGCTGCATGGCTAGCAGTAATACTTGCACCTAGTATCCTGGGCCTCTGATCCTTTCCCTGACCTTCTGCATCCACAGCTGTGAAAGGGGACATCAAGAGTCACACTCTAGCCGGGTATGGTGTGGCGCACGCCTTCAAGTCCAGCACTCAGGAGGCAGAGGCAGGCAGATCTCTGGGTGTTTGAGGCCTGCCTGATCTTCAGAGTGAGTTCCAGGACAGCCAGGGCTATCTACATGTAGCTCTCTCTACAGAGAGCTGGTCTCAAAAAACAAAGATTTCCATTTCATTGAAGGTTTCTTTAGATGCACAGAGCGTCCTTTTTTGTTCTTATTTTGTTAGGTAGGATTTCTCTGTGTAGCCCTGGCTGTCCTGGAACTCACTCTGTAGACAAGGCTGTCCTAGAAGTCAGGAACCCGCCTACCTCTGTCTCCTGAGTGCTGGCACCACCACTGCTCAGCACATGAATCAGTCTATGTAGTGCCTACTGGTCCCTGGAGCTAAGACCTCCTCTCCATGGGCTCCTGTGCTAACCTAGTGAAGGCAAGTCCCCCAAGCTCCCAGACTGGTGGCCCAGCTCCCTATCACCAATATATCCCCCCAGAAACTTTCCCAAAGCACTGTCAGTTCCTTCTCATGCTCCTTCCAGACCAGGTACAGGGACCCCCCACGCTTTAGCAGGTGCTATTCCTCAGAGGGAAAGCGCCGGGGGAAGCTCCTAGTCTCTTTCAGCCCCAGCCTAAGTTCCTCCTCCCTTCCGAGTCCTACTACTTATCTGCTGTGTCAGTCCCTCTGTGCCCAAATAGGAGCTAATTGCACTGACTTCTCTCAGTCCTTCTAACTCTGCTGTGAACGTTCCTAGAGACAGGACACAGAGCGGGAGCTTCATAAACTTCTAAATAGAAGACCGAGTCCCCTTTCGGGCCCCTCCCCTACATCGCTCCCGCTATAGCTAGGGTTCCTGCCCGTGCTGCATCGGTGGGGTTAGGAGAGGGGCTTGCCTGGTTGTTGGACAGAGGCGACGGGAAGTGGTGCGTGTGCAGGTTCTTGCCGGTGAGCACGTGCGTGAGCCGCACTGCTTGCCCACAACGCACTGGGAGCCCGCGCGGGCACCCGCCCTCGGAGCCGCCGCGAATCCGCCAGTAACTATTGGCATCGTCAGACGCCTCCACGCCGGTTACCGACTGTTGGCCGCTGCCTGAAGAGGGACAGCCCACCCCGTGGTCTCTGTCAATGGCAGATCTCCGGATCCTCTCCTTGAACCCTAAAAAGTTCCTCTCCCACAGTCCCCACTAATGACAGGCACCCCAAGGGCTCACCGCAGCCCAGTTCCCCGCCGAACCCCCAAGTCCCAATGGACCCTCCACATCCTCAATCCCCCGGGCTTGCCTCCCATGACCCTGAAAAGCGAGTCTAGAGTCACAACTACCCTGCTTCTTGACAGCCCACAGACCCCACTAGGACCACCTGGTCTCTAACCCTCCGCCCCGCTGGCGGTCCCAGTCACCACTCTCGCGCACCGGATCCGTATTTGATGTCGTGGGAGTGCAGCCGAACTTTGTGGTGGGTGTTCAGCAGCTTCAGCACGGACCCGCAGGTCACGAGCCCGGCGCTGGCCTTGGACGAGCCACCGCCCCTCACCGAGAGCGCCAGCAGCAGTGCCAACAGCGTCCCCGCCACCCCGCCACGGCTCGCGCCCCGCATCGCGACAGCCGGCCGGGTTCCAGCCGCTCCGGACCTCTGCGCTTCCGTCCTCAAGCCCGGCCAATCCGGCTCTGACAGCGCCCTCTAGCAGCAGCCAATCGTCTGCGCGCGCGCGCGCTCCTCCTGCACTGCTATTGGATCGTTGTGGAGCGGTCCCACAGCCAAGGAGATAGCTGGGAGGGGGCTGGAGACACCAGGAGCCTTTTAATTGGTCCACGCTTCTGAGGACCCGCCAATCAAAATCCAGAGAGCAGAGCGGCGGTGGTTGCGACCAGCTCCGAGAGGCCTCTAGGTGGCGCTCTCTGCAAGGTTAGTTGCCTGTGGTCACTTTGCCCCGTCTTAAACCTTTCAGATGCCGGTTCTCGGGTGGTGGTGGCGCACGCCTTTAATCCCAGCACTCGGGAGGCAGAGGCAGGCGGATCTCTGTGAGTTTGAGACCAGCCTGGTCTACAAGAGCTAGTTCCAGGACAGGCTCCAAAACCACAGAGAAGCCCTGTCTCGAAAAACCAAAAAAAACAAAACAAAACAAAACAAAACAGATGTCGGTTCTCAGGGACCCCTTTGACCCTGGACCCCTGGACTTTGGTCGAGTGTCTCTCCACTCGGATCCTGGGCATAAAGCTACAGAGACTTGTGAATCACTAGATTTTTGTGGTCACAAAGTGCACAGATTCCGAAGTTACTGAAATCTCCTGGCCCCAGGAGTTAATCCGACTGTCACTGAGTCATGTCAGCTCCTGGATTCCAGGGTTTCTGAATTCCTTTGACCATGCAGTTACTTGAGTGATTCGGTGGCAGAATACCAAGGTTGCTGAATGGGTCAGCAGAAGACAGCTGGGGGCAGATATGGATAGAGATGGGGACAGAGATAGAGATGAGATAGATGGCGCGTGCATGCCTTTAATCCCAGCACTCGGGAGGCAGAGGCAGACGGATCTCTGTGAGTTCGAGGCCAGCCTGGTCTACAAGAGCTAGTTCCAAGACAGGCTCCAAAGCTGCAGAGAAACCCGATCTCAAAAAAACAAAAAACAAAAAATAAAAGAAAGAAAAAAGAGAGAGATGATAGATAGATAGATAGATAGATAGATAGATAGATGTATACACATATATATGTATATATAATACATATATGTATATCTTTTCTATGTTGCAGATACACAGAGGAACTGCCTCCAGGCTACATTACCAAGAAGTATATACCTGGAGCACTAGCTAGATACTCATTAAAGTTTCTGTTTAGAGGCTGGAGATGTGGGTCAGTTGGTAGTGCTGTCTAGCTAGCACGAAACCCTGGGTGTGATCCCTACCACAGTCACACTCAAGTGGTGAAGGACGGACATTCAATAGGAAGTTTGAAGTCATCCTCCTAGAGAGTTAGTGACCAACATGGACTACATTAGACCCTTTCTCAAAAAAAAAAAAAAAGTTTAGGCCAGAGGTACTAGCACACTTGGGAAGCAGACAAGAAAATCAATTCAAGGGGCTCAGCAGTTAAGAGCACTGGCTGCTCTTCCAGAGGACTTGGGTTCAAGTCCTAGCACCCACATGACAACTCACAACTGTCTATAACTCCAGTTCCAGAGGATCCAATACCTTGACACAGAGTATATATAGGCAAAACTCTAGTACACATTAAATAAATAAATAAATAAATTTTTTATAAAAGGAAAAAATCAATTCACATTTCACAGTTTCAGGCCCATATGGCCTATACAGAAAGTTTCAAGCCACCCAGGGCTACCTATGAGACCATTTTTCAAAGACTGGAAAAATTCATATTGAATTAAATTATCCAGAATTTTGCATTCAGAAAATATAGAAGTCATTAATGGCAGCAACATGGTAATTCAGGTTTTGTGTGTAATTTTGTGGATTGAACTCCAGGCTTAACCTAAGGCAATCAAAAGACCTACTGATGAGCTACATCCGCAACTCAATGTGGAGTTTTCACATTTAATGTTTATTTTATTTTGAATTACATATGGGATAAGGCATCTTATTCTGCACTTGGCAGATCATGCCCTTAAGTGATCTAGGTCTAGCCAGGAGGGTAAGAGTACAGTCCCCGATGCACTAAAATACATCTTACTGGAAACGTCAGTAGAGATCTGAAAGCTAGCATGTCTAAGGCGGAATAATTGTCTCTTCCCTCAAACTGCTCCTCCTTCAGGTTTCAAAGGCTCAGTAAAAAGTAGCACCAAATGCCAGGCAGTGGTGACACACACCTTTATTCCCAGCATTTGGGAGGCAGAGGCAGGCGGATCTCTGTGTGTTTGAGGCCAGCCTGGTCTACAGAGTGAGTTCCAGGACAGCCAGAGCTACATAGAGAAACCCTGTCTTGGAGGGGGAAAAAAAGATAACACTAATAATCAATTGTTCAAGACAAACTTGGATGGTTGGCAAGATGGCTCAATGAAGAAAGGTGCACACATACATACATACATATACAGACAGACAGACAGATAGATATAGATAGAGATAGATCAATAGATGGATGGATAGATAGGGATATAGATAGATAGATAGATAGATAGATAGATAGATAGATAGATAGATAGATAGATAGATAGATAGATATAGATGATAGGGATAGATAGATAGGGATAGATAGATAGATAGATAGATAGATAGATAGATAGATAGATAGATAGATAGATAGATAGATAGATAGATATAGATGATAGGGATATATAGATAGGGATAGATAGATAGATAGATAGATAGATAGATAGATAGATAGATAGATAGATAGAGATAGGTATAGATAAATAAAGGTAATAAAAATACAAAAACCTGAAACTTAGAACTCTGATTCTTGCTTGCTACTTCTTGGTTCCATAGGGCAAATGTAGCCCAGGCTGGCCTCAATTTCTATTTGTACCCAAAGGTAACCTTGAACTAGTGGTCCCCTTTCTTCCACCTCCTACATGCAGGACATCAGACTAACCATATAGCTGACTCTCTTCTGTGTCCACAAGAAAGGATGACTGCGGGTCCTAAGTGGATTCTGTAACCTCTCTTCCAAGTGTCCCATTCCTCTTCTAATCGGTACCTACCACCACCTGCTAATATAGCTCCCTGCTTCTACTAAGCTGGCCCTCTACAGCATTCTCTACACAGCATATGGGGAAAGCAGTCAGTCGTTAGCTGAAAGCTGTGGGGCTGGAGTATAGTTCAGTTGGTAGAGTGGCTGGGTAGCATGTATGCAGCCTCGAATTCAATCCCCAGTAATGCAGTAAACCGGCCATAGTGGTATACGCTTGCAACCAGAGACACAAGCAGGCAAATCAAGAGTTCAAAGCTATCTTTGAGTCCCTGACTCGAAAGAAAGAAAGAAAGAAAGAAAGAAAGAAAGAAAGAAAGAAAGAAAGAAAGAAAGAGTTTTCTCCATTGCACTTAGGATCAAAGCTCCATGACAAACAGAAGAAACAGGTTTCTAAGGAGGCTGTGTCAAAATTACTAGAATCAAAACAGAGTACTGGGGGGAGGGGGCTGGAGAGATGGCTCAGTGGTTAAGAGCATTGCCTGCTCTTCCAAAGGTCCTGAGTTCAATTCCCAGCAACCACATGGTGACTCACAACCATCTGTAATGAGGTCTGGGGCCCTCTTCTGGCCTGTAGACATACACACAGACAGAATATTGTATACATAATAAATAAATAAATATTTTTAAAAAAACAGATTGCTGGGCAGTGGTGGCCCACGCCTTTAATCCCAGCACTTAGGAGGCAGAGGCAGGTGGATCTCCATGAGTTCGAGACCAGCCTGGTCTACAAGAGCTAGTTCTGGGACAGGCTCCAAAGCTACAGAGAAACCCGGTCTCGAAAAATAAAAACAAAAACAAAAAAACAAAAAACAAAACAAAACAAAAAAACGGAGTCATTTTGTCAACCCTCTATCCAAAATTAACATGTAAATACGGGAGGCTGAGAAGGAAGGGATCTAATGCATGTATGTCTGACGAGAATAATCTACAAACCACTCAGTCAGACAGCAGCCTTGCACAAAGGCTACACAGCCTCACACACAGTGTCTCTGTACGGACATCTGTAGCGGCTGCCTGCTTCCACATGCCTTCTGCTGCTGTTATAAGCACTCAAGCAAAGACCATGGAGGAACCCTATTTACAGCTTGCTTTCTTCTGCTTATACTCAGCTTTTGTTTTGTTTGTTTTTTTAGACAGTGTTTCTCTGTGTAGCCTTGGCTGTGCTAGAACTTACTCTATATTGCTCTATAGACCAAACTGGCCTTGAACTCAGAGATCTGTGTGCTTCCTTCTCCCAAGTGCTGGGATTAAAGGTGTGTGTCACTGTGACTGGCTTCAGTTAGTTTTCTTGGTTGTTGTTGTTTCATTTTTTTTAATTTTTGTTGTTTATTCTATACAGGGTCTCATTATTTGCTGTGGTTGTACTCTGTATGTAGACCAGGCTGGCCTCAAACTCCCAGAAATCTGCCTGCCTCTACCTCCTAAGTGCTGGGATTAAAAGTATGCATCATCATCACCTGGCTCAGTTAGTTTTCTTATACAGCCCAGGACTACTTGCCCAGGGACTGGCATTGTCCTCAGTGGACTGGTCCCTTCTACATCAATTAGAAATCAAGAAACCCCCGCGCACAGGCCAATGAGATGGGGTCAGTTCCTCGACCGAGGCTCTCTCTTCCCAAGTGTGTCAAGTTGATGAAGAAGATCACCCATCACACTCCCTACTTAATCTCAGACTGGCACCGTAGTTACTATTAGTCCTTGTAGCCAAGGACTAGCACTCTAAAATCATTTCGTAGTGTTCATTTCTCCTTTTTTTTTTCTAAAATTTTTTTTTTTCGAGACAGGGTTTCTCTGTGGTTTTGGAGCCTGTCCTGGAACTAGCTCTTGTAGACCAGGCTGGTCTCGAACTCACAGAGATCCTCCTGCCTCTGCCGCCCGAGTGCTGGGATTAAAGGCGTGTGCCACCACCGCCCGGCTTTTCTAAAGATTTTATTTATTTATTTATTGTGTATACAAGAGGGTACCAGGGCTGGAGAGATGGCTCAGAGGTTAAGAGCATTGCCTGCTCTTCCAAAGGTCCTGAGTTCAATTCCCAGCAACTACATGGTGGCTCACAACCATCTGTAATGGGGTCTGGTGCCCTCTTCTGGCCTTCGGGCATACACACAGAATATAGTATACATAATAAATAAATATTTAAAAAAAAAGAGGGTACCAGATCTCATTACAGGTGGTTATGAGCCACCATGTGGTTGCTGGGAATTGAACTCAGGACCTCTGGAAGAACAGTCGGTGTTCTTAATCTCTGAGCCATCTCTCCAGCCCTCATTTCTCCTTTTTAAACTTCCTTTGCCTCAGCTTCCTGCAATATGCTCCGACATGACTATAGTATATCTAGGGAGAATACTTTTGGAGATTCTTTGATTTTCTTTTAGGTAGAGAGCTTAGACTCCAGAGCCAAACTGGGGGAATTAGTATTTCTTTGGACTCACACTGGGCCTCATGCCATTTTGTAACTGTTTCTTTCTTGTGCTTTCCCTGCAGATCACAGTGCCCAGTTCACCCTGTGAGGAGTTGCACGGGTGTGCTCATGGCATCTTCAATGCCCTCCACCTTCCAATCAGAGTCTAGGTTCAGACTCTCAAGACAGAGTGAGCAGTTCAGCTCAAGGGCCAGCTGACCGTTGAAGGGTTCACAGCGGCTCTCCAAATGGGATCATGAACAACATCTCTCGTTTTGGAGCTTGTTAGCATATTTGTCAATATATGTAAAGGTATGGGTTCCTCTCATCCCAGTTAGCAGAGAGGGTCAAGGTGTCCATTTCCTCCCCACTTGAATCTGTGTGGACATTGTGACATTAACAGAATAGAGGAGTGAGGCATTGGCGGCTTCTCAGCAGCAGCCTTGAAAACAGAAGTTCTTGCTCCTCCTTCTAGGAAGTCAGTGGCATCTCTAAGATCTAAGAAAAGTACGATTCAGGGCTGGAAAGATGGCTCAGCAGTTAAGAACACTGGTTGCTCCTCTAGAGGTCCTGGATTTAATTTCCAGCTCCCACATGGCAGCTCACAACTGTTTGTAACTGTAGTACCATGGGATCTGTTATTCTTTTCTGGTGGGCAGACACACAATGCAGATTTTTAAAAAAAAACATATATGGGGCTGGAGAGATGGCTCAGAGGTTAAGAGCACTGGCTCCTCTTTCAGAGGATCCGGGTTCAATTCCCAGCACCCACATGGCAGCTCACAACTGTCTGTAACTCCAGTCCCAGGGAATCTGACACCTTTACACCAATGCACATGAAGTTGAATAAATTATTAAAAAAACCATATATAAATATATATATATATATAAAACAAGGAATAAAATAAGGAAAAAGAGAGAGAAGACAGACAGACAGACAGACAGAAAGAAAGAAAGAAAGAAAGAAAGAAAGAAAGAAAGAAAGAAAGAAAGAGAGGGAAGGAAGAGAGAGAGGGAGGAAGGAAAGAAAACTAAAATTCAGGCTAGATGACTGAATCTAGAGACGTAGAGCGGCTACATGCAGGAGAGACCCTGTAGGGAGAGAGCTCATTTAGAATGCTCCCCCTTCAGACATGAACGGCTGAAAACAGTGGCATGAATTTTAGCCTGTCAACCTCAACGGCATGATAAATGATCACTACCCTTGAAGTCACTTAAGTCTTCCGAAAGATGAAGGGAACATGGGCTAAAGACACCGTGTTTCTAATGTGATGTATTAGTGATTCCCAAAGAGTTTCTCTCAGGCTCCCCAGAGATGTGCATCTCTGAGGCTGGGCTAGAGCGATGCTCTGTTTCTGGACTTGGCCGTGGGAATGGGAAGTGGTAATAACTAGTAGCCTTCCTCTTGGCTGCTGTCTTGACAGAATTTTTTTTTTGTCTCTGGAAGGGTAGTCAGAGACCACTCTCCACCATCTATATATGTTTTCAGTAATCAGTGCAAAGAACCAAAACCTCCTGGTTTGTCCTAACTACGGTCCTAGCTTGGAATAGGATTAGGCCAATGGGATTTAGCAGTATGGTACCACCGGGCTATAACGGCCTCTGTTACAAATGGGTCCCTGGTCCACCAAGCTTAGGACCTTAGTCCTGCAGAATGACAGCCACGCTCTCCTTGAATATAAGGCTATAGTTGTGACCATATTTCTCTTGTCTATCCCCAGAGTGAGCTCTACAGTTGCTGTGTGCCTCCATATCTCTGGGCTCTGTGGAAGGACCCCTTTCTGGGTCCCTAAGTGGTCAAGTATGGCCAAAAGGGCCTGATCTCTGTGATTCAGGGGAGCCTCTGAGGAGAGAGGGGAGCTCTATGCCTCAGGTAGAGGCAATGCAGGTCCACTGGATTGTGCGTGGGGGGTGGGGGGTGGGGGGTATTTGCTAATTTCAAGGCAAAGTTCTCCTGTATCCCAGGCTAGCCTTGACCTTGTTATATAGCCAAGGATGACCTTAAACTTCTAATCCTCCTGATCCACCTCCCAAGGGCTGGGGTTTCAAGACTGCCACTATATCCAGTTTGTATAGCACCGGAAATGGAGCCCACGGTTTTGTGCATGCTGAGCAAGTTATTCCAACTAAGCCACATCTAAGAGAGCTCTGTCAGAAAAGTCAGTAGGAGCCTGAAGACCCTTCACGGAAAGCCTTCTGTGATGGCTCTTCTTGGTTTGGACTTGACTACATCCAGAGTTAACTAAAACCCCAACATTGAGGACCCACCTGTGAGGAGTGGGAATAAATTTGAAGTGGGAAGATCTGCCTCTAATCTGGATTTCTGAGGCAGGAAGACATATCTTTATTCCAGATCTTTAACCCAGAGCCAACCTAGGCCATGACTTCTGCTGGAAGCCTATGTCAGGACATGGAAGAGGGAAGTTTGTGTTCCCTGCCTGCTTGCTCTCACCTCACTAGCAAGACCATTCCTTCATTGGCATTAGTGCCTACTTCTTCAGGATTCCGGTGTCTGCTGAGGAGCAGCTGAGACATCCAGCCTCATGGGCTGAGCAAATCCTGGATTCTTGGACCTTCTCTTCACAGGCACCCATTGTTGGACTAGCTGAGCTACAGTTTGTCAATCATCCTAATGAACTCCATGTCTATACATATATGTAAGGAGATTCATTCTATCTGTTCTGCTACTCCAGAGAACCCCGATTAATATGCCTCTCCTACCAAGAACCGTTGCTGGAAAGTTATATTCCTGAAGCCACCAACCCACAGCCACCATATGGCCTGGCATGAAAACTCAGTCTCAGGAATTAGAGACGGCCAAGCAAATTAAAAAGAGAGGGTCAGGAGAGTGGCTGCATTCTTTCATAGCTTCAAGATGAGGTTGGGGCACATTGAAGTAAGAAGGAAGCTACCCCAGCCTAAGAAAGATCCCTCCCAAAGTAGACATTGCCACTTCCAGAGAGGCAGGAATCCTGAAACCTTGGCTCGGGGTGGCAAAGGAATGAAGAAAGGACGGACATATAGATACCCATAAAATGAAGCTGGGATCATGTGGGGTTCTCTGCCTGCCGCAGCTGGGAACCTTCGCCTGTTTATCATGTACAGCACAAGAGGGAGGGACTGCACAGTCTGGGTAAGAGGTCTTTGTCGGTAAGCAGCCTCAGGTTGTAAACATCTGGGAGGAAGCCACAGCTGCCTATCTTTACAGATTCCGATTCATCATTCATAAAGAGTCTGTGTTAGCCAGGGGTCTCCATAGTCACAGAACTTATGAAATGACTCTCTCTTGCTTGCTCTTGAGCAGCTATGATGCGACACCTAGGAAGTCCAGAAAGTCTTGATAAGACAGAACGTTGCAGAATAGGGCACGGAAGAGATGCAGGAAGTAGCCACACAGCTCTGGAGGCAAAGCTCCACCAGCTGTCATGTAGACTGACTGTCCCCAGGTGCTGTGGAACGCTGTCCTCTCAGCACGGCAGCCTTCACCAGAGCGGCTGTGGCTGTAGACAAGGCCCCTCAAGACTGAGCCCAGTGATGTCCCCTGCTTCATCTGGGAGCACAGCCACTCCTATACTTCTTTCCTGGCTGTATTCTGACCAAGGTGCACTTAGTCCCTTGATCCCTGACAATACTAGGAAGGGTTGTTCTCAACCCGTGGCTCATGACTCTTTCATAGGGGCCACCTAAGACCATCCGAATAGCAGATATTACAGTTTATAACAGTAGCAGTAGGACTTGCCACTGCACGAGGAACTGTATTAAAGGGCCGTGCATTAGGAAGGTTGAGAACTAGGGTCTACACAGTGTGGAAGAACTGGAGCCTGGGTTGGGGGGCGGGGTTCTATGCAGCTATGGTGAAGTCATTATCCAAACTGGGGTGAGACTTTGATGTTGGAGCTGTTTGGAGGTCTCATAATCCTGTAAATAACCATTCATCCATTCCGCAAACCCAATAAAATCATTGGTTCACCAAGTTGGACCTTGATAAAATCATTCCTCTGGTGCATCATTAGTGCCCTGTCTTATATCCCAAAGAAAAGCTCATGTAACATCAAGGCTGGATCACCCTGAAGGTACTCCAGGTGCGAGAAGAGATACGACACACCAGGACCAGACAGCTGTGTCCATCAACATGTAATTTATTTCCTTTTGTCTCTTTAGCTCCTTTGATAACATTAACAGAACTCTGGCTGAGCACCCAGTTGTAAGACCCTTACTCAGGACAGCGGCTGACTGGATGGCCAGCTACTTGGATAGGGCGGGAGGAGGCACTGGAGTACTCGGTGTACCTTACAAGGGTCTCATGGGGAGTAACTGGGGCTCATTTCAATGGGCTCATTGGTAAAGTCCTCTAACTCATGTTCAGGCAGGCTAGTGGGGGTTTGCTCACGCTCGAAGAAATCTTTCATTTCATCTTCCTCACTTCCTCTGTCGTCCTCCTCCTCCTCCTCTTCACTTTCCTCTTCCTCTTCGGCATTTACTATTTCCTTGGAGGATCTGGAGCCCACACCAGCATTGGAGATCACAGACAGCTTGGGCTCTGAAGGACTCCTGGGCATCTGCTCCTGGCCTATACCAGGGTCTTGAGGGCTAAGAACCTGGTGGATTGGCATCTCAGGACGGAGGGAGAAGGGAGACTCTGTACTCTGGTCCTGGTTGGTGCCACCAGTAAGTTCGGGGCGCACAGAGGGTGATTCTGTGCTACGGTGGGAAGTGCCAACACGGGAGGTACTATGCTGGGAGGCTGCTGGCCTAGCGGTGTGCCTTACGGCCTGCCTTGCCAACACGGCTTCTTCCATCTTACGCAGAAGGCAGGTCCAGTTGATGTCTGAGGACAGACGGATGCGGTTGCCCTTCACTTTCTTGAAGCCCAGAAGGATGTCCATGAGAACCTCAGTGACAGGAAAGGAGACGAATCCAAGTTGCTTATGGAGGCTGTCCTCAAACTTGTACTTACAGACAAGCAAGGAGACTGCCTGCTCAACCAAGAAGTTAGTGAGTTCCTCAAACCAGGGGTTAGAGATGTAGGACATGCTGGACACAGATGAGATGGATGGCAGAGGCTTCTTCCTTGGAAGCTTCGTGCTGGGGCTCTGTGCAACAGGGAAAGAGGGAAAAGGAGACATTTAGCCCTCGCTGCCCTGTGAGAGCACATTGCGATGCCCTCCCTATTATCGACAGGGAAGCCACACACATCACACTAGGATACAGACTGCCACACCGGCTCTCCCACGACATTCATTCCACACACCTCACCTGTCAGGTCTAGAGCAATGCCCGCCAGCCTGGGCAGCCTGCGTTCCTGCAAGCTTGCGTGTAGAAGGAATTACATATGAACCCTGATGGTGATGGGTTGAGAGATGTCCAGGACCTCCAAAGGTCAGGCCACCTATGTCTTCATACACATTTCCTGACCAATGTCCCCTTTACTGAGCAGAAAGACTAGACTCCTACAGCTGGGTTAGGATAGCTTGAGCTAGCTCGACCCTAGAATAGAGAGTGGTGCTCTTGGCAAAGACTCCTATCTTTAGGAAATGTGTGGGAGGGTCCCTGAGATTCATAGAGCCAGGTGTGGTGGCGCATGTGTTTAATCCCAGCACTTGAAAGGCAGAAGCAAACTAGGTGGTGGTGGTAGTGGTGGCAGATGCCTTTAATCCCAGCATTCCAGAGGCAGGAGGATCTCTGTGAGTTCGAGGCCAGCCTGGTCTACAAGAGCTAGTTCCAGGACAGAATCTAAAGCTACAGAGAAAACCTGTCTCAAAAAAACAAAAACAAACAAACAAAAAAGGCAGAGGCAGGGGAATCTCTGAGTTCGAGGCCAGTCTGGTCTACAGAGTGAGTTTCAGGACAGTCAGGTCTACACAGAAAAACCCTGTTCTTTGCAGGGGAGGGCTCACAAATAATAATTTTAAAAAAATACCCAAATTGCAGGCATGGTGATGCATGCCTGTAATCCCAGCATTTGGAAAGTAAAGGCAAGAAGATCAGGAGTCCAAGGTCACCCTCTACTATATTATATATATTATATAATTTGAGAGACCAGTGTGAGCTACATGACACCCTGTCTCAGAAAAAACATTGCAGGATAAAAAAAAGCCTTTATTAATTTGACAACCCCTGGGGAAATAGGTAAACTAGGTTTCTTGGTCCCCAGAAGCTTGTATCTACCCCAGGAGATTTCTGCAGTGCAGGACATCGGACAGTGACAGTGGCTACTAGATGCAGTGGGGAAAGAAGCCCTTTCCCTGCAAATGTTCCTCTAAGACCTCCAGCTCTACTCTTGAGGCCACCTCTGGGCACAGTGTGGTATAAGAAGGGGAGAATCTTTTTCCTAAAGAAAGAAATGGATAGGACACAGGGAAGGGGAGAGGGGAGGCAAGATGACGCTGGATCGGGCCTCTGATATGGCCCTGGCAGGAGGCCACCTCCACTGTGATCCCAGGGGCAGGCAGGGTGAGGTGCAGGCCATGACGGGGCTGAGATACGTGGTTGGCGCTTGAGGCAACAGATGGTTTCTGTACTTTGGGACTGGAGTGAGGGGACTTCTGCATGGAGTAGAAGGAGGGGCGAGGGACATTAGGCACTTGTGGAGGTGTCACCTTGAGCCTGAATCTGGTAGCCATCTGGGCACTAGTCATAGAGGGGGATTCATGTCTGCCCTTGCTTTTCCTGCGAGATGTCTTAGGGCTGGAGGCTGTGGTGGGAGAATCACAAGGCTCCTCCCCATCCTCCCTGCTGGAGGGAATGAAGGCTTTGGAATTCGGAGGCAGAAGACCAGAGTTCCCAGGCAGCATTGGGGTGGGTTCTGAGGCAACAGGGAAGAGAGGGAAGCCATCATGGCGGCAGGCACGGCTGAGCTTGTCTACAGCCTGGCTGACCACGCGCTGCAGGGCAGGAAAGAGGCGATGCTCAGCCAGGAAGTCCAGAGTACAATGGGGTTCCCTGAGGGAACAATAGGCAGGCAGGTTGAAGGATGCTGGCTGGTTTAGCAGTGACTTCATCTCCTTGTTTAACTCTTCTTTGAGGAAAATCAACTCCTGTTCTCCAAGTCCCAACTCTGATGTCTCAGGAGTGACTGAGTTGGAGCCCAAAAGCCCAGAGAACCAAGACAGGGGATGCTCCCGGGTCCATTGACTGCTGGTCTGGCTGCCCAGTGAGTCCCACAGCAGAGAATCCCTCTGGGAGCAGGGTTGATTCAGACCTTTCTGCAAAGAGAGAGGAAGGCTGAGCGGTGTCCAATCAAGGCCTAACCCTAGCCCACCCTATGCCAGCCTTAGCCGTGGCAACAGCTCTCACCCCTTTGTTCTCCAGTCGCAGAAGCCTCTTGAGGCTTTTCTCAAGCAGGAGTTTGTCCCTCACAGGTGGCAGTGAGCCTATGCGTCGGGCACCAGGGTCACTTTCCTGACTGTGGGAGCCCAGCCAGCCAGCCGTGATGCTGCTATGGGAATCCGACATGGAGCTGGAGCAGGATGGGTAATTGTTTGGGTGCCCAGCACACAGCGTGGGCCGAGTGCGGTGCCGATGCACAGTGCTGATGCTGGGTCTGGCTCGAGCCCTCAGCCTACCACTTGGCACCTCCACTGGGTCTTGAACATCCACCAGGGGTACTCCGGCGTCTGTCTTCATGGCAGCCAAACGCTCTGTTGCCTGCTCCACCACCGTCTGCAAGCTGTCCAGTACTTGACCCTCTGTCAGAAAATCCAGAAAGCTGCCAAACGCTTGAGGGCGCCGAGGGTTCTGCTGGTGGCCCTGGTGCTCTGAATACCGGTTCATTGATGGTAGGTGTGGCATACGTCCAAGTTTGCAGTTCGGCCTCCTTTCCGGCAACAGATGCTTCTTGGGTAGCTGCATCTGAACAGACAAGACTGTCATAGCAGGCAGGATGCTCTGCAAGGGGTGGGGACTATCTCTGGAGTCCTCCTAAGGTGCTATTAGGAGCTGGGATTGAACAATGGGAAAGACTTTCTCTCTCTCTCTCTCTCTCTCTCTCTCTCTCTCTCTCTCTGTCTTTTTTTTTAATATTTATTTATTTATTATGTATACAATATTCTGTCTGTATGCCTGAAGGCCAGAAGAGGGCACCAGACCTCTTTACAGATGGTTGTGAGCCACCATGTGGTTGCTGGGAATTGAACTCAGGACCTTTGGAAGAACAGGCAATGCTCTTAACCACTGAGCCATCTCTCCAGCCCCCTCTCTCTGTCTTTTTATTATGCTGGGGATTGAACCCAGAGTCTCGAACATCCTCTGCAAATGTTCAACCACTGAAGTATATTTAAAAAATTTTAAACATCTATGCCTCAGTGCACGTGTGGAGGTCAAAGGACAGCTGGCTGTAGTTGGTTCTTTCTACTATGTGACTCTTGAAGAGGGAACTCGGGTATTGACACTGAGCGCCTTCACTCACTGAGCCGTCTCACCAGCTCTGAATTACGATCGGCTCCCTTCAGGCTGTGTGACAGTGCTCAGAGTAGCTAGCTCCTTTTTTGGCTTCTGCAGAGTAGGGTCTGCTAGGGTTGATGGAAGGTCCCCAATGCCTCTACTTTTGTATATGCTGGCCTAGCTGGGAGCCTGAAAGGGGAATTCTGTGTTCATGGTATGAAAGGGCAATTATGAGAGCCTTTCTCTCTCTCTACCTCCTCCTGTCTCTAGCACGCCCTTGACTGTTTTCACTGTTGTGCTATCCTTGAGGACTTGAGCCTGCTTCTCCAGCTTGAGTGCCCAGGCTGACTCCAGCCTACCCACCTGGGGGCCGAGGACAGTGGGGCACGAAAGGGTGTCCCCTGGTAAGCGGTGGGAAGTGGTCCAGACACTATTGTTGGGTCAGCTGGACATACTGACCTGAGCCGTGTAGGTGCTGTGACCTTCATCGTCAGCCAGATATCCTGAGTGGTGGCGGTACCTTGCCATGATGTGGATAATTAAATTTGTTTTCTGCTTCCTTTCTCAGGTTCCACAGCACAGATGCAGACTCCTCTGTAAAGGGCAGAAGAGGAAGTAAAGGTACAACCAGACCTCCATGGGTCCCTCACTCCCTGAACCACATCTGTGATCTGTGTCCTTCAGACATCCCACCCTTCCCCTGCTGGGGATCTGCTATGCATCTACGGACATTCAAGTCGTTGCTGCTGCTGCTGCTTCTTTTTCTTCTTCTTCTTCTTCTTCTTCTTCTTCTTCTTCTTCTTCTTCTTCTTCTTCTTCTTCTTCTTCTTCTTCTTCTTCCTTCTTCTTCTTCTTCTTCTTCTTCTTCTTCTTCTTCTTCTTCTTCTTCTTCTTCTTCTTCTTCTTCTTCTTCTTCTTCTTCTTCTTCTTCTTCTTCTTCTTCTTCTTCTTCTTCTTCTTCTTCTTCTTCTTTTGGTTTTTGAGACAGGGTTTCTCTGTAGTTTGGAGCCTGTTCTGGAACTAGCTCTTGTAGACCAGGCTGACCTCTAACTCACAGAGATCCTCCTGCCTCTGCCTCCCGAGTGCTGGGATTAAAGGCGTGCGCCACCACCCAAGTCGTTGCTTCTTTTTTGCAACAGTCTGGGACGGGGCGAGTGTACAAACTTCCTCTGGTCTTTCAGACCAGAGGCTCCCTGGAGCCCCCAGCAGCTCACCAGAGTCTCCTCTTGTGCTTCTCCGAGCTCCCTAGGTCAGCACCCGCTTAAGGACTACCGCACAGAGTCCTGGAATCCCGCCCCCGCAGCCGCACAGGTTGCTCATTTACATACTTCATTCTGATTGGCCAGAATCTAGCCTCTTGTTCAAATATCCTCCCCGACACAATGGTTAGGGGTGGGTGGGGTCCACATTGTCTCCTCCCCCACCAGGCTGGATTTTTCTGTCAAGCCCGCTAAGCCGTGCTTGGGAATGTTTAAAGATCTGACTTTATTTTGCCGAGAGGTCTGAATTTGGGCTTGTTTCTCTAACGCTCAGGGTAAAAGTCACAGCTTCCACTGATGACACAAACACCTTCCTCAGTTCACCCCTGGTCGCTGCACAGACTTGAACCTCCAACTCTGTTGGCTTCCTTCCAGGACTTCTTTCCCTTATCCAGTGTGGACTAGCCAGCATCTTCCTTCTCAACTCTTTCTTTTTGGAAGCAGTGAAGAGTCCTGATTTTCCACACAGACCTAACTTCAATTCCTGTCCCTGATTTTTTTTGTTTTCCTGATGTGACTCAGCCTCTCAACACTGACTCCTTATCTGTAAATTAAGCGGAACATCCTCTTCCAAAAGTAAGTATTTCTATCTATCTATCTATCTATCTATCTATCTATCTATCTAAACATACACACATACATACATATATAAACACACACATATAGCATTATATATATATAGTTATATATAACTATGTAACTATATCTACATATTGGTTTTTTGAGACAGGGTTTCTCGAAATCACAGAGATTTTGCCTGCTTCTGCCTCCTGAGTGCTGGGATTAAAGGCATGCCATCATCACCTGGCTAAATAAATATTCTTTCAATACACATCGCACCTTATGGAAACTCTGTATAAACTCACCTCTACTTTGTTCTTTTCCTCTCATCCTAGAAGCTTGTCATTCCCAACAGACTGATAACACGCCACACTGTTTCTGTCTTGTCTAACAGCTGGCACTTCTTCATCAGGAATCAGGGCAGTGAGCCTAATCTATGACTCCATTTCCAACACAGTAGGAGCTTAGTAGTTTCCTCTTCTCCTTCTGTGTTTATCAGGGCTCAGGGCCATTCTGATGGCAGCCTCCTAGGGGGGGCACAGTGGCTGGATAACCCCTGATGGCTCAATAATCACTATGACTGGACATAGCAGTATTTACCCCAGGCAGTTTACTGAAGGGTTCTTTGAGGCTTCCAACCCTTACAAAGCATCATCAGTACTGTTGGGATTAAACTATACTTTCCCCTTTGCCTGTGATCCAGGGGGTCGAATAAGCTGGAGGGAACCAGAGCTGGTCAGGCTCCACCTGGAGGGGACAGTTCCTGTTCCACTTCTCTGGTGATTTTTTCAGCTTCCTTGGCTGTAAAACAAACAAAATTACCAGGATCACAGGCTTGACCCAGTAACACTCTTTCTTTTCTTTTTTTTTTTTTTATTTATTATGTATACAATATTCTGTCTGTGTGTATGCCTGAAGGCCAGAAGAGGGAGCCAGACCTCTTTACAGATGGTTGTGAGCCACCATGTGGCTTCTGGGAATTGAACTCAGGACCTTTGAAAGAGCAGGCAATGCTCTTAACCACTGAGCCATCTCTCCAGCCCCAGTAATACTCTTTCTACAAGAGAAACCAAGACAGGTTGGATATGCTCAGTTGGCAGAGTGCTTGCCTAACATGCTTGAAGTTTTCGGTTCAACTCCCTGCACCACATAAACCAGGTGTGATGGCACACACTTGTAGCCAGCACTGAAGAGGTGGAAGCACAAGGGTCAGAAGTTCAAGGCTAGCCTCAGCTGAATGAATAATGAGGCCAGCCTGGGATATATAAGTCTGTTTTTCAAAACAACATCGAGACTGGACAAAGAGCAAAAGTGAGGTGATGAACGTAAAAGTTATCTGAAGCTCAAGGTGAAAATGGGCTAATGCTTTCTCCAGTGTGGCCATTGATTTGCATGCTTGTGTTCTTGTTATGTAGAACTTTTACAGTCAGGCAATGGTGGTACAGGCAGATCTCTGAGTTCAAGACCAGCCTGGTCAGAATGAGTTCCAGGACAGCCAGGCCCACATAGACACACAGAGAAACCTGTCTCAGGAAGAAAGAAAAAGCCTCCCCTTAGAACCAGTGAGGAAGAGATTATTTGAAAAAAAAAAAGTTAAAAAAAGAACTCCTAATAAGAAAAGGCTCATAGGCACTGCGTAAAACAAAGTGAAGCAGCATCCCAAGAATGAAATAACCTTCCATCATCCCTGAGTGATGGAGAGGAGGAGGGCGTTTCTTTTCTTAGGGAAAGTAATGGAAGGACAGAACACTGCCCAGAAACTGAGCAATGGTGATGGTAAACACTGGGAAGAGCAAGGGGAATTTTTGAGTATTTCTCTTGTTTTCTTCATTTAAAAAAAATACTTTTCAAAAAAAATGTTTTTTTTTTGGTTTTGTTTTTTTGAGCGCTAGAGATAACTCATTGGTAAAGAGAGTTTACAGCTTTTGCAAAAGACTGGAGTCCTAGTATGTGTTCACATGTGGACCACAACAATCTGTTAACTACAGTTCCAGGGGATTTTATTCCCTTTCCTAGTCTCTGCCTGCCCAGGCATAAACGTAGAGAGAGCGTGCACGCGCGCGCGCACACACACACACAGAGAGAGAGAGAGAGAGAGAGAGAGAGAGAGAGAGAGAGAGAGAGAGAGAGAGAGAGAGAGAATTATAGACATAGGCCAAAAAAAGAAATTTGCAGAGCAGTTAACCCGGCCGTTTGCAAGACACTCAGAGACCTCTTGTTAGCAAAAACAATGGCGGCGTGCAGTCGCATTTAGTCGCGTGCGTCGGGGTGGGGCCTCGGCAGCGTTCAAGGGCGGGGTCTGGATGCTGCAGTCCATTCTCTCTGGTCTCCAGCCAACGTTTGGCAGCTATGGCTTGGCCTCGTGTGCAGCTGGTTGTCACAGCTGATGACTTTGGTTACTGCCCGCGGCGCGATAAGGGCATCGTGGAGGCCTTCCTGGCAGGAACTGTGACCAGCGTGTCACTGCTGGCCAACGGCACAGCCGCAGAGAGCGCAGCCGAGCTGGCCCGCAGGTGAGGGAGGCCCCCTTCAGGAACGGGCAGGTTTGGGGGGCTGCCCGGTCTGTGGCAGACAATGCTTGCTCTCGCGCTCCGCCCGCAGGCACAGCATTCCCACGGGCCTCCACGCCAACCTGACTGAGGGCCGTCCTGTGGGGCCCGCCCGCCACACCGCCTCGTCGCTCCTCAGCTCGGAAGGCTTCTTTCTCGGGAAGATGGGATTTCGGAAGGCCTTAGAGGCTGGAGACGTTGCTTTGCCTCAGGTGCGGAGGCGTGGCTGCAGACAGGCGGATACTGATCAATGCAGCCCAGAGGGTATCATGGAAGTCGTTGGGGCAAACGCGGGCGCTGGATAAACTGCTAGTTCAAACCCTGGAGCAGTCACACCGTGGCACCAGACGGAGCTCTTCGCTTTGTGGCTGCTTCCAGAAACTCAAGGTATCTGTGCCCCTCCAGGTGCGGGAGGAACTAGAAGCTCAACTCAACCGCTTCCGGGAGTTGTTGGGCAGGTCCCCCACGCACGTGGACGGGCACCAGCACGTGCACGTGCTCCCAGGTACGCGGATTGAAGCGTCCAGGTCCGGGTAGGGGTGGGAGCTGCTTTCCAAGGTTGGTGGGAGGTCGATGCTGAGCCCACCCCTCCAAGCAGGTGTATGTCAGGTGTTCGCCGAGGCCCTGCAGGCGTTCGGAGTGCGTTTCACGCGGCTGCCAGTGGAACGCGGCGTGGGTAGCTGCTCGTGGCTGGAAGCACCAGCGCGTGCCTTCGCCTGCGCTGTGGAGAACGATGCCCGGGCCGCCATGGGCCCCTTCTCCCGCCACGGCCTGCGGTGAGCACCGCCCTCCCTCACCCCATCCAACCCTGCCGGGTCCCCAAAGATCCAAAGTTAGGAACTGATCTGCTGTCCTGCTTCACCCTCTGCCTAGCCCTGCTGGTCCTCAGGCAACACCTCTATCCTGGCACTCACAGGTGGACCGATGCCTTTGTGGGCCTGAGCACTTGTGGCCGGCACATGTCTGCTCACCGAGTCTTGGCGTCACTGGCGCGGGCCCTGGAAGATATCCCTGCTGGCCGTCCCCTGACTGCTGAACTGATGGCACACCCAGGATACCCCAGTGTGCCTCCAGCAGGGGGCTGCGGTGAGGGCCCCGATGCTTTCTCTTGTTCTTGGGAGCGTCTGCATGAGCTGCACGTCCTCACGGCACCTACCCTGCGGGCTCGGCTGGCCCAGAATGGTGTGCAGCTCTGCGCCATAGACGACCTGGATTCCAAAAGGCCGGGGGAAGGGGTTCCCTGTGAGGCATCTCTGGAGCCCTTCCTGAAGCCTTCCCCACCCTGACACCAAAGGCCAGCTACGAACTGCCTCTCACTGTGGAGGAAGGCCAGGGCTAAAGCCTGGAACCAGGTCTTATAGCAGGGTCTGGCTTACAGAGTGACAAGTCACTAAACCAGGTCCTTGCGACTGAGTAGTATTGGGCAGCCCTGCCTGCAGACAGGCAGGGCTAGTCAGAGACATCTGGTCTGATGAGCATTTGGTGCCAATTCATGTGCAAATCACAACCACTTGTTTAGTGGAGCAGTGGAGAGATGTTGGTGTGTTAATAAAATAATGTTTTTCAGATTTGGCTGATTTATAAAGTGCCCAGGTATCCTTCGCAGAAATAATAGGCACAGAGGGGCTCGGACCAAGATATCAAAAATGGGCCGGGCTGTGGTGATGCACACCTTTAATTCCAGCACTTGGGAGGCAGAGGCAGGCAGATCTCTGTGAGTTCGAGGCCAGCCTGGTCTACAAAGCGAGTTCCAGGGCAGCCAGGACTGTTACACAGAGAAACCTTGTCTTGGAAACAAAAACAGAAACAAACAAAAATCTTCACTTTCTAATTTTGCTCATGCTTACAAGTTTTAATCCCTTAGATAAAAAATTACATGTGCTTGTTTGTGTTGAGGAAGTACATGCATGCATACCATGGTCTATATGTGTTTTGTTTTTAAAATGAGGGTCTTAACACATTGCTCAGCCTAGCCTTCTACTCCAGGGCTCAAGAGACCCTCCTCCATCACCTTCTACTAGCTGGGACTGCAAGCACACACCACTGTGCCCTAGCAAGGCTTCCATTTCTTTCTTTTTTCATGGGAGGGGAACAAAAGATCCTCATTAGGGTGTTTTGGGGAGGATTTTGATTTAAAAAGAGGTTGTCTGAGGGCTCAACACAAACAAGCACATGTAATCCCAGCATTGGGAAGTAGAGGCAGCAGTATCAATTCAGTGTCATCCTTGGCGATATAATGAGTCTCAAGGCAGCCCAGTTGTTGGCCTAGCATTCATGTGTGAAACTATAGGCTCAATACCCAGTACCAAAAAACAAATCATGTGGTATTCCATCTGCCTTTCCATCTTCCAAAATGATGTAAGGCTGTGTTCCACCATCTTCTCACCTACTCCTTGCCCGTAGAGCATCCATATATCAGATGTAGCTAGAATCCCAGTTTCTCACTTATGCAAAAGACTGCCTCTCCTGAAAACATGTACACCCTCCTATACAAGCTTACAGAGCCTCTTTCAGTCTGTTCCCTGCAGTTACAACACAAACAGGTTAAAACTACTATGATAGGATGTGTGTGAATGTAGGTGTGTGGCAGTTGGAGGAAGGACAACTTTTGGGAGTTGGGTCTTTTCAAACACAGGAACTTTTACACACTTCCCAACGCTGGGATTACGGAGTACATCATCACTCCCAGTTTACATGGTTTTTAGGAGTAAGCCCAGAGTTTCATGCATGCTGTCTAAGATTTGTCAACTTTTTTGTGCCCCACCACAAACTTACAAGTAGGGGATGTAGCACAAGGCTTTAAACTTACCTGATATAGCCTACATCCATCCTGGAATGGGGGTGGGGAGAGGCCAGGGAAACAAGCTCTGACCGGGCCTGATAAGGCATGGCTTCTTGAAGGGATCTTATCCTCCTCCTCCCCTTGATTGGCTTCAGTCTATAATAACCTTCCTCAGCCTTGACTTGGGCAAGTTCAACACCCTGTGGTCCAGAATTTTGAGTTTGATCCCCCTGCTGTGTTCATCTCCTCACCTTGGCTCCTGTGGTGTAGGAACATTCTGCCGGCTGCCAGCTGGAGGCCCAGTGCAAGACTCCCAGGAGTCTGACTGACACCAGAATGCTCAGGAGAGAAGGCTCTGCTGAGTTCTGCTCTGCTGGGATAGTCCCCAGCTTACAGATGGCAAATCACTATGATCTGGGCCACACTGGAGAAGAGGAAGGTTCTCTAGAGCTAGTTTCCTTTTCTGGACCTTAAGCATGAAGCTGGGTAAGTGGTCTGTACTGTCTGGTTTCCCAGGACTGCTGTCTTGAGTCATCCAGGAAATGACCTGGGCTGAGCACCATGTTGCACTGTCAGAGTCTTCCTCAACTTTGCTCTCTGAGGGTAGTGCTGTTTGCTCACATAGAATGTGGGCTGTGCAGGAAAAATCAAACTGACTTCTCCCTAGACTAGACTGCACAACATGTGTGTGGGGAAAACATCTCTTAAGGCTAGAGGAAGTGACATCCCAAACAAAAGCTGAATCTGCTTATTCAGCTTATTCAGCCTTGGCTACAGTAACAGGATCCAGGGAGTATGAGACTTATGAACTAAATACTTATTTGAAGGGAAACAAGGAAGGGAGGAATAGTGAAATAGGCTACGGGAGGAGGAGGACTGTGAGTTCAAAGCCAGTAGCGCTCAGTGGCACGTGCTCTTCAGTTTATGCCTTTGATCAAATCCTCCTCACCTCTGCAGTTCATTTTCTTGGGGCTACAAGGATAAGTGACTTCTCATGTGTTGGTCAGTCTCCTTGATATCCATGCAGTTTTCCCAGTGTTGACAGCCCCACCTACTTCTACCCGGCAAGAGAGAAGCACCTGTATGCCTTTTAGAGGCAGGCAAGTGGAGGAAAATGATCAGGGGCCTAGGCCTAGATACTACTCTCTTTAGTCTCCAAGAACATAGGCTCCCAGCAATGTCCATCCCCAAAGAAACCCATACACCCAAACTAGTGTCTGAGAACATTTTTATTAAGGACAGAATGGGGTCACAGCATCTTAGAAAGTCTATTCTCTGCCATCATGGAAAGAGCAGGACAAGACCTGGGGCACTTCAAGGAACCAGGGGGGATGTGAATTCCTGAGCCAACTTGTGTCAGGGATGGGTGGGTAGCTGGCTGCTCCACAGATCTCCCCTTCTCTAGAGGATCCAGCTCTTGCGTTTCGAGCAGCCAGAGCTGCCTGCCAGCTTGCTCAAAGCCTGCTCCACAGCAGGGCTGGAAAGAGCAAGGCATGCAAGCCCAGAGGGACACCACTGACTCTAAGCCAGGCCTCTGCTTCCAGGATAGGCCATGGTTGTCAGTCCTGGGGCTGAGAGTCCCTGAGAGGGGCTGCTGGCATAGGAGAACCCTCCCATAGTGAGCAGAGAGCAGTAAGGGGCAACAGGCAGCTAGAGCTAAGCAATGAGACAGTTGGACTATCTCTAGATTAAGAAAAGCAACAAGAACAAATGGTGGCTTGTTGGGACAACTTCTGACAGAATTTGGCATTTTATTACAAATTTGAATGTGAATGAAATAAGATCCATTGTCACTTTTCTGCCAATGAAGAGACAGACGTAGAAATGCAGGCCCAGTACTCTGACCATCCTGGGCACATGGACGTCTCCAGAAACCTGCCCCATGCACACCTAGAACTAAAAGCATAGTTCATTTATGCACCACAGGAACGAAACACTTGGAAAACTAAATAGTGTTACACTGCCTGAGAGGACCTGTTTCACTTGTTTATAGGCAAAACCCAGAGCTGTCTTCCAAGTTTGTGAGCCCTAGGTAGCCCTGAAGTTAAAGAACTAAGGTTAAAGCAGAAAGCAAGACTTCTCGAGGCAATCTTCTCCACAGGGTCTAGACCCCTAGTAGAAAGAGTTGGTGAACATAGGCAGTCAGGCCAACAGCTTCCTCAGGGTGTCACTACTGCTTCAAGGACAGTCCCACTTGCCTTGAAAAGACATTAACATTCAAATCTTGACAAAGTTCATTTGATGATAAATTCTAAGGTCAAATTTTATTTCTACAAAAAAAGGCAATGGAAACAATATAAAACACATTGAAAGGATATTACTGAGTGAGCTTCAAGTGAGCTTGACCCTGGAAAGGCTGAATCCAGAGGGAGGGAAAGGCCATCCTGTTCCTGGGCTGCACCTGCAGCTGCTCTGAGGAAGGGGCAGCTGGTTTCAAAGCAGAAGCCACCAATGCTGATCCCACAAGATGCAAACCATTTGGAGAAAGACAATGGTGGCCTACTGTGCTGAGGAGTGGAGGGCTCCTTGGCACATCTCAGCAGAGCTTGGTGGTGGAGAATTGAGATTTCAAAAGAATATTCTGGCTTTTGCTTTGCCTGGGATAACCAGCAGGTCGTCTACCACAGCTGCAAGGAGGGCTGCTGACTGGAGAGAATTCATCACACAAGTGCGTGGCATTCTCTGCTGGCAGACCCTCCCTCCAAGGTCACCACAAACCTGGTATTGCAGGGTTCTCTACAAAGACAGCCTGACCACAGGTTGCGAGTTTGGGGTCTGCCCATTGAGTCTGTTACTGTGGAAACATTTTGCTAAGATTTTATGTAAAAGCAGCTTCCCTTTGCACAGACATTCTTTTGGGGGGGGGTTGATATTGTTTTATAACCTTTTGTAAGCACATTGCTAAGATGGCATTAGGGGATTTGAGCTATCACCCACAGGCAGTGTGGCACAGGAGAAGGGCTGCTGCTTCTGTGGGGAGCTGGGGCCTTAGTCTGTGGAAGTGGAATTGAAAAAGAAGAAGGTGATGGGGAGAGGGAATCACAACTTTTTTTTAAAACCTTCTGGGCTAACAGTAACTTTGAGTCTGGGCAGGAAAAGAAATGGCATTCTTTCAAAGTAGACTAAAGCAGTGATTTTTAAAACAAAGCAAGCAGAACTAGAACATCTGAATTTTTTAATCCTTCTTTACAGGTTACCTAGACCACTTTTGATTAAGAAAACTGTAGAAAGTTAGTAACTGCCACAAGCGGACGCCAGGTGGTGGCACGTGTCAATTTTCCACAGAGTCCTGCTTTGCGGGGTATCTGAATGCACTGCTGGGGGCTCTGCTCAAACTTGCTGGAATCACTCATGGCAGATTTTAGTCCACAGGTCGCTTTTCCCCATATTTCTTTGTAAACTCTTCAGCATTCTTACAGAATTTTTTACGGTCCTTAGAGTATTCTTCAGCTAGGTCAGCCCGGAGTGGGTGCTCAGGCTGGGGGTCGTTCACCAGTGCTATGAGGGACTGGATTACTGCCAAAAGAAGGATAAGACATTGGGGTTAAAACAGAAATAGCACAGGTAAGATGTTACTAACCTCAGGAAAGAAGCTTCCGTCTCTACACTGACTCAACTCTGGTTGCTAACTTTCTGATCTATATCCTGACCCTGCTGAGTGTTGAGGGTACAGCCAGTGCCACTCTATCTGGTGCTCTGGAGTTAGGGCTTTATGAAGGTAAGGTTGGCCCTGTCCCAAGTGAGCTATATCCCATGCCCACAATGTGCTAAGACAAAGCAGCCGTCTGTTTATTCTGACCACCAAAACTCAACCCTTCTGTTATCCGAAGACAGACCTCGATAGCTAACAAACAGCTGGCCAATCCCCAGCTTCAGAGAGGCCTTCCAGGCCTGAAACTAGTGGAATGTACATTCTCTTGGTAAATTGTCATATGTTGTTTTGAACTGAAAAACTGGCTCTGGAAGAAGGGTTGTTAGCCCCTCCAATTTCAGAACCAAGCATGATTATGTCAAGTGTTTTCCAAGGTTCCTTATCTAAGGATATATCGTAGTACTCAGTAACAGGGAGCAGAGAACAGCAAAACAGCCTAAGAGTAAACACACCATGCCCTTAACAATAGCTAGAAGGTGAAGAATTTCCAACACAAGTTACTACTGTTTATGTCATGATATAAAAATGCCTGCGATGGGAAAGAGGTGGAGAGTTGGAAGTTCAGCCATGAAAAACTCAACCATGAAAAGAAAGCTCAATTAGAAACTCTAGCTGATACAACTTCCCATCAGTGTCTGTTGTAAGCAACCAATTTGATGTTTTCTGTATCTGCTATTTGTTCTTTTATATGGAAATCTCACCTGAGTAGACTGCTCTGCCTGGGACTCTCTCTTGCAGACTCCAACTGGCTACCTTTAAAGAAGGACACCCCTGCCAGAAACCAGAGGCCCTGAAGTAGACAATGATTCACTGCAGTGAACATGGGCTAGTAAAGCCAACTGGACAAAGGGTTTATTCCCTGACAGTGTTCCGGATGATGCCAGGGTAAATGAAAAGGTGTCAGAAAGGCAGGAAAGATGTACAAGTGAAGAGGGTTTTTTCTTGGGTGTGTGTGTGTATGTGTTTTTTATTCTTGTGTATGTTTTGTTTTGGTTTGATTTTTAAATTTTTCTTTTGGGGGTGAAGGGAGGATATGGAGGGACTGGGAGGTGAGCAGAATTTGTGTTTATGATGTGAAGTTCCCAAAGAATCAATAAAGAAATAATGTTTTTAAAAAATGACACACACACACACACACCTCCATGTAGGTGTCATACTAGCTATCCCCTGATGTTTCTAAACAGGGTCTCAACTATACAGCGCTAGCTGGCCTGAAACTCACTAAGTAGCCAGGTTGGCTTAGATTTACAGAGATTCATTTCCCACCTCTGCCTCCCAAGTTCTGGGACTAAGAGTGTGCACCTCCCAACCAGCACTATTTATTCTTTTTCTCTGGCTTGCTGCACACTTAATAAACTCACTCACAGCCGGGCGGTGGTGGCGCACGCCTTTAATCCCAGCACTCGGGAGACAGAGGCAGGCGGATCTCTGTGAGTTCGAGACCAGCCTGGTCTACAAGAGCTAGTGCCAGGACAGGCTCCAAAGCCACAGAGAAACCCTGTGTCGAAAAACCAAAACTAACTAAATAAATAAATAAAATAGACTCACTCACTCAAAACACAGCCAGTATACATCATTGTCTGCAGCACAGAACATCTGGCCCTTGTCAGCCCCATTCCCCTGGGCTCTGGAGACAGCAGGCCTGCTCCCATCTATATGTATCTGTGCACAGGGGCACCTCTCCAGGCACTTGTGGGTGCTGGGTCCTGACTCTGGACTGGTATGACACACTTTGCTCAGTTAGGGCACTTTTAATCATGAGAAAGAAAAAAACACATTATGACGCTGCACCTGTCTGTGAGCAATGAGCACATCTTAGAGGAACTATAGGAAGACAGAATTTACACAGAAAAGTGCTGTATCGACTGAGCGATTATAAAGCATACAAATTCCCAAATTCATACTCTTCAACTAGATGTGCCGGCATCACAGCTGAAATTAGTTCACTTCAAAGCATAAGACAAGCAGTGGTGACGCACGTCTTTAATCCCAGCACTCGGGAGGCAGAGGCAGGCGGATCTCTGTGAGTTCTAGGCCAGCCTGGTCTACAAAGGGAGTTCCAGGACAGCCAGTGCTACACAAAGAAACCCTGTCTTGAAGGAGAAAAAAAAAAGCCTAAGATAAGAAGGTTCTTAGCCTGAGGCCAGCCTGGGCTACATAGTCAGAATCCATAAACTGTAGACAAAAATCACATTGCCATGTAGTCTTTTTGTGAGTAATTGTTTCGTGTAACACAATATTTTAAAAGTTTGTATATCTTCTACCATGAATCTATACATTTTTTTTTTTATGGCTACACAGTATGTCACTATACAGAAATTCCACAATGGATTTTGCCAGGTTCATCTGGGAAGAGAACTTCAGCTGAGAAAATGTTTCCACCAGATTGACTTGTAGGCAAGTCTATAGAGCATTTTCTTGTTCTAAAAATGATTTAATTAACTTTATTTTATATGCATTGGTATGAAAGTGTCAGATCCCTTGGAACTTGAGTTACAGACAGTTGTGAGCTGCCAAGTGGGAGCTGGAAATTGAACACACGTCCTCTGGAAGAGCAGCCAGTGCTCTTAACCTCTGAGCCATCTTTCCAGCCTTAAAGCCTTTTTCTGATTAATGGTTGATATAGGAGAACCCACTCACTTGTTGGCTGTGCCGCTCCTGGGCAGGTGCTGAATTCTATAAGAAAGCAAACTGAGCAAGCCACAAAGAGCAAGCCAGTAAGCAGTAGGCTTCTATGTACCTCAATTCTTTTTATTTTTTAATTTTTTTGAAACCATTTCTCTGGGTAGCCCTGGCTGTCCTGGAACTCAGAGATCCGCCCACCTCTGCCTCTAGAGTACTAGGACCAAAGGTATGTGCCACCACCCCTGACTTCTGCTTCAGTTCTACCCTCCAGGTTCCTGCTCTGATATCCCTTCATAACAGATTATAAACTGTAAACTGAAACAAACCCTTTCCTCCCCAGGTTGCTTTTGGTCACAAAGTCTTTGTCCTAGCAATAGAAAGCAGACTAGAAGCTGGGCGGTGGTGGCACACGCCTTTAATCCCAGCACTCGGGAGGCAGAGGTAGGCGGATCTCTGTGAGTTCCAGACCAGCCTGGTCTACAAGAGCTAGTTCCAGGACAGGCTCCAAAACCACAGAGAAACCCTGTCTCGAAAAAAACAAAACAAAACAAAAAAAAAGAAAGCAGACTAGATACCACAGTGTGTATATCCATTTGCGTTGCTTTTCCTCTGTGCCTAGCTGCAATAAATAGTAATACAAGTGTTTCAGGACAGAGAGGTGCTTGCTTGCCAGATAAAAGCTTTTCCTCCAAGCTTGAATCCTGGCATTCCCACGGGTAAGGAGAGAACTGACTCCTTTAAGTCGTCTTCTGACCTCCACATGCATGCTGCGACATACACTCATGCACAAAAATGCAATTAATAAAAATGTTTGTATGGATCCATGCTTTCATTTTGGGGGGCATATACAACTCAAAGTTGACCTGCTGGATCACAAGAGCTTTTTTTTTCATGTTGCTTTTCCACTATGTTTAATTTGTGTCTTCGGGATCTGTATCAGATGCCTTAGAGCTGTGAGGCTGCAGATGGCTGACAGTCACCCAATGTGCCTGCTGAAAACTGAACTCAAGAACTACTGAGTCATCTCTCCAGCTCCCATACTAAGAACATTTTAACTTTCCTGTCAAGTCTTAACTTTCTTTTCTTTTTAAAAAAAGAATTATCTATTTTTATTTTATGTGTATGGGTATTCTTCCTGCACATATGTCTGAGCACTGTGAGTATATAGTGTTTATGGATGCCTGAGAGGGCACTGGATCTCTTGCAACTATAGCTAAAGATGGTTGGTGGCCACCATATGTATGCTGGGAATTGAACCAAGGTCCTCTGGAAGCACAAATGCTCTTAACTTCTGAGCCATTTCTCCAGCCCCCAATCTTATCATTTTTATTTTCCATACCTAATAAAACACAACTTAGAGGGACAGGAGAACGTGATGGCTCAGTGGTTAAGAACACTGGCTACGGCTGGGCGGTGGCGGCGCACGCCTTTAATCCCAGCACTCGGGAGGCAGAGGCAGGCGGATCTCTGTGAGTTCTAGGCCAGCCTGGTCTACAAAAGCTAGTTCCGGGACAGGCACCAAAGCTACAGAGAAACCCTGTCTAGGGGAAAAAAAAAAAAAAAGAACATTGGCTGCTTCTCCAGAGGATCTGGGTTCTACTCCCAGCATCTAGATAGCAGCTCTAGCTTCAGGGGATCTAACACTCCCTTGTGGCCTCTCTAAATACCAGGCATGCACATTGTGCAGACATACACGAAGGCATAAACATAATAACACAACACAACTTTGATGCTTTCTAAATAGAAAAACTCTTTAAGAGAATCTAGAGATCAACAAAAGGCTGTATATGGTGGATGACTGACATGAAACCACAAGCAGATGCTATTAAGGAACAAGTGATGCCTTCACTTCACAACAGACATTTAAAAACAAGATGATAAAGATGGTGATGGCTGGAACGGAGTCAGGAAGTAGGACAAACAAAAGACAATGAACACAATAGCATATGCCATGTGGCCACAATAGTGCCACACACAGAGGCTGGAGAGAGGACCTGAGTTCCTTAGAACTCACATGGCATTACATAAGCATTTGTAACTCCAGTCCCAGGGGATTTGATGCCATCTTCCAACCTCAACACTGCATGCATATAGTGCACAGATATACATTCAGGCAAGCAAACACATTTAAAAGAAGACAAAAAAGAAAAAGCATGTAGAGACAGTAAGGAACTCAGTGCCAGTGGCTCCTCCTCTGCCTGTGTACCCACCTCTCCCACCCTCAATATCCTGCCTCACCTCCTTTAAGACTCAGTCTACTTCCCTGTTCAAGACTGTACTTGTTTGGCCAATAGGATCCAGAAGGGACACAATAATAATAGTACTAGCTCTACATGGACTTGTAAATAGCTTGTTGCTTCTGCTTTCAACTAGAGCTCCACCACTGCTATGAAGAGTTCCAACCCACTTCATGGAGAATAAGCAACACAAAGAAAGCTAAGTACCCAGCCAGCACCAATTGCCACACATGTGAAGGATGCCAAGTGGGACAATTTACCTCCAATGAGAGTATCTGGGTATCCCAAGAATAATCACCCCCATTTGAGACAACCAATATACAGAATGAGCAATCAACTGTTACTTTAAGCCCTGTTCCATTTTATCTCAATTAGTTAACTTTAAAAAAAGATAATTATTTCATGTGCCTTCGTGTTTTGACTGTATGTATTTCTGTGTGAAGGTGTTGGATCCCCTGAAACTAAAGCTAGAGACAGCTGTGAGTTGCCATGCAGGTGCTGAGAATTGAACCTCGGCCCTCTGGTAGAGCAGTCAGTGCTCTTATCCACTGAGCCATCTCTCAAGTCCCCACTTTTATGTGATTAGAGTTGTTTCTACACGTATGTTTGTGTAGGAACCTGGTACCCTTGGAGGCCAGAAGAAGACATGCCCCTGGAACTGGAGTTACAAGCGGTTGTGAACTACCGTAAGGGTAATGGGAATTGAATCAAGGTCCTCTGGAACAGCTTCCAGTGAATTATCTCTCCAGTTGCAAACCATGGCTGGAGTTTCAATAGGGGTTATGATACAGCCACAGGTAACAGAAAATAGGAAAATATGGCATCGAGTGCTATTACTGATTGAGAGGACAGAATCAAAGTCATGTTACAAAGACTACAACAAGCAACTGGTTTTCTGGGAAGTCCTAAGCTGTCCCAAATCACAAAAACAATAATTTTGGCACTATACTTGAAACGAAATTCTTTTATTTATTTGTTATGTATACAACATTCTGTCTGTGTGTATGTCTGCCGGCCAGAAGAGGGCACCAGACCTCATTACAGATGGTTGTGAGCCACCATGTGGTTGCTGGGAATTGAACTCAGGACCTTTGGAAGAGCAGGCAATGCTCTTAACCACTGAGCCATCTCTCCAGCCCTGAAATGAAATTCTTAATAACGAATAAGAATATTTTATAAGCCGGGCGATGGTGGCGCACGCCTTTAATCCCAGCACTCGGGAGGCAGAGGCAGGCGGATCTCTGTGAGTTCGAGACCAGCCTGGTCTACAGAGCTAGTTCCAGGACAGGCTCCAAAGCCACAGAGAAACCCTGTCTCGAAAAAGCAAAAAAAAAAAAAAAAAAAAGAATATTTTATAAAAGAACTACCTGGAGGGGGAGGGAAATGGGAGGCTGGGAGGAGGCGGAAATTTTTTCCCAATAAACAATAAAAATAATTAAAAAAAAAAAGAACTACCTGGAACTACAGGGCAGTGGGGCGCACGCCTTTAATCCCAACACTCAGGAGGCAGAGGAGGTAGATCTCTGTGAGTTTGAGACCAGCCTGGTCTACAGAGAGAGTTCCAGGTTAGCCATGGCCATATAGAGAAACCCTGTCTTGAAAACCCGAAAAGGAAAACTAGTCTTAACCTATCTGACTCTTTGGAGGCACAGTCCCAACCCGAAATGGCAGCAGGTTATGTATCTAGAAGTTAAGATAAAATAGGACAGCCTGAGAGTCTCCTAGCCCTGGCCTTCATGCCATCAGTTCTCAGATAAAGGAGGAGACTCTAAACTGCAGAGAGTCAGAGGGCCTGGAGTAGAGGTGACTGAGTAGGGACTCAACTCAGCCTAGTCTCTGGAAGTTGTATTACTGACACAATGAAGGTCAGATTCCAACACAGAGCTAAGAGTCTGTACAGGAAAATAATCAGGCCACTAGAGCTGAGAATTCAGTCAAATTGTCCTAAACAGCAGTGCTTTCATGCACTGCTCAGGTGAATCCTGCTAGAAACTACTCTCTGATTAGACATCTAGCATCTGCTCCTTCAAACTGCAGGAACCTGATAGTCAGGTTTCTCGGTCTTCCAGGGCTTCCACCAGTAAGGAAAAGCAACCTGCAATCTCACGAACACCACCTCCATTCACTCGCTGGAATCTAACCTAATGTTACACTGCTTCAATTAATTTCTTAGTAGAAAGCTACCAAAAATACGAAATTAGAACTTCAAAAGCAAGTCTGGAATTAATAAAAACTGGAACCAGGTGTGGCGGTGCACTCATATAATCACTCTGGAGGTTTAAGTAGACGCATCAAGAGTTTGAGGCCAGCCTGCTCTACAGAGCAAGTTCCAGGACAATGTGAAAGCTTATGGCAAGACCTGTTTCATAAAATCTAAGTAAGTATATGACTAATACTAGACAAAATCCAAGCAAAGTCTACTGGAAGTAGCAAGAAAGGGACAAGACGGAGAACAATTGTGACACAGAATAAAATACTTTTCTAAGAAAACGAGCATCTAATTCTAAGAATCACAGACACTGCAGTCAACTATGTGCTTTCCACTCAAGTACCCAAATCTGACTGTCTTGTCCTGAACCCCCAAACCACCTATTGGGAGCTACAGGACTTAGCGTAAGTCCTGTTAGTCTGGAATGTCCTCACTAACCTTTCTTCTAAGTGATCTCAAAAGCTAACTGTTGTGTGCATCCACCATCCTCACTTTCCCATCTAGGCAATATCGGAATCCTTTACCACCCCAGGCCAGTGCCCATGCACAGTTGACACTTCAACCGAGAGCAGGCAGCCCCACAGGAGGATGGGGGGGGGGGTGTCTCAGCAGTACTTCTACATGCACTTGAGTTGCTATGGCAGTATTTCTCTCAACTCTGCCTGACAGGGTTTTAGAGAACCCTCGACACCCATCAGCAGAAAAGAGCCCCTTCTAAGGCAGCAAGAAGAAAGGTGCGTGGCTCACCTTGGTCGGTTTTGGTGGCTGGCTTCCAGTTTTCAGCACTAATTACCGGCAGACAGACCTGCCCCTTCTCATCAATGTTAGGGTGGTAGATCTTGGTTTTAAATGTGATCTTGGGTGGTTTGAATGGGTACTCTGCTGGAAAGTTGATTTCAATTCTGAAGGCCCCCTTGTCATATGGAGGGTTGTCCTAAAAGAAAAAAAAGAGGGGAAACAGATCAAAATGAAGATATTGTAATCCATATACCTATGGCCAAGTCAGGGCTGCATTAACTTTTTTTTTTTTGTTTTGTTTTTTGAGACAGTGTTTCTCTGTGGTTTTGGAGCCTGTCCTGGAACTAGCTCTTGTAGACCAGGCTGGTCTTGAACTCAGAGATCTGCCTGCCTCTGCCTCCCAAGTGCTGGGATTAAAGGCGTGCGCCACCACCTCCCAGCTTGCATTAACTTTTCATTAATTATTCCCAATGGTACATCAACTGAAGTCCTGCCATACAAAAGGTAATCCAACAACCAACCAGTATTTCTAGGTAAGATGCTCGGCAAACTTCGAAAAGGTCCAAAGTCAATGTCACAATAGCCTTATTTTTTCAGTAGTGTGGTGGTTTGAGTGAGAAGGCCCCCATGGACTCAAGTTTGAATGTTTGGTCTGAATAGTTGGTAGAACTGTCGGGAAAAGAATAGGAGGTATGTATGGCCTTGTTGGGTTAGCTGTGTCACTAGGGATGGGCTTTGAGCTTTCAAAAGTCCATGCCATCCCCAGTTATCTCTCCTGCCTTATGCTTGTGAATCAGATGTAAAGTCTCAGTTACTGCTCCAATGCCTACCCCCTGCCTACCCTGCCTGCCTGCAGCCTTGCTCCCATGATGGTCATGACTCACTCACTAGAACTGTAAGCCCCAATAAACTTATTCTCCTTTAAGTTGCCTTGGCCATAGAGACTCTTTCCAGCAGTAGAAACAAATAAAAAAAGTAGACTTTTTTTTTTTCCTTTTTTTAGAGCAGCTTAAACAGTAAAGCTGAAAGTAGTGGGGGGAAAAACCCAGAGACCTAATTTCCTCTCAATATGCAACTCTTCCCTCACTATTAAGATTCTTCATTAACGGAGTAAAATGTTACCATCCATGGACCTACCTACACTGCACTTCTGTATCAGTTGGAGGCTATAGCTCCTATTAGGTTTACCACTGAAAGTTATTCATTTTATGGGTTTTGCATAGTTATATCTTAGAACTTGAGCCATACGTGTATGTCCTCCCCAAATCCACCCATTAAAAACAAATCATGAGCGAGCTGATGAGATGGTTCAGTGAGTAAAGATACTTGCAGCACAAACCTGCCAATTTCAGTTAGAACCTCAGAACCATATGGTGGAAAGAGAAAACTGACTTCACAAAATTCCATGTGCTATAGCAACCATGTCCCCTACTCTCTAACTCACTTGTTCTCTTTCACACGCACACTAATAATAAAATCATCAGGACTATGATCAGTGGCAGAACATGTCAAGGGCCCCAGTCAATCTCTAGTATCAAAACCTCCCACACCGGTAATATATACACCTGCCCATGCACGCCATGTCAAGATGTGGAGTCCCTATGAAAGAGACCCCAGAGAGCTGATATGTCCTTTTTAATGTGTGAGGAAGAATCAAGAAACAGGAACCACCAATCACTGAATCTATCTATGATTTGAACTAATGTTTCTCAGGATCTCTCTAGCATTTGGAGAAATATTTCTGTTGTTTATAGGCCATTCACTTGGCAGTAATTTGTTACAGCAGTCTGAATAAACGTAGACAGTAGCTTTCTGAGTGGTTTTTTCCAGGATAATATGACATCTCTGTGTATGTTTCTGTCCAGATATAAAAGAACAAAGTTGGGCGGTGGAGCACATGCCTTTAATCCCAGAAGGCAAAGACAGACAGATCTCTAAATGCAAGGCCAGAAAGCTGGTCTACAGAGCTACAGAGTTCCAGACAGCCAGAGCTACACAGATAACCCCTGTCTCAAAAAAAAAAAAAAAAAAAAAAAAAAAACAACCAGCCTGGTCTACAGAGCTAGTTCCAGGACAGGCTCCAAAACCACAGAGAAACCCTGTCTCGAAAAACCAAAAAAAAAAAAACAAAACAAAACAAAAACAAAATAAAGAGTAAAGATCACCATTGCTGGTTCATGTTATGAGTCTGATTTTATATGAAAGTGCCTGTGTTTTCCTCATTACAGTGACTAAATCCTGAGATAAACAACTTAAAAAGGTTTATTTGGCTCACACTCCACTGCTGGGGGAACTCCTTCAGCCAATAGCCTTTGAGATGCTGGACCACTTTGGGCATGGCCTTGGGTACTATAAAAAACAGGTGTAGCCGGGCGGTGGTGGCGCACGCCTTTAATCCCAGCACTCGGGAGGCAGAGGCAGGCCTGTGAATTCTGTGAGTTCTGTGAGTTCGAGACCAGCCTGGTCTACAAGAGCTAGTTCCAGGACAGGCTCCAAAACCACAGAGAAACCCTGTCTCAAAAAACCAAAAAAAAAAAAAAAAAAAAAAAAAAAAAAAAAAAAAAAAAAAAAAACCACACAAAAAAAACAGGTGTAAAACTGAGTATGCTCTCTCCTTCTTCCTTTCCCTCCACCTCCATTCCCTCCTCCTCCTCCTCTCTCTCCCCCTCTCTCTCTGCTGCTGGATTCGGTTCCTGCTCCCCTCTTGTGCAGAGAATTGCTAATCTGTAAATCTATCCCAAATTAAAAATCCTTTATTATACTCAATTCTGAGCTAATGTGGGACTACTTTATCACTTTATCGCGTTCATCTACACTTCACATTAAGGGAGATAAGGAAACAGAGAGAGCAGAGGTAGGACCAGACTAAAACCTGCAAGGCCCACTACTAGTGATTTCCTGCCACCAGCCAAGCCCTAAAAGTTTCAGTCCCCCAACAGAGCCACCAGTTTGAACACGAAATTGTGGAGGGCAAAGTTTTAAAGGTTTTTCTTGTGTGTGCATATATGCACACATATGTGTGGGTAGCTAGAGAAGCCAAAGAGGACACCAGATCATTGAGCCAGAGTTATATAGGTTGTTGTGAGCTCCTGGATGTGGGCACTAAGCCATCTTTCCAGGCCCTGTAGAGAGTACTTCAAATTTAAACCGCAACACTGCCCAACCTAAGTTCCATTTGCATTCCTCCACAATGAATGAGCATTGCTGTTGCTTCAGTGCTATCTGCATTTAAAGTTGTCAAGATTTTTTATTGTCACACTAAGAGATGTGGAGTGGCACTTTATTGTTGTTGTTTTTTTTAATGACAAACATTAAGTTTGCCATCTGTCTATTTCTCTTTAAATTTCTTAAAAAAAGACACACACAAAAACAAAAACCACCATTGTGGGAGTGTATGTGTGGGCACACATGCATGTACAAGTGGAGGTCTTCCTCCACCTGTGGGTTCCAGGGAATTGAATTCAGGTCAAAGCGCTTGGCAATGAGCACTGTCACAGAATGAACCATCTCACCTGCCAGTCCTCTTTCTTTGTCCCGTCCCCTCTATGTAGCTGAAGTTAGCTTTGAACTTGCAGTCTTCTTGACTCTTTCCCCTGAGCCCTGAGATTCCAGGTATATGCCACCGCATCTAAGCTTAGTTGCTGCCACCTCCATTTTTACCGTGCCCTACTTCTAAAAGTATAGAAGGGTCTCACCCAGACCCCTAAAATATTGGGCTCAAGAGCTCCTCTAGCCCCAGCCTTCCAAGGGCCTAGAACTACAAATACACATCACTATGCTTTGCCTGTATACCTTCATTTGTGAGTTAAGATTTTGTTGTTATTCCTATTTTACATTAGCCCCCCCCCACGTCCATCCCGAAGGTAGTAACTTCCCTGAGACAGGTTTTCTCTGTGTACTCTTGGCTGTACTGGAACTCTCTGGAAACCAGGCTGGCCTCGAACTCACAGAGATCTGCCTGCCTCTGGCTCTTGAGAACTAGTATTAAAGCCACCACAGCCCAGGCTATGTGTATGTGTGCATGTGTGTGCACACACATGCACGTGCACCACTATATGTATGCACACGGAGATCAGCGGAGCACTTATCCAAGTCAATTTTCTCCTTCTACCATGTGATAGCCCTTTGGCTTTTCCTCCACCCTACTCACCTCCCGAACTGAAGATCCCCTCCGCACTGTACTGTACTATTTTTCTTATATTTGGGCTCTCTGGTTTGTGAGGTGTCCAGGAGCACCATGGCAGTCCCATCCTTCATCCCATCATCTCCTTACACCAGGGACTGAACTCAGGTATCAGGCTTGACAGTAAATGCTTCTAACCCTTCCCCCACAAAACTACCTTCAGGGTCACCAAACTTCTCTTACTTCTGGGCCTATTATTTGCAGACTGGAAGAGAAACCATGAAAGGATCCAGAATATTCACAAGTGGTGCCACAGTTTTGTGTGTTCACCTTATTTTTCAGAGACTGGCAAGAGCTCTTGTGTTGACATGGCTATTCCTGTATAGAAGAGAAACATTCTCATACACCTGCTTTCCCCTCCTCCAGGCCAAGATTTGGTGCAAAGTCTTTATCTCCAACAGCATCACTCTGTTTCCCTGGTTTCCAATGTGTCCTCCTCTTCCTTTTTTTTTTTTTTTTTTTGGTTTTTCGAGACAGGGTTTCTCTGTGGTTTTGGAGCCTGTCCTGGAACTAGCTCTTGTAGACCAGGCTGGTCTCGAACTCACAGAGATCCGCCTGCCTCTGCCTCCCGAGTGCTGGGATTAAAGGCATGTGCCACCACCACCCGGCTGTCCTCCTCTTCTTAATGGTCCTTTTTTCTCAATGCAGAATTCCAAGAGTCTTCACAGATAAGTGCTTTTGTTTTTGAAGATATAAAGAGCCACCAGAGCTAAATAACCCAGAGCAGAACACACTAAGTGGTAGCAGGTCAGAGAAGAGTCTACACTCTGAGTTCTAGAAAGCTTGGTCTTCCGAGATGAGACCAGCACTCTGCTCATGAGCTTATTATTGTTTGATTGACATGAATCAGTACCATACCCCAGGAGCCCCAAGAATGAACCCTTTGGGACCTCTACCCTACTCACCTCCAGAACTGAAGAATCCCTCTACACAGCACTATGGTAGCTCCCATACTCCATCCTACCTCCTCACACCCCGAGCCTAAGCAAAAATTCTACAGCAAGAAATTTATCTACTGGGAGCTGAGACTAGCATGCGCTCAGTCTCCAGACTCCTATAGTCTAACCCCAACCAGGGGAAGGGAGGCACTGAATGGTATCCTTAGGAAGACAGTGATAGGCTGAGCAAAGGGAGGGAAAGGCCTTCTAGCAGAGAGCTAAAGACTAGGATATCAGGTTGATGGGAGGATGTGAGCAGGTAGCTGGCTAAGAAGCTGCTAAAGCTGTAAGTGGTAGCCTAAACCAAGGCACTGAGCACACAGAAACTGCCAGCCAGGCTGGTTGGGAGTGGGGAGAAACAGGGACTAGCTAGAGCAGAGATGTTCAGGAACAGTGAAGTTGAGTATGCCTGTGTACAGAAGGCAGCCCTACACTGCTAGAAACTACAGAATTACACCCTCCCATCCCAGTAAATCTCCTCAATTCCATCTTTTAAAAATAATTTTTAAATTATGCTTATTTGTCTACCATGAGAGTATGTGTGTACACATGGAAGTCTTACCTGCTGAGCCATTACCAATCCCTCAATTCTTTCTTTAAGGAACAGTTTTCTAGATCACTCCAAAAGCTTGTCCTGTCTATACTCTGAACTATTTAACTCATCAGGACAACTAAACTCTTTGTCTCGCCACTTTTGATTTTGAATCAAAGCAGAGAGGTAGAGGATAGAATAAAGGTGCAACTAACTAAAAACATTGTCTATGCTGCTTGCTCCTGTAGACTACTGGCTGATAAGAGCTGCTAAATAAAAAAATGTCTTTACTCACCATCTAGGACTGACCAGCTTTCTGCTTCTTGCTGTTCATCACTCTCTGTGCAAGAAGCTGGAGAGTTGAGAGTGGTCCCAGCAGATGTAAACACAGCCTATTACTTTCCAGCCAGAGAAAAGTCTAAGAACATGCTCAATCGTGGCAAATGGGAGTAGCAAGAGCCGGTACTGACAATGAGAAACTGGATTTGTGAAGTTTTGCACCTGGCACAAAGGAACTCTCTTGCTACAAGAGCAGAGGCTATCCTTATCAAGGGCGCATGGCCACAATCACCTAACTACTATAAGGCTCTTTACTTATTGTGGTGGTTTGAATAGAGATGGGCCCCATAAGCTCATAGATTTGAATGCTAAGTCACGAGGGAGTGGCACTATTAGGAGGTGTGGCTTTGCAAAAAGAAGTGTGTCACTGGAGGTGGGCTTGGGGTTACAAATGTTCAAGCTAGGCCCAGTGTCTCTCTCTTTCTTCAGGCTGCCTACCAACCCAGCTACTTCTCCAGCACCATTTCTGCCATGTAATGCCATACTTCCTGCCATGGCAATAATGAACTAAACCTCTGAACTGTAAATCACCCCAACTAAATATTTTCCTGTATTAATTGTTATAGTCATGGTGTCTCTTGACAACAATAGACCCAAAGACACTTGTGTCGGCAAAGCATTGGCTCTGGTGTGTACAAATCACACACTGGCAGCCCACACTGGTCTACTACTGAGATCACGGGAGTTGCCACTACATCCAACTTCACCAAGTTATTTTTGGTGAAAGTGCATAAAATTCAAAGTGTTTACCTTCTGGGTAAAGTTGCAGGAATAATTACAATTCTCATCCCTGCAACAAAGTGAGACACAACTTGAGAGAAGATCTATTTTGGCTCAGCATCAGAGAGATCAGTCTACCCTAACAGGATAGAAATGGCAGGACAACTCACATTACAGCAGTCAGGAAGCAGGTATGGAGAGAATGCTGGCACTCAGCTTTCTCCTTTCGTCCCATACGGCTCATGATGGTGTCATTCAATTCAGAATTGGTCATCCCAACTTTGGAGCTCTGGAGCCTGTCCCGGAACTCACTCTGTAGACCAAGCTAGCCTTGAACTCACACAGATCCAGCTGCCTCCGCCTCCTGAGTACTGGAATTAAAGGTGTGCGCGCTATCACAGCTCATCTTACAAAGAAACTCTTAATCTTCCCTCAGAATTGCCAATAAATACACCATCTATTTTGTGTGTAGTAGTAGGTTATAAGATCCTACATGGGCCAGCAGTGGTGGTACGCATCCATAATCCCAGCACCAGGAAGGAAGAAGCTCATGGACATCCGTGTGGCTGAGGCTAGGATGGAATACATAGAGAGTTCCAGGCCATCCAGAACTACACAGTGAGTCCCTATCTAAAGAGAAGGGAAGGGAAAGGGGAAAGATCCTCTTGCTCCAAACCCTAAAAAAAGAAATACTGCAGAGAAAGAAACAGCTGGGCAGTCATGATGCACACCTTTAATGCCAGCACTCAGGAGGCAGAGGCAGGCATATCTGTTAGTTCAAGGCCAGCCTGGTCTATGGAGTGAGTTCCATGACAGCCAAAGCTACAGAGAAACCTGTCTCAAAAATAAAAATAATAAAAAAAATAACAATAAAAAGAACGAGCTAGGAACTAGTCTAAGCTATAGGTCGAGCTTTCATAATCAATAATAAGTATCCATGTCATTTTTTGTGAGCTGGCAACTCAAAAATCAAAATTCATCTACATATGTCACCCAACTTCTGGCCATAAAACTTATAAACCTATATCCACTTAAAACCTGAGAAAAGTGAAGAAGAAAAAAAAAAAGGTTCAAACCATGGAGTCAATTGTGCTACCAGCATAGCTTCCTATTGAACAAGGTCTCTAGGGCGTGCGTAGTGTACAGAGACTACCTGTAGGCTGGAGTCAGTCGCCAGTGCGTGTGCTATGCTGAAACACAACAGTAGCTGGAATAGCAGTTTAAGATTTGTCTCACATGGGCTGGAGAGATGGCTCAGAGGTTAAGGGCACTGACTGCTCTTCCTGAGGTCCTGAGTTCAATTCCCAGCAACCACATGGTGGCTCACAACCATCTGTAATGAGATCTGGTGCCCCTTCTGGCGAGTAGGCATATATGAAGACAGAACACTGTATACATAATAAATAAAAATATTAAAAAAAAAAAAAAAGATTTGTCTCACATGATCCAAGAACACTGCAAGTGCTTCATAAAGACAGATCCAGACAGGAAAAATACTCTAAACAGGTTACAGTGTATTTATAAATGTGCACAGGCTTAAGACAGCAAAGAAAATGGGTACAGGCCGTCATAGAAAAAAGTAAATCATTCATAAATAATAAAAAATAAGCCACATAGAGATGTAAATACACAGGAAATCTGGATACTGTATGGTATTGTACTGACTTTTTTGATTGCTGATGAGCAGACAATAGCTTCTGAGAAACATTACATTATACAGACTACTAAATTAAGCTAACCTATATATTCTAAAAATGTTTTAATTTCAGAATGGAAGTAAAAAATGTCATGTTGGGGAAGAGGTTGTGCTTTTGCTTCCACAGGAAACAAAAGACTGTGGATTCCTTCAAGGTTGATAGAGATCAGATGTGATTGGGGGAGACTACTGAAAACCCTGGGTACAGACATAAAGAAATAAACCTACAAAAACTACAAGACAGGCGACACATATTTTATCTGCTCAAACATAAAACAAAAAAATATCATCTTTAGCTGGTTTGTGTACAACACATAGTCCAAACTTATGTTAATGAAGATATGTTATCTTTGAAAGTCTATGTTTTCAGAGCAAGAGGATCAGACACCAGTGAAAACAGGTGGCCCAGGTGATCCATTTTCTCAGAGTGATTCTGTTGCAGTTTCCTCAGAGTTCTCTGCATCTAGAATAGCTTCAAGGCTGCTGGCTGAGATGTTAGGACCTCACAGATAATTCTAGCCAGGACTTGACCATTATCTTAATTTTCTCAGGATCCCCCAAAGCTGCCAGAGCCCTCAGGCAACAAGAAGCAGTTCAAAGAACACAACATCCACATTCCCAAGAGATGAAGTGGGAGGTTTTTGGTCTTTCTGTGGGTTATGGACGTTTGCCATGGCTTAAGGGGGTTGGTTACAAATTGTTACTGGTCATAGTCAGAAAACAAAAACTGAACAAAGGAGATTAGATTGAGCGATCTCATTCTGAAGGCAAAAAGGGGGGGGGAATATAGTATAGAAATAATTGGATAAATAAGTGGATTGTTGAGTCTACTTTTGAACAACCACTAGTCTCAAATAGTTTACATTGGTATGGATTTTTGTATATTGAAAAAAATTTAAGTTTTTTTGTTATACTGTATACATGTTTCTATTCTTGTTTAAGATATTGTGCCTAGAACAATGGCAATGGGTTTCTGATCCTACTGCACGCACTGGCTTTGTGGGAGCCTAGGCAGTTTGGATGCTCAACTTACTAGACCTGGATGGAGGTGGGGGTTCCTTGGACTTCCCACAGGACAGGGAACCCTGATTGCTTTTCGGGCTGGGGGGAGACTTAATTGGGGGAGGGGGAGGGAAATGGGAGGCGGTGGCAGGGAAGAGACAGAAATCTTTAATAAATAAATAAATTAATAAAAAAAATAAAAAGTAAGTGGAATGCAAAAAAAAAAAAGATATTGTGCCTATGCAGTTCATTTCAAAATGTAATGTAAAGTCTTTAGTCCTAGAAAACTATTTAGGATAATAAATACAGATCACTAGTGATTTACTACAAACTTATAGTCATGCTAAGTATGCTTTCAAGATCACACAAAGATACTTTAGGGGCCTGGAGAGATGGCTCAGCGGTTAAAAGCACTGCTTGCTCTTCCAAAGGTCTTGAGTTCAATTCCCAGCAACCACATGGTGGCTCACAACCATCTGTAATGAGGTCTGGTGCCCTCTTCTGGCCTTCAGGCATACACACAGACAGAATATTGTACACATAATAAATAAATAAATCTTTAAAAAAAAGATATACTTTAGATAGATAGGTGATCTTCAAACACTTCAAAGACCTACAGAATATGGCATTTAAAATGTTTTAATAACAAAAGGCTTTTCATGACAATGAGACATGTCTGCTCCTGATAGCACCAATATACTTTTAAAAAAGGAAGGGATGTTGGGCATTGACAAACTTCCATATGGAGTTTGCTGTCTATGTGGTAAAAGTGAACCACTGGGCAAAGAAACTACCCTTGTCTCAACTGCTGACAGTATGCTGTCCACACTGGGCAAGCAGGATACAAAAGAAAGCGATTGTCGAATTTCACCAAGACAAGGTAGGACAGTCCTTTAAAATTCTTGCTTTAGGGCTAGAGAGATGGCTCAGAGGTTAAGAGCACTAGCTGCTCTTCCAGAGGTCCTGAGTTCAATTCCCAGCAACCACATAGTGGCTCACAACCATCTGTAATGAGATCTGGATCTGGCATTGTATCCTGGAAAGTGCACAATAAATTAATTAATTAATTAAAAAATTTCTTGCTTTATAGAAAAGTTTCTCAGATATCTTCGGCATATAGATTGAAGATGGATGCCCCAATGTTGCAGAGGAACCTTGGGGTGACTTTCAAGGCAGCCATAGAAAGAAAATATCCCCCCCCCTTCTCTCTCTGTTTTTTAAGCCAGGGTTTCTCAATAACTATGGAGCCAGTCTTGGAACTTGCTCTTATAGACCAGACCGGCCTTGAACTCACAGAGATCCGCCTGCCTACGTCTCCCAAGTGCTAAGATTTTAAAGGCACGTGCCAAAACTGGCCAGATATCTCTCTCTTTTTTTTTTAAAGATCACATAATCCAATTTTATTTATTTATTTAGGTTTTTCGAGACAGGGTTTCTATGTGGCTTTGGAGCCTGTCCTGGAACTAGCTCTGTAGACCAGGCTGGTCTCGAACTCACAAGAGATCCGCCTGCCTCTGCCTCCCGGAGTGCTGGGATTAAAGGTGTGCGCCACCATCTCCCGGCTGGCCAGATATCTCTTAAGTTTTAAAATTTGCTTTCTCTGCACTTCCTGTTTCTCAAGTAATATTTTATCCTTCTTAGGTCTCTGATGGAGATTAATGACTAAGCAGCCAGAGTTTTACAGTTTGCCTTGTTACCAAATTCATAAATTTACATAAGAGATGAAAGTTTATAAGGTTGAAAGACAATAAAACTTAAAATTGTTTCTCTAAAAAATATTTTGAGGGCCGGGCGGTGGTGGCGCATGCCTTTAATCCCAGCACTCGGGAGGCAGAGTTCGAGGCCAGCCTGGTCTACAGAGCTAGTTCCAGGACAGGCTCCAAAGCTACAGAGAAACCCTGTCTCAAAAAACAAACAAACAAACAAAAAACCCACAAAAAAAAAATTTGAGGTCTACAAAATACTTTTAAGATGATAATACAAGTTATGATAAAAAGGTATAGATAAAATATTTTCTCTAAATATGCCAAAATACAAATGAACTGGACATTCTGAATCTAATTCTTGCCTGATAATTATTATTATTGTATATAGTTTTACTATGTTAAGAGTTAAAACCTTTCCTTTCTATTTAGACAAAAGGGGGGAAATGTTGTAGAATAATTTTTCTGTAAACTGTGATAGATGTGTTACTCTGAGTGGTTTAATTAAAAGCTGAATGACAGGGGGCTGGAGAGATGGCTCAGAAGTTAAGAGCACTGGCCGCTCTTCCAGAGGTCCTGAGTTCAATTCCCAGCAACCACATGGTGGCTCACAACCATCTGTACTGAGATCTGGCGCCCTCCTCTGGCGTGAAGGCATACATCGAGGCAGAAGGTTGTATACGTAATAAATAAATAAATCTTTAAAAAAAAAAGCTGAATGACAATAGCAGGGCAAGATTTCTGAACAGAGAGGATGCTGAGAGGAAAGAGGAGAGATGCAGGAGACAGAACAAGCAACACATGCAGGAGTAGAGGTAATACCTACAAGCCACATAGCAGCACACAGATTACTAGAAATGGGTTAATTTAAGTTATAAGAACTACGTAAACCAGGCGATGGTGGCGCACACCTTTAATCCCAGCACTTGGGAGGCAGAGGCAGGCGGATCTCTGTGAGTTCGAGATCAGCCTGGTCTACAGAGCTAGTTCCAGGACAGGCTCCAAAGCCACAGAGAAACCCTGTCTCGAAAAACAAAACAACAACAACAAAAAAAAACTACTTAAGCACTAGTCTAAGCTTTTCTAGCTCCCTCTCAGAAAGGCAAATTCGGTCTCACTCCTCTCTGTTCTTCTCCCCTCCCTTCTATACTGCCACCCCAATTCCTTTAACTTGTGGTGCCTAACATCCAGCCTTTTTATTATAAAAAAAAGAGATGGGAATGTAATGATCTGTTCTGTCTCTTTAAGAGACAAGCCATGGTCACTCCCTCCCCCATCCGCTGAGGCAAGTTGATCTTCAGCTTCTAGTCTGAGTTCTCTCTCCTTTCCTGCTCCCTCTCAGAGAGGCAGCTTCAGTCTCTCCTCTCTGCCTCTCTGTTTTTCTCCCCTTCTCCCTTCCCTTCCATAACCACTAAAATATCCAACCTCACTCTGAAAAAGAAAAAAAGAACTAGTCTAAGCTATAGGCCAAGCTTTCATAATTAAAAAGCAGTCTCAATGTCCTTCTCCTTTAATGTGGCCTGCAATACTTGCAAGCATCCATGTTTGTGTATTCTAGGGAACTTGGGCTCAAAGGTGATTGAGCAAATGCACTGCTGTACCATGGGAATCTGTGTTTGTCTGAGGTCTCATGTGTGATGAGCATCCAAATAAAATGACAGGCTTCCCCATCAGTTTGGGAAAGGGTAAACATCTCAGATTCTTCATTTCTTAGTATCAATCTACAAGCCACAAAGCCATTTATTTTATAGCAGTTAAATACAAGAAAAATCCTTTCACAAGAACAAATTATCTTAAACTTAACAGTCTTCCTACCCGTTTTTTTTTAAATATTTATTTATAATTATACAATATTCTGTCTGTGTGTATGCCTGAAGGCCAGAAGAGGGCACTAGACCTCTTTACAGATGGTTGTGAGCCACCATGTGGTTGCTGGGAATTGAACTCAGGACCTTTGGAAGAGCAGCCAGTGCTCTTAACCACTGAGCCATCTCTCCAGCCCCCCGTTTTTGTTTTTTTGTTTGTTTGTTTGTTTGTTTTGGTGTGGAGCAAGATCTTACGATAGCCAGCTGGCTTCTAACTCTTAGCTCTGTCTCCCTTTGACTGGGACTTAAATCATTGACCACTATCCAGCTCCTACTCTTTCTACATGGCACCCCTTCAAGAATCCCCAGATTCCCAAACCAGGTGGTAGTGGTGCACGCCTGTAATCCTACCACTCAAAAGGTAGAGGCAGGTGGATCTCTGTGAGTTCAACGCTAGCCTGGTCTATAGAGAGAGTTCCATGACAACCAGGGTTACATGGAGAAACCTTGTCTCAAACAAAATAAAATAAAACCAAACACATTTTTAAATTTATGTTTAAAAACATAATAAAGCCTAATGTGGTGGTCCACACAGCCACTACCTGTCCTGCCTTTAATCCCAGGACTTGGAAAGCAGAGGCAGGTGAATCTCTGCGTTTGAAGCAAGCCTGGTCTATAGAGTGAGTCCCAGGACAGCCAAAGCTATACAGAAAAACTTCATCTTGAATCCTCCCCCCATTAAGGAAAGAGAGAGGGGAGGGGGGAGGGGAGGGGAGGGGAGGGGAGGGGAGGGGAGGGGAGGGGAGAGGAGAGGAGAAGAGAAGAGAAGAGAAGAGAAGAGAAGAGAAGAGAAGAGAAGAGAAGAGAAGAGAAGAGAAGAGAAGAGAAGAGAAGAGAGACAGGGACAGACAGATCAGATGGTTCTAGCGGTCCTACTTACCCCTGATAGGTCACAATGACAGGCAAGAACTGTAGACACAGGCCAGACCTTAGTAGCTAAAAACCTTGCAGCCACCCTCCCTGTGTGTCGAGCCTACTCACCTTACTAAAGAAATCCAGAGACTATATTTCCAAACTTGACTATAAATTCCCAGATTTAAAACTTCTAAGCCAGTGTTTGCTGCCTAATCTAATAAACAGAATCAAGAAGAATGCATCTGCAGTGAGTATACTCTATATTCTTTGGTAAAGCAGACAGTCTCTCCACAAGAAACAACTGTAAGTAACAATGGAAGGAGTATCAGGTACAGGGAAAGAACCTGAGGCTCAAATGGGCAAAGCAGAAAGGAAAAGAAGAGTGCTCGCTTCGGCAGCACATATACTAAAACAGAAAGGAAAGAAGATAGTGAATGTGGCAGAAAGAAGGAAGAGAGCATATCAAGGTAGATCAAAGTTGTAGGCTAGGTGACTAGAAGTTACCAATGTCCAAGTGGGGCTGTACAATGGACAAATAGTGCAGTTCTGGGAGAGAAGGCAGGGGAGGAGAAGGGTAGAACTCTTTCATATATACTAGGAGGGTCCCCAGGGATAAACCAAAGGAGAAGAAAGCTAGAGTAACAAAATTCAAGCTGTAGAGTGTGGAGAAAGCAGCAGCAAATCAGCAAAGTAGAGAAACTGACTACAAGCTCAGGGGTTAGGACCCTGCCAAAGGAGCAGAGCTTCAGAGGCAAGCATGGGGTATATGTAAACTGAGAGGGCCCCATGTGCTTGGTGTGAGCACTTCAGGTGAGTGGGAGAAATGTGTGCTGAAATAAAGCACAGGTCAAGTGTCAGGAAGGATAGGGACCTAAGATAAGGAAACAAGACAGAAGCAGAGCAAAGCCCCAAGAAGGAACCGAGCCTCTGGGAAGGCGTCCTTGAAGGATGTAGGGCTATCTGGGGTAGATGCTAGAGAAAAGGTTCTGGAAAGCACAATGCAAGGGAGAACACACAGGCAATCGTGAACACTGATTCAAGACAAACGGAGGCACATACTGGAATGTACCAGGAATAAAGCACAGTTTAGTCGCAGATGCAAAAAAAAAAATCAATGGAGAAAGCCAGCAAAGGTCTATATGGGAAGCCAGCTCTCCTCCAAAACCAACAGAGGGGTCTCAACCTGATAAACAGTGCGAATCATTTAAAACCAGGGCAGGTAGGCAACAACAGGAGCACAGATGCAAACTCCTGTTCCTTTGTCAAGAACTACACATCTGGAAGGTTTGGACAGCTACAGGTTTAAAACACCAGTGCAAAGCCAAGATTCCATTCAAGAGCCCAAGGCCATAACCTACCCTACCTGTCACCCTGTAGCCACTGCCCACTTCTGCCCATCTGTGGGCTGCCCAGACTAGGAACTTACTGAGGAACACAGAGCCAGCAGTAGGAGCACACCACCTGAAAGAATAATCTAATAAGAAGTGGAAGTGTTCAATACTCACAGGAACAATAAGCCCTTGCCAAGTCAATAAATTAGCTTCATCAACCTGGATGTTACGGAAGTTTTTCATTCCACATTTGCGGATCTCTTCAAGCTCCTGTTGATTAACAAAGCATAAAGGGGTGTCAAATCAGGAAAGCACCACATATTAAGATCCCTCCTGACTCCCTCAAATTAAAACAGGTGACAACATCACTAATACATCATCACCAGAATACACCATATCAGGTTAAGGAGGCATGGAGCCATGGTAATTCCATCTGTAATGCCACTGCCTTTATAGACCCTTGCCCCAGACCAAGCCAAGCCCCAGTCTCAAGCAACCCACTGAATACAATGAGAGGAACCATGTTACTACAGATATACCACCTCCTCTTTGGGCTGGTCATGCTGCCTGTTTAAATACCCTCAGCAGAGCCAGGTAGTTCACACCTGTAATCCCAGCATTTGGGAGATTGGACTGGTGTGGGTTCAAGGCCAGTTAGGGCTACAAAGTGAGACTCTGTACCAAAAAGGAAGGGAGGGGGAGAGAGAGGGAGGGAGGAAAATAAAAGGACTGGTGAGATGGCTCAGCAGTTAAGAGTACTGGCTGTTCTTCCAGAGGTCCTAAGTTTAATTCCCAGCAACCACATGCTGGCTCACAACCATCCATAGTGAGATTTTATGCCCCCTTTTGGCATGCAGGTGTACATGTAGACAGAGCACTCATATAATAAATCAGTGAGTAAATTAAACAAAGAAAAAAAGTCAAAGAAAAACAGGGGAAAAAAAGGAAAAATAAATGGAAGAACTGAAAATAAACAAATGAAGTAGCCATCCCCTAGCTACACAGGGCCCTGAGATGCCTGCAGACCTAACTTTTTTCAAACAAGCACCAGCAATGTACACTCTAAAGATGACTAAGGCTGGAACTCGAAGGCAAACAAAGGCAAATGGGTGCCCACAAGTCTTTCCTACCTAACATGTTAAGAGCAATTTCAGTACTCCACCCCAGGACAGGCAAAGGCAAAGAGCACAACTGACCAGTATGGGATGGGGAGGGGAACAAGAAACCAATCAATACTGAAGCTCAGTTTCTTCAGCTATCAATGGTGCAGTAAGTTCCTGAACTAAAAACAATGAGCGGGAAACTACACCATGACAGACTCTAAATCTATGCGAGTTCTCATAAGTAGATAACACAGCACTTCACTCAGAAAGCACAACCACCATAACAGATTATTTCAGAATTCTGTTTAAGCTGTCTTTAAGGCTGTCTGTCACTTGGTTTTCCACTGTGTATCAGCCTGACATTTCCCATTGCTTCACCAACAACAATGAATATACAGCAGGCATCTTACCCAAGCCACCCAGAAAGTACCATGACTCATGCCCACATATACGTGGTCACCTCCCCCAAGTTCCTAGACTGCCACTCCCCACTACTACCTCAATCAGACCTCACAACCAATGAGATGATAGCCTCCCATCCACCCAAGATGCCTTCTCACCTACAACCTGAACATTGACCCTGTCTCATCTACCAGGCTACAGCTCCTCTCTCCCAGCCCACATGCCCTCTAATACAGGAAAGGCTCCCTCCTTAAGCAGCCATGATTCACAATGGCAAAGGCCACCCTATTGGCTTCTATGTCACCAAGATCAAAAGATCCTTTGTATCACACATTCCCACTAGGCCGCAATAGTTTAGAAGACACTATTTCTAGTTAGTAGAGCTAGAGAATCACGGAAGGAGTAATTCTCAAAGCACAGTGAAGCAGAGTCAGTGTACCAGTTCTGAGTTGGAGAGATGTGAGAGGCCTAACTCAGTATGAGCTGAGGAAGAAGAAATGGATGGAAGTGGGTGTCCCACAGGAGAATGTAGGGAAATGCTGCCCGTTTCACAACCTCAGGTGCCTACTATAAGCACCTGGACCAACTCCGGAAATTCTAGTCCAGCAACTGTGACTAGAGCTTTAATATGGGAATTTTTTTTTATTTATTTATTTATTATTTATACAATATTCTGTCTGTATGCCTGAAGGCCAGAAGAAGGCACCAGACCCGATTACAAATGGTTGTGAGCCACCATGTGGTTGCTGGGAATTGAACTCAGGACCTTTGGAAGAGCAGGCAATGCTCTTAACCACTGAGCCATCTCTCCAGCCCCAATATGGGAATTTTTATTAAGTGGCACAAGAAGGGAAAGGATGTTACCAAGCTTAACCAGTTCAGTTCTAAGGAAGGTCTAGCCATATTGCAAGCCTCTAATCTACACCAGGGGACATATGGTGAGATAGCCTGATTGCTCTACAAGAAAACATCATGGAACCTGCGAGAATACTCTAACCTGCTAGTTACCATCTTGGTCTTCCAGCTGCCACTCAGAACTCCTCAGGAACTATGAAATATGGACACACTCAAGAAGGAAAGGTTTCACATGTCACTAACCACTACTCTTCAACTTCATGAGGGTAGGACAGGTGCAGGAGATAAAATATTCCAAACAGAACTTTGAAATCTAGACAACCAAAAAACTTGAGAGGCAGAGGCTGGCGGGTTTCTGAGTTCTTGGCCAGCCTGGTCTACAAAGCAAGTTCCAGAACAGTCAGGGCTACTCAAAGAAACCTTGTCTCAAAAAATCAAAAAACAAACCAAATAAGGAAGGAAAGAAGGAAATATTGAATGTTCATTTTAAAAAAAAAACAACTTTACATGGCCTGTATACAAACATACTTGACAGCTTCAGTGCTCTATGCAAACAATATGAAGTATGGCTAATAGGCATAAGGCAAATTTCATGAAAATTACAAAGATGGGGTTTAAGTTGTTTAAGGACTGCAGGCTGGACTATAAGCTTAGCAGCAAGGCAGTGGCCAACTGGCAGCACAAGATCCTGCAGCATTCAATCCCAGCACTACAAAATCACTAAGTAAATAAAAGGCACATAGTTTTCTGGGGCTGTAGTTCAATTCATAGAATGCTTGCCTAGCACCTATAAAGCCCCGAGTTCAAGTCCTACACTCAGGGTAGATCACAACCACCTCTAACTGCAACCCCAGGTCATTCAACACCCTCTCCTGGCCCAGGGGGTGTACAGACACACACAGATCAAACACCCATACACTCAAAATTCTTCAATTAATTTTATAATTTACTTAATTTTAGTGCATTGGTGTGCATGCATGTCTGTGTGAGGGGTCAGATCTTGGAGTTACAGACAGTTGTGAGCTGCCATGTGGGTGCTGAGAATTGAACTCAGGTCCTCTAGAACAGCCAGTTCTCTTAACCATCTCTCCAGCCCTCAATTTTTTTTCAAAAAGTAAATTCAAGCCCCATCCTGGGGAACAGAGTAAGTTTCAAGGCTAACCTGGGGAACACAATACTCAAGAAAAGAAAAGAAAGAAAACCCATGAAGCTCTGTTCCTAGGGGCTAAGACAACAAGCGCCTCAGTGCCAAGTTATCAAGCAGATACCTGAACAAAGATTAAAAAAAGCCCCAAGCCTTCCGGCCACAGAAGGAAGGGTGCCACTAATGAGTGCTGAGCTGGAGGCTCAGGAAGTTCAAAGCAGAGTGATCAGATAAACTCTCTTTGCTGTCAGGTTAAGGTACCCAAGAAGGAAAGGTAATTTCCTGTCGAACAGTTCTAACCAAAGAACCCATTATAAGACAGAAGTGAGAGCCAAGACAAATAAGCCCTGACATCCGGGAATGCTGGGTATCCTACAGAAGAGCGGTTCTCAATGGGATCCAAAACAGAATCATGCAGCTCAGCATTCTGGGTCCTACACAAAAAACATATGCCAGACATCTAGCCCTGTCCTATTGAGATTAACACCCTCTGCAGCCCTAGCTGAGAACAATGGGCACTAAGAATGGCTAGCATGTTAAAATTCCATTATTGCCCAAGATGGTTCTAAGGACAAGAGCTGCCTCCTCCTTCACTGAGGAAAGCAAACTGAAGAGCCACACTGCTCATTCAGAGGTTCTATCTAAAGACCTGAGAGAAAATTACACAAACCCTCAAGATGGTATATCTAAAATCACAACTATAACTGAGAATGGTCTGGATAATAACAACCTAGTAAAGAATTTCAAGAAACCCATGTAAACTCAGAGGTTGAAGTCCAAAGGCTTTATTACTAATAACGATGGAAAGGAGCTGACTAAGAAAAGCTAATGAGACGGTTCAGAGGTTAAAGGTGCTTACCATAGAAGTCTGACAGCCTGAATTCCACCCCCAAGATACACAGGGTGAAAGCAGAGGAGACTCCTGCTAACTGTCCTCTAAACTCCACATCCACACTGTGACATGAGTACCCACGCGTGCACACACATGGCACATACAAATTATAGTAAGTAAAGCGTAATTTTAAAATAAAAATACAGCAGCAGTCCAGCTCTTTGAGAATAAAGTCTGAAAGATCTAAGCAAGAATGGCACGCGCTTACAGAACACACTTCCCCAAAAGATTTATTTCAGTTCTGCTCAATGCCAAAAGCAACCTGGGGTCAGCTGCTCAGGGCTGATGGTGCAATGCTGACAGCCAAGAGATGAGCCAAAAGAAAGCAGAACCAGTCAACTCCTTAGTCCCTTCTGCAAGAGGGCAAGCAGCACACAGGGAAAAGCCCAAAAGAGGTCCCTCTTTGAATCCAGCTGCTCCCAGCTTTAAAAGGAATCTGAAAAAAAACACAGGGTACTGCTCAGTTTCTGTGGGGGTTTTGTTTTTGTTTTGGGTGATGCTAGATATCAAACCCAGGGCCTCAATAACTGTAGCAGTACACACTCTATTCTTAATACACACACCAAAACAACAACAACAACAAAAAAAAAACACACAAAGAAATTCCAGGGCCTCAAATGTGCTAGGCAAGCAAACACTCAACCACTAAATTATAGCCTGTGGTGGTATGAATGAGAATGACCCCCATACACTCATATGGGGGTTTGAAAGCTTAGCCCTAGTTTGTGGTACTGTTTGGGAAAGATTAGGAAGTGTGGCCTTGTCGCGCAGTGGTAGCGCACATCTTTAGTCCCAGCACATGGGAGGCAGAGGCAGGTGGATTGCTCTAAATTCGAAGCCAACCTGGTCTACAGAGCGAGTTCTAGGACAGGCTTCAAAGCTACACAGGGAAATGCTGTCTCGATAAACCAAAATGAATGAATGAATGAATAATTTGATTAATTTTTTAAAAAGGAAGTGTGGCCTTGTTGGAGAAAGTATGTCACTGGGGGTGGTGGGCTTTGAGGTTTCAAAAGCCCACACCAGGTCCAGTCTCACTCTCTCTTTGCTTGCAGCTTGAAGATCAGATGTGAATGAGCTCTCAACTACTTCTCCAGCACCATGTCTGCCTGCCTGCTGCCATACTCTCCACCATGATAACAGAGTAGTCCTTTGAAACTGGATGAAAGCCTTCAATTAAATGCTTCCTTTAGCAGGGTGGTGGTGGTGGTGCATGCCTTTAATCCCAGCAATCAGAAGGCAAAGGCAGGCGGGTCTCTGAGTTTGAGGCCAACCTGATCTACACAGTGAGTTCCAGGACAGCCAGGGATACACTGAAAAACCCTGTCTCAAAAATAAATAAATAAATAAATAATGTTTCCTTTTAAAAGTTGCCTTAGTCATGGTGCTTCATCACAGCAACAGACAGTCCACTTAAGAGGTAATGCCCATTTCTCAAGTAGGACCAGAAAACTGAATGCCACATGCCAACTGCAAGGCCAAGTACAGTTGGCAGTATTGGAAAGCTGGATCTGGGTTCTCTCTCTCTCTCTCTTTTTTTAAATTATTTATTTATTTTATGTTCACTGATGTTTTGTCTATGTGAGGATGCCAGATCTCCTGCAACTGGGATTACAGACAGTTGTGAGCTGCCATGTGGGTGCTGGGAATTGAATCCAGGTCCTCTGGAAGAGCAGCCAGTGCTCTTAACCTCTGAGCCATCTCTCCAGCCCCCTGGATCTGGGTTCTCAAAGGAAACAATTTCCCCAAGTCCTTAAAAGATTAGGGAAAATAAGAGACTATCCTGCACAGCCAGCCTTATGGTTTGTTTTTGTTTTGTTTTGTTTTGTTTTGAGACAGAACTCACACACAAAACCCACCAAGTTTTGTTGTTGTTTTGATGGGGGTATGAAAACTGTGTCCTATCATGAAACATTGGTTTTGGTAGTTTAAGTGCATCCCTACAACACCAGCACTCAGTAGGTAGAAGCAGGAGGATCTACCTACTGGCTTGTGATAGCTAATTTTGTTTGTCAAATTTGACTACATCTGTAACTTACTAAAACCCAAGCAGCTGAGCACACACCTGTGAGGGATTTTTCTTGGTTAGATCACTTGATGTGGGAGATCCACCATAAAAACAGGTCATTTGAAGGCCAGAAGACCCACCCCAAATCTGGGCCACAACTTCTGGTGACAGCCCACATAAAAGAACACAGAAGAATGAAACAAGGCCGGGTGGTGGTGGCGTACGCCTTTAATCCCAACACTCGGGAGGCAGAGGCAGGCGGATCTCTGTGAGTTCGAGACCAGCCTGGTCTACAAGAGCTAGTTCCAGGACAGGCTCCAAAACCACAGAGAAACCCTGTCTCGAAAAAAAAACCAAAAAAAAAAAAAAAGAATGAAACTTGTGCTTTCTGCCTGCTTGCCCTTACTCTCACAGGCAAGTTAATCTATGCTGACCCACTCCTTGGCTGTTGTTCAACACAGACTGAAAACTGGTGCTCTCCAGGACCTTTGGGGACCTCTATCAGCACCAGACCAGAACTGCTCAAACACCCAGTCTCCTAAAGTGAACAACTACAGGATCCTTGGCTTTCTGTCAAGAGACAGCTGTTATCCAACCACAGCCTGTAAGCCACTCTAATAAATCTTACTAATACACAGATATTAGTTCATTCTACCTGTTTTGTTCCTTAGAGAATCCTAAGGAGCACTAGAGTTCTATGCTACTTACTTACTGAGCTAGTAGCCACATGGAAGTAATGAAAATTAAAAAATACCTTTGACTATAAGTCTGAGATCAGAGAAACTGTCATTTTTCTGATTCTTTTAATTTAATAAATACTAATTCCAGCACTCAGGAAGCTATGTATCCACAGCTGGAATACACAGGAACCCCTGGGAAGGAGAAGAAGCGGGGGAGGAGGGAAAAGGGAAGAAGGGGCAGGAGAAAGGGGAAGGAAAGAGAAAAAGTAGTATGGGGCCGCCTCATTGACTCAGCAGGTGCAGCACTTGCACAAGCCTGATGATGACCTAGCTCAATTCCTGGAGCCCAAATGATGAAAGGAGAAAACCAAACACTGAAAGCTGTCCCCTGACATGCCACGACACCCACATCATGCACATATACAATTCAAATTTAAAAATTAGCCAGGTGGTGGTGATGCACGCCTTTAATCCCAGAACTCAGGGGGCAGAGGCAGGCAGATCTTTGTGAATTCAAGGCCGGCCTGGTCTACAAAGCTAGTTCCAGGACAGCCAGGGCTACACAGAGAAACCCTGTCTGGAAAACAAACAAAAACAAAAAGTAAAATTTAAAAACCACTATTATGCTAGGCATAATGGTGTCCACCTATATATAGTCCCAGCACTCAGAAGGCTGAAGCAGGTAGATCTCCAAGTTCAAGGCCAGTCTGGTCTACAAAGAGAGTTCGGGGCAGCAGGACTACACTGAGAACCCCTGGTGAGAGTTGGGGATTAGTATGACTTTCATTTCTTTTTCCATTGTTGTTTATTCTGAAGATTTTGTTTGTGAGACAGGATCTCATGTATTCCAGGCTGAGTGAATTCACTATGCAGCCTGAAGAGGATCTTGAATTTCTGATCCTCCTGCCTCGACCTATGTATGAGTACAGATGTGTACCAGCACACCCAGTTTTTTTGTTTGTTTGTTTTTGTTTTTTTTGCTTTTTTCGAGACAGGGTTTCTCTGTGGCTTTGGAGCCTGTCCTGGAACTAGCTCTTGTAGATCAGGCTGGTCTCGAACCACGTGCGCCACCATCGCCCGGCCCCAGCACACCCAGTTTTATATGGTGCTGGGGATCAAACCCAGTGCTCTGTGCATAAAAAAAAAGTACTCTACCAACCAAGCTACATGCCTAGCCCTATACTAAAGACTTTAAAATATAGTGATACAATTATTTTTATTCATTTACAGGTATGTAAACACACAAAGATCACAAGACCTTAAGGAGTTTATTTTCTCTCTTCACCATGCATACTCTGGAGACCAAACTCAGATCAGGCTCAGCAACAAATGCTTCTACCCACTGTGCCATCAAACTGGCTAGAACTCTTTTTTTTTTAAGATTTTTATTTATTATGTATATAGGTTTCTTCCTTCATGTATCCTGCAGTACAGAAGAGGACACCAGATCTCAGTACAGATGGTTGTGAGCCACCATGTGGTTGCTGGGAATTGAACTCAGGATCTCTGGAAGAGCAGCCAGTGCTCTATTCCTCTGAGCCACCTCTCCAGCCACCTGGCTAGAACTCTTGTAGCAGGCTTTCTCGGACTGCCAGCCCCCAAATTATGACACAGAGACTTAATATTAGTTATGGATGTTTGGCCTTATCTTATGCTTGTCCCACTAACTTTTATAATTTAACCCGTTTCTCTACATTTTGCCTTGAGGCTTTTCACCTTTCTTTCATTCTGTATGAACTACTTTTCCTGTCTCTTTCATGTGTTGACTGGCTCTGGGTCTCTCCCTTGTTCTCTCATCTCTCTCCTACTTCTCTCTGCCCACCTAGACTTACCTACCTATTCTCCCTCTGCCTATTTGTCATTCAGCATTTTACTAGATCAATCAGGTACCTTAGGCAGGCAAAGTGAAACAAATGCACCACATCTTTACATAGTTAAACAAATGCAGCATAAACAAATGCAACACCCCTTTACATAGTTAAATTAATATTCCACAACATACTCTGACTAATTTTTTTTACTTTATGTATTTTTTGCCTGTATGTGTGTGTCTGTATGCATGGTCACACCAGATGCCCAAAAAGGTCAGAAAAACTCCCCTGGAACTGGAGTTACAGACAGTTATGAGCCACCATGTGGGTGCTTAGAAACTAATCCAGGTTCTCTGGAAAATCAGCCAGGGCTCTCAATTGCTGAACCATCTCTCCAGGCCCTGTATACTAAATTTCAGCACTCACTCGTTCTGTGGCAGTAGCACGTCCTCCAATTGTGAAGACTGTTACAGACAATAAGATGAGAACATCTGGCCGGGAGGTGGTGACCCGCGCCTTTAATCCCATCACTTGGGAGGCAAAGGCAAGCGGATCTCTGTGAGGTTGAGGCCAGCTTGGTCTACAAGAGCCTAGTTCCAGGACAGGCTCCAAAGCTACAGAGAAACCCTGTCTCGAAACCCCCCCCCAAAAAAAGAGAATATCCAATCCCCACCCATTTTCTTCAGTATTAATTCTGAGTGGGGGAGGAGTGTGCAGGTGAGTATTCATGAAGTCAGAGGTATCAACACTCCCCTGGAGGTGGAACTCACACAGCAGGCAGTTGTAAGCTATCTCACACAGCTGCTGGAAATCAAAGTCAGGTCCTCTTAACTTGACTAGCAGTAACAGCTCTTAGCACTGAGCATCTCTATACTAAAACTAATTCCAATACTAATTTCTAAAGATTTATTTAAATTGCTTTTATATTTGAGATTATAATTCTCCCTTCCCTTTCCTCCCTCCAAACCCTTCCATATACCCTTCTCTGCTCTCCTTCAAAGGATTTATTTTTTTTTATGTGTCAGTCTACATTAGTATGTTTACCATATGTTCAGAGAAACCAATGGAAGACTCAGATCCTCTGGAACTAGAGCTACAGTTGATTGTGAGCTGCCACATGGGTGCTAGGAATCAAACCTGGGTCCTCTGGAAGAGTTGTCAGTGCTCTTAACTGCTGAGTATCTCCCAGCCCAAATCCAGGATCTCTGCAAGGGCAGTAAACACTCTTAACTGCTCCAGCATCAATTTCTTTTTTAATCATACTTGCAAGTAATATTTTGGTTTGGCTGCTAAACTGTCAGTGTTCATAGGAAGAAGCAATGCCTATAGAGTCAAATAGGCCTAGGCTTGCATACAACCTACCCCCAAGTGTTACCCTCACCTGAAAATTCTACTGTCTTACCAAAAAAAAAAAAATCTATTTCTTACAGGAAGTTTTTTATCTACTTAGCATGTATACTAACTTCTTCTCTTTCCTTAAATATATCCTGTTTCTTAAAATATAAAATTCAACAATGTAGATTTTCTACTATCCAAAACATATCACAAGGAAACTAAGGATGTTATTGTTATTAATACAAAACTTTCTGAAATGAGCTGAAACACAAGGTATGGCATGGTTCTTGCTAAAAGCCCATCACACTCTAAGACAGACATACATGAATCTAATCTACATGGGAAGTAGAAAAAGACAATCTCCTGAGTAAATTGGGAGCATGAGGACCTTGGGAGAGGGTTGAAGGGGTGGAGAGAGGCACAGAGGGAAGCAGAGAAAAAAATAGAGCTCAATAAAAATCAATTAAAAAAATTCCATCACTACCACATTTATCTATCAAAGGCATCAGTTCAGAGTAACATCCAAAAGTGCAGCAACATTCAGAAATACATGCCAAGGGAAAGGCAGGCAGGGGTGCGGACAGACAATCTTGACAACACTCCACACTATTACAACATGCAGCACACGAGCTATGACCAGAGCTGTTCGTTTGTTTTTTTCAAAGACTGTTTCCCTGTATAACAGCCCTGGCTGTCCTGAAATTCTCTCTGCACACCAGTCCTGCCTCTGCATCCTGAGTGCCGGGCTTAAAAGTGTGCATCACACACCTGGCAGTGATCAGAGTTTTAAACACCAGAATGAGAGCAAAACAGGCACAAATGGCCCGTTCTATAGAGGTAAAAAGCAAAGACTCAGAGAAGCCCAAGTCACAGAATTCTCATACAGCAGGTCCAGGGCTGGACCAAGGCCAGGACAGCCCTTCCACAGTCACTGCAGCTATATAAAGCACTGGGCTAGGCTGGTTAAACTTCCATTAAAAAAGGACAGAACATGAGTCAGCAAGATGGGTAAAGGCACTTGTCACCCAAACCTGATGACCTGAGTTTCATACCAGGAACCCAAAGACAGAAGGAAGAATCAACTTCCTAAAATTGTCCTCTGAGGCACACACACACTGAGAGTGGTAAATACGTGTATACACATGCACAGTAATTAGAAAAAGAAGTTAGGTGTAGTGGTGTACACTTTTTGTTTTATTTTGAGACAGAGTTTCTCTGTGTAGCCCTGGCTGCCCTGGAACTTACTCTACACCAGGCTGGCCCTGAACTCAGATCCACCTGCCTCTGCTTCCCAAATGTTGGGATTAAAGCATTCTCCTCAACCAGCCGGTGGTGGCGCACACCTTAATCCCAGCACTCGGGAGGCAGAGGCAGGCAGATCTCTGTGAGTTCAAGACCAGCCTGGTCTACAAGAGCTAGTTCCAGGACAGGCTCCAAAGCTACAGAGAAACCCTGTCTCGAAAAACAAAAAAGGAAAAAAAAAAAAGGCATTCTCTACTGCCCTGATGTGGGAAGCCCCTCCTATGTCGTGAATATGTTTTTTTTTTAATTACAACTGGTTAATAAAGAAGCTGCTGTGGCCTATGGCAGGGCAGAATATAGCTAGGCAGGAAAGCCAAGCTGAATACAGGGAGAAAGAAGGCAGAGTCAGGGAGACACAAGCAGTTACAGGAGAAGCAGAATATGAGGTAACAAGTAACGAACCTCGTAGTAAATTTTAACCAACAGAAATAGGTTAATTTAAATTATAAAGAGCTAGTTAACAATAAACCTGAGCTAATAGGCCAAACAGTATGTAATTAATATTAAGTCTCTGGGTGGTTATTGTAAAAGTGACTGCAGGACGAGCAGCTTTGTAACTTTTTTGTAACCTCCAGTTACAAAGCCCGGCGAAGATAGTATTTTTTTTAATATTTATTTATTATGTATTATTTATTATGTATACAGCATTCCTTCCATGTATGCGTGCAGGCCAGAAGAGGGCACCAGACCCCATTACAGATGGTTGTGAGCTACCATATGGTTGCTGGGAATTGAACTCAGGACCTTTGGAAGAGCAGGCAATGCTCTTAACCTCTGAGCCATCTCTCCAGCCCCCGAAGATAATATTTTTAAAGCAAAATAAATACAAATATAAATAGAAAGCTGGTAAAATGAATCAGTAGGTAAAGAGTTTGCCGCCAAACCTGACAATCTGAGTTCAATCTCCAGGACCTACACAATGTAAGGAAAAAACCAACTCCTAAAAGTTGTACTCTGACTTCCACAGCACTCTGGCAAAAACATGCGTCTCCGCCCTCCCCTTACCTGAAATAAATAAATGCAAATGTTTAAAGTATAGGAAGGTAATGTTTCTAGCCTTCCACTGCTAGTCAGTATCTTCACTACATAATGAATGTGTTTGTTTCTTTAAGCGCCGCTTAACTGGTTAAAACAAAACCCAGCAGATTGGCATTGGATATGTAAGAAGAGTTCAAACACCACATACATAACTGGTAGAGCATTAACAATGTAAAACAGCACCTCCCCGATTTTGTGTTACTCCAGCAAAATGCCTAAATTTGCCAGGAATGGTGGCATATGCCTGATAATTCTGTGAGTTCCAGGCCAACAAGGCTACATACTGAAACCCTTTCTCAAAAAATAAAATCAAAGTGGGATGGAAAGATGGCTCAACAACAAAAAGCACACACTGCTCTTAACAGAGGACCCACATTTCAATTCCCAGCATCCATGATAGGTAGCTCACAACTCCCTGCAACTCCAGCTCCAAGGCATCCAATGCCCCCTCTTCTGACCTCAGAGAGCACTGTATTCACATGCACATACTGGCACACAGGTATATACAATTTCAAATAAAAATGAAGTACTTTTAAAAATTAATAAAAATTTAGTGTGTTGGCTCATGTCTTAAATCCCAGCAGAGAAAGGCTGAACTCTCTGAGTTTGAGATTAGTCTGGTCAAATAGTGACTTCAAGAACAGCCAAGATGACAAAAAAAAAGTAGACAAGACTACATAGTGAGACTTGTCTCAAAATCAGTAAGTATTTATAAAACTAAAATTTCTAATTTTAGCATTAGTGGAAACTTTCCAAGTGTGTACAATGAAACTGCTTGACGATAAAATTATGATTTTAATATGATTATATATCCTGCAAATTTAAACATAATCCTTCAGAATGCTTGAATGTAAATCTCATTTCACTTAATTCTCAGCAATGGGGGAGGGAGTGACTCATGCTTCTCATGGATCAGCTGTATGCTTACACTTAATTATTATTACAACTAACATAATACAACTACTTTCTCAATCTATGAGGTCATTTCATTATCCTCTTTATGAGGATACCCACCAAGTCTCAAAGTAACAATTCAAACAAGTTAAAAGCAGAAAACAACATCTAAATATAGGTCCCTGTTACTCTACCACAGCACACTGCTAGGCCTCAGGTCAATCTAAAAGAATATAACTGAAGACAGCTACAGCTCATGCTTAAAGGAAAATGCTGCCTACACAACCCCTGGGCAAGCCCAGTCAAGACCCTGGCTCCACAGGCAGGCAGTTTCTCACAGGCCTACCTCCTGGAATGTTTGTCTTCATCTGAACAAGAGTGTGCCTGGCATTGTTGACCTACCTACATTACACACTTGAGAGTCCTGCACCCCTACTAAACTGGGAGCTCAAGGATTGGGACACCAGCCTCAAGTCTATCCACAACAGACCTAGAGGCACAGAACAAAAAGACCAGGAACTACCTACATCAAACACATGGTGAGGGGCTGAAAAAGAAGGCCTGTGGTAGTGCTGTGGGGAGGGGAAGGAGGCAGGTTCCTTCTGTAAGCTTAGGTTGACTTTTTCATAACAAGGGGTACTGATGTAAAACAGCCAGTTCACACATTAGAAAAAGCTCAGCCGGGCACTCGAGAGGCAGAGGCAGGCAAATCTCTGTGAGTTTAAGGCCAACCTGGGCTACAAAGTGAGTTCCAGGATAGCCAGGGCTGATACACAGAGAAATCCTGAAACCCTGTCTCAAAAATACAAAAGAAAAGAAAAAGCTCAGAGGCTATTAGCCTTCTGAGTTATACTTTCTTCCTCCAGTAGTGACAGGGGTAGGCAATATACAAATCCTACCAATAAGCACTGGCTTTGACTTTAGTGTCTGTTCTGGTTAAATCTGTGCCTGCTGGGCTAACAGCTACCAAAACTGCTGCTGAACTACTAAGGTAGAAGCAAAATCTGGCAAGATAATAATGAAGGACAGAAAACAAAAATAATCAATACAGACCTAGAGCTGTCAAAATTAGCACAAGAATTAGTGCGTAGCTCAGAATCTTATCTATTACCCATGGGGTTACTCCCAAAGCTGTTTAAAAAGACAACAGCATGAATGAATCCAAACCACCTGTCCTTTAAGCCCAAGAGGGGCCAACAGGCGCAGAGTGCTAAGAGCAGGGCAGATGGACAGGAGGTCTGACTCCACAGTCATCATCAGCATCTACTCTCCAAGGGCCCTCAGAGTTCTAGAACCCTAAGAGACTGTGTGGGGCCAGAGGACCAGGGTTCAGCTTCCAACACCCACATAAAGGCTCAAAACCATCAGTTAACTCCAGTCCCAAGGGATCTGACACCCTCTTCTGATCTCCTCAGGCACGACACCATATGTGCAGGCAAAATACTCATACACATAAATAAATCTTTAAAAAAAATTTTAATTTAAAATATCTGTTAGCCGGGCGGTGGTGGCGCACGCCTTTAATCCCAGCACTTGGGAGGCAGAGGCAGGCGGATCTCTGGGAGTTTGAGAACAGCCTGGTCTACTAGAGCTAGTTCCAGAACAGGCTCCAAAACCACAGAGAAACCCTGTCTCGAAAAACCAAAAAAAAAAAAAAATCTGTTATATTTTATATGTTGTATTTCTGTTTGCCTTCAAGTATGTATGTGTACCACATGTTGGATCCAGTGGAAGTAGGATGACTGATGGATGTGAACCACCGTGCGGGTACGGGGTCCTCTGCAAGAGCAAGATATGCTCTTAGCCACTAAGCCAATTCTCCAACACCTCTTTATTTTTTTTTTCAAAGAAACTGTGTAGGGGAGAATCTTCTTTTCTTGGAGGGGGAGCACACAGGGTCTCACTGTGTAGTCTGGGCTGTCCTGGAACTCTATGTAGACCAGCATGCCAGCAGCAAGCTTCAGTTTCACTGGGATACCCTGTCTCACAGGGATAACTTGTAGAGTGACAAAGCACAATCTCTCACCTCCATACACATGTACATGGGTGTACACACCACCAACACACATGTATACACTGCACACATACAGAAAAAGAAAGAAAAAGGCACCGGGCAGTGGTGGCGCACGCCTTTAATCCCAGCACTTGGGAGGCAGAGGCAGGCGGATCTCTGTGAGTTCAAGACCAGCCTGGTCTACAAGAGCTAGTTCCAGGACAGGAACCAAAAGCTAAGGAGAAACCCTGTCTCGAAAAAAAAAAAAAAGTAACTTAAGGCAGCGAAGTTAACTTCCTCAGGACCACTTGGCTAAGATATGGCAAGCCCAAGACTCAAAATTGAGAATTTTAAGCTCCCAACCACCAAGTCTAGCTCTCAACAGTCCAAAAAGGAGAATCCCCCACTCCCTCCAGGCACTTCTAGGACTGTGACTGAAACCTAAAGGCTATGAGGCAGCTCTGCTACCTGTCATTAAGTCCACCAGCATCACCTTCTGTGACATATCTTCCAGAGGCTGCCTAGAAGTTGATCCTGCCAAGACTCACCCCAGAAGAGCAGAGGACACACCCATGCTATACAGCCAACCCAAGGGTAAAATCAGGCTAGTTCTTGGTGCTTTTGGAAAGCACCTATGGGTTGGCCCAAATAAAATCTAAGGAGGGCACAATACAGTATGACAAATGGGCTGCCTGCTTGGGAAGCTGATAAAGTTTCTGGGGCTCTTTAGGGAAGGTCTTGGAGACACTGCCCATGACAACTATGGGAAAAGAAGGATTTAGTTTCACTGGTGTATATTCTAAGCAGGTCAAGGCTGGCTAGAAGAAAAATCTGTAGTCCCCCAAGGATTTTCTCTTCAACTACTAAAACTTTATTTAATTCTTAAAGGAATAAGCCATATGTCACCTATTCCTCAGTGTTGGGGGCTGGGGTGTCACTGAGTTGGCAGATATGGGGGATACACAATGGACAGATAGAATTTCTGAGAGATAGATGTATACCATTTCTCATAACTCACCAGGGCCCAAAGAAGGTACCCCTTAAAGCAGAGTCTCAAAGGATAAGAAATCACTCAATACAGAGAAAATAGACACATCACACTAGAGTAGAGTGCCTTGCCTGACTGCTTAAGGCCCCAGATTCTTGTACACCAAAAAGGGGAGTTAGGGGTCAGTGAGATGGCTCAGCGATAGCATTACAAGGAACTGAGGTATAGCACTGACACTACGGGGGATGGGGGGTGAAGGGGACAAGAGGGACATCAATAAAAAGATCTAGAGTTGGGGCTAAAGAGATGGCTCATCAGTTAACAGCACTGGCTGCTCTTCTAGGCGACCAGAGTTCAATTCCCAGAACTACATGGTGGCCTAAAAACTGCCTATAATGCTAGTTTTAAGGAGATCTTCTTGCTTCTGTGGGCACTACCCAAATGGTGCACAGACATACATTCAGGCAAAAACACCTATGTACATAAAATTAAGTTTTTTAAAAAGAAAAAATCCAGAGTAACAGAGAGAGATGGTTCAGCAGATAAGAGGACCTGCTGCTCAAGCCTAACTCTGAAGTCTTGATGAAAGGACAAAAACAACTCCCACAAGCTAAGCTCTGCCTCTATAGACAAACTGTCATCCAGGAGCACACCCAGTCACATAAACACACAATTATAAATACAAAAAAAAAAAAAGACTTTTAAGACAGAAATAATGGTGCTTGCCCCCAGCACTGAGGTGGAAGAGACAGGTGGATCTGAGTTCGAAGCCAGCCTGTTCTACATAGCGAATTCTAGGACAGCCAAGACTACATAGAGGGAACCCTAAAAAAACAGCAGCAAAAGCAAATAAATAAATAAAAATTAGAAAGGATTGTAGAGATGGATAGCTCGGCAGTTAAAAGAAGATTGGCTGCTTGTCCAGAAGACCCAGATTTGATTCCCAGTACCCACATGGCAGCTTACAACCACCTTTAACTCCAGTGACAGGAGAGCCAACACCCTCTTCTGGCCTTCTTGGGTACTAGGCATGCACACATAGTACATAGATAGATATACATGTAGGCAAAACACATATACACATAAAATAAATTTAAAGAATTTTAAACCCAGTGAGAAGCTGGGAAGTGGTGGTTCACGCCCTTAATCCCAGCACTAGGAAAGGTGGGGGCGGGGCACACATAATCTCTGAGTTCAAGGTCAGCCAGACAAAGGGATAGGTTAAATGACAAAAAAGGGGGTGGGTGGGCAGACAGTTAAATGGTAAAATGCTCACCTGTGCACCCAGGGTATCCAGCACCTTGTGCTCCTGCACACGTGTGCACCCCCCCCCCCCGTGCATCCCCCCATACTAGTATTATTAAGGATGGTTGAATTAGTTGAATTAGTCTCAACTGACTGGAAGACATAACCTTAGGAGAAAAAATGCAAATTTGACAGGTATAACTCAATGTAACACACCTGCCTAAGCATTCATGTTCAATCTCTAGCACTGCCAGCACCAAATACTAAATAAGGGTAGGACCTGACAAGATGGCACAACACAGGGTTTGCCATGTAAGCCTGATGTAAGTTTGATCGTCAAACCCATAATGGAAGAGAACCAACTCCCAAAACTTGTTCTCTGATTTCTACATGTGTGCATCACTAAATCAAACATATCACACACAAAAAAAACCCACTTTTCTCAACTTTTAAAAATAATTTAATTATTTTTATTTTATGTGCATTGGTGTTTCATTCGCATATATGTCTGTGTGAAGGTGTCAGATCCCCTGGAATTGGAGTTACAAGCCAGTCATGAATTGCCATGTGGGTGCTGGGAATTAAACCCAGGTCCCCTGGAAGAACAGTCAGTGCTCTTAACCACTGAGCCATCTCTCCAGGCCCTACTTTTCTCAATTTTAAAACCCCAGAATCCATTCCCACCATGGATTCAAGTCATTGATAATGGCTTACCATGTATAACATCATGTAAAAAAAAAAAACTTGCCTCACTCCCTACCTTTCTATTTTTTTGAGCTAGAATCTCACATATACTATGTTGCCCAGGTTAGCCTGGAACTTCCAGCTCCAAGGAATCTCCTGCCTCAAGCTTCTTAGTAGCTAGAACTACATAAACACATCCTCTCACCTCTTAAGACAATTATTACCAGACCATGTCAATGCTCTATAGTTAATTACCAAGTTAGGAGGATATAAACCTGTATTCAAGAGCAAAACAGGGGGCTGGAGAGATGGCTCAGAGGTTAAGAACATTGCCTGCTCTTCCAAAGGTCCTGAGTTCAATTCCCAGCAACCACATGATGGCTCACAACCATCTGTAATGAGGTCTGGTGCCCTCTTCTGGCCTGCAGGCATACACACAGACAGAATATAGTATACACAATAAATAAATATTTAAAAAAAAAAAAAGAGCAAAACAGGTCATTGCTTAGTACAACTACTTCCAAGGAATGAACTGCTACTGAATAACTCCTGCTCCCTGGCATAAGCTTAGAGACTAAGGAAGTACACCAAGTCAACACTACTTCAAAAACACTCTAAAAATGCTACAAATCGAACACAGTCAACAAGACGAAACAACAGCCTACAGAATGGGAAAAGATCTTCACTAACCCTGCTTCAGACAAAGAGGTCTGATCTCCAAAATATACAAAGAACTCAAGAAATTGGACACCAAAAGATCACATAATCCAATTAAAAAAATGGAGTACAGACCTAAACAGAGAACTCTCAACAGAGGAATCTAAAATGGCTACACTTAAGGAAATGTTCAACATCCTTAGTCATCAAAGAAATGCAAATCAAAACAACTCTGAGATTCCATCTTACACCTGTAAGAATGGCCAAGATCAAAAACACTGATGATATCTTATGCTGGAGAGGTTGTGGGGAAAAGGGAACACTTCTGCATTGCTGGTGGGAATGCAAGCTGGTACAACCCCTTTGGATGTCAGTGTGGCAATTTCTCAGAAAATTAGGAAACAACCTTCCTTAAGACCCAGTAATACCACTTTTGGGTATATATCCAAAGGATGCTCAATCATGCCACAAGGACATGTGCTCAACTATGTTCATAGCAGCTTTTTTTGTCATAACCAGAACCTGGAAACAACCTAAATGCCCCTCGACCAAAGGATGGATAAAAAAATGTGGTACATTTACATAATGGAGTACTACACAGCAAACAAAAATAACGACAGCTTGAATTTTGCAGGAAAATTGATGGAGCTAGAAAACATTATTTTGAGTGAGGTAATCCAGACACAGAAAGACAATTATCACATGTACTCATTCATAGGTGGTTTTTAAACATAAAGCAAAAAAAAGCCAGCCTACAAACCACAATCCCAGAGAATTTAGACAACAATGCAGACACTAAGAGAGACGACGTACATAGATCTAATCTACATGGGAAGTAGAAAGTATAAAAAGACAAGATCTCCTGAGTAAATTGGGAGCATGGGAACCTTGAGGGAGGACTGAAGGGGGAGAGGAGAGGCAGGGAGGGAAGCAGAGAAAAATGTAGAGCTCAATGAATATCATGGAAAAAATTTTTAAAAAAATGTTTACAGAGCCGGGCGATGGTGGCGCACGCCTTTAATCCCAGCACTCGGGAGGCAGAGGCAGGCGGATCTCTGTGAGTTCGAGACCAGCCTGGTCTACAGAGCTAGTTCCAGGACAGGCTCCAAAGCCACAGAGAAACCCTGTCTCGAAAAACCAAAAAAAAAAAAAAAAAAAAAAATGTTTACAGTAAAAAAAAAAAAGATGCTACAAATCTCAGTGCCTTGGCTCAACTATTATACCATCATAACTAATAAAATGTACTTTCCCCACCTGTAAATCCACAAAGTTCCCTTTGAGAAAAGTCCCTTTGGGAAGCTACTCAATGGGAGGGCCGTAGGGAAACGGTGTAGGGAGGGGGACAACACCATGATCAGTGCAATCAATTTCTACAGTCTTTGCTCTGGGCTTTGTAGCTATTTCCTTGTTCCTGACAAAAGCAATGGTTACAATCTAGGTGTTGTCTTCAACACTGAATTAGCTGCTTTGCAAATTAAAATGTATTTATTGCTTTGTTAACATTGTAAATCTTTTTTGCTAATGTTGAAATTCAAAACTTTCAAGGTGGTGGTGGTGGCTCACTCCTCCTTTAATCCCAGTACTAGGGATCTCTGTGAGTTTGAGGCCAGACTGGTCTACAGAGTGAGTTCCAGGATAGGTTTCAAAGCTAAAGAGAAACCCTGTCTGGGGGAATAAAAAATAAACTTCCTTAAAACTCCCCTTTGTTGAGATACCTCAAAAATTAAGAGCATTTGGTTCTTGTAGAAGACAGAGGTTAAAATCCCAGCATCCACGTGACAGTTCACAATCGCCCATAACTCCAGCTTCAGAAAATCCAATATTCTCTTTTTTTATTTATTTGTTGTTTTTAAGGTGGGGTCTCTACATAGCCCTGCCTGTCCTGGAACTCACTGTGTAGACTAAGCTGACCTTAAACAGAGATCCTCCTGCCTTTGCCTCCAGAGTGCTCCAATACCCTCTTCTGACCTCTGAGGGGAACAGTCACACAAATGACACACAGACATACAGGCATCCAAAACAATCCTACACATAAAATAAATCTAAAAAATAAACTACTAAGCTTTCTCAAATTCATTTTTCCTAAAATAACTTTTCAATCATATTTATACATAGGTATAAATAAAAATAAGATATATGAAATTATATCTTTTTTGTTGGTGGTGGTGGTTTTTTGGAGACCAGAGTTCTCTGTGTAGCACTGAAACTCACTCTGTATACTAAGCTGGCCTCTAACCTACTGAGATCCACCCACTTCTGCCTAAATGCTGGAATTAAAGGCATGTGCTACCACTGCCTGACAAAACGGTGCTTTTTATTACTGTTGTATTAAAGAAATAGCTAAAGGGCTAAAGAGATGGCTTACTGGTTAAAGAGTCCAAGGATCTGAATTCAATTCCCCAAACCCACATGGTGGTACAACAACAACTATCTGCAACTCTAGTCCCATGAATTTGGCTTCCACTAACACCAGGGAAACACATGGTACACAGACAAACACCCAGGCAAAACACTAATAACAAAAGCCAGGTGCAAGCCTTTAATCCCAGCATTTGAGAGGCAGAGGCAGGCAGATCTCTGTGAGTTTCAGACCAGCCTGACCTACAGAGTGAGTTCCTGGACAGCCAGGATAGGACTACATAGTGAGAACCTGTTTCATAAAAGCAAAAAATAAAACAAAAACAAAAACAAACAAACAAACAAGAAAAACCCAGCAAACTGTTTCAATTTTTCACTACCAGAAATTCCTTTATTTCTGTCTGAAGTACTGGGATAGTATTGACCAACCAGAGGCAATGACATTTTCTTTCTTTTGTTTGTTTAAGACAGGATCTCCTGGAGCCCAGGCTAGCTTCAAACTCTTATATAGCTGAGGCTAACCTTAAACTCCTGATCTTTGTCTCCATCTCAAGTCTAGGATTACTTACAGGATTACTTACCTCGCCCATCTTGTTTAATTTTTGCTTTGCAACTAACCAGGCTTAAACTCTCAAACCCAATGATCAGCAACATTAAAATAGGACTTCCCTCCTGAACTGAAAGAATCTCCATCCACAATTTCCTTCTCTCTTCTCCCCTCCCCCATGGAGAAAAAATGGAGACAATATGACGAAGAATGTAGTATTTCACACTTGAAACCAGGGAGAATCAGCCTATCATCCCACCTCACCATGGTCTACTATTATAGTTATAACTCTCCCAATCTATTGAAACTCAAAACTGCTTCATTTGCAAAAACAAAGATGACCATAGACTAATTTTGAGTGTTGAAAACAACAAAAAACTTAAGTAAAATAAGCTTAAATTAGTAAGTACTTAAACTTTTTCCTGAGCTCAAATTTTAGAAAACAATTTAAAAACTGTAATTCCCCTTCTAGATGTCTGACAGCCTGGGAATGCCGAACTGGATTAATGGGGACAGACCATGGAGATACCAGAATAAAATTAGGTCAGTTGGTCCTGGTGGTTCACTCCTGTAATTCTAGCAGTCAGGAGGCTGAAGCAGGAAAATCATTTTTTATTTATTTGAAGTCGGCCTGGGATGCAGAGTAAGGTCTTTGTCTCAAAACATAAGAGGCAAAAATAAAAAAATGAAGAAAGCCAATTCCTGCTCTTCAGAAACACAAACCCAGCACAGGACAGGCACCAGACTGTGACAAAGAGGAATGTGAAGTGCTTGGGATGGGGGAGGCTCACACAGACCAGGGACAGGTGGTGACCCAAGGACTCCCCTTAAGGAAAGGGAATTGAGAAGATAGCTTTTCTCAGGCTGAGCAAACACACATACAAAGGCAGAGCACAGAAGGAATACCATCCTTAAGCTTTGTTTGGGACTCTCGGAGCTGTGTTAAATCACGTATTATCTTAGCCTTTGTAGGGTAGTCAGAGGCAAGCCAAAGAATCTCTTTGCATTCTCTTTTCTCCTCTACAAAGTTGGAATAATAGCTAAATCAAAAGGAAGACTAAACATGATCATGAATATGAAGCACACAATAAAACTGGAAAAATGGCAGTTGTTGCAATAATTAGGTGCAAAAGCATCCAGAACCTCTTAAGTTGGCAAACCAAACCAAAGAGACTGCTTTCTCTTTCATGGAGAAACTCTGTCTCAAAACAAAACAAAACAGAAAAGTCTGTAGTGGGCACTAAGAAGTCAGGATCGGGTGATAAGATGGCTCAGTGGGTAAACCTGCCCCCTTGAGTGGACCACGTGGCTCCCATCCAGTGGAAGGAGAGAACTGCCTGACAAGCTGGACTCTAATCTCTACATGAATGCCGTGGCACAACATATTATCCACACAGAAAGAAAGAAAGAAAGAAAGAAAGAAAGAAAGAAAGAAAGAAAGAAAGAAAGAAAGAAAGAAAGAAAGGGAAGGAGGGAGGGAACTTTGAAGAAGTTAGGGGAGCTGGAGACATGGCTCAGCAGTTAAGAACACTGGGACCGCTCTTCCAGAGGACCTGGTTCAACTCCCAGCATCAGCATGGCAGCTCACAAATGTCTGTAACTCCAACCCCGGATATCCAACACCCTCACACAGATAGACATACACGTAGGCAAAAGACCAATACATACAAAATTAAAAATAAGTACATTATTTTTTAAAAAAATTTAAAGAAGTTAGAGTTGTTACAGATAAGACCATAGAAGACTTTAACCAGAATAAAAAAATTAAATACTTGCTTTAGAAAAAGGAACTCTGGAGTTCATGAAGGGTAGTTCAAGTTATTTAAAAAGGTACCTGAGAGGGGGTGAATGAATTAAAGTAATTTCAATAAAATCAGGAGAAACAGCATGCATTCACCCATCTTCCTAAACTGAAACCCATAAGACTAGAGGGACGGCAACTTTGGGGGACTTGAACACGGAAGCGATTAGCTCTCCTTTCTCTTAGGAAAATGATGGGCATCAGTGGCAGAGCAGAGAGGGGGCTCTATCATCGCAGTTTCGTGCCCACTGCCACTCTACTTTTAGTTCAATGTTCCCTCTAGGTTTTCTTTTGTTTCCAGCGTCTTCAGCAACCACGTACATCGCAGGCAAGGAGGAGGCCCAGCTATCTGTTCTCAGGAGCCAGCTCCCCGGGCCTTTTGTATTTCCGGTCAGGCGGTAGCTCCGCCACACTACCTGGTAGCACTCAAACACCGGCGGGGTTGTCTTTAGAGGATGTCGGCAAATGGACCAGTGAAAAACAGAAATCAACCGAGAACCTGGGTGCTTCACCAAAGGAACCACTTAGTGAGATGACAGTCCGCTACATTCAAGATACAAAGTGCGTACTCCAAGTTATTTTTGTAAACTTTGGCCGGTTTTGATTCGAACCAAAGAAGCCAACCCCCACCCCCACGTCAAAAATGTCACTTTGCTTCATCAGGGAAAGGAGATGAGGATGACTAAGAGGTGGATTGGAAGGAGAACCTAGCTGCGACGGGGGCCGACCCCGAGCCTTCCTAGAGTTGGAACTTGTCCGCTGTGTGACTCTGCAGTCACAAGGCGATAGTTTGCGAGGACCCAACACAATTTCAAAAGACCACCAACTAACTGACCTAACTTTGGCCGCCTGCCCTCCTCCTTCCTTTCCCGTCTCGGGCCTCGAAGCCTCCCGGTCCCGGACCTGTGGGCTGGCGGAATGGGGCTCAGAGTCTGGCGACCGCGGCCCAGGACCGGGCGGCTCCGCGGCGCGGACTCCCAGCCGGGGCTCCGGCTTTCTTCCCCGAGGACGCCCAGCTTGGGGCCACCAGGCCCGGCCCACACATCAACGGCGTCCTCGACCCGGACCGCGGCCGCTGCGACGGAGGGCCCGGCTCCGCTCCGGGAGGAGGGGGCGCGAGAACTGCCCAAGCTGATCCGAGAGGCCGGCGGCGGCGACGGCTCCCGGCGCGGCCTTGCGCTCCCGCCCAGGCTGCGGCCTAGGCGGCCCCGTTACATCTCTCCTCCACACGCGGCACAGCGGCACTGCGGGGCCACGCAACGAGAGATGGAGGGTGGCGACGCCCCAAGGAGCCGCGGCCCGCCGTGGGGGTCCCGGCCCGGGGACGACGCCCCCCCGCCTGGCCAGCGCCAGAGAATGGCTTTTACCTTCATCAGCCTCCTGCTGGCCGCCATCTTGGATCTGGTGCTGCTGCTTTCCCAAAATGCATCGCGGTAGGCCAGGCGGCTAGAACCCCCTCACTTCCTGGAACGGGGGAGGGGCGGGCCGGGCAGAGCGCGGAACAGAGAAGAAATGCCTACTGTGTGCCGGTCCCAGTGCTGGGGAGTCCTGTGTAGACCCAAATGACCTGGACAATTAAAGGCCTTGCCTTATGTAGGCTCCAATCCGACGGTCAATACACACGGTGCCTGGAACGTAGTAGGTGCACTATAAATGTGTACACAAAATGAAGATTATTTCAGACACTGCTAAATATTATGAAAAAGTAAAACTGGGAGATAAGAAAGTGACTGTGGGACTGAACACGTGATACAGTCGATAAGGTGCCTGCATGTTCAAGAAGGGCCTTAATTTGGATACCTACTTAAAAAGCACGCATTATCCCCTGCTCTAGGAGAGGACTGATACAGGCAGATCCCTGAAGTTCTTTATTTAACCTGTCTAACTAAATCGGTGAGCCTCAACCTCAAGGAGAAAACCTGTGAAGTGCAAACATGGAAAACATCCGTGGACCTCAGGTCTGCACATGCGTGTGTGTGCATGCCTACGCTAATTATCACATACAGCCTCCCCCACACAAGCAACGACAAGGATCTACTTTCAGAAAACCTCATTGAAGGAGTACTATGAACTTAAGTGAATTATGCCTTTAGTTCTGGCACTTGGGAGGCGGAGGCAGGCAGGACTATAAGTTCTAACCAGCCTAGGCTACATAGTATAACCTATCTCAAAAATAGTAAGAGCTGCCAGTAGTATCACACACTTTAATCTCATAACTCTAGCAGTTTAGAGAGGGAGGCAGAAAGACCCAAAGAGAAAGAAACTTCTAGATGGTAACTCCCAGCAGAGCTTTGCCAGTGGAGAGGTTTTGCTGGGGGAGACTGAGATGTAGATAAGGTCTCAAGTAGCCCAAGGGTGGCCTCAAAACTCACTCTGTAACTAAAGATGACCTTAAATTCCTGACCCTCTTTTTTATTTTATTTTATTTATTTATTTATTTTTGGTTTTTCGAGACAAGGTTTCTCTGTGGCTTTGGAGTCTGTCTTGGAACTAGTTCTGTAGACCAGGCTGGTCTTGACCAGGCCTGGCATACGCCTTTAATCCCAGCACTCGGGAGACAGAGGCAGGCAGATCTCTGTGAGTTCAAGACCAGCCTGGTCTACAAGAGCTAGTGCCATGACAAGCTCCAAAGCTACAGAGAAACCCTGTCTTGAAAAACTAAAAAAAAAAAAAAGGCGTGTGCCACCACCGCCCAGCTTCCCGACCCTCTTTCTTTCACCCTCAAGTGAGAGAGTGCCTTTGAGTCACCTGTACTTCAATAAACCCACTAGAAGGACTCCTTTCTTTTGTCTTTTGGTGCCCTTTCTATCTAGAGTAAAGAGTCTTCCCAAGAGAAATCACCAATGAGGAATGGTGGACTAGGCCACATCTCAGACTCCATGTTTGTAGAAGGCTTGGGGGGTGCTCTAAGGAGAGACTCTAAGGAATACAAAGCTGGCAGTGTGGGGCCAACTGAGATGGGAAGGAATGCCTTGCTGTCTGTCAATCAGCAGAGTCAAAGGATTCTTCCAGGAGGGCATTTAACTCAGAGGTTGTCAAATTTGTTTCCAACAACATAACTCTTTTGTTTGTTTTTGGTTGTGGTTGCTGAGATAACGGTTTGCTATATAGTCATGACTGGCCTTGAACTCATAGAGACCCACCAGTCTTTGCCTCCCCAGTGCTAGAATTAAAGGTGTGAGCTGTGATGGCCATCTTAAATATATAACTCTGTAAATAGTTCTCAGCACAATGAGATGGCTCAGTTAGTAAAGGTGTTTGCCTGTAAACTTGGTAAGCTGAGTCTGGTTACTGGAACCTACATGGTAGAAGAAGAGAATCAATTACCACAAGGTGTCCTCTGAATTTCCCACAAGCACACCATGACGTGCATGATAATACACACACACACACACACACACACACACACACACACACACACACGCTCCTCCAGAGGACCTGAGATTGATTTCTAGCATCCACCTCACAACCATCTAGAACAACCATCTCCAATCTCAGCGTATCTGATACCCTCTTCTGGCCTCTGAGGGCAGGCACTATGTACACCTGGTGGTACTCAGACATACATGCATACAAAACACATAAAATACATTTAAAATTAAAAATTATACAGAGGAGGCAGTCTTGATGTGGTGAAAGGGAGAACAGGGAGGGCAGAGGCAAGAATAGTCAAAATTTTGGTTTTGTTTTTGAAACAGAGTTTTGGTATATATCCCTGGCTGTCCTGGAACTCACTGTTTGGACCAGATTGACCTCAAACTCACAGAGATCCACCTGCTTCTTGCTCCCAAGTGTTGGGATTAAAGGTGTGCTACAGCACACCTGACTTTTTATTTCATATCTGTGTGTGTTGCCTGCATGTATGTCGACGCATGACTTGTGTTCTGGTGCCTGTTTAGGCCAGAAGAGGACATTGGATCCCCTTGAACTAGAGTGACAGACAGTTACGAGCCACCGTGCTGAGAGGTCGGTGCTCTTAACCCCTGAACCATCTCTCCAGGCCTACCTACTACTACCTCTTTCTTAAACCAGTATCTTTCTTCGAATATGATACATGACACTTACGACTAGATGTGCACACTGAGGCAGGCAGGACATTCTGTTTCCTTCAGTTCCTACCATCATTCCTCTCTAGTCCTGTGGTATCTCCAGGGAACTCTGCACACTGAGACAGTCAGGACATTCTCTTTCCCACAGCTCCTAGCATCATTTCTTTCTAGTCCTGTGGTATCTCCAGGGAACTCTAGAGTCTGTGTAATCTCTCATTTTGTGATAAAGTAAGATTCAGAGAAAACAGTAACAAAGATTAAACCTCCGAATCTGTAACTCTCATATCCTATACACAATGGGGTCCTGTTCCTACAAAGGAACAGAGTGAAGACTAAGAAAGACAGCCTTCCAAAACACTTCTGACATGCTGCAGGGGGTTCTGGCATGACTAGCCCAGATGGTGACCGTGGGACTAGTGTTGTGATCCACTCCAAACCCTCCCCCTGTGACAGGCTGACCTCCAGACCTGACAGCCTGAGGTCCCACTTAAGGCTGCAGCAAGTCACACAAGCGGTAAAACCACCCCCACCACCATAAAGTAAAAAACTAACTATTCAGCCCTAGTTGCCAAGTACCCTGGAAAGCCACCAGCACCCATGGATCCTCTTTGTAAACCAGTGCCATCTAAAGGCTTCATGAAGATAACCCTTCTTCCAACCCAGGACAAATTCAAGGCTAAGGCCATGATTCTACTTTTTCTTTTCTTTTTTGTTTGTTGTTCGATTTATTGGTTTTGTTTTGTTTTGTTTTTCAAGTCAGAGTTTCTCTGCGTAACTGTCCTGCCTGTCCTGGAACTCACTTTGTAGACCAGGCTGGCCTCCAACTCACTGAGATCCATGTGCCTCTGCCTCCTGAGTGCTGGGACTAAAGGTATGTGCCACCGCCACCTGACTGGTCCTACTTTCTCACTTGCCCACCTCACACCACATCTGCTTCAGCTCTGGAAATGAATATCTTCAACCATAATTCTTGCGTTCTTGTTTCCCAAAGGTATTTTTTTCCTTTTTTTTAAGATTTATTTATTTATTATGTATACAACATTCCTTCCATGTATGCTTGCATGCCAGAAGGGGGCACCAGGTCTCATTATAGATGACTATGAGCCACCATGTGGTTGCTGGGAATTGAACTCAGGAACTCTGGAAGAGCAGTCAGTGCTCTTAACCTCTGAGCCGTCTCTCCAGCCCCCCAAAGGTATTTTTTATAGACTCGAGATCTGGCTTGGAAAATAAGGATAGCAGTCACAAGGTCAGGTGCTGGGTACACACAGCAGTTGGCAGTGCCAGTGCTTCCTAGGCTAGGCAGGCACCACAAGGAGTTTCTGATGGGATGTATGGATACAGAAAGCCAGACCTCAGTGTGTTTCTTGTTAGCCACTTAATGTCAAGGCCGGAAGGAACCAGATTGAAGGAGAGTTCCTGAGCCACAAAAGTGACCAGAAGAAAGCTTGTTTTGCTTTGGGGGAAGGAGGAGAGTCTGCTGCCTTTCCTTTGAGGAATAGACTTTGCCAACAACCTGGCTGAAGAGTGACCTTCACTCCTTGCCCAGTTTGAAGCCTCTGTTCAGCACCCTGATGGCCAATGCACATCCTGAAGCTCTAGGCCTTGTGGACAGGTGGTATCCCAGTACTGAAGCTAAGTAGACCAAGAGACCAAGTTGGACAGTACCATATGTCCTTCCTGCCTGCCTGATCATAGGTCTTTTATTTATTGATTTTTTTTTTTGGTTTTTCGAGACAGGGTTTCTCTATGGTTTTGGAGCCTGTCCTGGAACTAGCTCTTGTAGACCAGGCTCTTATTTATTGATTGATTGATAAATGTTATTTATTTATTATTTTTACAGTGCTCTGCCTGCATGTATTCCTGCAGGCCAGAAGAGGGCACCAAATCTCATTATAGATGGTTGTGAGCCATCATGTGGTTGCTGGATATTGAACTCAGGACCTTTGGAAGAGTAGGCAGAGCTATTAACCACTGAACCATCTCTCCAGCCCTGGTCATAGGTCTTTATCCAAATTTTCATGGGAAAGGCATTCCATTTTTACAGCTTCTGAATCCACTCTGGGCAGAAACACAAAGGTATCTTAGATATATATCCATTCCTCAAAGGAGAAGCAGCAACAAGTAGAATGACCAGGGTCACCAAAGGAGCTGTAGTGTCTTAGGGATTCCAAGCTCAGCCTGGAGAATCCAAAAGGCTTCCTGGAGTAGGAAACCACCAAAGTAATACCAGAGGACAGAAAAAAGTGAGCAGAAGGTGAGAGGAAAAGAGCAGGGTTTGAGCCAGGTGTGAAGGCACACATCTTTAGTGTTAGCTACTTGGTAGGTAGGCTGAGGCAGGAAGGTAACAGGTGCAAGGCCAGTCTGGGCAATGTAACAAGATCCTGGCTCCAAGGAAGATTTTTAAGGGGGAAGACTGGAGAGATGGCTCAGCGGTAAAGAGCACGGACTGTTTTTCCAGAGGTCCTGAGTTCAATTCCCAACAACCACAGGGTGTTTCACAACCATCTGTAATGAGGTTTGGCACCCTCTTCTGGCCGGAAGGTAAACATGCAGACAGAACACTGTATTCATAATAAATAAATAAATCTTAAAATGTAGAAGAAGTGGTGGAAGGTACACATCTTTAGTCCCAGCACTCAGGAGATAGAGACAGGCAAATCTCTGTTAGTGGAGGCCAGTCTGGTCTACATAGTAAGTTCCAGGACAGCCAGGGCTATGTCGAGAGACTGTTTCAAAACCAACAGACAAATGAAAAACAAAATAATTGCATCGGAACAAATGAAAGTTCTCAGATATATGCCCAAGACAGGACACGGGCTAAAAAACAAGACTTAAGAAGGCCTTGCACTTCCACCACTGCACTGGTTAATCTAAAAATTCAGTTCAGGGACTGTAGAGTTGGCTCAGTGGAAGAGACTGCTCTTCCAGGGGACTTGGGTTCAATTCTCAGCACCCATATGTCTGCCCACAACTATCTGGAACTCCAGTTCCAGGATTCAACACCCTCACACCATTGCACATAAAATAAAATCCATTTAAAAAAAATTTAGCCAGGCGGTGGCAGCACACGCCTTTAACCCCAGCTCTTGGGAGGCAGAGGCAGGCACAGATTGCTGTGAGTTCAAGGCCAGCCTGGTCTACAAGAGCTAGTTCGAGGACAGGCTCCAAAGCCACAGACAAACCCAGTCTCGAAAAACCAAAAAAAAAAAAAAAATTAGCAAATAACATGTGAGGCTGAGACAAAATTGTAAATGTCCTGGCTAAAATACTGGGCAGAAAGTCCTCACAAGTGACCCTGAGATGGAGCAATTGGAGAGAGGATACTCATGACTTTAAGGTAGAATTTTGCAAATGTGAAACCCCACTTAGCTACTTCCAAGCTATGTGGCCATGAAAGTTCTTCATCTCTGAGCATCCTAAATGGATGAAGGTAAAGATGAATCAAGAAGCCAATTGTGCTGGGTGGTGGTGGCGCATGCCTTTAATCCCAGCACTTTGGAGGCAGAGGCAGGTGGATCTCTGTGAGTTAAGACCAGCCTGGTCTATAAGAGCTAGTTCCCGGGGGCTGGAGAGATGGCTCAGTGGTTAAGAGCATTGCCTGCTCTTCCAAAGGTCCTGAGTTCAATTCCCGGCAACCACATGGTGGTTCACAACCATCTGGTGAGGTCTGGTGCCCTCTTCTGGCCTGCAGACATACGTACAGACAGAATATTGTATACATAATAAATAAATATTTAAAAAAAAAAGAAGAAGAAGAGCTAGTTCCCAGGACAGGCTCCAAAGCTAAAGAGAAACCCGGTCTCAAAAAAAAAAAAAAAAAGAAAAGAAAAAAAAGCCAGTTGTACCAGGTGATGATGGCACATGCCTTTAATTCCAGCACTTGAGAGGCAGGCAGAACTCCGAGTTCGGGGCCAGCCTAGTCTACAAAGCTAGTTCTAGGACAGCCAGGACTACACACACACACACACACACACACACACACACACTGTCTCAGATCTCCTGAGTAAATTGGAAGCATGGGGACCTTAGGGGAGGATTGAAGAGGGGAGGGGAGCAGAGAGAAGTAGAGCTCAATAAGTATCAATAAAATAACATAAAAAGCAGGGCGGTGGTGGCACACGTCTTTAATCTCAGCACTTGGGAGGCAGAGGCAGGCGGATCTCTGTGAGTTCGAGACCAGCCTGGTCTACAGAGCTAGTTTCAGGACAGGCTCCAAAGCCACAGAGAAACCCTGTCTCGAAAAACCGGAAAAAAAAAACAAAAATAAAGAACACTGTCCCAAAAAACCTCAAACAAGAAGCCAGCGGTGATAGTACGCACCTGTAATTCTGGCTCTTGGGCAGTGGAAGCAAGAGAATGAGAAGTTCCAAACCATCAAAGGACTGAGGCTGTTAACTCGGTAATGGAATACTTCACTGGTATACACAAAGCAGGTACAGATCCCCAGTAACTGGCTTTGAAAGATAGATGATACTAAGCCCAAGCACAGTGACTTCTCATTTGTAAAATGACATAAAAGTTTCAGTTGATGTAGGAAAACGCTTAGCAAGAAGGGGTTCTTGGAGGAGTAGGCACAGAGATGTTACAGCCACACTGGGTAACCTCACCCACTTAGGGGCTCAACCACAAATTTAAGCAGATTCTGTGGTAACTTCTCAGTTACCTAATCCAAACATGCTACCAGAAACCCTAGTAGAGCCAGGTGAGGTCTGACCACAATCCAGTTTTACCCACGCCTCTGGCCACTTTCTCTAAGTCCAGGAGCAGCGACCATCCAGGGTCTCTACTGGGGATATAGGTCTGGAAGGGAATGCAGTGTCCAGGAGAGAGTGGAATGAATCACAAAAGCCATGGAGCAGATGAAGTGTGAGCTCAGAAATATGCCCAAGGTAAGTTCGGAGGCCAGTTTGAAAGAGATCTCAGGAGTCGCACCCTGCCTAGGGAGAGGTGGCAGGTTATAAGAGAGACCACCCCCAAGGCGGAAGGGGCGCGCGGAGAGCCCCTAGGGGCGCCGGAAGGGGCGCGCGGGGCGGTTGGCAGCGGCCGGGGCCGGCGGCCGTTGGCTAACTGGCCTACCAAGCTAGCTCTGGCTTCTTGCCGGGCTGCGGCCACAATGACAAAGGATTCACCCACCCCTTTGGGTGGTGGCCGCTCGTCGCCCAAGAAGCCAGGAAGCCCCGGCCCAGCGGCAGCAGTGCTGGAAGAGCAGAGGCGAGAGCTAGAGAAACTACGGGCAGAGCTGGAGGCCGAGCGTGCGCGCGGCCGGGCGGAACGGCGGCGTTTCGCAACCCAGGCGCGCCAGCTGCGGGAGTCGGCCGAGCAGGAGCGGCAGCAGCTGGCTGACCATCTGCGCTCCAAGTGGGAGGCACGACGTCTCCGGGAGCTGCGGCAGCTGCAGGAGGAGGTGCAGCGCGAGCGTGAGGCTGAGATCCGGCAGCTGCTGCGCTGGAAGGAGGCAGAGCTTCGGCAGCTGCAGCAGCTGCTACACCAGGAGCGCGATGGTGTAATGCGCCAGGCTCGGGAGCTACAGCGCCAGCTGGCCCAGGAGCTGGTGAACCGCGGTTACTGCGGCCGCTCGGGGGCGTCCGAAGCCTCCGCGGCTCAATGCCGCTGTCGCTTGCAGGAAGTGCTGGCGCTGCTGCGCTGGGAGACCGACGGCGAGCAAGCCGCGCGCATCCGCCACCTGCAGGCGGCGCTGGACTCGGAGCGGCAGCTCTTTCTTAAATACATCCTAGAGCACTTCCGCTGGCAACCCGCTTTACCGGAACCGGCGGACCCCCAAGCCGCGCATTCCTTGGAAGAGCCACCCCTAAAAGCCCAGAGCAACACTTATGACACCCCAAAGCCTGCTCGTCGACTCGGATCCCTCGAAAGCCTGAGCACTGGCGTCCGGGTTAGCTCTCCAAACGAACTGCTGCCCGTGCGCTCCAGCTCCCTCGAATCCTTGACAAGAGCACATTCCTGTTCACTGAGTTGTCCCCGGGCTTCCGAATCCGAGGTAGGGGGCTCTTCGACCAGCGCCCCCATCCCAGGCACCCCCAGTCCCCATCCGCCGCCTCAGCTACCATCAATACATAGAAAAACTAGTGAGCTGCAGGAAGAAAGCTCCGAGAACAGGCCCTGCTTAGCCCTGGCCCCCTCGCCGCCGGGTCAGGACTACCACGAACTGGTGAGGCAGAACTCGGAGTTGGCCGAGGCATTGCAGGTACTTGTTCGCCGCTGCTGTGGCCTGCGCGAAGAGAATTTGCAGCTGCGGCGTTCGGGCTTCTCCGATGAGACCGATGAGAAAGTGAAGTGGCTGAAGGTGAAGCACGCAGAGCTGACCGGTCTTGCTCAGCGCCTTGAAGACAGGGTCCGCAAGCTGCTGGAGACCAACCTTCTGGCCGTGAGCGCTCCTGTGCCGGGTGAAAGCCTCGAGGGACTGAATCTGGGCCAAGTGTTTACCCGTCAGTGCACTCAGGACCTGTCAGAACAGGCTGGCGCGCTGCAAGCCAAGGATCTGCAGATCGAAGCACTTAGGCGGGAGTGCCACCTGCTGCAGGCGCACATCGCCACGGACTTCGGCAGTTCCCTGCTTCCTGGAGAGGGCGCCACCTGCGCGCAATGGTGCAGCATCAATGACTTGGACCGGCTGCAGCGTGAGTCTCAGCGGGAAGTGTTGCGCCTGCAAAGACAGTTGACTCTACATCAGAGTAAAGCCGGAGCCCGGGCTGAAGCAGGCAGCCTCAGCTCACCCTCCGAGACAGCGCAACACCAAGTGCAGGCTCTGGAGAGGGAACTGGGTGCACAGCGGCGGGAATGCGAGGAGCTGAGCGCTCAGGCAGCCGCCGCAGAGCGGCGATATGAGGAAGCAGAGGCACAACTGCAAGCTGCGCTGCATAAGGGCGCCAGGCTGTCAGAGGAGAACGCGCAGCTGCAGGCCCTGGCCAACTGGGTGAAGAAGATAGCAGATGAGAACAGCAATGTTCCCCAGCAGCAAAGCCACGCGAGGCAGAGGCAGGAACTCAAAGATACTGGCCTGCTGGCTGAGCAGCTGCTGCAACAAGCGGAATGTGTGCAAGACAGGTGGCAGCAGCTGCAGTACTACCAAAATAAAACCCCGAGTGACCTCCAGGCTTCCGGGAGAGAGATGCAGGACTTGCAGTGTCAGCCTGACCACCCCCCGAAGACATTGGAGACCACCCAAGCTTTAGAGTCCCAAGCCAGGGGTAGCAGGAAGCCCAAAATCAAGCCAAAGTCTGAAGAACATGCATTGCCACTGCCTACCAGGGACATACAACCTCCCGTTTGTCTCTCCCAGCAGAACTCAGCTACCCTTGAGGAGCCAGCTGGTATCCCCCAAGTGTCAGACAAAAATCCTACCAGTCAACCACTGGACTCCAGGTCCCAAGCCAAGAAAACCAGTTCACACTCAAATTCCTCCTCTGAGGTGGAGTCCATGTGGGCTACAGTGCCATCCTGCCTTTCTCTGGACATGGACACAGCAAGTGAAGTAGATGATTTAGAACCAGACAGCCTGTCCACTCCCCTGGAAACAAGGAGCTCTGAGGCTCCCACCACTCCCAAGCTCAAGATCTTCTTGGCTAAATATAGCTACAGTCCACTTGAAGGGTCTAACAAGCATTCTCAAGGCCAGCTCCCTCTCACAGCCGGGGATTATGTATATGTCTTTGGGGACATGGATGAGGATGGTTTCTATGAAGGGGAGCTTGTGAACGGGCAGCGAGGGCTAGTGTCCTCCAACTTAGTGGAGCAGATTTCAGGAAGCCCTACCCTGAACCACCTATTCCCCGAGTCCCCTGAAGTTGGTCCCACTGCACTCCCAGCTGAGCATAGCAAAGCCTTGAAGAAAGACGGCTTATTACTTGGGGAAGTTCAGGGAGCAGTGGAGAGAGGCCTATGCCAGGTGGTAAGGGCAGACTCTAAGACAGATAAGGCAGCAGATAAGGTTTTAGAAACCGAGACAGACGCCTGCTGGCTGGGCATGAAACCAAGCATGGAGGAGCGGAGTTTCTCCAGACCCCTTCTGGAGGCTAAAGGAGTGTTCTGTCTGGCCCCCATGCAACTGCAACTGCAGAATGTCACAGCTACCTCTGCCACGATTACGTGGGCCTCTGGCAGCAATAGATACCCCCATGTGGTATACCTGGAAGATGAAGAGCATACCCTAACTCCCTCGGGTGTGAGCTGCTACACCTTCCAAGGTCTACGTCCTGGCACACGGTACCGGGTGAGGGTGGGGGTGCAGCTCCCTAGGGACCTGCTGCAGGTGCTATGGGAAACAATGTCCTCCACTGTCACTTTTGATACACCTTTAGCGGGACCCCCTGACCCTCCTCTGGATGTGCTGGTGGAGCACCATGCCTCTCCAGGTTTCCTGGTGGTCAGTTGGCTCCCTGTGACCATTGACTCGGCGGGGTCCTCCAATGGAGTGCAGGTCACTGGCTATGCTGTGTATGTGGATGGGTTTAAGGTGATGGAAGTTGCTGATCCCACCGCTGGAAACACCCTGCTGGAATTTTCCCAGCTTCAGGTTCCCCTAGCATGCCAGAAGGTTTCAGTGAGAACCATGTCACTCTACGGTGAGTCCCTGGATTCCGTGCCAGCCCAGATTCCTGAGGACTGTTTCTCTTGTTCCCCATTCCTAGAGACTCCTCCCTTCAGCTACACAGATGGTGACCCTTCTGCCTGCAGAGTTGCTTTCTCTGTTTGTCATAAGAAGCTGGTACAAGCTTCTCCGAGTACCAAGCCCAGCTGCCATAGCCCCAGAAGCTGTGAGGAGCCTCAGGATGAGTTTCTAGAAGCATTCTCTGAAGAACCTCCAAGGAAGCATTCGCCAGTATCCAACTTGAGCTCAGAAGGGGCAGACAACCAAGTCCAGGGGCCCACAGAGGCCTGGAAGGACTATGAAAAGGGCCTATCTTTTCAGGAGAGTCCCAAGAACCACAAGCCACTTCTGCTCTTTGGCAAGTCTGGGCTGGAAGATGGCCACTTCCCACACATATGCATCAGTGGAAGTCCTGCTCCAGGATTCACCCATCTCTCCCCAGAGACTGGACCCAGGAAAGTACCATGTCAGGAGAAGCCTGGCCTTGAGAAAGCCTTTCTTCAAAAGCAGTATGCCCAGATGCTCCCACCTCACCAGCAAGGCGCCAGCCAATGCCTGGCAACTGACTTGCATCACGTTTTGGAGGATACGGAGGCTGTGTGTTTGGATTCTGAGTGCACAGAGAAGCTAGGACAAAGAAAGAACACTTTCCAAAGTGGACAAAGGCAGGAGACTCCAGGAGGCAAGAGAGAGTGCCAGTTTCATGAGCCTACCTCAGCGCTGTGCCCAATGCCAACCAACAAAGTCATTAAGATGGCAAGCGGTGGCCCTGAGACAGAAGCTAATGGTCCAGTCAGGGTCTTTGTGGCCCTCTTTGACCATAGCCCCCTGGTGATGTCTGTCAACTCCAAGGCTTCAGAGGAGGAACTGGCATTCCGGAAAGGGCAGTTGCTGAGAGTGTGGGGTTCAAGGGATCCTCATGGCTTCTACCATGGAGAGTGCAATGGACAAGTGGGCAAAATCCCTGGACATCTGGTAGTTGAGGTAGAGGTGGGCACAAGGCAGACTAACGAGAGGTGGCTTTTGCCAGCCCAAGGGCATCTGCGTTCTGAGACTCAGCATGAAGACTTGGAGGGTCTAACCAACTCCCAGGGATCTTTCATGCCTCAAGGGACTCCCAGAATACCCACTCTGTGGACCCCAAAGACAATGGTTGCAGCTCTGGACTATAACCCCAGGGATGGGAGAGCAGGGGTCCGGGCAAAGGGTAAGCTGGTGCTGAGGGCTGGAGATGTGGTCACAGTTTATGGACCTGTGGATGATAAGGGTTTCTACTATGGTGAGTATGGTGGGCACAGGGGCCTGGTCCCAGCCCATCTGCTGGATGCCTTACCTGTCTATGGAGAGTAAGCAGGACTCCTTTGTAGGGCGGTAGCCTCTGGCTGCCCACACCCCTTGGAAGGAGAAGCAAGCACGTGCACCTTCACACAACACCCCTCCTTGCCAGCCACCTTAAGCAACACTGGCTCCAGGCGACATCACCTGAAACTGAGGACAGTCCTCAGATAGCCTTCTAGTGTCCAACAGAGGCAGGACGTAAATCTGAATTCTTTCCAAAAGAAAACCCTTGAGAGTTTGTTATGAATAACCATGACAGGCATCAGAAATGCCTTTTTCTGTGATCAGTATGTTTTCTTTAACAGGTTAACGTTATCCATCCATTGCCTTGTATGAAAGTCTCAAGAAAAGTCGCATCTTAAAATGAAAAAGCAAACAGAATGCTATTTTTCTATTTTATGTTCAACCCTCATTAAAATGTTCATAGAAAAAGAGAATACTTCGGAAGTTAAAGAATGGCCAAGGGGAAAAGAGCATACACGTTTCCTCTCTGCTCCCTTTTTTGCCCAGTAGATGGTGGCAGAAGTATTTTCCTGAAAAAAAGGTACATCCTTACCCTTGGGTGAGTCTTCCTCAGGGCAGACTGGTCCAGCTAAAGAGAACATGAAGAGGCGTAGGTGAGAAGTCTCTGGGCTGGGGCTCTGTACTGTTAGGTGGGGTCAGTGTTCTTAGCTAGGAGCCCTACTCCAGTAACTGCTGGTGCTCCCATGGTGTTTTGTAAGATTCCCTTGGGAAAGCCTTTTATGCCAAACCTTACCGAAGGACCTACGGAGATTCAAAGGAGCCTAGCTCATGCTTGGAGTCACACAGCTCCTCCCATGGGCTTCCAGGCTCTCTAGGCCAGCAAACATGGAGGACAGTCTTGATCCTTCTCCCTTCAGGTCCAACAGTGTTGACAGAGAAAACTCTGCCTTCCCTAGTGTAGCCAGAAATGACTGGAAGCCCCGAGGCAAAACTATTGAGCCATCTCTGTTCCACGTGGAGGAGGCTAACGTGTATTTGAAGGCTGCTCTCTGAATGTGGGAAGAAGAAAGGGGCAGTCAGGAGACCCTCAAAGGATGTACAAACTCCACGGTATGCAGCCACCTGCGTCCCCATAGACTAAGGCTGCTGTCCTTTCTCAGTCCCCATGACCCTGAAGGAATGGTCAGTCTCAGACCACTCGGCAGCTCATCAGAGGAGGACTAAGAACTTCTTGCCTGCTGGGCTTACTGGAGAGCAGGCAGGGCCTTTTCTCTTACTCCAGTGGTGAATGTGAGCAACACCTCTCATAACTTGTTATTTATCAGTGTATTTGTGTTTGTGCGGTCTTGCAAACATACCATGCTGTGTTACCATGGAGGTCTGTACCACGGGGTCAGAGGACAGCTTGTGGAAGTGAGTTCTCTCTTTCCACCATGTGGGTCCCAATGATCAAACTCAAGATTTTAGGCATGGTAGCAAGTGCCTTTACCTGCTGAGCCATCTTACAGGCCCTACAAATGTTTTTTTTTTTAATTGTTAGGCTGGGTGGGGCTGATGGTTCAGTATGCAAAGACGCTTGTAGCCAACCTGAAGATTTGAATTCAGTCCCCCAAATCTACACTGTGGAGAGATTTCTTTCAAATTGTCCTTTGACCTCCATACATGTGCCATAGGATTCACAGGCCAACATACATACACACAAAAGAAGTATAAAAAAAAACCCGCTGGACATAATGGTCTATGCCTTTAATCCCAGCTCTCAGGTCTACTTCCAGAGTTACAGGACGGCCAGGACTGTAGAGAGAGACCCTGTGCCACTCCCTGATCCAAACCAAAAAACAAAAAAAAAAAACTGAAGGGGCTGGAGAGGTAGCTCAGCAACTAAGAGCATTGACTGCTCTTCCAGAGGACCAGGGTCCAATTCCACATGGGGGCTCACAGCTGCCTGGAACTCCAGGGCATCCAGTGCTTCCTTCGGATCTCTGTGGCACCAGGCACATGGTACACATACATACACACAGGCAAAATATACAAATCCTTAAAAATAAAATTAAAATGTAAAAATCAACCAAAACTGTTAAACAGAGAAACCCTGTTGTGGGAGAGGGGAGCATTATTGTAGGAATTAGGGATATAACTTGGTAGGGGCCTAGAATGTGGAGGGCCCTGTGTCCAACAACTAGCATGCTAAAAAAAGTACCTTAAGTTAATTTTTTTTGGGGTCAGGGTTTCTCTGTGTAGCCCTGTCTTGGAACTTACTCTGTAGACCAGGCTGGCCAGAGATCACCCACAACTGCCTCCCTAATGCTTAAAGTCCTATGCCACCACAGCCCAGCTTAAAAAATATTGTTTTTAAGTTTTTTGTTTTTGTTTTACTGAGACAGGGTTTCTCTGTGTAGCAGTCCTTGACAATCCTGGAACTCCCTTTGTAGACCAAGCTGCCCTCAAATTCACAGAGATATGCCTGCCTCTGCATTCTGAGTGCTAGGATTAAAGGCGTGCGCCGCCACCACCCAGCCAGCCACCACCTTAACCACTTTTTTAAGTGTACAGTCTCAACTAAAGTCCCTGGAACTTTTCATTTCACCCACTGAAACTACATCTACCAAACTATAGTGCCCATCCCCCACGACGCTTCCCCCAGCCACGGACTGCCTTTGAAATATTGCCTGGGGTGCTTTCAGTTAGAGCAGGTGGAGAGGACCCTGCCCTGCAGTCTCCTGCAGCCCTCATTCTCACCTCCCACACTCCCTCCGTTTTCCTTGCCTGTTCCTCAACCTGCATCTGGGCAGACCTGTTTGGGGCTGCATTTGCCTCCTAAGACCTTGTGTCAGAGAAAACAGGATTTTTCTTTTTATAACCCTGCAGGCCTGGAATCCAGCTGGCTCCCTTCCCCAAATGCCCGTTTATTTCTGGGGAAGGGCATGCATGCGAAGGTCAGAGAACAATCTGTGGATGATTGCTTTTTTCCTGCGGGTCCCAGAAATCTGGCGCAGGACATTACGCTTGGAAACACTTTTGCCCGCTGAGCCATATCCTTGGTTCCTGCCCCACACCCTCTTAGAGCACCCTAGAATGTGCCCCACCAACCCACAGGAATCATTTCTCTAAGGGCAAGAAACAAGCGCCAGGCCTGCCCAGTCTAGCAATGACCTACAATCTTCTCACAACCTCGCTCTCATAAATCTTAAATCTCAGAGGCCATAGGAAATTTTAGTAAATATTTTTTATTTATTTTTTTTTTATTTTTTTATTTTTTTTTTTGGTTTTTCGAGACAGGGTTTCTCTGTGGCTTTGGAGCCTGTCCTGGAACTAGCTCTTGTAGACCAGGCTGGTCTCGAACAGTAAATATTTTTTAAAAAGAGTGGAAAGAGCCGGTAATCCCAGCACTCGGGAGGTAGAGGCAGGCAGAACTCAGCCAGTGGAATTCGACGCCAGCCTGGAGTGAGTTCCAGGGCAGGTTCCAAAACTACACAGAGCAACTTGTCTCGAAAAACAAAAACCAAACCAAACCAAACAAAAGAGAGTGGAAGAGGCAGGCAATGGAAACTATAGAAAGCTGATGAAGGCGTAAGTAGGGAACTGGGGCAGGCAAACATTGTTTGGGGCCCAGCTTGGGTCTTTCTAGAACCCTGAGACTCTAGAAGAAAGGTTGTGCAGGTCTAGTGAGGTCCTGAAGGCTACAAGTAAAACAGGAAAGACCTGAATGTGTCTGTAGTGGCCTGCTCCCTGGCTGGCCACATGGCTAGAGACCCTAAGTTCCCACCTGTCAGGGAGGTAACTAAGGAAGACCTGAAGAGCCTATGCCGGAAGGACTTAAGCACGGGGGACCATTGAGCTGGTATTGACACTGCTCACCTCTGCCAGAGAGAGCCTATTTGTCCCCTCCTACCTGTTCCTGATGCTCCCTGTCACTGTCTGCACGTGTGTAGTTTCAAAACTGAAGGTGAACTGATCTGTCTAGTTAGGTATTACGGTAGAGTAAGACGCTGTCTTAAAACCACACAGCGTTGGAGCCATAGCTCGGTTTGCAGGGTGCTTGCTTGGTATGCGGGAAGCACTAGATTTGATCCCTAGCGCGGAATGGCATGGGGCATGGGGGCCATACCAGCAATCCCAGTACACAGAAGGGAAAGGCAGAAGACCATTCTCTTCTGTAGCAGGTAGAGTGATGTTAACCTTGCCTATATGGATTCTATCTCAAGGTGGCACTGTCCTTAATCTCAGTACTCAGGAGGCAGAGGCCAGCCTGGTCTACAAAGCAAGTTCCAAAAGAGCCAGGACTACAAAGGGAAACCTCTCAAAAACAAAAACAAACTGGGCGGTGGTGGTGCACACCTTAAATTCCAATACTCGGGAGGCGGAGGCAGGCGGATCTCTGCCAGTTTGAGGCCAGCCTGGTCTAGAAGAGCTAGTTCCACGACGGGCTCAAGAGAAACCTTGTCCCGAAAAACCAAAAAAAAGAAAAAGAAAAGAAAATGGCCTTCTGGGCTAGGTGCTGGTGGCACATGCTTTTAATCTTTAATCCCAGCACTTGGGAGGCAGAGGTAGGCAGATTTTTGTGAATTTGAGGCCAGCTTGGTCTACAAGAGCTAGTTCCAGGATAGCCAGGGCTGTTACAATAGAGAAATCCTGTCTGGGGGGGGGGGGGGACAAAAACAAAATGGCCTTCTGAAGGGGCAAATGAGATGGCTCAGCAGGTAAACCGACTGCTACCAAGCCTAATGAGTTAAATCTTCAGAACCCACATTGTGGAAAGAGATTGCTAACAACAGCCCAGTTGTTCTGCATGCAAATTGGAGAGAGAGAAAGAACATAAACTTAATAATTTTTTCTTTTTTTTTTTTTTTTTGGTTTTTCGAGACAGGGTTTCTCTGTAGCTTTGGAGCCTGTCCTGGCACTAGCTCTTGTAGACCAGGCTGGCCTCGAACTCACAGAGATCCGCCTGCCTATGCCTCCCGAGTGCTGGGATTAAAGGCGTGTGCCACCACCGCCCGGCTTTTTTTTTTTTTTTTTTTTTTTTGGTTTTTCGAGACAGGGTTTCTCTGTGGTTTTGGAGCCTGTCCTGGAACTAGCTCTTGTAGACCAGGCTGGTCTCGAACTCACAGAGATCCACCTGCCTCTGCCTCCCGAGGGCTGGGATTAAAGGCGTGCGCCACCACCGCCCGGCTTAAACTTAATAATTTTTAATGGTCGTCCATCTGCCCCGAGGTTTCAGCTAAACCTCTACAACTTCTCCAAGAGTTTCCTAATAACTTGGGAAGTACAGGGAGGAGGATCAGGAGTTGAAGGGTAGCCTAAACTGCAAAGCTAGTGGAGGTTAGCCTGGTCTATATAAGACCTTGTCTCAAAATAACTGTTCTTGGGCCTGGCATAACAGCACACACCTTCAATCCTAGCACTCTGGAGGCCAGTAGTGAATTCAAGGCCAGCCTGGTCTACTTAGTGAGACCCTGTCTCAAAAAAAAAAAAGGCAGGAAAAAGAAACACAACATTGTTCTTTGCCACCTCTTTGGGAAACTGTCTTTACCTCAGGCCTCCCCGGTTAGCTGACCTTCCTACATGCTTGAACAGCCCCCAGGCATAAAAGCCAGTCTCTGGAGTTACTCATCTACCCCAGAACCTCCCCTAGCTAACAATGCCTTTACCATACTGTCAAGATTCATGGCTGATTGGTATAGAACAGGCCCGGACCTTAGGAAAGGATCAGCCTGTGACTGAGACCACCCTAAGAAAGCACTGGCATTGGTATAGAACAGGCCAGTACCTTAGGAATGGATCAGCCTACTGTGACTGAGACGACCCTAAGAAAACACTGGCGTTGGTATAGAACAGGCCAGGACCTTAGGAAAGGATCAGCCTACTGTGACTGAGACCACCCGAAGAAAGCACTGACTTCCAGGTGCCCTGTGGGACTGCAGAGTTCTAATCTTGTGCCTTAGCTCACGTGTTTCTGCTCCAAGCAGCCTTATCCAGCATTCTGTTCAGCTCCCCCTTTCACGGACGAGGAAACTCGGGTTCAGAGAACAGAGGTCACCTGCCAAGGTCGGTATGCAAGATGGTAGCAGGGCCTGGGTCTGAAGCCAGGTGTGTCCCTTTGCCCTCTCCTTCTTATCTGGAAGATTCCTTCCCCCACCCTGGAGAAGGAACAGGGTCTAGGGAGGGGGGGGGAGGTTAGGAATTCAAATTGGTAGGACTTGGGGGGGAGGGGATAGGGAGTGGCAGCAGCTAGGACTTGGGCAACAGGGTCGTGAGCCTAGCAACACTAGGAGGGGCCTGGAGCACTTCCTGCCTGCTGAGTCAGAGTCACCTGAGGGACTCCAGGTGGAAACAGATTTTGGGAGAGATGTATCTGGATTGAGGCCCCCCAAAAGCACCCCAAGGTGGAGGGCCAAGAGGTAGAACTTGGTGCAGAGGGTCCCCCTCCCTAGGAGAAAGAGGCCTCAGAGAGGGCCACGTTTTCCAGAAGCTGGGAGTGGTCAGCCTCCACAAGGTCAGGCCAGATAAGAGCTGCAATAAGGCCCAGCCTCCCAAGTGATTGTGACCAAAGGCCCTGGCCCTGGGGCTTCCTGGTGTCCTGGCCAAACAGGAGATAGCCCCTTCCCCCACTGCCACAAGAGCTCCAGCAGACTCTGGTGATGAGGAAGATGGAGATTTGGACATTTTGAGCCTTCTCCTAGGTGTCTGGAGATTCTTGATGCGTCGGTACCCTCAACTCCTGTAGACTAAATCCGCTCTCACTATTTCTTACCTCTCAGATGCTGGGAAGGAGCCTCGGGTAGCGAATTGGCACATGGCCAGACCTTGTACCCCCTCTACCTTGGGACACCCTCTGTGCCCATCTCTCTACAAAGACATTCATGGAGGCTTTTGAGCTATGCCAGCCTGCCTGCCTGTCCAACTTCCTCACATTCGCCCTAGCCTAGGAAGTAAATGTGCCTATTTATCCGCATTTTACAGGTGGGAAAACCACAGCCCACAGAGGTCAGTTCTGGGGCAACAGGCTGGTCAACAACATGGCTAGGATTTGAAACCATGGGGTGCCCACAGCAACAGAAGCTTGTGTCCTCATCTTTGCTTCTGAGTGCACTGCCCTCACCATCAGTCACCCTTGCCGCTGCTCACAACACCCTACAGACACTCAGGAAGACCATGATTGTGAAATCATGGATTCAGGAAACTCGGTCAGGGGAGAGAGAAGTGGACAAGAGAGTTTAAGACTGAGCAGGTGAAGCTCACTGACTTTTTGTCTTTTCTTTAAAGGAAGGAAAGGTTTATTTTGGCTTATAGTTTGAGGTTACAGTGAGCCACTGGGAAGTGCTGTTGGTAGGGTTGCCAGGCAGTCACAACCATTGTGCACTTCTCCTTAGGAAGCAGGGGGGGGGGGGAGAGAGAGGGAGAAACTCACTTTGTAGCTGAGGCTAACCTTAAACTCACGGAGATCTGCCTGCCTCTGCCTCACCCACCCCCAGTGCTGGGATTAAAGGTGTAGGCCACCACTGCCCAGCAAAGATACAAATCTTATATTCATGAAACTGACAAATAATAAAAGATGTTAAAAAATAAAGATGTTTTATCACAGGCGGATCTCTGGGAGTTCGAGGTCAGCCTGGTCTACAAGAGCTAGTTCCGGAACAGGCACCAAAGCTACAGAGAAACCCTGTCTCGAAAAACCAAAAAAAAAAAAAAAAAAAAAAAGAAAGAAAGAAAGAAAGAAAAGACAACTCATTTGAAAAAAAAAAGAACTCATTTATTTGTTCAATGAATTATCTTGTTTTCCAAAGTATGTTCTAGAAAACAACAAAAAACCGCAACTTTTTTGGCATCTGTGAACCAAAGAAATAAATTGGTATATATATAGCTTTCTTTTCTCCTTTCCTTTCTTTCCTTCTTTCCTTCTTTCCTTCTTTCTTTCCTTCCTTCCTTCCTTCCTTCCTTCCTTCCTTCCTTTCTTCCTTCCTTTCTTTCTTTTCTTGGAAGGCCTTACCTGGTTTGGGTATTAAGCGGATACTAGCTTCACAGAAGGAATTTGGCAGTGTTCTTTGATTTCTATTTTGTGGAATAAGTTTAGAAGAATCGATATGAGATCTTCCTTAGAAGTTAGATACAATTCAGGAGCAAATCCTCTGGTTCTAGGCCTTTTATTCAAGGCAAGACTTTAAAAAAGTTTTAGAGCCCAGTTCCAGGACAACCAGGACTATACAGAGAAACGCTGCCCCCAAAAGTAAATTTTAAAAATTTTTTCAGATTTATTTTATGTGTATGGTTTGCTCAAATGTATGTCCGTGCATCACATGAGAAAAGGGAGTTGAGACTTGAGTTATGAACCACCGTTATGAGCAGCCATGTGCTTTTGACTGCTGAGCCATTTCAGCCCCAGAGGGAGGCTTTTAATAACAGCTTTACTCTCATAACTTGTAATTGGTCTGTTTGCATTATTTATACCTTCAGGGCTTGATTTTGGTAAATGTCTAGGAATTGGAAATTATCCCATTTCTTCTGGGTTATCCTGCTTTTCCAGCGTCAGTTTTCATAGTAGTAGTTTCCCATCGTGGTCTGAATTTTTGTTTGTTTGTTTGTTTGTTTTGTTTTTTGAGACAGGGTTTCTCTGTGTAGCCCTGGCTGTCTGAGAACTCACTCTGTGGACCAGGCTGTTGGGATTAGAGGTGTGCACCACCACTGCCCAGCCAGAAGTGTCTTCCTTTATCACTTTCTATTTTATTTATTTTTTGAGGCAGGGTCTGTCTGTCACTGAAATTTTAGCTCATGGATTCAGCTAAAGTGGCTGACCAGTGTGCTCTAAGGGTATCCACCCATCTGCTCCCAAGTGTTGGGGCGACAGACTGTGCCCTGTGCCTACCTTTGCACTATGGTTCTGGGGATTCAGACACAGGTCCTCAAGCTCACACTTCAGCCCCTTTACCAACTGAACCATCTTCTTGCACTTCACAGTTTTATTATCCATTAGCTGCTGATGGCCACTTAGCTTGATTATTGTAATTAGTGGCACATACATAAGCAGTAATTAAAAGTCTTCCAACCAAAGTGCTCAAGGCTAAAAGGATTCAATACAGAATTCTACCAGACCTTCGGAGAAGAATAGATGTATTTCTTAATTTTGTAAAATATAAAACCAGAGGGAAATTTCCTATTTCTTTTTATAAAGATACTATTACTCTGATACCTAAATCCATACATTTTGATCAAGTTGGCTTCACCCCAGAGATGCAAGGATGGTTACACACACACACACACACACACACGTACTCTGGCGTGTCATTTCATTTGTATTTTAATAAATAAAGCTTGCCTGAAGATCAGAGAGTAAAACAGCCCCATTGGTCAGCCTTACAGACTAGGCAGTAGTAACACATACCTTTAATCCCAGTAGCCGCACTAGTTACCATAAAAACAGGGGGGTGCCTGCCTTTAATCCCAGTGGTACACTTCTTTAATCCCAGCCCTGGAGAGGATTATAAAATGGGAGGAGAAGGCTCTCCATCTCATCCTGGAGTTAGGCTTGTCATTTTCGGGCTGAGTTAGAAGTAAGAACCAGTGGCTGGCTGCTTTGCTTTTTTGACCTTCAGGTTGAATCCTAGTTTCTCTGAGTTTTTAATCAATCGTGCTTCAGTACTAGAATACATAAACAGACTGAAAGACAAAAATCACATGATCAGGCTAGGCATTAATGGAGCACGTCTTTAATCCCAGCTCTCAGGAGGCTGAGGCAGGTGGATCTCTGTTAGTTTGAGGCCAGGCTGGTCAACAGAATGAGTTTCAGAACAGCAAGGGCTACACAGAGAAACCCTGTCTTGAGAATACAACAAAACAAAAACCATATGATCTTCTCAGAAACAGAAAAGTCTAACACTCCTTCGTGATGAAAGTCATGGAGATAATATATGAATACAGGGGACATAAGGCAAAAAAAAAATAAAGTTTTTACCAAGTTCACAGCAAACATCAATATAAATGAAGAAAAATCCAAAGCATTTTCACTAAAATCTGAAACAAGACAAGACTACTCTCTGCAGGCCTATTCAATATAAGTACTTGAAGTCTTGGCTAGGGCAGTAAGATCTGAGGGAGATAAGGGAATACAAATAGGAAGGGAAGAAATTAAAGTATTTTTTTTTGTGGTTTTTCTAGACAGGGTTTCTCTGTGGTTTTGGAGCCTGTCCTGGAAATTAAAGTATCTTTATTTGTAGATGCTATGATTTTATGCACGAAAGACCCCCCAAACTCCATCTTAAAAACCTACAGCTGATAAACACTTTGAGCAAAGTGGCAGGATACAAAATTAACACACAAAAATAAGTAGCCTTGGGCTAGAGAGATGGCTCAGTGGTTAAGAGCCTTGACTGCTCTTCCAAAGGTCTTGAGTTCAATTCCCAGCAACCACATGGTGGTTCACAACCATCTGTAATGAGGTCTGGTGCACTCTTCTGACCTGCAGACATACACACAGACAGAATATTGTATGCATAATAAATAAATTAAAAAAATAAGCTAGCCTTAGCCGGGCTGTGGTGGCACACGCCTTTAATCCCAGCACTCGGGAGGCAGAGGCAGGCGGATCTCTGTGAGTCTGAGGCCAGCAACAGAGAAACCCTGTCTCGAAAAACCAAAAAAAAAAAAAAAGTAGCCTTCTTATATAGAAATAACAGAGAAAAAGCCGGGCGATGGTGGCGCACGCCTTTAATCCCAGCACTCGGGAGGCAGAGGTAGGCAGATCTCTGTGAGTTCGAGACCAGCCTAGTCTGGTCTACAGAGTTAGTTCCAGGACAGGCTCCAAAGCCACAGAGAAACCCTGTCTCGAAAAACCAAAAAAAAAAAAAAATATTGCTAGAAATAACAGAGAAAGAAATCGGGGAAACAGCACCTTTCACAATAGCCTAAAAAAAAAAATCTGGGGGGCTGGAGAGATGGCTCAGTGGTTAAGAGCATTGCCCGCTCTTCCAAAGGTTCTGAGTTCAATTCCCAGCAACCACATGGTGGCTCACAACCATCTGTAATGAGGTCTGGTGCCCTCTTCTGGCCTGCAGACACATAGACAGAATATTGTATACATAAAAAATAAATAAATATTTAAAAAAAAAAAAAAAAAAAAATCTGAAGATAACTCTAACCAAGAAGATGGAGAAAATTGTATAATCAGGTTGGAGAGATGGCTTAGATGATTAAGAGCACTGAGTACTCTTTCAGAGGTTCAATTCCCAGCACCCACATGGCAGCTCACAACTGTAGCTCTAGTTCCAGGAGATGTGACACCCTCACCCAGACATACATTCAGGAAAACAGAAATGCACATAAAATAAAAATAAATGATCAAAAGTTAAAAATTGCATAATAAAACCTTTGAGACATTGAATAAAGAAATCACAGAACGTACCAGAAGATGGAAGGATCTCAGTGTTCATGGATCCGTGGGATTAATATTGTGAAAACAACCATCCTATGGGAAGCAATCTACAGGTTTAACTCAATTCCTATTGAAACTCTTTTTTTATTTTATTTATTCTTGTTTTTGAGACAGGGTTTCTCTGTATCTTCGGCTATCTTGGAATTCACTCTGTAGACCAGGCTGGTGTCAGATTCACAGAGATCCACCTGCCTGTGCCCCCTGAGTGCTAGGATTAAAGACATGTGCCACCATGCCGGGTCCCATCCAGATTCTTTCTTTCTTTCTTTCTTTCTTTCTTTCTTTCTTTCTTTCTTTCTTTCTTTCTTTCTTGTTTGTTTTGGTTTTTCAAGACACGGTTTCTCCACAGCTTTGGAGCCTGTCCTGGAATGAGCTCTTGTAGACCAGGTTGACCTCGAGCTCACAGAGATCTGCCTGCCTCTGCCTTCTGAGTGCTGGGACTAAAGGTGTGCTCCAGCTGTCTACAGAATAATAGTAATAAAAATAGCGTGGTATTGGCATAAAAACAAACATATTGGTCGATAGAATTGAAGTCCTAGACAAAAGCCCACACATCTTTGGACACCTGATTTTGAGCAAAGAAGCCTAGAATACACAGTGGAGAAAAGATAGCATCATCAGCAAGACAAGTGGTACTGTTCAAACTGGATGGCTTCTTGTAGACAAAGTAGATCTATATTTTACATCCTGCATAAAACTCAGCTCTAAGTGAATCAAGGACTTAAAAAGAAGGCTGGATGCAGTTTTCTTTCTTCTTTTTTAAAAAAATATTTATTATGTATATAGTGCTCTGTCTACATGTATGCCTGCTGGTCAGGAGAGGGTACCAAATCTTATTACAGATGGTTTTGAGTGACCATGTGGTCACTGGGAATTGAGCTCAGGACCTCTAGAAGAGCAAGCAGTGCTCTTAACCACTGAGCCAACTCTCCAGCCCTGAGACAGGGTTTATCTGCGTAGCTTTGGAGCCTCTCCTGGAACTCATTCTGTATACCAGGCTGGCCTCGAACTCACAGAAATCCGACTGCTTCTGCCTCCCAAGTGCTGGGATTAAAGACATGCACCACCACTGCCCAGCAAAAGTGTTTCTGAACAGAACACCAACAACACAGGCCCTCAGACTGACAATTAAGAAACGAGACCTTATGAAACTGAAAAGCTTCTGTATGGCACAGGACACCACAATTTGGTCAAAGCAACAGGCTACAGAATGAGAAAAGATTTTTACCAACTACAGTTCTGATAGAAGCTGAGTATCTAAAATATATAAAGAACTAAATAACTGAACATCAAGAAAATAACGAAGCCTGGTATAGTGGCCCATGTCTTTAATCCTAGGACTCAGGAGGCAAAGACAGTCAGGTCTCTGTGACTTTGAGGTCTATATCGAGAGTTCTGGGAATGCCAGAGCTACATAGGGTACAGAACTAAGCAGAGAGTTGTTGAAACACAAATAGCTGGGAAACACAGAAATACTTGACATCCTTCTTCTTCGGGGAAAAGCAAGTTAAACTACTGTGAGATTTCATCTTATACCAGTCAGAATGGCCAAGATCAACAAAACAAATGACAGTTCACCTTAGCAAGGATGCTGGGAAAGGCTCATCTACTGTGGGTGGGAATGAAAACTTGTACAACCACTATTGAAATCAGTGTGGTGATTCCTCAGAAGTCTGTAAACTGATCTACCTCAAGATCTAGCTATACCACTTTCAGGCATACACCCAAAGGGCTTTTCATATTACTAGAGACCTTTCTCATCCGCAGTTACTGCTGCTCCATTCATAATAGCCATAACTAGAAACAGCCTAGCTGTCTGTCAACTGATAAATAGATAACTGAAATGTGGTACATTTACACAATGGAAAATTATTCAACTGTTAATTTTTAAAAAAAAAATTTACAAGCCAATAGATAGAGCTAGAAAACATATTCTGGCCAGGTGGTGATGGCACACACCTTTAATCCCAGCACTCGGGAGGCAGAGGCAGGTGGATCTCTGTGAGTTTGAGGCCAGCCTGGTCTACAAGAGCTAGTTCCAGGACAGGCTTTAAACTACAAATTTGATATCCTTTTTCTTTCTTTTTTCTTTTTTTTTAAATTTTTTTATGATTTATTTATCTTTATGTGCATTGGTGTGAAGGCGTCAGATCCCCTGGAACTGGATTTTCAGACAGTTGTGAGCTGCCATGTGGGTGCTGGGAATTGAACCCTGGCCCTCTGGAAGAGCAGTCAGTGCTCTTAACCGCTGAGCCATTTCTCCAGCCCCTTGATATCCTTTTTCTTTTTTTTTTTTTTTTTTTTTTTAAATATTTATTATGTATACAATATTCTGTCTGTGTGTATGCCCGCAGGCCAGAAGAGGGCACCAGACCCCATTACAGATGGTTGTGAGCCACCATGTGGTTGCTGGGAATTGAACTCAGGACCTCTGGAAGAGCAGTCAGTGCTCTTAACCTCTGAGCCACCTCTCCAGCCCCGATATCCTTTTTCTTAAATGTGTGTTAGCTTTTTTTGTTTTATTCTATTTTGTTTTATGAGATAGGATTTCTCTGTGTAACAGCCCTGACTGTCCTGGAACTTTAACTCACTCTAACTCACTAGTGTGGTGGGAGTTGGGCACCAACCACACCAGCCCTCAGGAGACAGATTCAGGAAGATTCGAGTGAGTACCACACCAGCTTTGTCTACGCACCCAGTTCCAGGACAGCCAAGGTTGCAGAGTGAGACGTCGTCTTCTCAAAGAAAACAAACTAAGTCAGGTGGTGGTACTCGACTTTAATCCCAGCCCTTGGGCAGAGGCAGGCACATTTCAGTGAGTTCAAGGCCAGCCTAGTGCACAGAGTGAGTTCCCAGACGGCCAAAGCTGTTACACAGAGAAACCCTGTCTCAAGAAACAAAACAAAACAAACAAAACAGTCGGGCGGTGGTGGTGCACGCCTTTAATCCCAGCACTTGGAAGGCAGAGGCAGGCAGATCTCTGTGAGTTCGAGACCAGCCTGGTCTACAGAGCTCATTCCAGGACATGCTCCAAAGCTGTGGAGAAACCCTGTCTCGAAAAAACAAAAAAAAAAAAAAAAAAAAAGAAAGAAAAAGAAAAAAAAGCAAACAAAACAACAAAACCCCAAACCAAACCAACAAAATGAAAACAACCAGCCCCATAAAAGAAATGAAGGAGGGTGGGTAGGAGCTGGGAGAAGCTGGGGAAGGGGAAAGGCATGAGCAGAATACATTGTATGTAAAAAGTTACAAAAGAGGCAAACCAATAGAAAGCATAAAAGGATGTGTTGAGCTGATTAGAAGCACCTAAGGAAGCCAGCTGACCTAGCTATCCCAGGAGTGAAACAGCTGGACCATACAGCAGTTCTAGTTTTCATTTTTTTATTAAGGTTTTTATTAACATAAAGTAAATGCATGTAATAATGGATCTCGTGGCATTGTCACACATTTATATAGTGTATTTCCATCACAATCACCCTATTACCCTCCGCTGTCTCCCTCCCATTTCCTCTGACCTATTCCTTTTACTAACCTGTCTTGGCTCTACTTTATTTTTTCTGGTTTGTAACTTAGTGATTTTTTTCTATTGTTTTTAGATTTATTTATTTTTATTATGTATACAACCTTCTGCCTCCATATATGCCTGTGTTGCAGAAGAGAGCACCAGATCTCGTTACAGATGGTTGTGAGCCACCATGTGGTTGCTGGGAATTGAACTCAGGACCTCTGGAAGAGCAGCTGGTGCTCTTAACCACTGAGCCATCTCTCCAGCCCGATTTTTTTTTTTGAGACAGGGTTTCTCTGTAGCTTTGGAGCCTGTCCAGCTCTTGTAGATCAGGGTGGCCTCAAACTCGCAGAGATCAGCCCATCTCTGCCTCCCGAATGCTGGGATTAAAGGTGTGCACCATCACTGTCTGGTGTGACTTAGTGGATTTAACTGGAGGGGCTTGCAGGAGGATAAGTGAATACTGATTTATGAGAGTCAGGACAACTTACCGTGACTAAAGCTCTGAAGAAGATGTTTTTTCCTGCTATCACCATTGAGGAGTGGCAGGGTCTTGTGAGCCTTTCTCCCCTACTCATGGGAAGAGTTTTAGTTTTGTTATTTTCAAAAAGTAGATTCTCTCTCTGTCTCTCTCTCTTCTATAGAGGGTCTTTCTGTGTAGCCCTCGTTGTACCGGAACTCTCTCTGCTGACCAGACTGACCTCCAACTCAGAAACTGCCTTTGCCTCCTGAGTGCTGGGTTTAAAAGTGTATACCACCACTGACTGGCAAAAAACTAGATTTCTCTTATGTGTCTGTGTGTAGGTATGTTCAAGTGAGTGCAGGTGCCCAAGAAGGCCAGATGAGGACACTGGATTCCATGGAGTTGGAGTTACTGGCAGTTGTGAGCCACTTAACATGAGTGCTGGGACCTGAACTCTGGTCCTCTTCAAAAGCAGAGTACTCTTAACTGCTGAGCCTCTCTCCAGTCCCTTGTCTTAGTATTTTGAGGAAACTGCATACCAATTTCCCAAGTGGCTGGCCTGATTTACATTTCAACAAAGAAAGTATAAGGTATAAGGTCCCTCCTACCCCACCATCATCATTTTTTAAATGATGAGGACTTGTTGTCTTTTTTGTTTGTTTGTTTGTTTTTTGAGAGGAGGTTTCCCTGCGTAACTTTCCTCTCCTTCCTGGAACTAGCTGTTGTAGACCAGGCTGGCCTTGAACTGAAGATCCACCTGCCTCTGCCACCCAGAGTGCTGGGATTAAAGGCGTGTGCCACTACTGCCCAGCATTCAAGGTGGATATTTTTTGTTTTGTTTTGTTGTTTTTGAGACTTCTCACTATTCTTGGGTTCAAAGTAGTTTGTTTGTTTATTTGTTTGTTTCAGGCCTGTGAGTGTTTTGATGCTTTTAAGTCTGTGTTTCACGTGGGGCTTGAAGAGGTTAGAGGTTAGAAAAAGGGACTGAAGAATCTCCTGGAACTGGCATTATGATACAGGGAACTGTCTTTGGGTTCTCTGCAAGTCTGCAAGAGGAGCAATTGTTTTTTTTTTTTGATACACGGTTTCTCTGTGTAGCTTTTTTGGAGCCAGTCCTGAAACTTGCTCTGTAGACCAGGCTGGCCTTGAAGTCACAGAGATTCACCTGTCTCTGCCTAGCAAGTGCTGGAATTAAAGGTGAGTACCACCGCCATCCAGCAGAGCAAGGATGTTCTTAACCCAAGGTACCTTGCCTCAGCATCTTGAATATTGATGTTTTAGGAGTGAGCCACCTTACCTACTTGTGGTTTTGCCCTAGCAGCAAGGTATTTTTATTACTACTACGACTCTGTCTTATAACTTGAAGTATTTCTATATCTTCAGCATTAGTCTTTTTGCTTAAGATTGTTTTGGGTGATCTTATTCCCCCATAAATTCATTCATATTTGGGTTTATGTGTGCTTCTTTATAAATTTTAGGATTGTGTATATTTTGTTTTTGTTTTTCTAAACAAGGTTTCTGTGTAGACCAGAGTGGCCTCAAACTCGAGTTCTGCCTACCCCTGTCTTTGGATTGTTGGGAGCAAACCTGTGTGCCACCACCACCCGGCTTTAATGTGTATTTCTTTGGTTAGAAGAACATTTGACTTTTGGGGGGGGGGCGTTGGACGTTTTTCTTTTTCCTTGAGATTTTTTGGTGTGGATTGTTGGGTCAGGGTCTCCCTATGTAACCTTGGGTGGCCTGAAGCTCCTGACAAATTTTTAATTTTATTTTTTCCAGACAGGGTTTTTCTGTGTAGTCTGGCTGATTCCAAACTCATTATGTAGGCCGGGATGGGTTTTGAATTCACAGAGATCTGCCTGTTGCAGCTTTCAGAGTTCTGGGACTAAAGACAAGCACTTTCAACATTTCGTTTTAAATCTATTGTAGTCTTACAGTTCTAGGCACTGTGTAGGCATGGTGTTCTACTTCTTCCCTGGTACAACTGACAGCAGTAGCTTTATAATTTGCTTTAATATGTGAGGACAAATATATCTTTATTTCTGTTTTTTTGGTGTCTCAAAATGGGTAAGATGATAGTTGTTTTTAGCTATGTATTCTGGTAGACTAAGAATTTTAAGTCTATGGGCTAGAGAGATGGCTTTGCAGTTGAGAGCACTGATTGCTATTCCAAAGGATCCTGGTTTAACTCCCAGCATCCACAAGCAGCTCACAGCTATCTGTAACTCCAGTTCCTGGGGACCTGACACCTAGCTTCGGAGCCTGTCCTGGAACTAGCTCTTGTAGACCAGGCTGGCCTCGAACTCACAGAGATCTGCCTGCTTCTGCCTTCTGAGTGCTGGAATTAAAGGTGTGCTTGGTTCTTACTGGCTGCCTTTTGACCCTTGGGACCTTGGATTAGCATAGGGTGTATAGGGACCTCCTGGTCCTCTGGGTAAGCTGGGTCGACCTTCCAGGGTGTGGTCACAAGGACCCCAGGAGGCATTGGGGTTAGAACTCCCGGGCTTCCCTTTAAAATCAGAACCACTCCAAGCCTTCGTACATCTCAGACCGTGGAGCCGGCAGTCTTCGCGGACTAAACGTTACAGACTGGGCTACTCCCCATAGTTGAAGAACCAAGGGACGCAAACGGATCTGAGAGCTGAAGCGCAGGCCACCTGACACGGGTAGGTGGTGATGGTGTTGGGGGGTCTGAAGGTCAGGCTCAAAAAGGAGCAGTCTTCCGTTTTGGGGCTAGGCTTAGACATGGAATAGAGAACAGGGTCACTGTTCCACAAGGGGTGCGGGTCAAGTATTTCGCAGTGAGGTTGCCGTCGTCCGGTTCTGGAGCCTGGGTCGGGATCCGGTCGGCGTCCGGGTTAGAGCTCCCGGGGCCTCCCGTGCACCCCTCCCCCATTACGCTGTCCTGCAGCCACCCTGCCCTCCCGGGACTCAGCCCTCTCCGCGGCCCCGCCCAGTCTCAGGGGTCCGCCCCCACGAGGGTCCGCCCCTAGGTCCGCCCCGATGCTCGCCCATTCAGATGTGGGTCAGGGGTGAGCGGGTGGAGCTGACGTCACAAGCTTCCAAGATGGCGCGGAGCGGGCGGCTGTGAACGGCGCTCTGGGCGCGCTGGGCGGGGAGCCGAGCCGGGCCGGCGGCGGGCGGACAGGGCGGGCGCGTGCGGCGCAGGCCGGGCGCCGACGAGTAGGGGCCGCTGGCAGGCACATGAGGTAAGCGGCGTCCTTGAGTGAGGGGGGCGCGTTCCGGGCGCGCTCCCGGAGAGGGGGGCGTGTGCGCGCGTGGGACGAAGCGCGCGCACGGCCCCTAGTCCCGAACCGAGGCGCACGCGGGACCCCGGACGGGCGGGGGCTTTGTGGCCCAGGTGCCCGGCGGCTTGCGGGCAGCATGGGACTCCGGGCACAAAGCCCCCGGGGCCGCGCCAGTCCTGGGGCGCGAGTCTGTGGTGCGGGGGTCGACGGGGTAGCGGGCGCCGGCTCTTTGTGCCTTTTCATTAGCAATCTAATCCGAACGGCGTCGGGCGAGCTGTGCTGCCTGACAGGCGGGCGGACTCCCATTATGCAAACGGCTGTGTGCCTGCGGCTGCCCCTCGCTGGGACGTTTTTCAGAACTGCGCTTGTGTACGGTCTGCTGTCCTTTACCTCTAGTCCCCTACCTGGCTGGGAGACTGGCCGTGGCAGGGCCAAGGACGGGCTCGGAGGGCCCGGCTCCGTGGCTGGGTGGGCTTTCTGCCCTGCCCCCAGACCTTTGCTGAAGGCAGCCGCCTGGCAGGAAGAGAGATGGGCTTGGGGGGAGGGGGGAGGGTGGCAGGAGGAAGGGACTGGCTGGCTCAGGGAGTGAGCTGAGGGGCCCTAGCTTGTCATTCTCTGTTTATCTTCCAAAATGGTTCATATGCACACGGGCCTGGGTGTGTGTGCTGGGGGAAATGCCTCTCCCAGGGGGGCACTGACTTAACGTACTTGGAGAGATTGAGGCCAGATAATACTCCCAGCAGCCCCACCCAGAACAGTTTTGGACTGCCTCGAGAGTCCGGTGCTGATCTCGGCTGGCCGGAGAGATTTAGAAGTTATTTACTTACGTCTTCTGCCCCCTTCTTCACAGTGTCTTTTCTAGTTATAATTGTCAGGCGCATTTGGAAAGCGGTGTTCCAGGCCCCTCACTCCCAAACAGCAGGAGGGGTGTAACACGGAGAGGCCACCCCCACTGACATATGTGGTGGTGGGGGAGGGGCGGCTCCTTGCCTATAGGAATCCTGTGGCTGTGGATTGTTTCTGGGGTTTGTTAGCTGTGTCTTGCTCCTAGGGCAGGGAGATCGGGCACATAGTGGAGGGGTTCACCTTCTAGGCTGAACTTGGGACTTTCCGTCTGGGACACCGGATAGAGGAGGGATGGAACCAAATCCTAGAGGGATGCCAAATTCATTATTGCTCTGATTCCCCCTGGCTTTGCCTCTCCCCTGTTCTTATCTGCCTGTATCTGGAATCCGTGGCTTTCAAACAGACATTTTTAGGATCGTAGGCTGGGTGACCACTCTAGCCCTGGCTCAAGGAGAAAAAGTATGCTGGGTGGAGCAGGGCTTCTGGAGTAGTCTGAAATAAAGCAGATGGGCCAGCCTGGCCTCTAGAGACAAATGTGTGACTAGCAGAGTCCTTCAGACTAGGATTTCTGCAAGAAGTCATGTTGCCTGCAGGTGATCTTTCTGTCCTGTGCAGTTCAAGTTTTCATGAGAACCTACAAGGTTTTTCCAGAAAAGCTGGGAAGAGTCTTTGCCTCCCTGCTTGCAGTGAGTGGGGTCAGCTCTGTTTGCTCAGCTTTCTGCTTGGCCTCCTGGCTTTCTACAGGCTGGTGGTACGGTGTTGGAGAGTGCTTGTCGACCTGCTCCTCTGGCTGTTGGAGTGCTGCTGTGTGCCCAGAATTCCTTCCTGCAGTGTTTTCCTGCCAGTTGTTGGGACTTGTATATTAGTCACTGAGCTTTTATGAGCAGTTCCTGAAAAGAAAAATCTTCTGTTTGCTGGCTTCGCATAGAGGAAAAAGCAGCTTGAGGGAGCCCTGCGTTGAATTAAAGCCAAGCTAAAATGGTTTGCTGGAAGGCCAAGATGAGGTGCAGGCAGGCAGAGGTAATGTATCCCATGCTGCCTTGGAGTACCTGCTCTGAGGACAGGTAGGCAGGATACCTTCCTCACTTCCTGGTCTTGGCCAACAGCCTAGCCTCTTCCACAGGCTGCAATCCTAGATTAATCCTCACATAGTGTTTTCTTTCCACAGATCAGATTTCTCATTTTGTTAATAAGCACAGCCTCTGATCCACTTGAAGTCAGCTGTTGTGGACCGACAGCAACGGGGTCTTGCATTATTGAGCTGCAGGGAATGCTGTGGATCTCCTTGAGACTTTATTGCCTGTCAAGGTCAGGCTTGAAGGGGTGAGGTTAGGGGCATGAAGTACCTTTTCCCCTTTTAACTGGAGTTGGAGTTTTTTAAGAGCTGTGCTGACATGCACCATTAATCCCAGCACTTGTGGAGGCAGAGGCAGGTGGATCTCTGAGTTCTAGGACAATTGAAGATACAGAGAAGTCCTGTCTTGGAAAACCCCAAGAGAGAGAGGTTATTACTTTCATTTATTTTTATATGTATGTATGTGGATTGCAGTCTGCTAGAGGTCGGAGGGACAACTCGCCGGCGTGGTGCTCTTCTTCCACCTGTGCAGTTCACTCTGCAGTCAACCTTGGACAGTGATGACCCTCTTCCCCACCTTCCCACCCCACTTCTAAGACTAATGTAACCTGTGATTATAAGAGGATTGACACGGGCAGTGTGGGTGGCAGGCATAGTGGGAGGGGCCATTTGTAGGCTGGAGGAGGGCACTAGATGCCATGCTAGGTTTTTTTTTTTTTAATTTTGTTTTGTTTTTCATGACAGGGTTTTTCAGTTTAATTGCCTTGGCTATCTTGGAACTCACAGAGATCCACCTGCGTATTTCCCCTGAGTGCTGGGATTAAAGGCATGGGCTAGCATCCATGCTAGGTTTTTGGTGGCAGAGCTGAGGGATTTTTCTTCTTTTTATTGCATTTATTTATTTGTTATATGTGTGTTTGCTGCCTGCGGGAGCTGTTGTTGCTCTCTTTCTTCCATGTGGGTCTCAGAGATTGAACTCAGATTGCCAGACTTGGCAGCAGGCAACTTTACCCTGTCTTGCCAGCCTTGTTTTTGTTGTTTTAGATAAGGTACCACTGTGTACCCAGATATGCCTCAGCCTTCCAGTCTTGGGTAGCTGAGATGAGGGTTTTTCTTTTAAAGTCTGTGGTACTGTGAAGGATGGGCTAGGCTAATAATGGTCGGGAGATCCTGGAAAACATGATCTTGCAGGTATTTGAGCCTTGGGTGTGCCACTGCCCGCCAGATGTGAGACTCTTACAAACTTTATATTTACTCAGCCACGTTTTTGAAACTTAGCCCCTATGGCATGTCTGAACTGTGCTGGCTTTTCTGCCCTCTGGTGCTCACAGACTTGTGTATCACTGCTCTGCTTTTAAGGCCCAGTGATGGGTGTCATTCCAGCTCAGCGGGGTTCTCCTGAGACTGAGGCTAATAACTTGCTGGGGTTGGAGGGTAAATGCCTTTAGCTTGAGAGTCTTTGTCACGTGATGTCTGTAGATACTTGAGCTCAGACCTGGGAGGGATGGTAGAGAACCTTTTCTCCCAGAAAGACTGGATTCCTATTAGAATCTTTTAAACAAGCCTTTTAGACAAGTTTGTCTGTATTAACTGGTGTGTGTGGGGTGGGAGGGAGAAGGAAGCTTGTCCCAAGGTTTAGGAAAGGTCCCTAAGGAGCAACTGTTTTCTTGAGCCTTCTGGGAGATGGGCATGGGGAACCCCCTAGTAAGCTTGATTCCCTGAAGGCCAGACACTGCCACAGCCCAGAACCATATGGAAAGGTACAGAAAGGTAGACCCTGGGAAGGGCATGACTAGAGTGAATGGGTGTGTGACCCCATGACCCTTCTCCACCATAACTGATGAAACTACTCTAGGAGGAGGAAGAAGCATGGTTTCAGGCTTGAAGAATGGGACTGGGGATCTTTTAACCTTCAAGGTGAGAAAGGGTGAGTCAGCCCCTTGCATCTAGGCCAGAAGTCCCTCCTGTTCTTTGTGAGGTGGAAATGGGTGTAGGTCCTTGTTTTCCTGATTGACAGTGAACTACCTTAGAAGAACTTTTTCTGTGGGGGAAAGAGGGAGGTGTGGGGATATGGAAAGGCAGGCTGTTCTTCAGGTTGCCATGTCTGTCCTGAGATTGCCAGAGTGACAAGGATGAAGGGTCCAGGTGAGAGCGAGCCTACTGTGTGGCTGGAAGGGCTGCTGCTAGCTCAGTGAGTACAGCTGCAAGGAGAGTTGTTCTTTGTGGGTCTGGGGCCTCAGGCTTCCTTCCTAGCAGCACCAGTGGCCAGATGCTCTGGCTGGTGGGAGGGGCCGCTTCCACTTCCATATAGGGGTCTGAGCCCTGTTGGAATGTTCATCAACCCAGTTCTGGGCTCTTCAGGTGAAGGACCCCATAACTTGAACCCTGTTCATGGTCTTTGCAACTCTCTTATCCTGCCGCTTGGAAGCAGGTGGATTCCTGGTGAGTTTTCATGCACAAAGTAAATGAAAAGGGAGGGTGGGACCTGAGACCTCAGGGACCTCTCCTTATGTGGACAGAGTGTCCATACTGTGTGGGATGGACTGCATGTAAGCCTGGCACTGTTGACTTCATCTTTGGGGAGCTCAGTTTATCCCTAAATGGGTCCTCTGTTTTCTGCAGTGAAACTGGTATGTGGTCAGTTTTGAGAACCACTGCCCCACCAAGTAGCATATCTTTGTTAATAACAGAACCAAGCAAAAGATTGAGCGTTAAGACTGAGTAGGCTATGCTGTTAATGATTTGTAAAGGCACAGTGGGGTTAGCAGTTACCCAGTGAATGAATGAATGGACATGGCAGATTCTTGGTCAGTAGAGCACTGAACAGAGGGTGAGTAGCAGGGCCTGAGCATATATACACTGAGGGGCTGCTCAGTGTTCTCTGTGGAGCCACCTCCTTCCCTGTGCCCCAAGATTCAGTCTCACCAACCCTGTAACCTGGGCTTCCATAGTTGTCTGACCTTGGCTTGGTTACATTCTTGGGTTCCCATTGTCCTCCTTTGTAACCTGGCTTTGTCTGACAAGCCCACCTTGACTCCAGCTGAGATGTGACTCTAGATAGATAGGCACTGCTGGGACCGCTGCCTCTGGTCTCTTTGCCCCCAATGTCCCTGGGGGTTGTTTCTGGGCTGCCTTATATAGGCAAGGTAAGGTGCGTGAACTTCCACTAAGGACTGGAAGGAAGAAGGGTGGGTGTTGAGAAAGGATGTGAGCAGGGTTTCAGACTTTGCTTCTATAGGAACAGAGCAGTGGGATGCCCTGGTGTTTAGTTTGTTTATTGAAGTTATGGCAATAATTGTGTGACAGGAGTGTTATGTCAAGACCCCTGGGTGTACTGTCATGATGATGTCTTGGGTAGGAAGTGTGGTCCTTCAGAGGAGGCACGGCAGCTTAGGTAGAGGAGTAAAGGAAGAGGGGAGTGACTGAAGAGGAAGATGGTAGTAGGGACCCAGGCAGAGCGACTTTTCTGCTGCGTGGATCTTGGTAGACTAGCTTGAACAAACTTTCGTGAGTAGAAGCTGCTTGCTTGGTGGTGGTGGTGGGGTTTACACCCAAGGTGCCCATAATATCCTTTGCGTGTATCGTGTGACACCATACCTACTTTTCTCTAGGCTAGAAATCAAACTTTAATGCTTGCTAGACAGACGTTATTAACTGAGCTACAGCCCCAACCCCACCTTTTGCTTCTGCAGGAAGCTGGTGCAGGTGCTCTTGGAGCTTTCCAGAGAAGGGAGTGGTAGAAGAAGGGTGGCCCTTACCCTTCAGCCTTGTGGTGGGCGTGTTAGGCCTGAGTTTTTTTTTTTTTTTTTCTGAGTTTAATCCTTAGAACATACCTGTGCAGCCCTAATCATTTGATTAGCCCCTGTTGTACAAATGATGGTACAGTTCTAGCAGTGAGTTGTGTGTGGGAGCTTTCACACAGGGTGAGGGCACCTTTTTCTGAGTGGTACTGGGCTGTAATGCTGCTTTTTCTTTCTTGGGATAGGATCTCACTGTGTAGCTCTGGTTGTCCTGGAATCTCTTATGTAGACCAGGCTGGTTTCAAACTCAGAGGTTCATCTGCCTCCAGGGTGCTGACATTAAAGGCATGTGCCACCACCACCTAACTTCATTTTTTTTTTTTCCCGAGACAGGGTTTCTCCGAAGCTTTTAGGTTCCTGTCCTGGAACTAGCTCTTGTAGACCAGGCTGGCCTCGAACTCACAGAGCCGCCTGCCTCTGCCTCCCGAGTGCTGGGATTAAAGGCATGCGCCACCACCACGCGGCCTAACTTCATTTTTTTTAATTAAAAGTTTTATTACAGTAGTTTTCTCTTCCCCTTCCACCCTCCAATACTTTCCATGTACCCTACCCCCTTGTTCCCTCTTAAATTCATGGTCTCGTTTTCTTTGTTACTATTGTGTATGTGTATGTGTGTAAATATATAAATACTAAGTCTATTTAGTACTTTTACATATGTGATTTCAGTGCTCACCACTTGGAATTAGATAATCCATTGGGGGAGTGGTTTATCTCTAGGGACTAATTCTCTCACCAATCAGTACTATAGTTGTCTGTAGTTCTTTGTCTACTGGTGGGTCCTTCTGTGATTTCTCCCTTCCACAATAGCATGCCTGTCTGTTTCTTAAGAGTTTTTGCATGGTGTTCCGGAGCCTTAGGTGCAGGAGCTGTTATAGATGTGTGTATCCTTGGGTCTGGGTATCTCTGCCTTTTGGCCAGTTGGTTGTGACCTCCCTTTTTTTTTTGTGGGGGGATGGACACAAGTCTCACTATGTAGTCTTTGCTGACCTGGAACCCCTGCTTATGCCTCCTGGACTGTGGGCTACCATACAAGGGCCCGAGACTTTTTTGGGAGGTTTTTGTTTTTTTCAGATTTTCTTTTGTGCCTGGTGGTGGCGGCTCATGCCTTTAATGAGCCTGATCTGCAGATCTTTGGTGTCCAAGGACAGCCAAGGCTGCACAGAGGAACACTCACTGTCTTGAAAAACAAAACAAACAAAATTTTTGTGTGTGTGTGTTTGGGTGGTGTGGCAACGGTATGTGGGTGTGTGCTGTAACGTGCAGGTGGAAGTCAGAAGGCAACTTACAGGAGTCAGGTCTCCCCAGGACTGGACTCAGGCTGTAAAGCTTATGAGTTCTGCCAGACCTTTTTTTTTTTCCTTTTTCCCAAGACAGGATTTCTCTGTGTAGCTTTGGAACCTGTCCTGTTACTCGCTCTGTAGACCAGGTTACCCTCGAACTCACAGAGATCTACCTGTCTCTGCCTCCCAAGTGCTGGGATTAAAGGTGTGTGCCACCACTGCCTGCCTCCTTTTTTCCTTAAATTAGTTTATAGGACCCATGGGAGTTAGCTCTCTGTTTCTTCTTTGTGCATTCTGGGAATCAAACTTAGGTCTGGTACAAGCATGTACCTTTATATGATCTTGCTGGCCTACAAATGAGGTTTTCTTTTTCCTTTAAAATTACATCATCTTGGCCGGGCGGTGGTGGCGCACACCTTTAATCCCAGCACTCGGGAGGCAGAGGCAGGCGGATCTCTGTGAGTTCGAGACCAGCTTGGTGTTCCAGGACAGGCTCCAAAACCACAGAGAAACCTTGTCTCGAAAAATCAAAAAAAAAAAAATTACATCATCTTTTTTAGAGGGAAGGGTGTTGCACATGTCTGGGTCAGGGAGCAACATGAGAGAGTAGGGTCTCTCCACTATATGAGTTTCAGTATCTAATTCAGGTATCTAGATTGGCAGCAAGCACCTTTACTGGATGCACTGTCTTGCAGACCCTGGCTGAGGGTTTTTATTTTATTTTTATTTTTTTAAAGATGTATTTATTTATTATACATACAGTGTTCTGGCATGGAGGGCACCAGATCTCATTACAGATGGTTATGAGCCACCATGTGGTTGCTGGGAATTGAACTCAGGACCTCTGGAAGAAGCCTGTGCTCTTAACCTCTGAGCCATTTCTCCAGCTCCGTGGCTGAGGTTTTTAGTTCAAGTGTAATGGGTGATGGCTCTCAAAGCTGAAGGGTTCCCCACCTCAGGGGCTAGAAGGCAGAGAAGGCTTCCCTAGACCTTAAAGATTTAGCTTTAATAATAACAGCCCCGCTGGGCGGTGGTGGCGCACGCCTTTAATCCCAGCACTCGGGAGGCAGAGGCAGGCGGATCTCTGTGAGTTCGAGACCAGCCTGGTCTACAAGAGCTAGTTCCAGGACAGGCTCCAAAGCCACAGCGAAACCCTGTCTCGAAAAACCAAAAAAAACAAAAAAAAAAAAACAAAAAAAAAAATAACAGCCCCTTCTGGGATTTCTGGTCTCTGGCACGGTACCTTTGCAGAGCAACTGCAAGAGAGGGCCTTGGTGAAAACCTGGGGACTGTACTTCAGACCTGACAGCCTTCTCTTCTTCTAGGATACCTGACAACCTTCCCTTCTAGGATTTTGTTTTTGTTTGTTTTTTGTTTTTTTGAGACAGGGCTTCTCTGTGCAGCTTTGACTGTCCTGGAACCCCTCCACAGACCAGGCTGGCCTTGAACTCAGAGATCCACCTGCCTCTGCCTCCCCAGTGCTGGGATTAAAAGGGTGCCACGCCAGCTCTCCTAATATTTTTTTTCAATGTGGACAAAAGAGGGGTGCTCAGTCACGCCCCTGGTGGTATTGGGAGCAGGGTGTCCTAAGAAGATGAGCCCAGGGGCTGGAGCCAGGAAGGGAGAAACTGAGCCACAGCCTTCTGAAAGTGCCTCCAGGTGATCAGGCACTGGGCTTGGATTGCCCTTTGACTGTAATGAGTGAACCTAAACTCCAGAAGGCCAGGTGTGAGCCTGAGGCAGCCCCTGTACTGCTGAGGGGAGAGGATTGTTTCCAAAGTCCCACATTCCATGCATGTATGGACGCTGATAAGAGCTCACTGCTTGCTTAGCCTTCTTTGGGTAGAAGGGGACTTTGACTTCATGCCCCCAGCAGGCAGAATGCTCATCCACACATCCTGCTTCCTGGTAGCACCCTCCCCCACTGGTCTCTGTTGTACCCACAGCCCCAGAGCCTGAGATGCCGTTTCAAACAACCCTTTCGTTCATTTATTTAAAAATTGTTATTCTAGCTCAGGGGTTCTCAGCCTTCCTAATGCTGCGACCCTTTAATATAGTTCCTCATGCTGTGATGACAGCCATAAAATTATTTTGTTGCTACTTCATAATTGTTATTTTGCTATTTTTGTAATATTTTGCTATTAATTGTAATAAATATCTGATATGCAGGATATCTGATACTTGACCCCCAAATGGATTGAGAACCACTGCTCTACCTGGATGCATGCCTTGATCCTAGCTCTTGGAGACAGAGGCAGGTAGGGCTCTGAGTTCCAGGCTCTCCAAGGCTACACAGTGAAACCCTATCTCAGTTTAAAAAAAAAAAGTTGTTACACTTTAAGTGTGCTAGAAAGCCAGTATATCTAGGATTTGGACATTTTCATGGAAAAAAATATTGCAATGTCAGCCAGGAGGTGGTGGCACATACCTTTAATATCAGAATTCTGAGGCAGAGGCAGGCAGACAGACCTCTGAGTTGGAGGCCAGCATTGTCTAGAGTGAGTTCCAGACAGCCAGGGCAATACAGAAACCAAACCCTGACTCCAAAAACTACCACCACCAACCAAAAAAGGCAAAAGCTGGGCACGGCACATTCTTGTAATTCCAATGCTCAGAAAGTGGAGGCAGGAGGAGTAGGAATTCATGGCTAGCCTGGGCTGTATGAGACCATGTCTGAAAACCAGAAGAACATCCCGAAGAATATTGTGACAGGGTTTTTGGTTTTTCGAGACAGGGTTTCTCTGTGGTTTTGGAGCCTGTCCTGGAACTAGCTCTGTAGACCAGGCTGGTCTCGAACTCACAGAGATCCGCCTGCCTCTGCCTCCCAAGTGCTGGGATTAAAGGCGTGCGCCACCATTGCTCTCTGGCATGGAAGTCAGAGGACAATTTGTGGGATTGGTTCTTTCCCACCATCTGCTTCCATGGAAGTCAGCAAGCTCCTTTAGCTGCTGAGGTAAAATTTTGCTGTCCTTTTTGCTTGCTGTGCTAGGGATGAAATCTTGCATCTTGTACATGCTAGACAAGCTCTCAGACTGGCTCTGACTCTGCCTTTCCTCCCTATCTGGTCCTTAGGTAGAGATATCTGTAAAGTTAGGCATACTTGCTCTCCTTCACATATGACAGTGTGGCTTTACATTAGGACTGGATGATGCTTTATGTGTGGTCTCCTGTGGGTCCTGAATCTTGGAAAGACACCCCCCCCAACTCTGCTTTGTTAATAGAGTTGTGCAATGTTGGGAACCCTGTACTGGGTCTTTTGATCAGGTGACTCTTCAGGTGGGGCTGCTTTGGGATTTCCTCCCCCTCCCCCATCAGGGTTTCACTGTGTAGCCCTAGCTATCCTGGAACTTACTTTGTAGACCACAAAGATTTGCTTGCCTCTGCCTCCTGAGTGCTGGGATTAAAGGGTTGTGCCACCACCACCCAGCTTGCTTTGAGAGTTTTATACAGAGCATTCTCGGTTTCCTTAGTAGTTTTAGAGATTAGTTCTAGGAAATTAGGATATTATAACAAACATTGTGGCCAGATAATATGAGTTGTGTATTATAAGTATATATACTTTTTGTTTTTGTTTTTCGAGACAGGCTTTCGCTGTAGTTTTTTTGGAACTAGCTCTGTAGACCAGGCTGGCCTCGAACTCACAGAGATCCGCCTGCCTCGGCTCTCGAGTGCTGGGATTAAAGGCGTGCGCCACCACCGCCCAGCTATTTATTTTATTTTTAATGGGTGTTTTTCCTTCAAGAACGTCTGTAAACCAAGTTGTACCTGGTGCCTGCAGAGAAAGGGGACATTGGATTGCCTGGAATTGGGAAGGTTGTGAGTCACCACATGGATTCTGAGTCTTTTAAGAACCAGTGCTCTTAACCCCTGTGCTATCTCTCCAGCCCCTAGATTTATTTTTAGTTATGTTTGTGTATGTTCTTTTGAGTATGTGCGTATGAACACAGGTGCCTTGAGGGAACAGAGCTGTTGGGGCACCGTGGATTTGGAGTTACGGGCATTTGTGAGCTGCCTGAAATGGGGTCTTCTGGAAGAACAATAACTTTTAGCTGAGCGGGCAGTGATGGTGCACGCCTTTAATCCCAGCACTTGGGAGGCAGAGTCAGGTGGATCTCTTGAGTTTGAGGCCTACCTGGTCTACAGCGTGAGTTTTAGGACAGCCAGGGCTACACAGAGTCTCTACCTTCACTCAGAAAACCATAAGTAAATACACAAATAGTTTATAATGAATAAACAAATATTTGTTATCTGTCTGTCTCTGCCATATCTATCTATCTGAAACAAGTACTGTTACCATCCTTGAATGACAAAAGAACTCATTATTTTGACCAGACTGGACTAGAAATCACAGAGAACCCTCCTCTGTTGGAATTAAAGGAGTGTGTTGCCACGGCCAGCTAAATTTACAAATCCATCAATACTTTCTGACATGAAATATTTAGGCTTATATTTTTGTTGACTCTCATGAAACATACTACCAACCTTTTTTTTTAAAATTTATTTATTTATTATATATACAATGTTCTGTCTGTATGTCTGCAGGCCAGAAGAGGGCACCAGACATCATTACAGATGGTTGTGAGCCACCATGTGGTTGCCGGGAATTGAACTCAGGACCTTTGAAAGAGCAGGCAATGCTCTTAACCACTGAGCCATCTCTCCAGCCCCCAACCTTTTTTTTTTTTTTTTTTTTTTTTTTTTTTTTAGTTTTTTGAGACAGGGTTTCTCTGTAGCTTTGGAGCCTGTCCTCGAACTAGCTCTTGTAGACCAAGTAGGAGCATACTACTATCTTAAAGTTTGTCCTAGTTAGAGGTCATACTATCATGGGCATAGTGGGGTTTGGGGTGCCTGCTTTTGGTGTCTTTGAGACAGGCTCTTACTCCGTATTACAGGCTTCATGGTGATCTTTAGGCTCAGACACTCAGTGCTAGAGCTATAGGCATGTGTCACTGTGCCTGGTCTCACCCCAGCTTTTACCAGTGAGTGAAGAAGCTGTTTCTTGGGGAGATGACTACATAGAAAGATGTGTTTATAAAGTTTAAGAGACCTCATAGGTTTTCTGTTTTACTTCTGTAGAGTTCCTACTTGATTTAATACTTCTTTGGCTGCTAGGGTTGGTTTTAGGGAAGTTGGAGTCTTGTCTCCCACAGCCTTGGGCTAGGTGGCTGCCTAGTGACTCAGCTGTGACATACACCTCCCTCTGGGGTTCAGTTATCTCATTTGAAGGATGTCCCCAGGCAGAGGAGATGATTGTGATAGTCCTTCCAGCTGGGTGGCCCAGCTTCCTGGTGCCCTTTCAACTCCTTGCCTGTGGAATTTCTGCCTCCTTGCCTCTGCTGTCACTGTTTGTCCTTCCTTACACATTTACTTTAGCTTTTTTTTTCTTTTTTCTTTTTTAGTGTTGGAGTTTGAACTCAACAGATTCTTTTATACTAGTGTGTCCTGTACCAGAGCCTTCTCTTTTTAAAAAAAATATCTATTTATTGCTGGGTGATGGCGGCGCACACCTTTAATCCCAGCACTTGGAAGGCAGAGACAGGCGATCTCCATGAGTTCGAGGCCAGCCTGGTCTACAGAGAGATTTCCAGGACAGTCTGGACTGTTAGACAGAGAAACCCTGTGTTGGGGATGATGACAGTATATTAACCCTTGGTTGTAGTGACGTTAAAATTCCAGCACTTGGAAGCAGGAGGAAGGCTGAGGTCAACCTGTTTTCTATAGTTCCTGGACAACCAGGGCTACATGGTGGGACATAGTGTAGTGTATGGGTGGACATCGTACTTTAGGAGAGCAGAGCACAGCTTCTGTAGGAGTCATTCTACAGAGTAACTGTATGTCACTACCACTATGTGGGTCCCTGGTATTAAACTCAACTTAAGCTTGTTAAACTTGGTGGCAATGTGCTGAACCATCTCACCAGCCCAGAGCCTCTTCTCTTCCCACCACCTGTTCCTCCTCTCTTCTTCTCCCTCTGTCTCTCTTCTCTCGCTCTCTGAGACAGGGTTTCTCTGTGTAGCCCTGGCTGTTTTGGAACTCACTCTGTAAACCAGACTGGCCTCGAACTCAGATCTGTCTCTGCCTTTCAAGTATTGGGATTAAATGCTTGGTCCCCACTGCCTGGCCCATGCCTCTTCTCTAACTAATGTATGTTACCCAGAAAGGCCCCGTACCCTTCCTTAGTTACAGTCACTGTTGAGGGTGCCTATGGTATCAATCCTGGGCCTCTACTATCTCTTTCTAGGTATACCATTTATAGTCACCAGCTACTGGACTTGTTGGCTTAGAGAATGTGTCTTATCACTGTTGAGTGCTTGGTATAAATGCAGTTCCGTGGGCTTTTCTAGAAGTGGGAAGCTCATGCTCCTGACAGTGTATCTTATAACTAAATGTGTTACATCTCCAGGGGCTAAGATGCAGGCTCTTGGGTTGGTGAGGTGATTCACTGGTAAAGGTGCTTGTCAACAAGCCTAATGACTTGGGTTGGATCCCAGGGAACCATGTTTGAAGGAGAGAACCAACTTCTACAAGATGTCATTTTACACCCATATATATGCTGTGGCCTGTTCATGTGCTCCTCCCTAATAATGAGCGAATGAATCTAAGGAAATGATCAGACTCTTCCTGGAGTTTATAGTAGGGCCTAAGCACCTGCATTATAAGACTCACAGTGCTGCTACCGCTACTCCTTGAGCTAGGCTGGAGAGGTCTGTGGGGGGACCATTACTTTGTTCTGCCCTGTCTCTTGAATTCTTACCCATACATTATATATCATAAAATATATAACACATAAGCCTGGTGGTGATGGCTCACACTTTTAATCCCAGCACCTGGAAGGTAGAGGGCAGATCTCTGAGTTTGAGGCCAACCTAATCTACAAGAACTAGTTCCAGGACAGTCAGGGCTGTTAAACAGAGAAACCCTGTCTCAAAAAACCAAGAAAAAACCCCCAGATAATATGTAAATATATATAATATATAACATATATAATATATATATGTACACACACACACATTTTTTTTTGAGACAGGGTTTCTCTGTTTAGCCCTGGCTGTCATAGAGTCTTTGTAGACCAGGCTGGCCTCAAACCCTCAAACTCTACCTGCCTTTGCCTCCCTAGTGCTGGGATTAAAGGCGTGTGCCACCACCGCCCGGCTTTATTTATTTATTTATTCATTCATTCATTTATTATACAACATTCTGCCTCCATATATGCCCGCATACCAGAGGAGGGCGCCAGATCTCTGTGAGCCACCATGTGGTTGCTGGGAATTGAACTCAGGACCTCTGGAAGAGCAGCCAGTGCTCTTAACCTCTGAGCCATCTCTCCAGCCCCTCTTTGTAGTTTTGAAACCTATTCTGGAACTAGCTCTTGTAGACCAGGCTGGCCTCAAACTCACAGAAATCTGCCTGCCTCTTCCTCCCAAGTGCAGGGATTAAAGGTGTGTGCCACTACTGCCTGGTTGATCTTCTCTTTGAGACCAGACTGGTCTCGAACTCACTCAGATCCACCTGCCTCTGCTTCTCAAATGCTGGAATTAAAGGCGTGTGCCCCTATTGCTTGGTTCAGCCTGTTTGTCTTTAAAGCTCCTGTTGTGTTGCAAGTGATCTGGTTTCTGTAATAATTCATCACAATCTCAAATTATTATTTGACTTTGTCAATGAAGATTCTCCTGCTGTCAGCTAGAGTGGCCTGGAGCTGATATGGCAAGGAATACTGACACTGAAGTTAAATGGACTGGGATGAGGCTGTGCCTTCAAGGGTGCAGGGCCTGGTGTTATTGGTGCTGCACGGTGCCTCTCATCCCTCTGGTCTTTCTTATAGTCAGGGTTACTTGCCTTGCTGTGGGAGCAGCATGCTTGGACAGGTGGTCTCTGTCTAGGCAGTCGGCTTCAAGCAGGCAGCAAGCAAGTCTCTAATAGGTCCCTGGAACATTTCAGGATAGATTTGAAAAAGGCCATAGGCTAGAGTGGTGTCTCTCTCCCCTTTGCAAGAGCTGCCCGTTGGATTGAGGAGGAGGCCAGTCCTTGTGTCTGATACCATGGCACCTATGTTCTTCGTAGAACCTGAGTGTTGCATCTCAGAGGAGCCGCGACAAGAGGAGGGCTGGGCTCTTGGCATTTGAAGTGCCTCTTGCTTTCCAGGAGGATGGCTTGGGAGAGAGCCAGGAGTGGCTGGCTAGTATCCAGATCTGGGCTGAATTATTTGGCTGGGCTTGCCCAGAGCAATGAGCCCCACCCACTACCAAGCCCAAACCTAAAGGGCAGGAGGTCAGCACACCTGGCTAGGGGTATTGTTAGAGAGTCACCAAACCCCCTAACTCCTAGTTCATGCTGATTAGTGGCTTCACTTTGTGTCTTCTGATGGAGGAGCTAGACTTGTGCCCTCACAGCCAGTTAGTTCATGAGAAAAGGCAGGTGTGTGGGGAGGGTATTGTTAATTTTTTGTGACGCTGGATTTGAACCCTAGGCCTTAACATGAGTAAGGCTTCAAGACCTCCAGGGCTGGGAGGGGAAGGAGCCTGAGTTCCTCCTAGCAGCTCTGTAGTTAGAGGCCCTTCCTGAGTGAGGAAAAAGCTCTGTAGTTAGAGGCCCTTCCTGGGAGTGAGAAAAATTGACCACAGCCCCCTTCTCAGTCAGTTCTCACTCTGCTACCTGTGTACTCTTTTCTGTGGGCAAGTTGCTTAACCCCCAAGAACCTTATCTGCAGCTGGAGGTAGAGATAATGGTCCTCAAGCCTGTGGGAGGCTTCACTGACACCAGACCTGCTCAGACCTGTTCAGTCACTGCACAGCCCCCCACCCCTAGAAAACCTATCTCACTTGGGCAGATGTAGAAGGCCAGGATGGATAGGGTTTCATGGAGGAGTCCAGGACAGGCACAGGGTTAAATGGAATCTCCAGTTTGTGGCTGTGCCAGTAGTTAGGTTCTGAACTAGGCTTTGGGAATCGTCTAGATTCTCAGTTGCTTAATCTCTTACAGGCAGTCCAGGCTTGAGGAGAGCCACATGTGGAATATGAGATTGCCATAATGGTGAGTGAAACCAACTTCTCTCACTGAGGTTACAGACAGTAGTAAGTCTCTGGGGCCCTCTTTGACGCTGGTACTAGTTAGATGTGCTTAAATCTCTGGGGTATAGAAGCTGCCGAGTCGCCATGCTCTGTTCATCGGTGCTCCTGGGCTCATAACTTATCCCTCTCCTGGTAGTGGCACTCAGGAATGTGGATGGTAGAAGAAACTCCTTGGGATGAGCCAGGCAGGAGCCTCCTCTTAGTCCCCCAGACCTTCTGCGGAAGCACACTTCTGGAAAAGTATGGCTGCCAGGATAAGGAAAAAAGACAGGATGAGAAGGTTCTCCAGAGTGTTGAGTGGGATGGCCCCCTTTCCTGGCCTTTCCCCTCTTCACCAGGCCTCCTGACTGGGTGTGAAGCAGAGGAATTCCAGTCCAGGTGCCCTAGGATGCCTCCAGCAGGGTTCATTCCTGCCTGAGGGAATCAGGCATTGAGTAGAAGGGTGAGGAGTATCATGTGGCTTGAAACCACACCCAGAGTCTGGGCCTGAAGTCCTCTTGTCCTAGAAGCTGAGCTACCAGCTTGATGTCTAGAGAGTTCCAGGAGGCACAGCACAGCACGGCGCTGAGTGTGCAGCTTCTGGAGACCATGGCACTGGGCAAGGTGGGTGTCTAGGCTGATTTTGGGGCAGCACTTTTTGGAAGGATAGAGTGGAGTCTTTCTTAATTTCTTCCTTAAACACGAATTGCTTTCATCTTAAAATCTTTCTCAAGTCTTTATAAACGCTGGGCCATAGCAAGGCTCTCCTATCCCATTGTTGAGTATAGGGAAGAGGAAGCCTTCTCCTTCCCTAGTTCTTAAGGCTACATGGACCCTGTATCCTTTTCCTCAGCAGGGTCATGGCGGTCCTTCCCCCAGTCAAGTTTCATTCTGAGGGGCAGGAGGCAGTAGCTGATGGTGGGAAACTCAGGCTCTGCTGTCTGTCGATTTCATCGGCTATTTGAATGCTGCATTCGTTGGGCAAGTAGGGTGAATGAATGCTAGATTGTGCGGGACTGGGCTTTCATTGACTGGAGACACCAATGGCGCTCCAGTTGGAGGAGTCAGGAGCGACGGTTTTGCCTTTTGTAGAGTTTGTAAATGGCATCTTCCGCTCAGCCAGTGACTGGAATTTATCTGCCTGTCCTTTCTTTGTACTGTGTGTGTGTGTGTGTGTGTGTGTGTGTGTGTGTGTGTGTGTGTGTGAGTGAGGTGTGTGTGTGTGTGTGAGGTGGTGGTGGTCGGAGGACAACCAGTCAGTTCTCTGTCTCTCCTGGAGCTAAGTAGATTAGGCTGGCCTTGAACTGGGATTAAAGGAGTGTGCCTCCACAATTAGGCTGGCCCTTGTTTTTGAGGCAGGTTTTAGTCTGATGTTCATAATGGTTTTGAACATGTAATCCTTGTGCCTCTGAGGCCTTCTAAGTATTGAGAATATAGCTCGGAGCCTTCACACCTGGTTTAAAATATGAAAGAATATGTAGTTCAGTCTTATTTTTTCCCAAAGTGGTGTAGCACAAAATCAGTTAGTTAGTAGAAATTATTTAAGTGTCACATATTGAGGTGGTTATGTGTTGCTTGTAACCCCAGCTCTTGGAAGATAGAGGTGGGTGAAGTTCATCTTGCTGCAAGTTGGAAGTCAGCCTGAGATATATGCAACCTCATCTGAAAGACTATTAGAATTTTATCCTATGGGTCAGTGATTATTTGGTCATGAGACCAAAGGGTAAAATCACTAGTGTCCTGTAGTGTAGAATATTACGAGGCTGTGGTACCCTGAGTTAAATGCATCTCTAAAACCTCTTGGAGGGAGGGAGCTGTATGGTGTGTGCTGTGCTGTGTGGTGTATGTGTACTATGCTAGCCCATTTCTGTGTTCACAGACAACCCTCAGAGAGGGCGGCACGTGCCTCTAACTTTTCTGTGATGGGAAGTAGTGAAAAAGGAGGATAAATGGGTGCATACTATTCCATCAAGGCCATATACTGATATCTAATGTGGGGGCCGGGAAAGTAACCCAGACTTGTATTATTTCTTCTATTTGTGTTTACAGTAGAGCAAGTTGGACCTTGGCTGCAGAGGTCAGACTTACTGGGCCCACCCACAGGGGAAGCCTGTGTAACTGGAGGTTTCTAGACAAAAGGCAGTTTCTGTGCTGGCTTTCTCCTTTTCCTTGGCTTCAGAAGGATTTGTTTTGGTCAGCCCTGAGATCCAAGGTCATCTGTCCCACTGACCCAGGTGGCTATAGGTGCCCATTTTGGGTTCCCAGTCCTGTCAGGCTTGTTATCCTTAGTTAATAGGCACTGCTACCTGTTAGGAGCTGCTGGGTGTTATCTGGCTTTTCCTGGGCAGACTTATCTAGCCACTTCTCAGTCCTCAGTCCCCCAGGCACTAGCTTCTCCAAGGGAAGTACTTAGGGTAGACACCAGGTCGCCATCATTCGGACCGGACTGGGAAGAAGAGAGCAGTGATTTGTAGGTACAGGGCTTCCTGTGGAATGAGGACTCAAGCTCTCTGTAGGGCTGGCTTTATCTCCCCCTGGTGGAGGGCACTGTAAGGACCTTGACGAGCCATTCAGACTGACCTGCTGCACAGCAGGCACTCCTGCTGTCCCAGTCCCTACCGAGGGCTCTGTAGTTTCTGGATTTGGGAAGGCAGAAGGCGGACAGGGCTGGTTTAGGCTGCTTGGCAGGTGTCTGGCTGGCTAATATGAGTTACCTGGTTCTATGGTTGTTACCCATCTCGCCAGTTTTGTTGGCTTCTGTCCCTTGTCCTTTGGGTGACCAGCTAGCTTCAAACTTGAGCTTCAGAACTAGTTCTTTGTTCTGTGGCCTTTGGGATAATGGAGCTGCTCCCAGGGCAGGAGAGACAGCTAACCCCCTGAAGCCAAGGACAGAGACCTCAGCCTAAGGCCTGCACCCCAGGTCTGGTCACATTCCTGAGGGTCCTGCCCTCAAGGAGTGGGGGAAGGGCTGGCAGAGAAGGGCTCCTGGCTGCTGCAGGTTCTTTCTACTGATTTCTAGGGGGAGACCAGGCTGTTGGATCTATAATCTCAAGATTCCTCATCCTGTAGGACTCAGAGTGGAGCACCCCTCACCTGGGACTGCTGTTGGCTGTTTTGTAGGGTTGAACTGTGCTGTGTCTCCAAGAGAAGGGAAAGGAGGCAGATGACTGTTATACACAGCCCTTCCACTAGTGGTTCCATTTTGATCTTGTTATGTAAATAAGGTCAACCTTGCTTTAGCCTCCCACGATGACTTCCAGGGATTTTTCTTTTCTTTGTTTTCTTAAGACTGGGTCTTTCCATGGCCACCCCAAACCCTCTTATATAGAGCAGGCAGAATTTACTTGCAGACACCCGCCTGCCTCTGAGAGTTCTAGGATTAAAGGTGTTGGATTAAAGGCGTGGGACATCTACGCTGTGTTTTAGGAGTTAGTCAGTGTCTCCCAGATATTAGATCCCGCATTTTTTCCTTTCATCTCTTGTTTTGTTGGTGGACCTGTGTTTGGGAGTAAAATATGTGACCCTCCTTCACGCTCCTTTCTTCCCTCCTAACTGATGCCTGCCTTCTTCTTCCAGGTAACCAGGCTTTGATGCACCCTCAAGAAGTCTGCGTACTCAAGGAGGCCACCCCCGCCGGCTGCTGCTCACATGGTGTCTGGGCCCCTGGCACTCCGGTAGGCTGGGAGAAGGAAGAATCACCATGGTTTCCAGTTCTTGGGGTTTTCTGGGTCTTTTATACAGCTTTGCAGTGTAGACTCTGCCCTGACTTGAGTCCATTGTATGTGCACAGAGCAGGCAGGCAGCATGTGAAGAGTCTAGGACTTGTGGTCAAGGCCTGCGACACCAGGTATCATTGCTAGCAGAGTGGGCACTGCTGTTGCCCTTTGTTTCTGCCTAGCTGGTAGACAAGTTTGGTTTTCATTGCCTGGACCACTTAGTCATCTCTGACTTGCTTCTGTTGTGAGCAAGGAACAGGCTGAGCCCCCTGGTAGTGCTTTCTGGAAGACTGAGTGGTGTTGTTGTACATCTGTGTTAGTTCGCGGTGTATTCTGGAACTCCGGGATAAATGGGATTTCCTTCTGAACAAGGGCAGGTGTTGGGTTGAAGACAGCTTTTTGTCATTTGTGGGGAAATAGCAGGCCCACCCAGGTGGACAGGACTGTGACGAGGAAAGGGCAGGACATCATAGGTGGTGGAGCGCTTCAGAGAAATTCAGCTCCTTACACAAATCGGACCCAGAAGCCACATATGGTAGTGTACAGTCCATTTAATGCGGGTGCTCCAAGAGGAAAGGGAGGTCAAGTTTGTGAGTACAGCCCAGTCTGGTTTTCATATCGAGTTCCAGGTCAGGTGGGTCTACAGAGGGAGAGATTGCACCCTAAATGGGGAGATGCAGAGCTATTTGTAAGCTGTTGGAGCCCCAGACTCTTGGTGTGCTGCATTGCTGGTAGCAGTGTCTCCATGGCCTGTGGTTTCAGGAAGCTTTCGAGTGGGCTCAGGTAGCCACTTAGGCACTGGAATGTCCCCTTTTGGGTGGAAGACAAGGCTGGGCATGTGGAGTTGAGTGCAGCTGAGGTCTACTAGGAGTACTTCTGACCCCCTGGGGCACTGTCTGGTGTGTCCTGCTTGGCTGAGGTGCTTCTCCTAGGTGGACAGAAAGCCTGGACCCCACCTGCACACACTGCTGTTCTGCTGACAGGTTCCTTTGGAGACAGAGGCATTTGTGAGTGTGTTACTTAGTGACTACAAGGGAAGTTTATGCAGCCTGTCTGGAAGGGACAACTCACTGCTTTTCCCAGACCCCAGATGGCAAACTGTCTCTCCTAATAAGGATGCAGAGCCCATGAGGTTCACAGGCTCAGATAGTGCTCAGTTAGTGTCTCCAGATAGTGGAGAGCTTGTAAGGATCCAGCAGTTAGGGACAGAGAGTACAGTATCACAGTCAGGACCAGGAGCTAGCAAACCGGGAACCCTTGTCTACCTGGAGGGGTGTTTGAGAGTATACCAGGGTAGAACAAAGGTGGCAGGCCAGAGACTGCCAAAGGAACTGGGTTTGGTTTATAGGGTTTTTTGTTTGCTTGCTTTTTTTTTTATCTTTTAAAATTTAACTTTTCAACACAAGGAAATTACCGCCCCGCCCCCGCCCCCCAAAAATCTGGAAATCTGGGAAGACCAGTCCTGTGGGTTTACATGCCTAGGCAGGACTGGCCAGTTTATTCTGTGGCCCCTAGTTTGTTAGAGGGACATTTGCTCTCCAACTTCCATTGCCACCTGCTGCCCACTTTTTATGTTCTCAGCCTGGGAGTGACTGACTCTTAGAATTGAAACCAGTAACAAAGTAAAATTCAAACCTCACTAAATTTTTTTAGAATTGTTTCTGTTTATGTATCCAAGTGTTTTGCTTACGTGTGTATATGTGCACCACTTGTGTGTCTGCTCCTGTGGAGGTCATAAGGGGTCAGATCCCCGGGAACTGGAATTACAGATGGCTATGAGGAGCACCAAGAAGCCATCTCCAGTCTGTAAGCCACTGTTTGCTCAGCATCTTTATTTATCATAACCTCTTTTTTTTCATGTAAGTGAATGGCAGGGGGTGGGCAGATACACTCCCCTTTCTCGTGAATGGAGACCTGTCCTGTTACACTGTGCCCCAGGAGGGTGGAATTGGGACAACTCAGTGCATACCCTGTGCCAGACCTTCATGCAGGCTGCAGGTTAACTATCCTGCCTGTTCTTGCCCACAGGTGGTGCCCGTGGGCAGGGCGCAGGGACATGGGGCCAGACATGGAGCTGCCCAGCCATTCAAAACAGCTCCTGCTGCAGCTGAACCAGCAGAGGACCAAGGGCTTCCTGTGTGATGTCATCATCATGGTGGAGAACTCTATCTTCCGGGCCCACAAGAATGTCCTGGCTGCTAGTAGCATCTACTTCAAGTCCCTGGTCCTGCATGATAACCTCATCAACCTAGATACAGATATGGTTAGTTCCACCGTGTTCCAGCAGATACTGGACTTCATCTACACGGGCAAGCTGCTGCCTAGTGACCAGCCATCTGAGCCCAACTTCAGCACTCTCCTCACTGCTGCCAGCTACCTCCAGCTGCCTGAGTTGGCAGCCCTCTGCCGCCGCAAACTGAAGCGAGCTGGCAAGCCCTTTGGCCCTGGCCGAGTGGGCGCTGCTGGTATGGGGCGACCAACCCGTAGTCAGCGGCTATCCACAGCCTCTGTCATCCAGGCTCGGTATCCAGGGCTTGTAGATGGGCGCAAAGGACACCCTGTTCCCCAAGAGGTCCCTCAGGCCAAAGGATCAGATGATGAGCTTTTTCTGGGCAGTTCTACCCAGGAGAGCACACATGGCCTGGGCCTGGGGGGCTGCCCAACTGGTGGGGAGGTGGGCCTGGGGGCTTGTAGCAACAGCACCAGTGGGAGCAGTGGGGGCTGTGAGCAGGAACTGGGTCTGGATCTGTCTAAGAAGAGTCCTCCCTTACCTCCTACAACCCCTGGCCCCCACCTCACTCCTGAGGACCCTGCCCAGCTGAGTGACAGCCAGCATGACTCACCTGCACCCACTTCAGCCTCCACGCTGCCTGTTGGCAACAGTGCCTCATTTGTTGAGCTAGGGCCCCCTCCTGATGAGCCCATGGATCTGGAAGGGGCTGAAGAAAACCACGCGAGTCTGCTGGAAGGACAGGGCGGGCAACCTCGCAAGAGCCTACGGCATTCAGCCCGCAAAAAAGATTGGAACAAAAAGGAGTCTGTGTCTGGGTCCCCATTTGACCGGAGAGAAACTGGGATTAAGGGTCCCAACCCAGGGGAAGAAGGTGAGGGGCTTGGGGACAGGGTTCCCAATGGCATTTTGGCCAGCAGTGTTGGTGGAAGTGGCCCCAGTGGGTCGTATGGGGAGCCGCCATACCCCTGCAAGGAAGAAGAGGAGAATGGCAAAGATGGGAGCGAGGACAGTGGGCAGAGTGGGAGTGAGGGGGGCAGTGGCCACCCTGGTGCCCACTATGTGTACCGGCAGGAAGGCTATGAGACAGTGTCGTATGGAGACAACCTCTATGTGTGCATCCCTTGCGCCAAGGGCTTCCCCAGCTCCGAGCAGCTTAATGCTCACGTGGAGACACACACAGAGGAGGAGTTGTTCATCAAGGAAGAAGGAGCTTATGAGACCGGCAGTGGGGGTGCAGAGGAGGAGGCTGAGGACCTGTCAACACCTAGTGCAGCCTATGCAGCTGAGCCCCGTCCTTTCAAGTGCTCAGTCTGTGAGAAGACCTACAAGGACCCGGCCACACTGCGGCAACATGAGAAGACACACTGGTTGACGCGGCCCTTCCCCTGTAACATCTGTGGCAAGATGTTCACACAGCGAGGCACTATGACACGCCACATGCGGAGCCACTTGGGCCTGAAGCCCTTTGCCTGCGATGAGTGTGGCATGCGCTTTACCCGCCAGTACCGCCTCACAGAGCACATGCGTGTGCACTCAGGTGAGAAACCCTATGAGTGCCAGCTCTGTGGGGGCAAGTTCACCCAGCAGCGCAACCTCATCAGCCACCTGCGCATGCACACCTCCCCTTCCTAGAAGCCAAAGACCCGAGGGAGCCCTCTGCAGACTTGCCACTTGGGAACCCACGGAAGGAGGAGTAAAGAAGCATGGTGGGAGGGGTTGAACCCCAATGTCTGGCACGAGGCTCCCGGCAGCTTCTCTGGCCCAGCTTCCCCACACCCAGAGCTTTAATCAACAGTGTACCAAGGGAAGCTGAGAGAAGAGAAGCTGCCCGGGCCAGCCCTGTGCGTGTGGTGCTGGTGACTATTCTACCTCCCCGCCCACTTGGCTCCCCAGCTCCCTGAAGGGGCTGCTGAAGAGCTGGTGGGAGCCCATCATGTGGTGTCAGTGGGACCTGGTCCCTTACCTGCGGTCTGGGCTGGGGGAGGCACAGGGCTTCCCATGGTCAAGTGGTGCCTGGAGCAGGCCCTCAGCTGGCAGGGACCTCAACTGTGTGTGTGCATGTGTGCTTGTATCTTTGCAGTGCAGTGTGACTCTGGTGTCGGGAAGCTGGTGTCGGGTGGCAGTTCCTTTCTCTTTGAACTGGGGTGGCAACTGCTAGCTGGCACTGGACAGTCAGGGTGACCCCACTGCCTACCTCTCTACAACTAAAGAGCCCTTTGGGCCTGTAATGCTGTTATTCCTACTGAGCTGTTCCTATTTCTTTTTTACAGTTTTTAAAAATTCTTTTTTAAAACCAAAATGAACAATATTTTCCTCCCGCCTCTTTGGGGATGAGCCTGGCTCTGCAGACTGAATGTAACTGGGGCAGCTGCCCCCGCCCTGTCATTTTCCCTCATCCTGGTGCTGTGGACATGGTTGAACCTGTCTCTCCAAGGCCCCAGAAGCCATTCTTGTGCAAAGGCTTCCCCAGTCCTGCGCCCTGCTTGCCTGGGCTTCCTCAGGAGAACAGGCTTTTCCCATAATTTCCAAGGAATATCACTTGATAGAGGTACTTATTTTATTGAGAACCCCCCCACTCTCATATGTTTTTTGAGGTGTTTGAACTGGAAGATCTGAAGTTTCAGAGGGTGGAGGGGAGGCCAGACTTGGTGCCAGGGCCATCGGTACTCTTGTTGGTATGTGTGTGTGTGTGCATGGCTGTGTGTGTGTTGCTTATGCACAGACGTTTTGCTTCCTTGCTCACTAAACAAGGTGGAGAGCCTTGTGACCTTTTGCTACCTCTTGAATTCAATACCACAGTACTGTCGAGGCTGAGCCACTTGGTTTTGTTTTCCTACAGTGGGAGTAAACTGGGCTTGGGCTGGCCTGAGCCCCTTGTGGGCCTCAGTGTTCTCTGAAGGAATGATTGCTCTTTAGGGGATGCTGTGTGTGGGGCAGGTGCTGGGCACCTGAATAACAGAAGCCATGAGAAGGGGCAGCTCCCTGTGTGGGCCTGAGTGAGGTGGAAGTGAGCCGGCCCCATCCTGTCTTCTCCTGAGCTCTGTGTATCTAAGAAGCTACTGCAGAGTCAGGTGAGGGGCAGCCTCCACTTAGCAAGTACAGGGTCAAACTGTAAGTCAGCCAGCCTCGGGTGCTTGCATGGGGTCCAGCAAGGGGCAAGGCCAGACCAAGGCTGTCTGTGCTCTGCCACAGATGAGCCGCAGATCTGGGCCGGTAGGCTTTATCATGTTGCTTGATAGATACAATGAAAATGGCTTTTCATTTTCCTTTCGACTTTTTTTTTTTTACTTCAGACCAAAAATTGCAGAGTCACATTTCCTGCTCCCACCCCTCCAGAGATCCTCCAGCGTGATTTCAGGGACCCAGTGAGTGGCAGTGTGAGAGTGAGGGCACCTCTACATGGTGCCCTTGCACTGACCCGGTTCTTCATCCTTCACACCTGTAATCTGTTCTCTGCTCTTGCAGAGACAGAGCAGCTGAGTGAAGAATTGAGCCCCATTCTACCCAGGGAAGAGGCAGGGCGTGCTGGCCCCTGCTCTCTACCTACCCACCCCACTTTACCCTACCCCACCAGCACTTACGCCACAGGACACAAAGTCTGTACGGCATGGGAATCCCATGTGGCCTCCCAGGCTGTGGGAAGCCTCATCTGCTGTGCAGAAATTCAGGGACTGGGAGCAGAGCCCCTCAGCACGTCTGTGCAACAGAGTATTGTACCAAGCCTTGTCTGTATGTTAATGAGAAAGCAAAACACTAGTTTCCTATTTAAGATTTTAAGGGTTGTTGGGCTGGGCGGGATTGACACTTGGTTTGTTTTTCCTTTTCCTTTGTTTCTATTGGTGCATGCTTATGATTGTGTGTGTGTGTGTGTGTGTGTGTGTGTGTGTATGTTAAGAGCCTCAAGGAAATCAGGCCATAGGAGGCCAAGGTGGCTTACAGTTCTCTTTTAGTCATTTGATTCCTGAATGTTTTGGAGAAACAGGAAACAGAAAATAGCAGACATCATGTAGGAAAAAAAGATTTAAAAGAAAAAAATCAAAAGAAAAAAAGCTCATACCCAAATTCACAAAACCTATTTTTTAAACCAAAGCACATTTTGAATGAGTATGGAACCTCAGTGGGCTCAGAAAAAAAAAGATACTAATATATTTATCTCATTGTTTACATAAACTTTTACAGTTTCAGACCTCAGCAGCTATACGGCCAGTCCCAGGGACCTCTTCCCCTCCCTCCTGGGTCCCTCTGCGTTGACCCTTGAGCAGCTCAAGGGCAGAGGCAGCCCTGGGTGCTGGGTAAGGACTAGAAGACCCCTTCCCCCTAGCTTCACCTGAGCCCTAATCCCCATTTTGGGGGTCTCTTCAAGCTCAGCTGCCACCAAAGAGCGTGCACCAAGCTGACCAGCCCCCAGGCCGCCTGGCTGCATCTAAGGGGTGGATGTCAGCCCTGCCCGTGAGCCTTGTGTTAGTTACTGTGAGAGTCAGTCAAGCCAAAAAGCAGGGAGCTTTATGAAGCTCAGCGGACTCCATCATATGCAAACCCCACCTCGGGCAGCAGAAGGGTCTGACTTACAGATGGTGCGAACACTCTCAACAGTGTTGTTTTTTATCAATGTCTGTGCAGTGATGAATGTATTTATTTCTCAGACTTAGGGCAGGCTGGTGGAAGCAGGCCCTGCTCTGCCAGTGCCCACTCCCACTGGACCGAGCTACTGCAAGGGCTCTTCCAAGATTGCAAAAAAGGAAAAGATGAACTTTTGAACGTGTAAGAATCTCAGACTTGCAGCATAGCCATACACCTCAGCCAGTGACTCCTGACCTCACATGGCCCAGGAAGTGTGTTTCCGTCCATCAACACTGAGGGGAGCCAGGTCCCCACCTGCTGCCCACACTGTCAGTATTCACTGGACTTCAGGTCCTTGTGCAGGAGTGCGATCTGCTGAGCTTCAGCAGGCCGACTGCTTGCTGCCTTCCTGAGTAGGGGGAATCCTGGGCAGCCAGGAGGGCAGGGCTCAGGGAGCAAGTGCTAGGGACGGAGGCAGAAGCCAAGGGACAGGCCTGAAAAGAATAGACAGGCTCTCAAACCTTGCTGTGCTCCACTAAAAGGACCAAGGTCTTCCTTTCCCCAGTCACTATGGGGCCAATGTTACTGAACCTATGAATTGGATGCCAGGAATGAGGGCTAGCGAGGGACCCGACCTCAGTCTGACATTCCAACCCGGGAAGGGTGGAAGCTGTGGAAATGAGCTGCCCAGGACCCCCTTCCTAGGATGCCTACAGCTTCAGTCACCTTACTTTAACTTTCTACCAGGGACCCCTCCCCCTACCTCACCTTGCTATTTATTGCTGTAATTTATTGACCTCAAATGCTGCATAACAGACCTCACTTGGGTCAGGGAGTTCCCAGGGTCCCCCCCTCCATTTGGTGGGGCCCCATGGGGCCAGGTGCTTAAAGGAATCTCCCTGTACCTAACCCATCACTTGTTTCCTCCAGGGGCCCCAGGTTGGGCCCCATCCATCCCATGTGCAAATACCTCAGGAGGGATGGGGTATATCTTTTTATTCATTTAATTGGAACTGGAAGAGGGATCACATCCTCTGTGCCCTTCCCGGAGCAGGGGAGGGATGCAGGGATCGCACTCCTGTACTGGTCACCACTGTTGCCACTTACCACATTGAGTTTACATCCCTAAAGAGTCTGGATGGATGCATTCAGGTCAGAGTGATTTATTCAGGACGGATCTCTCCATTCAAAAGCGTGCAGTCTTAATGTACAGTATTGAGAAACTGTTATTTTATGATCTTTTCATTAAAAGCTTGATTGAAAACTGGTGTCTGTCTTGTGGCTGCCCCCTCCAGCAGAGTGACAAGGTCTTAGGAGAGCAGGGTCTTGGGTGAACGATGGAGGGTGATTGTCTTTAGTTGTGAGCGTTGTCAGAACAATACTGACTCAATAAAGGCTGTCCAGAAAGCGGATCTGGTGGAGTGGCTGGGAGGAGCACAGTTATAACTAAGAAAAGGCTGGGAAAGACGAGTCCTCGTGGGCCATCTCTAGAGCTAGTGCTGCTGCACTGAGTCTTGGTTAGCTGGAGACTTGATTCTCTTAAAGGGCTGGGTTTGTGGTAGTTTCCCCAGGTTGTGCCAGGATGCTAGGTTCAAACTCCCCTGTGTGCACCTGCAAGATGCGATGACTCAAAAGAGATTTGTGAACGTTAAATAGCCCAACTCTTCACCTGGGAGGCAGAGGCAGGTGAATCTTGAGTTTGAGGCCAGCCTGATCTACAGAGTGAATTCTAGGACAGGCTGCAAAGCCACACAGAGAAATTCTGCTTTGCAAAACAAAAGGAAAAAAAAAGCAACACAACCTGACTCTTACTACTCCTGAAGGCTGAGATTAAAGACATGCCCCCACACCCAGCTAAGTTAATTTTTATGTGTATGTCTACTTACGTGTATGTGGGTGTGCTGTGTGTGATGGGTGTCCTCAGATTGACACCTGCGCCCCTAAAGGAACTACTTAGTGGTGAGAAGACAGGCTAATTCTATTTACAGTGTCAGTGCCCACAGGGTCTGCACCTAATCTGGAACTGGAGTTATGGGTAGTTGTGGGCTGCCATGTGGGTTCTAGGAACTAAACACTTGGTCCCCTGCAAAATAACAAGTGAGCCTTCTTTCTAGCCCATCTTCTTTCTGAAGATTTTAAAATACTGTGGTCCTGAGCATGGTTGAATCCAGTTAAGACAACTTCTCACTGCGGTGTCCTTGGCTCATGCCTGTGTTAGTGTCAAGTTCCCGCAGGCTGTGTGGTGCACACCTTTAATCCCAGCACTCAGGAGGCAGAGACAGGCGGGGATCTCTAAATTCAGGGACTGTCAGGCTACACAAACTATGGGGTTATAGAGATGACTGCAGTTAAGAGCACTGGCTTCCAAAAGCTTCCAAAAACCTAGGTTCAATTTCCAGCACCCACATGGCAGCTAAAAACTAATTCTGGGGGCCTGGAGAGATGGCTCAGAGGTTAAAAGCACTGGCTGCTCTTCCAAAGGTCCTGAGTTCAATTCCCAGCAACCACATGGTGGCTCACAGCCATCTGTAATGAGATCTGGTGCCCTGTTCTGATGTGCAGACATACATGCAGGCAGAACACTATCCATAATTAATAAATCTTTTAAAAAACACACTAATTCTTGTTCCAGGGGTCTAACACCTTCACACAGACACACATGCAGGCAAAGTGCTATTACACATAAAATAGAAATCATTAAAAAATTTTAAAAAATGTCTTCATTTCTTCTGTGAGTGCCATGGTGTGTGTATGGAGTCTGTGGCTTTGTATGATAGTTAAGCCCTCTGCTGGATGAATTCTATCCTAATTCCTGATCCTTCACCTCCTAAGCGCTGGTGCCTAGACCTGGTTTATTTGAAATTCCCATGGAAGTATTCTCTCCCACTCTCCTCTCCTACCCCCCTCTATTTTTTTTTTAGATTTATTTATTAACTATACAACATTCTGCCTGCATGTATGCCTGCACGCCAGAAGAGGGCACCAAACCTCATTATAGATGGCTGTGAGCCACCGTGTGGTTGCTGGGAATTGATCTCAGGACTTCAGGAGGAGCAGTCTGCTCATAACCATCTCTCCAGCCCCCCCACCCCCCATTCTTGAGGTACTGTCTCACCATGTATTTATCTTTACCCTGGAACTCAAGAGTTCCTTCTGCCTCTTGCTTCCCATTGTTGGGATTAATGACCAGCCCCAATGTCTATTTCCTTAGAAAAATTAAAGATTAATTTATATATTTTATGTGTGAGTGCTCTGTTACATACATAAACTCTGCCTTGCATACACTGCTGTATGCCAGAAGGGATCAAATCCCATTCCAGATGGTTGTGAGCCACTGTGTGGTTGCTGGAAATTGAATTCAGAGCCTCTTGAAGAACAGCCATTGCTCAAGCCCTGAAAAATAAATTTTTTTTTTTTTTTGTTTCTCGAGACAGGGTTTCTCTGTGGCTTTGGAGCCTGTCCTGGAACTAGCTCTGTAGACCAGGCTGGTCTCGAACTCACAGAGATCCGCCTGCCTCTGCCTCCCGAGTGCTGGGATTAAAGGTGTGCGCCACCATCGCCTGGCTTGAAAATTAAATTTTGATGACCAACTCAGTTATCTCTTGCAGGACTTGAAGGTATTTCCATCACCCTTAGCTGGTTTCCCCATAGGTTCCCTTCACAGTTTTCTTTTGCAGTGCTGGAGATGAATGTGCAGCATGGCATTGTGCATGCCTGTCGAACCCTGTACTGCCGAGTCATGCACAGTCCCCATGCCCTTGTGAGTTTAAAACATCTCTTTCCCAGAGCTGTTTGGAGAGGCATTTGACCGCTCTGGCTCCTGCACCTCTCAGGGACTGCTTAGCGGTGAGGCCTGGCGCAAGTCTTCAGGCTGATTTCCATTTACAATGCCATCTGGTATCAGGAGGTGCAAAACTGAAGGAAGCAGCAGTGCCTCCTGGGTAGGACTGTGCTTGTGATGAAGAATCCCTTTTTTTGTTGAGACTCACTGTAACCAGCCTGGTCTGGAAGACAGCTGTCTGCTCCTGCCTCCTGAGTGCTGGATTAAAGGTTTGTGCCAGCATCCCTGACAAGAATTGCTCCTCATAGGTTTCCATGTCACCCAAGCTAGTCTCTTCCTCCATGTGTGAGTGTGTGCACACACTTTACACCAGCCTGGCCTCTAGGGATTCCTCCCAATTTTCCATAGGAGTCCTGGGACCTGAGACAAATGCTACAATGTCTGGCTTCCCTCCCTTTTTTAAGTTTTATTTATTTTTATGAATATTAGTGTTTTGCCTGTGTGTATGTCTGTGTGAGAGGGTTGGGTCCCTTGGAACTGGAATTACAGACAGTTGTAAACTGTCATGTAGGTGCTGGGAATTGAACCCAGGTCCTTTGGGAGAAGAGTTGGTGCACTTAACCTTAGAGCTAGCCCCCAATATGTGGGGGCTTGAGTCCTCAACACTTTTCTACTTCCCATTTCCCTAACTCCAAAAGGGAACTTCTGATGCCTTGTTCTTAGTATCTGTTGTAATAAGAGTGGCGGGGCTGTTTCCTGCCACCTGGCTAGCTTTACCCGAAATAATTACACGGAAACTGTATTCTTTTGAACACTGCCTGGCCCATTAGTTCCAGCCTCTTATTGGCTAGATCTTACATATTGATCTAACCCATTTCTAATAATCTGTGTAGCCCACGAGATTAAGATCTTAACCTGCGGCTGTGTTGGGTGGGAGAATCATGGTGACTCCCTGAATCAGCTTTTTTCTCCCAGCATTCTGTTCTGTTTACTCCGCCCACCTAAGGGTTGGCCTATCAAATGGGCCTAGGCAGTTTCTTTATTAATAAGTCATTCCCACATCAAGTATCTAGTGCAAGTGGTCTGTACCACCATCTACAGACTATTAACACTGACAGCAATGGTCGCTACACAGGCTGTTAGGTCACATGTGGTGGTCTATTCTAATGATTTTCCAGAATCTGAGTAGGAATGTATGGGCACATGTAAGACTTTAACTCATATGGCCTGGGCTACTGCTGGGCTTTGAGGCTCTTTCCAGCTTGGGGCCTGAGGGAGGCAGGAGCCACTGGAGGGAATGGAACTTGGGTGTGTGGTCAGGCTGAGTGAGGACAGATGCAGGCAAGGACAGCAGTCAGGCTCAGGGAACCTGATGCCTGCTGACCTATAGAAACCAGACAAGGCCAGCAGTGGTGGTGCTTGCTTTTAATCCCAGTGCTTGGGAGGCAGAGGCAGGTGAATCTCTGAGTTCAAGGCCAGCCTGGTCTCTAAAGTGAGCTTCAGGACAGCCAGGACTGTTACACAGGGAAACCCTGTCTAGATAAACAAAACAAAGGGAAAAAAACCACAAAAACAGCAGACTCCTTGGGACGGGACGGGGAGGGGAGAGGTGGGACTGGTTCTTCTGAATAGAGTAGGAATCCAGAGAAGGCCCTGTTCTGCGTGCATGAGCCTGGCCTGGGGCTGTAGTCCCTGAAAATACAGAAAGGCTTGTGAGGAAGCCCTGAGTGTTGCTAAGAGTTCTATCCTGTCATGTCTCAGCTGCTGGCCAGCAAATTTAGAAAAATAGCCCCATATAATTTTGAGGTCAGTCTGTTAAGTTCAGTTCTGTTCTCTCTGACCACAGGTAGCAAAGCTCATCACCCCAAAGGGTGTCGCTGGATTAGCATTTAGGCAGCACCAATGAGCCATCATCGCTGACTTCCATGTCAGAAAGTAGTATATGCAAGCTAGCCTAGAGGAGTCCAGGACACTTGCTCCTTCTCTCCTTGGCCTTTGCTTCTAGACGGGCGGCCTGGCAACTCTGGAATACACGAGCTGCCACCAACCTGTATGTCTGGTAACTTTGTAGTGCACCCCTACCTTAGCCAGTGCTATCGAGTCAGCAAGTGTCTCAGTCAGGGTTCCATTGCTGGGATGATACACCACGACTTGCTGATTCTTACAAAGGAAAACATTTCACCGGGGCTGCCTTAGAGTTCAGAGGTTTAATCCATCATCATCATGGCGGAAGCCAGGGAGGTGCAGGAGAGGTACCTGAGGGTTCTACATCTTGATCCGCAGGCAACAGAAAGTGAACTCTCCCTTAGTAGGCATAGCTTGAGCATAAGAGACCTCAAAGCCGACCCCCACAGGGGCACATTTCCTCCAACGAGGCCTTACGTGCCTCAACAAAACCACCACAGCAAGCAGCCTGGGGCTCCATGTGGTTTGATCTGTTTGTACCTCTCTTATAATAATATATTTGGTAGCCTGGATGATTTACTTGCATGTAGAATGTACACATATCTCTGAATAATGCACCCTCCTCAATGGCTTTCTCCTTATATGATTATCAAACTTGGATTCTGTGCAGTCAGACTCAGGATGTTTTTTGAGAGAGGCTGGCTTGGAATTGCCTATAGACCTGCCTGCCTGCAGGGATTAAAGGCACACCTGGCCCATACTCTAGTTAATGTCCAGGCACGAGAGTAAGGAGGTCGGTTGGCTTGAGCTAGTTTTGAGTTCATGACAAATTCCATCCTTAAAGTGAACTTTTAGCTGGGTGGTGGTGGCGTACGCCTTTAATCCTAGTACTTGGGAGGCAGAGGCAGGTAGATCTCTGTGAGTTACAGGCCAGCCTGATCTACAGAACTAGTTCCAGGACAGCTAAAGCTGTTACACAGAGAAACCCTGTCTCGAAAAACAAAATAACAAAAAGCAGACCTTGGGGAGTTGGGAGTGACCCAGCCTAAGGCTGTAGTGATGGAGGTGGTAAGTGGGTGACCTAAGGCAGCTAGCACTGTCCTCGAGACCATGGCCCTCAAGTTTGGGGGATAAGTCTGTAGTTTGTAGTTAGGAATTGGGGAAACCTAGTGTAAAGACTGCATAAGGCTGGAGGCATCAGAACAGGAGCAGCAAAGGGAGGTCTGGGCCGTGCAGGCTCTGCAGAAACTGGCCCAGGGCATCCCAGTGCAGCTGAACAGTGGGGTGGCCAGACCAAAATGTTTGTCATAGTGGAGATATAATTTTGGACCTTGGGTGAGGGGTGGAGAAGGCATGAGAGAGCCCTGAGGAAATGCCCAGAGAGCAAACATGTGAGTGTCTCATTAGGAGGGTGAAACATTAACCATTTCCCTAGCAACTACAGCCTCATACATAGTATGTATATCCACTGCGCACTGACCCACTGGCAGGAGATGGTCCCTAGGCAGCGGGAAGAAACCCTCAGACCAGGGCTGTCCTTCACTCCCCAAGTGAGGCTGAGTCCAGGTCTGGCCAGCAAAGAGCAGCGTTTCACAGCCTGTCTGTGTGCTGGGTCTGCGGCCAGGAAAAGGCCAAAGTTTCCTAAGTTGTGGACAAAGGTCAGCCAGCCAAGTCCTTAGTTGCTGTCATTTTGTAAAGTTTCTGTCAAGGGAGGTGGGGACGAGGCACTGCCCTCTGTTGCTCAGAGCAGCCTGAGGAGCCGCCATTTAGCTTTTAGCGACCTCAGGCCGTAGACTCCGGGCTTTGACACAGAAAAGTATTGAAGGGTTGGTCAGTATAAAGCGGACTCAAGGTTTTAGTAAACATACTGGGGACTGGGGAGATGGCTCCGCAGTTATGAGTCCTTTTCCAGAGGATTTGGTTGGATTCCCAGCACCCACCACGCAAAACAATCCGTAAGTCATTTTAGGAGATCTGATGCCCTCTTCTGACTTCCACAGGCACTGCATGCACATGGTGCATAGGCATGTTGGTAAAACATCCATCCATAAACATAAAATGGAACTTAATATTTTGTGTGTCTTTGATGTTGGGGGTGGCACACTTGTGCCACGGCCTCCATGTGTACAGGTTAGAGTGTTGTTATTTAAAACACCGTGAAGGGAAGTCACACCATACAACAAGACTCACATGGGATTATTGGAAGAGATGGGGCAGAGACCAGTCCCTGTGGACAAGAGGAACAGAAGAGGTGGTGCAAGGCCCACCTTTTAAAAGGAAGCGTAGTAGTGAATGTGCACAGGAGGTGCTCTTAGTGGCTGTAGTGGCTGTCAGGACCCCAATAACAGGCCAGTACAGATGCCTGAGTCCTAACACAGGAACTTTGGAGCTCTCTCCTTTCATGCTGTTTCTATAGATTGAACTGAGTTTACTGGGCTTGTCTGCTGAGCATGTCTTAGCCTAAGATAATACAGACTTTGAGTATGAGGGTTAAGAGACGGCGAGAAGCTCAGAAGAAACGGCTCATCCCAGAAACAAGGGTGTGGGCTCCTCAAAGAAGCAAGACACAGGCAAGTGTGGGTGTGTGTGGTGATAGTTTGTAATCTAACAAACAAAGCTTGCCTGAAGATCAGAGTGCAGAGCTAAACCACTAGTTAGCCATAGAAACCAGGAAGTGGTGGCACACGCTTTAATCGGGAGTCAGAGGCAGAAGGATCTCCATTAGTTCAAGGCCACCCTGGGCTATATGAAATTGATCCAATCTAAAAGAGAAATAGGGCTCACACAAAGGTGATCCCAGCACTTGGGGTGTCGCGCCTTTAATCCCACTAGGGAGGTGGAGACAGGAGCGATGTGGCCGGGCAGAGAGAGGAGTATAAGGCCAGAGGAGACTGAAGCTCAACCCATTCAGTCTGAGGATTTGTAGAGACAGGATCTTGCTCCCTTTGATCTGAGGATTTGGTAGAGGTAAAAGGTCTCTCTAGTGGCTGACTCCTTTACTTCTCTGATAATAAATCTTTCAGCATTTATTCCAATATCTGACTCAAGGTTCTTATTATTAAGACCAATTAGAGTTCACACTAGAGATTTGGGAGCCTCTCGTGGGGCTTGTCCCCTGTTATTCCTTTCGATGCTAACAGGTAGGTTTTGAGGCTGGCCAAGGAGCCTGAAATCCGAGATGACAGGAAGCTTTCAGAGGGTTCCTGATAGGATTATTGCCAGTAAGACAGGGATGGAAAGTTAGTAGCTGTGCTGTGTGTGCGCTGGCAGGCGGGTGTGTACGCATGTGTGCGTGTGTGGTGATGCTCTGTGCAAGGGCACACACATTCAATGTTAGCATCCAGTGTCTGCGAAGGAGCAGCTTATTATCTGTGTGTCCACAGCAAATGTAGACCCTGGTGAGGGGCTCCAGGATGGGTGTGCTGGCTCCTTTCATTTCCCGGGTCCTAATTTTGTTTCTCTATCTTGCCTCAACTGTCACCTTTTTAACATAGTACAGTGTTTTTCTTCTGCCAATTTTTAGCCAGGGATGGTGGCACAAACCTTTGGACACAGAAACAAGATGCAACCTGCGCTACAGATTAGCCAAATTAAAAGGAACTTAATTTTAAACGTTTTCTCAAAATCCTATTTCTTTGCTCTGAATCGAAGGTGAGGTACACCTGATTTATCCCATTATTAGTTACTGTGGTAGTTCAGTTTCTCATTGTTTTCCAGTCAGAGTCTTCTTGTTATATCGTTATGCTGAGCTTGAACTCAAGGTCATCGATTCTGTTGCTTCAGTCTCTGGATTTCTGGGATTACAGGCATGAACTGTCAAGTCCAGTCTTTACCTAGAATTTTGTAAACTTGTTATCAATCCGATATAGGTCCACATGTAGCCTTGGCTAGCCTCAAATTTGATTACGCAGCAAAGGATGACCTTAAACTTCTGACCTTCGTGTCTCCCACACCTCAGGAGAGAGGAGTATTAATATGGGCCACCAAGTTCCGCTTTACTAAAAATTGTATACCGATCGGGCGTGGCCTTTCTTGGGTCGGGCTCTGGCGCCCCCTGCTGCCCATTATGACGCGGGCCACAGGGCCGCTCAGGCGGCGGAGGTCCGGGCGGAGGTCCGGACAGAGTGCTGGAGCTATGATTGAGCCGCTGGAGCAGTTGCTGCAGCTGCAGAAGGACAACCGTGACGGCCGCCTGCGGAAGCAGGAGCTAGAGGAGCTGGTGCGTGGGCTGGAAGCCGAGAGCGAGAGCCTCACCGGGCGTCTGGACGAGCTGCGCGAGCGCGAGCGCAGGTGCGAGGGCACCGAGGGCCCAGGGCAGGCTACTGGCAGCCTCGGCTCTGGGCAGTGGGCTCAGTCTGGAACTCTCAGGCTGGCGGTGGGCCTTCCCACAGGATCCTGCGCCTTAGTTTCATCCCTGACCATTTGCCCCCCACCCCCTCTCGCCGCACAGCCTGCAGCGGAGACGAAGTCAAGCGTCGCGGGCGATTCGAGGGGAGGCGCGCGAGGCGGCACGGGAACGCGCGGAGCAGGCTCGTGGGTTATTGGAGGCCGCGGAGCAGCACCGGCTGGACCTGGTAAGGGCAAGAACAAGAGGTGGAGCCCGGGGTGGCGAGGCTAGCGGAGGGGCCTAGACAGCCTGGACCCTGTCCGCAGGAGCAACACAATCGGAAGCTGCAGGAAGAGTGGGAGGAGCTGTCCAGCCAGGTACGTACGGAATGTCCCAGGTCACGCCCTCGCCCCCAAGTCCCATAAACCAGGCGCTCACAAACTCTGTTCCCAGCTTTTCTACTATGGAGGAGAAGAGTTGAGTCAACAGCGAGCCGAGCAGCGACTGGGAACTCAACTTGCGGCACTGCAGGTACTTGGGCGGGGCTTGGGCGGGGCCATGGGCGGGGAATGGCTGTGGGCAGGGCCGTGAGCTCGCGTGGGTAGAGCGTCGGACCCGAAAGCCAGCAACCTAACACCCGGGGGCGGAGGAGACCAAGCCCCGGGGCACAGCGGTGTATGAGGCCTACAGGTTCTTGATATCACTTGGATTCTTTCGAAGAAACATCTGGAGCTGGCGGAGGCCAAATTCACCATGCAGGCAGAGGACCTGCGACAGGTGCGAACAGTGCTGGGCTCTGAGGGGAGGACGCGTGGAGAGGGCATGTCCTGGCGATGCTCACCCAGGCCCTTGGCTTCTAGGGCGCGCAGCGTACGGAAGAGGCCTGGGCCAGCTTCCAGGAGCAGAGCGGAGTCCTGCAGGTGCGGGTTCTCGGTTCTGAGAGCCACTTCTAACGCTCTGCGGTCTCAACCCTTTCTCCTTACCCCCTGACCCGCGGTGGACCGCATTCTCCGCCCTGAGTCCCTGTTGCCACTCTCCAGGAGCTGCAGGGGAAGGTGATGGAGGCAGCGGCTGCGCTGGAGGCTACGCGTGTTGGCGCGGAACCGTAAGGGTTGGGATTAGGGAGGACGGCAGGGCAGTGCTAAAGCCGGGCCAGGTGGCCCATCTCCGTGCCTATCCCGCAGGTGGAACTCGCAACCTCGTCGGGTGCAGGACTGCGCGGGCTCACTCATGGAGGAGGTGGCTAGGGCTGACTGTGTGAGCGCGGGCCGGAGCGCGCGGGCGAAGCTGGGACCCAGACCTGCTTTCTCGGGGAGACTTGGCTAGTTCCTGGCGCAGAGCTGAATGCGTCCCTTTCTCTGCAGGAAAATCGGCTGTTTGGTGGTGCGGGCGCGGGGAGCATCAGGTGAGTGGCTAGCGGTGGCCCCGTAGTCCGGGTTCGGGGTCTCGGAGCCACCACCCATGTGTTCGTTGGTGGTTTCTCAGGTTGTGGGCGCTCAGCGCACTGCAGACGCTGCTGCTGCTCCCACTGGGCTTCCTGGCGCTGCCGCTGCTCTACGTGGCGCTGAGGAAGCCCGACACCGTCGGCCAGGGGCTCCCGAGTAGTCTTGGCTCGGACACAGTCTTCCGTAGGCTGCGCTACACGCTGTCGCCTTTGCTTGAATTGCGCGCGCATGGACTGCTGCCTGCTTAGAGCGCATCATGCCGGCTTCAGCCACCTGCTGCACCTCTGTTTCCTTTGTGGTTTTTGGGGTGCCTACCTGTGTGAAAAGGGCGGGGTGGAGCTTGTGTGTTCCTATGGGCCCAGAGACCCCCTTGTCACCTGGGCGCAGGGGTACTGTTCAACAGCTGGGCTGGCTGCTTGGGTGCCCGGACTGTCCTCCAGCCCGACCCCCTAGGGAGTCGTTTGCTACTGTGAGTCTGAGCTTTGGGCAGGATGAGTGCTGGCCTGTCAAGTTCCCTCCGTGGTGTGTGGATTATTTTCCCCGGAATTACTCCAATTTCCCTGCAACACTGGGGTTCCCCTGGGCAGGTTTGAGTTTGCCAAACCCAAACTTCCTCACAGCATCTGAACACACCGATAGTGGGCTTCGTGAGGAACGTGCTAGTGTATACGAGGAATGTCTGCTCAGTGGAAATCAGTGTGGGTTGAACTTTGATCCAGCACATATAAGCTCTAGACTACTTATTTGGTGGGGCGGGGGTCTCATGCTGTTCCATGTAGCTGAGTGATCTTGAACTACTGATCATCTTACCTCTGGCTCCTGAGTGTTTGGATTACAGACATGAGCCACCAGGTGTGGTTTATTCTGTTCTGGGGATCGAACTAAGCATTTGTGAATGCTGAACTATAACCACGCCACTTAAACAATTATAGCTTTTTATAGTTTCTTGGCAACATGCTTAATGGCCCGACAAAACGGTCAATGAAGATGAACTCGGAGAAAGCATCGGTTGTGGTTGAGGTTAATCGCACCCAGCAGCCTATACGCTCTGTCCATTGGAGCCTTCAGCTCCTCGGCTGGGGTGATGGCTGTCTTGCAAGCACAAGGATGGAAGTTTGATCCCAAGAACCCATGTAAAAAAGCTGGATGTAGCCTGGCGGTGGTGGTGCATACCTTTAATCCCAGCACTTGGGAGGCAGAGGCAGGTGGATCTCCGTGAGTTCCAGGCTGGGCGAGTTCCAGGACAGGCTTAAAAGCAACAAAGAAACCCTGTCCCAGCCCCCTGCCCTCCCCCCAAAAGCTGGATGTGGTGGTCGTGTCAGTGACCCCAGGGCTGGGGAGGTAGAGACAGGGGCATGCTAGGGAGCTCCAGCCAATGAGAAACTGTCTCAGGAAACTAAGTGGGGGCTAGAGAGATAGATGATGAATGGCATTTGCTAACCCTTTTTATTTTATGTGCACTGGTGTTGTGTTTGCATACATGTCTGTGTGAGGGTATCAGATCTTGGAGTTACAGTTGTCGGTTTTCACCTGCCACGTGGATGCTGGGAATTGAACTCAGGACCTCTGGAAGAACACTCAGTACTCTTAATCACTGAGTCATCTCTCCAGCCCCCATTTGCTGCTCTCTCTCTCTCTCTCTCTCTCTCTCTCTCTCTCTCTCTCTCTCTCTATATATATATATATATATATATATATATATATATATACACACACATATATACATATATATATGATAGGATTGTTCTATGTAGCCCTGGCTGTCCTGGAACTCAATTTGTAGACCAGGCTGGCCTCGAACTCATAGAGATCCACCTGCCTCTGCCTCTAAATGCTAGGATTAAAGGCGTGTGCCACCACCACCTGCCTCCATTTGCTGCTCTTAGAGAGGGTCTGGGCTCAGTTTAGAGTATTTACACCAGGTGTCTGACAACATCCTGTAATTCTTGTCCCAGGGGGTCTGATGCCCTCTTCTGGCCCCCTCACCAAACACCAGGTATGGTAACAGTGTGCAAACTACACTCACAAATAATTTACAAAAAACCAAAACCAGTAGCGAGGTGGTGGCGCAGGAGGCAGAGGAAGGTGGATTTCTGTTATTTAAGGCCATACACTGGTCTACATAGTGAGTTCCAGGACAGCCAGGGCTGTTACACGAGGAGAAGCCTTGTCTTGAAAAAAATAAATAAAAAAGAAAGAAATAAAAGAAAGAAAACCAAACCAAAACCAAACAAAAGCAAGGCTGGGAGTGGGAAGGATTACAGGTTTGGGCTGCTACTCTAAGGTTCACTTTTGTTTGCTTTCTCAGTTTCTTTCCCACCAGACTCTGCTTTCATTCCCGCCTTCTGACTGTCGTTTGGGGGCTACTGGGCATGGGCCTTGTGCATGTCAGGCAAGGCAAGAACTTTCACCACTAAACTACAGAGATATGGAGACAAAGACCAGCCTAGGAAAGTCTCTCCTTGGAGAGAATGCCTGTTGGGATGAGTCACAGGCTGAGGCGTTTGCCTAGTATGCATAGGCCCTGGGTTTGATTATCCTACCAAAACCAAAAGTAGACTCCTTGAGCTCGGCAGTGACTCGAAAGGACCAGAATCCAAGGGCAGCTTCAACTACAGGGAGGTAGGTTTGAGGCTAGCAAACAAAGAAAATGTAGCACATTTGGGGATTTTTATTTTTCCATGTTTACACAAGAAAATACTTCATGTACCCATGTAGTAAGACAGGTGAACAAGTGGGGAATGTGTCCAGTGCACAGAGACTCACACCTGTGCTCTCACACCTGCACACACAGCACACTGCTGCTCAGTCTCCTGAACAAGGGTCTGTGAAGCTGTCTGCTCCACGCCCAGGCTGCCTCAGTAGGGGATGTCGTTCTGGTAGTACTGGATCATGTCATAGGTCCGGCTCCTGGAAGGCCAAGCAGGAGAGTGAGGAGCCTCATCTCTCAGAGCCCTTCCCACCTGCTCACCCTTGGCAAGGCTCAGGGACGTGGGCGACTTGCCTGTTGCTGAGGAAACAGCTCTGGATGACCTTCATGATAAAATTCGCTGCCTCTCGCTCTGTCATGTTAGGGCTGAACCTGTGTCTGGGGAGAGATGAAAGGCTGCATTTGTGGGAACCTGTTGGGGCCCCTTCCTGCTGTGACCTAGTGTGGCCCCTGACCCTTTCCAGCAACTAGTAGGCCACTTGGGGAGCTCAAGGCCATCTTGCTATCCAGGAAGCCTGACTGCTCTGGGGTTCCCAGGACACAAAAGGTTTCTAGGTAGAGCCCGAGCACAGTGAGAGCCCTTCCCCAAGGCACCTACTTCAAAAGCTTGATTGTCTGGCCTCGGAAACAGGGCAGGCCTGTGTCCAGCATGAGCGTAACCAGGGAGACGACGGCATCCATGTAGGGCCTGTGGAGACAGCAAGGGCAGGAGACAAAGCCAGCCTGAGCAGGACCCAGCTACCAGTCCAGAGATCCACCTCTACTTTCCACCATTTGGCTTGCTTCCCCCAGCCATGCTCAGGCAGCCGGTATGGCTGAGTGTCCTTCCCTATCCCCCACACGCCAGGCTTCCAGCTGTGGTTTCAAAGATGCTCTGTTGGGCTTAACCACAGTAGCATGTGGGATGTGGCAAGGTGATACTCCATGTGCCATCGGGTTGATGTCAGTCTATCATGTAGCTTTGGAGATGCGGGGGCTACGGTGAAAGGGTGGCCAGGAAGTCCCGAGGGGGAGCCCAAGGCTGGAGGGTGCTGGCAGATGAGGTCAGCTGTGGGAGACTGCAGGATGGGGCTGGTGGTTCAGAGCTGGAAGCTGCTCACAAAGGTAGACTAAGTGATTAGAAGGCAAGGCCCTTCACTTCTTAAAGATTTATGGCTGGGTGGTAGTGGCACACACCTTTAGTCCCAGCACTTGGGGGGCAGAGACAGGCAGATCTCTGTGAGTTCCAGGACAGCTAGAGCTACATGGTAAGACCTTGTCTCTCTCTCTTTTTTTTTTAATTTTTCGAGACAGGGTTTCTCCATAGTTTTTGGTTCTTGTCCTGGAACTAGCTCTTGTAGACCAGGCTGGCCTCAAACTCACAGAGATCCGCCTGCCTCTGCCTCCCAAGTGCTGGGATTAAAGGCGTGCGCCACCACCGCCCGGCAAGACCTTGTCTTGAAACAAAAAATTATCTTTATGTGTGTGCCCACGTGTGTGTGGGCAGTGGATGGCGGAGCTGGAGTAACAGGCCTCTGACTGTAACCAGCCACCTGATGTCAGTGCTACTGAGCCTGACTTCCTCCTTCCCACCGTCACATCCCTTCCACACGGCCCCTGGGCTCACCGCACAGCCAGATAACCTCGGACACACATCTCCATGAACCACTTGAAGGGTGTGGCTTCCATCTTGCCCCCCATAATCATCACCATCTCATCTGTCAGCTTGATGTCTGGTTCCCAGCCAAGGTTGCCACCTGGTGAGCTTTCGAACATGAAGCCGAAGTCTGCAAAATCCCAAAAAGCTGCCTGTAACTGGGGCAGGAGCGAGGTCAGGGTGGTTTATTTCTAGTAGAGGCTCTTAGCTACAGGGGCCTGAGTGGGGGAGGAGGAGCTCCTGCCAGGCTAGAGCAGAGACACTCCACCAGCTTCCCGTCTACCCAGAGTGTGGGCTGCCATTCTCGTTCCCAGCCCCCTAGGGCCTGGCTGACCGATGTGGATGATGTGGCCCTTCTTGTCCAGCATGATGTTGCCATTGTGCCTGTCCTTGATCTGCAGCAGGAACAGCAGGAGGCTGTAGGCGGCCATGCTTCGGATAAAGTTGTAGCGTGCCTATGTGGAGAGGGCTGTGGTCTCACCTGGCTCTGTGTGACTAAGGCAGAGCTCACAGCAGTGAGCGCAGCTGTGTGGAGTGCAGACAGGAGGTGAGCTGAGGCTGTGGGGCTGGCTACCTGCTGGAAGGCCAGGGTGGACTCATCCCCATACTGGCGTGTGAAGTAGTCATACATGCCGAAGTCAGTCTGGCGGCCCAGCTGGTCTCGGGAGGTGCAGTCCGGTATGCACTCAATCACCCCACACTAGGAGGGAGGGAGAGGGGACAGTCAGGTGGGAGCAGTGATGTGCTGGCCCTTTGCCTACCACACCCCAGGAACTCACCCCAGGGGCGGTAGCTACTACCCGGTAGGGAAAAACAAAGAGGTCCAGGCCGACCAGCTGGAAGATGTTCTTGAAGAGGTCGATGATCTGCAGGGCTAACATGTCCTGGACCGGAGAAGGCACAGGATGCAGTCAGGGTCCTTTCTTCAGCCCTGGGACCACTCGGAAACTAGTGGCCCTTGAGGCTCACACAGTAGGGAAGGGGGCAGGCTGTGGCCAAATGAGAGCTTAGAGGTCTGGCCTCACTGCCCACCCAGGCTGGGCTGTCACAAGATTGCCCTGAGGATGTGGGAGTGAGGCCGTCCCTGATGGTGCAGGGTGGGGCTGGGAGCAGGGGTTTCTGGGTTTGTTCTGATGCCTCCAGAGCACCTGAATCATAAAGTGCAGGAAAGGGTCACGTGTCACTAGAAGACAGTGCCTTGCCCTGCCAGCCTAAATAAGGCCAGCTCTGTCACCTGTCGGCAGTCATCCCCCACTTTGAAGATGGCTGCTTGCCAGCAGATCTTCTTGCCATCAGCCTCCTGCCCGCGGCACTCATCCTCAGCATCTGAGCGGCACTGCAGACCTGGGGAGGGGAGGGGGGCTCTCTCTCAGCCTGAGGGCACGAGGAGGCTGCCTAGGGTTGAGAAAGAACTGGGATCTTGAGAATCACTTTGACAGAGCACTAAGGGGTCCCAAGAAACACTATGAGTTATCATGTAGGGTCACAGGGCCAGGACTTTTCCTAAGAACACACAAGTTTACAAGGAACTGAAACAGAGCCCCTTAGGGTCCAAGCTGAGGACTCAGGGCTGAAACACAGCCAGACCACTGAAGACTGGTCTGTGTCCCCACAGAGTTCATACCCCAAACCACAACCGTGATCTTCTTTGGAATTAAGGTATTTGAAGATGCTGGTCATAGTAGATGCCAAGTGTCCTTTTGAGAGAGACTTGCCAGGTCACACAAGGCAGGCAGAGATGCAAGAATGCTAAGTAGCATCACCTGCATGGATTGCTACAACCACAGGAGGGCGAGCTGGAGAACACCCAGCCCAGAATTTAGATTCCTGCTTGCCCACAGCCTGACCCTTCCCTCACTGAGCATGCTGGCCTACGTCCTGATGTCAGCCTCCAGATATGTGAGGCTGCACACCTCTCCGGTGTCACTTAGACTATGCTCCTCTCTACAGAGCCTGAAGCAACCAGTGTGCCCACAAAGGCTCAGTAGCTGGGCTCCGAGGACGGGGGTGGGGGCAGATTCCAGGGTAAGCAAGCATTGCTGCAGAGCACCCTGCCATTTCCAGAGGAAGGGTGAGTCTGCAGGGAGACTCATGGCAGACATCTTTGATAGGATGTTGTAACACAGCAGCACGGGTGAGGAGAGGTACCCGGATGCGAGGGGTCCCTTACTGACCTTCTTTTTCAAGCTCGCTCACTCCACAGCGTTTCACCTTAAACTTGGCCAGATAGGGCGCCTTTGCAGCACTGAGAGAGGAAGGGAGCACATGAGTACAGTGGAGACCACTGTGTGGGACCCAGTGGGGACGGGCACTCACCTCTGCATTGGCGTTCCTGACATGTAGTCAATGTCTAGCACAATTGCTTCAGGGTTGCTGGGCAGGTAGCAGCCTGGGCAGGCATAGAAGGAGGTACAGGGAGCTATGTGTCACCACAGAGCCACAGCCAGTCCCCAGCCCAGGCTTCACATGCAGAGCAGCCGGATGAGGACACTGACTTGTTCTGTGCTCACTGTGGGTCTGCCCTTCCTGACTCAGACCCTTCCCCTTGGGGATCCATCCAGGCAAGCCTCCCAGGAGATGCTTCTCCAGAATGTTCTGGACTTTAGCTTTGTGGCAACTACCCTGCTGCTGTCTGGGAAAGTCTTGGGTTTGCTTCACTCTCAGTGGAGACTCCCACCCTAGCTGCACTGGCCTAGCATGCTCTAACACACTCCTCCATCCCTGTGCTTCTCAGTGTGCTGGTTTGAATAGGTATGGCTCCCACAGACCCATGTGTTTGAATGCTTGGCCATAGGGAGTGTGTCACTGTGGGGTGGGCTTTGAGGTCTCAGAAGCTCAAGCCAGGCATAATGGCTCACAGTTCTCTTCCTGTGGATCAAGATAGAGAATTTTCTGCTACCTGTCCAGCACATGTCTGCTTGTGTGCCCCCATGCTTCCCTCCGTAGGACAACGGACTATCTCCAAACTGTAAGCCAGCCCCAACCAAATGTCTTTTTTTGGTACGAGTTGCTGTGTTTATGGTGTCCCTTCACAACAACAGAAAACTAAGACACTCAGCAAATACGTCCACTAAGCAGAAAAAAGGAAGTTCATCCCTTGGGTGTCGGATGCTGGAGGCCCCAAGTGTGTGATGCGGCTAGCCAAGCCCTGTTTCCACATCAGTCCCTCGTGCCTCACTGGCCCTGAGGTTGCTGGCTTACCAGGCTGCACCTTCACTTCAGACAGAGCTGACAGACAAGCCTTCTTTCTTTCTTCGCCTTTAGGGTAGGGCCTGAGAAACAAGACAGAGATGCTCTGGACATGGTGGCACATAGCTCAGATGTGAGGACCAGTGAACCAGGAGCTGGAAGGCATCCTCTGCTATCTAGTGAGTCTGAGGCCAGCTTGGGTTACACTGAATGGTCTGAACAAACAAGCTCTAGCCATAGACACTAGCCCCCAGGGACAGAGAGCTCACCTGACCCTACCAGGCTCAGGTTGTCAGGAAACCATCCATAGCAACTCCTGCTCTGCATTCCTCAGAGAAGCCAGATGGCCCCACAGGGTGGCAGGGGCCCAAGTGGAGCTGTTTTTGGCAGCTCTGCCCTCACATTCTATGGTATGTGTGCTGCTGTTAAGGTACTGAGAGAACAGGTGACTGCGGGGCCCCACCCAGTTCGGGGCTGAAATGCCTTTGCTTTTTTCCTTTTTTTCTTTTTGGCTTTTTGAGACTGGATTTCTCTGTAGATTTAGTTTATTGTAGAACTCGCTTTGTAGACTAGGCTGGCCTCAAACTCACAGAGATCCACCCGTCTCTGCCTCTGGATTAGAGGCATGCACCACCACCACCTGGCCCTGAAATGCCACTTCTGTAACTTACTGTGTGACTTTTGCTGGTGAGCCCTGTGACCTGGCTCAGCTAAGGTGAGGCTGAGGGTAACTGCAACTTTGTTGTGTCATGATGCCCTGGAAATGCACCTTCCTGCTGAGCTGAATCTGGGAGTGTTCTCCAAAGGCTCCTGTGCTAAGGACAGGGGTTAACCTTTAACTCCCCAGTGAGGGCAGGCACGGCCACATGCACCTTTAGTTCCAGCACCCAGGAGGCAGAGGCAGGTGGATAACTGAATTTGAGGCCAGCTTGATCTACATGCTGAGTTCCAGAAGTCAGGACTATATAGAGAAACCCTGTCTCAACTCTTGCCCACCACAAAATTCTCCAATGATGAATTTTAGGTGCCTGGGGCTATAGCCTTGCAGGGGTTAAGGGACACCATTGTCTTTCTCTGCTACAGTTGTCATGTGCTGAGCACACAGTTACTAAGAAGACGTCCATATTGTCTCCCATCTCCCCTTTCGTATGTGTTTTGTTTTTGAGAAGGTCTCTATATTGCTCTGGCTGTCTGGGAAATCACCTTGTAGGACAGGTTGGCCCCAAACTCACAGAGGTCAACCTGCCTCTGTCTCCCAGGTACTGGGATTAAAAGTGTGTGCCACCATGCCTGGCTACACTGTTCTCTTAAACTGATTGTCTCAGGTGTTGTAGTGACATACTTCCCTACCCTTTTGTGTGTGGTCAGGGCCCCTGGGAACACGGAGAGGACCCTCAGTGAACACAGCAGGAGCAGCCTGCACATACACCAAGGGTACATTAGCAAGTGGAAGAAGCCAGGAAGAGCTGCGCCCAATACTCTTTTCCCTTGGAGACCTTGGGCAAGTGTCAAATGCAAACACAGCTGATGCTCTGCCTTGCCCCATGCTAGGAGGCAACAACCCTGAAAGCTCAGAGAGGTGAGTAGGTGGGATGAAGACACGACAAGACATCGCAGAAAACTGTCTCTCAGTGAGCCACTTACTTGATGATGGCTGACACATTTGTGATCTTGTTAAAGAAATCAAATTCTCGTTGATAGAAATCTTTGGCTGGGCCTGATAGGGACCCTGTGATCTCTTCTACTAACTGCTCCAGAAGGTCACCAATGTCAGCTGAGGAGACAAAGATGGTGAGTTTTATGGCTGCCACAGAGACCCTGAAAAGAAAACCCTTAGCCAGATGGTGACACATGCCTTTAACCCAGCACTCAGGTGGGTCTCTGAATTGGAGGCCAGCTTGCTCTACAAAGTGAGTTCCAAGACAGAAAAACCAAACCAACCAACAAACCAACCAACCAAAGGCCCTTAAATATTAAAGATGTTTGCTAGACAGTCAGCTGGAGCTCTCCCAGCACCCTGCCTGCATGTGCAATGGACTCTAGACCTGATAAAGGCCACACATGCCACCATTTCCCCCTCACTGTTGACACTGGTTCTGATGGTGGGTAAAATTGCTAGCCCCTAAACAAAGCTCAAGGCAGGGCCTAAGCCCCAGGTAAAGCCATACTAATTGTTTGTTTTGAAATAGAGTTGAAAGTAGCCCAGGTTGGCCTTGAACTTGAGATCCCTGTGACTCCACTTTTTGAGTGCTATGTTTACAGATGTGTGACTCTTCTACTTGGTGCTGGGGACTTAACTCTGGACTTTATGCATGCATAACATCTGGTTCCAGTTATTGGCTTTGTTATATTCTACTTTTTTTTTTCTGAGACAGGGTTTCTCTGTAGCTTTAGAGCCTGTCCTGGCAGTAGCTCTGTAGACCAGGCTGGCCTGCTTCTGCCTCCTGAGTGCTGGGATTAAAGGTGTGCGCCACCACTGCCTGGCTGAGATTTTTTAAATTATTCATTATATGTACAACATTCTGCTTCCATGTATGCCCACACACCAGAAGAGGGCACCAGGTCTCATTACAGATGGTTGTGAGCCATCATGTGGTTGCTGGGAATTGAACTCAGGATCTCTGGAAGAGCAGTCAGTGCTCTTAACCTCTGAGCCATCTCTCCAGCCCCTGAGTTTTTTTTTTTTCTTTTTTAAAGACAGGTTTGCTACACAGTCCTGGCAGTCCGGGAACTCACTGGGGTCAGTCTGCCCCTGGCTTCTGAATGTTGGTCCCAAGGGCATGCACCACCACACCCAGTTTGTTTTTTTTTTTTTTCTTTTTTCCCTGAGAGGAGCCTTTAAGGAAGGCCTCAGCGGGAGGCCCTGAGTTCAAGGCCACCCTGGCAAACAAAGCAAATTCTAAAACAGCGAGGGCTAGCTACTCAGAGAAACCTTGTTGAGGAGGGGTGATGTCATTCTCACGTAGTTAAGGCTCTCCTCAAACTTGCCTAGGTATTGGGATTAAAGGACTGTGCCATTTGGCCTGGCTAGAGTGATAGGAATTAAAATCAACAAAAACAACATATAGTCCTATACTGAACTTAAGTTGGAAAAGGCTAGTCCAGTCTCATGGGTGTAAAATGTTGTTGAGTCACCTCTAGCCTGGCTCTGGCCGCTAGGATGGAGGGAGGCAAGCCATGCTCCAAAGGAATCAGAGCAGTTGAGGAAGCTGTTACCGATGGCCTGTACTTTGAACCCACAGATGACAGCTTGAGACCGTTCTGAGAAATGAGGAACACTTACAGACTGTGTGGTAATGAGAGACCCCAACAGAACATCCAAGGCTTTGGGGCAGACTTGATGTGGCAATGTGTGCTCAGCCACAAGAGGTTGTTGGGTGTATGGTGAAGCCAAGGACAGCTGTTTCTAGAGAGATTCTGGAAAGCCTGGCGCCTACTCAGCAGTGAAGAGAGTGCTGGTTGGTGGCATTAAGGGAGACACAGAAGATTGTAATCTGAGAGGCTACTTTGACAAGTATGGCAAGATAGGCTGGACAGTGGTGACGCACGCCTTTAATGCCAGCACTCAAGCAGGCAGATCTCTGTGAGTTCAAGGCCAGCCTGGTCTACACAGTGAGTTCCAGGACAGCCAGGGCTACACAGAGAAACCCTGTCTTGAAAAACAAACAAACAAAAGAAAAGTATGGCAAGACGAAAACCACAGAAGTTATGGAAGACAGGCAGAGAAAAATAAAGAGGGTTTGTCTTTGTAACTTTTGATGATCACAGTACAATTGATGAAATTGTTTGGAGTACTTTACTATTAATGAGCCTAATTGTGAGTAAAAAAAGGCCCTTTTTAAAAAAGAGATGTCATCATGGGACCACAGAGCGGCTGCTGAGTAGATCTGGTCATTTTATGTGTCATGGAGGGACTTTGGTTGTGGTGGAAACTTTGGTGGAAGAGGAGGCTATGGTGGTGTCCTGGTTATGGTAGCAGAGGAGGTCATGGTGGTAGTGGACCAAGATATAGAAACCAAGGTGGTTGAGGAGGAGGAGATGATGGTTACTGTCAATAAAGGAGGACATTTTGAATTAAGTGGTGGTGGCGCACGCCTTTAATCCCAGCACTAGGGAGGCAGAGGCAGGCGGATCTCTGTGAGTCTGAGGCCAACCTGGTCTACAGGAGCTAGTTCCAGGTCAGGCTCTAAAGTGACAGAGAGACCTACCTTGTCTTGAAACAAACAAACAAACAAAAAGGAGGAAATTTTGGTGGAAGTAGCTATAGTGGTGATGATAACTATGCTGATGTTGGGCCAATGAAAGGGGCCAGTGCTGGCTGACGATGCTCAGGTTCCTATGGTGGTGCTCATGGGTCTGGTGCTGTGGGTGGTGGATACAGACACATATTGAAGGTTTTGTTTTCAGACAGGGTTTGTGTGTAGCCTTAGATGGCCTGAACTTGTGCCTTAGACCAGGTTGGCCTCGAACTCACTGAGATTCACCTGCCTCTGCCTCCTGAGTGCCATGATTTAAGGCACGTGCCACCATGTCCAGCTCTTTACTTTTTATTTATTTGTTTTTGTGTGTGGAGATACACACTGTGGCACACATGTGGAGGCCAAAGGACAACTTGCAAGAGTCTGTTCTCTCCTCCCACCATGTGTGTTCCAGGAATTAAGCTCATTTTTTAGGTTTAATGACAAGTGCCTTTATCTGTTTAGCCAGGTATGGGCACAGAGACAGGAGAGTCAGAGTAAGTTCTGGGCTACACAACAAGCCCTGTCACAAACAAGCAGGAGAGCAAGCACACCAAGAGCAAAGTGTGAGGCTTTACAGGTTATTGTTTGAGAACTGTTGCTCCTGAGTTGGCCACTCCTTATTCAGTCACGGGCTGTGCTAGGCACAGACTCTTGACAGGACAGGTAGCTGGCCAGCAGGGAGTTCTTGTACACCCCAGGAGCTGCAAATGTCACCTTATACCAAAGGATCAATGAAGGAAGTCCAGATGCTCTGTGTGTTAAGGGGTAGTCTCCAGGCTGGGGTAGCACACACACAGGGGACCTCTGAGAAAGCAACCTCTAAAGGAGATGATGACGGCCAAGGTACTCACGGTCTTTCTGGTGCCCTTCTTCATCGAGGTAGATGTTAGTTTTCATATTCCAGATGAACTGGTGGGCCAGAAGCTGGGATTTGGCTGCTGCCCAGAGAATGTACTCGCGCACATAGCCCATCTGTAGTAGGGAAGGCCACAATCAGCCTTTACTCCTGGAGGAAACTCTTCTTAACCTCGTGCAAGAGGGAACTCCCACCATGGCTGTGTGCTTCCCAGCTGTGTGGATGGACCCATTAGGATTAGCTGAGGAGCCAGGCCAGTAGCCAAAGGCTGGCCACTCATGGGCTAGGCTCAGGGCATGGAGTGTACAGTACAGGCCTGGGTCTCCTGTGTGGTCCCCCCTTGGTATTTAAGAACCATGACTCTCAATTTCAACAGCTGTCAAATACAAGAAACACGTAGGCTAGGTATCAGAAACTCATAAGGTTGTGCAGACCACCAATTCACAGTGGCGGGGTCCATAGAGCAGCATGCAGCCAACATGGACCCTCTCTTTCTCCATTGCATTGTTCCCTACCATTTTCTGGTAGCTCAGGGTGGAGATACTGCAGACCCGCTGAGGGAGAAGGCTGGGAAGAGACCTGTTGGCACCTCGATGCTGGAGCGCTAGCCTCCAGGTTTAGTTTAGTTTTTAGTTAAAACAATTATGTGTATGGGTGTTTTGTCTACACATATGTCTGTGCATCATGTGTGTGTCTGGTGTCCACGCAGGTCAGAAGAGGGAGTGGATGTCCTGGAGCTGGAGTTACATATGGATAGTTGCTAGCCATCATGTGGGTGCTGGAAACGGAATCTGGTTCTCTGCAAGGGCAACTTAACCACTAAGCCAGATCTTCAGTTCCAGGATTTATTTATTTATCTATTTCTTTTCTTTTTTTCTTAAAAAAATATTTATTTATGTATTTATTATGTGTACAGCATTCCTTCCATGTGTGCCCCGCATGCCAGAAGGGGGCGCCAGGTCTCATTATAGATGGCTATGAGCCACCATGTGGTTGCTGGGAATCGAACTCAGGACCTCTGGAAGATCAGTTAGTGCTCTTAACCACTGAGCCATCTCTCCAGCCCTCTTTTTTTTTTTTTTGTATTACTGAGATACAACCTCTCTATGTAGTCCTAGTTCCTAGAACTTGCTATGTAGACCAGGCTGGCCTCGAACTCAAACTCCACCTGCCTCTGCCTCCCAAGTGCTGGGATTAAAGGTGTGTGCCACCACAGCTGGTAAAATGTACTTGGGTTTTTTTTTTCCATTTCATTTATTGTTTTGTGTTTGTGTGAGTGCATGAATGCCACAGTATGCATCTGACGGTCAGAGGACAGCTCTTCAGTTGGTCCCCTCTTCCCACCATGGGATCAGTGATTGGACTCCGTGGTCAGGTTCCTGTGACAAGCACTTTTATCCTGGGTGCTTGTAAATGTCTTGTTTAAGTCATCTGGTTGTTGCCACTTTCTGTCCAGTGTGATTAGAACATATCTTTTATCAGCTCACCTAAGCCTCACCACTTTCCTAGGACAACAGCCAGACTCAGGGAGGTCATGTGATTTGCTGAGCCCTGACCCAACAAAGGGGACCCTAGAACAGGTCGCTCACCCATAGGAAACAAGGTACCAGAGCCCGCCCTCTCCGCAGAGCATGAGTGGCCTCAGGACGGGGCAGTAAGAATAAGGGCTCTGTTGTAACTGCACAGTCCTGTTTCTGAGGGAGCCCAGAGGGAGCCTGTGTGAGCTGGAGTAGCAATACAGATAGCTCTTGGGAGAAGTAGGAGCTGTGCTGTGTCAGTACATACCTTGTCATATCTGAGGGCCTGCACAATCTGGGGGATGTAGAACAGAATGGCATCCTGTAGAAGGAAGAAGGACTGTGACCTCAGAGTTGTAACAATTCACAGTAATGAGCGCTGGACCTGCACATGGGATGCTGCCTCCTGCTGGAGAGCCGGGGAAGGTGTAGAGGATAACAAGAGAAGTACCCGAGGCTTTGTAACACACATTGGTGGAATAAGCACATACAATATAGTACCTCACCTGTAAGGAGAGGAGCCTGCCCCAGGTAAAGACTCGCTGGTGCTGTAGTAAGCAGAGCTCTAGAGCAGTTTACAGACCCTCCATCATGGCTACCACATAGAACTGCTAGGGTAAGAGGCATGGGTACACTACTCACTTCTTACAGCAGGGACCAAACTCAAGTAAACTTTCTTTTTAACCAAAAGATCCAATGAAAGCTTAAAAAAAAAAAAGCCTAAAACTAGAAAATACATATGAATTACAACTCATTTTTTTTTTTTTTTTTTTAGAAAGGGTTTCACTGTGTTTTCTGGCTGGCCTAAGAACTCAGAGATGCCTCTGCTTCCCTGGTGTTGGCATTAAAGGCGTGTACCTCCAAAGTCAAAACTCATCTTCTGCAACAAATATCATGTCAGTAATACATAGTCTAGCTGTGCCCACACAGTTGGGAGCATCTCATATCAACTAACTATACTGGGACAGCTGCACCTAGGCTGGCTCAGCAGGGCTCTGGACTCACCGGAGGGAAGGACCGCAGGACTTTCACTCCATACTGTGCAGTGAGAGGGTGTGGTGGGTACATGCTGGAGAAGTAGGAGAGGCCTGTGGGTGGATCCGTGGGTGCCCAGCATAAAACATGGCTGAGCTCCGGAGCATCGGCATCAATGGTGTGCCAGGTGACCAGGAACTAGGGAGGAAGTTGGGAGACAGGGTTACAGTAGTCCTTTAGCTATGGCCTCTGCAAGAACAGCCACAGCCTGGGTGTGGTGGTGCATGTCTTTAATTCCAGCACTCGGGAGGCAGAGACAGGCAGATCTCTGTGAGTTTGAGGCCAGCCTGCTCTACATGGCAAGCTCTAGGCCAAAAAAGAAAAGAAAAAGTGACAGTAAAAAAAAAAAACACTTAGGAGAAAATGGAAAATGTTTCTGACATTTATGCAAAGAAGCATAATTGTAATAAATCCAGGTTGAGGGGCTGGGAATGAGGCTCAGTGGGTAGTGTGTGTTCCAGGCTAGTATGCACTGCACAGAACCAGCTGCAATTGATTGTACACACCTGCAATCTTGGTGCATGGCAAGTGGAAAATGGAGGATCAGAAATTCAAGGACAACTTCAACTATATAGTGAATTTGTGGTTATATGGAAACCTGTCAGAATTTAAGCAGACTAAATATCATAAACATAGTAATTATTACTAGAAGTAGAATATGCAAGGAGTTAAGAAACTTCTACCATTGAGGTTACCCGGTAACTTTTTGTCTGGTGAGATAGATAGAATAATGATAATTTTGTTTTAGAGACAGGGTTTCACTTTGTGGTTCAGTCTGGCCTCAAGATCAGAGATCCTCACACCTCTGCCTCCCAAGTGCTGGGATTAAAGACATGTGCCACCACTACCTGGCCAAGATTTTATTTATTATGATTGTTTGCCTAAGAGTACATCTGTGTACTCTGTGTGCACTGCCTGCAGAGAATAGAACAGGGCTGGACCCCCTGGACCTGGAGGACCAGTCATTATTTTGAGGTGGTGGAAAGTGTGTGGGGCCTAGTGGAGGAAATCAGCCATGGGAGCCATGCGTTTGGATGCTGCGCTTTGCCGGGATCCCTTCCTGTATTCTCTCTCTCTTCTGTCCATCTGCCAGGACGTGAACGGCCTCCTGCACATCCGCCTGCTGCTCAGCCATAATAGGCTGAGCTCCCGGAGACTGAGTCAAAGTAACTTTTTTCTCCTGATTGTTCGGTGAGGTATTTGGTCATAGTAATGAGTAGCCAGGCTTCTCTGGAAGACATTCTAGATGTACTTTGAGCTGGTGTGTGTGGGCTGTCCTACCTTGATGGCTTCAGGGACATCACTAACAGCTCCTGGGTCCAACCGGACAAGACGGGTCACTTCATTTCCAATGGCTTCTGTATTCTTGAACCTACAATGTTCAGAGGGTTTGGTGTGGTAGCTGCACCAGCAGGTACATTCTTCACTGCCACAGAAGAGAGCCAGAGGGGAACACTCAGCTGGAGGGATTTAGATCAACACTATATTACAGATATCTAAATGTATTACTTGTAGGCAAGTAATACATTACAAAGTCTGAAAAGGACCCTTTGAAAAATCACATCAAGCCGGGCGGTGGTGGCGCACTCCTGTAATCCCAGCACTTGGGAGGCAGAGACAGGCGGATCTCTGTGAGTTCGAGGCCAGCCTGGTCTACCAAGGGAGTTCCAGGACAGGCTCCAAAGCTACAGAGAAACCCTGTCTCGAAAAACCAAAAAATAAAAAAATGAAAAATCACATCATTACAGCATTCACAAGGAGGTGACAGGATGAATGCCATGATTCCAGGCAACCCTGGTTACAGAGACACCCTTTCTATGTACGATGTAACCCTTTCTATGTATGATGTAACCCTTTCTATGTACGATGTAACCCTTTCTATGTAAGACGTAACCCTTTCTATGTACGATGTAACCCTTTCTATGTATGATGTAACCCTTTCTATGTACGATGTAACCCTTTCTATGTATGATGTAACCCTTTCTATGTACGATGTAACCCTTTCTATGTATGATGTAACCCTTTCTATGTACGATGTAACCCTTTCTATGTACGATGTAACCCTTTCTATGTACGATGTAACCCTTTCTATGTACGATGTAACCCTTTCTATGTACGATGTAACCCTTTCTATGTACGATGTAACCCTTTCTATGTACGATGTAACCCTTTCTATGTACGATGTAACCCTTTCTATGTAAGATGTAACCCTTTCTATGTAAGATGTAACCCTTTCTATGTACGATGTAACCCTTTCTATGTACGATGTAACCCTTTCTATGTACGATGTAACCCTTTCTATGTAAGATGTAACCCTTTCTATGTACGATGTAACCCTTTCTATGTACGATGTAACCCTTTCTATGTACGATGTAACCCTTTCTATGTACGATGTAACCCTTTCTATGTACGATGTAACCCTTTCTATGTACGATGTAACCCTTTCTATGTACGATGTAACCCTTTCTATGTAAGACGTAACCCTTTCTATGTACGACGTAACCCTTTCTATGTACGATGTAACCCTTTCTATGTACGATGTAACCCTTTCTATGTAAGACGTAACCCTTTCTATGTAAGACGTAACCCTTTCTATGTACGATGTAACCCTTTCTATGTACGATGTAACCCTTTCTATGTATGATGTAACCCTTTCTATGTAAGACGTAACCCTTTCTATGTATGATGTAACCCTTTCTATGTACGATGTAACCCTTTCTATGTAAGATGTAACCCTTTCTATGTATGATGTAACTCTTTCTATGTACAATGGCTTAGTGAACAAAGGCTGATGTCAACCTTGATGACCTAAGTTCACTTCCTAGTTCCACATAATGAAAAGAGAACCAAGTCTGGCAAGTTAGCTTCTGAATTGGACACACATGCACACACACACATCATAAACAGACACACACAGACATATTCTCTCCCCCCCCCATTCCTCCAAAGCAATAAACAAACATTTAACAAAACAAAAGTGAAGGAAAAAAGAAAAACAATAGCATTACTAGGTTGCTATGAGGAAATGGCAGAACCCTACCCTATCTTGCCATTTATCCTTCTGCATTTGCCTATCTCTGGCTCAGCATCTTAGCTCACAGTCTGAACCTGTAGAGCCCCTTACCTGGTGGTGAGAGGGCAGGCATGAGCCTGTAGATGTTCCTGACCCAGGCTAATGCAAGGGACAGTCTCCATGAACATTCTGTTTTGAAAGGGCTTAAGAGAACCAGTCTGCTGTCCTGGGCCTGAGGACCAGGTAGAGGACACAGAAAAGTGGCAGAGCTTTGCTCCCAGTCATACATACCTGTCCCTGCTTGTCGGGAAGCAGGCTGAGGGACCATGTAGGTCATGGAGCCTCTGCAAGCTCATCTTTCCTACTGCTGCAATCTAAAGGTTTTATTTCTGTCTGAGATTCTCACCTTGAGGGAGCTTATGGCACACTAGGCAGACAGCTATAGCAAGACAGTCTGCTCTCAGTTCAAGCTCCAAGATGGCATTATTCAAACACACACAATCCAAACTCTCCCAAGTTGTTTCTGTGGACTACCTCCCAGAAGGGAAGCCTTTATAAATTACACTGTGACTCTACCATTTTTTTTAAACAGTGCCAGGGATTGAACCAGGTTCTTGTGCATGCTAGTTAAGAGGTCTACATTGAGCTACATTCCCTGGTCATACATGGTGGTTCTGAATTCAGCTAGATATTACTTTCTTAGTTCTGTGTGCAATGGCACCTAGGTAGGAGCTGACACGCTCACAAGGGTCACTGTGGAACCTCTGCACAGACTAGGTGAGAATCCCGAGTGTCCCTGACAGGAGCCATGTCATATTTCATGGCACTCAGGATACAGCTGACAGGTTACAACACTGAACCTCTGATGAAGCTAGGGTGACTGGAAGGCCTACCTGGCTGGCAGCTGCACAGCGAGGTAGGGGGAGATGCTCCAGGCAAGGTTCACGTTGTCTTTCCACTGCTTCTCACTCAGGCTGATGTATTTGGACCTCCAGTTGGCCACGCTGTTCTCTCCTGCCTGGTCCAGCTCTAGTTCTGGGGCTGACAGCGGGTTGTACCAAGTGATGAGACGCTCAATTTCAGTGGCCTGGTGAGACCAAACAATATCCAGTGTATTTTCTGCAGGTGTCCACATGCTGCTACCACCCTAAGGTGCTACGCTGTTACACAGTGGGAAGTGCCTGTGGCCACAGGTCTCACCAACAGCGACAACAGCAGTGTCCTGCGCTTCATGTAGTACTTGTGCAGCTGGGAACCCCGGTTGGTTTTCTTAGACATGCCTGGGGAGCAAAGACGAAACATGTCATTGTCCTTTCAGCTAATCTTCTGCCCTGTCTTTTCCTTTGGTGATGTGCTGGTGACTGAACCGAAAACGTTGGTCCGGTTTTAGAATCATGTTCTGTTCTGCCACCTAAGTGAGGGCCCATCATACCACCAAGATGGGAACTCAACAGAGGACAGAAGATGTAGGAGCCACCCCCTACCCTGACTAACCTGACTTTTTGGAGATGGTTGACATGCCACTGGAGAGGGGATAAGTGTTGATCCAGCCCTGTGTTGCCTGTTGTCGAGAGCCCACAGTTATATCCAAGTTGCTTCGAGTGTCCTGGTTATCTGTGGACAAATACATTGCAGAGTCTGGGATGAGGTGGCTCAAGACAAGGTCAAAGGAAGAGAGCTCAGCACGGCTTGCTTTGCAAACACAGGTACCAAGGCTGACTTCCCTGGAACCTATATTAAATAACTCGGGTGTGGTGACGCATCTGAAGATGGATGCTAAAAAGAAATCCCACACTCCAGCATGCATCCTCCTAGTCCTGATGCTGGACAGATGAAGATGGAGCTGGTCCAGTCTATTTGGCAAGTTCCAGGCCAGTAAAAGACCTTATCCAGAAAAAAACAAAGACATCATAGAGCTGGGTGGCACACGCCTTTAATCCCAACACTCGGGAGGCAGAGGCAGGAGGATCTATGTGAGTTTGAGGCCAGCCTGGTCTACAGAGCAAGTCCCAGGACAGTCAGAAAACCTGTCTTGAAAAACCAAAAAATAGGATAAAATAAATTCTATCAGTTATTAAAAAATATTTTGTGTATTTGAGTGTTTTGCCTGTATGTATGTACACGTGCTTATGGAGGACAGAAAACAGTATTGCATCCCACTACAGATGGTTGTGAGCCACCATATGGGTGCTAAGGATTGAACCCAGGCCCTCTAGAAGAACAGAGTGCTCTAACCACTAAGTGGCCTCTCCAGCCCCTGCCATTTCTTTTTTTTCATAAGCAAAGGCAGTTACTTGCTTACTGGTACTGCACTGTCTAACACAGCCACAGCAGAAACCTGAACATCCAGGGGACAAATTACACTATTTGTTGGCTCTGCTTTCCGTGGAAGCAGAAAGAAACCTAGCTTTAAGGCTTCTTTCTTTTACCTGGGAGAGACTGTCTGCAGGTCTACCTACAGGAACAAACCCTCACCATCAGCAGCTCTATGCTCAGGAGTGGGAATCTCCTTCTGGTTTGCTGCTGCTGACATGTCAGGATTAACCTGGAATGTTCTTTTCTTTGCCCTGGAGAGCTATTCGTTTCAGTATAATTTGGCTTTATGTACATATGTATGCATGTTGTATATATATGTATGTACACACCCATAGAAATACACACACACACACACACACACACACACACACTCAGCTCAGGGGGTCACTGTTTTTAGAGAATTTTCTTCCTGTAGAGGTGCCCTTGAATCCCCTCTGTTGAAGTTACTTGACGGCTCCTTGTCAGATGACAATAGATTATGGGTAAATTCATGAATTCCCCCACTCAGTAGGCATCTGGGACGTGAGCTGGTTCAGGGAGAAGTTATAAGAAAGTGTCCTACAATTGCCATACGAACCAGCATGGGTTGGAGGAAAGGTAGCAGGCAGGCAAGTACTGGCTTTTCAACAATATAAGGCACAGCCAAGATCAGGGTTCACTTGGGCCCTAACTGTTCTTGTCTGGCCTTTCCAGAACCACTTACAGAGAACAAACCCCTCCCGTGTACTTCTGTCTGTCTGCACCCCACCCCTCCTGTGTACTCCTGTCTGCACCCCACCCCCTCCCATGTACTCCTGTTTGTCTGCACCCCACCCCCTCCCATGTACTCCTGTTTGTCTGCACCCCACCCCCTCCCATGTACTCCTGTTTGTCTGCACCCCACCCCCTCCCATGTACTCCTGTCTGCCTGTACCCCACCAACTCCCGTGCACTCCTGTCTGCACCCCACCCCCCTCCCGTGTACTCCTGTCTGTACCCCACCAACTCCCGTGTACTCCTGTCTGTACTCTACCCCACCCCCTCCTGTGTACTCCTGTCTGTACCCCACCCCCTCCCGTGCACTCCTGTCTGCCTGTACCCCACCAACTCCCGTGTACTCCTGTCTGTACTCTACCCCACCAACTCCCGTGTACTCCTGTCTGTACTCTACCCCACCCCTCCCGTGCACTCCTGTCTGCCTGTACCCCACCAACTCCCGTGTACTCCTGTCTGTACTCTACCCCACCAACTCCCGTGTACTCCTGTCTGTACTCTACCCCACCCCTCCCGTGTACTCCTGTCTGCCTGTACCCCACCAACTCCCGTGTACTCCTGTCTGTACTCTACCCCACCCCCTCCTGTGTACTCCTGTCTGTACTCTACCCCACCCCCCTCCTGTGTACTCCTGTCTGTACTCTACCCCACCCCCTCCTGTGTACTCCTGTCTGTACTCTACCCCACCCCCTCCCGTGCACTCCTGTCTGTACTCTACCCCACCCCTCCCGTGTACTCCTGTCTGTACTCTACCCCACCCCCCTCCTGTGTACTCCTGTCTGTACTCTACCCCACCCCCTCCTGTGTACTCCTGTCTGTACTCTACCCCACCCCCCTCCTGTGTACTCCTGTCTGTACCCCACCCCCTCCCGTGTACTCCTGTCTGTACCCCACCCCCTCCCGTGCACTCCTGTCTGTACTCTACCCCACCCCCCTCCTGTGTACTCCTGTCTGTACTCTACCCCACCCCTCCCGTGTACTCCTGTCTGCCTGTACCCCACCAATTCTCGTTCATTGTCTTCCTATAACTATTTCATCAGTAGTAAAAGGCTCTATAATTTCTTTTTTTAAAAAATATTTATTTATTTATTATGTGTACAGCATTCCTTCCATGTGTGCCCACAAGCCAGAAGGGGGCACCAGGTCTCATTATAGATGGCTGTGAGCCACCATGTTGTTGCTGGGAATTGAACTCAAGACCTCTGGAAGAGCAGTCAGTGCTCTTAACCACTGAGCCATCTCTCCAGCCCAAGGCTCTATAATTTCTTCTGGGTCTATACCTGCTAGTTGACAATGTCTCAGTTTACCTTTTATAATTAATTCAGAGAATTTTTCCACCTAAGTTTTTAATTTTTTACTTACTTTTGGTATAAATATCCATTCTAAAATAATATCTTCCCTCTGCATTAAAATCCCTGTAGGAGAAATTCTGGAAGACAATATGACTAGGATACAACTAAGATTTGGGTCCACCCTATTCACGTGTGCCTCCTGTAACTTTTCCTCAACCATTGTCAGTTCCTTTTCTGCTTGTTCAGCATATCCTTTATAGTATGATTTGATCTTTCTATATAGCTCAGTCGGTAGAGCATGAGACTCTTAATCTCAGGGTTGTGGGTTCGTGCCCCACATTGGGCGCCACTCTGTTGTAAGAGGAACAGGCTGCGTTCCTGGCCCCCCGTCTAGCTTAACCCCCAAAATAACCACACAGAAATTGTATTAATTAAATTGCTGCCTGGCCCATTATCTTTAGCCTCTTATTGGCTAACTCTCACATCTTAATTAACCCATTTCTATTAATGTGTATCGCCACTTGACTGTGGCTTACCGGCATGAGTCTAACCAGCGTCCATCTTGGAGAGGAGAGCCATGGCATCTGCCACACTGCCCTCTTCCTCCCAGCATCCAGTCCTGTCTTCCCCACCTATCTAAGTTCTACCCTATCAAAAGGCCAAGCCAGTTTCTTTATTTGACCAATGAAAGCAACACATGGAAAGAAGACCCTCCTACACCATGCCTGCACCCCACCCCCTCCCATGTACTCCTGTCTGCACCCCACCCCCTCCCGTGTACTCCTGTCTGCACCCTACCCCCTCCCATGTACTCCTGTTTGCACCCCACCCCCTCCCATGTACTCCTGTCTGCACCCCACCCCCTCCCGTGTACTCCTGTCTGTCTGCACCCCACCCCCTCCCATGTACTCCTGTCTGCACCCCACCCCCTCCCGTGTACTCCTGTCTGTCTGCACCCCACCCCCTCCCATGCACTCCTGTCTGCACCCCACCCCCTCCCATGTACTCCTGTTTGCACCCCACCCCCTCCCATGTACTCCTGTCTGCACCCCACCCCCTCCCATGTACTCCTGTCTGCACCCTACCCCCTCCCATGCACTCCTGTCTGCACCCCACCCCCTCCCGTGTACTCCTGTCTGTCTGCACCCCACCCCCTCCCATGCACTCCTGTCTGCACCCCACCCCCTCCCGTGTACTCCTGTCTGTCTGCACCCCACCCCCTCCCATGCACTCCTGTCTGCACCCCACCCCCTCCCATGTACTCCTGTTTGCACCCCACCCCCTCCCATGCACTCCTGTCTGCACCCCACCCCCTCCCGTGTACTCCTGTCTGTACTCTACCCCACCCCCCACCCGTGTACTCCTGTCTGTACTCTACCCCACCCCCCTCCCGTGTACTCCTGTCTGTCTGCACCCCACCCCCTCCCGTGTACTCCTGTCTGTCTGCACCCCACCCCCTCCCATGTACTCCTGTCTGCACCCCACCCCCTCCCGTGTACTCCTGTCTGTCTGCACCCCACCCCCTCCCATGTATTCCTGTTTGCACCCCACCCCCTCCCATGTACTCCTGTCTGCACCCCACCCCCTCCCATGTACTCCTGTTTGCACCCCACCCCCTCCCATGTACTCCTGTCTGCACTCTACCCCACCCCCCACCCGTGTACTCCTGTCTGTCTGCACCCCACACCAGCAGCTGCTGTGCTGCTGGCACAATGCTTACCTGGAGGAACAAGCTGGCTGGCGGTCAGGTACTTCTTGTCTGAGAACATGGCAGTCCAAAATTTAATCATTATGCTTATGTCTTCACGAAGCTGCTTTTCTCCTTGAGTAGGGAACTTTGGTGGACAACTTCAAACAATCACAAGAGGAAAGGGCTGAGTGTCTGGAGTCAGAGACTAGAAAGTGTTCCCAAGGCAGTGAGAGCTGAGATAAAAGTTCACTTTCTTTGACCTCACTAACTCCTGTGGGAAGTGTGGTTGTCCTGGTAGCCCAGGCCTGTCTGTCCTATCACTACCCTATGCACTCTGTTCAGCTCAATCACCAAGGAGTGGTGTTACATAGCTCAGATGCCTGTACCTCCATAAATACACAGAGATATCCTTTGTATTGCAAGGTAACCTTGATCATGAGGTCCTGCCTCACAGTCTCTAGATCAGACTGTAGGCATGTGCCACCAGACCTGGCTCATAAGAGTAGTATGTTGTGGCAGATGGTAATTTAGCTGTTTGCATACAACCATTCAGCCTACATTCACAAAGACTCAGGCAGCTGATATTTGCAGGACTTTGTGTAGTAATCATTTATATTACCAGGAGAAGAAAATGTATGCAATTTAATCTCCCTCTCTTATTTTTTCTTGAGATAGGGTTTCTCTGTGTAGTCCTGGGTGTCCTAGAACTTGCCCTGTAGATCAGGCTGGTCTCAAACTTAAGAGAACTGCTTTCTTCTGCTTCTTGAATACTAGGATTAAAGGCATGTGCCACTAACACCTTGCTTAAGTACATTCTTGTAGATGTTTTATTCTTTGAAAACCTCAGACATATATGCAATGTGTCTTGATCACATCACCCCTTCCTCTCCAGCCCCCTTCCCCCCTCCCCTGCTTTCACGCATCTCCTTCCTAGTGTCAGCTATTGCCCCTTGTTCTTAGACACGGTCTCGTTACGTAGTCTTGGAACATGCTATGGAGGCCAGGCAGAGCTCAGAGATCGCCCGAGTGCTGGGAGTAAAGGTGTGTGCCATCACACCCACCTTTCCTTCTCTTTTCCTATTACCCACTGAACTCAATTAGTGCTGTCCATAACTGCATGGGTGAGTCATTCACAGCTTTGTCTTTGATATAGGAGTCTTAACATATTATTCTCAAATTCTTGTTCTCTTGCATCCAGTTTCACAACTACTTGGGCTGCAGATATATGTCACATGTCACTGTGCCTCGATGTCTTAATTCAGACAAATAAAAATTAGACTAAAATCTAGAGTTAGAGATTGTTGTGTCACCTGAAATGGGTAGTGGGAACTGAACTTGGAACCTCTGGGAAAGCAGCAAGTGCTACTTAACTACTGAGCCATTTCTCCAGGCTTGCTCCCTGCTCCTGCTTTTCTACTTTTACATCTTTTGTTTGCACACATTGAGAAGCAGGGGAAATAAATCAATACAGCAACATGGGCAATTATTTAGTTACAGAACCAACCACTGAAGAAAACATCTGAGTCGTCCAGCAACTATTAACTACCTGTATGTAATGGAGACTGCTCTTTTGTTCCCTGGTCACCCAGACCTGAATAGTCACACAAAAACTATATTAATTACAACATTGTTTGGCCAATGGCTTAGGGATATTTCTATCTAGCTCTTACATCTTAAATTAACCTATTTTTCTATTAATCTATGTATCACCATGAGGCTGTGGCCTACCAGTAAGGTTCCAGCGTCTTTCTCCTTTGGCAGCTATATGGCATCTCTCTGATTCTGCCTACTCTTTCTCTATATCTTTGTTCAGATTTCCCGCCTGACTTTACTCTGCTAAGCCATTGGCATAAAAAGCTTTATTCATTAACCAATAAAAGCATCACATATACAGAAGAACATCCTTCATCATCTCCCCTTTTCTTTCTAAACAAAAAGGAAGGTTTTAATTTTAACATCTGTAGAGCCTCAGGATCAGGGCTTCCTGAGCCCCTGCCCCCAATCTCTCTCTCTCTTTTAATAAAGATTTATTTATTTATTATGTATACAGTGGTCTGTCTGCATTTATGCCTGCAGGCCAGAAGAGGGCACCAGATCTCATTACAGATGGTTGTGAGTCACCATACTGTTGCTGGGAATTGAATTCAGGACCTCTGAAGAGCAGTCAGTGCTCTTAACCTCTGAGCCATCTCTGCAACCCCCTGCCCCCAATCTCTTAAATTAATTGAACTTAAGGGAAAATCTGCATGTTTTCCCTTGGGCACCTGGGTACACATGGCTGAAGATATTCCAGTCTAGTCATCCAAGGATTAAAGAATGAGGATGGTAAGCATGAACCAGGCAGAGGATGTCCTTACATAAGTAACTTCCTAGAGGACAAGGGTCCTCTAAGTTGGACTGCAGCTACTTCTGGGCACATGCACAACACAGCTTGAGACGATACCTGAAATAGTCAAAGGCCGTTGAGTAGATCTTCTCTCGAAGCACGTTTCGAATGGTTGCATTCGGAACCACATCAGCATGTAGGAGGGACAGGCCCAGGGTCAGCAGTCTGGAAAAGAGCCACAGGGTTGAAGCCCTAGCCAAGGGCTGAGCCCCAAGCAAACCCCAGGACGCCTGCATATAGAGCCCAGAAACATTACAGCCAGGGTGTGGTCACTTAGTTGTGCTCTCTGTCTCCCTGAGACAAAGTCGCAGATGTTGCAAGCTGGCCTTCAGTATCCTTTTGGAGTATGAAGATAAACCTGAATTTCTGATCCTCTTGCCTATGTCTTTTAGGTATCAAGATTACAGTGGTCTTTTTTTTTTTTTTAAAGATGGTGGCACACGCCTTTAATCCTAGCACTTGGGAGACAGAGGCAGGCAGATCTCTGAGTTCGAAGCTAGTCTGGTCTACAGAGTGAGTTCCAGGATAGCCAGAGCTACAAAGAGAAACTTAGTCTTGAAAAACAGAAACAGAACAAAACAAAAAATTTTTCTATGGATGGGCAAAGATATTGTGCAGTAAAGGCCTAAAGTAAAAATAATTAGTTAATTAAAATAAAAGTTCTACACTAAGGGGGCTGGAGAGATGGCTCAGAGGTTAAGAGCATTGCCTGCTCTTCCAAAGGTCCTGAGTTCAATTCCCAGCAACCACATGGTGGCTCACAACCATCTGTAATGATGTCTGGTGCCCTCTTCTGGCCTTCAGGCATACACAGAGACAGAATATTATATACATAATAAGTGAATAAATATTAAAAAAAAAAGTTCTACACTAAGATGTAGCTCATTAGCCTCACGCTTGTGTGGCAGAGTAAGGCCCTGAACCACATAAAAACCTGCAGGTAAAAGAGCTCCGAGTGAGAGGGTTGTAGAGTGCATGCCTAGCATGTCCAGTGCCAAGTTCCAGCGCTAGCATTGCATAAAGTGGATATGGAAAGACTTTTCCACCCTTCCTGAGACAAGGTTTCTCTATGTAGCCTTGGCTGTCTTGGAACTCCCTCTGTAGACCAGGCTGCCTTGAACTCACAGAGATCCGCCTGCCTCTACCTCCTGAGTTCTGGGATTAAGGCGTGTACTCTATGATATTTTGACTGGACTAAAAGTTCCAGTCTCATAAGCAGTCTGCAGCTTAGTCCCCATTGGGACAGTGCTACAGCAGCAGAATGTTTAATTCCATCCAGAGGGGGAGGCTGATGTGAGGCATAGGTGGGGGGCATTTCTGCTCCTGTCTGTGGAGAGCTTAGAACCCTTGGGTGGAGATCTTCAGGAGTCAAGTTTTTGGGTAAGACACAAGATCTCTGCACAGGGCTGGAGAGATGGCTCAGAAGTTAGGAGCACTGGCTATGCTTCCAGAGGTCCTGAGTTCAATTCCCAGCAACCACATGGTGGCTCACAACTATTTGTAGTGAAATCTGATGCCCTTTTCTGGTATAAAAGTGTGCATGTAGATAGAACACTGTTATACATAAAATAAATAAATCTTTTTTTTTTTTCCGAGACAAGGGTTCTTTATAGCTTTGGAGATCCTGTCCTGGAACTAGCTCTTGTAGACCAGGCTGGCCTTGAACTCACAGAGAGCCACCTACCTCTGCCTACCTAGTGCTGGGATTAAAGGCATGTGCCACCACCATCCCAGAATAAATAAAAAGATCTCTGCACAGTGAAATGCCACAAAAATCCCACAAACAGGCTCAGGTGGGTTCTTCTTGAGGGACAGACTGCAGCTATAGCCTGACAGTGATATGGGCCCTGTGGAACAAGCATCTTCACATGTAGCAATCAGGGTGACCTGGATCCAGGTGTAAAAGGCTCTAGAGGCATTGTGGACAGTAAGGCTGGGCTAAGGCATGGTGCAAGAAGGGTGGAGTATATCATGGATACCCCAGAGGTGGTTTGCACCAGCCAAAGGCATAGATGCTACCTATGCAGCCAATGAGTCCTAGTAGATGGTCTTCATCTACTCCAAGTGGTTTGGATAGAAAAGGAAGCAAGAGCGATCAGACCCACCATTACAAGGGAGCCAAACATATGTGGCTACACAGGAAGGCAGAGGAAAGGAGGGCAAACTGCAAATGGTGACTTTTCTGAATGAATCTATGAGGCCAGCTGATCCTATGGGTGAAGGCTGATCCAGTGTGGTGGTGGAGGCAGACGGAGGAAGTCTATGACAGCTACCCGTCCCTGGAAAGGACCGGGAGGAATCACTCTCTAGTAACTTGTTTCTATTGCACTGTAGAAAAGTATAGGTCAGTGGCAGAGTGGACACTAACAAGAGGACTGGCCCTTCTTTGTAGTTGGTTTGAGGAATGTGGTTCTAATGGGTGGTCAGGGGTGAAGGGGTCACGGTCTGCAGTTCTAATGGGTGGTCAGTGGTCATGGGGTCATGGTCTGGAGTCCTAGCGGATGGTCAGTGATCATGGGGTCAGTCTACAGTTCTAATGGGTGGTCAGTGATCATGGGGTCACGGTCTGCAGTTCTAATGGGTGGTCAGTGGTCACGGGGTCAGTCTACAGTTCTAATGGGTGGTCAGTGATCATGGGGTCACGGTCTGCAGTTCTAATGGGTGGTCAGTGATCATGGGGTCACGGTCTGCAGTTCTAATGGGTGGTCAGTGGTCACGGGGTCAGTCTACAGTTCTAATGGGTGGTCAGTGGCCATGGGGTCACGGGCTGGAGTTCTAATGGTGGTCAGTGATCATGGGGTCATGGTCTGGAGTTCTAATGGGTGGTCAGGGGTGATGGGGTCACGGTCTGAAGTTCAGGGAAGAGGCAGACAGAGAGCCTCTACCATGTCTGGGAAGATAAGCACACTGGTACTAGCCATGGGCCTCTCACAGATGATAGCAGAGTCCACGTTCTAGTGAGAAAGACTGGACTAGAGGAACAGGGGTTGAAGAGGCTTTTGGCCAGCCATAGGCTCATGGTCTCTTGTCTTCTACGTGTTCCTCCTGACAACAGTGCCATAAGATTTACTCTACATTGCACAGAAGCATCACAGGACACTCCACCCACCCACATCATGATTCATATGTTACACACATGCCCCACATGCCAGTAATAAGACACCCAGATGCCCCCAGAGAAAGAGAGTCCTCACTTGAAACGTGGTCCGATGGCTGCCACATGCCTGTTCATGCTCCCCTTCGCTCCACCAATATTCAGGGACATGGAGCGCTGCAGCAGGCTTGAGAAGATCTCCACCTGGTCAGAGCTACAGTACTTGGCAATCTCAAACCGTTGTACCAGGAACTAGATAAGAAGGGAAGCAAGTTGTATAAGTTGGTGTGGGCCAGTCTCAACCCAGTGCTAGTGAGAGCAGCTAGTAAGAGGGTTCTGGTGACAGGAAGGCAGGGAGAACCAGAGGAGGGGGTCTAAAGGGCACCCTTTCTCTCAGGTCAGGACCCCAAGGCTGGCTGCTATGCCAACCTACTGCAGGTGTCCCCGAGGCTGACCGTATAAAGCACAGCAGAGTTTGGTAGGCACGTACATCGATCCAGATGTAATGGGGTGTTACATCAGGGGGACACGGTCTAGGCTGACTTGCTTCTGATGCCGCCAGGGGGTCTGCTTCCTTTGTTTCAGCAGAAAAGAGGCCAGACTTCTGCTCCACTGTCATGTGCCAGGCTCCTGCCATCTCCCGCATAAACTGCAAGTGAGAAGGTAGTGTCAGCCCCTCTGGAAAACAGAATGGGCCACTTGCCTTTGACTTACTGCCTAAAGCTCAATGTGGCAGCTCGTGCGTATGGTCCCATCACGCAAGACTCTGAGGCAGGAGGACGGTAATGAGTTCAGGTTTGGCCTGGGCACAGTGCGAGTTTCAGAACAACTATTGCTACAGAATGAGGAGCTTTCTTAAAAAAAAACACAAGCCAGGTGGTGGCGGCGGCGCATGCCTTTTAACCCCAGCACTCAGGAGGCAGAGGCAGGAGGATCTCTATAAGTTTGAGGTCAGCCTGGTCTACAGAGCTCCAGGACAGCCACGGCTACACAAAGAAATCCTATTTCAAACAAACAAACAAACAAAAAACCCCAGCACCTCACTTCTTTACTTCCTTTTCCTCCTGCTGCCCAAAGCATAGATGGCACTCGTGTTAAGGATAGCACTGTCATAGGTGGGAGCCCAAGGATGTCAAGGAACTACACCTGCCAGTGGCTTCTCTTGGACTCTGGCCTCTCACTACTGTTAGTATAGGGAACCTAGGACTGATGGGGCCAAGGAGCCAAGCAGAGGCCAGACTCTCACTCATCTGTCTAAATCCACTTCTGTGCCAGGGCCTCCCAGCCTCTGGGAACAAAGGCACACAGTCCAAGAAGTAAGCAGGAGGCAGAAGATAATAAACCTGAGAAAGCAGCAGTGTGGAGCATGAGGGAGAATGTGCAGGCAGGGTAGCCAGGGAATACTGCTGGGATGGCAGGGAACACTGGACACAAGGCCTGGAGATGGCCAGCGGTGACATGTGCATCTAAGGAGAGGAGATGACATGCACTAGGTAGGAACCAGTCTGCAAGAGCAGGAGCAACAGGACCCAGCACAGCTACAACAGAGCACGTGAGTAGACAGAAAGGGACAAAGGTAGGTGGCAAGTGGAATCTGAGGTCACAGGACAAGTTTGTCAGTCTAGATAAGGTTGGTGGGAGAGGATCAATGGGTCTGGGAACCAGAGAGATTCAATGCAGTCAGGTTTTTCTGGCATGTTCTTATTGCACACAGAGGGAAGTATGGAGGCAGGGAGATCACTGTGGTAGTTTGAAGATGTCCCCATGTGACTTAGGCATTTGAATGCTTGGCCCCAGTTAGTGGCTGTTTCAGAAGGTGCAGGAGGGCCGGGCGATGGTGGCGCATGCCTTTAATCCCAGCACTCGGGAGGCAGAGGCAGGCGGATCTCTGTGAGTTTGAGACCAGCCTGGTCTACAGAGCGAGTTCCAGGGCAGGCTCCAAAGCCACAGAGAAACCCTGTCTCGAAAAACCAAAAAAAAAAAAAAAAAAAAAAAAAAGGTGCAGGAGGAGGTGCATCCTTGCTGGAGGGCTTTGAGGTTTTAAGACTCTGCCTTTTAGGGCTAGCTCTCTATTTCCTGCTTGTGGTTTGAGATGTACGCATTTAGCTGCTCCTCCAGCGATCTGCAGACTACTACTCCACTCTGCCATCATGAACTCTGACCCTATGGAACCACGAGTCCCAAATAAACTCCTCCTTTTATACGTTGCCTTGATAGTGTTTTATCACAGCAATAGAAAAGTAACTAATCACTGGGTATGGTGGTTCAACGAGAATGCCCCTGTAGCCTCAGGTATTTGAGCACTTGGTCTCCAGTGGGTAGCACAGTTTAGGGGATGTTATTATGGAACCGTTAGGGGTGTGACTGGGTGGACTTTGAGAGTTTATAGCCTTCTCCACTTCTAGTTCACTCTCATTGCTTTGTGTTGGAGAAATCAGCCCTGAGCTCTCAGCTGCCTGCTCTGACGTCCTGCTGCCAAGACTCTGCCACTTATAGACTCACACTCTGGAACCACAGCCAAAATAAACTCTTTCTTCCATAAGCTGCTTTTAGCCAAGGGTTTTCATCATAGCCTGAAGAAAAAAAAACCAACAAACAAAAAACCTAACACACTGGGGCGGGGCTGCTTTAAGGTCAGGGGAGAGACAAAGGAGGCCAGGGCCCCAGGGGTAGGTGAAATGCTGGGACGTGACTAAATTCTGGATCTACTTAAAGGTAAAAAGAAAAAGCTAGTAGACTATTTGGTGGGCCATTTGTATGAAGTGTGGAAAGGAGCTCTCAGGTGTCTGTGAGCCGTCTGGTCCATGCACAGATAAGGTAGCTATGGTATTGACTATAATGAGGTGGTCAAAATGGGAAGCAACTGGGACTCTGTAGTCCAGGCCTTTTGTGATACTGGAACTTGCAGGTAAGTGCTCTTCCACTGAGCTATATACCTAGAACTGGTTTTCCCCACTAACTAAATTAAAAAAAAAAATAGGTGTATGAGTACTTTGCTTACATGTGTGGGCGTCATGTGCACGTGGGTCCTGGAGATTGAACCCAAGTCCTCTGTGAGAACATCAGGTGCTCTGGACTGCTGAGCATCTCTCCAGCCCCTTTCCAAGTTTTGAGACAGGGTCTCAGGAAATCTGTCAGGTGGGGCTTGAATTTTGGATCTTCCTCAGTTTCTTGTACAGTTAGCTGAACTATGAACTTAGGCTACCAGGCCCAGCTGAAGCTGACCCTGACTGTCAGTTGGGGTGCTTATCAGCATACTTTGTGGCACTTGGTGTCAGGTGACTAGAATACCACTTAAGACTAGCAGTGCCAGGAATGGAATGGAGATTCTGGCAGTTCTGTAGGTGACGCTATCCTGGCAGGCAAAGGGACGTTAGGGTACAGATGCTGAACAGTCCTGCTGGGTCCATCTCCTCTCTCTCTCCCCACCCCCCCTCTTTTTGGTTTTTCGAGACAGGGTTTCTCTGTAGCCTTTGGAGCCTGTCCTGGAACTAGCTCTTGTAGACCAGGCTGGCCTTGAACTCACAGAGATCTGTCTGTCTCTACTTCCTGCTGGGATTAAAGGTGTGCACCACCACCGCCCAGCTTTCTTTCTCTTTTTAAAGACGTGATTTTACTGTGTAGCCCTGGCTGGCCTGCAACTTGTTATATAGACCAGGCTAATCTTGAACTCACAGAGATCCACCTGCCTCTACTTCCCGAGTGATGGGATCAATGGTGTGCACCACCACACCCAGTCATGAAGCGTCTCTTGGAAGGAGTCCCTGAGAAGAAGTCAGATCCCACCATGGGTGCTTTCAGGACCCAGAGCCTGAGACAGGTATTATGTGAGGTCTGTGTTGCACTTTGTTTGCCACTAAGGCTCCTTAGGTGCTCAAATAACCCACTCTAAATACAGACAGCAAGTTCAGACACTCAAGAGCACCTGGAATCCAAGATACAATGTGAGGGTTGACAATAGTGGTCACGAACACTGCTCTGTCCTATGACGCTGAATCAGTTCTGATTCTCTGCCTTTAGAGGGGTGTGGTGCTACAAACTGTGCAGGAGAAGCCTGACACAGTGGGGAAGTGAGACCTTGCCTCAAAACCAAGTGGGTGCATTAAAAATAATGCATGCAGGGGGGGCTGGGGAGATGTTGCTATTGGAGAGAACCTTGGTTCTGTTCCATGTACCCAGCCATTTCTAACTTCAGTCTGAGGAGATCTGATGCCTTCTTCTGACCTCCTCAGGTACTAGGCACACATGAGGTACACAGACATATGTGCAGACAAAATAACTATACATACAAAATAAAAAAATTACAAAAATATTGCAAAATGTTTTCTTCAGGTTACAAAATATACATGACATATACATGAACATGTATCTTGCATATGGGACTTGTGTTCCATAAAATATATTTTATTGTCTAATTGCAAATATTCAAATATTCTGAAATCTGAAGAAAAAAAAATCCAAAATCTGAAATAGCTTTGGTAGCAAGCATTTCAGAAAAGCTATACTCAACATGTATAATCTTGTCTAGAGGCTCCATGATGTAGTAAATCTAGAGAAACAGACCCAGGGTAAGGTGGCTGATCCTGCAATTAGTTAAGAAAGCAACTGCTCCCAGTCATGGACATGTAACAGACAGCCTGCTGGTCTCACCACAAAGACTGCTTTCCATCCTGAGCCTTCCATAGTTAGGCTCTATAAATACCACTCCATCATCATACCTTTTATCACAATGCCACCTCTCGGCCCCCCACCCACAGAACTAAGCTGGGCGCAGTCTCTTACAGGCACTTCCACTCCATTCTTGCCAGCCAGCAGCCACTCCCAGCAGGCCAGCGCGGTCTCCATGCCATGCTCATTGAACATCCGGAGGGGACCCCAACACAGGTGATGGAGCAGCTGCGGGTCACAATCTGGAACCAAACACAAGTTAGTCAAAGGCTCCTGATTCTGGCTGGGCCTGAACATGGCTTCCCAAGGCTGATGTGGGAGCCAGCACTAGCTGGGGCCAACAGGGCCTTTTATTTGCTGCTGGCTCACGAGAGATGCAAGCGTTTCCACTAGCAGTACTCGGCTCTTTCTCTGACAGGATTCCAGGTTATCAAGGACTCCTAAGCAAACATCCACTTAGAAATGAACCCAGCATCCCGCGGATTCTGTGTGTTACCTTTGCTGCTAATGAGCATTGCGGTCAGCTTGAACATGGCCTGTGTATAGTGCTGAGGATTATTGTGGTCCAAAGCTGTAATCAGATCCTGGACCATCATTTTGTGCAAGTTAGATTTCAGGCCCGTGGCCCCCGAGAACCGAATCATTCCATGTACCTGTGGAGAAGTATATTATCAGCAGCTCTTCCAGAAAGCCAGTACCACGAGTGAGGCTACCAGCTGACTGAGCTCACTGTCCCAAATGAAGCTTAGTTCAATGATGCTGCTGTCATTAAGCATCTCTTCAAGATTTATGTTAGTGTTTTCACCAACTCTGTTCCTTGAAGGTGGAAGACACATACTCATCCTCATCATTGTACACAGTGCTAAGCCTGGACAGGGCATAGGAACATTAAGCTGGATAAATAAACTTCCTCAGATTCAATATGACTCAAACAACAAAGTCAGCTTCACTACTTTTCATACATAATTTTCCCACCAGAGGGTGTTACTTTATTATTCATATACTTGGCTATATAGAAGATAGGACTCTTCCCAAAAACTAAGCCTATTCACTAAAGGTCTGTGGCCTGCTGCCACAACAGCATTCTAAAGACATGGGCTAAGCTCTCTCGGGACTCTCTGTCAAAGCTCACTCAAGAAGAGCAGTCATTGGGTTAAGCAAAAAGCAGGGTATTCAGGGGAGGTGAGCCAACTCCCAGACACTACTGTGATAAACGCTGTCTCCACCTCCAGCGTTAGCCTGGAATAACTGGTGTGACTGGAAGCCCTCTGTGGAGTCAGCAGGTATGGTTCCTGAGCCTACTTTTGGCAAGTTATTTAGTCTCAGGAGCCTCTGTTTCTTTACCTGTAAGACTAGAATATTGGTATGTATATCTTTTCAGTATTCAGAGAATGCATGACATACAACCCATGCTTGCTACCACTAAACAGAATGTCTTGGCACGCCCGAGTGTGTACACATAAAATCACTTTCTTGCAGAGGTGCTAATTAACTGTCATAAGTGTACCAGAATATTCTGATTTTGCTTGTATCCAGGTTCCTCAAGTCACCTGAATGGGGAAATTCCCTATCATCCACATCCCTCACTCATGTTCCACTGTGAAAGAGCCAAGTGACATCAAATCAAGATGCTCAGAACAGCCTCTGACACAAGGGCAAGAGAAGTACCTCGCCCGCATAGCGGTTGCGCAAGTTCAAGGATGCCATGAAGTTGGAGTAATCTTTCTTCACACAGGCTGGCCGTTCAGTTAGCTGAGTTGCCTACAGACAAGTACAGAGAATTATTTTAGATGGCGAAACTTAGTCTTTTCCTCATGTTTAACTTGGTAAACCAGGTAGGAAGACTATTTTTGTCTTCAGCACCTGCAAGCTAATGTAACATTCGAGAGCACTAGCTAGAGACTATAAGCCTCAGGACAAAACTAAATAAAAAACTAAAATATTCTTTTTTATTTTTGTTTGTCGAGACAGGGTTTCTCTGTGTAGCCCTGGCTGTCCTGGAACTCACTCTGTAGACTATGGTGGCCTTAAACTCACAGAGATCCACCTGCCTCTGCCTTCAGAGTGCTGGGATTAAAGGCATGTGCCACCACCACCTTGAGGACCTTTCCTTTCTTGGGTGCCTCACCCCTGTTCCTCCACATAGCACATTCCACAGCCCATGCAGAGGGTTGGTCATTGAAGCCCATTTAGCAATATTCTGGGTTCAGACTGACTAAGTGTCAGGGGAGGAGGGCTAGAGTAAACACAGCCGCAATCTGCAAGGCCACCATCACCAAGGGTTACTGTCTGTCTGATCCTGATTTAAACTTTGGGCCTAATTTAACTCAAACTACTGCATTTGATTTTCTTTCTTTCTTTTTTTCTTTTTGGTTTTTCAAGACAAGATCTCTCCACAGCTCTGCAGCCTGTCCTGGAACCAGCCCTTGTTAGACCAGGATGGCCTCGAACTCACAGAGATCCATCTGCCTCTGCCTCCCGAGTGCTGGGATTAAAGGCGTGTGCCACCACCGCCCAGCTAAACTACTGCATATGAATCTAAATGTATCTTAAACAAAGCAAGCTGAAGCTGGGGCACACGTGTGCATTTGAGCACATTCAGGAAACAGAATCATGAGAAGTCCAGCAAGTGGTCCAGACATGTAGTTCTCAACCTCTGAGTTGTGACCTCTCTAGGGGCCACATACCAGACATCCCACATATCAGATATTTACATTACGATTCATAATAGTAGCAAAACTACAGTTATGAAGGAACAATGAAGTAATTTTATGGCTGGGGTCACAACATGAGAAACCGTATTAAAGGGCTGTAGCACTAGGAAGGCTGAGAAACACTGCTCCAGACAAACGTGACTATGATATAATACTATGTGTGTCTGAGGCCAGTTCCTTCTCTCTCTCTAGACTTAGAAAGTCAGATTTCATCAGTGTATCAAGTGTTATCTGTAAAATAGTATATATTTCAAAACTTAAGCACAATGGGTAAACATCTGTATGGATGGCTACCTCTTTTGGAACCTTGTCAAATTCCTATTCATCAACAGCTATCCCATGCACCCTACAAATGTGTGGGATATGGGTGTCGGGGGCCTTCATCAGAGTCTATATATGGGCTGAGTCCTTCACCCTATAATATTGCTCTCCAAGGTTAGGGGCTCACTGTTTCATAGGATATTCGCACATACTCCAAGAGTCGTGTTCTGCTTGTTGTAGCCGGCAAAGTGAAGGATGCTCTCAGTAGCCATGGCTAATCCTGTGTGCTGGGACAGTCCGGACACCCAGTTCTGATGCTTATTCAGATACTCCTGAAATGGAGAAAACAAGCTACTTCACTTAATGGAAAGGAAAACTCTAAAAGTATAAAGAAAGCAGCAGGTCTGAATCCAGGTTTCAGGGCTGATTCTGCCCTGCCCTGCAGCTGTGGGACCTGACACCAGTAAGTCGAGCCCCTTGCTGATTGAGGATGCCCCCTGATCTCTGAGTGGCAGGAATGTCAGGATCTACATGAAGACCATTGTTGGCTGACAGTCTGCCATCTGCCAAGTGCTCTGTCAGCTGCTGGAGAAGAAGCTGCACAACCTCAGGTCTGCTGTGAACAGGCAGGCTGTATGGCGGCCACACGGAGATCTCACTTCTGCTCCTGCAGGACTCTGCTCCTGAGCAATGTGTGTAATAGACACCGGTATCCCAGATCAAGTATGTGAGCACGTGTGTTGGCGAGCAGGAGGGCACTGGGGCAAAGGGATCCATGGCAGAGAAAGAGCAAAAGGGAAGAGTTTTTTTCACTCTTGGGAGAGCACGGCCTCATCACCCCAGGAGCGGGAAAAGAAGAATACATATTCACACAAAATACCAACATTTGTGTTAGGGATTTCCGTAGCTGGGGAAGTCCACCTGGACTGGACACTATGGTGATGGGGACTGAGTAATGGTTAAGTAAAAGACAAACTCAGATTTGCACTGAGACTGGGCCACTGTGGTGAGCACTGAGGGAGACTTGAGATGGCTGAGGCTGGGGACAGGAGGGGCAGGCAGTGAGGCTGCCAATGAGCACTGCATGAAGTCAGGGCTCAGAAGGGATGGACTGCAGATGGGGAAAGCAGGAGAGACCGCATTACAGTATGCCTGGTAGAAATATTATGACTCTTCCAAGCCTTACTATAGTCTATTTTCTTCTTAGGGCTAAGTTTGGTGGACACATTGCTAGGGCGGGAGGAAGCTTTACCTACTGAATCCTTTTTTGTTTCCTGAAGCCTTCGGGCACTAAAGGATTCCTGCTTTCCTTAGTAGCTATGGCTCTTTTCCTCTACATGATCTGAAGGAAACCAGATTTCTCAACTAATGCTTTGACGGAAAACCAGTCTCAAGAATCCAGGGGGCAGGGCTGGAGAGATGGCTCAGTGGTTAAGAGCATTGCTTGCTCTTCCAAAGGTCCTGAGTTCAATTCCCAGCAACCACATGGTGGCTCACAACCATCTGTAATGAGGTCTGGTGCCCTCTTCTGGCCTGCAGACATACACACAGACAGAATATTGTATACATAACAAATAAATAAATAAATATAAAAAAAAAAAAAAAAAAAAGAATCCAGGGGGCAGCTGGGCGATGGTGGCACACGCCTTTAATCCCAGCACCCGGGAGGCAGAGGCAGGCAGATCTCTGGGAGTTAGAGGCCAGCCTGGTCTACATACAAGAGCTAGTTCCGGGACAGGCACCAAAGCTACAGAGAAACCCTGTCTCGAAAAACCAAACCAAACCAAACCAAAAAACAAAAAAACAACCCCAAAGAATCCAGGGGGCAAAATTTAAGATGACAGGGTGTGACAGGGTGTAAATGGTGGCCTTATATAACCAGGCCTGGATCTGTCATTTTCTGTGTGTAACTCTCCCCCACGTTAGGACCAGATGACCTCTCTTCCAGTATTACTTAATCCTTCCTGCTTAACAGCTCTGTGGAAGGAGGAACCTCACAGTGATCCTAGGCACAAACCATGCATTTCAAACTGCCTCCAAGTCTCTCAGAGCCAGCTGCTATACTCTTCCTGGGCTTCACTAAGAGGAATATTTTCTTAAATAGCTTCCCCTTGAGCCAGGTATGGTGGTTCACACCTTTAATCCTAGCACTCCAGAGACATAAGCAGGCAGATCTCTGAGTTCGAGGCCAGCCTGGTCTACAAAACAAGTTCCAGGACAGTCAGGTCACACAGAGAAAACTCGTCTCAAAACACACACCAACCAACCAACAAACCCCCCCTCCTCCGCAAAACCAACCGAACAAATCCAGCTCTCCTTGAAAAGTCCTACAGAGGTCCATTCATAGTTTTCATTCAATGGCCTGCTCTCTGGTAGCTCAGATCCCTTCTAGTGGGATCTGTTTTTTTCCCTTAAATCTTTATTCCTTCTAAGACAATATTTTCCCTTCTAGAAACTGGCATTTTTGTTCTCTTTGCAAGCCAGCAGTTTAGTTTGAAGACATGCAGCTATATCTATGCGGGTAGCCTAGACAGAGCTCCGCTGGCATTCCAATCTTTGCTTCCGTCTGCTCACCAGGGCCCATCAAGGCTCCTCCCTCAGGTGCACATACCCCACCAAGCCTGGGTGGTACTGCTGCTGGCTTGTGGCACTGTCCATGCACCCCACACCCCCCAACCACCTTAGCACCTTACCTAGTGTAGTGGTCAGACCCAAGCCCACTAACTTGACAAGCATACTCACCCCACAAGCAAGGCACATCCAACAGAACGATCCCTGAGCACCAACTATTCTTGGGCTTCAGATTGACGTTCTTGGTCTCTGTTTATTCACACTAGTGTTCTTTATTTTTATTTTATTTATTTTATTTTTTATTTTTTACTAGTGTTGTTTATACTTTGACTATTTTTTTGGTATTTGGAGAAAGTACCTGTAGGTGGGACTTAGTGACCGTGGGTGCCCACTTCATGGCTTCCTGCAGGATCATCCCACAGCGTGCAGCAAAGTCCTTCACAATGCTCTGGAAGTTGAACAACCTGAAGTCAGCCTACGTAGGTTGTTGTGACTGTCAAAGGCTGAATTGAGTCCCTTCCCAAGTCTTAGGTTGAAGCACTGAGCCTCAGAAACCAAGAATGAGACTGCACTTGGAGACAGGCTTTGAAAGAGGTGACTACATTAAAAGGCCATTGGGGTGAGCCCTAACGCAGTGTATGCTATACTTATGCACATGAAATGTGGAAATATGAGGGACGCCACCATCAGAGGGAGGACCACATGGGAACACAGTGAGAAGGAGACTTTTTATCCTCATAACTGTGAGGAAATAAATCACTTTCTTTAAGCCACACAGTGTATGGCAACGGTTACGGAAGCTCTATCAGTGCGCATGCACCAACACCAAAGCTCCAGGGCATAGGAATTCTGACTGGACTATGGTCTGTGGTTCTTGTGTAAGGCTGTGTGGCAGAACCTACAACATAAACAGTGTACCTCAGGGCAAGTCAGGGACTGAAGGGAAAGACATGTTCTAGATGGTAAGAAAATCTCCACAGGTGCCACATCACTGTGTCCGGATTCTCACGAATGACAGCTTTTCCAACTAGGGAGACCCAAGTTAGGGCACAACCCGGCCCTAGGCGGAGGAATGCTGAGCCTGGCCCCGGTTCAGTCCTCTGCAGCAGGGGCTCAAAGTCAGACTCCGTGGGGAGAGGAGCGCCTTCCAGGACATCCTCCTCATCTGGAGCTATTTATTCTACCCACTTGCCAAGGGCAAGGCAAAGCTAGAGTCTGCCATTCTGTTCTCCAGTGAAAAGCTGGCATGCCTCAGAGGGCTGAGCTCTGAAAGCTATGCTTGTTCAGTGCTTCTGAGGGCTGTAGCTGACTAGCAGCTGGAAATGCCTTTGTGGCTGAAGCAGGAATGAATGCTGCAGAGATTGGGCAGCGCAGTGAGAAGCACAGGCCTGGAACACAGATAGGCTTGGGAATTCAGGAGCTCCTCCCGCGGTGGGACAATGCCAAAACCCATCATACTGCTAAATGCTGGGGGTTTGAGGACCTGTCTTGACATTCCCAGGGAACCCCTTATTCTAGAGGACTAGGCGGGACTTACCTCTCGGGCTTCATATGTGTCAGGAACCGTAATCCGATACGGGGCATCAGGAATGTCGTAGTAAGGTTGGTCCTTGTGAATATCCTGGAAACATACAGGCCCCTAAGTCACTGAGGCTGCCTCTGCCAAGCATGTGACTCAGGCAGCAATGTGTCTGCTACCCCTTCCCACCACATGCCCCACATGGACTCCAAACTTGCTGCAGCCTAGTGGGAGACATCAGGGAACAATGTGGGTAAGTGAGGCCAGGGTATCTGGAGGAGACATCGTACACAGAGTGGACAACTCATGTGTCAGGCAGATCCACACCATTGCGACACTCACAGCACTTAGTGACAGTGACAGGGTCTGCAGGATATCCAACATGGTCTTCAGCACAGTCCCACTCCAGAGCAAGTGTGGAAACCTAGAGCAAGGAAAGGGGTCTCAGGACTGAGGAGATGAACTTTCTAGGAACTACATTGTCTGCCTCTATGCCTCCCCTGCACCAGCATGAGCCCATGGAGACATGGCACCTATCCACTTAGGCTCTCCACAGTGAGGTGTATGGTCAGAAACGTTCTCTGGCCAGCCCACCCTACTCCTGAGGCTGAATACAGGCTACACACATCCTTTCCAGAGCAACTCTAGTTTGTTTTGCTTTTAAAAATTTATTCATTTGGGCTGGAGAGATGGCTCAGCGGTTAAGAGCATTGCCTGCTCTTCCAAAGGTCCTGAGTTCAATTCTCAGCAACCACATGGTGGCTCACAACCATCTGTAATGAGGCCTGGTGCCCTCTTCTGGCCTGCAGGGATACACACAGAGAGAACATTGTATTTATTATGTATACACATAATAAATAAATAAGTCTAAAAAAAGATTTATTCATTTATTATTTATACAGTGTTGTGGTCTGCATGTACGTCTGGCCAGAAGAGGGCGCCAGACTTCACTATGGATGGTTGTGAGCCACCCTGTGGTTGCTGGGAATTGAACTCAGGATCTATGGAAGAACACCCAGTGCTTTTAACTGCTGAGCCATCTTTCCAGTCCCAACAGTTCTAGTTTTTGATGGTAGCTCCCCAGTACCTCTCATGTTATGGCATCAACAGAAAAGAACATTGGAATGAAGTAAAACAGTCATGGGATGATGGCCCTAAGACTGGAAGGATACTACCTGTGTGCAGTGCTCACCTTATATGTGACCCACTGCTCAAGAGGCCTGACTTAGATGTGTACTATATGTGCAAGGCTTGGTCTCATAGTCTCTGGCTGGCTCTTGACCTATCCTCAGATTCTGCAACTGCTTGGACAAGGTTGCTTGCATGCAGCCTCTGTGAGAGTCTCTAGAACCCCTGGATGGTCTTGGGAAGCTGAAGACAAGGTGTGTGTGTGTTTGCTAATTGGGCATTTACACCTCAGAGGCTACCCCAGCTTCCCTTCTAAAGGTCTCAGTACACTGTCATGTTCTAAGACTGTGTTGTCTCTCAGAAAGAGAAGTGGGGAAATGCTTTTGTTCTCAGAAGCCCGTAAGATCCTTATTCTACCTGGGACTTCTAGCTAGATCCTGGATTAGGATATGCTAAACTTGGTCTTATCAAATTATTTTAAGTAATACCAATGGCCCAGAATGAGTATGTTTCTAGGCTAAAATGTAGGCTGTAACAAACCTGAGGACATTCTTGGGAAGGCTGCATCAGCCTTAAGGTTTCTTCTGATTCTGTTATTTTCTGGACTGATGATGTAACCATGCTTTTTCTCTGTTCCAAACTACTAACATTTACACACAAGCACTACAGGGAAGCCAAACTCACTTATCCACCAGACCAGACAGGTACTTGTCAGCCACTCTCCTTATCCTCTTGTGGATGTGGTTGAAGTTCACCAGCAGAAACTGGGCATGCCGCTCAAGCTCTTCTTCATTCTCCTTGGTCTTAGCCTAGAGTGAGAAGACAGGTACCATAGGGCTTTCCGTGTGCTGCCAGCAGGCACACGCTGGCGCTCTGGTGATGCTTACTTTATCTGCCATCATGTTCAGGAAGGCATCGAACACTTTGTCAGCAACAGCGATGACACACTGCATCATCCCTGAAATGAGACGGTGGTTCCCAGGATTAGGTACAGTCACAAAAATTACAAACAACCGCAAACTCACAGACTTGGAGAGTAGTACCAAGTTCTTTTGTACTTTCCTCGGCTTACTGGAAGAGTTACATCAGCTATAACCAGCCTGCATTTGTCAAAACTTAGAAACAGACACTGGTGCAACACCATCACCAGAACTTCAGCATTGACCTGGGTTTCTCTAATTCTCCCATTCACATCCCTTTCTGTTCCTGGACATCATACAGACTTTGCTTACAACTCTTGGTCTCTTAGAATGTGTTGGTTCCTCAATCTATTCCTGGACTTCATGATCTTGGTATGTTAAGGACACAGGTAATTTAAAGATGGTCCCTCAGTTTAGCTATCTGATGCCTGCTCTTCAGGGTAAGATCTGAAAAACTTAGAGGAAATACCAGAGGTGATATGCCTTTCTTTTCTGGTTTCTTTTCATTTTAAAAAAATAACTTAGGGCTGGAGAGATGGCTCAGAGGTTAAGAGCACTGGCTGCTCTTCCAGAAGTCCTGAGTTCAATTCCCAGCAACCACATGGTAGCTCACAACCATCTGTACTGAGATTTGGCGCCCTCCTCTGGCGTGTGGGCATACATCGAGGCAGAATGTTGTATACATAATAAATAAAATCTTAAAAAAAAATAATTTATTTTCATTTTATGTGCATTGGTGTTTTGCCTGCATGTTTGTCAGATCTTGGAGTTACAGGCAGTTTTTAGCTGCCATGTGTGTGCTGGAATTGAACCTGGGTCCTCTGGAAGAATAGTCAGTGCTCTTAACTGCTGAGCCATCTCTCCAGTCCCTCTTCTGGGATTCCTGAGACATGGTTTGACAAACTTGCTACTCAATGTGTAGCCCAGGCTAGACTTGAACTCATGGCAATACTCTTCCCTCAGACTTCTAGGTGCTAGGTTACAGGTGTTTGGCATCATGCCTGGCTCTGTGCTTTTCTCCTCTCATCCCATCAGGGAACTATGATATCTATAGCTCTTATCATTTCTGATGTCAACCGTCATCACATGACTTCAGCAACTACATTCCCTTTTCATACTTATAAAACTAACACTCTGAGCCGAGGAACTTAGTGATACTTCGGAAGAGGAGCGGTGAGCGAGTTACAGCCACCACCATAGATAATGTGTCTTTGGGGAGATATTTGCAATTATGTTGCTATCTAATTTCTCTTTGAAATTTTGCTAGTTTTGGCTGCTCATGAGGATTTTCTATTATCTCCATTTCTTCTACTTTGTTTAGTTTTTCTGAGACAGGGTTTTTCTGTGTAGTTTTCAAGCCTGTCCTGGAACTTGCTCTGTAGAGCAAGTTGGCCTAGAACTCCAGAGAAACACCTGTGCTCTGCCTCTTGAGTGCTGGGATTAAAGGTGTGCATCACCAACGCTCAGCTTCTACTTTTATTAACTGGAGTTCTTTAAGAAAGAGTTGCTTCTCTTTCCCTATTTTATATTTATTCATTAATTAATATGGACTCATGTCTTTAAAGTATATATATTCAAATGTATATTAAAAAATATGTGAAATGTGGGTGGTGGTGGTACACGCCTTTAATCCCAGCATTCAGGAGGCAGAGGCAGGTGGATCTTTGTGAGTTCGAGAACAGCCTGGCCTACAAAAGCTAATTCCAGGACAGGCTCCAAAGCTACAGAGAAACCCTGTCTTGAAAAAAAAAAAGAAAAAAAAGAAAACCCGTATATGAAATGGAAGCTGAGGCTGTATCTCTGTGGTAGAGTATTTGCCCAGTATGTGTGAGGCTTTGGGTTTAATCCTCAGTAGCCATTAAGAAAAAAAAAAAGTTAAGATCTGAAACGCTCCAAAATTGGAAACTTAATAAAATTGTTTTTGTAAAAGTGATTTATTTATGTGCATGTCTGTGTTTATTGCACATGTATGTACAGGTGCCCAGACATGCCAGAGTGACACTGGTCTGTTTATTGCACATGTATGTACAGGTGCCCAGACACGCCAGAGTGACACTGGTATCCTTGGAGGGTTGTTACAGGGATCTGAACTCCAGCCATTGACAGAGCAGTAGGTTCTCCTAACTGCTGAGCCATCTCTCTAGCCCCAAACTGACATGAGGTTCAAAGACTTTCAGGTATTAGAGCTGGTCATGGCAAACCCTCCTGTAATATTGGTACGCAAGTGGTCAAGGTAGGGTCACAAGTTGAAGCCCAACTTGAGCTATATGTTCAAAGCAAACAAAACCCACCGAGGTATGGTGGCACACGACTTTAATCTCAGCACTCAGGAGGCAGACACAGTTGGATACCTGAGTTCAAGGCCAGTCTGGTTTATAGATTGCGTTCCAGGACAGCCAAGGCTACATAGAGAAACCCTGACTCAAAAAATAAAAACAAAAACCAACCAACCAACAAAACAAAACAGAGAGAGAGAGAAAGAGAGAGAGAACAAACCAAATAAATGCACTTGGTGCATCTACATTCACACAGGGAGCACTCACAGCATAAAGCCATACTGAAAATGGTATGAGGATTTACATGGTATTCACAATGCACTAGGTAATGTGAGTAATACAGACATGATTTAAAGCATGCCTGCAGATGTGTATAGCTTCTATGAAAATCCTATGCCATTTTATAAAAGGAACAACAGTACACATACCTCTGAATGTAGTCTCCCTATTTTTGTTTTACACTTTGTGTTAAACTTTACTCTTTTTAGAACATCATTATGATGAATATCTTTTATAATGTAAACTCATTTCAATTAAGTAAAATTATAAAAACACTATATATATTTACATCTAAATTACGATATTTGATAAAATAATATATGACAACTTGTTCACTAAGAGTCCGTCTAGTTGGTTCCTTGGTCCTGTCGGCCTGCTATTGCTGTTTAGAAGCAGAACTGCCTCTGGCGACAGAAAGACGCTGCAGATCCATAAAGGACCATCGAGCAGCTCTGGCTCTTTTCAGCACTTTCGAACAGAGAGTGTGCTCCTATTTTGGGTCCTTGCATCAGTGGCCCTCTACCACTGAGTTATATTCCCATACCCTCCCTTTGTGTATGAGTCATGTACACTTGTCTGTACCTGTGTGGGGCGTGCTTTGAGTGTGCACAGTTAGACACCAGAGGAGGACACTGCGTGTTTTCTTCTATCACTGTTTATCTAAGTTTTCTGATAGGTTCTCTCATTAAACTTGAAGCCTGTCATTTGGGTTAGGCTGGCCAGCCAGTGAGCTTCAGGAGCCCAGCTGTCTTGGCCCCACAACACTGAGGTCACGGGCGCACAGCCATTTCGCTTATACACGAGTGCTGGGATCTGAGGTCAGACTCTAGCAAGCACTCTTACCTACTGAGACGTCTCCCAGCCCTCTTTCGGTTTGGGGGTTTCTAAGTAATTCAGGCTTGCCTTGAATTCACAATTTTCCTGCTTTGGCTTCCCAAGGAGCCTGGATACCTACCCCCACCTCCTTGACAGCTTTCCAAGTATCCTGCCTTGCCCCTGAACTCCTTATGTAGCTGAGGATGATCTTGAACTTCTGATCCTCCTGCTTCCACGACCAAGTGCTGAGATGGCAGTGTATACTAGTATACCAGGTATGTGGTTCTGAGAACTGAATACAGGGCTTTATGCCCACCAGGCAAGCACTTTATCAGCTAAACTACATCCCAGGCCACCCTGGAGTATTTTTAAAAAAAGTCTTTGGAGGCTGGAGAGATGGCTCGGTGGTTAAGAGCACTGGCTGCTCTTCCAGAGGGATTCAATTCCCAGCAATGACAAGGCAGCTCACCATGATTTGGCACCCTCACACAAACATACATGCAGGCAAAACATTAAATAAAAATAAATTAAAAAAAAGAAGGCCTGGTGATGATGGTGCACACCTTTAATTCCAGCCCTTGGGATGCAGAGGCAGGTGGATCTCTGTGAGTTCCAGAATAGTCAGGGCTACACAGAGAAACCCTGTCTTAAAAAAACAAAAATAAATAAAGTAAAAATAAAAAAGCAGAAGTCTTTCATATTTATTTTATGTGCATGTGCACTTGTGCGAATGGATTGTAAAGTCAGAAGACAATTTATGGAGTCTCCCATCACTCAAGCTCACGCGGTAGGGTTTGGCAGCAAGTTCCTTTACCTGCTAAGCTATCCTTTTCTCCCCTACTTTTTTTTTTTTTAAATAGAGTTTCTCTGTGTGACCTGGAACTCGTTCTGTAGACCAGGCTGGCCTCAAACTCAGAGATCTGCCTGCCTCTACCTGAGGGCTGGAATTAAAAGTGTGTGCCACCACTACCTGCTGCCGGTCCTACCTTGCAGTATTTTTTAAGGTTATCTATTTTATGAAGATATTTCCAATAGAGAACGTAACTTCATAAAACTATTTTCTCTATGTGAATAGAAAATATGAAATATTCTTTCTTTTTCCTACTCAATTTATCATGAGAGTACCATAATAATAAGCTTACCAGATTTGTCCTTCTGAATAGCTTTATCCTCAAAGTAGCAGAACATTACCTGGAAGCGATCAGGATCTGTAGAACGCAGCACCCTGACAAGAGAAATAGCTTTGAGTATCGTTTGCACACCCTAACCCTCCCACCAGAGCCCTGGCACTGTTCTGGTTTGGCTTAAATGACAGCATCTCTGCTATGTACAGGCGCACAACTCCCCTGAACTTCCTACAGGGTGGTTTATACCATCTAGCACCACATTCCTATCTTTCTCAATCCAGCAAGCACACCTTTAGTGACATGTCTTGAGGTCACTTGAACCAAGACACCTTAATACATGCTGGCTGCACTGCTCAGATAGATCTAGTCTGAGTTCCTCATTAACAGGAAGCATACCTATTTCATGATGACACATCATCACTGCCAGAAGGTGACTACACACAGCATGGCAGAAACACAACGATACACTAGGAAAAGAGAATAACATACAGTGGAACAGGTGCAGCACAACCACACCGACAGGTCGTGTAAAGGCCGTTTGTGCACATGTGTGTGTACGTGTGTGCCTGTACAAAGGACACTAAAGGGAGAAGTGAGCAAATTAACATCTGCCTTCTGAGTGCTAGGATTAAAGTCATGTGCCACCATGCTCAGCCTCAGACCTGCATTCTTTGTTTCTTTGCCTTTGGCATATTCTGTGCCATTCTTGGGGGTTGGCTTGTTTTCTTTTTAAAAAAAGTTTCATTTACATTTATATGCATCTGTGTGTGTAGGTGCCTGCAAGGTCAGAAGATCACCTGAGGCTGGAGCTCCAGGAGATTGTAAGCTATTTTATGTAGGTGCTGGGAACCAAATTCAAGTCCTCTGAAGAGCAGCAAGTGCTCTGAACCACTGTGCCATCTCTCCAGCTCCTTTTTCATTTTTTTTGTGACAGGGTTTTGAGTAGCTCAGGCTGATCTCAAACTCATACCAATCCCTCTGCCTTGGCTCCACAATAACTGGGATTTTATTTTTACTTTTATGATAAAAAGAAACTTGTCTGGGTAAAGGTCCCTGCCTCCATGCCTCACAACTGAGTTTGGTCCCTGGGATCCAATGGTAGAAGGAAAGGACTGACTCCTGCAAAGGTTCTGACTTAGCTCAGAACCTCTGCTCCTTGCCTGGCATCCATGTGCCCAGAGTCATATACAAATATGAAATAAATAAAGTATAAGAAGACAAAAACAAAAAACCTATAACCTTTAGAGAAAAAGAAGAAAACAAATTTGCGTGCTTAAACGATAGCTCCACTGAAGAGCCATTCAGGGTCTAGGAGTTGAGGTAAGAAAGCAGGGGTTTAACAGCATACATTAACCGGCCCCACACCAGCCTTCTAAGAGGCACCCAAATTTTGTAAAGCAAAGCCAGGGTCTTTAAGTGAAAGTAGTGATGCAGGCTGAGATGCTTTTAACTTCTTACACAGGGTTTCCAAGTTTCCCTAATAACCAGAAGCTGAGAATTGAAGCTTCATTTTTGAATCAGTTTCAGGTTGTTCCTCCATTCTGGCATAGGGTTATGAAGGATCCTGGGGATACTCCCAAGCGCCACACTTGAGGGGTGGGAGACGGTTCTTCTAGTTATGCATTCAGGCATTAAATCCACACTTATATTTGGTTTTCCTTTTAGTTTCTTTTCTCTTTCTCCTTCCTTCCTTCCTTCCTTCCTTCCTTCCTTCCTTCCTTCCTTCCTTCCTTCCTTTTTTTAAATGCTCAGATGGACCCTGTCACATGTGAGACAAGAACTCTACTACCAAGCTATATCCTTAGCTCTCTCCTTTGCTTTTCTGAGAAAAAAAAGGGAGGAGCTACAACAACGCACTATAGGAGATGGGAATGAGTAATGAGATGATAATTTTTATTACATTAACCATCCAATTTTGTCTTTTTAGATTCATCTCTGTGCGTGTCTGTGTGTGTGTGATGTGCTATGGTGTGTATGTGGAGGTAAGAGGATGATTTTTAGGAATTGGTTTTCTCTTCCTGCCTCGTGTGGTCCAAGGACTGAACTTGTAGTAGCAGGCTTCTTTTACCCCTGTGCCATCTAACCAGCCTTGTTGGTTTTTATTTTTATTTAGTATTTATTTATTTTTGAGACAGGGGCTCTCTATTATATAGCTCTAGCTGTCCTGGAACTCACTCTGTAGACCAGGCTGTCCTGGAACTCACAGAGATCCACCTGCCTCTGCCTCCGGAGTGCTGTGATTAAAGATGTGCGCCCCTCCCAGCAGATGTGTGGGAAGGTGAAGGCTCATGTACCTCATGTATTCCAGCCGATACACAGACAAGAGATAGGTAGACATGGCAAAGTCCAGCTTGTTGATGAGGGCAGAGACCTCGGGAGGAGGATCTAGCAAGTTGCTGATGGTGCTTCGGAGTTCACTCAGCTCAGCCTGGAGGGAGGAAACACTCAGGGGCTCATGAGGCCTCCCCAGAAGGAACCCAAGTGCTTAGTAAGGATGTGGAAGGGATCTGCTCTAATTCCTCTTTGGACAGTCTAAGGAGAGAGAGAAGAGAAGCCTTACAGGGGTGACCGTGTCATTTTTCATGGCTGAGTTGTACTGGAGGACGGATCTCAGCGGCTCTTTGCTGGGAAAGGTGAGCAGAGGTGACTTGGTAGCTATTTCACAGACCCCCTCGTACCACTCTTCTGGCCAGAGTCCTGCAAGAGAGTGGGTGTGAGTAAGACAAGGGCTGGAACAGACCAGGAGGCCACCTGACTGACAGGCATGGTGCCGGTGGGGTGAGAAAGAGGAGAAAGGAAAGGAGAGGAGAGGAGGGGACAGAGGGAGAGAGAATGAGAATTTATAAGACTATCGAATGTAAAGAAGTCTTACATTGGTATTGACTCTGGCAATTTCTAGTCTTGGGACCCCTGAGACAACTGTCCATAATAGGACACAGAACAATTGTCTACCCAACTGTCTACAGTCATGTGGCACACACAGTGGGAAGTGTCTGTTTGTAAATACCCATGGGAACAAGCGGCTACATGTGGGCTCAGATCAGATGTACTCAGGCTCTGGAGTGGATGGGTCTGACCTAGCTGTTTCCACTGCACACTCAGCTTTCTCTGGGAGACACCACTCCCTACCTGAGCCCTCCACAGCGAACCCCATCAGTACAGAGTACAGCCAGAAGTCCCGGAAAAGCTTCTGTAGCCTGGGTTTAGCTTCTTTGATGGGTGGCAGCCGTCGGGTGAGCTGATGTGAGAGGAAGGGAGAAAGGTTATTTGTGTGTAAAATCAAGCACACATTCTCCAAGAGCCCCATCCCAGCCTTACAGCCAGAATGGGTGCAAACAGGTGCAATGAGCAGTGATCTTCTCAATCACTCTCCGATTCTAGCTTCATTCCCTCACTGGTTATATGGAATGCTTACTCTGAGCCAGGCACTGTGCGTGGAGTTCACTCAAAGGGCATTCTATCTAACTGGGAGGGAAACAATTCAAGTTCCTGGAAGTGTCATTATGGGTCTTCACACAAAGCATGGCCAGGCAGAGAACAGAGAGGAAGCATCAGTTGCTAAAGAAGCCTCAGGCCCCAAGGCTGGGAGCTGGGACTGGGAGGGCCCTCAGAGAAGACATCACAATGGGAGCAGTAGACTTTCCAGCACATGACTCTTTCAAGCAGTAATCTTGGGCAGAATCTCCACAGGTAGTGAGAGCAGACTTGCTTGAGTGCAGGTGTGAGAAGTCAAATTCCCTGAGCTCTTGCTTGAGAAAGCAGCCTGCCTGCTCTGGAGGCCACAGTTGCGTGGGAGTTACAGAAAGTGGTTACTCTGAACAAACCACTCCATGGAGCACACGGATCCCATAGAGTGATGAGATCTAGTCCTCTACACTAGTAGGGTGGGGCTACAAGAGCTAGTTCCAGGACAGAGAAACCCTGTCTCGAAAAATCCAAAAAAAAAAAAAAAAAAAAAAAAAGCTAACATGAGCTACATAAGCTCTGTCTTGAAAACTAATTGTTTTCTATGATCACCTGTTTGTATAGGCAGAACTCACAGTGTCAAGTAAAATATGCAAAATATACAATGCAGATTTCAATATATATATTTGGGTTTTTTTTTTGAGACAGGGTTTCTCTGTGTAGCCCCAGCTGTCCTGGAACTCATTATGTAGACCAGGCTAGCCTCAAACTCAAAGAGATCCACCTGCCCCTACCTCCCAAGTGCTGGGATTAAGGGCATGTGCCACCATACCCGGCTCTCAATACATATATATACACACATACATATATAATGCATTATATATACATATTTCAAATACATTTTAATATAAATGTATGAGCACAGAACAAAGATGGGGAAAAAATCCTCAGGTTCCTGGAAGCAATTACTTCTGAGCAGGTGAGTAGTCAGGATTTCTGTTCTTCTCTTTTGAGACTGTATTTCCTGGGATTCTGTCGGAAACATCTCTCTAAAGTACAGGGAGGGCACAGGTGCTGGTCTGGAGCTCAGCATCCCATGTGGCAGAGGGTCTGGCCTCTCCCTTAGAACTACCAGGGTACTGTGGCCTGGGAAGAGTTGGTTTAAGGCAGACTTTGGAGGTGGTAAGGAAATGGGGAATGCGACAGTAGATAGAGGAGTCACAGAGCAGGAAGCAGACTGCAAACACTAGCCACCAAGGGCAATGACAAAGTGCTTCCAGCTTGACCAGTGGCCACGGGTGTAAGTGGCTGTGTGAGTGACTGGTGAGAGGTGATAAGTTTCTGGGGGAGGAGGAAGCCCAAATGGGGATCCAGATAGCAGACTTCAAGGTGAATGCTGCTAAGAGTGCCTGGTAGTAGGTGAGTTTGAGGCCAGCTTGGTCTACACAGTGAGTTCCGGACAGGCAGGACATAGTAAGACCTTGTCTCAAAACTAACTAACTAACTAACTAACTAACTAACTAACTAACTAACTAACCAACCTTCATGTGGCAGAGAAGCCCAGCACAGTTTGACAGGCAAGAGAAAGCCATCAAAACTTTCTGTGGTTTGGCCGGGCGGTGGTGGCGCATGCCTTTAATCCCAGCACTTGGGAAGCAGAGGCAGGCAGATCTCTGTGAGTTCGAGACCAGCCTGGTCTACAAGAGCTAGTTCCAGAACAGGCTCCAAAACCACAGAGAAAGCCTGTCTCGAAAAGCCAAAAAAAAAACAAAAAAACAAAAAACAAAAAAACAAAAAACCCCCCAACTTTCTGTAGTTTGGGCTCCTCCTCTTTCCTGACCTCCTTGGCCACGGGTGATCCCTATCCCTCATTTCTCCTGGTTCACTGGTTATTACTTCAGCTAAGACTGCTCTAGTGCCCAGGAAGGGAAGAGGGGTATCTTTGAAGGGAAGCAGTAGTTCTTTGCTATATCCTAAGATAAAGACAAAGCATCATGGCAGGTTAGGGGAGGGCAATACTCCATGCTTCAAGAAAGATGGGGAGGATCTGGGGCATCCTAGAAAAGGCCTCCTAACATAGGACAGGTAAGGGCCACTAAATAGAAGACCTGCTTATGCTTAAAAATAAATCAAATTCCTAGGATAAGTGGGAGAGAAATATCAAGAAATCCAGAGTCGGGGCTGGAGAGATGGCTCAGTGGTTAAGAGCATTGCCTGCTCTTCCAAAGGTCCTGAGTTCAATTCCCAGCAACCACATGGTGGCTCACAACCATCTGTAAAGAGGTCTGGCGCCCTCTTCTGGCCTTCAGGCATACAGACAGAATATTGTATACCTAATAAATAAATAAATATTAAAAAAAAAAAGAAATCCAGAGTCATGACAGATAAGTGCAAAAATTGTTGAACCACTTCTAGGTGCTTCTGCTATCCCTGTTTTCTATCTCCACAAGAGTGCTGGGGTTACAAACATGTGATCCAGTTCCAGAGCCTGAATTGGACCCTCAGGCTTGAGGAGAGAGTGCTACTCACTGAGATATCCCCACATTCCACTCTCTAAACAACGGCTGTAGGGGCTGGAGAGCTAGCACTGCAGTTACGAGCACTTGCTGCTCTTCTAAGGGAGTGGATTTGATTTCCAGCACCCATATGGCAGCTAGCACAAGCCAGGAACCCCAGGTCCAGAGGAAATCTGATGCCCTCTTCTGATCTCCATGGGCATTGCATGCATGTGGTACACAGGCAAAATACCCCCACACAAAAAATTATTTTTTTAAAAATAAAGAAAAGCTTTAATGGTCATTTCAAAAGATTATTTATGCTTATGTGTGTGGCATTGCATTTATATGCACCGTGTGCAAGCAGGTACCTTTGGGGGCCATAGAGTATTGGACCCCTGCAGCAATTCTGCTCCCAGAACACTGAACAAATATGCTTAGCTTCAGCAAGATATCCTGCAGACATGCTGAGAGTTAACATCCAAAACCTCAGCGACAGAGGAACTGTAGGTTGGAAGCAGCTTGTCACCAGGCAGTGATCAAAGACATAGTTGAAAGGTTTTCTGCTGACAGAGCTAGTTGAGTAGTGTTTGAATTGGGGCATATTTGCTTTGGAAAATACACAACAGCCCAGCACCAAAGTTCATGCTGAACCCTGCTGGTGGCCCTTCCTGATTTCATCTCTGTAACGCCGCTGCTCAGAGGCACACAGGTAAGCTGGGTTTCTAACATTTTTTTCCAATTATATTTTTTTGTTTTTAATATTTCAAGGTAGGAAACTGATTCCTTTACTGGAAAAAAAAGAAAGCAGTCTTACTTTTAAAGTCCAGTATAAAATTCTATCAGCTGTACCAGTGGCACAACTGACCAAACTGGAACTGGAATTATAGAGACAAGAGAATTAGATCTTTGGTTCTGTAAGCTGGAAGTTGGGCATGGTGGCATAAGGCTGAACACCAGCACTTGAGGGGTTGAGGCCAGACGATGGGCTTGCAGCCCTGTATACCTATCACCGGAGGGCAAAATAGAAAAAATTTCTTTTCAAATTAGATAACTGTCTAATGAGTAAGTATGAGAATAGCCTTGTTCTTAGGACGTTTCCCCAAGCATTATTAAAGGTTAGAGAAATGTTAAGAGATCTAACTTGAAAAGGCTCAGAAAATACTTGTAGATGCTGATACATACACACACCACATCTCACACATACATGTAAAATCCAGTGACAGTAAAGGGGTGCCAGCTGCTCTCCTACTCTGTCCTTAGTTCTTCTGTAAGTTTGAAGTTATTTTAACATAAAAAGGTTTCCCAGCACTTGGGAGGCAGAGGCAAGTAGAGCTCTATGAGTCTGAGGCCAGCCTGGTCTATAGGAGCAAGTTCCAGGATAGCCAGGGCTACACAGAGAAACCCTATATCAAAAAAACCTTTCCATATTACTGGCAACTACTTTTCTCCCTTCCTGTTTGTTCTGGTCTGGATCTGGAGACATCAAGGCTGGAGAGGCTGTTCTCTATGACACATGACCAAAAAGGCCAGATCTACTCCATGTACCTCATAAAAATTGCTAAATGATGTTCCTATGAAAACAAAGTTTTGATGATTTATCTTAAAACTATAATACTTTAATTCAAAGATAGTAATTTGAATGTATATACAATTTAGAGGTGTTTTTAAATGCTGTAATGAAACTGACCAGAAAAAAATAGAAAGTTACCTGTTAGAGCTCTAATTTTTCAATGCATAAAAAATACCCTTACATTTTTCTTCTTTTGCTAGTAAGAGAATAATGGAAATTATGGCTTACAGCTTTTGAACATACAATGCAGGAACAGGGTACATGATGCTTAACCCCATACACCAAACCAAACAGTCTTCCAGGAGTACCCTGAGTACCAGGATAGGATGAAGATCTTTACTGCATGGCTGGGACTCCCAAGCCCACACTCAAGTTGGCTTCTGCTTTGATCTTTAACATTTTTATTACTAATTACTCTTTTAGCTGAGGATACTTTGTTTTGTTTTGTTTTTTGAGACAGGGTTTCTCTGTAGCTTTGGGGCCTGTCCTGGAACTAGCTCTTGTAGACCAGGCTGGCCTTGAACTCACAGAGATCTGCCTGCCTCTGCCTCCTGAGTGCTGGGATTAAAGGTGTGCACCACCACTGCCTGGCCGAGCTCAGGATACTTTTAAGTATAATCATACAAAAGACTTCCATTAAGTTGCTTCTGGTTTTTTTCTTTTTTTTGTAAAGATTTATTTTTATTTGTGTTTATGCATTTGCCTGTTTAAGTGTGTGCCAATGTGTACAGATGGCCAGAAGGTATCAGAATTCTATGGATCTAGAGTTAGAGATGGGTGTGAGCCACCCAACTTGAGGGCTGGGATCTGACTGAGTCTTTCATTCCTCTGAAGAGCAAGAAGCACACTGCTGAGCCACCTCTCTAGCCCTGCTCTTCTTTAACTATGAGCTTCCTGTTCATGCCTGATTCTATCTTGAAACTAGGTCCAGTTCTATTTGACTACATACATTAGACTCCATTTCTAGAAACTGTTCCACGTGTGCGGACTATGTAGCCACCAATCTCAGCAAAACACTGAAGAGGATCAGAAAAGACCAGACATATTCAAAGTCAGAAACCAGCCGGGTGGGAGTTCGAGACCAGCCTGGTCTACAAGAGCTAGTTCCAGGACAGGCTCCAAAACCACAGAGAAACCCTGTCTCGAAAAACCAAAAAAACAAAACAAAACAAATCAAAGTCAGAAACCATGTGACTCTCCAAAATAAGCAATCAGAAGTCTCCTGGTTGGATGTAGTTCAGTTGGCAGAGTGCCGGACTAGTGCTGACAAACCCTGTTTCATCCTCGGTACTGTATGGAACAGGTTTGGTAGCACAGACCTAGAACTAAGGAGGTGGAGGCAAAGGATCAGAAATGTAAGGTCACCCTCGGCTAAATGGGGTTTTCAACTAGCCTGAGATACATAATGCATTTTTAAAAAAAGTTCCTCAGTTATGACTAAAAATGCTGGAAATGCTAATTTTAACCATATTCTAGGGCATAGGCCCTAAGGACAAAGATGGCAACAGTTGCTCCCTAGAGTAGGTAGTTTTGAGTGTCCTGGCACTCTGAGCAAGCAAGGCAGAGCTTGACATCAGGGAGCTGGAGCTTTACCTGCTCAAGGCTAGTCATTCTCTAGTCATCATTACCTACCATCCATCAATTTTGGCACTAGGGATTGAGCCCTGGTCCATGCAGTGTGGGTGAGAGTAGTTAACATTTAGCTACATCCCTAAATCAGACCACTGCCATCTCTTAGTAGTAGCAAAAGAAGGCTACATCTCATAACAGATTAAAATGGCAGGAGTATTTCAAGTTGGGCAACTGCACAGCTAGTCCTTAACTGTCTTCAGATCTAACAAGTTCAAATACTTAGCGCCAGTAACTCTTATTTGATCTAGACTGGCAACAGATATTCTAAACAAGGAAATGGTCACAGACACCAAACAGATCTTTTTCCTAGGAAGATACACTTAGCTGGTGAGATAGGGGAGCAACAAAAGACAGGTCATCTACCTACTTAATAACTGAGATATGAAAAACCAAATCAAAGCCACTGGACAGAAAAATCGGATTTGACATGTCACAGCCTCCTTGGGGACAAGGCAAGGGCTGTGCAGACAAGGACAAGAAGAGGGTCTATACAAGAGATCTCGCTTGTCTACAGACCTTTAGGAAGGGTGAGCCTCTGATGTTACCCACCCCCACCCTGTCTGCACAGTGAGATGGGAAGCTGGAAGAAGAAAGATGTTTTTCTTCTGACAGCAAAGTTCTCCTACAGTCAGTCACATAAGCTGTTAGCCTCTCAGAGTGCCAGGAGACACGGGTCCCCAGCCACAATCCTTTAGTAGGTCCTAAGGGGGTCCTGCTAGGTTCCAAATCTCAAACTTAACTTAAAGAAGGGATCTCAGGTCAGGATTCTCAGCTCAGCAGGTAAAGGTGTTTGTTGGGCAAACATGGCTACCAGAGTTTGTTCTCCAGAACTCACATAAGGTGGAAGGAGAAAACAATCTCCACCCAAACATCTGACTGTAGCATGCATGTTTACATGTGTGTCTGTACACACACATAAAAATAATAATAAAAATTGGGTTGATGAGATGGTTCAGCAGGGAAAGGTGCCTGCTACTAAGGCTGATGACCCGAGTTCAATCCCTGGGACCCACAAGGTAGAAGGAGTGACTTCTAAAAGTTGTCATATGACCTCCACAAATGTAATATGGCAAACCTGCCCACCCACACAAATAAATAAACAAACAAATACAAAAAGTTCTAAAAAAATTAAAGTAGAAAAAAATTTTCATCTAGGGCAGGAGTTCTCAACCCTGCATATCAGATATTCATAACTCACAGCAGTAGCACAATTACAGTTATGATGCACCGATGAAATCATTTCATGGTTGTGGTCACAGCCTGAGGAACTGTATTAAAGGGTCGCAGTATTAGGAAGGTTGAGAACCACTGGTCTAGGGGCTCACAGATCCCAGGAGATGTATGAAACACACAAAACTTTAACACTAGTTGTATGTTTATTTCTTATCAGAGTCTCTTAAAGTTTAGCATCCTAAGCTGGTGTAAGAACTGGTGCTGTGACAGGCCTCTTTCTGGATGCTCCAGCAGGATGGAGCCAGGCTGCTCTCACTGTTGTCTGTTTTCTATACCAGCTTTAGCTCTGCAAAGATGAAGCCTCCATTCTACCCTCTTCTTCTTTCCGCCATCATGACTGTGTGTGTTGGGAGCCAAGGCCTTTCTGAGCAGCTAGGTAAAGAAAACATGAGCATGTCCTTCCTGCCTGCTAACTTCCACAAAGAAAACACAGTCACCAATGACTGGATTCCAGAGGGGGAGGAGGAGGAGGACTACCTGGACCTGGAGAAGCTACTCAGTGAAGACGACGACTACATTTACATCATTGATGCAGTTTCCCCGACAGACGCAGAATCAAGTGATGGGAATATCCTGCAGCTTTTCCAAGGCAAGAGTCGGATCCAGCGTCTTAATATCCTCAATGCAAAGTTTGCCTTCAACCTTTACCGAGTCCTGAAGGACCAGGCTACCACTTCTGATAACATCTTCATTGCACCTGTTGGCATTTCTACTGCTATGGGGATGCTTTCCTTAGGCTTGAGGGGAGAGACCCATGAGGAAGTACACTCAGTTCTACACTTTAAAGACTTTGTCAATGCTAGCAGCAAGTATGAGATTGCCACCATTCACAATCTCTTTCGGAAGCTGACCCATCGCCTGTTCAGGAGGAACTTTGGGTACACGCTCCAGTCAGTTAATGACCTTTATATTCAGAAGCAGTTTCCCATCCAGGAGGACTTCAAAGCTGGTATGAGAGAGTTTTACTTTGCCGAGGCCCAGGTGGCTGACTTCTCAGATCCTGCCTTCATATCAAAGGCAAACAACCACATTTTTAAGCTCACCAAGGGCCTCATAAAAGAAGCTCTGGAGAATATAGATTCTGCTACTCAGATGATGATTCTGAACTGCATCTACTTCAAAGGTAAGAAGCAGTTTTATGATTTCCAAAGGAAACCCACAACACAGCTGTCTGGTACACAAAAAGACCAAGAACTGTATGTTAGCTGTAATTTATGATGGAAAATAAGACACTTGGCCGACTCAGGGGCAGGGAAGAACACAATGAGTGGTAGCTATTATTAATATTAACAGCCTATCATTTTACACTCACTGGATTTCTATGTGGTAGGGATTGTGGTGTTAAGAGTTATCAGGATCCTTTTTTACAGACAAATCCAGCAAAACATAGAGGTAAAATGCCCCAAGGCGGCGCAAGCCTTTAATCCCAGCAACCTCAGTGAGTTGGAGGCCAGCCTGGTCTACAAAGTGAGTTCCAGGACAGCCAGGGCGACACAGAGGAACTCTGTCTTGAAAAACCAAAAATCACCCCCTCCCAAAAAAAAGATGCCCCAAGAGTACAGACTGTAGGGCAGTGTTCAGGATGGATCTCTGTGAGCTATCTCTGATGATTTATTTATTTTAGTTAATTAATTAAAAACTGGTGATTTAATAATTGGAAGAAATAATATAAGCCCCCCCCTCAAGTTTTTAAGTATTTGGCCAGTGTGGATTAAGATTTCTTCGTTTTCCTTCCCAATTATCAGTGAGTAAAAATACAGACAAAAAGCTAGAGAAATACGTCTGGAAACTGTTCAGCTACAATAATTCCTAGAAACACAACTTCTTCTCAGGGTACTTTTTGTTTTCTGAGACAGGGTCCCCCTATATAGACTTGGCTAATCTAGAACCTGCTGTGTAGACTAGGCTGGCCTGCTAGGATCAAGGGCATGTGCCACCACAACCAGCTCTCTCAGGGGACTTTTGCATTAATTTTGTTCCTCTTAGGGGACTTTTGCATTAATTTTGTTCCTCTTTTGTTTTTTTGCCCTTTGAGACAGTCAGTTCTCTCCCCTCTATACTGTAGTCTCTGTGATGGAAACCAATCGGCAGGACTGGCAGCAGACATCTTTGGCTGGACCATCTTTCTAGTTCTAAATAATGGTTCTCCAGCAACTCTTAGCGGCCAGGCATGAAAGCACTTTTAAAGAGTGCACTATCTCCCACTCAACACAAATGTACATGTGCATGTGTGTATCTACACAATAAGACCCAACTCAAGCATATCTGTGTGAATCTATACAATAAGACCCAACTCAAGCACATGTATGTGTCTACACAATAAGACCCAACTCAAGCACATCTGTGTGTATCTATATAATAAGACCCAACTCAAAAAGTATTTTTTTAAAAAGGGTCTTGCTATGTAGACAGGATGACCTAGAATTCAAGACCCTCCTGCTTTAATTCCTACAATGCTGGGGCTACAGGCAAAATCCAAACCTCTTTTGGAATCTGATCAAAATAAACTTGTACCTCACTTAAGCTGAAGGCAGTCACAGGGATGGCTTAGCACCACAGCTAACGGCAGTACTGTAGCCACATTTCTTTGTCATCACTGAGTTCAGGACACTGGTAAAGGCATAGGTGCTGGAAAGCCTACACTTCCTATTTGTTCACCCCAGTGGTTGTGCTGCTCGGGGATTTGGAGGACAGGAACTTTCCCAGCTCTGCAAAAATAGGAATCCTGCCAGGCTGGGCTGCTAAGCAGCACTACAGAGGCCAAGACTTCAGGGGGCTTGGGAGTGCTGAGATCTAACCCCCAGACTTCCTTCCAGAGCCAGGCACAGCAAATCAAGTTTCAAGGAGGGTACTGCTAAAGGCTAAATCTCTAACAAGCCGTGACCACAGGCAGATATTCAAACATATAGTACATATTTATGATGAAAATATAATGTTCTTTTCCATTATTGGTTCTAAGTACAAGTTTTGGAACTGAGCAAACAAGAGTCTAAATGGTAGTTTCACCCCTCCTCATTTGTGTGACCCCTGTCTTCATGGGAGGGTCAGCCCTCCTCTGACAGGGCGCAGAGAATGGAAGCAATGCAGCACTCAGTCCTGTAAACAGGAAGAGCACAATGAACTTGAAGGAGGGTATACAGCATAGTTCAATATGACGAGGAGTATGTATGATATTGCAGGTAATGTTTATTTTCACAAGTGATCAGGCTCTGCTTGGGAATGGCTTCAGAACAGGCTGGTGGGAATGCCCTCAGTGTTCACAGTCGGCTGGTTGCCCACAGTCTCGACACTAATCAGTCATACTTGAAATTCTGAACCAAGAGGCTGTGCTGTCTGCACTAGAGCAGGTGGGAATACGGGACAGACTAGACATGATCATATCATCTCTTAAGTAACTAATCCACAGTACACTGAGGTGCCAAAGTGCTTTTCCCGGATGTGTTGGAACACTGACTGGACTCTGTTAGGGATCAGAGGGGGCATATTTTTGTTTATTTGTTTTGTTTTGTTTTGCTGTTGGCTTTTTCCCAGTAGCTATGGAGCATGTCATGGAACTCTATAGACCAGGTTGGGCTTGAACTCAGAGGTCCTCCTGCCTCTGCCTCCCAGTGCTGGGATTAAAGGCGTGCGCCACCACTGCTCAGCTATTTGTTTTTTGAGACAGGGTTTCTCTGTGCAGCCCTAGCTGTCCTGGAACTCACTCTGTAGACCAGGCTGGCCTTGAACTCACCGCCTGCCTTGGCCTGCCTCTGCCTTTGGAGTGCTAGCTGAGAAGGATGCACTTTAAAGGTTAGAAAATTTCATAAGTATAATTTTGTTTCTAATCCCCAAATCTCTTAACTTAACTCTGTGCTATAACTGCTTTGTTAGTGCTTCTTCTCATAGCGGCTGGCAGAGCAGTGATTTCCAATGGGTCTGGAGCGGTGTCTGCAGGCACTAGTGACTATCACAACTAAAGCTGGTATCGCACTGGGAGAGCCTAAGAATGCTGTTAAAGTCTCAGAGCACAGACAGTCCCCAACACTATACAGAATGATTTGGTTTAGAAACCCTGGGTGTGGCTGACTTGGAGGTAGCAGCTGAAGGGCAACTATAAGCAGGCCAGAGCTGTCTGCTGTTTAAACTTCCTCCAGAGATCCCTGGTTTTCTCAATGCAGCTGCTCTATATACCAGATGGAAACCTTGAACAAGTTACCTTACTTCATTGTGTCTCTGCTACCTTATCTAAAAGTATGCGTGGAAATTTAAACCATGTATTTCATATAGCTTCTAGGAGCTGGAAATGAGGTAATACAAGAAATGCGCTTATGCCTGGCATGTGGCCTGTTGGAACTAGTTACCAACATTAATGATGAGTATCTTGGAGCTAAGATTTATTTCTGAATAATAGCTCTATACCAAGCCAACATGGAAGACCCTGAGGACATCACTCTATCAGATTCGTGTCCTGCCAAATGCTAGAGAACCATAGTGTGAGGGCTCAAAGGGTTACTCACCTTCCAAATAATTAGATTACAGGCCTAGGCGAACTAAATATCTGTCAGGGACAAATAAGTAAATTTTTCTTGTTAAGACTCTGGGTGTTGGGCTGGAGAGATGGCTCAGTGGTTAAGAGCATTGCCTGCTCTTCCAAAGGTCCTGAGTTCAATTCCCAGCAACCACATGGTGGCTCACAACCATCTGTAAAGAGGTCTGGTGCCCTCTTCTGGCCTGCAGACATACACACAGATAGAATATTGTATACAAAATAAATAAATAAATATTTTTAAAAAAAAAAAAAGACTCTGGGTGTTAGTTCTAGAGAGCCTTCCAAGGGCACATGTTCAAGAGCAAAGGCCACATTCTGAAGGGACATTCCTTTTGACTTCACAGGAACTTGGGTGAATAAATTCCCAGTGGAAATGACACACAACCACAATTTCCGGCTCAATGAGCGAGAGGTAGTTAAAGTCTCCATGATGCAGACTAAAGGGAACTTCCTTGCGGCAAATGACCAGGAGCTGGACTGTGACATTCTCCAGTTGGAGTATGTAGGGGACGTCAGCATGCTAATTGTGATCCCACGCAAGCTCTCAGGAATGAAGACTCTTGAAGCACAGCTGACGCCCCAGGTAGTAGAGAGATGGCAAAAAAGCATGACAAACAGGTACTTCAGGTCATTTGTTCTTTTGCTTTCTCAGGCTGGGGTATCTAAGAGTACTGAAGCCATGGCTAATTTTTATCCCCTCCCTCTGTCCCTCCCTCCTTCTCTTCTGAGTCAGGGTTTCACTCTGTAGTGCAGATGGGCCTAAAAGGGGCAGTGGCCCTCCTTCCTTATCACCTGACCAGTGTCAGGAGTGTGACCTCCCTACGTCAGTTTCTCCAGCGTCAGGAGTGTGACCTCCCTACGTCAGTTTCTCCAGCGTCAGGAGTGTGACCTCCCCACTCAGTTTCTCCAGTGTCAGGAGTGTGACCTCCCTACGTCAGTTTCTCCAGCGTCAGGAGTGTGACCTCCCCACTCAGTTTCTCCAGCGTCAGGAGTGTGACCTCCCCACTCAGTTTCTCCAGCGTCAGGAGTGTGACCTCCCTACTCAGTTTCTCCAGCGTCAGGAGTGTGACCTCCCTACTCAGTTTCTCCAGTGTCAGGAGTGTGACCTCCCCACTCAGTTTCTCCAGCGTCAGGAGTGTGACCTCCCCACTCAGTTTCTCCAGCGTCAGGAGTGTGACCTCCCCACTCAGTTTCTCCAGCGTCAGGAGTGTGACCTCCCCACTCAGTTTCTCCAGCGTCAGGAGTGTGACCTCCCCACTCAGTTTCTCCAGTGTCAGGAGTGTGACCTCCCCACTCAGTTTCTCCAGCGTCAGGAGTGTGACCTCCCCACTCAGTTTCTCCAGCGTCAGGAGTGTGACCTCCCCACTCAGTTTCTCCAGCGTCAGGAGTGTGACCTCCCCACTCAGTTTCTCCAGCGTCAGGAGTGTGACCTCCCCACTCAGTTTCTCCAGCGTCAGGAGTGTGACCTCCCCACTCAGTTTCTCCAGCGTCAGGAGTGTGACCTCCCCACTCAGTTTCTCCAGCGTCAGGAGTGTGACCTCCCCACTCAGTTTCTCCAGCGTCAGGAGTGTGACCTCCCCACTCAGTTTCTCCAGCGTCAGGAGTGTGACCTCCCCACTCAGTTTCTCCAGCGTCAGGAGTGTGACCTCCCCACTCAGTTTCTCCAGTGTCAGGAGTGTGACCTCCCCACTCAGTTTCTCCAGCGTCAGGAGTGTGACCTCCCCACTCAGTTTCTCCAGCGTCAGGAGTGTGACCTCCCCACTCAGTTTCTCCAGTGTCAGGAGTGTGACCTCCCCACTCAGTTTCTCCAGCGTCAGGAGTGTGACCTCCCTACTCAGTTTCTCCAGCGTCAGGAGTGTGACCTCCCTACGTCAGTTTCACCAGTTTTTGTTTGTTTGTTTGTTTTTAAAGGAAGTTCGCAAAAGAACCCAAAAATTGCCACACAGGCCTTGCTTATTTCAGCCTGAATTTCTTGTTCAGTGGGAGCACTGATGAGAAAGTCACAAAACTGTCTCAGAAGGCAGGGGCAGGTAGCTTCAGGTCATCTTAGGAACAGCCTCCATCTACTTACTATACCACACGTGTGGCTCTGAGCCCCAGTGCAGTCAACCCCAAGGTGCAACTAACCATATTACTTATCAGGACTCAAGGGGAGCAGTAAACACAGCAGTGGGTTGACTGCTCCCACCCCCAGCCCCTGCTCTCAGTGCCTAGAATGTAAGAGGCTCCCAGCACAGATATCACTCTCCTTTTCTGCCAGGAAATCGCAAGTTCTTTTTAACTCACTTAAGACTTGTCACTCATGATATTCTTTGATCTTTATTTATTATTTATAGTCGAAACTACTGATGTTAAACACTTGAAGTTATTGGATAATGGCAAAAAATCTAGAGAAATGGGATATATTTCTGTGTTACTAGATAATTACTGGTTAGACTCATAATAAGATGTGAAATCTGTTGGTCAAGAAATAAAAAAAATACAGCAAAAGTGAAAATACTGCTGGGTACAGTAGTGCACCCCTGTAATCCAGCACTGAAAATATTGCTGGGTACAGTAGTACACCCCTGTAATCCAGCAATGGGGAAGCTGAGGCAGGAAATCATGAGTACAGGGTCAGGAAGGGTGAGACCCTGTTTCAAAACCACAAGCCAGCGAGATGGATCAGTAGGTAAAGGTGCTTACTGCCAAGCCTAACTACCTGAGTTCAATTCCTGGGACCCACATGGTGGAAGGAGAGAAGAGACACCTGAAAGCTGTCCTTTTCTGACCTCTATACACATAACACATACCCTGGGCAATATGCATGCATGCATAAAATATGTAAATAAGTATAATAAAAATTAAAGCAAAATAAAAACCCTAAAATAGAAAACCTTAGAAGTCTATTCTTGGAGGAAGGTAGATTTCTCAGGTATATGATGATATTAAGCCCTGTGGATTTCCTTAAAAATGTCCCTTCTGAAGGCCGGGCGATGGTGGCGCACGCCTTTAATCCCAGCACTCGGGAGGCAGAGGCAGGCGGATCTCTGTGAGTTCGAGACCAGCCTGGTCTACAGAGCTAGTTCCAGGACAGGCTCCAAAGCCACAGAGAAACCCTGTCTCGAAAAACCAAAAAAAAAAAAAAAAAATGTCCCTTCTGTACTTACTTCCTGTACCATCCTTCTCTTTGGTGGCATCCTCTCTGAAGTCAGTGAGGCCAAGCCACCCTGAGTTCTGTCCCTCGTCCAGCACAGCATGTCCATCCCCTCACTCTCTCCCTCCCTGTGGACTCCTAACACGAGGAGCCTGGCTAGATTCTAGCTGATCGCAGTTTGCCCTCCCTGGTTGGCTCTGTTTAGCATCTTTCCTATTTCCCTCCCTTTGCCTGTCCCTTTATGCTTCAGTCAGATCCAAGGCCTTCATGTTTCTTACATATAAAATGGTCTAACACCTATCGATATCCTGTGCATCCTGCCCCCACAAAGTCACCTCTGCCTTCCTTGTTATACCTAAGACATTTCTACTATGCTGCTTACAGAACGATGAGAACAAAAACTCTGGACATTGTACAGGTGCAGTGTTCCCTGGTACCGGAGTCTGTGTCTGTGACACTCATTGATATAAGGGCTGTGACTGGACCTATGGTGGATGGCTTTTCCCAACCCTCGACTGACAGTACCAATATATACATTTTAAATGTCAAGAGATGCTATGTTAGTTCTGTGGTAAATACACTTCACTGCAGGCCAATTCAATTTAGCAGGGGAAATGTAATTATTTTGTCATTTGTATCCATAAAATTGGCGCCCTTCTTTTCCAACTAGAACTCGAGAGGTACTTCTGCCCAAGTTTAAACTTGAGAAGAACTACAACCTGGTGGAGGTGCTTAAGTCCATGGGAATCACAAAGCTGTTCAGCAAGAATGGCAACATGTCAGGCATCTCAGACCAGAGGATCACCATTGATCTGGTAATGGCTCCCTCTTGTGTATTAGTTCCCAAATCCTGCCTGGCACTGTTGCTGCCTCTTTCTCCAACCTCCTGGTAGGCCTGTGACCCAAACTTTAAAGATACAGGGGGCTGGGTGGCTATTTTGGCTCCCAAGCCTCTCAGCCTCTGGACATGGCCAATACAATGTAGTTCCACTGTTTAAAGGTAAGTATATATGATGTGACGGAGACTCTTGCCACCATTACCATGTGCTCAAAAACCATTTAAGGGTCATTTTGACTAGATGTGATTTGTGTCTTATGTAAGGTCTCTGGAACTTTTCTCTGATGATGAGTCTTTTTTTCCCCCCACAAGACAGGGTTTCTCTGTGTAACAGCCTTAGCTGTCCTGAAACTAGCTCTTGTAAACCAGGCTGGCCTCAAACTGACAGAGGCCTGCCTCTGCCTCCCAAGTGCTGGGATTAAAGGCGTGTGCCACTGCCCGGCCTGATGATGAGTCTTAATCAGGTGCTCCATCCCACTCCATCCCCACCTCTCATGACAACCTGCACCACTGATACCTTTCCTTTCTGCTTTTACACAGTTTAAGCACCAAAGTACCATCACGGTGAATGAAGAGGGCACGCAAGCTGCAGCTGTAACCACGGTGGGGTTCATGCCGCTGTCTACCCAAGTCCGGTTCACCGTTGACCGTCCTTTCCTGTTTTTAGTATATGAGCACCGAACCAGCTGCCTGCTCTTCATGGGGAGAGTGGCCAACCCCACCAGGTCTTAACGGTGGTGGTATGGGCACCTGGTGTAGTTTGGGGACACTCTGTAACTCTGTTCTCAGTCTAACAAAGAGGACAGAGATATTTTGATATGTTAACTTATGTGGTTTATGATAATATCTGAATTTAAGGCCCACATAGGAGAAGAAAGTTACCAGGGACTAAGAAGCTGACACAGCAAACAACACTACAAGATCACAGAAGTTAATGTGCTAACTAGAGTTCCCCAGAGGTCTTAGCAACATATGTACTGCTGTTCCCCAGAGGTCTTAGCAACATATGTACTGCCTCAGCCCCCACTCCTGGCCCCTATGAGCAAACTGCCAGGGTGTATGTGATACTTTCTCTGCAGGTAGCTTCATCAATGTTATCATTCAAGGTTAAAAAGAGAAAACTCAACCAGCCCCCATCTAAATGCTATTCAGGAGGTTTCACCCCTTCCAGGGAGGATGCCCAAGCAGTACAACTCCTGCCCAGTGGAAAAATAACATCAACACACCTGAGATGCTGAGACTTAATTCAAGGCCCAACCTCCTAAATTCATGTGACCATCTCCTCTCCCGCTGCCTCATGGTTACCTAGGTGTGTACACAAGGTTACAGATCCATTCTAGAGATAAATAAACAGCTATATTTACTGTGTATCTGTTACAATTATCTTTTTAAAAGGAGGGTGGTGGTGTTTCACTATGTAGCCTTGGCTGGACTGGAACTTGCTAGGTAGACCAAGCTGGTCTTGATTGCATAAAGATCTGCCTACTTCTGCCTTCTAGTGCTGGGATCCCTAACGCCATGTGCCATAACACCCAGTATAAGTCTATTATTTTGCACCTCAAATAACAAGGGGCAAGTTGGAAAACACCCTTAAGAAAGACAAAGGTGGACAGAAAGTCACTCAAGTGTTATGCAGTGACTAGTTTTGGATAAAGAGGTGTGTGGCTGAGTCCTTGGTACCAGTCTGATGGGAGACCTGAGACAAGATGCTCTAGTGTCTATATGAGGTGCATGCTTTAACTTTCATCTCTCAGATGTAGCCCTGCAGCAGGTCTGGTCTGATAAAGTTGGCAACATCCAAGGAATACGACTTGGTACCATTCACAGCGCTCCAAAGGCTGCTCAGAAGGCATGGGCCAAGATGTGCTTTCGGTGGGGAGACTGGAAGCTGTAACAGGAGCAGCAGCCACAAGCTTTGTGCTAACTAACTGTAAATCCCACACCTTAGAGGAAGAAGTTTTATTTCCCAACAATGCAAGAGTTGGAAGGGTTCTAAAACATGCACAAAATACAGCTACAAGGTGGGGCTGGGGTCCAAGGCTAGGCTTGCTGGACTTGAGGGTCTGGTTACAGAGTACTCTGACCACATGAAACAATAATAGCAATAGGAACAGCTGAGAGGATCATGCTACTTCTAGTGTAATGTATGAAATAGTGTGTAATGTACATACTATATGCTCGATGCTGCTGGTTTTGGAGGTCACATTATCACCACCTCCTCTTGACGGTTGAGGAAGCAATGGCAACTTACAGAAGAGTAACTTGATGAGACCTAGATCCAACCCCAGGTAGGAAGGCTCCAGGGCCTGGACTCCTTGCTAACTATCTTACACCTGGACCAGCATTCTATTGAGAATAAGACAGGACAGGACTGAGGCAAAATCTCCCCACTGCATCTTTTCAGTTCTTGGTGAAGCCTGAATGATGATGGCCCATCACTTTCCCCCTCCAATTTGTTTTAACACTGTTCTTTTCTGCTGTTTGTTTTATATATTTTATCTTGCTGGTATTTTTTCTCAACTCCTTACATTTCTAATTGCAGTTATTTCAAAATTGTGCCCTAAAAAGATGGGTGGATATGTCCCTGTAATCCTAGTTATTTCAGAGGTTGAGGTTAGGAGGATTGGTTAAACCTACAAGTTAGAGCCAGGACTATAAGGTGAAATCCTGTCTCAAAACAAACACCACCCCCTACTTCATATCTTTAGCCTTTGTCATGTGTCATTTTCCCAGAAAACTCCACGGTCTCACTTCCCATCCCTACCTCAGCCATATGTGGCCTAGGTTGCTCCAGGCTCCTGCACAGGTGGGATCCTCTCATCTCCAGGGTCCCTAATTACTTCCATTTACTTAGAATCCCTACAGTCCCTCTTAAATACACTAGCCTGCCGTTTCTCAAAGCAGGAGAGGACTAACTATAGCACAGGCTCTGGGGCAAGCTTCCTGGACGCAAACCCTATGCCTAACAGCTATGAGATGTTGAGCAGGTTTTATACCTCACTGTGCTTACTTGTAAAATGCAAATAAAAGCAGCAGTGGTCTCACAGGGTCGTTGTGAGGTGGTAATACCCAGACAAGGTCTAGACCAGGGATAAGCATTTCTTGTCTAGTCTAAGAACCTTACCAAGGGGCTCCGAACTTAGAGGCTCTGGACAGTCTTTTCATGAGACACACATGAATACAGATGTATTTTTGTAGAAAAGAAGTATAAAACTTGCAAAAGTGCATAGAAAAGGTATAACCTATCTAAGTCCACAAAAACTACCTGAGGTGCCGGGCGATGGTGGCGCAGGCCTTTAATCCCAGCACTCAGGAGGCAGAGGCAGGCAGATCTCTGGGAGTTCGAGACCAGCGTGGTCTATAGAGCTAGTTCTAGGATAGGCTCCAAAGCCACAGAGAAACCCTGTCTCGAAAAAAACAAAAAAAAAAAAAAAAAGGAAAAAAAACTACCTGAGGTGAAGATGAACCCGCTCTCAGTGAGACACAGGAATATTTCCTGGGAAGATGGTACATCTTAATCAGCCACTATATTCTGAGTATATGAGGTGTCTAAGTGACAGACAGTCTTCAAAATGCTTAAGTGTGGGCTATATAGCAGCAAAAGCAATGAAAAAAATAAGTTTGCAAAGTTAGAAGATAAAGATCACCTAACTAAGCAGGAAGGGATCCCACAACCACATGACCCAGCTTCACAGCAACTGGAGCGCTCCAGTTTCAGGAGGTTCCTGGGTGCTGACAGATGCATTAAAGAGCAAGAGCCAAGCCTTTTGCTTCAAATTAACCAGCCCTTTTGAATCATTAAAAGTCTAAAACAGAGTATGGATTTCTCTTTGAAAAACAAGTAACAACAAAACAGTACAAAACATTAAATATTAAAGAAACACATAAAGAAAACAAAAAACCCCACACCACCTTTGGAAATCAATTTCTTTCAAAAGGTACAAGAGGTCACTAAAAAGCAAATGTAAAAACTCATGATCCTTTGGCTCTCTGTTGAGCAAGTAGATCAAATATTTGTTTCCTCCCCCGTAATATAACCATTAACTTTTGTTAAAAATACAAGTCTCCAGGAAGCCCACACCCAGCTTTGGGCATGTTCTTTTGCCATTAAGTGTGTGCCTGGATGCCTGGCTATATCTCTGTGTCTCCTCTTTTAACACCATTCTGAAATCTACACTGAATCTCTGTCTTTTCTTTCTTTTCTTTTTTTTAAAGATTTATTTATTTATTTATTATGTATACAGTGTTCTGCCTGCGTGCCAGAAGAGGGCACCAGATCTCATTACAGATGGTTGTGGGTGCTGGGACCACAACTCAGGACCTCTGGAAGAGCAACCAGTGCTCTTAACCACTGAGCCATCTCTCTAGTCCTGAAACCTTTTTCTTAACCCCAATTAGAAGTGATAATATTCAGCCAGGTGGTGGTAGCTCATGCCTTTACTCCCAGCACTCCTGTATACCTATGGGCTTTGCTGACTTCTTTTCAACAGGCTGAGAAAGTACCCACCGGGGCTTCATGCTCCTCACCTTTCTCTCTAGGCCAAACAGAAGGCGTACGTGTGAGAGCATGCATAGAGCCACAGCTTGACTTCTGCTGCAGGTAGTCTAACCCAGAGCCTTGCATGTACCAACTAAACCCTATTATTGAGTAAGCCTTCAGTCCACAAAGACACTTCAAAACATGATTGTATGTTGGATAACATTAATGACAAAGTGGGAGAATTTGTTTTAAAAAAAAATAGTCAGTAGGGGAAATACCATTATAGAACGGCTCTTGCAATCCTAAAAATCTGTTTTGTTTTTATTTTTGTTTAAAATGTGTATGGATGTTTTGCCTACATATATATCTTTGCACCATGTGTGTGCCTAGTACCATGGAGGTCAGGAAAGGGTGTCAGATCCCCTAGAACTTAAGTTCAGATGGTTGTGAGCCACACCATGTGGGTTTTTAAAATTAAACCCAGCTCCTCTGGAAGAGTAACAAGTGCTCTTAACCACTGGGCATCTCTCCAGCCCCTGTGTAAATCTGTAAGAGCAGTGAGAACCAGTGATGGCAAGTCCCAAGGTGTTAAGGTGTTCAGGAGGAACATGCACCCTTAGGGTTCATTGCACTGCTTCCTTAAGCATCCTCATGGGATGAAATGTCCTAGTACAGACATAGTCTTCATTCACTATCAACATAAACTCACAGGGGGAACGGTCAGTAAACGAGTGTGTAGGTAAAAAGATGGCCTATGTATATGTGAGATACTACACAAAATGTATGAATTTTTACTATTAAAGAACAATAATAATAACCTGCCTAGATATCCCAAGGTTTAAAGAACACCCAAGATAAGCACACGAACCACTTCACTACGATGAGGAGAGATAAATCTGATATGGTGTATGCCTGCAATCTTAGTACCTGAAAGGCTGAGGCAGACCTGCCAAGTTCAAGGCTAGCCTGGAGTACTCAGAGAGTTCTAGACTACCCCAGGCTACATAGCAAGACCCCCATCGCCCGGACACATACCCCTCCACTTGCCTGTCCAACTATCTTGTCCTTAGCACCCTCAGCGCTCACACTTTTAAGACCTGAACTATGGCACGACATGAGGCGAGAACAAGAGAGGGATAAAAACATGAGAACACAAGGCCCCAGGACTGCTCCGGGGAATGACTAAGAGTGCGGAAAACCTTCACAGAGGTTATTTGCAGAAACTAAGTGTAGTGGCGCACACCTTTAATCCCAACACCCAGGAGGCAGAGGCAGGCGGATCTCTGTGAGTTTGAAGTCAGCCTGGTCTACAGAATGAGTTCCAGCCCAACCAAAGTTACACCATAAGACCTTATCTTTATTATTTTTATATAAACTTCTTATTTTTTGCAGAGCAGTGGACACAGCATAAAACAGGACTGGATAACGATGGGCTCTCTAGCACAGCTGTATCTAATCAGGAAGCAGCCCCCTTCTCACAGGAGAAAGCCAAGGAAGGAGACAAAGCAGCAGTGAAGGACAGGGCATGATGCAGAATAAGCAGGGCCAGACCTCAGTGCCATGCAAAAGGAACTGGAGTGAGGAAGTCTGGGCACAGACAGAGTTATCCCTATAGGTTGTCACTCAAAGTTGTTGGTGACTGAAACAACCATCTATAGAGTTACTGGGATCCCATTATTTATTTATTTATTTATTGTTGTTTGTTTGTTTGTTTTTTGAGACAGTGTCTCGGTATATAGCTCTGGCTGTCCTGGAACTCTGTAGATCACAGAGTTATCCCTGTAGGTTGTCATTCAAAGTTGTTGGTGACTGAAACAACCATCTATCGAGTTACTGGCATTCCATTTATTTATTTACTTATTGTCATTGTTGTTTGTTTTTTAAGACAGGGTCTCGGTATATAGCTCTGGCTGTCTTGGAACTCACTCTGTAGACCAGGCTGGCCTTGAACTCACAGAGATCAACTTGCCTCTGTATCCCAAGTGCTAGGATTAGTGTGAGCCTTTCTGCTCAGCAGAATTTTTTTTAATATTTATTTATTTATTATGTATACAATATTCTGTCTGTGTGTATGTCTGCAGGCCAGAAGAGGGCACCAGACCTCATTACAGATGGTTGTGAGCCACCATGTGGTTGCCGGGAATTGAACTAAGGACCTTTGGAAGAGCAGGCAATGCTCTTAACAACTGAGCCATCTCTCCAGCCCTCTGCTCAGCAGAATTACTGAGATTTTAGAAAGCATTTTTATAAGGAATTGACTCAAACATGAGTAGTTGGAACTTAAATCATCTGACAAGTGAATACTCACCACAGCAATTACAGGAATGAGCACCCCCAAATTCCCCGCACTGCTGGAAGCCTAGGAAAATAGCAAAAACATTTCTTTTACAAACAAAAAAACCCCAACAGTATTGTACAGACTAGGATTCCCTAACCTAAGAAAAACAACGAGGCATATTCATAGGTGTATAAAGACACCCATCTGTCACATTCTTTGGTTCTGGCGCCTTTCCCATGCTAAGCACTTAAACTATAAACTCTAGTCCCCACGCTGCATAATTCACGTTTGTGCACATGGTGCTGAGGACCAACCCTGGGGCCTTGCACACACTGCACAAGTACTCTGCCACTGGGCCACACCCTTAGCCCTAGAATAGCTGCAGTGAGAGGTGGACAGAGACAACTTAGATGTCAAATATAAAACATTAACTTATGGTTGAATAAATAGTGCAATTTACATTAGTGTGACATAGTCACTAAGAAAACAACTTTTTGAAAAAAAATCACTCACCTTGGAATAGTGCTGACAGAAATTTTAAATGAAAACAAATGAGGGTTTTGAGGACCCTCTGATTCAATTATAGTTAGGTAATATACACAAGCAGAGAAAATATGCCAAAGCACCTAAGTAGAGGGATTATGGCTTTTTGCTTACTAAGTTCTGTAACTTTTCTATAAGTTAGGAAATCCCAGAAGATTTAATAATTAAATGGTTAAGTTCTCTAATAGGCCCAAAAATCTGGCTAAACTGCAACAAACACTTGTGGGGAGCTATGGAAGCCCTGAGCAAATGTGTATTGTTGACTCGGGCACAGCTGTCAAGGACCTAACGTCTCAGATCCCATGGGAGTGGCAAATCCTCTCATCTCAGTGCAAATGAGGACACTGTGACAACCGCCGTGCAGCAGCAGCCCCTTACTCCTGAGTGATTGAGATGGCCATCTATAAAGACCCTTCCCTGCCGGGCGGTGGTGGCGCACACCTTTAATCCCAGCACTCGGGAGGCAGAGGCAGGTGGATCTCTGTGAGTTCGAGACCAGCCTGGTCTACAGAGCTAGTTCCAGGACAGGCTCCAAAGCCACAGAGGAACCCTGTTTTGAAAAACCAAAAAAAAGCACTCGGGAGGCAGAGGCAGGCGGATCTCTGTGAGTTCGAGACCAGCCTGGTCTACAGAGCTAGTTCCAGGACAGGCTCCAAAGCTACAGAGGAACCCTGTCTCGAAAAACCAAATAAATAAATAAACAAACAAACAAACAAATAAATAAATAAAGACCCTCCCCTGTGCTAGACACAACAAATACACAGAGGTTCTGGGGTGCTGAGTAGGAGTGCTCCATTAAAGAAAGCACAGCCTCCCTGACCTCAACTTCTATGTGTATATGTGTCCCTTCTTTATTCCCTCACTGCTCCAGTCAGGTTTTTAGGACCAAGCCATGCTGGACTCTGTAGACAATGGTGCCAAACTTTAGAAGAATGAACTATGCACTGTATCTATAACAGTGATAGCAGATAGCACTGAGGACCCCACTGTGACCTGGAAGTGTTCAGAATGCAGACAGAATCCCAATCTGGTTTTCCTGGGCTGTAGCAGATAAGCACTGGTCCTCTTTGCTCTGAACTGGAAGACCCAAAGTCTCAGAGCTACACAATGGAGTAGAACCCCCTCCATGGTCTTAGTTTAACTTTTTTTTTTTTAATTTTTGAATACAGGCTGGCCTAGAACTTGCTATGCAGACTAGGCTAGTGGCTGGTACTCTACCTCCTGAGGGCTGGGATTAAAGGCATGCACCATCACATCTGGCAGTTATGGGTAGTCACGAGCCAGTGTCTTCCTCTCACTTTTACAGACTCTCCTTACCCAAGAAGGTTCTATTTCAATAAATACTTGGCAAACAGTAACTACTCTACAAAGAATAGGATTCCTACCTCTGTACTTAGGAGAAATAGAATTCTGGTGTTGCTCTTCTAGCCTGTGAATAAGCATTAAATCCCAGGAGTCTTGAGACTCCATAGGAAAGTGTGGCAAGAGGAAGCAAACAGGAGTGAACACAGATCGCAGTAGGTCAGTGGGCACTGGCCCATTTCTTGTAGGAAGGAAAGAAAACACACTTCCTCAAGTGTTTAGTACCTCCCTGCATCACCACCCCTTCTCTCCCATTTACTGACACTTAAGTCTCTCCTGAGAGCTCGGAAAGTCACCAGCCTGGGAATCTTGATAGACTGGTCAGAAGAACAAGGCTGAATTATAGACAAGTTCTTTTATTTATTTATTTTTATTTGTTGTGCATTAGGTGTTTTACCTGCATGTATGTCTTTATGAGGGCATTGGATCCCCTGGTACCAAAGTTACAGATAGGTGTGAGCTGCCATGTGGGTGTTGGGAATTGAACCCGGGTACACTGGAAGAGCAGCCAATGTTCTTAACCACTGAGTCATGTCCAGCCTTGTCCAGTAACTATGGACAAGATCTTAAGCAGGTTCGTTTGTTTTGTTTTTGGTATCAGCTACTCGTTGACCAAGGCTTTCACAGGAAGGATTCCACAAAGATGTCAACTCAGATACCACCTCTGCGAAGCATTTCTGACCAGCCTAGTCTAAAGTGCTCCTTGCTGGACTGCTATGCTCTGTGCTCCCCAAAGCCTCCCAAGGAGAGGGTTCTATCTTATTTACTTGACCTCCTCACCTGGAACAACAGCCAGGACCCTGCAGTCCATGGGACTAATCCTAACCATTACCTGTCTCTTGCATAAGCCTACAGCTGCAACCAGGCCCTTGCAGCCCACGGGCCTAATCGTAATCATTAACTGTCTCTTGCACACGCCTACAGCTGCTGTCAGCTACCATAGCAGAGTGGAGCTGTTGCAACAGAAACTGTCTTGAGCCTGTAAAGCCTACACTATTGACAGCCTCGTTCTTTACAGTAAGTGGGCTGACCCTGACTGGTGACAATACCTGGCCCCCAGTGGTTGAATGTAGTAACTGGGAAAGGGAAAGGGAAAGGGAAAGGGAGGGAATAATAAGAGCATGAAAATGGAAACATGGGAGGTTTGCTGTTAGTGGGGAGATGATGTGGTAAGAGAGACCCCCCCGTCTTAAATACCCCCAAATAATCAATTTGAACATTTAAAAGGTAGCCTTCTGTCTGTCCATGGGGACCTGCCTTTCTAGAACAGTCTTACAGCAGATAAAGGATGGTCCTTCGTATGTTTCAATGGCAGCATGTAAGGTTCCTCAGCATAGGCTCAGACCAGGACACCCTCACCTGCTTCCAGATGGTGACACAGGGAGAAAGCTGCCGGGAAGAAGCCCATGCTGCTGCCGCTGCCCCTGGAGCTGATACAAGCCAGATGCAGTCTGGTGAGGAAGCCACACCCCTCCCTACCCCACCAGCACCCTGAGTAAGAAGCCACTCTCCTTCTTCTTGTTTTCTCCAGATGTTCTTAAACCACCTAATAGGTGGTAGGGTGTAACTCAGCGGTGGAGCACACACTTAGCATATGTGAAATCTTGGCTTTGAGCCCCAGAATCAAAAATTTAAAAAGTAAATAATTTAACACAGAAAGCACCATATTTCAGCCAAGACAATGCCTCAAAACCCAGCAACCTCTTTCTTCCTACCTTCAGGGCGGGGCCCTTCTCACTCGCCCTCTCACTGGCTCTTTTTCCCTCCAGGCCCAGCTGCACAAACAGTTCCAGCAGGTTCATCAACAGCTCGTCCACAAGATGTTCTTCTTGAATGTTGGCTGCAATGTTGGCCAGGGCATTGATCACTGCTAGGGAACAGTGCCTAAAGAAAAGGAACAAAGGCAAACCCACTGCTGAGCCCTCTGGAGGGAGAAACACTGGCTCTAAGTTGGTCTGGCCTGCCTCACCATGCACAAGGAACTCCCAAAAGGTTATGAACATGCCATCGTCATGACAAACAGACCCTGAAAGTAAATGGCTGAATAAATTACTACGGACCTCTTGACCCAGAATCTGATTCAAGGAGCTAGATACCAGGGACCCTGATTTTCCTCTGACCATTAAAAGCCTACTGAATATCTGGATGCAGAATTACTCAGTTCTAGACTTTTCTGCTTGAGTTCTGTTATTCTCCTTCAAACCAAACCCAAACATCACTACTCCTGATGATTAGCTTCTCACCAGTGCTCCCCACAACTCTGGGACTGACATTACTAGCAGCAGGCAGTGAACATGAAGGAGTCCTGTAGTGATATTATGTTAGTAATCTAGCAAACAAAGCTTGCCTGAAGATCAGAGTGCAGAGCTAAGCCACTAGTTAGCCACAGAGGTCAGGCAGTGGTGGCACACACCTTTCCCTGATAGATCTCTGTGAGTTCAAGGTCACCCTGGGCTACATGAAATTGATCCAGTCTGAAAAAAAAAAATAGAGCTGGGTGGTGGTGGCTCACATGTTTAATCCCAGTACTTAGGAGTGGTGTGGGAAGTCCTTTTGTCTATGTGTTGTTTTTATTGGTTAATAAATAAATCTGTTCTGGCCAGTGGCTTAGCAAAATAGAGCTAGGTGGGAAAACTGAACTAAATGCTGGGAGAAAGAAGGTGGAGTCGCTAAAAGCCATGTAGCCCCGCCAGAGATAGACACTGTATGGAAATTTACCCAGTAAGCTACAGCCACATGGCAATACACAGATTAATAAAAATGGATTAATAGAAAGCCAGAAATAAGCTTAAGATATTGGCCAAACCATATTGCAAACTGGGCGGTGGTGGCACCCGCCTTTAATCCCAGCACTCGGGAGGCAGAGGCAGGCGGATCTCTGTGAGTTCGAGACCAGCCTGGTCTACAAGAGCTAGTTCCAGGACAGGCTCCAAAGCCACAGAGAAACCCTGTCTTGAAAAACCAAAAAAAAAAAAAAAAAAAAACAAAACAAAAAAACAAAAAAAAACCCATATTGCAAATAATATAGTTTCTGTATGATTATTTCAGGAGTCTGGGTGGCTGGGAAATGAACAAGCGGCTTCCGCCAACATAGGAGTCACATGCTTTTAATCCCAGCCCTAGGGAGGTGGCAATAGAGAAGAGTGATATGGCTGGGTAGAGAGATGAATATAAGGTGGGAGGAGGCAGGAGCTGGGATTCAGTCTGAGGTGTCAGTATGAGTATGCAGTCTGAGGATCGCCCCTTTAGTCTGAAGATTTGGTAGAGGTAAAAGGCCTCTCTAGCGTTGACTACACTGCTTCTCTGATCTCTCAGTTTTCACCCCCTAATATCTGACTCTAGGTTTTTATTTATTAAGACCAACTAGAACTCATGCTACAGAGTCCCAGGACCACCTGCCTCTGGATTATGGACATCCTACATAAACCCAGGAGTGAAACTGATGTTGCCTCTTCAGCCAGATGTCAGGGGCCAGGCCTCTGCAGCTTTGCAATCAGCAGCTCTGATATTGGCATGGTGTGTTACTAGTTGATGCACATAGGCCTTTGAGTCTTGGTTTCTTCCTGTGTGAAACAAGTATAATAATTCCCTCTTCATAAGCAGGAGGAGTTAAGCACCAAACAGGCTGGTCCCAAGCAAATGCTAGTCACGACAAAAGGCACTCCTTTCCCAGTTAGGTAAAGCCTGGCAGGTTAGGGGAACAAAAGCTATCAAATGTTCCTACTGGTGAGAAGACAAACTTGGGAGGTTTTGTGTGTGTGTGTGTGTGTGTGTGTGTGTGTGTGTGTGTGTGTGTGTGTGTGTATGTATGTGTGTGTGTGTAGGGGCTGGAACCCAGGACCCTGTGTATGCCAGGCAAGTGCTCTAACACTGAGCCACAGCCTCAGATTGACAAATCATTTTAATGGCAATAAGAGGCTTTATGGGGGAAAATGGCAATTTCGACCAGAAACTGAAGAAAATGTAGCATGAGATTAGCAGGAATTGCACAAAGTGAGGTCAGAGCTCAGCAAGATCAACACAAGGGCCAGAAAGAGGCCAGCAGGGAGCCAGTCAAAGAGCAGGAGGTACCCAAGGACAAGGAGTCCCAGGTTAAGGGAACAACATGGGAAAAGAAGCGCAGACACCAGGATGGTCAGAAGTTTGGATGGGGCCCCAATCTAGTCCTCAGATTGTTTATAGTCTGGACACACAATGGTGGCAGTGAGAAAACACTGATACAACTGTTCCTCACTCCCCATGGGAAACTGGCTGCAAAACTCCCTAGGATATAAAACATCCTTTCATTTAAAATGGTGTGGTAGCCGGGTAATAGCAAATAACATACACTTGTAATCTCAGCACTTAGATGGTGGAGGCAGGAGTATTATAAGTTCAAGGCAACTTGAGCTATCACAGCAAGACTAATAAACAAAAGGTAAATAAACTAGGATGGTATTTGCATATATTATGACTACATTCTTGCATACTTTAAATCATTTCATAATTACCCTAGTGCTTACTACAATGCAAATATCACAAAAAGTGTTTTTTTGTTGCTGTTGTTATTAGTGTTGGGTTTTTTTTTTTTAAAGATAGGATTTCACTATGGAGCAGAACTTGCTATGTGGCTCAGGCTGGCCTCTAACTCTCAGTCCTCTTGCCTCAACTTCCTAAGCGGCTGTGTTACAGTGTGTATCACCTCTCCCAGCGCTGGAGATACTTTATTATTTGGAGAATGCTGATGAGAAAATCTGAACATGGACAGGATAGATGCATGTCTTGGTTTTAACATTTACTACCTGTCGGTGGAGACCAACTGTGTAACAATGCCAAGAGCTCACACTGGTCAAGAACTTGCACGTATATAATCTCCCACCAAAGTCCTAACAGACCCACGCCGCTTAGCTTCTGGGATCAGTTGAGATAGGTGCACTCAGGGTGGTCTGGCTCACAGACCCCGCACGTACATCTCTATTCACTGCTCACACAATGAGACGTGCTCTTTGGCAGGTGAAGAAACCAGGCATAGACAAGCCGAGCATTTACTGAGGCAAGGCGGCTGCACTGCTGCCCACTAAACTGACGACTAGGAACAGTAATGCCAACACAGGGGTGCTCGGCTCTGCACCAGTCTCACGTCTTTGTCTGACTTTTCTTCCTGCCTTCTCTCTCTTCTGATCTGACAACCTCTTGTGAGATCCTTCAAACATGAAGAGACATGGCTCTTCCTCATGGCATTCTGGGTAAAGTCAAGAAGCATCTCTCAGTCTTCCAAGGAAAACTGGCCAGGCTTTGTACAAATACAGAGTGCGCAAAGATATAAACGTTTATTCCCTGGGCCTCCAAATTCCAATTGCCTCTCTAACCCTGCACATGGGTTTTTTTTTTTTTGAGGGGGGAATGCGAAGAAGCAAACCTAGGGCCTTATACTTGCTGGTGGCCAATTGTTTTGCATTAAATCTCCAGTCCTCAAATCCTACTTTAAAAAAATCTAACCTAAGAAAAGCACACTCACAGGTTGGTGGTGGTGGCACACACCTTTAATCATAGCACTCAGGAGGCAGAAATAGGTGGATCTTTGTGAGTTCGAGGCCAGCCTGGTCTACAGAGTGAGTTACAGGATGGCTAGGTGATGGAGGAAGGTCATTGGCTAATAAAGGAACTGCCTTGGCCCTTTTTTATTGGTTAGGACATAGGGAGGTGGAGTAAACAGAACAGAATGCCGGGAGGAAGAGGAAATGAGCTCAGACTCGAGAGCTCTCCTCTGGGGAGCAGACGCCTCGGCAGAGACGCCATGCCCCGCTCCCAGGCAGACACACGCGATGAAGCTCCAACCTAGAATCTTCCCGGTAAGACCGGTGCTCACAGATTATTAGAGATTGGTTGATTGGGATATCAGAATTAGCCAGTAAGGGCTAGAGCTAAGGGCCAAGCAGTGATTAAAAGAATACAGTGTCTGTGTAATTATTTCGGGTAAAGCTAGCCGGGCAGGCGGCTGGGGTGTTGGGGACGCAGCCCCGCCGCTGCTCATATTACTACAGCTAGGGCTCCATAGAGAAACCCTGCCTCAAAAACAAAAACAATACAAACAACAACAACAAAACAAACAAAAAAGCATACTCACATAGCTTTTCCATAGCTATTACACTATTTATTCAATGTAGTACCTTCTGGTATGGAAACTAGAAAACTACCCAATACTCAAACTAAACTGGTTAGAATCTTGGCACAGTGTGGTACTATGCAGTTATTTAAAGCAACACACAGGGCAACATTTCAGGTGTAGCTGGCATGTTGCTTATGTTTAAGAAGCAGGTCACCTAGATGTGCTTTATGGGCCTGTGTGGCAGAGAATGGAGCAGAGCAGAGGGCCATAGGTGTAGCTCAGCAACAAACTGCTGCCACGTGTGGTTTTTATGTGCTGCCTTGCATGTACACTGATTTATAGCATATAGCTTCTGTAAGAAGGCTAACACCCACAGGCCAATCTTCAAACTTTCCTCAAACACAGTTAAATGTTGTCAAGCTCTAGAGCAAAGAGGTATAGAATTACCTGTAGCCATGGTCTTTGTAGTCTTTGGTGGCAGAATAGACAACTGAACTGGCCTTCACACTGATTTGCTGAAAGAGATTCCAGACTTCCTGATAAATGTATTGCTGGAAGAGAGCAGGAGATACTGTCACCATCCATAACCCCTGAGGCCACTCCTAGACATGGGAAGACCCTCCTGTCATCACCCAGGGAGGACCATGCAGGGCATACTTTTGTATGCATGTGTGTGTTTAAGTGCTAAGACATGTATATGGTGGTAAGAGGAAAACGTTTTAATTTTCTCCTTCCATCACTCAGGTTCCAGAGATTGAACTCAAGTCCACAGGCTTGTCAGCAGTCTTTTTACCCACCAAGTCATCTTTGCCAGCTATGTTTATTTTATTGATGGACTGGTTTATATACAGCGTTTTACTATGAAGCCCTGGCAGGCCTAGAACTCACTATATAGAGCAAGCTGGCTTTGAACTCACAGAAATCCTCCTGCCTCTGGTTCCCAAGTGCTGGGATTAAAGGTGTACATACCATGCCCGGACAATATTTTATTGCTTTAAGATTCTATTTTTAAATTATGTATATATGTGGGTGTCTGCACAGGAGTGTGTGCCTGGGATGCAGGTACCCTCCAAGGCCAGAAGAGAGCATCATACATACCTCCTAGAGCTGAGGTCTTGGGACTCTGTGCCACCTGACTGGGAGCTTAGGACTGAGCTTGGGTCTTCTAGAAGAATAGTATGCATTTCTGGCCTTTTTTTTTTGAGACAAGGGTTTGAATTCCTAATTCTTTTGTCTCTACTTCCTAAGTGCTGGGACTACAGGCATTTATCATGGTTCCTGTCTAAGGAGATCTATTTCTAGAGCTCTAAGAAAATCCAAATCAAAAGGAAAGAAGTAGCTTTTATTTAGACCCAATTTTATGCTAGCTACATTGATAAGAAATGAGTTTCCAGAGAGTGATACAACCACTGACTACAAATTCTCTCCATACAGTGCTGAAACCACTGTGAGAATTTAGCTTAGTTTCAAGGTGCATTAACAGTGCAATTTTCTACTCCTTATAATCAAGGTTTCCAGCTCCAGCCTCACTGTAGGGCTTTTCCTTACATTTCCAGTGATAACCAGGCAGCCCAGCTGGTCGATGATGAGAACATCAAGCGGCGAGGGAGGCTGGCAGAATTTCTGCTGCAGGATCTGCAGAATTGGCTCCATGACCTTTGGGGTGTCTCTCAGAGCCACTGCAATGTGTCCCAAGGCACGGATGGTATGGTCAGGAATCAAGTGAGCATCCCTATGGGGGGAAGAAGAGAGGTGTTTCAAAAGCTCTGAGAGTTGGACGTGGTGGCGCACACCTTTAATCCCAGCACTTAGGAGGCAAAGGCAGGTGGATCTTTGGGTTTAAGGCCAGCCTGGTTTATGGAATGACAGCCAGGACAGTCAGAGGTCCACAGAAAAACCTTGTTTTGAAAAAACAAAAAACAAACAAACAAACAAAAAAACGATCAAACAAAAAACCCTCCAAAAGTAAAGCAGCTCCGAGGCATGCAGTGGTGAAACAAAACAAGAGACCATAGCCTCAATCTTGTTCACCATGGCCTTGAAGAAGCAACTGAAGGAACTGCAGTGGTCTCTCACCGCATTCAGAGACAGAGACCCAGACTTTCACTCCAGCACAGGGTCCAGAATGTACATTTGAGGGTAAGTTGACCTTGACCCTTCAGCAGACCCAATGCGCGGCTACACTGTGAGCAGGGAAGAGGCACAACACAGTGACTGAGCCTGCAAAGCAGAGCCACACTTCCAAATGATAGGCACATACTTGTCACTCTCCTGGGAGATGTACAGTCGGTTGGAGAGGCTAGCCAGGAAGGCCTCCACTATCACTGGGTCCACGGTCAGGCCAGCCTTCAGGCACCTGTGCAGCAAATAAGTCCAGGTGACATCAGGTGTTAAGAAAACGGAATGGTTTTGTTTTTCTGCTTGGTTTGTTCCTTGCCAAGATGTACAACATTTTACATAGCAGATCTGAAGTTTCTACTCCAGAAACCTGAATGAAAAGCCATTCTATAGAATGAATTTAAGGAATTATAGCCAACTTCACCCACTTGGTAGTATCTCTTCTGGAAACAATAACTTAAATCACTTTGCCAGTTTTGAAGGAACAGCTTCCTTCAGAATAATGTAACCATGCTAATTCCAATTTCACACTTCCTTTACCATTCATAGCGACTGACTCCCAGACAGCTGAGGAAACATCATACCAAGCCCCCGACCCCTGCTGATTAACCCAGGGCCTTACAAAGGCAAAGCACATGTCCTGCCACTAAACTGCATCTCTGCTCCCCACCAGGGTGTTTTATTAAGGAGAGATGCTTATGTTATTCAGAAAATAGGAACCTTTAGAAGCCCCCAAGAACGTGAAGCCTTCTTTCTCAGGTGTATCCTGCTTGCCCCATCTGTTTGGCTCTTAAGGCATACTGAGAATGAGAAGCCAGAATTCAAAAGGAGGCACACATTCATGCAAATTAGAGAGCAAGAGCATGCAGCAAGTCTCCACAGCAAAGAACAATTAATCTTATTGAAAATATCAGTAAAAGCTGTTGTGGGACATTTGATCACACTGTGTGAAGACATGTCTCTGCTGAGGCATGTTCTGATTGGTCTAATAAAGAGCTGACTTGCCAAAAGCTAGGCAGAAGAAGATAGGCAGGACTTCTGGGACGAGAGAAACTTGGAAGAATTGAAAGGCAGGGGATTCACCAGTCAGACAAAGGAAGTGGGATGCATTGTACTGAGGGGCGGGAACAAGCCAAGAGGCAGAATGTTGATTAATTTAAACAGGTTAATTTAAGTTTTAAGAGCTAGTTGGGAAAAAGCCTAGGCTAAGGCCAAGCTTTCATAATTAATAAGAAGTGTCATTATTTGGGAGCTGGTAGTCCAAAGAAAGACCTGTAAGTATAAAATCTCTGACTTATATCAAATATTATACAGAAAAAAATATAATTACACGTTACTTTGGAAGATGAGCCAATGGGGAAATAAATCCTACATATACTACAATTTTTCTCTAATAAGCAGCTTTTATTTTTCTGACCAAGAAAAGGAAGGCAGCTTTATTGAAAAAAAAACTAAACAATTCTTTTTATAAATATACAATAAATAGAAACAAGCTTTAAATGAAAAGGATAACTTCACTCCTTTTGCATTGAGCCTTTGCCTCCTTAGCTCCCCCTCCCTTCCTTAGTTAAAGCTCCCACCTGCAGATGTTGTCAATGGCGATGTCCCGGAGCTGCTCATACATGGACGGCTGGTTCTTCTTACCCGGCAAGACATTTAGAGTTGACTCGGAATGCTCATTGGTGACACTGATTTTTATATCATTGCCAGCAACTAAAAGTAAAAACTCAAATTCAAACTTGTGTCTGATTTAGTTTTACTTTCATCCCTTTCTTTGTCTCAATCTAAGACCATAAGATAGTAAGCTTTATTTTTAGCTTGTGAAAACAAGCATGCAAACATCCAACCACATCTTACCCACTGGCTTGCTTCCTTTTTCTTTTTCTGAGACAGGATCTTACCATGCAGCCCTGGACTGCTTGGAGCTCACTATGTGGACCATGCTTGCCCCCTTAAAAGGCATGCACCACCACGCTTGGCTTACTATACAGACCAAACATTCAAAGTCAAGAGTCTGAGACCAACAGAAAGGGTGAAGGAACATGTTTAAATCAAAAGGACAGATGGTTTATAAAGTGTTAAACTTGCTTACATAGACATAATCTACATGGGAAGCAGAAAGTAGAGAAAGACAAGATCTCCTGAGTAAATTGAGAGCATGGGGACCTTGGGGGAGGGTTGAAGAGGGGAGGGGAGCAGAGAGAAGTAGAGCTCAATAAAAATCAATTTAAAAAATGGGAAAAAAGTGTTAAACTTGCTTATAAAGTAAGTTCAGCAATTTTTTAAGAACCATTTTTTAAAAATGACAAAGTCAGGCATGGTGGTGCACACCTTTAATCCCAGCATTCCAGAGAGAGGCAGGTGGATCTCTGTAAATTCAAGGCTCGCCTGATAGTGAGTTCCAGGACAGCCAGGGTTATGCAGAGAGACCTGTCCCAAACAACAACAACAATAACAACAACAACATAAATAACAAATATCCACATGAATGTAGCTTTGATGCTCAGTGAGGAAGTCCTGTCTCATCCAAGCAGTGTGCACAAAGCAGGTAAGTGTGTGTTTGGCTGATGGTGCACGTGACAGAAGCCTGGGAGATCATAAGCACAAACTTAAACACTTACATCATTCCTTAACAAAGTTAAAATGACTGATTCAAAAGATAGTTTGAAAACATCACAATTATGAATCAAGGATTTTTTTCTTCTGTTTGTGTGTCTTTACTATAAGACTGAAGAAGTCTTCTGATGGCTAGGTTTGGGTTTCTTCATTAGTGCCTCACATCCATGGAAGCTGGACTAATTAATTAGTCAGTCAACTAATCAATCTGCACTAATTACTATTATATGAGAAGATCTGCTCTGAACCTGCATCCTCTATGGGGCAGTGTGGAGCAAATGAGGCAATGTACATGAGACTTCCAGCCCAGCTCTGAGGCCTTCAATAGGAGGCAAAGAAGGCCTGAATCCTAGGGAATGGGGATCTGAACAGAGACAGAAGGAAAGATGTAGAGGAGAGGAATGGCTCAAACAAGTATGGTCAGAACTCAAATAGTTACATGGCCCCTCTCACAAGGATCCAGAAGCTCTGAATGCTGAAGATGAGCTTGTTGTGGAATATGAGTTGGAAATGTGTACATTTGTTTAATGATGCAAAGATGTCCTGCATTCTTTTATGCTGCATTTGTCTAACTCTGTAGAGCTGTGTTACTTTGCCTGTTTAAAAGACTTGACAGGTCTAACAAAGATCTGAACAACCAATAGTAAGGTAGGAGAAAGGAAAGGTGGGTCTGGCGGCAGAGAGAATAAATAGGAGGAGAAATCTGAGGAGAGAAGATTGAGGAGTGAGAGAAAAGGAGGAAGACTCCAGGGGCCAGCCACCCAGCTAGACACAGAACAAGAAGGAAAGATATATAGAAATAGAAAAAGATAAAAGCCCAGAAGCAAAAGGTAGATGGGATAATTTAAGTTAAGAAAAGCTGGCAAGAAATAAGTCAAGCTAAGGCCAGGCATTCATAATTAAGAATAAGGCTCCACTCCATGTGCTTTATTTGGGAGCTGGGTGGTAGGCCCTCAAAGAGCAAAGAGCAAAGCGTGAAAGCAAACAGCTACAAGAGCTATTACCTGTGTGGTACTGACTGTGGTACTTATAGAGTTTCACCAGCACCGGGGATGGAATCACCAGAAAGTCTCTCAAAGATGGTGTCACTGAGTGTACCACCACTGGGAACCTTTCACACAGGCGGCCCAAACCCTGCAACACAACATCAATCCATCATGCTGTCTGGAAAGAATCATCCACAAGGCCCTATGGACCCAAACTTCTGAAGTCAAAGCTCCCAGAGACTACCTGCTCATGGGTTAAGAGAAGGAAATGGTACTAATTCTTCAACAATCAAGACATATACATATACATATATAGCTAAGACTGTTTGTGTCTAAGTAAATACATTAAGGTACAGAATAGGCTGTTAAGCAATGGAAGGTATGGAGTCAATAGGGTCTATATCAAGGAGAGCCTTAGCTAAGCAGAAGTGAGCATTATAACCAGGGCATCTCTCTGTGAGGCCCTGTGTCTATGACCTGCTCGCCTTGATTATATGCAAGGCAGTCTCACATCAAGGAGGAACACAGGTCCTCTCTCAGGTCCTCTTCAAGGCAAGCAGCTCTTGCAGAAATGCACGGCCCTATCCAGAAAAGCCTACCCTCAGCTCACAGCAGAATCTAATAGACATCTTAAAGGACAACTTTGTTGCCTTTTGTTTGATTCTGGAGAATCAGCTACAGCCTGAGCAATAGTAAGGGCACCTGTGAATGGGAATCTCTGGAGACTGACCTGTAGGCAGCAGATTAGCAAGGGCAAATGGGCAATGATGACCTTGCTGGATGTCTTGGACTGCAGCTTTTCAGACAGCTTGATGCAAAGGTTTTCTGCACCTTAATTTAAAATCAGAAGCAGATACAAATAATCACTACAGCCCAAGATTCAGAAAGTAAGTAAGTTCTTTCTTTCTTTCTTTCTTTCTTTCTTTCTTTCTTTCTTTCTTTCTTTCTTTCTTTTTTCTTTCTTTTCCCTTTGGAGCCGAGGACTGAACCCAGGGCCTACTACTGAGCTAAATCTCCCAACCCCAGAAAATATGTTCTTACTGGTTAAGCACAGGACTTAGTAAAGCCCACACAAATACCTGTTACAGGTATTAACACTGAGAGATAACACTGGGAGTTTTGAAGCAGGCACCCACATGATGTGAATCTACATTATCGTCTCTGTGGGTGGGACCCTTTTGTTTCACAGCATTCTACTAAGCAAAAATGTTTCCCAGACTCCCCCACCAGCCTCTTACCCTCCAGTTATGAACCTCCATCTCTCCAGAGCAAAGTCTAAAGATCCATCAAAAAACACCAGAGAGAATGTACAGGTTTGGTGGCCTTGGGCTTCCCTTTCCTCCCAGGTCCATTGTCTTACATTGCAGGACAGGACAGCAAATGCCTGGGCCAAGCATTCTAGAAAGCACTTTGGGAAACACATAGGGGGATTCCTGAGTAGGTCTAGAGATCATAGGATGCAGGAAGGGAAGTTTGGGCTCACCCTGCTCATCCTTCACAGCCCACACCATGAGGTCCACGCAGGCAGCATTTGCTTGGCAGCGCAGTTTGAGGGGGCTCATCTCACTGTGGACCCTGTCTGCATCATGTAGAATCTTCTGGAGCTCCCCTTGGCTCATGTTGAACTGCTCCAACACAAAATCATGGATCTCTTTCACAAAGGAGGTGGGGAGATCTGTGGGAAAGAAAGTTTGGGGTGGGGGATAGTCACAGATGGGAAGAGCCACTCCATAACATAGGTAGCAGGCACCAACAGCTAAGGCTGTTCCCTCTCAACAAAAGCAAAGGTGATCTTGGAGGTGGTTACTGGGATTCTAAGAATGCCTGCAGGGTCAAGCATGAACAGGCTATGTCATAACTCCCCAAGAGCATATAGTTTGTTGGCCAGAGGAAAAGGGTGCTCCTGGAGTCAGACCAGGTGTTTGGTGGTGCTGAGGATCAAGCCAGGTGCTTACACTGTAGGCAAGTGCTCTACACTGAGCTATACTCTAAGCCCAGAGTACATCTTTTAAGCTGTCAAAAACTAAAACTCAAATATATGAAATACCTAAAAAGAGTGAGGTGGTAGTGGTGCGCACCTTTAATCTCAGCACTCGGGAGGCAGCGGGCAGCTCTCTATGAGTTTGAGGCCAGCCTGATCTACAAGACCTAGATCCAGGGCAGCTAGGGTTGTTGCACATAGAAACCCTGTCTCAAAATCCAAAAAATAAAGGAAAGAAAAGAAATACCTAAAAAGGGATATATCATCAATGGGATCATTCAGTTGAAAGATCAGAGATTTTCCTAATTCTCATCCTTGAGACCTGAAAATTTCAGAACCACTGTGATAGGCAGAGGTCAGACCAGTAACAGACAGCTAAGGCAAAAGGACTCTAGGATGTCAGGCTGGGCTGGCCATCATTAATGAACTCCCCAGGGAACCCAAACCTTTGCTGCTATGGTCTCTATATGACTGTTTCTCAGGGGCCCTCTTAATTAGATTAGGAATAGTTAAGTAAATTATAATGTATCTATATCTTAGAAATTTATGTAGTCACCAAAAAATATTTAAGAGGAATATTTAATGTTATGAAGAAACAGAATGGGAAAAACACATGAGAAACTGTGAGGAAACGTTAAACCTTTTATTTTCTAAAATGTCTAAATTTGATATGTAAAACTATATGCACAGGACAATGATACAGTGTATATAGAAAAACATATTAGAAAATAAACCAACTCTTCAGCCATCACTGGCAGTATTACCATCAGGGCCAGATTTTTAAAATTTTCTTATTTCCTCTAAAGTTCAGTCATGTGATCATGTTGCTCACATGTGATCTTTTATTTTTGGAGTTACGGGGATCTTGCTATATTGCCTTAACCGGTCTCAAACCCTTGGGCTCAGCTCATCCTTATGAGTAGCTAGGATTATACCCATAAGCCACATCTGTTTTCACACGTGATTTCTAAGTTGGCACCAACAGAAAGCAAGTAGCAGACTGTAAGAGTGGCCAAGGGACCACCCCCTGTGCCCACATCCACCAACACCCTTACCTTTCATGTAGTACAGAGTATCTCGAAGCATCTTGAACATGGTCAGGTAGAGGGGATCACTGAAGCTTGTATAGTAGAGGTCAGCACTGGGATTGGTCTGCAGAGGAAACAGGCACTCAGCCACAGTGCAGAGACTCTCCGAACTGCTTTGGTCCTGCACACGGCCCAGCAAGCAACTACATTGTAAACTGAGCACCCACTTGCTGTAATTTGTAACAGACATTCAAATTTCCCTGTTCATCCTTCTCAGTAAAAGGCAAAAGTAAACAGGTGGTCCATGCCTGGCCCTGATGTTATAAAAACCGATAACAACAACAACAAAAACCACTACTAACATTTCACTGTCTTTGGTCTGGCATGGAAATGAAGGACATGAAAGACATGGAAGGGGAATCTAATATTAAATCTAATCATTTTGAAGGATGACACTATAGTTTGGGCATTCCGAGATTTAGCCTACATTTTACAATTAAAATTAATTTTAATTTTTTTCCAAGACAGGGTTTCTCTGTGTAGTCCTGACTATTCTAGAACTTACTTCGTAGACCAGGCTGGCCTTGAACTCAGAGATCTGACTACCTTTGGCCAAGTGCTGGGATTAAAGGTGTGAACCGCCACCACCTGGCTTGAATATTCTTTACCAATGTAATCTGAAATGTAGTGCTTGGAAAAAACAAAATAAACCCTTAAGACATGGCCTAGTGAGTTAAGATGTAGTCCTTAATGTCTGGGTACTACCAACTGAGAGGAGCTGGAGGCAGCATGGGGTGGGAGGGTGTGAGAGCCACCAAGCATTCAGGAGGGCACTGTTGGGAGCTGGTGACCAAGCGCCATCAACAGTCTCTGCTTCATGACCACCCCTTACCAGTCCCTGTGACATTCTGCTGGGCACAGATGAAGAAATGAGATGGGCAGAGGGAAGAGCAGCTCAAAGTTCAGAGTTGAGATCAACTGAGGGTTTTCAATCACCCATGCCGCATGTCCAAAGGACAACAACAGCACTCACTAGCCACATATCTCCACATTCCTCAAGTTCTCTAGGCCTAGAAACTACAGTTTGCTATTGTTTTATGTCTAAGGTCAACATTTACAACTCTTTTTGGGGGATGCAGTTTGAAGTAGGGTCTCACTGTATAGCCCTGGCTCTCCTGGAACTCTGAAAGTAGAGCACACCGGCTGGGACTAAAGGGTACACCACTCCCGGCCATTTAAAACTTTTCTTGTGTTTGTTAGCACAAAACTATTTCTTCAACAGGATATTTATTCTAAAGTCTAAAAGTATTAACAAACAAAGCTGCCCCAAATTACCCTAGTTCATTCATGGGGAAAAGGGCCCTAGAAATAAATAAATAAATAAATAAATAAATAAATAAATAAATAAAATAAACTTCAAAGGAAAAAGAAAAGACCACAAACTCAACCTACAGTGAGAGTGAGAGACAGGAGGATCTCTGTGAGTTCAAGGCCTGACTGCTCTATAAAGAGAGTTCCAGAACAGTCAGAGCTACAACAGTGAAACCCTGTCTTGAAAAACAAAAAACAAAACAAAAAAACCCCATATCCCCACTAAAAAAATAAATAAAAAGCGTGCAAGAGCTAAGACTCAGGTTGACAGGAAAGACCTGCAGCAAAGTACCAGACTGCAACTTGGAGTTATGACAGTGTGTCCCTTAGTCAGGACTAACCAAGAGCAAGCACACACACCACAAACACTAACATCAAAGTTTACTGATGCCAACTGCAGAGTAGATCTTGGCTCCAAATACATTTTTAAAAAGTCCTTCAGATACATACCATATACATGGCTGCCATGTCCCAGAAAGTATACCTTGCAGCTTTGAAAGCAACAAAGAAGCAAGGAAGATAAACTCCAGAAAGACCCAGGCTGACTGCAAGCTTCCTAAGTGTGTGACATGGTACATTAGTTAACCCTCATGAACCTCCCGACCGTGAAATGGAGACACTGAGCACCAGTCAGAGGCATGTGTGGTGATGGAATGAGAGGAGCTAGGGCAGGCAGGCAGGTGGGCGTGTGTGTGTGTGTGCTTGCTAGGACTAGGGTGGGAATAAGATGAGCACTTCAACCCTCCTACAAGCAGTTCTGTTTTCTTTTTGCACATGCTTAAGTCAGGCTAATTTCATGGTGATGTCCTCAGAAGGTACTTACTTCCATCACGCTGGCTACAACTCCATCTAAGAATTTGAGAACAGGCTCCTCAACAATCTTCTTCACCTGTTAGAGAGACAAAAATCACATGATTACACAAGGAGACAGGGATGCTAGCTTCTCCTACCTCATAACAAATGCATTGCTAGACAAAACCCATAAGGCTGAGGTGAAGCTCAATGGTAAGGAACATGCTTAGCATGCCCAAGATGTTGGGTTCAATCCTCAAAATTCTTAAAAGAAAAAAGTCAGGGGCCAGAGAGATGATTAAGTGGTTAAGAGCATTTGCTGCTCTTGCAGAAGTTCCAGGTTTGGTTCCCAGTACCACATGGGGGCTCACAACTGCCCATAACTCTAGTTTGAGGGGATCTGATGTTATCTTCTGACTTCCATGGAACCAAACATGCACACGATGCACATATATATATGTCATGCATAAAATAAATAAATCTAAAAAAATTTTAAAAGAAAAATGAAAAGAACCCCATAAATTTGTAGTGATAAGTGTAATGGAAGTAGCTCAACAACTTATCAACTGAACAATGATCAAGCCATATGCAGAAAATGCCCTTACTATTCTAGCGTCACTTACTATTCTTAGCGTCACAAAAACTCCTTTGAGTAAATCAAATATAAAGGAGAAGCACTGTTTTTAGTGGAGACTGAGCCTGCCCCTACCCTAGGTCTGCACAGTCTTTTTTTTTTTTTTTTAAGATTTATTTATTTATTATGTATAGTGTACTATCTGCACTATGCCTGCAGGTCAGAAGAGGGCACCAGATCTTATTACAGATGATAGTGAGCAACCATGTAGTTGCTGGGAATTGAACTCAGGACCTCTGGAAGTGCAGTCAGTGTTCTTAACCTCTGAGCCATCTCTCCAGCTCTGGATCTACATATTCTTGACATACTCAACACCGGTCTCTTCTGAATGCAAATTTAGGACGCCTCTCGCATGTACTCAAGGTAAGGATTAAATGAAGAATCCCAACAGAAGGCAGCAGCGTGAGTGAATGTGCTCAAAGCCAGAAGCAACTGTCATCCTGTTGCGTTCAGCTGTGCCCCCACACCCCGTAAAGGATCACCCCAGATAGGCTGGCTTATCGTTCACATCAACTCCCCGGAAGGCTTGGAGTAGGCACAGGATTCTCTAGAGTACTTGGCAATGCTGCACAGTGGCCTAGGAAGGGGCTAGAGCATGGAGAAGCTGGGAAAGACTGTGGGGGCAGGGAGTCCTCAATGGTATTGGGTAAGGCTTTCCAAGTGTGGTGAGTTGGGGGAGGAATGTCCACACTCCTGTAAGGATCCCCTAACCCCCTACCTAGGCTCCATAGGAGCACCCAATAAATTCATTGGTTCTCCAGAGTGAACTTTGGAAGAATTCTGCCTCAGTTTGTCCTTGGGATCTGGGGGGGGGGGGGATTAACACTGCTTTCCTTCTCCCCTAGGACAGGAAGTTTACCCTCCTCCCCTCTGTAATCTGTCTCATTCTGTCTATTGTACCTGGGAATAATGGTATAGGATGAAGACCCGATGCCAAAAATCTGAAATTCCAAACGTTCCAAAATCCAAACTACTTTTACATCAATATGTTGTCCCAAGTGGAAAACTCCACACCTGACAAAATTATTCAAGCCACTGCATAAGCCGGGCACGGCAGGCAGGCCTGTGGTCCACTCGAAGGCCAAGATAGAAGGATCTCTTGAGCTCGGAAGTTTGAGTCTAGCCTGAGCAACAGAGCAAAACTGTTTCAAATAAAAGAAAATAAGACTATAAAATAACTGTCTATATGTATAAGGTGCATGGATATGAAGATTAAATGAGAGCAGGAGAGATGGCTCAGAGGTTAAGAGCACTGGTTATTCTTCTAGAGGTCTTGAGTTCAATTCCCAGAAACCACATAGTGGCTCACAACCATCTATAATGGGATCTGATACCCTCTTATGGTAAGCAGATACAGCATTCATATACATAAATAAATCTAGCCAGGTGGTGGTGGCACACACCTTTAGTCTCCAGCACTCAGGAGGCCGAGGCAGGTGGATCTGTGAGTTTGAGGCCAACCTGGTCTACAGAGCGAGTTCTAGGACAGACTCCAAGCTACAGAGAAACCCTGTCTCAAAAAATCAAAATAAAAAAAAGAAACAAACAAATAAATTAAAAAACATTAGAGGCTTTTTCTGATGGGCCTGGTGGCACAAATCTGCAATCTTAGCTACCTGGGTGGCTGAAACAGGAGGAATAAAGTTCAAGGCCTCCCTGGGTAAAATGGCTAAGGCCCTGTTTCAAAGTTAAAAGTGTTTTTTGTTTTTAAGTCTAGGAATATAGCTCACTGATAGAGAGGCCCAAGATTCAACCAATACCATGTTAGCCCAGCATAGCGATGCATGCCATCCGAGTACTCAGGAGGTAGAAACAACAGGAGATCTGTAAGTTCAAGGCCAGCCAGAGCTTCATTGCGCTCAAAAGACAAACAGGACTGAGTCTTCCGCTGCCTGAATTTCCTGTGGTCTATTTACCCTCAGAGCTTGCTTACCAAGTTCAAGAGTTCCCGAAGCATTTCCAGTGGAATACTAAACTCCTTATAGGTGATGCCATTGAACAGGGGGGAGACAGAAAAGCTGGAGCTGATGGTGGAGAAGTAATACTCAGGCTCCAAGGCAGTCCCATCAGGCAGGCAAGAGGCTGTAAGGAGAAAACAGTAAAACAAAAAAGACATGACTGACCCAGATAATTCCCCATAACCAATACAGTTGTGCAGATTGTTTTTGTTGCTACTACAATTCTTCTTTAATCTCAAGCTTCTCCGCACTCACAGCCATTCTCTTACTTCAGTCCCCAAGTGTTGAGATTACAGGAATGTGCCACAGCTCTCCTGGTTTTTAAGGGAGGGAGGATTGACTCTGGCTCATATTTTGAGGGTACAATCCATTACAGCAATGAAAGCATGTCAGGGGAAGCTGTGGTGGCCTAAAGCTTGAGGCTGCTTGATCACATCTGGGTGAATTGGGATGCCAAGAGCTCTCCTTGTACTTCTAGAGATGTGTGTGCGTGTGTGTGTGTGTGTCCCCGTCCGTGTCCCCATGCACGTGCACATGGGCACAGGAGCCCATGGAGGCCAGAAGAGAACATGTGCCCCTTAGAGCTGGAGTTTCCAGTGTTGTGAGTCACCCAGTGAAAATGATGGGAACTTAACTCAGGTCTCCCCCTGCTTTCTACCTTTTCAGATCAGGATGTGAGCTTTTGGCTGCTACTATTCCAGAGTAACGCCTGCCTGCCTGTTGCCATCTTCCTGACACGACGGTCATGAGTTCACCCTCTAAAACTGTAAGCAAGCCCTCAATTAAATGCTTTCTTTTTTAAATTTTTTTAAAGATTTATTTATTTATTATATATACAACATTCCTTCCATGTATGTTTACACGCCAGAAGAGGGCACCAGATCTCATTATAGATGGCTGTGAGCCACCATGTGGTTGCTGGGAATTGAACTCAGGACCTCTGGAAGAGCAGTCAGTGCTCTTAACCTCTGAGACACCTCTCCAGCCCTCTTCTTTAAATTTTTTAAGATTTGTTTTATGTGTATGGTTGCTTTGCAGACATGCACATATGTGCACCATATGTGTGTCCACTGGATCCACTGAAATTGGAATCACAAATGGCTGTGAACCACCATGCGGATACTGGGAAGTGAACTCAGATCCTCTGCAAGAACAGCAAGTGCTCTATCTAACTACTGAGCCCCCTCTCCAGCCCCTAAATGCTTTCTTGTATAAGTTGCCTTGATCATGGCATCTCTTCAGTAATAGAACAGTGACATGACTTACTTTACACCTCTCTGAAAAAGTCACATAAGAATAAATATGGAAACAAAAGCAAATAATGAACTAAACCTCTGAAACCATAAGAAAGCCCCAATTAAATGCTTTATTCTATAAGTTACCTTGGTCTTACAGCCAATAAACCAGTAACACACACACACACACACACACACACACACACACACACGGTGGGGGCATTTTAAAATGAAAACAGAAATAAAGCTCACCACTCTAAATGCATGATGACAGAGTCCTCATTTTGCTGGGAACCTGTTATCTGACACTAGGTTAACATTTATGGTCCTAGGAGAAACCTACCTTCAAAGTAGTGAAAGGCAGATCCTCCAGGAGAGCTGGGTGGGGGCATACCACGCTCCGGGCTAACCTGAAAGCCATAAGGTACAGATCAGAAAAGAACCCGAAAACCAGTCACTCATCGCAGACGCTCTCTGCCAACTGCTGTCCACACTTGAACTCCAGCGTCACAGCCTTACCTCCTCGCTGAAGTCTACTGCTGTCATAGCATTTTTTGCTGTATATTATAACACCAGTAACTATATATTTAATATTTGTTTACTATGTTGAATCTGCCACCCACCTTCTTTTGGGGACAAAGTCTTGCAATGGTCAGACTGGAGCTTGCTATGTAGACCAGGCTGACCTCTGCTTCCTGAGTGCTAGGACTAAAGGTGTGCACCCCACACCCAGCTTGAGCTGAATATTCCTTAATGTTTTGTGTCCTCTTTTTCCCACGAGTCACACATTGATGCAAACATACATACATGCACACATCCATGCATGTAGGGTTTTTGAGGAAAATGGTGTTTACAGAACTGCAGGGTCTTATATGTATGAGGCAATACCTCACTCCTCAGAATGATATACTATTTTCTTAAAAAATGAAATAGCATCTTGCTATGTAGCCCAATCTGCCTCAAACTCATGATTCTCTACTTGAGCTTGTTGAGTACTGGGCCTGCAGGTAAGTGCTACTAAGACCACTGCAATTATATACTTCCTTATTTTCAAAAGATAACACCTTTTGTTTGTTTGTTTTCAAGACAGGGTTTCTCTGTAGCTTTGGAGCCTGTCCTGGAGCTAGCTCTTGTAGACCAGGCTGGCTTCGAACTCAGAGATCCACCTGTCTCTGCCGAGCACTGGGATTAAAGGCGTGTGCCACCACCACCTGGCCAATGTTTTAAATTTTTATTCATTATTTTTATGTGTAGGTGAGTGTCCGTCTGAGTTTAGTTGCAACACACATGCAGAGGAGCTCTTGGAATCCAAAAGAAAAGGCCAGAATTACAGAAACTGGGAATTGGAGGGTTGTGAGCCGCCTGATGTAGGTGCTAGAAGCTGAACCCAGGTCATATGCAAGAATAGTAAACACTGGCCGGGCGATGGTGGCGCATGCCTTTAATCCCAGCACTCGGGAGGCAGAGGCAGGCGGATCTCTGTGAGTTCGAGACCAGCCTGGTCTACAGAGCTAGTTCCAGGACAGGCTCCAAAGCCACAGAGAAAACCTGTCTCGAAAAACCAAAAAAAAAAAAAAAAAAAAAAAAAAGAATAGTAAACACTGTTAACCTTTGAGCCCCAATTATATATTTTTTGCTGGTGTGTATGTGCATGTACATGTATGTTTCATACAAGTGCACTTTTGTGTATGTGGAGGTTGGAGAACAACCCTGGGGCTATCTGCTGGAAAGACATCCATTTTCTTTGAGACAAGGTCTTTCATTGGCTTAAAGCTTACCAATTAAGCTAGACTGGCTAGCTAGCCAGCACAGGGATCTCCATGCTAGGCTCACAAGCATATACCGCAAAAACTCAGCATTTTTCCTGAGTTGTGGGGAATAAACTCAGATCCAATGCTTGCAAAGCACACAATTTACAAACCAGCCATTGCCCCAGCTCTCAATTACATGCTGTTTTTAATTTCAATTTTAATTTTTATTACATTTTTTATTTCATTATTCCATATGAGTATTTTGTCTGTATGTATGTCTGTCTGTGTTCCACATATGTGCCTGGTGTCCCCAGAGGCAAAAAGAGAAACTAGAGTTAAAGATGGATGTGCACGGGGCTGGAGAGATGGCTCAGCGGTTAAGAGCATTGCCTGCTCTTCCAAAGGTCCTGAGTTCAATTCCCAGCAACCACATGGTGGCTCACAACCATCTGTAATGAGGTCTGGTGCCCTCTTCTGGCCTTCAGGCATACGCGCAGAAAGAATATAATAAATAAATAAATATTAAAAAAAAAGATGGATGTGCACTACAATGTGCACCCAATGTGGGTGCTGGGAGCCCTTCAATTACATACTTCTTACAGGCACCAACTATCTCAGAATAAAGTCTGAGAAGGGTGATGTAGTTTATTTGGCAAATGACTGGCCTACCACATAGGAAGCCCTCGGTTTGATTCTCTGGTGGCTATTCTTGGTTGTCAACTTAACTACATCTGGAATCAACTACAACCCAAGAGGTTGGGTACATTCATAAGGAATTTGTTTTGTTTTGTTTTTGAGACAGAGTTTCTCTGTGTAGCCTTGGCTGTCCTAGAACTTTGAAGATCAGGTTGGCCTTGAACTCAGAGATCTACCTGCCTCTGCCTGCTGTGATTAAAGGTATATACTACCATACCCATTGGGATTTTTCTTTCTTAATTAAACCATTTGAAATGGAAAGACTCACTTTTAATACAGATCTTTTGAGGTGGGAAGATTCACCTTTAATCTGGGCCATACTTTCTGGTGGCAGTCTATATGAGGACATGGTAGAAGGAAGCTTGCTCTCTTTGCCTGCCTGGTCTCACTCTTGCTAACAAGGCTATTCCTTCATTGGCATTACAGCCTACTTCTTTAGGGTTCTGGTGTATAACCGAAGACCAGCTGAGACATCCAGACTCAAAGACTGAAAAACTACTTGATTCTTGGACCTTCTATTGGTTTAGTTGGACCACAGCCTGTAAGCTATTCTAATAAATATGAACATAGATTCATTCTATCAGTTCTGTTCCTTTAAAGAACCCTAACACAAATCCCTAGTATACATATGGTGGTAATATGTAATCCTAGCACGAGGGTGATAGAAACAAGATGATCAAGTTCATGGTCATTTTCAGCTCCAGAACAACTTTGAGGCCAGCTTGGGTTAAATGTCTCAAAAATAAAACAAACAAAATCCCACCAGAAACAGAGTTTGGCAACAAAGCATTTCACAACTATGAAATCACTGACAAACATAAAAAGAAGGCTGGCACAGCAGCACTCTCCTTTGTTCTTAGCACTTAGAAGGCATAGTCAGAAAGGTAAGTTTGAGGCCAGCATGTATATAGTAAGATCCTCTTAAAAAACAATTTGTCTTGCATGTGTAAAACCCTAGGAATTGATCTCTGGTACAACGATAAGTATGTAATTTAAAAAAGCTAGGTGTGCTGGTGCATTCTTGGAATCCTAGCACTGAGGAGGCTGAGGCAGGAGGATCAGTGGAAGTTTGAGGTCATTCTAGTCTGCAGGGTAAGTCCCTAAACAAATCTTAAAAAGGGGGCTGGGCAATGGTGGCACACTCCTTTAATCCCAGCACTTGGGCGGCAGAGGCAGAGGGATCTCAGTGAATTCAAGGCCAGCCTGGTCTACAGAGTAAATTCTGGGACAGGCTCCAAAACTACACAAAAAAATCCGGTCTCAAAAAAACTAAACAAAACAAACAAACAAACAAACAAAAAAGGGATTAGTCTTAAGCAAGCTTGGTGGCTCACATCTGTAATCCTAGTACTCAAGAGGTTGAGGAGGGAGGGCTATGAGTTCTCAGCCATCTGGGTCACATAGTGAATTCTAGGAAGATCCTGTTTTGAACACAGAAAAAAGGGGAATTTTTTTTTTTAAATAACAAGAGAACTCTAATAAGAACCTCAAATTACACACAAGTGTTTCTTTGCATGAACATTTACTAAAGCTCTTGCCCCTGAGCACTCCCCTGGCACCCAGCCGCACCTGAGAAATGCTGGACACACTGCTGGTCTTCCTCTTCAGTGTGCCCTCCTGACACACAGTTAGCAGATTGCTGGGTAGGATGGAGCGGAAGTCATTAAAGGAACGCCTTCGGACACCTTCTAGCTCCTCTGGGATTCTCAGGGAATGAGGAGGGACTTTGGGAAAGAGCTTTGAGAGGAGAGATTCTTCTGAGTTGCTGTACCGTCCAAATGATCTGGAGATTCCTATCAGGCATGGGATTGCATACTTGCAAAGGTATTCTAGAAGATCAAGTGAGAGTTATAACACAAGAGTTACTTATGACAGCCACACTGCAACAATTTGTACCACTAGCTAACATTTTACAAACTATTCCTGACAACTGTGAAGGCTGAGAACAAGCCATAGTTCCAGGATTAACCCAAGGCTTAACTGACGACATTTGCAGTCTGTCATGACCAGGAATGTCAGATTGTATCTCTATCACATTTGCTTTCCTTGGGAGGTCTTGATCTATCTATGGCACATCCCAATCAGTAATATAGTTGGGTCATGCTTAGGTATGTGACCACTCCAGATTACATTGGTTGCCCTGTTTACACTCTGGGAAAAGTGACCTATAGAAGTCAACTACCCCCATATTATATCGGGCAAAATGAAGACTCAGAAGGGTAAAGTTACTTGTCAAGGATACTCGGCATTTGTATACAGAACTATGCTCGTAACCCCATGTGGCCTCTCAGTATACCAGCACACAAATGTCACCTAATGGAAAAGTTTCTATTCATCAGGTGTATACAAAGAATAAACCAACAAAACAAAGAAATTGAAAACAAATAAAGGAAGGGAAAGGAGAAGGCAGTGAGATGACTCAGTGGGTAGCAGTCCTACCCTTGCAATCCAATGAACTGAGTTTCACTCCCGGATCCCATGGTAGAGGAGAGAACCAACTCCCAAAAGTTAGTTTTCCTTTGACCACACATATGCATACCTTTGAGCTTGAGTACACACACACACACACACACACACACACACACTATACGCAGATTCAAATAATAAATAAAATTTTAAAAATTGAAAATAAAGTAGTCTAGAGGATTTCTAATCATACCTTTTTCTTGAATTTCCAAGGCCTGGCACATTCCCAAAAGGACATGCATAACCTGCAAGAGTGCCTCTAAAATCTGTAACAGTCAAGGGTACAAAACAAACCCGTTAACAAAACTAGTATTACAAAATTCAGTCAAAATTTGAAGGTGCTTTAGACATTATCTTGACCAGCCCTATCCATTTCCCCACAATAGCTGTGCCAAGGGCTAACTGCTAACCTCATGGACAAGCTTCTTCTAAGCCTGGACCAGTAGTGTCTTCCTAGGTCTTGTACCCACTGCTCTGGGCCATTTTCCTTCGCTTTCTCTAAAAAGGTCTTCAAAACATCTTTTCCTAGTTAAAAGGGCTTAGTTCTTTTCAGTTTCACTCTGCATGATCATAATTCTTCATGACTCTGTCATCCGCTTACCACTGTACAACAGCTCGCTTCTCTACATTTCCCATGAAGTGTGGGGCTCAGAACACACACATGAATACTCACCCAGACAAATCCACATTTGCGGGAGTCTAGACTTCTTTGTGGGAGCCACTAGCTTTTAGTTTTTTTGTTTTGTTTTGTTTTTTTAAATATTAATTTATTATGTATACAATATTCTGTCTGTGTGTATGTCTGCAGGCCAGAAGAGGGCACCAGGCCTCATTACAGATGGTTGTGAGCCACCATGTGGTTGCTGGGAATTGAACTCAGGACCTTTGGAAGAGCAGGCAATGCTCTTAACCACTGAGCCATCTCTCCAGCCCGTTTTTTTGTTTTTGTTTTTTTTGTGAACACTTCACATTGTTGGCTACATAAAACATTTAAATAATCGTCTTCACACATGTTGGCCTTTACTTTTCTTTCTACATGTTGTTCTTAAGCTATGAAACTTATGCAGCTGGTATTTTTAACTTTTTTTCAATTTAACTTTATTTTATGTGCATTGGTGTAAGGGTGTCAGATAGCTGGAACTGGATTTTCAGACAGTTGTGAACTGCCATGTGGGTGCTGGGAATTGAACCCAGGTCCTCGGGAAGAGCAATCAGTGCTCTTAACCTCTGAGCCATCTCTCCAGCCCTCCCTATTTTTAACTTTTTGTTTGTAGCTCACTAGACTGGGATGCAAAGCCACACTACTAAAAGCAAGAAACAGATGTGACAAGATTTATTCATAAGTAGTCAATATTCTTATATCTTCCTAATATTAATAATACTACTGAAATAGTGGGGTAAGAAACGGCTCAGCTATTAAGAGCATTTTCTGATCTTGCAGAGGAGTTCACTTTGGCTCCTGGCACCCACGTGGCAGTTCACAACTGTATGTAACCCTAGTTCTGGGGGATCCAAGCTCCTCTTCTGGCCTCCAGTGGCACCAGGCAGGGGCGTGTGATGTACATACAGAGATTCAGGTAAAATGCTCATACACATAAAATAGAAGCAAATGAATCCAGTGGGCATGAGAATCATTTCTGTTTTATACACTTTATAGACATAGCCTGACACAGTTTGATTCATTTGTTTTATGCACTTTATTTATTTATTTATTTATTTTCGAAACAGGGTTTCTCTGTAGCTTTGGAGCCTGTCCTGGAACTCCCTTTGTAGACCAGGCTAGCCTCGAACTCAAAGAGATCCGCCTGCCTCTGCCTCCCTCCCGAGTGCTGGGATTAAAGGCGTGCGCCACCACCGCCTGGCTTGTTTTATGCACTTTATACTCACAGCCTAGCATAGTTTTATTCAATGTTTTAAATGAGTCTGCACTGAATGCAGTGAGACACAGAATTTTCTACTGGTGGAGTGATATTAGTAATCAAAATTTCAGATTTTGGATTCTTTGTTTTGTTTTTTATTTTATTTGTTTGTTTTGAGACATGGTTTCTCTGTGTAGCCCTGGCTGTCTTGGAACTTGATCTGTAGACCAGGCTGGCCTCCAACTCAGAGATCTGCTTGCCTCTGCCTCCCAAGTGCTGGGATTAAAAGCGTGCACCACCTGGCTTCAGATTTTGGATTCTTTACTAGTGACATTCAATCTGTACTTTTTTCCAATTTCATCAATTTCACTGTTGGCCACATTATTTTGGCAAACTTTATTAATAGATAAAGCCTTATTGTTTAACACCTTTAATCCCAGCACCCAGGAAGCAGAGGCTAGCAGTTATCTGTGAATTCAAGGCCAGTCCACAGTCCATACAGCGAGTTCCAGACCAGTCAGAGCACCCAGAGAGACTCTGCTTAAAACAAAAAAAAAAAATTCAAAACAACAACAACAAAACCCAACCAACCAACCAGCCAAAAAACAAACAAACAAACAAAAAACCAGCACTGTGATGCTGTTCTTGATTGTCACTAAAATCCAATTGAATGGATACACCTGTGAGGGAATATTCACAATGAACTCATTAGAAATAGGAAGATCCACCTTTGTTCTGGGACACGCCTTCTACTGGCAGCCTATATAAGCACATGAAAGCAGGAAGCTCTTGTTTGCCTGCTTGCCCTCGCTCACTCTCTGGCAAGTCATGGCATCATAGCCTGCTTCTTTGGGATTCTTGGACCTTCTGGTGGTGACAGCCACTGTTGGACTAGCTGACTAGCCTGTAAGTCACTCTAATAATCTCATACATACATACACATACATACACACACACACACACACACACACACACACACACACACACACACACATAAAGCTGTTCATTTTATCACCTCTCTTCTTTAGAGACTCCTAACTAATACAGACCTTGGTACCAAAAGTGGTTCTAGGACAACAGAAGTATAGGGTGGATTTTTTAAGTATCTGGAATAGGCTTTCCTATTTGCTGACACTTACAGTTACTGAAGTCTTTTCTAGAAGCTTGGAGTATTGAAAGTCATCATGTGAAGAATATTACAAACTGAAGGAGACAAATTCATCTGATTATCCGGATTCACCAACTGTGAGGGGCAATGAACTTGGTGACTCTGTATATAAAACTTTTTTTAAAATATTTATTTATTTATTATGTATACAATATTCTGTCTGTGTGTGTTTGCAGACCAGAAGAGGACAGCAGACCTCATTACAGATGGTTGTGAGCCACCATGTGGTTGCCGGGAATTGAACTCAGGACCTTTGGAAGAGCAGGCAATGCTCTTAACCACTGAGCCATCTCTCCAGCCTCCTGTATATAAAACTTATGTCAATTTGTGGGAAAGTAAGGAAAATGATGACACCAATGGTTGCTACCATCTCTGCATAAATTGGCAAAGGGAAAGAATGAGCTTCATGCTTGCTTTAGCAGCACATATACTAAAACTAGAACAATACAGAGGATTAGAATGCCTCCTATGCAAGGACGACACACAAATTTGTGAAGCATTCCATATTAAAAAAAAAAAAAAAGAATGGGCTTTGAGGTAAAATGAACCAGTTTCCAGCACTCCGAACCGTGAAGGGCAACAATGAACTAGTGATGAACTGACCAGCTCCAGGCACACGTAAATAGTCTAAAGGTTTCGAAGTGAGCCCTAGAGGAGAATCTTCTCCAGCAGCCACAGAGCTCAAGTTGCTCTGTGGAAAATCAAACTGAAGCCCTCATTATAAGGTTGGCATAATTACAGCTAAATTAAAGTACCAGCCTCAGAAGGTGCTGGCAGTTAATTGGTAGAGGATGGAGATGTGTGGGAAGACCCTATTGAAGCTGAGAATTTGAACCCTCAGATTCTCAAGGGTTTATCTCACCTAAGGAAGCAGTCTCCTCACCCTCAGCAGATGTACTCCCAACCCAACCCCTGAAATACTACCTTTTCCACCTTTGACTAAGGAAATTAATCCTTCACTGTCTGCTAAACCAGCAGTGACTTTCTCTGAAGGAAATGCCAGCAAAGACAATACTGATGTCCCTCAGAGCCCAGCTCTAGGCCTATGACCAGACTTAGGGGAGATAAAGAGAAACGGAGAAGTGTAGTATACTGCTACTACTACAGAGCTTAATGAGCTTGCTAATTCATGCAAGCAGAAGTCTGGGGAATGTCAGGTCTCAGGTAGTCCAGCAGCCAGTCCAAATATCCTGAAATGAGCATAAATTGGACTGTAGGAGGATTTCTGGAGGTTAGATAAAAGCTAGCATTTCTCAAGAACTTGTGAAATTGGTTCCCATATGTCAAAAGGAGTCATTTCCTTTACCTCTGGCAGAAGGACATAAGGCTACCTTTGGTCCCTATCAGAATATCAAAGTTCATGCTGGCCTCCAGGTTCCCTCAGTATCACAAGTACCTGTTATACATTTCAAGGTCCATGCAAGCATCCTTCTCACCTCCTCTTCTACTGGAAATTCCCGACAGCTCAAGGGCTTCTCTCCACACAGCTACTGATCTTTCTTATAATCCTGCTATTGTCATTATGCTTTCTTCATTCTCTATTCCCTGTTACTTTCCATCCTCTCAGGAAGTCCTGGGTGAACATACCTACTCTCTCTCTTATTTTCTAACTCTCCTTTACTATGCTCTATTCCCTGTCTTTCCCCTTCTCTAATAGGGGATATGTGTGGGAATGGATCACAACGGTGTGGGATAATTGTGGAAGGAACATAAAACTGGATCAGGCTGAGCTTATTTATATGGATCCCCTGAGTGGAGAGTCTAGGTTTAATATGGAAGGAATGCTAAAAATGGAATCAAAAGTTTGTTTGAATGGTTACTGGAAACATTTGTCAAAAGAGAGCCTACTGAAAAGGAGTTGGAGATGTTAAGGCTCAGGGAAATTGCAATCCTAAAGTGGGTACACTGTGTAAAACCTAATCCTCCACACTGGGAAGGCACAGAAGACACACACTTCACTGAGCCTTATAAGTCTTTAAGACACAAACTTTGAGAGGGCCACTGAATCAGTAAAGGCAGGATGATCACAGCTATTACAATGGGCATGTAATGAGTTCTACTGCTGTGAAGACACACCATGGCCACAGCAACTCTTGTGAGAAAAGCATTTAATTGGGCTGGTTTTCAGTTTCAGAGGCTCAGTCCATTATCATCAAGGCAGGCAGCAGGCATGACATATGGTGCTGGAGAAGTAGCTAACAGCTCCTCATCCATAAGCAAAGAGAGGGACTGGGCCTGGCATGGGCTTTTGAAACCTTAAAGTTTGCTCCCAGTGACGTACTTCTTCCAACAAAGCCATTTCCTAACCCTTCTTAAATAGTGCCATTCTCTGATGACTAAGAATTCAAATATATGAGCTTACGGGGACCATTCTTACTCAGATCACCATCGGCACCATAGACAAAGCAATGTCTATATGGCCTGACTTGTAATGGTCAGCAGAGGCAAAGTGGATTTTATGGTGGCATGACTCCTATGGACCTTTGGTACTGATTAATCAATCAGGGTATTTATAGGAAGAAATACATAAGAAATCTGCTGCATTTTTATTTGATCTATATAAGCAGAAAAATTCTCAAACTCACAATATTGCTCTCTGTCCCCCAAGTTCTGAGATTACAAGTTTAAAAAAAAAAAGCTTCTGGTTTCTAGGTTGTAAAAACTGATTTTCTGAATAATAAGTCTGATTAAGAACAAGGTTGAGCTTGGCAGTGGTGGTGCATGTCTTTAATCCCAGCACCAAGGAGGCAGAGGTGAAGCCAGCCTAGTCTACAGAGTGAATTCCAAGATAGCCTGGGCTACACAGAGAAACCATGTCTCAAAAAAACAAAACAAACAAACAAAAAACACAGAATGGATTGGCTCCTGAGGAACCACACTGGAGGTTAACCTCAGACCTATACATGCACACACATGGTAAAGGAAGGAAATATTATATATGTTGGCAACTGAAACCAGAAAAGTCTCAAAGGCGAAGCGTTCCAATACAAAAAACTTTTCTTCTCTGAGGGCTGGAAAGATAGCTCAGTGGTGAGGTGATTGCACTTGATTATGAAGACTGGAGATCGAATTCCCAGAAACCCATCTAAATGCCTAGTGGGTACAGCTGCCCATCTGTAATTCCAGCCTTGGAAGGTAACAACAAGGGACTGAATCCCCCAGAACTCTCAAGATGCTAGCAAGACTAACTATACTGGTGAGCTCTAAATTTGACTGAGAGAATGAATATGATGGAAGAGCAGTTCAGAGCATGCCTTTAATCCCAGCACTCGGGAGGCAAAGGCAGGTGAATCTCTGAGTTTGAGGCCAGGATGGTCTGCAGAGCGAGTTCCAGGACAGCCAAGGCTACACAGAGAAACCCTGTCTCAAAAAAACATAATCAACAAATAAAAAAACGGGGGAGGGGAGCAATGGAGGATGATTCTCAACAGCAGCCTCAGGCCTCCACATGCAAGGAGCACACAGGAGCCTGTGCATGCACGTACATCACACCACACATACATACAAACAAAAAAGGAAAAAGTATCTTCTACGAGCAACTTCAATCAAGAACCTCGAGGAGGAAGTGAGCCACCTCTGCCCTCCTTTTTCTGCCCACCTCACACACGGTATACTGAATGAGACCAGACTCACGAGATCCTGAAAGATGCCCAGAATATCACAGGTGAAAAGAACTGCTATTACAGCATCAAATAAAGGGGCTGGGGAGATGGTAGAGTGGGCAAAGGTGCATACTATAAAAGCAATAAGATAGGAGTTGAAATTTCCAGGACCCATATAAAAAAGCTAGGAATACTGTGCAGACAGACATAAGGGATTTTAGACACAAGAGTGAAGAACTCAAGAGTAAACCACCCAATATCCTCCTCTGGCCTACGTATGTACACATATGTAACAAGACATATACATACACACACAAACAGTACCAAATAATACAAACACAACCCAATCATGCTTCACACCCCTTTCCATCATTCTGGGGTTCTTTTTTGATTAGCATCCAGGCACCACAGTCATCAGATGCTTACCTCATCCCTCAGGGAGGGGTCCCTGTAAGCCACATCAGACAGCAAAGTGACCAGGCAGAAGCTGAAGCTCTCTGCAACTGGGAGGTGACCTGGAAGACAGGAGGTTCGAATGAAATAAAGCACCAGACACAGCTGGCTCAGCATGCCCCTTTTCTCACCCAGCCTGCCAAAGGACCGGCTTAAATGAGGAAAGAAAGCAGATGTGGCAGCTCAAGCATGTAATTCCAACACTTAGGCAGTAGACAGGAAAATCAGAAGTTCAAAGTTATTCTCACCACACAGAGAATTTGAGGCCTGGCTGGGATATATGAGATCCCACCTCAAAAAACAAAACAAAAACAAATAAAAAAAAACATATAACAACAACAAAAGAGCTCAAAGAAGACAAGGGTTTGGTTTGCTGGGCTTCTGTTCTATCTATCATAGACTTTTGTAGTAATTTTTAGTTGTTTTTAATTATACTGTGTGTGTGTGTGACACATGTATGTAGAGGTCAGAGAAAGGACAACTTGTAAGATCAGTTTTTTCCTTCCATCATGTGAGTCCCAGGGACTGAACTTCTGGTAACCAAATATGAACTTGAACCCTTGTTTTGTGTTGTGTGTGAGGAGGCACAGCTGCAGCATTCTTGTGGATATTAGAAGGTAGTCTCAGGTGTGGGTGGGCCCTTACCTTTCATTTTGTTCATGTTCCTTTTTGTTAGTGTTGTACTGTATATTTCCACTGAGCTTGCCTTCAAGCTTCCATGGGACTCCCCTGTCTCCAGCTCCTGCCTTGCTGGAGTGCTGAGATAGATCTCTCGGACCTGACTGACCAAAATCCAGTTTTTACATTGATGCTATGGTCTGAACTCAGGACATTAGGCTTGTGTGCCCACCTCCCTGGCCCAACCTTGAACTTATGATCTTCCTGCCTCTATCTCCTAAATATTGGGATTACAAATTTGGTAATAGGATTATTGGTAATGGATTATTAGTTCCATGCCGCGTTCATGTGGTGCTGGAAATGAAACTCAGGGCCTCAAGCATGTTGTAGACAATCATTCTAACAAGTGAGTTATATCTTCAACCCAAGAGATAATCTAAAGGGAGTAATGGTACATGAGCATTAATTAGCCATCAAATACATATTAATATCACTCTAACAGAATGAAACAGTCACAGGCATACATGCATACTGGGCTGGAGATTGCGCCAAGAGTTTCAGAGCTGGGAGCTGCTCTTCTGATTTATACCCTAGGCCATGCCCATAAACCTTTAAGTCCTTCTCAAATTAAGCCCAACAGTAGGGAAATTCTACAAAGTAATAATGGCTGGAAAGAGCACCCCACCTAAAACAAAAGCTACAAGTATGCAGCCTTTTTGTTGAGTGTACGTTCAAATGTAAGAACTATGGCCATTGTTCCAATCATGGGCTATCATGAACCATGTAATCAATCTTAATACTGAATCAAAGACATAAGAGTACCCACTCTTTCTAAGCCAGGCGGTGATGGCGCACACCTTTAATCCCAGTTTGGGAGGCAGAAGCAGGTGGATCTCTGGGTTAGAAGCCAGCCTGGTCTACAAGATTGAGTTCTAGGACAGCCAAAGCTACACAGAGAAACCCTGTCTTGAAGAAAAAAAAAGCCCAAGCCACCCAACCAAACAGATACCCACTTGATGTGGGATTCCCCTCTGTATGCTGTGAATATGTTTTATTGCCATTGATTAATAAAGAAGCTACTTTCAGCCAATGGCTTAACAGAGTAAAGCCATGCAGAAAATCTAAACAGAAAAAAAAAAAAGAAAATCTAAACAGAGATGAAGGGGGGGGGCAGAGTCAAAGAGATGCCATGTAGCTGTTGAAAGAGACAGATGCCTGGAAACCTTACCAGTAAACCACAAGCCTTGTGATAAAATACAAAATAATAGAAATGGGTTAATTCAAGATGCAAGAGTTAGAGCCGGGTGGTGGTGGCGCATGCATGCCTTTAATTCCAGAACTCGGGAGGCAGAGGCAGGAGGATCTCTGTGAATTCAAGACCAGCCTGGTCTACAAGAGCTAGTTCCAGGACAAGCTCCAAAGCTACAGAGAAACCCTGTCTCAAAAAACCAAAAAAAAGTTCCAGGACAGGCTCCAAAATCACAGACAAACCCTGTCTCGAAAAACCAAAAAAAAAAAAAAAAAAAAAAAGAAAGAAAGAAAGTTAATAAGAAGCCTGAGCTAATAGGTCCAGCAGTGTTGTAATTAATATAATTTCTGTGTGACTATTTTGGGTCTGAGTGGACAGGAATGAACGAGTGACCTCCGCCTATACCCACTTTTTGTGGATATTCTCAGTATACAGCAGAAAAGTATTAGATTTCTATTAGAATTTTTAAATGATACCTAGGTAGCTCTGAAACATATGTGTGCATAAAAATCACTTTGGGCCGGGCGATGGTGGCACACGCCTTTAATCCCAGCACTCGGGAGGCAGCGGCAGGCAGATCTCTGTGAGTTCGAGACCAGCCTGGTCTACAGAGCTAGTTCCAGGACAGGAACCAAAGCCACAGAGAAACCCTGTCTCGAAAAAACCAAAAAAAAAAAATCACTTTGGGGTTTTTCATAATTTAGATTGCCCACTTTGGGAACTACTACTCTAGATTTTAGCAGCATGAATTATACTGCTTTTCAAAAAAGAAGGGGAGCAGCTTGGGACATGGGTTAGAAAGTATTGTGCCAAGCATGAGGACCTAAATTTGATCCCTAGCAACTACATGAAAAGCCAGGCATGCCAGCACACACTTGCAATCCCAGTGCCAGCTAGGCAGAGACAAGAAATGGAAGGATCCCTGAGACTTGCAAGCCAGCCAACCTAGTCTACTGTTGAGTTCCAGGAGGCCCTAGGTTTAGTCTCCAACACAATATAATTGCAGGTACATGCCTGAAATCCCTGCACTAGAGGTAGAGGTGGGAAGATCAGAAGTTCAAGGACAACCTCCTGTACCCATTGAGTGTGAGGCCAGACTGGATTATATAAGACCTTATCCCAAGAGGATAGGGAAATGATTAAGACAAGTACTGCTCTAGCAGGGGATTTAAAGTAGATTCCCAGACCCGTAGGGCAGCTCACAGCCATCTGTAACTCCAGTACAAGGAGATCTGATGCCCTCTTCTGGCCTCTTTGGGCACCAGACACACATGTGATATAGACATAAATGCAGACGAAACATTCATATACTTAAAACAAATAAATTATTAATTAAAAATGTTTTTAAAAACACCTTCTCAGCCGGGTGGTGGTGGCGCACGCCTTTAATCCCAGCACTCGGAAGGCAGAGGCAGGCGGATCTCTGTGAGTTCGAGACCAGCCTGGTCTACAAGAGCTAGTTCCAGGACAGGCTCCAAAACCACAGAGAAACCCTGTCTCGAAAAAACCAAAAAAAAAAAAAAAAAAACCAAAAAACAAAACCAAAAAACACCTTCTCAAGTGGATCTCTGTAAATTATGGGACAGCCTTGTCTATATAGTGAGTTTCATGCCAGCCAGAGCTACACAGAGAAACCTGTCTCAAAGAAAAAAAGAAAAAAGAAAAGAAGTAAAAAGAAAAAAATTGCCTAAAAAAAAAAACAAAAAAGGGTCAAATTACTTAAAATGTGAAAAAAAATATTGGGGGGTATGGCTGGAGAGGTGGTTTTCAGGGTAAGAGCAAATACTACTTTTGCAGGAGAACTCAATTTGGTTTCCAGCATGCATGTCAGATGGTTTATAACTCCAGCTCCAGTAGAACCTGACATTTTTGGACTCTATGAGCACTTTGCTTATGTGCATGAGAGGACATGGATACACACACCCCACCCCCACATACACACCCCCCTCACATAAACATTACACACATATGCCCACACCCACAAACTCACCCCTGACTTCCACACACCCTACACACATACCCCAGTGTCTCATACACATCCTCACACACACTCGGTGGAGAACATATTTAGCAAGCATGAGGCTCTGGGTTCAGTCCCCAGATCACACATAAATTCTATAAATTTATATATTTTAACAGTATTTCAAACAAGTCAAAACTTTCACTCTAACATGAATCTGTGTATAGAAAAGTGATCTTTGTTTAAAATTTTTATTTATTATCCCAGATTTATGTGTATATCTGTCTGTGCACATTAGTGCAGTTTCCCTAGGACTTCAGGGGGTAGAGGAGGAAGAGAAAAAGAAGAGGAGGGGGAAGGAGGAGATGATGATGATGATGCTTGTTAGGTCTCAAAGAAACGGGCTAGAGAGATGAGTGCATGCTGCTTTTGTAGAGGACCCAAAAGTTTGTTCACTGACCAAGTTCATAACAGCTCTAGGAGATCTGACACTCTCTTGTGGACTCTGAGCACTGCACTTACATGTACATACCTACACACACACACTCCATATTTTATATATATATATATATATTTAAAGAAATGAACACCAATAGCTTATGTTATTAGGTAACAGTTGTAGATACAGACTTGTATTAATTACAGTCCTTTGAATTGTGGAAACATCCATAACTTGAAGAGTCAGTTTTAGGCATGGTGGGTAACTAAAAAGGCTAAAAATACATAGATCAAGAGGTGTACAGGCACAATCAGGATGTTTTTGACAACAGCAAATTGTCTTTAGCTGAGTGAGCCCTTAACAAGTTAGGGCAGCATCACCTACTGAGAAAAAAACAGTGTCTTCGTTACAGACAACAACCCCCATGATACAAAAAAGGTTTTATAGGAAGTACTACAGAGCTAGATTCCAAAGAAACTTCAGTTTTATGGATCAGGAATGCTAAAACATTGAAGGTATTCCAAGTTGGTTTGGGAGCCTCAGGGTATGAGTACACACAGACATCTGTGTTGTAGCTAACACAGACTTGGTACATAGTGAATCTATAACCTTCCACAAAGAAAGGAAGGAAGGTAAAGGAGGGCAGCGGAGAAAATGTGGGGCAAAGGCTGTGAAGTTCCATTTGACACTCTCTAACCCCCAAATTCCAAAATACTAGTTAAAAAGAAATGCATATGAATTCACTCCATTTCTCTCTCTCTCACTCCCCTCCTCGGTTTTTTTTTTTTTTTGAGACAAAGTTTTTCCTCTGTAGTCTTGGCTGCCCTAGAATTAGCTCTGTAGACCAGGCTGCCCTTGATCTCAGAGATTTGTCTGCCTCCACCTCTACTGGGAACAGTTGTACACCACCATGCCCAGCAAGTTTTAAAGTAAGAGTTTAACTGAAACTTAACAGCACCAAAACCAACAAAACTACTTCTAGTGAACAATTATGGTTGTGTCCCCCAGTGTCCATTTCACCCTTTGGAACAGCAGAACCATAATGTGGAGAACCGATCTTTCTCTAGGAGTGAATCTATTAACTCAAAGGCAAAATAGTTGGTTTGGGGAAGGACAATGGACAGCAGATGACCCAACTGTAGCCAAGGACATACAAAAACGAACATTTCTGAAAGTCTCAAAAGAACTTACTCATTCCTAGAAGAGTACATTGGAAAGATGCAGGCTGAGCATCCTTCCCCTTCACCAATGGATTCTGGATAGCAGTGAGTTAGGTCAGCCATATCACTCCAGGCAGTTAAGTTGTCCCACTTTTGGTGGGACCAGCCAGAAGCTGCCTAATTTCCATATTTTTTCTTTGCATTTAGAATGAACATACAAAATTACCTCTGCCTTTCCGAGCTGTGCTTTCTTCTACCCAATACACTTTTGGAAGACCTCTGAGAAGTCGGAGAAGATAAGGAACAACACAGTCTTTGTGCTAAAAACAAACAACAGAAACTGTATTTAGTGAGTGACTAGTAGGCTTCTTCACATAGAGTAAGCTATCCAAATATAAGAATCCCAGATCCATTATAATGTAAACAGAAGATCACATGGCATCACCCTTCCCATTTCTATACATCACAGTTTAGAAGATGTCACAGTCTGTCCACAGAAGCTCAAGAATGCCCTACGGTGTGTAATGTGCAGCCTAGTGAACTCTGAGGGACAGGCCTTAGAAGAGCCTCTCCAGAAGGTATGCACAAGCAAGTACTCAAGTCTGCCTTCAATGGCAGGTACAGATCACCCAAAGTCACCCATGGATCCTAAAATGAGATTCTTGGGATCAAAGTGACACTCACAGCCTGAGTTTCTGGGCTTGATACTTTTCTTATTCCTCATCTTCTTCCCTCTACATTTGTTAAATTCTGTATTTTAAGTTGCCTTTTAGTTCTGGGAAGCTGACCATCAGACTTCATTGGGTAATGGTAGCCCAGTGAAGGAAATTTCTTCTTCCCCTCCCCTCCTCTTCTCTTTTCTGGATAGCCTGGAATGCTGTGAAACCAGGCTGGGCTTGAACTAAGATAGAGAGATTCGCTTGCCTCTGCCTCTGCCTCCCAAGTACTGGGATTACAGATGTGAACCAGCACCCAAGTGTGGTCCCCAGCTTTCAAACATCGACATTTGATGCCCAATGAAATAGAAACAGTGATTATTCAAAGCTTGGTCTAAATGCAAATTTATAAGCAAAAAGGAAAAAAATCTGTAAATGATAAAAGGCAGTGGCTAGAACATGTATCTGGGATCATAAGCAGAAGGACTGCATTGCACTGCCCTCTGAAGAGGTGCCTAGGCTCATCCCTACATAATGTGGGGGCTTTATAGTACATAGAATACATAGAATAAACCACCTCCACTACTGTGGACACAACTGTTTCAATGATCGCTCAGGAGAGACATAAATGCATCCTGGACAAAGCCAAGCAATATTAACAGGAAGTGAGCCAAGATAAAGACACAGATCCTTGCCTTCTTGGGGTCTAATAAACATGCTGAGTTCCACCTGTGTCCAAGAGTCCGTAGGTGGAATTGGCAGTACAGCTAAGTTATCATGTGCTGTCTGACCCTGGTCAACCCTTATGTCGAACCCAACTGCATAAAAAGTAGTTTGTACTTATTTCTTCCTTTCCATTTTAGAAAAGTCAGGTGTGTGTTTGGGACTTACGTGAATCTATCAAGCAACGCATATATCAAAGAAATATATATTTGAATAGCAGTAGTTTAGAAATTCTTTTCTGCCCTTTATTACTCATTTTACATTTAATACAAGTTGGCAAATAGAAAACTAGAATGGCCAAGGGTGCAGATGAATGTACAATGCTTGCCTAGCACGTGCAAGGCCCAGAGTTCAGGGACAAATGCTGTGAGGAAAGTCAAATACTCAGTGAAAACTGTGGCTCTGCTTTCACCTCAGGATCACTGGTTGCATTGGTCCAAGAGAGTGGAGGGAGCAGAGGTGAGGAATGCAGTTAGGACAGCTGCGGGTGTGACAGAGACAACTTTCTGGGAATCTGACTTCAGTGAATCATTTCAACTTTATTCCAGAGTATAAGGAATATATGGGACTGGGGAGCCTAGGGACAAACCTAATTTGCATTAAGCGGAATGGCTTTGTAAGTAGCAGTAAGGACCTATAGCAGAGCACCTAGCACAAGTCTTTTAGCAGGGATCTGTGCCCAGGGTCAAGTTAAAGGTGAACCAGGCTTCTGACTTAGAGACAGATAAGGTCTGTCTTCCAGGCCCAGGGAAATCCTCTAGATATGGGCAGGTAGAAGCAGGAAGTTTTGCTGGGGAGAGAGGGAGTTTTCCGTGTTGCCGAACTTTTGGGAAAGTTGCCAGGCTGTGATAGACCGCAACCTAGACCAGTCAGCAAGGCCTTTCAATAAAAAAAATACAAAAAGGTACATGAGCATGCCTGAAATCCCAGCAGTGGAGAAACAGTGGCAGGAGGATTTTACCATGTTCAAGGCTAGCCTGGTCTACATAGCTAGTTCTAGGCATGTCTTTACTAACAAATAAAGCCAGGGATATACAGGAAGACTGTTCCATAAAACAAAATATATAATAAATAATGTGTATAATTTCTAGGATGTACAGACTAAAGGTTTTAGATGAATATTCAAATATATAACATTATTTTCCTAGCAGAACAATTAAACTTAGAATTCAAAAATAGTACCTAGAAATGATAAACACCATATAAATTTAGAATTGATATCTAGTGATCAAATATTTGCTTTGAAGCTGGGTGGTGGTTGCACACGCCTTTAATCCCAACACTCGGGCAGATCTCTGTAAATTCGAGGCCAGCCTGGTCTATAAGAGCTAGTTCCAGGAACCAAAGCTACAGAAAAACATTGTCTCAAAAAAAAAAAAAAGAATTTCTTCAATTAGCATTGGCAATTATTTAACAAAGTGAAAAACAGTATACAATTTTCCACTGTAGCAAGAAGACTGGGTTTAGTCCCTATCAAAATACTATTAGTATGATTTCAAATTTTATTTCTATTTAGTTTTGATAAAGATTGTCTTATATGACTGATGAATTGTATGACTGATGAACATTTTACCTGCTACTAAAAAGCCAGTCTACTTTGTAAAATATGCAATTATATCTCAAAAGAATTTTATCTTAGCTATGTTATGATTTTAGGCAACCACCATGGCTGGCACTTCTGGGTTCCAGAGCCATGCATGTACGGACAAGCCATCAGGCAAAAATACCTAGGGGTCCCTTAAAAGGCTCTGAGTGACGCACGTGCAGCATGGTTGCATCACCTACGTATGACGCAGCTATGTAAGCCCTTGCATCGCTATGTCATCTGTATATGACGTAGCTACGTCATCCCCCTGTGTGCATGCGCTAGGCAGCCTTTAAAAGCTGGACACTCCATCTTCAGCACTCTCTCTTTCTGCACACCGATTCCCCAGGCCTGTATACGTCTCCTCTAATAAACTCCTAAGCAGGTTTGTTACGTGTTTTGTGTTTCCTTTTCACTCGCGCCAGGTAATTTCAAGCTACAGTCCCAAATTTTGAAAAAAATTAAAAGCCTTGATTATTTTACAACACATTTTTAAAAAATCAGTAGGTTGGCTGAGCATGGTAACACACACCTTTAAATCTCAGTACTTGAGAGGCAGAGGCAGGCAGATCTCTATGAGTTTGAGGAGTCTGGGCTACACAGCTAATCCCAGTACCACCAGGCTACGTAGAGAGATCCTGCCTCAAAGTAAAAAAAATAAACACAATTCACTAAGTTTCCTAGTTGCTCCATGCCACTATCCCATTTACCTTGTCTCACTCTGCCCTCATTGCTTTGATTACGTTGGAAGCACACTCTTCGTACTATAGAACTAGACAAATAAACACAATACAAAACAAATTCAAGAAATTATGAACTTAATAAAGACTCACCTGAAGATCAGATTCAATGAGAAAAACACCCAATGCAATCACTGCATCTCGCCGTCTTTCATCCAGTAGGAAGATTCCATGGAAGTCTACTGGGCACATGCAAAGCAGCTTTTGGACCTAGATTTAAAAATAAGATTTGAAAACAAAACACAAGGGACTGAAGGTATGGCTCAACAGTTAAGAGTACATATTGCTCTTTTAAAGGACCTGAGTTTGCCTGTAACTGACAACAGGGGAATCCAAGTCCTTTGGCTTTTGCAGGCACCTGCACATATCTATACACATACATACAGAAACTTAAAAATAATAAAAATAAGTCTTTAACAAAACAAAACACAGGGTGTGAGAAATAGCTCAACAGTAAAGAGCACTTATTGCTCTGGATTAGGTTTCTCAGCACCGACATGATGGCTCAGAACTATATGTAGTTCCAGTTCCGGTGATCTAACGCCTAGGGTTCTGCATGCACATCCATGTACACACACACACACACACACACACAAGCAAATATACAGCCTCCAAAAATAGAGGCCACTTTTGGAAAAAACCCATCTTGCAGAAATCCATGTACCTAGTACCCATAGTTTTTACTTCACTTAAAAGGCCATACTGGTATGTATCTAATAGAGAGTTAGTATCTAAAATATACAAAGAACTAAAAAAAAAATAAGCATCATGAAAATAAATTACTCAATTGAAGGCAATGAATTAAAGAGTTCTCAAAATAAAAAATACAAATGTCTGATAAATATTTTTTAAATGTTCAACTTTTTTTTCCTTTTCTTTTTGATTTTGAGACAGGGTTTCTCTGTGTATCTCTAGCTGTCCTGGAACTCATTCTGTAAACCATACTGGCCTTGAACTTAGAGATCCACTTGCCTCGGCCTTCTGAGCACTGGGATTAAAGGCACATGCCACCTCTGCCTGGCTTAATGTCCAACACCTTTACCTACCAAGAAAGTGGAACTATTTTTAGATTTCATCTTACTCTAGTCAGAATAACTAATATCAAAACAAACAAAAACGACAGTTGGGCAGTGGTGGTGCACACCTTTAATCCCAGCACTTTGGAGGCAGAGTTAGGCAGATCTCTGTGAGTTCAAGGCCAGCCTGGTTTACAAGAGCTAGTTCCAAGACAGACTTCAAAGCTACAAAGAAACCTGTATCAAAAAACCAAAAGAAAAAAAAAAAGAAAAAGAAAAAGCAGCAAGTGACAATAAACACTGGGATGGGTGTGGGAAATGAGGCTGTTCCTTGCTACTGGTAGAAGCAGACTGGTGCACACCTATGCTGCTTGGTGTTCACAACTCAACAAAACCAGAATTATCTGAGGGGGGGACTTCATCCATGAAAATGTCTCTATCAGAATGACTTGTAGGTAAGTCTGGGGGTAATCCTTGATTGTTGATTGATGTGGGAGGGCGCCAGGGCATGTGGTCCTGGGGAGGCAGAGGCAGGAGGGTTTCTGAGTTCAAGGGCAGCCTGGGCCACAGATTGAGTTCCAGAGCAGCCAGGGCTACAGACAGAAACGTTGTCTCAAAAAACAAACAAACAAAGAATGGTAGGTGAATATAAACCTAAGAGTCAGTCAGTAAGCAGCATCATTCCATGGTTCCTGCGTTTGCCCTGAATGGAATGGTCTGCTCTGTCCCTTTAAGAAAGAAGCTATGCACACTCCCTCCCTGCTTCCGCTTCCACCAAGTCAAGCTGATCTTCTGCTTCCAGTCTGAGTCCTTCCCTTTTCCAGTCTCTCTCTCAGAAAGGTAGCTGCTGCTGTGGCTCCTCTCCTCCCCTACTCTGTTTCTCTCTCTCTTTGCTCTTCTCCCCTTTCCTCTCCATAACCCACTAAATAAATACCCAACCTCATTCTGCATGGCGTGCCTATCCGTCTGTCTCTCACCTGCTATGTGGCTCCCTGCCTGGGACCAGCTACCTTCAGAGACCTGTGACACGTGGTCTCATGGTGTGCCCATCTGTCTATCTCTCCTTGTGGGACTGGCTGCCCCACTGAAGTCTCTCACCCACTGCGTGGCTTCCTGCCTGAGACCCGGCTGCCTTTGTGGCCTACTGTGGTCTCGGCTCGAGGACCTGCAGCATGGCCTGCTGCCCACTGCCACCACTTGGACCTGCAGCATTTTGCCACTGCGTCCCTCAGGGAAACTGCAGCATTTTATTTAAACCATTACACATTACACTGGCTTCCCTCAATGTTGGACTGAGACACGGAAGTGTAAGCCAAATAAACCTTTTCCTTTCATAAGCTGCTTTTGGTCACAGTTCATCAGAAACAGAAAGCATAATAATATAGCCACTGTGGTAATCAGTGTGGAGGTTCTTCAAAAAGCCAGAAAATAGGTCTATCCTAAGATCTAGAATATTATATCCTACTACAGAGGTTCTGTATTCATAATAGCCAGGAAATTAAAACAGCCTGGATGTTATTCAGCTGTTAAAAAAAGGAAATTATGAAACTTGTGATAAATGTATGGAGTTGGAAATAATCATTTTGTAGTCACCCAAGTGAGGAAGACAAATGTGTCATGTTCTCCTAATGTTCATGCTATCTATCCTTTGAATCTTAACACATATTAAATTGGAATACCCACACTAAATCAGGAAACTAGTAAGGGTCACCAGGGTAGGCTTTCAAGGAACTGGCACATAGCTAAGTACAGACAAGCTTCTTTTTGCAGTAGTGATAAACAGAGAGACCTACAACTGGTCACAGAACAGAGAATAAGAGACAGCAGAGTGCCCCTCTCCCAGGGTTGGGATCTGAAACGGTGTATTTTTTTCACAACAACCACATGTTCCATCTGCCTGAGTGCTGACCTCTAAACCATTACAGTTACTCTATAACAGGAGAACAATGCCTCTCCCAGACACCAAAAACTATCAAATAAAAAGCTCAGAGCCAGTTGGGTGGTGGTGCTGCACGCCTTCAATCCCAGCACTTGGGAGGCAGAGATAGGTGGATCTCTGTGAGTCTGAGGCTAGCCTGATCTACAGAGCGAGTTTCAGGACAGGTTCCAAAGCTACAGAAAAATCTGTTTCGGAAAAAAAAAAAGTTCGGGGCTAGGAATGGGCTCCCTCCTTTGGAGTTGTTGATCTTTAGGGTTCCACAGACCTCCCTCAAAATTACAGGCTACTGCCATTTTTCTGGGTTATCCTCCAGAACTTGATGTTAAGACCCTACTGCTGAAGACACATACATGAGTCATAGAACATGGAAAAATCCAGCTGGCAGTGCTAAACAGAAACCAGAAAGGCAATAAGTTAAAAAAAAAAAAAAAAGCTTGTGGCAACTCAGGTACCGGCAATATGGACTGTGAACAGGACTGCAGGATTGAGCCGACCTAGATACTTTAGGGCTATCTTAACTTTAAAATGGAAGTCAAAAAATATATTTGTCAAATGGAAATAGAAAATGCTTTGGAGAGCTGGGCGGTGGTGGCACATGCCATTAACCTCAGCACTCAGGAGGCAGAGGCAGGCAGATCTCTGTGAGTTTGAGGGCAGCCTGGTCTACATAGAGAGCACCAGGACAGCCAGGGCTACACAGAGAAACCCTGTTCTGAAAAAAAATTCTTTTAAATGCTTTCAAGAAGAGGTTTTGCTTTTGTTTCCACAGGAAACAAGAGGCTGTGAATTCCTTCAGGAATAATATGGATCAGGTTTGATCAAGGGAAACCTCCTGAAAACATGACAGGTGATATCTATCTGATGGTCTTTCCAGGACTTGGTCATTATCTCAATTTTGTCTCTGGGACCCTAAAGATGCCTTTGCCTACAGACCACAGGAAGCAGTCTGAAGATCCAATGCCCTCATTCCCAAGAGATGGTGTGGGTGATCTTTGGTTATTTGGTGGGTCATGGATGTTTGTTATAATTTAGGGGAATATAAAAGTCAGCTCCCGGGGGCTGGAGAGATGGCTCAGAGGTTAAGAGCATTGCCTGCTCTTCCAAAGGTCCTGAGTTCAATTCCCAGCAACCACATGGTGGCTCACAACCATCTGTAATGGGGTCTTGTGCCCTCTGCTGGCCTGCAGGCATACACGCAGACAGAATATTGTATACATAATAAATAAATAAATAAATATTAAAAAAAAAAGTCAGTTCCCAAATAATGACACAAAAACTTCTTAATTATGAAAGCTTGGCCTATAGTTTAGGTTTGTCCCTAAATAGCTCTTATAATGTAAATTAACTCATATTTTTTATTAATGTATGTTCTACCATGTGACTTTTACCTCTTTCTCATTCTATGTGTTTGACTTGTTCTATGCCTCCAACATCTTTTGTGTGCCAAGATTTATCTCTTACTTCCTCTCTCTTCCAGGAAGTCCCACCTACACCTTCCGCCTAGCTATTGGCAACTCAGCTCTTTACTTAAAACATCACTGCAATATATCTTCACACAGTGTACAAATGTCCCACAACAATAATTTGTGACCACTAAGAAATGACACTGAGGGCTGGAGAGATGGCTCAGAGGTTAAGAGCACTAGCTTCTCTTCCAGAGGTCCTGAGTTCAATTCCCAGCAACCACATGGTGGCTCACAACCATTTGAGATCTGGCACTGTAGCTTGGAAAGTGTATAATAAATAAATAAATAATTTTTTTTTTTAAAAAGAAATGGCACTGAAAGCTGGACCTACAATTTTAAAATGTAAAAGGAAGACATCAAAAAGAATAAGTAACTCAGAGACCTGTAAAAATGACTCAGTCATTTTGGTAAGGAAGGAGTAGTAACAACCTTCCGAAAAATGTCTGCGTCCCTGGTAAGCCTGGGAACACTCACCTTGCCTGGCACAAGAGAAGCTGTAGACTCCATCTGGATTACTGTAACCCAATGGTGATCACAAAGGGCCTGAGAAGCAGGATGCAGAGTGACAATCTATGTGAAAACTTGCTCACCACTGCTGCAGATGAAGGGACCAAGGAATGATGGCCACTGCCAGAAGCTATCAAGGCCTGGGAATGGTTTCTTCCTGACAGTTAGAAAAGTATGCAACTTTGTTGTCTCCAGTGAGACTTGTGTTGGGTTTCTAATCTACAAAACTGTAAGACAATCTATGTATTGTTCCAAATCATTAGGATTATGGTAAATTGTTAGAGCAATAGAACAAATGAAATTGGTTGTAAAGTATGGAACAAAAACTCAGTCTACACTGCTTGTTCCTTTGTTTCCTGGGAGTTACCCTTCATCTGGAAACTGATACTCAGAATGGGACCTGATCTTTAGAAAAAATAGAGAAAGCTAAGAAAACAAAAAACACTATATAAAATTTCAATAAATGGAATCTAGATAATACGACAAGGAAGTGACATGAAACATGACATGTGGCTCATGCCTGCCATCCCCACTCAAGAGGCCAAGAAGGACTGCTAAAAGTTCAAGGTAAACTTGGGCTCTGAGACCTTAAGGATTCAAAACTGGGCTCCTCATACTAATAACAACACATGCTTCTCCCACTGAATAGACTCCCCAGCCTTTTTTTTTTTTTTTGGTTTGGTTTGGTTTTTCCTGACAGGGATTCTCTGTGTAGCTATCCTAGAACTTGCTCTGTAGACCACGCTGGCCTGGAACTCAGAAAGATCCTCTTGCCTCTGTCTCCCAAGTGCTGGGATTAAAGGCATGCATCACCAATGCCAAGCTCCTTTTTTTCTCTTTAGAAACATAAAACACTAGGGCTGTTGAGATGGCTCAGTAGTTAAGAGCACCAACTGTTCTTCCAGAGGACCTGGGTTCAATTCCCAGTATCCACATGGCAACTGTCTGTAACTCCAGTGTCAGGGGACCTGAGACCCTCACACAGGCAAACATGCAGGCAAAACACTATAAAATAAAAAAAAGTACAAACAAAACAAAAACATACGTTCCCTCCATCCTATCTTCCCCAGTATCTTCCCTTTATTTATTAGTCTTTGGTTTTACTAGTGTCACAAGGTTTAATTATGGCTGCCTGTATGATCCTGACTTTGAAACTAACCATCAGAGCCTTGTGGGCTCACTGGTGAGTATACAACTACATACTATGCTTCACCTTTCCCCAGAATCTGCTGGTTGCCATTACACCCGCAGTATCTACTACAGAGTCTCCTCCCACTCCTTAACTGACTTCTGTATACTGGCCCTTAACCCAGGGCCAGTATACAGAGCTGCTGTGAGTTTGTGGTTACCATAACTCTGTATACCCTGGGAGCAGGGGGGGGGGGTCTAACAGGATGGCTGCTCAGCTGAACTGACAGAGAATCAAACTACCTCCTAAATATTTGTTTATTCCCACAGACAATGATACACTCAGCCATAAACAAAGAAACCTTCTTTTTCTTCAGTAAATGCAAAGACCCATGGCTGCACAAGATGCTGAGAAAAAAGGGCGCTGAGCGCTAGCCAATAAGACATTTACACTATCCACTTAAGTTTCAGGAACACTGCAGAAAAAGGGGTGGAAAAAAACGTAAGATCAGAGGATGGGGAGAAGGCTAAATTTTTGTTTTTTAATGTGGTAGGAGATCCCATTATCTCAGCTCCAATAACAAGCACAGTAGAGTCATAATACCACAGTACCACGTGAGACAAGAGACATGGGCATGTAAAGCCTGCTTTCACAGTTAACACAACGGGGGAGGGGAGGTGCTCGAGTGAGCACACACTATTTTTCTATAATGCTTGTGCATGTGCCGATTTTGTATGTGTAGGTATGGCGGTCAGGGGATGACCTCAGATGTCAGTTCTTGCCTTGCACCTATTTATTTATTTGTTTGTTTATTTTTGAGGTGGGATCTCTTATTGTCTCTCTCTCTCTCTCTCTCTCTCTCTCTCTCTCTCTCTCTCACACACACACACACACACACACACACACATATTAAGCATGCATTTTACCCACTAATCCATCTCCTGAGTCCACTACTTCCTTTATGTGGGTTCCAGGGATAAAACTCAGGTCATCAGGCAACAAGGGACTTTACTTGCTGAGATTATTTCTTGACCTCTATTTAAATGTTTGAAATAAAAATGATGGCATTATTATTAAAATTATTAAAAGCAAAAGCAAGCACGCTATAGGTTATATACGTGTATGAAAATGTCAAAGAACAATTTTAATTAATTTTTTAAAAAGTAGTGGCACACACCCATTTCAACTCTTAGGATTCTGAGTTCAAGGTCAGCTTGGGCTATCTAAGGAGAACCTGTTGGGAAAAAAAAAAAAAGAAGGGAGAGAGTCTCAATGCAATCCAGGCACACATCTATAATCCCAGCACTAGGGAGGCTGAGGCAAGAGGACAGAAACTTGGCTAGCCTCTGCTACATACCAAGAACATGTCTCAAAAATAAACAGGTTGGAGAGATGGTTCAATGGTTAATAGCATTTGTTGCTCTTGTAGAGGACCCAGGTTCAGTACCCAGCACCTACAGCTATCTATAACTCCACACATAGTACACATATATACACACAGGCAAAACACGCTCACACATAAATAATAAATAAATAAATAAATAAATAAATAAATAAATAAATCTTTAAGTAAAAGAAAAAGAAATGGCCAACTATGGTGGCAAATCCCAGAACTTTAGGATGCAGAGAGCGGTGGCTGAGAGTTTGAGGTCAGCTTGGTCTACATAAGTGAGACCCTTAAAAAAAGACGGTGGGCTAGAGAGTTGGTTTAACAGTTAATAACACATACTGCTCTTCCAGAAGACCTACTTTTGATCCCCAGCACACATATTGGGTGGCTCGCAACAGCTTGTAACTCCAGTTCCAGGGGAGCCAATACCCCTGAAGGCATCTTTAGACTGCACTCACAAGCACATCCAGATGCCCGCTCCATGCACAAAACCAGAAGTAAATATGCACTGTAGCAATGTGTTGACCTGCTCATCTCCGGAAACACCAAAGCAAGGAGAAAGCAAGCATCCCTCAGTCGTAAGCCAGGCATGGAGGGAAAACAGCAGATGAGAATCAACCCTACACGTTGTGGCAGGCTATGTAGGTCAGAAAGCTACTAGAGTAGCACTGTCAAAGCTGGCAAACTTGAACGTACAGCTTTTGTTACTTGAAACCTCTGAGAGAGTCCTTCCAGAAAAACAAATTCTCTGGGAAATAAAAGCTAAGCTTAAAGAATCAATGGTATGAATTTCATTGTTAAACTTTTCTTTTTCTTTTTTAAAAATAGGGTCTCTCTATGTCAATGGTTCTCAATCTGTAGATCATGACCCCTTTGGGGAAGAGTCTGAAAGACCCATTCACAGGGGTCACTTATGGCCATCAAAAAACACAGATATTTACATTACGATTCATAACAGCAGCAAAATTACAGCTATGAAGTAGTAACAAAAATAACTTTATGGTTGGGGTCAACACAACATGAGGAACAGCATTAAAGGGTTGCAGCATTAGGAAGATTGAAAATCATAGCTCTGTGTAGTCCTAGCTATCCTAGAACTCACTGTGTAACCCAGAGATCTGCCTACTGGGATTAAAGGCATGCACCACCACACTTGGCTAACCCTTTTGTTGTCGTCGTTCTTGTTATTTTCAATTGTCTTTCTCAGGTGTACTTAGAATGCTAGCTAACATTTTCTAAGTGACTCAAATCATCCTGAGAGACAAATGTAACTGTGACATGATACACATATGGAAGTAAATTTCATTAAAAATGTTCTGTTGTGGCTGGTGAGATGGTTCAATGGGTTAACAGCATGTGCTGCCATGCGTGGCCGTCTGCAGTCCTCAGGACACACATGGCAGAAGGAAATAACTGCCTCTAGAAGGTTGTCCTTTGGCTTCTACATATATGTGATGAAAACACACATCCATGTGCAAATATACACATGACATATAAATAAATATAGTAAAAGTTTTAATATTCTGTTTTTATAATAATATTTTTATTGATATTTATTAAGCTCTACATTTTTCGCTGCTCCCCTCCCTGTCTCTTCCCTCCCCCCAAGTTTTAATATTCTTATGGTCATCTATAGGTAGACGTATTTCTTAACAATTAACATGCTTTTTCTACATTTCACACAGGCAGCATTATATGTGCTCTAACATAGTTAATTAGTCAAAAGCTAGAGACCATAATTTAAGTGCCTCTCCCCCTGTGCTGGCTGGTCTTATGTCGACTTGACACAAGCTAGAGTCATCTGACAGGAGAGAGCCTCAATTAAAAAGATGACTCCGTAAGACCCAGATGTAGGGTATTTTCTTAATTAGTTATGGAGGAATGAGGGCCCAGCTCAGGACCTGAGCTGGTGGTCCTGGTTTCTATAAGAAAGCAGGCTGAGCAAGCCAGTAAGCAGCATCCTCCATGGCCTCCGCATCAGCTCCTGTCTCCAGGCTCCTGCTTGAACTCCTGTCCTGACCAGGAATGTAGAAGTGTAAGACAAATAAAATAAACCCTTTCCTCCCCACACACGTCTCCATTTCTGCTGCCTAGGAAAGTACTACAAAAACCTCAGGATTGTTCCTTTCATCTTTACTTGTGACCTTGAGCTCCCTTAAAAAAAATTTCAGTGGAAAATCACAGTTGGTAATGTACTGCGAGTTCTTGAAGCTACACAAGGTATAGTCTCAATTCCTCAAAGAAAACCAAGAAAAAGCAATCAAACAGGAGAACGAAATGATTCAAGACTTGAAAACCGAAATAGAGACAATAAAGAAAACAGAAACTGAGGGAGTTCTGGAAGTGAAAAATATGAGTAAATGATCAGGAACCACAAATGCAGGCATAAACATCAGAATACAAGAGCTGGAAGAATTTCAGACAACGAAGATACAATAAAGGAAACAGATTCATCGGTCAAAGAAAATGTTAAATCTAACAAATGCTTAACACAAAATATCCAGGAAATATGGGACATAATGAAAAGACCAAACCTAAGAATAATAGAGAGAGAAGAAGAAGAAATCCAGCTCAAAGGCACAGAAAATATATTCAACAAAATTACAGAAGAAAACTTCCCCAACCTAAAGAAGGATATGCCTATGAAGGTACATGAAGCTTACAGAACACCAAACAGACTATACCAAGAAAAAAGTCCTGTCGTCACATAATAATCAAAACAATGAACATACAGAATAAAGAAAGAATATTACGAGCTACAAAGAAAAAAGGCCAAGTACCATATAAAGGTAGACCTATTAGAATTATACCTACTTCTCAATGGAACAACGAAAGCCAGAGGTCCTAGTCAAAAGTTATGCAGTCACTAAGAGACCATGGATGCAAACACAGACTACTATATACCCAGCAAAACTTTCAATTACCAGAGATGGAGAAAATAAGATATTCCATGACAGAACCAGATTTAAATAATACTTAGCCACAAATCCAGCCCTACATACAGAAAGTACTAGAAGGAAACCTCCAACCCAAGGAAGTCAGCTACACCCACAAAAACACAGACAATAGGTGATCTCACAGCAGCAAACACCAAAGAAGGGAAATTTTTCCAATCAAATGCACCTAAGGAATAAGCTGGGGTAGCTATCCTAATATCTAACAAAATAGACGTCAAACTAAGATCAATAAAAAGAGACAAAGAAGGACATTTCATATCCATCACAGGAACAATCCATGAAGTGGAAATCTCAATACTGAATGTCTGTGATCCAATACAAGGGCACCCTCATATGTAAAAGGGCACTACTAAAGCACACATTGAGCCCCACACATAATAGTGGGAGACTTCAACACCCCACGCTCACCACTGGACAGGTCTGCCAGACAGAACCTTAACAGAGAAATAAGAGAACTAACAGATGTTATGACTCAAATGAACTTAACGACATCTATAGAACATTCCATCCAAACATAAAGAGCATACCTTCTTTTCAGCACCCCATGGAACCTTCTTAAAAACTGACCACATACTCGGTAACAAAAATCTTATAATGTTTCCATGTTGGTATCTGGCCTCACCAAAAAGGCAGAAGCAAGTGTTGAATGAACTATTATTTCCTCTTATTTAAGTCATCCACCCTACTCTTGCTGCTAAAAGCTAATGAGAAGATCAGTAAATCTGAGCTCTTTCAGTCTTGAGTCTCTACAGTCTGTCTGCTCTCAGGCTGATGAAGCAGTGGTTGTACTGCAAGCCCACAGAGCTACAGAGGCTGCCCAGGAGACATCAACAGCACCACTGTTTATGGTAACAGGTGTTCCAGCTGTTTAAAATTGATAAGAAACCAGGAAAAGACACTTGGGCTTCACTGAAGCTGGAGAGATTACTCAGTGGTTAGAGCACTGGCTGCGCTTCCAGAGGACCCAGGTTCAAATTCCAGCACCCACATGGCAGCTCAGAACCATCTGTAACTGCATTTCCAGGGAAACTGAAGGCCTTTTCTGGGCCCCACAGGCACCAGGCATGAGTGTGGTACACAGACATACATGCAGGGAAAATAGCCACACTTACATCTACTTTTTTATAAAATTAAAAAATATATACCCAGTCACAGAAAAATTTAAATGCTATGAAAAAAACACTCACAAATGTAAAATAGGAGGAAACGTTGAGCCTTTTATGCCCAGGAAACACCAGTTTTACAAAACAACCTGAGTACTAGCTTATTTGATTTAAAACAAACCAAACCAAAACCAGACCAAAACAACAATAAAACCAGGAAAATTTAAAAGCAAATTAATGTTTATTAACTTTGAGCAAAATAATTTGCATGAAGCACAAAAAATTAAAACATTGTTCTTAATTTTGTAATTCTTTACTGTGGAATAACAGGTGTGTTTGAAGTAAACTTATCGATAACTTATCAAGAAATTATAATTTGGGTTATAAAACTCTTGCTTTAAAAAAACTGGGAGGTTTTTTTGGTTGTTTTTTTTTTGAGACAGGGTTTCTTGTGTAGCCCTGGTTGTCCTGGAACTCACTATGTAGAGCAGGCTGGCCTCCAATTCAGAGATCTGCTTGCCTCTGCCTCGTGAGTGCTAAGATTAAAGGTGTGCGCCACCATTAATTTTACAATAAGTGTGTGTGTGTGTATGTGTGTGTGTATAACTACAACTTGTGGGAGTTGGTTCTCTCTTTCCACTATGTGGGTCCCAAGAATGAGACTCAGGTTGTAGGGCTTGGTAGCTGTATTAATAGGATTCTGTAGGACAGAATTAATAGGATGAACCTATATAAAATGAATCTATGTTAAAGGGCATTTATTTGAGTGGCTTTTGTGCCGTGGTCCAACTAATCCAACAATGATTGTCTCCTGACAGAAAAGCCAAGTTTCTGGTGGTCGTTTAGACTGCGAGGCTGGATGTCTCAGGTGGGCTTCAGTCTAAGCAGGTTTTATTGAATTAATGTCTTGGCTGCAGGGTAGATCTTACCAGCAAGAGAAAGGGCAAACAAGCTAAAAGCAAAGTGTTCTTTTACGTGGGCTGTCACCAGGTTTGGCTTAGATTTAGGTATGTCATCCCACTTCAAACGATCCAATCTCTAGATTTCTGATCCCCTGAAGCCGGAGTTAGAAGCAGTTGTAAGCTGACAGACTTGGGTAATGAGAACCCAACTCTTGTCCTCCGAAACAGCAGCAGCCACTCGGCCATCTCTCAGGACATTGGGCTGTTCTGAGCAGCATGGACGCAGGTGCATGCTAGTGTTCAGTTTATACTCTCTCTTTAGCCAGAAGCCTGGCTGGCATTAGATCCTCCAGAACCTGTTCACCTTGCTGGTGATAGAATCAAGCTTGAGAACATACAAGGTCAAAGACCAGCTCACTCTGCCATTCAGCTTCTCCCATCAGCAGGCGGCTGTGGAAGTCACCCTGCTCTTACCCCGAACAGGAAATGTTCTCTTTCCATCACTTCAGAAAGTTCAGTGCTAACCTACTGTGCTGAGTCTCTTCACACGTTCCTGGGAGAAAAGAAGCTGGTTTTTTTTTTATCGTGAATCCACTCAGTGCCTAGCCCTGAACAAAACACTTCATATGTGAACTTATTAAATCTTCGTTGGTTTTGGATAAACAAATAGGCTGTGAGCATCGAAGGTTTTTTTTTCTCCAGCTTACACACAGTAACTGTAAATGAGGAAACTCAGGTCTGACTAAAATCTGTCTTCTTCCGAAGACAGCATCCTTTGATGTTTGTTCTAACAGAAGCTGGTTGGCATCCTTAATCCTGGGGTTATATCCTTCACCTCCCATCCCAGTTCCAAACACATCTTTTATCTTCCAAGATAAGGGTTGGTTTGTCTTCCGACACGTCTTTCTCTTTTGAAGCAATCCTGAACTTAGTTCTCTGCCCACTAACAATAGTTCACTGCCCATTCATGCCACCGCACCTTCTCGGAAACACGCCGCCTTTGATGCGGTCTGACGCTACCATCTCTTAAGTACGCAGTCGATTTGCAGATCAGAAAGCACTTTCAGACACGCTGCTCTATCTGTCCTCCTCCACAAGCCAATGAGGAAGGCATTTTGCAAGGGGGAGGGGAGGATCATCCCATTTCACGAGAAAGACACCTCTCCAAGGTCACGGAATGAAAAGTGGGAAATTCAGGACCAAAGGCCCAGATTGGACCCTTGGTCCTTGGCTCATCCCGCCACGCCTCACAGGTACTCATGGTCCAGTCACCGCCTCCGCGGCAGCGATGTCAGCGCTGCAGTCCGCCCGCCCACAGCTCACCACCCTCCCACCGGTACCAGAGCTCACTCCGTCCTGTCGACCCCTCTCCCCGCGACCTCCCCGCCTCGCTGCCACCTCTACTAAGGAGACCCCTCTAGTCACAAGTGGCCTTCTCAGATCACCACCTCCTCCTGTCAGTCCGCTGGGTTACCTTCTCCAAGGATGCAGGTCTCTGCACAGCCAGGGAACGGGCCAGCGAAAGCACTGTGTTGAAATAAAAGCCTCGGGAGGTGCTGGAGCCAGAGCTGGACCCCGAGCCGCCTCCGCCGCCTCCCTGGGCCCCAGCAGCCGCCATCACAGCGCGCGCCCCGGCGCGGGCGGTTAGGTTCGCAACTCTGGGCCTGCGGCCACCGGGCCTCACAGCGCAGGCGCAGAGGCACGCCGGCTTCCCGGCCACGTGACCGCCGTGTCGCCCGCACTGGGTGGCGCCAGGCGTGAGGCGGCCCCGGCGCACAAGACCTAGTCCCTTCGGCCGCTCGGTGCCGTGGTTAGCTCCGGAGGCGGGGCTGCCGGCCAGTCCTGGCGGAAGTGGCGCGCGCGGCTGCCACAGAGAGTCCGCCCGCCGGCGCTGGGCTGTCGACCTCACGCCCGGTCGTCTCTCCTGCTTCCTAGGTCCAGGCCGTCGCGAACACCATGTCCGGCTACCCCAAAAGCTATAATCCTTTCGACGACGACGTGGAAGATGAGGACACCCGGCCGTCGCCGTGGAAGGAGGCCCGCGACCCGCCCGACGGGCCCGACGCGCCCATGGACCGTCAGCAGTACCTGAGACAGGAGGTGCTGCGCAGGGCCGAGGCTACGGCCGCCAGCACCAGCAGGTCCTTGTCCCTCATGTATGAATCGGAGAAGGTCGGAGTCGCCTCTTCCGAGGTGAGCCTGGGACAGAACTGAGCTGAACTGGCCAGTCTCTTGCATTATAAAACGCGATAAGGGAATGTTTTGTTGACGATCTTTTGGGATTTTTTTAAAGAGGGTGTTTACCTCGGGCAGCTCCCTTACCTATTATTCTGCATGGTTGATTCTACCTCCCTCCCCCTCTCCTGTCCACCTGTCTAGTTAAAAGGTAAACTCCAAATTATGTTCTGCCTGAGGGTCAGAACTGAGAGTAAAAATGCCAACGTGCAGACCTGTATTAGGGAAATAGTGTCTGTTTTGTTTGTGTACAACTTCTTGGGCAGAAGCCTTAGACTGTAGCTCTCTAGTGACCCAGTTAAGATGTGGACTGTGTGTGCCCCAGGTGCTAGGTGATGCCTGAAGCGCTAGAGCAAAGGAAGCCTTGCGTTCTTCTCACATCCTTGACCACTTTTCACCTCACTCATGGGAATATTTAAGTCCCTTTTGCCCGGACTCCTGCTCAGGAAAGCAGATCTTGAATTGTGTCTAGACCCTTACCTTTATAGATAATGTGTTGATGTGACAGTCTGTTGTTCCAGTCAGCTCTTCCCATCCATTTAGAAAATTTCAGAAATTAGGAATTTTGCCTTGTCTTTCCTTATGTGTCTGTGTGTATGAACATGTGTGTGGGTGTCTCCTGAAGCCAGAAGAGGGCACCTGGAGATCCCTTGGAGTTTGGAGTTACAGTTGTGAGCTGCCAAATATGGGTGCTGGGAACTGAGCTGGTCCTCCAAAATCTAGTACACTTTTGGAGGGAAGGGGAGTTTTGCTTTGGTGAATAGTCTGTCTATGAAGCCCCAGGCTAGCCTGGAACACAGAATCCTCTGGGGTTACAGGCATGCACTGTTGTGGAATAAGGATTATTTTAAGATACCAGGTTGTCTCCTAAGTCTGCTAATAGAACAGTTGTTTGGGCAGAAAAAAATAAGAAATTACTGATATATCAGCTAAGAATAAACTTAAGTATTTTGCAGTTTTGAAAGGTAATAGTTGAAACCAAGTATTGTCTTCCTTCTCCCTGGCCACAGGGACTTGGGCAGATCTGAGGTGTCTTGATTACTTTCACTTACAATCATCTCTGTCATTGCATTGCTGCTGTTTTCCCTTCTCCTACCTGTCCCTGTTATGGTATCCCTGGTTGCCAGTGTATCATCTGCCTCTAGGAAGATGATATGTGCGTATGGTTCTTACATCTGTGTACCGAATGCTTAATGTTCCAGTCCAGATCAGCTGGGTGCCTCGGTGAACAAGTCACTTTGTTTTGAGGTTAGGTCTGACCTTGAACTCAAGAACCTCCTGTCTCAGCCTTCAGAGTGCTGAGATCATAGACTTGCACCAGATGCCAGATGCCCACAGTGAACACATAGATCCTCTGGAAGAGCAGGACACACTGTGACCTGCTGAGCCATCTCCAGCACCAAAAGAGAACCTTTCTCAATAGTGTGCATCATTCTGTCATCCTGGCTATCCTGGAACCTGTGTAGACTGACTCAGTCAGAGATGTATCTGACTGTTCCTGGGGGCGCTGAGGTTCAAGGTGTGCCAGCACACCTAGCATTTTTATTCTTTTTAACTTAAAAGTGAGATATTCTTTACATATTGCCCTGTATATTATTTAGTAGTACTGAAGGCTATTTCATAGTTAAATACGATGAGGATTTGGAGGGGGGAGGCAGGCTAATGACCATATTGTATTCCACTAAATAGATGCCTTTTATCTACAACCATTCTCCTAATAGAGAACAGTATAGTACCTGCTTCCTACATGGACATCGTGTTTGTATACCTTTCACTACCTTGGCCAAAGTCATTCACTCTCCCAGGACACTCTGCCTCTCCTGTCGCAGTATGGCATACTACAATGATCTTTTTTTCGGAGCCTGGTGTCTCAGTTCAGCAGAGCTCCGCAACAAACCTACTGTTGAAATGGGGGCTGTGTTGACCCCGGTGGGCGAGGGCAGTTGACACATGATGTGCTCAGCCACCTTGGTTAGCACATGTTCCTCAGGAGCCCAATCATTGAATCTTTCCAGTCCTTGTCACTGAAGCCACACTGGGCATTAGACTCAGAGAGGTGGGAGAGACAGCATCCCTCTTTTTTTTTTTTTTTTTGGTTTTTCGAGACAGGGTTTCTCCGTAGTTTTTGGTTCCTGTCCTGGAACTAGCTCTTGTAGACCAAGCTGGCCTCGAACTCACAGAGATCCGCCTGCCTCTGCCTCCCGAGTGCTGAGATTAAAGGCGTGCGCCACCACCGCCCGGCGACAGCATCCCTCTGGCCACAGCATCCCTCTTAAGCCGGAGCAGTAGCAAGAAAAAAATCTTGAGATTTTCCCCAGTTAGGGTCAATCCATTACCAAAAGTGTACTCTTGTTTTCTAGAAAACTAGTGGGGAGCAGTCATTCCCAGTGAGGGCGTCCCGGCTCCTCCAGAGTCTTTCGTGGGCATGCTGATGAAGCCTGTTTCTCAGCAAAGACTGGTAAGGACAGAAAGACAGTTGCTAGATCAATTCCTCTCCAGTCCTCAGGGATTTTTTTTTAAAATGTACCCTAATAACCAATGTGTGTTTCTGAATCTACTCCATGCTGAGGAAATCTCCAGCACATACAGAACCCAGCAAGTTCCATGTTTGCTCAGCCGTACCCACTAGAACCTGTTAGTGTGGGTGTTTATTACCTTGGGAGATGAGAGAAATAATGAAGAAAAGTTTCTTTCTTATTTTCCTTTCTGAAATAGAGTTTTATATTGCCCAGGCTAGCCTCAAACTTGCCGATCCTCTTGAGTTCACTTCCAGAGTGCTGGGAGTGCATGCCTGTGCCATCGCACCCAGTTTTTCCCCAGTCTCGGGGGATAAATTCCAGGTTTCTGGATTCACTGCCTTGACCCCAGATTGACATTCATATACTTATCAGTTAATAGCTAAGTTTAATTTCAAACTCATTATCAGGCCTACCTGATAATGCTTTAAATGTAGATTGTGGCGTGAACAAGTTGTTACTGCTGCCCTTGGGAGGCCTCAACATCATTTGCTATGTGTTTCCTACTGGGTTTTGATGGGTCCCACCCATACCCTTCTGTGCTCACCACACAGTTCCACTTCCCCTCAGTTACTCCAGCTGCCTAGACTAGCGGCCCTCTTCAACTCAGCATTTACCCCACCCCACCCTTGAGACTCTCTGATACACTCCTTAAACCAGGCCAGGAATCTTTACTGGGGTTTGGTTCACTGTGATAAGAAACAACCAAGTGTGTAATGACCTTTGTATTGTTTTTCCAATGAAACAGCTCAGTGAAGCAAGGATGTGCCTGCTCCTCAGTTCTCAGCACCACAGGGTGGCTAGAGAGTTGGGCTGAACTTGCCCTTACCCTGCGTGGGTTATGTGAGCCTTCAGGGTGGAGTTCGGATTGTTAAGTCCCCACCTGATCAGTAGCACTGGAAGCGCCCTTGGCAGACATGAGTTCTCATGAGAAAGTCCCCCAGACTGTTCCATGCTCAGCCAGCAAAAGCCTCTGATCCCCTGAGCCCTCACAGTACCCTGGAACATAGCCCGAGTGTGTCTCACATCAGGCTGTCTATGCTCTAGCACGGGCTTTCTCTCCCTGACCTCTGCTTCCTCTTGCTCTCAGGAGTCACTCACAGAAAAGAGGAAAGGAGGAACCTTGTCTGTACTTTCTTGGCATTGCAAGAATATCCCCTCTTTTTTTTTTTCCCTGTTTGAGTTTAGAAAACTCTTGAGGCTTAAAGAAGTTGGGGGATCAACTGTAATCATCTCATAGTCACATGGAAGGCATTTCCTTGTCCTTTGTTTTTAGACAGGGTCTCATGGAGCTCGACTGGCCTCCCCCTCTATGGTCCTGAGGATGGCTCTGGACTCCTGATTCTCTGCTGTCTCTTCCCAAGAGCTAGGATTACAGGCATGTCCCACCAGCCCAGTTTACAGAGTGCTGGGGATTGAGATCCTAACATCCTGTGTGCTGGGCAAGCACCCTTACCTGCTGAGCCACATTCCTTGTCCAGGAGTTCCCCCCCCACACGCCCCCAGCCACCCTGGGCCAGTACTGGCCTCATTCTCACAGAGGCAGATGGAAAAGTCAGCACAGTTCACTTCTGAGCTATGGAAGCACACCTCCAAATCCACAGCATTCGAGGTCTATCTTCAGCATGGCTGGAGTATAGTCTTAGCCAGCCCATCCTCACAGGAAATGCTGAGGAAGTACTACCAGCCCCCCCCGCCCACCTCATGCCCTGCCACACCCCTTCCTCCCTATTTGGTCCTAGGTCAGAGCACATTAGATCCAGCCATTTCTTATTCCTTTTAGGGAGGAGTCTGACCAAAGAAACTCTTTGCTTTGCTGGTTTCATGCTCTCCAGTGAACAACAGGTTCTGGTACATAGACACTTCCAGAAATAACCCTCTCTCCTCTGGCCTTCTGCCTCTCAGAGGAAAAGCCATCTTTACTTAATTCTCTATGTTCTCATTGTAATGCCTATGTCAGGTGTCTGCTTTCCTCTGCAGCTGAGAAGCTGTGTCGCTTGTGAAATGAGATCTCCCTGCAGTCCTGGGAAAAGTTGTCAGGCTCTTTTGCTTCCCCCGAAGCTTTCTTAGTGGAAAAGAGAAGTAGCTTTGAGAAAATCCTGTCATGATAGGAAGAACTGACTGCTAGAATCCCCAAAGGCCTCTGGCCTACCAGAGCTTCGCCCATTTCAGCCCTCAGTCTCAACTGTTGTCCTGTCCAGTCATCCAGAACTGGCTGTAGCTCAGGGTTGAGCACTGTATGTTACAGTCATCCAGAACTGTGGCTGTAGCTCAGGGTTGAGCACTGTATGTTACAGTCATCCAGAGCTGTGGCTGTAGCTCAGGGTTGAGCACTGTATGTTACAGTCATCCAGAACTGTGGCTGTAGCTCAGGGTTGAGCACTGTATGTTACAGTCATCCAGAACTGTGACTGTAGCTCAGGGTTGAGCACTGTATGTATGTTACAGTTATCCAGAATTGTGATATAGCTCAGGGTTGAGCACTGTATGTTACAGTCATCCAGAATTGTGGCTGTAGCTCGGGGTTGAGCACTGTATGTTACAGTCATCCAGAACTATGACTGTAGCTCAGGGTTGAGCACTGTATGTATGTTACAGTCATCCAGAATTGTGGCTGTAGCTCAGGGTTGAGCACTGTATGTTACAGTCATCCAGAACTGTGGCTGTAGCTCAGGGTTGAGCACTGTATGTATGTTACAGTCATCCAGAACTGTGGCTATAGCTCAGGGTTGAGCACTGTATGTATGTTACAGTCATCCAGAACTGTGACTGTAGCTCGGGGTTGAGCACTGTATGTTACAGTCATCCAGAACTGTGGCTGTAGCTCAGGGTTGAGCACTGTATGTAAGGCATTGAGTTTGACCTGCAGTATGCAAAATAGTACTAATAATAAAGAAGAGAAGAGGAGGAAGGAAGGTAGAAAAAATATACATGGGTGCAACAGAAATCATGTAGCCCTGGTGTTCCACAACAGTCTGTGAGGATGATAAGCTTGGAGACTCTGAAGATAAGTTATCGGGTCCTTTTTGTCTCTGAAAACTAGCTCTTTAAGTTTGTTTGACACAGTGCAAAAATATTTTTCTTTTCACTTAAAAATTCCTAAGCTGTCCAGCAGTGGTGGCGCACGCCTTTAATTCCAGCACTTGGGAAGCAGAGACAGGAGGATCTCTGTGAGTTCGAGGCTACACTAGTCTACAGGGTGAGCTCCAAGATAGGTTCCAAAGCTACACAGAGAAACCCTGTCTTGAAAAACAAACAAACAAAACAAAAGTATGGCAAGACGAAAACCACAGAAGGCCAGGAACTCTCCTTAGTCCCTCTCCTGTCCAACTTCCTCGTGTGTTCCAGGACTACATATTGAGATCTTGTCTCAAAAAATAAAAATGCCTAGTGGTGGAGATACAGCTTAACAGAAAACAGAGTTTAAAGAAAAATTCAAAAGCAAAGGGGTCCTGTGCCTCACTCTTTGGGGTCAGAGCATAGCCTCACACTCTTAGGTAGTTGCCTAACTCAAAGAGGTATGTATACCTAATGAGCAAAGTACAACTCTTGAGAACTGGCCACAACACAAAGTGCTGACTGAGATTGAACTTAAATTTTTACCAGGTGGTTTCTTTACAGTGTTTCACGTGTCGTTTTGCCTTATTTAGCCCTTTGATAGAAAAGGCAGTACAGTTTGTTTACATGTCTCGGTCTCTAAACCAGTGGCTTTCAGCCTTTCTAATGCTGTGGCCCTTTAATGCAGTTCCTCATGCTGTGGTGACCACAACCATAAGATTATTTTCATTGCCACTTCATAACTGTAATTTTGTAATGTTATGAATTATAATGTAAATATCTGTATAGTGGGTCTTTATATGGCTGGCTCTCTAATAATGAGATAGAGACTTATTCATTATGAAAGTTTAGCTTTAGCTTAGGCTTGTTCCCAACTAGCTCTTAAAACTTAGATCAACCATTTATATTAATCTATCTATGTTCTCCTCAGTACCTCTCCTGAGTATCATATGTCCAACTTCCTCCATGCGTAGCTAGTGACTCTTCTGCCACAGATTCTTTTCCAGAGTTCCAGTCTCTGCCTGGAAGTCCCGCCTATCCTCTTCTGCCTAACTATTATTTATTTAATAAAGAGTCTCTTCAGCTCTTTATTAAATAAACCAATCAGAAGGTACCTTGGGCAGGTTAAACAGAGACACATCTTCACACAGTATACACATTATCCCAACATCCCCCCTGATTCCAAAAAAGGCTGTTTCTCTAACACCAATAAACCACACAGTAAGAGCAATTATCAGGTAAGAATTAGATTCACTCTGTCCAGTCCATTGTCTTTGGCAACTTTAGAGAAAGTACTCTATTCTCTAATCCTGTCTTGGTGAGTCCAGACTTTTTTTTAATATTTATTTATTATGTATACAATATTCTGTCTGCTTGTATGCCTGCAGGCCAGAAGAGGGCGCCAGACCTCATTACAGATGGTTGTGAGCTACCATGTGGTTGCTGGGAATTGAACTCAGGACCTTTGGAAGAGCAGGCAATGCTCTTAACCACTGAGCCATCTCTCCAGCCTGAGTCCAGACTTTTATACCTAAATCACTTTCTACCATAACTTATATTACCAACCTAGACATATCTTTTTCGACCTTAAAACATTTTCTTAGATAAATAACTTAAACGTTTATGTCTCTCAACTTTTATAAACTTTACATCCTTTTGTGAGTTTCTTTTCTGGATTTGGTAACAAGGAAAACTGTAAAACTTTAACTATCTAGTCTTCAATCACGTCAGAGACCTGAGAAGGATAAATGTCATTTGAGTAAACAAGAAAGAGCAAGCAACTTTCAAAACTATAGAAATGACAGAGACTGCTGACTGCCTGGACAGTCATCCAAGGTTTCTTTGACAATGTTGGGCATCCATCTTCAGCCAACAGGCCTAAAACATCTGACACTTTTCTGTAAAGCAGGAATTTTGGAGGACTGTCCAACTTTGTCTTGGCAAAGTTCAGTTGACTTCCTTTGTGTTCTAGTTGTCCAGTTTGTAAATTCTGTCAGTAGTTAAGGCAAGGGCATTTTTTTTTTTGGCCCCATGGCTAACTTTGCCACATTTGAAGTAAGTAAGCTCCATGTGGAGGTTCTTCGACACCCGTCGTCTTCTTTGAAGTAGATTGATGCTGCCTAGAGTAGATGTGTCTCACTTTCATGAAAAATCTTATGTTATTAAAATATCCTAAATGTCATATTCTGTAAATCTCTGAAGTGTTTGAAGACCACATATCTATCTAAAATATATCTCTGTTTAACCTTGAAAACATACCTAACTTGACTACAAGTTTGATTGTTAGAGTAACTACTAACCTCCATTTCTTAATTATCCTAAACATTTTTCTTTTTTTTAATTAATTAATTAATTTATTATGTATGCAATGTTCTGTCTGTGTGTATGTCTGCAGGCCAGAAGAGGGCACCAGACCTCATTACAGATGGTTGTGAGCCACCATGTGGTTGCTGGGAATTGAACTCAGGACCTTTGGAAGAGCAGGCAATGCTCTTAACCGCTGAGCCATCTCTCCAGCCCCTCCTAAACATTTTGTAATAATAACTTTTAATAACTAGAACTTTACATTACATTTTAAGTGAGTTGCATAGGTATAATACCTTAAACAAAAGTAGAAACATATATGTAATCTTACATATGTATCAATGTACAAAAATCCATACCAATGTAAAATATTTGAGACTAGTAGTTGCTTTTTAAGTTTAAAAGTAGATTCAATAATCTACCCTTTTGTACTATCATCGCTGTATCTCCTTTTTTCTTTTTATCCCTTATCCCCTCATTTTTCCTTCAACACTAGATAAAAAGAAGGATAGAGCAAAGAAAAAGAAAGAGATTTCCAAATCTAACTTCCTTTGCTTAGTTTTCTCCCTATGACCAATAACAACTTGTAACCAACCCTTCCTAAATGATAACAAGCATCCATAATCCACCAAATGACCAAAACCTACCCACCCGACCTCTTGGGAATGGGTGTATTGTGTTCTTAAAATTGCTTCCTAATATCTGGGGGTAACAGCATCTTTAGGGAACCCTGAGAAAATTGGGATCATGGCCAAGTTCTGGGAGAGCTAGCTGTATCATTTGTCATCCAGTGTCTGTGTGATGGAAAAGTGCAGGGCTTAACTGAAGTTGTGGCTGGAGTAGTCTGTGAGGCTGGACCATCTTAGCTAGCTATTTTCAAATTGTCTTGGGTACAGATATTTGAGGAAATGACAACAGAGGCATTCTGTGAGACTGGATCACCTGGGCTATCTCTCTTGTCTTCATTGGTGTCTGGTTTTTTTGTTCTGAAAAACATAAACTTTTGAAGGTAATATACATATCTTCTTTAACACAACTGTGGAATATTCAGTGTACACAAATCAGTTAAAGATGATTTTCTGCTCTATGTTTGAGCAGGTAAAAGGCATCTGTAAACTTTATAAGTCTGTTTGGACTGCATAACCAAACTAATAAAAATATCCACCCATGCTGTATGAAAGATTGCCATGTAATGATAATAAGTCATGAAGACTCTGTAGCCAACAAGATTTATCCTGTCTCATCTAGTCTCAGAACTATTCCCATGTAGAGGGATCAACATATACCTCATCTGTCATGTAAGTTTTCTTGGTTTCTTTCTAAATGTCTGCAGCCAAGATTTTCAGGAGGTCTCCCCCAGTCAAATCTGATCTTTATTAATTTTTCAGGAATCCTTAGCTTTTCTTTTCCTGTAGATACAAAAGCAAAACCTCTCCCCCAACACAACACATTTTCTGAACTTCCATTCTGAAGTTAAGACATCATATAGGCTAGTTTAATTTAATAGTTTTTTTTTCTACAATCTAATGTCTGTCCTCAGCTGCTGTTTTTTCTCAATGAGCATTTAAAAAAAATTTAAAGTTAATAAATCACTAGATAATCTATCCCTGGGGGGTCTTTGTTACCCCTTTCTGTTTATTAAGCATCTCTTTCAAAGTACTGTTGGAGGGGCTGGAGAGATGGCTCAGTGGTTAAGAGCTCTTCCAGAGGACCCGGGTTCAATTCCCAGCACCCACATGGCAGCTCACAACTGTCTGAAGATCTAGTTCCAGGGGACCTGACACCTTTGCACCAATGCACATAAAATAAAGTTAAATAGAAAATTAAAAAAAACAACAACAAAGTACTGTTGGATTTTTCTACAACTTCCTGTCTTGTAGGATTGTGTGGTATACCTGTAATATGCTTTATGTTGTAATATTGCAAGAAAAAAACTGTTTCATTTTACTAGAGCCATATACTGGAACATTGTCAGTCTTAATTTGTACAGGCTTCACATAATAGCCATAATTTCTAATAAATGTATAATTACAGAATCAGCCTTTTCAAAACCCAAAGCTGTTGCACATTAAAATCCTGACTATGTGTCTATGGTATGGTACACATACTTTAATTTTCCAAAATCTGCAAAATAAAATATCCACTTGCCAAATTTCATTTCTTTGGGTAACTTCCTACAATTAAGGGAGTGTAGTTATACAAAGAAAAAGTACAACATTTCCTTATAATTTGCTAGGCTTGTTGCCAAGTGTCAGAAAAATCTTTCTTTGAACCTTTCCTGTTAACATGGTGTTTCTTATGAAAGTCTGAGGCTTCTAGCACATTTCCTATTAATAGCTGATTAATTTCATCATGACCTTGTGCTACAGAGCCTGGTAGACCTATATATGATATGATAGTGTTATTTACAAGGGATGATTTCTATTTCTGATGACCTGTTGTAGTTGAATAAGACAGCGAAGTTAATTCTGAATCATCTGGAATAAATTCAGTGGTTTCAATATGCAAAACAACTCTTTCTGCATATAGAGCATCAGTCTAAAAATACCATGAAAATAACATATAATTCTGTTTTTTTAACCGAAGCGTATGGTCTTTGAGGCACTTTACTTACTTTTCCCGACTTATCACCTGCCTTTCCTGATTGATTTGCATCAGTTTAGAATGTAGGAGCTCCATAAATTGGTGTCACTTTAAGTATATGAGGGAGAATCTAATTAGTTCTTTTTATAAACTGGTCTCTTTGGGATATATGTTGTTAATCACTTCTAAAATATTACTACAAGCTTTTTGCCAGTGTTAATTTTCTACCCATAATGAGGAAATTTCAGCATTAATAAAGTAGCACAATTTCTGCTGGATCTATTCAGGCTAATTGATGAAGTCTCATTTTTCCTTTCAGAACCAACTCAGAAACCCTTTCTACATAAGTCTTTAATTTTTTATTCTGTTTGTGTGCAAAAAATATCCATTCTAAGATATTATTTTTCTCTCTTCATAAGAATTCCTGCGGAAGAATAAGTAGACAGCAAAATAACTAACATAGAATCGAGTTTTGAATCCAAACGATCCACATGTGCATCCTTTAATTTCTTTTCTACTGGATCTCTTAGCCTCAGATGATAATTTTCTTGGACTATTTAAGTTCAAATCACCTTGTAAAGTTTAAAATAAATTGGTTAGCTCTTGAGTAGTCAATCCAATTGTGGGTCTTAGCCAATTATTATCTACCAGCAATTTTTGGAAATCATTTAAAAGTTCATAATTTATCTCCTCTGATTTGTACTTTCTGTGGTCTGATTTTCTGTAAACCTATTTTATATTCTAGATAATTAATAGATTCTCCTCTTTGTATTTTTTCAGGAATAATTTGTAATTCCTAACAAGGCAAAATTCTCTCTCTCTCTCTCTCTTTTTTTTTTTTTTTTATTTTCGAGATAGGGTTTCTCTGTACTTTTTGGTGGTGCCTGTCCTGGAACTAGCTCTTGTAGACCAGGTTGGCCTTTATCTCACAGAGACGCCTGCCTCTGCCTCCTTGGTACTGAGATTAAAGGTGTGCGCCACCACCGCCCAGCTCTGCTTCCCATGTAGATTAGATCCATGTATGTCTCTTTTAGGGTCCTCATTATTGTCTAGGGTCTCTGGGATTGTGAATTGTAGGCTAGTTTTCTTTGCTTTATGTCTAAAAGCCACTTATGAGTGAGTACATATGATATTTGTCTCTCTGGGTCTGGATTACCTGTCTCAATATGATGTTTTCTAGATCCATTCATTTGCCTGCAAACTTCAATATATCATTGTTTTTTCTACTGTGTAGTACTCCATTGTGTAAATGTACCACATTTTCCTTATCCATTCTTCAGTCGAGGGGCATTGGGGTTGTTTTCAGGTTCTAGCTATGTCAAACAAAGCTGCTATGAACATAGTTGAACACATGTTCTTGTGGCACAATTGAGCATCCTTTGGATATATACCCAAAAGTGGTATTACTGGGTCTTGAGGAAGGTTGTTTCCTAATTTTCTGAGAAATCGCCACACTGACATCCAAAGGGGCTGTACCAGCTTGCACTCCCACCATCAATGGAGAAGTGTTCCCTTTTCTCCACAACCTCTGCAGCATAAGTTGTCATCAGTGTTTTTGATCTTGGCCATTCTTACAGTCATAAGATGGAATCTCAGAGCTGTTTTGATTTGCATTTCTCTGATGACTAAGGATGTTGAGCATCTCGTTAAGTGTCTTTCAGCCATTTTAGATTCCTCTGTTGAGAGTGCTAACAGAAATATTTCAAAACATGCACAAGATAAGGCAATTCATGACAACTAAGTCAATACTCCAGAAAATTCTCAGCATCATACACTAAGGGAGAAAGGCAGTGAAAACACAAGAACACAGAGAGAAAGATCTGTCATGAAAGGAACACACGAACAGAGGAGATCTAAGGACTCAGTCATGTCCAATACAGCAAACCAAAAAAGATGAACCGCCCCTAGAAGAAAGAGAAAGGAACTTTCAGTAAACTAAACAACCAGAACAATAAACAACAAAGTTATTCAGGGCTGTGGTGGGGCTTTACTCCCAGCACTCAAGTGGCAGAGGCAGGGGATCTTTGTTAGTTTGAGGTGGACAGTCAGAGCTACACAGTAAAACCCTGTCTCTGAAAACCACAAAAACAAACAAGCAAAAAAGCCAAAGTTATAAGTAATACAAAATCCTTCTCAATTATAACCTTGAATGCAAAAGCCTAGACTCACCAATTACTAAACTACATAGACCTGACTGGAGTTTTTTAAAAGGCAAGGTCTGTCTATTTTCTCCAAGAAATGCACCCAACTAGGAAGGCAATTCATCAACTGAAAGTCAGAGGTTGGAAACCAAACTACCAAACAAACAGAAGTTGCAGACTTCTGCGGGAAGCTAGGATAATGATTTTCATATCTGGTAACGTAGACTTGAGACTAAAACTACTCACAAGGCAGAGCCACTCCTTACTGATATACGGAGCAGTTCACCAGGAGGCCATAACCACTGCAAATATCTTGGAATCCCCAATTTCATCAAGTAAACTCTAAAAAGCAAAAGGACCACATAGATCCTAACACAGTAATTTTGATAGGGAGACTTTAAGACCCTGCTTCCACTCTTAGGTCTTCCAAACTCAAATATTGTCTTTTGGGGGTTATTTTTTGTTTGTTTGTTTGTTTGAGACAGGGCTTCTCTGTAGCTTTGGAGCCTGTCCTAGAACTCCTTTTGTAAACAAGGCTGGCCTCAAACTCACAGAGATTGATGTTTCTGCCTCCCGAGTGCTGGGATTAAAGGCATGCACCACCACTGCCCGACCGAAACTCAAATATTGTTAACAAAACCTCAGAACTAAATTATACCATAAACTAGTTGGATATAACAGGTATCTACAGAACATGCGATCCACCAAATAGGGAGTACATATTCTAGTAGCACAAAGAACCTTCTCTAAAATTTATCACATTGTAAACCACAGAGCATGCCTTAAATTTTAGGCAAAAAAAAAAAAAAAAAGACCTGAAGTAATTACCTACATCTTATTAGATAAAAATGAAATAAAGCTAAAAATCGATGGCAAAACTAACCACGGGGGGCTGGAGAGATGGCTCAGAGGTTAAGAGCATTGCCTGCTCTTCCAAAGGACCCCAAGTTCGATTCCCAGCAACCACGTGGTGGCGCACAACCATCTGTAATGGGGTCTGGCGCCCTCTGCTGGCCTGCAGACATACACGCAGACAGAATATTGTATACATGATAAATAAATAAATAATAATAATAATAAAGTCAAGGTAAATTATTTAAAAAAAAACTAACCGTGGGAACAAAAACCCCCCCACAAATACTGGGAGACTGAATCAGTATGCTTTTGAATAAACAGTGGGTCACTGAAGAAAGCAAGGGCAGGGGGGTGGGAGTAAGATTCTGAGAATCAAGTAAAAGTGAGAGAGCACAGCCCACCAGCACCTCTAGGATACAGCCAAACAGTCCTGTAGGAGAGGTTACAGTGGAGGTGCACCCCTTCAACCCCAGCACTCAGGAGGCTGAGGTGGATGGTTCTCTGAGTTCAAGGCCAGCCTCCTCTACTGAACCAGTTTCAGGACTGCCAGGGCTACACAGAGAAACCCTGTCTCAAACAAAGTAGAGATACAGTTTGATGGTAGCATGCTTGCCTAACGTGCATGAAGTCCCTAGTTAAATCCCCAGTTAAAACCTTATTTTAAAAAACTAGGGAGATGGTCCAGTGGTTAAGAGCAAGAGAATATATTCTAGTGGACCTGAGTTTGGTTCCCAGCACCATACCAGGTGGTTCATAGCCACCTGTAACTTCAGCTCCAGAGAATCTAACACCTCTGGTCTCAGTGAGCACCTACAGTTATGTTCACACACACACACACACACACACACACACACACACACACACACACACATTAAAGATAAAAACATCCCTGAATTTGAGACCAGCCTGATCCACATAGCCTATTTCTAGATCAGCCAAGACTGTGTACATAGTGAGATCTCAAAACAAAAAGTATTCAACATCTTTTTCAAGATTATTTTTTAATTATGTATATGTGGGGGGGTAAACCAGTTGACCTTGAACTCAGAAATCTGTCTACCTCTGCCTCTCAAGGGCTGGGATTAAAGGTGTGTGCAACCATGCTGGTCTTTTTTTTAATATTTATATTTATTATATATACATTATTCTGTGTATGCCTGCAGGCCAGAAGAGGGCACCAGACTCCATTACAGATGGTTGTGAGCCACCATGTGGTTGCTGGGAATTGAACTCAGGACCTTTGGAAGAGCAGGCAATGCTCTTAACCTCTGAGCCATCTCTCCAGCCCCCATGCTGGTCTTTTTAAGTGGGGACAAGTATGGGCAGTGTCCATGAAACTTGAAAGGTCCATAAGATGGGGGAGGGGGACTTTGAATAGGTGGGGAGGATCCTGGAATATGTGATATGTAAGTGGAAGGAGGAATGGGAGGGGGGCTGAGGGTACATCAGGAACAGTACAGTAGGGGAGCAAACCAAAAGTGAGTATGAAAATGGCATAAAGATGGGCTGGTGGGCTGGATCTATTAGTAAAGATGCCTGCTGCCAAGACTTCCCATGTAGGTCCATCCTCAGGAGAAAGGACCTCTGTCAAGTGGTCATCTGACCTCCAGGTGTGACCCCCCACTCCTCAGCCAAATTAATAAGTAAGAAATTTTTTTATTTTATTGATATTTATTGAGCTCTACATTTTTCTCTGTTCCCCTCCCTGTCTCTCTCTTCCCCCCTTCAATTCTCCCCCAAGGTCCCCATGCTGCCAATTTACTCAGGAGATCTTGTCTTTTTCTACTTTCTACTTCCCATGTAGATTAGATCTATGTAAGTCTCTCTTAGTGTCCACATTGTTGTCTAAATTCTCTGGGATTGTGGTTTGTAGGCTGGTTTTCTTTGCTTTATGTTTAAAAACCACCTATGAGTGAGTACATGTGATAATTGTCTTTTTGTGTCTGGGTTACCTCACTCAAAATAATGTTTTCTAGCTCCGTCCATTTTCCTGCAAGTTTCAAGATGTCATTATTTTTTTTTCTGCTGTGTAGTACTCCATTGTGTAAATGTACCACATTTTCCTTATCCATTCTTCAGTCGAGGGGCATTGGGGTTGTTTTCAGGTTCTGGCTATGACAAACAAAGCTGCTATGAACATAGTTGAACACATGTCCTTGTGGCACAATTGAGCATCCTTTGGATATATACCCAAAAGTGGTATTACTGGGTCTTGAGGAAGGTTGTTTCTTAATTTTCTGAGAAATTGCCACATTGATATCCAAAGGGGCTGTACCAGCTTACATTCCCATCAGCAATGCAGAAGTGTTCCCTTTTCTCCACAACCTCTGCAGCATAAGTTGTCATCAGTGTTTTTGATCTTGGCCATTCTTACAGTCTTAAGAAGGAATCTTAGAGTTGTTTTGATTTGCATTTCTCTGATGGCTAAGGATGTTGAACATTTCCTTAAGTGTCTTTCAGACATTTTAGATTCCTCTGTTGAGATTTCTCTGTTTAGATCTGTACTCCATTTTTTATTGGATTATTTGTTCTTTCGATGACCAATTTCTTGAGTTCTTTGTATATTTTGGAGATCAGACCTCTGTCTGATGTGGGGTTAGTGAAGATCTTTTCCCATTCTGTAGGCTGTCTTGTTGACCGTGTCCTTTGCTTTACAGAAGCTTTTCAGTTTCAGGAGGTCCCATTTATTAATTGTTTCTCTCAGTGTCTGTGCTGCTGAGGTTCTATTTAGAAAGTGGTTCCTTGTGCCAATGCATTCAAGTGTATTTCCCACTTTCTCTTCTATAAGGTTCAGTGTGGCTGGCTTTATGTTGAGGTCTTTGATCCATTTGGACTTGAGTTTTGTGCATGGTGATAGATATGGGTCTATTTTCATTCTTCTACATGTTGATATTCAGTTATGCCAGCACCACTTGTTAAATATGCTTTCTTTTTTCCATTTGATATTTTTTGCTTCTTTATCAAAGATCAGGTGTTTGAAGATGTATGGATTTATATCCGTATCTTCGATTCGGTTCCATTGGTCCTCCTGTCTGTTCTTATGCCAATACCAGGCTGTTCTCAGTACTGTAGCTCTGTGGTAGAGTTTGAAGTCAGGGATTGTGATGCCTCCAGAAGTTCTTTAATTGCACAGGATTGTTTTGGCTATCCTGGGTTTTTTAATTTTCCAAATTAAGTTGAGTACTGTTCTTTCGAGGTCTTTGAAGAATTTTGCTGGGATTTTGATGGGCATTGCGTTGAATAAGTAAAAAATTTTAAACTTCTTTTTAAACAAGGCTTCTCTAAGTGGCCTTGACTGGGCTAGAAGTCTGAGGGTAGGGGATGTTACTTTGTTTGCTAATACCTTAGAAAAGAATGGAGGCCACAGCAGCCCTGTAAGAAACCAGACAGAGCATGGGCCTGCCTAGAAGTCACACAAGCGCATCTGTCTCTTTCTCCCAAGTTCCCAAGTTCTGGCATTAAAAGTGTAGGCTACTGTTCTGGCTACACTGATTTTTAGACTGGGTCTCACCTAGCCCAAGCTTGCCTCAAAGTCACTCTATAGCCAAATATAACATTAAATTAATCCTCCAGCCTCCACCTCCCAACTTGTGGGATTATAGGTGTGTGTGTCCATGCCGGGTTGATACTAAGGATCCAACCAGGATTTTGTGCATACCAGATAAGCGCTCTACCGGCTGAGCTACATTCATTCCTAGCCCCAAACTTTAATATACCTTGATTTTGGAAGTAGGGGGAATGGCGTGATGCTACTGCCTCTTGCCTTCTGCAGGAGCTGGTCCGGCAGCGAGGAGTCCTAGAACACACCGAGAAGATGGTAGACAAGATGGATCAGGATCTGAAGACAAGCCAGAAACATATCAACAGCATTAAGAGTGTGTTTGGAGGATTTATCAACTACTTCAAATCCAAACCAGTAGAGACTCCACCTGAACAGAATGGCAGCATTGCCCCTCAGCCCAGCAGCAGGTGAGTGTGTAGCATCTGCAGTCTGAACATGTGAACAGTAGAAACAGCTTCTGTGGAAGAAGCCACGGCAGGCATCCTGGAACTCTGTAGTCACCTGTGAGAAGGGACTTACCTCGGACATGCTCAAAGAGAAGCTACTCTACTTACCCCCAACTGTGTTCATCTGATTGATGAAATCCTACTCCAGTCATTGTGACTCCATTCTTAGAAAGTTTAATCAATACAAATGTGACTCATTTACAGAATGTTTTCTTACCAAGTTCATCCCAAAAGGCGGACATAGTGGGGCCTGTGTGTAATCTTGTTGTAGGGACTGAGGCAGGAAGATAGCAAGTTCAAAGCAACCGTAGGCAATTTAGTAAAACCTCGTTTTAGAAAAATACTAATAAGCCAGATGTGGGGGCTGGAGAGATGGCTCAGAGGTTAAGAGCACTACCTGCTCTTCCAAAGGTCCTGAGTTCAATTCCCAGCAACCACATGGTGGCTCACAGCCATCTGTAATGAGATCTGGTGCCCTCTTCTGGTCTGCAGGCATACATGCAGCCAGAATACTGAGAATACTGTACACATAATAAATAAATCTTTTTTTAAAAAATGCCAGATGTGAGGCAGAGGCAGGCGGATCTCTGTGAGTTCGAGGCCAGCCTGGTCTACAAGAGCTAGTGCCAGGACAGGCTCCAAAGCTACAGAGAAACCCTGTCTCGAAAAACTAAAAAAAAAAAAAAAAGCCAGATGTGATGGTGCATACTTGTAATCAAAGCAACTCAGGAAGCTAAGGCAAGAAGGCCTAGATTTTAACACCAGCTATGAGACAGGTCCTTAAATAAATGCTAATGAGGTGGGCTCAGCAGATAAAGGCCCTTGCCGCCAAGCCTGATGACTCGAGTTCAGTCCCTGGGATCTACATGGTGGAGAGAGAGAACAAACTTCAACAGCTTTTCCTCTGATCTCTGCACTTAATATACACACAAAAAATAAATAAATGTAGTTCAGTATACCATATATACGTACAACATATACATGTATGGGCTAGGGATGTGGTATATTGGTAGAAGACTTGCATAGCATGTGTAAAGTCCTAGATTCCATACCACCACCACCACCACCACAGAAAAAGGATCATAGATATGAGTAATGTAAAAAAAATCTTCTTATCCGTCTTCTCTGTATCTAATCTATCTATTAATTTCTACTTTAAAATTATAGATTGTTTACCTCAAATTTTTTGGGAGGAAATATAGTGAAGTCATCCTTAAGGACTTGACAGGCTTTGGCACTGCCTGTTCAGAAATAAAAGGCAGGACTTGAGAGATGGCTCAGCAGTGGAACACTGTGCTTTCACAGAGGACCTGGGTTCAATTGCCAGCACCCATGTGGTGGCTCTCAGCCATCCATAAAACAGTCCCAGGGAATTCAATGTTCTCTTTTGACCTCAGAGCACAAACATGGTGTCCAGACATGCTTGCAGGCAAACACTCATGTATATAAAATCATCTTTAAAAATAAAAGACAAAAGAATTGGGTATTTGTTAAAAACTAATGGCCACTATTCATGCTTCAGGTCATTTTTGTTCTTTGTTGTTTTGTTTTAAAGTGTTTTTGTTTCGGTTTGGTTTGGTTTTAGTTTTGTGCATGTTGTGGAGAGGGGAATCAGCCATGTGCAGAACACTTGCAGGAATTTATTCTCTTCTTCCTCCATGTGGGGCCTAAAGATTAAACTCATGTTGTTTCATTTAGTGACAAACCTTTACCTGCTGAGCCTTCTCTCACAAGCCTTTGTTTTGTCTTATTTTTTGAGAAATAAGTAACAGGTAACCAAGGCTGGTCTTGAAATCACCATTTAACTGAACATGATCTTGGATTTCCTGATCCTCCTGCTGTCATCTCCCAAATTCTGGGAGGATAGTCTCGCACCTCCACACACAGTTTGAAATACTGTTTTACTAGTAAAGTCTGGATATATAAGGATTGGGGATGTAGCTCCATTAGCAGAGTACTTGCCTAGCATTTGGAAGCCCTGCTAAATCTCCACTTCCAAAGGGCTTCAGAGACAGGCAGTGGGATACCCTGTAGTAGGCATTGTTTTCTCACTCCACATGGTCTTCAGCCAGTCTCTGAGCACTTGCAGTTCTCTGACTGGTGGCAGCTTAGTCAGAAGCTTCTGCAACACTGGTGATGCTGGGACATTTGCAGCAAGTGCTTTTGCCAGGTGGCCCTTACCCATGATTGTTTTGAGCTAGTAACTCCCCAGAGCTGTACTTCTTCACAGCAGACTTCCTGAGCAGCTTCAGATAATTTGGAAAGCCAGCTCTAGACCTTTGGCAAACTTCTGCCCCTTCTTTTCCAAAGCTGTTCTCACTGTTGGGGTCACTTAGCTCTTGTGGTAGAAGAAGATGCACCACCTGAGGAAGAGTCCCCATGCCACAGTGATGGTATTGGTCCAGCTCGCTCACTCGCCCTCTCTCTCTCTCTGCCACTACCTCCTGCAAATTCTTTTGAGGGCTGGGTGAGTTAGAGTCTCATGTAGCCCTAGTTGGCCTTAAACTGATAATTTAGCCAAGGCCAGCTTTGAATTCTTTGCCCTTCTACCTCCATCTCTAAGTGCCAAGAATACAAGGATGTGCCACCACTACAAGAAGGAATTACAGATGTCTGTGAGCCACCATGTGGGTGCTGGGAACCGAACTCAGGTCCTCTGCAAGAGAAACAAGTGCAGGCTCAGCAGTTAAAAGCACTAACTGGTCTTCCAGAAGACCCAGGTTCAATTTCCAGCATCCACATGGCAGCTTGCAGCTGTCTATAACTACAGTTCCAGGGGCCCTGACACACTAATGCACATATGATAAAAATTTTTAAAAAGACCCTATTTTGTGTATGGGTTTTTAATTAAATTTTTTGTTTTGTTTGTTTTGAATTTGTGCCTGTGTGTGTGTCTTGTGTGTGGATACCCACAGAGGTCAGAATAGTGTTAGATCCCATGGAGCTGGAGTTACAGATGGTCGTAAGCTTCCCAATGTGTGTGCTTAGATCTGAACTTGACATCCTCTGGACGAGAAGCAAGTGCTTTTAACTGCTGAGCCATCTCTCTAGCCCTGCCACTCTGGGTTTGTTTATTGTTTTTGTTTTTTGAAGACTTAAATTTCTAAGTTGATTTACCTGTCATTCAGGTCATATTTAAAAGCCATTCTTTGCTTAGGTTAAAAGTGAGTGATAGATTTTTATGTTATTATCATAATAAAAGAAATGTGGGGCCAGGTGAGGTGTAATCTCAGAACTTGGAAGGTGGAGGCAGAAAGATCAGGAAGTTAAGGTGATCTTCAACAGCTACATGTTGAGGTTGAGGCTAGCCTGGACTACACTAAAAAGAGGAAAATAGATCATAGGTCACACTTTGCTGATCCTTCATCAAAGGCACCCACTTGGTCTGTTAATGGACTTTTCATCCACCTGACCCAGGACTTCCTGTCCTGAATAAGGTCTTCCTCGGCCCACTCTGTGGCTCCAGAGTGGATAGCAAAGGGAAGCCTTGGATATGTGACACAAAGGTGAGGTGGAAAAGATGGTAACATTGTCATGTGTTTTCCTTTCATGTTTTCTTTTCATCTGAAGATTGAAAGAAGCCATAAATACAAGTAGAGAGCAGGAAAGCAAGTACCAAGCCAGCCACCCAAACCTCAGAAGACTGCATGATGAAGGTGAGTGAGCATGTGTGTGAGAACTCGGGTGGGTCTCTGTTGGCCCTGGAGCACCAGTGTGGGGACAGCTGTCTCCACAGCACCACATGCTGGGTGATGACATCAGGGACACAGGGTGTTCTGCGGATCCAGAGGTATGTGTTATGGTAGGGTTCCCTCCCTTCCTCGCACCCCCATGGAGTTTGGTTAAGGAAGTGTAGCTCTGAGAAATTCTAGTAGTAAAAAGCCAATTGTAAAGCTAGTTATTACATAACACACCTATAATCTCAGCCCTTGGGAGGTAAAGGTGGGCCAATCAGGATTTGAGTCTAGCCTCAGTTACATGTTGAACTTGAGGCTAGCCTGGGATATATGAAACTCTGCCTCAACAAACAAAACAAGAAGAACCCCCCCCCAAAAAAAACCCTTATTTGTAGGAACAATCCTTATTGTAAATAAAATGGTCCTTAGAGGTGTTTTCCTCCACCCAGGATTCATGAGTATGTTAAGACCGAAAGAATATGGTTTTGTATGTAACTAGAGTGGCTAATCAGATGGCCTCTTGAAATAAGAGAATTTATTCTGGGGTGTCATGTTGGGTCCATTTTCAGCATGTGGGTCTTTCACAGTTGGAAAATAAGCCTGGTATAGTGGCTTATGCTTGTAGTCCCAGCACTCAGGAAGTGAAGGAAGGGATATTGTGAGTTTGAGTTTGGGGTCATTCTAGATTATATAGCCAGACTCTCAGAAAACCAAAAACAACAAATGAAACTGCCAGGTGCTTTAGTTCTCTAGAGGAACAAGACCAGAGGGATGAGAGTACTTGTGTGCACGTGTGTCAGAATTTAATGAATCACTTCAACATAGTAACAACAGCAGAATCACACCTGAGAGCTGAGACACTCAGTCCTTGAAGCTGACACCTTCAGCAGTGGGAGGAGTCCTACCACAGACATCTCTTACTGGGAGTGGCCCACCAGTGCTTACTCCGTCAGTAATCCCAATCTAGTGACCGAAGCCTGGAAGAGTCCTGCAGAACCTCTGGTCCCACATCTAAAACAAAAGCTTGGAAAAACTGGGTCTACTCTCAGGGAGGGTTCAATTAGCCCAGCAGATCAACTTTATCTGGGCTCCTAGCGGGTGCCCCCAGAGTCTGCCCACGTCAGTCAAGGTGGTCAGGACAGGTCTTCAGGTGAGGCTCCCTACGCAGGTGATTCTAATTTGTGGCAAGATGACATTAAAACCAGCCAACTAACCAACCAGGTATATTAGTAGACGTGAGAGATGGAGGCCTGAGGATCAGGTGCTCAAGGCTGTCTTTGATTACCTAGAAAGTTCAAGGCCAGCTTGAGATACAGGAGACCATCTCAGACAAGACAAGGCTAAAAATAAAATTTAAAAATAAGGAAAGGGACTAGAGAAATGGCTCAGTGGAAAAGAGAGCTTGCTGTGAAAGCCAGAGGACCAGGGTTCAAATCACCAGCCCTCATTTAAATGCCACTCTGTGTGTATCTGTAATCCCAGCATTACAGGGCAGAGACAGGTGGATCCTAGCGGCTGGCTAGCTTGTCTAGCCAAGATGATGAGCTTCAGGCTTTATGAGAGACTCTGGTTTAGAAACAAAGGCAGATGTTGTAGTGAACGTTTCTGTTGCTGTGATGGAACACCAAGACAAGGAAGGCAACTTAGAGAGCTTTTGGTTGGGCTTATGATTCTAGAGGTTAGAGTTCATAATGGCAGCAGGAGCAGTTGAGAGCCCACATTTTGAACACAAACAGAAAGCAGAGAGCACTGGGGGTGGTAGGAAGCTTTTGAAGCCTCACAACCCGCCCTACTTAGCACACCTCCTCCAAAAGGCCACACCTACTAATACTCCTCAAACAGTTCCATCAAGTAGAAACCAAGTATTCAAACATGAACCTATGGAGGCCATTTTCATTCAAACCACTACCGTGGAGAACAGGAGAGGAGACTGTTCTCTGGTTCCACAGGACTCTGCATGGGCACTTGCACACATAAGTGTGCATATATACCACACATGCACAAATAAAAATAAAGGAGAGAAGCTGCTTTTGGCCAATGGCTTAAGGGGAAATAGCCAGGCCAAAAGCAGCTTCTTTATTCATTAACCAATAAAAGCAACACATATACAGAAGGATTTCCCACACCAGGCTTCCTCTATGAAGGTATCTCTTTCCTTGCTCTCCCTCTCTGTGGTTTTTTTGTTTTTTTGAGACAGGGGTTCTCTGTAGCCCTGGCTGCCATGCAACTTACTGTGTAGATCAGGCTGATTTAGAGATCTGCCTGCCTCTGCCTCCCAAGTGCTGGGATTAAAGATGTGTACCACCATGGCCCAGCTAGTTGGATTTTTTTAAAGCATATTCATTTTTGCTCGCCTGCTCGGAAGCAGGCAATAAATAAATAGTCAATCTTAAGCTTAATTTTGTAACCTAACTCCATTTCCTTTTGTCTCTTTGAGATCATCTTACTGTAGAGCTCTGGCTGGCTTTGAATTCATGATTTTGCTGCCTCAGCCTCCCAAATGTTGGAGTTTCGGCTGCAAACCACCACTCCAAGTAACAGTTTGATCTTTGCTTTGTTTCGTGTCTTGTATGGTTTGATGGTTTTACTGTGTTTCTTTTGAGACTGAGTCTCATTTAGCCCAGTCTGGCCTCTAATTCATTAATATTCTGACCGTCTTGCTCCATGTGCTAGATTACAGGCATGCACACATAGTTTAACAACTTTTGATTTTAAACCATCTGTTCCAGCTCTGCCAGATGTAGTAGCATGCACCTGTAGTCCCGGCTATTACAGAAATAGCTTGAGCACAAGAGTTTGAGGTCAGCTTGTGCAACATAGTGAGGCCCTGTCTCAAAAGCACACATAACTAAGCTCACATTACAAGCTCACAAAATTAAGAGGTAGACGAGTTCATGGAATACCTCTGCTGTAGAGTGCTTGCCTAGCATGCACGGGGCCCTGGTTCCAATCCTCAGCATAAAGAAACAAAACAATCTGTGTCCCAGAGCTTGCCTGTGAGCTTGTAGCTCTGCATTGACAGTTCCCTGTTGTATTGTTACATACATGCCTTTTTCCATATCTCACCTGGTGACTTGTAAGTTGAGAGTCATCAATCTGCTAATGTTGGGGGACAGGCTGGAGCGCAGACTTGACTTCTCCAGCCTGTAACCCTGTCCCATTCCCCCTCCTGTCTCTCTGCATGGCCTCAAAGCCAGCCACCTCCTTCCTCCCACCCTTTTCATTCTTTCCTGGTATGAGTGATCCCTGGGGACAGATTCCTAGGACTTCGGAAAAGAATGGGCCAATTTCACAGAAGAGCAACCTTCAGTGAACTGTCCCTCTGGTGTTTCTTTCTGGACTAGACCCCATCCCCAAAGAGCCCGCTTCTGCTGTGACTACTGATGTTTACCCAAAGAACTCGAGCCTTCGTGCCTATCACCAGAAGATCGACAGCAACCTAGGTAAGTCTGGGAACTACACAGCCTCCAGACAGCTTATGCTGGGCACAGCCTGGGCACCCAGCCACATTCTTGCTTCCTCTCCATGTCACAGCCCACACAGTGTCCATCTTACTGCCCCGCTCTCTCGGGAACCCGTCCACTTCTCTCCATTTCCTGCTGTCTGTCAACCAAGTCATCCTCACCACTTAGTTTAGACTCCTGACCAGACCCAGGCATCTCTGGGGCTTATATCCTGTATCTAGGATAAAGCCGCATGGCTTATGTGGGTGCAAAGCATCTGAACTCAGATCTTCATGCTTGTTCAGCAAGTGCTCACACCAGAGGCATGTCCCACAACCTACCAGGCTGTTTTAGCTCAGCCTTTTTTTTCCTGTCCTTACTGTCCTCAAACTCAAGAAGCTTCATGAGGCCTGGGTGAATACCCATTAAACTTTTACTTTCCAGGAAACACAAGGTCACAAATCCCTGTAATCCCAGCAATTGTGGCTACAATAGGATTGCAAATCCTGGGCCAGCCTGGAAAATGAGTGAGATCCTGTCTCGAAATGAAAAATATAAGGAAACTGAGGGTGTGACTCAGTATCAGAGTGCTTCCCAGCACATGCAAGGCCCTAGGTTTTCTTCTCCAGCACTATGGAGGAAGATGCTGTTTGTGGTAGTGGCCCTATGATCTTTTCAGGCAGCAGAAGCAGGGAGGTCACTGTGACTTCAAGGCCAGCCTGGATTGATAGTGAGTTTCAGACCACCCAGAGCTGTCTATCAAGACTATGCTAAAACACACACATATAAACAACATACTAACTGTGGTTGTCTGGGGAGAGGAGAGAGGTAGTGGCTTCTACTTAGGTTAACCACATAGTACTCTGTAGTAAGAATATTTCTCTTCATGTCTGTGTTTTGAGACATTTGCTACAAGCTGTGATAGTCTCTTAGACAGGACTCTGGAGTCCAGATGCCACTGAGCATCCAGAGGGACAGGAAGCACCTGGAGATACTGTGACTGCCTGTCACTTCCTTTTCACAGATGAGCTGTCCATGGGACTGGGCCGACTCAAGAACATAGCCTTAGGAATGCAGACGGAAATTGAGGAGCAGGACGACATTCTTGACCGGCTTACAACCAAAGTGGACAAGTTAGATATCAATATAAAAAGCACAGAAAAAAAAGTTCGGCAACTCTAAAGAAACTGAAAAAGGAATTCTACTCAGTTGTGATAAAAAGATTCAAAAGCCTCTTTTAAACTCCTAAGGAATGTTGTTGATTACATGGTATGTAATTTAACATGTGTGTTCAAATGTGGGTCTTAAGAAATTTTAGTTTCCATGGAAAAATACATGTGTTCCACATTTTGGTAAGATCAACACCTCTGAAGTTCTGTGAGCTGTCTGCTGAGTTGTAGTATTAACATGGCAGACTAATTGTGAACTTGAGCCTTGGACTGCTGTGCTAGGAGGGGAAGAAACCTGCATTTCTCCTTTCATGAGTATGTGCACAGATGTGGGTAGAATGTCAGCCTCAGAATGGCTGCCTTCTGTTTACTCATTTGCTGTGTTTCTCACTCCAAGGCCTTAATGTGAATTCAGATGTGAAGGAACCCTTGGGCTTGTGGCAGGAGGAAGGGTCCTTCCACACCTCTACATGTCAGTCATTGTGGACATGCCTGCACACACACTGAGCACACTGTAGCTCTCTCTCCCTGAAAACGACCCGTGTTAGATCCAGAAATGGCCTCTGTTCTTGTCCTGTATTTCAGTAGAAGGATTCAGACAGAACGGCTAGACTTGACACCTGCAAGTGTAGATACTGGATAAGCCCTTCTTCCCCACCTACTTTCCATCTCCACGGCTCAAGGCCATCCAGATAGTTGATGGGGAGGGAACCCATGTGGAGTTGATGGGCCTGAGTATCACACAAACAAAAACCTTTCCACTGAGCCCTCTGCCTATGGGAATAATACCAAGGCAGTGTTTATGTGGTGCCTGATGTCTCCTTATCCACCTGGGACCTCCACCCAGTCTCTGTGTTTCTACAAAGTGCCCACCTAGTTTGAGGACTTAGACCCACAAATGATACTAACCTTCTGTAAGACAACTTGACCAAGAAAAAGCCCGGGTACAATTTTAGCAGCTAGGCATGTTGATTCCCTTCATCTTTCAAATGAAAATATTTAGAAGCATTAATTAAAATTGATTTCTAGAACAATTTTTCCTTGTTTTGGTACTTCCAATAAAATCACTGAAGTCATAGAGTACTTGACTATCTTAAAATCAAATTCACATATTTTGAAGATGGTAAATGGATCTTTTTTTAATAGTAAGGTAAAAAACTAAAATGCCAGTACCTTTTTGCCTTAAAAGATGGCTTGTGTACCATGTTGGGACCCTTCCTTTAACATCTGGAGTCTACAGTATCATAAGCAAAGCAAACATCCGGGCTGTGGGGGTGGCCCAGTGGTTAAGTACCTGCTCTCCTCTCTCAGGGCCCTGGGTTGATCTCTACCACTGGGTCGAGAAACTGAAAATGGCAACAACATGATTACTGATCATGTAGCGACTTGTACATACTCCTGTCACAAAATACCCAACCTTTCTGACAATACGGAGTCAGAGAGACACCATGTCGCTGCCAGAGATAGACGCTGGAACATTACCCAGTAAGCCGCTGCCTCATGGCAATACACAGATTAATGGAGATGGGTTAATTTAAGATATGAGGTAGCCAGAAATATGCTAAAGTCATTGGCCAAGCAGTGTTTTAAGTAATATAGTTTCTGTGTGATTATTTCGGGTCTGAACTGCTGGGCGGCTGGGAAACAAACAAACGGCCTCTTGCCACAGACAAAAAGGAGTGCCAATGTCCTTCTGTCCCTAGATCTGAAGATATGATTGTGGTGGACCTTGGTGAGCTCAAGGCCAGCAAGGACTATAGACCAAGACCCTGTCTCAAGCAATAGAGAGACCAACTCATATATATTTCTACTTGTGATTGTTTTCAGCTTTTCTGTTTTTGTTTTTTATTTTTCTAAGACAGGGTTTCTCTGTAGTTTTTGGACCCTGTCCTGGAACTCACTCTTGTAGACCAGGCTGGCCTTGAACTCACAGAGATCTGCCTGCATCTGCCTTCCATGTGCTGGGATGGGATTAAAGGCTGTGACACCACCGCCTGGCTGTTTTCAGTTTTTCTATAAAACCTTCCATGTGTCATAACTATCGCTTTTTATCCGCATCAGCCATAGCCTTGTGGAGTTAATCACCTGAGAGCACCTTCCCTTAGCAGCCAAGTGTCCATAGTTAGTGGACTTGAGGCAAAGGAGCATTTGATGCTCCTTCCTTCGTTTTGTTAAATTAATGATTTCAATCTGTCTCCTTTCCCAATCTTTTTAACTCCATGAGTGTGAAACCTGTCTTCCTTCTAATGTTTAGCATCTAAACCACTAGAGGGCCTCGAGCATTTTGTTCTGTTCTTCAGACTCATGCTGTGGTCTGCTGAAATTGTCCCTTGGCCAGCTGGAGACTGCTGGTACCATTAAAGGACCTAAGGAAGGTCCAGAGTCCTTATCACATGATAATTGTGACCAGATCTGCTGGCTGACAGGTGGAATCACAGCACTTAGGAGGCAGGAGGATTGCCGTGAGTTTGAGGTTCAGGATGAGATCTTTTCTCAACAGAATTCATGGCTGTGGTGGGGAGAGGAAGGACTCATCCGTGCACGCTGGCCTAGTAAGTTAGTGGCAGTGGAGTGAAATGGGCTTCTAATGTCACAGAGCAGGCCAGTGAACATATCCTTGACATGTGAGGTCTGCAAGACAGACTGACACAAACTGTCTTCAGGAAGGTGACGTTTGTAACTTTAGGTCAGCTATATGCTAAGCGTGCTACTAAAATAAGTGCACTCTCCTTCCTTCTATCACGTACTGACCTAGAGTGACCTCATGAATTGTTTCTCCTCATTCTGTAGGAGAGGCCCGAAGTTCATTCATGTAATAACTAAAAAAAGATAGCGATGCGTTTTCTCTTTCTCCTTATAAATAAATGTGTGATTTTAAGTGTATAATGTATCATTTAGTAAACATTTTCTAATTTGCCTGAATAAGCCTTTTTCTTCAGGTGTGTGTGAGTGTGTGTGTGTGTGTGTGTGTGTGTGTGTGTGTGTGTGTGTGAGAGAGAGAGAGGGGGGGGGGGTCAGGTGACCCTCAGGTGGTGTTATTTAAACGCTGTCCATCTTGTCTCTCACTGGCCTCAAATTCAACAGCAAACAAAAACAAAAAGCCACCTTTTTCTTCTTCCTTGTGCTGGGATTTCAAGCACATGCCACCATAGTCAGCTTTCTTGTAATGGTCCATGAGATTCAGGGATGAGATAGTTTGGGTCACCAGGCTTGCTTTGCAAAGACTTTACCAAAAGAGCTATCCATCTCCCAACCCTGTGTACAAGGTTTTGGTTTGGTTTTTGTTTGTTTGGTGGTTTTTGTTTTTATTTTTTTAGATAAGGTTTCTCTGTGTAGCTCTGGCTGTCCTGGAACTAACTATGTAGACCAGGCTGGCCTCAAACTCACAGAGATCCACCTGCCTCTGCTTCTTGAGTGCTGGAATTAAAGGTGTACACCACCATGCCCAGGTGTACGGAATATTTTCTTAAGGTTTTAGTTTTTGTTGTTTGTTTGGGGGGGGGTGATGTCTGAGTCAGAGAGAGAGAGAGAGAGAGAGAGAGAGAGAGAGAGAGAGAGAGAGAGAGAGAGAGAGAGGTGTGAGTCAGAAGACAACTAAGGATTTTGTTCTCTCCTTTCATCATGCGTTCCAGGGATCAGACTTTTAGGCAAAAACTTTACATCGTGGGCCATTTTGCTGGCCATTCCGTAGGGGTTTGAAGTCTACTAATGTTGTAAGGCATTGTTAACTCCAGCGAATGAATTATGTGCAAAGTGGTAAACTACCAGGGAGCATGATAGCACATTCCTGTAATGCCAGCATGTGAGGTGAGGAGTGGAGGCAGGAGGATGAGGATTCAAGATCCCTCTCAGCTACCAGCAAGTTCGAGGCCAAACAGAGCTCCATGAGATCAAGTCTCAGAAAAAGGAAGAGAGCAGTGGAGCCACCACTGAAGGTTCTCATTGGGCAGGAACTGAGCAGTGTCTTTGTTCAGCAGATCAGCTGTCCTCCTCCCTTCAGCTTAGGAAATGAGCATCTTCCCTGAACAAGAAGTTGATTTTCAATCAGAACCTACGTCCTATGTATTAGTGTCAAGTCATGGGTGGAGGGAACCCTCCGTAAATTTTAGTGTTTGGTCCTTGAGGAAGCCTCAGAGTTGAAGAGAGCCAAGTGGTAAGCCATGTGTTTAGCACATAGAATACTGTGGGTTCAGTCCCCAGCATCACTACAATCAAACAGATAAAAGTGAGCCAGAAGCCTAAGGTCATCAGGAGCTTCTCCAGCCGGTTAGTTATCTCACCCCCTCTGCATTAAGACCAAAACCCAGAAAGCAGTTGATTTTGGGGGCTGGAGAGATGATGCAGTCATTAAGAGAATGGCTGCTCTTTCAGGGACTCAGGTTCAACTCCCAGCACCATGTGATAGTTTACAATCATCCATGATTCCAGTTTGAGGATCCAACACTCTCTTCTGGCCTCCACAGGCACCAGACAGACATTTCATACGCAGACATACATCCAGGCAAAACATACACATAAAATCCTTTTTTAAAAAAACCTGAATTTGTGCCCAGGCATGGTGGTGCACACCTTTAGTCCCAGCACTCAGGAGGCAGGAGGGTGTCTGTGAGTTTGAGGCCAGCCTGGTCTACAAAGTGAGTTCCAGGACAGCTAGGACTACATAGAGAAGCCCTGTCTGAAAAACAAAACAAAACAAAAAACCCTAAATGTAGCATGAATTCTAATTGGTATTATAATAGTAAAACCTTGAGTCAGCTATTGGGTAAATGCTGAAGATCAGAGAAGCAGAGCAGCCAGCCACAGGAGAATTCTTACCTCTACCAATGCTCAGACCAGAGGCCCAATCCTGTCCTCAGACTGCATCTCCAGACTGCATCTGAGCTCTTGGCTCCTCCTGCCTTATATTCCTCTTTCTGCCCAGCCATATCCCTTCCTGTCTCCACCTCCCTAGTGCTGGGATTAAAGGCGTGGTGTAAACTACCACCGCTTGGCTGCTAGTGGTTTAGCTCTGCACTCTAACCTTCAGGCAAGCTTTAGCTGTTAAAGCACAAACAAAATATCACTACGCCTGAATTTGGTTTTTTTACCCCAGGCTGTCTGTCTCAGTAAATGCTGCCACCTCACCAGCTCAAGGTGAAGTTTCTAGAGTTACCAGTTACTAAACACTGCAGACAAGGTGATTTATAGAGCTCATGGTTCTGGGGTGGGGGAAGGGGGGTCTAAATTTGAAGGGGTCACACCATCATGGCCTTTAAAAAAGAAAAAAACTGGTGCTGGAGAAATGGCTCAGAGGTTAAGAGCACTGGCTACTCTTCCAGAGGTCCTGAGTTCAAATCTCAGCAACCACATGGTGGCTCACAACAGTCTGTAGTGAGATCTGGCAAGCATGCATGCCAGCAAAGCACTATATACATAATAAATAAATAAGTCCTTTTAAAAAAAACTTTGTATGTGTGTGTGTGTGTGTTCTGGTGCCCAGCACATGTGGAGGGATGGAGGGGTAACAACTTTCAGGAGTTGGTTCTCTCCTTCAGGTGGGGTCCCAGAGATCAAACTCAGGTGGTCAGGCTTGGAGGCAGGTGCCTTTACCCACTGAGCCTTCTGACTTTGAGACAGCAAACTCCATTAAATGACAGAGGACTGTATTTGAAGCCCATAGGCCAAATATCTCCGTGGTACAGTGCCACTCTAATAGTAGGACAAAAACAGCCCCCCAAAATACACAAATGAGAGTCCCTGTGCTCCAGTCGTATTATAGCTCTGCAGCCCCCCAAAACACAAATGAGAGTTCCTGTGCTGCAGTCATATTATAGTTCTGCAGCCCCCCAAAATACACAATGAGAGTCCCTGTGCTCCAGTCATGTTACAGCTCTGCAGCCCCCAAAAAATACACAAATGAGAGCACCTGTGCTCCAGTCATGTTGCAGCTTAGCAGCCCCCCAAAAATACACAAATGAGAGTACCTGTGCTCCAGTCGTGTTGCAGCTCTGAGGGGACGGTTTCCTCAATGCAAGTGTTACAGCTCTGAAGGGAAGGTATCCTGGCAGTTGGGAGCCAAAGAATACCACAAAGTCACTCCACACAGCAATCCTCACACAAGACGTTGGGAGGGGAAATCCAGGAGGGTGGCTGCCTCTGTGTGAAGCAGCAGAGAAGGGAGCAGAAGATAGGGTTTGTAGAGGGTTTCTTGTGGGTCAGAGGTTTCCAGGGTAGAGATTTCCATGATGGGGATTTGTAGATTTTCAGGTTCTGAGCCTAGACTTTTTATTCTGTATGGCAGAGTCTGGCCGCCTGAGTCTGAAGGGGTGGGGCCTGGCCACTTGTATGCCTCCAGGGGCTTACACCAACCAAACATTTATGAACATGAACACCTGAACTTTGTGTCATAAACTTTTGTTTGTTTTCTGCCCATTTAAAAGTATCAAAATCGCCGGGCGATGGTGGCGCACGCCTTTAATCCCAGCACTCGGGAGGCAGAGGCAGGCGGATCTCTGTGAGTTCGAGACCAGCCTGGTCTACAGAGCTAGTTCCAGGACAGGCTCCAAAGCCACAGAGAAACCCTGTCTCGAAAAAGCAAAAAAAAAAATAAAATAAAATAAAAAAATAAAAGTATCAAAATCTTAGTGAGGCAGTGGCGACTTATACCTTTAATCCCAGCACTCAGGAGGTAGAGGCAGGCATATCTTCATGAGTTCAAGATCAGCCTGGTATACAGAGCAAGTTCCAGGACAGCCAGGACTACACAGAGGGGGAAATAAAGTATCAAAATCTTTCATTTCATGGGAAGTAGAAAACAATGACAGGTCTATCTAGCTGGTGGGTCATAGTTTGTTGCCCCCTATTTAGACTTGAGATAGGCTTGTGGGAGGGGGAAAGAAGGCCACTATGGTCTGCAGGTGGGTCCCATTTGGGGCTCCCAGATTCCTAAAGAAATTGTAGCCTGCCAAGGAAAAGGATGGGACAGGCCTCACTTCCATTGTTATGCCTCCATCTTCATGTGGCCCTTGGTCTAGGACTTACATATGGACCCAAAACACCTATAGGATAGGCAAGGATATCGTGTATGTTAGTTGAATAGCTCTCCGTCTCCTGGAGCCACACTGCTTTCATTGGGCCAGTCTGGGCCATATGAGACTCTCTGAAACAAAACAGGCTTCAAGTGATGTTCTGAGGACTTGCAACACTAACCTTCGATGACAATGGGTATCAATGGAATCTAAGTAAGCAAATGATACCATCAGATTTAGGTTTTGAAGTGACCATAAAGACAAATAATAATATTCATAAGAACAGATAAAAAGTGAGTTCAAGGCCAGCCTGATCTATATAATGAATTCCAGAACAACAAGAGCTACATTGTGAAGAGTCAGAGGCTAAAGAGCAGCTTTTAGAAATGGTCCAGGTGAGAACTGAAAAGGAACTGTTTGCTATTAAAGGAGTCATCTAAGCTGAGCTCGGTGGTGCACCCCAGCACCGGGGAGGCAGAAGCAAGTGAATCTCTGAATTCAGGGCCAGCCTGATCTATAGAGTGAGTTTCAGGACAGCCAGGGTTACACAGAGAAACCCTGTCTCAAAAATATCCCTTAATGTGAATGTACTCAACTCACCTATAAAAAGGCACAGGCTAACAGATTGGATACAAAAACAGAATCCATCTTTCTTCTGCGTACAAGAAATACATCTCAGCCTTAAAGACAGAGTAAACCCTTTGCGTCTCAGAGTAAAGGGTTGGAAAATATATATACCAATCAAATGGACCTAAGAAACAAGTGGGTATAGCTATCCTAATATCTAACAAAATAAACATCAAGCTAAAATCAATCAAAAGAGACAAAGAAGGTCATTTCATATTAGTCACAAGGAAAATCCATCAAGAGGAAATCTGAATACTGAACATATGCCCAAAATACAAGGGCACCCTCATATGTAAAAGAAACACTTCTAAAACTTAAATCATACATTAAACCCCACACACTAATAGTGGGAGGTTCAACACTCCCCTCTCACCACAGGACAGGTCAACCAGACAAAAAAAGAACAGAGAGGGGCTGGAGAGATGGCTCAGCGGTTAGGAGCATTGCCTGCTCTTCCAAAGGTCCTGAGTTCAATTCCCAGCAACCACATGGTGGCTCACAACCATCTGTAATGAGGGCTGGTGCCCTCTTCTGGCCTGCAGGCATACACACAGACAGAATATTGTATACATAATAAATAAATGAATATTTTTTTAAAAAAAAGAACAGAGAAATAAGAGAACTAACATGTTGTGACTCAAATGGACTTAACAGATATCTATAGAATATTCCATCCAAACAGAAAAGAGTATACCTTCTCAGCACCTCATGGAACCTTCTCAAAAATTGACCACATACTTGGTAACAAAACAAACCTCAACAAATACAAAAAAAGTTGGAATAACCCAGGTACCTTATCAGATCACCATGGTTTAAAACTAGAAGTCAACAGCAATACTAATTCCAGAAAAGCCACAAACACATGGAAATTAAACAATGCTCACCTGAATCATCAATGGGCCAAACTCCAAAGCCAGCTCTTATTTTTAAGTAAAGATGTATACATGTCCAAATAATCAAATTTTACCATGTAGATAATACAGTGTTATAAGGCAGATTTCTCTTTGTTTGTTGATTCTTTCTGGATAGCTATCTTTTCATCTTTAGGCATATAGATGTCCAAGGTCTTGCCACTCTTTGAAGATGAATATTTTCCTGCAAAGGCAAGAACAGAATTCTGCCCCAAGCCTTATGAGGTTTTCTTACCACCTGTATGGTTGTCACCTCTGGAGATAAGCCATCATTTCTCTTTCTTAAGGGGTTTATCTTTTTCAAACTGAATCTTTATCAGTTTTGATGGTATCCATAGTTTTTCCTCTCCTGTGAAAACAAGAGTGAAACACCTTCCCCAATGTAGCACATCTCCTGGTTTCCATTCTGAGGTCAGCACATCCTTGAAATATACTGGTTGATTCAATTCAGAAGTTTTTTTCCATTATCCAATGCCTCTCTGCTGCTGCTGTTTCTTTCTCATTAGCATTAAGAAAATTCAAGGTTAATAAAGCATTATGCAATCTATTTCTGGGTATATTTTCCATTTCTTTCTGTTTGTTTATCATATCCGTTATAGTTTGGTTTGATCTTTCTATAACTGCCTGACCTGTAGGAGTATTTGGTATACTTGTAATATGCTTTATATTATAATAAGCAAAAAACTGTTTCATTTTCTTAGACACATATGCTGGACCATTGCCTGTCTTTATTTGTGCAGGTATACCCATGGTGGCCATAAATTCTAATAAGTGCATGATTACTGAATCAACCTTTTCTGAGCTCAAGGCAGTTCCCCATTGAAAACCTGAATAAGTATCAATGGTGTGATGTACTTATTTTAATTTTCCAAATTCTGTAAAGTGGAACACATTCATCTGCCATTATTTTCCCAAAAAATTAGCACAAGCTCTTTGCAAGGGTCCATTGTTTTTTTCAGAATTTTTTAAATTTCATCAGCAGTAAAAGGAACTATAATTGCTGCTGGGTCTATACCTGCTAGTTGACGAAGACTCAATTTTCCTTTTACAATTAATTCAGAGACTTTTTCCACATAAATTTTAAAATATTTTACTTGGTTTATGTGGTAAAAAGGTCATTTTAAGATAATATCTTCTCTATGCATTAAAATTCCTGTAGGGGAAATTCTGGAAGGCAATATGACTAGAATACAATTAAGATTTGGATACACTCTATCTACATGTGCTTCCTGTAATTTCTCTTCAATGACCATCAATCCTTTTTCCACTTTAGCTGTTAATTCTCTGGGACTAGTTAAGTCTTTGTTACCATCTAAGGTTATGTTTAAATGAACTATTAGGTCAGGTGTTATCCCAACAGCCAGCCGTACGTAGACTAGAAATATATCCTAAGAATCTTTGAAAGTCGTTAAGAGTTCGCAATCAGTCTCTCCTAATTTGTGCCTTTTTGTGTTCTAATTTTCTGTAAACCTCTTTTGTAACCTAGGTAATTGACAGAATCTCCTCTTTGTATTTTTTCAGGAGCAATTTGTAATCCCCATTTAGGCAAAACTTTTTTACTTCTTCAAACATTCTAAAGTATCTGTGTTTGAGTCAGATAACAGAATGTCATCCATGTAATGGTAAATTATAGACTTAGGAAATTGCTTGCATATTATTTCCAATGGCTGATTTACAAAGTATTGGCACAAGATGGGGCTATTGAGCATTCCCTGTGGGAGTATCGTCCATTGGTATCTCCTAGTAGGCTGAGCATTATTATAAGTAGGCACTGTGGAAGCAAATTTTTCTTCATCTTTTTCTTGTAAAGGTATAGTGAAGAGGCAATCCTTTAAATCAATGACTATAAGAGGTCATTCTTTTGGTAATAGAGAAGGCAGAGGAATTCCAGACTGTAGAGAGCCCATAGGTTGGATAACCTTGTTGACAGCTCTTAGATCTGTCACCATTCTCCATTTCCCAGATTTCTTTTTAATAACAAACACAGGAGAATTCCAAGGGCTGGTTGATTCTTCAATATGGTGAGCATCTAATTGCTTCTGTACCAGCTGTTCTAAAGCCTGCAGTTTGTCTTCCATTAAAGACCATTGTTTAACCCATATGGGTTTCTCAGTTAACCATTTTAAAGGCAAGGCTGTTAGTACCTCCGAAGGTGTGCTAGTTGTTTTGTGTTCTTGTACAGCCTGAATGGCTGGTGACCCTTTTAAATAATATTTCATAATATCCTTCCCAGAAACATGAGTTTTAGGGACTGCAGGACTACTAACCTGGTGTATTACATTGCTGCAATAGGTCACAGACCCATAAATTTACTGCAATATTAGCTACATATGGCCTCAGCCTTCCTTTCTGTCCTTCTAGCCCTATGCATTCAACCCATCTCATGCTTTGTTTTACTTGAGATAGTGTTCCAATAACTAGGAATTGAATATCTGCCTCTTGAGGAGGTCAATCTGGATGCCAAGATTTTAGAGTAATGATAGTCACATCCATACCTGTGTCTAGTAGTCCCTCAATCATAATGTCATTTATATGCACTCTTAGCTTTGGTCTTTGATCATTTATAAAAGTCTGTCAAAATATACGTTTCCTATTTCCTACTAAAGTTTTTGACTCATCCTCTAGGTCTATTCCATCATCCAGAACAGTATGGTTTTTTACAGTAGGCACTGGATTGTTTAATTTTCCTGGTGAGATATGTTCTCCACATGACTGTGAATGACTGGGCTTTGTTTGACATTGGGGCCTGTGAGAGGCCCCCCATGGTGTTTCCCAACGGTATCAGGTTGTCTTGTCTGTCTCTTCTAAATACATCAGTCCAATGTCAGTCTTTGCCACACCTGCTACATATACCAGAAGCTGAGTCCTCCTATTCTTGCCATTCCCAGAGGAGACATTATTCCTAGGAATTCCTTGTCTACAATCCCTTCTTACATGTCCTATTCTTCCACAATTAAAACATTTGGCATTTTGGTGTCTCCTCATCATACCATTGAAAATCACTTCTCCTACCCAAGCTTCAGTACTATAGTCAAATGTCTCAATATTCCTTGTATGCAAGATCCATTCGTCTATGGGTGCTGATCTGACCTTTGAAGGCTCAAGGATCTTCTCATATTCTAAGTTGGAATTTTCAAAAGCCAAGGATTCAATTATACACGTCTAGCTTCAGGGTCTATCACTCCTAATTGTACAGCCTTAGTTAATCTTTGTAAGAAGTCAGTAAAGGATTCTCTCTGGCTCTGTTTAACCCTAATATATGATTCAGCCCTCTTTCATGATTCTTGAATCCTGTCCCAATCATTTAAAGCTGCTGTGTTACGTAGGGACAAGGTGCATTCATCATAGCTAGCCTGTTCCTGAGGATCAGAGTAAGGATCCTTGCCAAGAATTTGATCTTGGGAAGTCTCCAATTCTTTTGCTTTCCCCTGTTGCTCTAAAATTTTTGCCCCTTCTCTCCAATAACACTTCCAAAGAAGCTGAGGTCCATTTAGAACTGCTGAGATTAATTGAGGCCAATAGTATGGAGTAGTCTTAGTGCTTGAAGCCCATGTTTTCATCATTTCCCTGACAAATGGTGAATGTAGCCCATAAGAAACTATTGCTTGCTTTTATTTCTTTTAGATTGCTCATACATATTGGTTCCCATGCATATTTTTTGACTACCTTAGGTACTTTGTACCAGATGGTCTTTCTGAGGAAATTACCAGATATGCAGTTGAAACTCTGTGTCAGTCATCCAGGTGTCTGGCACATACTCATGAGGCTAAATCCTGTCCTTGTACCTTCTGTCCCTGCTCATCAATTTCAATAAATTCCTCAGTCTTTTCAAATCTTTTTACCACTGCATTTTTAAAAGTCTGAGTCTCCTGTTCAGTGTTCTGTTCTAATGTCCTCACTGAGGATTCCAACTTGTTCAGTAAAGATAATGTCTCATCCTTGGACATACCATAACTTTTCAACAGATTCTGAACGATTGAACAGCACAAATTCTTTCAGATAATTTTGTCAAATTGATGTTATCCCTCTCCGTAGTATTGAACCATTTTTTAAATGAGATAATATTGAAAACAAAGCTAATTTCTAGAATCAAATAAAGGGAAGGAAAATAGTGTAAGTCTTGCACAATACCTTCCATAATATAAGCAAAATGATTATTGAACTCCTGGATGTTATCAGTCATTTTTTGTAGTTTTTCGGATCTTCCTGCTGTAAGGCAATTATAATGAACTGGAGTAGATATAATAAGGGTTATCGGCCAGTAGGTGTCACAGTTGCATCCATGTGGCCGAGTGAAGCTAGCAACAGTGCACAGCACATGCTACTTACTTAGGTACTGAAAATATGCTTTGCTTAACAAATTAAGAACAGTTATTAAAGCGATCAAATGATCCCGAGAGTTGGGGTCCAGGATAAAGAGAAAACCCAAAGTTTTCCAGCAGTGTGAGTTGCAGACTATGTGCACCACTGGGATCGCAGGCAGCAGTGTGTGGGCTGACATGTGGGTCATGAGCCTGGGAGAGCTGAGCAGCAGCCTGGCTAAAGCCTCAAGCTAGAGAGTCAGTGCCCAATGCACCACACAGCTGGCAGACCAATCCCAAAAAGTGTGGACTTGTCTCCACATTCGGGTTCCAGATGATGGCGGAAGATATAAAATAATCCTACACTAGTTCAGAATTACGTATAATAAAGGGTTATTTATTTAGTGAAGACTTACAGATCACTGTCCTAGATTACAGTTCTTTACACGAAAGGCCAGGAACAGAGTCTGACAGTTGGAAGCGAGAGCTAGAAGTAAGAGAGCAAGAGCAGGCTTTACAGCTGCATTTATAGTATAAGAGACCACACCCAAGTAGGCTGGTATCTTAAAGGCTATTGGCTGAAGGAGCAGAAGGAGCTCCCACAACATTTAGTAATGGAAATCATAAAGTATGTGTAGATGGACCAAACCACAGTGTAAAGGCTGCAGGGTGAACACATAATGCCATATTTTCTTTAAAGTAGCTAAGCACAGCCTCTGCTTGCTCACCTCTGCAGCACTGTAGTGTGTGGGGTTTTTTTTAATGTTTCATGACACCCACTTTAATTTTTACATGTCATCCTGTAAATAACCCTGCTTTCCTACCCAGAATTTTGTGTGTGTTTGTGAATAATACATGTCCTCCAATTTTTAAAAAATAGCTAAACACAAAAGAAAGTCTCAAACATAGCTTGCCACTAACACACATAAATATTATGTGGAAAGGTATAGCTTTATTTTCCTAATACCATTATTGACTTTTTGAAGAGTTATCTTATTGCTTTAGTTATGTACCTGTGGTGAGGGGGTTTGTGCACATGAGTGCAGGTGCCTGCAAAGACCAAGGGTGTCAGGTTCTTCTGGGAGCTAGAGTTACAGTTGGTTGTAAGCTGCCTAACAAGTGCTGGGAACTGAACTTAGGTCTTCTGCAATAGCTGTACCCACGCTTAACCACTGACCCATCTCTCCCTTGTTGTGGAATATTTAACTATGTAAAGATTGTTACAGTTGTTTATGCTGTAGAATATTACTTTAACTGTGTAAGGGTGTCTTACATTTGTTTCTACTGCCTTTGTTTTTTAAATTAAAATTTTTTCATTTATTTTACATATCAACCACCGTTTCCCCTCCCTCCTCTCCTCCATTCCCTCCCCCCACCCCCTGTTTACCCCCTACCCCATCCATTCCTCCTCTGTCTCCACTCAGAAAGGGGCAGGCCTCCCATGGGCGTAAACAAAGCATGGAATATCAAGTTGAGACAGGACCAAGCTCCTCCCACTCCATCAAGGCTGGGCAAGGTTCCCAAAAGCCTCTGCTACCTTTTTTTTAAAACTTTTTAAAAGAAATTATTATGGTTACAATATTTTGTCTGTGTGTATGTCTGCAGGCCAGAAGAGGGCACCAAACCTCATTACAGATGGTTATGAGCCACCATGTGGTTGCTAGGAATTGAACTCAGGACCTCTGGAAGAGCAGGCAATGCTCTTAACCACTGAGCCATCTCTCCAGCCCTCTGCTGCCTTTTTTTAATGATGTAAAGATGTGCTATATTTGTTTATGCTGCATGTATTTAATTATGTAAAGATGTGTTGCTGTTTTACCTTGCCTGCCCAAGGTACCTGAATTGTCTAGTAAAAAGCTAAATGGCCAATAGCTAGACAAAAGAGGGATAGGCAGGGCTGTTGGGTGGAGAGAATAAATAGGAGAAGGAATCTAGAGAAGAGACAGAAGAAGAAAGAAGGGAATGAGGGAGAAAGAGAGGGACACGCCTGGGGCCATAAACTAGAGCTACCAACCAGCCACACACGGGAAGCAGTGAAAATAAGATATGCAGAACAGAAGAAAAGTAAAAAGCCTGAGGCAAAGCATAGATGATGAGAAACAGGTTAAGTTTCAAGAGCTAGCAAAAAGATGAGCCTAAGCTAAGGCCTAGCATTCATAACTAATAATATTACTTCGTGCTATGATTTGAAAAACTGGTGGCAGTCTAATAGAAAAAAAAACTTGTACACCCCTTCCCCGTTGACTTTTCTAGAATGAGCATTTTTGTTTGTTTGTTTCTTTTTTTTTTTTTATTTTTTTGTTTCTAAAGACAGAGTTTCTCTGTGTAACCCTGGCTGTCCTGGAAATCATTCTGTAGACCAGGCTAGCCTAGAACTCAGAAATCCACCTGCCTCTGCCTCCTGAGTGTTGGGATCAAAGACACACACCACCATCACCTAGCTTGAGTAAGCATTTTTTTAAAAAACTTAATTTAATAAACATGCTAATTTTTGAGTGGGAAAGAAAGAATAATGTTAACAATAGGATTCTTGATCACCTGCTTGGCAGCACATTGGCAAGGGCCCACAAAATAACTGCAGTTCAAGACCAGGCCTGACCCTGCCAGTTAGCAAAGGCAGGAAGAACAGTGAGAGGGTGAACTCTAACCCGAGGGCCTAGACAAAGTGTCCTCATCCACAGCCTTTGGACAGAGGGCTGGGTGCCAGAAATGGAACTCATATCAGAGGCCTTGAATGCAAAACTGACTCATCATTGATTCCTACTCAAGTTGAACCCCGGAGGCCATATAAAAGTCAGAGGCAAGAACTGGCCTTACACAGCAGATACCTGAGCTCCACAGTGTGTCATGGCACATGTCTTCTCTACAGCCCAGTAATAAAACAATTTAAAAATATTCACTTAGCTTTTTTGTGTGAGTGCTTTTGCCTATGCACATATGTTTCCATAAGTATGCCCAGGAGAACAGGAATGACAGGAACCCACAGGACTGGAGCTAGATAATTGGAAGCCACTATGTGGGTGCTGTGGAACCAATCCCAGGTCTTTTACAAAAGCAATTCTCTAGCACAATAATACATTTTTAAAAAGAGCAGGGGGCAGGGGCGCTGAGGACCAGATGTGATAGTACTCATCTGTAATCCCAGTACTTTGGGGGCAGGGTGATGTGGGAGTGTCATATATCAATCTGTTGATTTCATTGGTTAAGCAATAAAGAAACTGTTTGGCCCTGTGGGTGGAGTAAACAGAACAGAATGCCGGGAGGAAGAGGAAGTGAGGTCAGACTCGACAGCTCTGCTCTCTGGAGCAGACGCTTCAGAGAGACGCCATGCTACCTGCTCCAGGGAAGACGCACGCTATGAAGCTCCGACCCAGGATGGACTTAGGCTAGAATCTTCCCGGTAAGCGCACCTAGGGGCGCTACACAGATGATTAGAAATGGGCTAGTCCAGGTGGGAGAGTTAGCCTAGAAGATGCTAGGTAGAAATGGGTCAAGCAGTGTTTAAATGAATACAGTGTCTGTGTAATTATTTTGGGGCAAAAGCTAGCCGGGCAGGCGGCTGGGGGTGTTGGGGGACGCAGCCCCGCAGCTCCCCTTATTACTACAGCAGGGATGCTGAGGACCAGATGTGATGGTATGTTGAGGGAGCTGTGGGTTGCATTCCGCCACCCAGCTCCCGCCACCGGCTAGCTTTACCCGAAATAACAACACACAAACTGTATTCTTTTTTTTTTTTTTTTGGTTTTTTCGAGACAGGGTTTCTCTGTGGCTTTGGAGCCTGTCCTGGAACTAGCTCTGTAGACCAGGCTGGTCTCGAACTCACAGAGATCCGCCTGCCTCTGCCTCCCGAGTGCTGGGATTAAAGGCGTGCGCCACCATCGCCCGGCCACAAACTGTATTCTTTTAAACACTGCTTGGCCCATTATATCTAGCCTCTTCTCGGCTAACTCTCACACCTGGACTAGCCCATTTCTAATAATGTGTGTAGCACCCCAAGGTGCGCTTACCAGGAAGATTCTAGCCTACGTCCACCCTGGGTTGGAGCTTCATCGTGTGTGCCCCGGAAAGGGGACCATGGCCTCTGAGCTCACTTCCTCTTCCTCCCAGCATTCTGTTCTGTTTACTCCACCCACCTATGTTTTAACCTATTATGGCCAAGCAGTTTATTTATTAATTAACCAATGACCTTCCTCCATCATTTCCCCTTTTTCTGTTTAAACAAAAAAAGGAAGGCTTTAACTTAACATAGCAAAATTACATATAACAAAACAGTTATCAAGTAAAAATTACAATAATCTTTATCATAACTAAGGAAAACTATAACTATTCTTCAACTCCATCAAAGACTCCAGAAAGATACAATATTACCTAAGCAAACAAGAAATAAGCAACTTCCAAACTCTAGAAATGACAAAGACATCTAGCTGCCTGGACAGTCACCCAAAGTTCTTTTGTACTGCTGGGGCATCCATCTTCGGCCTTCAGGCCCATAGTAACCAGAGACATTTCCTTGAAGCAGGAAATTTCAAAGGCAGTTCAGTCACTATCTCCTGTGTCCTGCAAAATGTCTCGCAGACTCTTTCATGAATCAGGAACCCCGAAAGATCATCTCACCTTTAGGCAAGTTTAGTAGTCCTCTCTCTGCGGGTTCTCTGTGTCCAGTTTATGCAATAGTCCAGGCAAGAGCAGTTTCTTGCCCACGTGGCTATCAAACTCCATAAGGATCCTCTTCGATGCCCATCTTTTTCTTGAAGTAGATTGGTGCTGCCAGGAGCAGATGTGTCTCATTTTCACGAAAACCCCTAAGTTATTAAAACATTTAAAATGCCATATTCTGTAGCCTTTGAAAGATATGAAGAATGCCTATCTAAAATATATCTATGTACATCTAGAAAATCTTAACTAACATGACTACAAACTTGACTATTATTGATTATCCATTAACAACCTATATACATTACATTTTTAAGTGAACTACACAATCACAATACCTTAATCAATATCAGAAATACATATACATATAACAAAATTGACCTTAAATCTCTATCAATAATGGTACTCATCTGTAATCCCAGTACTCTGAGGCTAAAGTAGAAGAATCACCATTTTGAAGTCAGCTAGGACTACATAGGGAACTCTGGTTGAAAATAAAAATAGGACTGGGGATGTAGTTCAGTGCTAGAGCATGGGCTGAGCACATAACAATGAAAAAAGATCCATAAAACTGAAAAGAAAAGAAAAGAAAAGAGAAAGGAAAGTGTGGATGGAGTCAACAAGAAAATATGGTTCTCCCACAGAATCAACTAACCTGGGCTCGTAGGGGATCACAGAGCTTGAACCACAACCAGCAAGCTTGCATGGGACTGACCTAAGCACTCTACATAGAAGTCATAGTTGTGTAATTTGGTCTTTTTGAGGAACTCCTAACAGTGGAACAAGGGCTGTCTCTGACTCTGTTACCTGCTTTGGGGACCCATTCTCCAACTGGGTTGCCTCATCCAGTCTTAGCAGGGGAGGAAGTGCCTATTCTCACTGCAACTTGACAGGCCTTGGCTGGGAGGCCCGCCCTTTTCTGAAGAGAAAAGGAGAAGGAATTTATGGGAGTAGGAAGAGAGGAAGTTGGGGGGGGGACTGGAAGGAGAAAAAGGAGGGAGGAAAACTTTGATTGGGCTAGAAAAAACATTTTAAAAAAAATAAAATACAGTTCTTTGAGCAGGCGTTGTCATGACTGGCTTGAGGACTGGGACGACTGAACCTCCCTCTCTCACTCTCCGTTATTCTGCAGAATATAGTCAAAATCCTAAAAAAGCTGGAGCAAGGAAAACCACACAGAAGCAGCTCCGGAGACTAGCTTTTCTGTCTGCTGAGCAGGCCTTTCACAGACAGCATGTTATGAGAAGCACTCTTACTGCTCCGAATACTACTCTTGAAATGGCGTTTATATGGTCTTAGCCACAAGGACATTGGCTTCCCATGACTGCCGAAGGTGGTTGGCTCTTCACTCCTCGATGACTAACCCTTTGTAGAACCTGAGTCACTGCCGCAGCAGGTATAGACTGGTCTGACTGCCTAACTTGAAGGGTTAGACTCTGACCTCAGTCATCACGGCTTGTCAAGTAGGCTTGCTGCTAGAAACTGAGTGGGAGGACCTTGGATAGTCCAGAGACTTAATCATGAACTAAGTTTTGTGTCCTTTCCTGTGGAGATGTAAACTAATGTCTATCCATTTCAGATAACACACTGGCAACAGACCAAAGGTAATTCCAGCAAGTCCAGCTTAGTGATGCAGTTTATTGGGTCATTTATGATGTACTCGAGGTTACTTAGAGGAGCATGGATAGCTCAAAAACAGATGCATCCTCTTCAACACACTCCAGCATGGTGATGACTCTCCCAAGCCACATCTTTGAAGCTCACTGCACAAGTTCTAGCAGATTCCAGAGGCTTCTCCTTTGCAGATGCTGACCATTTTTACATTGTTAGGGAGGGGAGGGCTTGTAAATCTCAGGAAGTCCAGTACCTTCCTAAACCTTTTAAGTTTCGTTTATTTTCTGAGTCTCTATGTTTTCTTTACTTACTAAATCTTGGGTGCTTCTGGCTTCTTTCCTCCCTCCAGAGAGTTTTCACAACAAGTCCTCAGTACCAAAAGAAGAAAACATTTTGGTTTTTTGATTTTGTTTTTGAGACAGGGCTTCTCTTTGTAGACCAGGCTAGACTTGAATGCTCACAACAAGTCCTCAGTACCAAAAGAAGAAAACATTTTGGTTTTTTGGTTTTGTTTTTGAGACAGGGCTTCTCTTTGTAGACCAGGCTAGACTTGAATGCAGAGATACACCTGCCTTTGCCTACTAATTGCTAGGATCAAAGGTGTGTGCCACCACCACCCAGTGTGAGAGTTTCACCAAGAGACTGTCTAAATCATGTCGGTCTATAGAGGATTGTCTTAACTGTATTAATTATGAATGACACCATTCCTTGGGGTTTGGTTCTGGACTATACAAGTATAGGCAGTGGGCTGAGCAGAAGTAGGCATGAGTGCATTGATTCTTTCTTTGCTTTTTCTGTTGTTCTTTTTATTAGTTTATGTGTCTGGGTTTTTGCCTTGCATGTATGTGTACCACATGAGTACAGTCCCCCTGGAGACCAGAAAAGGGTACTGGATTTCATGGGACTTGAGCTCCAAACAGTTGTGAGCTGCCACGAGTATGCTGGAAATCCAACCCTGTCAGTGCTCCCAAGCACAGAGTCATTGTTCCAGGCCCTCCTTCTGCTCTGGGCCGTTACTTTGACTGGCTGCTTCAAGTTCCTGCCTTTACTTCCAGCAATGATGGCCTCTAGGCTGGACCCAGGAGCCAAGGAAGCCCTTTCTCCTTCACAGTGCTTTTGTCAGGGTGTTTATCACACTGGCAGGAACGGAACCAGGACACCACGAAACTCCTCAAATGTATTAACCGCACAGTAACTCCATCTGGTGAGAGGAGTTAGATGAAATTCCAGAGAAAGAACTTAAAATAAGGATTGCAATAATTAGACTAGAAACACAAATAGCTGAGCCAAATAAGAGGCAATCAGCCAAGCAGTGGTGGTGGACACCTTTAATCCAAGCACTCAGGAGCCAGAGGCAGACGGATCTCTGTGAGTTCAAGGCCAGCCTGATCTACAAAGTGAGTTCCAGGACAGCCAGGGCTACACAGAGAAACCTTTTTTTTTAATGCTCCGCCCCCAAAGTAAAGAAAAAAGATTGATCCTAGTAGGGGTGGAGGGAGGAGATACGTTAGGAGGGCACAGCTGGAGCTGAGCAACGTGGAATGGCAGGAAATGATCTGGAGAAGGCACGACCGGCAAGCCAGACACGGGGGTGTTACACATCAGAGGCTGTGGTGGTCCGGGTGTCACCACACTGTAGTCTTCCTAAAGCAGTATTCAAGCTGATCTTCACCGTCATTCCTCGTGTGTCAAGTCGGATCTCCTAGGGCAGGCGTTATTCAGTAACCTATTTGATGGTCACCGCACCCTAGGTCATGCCTTTCCTGAGCCACCTGATTTACCAGGGCCCTCTGGCTCGCAGTCACCTGAGGGCCACGCCTCCCTGGCCAAACATCCAGCCAGCGCGCTAGGCTTTGTTCCCAGAAACAGGTTTCCAAAACGCTGCTCCTTCTCGGCTCCAGTTGTTTTCTTGCCGAGTGCAGGAGGCCCGAGAGCGGCGGCTGCAGTCGCCCGGCTGCTGCTTTGCGGCCCAGGAAGGACCTGACCCACTGCCTCCTCAGCCTCCTCCCCGAACGCGGGAGCCAGCACGAGCGGCTCACGGAGGGACCCTCGCGAACGCACTCTTGATTGGCTGCCCCGGGAGACGTCAACGGGAGGCCCCCCGCGGTGGGGTAGCGCCCGGCTCCGCGCGTGCGCAGAGGGAGTGCGCTGGACCAAGGGGGAGGTGCCCGGCCGCTTCTCCCGCGTCCGCCATTTTGTTGCTGTGGCTATTGGGAACGGGCTGGGTGAAACGGCCCGGGAGGCGCGACTCTCGTTGGAGTAGGCTGCTTCGGGTGACGGCGAGGGTCGCTGCGGGCTCCTGAGGGTGCGGAGCCGGCGGCTTCCAGGACAGAAGTCACCGGAGCCACCCCTGGACGCCGGGCAGCCGAGAAGCCCGAGGCGGCCTCCGCTACTGCTCCGCTTCACCCACCTCGACCCCGGGGCTTTGCCCAGTGTTCCCTGGCCGGCTCTTTCCGTGAGGCGGCCCGGTGCAGGCGGGCGGTGGCGGAGGATGCTGCGGGGCCCGGAGCCGAGGGTGAGGTCCTGACCCAGCCCTCTGATTGCTCTTCCGAGAGGCCCTTCCTCGGCCCCAAAGCCGACAGCGGGTAAAGGCTTCGCGAGCAGGCGAGAGCAGCAGACGCCGCCCATCCCCGGACCCCAACACCATGTCGTCCGCCAGGTTTGATTCTGCAGACCGCTCTGCCTGGTACATGGGACCAGTGTCTCGCCAGGAGGCACAGACCCGTCTCCAGGGCCAGCGCCATGGCATGTTCCTAGTCCGGGACTCCTCTACCTGCCCCGGGGACTATGTACTGTCCGTGTCCGAGAACTCGCGTGTCTCGCACTACATCATCAATTCCTTGCCCAACCGCCGCTTTAAGATCGGGGACCAGGAGTTCGATCATTTGCCGGCCTTGCTGGAGTTCTACAAGATCCACTACCTGGATACTACCACCTTAATCGAACCAGCGCCCAGGTACGCCGTTCTCTGGTTCGGAACCTGACCCGATGCGGAGGGTCGGTCAAATAATTGAATTTTGAGGGTGGGGGAAATTGAACTTATTTTTCGCATTCTAAACCAGAAGACATTCGGATTGGAAGGCCAGTGTCAGGATCTGGGTCACTGGATGGAAGGATGCTTTTTTATTTAGACATTTAGCTGTGATTGTATTGTTCAAATGCACCCACCTATACATATACACAATTTTGCCACTTAGGCTGACTGTAATACTAATGCAGAATTCTTTTTAACGACATTAAAAAGTCTGTAGACTTCCTTCAAAATCCAAAGATAGCCATGACTCTCTCCCCTCGAAAATTCACGGAAAGTTTGTACACCATTTAAGGTTTTTGGAAGCCCTGCATCTCAACAGCTAACTGCAGGTTAAGAACTGGCCATGGCCTTTGCAAAATCGTTAAAGTGAACCGAAAACGTAGAAATCTGAAAATCTGATGACGACCTTGAAGTAAAAAAAAAAAAAAAAAGACTAGGATTACAAAGGAAAGAGGGTGAGATTATATTTGAGGAAATTTGTATCATCACCTCCCTTCCCCAGGGTGGGAAGTGTATTTATTTTAATTCCACATTAATTTAGTTTTAGATTTTTTTTGATAATTAAATTTAGTAGTTTAACATATTCTTTAAAGAAACAGTACAGTTGGATGAGCGAGGTGCACACCCCTAACCCCCCCACCCCCAAGAAAAGAGGACCTTGGGTTCCAAGCCAAATTGGGCTATAGCTAAACCATGTCTTAAAGGAAAAGAAAAGAAAGAAGCTGATCACTTAAGTGTTTCAAGTAAAATACATTGCTTTATAATTTGCTTTAATTTCCCCTAATGAATATCATATTAAATTATATCAAATGATACCAAATGTGAGTTGAAAAAGTAGAGGCTTTCAAAGATATTTTACTGCCTGGTTTATTTCTAAGCTATTTTCTAAAAGGGATTGAGGATTGATTTAGACTTTTCAGGGTGAAGTGACTTCATAGAATTGCTAAGGGGGTAATTTGCTCCTAACTTTGAAATTGAAAAGGTACTGTACTTCATTAAGGACACCTACTAAAAGCCAAAGGATAGAAGAAGTAGTGTAAAATTAACTGCCAAAGTCATTGGAGTAAACAAAAATGTGGAGAAGGGGCTAGGCTTGATGGCTTGGTGAGTGAAAGTGTTTGCAGCTGAAGAAGCTAGATGGCCTGAGTTGGATCCCCCAAACCCACATAAATGTGGAAGAGAGAGAACCGACTCCTCAGAGTTGTCCTTTAGCCGCAATATATGTGCACCATGGCAAGTGAGTATTCGCACACATCAATAGTTTAAAAAATGTAAAACCCAGAAAGTGTCTGTAAATAGTAGTCTGTACTGTAGAGATGAGGATACTAAGAACTCTGTGCCACGTGGAGGTTCTGGTGGATGCTGGCAGGTGCTGTCACCTTTAATAATTTCAGTCTAGGAGCTTGGATAAACTTAGGAAGTATAATGTTTGGTAATATATTTAAGTAAATTACCTAATTTGTGAAAGTGAATTATATTATTGACTTTAAACCTTTATTAAAATATGCTTGCAACAATGTAACAGGTGTTGGAGAAAGTCTAAGTTAATTATTAGATTTCTCTCAAGGAGGAAAAGTATATACTGCAATGGCTTCCTGTTATCCTTAAACCTAATTCTACTTCATATGTCTTCTCAGTACCAATATATTTCTGTATTACCAATGAAATTTTCTGAAATTTTTCTTAGCTCTACTTGACACACTTTGGCATCTTTTCTGTCATGCTCAATTTCCAAATGAAAATAATAACTAAGTCATAATTATTTCTAACATAACTATCCTTTGTACAACTACAAAAGCATTATAAATTTTAGAATAGAGGGCAATGTCCCTTGAGAGATATTCTTTTAGTGTCTCAAAACTTAAATATGATAATTACTGATAGTCTCTTGTTGTTATATTACATGATAAAGAAATAGAGGGAAAACCACAAATATCTGTACCAACACATACTTAACAAAATATGGTAGAAACACATGTGTTGATTTTAATCTTTGTCACTACAACTGGTCAGGTGGCCTTAGCTGGTATTTCTAACTACCTTTCTCCATTCCGTGTTTCCTCCACCCTCAGCAAGCATCTGACAGGTATTGGCTTTTCCTGGAAGAGTAACCCATACCTTCATTCCTGAAGGGTCCGTGTCCTTTGTCATCCTGCCTGGATCAGGTTGTTGTAGTTTCTTATTGGCGTGAATCACAGGACACGGTAGGACTAAGAAACACCCTAGAGGATCTTCTACACTTCAGACATAATCTGTCTTCCTCCACTGGGGAGAAGAAATCCAATTTCCCCTTGGTAATCTGGGTCAGTTGCCCCTCTTAACATTGTTATGTCTTTCTTAGCCTGTTGGCTCAAGGGTATCAGAAGCCCACAGTGGCCAGGGGAAGTCTGTGCTTCCAATCGAATGGGAATGTTTGTTGTATCTCCTGGCAGGAGCTCTTCCCCATCTGGAACCAAAACTTCTAGGCCAGCAGAACTTAAGGTTGCAGGAACAGGAAGCAGAAATGTTCCTGGCGGGTCATTAGGGGTGATAGTGGAACCATTTTCTCTTCCTCCCCTTGATTCCTGGACTATGGATCTTGGCTATGAGAGAAACCGTACTATATGTTGGATGCTGATTCAAAGCATATGCTGCCTTGAGAATCTGCCCCAGCTCTCCAGGCTGCTGCCACCTAATTGGTGCCATAGCTATGTTTTCAAAAGACTGTTCTATCTTTCTGTCAGGTCAGGGGCTTCAGGATGGTGGGAAATATGAGACTAGTGGATTCCATGATCATAAGCCCACTGTTGCTTATCTTTGGCTGTGAAATGAGTTCTTTGGTCAGAAGCAATACTGTGTGGAATACCATGTCGGTGCATCAGGCATTCCATCAATCCATGGATGGGGGTTTTGGTCAAAGCATTGTTTGCAAGAAAGGGAACTCCATAACTAGAATATCTTTTCTAACCTATTACAATGCTTTATCCTTTCCACAGAGGAAGTGACCAGTGTAGACATCGTGCTACCAGGTTGCTAGCTAGTCATCCTGGGGTATGGTGCCATATCAAGGGCTCAATGTTGGTCTCTGTTGTTGACAGATCTGGCACTCAACAGGAACTGTAGCCAGGTTAGCCTTGGTGACTGGGAGTCCATGTTGTTGAACCCATGTATAACCCCATCTCTGCCACCATGGCCACTTTTTTGCGGGCCCATTGGACAGTGTCAGGGATAACTGAGGAAAAAGACTGACAGTCCATAGAGTGGGTCATCTTACCTACTTGATTATTGAACTCCTCCACTGTAGAAGTCACCTTTGATAAGTGTTTACATGGGACACAAGTATCTTCACATCCTTCACCCATTTAGAGAGATCTATTTACATACTTCTCCAAAAATCTTTCTTACCGATTTTCCAGTCATGCTCTTTCCAAGTCCCTGACCATCCAGGCAATCCATTGCCTACAGCCTGTGAACAATCACACATCTGGTCATTTCTCCTTCCAACAAAAATGTATGACCATGTGTACTGCCTGAAGTTCTGCCCACAGTGAAGATGTGTGGCCTTCAGGTTGTCCCAGAAAGGGGTTATAATGCTGCAGCTGTCCACTTCTGGTTGGTGCCTGCATAGCATGCAGAACTATCAGTGAACCAGGCCCTAGTCTTCTTTTTCTGTCAACTAACCATAGAGCACAGCCCATGAAGCTACAGGTGCATGCTGGAAGCAGACAGCATTGTAGCTGGAGTAGAAAACATAGGCATTTGGGCAACTTCTTCATGCAACTTCCTTGTGTCTTCAGGACCTGCCTGGGCCTGATCACATCTATATTACTTCAGTTTGCTTGCCATAGAGTGCTGCTGTGCACGTCCTTCTTTATGGCTTGATGGGTCAGATGATACCCAGATCACAATGAGCAGCTCAGGTTGCATGGTAACTTGGTGACCCATTATCAAGGGTTCAGGTTCTACTAAGGCCCAATAGCAGCCAAGAGCTGTCACTCAAAGGTAGAGAGTAGTTGTCTGCAGATGACGGTAGAGCTCTGCTCCCAAATCCCAATGGTCTCCTCTGTGGCTCACCTCCAGGGACCTGCCAAAGGCTCCAAACAGCATCCCTGTCTGCCACTGACACCTCAAATACCAGAGGGGTCTTTTGAGTCCTGTGGTCCAAGTGGTGGAGCAGCCTGAACAGCAGTCTGGACCCATTGAAAAGCCTCTGTTCAGGCCCCACACAAATCTAGCAGCTTTCTGAGTCACTTGGTGAATGGGCTGGTATACCACACCCAAGTGAGGAATGTTCTGTCTCCAGAATCCAAATGGGCCCACTAAACGTCCTGCTTCATCCTTAGTTGTGGGAGGGGCCAGGTGTAAGAACTTGTCCTTCACCTTGGAAGGAATATCTCTGTAGGTCCCACACTACTGGACTCCTAAGAATTTCCCTGAGGTAGAAGGCCCTTGAATTTTGGTTGGATTTATTTCTCATCTGATGTGCATATATGTTAACAAGAATTCTAAATCTCTTGCTTGCTTGGTCCAGTGAACATAGTGTTGTCAATGCAGTAAACCAATGCGATATTTTGTTGAAGGGATCCCTTCAAATGAAATGATGACACAAGGCTGCAGATGTACATACTGTAAATGTATATTGCTGTCCTTGCCATCTGAAAGCAGATTGTGTGGTCCTTAGATCCATACATAGCTGCATATCCTGTACCAGGAGATGTGTTAATCCGCTCAAGTAAGGACACCACATCTGGTACAGCAGTTGCAATTGGGGTCACTACTTGATAGGTTTTTTTTTTGCTTTTTGTTTGTTTGTTTTTTGGTTTTGGTTTTTTGAGACAGGGTTTCTCTGTAGTTTTGGAGCTTGTCCTGGAACTAACTCTTGTCGACCAGGCCGGCCTCGAACTCACAGAGATCTGCCTGCCTCTGCCACCCAAGTGCTGGGATTAAAGGCGTGCGCCACCACCGCCCGGCTACTTGATAATTTTGTATAGTCAACAGTGGATCTTCACAATCCATCAGTCTTCTGCACTGGCCAGATGGGAGAGTTAAAGGGAGATGTGGTGGGACCTGCACCATGCCTGCATCTTTTCAAGTCCTTGACAGTGACACTAATTTCTGTAATTCCTCCAGGGATGTGATACTGTTTTTGATTTACTGTTTTCCCTTGCAGAGGCGACTCTAGATGTTTCCATGTAGCCTTTCCAACCATAATAGCCCTCATTCCACAGGTCAGGGAGCCAGTGTGAGAATTCTGCCAATGACTTCTAAGTATATCTATTCCAATTATATATTTTGGGACTGGGTTAGTAACCACAAGATGAGTTCTGTGAGCCAGACTTCAGCCAAAACTCCATACATAATCTCCTGACCTCCATACGCTCCTACATTAAATGGAGGGCCACAATGTTTCTTGGGGTCTCCCAAAATCAGCGTCAATGCAGAACTAGTATACAGTAGACCCCGGGTCAGTCTGATTGTTTTCTTTCCCCCAGTGTAGGTCCTTTTAGGGAAGGTGGAGAAAGACTAACAGTAAAACTCTTAGATATTTTATCCAATTCCTTCCTCAGGGGAACCTGGTTGTCCCTTTATTCATTTGTTCTGGCTCCAGTCTGGAAATTGGTTCATGAACTGTGATTAAGATCCCTTTTTCCATGATCCAATCTAACATTCATTTGTCGAAGGATTTTTTTCTGCTTATACAGATCAAGCAAACATGCAGTAAACTTCTGTCTAAGGATTTCTGTTGCTGTGAAAAGACACCATGACCATGGCAACTCTTATAAAGGAAAACATTTAATTGGTGTTGCCTCACAGGTTCAGAAGTTTAGTTCATTATCATCTTGATGGGAATCATGGCAACATGGGGGGTGACATGGTGCTGGAGAAGAAACCGCAATACTAAATATGGATCAGCAGGCAGAGGAGGAGACTGAGTGCAGTTTGGCCTAGTTTGAGCTTCTGAGACCTCAAAGCTCATCCCCAGTGACACACTTCTTCCAACAAAGTCACACCTACTCCAGCAAGATCATACCCCTAATTGTGCCACTCCCTGTGAGCCTTTGGGGAACCATTTTCTTTCAAACTACTACATTCTACTCCCTGTCCCCCATAGGCTTGTAGCCATATCATAATTCAGAAATACATTAAGTCCTACTTTAAAAGTACCCATAGTCTATAAAAGTCCTAAGTCTCTTCTGAGACTCATGCAGTCTCTTAACTGTAATCCCCTGTAAAATCAAAAATCAAAAAGCAGATTATATACTTCCAACATACAATAGCACAGGATATACATTATTGTTCCAAAATGGAGGAAAGAGGATAGTGAGTAAATACTGCACCAAAGCAAGACTAAAAAGCAGTTGGACAAGCTCTGCCTCTCCATGTCTGATGTCAAAATACTCTTCAGATCTCCACCTCCTTTCATCTTTGTTAACTGCAACACTTCTGTTAGGCTGGTTCCACTTCCTGTTAGCAGCTTTCCTTGACAGGTATCCCACAGCTCTGGCATCTCCAACATGTTGGGATCTGCAAGACAATCCAGGCATCACCTTCACAGCTTTGTGAAATGACCTCTCTAGGCCTCCATGCAGGAACATCCCTGACACATGCCTGGCTTCAGAGGCTTTCTGTTGTCACAGAGGTAGACTCCATAACCCCTTTCTTCTAGCCTTGACTCTACAGCCAGAACCATGTGGCTGGATTTGCCAAGCTCTGCTGCTTGCTAGGGCTGGAACATGACCCCTTATTAAATTACATCTGTTTTTGATGGTTTCCTTCACTGCCTCAGCTTGATGGTTCAGAGTTTCTTATCTATTTCATGCCTGGAAACACCATGTTTTATTAGCCAGTACCAAAGGTCCATAGGAGCCAACGCCATCATAAGAATGACTTTGCCTGTGCTGTTCATTATGGGTTAGGCCATTACGGACATTGCTTTGTCTATGCTGTCTATCACAGGGACTATGATCACCTTGCCTTTAGTGATTCAGTGCTGCCACCTGGCCCCTGCTACTTCCAGACCCTATTAAATCTATTGCGTTTAATTCATCTTACTGAGCAGCAGCATGTATGACCCTAAGGACTGGCACAAGGAAAAGGGTGAGCCCTAAGGGACATCAGTATTATCTTGCCTGGCATTTCCTTCAGAGAAAATCACTGCTGTTTAGCAGACAGTGAAGGATTAATTTCCTTAGTCAAATACTGGAAAAGGCAGTATTTCAGGGGGTGGGGGTGGGAGTATATCTGCTGAGGGTGAGGAGACTGCTTCCTTGGTGAGATAAACCCTTGAGAATCTGAGGGTTCAAATTCTCAGTTTCAATAGGGTCTTTCCACACATCTCCATCCCAAGATAAAGGATCCTGTTTTTTTTTTTTTTTAACCAATTAATGCCCTTACTTTAACTGCTAGCACTTTCTGAGGTTGGTACTTTAATTTAGTTGTTATTATGCCAACCTTATAATAAGGGCTTCAGTTTGAATTTCCACAGAGCAACTTGAGCTTTGTGGCTGCTGGAGAGAAGATTCTCTTCTAGGGCTCACTTCAAAACCTTTAGATCAGTAGTTCTCAACATTCTAATTCTGTGACCCTTTTAATACATTGTGGTGACCTCCAAAAAATAAAATTGTTTTTGTTGCTACTTTGTAATTTTGCTACTGTTATTAATTGTAATGTAAATTTATCAGATATGCAGGATATCCGATATGCAACCCTTGTGCAACAGGGTCATTTCATACCTGAGGTCATGGCCCACAGGTTGAGAACCACTGCTTTCGACTTAAGTGCACATCTGGATCTGATCAATTTTATCACTGCATTCTTTATTGTCCTTCACTTTTACCTCAAAGCTCATTCTTTTCCTTTGCTAATTTATGCAGAGATTCTAGGAACAACCATTAGTGTCATCATTTTCCTTACTTTTCCACAAACTGTCGCAAGTTTTATATACAGTTCATTGCCTCTCACAGTTGGTGAATCAGGATAATCAGATGCATTTGTCTCCTTCAGTTTGTAATATAATTCACACCATGGCTTTCAATACTCCAGGCTTCTAGGAGAGGCTTCAGTAACTGTTGGTGTTAGCAAATAGGAAAACCTATTCCAGATACTTAAAAAAATCCACCCTCATACTTTTGTACTAGAACCACTCTTGGTACCAAAGTCTGTTTTAGTTAGGAGTCTCTAAAGGAACAGAACTGATAATGAATATATATACTATTGTCCAACTAGTCCAACAATGACTGGCTGTGAATGGAAGGTCCAGTAATCCAGTAGTTCAGTCCACAAAGCTGAAGTCTCAGCTGGTCTTCAGTAAACGCCAGAATACCAAAGGGTTAGACTCTAATGCCAGTTAAGGAAGGCCTTGCCAGCAAGAGTGAGAACAGCAGGCTAAGATAGCAAGCTTTCTTCTTCCATGTCCTCATATAGGCTGCCACCAGAAGGTGTGGCCCAGATAAAGGTGGATCTTCCCACCTCAAAAGGTCCAGATTAAAGTAGTAAACTGGATCTTCCCACTTCAAATGATTTTATAAATCATTTGAAAAAAATTTTTTACTGGTATATCCAGCTGCTTGGATTGTAAATTCCAGATGTAGTCAAGAATAACCACCTTACCTTGCTTTAAAAAGTACAATCTATTTTTCAACAATTTTATACATGTAAACAATGTGTCTTGATCATGTTCACCTCTAACTTTCCCCCATTCCCCTGAGTGTCTCCCAACACTTCCCCCTTCCCTTTTCATATTCTTTCTTTGTTTTTAATTTTTATAACACACTGAGTCCAGTAGTGCTGTATTTTTGTTGACTTGATTATGTGCAGGTGATCACAGCTGCTGGGAGTTCATTGATGATGTCATGCCCAGAAGACAGCATTTCACAGCATCCTTCTCCATTGTCCAACTCCTGTGTTCTTCTCTGACCCCTCTTCCATGGTGTTCCCTGAGCCTTATTTGGGAGGGGGTTGATTTAATGTCCTACTGAGTGCTCAGTAGTCACTTATTCTCTGTACTTTGACCAGTTCTGAGTCTGTATTAATCTTCATACCACTATTTAACCAGTGGGCAAATTCTGCCTAGAATGTTGGTGTTGAAGTTTACAGAGTTCACTACTGTAACAACCAGGAGGGAAATTTTCAGATCCGTTTCAGCTTGATTTTTCTGTTTACTACATTGACAATGTGCCTTTAGCAATAAAATTACCATCTAGCTGTGGAAAGTAATAGTGAACACCGGCAATAGCCTGTGTTTGTAGGGGTGCCTCATAGGCCTAGACCAGTAGCTCACAAGGAGTCCACCCCTGGCACTGAGATTTTCATTTAATAGTTTATGTTTTCTTGGGGCAGCATTGTCCACCTATGCCTAGTATATGTTCAGACTCATTTAAAAAAACTTACTATTTTTATATCTTCTTGAGGCAGGGTCTCTCTATGTATCCCTGCCTAGACTCAAACTCACTGGGTCTGTCTGCCTCTTTCTCCAAAGTGCAGGGGTTAATGGCATGTCCTGCCATGCCAGCCAAAACTCCCTTCAAAAATTATATATTTATTAGTTTAAAAATTATTTTATATGTATGAGTATCTTGTCTGCATGTATTGCCAGTGCATCATGTTCATTCAGTGTCTGTGGCAGCCAGAAGAGGGTTAGATCCTTGGAACTGGAATTACAGTTAGGAGCCACCATGTGGGTTCTGGAAATCTCTGAAGACTAGCCAGTGCTCTTAGCTCAGAACCATCTTTAACTCCAGTTCCAGGGGATCTGATGCTCTCCTCTGGCCTCTGCAGACACTGCATACACTTGGTACATGAATATGTATGCAGGGAAAACACACATGCACATAAATAAATGAATCTTTTATTGTTTTTATTCGTGCCCATATTTATGTGGGCATGTGTTGTGGGACTGCAAACTGAAATAAACCCTTTTCCTCCCCAAGTTGCTTTTGGTCATGGTGTTTTATCACATCAACAGAAACCCTAAGGTTTATGGGAATTGGAGTACAGATTAGATCTGGGATGGGTGCTGGCTATCAAACCTGGACCCTTTGCAAGAGCAGCAAGTGCTTTTAAGCTGACTGATTTCTCTAGCCTCCAAGAATCTATTAGTGTGTGTGTCTGTGTCATGGTATGTGTGGAGGTCAAAGGACAATTTTAAGGAATTGCTTCTTTTTGCTGTGGGATCAGATTCCAGTGGTCAGGTTTAGGCACAAGAACTTTACCTACTTAGCCATCTCACCTGACTGAAGGGAGCTTGTGTTTGTTGAACTTGCAAAGAGTGAAGTGTTGTTGGTCTGATGACTTTATTGCGAAGAAGGTAGGGACTGAATAATTTAAGAACCTTAAACTTAGATAGGATTGTTCAGATAACCAGGCAGAGCAGGGATGTGCATAGCAAGAGGAATTATTCACGGAGGTAGAGTGCTATTACTATTGGCCTGAATAAAATACCAATACAGAGAAGGGAAGAGGACTTAATGTCACAGAGTAGAGACCGGGTGTATGTCTGTCTGCACATGTGCTTAGATAAGAGAAGCCCTGAGTTCAGTTTTTGGCTCAGCAGCAAAAATAGTTAATTAAAAAAAAAATGATAAATAGCTTTTCCAGGACAGGAACCAAAAGCTACAGAGAAACCCTGTCTCGAAAATACCAAAAAAAAAAAAAATGATAAATGGACATGGGTTTCAGTGGTAGAGTACTTGTTGCCTCGCATGAGTGAGATCCAGGGTTTAGTCCTCAGCTTAGAATTGGAAGATGAATACTACAAAGACCTAGAGCAGGCAGAATAGACACATGCCCGAATCCCAGTTCTGTGAAGGCTGAGCCAGGAGAATTCTCCACTAATTTGAGGCCAGCCTGGACTGCAGAACTTCAAATGGCCAAAAGACACTTAAGGTCATGCTCAACTTCCCTAGCGATCAGGGAAATGCAAATCAAGACAACTTTAAGATACCATCTTACACCTGTCAGAATGGCTAAAATAAAAAACACCAATGATAGCCTTTGCTGGAGAGGTTGTGGAGAAAGGGGGACACTCACCCATTGCTGGTGGGAATGCAAACTTGTGCAACCACTCTGGAAAGCAGTATTTCGGTTTCTCAGGAAATTCGGAATCAACCTACCCCTGGATCCAGCAATACCACTCTTGGGAATATACCCAAGAGAGGCCCTATCATACAACAAAAGTATATGTTCAACTATGTTCATGGCAGCATTGTTTGTAATAGCCAGAACCTGAAAACAACCTAGATGCCCTTCAACGGAAGAATGGATGAAGAAAGTATGGAATATATACATATTAGAGTATTACTCAGCAGTAAAAAACAAGGACTTCTTGAATTTTGCATACAAATGGATGGAAATAGAAAACACTATCCTGAGTGAGGTAAGCCAGACCCAAAAAGAGGAACATGGGATGTACTCACTCATATTTGGTTTCTAGCCATAAATAAAGGACAATGAGTTTATAATGCATGTTCCTAGAGAAGCTAAGTAAGAAGGTGAACCCAAAGACAAACACATAGGCATCCTCATGAATATTAACCTTCATCAGGTGATGAAAGGAGACAGAGACAGAGGAGCACGACACAGAAATCTCAAGGTCCAAATCAGGAGCAGAAGGAGACGGAGCACGAGCAAGGATCTCAGGACCGCAAGGGGTGCACCCACACACTGAGACAATGGGGATGTTCTATCGGGAACTCACCAAGGCCAGCTGGCCTGGGTCTGAAAAAGCATGGGATAAATCCGGACTAGCTGAACATAGAGGACAATGAGGAATACTGAGAACTCAGGAACAATCGTAGTGGGTTTTTGATCCTACTGCACGTACTGGCTTTGGGGGAGCCTAGGCAGTTTGGATGCTCACCTTAGGAGACCTGGATAGAGGTGGGCGGTCCTTGGGCTTCCCACAGGTCAGGGAACCCTGATTGCTCTTCGAGCAGATGAGGGAGGGTGACTTGATCGGGGGAGGGGGAGGGAAATGGGAGGCGGTTGAGGGGAGGAGGCAGAAATCCTTAATAAATAAATAAATTTAAAAAAAAAAGAATTACATTCTCTTCCCTGCCTGATTATGATTCGATCAAACTGTGAAGGAGTCATTCTGGATTATTAAACATAATGAAGCAAAAAATAAAAAATATGTTTGTGGGGATAAAAAAAAAAGCTGGAGAGATGGCTCAGTGGTTAAGAGCATTGCCTGCTCTTCCAAAGGTCCTGAGTTCAATTCCCAGCAACCACATGGTGGCTCACAACCATCTGGAATGAGGTCTGGTGCCCTCTTCTGGCCTGCAGACATACACACAGACAGAATATTGTATACATAATAAATTAATAAATAAATATTTAAAAAAAATGAAAAGGGAAAAGATGGCTACTATTGTGGTTTAAGTGAGAAATGTACCCCACGGGCTCGTGCATTTGAATACTCAGTCTCCACTTGGTAGTGCTTCTTAGGGAGGTTGCTCTTGGTCCTGGTGTAATATTATACAACAGAAAAGTAACTAACAGTTACCTAGGAAGGTACTGGCTTAATAAAGGAAGTAGGCCATAGGGTTGGGCTTTGATGGTTTGTAGTCCTGCCCTGCTTCCTGCTTCCAGTCTCTGCTTCCTGTGTGCAGTTGAGTTGTATTTCTCACTCTTACTCTGGCCACCTGATACTCTGCCTCTCCTGCCGGTCTCTAATCTTCTGAAATAACTCAAATAACCAATAAGTTGTTCTTTTTATTTGATTTTGTTAAGATTTATTTTATGTGTAAGTTTTGCCTGCATTATATGTATGTCTGGTACTCGGCCAGCAGAGGGTTTGGATCCCTTGGAACTGGACTTAAAGCCAGTTGCGAGCTGCCGTCTGAGTGCTGGGAACTGAAGTCAAGCTCTCTGAAAGATGAGCTTTTCTTGACCTGAGCCATTGTTCCATCGCCTGTAAATTGTTCTTGGTCATGGTGTTTTATCACAAACAGACAGGAGTTAGTACAAACTCCTAAGTTCACTAGATAGAGCACTTGCTCTGAAAGCATGAGGACTTGAATTCAAACCCCTCATATAAAAATCTGGGCGTGGCCAGTCATGGCGATGCACACCGTTAATCCCAGTACTTGGGAATCAAAAGCAGGCAGATCTCTGAGTTCCAGCCTGGTCCACGTAGCGAGTTACAGGATAGCCAGAACTACATAACAAAATAGTGAGACCTTGTCAAAAAAAAAAAAAAAAAAAAAAAAACCCCATAGCTGTTATGTGCCTGTACCCCCAGCATTTGGGTGGCAGAGGACAGGCAGGTCCTAGAAAGCTTGCTGTCTTGCTAGCCTAGCAAAAATTGGTGAACTTCCAGTTCTAGAAATGGACAGTGGGTGCAGTATAACAAAGAGTTAATGTTTATTCATGGTAAACAGTTTAACAAGCTTTTTGTTTATTTTAAAGGTTTATTTCTTATGTTTAATTATGTACATATGTATATGTGCACATGAATCCAAATATTAAGCTATTTGCTTTTGATTGATAAGAAACAAGGAGCAGTGGTGGCGTATGCCTTTAATTCCAGCACTCAGGAGGTAGAGGCAGGCAGATCACTGAGTTGGAGGCCAGCCTGGTCTATAGAGCTAGTTCCAGGACAACCAGGCTACACAGAAACCCTGTCTCAGGGGGGAAAAAAAAATCAGTTTTTTAATTTAGGGCATTTGCAGAAAGTCTGATGTTGAGAAAATAGGCCTAATGGGAGTGTGTGTGTATATATATATATGCTGTGCTCAAGATCACAGGTTCAGTTCCCAGTACCAAGAAAAAGAGAAAAGAAACCAAAACTATGCTCAAGGGGGTTCATAACATTGAGGAAGCTTGGAGCTGGAGAGATGGCTCAACAGTTAGAGTACTTGTTGCTCTTGCAGAGTACCTGGGGAAAATTAGAAAAAAAGGACTAATATCTAGAAGGGCTTCCTTGAATAGCCTTACAGAATAAAGTATCATACTGCCAGAAAGGTAATCAAGAAGCATGCCAAAATACCCATGCTAACCTTAAGTAAAGGAATTCTCACAGTGAGGTATGCAGGACTTTAAGAAAGCCATAAACTCTCTGGGCATGGTGGCACACCTTTAATCCTATCACTTGGGGAGGCAAAGGCTGGAGGATCTCTGTGAGTTTGAAGTCAGCCTAGTCTACATAGTGAGTTCAGGACAGTCAGGACTGCATAGGGAGACTATCTCAAAAACAAAACAAAAAGCTGGTAGAAAGGAGAGAACTGAGTCCTACAAGTTGTTCTTTGACCTCCATGTGCACTTCGAGGAATATGCACGCACACACAAAAACACTAAGTAAACATAAAACATGTCAGAGTAGCTATATTACTTAGGTCACTAATCAGAGAAAAGAAAATGGGCAGTAGCTAAGTGAAGATAAAATACATTAGAATAATACACGAATGATTAAACCAGTAAATCCTATGACCCTCAGTACAGTGCTAGAATGGGAGTGGTAATGGTCTTACTGCTGAAGCCATCTCCTAAGGAGGTGCAGGCTCTGATTAAAACATGTTCTTTTCAATCTGGTATAGATTGAGTACATCTGGGGGAAAGTAGTGGTAAGTAGTTTCCCCCACCAAATCTGGCACGTTTGCATGTTTTCAGAATATTTCCTGGGTGAAGAGAGACTTCTATACTAGTTTTATGTAGGCTGTTACTGAAGAGCAGGTATTATGCTTTAAAAACGTTTGTTTTCCTTAACTGGTGTTGGGGACAGAACCCAGAGTTTTGTGCTGCCATGTATCTGGACTACATTCCCAGCTGGGACTCTAGAAGCTCATTCTCCATGGCAAATACATGTTGAGTATGTAAACACTGGTAGTAGAGCCTGTGAGCTGATGGTTGTAAATTTTGCAGTACAGTGTTCATTTTAATGATTAGGTAATCATTCTTGTTGTAGATGGAATTTGGGGACCCTTTAAAAGTTTGGCAAGCATGTAAACCCTTTGCTTGGGTATTTGTGGATGGTACAAGTGCATGTGTGCTTTCATGTGAGGATCACAGGTTTAGAGTCCATGATCATCATAGTGGAGCATAGCAGCAGCTCATATCCTGATCCACAGGCACAAGCCAGAGGGAGAAGGAGGAAGGGAGAGAAAGGGATATAACTGGAATGGCATGGGCCTTAAGAAACATCAAAGCCCTCCAGTGACAAATCTCTCCCAGCAAGGCCACACCTCCTACTCCTTCCCAAAGAGTTCCACTAAGAGACCTAGTATTCAAATATATGGGCCATTCTTATTAAGATCACTACAATGGTTCAGCAGTTAAGGGCACTGGTTGCTCTCCCAGAGGACCCAGGTTTGATTCTCAGCATTCATGTGGTGTCTCAGAACAATCTGTAATCTAGTCTCAGGAGATCTGACATCTTCTGGCCTCTGCAGCACAGCACACACATGGTACACAGACATGCATGCAGACAAAACACCCGTACATATGATGAAAAAAATTTTTTTTTTGAGACAGGGTTTCTCTGGTTTTGGAGCCTGTCCTGGAACTAGCTCTTGTAGACCAGGCTGGTCTCGAACTCACAGAGATCCACCTGCCTCTGCCTCCCGAGTGCTGGGATTAAAGGCGTGCACCACCATCGCCCGGCCTGATGAAATATTTTTTTTTTTTTTTGATTTTTCGAGACAGGGTTTCTCTGTAGCTTTTGGTTCCTGTCCTGGAACTAGCTCTTGTAGACCAGGCTGGCCTCGAACTCACAGAGATCCGCCTGCCTCTGCCTCCCGAGTGCTGGGATTAAAGGCGTGCGCCACCACCGCCCGGCTGAAATATTTTTAAAAAATTATTCTTCACCTTTTATTTTAACTTACTTATTTTGCAAGGATTGAGAATACATTGCCACAGCATCCATGTGAAGTCAAAGGGTAGCCTGTCAGGACAGGCTCTTAATTTCCATCTTAATTCAGTCACGATCTCATGTTCTGAGTTCAGAGAGTACTCCAGGCTAACTAGCCCTCCAGCTTCTAAGTGACTCTTGTCTTGACTCTCATCTCACTGTTGGTGTAGGAGGTTCTTCTATTCATGTGTTGCTTTCTTTGGTTAATGAATAAAGAAACTGCTTTGGGCCTGATAGGGCAGAACTTAGGTAGGCAGAGAAGACAGAACTGAATGCTGGAAAGAAGGGCAGAGTGAGAGATGCCATGGATCTTCTGCCTGAGACGGACACCGGTTAGAATCTTGTTGGTAAACCACAGTCACATGGCAATACACAGATTAATAAAAATGGATTAAGTTAAGATGTAAGAACTCAAGAACAATCGCAGTGGGTTTTTGATCCTACTGCACGTACTGGCTTTGGGGGAGCCTAGGCAGTTTGGATGCTCACCTTAGGAGACCTGGATAGAGGTGGGCGGTCCTTGGGCTTCCCACAGGTCAGGGAACCCTGATTGCTCTTCGAGCAGATGAGGGAGGGTGACTTGATCGGGGGAGGGGGAGGGAAATGGAAGGCGGTTGCGGGGAGGAGGCAGAAATCCTTAATAAATAAATTAATTTAAAAAAAAAGAATAAAGCAGCATACCCTAAAAAAAAAAAAAAGAATTAGCCAACAAGAAACTAGAGCTAATGGTCCAAGCAGTGTTTTAATGAATGCAATTTGTGTGTGGTTATTTTGGGGGCTAAGCTAGTAGGGTGGCTGGAACAAACAAAAGGCCTCCCTCCCCTTCAACAATTGGTGGCACAACGTGGCCAACTAACTCCACGTAAAACCTAAGAGGGCTTGAAAAGCAATTCTAGACACAAATAGAGCGTTTAACACAGCTTTTTGCTGTTTGCTGGCGGCGTGTCTCAGAGAGAATTTCCCGACTCAGCAGTCGCAGCAGGAAAAAAGTGGCGGTTTTGAAATGCCAGCTTTCTGGGCTATGCTGCTAGTATGACCTCTGTCTCTTGTGGGACACAGAGCACTTGGATGGGGGTTGTGAACATCGTGCTGCATGCGGCTTGCTTGATGGCAACTTGGACCAGCTGTGTGCCTAGAAGTTGGTCAGTGTGCTTGGCTCAGAGAAGCAAGGAGCTCTGCCATGCTGGACTGAGCAGAGCTAATAGGAACTACCATGTTTACCATAATAACGGCACAGCTTAAGTTTTAGACTGGGCAGGCAAACAGGTACCATAATACCCCTACTAATGGCGCAACTTAAGTTTTTAAGGAGCGCTTAGCATTTTAAGAAGTGCTCCTGGACAGTAAAGAATTACAGATACACAATAGGACAGATTCAGACATAAAAAAACCTCTAAATGGGTCACAGTGTTGAATAAATATATGTAGGCTTGGAAGAGAGAAGAAAAAAGAATATAGAAAGTCATAAAATAAAGTTAGTGCTTAAAAATAGGGGGTAAATTCTAGCCGGGCAGTGGTGGCGCACGCCTTTAATCCCAGCACTCAGGAGGCAGAGGCAGGTGGATCTCTGGGAGTTCGAGGCCAGCCTGGTCTGCAAGAGCTAGTTCCAGGACAGGCACCAAAGCTACAGAGAAACCCTGTCTCGAAAAACCAAAAAAAAAAGGGGGGAGGGGGGTTAGGGGGTAAAGTCTTTATAAAGAGACAGAGTACAGATAGTCATAGATTAAAAAAGTAAAGAAAAATAAGCCACGTAAAAATGGAAAATTCAGAGTCTAGATTATGTATATTACTGTGTTTTCTTTGCATTTTTGACTGTGAAGGGGCTAAGTACAGAGAGATATTTTATTGTATGGGCTGCTAAGCTAAACCAGCAAGTATACTATAAAGGTATCTTGACTTCAGAATTTGGGTCTAAGGTTATGGTACTTTGGAAAAGAGGTTCTTTTGTTTTCACAGAAGATGAGAACCTGTGGATTGCTTCTACACCACTATGGTGTCATGGATCAAGGCCTCCTGAAAGGTTGCCATAAATACTCTCGAAAAATTACTTCACCCCACTGCTGTCTGAGATGAACCTAGCACACAGGATACACCATGAAAGACCTGATTAATAGTGCCTCCATACAGCACAAAGCAGTTTGGAGAGAAAAAAACTGCGCCCATATTCCCAAATATTGTTTATAAATGTTTTTTTACATTTAAAGGGGGATATCATATAGATATAAATAATTTACATTGGTATGGATCTTGGTTATTGATATAAATTTAAGGTCAATCTTATGTATATTTCTGCTCTTGATTGAGGTGTTGTGATTGTGTAGTTCATTTAAAATGTATAATTAAAAATATAGGTTAATAGATAATCCTCTGTAATAGTCAGGTTTGTAGTCATGTTAGTTAGATTTTCTAGATGTGCATAGATATGTTTCAGATGGATAGGCATTCTTCATATCTTTCAAAGACTACAGAATATGGTATTTAAATGTTTTTTAAAAATTTAGGACTTTTCATGACCATGAGACACATCTGCTCTTGGCAGCACCAGTCTACTTCAAGAGGAAGATGGGCATCAAAGAGGCTCCTTATGGAGTTGGTTAGCCATTTGGGCAAGAAACTGCACTTGCCTGGACTGTTGCATAAACTGGACATGAAGAACCCGCAGAGAGGGCTGCTGAACTTGCCTAAAGGTGAGACGGTCTTTCGGGGTTCCTCCTTCATGAAAGAGTCTGTGAGACATTCTGCAGGGCACAGAAGAAAGTAACTGAAAACTGCCAATATAGGCGGAACTGTCTTTGAAATTTCTTACTTCATGGAAAAGTCTGCTGGATACTATGGGCCTGAAGGCCAAAGATGGATGCCCCAATGGTATAGAAGAACTTTGGGTAACTGTCCAGGCAGCAAGATGTCTCTGTCATTTCTAGAGTTTTGGAAGTTACTTACAATGCACTTTCTGTTTACTTAGGTAATATTATAGCCTTCTGGAGTCTTTGATGGAGTTAAAGAATTTATAGTTATAGTTCTCCTTAGTTACGATAAAAGATAAAGTAAATATAAGTATTATAACTGATTCTTACTTGATACCTATTTTGTTACAAGTAATTTTACTATGTTAAAGTTAAAGCCTTTTTGTTTAAACAGAAAAGGAGAAATGGTGTAGGAGGTTCTTCTGTTCATGTGTTGCTTTCATTGGTTAATGAATAAAGTAGCTGCTTTAGAACTTAGGTAGGCAGAGAAGACAGAACTTAATGCTGGAAAGAAGGGCAGAGTGAGACACCATGGATCTTCTGCCTGAGACGGACACCGGTTAGAATCTTGCCGGTAAGCCACAGTCCCATAGCGATACCCAGATTAATAAAAATGGGTTAAATTAATATGTAAGAAGCCGGGCGGTGGTGGCGCACGCCTTTAATCCCAGCACTTCGGAGGCAGAGGCAGGTGGATCTCTGTGAGTTCGAGACCAGCCTGGTCTACAAGAGCTAGTTCCAGGACAGGCTTCAAAAAAAAAAAAAAAAAAAAAAACCCACAGAGAAACCCTGTCTCGAAAAAACCAAAAAAAAAAAAATATTAATATGTAAGAATTAGCCAATAAGAAACTACAGCTAATGGTCCAAGCAGTGTTTTAATGAATACAGTTTCTGTGTGGTTATTTCGGGGGCTAAGCTAGCTGGGTAGCTGGGAAGAACAAGTAGCCCTCTCCTTGTAACACAGTGTAGGAGTGCTGGGGTTATAGATTCATGCCACCACATCCAGCTTTTGACGAGGGTCGCAGGCATCAAAGGCATATAGGCAAGCTTGCACAGCCAACACCTTTGCCTCATTAAGTAACTTCCCTGGCACCTCTGCCTTCCTTTTTGAGACTTACCAAGCCTGTAGCTCCCTGATGTGCTAGAGTGACTGGCCACGGGCTCTCCACCTACCCTGTGCTGACCTTACAGGTACTTCAGGCTGTGCCTGTCTTTCACTTAGGTGGTAGAAGTGTGAACTCTTGTTTGTGCATGTGTCATAACCACTTTAATGGCCATCTCTCCACTATAGGGCGAAGGCTTCTTGTTTGTTCCTGGCTGCCCAGAACTGAAATAATCACACAGAAGCTATATTAATTACAACACTGCTTGGCCAATAGCTTAGGTATATTTCTGGATAACTCTTATATCTTAAAGTAATCCATTTCTTTTACTTCTGTGTATTGTGTGATAGCTACATGCTGTCTCTTTTATGCCACCTACTCTTTCTCTATATCAGATTTCCTGCCTGGCTATATTCTGCCCTGCTATAGGCCCAAAGCTGCTTACTTATTAACCAATGGTAATAAAAATATTCACAGCATACAGAGGGGAATTCCACATCACCTCCCCATTTCTGTCTAAATAAAAAGGAAGTTTTTAACTTTAACATAGTAAAATTACATAAAACAAAACAGGTATCAAACAAGAATTACAGTTACAATATTTTTATCTACTTTATCTTTTATCATAACTAAGGAAAACTATAAGTATCTATTCTTCAACTCCATCAAAGACCCCAGAAGGATATAATATTACTTAATAAGAAGTGCATTGTAAGGCTGGGCGATGGTGGCGCACGCCTTTAATCCCAGCACTCGGGAGGCAGAGGCAGGCGGATCTCTGTGAGTTCGAGACCAGCCTGGTCTACAAGAGCGAGTTCCAGGACAGGCTCCAAAGCCACAGAGAAACCCTGTCTCGAAAAACCAAAAAAAAAAAAAAAAAAAAAAAAAAGAAGTGCATTTTAAGCAACTTCCAAAACTCTAGAATTGACAGAGACATCTTGCTGCCTAGGTAGTCACCCAAAGTTCTTCTGTAACATTGGAGCATTCATCTTTAGCTTACAGGTCCATAGTATCCGGCAGACTTTTCCATGAAGCAGGAAATTTGAAAGTCTGTTTTGCCTTTATTAGCAGTTTGTCAGTCACTTTCTTCTGTACTCTGCAGAACGTTGGCAGACTCTTCATGGAGCAAGAACCCTGAAGGACAGGCTCGCCTTTAAGCAAGTTCAGCTGTCATTTTTATTTGACTCCTGCATGTCCAGTTCATACAGCATGCCATCAAGCAGTCCAGGCAAAAGCAGTTTCTTGCCCAAATGGCTAGTTAACTCCATAAGGAGCCTCTTTGATGCCCATCATTCTCTTGGAGTAGATTGGCACTGCCAGGAGCAGATGTGTCTCATTGTCATGAAAAGGCCTAAGTTCTTAAACATTTTTGAATGCCATATTCTATTAGTCTTTGAAAGGTTTGAAGAATAACTATCCACCTGAAATAAAGATCTGTACATCTAGAAAACCTAACATGACTACAGGCTTGACTATTATAGATGAGTATCTATTAAGCTGTACTTAATTATGTTATATTTTTAAATGAACTGCACAAACAATACCTCAGACAAGAACAGAAATACATATAACAAAATTGACCTTAAATTGTATCTAAACACCAAGATCCATACCAATGCAGAGGATTCATCTCTACAGCATATCCCCTTTAAATATAAAAAAAAAATTATGAACAATCATTTTGGGAATTTGGGTGTTGTTCTCTAGACTACTTTTTGCTGATTGGGGCATTGTTTTTTTTTTAATTTTTTATTTATTATGTATTCAGCATTCTGCCTGCATGTATTCCTGCAGGCCAGAAGAGGGCACCAGACCTCATTACAGATGGTTGTGAGCCACCATGTGGTTGCTGGGAATTGAACTCAGGACCTTTGGAAGAGCAGGCAAAGCTCTTAACCACTGAGCCATCTCTCCAGCCCTGATTGGGGCATTGTTAATCAGATCTTTTGTGGGATATCCTGTGTGGTAGGTCCATCTCAGCCAGCAGTCCTGAAGCTGTCACAGATGTTGGACCATCCAAGCCATTGCTTCAGGGGGTCGTGTTTGATCAAACCATTTTGGCCAGTAAGGAATCTACACCTTTTCTGTCCTCTGTGAAAACAAAACCTTTTCCAAAGCAACATATCAAACCCAAATTTTGAAAAAAGAAAAAAAAAACCCAAATTTTGAAATCAAGATACTTTTAAAGTATATATGTTGGTTTAGCTTAGCAGCCTGTATAATGAATTGTCTCTCTGTACTTAATCATTCACAGTCAGAAAATTCAAAGAAAACACAATAATATGATCCAGACTCTGTGTGATTTTATGTGACTTATTTTTCTTACTCTATTACTTTTTCTACAAGTTTGATATTTATTTTATTATCCTTACTCCTTTAATCTATGACTGTCTGTACTCTTTTATATTATAACTGTCTATACCCTTTTTTCTCTCTCTCCCAAGCCTACGTACATTTTTAAACACATTGTGTCTCTTTTAGAGGTCTTTTATGTCTGAATCTGTTCTGTTGTGTGTCTTGAACATTTCCTTAAGTGTCTTTCAGCCATTTTAGATTCCTCTGTTAAGAGTTCTCTGTTTTGGTCTGTACTCCATTTTTTTTTTTTTTTTTTTGGATTATGTGATCTTTTGGTGTCCAATTTCTTGAGTTCTTTGTATATTTTGGAGATCAGACCTCTGTCTGATGTGGGGTTAGTGAAGATCTTTTCCCATTCTGTAGGCTGTCGTTTTGTCTTGTTGACCGTGTCCTTTGCTTTACAGAAGCTTTTCACTTTGAGGAGGTCTCATTTATTAATTGTTTCTCTTAGTGTCTGTGCTGCTAGGGTTATATTTAGGAAGTGGTCTCCTCTGCCAATGTGTTCAAGTGTACTTCCCACTTTCTCTTCTATAAGGTTTAGTGTGGCTGGCTTTATGTTGAGGTCTTTGATCCATTTGGACTTGAGTTTTGTGCATGGTGGTAGATCTGGGTCTATTTTCATTCTTCCTCATGTTGATATCCAGTTATGCCTGCACCTCTTGTTAAATATGCTTTCTTTTTTCCATTTGATACTTTTTGCTTCCTTGTCAAAAATCAGGTGTTTGAAGGTGTGTGGATTGATATCCATGTCTTTAATTCAGTTCCATTGGTCCTCCTATCTGTTCTTATGCCAATACCAGGCTGTTTTCAGTATTGTAGCTCTGTAGTAGAGTTTGAAGTCAGGGATTGTGATGCCTCCAGAAGTTGTTGTACAGGATTGTTTCGGCTATCCTGGGATTTTTGCTTTTCCATATGAAGTTGAGTACTATTCTTTTGAGGTCTTTGAAGAATTTTGCTGGGATTTTGTGGATAACTCTTATATCTTAAATCAACCCATTTCTATTAATCTGTGTATCACCACATTATTGTTGCTTACCCATAAGGTTCCATCTGGCATTTGTCTCCTGGAGCAGCTATGTGCTGACTCTTTTATTCTGCCTGCTCTCTCTATATATCAGATTTCCTGCCTGGCTATCTTGTGTCCTGCTATAGGCCCAAAGCAGCTTCTTTATTAATCAGTGGTAATAAAACATATTCTCAGCATACAGAGGAGAATTCCACGGAACTCCACCCAATTTTTCTTTCTTATTGTTGTTCTTTGTTTCGTTTTTTCAGTAAAACTTCCTTAAAACAATTTAAACAAAAGAACAGTGGAGTGACCCTAAAGAATCTAAGTAACAAGGTGAACCCTAAGAAAAACGTATATAGATCCACCTGGGAAGGGAAAATAGACAAGATCGCCTGATAAAATTGGGAGCATTGGGGGTAGTGGGAAAAGGGAGGAGGGAAGAGGAGCTGGGAGGAGAACTTGAGGGAACGAGATAGTCGAGATGGAGGAAGGACAGAGATGGAGAGCAAGGAAAGAGATATTTTGATTGAGGGGGCCTTTTATGGGGCTAGCAAGAAACCTGGCACTAGAGAAATTCCAAGGAATCCACAAGAATGACCTTAGCTAAGACCCTAGGCAGTATTGGAAAAGGTGTCCTATAGTCAGATTGATGAATATTTTAAATGTCACCATAGACCCTTCATCCAGCAACTGATGGAAACAGAGGTGGATACCCACAGTGGAGCACTGGTCTGAGCTCTCAAAGTCCAGTTGAAGAGTGGGAGGAGTAAGAATATGAACAAAGAGGTCAAGACCATGACGGGGACACCCACTGAAACAGTTTACCTGAGCTAATGGGAGCTTACCAACTCCTGCCGGACAGGGAAGGAACCAGCATAGGACCAAATTGAACCCTCTGAATGTGTGTGACAGTTGTGTGGCTGGGGCAGACTGCAGGGCCACTGGCAGTGGCACCAAGATTTGTTCCTACTGCTTGTACTGGCTTTTTGGGAACCATTGTCTGGATGGATACCTTGCTCTGCCTAGATAAAGTAGGGAGGCGCCTTGGACCTTCACCAAAGCAATGTGCCTTACCCTCTCTGAGGAGTGGATGGGGGGGTGGAAGGTGGAGGAAATGAGAAGAGGGGAGGAACTTAGAACTGGGATTGGTGTGTAAAATGAAAAAAGATAGTTTGTTTTCTTTGAAGAAAAGAATAGTGAAGGAATGTTTAGAGAGTAGTTCAACTTGAATTTTCAAAGCTTGCATTAAAATAGAATTTATCTGGCTGGATTTTGTTTTCATTTCTTAGCTCAAATTCAGGGCCTTGTACATACTAGGCAAGCACTCTCTCTCCCTCCCCTTTTCTCTTTTCTTTTTGAGGCGGGGTCTCACATGCAGCTCTGGCTGGATGGCCTAGAACTTGCTATATAGGTCGGTCACACTGACCTTAAACCTAGAGGTCTGCCTGTCTCTGCCTTTCTAGGGCTGGTTTAAAGGTGTGTGCCACCACACTCAGCCCCCTCCCTATCTTACTACACATTTGGCTTTTTTTTTTTTGTGGTGTTTGTTTATCAGCTAGGGGAGGAGGGTACGGACGTGTATGTGGTCAGAGGATAACTTGATGGAGTTGGTTCTCGCTACCATTTACATTGATTTTGGAGTTCAAACTCAGGTCATAAGGTTTACGCAGTAAAGGTGGTGGCACCACTGAGCCAATTAACTGGCCATGATTTTCATAGTTTGTGTCTGTTGTAATTAGGGAACTATGCAGGATGTAAGCCATCAATGAAGAGTTTGAGGAAATGTATCTGTGATGGCTGTAACAAAAGAAGTCAGCAACAGAACTTAAGAGTTAAATAAATTCAGATCAATTATCTGAAAACAAAACCTTCTCCGAAACACATTGTGGGTGATGGTGCATGTATCTGTGTACACACATGACATATTTAAGTATTTTTAAGTTATTGTTGTAGACTATAGAGAAGATAATGTTATAGACTATAGAACATACAATCAGAATGTACAATGGCAAAACATTCTTAATTACTGAGCATATAATGAAGGAACAGTTTATTATAGAGGAAGGTGGTTAATAGATTTTTGACAGATACCAATATAGAATAAGATAAGACTTTTCTTCAGAATAATTCTGTTTCTCTCTTAAGGTATCCAAGCCCACCAATGGGTTCTGTCTCAGCACCCAACTTGTCTGCAGCAGAAGAAAATGTGGAATATGTACGGACTCTCTATGACTTTCCTGGGAATGATGCTGAAGACCTCCCCTTTAAAAAGGGCGAGATTCTAGTGATAATAGAAAAGCCTGAAGAACAATGGTGGAGTGCCCGGAATAAGGATGGCCGGGTTGGGATGATTCCTGTTCCTTATGTTGAAAAGCTTGTGAGGTCTTCGCCACATGGAAAGCACGGAAATAGGAATTCTAACAGTTACGGCATCCCAGAACCTGCTCATGCGTATGCTCAACCTCAGACCACAACTCCTCTACCTACAGTTGCCAGTGCTTCTGGGGCAGCGGTCAACCCTTTGCCATCCACACAGAATGGACCTGTCTTTGCAAAAGCAATCCAGAAGAGAGTACCCTGTGCTTATGACAAGACTGCCTTGGCATTGGAGGTAAAAATCTATCAAGGCTGGCCCTTGAACATGGGTTTTCATTTTTAATTTTAAGTTAGTCATCCCTTTAAAGTCACTTACTTTCTTGAGAATTGGACTGGGATTTCCCAGCTTACACTATTAATGTCTTGTCCTTTCCTAGTCATCATGCCAGCCCAGGTCCCCAGCCTGCTTGCTCTCTTTTCTGCTCCCAAAGCTCATAGGTAGTTGGTTTTCTTTCCAGCAAAGGAAATAATTAGAAAGACCCATTACCTATGAGCTAAATTAGCATTCAGAGAGACAGTACTAGTTGTATAAATCCATATCTCCAACATTGTAATTAAGGATCAATACAAATAAAATGTCTTAAAATTTAACTAGGCAGAGAAACGAGTTTAAAAATCTGTAACAAGCAAAGGCTTATTATGATTTTGTAAATCATAATAGTATGAAGTAGAACTTAAAAACTGTCACTGTCACAGTCATTTTGTTTTGGGACAGGGTTTCCCTTTGTAGCTCTGGCTGTCCTGGAACTCGAACTACAGACAGGGCTGGCTTGAAGTCGGAGATCTGGCTACCTCTGCCTCACCAGTGCTGGGATTAAAGGCCTTTGCCAGCATTAGCATTGTTTCTGTGACTTGCTTAAATAAGACAGAAAGTCCTGAAGGTCAAGTTGATAAGGTTATTGGAGAGGCTGCTGTCTTAAAATTTTGAGGTTTTTTTATTTGTTTGTTTTAGTTTTTCAAGACAGGGTTTCTTTGTGTAGCCTTAGTTGTCCTAGAACTCACTCTAAAGATCAGGCTGGCCTCTGACTCCCAGAGATCTGTCTGCCTCTACCTCCGAGTGCTGCAGTTAAAACAGTGCACCACCACTGCCTGGCTTACAAATGGAATTTGAAGGAACATTTCTTGAGCAAACATATATTGCTTAGCATTTTCTTTTTGCTTGTTTAAGTGAAACAACAACATAAAAATACGTCATGCTGGGATTAAAGGCATGTACCACCACTGCCTGCTTCTCCCACATCTGCATTTAGATAGCACATATAGTGTGGATACAGATAAAAATCAGCTGTAGGGATAGAGAGATAGTTCAGCACTTAAAAGCACATATTGGTCTTGAAGGGGACTGGGATTAAGTTCTCAGCATCCACGTTGAGCAGTTCACAGTGGTGTGTAATTCCAGCTTCAGGGGGATCCACTGTCTCTGGCTTCTTCAAGCACCTGCACGCACACAGCCATAAGTAAAATAAATGTATTTTTTAAATTAGCCATAATTCATTTGTATATAACTTTCTACTTGTCTTTGGACTAGGAATAATATCTAAGTGAGTTAGACTTGAAAATTTGTTTCAGGGTCAGTGACTATGTATCTCTTCTTTTGACTAGAAAAAAGAGTGGTTGCCTTGTGGTTGCAGCTTACATTAGGGACCAGGATTGAGGAGAGATCCAGTTGTGTTTAGAACAGGAAAGAAACCAGAATAAGGGCCAGGCAAGGTGGCACTTGCCTGTAATTTCAGCACTCAAGAGGCCGAGGCAGGAGGAGTGAGGATTTGAAGTCTAATTGACTGATGAGACTTCTACCACCATCAAACAAGTGTGTCTCACTCTCCCTTTTTCCTCCCTCCCCTTTCTCTCTTTCTCTTTTCTGTCTAACACACACACACACCCCTCTTACTTAGAGATGGGATCTCATTATGTAGTCTGGCTGTCCTGGAACTTGCTACATAGACCAGGCCTTTGCTGCCCAAGGCATTTGCTATCACACCTGGCCCTTTTATCATCATCATTATTATTTTATATGTATGGTGTTTTGCCCATATGTCTCCTTTACATATGTCTGTGCACCGTGTACTTGCAGTGCTCTTGGAAACCAAATGGAAGTGTTGGATCCCCTGGAAATAGAGTTATAGGTGATTGTGAATCACCACATAGGGGCTAAGAATTAAATTCGGGTCCTCTAGAAGAACAGCCAGTGCTTTTAACTGCTGAGGCATCTCTCCATCCTCTATACACCCCTCTTGACTGGTCCACATCTCATCCATGGATCTTTGGGCTGGTTCTAGGTATGGTAACCCATACTTGTAATCCCAGTACTAGAGAGATAGATGCAGGAATAGGAGCCAGGCTAGATAATAGGAGACCCTGACTCAGAGAATCAAAACAAATGAAGTACCATCTTGTTTGCCTTGTTGCTTCAGCCTTTTGAGATAGTTGTCATCTCAGAATAGAACTCAGAATACATTAGGGTGAAAGCTTTCAGGCACTGGTTCATTGAACTTTGATTCTGTTTTGTTTTGTTTTCTAGACATGATTTCACTATGCATCCAGGCTAGCCTTCAACTCTGTTGACTGTCCTTCTGCCTCAGCATCCTTGAGTGCTAAGATTATGAGAATACACTAAGTATACCTAGCTTGATCTTTGATTGCGAGAGAAAGTTTTAGATGGTATCTGCTGTATGGATGCATTCCTTGGTATGTTCAGAGTAGGGCTGGAAGGTGGTGTTACAGAGGGATGGCCTGGAGCTTTTTAAGAGAGCCAGACTAATGATGTATATTTTAAGATAACAAACATACTTGGTGGTTACACAGCTCCCCTACCCTCTCAAACTCCAGTTCTCCTGATGCTGACCCAGCTGTCACCAAACCATCATCACAGGCTTTATTTGGTGATTCACTGCAAGACTTTATTAGTGGAACCTAAAAGACCTTTACTGCTCCAGTGAGGGTGTTTCTAATCAAACTGTTGGCTATAGCATAAGAAATAAATGTTCCTTTGCTTGTGCTGTCTTCTAAAACTATTTGGGTAGTAATGCCTGTCTGATCTTGTTAAAGAAAACAATTCTCTCTTGGGACTGTTCCAACTAGGTTATTAGTGAAAGTATTAAAATTAAGTTGAGGAAGGAACATTGACAAAAGTAGGGCAAAATGTACCAGTAACTGGAACTTCTTTATCCCCTTGGGTAGTACAAGGAGAAGAATGATAGCGCTGGTGAGCAGTAACCCTGAATTATTTCACGAAGTTTTGTTCTTTTGTTTTTCCTTGTAAACATATTTGAGGGTGGGAATGTAGATCAACCCTCAGTTTGATTTCCAGCATTACAAAGTTTAAATAAGTCGACTTTCAAAAAAATTCCCTGCAATAGAGACAGTTTAAAAAGTGTTAGCTATTTTCCTCTTGCTTCTCATGAAGTGACATGTATAAGAGAAGTGTAGATGTGTGTCCTCACTCCTTGGCAACTGAGCTAACCAGGTCCAATTCCAGCTACTTGAGGGGCTGAAGCAGGACGATAAAAAGGTTAAGACCATCCTGGGCAACTCAGACCTTGTCCCAAAAAGTTAAAGAAAAAAAGTTGGGATGTCATTGAGTGGTAGTTTCAGTATCCAGTATGAAAGAAAGAGAGGGGAAAGGAAAGAAGACAGTAGAGCTCTCCGTTGACCTCCGTGGAGCCACAGAGGGCTGTTATGAAAGCCCATGCTACACCACAGGAAAGTTCCCAGACTGAGGGACTCAATGTAGCCTGCCCTTTTCGGAAGATCTAGTGTGTAGTACACCTGAAGGCCAGAAGAGGGTGTCAGAGTCAGATCCCATGGCGCTGGAGTTTGAGGCAGTTGTGAGCTGCCTGACAAGATTAAGCTTTCTGCTGAGCCGCCTAAAGGATCTCTAATCAGAAGACAATAGTTGGAGCAAGAGTGCTGTTGTTACAGAGTACTTGGAGTCAGAGCTACTTGTCTGAGAAGCAAGGTAGGGAAGTAGTGTGGGCCTGTTTTACATCCTGGCTTTTATGGATATAGTTTTGGGCAAATCTCATAAGTTCTCTAAGAAACCTGACTGGAAGTATTGATATTTGTCCATTAACTGTCCATTCATATAACTAACTAGAGTGGTGACATCCAAGGAGCTGGCCACTGTGAAGAAAGGGAGACTGGGGGAGCCAGGAGAGGCAGGTGGTCTGAAAAGGCTTCGTGGAGAACGTAACTCTGGGATTGAATTTTGAAGGATGACTACAGCTAGCTGGTGAACCAGGGGAGGCGGGGGAAAGAGTCTGCAGGAAGGGCCTTGAAACACTACTAGTAACCGCCAGTAAATGCATGTAGAGAGCAGGCCCGGTAAAGGGCCAGTGTGGCCAAAGACAGCAGGGGAGCAGGTTTTCACATATTACAAGAGAGCTAATAAGATTTACATTTTTCTTGGCATTGCTTTTATTTGAAGTATGAAACAACCAGTTTCTCAGTGTTCTACAAGAGTCAGTCAGGAGGATACAATCTGTAGATGAGAGTATCCATGTCAAGCTTCAAGTAATACCCAAAGTGATTTAGAGCAGACTTGGTCAAAGTCAAGCAGAAATGAAGTTTTGATGATTGCTTAATGCTTAGCCCAGGTGTTCTGACTTTCTACATTGTCCAGCTCCACTGACCTTCAGTCTTGATTTGGATGATGCTACATAACATGTTTGCTCCTACAGCAGATTGACTCTTAGGATGGTGACAGACAGGAACTTGAGATACTATAGTGAACAAAACCAAAGGCTTCTCTCCTTGTAGAACTCATGGAACAGCTTTATAGGGTGAATTAGTTCTGGGCTGCTATTTTTGTTAGTTAACATGTTCTTGCATTCTGACTACCAGGAACCATTCCTATTGGGAATATTATCTGTCCCCTTCCTGTGCTTATGTAGCTTTATGCTTTGTTTTCTTTTGTTTTGGAGACGGGTCCTTCTCGTGTTGAAATCCTGGGTTTGGACTGGAGAGATGGCTCTGTGGTTAAGACCTTCCAGAGGACTCAGGTTCAATTACCAGCAGCCCCATGGTAGCTCACAGCTGTCTGTAACTCTAGTTCCAAGCGATCTGACTCCCTCACATAGACAAACATGCAAGCAAAACACCAATGCATATAAAATGAGAAAGAAAAAGAAGAAAATACTGCATTCAAGTCATCCTCTGTCTTAACCTCCCAAGTCGCTAGGAGGTGCACACCACACCCAGCTCCAGGGACTGGACACGCTTATGGCCCTACATCCTGCACCTTAATTATGGTCCTGTTTTTGGCTAAGAAAGATTGGTATGTTTTGTTTTGTTAATGTAGGACCTCTATGACCTTGATTTCTGATCCTCCTGTTTCCACTTCCCAAGTGCTGGGGTTATAGTCGTGGACTTTTTTTTTTTTTTGTCTTAGTTGGGGTTTCTGTTGCTAAGATGTAACACTATGATGAAAAGCAATGTGGGTGGCTGGTTGTTTCAATTATATGTCACTGTTGTCACTGTTGATGTGTTAGCAGTCAGGGCAGGAACTCAAGGGAGGAACCTGGAGGTACAAGAGCTGATTCAGAGACCATGGAAGAGTACTGCTTACCTCCTTGCTCCACATAGCTTGTTTAGCCTGCTTTTACAAAATCCAGGACCACTAGCCCAGGCCTAATAGCAACACCACAATGGACTGGTCCTTCCCATATCAATCACTAATTAAGAAAATGCCAATCCCAGCACTAGGGAGGCAGAGGCCAGGTGGATCTCTGTGAGTTCCAGGCCAGCCTGGTCTACAAGAGCTAGTTCCAGGACAGGCTCCAAAGCCACAGAGAAACCCTGTCTCAAAAGGAAAAAAAAAAAAGGCCGGGCAGTGGTGGTGCACACCTTTAATCCCAGCACTCGGGAGGCAGAGGCAGACGGATCCCTATGAGTTCAAGAGCAGCCTGGGCTACAAGAGCTAGTTCCAGGACAGGCTCCAAAGCTACAGAGAAACCCTGTCTCGAAAAACAAAACAAAAAAAGAGTATATTTCTTAGGGGTTGGAGAGATGGCTCAGTGGTTAAGAACTCTGGCTGCTCTTCCAAAGGTCCTGAGTCCAATTCCCAGAAACCACATGGTGACTCGCAACCATCTGTAAGGAGATCTGGCGCCCTCTTCTGGCTTGCAGGCATACATGGAGGCAGATTGTTGTTATACATAATAAATAAATAAATAAATAAATAAATAAATAAATAAATAAATAAATAAATAAATAAATAAATAAATAAATCTTATTTTAAAAAAAGAAAGAAAATGCCCTACAGGCTGGCCCACAGTCCAATCTTTTAGAGACTTTTTTAAATTGAGGCTCCTTTTTCTCTGATAGCTCTAGCTTTTGTCAAGTCAATGTAAAAACTAGCCAGCACTAGTTTTTACTAGTTTGTACTAGGTATGTGTGTGTGGTACTAGGAACCAAAGCCCGGGTGTTGTGCATATTAAGCAAGCATCTGCACCGTCCCCTCACCCAAGAGATTTCAGAAAGAAACATTTAGATCTTTTTATTAAAGACTTCTGTGTGACTTCTCCCCTGGTGTCTTTTGTTTGCTAATCTTTTCCGGCATTTTGTTTAGGTTTGGTTTCACGCTCGCTCACCTATAGAATTTACCATCTTCCCTATTTGACGCAAACCAAATGACTTGACCTTACTTTAGTAGACCATTGTCTTCTGGTGTCACAGAGAGTGTTCTCTGACAGAACAGTCTTGGACTCTTACTGTTTGCCAAGTGCTTAGCCAGTACTTAAGTCATCAGTCTGTTCTTACTAGCTCACGATTACCTTTTATCTTTGATGCCTGCTCTTTTTAAAATTTTTACTTGTTTGTGTATATTTGTGCCTTTATGTATGCGTGTGCACCACATGTGTCCCTGGTACCTGAGGATGCCAGAAGGTGTCAGATCTGGAACTGGAGTTACAGATAGTTGTGAACTGCCGAGCGAATGCTGAGAATCGAACCTGGGTCCTCTGGAACAGCAGCCAGACTGATCCATGTCTCCAGCTCACATTTTTTTTTATTACTATTTATTTTTGAGACAGGATCTCATGTAGCTCAGCTGGCCTTGAATTCACTGTATAACCCTGGTGTAAACCTTGATCCTTCTGCCTCTACCTACCACATGATGGGATTACAGGCATCCACTGACATTCCAGGTTTATCAGGGTCTTTTTATGATGCTCAGTGATCTTTGAGCTCACTGGTATCCTTAAGACAAAGTAAAAAAATGCTCCTTTTTCCCATAATGATTATATTGGAATTTCTTCTTGAATTCCCTTTGCTACCACCCCCTTAAAGATTTGATTATTTATTTGATTGTATTTGTATATGCTTGAGTGTGTTTTTGAACCATTTAAGTGTGCAGGTGTCTTCAGAAGCCCGAAGAGAGTGTCAGGTCCCCTAGAGATGGAGTTCCAGGCAGTTGTGAGCTGCCCCATGAACTGAACTCAGTCCTCTAAAGAGCAGCACATGCTCCTCAGAGCATGGTTGCTGAGCCATTTCTGCAACCCCTCTCTTTGGTTTATTTTGAACCCCTACTATTTGGGTTCTATCTCTTCTCTGAGTCTTTTGAATTAGCTTTCTCAAAACCTATTGTGCAAGTTCCCTTCAATGCCTGGCTGGGATTCTCAGATTTCTATTTTGTTAGTTGGTTTCCTTTCATTGGTTAGAATTAAATTCACATTAGCAGTGTCCTAGCTTTGTTTTGTTTGTTTTAGACAGGATATCGTTACCTATCTAGGAAACCCTGAATTCACTACACATGTTTTTGTGTGCCCTCCCTTACCTTTGAGAGCGTTTTCCTGCTTCACAGCATTGTGTGTAGCACATCGTGTGTAGCTTACAACAGTTTCTTTAGTTTTGCTTGCTGAGATGAAGCAGTATGCCAAGCATAATGAAGTTTCAGTGTCTTAGAATAATCTCAGTGTCCCACAAAGAAACACACACAAAGCAGAAGCAGTTCAGCAAGGCAATTCTTTTTGAGATTAGTGTGGGCTAGAATCCAACCCAGGCTAGCAAGCAGCTAGGGCAGGACGTTCACTTGAGTCATGTGTCTGGGGGGTGGGGGGTTGTTCACATTTGCATCCGTGCCCCCCCCCTTGTTTTTTGTTTCTCTGTAACAGCCCTGGCTGTCCTGGAACTCACTTTGTAGACCAGGCTGGCCTTGATTTCACAGAGATCCCTCTGCCTCCCGAGTGCTGGGATTAAAGGCATGTGCCACCACTGCCCAGTTAGGATGTGAGGGCAATCTGGCTGTGACATCTGTCACCCCATTGATCACCAGGATTGATATGGCTGACTAGGCAGGTGTCCCCTTCCTCCTTCACTGCTCCATGTGTGTCCCTTCAAAGCTGTGGGCTTGGTTGACCTCCACTGAATAAAGGAGGACCTTTTTTGGGTCACGGGTATATGAGTAGCTGCGCTCCCCTGCTAGAACCTCCAAACAAGCATTCACTTGGGTTTTTTGTTTTGTTTTGTTTTTTTTTTCGAGACAGGGTTTCTCTGTAGCTTTGGTGCCTGTCCCAGAACTAGCTCTTGTAGACCAGGCTGGCCTCGAACTCCCAGAGATCCGCCTGGCTCACTTGGTTTTTATGTTAACGCATATGGTAACTGTTTTTTTCCCCATTGGCTGGGGTCTGTCACAGTCCTTTGCCATTGGCTAGTTTAAAAAGAACCAGCACGGAGGAGAGGGGGAAGGAGTCAGCTACTACTGGTCAAGTTCTGCGAGAAGGGCAGTTACCAGATGAGGGAAAGGTTGAGATTAAAAGAAGTGCATATGAATTTTACAAGGTGGGTGAAGATTATTGGCCCTTGGTGGCAAACTATCTGATGAAAGAAAACCATTTCTCACAGTAGCACAGGTTATATTTTTCAGTCTCAGAGATCATCATGAATTCCAGTGGTGAGTGACCTGTAGTTTATATCCATGTTGTATTGGTCCTCCATCATGTTTGTCATTGAAGCACTTGACTCAGCCCTGGAGGTCCACACAAGGTCACAGCTTCCTAATAACAAGGCTGCTCTACCTTATCCCTGTCACATTCCACTACAGGAAGCTTTTCCCCTAAGACAATACCCATAGGCTAGTGTCACCTTCTGAAGAGCCTCAGATGTGTGGGTGCTGTGGTGGTGTGTAAATGTCCAGGGCCTGTGGAAAACCCTTTGGGTTTTCCATGAGGATTGACCAGACTCTTACTTGTTTTTGAAGTAGGTCTTGCTGTGTTGCCCAGACTCGTTTTGAGCCCTAGTATAATAGCTATCAGGTGCCTGTCTTCTGTCGTGAATATTATATCAGTTCTTGCAACTCTTTTTTAGAAATTTTGCCAGGTGGTGGTGGTGCATGCCTTTAAGCCCAGCACTTGGGAGACAAAGGCAGATGGATTTCTGTGAGCTCAAGGCCAGCCTGGTCTACAGAGTGAGTTCTAGGACAGCCAAGACTGTTTCTTCACTGCCAAAGATGCTTTTTTGCCATAATCACAACACCATGTCAAAAGCAAAATGTTCCCTGGATATTGGTACATACCTGTAGTCACTATTTACTAGAGGCTGAAGCAAGAGAATTAAAGGTTCAAGGCTAGCCTGGGTTACATGGTAAATTCCAGGTCACTCTGGGCTACATAAATATTGTGATACCTGGCTGCCAAAAGAATAAATATGTCTGTTAATATAGGCTTTGATCCTGGAGCCCAGAATGGTCTTAAGCAGTCTGCCTGCATTAGTCTCTCAGATGCTAGAATTTTTTTTAAATATTTATTTATTTATTAAGTATACAATATTCTGTCTGTATGGATGCCTGAAGGCCAGAAGAGGGCACCGGACCTCATTATAGATGGTTGTGAGCCACCATGTGGTTGCTGGGAATTGAACTCAGGACCTTTGGAAGAGCAGGCAATGCTCTTAACCTCTGAGCCATCTCTCCAGCCCCAGATGCTAGAATTTTAGGGGTGGATCATCATACCATAACTCCTAGAAGATGTCATTATGAAATCCTTCAGATGCTAAAGCCAGGGAATAGTGCAGTGGAGAAAGTGCTTATCTCCTCTATTACACGTACGGATGCGTGTGCCTAAGAACAGCTTCTGCCAAGTGGGTCCTGGGGATGGGGACCCATCTGTCAGGCAAGTGCTGTTACCTGCTGAGCCATCTTGCTACCCCAGGTTCTCAGCCCTGATTAGCTTGGAATTCACAGATATCTGCCTCCTCTGTTTCTCACATTTTTGATAATTTTTTTCCATTAGCAAATCATTGTCATTGGCTTATAGATCAGAATGAACTGTTTTTCAGAGACTTTTGTTTGCCTGGGGAGAAGCACTTGCCACACTAGCTTAAGGACTTGGGTTTGTTCCTCAGAGCCCATGTGAACAGCCAGGAATGGTGCACACATTTGTAACCACAGTGCTAGAGAGAAGGAAATACTTAACTACCTGGAGTTCACTTACCAGCTAGCCTAACTAATTGGTAACCCTAGGTCCCAGTGAGAAATCCCCAAAATCAGAGTAGATGGCTTCTGAAGAATGACACCCAAGATTGGCCTTGGGCCTCCATGCATATATATGTGTAATACACATGCACATAGACATATATGCCAAAAGGAGGAGGTGTTTTTTTTAGTGTGTAAATAGGGCCAGAATACTCTGAAATTAATTTGGTAACTTTCAGTCTTACAGGTAGTATATAGCAGAGCCCTGACACTTTTGTTTAAGGGCAGTCTCACATTCACTCAGCTTAGGCTGGTATCAGCCTTGGCTATCCTACTGCCGTGCCTCCTGTGTGCTGGGGTGGCGCATGTAGACCACCACACCTAGCTTTATTGTGGTGGTGGTAGTTGTTGTTTTGTGCTGTGTGTGTATGTGTGTGCATGAGAGGTAGGCACATATATGTACGTGCGGCAGTCGGGACAACTTTGCTGTAGAGTCAGTTCTCCCCTCCCACCTTTTCTTGGCTTCTGAAGATGGAATTCGGGTCCCCAGGCTTGCACAGCCAGTACCTAACCCTCCAAGCCATCTTACTCATGGCTCCGATATTTTTCTTGATGAGCATATTTTCATTTACATGCTGACTATTTGTATTTTCTGTGGAGTAATATCTATTCAAATCTTTGTGCTTTTGTAGAGGACTCCATGTCAGGTGCTTGTCTGGTCTAGGGGGATCTGACACCCCTGGGCTCCTTAGACACCCATAGTCACAGACATACCCACACACATATACACAATTAAAACAATCAAAATAAATATTAGTAACAGTAAAGAGTAATGTGTCTGTAGCTCTGTGGTAGAGTATTTGCTTGGCATGGCACAGGGCACCATTTCTAGTCACACGAAGGACTAGATCAGGTGCTGCTTCCAGACTCTCTTTCTAGCCTTTTCTGACTGTCTCCATAGGTCCATCTTCCTCAGCAGCAGCAGGGTTTGTTTTCATTCTGTGTTATTGACTCGGTACTTAATGTATGTGATGTGTATAACTGTTGTTATATCTAACATAGCCAGCAAGCGTTGACCACGATGGGACTGCTGAATGTTAACTGTCTAACCGCAACAAAGATAGGGAAGTTGCTTAAGAATAAGGAACTGCCTTAAACTGATCATAGAGTCCTGGCAGAAAGGGAATGTTTTTCAGTGTCTTGCACACACTATTCTTGTTTTCCTGTTATCTTTAACCTACTATATCCATTAGAATTATTTATTAGACACTGTTTTCAGGTCTTCCTCATCCATCACTCTGTTTGCTTTTATGGATTTTTTTTTTTAAGAGTTATTTGGTTAGTTGGTTTTGACTTGAGACCGGACTTGAAAAAACCAACAGTGCTGGCTTTGAAACTCCCTTTGTAGCCAAGACTAACCTTGATTTCCTGATCCTCATTTCTTCACCTTCCAAGTGCTGGTTTATAGACACACACACCACACAACATGCAACTCTGTGTGTAATTTTTTCTTTCTTTCTTTCTTTTCCTTTTTTTACATCTGCCATTCTGAAATGCCATTTTTCTTGTGTATGGTCTCCTCCCCTGTCCTTTTTGGTACGGAGACTCAAACACTGTGACTTAGGTGTGCTAGGCAAGTGTTGTACCAGCAAACTGTATACTCCTACCTCTGGCTCCCTTTTGCCAGTTTTATTTTTTTTAAATATTTATTTATTTATTTATTATGTATACACTATTCTGTCTGTGTGTATGCCTGCAGGCCAGGAGAGGGCACCAGACCTCATTACAGATGGTTGTGAACCACCATGTGGTTGCTGGGAATTGAACTCAGGACCTTTGGAAGAGCAGGCAATGCTCTTAACCTCTGAGCCATCTCTCCAGCCCCCCTTTTGCCAGTTTTAATAGGACTCCTGTTACTCACAAAGTTGGAAAATACTAGTTAAGGGCCAGCCACGAGGCTCAGTGAGTAAAGGTGCTTGCTGCCCAGCCTGGGGACCTGAGTTGTCCCTAGGACCTTCTTGGTGGAAAGAGCTGACTCTTGAAAGCTGCCATTTACACAGTAAGCCCTCTACGCACTGATACGTGCACACAATACACACAAATAGATACATGTAATAAACATTTTTAAAAATCTATGGTTATGATTGTTTTGCCTGCATGTAAGTCTATGCACTACTTGCATGTCTGGTGCCAAAAGTAGGCATTGTATCCCCTTGGAAGTAAAGTTACAGACAGTTGTGAGCTGCTGTGTGGGTCCTGGGGATTGAACCTGGGTCCTCTGGAAAAGCAGCAAGTTTTTATTTTGAGACCCTATCTTTATAGAAAATTATAATGGGCAGAAGAAATTGGGAATGGCATGAACAACATGAAGTCTTGGTACACATGCAGTCTTGCAAGTGGTGATAGATCTTTTTTCTTTTTAACCAAAAAAAGATCAAAAGTAGATTGTCAGAACAGTGAAGGTTAGTGTGTCAGTGGTAGCACACCTTTGAAGTACACTGTTAAGGCAATATGGTTTCAGTTTTTTGAGACAATATCTGTACGCCCAGGCTGGTCTGGCCTTCGCCTTCTGTGTGCTGGGACTATGAGCACCAGGCCTGGCTACTTCCTACCCTTCTATGCAACTTAACATATCCATGTATGTTCATTTATTAGTGACCACATAAATGCATGACCATTTATTAATGGTGGTTGCTTTGTGCTCAGAAGCTGCTTCAAGAATGCTTGCCACCTGAGAGGTGTCCTGGGTATGCTGATGGTATCTTGTGTCTCTGTAGTACTTGATTTTCAGGTCCACACACTGAAGAGAAAATTTAGTCTTAGTCTTTGGATAGATAGCATTTGTGATATAATGTAAACTGTCTTTCTTGTTTGCACAGTGATGCTAATTTTGTCTTTTCTATTCTTCCAGGTTGGTGACATTGTGAAAGTCACAAGGATGAATATAAATGGCCAATGGGAAGGCGAGGTGAATGGGCGCAAAGGGCTTTTCCCTTTCACACATGTTAAAATCTTTGACCCTCAAAATCCAGATGACAACGAGTGATTGCTGTTGCTGTCCCTGCTGCTGCCTTGTCCTGCCTGTCATAATCTCCTTTGAAGTGGGAAGCACTCTCCCATGCAAGTCACAGCGAGCTGCTGGGCCACTCCCACACATTGGTGGTCTCCTGCACATTTGGAATGCCTCCAGCGGCTGCCTCTTGGCATTTGTATCATAGTCATGCTGTCAAAGAGTAGCTGATTTTAGAGTTCTTCTGGATTATAAACTGGAAATACTGGCGGAAGCACACAAGTCAAGAGAATTGAACACAGAAAGGGTCTTCCTTCTCATCGCTGCCTTGTTTATACTTGAGGCTGACTGTTGTGCTCGCCATAGAAAGTGTGAGCCTGCTGATGGTCCACTCGGAGGGCTAGCCTCGGCAAGCTCTTGCTGTTGCCAGGCTGTAGAGCAGTGGCTGTGCCATCAACTTGTTTTTCTTTGAACAACAGAGGAAGTAAACTCCAGACAGTTCTGTCCAAACTCCTGAAATTTGGCTTGTTTCCACTTTCTTTTGTTTAGCTTTGGTTTTGGAAGACTAATTCATTAGAGTTGTGTGTGTTCTGAACAGATTTTTAAATAGTAGGTTGGATTTTTGTGATAGTCTGAGGAACAGTGCGTGTCCCTGAGCTTCCAAACTGAAGCTGCTGTATGTAACTAAAGGAAAATGAAGACACCCTGAAGCAGAGGCCTTTATCTTTTGTTACCTTGTGTACCGCTTGGCAGACAAAGCCCACACAGCAGCAGCCATGGTGTGCCGTGCTGCGTGCAGCCACTGGTGATCTGTGGAGACTGTTGCTGTCACAGTTGCCATTGATAGGAGCAGAAAGAATGGAGCACTTGGTCAGTCTGTCTAGCTTTTCAATGAGTACACCCCTTTAAGAACTAAAATTAAGTTTATAGAATCAGTGCATTCAGCACAAAGTCCTGTCGGCCCCTCCTGTCCAGGCTGCATGAAAGTGGTGGTGCTGTCTGTCCAGCTTCCATAGCCTAAGTGGAACAGAGCACAGTGCTCCTGAGCAAAGAAACCCCTCACCCGTATACCATGAGCCAACATGCAAGCCAGCTGACCCCTCATCCACACAAAGTATGCTCTGTTTCAGCTGAACCCTGATGAGGACACACAACACCACAGCAATCTCAGAAATGTAGCGGTGACTTAGTGAATAGTTCCAGCATTTACAGAACAGCTAGCTGTAACTGTGACCCTGGCTCTGAGACTCTTAGGCTGTGAGAACCAAGGGAACATATCCTGGAGGCAAAACTAACACAGCCATTTGTCTGCTATATTTATTCTCTTAAAGACTTTTTTGTTGTTGTTGTTTAATGTTGTGTATATTGGCATGGTAGCACACACCTTTCTTTAATTCCAGCACTAGGAAAGGCTGAGGTAAGCAGGTCTCAGAGTTCAAGGCCAGCCTGCCTGATCTATGGAGTGTGTTGTAATCTGGACAACCAGATGGACATAGACTGTTTCAGAGCCCCCCACCCCCTAAAAAAGTGTATGGGCGTTTTGCCTGCATGTATGAATGTGCATCCCATAGGTGCAGTGCCTAAGGAGGCCAGAAGAGAGTGTTGGATTCTCTGGAACTGGAGTCACTGTGTGGGTGCTAAGAATTGAACCTGGGTCCTCTGTAAGGGCAGCAAATCTCTTTAAATCAGTATCCCATCAGGCTGATAAGTGCCATATTTTAGTGTTCATGTGACAAAATGGTTATTTGGGGTTTGGGGGTAGTATCATGTCTACCTATCTGTGTCTTTCCTAGATGTCAGCTCTTTTCCATCTCTGGAAGCTGCCGTTTTTTTTAGCCAGATCTATTGAGTGAGCCCCAAACTGCCTAGAACAATACTTGCCCTCTGGCTAGTGGCCAGCCCGAGGCCTTTTGATACCTGCACTGAGTACATGCCTTGTTCACAGAGGACACAGCCTCCAAGGAATCGCACCCCATCACTGGGGCTTGAGCCTCATGCCTTACACATGCTAGGTAAGCCCTCTACCACTGAACTCTCCTTTAAATTTTGAGATGGGATTTCCATAAATTGCCCATGCTGGCTTTGAATTTTCCATCCCAGCCCCAGCTGAAATTACAAACGTTTGAGGCACCACACCCAGCTCTTAAGGTCTTTTCAAACTACATTTAACTGAAGGGCTTGGGTGTCTTGATTATAGCAGCCTGCCCAGTGCAGGCAGCCGCTTTTGAGAATAGGATTTCCCTTCTCAAGTCTGTTGATGAACAAGACTCCATGTAGATTCAGGATCAAAATGCCCCATAAACCTGGAGTTTGGTTTATAAAACCAGCTAATTTGGCCCATGTTTCTACAGATCCCTCAGGTCCAGAGCTGGACATAAGACTTAAGTTCTGAACTCAGGATATGTGCCAAAAGTAGTAATTTCCTGAAAAGCTTGTCAGTTTATTAATCAGGAAAATTTTCCTTTCACACTGATGAAAGTGGCATCTTCCTAGGTCCCACTCTCTGGAAAGACATGTAGCCTCGGAGGGGAGTGGGATCCAGGGGTGGCTTTCCTTCTGTGACGGTCACTGCATGGGCTGCTCTGCTGTGTTGGACTGGGATGACAACCCTCTCACTTTTGCTGTTGTGTCTGAGAAGGGAATGACTAGGTTGCCAGGGCACAGACGGCTAGATCAAGTCCTGTCACCTGGGCAGGACCTCCCTGCAGAAGGCATCCTTGGCACTCTGCACTGCTTTGACGCCACCTGTTGCAGGGTTAACAGGGTGCACGCTTTGGTCACCCAGACTCAGAACCCTCTGTGCTCACCGGAAGAGACTCTGTGCCCTCCCTTGGAGTTGCACGTTCCTGGCACTGGGCCAGCCTTCCTCTACACCTGTTTACAGACAAGATGGGCCAGGATTGATGGCCACTGCTCTTGTAACTTTTGCTCAGAAGAATAATGAGCTTTTTTTTTTTTAAGGGATGATGTGTTTTTGTTCTAGGTGTTTATAATTTAATCTTTTAATATTATGTTCATTAACCTCTTAAAATGAGTGAATTCTTGATTGTTTTAACACAGTACCTAAGACTAATGCTTTCTGTGGCCTCCTCACCACAGGACCAGAGAACCACATCCCTGGTAACTGCTGTGAGTGTGGACACTGAGCTGCTTGTATATTCTAAAGGAGCAGGAGGACAGTTCTCTGAGACAGGAGGAACAGTGGCCTTGCTTCTAGATGGTCTTCACTGTGTGTTTTAAAATGACATAAAACTCTTTTGACATGTATAACTTAAAGATCATAAGTGTCAGGCAATAATATTTTCTGTGTAAGCTTTTAAAATTATTTTTGGGGATTATAGCTTGTTTTATTTTGTGCTATAAAATTAACAGTATTAAATGACTTATATTCTTAGAATACAGTGAGTGTCTTTTCTTAACAGATTAGTGCCTTTTTATTTTTGTATTCCATTTTACGTTACTGGTCCCAGCATCAAAACCCTTGTTTCCATGGCCTGTTTGTACATTGTCTCAATAAAACTTGCACCAGCTGGCGGTGGCAGCAGCCTCGGTGTTTCAGTGTCTCCTCAGTCAGCCCCCACCAGCCTCTCCCGACGTGAAACTGGCGAAGTCCCTGGTAGTCACAGAAACTTGCTCATGCTGCTCCCGCTTCCCTCACCCCACAAAGGCAGCTTCTTATTCTGGGAAATACCTGTTCTCTGGACATGGTGGGAGCTCTGGGACTCAGCCTCCAAGCAGGGGTGCTGGCTCTGCTCTGCTGAGGGCAGAGATGCTCGGTGGTCAGGGAAAGTAAGCGATCCTGTCTGCTGTCTGCTGCCATTCCTTTCTAGATGTACACCTCCTTGTGAGCTTTGGGGATCTCTAGGAGGGAACTTTGGTGTCGGTGGCTTGCTTAAAAACCTCACAAATTGCTGGGTGGTGGTGGTGATGCACGCCTTTGGTCCCAGCTCTTCTGCCTCCCAATAGGCAGAGGCAGGTGAATCTCTGAGTTGGAGGCCAGCCTGGTCTACAGAGTTCCAGGGCAGGCAGAGAAACCCTGTCTTTAAAAAAAAAAAAAGCCTCACAAACTCTGTGGTAGTTATAGTTTAGGGCTCCCCTCACAAACTCTGTGGTAGTTACAGTTTAGGGCTCCCCTCACAAACTCTGTGGTAGTTACAGTTTAGGGCTCCCCTCACAAACTGTGCGAGTTACAGTTTAGGGCTCCCCTGCTGCTACCCAGGAAGCACATTTCATCTTTTGTGTGCATTTTACTCTCGCGCCTGTTTATGTGTGTATCAAGAAATTCAACCAACCCCTTAAACCTTGAATCATCTCGCCTGCCAGTGCTGGAATTGTGGGCATGTGTAGGCACGCTCAACGTCTTCCGTAGATTAGAGGGTGATGAGAGGCACTGCTTGGCAGGCCTGCACCTGAGCTACCCAGACCTCCAGCATCTGGGAGATTCAGACCTCAGCGCTTTTACCCCCCCACCCCGGTTCTGAGTAGTGGATACCAGTGCTGGAGGTTGAAGTAGAGAGAGGTTACACCCTCTCTGGGCAAGGGGCTGTAGTTCTAATGCTGCCTGAATTAAAGAACTAGGTCCCATAGGGTTCAAATTGGCCCTGCGCTTCCCCACCACCACCATTTACTGCAGAGACAACCCGCCAATGAGCCTTTAGGCCTGGGCACCCTCAGCCAAGCAGTCTGCAAATGAGGTGGGGCTGGACCATGCATAGAGCTATGCTCCCCAACTCGGTACCGGAAAGGTTTGCTCCAAACCCCTCTGCTCACCCTTGGGTCACCTGGACTTGAACCATAAGCCTCACTAGCCAGTTCTTGTGACGCCCACTTGACCGGACACTGCTTCCCATACACCCAGCCTACAGAAAACTACAGCTATCAGTGACCACCCCCTGCTTCCCAAGTGTGGGGACAGCAGACCTTGCATCCTGAAAGGGACAACCTGGCCTTGGTCTGGGGTGAGGGTGAGAGGACCCCACACTGGGCAAAGGTAGAGACCCCTGAAGGATTCAAGCTTTCTGGATGCTCCCTATTGCCCTCATGGGGCTGGGCGTGGGGTGGAGCTGGCAGGGTCCGGTGGGACCATGGCTCCTTATATTATGTCTCTGAATCAAACTAGCCTCTAAGGGGTGCTGTGTTCTCAGTCCAAGAGCCAGATGTTGGGAAAAAGTCACTTTTTCTTTTGTTTTCCTTTTCCTTTCTGTCTTTCTTATTTTTAAAGATTTATTTGTTTATGTATATGAGCACTCTACTTGCATGTATGCCTACCTGAAAGAAGAGGACATCAGATCCCACTATAAATGGTTTGTGAGCCACCATGTGGTTGCTGGGAATTGAACTCAGGACCTTTGGACGAGCAGCCAATGCTCTTAACCACTGAGCCATCTCTTCAGGCCTCTCTGTCTTTCTTATTTATTTCACTACCATCATTTTATGAGGCAAGGTCTCTCTATAGCTCTGGCTGCTCTGGAATCCCTGTCTTAAAGGAGTGCACCACTGCACCTGACTTTATCTTTTCCCCCTTTGTTTTGTTTAACTTTGTGATACAGCCCAGGCTGGCCTCAGACTTCTGATGTTCCTGCCTCCACCTCCCAAGTTCTGGAATTGGTTTGTGCCACCAAGCCTGATTCATTCATCGCCAGGACTTCGTGCATGATAGGCGAACACTCTACTGACTGAGCTACATCCTGGCCTCTAGCTTTTTCTTGGCTGAATAAAGATGGTCCTGCACCCCTCTGTTGGAGACCTGAGTGGGGAGCACCGAGGGAGGCAGAAGCTTGCTTCATGACAGGGGTGCCCTGGGGCTGGGGAGCAGTATGAGGCTCCCCATTCTCCTAGACCATGAGCAGACCCCACACTCATTACTTCAGCAAACCAAACCTTGTGTCTGGGGGAATGTTCCATCACTCCAACCCTGTGTTTGCTATTGTCAGGATGCTGGAATGTGCCACCTCACCAGAATCAAGACTAGGACTTTGGCTGCGGAGTTCAGCATCTTGCTGGGTCTTCTTGAGTTCTCTTGTCACATGAGCCACCTGACCTCTGATGGCCTTTCCGAAAGTAGCTGTCCTAACTAGTCCCGGGTTTAGTGTTTGCTCTATGAAGCTCTTGCCACTTCTGCCCTACAGGACAGCAGGAACCTGAAGCCTAATGCCCTAGGCCCCAAGGGTACCATAATCTTACTCCATGCCAAGATTTCTTCCCAAGTGGTCATCCTCACAGCCATTACACTTGTGCCCTTCCAGTTTCAGCTTTGGTACCTCAAACTCAGCAGCCCCTGTTCCGCTTCCTAAAGTACCTACATGCCTGGCTCTACATCTGTCTTGTTCTGCCAGCAGTCACGGGGAAGCTGCAGTAGATCGTTTTGCAAACTGTAGGACTTGGATGCTGTAGGGTTTCCATTGCTACAACAGGATACCATGACCAGAAATCAAGTTGGAGAGGAAAGGGTTTGCTTGGCTTACACTTCCACACTGATGCTCATCACTGAAGGAAATTGGGACAGGAACTCAAGCAGGATGGGATCCTGGAGGCAGGAGCTGATGCAGAGGCCATGGAGGGGTGCTGCTTACTGGCTTGATCCTCATGGCTTGCTCATCCTGCCTTCCTATAGAACCCAGGTCCAGTAGCCCAGGCATGGCACCACCTACCATAGTCTGGGCTCTCTTTCACTGAACACTAATAGAGAAAATGCCTTAAAGCCGGATCTCATGGAGGCATTTCCTCAATTGAGGCTCCTTCCTCTCTGAGGACTCTACCTTGTGTCAACACACAATCCTAGCCAGTACAGAGTCCCTAACCTCTCTGAACCTCAGTTTCCCCATCCTCTGACTAGCGGTGAAGAGTAAAGGCTAATCAGACCTGCTGGAATATGACTGTAATCTTAGTTACTCCAGAGACAGTTGAGAAGATAGTTCAAGGCCTAACAGTCAGTTCAAAGCTAGTCTGGGCAATTTAGTGAGTCCCTGTCTCAGAATGAAAATATAAACAGCTGGACAGTGTTTGTGCACGCCTTTAATCCCAGCATTCTGGAGGCAGAGGCAGGCAGATTTCTGTGGGTTCAACCAGCTTGGTCTACATAGTGAGTTCCAGGACAGCCAAGGCTTATACATAGAGAAAACCCTGTCAAAACAAAACAAAACAAAATAATGGTTGAGTATAGAGGTTAGTGGCAGAACAGTTTTCTAGCATAAGTGAGACTGTGGATTGAAACACCATAACTTCAAAAATAATAAATAAAAAAATAGTAAATCAAGCTGCATATGGGGGTGCTCAACTACTCAGGAAGCTGAGGCTTAGATGGTAAGTTTCGGAGTAGGAAGGATGGCTCAGTGATTAAGGGCGGTTGCTGAGCGGTTCCCAGCATCCACATGGCAGCTCACAAACAATTCCAGAGGACCCAACGCCCTCTTCTGGACTCCACAGGCTCTGCATGTATCTGGTGCATAGACATATAGAAAAGGACATGGAATAAAAATATATTTTTAAAAAGATTTCATACAGATTGTGATGGTATATACTTTTAATCCCAGCACTCTGGAGGCACAGGCAGGCAGATCTCTGTGAGTTTGAGGCCAGCCTGATCTATACAGAGTATTTACAGGTCAGCTAGAGCCCTATACAGCTAGACCCTGGTCCAAACGACTCAGCTTGAAGGATGTAGCTCCAGCTTGAACAGGCTCTGGGTTCGGGCCCAGAACCTAGTACAGTGGCAAAGGCCTAAAATCCCAGCCCTAGGGACAGAGAGGCAAGAGGTAAGAAGTTCAAGGTCATCCTGGGTTACATAGCAAGTTTAACGCCAACTTAAGCTAAATAAGACCATTAAAAAAAAATCCCACAGATCTTTTGTTTCTTTTGTGTCACGTACCTTGGTCACATCCACCTCCAATTCTCCGTTCCACACCATGACTACCCTCCTCCTTCATGGCCTTTCTTGGTGAGAGTGATAAAGCTCTTGTCTAGCAAGGGCAAGGCCCTGACTTCCATCCTCAGCTCTGGGGGAGAAAAAGACAAAATAGCGGTCTACTGAGTCAATTAGTGCTGCCTGCTGGAATGTTGGCTGTTCTCTGTGGAGGCTCTTGTGCCGGATTTGAGCAGTTAGCCATAGCTTCAGGGAGTTCATGAGTGCAGTGACTGTTGTGTCCAGAAAACAGTACTTCGTAGCTCTCCTCCCTGTCCTTCAGATCTTACGTTCTTTCTTCCCCCTCTTCCGCATTTCCCCCTGAGCCTTGAGGAAACGGGAATTGACAGAGACAACTCATTCATGGTTGAGCACCCAGCGGTCACGTATTCTCAGCATCTTGGCTAACTATGAGTCCCTCCTTCAATTGTTGGCCACTGCGGAGCGCAGCTTCTCTGGCCGCTAATGCGTATAGACATAAATAATTAGAGGCAATTTGACACTTCCATCCAGCAAGACAGCAAGCAGTACTAGAATCTCCTAGGGCCTAGGGCCTGCCTGGCCATGGGCTTTTAACCACTTGCATTCTCTCCTGAGGAGCAGGCCCTAAATCCAACGGTAAAGTGTTTGGTTACCCCGCGATTTTTGTGCCACTGTTCCGTCAGTGGGTGTGGTACTATAGCACAAAGTTGAGACCACTGGTGGCTTTTCTTCCCCAGTGGCCTGTAGGGCACCTCCCGTCTCTGTGAGAACTAGCCGGCAGAGAGGAAGTTTCCAGTTTGATTTCTGCGTGTCCTACAATGAAAGTGTGTGGTGCCTTCAGCCACAGTTTTACCATCTAGTCATGGTGGGCAACCAGGAGCAGTGGCAATAGGCAGTTTTTGTTGTTTTTTTGTTTGGTTTGTTTTTAAGTGCATATGAAGTCACAGCTTTCGTTGTTTTTCTTGCTAAGATGATGCTAGAGGCACAAAATTATCAATGTGGATGTGAGGCCAGCTGGTTTGAGGTCAAGAGCATCAGGCCCCAGCACAAGCATGCCTCCAGTGATGGGCCTCTTCAATGGGGGGCAGCATTCATGATAGAAACCAAACTCCCTGCCAAAGAGGACTGGCCTGAGACCTCCACTTCTGTGCCCTGGGCAAAAGTCAGGCCCTGGGGCCATCTTTCCATCTGTAAAATGGGTTGGGACAGAGCAGGCGAGCACCGCTTACTCCCAGCAGGCCTGTGGCCCCATGTATTTAGCAATAACAGAAATACTTCCCTGAAGTGCTGCTACTGGTTATAGTTCTAGGACAACCTCTAGGTGACCACAGCGGCTCAGAGACGGAATGGGATGGGCTGAGAAAGACAGTGAAATATCCAGAAAAAGTGGTACTCCGACCTGGGCAGGCTGGCCATGGCTTCAGGGAGGGAGGGCACCATGACGACTCCCGGGAAATTCTCCTCAAATACTAACAGGTTGGGAAAAGAAAATGGAATAAAACGTGACTTGTGTGCCAGTGTGGTGAGATCTAGGAGACCTCGGAGGGTCATGGCTTGTGTTTTCTTCTTCCGGGACATTTCATCCAGAAATTTAACCTCCACCCGGCCCCCGCCGAACAAGGATGGTTTGGCGACCCACACCCTGTGCGCAGTGTCTCTGGGGGATCTCGCGGGGGTGACTCAGATGCAGCCCGGCTGTCATCTCTTTCTCCCTCTCGGCAGGTGGCTGGAAGCTTGACGTTGACCCTACTTTGCTGCGGGGCGGGGCGGACGCCTCGGGCTCGGGGCCCGCAGTGTATCCGCAGCGCCAGCCCCGCCCCCGCCCGCTCCGCCCTGCAGGCCGGCCGCAGCCGGGCTCGGATCCCGAGCGCCTGGCCGCCCGCTCTCCCGCTCCCGCTCGACCGCCCGCCAGCCCGCGTCCGCCGAGCCAGGTGAGCGTGCCTGGCTCTGTTCCGCACGCGCCCCGCGCCCTCGCCTTGCGCGCTAGCCCATCTCTACCCTGGCGGCCGAGTGGGGAACTCAGGAGGCTGGAGCGACCCCGATCCTTGCTGCTGCTCCCCAGCACCCCTTTCGGCTGTCTGGAGTCCCCCACCTTGTGCTGGTCGGTTGGTTGTCGGCTGCGTTTCGCAAGGGAGTCGCAAAGAAGCCGGTAAGGGTGCTGGAAAAGGTTTCCCAGACCGAGGAAATTGCACGTGCCAAGGCAGGGAGAGTGGACAGGACGTTGGCGTCAGCACCCACCCCCCTAAATGTGAATCACAAGCTGAGGCGCTCCAAGGCAGCAGTCCCCAGGGCACCTGAAGCCACCGAGGGCCTAGGCTAAGCAGGAAAAAAACCCGACCTCCCACCCAACACACACCAGGAGCGAAGAGAGGGACCTGGATGGGCAAAAGAAGCAGGTTTCGGGCTGGCCTGTTTCCAGGAGGGTCCTGAGGGCCATGCGGAGGACCTGGGAACCTCTGTGAGGTGGGGTAACTCAGAACCTGCTTCAGGTTGCTGGAGTTCTTGGGACATGGATGCGAGCTTATAATGCGAAGTGTGTAGCAGGCAGTGTTAGAACTTTTCTGGGCAGCAAAATGCAGAGGTCTCTCCCTGCAGGCCCAAGTAACTTTGCCTTTGAGTTGGGATGGCTGGCCCCAAGCTGGCCTAGCACAGCACAGGTGGAAGGCCTGGTCCCCACCAAATTTCCCGCTAGGCCTGAGCCACCCCCCCCACCCCCGAGTAAATTCCTGGGCACCTGGGAAGGGAGTGAACAGCTGGCTTGGACCCCAGGGTCAAAAGTCAGTCTGTTTGTAGGACCTCAGGCCCAGACAGGTGAGGTCTAAAACCAGGCAGGAAAGGAGGTGGGCCGAGTTAGGCACAGGGAAACCAGGACCTGGGAAAGGGCTCTCTAGTTCCCAGGAAGAGGGCAAGTAGGGCAACTGGCAACTGAGTTTTATAGACATGCCTTGGTGACAAGTGGGTAAGAGCACACCTACGTGGCTTTGGATTCCTCCTCCCCTGTATTGCTGCTACCATCAGGAGCCAGCAGTGACTGGGCCTTTCCTTCCTTCTTGGTCCCCAGTCCCTTCCTGGGGTCTGGGCAAACAAAGTGAGTCTCAGCACCCCTTTAGTGTAGACATGAAGAAGAATTTCTAGGTGAGGTGAGTGGGCCTGACTGCCGGTAGAATGTGGAGAGGTCAGTTGTAAACAGGGTAGTTACACCTTTGTCATGAGCCTTCCAGAGTCCACGTCTTCTGCAAGGCCCACCTGTGCAGGAGGACACGTGGCCACAGTGATCTGTTTACCAAGTACTCTTGGCCTCCAGTGTGAGTGATCTTAGAGTGATCTGTGGACCTCTGCTCACCTTAGGAGTTATTAGGGTGGGGCGTGGGGGACCACACAGATACCCTACCTGCTGCTTGACCGTGATGAGACCTGGGACCGCAGTCTTTCTACCTTCTGTGGGGCGTGACCTCGGCAGTGCACAGCCAGCATGGGGGGTGGGGTACTGATCACTGCTGGGCACAGGGCAGAGCTGTGTGGTCGGTCTCTCTCTTCCCCAACCCCATCAGTCCTGGGCTGGCTGCCCGCTCTTTTCCCCACAGAGCTGGGTTTCCCTGGGGACCAGTGGCTTGGCCTAACCCCACACCCACAGCCCCCTCCTGGCCACAACTCACGCTAGAAGGAGGGCCGGACCCTCCTGGACCCTGGCCCTCCCTGCCCTGCGGTCCAAGGCCCAGTAGTCTGTCTCCACTGCTGAGCTGGGAGCAAGGAACAGTGACTCCCTTGGAAGGAGGTAGGTGACTAGGGGTTTCTAGTTAGGGTAGTGGCCAAGGCTGGGACAAGACCCTTGTCATTCCCGTTGGAGGAAGAGGGACTCTGGTTCCTAGGGTTTGGTGCAGACTTGGAGGACTTTCCTAGGAAAATGGAGAGTCCCAGAGTCTCTCTTGGGGGAGAAAGGGGAAGTCTGGGGTCAGGTCTCTGCAGCTGTCAGCTACATAGAGGGTAACAGACTAGGACACCGAGATAAGGGGAGTGTGAGGTTCCTATGCCTGGAAACCTCAAAGGGAGACAGATGCTTCAGAGTACCCACATCCGAGTTCTGAGCTCCCCACGTAGGACTCCTCCAGTACTCCCGTACCCCCCGCCACCAAAGATGCCTCTGACTCTCCCCACACCTTCATCAGTGTCCACACCTGCACCAATGTCCCCTCTCACCTGCAGGCTCTAAAGCTGTCCAGCTGGCATGGCAGCTCCAGCGTCTCTGAGGACCACAGGGGGTCCAGTCCTGCAGGGGACATCGTAGACCTTGGACAGCCGGACAGCAGGACAGCCTGCCATCTGCGCTCCCGCCAGCCAGGCTAGATCTCAGGCCATTCACCATGGGCGGCTGCTTCTCCAAGCCCAAGCCAGGTACCTCCCCTTCTCTGACAGCCTCCCCCTCCCTCTCTGCACTCCACCAACCTCCAAAGTAGGTCAGGCTAGGCAGGAGCCCAGAATGTTAATGCGCTGTAGGCAAGAGGGGCGAAGGCCTAAGAAGGCTCTCCTGGACTCTCCCATGGCAAGCCCCTCTTTATTTGGGGCTTTGTGTGTTGGTGGTTGGGACCACAGTCGGTCTCTCTTAGAAAGTGGAGTCTGGAAGGTTGGAGAAGGGGCTACTTCCTCCATCGCTTGAGAAGAGAGGCTCCAGGAATATTCTTAGCTGCAGTGTGAGGCTGTTTCCCTCTCTGCAAAATAGACCTGGACACTGACCTCTCAAAAAGGCTGGTAGGGTATGATGGGCGGGTCTCTTCACCCCATCGCTGTGATAGCCGATGTCATCTCTGGGCCTCATTTCCTTTTTCTGTTTCTTTATTTCTTTTTTTGTTGTTGTTGTTGTTGTTTTTGTCTATTTGAGTTTTTGTTTTTTGAGACAGGGTCTCACTATGTAGACCAGGCTGGTCTCAAACTTACAGATATCCTTCTGCCTGTGCCTTGCAAGTACTAGGCTTAAAGGCATGCACCATTGTGCCCCATCTCCTCTCCGTTTATATAGGAAATCCTGGCCCCACCGAGCCCTAGAAGCCCCAGCCAGATAGGGTGATTCTGAGGTAGGAGAGGACTTGGGATCTGCCCTGACACTGGACTCAGGCCTTTGAGTTTCTCCCCCAGTCCACACATTCCTTCTTCCCTAGTCATAACCTCCAGGAAGCAGGACCTGTCGCCATGACAGGATGCAGAACCTGAGGGCTTCAGAGCCCAGGCAGTGTTCCACCCACCCCTACCCAGCTTGCCCTGGCTGAGTCACTCTGCCAGCTTGTGTAGCTCTCCTTACCTGATACCCAGCAGCTCAGTTACCTTGGGACTCAGACTTTTCTCTGTTTCTTGGGTCTGTGGTAGGATTTGGGTGAAGAGGCAGAGTTGTGACCCACTGGTGGTGGTGGTGGTGGTGGTAACTGTCCTTCCTTGCCCGAGTCTGTACCAGGTCCCTCAGCCTCTGCCACAGGTACCCATTGTCTTGTTCCCCTTCTCGGAGTGGACAGGGATGTGCCAGCAAGATTCCATACTGGGTACCTGTGGGACTGCTTGGCTGGCAGGAGCCCAGAGAAATAAGCTATCATCTATAGTTTCTTTTAAATAACCCCAAAGAGCTGGCCTAGCCAGGGACCCCTGACTCGCAGACTTTAGATTTAGAGCTAGCCATTGTCCCCTGACCCATCCCTTATCTGCTGCTTTGTTTTGTAACTTTTTTTTTTTTAAGGCAAGATCTCATATAGCCCAGGATGGCCTCAAACTCTTTATGGTGTTGGGGATGATCTTGAATTTATGATTCTCCTACCTCTGCTCCCTTAATTCTGGAATTAGAGGACTGTACCATTAAAAGTTAGTTTATTTAGTACTAGGTATAGAACTCAGGCTTTGGGAACGCTAGGCAAACGCCATAATTCCTTCTTGATTTTTTCAAACTTATTTTTATTATTTTAAATTGGGTGGAGTCGGTGGGGTGTGTGTGGGTGTGTGGGTGTGCTTGTGTGTACACACAGTGCAGGTGCATGCAGAGGTCAGAAGACTCAAACCCCTGGGTAGGGTTATAGGCTGTTTGGAGCCACCAGATTTGGGCGTTGGATCTCAAACTCTGGAGGAACAGTATGTGCTCTAGCTCTGGTTTTGTTTGTTTGCTTGCTTTTTTTAAAAAAGGATCTATTTATTTATTTACTTATTTGGTTTTTGTGTAGCAGCCGTTGCTGTCCTGGAACTCCCTCTGTAGACCAGTCTGGTCTTGAACTCAGAGGTCCACCTGCTTCTGCCTCCTGAGTGCTAGGATTAAAGGTGTGCACCACCATGCCTTGCTTTTTTTATTTTATGTATGTGAGTGTTTTGCTTGCATGTGTGGAAGTGCATAGCATGTGTGCAGTGCTTGTGGAGGCCAGAAGAGGGCATCTAACTCCTGAAACTGGAGTTACTGGTGGTTAGTTGTAAGCCATGGTGTGGGTGCTGGAAATCAAACCTGGGTCCTCTGCAAAAGCAGCAAATACTCTTGACCTCTGAGCTACCACCCCACCCCCTTTTGGTTTTTGATTTGTTTGTTTGTTTTGTCTTGTCTTGTTTTTCGAGACAGGGTTGCTCTATAGCTTTGGAGCCTGTCCTGGAACTAGCTCTGTTGACCAGGCTGGCCTCAAACTCACAGAGATTTGCCTGCCTCTGCCTTCCAAGTGTTGCAATTAAATGGGTAAGCCACCACTGCCTGGCTCAGTGCCCCCCTTTTAAAAAAGACAGAGTTGTACAATTTAGCCCTCAATGACTGTATAGACTAAGCCAGCCCAGTGCTGTGAGCCTCCCCCAGGCTGGGCTCACAGACCGTGCTCACAACACCCAGTTTATGTTTATAAAGCTTTGTATTTTAAAGGAAGGGAAATTGATCTTGGCTTACAGCTTGAGTGTACACATTTTAACCTGGTGAAGGTCTGGCTTTGTGGTGGTGGTGGGAATCTTCAACAGCTGGCTACATCTGTTTTTCCCTTTCCCCAGAATGTTACTGTGTTTCTTACTACTCAGAAGACAACAGTAAAAGTTGGGCTTTTTAATCTCCTACCTGTGTGACCACGGCCTGATTACCCCCTCTCTCTGGTCCGCCATGTCCTTGTGTAGAAAATGGGGTGGCTGTGCCGGCCTCTGAGCCTGGCATGAAGCACTCGCAGGTGTGATTGTGTTCCTTCCTCTCTGAGGTGGATTCTGGATTACAGCCACAGGCTCAGGCTCCAGTCAGGGCTGAGGCTCAGGAAGTTTCAGGATGTGGGCATGTGTGGGGGACGTGGGCATTCAGCAGCAGTCAGCAGGGGCTATGATGAGACCAGTGCACGTAGAAAATTTTTTAAATTGATTTTTATTGAGCTCTACATTTTTCTCTGCTCCCCTCCCTGCCCCTTCCCTCCCCTTAAACCCTCCCCCAATATCCCCATGCTCCCAATTTACTCAGGAGGTCTTGTCTTTTTCTTTTTTTTTTTTTTTGATTTTCGAGACAGGGTGGTCTTGTCTTTTTCTACTTCCCCTGTAGATTAGATCTATGTAAGGCTCTCTTAGTGTCCTCATTGTTGTCTAAGTTCTCTGGGATTGTGGTTTGTAGGCTGGTTTTCTTTGCTTTATGTTTAAGAACCACCTATGGGTGAGTACATGTGATAATTGTCTTTCTGTGTCTGGGTTACCTCACTCAAAATAATGTTTTCTAGCTCCATCCATTTTCCTGCCAAATTCAAGATGTCATTGTTTTTTTCTGTTGTGTAGTACTCCATTGTGTAACTGGACCACATTTTCCTTATCCATTCTTCAGTTGAGGGGCATTGGGGTTGTTTCCAGGTTCTGGCTATGACAAACAAAGCTTCTATGAACATAGTTGAGCACATGTTCTTGTGACACGATTGAGCATCCTTTGGACATATGCCCCAAAAGTTGTATTGCTGGGTCTTGAAGAAGGTTGTTTCCTAATTTTCTGAAAAATTGCCATACTGACATCCAAGGGGTTGTACCAGCTTGCATTCCCACCAGCAATGCAGAAGTGTTCCCTTTTCCTCACAACCTCTTCAGCATAAGTTGTCATCAGTGTTTTTGATCTTGGTCATTCTTACAGGTGTAAGATGGAATCTCAGAGTGGTTTTGATTTGCATTTCTCTGATGGCTAAGGATGCTGAACATTTCCTTAAGTGTCTTTCAGCCATTTTAGATTCCTCTGTTAAGAGTTCTCTGTTTAGGTCTGTACTCCATCTTATTATTGGATTATTTGTTCTTTCGATGACCAATTTCTTGAGTTCTTTGTATATTTTGGAGATCAGACCTCTGTCTGATGTGGGGTTAGTGAAGATCTTTTCCCATTCTGTAGGCTGTCGTTTTGTCTTGTTGACCGTATCCTTTGCTTTATAGAAGCTTTTCAGTTTCAGGAGGTCCCATGTATTAATTGTTTCTCTCAGTGTCTGTGCTGCTGGGGTTATATTTAGGAAGTGGTCTCCTGTGCCAGTGTGTTAAAGTGTACTTCCCACTTTCTCTTCTATAAGGTTCAGTGTGGCTGGCTTTATGTTGAGGTCTTTGATCCTTTTGGGCTTGAGTTTTGTGCATGGTGGTAGATCTGGGTCTATTTTCATTCTTCTACAGGTTGACATCCAGTTATGCCAGCACCACTTGTTAACTATGCTTTCTTTTTTCCATTTGATATTTTTTGCTTCCTTGTCAACAATCAGGTGTTCGAAGGTGTGTGGATTAATATCTGGGTCTTCTACTTGGTTCCATTGCTCCTCCTGTTCGTTCTTATGCCAATACCAGGCTGTTTTCAGTACTGTAGCTCTGTAGTAGATTTTGAAGTCAGGAATCGTGAACATAGAAAACCTTTGTGCAAATTCTCCCCTTTGCTGCTCTTCAGGGCTGTGTCTTAGTGTTGTCAGTATTTGCCTCCTGAGTCTCTCCTGTCGTGTTCTGGAGGGCCTTTGTTCTTGGGACAGGGTTCTCAGTGTAGCCCTGGCTGGCCCGGAACTTGCTCAGTGGACCAGGCTGCCTTTGAACTCACAAAGGTCTGTCTGCCCTTTCCTCCCGAGTACGGGGGTTAAAGGTACCCAACATCATGTTCTTTATTCTTCCTAAGACTTTAAGCCAGTTGCTTCCCTACGTCAGAACTGGTAGGAAGTGGTCTGAGATGATGGCTCAGTAAATAACATACCTATTACACAAGCATCAGGGCCTGGATTCGAATCCCCAGGACCCACATGAAAGCCAGATGTGGTGGTTCGTACCCCTTAGTATTGGGGGTTGGAGGAGACAGGATATGTAGCCAGGTAGCCAGTCACTGAAGCCTGGGTTCAGAGAGAGAAGAGGAGAGATGGAAAGTGACTGAAAGACACCAGCTCCTAGCCTTCACATGCACATACATCCCCCCATATTCCCTAAAGCACGCACACACAGACGTCTCCCCGTCCTGAGTGCCCACCACACACTATTAAAAAGAAACTAATAGGAAGTGCAATTCTCTTGGTCTATCTAGCTGCCTCTTGTTTTATTTTGTTGGTTTTTCAAGCCAGGGTTTCTCTGTAGTTTTGGAGCCTGTCCTGAAACACACTCTGTAGCCCAGGCTGGCCTCGAACTCACAGATCTGCCTCTGTTTCCCGAGTGCTGGAATTAAAGACGTGCACCACCACAGCCTGGCCTATCTCCCTTTTATTAGGCATTTGCTTTTTACCATGTCTGCCAGGAAGCTCAAATCTAGTTGACAGATCTCTATTGCCAGGGCTTGTGTGTGTAGCTCAGTAGCAGAGTGAGTGTTGAACGTGTGAGAGGCCCTGGTTCAATCCCTGGCACAAAAACCAAAACAAAACAAATAAAGGACCTGGAAACCACTACTGCGGTTTCAAAAATGGAATTTTTGTTCTTGTTACATACATCATCAGCAAATGGGCAGGTGCCCTTTATTCCTCCCTAGCCCCTTTTTAAACAGGGTCTCACATGATAACCCAGGCTCACCCGGCATTCACTATGAAGCCGAGGCTAGCCAAGAGCTCATGACAGTTTTCTACCTTAGGCTCCCAAGTGCTGCAATTACAGATGTCAGTCACTACTCCGGACAGGTGTCAGTCACTACTCCTGGCAGTGTGTCCCTCTCCTGTGATGCTGGAGACAGCTAAGTGTGACCCTATCAATGGTCTCTGCCATAGCCTGGCCTCTCATCTTGTGAATCAAGTATCTTGAGGCCCAGGAGGTGATGACTGTCTTGGGGGGCTGATGGCTCATGGGATTGGGGTCGCCCGGCTCTGTGGGTAAGCAGAGTCCTCCACCTAGCCTTCCATTTGCTGCTTCTCCTGACTTAATGGCTTCCCAGGAGAACTCCAGTGAGCATGCTTTGGAGCTTTCTGGAAGGAGGAAAGACTAACAGCCTGGCTTGAAGGCTCTCTGCACCCCTGCCAGGCTGTTCCTGTGGACTCCCACAGCTCTCATGGCTGATGTCAGCTGAGCTTGACATATTTTTCTTCTTAATTCTTCCAAAAACATTCTAACACCATTACATAAAGTGTGTTAGTCCCCACCCCCACGTGACAGCCTCTGCAGTGTGGCTGTGTCCTCTCTACCATGTCCAGTCTGCTGTTTGCCTCTGTCCCCTGCAATAGCTGGGCCTGAGTGGGAGGCTGGGATGCCTGGATGTGGAGGGGGACTTGACCCAGCATGCAAAGATCAAGGACCCTCTCAGGGCCTACAGAGCAAGAGGATGAAACCATGGGAACCGGGGGTCCTGGGCTCAGCAGCCGGGGGTCCTGGGCTCAGCAGCCGGGCTGGTCCTTGTAACCTTTGTTTCTGGGGTGTCAGGTCTGAGGTCAGGGGTTCAGAGGTAAAAGCACAGAAGAAAGCTTTGATGCCTGAGGGGTGGAAAGAGGAGCCACCTGCTCCCGCCGTAGCTCATGCTGTGCCAGGGGCTTAGCTTCCTCCTCCCCGGCCTCCTCCCTACTGTAACAGCCCAGGAGACCGGATTATGGCTGCTCAAAATTCTGTTTATTGTTCCCTTGTAATTAAAAAAAAATACCCCAGGCATTTCATGGGGATTTCGGGAAGTGCAGAAAAGTTTAAAGAAGAAAACGCCAGTCTACTGCTACCTCCTCCTGCTGTCCTGGTGTAGGCCCCACAGACACTGCACAGCCTCTGTGTGCTAGCCATGGGCCTGCTTCTCTGGGCTGCCATACATACCCTCGGTGGCTTCACTGTCAGGGCTCCAGACCCTGTCCACAGAGACATCAACCAGTTGGGGTCTGGTAAATGCTGAATGAATTCCAAACCGATGGACGTAGCTATAGAATGAAGTTGAAGGGCTACACACAGAGAAACCCTGTCTTGAAAAACCAAACCAAAACAAAACAAAAGTTGAAGTCCATGCAGTGGTGGCGCACATCTTTAATCCAGCACTCAGGAGGCAGAGGCAGGCAGATCTCTGAGTTTGAGGTCATCCAGGTCTATAGAGTGAATTTCAGGACAGCCAGGACTACACAAAGAAACCCAGTCTCAACAAAACAAAACAGAGAGAGAGAGAGAGAGAGAGAGAGAGAGAGAGAGAGAGAGAGAGAGAGAGAGAGAGGAAAATTGAAACTGGGGCTGGAGAGTTGGCTGCTCTTCCAGAAGAACCAGGTTTGATTCCCACACGGCAGCTCCTAACTGGGTGTGACTCCAGATCTAAGAGAATCTATTGCCCTCTTCTTGTCTCTGTGACTACCAGGCTCACTCATGGTGCCTAGACATACATGCAGGCAAAACACCCATATACATAAATAATTTTAAAGCATATATAAGGGACTGAAGAAGTGGCCAGCACTGGCTGCTCTTCCAGAGGATCCAGGTTCAGTCCCCAGCACTCACATGGCAGATTGTCTCCCTAGTCATGTGGGATCCAATGCCCTCTTCTGCTGTGCAGACAAACACATACATAAAACATCCACATACATAAGTAAATAATTATTTTAAAACTTTTAGAGTTAAAGAAGTTGAAATCATATCCTGTACTTTACCTCGCTTTTTGGTATTAAGGACGTTGATTCTAGGCTTCACCTCTGTTAAGTCATTCTGCCGCTAAGGCGTGCCGTGCCCTGAGTACACTTCCCCCGCAGGGCGGATTCAACTCATTCTGTGTCTGAGGGGGACCTTAAATTCCTTCACCTGCTAGGTATCGGGATCACAGGTGTACGCTACTCTGCTTTGTTCTGTTGTTGTTCTTACTCTTGTCACTGCAGTTCTGAGGACGGAGTCTAGAGCCTGTGCGTGCTTCACAAGCTCTGTCCACCGTGCAATAGACACCATTTCCTTTTAGATTTATTTCTACTATTCTCTGCGTCTAAGTGTTTTGCCTGCGTGTACGTCTTTGCACCACATTTGTGCCTGAGGAGGTGGTGAGCCTCCATGTGGGTACTGGGAATTGAACCCAGGTCCCATGCAGCAGCAAGAAGTGCTCTTAACACTGAGCCAACTCTCCAGCCCTAGGCAGTCTTTTTTTATTTTTAATTTTGAAAAGAATACACTTTCCAAGCTGGAATAGGTAGTGTCTACCTGTGATCATACCGCTTGAGAGGAAACAGGAGGATCAAGAATTCAATGGTGTCGTCAGCGATATATAGAATATGAGGCTATAGTATATAGTCCAGCTATATGAGACTGTCTAAAAAACAAACAAAACCCTAAAACATGGCAAAACATATTCAAAGCTAATGGGAAAGTTCCAAGGACTGTGATTCCTGTCCCCACCCCTGCCCTTCTCGTTTTTTGATGTGGGGTCTCACTTTGTTCTCTAGCCTGGTCTGGGACTCGTGAAAGTCCTGTTCAGCCTCTGAAGTGCCGTCACTACCAGTGTGAGCCACTGTCCCCAGTGAACTCTGCTTCTCCTTGCCCAGACACACTAGCTGTGAACTGAGCTGCAAGTGTGTCTTCAAGCAGTGACGTCGTCTTTGCCCATCTTTAGATACATGAGTGAGGCATTCAGGTTCTTTCCTCCCTGTTCCTGGAGGAAACGGTTCTGGTATGAAGAGCTGTGTTCTAGGACTCCTTCACTAGTTTTGTCATTGGAAAAACAGAAGTTTCTGGGCTGGCTGTAGCTCGGTGTGGAGTGCTAGCCTGGCCTGAGTCTCTGGGTTCTTCACCAAGAAGAAAACATAGAAAAGTGAATTGAAGTCAGCTTATCTCTTGCTGGCCACTGCTTGACCTGTGGGCTGGGAACAGAGCTGGTCCAGTTAGGGCTCATGGCTGCTTTGTCCACAGTGGAACTCAAGATTGAAGTGGTGCTGCCAGAGAAAGAGCGGGGCAAGGAGGAGCTGTCTGCCAGCGGAAAGGGCAGTCCCCGGGCTTACCAGGGCAATGGCACAGCACGCCACTTCCATGCCGAAGAGCGCCTGCCCACCACGCAGCCCTACCCCAGCCCCCAGGACTGTGTGGAGGCTACTGTCTGTCATGTCAAGGACCTCGAGAATGGCCAGTGGGTGCTGGGCTGCGAGGGTGGTGGCGGGGCCTGAGGTGGAGGGCATGGGAGAGGCCACACATGAGGAGTCAGGCTGAAGCCGTGGTCTAGAATGGACTGTGGCTCTTGACACCCTGGGTGCAGCCTTTTTGCTTCTGCCACTCTGAGTATGCCAAAGACTGGACCCTGGGAGGAGGTGCTTTCAGGAGGAGGTGACTGGCTTCTGGCTTGACCTCTAACTGAACACAACTCCTCCCAGGATGCGGGAAGTGGAGCTGGGCTGGGGGAAGGTGTTGCTGGTGAAGGACAATGGGGAATTCCACGCCCTGGGCCATAAGTGTCCCCACTATGGAGCACCTCTGGTTAAAGGTGAGCAAAGGCGGGGTACCTGGGAGATGGGATACGACCATCCATGCCTATATAGGGATTCTTGCAGGCCCGAGGACCCTCATCCATTTGTGGAATCTCCTGGGCTGGGGAGAGATTCAGTAGGATCCAGTACCCATGGAGCCCTAGAGAACAGTCTCTGGGCATGGCTCTAGCCTGGTATTCATTTCCCTCTTCTAGGTGTTCTGTCCCGGGGACGTGTGCGCTGCCCCTGGCATGGTGCCTGCTTCAACATCAGTACTGGGGACCTAGAGGACTTCCCAGGCCTGGACAGTCTGCATAAGTTCCAGGTAGGGTGGGAGCCTGTGGCGTGGAGTCAGGACTGAAGCGTCTCAGAGTTTGGTGCTGACGCTGTGCTGTCCTCCCAGGTGAAGATCGAGAAGGAGAAGGTGACTGTCCGGGCAAGCAAGCAGGTACAGGGTGACTCAGGGTTGATGGAAGGGCTTGGAATAGGTCGGTGTGGGATGGGATGAGGGATTGCAGGGTGGAGATGAGGTTGGGCTGGAGCTTCAGGAACCAAGCTTCCCCCTCCCACCACTCCCAGGCCCTGCAGCTGCAGCGAAGGACGAAGGTGATGGCCAAGTGTATCTCTCCAAGTGCTGGCCACAGCAGTAGCACCAATGTGCTCATAGTGGGTGCAGGTTGGTGTTGGGGGTGATAAAGGAAAGGGGAAGCGTGGAGGGGGGAAGAGCCCTTGGCCTTGGCCTATGGTCCTGTCCCTCAGGTGCTGCTGGCCTGGTGTGTGCAGAGACACTGAGGCAAGAGGGCTTCTCAGACCGGATCGTCCTTTGCACACTGGATCGACATCTGCCCTATGACCGGGCCAAGCTCAGCAAGGTGGGTGTGGGGCAGTACCTGGACCCTTATTCCTCCAGGGCCCTGTCGCATCCATGTAGAGCCTTGCCTGACACTGATTGGAGGTCGAGCTGACTGTTTTCTCTGGTCTCCCAGGCTTGTCTGTGGTGCTCCTGAGAGATCTGGGTTTGTTGAGTTCTGTCTTATAGCCCCCATGTGACCCAGAGTGAGCTCACCCTCCCTGGGCTCTGTGTTCTCTATTGAACTTGGGAGGCAAAGGCAGGTAGATCTCTGTAAGTTTGATCTACTTAGCTAGTTCCGGGCCAGCCAGAGCTACAAAACTGAGACTCTGTCTCAATAAAATAAATAAGTAAGTAAGTAAAAAGGAAATGGAGTGGTCATCATCTGGATTTGACTTGTGACCGTGTTCCCCAGTCCCTGGACGCGCAGCCTGAACAGCTGGCCCTGAGGCCTAAGGAGTTCTTCCGGGCCTATGGTATCGAGATGCTCACTGAAGCCCAGGTATGAGGGGAAGGGTGGAAACTGGCAAAGAGAAAGCTTCACTGGTTGGCACACACCTTTAATCCCAGCACTTAGGAGGCAGAGGCAGGTGGATCTCTGAGAGTTCAAGGCCAGCCTGGTCTACAGAGCGAGTTCCAAGACAGCCAGGGGTACACAGAGAAACCCTGTCTTGAAAAAAAAAAAAAACCAAAAACTAACAATGACAACAACAACAAACAAAAAAAAAAAAGAGGAGAGGAAAGAGCTTCAAGGGAACCAGAAATGACATGAGGCCACGTGTACCCCTGGAGTGTATGATTGCTCAACCCTTTGTCCAGGCCTGGGACTAGCACTGAGCCTAGGGGAGATGGTCTGACCCCAGTTTAGACAAGAGAGCCTGGTGGAACTTGGAAGTGTAGAGACAGCTTTGAGGGGTTAGTGGATGCCTGGAATTTAAATAAAGGAGCCCAGACTGGGGGACTGCCCTGCGATTGCTGCCCAGGAGCCCAACTTCTGGGTTTAGGGGATCTTGGAACTCAGAAGTGGGCAGCAAGGCCCAGGCCTGTGGCAAGGTCTCCCTCTGCCCACGGGGGTTACAGGTGGTCACAGTGGATGTGAGAAATAAGAAGGCTGTGTTCAAGGATGGCTTCAAGCTGGAGTATAGCAAGCTGTTGCTGGCACCAGGAAGCAGGTGGGTGGATATCTCCTGCCTTTACCAGACACTCGGTAGCTGGGCATCAGCCAGGATGGGAGGCTGTCACTAATACCCCAAATCTTAGCCCTAAGACCCTGAACTGCAAAGGCAAAGACGTGGAGAATGTGTTCACTATCCGCACCCCCGAGGATGCCAATCGCGTGGTGCGGCTCGCCCGTGGCCGCAACGCTGTTGTGGTGGGAGCGGGCTTCCTGGGTGAGTAGCTTCAAGGGATGTGTGTGGTGCTTAACCACCATGGCCAGTCCCCTGTATGTGCTGGTCCTCGGTGTCAGAGTGCCAGCCTTGCCACCCCTGCCAATCACCCAGGGATGGAGGTGGCTGCCTATCTGACTGAGAAGGCCCACTCCGTGTCTGTGGTGGAGCTGGAGGAGACACCCTTCCGGAGGTTCCTAGGGGAACGTGTTGGTCGTGCCCTTATGAAGGTGAGCCTGGCCTGTGGACCCTGACTGACTTGCCTAGCCCCAGACCATAATCTCACCCACGTCCCCGTGTGCCTGCTTGCTTGTACAGATGTTTGAAAACAACCGGGTGAAGTTCTATATGCAGACAGAGGTGCTGGAGCTGCGGGCTCAGGAGGGCAAGGTGGGCTTTTCTCTCTGCTGGTGCTCTCGGTGTCTCTCCTGGGCTCAGGAACTGTGCTCGTTTGCTCACCCCCTCCCTCCCCACAGCTGCAGGAGGTGGTGCTGAAGAGTAGCAAGGTTCTGCGTGCAGATGTCTGTGTGGTAGGCATTGGTGAGTAGACAAGCAGGCGCTAGTGAACAGAGCTGCCCATACATACTTTCAAGTGACCTTGGACCCTTATGTGAGCCTCAATTTCCACATCTGTAAAATGGGATCCCAGGGGTACCCACTTTACAGGACCCTTGGGAAAGATGTGAACCTGGCTTAGCCCGGGCCTCACGGAGCAGGTGACTGCTACCAACTGATACCTAGGACACAGATAAGCCTCCGAGGTTCCTGTGCCAGCTGACATAGTAGTTTGGGGAAGAGCCAAGCTGGACGATGGCTTGTGGATCCCCATCAGGGAGTTCTATACCACATATTGGGGCAGACAGCTCCTGGGACTAAATGCTAAGGAGCAGAGTGTGGATGCATGGCTTCTGTCTGTTAGGTGCGGTGCCTGCCACGGGCTTCCTGAGGCAGAGTGGCATTGGTCTGGATTCCCGAGGTTTCATCCCAGTCAACAAGGTGGGCAGGATGCTGGGTAGGGCGTGGCTGGAGGCCCACATCAGCTCCTGTAGCACCTACCGAGCCCTGATCCTCTCCCCACAGATGATGCAGACCAATGTCCCAGGCGTGTTTGCTGCTGGCGATGCCGTGACCTTTCCCCTTGCCTGGAGGAACAATCGGAAAGTGAACATCCCACACTGGCAGATGGCTCATGCCCAGGGTATGGCCGGCCCTGAGGCAAGTTAAGGGCTGGAAGGCCATCCTAGGGTCTCGGCCACCTTCTGGCCCATTTCCCAGTCGTTGATTTGGGGTCTTAAGTTCAAGCTAGGTAGTGGCTTGTGAACGAGTCCCATCCAGTGATTAGTGCACAGAGTGGCCCCTCTGCAGAGACCCTCTGTATACCGTTTAGCTGGGCAAAGCTCTCTCCAATCGTATGTCCTCTCCTTTTTTGTTCTCAGGGTCATGTATTTGGCAGGATTCTCCCTTGACCAGAAACCACCACAGAGGGTTCGAGAAAGGGTCTGTTTAGTAGGCTGGCTTCTCACTCAAGGCCTGTCTCTCCTCACCGCTGTAATCTCTGCGCACTCAGTTGCTTTATGAATCCCCAGAGGCAGCTGTATAGCCCAGGTTCATCTGGGTTTATGGAACCGCCTCCGCGAACATTTGGTAGCCACCAGGTTTCTTGAGCCTCATGGATTATATCCACCTGGTTGTCATCCCTAAGATGCAGATAGCAGTGTGTTAACCATTCCAGGGCCTTATAAAAGACCTCCAGATTTCTAATCTCGGACAGGGGACTTGCCCCGTACCTCTGTCTTCCTTTTATTCTTCCTTTACCATTATCTGGAAGACTGATAATAATGGTATATCCCACCCAGTATCTGTTTAAATTCAAGGTCTAAAGTTGCGGCTAGAGAATAGGAAATCAAAGGCTACTCCTTGGCCAAATATAATTAGGACTTAGGGCTGTCCTGAGCTTAAGTGTATCTATCCAGCTATGAGTTCAGGCGGAGCTTCAGAAGTGGAAAGCCACCTGTGCTAACTCCGCAGGCCCCATGTGGGCTGCCATTTCTCCCTCTGGCCTTTGTGCTCCACTGTTGCCGTCCCTCGTTAGATATGCCTGATTAGTTTTCTGTGTACACAGTTGTGAAGTAGTTCACAACCCTACTAGGCCCTTCAGATGTTCAACACATCAAAGAGGAGCAATGTAAGTGGATCTCTTGAGGTCCGTGTTCCCTCTGTACCAGTTAACTGCATCCAAAGGTGGGCTGTAGGCTGAACATGGTGCCTACATGTTTGGGGAGTCCTGGATGACAACCTGTCAAGGGTCCCCAGAGTGGACTGAGGGCAGACAGTGTTGGGGTGGCAAGGGAAAGGGTTGGGCTCTAACCACCCATGGTCTTTCAGGGCGGGTAGCAGCTCAGAACATGCTGGCACAGGAGGCGGAGATCAACACGGTGCCCTATCTGTGGACTGCCATGTTTGGCAAGAGCCTCCGCTATGCGGGTAACTAAAAGTCTGTAGAGGGTAGCTAAAACCCATAACAGGGATAGGGATTAGCCTGTAGCGCTGGGGGTAGGGCCTGAAGGTCCTTTGGGATTAGGTGTAGGGTTGGGTGCAGTATGCACTAAGAACCGGCAAACAAGCTGACGCACTGCAGGTGTGGCTGTGTGCCGTAACCCCAGCAGTCTGACGGTTAAAATGGAAGATCAGGATTGGAGGACAATTTGGGCTAAATGTTGAGACTTAGGTGGCGGGCTAGGAACTACTCCGGAGAAGAGGGTTGGTGAGATGGCTCAGTGGGTAAGGGTTCCTGCTGCCAAGCTCATGATCTGAGTTTGATTCCTAGGACCTAAAAAGTGGAAGGAGAGAATCAATTCCTGGAAGTTGTCTTCTGACCTCCACATATACATGTGCGCGCACACGCACGCACGCACGCACACGCACACACACACACAATAAATGTAGTTTTAAAAAAAGAGTAGGCCGGGCGATGGTGGCGCACGCCTTTAATCCCAGCACTCGGGAGGCAGAGGCAGGTGGATCTCTGTGAGTTCGAGACCAGCCTGGTCTACAGAGCGAGTTCCAGGACAGGCTCCAAAGCTACAGAGAAACCCTGTCTCGAAAAACCAAAAAAAAAAAAAAAAAAAAAAAAAAAAAAAAAGAGTAGGACCGGGCTGGAGAGATAGCTCAGTGGTTAAGAGCACTGGCTGTTCTTCCAGAGGTCCTGAGTTCAATTCCCAGCAACCACATGATGGCTCATGACCATCTGTAATGAGATCTGGCGCCCTCTTCTGGTGTGTGTGCAGGCAGAGCACTGAGAATACTGTATACATAATAAATAAATAAATCTTTAAAAAAAAAAAAAAAGAGTAGGACCCAGAAAATGGTGGCAAATGACCTCAGGTCAAGCACTCAGGAGGGAGAAGCAGCTGGATCTCTGAGATTGAGGCCAGCCTCGTCTACAGAGTGAGTTCCAGGACAGCCAGGGCTGCACAGAGAAACCCTGTCTAGGAAAACCAAGACAGATAAGAGAGGGCAAGGGGGAGACAGGATTAGGGGGGTTGTTGAGAGGGCAGAGTAGCAAGCCTAGGAAGACTGTTCCCTTCCCCAATTTACATGGGTACCCTCTCCCTTCCACAGGCTACGGAGAAGGCTTTGATGATGTCATCATTCAGGGGGATCTGGAAGAGCTGAAGTTTGTGGCTTTTTACACCAAGTGAGAGAAATGGGCTACAATGGGAGCGTGGGGCAGCGGGAGTGCTGTTGGGAATGGATGGCCATAGCGCTCCCAAAGCAGGAGGGGCTTGGCTAAAGGGAAGTGAAGGGCAGAGGGGTAGCTGAGCAGGCAACATCGCAAAGATGAGGAAGCAGTAATAACCCTTCCACCATCAAACAATATTGTGTCTTCTGGATAGTTCTTTGGGTAAGTGTTGAAACCGAGGTGGGTTCTACAACTAGGAGAGGTATACTGGTAGAGAAAGGGTGATGCTAAGGCTCAGCCCATCTCTGCACTGTGCCAAGGGCTGGAACTTCCAGAGCTTTCTCATGCAGCTGACAGTAGTGGGACCAATAGAGGGCTGGGTGCTCGGGACATCTGTTTTCCTGGACAAGAGCTTCCCAGCGCCCCAGGTGGACAGAAGAGTACTGGGATCTTCAAGGACTATCCTAGTGGTCCTCAGGCTCAGGCTCCTTCTCTCTATAGAGGTGACGAAGTGATTGCTGTGGCCAGCATGAACTACGATCCCATTGTATCCAAGGTGGCTGAGGTGCTGGCCTCAGGTCGAGCCATCCGGAAGCGGGAAGTGGAGTGAGTGTGGGTGTGGGAGGTCTTCGGGTGTCCTGGGTAGGGTCTACTCAAGCTCCCATGGCAGCCTATTGCTCCCACAGTCCTGTAGACTTAGTTTCCATGGCTCCTGGGCAGGCTTTAGCAGCAGATGTGATTACAAGAGCAGAAGGGAAAAAGGTGTGTGCCCCAGAGTGGAGCCAGTGCTGAGGGATGGAGCCCAAGCCGGTGACTCGTGACCAGCATGCTTTTGTACTAAGCCTAGGAGGGGAAACAGCTAGTTTTGCCCCGGATATGCCCTACACAGAGATGTGGGGGCTGTGTGATGTCTGGGAGGCACTGAACATTAGCCATTACTGTCTCCCAGCACAGTGCCAATGAGAGTCCCCTGTAGCTTGACGGTGTACAGAGAACTTCTAGGAACTAGGGACAGGCCAAGGGTTACTGAGGCTGTCTGACAGGGGTAGATCCTACTCTGACAAGACCCAGAGTAGACCTGATAAATGACATGCTTTCTTTGGCCTTCTGTTTTTCCCTCTTGCCTTCGCAAAGGTTGTTTATGCTGCACAGCAAGTACGTGTGTTCTCGTCTTTCCCTTTCTTCTGAGTCTTTCTTCCCCCAGCCCAATTATCAAACCCTCCTGCCCTGCCCAAGTCCATTTCCCTGCTGGGTGCTAGGCTGTGACACATCGCAGTCCCTACTGCTGTTTTCAAGAATCATTTGCTCATGCTGCCTAGAATGGGGCACCTACCCTCTTCTGCCCGACTCATTGTCCTCTCATTCCTGCAGAACCGGCGACATGTCTTGGCTCACAGGGAAAGGATCCTGAGCTCTCCTGCGATGGACTTGGGCAGGCCTCCGGGGCACCAAGGTCAGAGATCGCATCCTGGGGGCAAGTGCCAATCTCCAATTTCCCAGGATCCCCCAGGGTGGAATCTGAGTCCTCCCATGGCCTGCCTTCAACTGTCTGCCTCCCCTCCAGAGAGGCTCCTGCTGCCTCTAGAAGATGGTCCATCCAAGGCCTCAGCTGTCATCGACAGCTGGTTTTAGAGGCACAACAGGTTTCCCAGCAAGACCCTGAAACATGACCTTGAAATTAAAACACATGTACCTGCAGATCTGTGTCCCGGTGTAATTGGGCCAACACTCGAGGGAGAGCTAGGTATGGTGTGTCATACCTGTAACAGCAGAAGTCTGAGTCCATACTGAGCTACATGAGATCTTGGTTTGTTTTCAAGAAGCCAGAGGCAGCTTTCGTATTTGCCCACTTAAGAAAGACAGAAGCTGGGACCCGAGGCAGACTCCATGCTCCTCACAGCAATCCGAGTTGTTTTACTACCATTATTAAATCACCTCATTGTTATATACTCAGAAATAAAAATACTCAGCTGGATTACAGTAGCCCCTCAAAAACTTGCCCAGTCCTACTCCGTATTTCTCGATGATCTTTTGTACAGCTAGGACAGCCATTGTGAAGCTGCTCATGACTTCACTTTTATTTTACGTTTATAAGCGCTTACCATAGAAAGAAAAAAAAATACAACCAAGTTGAAATTAGAAAACCAATTAGCTTTTGCCTGAACTTTCTGAATCCTCATTTCAAAGGTGAAGGAACAATTCAACTGGCATTAAACTACATGTTAAAATACGCGGTTCGTGATGTGGCCAAGTGCGGGGCTTGCCCATCAGGTCCTGGGTCAAATGGAGAAATAGATGAAGCTCTTGCTCCTAAACAGGAACGGAGATCCTAGAGGTTCTCTGCCACCAAGAGTCCCGGGCAATAATAACGCCAAGGGGAAAGGGGAGCACTGAAGGCCAGGTTTGGGGGGTGCAAACAGAAGGTGGACGGTGGAGCCGCCTGCAAGCCTCATTTTGGAGTTCCGGTGGTGGTAGCTTCCGGGCGATGGCAAAGTCCAACTACAAGGCATGCTCTGGCCAGAGCGCGTTTCCCGAAATGGAAAATCCAAGCCGATTCTTGGTCACAAATGCTTTCAGAATGTGAAGTGCTCACGGTATAATAACGTGAAGGGCCCCGCCGCAGAACCCCTGACAGCTTGCAGTGCGCAGGACAGTGCAAAGCTTGTCGGGAAGGCGGGCCTGGCTAGGTGCAAGCTGGCCGGATGTGCTACAGCGTCGGCGCAGGGCTCTTCGGGAAATGTGGTCCCTTGGCGAGGCCCGGGCGGTGGCCGTGAGCCCTGCAACCTGGGGAGCTCATCCGGCCTGAACCGGGGATGGCTGCGCCCGGAGGCTCGGGGGCCCCGATCGGAGCCGGGGCCCTGGCCGGAGGGGTGCGCTCCAAGGTGGCTCCGAGCGTGGACTTTGACCACAGCTGCTCAGATAGTGTCGAGTACCTGACGCTCAACTTTGGACCCTTCGAAACAGTGCATCGCTGGCGACGCCTCCCACCCTGCGACGAATTCGTGGGCGCCCGGTACGACAGAGTGCAGGGGATCCTGAAGGCACTGGGAATGGGGACGAGAGCTGAGGAGGTCCCAGGATGGGCTCTGGGGCGAGAACCCATGTGATGTCCTGGGGTCAGTAGTGACCCTAGGCAGAGCACCAGACCTGTTTGTTGTGTTTCTAAGGGTCCAGTTTGGGTCCCCGAGCAGAGGTATGGGTGGGAGACTGAAGAGTCCTCGGTGTGTCAGACGTCCCTGCTGTCTGATGAAATTGAAGGATCTCTGTAGATCTTGGCATTTGAGAGGCTTTTACCCAAACTTATGTGGCAGTCACCATGGGTGTCAGCCAAGAGAGTCCCGGTCCCACCACCCTTCACCTCTTTCTTTCTAGGCGCAGCAAGCACACAGTCGTGGCTTATAAGGATGCCATCTATGTGTTTGGCGGAGACAACGGGTGAGTTTGCCTGTTTTGATGGGAGTGGTGGCAGGGGACGGACGATGATGGTGAGATGGACTGTTGTCTGAGAATGGGAGTCATTAGCCATGTCCTGAGAGCCTCTATTTCCCTATCTGTGAGGTACCTTGTACCTGGTTCCCAAGTTACGGTGAGGAAGATCCTGCCCTTAGAGCCTTCTCACTCCGGCAGTCAAATGTCAGCGCATGCTCAGTACATGGAACTATACTTGTTTTGACTCTATAGCCTATATCACCCTGAGTGGCACTTTTCTTCTTTCTCTATACTTCCCTCTGAGTTTTGCCCACTTGCTTGCTTTGTAACAAAAAGTATGGAGAACATGTTTGTTGTTGGTTTTACATCTATTTCTGTGGGGGTGCATATGGAGATCAGACCACAACATGCAGGAGTTGTCTCAGATTGCGAGCCTTGGTGGCAAGTGCCATCTCTTGCTGAGCCCTCTCACTACCTCCAAAATCAGTTTTATTGATGCTGTGCATGTCTCATTTCTGGTGATTTCCCTGTGTTGCTTTAACTTCCTGGAAAATAATCTTCCTGGAAATGACCTGCAGTTCTGGTGAGCATTTCCATGCACACAGACTTCTTAGTTAAGCTGCGGTTTGTCGCAGGTAGCGTGGTGCAGGTGTATGGCTTCACACAGGTCCATGAAATGAAGACTCAGAGACACTTTGAGGATGAACTTAACCTTTGCAGCCGTAGGGGACCCAGCCTCTGTGGACTGAACCTTTCCTTCAGCTTTTCAGCATTTTTATTTTTCCCTATAATTACACGTCAGCTAGTAGATTTCCATATGCTCAAAACAACCTAAATGAACCTTCCAAAAATACAATGCCAAGTGCAAATACCTGATTCATGAGGTACCACGGTTTTCAGGGTTGCCCCCTAACCAAGTTTTGCATAGGCTTTGTATCAGTGGGAAACTCTCAGACAAGATTCACATAGGGTAACAAAGTTTATCTGTAATACAAAGGATGGATTAGGGCTGCATGCTAACTCTGGAGCTAGGCCAGGTGTGGCCTAATGGGGGTTATGGCTAGCGGTGATTGTGCCAGGCTGGCAGGAATTACTGCCACAGAGATTATATGTTTGCAGGCCCAGAACCTGGCCGAAAGCCCAGAAAGGGGACTCTTGGTCTTGTAGACTACCTGGGATAGCTGATCTAGAGCAGGTGAGATATTCAGGTGTCTATTAGAACATGCACACTTGGCCATGGTCCTCTGGCATTTATCTTATCTCCACACCCTCTTTTTCAAGAGCAGCTGGGGATGCGTTTACCACTGCTGTCAGTCAGAGTGTCTGATGTCCTGGCACCTCCCTGTGTGAAATCGAGTCCTCCCAGGAGTGAATGAGGCCTGCTGCACACTTGTGTTTTCCTGGTTCTCAGCCGGCCCTCTGGCTGTCCTGGATTGTTCGAAACACCCTGCTGTCCAGCCTTTTGCCATGTTGTTCCTTCCCAGACACACTTCTCGCTTCCCTTCTAATGTTCCTTATGGATGAGGCCTTTCTGGCCTCGCTTACCGCTTAGCAGCTCCTTTTGCCCCCACCCTCCACAGACTGCAAGTGTTGGTGCCGATCTGTTTCCTCTGCCAAGACAAGGCATCTTTCTCCTCACCTCGCTGTACCAGTGCCCAGATGTTCCAGTCAGCATTTACTGAGTTAAAAGATGAGCCTTAGTAAGAATTCCCCATACCAAAAAGACCAGTGTCCAACATAAGGTGGAGGGTGGTAACTCAGGATCGCTGTCCTTAGTGGTTTCTGGAGCAGGTAGACAATTGTGTGGTGATAACCGGTAGTGGTTTTGGTATGCAGTTTCAGAAGAAAGTTAGAGAAAGCTGGATTATGCATCTGTTTGACTGTGACTTAAGATAAACCAGGGCAGCCTCCGTTCAACAGTGGAAGGAAGAGTTCCTACCGGGCAGTAGCGCCTTTGCACACTGAAAGGTAGGAGCAGGGAAAGCTGGGGGTGGGGCCTGGTCAGCTAGGTTAGAGTTCTTCAGAGCTTCAGCAGGGGCCTCCTCATCCTGCAGACCCAGGAAGACTGCAGTCTCCAGTTTTGCAAGCAAACTGTTAGGTTTTGGGATTATCTGATCCTTAATGCTTGAGTTTATGAGGCATTTGGCCCCAGTAACTGTTCTGGTTTGCCCTGGCCTTTGGGGGCCCAGTATAGGAACTCAGTTCAAAATAATGGCCTCAGCTGGGTGGTGGTGGCGCATGCCTTTAATCCCAGCACTCAGGAGTCAGAGGCAGGCGGATCTCTGTGAGTTCAAGACCAGCCTGGTCTACAAGAGCTAGTTCCAGGACAGGCTCCAAAACCACAGAGAAACCCTGTCTTGAAAAACAAACGAAAGAAAGAAAGGAAGGAAGGAAGGAAGGAAGGAAGGAAGGAAGGAAGGAAGGAAGGAAGAAAAAAAAACCTAGTGGCCTCCCATTATTTTAACAAGCACCAGGAAGCTTAAGTAGGAGTTAAATGAAGGAGGGCATGATACCAGCTTCTAAGCTTTGCCCTCCTAGCTGTTCAGCCATGCTTCTTCTCCCATAAAATGAAGTCAGGGAGGGTATCCACCTGGCCCAGACTGAGCAAGGTTGGATGCCCTGTGAAGGCCTGGTCTGACTGGACTGCTTGAGGGGCTGTTGGCTCACTTTTCTCCTTCCACCTTAACAAGAGTTGGTAACATGCCAGGCGGTGGTGGCGCATGCCTTTAATCCCAGCACTCGGGAGGCAGAAGCAGGCGGATCTCTGTGAGTTCGAGACCAGCCTGGTCTACAGAGCTAGTTCCAGGACAGGCTCCAAAACCACAGAGAAACCCTGTCTCGAAAAACGAAAAAAAAAAAAAAAAGAGTTGGTAACATGCGGTGATGCAGGCTGACCCGGAGGACAGTGGGTTCATCTTAATGCAGGTGATGCAGGCTGACCCGGTGGACAGTGGGTTCATCTTAATGCTGGAGATGTAGGCTAACCCGGTGGACAGTGGCAGTGGGGTCATCTTAGTTCCGGTGATGTAGGCTGACCCGGAGGACAGTGGGTTCATCTTAATGCTGGAGATGTAGGCTAACCCGGTGGACAGTGGCAATGGGGTCATCTTAGTTCTGGTGATGTAGGCTGACCCGGAGGACAGTGGGTTCATCTTAATGCCAGAGATGCAGGCTGACCCGGTGGACAGTGGGTTCATCTTAATGCAGTTGTTATGGCAGGTGGCAGGAAGGTGGAAAAGCATGCAGTCTCCACTGATGTTTGAGCCAGCATCTTATCGTAGTGCAGCCTCGGAAGGGTTAAATGTAGAAGTAGTTCCGAGGGCTGGAGTGAGTGTGAGTGAGGACTCCAGCCTCTGGGCCAGCTCCTGCTCTCCTCTCAGTGGGCTGCTGGTGGGGATCAGGCTGGCCCTGCCAGTGTAGGAGCCCTAGCTGCCCGTATCACTAGTTACTAATTTTGTTCTTTGGACATTGGTGGTTGTCTGAGTCTGAACAAGTCTGGAGGTCAGTGAGCCAGGCCCTTCCTGTTGTCTCCAACCCTGGGTGCACACCCTTGCCCATCTCTAAGATCCTGGTGAGGTAACACCTTCTCTCTCTGCCTTTCAGAAAGACGATGCTCAACGATCTCCTGCGGTTCGATGTGAAGGACTGCTCCTGGTGCAGGTGGGTAGCCTCTGAGCTGCAGGGCCCGCCTGTCCTCTGGAGAGTGGCAGCACTGTGCTGCCTTCACTGGCGAATAGAGTCAGCTCATCGTGGAGGGCCGGAGGGAAATAGAACAGAGGAGAACCTTAGATGGCGTTCCTCCTTCTCACAGCTTTCTGTGAGAATGATTATCCTAAATGCTGTGAACTAAGGGGTCTGTCTGCTCTAGCTGGTGGCAATTAGACTCTGACCTGAGAGAGAGCTTCAGTCACCAGGATTTCTCCTGGGCCAGGAGCCGCTGTGGGATCTCAGAGAGGGCATGGGCAGGCCTCAGCTAATAAGTTTTCTCAGAGTGCCACCTCCAGGCTGCCGGCAGGGCCTCCTGTCCCATCCGTTTCTTAGGGCTAGTTGCCTGTCAGTGGATCCCACACAAGCATTGAACAGCACGCAAACCCTGTGAACCACAATCTCAGCTGTGTGCCCTTGCAACGCGCTACCTGCCCTCTTGGGGTGCCATATACTGTGTTTCCTGCAGCCGCCCATGTCTGAGGGGAGACACAGACCTGAGACTCAGGGTTTACTGGACTTGCCGGCTCCAGCATCTGCTCACACAGGAGCACAGTGTCACGCAGCCCCTTCTGGGATGGGGTCTGTTTTGGAAGAGGAGGACGCAGAGCTCTGGAGGTCTTGTGACTGCTCTGGACACCCAGCCAGGCAGGGCAGCTCCACTTGCCGTCATGCGCCATCTTAGGGTTTCTATTGTGCTGAAACACTACGACCAAAAGCGACTTGGGGAGGAAAGTGTTAATCTCAGCTCACGTGTTCATGTCACAGCCCTTCACTGAAGGGAGTCAGGGCAGGAACTCCAGGCAGGTGTCTGGAGTCAGGAGCTGAAGCAGAAGCCACGGAAGAATGCTGCTTACCGACCTGTTCCTCATGGCTCGCTTAGCCAGCTTTCTTATACCACCCAGGACCTGCCCAGGGGCAGTACTGCCTACAATGAGCTGGGGCCTCCCACATCACTAATTAGGTTAATGCCCTACAGGCTTGCTTACAGCCTGATATTATGGAGCCATCTTCTCAACTGTGTGCATAGCAGCAGGAATTGTTCTCACGCTTGATCTTAGTACAGCTGCTACCAATTCTTTTATTATTTTTTTTTTCTGTGCTGGATGTAAAATCTAGGCACTGGTATATGTCAGGCAAGCACTTTAGCCTTTTCTTAAAGACAGGGTCTTGTGTGTATCCCGGCTGGCCTCACACTTGTTCTGCAGGGAAGGATGACCCTGACCGCTTGTGCTCTTCCATCTGCACCTGAGTGCTGGGATTACAGATATTTGCTCCCATGCCTGGTTGATGCAACATTGGGCACTGAACTCAGAGGTTGGCCTAGGCAGGCTGAGGAGGCTTAGTGCAGGCAAGGCAAGCCCAACTTGACGAACTAAACTCCAGTTCCAGATCCAGTTCTCAATTGATTTAAAATTTTTCCTTGGCCAGCCAGATGGCTCAGCAGATAAAGCCTTACCTGCTGTGCAAGCCTGGTGAGCTGAGTTCAATCCTCAAAGTCAAGTAAAAATGGAGGAGAGAACTGCTCCACACAGCTGCCCCTCACCTCCTCATTCACACAGCTATCCCTCACCTCATGTGTCCTGTGGAGAACAGCTCCACACAGCTGTCCCTCACCTCCTCGTGTGTCCTGTGGTACTCATTCACACACCTACAGACATACACACACATACATACATACACACACACACGTGTACACACATACACACACACACACAGTGAGAAACAAAAATGAAAATCACTTTGAAGCCTCTGTGACTGTTAATCAAACGTTGCTTAAGCCAGGCGAACATGGTGGCTTACACCTGTGATACCAGCACTCAGAAGGCTGAGGCAGAAGATCATAAATCAAGGACAGCATGAGTTCAGGACCCCCAGCTCAAAAATTAAAAAAAAAAAAATCTAGGGATGTAGCTCAGCTCAGTGGTAGCGGCTCACTTAGCACAAGTTCCAGGCCCATTACCCAACACTGCAATAGATTGACATAGAGCCAGGTGTGGTGGCGGCAGACAATTCCATCTAGACTTTGGGAGGCAAGCAGGCAAATCTGAGACCAGTCTTTGTAACATAGCAAGACCCTCTCAAAAAATAAGCAGAAGTAAATTGCTAAGGCTGAGCATAGCGGTGCACGCCCATAATCCCAGGATCTTGAGACCAGGATCAAGTCAAGTTCTATTGCTTACTTGAAAAAGCAAATTGTAAACTATCCTCCAAATGATTAGATAGATAGATAGATAGATAGATAGATAGATAGATAGATAGATAGATAGATAGATGATAGATAGATAGATAGATAGATAGATAGATAGATAAAGTCCCCTCCCCCCCCAGCCAGGCATCACTGGTGGCTCACACATTTAATCCTAGCACATGGCAGATATCTGTGAACTGAGGCCAGTCTGGTCTACACAGTGACTTCTAGGCCAGCCAAGACTGCACAGTAAGACCCTGCTTAAAGGGAAAAGACATCAGAGATGGTGGCTTTTTAATCCCAGCACTCAGGAGGCAGGGGCAGGCAGATCTGTCTAAGGCCAGCCTGGTCTACAGAGCGAGTTCCGGGACAGCCAAAGCTACAGGCGGATCTGACTGAGGCCATCCTGGTCTACAGAGCGAGTTCCAGGACAGCCAAAGCTACAGGCGGATCTGTGAGGCCAGCCTGGTCTACAGAGAGAGTTCCAGGACAGCCAAAGCTATAGGCGGAATCTGTCTGAGGCCAGCCTGGTCTACAGAGCAAGTTTCAGGAGAACCAGAGCTACCTCTGAAACCCTGTCTCGGGGGGAAAAAAAAATCTGAGAAGCCTCTTGGAGGTTTGGAAATGTGTGGAGCAAAGGCCTTCCCCCAGGCAGGATGTGCAAGAGTTTAATGCCTGCTACTTCAGCTTTTCTCCTGGTTACTGATGTTTTAGGGGTTCTATGAGAGAAACGGCACCTTAGAAATACAGAAGTAGAGCAGGGCTGATGCCCTGGCATCCATCCCTTCTCTCATCTCTTTGGGCGACCGAGTGAAAGATCGCTTGAACCATAAATTAGAGGCCAGCTTAGGCACTATAGCGAGAACCTGTCTGAAAGAATTAAATTACTGTAGTCATGGTGATGCCTAATTCACGTATTCGGGGGACTGAGGTTGGAGGATGACCAATTTAAGGCCAGCTTAGACTACACAGCACCCTGAGTTACTTGCCAGCCGGGACTACTTATAGCAACACCAAACCTGGAAAGAAAAGAAGGGAGGATAGGTAGAAGAGGAGGGGGAAGGGAGAAAGGAAAACAAAGTATGGAGGCATCAGTGCCTGACTGACCCCTCACTGACCTCACCCTGTGCCTCTCCAGAGCCTTTACCACTGGCACCCCACCAGCCCCCCGTTACCACCATTCAGCTGTCGTCTACGGGAGCAGCATGTTCGTCTTTGGTAAGCAGCCTCTTACCCTCCTGCACCCACAGACTTCTAGCTCCTGCCTCCTCCACCCTACTGGAGGCTCTCTGAGCTCTGGTGGGCAGGTGTTACCCACTGGAGTGCCCTGAACCTCTGGCTTGAGAGGACTGATTTCCCTTATGTTCTGAGCTCATGGGAATGGGGATGTCCTCTCTGACGGCTAGGGCAAGAAACATCCGTTTGCTCATTCTGCGTCCCCAGGGCTCATGCAGGGGTGTTTGGGTGGGCAGATGGAGCTAGGGGTTTGTACGTGTTAGCTAGGGCCCCACATTTAAATAAGTGGTACCCCAGTTCTAACCTTTACTTCCATTCTCTTCACGCAGGGGGCTATACTGGAGATATTTATTCCAATTCTAACTTGAAGAATAAAAATGACCTCTTTGAATACAAGTTTGCAACTGGCCAGTGGACAGAGTGGAAAATTGAAGGGAGGTAAGCGGTTTCTTTCACGGTAAGAGAATGACCTTCTGCCTGGGATGTGCCTCCTGTCACATTTCAGACAGGGATTCCATGGCTGGGAGACTTTAACTGCTTGATTTTCATCACTGCTGAGTCCCGGGGTGGGGGCAGGACTATACAGGGTGTCTGCAGCAGGCCGGAAGCCAGTCACTGCCCCAACCTGCGCCCAGGCATACATCCCCTTCTTTCTCAGGACCCAGGGGGGCTCTTTTGGGAGTACACCCTTCAGTATTTTCATAGCACCTAGGGAGGTGTTGGGCCTGTGTGGACCACAGAATTTCTTTTGTTTTTATTTATATTTTTTTCTTAGCACTGGGGATGGAACCCAAGACCTTTTTCATACTAGGCAATTTCTTTATCATTGAGCCATATTCCAAGGCCTACATCTGATTCCTCCCCGCTCCATCTTTGATACAGGATCTCGTGTAGGCTAGGCTAGCTTTGAACCTGCAGTGTATAGCTAAGGATGACCTTAAACATCTGATCCTACTGCCTCCAGCCCCTGACTGCTGGGGTTACAGACGTACTGCACCACGCCTGGTTTCGTGTGTGTTGGGAATCATACCCAGGGCTCTGGTATGCTAGGAAAGCAGCCCATAAACTGAGCCACATCCCTGCCCCTTCGGAGGGTTTTTTTGGTTTTGCCTTTGTGTGTTTTCTGCTGTTTGTTTTGAGTCAGAGTGTCACACAGTCCCACTGACCCTAGGCTTGCCATGTAGCTGAGGCTGGTCTTGAACTTCTGATCCTCCTCCTTTCATCCCTAGTACCAGGATTTACAGATATGTACCGTCATGCCCAGTTTCACCATCTGAATTTTTATGCATCTGCTGCCTCTTGTGCTGTTGTTTGCTTCCGGTGCCCTAGCACCGCCCTCTGAGCCCCAGTGTCAGGCAGATGTGGTCCTAGCTGCTGAACACACAGAGCCCTGTGCTTCAGCCTTTCTAATGACCTTTCCTCATTAAAGAAAAAATTATATATATGTATATACACACACATATAAAATACCCCCCCCCCACCAAATATTTTGCTGGCATGTATATCTGTACCCATTCATGCCTGGTTCCTGAAGAGACCCAAAAGCATCAGACCCCCTGGAACTGGGATTACAGGGGGATGGTTGTGAGCTGCCATGTGGATGCTGGGAATTGAACCTGCATCTCCTGAAGAACGAGTTCTCTTCAGTGTTAAGCCTTCTCTCCATCCCCTCCTCGTTGGTTTCTTTATGTTCTAGGTTGCCGGTTGCCAGGTCAGCCCATGGGGCCACAGTGTACAGTGACAAGCTCTGGATCTTTGCTGGCTATGATGGCAATGCCAGGTAGGCAAGCAGCTGCCCATGTACCCTACTTCCGTATGTCCTCAGGGGCAGAATAAGCCCTCTTGGCACCTGAGTGCTCAGGCTGGGGTAAGTTACCCTGGTGGGTTTTGAGTTTCTCAGGAGAGGAGTGTGGAGGGAGGGCTTGTCTGTGATCCCTGGATTTCTTCAGATGAGGAGATTTGGAGCTGCAGAGGCCTGGAGGCTGGAAGCATCTCAGCTTAGGTCCAGCCCTGGGTTTCTCCCCATGTTACAGTTTTCTCTGTTTATTTATTGTGTTACATTTTGTTTTTGTTTTAAGACAAGGTCTCTGTGTAGCCCTGGCTGTCCTGGAACGCTCTGTGTAGATTTGGCTGGCTTTCAACTCACTGAGCTCCTCCTGCCCCTGCTGCCCGAGTGCTGGGGTTAAAGGTGTGGGCCTCCACACAAGGCTTCCTCCTTGATTTAGAAGAGTTGTTGTATTTATCTGATAGCCGAATAGTGCGTGCCCATTCTAAACTTGCACATTGCAGAGACCAGTAATGGCACCGTGCAGCAGTAGGCTTTATGGGACACATCGTCTTTTTCCTGCCTCAGGTGGCTTGCCCTGTCTCATACCCCAGATGTTATATGTAAATCCACTTCTGTCCTGGCTGGTCAGAGAGTCAGCAGGAAGTGAGAGCTGCTAGGGGCTGGGTGCAGGGATTTGACATAGCATCTTCTTCCCAGAAGTTCCTGTTTCTTTAAGAAAGATGGCACGGTTGTCTCCTGACACAGGGCAAGTGGTTCTTCCCTGGAGCTATCCCTCCAGCCAGGCTCAGGACCAAAGGATCCTGTCTCCTCTGTCCTCATGCAGGTTGAACGACATGTGGACAATTGGCCTCCAAGACCGAGAGCTCACATGCTGGGAGGAGGTGAGGGGTGCAGGGAGCATGATGCCGGTGGGAAGTCAGGGGCACTGGGGGGGGGGGCAGGTTGCAGCATCAAGAAGTGGGGGGTAAAGGAAGCTGGTGTATGAGTGAGCGATGCTAAGGTGGCATATGGCAGAGATTACCTTCTTCCCTTTACCAAGGCTTGCCTCTTCCTTTCCTTGACCCTCCCCCAGCCCAACTCCAGTATTAAGCAGAGACTCCAAGTGGGCTGAGGATATAGTATAGTTGGTAATGTAGCATGCATGAAGCCCTGGGTTGGATCCGCAGATCCACGTAATCTGGGTGTGGAGATGCATGCCTGTAATCCCAGCATTGGGAAGTGGGTCAGAAATTCAGGGTGATTCTCAGCTACGGAGTGAGTTTGGGGTTAGCCTGGGCCACATAGCGAGTTTTAGGTTAGCCAGAGCTGCACAGAGAGACCCTGTCTCCAAAATGAATGAATGAATCATCAAGTAATAAAAGGCTTTGGAGTGGAGCTGTGGTCCATGGTAGCACAGCATGCACGCATCCCCGGCTTTGATCCCTAGAAGCCAAGATGGAGTCAGAGGAAGGAGAAAGCTCTGAGTCCAGCATGGACAGAGTGCCGCATGTGACAGATGTGACTTCTTCCAGGCCACCCTCACGTGAACACAGCAGGGCAACCTTTCGTTCATTGCTTTTCCCTGGACCTTTATTTCTCTTGTAGAAATTACATCTTTAGTTCCAAATGAACCTCCCGATTTTAGCCTCAGCGGATCAGAACTGGGTCCGTGTGTGTGGGTGTGAGGAGGCTGGAAACTACCTCCATTTACTCACTTCCAAGTGTAGGACAGTGCAGCCCCAGGCCTGCGAGGCCCTGGCTGAGCTGTGCCCCTACTGCAGGTGGCCCAGAGTGGGGAGATCCCCCCGTCCTGCTGCAACTTCCCTGTGGCTGTGTGCCGGGATAAGATGTTCGTGTTCTCAGGGCAGAGTGGAGCCAAGATAACCAACAACCTCTTCCAGTTCGAATTCAAGGACAAGACGTGAGTTTCCTGGGTTTTGAGGGACATGAATAATGCTCGTTCCTGTGTCTGGCACCTGTTGTGATCTCTCCTTGTTCCCACACATAGCAGAGCATACAGCCTGGAGTATGAGCATTTGACACCCTCATAGGCCCCTGGGCTATGGCTGTAGCTCAGCAAGATATGGCCTGAGTCAGAAGGATACCTCTTGCCCTGTGTATCTTGCTCACTGACACTGCTAACAAATGTGGTTAGCACTAATCTCATGGGATAGTACAAGATAAGCAGGGTAAAGTAGGCTGTCTACTTCCTTTGGCTGCTGGCTAGCCTTAGCCCCCTGTGGTGGGGCTAGCCTCTGGCACTGGAAGTAATAGAGAAAAAGGAATAGGGCTTTGGAGGGGACTCAAAAGCTTCTAGAAATCTAGGTGGAAGGAATCTTGTTGAGTACGGGGGCAGCCGTGGAATGAGCCTGCATCTGTTTTGGTTCTTCAGCTAACTTAGCAGAAAAGGGGATTTGTTGTCAAGTCCCAGGAGCCCCTGGAGGAGAGAAGTACTGGAGGACCCTTAGTGCCTGGGCAGGCATCTCCCAGGTGGGGACTCTACTCTTAGGGCAGTGAGCAGAACAATCGGGACAACACAAGTCCATACAGCTCCATTCCCAGAGCAGACTCGCAGAGGCTCTGCCCTGTCACTGCTGTCTGCTCTATGGTGGCGGGAGGAGAGGGAGCTTGGGGAGGGCCCCATGTTGGGTTGCATGGAGCTGAGTAGGGCCAATGCCTGAGCTAAACAGGTCAAGGGATGTTGGACACATAGGCCTGTGACTTCCCTTTAGACCATGCACTGGCACTATAGGACTTTAGGGGAACCTCATAGGAGGCCCTTCTGTGGGGAGTGTGTGAGAGACCAGTGTCGGTTCATGGTCATGGCCCCAGGTGGACACGCATCCCTACTGAGCACCTGCTCCGGGGCTCCCCACCCCCGCCACAGCGGCGCTATGGACACACCATGGTGGCCTTTGACCGCCATCTCTATGTGTTTGGGGGTGCAGCGGACAATACACTGCCCAATGAGCTGCACTGCTATGATGTGGACTTCCAGACCTGGGAGGTTGTCCAGCCCAGCTCTGACAGCGAGGTGAGTTCTGACCTGGATTCCCTTGGTCCCATATAGTCAAGAAGAGCAGCCTAAGAGCTCTCAAGGCCTGTAGTCCTATGTCCTTCAGGGCTCCATGCCTGCGTCCCGACAGTCGCACTGTGCTGCAGACCTCTGGGAAGCACCCTGGCCAGCCTCACAGCCTCACCCAATGTCTGGTCCCTCCTCTGGAGCCCATAGCGAGCCCTGGAAGGGATGGTGGCTTGTTACCTTCCTGCATATGTTTTCCTCAAGGTTGGTGGGGCCGAGGTGCCTGAGCGAGCTTCCTCTTCTGAGGAGGCATCAATCCTAACCTCAGAGGAGCGGAGCAACTTTAAGAAGTCCAGAGATGTGTTTGGCTTAGACTTTGGCACCACTTCCTCCAAGCAGCCCGTGCACCTGGCATCAGAGGTGAGTGGCAGGGTATTTATTAACATTCCATTCCTCTCTGACGCAGGAACTCTCAGAGGGTAGAGCAGGGCTCCTGGAAGAGCAGCATGTGGCTCTTACCCTCCGGCTTTACCTTTCAGTCAGTGTGACACAGTGCCCCAAATCTGCTGTTAACCCGGGGTTCTGCACAACCAACCCTGCCCTCTGCCCCACCCCAGCATCCCTCTGCACCTGCAAGGGACTGGGATCTTTGGCCTCTCCTCTTTCATGGCCACATAGATCCGTGACACTAGCTTGGCCACAGCAGGTTCGCTGTTGGCCCCATCCCATTACTTGTCTACTTGCTCCTCAGCTGCCCAGCGGGAGGCTCTTCCATGCAGCTGCTGTCATCTCTGATGCCATGTACATCTTTGGGGGCACGGTGGACAACAACATTCGCAGTGGGGAAATGTACAGGTTCCAGGTGTGTAGCTAGTGGGCCTGTGAGGCCTGCTGGGTAGGTGGGTCCCAGGGAGGCAACTGAGGCCAGTGGGTGAGACTAGGGCTGTGCAAGGGTGCCTGTTGATAGCTAAGCCCTGGGTTGATGGTATCTCTGAGTAGTCTGGGGGAGAGGGCTGGGGATGCTGTCGGTCCAGATAGGCAGAGATGACGCTAGAAGGAAGGGGCCTTAATGCAGAGTGAGGCAAGCAGAGCCTCAGCTACAGAGAAGCGTTACCAGGGGAACACACAGAACCAGCAAAGGAGTGGGCAAGCTGGGCTCTGTGCTAGGGCCTCCAGGGAAATCAGCCTAGGGAAAGCTGTGGGGAGCCAGCCTTCCCAAACCTGGAGGAACAGGTTGTTAGTATAGGGTCCCCTGGCATAGTGGAGGCATGGATGAATCTGTTTCAGTGGTGGGTCCGGGGAGATGGGGTTGCTGGAGTACCTGGGTCCAGGTTTTTAGAAATGATGCAGATGCAGCCTGCTTAAAGCCTGGGAGTCTACATCAAGGAAAAAACAATGGACCTTGGAGGCTTTAGTCGTGGCCCAGGCATTACAGCCCTCACCTGACCCTGAGGGTCATGGCTGGCTGGTCTCAGGATAGCCTTTGTTGCTTGCTCACTGAGTCTCCTTCTGCAGTTCTCTTGCTACCCTAAGTGCACACTGCATGAAGACTATGGGCGCCTTTGGGAGGGCCGCCAGTTCTGTGATGTGGAGTTTGTGCTTGGTGAGGTAGGTGACTGACCTATACCAGCCTCACCTATAGCTGCTGAGTAGAGCTTTGCCCTGGCCTGCTGGCATCTGTCCCCGGGGCAGGGGTCCTGTGCTTTCACCTACATACTATTCATCCTTTATGCAGAAGGAAGAGTGCGTGCAGGGCCATGTTGCCATCGTCACTGCACGGAGCCGCTGGCTTCGTAGGAAGATCTTGCAGGCTCGAGAGTGGCTGGCCCAGGTAAGGTCTTCCTTATCCCCCATGACTGGGAAGCTTTGGCCACTGTTTACTAGAGTGCCCTGAGCTCCCTTTTCCCCACAGAAGCTGGAGGAGGATGGGGCTCTAGCTCCCAGGGAAGCCCCTGGTTCAGCTGTGGGCAGGGCACGGCCGCCCCTGTTACGTGTGGCCATTCGTGAGGCCGAGGCCCGGCCATTCGAGGTGCTCATGCAGTTTCTCTACACAGACAAGATCAAGTACCCACGGAAAGGTCCGCTTCGGGTATGGGTGGTGTGGACCAGGGTGGGGAATGTGGAGAGGCAGAGGTGGTACTGAGAGGGCTGTTACAGATGTGCCTGCGGCACAAGCCATAGTCAGCTGGCATGTAGTCCAGCTGCCATCTTGAAGCCCTGACCCTCTTATGCATGGAGGGAGCCCTGGGCCCTTTTCTAGGCCCTCCTTTCCTGAGGCTCTAGGCTCAGGGGCTTTTTGGCACAGGCCATGTAGAGGATGTGCTGCTCATCATGGATGTCTACAAGTTGGCGCTCAGCTTCCAGCTGTGTCGTCTTGAGCAGCTGTGCCGGCAGTACATCGAGGCCTCTGTGGATCTGCAAAACGTGCTGGTTGTGTGTGAGAGCGCAGCCAGGCTCCAGCTGGGCCAGCTCAAGGTACAAGCCAGGCCTTCCTGGCTGGGGTGGGGTGTGTCCCCTTGCTCACTGCAAACTCTGCTGCCCAGCCTGGGCCTTGACCTGATTCCAGTTGCCTGCTGTGCCTGTCTGTCCCAGGAGCACTGCCTGAACTTCATAGTGAAGGAATCCCACTTCAATCAGGTGATCATGATGAAGGAGTTCGAGCGCCTCTCGTCCCCACTGATTGTAGAGATTGTGAGGCGGAAGCAGCAGCCACCCCCTCGAGCCCCCTCGGATCAACCTGTGGACATTGGTAGGGAACTGGTGACAAAAGCCTTAACTACCTGCCAGGCCCTTGGGGTAAGGGTGGCTCTGTGGCCCACCAGGTGCTCCCAGTCATAAAAGCAGGGAGGGACAGAAGCAGGCCTTTCTCAAAGTATTCATAGTGGCTTTCAACAGCAAGCTGTGTACCAGTGAGCCTGGGGACCACGAAACCCACTCCTCAGAGTGCCCTGTGCCTTCTTTGGTTGGCTGGTCAGCTCTGATGTCAAGTGAGCAAGGCAGCTGCAGCTACCTATTGTCTAGTACTTCTTGTCCTACCCGGTGGAGAAGATTGATAGCACCTTCACTTCCCCAGCTCTCTTTGGGGCTTGTACTAGCCCCTGCCACTGGCATGAGGGTCCAAAAGATAGGCCAGGAGGGGAGTCCAGCATGAGACTGGGAGCTGGGCATAGAGGGCGCATCGTGGAAGATCAGGTATCGGTGCAGCATCCCTGAGGGCCAGAACAAGGACTTGCAGTTTCCAGGTGTCCTGAGGGCCGAGGGAAGGAAAAGACTGGCACTCCTGACTTGGGGAAACTCTGAGCAGAGCAGCGACATGGTCACTGAGGAAAGGTGGTGTTTATTCGTCCAGAAAGCAAAGGTGGCCTCTTCGTTCAGGGTGGAAGTGGGAATCTTCTAAGGTCCTTCCACACCCCCCAGGCACATCTTTGATCCAGGACATGAAGGCATACTTGGAGGGGGCAGGCTCAGAGTTCTGTGACATCACACTACTGCTAGATGGCCACCCACGACCAGCCCACAAAGCCATCCTAGCTGCCCGGTCCAGGTATGTTGAGGGTGTTTGAGGGAGGGCAGGGCAGGGCCTCAATGCTTTCTTCTCCTAAGAGTTGGGATCTACCTCCTTGTTTGCAGCTACTTTGAGGCCATGTTCCGTTCATTCATGCCGGAGGATGGGCAGGTGAACATCTCTATCGGGGAGATGGTGCCTAGCAGACAGGCCTTTGAGTCCATGCTACGTTACATCTACTATGGCGAGGTCAACATGCCCCCTGAGGACTCACTGCATCCTTTATCTGCTGGTGCTCCTGGGTCATGTTTGGTTCCTGTTGCTCTGCTGGCTGGGTGATCTTGGCCTGACACCAAATTCTAGAGCGTGCAGTGCTGGTGCTGGGCCTGCTGGACAGTGATTCCTCACACTTTCTGTCAGTAGTGTTTGAACCCGAGGTGCAAGGATACCTGATGGGGTCAGTGAGGGCATGGAGTTCTGTGGATGTGCACATGGGAATGAGAGGATTCAGGTTTTCTTAGGGTCTTGACTGGGGCCTTTGAGCCTGAAATGGTTCAGAACCAGTTTAGAGAACAAGCCAGCTGAGGCACAAACTGGAGCTCTGGCTTCTGAGGTCTGTGTAGTTCTGGCAGTATCCTCCCAAGTAGGACAAGAGATGTGGCAGGATGGGTGAACACAAGTGAATACGTGTCCTTTGACTTGGCAGCTCCTTAACTTGTGCCCAGCTACCTGTTTGCAGCCCCCTACTACTATGGCTTCTACAACAACAGACTGCAGGCGTACTGCAAGCAGAACCTGGAGATGAACGTAACAGTGCAGAATGTGCTACAGGTAGTGCTTGGTACCTCTGGGCCACACCTCTGCCCGTGGGTGAGCTGGGCTGGGCCTCATGGTTCCTGCCGTTGCAGATTCTGGAGGCGGCTGACAAGACACAGGCATTGGACATGAAGCGGCACTGCTTGCACATCATTGTGCACCAGTTCACCAAGGTCAGGCTCCGGCCCCAGTGCTCTAGGTCCCAGCCCTCCCCAGCAGGCCCAGACACCTCTTGGCCATTGCCCACTGTCCTCAGACAGCCAAGCCCTGAGCAGGCTGGACCCCAAGAGGACTCAGCTGCCCACCCTGGTCCTCCTGGGAGTCTGATTTCATCTAGTTTTGGTCATCTGTGCAGGTCTCTAAGCTTCCCACTCTGCGGTTGTTGAGCCAGCAGCTGCTGCTGGACATCATAGACTCCCTGGCCTCCCACATCTCTGACAAGCAGTGTGCAGAGCTGGGTGCTGACATCTGAGGATCTTTGAGAGGACTCTACCTGTTTGGAGAGTGATGACCCTCAACCGATTGGCCATATCTCCACCTACAGAGTGATCCCACCTGTGGTTCCCAGCTTGTACAAGGCACCGAGGTGTACCGAATTCCTAGAGGGCATGCTTCATTGTGGACACAGGCTCCACAGGGAATGGCAAATGAAGCAGACACCCTTTCCAGCTGGCACCTCTCCCAAGATGACCAGACTCAGGGATACCACTCAACGGTAGAAAGATGACGGAAGTGTGGCTTTGTGTTCCCCATAGGTGTGCTGTGGATCCAGGCATGGAGTCCTATTGTCAGGGTGAGATCTTGTCAAGTTACTCTAGCAACAGGCTATATTCCACTCCTTACCCACAACTTGAGAATGGGGACCAGTGACAGTGGTCTGATCCTAGATATGAACTTTGGAAGGTTTTCCTCCCAGTCCACAGGGCGGCAAGTGTAGCTCAGCCCCCCAGAGGCTGCATATTCCAGCTCACCCAGAATGCATATCTGGGCCAGAGAAGTCAGCAGACGCTCCTGTGTGTCTTCTGTCACTGACATGCCTCCTTTAAAGCTGGGGCAATGCTACATACACACTTGGCTGGCATGGTGGCTACCTTTGGTCTGCCTCCTAAAGCACAGGACAGTTCCATAGCTTAGCTTAGGAGATTCCCCAGATGTGGGTTTAGCACATCTTGCCTGTTCTACCTATATCAACATGGTGTCAGTCATAAGAGAAAATTGCATATTGAGGTATCTCCTCAGAGACCTAGACTGGGGGCATCCATCCATGCTGCCTGACATCAAGACATGAAAGCCTACATGCCAATACAGCCCAGTGGATTTTTTTTTTTTTTTTTTTTGAGTACAGGAACATACTCTGTCCTAGGAAGCCACAACTTACTTTGGAGAAATGCTTGGGTCTTCCTGGCCTTAGAACACAGAATGAAGTTCCCTCCTATGCTCCATTAACCCCATACTGTGGGGCTCCAGGAAGAAAGGTGCCCTGGGTGGCAGTCCCATACAGCTAGGAAGTGGCCTGGTTATAAGATAAGGTACTAGGCACAAGCTGGGGCTGGTAGCTGAGCTCAAGCAGCAGTAGTGAAGGGGAGTGGAGGGTGCCAGCCCACAGTGGGTAGCCAGGCAGGTTGGGTGAGTCTGTTGTGCAGTGTCAGAGCCACTCCCCCAAGGTGGTGATCGCATCCAAGCCTCTTTTGAGGGGAACACCTGACAACTTTGGTCTACAAATCTTGCTTCATGCTGATCCCTGTAACTTAACTGGACCTTCAATTATCTCCTCTACACAGGATACAAATAAACATATTCACCCAGGGCTCCATAAAGAAAACTTTTTGACAACCTTGTGTACAAACTCAGCCGGAAACTCAACTGTGCTTGAGCTATGTGGCCAAGGAGCAGTAGGGAAAGGCCATGTGCTTGGTGTTTACCATGGACAAAGCTATAATAAGAAGCCTATGTTCCCAAGATACAGTACCAGAGCCAGGACCTAAAAGACTTAACATTTCCCAAAGTGTGGCCTTCAGCCTGACAGGTGTAGCACCCTATGTTGCTTTTGAGTCTTCCTAAATGTGGCCAGGAGCGGGCAGAAGCTTCCTTCACATGAGAACCAAGCCTGACATTTTGCATGATGGCACATGCCTATCATTCTATTCAGAAGGTACAAGAAGGAGGATTAGGAGTTCAAGCTTCAATGATACCAGCCTGATTAAAAAAAAAAGGACTGGGAGGGGGGCAGAGCTGAACCAGAGGAGCTGGCTTACCTAGAAAGTAACTAAATAAGCAGAGGGACTGCAGACAAAGATTTCCCATGGCCAAGAGGTTACCTGCCAGGGACTGAACCCTTTGGGGCTTTGGCCACTGTCTGGGGAGGAGGCTAGCACCCCCAGCTGAACCAGACTGCACGGTCTCTTTCTAGCAATCCACTTTATTGTGACTTCTGGCCAGCCTGGTAGATGCAGTTCCAATCAAGTGTCTCTGAGCCGTAGTGCGTCCTCATGCCATGCTGTTGCTCAGCTGCATAGCAAAGTCCTGTACATGGTCCTTCAGGGTTTGGCGGGCATCTGCCTGTGCCCGCTTCTCTCGTGCCCGTTCCTGCTGCAGCTTGGTCAGTCGAAGCCTAAGCCGCTGCTCCCGCCGTTTGCAGGCTTGCAGCTGGCGCTGGGCCTTGTCCAGAGCATCAAGAGCTGCTTCAGCTCTCCTCTTCCAGAGCAGGGCACTTCCCACTTGGTAGCTGTGCTCATTCTGGATGTAGGCTCCAGCAGGTGGTGGCAGCCGTAACATGTAAGCAGACGGGGAGATAGGCCGAGGCTCAAGAGGGGAGGGGTGCCGCTCTGGTGAAGGCTGGGCACTGCAGCCTGCTTCATCTGCTTGGGCACCCAGAGGGCCCAGAAGATCTGAGAAGGGGCTGTTAAGGCCAGGTTCCAGCCTCACAGCCGGGGATGCAGGCAGAGTGGCAGGTGCTGAGGCTTCTTCCACGGGGAAGCAGATGATGTTAGCAGGAATTGGGGAAAACGGAGTTGTGGGTCCTTGACCTTCAGAGCAGCTGGAGGGGAGACAGAAAGAAACTGACTAGCCAACTGAGGGCATGCCAGGCCCCTCTCATGTACCCATGTAGACTCCCTAACACCTTAGCCCCTTCACTGGGTTTAGGCAGCAAGACCGCTGTTTAGTGAAGATGCTGGCAATTGCAGTCTAGTCCCTCAGCCCTGGGGGGGAGGGTAGGGCATCCCCCTCCTGCACGTACCGCTTCCTGCATCGCCGGAGCCGGCTGACATCAGGCAGGCCAGGTGGATAACCATGCCCCTTGGTCTTGGTTGTTCGACGTAACTTGGAGAAAGACTCAAATATGGTGGGGACTGCCCCTTCCTTCAGCCTGTGATACCCACTGTGGGGAAAAGCAGCCCAGATGAGCTGGAGAAAAAGGGCTGCCATTTCCCCTGGGGTCCCAACATAGGCCCCTAGCACTAGGGCTGAGGCTCTGAGGCACACTGCCAATAAATCTGAAGAATGCCATGCTCAGTGAAGTCAAACTAGTCTTCCCTGTGAACAGGCTTCCGGAGACAAGTGCAAAACCTCCACCCAGAGCCGGGAGAAGCAGGTGCTGAATACCTTTTCTCTTTTGTGTGGAGACCAGAGGCCTTCCTCAATTATTCTCCACCTTTGTAAAGATTTCCTTTTTCTCCTTAAAACCACTTTGTTTAGATGTGGTGTGTTTTGCCATGCCTGTGACTGTTCGCCATGTGAAGTCAGGAAAGAGCACTGGGTCCCCTGAGTTAGAGTTTACTGTGTGAGCCACTGTGTGGAAGAAGTCAGTGCTCTTTAGTTTTTGAGACCGGGTTTCTCTGTGTACTCTGGAGCCTGTCCTGGAACTAGCTCTTGTAGACCAGGCTGGCCTCAAACTCACAAAGATCCACTGCCTCTGCCTCCCGAGTGCTGGGATTAAAGGTGTGCGCCACCACTGCCAGGCTTGACGCCAGCGGTCTTAACCTCTGAGCCACCTAGCCAGCCCTATTTATCTTAGGAGTCCGAATGTTTTGCTGTGTGTATGTATGTGTACCATCTGTGCCCTCACAGGGAGGAGGAAGGCAAGGGATCCCTTGGAGCTGGAATTGAACTCTGGTCCTCTGAAGAGTAACAAGTGCTCTAAACTGTTAAGCCATCTCTCCCGAGCACCCACCTTATTTTTTCATTTACTTAAATTGATTTGTTTTTAAGACAGTCTCTCCTTGAACATAGGGCTCGATAACTTAATCTAGACTAGCGAGCTGCTCAGTGAGCCCAGGGAACCCTTTGGTTTTGTCTTCTCCAGGCCTGGGATTAAAAAACAGGCAGCCACACGTGGCTTTTTATTTGGGTACTGAATTTTTTTTTTGGTTTTTTTTTTTTTTTTTTGGTTTTTTTGAGACAGGGTTTCTCTGTGGTTTTGGAGCCTGTCCTGGAACTAGGCTCTTGTATACCAGGCTGGTCTCGAACTCACAGAGATCCGCCTGCCTCTGCCTCCCGAGTGCTGGGATTAAAGGCGTGCGCCACCACAGCCTGGCCCTGGGTATTGAATTTGAAGTCAAGTCCTCCCGCTTGCATACCAAGTCTACCAACGGGTCTATTTCCCCAACTGGGAAAGACGTTTTCTCTGATGCCACTGACACAGTGATCCTGGGGCCATGCTCTTCTGTACAGAATTGGGAAGGCACCCTTGGCAACAGGTCTGTCTGAGCATGCGAGCCAGTTGTTCACGGACCTCACCAGGGCATAGAGCAGCCCCGCTTAACCCACTGCTCTGATGCCTCACAACCCGTTCTAGCGTTGGCTGGCAGTAAGACCCACCTGATTCCCACCAGCTCAAAGCAGTTTTCCTCGAAGTGTTTGGAGCAGAAGTAGATGTATTCAGAGGCCGGGTCCCACAGGCCCTGGCCGCTGGGGTCCAGCCGCTGACAGTTGGCCAGCCACAAGCCGCGCCTGGGATTGTCTTTCTTGGGAAGTCTGCAGAGCCACAAAACCGTGAGCACCAGGATGCTGCAGCCTGCGATAAGGATGCCCAAGCTCCCCAGGCAAGACTGGCAGACCTCCCCACGGCCCTTCCGATTACCACCCGCTAAGGGGAAACTGAGGACGAGAGGAGGAACGGGGCCTGCTCAGCATCACCTAGCAGGAAAGAGCCAGAGCTCCAAGTCCAAGGTAAGTAAGCGTCCAGTCCCTTTTCTGTTGGAGTCGAGATCACTCGACCGCCCCTTTCACCCTCCCGCTCACAAGTTCAAGCCTCACTTCGACCTCAGGAAGGCGCCGTCTCCTGCGCGGCCTAAAGTGCCGCAACACCAGCGCCTGCGCATGTGAGCCCTCGCGTGCCACTACGCACGCGCGCTGACCTGTGGAAGGAGATGCCGCGGTTGCGAGTCTCACGCGTATCCCGAGTGCAGCAGCCGGCGGCGGAGCAGTGTCGCGGCATCTGGGGAAGGGGCGGGCACTGGGTCGTGGGCGGCAGTCGGGGGAGGACTGCCTTCACGCCCAGCCGCCACTCCTTCCAGAGGGCCTGAGCCTGGCGGCTCCCCCGCAGCCCGACCTCGGCCCAGTCCCGCCCTAACTCGTTCTATAGACTCCCGTCAGCGGTACTCACGGTCTTGCCATTGCTGCGCCGCCGAAGTCTCGCGATGGGTGGGGTCAATGCGGAAGTTGGTAGCGTAGGGACTCCGTAGCCGGTGGCGACTGCCCTCAAGGGGCGGGACCGGAAGAGGTCCTGGCGGGCGGGCCACCGGATGTTGTGGGAGTGCGGGAAGATCGTTGCTCCCGAGATGCTTTAGGCTCCAGGAGCGGCTGTTCGAGCGCTCGTTTGCTCTGTTTGTTTCCAAGGTAACTGCTGAGCACTCGCCTTCGGGCGAAGCAGCCCGGGTGCGGTCTGTAGTGCTCCCTGAACTTCGTAAGCGGACACTCCGGTTGAAAAAGATCCACCCCCAAGAAAAACCTGGGCTCTTGGCCTGAAAGAACCCCACCAAGGGCCAAAGGTGGCTCGGCACTTGCTGCCAACCCTGAGGATCTGAGTTTTGATTCCCTGGACCCACATGGTACAGGAGAGAAGCAAAGCCCAGTAATTTTCCTCAGACTCTCATATATTGCACATGTGCATGCATACATATGCACAGGGTAAAATGTAAAGACAAAAAAAGAGCTCTTAGGGTAACGGAATTAACTGCGTAAGCAGAGGGGCTGCCAACACGCCCAAGAGATTGGATGCCACGGGTCTGCGCCCGCTGGAATTTTACCACTATCTCAAGAGAATCCTCCCACTGGGCCTGACAACAGGATCTCTTTCTGGCTTCTGCTTTATTATGACATCTGGAAGTCCTGGTGGGTCCATTTTAGAGCAGGGTTCTTTACTTCCAGACCATCCAGGAAGGAGGTCGAGAGGTGGCCCGGTACAATGTGGGGACATAGGCTGGGTAGGCCGCTTAGGTCCCCCAGCTGGGGAGGAAAGCTAATGGCCTGAGCTGAACTCTGCTTCTCAGCCCTCTCACAAGGCAGGGTGAAACCACTTCCATGCTATTCGCACATGATGTGAGGGACTTATTCTTCACTGTAAAATAACGTGTGTTGCCTGAATTCCCTTATCTACTTAGAAGCTTTAACTGAGCACACAGACATAGCTATTAATGTCTTAGAGAAAACAAATGTATTTGCTCTAGAGGTGTTCACTAGTTGGCTAACTGGCTCTTCCATGAAAGGCCGGTATCTAGACAGGGAACTTTGTTTTGTTTTGGTTTTTTGTTTTAATTTTTTTAAAAAAAGTACTGTATGCAATAAAGAATGTTAACAGAGGGGAGGACATAAAGATATGGCTGCCAGCACACAGCTGCACTCAGTATTCTCCCTTTCCAGCCTCTGATTCTGCAGAATCCACAGCCATCTCTTCAGAACCCTTTGCCATGGCTGCCAGGTCTGCGGGCCTCAGAGAACACCTCTCCATACTTTCTCATATACCCATGTATAAACCTCTCTGGCATACGTGAGGCTGAACTTGTGTTTTAGGTGAGCCCAGGCCTCTGCAGGGCAGTGGTATTGCTCAGCATGCACATGGCCTGCTCTACTTTAACCAGGTCTCCCCCAGGGAGCACAGAGCGGGACTGGTAGTTAATGCCCACCTACAGAAAAAGGAAAATATGGTGAAGTTTATATTGGCCTTATAAATGACAGCTTGTTAAAAGTTGAGAACCGTGGACCCACTTCGAACTGCAAAAACTAGTATATTTTTGGAAATCACTAACATTTAACATTCTTTAACCCTTGAAATTTTCATGTTTCAGATTCACCCAAACAAACATAAAAATCATTGTATGTGCTTGAATCACTAATATCAAAATAGAAATAGGTGGGACCAGTGAAAGCATTACACACCCTTACAATACAACACATGAAAAGAACAAGAACTCTATCCTGGTATACAGATAAGGTATAGTTATATATACAGAAAATGGAAGCCGGGCAGTGGTGGCACAGGCTTTTGATTCCAGGATTTGGGAGGCAGAGACAGGCAGATCTCTGTGAGTTAGAGACCAGCCTGGTCTACAGAGTGAGTTCCAGGGCAGGCTCCAAAGCTACAGAAAAACTCTGTCTTTTACAAAAAGAAAGAAAGAAAAAGAAAAGAAAAGAAAAAGTGGAGAAAAAAATATACTTATGTGTAAAAAACATCTATTGTAATAGTAAACTCAGGCCAAGACTGTGTTGGAACCAAAAGAGGACAAGCATGTGGGAATGTGCCCAGTAGAACCCTTTCCCCTGTGAGCACACAGCCGGCTGGCACTTGAAAGGAGCAGGGAGAGAGGCACTGGGATCTTGGCCTCATGGACAAATGTCCTCTCCCAACTTCAAGACCAGGCCACCTGGCCCTTCCAGGAGCAGTGCTGCCAGCTTTCTGAGTTTCCATGGCCTTTGGATGCAGATGTGCCTAAGGTCCTCGTGCTTCCTTCCCTAGCCTTCCCATAAGACAAGAGTAAAGCCCGGCCTGAAAAGACTTCCTTCTTAAATTCAGACAATGCATTTGTCCTGATTCCCTTATTTAGTCAGAAGGAAGAATCCTCACTGCCACCCAACAGTACCTGAATAGCGAGATATGATATGCCTTGACTATGCCCAGAATACTCCTTGCTCTCCAAGGAAAAGACAGCTGCGGAGAGAAGAGGACTTTAGCTTCCTAGTCTTCCATGCGGTTTTAATATTGTGCCGTATTTTCATAATTTAAGATACTCTAATTTTTGTCTTTTTCTGAAACAGGGTTATTGTTGTCTAGGCTAGCATCAAATTCACTATGTAGCCAAGGGTGTCTTTGAACTCCTGATCTACTTGCCTTTAGCTCCCTAGTCGTGGGATTGCAGATATGTGTTACCACGTCCAATTAAAAATTAAAATACTTTAAACATGGGAACTCGTGCTTTTCTAAGTCACACTGAAACTGACAAAGAATGTGAGGAGCAATGGCTTAGTGGTTAAGGGTACCAGAGCTGCTTTTGTAGAGGACCTGGGTTCTATTTCTTACACCCATGTGGCAGCTCAGAACCATCTGTAATTCCAGTGCCAGAGGATCCAACATCCTCTTCTGAACTCCAAGAGACAAGGTGTGCCTCTCTCCAGTCAGACAATAGTCCTGAATTCACCTCCTAGATCTCCCAAGCCTTATCTAAAGCCTTCAGCATTCCTTGGCATTTTCATATTCCATCCTACCCCCAATCCTCAGGAAATACAAACTAACCGCTCCCTAAAAAGCACTCTCGTTAAAATGTCACAGGAACTTCACATGCAGAGGGCTTAGGTCAGTCCCACGCATGCTCCCTAGCTGTGGTAGAGTCTGTGAGCTCCCAGGAGCTCAAGTCAACTGTCTCTATGGGCTCCCCCTCATGACCTTGAGCCCCCTTGTTCATACAATCCCTGTTGCCTCTTCAACAGGACCCCCAGAGCTCTGCCCAGTGCTTGGCTGTGGGTCTCTGCATCTGCTTCCATCAGTTACTGGATCATTGCTCTCTGATGACAATTAGAGCAGTCACCAGTCTTATTACAGGGGAAGGCCAGTTCAGGTACCCTCTCCACTATTGCTAGGGGTCTTAGTTGGGGTCATCCTTGTGGGTTCCTGGAAGTTTCTCTGGCATTAGGTTTCTCCCTAACCCCAAAATGCCTCCCCATCAAGGTATCTCTTTTATTACTCCCCCCCATCCCACCCCCAACTGACCCAACTCAATCCCTCTGCCCCCAGTTTACCCAGGAGATCTCATCAATTTCCCTTTCCTAGGGAAACCCATGTGTCCCTTTTAGGGTCCTCTTTGTTACCTAGGTTTTCTGGGGCTGTGGAATGTAGCCTGGTTATCTTTTACTTTACACCTAATATCCACCCACTTATAAGTGAGTATATACCATGTTTGTCTTTCTGGGTTTGGGTTACCTCACTTGGGATGATTTCTTTTTCTAGTTCTATTCATTTGCCTGCAAATTTCATGATGCTTTTTTTTAACCACTGAGTAGCACTCCATTGTGTAAATGTACCACATTTTCTTTATCTATTTGTCAGTTTAGGGGCATCGAGGTTGTTTCCAGGTTCTGGCTATTACAAATAATGCTGCTATTAACATAGTTAAGTGTCCTTGTGTTATGATTTAGCATCCTTTGAGTATATGCCCAAGATTGGTATAGCTAGGTCCTGAGGTAGATTGATTCTCAATTTTCTGAATAACCACCATACCAATTTCCAAAGTGACTGTACAAGTTTTTACTCCTACCAGCAGTTCCCCTTATTTCACATCTTTTTCAACATAAGCTCATTCATGTTTTTTGAGCTTAGCCATTCTAAGAGGTATAAGATGGTATCTCAGAGTCATTTGGATTTGCATTTCCCTGATGGCTAAGGATATCAACTTGTCATCTTATTAGTGGTGCTGATGATTAACATAAGGTCCTCCCAAAAGAGCTTCTTTTGTGTCATTAGAAGATACAACTAAATCAAGAAACTCTCAAAACAGTAAAGCTGTTAGGATGATCTTCTTTGTCTTGTTAACATAGGGTAGTGCAGCAATGGCAGATAAAAGAGAGGGACTCATAATCAAGAAAATTTAAGAGGGGCTAGAGAAATGGCTTGGCAGTTAACAGAACTTAACTGCTCTTGCAAAGGATCCAAGTTCATTTCCCTGCATTCATATGGCAGCTCACACCTGTTTGCAGCTCCAATTCCAAGGAATCTAGCCTCCGTGAGCACGATGCACATTGCACACACATACATGCAAGCCAAACATTTACACCCTTAAAATAAAGCAAACTTTAAACATGTGTAAGAGTCTGGGAGACAGATTGGCTGCTGAAGTGCTTGGCCAAGCACAAGGGGTGACTTTGATTCCCCCAGGTAATAAAGACTGAGCTTGGTGGTGCTCACCTGTAACGCCTGTGCTTGGGGGAGGTGGATCCCTAGGGCTTTGCAGTCAGTTTAGCCTGTTTGGCAAGTTCTCAGGCAGTGAGAGACACGCGGTCTAGAAAAAAAAAGGTGACTCCTGTGTCCTGGTCCTAGTAAAATTTAAAATAAGAGCCTTTCTTTCTTTCTTTCTTTCTTCCTTCCTTCCTTCCTTCCTTCCTTCCTTCCTTCCTTCCTTCCTTTCTTTCTTTTTCTTTCTTTCTTTCCGAACTGGGTCATACTATATAGCCTTGGAGATTGCCTTGAGTCTCAGAAGGGACTTGAGAATTTTAAACTGTATTGAGATTGTAGAAGTCTACTGGGACTTTAGAAGTTGGACTAACTACCCTTTCTATTATGATACAGCCATGGAAGTGGGATGTGGTGGTTTGAATGAGAATGGTGCCCATAGGCTTACATATTTGAAGGCTTGCTCTCCAGCGGTGGAACATGTGGGAAGTGTGATAATGTCAGTTTAGCTAAACTCAGGCAGCTTAGCACAACCGTGGGGAGCTTTTTATCATTGGATTATTTGAGGTGGGAGATCCACCCTAAATCTGGACTACATTTTCTGGTGGCAGTCTACATACAGGAACAGGAAGAAGGAAGTGTTGGCTTTTTGCCTGCTTGCCCTCATCCTCACTGGCAAGTTCGTCTGTTCTGTTCCTATTGTATATTGGAAACAACAGTGAGTTTTCCCTAAAGGAGGTACCAGGAAGATAACATTCCTCTGGGCCCTCTAGTAGTTGCCTCTAGATCTATAACCAGATTAAAAGCTAAACAGGTTCCTAGAGGGGAAGCAGAAAGTGAAGTCCATGAGGAGGTGCACTACGCTACTAAAGGACTTAATACATTTGCTAATTCATGCAAGCAGAAGTCTGGAGAATATGTTTGGGAATGGAAAAGTGTGTAAAACTAGATCAGGCTGAGTTTATTAATATGGACCCACTGAGGGAGATTCTAGCTTATTAAGGAAGCTTGCATGGTTAAATCCCTTTCCCCAGTCCTTCTCCAGAGGGACCTACGTCCTTTCACAAGGATAACTGTACACTGGAGGAAAGGAAACAATCAGACTTTTCAGGGCCTATTGAGTACTGGTTCTGAATTGATGCTGATTCTGGGAGACCCTAAAAAGCATTGTAACATCGAGGTAAAGTAGGGGTTTAGGGAGGTCAGGTTATTAATGGAGTTTTGACTGAAGTTTTGATTCACAATGGGCTCAGGGAGACCTCAACTTACCCTGTAGTTATTTTGCCAGTATTAGAATGTATAATTGGTACAAACATAATCAGAAGTTGGCAGATTACCACATTAGTTCCCTGACCTGTGGAATGAGGGATATTGTGGTTGGAAAGGCTAAATGGAGGCCGTTGGAATCACCTCTTCCAAGGAACACAGTGAATCAGAGACAATATCATACTAGGAAGAACTGCGTAAATTAGTGCCACCATCAAGAACTTGAAAGATGGAGGAGGGCGGTCCCAGCACATCTCCCTTTCACTCTGCTAACTGGTCAGTACAGAAGACTGATGGATTGTGAAGAATGACAGTTGACTATTAAAAAAAACCTATCAAGTAGTGACCAATTGCAACTGCTTTACCAGACACGGTGTCCTGACTTGAGCGGATTAACACATCTGGTACATGATATGCAGCTATGGATCTAGCAGATGCCTTTTTCTTAGTAACTGTTTGTAAGGACTGCCAGAAACTTTGCTTTCAGTTGGCAAGGCTAACAGTATGCATTTACAATTTTACCTCAAGGATACATTAACTCTGCAGCCCTGTGTCATAACTTCATTCGAAGGGATCTTGATCATCTGTCTTTTCCACGAAATGTCACATTGGTGCACTTTATTGATGACATTGTGCTGATTGGACCAAGTGAGAAGGAGGTAACATCTGCTTTGGACTTGCTGGTAACAAATATGTACATAAGAAGATGGGAAATAAATCCAACCAAAATTCAAGGGCCTTCTACCTCAGGGAAATTCTTAGGAGTCCAGTGGTGTGGGACATACAAAGATATTCCTTCCAAGCTGAGGGATAAGTATTACATCTGGCCCTCCCACCACTAAGAATGAAGCACAATGTTTAGTGGGCCCATTTGGATTCTGGAGACAGAACATTCCTCACTTGGGTGTGGTATACCAGTCCATACACCCAGTAACTCAGAAAGCTGCTAGATTTGTGTGGGGCCTGAACAGAGGCTTTTCAATGGGTCCAGACTGCTGTTCAGGCTTCTCCACCACTTGGACCATATGACTCAGCAGACCCCTTTGGTACTTGAGGTGGCAGTGGCAGACAGGGATGCTGTTTGGAGCCTTTGGCAGGTCCCTGGAGGTGAGCGACAGAGGAGACCTTTGGGATTTGGGAGCAGAGCTCTACCGTCATCTGCAGACAACTACTCTCTACCTTTGAGTGACAGCTCTTTGTAGGAGAACGCGAATAAATTAACCCCACTCTAACTTAGAATTTTTTTTTCTTTTGGTTTTTCAAAACAGGGTTTCTCTGTGGTTTTGGAGCCTGTCCTGGAACTAGCTCTTGTAGACCAGGCTGGTCTTGAACTCACAAAAGATCCGCCTGCCTCTGCCTCCCAAGTGCTGGGATTAAAGGCGTGCACCACCACTGCCAGGCCTAACTCAGAATTAAGTATAACAAGGGATTCTTTATTTAAGAGGGACTCAGATCACAGTCTTCTGCACAAACAGGGAACAGGAACTGAATCTAGCATCCAGGCGAGAGAGCAGAGAGAGAGTGGGCACATGAGCACGCATCTTTTTGATACCCAAGGCCACACCCAACCTGGTCCAACCTCTCAAAGACCATTGGCTGAAGGAGGTTCCCCATAACCTTTCCCTTTGTCTAAATAAGAGTTCCAAACCCAATACAAAACTATATACAATAAGAACAGATATCAAGTATAAAAATTAGAATTACAACCAGCATAAACAATTACGAATCATATGCTAAATGTTTCAATAATTATTCTATCCTAAGGAGTCTAAGTCTTGTATTGGAAATGGCTTGGCTAAGTCATAAGAAGAAAGTAACTATGACTACCCCATCAAAGACCTGAGAAGGGAGATAATATCACTTGAGTAGGTAGGAAGTGCAAGCAAGCAGCTTCCAAAATGTACAATAAGTGACAGAGACAACTGGCTACCTGGACAATCACCCAAAGTCTCATTTGTAACATTGTAGCAACCAACCTTGGCTAAGGCCTAGAGTAACTGACAGACCATTTTCAGAGGCAGGAAAATTTTCAAAACCTTATCACTCTGTTTTAGCAAGATTTTGCAGTCTTTTTTCTTGTATCCTGCTTGTCCAGTTAGGACACTGTACATTTTGTCAGTGGTTGAGGCATGAGCAGTTCCTTGCCCAAAGACCAGTTGTGCCAGGAAGAAAACAAGCTCCAAGTGGAGTGTCTTCATTGCTCAACATTCTCTGGAGAATAGATTGGTGCTGCCAGGAGCAATTATGTCTCAAGTTGACAGAACCCTAAGCCATATTCTACAGTTCTTTGAAGTGGTTGAAGATTACCTATCTATACAGAATACAATCTCTATGCATCTAAAGAGCCTGATTAGTCTAACTATAAGTATGACAAACATGGATGACTATTGACCTATATATATAATACTTAATACCTGTATAGCTTAAAGACTAAGATTTTATATTAGATATTAAACAATTTTTAAACAACTATGCAGCAAATGAGGAGAATTACTCAAAATTGTAAACAATGTATAACTATCTTTACCAGAAATGTATAGTGCAATATGATAAACATATCCTAAAATTGTATCAATATACAAAATGTTTTAAGTAGAGGTGTCTGTCATTGTGGCGGCTCTGAGACTGCAGCCTGGCACCACAAGCTTAGGTGGGTATAGCGATGCCGATTTTTACTATCCTTGCTTTTTTATTTTACATCTTGTAATCACAAGATTAGGAGAACTTCTGAGTCCTCTCTTTTCTTAAAAGCCATGTATTGGGCTGGAGAGATGGCTCAGTGGTTAAGAGCATTGCCTGCTCTTCCAAAGGTCCTGAGTTCAATTCCCAGCAACCACATGGCGGCTCACAACCATCTGTAATGAGGTCTGGTGCCCTCTTCTGGCCTGCAGACATACACACAGACAGAATATTGTATACATAATAAATAAATATTTTTTTTAAAAAAAAAAGCCATGTATTTATCCATATAGGCTACTTGGCTCATGGATCAATTAGCCTCTAGGCATTTTTAGTCACCAGCTCTGGGCACTGACTGTAGGATATACATACCCTCTTTAAACTTCCTTTGTCTCCTGCCTTTCCTGGCTCCACCACACAGCGTGGGTCAGACTCAATTGGCTACAGCGTGTGTGTATGGACTGCCACAATCTCAGTGGTAACCTAGGCCAAACGCCACATTCCCTTTACTCTTCCCACCCGATCAGCAGCAGTAAAGGCTGCGATGTTGATCACAGCACCACCACTTGCAGAGGTGAAGGTGAGCCCTCACTTTGATCTCCCCAAGACCCAGAGCAGCCTGAAGGTGGCAGCAGATATACCACCAGTGCAGGGGCGGGAATATAATATTTACAAACTCTAAATATCTTTGCCTTTGTTTCTGCTCCACTTTAGCTCCTCTAGCTATCAAAATACATCCAAGCAACTGTACCAATAGTTGAACGCTCTTTCCTTGTCCCATATTTACAACCATTTACAGTTTTACTCTTGATTTTTCCCCACCTTTCTCTTTCCTTTTTTACTATCTTCTGTTTATTTCCGAGTGCTCATTAGTCACCCCTCCACCTGTGGTGCAATTTTCTTGCGGGGTTACTCATGTACTCCCTTGTACACCTGGCCACACTTCCGTGCATTTCAGGGTAAATTGGTCAGCCCCACGTTGGGGACCAGACATAGGAGAATGTGAATAAATTAATTCCACACTAACTCAGAATTAAGTATAACAAGTATAACAAGGGCCGGGTGATGGTGGCGCACGCCTTTAATCCCAGCACTCGAGAGGCAGAGGCAGGCGGATCTCTGGGAGTTCGAGACCAGCCTGGTCTACAGAGCTAGTTCCAGGATAAGCTCCAAAGCCACAGAGAAACCCTGTCTCGAAAAACCAAAAACCAAAAAACAAAAACAAAAAAAAAACAAACAAACAAGTATAACAAGGGATTCTTTATTTAGAGGGACTCACAGATCACAGTCCCCTGCACAAACAGGGAACAGGAACCGAATCCAACATCCAGGTGAGAGAGCAGAGAGAGAGAGAGATCATGGGTGCAGGTGTGCAGGAGCACACACCTTTTTGATACTCAAGGCCATGTCCAACCTGGTCCAGCCTCTCAAAGGTCATTGGCTGAAGGAGGTTCCCCATCAGTTCTTGTCCTGCTATTGGGCCTTAGTGGAAACTGAACCTTTGACAATGGGTCACCAAGTTACCATGCAACCTGAGCTGCTCATTGTGATCTGGGTATCATCTGACCCATCAAGCCATAAAGAAGGACGTGCACAGCAGCACTCTATGGCAAGCAAACTGAAGTGATATAGATGTGATCAGGCCCAGGCAGGTCCTGAAGACACAAGGAAGTTGCATGAAGAAGTTGCCCAAATGCCTATGTTTTCTACTCCAGCTACAATGCTGTCTGCTTCCAGCATGCACCTGTAGCCTCATGGGCTGTGCTCTATGGTTAGTTGACAGAAAAAGAAGACTAGGGCCTGGTTCACTGATAGTTCTGCATGCTATGCAGGCACCAACCAGAAGTGGACAGCTGCAGCATTATAACCCCTTTCTGGGACAACCTAAAGGCCACACATCTTCACTGTGGGCAGAACTTCAGGCAGTACACATGGTCATACATTTTTGTTGGAAGGAGAAATGACCAGATGTGTGATTGTTCACAGGCTGTAGGCAATGGATTGCCTGGATGGTCAGGGACTTGGAAAGAGCATGACTGGAAAATTGGTAAGAAAGATTTTTGGAGAAGTGTGTAAATAGATCTCTCTAAAGGGTGAAGGATGTGAAGATACTTGTGTCCCATGTAAACACTCATCAAAGGTGACTTCAGCTGAGAAGTTCAGTAATTAAGTAGGATGACCCATGCTGTGGACAGTCAGTCTCTTCCCCAACATCTCTACCATTGACCAATGGGCCCCCAAAGGGGATCATGATATCAGAGATGGGATTTATGCATGGTCTGAGGACATGGACTCCCACTCAGCAAGACTAATCTGACTGCAGCTGCGGCTGAGTGCCCATCTGCCAGAGATAACATAGTCCCTAACCTGGCACCTTTCCCGGGGTGACCAGCCAGCAATCTGGTGGCAGGTTGACTACACTGGGCCACTTCCTCTGTGGGAAGGCAATGCCTTGTCCTTACTGAAGTAGATACTTATTCTGCTTATGGATTTGCCTTTCCACATAATGATTCTGCCAAATTACACCCACGTGCCAGTGGTCATGTCAGAGGAGCAGCAGGTGGCAATGGACTTCAGGGGATCGACCCACTAGAAAACAAAACTTTGATCAGTGAATCCTGGATAGGCAAGAAGACCCTTGGGCTTGCAGCTCCAGAATGCTTCTTGCTATTGCTCTGTCTTTGTGTGTTTACTGCTGCCATTTTTCTCTGATATCTGACATGGTATGGATGGGCATGGGGAGACAGACCCCACTTGCCCTTAATGCAGTATAACCATCTCTTGGAGAAAGCCCATTCTACTGGGCGTTTTTAACCTGTGGATTATTATGAAGATGATTTCCTCATAAGTGGTATTGTTTAATTGAAGCAATAATTTTATATAATAATAGTGTCAGTTAAAATAGGATTTTGATGATTGAAGGTTTTTAGTAAATATAGTAAAGAATTTTGATAAAGGTTAGTTTAGTGGAAAAATTAGCATAGGTAAAGATAGGATAAAATGTTGTCCCTGCCTCTGATAAAATAGAGGCTGCAGAGGATAAAAATAAAACAAGGAGTCGGGCGGTGGTGGCGCACGCCTTTAATCCCAGCACTTGGGCAGGCGGATCTCTGTGAGTTCGAGGCCAGCCTAGTCTACAAGAGCTAGTTCTAGGACAGGCTCCAAAGCTACAGAGAAACCCTGTCTCCAAAACCCAAAAATAAATAAATAAATAAACGAAACAAGGAAATGTCCCACAGCTAGAACACTTGAGTTTCTATTGAGGAGTCATATAGGCTGTGGCTTAAGTTAAAGAATAAGAAAAACATTTGAGTTTCAGAAGCTCAGCTCACTTATATTCTTTTAATCTTTTTTTTTTTTGAGACAGGGTTTCTCTGTGTAACAGCCCTGGCTGTCCTGGAACTAGCTCTTTTAGACCAGGCTGGTCTCAGACTCACAGAGATCTGCCTGCTTCTGCCTCCCAAGTGCTGGGATTAAAGGCGTGCGTCACTACCACCAGGCTATATTCTTTTAATCTTAATGTTGGGAGATGTGTTTCTATGTTTCAGAGTGCATCATAGCTAAAACAAAACTTTGAAAATAACTTAACTTAGATGTTTTTGTCAAATAGCTTTGAGGTAGAAGAAAAAAACTCATTAGAAAGGAGCATAGTTGAGTGAGGAACTCTTTAAGGTCAGGAAACAAGAACAAAGCAGTCCGGATGGGATGATGTTAATTCCTTGTGCCCATTTCTACCCTCTGCTTCTGATATAAACAGCTGTTAATGAGTGGGTATGTACCCTGAGGATTTAAAGTAGAGCTGATTGATTGTTTTTCATATATAAAAGTTTATATTTGTGATTTTTCTAAGATTTCTTATAAAAGTCTCTTTTGAAGTAAATAATAACCTTTGTAACCTTTGTCCTTTGTAACCACAAAACGCAGCGTAGTAGCAAAAGAACTGGCTAAGAAAAATACCTTGCTTGCTCACACTCTGTTAACCTATAACAAGTTGCTTGGAAATGAATGTATCTGGGTTCTTGGGACAACTTGTTTTTCACCTGTAATACCTACAATGTTTAATCACGTGAGGGATAGGGAAAACATGCTGTTTGGTTTTTTTACTTGTATTCACTGTAATCATTGTCTTGAAAAATAGAATATAACCACATTGTAATTTTTATATTGCTTAAGATATTTTGGTGGGGTATATAAGCTGTAAGGGAAAAAATAAAGTGAGTTAGAAGGAAAACATCAAGAATGAGAGAGGGGCCGGGCGGTTGTGATGCACGCCTTTAATAAATAAGAGGAAGAATAAAGAAAAAGTCAGAAGGAAACCATCAAGACTGTGTGTGTCTTCCCTTACTCCCTCATATACAAGCATCTTAGTACATCACAGACATGGCATCCCACCCAGCATTGCTTCTGACCCCACAGGAAGGACGGGGAAGAAAGAAGTGTTTGCTTTTTTTGCCTCCTTGTCCTCACTCTCACCGTCAAGCTCATCTGTCCCGTCCCTGAGGCATTCCTTTGCTGGTGTTAAACCTGACTTATTTGGATTCTAACGTAGATGGAAGATGGGCAGCTGTCTAGGGCTTCCCTGGGACTCCAGCACCAGAAGGGACAGCCGAGACATCTAGGCTTATGGACTGAACCCGCTGGCTCCTCCTCAGCCTTTCCATCAGCCATTGCTGGACTATTTGGACCGTAGCCTCTAAGCCACTGTCAATGATTCATATAGATCTCAGTCTATCAGTTCTGTTCCTTTAGAGAACCCTGACACAGGAAGGATCAGGATCTGTGGCCTTGGGGGAAGTGTGTTACCGGGGCAGGCTTTGAGGTCTCAAGGGACCCTTGAGATTCCCAGAGCTCTCTCTGCCTGTGGCTGTGGATCAAGACATGAACTTTCAGCTGTTCCTTTATTTAGTCACTGTGAACTGCAACCCTATGAAACCATAAACCAAATTAAATGTCTCTCTTTATTTTCACTACTTTTTAAATTTTTTTTTTTTTTTTATTTTTTTGAGACAGGTTTCTCTCTAGTTTTGGAGCCTTCCTGGAACTTGCTCTATAGACCAGGCTGTCCCTGAACTCACAGAGATTCACCTGTCTCTGCCTCCCGAGTGCTAGGATTAAAGGTGTGTGCCACCAACACCTGGCATTTTTAAGAAATTTTTTTATGTGTATAGGTATTTTGCCTGCCTGTGTGTCTGTGTACTATATGCATGCAGTGCCCCTTAAGGACCAGAAGAAGTGTTGGGTCCTCTGGAACTGGAGTTACAGATAGTTGTGAGCTGTCATGTGGGTGCTGGGAATTGAATCCTTGTCCCCTGGAAGAACATTCAGTACTCTTAATTGCTGAGCCATCTCTTCAGCCCCCAATACTTTCTTTTTTTTTTTTTTTTTTTTTTTTTTTTTTTTTTTTGGTTTTTCGAGACAGGGTTTCTCTGTGGTTTTGGAGCCTGTCCTGGAACTAGCTCTTGTAGACCAGGCTGGTCTCGAACTCACAGAGATCCGCCTGCCTCTGCCTCCCGAGTGCTGGGATTAAAGGCGTGCGCCACCACCGCCCGGCCCCAATACTTTCTTTTATACATTGCCTTGGTCATGGTGATTTAGCACATCAATAAAAAATAAAAAATAAACAGAAATCCATATCCTGTAGCTGTCAACCCTGGGTTCTCCATACCCTAGAGTCTACCATGTGTGTATTGGTCTAATCTGGACATTTCACAGAAAGAGAATCATACACTACGTGATCTTTACTATTGTCTCACAGCTTATCTAAAGTTCCATCTATGTGGGAACTGATGGCTTTCCTTCAAAAGCAACTTTATTATTATTATATAATTAACTCATTCTTTCAAAATGACGCATTTGCTAGCCTGACTTCTACCACATTTGCAGCTGTATAACAATCACCATAATCAACTTTATATCGTTAATGGCCACAAAATTTATTCCTTTGTGGTAAACAGTACTCCACTATGTGTATGTGCCAATTGAATTGATCCACTGGCATCTTTTGGACACTCTGGATATTATGAGCGGTGCTGCTAAGAACAGTTGTGAGGTGTTAAATTATTTTCACCACATTTATTTATTTATGTGTGCGGAGGGACGCATTGCCACAGCATATGTGTGGAGGTCAGAGGACAACTGTGGGGGCCCATTCTTTCCTTCCACCATGTGGGCTCTGGAGCACAAGGTCTGGGCATCATGCGTGGTAGCAAGAGCCTTTACCTTCTGGACTGTCTCCCTGGCTCCCATCACAGGCGTTTGAGAACATTCACATTTCAATCAGCTTCGTCATGACACAGAGCTGTCTTTAGGGACTGTCTCTAGGCATCCATGATTCTTTCAAGCAGGGTCTCACTGTGTACCCCAGTCTGGTCTTAAGTCACTCTGCTTCTGACACTGTCTCCCAAGGGCCAGAATCACAAGCGCATGCCACCAGCTCTATAAACACCTTTTTTATTTTTCTTTTTTGAGACAGGGTCTTATGTAGGCCAGGCTGGCCTCAAACTCAACTATGTTGTGGAGGATGGCCTTGAATTTCTGTTTCTCCTGCCTACACTTCTGACGTGCTCAAATCATAGGCATGCATAACTGTGCTTCTTTCTATGGTGCTGTGGAATCAAACCCAGGGTTTCTGTATGCTAGGCACACACTCTGCTGAGTTACGTACCTGGGCGGTCTGCATAGGCTGTCTGTGCAGCTCTGGCTATGTCTGCAGATTAGTCAGTGGGCTAGCCTGAAGCACATGGTGATTTGACAGCCTGGAATGCAAAGGAAACTTGCCTTCCAGTGGTTCTAACTGTTTGCCTTCTCGAGAGTTTGGGAATTCCATTGGCATCTCTCCTTATATTTCGTCTGACAGGGTCACCAGAACAGGAACACCTGGATGACAGCGATGTCATTGTCCTTACGTCTACATTATTCATGGGAAGTTTTTTTGGTTGAATGAAGGAGCCATAGCAAATGAAGCCCAGATTATGGCAGATGCCATAGAGCACATGGTATATGGAGTGGGCAGCCGTGTGGACATTACAGTGGCATACTAGAGAGACCAGAGGCACTTGGGGCAGATGCTGTGTGGGAAGGTGTGGAGGCTGATGGCCAGTCTTTTCTTCTGGATATGTTATTCTTTATACAAAGTCCTGGAAGAATTGTGTTCACTGAGTTAGCGAGGTCATCGCACTCTCTGTTCACTTGGATATCCTAAGAAGAGACCGTTGAGAGGCAGTTATTAGCACTGAGGATCTGATTGTTCTCATTTGCATACCCAGCCCTCAGAGAAGCTCTTTGGGGCATTTTCCTTTCTTGTGGACTAGGATCTCATGACCCCCCTCCTCATTCTATCAAAATAGGGAAGGAAAGGAACTCAAGGAGGCATTGTGGTAATGTGAATAAGAATGACCCTCATAGGCTCATATATTTGAATGTGTGGTCCCCAGTTGATTGAATTGCTTGAGGAAGGATTAGGAAGTGTGGCCTTGTTGGAGGAGGTGTGTCACTGTGGGTGACAGGGGTAGGGGGCTGGCGTGGGGCTTGAGTTTTCAAACTCCCACACCATTCCCAGGAGCCCTCCCTGCCTCACACTTGTGGATCAGGATGTAAGCACTTGGCATCTGCTCCAGCATCATGCCTGCCTGCCTGCTGCCATGCTCCCTCCCATGATGGTTGTGCTAGTTTGATGTAATTGAGTAATTTCATAGGGAGTGGCACTATTAGGAGGTATGTTTTGTTGGATTGGGCATGGCCTTTTTAGACGAAGTATGTCACTATGGGGTGGACCTTGAGGTTTCCTATGCTCAGGATACCACCTAGTGTCTCAGGATACCTACCGCCTAGTGCCTCAGGATACCTACCGCCTAGTGTCTCAGGATACCGCCTAGTGTCTCAGGATACCTACCGCCTAGTGTCTCAGGATACCTACCGCCTAGTGTCTCAGGATACCTACTGCCTGGTGTCTCAGGATACCTACCGCCTAGTGTCTCAGGATACCTACCGCCTAGTGTCTCAGGATACCGCCTAGTGTCTCAGGATACCTACCGCCTGGTGTCTCAGGATACCTACCGCCTGGTGTCTCAGGATACCTACCGCCTAGTGTCTCAGGATACCGCCTAGTGTCTCAGGATACCTACCGCCTAGTGTCTCAGGATACCTACCGCCTAGTGTCTCAGGATACCTACCGCCTGGTGTCTCAGGATACCTACCGCCTAGTGTCTCAGGATACCTACCGCCTAGTGTCTCAGGATACCTACCGCCTGGTGTCTCAGGATACCTACCGCCTGGTGTCTCAGGATACCTACCGCCTAGTGTCTCAGGATACCGCCTAGTGTCTCAGGATACCTACCGCCTAGTGTCTCAGGATACCTACCGCCTAGTGTCTCAGGATACCTACCGCCTGGTGTCTCAGGATACCTACCGCCTAGTGTCTCAGGATACCTACCGCCTAGTGTCTCAGGATACCTACCGCCTAGTGTCTCAGGATACCGCCTAGTGTCTCAGGATACCTACCGCCTAGTGTCTCAGGATACCGCCTAGTGTCTCAGGATACCTACCGCCTAGTGTCTCAGGATACCTACCGCCTAGTGTCTCAGGATACCTACCGCCTAGTGTCTCAGGATACCTACTGCCTGGTGTCTCAGGATACCACCTAGTGTCTCAGGATACCTACCGCCTGGTGTCTCAGGATACCGCCTAGTGTCTCAGGATACCTACCGCCTAGTGTCTCAGGATACCGCCTAGTGTCTCAGGATACCTACCGCCTAGTGTCTCAGGATACCGCCTGGTGTCTCAGGATACCTACCACCTAGTGTCTCAGGATACCTACCGCCTAGTGTCTCAGGATACCGCCTAGTGTCTCAGGATACCTACCGCCTAGTGTCTCAGGATACCTACCGCCTAGTGTCTCAGGATACCTACCGCCTAGTGTCTCAGGATACCTACTGCCTGGTGTCTCAGGATACCACCTAGTGTCTCAGGATACCTACTGCCTGGTGTCTCAGGATACCTACCGCCTAGTGTCTCAGGATACCGCCTAGTGTCTCAGGATACCTACCGCCTGGTGTCTCAGGATACCTACTGCCTAGTGTCTCAGGATACCTACTGCCTGGTGTCTCAGGATACCTACCGCCTAGTGTCTCAGGATACCGCCTAGTGTCTCAGGATACCTACCGCCTAGTGTCTCAGGATACCGCCTAGTGTCTCAGGATACCTACCGCCTAGTGTCTCCTAGATGCCTGCCTGCATGTCACCATGGTCTCCATAATGATGATAACGGACTGAACCTCTGCAATTGTAAGCCGCTACTCCAATTAAACATTTTCCTTTATTAGAGTTGCATGGTCATGGTATCTCTTCATAGCCATAGAAACCCTAACTAAATCCCGATGGTGGTGGCGCACGCCTTTAATCCCAGCACTCGGGAGGCAGAGACAGGCGGATCTCTGTGAGTTCGAGGCCAGCCTGGTCTACAAGAGCTAGTGCCAGGACAGGCTCCAAAGCTACAGAGAAACCTTGTCTCAGAAAAAAAAAAAAACATATTAAGACAATAGTCATGGACTCACCCTCTGTAACCACGAGTCTAAAATTAAATGTTTTCTTTTATAATTTGCCTTAGTCTTTGTGTTTTGTAAGAAGTAAGAAAGTAACTAAGACATGTGTGTACTATTTCTTGATCTGGTTTAGTTACATGAATGCATGCTATTTGATTGCTGTCTTTAATTTATTTCAATTCCGTTTTTGTTTTGTTTTATTTATTTGTGTTTTGAGACAAGGTCTCACGTTATAGTCTGGCCTCAAGCTCACTCTATAGCTGATGCCAGCCTTGAAATTCTGAACTTCTCAGTTGTACCCCCACCAAGTTCTGGGATTCTATAATAAACAATTAAATGAATGGCTTGGAAAGAACCAGTTACTGGAGTCTTTTCATGTAAGTAAGTACCTTCCTTTTGTTTTTCTAGATTTATTTTTACTTTGCTATTTTATGTACATGAGTTTTTTTGATTGTATGTGTGTTTGTACACCACATGCATGTCCAGAAGAGGGCATTGGATCCCCTAGGATTGGGGTTATGGATGTGAGCCACCATGTGGGTGCTGGGAGTTGAACATGGGTCCTCTGCAAGAGCAAAGCGTGCTTTGAACTGCGGAGCCGTCGCTCCCGTCTTCCTGAAAGCTCTTTCTACAGGTCTGTCATCGCATTTCATATCTCAATTTTTAATGATTTTTGTTTGTTTTATGAGACAAGGTTTAAAACTTTTTAAAGTATAAAATGAGGGGTTTGGAGGGCTGGAGAGATGGCTGAGCAGTTAAGAGTGCTTGCCGTTTTGGCAGAGGACCTGGATTTGGTTCTCAGCATTCACATGGCAGCTTTACAACTGGCAACTCCAGTTCTAAGAAATCTGGCACTCTCTTCTGGCCTCTTTGGGCACCAGGCAGGCAGGCAACGAACATACATATAAACAGGGGAAAAATCATACACATAAATAAAAATAGATAAATCTAAAAAAGAAGTATAAAATTTTTAATGAATCTGGGATGTCACTATGATGCCTGGACTTGTCTCAAGTAATCCCCCTGCCTCATCCAGTAGCCAGGATTAAAGGCACACTTCACCAAAAGCATCTTTTATCTCATTTTCATGGTGGGGGAAGGTGGCATTTGCCTTCTTGTACATAATGTTAAAACTTTACTTGGTCTATAAGCACATCCCTCAAAGCCAGATAAAATCTAGGCTAGTCAGATTGGCTGGTAGCAGGCAGGCAGCAAAGGATTAAGTATGAGGACACTGAGGAAAATTGCAGCAGCACTTGGTATCCAAGTCTCCTGACAGTCAGAACGCCCTTTATGTTTAAACATCCTTAAAGCTACAGTTAGGTTGTCTCTACTACATCAGAAGTGAAGGCATCATGGATTTCCCCAATGCATGTGCACTAATAAGAGTTTGTGTCTTCAAAAGACTTGATGTTATTGGGCAGTGGTGGCGTATGCCTTGAAACCCAGCACTCAGGAGACAGAGGAAGGTGGATCTTCGTGAGTCTGAGGCGAGCCAGGACTACAGAGGGATTTCTAGGATAGCCAGGGCTACACAGAGAAACCCTGTCTTGGAAAAACCAAAATCAAATAAAACAAAACAAAACACCTGATGTCATCACAGCATCACTGATGTCATCACAGCACTGCTGATGTCACCACAGGATCACTGATGTCATTATAGTACCGCTGATGTCATCACAGCATCACTGATGTCATTGCAGCACCACTAATGTCATCACAACACCGCTGATGTCATCACAGCACCATTGATGTCATCACAGCACCACTGATGTCATCACAACATCACTGATATGATCACAGCATCACTGATGTCATCACAGCACCGCTGATGTCACCACAGGATCACTGATGTCATTACAGCACCGCTGATGTCATTACAGCACCGCTGATGTCATCACAGCACCACTAATGTCATCACAACACTGCTGATGTCATCACAGCACCGCTGATGTCATCACAGCACCACTGATGTCGTTACAGCACTGCTGGTGTCATTACAGCACTGCTGATGTCATCACAGCACCGCTGATGTCACCACAGCATCACCAACGTCATCACAGCACCACTGATGTCATCACAGCATCACTGACATTGACACAACCTCACTATTGTCACCACAGCATCACTGACATTGATACAACCTCACTATTGTCACCACAGCATCACTGACATTGACACAACCTCACTATTGTCACCACAGCATCACTGACATTGTCACAACCTCACTATTGTCATCACAGTATCACTTGCACGGAGGTCCTGACATGTCCACTTTTGTGAGCTTTTCTAGAGGATCCTGGTGAATTAGTCATGTGTGAATTAGTCATGTGTGAAGAGACACCATGACCAAGGCAACTTACAAAGAAAAAAGTTAATTGGAACTCATGGTTCCAGAGGGTTAGAGTCCATGACCATCAGGTGGGGAGCATGGCAGCAGGCAGGCAGGACATTGAGCAGTAGCTAAAAGCGTACATATAATCTACAAGCAGGAGACAGGGAGAGAGAGGACATGCTAACTGGAAATGTTGTGGGTTTTTGAAACCTCAAAACCCACCCCAATGACACACCTCAGCCACACCTCCTAATCCTTATCAAACAGTTCCACCAGCTTGGGCCTAAGCATCCAAACACATGAGTGTACGGGGACCATTCTCATTCAACACCACATTCCACTTCTGCCCGCCCCCAGGCTCATGGCCAGATCATAATGTGAAATGCATTTAGTCCAACTTCAAAAGTTCCCATAGTCTTTTAGTCTCAGGACTTTAAAATCCACGTGTGGTAGTAGGACTTTAATTCTCTGTGAGTACACACACAAGTATGCAAGATTAGCCTGGTCTATGTAGTAACCTCCAGGACAGTCAGAGCTACATAGAGAGTCCATCTCAAAATAAAATAAAACACTATTTAAAAGTCCAAATTCTTTCAGAGACTCAAGGCAATCTCTCAGTTGTAACCTCCTGTAACATAAAATTTTAAATTATAGACTTTTAACATACAATGGCACGAGTTGGAGTGGCTTAATGTCCCACAGGCCTGGTTTACCGTGTACCTGGGCAGGAATAGGACAGCTGACTCCACATTGTCCTCTAACATGGGATGTCACTAGCTCTAGCTGTCTCCCCCACTGTCCTCTAACATGGGGATGTCACTAGCTCTCAGATGTCTCCCCCACTGTCCTCTAACATGGGGCTGTCACTAGCTCTCAGATCTCCTGGCAGATCACAGGAGGCTCAAAAGAAGCTCTTACAGAGAGGTCCAGCAGTTCCAGGGCAGATGATCTGTTGTTCCGGATGGACTTAAGGAGACTGACATATCCTTCACTTCGAATGGGATTCTTGGAAATCTAAGAAAGATGAATATACCAGGATACTAGAGCCTTTTATGGGGACTCATGCCCATAACCCCAGTGCTCAGGAGGTAGAAGCAGGAGGATTAGTTCGAGACTACTTACCAAGTTAAGAGCCCACTAAGGGTTGAAGAGATGGCTCGGTGGCTAAGAACACTGGCTTCTTTTCCAGAGAACCTGAGTTCAATTCCTACCACCCACACTAGTCTCAGGGGATCTGATACCCTCTTCTGGCCCCTGAAGGGCACCAGACATATATGTGGTACACAGATATATATACAAGTAAAACACTCAAGCATAAATAAATCTTAAAAAATTTAAAACAAAACACAAAAACCAAGGTCTTGAGAGGCAGCTTAGCAGTTAAGACACTTGCTTCTCTTAAAGAGGATCCAATTCAGTACCAAGCAGCCTCGTGGGATAGCTCACAACTACTTGTAAATCCAGTTCCCAGGTCCGGTGCCCTGTTACTTCTATTTACCCAGGCACACATAAAAAAACAAAAGCCAACAAATGACCTTAAAACAACAACAATAAGCTGGGCGATGGTGGCGCACGCCTTTAATCCCAGCACTCGGGAGGCAGAGGCAGGCGTATCTCTGTGAGTTCGAGACCAGCCTGGTCTACAGAGCTAGTTCCAGGACAGGCTCCAAAGCCACAGAGAAACCCTGTCTCGAAAAACCAAAAAAAAAAAAAAAAAAAAAAAAAAAAAACCCAAAAAACCCAAAAAACACAACAACAACAACAATAAAAAGAATGTTCTTAGTAGGCCATGCTTCTGATTGACAATAACCACTAAGGGTTGAAGAGATGGCTCGGTGGCTGGTGAACTAGATCAATAGGACCCATGGAAGGGAAGTGCGAAGAGGGTGGATCCAGCAGTGAACTCTGTAGATATCGGGGTGAGAAAATAGCCTGTGGGCCCCAACCCCCTGAAAAGAGGTTGTTCATCCAGGTGGGATTCTGAGACTCACTGTGTCTTGGGGATTGTCTAACAGGTAGCTGGAAACATGAACTTGAAATTGGTCTTGGTTCCTATGTCACAGGAGGTGGAATTGCTAATGACTGGGAAGCTAGGGGCCAGGCAGAGCCAGGCTCACTCCAACTCCCACGCTGAGATGAACACCCCCTCCCCAGGCTCCTCCCCCATACACGTTGGTACAGCAGAGAACTGCTCACCTCACCTGGCTCCTTCCCTTCTGGTTTTGCTATCACCCTGTCTAGTGCCCCACTCATCACCTGCAAACCTCTGGACACAAAAACCTCAGGCATGTCTCAACTATGGCCAGTCAGCACCCCTGAGCTGACCCTGGGTTTCATTGGGGACAGCAGAGGTGCAGGGGAGAGAATGAGAGTAAGCTGAGGGATGCGTGGCTGCCTTCCCCACCGTGGAACTCCTGTGAGCAGGACAAAGAACTGCAGGGAGTTGCCAGGGCCACTGGGAAAAGGGTGGAAAGGAAGAGTCAGAGGTGAGTCGTGGTCACAGGAAGCTAGGAGGTTCCCTCCCAGAGATGCCCATGTGCTGTCTCTGCAGCGAAGGGGCTGGTGGGAGAAAGGGCTGTATGAAGAGACACAGGGTCAGTCTGTGCTGGAGCCTCCCCGACCAGGCTCAGACTTACAATAAGAATCCGAAGTGTCTGGTTGACTTGCAGTCCCAGTCCCAACCTCAGGGCCCCTGCCATGGAGATTCGGTTGTTTCTGCAGCAAGAGAAACATATGTGTCAGAGTTAATCAGCAAAGGAGCCCACTAATACATGGATGGATAGATGAAATGTAGTGTGTATCTACAATAGAGTCTATTCAGCCATAAAGAAAGAAATACTGTGTCATCTGAAGCAAATGGATGGACCAGGAGGGCATTATGTTAAGTGAAACAAGCCAGACAGAAAGCCTACACAAACACTAACAACAGCAACAACCTGGAAAGTATATTAGTAATTACTAGAGATCAGGACAGATATGAAGAGGAGAAAAGAAAAATAAAATAAAAGGGAGGCTGGATGGGGTCAGCACATCTGCAGGCATGTGAGGAAGCATCCCACCTAACCCCATCTGCATCACAGATTTCCAGTTTGCAGGACTCAGTGCCTCGGAGCCCCTGCCTGAGCTGCTTCCCACAGATTGGGTTTCACAGTGCAGCTCTCCTCTCAGGCCCAGGTCACGGGGGTGGGGGAGGGGTATGCTGCTGCACACAGGAGCATCTTCTAAGCTCAAAGAGCCTAGGAGCTGGCACCCCTCCTCTCCACTGGGGGCACTCTAGGTGTGCTTGTGTAGATGGAAGCTGCCATGTAGAACTGGTTTTGAAAGCATGGAAGATGCATAGTCGAGAAGGTCATGGAGAGAAACTGAGGCATTGTTCCTTTTTGCGTTAGGGTGAGGCCCAAGGGACCACTGATGAAGGGGAGGTCTCAGTTGCAATAGAGATCCCAGAACTGGGATATCCACCAAGATGCAGGTGTGGTGGGGAGTGGTAGGAAGACAGCTATGTGCAGAGATGGGGCTACTAAAACCCTCTGGAGCCCCAAAGATGACAAGTCTCAAATTGAATTCACATTGCCAGATTTTACTTTTGCTTAGGTGTGATTGTTTTTAATCCTCCAGTTCTTCCCACTTGGAATAAGAATGTTTAAGTATGCAGCTTGCTTTTGATTTTAGAAGAACCCAGTGACAGACTCTGGGTTTTTAAAGTTCTTTCTTTCTTTCTTTCTTTCTTTCTTTCTTTCTTTCTTTCTTTCTTTCTTTCTTTCTCTCTTTCTTTTTTTTTTATTAGGTTGAGTGCAAGAACCTGATGAGTTCAGAAAGAAACTGTCAGCCGGGCGATGGTGGCACACGCCTTTAATCCCAGCACTCGGGAGGCAGAGGCAGGCAGATCTCTGTGAGTTCGAGACCAGCCTGGTCTACAGAGCTAGTTCCAGGACAGGCTCCAAAAGCCACAGAGAAACCCTGTCTCGAAAAAAAAACAAAAAAACAAACAAACAGAAAGAAACTGTCAGGTCCCTGAAGCTGGAGTTGCAAGCAGTTGGGAGCCATCTGATGTGGGAGCTGAAAACCAAACTCGGGTCCTCTGTAAGAGCAGTACATGTTCTGAATCCCCAAGCCATCTCTCCATCGCCAAGAAACTCCATTTTTAACAAATATTTATTTATTATGTATATGGTAGTATGCCTGCATGGCCAGAAGAGGGCACCAGATCTACCTACAGACGGCTGTGAGCCAACATGTGGGTGCTGAGAATTGAACTCAGGACCTCTGAAAGAGCAGCCAGTGTTCTTAACCTCTGAGCCATCGTCCCAGCTTCAAGACTGCACTTTTAAGGAAACTTTGGACTTGTTTTGTTTTTTGGTTGTTTTGTTTTCCAAGAAAGGGCTTCTCTCTGTATCTTTGGCTATCGTGAAACTCACTCTGTAGACCAGGTTGGCTTCAAACTCAGGGATCTGCCTGCCTGCCTTTGTCTCCTAAGTGCTGGGATCAAAAACATGTGCTACTACCACCCAGCTGAGACTTTGGACTTTCAAAAAGATCTTGGATGTTTAAAATCCTGGATTTTTTTTTAAAAAAATATATGTATATGAGCATTTTGCTTTATGTATGTAGATTCACCACATGTGTGCCTGGTGCCCACAGAAATCAGAAGAGGGCATCAGAGTCTCTGGAACTAGATTTGCGGTTTATTGTGAGATATCATGTAGGGGCTAGAAACCAAATCCGGGTCCTCTATAAGAGCAACAAATGCTCTTAACTACTGAGCCATCTCTCCCATCCTGAAGTGTTGGGATTTTAAGGCCTATATTTTACATTGTAAAATAAACATGAGGCCTTGGGGACCCGGGATGGGAAATTATGCCTTAACGTGTTTGTGTGTCAAGTTAACAAAGGATGGGTTGTGCCTGTCAGTTTTTATTGTCAGTTTGACACAGTCTAGAATTATCTGGACGTGCTCGCTTTGGCAGCACATATACTAAAATTGGAACGATATAGAATTACCGAGAAGAGTCTCAATGAATAGGAATTACCTAGGTCAGGTTGGCCTACAACGTGTCTTTGGGGGTTGTCCTGGTTGCTAAGCGATGTAGAAAGACTCACCCCGGATGTGGGTGGCACCACAAATAAACTGTGAAGACAGCGAGCAGCAGCGTGAAGAACGCTCTCGGCTCTTGGCTGTGAGTGTGATGTGTTCTTCCTGAGGTGCTTACGTCTAACCAGCATTGTAAGCTGGGTGAACCCTTCCTCTAAAGTAGCTTTTCGTCAGCATGTTTCATCACAGCAATAGAAGTGAAATAAGGAGTAAGACACCACTCCTGATATATGTGATGTGGGGCCATGAGCCCACAGCCCGCGGGCACGCTAGACACCACTCCTGATATATGTGATGTGAGGCCATGAGCCCACAGCCCGCGGGCACGCTAGACACCACTCCTGATTTATGTGATGTGGGGCCATGAGCCCACAGCTTGCAGGCATGCGAGACAAGCACTGTACCAACTTAGTTACACCCCAGCCCCCAGCAACAGCCTTGAATGAGGACAGAGCTCTCTGCAGCATTGAGGCTCTGGCCACACAGCAGGAGCAGTGTGAACAGCATCCAATCACTGTGTGGCCGAGAGTGGCACCCTCGTTTCTCACCTCATGTTCAGTTCTTCCAACACGTTGTTGGCCTTGAGGGCCTCGCCTATTGCAGAGGCTCCAGAGTCTCCAAAGCCATTATGAGAGATATCTAGCACTTTCAAGAATATATTTGCCTAGAACATAGAGAGCAAAGCCATGAGTTCACATCTAATGGTGCAGAAAGCCATAGGGCCAGGGCTCCAGCCTCAGCGCGCAGGAGAGCCAGAGCAATGCCGAAGACAGAGAGGTCCTGGGACAGAGTTAGCAGGAGCTCTCAGGCACCAGTGACCAAACAACCTGAAGAGCAGCAGAGGATGATGGGTAGAGTTACGGGCAATTCTCAGAGATGATCAGATCCACACCTATGGGGAAATTCCCAAGGCAGGTATCCTAGGGCGCAGAGATCTGGGGACAGGGCACCTACATGAAGCCTGCCCAAGAGACTGTGATTAGGGAAGGGTGAGTGTTCTGACCTGACCCTTTCTGGGGTGGGACCCCCACCTACCCACTGCAGTCAGCTCTATAAGAGGGCATGGCAGTGGCTGTGTTTCCAAGGTCATTGTCATTGGACAGTGACAATGCCTCATGATATCCTGGGAGGGCCTGAAACATCTATTTCCAGATCTATAGCCTTTCAGGGAAGCACTGACGGGGTTGTGCTGGCACACATCTCTGTGTGCTAATAATGTCACCAGGCTGCACAGATGTCCCTTACCAGCTGAATGTGATGTCTGGAGGAGGGCAGCTGACACTATCTACAGACCCCTAGAGACCCTTCAGGAAATGGACTGAGAGTCAGTGCAGAGTATTATCATTTACTGGTGGTGGGAAAACAGGTCATCTTAGACGTACCATGTTAAGAACTGGCTCGGGGAAAACTTCCCTAAAGGAGAGGCAGGCTATGAGGACTGAGTGGGCGAGGGTCTCATACCTCCAGGCCCTTGGCAAATGCAACGGCTCCCGGGCCTCGAAGGTGATTCCAACTGAGGTTAAGCTCTGTGAGTCCTGTGTTTTCTGCTAAGGCAGGTCCAAGGATCTCTCCTGAGGAGCACCAAGAGATTTTTATGACAAACAAAAATGTTATGTTCAAAAATGACCTGATGCTCACCATGTCCTGGAACTTCTGCTGGCAGGAAGGTGACAAAGTTCAGTGTATACCTGGACTACATGCAAGGAACATGTGTGTGTGCACATGTATACACCAGCACAGGGTCTTCTCCTACAACACAGACAGGTCACTCTGTCATCCAGACTGGCCTTAAACTCCAGATTATCTTGTTGTCACCTCCATTGTGCTGACAATACAAACAAGAGCCACCATGCTCAGCAAGGAATCCACATCTAATTGGGAAGAGATGAATTCAGAGTAACGAGATTCCAACTATTCTAATCTACAAACAAAAAGGCTAGAGATGCAGTGGTAGTTTTGATGAGGTCTGGAAGGAAGGACAGAGCAGGTGACCTAGAATCAAGGAATCCACACGCGTGCGCATGTGATGGACACAGGGATGCACACATGATGGACACAGGGATGCACACATGATGGACAGCAGGGATGCACACATGATGGACAGCAGGGATGCACACATGATGGACACAGGGATGATGGACACAGGGATGCACACATGATGGACACAGGGATGCACACATGATGGACACAGGGATGATGGACACAGGGATGATGGACACAGGGATGATGGACACAGGGATGCACACATGATGGACACAGGGATGCACACATGATGGACACAGGGATGCACACATGATGGACACAGGGATGATGGACACAGGGATGATGGGCACAGGGATGCACACATGATGGACACAGGGATGATGGACACAGGGATGATGGGCACAGGGATGCACACATGATGGACACAGGGATGCACACATGATGGACACAGGGATGCACACATGATGGACACAGGGATGCACACATGATGGACACAGGGATGCACACATGATGGACACAGGGATGCACACATGATGGACACAGGGATGCACACATGATGGAAAAGAGAATGCACACAAAGTGAAACTGGGTTGATGCTGAAGCTGGTGGAGAGGCAGCAGGAATCAGGTGGGCACTTGTGAGTCCGCAAACGCTAAGCCGAGTACACAGGTGCTGTTGTATGTATGGCTGAGCAGCTCCTGTAAGAGCTATGCGGCTGGACGAATGTTCCAGCAAGATTCCTATTGGCTGTGGGCACCTGCAGAGACAGAGCCCTCTAAGTCTGGTGTAGCTATGGCAGAAAAGAAGAATGAGCGGTAGCAAAAGGAAGAGGGTGGAGCCCTGAGAAAAGCCTAGTATGTCAAATAGGAAGGGGCACACCCTGCAGCCAGCTCTACATTCTGTTAGCACTGACGGGCATGACCCACTGCCAGTTCTCCACAGCCCCAACTCCATCCACAGTCGACTGTGGTTCTCCATGTTGGTTCCCCTTATCCACCTGGCCAAGTGTGTCTCAGCCTCATAAGCTGGGTGTGCAGACTCAGGAGACCTCACCTGTCTCTCCAGGCTGGGTGGGCCCCTCAGGACCCGTGTCTACTGCCCTCCCACTTTCCCGTGCTATTTTAGACTTGTTGACCCCTTACAGCCTCCCCATCTGAATTCGCTCTGCTTGGTTGATCTCTGTGTCTGGACTGGACTCCCTCAAGGATCCAAATTTGGTCTCTTCTCATTATCTTGACAACTAGAGCAAAAAAAGTTGGTTTGAAGTGCTCAGAGGAGCTAGGTATGGTGGTCCACTCCTATATTCCCAGCATACAGGAAGCTGAGGCAGGGGGACCCTTATGTCAAGGCCAGTCTGGACAAAATAGTGAATTCCAAGCCACCCTGAACTGCATAGTGAGACCTGGCCTCAAAAACCAAACCAAACTGAACTAAATCAAACCAAGGAAATAGATGGTGTGTGTGTGTGTGTGTGTGTGTGTGTGTGTGTGTGTGTGTCCCAAGCCTGAGTGCTCCCAGCCTCCTGCTTGGCTAGAACATGCAGCAGCAGGCATATTAGCCCTGAAGAGAATCCTGTGCCACAACTAAGGTTTGGGCATTGTCTCTCGTCCAGGACTGGTTCTGATAACCGGCTCATCACCGTCTTGCAAGGCACACACCTGCAGCGAGTTCTCCACTGCCATAGATCATGCATGACTGAAATTCAAGCCCCTCCACCCCTCAGGAACAAACTGCAGTCCCCTCTTGGAGAAACAAAACTGACTGAATCTGCCCTTCTCCCTTGCACACCTTCACAGGGCTTCAGATCCATCCCCTCCTATTCACTGCCTCTTTGCCACTTGTCTGTCAGAGTCTGTACTTATATGATAGCCCACCCCCAAGGTCCTCGCTGCTTTACTGGGCTGGAGAGATGACAGCCTGGCTGTTCTGGCGGAGGATCCCTATTTGACTCCCAGCACCCACATGGCAGCCCACAGCCGACTGTAACTCCAGTTCCATGCATCTGATGCAGTTCCGTGGATCTGATGCAGGTATCTTCTGTCCTATGGGCATGCAGCACATAGTGCACAGACATGCATGCAGGCAGGCAAACACTCATACACGTGATAAAAAGTTTGGCCTCCAAAATTGGCATGTGGCAGATGACAATATCTAAAAGTCTTAGGCCACGGGGGTCCCTAGAGGGAACTGTATGACCCTAGTCTCTTCCTTTTGCCTCTTTGTTTCCGGATCATGAGTTAAGCGGCCTTTTTCTAATGTTTGCTCAGTCACAGGCCCAATCCATCAAAAGCTGAAATCTCCAAAACTATGAGCCCAAATACATTGTTTCCCTTGGGAAGATGGTTATCTGAGGCATTGGTTATAGTAGCAGCAAGTTAAATTCTCAAGTCCCAAAGACACAGCTACAGTTTGTCAAAGTCTGAAATGAGTGTCTCCTTTAGTTCCATGGACTTTCCACAATACTTTTCTTCTAAGACAGTTGACTTTAGCAGTTAAACTCCAGCACTGAGGTTAGTGCCAATGTGCTCAATTTTCTAAGACAGTCCAGAAATTCCAGAACCCCTGATTAGACAGCTGTCCTGGGACAACGACGATGCCCACTACAGTGCAGACACATGGGCATCTAAGAATTTGCATCAGGTTCTGCTCCAGCTAAGGGCACCAGCTGCTCTTCCAGAGAAGCTGAGTTCAGTTCCCAGCACCCACACTGGGCAGATCACAGCCCTCTGTAACTCCTGCTGCAGAGGACAGGATGTGATCTTCTAGCCACACAGGTACCCACACACATGTGACACACACTCACTCACATTCACATAAGTAGATGTAAATGTTTAAAGAGAAGAATTTGCTTCAGCCAATTCAGGGGATAGAAACCCCTAAAGCCAGGCCCAGGTGACCCTTCCATGCTGCTGGACTGCCCCCAAGTTTCTGGGCTCAATTGGTCTTCCAAGTAGTTATACCTAGCTTCAATTTGTGTAACTAACTGACACATTTAGAGATGAGTGGCATAGGTATTCATATTCCTGGCAAAGCATCCAGCCCATGCAAAGGCCCTGGGGAGACAACAACCGGTTTAAGTAGCCTATCCATGTCTTTCATAGTACTTAGTTTCCCCCCACCTCTGCAGTACCGGTGACTGAACCCAAGACCTCACACACACTAGACAAGCACCTTACCATCGAGTTACATCACAGCCCTTTTACAAAAACACTTGGAATGAAAGCTTCATACCTCCAGCTGTGACCTGAGGGCCACATAGTCCTACTTCCCTTCCAAACCACAGCCTGGTCATTCTCCCCTGATCACCCGTCCAACTACACGGGTGTCTCCCAACCTGGGAAACAGACCTGCATGCTCACAGTTCATCAGCTTCCTGATCAGGCCATGGCTGACTCCCTTCCACCCCACACACAGATTTCAGTTTAAACACCCAACCCTCTCTACAGCAGGTGGTCCGTTCTTTCCTGGGGCCATACATTGCTTCTCTTGGAAGGCCACGAATTCCCGAGAATGCTTTTGTTAGTGTATGTTCCCTGAAGTCAGTAACTTTGTTTTGTTCATAGATCCCCACCCGAGGGCAGTGAGACTTGCCTGGAATGAATTGAGAATTCTGTGTGGTTGGAGAGGTCCGGGATATTTCTAGCAGAAGCTGGGTATGGCCCTCCATTCCCCTCCCCGCCATCAGTGTCCAGTGAGTACTCGTGACCCATGACTGCCCAGACCAAGTATTACCTGCCAGGTCGTTGAGCTGATTATAGCTGAGATCTAGGGATCTCAGGCCCTTATGGAGCAGCAGAAGAGAAGCGAGGTGCTGGGCGGCCTTTTCCTCCAGCCCGTTCCCTCCCAGTTGCATCTTCTGCACAGCGGGGTTTAAGGCCAGGGCAGTGCAGAGAGCCCGGAGCCCTGCAGCTCCAATCTGGTTCTCGGACAGGTCCACATCTGAAGGCAGCACCACTGCTTGGTCAGTAGGAACCATGGCCAGGAGCCACCCTCCTGCATTCCCTGCATCTCATAAACCTCCAGCCCAAGGAAGAGAAGGGCCTCTGCCATCTGATTACCCAGGGATGGCATGGTGGTGGCTTTGCCACCTATTGGCTGGGTCACCTTGGGTTCCCCCATCCCATGATTGTCTGTGAAGAATGCTGTGGTAGAGAGTCAGCTACCCTGTTGGTGACTGGCATCTTGAAACAATGTAACCTCAGCAAAAGCCCTGACCTACTCTAGGGAGTAAAACACACTACCAGTGTGTGCTCATTGTTCCCCGGGTCCAGTTCTGTCATTGCCTTTGATGTTGTCCACAGCCCAGAGAGCTGAGTGGCGCTGCTGTGGTCGTTTTTTAGATGGAGAACAGGCCCAGCAGGGTTGTGCTGCTTGCCTGGGTCAGCTCCTGCTTCATCGGCAGAGCTGTCGTCTGCAAGCAGCCTGGCCCGTCTCCTGCCTTGCCCTTCCAGTTCTCAGTGGACGGAGACCCTGTTTCTCTGTGCCTCTTCCATCCTGCACTCAGGCACCGGGAGTCTATCATGTGCTCGGGTGAGGTGCCCAGCGGGGGAGAGGAGAGTGATAGCCGTGGGATGGGTCAGGCAGAGTGACATTCAGCATTGGCTACACCAATGAGGAAACTCCCAGAAAGTCAAACTCATCCCGCAAGCCTCACCCTGTGATGAGGACCCTCCTTATCCCTTAGCAACACTGCAAGTAAAAAGGCCTGGTGAGGGAACTGTTAGTATTCGGGTATCTGAATTGGTCTGACCTTGGGGTATATGTCCTCAGCAAAGCCACTAACCCTGCCCACCTCCCATCTCTCTTTCCCTCTCTGTCTCTGTCCGTCTGTCTCTGTCTTTCTCTCTTCTACCACTTCTGTCCCCAGTGGCCAGTCTCCCCCAATCTCTTCCCCCCTTTTCCCATTAACTCTCCCTCAATAAAAAAATATCTCCACCTGAATTCTGTTGCATGACATTTTTTTCTAAATTACAATAGGAGCCACTTCCCTGAAGAAAGAGCGCCCCCAAGCATGCCTGCTGCTCAGAAACTCAGCACCTACCAGAGATAACGCTGTTCTTACACAGGACATCAGCCAGAGCCTCTGCCCCAGCCCCGCAGAGCCCATTATCCCGAAGATCCAGGCGCTTGATGTAGAGATTAGAAGTCAACGTGGAAGCCAGAGCCCGGACACCCTGGAAGAGAGCAGAGAGGTACCTGAGGGGCAGAGGGACACAGGACCCTGCCATCTCCTGCAGGAATGTCTGCAGGTCCAGCCCTCACCCCACCACAGCCTCCATTCTGTGCCGCGGGCAGGGGAGATGGGATGCATGGCACAGAGGAAGGCTGGGAGCTTGTGAGATGGACTCAAGGACAAAATGGCCACTGTCTCCCGCATCCTTCCTGCCAAACCTGGTTCTAGCGTCCCTCAACAGATACCTGGGGCCCCAGGCCACGGTGCCGAAGGCTCAATTCAGAAGCACTCCCTTGGCGCAGAAGACGAGAAGCCGGCACAACACTATGGGCCTGGCAAGACTCCAGATAGAGGGTAGCCATGACCTGTTCTTCAAGCCCATGGGTGCCTAACAGTAGACAGGGGGACAAAAGAGGAACTCTACATCGGCACAGCCCTATCACCTTTCCTGCCCTGTCAGTGGTTACCACACTCATAGTTCAGATGAGGACATCGTGGCTAAGAAAGAAAGAAAGAAAGAAAGAAAGAAAGAAAGAAAGAAAGAAAGAAAGAAAGAAAGAAAGAAAGAAAGTTACAGACCTAGTCAGAACCAATGGGAGCCTAACATTGAGGTGTATGCTGGCCCTATCCCATTGTATTCAGGTATCAAAGATCACATTCCCCGCCCCCACCAAAAGCTGGTCTCCAACTGGTTAGCTGAGGAGAGCCTCGAACTCAAGGCTTCAAGCATGGTAGGCAAGCACTATACCAACTGAGCTACATTTTCAGCCCATAGGTCATGTCTACAAACACCTTATGGTGTTTAATAATTCTAAAATAATTCTAGACAAATTTAATACATCCATTAAAATTTTCCTATAGATTGGAAAGGCCAGCCCTGAACCCTTCCAGGTGGAACACACTGTCAGGGTGTTTGATTTACAGGTTATTTTGCAAGACAGTTCTAAGCATTGGGCCTCCTCGAGCCTCCAAGAAGGCAAGGGACTTGTCAGCTGCTGATAATGGAGGATGCGGCCCCACTGAAGGGTGCGGTCCCGCGCCAGTCGGACTCGCACCACCCTTGCGGGAGTAGTCCAACCAGGACCCCACGCGGAGGATTAGGCACCTTCTGCTTCCAGAGCAAAGTGTGAATCTGCGGAGCAGAAATTCTTGGCCTCTAGGGCCTCTGCCTGACTCGCAGTGGCCGCTGCTTCTCTCTCTTGATCTTCATTCTTCGTAGACTCCTTGTCGGAACCCTTCATGTTTACGCTCAATTCCCAGTCGGGGCGCAGAGATTGAGAGCGCACAGCTCACTAGCTGGAACTCTTCCCGGGAATGTGGGCGGTCCCTCTGACTTCATTGACCAATCGAAGTTGATTTATGGGCAACAGGTGGTCACTGGGGCCAGTAATGATGCTCCCCTCCCACCCCGCGGTCTCCCGGGAAACTGCGTGTTGTTTGCGGCTGCAGAAGCACCACGACCTTGGCACACTCTTCACCAGGGCTAACTACCGCGCATACTGCTGCCATGCAAGGGGGTGGTCACCTCCTCCGTGTTCTTCTCATGGACTTTTCCAGTCTGTGTTTTGGGGCAGGAGGAGGCTCTAGGGAAGACCTGAGGACCCTGTAGAGTCTAATAAAGGTTTTTCTCTGAAGCCACAACTATGCTGTCCCTGCCTGAGGAGCTCAGCTTCCTCTCGAGAGCTAATCTTTGCTATGCTGCTGCACCAGCAGACATCTCAAACCAACTTGATCCGTTGCACTTTGGAATATGCAAGTTTAAGCTCAGAGCCCCTTCTCTGGGCTTCTGTTACTCCACCTTGGTCACTGCCCACCCTGTAAAGAAGTGGAGTGGATGGGCAGAGACAAGACTACTCCTTTCTGTCTGTATAGGATCCAACCCAGGGACTCCGGCCGGGATGGGAGGCCTAGATCACCTGGGGTTTGGGACTGAGCCAGGAGTCAAATCCGGCCGAGTGGAGATGTCCCTTTAACATTGGCCTGGATCCCATGCATGGCTGTTCTGCTCCCAGTTCAGCTGCAGCTGAAGCAGCTGCCTGCTGACTCACGCACTAGGTGCCAGCAGGGACTGGGAACATGGCTTCTGCTGCCGTGGCAGCACTCGTGGGCTGGGGGCTTCTGGATTACAAGACAGAGAAGTACGTGCTGACAAGAAACTGCCGGGTGGGCGTCTCTCAGAGGCTGCTTCAGCTGGGAGTGGTGGCCTACGTGATAGGGTAAGAGAGCAGCCCCTGGCCAGGCTAGCTGCAGAGACTGCTGCTGGCCTTGCTGGCTGACAGCTAGGAACTGGCTTTGAGAAGTCCAGCTGGTGGCAGAGTGGGCATGGGGGTGGTAAGAGGTGGTCAGTAGGGGGGATTTTAGTCCATTCAGAAGACAGCAGAAGCTATGGACCCACATATGGGATATTGGACCCAGCCTCATCTTGGTCTCTGGGCACAATTGCGGGACTCCTGCCCTGAGATGCTGGGGGAGGGGGGCAGGAGGCAGCAATTCCTGGTGTCTGTGAGCAATGGAGCCCTCAGGCTCCCCGAGAGACCGCTAGCTGGATGTCTGAAATGTCTTGAAGCAGGGAGCTGGGTTTGCTGGGAGGCACTGACATGTGAAAAGTGGCCGTGCTGACAGCTCCATCTGAGGGCTCCACCTGCTCTGGGTCTCTGGACGGAAGGGCGAGGCCCCCATGCTGGGCTAGGAGCCTCTGGAGGACACAAGACAGCCCAGTGTTATAGACCTAGCCACTCCTCATCCCATCACATGACTGTCCATCACCTTCTCCCCAGGTGGGCCCTCTTGGCCAAAAAAGGCTACCAGGAATTGGACTTGGACCCCCAGATTTCTGTCATCACTAAACTCAAAGGGGTTTCTGTGGCCCAGATTAAGGAACTAGAGAACCGGCTGTGGGATGTGGCTGACTTCGTGAAGCCATCACAGGTAGGTCCGGAGTCCTTCAGCCACAGACAGCGTCTTCGCAGCAGCTGTGCATGAGATACACAGGATGCCTGTGGTGCCGGTGGGTGGCTGAAGGGCTTGGGAAAGGGGAAGGGCCCCTCAGTAGAGTGCCAAGTCAATCCGAGCAATGGCCTGGTAGACATAACTTCCTGGGATCAGTTCCTAATACCATCAAGAAAAAAAAATCATACCCACCCGTCCATCGCCCACACAAAGATACACCTGATAAGGATTGAAGTATCTTGGGCACAAGATTTTTGCTTGGAGTTTTTGCACAGGAGTTCAGGGTTTGAACTTTCTGGAGTTCCCTTGTTCCCATTTAGGGATCTTGGGTCAGGTTTAATTTTTTCCATTGATGAAGGAATTAAAAGGCAAGGGGCTGGGGAGGTGGCTCAGCTCTTAAGAGCACTGGCTGCTCTCACGGAGATATGGGTTGTTTCTGTTCCCAGGACTCACATGGGGCTCACAACTTTCTGTTGCCCCAGTTCCAGAGGAGTTCCAGTGACCTCTTCTGGTCTCTGAGGGCATCAGGCACACAAACAGCACACATTCTTTCAGACACATTAAGTAATTAAATAAAACTACTCAACAAAAGGCTTAAGGGCAGGAAATAAGTTACAGTCAAATAAATCTTATTAAAAGTGAACGTGGGCTGGAGAGATGGCTCAGCGGTTAAGAGTATTGCCTGCTCTTCCAAAGGTCTTGAGTTCAATTCCCAGCAACCACATGGTGGCTCACAACCATCTGTAATGAGGTCTGGTGCCCTCTTCTGGCCAGCAGGCATACATGCAGACAGAATATTGAATATATAATAAATAAATATTAAAAAAAGTGAACGTGCCCCCCCCACAGGCTTCCCAGGAGAGGGAAGGTATCCAGAAACCAAAGTCCATTCTCCCTTGGAGGGCTGCTGGCCTTCAGTATTTGTGGTGGTGTAGGATGGGTGCCTGTGCCTGAAGTCAGGATGCCCAGTTTACAGGAGGAATGTTGGCAATTACAACAAAGCAGTCCCACACTAGCTCAGAATGGAGTATAATAAAGGGTTCTTTATTTGGGGGTAGACTCACAGATCAACAGTCCTCTGCATGAGCAGGGAACAGGAACCAAATCCAGCAGCCGAGAGAGAGAGAGAGAGAGAGAGAGAGAGAGAGAGAGAGAGAGAGAGAGAGAGAAAGAGAGAGAGAGAGAGAGAGAGCGCACATTTCTATATCTGTTTTTATAGTGCACACGGCCACGCCCAAAGTAGTCCAGCATCTCAAAGGCCATTGGCTGAAGGACTTCTCCCAACAGAGGAAGCTGATAGGCCCATAGATTCATACAAAATGAGACGTGTTCAGGACCAGCCTTAAACATACTGGACTGGTCTAGACCACTCATGCAGAAGGGGACCCTTCTGGCAGAAAAGAAATAAGCTTACCAGGCCTTTGTCTTGGATAGGTGCAGGGAGGAAGAAGCTGGCCATCTTGTGGGTGATGCATGGCTTTTCCTGTATTTGCCTGTCAGGGTGTAATCTGGCTCTCCCTCTCCCCTCCCCCACTCATCTTCCCTTCTCCCTCCACCCAGCTGACCTGGCTCCGACTATCAGCTGCTGTGCGACATCTCCAGAGGAGACATAAACAAATGTCTGTAGCCTCTCCTAGCGCACCACCACGGGCCAGTTTCATTCCAAATTAGTTCTGTGAACCAATGAGTGATTGCGGTCACCTATAGGCGCGTTAAGTGAAGGGTATTATGGAGCGTGGGTGACGCAAAGGTAGCTACAGAGCCTTGACCATTTTCTGGCTGTAGGTGGCGCTAGCTTTCTGCACAAGCACTCCCCTGCCGGACTGTTGCGCCCGTGATCAGCTGTCCATGTCTGCCCCACTTTCGATCTTCAGTGTTTAGGTCCAGGAGGTTCTTGCAAAAGAAATGGATGAGTGCATGAGAGTTTGAAATGAAGCTCAGAAGGAAGATATGGATAGAGGCATGGCGCTTCCTTGGGCTCAGGAAAGGCCGTAAACCCAGCCAGCTTTACCTGCCTTGCTGGTCATCACTGCAGCACAAAGCTGGTAACTTGATGGGGCCAAAAAATAGTCCCGCGGAATCCAGGCTACCAGGCTGAGCTATACCTCAGCGGGAGAGCACTGGCCCAGCAGGCCTGAGATACTGGGTTCCATTCCCAGCGCCGAGTGCAACAAAAAGCAAACAAAACAGGCTGTCAGCTTCTGGCCCCTCAACTGGTGGAGTTCAACTCAAGCCAACCTCCAGTCTTGCCTTCTAGGGAGAGAATGTGTTCTTCCTGGTGACCAATTTCCTCGTGACACCAGCTCAAGTCCAGGGCAGATGCCCAGAGGTAAGTCTGTGCAGAACCTCTAACGCACCCCTGCTTCTCTCTCCACCGCCGACTCCTTTCTCCTCCACACAAGGCTCAAGGCTCATTCTGAGCCTGGTTTATCTATGCCAGGCAACGGGCTAAATGTTTCTAGAAATCATTTCACCAAGTCTTTACATCTGTCGTCTACCAGAAGTACTATAACTCCCATTAGGTGATTGGGGTACACAAGTTTCAGTCACTTGCTCAAAAGCACCCCAAGTGTGGGTTACAGCAGCAGACCTCTCTTTCCCATGCTGGTCCTGCCTCTGGGTTAGCCAGGCACACACTCAGGAAGGCACTAACAGCAGCAGGCAAGCTGGGAGAGCACTTCTCTTTGTCGGCTTTTAGTAACGTATCCCGAGTCAGCTTTCGTCTGGGGAATGAGCTAGCACGCTTCTGCTTTCGCTTTCAGATAATTTATGATCTCTGGGTGTTTTTCGGTCCACGCGTGTTCATGTTTGAGCCTTCTGCCTCATTCTTGTCTGTTTCTCGCGTTTGGAAATATTCCAGACAGTCTTTCAAAGGACACACTAGCTCTCACCAACCGTGGCTTATGTGTGTAAGTCATGACCCTGTCCACTCAAGCCCACATTCAAGTCCAGCCTTTGCTCACTCGACTCCAGGCTCTGGTATCTGGTCACATTATAGTTTCAGGGGGTGTCCCACGCCCACAGTTGAGCCCTATCCATAAAGAAGGTGATGCATGTGTGTCCCTCGGGGAGCCCAGGCCATACCCCACCTCCCCATGTGTAGAGGATGTTGACTCCAGGTTTAACATGTAGCTCCAAAACTTCACTAAACCTCCACATCCACTTTCTAGAAAGCACACGGTTTTTCCTTCTTCCTTGTCTGAGGCTTCTGGCTCTTCCAGTGAACCTCCCATGACTGGGAAGTAGCTCACCCGGTCTGATGACCCGTTCCCCGAGGATAACCAGAGTTCCTGCCAGCTGTTCTTGGAAGAATAGTGACCTGGCCCTTCAAGAATGTGCTCAATAGAGTGTCATATCCCTCTGCAAACCTTCCTTAAGCATCCCTGCCCCCATCTAGGTCAGGCCCTGTGCTCAGTTGGCAGAGCTCCAGTTCCCTGTACCTCAAGTTGCAGCTCTGGCCCAGCCAAGGCAGCCGGTTCTACAGTGCCCATGAGGCAGAGGCTGCAGTGGGGAGACTTAGGGAAATGTGTGGACTAAATCTTAAAGGAGCTGGTGACCTGGGTCACTGTGTCCGCAACAGGATGCCAGGGCAGAGGTCGCCCCTTGGGCAGAGGCCCAGGCTGTGTGAGGGGGTGAGGTATCTCCAGGGATACCTGCCGCTCAGTGAGCTGGAGCACAGGCTAGAGCTAGGTCACAAAAAGCACAACCCAAGATCTCCTGGACCCTCTGAGTCCTGCTAAGAAGCTGGACTTGATGTATGAGCAGAAGGTAGCAAGAATGGGGCATGGAAAAGACCCCCAGTCTCTCATTCCTTAGGCGCTGAGTAGAGGTGCGCACATCTCACCATGGAGTCTGGTTGGAGGATCTGGAGATACAGTGAGGCACAGATGGGGACAGCAAAGGCAGAGAAAGTGGCACTACTGTGACACCTGCTGCCAGTCACGGTCCCATCCTTCACAAAAGTCCTAAGTCTCGCGGCTTTTCAGTCCCTCGACCATTCTTGCTTCCATGGTGCTGTGGTCCTCCTAGCGTTCCACATGAGCTGAGTCTCCACAGGGGTTCTGAAGCTCAAGGCTGCCTTCCTCTCTCAGGTTGGGGACCCCCCCGGAAGCTACCTTTACCTCATAGTGCTCCCCATGACTCTTTGGGTTTATGGAGACACAATGTCCATGTTTGGCAGAAAAGACTGACCTTAGCGGGTGTGTGGGACTTTCCTCCCTGCACAGCCCCCTATGACTGTAGGCCCTGCTCTTCGACAGCTACGCTGCCTTATATTGGGCACCACTAGCCTGTCATGCAATGGTTCTTCAGCACCACCTCTGCTCTGTTATCCCAGCTGTGCAGAAGAGCTGGGCCTCTGTGAACTCTCAGGGACGGAATTGTCGGGAGAGCGGAGTCTCCTCTGTTCTTGGAATACAGCCCTGTACCCCATCTCACAGAAGGATGTTGGTTTCTCCCTCCAGCTCACAGCTTGTCACTTCCCTGTGCTTCCTGACCCAGGATATCCTGGGAGGAATCCCAGGGGTCTTGCCTTGTAGTCTGTGCGGTTGGTGACTAGAGTCTCTCTTACCTCAGCACCCTTCCGTTCCTCTGGCCAATTGCTGGGATGACACGGACTGCCCTGAAGGGGAGACAGGAACGCACAGCCATGGTAACTGTGGGCTTGGTCCTCTGGCACCTCTACTGGAACCAGGGGAGGGGAGGGAATGCTGTGTGGTCCCCGCAAGCCCTGCTGTGCTTGTCTGTGCACCCTCTCATCCTGCCAACAAGCCCATGCCCCGCACCCTCCTCAGAACCCACGGAGACTTGAGGCCTTGGAGCTCACTTTGTGTTTTCAAGGCATAAAAACGGGTCAGTGTGTGGTGTTCAACGGAACCCACAGGACCTGTGAGATCTGGAGCTGGTGCCCGGTGGAGAGTGGTGCCGTGCCCAGGTAAGTCTTCTTTTCTCCCAGGGGAGGGCCCAGGATAAGCAAACGGATACCAGTATATCATCTCTCTTCAGGAAGCCCCTCCTAGTTCAGGCCAAGAACTTCACACTTTTCATAAAAAATACTGTCACCTTCAGCAAGTTCAACTTCTCCAAGTAAGCATGGGCAGGTCTTGGTTGAGCCCAGATCCTCCATGCCTCTTGGGTCATCTGATCCCTATCACTGTCCTTTCTAGAACCAATGCCTTAGATACCTGGGACAGCACCTATTTCAAGCATTGTCGCTACGATCCACACTCGAGCCTGTACTGTCCAGTTTTCCGCATTGGGGACCTTGTGGCCATGGCTGGAGGGGACTTTGAGGACTTGGCATTGCTGGTAAGTCATCTGGGGGCAGAGTTCCTGCAGCTCAGGGTTAGGGTCTCACGCCCATCTACAAGGGGAACAGAAAAGTGTTGTGTGCAGGGTGGCGCTGTGGCCATCAGAATCCACTGGGACTGCAACCTGGACACCAGAGGCTCTGACTGCCGTCCCCAGTACTCCTTCCAGCTTCAGGAGAGGGGCTACAACTTCAGGTATGGCCCTTGCTGCCATAGTCCTGGCTTGCTGTTCCTGGCCTAGTACCTTCTCCACCTACCTCCCTGCGACCACAGATCAGAGCACGCCCAACTCAGACCACAGGATCTCTACTGTATGTGCAAGGGTCCCACGGGTGCGCCCAGGCCCCAGCTCCCTTCCATCTCCCCTCACTCACCTGTCAGTACAGGCTTCCCACTGCAGATCTTGGCACAGCCTCTCGCAGATGGCCCTGCTTCTCCAGAGCACAGATACCTTTCATCTTTAATTTCCCTATAGGACTTTATCTAAAAGCTTCTCAAAAAAATATCAGTGGAAAAATTCAGACTAGTGGCACATATATTCATATACTTCTGACCTGGGGTTTGATAGCGTTGCTTTTTCTTTCCCTGGCAGCACTAGAGATTGGACCCAGGCCCTCAGGACTGTTTGAGAGTAAATGTCAGATACTGGATCCTCATCCCTTCCCAACACTCTCAAGGGATGTTTCCACATGACCACTGTCCCATTGTCACAGAAACTCCAGACATTGGCTAGCTGGTCACAGTGCATGATTGTAATCCTAGTCCCAGCCCTTGGGCAGCAGAGAAAGGAGGGTTAGGGGTCAGAGTTGTACTTGGCTTTATAGCAAGTCTGGGACAACCTCGCAAATGGAGGAGGGATGGAAGGAAGGAGAGGAGGGTGGAGAAAGAGGAAGGAAGCTAGGAAAAGGTGCTGGTAGATCAAATCTAAGATTTTATATCCCCCCCCACTGTGTTAGCAATGTTCCCAAATCTGTATTTTCCCACCCCAGAGGCACAAAGAGACCTTAAATTGCAGGTATTGTCATGTTTTCAGTTTCCCAGCCTGAATCTTGGGCTCCTCCTGCCACGTAATATCATTTTAGCACACACTGGAACAGGTGGGCACACTTGGCCATAAGGTATAACTTATTGCGCTTGGCTCCCCAGCTCTTACAACCTTATAGGGTGGCTTCTGTGCCCGTGGGCCCTTGCTGGCACCTTTCTCTCTGTGCAGAGTCCCTTCCCGAGCCCTGCCACAGCACCTACGTTCACTTTCATCTCCAGTTCTGTGCTGAAAGGAATTGCAGCCTAGGGGTTCTGACAGCCCTCACCTCCACCCCACCTTCCTTCTCCCATACCTGCTGCCAGCATCTATTTCAGCTCCATGCCCCTCCCTGACCCTCAGTAGGCAGCAATCTTCCTCCACTCAGGCCCTAACCAGGTTCTGGGTTGCTTTCCCCTGTCCTTAACACCTACACGGGGCCTAAGATTTAGGACTTAGGGTTGGGCCGGTAAAGTCCATGGATAGATAATCCAGCCTGAAATGCAGGATGCAAACCAACGAGGATGCAAACCAACGGCGCCTCCTTTGCTCTCCCCAGGACAGCCAATCACTGGTGGGAAGCCTCGGGTGTGGAGGCCCGGAGCCTGCTCAAGCTCTATGGGATCCGCTTTGACATTCTTGTCACTGGGAAGGTAAAGTTTAGACCAGAGGAAGGGGCTGTGGAAGCTTAGGGGGACAGCCCCAGCCCCAGAGACTCAACCCGGGTCTCTCAGGCAGGGAAGTTTGCACTCATTCCAACGGCCATCACAGTGGGCACTGGAGCAGCTTGGCTGGGCATGGTAAGTCTGAATCTAAGGTTGATTTGGGCCGCAGTCACTGCCAGCCAGGGCCTGCTGGCACCCACTGAACCTGCGTATTTTGTCCCGGGTGAGGGCTTGGCTTGACGGAGGTGAGTTGAGGAATCTGGAACATGATAGGTCCTGCCTCTTCCAGGTCACCTTCCTCTGTGACCTGCTGCTACTGTACGTGGATAGAGAAGCCCGTTTCTACTGGAGGACCAAGTATGAAGAAGTGAGCTGTGGGCCTGCTTGTGTCCCAGAGCGGAAGCCACTCTGCCTCAATACTGGGTTCTCCCACACTTTGGGCCATGTTAGCCTGATCCCTAATCTGTTGTCTTTGTAGGCAAAGGCTCCAAAGGCAACTATCAACACCGCATAGGCTGAGCTGGAATTCACTCCTGTTCTGCTGCTCAAGTGTCTCGATGGGGGTTTGCACCTGCCCCATGTCTGTTGCTGCTGGGATCCAGACATCCGTGCACCAGGGGCCTTGTCTGGGTGGCTGTCATCCATGGGCCTATCCATTTCTGAGGCTTATAGCCACTCCCTGCAGGTTAAAGTTTAGGGGTTGGGAAGGATGAGGGTTCTGGCTTGAGAAAATCAAGGACAAATCTCCAGAAGGACTGCAGAGGAGCTTGGGGGGAGTCCACCAGACTCCCCATGCAGACCCCCTCCTAGGTCTAGCCTGAGAGAGGGAGAAGGCAACATGGCCGAATGATTGATTGCCTAATTCCTTGGGCCTCTTTGTCTTCTGGGCGACTCTGCCATCCAGTTCAAGCCCCCTTGACCTGACTAGGTTTCTCAGGGGCCTAGAAACATGAGAGGCTGCAGATCTAGGCCTTCCTGCCATCAAGATGTTCCTGACAACCTTGATGCATGCTGAAGCACCTGCCTGCCGGAGGCCCTACCTCTGGTCCCGGTCAGAGTGCCAGAGTTTTGAGGTATGATCTCCATGAAGGCCTCCGTGTTTCCTCAGGAAACATCTGTTCTGGATCTGTATGCACACAGGGCTTCAATTCCTCCCCAGCTGTAGACTTTCCCCATGCCCCAGGGCCCATAGAAAGGATGACAGGCACAAGGGCTGCAGAAACACAGCCCTTTCTTAGTCCAAGTGTGCACCCGTGGAAGGAAAGAGGCAGCTGTGTTATGGATGCACGGTGACCGAGGAAGTCCTGGAGCCGAGGCCAAAGCTGCACCAGCGTCCAGGATCACCTGGCTTCCGGATCCTCCGAAAGGATGCCGCTCAGGGCTCTGGCCTCCAAAGTCCAGAATGGGAAGGCCTGGTTACTGCAGGTGGGTTGTGTGGACTCAGCAGTCCTAGGGGATCCCAAGAACCCTGGTATCACTGCTGAAGTAAAGCTTGCCAAAGCAAGCAGCTTCCCGTGTAGTCCTTAAAGAGAGGAATGGGAAAAGGGAGATGTCCATCTTAGACAGTGCCCAGTCACGGGATCCCCAGTTTGAGGTACAGAGGAGACCTGGGACTTTCCCCTCTCTGAACTGTGGCCCCACAGCTGTCTAGGCTGAAGGCAGTGGTGCAGGCCACGTACACAGAGGTGTACCGCTCAGGTGCTACTCCGAGCGTGCCTCTTGTGAACACTGTTGCCCTGGAGATGAATAAGTAATAGAGACCCCAAAGGCTTCATCTGAAAACTCTCCCAGTGTATACAGAGACAGTAAAAGAGTGAGCTGTGGTCTGGAGCCTGGGTTTGGAAACAGTGGTCAATGCAGTCTGTACATAGTGTGCACTCCAAGGCAGCTGTGTGGGCCATGCAGGAATGTGCTGGGGGGAGGGTCTCGTGGACATGCATCTGTGTTTAGTGCATTTCGATGTCCCTAGGCAGTCCTTGGACATGTGCTTTGACTCCCAGGAGCCCAGGAAAATCAAGAGACATGGACACCCAATGCATCCTTGAATTACCTTCCTTGAGCCCAGGTCGTGATACATATACCCCACCAGAGGACATGTCAGGGATCTGGGGATATATGTCACTAGTGGAATCCTTGCCTAAGAATCCCAAATGCCACTAACACATACACACACATGCACACACACATACACACATATATATGCAAGCACGCACACACAAACACCCTTACAGAGGACACGCGAGAAATCTGTCCCTGTCTTGTCACATGCCCCTCTTCATATTATGCATGCATCTTCTCTCCCCAGAGAGACTTCTGCTAGACTTTCTGTGTCCCTGCTGTAGACTGGGGACAATTGTTTGGTTCTTCAGGCAAGTAAGAACTCAGTGCCACAAAGAATGCTACAGTGTACACAATAGCTGGTTATAACACTAGCTGATTAGTTATTATTATGAGGTCCCAGGGGCTGGAGCCTCGTCCTTGCCCACTCTGCCCCACCTGCCCAGGTATCCAGAGTTGATCATAAATAGGAAGGCACTGGGTAGTGAGTCCACAAAAGCACTGGCCAAGGCCGATCTCATGAAGACAGACGGCTCAGCTCCTGGGAACTGACAACACTCCTAGCCCAGTCTGGGCAGGCTTCAAATCCAAGCTTCCTTTGGCAGGCAGCTGCCAGTTCTTCTGGTCTCTGGATGTGGGCGATGTGGGGCCCTTGATGAGCCAGCCTCATAGACTGGCCACTACTCTGCACAGCCTGACTCCTGGACCGGGTCCTGGCTGGCAGGCTGCACAGCTTGCACGGTTTCCTCCAGGCTGCCACTGGGGAACACCACGTAGTGTGCAGTAGTCAGCTCCAGGGGCTCCCTCTGGTTCTCCTTGCTGTGCCAGATGCCATAGCCAAAATACACGACAAGTCCTGCAGGAGTGGGTGTGAGCCTGAGGGGCAGCTCCCAACCCCACCTGCCCACTTTGTCCTCCCATTGTCCTAGACCTGCGTCCAAGCCCAGGTCCCACTCACCAGCCAGCAGCCAGATGATAAAGCGCAGCCAGGTCAGGTAGCTCAGCTTCAGCATGAGGCAAATGTTGAGAAGGATGCTGAGGGCTGGAGTCAGGGGCACCAAAGGGATCTGAGGGTGCAAGGGTCAGGCTGAGCCTGGCTGAAGGATAGATAGGCCAGTCCAGAGCCTGACGTGCTGTGGAAGTTCCACAGAACCCTTCTTCATCTCTGGAGATTTGGAGCCAGGTGGACCCTCGCCATGCAGAGTGGTGGAGGAAGTGGGAACGGATAAACCTGCCTCCCCAGCCCCACTGAGCCCTTGTGCCTTCTCAGGTGACATGTAAGGCTGGGGCAAAGGAAACAGGTTGGCCTAAGAAGAAAGAGTATTGGTGAGGAACCGGGTGGGGGATGGGAATATACCTGAAAAGTGTCTTGCTTCTTTTGCTGCTGGTGAGCCCCCAGGACCAGGAGGCTGAAGAGAAAGACAGCCCCACTGACAGCCAGCAGCAGGACATAGCCCCACCGTGGGAGGGGCTCTGAGTTCCCGAAGACCAGCACACACGCCAAGGAGATAGCCGAGGCTACCAAGACGCCAAGCGCCCAGGCCACAGCAGTTCCGGGGCTGCATCCATTCAGGAAGCCCAGGAAGGGTTTCAGGGCTGGTCGCAGCTGCCCAGGCTCAGACATAGAGGTCTGTGCAGCACCAACTAGTTGTATGTGGTCGGAGAAGGAGTCATACTTCTTAGCTGTGGGGCCAGGGCTGGCTAGGCACGGGGAGCTGGGTGGAGAAGCTTTCTGGAAACGCAGCACAATGATGCTGGTGGCTACAAAGGTATAGGCCAGCAGGGTGCCGATGGATAGGAACTGGACCAGTGCCTCAAGGTCCAGCAGCAGTGCCAGCAGAGCCATGAGGACCCCAAACACCAGGATTCCCACTACAGGCACCTGTGTCCGGGGGTGCACACGGGCAAACACCTGGAAGAAGAGCCCGTCGGCGGCCATGGCATAGACAATGCGAGGCAGGGAGAAGAGGTTGCTGAGCAGGACCGTATTCATAGCTGCAGCAGAGCACAGGGAGCAATCAGCATGGCAGAGAAGCCCAGCAGGAGCTGCTGCTGTTTTGAGGGTATTAGCTTCTCACCTCCCACCTAGGAAGGGGACACTTCCATTTAGGTCCAGGCCCATTAAAGACCCTTTGGGAGCTGGCAGTCTGCCAGGGGAGGACCTGTGAGCAAGTGCTACAAACTGATATTCTGTGCACCATTTGTGGGGAGAGGGGCTCTGCCAACAAGTCCCTGAAAACCAGTGTTTTCGTGAGCTCATTATACAGGTAGTAAAACTGGATAGAAGTATTTTGAGAGGCTTTGGGCGAGGCCCACTACCCTGTCCCCTCCCATCCTGCCCAGAAGGGGCCCTTACCACAGATGGAGCCAACTGCTACAATGAAGCCAGCCCAGCTGTAGCCCCGCCTGTAGAAAGCGTCAGCAAGTGCTGAGTCCGGGTCCAGACTGTGCCAAGGAACCATGAGGGTCAACACAGTGGAGACCAGAATATAGGCACAAGCTGCCAGGCCAAGGGAGATGGCGATGGCCATGGGCACAGCCCACCGTGGGTTTTTGGCCTCCTCACTGGAGGCAGCAATGACATCAAAGCCGACAAAGGCATAGAAACAGGTGGCGGTGCCCGCCAGGATGCCAGAGAAGCCAAAGGGTGCAAAACCACCCTCTTCTGGGCTCCAGTTGTGCGGGCGGGCCAGGACGAAACCCAGGACGATGATGAAAAGGATGACAACCATACTGATGGCTGAGAAGGTGTGGTTAAGCCAAGAAGAGACTCGGGCTCCACAGGAGACAAAGGCTGAAGCCACAAGTAAAATGCCGGCGGCCAGAAAATCTGGATAATGGGCCAGGAAGGGCACCTGCCAGACACCCATGTGAGACTCGGTGAAGTTGCGAATGCTGTGGTTAAAGATGGCATCCAGATAGCCACTCCAGGCGCGGGCCACAGCAGCGCCTCCAATGAGGTACTCCAGGAGCACATTCCACCCTATGAGGAAAGCCCATATCTCACCCATGGACACATAGGTGAACAAGTATGCAGAGCCGGTGCGGGGCACACGGGCTCCAAATTCTGCATAGCATAGGGCTGCCAGCAGGGAGGCTACAGCAGCCACCAAAAAGGACACGAGCACAGCGGGGCCAGCCATGTCCTTGGCCACTGTGCCTGTGAGGACATAGAGCCCAGACCCCACCATACCACCCACACCCAATAGGGTTAAGTCCAGTGTGGATAGGCAGCGCCGCAGTGATGTCTCCATGCTAGACTCTTCCAGCGGCTTCAGACGGTTCAGTTTCTGGCAGAAGCGTGCCAGGCGGGCAGCGCTGGGCAGTCCCCAGGCCATGGCAGACGGCTGACGAATCCTGAGCCAGCTTCTGGAAACTGCTGGGGACAGACAACAGGAATAACCAACCAGCCAGCCTCCACTCTTTCACAGACTGTCCATCCAGGTCTCTCCTCTCCCTAGGAACCAGGACACCTGCACCAGAGACCTACCTTAGAAGGCTTAAATGGGACGGTGTGTTGAAGAGGGGGTGCAGGGGGCCGGGGATTGTGGGCAGGAGGGATTGAAAGCATTGAGGTCCTTCCTGCCAGTCTTCACGACATTGGATGTGGCAGGGTGGTGCAGACCTGGAGCGGACCTGCGAACCCTGCAGGTGCTTCTGAGGGTGAGTGGGAGATTGCTTAAGAACATTAGCTAGGATTGGAACAGGCTCCATGAGCAAGAAAGAATGGGAGGCGTCCCTGGATCAGGGCCAGGCTCCCAGGACCCGGAACAGTAGCGCGTCTGCAACCCGGAGCCTGGCCAAAGGGGACACCTGGCCTCAGGGAAAAGCGATCACCCCCCCTTCTAACAGGTTGGAGGATCAGCTCACCTGAGGCCAGGAGGCCAGGGCTGCAAGGGCCCTGAGTCCCGGATGTAGAAGCTGTGGGCACCTCCCCTCGCCATATGCGCCCCAGCCCGCGGTTGCTGGGGCTGGCTGCCTCCGCCATGCCCCGGGCCCCCAGACATTCAAGCCTTCGCTCGCATTTACATCCCACAGCAGCCGTTCCGCTAGACCCGCTGCGACCCACCTGCTGTCGGTGCCGCCGCCACCACAGTGTGCACTGCGTGCACTGCGCCTGCCCCGCTAGTTTACAACGTTTGCGTGCAGGGCCCGCCCCTGGCTTCCAGGCACTGGATAAACCCGAGTCTCACAACCCATCATCCCCTGTGGGGTTCTGTACAGGGCCCCGCACCGCGTTACATATCAGAATAACCATCTTAGCGAGCAGACCAGAGCTGACCAGTCCTAAGGCTCCACCAGTTCTGCTTGCTCCACCACCTACTGAGCCCTTCCGTGGTCCAGGTAGGAGGCGGAGCCTACCCTGCAGCGCAGAAGCAAATTCTCAGTCTCTCCCACCCCAACACAATTACTCCAGCCACAATTGGCCACATCATCCAGGCCCCAGCCACGGGGTCACGTGGGGTTTGCAAATGTCCCGCACAGTGAGACGAAGACAGGGGTCTGGCCAAGTGGCCTTGACATAGACAGCCTTTGGGGCGTGTTCTGTGAATTGGCAGAATTTAAAGAGCGTCCCATTAAAAGACAGCAACCGGCATCATAAGGCAGCTTGCAGCTCTACAGCTGGGGTGTGCTCAAATGTCAATAACAGCCTCAGAGCACCTGACCGGCCTTGGGATTCTCAAGGGACGCCAACATCAACGCTCCACTAGCGACAGCCAAGAGCACTCCATACTCCTCACTGGCATTCACGCCATGAGGGTGCCTGGGCCAGCTCTGGCACAAGATCTCCAGTCCACTCTGGTTCATTTATGCCTAGGTCTGAGGAGTCTTTTTCCTTTTGTTCTCTCGCTGAAAGCAAAAATTCTAGCTAGGCTTGACCCATGCCTGTAATGCTGGCACATGAGACTGAATATAGCTGGGCAAGAGACATCTCTCTCTCATACATACATGTGTGTGTGTGTGTAGACAGATAGAGCTATAAAGATATAGACAGATGATAGGTAGGTAGATAGATGGATATAGATAGACTATATATATATTATATATACTGAAAGTACATATATACAGTGAGAGTGTAGATATAGTGGGAATATTGTATGTATATATACATATGTAGTGAGAGCATGTGTACATATAGTGAGAATGTAGATATAGTAAGAAAATTCATGCTTTGTTGATTTGTTGTTCAGCCCAACCAAGCAAAGCCAAAGCAGTCACCTGTTTCTCCCAGAACTTTATATGTTTAATTTTTAATACATACCTAATATATGATAAAAATAAAACATACAACTATATAATATATACTTGATTATATGTGGTGATGATGATAGAATTAATATATACTATATACCACTACAATCTGTACTCCATATACAAAATGCTCAAGTTTATTGGTGTTAATGGAATGGGATCTTAGGACACAGTCTGGATGACTCGCTCAGATGAAGACAAAGTGGTGGCTGAGCCCCCACATATACGGGGACACTTGGAATACTCTGTAGTGAGGAGGCAAGCAGACCTGCTTTTTGTCCCGCACGGCTCCCGCATGGCTAGCTTTGCACTTGAATTGTATTCGTTTAAACACTGCCTGGCCCATTATATCTAGTCTCTTCTTGGCTAACTCTCACATCTTGCTTTAACCCATATTTAGTAATCTGTGGTCTTTAACCCATATTTAGTGTGCTTTAACACATATTTAGTAATCTGGGTCGTGGCTTACCAGGAAGATTCTAACCCACGTCCATCTTGGGTCGGAGCTTCATGGCATCTATCTGACTCTGTTTTCTTTTCCCCACAATCCTGTTCTGTCTTCCCCACCTACCTATGTTCTGACCTATCAGGTCAAGCAGTTTTCTTTATTAATTAATCATTGAAAGCAACAGATAGATAGAAGACCCACCTACATCAATACTCTGGTGTTAGTCAACTCCCTGGGCCACCTGAGAGCTGACAAGGTCTGAACTGCTGCTCCTGTTTGCACAGCCATGGCCTGCAGCTCTGTGCCTTGAAATACCTCCAGAAACACCTAGGGAAGAGCACCCAGGCCGAGAGATTCAGGAGGCTTTGTAATAAGAACCCATATGCTGATGTTTTATCAACAGCCTAGAATTGGTGTGCAGTGTTTCAGGTTCTGGCTTTTATAAGAACTTTCACTTTGCCCCCAGTGCAGCAGTTATATGGCTGAGCAAGCTGGACTTCCGTAAGACAGATTTCATGAAGATGAAGCACCAGGAAAGAAAAACATTTTCCCACTTATTCTGGAAGTCAGAAGTATACTAAGATGGACAAAGACTGCACATGAGAAATAAAACACCAGCCAATATCCCATATGTGGAGAGCAAGATGCTAACAAATTTGAGCCAGAGCAGGCAAAGGCATTTGCTGACAACCCTGTCTATTAGAGTTTGATTCCCAAGGCATGATGGAAAGAGAGAACTGACTGTAGTAAGTTCTCTGACTTCTACATGTTCACCGTGGCACGTGCACGAATGTGCCTACACACACGCACACACACACATGCACACACACATGCATGCACACGCATACACACATGCACGCACACGCATACACATGTGTGCGTACATATGCACATAATAATAATAGTCAATAATAATAATAATAAGTCATTTTTCCCAAGACAGGGTTTCTCCATGTACTAAGTAATAAGTAATTTATTAAGATTTTATTTTTATGTATTTATCTTTTTAAAATTTATTTATTTTTACTTTGTGTGCATTGGCGTTTTGCCTGCATGTATGTCTGTGTGAGGGCGTCGGATCCCCTGGAACTGGAGTTGCAGACAGTTGTGCGCTGTCATATGGGTACTGGAAATTGAATTTCAGTCCTTTGGAAGAGCAGCCAGAGCTCTTAACTACTGAACCATCTCTCCAGCCCCTAATTAAAACAATTTTTTTAAAAGAAAAAAATTGCTGGGGCTGGAGAAATGGCTCAGTGGTTAAGAGCATTGCCTGCTCTTCTAAAGGTCCTGAGTTCAATTCCCAACAACCACATGGTGGCTCACAACCATCTGTAATGAGGTCTGGTGCCCTCTTCTGGCCTGCAGACATACACACAAGACCAGCCTGGTCTACAGAGCTAGGTCCAGGACAGGCTCCAAAGCCATCTCGAAAAACCAAAAAAAAAAAAAAAAAAAAAAAAAAAAAAAGCTAGCAAATCAAACACACACACACACATACACATATGAAAATCAATCTGTGTTATATACCATACTAATAAAATAAATAATCAAGCCCACAAAAACAATCTCAACTGACACAGGAAAAATATTCAACAAGCCCAGTGTTCGTTTGAATAAGAATGGCCCCATAGGTTAGTATATTTGAATACTTGGTCACCAGGGAGTGGCACTATTAGAGATGGATCAGAAGGATTAGGAGGTGTGGCCTTGTTGGAGAAAATGTACTTTAATTAATGTATTTATTGTGTTGTGCATGTATGCACAGACACACATGCTATGGCAAGCATGTGAAAGCCAGACAGTTTTGGGAAATCAGTTATGGCCTCTTTCTTATTGAGGCAGAGAAAAGAAAGAAAGAAAAGAAAGAAGAAAGAAAAAAGAAAAATTTAAAATATTCAGTGCAAACTACTAAACATCATTAAAAATGTAAAACAACCTTTAGGTGGAAATATACAATACTTACAGACTGGAACATTATTTTTCCTTTTTAGTGGTGCTAGGAGTCAAACCCAGGGTCTCCTGCATGGTTCTCAAGGTGCATCTCCAAACCAGCTGCAAGATTTGGCATTGCTAAAATGCAACAGTGCCCAGATGCTCTGCATACACAGTGCAGTTCCTGTTAAAGTTCTAACTATCCACTCTGCAAAAATTGCCAGACAGATCCCCAAATGAATTTAAAAAGACAAGTGTGGTGATATTTTTGTTTGTGATCTAACAAAGTTTGCCTGAAGATCAGCGTGTGGAGCTGACCACTAGTTAGCCATAGAGGCCAGGCAGTGGTGGCACACACTTTTAATCCCAGCACTCAGGAGGAAAGGCTATGTGGAGCTCTTGATCCAGTCTAAAAGAGAAACAGACCTAGGTGGTGGTGGCTCACACGGTTAGTCCCAGTGCTTTGGAGTCACATGCAGTCACATGCCTTTAATCCCAACACTAGGGAGACAGAGACAGGAAGGGTATGGCTGAAAGGGCTGAAAGGAGACAGGAACATAAGGTGGGAGGAGGCAGGAGCTCAAGGCAGTCAGCCTGAGGATTCAGAGTCAGGATCCTGCCTCTTCATTCTGAAGATTTTGTAGAGTTAAGAATTAGTGTCTGATTGCTCTGCTTCTCTGATCTTCCAGCTTTCACCCCCCTGATATCTGACTCTGGGCTTTTATTATTAAGACCGATCAGAAATTGCGCTACAGACAAGAAACATAGAATGAACAAATCCTAATATCTGAGAGCCAGGTAATGCTGCTCAATGCTAGAGCGGTCATCTGGCTGAATCTGATCCCTGCACACACACACACACACACACACACACACACACACACACACACTAATTTCTAATTTTCTTTTTTCCCCATTTTTCTTTCTTCCTTTCTTCTTTCTTGTTTAATGTGTGTGGGGGGGGGCTGTCCAGAATCTCACTTTGTAGTCCAGGCTGACATAAAACATTATTATAGATCAGGTTGGTCTCATGACAGTCTGCCTGTCTCAGATGGTTGGGAGCTGCCATTCAGGTGCTAGGAACTGACCCTGGGTCCTCTGTAAAAGCAGCAAGCACTCTTAACCACTGTGCCATCCCTTCATCTCCAGTTTCTAATATTTATTTGCTATTTATTTATTTAATTATTTAGAGGCAGGGTCTCACAAAGTTCCTGGTGGGCCGGGAACTTGTTATATAGAACAAACTGACCTCAAGCGATCTGCCCACACTCTGAGTGCTGGAATTAAAGGCAGGCACTGCCACACCTGGTGAAGCTCCTCATTTTTATGTTATCTTTAAAAAGATGCTGAGGGCCGTGGATGTATACAGCAGGTGATAACTACGGTTCAGATGTCAACCCACCAGAGAAACGATTCTCTGATGGAGGAGAATCCTCTTCAGGAAAGGCTTGCGGGATCTCTGGCTCTGGAAGCTGTTGCTCATGTCTGTAATTTACGTTTGTCAAAGCAGCCATGTTGTCTCCCTAGTACCTGCACTGTAGTAATTTCACATGAAATGTGTATGTAATCTCATGATTGCATCTCAACTTTATGGGCACGTGTGTCTATGGATGGCAAGGAAGATGAGTTCTCGTTAAGCTATATAATTTCTTTCTTTTTTTTTTTTTGGTTTTTCGAGACAGGGTTTCCCTGTGGTTTTGGAGCCTGTCCTGGAACTAGCTCTTGTAGACCAGGCTGGTCTCGAACTCACAGAGATCCGCCTGCCTCTGCCTCCCGAGTGCTGGGATTAAAGGTGTACGCCACCACTGCCCGGCAGCTATATAATTTTGATAAATAGAAAAATATACTAGAAAAAAAATCTAAACTGGGAGGTGGTGGCGCACGCCTTTAATCCCAGCACTTGGGAGGCAGAGGCAGGTGGATCTCTGTGAATTCAAGGCCAGCCACATCTACAGAACAAATTCCAAGTCAGGTTCCAAAACTACACAGAGAAATGTTGCCCCCCCAAAAAAATCAAATACATAAATAAATAAAGTATACTAGGGTATGCTTCGTAACTAGATCTATTGTCCCACGAGGACTGTAAGACACTCAAAAGCCTGCTTGTTCCTTTTACTCAAATTACACACAGTTAGCTCATTTTCATCGCAGAGCAAGTTCAAACTAGACTAAATGTTTCTGCAAAAGGATCCTAAGTTAAAAACTTCACAGACATGCACAAGGTCAGAGTCACAGATGTACAGCCAAGGTTATTAACACAAAGTAGCCCAAAATATGTATGCCGCACTATGCCAACTTCTCTGATTTAACTTGGTTGATAGCACAGGCCAGAGGCCCCTCCCTGCTAAATTCCTTAGCAATTAACACCATACACAAACTTCTAATCTCAGTTTTTGATAAAAACTCAAAGTTCAACTAACTGTTGTCTTGGTCCCAAATAACAATTAATCAATTACCCAGGTCCAAAGAAAATTAGTCTTATGTCCAGCTACTGTAGATAAAGTTTCACAATTAGTCAGGCCTACAGAGGATGGTCTGGTCTTGCAGCCAAAGTTACAAGGTTCCCCCTTTTTTATGTTCTAGGATTACAAACAGATAAAAGAATATATTTTTAGGGTTGAGGCCTTTTCAATGCCTATGTCCTTGCCTATGTGTTGCTATGGTAATGGCTTGGCTTCCTATTGTTTACCCAAGGAGTGTGCTATGACCAATGAGATGTCACTCCCGTAACTTTCCTCTTGTTGCCTAAGCCTCCTGTAAAAAATTATTCAAGCCAGGTGAACAAGGAAGCGGGGGAGAACTGGGAAAGAGAATTGAAACAAAGGAGAACTAGAAACTGCAGAGGTGGACTTGAAGCTACAGAGCAAAAAAGAGCGTGACCCTCAGATCATGTGCGGGAGACTTTACCCCTCAGGTAGAAGAGGTAAGCTCGGTTTCCCTTCCTTACGGACTTCTTCCTAGAAGCCTGGATGCGGCCTCGAGGAACTGATTTATGTGTTTTGTGTTTATGTGTCTGAGTGTTTTGCTGGATCATGTGTGCGAGTGTGTGCAGCATGCGCATGCCTGCAGAGGACAGCAGAAGGCATTGAGTCCTCTAGAACTGGGGTACAGATAACCTCAGTCTTCTGGAAGAGCAATTAAGTGTTCCTAACCCCTGAGCCCGCTCTCCAGTTCCTAAATTTCTATTTATTTTGTTTTGTTTCATCTTGGTTTTTGAGACAGGGTTTCTCTGTGTAACAGTCCTGGCTGTCCCGGAACTCGCTCTGTAGACCAGGCTGGTCTCGAACTCATAGATCTGCCTGCCTCTGCCTCCCGAGTGCTGGGATTAAAGGTGTGCATCACGACCCAGCAAAGTGGCTGTTTTGGGGTTTTTTTTGTTTTTTTTTTTTTTTGGTTTTCGAGACAGGGTTTCTCCGTAGCTTTTGGTTCCTGCCCTAGAACTATCTCTTGTAGACCAGGCTGGCCTCGAACTCACAGAGATCCACCTGCCTCTGCCTCCCGAGCGCTGGGATTAAAGGCGTGCGCCACCACCGCCCGGCCAAAGTGGCTGATTTTTTTTTTCTCCCGCGTGACAGGCAGGGATACTCACCACTATACAAACGAGGACAAAGTGGCTGATTTTTAAACTGATTGCAAAGTACCAATAATTAAGATGAGTATTAACATATAAGTAGACACAGACATGAACTGACTACAAGTAAAAATCAGAAATCAGGCTGGAACTGGTGTCGCATGACTTTAACCTCAGTACTCGGGAGCCAGAGGCTGACAGGTCTCTGAGTTCAAGGCCAGCCCGGTCTGCACAGAGGGTTTTAGGACAGTCAGGGCTACACAGAGAAATCCTGTCTCAAAAAAAAAAAATCCAGAAATCAAACCCTAGACTTAGGATCAGTTGGTTCTTAAAAATTGACTTTAATTATGAAAGAAATTTTAAGTTCAGAGCAATATTGGGCAGAAAGTACAGTGAGTTCCCCAAAGTCCCTGCCCCCAGGCATGCAGCCTTTTTCACTGCTGGTATCAGGCATCTGCAGGGCACATTTCCAAACCCAGAAACCTCCTGGACACTGTCATCCACGGTCCACGGTTGTTAGGTCCCCCTGTGGGCTCGGCGCTCCGGGAGTTCTGACAGATGCAGACGTGTGCCTGACTATGGCACCGCATCAAATCCTTCCGCTGCTCCTCTGGTAATCCCTCTCTGCTCCCCCGGTCACCCTCCCTTCCTCCTAGGCCCTGGCAACCGACATTTTTGTTGTCCCTGTAACTAATTTTTTCTTTCTTTCTTGTGCCAGAAAATGAAGCTAGGGCTTTGCACAAGGAGGTGAGTGCGGTACCACTCAGCCACACCCTCAGCACTCCCATGATGGTGCTTTGAGTTTTGTTTTTAAGACACGGTCTTACTCTGTAGCCCATGCATTTCCAGAACTAACTGTAACACAGGATCAAACCCTTGCTCATCTTCCTGCCTAGGCCTTCCAGGATTTCAAACACGAACCACCATGCCCAATATATCCTTGGATGTTTAAAACAGCCCAGGCTGGCCTGGAATCCATCATCCTCCCGTCTTGCCTTCTGATGGGTGGGATTACAGGTAGGCAACACTGCACTCAGCTTGCCTCTATAGCTATTCCTTTCTTAGTGAACGGTTGAAAATAAACAGTAGGGATAGAGAGATTGTTCAAGGGTGAGAAATGTGTACTACTCCTTTAGAGGATCCCCGTTCAGCTCCCAGGACCCAGGTGGGCGGTGCACAATGGTGTTACTCCAGTTTCAGGGGATTTAGTGCCCTCTTCTGGCCTCCTCAGATACTACACTCACATGCACACTTCCAACATTAACACAAAACATTTATTCTACTTTTATTTATTTATTTAGGGTTTTTTGAGAGAGGATTTCTCTGTGTATCCCTGGCATTCCTCAGACTCATTCTGTGTACCAGGCTGGCCTCAAACTCAAAGATCTGCCTGCCTCTGCCTCCTGAGTGTTCGGATTAAAGGCGTGAGCCACTACTGCTAGGCAACATGAAAAAAATTTAAAAGAAAAATAAGATTAAAAAGAAATTACACAGTATTGAGCCTTTTAGTTTAGTTTTCTGACTTAGTAATACATATTTATGATTCTTCTATGTCTTTGTGACTTGATAGTTCATCTATTTATTTGGTCACCTACTCAAAGGTATCTTTGGTAGATTCCAAGTTTTGGAAATTATGAATAATGCTTTTATAAACATCCATAGAGAGGTTTTTTACTTTACTAAAATAGAAGGCTTTGTGCCACTCAGTCATCACTGAGAAAACAGATACTTAACATGTGCCCCAGGTCTTGACTTTCAGCACTCGGAAGGCAGAGGCAGGTGGATCTCTGTGAGTTCATGGCAGCCTGATCTACAGAGTGAGCTCCAGGACAGCCAGGGCTACACAGAGAAACCCAGACTCCAAAAAGAAAGAAAGAAAGAAAAGGACGGCAGCGAGAGCCCTGTGCTCCAGTACTACCAGCCCCACGGAGAACAAACAACCCCAACAATTAGACTGGCTTCATACTTGCCCTGCAGCAGAAGATGGACTTGAACTCTTGATCTTTCTCTTGTATCTACCCCCCAAGTGAGTGAAACAACACAGGTTAAAAATCATTTAAAAAGTCAGGTGTGGTGCACCTTTAGTCCCAGTGGGAGGCAGAGGCAGGCAGATCTTTGGGGGTTCGAGGCCAGCCTGGTCTACAGAGTAAATTGCAGTACAGTCAAGGCTGTTACATAGAGAAACCCTGTCTCTAAAAACAAACAAAAAAAACCATTAAAAGGAGGACTCAAGCATGGCCTAGTGGTTACAATCACTTGCTGCTCTTGCAAAGAACCATGTTTGGTTCCTAGCACCCATGTCAGGAAGCTCACAACTGCCTATAATTCCAGGACCAGGACAGCGGCTTTTGGCCTTGGAGAACACACACACACACACACACACACACACACACAAGCATTTCGTTTTTTGAGATGCTCAAGGAGGGCCGGTTGTGGAGCACCTGTGCAGCATGCAGGTGGCCTTGGGTTCCGTTCTCACCACACCACAAACTTGGGATAGTGGTGCATGCCTGTGGCCACAGCACTTGGGAACTGAAGGCAAGAGGATGAGAAGTTCCAGGTCACCCTGACCACAAAGTGAGCGTACCAAATGCCAGAGAGCCTGAAATACCAGCATTCTGTCTCAGAACACAAACAGTGCAGATGAGAAGGTTCCATAGGCTTGACGATCTGCATTTGATGCCTAGATCCCACGGAGAAGAGAGAGAGCCAGTCACCTCATAACCCCGCTGCCTCTTCACAGCTGAAGAACTTCCTATATTTTATCAAATGGAATAAATAAACAATTGCCCCCGGGGGGTCTTTATTTGTTGAAAGGATTCCTATAGCACATACATTGGTATCAATGTATACGCCTTTTCCCTATTTATCTGCCTTACATCAATTACACCAGTCTTGCATAGTTTATGGGCAGGGGGTGGGGAGGGCGCTGTCCTTCAGGCTTATTCCATATCCCGAAGCCGTGGCTTTGTGACCAGGGCTGAGAGCCTGTTTTTCACCAGCTTGTTAGACTGGTCCAAGGCAACAACCCTTGGAATCTAACACAGTGTCCCTTTGTTCAAAGATGTCAGTTCTCTGGGGAGTTTTTCTTGGTTATCTCAATCTTACATGCCTCATTAGCAAGGAGCGTCTTGCTTCCTCAGGATATCTCGAGAGAAATCCTGTTTTCTGTTTTTGGTGTGTTTTTTCTTCTTCCCCCAAATAGGATCTCGTGTATCTCTGACTGGTCTTGAACTTTTTAATATAACTCAGCAAGGTCTTGAACTCTCAATTCTCTTGTCCCCCACCTCCCAGTGGCTAGGATTATGCGTTGATATCACCATGGCCAGCTTGAAACTTGATTATTGGATCTTAAAAAGGATCCCATAACTGGGTGCGACGGCGCATGTCTTTAAAACCAGTGAGGAGGGGGCAGAGGAAGGAGGATCTCTGTGAGCTGAGATTCTCCTGATCTACATAGTGAGACTCTGTTTTAAAAAGCAAGCAAGCGAACCAACAGATTCTACCACTTCAGCAACCTCTTTAGGACATATAACGTGTGTCCACGGCCAGTGAAACAGGAACTAGAATGTAAGGACTGAAGTCCTGCCTCGGACATCCCAATAGACTTATCAACTCTATCTCCAAAACCTACTATAGTGACGAGGATGCTGCAGAGAGAGGGTGCTTAATAAGAGCTTGCTGTAAAGAGGAAAAGAAAAAAGGTCCAGATGATGAGGGACAGGAGGAACAGATAGGAGCATCTTTAAAGTCTCAGGTGCAAGAGCACAGCACAGAAAGCAATGCACACAGACGTGTGTGCTCCACAGTATAGAAAGCAGTGCACACAGACACGTGTGCTCCACAGTATAGAAAGCAGTGCACACAGACATGTGTCCACAGCACAGAAAGCAATGCACACAGACGTGTGTGCTCCACAGTATAGAAAGCAGTGCACACAGACATGTGTGCTCCACAGTACAGAAAGCAGCGCACACAGACATGTGTCCACAGTACAGAAAGCAGCGCACACAGACATGTGTCCACAGTATAGAAAGCAGTGCACACTGTATAATCAGTCTGGAACACCACACTGTTAACCATGTATTTATTCTAAGTTAACCTTTACCCCGGATGCAATACATCCGGCAACTCATGAGGAACGGTAGATTGAAGGTCCCTCCCACTGGTAGACCTGGTGCACGTGACCCCTCTGCTACACAGAGGAGCAATGAGGGAGGAAATGGAATCTAAGCGTTAAGGCTGACCAGAGCGGTTGAGACTGACTTTTGGAATGATTGACAGACCGCCTTCATGAACAGCCCCTGTGCCATCTGCTTACTGTAGAGAGAAACATCAAATGCCAGTCTTTTCTGTTAGACACCATAAAACTCTTGTTTCTGTAGAGGAGTCAAGTCTTTATCTCCCCCTTATAAAACCTTTATGCAAATGTTGGGATGGCTCCACTTTTGTTTACACCAAGCTTGGGCGTTCACAGAACTTGTTAGCCTGAGGCTGCCGCCTTCCTGGTTCATCTTCTTCCTGCCAACCAATCACCTAAGACTGTTAGGCAGAGCCCAGTCCTGGGCAAGGAACAGTCACCATGACAGAATAAAAACCAAATATGTTGGTGGAGGCTGCTTGCTCGTTCCTGGATGCCCAGACCCAAAATAATCACACAAAACTGTATTAATTAAACCACTGTTTGGCCAACAGCTTATCCATATTTCTAGCTAACTCTTATATCCTAAACTAACCCATCTCCATTAATCTGTGTATCACCATGTGATTGTGGATTACCAGGCAAGTTCTGTCCCTGCATCTGCTCCAGCGGGGCTACATGGCGTCTTGAGTCTTGAGACTCCGTCTTCTTTCTCCCCACATTCGGTTTAGTTTTTCCCCACCCACCAGCTTTACTCTGCCCTATCACAGGCCAAGGAAGCGTCTTTATTCATTAGCCAATAAAAGCAACACACAGACAGAAGGCCTTCCCACACCTCAGGTACACTTCCTGCCCTGGTGTGCTTCTGCCCCTCTTTATGAGCAGCTTTCTCTCTTGATCTCGTGTAAAGTTTAGCCATGTTCAGCTTCTTTAATTGGAGCGGGGGTCTTTTGCATTGCAATTCTGAACTTATTTCTAATATATTGGAGCCACATGCCTAGAAAATTTCCTAAGTCCTTTCTAGAAACCAGTAAGTACATCATGTAAAGTAATGTCTCAAAATTGAAATAACACAAAACAAGAGGTAAAAGTAAATGAAAATAAAGAGTCCGCTGTTCTCTCCTTGGTCTGATATAGAAAGGGGTGTGGTGACATTGACAGAGTAGTCTCAGTGTCCCACAAAGCAAAGCGCACACAAAGCAGAATTAGCTCAACAAGGCAATTCTTTTTGTATAAAGGGTGGGCTAGAACTCAACCCAGGCTCGCAAGTGCTGGTGGCCAACATGGCTCCCCTCTGTATTCCTGGCATAACTGATGACTGGTTCCCAGCCCATTGGTGGGAACGCAACGTCACCATCTGCTGAGACTGGCTGATCAACACAAAGAATGAGAGCCTCAGCAAATGAGTCCTCGCTGGGCTAACTACCTTTTATTTATTATTTATAGTTTCTCGCAATTTCTGCTTCTTTATTATATCTCTTTTTTCAAAATTTGCCAGCATATGTTGTTGGTTTTTTGAGGTCTCTAGAAAGAGTAAATTATTGTTATAAGTGGAACACTAGTTTAAGGTAAGCTGCCTTCCCAGAGACTGTCCCTTGACTGATTAGCCGACCTGGTCCAAGTGGAAGATGAATTTAACACCCAGGCCAGAAGTTCTATTTTCTTGATCAGAGTTTTGTCTCGACGGTCCCTTGCTGATACTTTGCTGTAATCTGCTATGAAGGGTGTCAGGTCACTGGCAGGGATTAGGCTGCCAAGGGCCAAAGGACATATTTTTACTTTTAGCCAAGAAGGAAACTGATTGCTTTTCTTTGGGCTTTTTGTAACTTAAACTGCCTAGCCAGTTTCTACCTTCTGCTCATAGTATCCCCCTCCCTCTGAAGAGGTAACCCTAACTAGCATCGTGGAATTGGGGCTATGAACCATCGGGGTCTAGGGTGTTGGATGTGGCAGTTTTGGGTGCCCCTCCAAGAGGCTGTCAACAAGACCCCATCTGTTAGATGTAGGGAAGAAAGGAAGGCATTGGCTCTATCTTGAAAGAGACGTGAGGGAGAAGGGAAGGCAAGAGTGTTGTTTCTCAAGTCCTGGGCAGGAGAAGTCAGCATACAGGGTGTGTCCAAATCTCCTGGCTAAGGTTTTAATACGAACCATCCTTTACCGTGGATAGCTCCTGAAGTGAGATGAAGTCTGAAATCCTAGTCTGAGCATTATTCTCTTTTCAATAAGATCAGCCAGGCTTGGTGGCACACGCCTCTAATCCCAGCACTGGGGAGGCAGAGGCAGGCGGTTATTTGTGAGGTTCAGGTCAGTCTGGTCTACTTAGCAAGTTCCAGGCCAGCCAGGGCTACGCAGTGAAACCCTGCCACAAACTAGAAATTATTAACGAGAAATAGCTGTCTAAATAACATCCCTTGTGGATTTACATCTATCGTCTGTGGAGTATGAGCCCTTGGATGGTTAAAAAAAAATCAGTCATTGGGACTAGAGAGATGGCTCATAGGTTAAGAGTACTGGGTGCTCTTCCAGTGGTCCTGAGTTCAGTTCCCAGCACCCATATGGTGGCTCACAACCATCTGTAATGAGATCTGGCTCCCTCTTCTGGCCTGCGGGTAGAGCTCCGTATACATAATAAATAATTTTTTTAAATCAATCATTTTAGGCTTGGTTATAATTTCTTGCTGGATGTTTCAGACCATGTAAGTGGCCATAATTAGTCATTTGTTTTTGCTGTAAGGGCAGTTGGAAAGGTGTCCTCAAGAATCCCTTGGGTTTGAGAGAAGCATCTCCTCTGACCTTTCTGTTTTCTTTCTTTTTATTTCGGGGGTGGATGGAAGTTTTAACCACCACCTGGCCGTGTATATCATTTTAAAGTCTCATCTTTTACACGCCCAAACAAACCCAGACCTTCATAACTTGCATAAGCGTTCTAGTTTTCTTTGCCATTCTGGAAACATCTAGCTGCCTTAATCTTCACACGCAGATCCTTGTTTACTAAACTATTTTCACTTTTATATCCTTTTAATGTTTGGCTTTATTCACTGGGCTTCAATCTTAATACCATGAGGCATAATACCAACAGCAAATAAATTCACTGTCTGTTGTGAGGAGTTTCTCCTCTTGGGGGATAAGTGATGTCTACCCTTCCTCAGGAGATATCCATGATGGGGCTGGAGAGAAGGCTCGGCGGTTACTGGCTGTTCTTCCAGAGGTCCTGAGTTCAGTTCCCAGTCTCCACATGATGGCTTTCAACCATCTATAGTGGGGTCTGTTGCCCTCTTCTGGGGAGCAGGCATGCATGCATATAAAGCACTCATAGACATAAAATAAATAGTCTTTAAAAAAAATTCCCATGGGCCGGGCGGTGGTGGCGCACGCCTTTAATCCCAGAACTCGGGAGGCAGAAGCAGGCGGATATCTGTGAGTTCGAGGCCAGCCTGGTCTACAAGAGCTAGTTCCAGGACAGGAACTAAAAACTACGGAGAAACCCTGTCTCGAAAAATCCAAAAAAAAAAAAAATTCCCATGACAAACCGTCAAAGTCCACCCTGAGCCGTTCCCATAGCTAAGCCCTTGGCTTTGGATGAGTGTGTGTGGTCCTTATATGGTACAGGGAGCCGCTCCCATAGCTGAGCCCTTGGCTTTGGGTGAGTGTGCGGCAAATACAGAGAAGGAACAGATACAGAAAAGCATCATCAAATAGATGTTTACGACATCTGGCAAAACAGCTAAGGAATCCAGCTGTGATGCTGGAGTTGCTACTGAGAGAGAGGTCTTTAGACAGAGTCCCCTCTAACAGCTCCATGACAAGCGTCCCATTTACCACAGACATCTTTATCTCGGGAGATAAACATTAGTACATACAAACAATATTGTTCCTTTCTAAAGCCTAACCATCGGCTTACACTGAACGGGAGGCCTTGCTGTTGAGTCAGTGACAACTGGTTGGACCCAAAGCCACTGTCCTGTAACCGGAATTGATCTGTTCAAATGAGACTTATCATCTGTTGGGAACAGGGATTGACAAGAGACAGAAACACATATAAACACACACACAAGTGCTATACAAGACGGAACACTTAATTACGAGGGTTGCCATCTGATATCTTTAAATGACATAAGGTCACAAGTGAGTGGCAGTCAGAATCCATGACTTCTCAGCATCAAGCAGACAGAAGTACTACCTTTACCAATGTCTAACCTGAGACTCTCCGTGGCTAGACTTGGGAAGACCAACTCCTTGGAAGTCTGTACCCACAGAGTTTGGGTTTGCTGCAAATAGAGGCAGGTGACCTGAAAAACTTGATAAATATTAATAGTTTCCTGCTGACGCTGTTTCCCAGCTGCCCCGACCTGGCCAGGCAAGACAGCTCTGGAAGGGAGGAACTATGGGAGGTAACCTAATAGACATGCGGTCGCCATTTCCGCTCCCAGAAAGCTCGCAGTCACCTTCCTGTGGGCATTTTCTCATCAGCCCACAGGATGTGTGGCATCCACTCACCCATCCACAGGACGTGCCTTCTCGCCATGAATAGACATGGTCCTGCCTATCTGAGGTCAGACTAGCAGTTCTGCTTTCTGTCTCTTTAAGCCACCCACAGAAATCTAACCAGCACTCTATTCCCTACAAAGAGGACAAGTTAGAGGATAGAAGAGACAGGGAAACCTCAGGGCCAAAACTCCCATATTCCCTTTAATCGCTCCTGTTAGTCTTTTTTCTCAAATATGTAATCTGTAAATTTATATCATATCTTTCAGTCTAGACAGGAGGCAAGCACACTAGTGCTCAGGCGGACGTCTCTTTTTACAGGAGGCTATCAGGAGACAATGACCTTAAACTCCTGAGTGTCTTCCTTCGGCCTTCTGAGTCCTAGGATGATAGGTGTGCCCTCCATAACTGGCTTTGCCACCTACCCATTTTTGTTTTGGGGTTTCATTTTCTTCCTTCCTTTTTGTTTTGTTGTTGTTTGTTTTACTGATTAGTTGATTGACAGGGTCTTTCTGTGAAACCCTGGGCAGCCTGGAGTTTAGGCAAACAAAGCTAGACTCAAATTTGTGTGATCCTCCTGTGTCTGCCTTCCACAGGCTGTGATTACAGGCACATATCACTAATCCTATCTTTAGGGCCTTGCCATACATTCTTTTTTTAAAATTTTTTTTTATTATTTATTTATTTATTATGTATACAATATTATGTCTGTATGCCTGAAGGCCAAATGAGGGCGCCAGACCTCTTTACAGATGGTTGTGAGCCACCATGTGGTTGCTGGGAATTGAACTCAGGACCTTTGGAAGAGCAGGCAATGCTCTTAACCACTGAGCCATCTCTCCAGCCCCCCCATACATTCTTAATAAAGACTTTTCCCCCTATAGCCCTGGACTGGAACTAATGGAGATCTGCCTACCTCTTCCTCCTGAGTATATAGTGGTATATTAATTGTGTTTTAATAAATGAAGCTTTCCTGAAGATCAGAGAGCAAAACAGCCACACTAATCAGCCATACAGGCCAGGCAGTGGTGGCACACACCTTTAATCCCAGCAACCACACTAGTTAGCCATAGAGGCCGGGCAGTGGTGGTGCATGTCTTCTTAATCCCAGCATTAGAGAAGACAGGTCTCAGTCTCAGTCTGAGGATTCATAGAGGTGAGATCGTCCATTTTGGCCTAAGGGAGAGGTAAGAGCTAGTGGCTGGCTGCTTTGTTTCTCTGATCTTTAAGCTTGAACCCCAGTATTTGTCTCTGGGTTTTTATTATTTATGCTACATCTGGTACCCAATTTTGGGGGTACAAATTCATGAAAAAGTTGTTTGCTTATGGCTTTACAGTCACTGGCATAGGCCAGAGCTACACGCAGCCAGAGTCACCGTCCTGCTGGCTAGGTTGTTTTTTTCTTTTCTTCTGTCAGGCTTTCCCTAAACCCCCTTCTCAGGATGCTGCCAAACTAGGTAGCTGCCTTGAAATCCAGTCAGGCTTTTACCGATCTATGCAGCAGCAATAAGCCTCACACATTCACCATCATCAGTGGAAGACTTGGTGAGAAAATTGGGAATTCTTTAAGGGAGGAATTAGTGAAAACGGAGAGTTTTTTCCCCTTTAAAGAGTGGAAGACACAATAGAGAAAGTTAGGTCTCTGTATGATTATGTAATGCTTGATTTAAAAATGGAATAACTAAATGAAGGAATAGTCAACCAGGATTGACATACTGTTAATTATCATTTTGATAATCCTTGTTGTTGTTTTGATAATTCTTGGTTTATCTCTTAAAAAGGTGTTTGGTATGAGTGCCGAGCTACAGGCCCAGAGGAATTTAATGGAGAACCAATTTTAGTGTTGCATTATAAGGTGAGAAAGGAACAGCCTAAGGTTTTCAAACAACAAACCTTAATATATCTAGTAACCTTACAGGAATTGCCAAATGATAGAGGCTCTATAACGCCTGAATGGACTCCTGTGCCAATGTTATATTTAAGGAGATTCAAGGAAGCAATAGTCTCATATGGCATGCATTCACCTTTTGTGAAGCAAATGTTAAACTTACGGTCAGTTTGTAATACAATTATCTCTAAAGACTAGATAGACTTGGTTAAAGGTGTTTTACAGCCTGGTCCACAATTACAATGAAGAACCTGGTTCAGAGAAGAGGCTAAGACTATTGAACAATGGAGTAAAGCTAGAGGTAAGGAAATCTCCCAAATTCTTGGAGAAGGAGACTATGTTCCTATAGAAAGGCATCCCTATATGATGATCACATCCTGGCTTTATGCCATACAGCAACTTTGAATGCTTGGGACAGAATTGAAGAAGTAGGAAAGAAGATTGAATCTAAAGTCATACAAAGCCCAAAAGAAACCTTCACGGATTTCTTACAAAGATTGACATCAACAGTGAATAGAATGATACCAAATTCAGAAGCTAGGCAAATAATAATTGGATCTTTGGTTTTTTAAAATGCTAATTCTCAATGCAAAAGAATAATTAAAGGAAAGGTCATCACCTCTGAAGGAATGGATTCAAGATACAATTAATATTGAATCTCATGACCATGATGATGCATGGATAGGAAAGGTGGTTTCCAGAGGTTGGAGGAAAAAACAAAATGTTAAGTGTTATAATTGTGGCAAATAAAGTCACTTTAAAAGGGATGGTAAATAGGGCATTCCTATAAACAATGTTTTTTTCTAAGCATAATCCAAACAGAACAACCCTCCTTTCTGGATAATGTGGAAGGTGTGGCAAAGGCAGGCATTGGACTAATGAATATAGATCAACAAGAGACATTCAAGGTAATCCTTGCCATCAGGAAACTCCTTGAGGGACCTCTTGCAGGCCCCTATGTCAAATCTAGTTCACAGCAATTAGAGAACCTAAGGCCTTTATTTAAAAAAAAAAACATGCTGTTCTGGATAATAGAACAGCTATAAAAGATAGAACAAAAAATCAGAAGAAACTATAAAGTGAGTATTTTGGCAAACCTCTATAAATGAACAAAGACCAAATTACAAATACAAAAAATAGTGTTGTCATTGAAGGTCTGGTAGACACAGGTGCGGATGTAACAATAATTTTATCAGACTCTTGGCATCCAAATTGGTCTCTTCAGAAGGTAAATGTGCAGCTTTTTGGGAATGGAACTTTATCTCAGGTAAAATAGAGCATGAGATGGGTCAAATGTATAGGGCTAGAAGGACATAGAGAAATATTAAAGTTATATGTTGCTAACATAGCAATGAATTTTTGGGGACATTATTTGTTACAGAAATGGAATACTCAGATTAACATTCCCAATCTTAGAAACAAACCATAAATTAATATATTTCTGTAAAAAATATTACAAGATATTATAAAGAACAGTCACCAACCATTCAGGTTGTACATGAACAGGGCACAACAGCTCCTGATCTTCCAAAGGTACCAACAGCCTTACCTTTAAAATAGTTGACAGACAAAACTGTGTGGGTTGTACAATGGCCTTTAACAACAGAGAAACTGCAGGCCATAGAAAGAGGTGGTACAGAAGCAACTAAATGCTTAGTATATTGAAAAATCAGCCAGCCCTTAGAATTCTCCTGTATTCATTGTGAAAAAGAAATCTGGAAAATGGAGAATGGTAACAGATCTAAGAGCTATTAATAAGGTGATTCAGCCAATTGATTCTCTACAGTCTGGAATTCCTTTGCCTTTTTTATTGCCTAAAGGATGATCTCTTACAGTTATTGATTTAAAATATTGTTTCTCCACTACACCTTTACAAGAAAAGGACAGAGAAAAATTTGCCTTCATAATGTCTACTTACAATAATAATTCTCAGCCTACTAAGAGATATCAATTGAAGATTCTCCCACAGGGAATGTTAGATAGGCCCACCCTGTGCCAATATTTTGTACAACAGCCATTGGGCATGAAACGTAAGCAATTTCCTCAACATATAGTTTACCATTACATGGATGACATTTTACTACCTGATTCAAATGTACTTTAGAAAGAATGTTTAAAGAAGTAAAGAAAAGTTTGCCTTGTTGAGGATTACAAATTGCTCCTGAAAAAATACAAGTGGAGATTTTATTAATTATTTAGGCTATAAAATAAGTTTATAAAAAATTAGACCTCAGGCCTGGAGAGATAGCTCAGTGGTTAAGAGCAATGGCTGCTCTTCTAGAGGTCCTGAGTTCAATTCCCAGAACCCACATGGTGGCTCACAACCATCTCTAGTGGAATCTGATGCTCTCTTCTGTCTTAAAGGTGTACATACAGATAAAGCACTCATATACATAACATAAATAAATCTTTAAAAAAAGAACAATATATAATCAAAATATATGCCTGGAGAGCTCTTTATTTAAAAAAATTAGACCTCAAAAGGTGCAAATTAGGACAGATAGAATGCAGACTTTAAGTTATTTTCAAAGATTGCTAGGAGGTATTACCCATCTACAGTGCATTGATTAACTGATTAATTTAAACAAAACCTTAGATGGTGAAAAGGACTTAGATAGTCCCAGGAAATTATCAGCTGAAGCTGAGAGAGAATTGACTTTGATTGAAGAGAAATTACAGAAGGCACATGTGAATCATGTGGACCTGAATCTTAACTGCATTCTGGTCATATTACCCTTCAAATATTCCCCTATAGGAATTTTAATACAGAGGGAAGATATTATCTTAGACTAGAACTTCTTATCACATAAACAGAGTAAAAAATTAAATCTTATGTGGAAAAGATCTCTGAGTTAAATCTTTTTTTTTTTTTTTTTGGTTTTTCGAGAAAGGGTTTTGCTGTAGTTTTGGAGCCTGTCCTAGAACTAGCTCTTGTAGACCAGGTTGGCCTCGAACTCACAGAGATCCATCTGCCTCTGCCTCCCAAGTGCTGGGATTAAAGACGTGTGCCATCACCACCTGACACATATGTTTGGTTTTTTTTTTTTTATGACAGTGAGACATGTCTGCTGCTGACAGCACCAGCCTACTTCAGAGAAGATAATGGGCATCGAACAAACTCCACATGGAGTTTACTTTCTATGTGGCAAAAGTAAGCCACTGGGCAAGAAAATGCCCTTGCCTCAACTTCCGACAGTATGCTGTTCTAATTGGACAAGCAGGATACACAAGAAAGTGACTGTCAAATATTGTCAAGATAAGGCAGGACAGCCCTCCAGAATATCCTGCTTCACAGAAAAGTCTGTCAAATATCCTAGGCCTGTAGGCCGAAGATGGATGCCCCAATGTTGCAGAGGAAATCTGGGTGATAGTCCAGGCAGCCAGCTGTTTCTGTCATTTCTCATGTTTTTTGGAAGTTGCTTGCTTGTACTTCCTGCTTACTAAGTTAATATTATTTCCTTCTCTGATCTCTGAGGTAGTTAAAGACTAGATAGTTATAGTTTTCCTTGGTTACCAGGCTCATAAGAGAAACTCGCTAAAGAGGTCTAAAGTATTAAAGGTTGAGAGACATTAAAAGATAATTTTATAATGCAAATTAAAATAGAAAGTGAATTAGGTACAGCCTTTTGGACTCATCAAGATAGCATAGCTATGGGGTATTTTTTTTTAATTTGTCAAATACAAATGGACTAGACATTGATGTACTTATTGCCTGTATATATTATATAGCTAATTAAGCATAATTAATAAAATCCCAGAGATAGGTACTGGGGTTCAACCTGAAGGTCAGAAAAGCAAAGTAGCCAGCCACTTGCTCTTACCTCTACCTCAAACTGCAATGGCAATCCTGCCTCCAGAAATCCTTAAAATGAGACTGACTGAGAGTTGTCTCCTGCTGTCTTATATTCCTCTCTGGGGCCAGGATTAAGGGCATGCAGCACTACTGCCCAGTTTCTATGGCAAACTGGTGTGGCTACTGGGATTAAAGGTGTGTGTCACCACTGCCTGGTCTATAAGGCTGACCAGGGTGGCTGTTTTACTCTCTGATCTTCAGACAAGCTTTATTTATTAAATACAAATGAAATATCACTACATTCCCCCTTTTTGTCTAAAGTAAAAAAATAAGTACAGTGATTATATACAATATATACAGGTATAAACAAAGGCTGCTTTTTCGTTTCCTGGCTACCCATACCTCAATAATCACACAGAAACAATATTAATTATGCTATTTGGCCAATGACTCAGGCATATTTCTAGCTAGCTCTTTAATCTTAAATTAGCCCATTTCTATTAATCTATGTATCGCCATGAGGCTGTGGCCTACAGGTAAAATTCCAGTGGTGACTTTCTCCTTCAGCAGCTACATGGTGTCTCTTTGACTCCGCCTACTTTCTCTCTATATAACTCTGTTCAGATTTCCCACCTGTCTTGTTTTGCTAAGCCATTGGCCAAAACAGCTTCTTTATTAACCAATGGTAATAAAACACATTCACAGCATACAGAGGGAAATCCCAGGTCATACAGGTAATAAATATATCAACAGTTATTGTACTTAGTATATATAGTTTTTCTTCTGCTAGTTATAGCCTTCTTTTTTATTTTAGACAAAAGGGGGAAATACGGTGGTACATTATTTTTGTTTTAATAAATAAAGTTTGCCTGAAGATCAGAGTGCAAAGCAGCCACACTAGTCAGCCACACCAGTCAGGCAGTGGTGGCTCACACCTTTACTCCCAGCAGCTACACTAGTTAGCCATAAAGGCCGGGCAGTGATAGTGCATGCTTTAGTCCCAGCACCAGAGAGGAATATAAGAGGGAAGGAGACAGCTCTCAGTCTCCCTCTCAGCCTGAGGATTCGTGGAGGCAGTATTGCTCATGTTGGTCTGAGGGAGAGGTAAGAGCCAGTGACTGCCTGCTTCACTTCTCTGATCTTTCAGCTTGAGCCCCAATATCTCTCTCTGGGTTTTTATTATTCGTGCTATACGAGTGCTGGGATTAAAAGAAATCCACACCACCAGTTATGTATACTGACTTCATTACATTGGCTGTAATGAAGACTATTTGCTCTGGAATTATCTTCTTCTGAATATTGGGCCAGGTGCCTTCTTATACATGGAAAGCCTGTACAATCCTGAATAGGTTGGTGTGTGTGTGTGTGTGTGTGTGTGTGTGTGTGCAGTGCACCAGCAGAGCTGAGCACTTTTATGTGGAAAGCATGTACAGTCCTGAATAGGTTGGTGTGTGTGTGTGTGTGTGTGTGTGTGTGTGCACGTGTGCAGTGCACCAGCAGAGCTGAGCACTTTTATGTGGAAAGCATGTACAGTCCTGAATAGGTTGGTGTGTGTGCACGTGTGCAGTGCACCAGCAGAGCTGAGCACTTTTATGTGGAAAGCATGTACAGTCCTGAATAGGTTGGTGTGTCTGTGTGTGTGTGTGTGTGTGTGTGTGTGTGTGTGTGTGTGTGTGCAGTGCATCGGCAGAGTTGAGCACTTGTAACAAAGCAGTTGGAAAACTTGGAATTTGTAGTACCTTACCCTTTGAGAACTCGTTGTTGCTTCCTGCTCCATTTAATCCTATTCACTGTTGCTGACACCTCTGGTCATGTACTTTCTTGATTCTGAAACTCAAGGTGCCTTCCCTTGGTCGCCACTTCAGAGTGTCCTCTTGTCGCTCCATTTGAGCACGGAGTAGATCATGTCTAGTACTGTACTTTTTCCTTGACCAGAACCATCTTCCCACTGTCCCAGCACTGCGACTGTCACAAACAAGGGCTCAGTGCTTGGGTGCTTGGGCGTGTGTGCTCAGAGTGTGGGCAGAAGGGGGTCATGGAATGGTAACAAAGTATGTCTTCTTTTTAAAGGAAAGTAGCCACTGTTTCTGGACTCAAGTGTATTTGTGTGGGTTGGGGTGCTTTTGTCCCTTCTCAGGCAGGTGAGCAGTAACTACCAGGCTGTCCCCAGTGGAGACCTGGACAAGGTGCGGGGGGGCTGTGTGAATGTTCAGCCACATCAGCATCACAGCAGAGGCTGGGGCTTACTCGGGTCACACGCTCCATCTCAGGTGTGCCAAGAAGGTACTGGTATGGGGGAGAATGCATGAAGAGTGAGGCATGTCCGAGGCACAGGTGGCCCTGGCAGCTCTGGAGGATTGTGGAGAAGTGAGCATGGGAGCCATGGGCACAGAGATTGAAGAGGAGAAGCATTGAGTGTGGAGGGGCAAGTGGAGGTGTCGTCTCCGGTTCCCTTAGCCCCTCGGCATGGCTGCTGTTGCGTTGTTTACAATCACAGTTTCTATAGAAACCTATATCGCTTGTGCTGCCTACCTTTGCTCATGAATGAACAGAATGTCTAGGCTCCAGTCGCCTCTATTAGCATAGGCAGCAAGAACAGCACTGATATACATGTTTTCATTCCTAGACCCCACATGGTGACAGGAGAGAACCAACTTCCAGAAATTGTCTGTTAACTTTGACTTCCTCATATTCATACTGCATGGCCCACAGGCACACACACAAATACACTACATAAATGTGTCTTTTTCATATTTATTTATTTATTTATTATGTTTACAATATTCTGTCTGTGTGTACGCCTGCAGGCCAGAGGAGGATACCAGACTTCATTACAGATGGTTGTGAGCTACCATGTGGTTGCTGGGAATTGAACTCACGACCTTTGGAAGAGCAGGCCAATGCTCTTAACCTCTGAGCCATCTCTCCAGCCCCCATAAATGTCTCTTTTTTAAAAAAATTTTTAGTTAAAAAAGTCAGGGGTTTCCCCACCCCACCCCATCACCAAATCTGCTATTTGGAAAGCTTCTTCATTTAAGGGGCATGCTAGAAAAGCTTAGAAATGGAAGGCTTAGTTGGGTATGGTGGTGCATGCCTTCAGTCCAAGTACTCAGTAGGCAGAGGCCAGGAACTTCTGAGTTCTAGGTCCTGTGTCAAAAAAAGGAAGGAAGGAAGGAAGGAAGGAAGGAAGGAAGGAAGGAAGGAAGAAAGGAAGGAAGGAAAGAAGGAAGGAAGGAAACTGGAGAGATGGCTCAACAATAAAAAAAATGAACGTATCAACTCACAGTTGTTTGTAACTCCAGTCTTAGGAGATCCAAAGCCCTCTTCTGGCCTCTGCCAGAGCAAGGCATACACATGGTACACAGATATACATGCAGACAAAACACTCATAAATGGGGGAGAGGGTAGCTGAATGAAACTGAAGAGATGGCTAGGCAGTTAAGAGCACTGGCTGTTCTTCCAAAGGACAGGGGTTCAATTCCCAGCACCCACATGGCAGTTTACAACTGTGTGTAACTCCAGTCTCAGGGGATCTGATGCTCTCTCTGCCCTTCTTTGTCACCAGGTGGTGTCCACGTGGTGCACAGACAGACAGGCAGGTAAAACACTCCTGCACCACCTCTCTTGCCCACCCCTCCACCCCTCTGGCTTCTGGTGGCCCAGGCTGTTCCACAGGTCCCAGCCAGGCAGCTCCAGCATGGAGGACAGGGGGTAAGGTCAGGAGGAATCTTTTCATAGTTGATTGTTTGACTTGTACTGAGTGCCTAGTGTGCACGGGGCAGTGTCTTAGGCATGGGCACGGTATGGTGGAAAGCAGCACCCCAGAACCGTGCCTGGCAAATACTGGATCTTGGTAAATGCCTGCTGGATGACAGGAATTCACGATTACACGTAATTATCTATTTTGTGTAGGTTCCCTACTTGAAGCATCCCTTAAGGGCTCTTGGTTTTTAAAAATTTTAATTAGCTTATAAAGTGTCAGGATTTTGTAAATGGCTTTTGTTGTTGTTGATTCGCCTTCCTACTCTTCTCCTCCCCCCCTTGTACCTTTCCAGTCCTCTTTCATGTCACGTGTGTCCTCTTGTTCCTCCAGCCTCTTCCCTTGTCATCATCATTCTAGTTTCAGAGCTCACACCTACTTTCTCTTCCTTTATTACACACGCCTATGTGGGCCTTGAGGTCCTTTGGATGACACTTAGCCGGCCCTGTTTCTTTGGAGAAAACTCTCTGTTGGTAGTTTGGGTGCTTAATTGTCGTAGTTCTTTTTGCATTGTAGATATTAACGTCATCCTTCGCCCTTAAGTACATCCGGGAAAGATTTTCTCCCATTCTTTAGGCTGACTGTTCTCTCTACTCCGTATCTTTTGTATAAACTTTTTAATTTTATGTAGTCCCATTTTTAATTCTCCGAGCTGTTTCTGCGACAATGAAGTCATGTGTAAAAAATTCTTGCCTATATCTATTTTTTCTTGAAATTTATTCCTTTGCTTTCCTCCGTATTTCAGACCTCAGGCTGAGCCTCTTCGATTCCCGCCAAAGCAAGGGGGCGTGGTTCCCGACGCGGCTTGATGACGACATTTCGGCGCCGAGTGGCCGAATGGCGGTTTCCATATTTTGTGAAGCTCGAGATTTGTGCGATCAGCACCGCAGGTGAGTGGCGGAAGCCGCGCGTGAGGCAGCCCCGCACCGTGCGGTTTCCTCGAGTCCCCGCCGAGGCCGGCTCGGTTCTTCCCCGAGCCTTGGGACTTCGGGGCTCCCGGCAGCTCCTGCGAATCGGGGCCGGCGGGGAGCGGAGGGCCCAGCTGCACCCTCACGCCACCTCCAGGGCCATGCCTTTCTGCCGCCTTCCTGCGTGGTCCTCACAGCCAGTCCCGGTAGGGGCTTGATGGACTCGTGATGCGGGAGTTGAGGGAGGGAGGACTTGGAGTGAAAACTGAACCTTGGGCTTAGCTAGTGGTGTTGGTCGTAGAACTCGGTGTGGGTCCAGGTTCTCTACCTTCTGACTTTTCCGAGCCTCGGTTTCCTCCTCTGTAATAGGGTAGTCTCGAAACTTCGCGATCAATAAATGGGGGCAAGCCGCAGCTTCTCATAGAGTAGCCAAAGGAGGGCCTGGCTGTGGCGCGATAATCTTGGCCTGAGAGCGTTAATGCTCAGTCGTTAGAAACCTCAAAGACAGAGCTGAAATCCGCGCCTGAAGAAAGTGGGTATTGAGGGGTCAAGTGAAGCGAACGCCTTTGGCACTGCCTGCGCAGTGGCACGGGGCGTGGCTGACAGGGTCTCAAATCAAGTGGGTAAGAGTCGTTGAAAAAGCCGTGGAAAGACCCACGTTTGAGATCTCTGGCCCTCCCTTTCAGTTGCCTGCTTTCTGTGAGGAGAGAGTTACTTGTCTCCACTAGAGCTTTGTCCTTATCAAATACTCCACAGTTTTGTGCCGCTCTGATCATTTTGGAGTAGTTTGTAATTTTGGTCAGGACTGAGACATTTTAAGTTTTCCTTAATACTAAAACCGATAGTTTAAGAATTGGAAAAAGCTGGGAAGTGATTGTCTTGCCAAATGGCATAGATTGGTGTGGTCTCCTCAAAACTGCAGCTTCCTTCAGCTCCTGCTGCTCAACTTCTCTCCTCACAGACTGCCAGTTGCCACCTTGGCATCTTTACTCCTGTAATGGGCAGAGCTGTGGGGAAAGACCTCACTAGTCCATCAGTGGAATGCAGGCTTCTTCTCTGTCCTTGTTGACTATGATTACTTAGTGTTTCTGACTGCGGTGGCCAGAGAGATAGGAAGCTGCAGAGCTAGTCCTAATTTTTGGTGGCCATTTCAAAGGCTTCCTTCCTAGAACTTGCTCTTCATTTGTTAGAAAGATCACGTTATATGCTTTGCCCTTCTCTTTCAAATAAGAGGTTTGTAAGGAGTTTACCTGGGTCTTGGCTCTGCTGCTTACTGGTTGGGTGTCAAGAAAGCTTTTGCAGTGTTCCACCTGCTTCCTTATTTGTGTCCGCCTCATGAGGTTATGTGAAGATGGACTTTCTGCCCTTCCGAACTTAGCACCTTTTGCATTTGCTTTCTTTTAGTTACAAAGTCGCAAGGCCGAGCCAACTTAAGTGAGGTATCTGCGTAGAATATTAGAGGAGCCAAACCGAGATCTGCTCAGATCTGCAGACTTGGGGGAGGAATCTGCTTCCAAGCTTTCTCAAGTGGCTCTCAGAATCCAGTTCCTTCGAGATCTTGACTTCTAGCTGAACTCTGCTTTGTGTCCACTGACATTGTACTTCAGTTGGTTCTTTAAACTCTCTTTACATCAGTGATTAGAGGGGTGTTTGAATAGCCATGCAAGAACAGTCTTGGGAGATGTTCTGCCTGTCACTGTAATTAGATAAGGAAACAAATGGAAGGCTCTTAAAGCCGGTCCAAGCATCTAGCAAGTGCTATATAAGTCTAACCAAGCAGTGGCCACCTCCGAAGCTGTGGTCTGTATGAGCGTGGCATTTTAGAAATCAAAGGAATATGTGGTGTGATTTGTGACAAGCTCAGCACCTGCTCTCCTGGGCACTGTGAAATTGTCTAGTCTGTTGTGTAGAAGATGCAGAGGTTTTGTCTTTGCTTTTCCACAGTGGTTTCCTAGCACGGCCGTTGCTGACTTGCCACAGGCTGCTATGGCATTCCCTCACCTGCAACAGCCCAGCTTTCTCCTGGTAAGTGTCAGCTACCTTTGGGAGAGTTGCTGGGGGTGATTCTATAGCAGAGGGACTTAGGACTTCTTTCTTCTGATTTGAAGGACTCATTTTTAGGGGACAAAGAACCTTGCTATAGAGCCCTGCTGCCCTCTGTTTTTTGAGACGGGGGGTCTTTTTATGTAACTCTGACTGTTATGGAAATTGCTATGTAGACCAGATTGACTTTGAGCTCACAGAGATTCGACTGCCTCTGCCTCATGAGTGCTGGGACTAAAGGTGTGCACTACCATACCTGGCTGTGCAGGCCTCTTGAAGTCTAGTCCATCCTGCCTTAGTTCACCAAGTGCTGGGATTATTGTGGGCTTGTCCCACCGTACTCAGCTGATTTGAAAATCTCTCTGCTAGATTTTTTTTTAAAAATAGGAAACAATACCAAAATCAGTGTTAGAATACTTACTTGCCTTCACTTAGTTCAGGATATTACATGCATTCAGTCTCTGAACTCTCCATGGAGTCAGTGTGTTGTCCCCATATCCCGTGACCTTAGTAGATCTCCTTGGCTTTTGTCCTGAGTGTTTTGCTGGCTTATTTGTTGTCTAAATGAATATTGAATTGGCAGAGGCCATTGTCTATAGTTCCAAATTAATTTATTTTTGAGTTTATAATATAATTACATCATTGCCTTCTTTTTTTAATGTGACTCCAGTAAGTTGCTATCCACTGATTAAGAGAAAACAGGTGGCTGGGTGGTGGCGCACGCCTTTAATCCTAGCACTCGGGCGGCAGAGGCAGGCAGATCTTTGTGAGTTCAAGGACAGCCTGGTCTATAGCCTGAGTTCCAGGACAGCCAGGGCTCCACGAGAAACCTTGCCTTAAAAAACCAAAAGGAGAGAGAGAGAGAGAAAGAGAGAGAGAGAGAGAGAGAGAGAGAGAGAGAGAGAGAGAGAAAGATAGAAGTGTTCTGTTCTCAGCATTTATTGGCCATTCTTACTGTTGGTCACAGATGCAATCATGGGTGGTTGAGGAAGTGGAAATTTTACATCTGTGTATCACCCATACAATAGGAGTCCTGTCCTGACTGTGGGACTGATCCTAACGCTGACCCCCTACTTGTGGGCCAGGGGGAGTCAGTTTCCTTTTGATAATGCCGCTCTCTGAAGTAACAGGCTGCCCGAGGGAGCCCCTGAGAATGTCTGTTCTAAAGGTGGTAGAATTATAGCATCTTTCTTCTAGAAGCTCGCTGTGGCTCTTTGATACATGCAGCCCTTGATGCGTCAAGTGCTGGAACCAATGCTTGTGTTTCCCTTTTGATTAGACACAAATTGTAGCGAGTCTGTTTACGATTCCCTCACGTTGTCTTCTAGGCAAGCCTGAAAGCCGATTCTGTGAATAAGCCCTTTGCACAGCGTTGCCAAGACTTGGTGAAAGTCATTGAGGATTTTCCAGCCAAGGTACAGCTTTGCCTACAGGTCCCTTTGGGTATCTCCTTAATGTGTCTGTAGTGGGTAGAAGCCAGAAATGCTAGAAACACCCTACAGTACACAGGACAGCTTCCTGCAACAACAGAGTATCCAGCCTAAAGCCTGGCATAGTGATGCAAGCCGTAGCCCTGTCACTTGGAATGCAGGAGGGTCAGGAGTTCAAGGACAGGCTACACAGCATCTTCAAGGCCGACCTTGGTTGCCTGAGACCCTGTCTCAAAAACAACAACAAAGTATCTAGTCCTAAATGTCCATGGTACTAAGATTGAGAACCTCTGATATAAATACTTTGAGAATGTTTATTTAATACACGCTTGAAATTGTTGAGCCCAAGAAGTTGGCCTGGACAACAAATTAATACTGTTGTTATGTTTCAGTGACTTGATTTTTGTTTTTTTAAAAAGTATTTCTTTCCTTTTTAGTAGATGTCTGTTAAGATCAGAAGGGTTTTAGGGAATGATGTTTATGTATGTGGAGGTATACGTGTTTGTGTATGTGTGCAGGTTCTTATGGGTATGTGTGCAACCTCAGGTATTGTTCCGCAGCCGCTGTCCACCTTGTTTGGGACCTGGGCTCGGTGGGTGGGTGGCCAACAAGCCCCAGGGACTCTCCCGCCTGGCTCCTCAGCACTGGGATTATTAGCATATGCCACTACACTTCTATTTTTGTGTGAGTGCTGGGGATCAAACTCAGGTCTTTAGGCTTGTACAATGCACCATTTACTGACTAAGCGTTCTTTGTCCCCGTTAGAGTTTGTTTGTTGTTGTTGCTAGTGTTCTGTGATACTAGGGACTGGGTGTAGGGCCCCACACATGGAAGCAAGTGCTCTCTTGTTGTGTCACACCTCCGGTGCCTAGAAATTGCTGTACTTGGCTGAGTATGGTGGTGTACACTGACAGTAGTCTTAGCGTTTGCGAGGCTAAGGCAGGAGGATTTCTGTGAGTTGAAGGCCATCCTACTACATAGTAAGACTCTGTCTCAAAACAAAACAAAAACATTGGTGAAGGGGGTGAGAGAGGCCAGAAAGATGGCTCAGTGCTTAAGAGCACTTGCTGCTCTTTCAGAGAAGCCCAGGTTCAGGCTCCAGCAACCATGCAGGCAGCTATAACCATCCGTAACTCTGCCTCCGGGATATCTGACACCTGCTTCTGGACTCCATAGACACCTGCGCTCTTACACGCACACCCATGCACATATACAGATAATTTTTAGAATAATAAAAATAAATCGTAAAGAATATTTCAGTCAAAGACTGACTCAATTGACCCAAATCTAAGGTTGGGGTGTCACATGATGCCAGCGAAAGAATTGGCAGCTACTCCTCCCTGGTGCAGCAGAGCGTTTGTGGGTCTGTAAGAGAGCCACCTTAGCACGTAGTGATGCTGCAAACTGGAACAGAGACAGGGATCGGCACTGGTCCTCAGTGAGCATGGCAACTGCCTCACTCTGCACTATTTCAGGAACTGCATGCCATCTTCCCATGGCTGGTGGAGAGCATCTTTGGCAGCCTGGATGGTGTCCTTGTTGGTTGGAATCTCCGATGCCTCCAGGGGCGTGTGAACCCTGTGGAGTACAGCATAGCAATGGAATTTCTAGACCCAAGGTAGGTAGGTTTCCTGCTTGAGAAGGGCTGAATACTTCCTCATGTTAACAGGCCCCTTTCCTTTTTAAATTTTATATTCAGTGGCCCCATGATGAAGTTGGTTTATAAGCTTCAAGCTGAAGACTATAACTTTGACTTTCCTGTCTCCTGCCTTCCTGTGAGTAAGCCGTGGTGGTGAGCAGTACTGGGGAGCGGAGTGCTCAGACGGGTGGCTGTGCTGTGACTGGGCAGGGAGTGCCTCTCAGGGCCCGAGAGGAGTCACAGCTTAGAAGTTCCGGTGGTAGCATTTTTAAAAACTCATCACACATTGCTGGTGGAGATTGCATCATGCTGTGGCCTGAGCAGCAGACAGACCCATGTAACTGCATTGCTCTGTTCTTCTGAGTCTCCAGACCTTGAGGGAGGGTTGTGGTGTGATGCTAAGGAGGTAGGACTCAAAAGACACCCAGTTCTTACCCTGGTGCGTGTGAAGCTTTATGAGGACAAGAGGAAAAATTCTAAAGCCAGCCCTGCCCAGAGGTCAGACCCCGTACCCGTAAAGCAGGGTCTCTGTGCCTCAGCTCCCCTAGGGCTATAACAGCTGAGGGTACTGTGCTGGTGACTGCCCGCCAACCTGCCTCTCTTTGCAGGGCCCTGTGAAGGCATCCATCCAGGAGAATGTTCTCCCTGACAGTCCTCTCTACCACAACAAGGTCCAGTTTCCCGCCACCGGAGGCATTGGCTTGAACCTGGCCCTCAGTATCCTTTGGTGGCCCAAGGTGTGGGAGGTTGAAGGTGGCCCATTGCCTCTACATTTGTCCCTTGACATTGTCGTCAGATCCATTTGAATACTATATGTTCTTCTTTGCTCTGAGCCTCATCTCTCAAAAGGTACAGAAGGGTTACCTCTGCAAGCGGGGGCTTGTGCAGACCCCACAGTGAAGGACAGGGCTTGGCCATGGATGTCCTTGCAATGGCCAGTGCTCACAGCACTAATAACAATTTTGGTTTTCTAGCCTATGCCTATGTCCCTCCATGTTCGTACTTCAGACTGTGCCTATTTCATCCTGGTGGACAGGTACCTGTCGTGGTTCCTGCCCACTGAAGGCAGTGTGCCTCCACCACTCTCCTCCAGCCCAGGGGGGTCCAGCCCCTCACCAGCTCCCAGGTAAGGCTGCCTTACTATTAAGATCTGGTCCTTCTACTGGGAGTGGGGCCTCATTAATAGCATTGCCCAAGCATTGCCTTGTTAAGTATTGGTATCTCTGTCCAAGGCTCCCCAATCGGGTCCCATTCTCAACTTCCCTTGTCCTGACAAAGACAGAAGGGGGTAAGACTTGTCTCTGACCTCATTGACAAGGCCTTGCCATAGAGTGGCCCTCACTGCAGATGGGGTCTGAGTTCTCCCAAAGCGATGAGTAGAGTGGAGGGCAAAAGGTTGTCTTGTCTTGAGAAGAGATGATCGTGTAAGTCAGTGGGTCAGTGGGAGAGCCTGCGCTGGGAAGCTTTTGTGCCAGACCACATGCTAAGCCTGCTGCTGTGCTGCACAGTTGCAAGTGTGCTATGGCTGCAGTTTGAGAGTGGGTTGGGACCTCTCCAGCCTTTTTTTCTAAGGTTTTAATGGGACCTTAGCCCTGAGCCTCTTGGTCCTTCTCCTTAGAAACCTTTCTGCCCCAGCAGGAACTGTCTGAGCTTCTCTGCTCCCTCCCCTCACCGACCCACTGGCTGCTCTAGGAGTCTGGGCAGGCACTGATGCGGCTCTGGTGACTGCTCTAGGAGTCTGTGGACAGGCACTGATGCGGCTCTGGTGACTGCTCTAGGAGTCTGGACAGGCACTGATGCGGCTCTGGTGACTGCTCTAGGAGTCTGGACAGGCACTGATGCGGCTCTGGTGACTGCTCTAGGAGTCTGTGGGCAGGCACTGATGCGGCTCTGGTGACTGCTCTAGGAGTCTGTGGACAGGCACTGATGCGGCTCTGGTGACTGCTCTAGGAGTCTGGACAGGCACTGATGCGGCTCTGGTGACTGCTCTAGGAGTCTGGACAGGCACTGATGCGGCTCTGGTGACTGCTCTAGGAGTCTGTGGGCAGGCACTGATGCGGCTCTGGTGACTGCTCTAGGAGTCTGTGGACAGGCACTGATGCGGCTCTGGTGACTGCTCTAGGAGTCTGGGCAGGCACTGATGCGGCTCTGGTGACTGCTCTAGGAGTCTGTGGGCAGGCACTGATGCGGCTCTGGTGACTGCTCTAGGAGTCTGGACAGGCACTGATGCGGCTCTGGTGACTGCTCTAGGAGTCTGGGCAGGCACTGATGCGGCTCTGGTGACTGCTCTAGGAGTCTGGGCAGGCACTGATGCGGCTCTGGTGACTGCTCTAGGAGTCTGGACAGGCACTGATGCGGCTCTGGTGACTGCTCTAGGAGTCTGTGGGCAGGCACTGATGCGGCTCTGGTGACTGCTCTAGGAGTCTGTGGGCAGGCACTGATGCAGCTCTGGTGACTGCTCTAGGAGTCTGTGGGCAGGCACTGATGCGGCTCTGGTGACTGCTCTAGGAGTCTGGGCAGGCACTGATGCGGCTCTGGTGACTGCTCTAGGAGTCTGGACAGGCACTGATGCGGCTCTGGTGACTGCTCTAGGAGTCTGTGGGCAGGCACTGATGCGGCTCTGGTGACTGCTCTAGGAGTCTGGGCAGGCACTGATGTGGCTCTGGTGACTGCTCTAGGAGTCTGGACAGGCACTGATGCGGCTCTGGTGACTGCTCTAGGAGTCTGGACAGGCACTGATGCGGCTCTGGTGACTGCTCTAGGAGTCTGTGGGCAGGCACTGATGCGGCTCTGGTGACTGCTCTAGGAGTCTGTGGGCAGGCACTGATGCGGCTCTGGTGACTGCTCTAGGAGTCTGGACAGGCACTGATGCGGCTCTGGTGACTGCTCTAGGAGTCTGTGGGCAGGCACTGATGCGGCTCTGGTGACTGCTCTAGGAGTCTGTGGGCAGGCACTGATGCGGCTCTGGTGACTGCTCTAGGAGTCTGGACAGGCACTGATGCGGCTCTGGTGACTGCTCTAGGAGTCTGTGGGCAGGCACTGATGCGGCTCTGGTGACTGCTCTAGGAGTCTGTGGGCAGGCACTGATGCGGCTCTGGTGACTGCTCTAGGAGTCTGTGGGCAGGCACTGATGCGGCTCTGGTGACTGCTCTAGGAGTCTGGGCAGGCACTGATGCGGCTCTGGTGACTGCTCTAGGAGTCTGTGGGCAGGCACTGATGCGGCTCTGGTGACTGCTCTAGGAGTCTGTGGACAGGCACTGATGCAGCTCTGGTGACTGCTCTAGGAGTCTGGGCAGGCACTGATGTGGGCTCAGGTCCAGCCCATCTCTGCTGGTATGTGCCTGCCAGGCATACCTTCACCTCAGACTCACCATGTGGGAGGTGAGGCTGTGGAGGTGCTGATGGCTGGTGACCTGACCCTGATCTCTGGTGGTTCCATAGCTGAGGGGGAGAGCGTGGAGGTCTGGTAAATTCGTACCCTCTCCAAGGTGGAATTCGGGGGCTAAATGATTGCCTGGGCCTAGTTTGTTGCTTGCTTTAACCTTTTATTTTGAAGTAATATCGCACTTAAAGAAAAGTTGCCAGAAAGAACTTTCACAAGCTTTTTAACCCAGATTTCCAAATTGTGCTGACACAGTTATGGCTGTTTGTAAAGAATATATAGTCGTTTGTTTTCTTTTGTACAGCCACTCTCAGTGTGTAGCCTCGACTGCCTTCAGATTCATGATCCTCTTGTTTCCACCTCCTGAATATTGGGTTACGAATGTGCCCTGCTTTCCTGGACCATTTGGTATTCCATTGTGTTTCCTAGAGGCCATCACATTCTTCTTGATTGAGCACAGTGCATCTGTTCACCTTGGATGCTAGTTTACTACCAAACTCCCTCATCAAATCTTGAGGGCCTGTTTAGCGTTCTACCAGCTACCCCAGCCATGTCTGCTGGTTAGAGTCTGGTACTTTCCAGCGGCTCATTGTGCAGTTAGTGTCTTGGGTTCTGTTGCTGTGATACAGACCTGAGCAGAGCAATGTAGGGAGGAAAGGGTCTATTTCATCTCCATCACTGAGGGAAGTCAGGCAGGAACTAAAGCAGAAGCCATTGAAGAACACTTTGTACTAACTTGCTCCTTGCTCAGCCTGCTTTCTAAAGCAACTCAGGACCATTTGTGCAGGGGTGGCACTGCCCCCACCCTCTTTGGGCTGGGCCTCCTGTATCAGCTATTGAGCAAGAAGATACGTGACAGACTTGCTCCAGACAGTTTGGTGCCACTTTTTCAATTAAATTTCCTCTTCCCAGATGACTGTAGCTTGTGTAAGGTTGACCAAATACTAACTGGGACAGAAGCCATCTCGGTAGCCCTTTGCCCCTCACTCCTCCTGTGTTTCCTGACAGTGGCAGAGGTTCCTAGGTGTGTTTGGCAGACTAGGTGTAGGTATTCTCTTTCTTCGGTATCTGAGCATGCCTAGGCCCAACTTGGGCTGAGTGAGCAGGAATACCAAGTTCTTCCCAGTGTCCTATCAGATCTTTGCTGATGCTGTGCTCTATTAGTGGTGATGGGTTCTTAGTCATTGTACTTAAGGTTGTTAACCAGGTTTTTCTACTGTAAATTCAAATCTATACTTTGTACCTGGACCAAGGACTTTGTGGCTAAGAATGTCAAATTCTCATTTATTTTATCATCTCCTATTCTCAGTTACACAGTTATTAATAAAGCGTATCATAAGTTGTAAATTTCTGATGTCATTCCTTTTTTTTAGCATCCCATTTGCCAAGTAGACAGTTTATAGTAAGGGTGTTAAGTGTATCAGTATGGGCCTTGTGGCACTGTGATTCAGTATGTTGTAGGTGACTATTAGTGTCACTGATTTTGCTGTCAGCAGGGGTCTCTAACTTATTATTGTCTCTGTATCTCCTGTTAGGACCCCAGCCATGCCCTTTTCCTCCTATGGGCTCCACACCAGCCTTTTGAAGCGACACATCTCTCATCAGACATCTGTGAATGCAGACCCTGCGTCCCATGAGATCTGGCGGTCAGAAACTCTGCTCCAGGTAAAAACAAAGGCAGCTAGTCCCTGCTTCTCTTTCAGAACAAACGGCTAGCTAACACCTTCCACCATGTGGGGCAGAATCCCAAAGATACTTAGTCAGCTGGAGGCTGAGTCTAAATGGCAGTTTGAAAGCAGTGAAGAGAAACTGATGTACTCTTGTAAGCTAAATGTCATAGACAGTACTTTCTGTCCCAGATTCCCTTGTCCACAGTACTGTTTTGCTCATGAGGACATACTCATTCATCTGCCATCTAGTTTCCAATGAATCCATCTATGTACATGTTCCATGTGCCCTACCTTGTTCCCTGTGACACTGTCTGTGCTGTAGTGTTGGTTTCCTGTGATCAACATATGCTGAGTATTAGGTCCTGCTGCAGACATTCCTGTATGATGTTCTATGACGAGAACCCTCACAACCTCCACCTTGGTCAGCAGTGAGCTCCCAGCCATTGAGCAGGAGATGCAAGTGGAAGGACAGAGTCCCTCAGGGGCTCGGTGAGTGGCCCTGCCCTCTTCCATGTCCCAGTGTCTGGAGAAAATCAGCTCGTTCCAGGGCTGGATTCTGGGGCTCATGTGGTTAACAGAGCAGCACTGGGAAGACTGGAATTCAGTCCCCAACTGTGCACCACTAGAATATGGGTGCTGTGCTTTTAGAAATCTGCTTATTTTCAGAGTGGCCCCGGAAGGTCATTGTCATCAGTGTTCCCAGAGGGTTTGTGTTGGTGCGGATGGCTCACAGGAAGTGGGCTCTGTGTCCTCTGCCATGAGACAGATGACAAAGACAAGGCTTACAAAAGAAGTGGATTCTGTTTTCCGAACCAGAGCAACAATTCTTTTTATTTTTTTAATAAAAAAATTAATCGTAGGGAAGTATATATAACATTAATTTTAACATCTTTTTTCCATTGAGTTTTTTGAGACACTTTCTATGTAATCCAGGCTGGCTTAGAACTTTCTGTCCATGTACCTCAGCCTCTTAAGTACATCCTAACCATTTTTAAGTAGTGTTAAGTACAAATGTATGTGTACATGCATTTATGTATGCATGCGTGCGCATGTGTGTGCATGTAGCATACACCTGTGGAGTTTATGTGCACCATGTGCATGCAGACCAGGAGAGGACATCAGATGCTCTAGAAAGCAGTTACAGGTGGTTGTAAGCACCATGTGAGTGTTGGAAACTGAACCATTGCAAGAATAGCAAGTACTCTTAACTGTTGAGCCCTTCCAAACTGCATAAATCTCTAATTTTGACTAATTTTTTAAGAAGTCCGTATATGCATATAGTATATTTGGATCACACTAATCCCCACTACTCCTCCCAGATCCAACCCCCCATTCCCTTACTTCTCCCAACTTCCCATACTGCTTTTCCTTCCTTCCCCTCCCTTCCTTTCTTGTTTTTGTAACTCACTGAGTCCAGTCTGTGCTGCCCATGTACTCATGAGTCTAGGGCTTCCCTGGAGTTCAGTCGACCTACAGGGAGCTACACCATCAAAGAACAGCCCCCCCCCCCCCACACTCCCAGAGGTCATCAGTTGTTATAGCTCCTCAGTTAGGGCAGGAGCATGTGAGTTTCTTCTTCCGTGCTAACCTTGTGTGGGCGACCCCAGCAGCGGTGAGTTTTTTAGTACAGTGGTCTTGTGTCCAGATGACACTTGACTCCAGCTCTTCCTGACAGAGCTCTGGCTCTTTGAATCCTTTAGCCCATATTCCACAATGCTCCCTAATGCATCCTTTGAGGGATGGGGTAAAACCACATTTTGTCTTGAAAAAGGAACTAACCCTTCATGGCTGTTCTCCATCTCCCTTTCCTATCTTGCTTCTGTCTCTACTATCTGACTACTCTAGGCGCCTCATTTCTAGAGGACTTATCTAGATTATGTGGAATATTTTTGTGACTGATTTGCTTTATTTAGTGTAATGTTCTCAGGGTTCATTCTCGTAGCATGATCAGAATTTCCTACCTTTTACTGGACGTAGTGTCTCATCCTGATAATCCCCGACTTAGGTAGCTGAGAGGGAAGGATCTTAAGTTCAAGGCCAGCCTATAACATTTTGTCTCTAAAGCTAATAAACAAAATCTCTCATTTTTAATGGTCAAGTAGTACTCTGTTAGATGGCTATATCCATTTATCTGTCTGTAGACACTTGGGTTTTGTCTCCTTTTTAGCTAGCTATTGAGAATATTAGCCTGCTGTGAATGTTGATGTTCAGTTATCTACTTTTAGGTTTATTTAGCTTTACTTTTATTTATGTGTATATGTATGGGTATGGATCATTTAAGTACAGAGGTCAGAAGAGAGTTTTAGATCAGAACTGCTGTGTGGGTGCTGGGAAGTGAACTGAACATGGGTCCTCTGGAAGAGCAGCAAGTGCTCATGACCACAGAGCCATCTCTCCAGCCCCCTGCTTTTAGGTCTTGGAATATAATGTATCTAGAAATAGCATCATGAGGCCACATGGTAGTTCTGCTTTCTGTTTTCTGTTGTTTGTTTATTTGTTTTGTTTTGTTTTTCAAGACAGGGTTTCACTGTGTAGCTCTGGCTGTCCTGGAACTTGCTTTGTCGACCGGGCTGGCCTTGAACTCACAGAGATCTGCCTGCCTCTGCCCCCTGAGTGCTGGGAGGGTTTAAAGGCGTGTGCCACCACCTGTGCTTGTTTTCTGTTTTATAGCCACTGCCCCCTTCCCTCCAAGTAGAGTACATGGGTTCCTTTTTTTTTTTTTTTCACATGGGAAATCAGTATTGTCTCTTATTTTGCGTTTTTTTTTCTTTTTAATGTGTATGGATATTTTGCCTTCATGTATGCGTACACCATGTTCCAGTTAGAAGAGGGCAGCAGTTCCTCTAGAACAGTAGTTACAGGTGCTTGTAAACCACCATGTGTGCTGGGAATTGAGTGGCTATTGTAACTCAGTGGGTATGAAGTGGTGTCATTTTGATTTACCTAATAATTAGCAATAGGTTGACTATCTTTTAAGGTTTTATTGGCTTTTGTCTCTCCTATTTGGAGCATTGTCCTTTTGATATAGGGTTAAGTTTTTAAATTTATATATTCTACATAGAAATTCCTTGTCAGATAAAGGTTGGGAGGTCGTATGTTCTCCTATTTTGTCGCTTGCCTTCACTCTGTAAAAGGGTCTTGTTTTTGATGACGTTCCTGGTGTCTTTTTTTTGGGGGGGGTGTCACCTCAAAGAGTTATAGCCAAAGCTATAACACAGGGTCCCCCTGTGTTTTCCTCTGAGTCTTGTGGTTTGGGCTCTTGTACATAGGCCAGCATTCCATTTTGCATTAATTCTTGTGTGTGGGATCAGGTGCCTCACAGCTTGCTTCTTTGGCGTGTGGGCTGCCTGTTTCCAGCACCATTTGTTGGAAAGACTTCCTCACCATTAAATGGTATAATGCCCTGCTGACAGTGTGATCAGTTAATGTCCTTTTGCAGGTTTTTGTTGAAATGTGGCTTCATCATTATTCCCTGGAAATGTACCAGAAAATGCAGTCCCCTCATGCCAAGGTATGTGTCTGTGGTTATTAATCCATCTCCTGTCTCATGCCCTTGCTAGCCTGCTGTATCTTGTCAGCATGAGTCACTTGTGCCAGCTTTGATGGAGGGAAGCAGAAGCCCATTGCTCACCCTTCACTTGGATATCATACATAGCGATGACCTTTGAGCCTGAGGTCCTCGCTGTGCAGTTCTACAGACCCTTCCCACCACTGGGACAGGCTTGGGTCTAATGCTCTTGGTCTTCTGGGACAGAGAACGCTGTAGGTCCAGTTGATACTTTGAGGTGGCCCTGAGCAGCTCCTGCATGCTGTGGTGACCTTACACCTCTTGGGCCTACTTACTGCTCTGGTTTGCAGAGCATCAGCAAGCAGCCATCTGTGATGTGTGGGCTCTGGGACCCTCCTGCATGTGGCCTTGCCTGCTCTTCCTCCTCTCCTCTTCCTTGGCCTTTCCCTTGCCTTCCTCCCTGGGTAGCACACTCATTTGCAGAAATGTGGAGGTGGCAGTGTCCCTGGAACCTCCTGATGTTGGTACCCCTTGGGCAGGTACTCTAGTGAGCTGGTCAGAGTAAAACAGTTCTGTTCAGTTAGTGAGTGGCCCGATGGGTCTTGAGAGTCACAGTCACAGGCAACGTCAACACACACTGCTGCTTGATCTCCTTACCCTGTAGACGGATCTTGTCATGGCCAGATGAACTCTTGAGTACTTTCCTTAAAATGAAGAGTGCATAGGTGGTGGTGTTCCCATTAAGTGTGTCCTGTAACTGACTCAGTAGTGAGCCCTGGATACTGCTACCACATCATCGCTGTAGCCAGTTCTGACTCCAGCATTCCGCTGTGTTGAAGATGAAGACTCTCTCCCACGACTTGCAAAGTGCAGAGGCCCCCCCATCCCCCCCGTGTCCATTCATAGCATCACATTGGGAAAGGGGGACAGGGAAAGGCTGAAGATTCCTCCTAGACCTTGGGCACCACTGAGAGCCCACGACACCCTTCCTGATTCCAGCCGGACTTGCTCATGCTCTAGGCTGGCACATGGAAGGCTGGTACTGGGCTTCTCCAGGTTCCCAGGCCCCCAGCTGACTCAGCCTTGTCCACCTGGCTTGGTCTTGCTGAGGTAGGCTTGCTTTGCTGCAGTGATTCCTGTCGCTCCTGCTGTCTTTCCAGTGAGTAGAAGCCACACCTGCTCTCAAGAGCCAACCAGAAAGGCCCTTCTGGGTTGTTCCCTCTGACGAGTTTATCTTCTGTGGTCAGAGGGAAGGGCCAGTGGGTTGTCTCTGTGGAAGAGGACTTCCCTCTTTTCCCCACAGCTGCTTCTTCTTGGCCAGACCTTGGGTGGATGAGGCGTGCTAGGAAGGTTGGTGTTCCCTGGATGACTGTCCTTTTCTGTCTTTTACTGAGACAGAACGTAGAACCCAGCCAGAGGTTTCCAGTGGCTGGACACCAGGGAAGGCAGCTGCAGAAGTTGCCCTCCTCTATAGCTCCATCCTGTTACTGGGGCCTGTACTGTACCTTCCAGAAATCCTTTCCAGTCCCCAACAAGCCTCCACTGCCACATGCAGAAAAATTGGCACCTGAGATTCCACTCAGGTCAGACTTGTCCAGAGTACATGCTCACTCCCCGTGACTAGGGTCAGTGCTGGCTGTGGTCTGCAGGGCACCTGCCCTGTGTTCCTGCACGAAGGGGAGCCTGATTCCTCTCGGAGCACTGCACTTGAGCCTGGGGTCTGGCACAAAGGAAGCCTGTGAGGAAGGGCCTTTGTTCTTTTTCCTGGAGGCTCCATGGCAAGTCCATTCTTTCTTCTCCTGGTAGGGCATGGCCTTTGTGGGGCATGACTGTGCTGGCTTTGGAAGTGCTTTAGCAGGCAGTGGTGCTGCAGGGAGGTGGGGTTGAGGGTGTTGGGTGGGGCCAGGAGGCTTGCTGGCTTGGCTGTTACCTCTGCTGTCCCTAGGCTGCCCCAGCCTCTAGGGGGATGAGACTCTGTTGGATTCTTGGGGGTTCCTTCCCTTGGAAGCCCTGTGTGCTGAGAGACAAGAAGTAGAAAGTCTGTCTCCCCAGTTGGAACTAGTAAGCACCCCCACCTTTAGCAGTTTCCAGTGTAGGGACAGAACAACCTGGTGGCCTGGGCCCGGGCCCATCTACTCGGATTGGAGAGAACCATCTCATGGAAGGATGTTTATGGTTTTAGATATGTGAGAATTGGTTCGGTTATATACTCATCTGCTGATTTGGTTAAAGATTCACTCTCCCCCTTTTCTGGTACTGGGGGTTGACCCTAGGACCTCACACATGTATGCTGTTCCCAGTGAATTGGGTGAACTTCTCAAGTCGAGCCATGGAAGTCCCTCGGTACTTCCTCACTCCTTATCCAAGGGATGCCTCTGCCTCGGAGCCTGCTCCTCAGTGTTCCTGGGTCTTTGCATTATTAATTCCCTTGTATACAATGCTCTTGCACATAACTGACCTGTCCTGCTTTAAGGTTTTCCCTACATGTGCCTGTAATCTGGCACTCCAGAGGCCGAGGCAGAATTGCAAGTTCCACGCCCACATAGGCTGCAGTATGAGACCCGGTCTCAAAACAAAATACATGAAGATTACTTAATACTTCATGTGTATGTTCAGGACAGAGGCTTTATAAATTGGTCAGTTCCATGTGGATCCCATATATGCAGAAGGCCAGTTGTACACCTCCACCCCGAAGTCCTTCTATGCTTGGCTCAGAGGTTTCTTTTCTGAGCTTCGACGTGGTAGCAATAGCATGTCCCAGTGACAGTGAGCTTTGGTGGGCTGTTATGTGTACATGTTGATACACATTGTCATATATATATATACACACACACACACACACACATTGTCATTTTAGGGTTAGTGGGACAGTGTTATACTTCTGGAAAAACAGAATTGGGCATACCTGAGGCCTTCAGCTCCAGCAGCCCAAGACTTCCTGGTGATCTTATGAAGGCTGACCAGCTATGTAGGAACCTTGTGAGGGCTGACCACGCATAGGGACCTTGTGAGGGCACGCCATGTGTAGGGATCTTGAGAGTTCATCTGTCTGAGCTGGGGATTGCCTGTGGGAGCCCAGGGCTGCCGGGCAGTTTTTGGGTATTGCCACTGATGAACTGTTGTTCTTGTTTTTTGTTTTTTTCTTTTTTGTTCTTTCTCTTGGGCTCCTCATGTTTTCTCTCTGCCCTCTTCTCTTCCCCTACCCTATCCTGCCCTTCCCCTCCCCCACCCTGTATGTCCTCTGATCTGCCTCTTCTTGGCCTTTGTTTGTTGTCTCTCAGTTGGAAGTTCTACACTACCGACTCAATGTCTCCAGCGCCCTCCACAGCCCTGCCCAATCCAGCCTCCAGGCCCTCCACGCCTATCAAGTACTGGCCTTTCCTTCCCTTCCCCTGCCCCAAGGTGGGCGCCAGAGTGTGTGTTCATCCAGTGTACAGTAAAGGGTCTCCCAGAAGTCTGGTGTGGTCCTGAAGAGGGAGTCCTGAGCAAAAGACACCCATATATTTAGGGGCAGGCCCAATCCAGCCTTCAGCTTGACTTGCCCTCAGGTTTGCTGGCTAGCCTGGTTTCGGTGTATGGCCATGTGGCTGTGTGAGGCACACAGCCTAGAAGATTATGGAATCTTCCTCCTAAGCCCCTAGCCTGCAGGGCTGTCTCAACCTCTCAGGATTTGTGGGGGAGCCTTGCAGTGGTCTGACTTCCTCACTACACAGAGGACTTACGTATGATGTGGCTCCTGCCCTGTTCGGAGGCATGTAGCTGAAGGATGTAATTGTATTACAAGAGAGTAGGAAAACATGGGGGGCCTTCTGTTGAACCCCAGCCACTTACAGACTCATTCAGAGGCAAATGAGGGCAAGTGGTGACCTTGTGGAGATTGGTGCCTACTTAGGGAGAAATGACCAATGTATAATGGGTTTGAGGTCAGTGGAGTGAAGTTCAGACCTCAGGTATTTGGGGGGATGGAGGTGGCTGATTTGTGAGAAACCGTGGGAATGCAGAGATGTGCTCCCAAACAGGACTGTGTCTGTTTACCCTGGGGAAGAACATTATAACAGCTGACACTGAATTGAACAAAGATAAAAAAACCGGGCTTGTCCACTGAGTGTTGCTGGCTTCTCACAGAAGGTTACTGCTTAGAAGCAGCAGGTGGTGAGGCGCTCCCATGGGCGGACTGGGCAGTGAAGCAGCTTCCAGGGAAGACCTCATAGCAGGAACTGTGAAGATGAGCCCGAGGCTGGGCATAGTGGGAAATGCTATGTATGGGCTGTGGGAGCACATCCTTCTGTCATTAGAAAGTACAGATGGCACTGGGGACACCTGTAATACCCCTCTAGCATGTGAGCCCTCCCCACCCCATAGAAGAGGGGAGGAGATGGCTGGGAAGGGTGCCCAGGGCTGGTTACCTACAACCTCATGAAAAGCCGGGTAAGATGGGGTGGTGCTTGCTGCTGGGGGAGACGGGGTGCGGCTCCTATGATGGTGCTGTTTGCTCTCTAAGCTGAGGAACCGAGTTGATGTCACTGCTCAGAGTGTCCGGCCAGCTGCCAGGAGAGGAGCTGTATGTAGAGGGATATGAGTGGGAGCTATAGCCTGGCCTGATGGTTGTTAGTGTTGATTAGTCCTTGTGACTATTGTATGTTCGAGGCCAGCCTGGTCTATAAAGTGAGTTCAGGACAGCCAGGACTGTTACACAGAGAAACCCTGTGTCAAAAAATGAAAAACAAACAAAAAATAGAAAATGGACTAGGACTCTGGTGGGTTGGTATGGTTATGCCAGTTGTCCAATTGCATTTAACTTGTGTTAAACTTTTTTTTTTTCTCTCTTTTTGGATTTTTGAGACAGGGTTTCTCTGTAACAGTCCTGGCTGTCCTGGAACTTCCTTTGTGGAACAGGCTGGCCTCCAGCTCACTGAGATCTGCCTTCCAAATGCTGGGGTTAAAGACGTGAGCCACCACTGCCCAGCCCTTCTCTATTACTAACAATGTCACAGCTAGTCAATTATAAAGACCAAAAGGATTTTGGTTTTGTTTGTATGTAGTGCTGGTCCAGAGTGGAAAAGGGATACCTCTGATGATGACTTTAGTGCTGGCCGACATCATGGCAGGGGACAAGAAGTGTTGTCGACCAAACTAGGTCAGCACCTATGAGGAGGAGGCAGGCAGGTGGCCACTCTGAGGCCAATCTGAGTCACTTGGTGTGACTGTCTCAAAAAGCCCAGGGCTGGCGGTACAGCTCAGTGGCTCAGAACCTTCTCAAGGCCTGGGTTCCACCCCCAAGAAGCCAGACTGTCTTTGTGGCACCCGCTCTGGAGATGACCCACTAACCTGCTGGTCACATGATAGGACTGACCCCTCCTGAGCTCAGAGCCCTGATCAGATGCTGATCTTCAGGGTCACCAGGTCCATCTTTTAATTCCTGAATAGTGGGAATTAGGTTAGATTTCCTATTTTTATTTTTATTTATTTATTTATTTATTTATTTTCGGTTTTTCGAGACAGGGAGAGTGTGCAAGTCTCTGCTCTCTTCGAGTCCAAAATACCTATTTCTTTCTTTTTTTCTTTTTCTTTTCTTTTTCTTTTTTTTTTGGTTTTTCGAGACAGGGTTTCTCTGTGGTTTTGGAGCCTGTCCTGGAACTAGCTCTTGTAGACCAGGCTGGTCTCGAACTCACAGAGATCCGCCTGCCTCTGCCTCCCGAGTGCTGGGATTAAAGGCGTGCGCCACCACCGCCCGGCAGATTTCCTATTTTTAGAGGGTTTAGACTGGCTCGTCTGTTTTTCCTCGGAAGCAGGAGTCCTTTGGGAAGACTTTGAAGTTCTAGATAAGCAGAAGAGAGCAGCCTTCCTTATAGCTAGTGTAGTGTGACCTGGGAGTGGGACCTTTCTCTCCCTCTTTTTTTTTTTTTTTTTTGGTTTTTTGAGATAGGGTTTCTCCGTGGCTTTGGAGCCTGTCCTGGAACTAGCTCTGTAGACCAGGCTGGTCTCGAACTCACAGAGATCCGCCTGCCTCTGCCTCCCAAGTGCTGGGATTAAAGGCCTGCGCCACCATCGCCCGGCTCTCCCCTTTCTTTTTGAAACAGTTTTATTATGTAGCCTTGGCTTGCCTGCCGTGTAGGCTATGATAGCTTAGCACTTACCACAGTCCCCCTGTCTCTGCATCCAAATGCTGGGATTGTAGCCATTTATCACCATGCCCAGCCATAGTGAATGACACATTGGCCTGAGTATGGTCTCCTGTGTGCCAGAGGGTCAGGCCCTTTTCCAGCCTTAGCCCCACAACTCATCAGGGCCCAAAAGATGTGGGTAGAGGAGCGCCTGATTGGACTCACTCCTGCCTCCAGATGGCATCTTTATTCCTTGCCCAAAAAACACCACCTATACTCAGATACTCAACAACCAGAGAGGCGGAGAGCCAATAAAAGGCTCCTTTTAGTCCAAAGATTGTGTTTGCATTGTGTCTAAAGTTCACTTCACAAGCCTGAGAATTCTCTAGTCCTGGAGACTTTAGCTGACTGGCAGTGGGGGAAGTAGCTCCTTGGCTTCCTCCAGGCTTGGGTCTTAATCTGACTGTGCCTAGGACAGGCAGCTGGGCGGGCCTGGGCTTGTGGCTGGAGAAGGAACTGGGAAGAAAAGACATACTCTCACTTGAGCAAGGTGAGCTTTTTGCACTTTAGGAGGCAGCCAGACAACTTTGGATCCAGAGCCTAGGTGGGCTAGTGACCCACCTTGTGTTCACCGTCTGGCTCAGCCGGAGACAGGGCCTTGAGGCCCAGCACAGGCTGCAGTTGTCTGAGGGTGCATGGCCAGATATTGCCAAGGTAGGGTGTGGGGCGCTCTTTGATGAGTGTTTCACTAGCCTGCCCAGGGCGGGCACAAGGCCACGTGCCTCAGTGCTCTGGGCTGCTGTCAGTTCCGCTCCAGCAGCATGGCCTGATGCTTGTCTCCTGTGGGGCTGCAGTAGGTGCTGTAGCTCTCGCCCAGCCTGACACAGCACCCCTCCCTAGGAGTCCTTCACACCTACGGAGGAGCACGTGCTGGTGGTGCGCCTGCTGCTGAAGCACCTCCACGCCTTCGCCAACAGCCTGAAGCCAGACCAGGCTTCCCCGTCGACACACTCTCATGCCACCAGCCCCCTGGAGGAGTTCAAACGGTGGGTGTAGGGTGTGGTAGGGCTCCTAGGCCTCTGTTCCCCTTATGTCTACTGCGACAGATCCCTGCTGGCCTGTTTGAGGCCAGAGGGCTGGCGGCTGCTGCTCTTAAAGCCTTCCCTCAGGATGAGGTTCTCACCCTTCCTAATGCTGCGACCCTTTAATACAGTCCCATTTGCTGTGCTGGCCTCCAACTATAAAATTATTTGTTGCTACTTCATAACTGTCATTTTGCTACTGTTAGGAATCATAATGTAAATATCTGATAGGCGACCCTAAAGGGGTCACGATCCACAGGGTGAGAACCGCTGCTCTAGCTGCTCCCTGTGTGGTGGGAAGAGCTGACTGGCCAGAGATCACAGCCTTGCTGTTCTGTCTTACCTCAGTCAGGAGACAGGCTGGTGCCAGAGTCTGACTTCAAAGGCAACTTATATACTGTGTTCTTGACCTCTGGTTTCTTCTGGACAACAGGATAGAAACAGCTTGTACCTCAGGGGAATGCTCAGTGTTCCCTACAGGCAGAACAGACTCACTCACAGGCCATGGCTGGCGCCTGTGAGTAGCCACACACCCCTGGGCAAGTGACAGCTCATGACTCTCCCGTCTCCACAGGGCTGCAGTGCCGCGGTTTGTCCAGCAGAAGTTATATGTCTTCTTACAGCACTGTTTTGGCCACTGGCCTCTGGATGCATCCTTCAGAGCCGTAAGCACTTATCCCTTGCCCCCCATCCTCATTGTCGCCTCCTGGGCCATGAAGTTGGCAGCCTGTGGGGTGGGTTGACAGAATGGGGGTAGGGGGCTGTCACCACAGGCCTTAGAGATAAAGGTTTGCCGTTCTGTTGGCTTTTGAGTACGGAAGAGCCATACTCTGTTCCCACAACCCTCAGAGGGACTTGCACAAGGTCCTTGAGTTCCTGCAGTGTCCTTGGGAGACTGTAGGAGGAGCTAATCACTTACTGACATCTACGTTGCAGTTGGAGAAAAGTGCAGAGCCCAGCAGGGCATTAGCCCTGCAACTAGAGCATAGATCTTGTTATGGCCTGTCTTCAGAGCCGGGTCTAGACCATCAAAGGATGTGTCTGAAAGTCAAGTGCTCTAGCCTACAACCACAGGCCTTCAGGGCACATGTGTCCCTCCTTAGGTCCTGGAGATGTGGCTGAGCTACCTGCAGCCATGGAGGTATGCCCCTGAGAAGCAGGCTCAGAGCAGTGATGCCCAGCCACGGTCCGTGTCGGAGAAATGGTGAGCACCCCCACCCAGCCCAGGGACCCAGTGATAGCACTGCTCTCTCGAGCAGACGCTGCCTGGTGGGCCGTGTTCCAGTCTCACAGAATGGGGACAGAGCATGACCCTGGTGGACCGTGCTCCAGTCTCACAGAATGGGGGGAAAGCATGAACCTGGTGGACCGTGCTCCAGTCTCACAGAATGCAGACAGAGCATGACCCTGGTGGACCGTGCTCCAGTCTCACAGAACGGGGACAGAGCATGACCCTGGTGGACCGTGCTCCAGTCTCACAGAATGCAGACAGAGCATGACCCTGGTGGACCGTGCTCCAGTCTCACAGAACGGGGACAGAGCATGACCCTGGTGGACCGTGCTCCAGTCTCACAGAACGGGGACAGAGCATGACCCTGGTGGACCGTGCTCCAGTCTCACAGAACGGGGACAGAGCATGACCCTGGTGGACCGTGCTCCAGTCTCACAGAACGGGGACAGAGCATGAACCTGGATCCCCATCTCCTTGCTTTGGCCTAGCCTGGCTCTATGACCGTCCCAAAGTCCCCCATTTCACCCTTACCAGCACAGAGCAACTGCCATGTCCCCTTTATCTTATACTCCCTGGGGGTACTGGGGTCACTATGGCCTTTCCTCTCCTGGGCCCTAGTCTTGCTCTTCATATCCTGTTCCAGGAGACCTTGTTGTGATGCCCATGGCCCTCTTATGTTTGATGCTTAGTCACACCAGAGGACTGAGGTGTTGCACCCCCCTTCCTGCCTATGCCTGTGACTCCTTTAGTATGGTGGCAGCAGCTGGGAGTGTCAGGAAGGGTGAGCTGTAGGAAGTAAGGACCAGTATGGCTCCTGCCTCCAATAAGAGGTCTACTCCATAGTCTTACTCTGCCTGGTCCCCATCCTGCCATTTGTCTCCAGGGCACCCTTCATCCAGGAAAACCTGCTGATGTACACCAAACTGTTTGTGAGCTTCCTGAATCGTGCACTCCGCACAGACCTGGTCAGCCCAAAGAACGCACTCATGGTATTCCGAGTGGCTAAGGTCTTTGCCCAGCCCAACCTGACTGAGATGATCCAGAAAGGTGAGTCTTCAGCCCTGGGCCAGCCCCACTGATCTAGGACCTCAGCTGCTGAGAGGCAGCACAGAGGAACAAAAGGATGCAGCATGACTCAAGGACTTTGACCATGGCTTGGGGACTTGGGGGACATCAAAAGTTAGTAAACGCTCTGGGCTTGGTTGAATGTCCCATTCCCAGTGCTGGCAGCCAGGTAATGGCTGTATTGAGCTCAGAGAGATGGGCAGCAGAGCTCTAAACTGCAGCTCTCTCGAAACTGCTGTTGGTCCCTGTTGACGAGTGGACGGTGACAGGCAGCAGCTGCTGTCGCTAACCTAGCACTTGTCCACTGTTGGTGCTGCTGGGGCTCCCAAGCTTCGGACCCTTTGACAACCCAAGTACAACCCCTGCTCAGCATTGCCGCAGCTCTTCAGGAGCCTGAGAAAATGGTCTGGAATTCTACCAGGAGCTCCTGGGATGCAGGTGCCAGACTCCTCTTGCTTTCTAGGAGAGCAGCTGTTCCTGGAGCCAGAGCTCATCATTCCCCACCGCCAACATCGTCATTTCACCATCACCAGCAGCTTCCTGTCACCATGGCCCCCAGTTGTGACAGATGCCTCATTCAAGGTGAAGAGCCATGTCTACAGTCTGGAGGGCCAGGACTGCAAATATACCCCAATGTTTGGTCCTGAAGTCCGGACCCTGGTGAGTTACCAAAGGGCCACACTAATGTGAGCTCCCTGAAGTATTGAAGACTAGCTGAAGCAGGGAAGGGCTTTTCAGTTCAGGAAAGAAAGGAGGAAGGCTGAATACAGAGTAGATGCTCTGAGTTCTCCCCTCCCCTCCCCTCCCCTCCCCTCCCCTCCCCTTCCCTCCCCTTCCTTCCCCTTCCCTCCCCTTCCTTCCCCTCCCCTCCCCTCCCTTCCCCAGTAATGGGTAATATTTTCTCATAATCAAGAGCATCTACACCATAAATGCCATTTTCCCCTGTGGGTAGGCACTCTTCCCGAGCTGGTTACCCAGGGCCACCCTGCCTTAGTGCAGTGACACCACCTTTGGTGGCCCTTGAGCCATTGGCCATGCCTGTGCCTCCCTCGCAGGTCTTGCGCCTTGCTCAGCTCATCACTCAGGCCAAGCAGACTGCCAAGTCCATCTCTGATCAGTGTGTGGAAAGCCCCGCTAGACGTTCCTTCCTGTCATGGCTGGGTTTTGGCACCACAGACCCAAATAGCTGCTACCCATGCAATGATCTGGATGAGATGGGTCAGGACAGTGTCCGCAAGACAGATGAGTACCTGGAGAAGGCCCTGGAGTACCTGCGCCAGATATTCCGAGTATGTGCTACACAGCTCCCTCTGTGAGGGACTCACTCTAGTGGGGGTGAAGAGCTCTCCCCTTCCTTCCCTTTGAAATTCCCCCTGAAAGCAGAGACCTTCTCTCTGCTAGCTCAGTGAAGCCCAGCTGGCCCAACTCACGCTTGCCTTGGGAAACGCACGGGACGAGAATGGGAAGCAGCAGCTACCAGATTGCATTGTGGGGGAAGAAGGACTCATCCTTACACCCCTGGGCCGCTACCAGGTAGGTCGCCAACAGACTGCTACCACTTCTTTCATAAGGGGTGCGTAATGGTCACATGATCTGTCCTTGGCTTCCCTTATCCTCTTGCCCATGTTGTTTGCAAAGATGTATTTTCAGAACTTTTCTCACTGCCTGGGTTTCTAGATCATTAATGGTCTGCGAAGGTTTGAAATTGAGTACCAGGGGGACTTAGAGCTGCAGCCCATCCGGAGCTACGAAATCACCAGCCTGGTCCGAGCACTCTTCCGACTGTCCTCTGCAATCAACCGCAGAGTAAGTGAGCAGCTGGGGCAACTGGGCTTCCAGAGAGTGCTCCTGCCCCAGGCAGCATCTTCCCCTTCACAGCCCTGCTTGATCCAAGTCTGGGTAGAGAGTGAGGAAGCCTGGAATAGAGGGTGCTCTGCTGTCCCCAACACTGCTGAGACCATGCTTGTTACTCAGTTTGCAGGCCAGATGGCAGCTCTGTGCTCCCGGAATGACTTCCTTGGCAGCTTCTGTCGTTATCACCTCACTGAGCCAGCCCTGAGCAACAGACATCTGCTGAGCCCTGTGGGGCGGAGGCAGGTGACCAGTCCTGCCCGGGGCCCCAGGCTCAGCCTGCGTTTCCTGGGCAGTTACCGGACGCTGCTCCTGCTCCTGATGGCTTTTTTTGTGGCCTCTCTGTTCTGTATTGGACCCCTGTCCTGCTCCTTGCTCCTGGTCCTAGGCTACCTCCTCTATGCCATAGCTATGACACTGCTCACTGAGCGGGGGAAGCTGCACCAGCTCTGACCTGCTGACATCTCTCCTGAGCAGACTTGTGGGAGTCGATACATGACCCATTCCTGGGCCTGAGAGACCCTGGAAGGTTGCTTCAAAGCCAGGAATAGAGGGGTAGGTCATCTTCAGAGTTCTTGGGAGTGGGGTTCCTGCAAAGATGGAGTTACTCAGAGGAACCTAAAGTAGGAAGGAGTGTTCCAGCTAGGAATGTAAGGGATGACGTCAGAAGGCTCAGGGGCCATTCTGTAGGACAATCAGTGCTGGCCATGGGTCCTCACCTTCAGCCTAAGGTCTCACAAGTGACTAAGCTAGTAATCAAGGCCTTGGTAACCATTTTACTGTTTTGCTGTGCAGAGCTCAGGAGCTAGTGTGCCCACAGCAGGCTCTAAGCCTGGGCTCTGTGGGAGCTGGTCCTGCCCTGGCCTCTCTGTGAGGTAGGCAGAATGGGTTCCAGGCCCCACAGTGCCACGTGGCAGGCAAGTGTTGAAGATGGCCACTGGTCCTCAGCCACTTGGGGATGGAGTTGGGTCCTTCCAGCTTCTGTGGACACAATGCAGCAGTGTTGGATTCACCTGTAAAATCAAGGACTTCTAGGGAAGGTCACCTTTGTAACACAACGGCTCTGTGAAAGGACACCTTGACAGTCAAAGCCCAGACACCTGAGGCCTCATGGCTGTCCCGCAGGTGACACAAGCAGCAGCACCATCTCCATGGTGTTTTTAAAGCAGCCCTTTGTTCTGGGTGTGCACAGCTGTTGTTAAAAACAAAACAAACTTTTTTTTTTCAAGTTTTAACACTGGGCTTTGTATTTCAATGTAATTTCAGAATACATCATGGGACCCATGACCAAAAGTCGACCCAAAACATAACTGACCAAACCAAGGATCCGAATAAACCATTCTTCGGAGACCTTCACTGTCTGGGCTGAATTTTTAGCACATTCACCTGCATGGGGTCCCTGGGCACTCAGGAAGCATGGAGCAAGCTACTGAACACAGTGGCATCTCTATCTCGTCACACACACAGTCCTTTCTGCCTGGGAGTCCTGTTGCTTCCCTAGTGTCTGTCACTTTAACTCTGGGTGCCTTGAGAGTCCCTCCGGAACAAGCATCACCTCTGGCTTCCAGACGCTTTTTAATTTTTTAAAGAATGTTAATGTTATTTTATGGAGTAAGTGTTGCTTGTGTCTGTGCATCACAGGCATTGCTGAAGGAGGTCAGAGAGGTGTCGCTGTGTGCTGGGGAACAAACCCCAGTCCTTTGCAGTGTCCGTATCCAATCGTTGAGCCATCTCTCTGGCCCCCAGAAGAGTCATGAGTGCTGGATCTATGCTATTGAGCTCCAGGCCAGCATCTTCCCAGGAGTACAGCCCCCTTATGGGGGGAGGGGCGGTTGCCATTTGAGTGTCCAGTGTCCCCAATTCCCCTGGTCAAAGCTTCTGAATGACTAACCCTTATCAATAACCCTGTCTATCAGTATTTTTCTTTTTGGGGGGGTCACGGTGGGGTAGGAAAAGGGGGTTTGAGACAGTTTCTCTATGTAGCCTTGGTTGTCCCAGAACTCACTCTGTAGGCCAGGCTGATTTCAGAACTCAGAGGTCCGCCTGCCTCTGCCTCCCAAGAGCTGGGATTAAAGGTGTGCCACTGTGCCCAGCATGACTATCAATATTTATGAGATGAGTCTTTTTAATGTTTTTTTTTACTCTGACAGTTATATATGTGTGTGTGTGTGTATACACACACACAAAATGTATTGGTCATATCCACCCTAACTACCCCTCCATGCCCCCTGGAGTGGGGGAAGGGACGGAGTATGTGCATATGTGCCATAGTGTGTGTATGGAGGGCACAGGAGAAGCTGAAGGAATCGGCTTTCTTCTGTCTCGTGGGTTTGATGGATTGAATTCAGGCTTCCCAGTAAGTTTCTCATCTGACATAGTAGCTTCAGTTATCTACTTGATAAAGCTGGGAAAGGGAACTTGAGCTGAGGAGTTATATGTGGCACCTTTTCTTGATTGTTTAGCCTAGCCTGCTTTGGGTGGTGCTATCCCTAGACAGGTGGGCCTAGACAGCCTAGGAGCAAGCCCATTAGCAGTGATCCTTCCTTTATTGGTTTCTGCTCCAGGCTCCTGTCTTGAGTTCTTGTGTTGGCTTCTGCATGACAGACTATAACCTGTAAGCTAAAATAAACCCTTTCCCATTTTGTTTTTTGGTCATGGTGTTGATCACAACAGAAAATAACTAGGTCACTCAACTAAATCATCTCCCTGGGTTTTGTTTTTTCTTTTTTTCACTGTAGCCTACGCTGAAACTCAGTATGTATCCTAGGCTAGAATTATAGCTGTTAGCTTCCACTATCAGTTTGAAATGGGCTTTTTAAAATTTGTTTCTGTGTTTGTTTTGAAGATAGGATTTCACTGTGTAGCTCTGGCTGGCCTGGAACTCACTATGTAGACCAGGATAGCCTCAGAATTACAGAGCTGCCTGCCTCTGCAGTGCTGAGATTGAAGCACAAAAGTGTCTCATGGCCATCTATTATGAGATCTGGTACCCTCTTTTAGTGTGCAGGCAGAACACTGTATATAATAAATAAGTCTTAAAAAAAGAAAAGAAATTTAGTTTTGAAACCAGACATGGTGGTGCTTGCCTTTAATCTCAGGATTCAGGAAGCAGAGATGGATCTCTGAGTTCAAAGCCAACTTGGCCTATATAGCTAGACTAAGTCTCAAATGAAGGAAGGAATGAATGAATGGTCTCCAGGAAGCACAGTCTCAACTATGTCTCGAATAAATTAATAAATAAAGGAATGACCAAATGAATAAATGGTCTGGTCACCAGGAAGCAAAGACAGAACTCTGAGGTCAAGGCCAGCTTGTCCTACACAACTAGACTGTGGTTCAAACAGACAGACAGTTTGGTTTCCAAGTGGCTAAGAGTGCCTGCTGTGAGGCTGGAGAGATGATCCAGCAGTTAAGAGAGCTTCCTGCCCTCCCTCCCTCCCTCCCTCCCTCCTTCTTTCTTCTTACACCCACAAAGATTCTATGAGTGTTAGAAGATTTTTAAAAACTATCGTTGTTTAAAAGTAAGCTATTAAAGCGGAAGACTAAAACCAACTTTAAAAATGAGTGCTGTGGCACCAGCGGGCTAGGATGGCGGCTCAGCAGAGAACCTGTAGCTCCAACTCTAGGTGGTCACTGCCTCTATGGGCAGGGCACACCAATAGTATGCACTCCTACAGACTTACATAAAACTAAATTGGGCTTTCTTTTTTAAAGAAAAAGATTTATTTATTATATATACAACATTCCTTCCATGTATGCTTGCATACCAGAAGAGGGCACCAGATCTCAGTATAGATGGCTGTGAGCCACCATGTGGTTGCTGGGAATTGAACTCAGGACCTCTGGAAGAAACAGTCAGTGCTCTTAACCTCTGAGCCATCTCTCCAGCCCTAAGTTGGGCTTTCTTATTTCAGGTCCTGCTAACTGGGTTCTCTGGACAGAAAAGCAAATGCTTCCTTCAAATAGCTCTCTTTTTGTTTTTTGTTAAAGATTGTTAGTTGTTTTGTTTTTCGAGACAGGATCTCACTAGGTAGCCCTGGCTGTCCTGGAACTCACTGTGTAGACCAGGCTGACCTTGAACTCACAAAGATCCTCCTGCCTTTGCTTCCCAAGTGCTGGAATAAAAGGCTCTCTTGTTCTTTATGTTTCTCATGTACGGGTTTAGGCAGCTTTCTTCCTCCCTCCCTCCCTCCCTCCCTCCCTCCCTCCCTCCCTCCCTCCCTCCCTCCCTCCCTCCCTCCCTCCCTTCCTCCCTCCCTCCCTCCCTCTTTCTTCTTACACCCACAAAGATTCTATGAGTGTTAGAAGATTTTTAAAAACTATCGTTGTTTAAAAGTAAGCTATTAAAGCGGAAGACTAAGACCAACTTTAAAAATGAGTGCTGTGGCACCAGCGGGCTAGGATGGCGGCTCAGCAGGTATAGCGATTGCAGCCCCAGTATGAGTTCCTAAATTCGTTCCCTAGCACCCACATGAGAAGTGGGGAGGGAAGGCGCACACCCAGGATCTTAGGCACTGAGCGGCGGGGAGATGGGAGGATCCTGGGGCTCCGGGCTGCCCAGCTAGCAAGGAGGACAGAGTTTAGCTAAAATGCTAAAGCACGCACCCGCACACACAAAGCAGTTCGGGAGACGGGAGCGTTCTTCTGGACAGAACGCGGCCGCAGGCCCCGCCCCATGGCGCGCCCCGCCCTCTCCGGCGCGCCCGTTCCCACGGCGACCGGGCGCCAGCCTCCCGCAGCGGGTACTGAGTGGCGGAGGCGCCTTCATGAGCGGGGCAGGGGTGGCGGCCGGGGCACGGCCCCCCAGCTCGGGGGCCCCAGGCTCCCGGAGTGCGACCCGCCCACGCCCGCGCCATCCTGTCGGCCTGCAGCACGCGGGGACGCAGAAGGCTCCGCTCGGGCTCAGCGAGGCACAGAAGCGGATCCTGGACCTGGAGAAGAGCCTGCAGTTCCTACAGCAGCAGCACTCGGAGACGCTAGTCAAACTCCACGAGGAGATCGAGCACCTGAAGCGGGAGAACAAGGGTGAGCCTCTGGGTGCTAGCCCAGCATTTACAGCCCGAATGCCGCGGCCATCAACTCTGAACAGTCTCCGGGTGCGGGGAAGAACGTGGGTGGCTTCTCTTTAGTAGGGCTTGCGCTTGCCTACAGGGCTTAGTTAGTCCTCATGTGGTTCGTTTGTGCCCACCAGCCCAGGCAAATGCTGGTCCTTCTGTGCACTCTGCCCAGCGCAGAGTACGGCCCAGCTCATTGTTTAAAACCGTTGCGGAAGTTAAACAGCAGAGCAAATGCGAGTAAATGGTCACCAACTAAACACATACAGATCTTTGGCAGGGATTGCTTGGATACTGCCTTGCATCCCTTCCAACCGGGGCGGGGCACCCTACATGCTCCCCATCCCCAAGGCTTGGCCTGCCCGGAACTTTAGGCCCCAGTGTGACATGACTGCTATTCACTCTGCCTCACACCTTAACTAGCGCTGCTCAACTTCCTCCCACTCAGGACCTGTGGCCTCAGTTTTCTCCCTCTTTCTGGTACTGTTTCTACCTGGAATGCCAAAGATTATTTCACTGGGCATCCTACTACATTAGAACTCCCTCTCTATGCTTTGACGGACCAGCCCATGTCATACCCCGCTAACCATTGCCAGGGGACCCTGGAAGGCCAGCCATCCTGTCTTACTTCAGCAGCCCTGTTCCAGGCTGGCCTGAGGATGACAGGGATCAGCCAGAGGCATTTCTGGTGGGACCCATGTAAAGAGGAGCCACACTTCTGCTCTGAGTGGCTATAGATTGTAGGTGTGATAAGGAGTCTTTGCTTGCTTTCAGATCTCCACTACAAACTAATCATGAACGAGAAGCCTCAGAAAAAAGGTAGGACTCAGCTGTTTGCTGGGAAGCACCACTCATGCCCATGTGGCAGCACCGAGCCCTGCGTGCTAACTCAGGGGGACCAGTATGGGCCATTTTCCCCAGCCACAGCTGGTTTGCTGGCTCTCAGCACCACAGGCATGAGGAGTAGGGACTGTGCGGTAGGAACAGTAGGGAGGCTGCAGACGCTCCGGCTGCTGAGCCGAACTCCTGCAACTGGTGCAGCCCCGTGGCAGCCCCCATCCCCTGACCCTCATTACCCTGGTAGGTCAATGGCTGCTGTGATACCTGCCCCTGGATCCCTAGCCCCGAGCCACTGCTTCCTTACACTTGAGTGAGGTGTCTCTCAGCATACTCCCTTTGGGGACTCCTTCCTGCTATCTCCACAGCAACCTTAGGGGCCTGAGAACTAGCCAGTATCCAGAGCACTTCCTCCTGCCCACTGTGGCTTGCTCTTCTTGTTGGTCCTCCAACATAGCACAGCCCAAGGGCACATCAGCTGAGTACCTAGCTTCCCTCCCCTAATAAACTTTCAGGTCATTTGGTAATCTGATTGTTAAAGATGTCTGCTTGGAAATAAATATCCCAGTCCTGGCATGCCCAGGCTTCCTCTTCATGAAGGCATGCAGAGAACAGGAGGGCTCTTCAGCAGGGCAGGATGACCTGTTATGAACCCAGTGCAGCCCAAGCTGGTGGCCCGGCCCCGGCAGGACGTAGAGGTGGAAGTAGATGCCATGCTTGACCCAAGACCTGCCTTAGGGCTTACTGCTTCTTTGGTCACAGGACTTCTGCTTGGCAGCTGGCCCCTGCAGAAGCCTGGGGTGACTGCTCCTGTGGGGGCTCACCTGGGTGTATAGCTACCATAAGGAAGTGTGGGACACAGTCCTGCCAGAAGCGGGTTCTCCGGCTGAGCCCTGCGTCTTCCCCACAGGCAGTCTCTCTACATCCAGTCTTCAGTCCAACAAGTCTGCCTCCAACTCCACAGCATCTGGTGAGCCAGGGCCCTAGGCTGGACAGTCAGTGGGTCATGCTGCCTAGAGAGTTGAAAATCCTTGTCTTTGGCAAAGGGGGCAGCCCCAATATCCTATGTACAAAAACAGCCAGTAAAAGGGTCTGTGGAACAGGAGTCCTTGAGGTGAGGCTCCCTAGGAGGACAAAGCCTGGCTGTCAGTGTGGCATAGCCAGATGCTGTAGCAGGCCCATTTTTTGGGGTAGTGAGTAGCTGTGCCATTAACAGAGGAACTCATGTACCCAGTCTGTTTCCTTCTGGGAGGGTGGTATGTGCTCCACCCATAGCCCCCAGCCCCTGCCCAGACAAAATACAGAGCCTCTTCTTACATTCACCTTCTATAGGAGGCTAGCCAGCTTCATAGCAGCAGCCCCGGGTGAATGAACGCACGCAGGCCAGATCCCAGGCATCTAGTTTCTTCTACCCCCAAACGGAAGCCAGCGTCCTCCACGTGACTAACCTGGCACGTCCAGCAGGCGCTACCACAGGCTTCACCCTCCCAACTTTATTCCTTCCCTCTCTTCAGGACAGCGGAGGAAACTGATGCAGGGTCAGGGCTACTTGGGTCCATTGGTTGATCCTAGAGAATGGGTCAGTGGCTTCTAAGGCCTTTTGTGATGGCCCTGTTGGTGTGCCCTGCAGCCAACTCTCAAGGCAAGACCAAGCCCCAGCCCAGCTCCTTCAAGAAGCAAGAGCTGAAGTCTGACGCCCTCCAAAAGACAGAGCTGGAAGAGCAGTCACTCAGCAGTGCTGCCTTGTTCCACAGCAGCCAGCTGGACAAGGCCTCTGGGGTGCAGGGACAGGCCAAGTAAGGCCTGCTTGCACCCGAGGACCAGACCTGCACCCCAAGGGCCCCAAGCTTACCCTTAATAGGTTTCCACCCTGGGACCAGCATCTCCATAGACCTGACTCCATTTTGATGAAAATGGGCTCCAGGGAGCAGGCAGCTGCCAGGTTGCTTGCTGTTCTACTGGCCTCTACTTTCTTCTCTCCCCTGGGGGTCCTGCAGAGACCCCTGGTTGGCCTCACCTACAGGGGACCAATGGAAACCCCTAAATTGCTATTTTCTCAGAGAAGAGACAAAAAGTGATTTGGCCTAATTAGTTTGCCAGGAGGGAGGGTGGGGTCCCCAGGGCCAAGGGTCTTGATATGCAGACCTGGCTGGCTTGGAACTTACCCTGTAGGCCTTTCCCTGCCTCTGCCTCCTGTGTATGAGGATTACAGGTGTGAGCCACCACACCTGGCTATAGTCTGTTTTTACCAAGAACACTGAGTAGGATTCCTGTGCCCGACAAGACTGGAGCTGGCGTCTGTCTGATCAGTTTGCCTTTGGGAGACATGGGTTAGCAGAGCAGAGCAAGAGCCAACTCTGGGACCCCAGTTTTCCCAGTAGTCAGGCTCTGCCTTCTCTGAAGCCCCAATTCCTATGGGCAAGAAACATGTGGGACGAGGTTACCCGGCAGCCGGCTAGTTGCTCCCTCAACAAGGCAGAAGAGAGACCTGGGTCACAGCTGCTCTGGAGCACCCTGGCTAGTGGGCACACTGGCAGGGAGGCTGTGGGTGGGTGGCTAGACCATTCCCACAGGTCGCCTCCGTGCCGCTGTAATGTTTCAGAGACGAGGATGCAGAGGCTTCCAATTCAGGGGCCACGGTGGGGGGCAGCCATGGCAGGCAAGGAACAGGGATGGCCTCCATACTGGGCCTGCCCCCATGCCTGCGCAAGCCCACCACAGTGCAGCAGTGTGAGGTGGTCATCCGTCAGCTGTGGAACGCCAACCTCCTGCAGGCTCAGGAGGTGAGGCCCTGGGCAGGCATATGACCCTGCACGCCAGTGACACGGGACACTGTACCCACCATGCCTCTCCCTGCTTTTCAGCTACAGCACCTCAAGTCACTCCTGGAAGGGAACCAAAGGCCCAAAGCTGCAGCTGAGGAGGTTGGGCTGGGCTCTCCAAAGTGAGTGCCTTGTGCCCGGCGCCCTGCCCCAGCCCAGAGGAGGTGTGGGCATCATGGCTAACTTTCTTTCCCAGGGACCAGGAGTCCATGCAGTTCCCCAAGGTCACCGCCAAGGGCCTCTCTAAGAAGTGGTAAGTCCCAGACACAGGGAGTGGGTGCCCCCAGGGACAGAAGGGTAGGGTGTCCAGAGTTAAAGCCAGGCAGGCCCTGCTCTTAGCCCAGCGACTGGTTCAGGTTACCCTGAGGCAGCTGGCAGATGCCTGCCCTGACCATGCTTTCCTCCACCCAGCCTAATTCTGAGCCCAATGCCTGCGGCAGAGCGTGCCATCCTGCCTGCACTGAAGCAAAGCCTGAAAACCAACTTTGCTGAGCGGCAGAAAAGGCTGCAAGTAGTGCAGAGCCGGCGGCTGCACCGCTCCGTGCTGCTGGGCCGGCGCCCTGGGGGCCGGCCATCCTCTTTTGATAGTGGTTCACATCAGCCCTACTTTTCAGCCACACGAAATTCCAAGACAGACAGAACCCATGACAGATAAAGTACTTGTTCTCAGAATTGAGGTAACTGTCTATTTTCTCTATTATTTTACTATTCCTGCATCTATGCAAAAGCACATTATAAAATGTAATTCTACTACCCACGGACTGAAAATAAAACGGTTTCTCCAAGTCCTAAGCTTCTTTGCTCACAGCTGTCAGGTGTCCCTGCTGCTCTGGAAGTGCCTGCTCCATCTAGGCAGCCAGAACTGGCACAGCCTAGGGGTGCTGTGCACCAGCAGTCTCACGGCATTTTGGGGCCAGCTGGCTTCCTTCCTTGACTGGCCTGCGGGCTGCCTTCTAGGTACATGGGCATGACTGAGAACACTGTCCTGGCTGCCTGGACACCAATCATGCTGGGCTCACCTGCTGGAGGGAAAACTGTCTTCTCCAGATCACACTCTACCTCAGGCCAGCAGCTGCCACCCGGAAGTGGCCAGCCTGCGCCTACTCCTACCCAGCATCAGAGCCTCACCCCTCCACTACCCACCCTTACATTAATCTCAGTAAACTAGACCAGGGCCTGAATCAGGAGGCGATGTCAGGAAGTAGATGGACAGTACCCCTGCCAGTGGGCCCAGACTCACAAAAGGTAGACACAGTAAACTCCTGACAAACACAGGAATAATAAATTTATTATAAGAATCATATAACAGAGTAGTGCACATATAAAAAGGGGGAATTTCTTTTCACCAGAGCGCTACCCATTACAGCCCAGCGTGGCAAGTGCCTTAGGGCAGCGTTCTGAAGGAAGCCCATGCTCCTGGTGGTGGTACAGATAATAAGAATATGGTGTTCTGAGGCTGTGGGTCCCAATGACAGTATCTGACCAGCCGCTCATGTCTCACAGCACTGACAAAGGCCCTTCACCCAAGAGTGGCATAGGAATGTCAGGGGCAGCCCCCGCCCCAGCTGGTCCTTCTCACAGCACTGAGGAGATCCACGAAGCTGAGGTCCTGCTAGCAGCAGAGAACCTGCTGCTGCCGCTGCCTTACTGGCCTTTCCTTCAAACTGAAACCTAGGCCCTAGATTCAGAAGTATTCAAAGTGAGGTGTCCATGTACCTTATGAGGCACAACCTGAACCCCATACTGTGACTGGAGAACTGTGTGTATAGTGAGAGTTTCCTATGTCCTTGACATTCTCCAGACAAGTACAATGTACTGTGACAGAGACGCTTAGATGGGACCTGAGTTCTCATGCTGCTCAGTGGACACGGAGTCCAGGAAGGCTGTAGGAAGCATGGCTGTAGGAAGTGTTGGGCCTGACTTCTGGAAGAAATCAATGGGAAGCCTTCCTGGGCCCTCATGCAGCCAGCTCCACAGCTCCCTGATCAATACTGCACAAGCATGGGGAAACATCTGACAGTCCCAAGGCAGAAGGAAAAGCAGGAAAGCTAGCCTAAGCCAGGCCCTCTAGGAAGCCAACCCCCAGTAACATATGGTAGTGGTGTGAACTCCGCAGCAGGGGCTGCCGCTGGTCCTCAAGTTCAGCTTGCTAGGCAGCTGAGAGGCAGGCCTGGTGGATGCTCTGGGCCCAGGTGTTGAGCAGGGCTGTGACAGAGTGCTTGTCGGGAAGCTGCAGCAGCCTGGAGGTCATGCACCGGTGCACTGACTGCAGAAAGGGGTTGGCATCTGCAACACAGCAGCAACCATGAGTGCCAGGCCTGGCAAGGCAGCAGCCCCTGAGCCAGCTCTTGCGTCACTTCCAGGAAGGGGTGCCACCTCTTAGTCTCCTGTGCTAAGAACTGGAATTTGTATGGAGCCCCAGACAGTCCCTGCTGTGTGCCAGCAGAGCCTTAGGGATTGATTATTCCACCCAAGGGGCTCTCTCTGGAGCCCGATCACACAGACAGAGCTACATGAACTGCTGCTGGTGCCCCTGGGAATACCATGAACTCCAAAGGAATACCATGAACTTGACTGCCCTCCCCCACTTGACAGGTGCCCCGAAACTGTGGGCAAGGGGCAAAGGACACAGTGGCCCTTCTTTCTCCAGGCAACTGCAGTCCAGCCTACCCTGCCTACTGGGGAGATGTGAGGTATCTTTCCGCTGTATAGGGACCCTGGATGTGCAGAGATGATCCTGCCTGCCTTGGGTCTCCAATGGCTTTTCTAGGTTCACCCACCATACTGCCACTGACGGTCGATCCACATCGGGCTCTGAGCAGGGTAGTCAGCAGGCACACTGAGCTCCAGTGGTGGCACACTAGGGAGGTCCTTGTCATCTGGAACACAAGAACTGCACATGTGAACCAGCTGACAGCCTGGCGAGCCGACACAACCCTGCTCACCTCATCCCTGCTTTGGTGGAGAAGGATTGAATGCATGGACTCAGGTGCTGGGGGGAGCTGTGGAGTTGGGACAGGGAATGAGAGGTGAGGCTAGAGCTGCAGTGTGGCAGGCCGTGTGAGCACATGTGTAGCTTGAAGGCCCTGGAGACTGACCTGAGCATGAATGGCAAACCACCACACCCACACCCCTGGACACTCACCCAGCTTGCAGATCAGGTGGACAGCGCCGTTGTTGCTACAATGAGAAGGGTCCAAGTTCACCAGGAACTTGGGGTCCAACCTGGCCACTTCACCTTGCAGCACATTGGGGATGCTCTGCCGCTCGTCCTCCTCAAATCTGCGCTTCCGGGAACATACCACTGGGGACCTGGAGGAGGGGACTAAAGTTATTATGCAGATGCCACACAGCTTCTGGCTGCTGCTTATCATGAGGCCCAACCCGGGTATACATACACAATAGGTGGGCCATGGATGGCCATCATGGCGGGCACGAATGTGCGGTACAGGGAATGGTTGAAGACAGGTGAACGGATGTTGGCCAGGACTGCATCTAGGAGTGGCTGGCACAGGTCCTGCTGTTTGGTTGGAAGAACTGGGGGTGGTGGGGGTGTGGGCTAGAGACAAGACAGAAAGGGTCAGTGGCCTGGGCTCAAAGCCTCATCATTTTGAAGAGTCTTCCAGACTCCAGGGTCCTCCACAGCCTCTACCAGACAGAGTGCAGACAATGGTAGCTGATTCTGAACGCATTACAGCCTGCAGCCTCATTCCCACCCCAGTGCCCACATTCTCAGGGCAGGGCCTGAACAGAACTAGCAAACACAGGGGTAGAAGGAAGGATTGGGCTCTGAGAGTGACTTCTGCCCTCCTTGCTCCTTGGGTAGAATTTCCAGATGAAATCGGGTTCCTTGAGAGCACTAACTTCTGACCCTTGGGCTCCACTTACCACTGCCATGTCATTCTTGAGTTTCTCCAGGGCAATCTCACACTTCTGCAAGGTCTTCAGGGGACACCTAAGGAGAGGACACATGATCTGATACTCTGCTGGAGGGCTAGGGCGGCGACTCTTGGAGGCTGGTCCTGACCACCATCTAGGTAGTCTCTGGGGCCTCGGCCACTGGAAGCCATCACAGGACTCCCAGCCTACTAGCGTCTTCCAGAACAGACCCGGCAGGACTCAGTCTCATCTGGGCCAGCTCTTGCGCAATCTTGGCCCTGTGGCTTGAAGGGCTCTAACATAAGAGGGCCTGGAGGACTGTGTAGCTCCAGCAGGCCTTACCCAGCAGTGACTGCCAGACAACTGGAAGAGTCCTCCTGAAGTCAGGCAGGGCTGTGACGCCTCAGACGGTGTGCAGACATACCCACGGACACCGTAGTCCTCAACACTGCCATTAACTGTACCCTATGGCTGGTGGGCATAGGCGGTGGAAGCCTGGCAGCCCAATGTCATCCACGAGCTTCTGATAGGCCTCATTTGGGTTTGTCTTTACAATTAGTGCACACAGCTGCAGCTGGGCCCACAGCACACGGGTGAGACGCAGCAGTCTGCCAAAGGCCAGCTGCAGGTGGGGCCACTACAAACCAGGACCTAGGATAGTGTACCATGAACCAGGCAGGCTATGACAACCATAGGAGGAAGTGTGAGGCCCACGAAGTCTTGGGCAGGGTTGAAAGGTGGGTGCTAGGACAGCAGGCAGGGTTGAAGCTTCAGCACACACCTACTTGTGAAGTCATCCTGCTTCAGGTATGGTCCACAGAGCTGCTGGACCCTTTGTTAAGCCCACACTGTCACCAAGTCTTGGGGACTCTGTGAGTTGTGGTACAACACAGTCCCTCCCAAAGTCCTAGAGCAGTGCTCACCGCTTAGAGGGGTCAGTGAGAATGTCCAGCAGGCTCTTCATCTTACTGAGGTCCTTTTTTCTGTCTAGGAAAGGAAGGGGACACTAAGAAACAGGCCCTGCATGTCCCGGCCCCGTCCTGGCCTGGGCCAGCCTACCTTCATTCTTGTCGATCTTGTTGATCATGCGTCGCAGGGGCTCAATGTACTTGGACAACTGCTTCAGCTTGTCCAGATACTGTTGTTCTTCAGCCTGGCTGGAACCAGCTGGGCTCATGACAGAGCTGGGGTTCACTGCAAAGGACAGGATGGGTAAGATAGATGGCTACAACCTGTGGGGCAGGTGTCACAGCAGGTCTGGGGGTCCCATGAGATCTTTACACAACTTGAGACCTTGGGAGGGGAAGGGGTATTAGGCGCCTTGTAGAGCTGTCCACCCAGCCCAGGCCCAACTTACCAGGGGTGTTTAAAGGTCCAGGGGAGGGGACGCTGAAGTTCTGTGGGGTGCGTGCTGTCACTGGGCTCTGAGAAGGCTGTGGTGAGGGGCTAGGCAGGAAGCTGCTGGGGGATGGGGCAGGGCCGGAGCTGCAGCCAAGTGAATAAAAGCAGGTCTGAGCCCAGAACACCATGCCAGCCATGTCAAAAGGGGTGAAGGGAGGATGAAGCATGTGTGCACCCCCACCAGCCTACCTGACATTGGAGTTGGGCTGTGAGCCAGGTTGTGGGGAGGGCTGTGGAGGAGGGGGCATCGACTGTGGGGTCTGCACCTGCTGGCCCGGCGATGGTGAGGACAGCATGGTGAGGCTGCTTTGGCTGACCTGGAAGTGGAAGGACTTAGCCAGCTCCATGCTATACGTTCACCCTTCCCAAAGCACCCACTGGTCCGACCTCTCATCTTATACACCCTTTTTTTTTCTTCAAGATGCTATACACTCAGGCACAAGCCTCACCTCTGGGTGCATACAGCACATGGTATCCAAGAGGGTGGAAGAAGGCCAGGCGGGTAGCCTGGCTCCTTGGAGGAGGCCCATGAGGATTTCAGGTTTCTGGGCTGGCATAGCTGTGGTAATGACTTGTTTCTCAAGCATTTGTGTGTAAGGAGGGAGCCTAGAAAGGCTTTTTGCTCTGCCTAACCTAGGAAACACTTCTCTGAGGATCAGTAAAGACGGTTCTTTGCTAGCCTATGGAGACAGTCTTCCTGTGTGCCTCCCTGAGTCTTCCTGTCTGACTCTAGCTCCAAGGATGAGGTCTTGAACGAAGTGGCTGTGACTTGTGCAGATGCTGCCGCCTCACCCCATCTTAACTGGGGTGAGATGGATGGCCAAGGAGTCATGTGCATATCTGTAAGCGGTACTACACTGGCTCCACAGCTCCTCTGGCTAGCCTGGCAGAGCCCACCTGAAGGGATGAGTATCAGAGATCCCTGAGTTCAGAGGCCTGGCTCTGCCCACAAAGTGGCTGCCCTCTGCTGTCAGCGCACATTCGGACAACAGACACAGGGCTGACTGCACCACCACTAGCACCAGGGCCACTGACTATCTAAGAACTCCAGGGACTGAAAGCACAGAACCAGGCAAAGGGAACAGGATGTACCTGTTCCCACTTTTCAGCAGAGAAGCGTAGGAAGGCTGTTCTAGGTGGAGAGACTGCTGCCCATTGGTCTCTTGCTATCCTGGGACACCCTGGAGGCCATACCAACTCAAAAGGCCCCAAGCATCCAAGGAAGCACTTCTTCTACCCCAGTCGATCACTGTGCACCAAGCACCCCCAGAGCTTGCTTCTTGTGGCTCACAGGCCAGCCAGCCAGTCTGTAGACCAAGTCACTCAGGTGCCTCTCCCAGCTTACTAGACACTGATGCCCAAGTGGGGCCATACTGCCACATCTCCCCACACCATCTCTGCCACATCATGGAGATTGTTGGGCAAAGATTACTACTTATGAGTAGGTTCTTAACCTCTCAAATGGGAATAGGCACAGATCCAACAAGGAAAATGATACCTGCACTTCTCAGCTGCTCACCCCTCACTGGCCAGACCAAGGACGACATGGGGCCTGGCATGGTAGACTGCTTGGCCATCTCAGAATCAAGTTTAGTTTCTAGAGACCTCCTGGAGTAGCTCACAACCATCTATAATTCCAGCTCAGGGACCCAATGCTGCCTTCTGGTTCTGTGGGCATTGCCCTCACATGCACTAACCCCCACAGAGAAGCACACACAAAAACATAGTTAAAATCTCAAAGAAAAAAAGGGTGGCCCAGACAATGATGTCACTCTGTGACCAAGAAACCCCTGCACAGTGGGGAGCAGGAGAGCAAAGCCAGGCATCTGGCTGCTGGGCAGTCACAGCAGTCTTCCTCTGAGCGGAGATTCACCCTGACTTAAGGAGGTCAGAGTTGAGCTCGGCAGACAACATGCAGGTCTCGCTAGAGCATCCAGCATAGCTATGGTGCTGGATGCATTAGGAATCTATGGATACCAGGGCAGGCACATGTCACCCAGACCATAAAACCTGCTTGGAATCAACCCATGTCCTATCAAAGTCCACACAGTTCCAGGAAGACTACAAAGGGTACAAAAAAGGTTGTAGTTCGAGCCCTGCCTTATTGGCCTGGGCTTCCATACATGTTCCCAAGAGACCCTGAAATCCCTTCCCTTTCTCTGTGCCAACTGCCTACCCACACTTGATACTGCTGCAGCGGCTATTCCTGGTAGCTGTTCCTTGGTTCAGGCATACTACATGGGACAGTTAGGCACCCTGAGGGTCACAGGACTGAACAGGGCTACAAAGTAGGAAATTTCACAGTTCACGTCCTACCTTAACACTCACACTTGGGCACAGGACACACACTTTGACACCCTCTGCCTTTGTTGATGACATAGCAGAGATCAAAGCAGCTGCCCCAAGACAAGAGACAGTGGTCTAAGACATGAAGGAACAATAATCAGAGGAGCATAGGGGATAGAGAAGCCTCCAACATAGGTAAAACCTGCAGAGCCCAGCCAAAGGGTCATGCCTTTGGGGACAAGAGGGTCTCTTCCCTGTTGGGAAGCCTGGACATCAGTGTCATGATTCTCTTCCCCTAGCATAGTCCAGGCTGCACCCAGCCTATGTACACATGAGACTCTTCCAGACCCACATAAGCAGCATGTGTCCCAGCAAACCTCACCAGTGTTTTACCAGCTCTGGGACTTCCAGGAGACCGAGTATGGGGTCAACCTGGATTCTTTGGCTGCCCCAGGCCAGGGCAGCTGGCAGGCCCCAGAGGATGGGAGGCAGGGAAAGATTTCTAATAGGAAGGAAAACAAACCAAGGATACCCTTTCACCTCCATGATCTGGAAACTCCAGCCCTCTAGAACCTTCTAGGAGTCAGTGCCAAGTTGTTCAAGTCTTAGTTATCACAGATATCCCTGGTACAAAGGAGCAGCCCAAAAAGCATCTCTAGCCAGAGGTGACCTAGCAAGGAGCAAGGATGTGGGGAAGAACCAGAGGGGCGCTGCTGTTCTTGGGGCTTCTGCTATCAGGGAAGGGGCGGGTAATGGGACATGGACACATTCTTAGCCCAGGCATGGGCATGTCACAGGTGCTAACAAAAGTCCGAGTGGCACCTGAGGAAGAGCTTCTGACAGACCCTTGTACAGCATCTGTCACTTGCATGTTATAGGCAAGAACTCGGCAACCAGTCAGGTGACTTGCTCAGGGAAAGACCAGGCACCGTAAACATGGGGCTTCAGCAATGGTGACAGTCTGCTAGGTAGATCATGTGGGAACTATATAGCATGATTGGGTCAGAAGGAAGAATCTGGGTAGACTGACAAAACAAAACAAAATAAACCCAGGAGGCCAGAGGAACCACAGCTGGGGATGGGGATCAATTCAAAGGGCCACAGAGAACCTTGAGACAGGCAGGCACTGTGATTTTGCTCCTTTCTGGATCCTATACCTGCCTAGCACTTAAAACTGCCCTTACTCCTGACCCAGTACTGAACATGAACATGGAGTCCCACTCCAGAGAAGCAAGGAGCTCTTGTCATGGTCTGCTTGCTTACATTCACCATGTTTCACAGACAGGCAATGAGGATGCTGCTGGCTTGGCCCTGGTGATGACGGGAAGGAAAGGCTGAAATCAGACAGCTATACTGTATGGCAGAAGGCAGCCTGCAGCCTTTTCTCCACTGATTCTCTCCCTTAAGTACTCTCAGGGCCTTTCTCCTCTGAGGAGGCAAGCAAAAATGAATGTGCTTAAAAAAAAAAATCATCAAGCCAGCTGGGCCATGGTGGTACATGCTTTTAATCCCAACACTTGGGAGACAGAGTCAGGAAGATCTCTGAGTTCGAGACCAGCTACAGAGTGAGTTCCAGTACACAGAGAAACTGTCTCAAAAAAACAGTAAAATAAAATAAATAAAACAAAAAATCAAATCAAATCAAAGCAAAGCAAAGCACAACCTTGTCTTAGATGCTCTGGCCATACTGTACTGCTCCAGACTCCTACAGCTGATGCGTTTGTCTCCGGCACACTAGCCCAGAGCTGCATGGACATGTCCCTACCTGCCAGGACCTCACAGGACAATCAATAAGTCTGGGTGGACTTAAGCTGGTATCTAACAGTGATGGCTCAGTCAATCAAGCCATAGTGTTCTATGAAACTGGCCCAAACTTTTTCAAGTACCTTTTATCTATTTTTATATATTTTTCTCTCTTTCCTTTCCTCCAATGAACTTCCTTGCCTTCTGGGTTTAGGAAGCACTATAGATCCTAAGAACCACTCAGTTCACAGTAGGAGACAGAGGCAGGATAAGGCCCAGGCCAGAACCTAGTCCAAGAGATGCACAGACAGGAGAGAGAGAACAAGGCTGTCAGAGAAGCAACAAAAGCAGGGCTAAGGGTTCCTAGGAGAGTCTACTGACAGGACTTGAGTCCTGATCCTCAGCACGCTACCTTCTGCTCCTTCCCACTTGTCCACGGTGAAAGCTAACGTGATTTTACACACGAAGAACCTTGCTCAAGATCTGGCATACATCACACCCTCAAAATGTTGGGGACCTTTAGTTTCCACAGAGTCCTCTGTTAAGTCATCTATCTCCACAACTCCACCTGACTCTGAGCCCAACGCACACTGAGCAAGAGGCCTCTGCACCTCTGAAGAAAACTACACAACTGTCCCATGACTATGTGCAGTTCCTGCACGTGGGCCCTCAGGCAAGGCAGGAATTCCATCTGCTAGAATTATAGATACATTTTCCTTTGTAGGAAAAGGAATTCTAAAGTTCTTTCAGTTATCAGGGTTCCTACAATAAACTCACTCATATGGAAAGCCCTGTGATGAAGGCACACTCAGACACTCTACTCTCATCATCTTCACACAATGCCGTGCACAAAGGAATACACAGGTGGGGGACATGTGTACAGCCTATGTCCATGAAATCATCAGGTGTACAGAGTGGAGTCCACTAGGTTTCTATATGGCAATGACTCCTCCCAGCTAACTCTATAATATTCTGGACCAGCAAAACGTTTGCCCATGGTGGCTGTCCGCAGTGATCTGGACCATACAACTCAATGTCAGTGAGTGCTTAAAATGTGATCGGCACTACTGAGGATCTGGATGCTCGGTGGAAACCTAACAGCTGCACACAGTGCACAGCATTGCACAGCAGAGCCCTAGGAAGCCACACTGTCTTCCTTTGAGATCACATCTCATGTAGCTCAGGTTGGCTTCAAACTCATGTCAAGAGTTCCAGAAATGCCGCCAGACAGACTCAGTTGTATACATGTAGCTTAGCAATCAAACACAGGGCCTCGTGCATGCTAGGCAAGTCCTCTGCCAACTTGACTGCATCCTCAGCCCATGTCTTCTGTTTTACTTTACCATGAAAACAAAAGCAGTATGCCCATTGTAAAGTAAAGAAAACGCCCCTCAGGAAAATCAGTATGAGCTGAGCACGCTGAGACATGCCTGTAGTCCCAGCACTTGAAAGGCATAGGCAAAGGCAGGCAGATCTCTGAATTCAAGTTCAGAGTGAGTTCCAGGACAGCCAGAGCAACACAGAGGCATCTAGCAGATAAGTACACAGGCCGCCCTGTCAGAGGCATCTAGCAGGTAAGTACACAGGCCGCCCTGTCAGAGGCATCTAGCAGGTAAGTACACAGGCCGCCCTGTCAGAGGCATCTAGCAGGTAAGTACACAGGCCGCCCTGTCAGAGGCATCTAGTAGGTAACTACACAGGCTACGCTATCAGAGGCATCTAGTAGGTAACTACACAGGCTATGCTATCAGAGGCATCTAGCAGGTAACTACACAGGCCGCCCTGTCAGAGGCATCTAGCAGGTAACTACACAGGCTACGCTATTAGAGGCATCTAGCAGGTAACTACACAGGCTACGCTATCAGAGGCATCTAGTAGGTAACTACACAGGCCGCCCTGTCAGAGGCATCTAGCAGGTAAGTACACAGGCCGCCCTGTCAGAGGCATCTAGCAGGTAAGTACACAGGCCGCCCTGTCAGAGGCATCTAGCAGGTAACTACACAGGCCGCCCTGTCCGAGGCATCTAGCAGGTAACTACACAGGCCGCCCTGTCGGAGGCATCTAGCAGGTAACTACACAGGCCGCCCTGTCGGAGGCATCTAGCAGGTAACTACACAGGCCGCCCTGTCGGAGGCATCTAGCAGGTAACTACACAGGCCGCCCTGTCGGAGGCATCTAGTAGGTAACTATACAGGCCGCCCTGTCTTGAAGGAAAGAAAGACAGACAGACCAGTAGAGCTTGGCCTCAAACAAAGTTTACCACTTGTTTCACTGCTCTGAAAGCCACCATGAAGGAAGTCACGGACAATGAAAGAAGGTGTGCTTCATGAAGGGGCATAGAGGAAACCCAAGCTTCCGGGCTGAACCCTATACGAAGCCCAATCCGTAAATACCTGTGCTGTGGGCTGTCCGCCCAAAGAGATGGAGCTTGACGGGCCAGCAGACATGGTGGAGGTGGGTGGGAACCGAGCTCTTACGTGCATCCCGCCTTGGGCCAAGGCTTCAGCAATCATCTTTGAGGACAGAGGGACAACAGACAAGATAATTGCAACAAGAACTGCAGTGCATGGTAGGTGCAGGTGTGTGCAGCCTCAGGGAGTGGGCCAGAGGGGAGGCCCCTTCAGAGGACCCAGATGTGTGGTGCTCAAGGACACGGTCAAGCACACATCTCTATGCTCAGGGAAGCACCAGAAGTGTAGCGGTACCGAGAATGTAAGCAGATTTCTATTCTACTAGCCAGTCTGTGATGGTTGTCCTGGACACACCTTTGAACTGTAGGCAGCACAGACCCTGGGGAGTTAGAGCCAGACTGCTCAGGTGGCAGTCTAGGGAGACCAAGTTTTTGGGACAAACTTGGAAAGAGGACATGTCAGTCAGGCTTGCAAAGAGCAAAGTCAAAGTCACTGAAGCAGCATCTTGCTCAGCACAGCATTCTCTTAGAAGCGCACCTGCAGCCCAAAGCACATCCATCTCTCTGGCCTCCTGGGGATGCTGATTCTGGAAGTGTGGAGGAATAAGGGAGGGGTGGCAGGAGAGCCTGGGGTTCTCCCAAGGAGCTTCTTCACTAATTAATGATGAAGGGCTCTCCACAGGGACACAAAAACATCTGCAGAGCCAAGTCAGGAGCTTCAAGACCAACAGAAAACATTCCTTGGGTCAACTTCTGTTTCTTGATTCACACAACCAGCCAAAGGGAGGCTATCAATGTCATGGCTTTGGAGCTGGCTGTCTTTACTCTGTGTTCTGAGGGACGGGCGGAGTCCAACCTAATTCCTGGAAAGCAAGGCCTACATGCACTCAACATGTCACAAGCTAGAACAAAATAACACAACCTGGCACAGAAAGTAGGACCTCGCCACCAAAACAAAACAAAGCAAACCCAATAGCAGATATGAGAGCATCACTTCAGCATAGGAGTTAAGAGATAGCAGGGGCAATGTGGTGAGACCCCACTTCAAAAAACCAAACCATTTAATCCCAGGAAGCTCTGAGCTGAGCTACCAGAGAAGTGTGGTATTGTAGATGATGCAGTCTGTGCAGCAACGGAGCTAGAGACAAGGCTCTAGGCCAGGCCTATGGGCCTGCAGCATCACACACAGCTCATGTTCACACACAGGAGGTGCATGCTGCAAGCACCACAGAAGATCCCAAAGAGAACATCTTAATAGCCAAGAAAGGTAGAACCCTCACCATTCCTGCAGTCAGCCAAACAAACCTTCTGGTCCTGATGGTGGCTGTCAAACCAGGGGTGCTGTCCCAAACAGCCCATTCCCCAACAGGTCACTGGCAGACACAAAGAGGGCTAGATGTTCAAGGGCCCTCTGCCTACACTGGGGAGAAGGAGATGAAGGGAATTTATTTCAGGGTTCTTAATAGGATGGGGAGATCACTTAGGGAGGTCCGTTCACAACCAGTGGCTGCAGTGCCATCTACAGCACTCCTTCCAAATGACAGGATATTCACCGTGATGTGAGAGATGCCAGCTTCTCTCCAGAAACAGGAAAGCCACAGGAAGGAAGAATGATGGACCCTCTGGCTGGTTTTCTTTTCTATCTATCTATCTATCTATCTATCTATCTATCTATCTATCTATCTATCTATCTATCTATCTATCTTTAATACTTTAAAGATTTATTGTATGAGTTTTGTCGACATGCATATATGTGCACCATGTACATGCCTGGTACCTGCAGAGGTATGTCATTCTCTGAAACTGGAGTTTCAGATAGTTGTGAGCCACCATGTGGTGCTGGGAACTGAACCCATATCCTCAGGAGGAGCAACAAGTGTTCTTAACTTTCAAGCTGTCTCTCCAGCTCTATCTAGTTTATTTTTTAAGGTTTTTTTTTTTTTTTTTAAATAACCTGTGTATGAGTACCTAGACTGCATGTATGTCTGTGCAACCATGAACATGCAGTATCCTTGGAGGCTGGAAGAGTTAGTTATACATGGCTGTGAGCTACCACATGGATGCTGGGAACAGAACCCAGGTCCTTAACAACAGTCAGTGCTTTTAAGCAGCATACAATCTCTCCAGGCCCTGACCAGTTTTCTTTCATTTCTTTTTTTTCTTTCTTTTTGGTTTTTCGAGATAAGGTTTCTCTGTGTAACAGTCCAGCTGTCCTGGAACTCCCTCTGTAGACCAGGCTGGCTTTGAACTCACAGAGATCTGCCTGCCCCACCTCTGCCTCCTGAGTGCTGGGATTAAAAGCATGTGCCACCACTGCCCAGCCTGACTGGTTTTCTTTATGAAGAACTTCTGACAAGAAAAGCTCATTTTCTTCTAGGCAAAAATCCCAGAGGAAAGCACCATAAATGTTTATAGGATCAGATGAGCAGCTACCAAGTGCAACTTACTGTCAATGAGCCTTTCTCTACTTCTCAATGCACTGCTACCTCCAAAGGAATTCTAACGGAGCGCAGAGCACCCGCCTGGTTCCCGTCTGTGGCCACTGTACAGGAGACTGAGGAGCACAGAGGCGAAGATCAATTCTAAGTCGTCGTGTGTGTACACATGACAGACACCCGTCTTGGTTATTGATCAGTTTTACATTACTAGTCATAGTGTGTGTGCACACATGACAGACACCCGTCTTGGTTATTGATCAGTTTTACATTACTAGTCATAGTGTGTGTGCACACATGACAGACACCCGTCTTGGTTATTGCTTGGTTTTATATTACTAATCATAGTGTATGTTATTGCTCAGTTTTACATTACTAGAAGAACAGAGAGTGAAAAGACGCATGCACAGGAAAATAAAGACATACTCTGCTCTATTTTACTGCTGAAGCCCAGCAAATTCCACTGAAGATGACTTCATCTCTCCCAGCAACGTGAGCGTCTTCAGGCAAGAGAGCAGGATAAAACAAACAGCATAGGGCTACTGATCCTTCCAGAACATTACTTACCCTAGGCAAAGAGCCCTGCCACCATTACCACACAAATCACAATACCTGTCACCCTGGCAGTAGTGTCGGCTCTACCAAGATGTCTCTGCTATTGAGGGCCCCCACGCCAACAACTCTCACAGGGCTGGCTGGCAGCCTGTTTTGTGGCACATGTATGGTAGTTTGCAGGCACAAAGGTACAATGTGTGGTTTCTTCATCCCAACAGAATATATGGGTACCAGGTAGGAAATTCTAATCTGTCTTTGAGCTCCTGATTAATTAGATAACTGGCCATGGTGTGCAGGAGCCTTCAAAGGCACCCTGTGGTTCAGTCTTGAAAAACTACAAAAAAAAACCTGTCTTAAACTCAGCCATACACTGGCAAAATCACTTCAAGATCAAAAACAAGGTGCTACTCAGAAGAGCAGCAGGTAGTGCAGTCACTCCTATGAGGCTGCTTCCAATAAGGAGTTTCTGCCTGCAGAGGGTGCTCTCTCATCTCAAATCACAAACCTTAGAGGTTAGGTTGTGGGCTGCGAGCCAGTGGCAGAGCACTTGCTAACCGTGCTTAAGGTTTTCTTTTTTGTGCTGTTTTCTGAGACAGGGTTTTCCTGTATAGCTGTGGTTGTCTTGGAACTCGTTCTGTAGACTAGTCTGGCCTCAAACTCACAGAGATCTGCCTGTCTCTGCCTCCTGAGTGCTGGGATTAAAGACACACATTACTACACTTGGCTATTTTTTAAAACTGTTTTAAAATTTACTTATTTTTAAATTATGAGCATTAGTGTTTGCCTGCATATAAGTCTTTGTAAGAGTGTTGGATCCCCTGAAACTGGAGTTACACACAGTTGTGAGTTGTCATATGGGTGTTGGGAATTGAACCTGGGCTCTCTGGAAGAACAGTTGGTACTCTTAACTGCTGAGCCATCTCTTCAGCCCCTAAACAAATGTTTTAAAGCTCATTTCTCAGGTTGGTACTACTAAAAGGTGGTCAAAAGTTTAATAAGGACTAAGTCCCCTACTATGGGCCAGTGTGTATAGAAGTGATGGTATTAATTGTCAACTTGATTGTCTTTGGAATTACCAAAGAGACAAGTTTCCAGTATCCCTGTGAGGGAGTATCTTAATTAGGTTAACAGAGATGACTCCACTCCCTGGGCTGGGGTCCTCAACTACATAGACAAGAGAATGTAATCTGAGCACAAGCATCTATTGCTGTCTGCTTCTTGTTTTGTTTGCAACCAGGTCTCTCTAAGTAGCCAGAACAGGTCTGGAACTTGCTAAGTAGACCAGGCTGGCCTTGAACTCACAGAAATCTGCCTGCCTCTTCTTCTGGAGGGCTGGGATTGAAGTGTGCACTATCATACCTGGCCGTTCTCTGCTTTTTGACTGTAAGATGCAATGTGGCTGGCTGCCTCATGCTTCTGCAACCTTGACTCTCACCACTATGGACTGGACCTTGAACTGTGAGCCAGAAAAACTCCTCAAATTTCTTTTGTCAGAGTGTTCATTACAGCAACAGGAAAAGTAACTACTATAAGATATGACCACAGAAACTGAACCTGAGTCCCTTCCTCTCTTTTATGTCCCAGGTGCCTCAGGTGGTAGCTTTGATCTACCACATGCTCCCTGTCATGACATGCTGCCCCAATACAGGTCTCAAAGCAAGAGTCAAGCAGCTGTCAACTGAACCTCCACAAACATGGAAAACATCACACATAAATTGTACAGGGGCTGAGAATGTAGATGATGGATGGAGTGCTTACCTAGCATGCAGAAAGCCCTGGTTCTACCAATACTGCATACATTGAGTGTGGTGGTGCATGCCTGTAATCCAAACACTCACAGGTAGAAGAAGGATGAGAAGTTCAAGGTCAGCCTCAGCTACTAGGAAGTTAAAGGCCAGTCAGGTCTTTCTGAGACCAAGTCCAAATAAATCTGCATAGACAATACAACTTCAGTGATGTGAGAAAACCAGAAACAACACCCACTGCTTCCTGCTCTGCGTGCTCCTCTTACAGCTCTCTAGTCTCTGTAGTTCTCACACTCTGAAAAAGCTCATAGATCAGAGTGCTGCAGTCATTTTCCTGGCACTAAGGCAACCTGGATTTCAAAGAAGCCTCAATTCCAGGACCTTTCCCTTCACGAGGGTCTATCATGCCCAAGCAACCCAGCCATGCTCCTCTCCCCAATACTGCCAGAACACAATGAGACCAGTCAACCAGCCCCTCAAAACTGGGATGCAGTAGGTAAATACAGAAGGTGGGAGGAGGGTAAAGGGGAATAACAAGATACAAGTGATCCAAGAGGAAAAATGGGAAAAGGAGGGGTGTCTTTAGCAAGGAGGAGGAAGGTAAATACAGGAGGAGATAGGTAGGTAAAAATAACAATAAAAATGTCTGAAAAGACACAAAGAATCATACTACTAACTATCTATCCAAATAAATAACATATAAGATAATTCTCTGTATGGATATACAAATACAAAATAACATGCACACACACACACACACACGCAGGTGTGCGCACGTGTATGCGCGTGCACATACACACAGAGTTTTAATAATCTTTTCCTTCTCATCAGGGCTGGCGGTGCTCCCTTTAACACCCAAAGACCACATTAATAAAACCCCAATAGTAGACATGAGAAGCCCTCTTTTGAGTTGTTGACCAGGGCTATCCAAGAGACTATCAATACAGACAGCCTTATGCTGTTGCCCTAGGCTGCCTCCTCCCAGAGGTGGAAAATAAGCCCCTATTGCTGAAGACACCATGCAGTTCAGAAACAAAGCCCACAGACCCCTCAACTGGAAATGACCCGAAGGCCCCCTCCCTGAGGACTAGCTTTCATGATACCAGAAAGCACCAAGCACCTCCTTCCAAAGAGGAAGGCAACCAACAGTCCTACCTAGCTAAGATGCCTGTGAACCAGATCAACGACCAGCAACCAGCATGGCAAGATAACCCTAAGAGTGCAGTCGTGGCACGCAGACCTGACAGTAACCAACAGCTCTCTAACTGGACCTGGACGTGAGACAGACTTAACAAGCAGGAACTCAAGTGCAGTCTTCACACCTCATCAAGAAAACTTCTCTTTGCACCAGGCAGAGACCACTACAGAAAACCATAGCCAACCAACTGCAGAGCTGTGAAGCTCAGTCCCACTCAATACATCTACAAAATTCTCCCTCACCTAAGGCAAAGAGAACATTTCACAAGAGGGGACAGAGGCTTATAACAGCCAGAGGACCCGGGAGTTTTCTGTGAGACTGTGTCTCCATGTTGGGAGCAGTGAACCCCCCAGATTCTGAATTTCTTGTAAACAACTTGTTTTCTTCTGCTCTGAGACAGCCTGCAGCTGCTCTGAGCAGGAGACCCTCAGGAGTTCCTAATGGCAGGGGAGTGGTTTCTGGTGAGTTTGGCTGGGGCATGGCTATCAGTTAAGGATCTCTATATAAGCAGCTCTGGTACACAATAAAGGGGGCATTCTTGCATCAAGGATGACCAGTGTCTCTGTCTGTGAGTCTTCGTGTGTTTCAATCTCCAGCCCCTCGCCTGGTTCACGAACTGTATGGTAGCGCACGGAGTGCAGATGGCTGTGGTGTGTTGCATCTCCTAGTAACACCAGAAGCTACATCCGTAAAGTCTCACCAACATGACTGTCCAAATGCAAGCTGACTAGCTGGGCAGTGGTGGTGAACGCCTTTAATTCCAGTACTCGGGAGGCAGAGGCAGGTGGATCTCTGTGAGTCAGAGGCCAACCTGGTCTACAAGAGCTAATTCCAGGACAGGCTCCAAAGCTACAGAGAAACCCTGTCTCGAAAAACAAAAAACAAAACAATAACAACAAAAACAAAAAACCCCACCAAATGTAAGCTGACCAAGATGACACCAATGTACATGCCAAAGTGGACAGGGAAAAGCCTATGAGGCCTCAACCCTACATATAGGCAGCTGAAGAAAGCTGGAAGCGGTGATCTTACCCAGGGAAGAACACACCAACTGGCTGTCAAGTGCTAAAAACATACATACAAGTAACAGTATATGGGCTCAATAGGTTACATTTAGAGATGTATATATTTATATACATACATTTATATGTATATATATACACACATATATATGCATATAATAAGAATTAGTTTTTTAAAGGTTGTAGTTATATTAATCTCAAAAAGAAAGAAAGAAAATCACAGTGACAGGGCCTGCCTCCTAAGATATCATATTTGGACCGAAAAGTACAGTGCACTAGAAACACAAGGCCCAAAGAAGGTATTGAAGATGGGTGGACGACCTCTTAAAACACTGATAGCATAGTCCTAAAAAACCAACTCCATGAGGAAATAAACCAAAATGGCCATTACCCTCTTAACTACCAGACAAGACAAATGTCTCATTGTCCCAGCTGATCAGGAAGGATCTACGCACACCTTAAACTGCACCTGCCACTGATCTCACGCTGGGGTAGAAGAAACACTAACAACCAAGCTGTATCACTCCCCACCCCCATTAGCAAGACACGGGCAAGGAACCGAAGGAAGGGAGCCGCGCACTCGGCACAGAGGCTTGCTGTGGAGCACCAAGCACACACGGCCACATCTGTTTCTGGTGGCTGACAAGATAGCACCAAAGCAAGCAAAAGGAATACGTATAACCTCCAGTAACTAAGAAGCCAGCAAACAATCCGAACAGGCCCTCACCAGTGGCCTCTACTGTCTTTCCACGGCTATTTGCTGTCCAGTGCTGAGAGACGGATGAAACGGGACAACTTCCATTTCTTACTCAGCCAAGCCAGCACTGCAGGAGCTCATAGCTTCTGAGTCCCAGGTCAATGGAGAGAAGGTCAGAAGGCAACCAGAGAAACGGTTTCCAGGAGCAGGGCAGGTGCTGTGTCGCTACTGTGCTGACTCTCGGCCGGACCTCCTCTGCATAGGACATCCAAAGGAAGGAGCCACCAGAAGCCTCAGGCACAGTAGGGATGGCAAATGAACTGTATCCCCACAGGAGCTCAGATTCCCCAAGCCACACAAAAGAAGTCCATGGAGTTTTGACACAAGGTCACGTGCATCTGAGTGTAGACAGCACAAGAACCCCGGACCCGCTCACTTGGGGCAGCAGTGAGGGAGGTTAACTACACACGTCTTCTCAGTACCCCAGCTGGAACCTTGAGGAAGGGCTGTCAGGAAGCACTCCTCCACACTGTAAAATGATGTCGGACACATTTGAAAGCTGTCATCTATCTGGACACTGAGCTCACCTGGCTCATAAACCTCAGCGCAGGCCTTGGGAGGGGACACAGTGTAGTCATGGCACTTCCGATGGACAGGACCCAGCAAGAGCCTTGCCAGAGCTCCTAGCTAAGTCCCAAGTCAGCACTCTCCATGCGCCCACTTGATGGAAGAATTGTGGTCAGCACAAAGACGAAGCAGATCTTCGAGACAAATCACAGGGACCCTAGATGTCCAATTCCTCAGACACCAAGAAAAAAAGCTAGCCCAGGCCTCCTGCATGCTGCCACCCCACTGGCATGTGATGTGTGGAGAATGTGTACGAACTGTCGGTGATAGGGACACTGTAAACACTTTCCTCACACAGCACAAACCCCTGAGGGCAGCAAGCCCAGGATCTCTCTCCCTGCTCCTGCTGACCACTATTCTGTCAGTTTCTAAAGAGCTGCCCTCCCTCCCAGACAGCCGTGCTCAAAGGCTCCAGTGGAAGCTCAAAGAGGATGAAACCCCACAGCTTTCCTTTCTAAGGCATCTCCTTAGAAAGAAGATGAAGGTATCCAAGGGAACATAGAAACAGCACACACCAGGCAATGAGCAGGTTCTAGCAAGTACCAAGCATGGACAGCCATTCTGAGGGCCTCGGGGTATCTGTGTGTGTGTGTCCAAGAGATAGAAGACTGCTAGACTTTACCATCTGAGCCTCCAATCCAACAAGAACTCTCATCACAGATCTTTATGCAAACGCAAACATGCACCACCACCTGCTAGCGACTAAAGAAACCCTGAGCTCCCATGGCCCTCACCTGGACGCCGGGAGCTACCATCTGGGCAGCCTGTGCTGTCTGCACTGCCGCCTGCTGTTGCACTTGGGGCTGCACCTGCTGCACCTGGGGCTGCACCTGCGGCTGCTGGACCACCATCGGAGCACGGACCTTGAAGGAGGAAGGAAAAGGCAACTTGGAACCTGCACAGAGAGCAGAGCACCCACCGCCTGTGTGGGAGGCTTGAAGAATGGAACTTTCATAGCTGTCGAGATGGCTGCCTGTTGCCAAACCTGACGATCTCAGTTTGAGCCCCAGGACCCACATGGTAGGAGAGAACTGACTCTTGATAAGTTGTCCTCTGACAACTTCAAGTGTCTACATTTGAACTGTGGCACCACAGGACACCCCGTCCCCCCCTCCCAAATTTTAAAACAAGAAGCCTCTCTTGGGATGAGGAATGGGACTGCAATGACACTGTAAGCTATGAGGCCACCTTACGATCTGTTGCTTGATCACACAGGGTCGAAAGAAATATCCCACACCAGAGTGCCTATGAGTTGGCCGAGCCAAGTATCACCTCCCCAGTTCTGGCAAGAAACAAGACAGCCCTCCCATGCACACCAACCACAAGCACAAGCTAAGCAACGACTTCCAGAGCTGAGCACACAGCCTGGCCTACTCAGCCCGTAAGAGTGACATTGAGAGCCCAGACTCCATGAAGGAAAGTAGCCTGGCCAGCTGCAGATGGCTTAGCTAGAAAGATGACCTTGGGTGATGGAAGACAGGAAACGCTACCATGTGGAGAGATACAACTACACATACAGGACAGGTCCTGCATGGACAGATGCACAGTGGGGGCTTCCTCTTAGATCTCCAAGCTACCCGGCCCAATTCTAGTAGGCATCCTGTCAAGGAGTACAAAGTCCTGGTTCCAGGTAATACGTGAGTGACTGAACCTGCAACTCCTAACCCTCCTAGCCGACTCTTCTTTACCCTGACATTCAAGCTCAGGTGAGATATCTGTCTCGATGTCACTTGATGAATCACAGGTAGAAAAGGTCACAAAACCCAAGGGAGCAGAAAAGATGCTCGAATTGTTTCTTTTCATGGCAACTAGTTTTGGTGGCAATAGTCTGTTTTCGGTAAATTCTGTGAGCTTTACTTTCTATCAATATGCACAGTGAAGCAGGAAATAATTAAGTTTTATATGAATACTTGTCTCAGAAGTATGGCAATGATGAGGCTGAAAGAGCTGGGGCTGGAGCTTGCAGTAGACCATGTTTAGTTTACACGAAGATCCCAGGTTCAACCTCCGGCACCAACAGAAAAACAGATCCACAGCTGATGGACAAGGCATATCCTCCCACATGGTGAGATTACCTCCTAATCTAATCACGTGTACCAGACATGCCACAGACACTGCTGAAATCAGCCATGTAGTTTAGAAGATGTGACAGCCTGAAGTATATAAAAACAGCTCTAGGACACCACCCCCCCTCACCTCCATGTGCTACGGAGCTGGATAAGAAGACTTGAATAGGAAAGGCTGCCTGAAGCCAGTGCATAAAGGACACACTACCTACATCCACAGGGTTTAACAAACTGCTGATCACACACAACACCATAAGAGATGCAGCTGCTACGCCACAGGCCTTGCTCAAAGAGGTACTCACAAATTTCAGCTGCTGTTGAGCAGCATACAGCATTTGTCCAGGGAGGGCTTGTGCTTGTGACACCAAAGGCTGGCTTTGTGACTGTGGTGGGAGTTGTGGTGGTTGGTTCTGAGCAACTGGGGACTGCTGGGCCTGAGGAGGTGCCTGGTGATGCTGTGGATGATGCATCTGTTGCAGCTGCTGGGGTAGGGCCTGAGAAGAGGGAGGCTGTGGCTGCTGCATTGGTGGCTGCTGCATTGGTGGTTGGGCCTGCAAAGCTTGCTGCTGTTGTTGCTGCTGCTGCAGCTGCAATTGTGCCATCCTCTGCAGTTGCTGCTGTTGGATCTGAGAACAAAATAATAACACTCGGTTACCACAACAGCCCCTGGAGTGTTAGCCTTGACCCCACGAAGCTTGGGATAAGTGAAATGGGCCCAGCCTTCAGGGAGACCTGCCTGCATGGCCTCTCATAATGGGAAGGGGAGCATGCCAAATTCAGGACTCAGAGCCCTTTAGGCCAACAGTAGTTGTTTTAGACACTAAGAACAAACCAAATTTGCTCTTGTGCCCTGGCCACTAAAGGATGGTTCACAACTAGCATGATTCAAGTGAGACAGGTTCAAGGAAGGTCCAGGAAAAAGTAATGAAGAGTAGATACAGTCCTATAGCAAGCAGGCTGGAAGTTCAGGCAACTGCAGATGCTTGTACCTCTCCAGACAGGCTCTGTCTCCTGGAGTGGTCAGCAGTGGTCAGCAGTCTGACCGTCATGAGGATGGCTATAAGGAACATAGGCAAGGCTAAAAACATAAAGTCAACATTGGGAAGAGAGATTCCAAAGCCAGAGCATGTTAGAAGAATGAGGAAATCTCCTTGGGCTTTCCTCCCTCGACCAACACTTGCTAGGAAAATGGATGTGAACACGTTTAGGCTCTGATGCAAACCACTTCTGATCAGCAGCACTTCTAGGGTGACATACTGCTGCCCTGCTAACAATTTTGATTCTGCACCCAAACAAAACAGGTGTTGTATGTGTCCACGAGGCACAGCAGAGCCAGCCCTGAGGGTGTAAAGAGCAGAACACACATACAAACACACAGTCCTTCATCTCACCGGGGCAGACCGGTGGTTGTGAGTGTGGGTGAGTCAGATATGAGGACCTGGGAGCAGAACTGGCCCCGCTCCTTGCTGTAAGCTGCACTGGGTGAGCTAGCTGAAGCAGTGCTGGAGAGCTCGCTCGGGTAGTGACCATGAGGGAAAGCTGGCACGCTGACCAACCCAGCTACCACCCAGGACTAGAATCAAGGCTGTGAGTTGGTCCAACATCCACTTCATCTATGAGCTGCTGGAGCATGTGAAGGGGATGAACCTGCATATCCGGAACAGCAGGATCTTCACGACACGGGACAACAACAGGATATCCAAGAGGAGCCCCAGTGAGAGCCCATCACCAGTGGTGTAGCAGAAGCCAGAGGTCTCAAGCCAGACCAATGACTCCAAAGACTCCTAGCAATGAACACTTGCAAGTAAAGATGAATGGACCACACTATAGTTTCCACAAGAGTCTTCTTTTTTGTTATTATTTGTTATGTTTGGTCTTTGTTTTTTTCTTATAAACATTGTTTTGGGGGGTAGGTTGCAAGGGCAGAGCGAGGACGCAATTGGATGGGCAAATAAATGGGATCAGAATGCATGATTTGAAATCCACCCAATAAAAGTTAAAAGAATTTTTAAAAAAAGAAAAAAAAGAAAAGAAAGAGAAATGTGCCAACAGCATCCTCAGTTTGGAGTGTCTGCCTCCCTTCTTTCTTCTGGTAGCTCATATGCACTTCTATAGACCCTGGTACAAACAGCAGGTCCATGGTACAGAATCAAGACCCATCGGAGAGGCCTTTCTCCTGAGCTAGGATCTACTTTTCCCACCTGTGGGAAGGCCCACGGAGGAGGACTAGTGTAGCCATGCACCAAACACCTTGGATGACACTTGTTCCCAGGCTCAAGGACTACAGAACTAAGGCCCAGGATAGCAACAAGGGAAATTGGTACCTGTTGTTGCTGGCTTTGGTGATGCAACTTAATCAGGTGTTGCTGCTGCTGCTGCTGCTGGAGATGCTGCTGCTGCTGCACTACTGCTTGGAACTGTTGCTGCATGGCATTCTGTTGAACCTGGAATTGCTGTTGTTGCTGCTGCTGCTGTTGTTGCTGCTGTTGCAGTGCCGCTGCCTGCTGTTGCTGGAACTGCTGCTGTTGCTGCTGCTGCTGCTGCTGCTGTTGTTGCTGCAATGCCACTTGCTGGAGCTGCAGCTGAGCTGGAGAGAGCATCTAGACTTAGGCTGTGCCGCCCTGAAGGTGTCCCAGAGCAACATGACAAGGAAGGCAGCAATAGCCACTGCCTACTGATAAAGCTGCCTCTGGCATCAGATCCCCTGGAACTGGAGCTACAGAAGGTTACTAACCACCATGTGGGTGCTGGGAACTGAATCTAAGTCTTCTACAAGAGCACTCAGTGCTCCTAATCACTGAGCTATCTTTCCCATTCCCGTCTGATTAAGAACTATCTCACATTCTCATCTGAAACCCACGAAGGACTGTTTCTCCATCACTAGCACCATTGTCACGATTCCTTTTAGCCACTGCTGGTAGGTGCAAGAACTTACGTTACAGACTTCTAAGTTTGATACCCAGAAAACGCGTACAACCACAAATACTCTGAAAATAATGAGGCTTACTTCATGGTTATTTTCATAAACATTTTTTCCATCCTTTGTTTACATTAAGCTATTCATTATGTTGTTGTCATTCAAATCTTTTCTAATACATGGCTCAGTGGTTAAAAACATGTGTTCCTTGTGTTAAGGATACAGTTCACTTCCCAGCATCCACATGGCAGCTCACAACCACCAGTAATTCCACTTGAAGGATATTTAATGCCCTCTTCTGGTTTTCACACAAATATACATGCAGACAAAACACTCAAACAGATAAATAAAATAAAAATGTATTTTTTAATGAACCTGTTTTTGTCTGTTTAACTAGCCATTACTAATGGGACTAATACATCCTTACCATTTATTTTCATACTTTTCTGGGTCTTACACTACGGGTATGTCTCTTAAAATGTAATAGAAATCACATTCCATCTTTAATATAAAAACCTGGGGATGGAGAGATGGTTTAGCAGCTAAGAAAACTCAGTTGCTCTTCCAGAGGACTCAGGTTCAATTCCTTTCCTACCACCTGTGGTGGGCAGCTCACAACTGCCTATAACTTCACTTCCAGGGGGATCCAATGCCTTTTTCTGGCCTCTGTGGGCGGACACACACACACACGGACACACACACACACACACTCCCCTCCCCCTCAAGACACACACACTCCCCTCCCCCTCAAGACACACACACTCCCCTCCCCCTCAAGACATACACACTCCCCTCCCCCTCAAGACACACACTCCCCTCCCCCTCAAGAGCAAAGTCATTTGATTATGACTAACATATTCCCACCTCATTTTGTGTTTTTTCTCCTCTGCCTTTCTCTGCACAGTGGACAGGAGGCAGCTGAGCTACACTGAGGTGCATACAGGTAACACTGTGCTACATCCCAAGCCCTTGTCTCTCATTTTTCTAAGCATTTGTTTTTGTTGTTGTTGTTTCAAAGATTTAAGTTGTGTGTGTGGGGAGGTATACATAAATGCAAGTATTTGCAGAAGGCAGAGGCACTGGATCCCCTGGGACTGGAGTTATAGCTTTAAGTCAGTCCATATGGGTGTTGAGAACTGAACCTGGGTCTCTACAAGAGCAGCACATGTTTTTAAAAGCTGAACCATCCTTCCAGTCTCTACTTTTGTGAACTGCAAGAGTCTTTTTGGATGACTGTACTGGACTTTATACATTGTTTGGGTTGTTTATTGCTTTGTTTTTTACTCCATTTTTCCTATTGCTTTGAAATTTATTAACTTATTTCCACTGTCTTATGAATAATTTTCAACTTATTACATATAATTGAAAGTATAAAGCTTGCTAATATACTTCCTAAATTTTTTACACTGATTTAATAGGGGGCACGTGGATACCATGGCACACATGTGAAGGTCAGAGGACAGATGGTAGAAGAAAGTTCTCTCCAAAATGTGGATTCTCGGAATTAATCTCAGGTCACCAGTTCTTACCAGCATTTTAACTTCTTTCCCAAATCCCCACCAGCAGCAGCGGCGCTAGGGACTGAGCCAGGGCCTGAGGACTTCAGGGAGGTTTTCTACTGTTAAGAGTATCCGTAGCTTCTATTTTGGTACAACTTCTGACTCAGGCTGTGCCCTCTAGGGACACTGGTTGAAGACCTGAACCGGGCTAAATGACATAGGAGTGCCTGCAGAAGGCATGAGGAAGACAGAACAGAAGGCCACCGGCACCTACTTCAGGTGAACCCAGGAGGCAAGGGCAAGGCAGAGAGCACAGCAGGATGTATAAGCGGAGAACCACTTCAGCCTTCAACTAGAGCCACCCAGCAGACCAGCCTCTGGAAGCTGAAAACAGGGTGTGGGCCAACAGCAGACAAGAGAGATGGTATGCACAGGATACTACAGCCTCTCCACTGAATGTCTGAAAAATAATTTATCTAAGACCAATTCTTAGGCGTGGACTACAAGACAAACTACAAATCACAAAAGCATTCCAATCCCAGCATTCTAAAGCAATCTCTTACTGTAAAAGAGCAAGTAATAGCCAGGAATGAGGACGCAAGCTTAAAAGCTCAGCAGCACTCAGGAGGCAGAAGCAGCGGGTACTGGTACTGAGCAAGTTCCAGGCCAGCCAAGACTACAGAGTGACACTGCAACCTTAGTCCCAGCCAGGGTATCTGCAGCTAGGACAACCTACAGAAAGGTGTGAGGAGGGCAAACACCTCCTTTAAGAGCGGGGATCCCAAAGGAAGAACGAATGACTGCAAAGCACAGCCAAAACTGACCACGGGATAAAAGTAGGGGTAGATGCCATACCCACAACCTCAAGGCACACCTGGGGACACACGGTGCAAAGAGTATCACGTATTTGTGCCCACAAATCTCAACAGACAGTTCTTATATTTCACTAATAAAACACAAGCTTTAGCCAGGCAGTGATGGCGCACACCTTTAATCCAAGTACTCGGGAGGCAGAGGCAGGCGGATCTCTGTGAGTTTGAAGCCAGCCTGGTCTACAGAGCAAGTTCTAGAACAAGTTCCAAAGTTACAGAGAAACCCTATTTCAGAAAACAAAAACAAAACAAACAAACAAAACAAAAAACAAAAAACCACAAGCCTTGCCAGGCAGTGGTGGCACACACCTTTAATCCCACCACTTGAGAGACAGAGACAGGTGGATCTTTGAATTCAAGGCCAGCCTAGTCTACAGACAGCGTTCCAAGACAGCCAGGGCTATACAGAGGGGCCCCGTCTTGAAAAACCAAACCAGCCAGGCGGTGGTGGCACACACCTTTAATCTCAGCACTCAGGAGGCAGAGGCAGGTGAATCTCTGTGAGTTTGCGGCCAACCTGGTCTACAGAGTTCTAGGACAGGCTCCAAAGCTAAAAGAAAAGAAGAGAAAAACCAAAACAAAACAAAAACCCAACTTATCAACCAAACATACCACAAACCTCCAAATCCGAAAGTCTCTCCCCCTCCTCACAGCCCCGGCTAGGAGGGCCAGCATTACTCACTCTTCTAGGCTCAGAGAAGGGTTGGTGTTTTCCTGTGTACCCCAATATCCAGGACAGAGCTATCTGGTACTCCTTGACACTTTTCCCAATAACACCTTAACCACAGAACAGCCTGCAGTGCCACCTGCCAAGGAATACAGTACTCACTCTGTGGAGTTGCTGTAGATACCACAGCCATGCCATGAGGGGCCATCCCAGAGGTTCCAGGGGGTGGCTGCCCGGAGAGGGACATTGGCTGTCCCATGGCGCCAAGGCCACCCATCCCACCTAGGGACTGTCCTGGGCCCCGAGGAGGCATGCCAATCCCAGTTGCTCCTGCAGTGGGTCCACCAGTAAGGCTCTGCAGTGCATTCATGGGGTCTGTGGGGACACAAGAACACAGTCTGAGGAAAGCAACACAAACTGGGCAGTCTCACAGGTAAATGGCTTCTGGGCATAGATCCCCTCCCTCCTGTGTGTTTGACCAATTCAAATTCCCAAACAAGTAGGAGCCTGAAATTCCCCCAGATTCCCAGGGGACAAGGCTCTGGGTACTGACCAGGGAACATACTCCATGTATCACCCCAGCCTGTGTCAATGTCCTAATGCTGGGTTACAATGGAGCTTGTGATGTGCACAGCTTCACGTCAGGCCAACTAGCGACCAGACCCTTCTTCGCTGTCCAGCCCTTCTATGGGGTAAGCCCACAGCAGACTTCCAGAGACACCAAAGTATGAAGCTCTTCTTCCCAGCAGGCAGGGAGCATGGTGGCTGGTTAAAGAAGCAAAGGGCACTGGCAGGCACTCCCTAGGGTGAGCACAAGTAGGCTGGCATACCAATGCCCTGGTTTTTGCAGCCAAATCTCTATGGAACACCACTCCAACACAGACCTGAGGCCAGGAGCAGTGTATCAGAACAAGTAAAGGAATATGAGAGAGCTCCACAGAGTGCTGAAGGGCAACGCCATGCTCACTGAACCTCAGGACACTAGGTGTAGTAGGTCAGTGAGCAATGGCACAATCAAGGACAAGCAGCCAGATGTCATCCTCACAGGAGACAACTGCCTTTAGACAGGCATCACCTGGCTGGTCATCTGGCCACAGAATTGGATAGTACCCAATGAGCCTATACTACAGCGATTCAACACTGCAGAGGCCAGGCATTCTCCAAGCCATATGTACTTGGCCAGCCCTGGGCTGTGGGCAAGAGAACTATTCAAGCAGACACTTACAGCTGCAGGCCTAGGGTAAGCCTCACAGGCAGGCTGCAGTGCTAGTGTACACTTCTTTGGTAACAGTGGTGGTGGTGGTTCTGCAGACAGAGCTTAACACCTTCCACAGAACCTCATTCCCTTTTCTGACAAGCTGAAGATCAGCTGGCCAGAATGGATCTGAAAATCCCATGATGACAGCTCAGAAGACAAAGTCCAGGGTTCAATTCAATGGACACAATTTCCCTTAGATGATAAACTTTGAAATTAAAATAAAAAGATTTCTGAACTCACAAATAAGTTTGTAACTTAAAGTGAATATGCTGGGCATTGGTAGTACAAGCCTTCGATCCCAGCACTCGGGAGGCAGAGGCTGGCGAAACTGAGTTCGAGGTCAGCCTGGTCTACAGAGCAAGTACCAGGATAGCCAGGTCTACACAGGGAAACCCTGTCTTAAAAAATAAAAAACGGGGGCTCAGCAGTTAAGAGCTCTGGATGCTCTTCCAGAGGTCCTGAATTCAATTCCCAGCAACCACATGGTGGCTCACAACCAATTATAATAGGATGTGATGCTTTCTTCTGGCATGCACGTGTATATGCAGAACACTCATACATAAAATGTAAATAAATTAAATAAAACAAGACAAAACAACAACAAAAAAGTGAATACAGTTGGGGGTGTGGTGGTGTATATCTTTTGCCCCAACACCCCAGGAGGCAGAGGCTGGCAGATCTCTGTGAATTTGGGGCCAGCCTGGTCTACACATAGTTCCAGGACAGCCACAGCTACAAACAGAGAACCTGTCTCAAAAACATGCCCCCACACCCGAAAGAGAAAGAAACAGAGGAAGTGAATTTCCACAGCTATTTTATAACTGTGACATATTACTATGGGTTCACTAATATATCACAATACAATGGTTCTTCTAGGTAATGTATCAAAGCCTTCTAAGTTTTTATGATCTTTCTGCTAAACAAAACAAGATGGAAAAGCATTGGGGTAACTTCAGTGTACAAGAAAGCAAAGGGTGGAGAAGAGGCTGGGACACAGCTCTAGTCAGTGGCCACTCCACCCGAGATCTTTTCAATGTTCCAGTCCAGTAAGCAGTTGACCCACACACAAGACATGCACCCTCTTATCCCTGCCATCCAAAACTGGAGGCTGGGAAAACTGAACTTTGAAAGGAGAACTTACCACTGACAGAAGCTTGTGATTTCTTGTTATCTACAGAGAAACACAAACACAAAACCCCAATGTAAACAGTTTTGCATAAACGCACATTTCCCAGGATAGGTCAGTTCTGCAGGTGTCTGACCAGGGTCATTTGCTAAAACTGAACTGACCATGCATAGAAACAAGGCCAATAGAACCTGGAGCCTCAATTCCAAGGAGCTGCTGGTATTCTAGTAACTAGGGAGGAGATGACTACCCCCAGCAATGCTGCACACAAAGAGAGTCTGGGCATCGAGGGGGCAAAGAAACTTGGGGGTCTAGTTCAATGAACTACCCCCAAGGCTAGCACACCATAAGCTGAGAGACTCTGGGCCTTTACTTTCTTCCATGTCCAAAGTCTTGGCTCAGATGTTGAATCACAACAGGAGTAACAAGAACCCATGTTGGGGCTAAAAGAACAGTGCTGAGAATTTGAGCATCTCCATTTTCTCGGTGAAGAAACCAAGTCTACCTGACGCTGCTCACGGCTGGGAATCTTGTCTGCCACACCCAGCCCCTATGAAAGAAGTGCCCTAACCATTGGTGGTCCAGAACTTCCTGCTTAGTCCCTCCATGTGAGCATGTGGGCTGTGTATATCCCAGGCCATCATCCTAAAGATCTGGGCATGGAAATCCAGGCCAGGATACACAGCTGCCTGCTCTCCAGTCTTTCTCTTTTCCCTCAGTTCCACCCAATACCCCAAAGAAAGTAAGATCGGGAAAGTCTACCTTGCTGGTCATTCTGGTAAAAAAAAACTTAGTGTGAAATTGGGCTGGAAAGATAGTTCAATGGTTGTGCTGGCTAGTTTTATTCCATTCTAACACAGGCAAATATATACTGGTTTTTGAGACAGGGTTTCTCTGTGTAGGCCTAGCTGTCCTGGAACTCACTCTGTAGACCAGGCTGGCCTTGAACTCACAGAGAACTGCCTGCCTCTGCCTCCCAAGTACAGGGATTAAAGGCCAAGAATGCACTACTCTGGCAGAGGACCGGAGTTTGGTTCCTAATACCCACATCTAGCAGCTCACAACTGCCTGTAACTCAAGCTCCAGGGGACCTAATGCCTCTGGGCTCCATGGGCACCTGCACTCACATGTGCATAGCCACACACAGAGACACACACACACACTCACACACACACACACATACACTCACACATACAAAAACACAAAATTTAATAATCTTTTTTAAAAAGTTAGCGTGGAGTAGTAGGGCATGGAAGTACACGCTTTTAACCCCAGCACTCAGAAGGCAGACATATCTCTAAGTTCAAGGCCAGCCTGGTCTATAGAGTGAGTTTCAGGACAGCCAGGGTTACACAGAGAAACCCTGTCTTGGGGGAGAAAAAGTCAGTATGAAGTTATTATCACTGAGCATTGGAATTCACAATGTCCTCCCTTGCTCTCAGTGACCTGACGCTAAAAGCTGCGACTGTCACTACAACCTACATTTTGTCCCCAACCCAAGTGGGGTGGGGGGGTTGGATGGGCCCATCAAGACAAGCTTGTCTAGAGCTTATACAACTGTCAGCTGGAACTCAGTGTTTACTAGCCTGGTGCCCGTCACAGGCTGCGGCCATCCAGGAGCACTTGGTATGTCTCTGCCTAACACAAATGTGCCAAGAATCTTGCCCCTGGAGGTTATGACAATTCACATCTGAAAAGTTGGGGAGCTGCTCACCAGGCTAACACCACAACAATCCCCTCTGAATCATAGGGGATAAGAGTTGAGGTAAAGTGACCCTCAGCCCAGCAAGGAGAGGGAGCAAGGACTTTGGGAACTGACTTCAAAAACTTCAGTCTCAGAAACACACAGTTCAGGCCTCCCTAGGGTTAGCAAAATCAACTTTTCTGGGATAAAATCCCCTTACAAAGTAAGCTGCTCACTTAAGAACTACCCAGAGACAAATGCAGAAGTCATAAAAAGGAGTGAGAACAGCAGCCCACTTTACATCACTTTGAGATCAACATTTCCAAGTCAAAATCCACATGTTTGAGGCTGAGACCTAGGAGGGTGGAGGGTCCAGAAGCAATGAGGAGCTTCCCAGAAAAATGCAATGTTCTAATTCAAGTGCTAAGGCCTACCTGAGAGTTCCTACTACACAGTCACAAAACAGGCCCCTCGAAGAACCACAATTACCCCATAATATGAACTCTTACTTACGAATATCTCTGAAATGGATAATGAGCCGGGCCACAAGGGAAAGGTATTCATCCTAAAAGTAAAAACAAGAAGTACTTTAATCCCCATGGAGAAACAAAGGCACGGGATTCACCCTTGCCACCCCTCGGTGGCCCAGCCACCCAGCTGAGCTTCTTCCTACAAGTCTTGGCCTCCTGGACTGCCTGAGATGGCCACAGCCACTCATCCCACTTGGCTTCCTCTGGAATCCATCTCTCATAGGGAGGCCATCAGCGACTTCCCCTCAGAGATACAAAGTAAGGGTGTAGAGACCTTCCACCCAATGAAGAGAACACTCGGCTAGGAAGCCCTCGGAAAGTCCCTTCTTATCACAGGGCAATCACTGTGAGTCTGTGTGGTGTCCCAGTACTTGGCCCAAGGTCACAAGGTTTGCACTATCCGTAAATTAGTACTTTTGCTTTTTGTAACAACACTGTGGTGACCTTTCCTCTGCTGGTGAGACAGGTATTTATACATAAATCTGCATGAGTATTTCAAAAGAAAGATATGGTCTTTCCTTCTTCTCCAAAGCCCTTCCAGGATGACTGAGGATGCTCTTCTGATAGATGAACAGATGAGAGAAAGAGCAAAGCCCCTCTCAAATATGACGGCTGAAGGCTACTGCTTGCACAGGTCTTTTTTCTATGCTGTCCTGTTTCTGAAACACCCAGTGGGGCTTGCCTTCCACTGACTGTCTTGTGTGTATCTAAGGCACTCCTGGGTTTTCTAGGGAAATAACTACTAGGAGTCTACACTGAGGTATAGAACAGAGATACCTGGGTTAAAATCCCATGCCACCCATCCCTTCCTCCACCGAAATGCCCATTCTGCTAGCATGGCAATTCAGAAGAGCAATGATGTGGGATTTCCTCTGTATGCTACAAATATATTTTACTAGCAGTGGTTAGTAAAGAAGCTTATTTGGCCTATGGCAGAGAAGAATATATCCAGGCTGGAAGAGAGATAGAGAGAGAGAGAGCAGGTGGAGTCAGGGAGACGCCATGTAGCTGCCAGAGGAGGAGACGCAGGACCCTTATCAGTGGTGATATACAGATTAATAGAATGGGTTGATTTAAGATATAAGAGCTAGCTAGAAAGGTTCCTAAGCTGCTGGCCAAGCAGTGTTGTAATTAATATAATTTCTGTGTGATTATTCGGGTCTTGGTAGCTGGGAAACAAACATGTAGCCTCCATCTACAGAGCAAAGGCCTTAGTATCTGCTGTTTGCATGAGTTGTTTTCCAAAGTTATCCTGGAACTGACAAGGTAACAAAAGACAGAAGATAAACATGGGCTGAACAGCTATTGTCTCTCATGAATTTCCAGGCTCCATTTAGCATTGTTTCCCCACTAAAGGAATCAGTATAGAGTAAGATGAAGGGGAAGCTGGGGAAACCTGTCCTCACAGGGCGGGGTCAGACAGAGGAAAGAATGCACAGCTGGAAGAGGGAAATTAAAGGTTCTGTCAACACAGCCCTTTCCAATGCCCCGTCAATTTCTGACTGAAAGACAGTCTGCCAAGGGCGAACAAAAGCCCCACAGTTAACCGTCTGTTATCTAAAGTATAGTCATGTGGTGAGTGGGGACCAGGGACTTTAGAAGTCAAAGAACCAGGAATGGAAATGAGATGGCCAAGGTCCAGTGGAAGAGAACCGTATGTGACTTTCTTTTAAAAACCTGAACTGTTTTCTCTTATGGTCTTTAAAATAGTTTAGCAAGTTTTTTTTTTTTCTACTACCATGAAAGACATGACTGGAAGAAGCAGATTCCAGAAGGAATGGCCTATGTTTACTGAGACCTAAGACACAGCAGACCAAGCACAGGAGTATGTCCCCAAAGTCTTTTCCACACACAGGCTGGGACAAAAGATCCAGTGCCCGGGGCCAGGTGTTCAGACTTGTGTTGAGATGACCAGCACCACTCCTGGTTTACAGTATGACAGTCATCAAGGTCCAATTCAGCTCTATAGACCAGGACAGTGGGATGGGGACACAGAATATTCTATATATCTCCCAAAGGCTGGTTATCTAGGAACATGTTGTGGGGAACTGCAGAGGAGACTTTCCACAGGAGACTTCAGTTACTGTCATTGCACCCTTGACCCCAAGGCTTGGTTGCCTTTTGTTCCTTAGCTGTTGTTCACCTTCGGTGGTGGGTACTGGTGGCTGAACTGACCTTCCCACAGGTGTGCGTATCCCCAGACTTTCTCTCCAAAGTCCTCTAAAACATCCAGGATGACTGAGAAACGAGGCTGAGGGCCAGATAACTGCACTCTCTCTCTCCCTCTGCCCTGCTCATCATCACAATTTCATGTGTCCAGGCTGCATCCAAGGCAGTTTATGAGACTGTAAACAACAACCCCATAACTAGTACCAGGCCCAGGTATAAAGACTTTACATGTATTAATAATGCCCTTAGTATTCTTTCCCACCGATTGATACAAAGATGACTATCACTGGCTAGTTTACAGAGAAATGATGAGAAGGCTCAGGAGCAGCTGGGGACATAGCTTGGCAGCAGAGCATGTGTGAGGCCTGAGCTCATGCATGACACACACACATGACAGGAAAGTGTGGGTGTCAGCCTCACAGGCTTTCAAATACTCATTAGTCCTGCCAAAAGAAGAAACAGCAGCAGCCTAGAATGGGCTCCCACAAGAAATGAGAAGGGAAATACCAATATTACCCACTACTCTGCATCGCATGCTACCTTTTGTAAAAGACCCAAGGAGTCTGAATACAGTCCCTTAAATCTGCAGAAGAAATGCCAAAGGTTAGACTAATCACAGAAAGTATCAAATATCAGGAACCAGGCAGGAAACAGCCCTGTACAAACATCCCGTGCTGCTGGGTATGCACTCAGAAAGTGTGTCAAGCTTTCACAACCGAGAAAATGAAAGAAATCAAAAGAAAAATTCAAAACTCAACAAAAACAAATGAGTATCAAGTTGTTGGCAGAATACTATAGGAAAAAAGGATCTTTAAAGTGGTCATTTTCTGATAGAGAAGGAAAAAAAAAAGAAACAAAACCTCAAAACTACATCAGTTCTCATGGAAGAATATGGACACAAGGAAAGCTGCAAAAGAATCTTAAATTTAGGGGGCTGGAGAGATGGCTCAGAGATTAAGAGCGTTGCCTGCCCTTCTAAAGGTCCTGAGTTCAATTCCCAGCAACCACATGGTGGCTCACAACCATCTGTAATGGGGTCTGGTGCCCTCTTCTGGCCTTCGGGCATACACACAGAATATTGTATACATAATAAATAAATAAAAAAAAAAGAATCTTAAATTTAACAATGACCATACTTGGTCACTATGGAGACTATCTGCCAACGATATGAGAAGTCAAGATATTCATTCATACATAACATGCATGGTTCCAGATGAAATTTGCTTTCAAACAACTCTTAAGGTTAATCTCAGTTCACCTCAACTGAAAACATCAGAAGGAAATGGTGGAGCTTTATTCATTATCTCAAAAACATGCTGTTTCATAGTTCTGTTCACAAAAGACACAAAGCATGAGGCAGGGCAGGATAGTGAGTTCAAGACGAGTCTGGGCTAAAAGTGAGACCCTGTCCAAAAAGGAGGGGGGGGGGAAGAAAGGCAGGCAGAAACAAAACTAGCCAACTACAAACATGTGTTACCCTTCAAGAGAAAGGAAAGCCCCAAGAGAGAGAGGTATGGGACTCAGAGACCAAAGTTTCTACATCTGCAACCATTTATTACACCAGCCACAGGACACTAGTAATTCATCATCAGTTTGCCAATTATGAATACCTTAGCAAAATGCATACAAAATGCAGTTCTTTGTGACTGTTCAACTTTGTATACAGAATGTCTGCCATATTATTAAGACTCACTTTGTAGTCGCATGAACAGTTCATACTTTATATGGCCAAACAGTACTGCTACATATGGACACATTCTGTTTATCTACCCACCAGTTAACAGGCATCTGAACTGTCTCTATTTTGGGCTTTGAGAGAAGTTATGACTTTAGTCTGTGTATGGGAGTTTTGCCTTCTGTGTGTCTGTGCATCACGTGCATGCAGTGACCAAAGGGGCCAGAAATGGGCACTGGAAGCTCTAGAGCTGGAGTTACCACTGTTGTAGGCCAGCACATGGCTGCTGGGAATTGAACTTGGATCCTCTGGAAGAGCAGTCAGTGCTCATGACCACTGAGCCATCTGTCCACCCCCTCTCCACTTCTGGCTTTTATGAATGATAATATGGAAATACTGGCACAAGTTTTTATCTGGATGTTTTCATTTATGTTAAATAATACCTATGAAAATATACATGGAGCGTGCCGTGCCTTTGTTCTTCAAGCAGTCACTATATTGCTCTTTACAGCAGGGCACGATTTACATTCCCCCCAGCAATGTAAGGGCTCTGATTTCTCTACAGTTAGTAAACATTGCTTCTTGTCTTGTCTGCTTTATTTTTAGATGGGAGTCTTCTATGTTATGCTCAAGTGATTTTCTGGCAATATATGTAATGCCAAGGGTGGTTTTTCATTCTCTTGGTAAGTCCTATAGTGCACAATAAGTTTATATTTTAATTAACTATATATGCATTGGTAGACATGCTATGAACATGCAAGTAGAGGACAGAAAACAACTTGCAGAAGCTGGTTCTCTTCTATGTGGGTGGCAGAGAAAGAACAGAGGATCATCAGGCTTGGCAGCAAGTGCCTTTGCTGCTGAGTCATCTCAGCAGCCTCAAAGGTGTGTTTTGATGGAGCAGAATTGCCTGCTTTCCTCTGATGCTTCGTATTTGGAGTTACAGCTAGAAAGCTGTTGCCTGTGGCTAGGGATGTGGCCCACTTGATAGGACAGTGCAGGCCTCTACACACACCTGGGCTTTAATCACCAGCACCGCACAGACGGAGTGCAGTGACACAAGCCTGTGATCCCAGCGCTCAGAAGGTAAGGCTAGACACTGGGCCGGCCAGGTAGCTGGGGATGGGGTTGACAGAAGTGACTCTCCACGAGGACGTGAAGTCATTCCTTAGGGAAATATCCTCTTTAGAGTTGGTCACAGCAGCCAAGGAATATTGGGCAGAAGGAACAACTGGACTATAGTATATACTATATACTTGCTTAGACTGCTCAATAAACGCCCCTGACACAGAACAAGGAAAATGCACAGGCTTTTCATATTTGATGAGTATGACTTGAAATCCGGAACTGTTTGCTGTCAGCTCTACAACACTATGAAACCTAACTGCAGACGTAACTAACAAATGAGATCCGTATGTGACTGCACTAATTCCTACGAAACTACAGGAGCATGTAAGACACTGTCACCATTACTGCTGTCCTAATTAAAAACAGACATTTTGGACTTAGCTCCTTGGCAGCAGGAAGAACAGAGACCCCACCCCGATTAAAATAAGTAAATAAATAAGTCTCTTCTCAGGCTTCTACAAACATTAACCTAAGTGCCTCCCTCTTGTGCTTTGTTCCCACCTCACTTCTTTCGAAGGCTAGGATGCTGAAATTGTCTTCTCTATGTGTAATTTGTGGGCTGGGGTTAGATGAAAATGGATTGGCTGTGTCTATGAAATTATGTGTCAAATATGAACAGTCTCAAGCAGAAAAGAGCAGATAACTAAAAAAAATTGATTTCCCATAAAAGACCTTTCTCATAGATAAAATGACCAAACTAGAATGATACTGGGGGGGTGGGGGTGGGGTATGAACTAGCCCTTTAAGGAATGAGGGCTTAGAAAGCTTAGCTAGTATCTTAAAAAAAAAAAAAAGTTGGCTAGGCAGTGGCGATGCACACTTTTAGTCACAGCACTCAGAAAGTAGAGGCAGGCGGATCTACAGAGGGAGTTCCTGGACAGCCAGAGAGCTACACAGAGAGAAACACTGTCTCAAAAACCAAACCAAACCAAAACCAAAAATGTTTTATGTACCACTGGAGTGGGGCTTGCCTGGAAAACACTTAGAAGACCAGGCTGGCTTCAACTCAAAGAAATGGTCTACTTCTACCCCAAGTTCTGGGATTAAAGGTCTGCACCACCATGCCCAATTTTATTCTCTTCAACTTAAGCTACCAGTACATACTATAAAGAACCTAATGAATAAACTTCAAAATTATTAATTCTAAAATTACCCTCCCTTTTAAAATTACCTTCACCTAGTTTCTCTTCTGGTCCCAGCCACTTTGGGAGCCACAGGCCATTCCAGGAACCACACACATCACACACAATCAATCCCAAAAACAGCACAAAAATGGCATCAAGAAACCCTGGTCACAAAGATAGGAATCTCTTAAGAGGGTGGGCCACCAGTACCTGAGGAGCATAAACTTTGTCTAGAAGCACAGAAGAAAGCCCTGAAGATGATGCAGGCACACAGTGCAGACGAGTCAAGTGCAGAGGCTGTCAGGGCCCTGGTGGAGCCCAAGATGCCAGCCACAAGCTCAGCCGTCCTGCTGTCACTGCTCACCCAAGTCTGGGAAGCAGAGTAGAAGCTACATGGCCAAGGGTCATAGACTTTGTGAACCATAGCCCAAGGTTCAAACCAAGGCAGAGGCCTCAGCACCAGCTCAGGCTCCCACAGGTGCCCAGGCCCCTGTGAAGTCCCATAGAAAAGGTTTCTGTCTGCCAACATGAAGACAGATGGACTGGTGTGACACACCTATGCACTATTTGCAGATGGTCAGAACCATATGCTGTTTTTACAAATATAATTGAGGCAAGATCTGTTAAAAAAAAATGGCCTCCACCTTTGCCTCCTATTGCTATTCAAGTCCCCAAAGAAGCTATCCCATCTCTGATTTGATTTTTAATTATATGTATGTGAAGGGTGGTGCATATGAGCGCAGAGCCTACAGAAACCCGCAGAGGGTGCTGTCTCCTGTACCAGGATTTCAAGGAAAGATCATTCCCTTCCTCCATGACCCATGACTCTTGACTTTCCAATTCCTCCCCCTACCCATTCTCTTCAATGCTCCAGGAGTACAAGGGAACCTGGGCTGCCAAGGTGCCTTGGGTAGGAAGGTTCTCACTCCAATAATAGACACAGACCTACCTCCATGGGGAACAGTAGGTAAAAAGAGGTCAAGTCATTAAAAAATACAGACATTTCTGGGTGTGGTGGTACACACCTTTAATCCCAGCATGTGGGAGACACAGGCGAGCTGGTCTCTGAATTCCAGGATAGTCAGAAGCTTCATGGTGAGACCCTGTCTCAAAAATAAAAAAATTCACAGAATCCCGAGAGATCAGTCAGCGCTGCTCTCATGGCAGTTCTCCAGTTAGCCAGGTCTACTGCTGGAGTCAGGGATCAGAGACAGCTTCAAGAGACTACTAAGGCACCTCTCATGAAAATCAACAGGCAGCCCCAAGAAAAGGCAGAAGATAGACTGGCTAGACAATTCCAACCACCTCCAACTCCAGAACCACAAACCAAGGAGAACTAAAGGGTTATTAGACCCTTTAAGAAAAGGCAGAAGATAGACTGGCTAGACAATTCCAACCACCTCCAACTCCAGAACCACAAACCAAGGAGAACTAAAGGGTTATTAGACCCTTTAAGAAAAGGCAGAAGATAGACTGGCTAGACAATTCCAACCACCTCCAACTCCAGAACCACAGACCAAGGAAAACTAAAGGGTTATTATATCCTTTAAGGCACTAAGTTTTAGACTGGCTTGTCATGAACTAAGATAATAAACAAAGCTGCAAAGTTGAACAAAAAGAATTTACATTTTAGAAATAGAAATAGTTGATTCAATTAAATATTTTGTTGTAGCGAGCTGCGTGGTGTCACACCTGATGGAGATGTATAATCAACTCCTGAGATGACTAAGGCCTGACCTATGCTATGATCACGCAATGATTATCAGCTACCTGAATATGCGTGAACCTATGGGCAGTGCCCACCTGGCAGTTCGGGGTTGGCAGCCCATGCCTACTTAAGGGCTGGGAGAGGTTTGCCCGGAGAGAGAGGGAAAGGAGAGAGGAGAGAGGAAAGAAAGAGAGGGGAAGAGAGAGAGAAAGCGAATAAAGTCCTGGAATAAACTGCAGTGAGAAGAGCTCCGGTGTATTGCGTGTCATTCCTTGCTGGACGAGGCTGAACGTGACATTTTGTTTTTGTTTTTTGAGTTTTTGGGTTTTGTTTGTTTGTTTTTGAGATAGAGTATGGCTACTGCGTAGCTCTGGCTGTCCTGGAACTCACTCTGTAGAGTAGTCTGGGCTTGAACTCACAGAGATCCACCTGCTTCTGCCTCCTTCTAAATACTGGGATTAAAGATGTGTGCCACCATGCCTTGCTCCGATTAAGTCTTTACCGAAATTCTTTTTTTTGGAAGGGGGGGGTTTCCAAGACAGGGTTTTTCTGTAGCTTTGGAGCCTGTCCTGGAACTAGCTCTGTAGACCAGGCTGGCCTTGAACTCACAGAGAGTTGTAAATTAGATGATCTATGTATCCAAATATATAAAGAGCTATTTAAAAACATCAAAAGATAAAAACAGACATCTTACCACAGAATGTTTACACGTGGCTCAAAAGCACTAACCAGATGTATAATGTCATTACTGACTAGACAAACACCAATCAGAATCACAGTACTGGTCACCAACGGCCATAGTAACAGAGACAACAACTGTGGGGAGTGACAGAGCCTTAAGCTGTTGTGGGACTTCACACGGTGGTGTCACACGGTGCAGCTACTGTGGAAAAGCTGAACAGTGCCAATGAGTCAGAAACTCAAACCCCAAGTATGTAGGAAGTTTTCATTTCCCCAAGAGAGATGAAATAAATCTACATAAAAACTAGTATGTGAGTATGTAAAATAATGCTATTATTCAGGATAGCCCCTCAAAAATGAGAACCCAAATGAAGACTAACTGATACAATAATATACAGAAAATGATGGAATATAATTAATTCAACAGAGAAAGAAATCGGGGACAGTCACACTGGCACATGCCTTTAATTCCAGCACTCAGAAGACAGAAGCAGGACATCTCTCTTGAGGCCAGCCTAGTCTACACCATGGAATTTTGTCTTGAACTTGCAAAAACCATTGTGATCATGTTTCTAAAGCAAGCTCAAATGGAAAACCCACAGCAATATGCAGGTGAGTGGCTGCTATGGCGAGGGGAAGTGGGACATGACTGCTAACAGGTACCAAGCTTCTGTAAAGTATTCTAGCATTACATTGCAATAACTTCACATGACTCAGGCTGAATTATATACCTCAAATGGATGAATTTCACAGTTCCTTAGTGCAATCTCAATAACGTTTTTAAAAGAAAAACAAAATGTCTATCATGCACCCACAGAGCAATCCATAAGCTTGAAACCTGTTCTTCCTTCCATACACACATGAACAAGAACACACTTCCATCTCTGCTTCAATTTCATTTCATTTCCATCATTTTGCATGATTTTTTTTTTAAAAAATGGATTAGTTACTTTATTTATTTGAAGACAGTCTCACTTGTAGCCCTGGCTAGCCTAACTTGATATATAGACTAGGCTGGCCTCAAATCCACCTGCCTCTGCCTCCTAAGTGCTAAGATTAAAGCCATGCACCACCATACCATGCTTTAAATTAAAACTGTGTGGGGGTGGGGTGGGAATGGGAGTAGGTAATATACACGAGAGTGCAGGTGCCTGTGGAGGCCAATCCCATGGAGCGGGACTTCTAGGCTGCTGTGAACCATCCAACATGGGTACTAGAAACTGAACTTGAGTCCTCTTCAAGAACAGTATGGTCTCATAATGGCTGAGCCATCTTTCTTGTTTCACTTCTAATCTTCACTCCTGGGAACTAACACACTAGGAAAAGGTCACCTTAAGACCACAGTGCTGCACCAGCCTGGAAATTCTTCCAGTTCCACCTGGGAAGTTTTAATCTCAACTTTACCAAACATTGCACACCCCTCTGAACAGAGGAACCAAAGAGAAAGGGACGAAATGGATCCTTGGGCATCAGGGATGTGTAGGCTCTGGGAACACAAAGCCAGCCTCTCCTTCCATAGGAGCAGTGGGATCCAAGGAACTCTCTGTAGGCACCACAGAGCCCACTACATACATATGACAGGGTCAGCAATGAGGCCAGGGTCAGAGGCAGGGCCTGTAACCTCAGTGCCCATCCAGGAGTCTTGCCTATTCCATGAACATGGGAGGTTCTGGAGCGTCAGCTGTATCCGAGATCAGCAAGCAAGCACTCCCCTCTACAGGATCTGCACAGAGGGGTCTCAGTGTCAGCAACACTCCCCTCCTGGAACTGCTCTGCTGGGGACTTTGGCCAGCAGGGTCTTACCCGGGTCTTGGCCTTCAGGAACACATGACTCTCCATATCCTTGCTAGATTTACTGTGGGCCACACCAGCTTTCCTCATGGCATCCTCACTGAAATACAAAAGAAGAGATGTTTACATACACTAGCAGGTCTCCCTGCTAGACAGCTGCTGTCCCGGGGAAGCCAACCTGGCTGAATCCTGAGAGGAATGAAGAGAGAGGCACTCGGCAGAGCAGTGGCCAGAGTTAACAAGAGTAAGGGCAGGGCCAGGAGATGGGGGAGGAAGGTGACACCATAAAGAAGAGAAGTCCCTGAGCATGAAGGACAAAGGGACTGTCCCGGAGATTGCTCACAATTCAGTTACTGGGTGGCCAACCGGGCCCTATTTCTAGGCCTGAGTGACATCTGAGTAGAGTGGGACTGCAGCTCCAGATTCCTCCCCTGCAGAATGAAGAGTCCACAGAAACTGTCCATCCCCCCAAAGGCAAGAATCTGTGTGCAGCAATTCATGTTTGCCTACTAGAGCCAAAGAGAACAGCTCCAACTGCTAACGACTAAGAACAACACAAGACAGTTCACACCAATATAAAACAGCAACAAAACATCTAGAATAATTTCATACACAGATATAAAAGGACTATCCTAGTAAAGGTTCTACTTCACACTGTGGACCAAACAGAGCTCTGAGAGTGCACACGGCCACCGTCTACCTGAATACACATAGAAAGAACAAGTAGAGGCTGGAGATATGGCTCAGTGGTTAAGAGCACTGGCTGCTCTTTCAGAGACCCTGAGTGTGATTCTCAACACCTACATGTGTCTCACAATCACCTGTAACTCCAGTTCCCAGAAATATACCTTCTCTGACCTCTGAGGGAACTGCGTGCATATGCATACACTCATCCAAGCAAAACATTCACACACATAAAAGAAAATACATTATCTTTTAAAAAGAAAGCACAGGCATGTATCTGTTAGAAAGAAGACTATTAACTTGTGGCCCTGAGGCCTGGAGCCTGGTTACTCTGCTCTTCTTGCAGCCTGTCTTTTCTATGCAGCACTGGACTTGTGTGTAAACAAATCAGTAAGTTGGGGGCTCTGAGCTTTAACTCAGCCCAGTTGGTACTCAAAAGCATTCTGACCTCCAAAACACAAACCAACTGAGTCTACTTACTGAAGAACAAGTGTGTGGACTACAGCATCGTACCTTTGGAATCATGGAGAGAGCACGGGTAGGAGTATTAGTGATGAGACATACCAAACATATCATGGGACGAGTGAGATGCTCAGCAGGTAAAGCAATTGCTGCATAAACCTGATAACCTGAGTTTGATCCCCAGAACCTATAAAAGGTGGAAAGAAAGAACTGGCACCATAAACTTGTCCTCTGACCCCTCACATGCATGTCATAGCACACGCATACCCTCTCTATCCCCAATAATTAATAAATTCAATTAAATGTAAAACATTACATTGCTACATCCTTCATTAGCAGGCGTATCTGAAGTTCTGACCTCCCCTATCTACTTCTGAAGGTCTGACTCTGACAAGATGGCAGCAGCAGGTGCCTGCTTGCAAGGCATCCGGGTGTAGAACAGCTGTGTGAAGAGAAAGGTCCCTGGAGCCACAAGAGACATGGGAGTAACAAAGTAGAATGGTACCAAGAACCAGTCCACAGGACGTGTAGGGACAGACACATGCAGGAATAGGGCCACTCTGAGGCTGCAAGGCTTCCACACTGGAAAGGAAAACATCACCTGATAGGTGATAAAATCACTGAGATGAAGCAGACCTGTGTTCAGAAGCATGCATAGAACCTAAATAACCTATAGGCTCACCTGCCCAAGAACAGGTTAACCTCCTGGGATTCTTGGAGTTGCAGTTCTTGAAAAATAATGACAGAGCTTCATGGGAAGGTACGGCGGCCTATAGGTTTTGGCCACAGAAGTCCAACAACACAAGTCTTGGGGCCACTGAGCTGGAAGTTCCAGGGAGTATTCCTGAACAATTTCCACCTGGGTTGGTACTTAATACTACTTTAATAAAAGCTTGCTTTTGACCCCAATGGTGGAACTGGTTTTTCTCTGGAGAATCTCAGGATTAACACATGCCTCACCTGTGTCCCTAGAGTCCTATCTATTCCCCTTTCCACCTTCTGGCAAGGATAGAAAAAAGACTGAGAGGTAAACATTTAGTAAAAATTTAGAGGTGCAGAACACTCTCCCAACACCAGGTCCTAAGCAAGGCCAGCAAGTCACAAACTTGTGGATGAGCACACAGGCTGAGGGGAGCAGGCATAGGAATCTGAGGGGACAAGTCAAACATGGGCTCTGTGTCAGAAGCAGCTGTCACCTTAGGCCAAGCCAGACTCCTAAGAGAGCACTCCCAAGCAGCTACCAGTTACTTTCACAGAACTAGTCAACAAGTACAGCCTTAGCTTCCTGCAGAGGACAGACAGATCCAGGCATGGCCGACTGTGACAGCTTTGACAAAGAGATGTGCTTGGTGAGTGGCAGGCAGTGTACCAGTGACATGGGATGAACGTGCCTTCCCAGTGAGAAACTACTGAGGACTCGAAGGCTAGGAGAGGAAAAAGAAAAGGCTCTTTAGTAATGGCACATGACTGGTTGTGGCTACCGCACAAAAGCGAACAGAAAACTTTACCTGCTGCTTATATAGGCCTTGGCTTACACAATCCACATACGCTGTCATCCTTAAATCTCCCTCAGGTCCCAGGTTACACTTTCAACAACTTAAACAGAGAGGAGACTATAAGTCTGGCCACTTGGGCAGATGGGGGAGTTTCACTGCAGAAGACACTGCCAGCATTCTTCCTTAAGTACATCAGTGTTTTTCTTCTCATAGTGTTTACCAAGGGTCGGAATTCTATCAGGAAACCTGGAAAAAGTACGGCTCTCCTGAAAAGAGTACAGGGAACTTAAAGGCAGATCAGGACTTAAAAGTGGTTGAGACTCTGCTCCCCCTTGAGCTGCCCTTTAAAGGCCCGTTCCTTTGATGTAGGGGATGGGCTAAAGGCCTGTTGTAAATCAGGGTTGTCTCCTTTTGTTTGGGAATAGAACCTAATCAGATCAATCTTGGTGAACAAACACTACCAGAAACTTTCCAGCAGCCCTAACTTCAGTTAAGGCAGCGTTTTTTCTTTCCTACAGTTCCTAACAAGCCTGGTCACGCTTCCAGGAATATTGGAGGCGGTGCTCCACATCATCAATTTCTTCTGCATCACCCAGAGGCCAGGGGGACACTGCTGAGGGTGAGCTCTCGTCTCCCAGCAGAGTAATGTCACACATATAGACAGGTGTGGAATCAACTGTTAGAGACCCCGAGTTCAAGGAGCATCAACCCACTAGAGATAATGAAAGATAATTCTATTCTAACAAACTTGAATATACTTTGGGAGAGGGGGTGACACCCACCACAGCAACACACACGACAACACACACAATGACACCACATAGACAGGATACAACCTCAACTGGAAGAAGCCAGATCTGCTGTAAGCTGTGCAGAACAATACCATGCTCTGCCAATCTCACATCCCATTCACGGTGCCTGCAGTCTCTTCATATTTAGTAAAGCCAGACGCAAACCATATTTTGAAATGTTTTTACTTATTTTTAGTCAAGTAGAGTGGAAAGCAGCCAAGCACTCAGCCTTCCTCTGTGCTGCACTTTGTCCCTGACACACCTTACTCCTGCAAGTCTTGGGTGTGGCCTGATTCGGACTCTTCCTAAGGAAAAGTTCAGATCCTCCCTTACAGTAAGACCACAGACATTGTCAGAGGCTGTGATCCGGTCTAGGCCACCCTGGAATAAACCTGGCTGCTATCCAGCTCCTTCTGATCACCCTGAAGGAGGCTTTGCCATCTCCCCACCCCACCCACAGAATGCGTTCCAAGCACTTTGACACATAGAGCATCCTGTCTCCTTTGGAGCCAGGCACTAGTGCCCTTCTCGTTGCCATTCTAGCCATGGTTGCCTGGGTGTCTGGTTTAAAATGGAGCATCCTGGGGACTGATTAATGATTACAGGCCTAGATCTCCCCCTTCACAAGAGAGACTGGAAGGTACCCTGACTTCCACAGCTGCCCTTGACGCATGGTATATGTGAAAGGCACTGCCTGGCACTGCCTAAGCAGCAATGAGTGAAACATTAGGAAACCCTGCTGGGACTAGGCATCATAGCACAAGCCTTTAATCCACTGGTTCTCAACCTGTGGGTCACGATCTCTTCAGGGGTCGAATGACCCTTTTCACATGGGTCATCTAAGACCACCCTGTATGTCATAGATTTACATTATGATTCCTAACAATAGCAGAATCAGTTATGAAGCAGCAATGAAAATACTTTTATGGTTGGGGGTCACCACAACATGAGGAACTGTATTAAAGGGTTGCAGCATTAGAAAGGTTGAGAACCACTGCTTTAAACCCAGCACTTGGGAGGCAGTGACAGATGGATCTGAAGCCAACCAGGTCTATATAGTTCCCCGACAGCCAGAGTTACACAGTGAGACTCTGTCCAAAAAAAAAGAAAAAGAAAAAGAAAGAGAAAGGGAAGAGACCCTAACTGTGCAGAGATGGCTCCGTCTATTAAAGACAGTCTAACACACAGTAACATCACTGTCTTCCCACATGAGGTGTCAGTGAGCCCCCACAGTTCCTTCGGACAAAGCCACCTCATTTGGACTGACTTATCTTGGGTATCTTTAACAGAGGAGCTCTACCAGCCAGTACAAAAGCCCTCCCATAGTTGTCTAACAAGCACAGACCAGGCTATCTATCTATCACCCAAGGACCCGCTCAGCTCTGTTAGGACTCTTTGACCCACTCTCTTCATCACTGACCACCCTAGGCAATGCCCACTCCTTCTTTGGTTCACACTGAAGGGAAAGGGTACCCACTTTTCTGGTCTCCTGCAGATGTCTAGCGTAGAAAGATTTCTTTCCCCTTTGGGTGTCAGAACTCACCACCCTGAGCTCAAAAGACAGGAGCCCCTCCCTTTAAGGTTCATTTTTTATATGTGTTTTTGTTGGTGGTGGTTTTCTGAGACAGGGTCTCGGTCTCTCTGTCTCTCTGTGACTATCATGAAGCTGGTCTTGAACTCAGAGATCCTCCTTCCTCTCCCCTTGAGTGCTGGGATTACCTGGTCTTGGGTTTTATTGTTTGCTTTGTTTTTGTTTTATTTTGTTATTGTTTTTGGTTATTTTGATTTTGAGACAGGTAGGGTTCATGTAGCCCAGGTTGGCTTGGAACTCACTACATAGCTGAAGATGACCTTGAGGTTCTGATCTTCCTGTCTGCCTTCCTAAGTGCTAGAAATTTCTGTCCACACTGTCTTATCTAAGTGGACTCCTGGAAAATTACTACCTGTGTATACAGTCTGTTCAGCCACCTGGAATAGAAGCACACAGTTTGCATATGAGACCCTTTACCCTGAATGTGTAATAGAGTACCAGAGACAGTTGAGGAAGGGTTGTTATATAGTATCAGGATGACAAAGGTTTTAGTAGGCCTGTCAGAGATAAACATTAAAGAAGGTATCTGCCACCCTTTTACCATCATCTGTCATGGAGAAAAGGAAAGGTGTCCTTTGCTTCATGCATTCAGGAGGCCCTGCCCGCTGCTCCCACCTCCCTCACAATGAGAGACCACTAGGGACTTATTCTTTGGAAAAGTCCCTAATGCCACACCTGCAGGCTATAGAAGGTAGGTCCCAAGAAAAAGCTGACAGAACCCAGCAGCAAGTAGCTCAAGGTTAACTGTGCTGAGACACAAGTAAGAAGACTTGGGAAGAATTACCAACAAGTATAGAAAAGCACCACCCCCACCTGCCCAAAGGCAAAAACAACTCTATGCACAGTACATTATTTGTATAGGCATAAAATGTGAACATTCCTTACTCATTTCCTCAGTTAAAGGATGGGAGCAGAAGCAGAGGTAATACAGTGTAGGGTTACAAAGCACATCTACAGATCATTCGTGTAACTCCTAGGGAAGCAGCATGTACAAGACAGTATGAACAGAAGCACATGCCAGAGGACAAGAGCCAAAGTTTGTTGCTACCTTTGAGAACAGTGTATGAACAGAGGGCCAATGACGTTTGCAATTCATATGCATTCTAAGTTTAAGGGGCTGGGGAGATGTCTCAGTAGGCAAAGCGCTTGCTGCACAAGCATGAAGATCTGAGTGCAGAGCCCAGCCCCACACAGAAGCCAGGTACAACAGCACTCATTTATAACCACGGTGCTCCGAATGCACAGAGAGGGAGATCCTGGAGCTTTGCTGGTCTCCAGGCCGTGAGAGACCCTGACAGAGGAACATACCTGGTGTTGACCTGCAGGCTCTACACCTACACCCATGCGGGTACACACACACACACACACACTGAAGAATAATAGAGACAATGTCTCACTATATAGCGTTAGCTAGTCTGGAACTATATCTACTATGTTGACTAGACTGGGCTCAAACTCCTCTAGAGATCTTCCTGTCCCCACCTCCCAAGCACTGGGATTAAAGGTGTATACCCCATGCCCAGCCTAATACATTTATTTACTTACTTTTCTTTTTGACAGAGAGAGAGAGAGAGAGAGAGAGAGAGAGAGAGAGAGAGAGAGAGAACGAGAACTTGTAGCCTTGGATGTCCTGCAATTCACTATGTAAACCAGGCTAGTCTCAAATTTATAGACATCTGCCTGCTTCTGCCTCCTGAGTGGTGGCGGCGCACGCTTTTAAATCCCAGAACTCAGGAGGCAGAGACAGGCAGATCTCTGTGAGTTCGAGGCCAACCTGGTCTACAGAGCAAGTTCCCAAAAGAAAACAATTAAACTGCCTGCTGTGGTGGTTTGAATAAGAATGGCCCTATAGATGGGTGGTGGGAGCACCAGCTTTAATCCCAGCACTTGAGAGGTGGAGACAGGTTGGATCTCCAAGTTCAGGGCCAACCTGGTCTACAGAGCGAGTTCTGGCACAGCCAGGGTTACACAGAGAAACCCCGTCCTGGAAAACAAAACAAACACAAGACAAATAGAAAGTTATTTGTGGGGTGAAAATCAGATAATGAAAGCTGGATGTGGTGGCTTATCCCTTTTTCTGATCTCAGTCTTCTGAGTAGAGGCTGAGGCCAGCAGAGTTCTCCTGGACTAGAAACTGAGATACTGTCGTTAAACAATAATCGTGAATTAGTGAGCTATGATGGCTCACACCTGTCACATGGGACTTGGACAGCTAAGGCAGAAAGATTAAAGCAAGCCTGAAACCTGGGTTGCAGAATGAGACCTTGTCTCCAAGAGCAGGGACAGGGGAACTAAGCTAGGTTGGGTGTGGTAGTTACACACTCTAAATACAGCATTCAGGAAGTAAAAGGCTGATAGGCCTGAGTTCCAGGTCTGTCAAGGCTGCGATAGTGAGAATTTGTCTCAGAAGGATGTAGGGGGTAGAGAAGGACTAGAGATGGTTCTGTTGTTAAGAGCACTTGCTGCTCTTATAGAAGACCCATGTTCTTTTCCCAGCATCCACCCAGAGATTCACAACCATAAGTAACTCCAGTTTCGGGGATCTGATGCCCTCTTCTGACCTCCATAAGTACCACAAGTGTATACGGTGCAATTCATACACACAGGCAAAACACTCATATACACAAAATATACACATATGTGTGTGTGTGTGTGTGTATATATATATATAATATGCAATCATACAATAAATAATGATTTTTAAAAAGAGAAAATGCTCATAATGTATCACAGACACAGAAAATGTTTGGGGCTAGGGAGATAGTTCAGAGGTTAAGACTCTGTACTGCTCTTCCAGAAGACCAGAGTTCAATTCCTAGCACATGGAAGCTATGTTGAGTGACTTACAAACACCTGCAACTACAGCTCCTACAGATAGGACACTCTCTTCTGGCCTCCTCAGGTACTGCATGCACAACCTCCTGAAACATAATTTAAAATAAATCAAATCTTTTTTGGGGTTTTTTTGTTTGTTTGTTTGGTTTTGGTTTTTGAGACTGGGTTTCTCTGTGTAGCTTTGGTGCCGCTCCTGGAACTCGCTCTGTAGACCAGGCGGGCCTTAAACTCACAACGATCTGCCTGTCTCTGCCTCCTGAGGGCTGGCATTAAAAGCGCAAACCATCACCACCCGGCTAACATCTTAAAAGAAAAGACTTATTGGGGCTGGAGAGATGGCTCAGTGGTTAAGAGCATTGCCTGCTCTTCCAAAGGTCCTGAGTTCAATTCCCAGCAACCACATGGTGGCTCACAACCATCTGTAAAGAGGTCTGGCGCCCTCTTCTGGTCTTCAGGCATACAGACAGAATATTGTATTCATAATAAAGAAAGAAAGAAAAGAGAAGACTTTTTAAGGTTAAAGCTAGTTCAATAATTTAGAAATTCGCTTGCCCAGAGTATAAATTAAAATGCCTTTCTGTTCTTAAGAGAAGTACACAGTGAATATCAGTCACTGTAGAGGAAAATCTGATCATTTTCTTTCTGTGGTGTTCAGGATGGAGTCCGGGTTATGCGTGCTGGGCAATTCCCAGCTTATTCATGTTTCTAACCCTCCTGTTTCAGCTACAAGACATGAAGCTTATCTTTTAGCAACAAACCATGCATTCTTCAGGTCAGAGAATAGAAGCTGGTAGGGACTTTGAGAAAGGCAAGGCCAACATGCCCACAACCTGAGCGGCGCCTCCTAGCTGCAGCTCCAGTGCTTCGCTACCCAGAAAAGGCCCTGTCCTTCCTACACAGGCCTGGCTCTCATCTGGTCTTCTGCTTCCCTGGGGTCTTTCTGGTGGTACCAGCCCCCATCACTGCTCACCCTCTAAAGCACTGCAGCAATTCACTGCCCCCATATCCAGGTGAGGAGGAAATGCTGAGACAGCAGTTGTATGGTCACCACAGCAACCGCCTGGCTGGGCTCTTAGACCTCACAAGCAGCTGAGGCACATCTGCCAAACTACAGCACTTCTTCCTTTGTCAGCAAACATTTGCAAGTTCCCTGACTTTAGATTCATTCATTCATTGGTGTGTGTAGGTGCACACAAGAGACCAGAAAGTGTTGAATTCGTCAGAGCTGGAGTCACAGGTGTGTTTCTACAATACTCAGCTTGCTGCATGGGTGCTGGGATCGAAACTTCCATTCTCATAATTGAACAGGAAGCACTTCCAACCATTCAGGCATCTCTCCAGCCCCAGGTTCACAAGACTAAACTAGTATATTTCAGAACTGAACTATGTGCCTTCACATAGAAATGGGTATTTTGGCCGGGCGGTGGTGGCGCACGCCTTTAATCCCAGCACTCGGGAGGCAGAGGCAGGCGGATCTCTGTGAGTTCGAGACCAGCGTGGTCTACAAGAGCTAGTTCCAGGACAGGCTCCAAAACCACAGAGAAACCCTGTCTCAAAAAACCAAAAAAAAAAAAAAAAAAAAAAAAGAAAAAGAAAAGAAGAAGAAAAAAAGAAAGAAATAGGTATTTTGGACTCGAAGAGAGCAGAGACTTGCACACTGTCTCTTCACACTTCTCTCAGTTGCTCAGCCAACCTCTCCTCCTCCTGCTCCCTCTCAGGAAGGCCAGTGAGAAAAATCAATGAGGGCTAGCCTGTAGAACAGCCAGACTCTTGCGAGCTGGTTCAAATGATATGAGCTTCTAGCATTTCCAACCTGTTGGTTTAACCTCAAAAGAACTAAGGTAGCAGGAATGGTGGCGCACACCTTCAGTCCCAGCACTCAGGGAGTTCATGGTCCACACAGTGAATTTCAGAACATCCAGAGTGTCTTAAGGAGGCTCTGACTCAAACACACACACAAACAAGAACCAAGAGCTGAAAAGACCCTTTGACCTCTAACCTGATGCCAGTCTGGGGCCCAGAACTTCTCCACTGCCACCAAGCAATCACACAACATTCTGCCACTTGGCTCCTACTTTCTTTGTGGCATTGGGGCAAGGAGCCCTATCTTTAGAGATGAGAACTCACAGCTAAAATCCCATGGCATCCTGGGTGTGAGCTAAAATAAGCAGAAGGAATAGAAAGTGCAGGTGACAGAACACTGGCCAGGTGTGGCAGCCTCTCAAAGGAACAAGAAATTTTTTCCTATTATCTCTACTTCTGGCAATGTTCAAAAGTCCATGGAAGAACTTATCCCCAAAAGAGTGTTAAATCATGTTTATCTTAAGCAGGTGGAGAGCTATGCATAAAGTCTATGCCTCTTGTGAATGGAAGCTGTGGGCACATAAGGGCTAGCCAGAACCAGGTTAGGCAGAAAGAACAGTCTCAGGCAGGAAAAAAACCTACAACTCAGAACTGGACTCAGGAAAGTCTGTGTGTGTGCCTACCAGCATAACAGACATTCAGTCATATTAGAAGCATATAGGTCTAGGGGAAATATACCTATGTCAATAATGGCACAATAATGGCTGAGGAGAGAGAGGCAGGGCTGAGGAGAGGCATGGATAAGGCTCCCATGGAGCCACTTTTATGAGGCCAAGGTCTTGAAGTCTGTACTCCCTCATCCCACAGCCCTCTCTGGAAAAATAAGCACAGACTAATTAAGGCAGAGATGAGCCTCTGAGATACTTTATGGAGTAGTCTCTGAGAGGCAACTAAACCTTGGCTTCTACTTTCTTCCCTTCTGTTCTCTAGACTATGTTTTTTTTTTTTTGGCTTACCAAACAGAACCACCTTAAATGATCTCTCATGCTCTTTTGTTATAGCAGTCTTTTTCTTTTTCAAAAACTAAAAATAACATTTTACTGTGTGACATGAAAGGGGAGTGGGGGGAGAGACAGACAAACGCCAGGTGAGGAGGTTAGAGAGTAACTTTGTAGATTTGATTCTTCCTCTCTCCTTTATGTGAGTTCTAAGGATCATAACTCAGGTACTGCCTGAATTATTCATCCCATTTTAAACAAAGACGGTCTAGTTATGTACAGGCTCATCCCGTGCGCTTTCAGAAGACTGCTGCCAGGGGTACTCTCAGCACCACTGCTGCTGGAACATTTCACCCACAACTCAAATTACCTTGCACCCCTCTTCTCAGAATCAATACAGAATCAAGGCTTTCTCTGCAGGGTGAATACCCGACCTGTGCCTCCCTTCTTTCCTCTGCAAGCTCGCATATGCAACCACACTCATACATGTACAAGTACACACACACCAATCCAACCCTTCCTTCCTTCACAGGCTTTCTCCTAAAACCATCCCGTCTAGTCTTATTGCCACTATACCTGAGAGGGGCTCAAATTTGAATATGGATTCAAATGCAAAAAGATTGCTTTTTAAAAGGTAGATGCTGTGAAAACCAGGTCCAACCAAGTATCAAGCAAGTAACACTTCCTGACACTGCTAAATATATAAACTACTCAGAGGCTGGGCGTGGTAACACACGCACACATGCCTTTAATCCCAAGTGGATCTCTGTGAGTTCGAGGCCAGCCTGGTCAACAGGTTGAGTTCCAGGACAGCCAAAGATACACAGAGAAACCCTGTCTCGAAAAAAAGGAAAAAGAAAAAAAAAAAACCCTATTCAGAACAATGTGCTAAAGGCCATGTGCCAAGAGTGTAACTCCATTCTGACACCCACAGTCCTGAAAGTGACGACATCCACCTCAGGTTCCCAGTACCCACACAGAAGTTTACAATCACTTCCATAGGCACTGAGTGCACGTGGTGCACATATACACATACAGACAAAACACTCATACACATAAAATAAGAGTAAAAGTAAAATTTTTTAAAGCGGAACAGAAGTTCACACATGGTGGTAGAAACCTTTAAGTCCAGCATTCAGTAGACTGAAGCTGGAGTATTTTAAATTCAAAACCAGTCTGGGCTACACAGTTAAAACTCTGTCTCAAAAAGAGAGAGAGAGAGAGAGAGAGAGAGAGAGAGAGAGAGAGAGAGAGAGAGAGAGAGAGATTGATTGATTGATTGATTTCGGGATGCAGATTGATTTCTGGGTCGCACACTTGCTAGCACACTCAAGGCCCTGGGGTCAATTCCCAGCATGCCACTCCTATACCCATGAGGTGAAGGCAGTAGGTTCAGAAGTTCTTGGTCATCCTGTCAAAGTGAGTGTTTTGAAAACAAATCATAAATAAATCATCTTTAAAGCAGAGAAACATGTTCCTACGAGTGGTATGCGCAAAAGTCAAGTGATTTAAAGGGAGAAAAGAGAAACTAGTTGATAGTTGAAGTGAGCCTCTCACTGGGAAACAGAAAGCTCAACCCCTCTGGCTCTCTAGCACCAGGACTCCAGTTGCTCATCTATGAAACACCTAAAAAGAAGTTTACTCCCCTAGCCATCATCTTTTTTTAAAGGTGAGACCTAGCTGTGTAGCTCGGGCTAGCCTTGAAGTGCTGGAATTGCAAGCAGGAGCTGGAATCACAGACACACATTTCTCAAGAGGTGTGATGAAACCCACTCAACCATGGGAAGATCCTGATTGATAGACCTGAACTACTTCTGGCTTTTGAGGGCACCAGGTATACTCAATGAAGTTACATACATGCAAACAAACACTCAAACACATCAAATAATTTTTTAAATCAATGTGTTAATGAGAAAGGGGGGACTGGAGGCATGACTCAGCAGTTATGAGCACTGGCTGCTCTTCCAAAGGACCTGGGTGGATTCCCAACAGTCACATGGTGGCTCACAACTATATGTAACTCCACTTCCAAGGAATCTGCCTCCTTCTACTGGTCTCCACAAGCATCAGGAGCACAAGTGATCAAAAGTTACACGTCATCAGCCAGTGGTAGAGCACACCTTTAATCCCAGCACTCAGGAGGCAGAGGCAGGAGGATCTCCAAGTTCAAGACCACCCTGGTCCACAGAGTGAGTTCCAGAACAGCCAGGGTTACACAAAGAAACCCTGTCTTGAAAACAAACAAACAAATAAATAAATAAGACTATTTTAGAAATTGGAGAGATGACTTAGAGGTTAAGGGAACCTATTACTCTCCAAAGGCTCTAGATCTGATTCCTAGCACCTATATCCAGTAGCTCACAACCATCTCTAACTCCAGTTCCAGGGGGTTCTAGCCTCCAAGGGCACCTGTATTCACATGCATACACACACACACACACACTTAAAAACAAAAATAATCTTAAAAATAAAAAAGTGCTGGGCAGTAGTGGCACAGGCTTTTAATCAAGAGGCAGAGGCAGGTGGATCCCTGTGAGTTCAAGGCCAGCCTGGTCTACAAAGGGAGTTCCAGCACAGGCTCCAAAGCTACAGAGAAACCCTGTACCGAAAAACCTGAATGAATGAATGAATGAATGAATGAATGAATGAATGAACGAACAAACAAATAAAGGAAGCTCCATTCCATGATGCAGTAGTGAGCATCCTCATTCCCCCAGGGTATGAACACCCTGGAATTGTGTCTTGGTGAGTAAGGAAATGAACGATTTAAGATTACCAGAATAGAGTATTGCTAGTTGGTTCATCCTCTTTTCAGTATCCCAAGCTGATTTAGTTGGCTGACCAGCATCTTCATGTGTTACTTCTGTCTTTACTCAAGCTATCACCCAACAGTGAGCCCCAGCACCACATCTCAACAGGCCCACAAAGTGCTCACGAAATCTGTGTCAGACACACTCCAGAATCCTGTGCATTCTAATGCTAATTCCAAAAGCATTCCTGCTCTTCCTGCCCTATAGAGTTAAGACTCTGGAAACAAATCTTTAAACTATCCCACACAAACTGCCTTGTCTTCACTGACTTTCAGGGACAAGGGACAGGACAGGAGGCCCACTGTCTTGGAGGAAGAGCTGCCCAGCTCAGCCACAGGAAGGATGGATGGGTCTTTCAGGCAGAACAAATGAGGCACACAGCAGTCAAGGAAAGAGTTGGGTTTATCTGAGGATCCACAGGCAACCTGGTTGGATGTAGTGTAGAATGAGGGAGGGTAAGGCAGGCAGGTGCAGGCCCTGGAGGAAGGACGGACACTCAAGAGTTGAGTCTATAGGCAATGGGTAGCCACTAAACACATTCTGGGTATCAGAATAGCTGAGGAGAAAAGATAGAGTTAAAAAAAAAATAGGACATGCGGGGGGGGGGGGTCTTTGAACTGTGTGCTGCTTTGTTTTGTGATCTTAACTGTCCACTTGAAGTTTGGAAAGTTCACTGCAATTCCTTAAAAAATTTCCCTTGGGTATCTAACAAAACTATTAGCCTGAGGGATGTTTTAAGGCCATGGCTTCCCCCCAGCCAGTGACTGCAGCAGGCAGATAATAACGTACTCAGTCCACAACCTCAGGATGGTCAGCATCATCTTCAACAAGCCACAGCCTTGGTCACCATCAGGCAACAGCTGAAAGACCTCTGATCAGAAAATTAATATGTCAGCCTTAGTAGGTTAATGGTAGGGCTCAGTCTGTGGCAGGAGGTCAAAGATCATCAGGAAGTTAGGTGTGGTAACTATAATCCCAACACTAGCAAGGTAGAGAAAGGAGAAGCTGGAATTCAAGGTTAGTCTGGGCTGTGTGAGACTCTCAACCTGCCTCCTTAAAGGAAAGAAAGGCATTAGGGGTTCATCCTCTACTCTCTAAGGGTCTATGGAGAATTCCTAACATTATAAATTGGAGACTCAGTAATGGCAAGCTCCTCTCTAAAGGCTTTCACTGCACTTGGCTGGGATTAATTTTTAGCATCCCCTTATCCAGTTTCATGAAATGGACACAATCTTACTCTCCCAAATATTAAAATGTGATTTGCCTTTAACATCACAGAATGGTCCAATCAACATCTGTCTGTAATATGAAGAGGAACAACTACAATAGCAGTGAGCTCCTCTCTAGGCCTGCCTTCACTTTACACCCTGGAGCAAGTGCACCCAGCTCTGAGCACGGTGGCTGGCCCAGGCCTACACTGTCGGCATCTCCAGACCAGGTCAAATTACCCAGCCTACCCAGTGATACCCTATCTTGAAAGCAAACCATGAAAAAAGAAAAAAGAAGTGCCTGAAAACACGAGTCAACTCAACACAGATGGGTGTAGCAAAATCAGTTCAAGGCCAACCTCTGGTACTTCAACAACAGGTGTTCAACAACAGCCTCAGCTGTTTTGTTTGGTTGGTTTTTCAAGACAGAGTTTCTTTGTGCAACCCTGGCTGTCCTAGAACTTACTCTGTTGACCAGACTGGCCTCAAACTCACAGAGATCTGCCTGCCTCTGTCTCCCTAGGGCTGGCAGTGCTGGAATTAAAGACATGTGCCACCATAAACAATGACACTTTGGTGGAGAGGAGAGAGAGAGAACACCAAAGACATTTTGCCAGGACACTAATACATGCCTTTCCCCAGCTAAGCTACTCCTTCCTGCATCTGTTTAGAAATGTACTAAAGAGTGCCACAGATAAAAGCATCGAAAGCAAAATGACAAACCCAAAATTCAGTCAGCAGGGGAAATTTTCCCTTGACATAAAGTTAATGGTCATTTTGCATATATTCTATCAGTTTTTATGTTCTCAATAACAGTGCTCAGTTTATTAAAGTTCTTACCTTATGGGGGAGGGACAGTTTAGCAGGGAAATTAAGAACAGGGAGCAGGCTAGGGAGATGGCTCAGTGAGTAAGGGCCTGGGGGAAGGCATGAGGGCCTGAGCTTGAGATATAGCAACCTATGTACGAAGCTGGATGCACAAACCTGTGACTCCAGAGCTGGGAAGGGAGAAAGAGGAGGATCTAACCTGTCTAGCTGAGTCAGTAAGTGAGAGACACTGAGAACAGTATCAATTTCTAGCTTACACATCCATACGGAAAACTGAGATGTAACTGATGAAGCCCTTGCATTCATTCACTGCTTATGCGTTTGCTGTGAACCTACCTGATGTTAGGTATGGACATGTCAGGACAGGTGCATACTTGTTCTCTAAGGGCCTGAAGACCAGGGACATGCAACATGAATCCCTCAAGGAAGCTCCACAAAACCCTGCTCAGGAGGATCTAAGAATAGTTTCTCCTGTGGTTCTGCAGGAAGTATGGGTGCTTCATTAAGAGTCAGTAAGAACCAGCCAATCATTTCCTACCTACTTTCCTCCTTTGGATTTCTTTAGATGTCACTGCCTCAAACTTCCTGGGCTTAGGGACACCACCTTCATCAACCCAAGCCAGAGTATCTCTAATCACTGCAAGGTCACTGCCAAGAGTTTTCTGCTCAGTCAGTCCCCAGACCCTACAAAGTTTGCACAAAAGTCTCTTCAGTGTCACTCCAAGCATCCTTGTGAGACAAACTTGACCAATATCATTTCACAGTTGAAAGACTTGATTTGAAAAGTCAAGCAGTGCCAAGGTCACAAAAGCAGTAAGTAGAGGTGGGGCAGGTTCCAGTTTCACAATACAGAACACAACGGTCACTGTAACAGGAGAGGTTGACCAGGTGGTCCCCAGGAAAACACTGCCTCCTGTACTCTTCATGCTGCAGAGGTCTGGATTTCCCTAGAAATTAAAAGGGGCTGAGTTAGACCTACCAGAAGGTGACCCACTGTAGATGAGGGGACAGGAACCGATACTAAACATCTGACACCAAAGCAGACATGGAAAGGAAGAAAAGCAGCTCATGACAACAGTGGAGTCCATCTTTAGTCACATTTTCTCAACACCCTAAATACTTACTAACAGTTGTTTTACAAAGAGACAGTGGCTAGAGGCGCAGATTTGTAGCCCAGTATATGCTGAGCACAGCCAAGACCCTGGGCTCAACCTCCAGCAAGTAAAAACAAAGAAACAAACTTTGAATGTTAAAGTGGAAAAACCAAAGAAGCTGGACCACAGGGTGAGCTACAAAAACAAACAAACAAACAAACAAAAACACAAAAACCAGAGCACAGGACAGTGGACTGCCTAATGACAGCATTGGGCCATCACTGCCCTCATTTGTGCAATCTAGGAAAGGCAGACCAGTGAAAGGCTGCGACTAGATCTCCAGTTACAACTGTCAAACTTGTGTTTCCTCAGTGGAAGATGCTTGTTCTCTACTAAAAGTTTCCAGAAAGTTTCCCCAAGGACTGACAACTGAACCAGGGCTCCCTGGGGAGTACGGAAACGACCTCCTACTGGGCTACTCCCTACAACTTTTGATGTGCTCACCCAAATGAGTAAGCAAATGTTGCCCCTCCACAAAGTACAGGCCCCAGGTTTTCATTATTCTTCATCTATTATAAATCACTAGGATTTGAAGCACTTCCCAAAATGGCCAGATTTAAACAACAGCATAAACACTGGAGGAAGTCAGAACAAAAGGTGTGTAGATTAGCTCAATACAAATCCTCTCAAATTCTATGAACACAAGAAATTGAGTCACCACCAAAGTAAACCCTGGAGAGAAAAGAAGCAAACGCAGGAAGTGAGAGCATCCACGAGCTCACTTAGTTTTTTGTCAACTTGACACAGGCTAGGGTCATGTGGGAAGAGTGGAACATCAACTAAAAAATGCTCCCATCAAATTGGCCTGCAAGCCTGTGGGGGAATTTTGTTGATTAATAATTGATACGGGAGGGCCCAGCCCACTGTGGCAGTGCCCCCACTGGGTAGGTGCTCCTGGGTTGTAAAGAGAAGCAGACTAAACGAGCCACGGAGAAGAACGAGCAGCACTCCTCCAGTCTCTGCTTCATGCAGTTCCTGCCTCCAGAGACCTGCTCTGAACATGCATATGTTTTGTTTTGTTTTGTTTTGTTTTGTTTTGAGACAAAGTCTCTACATAGCCTTGGCTGTCCAGGGGACTCTGTAGTCCAGGCTGGCCTCAAACTCACAGAGCTCTGCCTGTCTCTGCCTCCCAAGTACTGGGATTAAAGGCGGATGCCACTATAGCTCTTCAATTTCTACTTACTTTTTACACGTCCAAAGGTTTTGCCTGCATGTATGGAGATGCACCAGTTTATGCCTGGTGTCTTCTCAAGAAGAGGCTTTGGAGTCCTTGGAATTGGAGTTATGGATGGCTATGAGCCACAATGCAGGTGCCTGAGATCTAACCCTGGGGCCTTTGCCAGAGTAACAAGCGGTCTTAATCACTGACTGAGTCATCTCTCTAGCCCCTCCTGCCCTGGATGAGTTCCTGCTTTGGCTTTTCTAGATGGTGGGGATAAAGTGTAACATGAAATAAACCCTTTCCTCCCCAAGTTGCTTTTTGGTCATGGTGTTTTTCACAGCAATAAAAAGCAAATTAAGAAACCTGCTCGTTCTTAAAAAGCAACTTTGATGTGCTCACCCAAATGTGGTAGGCAAATGCTGACCAGTTCCTGTGACTATCCTTCATCATACCCCAAAAGGGACTTACAGATGTGATTAAGGATACAGACCATAACATCATGTAGCATTATTCTAAACTGACCTGTGAAATGCAGAGAATGCTCTCCAAGTTGGACTTGGAGAGTCATAAAAACCAGCCACAAATAGGCCACAAAGAAAGCACAAGGAACAGTCTCCAGGAACAAACACTGACCCCTGGCAAGTGGCCAGGAAGGAAAGAGGATACCTCGGTTTTACAAGTGTTAAGCAGTAGAATTTGGCCAGCAATTATTTTTTGTTTGTTTGTTTTTTTGGTGTTTGGATTTTCAAGGCAGGGTTTTCTCTGTAGCTTTGGAGCCTGTCCTGGAACTAGCTGTTGTAGACCTGGCTGGCCTCAAACTCACAGAGATCCGCCTGCCTGCTTCCCGAGTGCTGGTGCCACCACTGCCCAGCATGCCCAGCAATTTGAATGGGATTGGAAGTAGGTTCTTCCTCCAATGGGTCCATCAAAAAGTGTTTATTAGCTGGGCGGTGGTGCACACCTTTAATTCCACACTCAGGAGGCAGAGGCAGGCGGATCTTTGTGAGTTCAAGGCCTGATGTACACAGAACTAATTCCAGGACAGCCAGGGCTACACAGAGAAACCCTGTTGCAAAAATCTGAAAGAGTGTATATTGCCAACATCTTGATTTCAGCCTTTTAACTAACACTCACCAAATCTTACCTGAGCCTCTCCTCTGACATAAAGAAATGATCAGATATAATTGGTTACTACAGCAAAATAAAATAATACATAAGCAGCAATATCTTACAAAGGTAGAGGGCACCTCGGTTCCCACAAGGAAGTTGCATTATGACATATCCAGTATGCTTTAGTCTTTCCCCAGACCTCAGACACTTCTACAGCCCACTGTCTGTGGTGACAACTCACTACTACAGAGCTACCTGGTTTTCCCCAAAGAATCTTTGCCCTGGGGCTCAGATCATTTCTAGGACTTCATTCCTAAGATTTCATGTAGATATAACTCAAGTACACCAATAAAGCACTTGTGGGCTGGAGCCTTGGCTCGGGTTAGCACACTCGGTGGCAGCTCTTGCAGAAAATCCAGGTTTAATTCCCAGCACTCATAAAACAGCTCATAAGAAACCCTGTAACTCCAGGCCCAGGGGGACCCATACCCTGACCTTAGAGGGCACCAGTCATACATAGTACACTTATATACAGGCAAGCAAAACACTCATACATATAAAATAAAAAACCAAGCCGGGCAGTGGTGGCGCACGCCTTTAATCCCAGCACTCGGGAGGCAGAGGCAGGCGGATCTCTGTGAGTTCGAGACCAGCCTGGTCTACAGGACTGGCTCCAAGACAGGCTCCAAAGCCACAGAGAAACCCTGTCTCGAAAAACCAAAAAGAAAAAAAAAAACAAAAAACAAAAAACCAAAACACTTGTTTGCTGAACTGTCTGCAAACTGTCCGAGGGTTATTCTGTGGTGGTACCAAGCCTGACTGAGTACCCAATCCTTCTGATGTACTGATGCTTCCCTGCATTTAGCCCAGCCTCCTTCTTTCCACACTGCTTCAGCCCACCCCCTCCAACCAGTAAATTACCAACGTGTCCACACATTCCCCTTTCTCTGGAATGTGTCTTCCTCTTTCAATTTCCATCATCTAATGTGGGCCTTTATAATCCCTGCAAACTATGTCTTCTACAACAACTCATGAAACCACATGATGGACAGAGGCCTACCAGTGAGAATGTGAGTGGAAACAGACAGAACCCCCACCAACCCCTCCAAAACAAAAAAACTCCCCAAACTGCCTACTTGGCCTCACTTGGGTCCTTAATTCATATCCAGGGACTCAGGGACCTTCCCAAGAGTAATGCTGGACCACCTCAAGGCAGACCACACGTCAAACAGATACAGGTTATTTGCCCAGTATCCCCATCACTAACCATGCCAGCATCTGCTCCATCTCCTTGACTATTTTGCTCCCAAGACAGAGAACTCTCCACCTACTACAGTCCTTCATGATGGCTTCTCAGTCATATGCTGGGAATGGTGGCCTGTCACTCTCCTACTTTTCTTTCCAGAGCTCAATCTGTCACCTACTCTAGCAGGCTGCTCCAGTCCTACACATCTCACACTTTAGCGCCCACAACGTGATTGAGCATTGACACAACTGTACTATCTGTTCCTTTACCGGCAGTACCAACCCTCAGGGAAAAGGCCGTGCCACAAGCAATTTTCTAAACACTTCCGGAAGCTCAATAAAACGGCTAGGTGAAACAAGCACTCAGCAATGCTCCCTGAGCAGAGGGCACCCCAACCCTTCATTCCCTAATCCACAGCCGCTTCCTTCCAGCGTTCGGCCAACTTCACACACCTTGTGGAAGAGAAGGGAACACTATTCTCTGTCCCCATTGCCCGAGGTCCAAACACCTACTAACCTTCCAATAATCTTTCAATCTTGTCTTCCACCTACCCTCCTCCAACTCACTGATGTGGTTTTCTTTTTATTATTTTTTTGTAATAAGCCGCTCGGCACCCCTGGTAAATCTGGAGCTGCCTCTTTCTTTTTCTGTATTCCGTGAGAATCTAAGCAGAGGAAAAATTGCACTCAAGCACACAAATGACGAGGCGGCTCACGACGATGACTCACTAGCCAGGGTTGCTGGGTTTGCAGAGTTTGACCCCAGAAAAACTAGTCAGCAGTCCCTGCGGCCCCACACAGGCCAGAGAGACGGCAGAAGGATCCCGCACGTTCCCGGCGCCCAGCGGATTCCGCGGGTTCCTGCCAGGGTCTACGGGGGTGCGGGGTGGGGGGTCCAGCCCGGCCTCACCCTCCCCGCGGCGAAGGTCCGACCACCCGGTCCTCGCCCCCGGCCACACTCACATTTGGCTGACCAGCTTCTGCCGAAAGGCGGCGCTACGCCAGTCGGTCTCCTGCCCCGAAACGTCCATGCCCGTAGCCCGTGCCCCTCGCCCCCACCACCGCCGCCGCCGCTGCCTCTAACACAGCGCCAGGCCCGAACGCGGAAGCCGAGCGATCCCGCTGCCGGGCTACGCCGGAAGTACAGAGAGGTTGTCGGAAATGGAGTCTGGCTCCTTGTACGCATGCGCGTGCGCGCAAACACACGGTCTATAGGATATCTACCTATATTTTGTTGTCAATGTTGAGGGCTGCTCATTCTACTGTTGGAATAATTGCTAATGGATAATACACTTTTTTCCCAAACAATGTTATAGTATTGGCATTTTAATATCTAATTTAACTTAACGTATATGTACATTCTACAGCTATCAAGATAAAACTAGTATTGTCACCACCAAAAAACAATGTCAGATTTAAGATCTCTGCCCATTGAATCAGTAAGCTTAATATTTAAAAAAAAAATCAAAAGCCAATGTCTATCAATGCTCTTTCTGTAGTTCATATTCCTTACTTCTTAGTGATTCATACCTTAATACATTTTTGAGTATTTGACCTGGTGTTTAAGGGTTGCTGTGCTTGTGTGTCTTGAGTTCACCTTTCAATGTTTACATGACTTAAGTTTAGAGTAGCGATAATAAGGTAACTAACCGATTTTGTGAATCTTCGTTTTCCCAAACTATGTGAAGGTCATCATTTAAGAACTTTCTTTGTCCCAGCACTCAGGAGGCAGAAACAGGCAGATCTCTGCTGAGTTCAAGGCAGCCTGGTGTACATAGTGAATTCCAGGACAGTCAGGGCCCACGTAGAGAGATCTTGTTTCAAAAAAGCATCTGTTTATTGTTACAGAAGAAAGCACTGGGGGGGGGGTTGGAGTTTTTTTGTTGTTGTTTTGTTTTGTTTTTGAGGTTTTTTTGTTTGTTTTTTGTTTTGGGGGTGTGTTTGTTTGTCTTTGGAAAAGCCTTAATACCTGTGGATTAAAAGTTGAGTGTAATGAACCTTGAAAAGAAAATTCAAAACTGCCAAACATTGTGGTACGTGACTTTAATCCCAGCCTTTGGGTCGCAAAAGCAAGCAACAACGGTATTTTCAAGGTCAGTCTGCACAAGGCTAATACAGATTCTTTACTCAAATTTTAATGACAAATATCAACTCTCATATCACACAACAGAGAGTTCCAAACCAGCCTGGGAGACTTAGAAAGATCCAGTCTCAATAGATAGATAGATAGATAGATAGATAGATAGATAGATAGATAGATAGATAGATAGATAGATAGATAACGAGACAAAGGAAGTGGTTGTCCCTGGAGCTCCTGACCCGTGACACCCCTGCCATGCAAGTAGCGCTGCAGCATCAGAGAGTGGAAATGTCCTGCACTCCAACAAGATCTCCAGGATAAGCGATGCCCATGTAAGGGTGAGAAACAGATGCTGGTCTTGGACAAAACCAAGTTCGTCGTACCGGATCACATCTACACAAGTAAACTCTTCAAGATAATTAGAAGGCAGTTACAGCTCAGCAGTAATCAAGCCTTTTTCCTTTTGGTGAACTAGCAGTGTACCGAGCGTGTGTGAGCCTATCTCCACCGAGTATGAGAGCAAGAAGGATGAAGACCATTCCTTATACATAGTGTTCGCCTTCCGGGAGACATTTGGATCAGCACTGGCTGGATGAGACTATACCAATGCCTAAAGTTTGTTAAGCCTTGGCTGTTGTAATTTAAAAAAAAAAAAGTGGCACATGAGAGAAAGACGCCATCCGACAGAGCTCAGGTGGAGAAGTTTTTTATTGGAGAAAAGTTGAAGGGAAAGTGGGGGAGGGGAGAAGAGAGACCCGTCCCTCTGGGGCCAGGAGCACAGAAGAGAGAAGAGGAGAGGAGAGGAGAGGAGAGGAGAGGAGAGGAGAGGAGAGGAGAGGGGAGGGGAGGGGAGGGGAGGGGAGGGGAGGGGAGGGGAGGGGAGGGGAGAGGAGGGGAGGGGAGGGGAGCAGAGAGGAGGAGAGAAGAAGAGGGGAGAGGGGAGATAGGGGAGAGAGCAGAGAGAAGAGCGAGAGGAGAGAGGAGAGAGAGAGAGAGAGAAAGAGAGAGAGAGAGAGAGAGAGAGAGAGAGAGAGAAAGAGAGAGAGAGAGAGAGAGAAAGGGGGGAAGGAAGAGAAGAGCCGGGAGGTAAGCGAGGCCCACCCTCTAACAGGGAACGTCACAAAGGCATACAGAAGTGGCTGTAGCCGAGGATGGATCCTGCCAGGACCTCATGGGCAGGCCAGTACAGATATCTGAATACTAACATTGACCACCGAGAAAGAAAGAGATTCCGCAGCTCACCACTTGCAGATCAGAACGTAGACATCCACCAAGGATGTTAGGAATTGCTTGTCGGCCAGAAACTGAGCTCCACAAAAACGCGTTCAGCCTGTAAACTCATCTAAGCTAGGCTATCTTGTGTTAGAAGGCTAAAAACAAAATATTTCACATCCTAAACAAAATCGCAATAAAACAAAAAAGAATAAGTTCACAAGGTAGAGTGGTTTCAGTGACAGCAAATTGCCAGATAATGTTGCCCACCTTAGTAATCTGGTCAAGGCAAATGCAGGTTCTTTTATTCTAATCTTAATTGCCAAAAATAACTCATATCACACAGTACCCAATAAAATACATAAACATGTGTATGTGGTTACAGAATGAATACAAGTTCAGCAACAACATAGCTCAGGACATTTCAGAGGTAGGCTAGAGAAATACAAGAGAGTGGTCTACTGATCAGGTGACAAAGCCAAAACACCCTGGGAAAGAAACTGCTGTTGAGGCAGCAGGAGAGTCAGGGGCGAGGAGGGAAGAAGTAGTCAGCTGCAGATGCAGAACCAGATCTGGAGCTGTGAGAGACAGCCGGGCAGACCCCTGAGCAGGAGGCAGAGGCTTGAGGAGGCTACACCACCAGGAGGGTACCAAATGGAGCTGAAGCTGTGACTGTGGCTGTGACTGTCACTTTACAGAGTTCAAGTGAGGGAGTTGTACCCTTTTGTTGTTTTGGCATGTTTCATGCATTCTTTTTTTTTTTTTTTGGTTTTTTTTGAGACAGGGTTTCTCTGTGGCTTTGGAGCCTGTCCTAGAACTAGCTCTGTAGACCAGGCTGGTCTCGAACTCACAGAGATCCGCCTGCCTCTGCCTCCCGAGTGCTGGGATTAAAGGCGTGCGCCACCACCGCCCGGCTGTTTCATGCATTCTTGAGCCTGGTTTCTATAATGTGATTTTAATTTTCCCATGTGTCCCTGCAGTCTCAATTCACCTGGATAAATTTATAGAATTCACCTGTCCTACTCCCAGCAATAAGTAATTTATCAGCCTGCACTTCATGATTGACGTGATTTACTTACATATTACATGGATGGATATTATTTGCTTATATATTACATGGTAGACATTGTTTACTTATCTGTTACATGATAGACGTTATTTACTTATATGTTACATGAATGCGTTATTTACCTGTATATTACATGGTAGATGTTATTTACTTAAATGATAGACTCATTTAGTTATTTTACATAATAGGCATTTTCACTTATATATTACATGATATATATTATATATTATATGATAGAAATTATCTATTTATATATTACATGATAGAAGTTATCTACTTATATATTACATGATAAGAGTTATTTACTTATATATTACATGACATGACAAGTGTTATTTACTTACATATCACATGATAGAAGTTATTTAGTTATCCACCCAGGAACACAATCCTCCATCCTGAAAACTGACTAAAAATCTGTTTAAAAAAAAAAACTCTCAGAACAAGACACAGCCTGAAAAACCACTATTTTACACAATAGGGAAGAAGAGACTAGGGCATGGTCTGAGTTCAACACACATGAAGTTGGGAGGAGAGAACCAACTCCACAAAGTTGTCCTCTGATCTCACATGCTTACCCACACATACACACACTGAAGAATAACAAATTGCTTAAGATTTTCAAAATGTAACTAGTGAATGTACAAAATATGTTTAGGAATTTTGTGTATTTTTCTAGTCATCTATTAACTATATGTGCTGGTTTGTCAATTTAACATAACCTAGAGTCTCTTGGGAAGGGAGAATCTCAGCTGAGGAATTACCTCTATCAGATGGACCTGCATGCATATCTGTTGGGTATTTTGTTGACTAATGACTGATGTGGGAGGGACCAATTCATTCTGGACAGTGCCATCCATGGACAGGTGATCCTGGGAAAGTAAGCAAGACGAGTCATATAGAACGGGCCAATATGCCGCTTTCCTGTGTTTGCTGTCTCTGTCCATGCCCTGAATTCTATCAATGACGGACTGTTGTAGTAAGGAGGCCGCTTGTTTGTTCCCGGGCAACTCATAGGCAGAAGGACTTCCCATGCCAGGCTGTCATCAGGATGTGTAAGGCAAATAGAGCTTTCTTCCCCCAGTTGTGCTGGGGCATGGCATTGGTCACAGCGCCAGGGAGCAATCAGCACACGAGATCATCAGCACTGCTGTGCTGCTTTTCTGTTGCTGACGTAAAAATGCCACAACCAACAGCAATTTGTGGAAGAGAAGAAAGGCTTCATTTTTCCTTTATGGCTCTAGCAGGATAGTCTTCATGGCAGGGAAGGCATGGCATCTGGACAGAAGCTGACTGATCACACTTCATCTGTGCACAAGAAGAAGACTGTGAGAAGAGAAAGTCGAGCAAGGCAACAAACTTGCAAAGTCCCCTCTCAGGAACTCCCTTCCTCCAGCAAGGCCACTCCTCCTGAAAGTTCTAGACAGCACTACCAACTGAGGACCAAGTTTTCAAATACATGCACCTATGGGGGACATTGCTCATTGCAACTACCATAAGCAGAGAGTCATAAGGATGTTGGGGAAAAAAAAACAGTTTTCAACATAAAAATTACAGCTCTCACCTCAAAGGGAATATATAGTAAGGAGGACACTTGGTTCCTGGCCGCTTAGCCCTGAAATAATCACACAGAAACTGTATTATTTAGATCACTGCTTGGCCCATTAGCTCTATCTTCTTATTGGCTAACTCTTACATATTAATTTAACCCATTTCTATTCATCTGTGTATCATCACATGGCTGTGGCTTACTGGGTAAAGTTTCCAGCATCTGTCTCTGGCAGGGTTACATGGCTTCTCCTGACTCCATCTCCTTTTTTCCCAGCATTCAGCTTAGTTTTCCCAGCCTAGCTTTTTCCCCCTATAGCTCTGCTATAGGCCCAAAGCAGTTCCTTTATTTATCAATGGCAATCACAGCATACAGAGGGAAATCCCACATCACTTCCCCTTTTCTGTTTAAATGAAAAAGGTTTTAACTTTAACATAGTAAAAATCACCTAGGACAAACTTCTGGGTACACCAGTGAGGGAATGATATTGACTGGGCTAGCTCCAGGGCATGCTGGTGGGGTCTATTGAAGTGGGAAGACTGCCTTTACTGTGGCCCCACAATTCTGTGAGCTATGATCTAGGGCTGAAGAGAAGGGAGAGAGCAAGCTAAGCACCAACATTCACTGTTTTCTGTTTCCTGACTGCAGAAAAACACCACCGCCTCATGCTTGGTCACCATGATTCTCTCTCCACTGCAGAGAGTATCACCATGGCTCTCTCTCCACGGCAGAGGGGATCACCTTTGAGTCAAAATAAATTCCTTTCCCCTTATATAGCTTTTGTTAGGCTATTTGTATCATAGTAACTGAAAAACTAAAACAAACCATATATATTATTTTGGTGACTGTGAAGTTACTTTTTTTGAGACAAGGTTTCTCTATGTATCCCTGGCTGTTCTGGAGCTCACTCTGCAGACCAGGCTGGCCTCAAACTCAGAGATCCACCTGCCTCTGCCTCTCCAGTGCTGGGATTAAAGGCGTGCGCCACTACTACCCAGCTCACAGCTCACTCTGCTATTTTCAGTCAGTAATATTTAGATTACTTGTGAAATATTTTCTTTTTTAAACTTTTGTCTATATCTACTTCTTATACTAATTAAACAAGTATTTCTTTATTGCATATGAGATTACTTATACATCAGAAAAGGAGCCTGCTGATCTGGGTGTACTCATATATAGTTGTAATCCCAGTATTCAGGATGAAGACAGGCCAGCCAGCCTCAGCTACGTAGCAAGTGGTGGCCAGCTTGTTCTACATGAGACTTTGTCTCAAAAAAAAAAAAAAGCCAGTCATGGTGGCACATGGTTTTGACCCCAGCATCCAGGAAACAGAGGCACATGGATCTCTATAATCTCTACGTAGCCTGTCCAGGACAACAAGTAAATGGCAAAATTTTGTCTCAAAATATTAAAAAACAAGAAAAAGGGGAGTCTATTTGTATTACTACCATGGTTCCCTAAATTTGTAAGATAGATAGATAGGTGTTTAAAATTTTTTTTTGAGTGGTTGGAGAGATGGCTCAGTAGTTAAGAGCACATCTTGATCTTGCAGAGGATCCAGGTTTAGTTCCAAGCACCCACATGTGGGGACTCACAGCAGTCAGTAACCCAAGTCCCAGAGGATCTGACACCCTCTTCTGACCCTCATAGACATCAGGCATGCACATGGTACACAGACATACCTGCAAGCAAAACACACATACACTAAAAAAAATGATTGAAAGTCGGAGTCTCTGTTAAAGTCCATGGCTCATGCTGCCACCAAAGGCCTCAGGGTGGGTCTGGGTCGCCACCCATGGCCATAATAATGTCCAGACCTGAGCTGCTGCCAAGGGCCATGTATGGGTCTGTGGTCCTGTAGCAGCCAGGGTCTTTGTTGATATTCATGGCTTCAGTTGCCACTGAAGTCCATGTGGATGCCCGGTGTCAGGTCAGCCATCTGAGTCCATGTTGGTATATGAGGGCAATGCTACCCTGGAGCCACGCTGATCTGAGTGACCTGTGCTACCACCCAGGGCCATGGTGACATCTAGACCTGAGCTGCAGCTGAAGGCAATGTCTGGGTCCTTGGTCCTGGTGCAGCTGGATTCTGTGTTGATGTCTGTGGCCCAAGTTACCACAGCAGCCATAGGAACCATGCATGGTGAAATCCAAGGACCGTGCCCTTCACTGGCCCTGCCCCTCACTGGGCACTGTAGCAAGAGAGCTGCCCCCGTCATGGGAGAGTAGGATCCCCTGCACTCGGAAGGGTTGGCCCCACTCCTTACCGCGGACCTGGGATAGCGGGCTCTGCCATTCACCTGAGACCTGCAGCCCCAGCAGCCAAGACTGACCGGCTCAACTACAACCCAGGCACACATGCAGGGCCTTGGGTCTGCCTACCCTAATATCTACCGATCTGTGACTTTCTGGAGCTTGTGAAGGGACAGGTCCTGCTGAATAATACACGCAGTACATCCATGACTCGGGCAGCCACAGAATATCCAAGAGGAGTCTCGGCGAAGGTCCAGTGATGATGGTGTAGCAGAAACCAAAGGCCTTGAACCAGACCAATGACTCACTGAAACAAACATTTGTAAGTAAAGCTGACAGGACAATGACTCACTGAAACAAACATTTGTAAGTAAAGCTGACAGGACAAGGGGTACACTGTGTGACACATCATGGCTCCCAATGTCACTAAACTAATAGAGAGGAGTTGGAGAAGTAGAAAAGACAAAGGGAAAAGTGTTTTGTTTGCTTGGTTTAATTTGGTATGGTTTAGTTTTAGTTTAGTTTTCTTTTTTTTAAATTTTCTTTTCAGGGGAGCCACTGCAAGGGTGAAGGGCAGATATGGAGGAACTGGGAAATGAGTGGAATTGGGGTGCATGATGGGAAATTCCCAAGGAATCAATAAAGAAGTTATGTTATAAAACATATATAAGTGTGAGGATAATAAGAAGGCAAGAGTGATCAAGGGGAGGAACAAAAGTGGGAGGGAATTTTGTCTGGCCCCTGTGTCTTTAGGCTACATTTCAAACGAGTTAAGTTGGACGGATGGTGGCACACACCTTTAATCCCAGCACTTGGAAGGCAGAGACAGGCGAACTCTGTGAGTTCGAGACCAGCCTGGTGTACAGAGCAAGTTCCAGGACAGGCTCCGAAGCTTCACAGAGAAACCCTGTCTTGAAAAACAAAACAAAACAAAAAAGTATAAACCTAACAGACAACTTACTTATTTGGGGCTCAGAAGTTAAGAGCACTGGCTGCTCTTCCAGAGCTCCTGAGTTCAATTTCAAGCAACATGGAGGATCACAACCATCTGTAATGAGATCTGGTGCCCTCTTCTGGCGTGCAGGCATATATGCAGGTAGAACATTGTATGCATAATAAATCTTAAGAAAAAAAAAAGAAAGAAAAGAAAAAAAATCAAACCTGTTAGAATTTGTTGGTACAGAAATGGCATTGTTCAAGAAGGGCACAAATCCCATTCTAGCAGCAAGCTGGATCTGTTCTTTTTCTTTTCTTTTCTGGTTTTGATTTAATTAATTTATTTTAATTTCATGTGCATTGGTGCTTGGCCTGCATGTATATCTGTGTGATGGTGTCAGATCTTAAAGTTACAGTTGTGAGCTGCCATGTGGGTTCTGGGAATAGAACCTGGGTTCTTTGGAAGAGCAGTCAGTGCTCTTAACCACTGAGCCATCTCTCCTGCCCCTGGATCCAGTCCTTTTGAACCTTGGAGTACTGCAACAGGCTCATGTCCAGCTGGGTCCTGAAGGATGAGAAGCTGATATGAGCTGTGACACAGAGAGGTTAATGACACAAAGGAGGCTTCGGTCCAGCTGTCCGTTCTGAGTCCCAACATCAATGTCCAGAGTAAGAAGGAGAGGGATGAGTTGGATGCCTGTGGCTCATGAGCCCCCACTTTAGAGGTCACCCCTTTTGGAGGTTTGGAGCCATCGATCACTCAGTAACTACTACAAGGCCAACAGAGGGGTGACGAAGAGAGCAGCAGTTAGAGTGTCTCAGAAGAAGGTCCCTCCGAGGGGCCATGAAAGAACTTAACAATTGTGCCTCTCGACCAAAGGATAAATAAGGAAAATGTGGTACATTTACGCAATGGAGTACTACACAGAAGAAAAAAAAATGACATCTTGAAATTTGTGGGCAAATGGATGGATCTAGAAAGCATCATATTGAGTGAGGTAACCCAGATGCAGAAAGACAAATATCATATATACTCACTAATAAAGCAAAGAAAAACCAGGCCATAACTCACAATCCCCAAGAACCTAGACAACAATGAGGACCCTAAGAGCTACATACATGGATCTAAACTACATGGGACAAAGAAAAAGACAAGATCTCTCTCTCTCTCTCTCTCTCTCTCTCTCTCTCTCTCTCTCTCTCTGTTTTTGTTTTTGTTTTTTTTGGGTCTTTCGAGACAGGGTTTCTCTGTGGTTTTGGAGCCTGTCCTGGAACTAGCTCTTGTAGACCAGGCTGGTCTTGAGCTCACAGAGATCCGACTGCCTCTGCCTCCCGAGTGCTGGGATTAAAGACATGCATTACTACCGCCCAGCAAAAAGATCTCCTGAGTAAATTGAAAGCATGGGTACCATGGGAGAGGATAGAAGTGGGGGGGGGGGGGAAGAGAGGGGAGCAGAGAAAAATACATAGCTAAATAAAAACAATAGGGCTGGAGAGATGGCTCAGCAGTTAAGAGCTCTGACTGCTCTGCCAAAGGTCCTGAGTTCAATTCCCAGCCACCACATGGTGGCTCACAGCCATTGGTAATGAGACCTGGTGCCATCTTGAGGAAGAGACCTGGTCAGTTGTCCTCATCAACTTAGACCCTGAAACCCAATATGGACAAGTTCAGTAGAACCACCATATACGGGCGGCCCATGCGTGCCTCAGCATGGCCAGGGAATAAATTTCATTAATTAATTCATTCACTTTAAAAAAAAGAAAAAGAAAAAAGGGGGAAAATTAACATGTGTTTAATGCAGTTGGGCAACTGGCATAACCATACCAACTCCACCAGAGTTCTGTGGAAGGATAAGGTAGGTGTTATTAGTGGTTTGTTATATCAGCCTCCTGAACAAGGAACAAGCACCTGGAAGCTTTGTATAAAAACAAAACAAAAAAAAGCAGCGTAGAACTCAGCATCTGAGGAATGGCTCTGAACAGTGATAGTCCTTGTGTCCACAAATGATAAACTTTGTATATCTGTTTCAAATATTAACAATGCCAACTATTGGGCTGGAGAGATGGCCCAGTGGTTAAGAGCATTGCCTGCTTTTCCAAAGGTCCTGAGTTCAATTCCCGGCAACCACATGGTGGTTCACAACCATCTGGAATGAGATCTGGTGCCCTCTTCTGGCCTGCAGAAATACACACAGACAGAATATTGTATACATAATAAATAAGTATTAAAAAAACAACAACAATGTCAACTATTATTTAATAAACAAAAATATCTTGAGTAAAACAGATTTCTGGTTAAAAACAATTTGATAAGGTGAAAAATTTGATTTTATGGAACTTTTACCTAAAATGGCCATATCTAGTATTTGAAAACATGACAATACATACTTTTGTTAACATCAAATTATTACACCTATGTTTGAAGATTATATAGTAGCTATATTTTATATCATCGGGTTGTGTAAAGAGACTATTTAATTCTAAGTTGCATTCCCCCTGAAGAAATTATTTTTAATTTTTAATTTAAAAAGTATACTCTTGCCTTTTTAAGAGTAAACGATTTACTTCACAATATTTTCTAAAAATAGCCTTATTAGCAGAACCCTTTAAAAATTCTCTACAACATTTTCATTCTAGATGAAAGATGAAAGCAGTCAGTCATGTCAATTCTATATCAAATAATTTACTTGTAACCCGGACTGAATTAACCCAGAGGGTCAACTCTTTACTCCTTCTGCCCATGAATAAACCTCTAGGTTACCATGTGCTGACAGCAGTAAGCATGTGTCCTAGCATCATTCTAAAAAGAGATCGCTTGTTTAGAGGCATAATTTTAAAAAGCAATATAACAAAATTAAAGGAGTGTTTGAATATCCACAAACAACACTGCCCAAGCCTGTGTACTCCTGTGGGCTTCAAGGGGAGAGTGCAGGCTGGCCTCGGATCTCTGTCTGGGTAGAGGCTAGATTATGTTCTCAGAACTCCACAGGTGAGCCCAGATTGGAGAGTGCCTCCTTCATCTAAGTCAGCGGTTCAATTTCCTAAAACTCTGACCCTTTAATAGTTCCTCATGCTGTGAAGACCCCAACCATAAAATCATTTTCATTGCAACTTCACAACTGCAATTTTGCTACTGTTAGGAATTGTAATGTGAGTATCCGATATGAGACCCTTGTGAAAGAGTCATTTGACAGAAAAGGGGTTGTGACAAACAGGTTGAGAATTGCTGATCTATCTCCTGAAGAATCTTAAATTTATATTAATATACAAAAATCCATACCAATGTAAAATATTTAAGACTAGTAGTTGCTTCTTTGGTTTAAAAGTAGACTCAATAATCTACCTTTTTCTCCTATCATTTCTATATTCCCTCTTTTATTTTCAGAATAAGATCCCTGAATCTAATCTCCTTTGTTCAGCTTTTTTCTTGACTATTACCGATAACAACTCGTTATCAACCCCTCTAAATGATGACAAATGTCCATAACCCACTGGATGACCAAAAGCGTCCACCCTACCTCTTGGGAATGTGGGTGTCATTTTCTGAAAATTACTTCCTGTTGTCTGGGGGAAACAGCATCTGTAGGGGACCCTGAAAATAAAATTGTCAAGTCCTGAGAGAGCTAGCTGTATCATTTATTGTCCAGTCTCTGCGTGATGGAAAAGTGCAGAGCTTATGTCAAGTCCTGGCTAGAGTAGTCTGTGAGGCTGGACCATCTCAGTTACCCACCTTGAAATTGTCCTGAGCCGTTTGTAGTCCAAAGCCGATCTTTCAAGAGTGTTTGTCATCTTAGTGGCATTACCATAGTCTTGGTGGAATGTTGTTGTGTGACCCCATCCTCCTTCTGGGGACTTCAAAGGTCATTGTTAGGTATGGTCATGTTTTGCTGCAGAAAACTCAATTATGAGATAAGTGGAAATAGAATAGTCCCTTAGTTTTTGTTTTTCTCCTCTTCCATATCAGATGACTCTTCTGATATAAGACAGAAAATTTGGATTCTCCTTTAACAAGCATGCTTGGGTTTAGAAAAGGAGAGAGCCACACTCCAACTCCAAAGCCAACTTTAATCTTTAATTGAGCTGGGAGTACAAAAAGACCATTTGCATTATAAGTCTGTAGACAAGAGCAGAAACAAACATTTGTTTAGGAAGATTTATTAAACTTTATCCTGTTGGAAATGTGATATACCAATAGACTAATTTACTCCTTTTCTTGGGACATTTTCTCTGGATGATTCATCCTTTTCCTTCAGATATATCATTTGTCCAGTGGTCTTCAGATTCCTTAACTGGATGCCTTCATTCTCTTCATTCTCTTGGAAAGACAAAAACAAAATCTGGCCCCAACCCTCACTTCAGGGATTTTCTCTTTTGGCAAGTTATATCTGATCAAATAAAAAGCATTTGTTAGTCTTATGGTCATTCTTTTTGATGAACTGCCACCTCTTCTTATCAAGAGGTCTCTCTTGTTCAAATTGAATCCTCATTATTTTTGATGGTATCCATAGCTCTTCTTCTCTTGTGGAAACAAAAGCAAAACCTCTTTCCCAATGTAAGACATATTCTTCTTTCCATTCTGAGGTCAATACATCTTTAAAGTATATTGGCTGATTTAATTCTATAGTTTTTTTCTACTCTCCAATGTCTCTTTGTAGCAATTGTTCTTTTCTCATTGCCATTTATAAAATTTAAAGTTAATAAGGCATTGTGAAATCTGTCTCTGGTATGGTCATCATATATATAATCGTCTTTGTACATCAGCATAATCACCCTCTCCAAGAAGATGGTCTTGGGAAATTTCAATACCTCTAGCCCTACTTTATTGCTTAATGATCCTAGCCTTATTTTTCCACCAAGTCCTCCACTATAAGTGAGGACCAGGTTCCAATACTGCTGTAACCAAGTCTTCCCAATCTTATTGGATAATTCTCTAACTAGTTGACCATGAACTTAACCTCTGCCTCAAAAAAGATGAATGCATACCAACGAGACTATTATTTCCATAAATCTCCTCAAACCTAACATGTCCACAGGAATCCAGTAAGTTCTTCTACAGCCTTGGGGATACCTGTCATTTGATGGTTGTTCCAGTATGGGAACTGGGTAAATTAAAGTTTTTTTTATATAACTTTGGGCTGTTCTTCTATAATTTCATAATTTAATGGTGTGGTTGCTCTCCCTTAAATTCCTCTGTCTTTGTTTGAATATTTTTATTATCTGTTTTAATACATTTTTCTAAGGATTCTAACTTATCTGTCAAAATTACATTATTTTCTCTAGTAATTAGTTGTAGGGTTTGAATATTATCAGTAAATTTCTCATATTGGCATTGATATCAACCAACTTTTATAGAGTTAAAAGAAGAATTATCAAACTGATAATGATTATAATTAACATCATATAAATCACAGCTATGATAATTATTCTCTCATTTAATTGTTCCATTTTTAAATCATCCATTATGGAATCATACAGAGACCTAACTCCCTCCATCATAATAGTGTTTCCCATTTTTAAAAAGATTTATTTAGGTATATGAGTGCTCTATCTTCATGTACATCTTTATGCCAGAAAAGTGCATCAGATCCCACTATAGACGGTTGTGAGTCAACCATGTGGTTGCTGGGAATTGAACTCAGGAAAAACAGATAATGCTCTTAACCACTGAGACATCTCTCCAGCCCTGTGTTTCCCATTTTTTTAACGCGGGCAAAAAAACAAACAAACAAACAACAAAAAAAAACTTTAAAATTAATTTTTAAAAAATTAATTCCCGCCGGGCGGTGGTGGCGCACACCTTTAATCCCAGCACTCGGGAGGCAGAAGCAGGCGGATCTCTGGGAGTTCGAGGCCAGCCTGGTCTACAAGAGCTAGTTCCGGGACAGGCACCAAAGCTACAGAGAAACCCTGTCTTGAAAAACCAAAAAAAAAAAAAAAAAATTAATTAATTAATTCCCCTCTTTTAAAAGCTTTGTCTCACTGAATCTGACGACGATGACAGTGAAGTGTAAGGCTGGCTGTTGCTGCGCAGCACATCTGGGCTGAGAACACAGCCTGGCTGAGACAGCTGCCCTTTATCACACGTCAGAAGCCTGAGGAGTGGCTCCAGGAAATCCAACAACCCACGGCGAAAAGGACTCAAAGATCCAGCTGTCTGAAAGGTGCACACAGGGGAACACGCAAAAACAGCACCTGTGACGGGCGGGAAGGGAAAGAAAGCACAGAGCTGCCTGAAGGCAGAGATGGCCAGCGCTGAGGGGCTGACTCTGGAGGCTTTTGGAACCCAAGCAACCGTGGAGTTTGGGGCCTGTGGAGATTGATGTAGAAAGGCTGCAACAGAAAATTGCCAGACTTGCTCAGAGGCTGTGGGGAAGAAAAGGAAAAACCAGCCAGCGACGCGTTGAATCCTACAGGAGCGGCTCCAGTGTGCAGCTCAAGCGCTATTTTGTGAATTCGTGCCCCAAAAGTAGGATGCCAGATGAAGCGTTAATCTAATTAATCTTACCAATAAAAAATCAAGAGTCAGACATTGGGGTAAAACCTGAAAGATCAGAGAACAGGAAGCAGCAACAGTCTCTTCCTACCTCTACTGTTCCTCCATCAAAAAGGGCGGAGGTCTTCTATCCGCCCCGCCTTACCTCCTTACCTCCTCCTGTCTCTGTCTACAGTCCTCCAACTTCTTCTTCTTTTATTTATTATTTTATTTTTTATTTATTTACTTATTTATTTTAAGGGACAGAGTTTCTCTGTGTAACAGCCCTGGCTATCCTGGAACTCGCCGGCGCCACCAGCAACTTCTATAGTCAGCTAGTGGCTGGCTCTGCCCTCTAACTCCAAGCAAGCTTTATTTGTCCGAACACAATCAAAAAACATCACACAACAATACACATATTGGGCTGGAGAGATGGCTCAGTGGTTAAGAGCATTGCCTGCTCTTCCAAAGGTTCTGAGTTCAATTCCCGGCAACCACATGGTGGCTCACAACCATCTGTAATGAGGTCTGGCGCCCTCTTCTGGACTGCAGACATACACACAGAATATTGTATACATAATAAATAAATAAATATTTTAAAAAAAAACACAATACACATATTATTTCTTCCAAGAGCATGGGTTCTAGAGATAGGCTACTTGTGCTAGCTTAAGGGTCTAGGGAGGGTTCTGGCCAGGTCCCAGTCATACAGATAATGTGGAGGCCATTTGCCCTATTAGCCACCTCTGGAGTTGGTTGTGGGAACTTGGGGGAGCCTCTGGCTATCAGGGTCTTTTAGATTACTAGCCATCTCCAGTCCTGATTGTAGAAGCTTGACACGGCCTGTTTCAGCAGATAACAGATCACCAGCCTGTTAATCGCTTCTAATTCCCAGATTTCTGAACAGAACAGGTTTTTTTGTTTGTCTTTTACATCTTTCCCATTTGTATTCGTCAGAGTTCTTTAGAATCACAGACCATATCTGTGTGTATGTGTGTGTGTTTGTGTGTGTGTTTGTGTGTGTTGTGCCCAGATTCTGGACCTCAAAACCGCCAAGAGATAGATCCGATGTAAAAACAAAACTCAGGTCCTCAGTCTGTCAGGCACAGTGGGTGGAGTAGAAGGAACCCTGAGCCACAGTGAGGCAGGGCATTTAGTTGGGGTAGAGCATGGGGGGGGGGGTTCTGGGAGTCTTCAAGTTGCATAGCAACAGTCTCAGGATTGGTTCACCTCCAGTCTGGGGGACTTGGCCAGTGGCGGAGTCTTCAAGTTGCATAGCAACAGTCTCAGGATTGGTGCACCTCCAGACTGGGGGACTTGGTCAGCGGCAGCTGCAGAAAGGTTGCTGTATCTGGAGGCCATCTAGGGGTCACTGATTGCCACATACTGCATTCCACCACTATCAGTAAAGCCCGTCCAGAGCCCACCAGCTAACTTCTGATTGGTTCCTTACCACATGGAAGATACCTGGCAGTTTCTCCCCAGTAATTAGGGGAAGGTCGGGCAAGGGGCAAGGTCCGAGGCTCAGCTCATCCTGCTGAGTCAGGGGCTTACATCTTGCTGACTCTTTTCTGCAGCCTGTCATAGCTGCCAAAGAGGGGGGCTGAGTGAGGGGCTGGGCCATTAAAAAAATAGATAGAGAGAGAAGGAGAGAGAGAGAGAGAGAGAGAGAGAGAGAGAAAGAGAGAGAGAGAGAGAAATGAACTTTTTGAAGTCACAGTATAACAATAGCATAAAAAGGGGGAAAATCTGAATTTTTTTCTTTTAGGACAGGGTTTCTCTGTGGCTTTGGAGCCTGGCCTGGAACTAGGTCTTGTAGCCCAGGCTGGCCTCCAACTCACAGAGATCTGCTTGCCTCTGCCTCTCAAGTACCAGCACCACCACCCAGCATGAATTTTTTTGTATACCTTAAATCCTTGCCTTCACCACTTGCATGTACATATCCTAAAACATTTTTTTTGGCCCTCACAACTTACATAAGCTTGAAACCTTTTCTTTTTATCTAATCATCACGGTGAGACACAGGTAGTTGATTACTGAGAATCAGAGGGCTGTCGGGCTTACTGGTCTTATTACCCAGACTGTCCATTCGTTCAGTTGCCCAAGTCCAAAACAAACCAGTTAACACAGAAAGTTCAAGAGACAGAAAGGGGACAGTAAAATGAAACCAAAGACAAGACAATATGTACCAAGACAAAACAAACAGGACATAAAGCCAGACCAAGAACCTCAGGTGGGTGGTGTGAGGTCTCACTTTTCGCTCTGGGCAGGAGAATATTGAGGTCCTGTTGAACCCTCTCCACAAAATAGAACCAAACTATAACGCGCCAGAAGGCCATAGAAGATGCTTGCTGTTTTTCTCAGCACAAAAGTTCACCCGATAGTTCATGAACGGAAGGCAGCCCCAGAGAATTTTGGTAGGTGGTCTGAATCTTCCTGAGGTTCTCCAGAAAATGTTAATCCCAATGGTGAGAATAAGATCATTACCATAAAGCCGGGCGGTGGTGGCGCACGCCTTTAATCCCAGCACTCGGGGGGCAGAGGCAGGTGGATCTCTGTGAGTTCGAGGCCAGCCTGGTCTACAAAGGGAGTTCCAGGACAGGCTCCAAAGCCACAGAGAAACCCTGTCTCGAAAAACCAAAAAAAAAAAAAAAAAAAAAAAAGATCATTACCATAATTTGAGCCAAATTTAAAGCAGGTTGGATTTTTTTAAAAAAAGGATTTATTATGTATACAGTGTTCTGCCTGCATGTATGCCTACACGCCAGAAGAGGGCGCCAGATCTCACTACAGATGGTTGTGAACCAGCATGTATTTATTTGCTAGGAGTCGAACTCAGGACCTCTGGAAGAACACCACTTGCTCTTAACTCTCCAGCCTTGAAAGCTTGATTTTTTATTGGGGTGCACCTGAGAGATGGCTAGATATTGCCTCCTAACTCGGGTTAAAGAGAGCAGACCCTAATCCATCTCCTGGGCTCCTTTTAAGGAGTAAAATCCTGAGTACTGCCGGGTGATGGTGGCGCACGCCTTTAATCCCAGCACTCGGGAGGCAGAGGCAGGAGGATCTCTGTGAGTTCGAGACCAGCCTGGTCTACAGAGCTAGTTCCAGGACAGACTCCAAAGCCACAGAGAAACCCTGTCTCAAAAAACAAAACAAAACAAAACAAAACAAAAAATCCTGAGTAGTTTTACAGAGGGGAGACAATGGGGCAATAAGGAAATATAAAAATTCTTTCATCCTGTGGTCACCCACCTTGTGATTGGGGACAGGTCAGGAAGGGCCAGGGAGGGTCAGGGTATTTTCCAAAACAAATCAAGGCCATGGTTTGTGGAAGCTCAGGTTCCAGGAAACAGAGAACAACTCAATTCTCACAGTAAATAGAAACTTATTTTTAAAAACACAGCTTAATGGCTTCTGCCTTCAAAATGGAGTCAGGCAGTTTCCTCATATGGTGGAGATGGTTTATTGCAGATAAAAGGGAGAACACAGCCAGAGGCAGGGACATTGGGAGAGTCCAGAGTGGATACAATCCTGATCTGGGCCCTGTGAGGAAAGTGCCAGGTAACCAGGATTGTGTTGGGAAGGGCAACCCAGCCTCTAGGCTAGAGAAGTTTAGGGTAGGGAGTGTGGCAGCCTACCCACAGCATAGGTAGGGACTGAGGCATGCTGGGAGAACCCAGGTCTGCTTTGATATGCTAAGCAAGCACCTCAGTCAATAAGCCCTTTATCTGGGTTTGAGACCTACCAAGTTCCTCCTGACCATGACCTGAGGCTGTTCTCCAACAGAGCCAAGGCTTGCTCAAAAAAAAAAAAAAAAAAAAAAGATGTGCAGAGATGAACTGTCATTAGGAGTAAGACTTAGTAGGGGAGTTAGCAATGCCGCTACAATAGAATGGGCTTCTGAAGAGAGGCTTCAGTTTTAGCAGACAAGTGAGTTCTGTTCCTACAGGTTTCTGAGGGAGAAGGGGCCCATACAGCAGGCTTAGTTGATAACTAGCACACAATGTGAACCTGTGCTCAGGTTGTCTGTGATTCCTGGTGACTGAATGGGGGTCAGAAGCCAAAGACCCAGCTTTCTGTGAGAGCTCTGATAAGAAAAGGGCTTCAGGGTTCCAGCAGGTGACCTGAAAGATCCCAGGAATGTGTGTGGCCGGTTTGTGCTGTTACAGAGCATCTGTGAGGGAGCTAAGAGAATGTTCCAGGAAGGTCTCCAGGTCCCTCTGCTCTCTACCCCAGCAGCAGTCTCAGTTTCTGTGTTCACAAAGCAGAAGGACTTCCATGGCATGCAGAAGTCAAGAGTTTATAATGTGAGCGAGCAAGGAAGCAACAGAACACTCTAGGAAAGGTTCTGGCCACACCCACAGCAACAGCACCTACCGTAGTGTTAGGGCTTGGAGGCCATACTACCTGTCTCCTTTAGCAACAAACCAGAGACAGAGGTTGCTGGAGGAGAAAGCTTTATTGAAGTCCAGACTTGGAACCCTGGATCAAAGACAATATGCCTCAGAGGACAGCGTTCCTCCTTTTGACAGGAGAAACAGTGTTTTCATTCATGAGCAGGCGACCCCAGCAGGTCCCACGAGGGGCTGTGTGGGTGGGATCTTACCGGTTGCTTACTTACGTTTTTGTCTCTAAATTCCTGTTACTGACTCTGCTACACGTGTGTCTTGTGCAGTAGCAGGCTTTCAGTAGGGCTCACCGCAGCATCTACCCAGCTCCTGTTTAATATATGTGTGTTCATGCATGTGACCTCTCAGTTAACTTTATGTGTAGACATAAATCAGCTTTAACTCTGTGTGTATATGTATAGAGAACTTAAGTTCAACTGTGTATGTCTGTACAAGTCCTTACTGTTAAAAAATGTTTGAAGTAGTCCCAGTCCTAATGAGCTCTGTTTACTGAATCTCATTCCAGACTAAAGAAGCAGTAAGTCTCAGATGTAATCCAACTCTGCTTTAAAATATATTCTATATAATGATGACAAATTAAGGTTATAAAGATCTATTTCAGATTAAGAAAGGCTAACCCACAGCCTTTCCTGTGAGCTGTTCTCTACTTTTGATAGTTCTACCGTTAAGCTTCTATTGCAAGCAGTTTTTTCTTCTTTGTCTTTCACAAGCATAAATCTCACCTGTTAAGTTAAAAACTTGTCCAGTCAAGCTTGGACTCAGCTCTCCAGACAGATCCTATACTGTAGTTATAACTTACCTATACCCGACAAACAGCCCTCAAGTGCTCAGAGATCTGGGGAATACGGCATTTAAATGTTTAATTGTTAAAAGACTTTTCATAACAGAGAGACAGATTGGCTCCTAGCAGCAGCACCCCCTTCTCCTCCAAAGAAGACAGAAGACACATGAGCACAGAATGGGCACAAAACAACATCCATCCAAAATTCACTTCATCAAGTGAAAGCGCTAGCCACTGGGGAAAACTGCCTTTAATCTAAATTCCTGAAGATCTCCAGACAGTGGACAGAATCGGCTGGAACAGCTTCACTGCTCAGGGCGAGGTAGACTTGTCTTCCTACAGCTGTCTTAACACACAGGCTCTTCTAAAACCTGGCAGGCCATGCTCTAAACAGCAGAAGGCAAATACAGCCCTAAAAGTCCCTGCCCTCAATGACCATGAAGGACCCTGAGAAATGACTCTAGGTAGCCAATCAAATAAGTCCTCTTTCATTTTTTAAATCAATAACTCAAGTAAAAATTTTATCCTTCTCAAAGATCTCTGATGCAGTTTGACAACTGATAGGTTTTGCCAGTTTAAAAAGGACAACCTCACTAAAACAATTTCAGTATAACTTCTTACCATGTTTTAAATAAAAGATGTTTTAAGATACAAAAGCTTAAACCAAGAAGGTGTTTTAAGATATACAAATACAAGTTATTAAGGTGTGTACCTGCAAGTTATAAAGGTCTGAGGACAAATGCAAGTTATCAAGTTTCTCTCTCGTGCTGTCTTTCACCATCTTAACGTCGTCAACAAAATGCTGATAGGCTATTACTCTAACTCTGGCAGAGGGCCACCACCGCTTTAAGATCAAGATTTCAAATTCTCCTTGGTTGTTCTCTAAAGATACTTTTCATTGTACAAAAACATCTGTCACAGTAATTCTGGCATAAATATGCTGCTGTCTATACAATGTATGTGTCTAAAATTTATGTTTTACAAACTCAAAGAATTCTTGTGAGTTCCAGGGAGCCAGATTGAAAGATCCACCTTAAACAGGTCAGATACCTCCCCACCCCCCAATTCCCTGGTCCTGATATCCTCCTCTTCAATTACCAGACCTAAAGAAAATTTTTTTTTCTTCCTAAACTTAACCTTGTCCTCTGCTCTGCCAACACCTTGTCAGGTCCAAGAGACACTGGACAGCTCCACACACCACAAATTCTGAACAGGAGCGAAGCAACCAGATACCCTAGGACGTGCCAACTTTCTCAGGTCCCCCAAGACTCTGACATCCACAAATAAGCAGAAAGAAGTCTTGAGACCCCGACACCATGTCATGCCTAACTCCCTACCTTTTTATTATAAGAGAAAGGCAGGAATGTTGTAAATCCACTGGCCTGCCTGTCACCTGGGTACCCTGTCCTTTAAGAGACAAGCTTTGCTGACTCCCAATCTCTTCCTTCCTGCAGAGGCAAGCTGGTCTCATGCCTTCTCTCCACCCCTCCCCCATTCTCTCTCTCTCTCCCTCCCTCTCTCTGTCCCTCTTCCAAAGAGGCAACATTTTTTTTTTTTTTTTGGTTTTTCGAGACAGGGTTTCTCTGTGGCTTTGGAGCCTGTCCTAGAACTAGCTCTGTAGACCAGGCTGGTCTCGAACTCACAGAGATCCGCCTGCCTCTGCCTCCCCAGTGCTGGGATTAAAGGCGTGCGCCACCATCGCCCAGCTAAAGAGACAACTTTTGCCTCTCTCCCTTCCCTTCCCTTTCTTCTCTTCTATTCCCCCCTCTTTCCCCTTCTCTCCCCCCCATAGCCCCTTACTCTTATACTGTTCCCAATACCCACTAAATAAGCTCTATATACCCAAGCTCTCTCTGTCTGCATGGCATATGTCTGTCTCTCACCCGCAGTGGTATCTCATCCACCAGGGGACCCACCGCCCCTCATGGGACTGGCCTTGGGTCACCCGCGTCATGAATGATAATGATGACAATTATACATTTGTTTTTTTTTTGTTTTTTTAAATGTGTAGCCCAGGCTGGCCTCGAACTCGTGATCCTCCTGCCTCTGCCTCCTTCAGCAAATCCTACCGGCGTGCGCCACCACAACCAGCTGTTTTTTTTTTTTAAGATTTCTTTATTTATTATATACACACACACCAGGTTGGCCTCAACCTCCCTGCCTGTGCCTCCAGATGTGCTAGGATTAAAGGCATGCCATAAATTTATTTTTATCTTCTCCTGTTAGTCTATTCTGTCATACTGTCAGGCATGGGATTCCTCTCTCTCCTGTCATCCCTTCCTAGGTAGCCTAGGAAAGGGGCAAGATTTTTGTTAGCCATCCCCCCTTTCTAAATCAGTCTATTATAATAAGATATAAAATTGTGGTAGTTCGAATGAGCTAACCCCTGCATTTTGGGGCATTTGAATACTTAGTTCCCAGTTGGTGATGCTGTTTGAGGAGGCTTAGGTCTTGTTTGTGGTCTTGTTAGAGGAAGTACATCGCCAGGGCGGGCTTTAGGTTTCAAAAGCCACTTGACTTTCCTGCCAACCTCCCCACTGCTTCCTGTTTGTGTTTTGAGATGTTAGCTCTCAGCATCTCAGCTGTCTTGCTGCCATACCTGGCACTTGCTGCCACATTTCCCTGCCACGTCAGACTCCTATCCTTCTGGAACAACAGGCAAAATAAACCCTTCCTTCTATAAGCTGCCTTCCTCATAGTTTTCAGCCCAGCAACATATAAATAACAAAACAGAGATCATGAGTGTGCATAGAGGTTGAAGTACCCTAAAGTTGAAAGCTTTCTAAGAGAAAGGGTCACAGCCCTCTGTACAAGCTTCCGTTGGAGAGAGGGTCTTACGTTGGCTTTATCTAACTTAGCAAGTATTGACCACTGATACCTATTTGTATCTTGTATCTTGTTTTTTGGGGGTGCTAAGCTGGCCTATCTAGGGTACTACTGCTATTCTCTTCATCTCCTGACCATTATCTTTATGCCTGTTTTAGGACCTTGAGCCGGCCAATTCATTGGTTTTTTTTTTATGTTTTATTTTTGAGGGCCTTTGATCAGTTCCTCCCAGAACCAACCTCCATCCTTACAATAAGATTGAGTAACTTCTTCAGTTCTTCCCAGAACCAACCTCCATCCTATAACAATAAGATTGAGGAACTTCTTTTAGCTGTTAAAAAAAAATTCCCGTCCTCTCATTATAACTTAAAAAGAAGCGGTTTCTGGAAGGGGCTGACTCACATTGCCCTTCAGAAGCGTGTGTTGCTGTGTGATGGGGCCCTGCAGGGGAGAGCAGGCCCAGGTCTGCAGAGGAGCATCCTTAGGTGAAGCCACCGCATCAGTATGACAGAGGGTCCAGAAGAAAGGGACTCTTCACGTTTTCAGGAGGGGCCAAGAAGTTCCACACCACTTGATGTGGCCTGGCCCAGCCCGCACAGAGGGGCAGGGAGGTGGGCACTAAGCAGGGACATATATTTCTTTATCTTGCAGTTGCAAGAGGGAGTAGGCTTTCTTTTCTCACCGAGGCTGGAGTGCTCTGTCACAGCAGACCCCTGCAAGTCTTTATCCTAGGGGACAGCCCGATCTCTGGCAGGGAAAGCGAGGGGCAGCTAGAAGGTCTGTGACCCACCATTTCTCAGGGGTGCCTTTCTCCCTTAGACTGCACCCACTGCACCTCTGTCTCACTTATCAGTGTATTTTCTTTCTTTAATGAGTTTTCTTTCATCCTTCCTTTATCTGTTCTAGTTTGGCAGACACTTACTTGAAGCTCTCTGGATGGTGTTGCTCTCCAATAAGAGAGACAAGATAACTGTTGCAGTATTGCTTTTTTCCTCCCGATATGCCATGACATTTTGGAGTACGCGTCGCCTGTTAGCATGATAACTAAAGAAGCAGAATAGTTCAGTCATGCCTAGGGATGTAATAATGGCAATGATACTCCCTCATTAGAAAAGGGGGAGGAGGGCCGCTTTCTCACAGGGCATTCTAGTTCCTCCTTCTGGCCCTCCTCCCCCTGGGAACATGGGATCTTGGGCGATTCTAGAACATACAAGAAGTGGAAGATTAACTGAAACTGGGACTTCCTGATGCAGCTTCCATGACATCATCATCAATCAAAGGGTGACACTTTGAAGTGATACAGATTTTGGGGGTCACCCATGCTCCTATAAGTAAGCTAAATAAAACTCATTGGTTCATAAACTCGGACTTTAGTGACCCTTCTTTTGGTTTGTCATTGAAAGTTTCGTGAAAAAGAGTGGACACACAGCACCCTTCAGGAGAGCTTTATTGAGGTTAGGGTCCTAAAGTGGAAAAGTTGGTCTTCAGGTCCAAAGACGAGCTTCCTTAGGAGAGACGCACCGCCGCGGCCACAGGCAGCCATAACAGGCTCTTGAATGGTGCTGTGGAACAAAACTTTTCCTGGGGACACAACACGCATGTCACATGTCTACTCACTCCAGGGAGGGAGCCCAGGAGAGACCCCAGTACAGGTACCACCCAATCCAACTTGGGGTTACTTACAGGAAATGACTCAAAGACAGCTGCATCACCAAGCAGCCTGGGTGACAGATCACAAGTTTGGAAACCAGGAGCACACTGCACAGCCTGTAGGAAGGAGAGTGACCTTTCCAGGTGCCTCAGGAGGTTGAAACCTCTTCCAGGCAGCTCTGCTGGTTTGGGCTTTGTTCAGACAGCTGGTCTGGTCTGAGTCTACCTTGTAGCTTTTTTCCTGAGAGTCTTGTGCAGCTCAGCTTCAGCTGTCTGAGACGGACTCTCAGTTTTTGTTTACCCTGGCAGGGAGGGTCCTAGTGAGTTTGGTCAGTTTCAGAGTTTAAGGGTTTTTTTTTTTTTGGATTTAATTTTCCTGCTTAAGGAGCTTCTCCGAAGGATGGAAAGTTTCAGCCTTGGAGAAAACTGTTGTACAACAAAGGGAAGAGAGAGAATCTTCCCTTCAAATCTAGGGAGTTGGTTTTTGGGGTGGGAACTTCATACTACATAAACTAGTTTCACAGCACGGATTCAGAGATCTCTTCCCAGTCTGCTATTCTCTACCTCTGGAATTCCTCCTGGGTGATTAGGTGGATTTTGAGATAGAAATCACCAGGGAGTATCCCCTTCTGGTCCTGTGTTGGCTCTGTCTGTTTGTTGATGGTATCTCCTTGCGAGAGTACTTTGACCACCATCTGAAACTTCTCAACAACACATTTGCTCCAGGGAGCCTTATGGGTAAGAGGTAGGTCTACCTCTGTTGGGTGCCCCTTTTCCTAGAGGCCAGCTCGAGCTCTGGGCACAATTGGGGTTCACCTAAAACAGCTTTTCTTTTACTTATTTTCTTCTTCCTTCTTGCCTCCTTTTTTTCATGAGTCATCCTTGCCACGTCTTTCCTCTCCAGTTCCTTTCATTCTCTACGTTGAAACTACAGCGTGAGACCATACAACTTGTTTCATCTGTAAGAAGGCTCTGCAGATTTTCTCTTGGATGTTGCCATAGGTATGTGCTCTGTAGAGTGCGCTCCTTCTGGAGGTGAGGCAGAGAAGGTGGGTGCCATAAGTTTCCTTAGGACAGGCAGGAACAGGTACGTTTTGAGATTGGGAACCAGGTTTACTCTAGAGTCTCAGAAAAAAGGAAAATGAACACTTGTTCGTAAAGCCTTTGCTGGTCTACACGCTCCACAGCGAGCATCGGGCGAGGGACCTTCTGATGTCTAGTCCGCCTTAGAAAGGTAGAATGAGAGGAGAAACAAGGAAGAGATGCCTGGGCCAGTGAATAAGGAAGCAAGGAAATAAGAGAGAGAGGGACGAACTCGGACAATAAAGGAAGGAAGGAAAGGAAGACAGAATGAACGAGGGTAGGAGCGATTGAGAGATGGAGTCAAGGAAGGAGCGAGGAGGGAACAAGAAGGGTGGTGTGTGAAGAAATAACTAAGTGATGAAGGGAATGAAGTAATGCAGGGGGAAATGAGGAAATGGATGACGGAGGAAACGGGCAAGTGAATGAAGGAAGGAGGAAGGAGTGAGGAAATAAATACGTGAAAGAACGCGAGTGAGTGCAAGGAGGCAACGAGTGAGATGGTAAATGAATGGGTGTGAAGAGACAAGCGAGCAAAGCTAAGCATGAGAGATGAGTGAGGGGAAGAATGAGGCAAGGAGAAAGGGAAAGGAGGACTCAGATCTGCACCTCCAAAAGGCACCTCATGGGGGGCACTTCTTGACCAGCGACCCGGCAGCAGAGAATCCCCAGTCCTGTACTCCAGACTAGCCCCGCCCCGCCGGAGACCCCTCCCCCTCCCCCGTAAGTCCACTTGCGTCTGCGCGGTGTCCCACGTGACGGTGAAGCTCCGCCCCCGCCTTCGGCCTCCCGCCTGCTGCGAGAGCGGCCTCAGCTTGCGGCAGCACCAGGTCAGCTGCGAGGCGTGTACCGTGTGGGCCCGGCCAGCTTGCGTCGCCGAGCTCGCGCTGCACTCGGGAAAGGGAGCGGGAGCGGGGTCGGCGGCGGCGGCGGGGGCGGGATCGGGGATCGGGGCCAAGTACCGCGGGGGCCGGGCGCAGGCGACTGCCTGACGTGGCGGGGGCTCGGCGGGGCGACCCCCGGGCGTCCGGCGCGGGCCTGGCGCCGAGGTGCGGGCGGCCGAGGCCTTCGCGCGGATGAGGCGGGCCGTGGCCGTCTCCGCCTGGTAGGCCAGGCTCTGTCGCCAGCCGTGGGTCCGAGTGTGGCCTCCGGCCAGTCCCCGACCCTCGAGGCTATGAGAGCAGGGATTGCAACAGGCGCCGGGGCGGGCCTGCCTGCCGCGCCTGCCGTGACCTCAGACTCTTGAGCCGCGGCTGCGGTAGCTGAGAGAAGCCAGAAAGTTCGCGCTGTCCGTGCAAAATCGCCGGGTTGTACTAGTTTAGATCATTTTAGATGCTGTCAGGCCGAACGAACCGACCGGGCGGGGCTCAACGGGGCCACTGTTCTGCCCGCGGCTGCTTCCTAGGGTCAGGCCGAGCTCCGAGATGCTTCTAGTCTGCGGCGCCCTGGGAAAGCAGCCACAGAGCACGTCAGCACCCCTTGGAGACTCCCTCCTTGGAATAAGGACCCACTCCCTCCTCTGATCTTTCCAAGCTGCTGGGTTTTCTTTTGTTGCATATCTTGCGTTGCACTGATGAAGATTAGGGTGCATTGAGGACAGATACTGATTGGGAGTCCTTCAAGGGTTGAGAATGCCTTTTCAGTAAACGATGAGTTGAAGATTCCTCCGAAATAATTTTCAGTGCACAACTGTTTAGGAAAACTCTGGGAGGGGCATGAAGTTATAGGCAGAAGTTAATGAAAATCGGAGGAATATTGTAGATTTGCAGACGTCAGAGTCTCCATGGGTTGTCTTTTTTATGAAAGTGTCTGTGTGCCCGCGTGAATGGGTGAAGGTGCTCTGGAGGCCAGCAGAGGGCGTCCGGATCCCTGGAACCGAGCCATCTGATGTGGGGGCTGGGAATGAGAAACTCCAATTCGCTGCTAGAAAAGTATGCCGCTCTTAGTTGCTCTGGCCCTTCTCTCTAACCCTAGCTCCTTCTTTCTTTGTTTCTTTATGACAAATCTCTACATAGTCCAGGCAGACTTCAAACCTGTGGTCCTCTCATATCAGTATTCCTGAATTCGTGTTCTCTCTCTCTCTCTCTCTCTCTCTCTCTCTCTCTCTCTCTCTCTCTCTCTCTCTCTCTCTTCTTCCCTCCCTCCTTTCCTTTCCTTTCCTTTCCTTTCCTTTCCTTTCCTTTCCTTTCCTTTCCTTTCCTTTCCTTTCCTTTCCTTTCTTTGTTTTGTTTTTCAAGACAGGATTTCTCTGTGTACCTCTGGCTGGCCTGGAACTCACTGTCTAGACCAGCTGGCCTTGAATTCACAGCGATCTTCCTCCCGCTGTCTCCCGAGTGCTGGAATTTAAGGCATGTGTCACCACGACCAGCAAATTCCTTTTTCTTGTGCTTAGTAAATATACTTTGCCTGCCCAGGAGAGTAGTCATCCTATTTTACTATACTTGTTCTGTGGTTGTTTAGAAAGTAGACGCTGTCCATCCCTTCCCAAAAAGGTAGACAGGCTGCTCAGATGACAGCTGTGGGACCCCATCCCTGCATGTGTGATGGGCTGGGGGTGAGTGTCTTATAAGGCAATTGGTCCTCACAGTCATCCACAGATGAGAAAGCCCTCCTGACTTCATAATTTGTGCTGGTGGTTTTGAGGAAGCTGAGGTTTGGAGGTAGCAGCCAAGTACCCAGACTGTGGTTATCAGATGTCGTCATAGGAGCTAACTGAGATGCTTGTGAGACAAGCTGTCAAGGGTAGAGAAGACCGATTCCCCACCAGAGCATGTCTGTTGAGATGGTATGAAGGTGCCAGGTAGATGTGATCAGCGAGGTCATGGCCAGCATAGGATTATGAGAAACAAATGTGATCCTGTTTGGAGGATGTCAGAAGAACATTTTTGGTTTCCTGTCCATCCTGGACAGGACAGCCTGGAGAGGATGAGGTGATAGGGAAATCTGTTGGAACAACATTCCTATGCTCTGACTCCAAACTGTGACCATGAGTGAGATACAGGAGAAGAGTCAAGACCAAAGGATCTTACAAAACATAGGTTTAAAAAGGAAAAGAGAAGCTGAACATGGTGGCTCACACCTTTAATCCCAGTACTAGGAGGCCGAGGGACCTGAGTTCAAGGCCAGCCTGGTCTGCAAAGCGAGTTCCAGGACAGCCAGGGCTACACAGAGAAAAAGGGGGAGGGCAGTCATTGAGGCTAGGAGGTTTCAGGTAGAAAATGTAGTGCACAATTGACACAAACAGACCAGTTAGAATATAGTGGCTGGAGATGCCATTGGGAGTGCATGTCCTGGGGAAATGAATGGATTGAAGGAGAGGAAGAGGTAGGTGGTGGAATATACAACTCTAGCCATCTCTAGGGCCTTGTGAGAAAGCAGTCAGTTCAGGGGAAGGAAAGTGTGGCTGAGCCAGTAGAGGTCCTACTCTCAGGAGACAGAGAAGAGAGATGAGCGTGTGTGATGGGAGCCGCAGAGGCTTGAGAGCACAGAGGTCCAGAAGAGGCGTAGGTGGGTGTTAGGGAGAGTTGTGCCCCTTCAGTAGTAAGAAGGCTTTTGGGGCTAGTTTTGTGTTAGCATCTGTTTGGTTTTTTTTTAATATTAAAATATACACATTTGGGGGCTGGTAAAATGGTTCAGTAGTTTAAGAGTGCTTACTGCTCTTACAGAGGACCTGGGTTCTTTTTCCAGTACCTCACCTGATGGCTCCTGACTGCATTCCAGGGGATCCGACACTCTCTTCTGACCTCTAAGGGCATACACACACACATAGTGCACAACAATAAAAACAAATCTTTATGCTTTACTTATTTATTGTTATTGTGCGTGTGTGTGCATGTACGCAACGCAGTGTATGTGTGGAATCCAGTCTTCTATCTTTATGTGGGTTTCAGGCATTGAACTCAGGTTGCCAGGCTTATAGGGCAAATGTCTTTACCCACTGAGCCATTGCACTGACCCTTATTTTCTTTCTTTATTAAAGATGTGGTAGGGAACTGGGTGAGGTGAAGAAGGTTCATGGCCTACCAAATGGCTGACCTGTGCTAAAAGAACATATGGTTGGCCACAGGCCCTATCTTACCTCCAGGCTGGTTGCTTCCCTACCTGTAGTAGCTGACTGTGCACAGTTGTTTCTGGTTCATTCCGTGGGGGGTGGGGGGGGTTGAGACAGGATCTTCTCTACATAGCCTTACCTGTCCTGGAACTTACTATGTAGATCAGGCTGGCCTCGAATTCTCAGAGATCTGCTTGCATCTGCCTCTCTAGTGCTGGGATTAAAGGCATGAGTCACCCACCATACCTGGCTTTAGAAGGTAATATTTAGTTATTGTTTTGGGGATTTGTTTGTTTGTTGACATAGCTCAGGTTAGCCTCAGATTCCCTTTGCAGATGAGGATGACTTGATTTAAAAAACATGTATTAATTATATGTGTGTGTTTATGTCTCTGTGTGTATGGGTACAGGTGCCCACAGAAACTAGACATCAGATACCTCTAGAGCTGGAATCACAGGCAGTTGTGAGCTGCTTGTCACGTGTGATGGGAATTGAACTCTGGTTCTGTGGAAGAGAGCAGTACATGCTCTTAAGCACTGAGCCGTTGCTCTGGTCCTGCCTTCCTCCTCCAAAGATTTTTTTGTTTGTTGTTTTTTAAGACTGGGTTTTTTTTTTTGTGTAGCCCTGGCTGTCCTGAAATTCCCTCTCTAAGACCACACTGGCCTTGAACTCAGAGCTCCACCTGCCTCTGCCTCCCAAGAGCTGGTTTGAAGGCGTGCCTCACCATGCCCAGCCCAGCAATAGATTTATTTATTTTTTTATGTGTGTGGGTGTTTTGCCTGCATGTATGTCTGTGCACTATGCGTAGCCTTGGTTCCTGTGGAAGCCAAAAGAGGGCATTGGATGCCCTGGAGTTAGAGTTACAGACAGCGTAAGGCACTATGTGGGTGCCAGAAATTGAACCCAGATCCTCTAGAAGAGCAGTAGCCAGTGCTTTTAATCACTGAGCCATCTCTCCAATGCCTACTTATTTTTTTTAAAGAATTTCATTTTGAGTCAGGTGGTGGTGGCACACACCTTTAGTCCCAGCACTCAGGAGGCAGAGGCGAGTGGATCTCTGTGAGTTCGAGGCCAACCTGTTCTATAAGAGCTAGTTCCAGGACAGGCTCCAAAAGCTACAGAGAAACCATGTCTTGAAAAATCAAAAACCAACCCTCCCCCCAAATCATTTTGAGCCAGGCAGTGGTGGCACACACCTCCTTTAATCCCAGCACTTGGGAGGCAAAGGCAGGTGGTTCAAGACCAGCCTGGTCTACAAAGTGAGTTCCAGGACAGCTGGGACTTCACAGACAAAACCTGTCTTGGAAAAAGAAAGAAATAAAAAAATTGTGAAATTGTAAAGTGTTAATGAGGTGAATTGTTTAGCTTTAGGGATGTTAAGAAAGAGCTGTTAATGACAAACTCAAAGATCATGTAGGTTTGGCTTTAAGCAATGTCTTTTTGCTGTTTTAGTCCTTTTATTTCTTTTTCTTTCTTTTTTTTGACAGGCTCTCACTAGGTAGCCTTGGCTGGTCTGGCCTGGAGCTTGCTTGCTATGTAGACCAGGCTGGCCTCAAACTCAGGGTGGTGGGATTAAAGGCTGAGTCTCACCACATCTGGCTTGTTTTAGTATTCTTGTTTGAGCTCTTTCTCAGGAAGGGGAGAATTTATCTGTAGGACATCTTTTGGTATCTTGTCAGTTATACCAAAGTTCTTAACTTAAACCTGATCGTGGGAGTGAGAGGCTACTTCTTCTCCTATGTTCTCTTACTTTCCCTGTCTTTCTCTCCTGCCTCGTCTCAAATACTCTTCTGTGCCGAGTGCTCCGGGTCAAATGCCAGGCAAGTACTTTACTGAACTACACCCCTGTCCTCTTAATTAAGTTTTCTGCCTTGAGCTTGTGACCTTACTGGTGTCTGGAATTACATTTGTGAGTGGTCCTGCCAGTCCCAGGATACTTCTGTTTTCCTGTGATGCTGAAGGTGGCACCATAGGATGAAGACCTTGTGGGTGAAGAAGCCAGGTTATAAGACAGAAGGCCATGTGGGACCGTGGCTGGGAGGAGACTGGGAGAAGAGGTTTGGGACCACGGGAAGTCACTGCAGCAGGTGCCCGGGTGCAGTGCCATCAGCCCGTGTGGCAGCATGCCAGCTGTCTACCTGCTCAGTCCTTGCTTCTTCTCTCTTGCAGCCGACTACAGTGGTGAGGGGCTGCTGTGGCTGTCAGGATGGCAGAGGAGCAGGAGTTTGCCCAGCTGTGCAAGTTGCCAACACAGCCATCCCAGTCAAACTGTGTGAACAACACCTATCGAAGCACACAGCACTCCCAGGCCCTGCTCCGGGGCCTGCTTGCTTTGCGAGACAGTGGGATCCTCTTTGACGTTGTCCTGGTGGTAGAGGGGAGGCACATTGAGGCTCATCGAATTCTGCTGGCTGCATCATGTGATTATTTCAGGTAAGCTGCCTATGTTTAGTTTTTCAGTGTGTTGTTAATGGTTTCATTATGGCATTCTCATACATGTCTGTACTGTGTTTGGACCATATTCACCTTACTACTGTCTTGTTCCACTCCCAGGGATCCCTTTCTTCTTCCCTCCTAGCCCACCTACAGTTTTGCTTTGTTTTGTTTTTGGTGACCCACAAGTGTATTAGGGTCTCTTACAGGAGAGATGGGAGAGAGGTTATTTTAGTGACATGAGTACCTTACTGGTGGCTATACCACTTAAGAAAATGTCACAAGCTGGGCAGTAGTGGCGCACGCCTTTAATCCCTGCACTTGGGAGGCAGAGGCAGGCGGATCTCTGTGAGTTCGAGGCCAGCCTGGTCTACAAGAGCTAGTTCCAGGACAGGAACCAAAAAGCTGTGGAGAAACCCTGTCTCGAAAATCCAAAAAAAAAAGGAAGGAAGGGAGAAACATGTTTTCCCCTCACTCAGCAGCCGTTGACTAACTGCCTATAGATCCTCAAGGAGGGATGCACCCTTCCCTTGTGACTGTTTCTGTAGGGCCGGTAACAGGCAGTCCTGGCTTTACCAAGCGGGATCACTGGCACTGGAGGTGGCTGAATCTTCTCTTTTCTCTGAGGCTCTCCACAGTCTGCTGTGGAGATGCCATCAACCAGAAGAGTCTTAAGAGCTTGTTCTCATTTTTCAAAACTGGATCATGACTAGTTTGACTTACAATGTTGTGGGATGGTTTTTTGTTGTTGTTGTTGTTGTTATTTTGGTTTGGTTTTTTAAGACAGGGTTTTTCCATGTAACCCTGGCTGTCTTCGAACTCACTCTGTAGACTAAGCTGGCCACCAACTCTGCCTGCCTCTGCCTCCCCAACACGCCTGGCTTTTGAGGCACGTGCGTGTGTGCGTGCATGTGTGTGCATGCATGAGTGTGTGCTTCTTTTTTACTTTACTGTGGGGTTAAAGCCATGGAAGTTGAAAGAATAATGTGTGGTGAACATAATTGCCAACGTTGCCACATTACTTTCCATCTCTTTTTATGCACATACTTTCAAGACGTTATGACACTTCACCACTCACCCCATTATAATGCCATCTAAGAGCTTTACGTAAGCCACAGCCATTCCTCTGATAAGCTCTGAATGCTAAGGCCCAGAGCTAGGAAGGTATCACTGTATAGACATTATCTACACGATGCTCAAAATCTCTTTTCCCTGGCCAACTACTTTCTGTCTTATAATCGCTCACAGGAGGAGATGTAAGCAATACCACTCCTTCTAAGATCCTAACAACAAACGGGGGCATGATTCCATTGAACTTCACTCTGGGGAACCAGTGAGTTTATTGGGTTTTTCTTCAGAGCATAGATGAGGTGTTACTTACAGGAGTTAGCACCTGAAAAGTCTTTACCCAGCAGAGATGAGGCTTCCTTGTAGCTGCATAGATGGAGCCCCTCTCTAGGCTTCCCCAGTCTAGTTAATACTCCTGGCACCATGTACAGTTAAGGCAGTGTTGCATATAATGGGAGGTAGAGAAGGTGAGGTGCTCAGGTGGGGATTTCATGACCCTCCCCATCCCTGAATGGCTGGGGTATGTAAACAGTCAGTAAGCCCAGCTGGGATAATCTTTTTACAAGGAGGTTAAGCCAAATACCCCATGATGACAATTACTTGATTTGGAAGAAAGTTACTCACAACAACCTCCCATCAGTCATCAGATGTTAGCTTTTGGCCTTTCTAATAGGCTCTATAATCTTTCCAGTATTTCTTGGGGCTTCTAGCATGACCCTATGCCAGTATTTGGTACAGTATAGCTATATGGGAGAAGAATGAAAAAATTGACTTATGATTGTAGAGACAGACAGAAACTCCAGCTGAAAAATTTGGCATTCTAATGATGTGGCTCAGGGCAAATCTGAATGGTTGAAACAGGAAGGCTGACTGTGAGTTCTCAGTGTGAATGAGGTTCAAGGAGTTTGGTGTAAGTGCAAACGCCAGAGAGCCTGTCCTGAATTCTCGTGTCCAAAGTCAAGAGATGGGATGGGATCTTCCCCATTTAGTTCATGCCAGTCTCTGCTAGGAAAAGGTGTTGCTCTAGGTATCCTTAATCTAGTCACATTGACACCAAAAATGAGCCGTCACATGCTGGGCATGGTGGCACACTCCTTTAATTCCAGCACTCAGGAGAGAATGAGGAGGAGTAAGAAATGATGGTGAGGCTCTGCCCCTGCTACTCAGGCAGCTATAGGTGAGCTGCAGGTCAGCTTCCGGTTCTGTACCTGTTGGCCTGCCTCTGCCTCCTGAGTGCTGAGATTAAAGGTGTATGGCACCACTTCTTGGCTCTTTTAAGTTTCTTAGGTGGGTTTATTTATTTCTTTGTTTTTGCCATGCTAGAGAATGGACCAGGGTCTCATTCATGCTAGGCCAACATTACAACCTGATTTCTGTCCCTAGCTGCTTCTTTTAAGTGTATATATTTATCATAAATTGAGTTACAGGAAAGTGGTAAATGTATCAGTAAAGAATTAAATGTTTTGTTCTGAGCCTAGTATAGTGGTACTTGTCTGTAATCTTAGCACTCAGGAGGCTGAGGCAGAAGGATTATGAGTTTGAGGCCAGCCTGGGCTACAGAAGGAGATGCTTCATAAAACAAACAGCCATTTTTTAATTGTTGGGTTTTGCTAGAAATAAAAATAAAACAAACAAAAAAGATTTGTATGTTCTTTTTCTTTGGGGATTTTTTTCCTACTGGTTTTTATTTTTGAAATAAGTTGATTCTGCATAGTGGCTGAAAGACAAGCAATTCGCCATCATTCCGAGTCTATCATTTATGAGCATTGTTTTAAGATTTATCTTAGAGGAAAGGTTAGATAGCAAGACTTTTTTTGTTTTGTTTCTGCTTTTTGGGACAGGATCTTACTATGTAGTTCTGGGTGGCCTGGAACTTGCTATGTAGTCCATACTGGCCTTTGACTCAGAGATTTGCCTCTGAGTACTTGGTTTAAAGGTGTACACAACTACACCTGGCTTGATCTGCTTACTTTTATCTCTAAATACCCTAGTATGTCTAGGGATATTCTCATACATCGGTAATACCATTTTCAGCCTAAGAAAATTTAGCTGGGCTGGGTCGTAATTCTGGAGTGTTTGCCTAGCATGTATGAAACCCTGAATTTCATCCTTAGTACCATGTAAACTGGGCAGGCTGGTACCTTGGGCATAAGGATCAGGTCATCCTCAATTACGTATTGGGTTCTAGGCCAGCCTGGGTTATCTGAGACCCTGTTTCCAAAAGGGATGTGGAGAGAAAAGTTTAAGCTAAGTTATATGATTTCTTCCAATACCGAGTCTTAATAGCCTTCAAATGTCTCCGAGTCTGCTCCCACAACCCTCATTCTAGGTTCAGAAAGGACCATGTGGTAGCTTCTTCTGATACTTTTATTACTGCTCTTTTTTCCAGCCCAGGCTGGCCTTGAACTCCTTAATTGTGCCCCCATTATCTCAGTTCTGGGGTTATAGGCATGCAGCACTGTGTCTGCTTTTAATTTTTGTTTTCGGTGCTGGGGTCTTAGGTTTTTAGCTAAAGATGGCCTACTCAGTGTGCAGTGCAGGTTGTTCTCAAACTTGTGCTGGGTAACAGGTGTGAACCACATCAGCTGCTGCCTTTGTTTGGTTTATTCTTTAGACTTGGGTTTCACTGTTTAGCCCAGGCTGGCCTGGAACTCCTAGAATTCCTCCTGCCTCTGTCTCCGAGTGTGGGATTAAAGGTCTGTACCACCATTCATGGCCTTGGCCCTGTTTTTAAATTTGGTTGAGTTTTGTTTGTTTTTGGACAAAGGGCCTTTTTATGTAGTTTTGGTTGGCTAGAACTTCCTGTATGGGACCAGGCTAGCTTAAAACTGGTTGCATTTCTCCAGCTTCTGTTTCTGGAGAGCTGGGTTTATGTGTTAGCCATGCCCATACCGCGCAGAGACAGTGTTCAGGGAACTGCCATTTCTGCTCTTACCAGTACCTCGAGGTCTGAGCAGAGAAGTCAGCGAGGGAAGTCTACAACAGCAGCTCTGGAAAGTCCAGACTACAAAATGCAAAGAGAGATGGCAAGAGGCTGGCTAAATGCGGGTATCTGGAAATAAGTTTAACTTGTGCCTTAGTCTGTAGGACTTTGGAAGCTTGCCAGGCCTCTGAAGAGAACCCAAGCATAACTGGACATAGAAAAGGGCCATTGTATTCCTCGCAAAGAGCTAGTTCTCTCTGCATTAATCTGAATGTTTACTATGTTCCCAAGAGGACTTATTGGAGGTAAATTGCACAGATTTGTTAGAAACTTGAAAAAACAAACAGCCGTTAGGAAATTGTTTATACAACAGTAATGAAAGAAGATTAGCCCTGTCCTTTGTTGGCTATAATATGAATATGTAGAATTTGAAGCTGTTTCTGTTGGTGAAAGAGAAGGAAATACAGAAAAATTCAGGAGGTTAAGAAATATCACAAAAATAATAGGAACTGCATGTGACAAAAATGACATTGTAAATCAAGGGGCAATAGATGCCACATTGCCACTGGAAGAATGAAGTTGGACCCTTGCTACTTACCTTATACAAACGCGAATGCAATGCCAAGTGATCAATAGTTTTGTTTTGCAGTGCAAAGGATCAAACCCAGCAGTCTTGGCACATGCTAGACAGGTGCTCCCTTAGGGCTACACCACCCACACCAGTCTGATGAATGTGTGTGGAGTGTGTCTGTTAGTATCCACCCATGTAGAGGTCAAAGGTCAACCTCTCAGACTTCTTCCGTTGTTCTTCATCTTATTCCAGTTTTTGAAAAGTCTCTTACTTAACCTGACCAGTGAGCCCTGGGGTCCTCTGGCTCTGCTCTGTATCAGTGGGGTGACGGGGCTGTGTTGTATTGCCCAACTTTAATGTGTTTTGGGGATCTGGCTCAGGTCCTGATGAGTCAGATCATTACCCCTACACCATCTCTCTGGCCCTCAAGCCTGAGTTTAAGTATTTAACATTACATAGCAAACTAGAGGGAGATAGAGAGAAGTATTTTCTAATATAATCTCAGAGGAAAAAGTCATTCTAGTTTTGATAGAAAACAATAACAAAAATTGGAATAGATACATTTGATTGCACTTATAGACAGCTAGCATAGTAATGTATACCTATATTCCCAGCATTCACAAGGTTGAGACCAATCTGGACTACATAGTTTTAGTTATCTTTAAAAACAAAAACAAAAATAAAACCCAAACCAAATTTCTCAGGCAAGCATGATAGTGTATACCTTTAAACCCGCCACTTAGGAGGCTAAGGCAGGTGAATATCTGTGAGTTCAAGGGCCACCCTGGTCTGTATAGAAAGCTCCAGCATAGCTGGAGCTATGTAGAGAGACTTTGACTAAAACAAAAACAAACCCCAACAAAACAAAAACCCGCCAAATTTCTACAAATCAGAAATCTTCAGGAAAGGATGGAAGAGTTTAGCTTACCCCTGAAAAGACCCGTCTCTTTTAATAGATGAGAGATTATACCAGGAAACTACAGAATTTTAGATTGTTGAGAGAGGCTATTGGATGGCTCTTAACAATGTGATAAGATTTTTTTTTTTTGTTCTTTTTTTTTTTTGGTTTTTCGAGACAGGGTTTCTCTGTGGTTTTGGAGCCTGTCCTGGAACTAGCTCTTGTAGACCAGGCTGGTCTCGAACTCACAGAGATCCGCCTGCCTCTGCCTCCCAAGTGCTGGGATTAAAGGCGTGCGCCACCACCGCCCGGCGTGATAAGATTTTTTTAATTCCATTTATAATAATATTTATTCTCATGGTGGCTGAGTTAGAGCCAGTATTTCCTGGCTCTTAGCATGTTTGTAAATGGTATGGAGGCCAGGTTCCTGGCCTCCAGTGTGGGGAGTAATAGGAATCAGGTGGATAGGACTGTTCAGTCATGAATGTATGTTAACTTTGTGGCCTAGCATCCACATTTGTGGAAATTAATCCAACCAGATATGGTATGACATAGGGGTGGTGCCATATCCCTCACGTGAAATAAGCCTAAAAGACTGACGAGAGACTTTACAGAGTGAGGATGCCTCAAAAATCACGTCGCTGGAAAGCCCACTCCATCATGGCACTTGCTCCCCAAAGCTGCAACTCTATGCTCTGAGGCCCCAGGGATTGGTGGGGTTTGGAAGGTTTTCAAACTCAGAAGTGGACTCGGACTTTTTACCCTACAGTAATAAAAGCATGTTTGGTCCTGTTTATTGCCTCTTTCCTTGTGATACCTACTCAGTGTCTCTGCATTAGAATAATCTTTTTGTACACTTGGTGAAGATATGTCTCTGTCCTTCCTCGCCTGCCTAAGACACCTTCTGATTGCTTTAATAATGAACTGAGTGGCCAGCAGATAGGCAGCAGAGGATAGATGGGTCATTCAGGAAGAGATGGGAACTCTGGGAAAGAGTTGGAGGCCTGGGAGATTTGCCAGCCAGCCACAGAGAAAGTTGGACAAGAAAGGTAACAAGCCATATGGCAAAATGTAGATTAATATAAATTGGTTAATTTAAGTTTTAAGAGCTAGTTGGGAACAAGTCTAAACTAAGACCAAGTTTTCATAATTTTTTTTAATATTTATTTATTTATTATGTATACAATATTCTGTCTGTGTCTGCAGGCCAGAAGAGGGCACCAGACCTCATTACAGATGGTTGTGAGCGGTTGCCGGGAATTGAACTCAGGACCTTTGGAAGAGCAGGCAATGCTCTTAACCACTGAGCCATCTCTCCAGCCCCCCAAGTTTTCATAATTAAAAAAAAAAGTCTCCATGTTATTATTTGGGAGCTGGCAGTCCAAAGAAAGAACTGTTAAATCTCTGCTAGGATGTCTTAATGTGACATGATAGGATTCCCCAGCTATTTTGTTTAACTAGTTCTCCTGAATTTTCCTCCATCTACCCAGCTGCTTTGCCCCACAAAGGATCTTGTGTCCTCCAGGTGCTCCTGTAATCAGTCTGTCAGCAGGCTCTTAGCTGTATCCTGGCATTTCAGCTGCAGTTCTCCAACAATATTGTTCTTGCCATGATCAAGAGCCTCCCATCTGATTGGTTTTCTGCCGCTTCCCCAGCCCATTCTCCAGCCCTTCTGTCTAGGCCACTTTATGTCAAAGTTCCTCTATAGCAGCGTCTCACCGCACTGATGCTCCAGTACACAGTCTTTTCTGCCCTGGAGATCTAGCTGGGCTCTGCCTGCCAGCCTGGCCCCCTTTACCTCTTGCTTGCTTCCTTTTGTGTTAGCTGCACTGAGCAGAAAGCTCATCCAAGCCAAGTCTGTGTACCTGCTTCCTCATCTGTGAAGCACTCTTCTGTGTTAGATGTGCTGTTCTCAGCTCTGCCCATAGGTCTCACTTCCCCAGCGTCCTGCTTCTGCTCTTTCCAGATGTTTGGGGAGTTACTTTCAAGTCAGACTCCCTTGAGTTCCTCCTCAGTATTATAGTATTTTCCCAATCCAAACAACTATCATCTCCCTCTGCCCCCACTCCTCTTTCTTTTCTACTCTGTGCTGAAAATGGCACCTAGGGCTCTGTACATTAATTCTAGGTAAGACCTCTCTGCTTGTAAGCTATACCTGCCTGTCTTCCTCCTTTGTCACCGTTAAATTTGTATGTTAGGCAATGGAGAAAACAAGACATTCCAGGATAAGAACAAATTTAAACAATACGTAGCCACAAATCCAGCCCTACAGAAAGTAATAGAAGGAAAATCGCAACCCAAGGAATCCAAATTTGTATGTTAGGAGGCAAGAGAGATGGCTCAACACTTAAGAGCACTGACTGCTCTTTCAGAGAAGCTAGGTTTAATTCCCAACATCCATATGGCAGCTCACAACTGTCTGTAACTCAGTTCCAGGGGATCTGATTCCTTCTTCTGATCTCAGAGGACACTGGGCCATATAGTGCAAGGATGTACTTTCAGGCAACATTTGCATAAAATAAGTACCATCTTGTCAGGTAGTAGTGGTGCCCATCTAAAATCCTAGCACGTGGGAGGCAGAGGCAGGTGGATCTGGGAGTTCAAGGTCAGTGCGGTCTGCAGAGAGAGTTCCAGGACAGGTCAAGCTACATAGTGAGACCATGTCTCAAAAAATCAAAAATAAGTAAGTAAATAAATAAGTACAATTTCAAGAAAAAAAATGCAATGTAAAAGCCAGAAATTTAGTAGATATCTCAAAAATACTATTAGTGGTAGCCAAGTGGCAAGCCTAGCACTGCCATCAGCAGCTGGAAGAGTTCCTTTCTTCTTAAGTTCCAGCTTCCAGTTTCAGCTGAACTACAGGAAAGAATTGGAAGCGTCAGAGTGAAGTCAAGTTAGTGAGTTTATTAAGATAAGGAAGAGTCCATATGTTAGGTTGAATCATAGACGTTTGGGGAAAGAGGAGAAGAACAAAAAGGCTTTTTCTATGTAACCCTGGCTATCATGATACTCATTATGTAGACCAGCTTAGCCTCAGATTCACAGAGATCCATCTACCTGTGCCTCTCGAGTGCTAGGCTAAAGGTGTGTGGGACCACACCTGGCTTATTTGTTGTTTTAATATCTTTGTTTAAGATATCTTTAGGAAAACATAATATATCTGTAGACAAGTTTACCTTACCAGTTATATTGAAGCATCTTGGCTCTCTGTCAACAAGAAAGGCAAACTAGATACCATGTGGAAGACTTGAATTACGGAGCGGCGGGCTGTGTCCTGCCACCCGGCTAGCTTTACCCGAAATAATTACACGGAAACTGTATTCTTTTAAACACCGCTTGGCCCATTTCTATCTAGCCTCTTCTAGGCTAGCTCTCGCACCTGGACTAGCCCATTTCTAATAATCTGCTGTAGCCCACGAGCTGGCTTACCAGGAATGATCTTAACCTGAGTCTGCCTGGAGTGGGAGAATCATGGCGACTCCCTGACTCAGCTTCTTTCTCCCAGCATTCCGTTCTGTTTACTCCGCCTACCTAAGGGTTGGCCTATCAAATGGGTCTAGGCAGTTTCTTTATTAATAAGAAATCACTCCCACATCAGAAGACTTTTCCCCCTTCTTATATCCCCTTGTTTTATTTTCTGTCTTTCTGTTCTGCCTTAATACTCAACATGTGGTAAGTATCCCTTAAATATATGGAATTTTTTTTACGTATTTGCCATTAGCACATTCTTTCCAGGCTTACTCTAATTATTGCTGTCTGACCTGAGAGTTGTACTGGTAGATGATGCAGCAGGCAACTAGACACTGGCCTGCTCTCAGAAAGTGCATGTAGGGTTCGTAGGACCATGTACAGGGAGCCAAGTGATTCCAGGATGACTGCCCAGCTTGATGAGGCTCCTTCCATACACTGACTCCCCTTTGCCTACTGTTTATTTAAAGCACAGAGCAATCAGTGTTCAGCATGCAGACTGTTATCCAGCCAGCCTCACCACTAGCTCTTGGTACCTTCTGAATGCTTTCTGTGGCCCACACTGAAGTCCTGACTGAGTAACTCTTAATGCCTTGTCTCTTTGCCTTACAGAGGAATGTTTGCTGGGGGATTGAAGGAGATGGAGCAGGAAGAGGTCCTGATCCATGGTGTGTCTTACAATGCCATGTGCCAAATCCTGCATTTCATATACACTTCTGAACTAGAGCTCAGCCTGAGCAATGTGCAGGAGACCCTGGTTGCTGCCTGCCAACTTCAGGTGAGAGTTGCCTTGTTGAACAAGAAGACTCATACCTGAGGGGGGCTTCCCCAGATACCTGTGATGACTGCTGGCATGAGGTAGGTCAAGAGGGCGAGAATACCAAGTAATGAGGCAAAATACGGAACAGGGAGGGTACCTTGGTGTTGAGCCTGGGAACTGAAGCAGAGTGACTCCAACTAAAGAGCCCTGGGGGGTCCATGGGAGCAGCAAGGCAGGCAGGTAGCGCTAGTAACCTGTCTAGTGCATTGGCCCAGCTACTCCAGAGCTGAAGGGACTATTGAAGAAACTCCAGTCTCTGCACTTGGGGTCAGCAGAGAGGCTAGAGAGAGGACACAACTGGGGAGGACACATTGCTTAATCCCACAGAAGGCCCATGAATGGGAAGATGAGGCAAGATCCATTGGATAAGCTGATAGCAAGACAAGCTGGTGAAGGATGGGCTTCCCCCCATCATCACCTGCAGTGATACGTGGATCAGGAAGGAGGGGGAGGTGGGGAAGGCAAGTCATCCCATTTCTGCTGCAGTTTGAACATGCAGCCTTGTCATAAAGCAAGTTTTACTTGATAGAACATCATGGATTTACAAATCAAGTTTGTTGCAGCTGGCAGTTTGCCCCCATTTGCTGTATCCTGCACCAGACCTGGTTGGTGACTCTGCACAGTGTCCCCAGAGACTTGGATCTGAATCCAAGCAAAATCAGCCTTGTTGGCTTGCTCTAGGCAAGTGTGTTCCATTTTGAGTCTGTCTGGTTGGGGATCCTGTACTAGATGGGCCTCAACTCTGTCTGTGTAGGATTCCACCCAGCAGAGGTACAGTGCTCTGAAAACAGACCAAAGGACCAAGGATGGGGAAACAAGGTCTTGGTGCAGGGGGATGGGTTATTTCCAGATGGCATTGTTCATTCACACTCGCTCAGGCCCAGGGCAGAAGTGGAATTTTAGGGGAAAGGGGACTGAGGAGAACCTAGCATGAGTATGTATTTCTTTGATTATTTGCAGGTGTCCAGCCCTTAGAATCTCACCTAGGAAGAAACATGAGTTGTCTTTTTAATATAAAAAATTCTAAACATTTCTTAATAGAATTTAGATATTAGCAGAATTTCCCTGTATGCAGTGGTTAATTTGTTGGTGATCCCAATTGAGTAAGAGATCATTGTCTTGTGGTACCCTCAGAAAACTGGTTCCAGGACTCCCTGTGGATACCCAAATCAAAGGTCTATAGACTTTCTTATATGCTCCTTGTACATAATCATCATCTCTAGATTTCTGTAATACTTATTAGCTAAATGCTACACAGACAGTTGTTATACTATACACTGACATGCTAAAGCTGGGTGTAGTGATGCACACCTTTAATCCCAGCACTGAGACAGAGGCAGGCAGATCTCTGTGAGTTTGAGGTCAACCTGGTCTACAAAAACATTCCAGGACAACCAGACCTGTTACACAAAGAAACCCTGTCTCAAGAAATCAGAAGAAAGAAATAAAAAAAAAAAAGCAACAACAACAAAAAACTGCACTTGTAAGCCAAGTACTTGAGAGTTGGGAGAGGGAGTTCAAGGTTATCTACATAGTAAGTCTGGGCTAGGCTAGTGCTGTAGTGAGTATGAGGACAACTTGGACTCTATACAGTAAGAATGTATATGTATAATCTATAGGCAGTTTTACCCTCTGAAGTAGAACCTGTAGATAGAGCTGCCGCCTCTATTTCTTTTCTTTGCTTTCTTTTTTTTTTTTTCCCTCTGGTTTTTTGAGGCAGGATTTCTCTGTGGCTTTGGAGCCTGTCCTGGAACTAGGTTTTATAGACCAGGCTGGCCTCGAACTCACAGAGATCGGCCTGCCTCTGCCTCTCAAGTACTGGAATTTAAGGTGTGCGCCACTGCCGCCTGTATTTATATTTTCAGTGAAACTCAAATCTTGTTTTCCTAAAGAATATGTTAGATACAGTAGTGCATGTGTTTAATTCCAGCACTTGGGCAGCAGAGACAAGCTACTGTGAGTTTGAGGCCTTCCTGGACTATACAGTGAGATCTTATTTAAAAGTAAAAAGGACTTTATCTGTACATGGTTTGTTATATAGAAAGGAGGGGGTTTTTGTCTTTGTTTTGTTTGCCTGTCGAATTCCAGGGTGTCTTTGAACAGCCTTCAGGGCTCAGTTGACTGACACGCAGCTTCCTCCTTCCTTAGTGCTTCTTTTGGCCTGCCTTCCCTCCCTCCAGTGATTGTGTACATCTAGGGCCAAGCTATGCTGCTTCCTGGGAATCCTGCACCCACTGGAGCTGAGTGGGTCTCTTAGTTCAGGCAGAGGCTACAGGATGGTCTGACAGCTTTTCAAGAATCCTGAGTCTGGGCCTTGGCTCTGGTGAATGTCTGGAGATGCCTTGCTGACAGTTGTGAGTGCAGCAGTGAGTGGGCCTGGCAGGCCTGCTCTGTCCTTCTACTGATGTGCTCGTTCAGAGAAAAGAGCCTGGTATACTTCATTCTAGTGCCTTGGCCCTTCTAGAGAGTACTGGTCAGGGAATGGCCACAGGCTCCTTCCGAACAGTGACAGTCTGAGACATATCTCTCTTCCTTCCCACATGTACTTTATTTATTTATTTATTTATTATGTATACAATATTCTGTGTGTATGCCTGCAGGCCAGAACAGGGCACCAGACCCCATTACAGATGGTTGTGAGCCACCATGTGGTTGCTGGGAATTGAACTCAGGACCTTTGGAAGAGCAGGCAATGCTCTTAACCTCTGAGCCATCTCTCCAGCCCCCTGCACTTTTGATCTGAAAGCAGGCAATATATATAACAATCCTGTATGTGTCAAGTGGTGTTGGTGCTCTCATCCCCAGGTCGTTCCCCACTACTTTATCCTTGTTTTATGGGTGAGGACTGGGGCTCTGAGACACTGAGAGCATGCTGTGTGTTCCAAGGCACGTTCTAGACTAAGCCTGCAGGAAGTCCCAGCTTTTTATCAGAAAAAGTTGGGGACAATTGAGGGAAGATTTCACTTTGCATCCCCTAACCCCAGAAGGCTTGCTACAGGGACAGCACCTACACAAGCCTTTTTCTGCTCTCATCCTGTCTCCCATACCCAGATGCAGTTCTCCAGCTCAGGCTTGAGTGGGTGTCCTTCTTTTTACAGATCCCAGAAATTATCCACTTCTGCTGTGACTTCCTCATGTCATGGGTAGATGACGAGAACATCCTTGATGTCTACCGCCTGGCAGAGCTCTTTGACCTGAACCGTCTGACTCAGCAGCTGGACACCTACATCCTCAAAAATTTTGTGGCCTTCTCAAGAACTGACAAGTACCGCCAGCTTCCCTTGGAGAAGGTCTACTCCCTCCTCAGCAGCAATCGCCTGGAGGTTTCTTGTGAGACTGAGGTGTATGAAGGGGCCCTGCTCTACCATTACTCCCTGGAGCAGGTGCAGGCTGACCAGATCTCACTGCATGAGCCCCCCAAGCTCCTAGAGACAGTGCGTTTTCCCTTGATGGAAGCTGAGGTCCTTCAGCGGCTACATGACAAGCTTGGCCCTAGCCCACTGAGGGACACAGTGGCCAGTGCCCTTATGTACCACCGGAATGAGAGCCTGCAGCCCAGCCTTCAGGGCCCACAGACAGAGCTTCGCTCAGACTTCCAGTGTGTTGTGGGCTTTGGAGGCATTCACTCCACACCATCTACAATCCTCAGTGACCAGGCCAAGTACCTGAATCCCCTGCTGGGAGAGTGGAAACACTTCACTGCCTCTCTGGCTCCTCGAATGTCCAACCAAGGCATCGCGGTGCTCAACAACTTCGTGTACTTGATTGGAGGGGACAATAATGTCCAAGGATTCCGAGCTGAGTCCCGATGCTGGAGGTAGGAAAGGGCACTTATTGTTGCCTTTGTCGTTTGACAACTCCGTGTGCAGGATTTGTGGGTTATGTGGGCTGCTCAGGGGACGTGTTATCAAGGGCCCATCAACACAGGCCTGATTCCTGCATCTGTCTTTTACATGAGTGTTAACAGCCTCTCTGGGGTATGCCTGTTTCATGTAATGAAGTCCCAATGAATCCAGAGAAAGTGGACCACAGTGAGATAAAAGGGACATCAGAATTGCTTTCTTGCCCCTCCCTCTGTCCCTGCTATCCTGAAGCCCAGCTGTCTGCAGCAGGTCACCTTGGCTGCCTATGCTCAGGGAGCATGCTGGGGAGTGCTGTGTGGGCTGGGCTAGCTGCTCCGCCATCTTCAGTCTAGCTCTTCAGTACTTTCTTTCAAGTTCCTTGCTGGCCGACTCTGCTCCTTTTCTCCAAGGATGTCTTCCAGATGCTGCCTGCTTGAGCCCGCATCTGAGTACAAAGGAGTGGGAAGGACCAGTAAGCATCATTGCGCTTTTGCTAAATTTCCCCTTGACCCTGTAGTCAGATAAGAATGTACTCAGTAGATACTGTGAGGAGGCAGTTTTTCTTGAGGGAATTTTGTGGACTGCTTTGATCTACAGGATGCGTCTAGCTCTGATCTGAGAGGGCTATTTCTTGAAAGAGAACAAAAGACATTAGTTCAAGTCTCCAGTACCCTCAGCTACCATTGGATTTTGAGGGGCCTCTCCATCATACCTTAGTCATGTGGGGACTCCCACCATCCCTGATCCCTACCGCAAGCTAAGAGAGGATATTGTAGAGAGCAGCTCTGGGTTGGGTGCTATTGAAGTTCATTTTAATAATTCTGTTCTGCCTTTGGCTGTAAGCATAAGACTGGGCTCTGAACTGTCCCTGTCACACGAATCAAGCAAGCACAGTGATACTGACCAAAAGAAAAACAGCCATTACTTGGTCATTTCTCCTGACCCTAGGAAGCAGTCACCTTTGGTGAACTAGGGAGACTTAAACCTGCCTATAACACATTGTGATTAGATAGTTGGAATGGCAGAGTTCAGAAAGAAGGAAATGACTCACTTCCTTTGTAACTGGATACTGTCTCCAGTGAGCATTACTGAATTTGGCTTCCCTCCGGTCAAGCCTGGAAGCTTCTTTCTTACAGGGCTCCGCCTCCAGCTGTGGGGCTCATGTCAGACTGCCCCACCTCATCTGTTGAGAGCTGCAGAGCAGATCTCTCTAGAGCAGTGACAGCTGACAGCTGACCTTGGATCAAAGGAACAGAAATGTGTAGGGTGGTGGTCGCAAGTAGGGCCAAGGCCTGCCTGCCAACTGGCGAGGGTGTCTGTCATCGAAGCTTCGTTTACTTCCTAGCCATCGCAAAACTTGTACAACAGAGGGTGCAGCTCTGCGTTGAATGCTGCCCTAGCATGAATAAAGCCCTGGTTCCACCCCAACACTTTTTTGTTTTTGTTTTTTGGTCGAACTTGTGCCAGTTGAATAGGCAGGATGACCCTGAATTCATGATCTTTCTGTTTTCATCTCTATCTATGTGCTGGGATATCACAGTGGCTGATCCCTAAAATTGATTTTTCTGAGTTTGTTTCTTTTTCCCTTTTTATAGTTTACCAGCTTTAAAATCTATAAGCTCTTGGAATATAAGAAAACAGTATTTTGCAATAAGGTTTTGCAGTGTGAGGAACAGTGCTTAGCAGGTATGTCCTAGAGCTCTGTAGAAACTCTAAGAAATTGTATCATGAAGCAAAATGATTGTGTCTTTGTTTCCAGTACTTCTTTTATTTTCTTCTTTGAATTCCTATATACAACTGTGTTGGCCTCGTATGAAGTACCTAAAGTAATTAATTAATGTGAAAATGTTTTTTTTTGTTGTTGTTGCTTTTTTATTTTCGAGACAGGGTTTCTCTGTAGCTTTTCTTCTAGACCAGGCTGGCCTCGAACTCCCAGAGATCCGCCTGCCTCTGCCTCCTGAGTGCTGGGATTAAAGGCATGCGCCACCACTGCCCGGCTGTTTTTTTTACTGTATATTTGGAAATGTTTGAAGTCCAAGGTTGTGTAATATAAGGGGTCTGCCCACTGGTAGGTGGCTGTGGTGGGAGCACTGAACCTGATAGTCACATTTTGGTCCAGGACACAGAAAGTAGAAACCAGGGATGCAGAGTCACACAGTTTTGTTTTTGTGGTTTTTAAAGACAAGGTCTTAGCAAACAAAACAAAACAAAAACCCAACACAACAACAAAAAGACTGTCTTATTCTATAATCCTGCTTGGCCTGGAACTCTCCATTGACCAGGTTGGCCTTGGACTTTGCAGTGATCCTCCTCCCTCTGCTTTCCTGTTTCTAGGATAGGAGATATGTGCAACTATCCTCTTGAGTCCATTTCCCAGTGACCTAAGCAGGACCATAATACCTCCCAAAACTGCCACCTGAGGACCAGGTCTTAGTTGGGGTTACTTTGCTAGTATGAAACACCATGACTAAAAACACCTTGGAAAGGTTTATTTTACTCGTCCATTAAGAGTTCATCATCCAGAGCAGTGAGGGCAGGAACCTGGACGCAGAAGCTGATGCAGAGACCATGGAAGGGTGCTGCCTACTGGCTTGCTTTCCATGGCTTTCTCAGCCTGGTTTCTTATACAACCTGGGACCACCATCCAGGGGTGGCCCCACCCACAATGGGTCGGGTCCTCCTCCATCAGTCACTAATGAGAAAAATGCCCTTCAGGCTTTCCTACCCTGATCTTATGGAGGCATTTTCTCAGTTAAGATGTCCTCTCTGGGGCTGGAGAGGTGGCTCGGAGGTTAAGAGCACTGACTGCTTTTCCAGAGGTCTTGAGTTCAACTCTCAGCAACCACAAGGTGGCTTACAACCATCAGTAATGAGATCTGATGTCCTCTTCTGGCCTGAAGGCATACATGCAGGAAGAACCCTGTATACATAATTAATAAATAAGTCTTTTTTAAAAAGGCATCCTCTCTGATGACTAGCTTATGTCCAGTTGACATAATACTAGGCAGAGCAAGGTCTTTATATATGGACCTTTAGAGGACACTCGATCAAACCATAGGAGTTAGCCACATCATTCTTTGTACATTTTTCATAGTATAACTAAATTCTTGAGCACTATCTGTGTGCTGTGCCTAGTAGTATCTAGTCCATGTTGCATGTACCCTGACCCTGTCTGTATAAAATAGTGTTTTGGGTTTTGTTTTTTGTTTTTTTTTTTAAAAAAAAAACATTTCCAGGTGTATTTAAAGTTTTAGTAGCATTTAAAACAGTAAGAGTTGGACCTAGTGATGAACCTATAATCCCAACTGCTTAAGAGGCTGAGGCAGGAGGATTACCAGTTCAAAATCTGCCTGGGTTACTGAATGAGTTCAGATCAAGCTTGGTCAAGTAGTGAAAAGGTGGCTGGGGCCAAGTATGGTGGTTCATACCTTTAATCACAGCACTGGGAGACAGTCAGACAGGTGACACAGTGAGACCTTATTTCAAACAAAAGGAGAAAGGTGGGCTGGTGTGATATGGCTCAGTGTAGAACCCTGATGGTCTGCACAGAACCTTGGGTTTAATCCCCAGTACTTCAGTGTGTACCCTGCCATACCACTAACAGTCGTGGAAATAACAGAAGAAAAACAGTTTGCTACATTTGACAAAGACCTCTAGTTCATTTTGAACTTAGATTTTACTCTTAATTTATGATAGTTTGGCAGTTCAAATATGTGAATTAAAGTTATTATCTTAAAAAATTTTGGCTGCTATAACAAATACCACAGAATAAGTGGCTTAAATACCCAAAACCCGTTTCTCATACTCTTGGTTCTAGAATGTCAGCTGGGAACCCTTTCTAGCTGTATCCTCACATAAAAGACAGACTGAGTTCTCGTCTCTTCTTCTTTGTAATAGTTTGAATGTAATTGGCCCTCATCTCATAATCTCATAGGAAGTGGCACTATTAGGTGTAGCTTTGTTGGAATAGGCATGCCTCGTTGGAGGAAGTATGTCACTGTGGGGGTGGGCTTTGAGGTTTTCTATGGTCAAGATGCCTTCCAGTGTCTCAGTCCACTACTGTTGCCTTCTGATCAAGATGTAGCCATCACCATGTCTGCCTGCACACTTCCATGCTCCTTGCCATGATGATAATGGACTGAACCTCTAAAAGTGTAAGCAAGTCACCCCAATTAAATATTTCCTATGTCGCCTTTAATCCCAGTACTCTTGAGACAGAGGCAGATGGATCTCTGTGAATTTGAGACCAGCCTGGTCTACAAGAGCTAGTTCTAGGACAGGTTCCAAAGCTATAGAGAAACTGTCTCGAAAAACAAAAACAAAAAAACAATTTTTTTCCTTATAAGAGTTGCCATGGTTATGGTATCTCTTTACAGCAATATAAACCCTAGCGAAAACAGAAGTTGGTACCAGGGACTGGGGTATTGCTGTTACAGGTCTGACCATGTTTTTGTTTGGAGGAATTCGAACTTTGGTGTTTTGGGTTAAGGAAGAAATAGAATGCTTTAAGCACTGCTTAATGGCCCATACTAATAGGAGCATGGAAGATAGTGGTGCTGAGAGTTATTTGAACTGTTGGGGGCTGGCTCAAGAGTTTCAGAGGAAAATTTTAGTATGTTGCCTAGAGATTGTTCTAGTCATATTTTGGTGAAGAACATGGCTGCTTTTTGCCCTTGTCTGAAGAGGGTAAAGTGAGTATGATTTTATAGGGGATTACAGTTAAGAGATTGCTTTGGATTCATTCTGTTGGCAGAGGAAATTTCAAAACAGCCTGGTATAGCCTCTGTCATGTGGTTATTGCTGGTAACTATAATGAAGATATATGATGAAAAGGAACAAACTGAGAAAATAAAAATATAAAATGTACAGGTTGATCAAAGAGGCACCAGGAAGTGGAATGAAGCTAAATCCTGTGTTCAAGGAGATAAACAGGTTAAGAAATGGAATAAATGGAATGTTGACCTCAGGGTAAGATCCCACCCTAGTCAGTTTCCAATTTGTGAAAAGGAACTAAAAGAAAGTTTAGAACTGGTTGTGGTGGTGCACACCTTTAATTGAACAAGGGGGGCCATGTTCCAGCCCCCAGTAAGCAGCAGATTTTGGCAGCTTCGGCCACATGGTTCTGGAATTAAGGGTAGAAGAAAGGAACTATGAAATTTGCCCCTGAGACTAAGGAAAGCTGCTGAGGCCAGGCATGTGTCAGGGGTGTCCCTGAATGGAGGTCATGAAGCTGAAGCATGATTACCCTGGAGAACCTAAGAAGCAGGAGATGCCAGAGCCGTGGGACACCTGTTGAGGAGAACTGCTAACAGAGCGGAACCAGCCCTGAGAGAGAAGTGCGCTGCAGTCAACAAAGCTGAACAGAGCTGGAGATCTGAAGAGCACTTTGACATCAGACATGGAGGTGCAGAGTTTGGAGTTTGCCCATCTGGGTTCTGGTCTTGCTTTGGTCCAGTATTTCCTCACTATGCTTCCTTTCCGATGTTTTGAAATGGTAATGCATATCCTGTGCCATTATATATTTGAAGTATGTGTCTGTTTTGATTTTTATTTTATAGGGGATTACAGTTAAGAGATTGCATGAGTCTCAGAAGAGACTTTTGACTTTTAAACACTGTTTAGACTGTGATAGACTATGGAGACTTTTTAACTTGAACTAAATGAATTTGTATTATGATGTTGTTACAATCTTATGGGGGCCAGGGAGTGGAATGTGGTAGTTTTAATGTAATTGACTCTCATAAACTCATAGGGAGTAGCACTACCAGCTCCCAAATAATGACACAGAGACTTCTTTTGAGTATGAAAGCTTGGCCTTAGCTTAGGGTTGCTCCCAACTAATTCTTAAATTGTCACATTTATATTAATCTGCATTCTGACATATGGTTTGTTATCTCTGCTCAGTACCATGCACCCCACTTCCTCCGTGTTTGGCTGGCAAATCCCCAACTCTCTGATTCTTCCCAGAGTTCCTATCTCTGCCCATAATTCCCACCTATACTCTTCCCGCCTAGTTACTGGTCGTTGAGCTCTTTATTAAGCCAGTCAGAAGGCACCTTAGGCAGATGAGGTAAAACAGAAACACATCTTCACAGTGTACAAAAAGATTATCCTACATAATTAGGAGTTGTGGTTTTGTTGGAGTAGGTATGGCCTTATTGGAAGAAGTGTGTCATTGTGGGGGTGAGCATTGAGGTTTTCTATGCTTAATATATTGCCCAGTGTCTTAGTCCACCCCTGTTGCCTTCTGATTAAGATGTAGTCAGCACCATGTCTACCTGCACACTGCCATGCTCCCTGCCATGATGATAATGGACTGAACCTCTAAAAGAGTAAGTGAGCCACCCCAATTAGATGTTTTCCTTATGTGTTGCCATGGTTATGGTGTCTCTTCATAGCAACAGAAACCCTAAGATACTTTTTTTTCTAATGGTTTTTCAAGACAGAGTTTCTGTTTGTAACGCTGGCTGTTCTGGTACTTTTTCTGTAGACCAGGCTGACCTTGAACTCAGAGATCTGACTGCCTCTACTTCCTGAGTGCTGGGCTTAAATTAAAGATGTGCACCACTGCCATCTGACTTCTAAGTCTTGGCTGTTCTGGTACTTTTTCTGTAGACCAGGCTGACCTTGAACTCAGAGATCTGACTGCCTCTACTTCCTGAGTGCTGGGCTTAAATTAAAGATGTGCACCACTGCCATCTGACTTCTAAGTCTTTTTCTTTTTTTTTTAAATTTATTTATTTATTAAAGATTTCTGTCTCTTCCCCACCACCGCCTCCCATTTCCCTCCCCCTCCCCCTAAATCTTTTTCTTAATAGGTACTAATCTATCCCGAGATGTTTATTCTTAAGACCTGATTAAATCCCAGAGACTTGTCAAAGTAGCTTTCACATAGCTGTTTCTTGGAACACATGCATTCAGTTCATAGTAGTGTTAGATGAACTTATACCCTTACATGTAATACTGAATTTTGGGCTGGGGAGATGGCTTAGTCTGTAAAGAGCTTGCTTCACAACTATGAGGACCTTCATTCAGACCCCTAGTGCCTATATAAAAGCCAGATGTGGTGGTTCTCCTCTTTAGCTCCAGGGTGTGGCAGGGGTAGAGACAGGAGGGTTTCCCTCAGGGACCCACTAGCCAGCCAGTAAAGCCAATAATCAGTGTCAGAGACTCTATTTCAAGATAAAAAGTGGTCAGTGATAGAGGAAGACACTCAGCATTGACCTCTGTCCTCTCTACAGGCACATACAGGAGCACATCAGCACACACAAAACATGTTTTAAAGCATCTGTTTAATGTGTGCATGTGCACATGCCATAGGATGTGGAGGTCAGAGGACAACTTGTAGGAGTTTGTTCTCTCCTTTCACCATGATGGTTCCAGGGTCGGAACACTTGTTCACTGAACCATTTTGTCAGCCCCTGAAGTTTATTTTAATTAGAAAATTTATTACTTAACAATCTGTTCTGACTAAGAAGAAAATTAAAACCAGGTATGGTGGCACACACCTGTAATCCCAATATTTGAGGTGGAGACAGGAGGGTCAGGCTACTTAGGGAGTGCAAGGCCAGCCTGGGATTCATGAGACCTTGTCTAAAAACAGAGAAACAAGCAAGCACCCAAGAAGGCCAGTGATACGGCTCAGTAGGTAAAGATACTTGCAACATAATCCTGGCAATTTGTTTTCAATCTCTTGAACCCACACAAAGGAGGAAAGAACAGATTTCATAAACCTGTCCTCCAACCTTCACATATATGCCATGGCATGTCTGTCAACCAATCATGAACACATTGTAATAATACAAACAGAAATGATTCCAATAAAGAGGAACTTGGTCATCTGAATATAGTCATGGATCCCTATAATCCCAGTGTTTGGGAGACTAAGGAAGGAGGCTTGGGAGTTAAAGGCCTGCCTGGTCTACATAGCAAGTTCAAGGCTAGCCTTAGTTATAACAAGACCTTATGAGGGTGAGGAGAAAGAGGTCAGATACAGATAGGTAAGGAGAATAAAACCTATAAATCTACAGTTTCAGGACACACCTGAAGCCACAAGATACAAAGAAATTCAGCCTAAGAAACTAAGTGCTGAAAACCAGAGGGAATCAGGTGGAGAGCTCCAGAGAAGCTGGTTTCACTGTGGTGGGGAAGCAGCTTCTGACTAGACTGAACTGAAAATGAGGTTTGAGGGGATATGCATACATAAAAGAGGTCGGTATACAGGAAAGGCAGCAGACGGCAAACTAACCAGATGGCAGCTTTGTCAGCCTACCTTGGTAATTTAATGAGACCCCGTCTCAAAAATTGGGAAAGGTAGGACTGGGGAGATGCTCATCTGCTAGGAGAACCTACTACTCTTCCAAAGGACCTGGGTTTGGTTCTCAGCACCCACATTTTGACTCAGAACCATCTGTAACTAGTTCCCTAGGATCCAACACCCTATTCTAACTTCCATGGCACCAGACTTGCACATGTGTTCTTGTAGACAAGACACTCAAAACAGATACTTTAAAAGTTTTTAAAAATAAATCTTAAAAATACTTTAAGGGGCTGGATAGATGGCTTAGCAGTTAAGAGCACTGGCTGCTCTTCCAGAAGACCCAGGTTCAGTTACCAGCACCCACATGGCAGCTCACAATTGTCTGTAACTTCAGTTCCAGGGGATCCAACACTCTCACAGAGACATACATGCAGGCAAAATACCAATGCACATAAAAAAATGAATAACTCTTTTAAAAATATTGTTTTAATTTTTTTAAGGTGAAAAGAGGGCTGAGAATGTAGGTTGGTGGTGGAACACTTGCCCAGCATCCAGTGACCATTGACTTAGTCCCTGGTGTGGCAGAAGAAAATGAGGATGGGTTTAGGCTGTAGAGGACCTCAGGTGTGGGGATCAGCGCATAGCAGCATGGATTTTGCTGGCATTGATGGGAACAGAAGGACATGGGGAATGCAGGGCTCTACTGAGGATAGTTAAGTGGACAGTCATGTAGATCTAAAATACAGTAGAGACCAGTGGGCGACAGTTGACATGCCAGGTAGCTGAGAGTGCCCTGGGGGAATTGGAAGCCTGTTTAGGCAGTTTCCGGTAAGAGACAGAGCAAAAAGAAGGGAGGGGCATCCTGGGCTGACTGAGGTTGAGCAGTGACAGGACTGGCTCTGTGCCAGGTTAGATGATACTTGTTGCTTGAGAGACCTGTTTTTACAGTTGTCAGGGAAACAAGGCTTTGACTTGGGGACACTACTTTTTCTGAAAGTGACATAATGTGGCCTGATATCAGGAAAGTGAGCTGTAGTAACAGTGCTTAGTCGTGCAAAGGTTAGCAGAGAATTAGGGAGTGTTTCTCCTCTCCTGCCCCTGAACATCATTGCAGATTGCCCCAGGGAAGCCTCAGCCCAGCAGCCTTCCTGTTCCTGCAGAATCCTATGGCTTCATGTAGTCAGCTTCATCTTTTTCTTTTAGTGGGGTCCCTAGGATCTCATAGGATCCTGCCCTCTGGTAACCATATTCAAGGTTGATGTGCTCCCTTTAGCAAGAAGGATGTCCTGAGGGGATGAGGGTGGAAAAGGCTTTCCTGGCCAGGAAATCAGGAAAGCTACCAAGCAGAGAATGGTATAGTTCTTTCATGTGTCTGAAGGGGGCTGAGGGGAACCTATGACTATCAGGAAAAACAAGGATGTGACAGTGCACAGGGTGACCCTTGCCGACCTCATATAAAAGAATGTTGGAAGAGGCTGGTGCACCCGTCACAGGCGAGAAGATGGTGATCACAGCCTGTGATGGACATTTGGTCGATACAAACCCTAGAGGTTGTTCCTGTGAGGGGCCTACCTCATGGGCAGAAACTCAGGCAGTTTCTGGCTACATTCCAGGCCATGTTGTGAGCAAACTGTGTTCCGTGAACCTCTGTCATGGCTCTGGGTCTGCAAGGTCTAACTGTCAGGACTGAGGGTGTTTGGACCAGACTGCGGCAAAGAAAGTGGGGGGGGGTGCGGGGGTAGAAAGTGTGAGCCTGAAAGGCAAGACAAGTTGCTCTCCTTGGCAGTGACATACTGTTCTCATGTCCTCCAAAGGTATGACCCAAGGCACAATCGCTGGTTCCAGATCCAGTCCTTGCAGCAGGAACACGCAGATCTGTGTGTGTGTGTCGTGGGCAAGTACATCTACGCTGTGGCCGGCCGTGACTACCACAATGACCTGAGTGCCGTGGAGCGCTATGATCCTGCTACCAACTCCTGGGACTATGTGGCCCCACTCAAGAGGGAGGTAAGGAAGCCCTCCAGTAGGAGCCTTCCCAGTTCCCTTCCAGATCTGTTCTTGCTGACACAAGCTGGAAGATTTCCAAATATGTCAAAACAGAGGGACTCGGAGCCTGGAGGGCAGCCTGATTCACAGTCTTTACTCAGACTCCTCCTTGCAGGAAAACAGCCGTGGGGCCTCCCAGAGGCCACAGAATGAGACCTTTGGAGGTCTTATTTTTATAAAGACAATAATCGTCATGTACATACAGCATAGCACCTTGCTTCGGTCCAGTTTGGAGATGCTTAAAATTATGTACATGATGCAAAGGTAATGCTTTATGGGGTGCATCTAATTCTTTTTCTGGTTCCTGGGTACTTTGACCTAGCCCCAACTACCTGTGGTTTCAGGGCAAGGATGGGCCTTGTTGGCATCAGCTCTAAAGCCCTGGCCTCTGAAGAAAGATGTTGAGGCTGTTGTGCACTTGCTCCAGGCTCATGCCTTAGAGTCACCAGGCCTTCCAGAATCAGGATGGTGTAGTGGTCACACATAAAAACTCTGCCCAACAGGGACCTGGACAAGACCTGTGGCTCTGGAGTCTTTCCACTACCTGTCATTTTTCTCTCTCACCCTTCCTCAAGCTCTTGGGGATTAAGACTTGGCCTCAATGGATTGAGGTCAGGATCTTCTGGCCAAGTCACCCACACAGCAGGCCTGATTCCTGTCATCTTCTCTACAGGCCCCCAGCCATGCCAGATCCTTGCTCTTTAGCTTCTTTGCAGGGAAGGAGGCCCTGCCCTAGTTGTGGAGAAAGGAGCAGATTTTGTATGGAAAATATCTGGGGCTGTTGAGATCTGATCTCTGAGGAGTTTGAGAAAGGTTTGTGGACAGAGCTGCAGTTCTTCATCTTGGCCACATAGGAGCAGTCTTGAGCTTCATTCAGTTTATTCCGCAGCTAGTCCCCTTCATTTCTTTGTGCATGTGTTCATCTCTTCCACTAAGTCATGGAGACCCAGTGGTGACAAATGACAAACCCTCCTCCAACAGGTGGATTGCAGAAGAGACTTATTAATCAACCCAAACACTACTAGAGTAGTTACAGTAAGTAGATGAAGGAAATGACATCTGTCTGAGTAAGTGTCAAAGTAAGGCCTAAAAATAAATTAGCCATTTTCAGTGGACAAAGGCGCTCCCAGGCCCGAGAGAGACGAGCTTTGAAGAGCCTGAAGAGTAAAGAAGTAAGGAGGGCAGTGTTTGGACCTGTGTGGTCTAGAACTGGGCCAGCCTGTGGAGGTCGAGGGAAATGGGAGGGCTGAGAAGTGGTTTGGAGGCCACTCGAAGATGTTTGTAGACGTAGATGTAAAGCTAGACCCTTTAGACAAATGAAACAGAACAAGAGACAGATGTGGTGACAGTGCTTGTGATCTCAGTGCTGGAAGACAGACAGGAGGGTCACAGCAAATTTGAGGTCAGCCTGGTCTGCATAATGAATTCCAGGGCTACATAGCAAGACCCTATCCTAACCAAAAGAACAAAACAAAACAAAAACAGAAGACAATGTTAAGGATATGGGCTAAATGAGTTTATAGACTTGATGTCAAACATTTAAGCCATGAAAAAGGAAAACTGATAAATCAGATCTTTTCAAAATTAAAAACTCTTGCTGGCAAAAGACCTTTTTAAAAAGTGCATTCATTTGATGGGTGGTGGCTCACGCCTTTAATCCCAGCACTTGGGAAGCAGAGGCAAGTGGATCTCGGTGGGTTTGAGGATAGCCTGGTCTCGAAAAACCTAAATAAATAAATAGACAGACAGATAGATAAATAAATAAATAAGTGTGCCTATTTTTGTTGGTGTGTGGCAGGGGACTTGCCAGTGTCAGAGAACAGCTTCCAGGAGTTAGCTCTCTAATTCCTCCGTGTGAATCCTAGGAATCAGACTAGGGCCTTTGGGGTGGGCAGCAAGAACTTGTAGAAATTGAGCCATCTCACAAACCCCACCTCCACATTTTTTTAAAAGAAACTTATGAAAAAAGTTACTGAGTAGCAAAAAAATAGATGCAAACCATATGTCTGAACCATAGTATTGAAGAAGTCAAGTCTAGTATTGGGGTTTGTACTTTTAATCACTGTATGAGGCTCCTCTGTGCTATAGAGAGAGCCTCTGGAAAAACAAATAAGACAGGAGGAAGTAGGAGGGAGCAAAAGGGTGGAAGAGATTTCACTGAGAAGATAGACAGATGAACACGTAAGAAAATAGCATCGTTCATCACAAGCCACAGTGAGTGCTGCCTGAAACAGAAAGTGGCTGCTCCTCCGAAGTTCATGCTATACAAGGTATACAAGGTCACAGGTCGCCTGTGCTCTGCCTGTGCGAATGTAAAGTAGTGGCAGCATCTTCCAGCTGCCGTGCAACTCAGAGCTTGCCATCTTGGGGATTTATCTCGGGAAAATGAAGACTTTACCATGGATAATAATAACCACTTTTTTTTGGATAGTAGCCAGAAAGTGAACAAATGTCCTTCAACAGGTGAATGGCTTAATAAACTGGTTGATTCACAGCAATAAAAATGGAGAACCTAGACGGATAGAAAGCCAGTTGTAAAGGTTCTATTTTCAGACCAGGTAAGATGGTGTGTGCCTGTAATCCTAGCACTTGGGAGGCATAGACGGGGAATCTTGAGGCCAACTTGAACAGTATAGTGAGTTCAGGACAGTCGTGGATTCACAGAGAGTTTCAGGATAGAAAGATCTTGTATCAAAACAAGACCAAACCTGTTCTATCTTAGTTATATGTTCTTGAATGACAGCATTGTAGAAATGGGGAAAAGACTGATGATTCTCAGACATTCGGTATGGGGATTTGGATCAGGAGAGAAGTGGCTGTGACTATTGTCAACTTAAACTGACCAACAGAGAGATTAGTTCTCCCAAGCCAAATGTTTGTTCGGGAACAGCACAGCACTGCAGTCTGGACACACCATCACTGGAGTGGGGGTGTTCTTTGTATGGTTGTCCTTTGCGATCTGACCCTCCAAGGAGAGTGCAGTCTGTGAGGCTGAAGTCATAACAGTATCTGTAAAACCTACACATCTGAGCCTGCTCTGTCACAAGCCTTATCCCAGCTTGGGAAACAGAGATAGGAAGAGCAAAAGGTCAAGGGGAGCCTGGACTACAGAGTATAAAGCTAGACCCTTTCTGAAAGTAAAAAAATTGTAAGGGTTGCTGGGTGTGGTGGCATAGTCATTTAGTCCCATAACTCAGGAGGTAGAGGCAGGTAGATCTTTGTGATTTTGTCTACAGAGCACATTCCAAGATAGCCAGAAAGAACTACACTTTCTCAAAAACACCCCTCCCAAAAAAGAAAGAAATGTAGGGGCTTGGAGTGTAGCTTAGTTGGTAGAGTGCTTGGCTAACATGCATGAAGTTCAGCTCTCAGTATCAAATAACCCTAGAGTCATGCACACACCTATAATCCTACCCAAAATTGGGTGGATTGAGGTGGAAGGAGAGAGATCAGAGGTTCAGGGTCATCCTTGGCTACGTAGTCTATAAAAAAAAAAAGGTAAGTATGACTCAGTGGTAGGACATTTACCTTCATTTGCAAGCCCATGTGTTCAGTCCCCTGTCCTGTATTACTTAACACGTGGTACAATATAAATGATATGTAAATTCTTTTATACAGAAGACTGAATCTCTGTACATGTTCAGTACAGATGTAGTATTTTAATTGAAATATTGTTTGTCCTTGTTTGGTTGAATCCAGAGATGCAAACACATGGGTATGGAGAACCGACTATATTTGACACTTTGTCTCAATCTTTTTCTTTTCCTCCCTATAACACACTTCCTGTGGGTGGGAACTATCTGCAGACACATCTGAAAAGATTGGGTGATAGAAAGGGCAGGTTCTCGCTGCCAGTGCTTCTCTGGCAGCTTGGGGCGGGCCTTGGTTTTCTTGTTCCCTGTCCAGATGTTTCCTTTAGGGACAAAGAAACACAAAGATTACAATCAGTCTGGGTCTGTAGTTAGCATACCCTCTTGGAAAGAGGTTAGGGATCAACAAGTAGGGCAGTATAACCTGATAGAATCCGGGGTGAGTTATCCTCAGTATGTGAAGGTACATCAGATGTGAAATCTTGATTAGTGTGCTATCAGGCAGTTGCAGAGTGGTGACGGCAGCTACTACTGGCCATCTTGCTCACTGCCTTCTTGCCTATCCCCTGCCTTTCCTGTCCCTTTTGGTGACTCCAAACAGGTGTATGCCCATGCAGGCACCACACTGCAGGGAAAGATGTACATTACCTGTGGTCGCAGAGGAGAGGACTACCTGAAGGAGACACACTGCTACGACCCAGGAAGCAATACCTGGCATACTCTGGCTGATGGGCCCGTGCGACGTGCCTGGCATGGCATGGCTGCCCTCCTCGACAAGCTGTTTGTGATTGGAGGCAGCAACAATGATGCTGGCTACAGGAGGGATGTGCACCAGGTGAGCTGGGTCCAGGGAGTTCCCCTGTACCCTCTGGTTCCATTCATGCATAGCCTCCCTACTGTGTATATCCTTCACCAGAAGGGCGCATATGTTAGGCTTGTTGAACACATACCAACTTATCATCACTCCAAGCCCACAGCTTACATGAAGGTTCATACTTAATACTGCACATTCTAAATAATACAAACATAGGACTGCCATAGTAGTTTCACTTGTGCCTTTACTTATTATGTTTTCATCAAAAAGTTAACATACCCATCCATGCTGGATGTGGTGGCACACACCTTTTGTCCCAGTACTGCTCGGGAGACAGATTTCAAAGACAGCCTAGTCTATAAGAGGGAGTTCCAGGACAATCAGGGCTACACAGTGAAACTCTGTCTAAAAAAAAGTTACCATACCCACATTGTAGACCCTCCAACAAAGACCAGAGAAGAATTGACTTGTACTGTTCGCTCTCAATCTGTCTGTGGCTTGTTTCTAGCTGTTCATAGTCAAAGAGCATCCCAGGCCAAGTTTGGTAGTCCATTTCTGTAACCCCAACACTTGAGCCTGAGGCTGGAGGATTCCAAGTTTAAGACAAGTCTGGGCTATTCAGTAAAATGAAATTAAAGAAACAAAATGTGCTTTTCTCACCAGTGTTGTCCCCAGTGTTCTCCACTTTAACATTGTGTGTGTGTGTGTGTGTGTGTGTGTGTGTGTGTGTACATTGAGAAATTAAACAAACCCAGGATATCACATGTCCTAGAGAGACTCTATACCACAGTTAATCTACAGTTGACTTTTATTTTGAGGTAGAGTTTCACTTAGTTGCCCAAGCTGGCCTTGAACTCACCTTGCAGCCCCATCAGAACTCCTAGCTTGGGCAATCCTGCCTCGCTTCCTTTAGGTGTGCCAGTGCAGCAGCAGCTGCTGTCTGCCCCAGCTCCAGTACGGGGCAGCACTCTGTTCTCAGTGTATCATCTGGGTTCGTCTAAGCTTCACTCCACGTTACATTATGAATAATACTGTCATGAATCTCAGCCCCTCCCCCAGACATTGACCTGGAAGCGCTGGGGAGTGAGGCTTGGCCGCCTGGATTAACATTCCCTCACCTGTAGAACTTGACTAGTGTAAAGGTTCTCATTGTTTCTAGCACAAATTGCCACAAACCTTAATAAGATGAATTTATTGTCAGTCATAAGTCCAGCAGACTGACATCAAAATGTCAATGGGGTATCTTTCCCTGTTGGCAGTATTTAGTTTGTGGTGACTGCAGTTTCCTGGCTAGCTGTGGACAGCCTTTCTTGGCTGCCTTCACTTGTGGTAACCACTTCATCTTTAAGCCGGCAAGGGCGGGTGGAGTCCTTCTTCAAGTCCCTTCCACCTGACTTTCCCTTTCTTATTTTGAGTAATTAAAGATGTTCCTCCATTCGTGATAGGATTGTAAATCTGTAGTTTTATAACAAACTAGAACTCTCCTAGTTCAGATGTACGTTTAACCAGGCTGGGAAAGTAGCTGTGTCCATAAAGTGCTTTCCATGGAAGCCTGAGGACCAGAGTTTGTTTCTCCACATCATAAAACTGTCTGCTTGTGACCCCAGTGCTGGGACTTGAAGACGGGCAGATCTCTCTCTCTGGAGCTTGCTGGCCAACATAACCTGATTGTTGAGCCCAGGTCTCCATGAGAGATCCTGTCTCAGAAAACGTGATGGTGACTCCTGAGGAACATGAGGTCGACCTGGCCTCCACACATGCGAATGCATTTAGCCCCTGACCTATGGGCTGCCATCACTTAGCAGCATGGGGCGCTGTAGGAGCTCAGTTGTTCCCTCTCACCCAATGTCACACAGGAATTACACTTAGTTAACTAACTCATGAAAAGGCTCTGGACCATGATTTCTGCCAAATTTTACAGCAATGTAAAGCTGAAATTTTTAAGTGAAACCTTGGGTCAGAGCTGTCTGTAGACTGGGCACAGTGTCACACTCCTGAGCTGACTCTGCAAGTTTGAAGCTAGCCTGGTCTACTTAAATAGCTACACGCTGGAGAGTGTTATGTATGTGGATGGGTCTACCCAGAAACTATGCCCCCCCCCCAAAAAAAAGCTGCCCCACAACCCTTAATCACATCTATAAAGCTAGTTTTGCCATGTAACATGGCACATTCATAGATTCCAAAGATTAGGGTGTGGACATCCTGGGGTGAGGAAGCATTATTTTGTCTATGGTACCTGGAATCCCAATTTGACCACTTAGTGAAACAGATAAGATTTTGAGCCATGGGGTGGGACAGGTGAGCCCCAGTGGTTAAGAGCACTGACTGCTTTTCCAGAGGTCCTGAGTTCAATTCCCAGCAACTGCATGGTGACTCACAACCATCTCTAGTGGGATCTGATACCCTCTTCTAACATAAAAGTGTGCATACAGATAGAGCACTCCTATACATGAAATAAATAAATCTTTAAAAAGAAAGAAAGATTTTGAGCCATTGTTACTTAGGCCTGTCACCTCAACTCGTGGCAGCAAAGTAGGAGAATTACCACGACTTCAGTGGTCATCCACACACCAGAGTCCAGCCAGCCAGACTGCATAGCAGTATTTATTTATTTTTATTTATAAAATGATCTGAATATGCACCCCAACTTGCAGTATTGATGAGATGAGACTGGCCTAGACCTCAGAGGGAGCCGCCTGCCCATCTCCCAAATGCTGGGATTAAAGGTGTGTGCTGCAACTGCCCAGCTTGAAGGAGAAATTTAAATCTCTCTCTCTCTCTCTCTCTCTCTCTCTCTCTCTCTCTCTCTCTCTCTCTCAAGACAGGGTTTCTCTGTAGCTTTGGAGCCTGTCCTGGAACTAGCCTCTTGTAGACCAGTCTGGCCTCAAACTCACAGAGATCTTTCTGCCTCTGCCTCCCGAGTGCTGGGATTAAAGGCCTGTGCTGTCCCAGCACCCAACTTAATGTCTCTTAATACATATGACTAAATTCCCTTCCTGGCATGTGAGACAGGCACACACCGGCTTTGCCATACCTTTACTGGGTTTTATGATTTCCTTCCTTCCATGGTTGCAGGTTACCAGTGACATTTTGGTTTACATTTCTTGGATTATTAGTAGATTGTTTTTTTCCAAGTCTTTTTTTTTTCTGCATTGACTATTTTATTAATGAAAAGAAGGTTGGTGGTCTTACTTGGTCAGCAAGTAGCTGCTTCCACACACACTCATGGGTATGAGTAGGGGTGCTATGAAGAGGAAAGTTGTTAGGTGGGGTCCATGGGAGCAGGAGAAGCAGGATATGGAGATGAGAGGGAGGCAAGATGTTGGCCTACAGCCAAGTGAGGCTACGAGTAACAGATGACAAAGGTGACCTGGGGTGGGCTGGCAAACTGTCTCAGACGATGCCTGTGTTGACCCTGTCCTTGGCTTTGCAGGTGGCTTGCTACAGCTGCACATCTCGGCAGTGGTCAACAGTTTGCCCACTCCCAGCTGGGCATGGCGAGCCTGGTATTGCTGTACTAGACAACAGGATATATGTGCTGGGTGGCCGATCCCACAACCGAGGCAGCCGCACAGGCTACGTGCACATCTACGACATGGAGAAAGACTGCTGGGAAGAGGGGCCCCAGCTGAACAATTCCATCTCAGGCCTTGCAGCCTGCGTGCTCACCCTGCCCCGCTCCCTGCTCTGTGAGCCACCCCGAGGGACCCCCAACCGTAGCCAGGCAGATGCAGACTTCGCCTCTGAAGTAATGAGTGTGTCCGACTGGGAGGAGTTTGACAACTCTAGTGAGGACTAGGGCTCTCATGCCTTGTTTTTGGGAGGGGATAACAGGTGGTGATGGCCATAGGGTCTGGGTTAGAATACCAAGCTCTGGGGTAGGGCCCTTCCCAAGCCCTCCTGGCTCACCAGCTGCCCTTTCCACTCTGTTTCTTCAACCAGCCTGCTGCCAGCATTTGCAAACTCTGTGGCTGTGAATTATATTACAAAGAAAAGTGCTCTGGAAAGGCTGGCTATCCTCTGAGGGAGTAATCAGGCCCATCCTCTGAACTCTGAAGGGCTGCTGTCTTGTTTGGCCTCTTCTTCCCCTTAGTCTGTTCCCTGATGGGTTAAGTAAGGTCCCTTCTGCAAGAGGTCCTGGGTCTAGCAGTCATAGCTGTGGTCAGAGCTCATGACTCCTTTCTGTGAACCACATGATCTGGTGAGCAGCTCCAGCTGCCTGCAGCTAGGCCTTGAGCAGCTGGAGAACTCTTAAGGTACAGAGGATACCGTGTACCTGGAACTGGTCCTAGGGATGAAGAGATGCCCCATAGCTGTGTGTTTCTGACCCAGTATTGTTGAAAAAAAAATGAAATAAAACATTATGCAAAAGGTGTTGTGTCTTCTATGGCTCAGTCTGGATTTTTTTTCCTTTCCAGTCAGTGCCTCTCTGAGTGGCATCCAAGGAGGCAGTTTTCAAGTCACCTGTCCTGGGGAATGGGTTTGGCCTGGGAACTGAGGCCCTGCTCTGTACCACATGGCACCACAAGGTCACTACCCTGCTTCAGACGTCTGATAAGCTCCCCAAGCTAAAAGGATGTTGGTCACAGAAACCAGGACCTGCCCCACTGAGGTGGCAAATAGCTACCTTCCTCCCAGTCAGGGCATCTAGAATGTCTACCCTGTGGCTCACCAGCCTCTCCTGCCCTAGTCCCTAGGCAGCCTGCCTTTGGCTGTTGCAGTCTCTGATTGTGGTGCTGAAGGAGTAACTTAGACCCATCCTTGGAGAGCCTAGGATGGTTCGCTTCACTGGATGGATGACATCCAGGCTGGTTGAAGGTAGAAAGTTCTTGGCTCCCGGGGGTGTGATTCAATGCTGAAGCACTTGCCTAGAGTATGATCCAGACATGAAAATAGAAAGACAGTGAAGTCCTAGTCTGTGTCAGGAAATAGATCTAAGGCACAAAAGAAGGGGTGGCAGTGTCTATCAACCAATTGTGGGTTTCTATATAGGACTTCTTCCCACCTCATGACTTCCCAAAAGTTTGTCAGATGACCCTTGAGTAATCAATCATCTTGGGGGCTACGTTAGCATAGCAGGTGAATCTCTAGTCGCCTTTATTAGCACCTCCCCTACCCATTGTATGTCTGGTGGCCTCAGAGTCCAAATCTTACTTCCAGAACACCTTCCTTGCTGTTTGCTCCAAGATCTTCAAGTGCAGATTCCTATCACAGACCTCCCGCCAGGAATGAGCAGCTGGACAGAGGGAGCACCCAGTCTTCCCACTGGTGCCCTTTCAAGGAAGGGGAGAATGCAGAGGGCTGGAGTGATGGATGGGCTGAGAAAGGGTAGTTGATCACTCTGGGTCCCAGAAGGCTGTGGGTTGGAGACTTGAAGTTGGTATAGTCCAGCAAGCTGTATCTGTAACCTCACTGTCTTAAGATTTTGGGCCCCTAAGGGAAAGATGACATCACACAGATACCTCAGGGTGACAAACCCCACACAAATGTTAACACCTGCCTGAAGAAGCCACTTCTTCAAGGGCACGTGGCCACTTCCCCCAGTTCCAAGTAGGGCACCAATTTGCAGGTCTCAGAGTACTTTGTGTACCTGTGTGATAACACTGTTGTCATCCAAGCCAAATGTGGCCTAGGTTTACAGAAGAGTTCTGGTTGGCCAAAGGGTAAGGAGAGCCCTCTGAGGTCATACGGGTCTTTCCGGTTGTGTATTCTGGCTTTATCTATACTGCACTCTCAGGACATGAGCTATCTGGCCTCATCTCGGTCTCATGCCCCTTGCCCACAACCACAGGAGGGTATGAAGTCTCTGATGACACCCACTGCCCAGTGTCACCACCCCCAATGTCAAACTGTAAACCAAAGTAAACCTTTCCCCTTTTTAAATATATATATATATATATATATATATATATATATATATATATATATATTTAAACTCAAACTCACAGATAGCTGCCCACCTCTGCCTCCCAAATGCTGGGATTAAAGACTGCCGCCACCACCCAGCAAACTTTTTTTTTTTTTTTTTGGTTTTTCGAGACAGGGTTTCTCTGTAGCTTCCAGCAAACTTTTTTGTTGCTTTTGTGAACATATTTTGTCACAGCAGCAGGAAATGTAACACAACATCCAGAGGCATCTGGAGGTGAACCTACTAGGCTGCAGTGTACACCAGGTGCTCAGGTAGGAGCGCACCCTGACTTAGGAAGATGGGTAAATGGGGGGTGTAGGTGACGTGTAGAGTCATGTAAGAAGGGTGTCCTGTAGGCTGTGCTTTCACAGACATCGAGCCATGGGAGGAAGCGAGTAAACTGATGCCATTGGAATGTGGCCCAGCCAGGGTTTCCCCTAAGGTCCAGTAAGGTCAGTACCTACAAAGTCTGGGGTGAACTTGGCAACCACAGGCACTTCTGCTGGTGGCAACCGTGAGAGCCTCCTTGGGGAGGGCACTGCTGAAGGCAGAGCTGTGCTCAGGCTCAGCTTCCCAGAAGTGCTTGGCCTATTGACTTGTGTTGAGAAGTGTTTGCATTTGTGACCACATAGAAAGACTTCCTTTTACCCACCTCACCTCCCTGCTGCACCACCAGCCTCACAAGGCTGAGGGCTGAGAAGAGACCTGAGGTCCCACCCCCTCCCCCAGCCTGCTAATGCCTCTGGCCTTGAACCTGTCCATTGTTCTGGTCCTTCAGGCTCCCTTTCCACACCACCTGTCCCTGATACTCAAGGTGCCTTCTGCTTGCTACTCAAGAGGATGTTGTCTAATTTCCCCCTCTAGTCAGAAGAACAAACTCCTCCTTGGTGTGACGTGGCTGCCAATGGGTGTCTGAACTTCTTGTTCGGGGTCTGGGACACAGTCTACCCCCTTGAGCTCTCTGACCTGAGCTGTGGTAACCATAAGTATTGTGTTCAGCTATTCCTGGGTGAAGCCAGTGATTCAAGACAGTTTTGAAAGTAGAGCTTTCCTGTTAACAGTAAAGGGCCGACCAAGGGCTCCTGCCCTAAGCCTCCATCTTGCCTAGGGGTTTCATCGCTAAACTTACGTAGAGAATTGGGAGAAGGATAGCTTTAATCATGGCCACGTTGGTGCTAGGATGGTCATTGATTCTGCAGCTCCTTTGGCAGGCATGCTGATGTCATACTAAGGTCACTGGAGGTTCCTGGTGAAGGAAACTTACAAGTCTTAGAAGGCTTCTTGTTTCTCTTCCTTGACAGCTCATTTTAGTACACAGGAAATAAAGCAAAAAAAGCAGATTTGGTAGAGACAGATCAGCCTACTTAGTAGCTTCCCCATGGTCCTGCTTGTCCTGATGTAATAGGGGTCTCTGTAAGCATTGCAGCTTGGATGGAAAGGGAGGGATCCTGGCAGTTGGGAGCCAAGGAATACCAGAAAGTCACCATAAGCCTAGCAGCTTGCAACCCTGCTCTAGAAGGGAAAGGTTTCGGCAATACAAGTGTAACAGTTCTGCTTTGGCAGGGAAGTCTTTCCCCAGCAAAGTTGATACAGTTTCTGCAAAGTTGATACAGTTTCTGCAAAGTTGATACAGTTTCTGCCAAAGTCCAATGTAACAACTTGGCTCTGCTAGGGGAACCGTTATAGTATTGCTCGGTTTCCGGGGGTCTGGCAGAAAAAGTCAGGAGATTTGTTGGGAGAGAAGAATGGAGGAGGGTGATGCCCTCTGCCAGGGTGGGAAACCTGCAGCTGCAAACTGAACAGGTACAGGGCTTATATAGGGCTTCTTAGGGGTGGGGTTTTTCCAAGGTGAATATTTTCAAGATGGCAATTGGTTGAATTTCAATCCCAAATTTTGGGCAAACTCAGAGATTGGCTGGGTTTTGTGCTCAAGGATTAGTTGGTTTTTGTGCTTCATTGGTCAGGGGCAGAGTGTGTTTCTTTGGCTCTGTTTCAGACGCAAAGTGTGTTTCTTTCACTGGCCTTGTTAGTCTTTTGGCTCTGGTTTCAGGACCAGGGTGTGTTTCTTTCACTGGCTCTGGTTTCAGGTCCGAAGTGTGTTTCTTTGGCTCTGCTTTCTGGGCCTAAGTATGTTTTTTCCACTGACTCCAGGTTCATGGCCAGGGTGTGTTTCTGTGGCTATCCCTTTTACCCTTTGGTCTCCATTTGTCAGTCTTGACTCCACTTTCTGGACTTTTCCCTCGTGGGAGCCAGTAACCTTCTTGAGTTGAATTCATACCCTGGGCACCCCCAGTTACTCTGGGCACCCCAGTTCCTTTTCATCCCTTATCAGGGCTTCTGAGTTTCTCTTTCTATCTCCAATGTCCCCATCATATCAGAGACCTTGGCTGTTCCTTCTGCTCCCACCTCTCCAATATATCCTGCAGCCAACTCCTTTCCCTAGGTCTCCAGTTCATTTCCACTGGTCTTTGCCTACATCTTGCACTCTGCAGGAGATGTTGATGGCACACCACAGGGCAAGGCCCCCGAGGGGTGTCCTTGGCTTCAGTCCGAGGCCAGTGTGTGACCCAGGCAGGGCCTTTGCTGGGGCCCCTTCCCTCCCTAGCTTGGCGGCTCCAGTGCCAGTGCTGTCTGGCGAGGCGGGTGGAAAGGCGCAGACCAGGACGCTTTCGCGGACTCCTGCAGCTCCTTCCTCCCGCAGCGCTGCCCGGGCCTCCCCAACTTCGCCCGGAGTTCGTGCGTGGCCAGGTGGGGGCGGGGGCCGAGCAAAGGGGCGGAGGCGCGGCCGGAGGGTGGGGTCTGGCGCGCGGGGCGGGCGCTGCCGCCTGGCCGGCCGCGCTGGCCCAGGATCAGGGAGCCGATGTGGAATTTCCTGCCCGGCCCGGCGCCCCTCCTGCCGCCCCCCGCCCGGCCTCGCACTCCGCTTCCGGCCGCCCTCGCCGCGGCCGCACCCGCGCCCGCGCCCACCCGCGCCTGCCCCGCGCCTCATGGAGGGCGCAGGGTCCCGGGGGGCCGGGCCGGCGCGGTGCCAGGGAGCCCGAGGGCCGCCGCCGCCGCTGCTGCTGCTCTGGCTGCTGCCCGCTCTCGCGGCGTCCCAGGAGTTGAACCCGCGAGGCCGCAACGTGTGCCGCGCGCCCGGGTAGGAGCTGGGCCTGGCCGAGGCTTGGGGCACGAAGCGGGCTGGGGGTAGCGGCGCCCCATTGCGGTCCGGGGCATCCAGGACCTCGCTAAACTGGTCACACGAGTCCATCGGGCCTCCCTTGCGACTTGGGCTCGGTTCCAGGCCGAGTCTGGGCCCCCGGGGTGCATCGGAGGGCCAACTGGACCGGAGATCACCTGAGGGGATAACGGAACGCTGTGGGCCCCCAGAGGTGGTACTGTGTAGTGTCCAAATACGTCAGGAAAGACCAGAACAGGGCTACTCTCGAGGCCAAGGAAGGGTATTCCGAGGGAGGGAACAGCATGTGCACAGACAGGCTCCAGGAGCCAGTGGCTTGAGCCTGGAATGGGGGCCGAGAAGGGCGAAGGAGCGAGCTGTTCACTGGGAAAGTCTTTGAGACTGGGAAGGATGGATTTGTCTTGGTTCTTGGGCGCGGAGTGGGAGGAGGATGGTGGTGGAAGTGAGCACGGAAAAGCCGGGACCTCACTTTGGACCAGAAACTGGAGTGGTGAGGACAATGATGGACGCGCGGTGGGAGGACATGGGAACCCCTGTGGGCGCCTAGGGCAGACACTGGGTGCGCGGAGGTGGGTGTCTGAGCGGATCTTGCTGGGGAAGCCGGTGTGGGACAGGCCCAGCCAGAGGCCGAGGAGCCCGGAGCCTGTGCCGAGGGTGAAGAGCGACGCCGCGGAGTCGGCGCAGAAGCCCAGGGACCTGTCGGCTGGTCCGATCCACGACGCACTCAAGTCATCTCAGCACAGAGCCGAGGAACCCGCTGTGGGGCGCCTCTGCGGGTGCTGGGGAGACTGCATTGACACTCCAGGCTGGGGCCCCCGGTTGCGCTCTGGGTCTAAGGTCCCCCGGGGGTGTGAAACGTCAGCCAGGGTTTCGGAGGGTCAAAGTAGACAGGGGGCTGCAAGTTGACCGCGCGGTTTCCGAAATCGGATCGTGATGCGGCAGACCACTCCCGGCTGTGAGCCCCGCCTCGGAGGCGGGGGCCCGCCTGGCTAGCCATCTGCTTCGCATCGCCGCCGCCGCCTCCTCCCGGGCCTCCCCGGCCCCAGGAATGTAGCGGCAGAGGCAGGCGGGGCGGTGCCTGGGGAGGGCGGTCAGCCCGCACCAGGCCGTCTCCTCCTCCGACGGGCGGGCTCGGGTTGTGGGTGAAGCTGGAGTGGGGGAGCCCTTGGCCTCCAATATTCCCGCCGACCGATCTCAGCAGGAGGTGGGCTGTTCACACAGCCGCGATGGAATTGCCTTCATACCCTGACGACACACTGCCCCGGCTGTCTGGGTTTAACAAATACTTGAATTTTCTGGGTCTTTCTCCATCTCCGTTAAGCAGTGTTGGATGGACTTCAGCTCCTGGTGCTGGAGTTGGGGGGTAGGTTGCCGTGACTGTGTGTTGAGTGTTTGTGGGAAGAACGGTCTCTGGACTGTGCCCGCCCGAGTCTGGACCATCCTTGTGGTTATATCCAAAAAGGTCCAGGAGGAAGAGGTGCGAGCTCAGCCAGTACATCATGTTGTGCACGCTGTGCTGGGCCTGTTAGTGCAGGGACTCTGCCCCAGAGTCCAGTGCCTGTGTACCAAGTGGTTATTGAGTTGGGAGTGCCTTTCCTTTAGCATGATCAGGGGAGACCCACCAGGCTTACAGGAGAGAAGGAGGCAGTTCTGAAGGTATTTGAGACACAGCTCACCGTACACCCCTCCCCCTTCTAGAAGGTTCCTTGGAAGCCCTGCAGATACTGGGGAAGGGTGTGAGGGGGTTGCGAGGGGGTGCACAGGAGGTGTGTCCAGTGGTCTAAAAATGAGGCTGCTTTTCTTAGAGGGGACACCTAACCAGGTAAGGATGCGCTCTGAGACAGGGGATGAGCTAGTTAGGAGATGAAAGGTGGCTCTCTGGAGGCTGGAAGAGAGAGCAGACCTACTTCTTAGTCTGGTGTGAGCATGGTCTCAGCTTCACAGCATGGCAAGAGGCCACCTGAGACAGAGGGGACAGAATACAGAGGAGGTTGGCTCTTGACACTCCTGAGCTCTCTGGGTTGTGATGTCATCCAGTGGGCAGTTGCATTAACGAGTCTAGCTTTGAGGGGTCAGGCCACACTGGAGCAGATCCCATAGCATGACTCTTTACCTGGTGGGGACTGGGAGAGCTCCCTGGAGAAGCTGGCATGGACAGGACAGAGAAGAGCCATGTCTGGGGGCAAGAGGAGAGCCAGATGTGTGGGAACCCAGAGGAGGAGTAGCGGCAAAAGCTTTCTTGCTTGGATCTGGGAGTGACCAGGGACAGATATAGATCTAATGAGAGGGCTCTAAAGTGGGGGAAATGAGCTGGTTGCCACACAGCAATGGTAGTGGCCTTCAGAGCATTGATCTGTAGCACACTTCTAATTCGTCAAGGTAGTGCTCACTCCGACAGCCACCCTAGTCTGCAGTGATGATCCCTGCTAGAATGACGACGCTTGTCTTGGTGAACAGGAATGGGCTTGGGTCTGCTGCTAGCTGTAGTCAAAGGCCTCCATACCAGTAGCCCGCTCCCGTTACTGTGAATTGCCCTGCGCAGACAAGGAACTTCTCTGAGCTGCAGGGTTTTGTTTATGTTTTTGTTTTTGGAGACAGGGTTTCTCTGTAACTTTGGAACCTGTCCTGAAACTAGCTCTTGTAGACCAGGCTGGCCTCGAACTCACAGAGATTCGCCTACCTCTGCCTCCCAAGTGCTTGGATTAAAGGCATGCACCACCACTGCCCGGCTAGCTGCAGGTTCTTTAGCTAAACAGTGGGACTTGAAGCTGCTGGACTGTGTGTAAAGGAACATGCCACCAAGGATGATGAGCTGAGTCCAATCGCCAGAACCCTCGTGGTGGAAGGAGAACACTGATCTCCACAGTTGTCCCCAATCTCCACATGCACAAAGTGGTTTGTTTATATGCTGTCTCTGTCTCTCTCTCTCTCTCACACACACACACACAGGTGGAGGGAGATAAATGTATGTTTGCATGCTTGTTTGTTTTAAAAAATGGGACCCAGGGATCTGACCAGAGGAAAGTTGAGATGCTTGCAGTTTGCTGGTTACTGCAGTCTGCTTTCCCACATATGTTGACCCATCTGTAAACACCATTGAGTGTGGCCCTAGATCCAGACTCCCAAGCACAGAACCGTGTACTAGGCCAGCCAGGGAGGACAGGACTGAGTGTTTCTGGGCTCCCACCAGGCCACCTGGCAATTGTGAAGAAGCGCTATCTGGAGAGTCTGGTCTAGAGCCAGGTGGAAGTGAGACATGGGCCTGTGGACCCTGGTCTCTCTGAGAAGGGATCCTTGGCATCCCTGGGGCAAGGTGGATGGGCAATGTGGACAACAAAAACAGGCATGTTTCGTTTTCTGTGGTTTACACTTGTGTCTGTGGAAATATGCAAAGCCCATTCCCCTAGTTTAAGGTTTTATGAGCCCTGTCCCTAAGGACCCAACTTTGATCTGGGGGAGAACTCTTTGGCTGGGCACAGGGCCTTTTGAGGCAGCTAGATTGTATCTACAATATTATTATTACCCCCAAACTGGTCTGGGGGCAGTGTGGGCTTTCCTTTTAACCTGCCCCCAGACCCTGCAGGGTTCTAAATTCCCTAGCCTCAGAGGAAGCACATTTGTTTTCTCTAAACTGTACATGGATGTTACATTTCTGTAGGATGGAGGTAAAACTCTGGAGCTCAGGAGGCTCTGGGGAGCTATGGCTTCAGCGACTGTCCTTTCTACTGTAATGGGTACACCCAAAGTCAATTCCAAGGCACCCTCCCTGGCTTCATTTGACAGGGCTTTCACACCAGAGGCCTTTCCAGGATGAACCACCCTGAAACGATGCAGTCAGAAATTCTGGGGTGTAGCTCAAGGTTTCGCCCGTCAGCAGAAGTCCCCTGAAAAACAGACATAGCATGCACTTTGTAAGGTCAAATAAACAAGAGTAAAACATTAAATACAACTAGATACTCCAGTCCGCCTGCCGCTGGAAGGCGCTGGGCCTCAGTTTACTTTGACTCCTATGTGTGGTTCCCCGGGCAAGGTTCCCAGGTGTCTGCCTCCAGGAAACCCCTCCTGGGAACTCTGCAGGGTCTATACTGGCGCCATCCTCTCCTCAAGGATGCTCTGCCACCCTGGGTTTTAGCCCCACGTGCCCTCAGGCCCATCTGGCAATGGTGCCATCGTAGTCATGTCTCATTTGGATCCCTAACACCCATCTGGCTAGGCCCCGAACCCTGAGAAATGTGCTAGACCTTCAAAAAGATCGTGAGAGGCAGGTGGCTCCCTACTCCTGCTCACAGTGGCCCCTTCTTGGCCTCACTGTGTCCGATTTCTTATCCTTGAGGCTGATGGGATGGAGGAGCCCCCCCCCCCCCCCGTAGATGACAGTTCTTGGAGGTGAGCTCTTGGTGTCGTGCTCTTTGCTCCTTTTGTATGAGCCAGAATTCTGGGGCGGCCGAAGTGTTAGTTCTGACTGTCTGACCGCCGCAGGCATGGGTATTCAAGCACCTCCCTAAGGCAGGACACCATGAAAGCTGGGGAAGGAGTGTAGGGGAAAGGGCTTCGGACTCAGACGTCCTCTGCTTCAAGTTCCCAGGTGCTCACGTGCTGCGCTGGCTGGAGGCAGTTGGGGGATGAGTGTGGGATCGGTGAGTGGGGCTTTCTGGGGTCCTGGGCAGGCGGGGGAGGGGCAGGGTGGAGGTGGGAAGAGTGCTGCAGCTCAGCCCTTCTTGTTTGCAGCCGTGTGTGAAGGAAATTCTACGTGCTCAGAAAACGAGGTGTGCGTGCGGCCAGGAGAGTGCCGCTGCCGTCATGGCTACTTTGGTGCCAACTGCGACACTAGTGAGCGCGGGGCTAGGTGGGGTTGGGTGTTGGACAGCTTGAAGGGAAACTAGAAAGATTACAAGGAGACAGATTGGGGCTAGATTGGCTTTGGGCGGCTGGCTATGGCAGAGCAGAGGATGGGGTGTATGCAGGCTAACAACTAAGTTATCGCCCCGCCCCCCGCCCCCTCCCCGGGTTCTTGCAGAGTGCCCGCGCCAGTTCTGGGGCCCCGACTGCAAGGAGAGGTGCAGCTGTCACCCTCACGGACAGTGCGAGGACGTGACCGGACAGTGTACGTGTCACGCGCGCCGCTGGGGTGCGCGCTGCGAGCATGCGTGCCAGTGCCAGCATGGCACGTGCCACCCGCGGAGCGGCGCGTGCCGCTGCGAGCCAGGCTGGTGGGGTGCGCAATGCGCTAGCGCATGCTACTGCAGCGCTACATCACGGTGCGATCCACAGACCGGCGCCTGCCTCTGCCACGCGGGCTGGTGGGGCCGCAGCTGCAACAACCAGTGTGCCTGCAACTCGTCGCCCTGCGAGCAGCAGAGCGGCCGCTGCCAGTGTCGCGAGCACACGTTCGGCGCACGCTGTGATCGCTATTGCCAGTGCTTCCGTGGTCGGTGCCACCCGGTGGACGGCACGTGCGCCTGCGATCCGGGCTACCGGGGCAAGTATTGTCGCGAGCCATGCCCTGCTGGCTTCTATGGCCTGGGCTGTCGCCGGAGGTAAGCGTGGGAGCCCGGTAGGTAGCGGGAAGGCGGAGGGGGTGAGGTAGAGCTCCATCCGGCTCAGCTTCCTGACCCTTCCCTAGGTGTGGCCAGTGCAAGGGCCAGCAGCCCTGCACTGTAGCCGATGGTCGTTGTGTGACGTGCGAACCCGGCTGGAACGGAACCAAATGTGACCAACCCTGCGCCACCGGTTTCTATGGCGAGGGTTGCGGCCACCGCTGTCCACCCTGCCGCGACGGGCACGCCTGCAACCATGTCACTGGCAAGTGTACGCGCTGCAATGCGGGCTGGATTGGCGACCGGTGAGCAGCCCGCGCTTATTTCGGCCCAGACACGCAGCTCCCTGGTCCTGGTTCCCACACAGTCCCTGCACGGTGGGTTCTGTAGGTCTGTGGCCTTTGGCTCACATTTCAACTCACACCTCCTGTCTTGATATCAAGGTGCGAGACCAAGTGCAGTAATGGTACTTACGGTGAGGACTGTGCCTTCGTGTGCTCTGACTGCGGCAGCGGCCACTGTGACTTCCAGTCTGGGCGCTGCCTTTGCAGCCCTGGTGTTCACGGACCTCAGTGAGTAGGGCCCTGAAGAGGGATAGGGAATTCGTACCCTACACTAGGGCCTCCAGCCAGACCTCAGGGACCCATACTCCAGGGAGTGTCAGCAAGCACTTTAGGGCAGTATCTGATTTGGAGCCTGCCCTCAGACTGCAATCTGGCCAAAAGATAGGGTGTAGAGCGAGTCAGTGGTCTGAACTGGGATCTCTATTTTCTACTCGCACAACGGTCAGTCCCTGGTAACCACGCCTCATCCTTCAGACTTCCTCCTGCAGAAAGTACACACACACACACACACACACACACACACACACACACACACACACACGTTTCCAAACAGTGGTTATCAAGTGAGTGCCCGCCCTCGGGTGGGGGTGGGTTTCAGCCTCTAGAGAACGGAGTCAGGGGCTTGGCCAGAGCACCCGGGACCAGCGGTCAGTGGCGGTCGGTGCAGGGGCAGGAGGCATTCTGGAGAGCCACCGCGGCCCTCCTTGACCTCAAAACTTTGCAGCTGTAATATAACGTGCCCGGCCGGGCTCCATGGCGTGGACTGCGCCCAGACTTGCAGCTGTCACGAGGAATCATGCGACCCGGTCACCGGTGCCTGCCACCTGGGTGAGTGGGTGAAGAACGTCGGGCCAGGGAATGAAGTGGGGTGCGTGATCCTGCGCTGAGCCGCTGCTCCCCACAGAGACCAATCAGCGCAAAGGTGTGATGGGCGCCGGCGCGCTGCTCACGCTGCTCCTCGGCCTGCTGCTCTCGCTGCTCGGCTGCTGCTGCGCCTGTCGGGGCAAGGATCCGGCCCGCCGGTGAGGCCCCAAGCCAGCCCCCACCCACCGTTTGGTTTAGGTCGCACGCCCTCAGTGACAGGGTGTGCTTCTTGAATCCAGACCTCACCCCCGGGGCAGGGCGCAGCCCTCTCTTTCTTCCTGCCATCCCCTTTCTGTTCCCACCGAGACTGAACCTCCCCTCCCAGTCCCGCCCCGCCCCTTGGCTCAGGCCCCGCCCCCGCAGGGAACTCTCGCTGGGAAGGAAGAAGGCACCTCAACGCCTTTGTGGGAGCTTCAGCCGCATCAGCATGAAGCTGCCCCGAATCCCGCTTCGCAGACAGAAGCTGCCCAAAGTCGTAGGTGAGATTATAGGCTCTGGGACTTGGAGTTTCTAGAAAATGGTGTACAGGGGTACAAGACTCCGTGTAGAAGTGGGGGTAAAGTAAGGGCAGATGCTGCTAGGAGAGGCTGTAGGGGAAGGAAGTAGTGCTAGATGTGTGGGCAGATGTTGGGGAGTATGCAGGAGGCATGGGAATCCATGAGTGATTGCGTGGCAGCCACCTGACCTGTAGGTGTCTGCCCTACATTGAAGTGCAGAGCTGCAGGAGACATATATGTGTATATGATGAAGCACACCCAACAGTTTGGTTAGCTGCCCACAGTTACTGGAACCCTTCCTAGGGAAAAGCAGGCTGGTCCACTGCAGAGTCGCTAGTAGATGTTCAATGTGATGACAGGCAAGTAGGTGGTTCCTTCCTTTAGGCCACTTCTTTCTGCAGATTGGTGGGGTCAATCAGTCTCTTAGGTCAAGGGGACAGCTGAAAAATGCCTTGGTTTATTCTAGCAGCAGAACTCCTACGGACACAGGTATCAGGAAAGCCAGAGCCCAGCACTTGTCTTGCCCCTGTCCATTTGAACTCTGGAGTCCTCTAGGCCAGGTCCCAGCAGGCAGAGTTGGGAGTTGGTTGGAGAACATGGGGGCTTTCCTGGCCACATGGCTAGGGTCTCTATGGTTTTCTGTACACTTAGTTTCCTCTTTCAGCTCCCTATCTGGCTGCATTGGGCTTGTATCTCTTCTTCTTCTTCTTCTTCTTCTTCTTCTTCTTCTTCTTCTTCTTCTTCTTCTTCTTCTTCTCCTTCTCCTTCTCCTTCTCCTTCTCCTTCTCCTTCTTCTTCTTCTTCTTCTTTAAAAAACCTATCTTTAAAATTTCTTTTACTTGTTTTATGTGTAAGGTATTTTGCCTTCATGTGTGTGTGCACCACTTGTACACTTGGTGCCTGTGGAGGCCAGAAGAGGACATCAGATCCTCTGGAACTGGAGTTATAGATGGTACGAGCTACCATGAGGGTCCGGGAATGAAATCATCCAGGTCCTCTGGAAGAGCAGCCAGTGCTCTTAGCCATTCCTCCAGCCCTTTTTTTTTTTTGTTTGTTTGTTCCTTTTTTGATACAGGGTCCCATAACTCAGCTGTGTAGCCTAGGCTAGTCTCAAGCTCACAGTGACCCTCCTCCCTCTGACCCTCAAGCACTGGGTTACAGGTGGCACCACCACGCCAGCTTCTTCCTGGGTTTGCTTGCTGCCATCCTTCAGCCCTGAGCTAAAGTGACTCAGTTGAACCTCATGTCCCACCTGCAGTCATGACCACACCGTTCACATTAGGTACTTAAAGGTACAGACTGGGAAAAGGCAGCATCCCTGGCAACTCTGCTTCTCCTTTTTTCAGTGGCTCATCATGACCTAGACAACACACTCAACTGCAGTTTCCTGGAGCCACCCTCAGGGCTGGAGCAGCCCTCTCCATCATGGTCGTCTAGGGCTTCCTTCTCGTCCTTTGACAGCACAGATGAAGGCCCCGTGTACTGTGTGCCCCACGAGGGTGAGTGGTCCTGCGTGCATATCCCTCCGGCACAGTGAAAGGCCTTGCTCTCTATGTTGGAGGTGGTGGTAAGGGAATCAGGGCACCAAGAGACCAAGACCTAGGAGCTGTAGTCACAGGCCTCCAGCAAAAAGTTGAGCGCTTCTGCTCTGCTGGGGTGAAATCTCTTGCTTCTAGTCAGCCATATTACCTTCTGGGACTGGACCTGGACAGGGAATGGCAGAGGAGACAGAAACAGTATAGCTACTAGGAAGGAACTGGCCTCTTCTACGTTGGTGCCAGTACGTGACCTTGAGCAAGTGACTATTCCCTCAACATCAGAAACCTTACTTCTTAAAGGACGTGAAGCAGCTTAAAGTTGGATGGCTGTGGCCCCTGAGACTGGAGTATGGTGGGGGAAGGGCACAAAGTCTGGAGCCTGAGCCCTGAAAAAGTATCCCTCATTCCCCAGCAGTCAGCTCACACCCTGGGGGTTCCCACTAAGTTCATGGTAATGCAATGGAAGCAGCAGGCATGCCTGAATGTCGGGACCACACAGAGACAGCTGGGCCTCGGCCGAGGGGGGAGGGTCACGTGTGGAGGTTGTATCCACGCGCTATTCTTGGATGTTGTAACTGCTTGTCCTTCCCTTGTTAGAGGCGACTGAGAGCCGAGACTCAGAAGCTCCTGCCGCACTGACTGAGGTGCCCGCTGCGTCCCTAGCGCCCACGAGCACCTCAGCGCCCGCGGAGGAGGCAGCCGCTCTCCCTGCATCCTCAGACAGCGAGCGCTCGGCGTCCAGCGTGGAGGGGCCCGGAGGAGCGCTGTACGCGCGTGTGGCCCGGCGCGAGGCCCGGCCGGCCCGGGCCCGAGGTGAGGCCGGGGGCTTGTCACTGTCTCCATCGCCCGAGCGCAGGAAACCGCCGCCACCCGACCCTGCCACCAAGCCTAAGGTGTCCTGGATCCACGGCAAGCAGGGCGCCGCCACCGCCGCCCCATCGCCACCACCCGCAGGCCGCATGGCTGCGCCGAGCCCTAGCGGGAGGAAACGGACCCCCAGCAACACGTCGGTGCAGCCACCAGGCCCGAGTGAGGAGGTCCCCGCCCCGGCCGCACCCTCGCCGCCCCGAGCCCGAGCGCGCGGCCGCGGCCCGGGTCTCTCGGAGCCCACGGACGCGGGTGGCCCCCCGCGAAGCGCGCCTGAGGCCGCCTCCATGCTGGCAGCCGAGCTGCGCGACAAGACTCGCAGCCTGGGCCGCGCCGAGGGGCCGCCGGGACCGCGGGAGAAGCCGCCGCCGCCGCAGAAAGCCAAGCGCTCCGTGCTCCCCGCCTCGACGGTCCGCGCGTCCCCGGCGTCGGAGGCCACGGGGCCCGAGAAGGCAGCGGCCACTCCGTCTGCGCCCGAGACCCCTCGGAAGAAGACCCCCATCCAGAAGCCGCCTCGGAAGAAGAGCAGGGAGGCGGCGGGGGAACCGAGCAGGCCGGGCGCGCCACCCGCAGCTTCCTAGGCTCGCAGGGCGCGAGCCACCGCGTTTCTCGGCGGCGTTTCCAGCGTGGCCGCAGCGAAGCATTTCATTGGCCCAAGCAGCTAGCGCCCGGCACGAGGCTGTGTCTGATTGGCCCGGGCTGCAGCAGCCACTGTGGGCTTGGATCTGCTCTCCGGCCAGACAGACCCTTAGCTGGCTACTCGCTCCCACTAGCTGTGTTGGGGAGTTTTCTAGCAATCTGCGTCTCATTGGCCATGGCTGGGAGAGCCTACAGACTTCATACTGGCCAAGAACATGCTTGGCTGGGCTACCCTGTCATTGACTGACGCCTAGCGTGTCTGCCTCTCAGTTGCCAGGGCCTGGTGCCTATGGCTGTAGGGTCTTTTTCTTGAAAATAGCCTGAGGCTGCTTCCACGGACTGGGCTCCTGAGTATCTGGTTGACTCGAACCTGGGGAGGAGAGCTGGTCTCTGCCCCTCAGGGAGCTCAGCGCACCTTGGCCTGTCCCTTCCCCACCGACACCAGCCCTGGTCCCTCAGCTGTCAAGCTGGTTTTGATGGCTTCCCACCACCCCACGATTGTGGGAACCCCAGGGGCGACTCTGATGGCCTTAGATGTATTTATAGGCCCTGGGCAGGGCTGCTTCCATCCCATCTGGAGCCTCCAGGATGGGTTCCTCCTAGCAGGGCCAAGCCAAAGCTTTCTTAATAAAATGCTTCTCCCCACTTTCTGTGCTCTGATTACTTCCTACCTGAGGCTGTGGGCAAAGATGCCCCTTTGGAACCTGTATGTGACATCTTCTGGACTCCTCCACTTAAATGGAACCTTGGAGTCCCCAGTGTGGGTCCCCAGGAGCTATGTGAAAAGTGTGCCCAGCTGGGTGGTGATGGCACACACCTAGCACTCAGGGGGCAGGCGGATCTCTGTGAGTTGGAGACCAAGCTGCTCTACAAGAGCTAGTTCCAGAACAGGCTCCAAAACTATAGAGAAACACTATCTCAAAAAACAAACGAGAGAGAGAGAGAGAGAGAGAGAGAGAGAGAGAGAGAGAGAGAGAGAGAGAGAGAGAGGAAGAAGAAGAAAAAGAAGAAGGAGGAGGAGGAGGAGGAGGAAGAGGAAGAGGAAGAAAAAGAAGAAAAGTGTGCCAAGTCCACCAGTCCTGAGCTATCACTTGGGAAGGAGGGTGGATCCAGGAGACAGAACCGTTTCTGGAGACAGATGGGGGCAAGGGACAATGGGTAGTGGGCAGCCTCCAGCCAAGCTCCCAAAGCAGTCTGCCACTGCACAGAGCCTGTGGTTTGCCTCAGTGGGTGCCTTGCCGGCTGTGGGAACTTTTCTACCCCCACCTCCACATGCTTCAAGAGGGGACAGAGAGGGAAGCCAGCCTGCTGCTGGGCTTTCTGTCCCCACCCCACCCTAGCACCTCCACTTCTAGCAGACTTCTAACTGGATCTTCCGAGCCCTGACCCATGCTCCTCCAGGGTTCCTCCCACCACCCTTCTGCTAGCAGGCTCTTCCCGTCCCCCACTTTTCTTTGTTGTTGAGACAGGGTCACATGTTGTAGCTCAATATGACCTTGAACTTATGCCTCTGCTTCCCAAGTGCCGAGACTATCGGCGTGACTTTCCCATGTTTTTTGCCTTTTAATTTGAAAGATTGGTTCATTTAGATATGTGAGTGTTTTGTCTGTATGTGTGTATGTGTACCACGTGTGTGCCTGGTGCCACAGAAGTCAGAAGACGATGTAAAATCCCGTGGGACTGGAGTTATAGATGGTTGTGAACTGCCAGTGGGTGTTGGGAATCAGATGTGGGTTCTCTGCAAAAGCAAACAATGCTTTTAACTGCAGAGCCAGCTTTCCAGCACTTTCTTTCCATCTCTTGATGCCCAGCTCCAAAGCTGATCCTGCTTCATGCATCTCCAATGTTGCTAACTCAGGGCACTCCTCGGCAGGGGCCTTGTTCTCTGGCCAGTCTGACTACCACTTTGAGGTCCATTTTGGTCCCACACCTGAATGGAGGAGCATTCAGAGGGGCTGATGGGCACAGCGCCTCAGGCTGGCCTGACTGGGGAACACATGGGCAGGAGTCCTGCTGCTCTGTGCCAGGAAGGCACCCTTCCCGCTTGGGTCTTGATTGGCCTCTGGTCCATTGAGGCACCTGGCCATTCTAGATGCTGGGGCTGCAGTCAGGCTCCGTGTCAGCCGGAAAGGGGCAGCGGCCCAGGTGGGACACGTGTTAGGCCCAACTCTTGACCACTTTATGCCCCTACCAGGCCATCCTGCCACAGTGGTCTTTTGCTTTCTCCTTAATTCCTTATTCTTTCCTTCCTTTTCCCTTGTCTGGACTCTTATGATCTGGGCAGTGCAAGAATGTCTCAGTGCTGGCCTGGGGCCGCTCCTCCCACTGTCCAGGAAGTCTGACTTTCTGCAGCCTCTGCGGGCACATCCCAGAGCAGAGGCCAGTGCTCTCCATCAGTCAGCCCTGCCGCCTGTTGTCCATCCGGCTCTCCCGCTCCAGGAGAGTTCCCCTTAAAATGTCTTTCACCAGCCGGTATTCCCCACCCCCTCTGGGCTTGCAGTAGTGCCAGCTCCCAGGGCAGGCGCCACAAAAGGGAACCACAACTGCTGGAACCTCTGTTGCCATGGGGACAGGGACCACAGAGCTCACATCTGGTAGTGATTGAGGAGGAAAAATTATGAGTCGTGGAAAACGCAAATATTTTTTTGTAGCACAGAGCACAAAGGAATGTGGGGACTGGAGAGGGGCCTGGGCTCCGTCTGGTTTCCAGCAGGATGTAGCACACATCACTCCGATAGGCCAGGCTGTGCCAGACACCACACATATGCACGCGCGCACACACACATGCATGTGTGCACACACACATGCGTGCACACAGACACACGTGTGTGCACACACACACACACACCAGCAGTTGTCTGGTGTGTGGCATACGTACATTTGCCACTAGGTGCATAGAAATACCAACACACTCAATGCAAAACACACACATGTGACAAACCAGCGCAGCCCTGAAACACAGAACAAACACACGGCAGCATGCACCACACACACACTGCATCCAAAGAAGCAGAGACATACTCATCAAGGCTCCAGAACTCCCTGGGACACAGGGGCAGTTAGACATATCATCCACTAGGAGGAAATGGACCTTCATGTCCAACACAGACACACTGTGGCACTGCACATACACACCAAGGGACATACATCCTGCCACACACATGTCCAGACAGCCCACAGTAATGCAGAGGACTATCAGCCCTCAAAACACATAGATGAAGGGCGGGGACACAGAAAGACACCTTGCAATATACACACTTCAGGCATGGTGAAAGAACTGGATCATATCATATGAATCACATGGGATACCTGCCACACGGAGACCGAATTTCTTGCAGCACGCATACACACAATTCCCAATGTGATGAAACAGAGGCAAGTACTGACCTCACACATATAACCACCACATGCAGAAACGGGAGGCAAACACTCAGCACACTCACTAAACCTGTTCTCTGTGACACATACCATTGTACTAGACAAAATGTCAAGGCATGTCCAGGAGTGCTCACCTAAACTTGCAACATACACACCATTGTCATCTGGCAAGAACGTTGAGAGACACTCCTCTGCCGCCATCTACAGCTCCACCAGTGGCACACACACTAGATACAGGGACACAGCGGCACAACCTGTAACACGCATGTGCTCTACCAAAGCCAGCTGGACATCAAGACACTGACCACACTGTCTCTCTCTGTCTCTGTGTCTCTGTTCTCTCTCTCTCTCTCTCTCTCTCTCTCTCTCTCTCTCTCTCTCTCTCTCACACACACACACACACACACACACACACACACACACACACACCATAATCCAATATGCAGACACACAGGAAAGACATGGAAAAGCACACTCAGTCCATGGGTAGAAAGACAGAGGTCCACAGCATGTGCATGCCCTTGAAACACCCAGATGTGTTGAGACAGTACTGGGAGTCATCTGAGAACTGTGACCCCGAAAAACAGGAGGTGTAGCAATGCACAATATCCTGGTCAATCCTCAGCTTCACCCAAAACGAGCAACAACAACAAAAGCTATTGGGAAGGAAGAAAAATGTTGTTTGGGATAAGGTAACAACTTCCCTATATTTGCAAAGACTTTCGCTGCGTCATGGATCTTCTTAGGTGTCCCAGTTACAGCAGCCTTTGTCCAGCTGCCTGGCTGCTGGGAAGGGTGCAGGGTATCAGAGTGTCAATGGATACAGTGACCCCAAAGGTGCTAGTTGCACACAGCAACATGGAAACTACTCCAGTGTCTTTTTTTTCTTTGCCAGACAGTCTTCCTTCCTCCCTTCCTTCCTTCATCCTTCCCTCCCTGCCTCCTGTCCTCCCTTCCTTCCTCCCTCTCTTTCTTTCGATTTATTTATTTATTTAGATGTTTTTTATTATGCATACATTGCTCTGTCTGCGTGTATGCCTGCAGGGCAGAAGAAGGTGCCAAGTATCATTATAGATGATTATGAGCCACCATGTGGTTGCTGAAAATTGAACTCAGGACCTCTGGAAGAACAGCCAGTGCTCTTAACTGCTGAACCATCTCTCCAACCCCCAAACAGTGTGTTTTGTAGTCCAGGCTGGACTCAAACTAGCCTTGCAGCTGAGGATGACTTGAGCCTCTCATACCCTTATCTCTAAGTGCTGGGATTATAAGTGTTCAGCACCATGCCTAATAAAAACAGTGCTAGGGGTCGAACTCAGGGCTTCGTTTATACTAGGCAAGCACTCTACCAACTCCTAACATCTCCAGTGGCTTTCCGGTTTTTATTTTGCATGTATGAGTGTTTTCCTGCTGTCTGTGGAAGCTAGAAGAGAGTGCCGAGTCCCTTGGAACTGGAATCACAGATGACTGTGAGCTACCTACCATGTGGGAGTTGGGAATCAACCCAGACCTCTGCAAGAGCAGCAGGAGCTCTTAACTGCTGCCTCATCTCTCTAGACCAGCCTTCAACTCTTTTACTTTTTTAAAGACAGGGTTTTACTACATAGCCCTGGCTGTCCTAGAACTCTGTGTAGACTAGGCTGGCCTCGAACTCACAGAGACACACACCTGTCTGCCTCTTGAGAACTAGGATTAAAGGTGTACGCCACTATGTCCAGCATCCAGATTTTATGTCCACGTTGAGAAGCAAGTGCTTAAAGCATTCATTCTAAAGGCGCGACATTTGCCATTTCAACCACACTGCTGTCTGTTGTGTGGCAGGACACCCTTGCTATTTTTTTTATTAAGAAAAAAAAATTTCCGCCTCCTCCCAGCCTCCCACTCCCCCCCACTCCTCTCCCCGTCCCCCCACTCTTCTCCCTTTCCCCCCACTCCTCTCCCCCTCCCTCTCAAGTCTGAAGAGCAGTCAGGGTTCCCTGCCCTGTGGAAAGTCCAAAGTCCTCCCCCCTCCATCCTGGTCTAGGAAGGTGAACATCCAAACTGGCTAGGCTCCCACAAAGCCAGAACATGAAGTAGGATCAAAACCCCTTGCCATTGTCCTTGGCTTCTCAGCAGCCCTCATTGTCCGCCATATTCAGAGAGTCCGGTTTTATCCCCTGCTTTTTCAGTCACAGTCCAGTTGGCCTTGGTGAGCTCCCAATAGATCAGCCCCACTGTCTCCGTGGGTGGGTGCACCCCTCTTGGTCCTGACTTCCTTGCTCATCTTCTCCCTCCTTCTGTTCCTCATTGGGACTTTAGGAGCTCAGTCCAGTGCTCCAGTGTGGGTCTCTGTCTCTATCTCCATCCATTGCCAGATGAAGGTTCTATGGTGATATGCAAAATATTCATCAGGATGGCTATAGTATAGGGTCATTTCAGGTTCCCTATCTTCAGCTGCCCCAGGAACTAACTGGGGACCTCGCCTTGGGCACCTGGAAGCCCCTTTAGGTCCAAGTCTCTTCCCAACCCTAAGATGGCTCCCTTAATTAAGATATGTGCTTCCCTGCTCCCCTATCCAACCTTCCTTTATCCCAATCATCCCGTTGCCCCAAGTTCTCCCCATCCTACCCTTCTCACTTTTCTCTCCCCATCTCCCCTTACCCCCCTCCCACCCCACCCTTAAGATCCCGATTTTTTGCCTGGCAATCTTGTCTACTTCCCCTACCCAGGAGGATGGCTATATGTTTTTCTTTGGGTTCACCTTCTTATTTAGCTTCTTTAGGATATCAAATTATAGGCTCACTGACCTTTATTTATGGCTAGAAACCAATTATGAGTGAGTACATCCCATGTTCATCTTTTGGGGTCTGGGTTACCTCACTCAGGATAGTATTTTCTATTTCCATCCATTTGCTCTTGGGAATATACCCAAGAGATGCCCGATCATATGACAAGGGCATTTGTTCAACTATGTTCATAGCAGCATTATTTGTAATAGCCAGAACCTGGAAACAACCTAGATGTCCTTCAATGGAAGAATGGATGAAGAAAGTGTGGAATATATACACATTAGAGTACTACTCAGCGGTAAAAACCAGTGACTTCTCAAATTTTGCACCCTTGCTATTTTAAGACCCAAGATGGGACCTCTCTGAACACTGTTATTCTTCTGGTGCCATCTAGTGGTCAACCGCTAGAACATCTGGAACCCAAACAAGAGTGTGGAAAAACAGCACCGAGGTGGGGGGCGGGCTCAGGTTTTCCACCGGCATGAGCAGCTTGAAGAACACATGAGGAACACAGGTCTAGGCCAGGCTGGTGGGAACCCGTGGCAAGGACAGGAAGGCACAGGGAAGTGGAGCAAAGAGGGCGAGTCGGTAGGAGGGTGTCATTGCCCATTTTTTCGGGCACTTCCCAGACTCACAGACTTTCCACTAACTAGGCTTATATTTTAAAACTTAAAAATAATTGTCGTGTGTATGTGATGTGTGCGCACATTCCGGTGCAGGCTCGCGCTGCCGTAGTGTGCCTGTGGAGGTCCGGGACAGCTTGTTAGAATCAGGTCTTTGCTCCCGCTGTGGATTAAGTGATAGAACCGTTGAGGTTTGTGAAGCGAACGCCTTTATCTGGTGAGCCAAAGGGACTGGTCTCTGCTGGAGCCCAAGCATGGGCCACCCCCAAACCCACAACCCCACAATTCCTGTCCCACCCCACAAGTTTGTTTGTTTTCTTATTCTTTGTTTGAGACAGGGAGGGTCTCACTCTGCACCCCTGGCTGTCCGGGAACTCATTATGTAGACCAGGCTGGCCTCGAACTCACAGAGGTCAGCTTGCCTGAACACAACTCCTGGATCTTTAAGGTTTTCACTTCTGGAAAGTTGAAAGCAATTTGTAACGAGAACCTGGGGCTTCTGATAGTGACCTGGAGACCAGTGGCTCTCGGAGGACCTTTCTGGGCTCTTTCCAGCGTGCAAATCTGGGGTTGGGATCATTTCTTGGATTCATCAAGTGAATTTCCAAATTCCTACTCCCGTGAACTGGGACCAGGACTCACATTAGAACAGGAATTTAAAAATGAGGCAATCCAGGCCGTAGATCGGCCTCTTGCCCTCTGTCTCGGTTCCTCCGCTTGTTTATACAGCTTTAGGTGATGGGGGAGCAGGCCAGGTGGTAGTGCTTGCTGCACAAACATGAGGGAGGGGTCATGCTTCATGCCCAATGCTCACATCAGAGGACTGCTGATAACAGGCATATTTGAAACTGCAGCACTGACACAGGGGACAGGCAGAGGCCTGGGATTTCCCAGCCAGTATAACACCATCATCAAGCCCAAGGTTGCTGTCTCCAAAAACAAGGTAAACGGCCCTTGATGAAAGATTCCTGAGTTTCCCAATTTAGCTAGACCTACAAGCCCTAGGGTCTTTTGTCTCTGCATCCCCAGCAGTGTGAGGACAAGCATGCTACTAATCCTGGTTTCTACATGGGTGCTGGGATCTCAACAGAGGCATGTGCCACTAAGTCCAAGTCCTAAGTGGGTTTTGGTGCACATGTGTTCCCAGCATCCACATTGGGCAGGTCACAGGCCCTGTTCCTGGGGACCCAGCACCCTCTTATAACTGCCACAGCCGAGCCACTTGCACTGGGGTGCACAAACACAAACACACACACATACACATAATTAAAAATAAAAATCTCAAAGAAAGAAAAAACAAAAAAGGAGGAAAATAAAACTCTTGTTGGGCAGTGGTGTCCCCACCTTTAATCCCAGTACTCGGGAGGCAGGCAGATTTCTGAGTTGGAGGCCAGCCTGGTCTACAGAGTGAGTTCCAGAACAGGCTCCAAAAACCTACAGAGAACCTCTGTCTTGAAAAACTAAAAGACTAAAAAAGAAAAAAAAAAGGCTCCTAGAAGTTGTCCTCAGATCTCTGTGTGCATAACAGAGTGCACACAGTGTCCCTATGAAATATTTGAGATTTTTTTTTATTTTAAATGTGTGTGTGTGTGTGTGTGTGTGTGTGTACACACACTCTGGATATGGGTGTGTACAGATGCGTGGAGGTGCCCTTGGAGAGTACAGGCGTTTGAGCTCATGAGCTGGAGTTCCAGGCTGCGGTGAGTGCTGTGTCCTCTGAGAAAACAGTCTCTCCAACTCACAAGTGAACATTTTAAAAAATGGTGAGGTCAATAGAGGAAGACCCCCCCATATCAACCTCCAGCCTCCACGAGTGTGTGGGCACACATGAGAACACACATGCACACACACATACACACACCCCACACATATACACACCCCACACATATACACACCCCACACATATACACACCCCACACATACACATGCACACACACATACACACATCCCACACATATACACACCCCACACATATACACACCCCACACATACACACATCCCACACATATACACACCCCACACATATACACACCCCACACATACACATGCACACACACATACACATGCATACACACATACACATGCACACACACATACACATGCACACACACATATACATGCACACACATACACATGCATACACATGCACACACACATACACATGCATACACACATACACACACATACACACGCACACACACATACACATGCACACACATATACATGCACAAACACATACACATGCACACACACACGCACACACATACACATGCACACACATATACATGCACACACATACACATGCACACACACATACACATGCATATACATACACACACCCCACACATATACACACCCCACACATATACACACCCCACACATATACATGCACACACACATATACATGCACACACACATACACATGCACACACACATACACACACCCCACACATATACACACCCCACACATACACATGCACACACACATACACACACCCCGCACATACACAAGCACATACACATGCACACACACATACACATGCACACACACACATGCACACACATATACACACACACACTCTCTCACACACACAGAGTTCAGGTTTTTGTGGGAAAAATCTATACTGTTGCAACACAAATAAAGGATAAACTATACGTACTTAAAGTAATTTAAAAGTTCACAGGGGACACAGAAGAAGGCAGTTCATCAAAGCATACGTTTATCAGAAATTATGTCTGTTCAATCTTTTCTTTAGTGCTGGGGCTTGAACCCGTGCTTGCTAGGCAAATTCTTTACCACTGGGATACGTCTCACGTTTTCAGTTTCTACTTTTTGTTGAAGCTGAGCATGACAGTGTTCACCTGTAATCCAGGACGTGGGAGGAGGAAGTGGGAGGATCAGGAGTTTCAGATCATCCGGCACAGTGAGTGTGCAGCCGATGTAGACTAGAGAGACGTTCTTTCCCTGGCTCGTTCTACCATTGAGCTACACCTCTGGTGTATGCCTCTCTACCCACATTTCCACAGGAAAGATTTATCAGCTGGGTGGGGTAGCACGCACCGTTAAACCAGCACTCAGGAGGCAGAGGCAGCTCGGTCTACCAACCAGGTGACCTCCAGGACAGCCAGCTCTAATCAGAGTCCCCGTCTCTAAAAACGAAACCAGCCAGCCAGCCAGGCAGCCAGCCAGGTACAGTCTCGCAGGCTGGGAAAGGGACTCGGTTGGTACAGAACTTGCTTAACATGCCTGACGTCCCCATTCAGTCCCCATCATGGCATGAACCAGGCATGGTGGTTCTCACATACCTGTCATCTCATTAGAGGTAGAGACAAGAGGACTGAATAGATCTTCAAGGGCATTCCCAGCTACTCCAGCCTAGGCTACAGGAAGCCCCGTCTCATGATACCCCACTAGTGACCTCTGGCCCCACTAAGGGAAACACCATGGTGTGATAACTTCAGATCTCTTCTGTAGCTTGTCCCTTCCCCGGAGTGACCGTATTTAGTGTGAGGGATGGCTGTGAGACAACCTCAAGGCTTTTGGAAGGACAGCAGTCTGGTTCTGAGAGCCTAGAGAGTTGATGACACATTACTTGGGTAATTGGGGAAGTGACCAGTTAGTGTCATTATGAACAGACTTGTTCTCCAAAGGGCAGTTTCTTTTTTTTCCATTTTTTAAATTTTATTTATTTATTAAAGATTTCTGTCTCTTCCCCACCACCGCCTCCCATTTCCCTCCCTCTCCCCCAATTAAGTCCCCCCCCCTCAGCCCGAAGAACAATCAGGGTTCCCTGCCCTGTGGGAAGTCCAAGGAACCCCCACCTCCATCCAGGTCTAGTAAGTTGAGCATCCAAACTGCCTAGGCTCCCACAAAGCCAGTACGTGCAGTAGGATCAAAAACCCATTGCCATTGTTCTTGAGTTCTCAGTAGTCCTCATTGTCCGCTATGTTCAGAGAGTCCAGTTTTATCCCAGGCTTTTTCCATCACAGTCCAGCTGGCCTTGGTGAGCTCCCAATAGATCAGCCCCACTGTCTCCGTGGCTGGGTGCACCCCTTGTGGTCCTGACTTCTTTGCTCGTGCTCTCTCTCCTTCTGCTCCTGATTTGGACCTTGAGATTTATGTCCGGTGCTCCAGTGTGGGTCTCTGTCTCTGTCTCCTTTCATCGCCTGATGAAGGTTAATATTCAGGAGGATGCCTATATATTTTTCTTTGGGTTCTCCTTATTTAGCTTCTCTAGGATCACTAATTATAGGCTCAATGTCCTTTGTTTATGGCTAGAAACCAAATATGACTGAGTACATCCCATGCTCCTCTTTTTGGGTCTGGCTTACCTCACTCAGGATAGTGTTTTCTATTTCCATCCATTTGCATGCAAAATTCAAGAAGTCCTTGTTTTTTACTGCTGAGTAGTACTCTAATATGTATATATTCCATACTTTCTTCATCCATTCTTCCATTGAAGGGCATCTAGGTTGTTTCCAGGTTCTGGCTATTACAAACAATGCTGCTATGAACATCGTAGAGCATATACTTTTGTTGTATGATAAGGCCTCTCTTGGGTATATTCCCAAGAGTGGTATTGCTGGGTCCAGGGGTAGGTTGATCCCGAATTTCCTGAGAAACCGCCACACTGCTTTCCAAAGTGGTTGCACAAGTTTGCATTCCCACCAGCAATGGATGAGTGTACCCCTTTCTCCACAACCTCTCCAGCAAAGGCTATCATTGGTGTTTTTTATTTTAGCCATTCTGACAGGTGTAAGATGGTATCTTAAAGTTGTCTTGATTTGCGTTTCCCTGATCGCTAAGGAAGTTGAGCATGACCTTAAGTGTCTTTTGGCCATTTGAACTTCTTCTATTGAGAATTCTCTGTTCAGCTCAGTGCCCCATTTTATAATTGGGTTGATTGGCCTTTTACGGTCTAGTTTCTTGAGATCTTTATATATTTTGGAGATCAGACCTTTGTCAGTTGCGAGGTTGGTGAAGATCTTCTCCCAGTCAGTGGGTTGCCTTTGTGTCTTAGCGACAGTATCCTTTGCTTTACAGAAGCTTCTCAGTCTCAGGAGGTCCCATTTATTCAATGAGGTCCTTAATGTCTGTGCTGCTGGGGTTATACGTAGGAAGTGGTCTCCTGTGCCCATGTGTTGTAGAGTACTTCCCAGTTTCTCTTCTATCAGGTTCAGTGTGTTCGGACTGATATTGAGGTCTTTAATCCATTTGGACTTGAGTTTTGTGCATGGTGATAAATATGGATCTATTTTCATTCTTCTACAGGTTGACATCCAGTTTTGCCAGCACAATTTGTTGAAGATGCTCTCTTTTTTCCATTGTATACTTTTAGCTCCTTTATTGAAAATCAGGTGTTCATAGGTTTGTGGGTTAATGTCAGGGTCTTCTATTCGATTCCATTGGTCGACTTCTCTGTTTTTATGCCAATACCAAGCTGTTTTCAATACTGTAGCTCTGTAGTAGAGTTTGAAGTCAGGGATGGTAATGCCTCCAGACGATCCTTTGTTGTATAAGATTGTTTTGGCTATCCTGAGTATTTTGTTTTCCCATATAAAGTTGATTATTGTCTTCTCTAGATCTGTGAAGAATTTTGATGGGATTTTGATGGGGATTGCATTGAATCTATAGATTGCTTTTGGTAGAATTGCCATTTTTACTATGTTGATTCTCCCAATCAAAGGGCAATTTCTACTGGCCGGAGGCTGTCCGCACACAGAGCTTTGCTACACCCCCGAGGTGTTTGTGGAGTCCATGCCCCTCGCCTGGGTGTTCCCTTCTCAGCAGGTGCTCAGCAGGTGCCTATTGAGCTGGATGGTGAAAGGTTTCTCCGTGCAGTGCAATGTCTGGTACTTGGTGCTCGGGTGTGGGCTCCAGCTGCAGGCCTCCCCTGCACACTCGCTGCACTTGGACGCCTCTCTCTGGAGTGAACCTTCTGGTGTTTGATAAGACAGTGGTTCTGGCTGAAGGCCTTGCCACACTGGTGGCATTTGTAGGGCTTCTCGCCGGTGTGGATGCGCTGATACACTATGAGGGATGAATGGCAGCTGAAGGCCTTCCCGCAGTTGGAGCACAGGAATGGCTTCTTCCCCGTGTGCGTCCTCTGGTGGAGGGTGAGGCGCGCGAGGCTGTGGAAGGCCTTGGCGCACTCCGCGCACTTGAATGGCTTGTCGCCGCTGTGGATCTTCTCGCGCACTGTGAGCGAGGAGTGGCAGGTGAAGGCCTGGCCGCACCCGCACTTGTATGGCTTCTCGCCGGTGTGGATGGTGTGGATGCGGAGGTGGCGAGTGCCACAACTCGCCGCACGCATACAGCCTCTCCCGGGTGTGCACCCTGCGGTGCATGCTGAGCAGCAAGCTGCAGCTGAAGGTCTTCTCGCAGGCACAGCACTTATAGGGCCTCTCGGTGGTGCACGCTGAGAGATGAGTGGCAGCTGAAGGCCTTGCCACACTCACGGCAGGAAAAGGGCTTCTCGCCAGAGCGTCTGCGCTGGTGCTCCAGGAGGTGGGTGCTCCAGGGGAAGGCCTTGTCGCTCTCGTGGCTCTTGCAGGCCTTGTTGCCATGCCAGCGCAAGTGCAGTGCCAGAGCTGAGCTCTGCAGGAACACCTTCCCACACTGGCTGCAGGCAAACCTGCTCTCCTGGGCGTCCTGGCCCATCCAATGCTTTCTGTGCTCCACTGAGGATTGCCGGGCTCTTCTGACGGGAAGTGTATCCTTTGGTGGTTCTGGGCCAGTCCCTCTGCGGGCTGGGTGTCTCTGGTGCATCTGCCAGGTGAGTGTTCTTTTGTGGGAGTGCCCTGCTGGGAGGAGAAGGCCTCTTTAGACGCCCTGTGTCTGCCCTGACTCTCCTTTATGCGGTCCCCACTGGCAATAGGAGCTGGCTTCCGCCTGCTCCCTAACACTGTGTCATCCTGCAGCTCCCAGGTTCGGGCATCAACCAAGCTGGTTCCCATCTGACCTGGCCTCTTCAGCTGCTTCAGAACCAGCTTCTGAGCCCTGTTTTGTAAAGGTCCTTCTCCATCACCTCAGGCTTCGCCTTCCACTCTGTAAGAGATTAAAGTGGAATTTTCTGTGGGTAAGCCCTGGAACTCAGACTGGATTGCTGACCTAGAGATGCAGGTAAACCAGAAAATTAATTAAGAACCAAAAAGCACCCGGCAGTCTGGAGGCACAAGAGCAGAGTGACAGAAGGGATTGCTCAGAGGGACTCTTCCAACTGAACACGCGTGGGCTTCAAATCAGTCCCTTGAGGGCTCATCTCAGGAGGGCTGGGGATCAGCCGCTAATTCAATCATGGAAACACGCATTGATATGCACCAGCATAAACTCAAGTCTAAGGACATGGTCTGTGGAGCTTCGAGGGAAAGAGGCCTGCCATCCCGCCCTCTTTAGCATTCCCTCAGAACAGCTGGAGTGGCTGGAACACATCCCCAGGGCAGCCAGCCTTGATGGATTTGCTACTCTGTGGGGTGCATGTGGAAGGAGGTGGCTCCCACCTAGTTTCCCTTACCCACCACTGACTGCCACTTAGTATCCTTTATCTAACTGCCCAGGACAATTAGGCCCTTCTCTCCTTGTTTGGAAGGAGTTTAGTTTGAGATGTAACAGTGTTTCTCAAAAAGATACAAGAAGTAGGCTGGGCTTGATGGCACACACCTTTAATCCCACTAGGAGGAGGCAGAGGCAGGAGAATCTCTGTGAGTTTGAGGCCAGCCTGGTCTCCAAAGGACAGCCGGGCCTCCAGGACAGCCAGGACTACACAGAGAAACTCTGTCTCAAAAACAAAACAAAATTAAAAAAATTAATTTTGATAAAGAAGGCAGAAGAAACTGGGGCCAGAAACAAAGGCCAGACCTAGGGTCTCTGGCTGCCTAGGTACCTGCAGCTGTCTGGGGACTGGGGCTGTGAAGACAGAGATGGGGTTGAGAATCAGCGAGGTACCTGACCTCAGTGCCCTCCTACCTGGGCACAGCAATCTTGCCCAAAACACATAACTTTGTTTTGATCATTTTTGGTCTCATTCTCACAGAAATGTCTTTCTCAAGCTTCTGAGGCCTAACATAGTCAATCTTCACTGTCTGTTCAATTTAGCTGAAATGAACTCCTTCACCTCTTCGTTAAACAACTTTGTAAGAGAACTCAGTAAAAAAGATGTTTGAGGGAGCTGGAGAGATGGCTCAGTGGTTAAGAGCATTGCCTGCTCTTCCAAAGGTCCTGAGTTCAATTCCCAGCAACCACATGGTGGCTCACAACCATCTATAATGAGGTCTGGTGCCTTCTTCTGGCCAGCAGACATACACACAGACAGAATGTTGTATACATAATAAATAAATAAATATTTTAAAAAAAAAGATGTTTGAGTTTACACTATATTCCAGTAGTGGGGAGGCTGACACAGGAGGATCACTTTGAGTTTGAGGCAAGCTTAAACCACGTAGGGATTTCAAGGCCAGAGTGAGCACCCTCCACTTTTTTTTTTTAAAAATAAGAAAAGTTACGTCAGCCTCCTATGGAGGATTGCCCTTGACTCTCCTCTGCCAAAGAGATTTCAGTGACGTGGCCTTGCCCTGTCCCTTCCCGGTGCTGCCTGCCTCCCTCCCCTTCTTCTGCCCACCACCTGTGTCATCACCGAGCAAGGCCCTGACTTCTGTTCCTCATGTGTCACTCACAGACACCCTTTGTCAGAAGGCAGCGCTATAGGTTAGCTTTGCTCACTGCTGTCTTCCCTGGTGCACTGTATTCTCTGACACACAGCTGGTACTCAACAGGTGACAGAGAGAGAACCCTGGGAGGCTGGGAGGGGAACCGGAGACAGGGTCAAAGCAGTAGGGCTGAGGAGAGAAAGGCTATGACAGGGAGAGCTACTTGAGGAGGGGAAAAGGGACACGGAGAAGCCTGTTGCCCTTTTCCTGCGGTACTTGCTCACCTGGACAAACCTCTCTTGGGATTTTCCAGAGCTCTTCCCAGGGTTCCTCACCTCGCTCCAGATGGGAGATCACTTCTGGTTTGTGGGGTGGAGGCTTTGCTCCTGGAGGGAAAGCAGCAGGGTTTGATGTGCTATTGCTCTACCTAGAAGCCTCGAAGGACAAAGCACTGTAAGGGGGCGCCACCACCAGGACACGAGACCTGTGGGCCCCAAATCACTGACGCGTGGCGGATGCGGACTCCGCCACAGCACGCACTTTTAGATCCATACACGGCATCCCGCTTGGTCACCTGATAAAGCTCTGGGGCGGAGATGCTCTAAAGCTCCTAGCTCCCACCTTACCTCCTCATCAGGCCTCTCTCTCTTACATGGCCCGGCTCTGGGACAGTCACAGCTCAAAGCCAGGATGCTCCTTCTGGCATGGCTGATCCTGGACCGCCAGCACTGATCCTAAAGGACTCTTCCCTAACACGGCATGGGAAGAAAGCTGACAGTAGACATCCAGCTTTGGAGGAGCCATCTTACCGAGGGCAAGGAGGTTCTGGTAGTTCTCCAGCCTCACTTCCCGATCAGAGCCCTTTGAAGAGCATTTAGCTGGCCCCACTCCTCCTGGCTGAAGTCTACAGTCACATCCTTGAAAGTCACCGGTTCCTGAAGTGACACATACATTCTCATTCACCGAGGACAGGAGTCCACTCTTCCAAGAAAGCCTAGGATTGGGAACCTTGTAGGGCCCTGGGTGAGCAGCAACTGAGCTCAGAAGCAGTAAGCCCGTGCAAAGGCTGAGGCGGGGTAGAGACCTGACCACACTGCCTTTGGGCTTTGGCAGTGAGACTGGATGGACATTGTGTACCCACGGGCCCTGCAACTGCTCCTAGTTTTTGTACATTCTTAGGTGGAGTGTTTTATTTTCTAGGGCCAAATGTTACAAACTTACAAACTTGAAAGTCGGGAGATCTGGAGAGATGACTCAGTCCTGAGGAGCACTGACTGCTCTTTCAGAAGATGTGAATTCGGTTCTCAGCACCCATGTTGGGTGGCTCACAACTGTAACTCCAGTTCCAAGGAATCAGAGGGCCTCTCTGGCCTCCATGAGCATCTCCCCAATACACATAAATAAAAATAAATCTTTTTTCTAAAGATAAATCTAAAGATTCATTCATTCATTCATTATGCATATAGTATTCTGCCTGAATGCCAGAGGAGGGCACCAGATCTCATTATAGGTGGTTGTGAGCCACCACGTGGTTGCTGGGAATTGAACTCAGGACTTCTGAAAGAGCTGCCAGAGCTCTTAACCTCTGAGCCATCTTGCTAGCTCCCAAATAAATCCTTTTTTTAAAAAAAATACCTTGGATATCTGAGTGTGGTGGCACATGCCTTTGATCACAGCACTTTTGTGAGTTCAAAGCCAGACTGGTCTACAAAGTGAGTTCCAGGACAGTCAAGGCTGTTACACAGGGAAACCCTGTCTTGTAAAACCAAACAAAACCAAACAAAACCTTGAATATTTGGTACCAAGAATACAGCAACTTTATTGGAAATTTAACACTGCAACAAAATCCAACTCCAGGCTGCAAACGATTATTTCTAAGAAAGGCAACGATGCATCAGAAAGTCTGTGGCCCCAGGCACCTGGGCCCAGCCTGCCATCTACTCCTTTCTGCCTCATAAATCCCTGCCAGGGCTCCCGCCACCACATCATCCCCAACTTTCATCCTTCAGAGGAACAAATTGATGTCACATATTTTTACTACTCCCAGGTGAATCCCAGAAATAGTTAAGGAATTCCACAAAGGGCAGCATTCACCAATGTAATTTACAATGTCTGATATTCAATCAAGAAGAGAGAGAGAGAGAGAGAGAGAGAGAGAGAGAGAGAGAGAGAGAGAGAGAGAAGAAAATCCCAGGTGCTGAGGGACTATAATTTGAATATAGAAAGAAAAGTGACACATGGTATAGAGAGAGCAATAGCAAGGCTATAAATAAAACCCCAAGCCACACTGCCAATAACATTCCATGAAAATGGTCCAGAAACTCTAGCTAAAGGGTAGACCTGGAGCCACAGAGACAGTTTAGCTAGTAAAATGTTGCTACATGGACGTGAAGGCCTGAACCCACATAACGGAGCCGAGCGCGTGGTGTGTGTTTATCCCGGCACCAGACATTGGGTGCCTGGGGCTTGCTGACCAGTGAGGCCATCCTTCTTCCTGAGCTCCAGGGATATTCTGTATCAAAACACAAGGTGTACAGCTCCCGAGGAATGTCACCCAAGGTTGTCCTCTGGCCTCCATGTGCAGTCCAGGCAGACCGGATAACTTGGATCACGGGTGAGAAAGTATCAAAGGTAAGAGCCCTCAAGAGGGAGGGCACAGCCTACAGGGTAGCACATGCCTATGATCCAAGCTGCTTGGGAGGATAAGGCAGCAAGACTGGATCAACCTGGGCAACTAAAATGAGGCCCCAGGCTAAACCGTTAGTGCAGTATATAAGTTTTCACATGTATGCACTTGGGGGAAGGCTTATTATGATTGGAGGATGCATCATTCCAAGATGTGACAAATTGATATTTCATCACTAACACATCTGTACAAGTGGACTACCACACTGGGGTAGCCTCTCTCTGTCTCTCTCTTTCTCTCTCTCTCTCTCTCTCCACATACATACAAAACATATGCAGACATTTCTTAGATAAACCACTTGAAGGTAAGCTGTGACATCATAAATTTCACCCCTACCTTTTTCATCTTTTATTTCTTTATATAATCACAGAAATAGTATCACACTAAAGAAATTTAAGCCGGGCGGTGGTGGTGCACGCCTTTAATCCCAGCACTCGGGAGGCAGAGGCAGGCGGATCTCTGTGAGTTCGAGACCAGCCTGGTCTACAAGAGCTAGTTCCAGGACAGGCTCCAAAACCACAGAGAAACCCTGTCTCGAAAAACCAAAAAAAAAAAAAAAAAAGAAAAGAAAAGAAATTTAATATTGGTACTATACTATTAGATTTATAACTCGTTTTCAATTTTTGTCTCAATTTTCCTAGATTGCCTTTTCTCGTTTGTTTTGGGTCTGTGCTCCAGTTGAGGATCAGATGCTGTACTTGGTTGTTGCATCTTGAGTGTACCCATCCATGCAAGCTTAGAACGTTCTAATACATCTCAGAAAGCTAGCCACATCTCACAACATGCAACATGTGGGATTAATTTATTAGTGAAAAGCTAGGTCTTTTTTTTTAAAAGTCTTTTCAAGACAGGGGTTTCTCTGTGTAGCCCTGGCTGTCCTGGAACTCACTCTGTAGACCAGGCTGGCCTCAAACTCAGAGATCTGCCTGCCTCTGCTGCCTGAGTGTGAGGATTCGAGGCATGCACCACCACTGCCTGGCCCTGATGCCCGTTTAAATAAAAGTAAACATTTATTTTATTGTATGAGTGTTTTGCCTGTGTATGTCTGCACAATGTGCATGCCTAGTGTCTGAGGCCAGAAGAGAGCACCGAATTCCCTGGAATTGAAATTGGAGGTGGTGCGAGCCACCATGTTGGTGCTGGGGACCAAACTTGGGTTCTTTACAAAAGCAGCAAGTGTACCACTGAACCATCTCTCCAGCCCCTCCTACTGCCACTCTTATTTGAGGGCTCCCGTATAGCCTTGCCTGTAAACTTCCCTAAATGTTCCTCCACGTCTCTCCAGTCCTGGCCCGCAGGTGAAGTTAAGCAAAATGACCTTGGAGGAAAACTGCTCCCAGCAGTTTCTGGCAACTGAGCGACCTACTAGACTGAGTCTGGCTAGTAAGGATCCTGGTATCATCTGGATTCTTTAACTGGGGCTGCTCCCGCTATCCAGAGCCCCTTAAGAACTGCAAAGCAGGTGCCCAATCGCCGGTCTGTGGCTGACTGCAGATCCAGGGTTGGGCAAGAAATATGGCTATCTTCTTTGTAAATGAAGAAAAGACTCATCTCAGATCTGGCTTCCAGGGGTCCCCAGTCTGACTTATCCTGAGGAGTCTCTTTGGGAGAAAGAGCTGAGTCCTGAGCTGGGGATGGAGGAATGAGTCAAGAAATGAATCAAGTTTAACCACACCCACCAGGCTCACAGCTGCGCTAAAGCCCACACTCCCTTGACATAATTAGAAGTCGGAGAAGACAGGGCAGATATAGTGTGGGGATGGGCCTCATATCTGACACAATCTAATATAGTCTCAAGGACCAACATTGGTTCTCAGTATCCCAAACACTCCAGCTAAGGAGGAAAAACATGGCCATTCAGTTCCTCCCATCAGCATGTTTGATTGAGACAAGCAAGCTCAACAGACAAGCAGGTCAAAAGTGATGTTGCTTCGGGTAATCTGGCCTGACCTCTCTGGGAGTTATCCTCCTTAGGTGAAAATCTACCACTCTTTGAGACTGAGCAAAGGTGTACCTGTCTGTTCTGGTTCCAGGGCCAAGGTCTCCATGGCGACCCTCTGAGCATTGCCTGAAGAAGGACTGAACAGCTCCATAGCCACCTGATCAGGTCCTGCAGTCAGGATCCAGGGACTGCAGCCTGCAGGGCAACCTCTCGGTGACCCGTCTCCCAGGAGCTCAGGTCCAGCTGGCTCGAGTCTCCTCCACATTAGCCCACCGACACACAGGGAGGGTCCACTCTCGCCCTGTCGCGGTCACACACTCATCCTGACTCTCATCTCACTCTTCTTGGGGACAGGGTTGGGACTCTGGTGCCCGGGGCCAGCGGGAGCGTAGCACAGCTGACAGACAAACTCTGGGACATACGTAAAGACTGGCCAATGAATGCTCAGATGGCCCTAGAGCCAGAGAATCTGAACCCCACACAAAGACAGATCGCGGCGACAAAGAGCAGCTTGACAAGCGCCTTGGGGAAATGCGCCCGCGCAGAGTGAACGTGGACTACGTTTCCCAGTCGTGCACAGGTATCAACTCCATTCTCGGGAAACCCGGGGCCCTCAAATATATGACCTTCTCCCTCCCGCCTCCCCAAGAAGATATCAGAACGTCTGACTTGTGAGTAACATAGACTTCTGGGACATGTGATTGCGGTGTCAGCGCTGCACCCCAGGCAAGTTTCGCTCCTTGCCCAGGAAGATTTAGTGTGAGAGCGTGTGGGGTCAGCTATTGGGTTGGGATTAGGGCTAGGGCTTGGGTTATAGTTGGGGATCAAGTTTTTTTGTTTGTTTGTTTTTTTTAAAGACCTTTAAGCCGGGCGGTGGTGGCACACGCCTTTAATCCCAACACTCGGGAGGCAGAGGCAGGCTGATCTCTGGGAGTTCGAGGCCAGCCTGGTCTACAAGAGCTAGTTCCGGGACAGGCACCAAAGCTACAGAGAAACCCTGTCTCGAAAAACCAAAAAAAAAAAAAAAAAAAAAAAAAAATAAATAAATAAAAATAATAAAAATAAAAAAGACCCTTATATTCCAGTTTAGTAAACAAACCATTTTAAATGGTAATCACATTTCTCTAAATACTATTTGTATGTTTTCCCATTGGCCAATGCCTTTACTTGCTAGATAACCACTGCCTTAACAGTAGGAAAAATGTATTCTCTCTGAAGGACACTACTGAATATATAATAACCATAAAACTTACATTAACTTCAAATACATAAATCTGTTTTCAAAATTGTGCCTATTATTAAAAGATTTCATCGTAGCCTGGTGGTGGTGGCTCATGCCTTTAATCCCAGCACTTGGGAGGCAGAGGCAGGCGGATCCCTGTGAGTTCGAGGCCAGCCTGGTCTACAGAGTGAGTTCCAGGACAACCAAGGCTACACTGAGAAACCGTGTCTCAAAAAACCAGGGAAAAATTAAAAATAAAGAAAAATATTCTGTTTATTATCTGCAGTCTTTCATATCGGTGATTACATAGATAATAGGCAAACATAAATTGTCAGAATTAACTATAGCCTCTTTCTTGTTTTTTTCTTTTTTGGAGGGGTGGGAATGGGGGTGGGGGTTCGATCTAGGGTTTCTTTGGGTAGCCCTGGCAATTCTGGAACTCTATCTGTAGACCAGGCTGACCTTGAACTCACAGAGTTCCACCAGCTTCTGGCTCCTGAGTGCTCTATCAAAGGCGTGTACCAACACTGCCTGGCAGTGCTCCTGAGTGCTCTATCAAAGGCATGTACCAACACTGCCTGGCAGTGCTCCTGAGTGCTGCGAGCAAAGGCGTGTACCAACACTGCCTGGCAGTGCTCCTGAGTGCTGCGAGCAAAGGCGTGTACCAACAATGCCTGGCAGTGCTCCTGAGTGCTCTATCAAAGGCGTGTACCAACACTGCCTGGCAGTGCTCCTGAGTGCTCTATCAAAGGCGTGTACCACCACTGCCTGGCAGCTCCTGAGTGCTGCGAGCAAAGGCGTGTACCAACAATGCCTGGCAGTGCTCCTGAGTGCTCTATCAAAGGCGTGTACCAACACTGCCTGGCAGTGCTCCTGAGTGCTCTATCAAAGGCGTGTACCACCACTGCCTGGCAGCTCCTGAGTGCTGCGAGCAAAGGCGTGTACCAACAATGCCTGGCAGCTCCTGAGTGCTCTATCAAAGGCGTGTACCAACACTGCCTGGCAGCTTTTGTCTTTCTTAACCTCAGACACGCCCATTCATTCTTCTAAATCTAAGATCTATTCCTTTTTGAAATATTCTTTATCTTTTATAAAATATGTGCTGATATTATATTATAATATTATATTATCATATTATAATACAAATATTATAAAATTTAGACAGCAAGCATGGCTTGGTGATGCTTGCCTTTAATCCCAGCCCTCAAGAGGCAGAGGCAGGCAGATCTCTGTGAGTTCAAGGACAGTCTGGTTTACAGAGAGAGTAGCAAGCCAGTAAAGGTTACACAGTGAAATCCTGTCCCTAGGAAATTATGCCAACAATATTAGCTATCTCTGCTATAGGGAGACATATGAAAGTATAATATACTTTAAAATATGATAAATAAAATTCAAAATTGGTTGCAGAGTCTTTCCTTAGCTTCCAGAAGATAAAGAAAGCCAGCGGATCTCGTTAGCTGGGAAGCAGCACTGTAGCCAAGACTCCTTTCAGGCTGGAGGAAAAAGGACCATGCATTTCTTTCTTTTAAAATTTTATTTGTTTATTTAGTTTTTCAAGTCTGTGTTTCCTGTTTTGTAATTCTTTCTGTAGGCCAGCTGTCCTTGAACTTAGGAATTCGCTTATTTCTGCCTCCAAAATCCTGGGTTAGAGGCGCGCACCCCTACTCCTGGCCCAAAATTTTAATTTTTTTGCACATTGTAACGAACAACTTTAATGAACTAAAAGCAATAATCCATCTGCTTGGATGGAAGTATGCATGGCTACAGAAAACACCGCACTCGACAGCGGTAACACGGCTCTGACCTTGCCTCCTTCGTCCATCTTCCAGCACAGCTGACTTAGAGAAAGGCCTTCACCCTGGGTGATCTGCTTCGGCAGCCAGTTGGACATATTGTCTTACTTTTGCGAGGTGCCCTGGTAAAGCCACGTGTGTAAAGTTCTCAAGCACCACATCCTCGTACACGGCCTTCTGGTCAAGTGTCAAGCTGGCCAGTTCCTGCTCTGTGAAGTCCACAGCCTCGTCTTCAAAAATCTTAGGCTCTGGTTGTACAGAGGTATTTTCCATCATAAATTCTTTTAGGCCTGTGGTTAATACAGGCTCAAAAATTTCAGGACCGAGGTTCCGGGCCACCACCTTTGCGGCACGTGGGTGACACCACACGGACTGCTACTTTAAGTTTTAAAAAGATTTATTTCTTGAAAATTTATGTGTATGGATGTTTTGCCTAAATATATGTCTGTGAGCTATGTGTGCGCAGTGCCTGTGGAGGCCAGAAAAGGGAGTCAGATATCTAGAACTGGAGTTGTGAGCCGCTGTGTGGGTGCTGGGAATTGAACCAGTATCCTCTGGAAGAGCTACAGGTCCTTTTGTTTTTGTTTTTGTGTTTTTCTTTTGTTTTGATTGTTTTTTGCTTTTCAAGACAGGGTTCCTCTGTGTAGTCCTGGCTGTTGTTGAACTCACTCTGTAGACCAAGCTGGCCTCGAACTCCCAGAGATCCTCCTGCCTATGCCTCCTGGAATCAAAGGTGTATGCCACCACTGCCCTGCGCATCAAGTCTCTTAACAGCCTTCTCTCCAGCAATTCTTTTTCATTTCTAACTTTAAGCCTTTATATATATGAATATATGTATATATATGAATATGCACACATATTTGTAAATGCCCGCACATTTGTAAGTGCACTGTGTGCATATCTGGTGCCTGTGGCCAGAAGAGGGTGCCAGATCCCTCAGAATTGGAGTTAGGTAAGGTCTTGGAGCCCCATGTGGGATTTGGGAACCAATCGTGTGTAGAGGTCTCAGCCCTGAAGGGGGGCTTTCCCAATGGAAGTGTTGCAGCTCTGCTCCAGTGTGGGGGAAAGGTCTCCCCGTCGCAAGTGTTGCAGCTCTGCTGTGGTGGGAGGAAGGTTTCCTCAAAGTATTACATCTCTAAAGGGAAAGAGAGCCTGGTAGCCAGGAGCTAAGGAATACCACAAAGTCACACCTCACGCAAGAACCCAGGAGGGTGGCTGCCTCTGCTCTGGAGAAAAGCAGCAGAGAACTCAGCAGAAAACAGGGTTTCTATAGTGTTACTTGGTGGAAGAACTTTCCAGGGTGTAGATTTTCAGAGTGGGTGTTTGGATGGATGTCACCCCAGCCCCTGGTGTAAATATATCCAAAGAGTCTGGAATGTTTGAGTGGAAGGTTCTATTCCAAACCCTTGGGAGTTTCCTCAGTCCACACTCCACCTCCAAGAAAGCTCGCCAAATAATGACCCTCCCTAGAGATGTCCAAGACCACTCTCATAGTGTATTTAAATCATACCCCCCAGAGAACAAATACTTGGTTTTCCAGTCTTCCTTCCCTGTCTCCTTTCTTGAGGACTGGAAGGCCACCTGGAAGCGTTGGTATCCATTAAATCTGGGCGTTTTCTAACTTGGTTTGATTTGGTCTGTTTTGGATTATTGCCTCAGTGTAGAGGTTTATTGGGGCACCAAAAACTTTCACTGGGGATTGGTAAGATTTCAAAACCTGAGTTTGAGGCAAGTTCAAGGTACAGATAATAGGATTTCAAGCTCAGGGATTGGTGAGTTATCCAATCCAGAGTTTGACTGCCGGCATCTGGAGGGACTGGGTCCAGCCCTATGGCAGAGAGTCCTGTGGGTGGAGCCTAGTGGGTGGAGGTCCTCAGGGGTGGGCCTGGCATTGAGGGGCTTATCCCTGGGTTTTTTGCAAGAGCAGTAAGTGCTCTTGTAACCTAAAGGGTCCTAGATCTTAGCTCTGACACGGTGTTTGTCTTAGTTTGGGTTTTTATTGCTGTGAAGAGACACCATGACCATGGAAACTTTTATAAAAAGACGTTTCATTGAGGGGGCCATCTTACAGTTTCAAAGGTTCAGTCAGTTATTCAGGGAGCATGGTGGTGTGCAGGAACACATGGTGTTGGAGCTGAGACTGCTACATCATCTTTTTTTCCATGTTTTAACCAAGACTATTTTATCAGGAAGTTCCTGTTATGTTACAAGATACATTTTTATCATTAGGAGGAATATTTAACTCTAACCTATCCTTAAATAACCTGTATAGGGTATGATACCAGCATCAATGAGGCATCTCCCTAGCCCACTGAGGACGTCCTAATGTGGATATGCAACTCTCTTTCTGCCTTGATGGTTTTGTATTTGAGATTGCTACTTCTTGCAGGCAAGAGGAAACCAACTGACCACTGGGCAGTATCCTGAGTATATGAAACCTCAAAGCCCGTCCCCACTGAAACACACTTCCTCCTCACTCCAGCAAAGCCACACCTCCTAATAGTACCACTCCCTATGAGATTATGAGGTTATGGGGGCAAATTACGTTCAAACTACCACAATGTCAGAGGCACAGTTCTGATCTTAGGACCCAGCATGTAGGTCGCAACACCAGCCAAAATAGGACAAAGACCCAGTTCATAGTTCCAGGATCCAGAAAAGTCCCTAAAATACAACTAACCTTGCTTTTTGGCTTTTGTAATTTTGCTTCTATATAACTTCTTGCTAAATGGAGTATGTCAACCAAGATCTGGTTTTTGTGCATAAAAGACAAAAGATAGTAAAGCTTGGGGCTGCATGATTTGGGTAAATTCCCATCAGCCACTGGCCAGCAATGCAGACTTTCTCTTCGGCTTTAAGGGTGCCCATGTATTCTCTGGCAGAATTACCTCACAGTATTCTGGAGGCAACAATGAATTCCCCAAAGACCGAGACTCCAGGGCACCAGAGGCTTTGTGCCCCCTCTGTTTGGATAGCTTGGAAAATGGAGGGTGGGCACAAGAGGTGTTCCAGGACCTTGGGAACTTCTCTTCCACCTCAACTTAAGCACCCCCAAAGACTCCTGATGCCTCTATCCTAAATGGGAAATTACAGAAAGTCACTTGGGTGTGTCTCCTTTGGAGGTAAGTCTTTCTATGGCACCATCTGAGGAAAGGCTGGACATAAAATAGTGTCCAGGATGCATGAGAGATGCCAGTGGATGCCCTGGGTTAAGTCTGTGCGGTGGCCACCCCTGGCTGTCTTTATCATTGGCTGTCCGTGTGTCTCTGTGTGCTTTTGTTAATTGTGCTGGCTTTAAGTAATGTAGTTCTGGAACTCGCGTCGTTAGACCAGGTTCCTGTAAGGAAACCAGCTTCGTGCATCCTCAGGGAAGTAACTGTGGCACCTGCATGGTCATGGAGTTAAGAGAATGGGAAGAAATCCACGTCCAGGAAGGTGGAGTTTTCTGGCATGCCATCAGACAGGAGAGGTGACACGGACCAATGTCCACCCTAACGTGCTCGGAAAGAAGAGTCTTGGTGGCAGCCTAAGCTTGGTGTAGACTCTAAAGGTCTGATACTCCCAGCCTATCCCACTGGATCCAGGTCGTGCTTAACCCCCACATCTATATAGCCAGTGTCAGCACTATCACCTGGGAGGGCCACCAGATCTCTCCTGCTGTGATGGCTAGCCTCCTGCACCACCCTAATAATTCCGATTTACTCATTTTACACCCTGGTGTAATAATATCTCCCATGATTACCTAGGCCTCTGAAACAGACATTGTGGAAGTGCCGAGGTGTGATCATCAAGCTAAGTCACAAGGCTCCATCTCTTGCCCTTGGGTCACTCACTCTAGGAGAGCCAACACCATGTCCTAAGGACATTAGATCTCAATAGCAAGAAGCTGGTCTCTTGCCCGCACCATTTGGAGGAACATCCCTGAGTTAGAACACCACAGGTAGACATAACTGAAGCCTGTTGTTTTGGCCCATTTATTTGAGGGGAGTTAATCTACTGTACAACACTAGATAACAATACAGATAGAGTGAGTTTAAATAACTAAATAAAAAAAATTCCAGTGTTTAGAACAGGGCTACTATTGTTTTTATCTAAGTTCTCCTATTTAACAAAAAAGACTCGCGAGTCAGATAGTGGGGTGAAAACCTGCTAGATCAGAGAAGCCGAGAAGCAACCAGCTGACCCTCCTTTTTGGCCAGAGACACGGAGACACAGCAAGAGAGTGTTTCTCCTACTGTCTCAAAAAAGGACGGGGAAAACTCCAAGTCCCTTCCTACTCCCTCCCGTGTGTCTCTCTGTCTTCCCAGATCTGTCCGAAGATGGCTAATTCTTGTCAACTATTCGCTGGCTCCACCCCTTGATTCGAGGTTAATTTTTATTAGCACAGTCTTGAAGTTTCACAGTGTGATCAAATCTCCTGCAACAGGTCACTATGAAAAGGAGTGGGAAAGAGCTAGACAGAAGACCAGCAACGGGTAGAAGGCACAGAGCCTGAAGATGGGTAGGAAGGGAAGCTCAGATGCTATGAGATTTTCAGAGCAGGCCTTTGCAATTTTTTTTCACTTACCACCCTTTCCACCTGAGTAATAGTTACATGGCCCTGACTTTGTAGATGTGTAGAATAGGTGTGCAAATCAAATAGAATTGATAATAAACCAAAGAAACTTTATTAGGTTGAGTATGCTAGCACAAATCTTTAATCCCAGCACTCACAAGGCAGAGGCAGGAGGAGCTCCATGAATTCAAGACCTATGTACGCAATGAGAACATGTCTCAATTTAAAAAAGTAACTTTATCTTACAACTCTTGGTACACATTAATTTTTACCGTTTATTGCATTTTGTTTGTGTTTTGAGACAGGATCTCTCTATGTATCCCTGGCTGTCCTGGAATTCTCTACATGGACCAGGCTGGCTTTGAGTTCATTGGAAAACTCCTGCCTCTGCTTCCCAAGTGCTAAAGTTAAAGGTATGTACCACCACACCAAAATTTTACCGTTTATTAGAAAGAGAAGCAAATTTAATACTAATGAGATGGATACGCTTGTATTGGGAGATGCTCAGCATGCAGAGGTGCGTGCAGAGTCCAACCTCCAGATCCCACAAGGTGGCAGAAGAGCACCAACTCCTGAAGGGTTGTTCTTTGACCTCCACAGAGCACCCTCCCGCACCTACACACACACACACATGCACACACACACGCACGCACACACTCACATGCACACACACGCACACACACACACACACACACGCACGCACCACACCCCTACATCCACACTCACATATGCTTACACACATACACTTAGACACCTACATACACACACATATAAACACACCTATACACAGAATAAGCAGATATTTTAATTTTTTATCATTTTTATGGCATGGGTATTTTGCCTGCATGTATATCTGTGCACCCCGTGTGTGCCTAGTGACCAAAGAGGCCAGAAGATGATATTAGATCCCCTAGAACTGGAGTTACAAATACATGGGGAGAGGCTGTGTGGGCGCTGGAAGTGGAACCTGGTTCTGGAAGAGCAGCCAGGCTTTTAACCACATAGTCATCTTTCAGCCCCATAAAGAAGAATTAAGAGGAAATCTGGCTGGCTAGTAGATTCTCTGTGGAGTGGGAAGCATCTTCAGTGTAGCTGAGTGATACTGTGATTGGTCAGTGGTCAGTGCTGAGAATGCCCTTTTGCATAACAGTGCCCAACAAAGGAGCAGACGAGTGTTCAGGATCATGTCAGAAATTGCTGGAAATTCTGTCCTAATCCCCAGACAACATTTAACAGCTGAGAGTTCTACATCTGGATCCACAGGCAGCAGGAAAAGACAGTGAGCCGTTGGCCTGGCTTGAGCTTCTGAAACCTCAAAGTCCAACCCTATCAAAACTTCCTCCAACAAGGCCACACCTCCTAATAGTGGCTCTTTGGGGGCCATTTTCTTTCAAACCACCACATTCCACTCCCTGGCCCCCAAAGGCTTGTAGCCATATCATTATGTAAAAAGGCATTCAGTCCAACTAAAAAAGTCCTCATAGTCTCTAAGAGTCTCAAAGTCCAAATTCATAAGTCTTTTCTGAGACTCATGGCAATCTCTTAACTGTAATCAGCTATAAAATTACAATCAAAAAGCAGATCACATACTCATAACATATAATAGCATAGGATATACATTACCATTCCAAAATATGGGGAAGGGAAGATAGTGAGGAAACATTGGGAAAACTCTGAACTCTGCTCATTTGGCTCATGTCAAAGATGTCTTCAGATCTCCAACTCCTTTCAGCTTTGTTGACTGCAACACACTTCTCTCTCTTAGGCTGGTTTCACTCCCTGTTAGCAGCTTTCCCTGGCAGGTATCTCATGACTCTGCCATCTCCAACATCTTGGGATCTCCAAGGCAAATCAGGCTTTACCTTCACAGCTTCATGCAGTGGCCTCTCTGGGCCTCCATTCAGGGACACCCCTGACACATGCCTGGCCTCAGCAACTTTCCTTAGGTGTGGGAGCAAATTCCATAGCCCCTTTCTTCTGTCTTTGACTCTAAGACCAGAACCACATGGCCGAAGCTGCCAAGTTCTGCTGCTTGCTGGAACAGGAGCATGTAGGTGGAGTGTCTCTGTGTTTCAGCAGCCGCTCTCAAATAACCACTCAGAGACTTACTATTACTTATACAAGCTTGGTTGATAACTCAGGCTGATTCATTTTAAATTAAGCCATATTTCTTATCATCTACTCTTTGCCATGTGACAGTGCCTGCTTTCTACATGGCAAGTTCATCTTGCTTCTCTCTGCATCTGCTTGAGACTCCTTAGACTCTACCCTTCTTCTTCCCAGAATTCTCTTCTGTCTAGCCTTATCCTGTCTAGCTATAGGCCAGTCAGCTTCTTTATTAAACCAATCACAGCAACATATATTCACACAGTCACCACTTCCTTTATCCCATTTCTTACTCTGTTTATCTCCTTGAATACAGGACTTAGCTTCACTCCAATGTCTGGTGCTCCTCTTCACTTTAAATTTTACATTTTGTAATTTACCCTGCTCAGCCTGCTCCTCTTCATTTTAAATCTTCATTAGAATTATAATAAACTAATAAACACATGACAGAGTCTATGCTCTGTTGTTTTGAGATTTCCTCTGCCAACGGAATTAATCCAAAATCCTTCACTTTAGACTCAGGTACACTCTTTGTACAAGGGCAAAAGACAGCCACTTTCTTCATCAAAATATCACAAGAATGATCTCTAGGCCACGTATTAATATTCTTCTCCTCTGAAACCTCTTGAGTCAGTCTCTCCACTCACAGTTCAAATAATTCTCAGCACCACTGTCTAACATGCTCCTACTAATATGCCCCATTGAGCAGTGCTTAAAGCATTCTATTACTTTCCTAACTCAAAGCACTGAAGCCCACATTACTCCAAACAAAAGCATGGTCAGGCCTATCACAGCAATACCCCAGTCCCTGGCACCAACTTCTATCTTAGCTAGGGTTTCTATTGCTGTGAAGAGACACCATGACAATGGCAACTCTTATAAAGGAAAAACATTTAACTGGGGTATCTTACATTCTCAGGTTCAGTCCATTGTCATCATGGCGGGAAACATGAGGGCATGGAGGCAGATGTAGTGCTGGTCACATTTTGACATGTAGGCAGCAGGAAATGCACTGTAACACTGTGAGTAGCTTGAGCATAGGAGACCACAAAGCTCATGCCCATAGTGACACATTTCCTCCAACAAGGCCACACCTACTCCAACAAAGCCACACCTCCTGATAGTACGACTCCCTTTGGGGGCCATTTTCTCTCAAACTACCCCACCATTAATCCATAATTCTTTAACTTAGCCTCAGACAGACTTTTCAGACAAGGTCAGAAGGTAGCTACATTCTTAACCAAAATATCATAATAATAGTCTCTAGACGACACACTAAAATTCTTCTCCTCTGAAACCTCTTGATCCAGACCCTCACAGTTCAAATCACCCTCAGCACCACTGTCTTCTATGTTCCTACTAGAATGACCCATTGAGCCCCACTTAAAGAGTTCAACTGATTTTTTAATCCAAAGTCCCAAGTCCACATTTCTCTAAATGAAAGCATTCCTGGTACCAACTCTGTTATGGCCAGGCCTATCTATTAGAGCAATACCCCACTCCTGGTACCAACTCTGTCATGGCCAGGCCTATCTATTACAGCAATACCCCACTCCTGGTACCAACTCTGTCATGGCCAGGCCTATCTATTACAGCAATACCCCACTCCTGGTACCAACTCTGTCATGGCCAGGCTTATCTATTACAGCAATACCCCACTCCTGGTACCAACTCTGTCATGGCCAGGCTTATCTATTACAGCAATACCCCACTCCTGGTACCAACTCTGTCATGGCCAGGCCTATCTATTAGAGCAATACCCCACTCCTGGTACCAACTCTGTCATGGCCAGGCCTATCTATTACAGCAATACCCCACTCCTGGTACCAACTCTGTCATGGCCAGGCCTATCTATTACAGCAATACCCCACTCCTGGTACCAACTCTGTCATGGCCAGGCCTATCTATTACAGCAGTATCGCACTCCTGGTACCAACTCTGTCATGGCCAGGCCTATCTATTACAGCAATACCCCACTCCTGGTACCAACTCTGTCATGGCCAGGCTTATCTATTACAGCAATACCCCACTCCTGGTACCAACTCTGTCATGGCCAGGCCTATCTATTACAGCAGTACCCCACTCCTGGTACCAACTCTGTCATGGCCAGGCCTATCTATTACAGCAATACCCCACTCCTGGTACCAACTCAGTCCTAGTTAGGATTTTATTGCTGTGAAGAGACACCATGATCATGGCAACTCTAGAAAGGAAAACATTTAATTAAGACTGATTTACAGTTCAGAGTTTTAGTCCATTATCTGTTGTGGGATAGTTGTACACTGTGTGAAGGTGTACTGCTGTAATAAAAAGCTGAACAGCCAATAGCTAGGCAGGGGATATATGTGGGATTTCTGGAGAGAGAAAGGAAGAGGAGGAGGAATCTGGACATGGGAGAGAGATGCCAGGAGACATGGAGAGGAAACAGGAGGTGCAACATTATTGAATGTAGATTAGTATTAATGGGTTAATTTAGGTTATAAGAGCTAGTTAGGAACAAGTCTTAGCTATGGGCTGAGCTTTCATAATTAATAAGAAGTCTCTGTGTCATTATTTGGGAACTGGCTGGCGGCCCAAAGAAAAATCCAACTACAATTACCATCAAGCGGGAAACATGGTGGTATACAGACAGACATGGTGCTGGAGGTAGCTGAGAGGTCACAGCTGGATCCACAGGCAGCAGGAGACAGTGAGCCTTTTTGTTTGTTTGTTTGTTTTTTCAAGACAGGATTTCTCTTTGTGGCCCTGGCTGTCCTGGAACTCTCTCTATAAACCAGATTGTCCTTGAGATCCACCTGCCACTCCTGCTGTGTGCTAGGATTAAAGGTGTGTGCCACCACTGCTTCAGCTGGCTTGAGCTTCTGAAATCTCAACCCTCTCCCCCCAGTGACACACTTCCTCTAACAAGGCCACACCTACTCCAACAAGACCATACTTCCTCATAGTGCCGCTCCTTATGGGCCTTTGGGGGCTATTTTTAATTCAAACCACCACGGGGAAACGTCGGGTGCTAGTTTCCAGATTACACCCACAGGGTCCTGACACCAGTCTGCAGCTGGCCATACCTGGTATGACCCTGGCTAGGTGAGGAACAAAATGCCAATACGCCATCATCAGGGGCTCCTGGAAGTCTCTAACAGAGAGAAAGAGTGAGTACAGGGTGCTTTCCTTCATCAGAGGAAAGAAATTATTAAGCAAAACACACAATGCACTAACCGTAAAGGAAATGACTGATCAAAGCTCCTGCTCACAGACAGCACCACAAACTTCTTGCTTCAGGAGGAGAAGGGCCAGCACACATCCACAGATGGGAGGAGGAGCGCCCCACTGCTGGAGGAGGCCACTCGGTCACAAATGTTTTGCAAAGCAGGAACTGTGCATGAATAGCGTGCGCAAGATGGTGAAGTCAGGCAAGGTAGTGCGTGCCTGGAAGCCAGCACTTGGGAGGTGGAGGCAGGGCGTTCAGGAGTTCAAGGCCAGTATTTGCTAGATAGCAAGTTGGAGGCCAGCCTGGGCTACCTGGGGTTCTGTCTCAGGCAAAATATAAGAGAAGGAGGGGGTCTCTACTGCTGCTGAGGCTGGGAGCTGGTGAGCATGTGAGCACTTCCTCCAGTATATTTGTGTGTGTGTGTGTTTGTGTGACATAGCATGTGTGAGGAGGTCAGAGGACAGTTTGTTCTCTTCTTCTATCACGTGGGTGGTCAGGCTTAACAGCAAACATCTTTATCCTTCCAGCCCTTGCCCAGTATTTAACTAAACTACACACTATATTTTTATATTTCAATGTATTCCTCTGAGAAATTATTGCATATGGGCCCCAGAAGACATGTTAAAATGGCCATATAAAATAGCAATAAACATAAATCAGAATGTTTCCAATGTCCAGTGCTAGAAGTATAAATAACTCAGTTGAAATGTTACACAGCAGTGAAAAATAAATGGACTAAAGCTGGAAGGACCTGAGTCGGCACAGGACACAGCAAGGCCAAGTTCTCAGCATAAAGGAGATTTGTTTGCCCCCAGAGGGACAAAGACCGAGGATAGGAGACAGGGGAGAGGGAGGAGGGATGCTTACCTCTGAGGGACAAAGAACAGCCTCTGGATAGAGGAGACAGAGGCGGCACACGGGCAAATGGCAGTTAATAAGGAAAAAAGGGAAACCATGTTAGGATGAGGTGTTTAATTTTAACTGGGCATGTTAATTAGGTGAATCAAAGGGAACTTCTGATAGCTGGACCTTGGTAGTCAGCCTCAGGAGGAGGACGTGGCCAAATAAGGGACTAGAGCTTTGTGGTTAGCTTTAGGAATGTAATCTAATGGTTTTTACCAAAGGGGAGAATAGTAAAAGGCAAAACCTGTTGGCACCATGTGTGCCATGCTTGAGCCTGCTAGGGTCCCTCAAAAGCTACATCAACAGATGCATAAACTTTCTCTGTAAGGACTAAAGTGTAGCTCAATGGCAGGGTACTTGTTTGCAGCAAGGACAGTACTGCACAAAACTTAACCCAAAGAGGAATGATGCCTGCACACAGCAAGTCACAGAAGACCACAATATAGCATAATACCCTGTTCAAACCAGGGACAGGGAAGCCAAGGCACATGCTACTAAGAGATATATACTCAGGGGTCTCTGGGTGATGGAGGAAGAGCCGGGGTCACCCTGCTCCAATAGTTGGTTTGCGGGTTGCCTTATGTAATAAGGTTAGCCTCAGCAGACAGCAGGTAGTGTTTTGTGTGCTTTTGTGTTTACAGTAAACTCATAGCAAAAAAAATAATTAACCAACTTCAAGCTTTCTCATTTGGAGACAGAAGCTGGGAAAGAAAGCCCTTGATGGGGATTGGAGTGGAGGAGTATGGGCTGAAAATGCCCGACAGGAACTGGTTCAGGTCCCAGGAGAAGTCTGTTGGGTGGTTGTAGGAGCCCGCTTCTATAAGGTCAGCTAGGGTTCCTGAATAGAGGATCCTCGAGGCCAAAGAAAAGTCAGAAAAAACAGAAGACAGGATAGATCGGGAGGTCTGTCTGGTCATGCAGAAGCAGCCAGACAGCCCAGAGTTTATTTCAGGACTTGCTTATATACAGAAACAGAACAAAGCACAGCACAGACGGTCAGTCAGTATCTAACCACAAGACCATTCCTGTCCTTGAGTGAGCAGCCTCCTCTCCAATATGTGCTTGCTGCTCGGAAGCAGCCTCCCTTTCTATCTTGATGTTCCTCAGGTTTGTGTCAACAGTATACTGTCTACTAGTTCTTTTCTCACGGGCTAAGTCAGGAGTCTCTCACAACTCTCAAGGTTATAGGAAAAAGCAGAGCAGGCAAGCTTGAACTCAAATGACTTCTTTAAGTCAGAAATGACTCCAGATGAAAACTGAGGCACCCGTGGGCTCCCGTGGGTGGGGGCACAGTGAGCACGTGCATGTTGCCTGCTGCTAAGGTCTCCTTACTGACTCCTTCCTGCTAGAGGACAGCAGTAGCAGCCCAAGGACGACACTTTCTCTTGTCCCCTCCCAAGATGTACAGGTGGGCAGACCTCAGTCTCTCCATGAAAGAAGGCAAGAGCACGGCGCCCTGGGCTCTGGCTGGCCGGGAGATGTGAAGATGGAGCCAGCACCAGCAGCTATCAAACACTTACTTAATACCCACTGAATGCCATGCCCCAGGCTCACAGTATTGACACTGTATTGGCCAAGAACATGAATTTATTCATTGAATGGTCTGTGTGTGTACAAATCCCTGTGTGTGTGTGTGTTCCTGAGTGTGTGCATGTGCAGGCTTGTGTGTGTGCATGTATACACATTCTTGTGCATGTGTGTGTGTTCCTGTGTGTGCAGGTATTCCTGTGTGACTTTGTACATGTTCCTGTGATTGAATGTATATATGTTCCTATGTGTGTGCTTGTTCCTGTGTGTGTCCATGTGCATGCTTGTGTGTGTGTGCATGTTCCTGTGTGTGAATGAGCTTGTGTGCATGTTTGTGTGTGTATACTACTGTACGAGTGTGTGTAACATTTTCCTGTGTGTGTTTGTGTGTGTATGTGTGTGTATGTTTGTACATGTTCCTGTGTGTGAGTGTGAGTTTGGAGTACAACCTGGGGTGAAGTTCCTTGCCTCCCACTTTGAGGTTTCTTGGGCCAGGCTAGCTGACCTGTGAGATCTGGGGATTCTCTTGTCTCTGTCCCCCATCTTTGGAGGGATGAGTTGTGTTGGGGCTACAGGTGACTTTATGTGGGTTCTGGGTATTTGAACTCAGGTCCTCCACGTTATGTAGTACGTGCTTTACCGACTAAGCTATTTCCCTAGTGATCTTCCCAGCTGACCCACGGCCTGGGCAAACAAAGCCATTGCCAGGCAATGACCTCATTAGAGGTCAGACAAGGTGATGAATCTGCCCCCTGCAAAGTCACTCGCCTCAGTAACGTTCCCTGAAAACCTCTGTGTGTCCAGTACCCAGGGTGTTCAGGAAAGATATGGCCAAGTCCAGCTTCGTGGAAGGAAGCCCTGGACCAGGCCAGACTTCAGGCAGGGACACTCAGGCAGGACTGGCCTCTTCCACTCAGACTGGAAACAGATTCCCCAAGTCCAGAGATCTCAGGTCTGGCTTCTGTGTGAGCACAGACATGTTCTTGCCCCTCACCCCTGCGACCCTCACCTCTCTCTGGCATCATAGCCTGAGTGCTCCCGATGTGCCTGCTCTATGATGGTGCTCCTCCCAGAGTCTGAGTGTGTCGGCAGACAAAAAGGGGAGTAAGCCTGGAGGAGTTACATAGAGAAGTGGGTTCAGGCAGGAAAAGGGGGGTAGTTTGGAGAAGCACGAGGGGCAGGGAAGGCTGCTGTAATGGTGATGATGTGTAAACCATCCTGAGGCTAAGCAGGGAAAAGTTTACACAACACTATTTCAGGCACAGAACAGGTACTGGCTGGAAAGTGGGCAGGAGAGAGGGGGTCCCACTGCAGAGGCTCTGCCAGGGCCTCAGCCAGGCTTATGGCTTCTTCTCCTTGGCTCCCTTCACCATCTGGAAGACAACCATGATGGAGACACCTCAGCAGGCAGGAGAAGGAGGATTTTTCAGACAACTGGACACAGCCTTCCTAGGTAGACAGCCACACTCTGTCCTGCGACAGCAGCTCCACGTGCTGGCCCTCTATCATATCCATGGTTGCATCACAAGTGATTCAGTCACATATTGTAATTCTATAGGTCTTTATTGAGGACTCTCTGGGTAGAGCCAGGCACTATGGTGGTGTAGGTTCTGCTACGGGAGAAAGAGATGGAATTCAGCTCTAAACACAGAATGATAAATGGGACTTTGTGGTCGAGCCACAGGGAGAAGCCATGATGAGACATTACAGAGAGGAAACAAGGGGGATTCTTGCTGTGTGCCGGGCCACAGATCATCTGGGACATAGTGGGGGCTGGGGTGGGTAGATACTGGCCCTTGCTGACTTAGCAGAATTCCTTTTGGGTTTGTGTTTCCAGAGACAGGGTTTCACTCTAGCCCAGGCTGTCCTAGAACTCACTAGAAGCACAGGCTGGTTTTGAACCCACAGCAACCCTCCAATTTCAACTTCTCAAATGTTTGGATTACAGACAGGAGTCACATTCTAGGCTCAGAGTTCATGGTAAAGCTGAACCTCATAGACACATGTAGGGAGGAAGCTCAGAGACCCGTGTAGGGAGGTTCAGGGGCCTGAGGAAAGTCTGACTAGCTGAAGGATTGTTACCACTTGAAGCGGCATGGGCTAAAGGCCTTTTCCACCCAGGCTCTTCACTGGGGAGGAGACAGGCAGTAGGAGCTGAAGCTTCTGAGCCACACTTGTTGGTGGGTCCATTCCCACCTCTGCCCCATGCAAGTCGCAGGGATTAAGCCCCTAGACCGGTCAGAGCCACTTCAGGCCAGGTATTCCAGGGGCTGGGAGGCTGGTGACGCCACGGCCAGGGCAAACAAAGCCATTGCCAGGCAATGACCTCATTAGAGGTCAGACAAGGTGATGAATCTGCCCCCTGCAAAGTCACTCGCCTCAGTAACGTTCCCTGAAAACCTCTGTGTGTCCAGTACCCAGGGTGTTCAGGAAAGATATGGCCAAGTCCAGCTTCGTGGAAGGAAGCCCTGGACCAGGCCAGACTTCAGGCAGGGACACTCAGGCAGGACTGGCCTCTTCCACTCAGACTGAAAACAAATTCCCTAAGTCCAGAGGATCTCAGGTCTGGCTTCTGTGTGAGCACAGACATGTTCTTGCCCCTCACCCCTGTGACCCTCACCTCGTCCTGGCAGCACAGACTCTACCCAGAGCTCTAACCGGTGAGGAAACTGAGGTAGGGTGACAAGAACTATATCTTCCCTGGCAGGAGCTCAGACGTTCTAAGAGGTGCCTGCACTCCCACTTGGCCAGACTGTTGGAGCAGGGAATTTGAATTTTCCCAGAAATTTTAGGCTGGAGGCAGGGAAAGTCTGGTCCCAGCCAGCAGGAAACTTCTCTCCCAGAAAGAGATTGCAGAAAGCGCTGACAGCGCGTCAGATGACCCTGTGGAGCTGAGGAGCAGCACAGTCACTGGGCAGTAGTGCCCAGGACCACCTTAGCCAGGGTGGCCTAGCTGTGCATTCTGCATGCTCTCCAGAGATGGCCTGGTGTGTGTGTGTGTGTCTCTAATTGTTCCTCTTCTTCTCGTCACCACGCTTGATGTATCGCGTGTCTCTGCTTTTCAGTATTACATATCGCTTTGTTGAGAATGACCTTGCTTCTCTCCGAGAAACAGGGCCACCAGAGGTCAGTGTAGGAGCTGGGGTCCTGAGCCAGGCTGAGACCTACCAGCTGTGCCCTGATCCTTCCGCTTCCAGCTTTTGTCACTCCCTCTGGTTCTCCCACCACGTTCACAGGGCAGTACCAGGACTCTGGGGCCCGCACAGACGGCCACCTCCTGTCTGCCGCAGCAAGGCTAGCCAGGCGGCTTCAAGGACTCTGTGTGCAAAGTCGCTTCACCAAGAACTAGGCCAGCTTGAAGTTGGCAGGATACCCGGAGAAGGCAGAGCTCCACATCACAAGGCCAGGGCTTGGGGGTGCTTGTGCCCTGATATTCCTCCTGAGGACTGTGAAGCGAGCCCCCCATTCTCCAGGAGTTCCCCAAACTCCCTTCCCTCTGAAGCCACCAGAGCCCCTCTAACATGGCTGAATGCTCTCCTGGCTCCCAATTGCTCTCCAGCTCTGGGAAATAAATCCTTCGTGACCACCATGGTTTAATAGCAACAGTGGCGACATTTAAGTCATACAAAGAGATTGCCCTATCTTGATCTCTGCCCCGGAACTCCAGGTGTTCCCACTCCACCCGCCTCGTTCAGGAATTAACGAGCAGAGGGTCACTGACTGCCCTTTCAGGAGGTCCCGCCTGGATGCACAGGGCTAGAGCAGGGCCAGATGGGGACAATCCTGCAGCCAGGCTCCTGGTGTCACAGTGCCTAACCTCGGCCTAGTCTAAGTCAGCCCCTCTATGCTGGGAGCTAAGGGCTGACAGGTTCCGGGAAGCCCCCAGGAGGGTCAGAGGCCAGCCTGCTCTCTTTCCTTCTTCTGTGTCCAATTCTGCCCCTGAACTTCACCCATTTTTTTTTCTTTTGAAGGCACACCTCCGAGTAACCATCAGGTCAGGGTTGTCTGTTCTCCCACAGCTTCTACCTCCAGACCTCAGCATTTGTTGCAGCCTCGCCACCCCCACCAGACCTAGGCCAGGCTTACTCCTCCCCCGCATGGTACTGGGTCATGATCCCAGGGCCCCACGCCTGTGTGAGACAAACGCAACAGCCCCAGGCCGTGCCACCTGCTTCTTGAGCTCGGAGGCTCGGGACTGTACACTCACACTTGTCTTTCGGCTCTCATAGCTACATACCCACTCTGGACCCCACTCTCCGAGCCTTCCTATGCACCCCATGGATTCCTGCCGCAAGCCTCAGACCCCGCGTCTGCAGTCTTATCAATGGACAAACCTGGGACCCACCGCAGAGGCTCAGTGTGTAACTCGGCTAATTCACAACACCCCGACTAAAATACAGAAACACTAAATTGTTCGCCTCTCTGCACGGGGCCATCCGCCTATAACATTGTCACCGCTGGGCTGCAAGCTCAGAGCCCTCAGCCCCTCTCTCCCAGTTGCTAAGCTTCCTGGTGCAGACTCAGTTAAGAGAAGGTAGAGCCCCTCTGGCCACACAGCCTGGAAAGCAGGCCCGGGACAGGAGTTCAGGGCATTTTAGTAAGCAGCATTTTAACTAGGAGTTTGGGGAGGGGCATGGTTAATGGGCTCTAGAGTTCATCTGGACCAAATACAGGTGGTCCCAGGGACACAGGGAACTCAGCGAGCATAGGGTGAGTCTGAGAGGCCAAATGCCACATTCTCATCTCCTGACTCTAGAGAATGATGGAGTGAAATGAGTGAACTAGAGGGGAAACATGTGGCCCTCTACCCAGCTGCCCACAAACAGTAGACAGCACCCCGACTCCCCTGCGTATATACACACGTGCAGGTACAGAGGTGCAGAGGCTAGCCTCTCCACACACGTGCAGGGAGAGGAGCAGAGGCTAGCCTCTCCACACACGTGCAGGTACAGAGGTGCAGAGGCTAGCCTCTCCGCACACGTGCAGGTACAGAGGTGCAGAGGCTAGCCTCTCCGCACATGTGCAGGTAGAGGTGCTGAGGCTAGCCTCTCCACACACGTGCAGGTACAGAGGTGCAGAGGCTAGCCTCTCCGCACACGTGCAGGTACAGAGGTGCAGAGGCTAGCCTCTCCACACACGTGCAGGTAGAGGTGCTGAGGCTAGCCTCTCCACACACGTGCAGGTACAGAGGTGCAGAGGCTAGCCTCTCTGCACCTGGGCATTCAGAGTAAGGCTTCCTCCCAGCACTGCTGGATCCATGCAGCGCCCTTTCTCCTTATAATTTTCTTGGGAGGTCCCAGGCACGGAGCACCCAGAGTGCTAACAAGGCCCCAGGGGTACAATGAGAATGCTAGGCAGGGAGATGCTGCCCTCTAGAGGGATGTATAACCCACTGTGTCACACACAAGTGCAGGGGTGGCAATGAACCAGGGCAGTAGTGAGAGGCTCCACAGAAAGCGAAAGGATAATAAAGACAGGATGAAAGGTTAGCAAGGGCAGGAACTTGACCAGGGTGGGTAGGAGCGGTCAAGCCTGAGCATCCACATAGTTATTCCCTCGCCAAACATTCAACACGTTTAGCAACACTAAGGGCCTAGCCCAGTGCCAGACTCAACCCAGAAGAGCCAACCATGGGCTCAGGTGCCTCACTGTGGAGGAGGGGCAGAGAGTCATCTAGAATCAGTGTAATGGTATGTGCCTACAGTCCCAACTGCTCTGGAGGCTGACGCAGGAGACACCTGAGGACAGGAGTTCCAGACCAATCCAGGCAACATAGCAAGTCTTTTTCTCCAAACTAAACAACAACATGCTGGAGAGTGGCTCGGTGGTTAAAGGCACTTGTGAAAGACCAGGATTCAGTGCCCCGTTCCCAACATCCACCTGGAGGCTCACCACCTCCTCCCGTTGTGAGCATATATGTGGTATAGAGACGCACATGCAGGCAAAACACTCATACACATGAAATAATACAAAAACTAAACAAAAGCCCAAGCCAGTTGGGCATATATCTCAGTTGGGCGGCTCCTGAGCAGGAATGAGGTCCTGGGTTTGTCCCTAGCACCGACGGTATAAACTGGGCATAGTGACATACACCTGTAATCCTAGCACTAGAGGGGCAGGAGGATCAGGAATCCAAAGTCATTCTTGGCTACATACAGAGTTTGAGACCAGTTTTAGCTATAGGAGACCGCGTTTAAAGGACAAAATGTCTGCCACTTGGTGATGGTGCACACCTTTACTCCCAGCACTTGGGAAGCAGAGGCAGGAGGATCTCTGAGTTCAAGGCCAGCCTGGTCTAGAAAGTCAGCTTCAGGACAGTCAGAGCTGTTACACAGAGAAACCCTGTTTTCACTACCCTGCCCCTGCCCCCACCCCGGCAATGTTGTGAAAGTTACTTGCTTGTGGTTGAGGCTCCTGTTACTAGTTGCGACTCTTAGGTGGTCAAGGAAGGCTCTGTGTAGCAGTGGAATAAGAAGAAACTCAGCAGAGGGCAGGGGCACCGGGTTTTTCTATGTGAAGGCCCAGAGGGCTGGTTAGGTTGTTTGGTTAAACAGAATATGGGAGGACACAGGATGAGATGGGCCGGGGTGCAGCCGTCTCTAGGAATAGGCACATGCTAGGGTGAGGACGCCCCTCAGAAGGTTAGGGAGAGGGGCAAGAGTTTGGGGTTGGAGACGCCAGTGACAGGATGGAGTCTTGTGGCTGGATGTGGACTGCGGTAGACACGACACAAGAGATAGAGTAGTTAAAGTGGCTTGGGTTGGGGATGTAGAGCAGGTAGAGTGTTTGGCTAGCTTAGGACTCTCTCTCCTCTCTCCTCTCTCCTCTCTCCTCTCTCTCTCTCTCTCTCTCTCTCTCTCTCTCTCTCTCTCTCTCTCTCTCTCTCTCTCTCTCTCACACACACACACACACACACACACACACCTGGACTGTGAGTTGAAGGAGGAGGTTGATCCTCATCCAGCCCAGGCTTGCCCTGCTGTGGCCAGGACAGCACGGAGAGGAGGTGAGGCAGATTTTGATTCTGGCCTTAAGGTGTCTTGGGCTTTAGCAGCCATTGCGCCACGTGCTATTGCCGCTGCCTAGAGACCAACCTAAGTCCCATATAGGGGCCCCAGTCTACAACATGGTCTCTAGGGCCAAGTTTCAATCCCCCTGCCTACTGACACAGCTCTACTCCAACCCGCGGCCTCCCTGGAGGATCTGGCCCTGCCGGGATTCCCCCAGGCCTGGTCGTTCCCGCAGACGTCCCAGGAGCTGGTTCCCGCGGGTCCCACGGTCGCTAGGCTGCAGGCTGGGGCCCAGGTCCTCTCTGCTGGGTTGTCAGAGTGTGGTGCAAGTGGCAGCGCATGGCGGCAGAGCCCGGGCGCTCGTGGACTCAGGCTCGCACTGTGTATGGCGCTAAAGAGGCGCTGAGGCGAGGCGTAGGCCGCCGGCAAGACCCCAGCGCGCAGCCCAACGGGCCGGTCCCCGAAGATATCCGCGCTCCGGGCCGCCTGGCTCGCCTGCGTGGCCAGCTGCGGGCCGAGGCGGCGGGGCGAGCCGAGGCGCCGCGGCTGCTGCGGTTGGTAGAACGCGCGGGCGCGCGAGCCGGGGCGGCAGGGACCAGCGAGAGGAGAGAGGCGCGCAGCGGAGGCTCGGTGTGCTCGGTGTGCGGGGAGCCGCGCGGCGGCGCTACCTATCCCGCTGGTGTCCTGGAGGTGAGCGAGCGGCGGCTGCAGGAGGGGCTGGCGGCCGTGCGTGCGGAGCTGGGCGCGGGGCTCGAGGCGCTGCGCGCGGAGCTGCGGACCGAGCTAGACGCTCTGCGAGCTCTGCTGCCGCCGCCGCCACCACCGCCCGCTCGCCGCGAGCCCCGCGGTCCCGCCCTGCTGCGGGCCCTCGGCACCGTGAACTCGTTGGTTTCAGCCTCGAGGGCCACGGAGAACGGTCCGGACGCCCCAGCCGACAGCCTGGCAAACCGAGCCGTGGCCCGGAAGAACCACAAGAAAACCCCAGTGCCTCCAACGGCTGCACAAGGCGGAGGAGATTGAGGGGCTCTGGCGGCCCCAGAAGGGAGCAAATTGGTCCTCCTATACGGACTCCCCAGATGCCGCCAATGATGCACCATTATTTAAAGGGCTGGCGGCAGAGGCTGCATAAATGGCTTTGCGCTACCCCGGACTGAGGCTGCTCTGTAGAGCCTGCTTTAGTCTTGAAGCCGGGTAAGAATCTGGACCAGAATGTGACTGCTATGGAGTTGGCAGAGCCAAGGGATCTGCAGCCTGGAAGCAAATGGTTGCACTTTTTTTTTCTTTCAAGTCCTAGGGGCAGGCAGGACCTCCATGCACTAGAATAGCACTGTGTAACAGACTTTAGGGACTTAGGTAGCTGACACAGCGCCACCTGAATATACACCTCTACATGGCATGACCCGGACATCAGTTTGCTAGCCACCACTACTTTTCTGATAATGGGGCCACTCTCGCACTGTAGCGTCACGTTGTCAGTATCCTTTGGACTCAGTCTCGGACCGTGATAAGGACACAGCCCTTCACTCAGCCCTCCCAACAGTCACCCGGCACCAGCTTCTCTCTAGAAAACATTCCACAGGGTACTAATTTCCCCAGAGTGTCACCAGGAGTGGCTTCATAGCACTTTGTCACCAAACGCAACCAACTTAGTGCCTTCTGCTGGAGCCTGCTTTTTCTCAAGGACTGGCTTGGGGTCGCAATGAGGATCATCATTTTAGTGCAACCCCCTTTTTTGGTTACCCAGCTTGTTTCTAAAATAAATGTAATTTCTGGTATAGGTGGCATTTTTGACATGCATTATTTTTCTCCCTTCCCATTGACTGTGAGATTCAAAATAACATGTTGATGCAGGTGGGTGTCAGAGTTGCATAGCTGAGTGGGTCTCAGTTTTAGAAGAAGTTTCCATGATTGAGGTGGGCAAAAGGGCGGTCACTCAGGAGCCTCTCGGTTGTATGGACTTTGAGGCTGCAGTGAGGTTGGGGTTGGATTCTCTCCCCAGTCCCCTTGACCACTAGACACACGCCTCTTCCCAGCCACATCAGGCCAAAGTCACTCTGCATCATTTATTGTGGAAGCAGGAGTCACCCCTGGATCCTAGGGTCCCTGCCAGAGCCCGAGGCCGACTCCCAAGCCCAAAAGAGCCAGGTGCAAACAGGGCAGGATAGGGACTGAGGACCGGATGGATGCTCCAGGAGAGGCCCATACCCTGCGCCCTCCAAGAGGTTGCTGGGGGCGGAAATTATCCATGAGCGGTCTGGGATGCAAACCTGGTGGCCCAGTCTGGGGCACGGTCTGGAACTGGGCTACCTAAGGGTGGGTAAAGATAGGTCAAGACGCCACGGGGTGGGCAGAGAAGGCAGGGGTGGCAACTGAGGCTGTGGGAAGGAGCCTGGCATCGGGTAGGGGTAGTGGCTCCCACCTGCGCGTGCCCAATGGGTACGGGGTTTTCAAAGACTGTCCAGAGCACGGCTGGCTGGCAGCCTGGCGTGGTCAGAGACCCGGAGTATCGGTAGTAGCGCAAGAGCCCCACGGCACTTGGCAGCAGGGAGGCCAGAGGGAAGGATGTCAGGTTCACAGAGACCCCTGTGTGGCGGGAGAGAAGCTGGAACTCCCCCCCCCCCCGGCCCTGCTTTTGTTCCTCACCCACCTACCTTCCAGCCCAGATGGGACCCTGCAGCTCCTTACCAGGTGAAGATACATTTTTTAGGGTAGACACAATGGCAGAGAAATTGGTATTGTCCCTGTCCTCCTCCTGGGGAGAATTCCAGTGAGAAGGGCTTCGAAGTTGTGTGTATGTGTGTGTTTCCAAAGATGAGACAGGATAGTTGGGACACCAGTAGGAAGGGCCCAGATGGACGGTCAGGGAGATCTTGGGGTGGAGCGAGGAAGGTCTCTTCCCACGATGTCCATCAACACTCCATTGGCCCCCACCCCCTGAAAATTCCCTAAGTCCAATGATGCCCACAGACTTGAAACAGATCCCTGCTCTCCAAGACCCTCTTTCGGGAAACAAGCACGAAATCACACAGCCCCTTCCTCACCACCAACAGCACAGCCAGCACGGCGAGCCCATCCTGGTGGCTTTGTGCCTCCCTCAAATCCTGGTACTTCGTGTTCATGTGGAGCATGTGCATCTAGGAAATACAGACCACAGGTGGTGTCTGGCTGCCCTCTGCTTCCTAAGCCCACCTTCCTTCTGGTCATCTTGAACCCACCTCCATAGAGCAGTGCTTCTCATCCAGGCTGTGCTCTGAGCCTCTGTGCCCTGGGCTGCCCCAGTGGAAATGCAGCTGCAGCAGCCGGTACCCTGGTGATGGCAGCCCAGCCCCTCGGATCACCGGGCAGCTCTGCTGACAGGAATTTACTCGCAGTATCACTGAAGGTGGAGGAGCATATGAGTCTATCCCTCCCCAGCAGACTCCCCTGCTGTGGAAATCAAACTGCCCCCAGCAGTGCAGTTACGAGGGTCTTGATTTCTTTCCAGCATCTTGACATCTAGGTGTGAAACTGGCCATGGCAAGTTTCATTTATAGGCAGGTTCTTGCCACCTCCCTACAGTGTGTGTAGAGCCTCATCTGCTTTGTTCATGAGGATTTAGATTCTCATGTGTGTCACATTCTCATAGCTTCTTAGGTCTGTCCATTTGTGTGTGTTGGGAGGGGGTGGGGTGGTGAGATCTTTAGAGAAGCTGCTTTCTCAGCTCCTCTGTGTGTCCTGATCCCTGTGTATGGGTAAGATTCCTGAAAGCTGCGAACTTCTTGGCTTTGTGTATTTGGTCCTGACTTTATGATGCTGACCTGTATGGCCATCGTTCTCCAGGGTCCAAGGGTCTACAGGTGCTGAATCATAGCCTTGAAAGATGAAGGGCTCAAGAGTGTAGTCCCGCTGGACCAAGTGAAGGTCAATGTTGATAGGGGACTGGGCTGGGCCCCCACAAGCAGGTGCTAGCTCCTTCCAGTGGGTAGGGCCTGAGGAGACAAAGCCTGAGATCTGCAGCAGGGCCAAGGAAGCTGTCTGGGAATGTACTGAGGGTGGATCCCATAACCCAAACATCCCCAGCTGAGGACTGTCTTCTCTCCATCCTCCCTCCACAAGCGGTCACAGTGGCTCTCTAGACCCATCTGACTTAGCTACTGAGCGAGTCTGCAGGCAGACTGCCCCATACACAGGGTAGACAGATGTGGGATATGACTCATGTTGGGGAACCCCCCCCGGCCACACCCATAGGCTCACAGACCCTGACCATGGATTACAGCAGGCACACATGATGACAGTGTGCCTGCTGCTTAGTGCCCAGCCCTTAGGAGCACAGGAGCTAGTAGAGACCACACAGATCCACATAGCCTGTCACACTGTCCTCACCGCACTTTGGGTCTTGGGAGTCGTAGCACCAGGTACCTGCAGGCAGAAGGCAAGGACTGAGCTATTTAGTCCACGTGGCACTTTAAAAGTTCAGTTTTGGCCTGAGAACAGGAATGGGGTCAGGCTAGCCAGGAGAGGTTGTTCCCCTGTCCATCTCCTACACAGTGTCAGGGAGATCTAAGCCCACACAGGCAGAGCCTTGGTGCTCACCCTCGGAGTCCACCTGTGCCACAGGTTGCAAGGCAAGAAAGTAGAGCAGGAAGCCCAGGGCCCACATGATGCAGCAGGGGCTGTGACTCTGGAGAACTGAAAACTGGACAAGAAACGTGTGCCCAGGCTACTTGAAAAGCTGCTCATTCATGCTGAGGCGGGGCTGTAGAGGGCCGGAGTGGGTGGGGCCCAGGTAGGGCCACTAGGAACAGAGGTGGGCTGGAGCTGGTCTAGGGCTGTGTCAGCCAGTGTAATAGCATTAATTCTGAAGGCTGATTATTATTCTCTTACAGCAGAAGCAATGGGAGACAGGGACCCAGGGTGACATGCCAAAGCCACTAAGGGCACTTTGAAGACTAGTGACCAAGACTAAGAGGCTAGGGAAAGAAGGCATGAATGTTTCTTGCCTTATTACAAACTCAAGACTCCAACCTGTCCCAAGTCCAGGTCCACAGCTGCCTTCCTGCTGATGCTCCTGTCTGAGGATCACTCTGCTAAAAGTTTTGGGAGAAGCTGCAGCCCTTCTGTGGTGGGGATATTGCAGTAGCTCAAGTCCCCTTGCCCAAGTCTCAGGCACTCTGGACACCATGTGTCTGTAGGTATGAGATTTGTCCTACTAATGATTACCAGGGAGCGGGCTGGAGGCCTGTCCCTCTGGGTATGCCAGTACTCAGCATCTCCTTCCCATCGCCCCAGGTAGTGCAGTGGAAGAGCACTTGCTTACCATGTGTCCCTGGATTTATCCTTAGTGCTGCAAAAACAAAGATAGCAATTGCTGGAGGACCAGATTCTTCCCAGACGTGTTGAGGGATTGAAGCTCCCAATTCCAATCAAAGGACTCAGCAGTTCCTTCCTAACCCTGACCTCTTGTCAGGCTTTGTGAGAGCCTGTTCTGTCATTGCCCTTCCAAGCTAGTGGGAAAGGCTGTTAGGACAGCAAGTTTGATTACAGCTGTAACTCTTGTTCCTGGGTTCCGATCACTGAGGGCTCCTGCATGCACGTGGTGCACATAAATATATTCAGGCACAAGCGTGCGCACACACAAACACAAAGTATAAAAATTAAAATACGATGTCAGGCATGGTGGTGCATGCCTTTAATCCCAGCACTCAGGAGGCAGAGCCAGGCAGATCTCTGAGTTTAAAGTCAGCCTGGTCTACAATAGTGAATTCCAAGACAGCCAAGGCTATGCAGAGTTTCAAAAACAAAACAAAACAAACAAACAAACAAAAACCAACCCCCGCAAAAAAAAAGAACAAAAAAGCCAACTAAATTATTTTTTTTAAAGGAAGGTAAGCTTAAGGATTCCTTCAAGAAATTACTATCAAGAACCCTGGTGTAAAGGCCAGCTGGCCTGGGTCTGAAAAAGCATGGGATAAAACAGGACTAGCTGAACATAGCGGACAATGAGGACTACTGAGAAGTCAAGAACAATGACAATGGGTTTTTGATCCTACTGCACGTACTGGCTTTGGGGGAGCCTAGGCAGTTTGGATGCTCACCTTACTAGACCTGGATGGAGGTGGACGGTCCTTGGGCTTCCCACAGGTCAGGGAACCCTGATTGCTCTTCGAGCTGATGAGGGAGAGGGACCTGATCGGGGGAGGGGGAGGGAAATGGGAGGCGGTGGCGGGAAGGAGGCAGAAATCCTTAATAAATAAATAAATTAAAAAAAAAGAAACATATACAGGCAGGAAAAAAAAGAACCCTGGTGTACCATAGAAATGACAGTAGTAAACACAGCCACCTGGAGCCTGCCGTGCTTTCTCTGTTCCCACCCCAGGCCCTACCCCTGTGAATAGGCCGAGTGCCAGAGTGGAGGGGTGCAATCCCCACCCCCACTTCAGGAGGGAGCCCAGCCCAGGTCAACAGGCCCTGCTAGTCTTTAGCACCTTTGGACTTCTGGAAAGACAAGACTACCCAATAATTTTATAGACGAGAATCTTCCCAGAGGACCCGAGCCTCTCTGGCCCCTGCAGGGAGGCAGAGTCCAGCCAAGCCTGGCTGTAGGTAGCCAGCCCAATCCTCTTAGAACCTAGAGCTGCTCTGCTGGAAGGGGCTGCTTACTCGATCTGAATGGCTAAGGGACCAAGTCCCATGTCCTTCTCTACTCAGCCTAACTCACACTGGTCACCAGTAACCAGAGGGAACCAGCATGCCTGTCACTTTAATAACACTTCAGAGGGAGCACAGGGTGGCCCTGCCATGTACCCTGTACAGACGTTCCAGGTCTAGCTGTCTGGTTCTTAATCAAAGGGTGTCAGAAGCCAGCTGGATGCCTATAAGGGCTGAAAACTTAGGAGAGCTCTGGCTATGCAACAAGGACCGACCATGCCTTTTCCATAACACAAGTTTATTTGGCATTGGATGAAATGGTTCTCACAGCATCTTAAGAAAGGATTAATGCCAACCCGACCAAAAATACACCCAAACTAAAACCTTTAGTGAAAGGAGTATGTAAAAACAGGCATTGAGACAATGTACAGAATCAAATTCCACCTCAAGGCAGGTCAGAGGGCACCCAGCCTCTCACAGGAGTGGCAAGGCAGTCCTGGGAACGGGACCTCCCAGGAGCTTGGCCTGTCCCTCTGGGGCCTTGTGGGATGGGCAAGGAAACACAAACCTTAGCAAATCCTGGACCTGGGATTATTCACCAATCAGATCTGGAGAGGGTGTCAGATCCCAGCGCTTGGAACTACAACAGCAACAGTTCAAACAGCCCCAAACACAGGCCACATGCACCCTGAATGCTTGCTGGACAGACCCTGGTAGTCCCGCAGGCCCACCTCAGCAGCACCATGGTCCACTTTAAGTCACCCTCTTCACCTCTGCCTCCTAGAATCAGGCCCCAACCCCAACTGTCATTTGGTCCCCAGAGAATTTCTGTCTGTACATATGGCCTTCTGAGGCACTGCTGTGTGGTCCTTAGGACTCTTCTGGGTGGCCTGGCACCAAGACAATTCCCCACTGTTGCTCTGGAGCGTGGCTTCCCAGTGTCTAGCATTCAATACTTGCCGGAGGCATGATGAACTTCCTGCTCTTCTAAGCCATGAGTGGAGGAGGCATGAGCCCTTTGGCAGAGGGATGTCTGCAGCAGCTAGCCTGTGGGCTCAGCCTTGGGACAGACTATCCAGGGACAAATCTTAAACCTCCAGCCAGCCCTGGGGATTCTCTGAAGATGCTCCACCTGGGAGGGGAAACAGGTTTCCAAGCAGTGTAAGGATATGCCTAGAACTGTGCAGGTCTGATCAAGCACCAAAGAGCTGGAGGTCGTAGTAGTTTCTCCTGCTCATGTTCTTAGCTGGACAGGAGTCCCAGTCCCACTGACCACGGCCTAGGTAGCAGCTCAGACACAGTGGTCTAAGAGCAGCCCAAGAACTCATATGGGGCAGTGGGTCATCCTGAGCTCCCGTGAATCACCCACCATCACCTGCAAACATTTGGCCACGTGAGGACACACGTAGATACAGAAAGATCCAGACATTCAACATAGAAAAGATACGAATGTGCTAAAAATTGCACAGAACCTTGCTTAATCTCCAAACCTTAGAAATGCTGAAGGCCTGTGTCAGGAGACAAGACCATGGCATGGGAGTTGGCAACAGGGTCCTTTGGGGCAAAAAGCCCCAGGTATCCAGTGCTGCGGAGGGGCTGAGAGGCATGTGTGTGGTCAGCAGATGCTGCTGGGCTCCAGCGGTGGTCATGGGGTGAAGTGGACTCATGTGACACAACCACAGGGTGTCTACTGAGCCAACTCTCTTCCCAAATGAATAACCCTTTATGGCACAGACAAGGTGAAGGGGGCTGGCCAGACCCAATAGTCATTCACCAGCAAGCAGAGCACAGGGATCCAGTGGGTGGCAGAAAAAAGCCAGCATGCCCAACCCTCCAAGGGGTCTAGAGTCTACTCCTGGGGAGCCATGCAGAGCTACGCCATGGAGAGTGCTGCCACAGTGCTGGCCTCAAAACAAAGCTAGAAATGGGGCAGCAAGTTCAACTTTCTCCCAGGGACTGGCACCTCAATATTTGCATTTGGGGCCAAACAGAATGCCCCCAGAGAGCCAGTGCAGCAGCTGCGAATGCTTTCCCTGGAAGTTCACAGATGCTCTGTCTCTAGGTAGCGGCCTCTAGGCAGCCGCTAGTGTTACATACAGTGGTAGCCCTGCTCTGTCTGTACTGGTGTGCTCACTGGTTGGTGACTGGCTTCTGGGGGTGACACAGTGCAGTAAGCAAGCCCATCCAAAGATACATTTGGTGAGTGCATCCCACTGCCTCTGTTCTCTTGGAAAAGTGTGGTATAAACACCTGTGTCATTCTGCCATTTAAAAATGAGACTGAGAAACCCTCAGATAAAGATGGCACAGGCACTTGCTTCTCTCTTGGGGTGCCTGGCTTCAGTTTCTATGTACACACCTGCTGCTGGTGGGGATGTGGCAGTGGAGTGGGTCCAGGCTATGACAGGACCCCTTCAAGTCTCCCACTGGGATAGGTGTCTTCTGAACAGGAAACAGATACCCCTAGTCCACCTACACCACAGTATTGAGGGAGCTACGGGGGTGGCGCCCACCACCTGGTGGTGTTTCTGTAGCTGGGGTGCTCCCGCTCTGGGCAGGATCAGGGGGCACCAGCAGGGCACTGCTACTGTCTGTGGAGTCTTCCAGATCTGTCAAGGAGGTCTCTGCAGGGGGCAGTGGATGATCCAAGTGCCTGGGCAATGCACCTTCAATACCACCTTCCCTTGGGGTTGGCAGGCTGGTCTCCATGGGTTCAAAGGCATCGTCATCTGTGGGAGAGCAGAGGGATGTGAGAAGTAAGTGATGGTTTGGTGGGACAGAGGATCCTCTTCCTAACTGCTGAATGGGAAACAGGACCTAAGGGAGCTCCTAGACTAATGTTCTGGCAGACACAGTTCATCTTGCCACCACTGTTTGTGGTAGGTGAGATGCAGTGACCAACTCCTCAAAACAAAGGGAGACCAGAGGGAAGGCACTCTGTCTCCACAGGGACACACAACAAAGAGCTTCTGGACAGAACCCCCTGGGCTGCAGAACTATGGTAACTACAGCAAAGGGGCTGGGCAGGAACCACTGTGTCAGCACCAACCTACCACCCTGCTTAGTTAGTACTCTGGGCTGGTTCTGAATACCGGTGACCAGAGGCCAAGGCTATGAGCTATTTCCATCCCCACTTCCTGCTCTGCAGCCTCGAGAGGGAAACTGGCATTTATCTAGTGCAGACTTGGCGGAAACTCATCTTTTCTCAACACTTCTGCAGTGAAGATCCAACCGAGGGCCTCTAGCATGCTAGGCAAACGTTCTATCAACTGAGCTATGTCCCAAGCTCTGACTGTGGCCTCTCTGACAACAGTCTCTGACAATCTGCTCTGAAGGCAGGAATCAAATTCTCCTAGCCCCAGACCTCAACAGTGTTAAAAGTCCCATTCGGCTGCAGAATGCAGGGAACAGGAGAGCACTCCTGCCTAATGGGCCAGGGATGAAAGCGGCACACCGGACACTCCTCCTGAGCTATGTAGTCTAGGAAGAACAACTCAGGTCAGGTGGGAACAGGAGACTTTTCGATACAACACGAGAAGCTGCTATAGTGGTGTCTTTATGGTTTAGAACAAGCTCCAGAGCTGGGGCAGGACCAGATCTGTCCGTGTGGTACCTGCTGCCCAGGCCCCCACTGCTTTACAGAGAAGAGCTGAGGCCCTGAGAGCTGCCCAGCCACTAATAGGGGAAGAGAAGGATGCTGCCCATGGATCCTCAGAACTCTCAGGAGGCTGGGACCAAGAGCCTTCTGAGGGGGCAATCTTGAGAATGACCCTAAAGTAAGACTGAGAAAGCAGCCAGAAGGAAAAGCAGGTCCCCAGATTCCAGGAAACCCTACAGTCCTACCCCTGCATTCCTGATCGCTTGACAACTCCATATTCCCTCTCCCTAGGGGGGACAGGCACCTGCAGGGTCATAGAAGACACTGTCCTGGTTGATGGAAGCCTCATAGGGCGGTGGTGGATCATCCGGCTGGTCCATGTCTGGGTACTTGTAAGCTGTATAAGGAGGCGGAGGGTCGTGGAAATGGAAAGTCCCACCTTCCCCGTCGTCAGAAAGATGTAGTGGGGTGAGGCCTGTGCCAAACCCATCTGGACCATAGTCAAAGCCAGGGATCCTCCGGCCAAGGTTGAAATGGTGCACTGAGCCGTCAAAACAGAGAAACAGGAGGGAAGCTGTATGATTTGGAGGCAGGCTCCTGAGCCTCCTTCCCAAGGCTGACCCTGCCACCCCAGTGTCACACTCCTGTCCCTGCCAGCCCAGTGTCACATTCCTGTAACCATCTACCCACTTGCCAGCCACACACCAACAGGTCACATCAGACCCTGATTTAGTCAGAACCTCCCATCCCTGTGTTTCTCCTACCAAGGTGTTCTCACCCCACCTATATGCAACCTATTCCTACCCTGTCACCTGACTACAGGAGCACCCTTGGCATTACTGTAGCTCCAGCTCCAATTCACTTCTGGTACACACCTATTTAGGAACTTAGATGAGCACTAAGGCAGATTAGGAGGACACTGCCGCCAACTGTTGACAAATCGGGATCCTAGTCAGCGAGCTTTACCCCTGCCCTAGAAAACACTGGGGACCCTTTCACTGAACAGGTGAGATCCCTTGTAGCTGTGGGCAACTTGCTCCTAAGCCTCCTGTTGTTGAGGAGAGGCCTTCTGGCCAGGAGCTGGAGAACTCTGGCTAAGACATTATGTCAGCTTCCTGCTGTGGCTGTAGGTACCTGAGCCTCTGCTGCAGGTAGCCCATACCCAAAGCTAATCACAAGAAAGCTCTTAATGTTTAGGGACGCTGCTCCTAATAAAGAGCAGAGGGCAGAAAGCCTGCCTTGAACTTTAGTCCACAAACACTTCCTCAGGCATCCCATGTCTCTGGCTCTCCAAGGTGTGTTCAGACCCAAAGCAAGCAGGTGTGTAGGTGCAGAGGGACACCGCTCTCTCCTACTTACCAGGTTCTATCTTGGAGGGATACAACTTAGGACTGGGGGGACTTGGAAGAGCTAGGAGGACTGGAGAGGGGTCACTATTGTGGCCCTTGGAGGGCACTCACAGTTTGCTCCAATCAGGGACTCAATGCGCTCCCGGCGCCGCTGGCGCAGTCGGTGGACCATAAAAAGCAGCAGCGAGAGGATGAGGAAGGAGGAGATACAGCTGACGACCAGGCGCATCCCACTTGCCATGGAGTCAAACAGGCTGCTGCCATCTATGAGGAGGGGTGAGGAGGAAGGAAAGCAGCTGTGCTGAGAAAAGGAACTTGCAGGGCTAGGGGTGGGCTAGAACAAATGCCGGCATGGCTGAGGCTTCTCCCCTCCATTCCAATAGTGGTTTATACTGTTTCTGACATTTTTTTTTTTTTTTAAGAATAGAGAGTAAAAGAAAACTGCTCAAGTTGGGTGATGGTGGCACACGCCTTTAATCCCAGCACTCGGAGGCAGAGGCAGGCGGATCTCTGTGAATTCGAGGCCAGCCTGATCTACAAGAGCTAGTTCCAGGACAGGCTCCAAAGCTACAGAGAAACCCTGTCTCAACAATCAAACAAACAAAAAGAAAAACGAACCCCCCCCAAATGCTCAAAATTGAGACTCTGTTGTGACAACACTGAAAAAGCAAGAAAGGGGATGCAGCTCAGAAGTTTCCAGAGGCGCTGCACACTGGGCTCTATTTCTCTGTTCTGGGACACAGTGGCTGTCTGGCCACCCTATGAAAGGCCGCTGCCACTGAGCAAGGGAGCAGAGATTTCTGCTCTAGGACTGATTTGCACTTGCTGGACTGTGATATAACTGGGGGGCCAGGTGCCTTACCAAGGTTGTGGGTGTCTAACAGCGACAGAATGACAATACAGGTAAGACTAAGCCTGAGCTCACTGGAGGACGGCATGCAAGAGAAAGCTGCTACACGGTGCCTTCCAACAACTGTCTGGGCCAAGACTCACAAAGGAGGATTAACTTGGCATGAGTCCTCAAGCCACAGCACCGAAATCAATCTTCACTGTGGCATACACGCAACAGAGCACAAATGGTGTGGAGGTCTTTCTGTTTATGTGTTGCTTTCACTGATTAATGAATAAAGAAACTGCCTTGGCCTTTTGATAGGGCAGAACTTAGGTAGGCAGGGACAGAACTGAATGCTGGGAGGAAGAAAGCAGAGTTGGAAAGAAGCCATGGATCCCCTGCCTGAGATGGACGCTGATTAGAATCTTTCCCGGTAAGCCACTGCCATGTGGAGATGCAAAGATTAATAGAAATGGGTTAAATTAAGATGCAAGAATTAGCCAATAAGAAACTAGAGATAATGGGCCAAGCAGTGTTTTAATTAATTTCTGTGTGGTTATTTTGGGGCTAAGCTAACTGGGTGGCTAGGAAGAACAACTGGGCCCTCCTCCTACAATAATTGGCACCCAATGTGGTCAACTAAACCCACGTAAAACCTGAGAGGGCTTGAAAAAGGAATTCTAGAAGAAAAAAATATAAAGAGTTTAACACAGCTTTTTGCTGTTTGCTGGCTGCGTGCTGTAGCTCCTTTAAGAGAGATTTTCCTGACTCAGTAGCCATAGCAGGAAAAAAGTGGCGGCTTTAAAATGCTGGCTTTCTGGGCTATGTTGCTAGAGTGACCTCTGGCTCCTGTGGGAGACAGAGCATCTGAATGGGGTTTGTGAGTAAACTGCTGCAGCTTGCTTAGTGGAAACATGGACTCACTGTGTGCCTGGAAGTGAGGCACTGCAAGCAGACTCAGAGTCCATGCTGGACTGTGCAGAGCTAGCAGGAACTACTGTATTTATCATAATAGTAGCACAGCTTAAGTTTTAGACTGGGCAGGTAAACAGTGGTACAGTAGTACCCCTACTAATGGTGCAACTTAAGTTTTTAAGATGTGTTTAGCATTTTAAGAAGTGCTCCTGGACAATAAACAATTACAGATACACAGTAGGACAGATTCAGACATAAAAGACCTGTAAATGGGTCACAGTGTTGGATAAATGTATGTAGGCTTGGAAGTGAGAAGAAAAAGAGTATAAAGAGTCATAAAATAAAGTTAATGCTTTAAAAAAAGGGTAAAGTCTTTAAAGAGACAGAGTACAGTCATAGATTAAAGAAGTAAAAATAATAAAACAAATATTAAAAAGTAATAGAGTAGAAACAAGTCACGTAAAGATGGAAAATTTACAGAGTCTGAATTATATATATTATTGTGTTTTCTTTGAATTTTTGGACTATGAATGAGCTAAGTACAGAGAGACATTTCATTGTATGGGCTGCCAAGCTAAACCAGCATGTATATTCTAAAGGTATCTTGACTTCAGAATTTTGGCCTAAAAGGATATGGTGCTTTGGAAAAGAGGTTTCTCTTTTGTTTTCACAGAAGATGAGAATCTATGGATTGTTTCTAGACCAATATGGCTTGACAGACCATGCCCCCATGAAAGGTTGCTGTGAATACCCTCAAAAAATTACTTTGCCCAACTGCACACAGAACACACCATGAAAGACCTGATTAACAGCGCCCCCAGTCAGCAGGAAGCAGTATGGACAGAACTGCATCCATATTCCCAAATACTGTCTATAAATGTTTATTTACATTTAAAGGGGGATATGATACAGATATGAATAATTTGCATTGGTATGAATCTTTATTTATTGATACAAATTTATGGTCATTTTTATATGTATATGTATTTCTGATCTTGATTAAGGTATTGTGATGGTATAGTTCATTTAACAATGTAATGTATAATTAAGAAATATAGGTTAATAGATAATCTATAATAGTCAAGTTTGTAGTCATGTTAGTTATATTTTCTACATGTATAGAGATACATTTCAGTTAGACAGGTATTCTTCAAATCTTTCAGAGACCTTCAGAATATGGCATTTAAAATGTTTTAAGAATTTCGGACTTTTCATTACAGTGAGACACATCTGCTTCTGACAGCACCAGCTACTTCGAGAGGAAGATGGGCATCAAAGAGGCTCCTTATGGAGCCATTTGGGCAAGAAACTGCTCTTGCCTGGACTGCTTCACTGGACATGCAGTACCCACAGAGAGATGTCTGCTCAATTTGCCTAAAGGTGAGATGGTCCTTTGGGGTTCCTGCTTCATGAAAGAGTCCGTGAGACATTCTGCAGGACACAGAAGAAAAGTGACTGAACTGTCTTTGAAATTCCCTGCTTCATGGAAAAGTCTGCTGGATACTATGGGCCTGTAGGCTGAAGATGGATGCCCCAACAGTACAGAAGAACTTTGGGTAACTGTCCAGGCAACGAGATGTCTCTGTCAATTCTAGAGTTTTGGAAGTTGCTTACAATGTACTTCCTGTTTACTTAGGTAATATTATATCCTTCTGGAGTCTTTGATGGAGTTGAAGAATAGATATAGTTTTGCCTAATTATGATAAAATATAAAGTAGATATAAATATTGTAACTATAATTCTTGCTTGATAACTGTTTTGTTGTATGTGATTTTACTGTGTTAAAGCCTTCATTTTTGTTTAAATAGAAAAGGGGAAATGGTGTAGAGGTCCTTCTGTATTATGTGTTGCTTTCATTGGTTAATGAATAAAGAAACTGCCGTGGCCTTTTGATAGGGCAGAACTTAGGTAGGCAGGGGACAGAACTGAATGCTGGGAGGAAGAAAGCAGAGTTGGAAAGAAGCCATGGATCCCCTGCCTGAGATGGACGCTGATTAGAATCTTTCCGGGTAAGCCACTGCCATGTGGAGATGCAAAGATTAATAGAAATGGGTTAAATTAAGATGCAAGAATTAGCCAATAAGAAACTAGAGATAATGGGCCAAGCAGTGTTTTCATTAATACAATTTCTGTGTGGTTATTTTGGGGCTAAGCTAGCTGGGTGGCCGGGAAGAACAACGGGGTCCTCCTCCTACAACACACAATAGATCCCAGGACGGCCTTCATTGCACATGCCTGAAGTTAGACTTTCTGTAAAAAGCCTCAGCTTTTTACACTCATGCAGGTGCAGGAGGGACCAGGGCAGCAGCAGCTTCCTCTTTCTGGATGAATTTGGGGAAAGGGGATGCTAAACTGCCCTCATGCTTCACTGGAGACCAAGAAACAAAAGGTTCAACCTGAAGAGCCTTTCGCAGTCCTTCCATTCTTTAGGGAGGGGCTAATGGCATTTAGTGAGTATAGGTCAGAGACACTGATTACCAGGTAGGCAGGAAGCCCCTCACCACTCAACCTTGGTTCAATACGCCAATACACCAAGATGGACCTGGTACACACCGGGGACTCACAGGTGTGTCTACTGATGGTGCATGATTGATGGTATGTGTTATACCAGGTATAACACGGTATAACTATGAAGGTAGTAGATGGCTTCTATTGCCAAGTGGCTGCACTGTGTGACTGGAGCTTCTAATGTGCTCTCAACCTTGATATAAAGTATCAGGCCGATGGGTTAGGATGTGGCCCCTCCTGAAAGAAGGAAGGTCCTGCATATGCAGTGCCCTACTCCATCTAGAGTTGTCCACTCCCCACCTCTACAAATTTTGGAAGGCAGGTCCCCAAAGACTAGCCTAAAAAAAATACTTGATGAGTCACGTATGTACAGCCAGGCTACAGAGCTCTAACAAATCCTGCCAGCCAGCTTGATCTAGACCAGTGAGTGGTTCTAAACCTTCCTAACACTGTGATTTTTAAATACAGTTCCTCATGTTGTGGTGACCCCCCTACCAAAAAAACTGTTTTTGTTGCTACCACTTCATAACTGAAATTTTGCTACTGAGTGGTGTCTCAGTTCCTAAGACCATTGGAAATAGTGTTTTCTGATGGTCCCACAGGTTAAGAACTGCTGGTCTAGACAATACAAATGGCCCAGCTGTTTGGCCTTCTTTTCGTAAGACCAGGAAGTGATGTTTTCAATTGTGGAGTGGATATGTGGAAAAGATCCACCCAGTCAACTAGCTGCTGGTTTGGATGCCTCTGATGACCCTCTGGGATCCCTGTCTGTGGGATGGTGACAGGTCTGTCCCCTGGAGGCAAGCACTGAGTTTCCAGGTGAGTACCTAAGGAAGAAGCCTCATTCAAATGACTAATTCCTAATTAGTTCTAAAACTATGTTCAAGGACTGCCCCTCTACCATGGAGACCAGGAAGACACATCTAGGACCAAGCCACCCACAGTGAGGTACAGAGCGGAAAGCTGTACTGAGATCACATGGAAGGTGAAGGTCCTGGGAACACACGAGGTATTCTAGCCACTCCATGCTAGTCTGTGTGCTTTCAAGCTTAACTCTCTTCTGGTCTATGAAGATAACTTTCCTGTATGAGTGATAGTAAACATTTCCCCCAGGTTCTTCATAGTATGATTATATATCATTTTTGGCAAAGTATAATTTAAATGATTTTTAATACAGTTGTGTTTTCTTATTATTGAGCTTTTAGAAGGTTTGTCTGTCTTTTGAGACAAAAATCTCATATATACCAAACTGGCCTCAAACTTGTTCTACAGCCAAGGATGGCCCTGAGCTTCTGATCCTCCTGCCTCTAGGCCTGTGCTCCCATGCTCTATTTTGCAATGCTGGGTGGGGCTCAAACCCAAGGACTCATGCATGCTAGGCAACACGGTATGAACTGTTATGTTCCCAGGCCCCAGAGTTCTTTTTATTTTTTTGAATATAAGAATTCTGTCTGACTTATGTTTTAGAAATACTCTTTCTTTATAAGTGGCCTGTTTGTCTTTTCATTTCTGTTTTTTAAGTAAGAATTTGTAAGCTTTATTAAATATAACTTAACCAATGTTTTTAAAGATCATGCTTGTATTTAAATCTTTGCCTGTCCCAATAACCCCATGGCATAGATCCCCTCGTCCTTCCGGTTTTTTGTTGTTGTTGTTGTTGTTTTGTTTTGTTTTTTGAGACAGGGTTTCTCTGTGTAATAGCCCTAGCTATCCTGGAACTAGTTCTTGTAGACCTGGCTGGCCTCGAACTCACAGAGATCTGCCTGCCTCCTGAGTGCTGGGATTAAAGACATGTGCCACCACCACCCAGCCTCTTATTCTCTTACACAAACGTCAGTTTAACATTCTTTAGTCTGGTTTATAAGATTCTTGACTACTTACTGCAGTAGCAGATGTGGTCTTTATGGATAGCTGGCTGCCCCCATGCATTTGTTCAAAGATTGTGCTCTCTCTGTCCAATTACTTTTTCTTGCTTGTTGAATGTTTCATCAATTTTAATTTCTATTTCTTAGTTTTAATCTATACCCCACTATTCTCATTAGTAATTCTGCTGCAGTTGTAATCTAAGCTGTGAACTGGGTGTCATACACTCTTACTCTGTAAAGACTTTCTGGGCTATTCTAGCTCTTCTGCCAGTCCAAGTAAGTCATCTTAGGAATACATTAGCTGGATTTCTGTTTTGTAAGCACCAGCATCTACAATAAATTTGGGAAAAATTAACGTACTAGTGGCACTGAGCCTTCTAACCCATGAACACGGCATCTTTCTTTTTCTTTAGGCCTTTGATTTCGTTCTTACCTCAGTGTTTTTATGCTGGCAGCATGTACAATGTGCACCGTTTACAGTTAGATGTTTCCTATTTTGGGATGCTATTTTAAGTGGTACTTTACCTGTTACAGACAGTACACATAAATACAATGCATTTCTGCAGACTGACCTTCCATCTGAAGACCTTGCTAAACTTAGTAGTTTAGTAACTTTCCTGTAGATCCTCCTTTCTTTGTAATTATACCATTTTCAAAGAGTGATGTTCTCATGTTTCCTCCCTTGCTCCAAAAGCCTATTGTTCCCCCCTTCTCCCGACAATGCCTCTGGCCTTGAATAAACATTGAACAGAGTGTCACCTTGGCATTACTGAAGGCCAACGCTGAGACTCTCCCTGTTGTCTTTACTTGTACAGCAGGGTTGGTCCTTGGTGTAACTGAGTAATCCCTAGCAAAGGCCTCTATGGGAAAGGCAGGGTCCTGTGGAAACAGCACAGCAGAGCAAGTCCCAGTCAAGCTCCTTCAGCTGTGTAGAAAAGTGGTCTGCGGAAGCTTGGAGCCTGTCTGCTCTGCTGGGAAGTCCCCAATGGATGGTCAGACTTAATAGGCAAATTATATCACAGATGGGCCACCCTATATTGTAGTGATAAGGGCGGCGGGGCTGCGTCCCCAACACCCCAGCCGCCTGCACGGCTAGCTTATGCCCCGAAATAACAACACACAAACTGGATTCATTTAAACACTGCTTGGCCCTTTAGCTCTAGCCCTTACTGGCTAATTCTGATATCCCGATCAACCCATCTCTAATAATCTGTGAGCACCAGTCTTACCGGGAAGATTCTAGCCTAAGTCCATCCTGGGTCAGAGCTGGGGCATGGCGTCTCTCTGAGGCGTCTGCTCCGGAGAGGAGAGCTGTGGAGTCTGAGCTCACTTCCTCTTCCTCCCAGCGTTCTGTTCTGTTTACTCCACCTACCTAGGTTCTAACCAATAAAATGGGCCAAGGCAGTTCCTTTATTAGCCAATGACCTTCCTCCATCACTATATAATCTGGTCATTTCTACAGAGCCCAAATAGAGAGGCAAAGGCAGATTCCTAACAAGTGAAACCATGAACTCAGATGATGTAGTTTGTCAAAGTTCTAAGTTTGACTCCCATAAATAACATCTAAGCTGGAAGATTACAGCAGTGTGGCTAGGGGCACTTTACAAATACCCAATTGGCATCTGCATCTCCATGACCCTAAATGGATGCATCTATACAATGAGAAAACTGTCTATTCTGTGGGAAGGAAAAGGTCCATGTGTCAACCTCCCTGATCCCAAATTTCCTTGGTGGATTTCACCAAAAGCACAGTCTCTGCATGTCTGATGGTACATGTGCAGAATGCCTTGCTTGTCCAGCCTCCGTCGCAGCCTCTAGGACAGCTCCACTCTCCTACAATGATGGCACTCTGTCAGGGAAGTATACAGTTGTGCCTCATACTCCAGCTCTAGCCTCCCTCCCACAAAGCTCCTGGAGAATGAGGACACAATCTTCATGCCTGCCCCAGGGCCTACCCACATCACTTTCACACCGTGATACCCAAGAAAAGAAATTCATGCTTTTAGTTCCTGCTCCTCTTGAGGCTCCAGTTCATGCTGAGATGTCAGTGGCTCAGATGTACAGCAGAGAAAGATGCCATGCAGGATGTCTCTGGGTGCTGATGTGCCTGAGCAGGGCTCACATCTGTTGAATTCTCCCCCAGGAGTAGATACAGGACCAAGGGCTGCACGTGCTAGTAAGTGCTCTATCACTGAGAACATCCAAGTCCCATGTATGTTCTTCTGTCCCAAGTGAAAGGAGCACAGTTACTCTGAAACTTTACTAGAGGTGTACCGTAGAGTGCCACCCAGTGGTGAAGTTTTATCCTAACATTAAGGGCATTATCCTTAAAACAGTGCCGATTATAAGCAAGGACTATTTATTTCACTACCTTCTACATCCCACCATAAAACAAGGAGGAAGAATTCAAAAGCACATGTAAATTTCAAGTTTAGGCCTTAAACTTAAGAAGTGAAAGACAGGTCTGAAGCTGGCAAGTTGATTTGTAAACACTGCCTTAGAGTGAGAAATAGGCAATGTGGGTTGGGGAAAGAGAGACTAATGAATGGGCTTTTGCAGATGCCTATTGAGGCCCTGAGCCAGATATATAAGCATATGTTGTCACCAACATTGTGTCATGTCCAACAGCTCTTGAGAATACTCATCACTGTTTTTGGTCATGGGGTGTCTGTCTCACCTGGGTCCAGACACATGAACTTGCAGCATTCCTTAGGGTCCTTGCGGTACTGCTGACATCCCTGGGGCCGCTCACACAGGGCAGCAACGCACATCTCAGGCTCCCCTCGATGGCAGGTACAGCTCAAACATGGGTCATCTCCCTTGGGAGTGAAGTAGAACCCTTCATCCACCACATTGTCTTTGATATCAACACACGTTTGACCTGCAAAGGGCACATATGCATGAATGTATGTGTTTTCAGCAGCACTGAGCCCAGATTCCCCACCATTACCCTACACCTTTGGGGAAAACAGGGCTACTGAGGAGCTGGTCAGGACTTTTCTGCAAGTCCTCCCTGTATGGCATGCTACGGATCTGAAGCAGTCACCACACAGCAGCTGGACAAAGCACAGCTGACCATGACAAATAGAGGCCACTAACTCAGAAGAGAATGGCAGATTTCAGGGCAAAGGTCCCTGAAGAAGTATTTGCTTTTACCTCCCCTACTTCATTTATGAGATTTTCTAAATGCTAAAATGCAGATGTTATAGATATTAACTCTTTAAAAGTGGGAATGTGTATAACAAGACTCTAGGTGCTGCAAGATGATCCCCTGAAACTGAGACATAGGTAAAAAGTTGCACAGAAATGACCCAGAAGGCTTGGGTAGGGAAAAGAGCTACAACTAGTCTCTTAAGCTAGTAAGCAGATGTGACAGATGCATGGGGAGGGGATGGCTATGAGGCAAGGAACCCGGAAGAGAAAGCTTGTTCTACTCTCCAAGTGGCATGTGGTTATCTAGAAAGAGACTTTAGAAATCTTACAGCTCTCCTTAGCTAGGGCTGGGACCACGCACATGGCCACCAATGTCCAGGGGAAGAAAGACAGAGAACATTCTGTGCTACGGCAGCGAGAAAAGAACAAGGAAAAAGAAACAGAACCTTTAGAGAACTACAGGATGCCATTAAGTATCCCAAAACGGTTATGCATCAACATAGGCCCTCGGCTCGGCCACTTCTGCAGTAACCAGCCTGGGCAGTTGGAAACTGGTCAATGACTGTCAGCATGATTGCCAACTTTGTTTGCCAACTTGACTGTATTAATTACCTGAAACAGAAAGATCCACCCTAAATCTGGGCCATATCTTCTGGTGGCAGCCCACATAAAAAACCATGGAAGAAGGAAACGCTTTGCCTGTTTGTCCTTACTCTCTCAGGTAAGCTGATCTACCCTGCTGCTGAGGTATTCCTTTGCCAGAATTTGAACCTACTCCAGGGTTCCAACAGACTGATGTCCAGTAGCTCTCCAGGAACCCTCCAGGACTCCAGTGTCAGCATGGGACTGCTGAGTTACCCAGCCTTGTGGACTGATCAACTATGGGATTCTTGGCCTTTCCAGTGTTGAACTATTTGGACTGTATCCTGTAAGCCAGTCTAACAAATGCCCTTTCAGATGTGTCGATCTACCAGGTCTGTTTGTCTAGAGAACCCTGACTAACACTGTCAACTATACATTCTACCTGTACTTCCAAATCAGGCAAAAAAAAAAAAGGCCAACATGCTCCCCCACCCACTTAGCTAAGTAGTCTGCCCCTCTCCAGCCACTGAATCCTGTTCTCGAAACCTTCCAAGCACCCCAAGATGCAATGCTGGAGCTAACCTACTGCAGAGTTGACAAGCACTGGTAAAAGTCACTTGCTAGGGACTCAGGGCCCTGAGGGCTGATGCAGAATCAGAACACCAGCCCTGTCACCAGCAGGGTACCAGCACCGAGCCAGCCACTGTTGACTGTCACTAGGAAATTCTTTCAGGTAGTCTCTGAGGCAGCTCAAAGAGCAGACCAAATATGGAGGATGGAACAGATAGTTAGAATAGGAAGACTGTGGCATGCTAAGATGAGGATCCCCTGCATAACAGAACAAGCAGTAAGCACCTATGGCTACTGCCATACATGACAATGTTCCTTTTTAATGAAAAATAAAATAACACCATGCTCTCAAGCTGAAGATCAGCAGAAGCAGACCAGATGTGACACAGATGAAAGAACCACCAATACCAACAATGCCCACACAGTAAAGGTTCTAACACACAAGATCAGAGGGTGCCTTACTCACTGATCTATCTGGGAAGAGACACTATGACCAAGGCGGCCCTTATGAAAGAAAGCATTGAACTGGGGGGTTTCAGAGGGTAGCCCATTATCATTATGGCAGAGACCATGGTGCACACATGAGGTGGGGTAATAGCTGAGAGCTACATCCTGATCCACAGGCTGAGAGACACAGACAGACAGCCGGTCTAAAGACACACTTCCTCCAATAAGGCCACACCTCCTAATTCTTCTAATCCTTTCAAACAGTTCCACTCCCTGGTGACTAAGCATTTAAGTATATGAGTCTATGGGGCTGTTCTTATTCAAACTACCACAGATGGAAAAGTTAGTCAAGAAATGGAAAGACCACACAGGAATCCTAGAAATGCAAGGCACAGACAAAAGAGTAAAGCAAACAGCCCTCAATGGGCCCTTAAGTATGCTTGACATAACAACAAGAACTGATTCAAACTCGAGAACAGAAAGAGACCAAGAGATACGGGAATCAGATGCAATGTGATTCTGGACAGGATTCCAGACTGGAGAAAATTAGCTATAAAAGGACATTATTGGAACCACCAACAAAACTGGAACAATGGACTGGTAATGATGGTATGGTATTACTGTCAAATGAAATACCCTGAGGTTGAAAAATGTACTGTTTATGCAAGAGTATGCATTTGTTCTTAGTAAATACACTCTATGGTTGTGAGTAAATACACTATATAGCATGTCTTATAAAGGAAATGAGGAAGCACATTATACCATCCTTGCAGTTTTTCCTAAGTGTGAAATTATATCTAATAAGTTACCCAAGGTTACTCCTGTTTTCCCCTCCCAGTACAGATTGGTCCTTTGTCTTGTCTATCAAACACTCAAAGACAAAGTAATCTCCAACACGTACAGATTTAAAGAATGGTATGGGACTGCTTCCCAATGTACTTTATGTGTAATATATATCCATAAATATATATAACAAATATAAATGCTGACATAAAAGCGAGCCAGTCTGCCTGTCTGGGTAGTGGAAGTGGTGGCTGCTGGCCCAACCTGCTGCTCTCCTGCTGTTGCTTCAGCTTCCCAGCTCTCCTATCCCAGAGGGTGGCCTGGCTATAGATGGTCAGAGAGCTCTCAAGCTTTGGCCTCAACCAGCACAGCAGATGGTGGCAGCAGGCACAGGATACACAACACCGGGGAGAACAAGAAATAGCCACAATTCACTGTCTCTTCTGTGCGCTGCTAAGGACGCAGCAAAAGTAGATGATCAAAACTCAAACAAAGGTACAGAAGCAATTTAAATAACCTACATACGCAGTAACCGTGCTGCCATGCATGTTACAGCAAAAGATTTCGGTTTGATGGAAAGGGTTATGTGCTCCTTCAATATAGGGGCCAGAACCTGAAGACCATTTCTTTGTTTTTGCTATATCTCCTCTGACAACTCCAGGAAAAAGGAAATAGTGCTGAACTAACAACTAAGTCCCTTAATGTTCCAAGCGTATGCAGGATGTTCTTATTTCAGCTGCGTTCTAGAACTGAAGACAAGTAGGAGAATGGACTTCATGTGAACTGTACTAGAGTGGGGAAGGAGCCATCCACATCATCCCAGAGCTGGAAGGGTGTGCAACTGGCAGCTGGGCTGAAAGCACATTCTAATCATAGGACAAGATTACATATTTTATTCAACAACTACTGAGAGAGGGAGAAGTAGGAGTCTGTAGAAAAGTTCATGTCAATCGCTAAGGCAGTCAGAAAGAGCTTCACCCAGACCTGGTGAAAGAATTTAACCGGTGTGATGCAGGTGAATTAGACAGTACACTTGAGTCAACCTTATTTAGAAAAATAAAAAGAAAGAGAAAAAAGAAAGAAAATTTTGGGAAAGGCATGTCTTCCAGTCTGATGACCCAGTTCAATCTCTAGAAACTACATGGTGGAAGAAAAAAAACTAGCTCAATCCTGATCTCTTCATATGTGCACATAAATGTTTAAAAATAATAAAAAGAGTCTTTCCATTGACATTTGTTGAAAGAGATTCTTAGGACATGAAACATTAAAAAAAAGTATCTTTAATAATGTGTGTGTATGTCTGTGTGTAGGTATGTTCATGTATGTGTGGGTGTCCATGGAGATTAGAAGAGGGCATTAGCTTCCCTGGAGCTGGAGCTCAGGTGGCTGTGAGTTGCCTAATATGGCTACTGTGAATTAATTGTACATAGTTCTTAACCACTGAGCCATGTCTTCAGCCCTGTGGATCTATTTTCATCCTGAGTTTGATTTTACACAACCATGTTGGTGGTTGCGTAAAATAATTCAGAACTGCTGACTGGGGTCAGATGTCCCCTCTATAAGATGCTCAGGGACTTTAACATTGCCTCCTTAGGGATTTGAATGGAACTATAGATGCAAAGCAGAGGTGGAGGAACTGAGCAGCAACAGCCTACAAATAACTAATGTTCAAGCTGTCACACAGTGCAATCTGCTTGGAGGACTGATGCAGGCTTCCACACTTGGGGTGTACCAACTATGTCTCACCATGAAGGGTTTGTAATGAATCTGGACCTAGCATGTCATCACAACCTAGGTTTGGTGTCATGTCATAAAATTAGCCTTATAGTTATGAAGGTGAGGGAAACAGGAAGAGAGACAATCTTCCTAATGACCTGCTATGTCTGGATGGTTCTTGTTGAGATTTCAAACCTGTTGCAAAACAGTGAAAACAAACATGATATAGTTAACGACAAACAGGAATAGTTAACGACAATATCAACACACTAATGTAGAAGAGGGACAAAATGTTATGTTTAACTTCAGACTCAATATTTGAATCTTATGTGCATCAAGTAAAAAGTATGCTTTAGATCTTTTTGTGCCCTGATATTTTTGTAGATTAGTAAATTATCCAAGATTTGATGGGATTTATCAATATGCATATAGTTTAAAAATGCTTGAGTTGGACACTGCTGAGCAGGCAGTACAGGGATGGTCTATATCCATACTTTTCATATTTTGATGGGAAAAAAAAGGCAAAGAAACTGTAGTAGAGGAATAAAAAGTGGCCAAGGAAAGGAATTCAACAGACACACCTGGCCAGTGAGTACTCTCCATTTCGGTCATCTCCAGCTGCCCCTCCTCTCCCTAGCTGCCCACCCCCTTTCCCGAGCCCACCAAGGGTATATTTTGCAAGTGCTTTAGGCGCTAAGAAGCTCACCTCCTGGATGTGTCTTGACTCCTTGCACTGTTTCTTGCTTTGGACTAGCACTGTTAGACTAGCACTATAATGGCATTTCTTACTAAAAACAATTTCTTTGCCAAAATTAGTATAATCAAAACCTAACACCTTTCTAATGAAGGCAAAATGCCTATCTATCTATCTATCTGTCTGTCTGTCTGTCTGTCTCACAATGTAACTCTGGTTGGCCTAGAACCTAGAACTCAAGAGATTCACCTGCCTCTGCCTTCACAGTACTGAGATTAATGGTGTGTGCCACCAGACCCAGTAGAATGTCACTTTTTCATATGCTCTATATAAATTACTGTTAACTTTTAATATATTGAGTACTTTTCATTTTGAAAACTGGGTCTCTGTCACTTGTATCTGAATAACTTATAAAATTTCAAATTACAGCTGGGCAGTGGTGGCGCACGCCTTTAATCCCAGCACTCGGGAGGCAGAGGCAGGCGGATCTCTGGGAGTTCGAGACCAGCCTGGTCTACAAGAGCTAGTTCCAGGACAGGCTCCAAAACCACAGAGAAACCCTGTCTCGAAAAACCAAAAAAAAAAAAAAAAATTCAAATTACACTTATTTGCTTGTGTATGTGTGTGGTGGGTGCGTATGTGCCATGGTGCATGTGTGTGGGTCAAAAGTCAACTTGCAGGAGGTTCTCTCTTCACACCAGGTGGGTCCTGGACACTGACCTTAGAGCCAGGCTCAATCTCACGGGCCTTGGGGATATTTTTTAGTGCCAACAACTGACATATTGTGGAAAGTTAATTTTCTTTGCATTTTATGATATCTGAATTATGAAAAAAAGTTGCAATAATAAAGTTAAAATTGAATTACATTTAAAAAAACAGACATCTGAGCCAACTAGAGTACATAAAAGGAATGGACCAGGCCAGGATCACTTCTTATGAGTAAAGGAAAAAACAAAACGTCAATCTAAGTATCAGCAAATGAAATTCAGATACTCAAGCCTACAGGGGTGGCTAAATATCAAATATGATGGCGAGTGCCTGAAGTCCCAGCTACTCAGGAGGCTGAAGACTTGTGCCCAGGTGTTAAAATCAGCATGAGCAACACAGTAACCTAGATCAAAATAAAGGTCTAACAAAAAAATGAACAAAGTGATAAGATTAAAGAAGAAAACTCTGAAAATCAGAAAAAAAATCCTCTAATAAAACACAGTATTTTTTGTGCCATGAATGTTCTTGGAAAAGAAAGAAAACACAATTCCTTTACTCCCAAGGATACACTTTAAAATTCTGTAGAAAGCATTAAGCTTGACGCTGACATATTAAACACATGCTTGGTATTCCTAATCAACACTGTACTGGAGACCCCAGCAAGAAGAGCTCAAGAAATCTAGGTGCAAGGTTTCAAAGCTACAAAACTGTCCATAGAGATACCTAAGAGGATTCTACACTAAAAAAAAAAATATATTAAGAAAAATAAAAAGCTCTAAAATTTGTGTAGAAGAGAAAAAGTCCTAGAAGAACAACAGACAGAGACAGAGACAGAGAGACAGAGACAGAGATAGAGACAGAGAGAAACACATGCTAGATGTTGAGGTTCAGCCTAACCCCTTGTCCCCTGGCACATGGTGCTGACACAAACTGACAGACAGCAGCAAGGGTCAGAACAGGCCCAGACACTTGCCAGTCTGGCCTGTGACAGAGCGGGAGGACTGAGTGCCAATACATCAGTAAAGGAGAAAGGCTAGTTCACAAGGCCAGAGCTGAGCACACACCACACTTGAACCACTCAGCAGTCATCAAGACCATTCTTCCTCCTTGCCCCTTCCCAGAGGACCAGCTGGGAGTAGGAGGAGGGGAGTCCCACTTTTGTTTGATGTGTCTAGACAACAAGTGATGTAACATTTGAGTAGATGCATTGGCAGAGGGCTGTGGAGACTCCTGATCCTGTACACTAGGGAAGAGAAGTCACGCAAGTCAGACAGAGAATATGCAGCTGAAAGGTTACCAAGGCCCTCGATGCTGCAGAGCTGTCACAGGACTGGCAAATCCTGAGATCACTGATCTCACCCAATCTCTGAAGAACACTAAGCCAGCAAAGAAAGAACTGTGGTCAGGGGGTCAAGAACACCTATGGCTTCCCAGGCCAGAGAGCTAGAGGCCAGCTGGGCAGAGTCCCTTCAGAGCCCACTGGAGGCTGACCGCTGGGACTCACTTCTTTTACACAGAAATGAAGACTTCTCAGAGCAGCTCTCAGCATGCCAGCTATGAAGGTCATGGTGCCTCAGCGTGGGAAAGTGGAAGCACTGGAGCTGGGCGCAGAACACAGTGTCACTCTCAGACATGGCGGAGGCAAAGATGGGATCTGGAGGCAGGAACACTTCCGAGGAGCCTGTGGAGGAGAATAAAGGTGAGGACAGACATGTCCTCAAGGTGGTCCTGATGTCAACTGGGCATCAACAGTGGGGCTGGAGACTGCCAAGAGCTAAAGGCTGTTGCAGCTCCAGAGGAGGTCCTGGAAACACACAGGGCCTGACTGGTAGGCAGTATGCTGACCCGGAGTGCCCTCTCGGCAACCACTCCCCATTTCCATGTGCCCTGTCCCCTGTGGTCCTGTGAATCAAGAAACCACTGGGTGGAAAGAAGCAGGAAGGAAAACTCCAGCAATATCTTCTGAGGATGGTTCCATTTCACACTTAACAAACAAGAATACTTACCTTTGAATGCTACTTCCCAGCGACCTTCTAAGGAATGGTTCCGCCCAGTGATGACATACTGATAACCAACCCACAGCCTGCAGAGGACAGAAAGAGAAACCTCAGTACAGGGGCAAAACAGCCATTGATGATGACCTATGTATTTAGTAGAACTGAGGACCCCCTCCCCCCCGTCTCTTTGCCCCAAGAGCTCAAGTTTGCAAGGCAAGCACTCTATTCCTGCACCATTAACTATTTCTTTATTCTGGGATAGACTAGCATTGAACTTTGACCCTAATGGCTCAGTCTCCTAACTAGCTGGACCCAGTGTTTCATGTGTGCTGGGGAAGTTCTCTGCCATTGACGTATACCTTTAGTCCTGTATATATGTTTTCATGGTTATACTGACCTCTAAAAAAGTAAAATTCTAAAATGAATTTGTTGTAGAATATTCCTTTACACAGTGTGAAGATGTGACACTGTGATCGGTTCAATTAAAAGCTAAGCGGCCAATAGGTAGGCAGGAGGTATAGGTGGGACTCTGAGGACAGAGAGCTCTGGGAAGAAGAGAGGAGGAACTGCCAGAGAGAGGAGAGGTAAAAGTCACATGATAATAGGTAAGTATAAACAGAAATAGGTTAATTTAAGTTATAAGAGCTGGTGGAACAAGCCTAAACTATAGGCTGAGCTTTCATAAATAGTAAGTCTCTGTGTAGTTTTTTGTGAGCTAACAGCCCAAAGAAAAATCTGTTTACACAAGTCATTAAAGTTTTCCTCTCAATTTGAAAAGAATCCATTTTCTAAACAAATCCACAGGTCAGAAAGTTTTACATCTGGCACCCTTGCGAAGCCTGTTCTTTTTAGCTGATTCTAGAAAATTTTTCACATTCAAAGCCAGGATGACCCTGGATATGTCATAAAAACACAATTTTGAGTATGTTAAAATCATAGAACAGTAAACTCTGAAGAAACAAAGACCTGTGAACACATACTGTCACATCCAACCACTGAGGCACCTGTACATGGAAGTGACTGAATGCTACAAGCACCTGAGAGTTCTGTGCCCTCCTAGGCTGCCTTAGAGTTCCAGGTCCAGTCCTAGAGACGCCCTCCTGCAGATCTGCTACCACCTGAAGTACCATGCCACTCTAGCCCATACTGAGCTCACACTGCTGTGAGCAGTGTGGGACACGCACAATGTGGCCACCACAGAAGACAGGGTGTTCCCCAGCAAGGCCAGTGCCCTTTCAGGCGTTTCCAGTGGGAAGAAGAGTTGTTCATCCAACACTGCAGCTGCAGACAAGAAGCAGCATGGTGGTTCTGGATGCTGCACATGACGTAATTGTAGCTCATCCTGAAATGGCCCTCGGGCCACCTTGCCTTAGGTCATCATGCTCCCCTGGAAGAATGGCAGCTGTGCCATTGTTAGAGGCAGCAGGTGACTGGCAGTGAATACTGGCCATCTTTTGTCCTTCCTTCTAGAAGAGACAACTGGCTGCCATTTCCAACTTCCACACCTAAACACGGACAGGGCACATGGTATGGCTTCTAGAGGTGGCACACTAAGAACTTTGGCACATTTCTGCTCCCTAAATGAAAGCCCCACAAATACTGAGCCTTTAAGTTGGCTGCTATTTTTCTGCTTCCTCTAGATGAGCAGGCCCTGGAGTTCAGAAGGCAGGTTCTGGGCAGACTGCCTGAGCTAAGCCTGGCAATGCCCCTAAGCCCATCAATGGTCACATGTGCAAGCACTTGGAAGCCTAGGGTGTCTGGGAAAGACTGAGCAGGGCCATAAGCAGCAGCCAGCAGAGCTGACAGGCTCTCTTTATCAGAAGGCATTCCCACTCACCTGGTATCCTCCATCATGCCTAGAGCCTCACACTGAGTACTTCCTTGCCACAATCACCCAGTACAGCTGTATCCACAGAGGGAACCAGTGAATAGGGCTGGTCCATAGTCCCACAAAGAAGCAAGAGGGCCCTGTACTCCTTGCGCCTTCAAAAGCCCCCAATTTCATCTTGATGCCAAACTAAGCCACTGGGTCTCTAGGTGCTGCTACTGATGGGGATTTGCCTTCCCCAAGGAGGAGCTGCCAACGAGTGCTCAGCAGCAAACAGACTCAGAACCCTGGGACTCACTTGCGCTGGTCTTTCCAGCCGAAGCTCCGCTCTGGCTGGTCCCATTCCTGGGCCAGGACAAAGCGCAGCTCCTGGTCAGTGGAGAAAGTAGCGAGCGAGCCATTCACACGCTGGCAGGTCTGCGCAGCATCCCAGTAGTTCTCTCCGCTGAGGTAGACCCGGTAGCAGCTGGCTGTGCCTTCGTAGTGGTGCCACCCGGTCGGGCATTTCCCTAGGAAGCATGAAGAACGGAAGGGGAGTTGTCCCCAAAATTAGGATCATGACTTCGAAACTGAAATTACAAGTGTTGCATCAACAACAGACACACCTCAGAATCACCGTGGAGATCTAGAGCTTGAGATGGTTAGTAGGTCAAAACAGAGCCCCAAAAATAGCAGTACTGGGGACAATGTCCTAAATAGAAAGACTTTGGCTGGGTAAACAGAGACCGAGAGGTGGGTCTCTGTTTACCAGGAACCACTCTTAATCCTCCCGAATAGGTCAACTACCCCAGGCAAGGGCATCTAGTCAATCCACACACCTTCATCAGTTCAAGGATGCCCCCCATCCCGACACTCAGAAAATCTGCTTGCCTTTCCTCCATATCTTCTCTTTGCCTCCACTGAGAGTGAGTGAGAGAGCATGCACCTTGGCAGTTTGATCCCCAATAGATCTTCCTACCCACAGAGTAGTCTAGGTTAGTAGCTCCACTGTGGCTTCACTTATAGTGATAAGCTCCCAGCTGAGATACAAATGCTCTAGTTTTTCTAAAAAGCACAATTCAACCTATGGTACACATGTATTCAGAGTCCTCTTAATTGCCCATGGTTCTTCAACTTCTTAGTAGTCAACAACAGTTGCTGAGAAAATTTCTCACACAGTTCATTCTCTGCTTGTATCTGGTTAACAAAGCAGAATGGGAGTAAGCATATTACCAGTCCTCTGCTGCCAGCAAGTCCACTGATTCCTCTTTTCTATTCACACAGGTATTTTCAGTAGGGTGCCAACCAGCATCCCCCTAAAACAGTTTCTTAAATCTAATTCCAGAGGGTCCAAACCTGACTCCAGAATCAGGTGACTCTCGCAGCTGGTGAGGCTGAGGTAGTCAGAGTCCTATCTCCAGGACCTCTCCAGCACCTTCTCATTCTACTGGATGGTTCATGTGCCCTTCAGGCATAGGAAGTGCTGGCACCTTATACCTTAATGAAGATGGTATCAGTAGTGTGCTCTACAGATGTGGAGCATTCAAATGTTGGGAGTGCCATGATGTTAATCTTGCCTGTCAACTTGACTACATCCGCAGTTAACTAAAACCCAAGTGGCTGGGTATACCTGTGAGGGCTTTTTTTTCTGAAATAATCTGATGTGAGAAGATTCTCATTTAATCCATTCTCTGCCTGCCTGGCTGCCCTAGCACTTGCTGACAAGTCTATTCCTTCACTGGCATTACAGCCCACTTCTTCAGGATTTGGGTATCCTGAGCTGAGGCATCCAGCATCATGGAATAAACAACTACTGGATTCTTGGACCTTCCATTAGTAGATAGCCATTGCTGGACTAGCTGGACCACAGCCTGCAAGCCATTCTAATAAGCCCCGCCCCCCTCTAGACTCATTCTATCAGTTCTGTTCCTCTACAGGACACTCACTATTTTTTTTTAAAGATTTAAAAGTTCTTCCTGCATGTATGCCTTCAGGCCAGAAGAGGGCACAAGATCTCATTACAGATGGTTGTGAGCCACCATGTGGTTGCTGGGAATTGAACTCAGGACCTCTGGAAGAGCAGTCAGTGCTCTTAACCTCTGAGTCATCTCTCCAGCCCCAGGACACTCACTATTAAAAGTACTTACTTCCTCTTGGAGACAGGGTTTCACTATGTAGTTCTGGCTGGCCTGAAACTCCATGTAGACCAGGCTGGCCTTGGATTCCTAGAGATCTGCCTGACTCTAACTTCTAAGTATACCTGGCTAGAGTACCTCTTATATGCTTAGCTACATCAGTTGTCAAAAGATGTTATTTAAAAATTTACCCACATGCCATGGAGCTAGTAACACTTATTAGGGGGTTTATGCTTGTATTTTTATTTTTATTTTCATTTTATGTGTGTGGGTTCCTTATATGCGGCTGTGTACCATCTGTCCGCAGTGCCTGCACAGGCCAGAAGAGGGCGTCAAATCCCCCCAGGGACTGGAGTTACAGACAACTGTAAGCCACCATGTGGGAACTGGTAATCAGACCTATGTCCCTTGAACAGAACTCTTAACTGCTGAGCCATCTTACCAGCCTGATCCTCATGTTTAAAGTATGTGTGACTGACTTATTAATGGAGCCATAAGAAGAAAATGGCAAGCTGGGCCACGGCTGAGACATGTTGACAATACTGTGTACAAGGATGGCAAGCTGGATAACAGTATCTGCTCACTGCTCAGGCCTCAGATAAGCACAGTTGAGTGCCCAGGGAGATAGAACCTCCCCTGGAAGAGCCAGTGTGGCTTGTTATACATAGAACATACTCCCTGAGGATAAGGAGGAGACAGCATTTATTTCAAGTTTCTTACAAAAGATCAAATACCTGGTTACACATTTCCCATCTTCTCTCAGACCAAGAACTACGGCTCCATGCAAGGGTGGATGCTGGGAGCCTGCCACGTGGTTGACTTTCCAGGGCTCCTTACTGCACTGACTGTGTTGGCTCAGGCAGCCACTGTAGCTTGGTGGCCAAACCCTAGGACTGGTGATGGTAGGTATGGGCTGCAAGCAGAAGCTGAGTTTGCAAAGTGCCTCTGATTTACCTCCCATGTTGAGACTGTGGGCTAAGAGTGAACACAGAAAACAGACCCCTGTGCCCCACAGCAAGCACATTAAACACAAGTTCTTCTGCCCCAAGTCTGGCTGTTCTTATACACAAGAGGGTATCATCACCCCAGCATGCCTGTTTAGGGTGGGGCATTTTAAACCGGTGCTTTGCTTTTCTCCAACCTTGCTATGCCCTTGAGAAGTTTAATGTCACAGGTTATCTAGTCACTAAAAGAGGGAGACTGCTTCCATGTTGTAGCTATACACTCTCACATGCAGCCTCATTCATGTCTCCTGCAACATCATCCAGGGCTACTTTAATAAACCGTCTCATCAGTGGCCTGCAGAGAGCCGGGACTGAGCAAGGCTGCAATCTTAAGGTGGGATAACAAACATGTTAGTGGGCAATTCCTTAGGGCAGGTCTGCAACTTACTGCTGAAGCGGACAGGCTGAGCCATGTTCACCGTGTGGAAGTGTGTGGGGTCACCTCCTCTGGTCCGCCCCTGTCGCAGGTCCAAGGTCTCCTTCCCATGATAAGGACGGGCCTCTCCAGTCACTTCTGAAAGCAAAAGAAGTATGTCATAAGCCCATTTACAGCAGCCAGAACACAACCTTGTGGTTTGCTGGCACCAAGTCCAATGGCAGCTCAGTGCTGGAAAAGCCTGGTGGGCATGTGTGGCATCAGGAGTCACATTCCGGTTTTCTTTGGATGTCTAAAAGCTACCATTGTTCACATAAACAGGTGTATTTCTGGGGAAGTATAACTTTTACTTTATTGTTATTAGGAAATAAGGTACTTTTGCAAGTACTCTGAGAACAGCCAAGAGTCAGCCTTTCCCGCTTTTCTCTACAATGGTCAGCAGGGCCAGCTCTGCAGGAATGCCTGGTGAGTGAGCTCTTCCTAAGGCCTGGGATGCCTTTTCCAGTCTCATAGGCCTGAGAACATTCTGTTAGGATTCCCTGACATTCCATTTGTATGTGTTTAAGATCTTACTGATGGTTTTAATGATGCACCAATTCCTCTACCTTGTTTTCAAGCCCTGAAGTTCTGCCATGTATGTGGCCCATTCCACCAGTGAGGCTTTCCAATGTGCTTGCCATCTGACTAATTTACTAAAGTTTTCTTTTCTGGTATCATTTCAGTTTTTTTTTTCTTTTTGATTTTTCGAGACATGTTTTCTCTGTGTAGCCCTGGCTGTCCTGAATTTGCTCTGTAGACCAAACTAACCTTGAACTCAGAGATCCGCCTGCCTCTGCCTCCCAAGTGCTGGGATTAAAAGAGTAAGACACCACCTGGCAGCTTGTTTTTCAATATTGTTCTTTATTAACTCTATTTTCATTCTGCATTGACTTCTTTATCTCATTCCTGTGTTCTCCTTAAATTTACTCCTGTTCCTTGAAAAGTTTTCATTATACTTCTGAATTCTTTTTGAAATTCATCTAAGTCGCTGTCACTGGGAGACTTAATTCAGGAATTGTGTATTTCAGATGAGACATGTCCTAGAAGCCATATTACCTGTGTTTTTCTTTTACAGTTTTAGTGTGTGTGTGTGTGTGTGTGTGTGTGTGTGTGTTGGTCAGAGGACAACCTTCAGGATTTAGTTTGGTTCTCTCCTTTAGCCAGGGATTAAACTCAGGCCACCAGATTTGCACTTTTACTTGCTGAGCCATCTTGGGAGCCTTGATGCCGCTCGTGACTGGGGGTTGGAGTCTGTAGCAGGCGTTAAATCAATGGTTGACTTTTTATTATTTTATTTTGGTCACCTTTCTTCAGTAAAGACTAGGCGGTGGAAGCGGAAACATTTTTGAAGTATGAGGCTTCATCCACATTCCTTCCCATTAGTAAAATACTATTCGCAACAACAGTCAACACATAGGACAGTCTCTATGAAAACAGTCAACTGCAAACCAATCAGCCCTGAAAAAAACTCTATACAAAAAAACCTATATAAAACCCCCAAATCAAACAACAAAAACAAGCTAAACAATAACAATAAATAATAATAATTAGAAAGAAACCTAACCAACAGTCCCCTCCCAAATAATCACATGTTAAATACTAATCAATTCTAGCAACCATATGATAGGCAGATCACAACTGTCTATAATTCCAGTTCCAGGCGACCCAACACCCATGGCAAAACACTGACACACATAAAATAAAATAAGTTTAAATGATGATCACCTTAGGGATACTGTTATAAGGTATGTACTAATATGCCATTATGGGTATGAATGCAAAGAAAAAAAGTAAAAAAAACGAGCGCGACAAGACTGGTGATCAGTATTGGGATGAGACAAAGTAGAGGGGGCAAACAGGAGGGGAAATCACAGGGGCAAAAAGGTGGGTATGGGAAGAGGGGGTTTCAGTCAAGGGTAGACTGAAATGGGGGTGAAAATATGCTCTCAGATGACAGTCCCAGCTCAGGAAGTGAAGATGCAGAGACCCCATGAATCTAGCCAGACTGTGTTCGGGTGAAAAGAGCAAGGAGAAAAGAAGAAAAAAGAGAGAAAGCAAGCGAGTGGGACTGGGCTGGTCTGGGCATTAAAGAAAGAGGGTAGACACAGGCCATGAAAACTAACTAGCCCGACTGTGAATTCCCTCCTAATATTTCTTGCCTTCCTTCCCAGGCTTTTCCTCTACTCTTCTGCAACTGATCTTCCCCTCCAGTCTTCCTTTCCATGATGGTGAAGTCAAGAGGGTGGCTCAATCTCTGACTTCTTTGGGCTCTGAGTATGAATGCTGGCCACATCCCTGAGGAGCTCTTGCCAGTGTCCTGTGCGCTTGCTAGGAGTCTATGAAAGCTCCTGTGTATATTCTGGTTACCACCAGTTTTCAGCTGCTGGCCCCATGATACTTGGTTGGCTCTTGGATTGCCATCACACACAATTCTGCTCTGCAGGCAGACAGTATGCAGTCTTCTTCAGTGTTTGGATAGTGCCTATCTATGACTCTTCCAGTGTTGATGTCAGCTTGTCACAGATTATCCCTGGAGATCACAGGACTGTGCCTGAGTGTCACCTGCCATCATGCTGGGGGAGAAAACATTTTCACTGTTTTGAGAGTCTCACTCAGTAGGTATGGGGCATCACGTCCCCCTTAAATACTGAGATTACAGGTGTGTGCAGTCACACTGGTCTGGGATTTTTTTTTTTTGCCAGCTCCACGGGAGACAGAGGCCCATGCTAGGAAAGCATTCTCCCACTGGGCAATAGCCTCAACCCCTACCTTCTTGTTTGTTTTAGGTCTTTGCCTGTATTTTCTTTTAGTTCCTTGAACACATTTAAGATATTGTTTTAAAGTCTGTATTTCTTATATAAAAACAACATGGAGGGGCTGGAGAGATGGCTCAGAGGTTAAGAACACTGCCTGATGTTCCAGAGGTCCTGAGTTCAATTCCCAGCAACCACATTGTGGCTCACAATCATCTGTAATGAGATCTGGTGCCCTCTTCTGGCCTGCAAGTATACATGCAAGCAGAACACTGTATATGTAATAAATAAACATATTTAAAAAAAAACAACATGGAAACAGAAAGGGGAGGCCTGGGAAGAGAGTAGTAAGACGGCAGTGGGTAAGGACTAAGCTTTATTATGTACATGGATGAGACTGCCAAAGAGTAAAAATAAACATTGCCTTTAAAAAAAAAAAGTCTCTGAGCGGGTGTGGTGGCCAGCTTCTGAGTTTCCCAGAGCTGCTACAGAGTCCTTTTATCTGGGCTCTAGTCCTTGGAATGTTTCTATGGCAGAGCGAGGACTTGAAATTTCCTAGACTGCCATTTTGTTAAGTCAAAGCATATTTTTTAAAGTTCTCTTTTACTCCTTCAATTAATAAGACAACAGTAACTGGTAATCTCCGCTGAGGGACTGCTGTATGCTGTCTTTCTAAGCACCCATATGTCCTATGTATCCTGTTATCTAACCTTGCCAACAATTCTAGTAGAGAGCAGAACTTTATTCCCATTTTACAGATGCGATGTGTCCAAAGGACCACAGTCAGTAAGCAGTGTAGACAGCATGCTGGCCTCAGTCCTGAATTTAACACTGCATCACACACTGTAGTTACCTCAGGTCATCCTATTAACTCTCCTGAATTAGAAAGTTGTGTCAAGTCTGTTGAACATCCATAGAGTTGGGAAACACCAACTGTTTTTCATGGTTAAGGGGAAGACGGTCTAGATAAGCCATAAACTGAGCACCTGAATGAGTTCCATGCTGGGAGCCTTCTCCTGTGGCTATTCCTCTAGTTGTGGGACACACCTGTGTATCCCCAGAAAAGACCCTTCTGATTTCTTTCTGGAATACAGGGCTGGCAGAAAGCATCCAGCCAGCAGGAGGGCAGGGGGAGGGCCCTACTGTCACCTGAGATAATCTTCCTCAATTCTATTTCCAACCTCTCTGACTTCCCTGTGGTGCCCAGTGGCTCTGATGCTAACAAAGACAATGCAACCGCTCTTCAACAAGTAAACAGAGCAGATGGATCTCAGCGTGTCGTCATGTCACAGGAACTGCCAAGGATGCTTTTCATCCTGGGTTTGCACTGTCGCTGTTACATGGTGCTTATTTTATACTTCCCTCCTCGCATCTTCATTCCAAACAGTCCTTTCTTTTAGGTGCCTAAGCCATAGGGACTCACTGCTACCACTGGGCAGCACAGGAATAGAGACAAGCCTATCTATCATCTTTTGGTGGGAGGAGTCAACTGTGCAGACAGGAGAAGGAAGGGAGTGGTGCTGAGAATCTCACCAATCCCATTTCTTTCCCCTCCAGAATCTGTTACCTCTTAACTTTCAGGGCTTGCACAGGTGAAAATGTATTTCTACTTGCTGTCTTTCCAGCAGACCCATGCTGCAGCTGGTCTGGTTAGGCTAAGTCAGTTCTCACTCTGCTTCTATGTGCCTAGAATTCCAACACTTGGAGCTCAGACAGTAGGATCTCAAGAGCCTATGAGTTTGAAACCAGTCTGGGCAATGTAACAGGACTTTATCTCGGCAAACAACAACAAAAACCACCCCAGCTTTCTAAAGAGTGGAAGCTACAAGCATCACAATGAAATGCAGTAATGACAGAAACCTCACCTGCAGGGCTCAACTCACACTGCCTGAGCCTTCCAGTCTCTGTCCTTGTTTTTCCACCGGGGAGGAACCAAGAGCTTCTGCAGAAGCAATCTGCCACTGAGCCGCCATGATTTTTGTGTACCAATGCTGTGCTTTATTCAGCTTTCTTCATATGTTCAATCACAGAACCATCTATAACTACACTGTGCTGCTTGCGTATCTCTGCCAAATTGTGAAAGCAGAGACTGACCTTTTCTTTTGTCCTGACCACCAGGTCCCAAATAACCACACAGAAGCTTAATATTAATTGCAAAATGTTCAGCCTATAGCTTAGGCTTATTACTAACTAGCTCTCACATCTATTAATCTGCATTTTACCACATGGCTTTGTGGCTTTACCTGTCCTCTAGCATCTTGCTTCCCCAGTGGCTATTAATCTCTCTGACTCTGTTCTTTTTCCTCCCTATATTTTCAGTTTGGCTTTCCCACCTACCCTTATTCTGCTTTTCTACAGGCCAAATCAGCTTTATTACTAACCAATGAGAGCAATACATACAGAGTACAGAAGGACTATCCCACAGCAAACCTGCTTTTACCTACAGACATAAATACTGATACTTATACCTACATCATCCATTCTGTCACTGGCACAAAACAGTTTATCACATAATCACATACATTCTGGTTGTTTCCTAAGATGTTAGTATAAAACTGCTAAAAGAAAGCCAGGCAGTTGTGGTGCATGCCTTTAATCCCAGCACTCGGGAGGCAAAGGCGGATCTCTGTGGGTTTGAGGTCAGCCTGCTCCAGGACAGGCTCAAAAGCTACAGTGAAATCTGCCTTGGAAAACCAAAAAAAAAAAAAAAAAAAGTTAAAAAAAAAAGTTAAAAGAATTTCTCTTCTACAGTCTTTAGAGTACTTACATAGCTCTATATTTAATCAGTTACTAGTAACTTTTCTAAGAAATAGCTATGCCTGAGGAACCACCCACTGTGGTCTTTTGGGCATTATCTTTTACTGGGACCAGGAGCTTGCTGATCTGGCAAAGCTGGCCAATGAGACCTAGGGATCTGCCTACCTTTGATCCGTACAAGTGCTGGGATTACAAGTGCACCCCATGATGCACAGCTTTTCATGTGGGTGCTGGAGATCAAATTCAGGTTCTCAAGGCTGTACCACAGCACTTTACCAACCGAGCCATCTCCCTGGCTTCCATTTCTCATGTTACAGCTGACCTTTTTCACTTTTTACTAGTGTCTTTTAATAAAGGGAAGATTTTTTTTTAATCAAGCAAAACCAGCTGTTTTGCTTTTTTTTTTTTTTTTTTTTTGATTTTGAGACAGGGTTTCTCTGTAGCTTTTTGGTTCCTGTTCTGGAACTAGCTCTTATAGACCAGGCTGGCGTCGAACTCACAGAGATCAGCCTGCCTCTGCCTCCCGAGTGCTGGGATTAAAGGCGTGTGCCACCACCGCCCGGCTTCTGTTTTGCTTTTTTGAGACAGGGTTTCTCTGTGTAGTCCTGCTGTTCTGGAACTTGCTCTGTGGACCAGGCTGGCCTCAAACGCAGAGATCCTACTACCTCTGCCTCCTGAGTGCTGGGATTAAAGGCTTGAGCCACCACCATCTGGCTAAAGCCAGCTGTTTTAAAGAAAATTTTAACAACCTTATCAAAGTTGATATTCACTCAAACTGTCATTTTTTTCTTTAACTTAAACCTTCATTTTCTGTGTGTCATTATGAGTTAAGGATCCACTTTCATTTCTTCCCAACTATCACAGCCTTGTGTTATATAATTCTGCCTATGCCATGTATCATGTGTCTTGGATCTGTTTATATCTAGTACATTTTGTCATGAAGGCCATTTGGTGGTCTCCCTAAACCCACTCTGAAGTAAATTTGCTTTTTGTAGGTACTGCTCTTTGTACCTTCTTCAGAATGCTCTAAGAAAACCCCTCCTCACATCTTATAATTGATGGCACATTCCCACAAAACCTTCTGTTGGTTACTACAGAGAATCAGCATCCCAAAGTTAGAAGCAAAGCTACAGAGAGCAGGAGTCAAATGGACACCTCTACCTTCTGTGTCACCTGACTTCTGCCTTCCTGGCCCTCGTCAGCACCTGCTAGAGCCAAAGGCCACACTGAAGGCTGTGGCAGGGCATTCTGAGGACTAGGACTCCAGCCTGCCAGTTTCTAAAACACAAGAAAAGCCCAGAAAGGACGCACAGTGCACCAAGTATGCCACCCATTTCTGCTTTCCAACACCTGCTCAAGTTGTGGCATATATCTATCCATGACACCAGCACTTGGAAAGCAGAGTAGACCAGACTGCAATGAGTTCTAGGCCAGCTTGAGCTAAATGGTGAGAATCTGTCTCAAAACAAAAACAAAACAGTAACAAGGCAGAACTGAAACCACTACTTTTCTGTTGCTGAAAGGACTGGCCTCATTTTCATTGTTTCCATAACTTTCCATCTTTGTGATCTTTTCAGACACATTTTTGGAGTGTGGGGGCAATGAAATAGTCTAGTGTGGACAATTCTAGAAAACTTCAAGTCTACATGCCAAAGTGGCCTCCCTGAGAATGGCCGGGCTTTCCCCTGGATCATCACATGCTCTGTAGAAGGCACAGCTTTCGGAGCACAGGTACTCAATACCCACTAAATCTCGGCTCCCTCCTGTGAAATGCTCTCCGAGCTTCCATGTTGCCTAGGCTGGCCTCAAACTTGGGGGAATCTTGCTTCCTTCATACTCTAGAGTGCTAGGATTATAGGCATGAACCACCACGGTCAGTTATTTTTAAAGTTAAAAAACAAAAAAGCTAGAAAAGGGGCAACAAAATTTCAGTAGCTATTAAAGAAGATCAGGTATCATATTCCTCCAGTGTGTTTTTATAACTTAACTTCTTAGAACTAAGACTCAATCTGCTCCCATGCAGACTGTGACTGGCAGCCCACCACAAGTAGAGACCGAGACAAGGAGAGGTTAGGCAGGTCTGCTGTGGCTCGGTTCTCAACCTCCAGATGCCAGTGTCTCTGCACACACACCATTCTTACTTGTCACATGTGACTCTAAGAGCCTGGAACAGTCTCCCCTGCACTGGACTTCTGAAGAGCACAGCAACCCACAGGCTTTTCAACCACGCAAGCTGTGCTAAGGCCTCTTCTGTGCTAGGCCACGTGGTCTGAAAGGGAACCAGACCTACTTGCAAAGTCCACGGCAGCGTCTGTGAAACTGCACAACTTTAAAAGTAAAGGCAAAAGACACGTTCAGAGCAGCAAATAGCTTTGTTTCATTTGAAGGAAACCAAGAACCATCTGCTTTTCACAAAGTTTTCCAAAAGGCCACTCTAGGGGCTTCATTTTCTCTATGGTCTTGGGGAGGCTTCCCCTTGTGGCTTCATGGTCCTCACTAACATCTGATGCTAAGTGCTGGGAAGTCCACTCTCTCTCAGCTATGACTCAAGAAATAAGTCAGAAATATAGGATGGCCCTAGAGGGCCATGACCAGGCTGCCATCATTCAAATCTCTGGAAAGGCAAATGCCTCCAGCAGACACGTGTGAAGCAATGGCAGAAGGGAGGCTCAGGATGATGATGAAGGCCTTCTGTTCTATGTGCTGCACGGCTCATCAGCCCATCTGTTTGTCAGAGATGACATGCTGTTCTGCTGCCAAGTCTTGTCTCAACTCCTGGACTCAAGCAATTCTCCAGCCTCATCCTTCTGAATAGCTGAGACCACAGATGCACAGCACTGTGCCCATTATACACCTTACTTTGGAACCCCATCAAAGAACTGTGCAGAGCTTAAACATCACTTCCTGTTGGATACCTTCCTGACGGCCCAGGCTGTACCTTTTCTACCTCAGGCTAGGGTCCATACAGGGAGAGGAGAGGCTTCCCACTCTGAGGCTTGTGCTCTGGAAGAAAAGATGAAGGGGACTAGAGAGATGGCTCAGCGGTTAAGAGCACTGGCTGCTTTTCCAGAGGTCCTGAGTTCAATTCCCAGCAACCACATGGTGGCTCACAGCCATGTGTAATGAGATCTGGTGCCCTCTTCTGGCCTGCAGGCATACAGACAGGCAGGACACTGTATACATAATAATGATGGAGGAAGGTCATTGGTTAAAAAAATAAAGAAACTGCTTGGCTGGCCCTCATAGGTTAGAACACAGGTGGGTGGAGAAAACTGAACAGAATGCTGGGAGGAAAAGGAAGTGAGCTCAGACTCGACAGCTCTCCTCTCGGGAGCAGACGCCTCAGAAGAGACACCATGCTCCCGGCTCCTGGGCAGACACACGTGATGAAGCTCCGACCCAGGATGGACATAGGCTAGAATCTTCCCGGTAAGCACACCTAGCTGTGCTACATAGAATATTAGAAATGGGCTAGTCCAGGTGTGAGAGTTAGCCTAGAAGAGGCTAGATAGAAATGGGCCAAGCAGTGATTAAAAGAACACAGTGTCCGTGTAATTATTTCGGGGCATAAGCTAGCCAGGCGGCCGGGGTGCTGGGAACGTAGCCCCGCCGCTCTTATCACTACAAATGGTGCCCAGACGTGTGGACAACTGAATCCACTGAAAGTCTGAGAAAGCTTGGGAAAGAGTAAAGTGTGTTTTCTTGGTAGCTGCAATTTCTCGGTTCTGTTCTGCTTGCTAGAGGCAAGCAAACGCTCTCATCTAAGAGAGGCTTCCTGACTCAGCTTCAGCTGCAAAACCCTGCAGCTCTTAAGAGGTCCTGCCACGAAACACTTAAATGGTGTTGACGAAAAGCTGAACGCATGCTTTTTGGTTTTCAGCCATAGCAGGAAAAAAGCTGCGCCGTTTAAAAATGTCGGCTTTCTGGGCTGTCCTGCCAGGGCAAACTCTGACTCTTTTACGCAGGCGGTTCGTGCAGTTTGCAAGCACAGGCTGCTGAAGCTCACTTGCTGGCAGGGACACTGAAACACTGTAGACTTGTGGCACTGAATGCGGCTCTGGCCGGTGCCTCAGCCACAAGGTTGGAATGGCAGAAAGCTAAGGAATGGACTGGATCTAGCTGGCAAAGCCACGGCTTTAATCCTACTGATATTGCTTGGTAAATTAAAGACTCCTGTGGTCAGAAAAAGAGAGATATACAGTAAAGAGAGATTCAAAGACAAAGAAAATTTCTAAATGGTTTACAGTGTTAAAAATATATGCAAGCTAAAAGTTGAAGTTCTTAAAGTAAAAAAAAAAAAGGGAAGAGAGTTGTTGGGTGTGGTAGTACACACCTTTAATCCCAACACTTGGAAGGCAGAGGGAGATTGACCTCTGTGACTTCAAGGTGTGGTAGCACACGCCTTTAATCCCAGTGCCTAGAAGGCAGAGGCAAACAGATCTCCTTTAATCCCGAATGCCTGGGAGGCAGAGACAGGCAGATCTCTGAGAGTTCAAGGACAGCCTGGTCTACAGAGTTACTTCAGGTCAAAGATACAGAGAACCTATCTCAAAAAGCAAAAAGTTAAAAGTAAAAATAAACAAAATAGAGTTAAAATAAAGCCATACAAAGATGAAAAATACACAGAGAATTTTGATTCTGTATGCTATTATACTCTCTTTGAATTATTTGAATGCTGAGGAAAGAGCAACAGCTGCTAAAAGATATTTGTTTATAAATGTTGCTGAACTAATCCAACATAAATATTTTGAAAATGCCTTGACTTTGAAATTTGGATCTAAGGACATGATGTTTTGGAAAGGAATTTCTTATTTTGTTTTCACGGAGGATGAGACCCTGTTCATTTCTTCTATTCCGATTTGGTATGATGGACCACGCCCTCCTGAAGGGTTGGTGTGAACACCTTCAGAAAATTGCTTCGCTCAACTGCCAACTGAGATGAAACTAGCACACAGGTTATACCATGAAAGACCTAATTAACAACGCCCCCATTCAGCAGGAAGCAGTTTGGAGAGAAAAACTGCGCCCATGTTCCCAAATATGGTTTATAAACGTTCTTTAATATTTAAAGGGGGATATGATATAGATATGAATAATTTGTATTAGTATAGATTTTGCTTTATTGATAGAGATTTAAGGTCAATTTTGTTATATGTATATGCATATTTCTGCTATTGATTAAGATATTGTGATTGTGTAGTTCATTAAAAAATGTAATGTATAATTAAGAAATAGGTTAATGGATAATCATCAGTAATGGTCAAGCTTGTATTCATGTTAGTTAGATTTTCTAGATATATAGAGATACATTTCAGTTAGATAGACATTCTTCATATCTTTCAAAGACTGCAGAATATGGCATTTAATGTTTTAATAACTTAGGACTTTTCATGACAATGAGACACTCTGCTCCTGGCAGCACCAATCTACTTCAAGAAGAAGATGGGCATTGAAGAGGATCCTTATGGAGTTTGATAGCCATTTGGGCAAGAAACTGTTCTTGCCTGGACTATTGCATAAACTGGACACAGAGAACCCACAGAGAGAAGACTACTGAACTTGCCTAAAGGTGAGATGATCTTTAGGGGTTCCTGATTCATGAAAGAGTCTGCGAGACATTCTGCAGGACACAACAGATAGTGACTGGACTGACTTTGAAATGTTCTGCTTCATGGAAATGTCTCTGGATACCATGGGCCTGTAGGCCGAAGATGGATGCCCCAACGGTACAGAGGAACTTTGGGTGACTGTACAGGCAGCGAGATGTCTCTGTCATTTCTAGAGTTTGAAAGTTGCTTTTTTCTTGTTTGCTTAGGTAATATTGTATCTTTCTGGAGTCTTTGATGGAGTTAAGAATAGTTAGTTATAGTTATAGTTTTCCTTAGCTATGATAAAGATTATTGTAATTTTTACTTGGCAACTGTTTTGTTATATGTAATTATGCTATGTTAAAGTTAAAGCCTTCCTTTGTTTTTGTTTAAACAGAAAAAGGGGAAATGATGGAGGAAGGTCATTGGTTAAAAAAATAAAGAAACTGCTTGGCTGGCCCTCATAGGTTAGAACACAGGTGGGTGGAGAAAACTGAACAGAATGCTGGGAGGAAGAGGAAGTGAGCTCAGACTCGACAGCTCTCCTCTCGGGAGCAGACGCCTCAGAAGAGACGCCATGCTCCCGGCTCCTGGGCAGACACACGTGATGAAGCTCCGACCCAGGATGGACATAGGCTAGAATCTTCCCGGTAAGCACACCTAGCTGTGCTACATAGAATATTAGAAATGGGCTAGTCCAGGTGTGAGAGTTAGCCTAGAAGAGGCTAGATAGAAATGGGCCAAGCAGTGATTAAAAGAACACAGTGTCCGTGTAATTATTTCGGGGCATAAGCTAGCCAGGCGGCCGGGGTGCTGGGAACGCAGTCCTGCCGCTCCAATTACTACATAATAAACAAATTTAAAAAAAAAAGAAATGAAGAACAGGCCCCTGGTATTTGGTTAGGGTTCTCTAGAGTCACAGAACTTATGGTCTGAATCTCTCTCTCTCTACAGATAAGGGAGTGTATTGGAATGACTGACAGGCTGCAGTCCAACAATGGCTGGCTGTGAGTGCAAAGTCGAAGAATCTAGTAGCTGCTCAGTCCTACAAGTCTGGGTGTCTCAGTGGCCTTCTGGATGTGCTGGCAAGGCAAGGGCAAGCAGGCGAAGAAGGAAAAACCCTTTCCTTTTCCACTGTCCTTATACAGGTTTCCAGCAGGCGTGGCCCAGATTAAAGCTGTGCCTTCCACCCCATGATCCAGATCAAAGGCTCGTTGTCTTCCTGCCTCAAGATCCAGGTCACAAGTGTGCCCTCCATTTCTGGACTGTAGCTCATTCCAGATATGGAAAAGCTGACAACAAAGAAGAGCCATCACACCCCTCAACCGTGAGCATTAACTAACAGTTCTAGACACACTAAGAGATCAGGTGCTTCAATCAGAGGGAGAGAGGTATCTTCTCATGATGGCAGCTGGCATTTGAGACAAGTCTTAAAGAAGGCACATTGATCCAGGCAAGAACAGAACAAAAGAATCCCCAAGAAAACACCAAGAAACACAGGATCCATGCAGTGAGAAGTTAACAAGGTGGACACAGGAAGTACATCACCTGTTATGAACAACAGTGACATAAAAGTTTGGCAAGGGAGTTGGGCGGTGGTGGTGCACTTTTAATCCCAGCACTCGGGTGGCAGAGGTAAATGGATCTCTGTGAGTTCGAGGCCAGCCTGGTCTACAGAGAGAGTTCCAGGACAGTTAGGGCTGTTACACAGAGAAACCTTGTTTCGAAAAGCCAAAACCAAACCAAACCAAATAAACAAAATGGTATAAATAAAAAAGGCTAGAGAGATGGCTCAAAGGTTGGGAGCACTGGCTGCTCTTCCAAAGGTCCTGACTTCAATTCCCAGCAACTACATGGTGACTCACAACCATCTGTAATGAGATCTGGTGACCTCTTCTGGCCTGCAGGCACATATGCAAGAAGTACACTGTATATAAAATAAATAAATCTTTAAAATAAAAGAAAAACAAAAAAAGCTTGGCAAGGAAGAATTAAACCATATAGTAAGGGGTCTCAATGCCAGGCCAGTATCAGGTTATGAGTTCTTTCTTTTCTCTCCCCCTTTTCCTTTCCCGCCCCCCCCCCTTTTTTTAAGGCAGGTCTCCTCTGTGCCAGGCCACTATGTAGCCATGGCTGACCTGGAACTATGTAGACCAGGCTGTCCTCAGACTTAGAGATCTGCCTGCTTCTGCCTATTAGGTACTGGGATTAAAAGGGATTTTTTTTTTTTGGTTTTTTGAGACAGGGTTTTTCTGTGTAGCCCTAGCTGTCCTGTAACTAGCTCTGTAGATCAGGCTGGATTCGAACTCACAGAGATCTACCTGCCTCTGCTTCCTGAGTGCTGGGATTAAAGGCAAGGCTGTGATTCTTGAGTTGGAGGATGACTGATAAAATCATAGAACTGCTGTTCTAAGGGACTTACTACTACAACTGCTCAAGAGACACCATGGAATTGATCTAAAAGGAGCACTGTCTCCAAAATACCCCAAGAAAAGTAGTGTGCTAACCAGGCCTGTTAGAGACAAGGTAAAGTTAGGGCGCTAGGATGTAAATGTTTACTTACCAGAGTTGACCAGCCATTAGGCCAATTCCCATACTAAAGACCTATCTCTACTGGACAGCTTTATGGGGAGGAGGCAGTATAGAGTTAAACTAGAAAAGGCCAATTATTAGATAGTGATTCATTTAGAATTTATTTAAAAAACTGCTTGTAGCCTGTCTGCCAAGACTTACCTTGTTACTTGGGACAGAATGACCTGGAGGTATAGCTAACACAATAGGCTGCTGCCCTTAAAACAGCTGACTGCCGGCTGCTTGCTTGTTTGCCCCAACTTGTGGTTTAAGAGCACAAACTGAGGACACAAATTGGACCAGATATTAAAAGCCTTTCAGGACCTAACCTGGCTTTCTTCCACCAGTGACATCTCTTCTTTTCCACTCTCATTAGGATCAGAGTGCTTACACAAGAAAGATTTCCACATCAGGGTCATGACCATCACTAAGTCCAGGTCTGCCATAAAGCTCCCTGTGCTCTTACAGGAAAAACAACTCTGCCAGATAGGTACGGTGACCCTGGGTAACAATTATTTGAAAAAGAGCAACACTGGTGTACTTAAATAATGCTGGTAATATGTAATATCTTTACTGTGTAAATCTATCTGCCTTAAGCTAAACCAGACTTGCAGCCTCCTGTCTCTGTTTTAACTGTTCAAAGTGTAACCTGGGGCCATGACCCAAAAGAGATTTACGGCTGGCAGTGTCCATGGAATGCATAAGCCTAAGGTGCTTATGAGCCAGTGCAACCTTCTATTGGGAGCTGACTGCTATTTGGGCATTAAACCAGTTGACCAGGTGCTTAGGTAGAGTGCTTTCCTTCGCCTCAGTGTGTGGAGTAATTTCTCACTGAGAAAGCATATTACTTCTATGACATGATGTGCCTTTTGCTGACAGGCTTTGTTAGAAGCCAGTGTGAATGTGCATGGGGTGCTGCCCTTCCACCTATCCTTGAGTTGAGACCTGTGGATAGAATGAATGCTATTATTCATGGAGCTTTATATTCATCAGGGTGCTTAAGGAGAGATCCGCGGATAAACAAAAATGTACAAACTATGGCCTCTCCATAAGTCTTTAGGAGCTTCTACGGGGCCACAAGAAATCCCTAAGTGCCATGTTACTAAAGAATACTTGGGTAAGGGAAGGAAGGGTAATGCTATTTCCCAGTTTATACTTAGCAGCACACTAGCCAAGTCTTGATAGATACCTACACCCTTAGCCACCGAAGGCTGACATTCCCCTTCAGAAAGGGCTCACTCCCAAGGTCATGTTTGCACTCCCAGTGCTGGAAACTCATGAGTTCTAGAGTTGTCCCATGCCAACACTTACTGATTTAAAAAGGTTAAGAGTGGGGTTGGCTCACACTACCCTTCCAATGTGTATGGACCACACAGATTGCCTGGTTCCGTTCCCTCCCCGCAGGAGGCCAGGGCAGAGACAGGTCCTACACACTCACCTGGACAGTCGGCTTCATCGCTCTTATCCTCACACGTTGGCCAGCCATCACATTGCCAGGGCAGGGGTATGCACTGGATGGCACCACTGTGACACTGAAACTGCCCAGGGTTGCACCGAAGCTCTGTGGACAAAAGGGCAAGAGGCCGTTGAGGAAGTGGCACAGAAGCAGAAACCTAGGACAGAACTCTATCCATGTCAAGGTAGCCCTGGGACAAGTAGTCCAGATGCTGAGCAGCTGCCCCAGTCCGCTTCCTCGGGGGATCTGAACACACGGTCCCAAAGTTGAGGGAAGAGAATGGTTAGTCCTGCATCACAACATACAGCACACCTCCCTTCCAGGAACACTGAAATGGTATCTCAATGCAAGGTGAAGGATAACACCCTCTTTAGCCAGGGAATACTGGAATACTTTTCCAAGAAGATGGGACTAGGAATAGGAAGGTGATGCTTTGGTAAGTCATGTGACATCACAGTAACCACACTCCAGGAAAATAAGGGCTCACAAGAAGGCACACTGAGATGACTGTATAAACGAATGGGAGTCACTCAAGTAATTGAAAATCCAGACTTCGGAGGATGCAAGGCTAATAGATTTCTGACCTTTATCTGGCATGCTGCAAACAGCTAAAAGCAGTAATGAGAAGATGTGTTTGAATAAGGTAACGCTGACAGTGGTTTCTGACAAGATAAACTAATACAGCAAAACACAGGTTTCAATAGAAGTTAGAAGCCTGCACACTACAGCCAAGTGCTGAATTCTTCCCTTCTTGTTGATTTTCACTTTACTCCCCGTCTTTTTTTTTTTAAAAAAAACTTCAGAGACAGACTGTCACTGTGCAGCCTGGGCTAGCCTTTGGGCACATACCAGCAAACTGGCATCTGTTCTTGACCTGGGCTCAGAGCTCAGGGCAAGTACTCTACACTTTAAAAACAGCTAACTAGAGAGCTAGCTTTGTCTCTAGCCTGACTCACTTTCATATAGGCTGTTTGCTTATTTACTATTTGGACTAAATCCCTAGCACCAAAGAGCACACACAGTACGACTGACCTACATCCCTGGGCTTATGGACAGCTCTCTCTCTCCTCTCCCCACCTCTGTGTTTGGACACACATGCCAGGGCCACCCTCAGGTTTGTGTTCCTCCTTCAGGCACTGTCCAATTTGGTTTTGGAAACAGAGTTTCTCATTGGCCTGAGATGACTGATTAGTGCTAGACTGGCTAGCCAGCAAGCTCCAGGGTTGCCTGTTTCTGCCTCCCCAGCAATTAGGAGCAGTGAGTGCTCTTGCAGAGGACCTGGTTGTGATTTCTGACACCCACATAGCACTTAAAATTATCTGTAACCCCAGTTCGAGAGGATCCGATGCCCTCTTCTGGCCTCCATGGACACCAGCATACATGTGGTATACAAACATGCATGCAGACAAAACATTCATGCATATAAGATAACAAAAATGTTTTGAAAAACCTCAACTATGCACAAATGCTTCCCAGTTTACATTATGGGACAGTAGACTAGGTGGTCTACATTCAGCTAACCGTGGACAGTCAGGATGGAGCAGACCCCAAAACTGAACAATAGCAGTGTGTACCGCTTCCAGTCAGTCATGATGTAACAATAGACAAACAACGTTCTAGCACACTACGCTGCTGAACCACGGTGCTTGGCAGGTTGGGGATATTAAATGTACTTTCCAATTATGTATCTTTAAGTCACTATAGCTTTACTGGGACATATCCAATCAGAAGTCAAGGAGGGTCTATGTTACCATAAGCTAATTTTATATACAGATATACATTGTATATATAGTAAAGATGGCTAGATGCAGTATGTTTTCCATGTCCATTTTCTCCTCCTATCACAGAATTTACCACAGAGTAAGTAAATTACAAACAACAGTTTAGGGATTGAGGCAAGATGCGGCACAGAGCAATGAAAATCTGTGTGCTTATTTTACAGGCAGGCTTTCTTCCCAGTATCTTTTCCCATATCATTTGGTGAGGATCGTGATCCACCACTGCAGCAGCAGTGAAAAGGCTGCAAGCAAACACAACTATCTGGAAGCAGATATTCCAGTCCAAGTCTACATACCCTTTCCTTCCAGAAGACTGCAACTGCGGAGCAGAGCATGCTCTGACATCTGACAACAGGACAGTGTGCTACCACCTTCTGTAACAGTCCACACAGACACACAAAACCTATCCCTCAACCAAATCCTTTGCATAATCATGAAAAAAAAATGAACATAAGAACAAGTGCCAAAACCCAAATTTGAAGAAAAAAGAGAAGTCCTTGAACATGGACCAGAACAACGCAGCAGAGGGTCCTTCGCTACTAAGCTGTGCTGGGGCCCTCACAGTATCCCAGATGTTCTGAGTCTATGGTGCATCAAGAAAATGTTGCCCTGTGTTTCATTTGTCAACTTAGAAAATGCAACCTGGCATATTTACTACATGCTATTAGGAAAATAATACAATTATTTTTTCATATTAAAACCAACAGTTTAATTAGCCACACTTCTGGGGACTGGAAAGGCCATGGTCAGGTCTTGCACACAGTGAGTACCTTCCTGTTGCCTCAGTAAAAGCAGCCCATGGTAAAGAGATGTGAGGAAGGGAATTCCAGTCTCCTGAGCAAGGAAATAAAAAGCTTACAGCTGAAAAAAAAACTTCAGCATTTGGCAAAACCCTTTATAAGGGCTAGGGTATATCACTCATGGGGCTGAGTGTTGAAGTATTTCCCTAGGACTTAGGAGGTTTTCAGTTTGACCCTCAGCACCTCAAAAGAAACAAAAAACCAGGTGTATCCAACTGAGGCCCACAGACCACATGCACCCCAGGACAACTGTGAACACAGCTCAACACATCAGCAGACCACAATGTCAAATCATCGGTGCTCCTGCTTTACACAAGGGCAAGTCCAGGCTCAAGTGTTTTCACTAGAAAATGTCCACTAACTCTTTAAAGAAGAATAATATCGGGGCTGGGGAGACAGATCACTTGCTAAAGTAGGTTTTGCTCTTTTACAGGACTCACATTTGGTACACAGTATCCACGCTGAGGTGGCTCACAACTCTGTGACATCAGCTGCCAGGAATACAGTGCCCCGTTCTGGCCTCTGAGGGCACACATACCTAAATGGCATACATACACATTTAAGTAAACATAAAACTAAAAATTTGTTTCTTTCTGGTTTTTTGAAACAGGGTTTCTATGTGTAACAGCTCTGGCTGTCCTGGAACTAGCTCTGTAGACCAGGCTGGCCTCGAACCCAGAGAGATCCGCCTGCCTCTGTCTCCTAAGTGTTGGGATTAAAGGCCACCACTATAAAACTAAATCTTAAGGGGGGAGGGGGGAGGCGGATCTCTGTGGGTTAAGAGGCCAGCTTGGTCTACAGAGCAAGTTCCAGGACAGTCAGAGCTGTTATACATAGAAACCCTGTTTCAAAAAAAGTCAACTCTTCCAGAAATTCAGAGTTCAGAAAATCACCCAAAACAACAGCATTACAAAACAAATATAAGTTGGACATGGTGGTACATGCCTGTAATTCTAGAACTTTGGAGGCTGAGGCAGTACTAAATTCACAGTCAGCCTTAGCTACATGGTAAGACTGTCTCAATAAATAATAATAAATAAACTGAAAAAAAATGGCAAAAGAAAAATAAGTGATAAATCTAACAAAAGACATTTAAATCCTGTTGGTGAAAATAGAAAAATATGGCTGAAAAATATATTTAAAAGATCTAAACCTATGGAAAATGAATTCAAAAGGTTAAGATCTCAGTTTACCCAAATTCAATGCTACCAATAATATCCACCAGACTTGATTGTAGAAACTGCCAAACTGACTCTAAAATTTGTGGAAATGCAAAGAATTTAGAGCAGCAAAAACATTCCAGCATCTAGCAGAAAAGAACAACCAACAATCCAGCATGGCAGGAAACCAAGACAGGGTGGCGTAGGTATCAAGAGGTTATCACAGAGCCCCATGGAAGCACGCCTTTAATCTGTCTCCTGGGAGGAAGAGGCAGGTGGATCTCTGAGTTGAAGGCTATTTCAACAACTGGACAAGGGATGACTGGCTCCCACTAAGAAAACTCTGTGCTCTGCTTCTTGTACCAGTAAGAAAAAGTAACTCAAAAATACATCGAAGGCCTAGATAAATGCAAAGCTCCAAATTATCAAAATTTGAGCAGAAACCATGGGAAAAGTTTGTAACTTTGGTTCAGGCAGATTGTGACGATCTGTGCTGAGTCACAAAATAAAAAGCAGATAAGCTGGACTTCACTAAATTTTATTGTAAGACTTTAAGACAATCCTGAAGCCATTTTTGACAATTCTGAATCCTCTCAGCCTCTGTGCCATAGTGCTTCCCCTCCTCCCCTGGGAACCAAGGACCTAACAGCTACACTCGTACGTACTCAGTTCCTGAACAATTACCCATATACGTATGCTTTGGTTCACTCCCCTGGGAAACGGGGTCAAAATGACCTCTTACCTCATCTGATCTGGCAACAGCTCTCCAGTCAATTATTGGTAATAGCTCTTTCGAATAAGCCAATCAGAATAGTCAAAGAACAACCTCCCTTGCTTCTGTGGCCCCTTTAAAAGTTGACTGTACCAGCTATTCGAGGTCCCTCGGCTTCCCGAATGCTGGGGGACCCTGTCATGACAGAATTAATAAAATCCTCATGCTTTTGCATCAGCTGTGGTGTGTGAGATGGTCTCTGGGGGCGACTCCTTCTTGGTGTTTGGACGCTAGAGTCCAACATTATAACTCTTTCTTTTGTGACAGGGTCTCACTTCGTAGCTGTGGCTAGCCTAGAACTTGCTCACAGAGATCTGTCTACCCCTGCTTCTGCCTCAACTGCTGGCATTAAAAGTGTATGTCAGGAGCTGATGATATGGCTCAGCAGCTACTCTACTCTAGAGAGTTTATTACTCTATCAGAGGAAGAGTTCAGTGCCCAGCACTCACATCAGGAAGCTCAAAAAAACCTAGAACTCCAGCTCCAAGGAATCTCATGACCCTTGCTGGCCTCCAGGGGCACATTCACAGGTACACACAGACACACACAAACACACCCAAGGAATCTCATGACCCTTGCTCGCCTTCAGGGGCACATCCACAGGTACACACAGACACACACAAACACACCCAAGGAATCTCATGACCCTTTCTGGCCTCCAGTGGCACATCCACAGACACACACAGACACACACAGCCAAGGGATCTCATAACCCTCACTGGCCCCCAGCAGCACACCCACAGCTAAACATAGACACAGACACACAGACATACATATACCCAGACACACACACAGCCAAGGGATCTCATGATCTTTGGTGGCCTCCAGGGGCACATCCACATACCCACAGCTACACATACAGACACATTAACACAGACAGACAGACACACACGCATGTATATACAAACAAATAAAATAAATGTTTAGGAGCTGGAGAGAGAGTTCCAGGTTAAGAGCACTGGGCTGCTCTTTCAGAGGACATAGGCTTGATAACCAGTACCCACATGGTGGCTCACAACTGCCTGTAACTCCAATTCCAGGGCAATTTTTTTGTTTGTTTGTTTTTGTTTTTTTGAGACAGGGTTTCTCTGTAGCTTTGGAGCCTGTCCTGGGACTAGCTCTTGTAGACCAGACTAGCCACAAACTCACAGGAATCCACCTGCCTCTGCCTCCCAAGTGCAGGGATTAAAGGCAGGCGCCACCACTGCCCAGCTCCCAGGGCAACGTTGACACCCTCTTTTTGCCGCCACAGGCACCAGGTATGCATGTGGTACACTGACATACATGTAAACAAAAAAGCCATACACATTTTGTATTTAAAAAAGAACAGTGTGCTACCATGCCCAGCTGGAACTCTTAAGAGAATGAAAAGACTGGGGTTGTAAATGGGTGCTGGAAAGATGGCTAAGAGTGCTTGCTGCTGCTCTTTCAGGGGACCTGATGTGGTTTCCAGTACCTACATCAGAGAGCTCACAACTGCCTGTAACTTTAATTCCAGGGATAATGATTCACACAGACACATAAACATAATTATACACACACACACACACACACACACACACACACACACATTTGGTTTTGAAGCAGGACTTCTCTGTACCTATCCTGGAACTAGCTGTTGTAGACAGATTGAAGGCGTGAGCCACCACCACCCGGCTAATTATAAAACTTGTAAAATCCAGATGAGTTTCAATTATGCCAAGTGAAGAAACTACTATGTACTCAAGATAGTTCCTGAACTTCTTAAAAACACACATTCAATATGCAACAACAGAAAGCAGGTCAGAAACGAGAGGGCGATGGGAGAGACTACCAAAGGGCACAGGAGAACATCTGTGGTGATAACCAGTGTGCTTGCTACCTTGGCTGTAGTGGGAGAGGAAGATCATAGGAGCTTACTGTCCAGGCAGTCTAGTAGAAACAGCAAGCTCCAGCCAGGTTCAGCAAGACATCCTGTCTGCAAAAAGTAGGTGGAGAATTGATTCAGGAAGACATTCTTCCAACATTGGCTCTGGTCTCCCCCCACACACAAATGTGCACATAATAGATATACCACACACATCAAAACAACTTCTTCTTCTTCTTTTTTTTTTTTTTTTGTGGGGCCTTGGCTGTGTTGAGATGAAGCTGAATTATCTTCTTTCCAGTTCCAGTCACTGGCTGTCAAGTAGACAATAAACTTAAGTTTTGTATTTTCTGTGAGATGCATGTGGCCACAAAAGTAGCCCCATCAGCGGTGAGAAGAACACCTTTCCCATGAAGCAAGGTGTACTGACCCACAGCAGAGTGCACCTGCTGCTGAGTAAGGCATTGTGGACGCCAATCTGAGTGCTCTCAACTTGGTTCTGTTTAGAAAAAGAAGAGAAGGAGATTCCTGGACTGCCAATACTACTGTGCCTCAGTGACTAGGACCCAAAAAAGCTAGCAGATTCCAAAAGCCTTTCCATCTCTATAAAGAGCATGGCCTCCTCCAATTTTGTCGGGAAGCCCTTAATCAAAGATGGTGAGGAGCCCAGGACCAAAAGCACCAAATATTCAGCGTCTTGTTATTCCACAAGTCCTGCAACACAAACACAGACATGTTGCTCTGAAGAAACAAAGCACTAAAAAAAAAATGAGGAGGCTGAAGAATATGCTAAAATTTTTGGCTAAGAGAATGAAGGAAGCCAAAGGGAAATGCGGACTGCCAAGAGACAGGCTGTCCTCCCTGAGCGTTTCCATTTCTTTTATTGAGGATTTACTTTATTTCTAATTCTGTGTATGTCTCTTTATCTGTGTTTGGGTATGTAAATATGATCTAAATAACCCTGAAGGCCAGAGGCATCAGATCTCCTGGAACTGGCATTATAGGTAATTTTAAGTTGCCTGATGTTGGTGCTGGGAATTGAACTCAGGTCCTTTGCAAGAACAGTATATGTTCTTAAGCGCTGAGCTATCTCTCCAGGTGGTAATTTACTTCTAAGTCTGTGTCCAGTGAAAGGTAAGTCTTTAGGAGTAACAAGTCGGTAGTGGTAGAACGCGCCTTTAATCCCAGCACCTGGGAGGCAGAAGCAAGCAAATTTCTGGCAGTTCAGCTTGGTCTACATAGTGAGTCCCAGTATGTCTAGAGGTACAGAAAATAACAACGAAAGAGTAACAAATAAATTATCAGACCAGGCTGACCTCGAACTCACAGAGATCCGCCTGTCTCTGCCTCCCAGGTGCTGCTGGGATTAAAGGCGTGCGCCAGCACCGCCTGGCTGAGGACAACTTTTAAATATGTGTAGTTTACTATATGGTAGTTGTTCCACAACATCTAAAACAGATTTCAGTTTATATAATCAGCTCTCCAGTGAGGTCAGTCAAGATTAATCACTTCCTCTACGACCTGCTTCCTCACCTGGATCAGCTAGGCGTGGCTCAGTTACTACCACAACTCCAGAGCAGGAATCAGGCTTCATAATTACAGTCCCAAGGCTGACTCACTACTAAAGACTATTTATCTGATGAGGAATTAATAATGGGGATGGTCTCTTCTGGCCTCAAGTCTGCACCCCTAAGCATTAAGTTAAGTGCCTGCAATACATCATTCTTCCCAAACCATTCTTGATTCTTGGTCTTCCAGTTTGGTTAAAAACTAATTTCTAAACTATAATGAGAAAAAATAAGACAAAAAAATTAGCAAAGAACATTTTTAACACTATCCACTCTATTAAAAAAGCCACAATGCTGTTTGGAGTACACTCATAGCTTCTTTTTTAAAAAGTCACCACGCAACCAGGCTGTAGTGGCACATGCCTTTAATCCAAGCACTTGGGAGGCAGAGGCAGCCAGGATCTCTGAGTTCGAGGCCAGTCTGGTCTACAGAAAGTTTCAACAGCCAGAGCTACAAAGAGGAAACCCTCTCTCAAAAACAAAAAAAGTCACCATGCCTGGAGAAGTTTCAATGTGTGGCCTCAAAGTCCTTTGGGAAGTGGTCATCCAGTGAGATTTGTTTTCCCAACATCACTATTATTTTCTTCAAAAGCAAGCATTTTGAGGTCAGCTTACCTGCTCTGGCAAACAGCCCCTAATTCCTACACACCCAGCTTTATTTAGTGCTCAGTACTTAGCCATTGGGGGTGGGGCAGTGTAAACTTTTGTGTATGAACTCCTCTAGCAAAGCATCCTAAAGTTCCAACAGCCTCTCCAGTCGAAAACGGCCTGTATAGACTGGTCAAGTCATCTGTCCCAGGATAGGTGACTCAGAGACCCTAAGATACTGGGAGTTCATGCTGTGTGTGTATCTGAGACAGGATAAAAACCAGGGACAGATAGGGACCCTTAACACCCTAGTTCCCTGAGCATCCATGCTTCCTTCCTCAGGTCAGAGAAAAGGGCCTCTTTTTCCTAGTTATTCTTTGCAACCAGACAGATTTGGCAAAAACTGGTCCTTTAAATTTTCTTTAAAGAAAGAAGGGGGAGGGAGGGGGAAGGAGGGCATGATGAGCAGATGGCTTTGAGCAGAGTGGTTTGTCTTTCCTCATTCAGAATACAACTGGCCTCTGGACTCAGGAGTATTTGGATCTCAGGTTGCAAAACACACCCTCTTCTTGGAAGCCTTCCCTCACCTTCCCACAGGGTCTGCTGGGTCTCTTCGTCTAGCCTTTCAGTGAGCAGGCATGTGCAATTGTCTCATTAGAACTGTTCTTAGACTGAGCACATTCCCACCTCTTGCATTAACTCCAAGTACCTGAGGAACCGTGTTCCTACAAGCATTCAGTGAATGCCCAAGCAGGAGGCTCTTGACCTTCCTGACCTTCCTCTGCTGTCCCAGAGCAACACATGAGCTCCTCCTCAACGCCTGGGATACTCCAACAGTGTCTGGAGTGTCTGTTCTTAGGGAAGAAGGTGGGCCGTGAACCATGCAGGAGCACTCCAGCACTTCCGCAGTCTGCATCATCTGCAGTGTGCGGGACAGGGGTTCTGTCGGGTCTAGCTATATGTTACCTGCACATCAACATTTCCTCTCACTTCTTTTGGAAAATCCTTTCGGTCCTTCCAAAGGGAAACTAGTATCAATTTTTGCCTTAGAGGAAGTTGCTAAAAGAGCCACCCTGTTTTTTTTTGCATTTGGGTTTGCCAACATCCTGGTACCTAGGCCCTATGACTGACTCCTTGCTGGGCACGACTGAGGCAGCTCAGCTCTTCCTAGTCAAGGACAATATTGCTGTCAAGACACAAGTCTGTGGCCTCAGTACCAAAACAAGAAGTCCCAGTGTGGCAGCAGTTCCCAAGCAGCATCCCACACCTTTAACGCGTGTATTTATTTTTGAGACAGTTTTTCTCTATGCAACAGCCCTAGCTAGCTGTTCTGGAACTAACTCTGTAGACCAGGCTGGCCTCAAACTCCAGAGATTCGCCTGCCTCTGCCTCCCAAATGCTGGGAATAAAGGCTTGCATCATCACCGCCCAGCCACTCTTAACACATTTTAACTCAAGGTCTCTTTATATGCTAAAATTACTGAGGATTTAAAAAATGTTTTGCTATGTGGGTTATATCTATCTGATGGAGGAAGGTCATTGGTTAAAAAATAAAGAAACTGGTTGGCCCTCATAGGTTAGAACATAGGTGGGTGGAGTAAACAGAACAGAATGCTGGGAGGAAGAGGAAGTGAGCTAAGACGCCATTTCCTCTCCTCTCTGGGGCAGACGCGATGCCTCTCTTCTCCAGAGCAGATGCAATGAAGCTCCAACCCAGGATGGACATAGGCTAGAATCTTCCCGGTAAGCGCACCTTGGGGTGCTACACACATTATTAGAAATGGGCTAGCCCAGGTGCGAGAGTTAGCCGAGAAGAGGCTAGATATAATGGGCCAAGCAGTGTTTAAAAGAATACAGTTTGTGTGTTGTTATTTTGGGGCATAAGCTAGCCAGGCGACCAGGAGCTGGGGCAGCAGGAACACAGCCGCAGCTCCTATAACATCTATCAGTATTTTCTGTTCTGTTTATTAAAGCAGAAAAAAGCTCCACCAGAGCCTAAAATTCTAAACAGATTTTCAATATAATCCAGCAATTCCACTTATAGATGTGCATCTGTTGTACGTGGCTGTGTGTGTCCCTGAAAAGAACATGTGTTAGAGGCTGGGTCCTCAGCTGATAGTGCTGAGTATTAATTAAATCATAAGGTTTCTGACCTCATGACTGGTTAATCCACTGATGAGTTCACCTCTGAGTGGGTTATTAGGCAAGGCTAGTTAGAATAAACAATTCACTGGGAAGGACATCTTTTCTCTTCATCTCCTTCCTGTCTCTGCTTCCTGCCCCACAAGGCGAATGTCTTCCTTTACCACATATACCTGTATATTTTGCCTTGTCTCTAATTCAAAGCAGCAGAGCCACCAGATCTTACACGGGAGCCTTTCCCCCTTCTTTAGTTCCCTTTCTTTCTGTTGGTGTGAAGAGACACCGTGAGCAAGGCAATATATGGAAGAAAGCACTGTTGGGGCTTACAGTTTCATCATGCTGGGGAGCAAGGCAGCAGGCAGGTGAGCATGGCACTGGAGCAGTAGCTGAGAGCTTGCATACCCATCCAGAACCATGAAACAGAGAGAGCACTAACTGGGAATGGCGTGTGCTTTTGAAACCTCAAAGGCTACCCTCCCCCAGTGAAACACCTCTGCCAAGGCCACATTCCCTAATTCTTTCCTAACAGGTCCACCAACTAGAGACCAAGCATTCAAATCTATGAGTTCATGATGGGGGCCATTCTCATTCAAACCACCACACCCCCTTTAACTGAAATTAACCTTCTCCATTTCCGTTGATTTTCTTGGGTATTTTGTCACTGTGACACAAACAGGATCACTACTTTATTCCTCAGGAAATGACAGTATCTTCAGCAACCAGTGTTGAAGGATGACTATACAGTCAACCGAAAAGAAAGCTGGGCTTCATTTAACACAAATACAGAAACTAACTCAAAGTCTATCAGACTTCTGCTGTAAGGGCTAAAACTATGAAACACCTAGAAAACAGGGGATACTCCCTGATGTCAGCCTTGGAAACCATTTCCTTGATGCAAACCAACAGCAAAATCAGCAAAAGAAAAAAACACAATGGTGACTTCATGAAAAAAAAATGTTTGTGGATCTCAGGATTGTCAAGGACTAGAAAAATAACCCACTGAATGAAATAAAATATATTAATGATGGAGGAAGGTCATTGGTTAAGTAATAAAGAAACTGCTTGGCCTCATAGGTTAAAACATAGGTGGGAGGAGTAAAAGAACAGAATGCTGGGAGGAAGAGGAAGTCAGCTCAGAGGCCATGCTCCCCTCTCCTGAGCAGACGCCATGAAGCAAGCTGCCAGGTCAGACATGCTGAATCTTTCCCGTTAAGACTGATGCTACATAGATTATTAGAGATGGGTTGATCGGGATATGAGAATTAGCCTGTAAGGGCTAGAGTTAATGGGCCAAGCAGTGTTTAAAAGAATACAATTTGTGTGTTGTTATTTCGGGTAAAACTAGCCAGTGGCAGGAGCTGGGTGGCAGAATGCAACCCGCAGCTCCCCACAACATATTAAATTCAGTATTAGGTATTAATATTCAGAATATATAAAGAATTCCTACAATGTAAAAATACAGCTGCTCAATTCAAAACTAAAAAAATAATGTAGATATTTCTCTAAAGAAATACAAATGAGCCGGGCGGTGGTGGCGCATGCCTTTAATCCCAGCACTCGGGAGGCAGAGGCAGGCGGATCTCTGTGAGTTCGAGGCCAGCCTGGTCTACAAGAGCTAGTTCCAGGACAGGAACCAAAAGCTACAGAGAAACCCTGTCTCAAAAAATCCAAAAAAAAAAAAAAAAGAAATACAAATGAACAATAAATACATGAAAAAATGCTCAGCAACACTACAGGCATCAGAGAAACACAAGTCAAAGCCACAGTGAGATAGCACCTCACATCCACGAGAACAGCTATTTCTTAAGGGTGTAGAGGATGGAGCCTTGGAGCAGGACTGCAGCGGTGTGCGATGACTCAGCATCTGGGGAAACACAGAGTTGGTGTATCAACTAGCAATTTCATTCACAGACATATACTCAGGAGGGCTGAGAGCAGAGACTATAACAAGTAGGTGTGCACCAATGTGCACATCACACCTATTTCTAACAGCTGGAGGATAGATAAAAACGTGGTATATATTATTTGGTAATAATAACGTCTATGTTCTACAATGTGGATGAATCTGAAAATATGCTAACTCAAAGAAGCAATCACAAAAGACCAGATTCAGCATAATTTCTCTTATATAAAATGTTCAGAATAGACAAAACCATAGAGACAGAGTTGGTTAGTGACTGCCAGGAACTAAGGGAAAAGGAGAAGCAATTATTTAACTGGTACGGTTTCTATCTGGTATGATCTGAGCAACGTTCCCAGGCTTTAACTATGTTTTGTTTTGCATGTGTGTGTATGCGTCACAATGTGTGCAGTTTGTGCAAGTATGGACATGCATGTGGAGGTCAGAGGACCACCTTGTGTGAGACAGTCTCTTTGTTGTATATGCTTACGTGAGGTGGGCTGGCCTGTTTGCTCCCAGGATTCTCATGTCTCTGCCTCCCACTTCTTTTGCTGTGGGAGCACTAGGATTACAGAAGCACAATACTACATGCAGCTTTTGTATGAGTTCTAGGGATTCGAACTCAGGTCCTCCATGCTTTTAGGGTAAGTACTTTACACATTAAGCCATCTCTCCAGCCCCTTAACTGTTTTAAGCACGTGATTGAGTGGCATAAAGTACATTCAGATTTTTGTGTAACTGTCACTTCTGCACATTCCTGGAACTCCCAGTCATCCTCCAGTGTTACACCATTTGTTCCGCCTTCCCCCAAGAACCCCACCGTCTTCTTAGGCCTGGTTTGGCAGTCCCTGAGGCTCTATCCCTGTAGCACATAGCTCCCTTCTAGTCATGGCCATGTGCAACCATCTGACCCTTATAGCTTCTTGGAATGGTGTATGTGGAGATTAGTATAGAAAGAAGCACCGGGAATCCCTCATAAGACAGGCCTCTGTTCCACACTTCATGATGACCATATCTTGTTAGGCCCCATTCCTTGTTCTGAGACCATGGAGGTGACCATTCCTGGCAGTCCTGAGCCCCAAGAACAACCCATTCAAGCAGTGCTTTTTACTGAAGTTTCAAGTGTTCTGTTGCTAGCAATGATCCTGAAGAGGCAAACTCTCTGAGAAGGTCCCATCAGTGGGGAGTTGGAGTCTAGGCTTTTGCAGAGCATGGCACACTGCTGGATCTCTACTATAAAGCCCTGTTTAGGGTTGCCAGCACCTAACTGAACCTGAAACTGAATAAATTCAGAGACCTTTGGTCAGGTATCTTAGTGACCTTACTATTGCTATGAAGAGACACCATAGCCAACTCAATTTACAGAACAGTTTACTGGGGGACTACAGTTTGAGTTACTCTTGACCATGGCTGCGGGAAGCCTAGGGGGCAGGCAGGCAGAGTGCTAGAGCAGTAGCTGAGAGTTTACATTTCGAGACAACATGGGAGGCAGTAGCACAGACTTTTGAAACCCTCAAAGCTTACCCCCCAGTGACACACCTCCTTCAACAAGGCCACAATATGAGCCGATGGGAGCCATTCTCATTTAAACCACCACAGCTACATAGTTGAGTTTGTGGTTACATGGGACTATCTCAAGAAAACTTAACCTTAGGACTAGTAAAGTGATTCAGTGGGTAAAGGTACTTTGTACTACGCTGGAGGACCTGAGTTCAATTCCTAAGACTAACAGTGGATGAGAACTAATTCACACTCCAAACATTTGTAAGCGCATGAGTGAGTGCACGAGTGTACACACACACACACACACACACACACACACACACGTAATAAAAATAAAATTAAAAAGTAAACTGAATTTGCTGTTGTGGAATATTTGCTGTGGAATATATATTTGCTGTTGTGGGCAAAGATGTGTTACATTTGTTTACACCACATTTGTTTAACTATGTAAAGATGTGTTACATTTGTTTACACCACATTTGTTTAACTATGTAAAGATGTGTTACATTTGTTTACACTACATTTGTTTAACTATGTAAAGATGTGTTACATTTGTTTACACTACATTTAACTATGTAAAGATGTGTTACATTTGTTTACACTACATTTGTTTAACTATGTAAAGATGTGTTACATTTGTTTACACCACATTTGTTTAACTATGTAAAGATGTGTTACATTTGTTTACACTACATTTAACTATGTAAAGATGTGTTACATTTGTTTACACCACATTTGTTTAACTATGTAAAGATGTGTTGTATTTGTTTAACTATGTAAAGATGTGTTGTATTTGTTTAACTATGTAAAGACGCGTTGTATTCGTTTAACTATGTAAAGATGTGTTGTATTTGTTTAACTATGTAAAGATGTGTTGTATTTGTTTAACTATGTAAAGATGTGTTGTATTTGTTTAACTATGTAAAGATGTGTTGTATTTGTTTAACTATATAAAGATGTGCTATATTTGTTTACGCTGCATTTGTTTAATTATGTAAAGATGTGTTGCGTTTGTTTCACTTTGCCTGCCTAGGCACCTGATTGGTCTAAGAGCTGAACAATAATAGCTAGGCAGGAGGGGGACAGGTGGGGCTGGTGGGTAGTGAGAATAAATAGGAGAAATCTAGACTCAAAAAGCACGAGAGAAGGGAAGAAGAGAATGAGGAGAAAGGGACATGCCTGGCACCAGAAGCCAGGCAGCCAACAGCCAGCCAAACCTAGAGACAGCAGGAAAGTAAGATATACAGAAAGAAACAAGGTAAAAGGTAGATAAAGAGAAACTGGTTAATTTAAAAGAGCTAGCCAGAAATAAGCCTAAGCTAGGCCAAACATTTATAACTACCAGTAAGTCTCTGGGTCATGATTTGGGAGCTGACTGGTGGCCCAAAAGAAAAAGCCTGGTCCACTTTGCTTCCTTGTATCTGGTAATTAACCATCTGAAGTACTTCTTAAGTACTATCCCTATTTAGAGAAAAAAAAGATGAGGTTTCCACATCCCTCTTGAGAACCAGTTTTCCAAATGGAATAGCAGAGAAGTTACCTGACCTTCAAAAGCACATGCAAAATACGGGAAGATTTCAAAGTCCCATAGGTAAGTTTTTGTTGAGCTAGAAGTCTGACTTTGCAGCCCATGCTAATTACCCTCCAACAAAATTCTCCCTCTTCCCTGGTAGTAGATAGTGGAAATCAGGATCTTAGATATGATAGACAAGTGCTCGACCAATGAGTTATACACTGCAGCAACACCTAAGGGCAATATTAAACAATAGTTCTGAGGCATGCAAAAAGATGATGTAAGGCCAACAGCAATGGGCAGCTTTACCCCATCTCCCCTAACCCCCATATAGATCGGAACATTATCATGCACTGCTATCACCACAGAGCTCTGATATCTCTGAGAAGGGTTCAAAGGCAATACAGCCTAAAAGCATCATTTCATATACTCCTTTGGAATCTTAGATCAAGCACAAGTTTCAACATAGCAGAATCTCCATCTGATAAAGGAATGTTATCATTTATGGTTATCTAGGCTGTGCACCCCAAATGCTTAGCAGAGTGGGGGCTGCTCAAACACAGTATAGAGGCATGAGGACAATGACAGTAGCAGCTAAGCCCAGAATAGACTGACTACAGGACAAGTGGAGAGGCACGTGCTCAGTTCCTGACAGGGTAGTGCTGGGCACAGTAGCAAAAGGGAGCAGTAAGGACAGAAAGATAGGATTGTGGTGATGGTGGCCATTGTTAGGAAAAAAATATGTAGGGAACTGAGACTCAAGGTAAAAAGGTAGAAGACAAGAAACAGAGGGAAACAAATCCACTATGGGGGTTTGAATAAAAAAGCCCCCCATAGGCCACAGGGAGTGACACTAATAGTAGGTGTGGCCTTGTGGGAGGAAGAATGTCACTAGGAGGTGGGCTTTGAGGTTTCAATGGCTCAAGCCAGGCCTAGTGGCTCAGTCTCTTCCTGCTGCCTGCATATGAAGAGGTAGAACTCTTAGCTCCTTCTCCAGCACTATGCCTATATGCCATCATGATGATAATGGACATTTATAAACCTCTGAATACTAAGTCAGCCCCAATTAAAAGTTTTCCTTGATAAGAGTTGCCATGGTCATTCATGGTGTCTTTTTCTAGCACTAGAACTCTGACACCCACTAAGGCTGCACACATCCATGTGTTACGGTCAGGCTGCCCAGACTCCAAATGCTAGCTCTACTTTATAAGCTGCAGCTCTGGAGCTCTGTAACCTTAAACAAGTCATTTATTCTCCTAGACTCTGCCTGCCTGTAAAATGGGGTTAACCCACCTCACACTGCACTATGAAGTATTAACATGTAACAGCATTTAGCTACAATTTGATATCATTTTTGTGTTCTAATCATCTTTATAGTTAGTTACTTTTTATTTTTGTTTGTTTTAATCATGTTTTACCTTTAGTTACAGGATCTAGTTCCTTTTATAATACCTTTACTTAGGAATGGCTCAGCAAATAAAAATAAAATAAAACAACAGAATTCTGAGCTTGGTCCTTGGAACATGTAAAAACAGCTGCATAGAGGGGCTTGCATCTGTAACCCTAGCACTCTTGGGGCAAGATGAGAGGCAGAGACAGGAAGCAGGAGAACTGGATCACACAAGATACTCTAGAAGAGATGAGACCCTCCCTCAAAAACAAAGCAGAAGAGGCACACATCCAGCATAAGACCAACTACATAGTGAGTTCCAGGCCTCCTAGGCTATATAGTTAGACTCTTTCAAAAACAAAACAAGGTAGACAGAGAACTAACTCTGAAAAGTTGATCTCCACAGATATGCATAGTTTTTTAAAAACACCCCCAACACTGTATGTATGTGTGTACACACGTGGACTCATGCAAAGGTCAGAAATCAATGTTGGGTGTTTTGCTCAACTGTTCTCACCTTTTTTCCCTCTGAAACAGGGACTCTTACTGACCTGAAGCGCACCAATTCAGCAAGACTAGCAGGCAAGTGAGCTCCAGGATACCCTATCTTTGCTTTTCATCAATCAGCAAGACTAGCAGGCAAGTGAGCTCCAGGATCCCCTATCTTTACTTTTCACAGGCCCAAGCTGCTGCTCCTGACTCTTTCACTGGTTGCTAGGGAACAAACTCAGGAACTCAAACTTGCTTAGCAAACATTTTATCAATTTAGCTATCTCCTCAAGCCCTAAAAATACCTTGTTTTCAGAGACAGTCTTACTCGCTATGTAGCCTAGGCTGGCGTGGAACTCATGAGCCTGCCTGACTCTTCTGGGTGTTGAGTAAAATATCTTTTCTAACCCCTTTCTTCTCTCTCTCTTTCAAGACAGCCTTGGTTGTCCTGGAACTCACTCTGTACACCAGGTTGACTTCAAACTCATAGAGATCTGCCTGCCTCTCTGCCTCCTGATTAAAGGTGTGTGTCACCACACCTAGATGACCCTTCACTTTCATGAAAATGTCTTAAGAGGTAATATAACCAATCACATGGTTCAAAATCCACAAAGTTCACACAAAAGGTGGCACACAGAAAGATTCAAATTGTAAGTAAGCCTCCCAAGCTTCTGGAAATACATGCAGTGCAGGCGTTCCTTTGATGACAAAGACAGTGTGGTGAGATCACAGGCAGAAGCCATTGACTGACCGCCCTGAACAGGCCACCCAGGCCAGAAGAGTTGTAAAGCAGCAGTGCCCACCCTTAGGAAACTATGAACACCGAAGAGTCTCAACCCAATGACAAAGCACCTATCTTTACACAGGACTCTGCACTTCGCAGGAGGCAAAGCATGTCACCAACATGCTGGTCCTGAGTGGCCTGTTTCTGCTTCTGATTAAAATCTAAGTGACACCCTCTTCTAGTCTCCACTGATATCTATGTACAGATACACTCAAATAAAAATAAATCTTAAAAACAAACTAACAACATAAAAACAAAGAAAGAAAAAGGGCTGGCTGTGATGGCTCACAATGATAATTCCAGCACTTGGGAGACTATGGCAAGAGAATCAGCATGGGTTAAAGCCTGCCTATGCTATGCAGTAAATTCTAGGATAACCTGGGCTGCAAAGACACCGTCTCAAAAAAAAAAACACCCAGTTGGTGAAGCGCTTGCCATGCAAGGACGTGAGTTCAAGCCCCAGAAACTACTTTTAAAAACCAATTGTGAGGCTGGAAAAATGACTCAGAGGTTAAGAGCCCTGGCTGCTCTTCCAAAGGTCCTGAGTTCGATTCCCAGCAACATATGATGGCTCACAGCCATCTGTAATGATATCTAGTGCCCTCTTCTGGCAGGTATGCATGCATGCAGACAGAACAAAACAAAATAACAATAACAAAAACCAATTGTGAGCAGGGTGGTGGTGGTGCACACCTTTAATCCCAGGATTTGGGAGGCAGAGGCAGGTGGATCTCTGTGAGTTCAAGGCCAGCATGGTCTACAGAACAAGCTCCAGGGCAGCCAGGGTTGCACAGAGAAACCAGTTCTGGTAGTGTAGGCTTATAACCCCAGTGTAGGGAAGGGAGAGGTGGATCCCTGGTGATTCTGACTGGCCTAATTAGGTCAAATTCCAGGCCAGTGACCTCTTCCCGCCCTCCCCCCCAAAAAACAGCTTGGGGCTGGGAAAATGGCTCAATCAAGAAATAACTTTTGGTGCAAACATGAAGACCTGAGTTTGGTCCCAGCAACTACTTAAAGATTGGTGTGGCAGCATATGCCCCACCCTAGCACTAGGGTAGTAAAGATAGGAAGATCTGTGGGGCTTGCTAGTCAGCCAATCTAGCCAAATCCATGAGTTCCAAATACGGTGAGGGACCCTGCTTCAAAAACTAAGATGGAGAATGAACTTAGTGATACTCAACATTGATTTTGTCTTCACATGAACACATGCTCCCATAAACACATAAACTCATAGGAACACACACATACACGTCATCAGATGGTGGTGCCTGAGGAATGACAGCTGATGTTCACCCCACATACACAAAAGTATAGCTGTGAACTCCTAAAGTAGGTTCTCCAGGGAACAGGCAGGATCTGCCTGGGTACATTCTCAAGCCAACTAACTCCCTTAGTCCTGCACTCAGCCTTGTCCTGCCCCTTAGCTGAAGGAGAGAGAGAACAAGCTGAGTGACACAATGGCTGGATGTCAGCAACCAGAAGTCACCTATGCAGGAAGCAGGCAGAAGAGAGCAAGAGTAGGAAGAAGCACGGTAGTAGGAGGACCAGCTCAGGGTAACTCAAGTAACAGCTTCACCAGGCAGAAGAGGGAAGAAAGCTAAGAGCAAGAGTGCAGCCGTCGTGCCTAGCCACATGTCCCAACCACAGTCTACAACATAAGCTGCCCAGGAAAAGCTCATGTAGAGTCAGCTGTGTTCCCCAGTCCAGGTGTCAAGCCTAACTCCCTCTTTCTGGAGACCCCATCTCCACCCTAGGCTGACTGGCTGGCAAGCTTTAGGAAGGATCCACACTGGCAAGAAACCCTCACCTCTTGCCTGTCAGCATAGCTAATACCCAACGAGCAAGTTCCACCAAACATGAGGCCAGCCAGCTGGCTGTATCCCCTTGCTCACCCACCTCATGTTCCTATAGAATGGCTACAACGACCCCATCCTCCTTCCATTCGCCAGGGCAGCTATACGGCCCCATCCTCCTTCCATCCGCCAGGGCAGCTATACAGCAAACTCGCTAGAGGAACTACTGTCCTTCATGTTACAATACAGTCATTTGTGCATTTGTTCAGTAACTGATTTCTTTTGTTTAATAAATGAGCTTCTTTTTGAAATGCTGTGGAATAATCCTGTACACTGTGAATATGTATTATTCTCATTGGTTAATAATAAAGCTGTTTGGCAAGGCAGGATAAAGTTAGGCGGGACAATCAAACTGAGGACTCGGATGAAGAAGGGCTGAGTGTGGGGAGATGCCAACAAGTCACCCAAGAAGCAAGATGCTAGAGGACAAGTCACAAGTCACATGACAATACATAAATAAAAATGGATTAATTTAAATGTAAGAGCTAGTTGGTAATCACCTTGAGCTACTGGCCAAGCATTCTGTAATTAATATAAACTTCTAAATGTTTATTTGGGACTTGGTGGTGGGCTAAAATACTCCAGCTCTATTTACATTTAAAAATATATAATTTGTTTTTTATTTTATGTTCATTGGTGTTTTGCCTGCATGTATGTCAGAAGCCCTAGAACTGGACATATGTATACGTACATTATATAAATCAAATGAATTTACACTACTTGGAGTGCTAATGCTCCTCCCAAGAGCCGCAGACTAACAAAAACCCTAGTACCAGGCATGGGAAACCTCCTTTAAAGTTGTTGGTCAGGGAGAGACTCCCAAAACAAAGCAGGCTATTGCTGTTGCCATTGGTTGCCTCCCAGAGCTTGAAGGTAAGAACTAACTGCTGAAGACACCATACGTTTTGGACAAATGCAATAAAGAAATTGAGCTAAAACTGACCTGGAAGCCTCCTCCCTGAGGACTAGTTCCCATAGTATCCAAAGGTGCTATGTGGGCTGTCAAGGGAGTAAAACAACCAACAGTCCTACCTAGCTATGAAGCCTGCAACACAGCAGTGGCCAGCATGGCAAGATAGTCCCAAAGGTGCAATAGTGGCATCTGTATCTTAGAGGTAACCAAAGGCTGTTTAGCTGGACTGAAGGAATTCATGCCTATAAACTGTTCTATAAACAAACTGAGTTACCCAAGGCAACTAACTATCCATGATTGGCAAGTTCATGGATCCTAAAAAACAGCGATTCTCAACCTTCCTAATGCTGTAACTCTTTAATTCCTCATGTGACCCCAACTATAAAATTATTTTGTTGTTACTTCCTAACTGTAATTTTGCTACTGTTATGAATCATAACGTAAACATCTGATATGCAGACTATCTGATGTGACCCTATGGGGACATGACCCACAGGCTGAGAACCACTGCTAAAGAGGAACCATCTACTGCCATTTTCCATCTACTGCTACTGCAGTTTAATTCCCAATGCATCCTAAATAAAATACCTATCCTTATATCCAAAGAGAAGCTCTCAGCTCTCATCAAAGAAGCTTCTTTTCACAGTACAATCACAGAAAACTAAAACTGATCAAAACGCAGATAACAAGTGAGGGGGTGGCAGGGTCCCTCCTTAGCTGGTATACAACTCCTACAATGTTCCTCAGGGAACATTGCAGGAGAGATCATGGACCCTAAAGGGGAGAGAGTAGAAAAGACTTTAAGGGGCAGAGGACCAAGATGTTCACTGCAAGGCATCTTCTAGACAGGGAGCTGTACTCATGAAATCGTAACAATACTTTCCAAACAAGAGCTGTATAAACACAATAGCAATTAATATCCAATGTGGATGAGGAAGTCTCACAGACTCCACACCTAGAGGAAGAGCTACAGGCAAACAACAGCTGCTAAGAGAAAGAAAATCATTCTTCTTTTCTAGGGGATCAATCCCAAGCAGTCAGTCCTGAAAACACACATATACAGCAGGCAACACTAAATGGGCTTAGCCGGTTGTATTTATGTGTACATGTGTATATGTACTATATGCAACAATAATAAAGAAAAAGGAGTAATGAATTTCAAGTAGGGACACAAGGAATTGGAAGGAAGTAGGGTAGAAATGATTTAAATAAGCATTCATGCATGAGATTCTCAAAAATAATGAAAATAAATGTAAAAACATAAAGAATACAATTTGAAAACAAAAAGTGTGATTGCTAAGAAAATCCTGCGGAAGCTGCTATATGTGGCATGATTTAAAACCACTGCACTGGTTCTCACATGCACATACCATGAGATTCACAGACTAAGGGTTCCCTAGACTCCTTCAATCTACCTGTGCAACATACCAACTGATGACCTGAATAAAGCATTTTTGGAATATTTGGAATATTTTGGAATATTTCCTTACCCATTTTAATCCTTACATCTCCATGAAGCCATATTATGATGCTTACATTCAAAGTGAGGAAGCTGAGGCGCAAAAGTAACCAGAGAGACCGAGAAAGAGAGAGAACACAAAAGCACCACGGACAACCTTGAACCCGGCAACGTAGCTTTGAATCACTACAAGCACGCGTCATTGACTAGAGGAGATAACCTGGCACACCAGGGAATTTCCTCCATCACAACTGGCCTGTGAGCATGTCGGTAGAGCATATTCTTGACTGCTAGTTAATGCAGCTGAGACCATCCCACTGTGAACAGTGCCATCCCTAAGGCAGGTGGGTCTAGGTTATATAAGAAAGCTGGTTCCTGCCCTGCATTCCCTTCACGATGGACTAAAAGGAAATAAACCCCATCTTCCCCAAGTTGCTATAACAAACTATGTCAACTTCTAATCTTCTGACAGATCATCTAAAATAACAGTTACACTCGACTCTTCTACCACCTAAGTACAAAGACATCTATGCCCACAGCCACTACACCATAACCACAGGCCTCTGAGCTATTGACCTCCAGCCTGGGCTTGTTCTACCAAGGCCTGCCATGGCAAAATACGACCAGCTTCCACTAAACTTTCCAAGACAGCTGGTAACTCAAGCCAGAAACAAAACCACAGCTGCCACAGAATAACCACACTTTAAATCACAGCATCATGCTGCTCAGTTGTCTGGGACCCCAAACTGGGCTTTGCAGGCTGGGAGGGGAACCAAAGGTCATGAAGTCCTCAGTACCCACAAGCACAGGTGATGAACAAGCAAACATAGACACATGCTTGGTCACTGGCTCTTTACTGGCTCCTGAATATTGACATTGACATTTCAGAATCAAAAACCTACCAAAGGACCAGAGGAGGCAAAAGAACTCTCCAAGAGTCAAAGGCTCATCCCACCAGTGGAAAAATCAACTACTGGATCACTATCATCCCTAGGAGGACCTGCTATCACTGGCTCACCTGCTATGGCTAAGAGAACCATCTGCAGACAGAGGATCTGCCATTGCTGCTAGGACACTACCTGGTATCCAGACACCTCTCACCACTCCTAGGAGGAAAGGATCTATGAGCCAGGCCAGGGAAGGCAACAGAAAAGGCAAAGCCTATCTTTAGCACATCTTCCAGAAGCATTAGGTTGGATAACAGAGCATGCACTCACACATGCTGATGCCTACTTGCCTCCACCACAGCTAACCTTTAATCACAGGCTTCCTGTAACCTATCTCCTTGACATGGCACAAAGCAGGTACTAGTGACCAAAGCAGGGTAGAGCTAAACAGAAGCCACCTCCAGTTCCAGTAAAAGGCCATGACATATGGATGCAACTGATTCTGAAATGGTTCAGCAGGGAGGTGGGGCACTTAGGCACTTTAGTACACGGTTATGATATAAGGATATGCAGGGTGCTTGCTTTTTTCATACCTTTTTCATGATTTTTAAATTATTTTCTCTTTCATTCTTTTTTTGGGGGTCTCATGTACCCCAGCTCTAAAAGATTTCTTCTTCAAATAGAGGACAGCCCTTGTGCTACTCCACCTGATATTCTGGACCCCAGAAGTGAAAGAACCCTGATCTAGGAGCCAACTCACTCAAGTTTCTATTCTAGCTGCAAAGCTAGTAGGGAGAGTCAGTGACTTAAGGTCACTCCCAGCTGGGAGCAGCACAGCTGGAATACAGACAGCTGCCAATTCTACCTCCCTACAGGGACCTGTAATAGGCAAGGGACTAGGATTTTTAAACTGTAGTCCTGCTGAGAAAGCAGGTTTTCTTAACTACCAATGCTGGAATCACTCTGGAGAAAGATATGGCCGCCGAAATTATGGTATGATTTTGCTTCCAAATGAGAGCTTCAACAGTGTTAGGGTGAGCAATTAATGCTGCACTCCCTACAGGTGGGGAAAAAAGCCAGTAGTGGCTCTCATAGCCCTCCTGCCCCCTATACCATCCCAGCTTCTTGTCATAAGTACCTAAAAGGTCCAAACCCTCCTTTCCCCAAATTGAGAGGCCTTAATGCATTGGTCAACCACAAGGGGGGGGGAGGTAATCAGAGCAAAGTACTAAGATGGCAGAAGTTTGGTACCATCACCTAAAGAACCCAAAGGGCCTCTGGGACCCATGAGAAGACAAAGGCGGCCAGAGATTCCACATCTAGAGTTAAAAAACAATTTATAAGCCAAGTGTGGTAGCATGTGCTTTAATCTGTGCTCAGAAGGCAGAGGCAGACAGATCTCAGAGTTTGAGACCAGTCTGGTCTACAGAGGGCATTCTAGGACAGCCAGGACTACACAGAGAAACCCTGTCTAGAAAAACCAACCAACCAACCAATAGAGTAACATGAGGTTTTTCTGAGGCCCAAACTAGACATAAACAGCCAGATGGACAAGGATCCAAATAAAGGTGTATAGTGACCAAATCAGTCAGGCCCATAAGACTGAAATTTCACCTGGTCACTTAGCCTTTACGAGAACATTCTCTACTTTAATTTCTCTGTCTATAAAATTGGGCTAGTAAGAGTTCCAGCGAATACCGAAAGTTAACACAAACATTAATGCTTAGAACAGTGCCTGACATGTAACATCTTCAAACAACCAAGATCATTTTAAAGAATATGGAGGTTGGAGGTATAGCTCAGTGGCAGAGTGCTTGCCTAGCATGCACAAGGTCCTGGATTTCATTACCCATCACTATAAAAACAAAATAGAAAAAGAAGCTTGGACAAGTCAAGCCCTGCTCCACACACTGCCTCCTCCCCATCTATCTCTGAAAGGCCTAGCCTGCACCAAAAGAAACCCACAATGTCCTGGCTCTTTCTCACAAGTAACACTGGGCAGAAGCAAGAGGACAACCCTCTGCCTCCTTCCTAAGAGACCTAACTTGTATTCTCCTCACACCCATGTATGGATCAGACCTAGGACCTTGACAGGAAGCAAGCAAATCTAAACCAGAGAAGGACCTTTCTCTTGAAAACCCAGCAAAAAGACTGCCCAGCACTCCCAGGACAGACAGGAGAAACATGCACACAGACACAATAGCACACAAGAAAAAAAAAAAACTGGCCCAGCAACCCCTGTCTTTGCTGACCATGTCAGGGGGTACATTAGAGTGCTTACGTACTGGACAACTTAAGACAGCTCTGGGGTCTACTGCCAAGTTCCAGCCTAGAAAGCCATAGATTCGAGAGCACATTACTCCCTCTATTGGAGCCTCTTGCACTACATGTCCCATTCAGACTGTAGGAAGGTTCTGGGGAGACCCTCCCTTGCTGCACATGTACAAACGGATGGATGGCCTCTGTCATCAGTCTCCAGGCTCCATGCTCAGGGATACCCGACACATAGGACTACACTGAAGAACTCCTATTTGCTCTCTTCTACAACACTTCTAAGGAGAGGGCTGTTCTCTGCGCTTGATTATCTTCAGTGATGGCAGGCAGCACAAACTCACGTATCCTTTCCCAATTGCTCTCAGCCAGCTGGCAGGATATGTGTACAAACTGGCCGGTGAAAAACGGTTAGGGACATTGGTCGCCTCTGTAACTAGACAGAAGTTGGCTCTGGAACAAGAGGCATCAGGCAGGCAGGCAGACATGGCTCTATTTCAAGGCCTAGAAACCTCCGCTGCAAAACTGGGACCCAGAAAACAGAAAGGGATGGCAATCCACTCTATACAGGCATATACATGTTTACCAAGACCACAAACCCAACAGCCCGACAAAAGAACTATACCCAGCAGGCTGCTTTACAGTCAGTTCACTATGTAGAGCGGCCGGTTGCACTGAGTTCCTCTCGGAAGCCCAGGGAGGCACTCCTCAGTTCAGCGTCGGCCTGGGGTCTTGGTCATTGGGGCTTAGGCAGACATTTCCACATGTGACAAAGGCACAAAGCCCACCACTGCAATATGTTACAAGACAGGAGCTGGGCTGGGACACTGCTGTGGGTGCACCCATCTGCTGACACCCAGTCATGATGTCACCCACAGAAGACTTGCCTTGGGCATTCCTTCATGGGAACCATTCCCCACTAAAAACACGAAGCACGATACTTGCCACTGCACTGGCACAGAGGTAAGTCTGCCGACACAGGACACACACACACACACACACACACACACAGACAGATATTAAAGCATCCCTTTCACCGAAAGTTCAGCCACCCCTGCTAGTTCTAAAACTTTTTGGCAGATTCCTAAAGGGACAGTGAGGCTGTAATGGGAACTCTTGAACCTGATGGCTAAATCAACCCTGTTTTGGAGAGTGGGGGAGCAGTTAAGTTTTCTTGGTGCAGTTTAGGAGTGTTTGAAATAGGTAAAAAAAAGGGGATCTGAGGTTCCCCACCACACACAAAACTCCAAGGGAGTACCAGAAGTATTTAATCACATCACATCACAGACAACTAAGTGCCGGGCACCGCTGAGAGGACTCTGTCCCCTGCACTCGGGGTTTGGTTTACTCCCAGTACCTCCTTTGGGCCGGGCTAGACTTCTGTGATGCAGCGTTTCATTAAGAGGCAATAAGCCACCAGGCATCGCTGTCCAGAGCTGAAACACTGGCACAAAGCCACAGTTGGGCGGACAGTTGGGACACCAGGTGCCTCCACAAGCTGCTCTCAGCCCCTAGACTTCCACTCAGCCCAGCAGAAGCTCCTGGCCAGTGGCTCCCAGAGCACGGGACACTCTACAGACGTGGGTCCAAAGGCGACTCCTCGAGGCTCCGAACCCAGGAACAATCCAACTTGTGCCCGGGCAGGGGACGAGAGGCCCGCAGCCAGGCCTCGCCTGTGCCTTGCCGAGGTGCAGTGGACGCCCAGCTGCTGCGGGTGAAAGGACGTCCCCGGCCCCACCCCCGACCGCGCCCCCACCCCCAGCGCCGCGCACCTGGCCGCAGAGGCTCGGTGACAGTGAGAACCAGCAGGAAGAGCAGCAGAAAGGCACCGCTGTCTGCCTTGGGCACCATTTATCCTCCGTTCATCGTCCCCGGGGCAGCCGCGAGACCCCGCGGGCAGGCCGGACCTGGCCCAGATGAGGGAGTGAGGGCCGGACTCCGGCAGGGGGCAGAGAGGTGGCGGGCGAGGGATCCAGCTGGGCCGCGGCGACGCTGGGCGGCTGCAAGGGAATGCCGCCGACCCGTGCGCACTATAGGCCGCAAAAGCGGGACGGGATTCCGGCTCGCGCAAGATGGCGGCTGTCCTGCTCGGGCCCGCGCGACCCCGCCTCCAGCCCACACTAACCAATGAACGCCGAGCCGGGCGCGGGGAGGCGGAGGGAGGGCAAGACGGGAGGGCGCGCTCCAGACGAGGGCGGGGCGTGAGCAGGAGGGCCGAAAAGAGGCCAGGCCGAGGGCCTGGGCGGTAGTGGGCGGGGTCTGGGGCGGGCTTATAGGAAATGAGGCGTGCCATTGGCTGAGTCAAGAAGTGGGGCTCGGGACTGAACCTAGGCGGCTAGGTGACCAAAGGGGTCCCTGGTACTTTGTGGGGATCACAAGGATCAACAGTGTAGGCCCCTGGTCTGGAGGAGGTAGGAGTGGGGACCTGCGATTAGAGAATTGAGGAGGCAGCACAGGGCATGAATGATCTTTACTCCTGGAGGCCCAGGTCTGCCCCAGTGCCCAACATACACCCTAAAGCGGTCTTCTAAAGGCCCAACCTCCATGAAGAAAGTGAAGAAATCCAGAGAGCTGGCCGACTCTGAGATTGGGGAAGGAACACACAACAATTTCAACAGAGGAGGAAATGGCCTAAGGGATGTCAGAGAGAATAACAGAGAAGCCCAGATCCTCCGGATCAAATCTTGGAAAGGTCCTGCCTATACAAAGAAGGAGAAAAGTTCAGGCAGAGATGAGGCTAAAGTCTGGAAACAAGGTTCCAAGTGCTGACCTCACAACTACCCTCATGAACAGCATGAACGTGGAAGGAGAGACAGCAGATGGAGCAGCGACCTGTTCGGGGGAAGGACCACCACCTTTGTACAGCCCCTGCAGTGGATGAACAGCTCGGGGGAAGGAAGTGAAAAGGGGGAAAGCCAGCCACCTTCAGCATACCTAACTCACTTCAGTGCCTCCACCAAGTCCTGGGATTCCAATCTGTGGTAACTGGAGTCATGTGAGTGAGGGATGCTAACTCCTAACAAGTAGATAAAGCCAAATTCAAACCCAAAATTAGGTCAGACCATCAGATATTCCAACTTCCATAAGTCTTCCCCAAGGCAGATTTTGGACTCAAATCTTGTCACAACGGAGGGAGAGCCCCTTGCTGGCAGAAGCAAAGATACCTATCCAGCACTGCCCTTGGCACTTGGACGGTCTCGGTGGCACATTCCCAGCACTCAGAACAATATCCAGGCCCAGCCTTCTGCCCCAATACCAAGCCCACTCCATCTGCCCCTGGAGCCCAGCCAGAGCCATGGGTTGGGCAGGCCCTTAGGAGGGAACTCACAGCCAATTCCTGCAGCTGTCTACCTGTGGTGCCTCTGTGAGAATGGAGGTCTAGGTGAGAAGAGCAGTACAGCGTAAAGTCCTACTGAGCCCACAGTGAAAACACTGTGTTACCCCCAAATAAACACTGGGCCAGAGGAGATCAAGGATCTGAAGAAAGGTGTTTTAGAAGAACCCTCACCCTTCTCGGCCCTGCTATGTGCCTTTGAGGGTTGCCTATGCAGACAGCATCAAGAGCGGAAGGGGTGCAGGTCACAAATGGTTTTCTTATCACTGGCCTGCGAAGAGTGGCGCTCTCCATTTCCTTCCCCGACCCTAGGGAACTGCATTACCTACAGGGTTCCCTACATTTTGCTCCCACCTTTGTGAAACACCCCCTTACCCAGACTTCTGATTATCCTTAATTGAGACTATCTTCTGTTTCCTGTTGGGGGTCCTTGACAGACAGGACCACCCACCCTAGATCCCCTGGATTGACCTGGCTTGCAATAATGAGTCATGCCTCTACATAGTTCAGTCTTTAGGTTTAGAAACATGGGCAGAACTTTGTGTCCCATAACCCCCTCTTACCTTCGGCTGGAGCCAAGCATGGAGCCATTTTGTTCACTTTTAGTCTGTTCCCGTACACTGGCAGACCTTTCTCAGGTTCCACGTTCAAGTGGCTCAGGTAATAGCCTCATTTCCCCCAGGGCAGTACTCCTTTGTGACTTCACCCACTGAAGTCACCCCGGAGACAGTGCTGAATATTCCATGCTAGAGTCTTGGCCTCTTAGGAGGCAGGGACAGCAGGCCTGGCCAGCTCAGAGGACTCTCTGTCCACAGTGTAAATGAGGACGCTGCTGGCCCATGTCTGGCAGGGATGTAGAGGGCAGCCTCAGAGGCACTGGGCACTCCCGGAACCATGGATGACGCTGCCGTCCTCAAGCGACGAGGCTACATCATGGGGATAAATTTGGGAGAGGGCTCATATGCCAAAGTCAAATCCGCTTACTCTGAGCGCCTAAAGTTCAACGTGGCGGTCAAGATCATCGATCGCAAGAAAGCCCCCACGGACTTCCTGGAGAAATTCCTTCCCCGGGAGATTGAGATTCTGGCCATGCTAAACCACCGCTCTATTGTCAAGACCTATGAGATCTTTGAGACATCAGACGGCAAGGTCTACATTGTCATGGAGCTTGGAGTCCAGGGTGACCTCCTTGAATTCATCAAAACCAGAGGAGCCCTGCAAGAGGATGATGCTAGAAAGAAGTTCCATCAGCTCTCCTCGGCCATCAAGTATTGCCACGATCTGGATGTTGTTCACCGAGACCTCAAGTGCGAGAACCTTCTGCTTGATAAGGACTTCAACATCAAGCTGTCTGACTTCGGCTTCTCCAAGCGCTGCCTGAGGGATGATAGTGGCCGACTGACATTAAGCAAGACCTTCTGTGGGTCAGCAGCATATGCGGCCCCTGAGGTGCTGCAGGGCATCCCCTACCAGCCCAAGGTATATGACATCTGGAGCCTAGGTGTGATCCTCTACATCATGGTCTGTGGCTCCATGCCCTATGACGACTCCAACATCAAAAAGATGCTGCGCATCCAGAAGGAGCACCGAGTCAACTTTCCACGCTCTAAACACCTGACTGGTGAGTGCAAGGACCTCATCTACCGAATGTTACAGCCAGATGTCAACCGGCGGCTGCACATTGATGAGATCCTCAGCCACTGCTGGGTGCAGCCTAAGGCACGAGGTCTGTCCTCTGGAGCCGTCAACAAAGAGGGGGAAAGCTCCCGGGCAACTGAGCCCGTATGGACCCCTGAACACACTGGTGCTGATAAGAAGTCTGCCACCAAGGTGGAGCCTAGGGAAGAGGCACGATCCGAGACCCAACCTGAGACAAAACCCCAGGAAGACACTGTGCAAGTGGCCAGGCAGTCAGAGACTATGGGCCTCAGCGGTGAATTGAACAGGGAGACAGAGGAAGGGCACACCCAACAGTCTTCAGAGACACATACCTAGTGAGCCCCTTGCAAGCCCAGGGGGCCAGCAGGGAATGAGGCACAGCTCTGGCTTGAAGCCTGAGCCTAGAAGTCAAGGGATGAGAGAGAGAGAAGGAAGACAGTCCCGGAGGAGCTGCTATTTTCGTCACTTCTCCCCCCCTTTGAACTTGGTAACTCACATGGCTAAAGAAGCAATAAATCACTATATTGGTGCAGACCTTAGTCCTGGGCTCCCCGTGGCTTCCTATCAGACTGCAAATCCTCATTCATAAGGAAATCCATTCCTCACCCACTAGCCTAAACTGTACCCTCAGGTCACAATTGAGTTAGCAGCACCAGTCAGAGGCTGGCTGGGGGGCATTTGGAGGGGCAGAAGCTAGGAATGATGGCTAACTGAGGAGGACACAACTTCTAGAGGGAAGCCAAGAAGTGCAGAGAAGGGTGGAGAAAAGGCAAGGAGAAGACAGTCCAAGAAGGTTGAACACTGGCAGCCTGCAGAGGAAGGGTAGGCAGCCAGAGCCCTCTCTTGCACTGGAGGGCTTGCACCAGCTGCATCAGGAGCTCAGGGGCCAGGCAGGTGTTTCATCACTACCCTGGGGCTCTCGGCTGCACACACCTGTGAGGGTCTGGGGAAAGACTACAGACAGTGGTGGACCCCCAAAGTACCTTGGTTGGTTCCCAACTTTTTTGGCAGCTGGTTTTCAGCTCTGCTCATCATGGGGCATGTTCCTCCTTGTCCAGCTGACAACCAGTTCTCAACAGTGCCTTTGGTTGCTCTACACCATCATTTTTCAGCCCAGAAGTAGGGGGCTCTGCTAGTTAACCCAAGCATGTCCTACAGTCATGGGTAGCTTTGACTGCATCCTGGTCTCTTCCAATCTTAATCCGTTCCAGAGGAGATGCCCCCAGTCAGAGGTGGAAGCAAAATTGGCAGCATGTCTGAACCCTATGGGCAAGAAAGGTAGCTACTGGCATTCCACATGGCAGCTTCCGGTGTTCCACATGGGCGTGGCCTGCATCTGGCACCACGGGTTGCCATGTACTTGCCTGTCTTGCTTACACCATGTCCCAAGCAGTCCTCACCTTGCTGTCGTGGCCCCTTTTTCTTCAGCTCACTCTGGGCAACCTCATGGAGGTCTAAGGGTTTAATGCACAAAAATAACATTTAGACTCATCTCAACCCTGCCCTCACTGATGTCTCTACCTTGAGAAGACACCCATGCCAATTTACTCTAGAGAAGTGGGATCCTGTGAGTTCCTGAATGTTCTTCCTACATCCACCCACCTCATCCAGCCCACCTTCACCCCACTGTCTGCTGTTCTACCTAAAATCTCCCAGCGTTATAATCACCTAGGTTACATCCGACCACTCTCAGAAAGGATTTCAGTGCTGGCTTCTAATCTGCCCATCAACAGCCCCTTATCCCTGCACCCCAACACATGTGCCATAAGCATACTTGCCAGTTCAGCTCTGACGGCTGTGCTCATCTCCCCAGACTCACCTAAGGGACATTGTCCTCCTCAAAGCCTTCTAGGGCCAAGCGACACTCTTAGCCTGCTTCTGTGATTTTTGCCTGTGAGGACCAAGTATCCATGGTTGAGGCATGGTGCTGACCCTGAGTAACACTGGTGAGAGTGAGACTGGAGAAGCCCTATGAAGGAACTTGGATGGGGCAGAAGGCTCTAGGACATATGGGACTGGGTGGTGGTGGGGTGCCCCAAGAAGAATTTAGGCTTCTCCCCTCTCATCTCTTATAGTCTTTCATGATTTGGGGGACAGAAGACACCAACAGGACCTGAGGCTGTTTGAAATTCAAGTAGGAGACAGTTGGGGTAGCAAGGAGATGCAAGAGCTCCTGCTATGTGCATTCCAGGTATAGAAATAGCTCAGAGAAGGTGGGTTCCTACCAGAAAGTACAGCACCCAGAGTATGATGCGCAAGTACTGAGCCCAGTCCTCTACAAGCAGCCTAACCATTCATGACTTAGCTATCTGGAGTGGTACTCGGGGGTTTTAGGACCAGGACAGGACTTCAGGGTGGCTTCTATGCTGCATTCTTGTTCCTCGTGTCATCTTTTCCCTCTTGACTACCTGGTAGCTCCTCTGTACCTGGGTTATGTCACTTCCTCTTTGAAGCCTTCTGGCCCGCCTCCCCCACTAGAAACAGGCCTTCTTGCTTTCCCTCTAAATACAGCATCCTTGGATCACGTCTTGGCAGCTCACTGTAAGCGTAAGACTCCTATGAGATGTGAAAATGAACACAGGACTTCTAAAGTAGCCAAGATTATACAGGATGCCACTTTGCAAAACAAACATTCATGCACAAAATACAAGACAGTCCAACACACAAATGGGGGGCCATGCCACAGCAGTTCATGTCATCCCTGCTCACTGCTCACAAAACCTCCACTCAGAAGCTTGCTCTTTATGGACAATGCTAAAGGCCATCAACTCCTGGGTCATCCAACACCAAGCCCAACACAGTCCCCTCCTTCTGGAAAAAGGCTCAGGCTGGCTATTCCCAACTCCCCCACCCTTGACCCTCAGAGGCCTGCTCTGGTCCACGGTCCTGGGCCTCTACATACATCCCAAAGCTAGCTGGATTTTCTAACAGCAACCATCTTAAAAGGGACTCGGGTTGTATAAGGCCTGCCCATCCTTTAGAGAAAAGCTCATGATATTCTCTTCTTTCCTGACTTATACCTTAGCCATTCTCAGCACTTGCTTGCTTGGATATCTTAGCAGCTTTTGTACCTAGCTGAAGCTCGCCCCATCCTCCACACCTGCCCTACCTCATTGAACATGCATCTGTCTATCCTGGCTGCTCAGAACAACCCTAGCACTACCTACCCTCCCACCCATCCACCCACTCCTGTTCACCAGGTCTGTGACTCATCTGCTCACTCTGCCCAAAGACCCTTGCCAACTCCTGACCCCAAACATGGAACTGCTTTCATCCAGCAGACTAGACCACCACTGGACTGACTGAACCTGGGAAGCTTCCATAAGCTCACAGGAATGTTTCTTTCAACCCCACAGAAGCAGCAGGGGATTGGCTCCAGTGAAATGACAAACACAGGGCCAGGCTTGGGGCTAGACCTGGATCACCTCCCTTAGGACCTCACTGGTGACAAGAAAGCCACAGCAAGAAAGAGGGCCAGGGAGGGTTACCACAGGCCTGAATGCCAGCTTCATTCCAGTGGGTGAGGAGGGGGTGCTCCTTCTAGGCCTTCCTGCCTTCCAGGGCCCCATTCCCCACAGCCTAGTCCCTACTCCTAGCAGCCTGGCTTTATGACTTCATTCACTGGTCACTTGGTGACAATGCTGAGCCTTCCACTCCTCCAAGTCCAAGCCCAGCCCAACTAGACACCTCCCCACAGTGGAAATGAGGACCATGCCTGCTGGCCCTTGTGGGGAGGGGATGTAGAGGGAGGCGGCACCGGCCGCTCCTGACACCATGGACGATGCCGCGGTCCTAAGGAAGAAGGGTTACATCGTGGGAATCAACCTGGGCAAGGGCTCCTATGCAAAAGTCAAATCTGCCTACTCTGAGCGCCTCAAGTTCAATGTGGCAGTCAAGATCATAGACCGCAAGAAAACACCCACGGACTTTGTGGAGAGATTCCTTCCTAGGGAGATGGACATCCTGGCAACCGTCAACCACCGTTCCATCATTAAGACCTATGAGATCTTTGAGACCTCTGATGGACGCATCTACATTGTCATGGAGCTGGGTGTCCAGGGTGATCTCCTTGAGTTCATCAAGTGCAGAGGAGCCCTGCATGAGGATGTAGCACGCAAGATGTTCCGCCAGCTCTCCTCAGCTGTCAAGTATTGCCACGATCTGGATGTTGTTCACCGAGACCTCAAGTGCGAGAACCTTCTGCTTGATAAGGACTTCAACATCAAGCTGTCTGACTTCGGCTTCTCCAAGCGCTGCCTGCGGGACGGGAGCGGGCGCATCGTCCTCAGCAAAACCTTCTGTGGGTCAGCAGCTTATGCGGCCCCTGAGGTGCTGCAGGGCATCCCCTACCAGCCCAAGGTATATGACATCTGGAGCCTAGGTGTGATCCTCTACATCATGGTCTGTGGCTCCATGCCCTACGATGATTCTGACATCAAAAAGATGCTGCGCATCCAGAAGGAGCACCGAGTGGACTTCCCACGCTCCAAGAACCTGACTGGTGAGTGCAAGGACCTCATCTATCGCATCCTGCAGCCAGATGTCAACCGGCGGCTGCACATTGATGAGATCCTCAGCCACTCATGGCTACAGCCTCCCAAGCCCAAAGCCATGTCTTCTGCTTCCCTCAAGAGGGAGGGGGAGGGCAAGTATCGAGCTGATTGCAAGTTGGATACTCGACCGGGCTCAAGACCCGAACACCGGCCTGACCACAAACTGGCAACCAAACCCCAGCACCGGATGCTGGTATCCGAGAATGAAGACAGGATGGAGGAGAGGCTGGCTGAGACTTCCAGAGCTAAAGACCATCACATCTCTGGAGCTGAGGTGGGGAAAGCAAGTACCTAGTGGTGGAGAGGGCGCTGGGGGATCATGGTGTGCAGTTTGCACTCACATAAGCTAAATAGGCAGGTAGGAGCTGAAGAAGGCACAGGCGCAAGGAACAAGTAAAATCCGTCAATTAAACCACTATTTTGATTACGTTCTATTAGCTTTTTTCCACTTAGTAGCAAAGACATTAATTACTGACCACCAAATAAATCACAAAGTGTATACAAGCATTCAGAGTGCCCAGTGAGGAGTCTTTTTCTCTAGGACTCATCCAGCGCGGGGATGTCCAGCATACTCAGGCCCAGGCAGACTCAATGAGGCCTGTGGCAGAGGGGACCTCTGCCATAGTCCTTTGCCAGGCTTACGCTTGTCAGCCTCTGGCCTTCTCCCACCCCCAAGGCTTCCAGACCTGGACAGCTCCATGCTTCTTCCTTAACTAATGCAATATAAGCTACCCTGACCCTGCCTTATTCCTCCCCAGTGGTCAGTATCCATTAACTTCAGAGACAATCAAAACTGCTCAAGCCTCACCCTCCCATCCCCAGGAATGGGGTGGCCCAGCTGACAGCTTGTTGCTATCTTCCCCATCCTGTCGACCTGCAATGGCCCAACCCCCAGCATTCCTCAATCAAAGTGTCTAGATGCCATTCCTGGTTACATCCTTCCCTGAAGAGTCCCTCACACTGGTCAAATGCTTGAGGGGGTCAGCACCTAGGCAGCACGCATGCTCCCATCTCCCGTCTCTGCTTCCCACTCACTCAGGGAACCCCTTGGATTAAAGCTCAATTTCCCTGAGAGACAAAAGTACAAACTCCCTAGCCTGGGATCCCAGTTCTAGTACTGAGGCTCCCAGGGCACAGGAACTCATGGGGGACATCTGGTTAGCAGAGGCCTGACCTAGTTTGTCTCTGATGCCACGATAAAAACTTTCACCAAAAATAACTTAGGGGAGGAACTGATTTATTTCAGTGCACACTTTCAGGTCACGGTCCATCACTGAGGGAAGCCAGAGCAGGAGCCCAAGGAGGACCCAAAGCAGAGACCATGGAGGACCGCTGCTTCTTGGCTTCTCTCTAGCCTACTCCCAGGCTCTTACACCCCAGGGCCACCACCCAGGTATGCCGCTGCAGGGCCCGGCCCTTCTACATCAGTTAGCAATCAAGAAAATGCACCCCCAGACATGCCCTCAGGACAGTCTGATGAGAAGTAATTCTTCAGTTGAGGTTCCTTCCTCTTAGGGTAACTCCAGCTGTGTCAAACAGACAAACACCAGGCAGAACAAGAGCCAAGGCAGGGAGTACCCAACCAGGAGTACCCAACCCAGGTGGTTTCCAGAGAACACCAGTGCAGAGGCCTGAGTGGACCAACGCCAGCAGACTCGAAAGGTGGCTCTCATGGAATCAAAGCAGGGTCTGGGGCTAAGAAGAGTCAGGTGTGCTTTAGGCTACCTGAATAGCTCAAGCCCTGTGACACCACCATCAGCTTCAAGACCATTGGATGGGGAATTAGATCATAGTTTCAGACTCTGATAGGCCCAGACAGTAGGGACTCTTCACCTTTGTAAGGCATAGGCTCATGAGCCCAGTAGGCCACTAGTCACCTGAGGACTAGTTACCCTTAATCCACAGGCAAAGAGCAGGCTGCTGGTGCACATGGCATTCACAGGTTTACAGCGAACCCAAATTCATCTTTTCATATCACAGCCCAGACTGAGGTAAGGCTGGTGTCTTGGCAGAGCCCAGGAGGAAGTGTCAAGAACACTGGGATAAGCAGAGATTAGGGCGGGGAGGTATTGTAGGCCTACCTGAGCTAGAAGTTAGGTGCTAGGAGGTAAGAGCTGAAGTCACAGGAAAGTGACTTGTCCTGGTGTTAGCCTGATAAACAGGACCTACCTGAGCCTGTAACCAACAATCCAAATAGTCAGGCCTAGCTGGGAGCTGCTGAGCTGGACCCAGAACCCATGAGTGCAATGGCATGATTTTTGGGGTCTGAGCTACCCTTCACAGTGGAAAGCTCAGGTGTGAACTCAGCATAGAAGGCAGCTCTGTCAGCTACACATCTCCTCCCCCAGAGCCCCTTGCTTCTTAGTCCTGAGGTCCTGAGACACCCAGGTGGGCCCCAGGATATGGATCGGCAGCCCGGCCAGATGGTGCCAGGTGTTCTTTAATGAGGGTTCAGTTTCAGCAGGGCCTTGGGGGACAGCACCAATGCTATACTCCCAAGGGGAGTGGTCAGTGTGATGTGCCAACCTGGCCACGGCACAGCACTACACACTTGTGGTGCCTGTGGTCTGGCTCTCCAAGGCCTGGAGTCCTCTGAAGAGTAGACAGCTGTCGTATACACTCTACAAAGTGTCCCACAAAGCATCCACAGGTCCGGCCAGGCCTGGCTCTAAAAGAAGTCTGAAGCTTTGCGCCGGGCAGGAAGCTGCAGCAGGTTGTCTGTGATGGAGGCTGGGTCCTGTGTGAGGGGTGTGCGGGTAGCAGACCCAGGGGCTGGTGTGCTTGTCGGGGTCTGTGGCCCACCAGCTGGGGTCTTGAGGTGGGTAGAACGTGCTGGGGATGGTGTATAGCTTGCCCGCAGGGCGCGATCTGTATACTTGCTGGCTGTCCTGCTTACGAGGCGCTGGAGGGCTGGGGACATGGCTGGGCTCAGGCCTTTGGGAGTAAGACTGTAGAGAAGGGACAGAAAAAAGCAACCTTGTTAGAGGCCAGGTGCTGCTCAAGGCAAAGCCTCCCTCAGTTCCTCAGGAGGAGCCCTGTCAAGAGATAAGGTCACTCTGAGCTGAGGACAACAACACTGGGCACAAAGCAGTCAGGTCAGATCTGTGGAACAGCTACCTCTGCCTGTGGGACTGGATGGAGCGCGGACTTTTGGGAGCTGGGGTCTCCAACTCTCTCCAAAGTGAATGACATTGACTCCACAGAACTAACAGGAGCTCACAGGCAGGCAAGGAGCCTAAAGAAGGCCAAGGAAGATACTGAGACAGAGAGTGCCTCACAGTCTGCTCCATACACAGCCACAGCCCTCACAGAAGAACCCTGTAGATACACCCTGGGCTCTGTCCTGCAAGTCATGTACCCACATGGTCTTAGAGGCTGAGTGAGACGGGCACAAACTCATCTCTACCCTTCCTACCCAAAGGTCCAGCTGCCTCTCACCTGGCCAAGTTCTCTGTGACTCTCCGCAATGCTTCCTGCTTCTTGGCCCGGTTTTTGGCAGCTGCTTCATTGGCCATCTTCAGACCCAGACGCTCCCTGCGGCCTGGTTCCAAGATCTATAAGGTAGTGGGCATGTGAGTGACTTGTGATGGCCCTGCTACCCAGCCAGGCAGTCTGTTATCCAGCAGGGCAGCTGCATGGGCACCAGCCTCTCCTCCATGACTGTTATAATCCAGCAACTCATCTGTCCCAATAGCTGTCAAAAGCACCGCCCAGCTGGATGAAGTTGTAGACGGAAGTTTCTGTCCCGCCTGGTCCTGCAGTTGTATCTGTCTCTGGGTTTTTACTGATCATGCTACATGTAGTGGTGCATTCCTGAAATCCCAGCAATTGGCAGAAGACTACAGAATGTGAGGTCACCCTGGCCTATACAATCAGACATAGTCTTAAAATAAACACAAAGAAAAGCAAGACGGCTCAGTGAGTAAAGGTGTTTGTTAAAAGCCCGATGACCTGGTTTGAATCCCCCAAGACCCCACAGGATGGAAGGAGAGAACCACTCGAACAGGCTGTCCTCTGACCTCCATACATGTGCTGTATCACATGCCACGCACATACACGCTTATACACATACACAAAGAAATAAAAGGCGGGTGGGAGCTGAGTGGTGGCGCATGCCGCCTTCAGTCTCAGCACTTGAGAGGCAGATCTCGGTGAGTTCAAGGACAGCTGGATCAACACAGCGAGGTCCGGGCAAATCTGAGCTACATAGTGAGACATGCTCTCAAAACACACAAAAAAGGCCGGGCGGTGGTGGCGCACGCCTTTAATCCCAGCACTTGGGAGGCAGAGGCAGGCGGATCTCTGTGAGTTTGAGGTCAGCCTGGTCTACAAGAGCTAGTTCCAGGACAGGAACCAAAAGCTATGGAGAAACCCTGTCTCGAAACAAACAAACAAACAAAAAACAAAACAAAACCACAAGAAAGCTGGTCCCAGCACTTCAGATACTAAAAGGAGTGGAGGGTATGTACAGGAAACAGATCCTGGATTAAATCCCCAGCAACACCCCCCCCCCAAAAAAAAACTCAAGTGAAAACAACCAACACCACCAACAAAAACAGTTTAAACTATACCATTACCTTCTAGTTGTTTTTTAAATTATTGTTTTATATTTAAGATTTTCACTTTTCTGGAACTTACTTTGCTGGTACCAATATTCAGAACCTAGTTTACCTTATCCTCAAAGGCCCTGCAACCTCACACCATCTGAAATAGCACCTTTCCCTCCCATGGCCTCCATTTTCTGTCTGCCCCCAGCTTTCCATCTTGCTTGACACTTGGGCACACAAGGCACAGTGGGCTGCCTCTGCCCTGTGCCCTGCAGAGCCTGCCCAGGGTTTGTTTGTTTCAGAACTCTTTCCTGCAGGGCTAGTGCCACTTCCCGTGCTGTCAGAGCCGTGGTCCACACTTTCATATTCAACAGCACCTTGTTTGTTCTCCTCTTTGGCTTGGTTATCTCACATCCCAGATACAGTCCACAGTCAAGACCTCCAAAACCTCCGCCCATGATCTGTCTAGGTGTGTGGTACGTGAACTCTACCGACTGCTCTGGAGGTCGGGGAGGTCCTCCTGGCTCGGATCAGGAGAGCAGTGTCAGGACTGCAGTGCATGTCTGACGTTGGCCTTATGAAAGCTATGCTTCTTCCTGGGGATCCGGACTCTACTGCTGACTAACATGAGCTCTCTCTGCCACAGCCTGAATTGATTACAGCTGGTATCTGGAGGCTTGAGATCACCTGGGGCCCAGCCACCAAAGCATACCTACATATTTATCAACACTACATCTAATCTTGTCGGGTTTCAAAAGAAGATTTACGTTCTTGATCTGCCCACTCAATACCCTGAGGGATAGCACCCTCACAGTGAGCAAGTATACTCTCAAGTATCAGGGACCTTTTCTCCTTAACATTCCAAACCACACTGATGCTCTCTGTTTTGTCCACAAACTCCCCGAAGCCAGAGACATTGTATTTTCTTTCTCCATAGTTCTCAGGCATACCTGCCTCCTACCCACCCACTTGGGCATACCTGCCTCCCACCCACCCACTCCCTCCATCAGGGGTCACCTGATTTGTACATGTTGTCTGTCTACCTCTAACTTCCTGTTCCACCAGAGAGAGGCCACATGATGTATATATACCAGGCTTTATGTGACTCAGTCTTTCTGGTTTGCTCTAGGTCTTGGCCTCCACTGATCCAGTCCTACAATGCTAGGCTCACACTGTACTATCCTGAGTGTCCCTACTATGCTATGTAATCAGAGGCCAGCACATGGTCCTTCTGGAAACACACACTATGTCTGCAGGCCTACAAGGCAGCTGGAGTTTCTGGGCTAACTCTGTGTAGTCTAGCCTCCAGGCCTGCTTTGTTACCTTGCCTTGGCCTCCACCCTCCCAAAGGGTTTGCTAGTCCTACCACAATCCCCTCTTCCACAGAAGTCCCGTCTCGGTCTTGAGCAGAAGCACGAAGGCATCCACACCAAGTCCCAGCCTCACGTCCTCTCACCACAACCCACCTTGAAAGTCGGGCCTGGTGTCCTGTCCACATAGGGGCTCTCTGACCCTTCCACTCTTAGGGGGGTGTTCTCAACTTCTCCCCAAGTCATCAGTGGGGACTCATTCACACCTGCAGACAGAGAGCAGAGGACCTAGTGGGGTGCTGTCTTAAGGCCAACAGGCAAACTCTTCTTCCCTGAGACTCTAGAGCCTAGCACCCCACCATCTGAAGGGGAACATCAAAGACTCCAGAGCCTAGCATCCCACCATCTGAAGGGGAACATCAAAGACACCACAGCCTCAAGGCATGAGAGCTGTACTTAGGTTGGGGAAGGTGGGTCTATTGGACACCATCCTAGCATAAGGCCAGAGGCATCAACAGAAGAAAACACTTTGGGTTTCCAAGGCTTCCTAAATCCCAGTGCAAACCTATAGTGTCTTCACATCCTTGAGCCCACGTGTGACTCAGTTTCCATTTGGAGTCATTTCTGACTTAAGTCATTTGAGTTCAAGCTTGCTTGCCTGCTCTGCCTTTTCCAGTAACCTTGAGGGCTATGAATAATGTCTGTGTTAACCCATAGAAAAGAGTATTTTTTTGCCCAGTTGAAAGAGCACATCTTTCTATTAAGATTTGGGTTGGTGTATGCCAGCCAGAAGCACTCCTTGTTAGAGATTAGAAGCCTCTTCACTGTATAAGATAATGCACCTGTTTGAGCTTCCTCCCAAGGACAGTGCAGGGAGGTGGTTAGCTGACCGGATCGCCCTTTGTTCTGCCTTCTGACTGTGATTAGTATATACGCTGGCTGAGAAATAAACTCAGGGTTGTTTGGTATTTACCATCGGTCCTCCTGGTCTAGCCTATGTTTCTGTCTTCATTTTTCTCAATCTAACTTTTCTGTAGCCTCAGCGCCCCCTCCCAGGGAACCCCCAGCTAATTTCTGCCGGAGCGGCCTCCGACAGCACTGGGTGTGGGGACCAGCATGCAGTGAGGCAGAGGAGCAGCCTGTGTATCAAGGACACACCCAATCTCAGCTGCCTCCCTGCAGAGACAGTAGGCCTGGTGTCCAGAACCTCTCCACCTTTTGTAGAGGTTTGTAAACTCTCCAAATTTAGATCTGTAAGCACCAGGCATGCACACACGTCTGCCTATTCACATCACAGAGAAGACCAGAACAAGACATGGCACACTGGGGAAACTTAGGTACATTCCAGAAGAGTCTAGCCTGTGCACCGCCCGGTCCAGTCTGGGCTCACAGCCCATGTCTTACCAGGAGCAGGAGAAGGAGTGGCAACAAATCCAAAGCCGCCCACTCGGGGGGACTCTTGAGGAATAAGCTCTTTGCCGTCAGGGCCAACCTTGCCCTGTTTGTGCTGGAAGAGAGAGAACCCAGTGTCAGGGGTCTCCACAGCTGACTGACGACAGGTGCTGGGGTGCATGTAGGAAACACTTCTGGGGTAGAGCTGAGGCTCTTCGGGAAAGAGCAGGAAGGCCCTCATTTTCATATCTTCCCAAGGGCTTTGAGGGACTGTAGTAGCAACCATCAAGCAAGGGGTGCCCCTTTTCCTCCACCCAAGGATGAATCTCTTGGGATGCAATACTACAAAGAGTTGGTGCTTTTTCCTTAGAGGCATCTAAATCTCCCCAATTCCTGCCTCTCTTCCCACAACCCCATAATGACCAGAGCTACCCTCTGAGAGTACTCACTCTCTTGATCAGACTCCCCCTGGCACTTCCCAGAACACACTGCTCTATTCCCCTCCCTGCCTGGTAGATAGGTATGGGTCTGGATTAGCTTCCAGAAGCTTCTCTTCCCTCAGATTAATATCATGGCAGCTGGTACAGAGCTGGACTCATCGGAAGGGGGCCAAAGGAGACATGGGTTGTATCACAAAGGGGCTGTGGTAGTTTTGCCAATTGAGCTTTTTTTTTTTTTTTTTTTACCTTTTTTAATTGATTTATTGAGCTATACATTTTCCCCTGCTGCCAATTAAGCTCTTGTCTGGCCTCAGGACAATCCTAACTTAAAGGGGACAACTACAATGAAAGACGCCACACCTATCCATAGTTAGCCCATCACATTTGTCCAGTTGCCTGGCAGCTCTGCTGACTCACCTGGGCATTCAGGGCAGCCGCCTGCTGTAGCTGGGACCTGCTCAGGGCCTGACTGAAGGGGTCCCGGAGGAAGCGTGTGTTCTTATGAACTACCTGACGTGGTTTCTTGAACAACTGCTCTTCATCAGGGACACCTATGAAAGGAAGAACACAGTGCAGGCATCACAGGGGTGGGATGCTCCATGCCCCACCCCAGCCCTAGAGGTCATACAGCCTGAGGGGTAGAAGCATACTTAGCTAAGTCACCCCCAACCAACACCACACCTACAGAACCTAACAAAGCGGTGTGGAAGGCAATGCTCCACAGATGTCACATATTCCCAACCCCAAGATGGCCCAGGACCTCCCTCTGGTCCATGCTGCAGTAAACATACACACACACAGACACTTTAAAAGTCCTGGCCCTCAGTCCTACTCACTCACCCTCAGGATAGTACATAAGAGAATTCTTCGCCTTATACTTCCAGGTCTCTACTCCAGCCTGACTGCTCTCAATGGCTTGGTGCTCTGCCGATGGGAGTTCAAGATTATCTTTCTGTCGCTAGAGTGATATGGAGGAAAAGTAGGATCAGGGAGGCATTCAGACCTTGTGGCCTTGGGACTCCATCCCCAAAGAAGGTGCCCATGTTTTCAAACTCTGGGACTACCTTCTCAAACTCCTCCTCAGCTTGGTAGAGCCACGCATGACGGGCATGGCTTTTTTCCTTGGCCACCTCCATGATCTCCTGGAAGGAGGCATTGTCCTCACTTGTGTAGCGGCTCAGGAAGACATCCAGGCTGGGCAGCGGTTCCTTCTCCTCCTCATCTGCAGCCTCTCCTGCTCAGGCAGGGGTCACAGGTAGGGAACACAGAATCACTCACATGATCACCACTGTATAGCCAGTCTGGGGACCACGCCACTCTGGAAGAGCTGGGACCCTGACTCCTGCTAGGTGACACAGCAAACCCCAAGTGTTCAGGCAGCCCCAAGTGGCACCCATAGCTGCCGGCCAGCTCCATTCATCTGCTGGATGCCAAAAGAAGTCTGTGATCTGAGTGGCTGGTGAAGGGGCAGGGACGAACACTGAAGCAAGAGCTCATGAGGACAGCTTAGCAGCCCCTTCCTCTGCCCAAACTGTACTAACCCCAGAGGACTGACCTCCAAAGCCCCAAAGTTCTTCTTTCCTTCCCGGGACTGCCTTGTCCTAACTACCTTTCCCTTCCTGGCTGGTGTTACAGGTGAGTGTGGTCACTATGCATCAGGGTATCAAATTCATTCCTAAGGCAGAAGCCATATGATCCAGCGCTCCAGAGAGGGACACACAGACTCTGGGCCACAAAAGCCAACCATACCACCTTGATCCCTGCCACCAAGGCAAGTGATTATCCTGTAGAGGTAGCACTGAAAATCTCAGGGGAGCATGTGAGGCCGAGGTTTCTCATCCATTCTGACAGTCTGAACCACTATCTGTGTGCCAGCCAGTGCCAAACACAAGTTCAAGAGCATTCAACTGTTGACTATTCCTGATACCTACAGAAGTTACAGCCTTTCGAAGCCTGTTTCCTTACCTGTAATTACAGAACTCCAACGTTTACTGGTAAAATAAATGTGTAAAAAAAAGGGCATCTTCAGATTGACCAGTGACTACTGTATTTCCATCAAGGATCAAGCTCCAAGGATAGCGATTACTGTGTTCATGGCAGAAAAAGCTGTGTTGTGGAGAAGCTATGCTTGAGTGAGCACGTTGTACATCTGCCCTAGTACAGCACGCTGCAGACTAGAGCCTGATACAGAAGCATCTTACCCACCTCTAGTGATAAATCCTATTACTGATCAACCAACCCAGACAAGTCCCTTAGGATGTGGAACATGCACATGAGATCTATACAAGGCTCCGCCTGACTTTAAGATACACCCCACACGTATATCCGATGCGTGGAAGACAGCACATTCACCTGTTCTACATGCCTGTGGATGTGCAGCACACCATGTGCTAATCTAAATGCGGAGCCCTCTGATGGGAGCAAGACCACGACCCTGCTCTCTGGGAGGGCATTCGAATTAGTAGTTAGGGTGAGAAACAAGAAACACTTTCCAGAATGTTACTTCCTGCAGGGAAACACAGAGCCAGCAGTGTGGCAAACAGTGAGACTCCGGTCTCAGCACAACCAATCAGAGAAGCCAAGGCAAGCTATGAGGTATAGAGCCCCAGGGTGTTCCAACTTCACACAAAACGTCAGGAACCTCAATGTCCACACAAGTTTCTGCCTCTTAGCCCAAACAGGTAACACCCAAATACAGACCTAAAGGGAGAGACACAAGCAGCAACTGACGTGGAAGGAAGAAGGGGCCTAAGGCATCTTCAGGAATCAGTAACGAAAGAGCTTTCCCAGCCCACAGACCCTACAAGGCAAAGGCTGGCACACTCAACAGGCTGGTGACAGTGATGGGCTCTCATTCCAGAGACAGGCACAGAACACTGCTCCTACACACTGGGGAGCTGGACAGAACTTCTGCTTCCCACACCAGGCTTTGATCCCAAAAGCTGATACTTAGGTTAGGAGATCCCTCAAGGATGAAATGTGGTCCTGAGAAAGCTCAATACAGCTCCCAAGCATTCTCGACCATGAGACCAAGAGAGTGTGCTCACTCACCATCATCTAGGTCCCGGCCCTGCGACCGGGGCTTGCTGCCCACCACACCAGAGCCTGCGTGTACCTCGGGAGTTTCAAAGGTGGCTGGAGTAACATCTGAGGGAAGCAAGTTAGAAATTAGAGCAAGTCTATAGTGACAAGAGACTTCCCTCTGTGCCCTTGTAGAGTGGCATCCTCTTACAGGGTGGTGGAGGTTCCCGAGATATCTTGCCCAGAGCAGAGCCAAACTTGATGGCAATCTGGCGCATACGCTCCAAATCTCCATTTTCCTCAGCCTCCAAGTATTCCTTCTGTGCCTGCAGCTTCTCCACATCAGGGAAGAAATCTCTCTGGATGACTGTCTGGAGTCCCTATCATAAGCAATCAGAACAAAGGCCAGAGCTGGCATCTGGGAGCCTTGACACCAATAACCATGTTAGGCCCTAAGGGCTTTTCACTTCTGCCTATCTGGATAACTGCGGTTTGCAAGATGGTTTAGAAGCATTTTCTAGCAAGGTGGTCCATCTCATATGGCTCTGATTACCTAACATTACTGAGCAACCTCTTGATGCCCATAAAAATCCTTCACTAACTGGTCTTTCTCGTTCTCCTTTGCTGGCGCCATCTACAACACCAGCCGAACTAATGTGGATGTTGCCATCCTCATTCCACCCATGAATTTTTATTTCAATCCAAACCTTTCTCTTGAAAGCCAATTACCACTACCGCCACTACCGGATGAAATTCACAAGGTATCGCCTCCAGCCAGACCTTGCTGTGGAGCTGCAAATCTGTATACCCAGCTGCGTGGCAAGGACACATGCTGGCATATGCCAGAAGCGTCCTAAATTTAACCAGTCTAAAACTAGACCTATGTCAGCTTGCCCTCCAGCATGTTTGTAGTGGGACCCCTAACTCGACGAGCAACCGAGACCCTCACTCAATAACACGGCCAGTACCGCGGTCTATTTCCAGGACCCCCCAGCCTTTACGTTTAACGTCGCTGCCTTCCAGAAAGTCCTTTTCGCCATCACCCTAAGAACGTGTCAAAATTCTACCCATACTTTAACAGGAAACTTAATTTCCTTGACCCTCAACAGACAACTCCAACTTTTCGTTGAAAACTGGACACCCGCTCCTGCACTGTTTCCTTGGGTCTCAAGATTTTCCAAACCCAAAGGCAGTTGTTCTGCTTCCTCAGGAGGCTGAGAGTTCCAGGACCAGAAAAAGGACTGGGGAGGAACGCGAATCGGGGGAGGGGCCCGAAAGTAGCCAGCGCTCGCACTGAGCTGGTACCTCGATGTACTCTTCTTCATCCAGAACCCGCTGCTTGCTTCTCGCAACCCCGGCCTCCCCAGCAGCGCGCTTCCTAGGGGGCGCGGACGCGGAGGGCAGAAACAGAGAGCCCGCCGAGGTCCCGGGCGTCCCCATCGCTATCCCAGAACCGCTCGGGCGGCGTAGGCAACACCAACAGCCAGCCAATAGAGAAGCAGTATTTTTATAACAAAGCTGGCGCTCCAAATGATGTCACTGGGAGCGCCGGATCTTAAGAGACTTGTAGTCTTTGATTCCCGTCTGCGTTGCTTGTGCCTGTCTAGACTATGGTCACTAGGGAGCGCTGTGGGGTGAATATTTGATGCCACTTTCCTTCTGTTAGAAGTTTCAATTTTTCTCAAAAAACAAAAACAACAAACAAAAGAAACCCACTGCATATGTTTCAAAGGAATTTTTAAATACTTCAAAAATCATATATGGCTTTCCTCTGACGGCGGCCATCAGGTGAGCCAAGATGTGCGCGTACAAGTACATCCAGGAGCTGTGTCGGACGTGCTGCGTGTCCTGCTGAGGGTCCGCTGCTGGCAGTACCGCCTGCTGTCCCCGCGGCACCGGGCTCCCCGCCCCACCCCGCCCGACAAAGCGCGGAGGGTGGGCTACAAGGCCAAGCAAAGTTACGTCATATACAGGATTCGCGTCCGCCGTGGTGGCCGCAAACGCCCAATGCCCAAGGGTGCGACCTACGGCAAGCCTGTCCGTCCATCATGGTGTGAACCAGCTAAAGTTTGCCCGAAGCCTTCAGTCTGTTGCTGAGGAGAGAGCTGGACGCCACTGTGGGGCTCTGAGAGTCCTGAATTCTTACTGGGTTGGCGAAGATTCCACATACAAATTTTTTGAGGTTATCCTCATCGATCCATTTCATAAAGCTATCAGAAGAAACCCTGACACCCAATGGATCACCAAACCGGTCCACAAGCACAGAGAGATGCGTGGGCTGACGTCTGCAGGCCGCAAGAGCCGTGGCCTTGGAAAGAGCCACAAGTTCCACCACACTATTGGTGGCTCTCGCCGTGCAGCCTGGAGAAGGCGCAACACTCTACAGCTCCACCGTTACCGCTAATATACGTAATGTTTGTACAATTCATACCCAATAAACAATTTAGGACCGTCAAAAAATCATATATGACTTCAAAATTCAGAAAAAGAACACTAAGACAATTCTTCCCAGATTATCTAACAAAAGGTAAATGAAAGGAAAGAATGAGAGGGCACTTAAATCTCTGGTTAGATTTATTAGTTCCCTGCCTGCCGAGTGGGCTTCCCAAAAGAGGCGTGTACTCACTGACAGGATTCACGGGACTTCCATCCTAAGGGACATCGTGAATTTTGCCACACAAGTTCTAGCCCAGAATGATTTGGTATAATTTTGCTTTTCCAATGATCTCTTCCTTCATTGGGAGTCACTGGGGACTTTGTGGCTATGTCCCTGCCCCCATAGAGTTGACCACAATAATAAACACACATTAAGTCATCCTGAAAATGTGTAAAATCACGTCTGTGACTTGCAAGAATTCTGTACTCAGAGAATCCTGATTTCTACACAGGGCATATCAAACGACATTTTCCCCAGGCAGTATGTGGTCATAGATGGTGGTCATAGTCCAAGACGAATGGACAGGCTTCAGTCAAGTGGCACTGGAGAGGCATGTTGCAGGGGCCCAGGCTAGGATGGAGCAAGGCAAATCCCAAAGTAGGGCGTTTTTCACACAGTGCAGCGAAGGATATGACAGCAGAGGGGCAGAGCCGAGCTGCACAGTATCTTCGGGGTCTTGGCAAGAAACATTATTTTCATTTTGAAAGGGAGGCCAGAGTGGGTTCAGGTGAACATAACTAGAGAAAGTTGTAATGGTCATGGTGCAAGGTGACGGCAGTTTTCATCAGGTTTGCGCAGCTAAAGCTGCAGAGACGCTAGTTCCTAGGCTTTATTGACATATTTAGAGGCGACATTGGATGGGCTTGGTGTGACTACGTGAGGGACAGAGATACTGTAAGAAGAGAATGGAGAGGGGTGTGGAGATAGCTCATCCTTTAAAATCACTTCCAGAGGATTGGGGTTCAGTTCCTAGTATCTACCCCGTGGCTCACAACTGCACTTCTAGGGGTTCCAATGCCCTCTTCTGATCTCCACCAGCAGGAACAAATATATCGTGCACATGCATGCATTCAGGCAACACACACACACACACACACACACACACACACACACACACGATTGTTTTTTAAAGAAGAGAATGGAGATGGGAGAGGCTTTGAAATGGAGTCTCTGGACACTTGCTAAAGCCAGGCATCAGCTGAGGGGAGGGAGGAGCCTCTGCAGGGGATGGTAACAGCGAGAGGAGGGCAGGCAAACTCTGGTTCTGGATAACCAAGAAGGACAGGGGCCTGGAACCCAGCACAATGTGAATGCCCAAGCCTGCAGGTGAGCTGACCTCCTAGACTACTGTGTCTGAAGCTAGACAGCGCCATCTTCTAAGGCAAGGCCAAAGTTCGGGAAGAAGAGTCTGGCAGCAGCCTCAAGTGTGCATCCTAGGGACTAGGGAAGGAGTCCCCATCCTGGAGGTCTCTAGCAGTGTTAGGGACAGCTCTGGCTGGGAATACGTGCCTGCTTGGTGTTCTCCAGACCAGCCATTTTTTTTTTTTGTTTTGTTCTTCGAGACACAGTTTCTCTGTAGCTTTAGAGCCTAGAACTTGTTCTGTAGACCAGGATGGCCTCGAACTCACAGAGATTCCCTGCCTCTGCCTCCCCAGTGCTGGGATTAAAGGTGTGTGCCACCACTGCCTGGCTAAACCAACCATCTTTACACAGTGCCAAGATTTTCTGCCATTGGCTCTACAGTTTAGCTTCCATGGATGGACCACATCTCTTGCAGACACCACCACACACTTCAGAACCTGTAAGGGGACAGAGCAAGGAGATCAGGACAGATATAGGGGGCGTTAGCTGCCTCCAGCCCACTGCACAGGTCAGCAGGCGATGGAAGCTGCACTTTCATGCTGTAGTATCCTGTACACTTCTGTGTGACCAGGATTATAGGAGGACAAACATTCCCGAAGGAAGTGGGGATGGGATGTTCCCTGAATTTAATTTCCTCTTGCCCACCCAATAGGCACATGCCACTGTAGGAAACCTCCTGGGGGCAAGTGGCTAAAGATCTCCCATCTGGGAAGCAGGTTGGTAGTGCCCAGAGGGCATAGCAAATCCCAGGAGGCCTTGCTACCATCCACTGGTTTCAATTCTGTAACCAATTCTGTAGGGGAAACATGGTACTAGAACTGAGGATTTGTTGAGCTGTGCTCTCCAAGACATGCTGATCCCCTAGTTCTCTGGAAATGTGGAGGGGACCCAGCTCCTCATTAGGTGTGGAAATGAAGCCTGAAACGAGGACTTGGGGTCCTGGACTGTTTGGTGGTATTTGTAGATCTTGTTTATTTCTTGGTAACAGCACAAGGCTGAGATGAAGGAGTGGGTGTGGGGATCCGGAACATACCAACCGCAGCCTCCTTATTCCACAGGGCCTGACACAGGTCCAGTGTAGGACCTTAGAGGACAGAATAAGCCCAGAAAGTGGAAGACTAGATACTGGGCCAATTCTGGAGACAGCGAGGGAGGCTCCCCTGGAGAGGATTTGGGGTCCTGGATGGAGTTAGTGCCTCTCTAGGTGGTAGTGATGTCCGAGGAAGTTGACCTGCTCTGTCTGCACTTTACCTGCAGGAGCTCTCTGGTTCCTGCCCCATGTGCCCTCCCGTCATAGGCGAAGAGGTCTTGGACCCCCTCTCTCCCAGCACTGGCCAGGCGGACACTGAAAGAGAACCATGGAAGAGGATACTGTCCTCTCTTAGTTTCTGTGCAAGTAGCTCTGTCTCCCTCCTACTTTGTCGTCCTCCAAGTCACTGCCAAAGCCAGGAGAAACTCCAGACACCATCAACAGCTCTCCTTGGGAGGTTTCTTGGTTCCAGGCAGGAGCCTTGATGATGAAGCACGCTTTTGATGTCGCCACTTGGCCCGGCGGTTCTTGAACCAGACCTGAGGAGGAAGGGGACCAGGACAGCTCAGGCTCCATGGACCAACACCCAAAGAACTTCGGAAGGGCTGATAGGCGCGCCGGGTGGTAGGCGACACCACAGAGGTGCAGGTGAATGGACCTGCATCACTTCCCTTAGCCACACAAAGAAAAGAACCAAGACCTCCTACAGGGAGATTTCCTAGTCTCCCAGCCTTGGCCCAGTAGCAACCAGGATCTCCCTATCTCCCTCTCTCAAAGTCCTAAGTAATCTAGGCTGTTGTCTAACTCGCTGTGTGTCAAGGATGACTCTGATGAACGCGTGATCCTCCTGTCTCCACCTCCCCGAATGTTGAGATTACAGACGTGTGCCACCGTGCCTGGCTAGTTTTGCACATTTCTTAACTTTCCCACATCGGGGTATGAATGAACGCGTCTCTCTTCAATAGGGAAAACGGGGAAGACAGACGAAGTCAGAGAAAAAGACTCTTAACGCCTTCCAATTTCGGCCGCACCCCCAAAACATGATACAGGAACTGGTCCTGTGCTCCCATCCACTGATCCCGGGGGTTTCCCTCCAGCGTGGAGAGCTATGAGATGACCCCCAGCCTGGTCGGTCTTTGAAACAGAAGTGTGGTGCCAGAGTTGGCCTCCGGGCTGCGGGGCAGACACCCACCTCCACGCGCTCCTCCCGCAAGCGGATGCGGACCGCCAAGCGCTCGCGTGTGCCCACGTCGGGATACTGATTCTGTACAAAGAGCGCCTCGAGCGCCTGCAGCTGCTCCTCGCTGAAAATGGTTCGGTGACGCCTTGTGCGCCGCTGCGGGCCCTGGCCGCTCGTGCCGGTCAGAGCCGGCGAGCCTGCGCTCGGCGCCGTCAGGGGCAAGGGCGCCGCCGGTGCCAGTCTCAGGGGCCACGCTAGCCGCACTCCTGCGGGGCGGGGCGGGGCGAGGGCGCGGTCAGACATAGGGTTAGGGTGGGAGCCGAGCTCGCCCCACCGGCCGCCCTGCGATATCCCGGAGCTCGCCTCGCCCCGCCGCTCGCACTCACCGGGTGTGGACGCCGCCTCCGGGACTCCGCGGGGTGATGCTCGCGGGCCGCAGCAACAGCAGCAGGTGCAGGGCGCTGCGGCGGCAGGAGCCTCGGGCTCGTCGGGCTCAGCGGGGTTCCGGTCACCGACGGGTTGCTGTGGCTGTGCCACGGGCCTGCGTTCCGGCAGGCTGGAGAGGATGTGCTCGATGGAGAAAGGGCAGGGTCGTCCAGGATCCCTGCGGCTCGTCGCGCTGCCTGTAGTCGCCATGCCCGCGGGCCGCTGGCGCGAGCGTCCGAATATATACGTCGGGGGTGGGAGGTGCGGTAATCCCCGGGCCGGGCGCCGCTTTCGCGTGTGCTAATCCCGTCGCCAGTTCTCAGAGAGCTAATCCCCGGGCACGGAGGAGGGAGAGCCACTCCGTCTGGGTGCAGGGAGCCACGACGCCAGGAGGGAGCCCTGTGCTTTCCTATGTCCAGAGCTGGAGGGAAAGGAAGTGGTCAGGAGCCCACATTGTCTCCTATGGCTCAGTTGCTTGCTGGGAAGGATACCAGGACCCTGGAGACCTCTGAGCGCACAGGGTCCCCGCCTCTGCTCTACCCGTGACTTTCCTGGTTCTGTTGCCACCCATGAAAGTGGAGCAGATTCCTGGGATCCAAATTTCCTCCCCTACTTCGAGTGAGTCCAGCGCCCTTTGCAGTCAGGTCATCCCACACCACAGCTATTGCTCACTTTGGAGCCCCGGTCTGATTTTCCTGTAGCAAAATACCGTCTCCAGAGTAGGAAGTCGAGGCTGGCCTCGAACTCACAGAGATTCATCTACTCCTTGTCTCCCAAATGCTGGGAGAGTCACTAATTCTGTACGTTCTTTCTAGGATCTAGATGGATTTTCTAACCCCGTCTAAAGCCCGTCTTCTTGTTACCTCCCCGACACCCTTGCCGCGATCCCCTCAAACATCAATATCCCCCACACGCCACAGTGCCTGAGAGCTGTTTCACATGCTCCTCCTCTATTCTTGGCCCAGGCCAGTTCTGCTCTGCCTTACAATGTAACCTCTGCCCACCATTCTTCCCACCAGAGACCAGTGCCTGACTCAGTTTACGCCATTGTCAATTACGAAGCTTTGGACATCAGGCCCTTAGCTTAAGACTCTTTGCTTTTGATCTTACAGAACAGGGCAATAGACCGTGTTCACTGGTACTACTCTCTTCCTGGCTGTGTGACATTCCAAAGGCTCCTTCCTTGGGTTGTCCAGTGTCATGATACTGACCAACAACTGTCAAGAGTAGTTCTTAAGGGGACAAATGTTGAGAGTTGTGAGGCAGTTCTGTCATCTGCAGGATCTCAGGGCTTCAGGGACTGAGGCAAGAGCGGAAGACCAGTCTGGTGAGACGTGCCTTTTTTTAAAAAAATATTTTTATTTTATGCACATTGGTCTTTTTTTTTCTTTCAAGATTTATTTATTTATTATGTATACAGAATTTCTTCCATGTGTGCAGGCCAGAAGACGGCACCAGATCTCATTATAGATGGCTGTGAGCCACCATGTGGTTGCTGGGAATTGAACTCAGGACCTCTGGAAGAGCAGCCAGTGCTCTTAACCACTGAGCTATCTCTCCAGCCCACCTGCCTTAAAAAAAAAAAAAAGATTTATTTATTACATATACAGTGTTCTGTATGTATGCTTGCAGGCCAGAAGAGGGCACCAGATCTCATTACAGATGGTTGTGAGCCATCATATGGTTGCTGGGAATTGAAAGCAGGACTTTTGGAAGAGCAGCCAGTGCTCTTAACCACTGAACCATCTCTCCAGCCCCTGAGATCTGTCTAAAAAAAAAAAATCTCCCTCAAAAAGCCAAAGGCATAGTACAATGGTACTTTTAACTCCAGCATTTGAGAGGCAGAGGCAGACAGATTTTTGAGGTACATGGTGAGACACTGTCTCCAAAAAAGGTATTGTTCCTAGGGTTTAGGCAGTTGCTAGGTGTCAGAACTCCCCTGGAGACAGGGGTGGGGCCCCAGGAACATTAGCTGTCGTTGTAGCCTGCTTACCCACTCACCCTTCCTCACCTTTCCGAGCCCTCCTTTAGGTTCTAGTACCAGTGAGGATGCTATGGACTTGAAGCGGTGGCCCTTGCTGGCTCATTTCTGTCACAAGAATCTCAGAGTATGTTCATCTGAGAGGCTCAGGGATAGCATCACTAACTCTGTGTGTGACCTTTCAGCCTGCCTCATGGTTATAGAATGGCTGCCATAGCTCCAAATCTCCCACGTGTTCCTTTGGATGTAGAAACCTTGTCTAGCAGAACTTCATGTAGAACCATTTAGAACACCTGTGCCTACACCCACTACAATGCCCAGGGACACCAGGTGGCCTACTAATCCTACTCAAACTGGAGTTCTGCTCAGAATGGGACAGCGAGGCCGGGGGCAGGAAGCCCTTTGTGATGTCTGATGTATCTCCCTCCTTCACTGTCCGTGGCCTTGCCCTCTTCCCTTGTATTTCTCCTCATGTAGAAGATGACAGAGCACTCCATGGAAGCCATGTCCTTGGGGACTTCTCCCACCCTCAGTGCTGCCATTAAGAACCACCTTGAGGTGTCAGTGAGCCTTGTGCAGGTGGCAGCCACTCGGTATGTGGCTCAGTTGTGTCTTCTGAACTTGCTTGCAGCTGATTGGGGCAATGGCACTTTTATCATGTCATAGTGTCATGTGATACTATTCCTGAGATAGAGTGAACAAATGCCTACCCACCCCAAGCGGAGAACCAATGGTAGCCAAAGTAAGAATACTGCTGAAGTCTAGCTTGGTGAGGAACAGAAGTGACTCGAAGACAGCTGCATCACTGTGGTGGTTTGAATGAGAATGGCTCCATAGGCTCAGGTGTTTTAATACTTGATCAGCCCCAGGTGGTGATGCTGTTTGGGTGGGTTTAGGAGGTAAGGCCTACTGGAGGAAGTATGCCACTGGGGTTGGGCTTTAGGGTTTAAAAAAAACATGCTGTAGAGATAGCTCAGCAGTTGAGAGCACTGGCTGCTCTTCCAGAGGACCTGGGTTCAATTCCCAGCACCCACATGGTAGCCTATAACTGTCTATTACTCCAGTTCCTTGAGACCTGACATCTTCATGCCAATGCACATAAAATAAAACAGTCACGCTGTTCTCAGTTCACTCTTTCTGCTTCATGCTTGTGGTTTGCAATGTGAGTTCTCAGCTTGTTGCTCCAGTCATCATGCCTGCTCTCTGCCAAGCTTCCTCACTGTGCCAGGGATGAACTCTTATCCCTCTAGAAATGTAAGCACACAAACTGCCACACCAGTACGGCAACTGTAGTTCTTCTGAGCGAGGGACTTCAGGATTAACACACAGCACAACTTCAGGTTCTGCAGACAAGCCTTTATTCCACTTTCTCACACAGTATATATAGCCCTCAGCAGGCGAGGCTGAGCCAGCAAAAGCAATAAGCTCAACACCGTAGGGGTAAGCATCTTTAGAAACATTGATGAAAACAACAGATTGTTTTGTTCTTGTTTTTGCTCTTGTTTTTGGGACAGCCAACCACAAGAGTGCAAAACAGACCAAGTGGGGGACCCAACAACAAACCCCTTCTTTTGTAAGTTACTTTGATCATGATGTTTTATCATAGTAATGGACAAGTTGATGTGGGATTCCCCTCTGTATGCTGTGAATACCATTGGTTAATAAAGAAACTGGCTTGGCCTGATAGGGTAGAACTTAGCTAGGCAGGGAACACTAAACTGAATGCTGGGAGGAATAAGGTGAAGGGAAGGAGAAGCTATGGAGGCGCAGCTAGAGATAGCCAAAACTTTGCCAGTAAGCCACTGCCACATGGTGATACACAGATTAATAGAAATGGGTTAAATTAAGTTGTAACATCTAGCCAATAAGAAGCTAGAGCCCCTGTAGCACATGTGTGCATGTTTGAGGTCAGAAGAGAACATTGGACCTCCTGAAATTGGAGATACAGACACTTGTGAGGTGCCATGTGGGTGCTGGGAATAGAACCTGGGTACTTTAAAAGAGTGATAAGTACTCTTAACTGCTGATCCATCTCTCCAGCCCAGATGCTTACTCTCATGCTAGTATTATCTCTCTGTTGTCTTCAGCACTGGAGAGTGAACCTAGAGTCTTAAGTACGCTAGGCAGGTACTCCATCACTGAACTCTATTCCCAGCCCTCTTCTTGTTATTTGTGGTCAATATCTGGGCCAGGCATTTCCAGGTTCTGGGCGTCTAATTAAAGTAACTGAAATAGGGGTTGGAGAGATGGTTCAGAGGTTAAGAGCATTACCTGCTCTTCCAAAGGTACTGAGTTCAATTCCCAGCAACCATATGGTGGCTCACAACCATCTGTAATGGGGTATGGTGCCCTCTTCTGGCCTGCAGGCATACACACAGACAGAATATTGTATACATAATAAATAAATAAACATTTAAAAAATAAAATAAAATAACTGAAATAAAAATGCACGCAGATTATTGAAAAGCAAAGCAACAGTACAAATCAGATGTCCCGTAAACAGCAGCAGGACACATGAGTGAGATTGTGCTCAAGGCTCAGGTATGTTTGGAGCTTCCTTTAATGGTGTCCCATAAAAGCAGGGACTGCTGTAGAGGCAGAGTGAGGGTGATTGCCTGCTTGGGTTGAAGGGTTTGGGTTACATACTCCTCTCTACTGCTACAAATAAATCTGCATGTGACCCAGCCGTACCACTTTGGGTGTATGCCCAAAGGACTTAGCATCCTACTCCAGAGACACTTGCTCAGTCATGTTCATTGCTGCTCTATTCACAATAGCTAGGAAATGGAAACAACCTAAACATCTTTCAATGGACAGATGGATAATGAGAATGTGGTACATATACACCATGGAATGCTATTTAGCTATAAAGAAAACTGAAATTATGAAATTTGCAGGAAGGAGCTAGCAAAAAATTGTATTGAGTGAGGTAACCCAAACATTGCGCCTGATGTTCCTAGCTCCAAATCTTCAGATGTGAGTATATAACCTGGGGCAACTGCAGAAGCCAGGAAATGAAAAAGAGACCATGGCAGGGGTGCGGTAGAGAGGGGGACACCAAGGGTGCAAGAGATTTGGAGTGAGAAGTGGGACAACCAGCAGGGGTATTTAGTTAGAGAATGAGAGAGAGATTAGTACAGAAGAATGAGGGAGGAGAATAGAACAATAGTAAGGATGTTTGAAAAAGTCATAAGAAAACATGTTACCTATCTACCTAACAGTACATATAATACATATAAATCTGTGTATGCCTATGTATTTTAAGTAAAAATTTCCTATCTGGACTGACAATGCTCCCTCCCCACACCCCAGAGCCACAGACAGTCTAATGAAACTCCAAAGCATAAGAAATGTTCTTTTGAGGATTGATCATTGTTGTCCAGGGAAGTTAAAGGTGAGTCCCTATTGCTGAAGACACCATGTTTTTTGGACACAGGACCCAGAGGTCCAAGCTGGTACTGATCTGAAAGCCTCCTCCCCAAGACTGGCTTTCATGACAGCAGAAGGTGCCGTGCAAGCTTCCAAGGGAGGACAGTGACCAATAGTCTCACCCCGCTATGACGTCTATCAACAGAATCAACAATCAGCATGGCATGATATCCTTAAGGGTGCAACAGTGGCACACATGCCTTGGAAGTAACCAACAGCCCTTCAGTTGGACCTGCTCAAAAAGAGGGATACCATGTCTGGTAGATACTGGAAACCTAGCCAACTACAAAGGGCTAGTGAAGTCCTGGATCTTGGAGGAGAATCTACCACCATCATTTTCTAAACCAACATAACTCCTAACTACATCCTAAATATTTATCCTTATACTCATAGATAAGTAGAAGTCTTATCCCCCATAAAATAAACGTTTCCTTGCAAAATACAGAAACATTACAGAAAACCACAACCAATCAAAAATGTGAAGAACAAGTGATACACCCTACAACACGACTCTCACGCCTAAGGCTCAGGATCATAGCAGAAGAGGGAGTGGAAAGATCGAAAGGGCCATAGGAACGGCAAGTTTACTGTGAGATTTTGTCTCTTAGAAATGTCTGAGAAGCTATACCTCCAAAATGTCATCAACATGGCTGCCTGAACAAGACCTGTAACAAGGATGGTATCAATAGATAGACAAGGTAATACAGAAGGTGGAAGCGTCATGGGGCCTCAAGTAAAACCACTATAGGTAATGACTGGGCAAAGATGTGTTACATTTGTTTATGCTGCATTTATATGATGGAGGAAGGTCATTGGTTAAATAAAAAGAAACTGCTTAGTTAGGAGATAGGTGGGAGGAGTAAACAGAACAGAATGCCGGGAGGAAGAGGAAGTGAGGGCAGACTCGACAGCTCTCCACTGGGGAGCAGACGCTTCAGAGAGAGACGCCATGCCCCGCTCCCGGGCAGACACACGCGATGAAGCTCCGACCCAGGATGGACTTAGGCTAGAATCTTCCCGGTAAGACCGGTGCTATACAGTTGATAAGAAATGGGCTAGTCCAGGTACGAGAGTTAGCCTAGAAGAGGCTAGGTAGAAATGAGCCAAGCGGTGTTTAAATGAATACAGTATCTGTGTAATTATTTCGGGTAAAGCTAGCCGGGCAGGCGGCTGGGGTGTTGGGGACGCAACCCCGCCGCCGCTCATATTACTACATTTATATAATGAGGCAAGACTGTGCTTTTAATTATATAAAGATGTATTGCATTTGTTTCACCTTGCTTGGTCTAATAAAGGCTGAATGTCCAATTGCTAGGCAGAGAAAGGATAGGCGGGCTGGCAGGCAGAGAGAATAAATAGGAGGAGAAATCTAGGCTTGGGTTGGGGGGGGGGAGGGAGAAACAAAAGAGGAACTAGAGAAGGAGGAAGAGAGAGTGCGGGACACACCCGGGGCAGAATCCAGGCAGTCATCAGCCAGCCAGACACCAGAAGCAGAGAAAGTAAGATATGCAGAAAGAGAGAAAAGTAAAAAGCCCCGAGGCAAAAGGTAGAGAAGAGAAATAGGTTAAGTTAAAAGAGACAGCCAGAAGTGTGCTTAAGCTAAGCCAAGCATTCATAATTAATAAGAAGACATGTGTCATGAAGAAAAACCTGGACAAGAAACAGTTTTCCTCAGGTAAGATACCCCAAATTGGTTACGAAGTGTCCTGAGACTTACTCTTAGTCCTGAGATCATACACATAGAAGTAACGTTATACAGACTTAGCAGGTTGTATTTATCTATTTAGGAATATGTGTGTCTGTGTGAGTGTGTATGTAACCACAAATTTGAGAGAGGGCAAGGGGGATACATGGGAAGGGTTGGAGGGAGAAAAAGGAAAGGGAAAAATGATGTAATTTACTTTTCTTAAATCACCGGAATCCCAAAGAAACAGAGAGGGGGTGTTGAGACACATGCTGGTGTCTGTGGCTTTTGTGTGTATCAGATCACCATAGACATGCAGTTATGACTTTGCAGGTCTTTTTTAAATTGAAATCAAGGTGTCCTCTAGCTGTATTTTGTTCTGAAGTTTCTTTAAAACAACACAGGTTTTTGCTCTTTTATTTTTTGTTTTTGACCTTTCTACCTTTGGGTTGACCTTGAACTCAAACCCGTCTTCCTGCCTCAGTCCTAGAGCTGGGATTACAGATGTGTGCCAACACGCCTGGCTGTCTTGAACTTTTCAAGATTCTAGAAATTACCCACGGCCTACCATGGCCTACCTACCCATGTGTACTCCTCCCATCTTAGCAAGTCCAGGACTGGGATAAGTCTTTCTCATGTCTGCCTCACTTTGACTTCTCACTCCTCCTCTTGTTAGAGTCACTGTGACTATGGACGACCCAGTGGAACACTTCAGGAACATCCCCTCTCTCTGAGTCCTCGGAGTCAAGCAGGACAACATATTCACAAGTTCTGGCCATTTGGATAGAGACATTCTTGTGGGGTATTATTTCACCCACTACAAGGTAGAAACAATACGTTCGATATAATGGGCTAAACTCTTTCACATTTGCTGTGTCTCGGATAGGCTTGCAGATTTGCCAGTATCACCATACCTCAATCAAGGTAAAAACAAGATTTAAAAAAAAAACACTCCAGCAAGTACAAGGAAGTCAAAGAAGAATGGATCGCTGCATACTGCAAAAAGATAGCAGTATTAGCTAACTTTTCACCAGAATGATGGAGGGCAGGTGCTGAGCACAATGGAGGCGCCGAACAGGATGAGGCACTGAAGATGACGGTACAGGCCTGTGACCCCAGCACATGGGAGATGTGAGGAAGAGGACCAGGGAGGACTCAAGGTCATCCTACCACAGAATCTCTGTGGTCATCTTGAGATACACGAGATCCTGTCTCAAAACAAAAAATAGGAACGGTGGAAGCCATCCCCAGTGGACTAACAGCTTTAATGTGCTCACCGTGGGGAAACGACACACACTCAGGAGCCCATTAACAGCAAAAGTGGAATAAAAGTTCTTCTCGATAAACAAAACTAAGATGACCTGCCATTTTCAGCCCTACACTCCAAGAAACACCTTGTACTGAAAATAAATAATATTGGTCAAACTCGGTTCTTCTCTGGTGAAGGAGATGCTGAACAGATGGGCAAACATGAAAAGCAATGTAAAGGAAGAGTTGTAATATGTTATTGCATGATTACCCTGACACAAAATATGCCATGCAAGATGGGCAAGCTGAGTATTACGGTACACGCCTGTTATCTCCGTACTTGGAAGGTAGAACCAGGAGGATCTGGAATTCAAGGCCAGTGTCAGCTATATGAGAACATGCCTCAAAAAAGGGAAGAAAAAACTAAACACACACACACACACACACACACAATCAGTTGTGTGCTAGACATGGTAGCAAACACTTGCACTCTCTAATAACAACGTGGGAAATAGAGGCTGGAAGGATCAGGAGTTCAAGGTTATTCTTATTTTCATAGCCAGTTTGAGATTAGCTTGGATTACATCAGACCCTGTCTCAAAAACAAACTAAACGTGTCGAAGAAAATTAGATGCCTGACATGGTGACTCAAACTTGCAATTCCAGAACTCAGGAGACTGAGGCAGGATGATCACTGGGAGCTTGAGGCAAGCCTGATTACAGTAGGCCACTCTGTTTCAAAGAAGCAAACAAAAAAGTAAAGGACAAGGGGTGTGTGGGGTGGGGGGAGAATTGAAAGTGGAAAAAGAACACCAATGGGTACGGCTCAGTGGTAGAGCATTTAGCATGTCCAGCAGGACCTCATCTAATTAATCTTTTTTTTTTCTTCCCGAGACAAGATTTCTCTATATAACTGTCCTGGAACTCACTCTGTAGAGCAGACTGGTCTTCAACTCTCCTGAGTGCTGGGATTAAAGGCTTGCACTATCATCGCCCAGCTCTAATTAATTTTAATTGCGGCGACAAAGGCCGTGTTTGCAATCCCATCAGTCTCAGGTAGTACTTTGACACACCTCTTTGAGGGACAAGCAAACACAGGTGTACTAGTCACCTCGCTTCCCCTCGATTCGGCCACTTTTAGTGTTCAGTGTCCTGTTCTCTCAGGAGGTTTCCTTGATCTAAGAACACTGAGTTGGTTGGTCACCCTGGAGGCAGGGCTAGCTGAGGACAGAGGAGAGAGAAGACTAAGCAGATGGCAGGCTCAGAACCAGTTTCCAGATAGAGGTCCTAGGACCTCATCTCTGACCCACCTTGAAGTCAGGGCCAGCCTTTGGGGTCTAAAGGGTCATAGCAGAGTTCTGTTCAGGGTTTGGGTGGCTCTACTACCCAGATAATAGCCAAGGTCAGCAGCTGCCCCCAGCAGTCAGAGGACGGATAAGACTGCTCTGGACAGAGCCACCGTACACATCAGTCACGTGTCCTCCTTGGCATGACCCTTTTTCTTTTACACACCTCAGGAAATAACATGCCAAGTTCTGGTGAAGAGCCCTCCAGTCCATCTGCATGACTTGAGAAATCTTGTCTATCCCTGGAGCCTCAGCCCTGAGACCATGCTCAACACTCATTCCCTACCCACTTCCCATCCTGCCCAGTCCTCCCGGGTGCTGACCTGCCAGTGCTATTTGACGAGCCTCTGCCATCTACTCTTTGCTTTGAAGAATGACTTTTTTTGTTTTCTTGTTTGTTTAGTTTTATTTTGTTATTGATACAGAGTCTTCTATAGTCCGAGTTGATCTTGAACTCACTGTGTAGTTTGATACCTTCTGGATTCTCCTGCCTCCACCTCTCAAGTATTGAAATAGAGGTGTGGAAAAATACGGCAGCCCAGGCATAGCTTCCTAACTCACTTCCAGTCACTTTGTTGTCCTAACCCTACTCTGCACGGGAGGCTCCATGATTCTCCCACACAGATCACATCCTGAGGCTCCCTTGCTTCGAATCCCCTCCCTCAGTGTCCCAGCACTCTACTCCTCTCCATCAACTGCTTCTTCTCCACTCTCAGCTGCCCAAGCCATGGCCAGCTCCTCCAGTGTGCTGGCCTCATGCCTATCCTGGCTCCGTGAAGCCAAATCTTGGGGCTCTGGTGGCCTTGACAGAGGCCTCTGTTTTCAAATATCAGTATGCCACCCCTCTCCCCAGTACTCCTCTAGTGGGGGCCATTCTAACAGCTCCTGTCTGTCACCCTTCCCCAGTCTGAAGACAGCATACTGTTTCCAGCGGTGTCCCTGCCCAACGAGAAGGCCAGATGAGAGGATCCGAGGACCGACAGAACCAGGAGCCTGAGGTTGAGCAGGCAGGGCAGATAGAGCCAAAGCCAAAGGTCTTGAAAGTGCGACTGTGAGGCTGGAGGGAGGGTGGACTGTCTTGCAGCCCAAGTGTTTAGAGCTGGGGAAGATGGATTGGAGAGTCAGAAGAAGCCAGGACGCACGATGCCCTCTGCTGGGCCGCCCCTCCCCTGTCCTAGAGGACAGAGGCCTCCCCCTCTCCTTGCTGTCCTCACTTGCTAGCAGGCTTGGGCCAGGCCATCAGGATTCCCCTGATTGCATTCTTTCATGCCAGTGCCTTTTCTACAGCAAACGCCTGCTAATGCCTCCTTTATCACGGAATTAGGGGATTTGAGGCCGATTGCACAAAGGGTCCTCGATAGCGCGGTAATCAAACGCCAATCGGCCCCATCTCAGGCAGGCAGGGGAAGAAAGCGAGCACCGGGGATTAGCGGGGGTTCGCTGCCAGGCGGGGCCGAGATAGCATCGGCGCCGCTGCAGGCGAAGCTTCGGGAAGGGCTTCAGCAGGCCGCGGAGAAAGGCCGGCTTAGCGCCTCGCACCAAGGATTCTGAAACCATTAGAGGGGATTAACACCCAGGTTAATCTGCTTTGGCTGCTCAATTGTCACAAGCAGGGAACATTCCTGAGTTGGAGAGACCTGAGGTCTCAGTTTCCCCAACAGTAGTGTGTTCAGAGGCAGAGGCAGAGAGGCCCTTGGAAGAGTCCAAAGCGCCGGCTGAGTGAATTTGGGCAGCTGCCGAGTGTGAAGCCTGACTGGTCTTTGGTCCACTATGACTCTCCTCTGTGGACCACCAGGGGACACAGCATAGAGCCTCTGTCCTTTCCCAGGGGACACAGCATAGAGCCTCCATCCTTTCTCAGGCAAATGGAAGGACCCCCTTTCCCTTTATGGACCCACACCATAATGAGGTTCCAGTTTTCCCAATTTGGGTTTCTCAGGAGGGTGAACATACTTCCCATAGTGTAGGGCCAGGAGGCAGGCTGCAAGCTTTCCAGATGATCCAGATGCTGAGACAAGCAAGAAGCCGTCGTTTGCAGCCCCCTCCCGCTCGTTTTCCCCTTGGGATCACTTTCCAAGGAAGAACCAATGAAACATATTTGTTGACTGACTCTCTGACAAGGCTGAGTGACACCACCCCTTTTTCTCCAGTCGCTTCGGTGGAACAGGGTGAGGCTTTGCTGTCTAGGGACTCCTGATCTCGTCTTTGATCTCCATCTGGGTGTTCTCATCTGATCAATGAGGCTGGCCCACAGGAGGCGGGGCCAGGCCAGGATAAGCATGTACCGGGTCCAGCAGTGCAGCATGTGCTCATTGCTACAGTCTGTACAAACACAGATCCCTCTTGAAGCTACTGAGAGAGCCCAGAGCTGGGGACTCAGAGATGTACCTGCTCCTGGTCTCTTCCTCCATGGAAATGCAAACATTATGCCTTTGACAAACCCAAAATTGCAACAGGTGACTGAACTGGAGCTAGCCGGGTACCAAGGATGTGCAGGCCAGCACAAGAAATTAGTGGACCCTCTTTGGTCCCCAACCTGTGCCCTAACCGGCACCGAACCACTAAGATCCAGGGAAGGCAACGATATGATGTCTTTCCTTCCTTCGTTTAGTAATGACTAAAGACTTCCCGGCCTAGGCTCTATACACGGAAAAACCACATTGTCATCTCTGAGTTTGGATACGAGCTCACAGGAAGACAGAGGTGAGAGGGTAGTTGTGAAAAAAGGATTAGGCTCCTGACCTGCTCAAGGGTTACACAGGACCTCATGGGCAGTTAGAATCACAGGGCAAAGATGGAGAGCCAGGAAGCGCGGTCCAGACAGAATGATTCACAAGGGGTGGAACTCTGGGACTTGGAAGGAATGGTCTCTTCAAATTAAGGGGTTAGGAGTTGCCAGGGGGCGCCATTACACACCGCAGAGTGAACTGTGGTGGTTGAGCAAGCGAGAGGAGTGGTGCTGGCAAGCGAGCGCAGGAAAAGGAGTGCCCGCGAGGGCTCTCCGGATTAGACAAGCAGCCGAGACCGAAGCAGCAGGAGTTCGGAGTCAAATACACACACGCAATTCCTACGGTTGCCTGCAGAGTGCGTGCACCGCCCCTGACTACGGGTGTGGCCTCGTGACGCCATCAGTAAGCGCCTCGCGACGTACTCTGGCTGGCTTGCTGCGGCTCTGGATAAAGGATGCCTGACTCCGAGATCTGGAAAGCTAGCTCTTTTTCCAGAAGTGAACTCCGCAAAGCTTCGCTCGAGCAGTCTCTTCTGTAGCCCTCTATGGCAGCATGTAGAGGCGCTCTCGTGTTCTGCTCTGTTCGTCCGGATCAGCTTTTGGATCATGGTCGCAGGCATTGTAGTTTTCATCTTAGAGCCCCGGGATAGCGGGTGACGTGAGGCGCTGCCTTGTTCAGGAGGGCCTGGCGCACAGCCAGCCTGTGTAGGTGTGGACCGCTGCGCCCACTAGTCAGAGAGCCTGGGCTACTCTCTTCTAGTCAGTGCCTGAAAACCGCCCCGGGGCCTGGGAGCGCTCAACGCTGCACTTCTCTGGTAGTGAGGCTAATGAGGTAGGCATTTCAGCAGAGCTGGGGACCAAAGGAGTGAGGTGGCTTGTCTTCTGGGCTCACTAAGGCAATGCCTTTGGAGTATAGGGTATTTAGGTCGGAGCTTCCAACTTAAGCATTGCCAGTGGAGGATAAACTGTGATAGCTGTGACTGCCCTTCACTGAGAAGACAGGTATGGCCCCTGTCTTAAAGGCCACACTGGGAGCTCAGGGTTTGCCAGGTGAGGAGAATGCTCTCGGGTATTCGCCAGGAGAGAGTGTGAGAAGGAAAGTTTTCAGGGCCACACTCCCCATTATTCTTTTAAGCTAACCCTTCTCTCGGCCCGCATCTCCATCCCTTAGTCCTAGGTGTGTCAGGACCTCGTGGTCTGAGATCTTGAGGAAGCTAGGAGTTCCTCAGACCCTAACTCTGAGCCTTATACCTATAAATTTATAAATCCAGAAATCTGTGAAACATGAAATTAAAAGCCAGCAAGAAAACTAATATTGGAACCCCCAGTGTGGCTTTTTTGGATACTAAACTCATTCATCACCTGCACAGGGACGTAGAAAATTCCAGCTTTAAGAGGAGCTTCACAGAGTTCAGAATTGGCAAAGACCTGTCATCACTCAGAGACTATTGTTCTTCCTGGCATAATTCTGAGGATTGTGTCCCTCTGCTGTGCAAGCTTCATAACCTCCTGGGAGTCTTTCCAACATAGGCTATGTCTGTTTCTCCCCCTCCCCCTGAGACAGAGTTTCTCTGTAGCTTTGGAGCTGGTCCTGGAACTCACTCTGTAGACCAGGTGGCCTCAAACTCACAAAGATCTGCCTGTCTCTGCCTCCCAACTGGCAGGACTAAAGGCATGCGCTACCACTGCCCAGCTGTCTCTGGGGTTTCAAGGAGAGGTAGGGTTTGTTCTGCAGAACATCTTGATCAGAGACTACATATTTCTCTGCCTCCACTGCTAACAGATAGACCATTCCAGCCTAGAGGCCTAATCTGCATCATCTGCCTTCAGTCTCTGCAGCCGTCCTGGTTGAATGCACTTTACTCTTGAAGACCCCTACCTTTTTCTCCCAAACAGTTAACTTCCCAACTTGTCAGAGGTTTTGAATGGGTTCCTTCAGGCACTCCCTCCCCACCAGACTCAACCACTATAACAAGGTTTCCTATACAACGGAGCCTATGGTGTGAGGCCACCAGGGCACCTGTATTCAACCCTTGGAGAAATTAGATGTAGCCTGGTCACCATTTCTGACTGGGCTGAGGCACAGGGATCCTGGAACAGTCAAGGGTCATCATGTAACCTGCTTGAGGGCCAGTATAGCCACGACCTTTCCTTTGAATGGCATGGGCAGGGGCTCTAAGCTCTGTGATGGCGCCACCATGACAGTAGTGGGCAAAGGTACTCCTCTTGGGCAGCAGCCGGGCTTTACTTGTCTCAGATGCACCATGGACCCAGGGAGACTGTAAGGCACTAGTGAGGTTGTCAGGTCCAGGTTCCCTCCCTACAGAGATCATACTTCAGACACACTGCCCAGTGGTGTGCACTCTCTTAACCCCATTTCTTAGATTAGGGACTTGTGGTTAGGTGATTTGCCCAAGGTTGTGCAGAAAGTGGGCAAGGGAAGAGCGTGATCCAAGGGAGTGGACCCCCAGGGAGCCAGTGCCTCTGTACTACCACAGCCAAGGTGGAGTTCTAAAGTGAGCCACCTGGGTCTTGGGGCCTAGCTCTGGTGTTAGAGGAAGCAGGGGCAGCCCCTGGTGGTGGGGGGACTAGACTTTGTGGGTGGGGGCTTTCTCTGTTGAAGAGGACCACTGAGATCAGTCTATCAAGGCTTGCACACCATACCTACCTACATGTGGTCCTCATCTGCTCTGCACTATTTTCCCTTCCACACGTCCTGCCTAGGCTTCATGGCTGCTTCTGCAGAATCTGCCAGTCTTCTCCAAAGGCCCAGGCCTACAGGGAACCTCCTGTCAAAATGGGTTTTTTCCAGGGTCAGACAAAGGCTTGTATGTAACCTCTAGCTTCCCAGGAAGCTGCCTCTGTCCTAGCATAGCTGGGAGTACCCGTTGGCAGTGTTCTATTCATTGAGTTTCTCCTCTTGGTCCATGATTCTGGCAGAAGTGGGCAGGGCCACAGTGACCTTAGGCTCAGCTATATAGCCTCTAGCCTCGAACTGGCTTTCATCTGTGCCTGGGCTGTGAGGTATAAGGCCTCCAGATAGGGAATACCTGCTTGATGTTCAGGGGCAGGGATTGAGGCACCAAGATGTTGTGTCCTCCCCTTACCCCCATTTCTGCTTAAACAGCTAGCTACCTCTTACCCTGCGAGAAGCCCTATCACCCCTACTTATAATCTTGAGGGACACAGGGTCAGTGTCTCCATGCCTCAATCCCAAGCACTTCTTAATATCCTCTCCCTGAAAAATCAGTTCAGATTCAGAGGCTGGGTTGGCCATGCCACAGGTTAACAGGCTTGGACGTCCTGGAACCAACTCACTCAGTGAGGGGCAGAGGAACCCCTGGAGTATTATTTCATGCCAGCCCTTTGGCCTATCCACGTCTGTCTGCCAGTCCACTGAGAACCTTGTGGCTATACCCTTCAACGGACAGCAGGACCTACCTCACTTGCCTTATTAAAGTCAGGAAGTAGCACAAATTCGTTTTGGTTCCATGCTGGGCCTCTTAAAGGCGCTGTCACTAGGGGTTGCTGAGCTTTCCTACTGCTCTGCCTGCTGCAGTGTCTTCAGGTGGAGGGTATGCTGGCCCGAGGAGGCTCAGTCACCAATATCCCCCCAGCTACAAAGGGATGGACAGGAGAGTGCGACAGGATCCGGTTTATTCTCCTTGGCAGGGTGGTCCTGAGAGTGGCAGGTGCCACCCTGTCCCGGGCAGAGGGAGGGCCCGAGGGCCATTTAAGGCCAATGGCGGGAGAAGCAGGGGGGCTTGTAGCCCCTGGAATGCGGTGAAGCCAGGCCGAGGCCCGGAGGCAGCTGTGGTAGGCCAGGGCAGGGCGCCCCTACCATCGGGGGTGGAAGGCACCGGACTGTGACCTGACCATGACTCCAAGGCCGTGGACCAGGGCACACAGGCGCCCCAGGAAGTGGGGCACAGGGTCACGTGACATAGAACATGAAACAGGCACATGGCTCACAAGCAAGCACATGGATAAGTGAGCACATATTCACAGGCTAAAGAGACACCCAGCCATGGCCAGGCTGGACACAGATACAATAGTAGTGTCACATACAGACCGCATGGGAGACAAAGAACTATGGAACACATGGTAGTCACCATGAACAGACCAGGCCACAGAACGTAAGGGACAAGGGAAGGGGCCTTTTGGCACTACTGCACTGGAATCATAAGAGTGGGTGGCGGGGTCTGGTCTGGGACACCCCGCCGCACCCTCTAGGCTTAGTCTGTCTTCCAAACTTTATTGAGCAGCTTTACCACCTCATCGTAGATGATGAACACGATGGCCACATCTAGGCAGACTCGGCCCAGGCGGGGAACAGTGCCCTTGTAGAACCTGGGTGGAGCAGAGGGTCGGAGGTGAGAACGAGGGAGGAACAAGCTGGGGGAAGAGCAGGCAAAGTGTTCTAGAAAGGGCACTCTCCAGATACTGGAGGGACAGAAGAACGACAGCCCAGACAGGGCCTGGAATGGGGTTAACAGCACTGCTCTATCCTACTCACGCCTTGGGTCCCTCATTCTTCAGGATCTGCAAGCCACAGTCCAGTGTGTTCCGGTATTTGTGTGCCTCCAGGCCCTGCAGGACACCAGAGAGCCAGAGTGCTTAGCCGCTAACCCACCTGGGGTTCTTGTCCCCACTTTCTCAGCCCCCCATACCTACCTGCATCCTGGTCTTGATCACATCCAGAGGCGTGTTCCCAAAGACACTGGCTGCACCAGCAATGGCTCCAAAGACCCCCGTGATCAGTGGATTCATAGGCTTGTTGGGATTGTCCCCTGAATTGGAGCACAGTTGCAGTCAGAACACCAGGGAAGGTCAGGGGGGAGCTTAGAGTCAACAAAGAACCTAGGGTAGGGCCCGGGAAAGCACCCCTCCTCTTCCTGTCTGAAAGCCTTCAGTGTTTGGAACGGGTCTCTAGGCCACAGGTATACCTCGGTACCAGTTGCGAAGTGAGGTCATAACGAAGAATCGGATGGCTTGGTTTGAGCCCTGCTTCAGTACAGTTGCTGTGAGGCCTTGGTACGTCCCCTTTAGTCCTGGGGGCAAGCAGACATGGGGTCAGGCTGGAGCCTTCCAGGTCCCACCTGTAGGCAAGGAGGACCCACTCAAGTAGAGGCTCTTCCACTTGGCTGAGGTCTTAATTCTCTGGGGCTTACCTTGTTCCCGAACAATCTCCCTAACCCCGTGGAAAAATCCTCGGTACTTGGGGTTGGGGGAAGTCTGGTCGTGAATGAACTTCACCTGAAAGGGAGGAAGCAAAGGCGCTGACTCCTGGCCACATCTGAACTTTAGCTAGCAGACCCAAAGCCCACAGAGGTCACACCAAGCATGGAGATCCCCAGTTCTTCTGCATGAAATGCCCTGGCTCTCCTCCCATACTGTTTTGGAGTGATTACACACAGGCCTCAAGACCTCAGAGGGGTCCCCAGCATCCTGTTTGCTATTTTCTACACTTGGGACAGTGAGTTATGTCAGTTTTTTTTTTTTTTTTTAACTATAAAAGTCGCTCTAAAGACTGCTCAGCCGGGACTGGTGGCACACGTCTTTAATCCAAGAACTCAAGAGGCAGAGGCCAGGCAGTCTCTGAGTTCAAGGCCAGCCTGATCTACAAAATGAGTTCCAGGACAGCCAAGGTTGTTGTTACACAGAGAAACCCTGTCTCAAAAAAACCAACGAAACAAGACTTTGTTCACGTTTTTGTTACAGGTGGGCAGCCTCCACAGGTGGGTGGCCCCTTCCTGCCACCCCTAAGATGCACTCACCATGAACCTGGTGTGTATGTGTGGGGATCGTTCCCACCTTCACCGTTTCCATGGGGCACACGGGCCTTAAAGCCTGGGATAATCCCATGAGCCTCAAAGTACCCTGACTACCCTTGAAAGCCTCAATCTCTCACCTTGATGGTCTCCATGGGGCACACGACCACCACTGCCTCCGCCACGCCGGCGCCCAGACCACACAACAGCCCTCTCTTGCTGTCGAGCCGACCCTGAGCATCCCGCATTTGATTGCTGAGGAACTCGAACGTCCCGAACCTAAAGAAGAAGGCGTGTGAGAGGATCGCTGAGGCCACTCCCTCCGGGTCGCTCAGACAGAGCCGAGTCTCACCTGACAGCCGCCTTGGGGATGGAGCCGTAGAGCAGGGAGCTGAGGCCGCGGTACAGGCCCAGGACGCCATGGCTGCGGACAGTTTGCCGCACGCAGTCCCCTACGGGAGGCGCGGTCAGGACCCTGGCTCCTCCGCCCCACGGTGCCCCCCACGCCACCCCGCGGCCGCCCCTCCTCACCGATGCCCCGGTACCGCGGTGGGTGCGCGCGTTCATCTAGCTGCAACTGCGTCTTCACGTACTCGGTCGGGAAGGTGATGCAGATTTCTATGCCTCCCGCCAGGCCGCCTGCAGGGACCGAACGCCCGGGACTAGGGACACCCTGGCCCGGTGGACCCAGCCGCCGCCTCCGCCGTTACCGCGCGGCCCCTCCCCCTCCCGGACTTTGCCGCGTCCCGGCCCGCTACGGGACAGTGCCCACGCCCCCACATGGTGGTCTCCACCTGGCATGTCCAAAAGACTCCCGGGAAGAGCTGGCGCGTGGGCTAGGGGCCCGGGTCGCGCCCCCGCCCCTCCGCCCCTCCGGAAGTTGGGCGGGGCCTGGGCGTCCCCGGCCCACCCGGAAGCGCGGACAGACAGGCGGTTCCGAGTTGGGGTTCGGAGTGGCCCACCTGCCAGGATTGCCTTCCCGGGGTGCGTCAGCTTGGCCTTCCCGGACCCGGGCGCGGCGGCCGTCAGAGCGCGGGGCGCGCGGGGCGCAGCCATGGCGAGCAGCAGGAGGGGCGCCCGGCGTCGACCTCGGGTCCGAGCCTCCGCTGCGGGGCTCTCTGGAGGCGGAGGGGCCAGAGGCTACTGAGACGCCGACCGGTTCTGGTTCTGGAGGCGGGGCGGTCACGTCAGCTCCCGAGCTCCGCCCCGCGTGGTCTGAGCTGAGCCCCGCCCACGTCCCGCCCCGTGCCAGCCGGGAAACTGAGGCTGGGGCGGGGTGCGCTGAGGCACGCGTCGGGGCGGAGAGCGAAGAGCAGCCAATGGCCGAAGCTGGGTCGCGGACGAACGGAGCACCCTGGGGCTGGGGGCGTGGCCTCCGTACAGCGATGCCGTGCCAAGGCGGGTAGGGTAGCAGTGGGTCAAGGTGCAGTTTCTCTAACTCTTAGAGTGGATACACGTGCGCCTGGAGCGCGCCTTGAGGTTATGGTGGGCCTCGAGTGATAGGATTCCCCGAGATCTCGGAGGCGGCAGGGACACATCTTCCCCTGTCGCGTGAGGCCAGCCTTCTGGACACATTGTAGTCACAGAGCTTGGCCTTCGTGTACCCTGCGGGGCAGGGCGATCACTCCACCACTCCCGGAAACAGAATTCTCCTAGGCAGGGTCCCCGGACAAATGCAGGTTCTCATTCCTCTCAGGTTCTAGCAAGTCTTTAATGGCTGAGGGACCTATTAAGTTGGCCTTTGTCCCTCCTACCCACACAATCACCAGGCAGAGCTGCTTTGCTCTGATAAACATGTTTTAATATTCATGGTCGGCAGGAGGCTCAAAGTCTTGTGAGGTCTTTGTTGCCGTACATATCCTCAAAGCCGCCTGGAGGGGGCAGCCTTAGACAGCTTGGGGTGAAACTCCCAGGAATCTTTGCATGCGCTCTCATGGCAGCAGTCACTTTGGGTGGCCAGTGGTCTCCCCAGGCTCTGGATTGGCTCAGAAGCTAATCACTGGGCTTCAGCAAAAAACCTGCCCAGATATTGTACCTCCCAGTTGGGGTCCTTTGCCAGTTGGGGTCCTTTGTGGTTCTGGAGTGCCATGCTTCCCGGAAAGGTTAATAACTGGGTCGAGGGTGTGGTGTGAGCACAGTACCCAGTGCACAAGCAAATTCGAGGAGGCTCCATGCAGGCAGGAACAGTAGAGTATCCATAGCAGATACAATAGGGCTGGTGGGCCGCAGACTGGACACTTAGCTCAGGTGGACAATAGCTGGTGAGGGCCAGTGTGCCAGCTGCCTTAGTACTACAGTATACTCCTCCCCACCTGTGTTAGCGCCACAGTATACCCTCCCCACCTGTGTTAGCGCTACAGTATACCCTCCCCACCTGTGTTAGCGCTACAGTATACCCTCCCCACCTGTGTTGGCGCTACAGTATACTTCTCCCCACCTGTGTTAGCACTACAGTATACTTGGGATCCAACATCCTCTGCAGTCTTTTCCATGCAATCCCAGATGGGCTCTCAGTGCAAAACCCTTCCCAGCACACACCAGTAAGAGATCCCCCAGATTCTGGTGGGTCACAGCACCCAGTCCACAGCTGGGCACAGAGTTAAGGAGAATGCTGGCTGTGCTAGTGTTTCTGGACACACTAAGTGCCATACCTGGTCACCACTGGGTCCTTCCCACCTCCACCCACCCCTCTGAAGCCCAACCAGGGCAGGGCAGCATGAATTTTCTTTGTCTTTCTCTACTGTAGGGTGGCGCCTGCAGAACACATGCATGCATAAGAGCAAGAATGCAGCTCTCGTGCTCTCCAAGTACTCCTCTGGCTTGCTCGGTCTCTCGCAGGCAGTGAGCGTGTCTGTCTGCAAGAGATGAGAGCACATGGTCTGAAGCTCTAGGTAACCATGGAGGAAGGGGCTTCAAGACAGGAACTCCAGAATTAAAACTGAGAACAGGCATCTCTGAGGTCTGGCTGGGCCCCGAGTTCTCTCATGCTTTTCCCATGGGTCTCACTGCCATGAGAGATTCAGACCACCCTTGTCCTTTGTTAAATTGGTCTCTGTATAAGGCTACCCATAGGTTAACAGCCTTCAGGGAAAAGAGAAGCAGATGTCCAATGGAGGGCTGCTCTTACAGAGAGCTGCTGTCTGTGATCCTGAGTAATTAAGCGCTCTTGTAAACTTAAACAGTCTTTGTCTCCTGGCAGCTTATGCCGTGTGGCCAGGGCATGTTGTCTGGATGGGATATTTTGCTGTAACAGGGTGATGGCCCTTCACTGGTCTCTGTGGGGGCCCTTGCTAAGGGCACGGAGCTTCGGGAGGTGCTCTAGGCAGCTGCTAGCATGAATGCCTTTGCAGGCTGGGGCTGGCAGCCCTCTTCCCACAGACCTGTTTATTTTCTAGTCCACACCAACCAGGCCAGCTTCCGTGCCTTGGAGTCATAGTACAAAGCCACGGGGTGTGGCCTTGCAGCACACAGGGCTTCAAGCAGTCTTGGTGTTTAGCAGTAGGTTGAAAGTACTCCTGAGAGATGGTCTTCCCAAGTTTGAGTCAGGTGACACGGGTGCCTGGAGTAGCACTCTGATACACTGTCATCTCGTCACTTCAGTGAGGTAATAAAACTATCCCCTCTAAACTGTTGAATCATTCATTCATTTGTGTGGTAACATTCCTGCCAAGTGCTTGGCAGAAGGGCATCACCCCATTGGGGTCACTAACCAGTGCACCCCAGGCTCAACTGGCTGTTTTGCAGGACTATAACCTGGCTGCATAGAGCCCAGTGGGCTGTACCGAAGGTTTCACTGGATAGCTGTATCCCAGCTGGTACCCACTGCCATTGATAAAGCCACTGCCAGCCAGCCTGCATGTCTCACACTCTGGTGTGAGTGCAACACTCACGTGTTGGTGCAGTTCCTAAGGGGGCTGAGTAGAACTGATACAGGTGGTTCGTACCCAGGCCTACCCCAGCCTCTCAGTGATACAGAGCAGGACAGTACTGGGCAGAAAGCTTCTCCAGCCTGAAGGGAAAAGGTCACTCCTAAAGGCAAACCAGGGCTAGAGAGCAAACAGGCCTGGTCTTAAAGGGACCCACTACCAGAACTGGCCCAGGCTAGAGTCTCCATCAGGGATTGGCTGTGCCAACTGAGCCAAAGCTAATACTTATTTGCCCAGTCATTGTCTTATCATTTAGATGAAGTAGGATACAACTAAGCCCACAGAATTATGCCCCCAGACCAGTTGTGCTCCAGGCAAGCAGACCATATCATGTACAAGTCCTGAGGCACTCTGCTCACTTCCTTTAAAGAGTCATGGCAGCAGCTCCTTGGCCAGTCTGGGACTGTATGACTGCAGCATTCTGCATGGATTGTGTCCCATAGCAGAGGCAACACGACCCGGAACCTGCATGCACTCCCTCCACCCAGTCTCTGCTTACTGCAGAGCAAGTGTGGATACATGACCAGCCTGTTCCTAAAGAGGGCTCTGCAAGGGACCAAATGTGGTCTTCTATGGTCCTGCTGTACCACTCAAAAGTAGCATGTGAAGGTGGGACACTCAGAAGACAGTGGCTCCAACTTAAGGCCAGACACCTAGATATACAAGGAGAGTGCCAGGTTGCTGTGGGCAAGGAAAGGTACTGGTCCAGGTCCTAACCCAATATGAAGCAGTCATCAGTGTGGCTGGTGCTCAAGAAACAGGGAGCTGCTTTTTCTCCACTGTCCTCAAGCCCTTCCAACTGAGAGCCAGGCATGGTAGTGCCTAGCTTCTGTTTCCTCACGTGGAAATGTGGTGTGGCATGTTGTTATGTGTGTGTGTGTTTAGACATGCCTCCGTGAGCCCTGTGCATGCCAGGTACCACTCTACCACTAGCTCCACTCCCATGCTCGCAAGCAATCTCATTTACAGAACTCCCACCGGGAGAAAAGCCTGCCCCTGTGGCTACTGTTTCAAGGCACCTTGCTGGTTTGCCTCAGTGTTGGCTCTTCCTTTGGGACAGGTGTTAACTACTCTCCCTTTTGGAGAAAAGGAGACGGGAACGTCACTTGATGCTGGTCACACAACTCAGTCTGCTTACCCATCACTGTGACCTGTGCTTTTTAGGAGCAACCTTACTACCTCTTGTTTAGACTATCTCCTTTAGACTATAATCCTCACAGCAGCTCAGCTGGCGGCACCCCAGGCCTCACGGCTGCCACTGGCAACCGTCTTTCATCTCATTACTCCCATCTGGGGACACTTTTCACGGTGCTTCCCTGATGGGCACTGTAGCATGAGCACCGTCTTTCTTCCAGGATTCTGAGGCAAGCTCTTATAACAGATATGGGCGCCACTCCTGGCCTCCGTCTCCTACACACAGCAACACATCCCAAGTTGTGACAGGAGGGCCAAAAATACTTTTTGGTTAAACATGCCACTTCCTGCTGGTGGTTTTGCCTGGCTCTGGCTGGAGGAGGCCAGTCCCCAGTAGCACTGCTGCCACTGTTCACTTGTCATGGCTTAGGGGCAGGTATTACAGGGTAAGACCAGGTGACTATGACCCACTAGCTGGTCATCTGAGCATCTCCATGCCCCCCCACAATGGGCAGCACTGAGCCACCTCCAGCTTTAGCTCTCAGGAAGGACCATGTACTCAGTCACCAAGGGCTGGATGAAATGGGATGACCTGAAACACCTTGGTATGAAGTGTGATTTGATCCTGACATTGAGAACTGTGGGTTTTCTGGAGTGTTAGCGACAGGCCAAGCGCTCTGAGAGTTAGGCGCCTGTGCTGCGTGCGTGACAGTCGCTGCCTGTGTACCCTGCGATGGTACCTAGAAATGCCCAAGGACAACAATGAGGACTCAGAGCCTCAGCCATGCTTGCCAGCTGCTGTGACTCCTTAACAGTTGGCACATGGAGCTCTTGAGAGTGAGCAGGCATGATACCACCATGATAGCTGGTTTATGCAACTTTACTTTGCCCCACTGGGGACAGGCTCAAGCTGGACAGAGCTAGCAATGCCTTCAGGGTCTTGGCAGTCCCTTCAGGCTGCCCGACTGGACTAGCAGACTCTTGGATTCAGGTCTGAGCCACCGCTCATGGCAGAAACATGGTTTCAGCTTGGTGTTAGCTTAGGTTTTTAATTTCTCTCAACAGGAAGTGAAGTAGGTGACAGGACATGAATTCTGTCACACTTGTTAGATTGAGTTATAGCCACCTACACGCTGGAGAAGATGCCCTTTGTGGGGGCTTGAGAGACGATTTGGTGGTTAAGAGCATGTGTTCTTGCAGAAGACCAAGGATCAATTCCCAGCACACACATGACTCACAACCATCCATAATTTCAGTCCAGGGAATCCAACTCCCTGTTCTGACTTCCTAGGGCACCAGGAAAAAAGTATGTGGCACATAGACATACTTCTAAGGAAAATACTCATATATATAATATATATTAACATATATATATATATATTAAAAGGAATTGCCTTTTATTCGATTCTTTCTCTACCCTCATCCTTTCTTTTGTTCTCCTGGACATTGAACCTAAGGTCTAATACATGATAAGCAAGTAAGCCACATTCATAACCTCCTCTGTTACTTTTTGCTTGTTTTCTTGAGCTATGTAGCCCAAGCTGGCCTCAGACTTAGTATGGATCCTCCTAACTCTACCTCTCAAGTGCTGGGACTGTAGGTGTGCCCAGCTGGTTCAGACTTTTTAAACGTTGAGACTACGTTTCATGAAATTGTCTGGGCTGGTGTTGAACTTACTCTACGGCTGAAGCTGGTTTTGAATTTTCTGCGCTTTCTTTCTTAGCCTTTAGAGTAACGAGGATTACAGGGCTGTATCACCAGGTCTGGCATAAAAACCGTTCAATCTGAAGAAATTTAGTGGGGTTTCATATTCCTCTCAGTTTTCACCCTGTTTCTAGAAGTGGCCACCCCCTTAGTGTCAGTGCCCCCATCACCTCCATCCCTAGCAAGAAGCTCCTGCTGAAGCTCAGAACCAGGGCAGATGATATCCGCATCTGACTCCAGAGTGCTAGAATTATATGCAGTGTAGTAACCTCATATGCCCCTGTAGCAGCGGCCTCCTGCCTGCAGTCAGTTGGGAGCTCTGCTGAAATGCTTTGACATGGGACACTGTCCTGAGCTGGCTCTCAGTGACTGCATGGGGATGTGTTTTCCTCATGTGCTCAGGCAGCAAGCACCCTCCTGATCACTCAGAACACCTGGAAGGCAAGGCAAGCCTTCAATTCTCCAGGGTATCTCCGCCTGAGTGCTCCCAGGTGACCCTGGCTGTCACCTTCCACACCCGTGCCACCCTGGTGGGGCCCTAGGGAGATAGGCTTCTCGTTGCCCCCAGGCTGTGACTGAAGCTGACGTCAGACTTTTCCCAGTAACCCTTGTTCTGCTGCCGTTTCCCGATCTCTTTCTCAGACAAGGTCTTTGGCCTCCTGTACTCTGAGAACTTTGCCTTCCTTACCACACAAGTCATTTGGCACCATGCCCGAATGCTGCCATACAGGAACTCCTGTGTCAGGTGCCCACAGTCTAGGTACCAGCACCTCTGCTCCTGCTGTTTGATACCTACTCTCTGCTGACTGCCTGTACTGACTGCCTGGCCCCTGACCAATTCAGGTCTTCTCAGCCCTGTTCAGGGCCACTTCTGTGCCTGACCTACTCTGGGGACTGGAGGGGTGGGGGAAGAGACAGGGATGGCCTCGGTCTAGAGTGCTGATGTGTCTCTGGGAACCATGAGCACCTTCATGATTCCGCTGTCCTCCATCAAACCTCTGACTCCGCAGGGTAAGCACATAGTTCCTGTTTCCCGAGGAAGTGAAAACCCCCAGAAGAGCCCTCCCACTGCTCTGGGACTGTGGAAGTCTCCCTTACTGGCACAATGGATCACTAATTTCTGGTCTCGCTCCATACCAGGCTCCCAGAAACCCCAAATCATCACACCAATCCTGTAGGCTTAAGGAAATGCTGCTCTTTCCCCAGAAGCAAATAAAACACAATGACTCCTTTTTACCGTAGCCTCCTGTTACCCAGAGACTGCCACTGCTCCCTCACTCATTCCAGGACACCTGTCAGGAGAGCTGCCAGTGTGCTCACTCCAATCAGACACTTCCAGACAGTGATGCAGTATTCAGGACACTACAGTCTGCAGCCTTCTCTGGCCACTTCCCAGTGCTACTTCTCCCTGCTCCTGGGCACTGAGGTGCCGACCCTCCAATCCCCATTCCCTCCTTGAGCAATGGTTGTCAGCGCTGGTTGGTCTGTTTTGCTGTCTTGTCTTCTTTCAGAAGTCTGAGTCTTCCAGCCTTCCGTGTAGAGCTATGTACGTGGCGGCACAGCAGAGGGCAGACTTGTGCCCCAGGATTCCTGCCTCCCCCGGAGACTGTTCCCACCACATCCGCTGTTTCAACACACCCAGGGGTTCCTGTTGGCTTCCTTCTCACACTGAGAGTCAGAGTCAGGTAGCCCTGACAGCTCTTCCACCAGGATGCACCTTGCCACTCTCCTCAGCCACGTTCTAGGAGCTGTGTTCCTGCACCAGCGGCACGTGACCCTCATCTGGAGCACAGCAGGGGACTCTTCTGCAGGAAATTCCACCCCACTGCAGAAGCTGGTCCCAGTGAGGGGCCCAAGCCTGAAGGTCAGTTAGTGCCTCCTACATCCACCTCTTCCCACCTCTCCTTCCCCATCCAGCAAGCAGGGAGCTTATTCCAGCCACCAAAGAGTTGGTGAAATCAACAGGGACACCAGAGATGCTGAGGACACAGAATATAATCAGTGACCTTAGAAGAGCCACACAGTAATCACTGCAGTTAACCACCATATCTGTCGCTGAAGACCTCTGCCAGCCATAGCCAAACCCCAGGCCCTGTGTGAGCTGCGTGAGCTGATGTTCCTGGAGCACTCGATTAATCTTGACAAGGTTTCTACTAGAAGAAGCACAAGAGAAGAAAGGCATTTGAGTCCCGATGCTGTTGGCACCCCCGTATACTAGCATGTCAGGTGTCTGATGGAGCTCATGGTTCCTGCAGTGAGGCCTACCCACCCCGTGTCTGCCAGTCAAGTTGCTGTGGCTGGGTCACTGCAATCTCTGTAAACTCACGCGTCCTGTCCAGGTTTCCACTGTGTCCCACCAGGACCCAAGGCAGCTACTGGCCCCCTTCTAGGAGCAGACATTCTTGTTTGGTTACCTATTCTGTCCGAAGTCACCTGACCATTTCAATTCATTGCAAAGCACTGGACACCAAGTGTTTCTTGAATGAAAGAATTGACGGAGACAGGAGCCACTTTATGGGGTGGGAGTGTCTCAGACACTGTTAGTGTAGCAGCGCTAAGAGAAAGGACAGATGTGTGGAGATGGTCTCCTGCATGGGCTTGGCTAGCTAGGGGTAGAACATGGATGCTGCTCTCTGTTCTTTGGAGGGGAGACAGTACAACAGGACATAATAGGCTGTGTGAAGGCAGGGAACAAATTAGTTCACCGGACAGGAACAGGGCTGGCTTGGCTGGGCAGCTGGCAAGGCTGCCCCCAAGTGGTAGTACAGGTTTTGGCAGTTGACGTGGCCTCCAGATGACATGGGTACTGTGTCAAAGTGAGGCCATAGTTTGGGTGTGAGCACAAAAGAAGGGCTTTTTAGAAGTTTCCGTGGGAGGGGTAGGAAGACGGGAAGGGAAAAGGCAAGAAAACAAAGAGCATTTGTTTCCAGCTGAGGGCAGAGGCCTGGTCCCAGCATCTCTAACAAGCTTTGCTCTGTCACCTGTCCTTAGACGCCTCTTAAAGAGAAGAGTAATAATGCCAAGCTGACAGATAAAAGAGATTTTGTCCATGTGACCACACTAGGAAAGGATCCAGTGGCAGGGCACTGACGGGAGGTGTAGGCGAAAGAGCAGGCAAGAGGTATGCATCACTCCTCAGTTGATTGACATCGAGACAGATTCCATTTCCTGCTGGGTGTTGGGTGAAAGAGCAGGCAAGAGGTATGCATCACTCCTCAGTTGATTGACATCAAGACAGATTCCATTTCCTGCTGGGTGTTGGGTGAAAGAGCAGGCAAGAGGTATGCATCACTCCTCAGTTGATTGACATCGAGACAGATTCCATTTCCTGCTGGGTGTTGGGTGAAATAGCAGGCAAGAGGTATGTATGCATCACTCCTCCTCAGTTGACTGACAACGAGACAGATTCTATTTCCTGCTGGGTGTTGGGCATTTGAACCCAGGACCTCATGCTTGTGAGGCTCAAGCTCTTGACCACTGAACCAGCTCCCGCAAGCCACTTTTTGATTGATGTTCCCCACCCCCACCCCGTGTTCTTTGTATAGATGTTCGTTCTCTCTTAGACACAAACCTGGCTCTCACTCTGCAGGCTGTCCCCAGGCAGTGTTGTTTCCTTCATTGTGCAGATACAAGGTCCCATCTGCCCATCATTGGCCGGAGACACTGGTGTCCTGTTTAGAAAGCCCTTGCCTGTGCCTAAATCTGATTCATGTATTTTCCTGCTTTTCCCATAAACAGTTTCAGATCCTCAGTCTAAAGTCCATGGTCCATCTGGAGTTATTTTTTACTAAGGGTAAGAGATAAACTAGGTTCATTCTTTAACATATGAATATCCAGTTTTCCTGACACCACTGTTAAAGAGGCTGACTTTCCTCCAACGTCTACTTTTGGAGTCGTTTTCAAAACCCAGGAGGCGGTAGCTGCGTGGGTTTGTATCTGGATCTTCTGTTCAGTGTCACGGATCAACATGCATGTTTTGTGTCACCATCATGCGGGTTGTGACTATGTCTCTGTACTGGAACTTGAAATCAGTGTGGCGATACCACCAGCCTTTTTCCCCCCTCATGAATGGCTATCCAACGTCTTTTGAGCTTCCCCTGGATTTTCAGATATTTCTTATGTTTCACTGAGTGTAGTGCACACCTTTAACACCAGCACTCAGGGAACAGAGATCAGTTGATCTCTGTGAATTTGAGGCTAGCCTGGTCTACATAGCAAATTCCAGGCTAACCAGGGTTATATAAAGCTTATCTCAGAAACAAGCAAACAAAAATAACTAAATTTTTGTTTTGAGACAAGGTTTCTCTGTGCTTTGGTGCCTGTCCTGGAACTAGCTCTTGTAGACCAGGCTGGTCTCTAACTCACAGAGATCCGCCTGCCTCTGCCTCCCGAGTGCTGGGATTAAAGGCATGTGCCACCACCACCCGGTCTAAGAGTTTTTTTTTTCTATTTCTGTGAAGAATAACCTGGGATTTTGATGGTGATTTATTCAATCTGTCAATTGCTTTTGGTAAGGAAGTCATTTTTTCACAATATTGATCCTCCTGATCAGTAAGCATGGGACACATTTCTATCTTCCAGTGCCTTCTTTAACTTTTCTCTTGAGTGTTTTAAAATTTTTGTTGTAGAGATCTCTGACTTTTCCAGTTAGATTTCTGGTAAGTTTTGCATATGTGTGTGCTTTTGTGTGCATGTATGTGGTCATGGGCCTGTATATGATGAATGGGATCTGATTCCTCCCTCACCAGGCTTGCTACTGGTGTGTAGGAAGGCTGCGGATGTGGGTGTGTTCTTTTAAACCCTGCCACTTTGTTGAAAGTGTTTAGAAGTTCTAAGAGTACCCTAGTGGAAACCTTAATGTTAACTCTCATGTCATCTGCAAACAAGGAGACGGTGACTCCCCCTATCTGCTTCCCTTTTATTTGATTCTCTTGTTTACTTGCTGTTGTTAGGCCCTCCAGCACTACACTGAGGAGTTGTTGATTTAGTGTGACTTCTTTGATTATTTTCCACTTGGTATAATATTGGCTCTAAATACGTTGTATTTTGCCTTCATTATGTTGAGGTGTATTCTTTCTATTCTTAGTTTGTCAAGAAGGGTTACATCCTCTCAAAATCATTTTCTTTTCTTTTTTTGTTGTTTTGTTTTTTGTTTTTTTTTCGAGACAGGGTTTCTCTGTGGCTTTGGTGCCTGTCCTGGAACTAGCTCTTGTAGAGCAGGCTGGTCTCGAACTCACAGAGATCCGCCTGCCTCTGCCTCCTGAGTGCTGGGATTAAAGGCGTGCGCCACCACCGCCCGACATCAAAGTCATTTTCTAAATCTATTGAGATTCATGAGGCTTCTGTTCTTGAGTCTACTTATGTGATACACACACACGCAGACATATTAGAATATATATATGTATATTAGAAATAATTCAATCCAAGGCTGGAGAGATGGCTCAGTTGGTAGGAGCACTTGCTGTTCTTTTAGAGGACTTGGGTTTGACTCCCAGCACCCACATGGTGGCTCACAACTGTCTGTAACCTTAATTCCAAGGGATCTGGTGCTGCCATGTGAGTGTGTACATCAAGTGCAAGTATTGTGCCTACATCCAGGCAAATCACTAATACACATAATATAAAAATAAAACTTAAAAAATTGAATTAACAAATGTGCACAATATTAGGTTCCATTATGTCATTTCCAAGCAAAATTAGTTTTTGTTAATTGTCTTCCTCCCTTTTATTCCCCATCCCCTTGCTCCTCCTGTCCCTTTTCCTCTCCCCCGAGAGCCTCCTTTCACTTTCATGGCACACATGTCTTTCCTCAGCTGTCCGTACTGTCTCACGGTCTCCTCTCTAGTCCCATAGTCTATACCCATGTTCTCCCTCTTATGTGACTACATTACATGTAGGGTCTGTGCAGGCGGAGAGCATGGGAGTCAATCTGCAGTACTTCCTCCACATGGAGTGTCTGCTTCTCTCTGTGTTCCTCAACGACAGGGACAGGATTAGGTTTCTCTTCAGCTCCTCTCTCCCGTTTTCCAGGCTATGTTCTTGCCATTTTTTGAAATCTATTCCCAACACCTTTGTTCTGTAATCTATGCAGCAATTACATAGCACATAATCTTCCATGCAGAGTTTCCAAGTTTAACAGTGAAATAAGAGTCCACGACCTCTCCCTACAGTTTCAAAGCCCTTGAAAGCCTTTCCAGCTTCAACAATTAATCTCTCAATGAAGCCTTCCCAGCAGGGCTTATGATGAGAGTGCACTGCAGACCAGCTCAGACTCTGCTGGTTTTGAAGCGGGTGACAGAGGAAGGAACCCTATGGTGAAGATGCTCTGTGGCCTCCCAGGGCCTACTTCAGCCACTTCAGTCCGACATGCCCCTCTCTCCTGTAGCTTCCTTTCCTTTGCCTCCTACATCCTATCTGCAGAGAGGCTCCCTGGTCACGTGCCAGCAGCACCCCTGTCACTCTGACAGCCCTGCCCACCACCATCTTGCCTCTAACCCATACTTAGGTTGCAGAGTCCCTCATCAGATGTGAACTCTGCCCTGAGCACTGTGGTCTCAGAGCAGAGTGCGCAAGGGCAGTAAGAGCAGCAACTGAGGATGAGCCGTGAGACAGGCGGGTGTACGAGAGAGGCACAGTGGCGGCCTGAGACCCAGGTGGAAGTGATGGGGCTGGGAGCAGCTGGTTGTGAGGTCAGCCAAGGCTGTCCTGTGGGGTGGCTGCTGAGTAGGTATCTCTTGACCGGCTGTTACAAAGGCTATGACAGAGACCAGAGCTTCTTCAAATCCCTTGTCTCCGACAGTGCTATATTTCAGTGCCAACTGAATTGGGAAAGCAGTGGAATGCACTTGACGCTTTAAGTTGATTCAACACTTCATTTTAAAACATAAATAGTTTTAAATTTTAGTGTCTTGCTATCTTATTATGTAGCCCAGGCCAACTTGGAGCTTTTCTTTTCTTTTTTCTTTTTTCTTTTTTTTTTTTTTTTTGGAGACAGGGCTTCTCTGTAGCTTTGGAGCCTGTCCTAGAGGCTGGCCTTGAACTCACAGAGATCCACCTGCCTCTGCCTCCTGAGTGCTGGGATTAAGGACATGCACCACCATTGCCCGACTCAGACTGGAACTCTTGATCCTCCTGTTGTAGACTCCTGTTTCGTGGGATAAGGGACTGTATCTTTCCAGCTAAAAAGAAGGGGTAGCCTGGAGAGAGGTCTCAGCAGTTAACAGCAGTTGCTTCTCCTGCAAAGGTCCTGGGTTCCCAGCATCCACATGGTGGCTCACAGCTGCCTGTGACTCCAGTCTCAGGGGATCCAATGTCCTTTCTTGGTCTCCATAGGCACTGCATGCATGTGATGCACGGACACACATGTAGGTAAAACATCTGCACACATAAAAATAAACACATCCAAAGAAGGAGGAGACTGGGAGGACTCCTCAAAGGTGGTCTGGGGCAGACATGGAAAGTGGGACCCTGTCCACCTTGGGAGCTTGTCCATATGGGCTCAGTGCTGCTTGCCCACATTCTCACAACAGAAGAGGTGCATGTTAGTCCCTGATGATCTGTAGCTGACTCTTTGCTCTTTTGGGGGGGCCCACCACCCAGCTCCCAAGTAAATACCCATGAAGACTTTTTATTTACTTATAAATGCCTAGCCATAACTTGGCTTATTTCTTGCCAGCTTTTCTTAAATTATCATATCTTTTGCCTCTTGGCTTTTTATCTTTGTTTCTGTATACCTTTATTTACTTTTTATTCTGTGTCTTGCTGTGTAGCTGGGTGCTGGGTGGCTGACTCCTAGAGCCCTCCTCTCCTCCTTTTACTCCTTGATCCTTCATCTCTCCTCCCAGATTTCTCCTCCTATTTATTCTCTTTCTGCTCTCCAGCCCCACCTATCGTTTCTCCTGCCTGGCTATTGGCCATTCAGCTCTTTATTAGACCAATCAGGTGTTTTAGACAGGAAAAGTAACACAGCTTCACAGAGTCAAACAAATGCAACATAAAAGAATGCAATGCATTTTTGCATCATTCAACGAATATTCTACAGCATAAACAAATGTAACACATCTTAAAATAATATTCCACCAAAGTGATCTGTGCCCACCTACATTCCAGATAAGAATTACAGCACCCTAAATAAGTACTTGATTGTTCATTGCTTTTTTTTTTTGTTTCTGAGACAGCATCTCTCTATGTAGCCCTGACTATCGTAGTACTCACTATATACACCAAGCTGGCCTTGAACTCACAAGATGGAGTTGCCACTGGATCTTGAGATAGGAGATTAAAGGCACTACCGCACCACAATGCCCAGCTCTAAACAGGTACTTGAAATAACAAAGAAGTTGTTATCTTTGCTGTGCTAAGCCAGTGTTCCTGGAAAATACAGTCCCAGTAAGTCTCTAATGAAGACACTGCAGGGCATTCTGAAGCCTTGTGCTAACAGAGGGTGCTGTCACTGTCAAACAGTACACAGAGGCTGTGTTGTGTGGAACCAGAGCCTTAGATTAGGATCTGAGAACCAACTCTGAAGTGAGTAACCAATCCCTGGTCACAATGCCCTCATCCAATCACAGTGATTCACCTGTTGACACCCACCAATCACAGTGATTCACCTGTTGACACCCTCATCCAATCACAGTGATTCACCTGTTGACACCCTCATCCAATCACAGTGATTCACTTGTTGACACCCTCATCCAATCACAGTGATTCACCTGTTGACACCCACCAATCACAGTGATTCACCTGCTGACACCCTCATCCAATCACAGTGATTCACCTGCTGACACCCTCATCCAATCACAGTGATTCACCTGTTGACACCCACCAATCACAGTGATTCACCTGCTGACACCCTCATCCAATCACAGTGATTCACCTGTTGACACCCTCATCCAATCACAGTGATTCACCTGTTGACACCCTCATCCAATCACAGTGATTCACCTGTTGACACCCACCAATCACAGTGATTCACCTGTTGACACCCTCATCCAATCACAGTGATTCACCTGTTGACACCCACCAATCACAGTGATTCACCTGCTGACACCCTCATCCAATCACAGTGATTCACTTGTTGACACCCTCATCCAATCACAGTGATTCACCTGCTGACACCCTCATCCAATCACAGTGATTCACCTGTTGACACCCTCATCCAATCACAGTGATTCACCTGTTGACACCCTCATCCAACCACAGTGATTCACCTGCTGACACCCTCATCCAATCACAGTGATTCACTTGTTGACACCCTCATCAATCAGAGATTAATCAGCACACAGAGCAGAGGTGTCCCCACGCAGCAGGTAAGATGACCAGTGCTGCTCCCTTTGTGCTTGGTACTAGGGGTAGTGACTTTGGGAACCTATAATTTTTGTCAAGTATTCCTCCACGGTGTGTTGACAGAAAAAGGATCTGAGGAGTTCTCACAACTGTTAGGCATCTCAGCCATAAATTTCCAGCTTCAAATCTTGAGGGTGTCTGGAATCAAAGGAAGCCCAACACCCCCCCCCCCATGTGCTCAGTGGCAGCAGGAGATGCAGAAGTGCCACCCTCAGGACAAGTGTGCTGTGGGGCAGACAGACAGCACTGTCACAGCAGGGGAGTTATCAGAAAGGCTAAATCTGAGGGACAGGCATGAGGTGGCACAGGCACAGGTCATCCATGGGAGCAGACACAGTCTGGCATCGTGGCCTCTCAGGAAAAGCACAGAGCCCTTTCACATATACATATATCCAGGAAGGTTTAGGGACAGAAGTAGGTTTCCACCTGCTGTCTGAGTCAGCCTTGCCCAAGCTAAGATTACCTCAGGACACACTTCTCTCAAAGTCTTTGTGTAATGAGGCTCTCTACTCTAGACCTGAAAGCAGCAAGCCGGGCCAGCGCACTTCAATAGGAGTGCGCCCACCGGGAGGTGGCTGCAGGCAATCAGTTAGAGCAGACACAACGATTAGCCCAGCAGGAACAAAGACACTGACTGCAGCCCTTTGCTGTTGTGGGCCCCCCCTCCGCCCTCACCCCCACCTCTCCTGTGACTGGGCTCTGCCTAGAGGGTTGTCTGATGGATATGGATTCCCTTAAAACGGAACAAACTCTTTTCTCCTGGTCCCCGTGGAGTCAATCTCTTTCAGAGATGTCGACAGATGTCAGTAGCCTCAGGTAAGTCTCCAAGATGGTCATACTCTAATGACTGAGCAGCCTGGACTTTCGGCTAATGGTGTTTCCTAACGTTTATTAATGTGTAATAGCAAAAGTGGGCAGAAGACGAACAGGTGGACCTTAGGAGAGGCAAAGGGGAATTGGAGCCCTGAGGCCTAAAGCACCAGGCTGGTAAGGGACCGGGGAGGCCCACTTAGGGGACCACATGTTTAGGGCTGAAGCCACTTTCTGGGTAAGGCTTTGTTCCCTTGCTAGTCTTGGTTGTCCCTAAGCAGTGTGTCTAGCCATCTTGGAGAATGACAAGAACAATAGAGACACTGTCTGATGATGCCTCAAGCAGACTTCCTCCAGAAACTGGGAAGTGTGCAGGGCCTGGGACACAGTCTCCTCTGTATGTAGATAAAGGAATTTAGAAGCAGCTGCAGAAGGGACCTGGAGGACAGTTTTTTGACATCACGAGGAGAGAGAATGTGCACTTAATGGCCGTGCAGACAAGCTTGTGCTCCTGGAAAATGCTAGAACAGTGGTTCTCAACCCGTGGGTTATAATCCCTTGGGGGGAGGGATTGTACAACCCTTTCACAGGGGTCGCTTAAGACCATTGGAAAATAGATGTTTACATTACGATTCATGTAGCGAAATTACAGTTATGAAGTAGCAACAAAATAACTTTGTGGTTGTGGTCACAACATGAGGAACAGTATTAAAGGGTCACAGCCATGGGAAGGCTGACAACCACTGAGCCAGAAGAACAAAGGGGTCCGGATGCAACTGCATCAGCTTCGGGGAGTTCTGTGGCTGCATTTCTTCTGAAGGGGACAGTGAGTCTGCCATTGTGCTATTTTGTCTTCAGGTGTCCCGTGTTTCTTTCCACCTTTGGCACAGACTAGACTTGTTTAGGTTGTGCAATATGGTTTTCCTTTTGAATTCAGGAAGGCTCTTGCCTTTAAGGAGGCCAACTTACCCAGTCACGCCACTCTTGTTTCTGTTATGCTGGAAACAGTGAGCCCAAGGTATGGTGGTTAACATATTTATAAGACTGGTATAGATTTTAAAAATGAATGGACTGATGTGGGAGTGTCATATCAATCTGTTGATTTCTTTGGCTAAACAATAAAGAAACTGCTAGGCCCATTTGATAGGCCCACCCTTAGGTGGGTGGAGTAAACAGAACAGAACGCTGGGAGGAAGAGGAAGTGAGGTCAGACTCCGCAGCTCTCCTCTCCTGAACAGATGCCTTCAGAGAGACGCCATGCTACCTGCTCCAGGGAAGACGCATGCTCTGAAGGTCCGACCCAGGATGGACTTAGGCTAGAATCTTCCCGGTAAGGCCGGTGCTACACAGATGATAAGAAATGGGCTAGTCCAGGTGCGAGAGTTAGCCTAGAAGAGGCTAGATAGAGATGGGTCAAGCAGTGTTTAAAAGAATACAGTGTCCGTGTAATTATTTCGGGTAAAGCTAGCCGGGCAGGCGGCTTGGGGTGTTGGGGACGCAGCCCCGCCACCGCTGCCCCATATTACTACAATGGACTGTGTGTTTTTTGACAGTTTTGTACATATTACAGTGTATTCTGATTATTTTCACCCTCTCCTGTCTCCCTCATCGACACCCAGTTCCTTTCATGTCTTTTTATTTTTTAATTTTAATTTTTAAAGCTATCTTATTTTACATGCCAATCCCAATTCCCTCTCCCTCCCGTCCTCCCATTCCTCCCACTTTCTCCCCACCCTACCCCATCCATTCCTCAGAGAGGGTGAGGCCTCCCATGGGAGTCAACAAAGTCTGTTACATCACTTGAGACAGGACCACGGCCCTCCCCGCTTTATCTAATCTGAGCAAGGACTCCCTCCTTAGGCAATGGGCTCCAAAGAGCCATTTCATGCACTAGGAATAAATACTGTTTCATTGGTAGTGGTCCCACCAACTGCCCATGTCACACAACTGTCGCCCACATTCAAGGGCCTAGTTCAGTCTTATGCTGTATCCTCAGCTGTCAGTCTGGGGTCAGCGAGCTCCCACTAGCTCGACTCAGCTGTTTCTGTGAGTTTTCATTTTGTTCTGAGTTTAACCAGGGTCATCTGTGTGACCATGGGTCTATAACTATCAAATGGGGCCCAAAGGTCACCATCAGGTACATGATTACATACAAAGTTTTAATAAAGAATATATCCTGTGGAATTGGGTATGGAAGCACACACCTTTAATCCCAGCACTCAGGAGGCAGATGCATGTGGATCTCTTTGAGTTTGAGGCCAGCCTGGTCTACAGAGTGAGTTTCTGGACAGTGAGTTTCTACACAAAGAAACTCTGTCTCAAACAAACAAACAAAAAGAATATACACTGTGGAAAAGACAGAAACACAGGAAAAATTAGAGAGAGAAAGAGGGAGGAGAGAGAGAGACAGTCAAAGAGAGAGTGACAGACAGAGAGAGAATATGAGTAATAATGCCCCCCCCCCATGAGATGATGGAGTACTTTTATAATAATTAAGTTACTTGGTTGTGTCTCTGGGGTCATTTGAGGTGAGACATTGGGGTTAGTAGGAGTAATTATTTATTTATGCCACTACCAACCACCAGGCCTGGTACAGACAGTAAGGGTCTGATTGTTAGTGGGAGAATTTTGATTTTTTTTAACCTTGGCTTTTTATTTTTGGTATTTAATTTTATGTGTATGAATGATTTGCCTGCTTGTATTCATGTGCACCGTGTGTGCCTGGTGCCTGCAGAGATGGGAAGAGGATATCAGATCTCTAGTTCTGGAGTTGCTTAGCACTGAGCCACTACATGGGTGCGTGGAATTGAACCCGGGTCCTCTGCAAGAGCCATGGGATATTCCAGAAGAAATGTGGGTATATATCAGTAAACCAGCCCCAAAGAGAGGGCATTTGGGCCACAGGCTGCCCAGCTAGATGTGCAGGACTAGCTCAGCCCCTGGGAACCCAGATGATGCGTTTTGAGTTCCAGATGCCAGACACGATGTTACATGTTTGTTTGCTTCCCTTGGTGCCACCTTCTGGTGGCAGCCCATGTAAAAGGACATAGAAGAAGGAAGCATTTGCTTTTTGTCTGCTTGCTGTCCCTCTCACTGGCAAGTTCATCTCTCCTGATGCATTCATCAGCATTCCTTTGCTGATATTAGAACCACTAGCACAATTTATAACAGAAGCACTGTTTTAAATTCTAGACCAGTGCTGCCAAATAAAATTGACTATGATGTTGGAATTATTATCACGTTCGATGACATTGCAAAACGTGCACAGACCAAGGCAGTTCATAATCACAAAGTCAACGCCCCAGGAGATACTCGAAGGATGCTACATACAGAGGAGGCAAGGCGTAGTCACAAGAGCACAGGGCAGATGCATTCCATGAGAGGAAGTGTGGAACAAAGGAAAGAGGAAGCAGTCCTTCATGCCCAGCACAGTAAACCAGCAAACTCCATGCTAATAGGGGATAAAGTAAAGAACAAGGAAGCCTACCAGAACAACTGCGAACAAAATTACAGGAACTAATAAACATCTTTCAAGAAGAACTTTAAAAGTACATAACCTCAACACACCAATGGAGACAGAGACTTACCTACTGGCTTAGAAACTGTATCTAGCTATCTGTTGTTACTAAGAAACACATCTTATTGCTAAAGATTCCTATAGACGGAGAGTCAATAAATGGAAAAGAGTCTAATACATGAATGGGGACTGAAAACAAGCTGTTATAGCTATTCTGACATCTGATAAATGAGACTTCAGGTCAAAATTAATCAGAAGAGACAAATGCCATTATTTATTAATAAAGAGAATGATTTATCAAGAAGGCACACAGGGGTTGGAGAAATAGCTCAGTGGTCAAGAGCACAGGCTACTCTCGCAAAGTACCTGGGTTCAGTTCCCAGCACCCACATGGTGGTTGAGAACTGTCTGTAACTCCAGTTCCAGGGCATCCAACGCCTTCTTCTGAACTCTGCAGGCACTAGACACGTACATGGTGCACAGACATGAATGTAGGCAAAACACCCATATACATGCAATAAAATAATGGTATTAATAGAAAGTAGCTATAACGACTGTAAATGTATTTGCATCAAATGTTTGGTTTCCCAACAAACAATAATGGGCCTAAAGGTCATACAGGTCTTGATACTAACTAGTGGGTAACCTTAATAACGAACTCTCACCTCTAGATAGTCACCTGACCGAAAAACCAATAACGAAACTTGAGTTAAACTATACCGTAGATCAAATGGACTCAACAGATATGTACAGAATAGTCCATACAATGGAAACAGAATACACATTCTTCCCCACAGCCTATGGGAAGCATCTCTAAGATAAACCACATGCTAAGCCACAAATCAACCCTTACTGAAACCAAAGAGCTGAGATACTCCCTTTTATCACCATGCCTGCATATACTAAACCGTTCAAAGTGGACCAAATATTTGAAGACCCGTAACTTTGAAACTACTATAGGAAAACAGATAAAAAATACTTCAAGGTGCAGGCACAGGTGAGGATTTTCTGAAAAGGGACTCCACAAGTGCAGGGAATGGGATCATATTAAAATTAAAAAGTTCTGTACAGCAGACTAACTCTCCAGAGCATGAGGAGACAGCATCGGAATAGGAGAAAACCTTTGCTAACTACACATCATGGAGGAATTTTAATCTAGGATATATAAATAGGTAAAAGTTAATCAACAAAACTCCAAACTACCCAATCAATAAACGTGATTAATTAAACAGAGAGTTCTCAAAAGAATAAATACAAATGGCCAGCAACTACTTGAAAAGTGTTCAACACCAATGTTAGCCCCCAATGGAATGCAAATTAAAACCTCTTTGGGATTCCATCTTAAACCAACCAGAATGGCTATTGTCAAGAAAACAAATGATCCTGTAAGTATAGCAGAATATCATTAGGAATCATTTCATTGGCTTTTTTCATCAGCTATGTTTGTTTCTACCTATGACTCTGAGCCATTCAGCTTCCAGATCTCAGCCATGTCACCTGACCACTGGGCTCTGTGGGAGTTTGAATGTCACTGGCCCCCATAAGTACATAGGGAGTGGTACTATTAGGAGATGTGGCTTTGTTGGAGTAACTATGTCTTTGTTGGAGGAAGTGTGCCACTGTGGGAGTGGGCTTTGAAGTCTCATATATGCTCAAGCCATGCCTAGTGTCTCAGACCACCTCCTTTTGCCTGGGGGTTAAAGATGTAACTCCTTTTCCACGACCATGTCTGCCTGCATGCCGCCATGTCCCGTCATGATGATAATAAACTAAACTTCTGATCCTGTAAGCTGCCCAGTGAAATGTTTTCCTTTATAAGAGTTGTGTGGTCATGTTGTCTCTTCACAGCATATCAACCTTAACTAGGACAGGTTCCCTCTGGTGGCATGAGTCTCAAATTAGTTCAGTCATTGGTTGCCAATACCTGCTGTAGGAGGCTGCTGGTTCATTTCCCTACTGCCCGGCAGCTCAGATCCAAAATAACCACACAGATACTGTATTAATTAAATCACTGCTTGGCCCATTAGCTCTAGCTTCTTATTGGCTAATTCTTACATCTGAATTTAACCCATTTCTATTAATCTGTGTATCACCACTTGGCTGTGGCTGACCGGGTAAAGTTCTGTCTGGCGTCTGTCTCTGGCTTCTCTGCCTCAGCCTTCTTTCTCCCAGCATTCAGTTTTATTTTCCATGCCTACCTCTGTTCTGCCCTGCTCATGCATGAGACAGTTTCTTTATTAACCATTGGTATTCACATACAGAGGGAAACCCCACAGCAAATACCCACAATCTCTGAGCCACCATTGATTGCCCTAGCACATCTTGCAGACCGGATTGATTGTAGGTCATAGGTTTTGTGACTGGGTTGGTTTTCCAGACGCACCACTGGGAGTCTAGCCTGATTACAGAAGACACCCGTTCAGACTCCTAATCCTCCATTACTAGGCATCTTCAGTAGGTCACCCTCAGAGGTTCCATATCACCCCTAAATGCCCATCTATTCTAATTGTCTTTCCCTCTGTTCCCTCCCTGCCCCCTGTAACCCCTCCTGTTCCCATACCCACCCACACCCAGTCCGCCAATCAGAAAGGCTTCCTCCAACAGCTGATGGGAAAAGATGCAGATACACAGAGTCAAACATTAGGTAGAGCATGTAGAACTTTGCAGAAGAGGGGAGGATGGATTATAGGAACCAGAGGGGTCATGGACATCGTGAGAACATGGCCCACAGAGTCAACTAAGTAGGGCTCCTAAGTACTCACAAAGACTGAAATGGTAACCATAGAGCCTGCATGAGTCTGTGCTAGGTCCTTTATATGTATTACGGTTGTTTAGCTTGGGTTTTTTGTTAGACTCCTAACAGTGGGACTGGGAGTCTCTGACCTTTTCGCCTGCTCATGGGACTCTTTTCCTCTTACTTGGTTGCCTCATCCAGCCTGCATATGAGGCTTATGCCCAGTCTTATTGCATCTCGTTAAGCTGAGTTCGGTTGATATCACTGGGAGGCCTGATCCTTTCTGAGGGGAAACAGAGGAGCAGTGAATCTAAAGAAGGAAGGTGAAGAGAGGACAAGGAGGAAGGGAGGGAGGAGAGGTTGTAGTTAGGATGTGTTGTGTGAGAGAAGAATAAATTATAAAATAAAATAATGAATAAATAAGAAAGCAAATGCTGGTGAGCATCTGAGTAAAGAAGAATCTGTATCCACTGGCTTCCATACTGATGTGCCTTACTAAACAGGAAACAGAACACGATAGCAAAGACCAACTATACATATTGATTTATTGATTCACTTGGGGATTTAGTTAAAGCATTGCTTGCACTGTTTACTGTCAAGCTTAACTTCATGATCTGGAACAGAATGACCCCGACAGGGGCCCAGGCAATTGAAAAGTCTCAGCCCCAAGGTAGTCTTTGCCCTTAGCAACCTGAGCACAAAAGCTTACACTTGTCAACTATAGCATCTGCTGTTGGGGAATATTATTGTAAGGTGTGTGACTTCTGTTTGTGCTGCATTTGTTTAGCTCTGTGAAGCTGTGTTCTTTGCCTGCCTAAAACACACCTGATGGTCTAATAAAGAGCTGAATGGCCAATAGTGTGACAGGAGCAAGGATAGGAGGAACTGGCAGGCAGAAAGGATAAATAGGAGAAATCTGGAAGAGAGGGAAGAGCACAGAGGACAAGGGGAGGAAGACGTCAGGGACCTGCCACCCAGCCACCCAGCCAGCCGCGGAGTAAGAAGGAAAAGAAGATAATACAAAAGTAAGAAAAGGAAAAATCCCAGAGGCAAAAGGTAGTCAGGATAATTTAAGTTAAGAAAAGCTGGCAAGAAACAAGTCAAGATAAGGTCAGGCATTATAAGCCTCCGTGTGTGATTATTTGGGGAGCTGGGTGGTGAGCCCATAAAAGATCCAAAAGAGTGGAGAGTAAAAAACAACTAACAATAACTTACCTTTGAAAAGCAAAAGAGCTAACTGCCATGTATGTTTCTGGAAAAAGTCCTGCTTGTGCACTTGCTCGCCGCACCTTGTGGTTTTAGAGCATAAAATGAGCGTGCAAACTGGATTTGGGACTGAAGCCTTTCAGGAACTGTCCTGGTGTGTGGTTTGAAAGAAAATGGCCCCCAAAGTGAGTGGCACTCTTAAGAGGTGTGGCTTTGTTGGAGTGGGTGTGGCTTTGTTGGAGGAAGTGTGACCCTGTGGGTGCAGGCTTTGAGTTCTCCTATGCTTGTCTGAGACGGCTCCATTAAATCAACCCTGGTACCTGGAGGTGGCATGAGCCTAAGGAAATGTCAGATTGAAAGAAACTGAGACAGAAACACAGGATAGATTCAGGACTGCCAGTAAATAGTGCACAGCTCCGAGTTTATTTCTCACCCAGCATGTATGCTAATTACAGGCAAAAAGCAGCCCAAAGAACAGCATAATCGGTTAACCACCTCCCTGCACTGACCTTGAGAGAAAGAAGCAAGTAGCAGTGGCCTCATTATCTATCACGCGAATCCTGCTAGCAGCAGTTTCTTTTTCTATCTGGATGTGCCTTTGGCTGGCATTTACCAGCCTGTGTCTTTGTAGGTGATGTGATATTTCTCATGAGCAAAATGCTCTTTCCCATGGGCTTAATCAGAACATTCTCACAGCTCTTAACGATACTGGAGCAGGCAGAGCAGGCAAGCTTGAACTCAAGTCAGAATAAACTCCAGATGGAAACTGAGTCACTTTGGGGCTATCCCTTATGCTCAAGCTATTTCCAGTGTCACAGTCTAATTCCCTCTGCTCAAGATGTAGCCAGCACCATGTCTGCCTGCACGCTGCCATGTTCCACACCATGTGATAATGGACCAAACATCTGAACTCTAAGCCGCCACCTCAATTAAATGTTTTCTTCATAAGAGTTGCTGTGGTCATGGTCTCTATTTCCTTCTATGTAAAAACACAATATTCTTCCCCTAGAGAGGGAAGAAGCAGGGACAGAATCCTAGAGACTGGACCTGACAGGCACAAGCATGCTGGCATCAGGAACCTGCATTTCATAGATTCCAGAACTGTGGAAAATACCTTCCTAGTCTCACCTAGGTTTGGGGCCTGTCTGAGACAGCAGACTAAGACAGGCTATCATTAGAAAGGTGAAGAGCAAGCTACAAACCAAGAGGAAATACGTTCGTCACATAGCTGGCTCATGTTCAGAATATATAAAGAACTTACATCTTAATAATTTTTCCCCAACATATTATTTTTTTTTTTTTGTTTTTTGTTTTTTGAGTCAGGGTTTCTCTGTGGTTTTGGAGCCTGTCCTGGAACTAGCTCTTGTAGACCAGGCTGGTCTCGAACTCACAGAGATCCGCCTGCCTCTGCCTCCCGAGTGCTGGGATTAAAGGCGTGCGCCACCACCGCCCGGCCCCAACATATTATTTTTATTAATTATTTGGGAATTTCGTACAATGCATCCTGATCACACTCACTTTCCGTTCCTCCCAGATCTACCCTCCCACCCTTGGACCCTCCCCAAAAGCCCCACCAAGTCCAATTTGTGATGTTCATACACTCGCTGGAATGCGGTCAGAACTCCCCGTGGCCAACCCTTAAAGATAACTGAGTCCTTCCCCGCCCCTACCCCTTGCCAGAGGCCATCAACTGTGAAGAGCTACACTTCAGCATCTTTATCACGGCTTTTAAGGACTCTCTTCAATAGCTTCCTTTCTTGGTGCAGGGGGAAAGGTTGTCACAGAACCCTACAATGTGTCTCATTATCAGTGATGCATTTGCAGTCGTTGATACCACTGCCAAAGAAGCTTTCTTGCCTGTAGCAGCTGGAGGCAGCAGGAATCACAGATATCAGCATGGTCTCCAGTGGCAACACGGACCACGGACATCAACATGGTCTCCTGCAGCAGCCTGGACCATGGACGTCAGTGTGGCTTCCAACAGCACATGGGTCACAGACATCAACATGGCTTCTAACAGCAGCATATATCACAGACACTAACATGGCCTCCGGCCGCAGTACGGACCACAGAAGTCCCTCAGAGGAGACTCAATCCAGAAAATGAAGCTCTCTTCTTAGACATCCTGCTGCCACTCAGAGTCAGGGTGACCACGAGGCTGTGCAGCGTGTCAGGGCCAGGACTGCGAGAGCTCCAGGCTGCTGTGCCACCTTGCCCTTGGCTCTGGCAAAGCTATCATGTTTGCAGCCCCCAGTTGGCTGTACCAGAGCCCACACTGACCTCCCCCCAGCAGCACGAGCAGCGCAAGCAGCAGCGTGGAGGCTCCATGGAGTGGGCAGGACCTGTGGTTGGAACAGGTCGAGGTGGGTGTGGTGGTGCGGGAGCCTCCCAGTGGCCCGAGGCCACTCAGCAAGAACATGCTCTTTTGTCTTCTGCAGCCAGGCTCCCACAATTGTTGTGGTCATGCATTGCTCCACCCTGCCATCTTTTTTCCAATTCCATGAAAGCACTTTTTTAAAATTTATTTTATTTATTTACTTATTTTTGATTTTTAAAGACAGCTTTGGAGTCTGTCCTGGAACTCACTCTATAGACCAGGCTGGCCTCGAACTCACAGAGATCCACCTTCCTCTGCCTCTCAAGTGCTGGGATTAAAGGCATTTGCCACCACCGCCCGGCCCCATGAAACCACTTTTTAAAAGCATCTTCATATAAGACCTGCTGTTTTTTTTTTAGTTGGAGACACCGCGTGTCTGTAGGCTCATCCTTCAACACCTCATCCCCACAAAGTTCCTGCGTGTCTCTCAGGTGCCTCTGCTGCCTTGAATCTCTGATATTTTAATTATTTAACAAACAGCACAATTAAGAAATGGTCTAGTGCCCTGGGTGGGATACCTGCTCTCAAGGTATTGATCTGGGTGTCCTGGAGCTCCCCCATTGCTCTTCGCTTTCCACTAGGATTTGAAGGTAAGAGCCTATTGCTGACCAGCATACTTTGGTCACAGGCCATGGAGAAACCCAGCTAGTACTGACTGGGAAGCTTCCTTTCTCATGGCTAGTGCATTGGTTAATATCTTTGTCAACTTGACATAAGCTAGAGTCATAAGGCCAAAGAGTTGCTTCCATCAGCCTGGCCAGCAGGCAATTCTGAGGAGCATTTTCTTGATTTATGGTGGATGTGGGAGGTCCCAGCCCTTGGGTAGGTGGTCCTGAGAAATACGAACATGAGCTTAAGGAGCAGGCCGCTAAGCAGCATTCCTCCATGGCCTCTGCTCCCGTTCCTGCCTCCAGGTCTTCTGAGTTCCTGCCCTTACTTCCCTGAATGAACTGTGACATGAACATGTAAGCCAAACAAATTCTTTCCTGTCCATGTTGGTTTTGGTCAGCATTTTATCACAACAAAAAGCAAATGAAGTCAGTTAGCTTTTTTATTACTAGGTGGCTAGGGGATAAAACTCACCAACAATTGTATTCAACTTTGAACCTTGCGAGTTCATAATAACAGTAATAACCAGCATGCCAAGATACATACATGGATACTGAAGTGTAATTCTAATTAGTCTTTAGGAATCCTCAGACTGAACTGGCCTGTTTCCACTTGCCTAGTGCTAGGATTAAAGGCGTGAGCCTTCCAAGTACTGGGATTAAAGACTTGAGATCCCAAGTGCTGGGATCAAAGGCATGAGCCACCACCATCTGGCTCTGTTTCTCTTTTAGACTGGTTCAATTTCTTATAACCCAGGGTGGCCTTGAACTCCCAATTTTCCTGCTTCCTCCTCCCAGGTGCTGGGATGAAAGGGTGTGCCACCGCTTCTGGCTTCTATGGTTAACCAGTGGCTAGCTCTGCCCTCTGATCTCCAGATAGGCTTTATTTGTCAGAACACAAACCAAATATCACACAACAGGATATAAGAGTGGTACAAGTGTTATGGGGGTTACCAACTGCTTTCTGATCCAATGTAGGAAGAAAATGCATGCTTTACACTGAAAATCTGGCCAAGAACTCATGGATGGAGAGCTCTTAGATACCAGGGATAAACCTAATGCTATTACTTAGCTAAATGGGCAGAAGCCCCAGCTGTACACTGGGTTCCTACCTCTATATCCACTTTAGACCTCATCAGAGGGGTTTACTTGTAGAGTGGATGGCAGTTAATGCAGAAACTCACAATTGGCCAAGGAACAGAGAATAAAAGACCATGTAGTGCTCAGCCATACTGGGGCATCTATATCACGTGTCTTTTCCCACAAGGCTCAGGTACTGTTGTAGAAAGGGGGCCAGAAAGCTGATAGGAACCAGAAATCAGGGAGAGTCATTGGATATGAGAGGAGCACCGCTGTGCTTGCCCGCACAGGACAAAGTCAGCCAGCTGTCCAGAATTCTGACTGGGGTTGGGGAGTTATTCACAGCTGATGGATGCTGGGGGAAGGGGAACAAGTTTTCTTTAAGGGTGTGGCCCTCGGTAGGCTAACCATGCTTTAGTGAATAGCTTCACATCCATGAGTATATGAATAGCTCAGACTGGTTCTGGGGAGAGTGGGGGATGAATATGATCAAAATACATTGTATACACATATGAAATACTCAAATAATTGGTGAAATATTATACATTTTAAAAGCAAAAAAGTTTTAAGAAGAGAAATAGGCTAATGGGTTGGAGAGATGGTTTAGTGGGTAAAAGGGCTTGCCACTCAAATTGATCTGAATTCAATTTCCCATGTAAAATAGTGGGCATGTCCTTAAATGTCTGTAAACCCACAGCAGGGCTGTGGAGACACAAGGATACCCACAGGTCACTGGCAACTCATTCTAGCAGAAACCATAAGTTCCAGGGTCAGTGAGAGACCCTGCCTCAGAGAATAAGGCACAGAATACTTATGAGCATACCTGTGCTCATGACTCACACAGACTTGTTCATATAGGAACACACAGGAACACATATACACACACTCACATGAACACACACAAATAAACAATGTCTTAAAAAATGAATCCAAAACTTGTAAGTAGTGGTAAAAGTAGGTAAGTATGTAGCAAGGATAAATGGAAAAATAGAACCAATAAAAACTAGAGGTGGTGATTACGACAGGGCCAAGGGCTGTGTTATGCTGAAGGAGACCCACAAACTGAGGGAGGAGGACAGCTAAGGGTGTTTTTTAAAGGTGGTGAGATTAGGAACAACCATTCTTGCTAATGGTATTGTTGGGGAACTTTAACCAGTGCAATGGACATAAAGCAGTTGGGTCTCCGTGGCAACAACAGGAGGAACATAGTTACATACATGGTGTAGGGGAAAGTGTGCCTTGGTGGTACTGGGGCTTAGAATGTGACCTCAAAACTAGCATTCTGGGGCTGGAGAGATGGCTCAGTGGTTAAGAGCTCTGCCTGCTCTTCCAAAGGTCCTGAGTTCAATTCCCAGAAACCACATGGTGGCTCACAACCATCTGTAATGAGATTTGGTGCCCTCTTCTGGCCTGCAGGGATTAAAAAAAAAACTAGCATTCTGGATGTCACTCTCTTTGCCCTGCCTTTCTGTACGAGCTGGTCGTTGGAGAATTCTCTAAGCTACTTCTGAAAGAGATCATTACCCTGACAGGCACCTGGCCTCTATCAACAGGCAGTGTCAGGGGTCCCCAGTATCCTGCCATTAGGCCACCCTGTGCAGCAAAGGAAGCACCCTCGAATGAAGCCGCTCACACACCAGCTGCCTCAGAGCTGCCCCTGTGTGGCCACAAAGCAGCTGCTTAGCAGAAGTGCGGTTTCTTCCCAGGAGTGTTTGAGCTGGATTCAGGAAGTCCTGGAGCTCTTTGCCAGAGCGAGGACCTAGTCCAAAGCTGGAACCCAGCCTGCAGAAGAAAAGACCAAGGTGTCAAGACACAGTGAGTATGCAGCTCAGACTCAAGGCAGAGTTGCGTGCGCTGATAGCTTGGTGTTGGGAAGATTCTTACTTCTTGCTTGCTTTAAATCCAGTTGCATGTAGTGTTGGGGACTCCATTGTTTTGTTTTGTTTCCCTGTAAGACCTCACACTATTTTTAGGTCTCAGTGTATAAGGTTTTTTTTTATTAATTACTCTTTTTTAAAAAAATGTTTCTTGTCTCAATATTACTGTGTTTCTGTTCCTTTAGTTATTTATGTATGTATATGGTGCATGCGTGTGTGTGTGTGTGTGAATTAAGGCGTGTGTGTATTATAACCCCACCAGGCAGTCAGGATGGGCCCCAACAACCCTGGAGGTTTCTTCTGTTGAGCCAACAGCTTGGGGACTGCTTCTGAAGATATTTGATTCCTAGAAAAACCACAGAAATAGGCAGCTGACAGTGAGCTTCACAGCCTTCCCATGGAGGCCCAAACTCTTTGCAAAGTCCCCTTTCAACCGCCAAACAAAAAGCTAGAGAATGTCATTCACCTTTGAGACCCTTTCTGGGTGACTGGGTCTCAGTGACTCGGGCCAGAGGGACCGGATTGGGTGGGAAGGTCTTGCTGAGAGCCAAGCTGCGGGAAGAATGAGCTACCATTTGGGACCTTTTGGGACTTTGCAGCCCACCTGCGGCCGCAAACATGATCACAGGCAGAACCAGAAGGCCGCTCTGATATCCAGAGTTCAGCTTTCGTTGTTTGAAACTGCAGTGTCTTGGGTGGCCACGAAACAGTAGGTAATCGTTGTGTGAGACTAGTTCTGGGGAGACCTGAACAAATGTTTACTCACCCCAGACAGAGAGCCACATCAGTCCAAAGCAAAGATACCACGAAAGTTCAACTTTGTAGAGCAGTGAGTTTTATTGGGGTTACATACAAGAAGAGAAATGACTCAAAGGCAGTTGCTTCACCAAAGCCTACTTCGGCATGGGTGACAGTTTTTGTTATGGGTCTGAGGCTGCTCAGATATTCACCACGACAATGACCTAAAAGACATCTAAATCTCTGCAAAACCAAGTCCAGTGACCAGGGGGAAGGACCAGAACGAGGTGGAAAATTCTGAGCCCTGGCTATCAAAGCAGCGGTGGCAAAGAGGACAATAACTACAATGACAGTGTCTCTCCCGGCCCCAGTCAGGTCACGATTTTCCGAGGGTACCAAGCAGAACTGGTGTGGTCCAGAGAAATCTGTTTACAATTATACAAAGCAACATAAAGGCTCCCAGCAAGGCCATGGCTAGTCTTAGATTTGGAGACGAGTGAGGCAGGGTTAGGGGTTACTGTACCTATGGAGGTGGTAAGTGGGGTGGGCAGGTGTAGGGGTGTGTGGTGCGGGCAGCAGCCAGAGTTCCGGTCCTGGCTATAGACAGAGGACAGTGGAGGAAGCAGAGAGAAGTACTAGCAAGGAGCTGCCCCAGCTGTGCCCATGCCCTCATTCTGTTCTCTTGGTTGGTGTGGAAGCCTTTTCCATATATGGAAAAGGTTAAAGGGGGCACAGAAACACATTTTAAGGGATGGGACAGCAAAAATGAAACCTACAACCATAGGACACAGATCGGTGCTGTTTTCTGAATTGAAGATTCTGACCAATTGTTTTAAAATTATTTTCAAAGCCAAGAAACAACATAACAAATAATCCATACAACATAAAACAGACAGAACTATGATTTGGGGCCACCTCCTATTTCCAGAACCATTGCTTTCCAACAGAAACAAGGACCCTTCTGCGTTCTGAGGGTCCCTCTGATTCAAGAAGTAACGCTGTGTTTAGCCTTCCCATGATTCCCACAGATGCGCTGCAGACAGAGAGGACCCTTACCTACACCTCCAGAGGCTTTCGGCTGCCTGTTTCTCAGCCAGGCTGTTGAGGACCTTGGTGAGGATCTGTAGGTGGTCTCCAACAAACTGGGTCCATCAGAGGTCTCGGCTCCCCCATGCCGAAAGCCCTCAGGCTCTCAAGGCTTCTGTGTGGATAATAAGGATTGGGACTGAGGGCTCTCTTCAAATGCTGGTACTGTCTGATTTCTCAGTTCCCAGTTTGCTGGAGCCTCAGGGCCCAATGCTGGTCAGAAGAAAATGGCGAATCAGGCTGAACACCCAGATCTCAGTGGAACCTTCAATTGTTATGGGTCTGGGGTCACTCAGAGATTCACGGTGACCATGAATACATTTCATAAGAGGAGACTTTATTCAGATAGTGGCACCAGGACCACACCTGAGAGGGTTCCTGAGATGCAGCACCTGGCCTTTTTCGTTTTTATTTTTTTGAGACAAAGTTTCTCTGTGTAGCTCTAGCTGTCCTGGAACTCACTTTGGAGACCAGGCTGGCCTGGAACTCAGAGATCTGCTTGCAGCTGCCTCCGAGTGCTGGGATTAAAGGCGTGCAGCACCACACTCAGCAGAAGCTTAGTTTAACATATGTGTCTTGCAGTTTTCATCTTTTGGGGCAGAGTAAGCAAGTTTGATTACAAAAGCAGAAGCAGTGGCTAATCTTATGACTAATCTTGCAAGAACAACAAGTCTTTCAAGATAAGTAAATTTTGAGAATAGTCTTCAACATCTGGAAGAAGAGGGCTGACAGGGTACAGCCTATACAAACTAGGGGTTCATTTTTATCTATACCTATCTATCCATTTATATATCTATCTTAAGTATAGTAATTAAATCTTAAATGTAATGTTGACCACCACAACTCATGAGAGCTGGCCACCTGGAGCTCATTGTGTAGCTTTCAGGCAGCCCAGGAGAGTGGATAGTGTCCTTTCTACTGCTCTGGGTCTCCTTTAGGCAGCTCTGTGTGATTCTCAGCCGTCCTTGCTTTTTCTACAAGGTTGATGATGGAGGGCCCTAGTGAATCTGGCTAGTTTTCAGGAACTTCCTGAAGCTTCTGAGTTGTTTACTGTTAATCCTAAACATTGCAAAAGACCAATTCCACAATTTTTGAGCCAAATTTGAAGTACACTCTAATTGGATATTGGCCAGGATGATGGACAATGGCCAGGTCCAAACCCAGGTTCCCAGGAATGTCATTGAGTCACCTTTGCTGAGATTTCTAAAGGTATAATCACAAGGCCACCATATTTCCAATCAGGGGCCATCATATATTCTGACATATTTCCTGTCTGTGTACCTTCCACCTACATCCATCCAACCATGGGCAAGTGTACATCCTGACATACTTCCTGCCCACATTCCTCCTGCCCACATGTGATCAAACATGTATGGTGTGGATGGATCAAACAAACATAGAACAAACAGGAAGTTATTCTTAACTGTCTTAACTGCAGACAGAACCCTTAGCCTGCTGGTCTGGGCCTCTTCCAGGTATATTTTCCTGTTTTAGTCTCCTATTAACTTGGGAGGTGCCCTGTTCTTGTTCTAGCCTCACATTTACTTCCCGAGTCTTAAGGAGACTCCCTTTAAAACACCTTGTAACTTAAGGAGCTTCCCTAAAGGATGGAATGTGTCAACTCACAGGTACTGTTCTACAACAATGATAAAAACCGTCTACATAGTATCTGCAAACTAGGCAGCCTGGTTGAATGGGCTCCTGGTAGCCTAAAGGTTTTGTAGACCTTGAAGTCTGGACTGTATAGATAACCTTGTTTTGGTCTAAAGAAGAGTTGTGTATAGCCTGGGAGAAGGATAGGATATATCAGCTCCATCAAGCTGTCCTACCTGACCATAAATGAGTCTAGTGGCTGCGTGAGGGCATGGTTGGGGGTAAGGCTGCAGGAACAAGAGATTGCTTCAGTCAACAGTGTGTGGATGCGCTTCCAAGCCCAAATGTTCCAGGGGCCAGAGACATCTCCTGTAGGGCCTAGGAGTCTGCAGACACTTCCTCCCACACATGGTATCCACTTGAAACCAATCTTTTCATGTGGGTGGTGTGAGGGTGTTTTAAGGTTTCTATTGCTGTGGAGAGCCACCATGACCACGGCAACTCTTATAAAGGAAAACATGTAATTGAAGTGGCTCACAGTTCAGAGGTTCAGTTAATCGTAGTGAGACATGGCAGCTGGAGACACGGTGCTAGAGAAGTAGCCGAGAGTCCTTCATCTTGCATCAGGAAGTGGTCTGTCTCACTGGGTGTAGCTTGAGCATATGTGAGACCTCAAAGCCCTCCTCCACAGTGACATACTTCCTCAAACGAGACCACATCTCCTGATAGTGCCACACCCTTTGGGGACCATTTTCTTTCAAACCACCACATTCAACTCCCTGCCCCCCCTGAAAGCTTACAGCCATATCACAATGCAAAAATACATTCAGTCCAACTTCAAAAGCCCCATAATCTTTAACAGTCTCAAACTTATTTAAAAGTCTAAAGTTTCAAAGTATCATCTGAGATTCATGCAATCTCTTAACTGTAATTCCCTATAAAATCAAAATAAAAAAACAGATCGCATAATTCCAACGTAATGGCACAGAATATTTATAACCATTGCAAAACATAGGGAAGGAAGCATAGTGAGGAAATACTGGATGAAAGCAAGAACGAAACCCAACTGGGCAAACGCCAAACTCTGCATCTCCATACCCGAGGTCAAAAGGCTCTTCAGATCTCCAGTCCTTTCAGCTTTGTTGGCTGCAGCGCACTTCCTTCTCTTGGATTCATCCCACCCCTTGTCAGCAGCTCTCCTTGACTTGGATCCCACTGCTCCGGCATCTCCAACATCTTGGGGTCTCCAAGGCAGTCAAGGCTTCACCTCCATGGCTTCACACAATGGCCTCTTCACTCCTCCGCTCAGGAACACCCCTGACACATGCCTGGCCTCAGCAGTTTTCCTTAGTCTCAGGGGCAAATTTCATAGCTCCTTTCTTCCACCCTCAACTCCAGAACCATGTGGCCGAAGCTGCCAGGTTCTGCTCCTTGTCAGGACTTGAACATGCCCCGCTCCTTCAATTATATCTTCACCAGCTTCTTTCCTTCACTGCCTAAGCTTGTCTGTTCTGACCTGGATCTGACGACCAGGCTAGGCTCAAATTCAGAGACCCACCAGCCTCTGCCTAGGATCCTAGAGGAACGAGGTTAAGTCTGCAGAAACAAAGTTGAGACTAGGACATCTCTGTGGCTGAATGTGAGTCTCGGCTCCAATATTATCCCAACAACAAGGACAACCGTATGTCCTTTGTGAGAATCACCACAAGCTCCAATCGTGTTAGTGATGAGAGGGGCCCACAGGGCTGGTTGCAGTGTTGATGTTCACAAGTGGGACCGTCTCCAGTTCTGAGTCTTAAGACCGAGGTTCTTTGTGGGAGCCAGGCAATAAGAGAACCTTTTACCAACACAGGCCGAGCACATGAGTGGCTACTCCTGCAGGACTGAGTGAACAAACACACGAGCGGACAAAGTTTTCCTCTCACTCTGGGTCTGAGCACCCAGTGCTTCATCCCCTGCCCCCCGGCGTGTGAGAGCAGGGAGGAGCCATAGCAACAGGTTCTGGATATGGCTACAGCCACTACTGGACAAGGCTATTCAAGTGTGTCCACAGAGGCCTGCCCAACACCCCATTAGCAGAGGATGATGTTGGCAAATGCGGTGGCAGGAAGAGAAGGTTCCAGTCCCCACCCAGATGATTAGGATGGGTCAAGTTGTTCTGCATAGGGAGAGAAGTGACATAGGCTCATTTAAGATAGGGTGTCTGCCATCATATGTGACTTACTTGCAGACAAGGTGACTTGTTCTGTGTTACCCGGTGCATGGGATTCAAGGGACAGGAAAGTCTAGCTTTTTGTACAAGAATGAGCATATGGGAGAGGCTCTTAGGCCACTCTGGAGTCCATTTTGGCTATAGTTTGAATGCGTGGATCACCTAGCATTCACAGGCTGAGATACTAACCCCCAGGGTGACGTGGGGAGGTGGGGTCTTTAGGGATTATGAGGTCTTATGAAAAAGCTCCCCAGAGCTCCGTTTCCCCTTTGCAGTGTGAGGTCAGAAGGAAAAGGCCCCCTCTGTGAGCCAGGAAACAAGCCTTCAGCAGTCAGAACTGAATGGAGCTCTTGGACCTTGCTGCTTTGGGATGTGTAAAATATGAGTTTCTGTTTTTAGACACCCAGAGGATGGCCTCTTGTTACTGTAGCCCACACAGACTGAGACGCTTCTGTATTCATTTCCTAAGGTTGCAGGGGATAAGGCCCTGCACGCTGAGTGGCTTAAATAACAGAAACTTGTTCTCTCCTGTCTCAGAAGGTTGAAACTCCAAAGGCTGTCAGCAGGTTCTTCCTAAGGATTCTAGAAGGGGGATCTGACTAGATGCCTTGGCATAGAGATGGAGGCCTTCTCTTAACGCCCTTCATCCACAGCGTCTGCTCAGTTTTTCCATTTTTATAAGGATGCAATTTTTTGGCTCAGGGTCCCATCGGTGGTCTCCTAATAGCCCCTATCTGGGCATAGAAGCCTATTGGTGAGCATGGCTTCGGTGTATGAACGAGGTGCAGTTTACTCTGTAGCAGACACATGTGTAGTGAACGGAGAGCAGGGAGGGCAGGAAGATATGGCCCCTGCTGCTTTTTCTTTCTAAAGTGACTTTGTTCTAGGAGGGTTGATGGCTCTTCAGAGTTTGGAAGCAGTCAGAGCACCCCTCTCCTAGGCCCCCTGGTTTCCTGTTGTGTGAAGAGGTGCTTTTCCTGCTTTGAGGATGCATCCTGTCTTTCCAGTTCACCAGGCATTTACACGTGAACAAGAAATCTGTTTCTACGGGGCTCAGCTTCTCAGGGGCAGTTGAGGTCACTCTCCCTCAGGGAGATGAGCCCACCAGCCAGCTCCTGGGTTCTGGTCACGAGCTTCTAGCAGGTGCTTCCTCCCAGCACACTTCCACGGGACCAAGGCAGAGCCACAAAGGCTACCGTCACACCATTCTGGTAAGTGATGCTCCAGAAAGCTCGGGAGGGTGGTGAGCAGGAACCAGGGTGCAATGACCCTCTTCTCAAAGCAGGGAGGAGAGTGTTTCCCAGCCGGCAAGGGCCCCAGGAGCAGGGGCTGTGGGAAGCAGACTGCTGCAGGTCGCAAGCCATGGCCTGGACTTCTGTCCTGATCATGCTGCTGGCCCACCTCACAGGTAAGGGAACTCCTGGGGCCTAGAGCCTCCTTGCCCCTCCTCTTGCCTTGCTCTGCCCAGGTGATGGGCATGCTTCTGTCTTCCCAGGTGGTGGCCCTCAGCCCGTGTTGCATCAACCACCATCTGCCTCTTCCTCGCTTGGAACCACTATTCGTCTCACCTGCGCCCTGAGCAGCAACTATAACATGGACATTCACAGCATTTACTGGTTCCAGATGAGGCCAGGTCACCCTCCCAAGTTCCTGCTGGGACATTTCTCACACGCAGACAAGCCCCTGGGTCACAAGATACCTGCTCGCTTCTCCGGATCCAGAGACATGGCCAGGAACCTGGTGTACCTGAGCATCTCTGAACTGCAGCCTGAGGACGAGGCTGTGTATTATTGCGCCATGGGGCCCCGGAGCCAGGAAAGGGAGAAGTGGATGGAGAGGGAGAGAGAAGGAGAAAAGTAGTTCTAGATTCGGGATCCCAGGCTCTAGAGACATTCAGACCCTGAACTTTAGGTGCAGTTTGCTTTGCTCGGCTAGGCTGGTAGAGGGAGGAGGGGTAGAGCATTGGGCTTTGCAGAGCCAAGGAGATGGAGCCATTCAGTTTTCCCTTGTCTTGCAGTGTTGCTGTGAGCCCCACTGGAGGCTGGGTTATAGAATTAAAGCTGTTTCTCTGAGTTTGGCTTGACTGGTTTGTGATCTCAGAACCAATGTAAGAACTGGCTAGTCCCTGGAACCTGACTAGAGGTTCTCAGCTTGGCCAGGCACCGTGAACAACAAGCTCATTATGATCACAGGGCAAGTGGGTGACAGAAACATCCTGGAGGGGGACCTCCTTGCCAGGGGCAGGGTCTTCTATTGTCGCCTTTGTAGTCACAGAGTGAAGGGGCTTAGGGAACACCATCACTGGCCCTCTACTTTGGGGTACAGCAGGTTCCCCTCCTTGGTACCTAGTGATGCTTTGGGATGAGGCTGCTTCGCCATGGGGCTGCCTGTGCATTGTGGGTGTTGAGCAGCTTCTCTGCTACCAAATACAGTACACAGCACATGTCCCCACTCTAAGTGATGACAACCCCAGATGGCTCCAGATAGCAGTAAAAGTCCCCAGGGTGAGAGAGACACATCTCCCTTCTGTGCAGTGGAGTGATGGGGCCAGCCGGCATTTTCCCAAAGGCCAGATTGTTCTCAGCCTTGTTGTTGTGGACCATCTGACTGTTGAGATACCAGTTCTGTCTTTAGAGCAAAGCAGCAGCCACAGGCAATGGGTGAGTGACCAGTGCAGCTGCCTGCAAAGCTAACTTCAAGGAATAGCCCAGGGGGGCAGGATGTGGCCCTCACCACAAATGACTGCCCTTGCTCTGGAGAAAAATGTCACACTCCTGCCTGTTTCAACAATCCCTACTTGGGGTGTCATCAGGGGCCTTCTCAACTTTTCTTGTCTAAGGGCACAGCTTGGTGTCTGGATCTCCAAGGAGGCGGTGCATAAAGTGCCCCTAAAAGTGGGAGTTTGTGTCGTACGGACATGCTTCACCTCAGGGAGGTGCCAGGCAATATGTCGTCCTTTGTGCATTCAGATGTGACTGAGAACACCTGCTTACCACTGTTTACCCTAAGGGTCCCCTCCTGAGTAGTGGATACACGCCAGTGTCATTCTTTGGCCCATGACTCTCTGATCTGTAAAACAGTGTCCTCAGCGTCTGCCCTGCTCTGCCCCTCTGGCTCCCATCTCCTCGGCTCACCAAGTTATTTGCATGTGGCCTTCGCCCTGTGGGAAGGGTTCTGGGAGCATAATTTCCAAGGAGAGTTAGCGTCTTTACTCTTACACGCCCCTCTTCTGCTCTGTCTTTTACCACCTGAGGTAACTCCATGCTGTAACAAGGAGTCCAGGAAGCAGTGGGGGCTCGGCCTCCTCCACCATCTGGTTCATCCTATCTCCCCAGCTCAGAGGAAGATGAGCTTAGACTTGGCCTGCCAGAGCAAAGACCGCCGTATGTCTGGCCTGAAGTCCAATGTTTTTTTTTTTATATGAAAAGGGGATAGTAATAACATTGACTACTAACATTTTAATTACTTAGTAGTTTATTTATCGTGTGTGTGTGTATGGATGCTCACGCACCATGGCACACGTGTGGAGCTCAGAGGACAACTTGAGCGTGTCATTTTTGTCTTTCCATTGTGCGAGACTTAGCAGTCAAACTCAGGTCCTAACACGCAGCAAGCACCTTTACCCACTGAGCTGAACCATCTTGTTGGCCAAACACTGACTAATCTATATGAAATGCGTACCTTATACTTGTCTGTCACGGGTGTGGCCTGTTCTTCCTTTGTGCCAGTTCCTTCCCTTTCGTCCAAGTTGTTTCTCACCCTTGAGGTCTCTCCCTCCTGGATTCTGGACTTGTCCCCTATCCTTACTGTCCCTTACCTGCCTTCATTCTACCGCAGACTGTTCACTGTATTCTAAGGCATGGGGGCAAGACACATGCAAGGTCCCCAACTCTCCAGCGGCCGCATTCAGACAAAGTGACTGTGCACGCCAGCACGAACCTGTGGTCCCCGCTACTTGGTAGCTTGCGGCAGAAGACTGCTTGAGTTCAGGGTTTTTAGCCTGGGAAACAAAGTGAGACTTCCCATTTCTAAAAATAGGATTTAAAAATAATAATAAAAAAGAAACAGGTGAAATGGTTTCTAAGATATATTTTATTTAACACAGTTTATCTCCAGTATATTCATTTTAATGAGAAACCAGTATAATAGGCATGTATGAGGATTAATTACTTCTTTGGTAATCCAATATGTTTTTACAGTTGTGGTGTATCTCAGCTCAGAACTACAACAACTGTGTATGGTGGATGAAAACACAGACTGAAGGGACAGAATTCAGATTGCTCACCATCCAGCCTTTCCTGTGCTGGAACTCCTGTCTTGTCCCGTCCATTTCTGCCGCTTTCCCCTAACTGCCATTGATCAGGTGCTTAGTTCGTTTGGTCGCCTCCAAACCTTCCCTCAAGCTGTCCCTGGACTGTGTCTGCCCTCTGCACTGATGCAAGGCTCCACAGCGATCTCTCCTCCCCCTCCTTGGGCAACCGTTTCCTGGCCGCTCTTCAGTTGTTACCTCCCTCCAGTGGGCAGACAGCCTGTTTTCCTAATTACAGTTAGCACCTGCCTCGCAGCTCTGGTTTTATTTAGCAAGACTCTTACGCTAACCTGCAAATTCCCAGCTGGCTAGAGGCTCTGCGTGTGATAAACACTCTAGGTGATGAGACAGGCGCTGGAGCGAGGGAATGAGTGATGAATGCTTGGGCGAGGGAATTCTAGGCTACTCCCATTAGGATCTCATTGGGACCCCACAGTGGCTGGGGTCACTGCGATTCCGGGAGACTGGGAAGAAGCCCAGGTTCACATTCACATTTGTGACTGGACACACTCTCTCACTGTCTGTACCTCTGTCTCTCTGTGGCTTCCCTCTGTCGCATTACCATCCTCTGATGTCTGACTAATGAAACAAGTGACTGAATGCTGTAACCTCGAGGGGCCCGGAAAGGGAAAGCTTGAAGGAGGCGAAGGCACTGAAGGAACGCAGGGAACCTTCTGAGCCTGAGCCAGAGAGCGAGTGGGGGCGGGTCCCAGTGTCAGGATCCAGTACTACAAAGACTCTGCTTAGAAAATCAAGAGGACTCCTGACAGCCGTGTGGAACTGTGGGGTTCTGAGGATGGTGACCTATGCACACAGCTTCCAAATGCCAATAGGAAACAGAACAAACTGAACTGAACATGTTGATAGCGACTCAAACATTTTGACCTGAGAAAGATCCTGAGTCCCTGGGGGAGGGGATCTGAGGGGCTCCTGGATGTTGGTATTTTGCTCTTTTTGCTCTTTGCTCTTTTTGGCTCTTTTGGGGGGCCCACCTCCCAGTTCTCAAATAAATCACACACAAAAGCTTATTCTTTCTTATAATTGCCCAGCCTTAGCTTGACTTGTTTCTGACTACCTTTTCTCTCCGGGCTTTTATCTTTCTTCTGTATATCTTACTTTCCTTCTTATTCCATGGCTGACTGGCCCCTGATGCCCTCCTCTTCTTGTTCTCTTGCTCTCCCTTTTCCCTGTTTTTCTATTTATACTCTCCGGCTGCCAGACCCGCCTATCCTTGTTTCTGCTGTTCCACTCTATTAGGACCATCAGGCATTTTTTTACAATGTTACAGTATTCTTTTTTTTTTTAATTTATTTATTTATTAAGGATTTTTTTAATTAAGGATTTCTGCCTCCTCCCCGCAACCGCCTCCCATTTCCCTCCCCCTCCCCCCGATCAAGTCCCCCTCCCTCATCTGCTCAAAGAGCAATCAGGGTTCCCTGACCTGTGGGAAGCCCAAGGACCGCCCACCTCTGTCCAGGTCTTGTAAGGTGAGCATCCAAACTGCCTAGGCTCCCCCAAAGCCAGTACGTGCAGTAGGATCAAAAACCCACTGCGATTGTTCTTGAGTTCTCAGTATTCCTCATTGTCCGCTATGTTCAGCTAGTCCGGATTTATCCCACCATCAGGCATTTTAGACAGGCAAAGAATCATAACTTCACAGAACAAACAGAAGTCACACCATAAAATAATATTTTCTAACACACACAAGAAAGTAATGTTTTTTATACAATTTTAATATGACTTTTCTGTAATTATGTATCAGAAATCTTCTGCTTCTCAAGAGGCTCAAGCCACACAGTCATGGCTCTGGAAGCAGCCAAACTAAAAATACAAAGTATGGTTTCCACAATGTGAGTGGCTTTCTACCATCACAATGTAAATGAACAAACAAAACCCCTAACCTGTGGGGCAATATTATACAGGCCACATATTTCTACATTGTATCAGAAGCTAGCCTCTCAAGTCACAATAGCAGCAGAGATGCCGAAAGCAAGCGTTTTCAGAGTGCTGCTGCTACTCCGGAGCTCAGGATATGCTGCTCCTTGCTTTGTAATTATGTAGATCTCCTGAGAAGAGGGGTCATTTCCAAGCTAGTGACAGAGGACATGACTTTAGTCCTGCTACCCCCCACAAACAGAATGCTAATGAACTTCCCCCTCAGTTTACCTTGGGGGATAAAAGGTGTTTGGATAATAAATGCAGGTGATCTTCAGGATTTGAATGAACCCTGAGACTCCCTTCTGATATTGCTGTGTAAACTGTGTCTCAATTATTCCCGTGCCTCCACGCCAGTCCAGAGAGAAAGATAGTTTATGTTGGGGCATTGGACCCTGACACTAACCTTATCTAACCAGTGTAGGTTTGTTGAGGTAGGGATGGAGATCCGAGGACCTTCAATTATAACATACATATTCTAGCACATAGCAAAACACATATATATTATATGTGTTTATGTGAGTGTGTCTCCTGCAGGTCTTTGAGCAGGTGTATGTAGGTAGACATCAGAAGGCCTGGGTTCAGGACAAGCTCACATGAACTACTGGAACTTTCCCTAGTGTTAGCAATGACGTGGCCATGTCTGAAATCTAACAACTACAGTGGACATTTCTGGAACGACCACTGTTCTTCCTCTTGCACACGTAAAATCTCAGAAGGCAGGGACATGTTTGTCTGTATATAACCATATTCGTGAAAAATATGATATATGGCTACTGTTGATTCAGGCAGTTAGAGATGTTTATTCATATTTCTAAACAGATGCCCATGTTCTGCTCTACCCTGGCATCAGGGACGCTGACACTCAGGGCATTTCTAGCCCCCTTTAGAAAATCCTTTGGAAAGAATTCGCTCTTGGAACCCTGACACCTAGAACCGATCTGGGGAGCGGGGAGAGGGGCTGACCAGCAGAGGATACTAAACTTCTAGTCTCGCCAGAGCTGGTGAGCGTCATAGGCTATGGGCACTAACATGTCAGACTTTCCCACCTTATCTGTTCATGGATTCTGGGTGGCTCTGCTTTCACTAGTGTGCAAATGCAGGGTTATTTCACTCAATTATATCTTTAAAGAAAATCATGAAATTTATCTACTTCTTTTCTCCTGAGTCTGTTGCTAAGGAGAGGAAAATGACTCAGCCATTTCCTTATCAGGTCCAAAAGAAATGTGAGTGAGCCTGGGGCCAGCATGTGCTGGGTATGCTAATAGGCAACAGGGATTGCCAGTTGTCCTAAGTATTGGTGGCTCCTCTCAGCTTTTCTCATCCCACCCCTACCCCAATCTTCTCCAGCTCATGGGCTTCTCATTCCCTTTTAATCCAGTTACTTCGGCCATGCTCTCTCTTCTGTCTCCCTCTCTTCCCCCTCACTGTTGGTCTCCTTTGCCCTCGCTCTCTTTCTCTCCAGCAATGACCCGGTCCTGTTTGCTCTACTACCTTCCCTCTCTGCTCTGGGCTCTTCAGATGCCTCTGCCTGGACTCTCCCTCCTGTCTCCAGTAAAAGCTTTCTCTTCAGCCATACTCGGAGCAGTCACGTCTTCAGCTCATGTGCTCGCGGCCCTTTATAGTGATGATTGACAGATGAGCAGGAGGAGAACTCAATGTTTATCCTGCCTCTGCTATTCAAATAGTCCCTCAGAGGGCTAAGTTATGGGTGAGTTATGTTGTTTTCTTTGAGACGGGTCTCACACTGTGTAGCCCAGGTTCGGCTTGGATTCCTGCCTCATTCTCCAGATAGCTGGGGTTGCAACAGTATGCTGCCATGCTCTCGGTATGGAGGAGGTTCTTTTTTTTGATTTTGTTTTTCTTCGTGTGTTTATGATGCATATATATTATGTGTGTGCATCTATGTGTGTATGAACAAGCCCGTTTGTGTGTGTGAGTGTGGGTGTGCCTGTGACACTCTGTATACACAGGGAGGCCTAACGTTGGCTCTTCATCTCTTTTTTGCTTGCTGCTTCAGGTGCCAGGCTAGCTGGCCTGAGAACGTCTAAGGATTCTCCAGTCTGGACCTCCCAACTCCCATAGGATAGGCACCTAGGATTACAGATCCAAGGCACTGTGCCCAGCTTTTACATGGGTTCCAGGGGTTCAAACTCAGGTCCTCAGGCTTGTACAAAAACTGCCTTAGCCAGTTAGCTAGCTTCCTAGCCCTGGGAGGTTCTTTATAGCCTTGTTGTTGTTTTAGTTGACAAGCGAAAGGAGAACGCTAAAATGGAAATCTGCCCTTTTCATACGCACAGTGAACAAATGGCCTGGACAGTGAGTGCCCACCACAAAGACGCATGGTAAGATGGAAGGACCTTTGTCCTGTTGTCCCCAGTGCTTATTCCATGCTCTCCCTCCACATAGGCCCCTCCCCCAGCTCACTACCAACTCAGGGTAAGACTGCGCTGGCATTCTGGTCCCTTTTCATTCCAAGTGCCACCCTGTAAGACCCTCCCCCACCATGTTCTCTGAAGTTTTACTCCTTTGACTTTTTTAACTTTTGAGGGGTCCACCACCCAGCTCTCAAATAAATCACACATGGAGGCTTATTCTTAGTCATGAATGCCTGTCCTCAACTTGTCTTGTTTCTTGCCAACTTTTCTTAAATTACCCTGACTACCTTTTGCCTCTGAGCTTTTCCCTTTTCTTGCGTCTGCATATCTTTCTTTCTTACTCCAGGGCTGGCTGTGTAGTTGGGTGGCCTCCTCTCCTTGTTCTCTCCTTGCTCCTCTTCCTCTTTTCTCCTTCTGTTTATCCTCTCTGCCTGCCAGCCCCGCCTATCCTGTCTCCTGCCTTGCTATTGGCCATTCAGCTCTTTATTAGACCATCAGGTGTTTTAGACAGGCAAAGAATCACAGCTTCACAGAGTTAAACAAATATAGCATAAACAAAAGCAACACATCTCACATAATTAAACAAATGTTCCACAGCATAAACAAAAGTAACATACCTTAAAATTATGTTCGCCAACATTTTACCTTTCTTTCTTTCTAAACAAAAATGAAAATTTTAACTTGAACGTAGTAAGACTGTATACAATAAAAACAATTATCAAATAAAGATTATATTCACATTATGATGAATTCCAATTTCATCTGTCTGGTAAATTTAAAGAAAATACTCCATAATCTATCCTATCTTAGCAAATCCAAAATTTTATACCTAACTTACTGTTAGAAATATTTTCTAACAGGAGCTCTTTGTTGACGCAAAAATCCCAATCATGCTGAATCAAAATAAGTTGAATTAAAACATATCCAGGTTGACTAGGACTCCTGCACTCTCAGGTGGCCCCAAGGGCACCTGGGAAGTCACCAATGTGGCCATGCGGGATAGGGGTGGGGAGCCCATGTGTTAATTTTCTAGGAAGCAGTTTAAATAGACTGGGGGAGTGGTCCTGACCCTCCTCTGGGGAGGGGTCAAGGTGCAAGGGGCTCAGGGGCAGGGCCTCCAAAGACTGGGATTTACCCTTACATTCTATCACATCTAAGGAAAACTACAACTATAACTATCTAGTCTTCAGCTCCATCAAAGGCACCAAAAGGGTATAATATTATTTAAGTAAATAAAAAGTGCATTGCAAATGACTTCCAAAAATTCTAGAAATGACAGGCATCTGACTGCCTGGGCAGTCACCCAAAGTTCCTTTGCAATATTGGGGCATCCATCTTCAGCCTACAGGCCTAGAGTATCAGGCAGATTTCTCAGTGAAACAGGAATTTTGAAGGACTATTTTGCCTTGTTTTGGCAAATTTCATCAGCTTTTTTTCCTGTCATCACACTGTCATCAGTCAAAGGCAAAATATTTCTTTGCTCAGTGGCTAACCTTGCCATAATGAAAACAAACTCCATAAGGAGTTTCAATGTCCTTCATCTTCTCTGAAGTAAATTGGTGCTGCCAGGATGTATCTCACTGTCATGAAAATCTTTTAATTAACAAAACATTTTAAATGCCATATTCTATAGGACTTTAAAGTATTTGAAGACAATCTATCTAAAATATATCTATTTAACCTAGAAAACCTACCTAAGATATCTACAAATTTGATTGTTATAAAAGACTACTGGCCTATGTTTCTTGATTGCCCTACACAGTTTATAATAATAGCTTTCAAAAACTAGAATTTTGTCTTACATTTTTAAGTGAACAGCCTAGGTACAGTACCTTAAACAAGAACAGAAACATATATACAACATGCTGTAACAAAATAACCGTCCTTTAAACAGGAGTAGAAACATATATGCAGTGTGTTGTGACAAAAATTATCTTAAATTTGTATCAATATACAAAAGTCCTTTCAACAGTAGCAAAAACACAGAGTAAGAATATTGACTTTGAATTTGTATCAATATACCAAAATCCATGCCAAGGCAAAATTATCTGAGAGTAATAGTTGTTTTTTTTATCCTGAATTCCTATATTTCCTTAAATTATAACAAATATCTATGACCCACCAAATAACCATATATATGTGAGTTTATTGGAATGATTTACAGGCTGCAGCCCAACCATGGCTAGCTGTGATCGGAAATCCCAAGAATCCAGTAGCTGCCCTGTCCCATGAGGCTGGGTGTCTCAGCTGATCTTCTGTGTATGCTGGGATCCTAAAGAAGCAGGCTCCAGTGCCAGGGAAGGGATGGATGTGCTGACAGGGGGAGGGCAAGCAGGAGAAGAAAAAAACCTCCCCTCTTCCACTGTCCTTATATAGGCTTCCAGCAGAAGGCATGGCCCAGATTAAAGCTGTGTTTTCTAGCCTCAAGATCCAGACTGCAAGTGTGCCCTCATTTCTGGATTGCAGTTCCTTCCAGATACAGTCAAACCGACAACTAAGTAAAGCCATTGCACCCTGATTCTAGAGCTGGCTGCTGCTTCAGTTACATACTTGCGGTATATTGAGAGCGCCAGGAATTTCCTAATATTGTCATCTTAATAGGAATAATTTTCACCAAGCCTCTGAACAGATTTTCAGCTACACTACATATCACAGTACTGTGGCATAGAGGCATGACATTGCAGAGAAAATTCTGGAATATTGAACACCTTCCATTCCCGTTGCTCTGGACAGCAGCTGCCCATCTTTCCCTCCATGTGCCCAATCTACTCTGTGATTTATGGGCCTGTCTGTAGAGCGGCCAGAGGACAACCTCAGGTGTCATTCCTTAGGTGCTGTCATTTTTTCCAGACAAGTTCTCTCATGGACCTGGCCTTCACCAAGTAGGGAGACTAGACCAGCTGGCTGCAGGACACTGGGGATCTGCCGCTCTCCACCTCTCATGCACTGGGGTGGCAAGTGTCACACCAGCTTTGGCATTTCTTTACATGGGTTCTGGGGATCAGACTCAGGTCCCTGGGTTTAGAAGACAAGCACACTGATGCCTGGGCTATCTCCCCATCCCATAGGCGTCTGCTCAAATGTCTCATAGAATACTGTGCAGAAGTTACCTGTGTTTGTCTCGTTTAACCACTTCTGAACACACCTCTAAAAGAGCGGAAGTCAGGATCAACAGTGGACCACGTTCCTGTCCACTGCAGCCTTATCTACACCATCCAAGGTGCAGAAACAGCTGTCTACTGATTGACGATGGGCAGATTAAAACTGAGGGTATGGGGCTGGAGAGATGGCTCAGTGGTTAAGAGCACTGGATGTTCTTCCAGAGGAAGACATAGAGCAGGACATGCGGAATTAAATGTAAAAAGCCCTGAGGCAAAATGTAGATGAAGAGAAACAGGTTAATTTAAGTTGTGAGAGCTAGTGGAACAAGCATAAAATAAGGCCGAGCATTCATAACTAAGTCTCCGTGTCTTTATTTGGGAGCTGGTTGGTGGTCCAAAGAAAGCCAGCTACATCCTGAGCATCTCCATGGGAGTGGGAGATAGATTTTATGGGTAGACTGGAGGTGGGGGAATGGGAACAGGAAGATCAAGTGAGGATGGGGGAGAGGGAGAGGGATGGAGTTGAGGAAGGGATGCGGGAAGAGACAGAATTGAGAGGCATTTGATGGGTGGTATGGAAACCTAGTGTAGAGGAAACTTTCTATAACATAGGAAGGCAATCCTAATGAGGTCTCCAGATAATACAGGAGATGGAGTCCCAACTGGCCATCTCTTGTCACCAAATAAAGCTTTCAGTACCAGGACCTGGTTACATACAATTGAGTTGTTGGCCAGAGGAGTCCCAAAATCCCCAAAATTTGCTTCTAAAACAATAGATTGCTCTTCGCAAACTGACAGCAAGGTCTCATTGCTAAAGACAGCACCCACATAACTCACTGACCATGGAGAGGTTGAGCTGATGCCTTCATAGAACTGTACACTCATGGTCCAGTTCTTTGGTACAGGAATGTACATTTTGCAGTATACCAAAAGAGAAACATAAACACCAACCCAATCACAAAACTTTTGATCTACAATGGTGCTCTGCCTACATGATAGGCCAGGGAAATGGTGGCACAAAGTTTGTGGGGAGTAATCAACCAATGTCTGATTTAATTTAAGGCCCACTCCACAAGATGGAACCTATACTGACACTGCTTGGGTGCCTTATTCAGCCACCATCAGAGAAGCTTCCTCCTGCAGCAGGTGAAAACAGATGCAGACACCCACAGTCACACGTTACTGGAGAGAGAATCCTTGAAACACACAGCTATAATTGAGATGTCTCCACTAAATCCCTCCCCTCAGAGAGAGGGGTAGAAGGAGTGTGGGAGCCAGAGGGCTGTAGGACACCAGGAGAACACAGCCCTCTAAATCAACTGAGCAAAGCTCGTAAGAGCTCACAGAGACTGAAGCAGCATGCATGGGCCTGCAAGGCCTGCACCAGGTCTTCCTATATATTATAGCTCTCGCTTTAGTATTTTAATGGGAGTCCTGTCTCTGATTCTTATGTCTTCTCTTGACAATCTTTTTTTCTGTTGGTTTGCCTTGTTCAACTTTGATGTAATGGTTTTTGTTTTATCTTATATTTTTTGTAAAAAAATAAAATCAGCTGGGCTGTGGTGGAGCATGTCTTTAATTAATCCCAGCACTCGGGAGGCAGAGGCAGGAGGATCTCTGTGAGTTCGAGGCCAGCCTGGTCTACAAGAGCTAGTTCCAGGACGGGCTCCAAAGCTACACAGAGAAACCTTGTCTCAAAATAAAATAAAATATTTAACACATACACAGGCACGCGTGCGCGCGCACATGAGAGAGAGAGAGAGAGAGAGAGAGAGAGAGAGAGAGAGAGAGAGAGGTTGTGTAGATCAATGGCACAAAAGGAAAGGAAAGAAAAACAATGAAAATTAGCGCAGCCTCAGAGATGCGGCAGCACCGGGTGTGAGCATCCGTACTATGGGAAGGCCTGAAGGAGTGAAGGAAGCTGATGAGGGAAATACGCAAAAATGAACGGAAATTTCACAGATTCATGAAGCACATAGCAAAGAAGATAATCTTAAATCAGGGGAAGTGGCCAGCTATATAGAAGAGATTTCCAAATTTAGGGACTATTCTGGCTAGTTTTTTGTCAGCTTTATGTCATTCAAATAATGCATCAACAGACTCGTAAAGAAATGCCCCCAGCAGATTGCCTACAGGCAAGACTGCGAACCATTTTCCTGATTAGTGATGGATGGGGTGAGCCTGATCCACTGTGGGTGATGCCACCCCTGGGCAGGTTATTATGGCAAAGTGAGCGAGTCAAGAGGCAAACCAGTACACAGCATTTTTCCATCAACCCTCCTTCAGTTTCTGATTTCACATCCCCACCTTGAGCTCTGGCCCTAGTTCCCTCAGTGATGGAATATGACCTGGGAGTGGTAAAAGGAAATAAACCCTTTCTTCTCTAAGTTTCTTTTGGGACAGTCATAGAAAGCACACTAGGACAAGGTCTGTGGCTCCTCATCCAGCAGTGTTCAGCAGGAGGACTGGGATATCTGTGGCTTCTCGTCCAGCACTGTTCAGCAGGAGGACTGAGCTATTTGTGGCTTCTCGTCCAGCACTGTTCAGCAGGAGAGACTGGGAAATTTTGCAGTACTCACAGAAAGCAGCAGCCAGGGCTGTAGAATGTAGCAGAGATGTATTCCAAGATTGGTAGTGAGGTAAGAACAATCACAAAGGACAATAATAGTGAAAGAGTACAAAGAAAATTTGCCACCACATTTCCTATAAAAATATAGGCACAGCACTTCTTCAGACTGAAGTGGAGTTTCAGGGAGAGCTATGGAACTCTGAGATAAGCAATGGTAAATAGGCCTGAGGATGCAGCTTAGAGGTAGAGATCTTGTCCTGAGTTTCACCTCCAGCATTGGAATCCCAGAACCCTGCCTACTGAGGAAGATGGGAGAGTTTGAGGCCAACCTAAGCTGGGCTATATCACCAGATTTTGTCAAAAGATAAAAGAGCAACAGAAATGGTATTTGGATAGATGCGATAGGCTTTTCCTCTCAGATTCTTTTATGTAAGGCCTTTGAGTGCAGAACTTTATACCAAAGTCTTATAGGACAATTATAAAGAGTAGAGATTAAACTATGTACTTGACTTCTACATTTTATTTTACTGGTAAATGTGGCCTCTAATTAGTGCGCAGTGCTTAGGATACAGACTATTGTTCCTAGGACTGTAAGCATTGCAGCTCAGATGGAAAGGGATCCTGGCAGTTGGGAGTCAAGGAATACCACAAAGCCACCATAACCGCAGGCGCCTACAGCTCTGCTCCAGGGAAAGTTTTCTCCAAAGCAAGTGTAACAACTCTGCTCTTGAGCAGATGGTTTACCCAGCAAAGTTGTTACAGCTCTGCTCAGCTCTGCTCAGCTCTGCTCTGCTCTGGAGAAGTGTTACAGCTCTCCTCCACTAGGGGAAAGCTTCCTCAGTGACAGTGTTATGCTCCACTCCGGCTCCCGTGAATGTGGTTACAGCTGGGCTTGCTCTCATGAAAATGTCACACCACACAACAAACCTTACTCAAGAGATTTATTGGGAAAAAATCCAGGGGGTTGGCTTCCTCTAGGATGAGAAGCAGCAGCAAACCGAACAGGGTACAGAGTTTATATAGGGCTTTTTATGGGTGGGACAGAGATTTCCAGGGTGACTTGGGATTGGTTGTAGTTGGCTGGTGTTGGGTCCCTAGAGGACAGGCCTTCGCACCCCGACTTGATCTATTTTGCACTCTTGAGGTTGGTTAAAAACAGGAACAAAAACAGGAACAATCTGTTGTTTCCAGCAATGTTTCTAAGGATGTTTACCCCTAAGCCATTGAGTTATGATGATGAGCTTCCTGCTATTGCTGATTTGGCCTCCCCTGCTGAGGGCTATATATACTTGTGAGAAAGTGGAATAAAAGGCTTGTCTGCAGAACCTGAAGTTGTGTTGCGTGTTAATCCCGATGTCCCTCGCTCAGAAGAACGACAGTTGCCGTGCTGGCGCGGCAGGCTGGTTTTTACTCTTTTGGCTCTTTGGTTCTTGGGGGCCCTGCCACCCATCTCCCAAATAAATACACATGGAGACATGTTCTTATGATTGCCCAGTCTTAGGTTGGCTTATTTCTATTCAACTTTTCTTAAATTAGTCCATTTACCTTTTGCCTATGGGCTTTTACCTTTTTCTATTTCTGTATATCTTTTCTTCTTGTGTCTTGCTGTGTATCTGTGTGACTGGGTGACTGGGTGACTGGGTGACTGGCCCCTAATGTCCTCCTTTCTTTACTCTCACTCCTTGATCTCTCTCTCCCCAGTTTTCTCCTATTTATTTTCTCTTTCTGCCAGTCCCACCTACCTTTCTCCTGTCTTGCTATTGGCTGTTCAGCTCCATTAGATCAATCGGGTATTTTAGATAAAGTAATACAGCATCACAGAATTAAACAAATCCATTATAAAAGAATGCAACACATCTTTGCATCATTAAACAAACGTCCCACAGCAGAAACAAATGTAACACACCTTAAAACAATATTCCACAAAAATTAGTAGATTTTTGTGGCTCGATTCTGGGGAAACTCACGGATTGGTGGGATTTCCTGCTCAGAGATTGGTAGAATTTTGTGCTCAGGGACCTCAGGGATTAGTGGGATTCTACGCTCAGCAATTGATGGGATTCGGCAGCCTGACTCTGGAGCAAGCTCAGGGATTGGTGGGATTTCAAGCCCTGGTCCTGGGGCCAAGTCAAGGTCAGGGTGTTTTTCCTTGGCCCTTTTCACCCTATATTCCTCCCGTTTTTGTTTATTAATAAGCAATGGGGGTTGGAAAGAGGGCAACATTATCATTAGACTACTTCCTGCTGATTAGGACCATTCAGGTCCTTGGGGGCAATCCCGTTATAAATTGTCAGGATGTAATTGGGTAGGTACTACAGGCCTCTGGCTCCATAGCTAGGGGCTGATAATTTTGTAATAGTAACTGGTTAAACGTCTTGTTAGAAATATTTTGGATCTGTTGAAGAAATTTTGACAAAAAGTTTATAAGGCAGGGTGCAGCTAGTAGGATTAAGAAAAGAGAGAGGGTTAAGAAGGGTAGCATCCAGTTCCATATTGAGCTTTCAATGATCCACTAGCCAGCATCATCAAGCTGTTTCTTTCATTTTTGAAGATCCGTCTAGAGTTGCTGGATCTTACCTTTTACTATAGCTAATTGGTTAACATAGAAGCAACATTCCTCCCCAAGGAAGAGACAAGACCACCTCTCTCTGCTATTAGAAAATCTAATCCTCTATAATTTTGTACCATGATGCAGCTGGTAAGTCCTTTTGGCTCAGAAGGGTTAGGAAGGTCTGAGTTGTTGGGGGCTGTGAACCCCCAGACCCTGGATTTCTTATAACTTGTTTTTCTGTGTTTGCAGCTGCTCTGAGCATGAGACAGGGGAGCTGGTTCTGGTTGCTGCAGTTGAAAGATCCCAAGAGCTGGGGCAGGGCCAGAGCACTATATAAGCTGCCCCTGAACACAATAAAGGGGGAAATTCTTGTTTAAAGAAGGAGGAATGAGCCATGTCCCCATGTCTCTCTCTGTATATATGTTTAAACATCCAGCCCCTTTCCTGGCTCGCAAATGGTCCCATAGTGCAGACAGTAAGCTGCAGGCTTAGTACCATAGTACACGCAGTGACTCTGAATGGTGTAAGTGGAGGCTCTCAGTGAGATGGGAACCCAGGAAACTCTGAGAGATCACCCTCGGGAATGGTGAGAGTGGATTGAAGATGGGTATCTGTCTTTGTGTGTGTGTTTGTTCATCCCCAGACTCTTGCCTGATAGTGGTGCTTGGGCATGCAGGTGTCACAGCAGGAGGCACCGTGGAGACCAGGAACTAGAGATTCTCTCTGAGGAACACCCTCCAGAAAGCTGGCCAGCAGGAAAGTAATAAAGAGGAGGTGGGAGGGTAAATTGAAGGAGTCAACAAAGAATGGAAGATAAAGAGTAAGTTTTTGGGTCAACTCCATGAGAGCAGGACAGATCCAGACCAAGGACATTTGCAGAAGCAGGACAGGGCCAGCGACCTAGGCTGGAACAGGCCTGAGGCAGCAAGCTCCTCGGGGTGGAGCCAGTGACCTTGGGCCTGAGTGAGCCTGAGGTAAAGAATTCCAGAAGAGTAAGATTGAGCCAGTGACTTGGGCCGGAGTGGGCCTAAGATGGAGAACTCCACAAGAGCAGGAGCAGATCCAGACCAGGGACATTTGTGGAAGCAGGACGGGGCCAGCGACCAAGCCCAGAACAGGCCTGAGGCAGCGAAGTCCACAGGAGCAGAAATGAGCCAGAGACCTGGGCTGGAGCAGGTCTGGGATGGTGAACTCTATGGGAGCAGGATCAGCTCCAGACCAGGGACATTTGTGGACACAGGACTGAGCTAGTGACCTGGGCCAGAGCAGACCTGAGACAGCAAAATCCACAGGAGCAGGTACAGGGGAACAATTGCTGAGTGAGTGGGCCAGAGCCAGAGACTGCTGCAGATCCGGGCATTAATCTGGGACCTTCAAGGGAGTAGACCTGAGCCAGGAGCTCTGTGGGTCTGGGCATGAGTCTGGAACCTCTGAGGGAGTAGGCCTGAGCCAGAACCTCTACAGGTCTGGGCACACCCAAGTCTGGGACCTCTGAGGGAGAAGATCAGAGCCAGATACCTTTGCAATACAAACCGCAAGCCAGGGACCTCTGCAGGAGCAGATCTAGACCAGGAACATCTACAGAAACAGGTCTGAGCTGGCAAACTAGGCCAGAGCAGGCCTGAGACAGCAAACTCCATGGGAGTGGAGCAAACGCTGAGCAACCTCCAGGAACAAAGAGTGACCAACGGGGTAATTAGAACTGTGGCACTGACTTTACCACAAGGAACAACCATCTGAGCCTTGGATCTACTGGAACCTAAAAGATTAATCACCAGAGTCACAGACAGCCCCAACCACATCAATTAAGGAAAAGATGAGTAGACAAGGTAAGAACAGATGCAACACCACAAAGAGCAACGCGACACCTAAGAAAAGATATGCCTACAAAGATACAAGAAGCATACAGAACACCAAATAGACTGGATTAAAAAAAAGTCCCCTCAACCCATAATAATCAAAACACTAAACAAACAAAATAAAGAAAGAATATTAAGATCTGCAAAGGAAAAGGCCAAGTAACATATAAAGGCAGACCTATCAGAATTATACCTGACTTCTCATTGGAGGCAATGAAAATGAGAAGGTCATAGTCAAGCGTTATGAAGACCTTAAAAGATCACAGACGCCAGCCCAGACTACTATACCCAGTAAAACTTTCAATCACCATAGAAGGACAAGACAAGACATTCCATGACAAAACCAGATTTTACCAATACCTAGCCACAAACCCAGCCCTACACAAAGTACTAGAAGGAAAACTTCAACCTAAGGAAGTTGGCTACATCAACAAAAACACAGACAGCAAAATCCACAGGAACAGGTACAGGGGAACAATTGCTGAGTGAGTGGGCCAGAGCCAGAGACTCACAGAAGCAAATCCCAAAGAAGGGAAAAACACACAAATTAACATCACCACCAACAAAAACTAAATTAACAGGATATAGCAATCACTGGTCATTAATATCCCTTAATATAAATGGACTCAACTCACCTATAAGAAGACACAGGCTAACAGATTGTATACGAAAACACAATCTATCCTTCTGCTGCATACAAGAAACACACCTCAACCTCAAAGACAGACATCACCTCAGAGTAAAGGGTTGGGAAAAAATTCCAATTAAATGGACCTAAGAAACAAGCTGGTGTAGCTATCCTAATATCTAATAAGATAGACTTCAAACTAAAATCAATCAAAAGAGACAAAGAAGGACATTTCATATTAGTCACAGGAAAAATACATCAAGAGGAAATCTCAATTCTGAACACTTATGCCCCAAATGCAAGGGCACCCTCATATGTAAAAGAAACACTTCTAAAACTTAAATTATAATCCCCACACGCTAATAGTGGGAGAGTTCAACACTCCATTCCCACCACTGGACAGCTCAGTTAGACAAAAAATTGACAGAGAAATAAGGGAACTAACAGATGTTATGACTCAAATCGACTTAACAGACATCTACAGAATATTCCATCCAAACATAAAAGAATATACCTTCTTCTCAGCACCTCATGGAACCTTCTAAAAAATTGATCACATACTTGGTTACAAAACAAAACTCGGCTGGGCAGTGGTGATGCATGCCTTTAATCCCAGCAGTTGGGAGGCAGAGGCACGCAGATCATTGTGAGTTCAAGGCCAGCCTGGTCTACAAGAGCTAGTTCCAGGATGGGCTCCAAAGCTACAGAGAAACCCTGTCTCAAAAAAAAAAACCTAACAGATAAAAAAAATGGAATAACCCCATGTATCTTATCAGATCACCATGACTTAAAACTAGAATTCAACAGCAATACTCAGTCCAGAAAGCCCACAAACACATGGAAATTAAACAATGCTCACCTAAATCTTCAATGGGTCAAGGAAGAAATAAAGGGAGAAATTAAAGACTTCTTAAAATTCAATGAAAATGACCACACAACATAGCAAATTTATGGGACACAATGAAAGCAGTGTTAAGAGGAAAGTTCATAGTACTAAATGTCTACATAAAGAAGCTGAGAAAAATCCACACTAGTGAATTAACAGAACATTTGAAAACTTTAGAACAAAAAGAAGCAAACTCACCCAAGAGAACTAGACAGCAGGAAATAATCAAATTGAGAGCTGAAATCAACAAAACAGAAATAAAGAAAAACAATATAAAAATCAATGAGAAAGAGAGTTGGTTCTTTAAGAAAATCAGCAAAATAGACTAAAGAAAAGTCAGAAAAAACAGAAGACAAGATAGAATTGGGAGGTCTGTCTGGTCATGCTGAAGTAGCCATACAACCCAGAGTTTATTTCAGGACTTGCTTATATACAGAAACAGAACAAAGCACAGCACATACGGTCAGTCAGTATCTAACCACAAGACCATTCCTGTCCTTGAGTGAGCAGCCTCCTCTCCAACATGTGCTTGCTGCTCAGAAGGAGCCTCCCTTTCTATCTTGATGTTCCTGAGGTTTGTCATCAGCAGTATACTGTCTACTAGAGAGTATTCTTTTCTTACAGGCTAAATCAGAAGTCTCTCATAGCCCTTAAGGTTATAAGAAAAAGTAGAGAAGGCAAGCTTGAACTCAAATGACGTCTCTAAGTCAGAAATGACTCCAGCTGGAAAGTGTCACAAGTGGGCTTCCACATATGATAGTCTACATATGCAACCCCAAAAATTCTACCAAGGAACTTCTACAACTCATAAACACTTTCAGTAATGTAGCAGGATACAAGATTAACTCAAAAAAAATCAGTAGCCCTCCTGTACACAGATGATAAATGGGCTGAGAAAGAAATCAGAGAAACATCACCCTTCACAATAGCCACAAATAGCATAAAATATCTCAGAGAAACTCTAACCAAACATGTGGAAGACCTGTGCCATGCTGCTGGCATGGCTTAGATGCCAAGACTGATGGCGGTGCCAGGATTGAGACACAGAGGCTTCTTTTCAGGTGGAAGAACAGCAACCTTTATTTTTTTCTGAGCTAAAGCCTTTTATAGCTTTTCTGTGTATGTGGAAAACCACCGGCCAGAAAGAACACAAACATCCTTGTCAATTGCAGACCACAAGGAAGTTCAGCTGTTGGTCAGGGGGAGTGAGGGCAGCTAGATCACAACAACCTGTATGACAAGAACTTTAAATCTTTGAAGAAAGAAACTGAAGAAGACATCAGAAAGTGGAAAGATCTCTTATGTTCTTGGGTAGGTAAAAGTAACATAATAAAAATGGCAATCTTACCAGAAGCAATCTACAGATTCAATGCAATGCCCAGCAAAATCTTTCACAGACCTTGAAAAAATGGTACACAATTTCATATGGAAAAGCAAAAAAAAAAACCCAGAATAGACAAAACAATCATGTACAATAAAAGAATTTTTGCAGGAATCACAATCCCTGACATCAAACTCCACTACATAGCTACAGTACTGAAAACAACCTGGCATTGGCATACAGACAGGAGCAATGGTTTCTGACTGCTCCTGAGGTCATGGCAAAGCCACTCCTAGTGACAGGAGCAGGCAGAGGAAAGCCATGGAGGGGAAAGCAAGATTGCCTCCCCTTCCTCTCCTCTGTGCTGGCCCCTCTGTTACCAGTTCTGACTGCCCTTGCTGCTGCGGCAAGCACAGCCGTGGCTGTGGCAATTGGCTCAGCTTGGCTGTGAATGGAAGTATCTGGGGCTGTGTGTGATAAAAAATTTAAAGAATTGTCTAGCTATCTTTTAGGTAATTGGTCTGGTAAATTCGAACAACAACTGGAAAAGCTGAAAGTGACGATTGCAACTGCAGATTCCACGTGCATGGATACCAGCCTGGCAGAAGAACTATCTTCCTGGATCACTCCATGGATCATCTGAAGGAGTGGGCGGGAATAAGAGCCATGGCAAGCTTAATGGTGCTTGCCTCCCTGGTATGCCTGTGGTGCATTTGTGCACAAGGATTTCACAGCATTGCAATGCAGTTATGATCATTCAGGCCTTCACGGCCATTGAAGCAGGACAGTCTCCCCAAGTTTGGCTAGAGATGTAAGAGCAAGTCTGACTGCATGTGGGTTGGTGTCTAGCTCCCACCTCTGTAAAAAGGCACCGGACAGGTCTAGTGTTCTCTGAGTGGATGACACCTGGACAAACACTAGTACATGTTTCATTTTTAACAGAGATCAGACCTCTACTCTTACCTGTGGCTTTACAAAACAAAAGGGGGAACTGTAGCGAGCTGCATGGAATCACACCTGATGGAGATGTATAATCAACTCCTGAGCTGGCTAAGGCCTGACCTATGCTATGATCACGCAATGATTATCAGCTGCCTGCATATGCGTGAACCTATGGGCAGTGCCCACCTGGCAATCTGAGATTGGCAGTCCATGCCTACTTAAGGGCTGGGAGAGGTTTGCCCAAAGAGAGAGGAAAAAAGGAGAGAGGAGAGAGGTCAACGGAGAGAGAGGGGAAGAGAGGAAGAGAGAGAGAGAGTGAATAAAGGTCCTGGAATAAACTGCAGTGAGAAGAGCTCCGGGTGTTGCGTTTTTCCTTGCTGGTCGAGGGTGGATGCGACACCAATTTTGGCCATTTGAACTCTACAGAGTCTGTGGAGGAAGAGGAGGAAGGTCACAAAATAACTCAGCTGGAGGGAACTTCTATAAGCTCTAAGTGGGGGCTGAGAGATGGGAGGAACAAGGCTGCAGAGGCCCCGATAGGCTTAAGGAGGCTGCTGGGGCTTAGCAGGCAGCTCCTACGGGAGGAGGTCAGAATAGGGAGGATTCTAAAGATAGGAGCAAGTATGAAGGTTAAAATTAAACTAAACTAAGACCACCCATTCTTATGCCCTCTCCATGATCCCATGTTCCCAGAATGGCTTGAAATTTACCCTGGGCATGACTGCTGACAGCTACTAAGCACATGCCTTAACTACGCCTGATGTATTTTTAACAACCCTACCCCTCAATTCTGTGCTTCCATGCTCGCCACAACTAATCAGGTTAAATGTCAACTACCCCAAGACATTCTGGGTAATGCCAACCCTGCTTGTGGTTTTTAACCTTTATAAACCTTCATAAACTCTACCTGAATGCTCAGGACCACTCTCAGTCTCCCGAGTGCTGAGTTGCTGCCCAGGTCTGGACCTGCTTCAATAAACCCCTTTGTGTTTGCATTGGATACTGCTTCTGTGGTGGTCTTGTTTGGGGGTCTTATGACATGACCACAACATTTGGGGGCTTTCCCCAGACCCTGGCCCAAGGGGTTTCTGAGCGGATAGTAATCTCTTGGTTGCTCTTTGTCTCTGTCTTTGTGTTTGCACTCCCGTTTTCTGAAGCCGCAGAGTATGTGAAGAGGTCTGGTAAAGGTCGAGGTCAGAGGCTACGAGGTTAGAGTCCCACAGGGTTGCTGAGACTGCCAGCAGACACACTAGAGGGCCAGGACCACAAGAATCCAGAAGATGTTTCGAACCCTGAGGAGGGAGATTGTGGGTTTGAGTCCCACCTCCCTGTGGAGGAGTACCCCAAGGTCTGCTTGATCAAGGATGGAAAGTCTCATGTCTGGACAGTTTTTGGTGTGATTGGGCCTAGAGGGTTGCTCCCTCCTGAGAAGACCAAGCTGTTACTATTTTTGAAACTTTGTTGGTTGACTCGTTGGGACAAAACCTTTTTGTGTGCCCTTAGTTTTGTATGTTGTCTGTGTTTGGCACCTTTGTGTATTTGACTGAGGTAGAAACGATGGGACTGTCCCCCTCCTCACCTTTCGACTTATGTTTAGTTTATTGGAAGGATGTAACAGCCATGACTCATAAACAAGGCATGAAAATTCCTAAGGGAAAGTTTGTTACTCTTTGCAGCACAGAATGGCCCACATTTAATGTCAACTGGCTTCTGAAGGGAACCTTTGGTGCTGGTCTGATTAGGGCCATAGAGGACATTGTGTTCAGACCTCGAGCTGGACACCCAAGCCAGATACCTTACATTGTAACCTGGAGAAGTTTGATAGAAGACCTCCCTCTTGGGTTAAAGCTTTTATTCTCCATCAGGTCAAGATACTGGCAACAGAGAAGAAATACCTACCTGGCGGTCCCCCCTGCACCCTGGTCTTTCAGGAGGGAAACACTACAGAAGACTTCTTTCCTCCCCCTCCTTATACTCACACCCCTAGACCTCAGTCAGCACCAGCGCAACCCAGGAGAAACCTCCTGAGCTCTCTGCAGGTTCCGTGCAGGCAGAGGAATCAGGGCTGGCCAGAGGCACCAGGAGACAGAAAGGGGGAACTCTTAATTCCACCATGGCTCTCCCCCTGAGGGCCACTGAACCACCTGGCCAAGATGGGAATCAACCTTTCTATTGTTGGCCCTTTGCCACCAGTGAGCTCTATACTTGGAAGTTCCAAAATGTCCCTTTCTCTGAGAATCCCTGAGACTAGATTAACCTCCTTGAAACCATTCTTTTCACACATCAGTCAAGTTGGGATGATTGCCTACAGCTCCTGCACGTCTTGTTCACCATGCAAGAGAGGGATCAGATCCAGGTGGAAACCTGGAAATTGGTTTCAGGACCTTCTGGGGTATCTACAACCAACCAGGCTCTCATAGATGCTGCATTCCCTCTAACCCACCCTGAGTGGTATTACAACACAGCAGAAGGTAAGGGGAATCTCCTAGCCTACTGCCAGGATCTGTTGGTGGGTTTCAAAGCAACCTCAAGACAGCCTGCAATTTTGAGTGTGGTCTATGATGTCAGACAGGAATCGGATAAGAGCCCCCCAGCATTTTTGGAGCAGCTACAGGAGGCTTTCAGAAGATATTCACCATTTGGTCCAGAGTCACAAGAAGTGTGGTAGCTTTGACATTAGCATTCAGGCAGCTCCAGCTGAAAAAGAAATCAGAGAAACACCACCCTTCATAATAGCCACAATAGCATAAAATATCTCAGAGTAACTCTAACCAAACAAGTGGAAGATCTGTATGACAAGAACTTTAAGTCTTTGAAGAAAGAAATTGAAGAAGACACCAGAAAATGGAAAGATCTCCCATGCTCTTGGGTAGGCAGAATTAACATAGGAAAAAAAAATGGATCTAATCTACATGGGAAGTAGAAAAAGACAAGATCTCCTGAGTAAATTGGGAGCATGGGAACCATGGGAGAGGATTGAAGGGGAAGGGAGAGGAAGGGAGGGGGGAGCAGATAAAAATATATAGCTCAATAAAAACAATAAAAAAAACCAGGCAGCTCCAGATATCAAAAGGAAAATACAAAGGCTAGAACACTTAGGAGACAGGAATATTCGAGAGTGTGTTGCAGTGGCTGAGAAAGTGTCCTGTGGAAGGGATAGTGCAGAAGAGAAGGCGATGAAAAGAAATGGCGCAAGAACCAGCATCTCCTTGGCATCCTAGAGCTGCTACAGCAGGACGAGAGAAACACAGGAGGTGACTGAGACACCTGGCTGCTGGAGAAGAGGAAGAGACAATGTGTAGGGATAAGTCCCGCCCCTTAGGGGGCGTGTTCGCCTCGGGCTAATGTTTGCCTATAAATTTGGCAAGCATGCTCCCAGCCGTCCCTTCTTCTGCTTTTCCTGGTCTCCGCGGGAACAGAGGTTCTGTAAGTCTATTTCAACATTAAAGCTATATATATATTTTTACAATCTGTCTGCATTCGTTTACGCCGTTACATTTTGGCGCCCAACGTGGGGCTCGAACCCACGACCCTGAGATTAAGAGTCTCATGCTCTACCGACTGAGCTAGCCGGGCGGTGGTGGTGCACGCCTTTGGTCCCAGCACTTGGGAGGCAGAGACAGGCGGATCTCTGTGAGTTTGAGGCCAGCCTGGTCTACAGGAGCTAGTTCTAGGACAGGCTCCAAAAACACAGAGACCACCACTGGCAGGAACCGATCATTGCAGGTAAAAAATTTTTCTTTTATAAATAAAATGTCGGAACACGTTAGTATTCAAGAATTTAACAGTTTTTTTTAATTGTACCATGTGGGAGATTTTACAAGAGGTGTCTATCACCCCACATCTATGGATCCTTCTGGGATTCGTAGTTTTCATTGGCACTAAATGGTTTGATAATAGAAATATGATAAAGTCTTTACGAGACGAATCCAGGATTCTTAAGACAGAGATTGAACGCTTAAAAACAATTGAGCCGGGCGGTGGTGGCGCACGCCTTTAATCCCAGCACTCGGGAGGCAGAGGCAGGCGGATCTCTGTGAGTTCGAGACCAGCCTGGTCTACAAGAGCTAGTTCCAAGACAGGCTCCAAAACCACAGAGAAACCTGTCTCGAAAAACCAAAAAAAAAAAAAAAAAAAAAAAAAAACCAATTGAGAATCAGTTTGAAGTTCTCCAGGCTGATGTTAAGGAGAAATTCATTACTATGGAAGAGGGAACAGCTGATCTGGATCATAAGCTTCAGTCCCTTTCTGTAGGAACTGAAACATTAGTGGCTGATATTAAGGAGAAATTCATTACTATGGAAGAGGGAACAGCTGATTTGAATCGTAAGCTTCAGTTCCTTTCTGTAGGAACTGAAACATTAGTGGCTGATATTAAGGAGAAATTCATTACTATGGAAGAGGGAACAGCTGATTTGGATCGTAAGCTTCAGTCCCTTTCTGTAGGAAATGAAACATTAACTGAGAGAATCAGAACTGCTGAATGTGACAATTGGATTTTGTCTAAAGCTTATGACAGATTGACGGAAAGATTGTCAATACAAGAAGGCACAGTTTATGCCATAAAAATTATGTCCAAAGATGAGATGCTATCTCTAATGGACAAACTTCATACTTTAGAATCCTCAATGAAGGCTTGGGAACATAATTCTGGACAGGAAATTCAGACATTGCAGAAGGCAATGGTGAATAGAATTGAAAAGATTGAGGAATTTCTAAATTCTGATGAAGAAGAGCAAAGGGTAGAAAGGCAAATTTTAACTACATCTGTGGGTAAATCTCTCCAGGACAATTTCCACAAAGCTCTACCTACAGCTCTACCTGCCTTTCCAGTAATAACAACAGAGAAGGTGATTGGTTCCAAAAACCCTAGGGTCATCAAGGAGGATACATGGGAGCCTGTCTGTATGAATGATCTCAAGGAAATAAAACAGGCTGTCATGACTTTTGGGATGCAATCCTCTTTTGTTAAAGAGATGCTAAGATCTTGGGCCACGGCAAGCAGAGCAACCCCCTTGGACTGGCTCCAGCTGAGCTCTGCGGTACTTGAGAGTGGACCGCAATTGAAATGGAAATGCTTATTCAGGCAAGAGGCTAGACTCTTAGAACAGCAGGAAAAAGCGAAGGGAATTGACATTTCCCTAGATAAAATTCTAGGTGAAGGGCTCTTTTCCGACCCTCAGGAACAAGCTAATTTGGATGAAAACACATTCTCCATGTGTACTACAGCAGCCTTAAGGGCTTGGGACAGGGTACAAGACCCAGGACAGAGAATGGAATCATTTGTCAGAGTTAAACAGGGTCAGAGAGAACCCTTTAGTGACTTTTTACAAAGATTAACTAAGGCTGTACAAATAGGGATATCTGACCCAGAAGCAAGAGGTATAATGATTGAGTCTTTGGCTTATGAAAATGCAAATGTGGAATGCAAAAGGATTTTGGGGCCTTTAAAGCTCAGATCAGCTCCCTTGGAAGAATGGGTCTTGCATACACTCAATGTTGATACATTTGATTACGGCACTGAAGCATGGGTAGAAGAAGCAATTTCCAATGGTAAAAGGAGACACCAGAATACCAAATGTTTTAATTGTGGCAAAATGGGTCATATGAAAAGGAATTGTAGACAACAGATGTTCAGAAAAATAATAATAATAATAATGCATCTTTCAGAAATAATAATAATAATGCATCTTCTAGAAATAACAGAAAAAGGAGGACTCAGCCTTCAGGTTTATGTAGAAGATGTGGAAAAGGCAGACATTGGATGAATGAATGCAGGTCTACAAGAGATAGACAAGGCAACCTGATACAGTCGGGAAACGTGAGAGGGGGGCCTCACAGGCCCCCATGGCAAACATGGTTCAGTCATTTCCAGTTTCTGCAGAGAATGTACCTCATCAGGACAATTAGGAAGCCCCATGCCTACTGTTACAAGCAATAATGATCAGAAAGATAAGTTACGTGTGTTTTGGCAAACTTCTATAAATGATCAAAGACCTAAACTGAGAGTGTGTGTAAATGGCATTTTTATTACTGGCCTGCTGGACACAGGTGCTGATGTAAGTATCATTACCCCAGAATCTTGGCATCCATATTGGCCTCTTCAGAATGTAAATGTTCAGCTCCTGGGAATTGGAACCCTATCTCGAGTAAAGCAGAGCACGAGATGGGCTGAATGTATAGGGCCAGAGGGACAAATAGGAAAATTAAAGCCATATGTAGCCAATATCGCAATGAATTTATGGGGTCGTGACCTATTACAACAATGGAATACCGAAATTAACATTCCTGCTACTTCTAGAGCCTATATTTCTGAGAATAATATTAAAAGATATTACAAACGGAGAAAACCGGCCATTCGGGCTGTACAAGAACAAGCAATTGATGTCCCTTCAGAGATACCAACAGCCTTGCCTCTAAAATGGTTGACTGAGAAACCAATATGGACAAAGCAATGGCCTTTAGCTGAGGAAAAGTTACAGGCTTTAGAACAGCTGGTACAAGAACAATTAGATGCTGGACATATAGAAGAATCTACCAGCCCTTGGAATTCTCCTGTATTTGTGGTTAAGAAAAAAATCAGGTAAATGGAGAATGGTGACAGATCTCAGGGCCATCAACAAGGTTATTCAACCTATGGGCCCTCTGCAATCTGGAATTCCTTTGCCCTCTTTATTACCAAAAGGATGGCCTCTCATAGTTATTGATTTAAAGGATTGTTTTTTCACTATATCTTTGCAAAAAGAAGATAGAGAAAAATTTGCCTTTACAGTGCCTACTTATAACAGTTCTCAGCCTTCGAGGAGGTACCACTGGACCGTTCTCCCCCAGGGTATGTTAAATAGCCCCTCCCTGTGCCAATATTTTGTGAACCAACCATTGCAAATAATACGCAAGAAATTTCCCAAATCTATAATATAACATTACATGGGCGACATTTTGTTATCTGATTCAAACATGGATACCTGAACAGACTGTTTGAAGAAATAAAGATACTTTTACCTAAATGGGGATTGCAAATCGCTCCTGAAAAGATTCAGAAGGGACATTCTGTTAATTATTTAGGTTATAAAATAGGTTTGCAAAAAATTAAGACACAAAAAGCACAAATTAGGAGAGATCGCCTACGGACTCTTAATGGCTTTCAAAGACTGTTAGGAGACATTTCCAGTCTACGACCAGCTATTGGAATAACACCTGATCTAATAATTCATTTGAACAAAACCTTGGATGGTGATAAAGATTTAAACAGTCCCAGAGAATTAACAGCTGAAGCAGAAAAGGAACTGACAATGATTGAAGAAAAATTACAACAGGCACATGTAGACAGGGTGAATCCAGAGCTCGATTGTATTCTTGTCATACTACCATCAAAAATTTCTCCTACAGGAATTTTAATGCAGAGAGATGATATTATTTTGGAATGGATCTTTTTACCACATAAACCAAGTAAGAAACTGAAAACTTATGTGGAGAAAGTCTCTGAGTTAATTATAAAAGGCAAGCTGAGACTTCGTCAACTAGCAGGCATAGACCCAGCAGAAATTATAGTGCCTTTCACTGCTGATGAACTAAAGAAATTATGGGAAGATAATGAACCATGGCAAAGAGCTTGTGCTAATTTTTTGGGAGACATTAATAACAACTATCCAAAAAGCAAGAGGCTTAACTTCATAAAGAGAACTTCTTGGATTCTTCCTCGAATCGTCCGTGATGCTCCAATAACTGGAGCCCGTACATTCTATACTGATGCCAATAAATCAGGGAAGGCAGGTTACAAATCAGAAGACTTGAGTAAGGTGGAACAAAGTCCGTATAATTCTGTCCAGAAGGCGAAATTATATGCCATTCTTATGGTGCTAAGGGATTTTAAAGAACCTATTAATATAGTCACTGATTCACAATATGCAGAAAGAGTTATTTTACATATTGAAACTGCTGAATTTATACCTGATGATACTGAACTAACCTCATTGTATCTCCAGGTTCAAGATTTGATCAGGAACAGGCTTTGCCCTATGTATATAACACACATCCGATCCCATACGGGTCTACCAGGTCCTCTAGCACAAGGTAATGCAGAAATTGATCAATTATTGATTGGCAGTGTGCTACAAGCCTCTGAATTTCATAAAAAACATCATGTTAATAGCAAAGGTTTGAAGAAAGAATTTTCAATTACATGGCAACAAGCTAAGGAGATTGTAAAGAAATGCCCTACTTGCTCTTTCTATAACCAAACGCCACTGCCTGCAGGGGCTAATCCAAAGGGCACCCAAAGGAATGAAATCTGGCAGATAGATGTGTTCCACTTTGCAGAATTTGGCAAATTAAAATATGTTCATCACACCATTGACACTTATTCAGGCTTTCAGTGGGCAACTGCTTTAAGTTCAGAAAAAGCTGATTCAGTAATCACTCATTTATTAGAAATCATGGCTATCATGGGTATACCTGCACAAATAAAGACGGATAATGGTCCTGCTTATGTCTCTAGGAAAATGAAACGGTTTTTTGATTATTACAATATCAAGCATGTTACAGGTATACCATACAATCCTACAGGTCAAGCAGTCATAGAAAGATCAAATCGAACTATAAAGGATATGTTGAACAAACAGAAAGGGGTGGAAAACACCCCCAGAAATAGGTTACATAATGCTTTGTTAACCTTGAATTTTCTCAACGCTAATGAGAAGGGAACAACGGCTGCAGAAAGACATTGGATAATGGAAAAGTCTACTGAACTAAATCAACCAGTTTATTTCAAGGATGTGCTGACCTCACAATGGAAGCCAGGAGATGTGCTGCGTTGGGGAAGGGGTTTTGCTCTTATCTCCACAGGTGAGGAAAAATTGTGGATACCATCAAAATTAATAAAGGTTCGGTTTGAAGAAGATAAGCCACTTGGAAAAGATAAATAACAATTCTTTCATAAGGATGGCGAACATACTGATGGTAAGAAATACAGATAGGTTGGAGGCAGGGTTCTTTTCTTATCTCCACAGGAAAATACTCATCTTCAAAGAAATTGAGGGACCCTGAATATTTAATTACTGATGGATGGACACATTTTGTAAGTATTAATTTATATATATATGTCTTATTAAACATTTCTTTATAAATATATAGAGCTGGTTTTGAAGTTGGACTCTGGCTCAGTCCCGCTCCAATTCCAAGCCTGTTAGTAAGAGAAAAACCCAGAGTTTCTGGAGTTTCTGTCTCATGTCAAGAGCCATGATATGGGACAGAAAGGAATATGAGTTTAGAAAACATCTTTGCTTTTCTTCATATCTATCATACTTTTCATTGAATATATCTATCATGCCTTTCATTGAATATATATATATATATGTCTATATATGTCTATATGATTAATGTTTAAGTTTTTCACAATGAACAATGAGTTTTTCCTGAAGTGACATTTGAAGTTTCCAGGAAGAAGATGGGGCCCCACAACAACAACTCTACCTGGTTGATATGACGTCATGATACTGATAGTGCTACTACAAGACCTGTTTTGGATACCAGCTGCACAAGACGATCCCAACTTGGTTAGCTGAAATGGTGCACATCTTGTACAACATTCTGGCCAGACCTCCACAAAATACTCAGAGATTATTTGCAATTTTAAAAGACATTGATCTTGAAATTTAACCATCATTTTACTTTCACAGGATCCCCCAGAAAGAACATCGCCCCCATGACAGCTGGAAGTAATTCTAGAGGACGACGTCCCCTCTCCCAGTAAAGTTTACCCCTGGGTATAGGGACATCATTTAGGGGTTGGGAGGTTGGGGGAGGAATTTTATAAGCTCAGGGATCATTTTGAAAAAAAAAAGAGGGAATAATGGGATAATAGATTTATAATTGTGAGTTACTGCTTTTAGACAAATATATTGGTATCGATTCTTGTATATTGATACAAAGTTAAATTATATTGACTATTGTATGCATGCATGTTTCTATGTCTGTTTAAAACATTTTTATGTATTGACATATATTGTATTGATATATATATATTGTATATATTTACCATATTGCAGTGTACATTTCTACCTCTGATTAAGATACTTATATAATGTTTGTGTATTGATATATATTTACCATATTGCAGTGTATATTTGTACAGTGTTTATATTTGGAGGTCATTATCCTCATTTGTTACACAGTTGTTTATTGTCTTAGTCTTTAAGTTAGATAGATATTGAGAATTATATAGATAAATAGTCATCTAAGTTTGTCATTTATAATTAGACTAATCAGGTTCTCTAGATATATAGAGATTATACTCAGTATAGATATATAATCTTCGACCTCTTCAAAGAGCTGTAGAAAATGGCCTTTAATCTAACTCAGAGTTTCGTGATAGTGAGACACAATTGCTCCTGGCAACACCTCTCTATTCCCGAGAGAACGTTGAGCACCAAAGACACTCCATCTGGAGCCTTTTTTATTTGGCAGAACTGGCCTTTGGGCAAAGAAATGCCCATACCTTGACCACTGACAGAGATACAGAGTATGCATCAATGGATAAAACAGGACTGTCATATCCTGCCAAGACAGGGTAAGATAGTTTTGAAAAGTTCCTTGCCTTTAATAATGGTATGTCAGTTATGTTAGGCCTTAGCCAAAATTGGTTGACTCAACGTTGCAAACGAGACTTTGGGTGACTGCCCAGGTAGTCAGTTGTCTCTGTCAATTGTTGCATATTTTGGATATATCTCGTTTGTTGAGTAGTGTTTATTCCCTTTTCAGATCTTTGACGGAGTTGAAGATTATATAATTGTAGTTACTCTCTACATTATTTGGACTCCTTGAGATAGAATGTTTAGCAAAGATTTTGTTCTCAATATTGTTTGTTATATTTATTATTTGTTGTTATTGTATATAGTTGTATTTGGTTTAGTTCTGTCTTATTTAGACAAAAAGGGGAGATGTAGGGATAAGTTCCGCCCCTTAGGGGGCGTGTTCGCCTTGGGCTAATGTTTGCCTATAAATTTGGCAAGCGTGCTCCCAGCCGTCCCTTCTGCTTTTCCTGGTCTCCGCAGGAACGGAGGTTCTGTAAGTCTATTTCGACATTAAAGCTATATATATATATATATATATATATATATATATATATATATATATATATATATATATAATCTGTCTGCATTCGTTTACGCCGTTACAACAATGAGAGATAACAAAGAAAGTCCCCTGGCCCCTGCTGGGAAAGAATCAATGTGCATACTGTAAGGAACTAGGGCATTGGGCGAGAGACTGCCCAAAGTGCCCAAAGAAGAGGACCAAGGAAAATGCCAAAGTCCTTAGCCAGAGCTGGGCAGTGATTAGGGGAGATGGGTTTGGTTCTCCTTCCTGAACCCAGAGTAACCCTGAGAGTGGAGGGGGAAAACGTTAATTTCATGGTAGATACAAGAGTTCAAAATTCAATACTCAAAGGCTGATGGACCCATGGCCAACAAAATTACTTGGATCCAAGGGGCCTCGGGGGCAAAGCTCTGTTCATGGACTGCCAGAAGAATGGTGGGCTTAGGAACAGCATACGGGTAACCCACTTCTTTCTGGTAATTCCAGAATGTCCCTATCCCCTATTGGGCCAAGATCTATTGACAAAAATGAAAGCCCAGACACATTTTTCTGATAAAGGAGTTAAGAAGCTCCATGAAGACAGAAAGCCTGTTAGTAGTGACTAATAGCTTGATTGAAGACTATAGGCTGCATCAAGTGGCCATTGAGTCTGAACCCTAATTGGAAAAATGGCTCCAAAAGTTTCCATTGGCATAGACTGAAACAGGGGATATGGGATTGGCAGCTCACCTTCCCTTTGTTTATGTAGAGATCAAATCAGGGGCAGATCCGGTCAAAGTCTGCCAATATCCCACGTCTCCAGAGGCCAAGAAGGGCATCACCTCACACATCAGGCTACTATTTGTCTTGGGAGTCCTCCGTCCTGTGCAATTGACCTGGAACACACCTTTGCTGCCTGTTAAGAAACCACACACCAATGACTATAAACCAGCTCATGACCTGAAAGAGGTGAATAAAAGGGTGTTGAGACCCTCAGGAATTAAAACCAGAGATGGACCACAGAAAATCATAAACCTTGTCTCTAAATGTAAAGCCCATCAACTAACCAATGCTGTTGCTGATCCTAAAGGTCCTGGAACCCGACTCAGAGGAAAGAGGTCTGGTGCATATTGGGAGGCAGATTTCACTGAAGTTAAACCTGGAAAATATGGATATAAATATCTGTTAGTGTTTACAGACACCGTTTTGGGATGGACAGAAGCATTCCCCACCAAACATGAGACAGCACAGGTTATGGCAAACAAGCTCCTAGAAGACATCCTGCCCAGGAATGGATTTTCTACTATGACAGGATCAGACAATGAACCAGCTTCTGTGTCCCAGGTAAGTCAGAGTTTAGCACTGGGGAGTGATTGGAAATTACATTGTGCTTATAGACCCTAGAGTTCAGGACAGGTAGAAAGAATACATAGAACTCTCAAAGAGACGTTTACCAAATTAGCCCTGGAGATGGGCATGGACTGGGTGAACCTCCTCCCCCTTGCCTTGTTTAGGGTTAGGAACTCACCCTATCAGAAGGGGCTGAAACTCTTTGAGATTATGTTTGGGACCCTATTCTCTATTATTCCCAACCTGCAGGCAGACTTCCTGGCAGACAGAGCTGGATGACAGAAGCCTTTGATGCCATACTGGGAGTCCAGTGGGCTCATAAGCATGTATGGCCAAAATTCAGAGCCCTTTATGTGTCTGGTGCCCCTCCTAAATCCCACATGTTCCAGCCAGAGGACTGGGTCTACGTCAAAAGGAACCCCCAAGAAACATTAGAGCCCAGGTGGAAGGGATCTTCCGTCATCCTACAGAGGATACCCACTGCTGTTAAGGTTGATGGCATAGTCTCCTGGATCCATTACTCTCATGCCAGACCTGCAGATCCCTTCACACTCAGAGAGGAGTACAGAGGAGAAGGATGGGGAGTCAACAGGGACCCCGACAATCCCCTCAAACTTGGGGTGTGATGCTGCAGATGGTTCGGCCCCCTTGGACCATGCTGACTGCTGCCTTGCTGCTTCTGCCAGTCAGTGCCAGTGTCCCATTGAACCCCCACCGTGCAGTGAGTCAAACCTGGGAGGTCTACAACTTGGCCACCCAAGAGATTTGGAGTGCAAATGTCAAGGTAGCCCCCCTTTGGACTTGGTGCTCAGACTTGTACTTTGATCTAGGCACATTCTTACAGTTGACCATATCAGACAACGTCTGCCAACAGTACCACTTTTATGCCTGTCCTGGTCACACTGGTGGGGCTAAACAGTGGGGAAAAAATATGGGGAACTGAAAGTTTCTATTGCAGGTCATGGAACTGTGTGTCTCCGGGGCACATTTGCTGTACGGCACCAAAAACTGATGATCTGGTCTCCATAAAAAGGCTTGTCCCACCCCAATGTGTTAAAGGGCCCCGCAGGACAATGAGACAGGTCTGGATGGGGAAGGGGGCTCAGGTGTTTTCAAGGACTTGGGTAGAGGGTCACTGTAACTCTTAAAGATTTCTTTTACCGAACAAGGAAGGGCAGGTGAACGCTGGCAGAGAGGGTTAACTTGGGGCCTAGGCTCTATGATAAAAACCGATCCACTCCTACTGATCCAGGTTTACTCCTTGGCATCCAGGTGCGAATAAACACCCCAAAGTCTTCAGTGGTAGGACCCAGCGTAGTGCTGGCACCATCAAAGCCAGTGCCACCTCCACCAACATTGATGCAATAATCAGTCACAATCACCCTCCTGGAATCGGGGATCAGCAATTTTTCAGACATCCTCCCCAGAGTGCCCCCAGGAAGTTCACCCCCTTCTCACCCTACTATACCAATTTTTCTCTGTCTTGAATGCTTCCAGACTGGTGCTGGTTGGGTATGCTACAACACGGTCCCTCCATATTACAAGGGAATTGCAGTTATGGGATCCTATTCCAACATGCCTAAGCCCGGAGACTGCCATCAGCAGTCTACGGCCCAATTACCTCTTCAACAAGTCACTGGGAAGGGGCTCTACTTGGGCATTGCACCCTCAGAGTAACAGGCACTTTGCCACCAAACCTTATGGCTACCTAGCTCTCAGGACTCCCTAACTTCCATTAGTGATACCTGCTGGGCTTGTGAGACGCGTAGCAACAGTCTCCATGGAAATAGTCTGCCCCTTTATTTTCTGTGTTGCTCGCATTTTTCTGTCACACAACAGGTAGATCGCCTGATATGGGAAAGAGATTTTGGAGGAAACCTATTTTTAAATATTTTTTAAAAATAATTTTATAGCCAGGCGACGGTGGCGCACGCCTTTAATCCCAGCACTCGGGAGGCAGAGGCAGGCGGATCTCTGTGAGTTCGAGACCAGCCTGGTCTACAGAGCTAGTTCCAGGATAGGCTCCAAAGCCACAGAGAAACCCTGTCTCAAAAAACCAAAAAAAAAATAATTTTACATACCAACCACAGTTCCTTCCCCCTCCTCTCCTCCTGCTCCCCCAATACCTCCCCTCAACCCACCCCTAAGAAAGGGTAAGGCCTCCCAAGGGGAGTCAAAAAGGCCTGACACATTCAGTTGAGGTAGGACCAACACCTCTCCCCTCCTCAAGGCTGAGAAAGACATCCCACCAAATGGAATGAGCTTCAGAAAGCCAGCTCATGCACCAAGGGTAGATCCTGGTACCATCGCCAGGAGCCCACAAACAGACAAGGCTACAAAACTGTCAACCACATACAGAGGGCCTAGTTCAGTCCCATGCAGGCTCCCCAGATCTCAGTCTAGAGTTTGTGAACTCCCACAAGTTCGTGTGTCTCTGTGGGTTTGGAGAAACCCATGGAGGAAACCTTTTTTAAAAAGAAATATTCTTATTGAATTATGCATTTCCCCCCGCTCCTCTTCCTTGGAGGAAACCTTTTAAACAAGCATGCTTGGGTCTAGAGGAAGGGGAGCTATACCCCAACTGCAGAGTCAACTTTCAATTGAGGTGGGACAGCATAAAACAATGGTCTAACACCACTCATACATAGAAGACACCTGAATTCCTGTAAAAGTGAGTCCAGTAAGCTGGGAACAAAGAAAGCTTAAATATAGGAAAATTTTGAGCACTAGCCATAGATAAAGAATGCTGCAGGAAGAAGCTGAGAGATGCACCAGCCAGGGAGGAGTGTGTGCCAGAGATGCACATACTGCAGCTGGCCTACTCCTTTGCTTTCTACCCTCACTGGGTTCGGCTTCCAGGTCCTACTTTGCAACAAGCTTATTGCCTATCAATGGTAGCTCGAAAAGACTTTACAGTTACACAATGTGGGAGTGGGGAGATCAGACAAAAAAAAAACCCTGGGCTTGGAGTGAAGAAAAGAGAAAGCTTGAATATAGAGAATGGATGAATCTCTTTCCATTTCCGCAATTACTCACAGTATTTGTAAAGCTCTCAAATAATATTAGGGTCTAAGGCCATTAGGTGCCCATTTGGATTGATTATTTAAGGGGCATTGAAGCCAAATCTAATTGCAAAAGTGAGTATGTTTAGAGCCCTTCAGGTCAGGTGCCAGGTGTACCAAAGAGGTGCCAGACACTCAATGGTTACTTCCTTGAACACAGGGAAATGTTTACACTGACCAAAGGGGAAGCTTACCCAATTGGTGCTGGTGGATGGAGTGCTGAGTTATTGGTGAGACAGGTGAGTCTGTTTTGAGTGGACTGGAGGTGAGGGATAGTGTCCCAGTGCAGCTCACTCAGACCAAGAGGGAGAAGCACAGGCACTGTGTGAGTCTATCTGAGTCATGACACCAAATGTAAGCATTGCAGATTGAATGGAAAGGGATCCTGGAGCACAGGCACTGTGTGAGTCTATCTGAGTCACAACACCAAATGTAAGCATTGCAGCTCAAATGGAAAGGGATCCTGGCAGTCAGGAGCCAAGGAATACCACAAAGTCCCCATAAGCCTAGCAGTTTACAGCGCTGCTCCTGGGAAAGATTCCCCAATGCAAGTGTAACAACTGTGCTCTGACAAGGGAGGTTGTTACAGCTCTGCTCAGTTCTGCTGGGGAGAAGTGTTACAGCTCTGCTCAGTTCTGTTGGGGAGAAGTGTTACAGCTCTGCTGGGGAGAAGTGTTACAGCTCTGCTCAGTCTTCCTGGGGAGAAGTGTTACAGCTCTGCTCAGTCTTCCTGGGGAGAAGTGTTACAGCTCTGCTCAGTTCTGCTGGGGAGAAGTGTTACAGCTCTGCTCAGTCTTCCTGGGGAGAAGTGTTACAGCTCTGCTGGGGAGAAGTGTTACAGCTCTGCTCAGTTTTCCTGGGGAGAAGTGTTACAGCTCTGCTCAGCCTTCCTGGGGAGAAGTGTTACAGCTCTGCTCAGTTCTGCTGGGGAGAAGTGTTACAGCTCTGTTCAGCCTTCCTGGGGAGAAGTGTTACAGCTCTGCTCAGTCTTCCTGGTGAGAAGTGTTACAGCTCTGCTCAGTTCTGCTGGGGAGAAGTGTTACAGCTCTGCTGGGGAGAAGTGTTACAGCTCTGCTCAGTCTTCCTGGTGAGAAGTGTTACAGCTCTGCTCAGTCTTCCTGGGGAGAAGTGTTACAGCTCTGCTGGGGAGAAGTGTTACAGCTCTGCTCAGTTCTGCTGGGGAGAAGTGTTACAGCTCTGCTCAGTTCTGCTGGGGAGAAGTGTTACAGCTCTGTTCAGCCCTCCTGGTCAGAAGTGTTACAGCTCTGCTCAGTTCTGCCGGGGAGAAGTGTTACAGCTCTGCTGGGGAGAAGTGTTACAGCTCTGCTCAGTCTTCCTGGGGAGAAGTGTTACAGCTCTGCTGGGGAGAAGTGTTACAGCTCTGCTGGGGAGAAGTGTTACAGCTCTGCTCAGTCTTCCTGGGGAGAAGTGTTACAGCTCTGCTGGGGAGAAGTGTTACAGCTCTGCTCAGTTCTGCTGGGGAGAAGTGTTACAGCTCTGCTCAGTTCTGCTGGGGAGAAGTGTTACAGCTCTGTTCAGCCCTCCTGGTCAGAAGTGTTACAGCTCTGCTCAGTTCTGCGGGGAGAAGTGTTACAGCTCTACTGGAGAGAAGTGTTACAGTTCTGCTCAGTTCTGCTGGTGAGAAGTGTTACAGCTCTGTTCAGCCCTCCTGGTCAGAAGTGTTACAGCTCTGCTCAGTTCTGCTGGGGAGAAGTGTTACAGCTCTGCTGGGGAGAAGTGTTATAGCTCTGCTCAGTCTTCCTGGTGAGAAGTGCTACGGCTCTGCTGGGGAGAAGTGTTACAGCTCTGCTCAGTTCTGCTGGGGAGAAGTGTTACAGCTCTGTTCAGCCCTCCTGGTCAGAAGTGTTACAGCTCTGCTCAGTTCTGCTGGGGAGAAGTGTTACAGCTCTGCTGGGGAGAAGTGTTACAGCTCTGCTCAGTCTTCCTGGTGAGAAGTGTTACAGCTCTGCTGGGGAGAAGTGTTACAGCTCTGCTCAGTCTTCCTGGGGAGAAGTGTTACAGCTCTGCTCAGCCTTCCTGGGGAGAAGTGTTACAGCTCTGCTCAGTTCTGCTGGGGAGAAGTGTTACAGCTCTGCTCAGTTCTGCTGGGGAGAAGTGTTACAGCTCTGCTCAGTTCTGCTGGGGAGAAGTGTTACAGCTCTGTTCAGCCCTCCTGGTCAGAAGTGTTACAGCTCTGCTCAGTTCTGCCGGGGAGAAGTGTTACAGCTCTACTGGAGAGAAGTGTTACAGCTCTGCTCAGTTCTGCTGGGGAGAAGTGTTACAGCTCTGTTCAGCCCTCCTGGTGAGAAGTGTTACAGATCTGCTCAGCCCACCTGGTGAGAAGTGTTACAGCTCTGCTCAGCTCCCCAAAGTGTTATGGCTGCAGTGAAAGTGTTATAACTTGGCTTTGATCCCCCAGAGTGAACAACTCTGCTCTACTATGGAAAAGTGTTACAGTTCTGCTCTGCTTCACTCTGGCAAAAATTGTTACAGAGTCTGCTCTGGCAAAACTGTCACACCGCACAACAAACCTCACTCAATTTTTTTGGGGGAAGGAAGAATGCAGAAGGGTGATTGCCTCTAAAGTGAGAAGCAGCAGCAAACTGAACATGGTATAGAGTTTATATAGGGTTTTTTGGGGTGAGGCAGAGATTTCTAGGGTGCCTTGAGATTGGTGGTTTTTGTGGTCTGATTCTGGGGCAAGCTCAGGAATTGAAATTTCAAACCCTAGTCCTGAGGTCGAGTCAAGGTCAGGATGTTTTTCCTTGACCTTTTTCACCCTACAAGGACAATAATAAATAACAGAACATAAAATAAAGCAAGACAGGATGACCTCAGTAGCTAGAAGATACAAATAGAGCAGAATAGAGCTGGAGAATGTTTACATGCAGGCTTTGTGAGCACAGGAGCTCAATGCTTCTTTGTCAAACACCAAAGGTTAGGGCTGTTGATCTGGGACAAGCATATGTCTGATGCCTGCCTTGTCCCAAGCCTCAGCTGCCACCCTCACAGCCTCCAGGCCACCCACACCTGTTCTTCAGTACATCTCCTTCAGCACTGGATGGGCTAGGAGTACACATAGTTACTGATCCCACAGCTACCACTTAGTAAGGAAAACCTGCTCCCCAGCAGCAACACAGGATGGAGATCCCTGACAATGGCCAAGCTACTGGTTCTGGGAGCTGGAGGTGGGTGGGGGAGGTGGGGTCCACTGACTCCTGAACTCTGCTTGTGGCTCTTGCTCCGTGTCTCTCTGGGGTTCATTTTGGCTGGCTGCACCCCAATCTTCTCTGCTTACCCCACATTGAACCTGACCTGTGCAACACCTGCGAAGCCTAGGGGGATGTTTGGCTGCTCCTCACTGATACTTGGGGCTCATAATGGGTTTAGCACCTTTATAGCACAATGATTTCATAGCATGTTGATAGGTATCTTAGCCTCAAGTGTGGGTGTAGGAGCCTACTCCCACAAAGTCATCTAAGGTTTCTGGATTTGGAGGTTGTTAAGGCTAAGAAAATGTCATATGAAAGAAACTGAGACAGAAAACACAGGATAGAATCGGGAAGTCTCTTTGGTTTTTGCCAAAACAGCCAAACAGCCTAGAGTTTACTTCAGAACTTGCTTTTATACAGAATAATGGCAAAAGGTGGACCAAAGAGCACTACAGTCAGTTAACCACCTCCCTGTGCTGTCCTTGGCAGGACATGCAAGCAGATTCACTTTCTCTCACATGAATCCTGCAAGCAGCAAGTAGTTTCTATTTCTAACTGGATGTGCCCTCAGTTGGCATTTGCCAGCCTGAATCTTTGTAGATCTCATGGGCAAAAATGCTCTTTCCCATGGGCTTAATCAGAACTTTCTCTCAGGCAAGCTTGAACTCAAATGACTTTTAAGTCTAAATCAACTCAGTTCTGGAAATTGAGTCACACATGGCCTCCAACATGTGGACCGTGGAAAAGAATGGGAAGCTGTGGAGAAGCCAGTCAACTGCCTACCTTCTATAGGGCAGGAGGAGCGGTGTCACATGCATGTGCAGGGTTTCCCTCCTTTTAAACCATTCCACACTGCCTAGCTGCCTTTAGCTGGACAGACAAAGATGTTGGCCTATTTGACTCTCATTTCTCTGCCTTCCATGCTTACCCTGCATCCACATAAATGAGCTTTGCCCCTCCTCCTACCAGCTCCCTCAGAGGTCTTGGGGGTTACTTAGTAACTTCACCAGAGATGAGCACATACTAATCACCCTAGCCACAAACCTGAAGTTTTCTAGAACATCAGACACAGCGAAGGGATGTGGACTAACCCCCTGTGCAGCCCTGGTGGCTTTTAGTTTCACCATGAGTTACAATTCCATCTAGGGCATCTCCAGAGCCATATTAACAAAAAAGAAAGAATGGGGGAAGGCCTCTTAGGAGTATTTTAGAAGGTAAACAGAGAGTTACTGAAATGGTATATATGGCTGATACTACGACAATCACCCACTTCCTCTTGGCTAAGTCCACACCCACCACCCTTGGGTGTATTTTACTCTCTGCTAGTTGTTCTTTGAAAAGTCCACACTCACAAGTCAGTGTATGGTGATGGAGGTTTCTGTTCCACCCAGTTCCAAAGAAACACACAGAGGCTTACATTAATTATAAACTGGTTGGCCTATTAGTTCAGGTTTCTTATTAACTAATTATTACATCTTAATTTAACCCATAATTCTTGTCTGTGTTAGCCACGTGGCTTAGTACATTTTATCAGTGAGGCATTTTCATCTTACTTCCTTTGTGTCTGGATATTGACTGTAGACTGAGCCTTTTCTCTTCCTAGAATTCTCCTATTCTGGCCACTCTGCCTATACTGGCTAATCAGAGTTTTAGTAAACCAATACAAGTAACAAATCTTTATAGGGTACAAGACCATTGTCCCACAGTAAGTGTGTCTTACTTTCTTCTGGATGATTCTTTCTCATGCTTCTTATAATATAGCTTAAGACTATGTCTTAGTTAGGGTTTCTAGTGTTGTGAAGAGACACAATAACCATGACAACTCTTATAAAGAAAACATTTAATTGGGGAGGCTCACTTATAGTTCAGAGGTTCAATGCATTGTCATCATGGCAGGACATGGTATCCTGCAGGCAGACGTGATGCTGACTATGTCTTGATCAGAAAACAACAGGAAGTGGACTCAAGGTAGGAAACTCCCATTTTCCCAGGGTGGCACTGTCCAGCTCTGTCCTGCTCCCCTCACCACCGACGTTTCCTTCTTCTTTCAAAATATTAAGGTGTGATAATATGAATGCATGTAATATAGGTGAGAGGAATTTCTTGGGCAGTAGAAATTGAGAAGAGAAAAGAGAAGCTTGCCATGTGAGATCTGATTAGAACTAGAATCTTTACAGACTGTGAGAGCAGGTATTTCCCTTGGCAGCGTGTTTTTCTTCTTCTTTCCACTTGAAGATACATTTTGAAATTGCCCAACAAAATGGCCTGAGAAATTTCTGCCATGAAGCACTTGTGTCTCTTGGTATTGGTAAGTAACTATTTGTTCTGTTCTTGTCTTTGAGTTCCATTTACTTGATTGCTATTTCTTGACACCAGAGTAGAACATGGGCAGCCCCTCATTCTGATTCCTCCTGTGTAACAAGGAAGGACACCAGAGACACAGAGGATGGCGTGGCTGGGGAATCCTTCACTGGCCCCTGATACACAACTGTCTCGGTGGCTTTGGCCATGATTCTAGCTTCCTGCTGTAAATGAGGATTGGGGTAGAGGTAGAAATTCAAGTTCCAGATAAAGATCTGTGGCCATAGTCAGTAGCCTCTGGTTCTACTGTGTTCAGTGTTGCCAGTGTGAGGATGTGAACATGGAATGGGAACCATGTTTGCATCCACAAAGCTTGATTTTGAGTGTGCCTGTATGTGACGTTTTGTCTGTCTTTGTATTCATTAGATAGAGAATCCCTTAGATTCCAGCATTATTTTTTTCTACTTTTATTACTGTGGTATTGGGAACTAATACCAGGGCTCTGTACATGTTACGTGAGAACTCCTACCAAAGTACTCTCTCGGACTTTTGTATATAATTAGTATATATTATAAATATTTGTAGGTATTTATATGTTTCTATATATATATTTTGAACTCTCTGTGTGTGTCTCTGTGTGTGTCTCTCTCTCTCTCTGTGTTTGTGTGTGTGTGTGTGTGTGTGTGTACAGGTGCCAGCAGAAGCCAGAAGGGGTCATTGCTTCCCTAGACTCCTGGTGATTGTGAGTCTTTTAATATATGTAGGTGCTGGAAACTGAACTCAGGTCCTCTGAAAGAGCAGCAAAGAGCTCTTCACTGCTGAGCTATCTCTTCAGCACATCTTTTTCAGGAATTTATTTTTTTATGCATACATGTTTGTCTGCATGTATGTATATATAGCTTATGTGTGGCTGCTGCCTGTGTAGGCCAGAAGAGAGCATCAGATCCTCTAGAACTGTCTTGGAATTAGATACTCGGGTGCTTAGAATCAAACTCAGGTCCTCTGCAAGTCCTGCAAGTGCTTTTAATCTTTGAGACATCTTTTCAACCCTTAATGCCATCATTCTTAAAGCAAAACAATCGCAGGCTGTCAAGGAGGGTTCATTGGGTAAGGGGGCCTGCTACTAAGCCTGATAGCCTAAGTTCAAAATCCTGAAACTCCCATGGTGGGAGGAGAGAACCAACTCCTTGCAAGCTGTCCTCTGACCTCGACAAGCATGGTCTGATATGTGCACACACAAGAAATAAACGTTAATGTAAAGGAATCAATACTCCACACCATTGCAGAACGACTAAAGGTGCTCATAAAAATCAAATTCCAAACAACATGAGGTAGCTTATCAACAGCCAGGACAGTGTTCTCTGGGCTCTGGAGGACAAAGCTGCATTCTGCCTTTCCCACTCAGAGGCCAGGCCAGGAGAACCCCTCCACACAGCACCCCTCCACACAGTACCCCTCCACACAGCACCCCTCCACACAGCACCCCTCACCTCTCTGCAATCTACAGAGTTCTTCCCACCCCACCAGTGACACTTCTGAGACTTTCCTCAGGACCCACCTCCCTGAGCCTATCTTCAGCTGGGCTCCTGGGCGGGCCTGCCTTTGCAGTGAGGCCATACCCAATTCTGGCAGGGTTTGGAGACTGTTCCACAAGGAGGTAGCTATTGGCCCTAAGATGGTATTCCTGGGAGTATGAAATGCCGTGCTGATATGGAAAAACCTGTCTCCCACTTTAGAGGCTGGCTTCCAGGGAACACCATAAAAAGAGCCCCGAGGTCAGATGTATCCTTGGGAGGGACCAGGGAGAGTGTGTGGCTTCTTCCTAGGAAGATGAAGGGTAGACAGCAGTCTGCAATCCAGGGACTCAGGATGCGAGACTGTAATGTTGCACTCTATCTGAACTGTTCTAACAGATTCTGGCTTCTACTGCAGGTCTTTTTGAATAGACAGGTCAATATAATCCCTTTATGTCTAAGTGATAATAAATAGAGCCAAACTGTGCTGTGAAAGTCTTGGTTTACTTTATCTCTAAGGCAGAGCCTCATGTAGCCTGGGCTGGTCTTGAACTCACTGTGTAGCCAAGGATAAAGCCTTGAACGTGTGGTCCTCCTTGGAGGCCTCTACCTCCCACCTTCTGGGATTATAGGTATGGACTACCATTCCATTTATGTGCTGTTAGGTGTGGAACCCAGGGCTTTGTGGAAGGTAGTCAGACTCTCACCACTGAACTGCACCACCACTGAACTGTACCACCACTGAACTGCACCCCAGGTAGGGTTTCAAAGGGCAAGCCCTCACCATTGACACGAACCTCTTCAGTCTTTAAGTATTCTTTTGGAACACGCTTTCTATGGAAATGCACTATGCTGTAGTAACGTTTAATTGTACTTTGGTATATTTTTCCCACAAAAGAAAAAGAGTTCTAGGCTTAAACATGTCGCTCTGTACTCTAGAAACTGCACTTGAGATGCAATTGTACCAGAAAGTCTTGAGTCCCCAGGTAACAGTTTTCCAGGGGTTCTGAGGAGACCCTGTGTGTTGGATAGTTTTATGTCCACTTGATACAGCTAAAGTCATATGAGAGGAGGGGACCTCAATTGAGAAAATGCCTTTATAAAATCGGGCTGTAGGCAAGCCTGGAGAGCTTTTTCTTAACTAGTGCCGCATTGTGGATGAGGACACCCCTCAATAGATAGTCCTGGGTTCTATATAAAGCAGATTGAGCAAGCCACGGGGAGCAAGCCAGTCACCAACAATCCTCCATGGCCTCTGCATTAGCTCCTGCTTCCAGGTTCCAGCCCTCTTTGAGCTCCTGTCCTGACTTCCTTCAATGAGGAACAGCAATACAGAAGTGTAAGCCAAAAAGCCCATTCCTTTCCGAGTTGCTTCGTAATGGTGTTTCATGACAGCAAGAGTGACCCTCACTAAGACAACCTGGTTCATCTGGTTAGAAACTGAACCCAACCCTTCTAATGCTGAGGCCAGCAACCCACGGATAGAAGATTAGCTCCAGAGGGACAGCATTTCTTTTGTTTTCTGTTTTCATAAACCTAACAATTTGAAGATGTCAAAAATGATTACAATAGGACCACTAAATCATACATTGTATGGCATGAAGTTATCCCCAAAGCAAATCTTTTATGACCGTCATCCCACACGAAAGCCTTTGTTTTGGCTCAGAGGTAAACTGTAACATTCATTTTGTCCAACTCACTCTTTTTGCTATTTGCACAGGAGCAAATAGGAACAGTATTTCTAGTGGCAGAAGGAATGAAGGACGGGCACTGGACAAGGGGAGGAGCCAGACCTGAAGTCAGCAGAAATGTCACCATCTTCCAGGGTAAGTCAAGCATACTTGGTCCCCTCCTGAGTGAGAATGAGCAGACCATACCCATGTGGTGGACAGCAGGAGCATGGCTGTCTTCCTAAAGCCTGGAGGAGTGAGCTTCCTTCATGTCCACGCCTTCACCTCCCTGAGCAACAGTCACGACGGATGACAGCAGCTATGTGAGCTCGAGTTGGTAGCAGACGGGCGGAGGTTGGGGGACAATGGTTCTCTTCTTCAGCTCGGAATGGAGACCAGCTGCCCAGGCCTTAGCAGAGCTGGAACCAGGATCAGTTTCTACTCATAGCCAGTCCTAGAAGTTCCCTGGCAGCTGCCACTGGCATAGGCGCTGCTGAAAGTTGTTTGCCATGAGGAAGCTGGAGGGAGGTGCACACGTATGCTCTAGGTGCAGGGCAGGGCTATGAAGGGCCGTGGGGAGCTCTGCACAGTGGGAGGGGGATGCTGATCCTGTCTCAGTGGTTCCCACTTCTCCTTCAAGTGGCTGGAGAGATAGTGCTGAGGAGCTTCTCTGACTCACCTCAGGATCATCAGTACCAATTGCTGTCTGTCTTCTCACTCAAGGACAGAGGAGCCCTAGTCTGGCAAGCCACTGTCATGGCATCCCCTCTACACTGTTGTAGGTGACGTACTCTCAAATAACTCTCTATGGATATTTGTGTATCTAAAAGTTTGGATCGTGCACAATGGGATTTGAATGAAGACTTCAGGTGGGGAAACTCCTTGAGGTCATCGGCTATGCCATATCCTGTGGGAAGTGTTTTCTGGGGATGAGGAAGCTAGGTATACCTGAGGCTCTGAGACCCAGGCAGGAGCATGGACTAGAGAAACTATGAGCTCTTTCCTATGTCAGTGAGTCCATACGGGGCTGTCTGTTGTCTGGCCATCCCCTTGCTACTGAAACACAAGCTTCTCAGCCTCAGGGCATTACATCTGATTGGTGGACATCTGTTGGGAGGTGTACACAAGAGGCCTGATTTGGGTCTGGGGTGTTGTCCCTCTGTGTAGCGAGCTGCATGGTGTCACACCTGATGATCACGCAATGATTATCAGCTGCCTGCATATGCGTGAACCTATGGGCAGTGCCCACCTGGCAGTTCAGGATTGGCAGCCCATGCCTACTTAAGGGCTGGGAGAGGTTTGCCCAGAGAGAGAGGTTTGCCCGAGGAGAGAGGTCAAAGAGAGAGGGGAAAAGAGAGAGAAAGTGAATAAAGTCCTGGAATAAACTGCAGTGAGAAGAGCTCTGGTGGTCACATCATCCTTGCGGGCCGAGGGTGAGCTGTCACAGTTGGTGGCCTAGTACGGGGAACCTCCAAACCTCTCTCCATGGAGCCCAGAACTTGCTGCAGTCAGGGGGTGCACCAAATAATCCTCAAGGTAAAGATTGGGGATCCACGACAAAAAGCGGGTTTTCCGCTCTCCCCTGTAGAAGAAGGGAGAGTGGGGGTAATAGGGCCGCGACCAAAGCGGACGGTTTAAAGTCAGAGCCACGATCAAAGTGGACGGTTTAAAATGAGGGCCACGACCAAAGCGGATGGTTCAAGAATGGGAGTTTAGAATGGGCGCTTCAACATCACACCTGACTTTTCTGGCTCTTAATGAGCTGTTACGGAGCACTTTGGAGAGGTTTTTGGCTAAATGTGACACAATTGTTTCTTGGTTTGCCGTCTCTGGCAATCTTAATGTGTCATCCTGGGATAAGCTTGGTAGAGATCTGGATTTTGCCACTGAACAAGGTATGCTAAGGAAGGGAGTTATATTCTTGTGGTTTGAATTACTGATGCCTCCAGAGTTTGCAGTGGAGTGTGAGCAGCTGCAGCTCCAAGACCAAGGAGCTCTAGGCGGCTCCAAGGCCGAGCAGCACTGAGGGTCTGCTAAACTGCAAACACCAGGACCTGCCTCAGGGCATAGAAGTGCAGCACAAGCACATTAAGATCTGAACCTCTGTCCTAGCCCGGGGCAACTGGCCATGACCAAGTCAGGGCAGCTGCTTAGCCACGCCTCCACCTTACAGCCGCGACCTTAGTCCCAGTGCGACTGGAAAATGGCAGTAGATTGTAGTAAATAGGGGGGGCTGGAGAGATGGCTCAGAGATTAAGAGCACTGACTGCTCTTCCAGAGGTCCTGAGTTTAATTCCCAGCAACCACATGGTGGCTTACAGCCATCTATAATGAGACCTGGTGTCCCCTTCTGGCTTGCAGGCACACGTGGAAGGAATGCTATACACATAATAAATAAATTAAAAAAAATAGGGTTAGCTCAATATATAAGAGCTAGCCAATAAGAGGCTGGAACTAATGGGCCAGGCAGTGTTTAAAAGAAAAAAAAAAAGAATGCAACATCCCCGCTCAGCAGGAAGTAGCCAGACGGATAGACAACACCCAAATTCCCTAAAACATAGTTTGAGCTGGGTCCCTTCAGAGCAGAAGCAGGATCAGCTGAGCTGCTAGAGAAACCAAAGAGGTGCACGAGGGAGAAGGTGTCTTCCATGCACTCAGCTGACAGGAATAAATGAGCCACGGGGGTATGACAGCTGGGGTATGTTATTTGGGGGACTGCTGAAGGAGCAGTGGTTTCTGACTGTTCCTGGGGTCATGGCAAAGCCACTCCTAAAAGTCAAACCCCCAGGAATGACATGAGCAGGCAGAGGAAAGCCAGGGAAGGGAAAGCAAGATTGCCTCCCCTTCCTCTCCTCTGTGCTGGCCCCTCTGCTACCAGTTCTGACTGCCCTTGCTGCTGTGGCAAGCACAGCCGTGGCTGTGGCAATTGGCTCAGCTTGGCTGTGAATGGAAGTATCTGGGGCTGTGTGTGATATGAAAAATTTAAAGAATTGTCTAGATATCTTTTAGGTAATTGGTCTGGTGAATTCGAACAACTGGAAAAGTTGCGGGTGACGATTGTGACTGCAGATTCCACACGCATGGATACCAGCCTGGCAGAAGAACTATCTTCCTGGATCACTCCATGGATCATCTGAAGGAGTGGGCGGGAGTAGGTGCCCTAACAAGGCTTAATGGTGCTTGCCTCCCTGGTATGCCTGTGGTTCATTTGTCACATAAGGGTTTCACAGCATTGCAATGCAGTTATGATCATTCAGGCCTTCACGGCCATTGAAGCAGGACAGTCTCCCCAAGTTTGGCTACAAAACAAAAGGGGGAACTGTAGCGAGCTGCATGGTGTCACACCTGATGATCACGCAATGATTATCAGCTGCCTGCATATGCGTGAACATATGGGCAGTGCCCACCTGGCAGTTCGGAATTGGCAGCCCATGCCTACTTAAGGGCTGGGAGAGTTTTCCCCGGGGAGAGAGGAAAAAAAGAGAGAGGAGAGAGGAAGAAGGAGAGAAGGGAAGAGAGAGAGAGAGGAGAGAGAGAGGAAGAAAGAGAGAGAGAAAGTAAATAAAGTCCTGGAATAAACTACTGCAAGAAGAGCTCTGGTGGTCACGTCATTCCTTGCTGGACGAGGTGGGCCGTGACACCTCTGGAAAGGTTCCAGTGACAGAGGAGACTCTCTACCAGGGGTGCTCCAGAAGCCTGGGGCAGTGGGAAGGGCATAGTCACCCACCCGCCCACTTTAGACCTCACAATGTCACTGTGATCTTCTGTCTTTACTGTCCACTCCTGGTTCTGAGGACCCTGCCAGAGTGGGTGAGCTGATGGATGTCACTCTGGTCTTCCTGAACATGGTCCTTCTGGAGAAGCAGTGACAAGCACCCCACTCCCACACCACACCCACACATCTTTCACCCAATCCTTAATCAATGGAACTAGGAACAAAGCCCCATCTCCTTGTGCAGCTCATGTCCCGTTGCCCCGTAGGCCCGTCCACGGCAGGGCATAAATCCTAAAGGACCTGTGGGAGGCAGTCATACAATGAGAGTCCTGCTGGCCATGTCTGTAGACAACTAGACTAGACCCAACAGTGGAGCTTCTAGGAAACATGGCTTCCTGCCACAGTGGTCCCGCCAGACCTTGCGCTGGCCCAAACCCTCACTGTGACCCTGACTTGCTATGTGCCTTTCTTCCCATTTGGTGCAAACCTTGGTAGGTCCTGATGATTTTTACATGGCTGTAAATCCATCCTGTGTAGGTTTTACATGCATACTAGCATCTGTGTATAAATGACTCCATGGCTAACAAACTATCATCTCTAGCCAGCTATGCAAGTGCCGAGAAGACCCACTGTTTCCCAATTCCCAAGGCATCCCAGACTCAGGAAATTCTCCTGTCATGTGGGTTACTTCTAAATTCTCTCCCACAGGGCACAACACCACCCTAAGCATACAGGTTCTCATGGCTTGGGTGGACAGTTTATAATTAGCTCGTGACCTGGGGGGTGGGGGCTGACAGCATGGCCTTGATCTTCCAGCCAGAGTCTTCAAAGGAAGACCAAGGTGCTGGAGGCTGCTAAGGAGAAAGGAGATGGCTAGGAGGAAGGAGGAAGGAAAAGACAATCAACGTGAGGAAGGGGTGTGGCAGGAGGTCGGTACAAGATAAGAGGAGACATTAATACTGAGGCTGTCTCTCAGAAGAACGAGAAGAATTAGGGCTTCTTCAATCTAGGGAAGGAATCTGGGCTGGAGAAGAGCCCCGGAGAGCCCACACCCTTTCCTCCGCAGAGGTGAGCGATGAGGCCCCGAGACAGGAGAGGAGTAGGAGTTGAGCTCCGGGGCAGGACACCCAGCAGCAGCAGCAACAACAGCAGGGCCTGCAGTGCACCACACCCGTCTACACTCTATGTGCCACCATACAGTTCGTGAACCGGGCAAGGGGCTGGAGACTGAAACCCACAAAGACTCACAGAGACACAGGTCATGCTTGATGCCAGACTGCCCGAAGAATGCCCCCTTTATTGTGTCCAGGGGCAGCTTATATAGGGATAGCCACGCCCCAGCCAAATGCACCAGAAAACATTTTCCTGCCCTCAGGAACTCCTGAGGGTCTCATGCTCAGAGCAGCTGTACGCACTCAGATCAGGAGAAAACAAGTTGTTTACTGTCAGGAGCCAATTTCCTCCTAAAATCATTACAGGAACCATCACCCTGGGGAGTCTGCAGAGAACCCCACACCCCTAATTGTGTTAGGAATCAAAGCCTACCCCACACCCAAATTGGCTGTTAATGAGAGCTATCTGTTAGCGGAACCCACCCCACATTCCAAACTATCTAGGGAGCTAGGTGTGTGTCAACTTCCAGGCCTACAGTGACCTGACTGAAGATAACCTCCTGCCTACGTGACCAACTCGGACCATGTGACCAACGTGAACCACGCGTCAAGAGCCCAGGACCCTGTGCCCATCCCCCAACTCTTTACTCTATATAAAGCTGTACCCCATCTGTAATAAACGGAGGCTCTGACAAACTTTGCATGGCCTTCTTCCTGTCTCCTAGCCCATATCTTCCAGGTAGTGCCTCTCCGGGACCCTGGAATAACTGAACTGCCAGGCGGGCTACTAACCCTAGACTGAGTAGCCCGCCAAGGCAATCAACAGTTTACAAGAAATACAGGATCTGGGGATTCACAGCTCCCAACAAGGACCCACGCTCCCCTCTAAATTTTTAAGTCCATCCCTGTCCCAGGCCATGTTGTCACCACCTCCTTGTACATGGAGAAGCCTGTCTCACAGAGTCTAAGGATTAGGACCACCAAGGAACTCTGTGTCTTTCACAGTCAGTTTCTTCCCGGCGAGCCACTTGCAGCTCTCCCCTCACCCTCTTTCACGCTCCCGCCTCAGTGAGTCACTCCTGCCCCAACTCTGAGAGCCCCCAGTAGCCTTATACCTGGGCGAGAGGTTCAGACTCCTGCACAGCCTTCTGTGGGGACAGTGGCCCGGGATTCTGGGACTCAAGGGTACTGCAGCAAGCTGACTTACACACAAGGTCAAATGTCAGAAGTCGCCCACGGCCTCTGCCTGTGCACAGCAATATTCAGTAATGTTGCAATTGCACCGAGGCAGCTTCTGCCCTGGGGACGCCTTGCTCTGTGTTCAGTGTTGGACGTTTGACTCTGAAGAAGTTCCAGTGTCCCTTTCATCTTTTGCCAATTCCCAGAGGAAAATCCAGGGAAGGTGGCAGATGCCATAGTAGGACAGGAGGAGGAAGTGGGTGTGCACCACAGTTTGAGGCGGCAAAGGTACAAGATTCCTCTGTTTGCCAAATGGGCGAGGGGACCCTGCCATGCTGCCTCCACCCCAGAGCTGTGTGGTTACCATTCAGCACAGCACCAAGGCAGGGAAAGGCAGGTGGATTTCAGAGCATCAAGAGTACATTAGGGGTGAGTCTAAGGCCACAGCGCTGCAGTGACACCCAGTCCTTCTGCTCTATCCAAGGGGTGACTTCTCCACCTGCTGCCTCCAAAGCTTAGCCAAAGAGCACAAGAGATGCAAAAGGAAGCTCTAGACATAGAGTCTCCTGGCACCCACTCTCATGGCTGCTTCAGGGTGCCCCGTGTCTGAGACGAAGCATAGGTCCCCTGCCCCAGCTTCCCTCTCAGAGCTGCTTCTCTCTCCTAGCCCTTGGTCCCACTACCTCACAGACACTTATCAAGAGAGAGGCGGCTTGCATCCCTTGCACAGGGACAACTCTGCCCTTGCTTGTTCCTTACTTAGCCCTTCTTGTCAAAGCCATGTGGGGGCCTCAGGATGAGGAAGAGGAGGAATCAGGCTCTGCATCCCAGAGCCTCAGCTGCCACAGCAGCTGCAGGTACCAGATTTGCCTCCCCAAAGCCTTCAAAACAGAGTCCTCGGTTCCCGTGTGAGGGAACCTTTCCTCTCAGAAGACTCCTTTCTCTTGGAATATTGGTGTCCGTCTCCCATCCTGCCAATCACTGCCTCTGCCCTGAGTTCCAGCCCATTGATCAGTATATCTGTAGGCTTGGTTTACTCCCCAGTCGGCATATGAAGTTGGAATCCCCTAGTGGACCTCGGGCTGTCTTCCCAGTCTCTCCTCCTGGGGTTTCCTGCAGACTCCAGCTCCTTTCGTCCTGTCCAGTCCCTCTAATCCATACATAAACTGTGGCAGCCTGACTTCAGGCATGACTGTCTTTCCACTGCTTGCCAGGAGTTTATACCACTCCATACCAAATACCACTCCATACCAACTGTGAAGTTTCTCCTTAGCCCTGGAGACACAACCTAGTCCACAAGTGAGGTCCTAACCGAAAGCTGCACAAAGCTCCACCTCCAACGGGCTCTTTAGCTTGGGACCTGGCAGTTCTCACTCCTGCTCGTGCCCTGCTTCTTCCCCAAGAGGCACAACCGGAATTTGGCACTCATACATGCCCCCTCAGCCACCCATGGCAGCACCCAGCTACCCTTTGCTAGCTTCTGTCAGGAGCCAATTTCCTCCTAAAATCATTACAGGAACCATCACCCTGGGGAGTCTGCAGAGAACCCCACACCCCTAATTGTGTTAGGAATAGCTCTATTGACAAAGCCTACCCCACACCCAAATTGGCTGTTAATGAGAGCTATCTGTTAGCGGAACCCACCCCACATTCCAAACTATCCAAAGATCTAGGTGTGTCGACTCGTGACTTCTTGGCCTACAGTGACTTGACCGAAGATAACCTCCTGCCTACGTGACCAACTCGGACAATGTGACCAACGTGAACCAGGCGGCAAGAGCCCAGAACCCTGTGCCCATCCCCCAACTCTTTACTCTATATAAAGCTGTACCCCATCTGTAATAAACGGAGGCTCTGACAAACTTTGCATGGCCTTCTTCCTGTCTCCTAGCCCATATCTTCCAGGTAGTGCCTCTCCGGGACCCTGGAATAACTGAACTGCCAGGCGGGCTACTAACCCTAGACTGAGTAGCCCGCCAAGGCAATCAACAAGCTTCCTTCCAGCGACCCCATACTCATTGCTTCTGGGTCTGCAGCTGCCAACTGCATGCTCGGTGTCTGGCCCAGCCATGGTCAGGGTGGATGAACACTGCCCTAGGTATGCCTGGCCGCCTTGAGGTTGGCAGTTTTAGCAGTACCAGTGAGCTTGGTTGGAGAGGGATGACCCTCAATCTGGCTCCTTTTAGTTATACTACCTTAGTCATGATAAGGGGATTCCCCCTCCCCCCAAAAAATAACCCTGTGTTTGGAGCCAATGTTGCCCCATCTTTTAATTCTCAAGCCCCTCCCCCACAGAAACCTCTATTTTCTATTCCAAGGCACAGATCATAGCAAGCAAAGCTACTTTCAGGCGCAAGTCCATACAGACCTCAAACCCTAACCATTATGTTTCCTGGGTGAGCACAGAGAGAAGGGTCCTAGCCTCAGAGACCCTTGTCCAGAACACGGCTGTCCACAGAGACTCTCTTCCTCTGGGTCAGGACCCACTCCTGCAGAGGGCATGAAGAGTGTGCCGGACTAAGAGAAAAGCATCCTGGGGCAAGTTGCTACTCTGCCCTTCTTCCCAGCTTTGGACCTCATATGTGAACATGAGAATTGCCCTGCTTCTGCCACCCTGGTACAGACAAGAGGCAGAGAGTCCCAGCTCGGCACAATGGGCCCCAATGCTGCTGCTCTGACCCCCGCCAGGCCATGGCAGAAGTGGGAACACATGGTGGGGAGGACAACCAACTGTTGAAGTGGAGATTCAATCCTTTCAGCCACCTCTGCTGCTCCTGTGTGATGGGGAAGCTCTGTTAACCAATCACACCTAGTTAAGGCATGGCTACCTGGAGCCCAGGAAGAAAAACTGGGATGGACCAGCTGTGCACTCTCTCTCTGGGTGATTCCCGCCAGACACAGAGGAACTCGGACTTCCCATTCTTGTGGCGTGAGTTTTCCCCTTATAACAATCAAAACTATAATTGTTTATCTTTAAGCCGGCCTGGTTTTTTTCCGAATCGAACTAGCCCCAATACTGTGTGCCCAGCACCGAGCAAGGCCCTAGGAGTGAGGTAGAGGAGGGACACTTCCTTGCACCCAAAGAGTTCCTTGAGGATCACAGAAACCCACATGCACAGAGAACTTCATCACACATTGGATCACCCTTAACTCCCATCACAACCAGGTATTCCATGCTTTTATTACCACAAAGCCATGCTATGACCACTGAGGGGCAGTCACACAGCTGGTCACCGTCAGGACTGAGAACTGTAGCATTTTTCTTTGAAATTTACCACCAGAGACAACTTTCTGAGGACAAAATGGTGTGTTTTGTCTGCAAGCATGTTCAGCCTGCTGCGTAGACGTGAGCTTCATGGCCACTCCTCTCCACTGCTCTGTCACAACGGCCAGCATTTACTGAGACATCTATGTGTCTTCTAGGCAAGCTTCAGTTTTTGACTCATGCCAAATCCATTGTAATTTTGTACAAGCACCCTTCTGTTTGCGGTTGTTTCGGCTCTAGTTCCCGCTCTTTGTCCTCCTCCCCCCCCCTTCTGTGGACGGCCTCACTATGGCCATCCTTTGTACTGGGGTAGCGGAGAACTTACACACGCCGCCATTTGTCTTACTCTTAAACCATAACTTAACATGGACAACCTTGCTCACGCCTTACTGCAGAGCGAGGACATGGCCTGGTCAGGCCTGCTCTCCCTAAAGCACTGTTGCCTCTGTCTGCTTCCGACACCCTTGCTTGGCTTGTCTCCTGTTTACGGACAGTGCGGTCTTATCTGGCATCTACTTTCCTTCGCACTGCACTGGCTCTGTTGGACCCAAACCCATCCTTCCTCCTTTCCTTTACCTGCCTACTTTCCTCTGACATCCTTATTTTCTTTGCTTGCTGTCATTCAAAATCTAAGATGTCCACCAAAGGCCCTTGTGTTGAAGGTTTGGTCCCCCAGACTGTTGCTGCTTGTCAGGAGCCAATTTCCTCCTAAAATCATTGCAGGAACCATCACCCTGGGGAGTCTGCAGAGAACCCCACACCCCTAATTGTGTTAAGAATGGTTCTATTGACAGAGCCTACCCCACACCCAAATTGGCTGTTAATGAGCGCTGTTAGCGGAACCCACCCCACATTCCAAATTATCTAGGGAGCTAGGTGTGTCAACTTGTGACTTCCTGGCTTACAGTGACCTGACCGAGGGTAACCTCCTGCCTACTTGACCAACTCAGACCATGTGACCAACGTGAACCACGCGGCAAGAGCCCAGGCCCCTGTGCCCATCCCCCAACTCTTTACCATATATAAGCTGTACCCCATCTCTAATAAACGGAGGCTCTGACAAACTTAGCATGGCCTTCTTCCTCTCTCTCAGCCCATATCTTACAGGTAGTGCCTCTCCGGGACCCTGGAATAACTGACTGCCGGGTGGGTTACAACCCCTAGACTGAGTAGCCCACCCAAAGGCAATCAACAGCTGCTGTTGGGGAGTTTAGGGAGGGACCCAGAAAAGGGTGGGTCTTTCCCTGTCTCTGCTGCCCAGCTGTCCTAAGGTAGCAGCTTTGATCTGCTGCTCTCGGATATCTATCACAGACTGCTTTGTCACAGTCCTGAAGCCATGGGCCAGGCTGTCACTGACCACACTGACGTCAACATCTTCAGGGAGCTGTCATTGTGATGGGAACCTAACCCTTTTGTTTTGAATAAAAACAGACATTACTATATACACATTCTGTCTTGGACATGAAGGGTATTGTCTCAGTTTCTTTGGATCAAGATTATTTCTTTATTTTTATAACTTTCCATTTGGTTTTCTTGAGGTCTGTGTGCCTCCATGAATCTGCAGCCACACTCTTAGGTTTATAATTCATGGCTTTTATCTTGTCTCATAAAGCTGGGGGATTTCTTCTCTAACCTAACAAATGCTCAGACTGTTTTTTATTTGGTTGCTTTTGGGGTTTTTTTGTTTGTTTGTTTGGTTGGTTTGATTAATTTTTGTTTTTATTTTTTTGTTTTGTTTTGTTTTGTTTTTGTTTTTCAAGACAGAGTTTCTCTGGCTGTCCTGGAATTTGCTCTGCAGACCAGGCTGCCTCAAACTCAGAGATCCTCCTGCCTCTGCTCATGTTTTTAATTCCACATTTAGCAGGATCTGTGGTATTATTAAAGTACTTTTAATATTATGACAGTTATATTACCCCAAACACTTGGGAGACTGCTTTAAAGCATGAACATACAAGAGTTTCTAAAGATCTCACTCCTAGGTGTGTGTTTCACACAGAATCACACAGGAATCAAGCACAGGGCCGGGGATGTGGCTCCGTGCCCGTGTGGTCGTCTGTGTTCTTCCGGAACAGCTCTGGGTGCCTCTCTCTGCTGTGTTGTCCTACCGGGGTAGGACAGAATCTCAATGTAGCTTCAATTTGCTAGTGAGATTGAACATTTTTTCATGTTTATTGGCCATTTGTATCTCTTTGTTTCTAAACTGTTCATTTCATTAACCAAGTTACTGCCTAGGCTGTTTGATCTCATTGTTTAGATTTATTCTATGAGTGTTTTTCCTGAATGTATGCATGTGCTTCACAGGACCACCTGCTGCCCAGAGCTCAAGAGAGGGTATCAGATCCCAAAGTGGGTGTTAGATTTTCTGGAACTGAAACATGGATGATTGTAGACATCAGGTAAATGCTAGGAACCTAACCCAAGTCCTCTGCAAGAGCAACACACTCTTAGCCATCTCTCCAGTCATGGTTCTTCACTGTTCTGAGTTCTTTGATTACTGTGGATTCTAGAAAGTAACCCTCTGTCAGAGGTTCAGCTTGCAAAACTTTTCTCCCATTCTGGAGGCCACCTCTTCATTCCATGGCTCCCTTTGCTGAACAGGAGTCTTTTAATTTCATAAGAACCACTTATCAGCTGCTGGCTTCTTTCTGAGCAGCTTAAGTCCTGGTGAAAAGTCATTTTCTGAATCTATTTCTGGAAGTATTTTCTCTATGTTTTCCTATATCAGTTTAGGGTGTCAAAAATTACATTAAGGTCCTTGTTTCATCTGGAGTAGATTTTGCATACAGTGAGAAATATATGCGTATGTGTATATATATATGTATATATATATCTGTGTTGTTGGTGTTGTGAGACATGGTTTCTCTATGTAGCCCTTGCTGGCCAGGAATGCACAGACACCTCACTGCCTATGTCTCCCAAGTGATAGGATTAAAGGTGTTCATCACTATGCCTGGCTTCGATTTTTCTCATACTTAAATTACGAACAATGGACACTTAATCCAGATTGTTCCAGAAAATTCCACAGCCTGACATGAAGCCGTCCACTTCCCATCAGCAGGGGTAACCACAGTGCAACTGCAGGGCCGGCCTCTGTGCTGGGATTCAGTTCTACAAGCTGAAGGTAAAGTCCTCCACAAGACTCGTCAGTCAGCTGCTCAGCTAGTGACCCTCTGACGGACCCATGCTTCGGACACGGGCTGTGTATTTGAATACCCCTGAAAGGACCAATACAAAATGACTCCTAAATCTCCCTGGTTCTCTTGTTCTGCCCCCTGAAGCAGTCTCAATGAGCTGGGAAGTGCCATGGCCGCCTGCGTGTTTGCTGGTGAACTATTTGCAAAGGCCACACACAGAACTGGGCTGCCAGACCACAGAATAAAATGGACCCCGTCTTGCAGGGCTCTGTCAACTCTGACCACAGAATAAAATGGACCCCGTCTTGCAGGGCTCTGTCAACTCTGACCAACTTGAAAAGCCGTATCTGCAACCATCATGTAATTTCCCACCTAGCAGTCAGTTTTGCACAACTTCCCCCTCCCAAGCCCACCACCCCTCCAACCCTCCTCCACCCCCACACCAACCTTTCCCTGGACTCCCTTCTAGACTCCAGCCCCTGACAAAAGCAGAGCCAACACTTCGTGCCTCAGCTGTTCTCTGCCTCCTTAGAGTGAACAAGCTTCCTCATGCTGTGGGGGTGCACATCTTTTCCTCTCCCAACTCTAGCCTAGGTTTGCACACAACCGTTCTCCCATCTCCCCCGGTTTAACAGTTCTCCAGAAGTGACTGCTTACTAAGGAAAACACTCTCTGCAATTACAAAGGCCGTGCATGGGCAACATCCAACTGTCCCAACTTACAGCTTCCTGCCCTTTCCTGAAGTTTCCTAGGCTCTCATGGGAAAGAAAAAAAACTGAGGCCATGAAGGCTCCTAGGTATAGTGGAGAAGGTTCACTGTAGATAAAAGGGGTAGCATAGTCAGACTGAACTTGGCCCCGAGTGCAAGAGGGATGTGGGCAAGAGGACCAAAAGAGATCCAGGAGTGGAGCTAGCCAAGAGCCAGGGGCCCAAGAAACCTAGTGTCCAAAATGGCTGGGTTCTGTTGGGTGAGCAGCCTGAGGAAGGGCACTGAAGTGCAGCGGCTGGAGGCTAAACATAGGGGGTGTGGGGACATGGGGATGTGGGGGCATGGGGACGTGGGAATGTGGGGGCATGGGGACGTGGGGCGTAGGGATGTGGGGATATTGGGGTGTGGAGGCGGGACAAGCCAGCTAGAGACCAAGGGAGACAGGGGCAGAATCTGCTTTGATGTGTTAAATGGGCACTTCCAGTAGCTATTAGTCCTGAATCTGAGACCTACCAGCAGCCAGAACGTTTCGCAAGGCTGACCTCCTCTGGGTTTCATCACAGAGGCGCCACATAGTACAATACTGGCCACATAACTGAACCCAGTCTCCTGACTCTGTTCACCAAGTAAGGAGGCTGGTCTTTCCCTTGGTCCCTTAGCCTGCCCCTGGCTTCATTTGCATAGCAAAGGCAATCCCACTAAACAGGAAATGCTAAGGTTTTGAAGTTCTGTGTCCAGAACGGAGGACAGTGACCACATTAGTATACTGTGGTAACGTTTGTCAAAATCTGTCAAATTTTAAACTTTGTTTGTTCAGTATCTTGTATACTAAGATTCAGGGATGGAACTATACCACCATTAGGAAAAGAGGAGTTTTTTAATTTTTAAAATTTCAAATTGTATGTGTGCACATGTGTGTGTGAGCATGCATGTTTTTGTGAACACACCAGAGTGCAGGGGGTCATCATGGAGCTTGAGTTACAGGTCGTTGTGAACTGAACTCAGGTCCTCTGCGAGAGCTCTATGTGCTCTGAGTCACCTCTCAGTCCTAGAAAAGGCCTTTAAATTATGTTCGTCATTACCAAGATTACCGCATTGCACACCCGTGTCCATGCCACAGTGCGTGTATGAAAGTTAGAGAACAACTTTCTATCAGTCCCCCCGTCTGCGGTGAGTGGGTTGCGAGGATTGAGCTCAGGTTCTCAGACTTCCAGCAAGTGCTTTCCTCATGAGCCCTCTTGCTAGCCTAAGTATGAGTTTATAGTGGACAGATAGTTTCTCAGGATCCTAGTACGGTGCAGAAGGATTTCCAGGGTACAGCTCACCCCCGAGTTATCCTTCACATTCCTTCCATGGGATTTTGATTGGTCAGACACAAGAGAATAGACCATAATTGTCATTTGACTCACGAGGAAAGGGGGTGATGGAGAGACGCTATCAGATCCCACGCATGTCCTTCCTCTGTGTGGAAACATAACTGAAATGCGCTGTCTTTTCTGTCAAAGGTCAAATGAAGGAAAGGAGGCCCCATCTTTATGGAAGTTTAAAGATGCCATCTGGCAAACATCATTTTCCTGCCTCAGCGTTTTCCTAAGCCTAAAGCATGTACTGAAAATTGTGTCCTGTTCTCCTAAGGAACACTCTGATGATTATCAACTGGCCCTCTCCAAGGTAGCTGTGGAGGTCTGAAAGAAAGTGGCCCTGTAGGGAGTGGCATTATTAGAAGGCCTTGTTGGAGGAAGTGTGCCACTGTGAAGGTGGGCTTCAAAGTCTGCTATGCTCAAGTTACGCCCGTCTGCTGCTTGCAGATCAAGGTTTAGAACCCTCAGCTCCTTCTCCAGCACCACATCTGCTTACGCGCTGCCATGTCCCACCATGATAATGGACTAACCCTCTGAAAACAGTTTCAGCCAGCCCCAGGTAAATGTTTTTCTTGTAAGAGTTGCCTCTTCACAGCAATCGAAACAGAAACAGTCTTAGTCAGGTGAGGACAAGAGACTGAGCTCTGACCACTCAGAGTGAGTCGTGCAGCCCCCAGCTATGCTCTGTGCAAAGAAGTAAAACCTTTCGCCTTGTCAAGTTACGCCAGATTGTGTCAGAAGTAAACCAGCAAAGAAAGGAGTGCATGAGGCAAGTGCCATGGCAACCAGCAACCAGATTAGCATCTCAGAGAGAAGGGCACGAGGCAAGCACCATGAAAACCAGGTAACTTCATGAACAAATCAAGGTAACAAAATTGGACTGTGCCTTGGTGACTGAAGATATTTGGGTGAACTTAGTCTGAAAATGAGAAACAAAGGGGGCAACGTCTAGTACAGGGAGTGGGGTGTGTGAGCAACTCCAGGAAGACAGAAAAAGGGAGAAAGGGGGAGTCTCTGACTCTCGAGCAATGGCTCGTTAAGGTGAATGCTGAGGTTCTGGTTAGACAGCTCTTGAAGTGGTGGGAAGAATAGAGGACATAAGACTGATAAAAACAGGGTTGTTCAAATCGTCCTGTGAGGCACCCTGATGAGGACTCTCACAGGATATCCATATGGAATTGCTGGCCAGTTGAATCAATCCTTTGGACCCAGCTCTGGGCCTACCCTGAGCTGATGTTAATGTCAAGTGTTTGCCTCACATCCCAGGATGAGAAAGGGATAACAGTTACTGGGGCCATAGTTACTTGGAAAGAGACAAGGATCCTTAAGCTACACTTTGTGACTAACAGCTGCTCAGACACAAGAAGTAATATAATGCCGGGAAGTGGTGGCACACACCTTTAATCCCAGCACTCGGGAGGCAGAGGCAGGCGGATCTCTGGGAGTTCGAGGCCAACCTGGTCTACAAGAGCTAGTTCTGGGACAGGCTTCAAAGCTACAGAGAAACCCTGTCTCAAAAAACAAAAAGCAAAACAAAATGAAACAAACAAAAAACCAAAAAAGTTTCAAATGATTTGAGGGGGAATCTAAAGGGAAAAGAAATGATGTTTCTGGCTGACTTGAAGTGCGTGCTCCTTTCTTTCCTGGTGAGAACAAGGGACATAAATGTCTCTGCCATCATCTGGAAGTGCAAACGCAGAGTTTACACCTGGAAGGTTTTTATTCTTGTGATCTGCCTTTTCTACTTTGCAGGCAGTGTCCCTACTCAAGGTCATTGCTAATGTGCCACAGATGTAATTTAGATTCAGTTTTTATTTAGGGAATGAAATTTCCAAAGAGAAACAATAGGAGGAGCATTAAGTCTAAGTTGCTTATTGTGCTTGCTATCTTGAAGACAATGCTTGGGCTAGAGACCAATGATCCAGATCCCACCCAGAACTAAGGAAGTCCACGTCGTAGCTGGTAGAGGAACGGAGGCTGGGCCTGAACACACCACAGCCTGTTTGGAAGGAGGGCTTGAAATCAATGCTCTACGCCATTGCCGTTAAGCTATTTTAATTTGCTGTTTGGCAGCAGGTGGCTTCGTGAGGCATTCAGAGGCCTCCTTCTCACAGAGCAGCGAGAACACTGCACGGCCTGGAAGGCTTTGCTGGGTAGGAGAAGGTTTGCTTGCCAAGCCTGTAGGGATGACAGCTTCTTCATCCGTGGCTTGCCAAAGCTTGCTTTCCCCAAGCTTCTAACAGGGAGGATGCCTGCACACGGAAACACACCAATAGCTCAAAACCTGGCTATCAGCATATTTTGGGAACGGATGACTGACATTAGAAATACCTATTGTGCTCTCAGATGTTGATTTTTTTCTTCAATTTCCTGTTTTTAGATCTCACCCAGCTTGCATCCAGAACCCTCCCCACTTCTGCCTCTCTGCCCTCTTTGGGCACATAACATCACCCAGCTCAGCCTGGCTGGGTGCTGGGATCGAATCTGGAGGGCAGCCGGGCGGGCGGGAATTCCTTTGTTTCAATAGCCTGCCTGCAGCAAGCAAGGTAGGCGCTTTGTTTATGAGCTACCCAACCAGCACAGAGATCTGATCTGGGCACTGGGAGAACCATCTCTGGGGTGAGTGAGTTTCTGACCGGGAGCAGCAGCCCGGGACAAGGAACTTCTTCCTGCAGGGCCTATACTCCTGCATACTGCCTCTCTCTTCCTATCTCATCCAGCGTGCATCCAGAACCCTCCCTACTTCTGCCTCCCTGCCGTCTTTGGGCACATAACATCTCCCAGCTCAGCCTGTCTGGGCACTGGGATCGAATCCAGAGATTTCCTGTTTTTATTAATTAAATTTTTAAATTTATTTTACAAACCAACTACAGTTTCCCCTCCCTCCTCTCCTACTGTTCCCTCACTCACCTCCCTTCTGCCCCCCTCCAGACCTCCTCTGTTTCTGTTCAGAAGGGGGCCCATGGGTACCAACTAAGCATGGCATACCAAGTTGAGGTGGGACTAAGCTCCTCCCTTTGTGTTAGGCTGGGCGAGGCAACCCACTATGGGGAATAGGTTCCCAGAAGCCAGCTCAAGCATTAGAGACAGACCCTGACCCCACTGCTAGGAGTCACACAAATAGACCAACCTACATAACTGTCATACAGATTTCCTTTGATTGATCATACCCTGCACCAACAAGCTGGTACTCATACAGTGGACAGTTCCCAGTTGGAGCCGTGAAGCAAGCCAGATTCTAGGGCTTATTGGCAGTAAGAAATGTTCCCAGGTACATAGTCACAGAAGATAACGGTAAGTTACAGATACACCCATTAGCACGAGATAACTGAGTTAGAGTGGAGATTTCCAGGTTAGAATATTGTGTCAAGAATTCTAAAAGAAAGAGCACTCGACAAAATTCAACATCCCTTTAGGATAAAGGTCTTGGAGAGATTAGGGATACAAGGGTCATACCTAAATATAATAAAAGCTATTTACAGCAAGCCGACAGCTAACATTAAATTAAATGGAGAAAAACTCAAAGCCATCCCACTAAAAACAGGAACACGACAAGGATGTCCACTCTCTCCATACCTCTTCAATATAGTGCTTGAAGTTCTAGCAATAGCAATAAGACAACATAAGGGGATCAAGGGGATTCGTATTGGAAAAGAAGAAGTTAAGATTTCGTTATTTGCAGATGATATGATAGTATACATAAGCGACCCCAAAAACTCTACCAAAGAACTCCTACAGCTGATAAACACCTTTAGTAATGTGGCAGGATACAAGATCAACTCCAAAAAAATCAGTTGCCTTCCTATACATTAAGGATAAGAAAGCAGAGAGGGAAATCAGAGAAGCATCACCTTTCACGATAGCCACAAATAGCAAAAAATATCTTGGGGTAACTCTGACCAAGGAAGTGAAAGATCTATTTGACAAGAACTTTCAGCCTTTGAAGAAAGAAATTGAAGAGGATACCAGAAAATGGAAGGACCTCCCTTGCTCTTGGATTGAGAGGATCAACATAGTAAAAATGGCAATTCTACCAAAAGCAATCTATAGATTCAATGCAATCCCCATCAAAATTTCATCAAAATTCTTCACAGATCTGGAGAAGACAATAATCAACTTTATATGGAAAAACAAAAAACCCAGGATAGCCAAAACAATCTTATACAATAAAGGATTGTCTGGACGCATTACCATCCCTGACTTCAAACTCCATTACAGAGCTACAGTATTGAAAACAGCTTGGTATTGGCATAAAAACAGAGAAGTCAACCAATGGAATTGAATAGAAGACCCTGACTTTAACCCACAAACCTATGAACACCTGATTTTCAATAAAGGAGCTAAAAGTATACAATGGAAAAAAGAGAGCATCTTCAACAAATTGTGCTGGCAAAACTGGATGTCAATCTGTAGAAGAATGAAAATAGATCGATATCTATCACCATGCACAAAACTCAAGTCTAAATGGATCAAAGACCTCAATATCAGTCCGAACACACTGAACCTGATAGAAGAGAAAGTGGGAAGTACTCTACAACACATGGGCACAGGAGACCACTTCCTACGTATAACCCCAGCAGCACAGACATTAAGGGCCTCATTGAATAAATGGGACCTCCTGAGACTGAGAAGCTTCTGTAAAGCAAAGGACACTGTCACTAAGACAAAAAGGCAACCCACTGACTGGGAGAAGATCTTCACCAACCCCACAACTGACAAAGGTCTGATCTCCAAAATATATAAAGAACTCAAGAAACTAGACCGCAAAAGGCTAATCAACCCAATTATAAAATGGGGCACTGAGCTGAACAGAGAATTCTCAACAGAAGAACTTCAAACGGCCAAAAGACACTTAAGGTCATGCTCAACTTCCTTAGCGATCAGGGAAATGCAAATCAAGACAACTTTAAGATACTATCTTACACCTGTCAGAATGGCTAAAATAAAAAACACCAATGATAGCCTTTGCTGGAGAGTTTGTGGAGAAAGGGGTACACTCATCCATTGCTGGTGGGAATGCAAACTTGTGCAACCACTCTGGAAAGCACTGTGGCGGTTTCTCAGGAAATTTGGGATCAACCTACCCCTGGACCCAGCAATACCACTCTTGGGAATATACCCAAGAGAGGCCCTATCATACAACAAAAGTATATGCTCAACTATGTTCATAGCAGCATTGTTTGTAATAGCCAGAACCTGGAAACAACCTAGATGCCCTTCAATGGAAGAATGGATAAAGAAAGTATTGAATATATACATATTAGAGTATTACTCAGCAGTAAAAAACAAGGACTTCTTGAATTTTGCGTACAAATGGATGGAAATAGAAAACACTATCCTGAGTGAGGTAAGCCAGACCCAAAAAGAGGAACATGGGGTGTACTCACTCATATTTGGTTTCTAGCCATAAATTAAGGACATTGAGCTTATAATTCGTGATCCTAGAGAAGCTAAATAAGAAGGTGAATCCAAAGACAAACATATAGGCATCCTCCTGAATATTAACCTTCATCAGGCCATGAAAGGTGACAGAGACAGAGACCCACATTGGAGCACCGGACAGAAATCTCAAGGTCCAAATCAGGAGCAGAAGGAGAGGGAGCACGAGCAAGGAACTCAGGACCACGAGGGGTACACCCACACACTGAACAATGGGGATGTTCTATCGGGAATTCACCAAGGCCAGCTGGCCTGGGTCTGAAAAAGCATGGGATAAAACCGGACTTGCTAAACATAGCGGACAATGAGGACTACTGAGAACTCAAGAACAATGGCAATGGGTTTTTGATCCTACTGCATGTACTGGCTTTGTGGGAGCCTAGGCAGTTTGGATGCTCACCTTACTAAACCTGGATGGAGGTGGGCGGTCCTTGGACTTCCCACAGGTCAGGGAACCCTGATTGCTCTTCGAGCTGATGAGGGAGAGGGACTTGATTGGGGGAGGGGGAGGGAAATGGGAGGCGGTGGCGGGGAGGAGGCAGAAATCCTTGATAAATAAATAAATTTAAAAAAAAAAAAAGAACTTCAGCGACAGGAGATTTATGTCCCTTTGCCCAAGTGCTAGGTTTGCCAGGGTCATCACAGATTGAGCAGAGCAATTTCCAAGATTATCAGATGTTACCCTAGGGTGTCATCAATGTGTCAGAGTACAATGGCAAGTGTCAAGACACATTTGTCATCAGTCCCTCAAAGACGCCGGACATCAGGTATAACCAGAACTACAGGATTCCAGTATAGGCGAGAAATTTACAACAGCAGCGACCTGGTCCAGCCAAAGCAAGACAAATCCTGCGCAAGTTTTCGTGACCATCGAGAACATCAAACAGGGATGACAAGAGGAAGACACAGATGGGAAAGCGCTCCTCTGCAAACTGACGGGAGGCGAAGCCGGTGGGACCAGGTCTGCTGGTCGAGCAGCAGTCACAACTCCCATTGAGGGCAGCAGCGGTGGTCCCAGTGGTCACGGTGTCACGGAGCTCACCACACTCACCCTTTGTGGTGGTTATTCTTGGTCGCCGACTTTTCCATTTCTGGAATGAGCTACAGTTCAGAAATGGAGGGCACACTTGTGACCCGGATCTTGAGGCAGGAACACAATGAGCAAAGGCTCATTGGATCATGGGGTGGAAGGCACAGCTTTAATCTGGGCCACGCCTTCTGCTGGAAGCCTGTATAAGGACAGTGGAAGAGGGAAGGTTTGTTCTTCTCCTGCTTGCCCTCCCCCTGTCAGCACATCCATCCCTTCCCTGGCACTGGAGTCTGCTTCATCAGGATTCCAGCATACACAGAAGACCAGCTGAGACACCCAGCCTGGTTTAAGAGCCCTCTTGTTTGTTCCCAGCTGCTCAGCCTCGAAATAACCACACTGAAACTGTGTTAATTAAATCACTGCTTGGCCCATTAGCTCTAGCTTCCAATTGGCAACTCTTAAATCTTAATTTAACCCGTTTCTATTAATCTATGTATCACCACGTGGCTGTGGCTTACCAGCAAGGTTCTGTAAGGTGTCTGGCTCCATGGCATCTCTCTGACTCCACCTACTCTCTCTATACATATATATCTCTTCCAGCCTGGCTATATTCTGTTAAGCCATTGGCCAAAAGCAACTTCTTTATTCATTAACCAATAAAAGCAACACATATACAGAAGGACTTTCCACACCACAGCTTCATGGAACTAAGCAATTACCAGATTCTTGGGATCTCTGTTCATGGCTAGCCTTGTTGGACTGCAGCTTGTTAAGTCATTCAACAAACTTTCTTTATATGGGGTGGGAGGATTCATTCTGTAAGTTCTGTGACTCTAAACCCTGACTAAGGAATGTAGTGGCTTGAATAGTTGTGGCCCCCACAAACTCATGTGTTTGAATGCTTTGCCAAGAGAGTGGGTGGCACTATTAGGAGGAGTGGCTGTGTTGGAGGAAGAGTGTCACTGTGGAGGTGGGTTTTGAGGTTTTATATGTTCAAATTATGCCCAGTGTGATTCATAGTTGCTTCTGCTGCTTGTAGATCAACATGTAGAACTCTTAGCTCCTTCTTCAGCATCATGCCTGCCTGGACACTGCCGTGTCTCACCATATTGATAATGGACTGAACTTTTGAACTGTAGGTCAGCTCCCAGCTGGTCATGGTCTCTACACAGCAATAGAAACCGTAACTAAGACACCGTTCCCAAAAGCAGAGGGCCAAGGCAACTCGATGACAAAAGAGATGCTGGAGTAGAGACTACATGACATTCCACTGAAGCCAGACCAGCACTGACAGCTTCCTATCTAGTGACCCTGAGCATCCTCCGGAATTTGAAGAGGAAGGTCATGGCTCAAGGGCTCTTGCATCTATGGCAGGTGGTGGAGAGAAGGAACCAGACAATCTAGATCAGAGGCGGTTGGTTCAACACAAAGACAGGGTACAATAGGAGCACATATCTTCAGATCATGGACGCAGAAGAACTCTCAAGTACAGCTTAGCATTTGTGAGCTCCTGCAGTCAACACTCAAGGCAAACAAGCTACGGAAGGGCCTGACTTTCAGGCTGGACGGGGCAGTGCCCTGCTGCATCGGATCCTCATTAGATCGGCTATCCTCTTTCTAGGCACTTCTACAAGTTTTTATGCAGTTTTATAGAAATTCAATTAGAACAGATGAAGAGCATAGGGTAAAAAATTAGCAAATGTGAGAGAAATCTGTTGAAAAATATGAAAGTATCAGTTTATATTTTTGGCTAAAGGAGTTAGGGAGAGAGTAGTTTTGGATGAATTTTGTAAAGCCAGGTCAAAGAAGGTCTTAGTTAGTTATACGAGATTTGTAGAGGACAGGACTTAAGGATGACACTGTTTGAAGGGGGGACTGAAAACCTAACTAATTGGATCTGAGGGTAAAATGAAATAAATCAACTCACGGACGTTACTGCTACATGTTCTTTATTCATTGGAACAAAGAAGCAGTGAGAAGAAGAAGCATAAGGGTGATCTCCGCAAAGTTTAAACAGGCATACAGTTTATATAGGCATACAGACAAGTTAGCAATCCCATAGGTGGTAACAATAGTATCAAGCAGGCATTTTCAGAGTCAGTCCCAAAAGCAGTGGATCTGGCAAGGTGGCGCCTTATGTCTCAGAGTGGGTGTCCCTGTGAAGTTCCCTGGTGGCTGGAAACATGGCATAGGTAGCTATACTAACCTGCGGGCTTGATTTACATTAGTGTCTGGCTGGTTGAGTTAAAAGGAATCTCTTTTGGGGACTTTGCTGTTGACTCCAGCAGGATGCCCACGTGAGAATTTTTTTTCTCTGAAGCTAGTTTTAGTGACTCAGACCTTTTTCCTTATATAAACGGTTAATTTCTTGGGCTATGATCTTATGTTAGTTGAAACCAACATGAAGGGTAAATATAGAATATTAGTAGCCTGTTAAGTCAGAGCAGAAGACCCGTAGATCACACCTGCTGTTAGACACACTACCTCCCATATGAGGCTCCTTTCTTATCAGTGACTACTGTCAATAAAGACAGATTGTGAGGGACTAGTTTTATGTAGATTTTAGCTATGAGAACAAAGGTTTGACTGAGTGAATCCTTTCACGCCGGGGGCTTCAGCGTGTGGGGAAGGTGCCATTGCCTTCTAGGAAAAGCCAGGTTCATACACTGCTGGGATACTATAGAAATGCCGTGGTTTTGCAGGATTTCTACAGAATTAATAGTGACTTATCCAAAGGCCAGGTGTGCCCGTAGCTCTGCATAATCATGTGGGTGTGCACACACACTTCCCATGGATAGTCCAGTAAATCGGTCGGCTGTACATCCACTGTAGAACACTTGTGGGCTTACCACATCCTGTTGGTCTGCTCAGGGTAGCATTTATCCGAACCAGATCAAAAGAACCAGAGCAAACGTCTAGTCAAGATAATCATGTGTTAGCCTTTCACCATTAGGAACACTGGTCTTAACAAATCCAATATTTCTTTTAAACATTTTGGGTGGTTTTATCTAAAAGTTACACAGAAGTTGAAATTATATGACTGGTGAATTCACCCTCCTGTGTATCCGATATCAAAGCCTGGACGCTTACACTAATCAGGATGGGAAGGTTGAAAGAGGACAGGCAATATTTTGGCCTTTGCCCTCCAAGGCCAGCAGGGACTCAGAGAACCACGGACCTCCCTGATAAGTCATCTGTCCTCTCCATCAGAGAAGCCATGAAACCTCCAGAGATTTGCCCCTGCCCAACCAGTTGAGCTATGGAATGAGACATGTCCCTGTAGCCTTGGGCATTTGAATACTTGGTCCCCAGTTGGTGACATCATTTGGGGTGATACAAGGACAGGCTTGAAGTAGAAAGCCCTGCCTGCTTGTAGCTCCACTCTCTTTGCTTCATGCTATGGTAAAGGGTGTGGGCTTTAAGTTTCCTGCTGCGGCCACTACGCATCCCACCTGCCACCATGCTGTCCCCACCATTATGGACTCTAACCCTCTGGAATTGTAAGCCAAATGAACTCTTACTTATGTAAGTTGTCCTGGTAATGTTTTATGACAGTAACCGGAAAGTCACTAATCACACTCATACACGCCTTGTGAGAAGTTCACTGGGGACCTCAGGCTACGTGTGTCGTTACACAAAATCTATCATTGTGTAGGGGTCTACACCACTGCTAAAAGGTATGGGTATGTATTATTTCTCTGATTATAAACCAAAAGGCAGCAAATAGGAAAACAAACCTCAGATGAGAGGCTTCCTCACCTGGAAACCTGTTATAATTTTTTTGTACACTGTGAAGATATGTCTTTGCCAAGGAGCCTTCTGATTGATTTAATAAAGAGCTGAATGGCTAGGCAGGAGAGAATAGGTGAGACTCCCAGAGAGAGAAGGGAAGAGGAGGAGGGATCTAGGTGAGCAGATTTCCCCAGCCAACTCAGAGCAAGTCAGACGTGCTGTGCTGAGGAGAGGTAACTGAGTCATGTGGCAGGATGTAGATTAAAAACTGAGCTAATTAAGTTATAAGCGCTAATTGTAAACAAACCAAGCTAAAGATTGGGTTTCCATATTTAATAGTCGCTGTGTCATTACTAGGGAGCTGGCAGTCCCACAAAACAAAGTCCAAATACATTTGAGAAAGATTGCTTCAGGAACCTTGCAAAGCATCCAAGGGGGCTTAACAGAAATACCTAAGGTAGAAAAGTTGAACTATTTACTGATGATGGTGAACCACCACCTCCTTGGGTAGAAAGAGGCTCCCTCCCTGTCCCCTTCCAGTGGCTACTGTTGGTAATGTCATTATGGTTCTCTTAGAACCAGGTGTGCCATGATTGGCTTAATGGAAAATAGAAATTAAGGTAATGATGCCCACTATATTTTGAGAGGAATTGTAAAAAGATTACATACTAAACTGGAACTGTCCATCAAACTCCTCGGCACCCATTTGTGCCAAGTGTCACCCTAGCCCCCTGGTACCCCCTTTACCCAAGGAGTCTAGAATAAACAGTCCAGTCCAGGCCCCCTCCTCTGGGAGTTGCCTCAGTCCAGACTCCATCTCTGAGAAAGCCCACCAAATGGTGACCCCCTCCCCAGAGAGGTCCGAGATCATGCCGACAGGCTATTTAAACTGACCCCCAGAGAACAAACATGTGGGTTTCCTGGTCTTGTTTCCCCATCTCCTCTCTGAGGGTCTGGAAGGCCATCCAGGAGCGCTGGCATCCATTAAAACTGGGCTTTTTCTAATTCAGTTTCATTTGTTCTGATTTGGATTATTGCATCAGCAGAGAGGTTTGTTGGGACATAAAAACTTTTCAGCACCCTCCCTCCTTAGGCAAAACAGAAACAAGGCAGCAGACCCTTAGACAGCGAAGCACTGAGCTAATTCTAGACACTACACTGCCTTGGATCAAATGTTTGCCTATAGCATTGTTTAGAACCCACACTGTCCCCCAAGAGGACCTAGGGCTGTTCCCCTATAAAATGCTGTCTGCATTGTGATGTCTGGAAAAGCCCACTGACCTTCCTGTTTGTGGTGGTTTGAATAAGAATGGCTCATACATTCGAAGGCTTTGTCAGCAGGGAGTGGAACTCTTTGAAAGGTTTGGAAAGATAAGGAGGAGGTGGCCTTGTTGGAGGAAGTGTGTCACTGGGGAGGTGGGCTTTGAGGTTTCAAAAGCCTATGCCAGGTCCAGTCTCTTGTTCCCTCACCCTCCCCTCCCCTCCCCTGTCCCTCTTCCCTACTTCTCCAGCACCATGCTTGCCTGCCACTATGTTCTTTGGCATGATGATAATAGATTAAGTCTCTGAAACTGTAAGCTAGCCCTTAACTTTCTTTTATAAAAGTTGCCATGGTCATGATGTCTCTTCACAGCACTCGAACAGTGACTGAGACACTATCTATGAAGTATTGTATAAACAATATTGATTGCCATGCCTAGAAAGGGTCATCAACCATCCCATTGTGGGCACTAATCATCAGTTATGTGTGGTCTCTCCTCTGCTCCCTTTCTCTTGGGTTACAAGGCCTTCTTCTCTCCCAGACCCCACACTCTAATTGCCAGCTCATTCTTTCCAGCTTGGAGACCAAATATTAGTGAAAATCTGGAAAGAGAACTAATTGGAGTGGGCCAGGGAGGAGCTGTAAATCAGCACGACCAAGGTTCAGACAGAAAGAGGTGAGATACATTACACACACACACGTGCGCACAAAGTCACATACACCCACACACACAGTCACATATACACACCAAAAAATATGCTGACAATGGAACTCAGAGAAATACTCTTTCATCAAGAAGATATTTTGAAATTAGGATTTAAAAATAACTGCTTTTAGTCTATTTATTAGGAGGAACTTGATTGATTACATCACTTAAAAAAAATCAAAACCCCTCATCCCAGTGGTGGTGGTGCACACTTTTAATCCTAGCACTTGGGAGGCAGAAGTAGGTGGATCTCTTTGAGTTCGAGGCCAGCCTGGTCTATAAGAGCTAATTCCAGGACAGGCTCCAAAGCTACAGAGAAACCCTGTACCCTGTCTCAAAAAAACAGAAAAAAAAAACCTTCCATACTAACTATTCAGTCTGAAGTGTGTCTAATCTCATCCTGTAAACATTATAAAAGCCAGAGATTCCTAGGCATGACAAAATAGTACAAGTGGTAGAAATTAAATTTTTAAGAGATGCTATAGAGGTTGAAATAGTATTGGATATTTATTAGTTGGGTTATGGAGGTGAAGGAAAAAGGGGAGAAGGAGAAGAGGGGGAGAGAGAGAGAGAGAGAGAGAGAGGAGAAGAGAAAAAGGGAAAAGAGACAGAAAAGGGGGGAAGTGGAGAAGTGGGGAGAGAGGCAGAAGCTGCCTCTCCCAGCAAGGGGACAGGAAGAGAGGAAGTGGGACAGAGACTACAAGGAGGAAGGGAGTAGGTGTGGCTTGTCTCTTAAAGAGCCAGAATACTACAGAAATGGCACAGGGAAATGAAGACAAGGCTGGAACAGATCAAACATGTCTGTGCACTAAAGATGAAGGTCAGGGCTGTGAGACTGAGGCAAAGGCACTCGCTGTCCCTTGGCACAGTTAGAGCCCCTCGCTCAGAACCACTTCTCCTTCCTGCTGCCTGGAAGGGTGTGGGGATGTCACAGCCTCTGTGTGCCTCTGTGGAAATAGGACACCACTCTAGCCTAAGTACTGGAGGGTGGGTGATACTGTGGGAAACCACCACTCCAAATATTCCAGGGCAGGTGGAGGACCCGTGCTTTAATCCAGTTGGCTAGCCCTCTCAAAATCAGCAGGCTAGCCACGGTCAACACCAGCTGTCTCTCTAAGAAAGGAAGTGACTCTAATGGTGTCACATGACTCTGTCTATCTAGATTCCATCAGGGTGCTAGGCCCTGGTGAGTTTAAGGCTAAGAACCAAATAGCAGCAGCATTTCATTAGTGGTCTACCATAATGAAAATGCAGACCCAGCCAACAAAGAGTTGTGAATTACACTAGGAACACTACAGCCCATCAGCAGATGCCTCCAGGCAAATGGTATGATGGTTTGAATGGGAATGGCCGCATAGGCTCCTGTTTGATTGTTTGGTCCCCAGTTGGAAGAACCATTTCAAGAGGATTTGGAGGTGTGGCTTTGTTGGAGAAGATGTATCAGGGTGGGCTCTGAGGTTTCAAAAGACTCCTATTATTTCCAGTGTATGCCTCTTTCTCTCTGCCTTGTGGTTTTGGATGAAGATGTGAGCTCTCAGCTGATCCTTTGCTCCTCCATCACAGACTCTAACCCTCTGAAAGTGTAAGCCAGTTAAATGCTTTCTTTCATAAATTACATTTTCCACGTGTGTTACCACAGCAATAGAAAAGTGATACAAACAGCCTGGGAAAACAGACTAACTACACAGTGTCAGCAGGCCAGGCGTCTGTGTGGTGAGCGGCAGGCAGTATTGTGCTTCCAGGCCATTCCTCGAGGCAGCACGAGGACTCCTCGGGGCTGTTTCATCCACTGAGTTAACTGAAAATCATGCAGGAATAAGGGACCCTTTTCTAATCTTAAGGAATGATGGTTAAACAATAGAAAGGGGTCTTGACTTCCCTGGCTCTGAAGATAGGAACCAGGCTTACAGCACGGTGTTGCACAATCCCACACAGATAATTAATCCAATAACTAATTAAAATTGCAATTAATTAGTACAATTCCTGCATCTTATATATGTTCCACATGTCAAACAGGGAAGTCAGAGGGTGTTAATGGGATTTAAAGGATGAAAATGTACTGTGAAGGGGAAATTACCTGGATAGGAATGAAACGTATCGTCTTTTCTATCAAAGGCCTAAAAGGGTCAAAAGAAATTTTAAAGAAATTTTGTTCTACAAACACCATATGCAAAAATCCCTTCCCAGTCAGCACTCTTCTCAGATCAAAATGCTTCTCTTACAGCTGTGCTGTTACACAAGCGTGTGAGGGCAAGTTCTGAGCACTCAGGGACACATGGGACCCCTTTGCACTAACAAAAATGCTTGCCTGCTTCATTTGACATGGCTACATGTCCTTCAGCAGAAAACATTTTCCCTTGAAAGACTTGGATTATGTGGTAACTTTCTTGAGACTCCAGACCCATTTCTAATACTCTGCTTCCTGGGAGAGATTCTGCATCGGTCATGACCGTCTGGGATGAGACACTCCCAGGGCAGAGTTTAGGGGCACCCATGTACTTTAATCCCTCCACAATTTAGTCATCTCCAGGGTTGTCTCTTCGACTGGTGGCTCCATTGCTGGCCCCTGTCTGTGTTCCCAATGCCTTTCCCTAATCAGAGCCTCATGGTTAATCCTCAGCCTACCTTTAAAGCAAGGTGCCCCAGGTGCTGCCACCTGTCACACCTAGGGGAAGACTCCGGTCACAAGCAATTTTATTCTGACTCTCTTCAGGAAAATTCTGTCTTTTCATTCCCTTCAGATACAGTTCCTAGATGAGACTTCTGTCTTCCTCAGGGTTGTGCCCTGGACAACACACACTGTGTGGCCTGCAGCGAGTAGGACCGCATTCTCCAGGGCTGAGTGTGGGCACACGCTTCCCTTGCTAGGAGAAAGGGAGGTTGTGCTGCAGGGTGGGCCAAAGGAAACTCCGCCGTGGGGCAGACGAGCACCCACTCCCATCACTGCCCGACAGAACTTGAAATACAGCTGCTTTGGAGTTCCCTCCTAAGAATGCATGTCAATATGTTTATAAAAATGCAAATACAAAACGAGACAACTGCTGGTCTGAGGGTCTCTCAGATGGTGAAGTTCTTGTATCTAATAGGATTAGATCGCTTCCCTGGGACCAATATTGTCCTACCATAAGGACAAGAAGAAAGTAGGGCAAGATAGAAAAAGAAAATCATAGGACTGGGAAAGAGACTCTCGCCCCGGGATCTGAAACCTCCCCCGATGAGAAGTAGGAGTCCCAGCACTAGTAACATTTGCTGTGAAGGCCCCCAACGAGAGCTTTCCTCTTGCACATAGATGTTTTCTGCGGAAGCAACAGAGTAGGGCTTGGGACCTTGGGAAGGGTCCCTCTTCCCAGCCATCTACTGAGAACCCTGGAGTGCTTCTTTTGTTTACAGAGACAATATCCTGCTTTCTGTATCCCTATGGTCTAGACCTTAACCGTATCAACTGTAATCCCGTCAGGGGCCCTCAAGAACCACCCTGTGCTCCCATTTAGATCCTTAGCCACCCTTTTGACAACAGCTTCAAACCCCACCAAGGTCCTACATACAGCTATTGCACAACAGACGTCGTTGATTCTCCCAGATGCCCGCACCTCCGCTCTTAGGTCTGAGCACCCTACTTCTCTTTAACGCTCACCTTTGAGTCCACAGTAAAGTCTTCACTAAACCTGGACTCTGCTTCATAATGGTGAGTCCTGAAATTTTTTTTCTGAATCAAAGCCACAAACCCCAATTTGGCTTGAACCAAGGTCCCCAAAGATTCGGGCCCCATCAGTGGCCCTGGGAAGCTGTGCCTTTTCCTGTATTCCCCACAGTGCTGACAGGACTTGACCGAATGACAGACATGCTTTCCACTGTCAGTTTGCCCTAAGCCCCACTTTCTGTAATGGTTTTCCCCAGTGCTTGAAGGATTTGATCTAACTAAATGCCTAAAGAGAGAGCTACAAAACTAGGGACCAGGGGAAGGCACAGGCAGCTGGCCAGTGTAGTCTGCAGCAAAGGCAAGCTTGGGGCTGCGGTTGAACACCTCAGAAGGAGAAAGATACAGAGCATGGAGGTTCTTTAACAGTCAAGTAGGTGGAGATCACCACCCGCGTCCAGCCATGGCCATTTATCTCTGCGCTCCTTCCACAAGAGGAGAATACAGGGGGCCGTGACTGAAATCTTCTGAGATATCCGAGGAGACATGGTTACTCTCCTGTTTCATTTCTTCTTCAGCTATGAGGGTGTGCCAGGCACTTTCCTTTGTGGCATCTGGTGGGAGGCAAGGTAGGAATCAGGGTTCTGCTCCTCAGACCCAGACTGCAAAAACAGATATGGAAGGGCAGGCAGACAGGGGGGCTCTAAGACCTGGTTCGCCTGAAACCGGGACATGGCCCAGCCCCTATTTTTCTCCCGCTCTTAGAAGTCACCTGTAAGCAGCCCTGGTGCCGAACCTGCTAACCCATGGTTTTTCTTCCCAGAGCCACATTTAAACGGAAAGCCATAGGAGGCCACTTCACTAGTACAGTTGCCAAACATGCTGGCTGCAGGGAAGACAGGTGCCATGGGCCACAGCGCAGACATACTTCATATAGCAATAAAGTGGTCTCTCAGTCATCTCTGCTGTTCCATTGGATGGCCCTGAGGATGCCATCTTGACAGCATCGTTGACACATGTTAAGATGGTCAGTTCGAAACTCTATGTTCTGCTCACAGATAGAGGGATCTTGGTCCTAGACGCTACTCCAGCATAGGACTCTCCTTGGGATACTCATCACTGTGCACTGCTGGTCCCCATGAGTTTCTGATGCTCATGGCTGGGATCTCCCTCAGGTCTGTGGAAGTGTGCTGAGTCACACCTGTGCATATACCTGCCCAGGGCTTCAACACAGGGCCAAGAGACAGGAGGGTGGCGTCCCAGGGCCCACAGCCTGCCCTCTGTATAATATCCTACTACACCGATGTGTTGAGTGTTCACAGGGCTCTCCCATCCCGTGTACATTCCCTGCCAGGCTTCCTCTGCCCTAGCTGCAGCCTTCATTATTTCAACACCCCTGGTGCCCCACAGAGTACATGTACCCAGGGAATATCCACAAATGAGAGATCCCCACCCAGGAGCCAACTCTTCCGCAGGGGAAGCCCCAGGACAGAGAATCCTGCCTTCTTCATCCTCAGGCTCTAGAGGCCTGAGCTATCCAGTATGGCCACTGTATGAATGTGCTTTAGTAATGAATGTATTTGAGCAATTAAAGAGAATCTAATCCTTTAGTCACACTTGCCCCATCACAAATGCCCCGTAGAGCTGCACACCACTGACGATCAAGAACGCATTCTTTGCTTGGGACACCTGGGGGCATCTCTGACTCAACTTCTGCCATGGCCTGCTTTCCAAGCTCACTTAATGCCAATGTCACAGTGGAGCATCAGGGCGGTGTGGCTGGAGGCGGAGCTTAGAGGCCGGCAGGCGATGAGGAAGTGACTTTGCACAGGCTGACATTGGCTCCCCTCCCTCGTCTTCAAGTTTGCAGCGGCTTGCGGTACATTATTAAAGACCTCTGACTGGAAAGACTCGGGGAGGGTGTTGTGCGAGCCGCGGCGACCTTAACAGGTACTGGCAGAGGAGCACCGGTCACTACTAACTTGCTGCTTCTGTGTGTGAGCCGAAGCCTCGTGACTCCAAGATGAGAAGGGTGACTCTCAGGCAGGGCCCAGGGGCAACAGAGTCCCCAGCAATCAGGCACCACCCATTGCTTCCAAGACTTAACGTTAGATTGGGAAGTAAAAGAAAATGTGTGCTGGGTCTGCCAACAGTCTCTGGTGTGGAGTGTGCTGGCGCCGGCTCTAAGGTCATCTTCCCTAGCTCTGGTGTTTAAAACTGCTTTTTCCAGGGAGGCCATATCTTCCTGCCTTTGCCCCAGCAAACATCAAATCCTTCAGCTGTGCTGGTGGTACCTCCAGGGAACTCAGCACAAGCTATGCATGATTGGGTCTAGGGTGTTGACCCAGGAGGGAAATCTGCTGTGATAAAAGAGTTGCTCTGTAGGCACAAACTTGAGCTGACAGCTTCCCCCGTCACATGTGCCCAGTGGAGACAGGAAGTTGACCCCCTCAGAATTTTCAGCACTTCTAGGTTATAGCACAGACCAGGCCTGAGAGGTGTGAGGTTCAAGACATTGGTGAATTGTTGTGTTGCTTGAACTTGCTGAAAAGTTGGCTTTAGAAGTCAAGGTGGCCCCCTCATTTCAGATCTAAGCAAGTTTGCCTTAACTTGTCCTTTAGACTCCTTTGTCTGGGGATGTACTGGCCTCCCTAACTCTGTGAGGGATAGCAGAGAACAGCAAAAGAGCCACAAAGGAAACACTGTGTCCTTCAGGGAGCGGTGAGCAGCTAAAGAACAGCAAAAGAAACATGGTGTGTCCTTAAGAACAGCTAAGCAGTAAACCACTTCAGAAATAAGTTACCACTGTTTATTTCATGGAAGCCGGGGAGTGGTGGTGTGCACCTTTAACCCCAGCAATCAGGAAGCAGGGGCAGGCGAATCTGTGAGGTCTACAGAGTGGGTTCCAGGACATCCAGGGCTACACAGAGAAACCTTGTCTTGATAAAACAAAACAAACAATGCCTGCAATGGGAAAGGGAGGAAAGTTGGAAGTTCGGTCATGGAGAGAAAGCTCAATCAGTAACTCCAGTTTACTGGCCTCAACTTCACAAGTTGATCTCCCGTGGATGATTTGAGCACCCTATTTAACGATCCCCCCCATTTATCTATCAGTCCCTGGTGTGTATCTTTTCCTTTGCTCACTGTGCAAAGTGACTACAGAATTGACAAGGACAACAAGGTCTCCCCCGAGACTGCTGTGTATGCTCAGACTCCTAGGGCGATGAGGAAGAAGCATAACCTAAGCTCATGGGGGCCTCCACCACTCTCCCAACCCTAGCTCAACTTGCTTGCTTATATGAGGCCTGAGTCTGGCTTGCCCCTCTGTAGCCAGGCAAGATCCCAGAAAGGTGTGGGAAGGGCCAGTCACTGGCCTCTGGGAAGCGGGACAGAGTTTCCCTGTCCTGAGATGCACTGCCCCAAGTGCAGTGGCTACCAAGCTTCCTAGTTCTGCTACCCTCATGCCTGTCATATACACGCTCCTTCCAGTCCCTGGGCACCAGTGCAGACTCCAGCACCAACTGTCATGGCTTCAGCTTCTTGCCTTACCTGCCAAGTAAGGGGGTTTGAACAAGTCATGATAGCTCTAGTTCTGTCTTTTTTATCTTTAATTCCTCCGAAAGCAGAGTTTATATGAGGATTAAACTCACCCCAGATAATCACCACAACTGAAACCCTTCAGTGTCCCTGCTCTGTGCCACTCAGAAGGTGACAGTGAACGGTGAACAAAGAGCATGAGATTGCGTCCACTTTGTCCCTTCCCCTCTTGGCCTCCTGGACCAGCTCCGCCCCACTCCCTCTGCTCTTCCATCAGTTTCCTCCCGGTCTCATCCACACAGCTGAGGTGCAGAGGACATCGCTGCATAAACATGTCTCCCTCCAGAGCCTCCTCTCAGTGTTAACCTCTTCCATACTATTGAACAAAGGAGCAAGATCCTGAGGAACTAGGTTGTGGGTTACAACAGCTGGCCTTGGTCCTGCTGCCCTGGGCACACCCACCCCACCCCAGTTCTGCACTGAGACTCTGGGCACGCATCACCGTTATTCTCTTTGTGGAATCCCCAGAGAACAGTGAGGACGGCAATGGATGTGAGGAGAGGGAGGAAGGGCATTAGGAGGAGGGGCGGTGAAGGCAGCGCAGCGAGCACACCCCGTGGGCTGAGCAGTGCCGCGGCAACCCTGACCACCTTTTCTCTCGGGCTACTTGGGGAAGGACGGTCCACTTGCCCCAATGTGCCCATCCCGTGGGGGCTGAGCAGATTCTGTGATCAGTGAGCGCCACCGCAGCATCCCAGACAGTTGGGTTGTGAGTGAGCTCAGGTACTCAGCTGTAGTGGAGTCTGGATGGCTCTGGGGAAGACCTGATGGTACCAGAGGTACTGGAGTTCTCTGGGCTTTTCATATGTGTATAATAAACAAAGCACACACAAGAGATCAAAGCAAAGCCATGGCAGCTTCGGCTCGGTTTATGTTGATGGCAGGACCCTGAAGAATTACGTGTGTTCCTTTCATTTTTTGTGCTTATATAACAGTTCGTCCAGGCCTAGTCAGTTAAATCCAAGCTTATACTTGGATTTATTCTATTTTAAATGGCATTTTTCTGCATTATTATACTAATATACTGAAAATACGTGTATAGATATATTTTTTTAACTACCACAGCGTAATTGTTTCTATTGAAAGACACGGACGAGGTTTGACGGCAATGGATACTGTTTTCAGGAAAAGGAAAGAGCTCCTGGAAGCTGTCTGTGTTCACAGTGCAAGACCTGGCTCCATCATGGTCAGCGGAGCCCGTTCCTCGGGTGCCTGATGAAGCTAAGGGCTTTCCATCCTGAGGCTGTAAAAACCTCTTCCAGCTGGGCCAGATGGAGGCTGGGAGGTGTGCTTGTAAGCTGGTTGTCAGGTCACTACTTGGAGGGGTTCGTGCTTTCCCTTCTGAAAACAGGGCTTCCCGGTGGCAAAGCCCTAAACAAAGACTGCAAAAGAAATTTAACTGGGCCCATTGTTTTGTGGATCCCCACACAGTTACCCAGAAACGCCCTAGGAACTTGCTAAATACCTGGCACAGCCCAAGTATTGGACAACAAGGTAGTGTTGTCAACCTAGTTAGATGATGTCACCAGGCACAACAGCACCCCACTTCTACATTATTCCCCAAGACTAAAGGACGACACTGTGTCCCCCCTAATGGCTGAAGCCTTTAGATCAGACCCCTTGCCTGCCCCAGGCTTTTCCCTAAACCTAACCATTTATAGTAACCACAATGTCCGTGTCTGATAAAAGAAGTCTGGCCTTGCTGCCCAAGGCCACCTCCCAGGGCTGCTGAGGCCTGGAGTCCTACCCAGCTTTCCCACAAGATACCCCTGCTCCCTCATCTCTGCGTCTCCCGGTGATCAGATCCTGTGTCTGTGCTACAGATGCTAGAGCAACATGTGGGGGAGCAGTGACCTGAGGTCCTCAAAATGAGGCATTCACATCAAGCCTGAGGTCAGAGGACAGGGGCCATCTGCACGTCTCATCCTCTAACCAGATTAAATTTGTGACCACTTGCTTTTTAGTTGTATAGCTTTAGAACTAGCTTCAGAAAAACACTGCATATTTAAAACTTAAATTTTCATTGTTGTTAAAAATAAATACACATATATCAAAACACAAGCAGCCCACACAAGGTAGACCTTTGTGGATTTTGTGAGCACAGTCACCAAGCTTTGGCATCTCAGCTCCGCAGCAGAAAGCCCTGGGGAACACTGAAATCAGCCTCTGGCCCCACCCTCCCCCCAGCGAACTGCCACACCCACCCATGCTAACAGTGCTCAGAATGCGCATGTCCTAACTCCTTTCACTCTTGTAACCTTTCAGTTTAGACATTGCTACTCCTTCACTCACCAGGAGACTGCTATTGTGACTGAACTAGATCAGGACTCTGCCCTGACTGTCGGCATCCGGTGCATAAACTTATAGGGGCCAGAATTCCATATGTAGTCATACAGTGAAATAATCAGCATCAATTAAAACAACAGAAAGGTGCATTTTTCAATGAAGCACTCTTTGTGCCAGGGAGCTACATCTGAATTCTACCCAATATTTCATGCAGAAATGAAGCCCTGTCCAGCAAGGCAGGGACCAGAGGGGAGGAAACATTGCCACCCTGTTCTCCTTGCTTCAGTAGTAAACACCACAAGAGAGGTGACTTAGAGACTGAATTGGGCCTGATCAGATTTGCCAAATCTGACGCCAGCCATTGATGCTCTGGCAGAATGTTCAGAAAGGGAAGAAACTTGAGAGGTGAGGGTAGGAAGTTCATGGGCTGATGAGAACGTGATCCCTCTGTTGGGCACTGCTGGGGGTAAGGAGGAGGAACAGTGGGCATTTGGTTGTAGCAGGGCCTAGGAAATCAGTGAAGAGGGCAATCTGGTCCAGCGGCTATCAAGTGACTCTTTAGAGGAGTGATATCTTCGGCCTTGGCCCGCAGCACCTGGGCTGGCCGACAGGCTGTGGGGTGGGTTCTGCTGAAGAGGGAGGCGGTTGGGAAGGAGCACACTTAGAGCGGATGCAGATACCTTCTGTTCTCAGCCAGGTCTGCCTCTGCCTGCTGTCAGATCAGCAGGGACCACACGTCCTATACTAGCTTCTGTGGCATGAGGCAATCGGACCACTTTGTCCCTAATAATTAGCAGTAACAGTTCATCCAGGCCTGGCCAGTTAAATCCAAGCTTATTCCCCGTGAAAGCATTCTGTAAGTGGATTGGAAAAGGCCTGAGATCTGAGCCGCTTTGGAGCCAGAGGAACCGTGAGCTGTCATCTGACATCTAGGGGGAAGCTGATGGGTAAAGACACTGGGGAAGAGAGACCTGAAGTGGGCTGCCTTGGTTTCCGCAGAGGGAAAATGGCAGAGCTTATCTGATAGCTTATTTGTTGACCCCGACTTGGTCTGGGCCAGCAGTTGCCCTTCTCTTGGCTCAGGCCTCATACAGGAAGGACATCAACAATCTCCCATAGCCAAACACTTGACAAAACTTGGGAAATGGAGTGGAGGCCTTTGCCTCTCTGGTCAGAGGTCAGGTGAACCAATGTTTCACATCTTGGGCCTATCACCCCCTGTCCAGCTGGAACAGTGGGCATGACCACTGCTCAACTCATGCGCAGCCCTCCCTGCAAGGTCGGCGTGGTGATCACAGATCCTCCGGATAAACTACAAGGCACCAGACCCATGGGAACCCTGGATGGTGTCATATCTTCCAAGTAACATCTTCCACCCCCATTTTCTTGCAAGATGCAGCCACCTCACAATCTGGCTCAGGCACACCACAAACGCACCAGACATTCTTCCTCAGGTTCTGTCTGCGGTTTGAGGCTGCACCTCACAACACAGCACTAGTAAGTAGGCCCCAAGAGCATACCAGTATCACAGAGTAAAAACTAAAGACAGTTCCCTGGGTCACACTGCTCATGTGGGAGCTGAGTACACACTAGGCAGCAATCATACCCAGGCTTTGGCCATTGTATCGCCTCCTCTCAGTAAGAGTTGTGCTCTCCTGTCAGCCCCCCTCCCCATGTGTGTTAAATTCATGGCACACAGAGACTTTTCTTCCTATGTCTAGTATAGACTCATTTGGCCCCGGCATGTCAAGAACAAAAGAATCAGGAACCTGAAAAAGATAATGCTTTTTTTTTTTTGCCACCTGTGTGTCAAAAATTACCCATTGTGAGTTTGTTTTCTAAGACTGCAGATTAAGAAGCAAAGACACTAAAACATTCAAACATAAGACACACCAGGAACTGAGTCCCCAGTCTAGGAAAGCTACCACCTGTGCCAGCAGGGCCTGCAGCCTCCTAACCGCCTCGGGAAAAGACCACGAAGATTGGGTACTACCCCTCCACTCTCTGCAAGTCTTGCAGAGACTGTGACAATGACTGATATTTACATATCAATGCTGACACTGTCAGCACAGGCTGTGACAGGACAGAGCCAGGAGTGGACGCCTTGCTGGCAGCTCTCAGCCTGGCCTCGGTCTACCTGCTCAGCCACCAGGTCAGACTTTAGTCAGCAAAGACCCTGGGAAACCAAAGACTTTTTCTGAGACATCTGTAGCCAACCAGCCACCTTCCTGCTTCTTGGGGCTTAAGTCTCATCTCCAGACTTGGTCAGTTAGGGAGAGGCTATTTATCTATGCAACTGCCGTGTTGGCAGTTGGTTTGGAATGCTCTGAGTTCTGAGCCAGTTGGTAGTCCAGTAGTCCACAGGCCCTCAGGGTGGCCCTGGAGGGCAGCAGGCCTCCTGGGTGGTCAGTAGGACTGATCTGAGGAAAGACTTTGTCTGTCGGTTCAGAGGGTGAAATAGACAGGAGCTGACTCAGGGCTCAGACCATTCTCTGAGGGCCAGGGCCCTCAAGGAAACCACTTGTTTTTCCCTGTCACCATCTTGAATCAGGAGGACTTGGAAAGATGATGTTAAGTCCTAGGTTTACTGTATAGGTCATGATCCAGAGATCTCAGAGGGTCAGGAATCTCTTCCTTCATGGAACTAACACATTTTCTGCCCCACAGTCATTACCGCCCTGTGGCGTGCTTTGGGGAAATCCTCTCGGTCTAAATTTCAGTGTGCTCAATCATAAGGTAGCACTAGTCATGGTCCCTCATTGCCACATCCTGCATCACGTGTGTGTGTGTGTGTGTGTATGTGCACGCGCACACATGTGCATGCATATGATGAATTTGAACAGGGAGGTCCTGGGTGGGAACACCCAGTAGGAGCTGGAGTGAAGAGAGGAAGGGATAGAAATTATGTAAATGTATTATACTAATATATGAAAGTCTCAAAAATTAAAATGAATAAAGGTATTTGTATACATTCAATCTTTGTATTTTAAATGCACACTGTGGTGGTTTGAATGAGAATGGCCCCATAGGCTCATATATTGAAAGCTTAGCCCCCAGTTGGTGAACTGTTTTGGGAAGAATCAGGAGATGTGGCCTTGTTGGAGAAGGTGTGTCACTGGGGGTGGGCTTTGAGGTTTCAAAAGTCCACTCCAGGCCAATCTCTCTGTCCCTATCTCATGCTTGTGGACCAGATGTAGGATCTCAGCAGCTGTTTCAGCACCACATCTGCGTGCCTGTTGCCATTTTCCCCACCGTGATGATTGTGGACTCACCCTTTGATACTGTGAGCAAGCCCCCAATTAAAATCTTTCTTCTACAAATTGCCTTGGTCATGGTGTCCTTCGCAGAAATAGACAGTGACTGAGACACATCAAAATGCAAGGTCTGCTATCATAAGCTCTGCTGTGACCCAGTGGCTCCCCAGCTAGAGATAGAGATTGCAATACCTACTTCTACCAGGAAGATGAGCTGCCGTCTCCATGAAGGCATTCCCCTGCACCTTGTTGCAGAACATGGGATAGATAACAATGGATTCAAAGTTTTCACGTGGGGGCTGATCCCCCCAAACAAAATAAGTTGTCTTTCCACTCAAAAGCATTCAAAATGAGCAGCTGGGATAGGAGTCAAATCTCAATATCCCACTCACCAACTCACGAAGCCTCTAGGAATTCTGTTGCTGACTCAAGTAAATAAGTAGTTGGTTTGATGAACTGTGGAGATCACAAAAATGTCACACTATGTGATGCTGTTGGATAGAGCTCTTGTATCCTGTAAAGATTTGTCACCCATATTGGTTTAATAAAAAGCTGATTGACCAGTAGCCAGGTAGGAAGTATAGGTGGGGTGACCAGACTAGGAGAATTCTGGGAAAAGCTCAGTCTGCAGTCACCACCCAGAAGAAGCAAGATAAAAATGCTGCACTGAAAGGTACCAAGCCATGTGACTAAACATAGATAAGAATTATGGGTTAACTTAAGTTATAAGAGCTAGTTAATAATAAGCCTGAGCTAATAGGCCAAACAGTTTATATTTGATTTGTGTTTCTTTGGGACTAAACAACTGTAGGACCAGGTGGGACAGATGTTAGGTATTTTGTCTTAGACAAGCCTCTCTGCTGAGGCAAATAATTTTAATCGATGTAATTAAACCAAATTAAAAGATGCCCATGTTTAATGCAATGCTCCCAGTGGCCCCGGGATAGCATGGAAGAGGAAAAAGAAAGAAGGGAAAAACATGTGTTTATTCTCTGAGGGGCAGTTTAAATAGCCTATGGGAGTGGTCTTGACCTTCCCTGGGGGAGGGGTTACCATTTGGTGGGCTTTCTTAGAGGTGGAGTTTGGACTAAGGCAATTTCCCAGAGAAAGGGGCTTACTACAGGAGCTGGTGTGAAGCTCCCAGCCAAACAATCGGACTTTCCCTTTAATTGTCTTCTAAAATGTTCCTGTTCCGGTTGTCTTACAGATACCTGCAGGTTCCTGGAAAAAAGTTCTGCTGCTGTATCAAAAATCAGGACTGGTAAAAACTAAGTTTCCAGAGCATATTTTAACCCCACCCATTTTTAAGCATATTTTAAGGTCACTCCTGCTGTCTGGGCCAAGACCAACTTACAAAGCACTCTCCATACAATGCAAACACCTGCACCAGTTCCTGGGACTTCACCATTGGTACCAACTCTCCCAGATCAAGGGCATCTACCAACTAAAATCTGGTTTTATCTGCTATTATGTCCCACTTATAACCCGTGCCTCACCTGTACAACCAGGGCTCTTCTCTGTCCCATTCTTTCCGACAGTTAATGACCCTTCCCATGACTAGCTCATTCATAGGGCCAATAATAACAATATATTGTTGTCCTAGCCACCTGCCTTCTCATTTCCCTCAAGAAACAGCTGCCTGAGGACTCCAGGATGAGAGTAAACTGGATGCCGCACCAGCCACACCTCTTGCTGAGTGTGAGCCCACCAAATCCCAGCTTCTCCCCCGCACTTGCCCCATGCCCACAGGAAGCAGCCAGACTTGAGCCGGTGCCCCTTTATCCAAGGAGTCTAAAATGTTTGGTTGGGGGGCTTCACCCCAGCTCACTGGCACCCCTTTATACAAAAAGTCTGGATTGTTTGCCTGGGGGCTTCACCCCATCTCCTGGCATAAGATCCCTCCCCAGGGATTTAAACTGTCCCCCAGAGAATGAACACATGGTCTCCGGGTTTCGCATGGTCTCCCCTTTCCTCTCTTCCCCTCTCCATGCTTTCCCAGGGCCACCCAGGAGCATTGGATTAAACATGGGTGTCTTTTCATTTGGTGTAATTCAGTCTGATTGGAATTATTTGCATTGGCAGAGAGGCTCGTCTAAAACAAAATACCTAACAACAGAAACTTCAGTCTACCATGTGAGATAAACTCGTATTTCATAAACTCATATTTGAGAAATGGTTTAGGCATCAGGTCTCTTGGAACTGGAGTTAGAGATGGTTGTGAGCCAGCACGTGAGTCCTGGAGATCAAAGCCCTGTCCTCTGAAGAGCAGCCAGTACGCTCAACCCCTGAGCCATCATTCTCCAGCCCCAGGACATAGTAAGTTTTACACACACAGCGTTGCCCTGAAAAGAAACTGTACCTGGTACCAGTCCATCTTTCTCCGTACCCACCTGCCAGTCATAGAATTGCCTTCATTTTTTTTATAGGAAGGCTACCTGTTTGTGTCTGGCTACTTCAATAAACAGAACATTTCTGAGGTTCATGTTGAGAATGTGCCCCAGCGCGCCATCATGCAGAGTTGGCGTTTCCCGCCCCGCCCTCGGTCAGCTGCATTCTTTCTATCTATGATTTTTGGTTACTTGGCTACAATCAAGATTCATATGGATGCTTTCATGGGAACTTTGTGAAAGTTCCTGACTGCATACCTAGAGATTGGATTCCTGGCAACTGTTTAGCTCTCTGCTTTGTCTTCGCTCCAGGAGTGTAGGAAGGCTCCGACTTCCACAGCTTCCCTCCCAATGTCACTGATATTTCTTTCCTTGTAGCCATTCTAACAAGTGTGGGTTCTCCCCGTGTCTTTGTACTTCCCTCATGAGAAGTTATTGTAAAAGATGGTACCTTCAGAGTGACAATCACCGCAACTGCTTTGTAGAATATCTGCCTTTTTTATTGTAAAATATTGATTTGTGATGTTTTCACCATTGTTAGTGTTTCTCATAGTTTAAGATACTGGCTCTTCTGAGCTACCACTTCCTTCCACTTTGTGGGCTGGAGTTTTTGACACACAAATGCTGTCAGTACTGTCACATTCCCCAGGCCTATCACATTGCCATGATGGACTGTATGCCCTCTGCAAGCCGAAGAACACCCTCCCTTCCTTAACTGTGTGTGCGTGTGCATGTGTGAGTGTGTGTGAATAAATATGAAGTCATCTAGACACTGACCACCAATGCAAGACTCTCCCATCCCCCACCCAGCTCTATGCTACTCAGCTGAGCACCAATGTGAGGCTCTCCCAACCCCCACCCAGCTCTATGCTGCTCAGCTGAGCACCAATGTGAGGCTCTCCCAACCCCAGCTCTGTGCTGCTCAGCTGAGTGTGGTCTTTACAGTGAGTTTTGTTAATTTTGCTTCTACATGGTGCTTGGGACTTGAGAAATTGCTCTTTTCTGTAGTTGTTTTTTTTTTTACTCTTTTGGCTTTTGGGGGGCCACCACCCAGCTCCCCAATAATCACACAGAGACTTATTCTTTCTCATGAGTGCCAGGCCTTGGCTGGGTTTGTTTCTATCCAGCTTTTTTTTCTTTTCTTTTAAGATTTATTTTTATCATGTATAGTGTTCTACCTGCACTATGCCTGCAGGCCAGAAGAGGGCACTGGATCTCATTGCAGATGGTTGTGAGCCACCATGTGGTTGCTGGGAATTGAACTCAGGACCTCTGGAAGAGCAGCCAATGCTCTTAACCACTGAGCCAACTCTCCAGCCCTATCCAGCTTTTCTTAAATTATTCCCTCTACCTTTTGCCTCTGGGCTTTTATCTTTCTCTATTCTGTATACCTTTCTTTACTTCTTACTCCATGGCTAGCTGGGTGGCGGGGTGAAGGGTAGTTCGCCCCTGGAGTCCTCCTTTCCTTCTCTCTTCCTCGCTCCTCTGATCCTCTATTCCCAGATTTCTCCTTCTATTTATTCTCTCTGACTGGCAGCGCTATCCTTCCTCCTGCCTGGCTATTGGCTGTTCAGCTCTTTATTAGATTAATCAGGTGTTTTAGACAGGCAAAGTAGCACAGCTTCACAGAGTTAAACAAATGTACCATAAAGAATGCAGCACATCTTTGTATCATTAAGCGAATGTTTCACAGCAGAAACAAATGTAGCACATCTTCAGCTAATACCCACAGCGCTTCCCCAGCCTTTACACGGGTGTGATTCTCCACCCTTGTCATTCCTCAAGTTCTTTTGAGTTTCCAGCTGAAATTTTAAACCAACTTTTAAGTATTTGCAATTAGGCAACTCAGATTTTTTGTTGTTGTTGTTGTTTGTTTCAAAACAAGATGAGTCAATATAGACACTTTTTATTTCTTTGAAAAAAGTGGTATGTCTTATTTTGGAGGAAAATGGCTAGCAAAGGCACCTGGCACACAGGCTTCTCGTCTTGTTCCTCATTACTCTAGGAACATAAATACACTTCAACTTAAAAGCTGGTCTACTAAAATACAGAACTCCCCCCTGTAACAAAAATAAATTTACCTCATAGTTGAAGAAAGAGCAATTTGGCATAGGTCTCTGATGAATTTGAAAAACAAGTCAGGATTTGCTTCGCCTGTGCAGAACCCACCTAGACAGAATGGGCTGCCTGTTTCTGCACTTGTTCGGCTCCATAGCAGGACAGCAGGCAGATGGGAGGATACTCAAGACTCATGACAGCCGCAGGACCACTTACTCCAAATTAATCAAGATTTAATGAAGAACAATAAATGACGTCAGTAGAACGATCCCAACAGTTTCCCAGTGCCTGAGAGTGGGTTGTGAGCTTAGAACAGATACCTCAGCAGGAGCAATACAGCCTGTTCTAAGATTATGGAGGTGAGAAAACATTTTCATTCATTCAAGGTGCCTTGTGCACAATACAACAGTTTCCAGGACAGCGAGGCCAGCAAAGCATAAAGAATAAATCCAAGCTGCTTAACTTTCCATAATTCTCTTGAGTAGTAAACCCAGGAGGCCTTTGGTCACTTGCAGGGGAGTCTTTTCTTCTTTATTCTCAATAAATACTTGCTCCTTGGGTCACCGGTAACTTTGTTTCTTCCACTCTCCCCTCATCACAGGCTGTGTCCTTGGCTGCTGCCCAGTGCATTGCTCTAGCCTCACAATGGTCCTCAGTATCTGAGTCCGCCCCACCTTCTAGTAACATGACAGCAATCTCATGCCTATTTTTTGAGGCTGCATAATGGAGAGGTGTGTCGCCATTTTGATTGACAGCATTCGCTTGTGCACCTTTCACCAGAAGGGCTTTGACAGTCTCTTCCTGGGCAGCAGAGGCAGCAGTATGGAGGAGACCAACCTGCGTCATCTTATCATCCCCTGGCACTCCAAGGTGCAGCAAGAATTCAACAATTTCTATATGGCCAGCTATGCATGCCCAAGCAATGCTGTTCTGCTGTCTTGATCAGTTCTAGTAGATAGAGACTTATGGGCCAGCACGCTCTCCGTCAGCTCACCCAGCTTCCCAGTGTAGGCCAGGCTGCAGACCCTCAGGTTAGACACACACACACACACACACACACACACACACACACACACACACACACACATTTTTGCCTTCCCAGGATCTCTGCACAGCTCAGATTTATAAAAATTTTGGAATTTGTTCAAACTATAAATAGGACTTTATAGTATTTTTACAGAGATGTTGAAATTTATTACATGGTTTTCCTTTTTTTGTGCATGTTAAACCTCACTGAGGTATGACCGATGTACAGAAACATATACACACTTAACATATGCATATTGGTGAGTTTCTGCATGGCCTCGGTTTGCCAGCTTTCCCCCGTGATTGCTGAAAACCAGGCCTTTCCCAGAGCTGCTAGCTGGAACCATGTGGGCAGTCGGAGCTAACTAGGCAGCTCCCTTTTGGAATGACTTCTCAGACAGGAAGTCTCTGGGTGCTTCCAGTCGGCTGAATTCCCAGTCTCCTTCAAGGGGCGGGTCTCCAGGAGCTTGCCCAGTGCGGTTGGTCAGGAACGCCTAGGCCTGCCGGTGAGGACATGCCACCAGTTCACTTAGTAGTCTGTCGTTCTTGAGCATGTCTGTCAGGGTGTTTCTAATGTGCCCATGCGCTGTGCCAGCCCTGGGGATACAGATGTAAAGGGGCCACGCTGAGCATGTGGCATGGTAGACTCTCAACAAATACTTTCTCTTCTAAGATAAGAAAGAAAAGGTGACGGGAGGCAGAGGCAGGCGGATCTCTGTGAGTTCGAGGCCAGCCTGGTCTACAAGAGCTAGTTCCAGGACAGGCTCCAAAGCCACAGAGAAACCCTGTCTCGAAAAACCAAAAAAAAAAAAAAGAAAGAAAGAAAAGGTGAATTACATAGTCCATAACTCAAAATCACAGGAAGGAGGGGACGACAAAGCCGTGAACCGGTTGAAGGACCAGGGGTGTCTTAGAGCACACCCTTCTGGTCATGGTAAGGAGCTCACTTCCAGCAGAATTGGGAGCCTCTGGAGATCTGTAAACCAAGACTCTATTTCAAAGGGTAAGGAGGAGGAGGTGGGAGAAAAGGAGGGAGGGAGGGAGGGAAGGAGGGAGGGAGGGAGATAAGAGGTGGAGGAGGGAGGGAGGGAGGGAGGGAGGGAGAGAGGGAGGGAGATAGAGGTGGAGGAGGGAGGCAGGACAGGTAGGAGGCAGAGGCAGGAGTTGGGAGAGGCAGAGGCAGAGGCAGAGGTAGAGGCAGAGGCAGAGGCAGGGTAGGCAGGATGCAGAGGCAGAGGCAGGGTAGGCAGGAGGCAGAGGCAGGGTAGGCAGGAGGCAGAGGCAGAGGCAGGGTAGGCAGGAGGCAGAGGCAGGGTAGGCAGGAGGCAGAGGCAGGGTAGGCAGGAGGCAGAGGCAGGGTAGGCAGGAGGCAGAGGCAGGGTAGGCAGGAGGCAGAGGCAGGGTAGGCAGGAGGCAGAGGCAGGGTAGGCAGGAGGCAGAGGTAGGGTAGGCAGGAGGCAGAGGCAGGGTAGGCAGGAGGCAGAGGCAGAGGCAGGGTAGGCAGGAGGCAGAGGCAGAGGCAGGGTAGGCAGGAGGCAGAGGCAGAGGCAGGGTAGGCAGGAGGCAGAGGCAGGGTAGGCAGGAGGCAGAGGCAGAGGCAGGGTAGGCAGGAGGCAGAGGCAGGGTAGGCAGGAGGCAGAGGCAGAGGCAGGGTAGGCAGGAGGCAGAGGCAGGGTAGGCAGGAGGCAGAGGCAGGGTAGGCAGGAGGCAGAGGCAGAGGCAGGGTAGGCAGGAGGCAGAGGCAGGGTAGGCAGGAGGCAGAGGCAGGGTAGGCAGAGGCAGAGGCAGGGTAGGCAGGAGGCAGAGGCAGAGGCAGGGTAGGCAGGAGGCAGAGGCAGGGTAGGCAGGAGGCAGAGGCAGGGTAGGCAGGAGGCAGAGGCAGGGTAGGCAGGAGGCAGAGGCAGGGTAGGCAGGAGGCAGAGGCAGGGTAGGCAGGAGGCAGAGGCAGGGTAGGCAGGAGGCAGAGGCAGGGTAGGCAGGAGGCAGAGGCAGGGTAGGCAGGAGGCAGAGGCAGGGTAGGCAGGAGGCAGAGGCAGGGTAGGCAGAGGCAGAGGCAGGGTAGGCAGGAGGCAGAGGCAGAGGCAGAGGCAGGGTAGGCAGGAGGCAGAGGCAGGGTAGGCAGGAGGCAGAGGCAGAGGCAGGGTAGGCAGGATGCAGAGGCAGAGGCAGGGTAGGCAGGAGGCAGAGGCAGAGGCAGGGTAGGCAGGAGGCAGAGGCAGGGTAGGCAGGAAGCAGAGGCAGGGTAGGCAGGAGGCAGAGGCAGAGGCAGGGTAGGCAGGAGGCAGAGGCAGGGTAGGCAGGAGGCAGAGACAGGGTAGGCAAGAGGCAGAGGCAGAGGCAGGGTAGGCAGGAGGCAGAGGCAGGGTAGGCAGAGGCAGGGTAGGCAGGAGGCAGAGGCAGAGGCAGGGTAGGCAGGAGGCAGAGGCAGAGGCAGGGTAGGCAGGAGGCAGAGGCAGAGGCAGGGTAGGCAGGAGGCAGAGGCAGGGTAGGCAGGAGGCAGAGGCAGGGTAGGCAGGAGGCAGAGGCAGGGTAGGCAGGAGGCAGAGGCAGGGTAGGCAGGAGGCAGAGGCAGAGGCAGGGTAGGCAGGAGGCAGAGGCAGGGTAGGCAGGAGGCAGAGGCAGGGTAGGCAGAGGCAGAGGCAGGGTAGGCAGGAGGCAGAGGCAGAGGCAGGGTAGGCAAGATGCAGAGGCAGAGGCAGGGTAGGCAGGAGGCAGAGGCAGGGTAGGCAGGAGGCAGAGGCAGGGTAGGCAGGATGCAGAGGCAGAGGCAGGGTAGGCAGGAGGCAGAGGCAGAGGCAGGGTAGGCAGGAGGCAGAGGCAGAGGCAGGGTAGGCAGGAGGCAGAGGCAGGGTAGGCAGGAGGCAGAGGCAGGGTAGGCAGAGGCAGAGGCAGGGTAGGCAGGAGGCAGAGGCAGAGGCAGGGTAGGCAGGAGGCAGAGGCAGGGTAGGCAGGAGGCAGAGGCAGGGTAGGCAGGAGGCAGAGGCAGGGTAGGCAGGAGGCAGAGGCAGGGTAGGCAGGAGGCAGAGGCAGGGTAGGCAGGAGGCAGAGGCAGAGGCAGGGTAGGCAGGAGGCAGAGGCAGGGTAGGCAGGAGGCAGAGGCAGAGGCAGGGTAGGCAGGAGGCAGAGGCAGGGTAGGCAGGAGGCAGAGGCAGAGGCAGGGTAGGCAGGATGCAGAGGCAGAGGCAGGGTAGGCAGGAGGCAGAGGCAGAGGCAGGGTAGGCAGGAGGCAGAGGCAGGGTAGGCAGGAGGCAGAGGCAGGGTAGGCAGGAGGCAGAGGCAGAGGCAGGGTAGGCAGGAGGCAGAGGCAGGGTAGGCAGGAGGCAGAGACAGGGTAGGCAGGAGGCAGAGGCAGAGGCAGGGTAGGCAGGAGGCAGAGGCAGGGTAGGCAGAGGCAGGGTAGGCAGGAGGCAGAGGCAGAGGCAGGGTAGGCAGGAGGCAGAGGCAGGGGCAGGGTAGGCAGGAGGCAGAGGCAGAGGCAGGGTAGGCAGGAGGCAGAGGCAGGGTAGGCAGGAGGCAGAGGCAGGGTAGGCAGGAGGCAGAGGCAGGGTAGGCAGGAGGCAGAGGCAGGGTAGGCAGGAGGCAGAGGCAGAGGCAGGGTAGGCAGGAGGCAGAGGCAGGGTAGGCAGGAGGCAGAGGCAGGGTAGGCAGAGGCAGAGGCAGGGTAGGCAGGAGGCAGAGGCAGAGGCAGGGTAGGCAAGATGCAGAGGCAGAGGCAGGGTAGGCAGGAGGCAGAGGCAGGGTAGGCAGGAGGCAGAGGCAGGGTAGGCAGGATGCAGAGGCAGAGGCAGGGTAGGCAGGAGGCAGAGGCAGAGGCAGGGTAGGCAGGAGGCAGAGGCAGGGTAGGCAGGAGGCAGAGGCAGGGTAGGCAGGAGGCAGAGGCAGGGTAGGCAGGAGGCAGAGGCAGAGGCAGGGTAGGCAGGAGGCAGAGGCAGGGTAGGCAGAGGCAGAGGCAGGGTAGGCAGGAGGCAGAGGCAGAGGCAGGGTAGGCAGGAGGCAGAGGCAGGGTAGGCAGGAGGCAGAGGCAGGGTAGGCAGGAGGCAGAGGTAGGCAGATCTCTGATTTGGAGGCCAGCTGGGGCTACATAGTGAGAATCTGTCTCAAAATCTGTCTACAACCTCATATTCAGTGGATATTATCTTTTTCAACTCTTGACTCAGAATTAACAGGGCCCTTGTCCTTCATTTCCTAGAGGAGCCGATGTTTTCACCTTGCATAGTTGGCCCAGTGGATCTCTGGTTCAGTTGCTATTATTCTGCTGGTGTCATAAACACCATGACACACAGTGGGCTGGGCCTTCCATCAAGTAGCAATTAAGAGAATGACTCACAAATATGGTCACGGGCCAGTCTGAGCAAGACAATTCTTCAAGTGACATTTCCTCTTTCTAGGTGAATTGTAGGTTTGTGTCAAATTGAAAACTAAAGCAAAGTAGACCCAAAACTTCCAGAAGAACATTCAAAAGCCTCCAAAGCAGCCTGACTGTACCGCAGAGGCCTCTAAGTGCCTGTTAATGGAATCCATCTTGCTTGAGAGGGTCCTGCAAAAACTGTCCACGGGCTTGCCGGTTAACAGGCGGAAGATTGGGTGTGCTCTGGCGCCACCCAGTGGCCCTTCTTGGATTGCAGGCTCTTAAACAAAGGCTCTTTCCTGGCGATTAAATTATCTCTTATTGATTGTTCCAGACCACAACTGTGTGGCCCTATAAGAATCATTAAATCTCTTTATGCCTGGATCTCTGGAATCTATGTAAGCTTTCCAACACTATGACAAAATAGTTGAGATCAAGTTGAAGGAGGAAGCCTTGGCTCAAGATGTCAGAGGACTTAGTCCATATGGCTGACGTCCACTCTAAGGTAGGGTGTTGTGGAGCAGAGACGCTCGTCCCACACAGCAGCTGCGAAGCAGGATGGAGCGAGTGAGGGCAAAAGACTGGGGACAAGATGTCACCTCTAAGGACACATCCCAGCGACTCTCCTACCGACTTGGCCCACCGCTCTACAAATCCATGAATGGGTTTATCCTCTGATGGCGCGGAGGCTCTGGGAACCAAGTTCACGAGCTGTTCAAAGGCATTCCCGATCTTGGGAATGCCACTGGTGGGCGCCATTTTGCTGCCCAGTTTTAGAAGGACAGACACCATCTGGATGTCCAGTGGAAGGAAGATGCGTTGGAAGCAGAGTAACCCACACCCCCGCCGCCAGCCCCGCCCCCGCCGCCAAGCCACAGCTCTGCCTGCCGTCTTCTAATTACTTTTTCCTTTACTCTTATGGAGTCTGACTCACAGAGATGCACTCAGTCCCGTGCCAGATGCCTTTCAGCTGTTGTTTCACTGGGTAGTTCTCTGGACATTCCTTCACCATACATGGTTACTGTCCCCATACTGAGCTCTGTGGTAACTGAGGGAGACATGGCTGTTGAACCAAACCTGACCATTGTGCGCCCCCTTCTGGTGGTCATCTAAAACTACGGGGTCTTTCCCCTCGCCAACCCCACTGTAAGGAAGCCCCGGCGGCACACGAGGACCTCCTTGCAGTTCTGTTGTGGAAGCAGTCTGGTGCTCTAACAACATCTGAGTCTCTAGTCTTAGGCCTGGTGGGCACCGCTAAAGCGTCGCTCTCGCTCTGCTTACACTCATCAGAACTTAACTGTGTCTGCTGGACTCTGGGCATTCTAGTTAGAGGAGAAAGGAAAAATAGATGGGAAGGTAGACCTTCAAGAGCTACAGTTCCCAGCACTTCGTGCTCCACAGTGGGGCCCTCTACCCTCTAGCACATCAGATGAAGACGAAGCCTGGATCACTTCTGAGATGGCCCCTCAACCAATGATCTAGACCTGAGGCACAGCGTCCACAGCTCACTGCAGCCGCAGGACTCACTATGTGAAGGGGAGGGGTCATCAGTGGGGCTGTGAGTGGGACTTGGGGCAGTGTCTGTAAGTGGCCTTGGGGCAGAGAACAGGGGCACTTCTGGGCCTTACCTCTGTCTCCTACATTGCCAGAGCCCGAAGAAGCAATCAATTGGCAGTGTCTTCCCGGCCCACCTGGGACTATGTGGCATCCCTGGACTACAACTCCCAAGATTCCCTGCTCCGCGGCAGCAACTTCTGATTCAGCGGGTGAGTTCACGGTGGGCTCAGATCTTGCTCTGAGAGTCTGGCTCTGCGTTGCACACCCATACACACCGTTTGTTCATTCATCCTTCTCCTCCAGTGTCCCTGCCTGCCCAGCTAAGCAGCCAGCCGGTGTTGTCCACTTCTCTTCTTGCTGTCCACTCATCCTATATCCGCACAGCCACACGCGAGTTGTGCATTCGTCTAGCGAGTTTTCACCCCTCCTCCCACTCATCAGTCAACCTGCCATACAGCCATCCACCCATTCACCCGCTCATCTACTCATTTTCTACCCCACCTGTTGTGAGGCATTTTCCCCGCCTCGCATAACAGATGCCATCTTGAGGCGAAGATTAGCTTGGCTACTAATGATGAAAGCATTATAGTGATAGCCTGGTCTATTGTAAAAGCAGCAGAGCTATTGACATTTCCTGGTAGATGAGAGAGGGAAGGGTCATGAGTCCCTCACCTGGGATGCAAGCGATTGTCCCTTCCGGGTCCCCCTTGCAGCTGCAGGTAATCTTGGAAGATGTTAGTCTATGTAGAGAATGAATGGTTACCTGTAAGGGGAACCCCATGATGCAGCTACCTTGGGGTCATCATCCAGGAGAGGGTGGGACTTTGTGTGACGATGCTGTTCTCTAAGTGTCCTCCCACCTGTGCTGTGAGGAAGCGTGATAAACTCATCGAGTTGGGCTTTGGTGGAATCATACTTTGGTCTGACTCTTGTTCACATCTCCCCCAGAAAAAGCTAACAAATTGGCCCAACCTGGGCCAAAGATGAGCACGAGAGGAGAAACCATGAGGCCCTTGCTCCAGGCAGTAAGGCATACAAAGAAGGTCGAGCCTCTGAGGGGATCCCTGAGAGTCTTAGGGAATCCCAACATGGCCATTCGTTCCCTAGTGGCGGTGTGTCCTGTTGCTGTGGTGTTGGTTGCCCGGCTGGTAAGACGTGCACCTGAGGTGAGCTGTCTGGAGACCGAGTGTCCGTGGGGAGAATGCCGACATCCATTGTCTTCTCTATGCTATGGACTCGGTATGCTTGCTCGATGAGTGAGTTCTGCCATGTGTCCATGAGGACACTCTGAAGATGGCTGGGAGACCGGTGCGGTTCCTGAGCAGCACAAGTGGGAAGAGGTTGTCCCAAGCCACTGCGGCAGCTGTGTGACTGCTGCCCTGTGTGATGGCATGCCACAGAGGCCGAGGCCGTTCCCCTCCACATCAGCCTCAGGCTTGGTGAGTAAAGAGGGAGAGCTGGGAGCCGCGGATCATTGTTCTTAGGCTGGAGGGCTGAAAGGGAAGAGAACTTGCTAGAGTCACGCTAAAGAGCCATGTGGATGCCAAGGCCATGTGTCAGGTAATGAGGAGAAAGTGAGACAGAAGTGACAGCGGGCAGCCCTCAGGCCTGGCCTTGGCTCTGTTGGCACTTTTAATTCTCAAGCCAACACTCCCCTGGAGCTGCCATTATTAGTCAGTGTACGGAACACGACGGAGACTGCCAACAGTTCTTTCTACTGCTTGCAAGTTTGAGCATTAGGCTTGTAAAAAAAAAGCTCGCTGGGACAGGCTTGAATGTAGAGCTATGGGGCTGTCTTTTACTTTCCTGAAATGTTTCTTTTCATACCATTCTGGCTTTTGTGCTTGCTGATGAAAAACTGGGGAGAGTCTGATATTCCTGTCTTGATATGTGAGTTGTTTTTCTCATGCTGCTTTTACTAATTTTTTTTTTGTTGTTTACTTGTTTTGAGACAGGTGTTCACTATGTAGCTCTGGGGGTCATGGAATTCATTATGTAGACCAGGCTGGCCCTGAACTCACAGTCATCCGATTGCCTCTACCTCCCAAGTGCTGGGATAAAGGTGTGTGTCTCTGAGCCCAACTCTGCTTTGCATTTTTCACACCATGACAATGATGTATCATGAAGAGTTTCTCCTTTGGTTATGTTTGTTAGGGTTCTAAAACATATATATATATATATATATATATATATATATATATATATATACTCTAAAGGTATCTTGACTTCAAATTTTGGGTCTAAGGATATGTTGCTTTGGAAAAGAGGTTTTGCTTTTGTTTCCACAGAGGATAAGAACCTGTGGACTTCTTCCATACTAATGTGGTTTGACAGACCAAGAAGCAGTTTGGAGAGAACTATGCCCAAATTCCCAAATATTATTTATAAGTGTTTGTTTTCTTTTAAAGGGAGATATGGTATAGAGATAAATACTTTGCTTTGATATGGATCTTGGTTTATTGATAAAAATTTAAGGTCAATTTTGTTATAGGTATATTTCTGCTCTTGATTAAGGTATTGTGTTTGTGCAGCTCATCTAAAAATGTAATATATAGTTAAAAATACAGATTAATAGATAGTCATCTATAATAGTCAAGCTTGTAGTCATGTTAGGGTTTCTAGATGTACAGAGATATATTTTGGATGAATAGATAATCTTCAAATATTTCAAATACTAACAGAATGTGATATTTAAAATGTTTCAAAAACTTAGGGCTTTTCATGACAATGAGACACATCTGCTCCTAGCAGCACCAATTATTTCAAGAAGAAGATGGGCATCAAAGAGGCTCCTTATGAAGTTTGCTAGCCATTTGGGCAAGAAACAGCTCTTGCCTCAACTGCTTGATGTCATGCTGATGAACTGGATATGCAGAACCCACAGAAGAATGACTGCTGAACTTGCCTAAAGGTGAGACGGTCTGGTGTGAGACAATTGTCTATATTCTGTCAATTATGTTTTAAATAAATGCTGATTGGCCAGTAGCCAGGCAGGAAGTATAGGTGGGACAACCAAACAGGAAGTAGAGGCGGGTCAATGAGAACAGGAGAATTCTGGGAAGGAGGAAACCCATTTCTCCCCAGTCCTGTCCCAACCACAGAAGAAGGAAGATGTAATTGCCCCGCTGAAAAAGGTACGGAGCCATGTGGCTAACATAGAATAATAATAAGAATAATGGGTTAATATAAGTTATAAGAGTTAATAAGAAGCCTGAGCGAATGGGCCAATCAGTTTATATAGACCATTAATATAGACCTCTGTGTGATTTCTTTGGGGCTAAATGGCTGTAGGACCTGGTGGAAGGACAAAAACCAGGCAGGACAGAAACCCAGACAACAACGATCCTTCAGGGTTCCTGCTTCATCAAAGAGTCTGCAGGACATTCTGCAGGACACAGAAGAGAGTGACTGACAAACTGCCAATATAGGCAGAACTCAATTTCCTGCTTCATGGAAAAGTCTGCCAGATACTATGGTCCTGTAGGCTGAAAATAGATGCCCCAATGGTACAAAAGAACTTTGGGTGAATGTCCAGGCAGTGAGATGTCTCTATCAATTCTAGAGTTTTGGAAGTTGCTTACAATGCACTTCCTATTTATTTAGGTAATATTATATCCTCCTGGAGTCTTTGATGGAGTTGGAGAATAGTTATAATTATAGTTTTCCTTAGTTATGATAAAAGATAAAGTAGATATAAATATTGTAACTATAATTCTTGCTTGATAACTTTTATTGTATGTAGTCTTGCTATGTTAAAGTTAAAGCCTTCCTTTTTATTTAGACAGAAAAGGGGAGGTGATGTAGGATTTCCCTCTGTATGCTGTGAATACCGTTGGTTAATAAAGAAGCTGCTTTGGCCCTATTGCAGTGCAGGACTGGGAAGGATGGGAATTCTAAGCAGAGAGAGGAGGAGAGAGTAGGTGGAGTCAGTAGCTGCTGCAGGAGAAAGATGCTGGAACTTTGCCCAGTAAGCCACAGTCACATAGCCATACCCAGATTAATAGAAACTGGTTAATTTAAGATGTAAGAGTTAGCTAGAAATATGCATAAGCTAATAGGCCAAGCAGCGTTATAATAATATAGTTTCTGTGTGATGATTTCCGGTCTGGGTGACTGGGAAACAAACGAGCAACCTCTGTCAACAACTCAGCCATCTTTTCATGAGCAATTCTCAAAACTGAGGGGTTTGGTAAAGGTTATGCCAACAGGCAAGGCTTTTTGGCATTATTGCTTTGTGAATAAAATGGCTGTTTTTTTGTTGTAGGTTTTCATTGTAGCTGATCTCCTTCTGCTACATGTTTGGTAATTAGTTCCCACAGTTTAGAACTGCCTCCTATGCCTGCTGGGGCTTACTAATCTCATTCCTCTAGCTACATGTGAAAACAGTTGCCTACTGCCAGGCCTTCATTCCTCTCTCCTAGGTAAGTGCAGAGATCTGCCTTCCTGCAATTATCTTTATCCGCAGGCGTTTGGTCAGTGTTCAGGGTCCAGGAAGGGGCATCACTGATCTCCAAGGACATGGAATTACTACTGTCCGAGCTGCTGCCCTAATTTTATCTCACTTATCGATAAGGAATACAATGGCCCAAAACTGACTTTCATTAAAAGATCCCTAACTCCTTGTGCTCACTTTCACCTCAGTTTTACTGATGATTTTAGTTCAGGAAATTTACTGCTTGTGTTTTACTCTTAAGTACAGCAAAAGAGATAATTAACTGCAATCCAGAGAAAGAGCCACTTCCTGCTAGAGCCACAGACCCACTATGCCCTCAGTCAGAGCAACTGATTAACAGCATACTCCAGAACTGATCATTTAGAGACCTGGGTCTCCTCTTTCAGTCAGTATAAACTCCAGACTTAGGTCTCTTAGAAATTGCAGCATCTGGTGAATGTACTAATCAGATCAGGAACCATTAGCTTTCCCCCGACTGTTTACGTTGGTTGCCTGGTTACCTAGCATCCTCTATGCATGCTGGGAGAAAAGAAGTGGTGCTCTGATTTGAAAAAACAATCCATGCCCTCTTCATAATTTCACTGAAAGTAAACCTTTTAGCTCTTTTATCTGCCGCCTAAAAATATAGTGCACTAACCTTCCCCTCTAGAATTCCCTGATGATTTAATTTCTTTCTTAACTAATTTTCTCCATTAAGGACTTCATCAGACATTCACTAGCCACGCCCACCTTTGAGCTGACAGCCACAGCCACGGATCTCCCCCCGCCCCCCCCCCCGTGTGTGTGTGTGTGTGTGTGTGTGTGTGTGTGTGTGTGTGAAAACTCTTATCTGATTTTTATGGGGAAAAGAATTTCAGTCCTGGAACCTGCTAGGGCTGGAGAATTGCTAGTTGTAAGGGTATATATTACTAGGAATGTTTGTAACAAGAGATTTCAAAAAGAAGAAGAAAGAAACATGGATAGACAGAACCTGTTGTGAACAGACTTCTTAACTCGGATTCTAGCCCCCTTCATCTATTGCTGTGTCTTTAATTGAACCCTGAGAGGGGTCGGATTCCTTTAGCCATCCACTATTCGCTCACTGATTGGCCAATACATCTGTCCAGCCTTCCTCTCGTATGGCATTCTCCCACAATTCAGCTCTCTCTGTGATTTTGGAATCCACTCTAGGGCAGTTGGCTGAGTAGACACAGCCATGGTGGTGGTTGTGTTGTGTTCTTTCTTTGCTGTGTCTCACATGTCTGTTGGAGTGAGTTATTTTTCAGTTTTGACTTCTTTTTGAGTTTATCTGGATGTTTTGTTTTCTTGACCCTTCCTAGAGTGATGTCTGTATGGAGTTCAGCCAAAGGTGAAAATGGTGCTGGCTGTCACAGAATCCCTGAGGATATTCCAAGTTCGTTAAGGACCAAACTATACTAAACACCAAGGAGACCAGATGACGTCAAAACGCTGGTGATGGTTTGGATTCTGTGACACCACTGGGGGCCGTGGTCAGAACCACAGACTTGATGTGACTTCTGGAACCAGAGGAGTGGAGCTCTCAGTCCCACAGTGAGCGCTAGGACCTCAGAAGTTAAGGCAGCAGTCCCACACTGGCCTTTGGGAGCTCTGGTCTCTCAGAGGACTCCAAGCCCACTGCAGCTGGAGTCCCAGCTCTGCTCTGACTGCTAGGGCTGCTAGAACCAGAGGCTCAGTCCTGCCAAAGCTCTGGCTTACTTTTGATTACATATTAGCTTTATCACTACAGTTTCAAGAAAGCATAATTAGTTCAAATAGCCCTAAAATGTCTTCACAGGTCACAGTTAATTCTTCCATGTCACTGCCTGACTTCACAGGTCACAGTTACAGAGGCAAGGTAACTACCCACATGGGTGCCTAGAGCCAAACTCTGGTCCCCTGCAAGAGGCAGTACCTGCTTTTAACTGCTAGGCCATCTCTCCAGCCTTACTTTTTTATTTTGAGACAGGGTCTCATATATTCTAGTCTGGCTTATGTATCTGAGGATGACCTTGGACCTCTGAACCTCCTATCTCCGCCCCCAAAGCACTGGGATTGTAGTGGGTGCCTCTATCCTTGGTGTTATTGGATTCTAGGTGTGGAATCCGGGGTCTCGTGCATGCTAGGCAAGCCCTCTATCAGCAGAGCTCCATCCACAGCTCCATCGAGTTTTCTTCCTCCGTGTACATGGCGAGCTTCACAAGCAATTGAAAACAGAGAGAAATGGTCAGAGCGTAAAGCTTTACACAAAGAGGGATACAAGGATTTTAGATAAGTGAAATGAAATTCTAGGGAGGTCACTAGAAAGCATATGGAGGGATGGAAGGTTCCTGAAAGGTACGAGTGATTTTAGTGAGCTATTTATGCAGCTTTATGATATTGTGTCTGGCTGGCTTTGGGGCGCCACCTGGTGGTTTCTTTTATAGTGCGTTTCTCTGCAGCTGTAGTCAAACCAGGGAAGGACAGAACCTCACCCAACGCCACAGGTAGAGTTTCTAAAGGAAGGCGACACTGGGTGGGTGATCTAGACCACCACAAGGCATGGGTGCCCGCCTATTCTCAGGAGTCAGCGGGCAGCTAAGAAGCTTGGGCGGCTTGCACTGTCGGCATTTGGGCAGGGACACGGTTCCACCCTGACACCCTTAGCATCCTGAGGACTGCCCCAACACTTTTAAGGTCACCGGGCCAAACTAGGGCTTGTGACTTAGATGCTGAAAGAAATGGCTCCCACACACCTAATAGCCTTCCGCAGAACTGTGGAGGTTTGAAAACCACTGCCTCACTGTGGAGATTTGGAGACCCCTGCCTCACCCTAGGTACCGCCTTAGGAATCACGGTGTCGGGAGGCGCCTCCTGTAGGAGAGGCTGCTGAGAAAGCTGTTGGTTTGAAGCTTTGCCCTTACAAAGCAAACTTCACACGTAACCAAGTCTATAGCGTGCTTTGGGATCATTTATAGCCGTGTGCTCATTCTCCTTCACTGCCAATCCAGACGGTTCCGAATGAACCGACCTCTAAGAAAAGCAGCATGGGGGCTGGAGAGAGGGCACGGCAGCGCTGTGTGCTGCTCTTCCGGAGGAGCCAGGTTCAATTCCCGACACCCATATGGTGGTTTGCAACCATCTAACTCCAGTTCCAGGTGATCTGACACCAGGGCACCAGGCATGATATGTGCAGACATACACGCAGACAAAACACCTGTACACGTGAAATAAAACAAAAGTTTTTTTTTAAAAAAAGTAGCAACAGGAAGGCAGTGTATGTAAATCAATCTCCTATGCTTTAGACACTCTGGTGTGTATGTGTTTGTATTTCTCTTTCTCCTTATTTATCCTTCATGACCCATTCAGGTCCCTGACTCAGAACGATGCATATATGTGTATGGTGAGGCAATAGACCAAAGACTATTCACTGGAAGCAAAGAGATCTCAAAAGCAATACCCACTGCACACCCAAGAAAACAATTGGAAGCAACATATGAGCATAGGTTGGTGACACCCCATAAACAGTTCCCACCATGGTTAGGCTCCTACACACGCTAACACAGAAGTCCCTCTTTCCTCCTCATGACTGCCTTGCCGCGCTGTGCAGCTGTGCAGTCGAGAGGACGGCCCGGGACAGAGCAAGGCAAATCAGACCCACTCTTGGGTAAACAATGCCACAGCGTAGTTTCTTTTCTTGAATGTGGCACAGCTTCAATCTATGACTCCCCCTGCCCTGGGAGTTGGGGGAGACTGCTGAGTTCATCTTTCCCAGGGAGGGAAAACAGAATTCACGAAGCTCGCAAATCTCCAAGCACCACAGACACCGAAGAGTTTTTGTTTTTTCAAGTCCATGGCTTCCTCCACTATTAGCAGTCACACTGCAGTGCACACGAGCAGACTCTGACCTGGAGTCACACTAGAGTACACACGAGCAGGCTCTGACCTGGAGTCACACTGCAGTGCACATGAGCAGACTCTGACCTGGAGTCACACTGCAGTGCACACGAGCAGGCTCTGACCTGGAGTCACACGGCAGTGCACACGAGCAGACTCTGACCTAGAGTCACACTGCAGTGCACACGAGCAGACTCTGACCTGGAATCACACTGCAGTGCACACGAGCAGGCTCTGACCTGGAGTCACACTGCAGTGCACACGAGCAGGCTCTCACCTGGAGTCACACTGCAGTGCACACGAGCAGACTCTGACCTGGAGTCACACTGCAGTGCACACGAGCAGGCTCTGACCTGGAGTCACACTGCAGTGCACACGAGCAGGCTCTCACCTGGAGTCACACTGCAGTGCACACGAGCAGTCTCTGACCTGGAGTCACACTGGAGTGCACACGAGCAGACTCTGACCTGGAGTCACACTGGAGTGCACACGAGCAGACTCTGACCTGGAGTCACACTGCAGTGCACACGAGCAGACTCTGACCTGGAGTCACACTGCAGTGCACACGAGCAGGCTCTGACCTGGAGTCACACTGGAGTGCACACGAGCAGACTCTGACCTGGAGTTACACTGGAGTGCACACGAGCAGACTCTGACCTGGAGTCACACTGCAGTGCACACGAGCAGACTCTGACCTGGAGTCACACTGCAGTGCACACGAGCAGGCTCTGACCTGGAGTCACACTGGAGTGCACACGAGCAGGCTCTGACCTGGAGTCACACTGCAGTGCACACGAGCAGGCTTTGACCTGGAGTCACACTGCAGTGCACACGAGCAGGCTCTCACCTGGAGTCACACTGCAGTGCACACGAGCAGACTCTGACCTGGAGTCACACTGCAGTGCACACGAGCAGACTCTCACCTGGAGTCACACTGCAGTGCACACGAGCAGACTCTGACCTGGAGTCACACTGGAGTGCACACGAGCAGACTCTGACCTGGAGTCACACTGGAGTGCACACGAGCAGACTCTCACCTGGAGTCACACTGCAGTGCACACGAGCAGACTCTGACCTGGAGTCACACTGGAGTGCACACGAGCAGACTCTGACCTGGAGTCACACTGGAGTGCACACGAGCAGGCTCTCACCTAGAGTCACACTGCAGTGCACACGAGCAGACTCTCACCTGGAGTCACACTGCAGTGCACACGAGCAGACTCTGACCTGGAGTCACACTGCAGTGCACACGAGCAGGCTCTGACCTGGAGTCACACTACAGTGCACACGAGCAGGCTCTGACCTGGAGTCACACTGCAGTGCACACGAGCAGACTCTGACCTGGAGTCACACTGCAGTGCACACGAGCAGGCTCTCACCTGGAGTCACACTGCAGTGCACACGAGCAGGCTCTCACCTGGAGTCACACTGCAGTGCACACGAGCAGGCTCTGACCTGGAGTCACACTGGAGTGCACACGAACAGGCTCTCACCTGGAGTCACACTGCAGTGCACACGAGCAGGCTCTCACCTGGAGTCACACTGCAGTGCACACGAGCAGGCTCTGACCTGGAGTCACACTGCAGTGCACACGAGCAGGCTCTCACCTGGAGTCACACTGCAGTGCACACGAGCAGGCTCTGACCTGGAGTCACACTGCAGTGCACACGAGCAGGCTCTGACCTGGAGTCACACTAGAGTACACACGAGCAGGCTCTGACCTGGAGTCACACTGCAGTGCACACGAGCAGGCTCTCACCTGGAGTCACACTGCAGTGCACACGAGCAGACTCTGACCTGGAATCACACTGCAGTGCACACGAACAGGCTCTCACCTGGAGTCACACTGCAGTGCACACGAGCAGACTCTGACCTGGAGTCACACTGCAGTGCACACGAGCAGACTCTGACCTGGAGTCACACTGCAGTGCACACGAGCAGGCTCTGACCTGGAATCACACTGCAGTGCACACGAACAGGCTCTCACCTGGAGTCACACTGCAGTGCACACGAGCAGACTCTGACCTGGAGTCACACTGCAGTGCACACGAGCAGACTCTGACCTGGAATCACACTGGAGTGCACCCGAACAGGCTCTGCCCTGGAGTCACACTGCAGTGCACACGAGCAGGCTCTGACCTGGAATCACACTGGAGTGCACACGAGCAGACTCTGACCTGGAGTCACACTGCAGTGCACACGAGCAGGCTCTGACCTGGAGTCACACTGCAGTGCACACGAGCAGGCTCTGACCTGGAGTCACACTGGAGTGCACCCGAACAGGCTCTGACCTGGAGTCACACTGCAGTGCACACGAGCAGGCTCTGCCCTGGAGTCACACTGCAGTGCACACGAGCAGGCTCTGACCTGGAGTCACACTGGAGTGCACACGAGCAGGCTCTGACCTGGAGTCACACTAGAGTACACACGAGCAGGCTCTGACCTGGAGTCACACTGCAGTGCACACGAGCAGGCTCTGACCTGGAGTCACACTGCAGTGCACACGAGCAGGCTCTCACCTGGAGTCACACTGCAGTGCACACGAGCAGGCTCTCACCTGGATGCACTTCATCAAACCAATTACAGTGACACAGGTTCACACAGTGCAAAGAAATATTCCACAAAATTCTGGTTCTCCCCTCATTCCACAAAGTGAGCCTAGACAAGCACCTCTACCATTTCACTCAAAAACAAAAAAAAACTATGCTTTAAAAGTGCTCAGAATGCAATGCGCATGACATGCAAGTCCAGCTGAGGTAAGGGGTTGTATGAAGGGTTGGGATCATGTTGCTTAATTCTGATTCTGACAAAAAGTCGAAAATAAAAGAAAAAAAGTTCTACAGAGATTGTGGGAGTTAAAATGGTGCAGATGAGAACCAACTTATCTTGAGTTCTTTTTATTCTCTTTGAAAGCCATCAATTGCCCATCCCTGTGCCTGAACATTAAAACCTTTAAAACATATTCTTAGCAAGCCACCATTTTCCCCCAGTCCAATTGCTACGACAGAACTTGTCTCAGAAGGTGGGTGGGCCTGGAAGGTTCATGAAGGACTTGCTCATAAAGAATATTCTGCGTGTGTAGCAGTTGGCTGGCTGGGTGGTTGGTGTTTTGAGTACAAGTCTCATATGCAGCCCAGGCTGGTCTTGAATGCGATATGTAAGGGAGGCTGGCTTTAAACCCCTGATCATCCAGCTGACTTCTCAAGAGTGAGGTTACAGGTTGTGCTCACATTTATTGCAATCATCATAGCTGTCCGGACCGCTGGCGATCTCAGCCTCTGCAGACCTTCGCTCTCCGGTCTGTGCCATTTGGTGGCCAATTTCGGAAGTGTTCTTATTCTCTGAGAGTCAGCAACAGGACCAGGGCTATGGGAAGACACCAGTGAAGCCAGATCCCAGTGCCACAGGCTCACATGCATGCCCGCGTGATTGGCAAGAGCCCCTGTGCCTATAGAGGGCATCCACCGGGCTTCTCAGGCTTCCTTCCTTCTGTAAGGAAGCCCAGACAGTCCACAAAGCACAGGATAATCCTCGAGTGTCCAGGGACCAGATACAGCCTTTTATAATTTTTTTAAAAAAATGCTGCAAGATCCCCGGTGGCAGTAGGTAGCTCCCAAATGGTGGTAGGGGGCCATGTGGCGGCAGACAATGGGCCCTGCGAGCAGCCAGTCCCAGGCAGAGATGGCTGCCTGTCCCTGAGCAGTGGTTGGTCCCAGGCAGGGAGACACATGGTGGGTGGGCAGGAGACAGACATGCATAGACACAACATGCAGGGTGAGGTTGGACATTTATTCAGGGGATTATGGAGGGGGAAGGGGGAAGAGGGGGACAGAGAGAGAGAGAGAGAGAGAGAGAGAGAGAGAGAGAGAGAGAGAGAGAGAGAGAGAGGAGAAAGAGACAGAGAAGGGGAGAAGCAGAGAAGTGGGGAGAGAGGCAGAAGCAAAGCTGCCCCGAGAGGAAGATGGAAATGAGAGCGAGCTCAGGCCAGAAGCTGAAGATCAGCCTGCCTCTGCTGATGGGGGAGGGAGTGGGCTTGGCTTGTCTCTTAAAGAGACAGAAAACCATAACACAGCCTAGTGTGGTTTCCTGAGTTACCTGGCAGATGCCTCTAGTTTCCTCCTGGTTCTGCAGCCGAAATACAGATTGCATCCAATTCTGCCATATTTATGGGGACAGCCCCTGGAAGTCACCAGCAAAATTTAGATGCACAGATAACAGCCTTGAGCCTGTGGTACAAAAGCTGGCAGATAGGACTTGCAACCCAGCCACTCCTGGATTCTGTTGAGGATATTCATGCTGTGCTTGCTGTCAACCATGTTTACAGCCAGACCTCTCTTGCCAAAGCGGCCCGTGCGCCCGATGCGGTGCAGGTAGGTCTCGTTGTCTGGGTTCCTGTCCTTGTCCACAGGAAGGTCAAAATTAATGACGACAGACACTTGTTCAACATCAATACCACGGGCACACACGTTGGTGGTCACCAAGACCTTCTCTTTGCCTTCTCGGAATCGCTCAATCACAGCTGCCCTCTGCTCCACCATCATCTCCCCACTCAGCAGAGCCACCTGGTGGCCCTCCTTGGAGAGCTCCGCTGCCAGCCAGCTAGCTGTTTTGCGGGTATGGCAGAAGATCATGGCTTAGGCGATGGTGATGGCCTGGAACTTCTCCTCTCTGTTATTGCAAACGACATAATACTGTTTGATGGTGTCCAAAGTCTCCTCTTCACGCTTAAGTTTGATGATGTTGGGGTCTGGGACCACCTTCTGGGCAAACTTCCACACTGAGTCTTCAAAGGTGGCAGAGAAGAGCAGCATCTGGCAGTTTCTGGGCAGCATCCTCTGGATGCGGATGCTCTGGTCTTGGTGGCCTTGAGTTGCTATCATCACGTCAGCCTTGTCCAGAACAAACACCTTGATCTTCTTGGGGTCAATGAACTTCACTCAACACTCCAGTCTTTGTTGACCCGCGATCTAGATTGCTACCTTTCCTAGAGTACCCCTGGGAAATTTTCCCATGTCTCCCAGTGGGGCCACAGACCACGTGGACTGGAGGAGGTGGGCTTCCCAAGCAGGGAGTGGGTGCCTGTTGACCAGGCACAATCCTCCTCCTTCACAGGTTCAAACACGTTGTAAAGGGCTTTCTGGTGACCTCCTCCTCCTTCTTCCTCCCCCTTCCCCCTCCCCTTTCCCCTTTCCCCTCCCCTTCTTCTTCTTCTTCTTCTTCTTCTTCTTCTTCTTCTTCTTCTTCTTCTTCTTCTTCTTCTTCTTCTTCTTCTTCCTTCGGTTTTTCAAGACAGGGTTTCTCTGTGGCTTTGGAGCCTGTCCTGGAACTAGCTCTTATAGACCAGGCTTCAAACTCACAGAGGTCCACCTGCCTCTGCCTCCCAAGTGCTGGGATTAAAGGCATGTGCCACCACCGCCCGGCTTCTGGTGACTTATTTGATAGTGTCCCACAAGGTGGACTAGATGGCTAGAGGGAACAGGACAAATGAATCATGAGAATGAGGAGAAACGCTGAGATTACCAGGATGAGGAATCAGAGGAGGTCTGAAAAGTATTATCTACTGTGGTGCAGGAGTTAGGTGGAAAGTCTGAAACCACCTATGGGGGGGGGGCTGACTGGTAGGTAACAAGGGAGCCATGAGAGAGACTGCATCTGGGCCGACCTGCTAGGTAAAGCTTATTTAGGTCACAAGCCTGGGTCAGGGAAAAGACCACCAACATGTGTTTGAATAATGTGTGCTTGATTAAGGCTTATAACTTCCCAAGATTATAAAGGTCTGCTCAGATGAACAGAACCTGACTTAGAGACATATGTCCTGTGACTTCACTAACTGTTCAGTGCCAAGTTCCTAAAACTTTTTAGAGAAGGATAAGGTGCGTTTGATAAATACGGCTTAAGAATTTTTACAGCTTACTCGGGCTAGTAGAAACTAATTGGAAGACATATAGCTAGCCTCTTTTGTCTTTGCTAACTTTGTTAAACTTTAGCTATTTGGGTAAACTGAGTCCTACATGAAACTATGACCCTCTGTAATGGACCATGTAAAAACTAGGAAATTAAGGCTGCCAGTCTCTTCGTGTTCTGTATTTATGGTTCAAACTTTTATTTTGGAGCTAAAGAATCTTCAATTAAATATTAAATTCAAATTTTAAAGGCTAAAACTTAACAGGGATAAAACTCCAAAATCCTAATCTTATGAGAGTCGCTAACTCGTTGTAAACCGTTAAATATAATGAAGACAGACAAGTTAATGTTCAGTCACCTCATCCACGGTCATGTTCTTTAATGTGCTCGGAACTAGGCCCGTGGTCATGCTGTGCTAGTCAGGGTTCTATCGCTGCAGAGACACCGTGACCACAGCAACCCTTACAACGTTTACCTGAGGTGGTGGCTTCCAGTGTCAGCATTTCATGATGGGGGCATGGTCCTGTGCTAAATCTTCAGGCAATAGGAAATGGGCTGAGACACTGGATATGGCTTGTGCATATGGGATCTCAAAGCCTGCCTCCACAGTGACACACTTCCTCCATCAAGACCACACCTATGTCAACAAGAACCTAACTCTGGATCTGTCTTTATTTTTCTATCTCTATCCTTTTCTGATGGCATGAGCCAAACTTCAAACTGCTAAGTGCTGGTAGCCAGGCCCTCCTCTGGAGGCACTGGTGCCTGACTCTGACCCCTTTTGGGGTCCATGAAAGCCAAGCCTAAGCCTGCAGCCCCAGTCTGGAACTGCATTAGACTGGGAGCTGCATTCCATAGCTCCAGCTCCAGGAAGCTGGTGCCCCCCACTGTGGCAGGCACTTTTACTTAGCTTGCTGCTTCTACTTAGAATACTGGCTTTCCCCCCAGCTATCTCAGGCCCTGTGTGGAAATGTAGCAGGCTTTTTCTTTCAGACAACCAACTACCTCCAAAATCATGACATAGAGGCAAATTATTGGTTTTGAATGTTTGGCTTTATCTTAGCTCCTATTTTAGTCTGTTTCTCTTTATCTGTGTTTTACCTAGGGGCTTTTTACCTTTCTTTCTGAATGCCCCACTCCATCTAGGTGGCTAGCTGGCTGACCCAGGTGTCTCCCTCTCTTCTCCCTCATTCTCTCCTCTTGTTCTCTCTTATCTAGATTTGGGAGCTGATTGGTAGCCGAAAAGAAAGAGTCTGCTACAGGGTAGGGTCCCAGTGTGGCTTAGACCCCCAAGGGGGAGCTCACAGACACCAGGAGAGTGTCTACTGAGTCTCAGCACCAAAGTCAGGATTTAGCTGCAGATGGTACCTTGGCAGGTTGGGGCCAAGGTGTTGTTGTTTTAGTCACAAAGTACAACAAACCCACACGGAAGTTTATTAGAGAGGGTAGAACTCAGCCAGCCATGATAAGCTTAATAGGAATAGACCACCTAAAGAAAGTTCTTAACTTCCAACCATTACCATCTGCCAGTGAAGGACCCAGCCAGGATAAGCTTAATGGAGGCCTGAGTCTCAGTAGTTTACCCTGAGGCAATACCTGGAGGCAGGAAGGACCACAAACTTAGATTACCCAGGCACCACCCAGGAACAGACCATCCAAAGAATATTCCTAACATTCCAACCATTGTAGACAGGATCACCTCTCAGCACACACTCACCAGGACGCCCTAGACAAATGTCAGCCAATCAGGGTCCTGAACCTTAGAAACTCCTCACCCCCACCTTTACTACTATAAAAACCCAACTCTAACTAATCTCAGGGCTCTCCATTATTCCAATATGTTGGGCACATGGAAGGTTTGCAAATTTGTATAAAATAAAGGCTCTTTGCTTTTATATACGGGACTCGGTCTCCTTGTTGGTTTTGCGGGGAACTTTGCGGATCTGGGCACAACAAGAGAAGGAGGGTGGGAGGGGATTGTGGTGATCAGTAGGGAAAGGAAGTGAAGAGCCAAACAGGCTTGTTTAAAAGGGAAACTTTGCCCGTGTGTGTAATCATGAATTTTCCATACAACACGTGACCACTGCCATTTTGACTGAGGTTAGGTGACTTCACTGCCATCTTAACTGAGTGGCTTTTCCATACAACATGTGACCTTACCGCCATCTTAACTGAGGCCAGGTGATTTTACTGCCATCTTAACTGAGAGCCAGATCAGGTGACCAAGTCCACCATCTTTACTGAAGTATACCCTGCCTGGTCCCCCAGTTTAGTTATGTTTTTGTCTCTAAATTCCTCTTGCTGACTCTGTTGCATGTGTGTTTTGAACAGTGACATGCCTTTGATAGGGCCCACCAAGAGCATCCACTTCACCCAATTCCTGTTCACTCTGTGTGTGTTCATATATGTAACTTAAATGCACATATGCTTACTGTTAAATGTTATAATTGTCTGTTTATTGCATCTCATTTCAGACTACAAAAACAATAAGTCTCATGTTTTAAACTGGCATTTACTTTTAAGTCTCTTACAAAAGTATTTTATAGTTAATCCAAATTTTTAATCTTAAAACATATTAAGCTGTTTTCTACTATTGTCAGTTCTGCCGTTAACCTTCTATTGCAAGCAGTTTTTTCTTCTTTCTGTCTTTTTATGAGTGTAAATTTCACCTGTTAAGAGCCAGTACAGTCAAGCTCAGACCCAGCTCTTCAGGCAGATTCTATACTGTAGTTACACCTGATAAACAGCCATCAACTTCTCAGAGATCTGGGAAATATGGAATTTAAATATTTAATTTTAAAAAAACCTTTTCATAACAAAAGAGACAGGTTGGCTCCTAGCAGCAGCACTCTACTTCCTCCAAAGAAGACAGAAGACAAATGGGCACACAACAACGTCCATCCGCAATTCACTTCAACTGCCGAGCACTGACCACTGGGAAAAACTGCCTTTCATCTAAACTGAAGATTACCAGAGAGTGGACAGAACCGCTGGAATCGACAGCCTACCTGCTCAAGTCAATGTAGGCTTGTCTTCCTACAGATTTCTTAGCCCACAGGATCTGCTGGAGCCTGGCAGGCCCTGTGCTAAACGGCAAAAGGCAAATCAAGACCTTCAGCGACCATGGAGGCCCCTGAGGAGTAGCTCTAGGTGCAAACCAAGTAAGTTCTCTGTCGTTTTTTTAATCAGTAACTCAAGTAAAAATGTATCCTTCCCAAAGATCTCTGATGCAGTTTGACATCTAAGAGGTTTTGTCAGTTTAAAAGGACAACCTCACCAAACAATTCTCAGTAAAATACAAATACAAGATCTGCAAGTTATAAAGGTGTGAGAACAAATACAAGTTAATCAAATTTCTTTCTCATGCTGCCTTCCATAGTCTTAAAAATACTTTTCATTGTGCAAATATATCTGTCACAGTCATTCTGACATAAATATGCTACTGTTTATACAATGTATATGTCTAAAACTTCTGTTTTCACAAACCCAAAGAATTCTTGTGAGTTCCAGTGAGCCGAATTAAAGGATCCACATTAAACAGCTCAGATACACCCCTTTCAATTCCCTGGTGCTAATTTTCTTTTCCTAAATTTAACTTTGTCCTCTGTTCTGCCAATACCTTAAAGAGGCATTTCCATACCATAAACAACAGACAGGAGCAAAGAGACCAGCTATGCCTGGATGTGACCAGCACCTAGCCCTTCTCAGGTCCCCCCACACACAAAGACAACACCCATAAATAAGCAGGAAGCAGTCTTGATAATCTGTCGTCCAATTCCCTCAACTTGTGGTGCCTAACTTATTGCCTTTTTATTATAAGAAGAGATGAGAATGTAATGATCCATTCTGTCTCTTTAAGAGACAAGCCATGCCCACTCCCTCCCCTGTCCACTAAGGCAGGCAGATCTTCCTTCCTGCTTGCAGCCTGAGTCTCTTCCTTTTCTGTCTCCCTCTCAAAGAGGCAGCTTCGGTCTCTTCCTTCTCTCCTTCTTTCCCTCTCTCTTTCTCTCTCTCTCACCTCTCTCTCTCTTTCTCTGCTCTTCTCTCCCTTCCCTTCCATACTCCCATAACCCACTAGATAAATATCCAACCTCACTCTGAATGGCATACCTATTTGTCTGTCTCTCACCCACTGCTGCCACATGGCTTGCCACCTGGGACCAGCTGCCTTGGGAGACCTGCAGGTCTCCGGCATGGTCTCATGTGTCATCCCTGCCTGGGATTGGGGCCCATTGCCTGTCCCCACTTGGGGACTGCCGCAGCAGCTGCTGGGAATCCTGCAGCATTTTTTATTAATCCATTTCAATGTATACAGAGCCTTATGCAGCCATGCAACACATGACATAGTCTCGTAGCACGTGATGTAGTGATGCATGACTTTAGGGCCCCTGGGCTGACTAAGTATTTGCCTGAATGCTGGTGTGCACATCATGCCAGATGACAGGGGACAGGGTGAGTATAATGCTGGGATCCTAACAGGTCTGCACTAACACGTAACATCTCTAACCCAAGAGGTTTATGGAGCAGGGACATAAGAGAGAGATACGGACAGACAGACAAGACTGGAAGACAGAGAGAAAGAACAAGAGAACAATCTTGGATAGCAGGGACCTTTGAACAACTAGTGATGAAGTAGCTGCTAAGTCACTAAGTCCCCTGAGCACAGGCTGGGAGTGATTTCTAATATCTAGCCCTTTGTATTTCTCCCAGTCAACCAAAAGCAAAAAACTACTATAGATACCAGGGGCCCTAAAATCAAACCCCCCAGATTATGAATCTATGATTCAACTCATTCTCCTAGGGGGATATAAGGCTATAAGGCTACTAAACTATATTTACACCATCTCGTGAAAGTATTCCTAAGAATAATTTTAATTGCTAAAACTACCTTGAAAAAACTGGTCTCCAATTTCTTAGACCAGCCACAGATTCCTATACAGTGTGTCCTTGCTAAGCATCTGGAATTGGAACCCCATAGAAGAAGTATTGTGTTTTGGTCTATGTCCTTCCTCAAATATATACATACATAGGTACATACATACATAATACACACACACACACACACACAAACACACAAGAGTTGGAAAGAGCTGAGGACTCCATTTTGACCAAAACAACCACCTTAGAGGCCAGAGGCCTGCCCTATCAGCAACCTGAAGTCCCTAAGACAATTGCAAGAATTTAAACTATTCTAGGAATGCAAAAGACTCAGGATATTATCTCCTGCCTAAGAAGTACACCTCTGCTGGAAGAAACTGATTTTTGCCTTAAAAACCCCACCTGAGTCTAGCCAGAACTGTAGTCCTGAATCCAACTGTCTTAGTGTTCTGTTGCTGTGAAGAGGTACCATGACCATGGCAATTCTTGCAAAAGGAAGCCTTTAATTGGGGCTTGCTTGCAGTTTCAGAGGTTTAGTCCATGTCTTAGGGTTTACATTGCTGCGACAAAACACCATGCCCCCCCTCCCCCAAACTAAGTTATTTGGCTTACACTTCCACATTGCTGTTCATCATAGAAGGAAATCAGGACAGGAATTCAAACAGGGCAGGATCCTAGGGGCAGAAACTAATGCAGAGGCCATAGAGGGGTGTTGCTTACTGGCTTGCTCTTTATGGTTTGCTTTCTTACAGAACCCAGGACCACCAGCCCCGGGATGCTGCAACCTTACATGAAGACACAAGTCTTCAAAGAACACTAAAGTGAGGCATGGTGGTACACACCTATGATCTCAACATGTGAGAGATGAAAGCTGTGTAATTCTCTTTTAAAGATATAGTGGGGAGGGAGGCCAGTCCCATGAGGGACAGCCGGTCCCACAAGGGGTAGTGGTGGGTGACCTGAGGCCTCGGCAAGTCCCCTGAGGCCTTGGTGGGTCACCTTGGCAGGTAAGAGACAGACAGATACATCATGCAGAGAGAGGATTTGGGTATAGTTTATATAGTGGGTTATGGAGGGGAAGAAGGAGAGGGAGAGAGGAGAGAGAGAGAGAGAGAGAGAGAGAGAGAGAGAGAGAGAGAGAGAGAGAGAGAGAGAGAGAGAGGAGAGACAGAGAAAGCAGAAGTTACTGTTGTTCTGCTCTGTTGCTGAGCTGCTGCACCACAGGCCATAGTGGGGAGCAAAGACTGGAATTGAAAACAGTTGCCTTGCAGATCTGACTGATCTTGCCAGTTTCCATGAGACCAACAGTAGTGGTGGCAGGGATAGTCTGAGGAAAAGTGGAGCTGGCGGGACACAGGCGGAGCGTTTACAGGTGGGTGGGGCTGATATTCCATAGCTGAAAACGTGAAAACCTGCAAGAACAGCGACACCATGGGGCTTATAGGAGGACGCCTCCTCCCTACAGGGGGGATGTTGATGAACAGTGACACCCCAAAGCCTATAGGAAGACGTTTCTTCTCTACAGTGGGGTGCTGAAGCCTGACTGGCTCTGGTCCGGGTGACTTGGAAGCCAGAGAGGCTAGAGTCTCTCTGAGCAGTCTCTTACAGGGGGGACTACTTACGAGTGGTCCAAAAGAAGGGAAAAGAAAAGGAAAGGAAAGGAAAGGAAAGGAAAGGAAAGGAAAGGAAAGGAAAGAAAAGAAAAGAAAAAAGAAAAATCAGAGAAGCCGGGATGTGTTGGCACACGCCTTTAATCCCAGGCAGAGACAGGCGGATCTCTGTGAGTTCAAGGCCAGCCTGATCTACAAGAGCTAGTTTCAGGACAGGAACCAAAAGCTATGGAGAAATCCTGTCTCGAAAAATCAAAAAAAAAAAAAAAAGAAAAAGAAAAGAAAAATCCGAAGGACCCCAGGCCCCAAAGTGAACACACTGCTCAGTATGTGCAGTGCTAGCATGGGTGGACTACCCTGGGTCATCTGATCATGTTTTTAGCTATGGGAAGCAGAGATGAATGTCAATGAAGGGCTCAACCATAGCCATGAAGGCTTTCCTCCATTTCTAGGAACACCAAAGGATTGCTGGGAGCTCAACAGTCAATTTCTCAGGCTCAGAGAAACAGATTAGCTGACTGGAAGGAGAAAACTTGCCACCAAAGCTGTGGGTATGCATAGAGGTTGGTGTTTAGGCAGATAGAATGTGGGGCTATTGTAAAGAAACCCAGTTCCTGAGCCCAGGGTTCCACATGTCCTCAGCTGGCCTGCCTGAGGGCAGGAGGGAATGTGGAGAGAGCATAGCAGAGTCATAGAGCACCAATGTTATGCTAAAAATAAAATGGCGCCATTCCCTAAGGGGTCCATGGGCCATGAGGCAGGGAGCTGTGCAGCAGAGTCAGTCCCATGAGGAGCCGTGGCAGATGAGAGACAGAGATGGATAGGCACACTATGTAGAGTAAGGTTGGATATTTATTTAGTAGATTATGGAGAGGAAAGGTAAAGGGAAGAGGGAGGGAGGGAGGGAGGAGGGGGATGAGAGAGAGAGAAAGAGAGAGGTGGGAGGGGAGAGGAGCCACTTCTGGGGGGCTTGAGAGTCACCTGGGAATGCTTTGCTCATTAAACCTGGACTTTTGATTCAATTTGATCTGGCTTATTACATTAGCACAGAAACCTACTACCGGGGATCCAAATACTTATCATCTGGTGCTGAACTGGGTAGGGTTGAGTCTTTCCTGCAGCCACATGGTTATGGGAAGCCACTCCCCGTTTCACCCCACCCTCTGCCAGACCGAATTGGCTTTTGACTCTGTAAGTAACCGATTCTAAGTCATTGCCTCTCAAGGTTCAGGAACTCTTCCAATCCTACTTTGGGGGTACCCTGCCAGGGCAAGGCACCACCAGGGCAAGCCCAATCCATTTCCTGAGCACAGTTTGTCTTTGTTATGTGGGGCCTTCTATCCAAAGACACCTCCTCCCTCACCTCTTGACCCCAGGCTATCTCGTGGGATACCCTCCCTGCCTTAGTGTTTGGTCTACAGCAGAGGCTTGGAAGTGGGCAGCACCAAGTCTAAATCCAATCCCTGGTTGCTGCAAAATTAATCCAAATGGGGGCTGTCACACACCATATGACAGGTGTCATGAGCTTTGCACTCCGCCTCCCTTCCCTTCTCCCCCATACTATGCTAGAATTCTACCCACCTACTCCACCTGTAACAAATCTGTTGTCCTTGAATAAACTCTGCTATACCTTCCTCTCTCCTAAAACCCTTTTTCCAAATCCTCCACTTGCTGTTCCAGCTCGCTCATCCAGTCTTTCTTTAGATCTTGGGCAGCCTGCACTGATACTCTGTTTTTCAGTTTTCCTCCACAGTGGCTTCTACTCTGGGCTCAGGTGCACGAGGAGCTTCTGCTTGGAAACCCATGGTTCTGAGTCTGCCTCGGACCCTGCTGCCCGCGAGCCTGGCACCATGAGAGGCAGTGCCTGGTCACCCACAGCGGGCTTCCCAACCCTTTAGGAGCCATGTTATGGTCAGGAAACATCTTTTATTTCTATGGTTTCTTACATGCTGCTCTACACTGTAAAGTTACATTTCAGGATTTTTAAGTTGGTCATCTGACATGGTTTCCCGTGGAAATTTTGTTTATCTTTCTGCTAAAGAGCCCCATCTATTCTGTGTATGGATGGGTCTGTGCCTGGATGTGCCTTCAGGCTTGGTTGGATGTGTGAAAGGAGGTGGCCACTGTGTGTTTGTTTCTGACTGGTCTTGGATGCCTGAGTTTATGTGTTCTGTGTGTCTGGTAACAGCTAGCTGCCTGGGCTCAGGATTTGCCTCTGGGCTTTGCTGAATCTGACATAATGACAGAGAAAGTTACTTTATGCTGTTCTACCTTATTTAAAAAGAAAAAAAATGGCTAAGAAATTGGGTATGGGTAAAAATCTGTGACAAAAAAAATTAACTTAAACTGGTAACTCCAAACTGGAATGCTCTGAAAAACAGCACAGTCATGGCTCCTCTCCCCGAGTTGCTCAAGACTGTTCCTACAGCATATTTAAGCACCAGTCCCTAAACCTGCCATGTGATTTCTCCTCCTCCCTCCCATGCCTCACTTCTGGGGGCCTTGAGAATTACCTGGGGTGCTTTGCTCATTAACCCTGGTCTTTTTAATTCAGCTTGATCTGACTTATTGCATCGGTGAAAAACCCACTGCCAGGGATCCAAAAATAGTTATCACTTCAATCTTATGACTTCAATTTGTCAGACTTGATCTGTTTGTCTTAATGTGGTGAGCTGTAATCTCAGCAATTGGGAGGTAGAGTCAAGAGGATAGGAGTTCAAAGAGGCTAGGGAGGCTCCATAGTGAGTGCAAGGTCAGCTAAATAAGGCTCCTTTGACTGGTATGAAACTAACTACAGGGACCAAACTGATCTCAAACTCACAGAGATTGATTGGCCTTCTTTTGCTTTCCAAGTGCTGGACTGAAAGAGCTGTTTCAGTATGTGATTGGCTACTTACTCAGCCCTACGTATTTACTGGCCCATCCCGTGGCCAGTGACGCTAAGTCTGAGGACTGGAGAATATGGCAAAGATCTGATATGGGGGATAACCAGGGGACTGCAGGCATTTGAGCTCAAGAGTAACACAAACAAAACACTTCCCATTTTTTTTATTGAAGCAAGCAAAACATGGGGCAATGTTTACAGTTAGCTTATGCAATACAAGACCTGTGAAGGACGGTGAGGGACTACACCCAGTGTCTTTGGCCTTGTGAAGAGCCAAGAACATTTCTCCCAGGCCTTTGCTTTCCCCAGAGATAATGTGGACATGCCAGGCACTCCCTTCAATGTCCTTGCTTCCAAGAGTTCACTTCTCATAGCTTGTGCAGTTCTTTCTAGAAGGCACACCATGCAAAGAACTCTGTCCCACCCATAGCTCACAATACATTCACAGCTTTCTTACACAGGCCCCCACATGGAGTAGCTTTTGAATGTCTGGCTCCTGTAGGGAAAAAAGAAAAACAAAATGAGGGAGAGGGGAGGAGGACAAAGACCCTTTATATCTCCTGGAAGCTGCTTTGGTCTGATAAGGCTCCAACAGTTGTGCAAGGGTGGAGGCTGCCTGTATCTGTCTGCCCCTCTACCAGCAATAGCAGCAGGGGCTTGTAAGATGGCTCTGCTTCTTACACAGGCACACATGACCTGAGGACCAGAGCTTGGTGCTGTGGGACAATGGTCTTTTATCCTGTTATTTGTATTACTTTTAATAAAATGCTGATTGGTCAGTAGCCAGGCAGGAAGTATAGGTGGGACAACAAGAATTCTGGGAAGAGGGAAGTTTGAGTCTGCAGTCGTGATCCAGACACAGAGCAAGCAAGATGTGAATGCCTCGCTGAAAAAGGTATCAAGCCACGTGGCTAACATAGACAAGAATTATAAGCTAATGTAAGTTATAAGAATTAGTTAATGAAGCCGGGCGGTGGTGGCGCACGCCTTTAATCCCAGCACTCGGGAGGCAGAGGCAGGCGGATCTCTGGGAGTTCGAGACCAGCCTGGTCTACAAGAGCTAGTTCCAGGACAGGCTCCAAAACCACAGAGAAACCCTCTCTCGAAAAACCAAAAAAAAAAAAAAGAATTAGTTAATGAGAAGCCTGAGCTAATGGGCCAATTAGTTTATAACTAATGTAGACCTCTGTGTGATTAATTGGGATTTAACAGCTGCAGGTCGGGTGGGACAGAAACTTCTGTCAATAAATGGTGCCCAACATGTGGACAACTGCATCTACATAAAGCCTGAGAGAGCTTGGGAAGTAATTCTAGACATAAAATAATAGAGTTAAGTATGGCTTATTGATAGCAGCACTTTCTTGGGTGGGACAGAAAAACCTCAGACAACAGCTTAGATACCCAGAACCCATATGAAGGCCAGGCAGGCTGGTGCCACCTGCAGTTGCGGCACATGGGATACAGGCACAGAATCCTCAGCACAGGCTGGCGGGCAGACTAGCTGGACTCTGAGGTCTGCACTGGGGAAGAGAACAAGATGGAAAAGCAACAAAGAAAGACACCAACGTCGGGCCTACTCACACACACACATGCACGCACGCACGTACGCACGCACGCACGCACGTGCTTGCTCACCACACAGTTTTTAGAGCATCAATATACATCAGGAACAGAAGTCTCAATATTTAGAGAGCCATATTGCCTCCCCCATCACAACTTTTACATAAACTGCCCCAGGAACACACACATAGATGCCGAAGTGAGGGCTGAAACTGACCAAAAGAACCACAAATTTTCACTTAGACTTTCCCTGGAAATTGCAGGCTTCACAGCCTGAAGGCTGACCTAGAGTGTGTCAGGAGCCCAGACGACAAGGCAGGGTCTTGAGACTTTCTACTTACTCTCAGAATCCCCTTTATAGCCTTTCTCAAAAAGATTTCTTATTTTTAATTATATGCTTGTGTCTGTGTAAATGAGAGCAGGTGCCCACGGAGCCAGAAAAAGTGCCCTATCCCCCTAGAGCTGGACTTACAGGTGACTGTGAGCGCCCAGGTTTGGTGGCCCCATCCTCTGCAGGTGCAGCACCTATCTTAGCTGCTGGACCATCTCTCCAGCCCTGGGTTTGTGTGTGGTCTATTTTGTGTTCTGTTAGCAGAGCCGCAAGTGCTCACTTTTGGTTAGTGTTGGGGAATATTACTTGTCCTGTGTGAAGTTGTGTCACTGTGATTGGCTTAATAAAAATCTAAGTAGCCGATAGCTAGACAGGAAGTATAGGCAGGACTTCTGGACAGAGGGAGCATAGGGAAGAAGAGATGGAGAGTCGTCTGCTGGATGCAGGGGGAGCAAAATGGCCAGGGCAGAGTAAAGGTAGCTGAGCCAGGTAAAAGAAGGTAGATTTCAAAATCTGGGTTAATTTAAGTTGTAAGCACTCGTTGGGAACAAGCCTAAGCTAAGGGCAAGCTTTCATAGTTAATAAGACTCCGTATCTTTGTGTGTGTGTGTGTGTGTGTGTGTGTGTGTGTGAGCTGACGGCCCAAAGAAAAATCTGGCTACAGGTTGGTTTGCATGTTTCAGTCTTTTTACTTCCAACCTGTGTCTAAGATGGAAGTGAGTTTTTTACAGAAAATGTATACTTGGCTTCTTTAAAAAAAAAAGTCATTTAGGCAACCTATGTCATTTTCCTGGGTAGCTTAGCCCATGCGTGTGAGGGCGCTGCTGTGGGGAGGGCTTGTGGTCACAGTTCGCTAACACCCTGGGTCTGAGAGCTTTCGTTCCCCTTTCCTTTTTTTTTTTTTTTTTTTTTTTTTTTGGTTTTTTCAAGACAGGGTTTCTCTGTAGCTTTTGGAGCCTGTCCTGGAACTAGCTCTTGTAGACCAGGCTGGCCTCGAACTCTCAGAGATCCGCCTGCCTCTGCCTCCCGAGTGCTGGGATTAAAGGCGTGCGCCACCACCACCTGGCTCCCCTTTCCTTTTTATTAGTTTCCATTTTGTTGAGGCTCAGGTGTTGAAATAGGGGCAGCGGGGCTGCGTCCCCGGCACCCCCGCCGCCTGCACGGCTAGCTTTAGTTTATGCCCCGAAATAATTACACGGAAACTGTATTCTTTTAAACACTGCCTGACCCATTAGTTTCAGTTTCTTATTGGCTAGCTTTTACATATTGATCTAACCCATTTCTATTAATCTGTGTAGCCCACGAGCTGGCTTACCAGGAATGATCTTAACCTGCATCTGTCTGGAGTGGGAGAACCATGGCGACTCCTTGACTCAGCTTCTTTCTCCCAGCATTCCGTTCTGTTTACTCCGCCTACCTAAGGGTTGGCCTATCAAATGGGTCTAGGCAGTTTCTTTATTAATAAGAAATCACTCCCACATCATTTCCCCTTTTTCTGTTTAAACAAAAAAGAAAGGCTTTAACTTTAACATAGTAAAATTACATATAGCAAAACAGTTATTAAGCAAGAATCACAGTTACAATATTTATATCTATTTTATCTTTTATCATAACAATGGAAAACTATAACTACCTATCCATTCTTCAACTCCATCAAAGACTCCAGAAGGATATAATATTACCTAAGTAAACAAGAAAATGACAGAGACATCTCGCTGCCTGTACAGTCACTCAAAGTTCCTCTGTACCGTTGGGGCATCCATCTTCAGCCTTCAGGCCCATAGTATCCAGCAGACATTTCCATGAAGCAGGCAATTTCAAAGACAGTTCAGTCACTATCTGCTGTGTCCTGCAGAATGTCTCACAGACTCTTTCATGAGTCATGAACCCCAAAAGACCGTCTCACTTTTAGGCAAGTTCAGCAGTCCTCTCTCTGCGGGTTCTCTGTGTCCATTTTATGCAACAGTCCAGGCAAGAGCAGTTTCTTGCCCAAATGGCTATTAAACTCCATAAGGATCCTCTTCGATGCCCATCTTCCTCTCGAAGTAGATTGGTGCCACCAGGAGCAGACATGTCTCATTGTCATGAAAAGTCCTAAGTTATTAAAATATTTTAAATGCCATATTCTGCAGCCTTTGAGAGATATGAAGAATGCCTATCTGAAATATATCTCTATATATCTAGAAAATCTAAGTGACATGACTACAAACTTGACTATTATTTATGATTATCCATCAACAACCTATATTTCCTAATTATACATTACATTTTAAAAATGAACTACACAATCACAAACCTTAATCAAGATCAGAAATACATATACATATAACAAAATTGACCTTAAAATCCACACCAATGCAAATTATTCATACCTATATCATTTCCCCCTTTAAACGTAAAAGAACATTTATAAACAATATTTTGGGAACATGGGCGCAGTTTTTTCTCTCCTAACTGCTTCCTGCTGAATGGGGGCGTCGTTAATTAGGTCTTTCATGGTATAACCTGTGTGCTAGTTTCATCCCAGTTGGCAGTTGAGCGAAGCAATTTTCTGAAGATGTTCACTGCAACCTTTCAGGAGGGCGTGGTCTATCATACCAAATCGGGATAGATGCAATCCACAGGGTCTGGTCCTCTGTGAAAACAAAAGAAGACCCTCTCCAAAGCATCATATTCTTAGGCCCAAATTTTGAAATCGTAATACCCTTATATCCATTCTGGTTTAGCTTGGCAGCCATGTAATGAAATGTCTCTCTGTACTTAGCTCCTTCACAGTCAAAAATTTTAAAGAAAACACAATGTACATAATCCAGACTCTCTGTGAATTTTCCATTTTTACGTGGCTTATTTTTCTTTATTTCTTTTAATCTATAACTATCTGTACTCTGTCTCTTTAAAGACTTTACCTTTTTTTTTAAACCATTAACTTTATTCTCTATATTCTTTTTCTTCTCTCTCTCAAGCCTATGTACATTCATCCAACAGTGTGACTCATTTAGTGGTCTGAATCTGTCCTATTGTGAATCTGCAATTTTTTACTATCCAGGAGCATTTCTTAAAATGTTAAGCAGTTCTAAAAACTGAAGTTGCACCATGTACAGGTAATACGGTAATAAGGTACAGCCAGTTTCCTGCAGAGTCTAAACCTTAACTGCGCTGTTTTTATGGTAATTACGGTAGTTCCTGCCTGAGACCAGCACAGTTCATCATGGCGGAGAGCCGAGCAGCTCCTGCCTCAGAGCCATTTGGTGCCCCTGAGCCACACACAGTTCCAGGCACACAGCAGTCCACATTGCCATCAAGCAATCCGTAGAGCTTTACTCCAAATGCTCAATTTAAAAGCTCTGTCTCCCACAGGGGCCAGACAGAGATCACAATGGCGGCACAGCCCCAGTTTAAAACAGCAGCTTTTTTCCTGTTGCGGCTGCTGAGTCAGGAAATTCTCTCTGCAGCATGCCACCCACAAGCAGCAAAAAACTGTGTTAAACTCTCTCTCTCCTTTTTAAAGCCCTCTCAGGTTTTTAAGTGGATTTAGTCCATCACGTCTGGGCGCCACTCTGTTGAAATAGGGGCAGCGGGGCTGTGTCCCCGGCACCCCCGCCGCCTGCACGGCTAGCTTTAGTTTATGCCCCGAAATAATTACACGGAAACTGTATTCTTTTAAACACTGCCTGACCCATTAGTTTCAGTTTCTTATTGGCTAGCTTTTACATATTGATCTAACCCATTTCTATTAATCTGTGTAGCCCACAAGCTGGCTTACCAGGAATGATCTTAACCTGCGTCTGTCTGGAGTGGGAGAACCATGGCGACTCCTTGACTCAGCTTCTTTCTCCCAGCATTCCGTTCTGTTTACTCCGCCTACCTAAGGGTTGGCCTATCAAATGGGTCTAGGCAGTTTCTTTATTAATAAGAAATCACTCCCACATTACTCAGGTAATACAGCGCTGTCCCAGAGTCCCTGATGAAAGGACAAAGGTCCAGTCTGGGGCTGAAGCCAGGGCCTCGAAGAACTCAAGGTTGTGGCTTTTGGGGATCCAACTCTGCCCTGAGCTGTGGTCATCAGCCCCATGGCAGCTGTGACTGATTGCCCTGTATTCTCTTGTTAACATTGTCTGACTTAGCTCTCCACTGACCTTGGCCATATCCCGGTAACTAGTATAGAGATGCTGTTCTTCTTCAAACTTGCTTGGCGTAAGTCATCAGCTCATGCAAGACCTGCTGCTCCCTGCTTTTTTGCTTTTGCCTTCTTTATTTATCATCTCAGATCTTCCCCGGACACCATGCCATTTGGGATCCTTACTCCTGGGGGTTCAGGTTACTCTTTTTGTTGGTACTTTTTATTGTTCAGATTTGGTAGGAGCAAGCTTCAATTCCCTTCTCATTTCCTTTCTTGCATATGTGGATGGTTTCTGCTTTAATGTGCTATTTTATCAATTCTTGGCAAGCTTCAAACCATGTATTCTGATCATGTTGGTCCTCTTACTCTCCAAAATCTAGCCCCATAGAGGATTATACAAAACATCCTAAAGCTATGTTAATTGCTTTTAGAGAGATGTGAACTTCATTTTTTTTCTAGACAGTGTTTCTCTGTAGCTTTGGAGCCTGTCCTGGAACTAGCTCTTGTAGACCAGGTTGGCCTCGAACTCACAGAGACCCACCTACCTCTGCCTCCTGAATGCTGGGATTAAAGTGCACACCACCGCCCGGCCCTATTACATATTTAATAAATAAAAATCACGATTGTGGTGAACTCACAAATAAAAGCATCACACAGTTAGATGAAGATAGCCATTCACACACTTACCCCATCTCAAGCCCTGTACAAAACAATTCTCCAGAGCGGTGGTTCTCAGCCTTCCCGACGCTGTGACCCTTTAATACTGTTCCTCATGTTGTGCTGACCCCAGCCATAAAATCGCTTCCGATGCTACTTCATAGCTGTAATTTTGCCACTGCTACGAATCGTAATGTAAATATCTGATATGCAGGCTATCGGATATGTGACCCCTGTGAAAGGGTCATTCCACCCTGACAGGGGTCCCCACCCACAGGCTGAGAACTCCTGTTCTATACACTTAGAATTGCCGTTCTGAAGCTGGAAAGCTTTGCTAAGGATTTTACACTTCCACCGTCAATTACATTTCTATGCTGTTATCTACCACAACAAAAGAAGAGGAAAGACGGCAGAGTTGAAACTGGAAAGCAATGCTCTTCTGTCCTCGTAACGACTCATGAGACCTTGCTTGCTCCTTCGGACATTGTCACCCTCACAGCTGTCTCCACACATCCAGACCTACATCGCGGGGTGGGGTCCACATATGAGAGACAATGAGCAGAGCTTTCGACATTAAACTCTTCTCCTGAGGGTCAGAAAGATGCTCTTCCAGAGGACCCCAGTTTAGTCTCTAGCACCTACTTCAGGTGGCACCCTAGTTTTAGGGGATCCAACACCTTCTTCCTTAGACACCAACACACACACACTAAAAAAGAAAAAAGAAAGAAAGAACATATGTCCTTAAAAAAAAATTTTTTTTTTGATTTTCGAGATAGGGTTTCTCTGTAGCTTTTGGTTCCTGTCCTGGAACTAGCTCTTGTAGACCAGGCTGGCCTCGAACTCACAGAGATCCGCCTGCCTGTGCCTCCTGAGTGCTGGGATTAAAGGCGTGTGCCACCACCGCCCGGCTCATCCTTAAAATTTTTAAAGCCAGGCGTGGTGGCACACACCTTTAATCCCAGCATTTGGGAGGCAAAGGCAGGTAGATCTCTGTGAGTTCAAGGCCAGCCTGGGTTATTGAATGAGTTCCAGCACAGCCAGAGCTCTACAGTGAGACCAAGTCTCAAAAAACAAACAAACACAAAACCGACTTTACTCCTTTACTTCTCCACCTCCACTAATGTAAATACTTATGAAAGAGTGAAAACCAGTTAAGAACGCAAATGCCCAAAGGCTTTCCGTCCCTCCCACTCTGTGGAGAGCTCGCCTTTACATCTCATCAGGCTGGAGTTGTGTGTCCTCTTTAATAAAGACCAAAACTTGAAGAACTCTAAGATTTCTGTTTCTTGACTGGGCGTGGTGGTGCACACCTTTAATCCAGCACTCGGTAATCCAGCAGAGGTAGGTGGATCTCTGTGAATTCAAAGATAATAGTCCTGTCTATATAGAAAGGTACAGGATAGCCAGGGCTAACCAGAGAGCCCTGACTCAATATTTTTTCTTTTTAAATTATTTATTTAATTTTTTTAGATTATGATTTAATTACATCATTTTCTCCTTCCCTTTCCTGTTCTCTGCCATGAGGATATTAGACCAAACTTCCGAAACTGTAAGCAAAGCCCCAATTAAATGCTCTCTTTGATAAGAGCTGCCTTGGTCATGGTGTCTTTTCGCAGACCAGAACAATGACTGTAGTAGGCCATAGGCAGGTGCTCCACCACTGAGGTGTATCTCCAACTGGTAACAATTTCACTTCAGCCTCATAGTAGCGAATAATTTTGCTGCATGTTAGCAGGAGTGTTCCCTCTTTTTTTTTTTTTTTTTTTTTTTTTTTTTTTTGGTTTTTCGAGACAGGGTTTCTCTGTGGCTTTGGTTCCTGTCCTGGAACTAGCTCTGTAGACCAGGCTGGTCTCGAACTCACAGAGATCCGCCTGCCTCTGCAGTGCTGGGATTAAAGGCGTGCGCCACCACCGCCCGGCCAGGAGTGTTCCCTCTTACAGCACTTTAAATATTTCAACCCATACCTTCCAGATTCCAAGCTGCCCACTCAGATACTTCTGGAGGCTGTCTAGTCCAGGTGAGGAACTGTGCTCTGGCTTTCAAAATTATCTCCGTGCCCACTGCTGCTGACGTGCACAGAAACATGCACCACTTGCTCTATCAGCCACTGGAAACCATTCTCAGAGACCATGGGACTCTGTGACTCACACACACACACACACACACATACACACACACACACACACACACCTGGTAGCCAGCATTTAAAACAATTGTCAGTGAACAAAATGCTACATGCAGTGTACAATGCTCGAGAAAGTCTTTGTCAGAGATGATAACATGCTCCGTTGTTCCTGCACCGTGCTGTTAAATCATATCCCCAAAGTGTGTGTTTTATGTGCACCACACGTAGCTAAGTACAGTGTTCCTCTGAGATAACTGGCACCTGAGTCACCTAAGTCTAGTGGTGCTCACTGTGAGAAGCCTTGTAAACACGGCACTGCCAGAAGCCAGCATTCCGCTCGGGCAGAAAGGACTGCCGTACTCACGCCATCTTCTGTGGAGCTAGTCTCATGGAGAAAGCGCAACACCGAGTCTTTCACAAATCTGTCCCCTAATAAATGCAAAGATGAGACCTGTGTGGATAGACGGTATCAGATGAACAATGCTAAGCATGATGATTCACGGAGATGATGTGAGGCTCCCTCGGGAATGTGGCTCATGTGTCAAACACAGCATTAAAACGTAGAAAATCTGGGCGCAGTGTGCACATCTTTAATCCTAGCACTCAGGGGCAGAAGTTTGAGGATCTCTGTGAGTTTGAGGCCCGCTTAGTCTACAGAACAAGTCCCAGGACAGCCAGGAGTACACACAGAGAGACCCTCTCTCAAAATAAATAAATAATCATAGAAGAACACAGTACCGGATACCCATCTTTGTAAACACAATGCTTCACTCCCAATCACTCATGCATCTGCCTACTTAAACACAGACTAAAGATATATATTAGTGATCAACACCCTGCACACACCATATTCTGCTGAACACAATGGTCCACGGGTTTAACCTGCATTCAGTAGTTCAGGAAACCTGATGTTGTCAGTCCAGAGACTAGTCATATGGACACAACCTAGGAACACAGCATTGCTTGCATCTTCACCCTCTTTGGTTGCCGCATGGTATTTGGGGATAGACAGTGATCAAATGTGCCTCTGTCTCCTCCTTGCCATTGGCAGTTGCCCCACTTTTCACAGTGTCATAATGCACCTGCCCTGAGGTCGTGTGACAGCACGGCTCTCTATTTGCTGTGTGATACATATGTGACAATATGACGCACGTATACATGAATAAGGTGTATGTCCCCTCTTTCAGTCATTGCAGGGCTTAGTATTTTCCATAGTGACATGATGCAGCCGAGTTTCATGGTCTTTGATGTTATATGACATCCTCTGTAACACTGTGACATAGTATGAATCAAGAACTGGCTCCTCTTTGGGTTATTAGATAAACGTTAGATATTAGATGTATTCTGTAGTGACACAAAGTGACAAAAAATGTGTGTCCCCTGCTGCTGTCATATACTTTATATGGAATAGTGTAAACCAATCTGAGCCTTCTCTCAGTTGTCACATGTACCATGTGATGTGTGACTGATAACCTCTGTCCTCTCAACTGATACATCCCATCTCTACACACGTAATGTAACTCAGGTCCGCATCCCAGCTCATCTTGCACATGATATTTTGTGTAATGGAGAGTGAAGACTCAGAGCTGATATGCTTATTCTTCGTCCCTATGAGGACAGATGGCAGCCCTGGCACATCATGTCACAACGTCACAGATGATGTCACATCACTCGAACAACAGACTGTGGCTCACTGTCTGCATGCCATCTCTAGACTGCCATGTTAAACAACAAGGTGAAAAACTGTAACTCCGGCCTCCATTCCTGACCATCTTAAGGGACCATCTATGTGCAGTGGCCTGATGTGACGCAGCACGGTGCTCTGTTCTCCTCTGGGCCACTGTGTGACGTCACAATGTACTATGATCAGTCTCCATTCCTTTTCCATTCCTTCTCATATGACATATAATATGACTTAGTTGTAAGATGTGTGGAGGTATGTATCTTCCATTAGATGTCCTATGCTATCACAGATGACATGGTGGTGTAATGAAACCCCAGTCTTCATCCTTCTTGGCTGTCATAGGCTGTAATATGCTACCTAGGGAAGCAATGTGACCCAGCTTTCAGCTTTCGGGGACATCATAAGATAGACAGTAATATTGTGTCTCGGGCATGTGTCCCTTTGGGCTCAGTTTGTGTCTTAATCAGTGTGCTAAAGAGACACTTAAGAATTGCTCACACTCCAATATCCATAGATGAGCATGTGAACATTTAATGACTTTTTTAGAGCCAGGGTCTCGTGGATCTCAGGCCAGCTTGGAATTCACTACATAGCCAGAGCTGACCCTGAGCTTCTGACATGCCTCCAGCTCCTGAGTCCTGAGATGACAGCTGTGCACCACCATACCTGGTTGATGTGGTACCGCAGATAGAATCCCAGGGCTTTGTGTATGGTAGGCAAGCACTCTACCAACTGAGCTATATCCCTGCATTGGCTGGTTTCGTGTGTCAACTCGATACAAGCTAGAGTCATTATAAGGGAAGGACAAGGAGCCTCAGTTGAGGAAAGGCCTCCATAAGATGCAGCTGTAATTTTCTCAATTAGTGATCAGTGGGGGAGTGCCCAGTCCATGGTGGGTGATTCCACCCCTAGAAAGAAGACTAAGCAAGTCAGGAGAAAGCAAATCAGAAAGCAGCTCCTTTCCATGATCTCTGCATGAGATCCTGCCTCCAGGATCCTACCCTGTTTGAGCTCCTGTCCTGACTTCCTTCAGTGGTGACAGCAATGTGGAAGTGTAAGCCTAATAAACCCTTTCCTTCACAACTTGGTTTTGGGTCATGGTGCTTTGTTGCAGCAATAGAAACCCCAACTAAGACAATCCCCAGCTACAGATCATGACTGTTAAGTGTATGACTTAAATGATTCCTCATAATTTGGCATCATAATTTGATATACTGTCAACCTTAAATTACAGCTACTTTAGAGTATACTTATTCCTGCAAATTACTTCTTCATGTACAGGTGTCTTAGTGACTTTCCTATTGTCGTGAAGACACCATGACCAAGGCAACTTATAGAAGGGTTTATTGAGGTCTTAGTTTCAGAAGGTGAGTCCATAACCATCATGGTGGGGAGCGTGGCATTAGACAGGTGGGCATGGCCCTGGGGCAGTAGCTGGTAACTTACATCTTGATCCATAAGCATGAAGTAGTGATGGGGGTGGGGAAGAGAGAGAGAGGAGAGAGAGAGAGAGAGAGAGAGAGAGAGAGAGAGAGAGAGAGAGAGAGAGAGAGAGAGAGGAAAATATGGTGTGGGTTTTGAAAGTGCAAATCCATCCAGCCCCCAGTAACACACCTTTTCCTACAAGACCATACCTCCTAATCTTTCCCAAATAGTTCTACCAACTAAGGACCAAGTATTCAAATATATGAGCCTATAGGTTCATTCTCATTCAAACCACTACAAGGTTTCTAAATTGTAATTTTTTAAATTATTCAGGCCGAGCGGTGGTGGAGCTCGCCTTTAATCCCAGCACTTGGGAGGCAGAGGCATGCAGATCTCTGTGAGTTCAGGACCAGCCTGGTCTACAGACGTAGTGCCAGGATAGACGCCAAAGCTATAAAGAGAAACCTTGTCTCGAAAAAAAAAGTTACTCAGATATTCAGATCTGAATTTACTACTCTAGAGATTATCATGGCCCAACAGAAGATAAAAAGAATGTAAGCAGATGCTTCAACAACAGGAATATTTTTAATAACATGATGACTCTGCAGAGACTGGAACTGTAGGTAGAGTGCCAGCCTTCCAGCAGCAGCTTAGTGTAAGGAACCCTGTGAAGCACGATTAATAAAAACTCAGAGAGGGAGAGAAACTGGGGTTCAACCTGAAGAGCCGAAAAAGCAAAGCAGCCATTCACTGGCTTTTACCTCGACCTCAGTCCGAAATGGTGATCCTGTCTCCAGGAATCTCAAAATGAGACTGTCTGAGAGCTGTATCCTCCCATTTTATAATCCTCTCTAGGGCTCGGATTAAAGGCGTACACCGTCCGGTTTATACGGCAACTAGTGTGGCTACTGGGATTAAAGGTGTGTGTGTCCATTACCTGGTCTGTAAGGCCGTGGGGCTGTTTTATTCTCAGATCTTCAAAGCAAGCTTTATTTATTAAAATACAATTGAAATACCACAACCTTGCTTTAGAAACATATCATTTCTCTTATTTGTGCTACAAGCTAAATTAAGAATTTTGAACTGCCAGGGGCTAGGGAGATGGCTCAGTGGATAAAGGACCTGCTGAGCAAGCGTGAGTTCAACTTTCCAACACCCCTTTCTTTTCCATTCTCCGGTGGCAGGCTCTTGCTGGGGTTTACAGTTGTCCATGGGGGTGGGATATCTTTTAGGCTCTAATAAAACTGTCCTGTGCTTCCATTTGAGTCCATTCTTAAATTATTTTATGAATGAGGCTAAGAACCCCAAAGGAAAGCTGGATTTCCCCTGTATTGTTCTCCTGCAGTGCCCACGGTGGAGGACAACCCGCTCAGCGCCCATCTCAGAGGCCTGAGTCCGCGCACACTCCGTGCTGTCCGGATCCGCTTTCTTAAAACATCAGGCTGCAGAGGCCTGGGCGAACATCTCCAAAGTCTGGAACTCAGCGAGCGCCAGCCAACCCCAACTCACCCCCAAACAAAGAGCGTCTAGGAGTCTCAGGAGGGGAGGGGCGAGTCTTATTGTGCGTGACGCAGGAATCTGAGAGCCCACGCTGACTGGAGGGGCGGGGCGCATGCGTCATCCGCGCCGGAGTTTGACGTAAGAGGGCGGGGCGCGCCGGGGAGCCAGAAGAAGCAGATTCGGGGGGCGGCGGGTAGTCGGCCGTGCTATGGACCGCTACGCGGCCGCCGGGGATGAGGCGGCCGACCGGGCCCGGCAGCAGGAGCGGCACTATCAGCTGCTGTCAGCGCTGCAGAGCCTGGTCAAGGAGCTGCCCAGGTGAGCGGGGGCTGGGCCGGGGGCGGGACCCGGGGACTGGACCGGGGGTCGGTACCGGGGCGGGAGCGGGACGGAGGTCGCGGTTAGGGTACCGAGGCGAGGGCTGGGGCGAGAGGCCGGGAGCGAGGGCCGCGGCGGGGGACCAGGGCACTGAGCCGGAGGCGGGGTCTGGGACGGGAGACCGAGCCGGGGCCCAGAACTGGGACGGGGGACCGAGCCGGAGGTGGGGGCTGGAACTGGAGACCGAGCCTGGGGCGGGGACTGGAACGGGGGACCTAGCCGGGGGCGGGAGCTGGAACGGGGGACCGAGCCGGGGACGGGGGCTGGGACGGGAGCCGGGAACGAGGCGGGGCAGGGGGGCCCGGGGTCGCGACCGCGCTCACCCAGAGATCTGCCTGCAGCTCCTTTCAGCAGCGCCTGTCCTACACAACGCTCAGCGACTTGGCTCTGGCGCTGCTCGACGGCACCGTGTTCGAGATCGTGCAGGGGCTTCTGGAGATCCAGCATCTCACCGAGAAGAGCCTGTACAACCAGCGACTGCGGCTGCAGAACGAACACCGAGGTGCCCGAGGGGGGAAAGGGAGGGGGCGGCGACGGAACCTTCCCAGGGTGGCTCTGGGTGTAGGAGCCTCGCGTGGGCAGTCAGGTGTGCAGAGCCTGGGCTGGCTCTTTTGGCAAGCTACTCAGGAACTTCTTACTTGCGTTCCCCAGGTCCCCTCAGACAGATGACCTCGCTGACTGTAGGTCTGTTGACAGCTCTGTCGTACTGGTTAGATAATGCGTTATTCAGAGCACCTTTCCATTTGAATCTCAGGTTTGATAGGTCTCTGGTGTCTGCATAGAACACCTAGCTGGGCAGTGGTGGCACATGCCTTTAATCCCAGCAATCAGGAGGCAGAGGCAAGCAGATCTCTGTGAGTTTGATGCCAGCCTGGTCTACAAGAGCTAGTTCAAAAAAAAAAAAAAAAAGGAAACCCCTTCCTATAAATTTTGCTAGGCTGCGCCCGTTGTACCATCAGGGCTTCCTTCTTTTTCCTCGCTCCAAGCTTGACTCGGGTCACACATTTTAGGAAAGTTGAAAGCATAGTGTGACGATGTCTCTGTGATCTCCACTGATACTTCACTATAGGTCTTTGGGCTTTGTGAATTGCTTTGGATTTTGTTACTGAGGACTGAACCCACGGCCTCTCACATGCTAAGCAAGTTCTCTAGATTAAGTTAAATCTACATGCAAACATTCCCTGCCTTTCTGGGATAGCCTGTGCTGCCAGACAGAATTTCCCCATTAGAAATGTGTGTTGGATTTTGTTAAAACCTTTTCCAATTCCTACAGAGACGATTAGGTGATTTTTCTGTTAGTATAGTGAGTGGTAATGATTTCTAAATTCCTGACATGCACTGCATTCTGGGAATGCATCCTGTATGGTTATGATGTATTTTTCTTTTATGTATGTTGTTATTTAATTGTGTATGTGTAGTGTTCATGGGGGTGTGTACACATATATGTGTGCACTTGTTGCCCATGCTTGTGGAGGCCAGAGGTAGGTATGATATCCTAGGTAGGATTACTATTGCTGTGATGAAACACTGTGACCAAAAGCAACTTGAGGAAAGGATTTATTTGTCTTATACCTCAACATAACTGTTTATCACTGAAGGAAGTCAGGACAGGAGCTCAAACAGGGCAGGATCCTGGAGGCAGGAACTGATGTAGAGGCCATGGAGGGGTGCTGCTTACTGACTTGCTCCCCGTGGCTTGTTCAGTCTGCTTTCTTACAGAATCCAGGACCAGTAGGTTCTGGTGGCACCAGAAGTGGCACCACCGTCAATGAACTTGGCCCTCCCCAATCAATCACTAATTAAGAACTGCCATACAAGCTGGGCAGTGGTGGTACACACCTTTAATTCCTGCACTAGGGAGGCAGAGTCAGGCAGATCTCTGTGAGTTCAAGACCAGCCTGGTCTACAAGAGCTAGTTCCAGGACAGGATCCAAAGCTACAGAGAAACCCTGTACCCTGCCTCTAAAAATGAATAAATAATAATAAATGTTTTACAGGTTTACCTACAGCCCGATCCTACACACACACACACACACACACACAGATTTCTGTGTAGCCCGATCTTGGAGACATTTTCTTAACCAAGGCTTCTTCTCTCTAATGACTTTAGCTTATGTCAAGTTGATATAAAACTAGCCAGCACAGCACTGAATGTCTTTCTGTTTCTCTCCACCTTATTTTTGAGACACCAAATGTGGAGCTCACTGATTAGAGTACGTGGCTGGCCAATGAGCTGTAGGGATCAACCTCTCACAGAGCACGCTGCTGCGCCCAGCTTCTGACTTTACTCACTGAGTCACCTCCCATCCTTGTCTGTTGAATTTGATTCATGAAAATCTTAGGAGTTTTGTCTTTATTCCTGATAGACAACGACCTTGTAATTTTCTTGCAGTATTTTGTAGGTATGAAGGTCATGCTGGCCTCAGAATATATTGAGAAGTCTCTTCAGTTTTCTAAGAGTTTTATTTGGTCACCCAATGTTGGAGTGGCTGTGCCTTTAAAATGTTTTTGATAGATAGGTGTATCCCGTTCACAAGTCTAAAGTGCATGACTCAATTCATTCTCTTCTTTTCCTTTTTGGTTTTCTGAGACGATGTAGTCTAGAACTGGCAGTCTTCCTGCCTCAGCCTCTCCAGTGCTGGGATTCCACATCTGGGCCAGGCCCTGCTTTGCTCATTGTTCTCAGTGTTCTAGTTACCGTGTGTGACAAGAGGAGGCTTCGCCTGGCTGCTCCTCTTATATCCATCATTCTTCCTGCATTCACTCTTCGACCTGATCTGGAATTGGTCTTTATTCTACAGAGCCCTTTTATTTGATTTGTTTTCAGAAGCCTTGGACCAGGCTCTGGTGCACCTGGCACTGCAAACCTCTGCTGCCTTTAGCCAGATCCAGAAGGTGCTGACTGGGATGGACCACCTTGCTAACCAATCCTTGGTCATTACCATGTTGAGGTCCCTCCTGAGCAGGTAGCCAGAGTGGAATCTGGAAATTGACCTGGGACTTTTTTTGTTTTGTATTTTTTCTTTTGTTTTTTGAGACAGGGTTTTTTGTTTCTTTGAAGCCTGTCCTGGGACTGGCTCTCTAGAGCAGGCTGACCTTGAACTCACAGAGATCCACCCAAGCACTTGGATTAAAGGTGTGTGTCACCACCTTCCCACATAAGATAACTTCTTTTTCCTTCGAGACAGGGTTTCTCTGTGTAACAGCCCTAGCTGTTCTGGAACTAGTTCTGTAGACCAGGCTGGCCTAAGACTCACAGAGATCTGCCTCTCAAGTGCTGGGATTAAGGGTGTTCACCACCACGGGAGCTGGGTGAGACTTTGAGCAGCTGGGCTGAACAGACTGAAGGAGATGATGTATTGGTGCATATACCCATTGCCCCAAGCCTTGTCTCCTTCGTGTTCATTGCAACCAGATAATTAGGCCACCTTTCTTTCCCCTTGTGTTGATGGAGTTATGTTGAGGTGGCCTTCATTTTCAAGCAATGATACATGGTATTATTGAGGTACATACAAAATGCTGAGAACTAGGTACTGCAGACGCTATTGGAGTCAAGGGGATCCTGAATAGAGCTGTCCTGTGACCCTCTTCTCGGAATAAGAGTGTTAGCTTTTGAGTTTTTTCAGGGCCAACCAGCCAGCCACACTGGTGTGATTGCAATTCCTTACCGTCCCATGCCCCCATCAGAGCAGGTAGTTTGTACGCATCCATATGTGTGCCAGTTTATCAGGAACCCGGCACTTTGCTTGCTGGTAGTGGGTAAAGCAATAGACTTCCCAGTGCAGGACCCTGTTGGCGTACAGGATGGGCCTGCACACATCCTTCACCTCCTCTGGCTGCTGAGCAGGGCTGCTCTGCTTTCCTGTAGGGCGGCACCAAGCTTGGTTTGACACAGCTGCACTGCTGGCAGACAGAGCCTCTTCCTCCTCTTCTGGGCTTTTGGCTCTGTAATACTTTAGTAGTTGTCCTACAATGACATCCTATTGAAGACGTCCAAGATAGCACAGCTAGAACTGTCACCTGAGTCCAGCAGCCACCTGCCACAGGCACCTGTCTGCCTCCTGTCCCTGCCCTGGGTATACTGTGCTCTGAGATCATTGCCATACCTGCCATACCTGCAGGCCTCTCAGCACTCTAGAAGTGAAGGGCTTCTCAGACGAGGCCTCTAACCCAGCTTTGGGCTGCCTCTCTTCCCAGCACCTACCCCTGCTGACAGCTCTTCTTCCCTCCTAGTGCTCAGGCAGGCCCTAAGGCAGAAGCATCTGGAAGCCCAGCAGACCTGCCGGCCCCACAACTTGCCAGTGCTCCAGGCAGCCCAGCAGCGTGAGCTGGAGGTAGGAACTGGGACAGGATAGCTGAGCCCGGCTATCTCAGTGGAGGGGCTGAGGGTAGTTTATAAGCTGAGCTCATGGCTTGTTGGAGGTATGATGGGGTCTATTTCATGACTTTTCTCCATGGGGACTAAGGTGTGCTCTGGTTGAGAGGAGAGTCACAACCTGTCTGTCACTCCCCTGTTCCTCCATTTAAGCGTCTCTGGCCTGAGCCTGCATGAAGCAGTCAGAGTCGGGGTGATGAAGTGCAATGGTGGGATGACAAAAGCAGTCAGGAAGAGGCCTGTGTTACCATGGAGACCCACAGGAAGCCAACAAGCCATGGTGTCAGGATTGAAGGTGGTGGGCAGATGCACTTCTAGCTGGGACTGTTGGGTAGCTTTATGGAGCCCCCCTGCTGAGCCACAGCAGGAGGAAGTAGCAGGCAGGGATGTTTGAAGCATCCTTGGGCAGAAGCCCGAGCAGGAGCCACCCTTACTCAAGTCATTGCAGGCCATGGAGCATCGAATCCGGGAGGAGCAGCAGACAATGGACCGTAAGATTGTCCTGGAACTGGACCGGAAGGTTGCCGACCAGCAGAGCACACTGGAGAAGGCAGGAGTAGCTGGTTTCTATGTGACCACAAATCCTCAGGTCAGCACCTAGGCCAACCCTGTCACAGCCATCGCCCCTGGCCCCTGAAGGTTCTGTTCTGTCTGGAATTTGGTTTTTATTTGTTTTGGTCTCCTTTTCTTTAGGTGGAGGGTAGTTGTATTGCTTGTTTTATTTTTATTTATTTACTTATTTTTGGAGACAGGGTCTGCTACACTGCTCACTCTTGCCTTGAACTTGAGGTCCTCCTGCCGTGGCTTCTAATTAGAGCACAGGGATTGCAGACATGTCAATACATCGAGTCCCTGGAGTCCTAGTGAAGCTTAGCATTGGTGGTAGGCAGAGGCGAGGTGGAAGGCCCTGGGAAGGGCATGGAGGGAATGCCCACCTGTCCAGCTTTGCAGGCGCCTACCCACCTCCTGCATGCTAACCCCCTCCAACCACTCTAAAGAAGCCAATTAGAGACTGCTGGCCCTACTAGGTGCCCCGGCCCAGATTCTCCCTCTGCCTTGCTCTAGCCAGCTTCCCCTTAGCCTTACTACCTAGCATCTTCTAGGCCCTTGTATGTCTTAGACCAAGACAGAAGGGCATGAGCTGTCGAACTGGCCCTTACAGGACCTCTTTTTACATTTCAGGAGCTGACGCTGCAGATGAACCTATTGGAACTCATCAGGAAGCTGCAGCAGAGAGGCTGCCAAGTAGGAAAGGCAGCCCTGTGACCAAGTGAGGGGCGAGGGTCCCTGCTGTCCTTCATTGCCTAGAATGGCTGGCGGATGCCTAGTGACCGCCTTGTTACTGGTGCCGGAACGCTTCCGGGAGCAACTGGCTGCCCAGCTGCCACCAGGTGTGATCTTTGCTAGGAGACGCTGATGAGACAGAGACTGCACCTGCTGCCACCCTCCGTTCAGGTGTTGGGAGGGGTCCAAGCAGCAGGAATGGCATCGTGTGAAGGCTCCATGACTAAGGGTTGAGTGGGACTATTGGTTCTAGCACCTTCCCTTTGGGTATACCCACATACCCTCCAGGCTTGGTTTTGCCTTGTTCTGGTGTGGCCTAGAAAAATAAAGACCCCAGCACATGGTTTGTGTCCATGCTAGCTAGGATCCTTTCCTAGTGGCTCTGGCATGGTGGAGCCAGCAAAGTGGCAGCCACCATATGGCAGTGGCTTTATGAGATACCCACCCAAGCCCTTATGCCTTTCATTGTCATTTTTGCCTAACCAGGTCACCCCAGTTAAGGCATAAGAACTCACCTCCAAACTGCTGAGTGAAACTAGAGAGTTTAGCAGGTGACGGGGGACCTGCCAGAGCCAGCTAGAGCTTGACTTACTCGAGTGAGGGGAACAGAGGGGCAGGAAGGGTTGAAGGGAGCTGGGCCTCGGCATCTGTGTGTTGCCTGCACTCTTCCACACCCATGGGTCGGGATGTGGAATGCAAGCGGCTGGGTGTCATTGTGGCCAGGCAGCGGTGGCCCCAGTGTCTGGATTGGAATGGCCTCTGGCAACTACAGATAATGTTCCATCCAGGCCAGTCCCTGTGCTGCTCAGAGCTGACTTCATGTTCAGGCACTAAGAAAGGTGATGGCTCTCAGTTACAGCGTGATTTATTGACTAAACAGGCTTCTGTCCCTAGCTCTGTAGCCTGCAGAGGTGATCAGTTGCCACTAGTTAGTGGAGGAGCTCTCAGGCTCTGGCTGAGTGTCTGCTCCTGGAGGTGCAGGAAGTCCCAGAGGGTAGTCCCCACCTCAGTACCTCAAAGATTTGACATTAAAAGATGAACCCTATCAGGGTATGTTGGGCTAAGGAACCCAAGCCCACCCAAAGCTGTGCCTTGCCTAAGGTCCCAGAGGTAACAGGTTGAGTGGAGTAGGTGTGAGGGTGGTTGCTGAGTGACTAGGCCGGGTGATGGAAGAGGTTGCCGGTGCGCAGCCGCCTGTGGAGCTCCTGCCATAGCAGCTGCCTCTCTCGCTGAGCACCCTTCATGATGCTGCTGTTCTCCAGGGCTCGGCGGGACAGGTAGGGCAGCACCTCCATCACAGGACCATAGGGTACATACTTGTACACAGGAAATCCTGCCTGGCCTGCATACACACACAGAGCCATGAGTGTCCATGCACAACACAGTGCCTCCCGCACCCCTGCACGAGCCCAGGACAACCCAGCTCACCTAGCGGGAAGCTAATTTGATCACACATCCCCAGCAACTGTCCGAAGCACACCTGGCCATCATCAGGATGCAGGCCCAACTCCTCCATCCTGTGAAGGGGGGCAGGCTGGTAAGGACCCAAACCAGGACATAGGCACGCGGACGCATCTCTGAGCCCCTCTTTTTCCCTTCACCTACGTTCTAGCCAGTCTCTGTGGGGTGGGGCAGGGATGTGAGCTCTGCTCTAGCTACCTAGGTCTTCCTAGTACAACTTCCCTGCCCACAGGGAAGGCCCAGGCAACAGACTTGCTTTTCCCGGTCCAGTGCCTCTGCCACGCTCCTCCACCTGCAGTGCCCTGTGGCACTCTGAGCCTTGCTGCAGTGACTGATACCCAGCCCTGCCCCATTCTCCTTTGCTGGCTGCACAGCTGTTGTTTTGGTCTGAATGGAAAGTGAGATGTATATGCTACAGCTATCATGTTGAAGGCTCAAAAAAAATTGAGATGACTTCATTTTTAACATGGCTACTAGAAAATTTACAGATATAATTGTGGATTACATTGCATTTCATGTATGTATGCTTAGTTTTCATGTATGTACATCCATATGGCCAGAGGACCATTGGACATTGTTCCACAGTAGCCATCCACTGGTTTTTGAGAGTCTCATCATCCCAAGGCCTAACAGTTTAGCTAATCCTCCCGTGTCTGCCTCCCTAGTGCTGGAGTTGCAAGTTCTTCGCCCCACACCCAGCTCTCTTGCATGGGGTCTATGAATCAAACTACAGTCCTCATACTTGCATGTCAAGCACTTGGAAGTCACTTCCCTGGCTACTTCACTTGAGTGGAAGGCGAGGCTGTGCCTGCTCATTCCATGTTACCACCCCCAAACACTCAGCAGCACCTAACAGGTCCCATGCGTTCCCTCAGCCCTGCGTCACCTGCCACCCACAAGCCATCAAGAAACCTCCAAGTCAGGCTGGCAGAACCTACCTGCAGAGGGTGAAGCGCACTGAGTCCTCATTGTGGGAAGCCACCATCACCTCTGCCTTAGGGCTGTGCTTCAGCTTCTCGAGAACATAGTTAAGGCACCTGGGACAAGGACAGTCCTACCTAAGCTTGGCTCCAGCCAACCACCACCTTAACCCCTCTTGGCTCTGCAGAGGAAAGTGGTTTTGCAGGACCCATAGTCATCTAGCAAGCTGGCTTCTCTGAGGCGGCCACAGTTGGAGCTGGACCAGGGCCAGAGTCTCAGAAAGGAGGGCAGCATCTGGCTTCCCTAGCTTGTGTATGTGAAACATTCCTGCCTGGAATTCAGAAGATAAGGACATTTACCCTAGGAACTCACTGCACCAGTGCAGGAAACCCAAACAGTGACAGATTCGCAGGCCCCTCCCATGGTTAAAGCAGTAAGCAGTGGGAGGGGCCTGCGAATCTGTCACTGTTTGGGTTTCCTGCACTGGTGCAGTGAGTTCCTAGGGTAAATGTCATTGCCTGCTCTTTCAAAGGTCCTGAGTTCAATTCCCAGCAACCACATGGTGGTGGCTCACAACCATCTGTAATGAGATCTGGTGCCCTCTTCTGGCCTGCAGGCATATATGCAGACAGAATATTGTATACTTAATAAATAAATAAATATTAAAAAAATCTCCACGAAGCTGCCTGCAAGCTGTTCAGGGAGCCCCAGGGATGCAGCTTCCATTGAGTTGGGACGGGCTTTTCACTGATGCCACTGCCTTTGAGTCACCCACCCCTAATCCTGTAAGTAACGCCAATATAAATAAATCCTTTGGTTGACCAAACTCGATTTGGATGGCGTCAATCCATCGTTGGTGTCCTAGCTGGGTGAACAGACATTTGTTCACATCTCCCCAGCAGTAGTGCTCTGTGAAAAGGGAGGGCCAACAGCATCCCACCAGACCTAGCAGGGCCTGTTTGAACCTGTGGCTTTGCTTCTGGGCAGGAGCCCTATAGCAGACTCCTGGCTCTTCAGGAAATAAAAGGAAGCGGAGGCCTCAGGTAGCGTGGGTATCCCTGAGCACCAGTCTCAGTGGTATCGCCAAGGGCACTGCCCGCCTGGACAGCACATATGCTCTTTGACCCCATACGTCAATTTCTAGGAACATGCCCCAGCTGTGTCCTGTGACTACACGTGCATACAGCAGAGGGGGGTAGGATGTTCAGTGAGTCCGTTATGATATCCAGGAGAGGCCACGGAGTCTGAACATGATACCCTTGGGTGTCCTGTCCTGGTTACTGTGTTGACATAGGGGACAGAGTACGCAGTGTAAACATTGGCATATGGCACTGCCTGGATGTGCGGCAGACTCTTGAGATGGAACAGGAAGGCGCGGGAGCCTAAGGAGGCAGCATCAGGTTTGCAATAGGCAAGCACAGCCGGGGGGGGGGGGTGACGCTGGACTGCATTCACTGGTAATACAGGTTATGTAGGTAAGCTGTCAGTGCTGTTTGAACCCACTGAGATGCTGGCTGTAGACGTGGGGTTGTCCCCACACTCCAGATCAAAGCATATTTTGTTCTGAAGTCCTCTAACCACCCCCCTCCCTTATGTAAGGCTAGCCCCTCGGTTCTGTCACCATGAGAGGGAAGAGCAATGGCTAAGGGTGTTAAAAATAGGATGTCCTTAGCAGCTAGAAGTTAAAAATCCAAAAGAAGTTGACAACGTTTATCTCTCAATAGAAAACGTTTACAGTGGGAAAGGCGAAAAGCTGGTCCTGCAGAGAGAGCGGCTGTGTGTTTGTCCCCACTTTGCTGTACCTTTCGTTTGCTCTCTCGATTGGGCTATTCCAGCTGTCTCTGCTTGTCATTGTGAGTCCAGGATTTGGTGATGTTTACTTTCTGCTGCCTCTCTCCAGTTATTCTTTTACTTTTGCTTGCTCTATGCTTAGTAAACTCATTCAAAACTGAAAGCACGGCTACCATAGATCATCCTCCATAGCGCACAGAACAACTGCACACCACACAGAGTCCTAGCGATCAACAGCAGAAAGAACAGGTGTGCCACTGTGGCTGATCGCCACCTGAGCTAGAAAGCAGACGGCTGAGCCAGCCACATGGGGCAAGCCAGGCACCTGGGTGAATCTCTCTCTCTTCCCTTCTCTCATCTCAAACATCCCTGGCTGATTTCAAACTCGCTTTGAGGCCAAGGATGACTTTGAACTACTGCCCTTCCTGCCTTCTCCTCCCGAGTGCTGAGGTTAAAAGTGACCACAAATCATGCCTGATTTTTGTGGTGCTGGGGTTCAAACCCAGGGCTTCAGGCATGTTAAGCAAGCACTCTACCACATGAGCTGTGAAGTTGTTCTAAGTGTCAGCAGACGCCAACTGGGGGCATAGAGGCCAGTATTTATCCATATTCAAGAGAGGGAAGATATGATGCTTTGGGAGAATATGATAGCACCTTTGCCCTCCGGAAACTGGTTCTGCCTGAATATCATCACACTCAGGGCCAAGGTTCTCTTGCAAGAAAGCACAGAAAGCCCTCTCACCTGTGGTACATGACATTGGTGGCCTCATATGTAGGGTTAATGGGGTCCTCATAGCCGATCTCCACAGCCCTGGCACGCTCTTGGGCCATGTATGCGCCACGTACCAGCTTGGCCCCAAAACACCAGCCTTCACGGTGAGCCAGTTCCATATCCATGGTCACATTGTCATAGGCCTCCTGCAAGGCCAAGCTCAAAAGTCACAGGGAGCCACTCTGGTGGCAGCTCTAGGACAGCCTACTTCCTCTGTATCTCAGGTTAAAGTGCCCAGGCCAGCCAGTGGCTGCCGGGGAGACATGATACTCAAAGGATCTGCGAGACAGATGTGGATGAAGCTGGGCCTCCAACTTCCACCCCCAAGGAAAGGTGACAGAGGCCATCAATAGTCTCTCTGTAACCTGAGATGGCCCTGTGGGTGTCAACCCAGATGCCTGGAGTTACTGTGTATTTCAGAGTCAGGCTGGCCAGTTAGGAGCAAACTGCCACCTGTCTGGGACTGCTCCCATACACACCATGTCTCTGGGTGCCCAGCAACTTATTAGCCACCTTGGGCTGAGGGGTTGGGCTTGGGGTTTTTCTGGGCTCCCAGGTCTGCTTCTTTAACCCTGTCAAATCTTCCAGGAGAGTATAGTGATTTTTTTTTCAGATTCAAGAGGGCCCTGTGCTAATAATAGGATAGTCAGCTATGACTCTTCAGAGGAGCCTGGCACACTCTGAAAGAGCTCCTTGCATTTTGTGTTATGACTGTGGGAAGATGATTTGCGGGGCACCACAGTGCACATGTGGAAGTCAGGGGAAACTTAGAGAAGAAACTGTCTCTCTCCGTTCACCATGGCATCTGGGGATCAAACTCAGGTTGGCAGGCTTGCAGAGCAAGTGTGTCCACGGAGTCATCTCGCCAGACCACACATACACTCTTGGATCCTGGACAGGCTCCAGGCAGCCTTGTTCCTCCTTTGTACCTGGCACCAGCCCAACCTCTCCTGCAAGCCCAGGTGTGGCCACTGGGCAGGGCCTGTTTCCTACATAGTTGACCCCGGTCTAGGGTTAGTAGCCCGCCCATTCCTTTATCTGTGCTGCTCTGGCCTCTACACAAAGCAGGGCCAAACAGATACTGCATAGCTCCACAGAAAGGCATATCCCTGCAGGGTGGTGGGGCACACTGCCTTGAGAGCGTCGGCAGGAGGTGAATGACTATACCTTGAGGTAGCACTGGAATGTGTTGAAGATGAGTGGCTGATCCACATTGAACCTGCGCTGCATCTCCAGGGTCAGGCGACTGATGGCCGGCTGGAAGTAGCTCTGCTCAGCATCTATCATCAGCCGCACGCCTGCCTCTCTGGCTTTCTGAGTGGTGCATAGGGGAGAATCTGTGGTTGACGGTTGATGATGCCCTCCCTCTGCTCAGGTGCTCTGTACCCCCCAACACAGGTAGGGCTGCTCACACCTTGGCCAGCACATCCATCCTCCCCCAACACAACACACACTTACATACACACACACAGATCTGCTCCATACACACACACAGAGATCTGCTCACACCTTGGCCAGCACATCCATCCTCCCCCAACACACAGCTGCTCACACCTTGGCCAGCACGTCCATTCTTTGCAGCATTCTCTTCATCTGCTGCTCCTCCTCCTCAGTGAACCGTGACAGCAGGGGCTCCAGCTGGCCTGTCTGCGAGTATAGCAGAAGTCAGACCACTGTGGGCCACAGTGCTCCACCTTGAGGCCAGTCACTTCACCCCTCAGCAATGCTGTCTTCTGCCCACCCTCCTGCCCCCTCAGGGACCAGAGAGACCACTTCCCAGCACCTTGCCTTAAACCAGTTAGATCCAATGACAACATGCCCTGAACCGAGTGCCAGCCAGCTCATGCCTACACGTGAGGAAAGCTTTCCCAAGTAAGCAGCACCAGGCCCAGGCCTGTACCCCAAGAAACTTATTTCTATGCCCGGCCTTCGATCCTGAGATCAATAGGGAGCCATGAAAAGAAAGGCAAAGGAAGGGAAGCTAGACTCCAGCCAACCAGAAGGCTCCCGGGGGATAGAAAAGGCTCGAGAGGAGGGGCCGTGGTTATGGGGGTACTTCCCAACTTGCAGTGTGGGACCAAAATGTGGCCTTCAAGGAGCCAGCCAGCCAGCAATGGACTGATGATGAGAACTGGCAGGCTGGACCCAGAAACCCCATACAGCACAGAGGTCTGCAGCCACGGCCCGGGATGCTCCTGCAATGCTAATGAGCCATCCTTTCACAGATCTCAGCAGCCTCCCTTCACTGAGCACAAACACCGTGTGCCAAAGTCTGTCAGTGACCTTGGAGCGGAGACTCTGTGAACACACTGCACCCTGAGGTTCCAGGACAGTGGCTCAAAGTTCGGGTTGGGCCCCCAGTCTCAGGGGCTGGGAACACCACAGAAGAAATACCTGCAGGACGCCTTCCTCGGCTGCTACTGCTATTCCTCCTTCAGAACCCAGAGCAGGTAGGGTTCCACCCCTCTTTCCCCCTGAATACAGGCAACACTAACAACTCACTCTGCCAGATGAACTTGGCGTGACTTCTAAGGCCAGGCTGCAAAATTCGATGCACTTCTGCCTGGCCTTCATCTCAGGGGACACTCACTCTGGGAACCTAGCCACCATGTTTGGGAAAAAGCCCAGATGACAGCCAACATCACCTTCCATACATGTGAGCAGGGCACCTCTATGACCTGCTGGCCCTGCCAACCTCTAAGTACAAGTAACCGGAAGACCCCAGATGAACCGTGTTTGGCTCTAAAGACTTGTGGTGACCTGACACACAGGACTAGGTGGACCTTCTCTCAAGACACCCATCCTCTCCTTGTGTGCAAAGGTCCACGAGGGTCCCCGTCCCACTGAGCACTGTGGACACTGGGTTTGTCTTTGTGGTGGGGTCAGAAAGAATGACACTTAGTCACAGTGAGTCCCCTGGGTGAGCAGACACATGGAATTGGGGGGTACCTGTACATTGGGGACCACCAGGTGCCTGGAGAGCTGGGTCCTGCTGTCAATGAGGCTGTTCCAGTCCAGCAAGTCCACAGTGCTAAGGGATGAGGTACATCAGCAGAGCAGGCAGCCAGAAATTCTGGGTCAACCACCTGGCTTTACCCCCAGGTACTGGGGTTGTTTGGGGATCTGAAACACCAGCCCATCCCTCAAGAGGCTACTTCCAAACTCGGCCTTCACAAAACCCACCCAATGTTTGTTTTAAAAAACTAAATACTGCTCTCAATTACAAAAGAAAATTAACACCAAAGCATAACTACTTTTGCAATGCATCAGTAGCAATCAAAACACAGAAAGTATACAGAGAATTCCATGGCCAAGTCAGGCTCAAGGAAGAGCCGAGGATGCAAGGCCAGGCAGAATGCAGACCTCGCCTCAGGAGGCTGGAGAAGCTAATGTGCTGGGCCGCCCGAGTACCACCTGACTTGACGGAGGCTCCTGGTGACATTAATCCCAGCCTCTGTCCCTGCTGCCTATCCCAGGGACTCCCGTCTTGCTCTACACTCCCGTTCGGTAATGTCAGGAAGCAGTTCCCTTGACACTGTCATCCCCACGGTTCATCCTTTCCTGGGAGGTGACCAGAAATAGAAGTCACTGGGGCTCAGCTGAGACCACGACTATACCGGGTGGATGTAAGCTCTTACCCAGACACCCCCAGCGTCTCCGGTGTGAACCACCCCTCGATCTCAGCCCTGGACGCGATGCCCATCTTTGCGATGCTTTCCTTGGGAATTGAGAAGGCAGAGTCAGTACTGCCATCTCTCACTATCCTCAGCACCCATCCCCACCATGGGTCTGTTTGACAGCATCACGTCATCTGTGACAGCAGGACTCATTTCAGGCCCCATTTCTATTCCCAGCTGGCTGTGGTACCTTTTCCATCTTTGCCATTTCCCACATCCGCTATCTGCTGAGCCAACTTCCTACCCTCCCAACCATACTCTTTGTAGACAGTAGAGCCGTTCACAATTCCTACCGCAGCCCGGCTTCCCTTCCTCCTCCTCCCTACTACCTCAGCTACGCTCAGCATCTCCAAGACCCCACCTTAGACCACTGTACGGTTCCAGGGGAAGAAGGGCCGCTCACCTGGAGCACCACCACCTCCAGCTTCGTGTCCACGGCAGCACGTCCGGCCTGTCCCTGCTCTGCAGCCATTTGATGGAAGAACCGTCTCCACCTGGTCAGCACGTCTGAGAACTGCAGCTGCCAGTGCAGGTGTGAGCCCCACTGCAGCACGTGCCCAGCTCCTCCAGACAGCCCCGGGGCCACCTCTGTAGCCCCAGAGCACAGCTACCCATCTGAGCATGCCTGAAGCCTTTCAGTGCACATGGTAGCCCAAGGGTCTCTGCAGATCAGATGTGTCACCACTTACCAGAAACTGTGGTCTCCCCAGGGCTGTGAGCTTAATGGCTGAGAAACCATCATTACTGGCCCCACCTGTCAGAAGCCAAAGGAAGAGTCACGAGTGTCTCCAAGGAGATGGATGTCTGGGTCAGAGGGACCAGGTGCACCTGATCTTTAAGACCAGTCCTGCAGCCAGTTCCTACCCATAGTGATACCCAGTCCTCTGAACCCCCTTGCACATGGCTGCTCCGAGGGCCTTGCTATAGAGGTGGGAAGGGCTGGTGAAACAGCCTTTGTACTGAGTAGACACTGGGCAAAGAAGCCAGAGAGGTCTGCACATTGCTGGCGCCATCCCTGGCTCAGTTTCTTCCTAATGCCTTCAGCACTATAGGCCATTCATGTATGGGTCCAGAGCATAGAAATGGCCGTGGAGTAGGGGCTGGGGCACACAACTCCAGGGAGAACAATCGGGGAACAAGCAGATGCCCCTCACCAAAATGCCAGAGTGCAATGACTACATAGGCCGCCCTGGTCCGGGAGGCAACTGCTCACGACTATCCCACCCTGAAAAGTGCAATAAAGGTATGGGACCCACTAGCACACCAGCAGGACCACTGAGACCCCATGGCTTAACTGGCTTCCCCATCCTCAATCCTCTTATACCATGGAGGAGTTGGCAGTCACAGGAAATGTGTCATCAGCTCCCAAAACTGGCCCTCAACCTGAGGGGTGGAGATTGCAGAACTCAGTATCAGGACACCATATGCAGGTGCAGCCCCTGGGCAGGAACGTGCACAGGTGCATGAACTTGTCAGGAGGTGCCGCCAGGAGCTGTCAGGACTGCATCTCAGTCCCTGCAGGTCCGAGCATAACCACTCACTCCAGCCCTAACATCCTCCACAAGTCCAAGGCTCTAGCTTGCAGCTAGCAAAGCAGGGGACCCCACCTGAAGCCTCGATGCATTTCAGTAAGTTCTCCATGTAGTTGTCACATTTGGCTTCATTGGCATAGAAGTAAGTGCGGGCACTGATGACACCATCTCTGCGGTCTCCAAAGGCAGGGTGGACCTGATACTGCTTCTCCCTCTTATTTGTGCCTGGGAAGATAGATTCATGGCCTATTAGAGATGTCATAACTTCACCTTCAACTCCCTGCCCATCCTAGCATAAGCTGACGTCCCAGAGCTATGACCCTCAAGATGGACTCCAAATAGGCCTTGCTGAGCATCCTGAAGCTGCCCTCCTGACAGCCCTGCTTGCCTTCCTACTTGGGTCCCCCTTGCTAAATCTCATGATGCAGTAAATTAGGCCAGGAAAATAGAGACTCCATCACAAAGACTTGGACTGCAGCCTACCAAAGCCCAAGGAGACTGAGCCTTCCTGGAAGAGCTGTTGAAACTACAAAGAGCTTTGGCCAGGCAGTGGTGGCACACGCCTTTAATCCCAGCACTCGGGAGGCACAGGCAGGCGGATCTCTGTGAGTTTGAGGCCAGCCTGGTCTACAAGAGCTAGTTCCAGGACTGGGTCCAAAGCAACACAGAGAAACCCTGTCTCGAAAAACAAACAAACAAACAAACAAATACAAAGAGCCTGCATCTCACCAGGGACTCTCAGGTCAGGCACGCAGAGCCAGGACCGTAGCTCTGGCCACAGGGGGCAGTCTCTGGCCTTGTCCCTTGCCCAAAGGCTGGCCCAGGCCTGAAGTCCAGGTGTCTCTGGGGCCAGCAGACTATGTTAGCGTGAGGAGTACCCATTCCTAAACTCACCGCTGCTGTCTCTCTCTGCTTCAGAGGTGCACGACCTGTAGGACAGAGGCAAAAGCAGAGGTCAGGTCACCAGGAGGCAGCTGAGCCTTGGACCAAACCATGAACCTGAAGGAGGGCTGGCTCAAGGAAACAGACCAACTTGGGTTAACCCAGCCCTTCCTGGGCCTGGCATGACCAGCTGGGTGAGGGAGAGTATGTCCAGGCTTCCTATAGGTCGAGCCTTCCTTACTGATGAGGTCAGGCAAGGAGAGGAGCAGCGGTGTGAGCCACCTTGTACAAAGGGCTCCTCCAACCCAGCAACAATGCTTGCTCTGGCCTGCAGCCCTAACATCTGTGTCTCCAGGACAGAGTCCCATACACCCAGCTACTCCCACCCTATGGCCCAACCCCCGCTAAGACTCTTAGGCCCATTTTCCAAATAGCCATCAAAAGTTTTCTTAGAAGATGCAAATGAGACTTTAAAATCACCTAACTGAAAATCTGCCAGGTCCCCATCATACTCAGAGACAAGTCCTCCACAGGGCACGGTGCTGAGGCACATTGCAGGGCAGAGAACTCCTCTTCCCTAGCACAGGCAACAGTGCCTTCCAGGTCTTCCCGGCAATGAAACTGAGTCATCCAGGAACCTCACTGCTCTCCGAGCAAATCTGGGCCACCAAGCAACATGCCAAGAAGCCTTGCCCTGGGTCCTCCTCTCCTATCCCAGGGCCCTTACCTGATTTGAGCCAGAAACTATGGGGGGGGCAGGCCATATCCTTGGGTGCCTGGAGTACCCTCAGTCCATGAGGCCATAGCTCAAAGGACAGAAGCTAGAAAGCTCTGCTCCATCTGCCTTACGCTGACAATATGTAACAAGAAAAGAGGGTGAAATGGCATCTGGTAACAATGTCCTGAGTTTGTAATGAGGAGGCAGGCAGTCCCCAGGTGTCACCTGCCCTCAGAGGCAGAGAGCCAAGGTCCCTGGAGGATATGGGTTCCAGAAGAGCAGTCTGAGGTACAACCAGACATAAGTCCCCTGAGGGCTATCAGTGCAAAGGAAGGCTCGTGATTCCCTGAGCAGAAACCCTGTCAAGGAGGGAGACTTGGCTCCTTAATGACCCCTGATGGGAAGGTTGTTGGCATAGCCCACAGCCCACAGTTTAGGTGGTCTGGTCTCCAAGCTTTTAATGCCTTCTTTCATTAGCTGGGGACAGGCCTCCGGGTCTGTGCGGCCACTCACTCCCTGTCAGGTGCAACCCGTGGGCCCTGTGAGTTCTTTTCCCTGCGGGAAGGTGACATGTAGAGCCTGTCGGCTCCCCATTTCACTCCGACCACCGTCAGTGTGGCGTTTCACCTGTCGTCTAAGGCTGTGAGCAGAAGGCGGGCAGGCCTTTGAAGGCACAGACACAGGCAGCAGAGCTGGGTCCGTATCCCTGCCACTGTTGGCATTGGAGGGTGGACACTGTTGGGTCAGGAAATGTCTATTTCTGATGTCCTGGAGCCCAAGCAGAGATCCTGTGGGACAAGCAGCTGGGACAAGCTGAGCAACCAATGATTCTGCAAACAAGCAGGGTGCGCAAGCCGGCCACCCAGTCTCACAGCAAGGCCGCCTTGGGTGAGAGCACTCAGTGCTCATGCTATCTAGGCTGAGGCCACGGAATCCATTTGGTTATTCAACAGCAGCCTTAGTAAAGGCCCACAGCCAAATCCCCAGGCATCAGTGAGGTTCACAGGGGATGCTGGGGCTGGGTCACCCCGCCTTCAGAATGGCCAATCACAAGGCAGGGGCTGAGGCCAGGCTCGGACATTCTGTTCTCTGGGCCAGCAGCCTCACATGACTGCCTTTACCCAACTCCTCCCGTTAGCCACCTGGGGAGGAGCAGGGTAAAGTCAAAGGCCTGACAGAGCCTGTCCTGAGCAAGCAGCTGCAGCCAGAGGCTTGGGACCCAAAATCCAAACAAGGGCTTCTCAAGGAGTCACAGGCAGCAGCGCTTTGCAGAGAAAGGCCGGTTTTGCACAGGCCTCCAGTGAGCCAGCCGCCACCCCAGAGGGCAGAATAAGGCCACTCTGTCCTGCTGCCAAGAGGACAGTCTGAGCTGTGCTTTCTACTCACAGCCTGGGGAAAGGCCCTGCAGCAAGTTGGTGCCAGCAGGAGACTCCAGGCTGCCCATCACACCACACTGCTGCCTGCTGCCTTTCTCCTGACCATGAGGGCCTGCCTAGACCCAGTCTGCAAAGGTCTACACCCTGCAGGCACAGCCATCTGCAGATTAACAAACTATCTGAGGACTAGTTGGAACTTGCAGTCAGGAATCCTTGGAAAGAGCCTGTAGCAGACCAGGAAGCCAGGGCACCACAAATGTCTCTGTGAGTGGCTAAGTCCCAGCCTTAGAGGCTACACGCTTATACCACTCTGCCCTTGCAAACTGCAAAGGCAATCTGAATTTTATATCATTTTGTATCACAAAATATAGTTCTTGTTCTGATATTTTTCAGTCACTCAAAATGTGAAACTACACTCAGTACTAAGTGATGAGCCGGACATGACCGAGAGCCGCTCTGCAGATCTAGCTCTCAACCCTCCTCTGATAGAGGCCCACAAAAGCACAGTACTCTCGCCTCAGGAAGCAAGAACTCTAAGCACAGCTGGCAATCAGGTCAAAGGCCGTCCCCGTCTTGGCCACCACCTAGCTGAGGCTGAAACCCAGAGCCTGGTGCACTGCAGGGCTACTCCTGTGCCTTGCCACACTGGAAAGGCAGGCCTTACTCCATCTCCGTGCGCTCTGCCTCCTCAGGGCTCAGATCTTCCTCTATTCCATAGTCCAGGATGGAGCCGACGCCGAAGGCTTTGTTGTGCTGGATCAGAGGCCTGATAGACTCCTGGTCCTCGCCAGCCACAAAATGGCCATAGAAGGTCATCTTCATTAGTTTGTCGAACAGCCTCTGCCCCAGAAGCTTCCTGGTGACATGCAGCAACTGGAAGGCAAAGGGAAGCAGCTGTCCAGCCATCTGACTCCATCCCTGAGAGACCCCTGCTTACTCCTCCCCACTTCACCCCAGTGCTACACCGTGCTGTGCGTGTTTTATAGAGACCACTTGGAACAGGCTGCTTCCTGATCCAGGGTGGCATGGGAGAACCAAGGCATTCCTTCTCAAGCTGCTGGCTCTATGAAGCTCTGAGCACATTGCTTCCCTTAGGACTCTTCCCCGAGGAGGCTGGCTCATGCATCACCCCAGGGCACAGAGGATTGCCTGATCACCTCTTTGTGGGGAAAGGGGGTTCCAGCCAGTCTCTCCGGGGACAATAATCGACATTTCTGTGACATTTAGTGGTCGTGGGGGCGGCACAGAAATAGCTCTCTGGAATGATCTCTCACAGTGATTTGCCCTCTTGTTCTAACCCGGCAGAACAGGGTTTGATGTGAGGCCCTCCAAAGCTGCTGAGCAGTGGCCACACACAAAATTCAAATGGCTGGAGAGAGGTCTGTCTGCCGGACACCAAGAAACGGGAGTCTGCTCCACAGCCTCATCCAGGGATGACTGGATATGCTGGCGGATGCGCCCTGAGGAAGATGGCTGCATGCAACCAGCCACTTTTTCTGTCGTATATCACTCCATCTTACATTACTGTAAGCATTCCTTAAACACGTAGGGAGAAAGAGAAGGAAGCGGACTTCGTGAGAGACACCCAAGGGGAAGGAGCAGCAGGTCGCTCCTCGCATAATTAAGGCAGACTGACAGCCGGTCTTGTGGAGAGGGATGAGGAGCCTTTGGAGGAAGGAGGGTGCTCAGCAAGGCAAGAAGTGAAAGGGCGAGCAAGGGGATGACCTAAGGCAGTAAGAAGTGGTGACAAGCAGACCCCAGGTGCCTAGCAGCAAACACACACACACACACACCTGTAGAAGAGCCTGTGTCTACTCCTGCCCACCCACCTCAGCTCCAAGGAAGGAAAAGCCTGAGGGTCCTCAAGCCCCATGGACAATGAGCCCTTTCCTATGTGGGCAGTCACTAGTAGTCTAAGCATTCACAAGTCAAACACTACCCCATCGGGGCCCTGTCACTGCATGTGGGCTCCTGAGACGCTGCTAGACAACACGCAGCCTCCATGCAGGACCTGGGATTTCTGCATTTTGTTCTTTCATCAAGAGAGTTATAATCTCTAATTAAATCTATATAAATATATAGATCCTGAGACGCTTTCCATGGGAGGGGTAGATGAAGGAATGGCCACCTATGGCGGTCATAGGTGACCAGTCTCACCCTGGTCACTGAGAATGGTGAACACACACAGACAGGGTTGGCGCCATTAAAGCCAAGCCACCATTTCAAATCTGTCTCAGTGTCACTATGTCCTGGGATGTCACCACCTGAGCTCAGGGTAGCACTAGTACTATCCAGGTGAGTAGAACCTTTGAAAGTTTACAAATTTGTACCAGTGATAGAGACAGTAAAACAAGCCAGGAGTGGTAACACACTTCTGTAACGCAGCACTTGAGGAGGCTGAACTACAGAGGATCAGGAGTTCAAGGCCAGCCTTGGCTATAAAACAAGACCTCATCTCACAAGGAAAAACGACCAGAGAGGTGGCTGGTTATAAAGTGCTTGCCTTGAATTTGATCCCAGCCCAAGGGAGGCAGAGACAGCCAATTTCCCAGAGCTCACTGGTCAGCTACCCTAACCTAAAAACCTGTCTTAACCAGGGCAGGCAGACATGATGGCAAACTCCTTCAGTCCCAAAATTCAGGAGGCAGAGAGAGGCAGAGCTCTGGTCCATGTTGTGAGTTTCAAGACAGTCAGGGCTGCATACTGAGAAGCTGGCTCAAACACACGTTTTAAAAGTAGGGCAGGGAAGCCTGGCCTGGTAATACATACCTTTAATCCCAGAACTTGGGAGGCAGAGATGGGTGGGTCTGTGAATTCGAGGCCAGCCTGGTCTACAGAACAAGTTCCAGGGCAGCTAGGGCTACACGAAGAAACCATATCTCCAAAAAAAAAAAAAGACAAAAAATAAAGTAGGCAGGGGAAAGGCCAGTAAGATGGTTCATTGAGTAAAGGCATTTGCTGCCAAGCCTGATGACCTGAATTCAGTCTCTAGAACCTAGATGGTAAAAGGAGAGAATCAACTCCCAAAAATCGTTCCCTGGCTTTCCCATATGTACTGTGGTACATGAGTGCTCACATACATACACACACATAATGAATAAATATTAAAGAAATTTAAGAAATGGACGGCACTGAGGAAGCACACCCAAGTGTACCCTTGGGCTCCCATACATGCATTCTTGCTCACACACAAAGACGTCTCAAACAATGTCCAGGAAATGATGACAGTAAAACCAATTCTCTGCTTTGGCCCCAGAGAACCACTGTAATTTGCACCCAACCTCTTCATCTTGGGCTCACAATCAAAAAGAGATAGCCTACCCAGTGTGGTGGCACATGCCTTTAATCCCAGCATTCGGAAGGCAGAAACAAGCTGATCTCAGAGTTCAAAGCCAGCCTGGTCTACAGAGTGAGTTCCAAGACAGCCAGGGCTACACAGATGTCAAATAGGCTTGATGTAAAATAGGCTGTTTCATGGTCCCCAACAGGGCTCCAATCCTAGGCAGCAGTCCCAATCTCAGCTCCTCAGAACAAGTCTGGTTGCCCACTGCCCCAGCTAGAGTGTCAAAGCCGCAAGGCCTGGGTTGACTGTTCTTAGTCCAGCCCATTAGACTAGAATCTGAGAAGCAGAGCTCGGGGCCTGGCTCCGAACCATTTTCTTCAACACCAGGCCCTGGGGCCACAAGCAGTGATAGCACAGATCTCAGAGGCAGGCTCCCAGGGCACAGCCTGGACAGGTGGAGCCAGGGTGGGGGTGGGATTTGCTGCTTCCTCCAGGAACCCATACCACACCCGAAGGCTCCAGCACTACCCAGAGCAGGCACCAGAGAGCCAGAGGAGGTGACTGGCCCTCCCCCTGGTCACCCACAGTACCCCAATTGACACCCAGGACTCACCCTCCTTAGAACCAACCCTCAGGCCCCCAGGGACACTGCCTCTCAGCTGGGCAGCTCGTAGAGACTCGGAGGTGAAGCAGAAACTGCTGCTCATCCTGTCCCCAAAGCAAATGCAGTCACCTACGATACCCGAGGGGATGGTCCAATCCCTGCTCTGCAGGTAGTTAACCACTCTTTTCAAGTCATTGCTGCCCAGCTTGCCGCATCCTCCCTCCTAGCTGAAGTGCTGGTACCACTGGCAGATCCCATCCAGCTGCCCTTGGCCCTTGCTTTCCCCTGCTAGGGCTCCTTTTCCTATGTACCCCTCTTCTCCACTGGGCGTTATTCGGTGCATTATAACCCTGCCTACCACAAACATACCTGGCCTCCCACACTCAGATGAGAGCCTTTCTTTTACTCCTAGGCTCCAATGCTTACAATCAAGTTCTTCCAGGGGCTTCCGGCAGCACTTCAATTCTGTCTCAACATGGTTGTGAGGTATGACTCACCTCCTACCCTGCTGTGGCCTCAGCTAAGTTGTAAGTGTAGCTCCCGCTCCTCCAGACTCACTACCCTCTTTGAGATATCTTCCAGATCTGTATCCTTTCAAACATCAAAGGCCACCTTGAGATAACTTATCACTAACCCTTCAAGACTGGCTCCGCTTTCCCCAAAGGAAAGCTTTCCTCAAAGCTACCATGTTGCAGTTTAAAGTTGCGTATTTTCTAGTCTCCGAGAACCTCCAGCTTCTACACTACACTCCAGTTGGTGCCCGCAGCCGGCAGACCAAAGCTGTCTGGAACACAGGTAGAGATGAGGTACCTTCCTGCCTGTAATCAGAGCACTTGGGAGGTGCAGGCAGAAGGATCAGAAGTTTTTGAATCCAGGCTCTTCAACTGTATTTATAATAAATTTAAACACGAAAGAGAAAAAGTTGGGAGTTTGACCTATATCCCAAAACTGTTTGGAGTACCTGTGTTTGGAGTGGCTGGTCACACTTGTGGAATTCTGGGGTCCTAGCCTAGATAAGCCCTTCAAGCATGACAAACTTAGAGCTGCATGGAGGATACCAGATTTATCACGGGTGACGGCTGTATTCCTACACACAGTACAATCTTAAACACTATCAGCCTTTCTTTCTAATTGGTAGTGACTACAAGTAGGAAACTTCACGAGGTGAAACGGCCCCCTTTCTTGCCTGCCCAGCTTCAGGCCACGCTTGAGTGGCTCTGCCTGACACTTTCAAACTCTGAAACCCGCTGGCCGCGCCGATGTCCCCCCGCCGCTGCTGTCCGCCTGTCCACCCCACCCGCGCACCTTCTCGTGGTGCGCTAGCAGCACCGGCGACGCACACAGGCGCAGCACTAGCAGGTTGCGCACCAGTTCCCAGCTCCGCCGACTGCGGTACGCCTCCTGCGTGTTGTCGAAGTCCACGACTGGCACAGGCCGCCGCACAGCTTCTGCCGCGCCCCATGCCCGCACAACCCCTGGGTTCGCAGCGGGCTGCTCACGGGCCTGCGTCTCTGTTGAGAGACCGGCGACACGAGGTACCACTGAGCGCAGAAGGAACACGCGCCTTAGAGCCATGGCGGAGCCAATACGGGCGCCCAGGAGGCTTAAGTACCTTCGGCCAGCCACGCCCCAAGGTCACGCCCTAATCACGCCCCATCCCCGGGAGCCCCACCCACCATCCCGTGGCTCTGCTCCCATTTTAAGAAACCTAGTCCTACTCCGAAAGCTGATCCATCTCCTCCTCCGGAGGCCTTCCCTGGCGCGCTGGTTGGTTTGGCTTGATTCCCGTGACAGACCACGCCTCCCAAGCCCGCAGACTCTACTTCCACTGAGCCCACCCTCAGCTCTGCCCCTCCAAAGACCCGCCCCTTGGGAAACGTGATGTTTAGCCCTGACATTTTCTTGTCCCTAGGCTGACCAGGTGGGTCCAGAGTCCACTGGTCAGTGCCATGACACCCTGGCACATTCGTATCCTCCGTTCCCCAGCAGCGGGGACTCACAGCTGTGGCCAGCCTGCGAAAATTCTGTCCCAGAAGGTGGTCCTCTTCCCATCGCTCCACCCTGCCTAAAGTGCTGTTTTAAAAGCTGCCTTCTCTGTGGGTTAGTGGTGGCGCACGCCTTTAATCCTAGCACTCAGGTGGCAGAGACAGGCGGATCTCTGTGAGTTTGAGGCTCAGCCTGGTCTACAGAGTGAGTAAGTTTCAGGACAGGCTCCAAAATTACTGTGAAACCCTGTCTCAACAAAACAAAACAAAAAAGCTGCCCCTTTCTGTTTCTTTTTTGTCCTTTAGACCCACCTCTGACAGGGGACAAACAAGGGGCCCCAGGCTCCCCTGTGAAGCCTTGGAGCTCTAGTGGTTCCTCCCTCCTTTACCTCTCCACATCCGGTACCGCCAGCAGCAGATGTCACCTAGGAAACCTGACTGCCTCTACCTTGGTGCACACTTCACTGTCACTCACCCCATGTTTCACTTCTGACATCCCATCCTCCCACCGAGATCTAGTACGGTTGTGGGTAGCAATATGACCCCCAATATCCCCTACGGGCTTGGCCCTGCCTTTTCTATAGGTATAGAAGTTTCGGAGCCTCGGATTCTCTTGTCTATCTTAACTGTGGATATTTAGAGCTGTGTGATTCTTCATGGTGGGGACTGTCCTGTGCTTTGGAGAATGTTTATCGTCATCTTTGGACGCAGATGGCAATCACACACACACACACACACAGACACACACACACACACACACACACACACACACACACACACACTTGAAATAACCTAAAACATCTCTGATATTGCCAGATGCCCCCAGAAAGCACAATTCCCACTTGTCTTAGCTGAAGATGACTTCCTAAGGCAGGACTCAAGTTTTTCCTGCTTTAACCTAATGGGGAGAATGCCAGAGGCATCAAAGTCCAGAGGCAGGAAGTCAGGAGGACCCTACAGCAGCTCAGAAACTTGACCATAGGAAGCAGGCGACCCTTGGAACGGTCACCATGACCATCTACCCATCCTCCTTTAGGCCTAACCCACACTCACCTCTCCTCCACCGCTGCTGAGCTTCTGGGCAGTCTGTCGCATGTGTCTGTAGGACATCCACTGCTCCTGCTATGCTCACTGCATAGTCCCCTTTCTTCTTCCTGAGACACTGGAGACCCTGCCATCATCCACAGCAGCCAAGGCCCTCTTCTCTCCTTCACTACTCCCTGCTACATTCCAGCTGATACTTTATGTGGCTTTGTTAACAGAAGGAAGGACAGAGTGACATAGAATATCTTTCGTATCATAGGTTCTAGGTGTCTGGCTCATCCTCCAGCCCCTACCCTCGTCTCTGTGTCATCCTGGACCCTTTGATGCCATGTGTCCAGTGGTTTGGCTACATTCCAAGCTCCTGCACCTGGTAACCAGTATTGGACCCCCAAGTTCCTGAGCCCCAGCTTTGCCCAGATCACATTTGGCAGGAGAGATGCAGGTGCATCTCTTAAGAGATATGTGCCCAGGAAAAGAAACCACACTGTGAACGTGCCCATTTGTTGTTGGTCTTACTGGTATACCATGAGCCCTACTACAATGCTCTTTTATGAGCGTGAAGGAGAGGGGTCCCTAGCCCTCCATCTATGCCACCCTTCACTGCACCATGATGGGGAGACTTGTGGAGTTCCTCATTATCTCCACTTATGACAAAATGAGACCAAGCCATGTGTTACAAGCAAGATGGCCAGGGCTCCTTCATTGGAACCCCAGCTACAGCTGGCTGATCAAGCCCAAGACACCTACCACTGACCAGAGGGGACCATTCTGAAATGGTCCCCTGAACTGAATTTCTGGGGTGGACTAAAGTTTGGTAACTCTCCAGTAATCATGGACAGTTTCTAAAGCCAGGTCTGTTGCTGTTGTTATTGTTATTAAAATTTACTGGCTGGGTGGTGGTGGTGGTGCACACCTTTAACCCAAGTATTTGGGAGGCAGAAGTAGGTGGATCTCTGGGAGTTCAAGGATAGCCTGGTCTACAAACAATTTCCAGGGCAGGAAGGACTGTTACAGAGAGAAACCCTGTTTTGGAAGAAAAAAAAAAAGACAAACAAACAAAAACACCTCACTGAGTAGGCAGAGATGACCTTGGTCCTCTTGCCTCCTCCCACCTAGGATTAGCTGTGCCTCACCACCCTTGGCTTCCGTGGTGTTGAAGGTCAAACCCAGGGCTTTGTGTGTGCTAGGCTAGCACTCTGCCAACTAAGGCACATCTCCATCCTTCAAATTTTGTTTGTGTGTGTGCATGTGTGCACATATTTCTGCTTCATGCTCGGCCTTGTTCCAAGGATGAAATATATTAAGGAAAAATTTGCAACCTTCCTGGACACGTACAGACTTGTTCTTCTCTTTAGTCCCTGAACGAAGCATCTAAGCAGCTCCCCGCATGGTGCTTTCATGACGTTAGGTGTGACAAATGTGATGGCTTGAGCGAGAGTGGTCCCCTAGGTGTGTGTGCATGAATGCCTGGTCCACAGTGGAGTCTGAGAGGGAATGGAAGGCTTAGGATGTGACCTTGTCACTGGGTGTTTCACTGGGGTTTGAAAAACCCATGCCAATCTTAATCCTTCTCTCTCTCTCTCTCTCTGTCTCTCTCTCTCTCATGCATGTACGCGTGTGTGTACACACACACACTCTTTTTCTCCCATTTGTGGTGATATTTTGTTTGTGCATTAACAAATAAAGCTTGCCTGAAGATCAGAGTGCAGAGCTAGCCACACTAGTTAGTCATAGGGGCCAGGCAGTGGTGGCACACACCTTTTATCCCAGCACTTGGGAGGTGGAGACAGGAAGTGATATGGCTGGGCAGAGAAAGGAATATAAGGCAGGAGAAGACAGGAGCTCAGGATTCAATCTGAAGTTTCATAGAGAGGCATTCAGTCTGAGGATTCACAGAGACAGGATCTTGCCCACTTTGGTCTGAGAATTTCATAGAGGTAAGAACTAGTGGCTAGCCGGGCAGTGGTGGCACACGTCTTTAATCCTAGCACCTGGGAGGCAGAAGCGGGTGAATCTCTGTGAGTTCGAGGCCAGCCTGGTCTACAAGAGCTAGTTCCAGGACAAGCTCCAAAGCTACAGATAAACCCTGTCTCTAAAAACTATATATATATATATATATATATATATATATATATATATATATATATATATGTAATGTTTTGCCTGCATACGTATCTGGTGTCCACAAAGGCCAGAAGAGGGTGTCAGCTCCCTGAAACTTGAGTTATAAGTAGTTGCGAGTCCCTGTGTGGGTGCTGAGGACTGACCCTGGGTTCTCTGGATGATCAGCCATGCTCTTAACTGGCAGACCATCTCTAGAAACATGAAAAGGAAGCTGGGGGTGAGCTGAAGTACATGGGAGGATGTACTTGGGTTACATGCAAACACTATGTCATTTTATGAAGGAACTTGACAAGCCTTGAAGGTTTGTACCTGCAGACACAAAGTAACAAGTGTGCTTTGGAACACCAGAATCTAATGGACCATTCAGTATCCAGGGCGCCTTGAAGGAACTACTCAACTTTAGTCACTGTTGATTTCTACCTTTCTGAGGAAAATTGCTGTCCCCTGCTTTCAGCCCAGAACAAGCAGCTATGGGGGCACTGGGTCTTGTTCCTGTTTCATAACGGTACATTCACAATAGGCAAAAGGTGAGAACAACCCAGCTGTCCACTCACAAATGACTGGGAAAATCAAATGCAATCCATCCATTCAATAGAACATTGTTGGGTCATGGAGAGGAGTTAAATGGATTTTATTGTCCCACTGAGATACGGGCATCACTATGACACCTTCAGCATAGCACACTGAGAGCCCATCCGTTCTAGACGCATATCAGTCACATGTCACTGTGCCAGGCCTGCTGGCACACAGCTATGATCCCAGAACTTGGGAGACTGAGGCAGGAGGATCTCAAGTTTGTGAACTTGGCTACATAGCAAATGTATTTAAAACAAAAGTTAGATTTTTTTTTTTTTGAGACAGGGTCTTACTATGCAGCCCTGGCTGGCCGAGAACTTGCTATATAAACCAGGCTGACTTCAAACTCAAGATCCACCTCCGTCTCCTTCTCAAGTGCTGGGATTAAAGCCATATATTCCACGACACCTGGCAAAAATTAAACTTACTGAAAGAAGCCAGATTCAGAAGACCATATGCTGTATGATTCCATGTATATGAAATCTCCAGAACAGGCCAATTCATAGGGACAGCGACCACAGAATCAAAGTCAAAGAATAGACGGGAAACTGTATGGAAATCATGGCATGGGTAGGAAGGGGACTGACGATCATGGGCTAGAGTTTCCTTTAGGAATGAAAATATTCTGGGACTAGACAGTAGTGACATTCCCGCAGCCGTGTAACACAGTCATCTCGAAGCAGTCTCGGGAGATCGGTGCCAGACCCTCATGGATTCCAGGATGGAGGGAAGCTCAAATCCTATATAGAAATGTCATAGAATTTGCATATAACCTATATGTATTCTCCCAGATACTTAAGTTGCCTCTAGATGAATTACCGTACCTCATCCACGTAAATGCTGTGTGAGTCCCTGATACATGATGTCATTTAGGGAACAATGACAAGGAAAGCCTCTTCTTGTTCATGACAGATGCAAATTTTTTCAGCTATATTTGGTCTTCAGTTGGTTGAGTCCACAGATCCAGAAAATAGGATACAGATGGCCAGCTGTATAGTAAAATGGTTCAACTGTGCCCTATGGTGAATGAATTGTATGTCATGTGAGTTGTGCCTCAATAAAACTGGTGTGTGTGTGTGTGTGTGTGTGTGTGTGTGTGTGTGCATGAGTGTGTCCAAGTCACACTGTGCGCTTCAAAGCACATTTGCTGGACATATCAACAAATAAATTGAGAGCCTAGGGTAGTTCCTGGCATGACAGGGACTGTTTTTTGTTTTGGGGAGGTGGTTTTTACCTTGCTTTGGTTTGATATGTTTTTTTGAGACAGGATTTTGTAACATGAGGGACTGGTTTGTTGGGGTTTCTGTCCTGCCCAGTACCCCAAAGTCAGCAAGTCCCAAAGAAAATCTCACACAGGTCTACATAGGTTATAAACTGATTGGCCCATTAGCTCAGGCTTCTTATTAGCTCTTATCACTTATATTAACCCATTATTCTGATCTATGTTAGCCATGTGGCTCAGTACCTTTCACAGCAGGGCAGATCACATGTTGCTTCCTCGAAGTCTGGGCAGGAGTGCGAAGGGAGCTTCCTGCTTCCCAGAATACTCCTGTTCTCATCGTCCCACCTCTATTTCCTGTCTGGTTGACCCACCTATACTTCCTGCCTGGCCAATCAGCGTTTATTTAAAACATGATTGACAGAATACAGACAATTCTCCTGCACCAGGGTTTCTCTATATAGCCCTGATTTTCCTGGTCCTGATTCTGTACACCACCAGGCTGTCTTTGAACTCACAGAGATCCACCTGCCTTTGCCTCTCAAGTACTGGGAGTAAAGGCGGACCTTGAACTTCTGATCCTGCTGTGTCCACTTCCCAAATGCTAGAATTACAGCTTGTGCCATGCCCAGTCTATGCATTACCATGCATCAAACCCAGAGTTTCATGCACATTAGGCAAACTCTCCACCAACTGAGCTACATCCCCAGACTTAGTTCTCCCTCTACTGATACTCAGGAATGTACTGTTTTTTTTTTGTTTTTGTGTTTTTTTGTAACAGACTTTTTTGCACCATCAATCCCCCAATCAAGGCACAGAGACTTATAATGAAAGCTTGGCCTTAGCTTAGGCTTGATCCATTAGCTCTTATAACTTAAATTAACCCATTTCTATTCATCTATGTGTTGCCACATGACTCATGGCTTTTACCTCTCTTCCTGCATTTCTTGCTCCCTCTGCATCTGACTGGTGATTCCCCTTTTCTTCTTCCCAGAGCTCTCTCTTTCCAGACATCCCACCTAAATCTTCTGCCTAGCTATTGGCCAATCAGAGTGACCCATCTTCACACAGTGTATTTGTTTGTTTGTTTGTTTTCTGAGACAGGGTTTTTCTGTAGCTTTGGAGCCTGTCCTGGAACTAGCTTTTGTAGACCAGGGTGACCTTGAACTCACAGAGACCTCCCTCTGCCTCCCAAGTGCTGGGATTAAAGGCACACGCCACCACCTCCCTGCCTTCACACAGTGTAAAGGAATATTCCAACAATTTCTCCTTCAGCTTTGAGCATGATGTTGGAGCTTGTCTTCATCACTGCTCTATTGCTGTGAAGCTACACCATGACCATGGCAACTCTTATAAAAGAAAGCATTGATTGGAGGCTTGTTTACAGTTATTTCAGAAGCTTAGTCCATTATGAAAATGGTGCTGGAGCAGTAGCAGAGAGAGAGGGAGAGGGAGGGAGGGAGGGAGGGAGGGAGGAGAGAGAGAGAGAGAGAGAGAGAGAGAGAGAGAGAGAGAGAGAGAGAGAGACTGTGCCTGGTGTGTGTTTTTGAAACCTCGAAGTCCACCTCCAGCAGTATACCTCCTAATCCTTCTCAAACAGTTCCATTAACTGTGGATCAAGCATTCAAATATATAAACCATGGGAGCCCCTCTCATCCAAAGCACAGCATTCCATTCCCTAGCTCCCCTAAGCTTGAAGCTGTTTCATCACGGAAAATGCATCCGATCCAACTTCAAAAGTCCCCATAGTCTTTAAAACTGTTTAAAAGTCCAGGGTCTCTTCCGAAACTCACGGCAAACTCTTAACTGTAACCACCTAAGAAAGCCAAATCAAAAAGCAGACTGCATACTTCCAGCATGTAACGGCACAATATACATGACCATTCCTAAAGGGAGAAAGAGGGCGTGTGAGGAAACCGTGGACTAAATGAAACCAGAAACCAGCAGGGCAAGCTCAATTCTGCATCTCTGTGTCTGCAGCATTATTCAGATCGCCAACTTCTTTCTAGCTTTGTTTATTACGGCACGCTTCTCTCTTGGGCTGGTTCCACTCCCTGCTAGCAGCTTTCCTTGGCAGGTGTCCCACAGCTCTGGCACCTCCAACCACTTGGGGTCTCCAGTGCAATCCAGGCTTCACCCTCACAGCTTTGCATAGTGGCCTCTCTAGCCTCCACGCAGGGACTCCCCTGTTACGTGTCTGGCCTTGGTGGCTCTCCGTAACCTTAGAGGAAGATTTCACAACACTTTTACTCCCATATCCTTCTCAACTCTAAATCCAGAGCCACATGACGGAAGCTGCCAAGTTCTGCCTGCTGGGGCTGGAGCCTGGCCCCTCCTTGAATTACAGTTGCATAAGCCTTCCTTTGTTGATATTTTCCCTTTCTGTGTAAGCTTTCCTTTTATTCCTTTTCACAGGTAGGTTGACAGCTTCTCTGGTGTGTGTGTAGGTCTCACCCCAAGGGTACCACTCTTGTGTTAGTCAGGGTTCTCTAGGGAAACAGGTAAGATTAAGATAGATAGATAGATAGATAGATAGATAGATAGATAGATAGATAGAAGGCCAGGCGGTGGTGGCGCACGCCTTTAATCCCAGCACTCGGGAGGCAGAGGCAGGCGGATCTCTGTGAGTTCGAGACCAGCCTGGTCCACAAGAGCTAGTTCCAGGACAGGCTCCAAAAACCACAGAGAAACCCTGTCTCGAAAAACAAAAAAAACAAACAAAAAAAAAAGGATAGATAGATAGATAGACAGACAGACAGACAGATAGATAGATATAGATGCAGATATAGATATCCTCTAACAAGGCCACACTTATTCTAATAAAGTCACACCCCCTAATCCTTCCCAAACCGTTCCACTGTGGACCATGCCTTCAAGCGTGAGTGTGTAGGGGCTGTTCTCATTCAAACCACCACAGGGCTCCATCTGAGTTATATTTCTGCCTTGTATCCCTTGTATTCCTACATTGATGAGATATTTGTCTACCAGCTCCCTATGCTCGTCCTGATGTGTGAACTTCTGCTTCTTGCTCTCTACCCCCTCTCCTGGTAGATACAGGTAGTCTGCAAGTAGGAACATCCATTCACATTTGTTTAATTTGGGGCTTGTCTTTTCTTGATATCAGCCCACACCAAACTTGGGCCTGTATTTGCTACCCCTGCATGTAAATCCTACATTATGCATTATCCCCTTACCCATCCAGAAACCCTGCTCCAAATCCATTTAGCTGTGTCATTTGGTTCGTTTTTTCAGTAGTAAAATATGATTGGGTTGGAACGGTCTGTGCCTGTGCGAATGTGGTCATATGTCACCATGGTAGTCACTCTGCCTGCCAGACCTTCAGGAAAGTCTCTTAACTTCCAGTTCTTTCCCTTGTAGAATTGTATACACCATCGACAGCTGTGCGCTACATTCCCAGTCTTTCCACACAGGCTCTATGGTTGCTTCCCCATTTGTAGAGGGAAACTGAGGTTCAGAGAGACCTCGTGGCTTAGATTAGAGGCAAAGATCCCTATCATGAGAGTCTCTTGCTTTTTCCCAGTGTCTGGGATATGCTAGGTCCATGGGCCTCCTCGGGGTAGCCAGCTCCTTCCCAGAGGTACGCAGGCCCAGAAGGCAGGACTATGAAAGCAGCTGGGCTGACCAGAATGGAAGGGTGGGAATGAGAGTGAAGTGGAAGCTGGACAAATGTGCCTCTCTGTGAGTGTGAAGGAGGAGGCCTTGAGGTACAAGATGCCTTCATTGGCAGGAGCGGCCCTGAATAGCACTGTACTGACTCTCCTTCTCCCAGAATTCTCCTAGTCTGGTCTCTCCACCTATACTTCCTGTCTGACTACTGGCCAATCAGCATTTTATTAACCAATATGAGTGACAAATCTTTACAGTGTACAAGAGCATTCTCCCACAGCACCCTGGAACTGTGATGTGTGCAGGGATCTCACTGAGAGAGTTGACAAGTCCTAGGCAGAACTGAAGGAGTGAGACCATTCCAAAATGCTATTATTTTAATCTCCCCGAATCACCTTCACCATACACATGCACGCACCCATACGCATGTGCGCGCACGCGCACACTCACACACACACATGCACGCACACACGCACACGTGCGCGCGCGCGCACACACACACACACACACACACACACATTCAGGATGTCTGAGATCATTTCACATGAGCTCCTGGGATCCTGTGGTGTACATGAGGAACTGGCGTTAGCAGCCCAGAATGGCCTGTCCCCTTATCTGGCTCACCCCTGTCTGATTCAGCCCACCTGAGGCATCATGTCCCTCTGTATGAGCCATGCAATACCTGGAGAGCTCTCAGAAGAGCAGAGCTGGCCTCCCACAAGACCCGTCTAGCTCTCCCTAGGGTGGGACATTGGCTGCAGGCTGCCTTAGTGAGGTCACCAGGGTCTGCTAGCAGGCTGGCCCAGAGTAGGCAGTGTCGTTTTACATCCCTCTGTATACTTTGAGTTGCTTTAATATTTGCTTTTATGTTCACGTATGTGTACGTATGCATGTCCATATGCCCTGTGCATATAGGTGTCCACAGAAGTAGAAAGAAGACAGCAGGGTCGCTGGAGCAGGACTCACCCCCTGATGGAGGTGCTGGGAACTGAAGGCAGGCTTCTTAAACACTCAGCCCTCTCTTCACCTCCTATTATTAACCCCATCCGTTGAAAAATAAGACCACTAACACAGTCTAAAGACAAATTTGAAGCAAGCTTTAATTAAGTACTGGCCAGGTGGATGAGCTGGCCAGGTCCATACTTGGCTTCCCAGGAAATGGCCCTAAGTCATAGTTTGCAGGGGCGTAAAATATTTCCCATCAGGTCCAATCAGGAGCAAGCATACATTCTGATGTATTTCCTGCCTGTCAACCGCCCACATGTGATCAAGCTCATAAGGTATATTTGGGTCAAACAAGCTTGTTTAGGGAAGTGAAAATGTGTAGCTTATTATCTCCCACAATCCCAGCACTAGGAAGGCAGTGGCAGGCAGGTCTCTGTGTCTACGGAGCAAATTCCAGGAACTACTTGTCCTTGGGCAATGGGCTTGCAGATCCCGTGCATTTTTTGTTTCATGGATTTCTCAAGTTTCTTAAAGTGTAACTTTGGCCATCACACTATGTCTTAGTGTGAAGAGATGCTATGGCTAGGGCAATTTATAAAAGGAAACATTTCTTTCTTACAGCCGTAGAGGCTCAGTCCATATCATCATGGCAGGGAGCATGGCAGCAGGCAGCTATGGTGCTGGAGACTGAGATGGAGCTGAGCGCTCACATCTTATCCAAAAGAAAGAGGCAGAAAGAGAGGGACTGGGTCTGGAGTGTCTGAAACCTCAAAGCCCACCCAATGGCATGCCGCCTCCAGCAAGACTGTACCTCCTAATCCTAAACAGTCTACCAACTGGGGACCAAACATTCAAATCTATGAGCCATGGGGACAGTTCTCAATCAAACCACCACATTCCATTCCATGGCCCCCATGGGCTTGGAGCTATAACACACTGCAAAATGCATTCAGTCCAACTTCAAAAGTTCCCACAGCCTTTCACAGCCCCAACACTGTTTCAAAGTCTCTTCTGAGACTCAGGACAATCTTTTAACTATAAAGCCCTGTAAAAGCAAAATCAAAAGGTAAATTACATACTTCCAACACACAATGGCACAGACTATACCTCGCTATCCCAAAATGGAGGAAAGGAGGCACACTGAGGAAACACGGAACCAAAGGAAGGCTGCGGCCCAGCAGGGCAAACTCCAAACCCTCCATATCCGATGTCCAAGGGCTTAGACGGCTCTTCAGATCTCCAACTCCCTCCAGCTTTGCTGACTGCAACACACTTACTTCCCTCTCTTGAGCTAGTTCCACGCCCTATCTGCAGCTCTCTTTGGCAGGTATCCTGGCTCTGGCATCTACAACATCTTGAGGAAGGTTCAACAACCCCTTTGCTCCTATGTCCTGCATGACTCTCAATCCGAAACCATGGAGCTGACCCTGCCAAGCTCTTCGCCTGCTCTGAAGGAGCCTGGCCCCTGCTTGAGTGACATTTGCACAGCTTTCCTCTGCTGCTGCTCTTTAGGAACAGACTATTCTTAGGCCTGTTCTTTTCACAAGTGCAGGATTAGCTGGGTGGGGTCTCACTCCCTTTATTCTATTTCACAGCAGACTCTTCTTTAAAAGTCTCATCTCCAAGAGCACAGGACTTGCTCCAACATTACATTCCCTGTGCTCTTTTGCTCGAGCTGTAGGGTTTGCATTTCTCTTTGCACTGTCTGCTCATTTTCATTGTAGATCTGTGTAGGTGATTGGTAAGCATGTGACAGTCAGTACTAGGCTGTCTTGAAATCTCCTCTGCTAAAGACACTAATCCAAAACTTTTCAATTTAGCTTCTGGCTGAATTTTTTGACAAGGGCAGGAAGCAGCCACATTCTTTGCACAAATAACACAAGAATAGTCTCTAGGTCAATGGCTAATATTGCTTCCTCTCTGAAACCTCTTTAGTTGTGCCTCCACAGTCCACATCAGCAACACTGTCTCCCAAGATCCTACTAGAAGGGCCCATTAAGCTCCACTTAAAGCATTCAACAGATTTTCCAGTCAAAGGTCCCAAGTCTTCCATGTTTCTCCAACAAGCAGCATGTTCAGGTCTGTCCCAGCAGTCCCCGAGTCCCTGGAACCAACTTCTGTCTTAGTCACTGTGCTATTGCTGTGAAGAGACACCATTACCAAGGCAACTATAAAAGGCAGCATTTAATTGGGGTCTTGCTCACAGTTTCACAAAGTGGGTCCTTGCTCATCAAGGCAGGGATCACAGTGGCAGGCTGGCAGTCGTGGTGCTGGAGCAATAGCCGAGCTCACATCTGATGCACAAAATGGAAGCAGAGAGAACACAAGCCTGTTTCTGGCATGAATTTCTGAAAGGTCAAAGCCCACCTCCAGTGACACACCCCCTAGTACTTTCTAAACAGTCTTTCAGCTGGAAGCCAGACATTCACATATCTAAGCCTGCAGGGCTGCCCTGAGCTACAGAGAGCGATGTCTTGAAGGAATAGGGTAAGAAGTGGCATGGGCTGGCATGGGCAGCTGGTGGGGGTGTCCCTCAGAAGACTGGCTAATGTTGAGCTGCCACAGAAAACACAGAGGCCCCTCCTGCTCCTGCACCCAGCAGCAGCAAGCATGGTGGCAGAAGGATGGGGAGTCACTCCTGACCTCCTAATAGCAGCCAGGAGAGCTAACAGAAACAGAGCAATGGAGTGTTGGGGTGTCTGAGCCCTGGTTGCATGGCAGTGTTATTGAAATTTGGGGTGCTGGAATGAGAACGTCATACATAGGCTCTTATGTTTGCATACTTAGTCTCCAGTTGAACTGTTCGGGAGGATTAGGAGGTGTTGAAGGAGGCTTGTTTCTAGGAGTGAGGTTTCAAAAGCCCAGCCTGTCTGTCTGTGTCTCTCTCTTTCTGTCTCTCTCTGTCTCTGTCCTCTGTGTGTGTGTGTCTGTCTGTCTGTGTCTGTCTGTCTATCTCTCTCTGTGTCTCTCTCTGCTTCTGTCTTTCTCTCTGTGAGTCTCTCTCTCTCTCTCTCTCTCTCTCTCTCTCTCTCTCTCTCTCTCTCTGTGTGTGTGTGTGTGTGTGTGTGTATGTGTGTGTGTCTGTCTCTCCCTGGCTCTCTGTCTCTCTCTGTGTGTCTATGTATGTATCTGTCTGTCTCTCTGTCTCTGTCCTCTGTGTGTGTGTCTGTCTGTGTCTGTCTGTCTGTCTATCTCTCTCTGTATCTCTCTCTCTCTGTGACTCTCTCTTTCTCTCTCTCTCTCTGTATGTGTGTGTGTCTGTCTTTCTCTGTCTCTCTGTCTCTCTCTCTGTGTCTATGTGTGTATCTGTCTGTCTCTTTCTTTCTCTCTCTCTCTGTGTATGTGTGTGTGTCTGTCTGTCTGTCTCTCTCTGTCTCTCTCTCCACCTGTGGATCAGGATGTAGCTCACAGTTATTGCCCCAGCACCATGTCTGCCTGCATGCTGCCTTGCTCCTCGCTGTGATGATCATGCACTACCCCTCTGAAACTGTAAGCAAGGCCCCAATTAAATGTTTTCCTTTATAATGCTTGCCTTGGTCATAGTGTCTCTTCACAGCAATGGAACAGTAACTAAGACAGAATTGAAATAGCTCCTGAGGGAGGCTCATGAGACTCCAGCTAGACAAAAAGTCCCATTTCTAGGAGATTAGAAACTTGGGGAGATGCTGGAAGGCCCCTCTAGCGTTATAGGAGTGAACAGCCGATAGGGGAGGGGACTCTGACCAGCTGAGGAGAGAAGAGATCTTCAGGCCTGCAAGCTGTGCAGAGAGCTCCAGCGTTGTAGGCTTTGGGAGTTATCACCACACATGGGTGGGCTTTACAGTGACGGGGCTGCTTTAGAGTTGGCACCAGTTCCTAAATACCCCTCAGGTATAACCCCATCAGTGGTCCCAACAAAAACTCAATGGTTCACCACGATGGACTTTGGTGCCACCATTATTTTAGTTTGTCAGGGGCTCCTGTTCTGGGGTGATTAAATGTGTGTGTCATGTCTCCCTAGGAAGTCTCTCATACAACAGCCCTTCCCGGGGATCCTGGATTGTGGACTGTGGGATGCCCACCCCAGACAAGCCCAAGACATGTTGGAGGTGTCGAAGGATGTAACAGGACGCCCAGTCTGCTGTACAGCACCGAGTAAGTCAGCCAGGCGGCTCACCTAGACCACAGGTACCTGTGTAGGTGTGTCAAACACAAACATGCAATAGAGTGCCCCCCGAACTCCAAGTCTCTCTTCACGTTGAGACCCTTGGCTGCAGATGTGAGCCTATTTCTGGGCTGTCAATTTTGCTCCATTGGCCTATGTGCTTATTTTGAGGTCAGAACCATGTTGTGTTGGCTACGGTGACTTTTCTATATATATATATATATATATATATATATATATATATATATATATAAAAACAGTGTGGTGCCTGCAGTTTTGATCTTTTGCTCTGTGTCTTTTGTGGTTGCACAGGGATTTAAAGTCTAGATCCACCCACTACTGGATCTGGATCTGGAAGAAATGACACCAGCTCAATCCTGTTGACGGCAGCCGAAGCGTACAGTCAACCTACTTGTCCATTCCAGATAAGTGGATAAGGTACATGGAGTTTGTAATACTATCTGGACATTAAAATTGAAATCCTGTCATTCGCAACAACTCGGATGAACCTGGAGGATGGTCTATTGAGTGAGATAAGCCAGATGTGGAAAGGCAAACACTGTGCTTACTCACATGTGGAGGCCAAGAAACGGACCCCTTGACGCCGAGAGTAGAATCGTGGCTACAGGTGCTCAGTGGGCATCAGTGGCGGCCAGATTAGAAGACGTCTGGCTTCTGTTTCGCAGCAGGATTACCATGGTCAACAAGACCATGGCACAGCTTTCCAAAGAGCTGCAAGAAAGGAGTCTGGATGATTTTGCTGCAAAACCATGGTAACTGTTTGAGGTGATGGGTATGCTGAATACCCTGATTTGACCATTATACCATATACCCAAAGAGCCTTTATGCACAATATCTAAGCATCCAAATATGCACAATAATTATGTGTTGCTTACAAATAAAGCCTTAAAAGACAAGTAAGCAGAACCTTGCTCCAGCCCCAACCCTGGGACACCTCCCATCCTCTAGCCCCCAGCCCTGGGCACCTCCCATCCTCTAACCCCCAGCCCTGGGCACCTCCCATCCTCTAACCCCAAGCCCTGGACACCTCCCATCCTCTAGCCCCCAGCCTTGGGACACCTCCCATGCTCCAGCTCCCAGTCCTGGCACCTCTCATCCTCCAGCCCCCAGCCCTGGGCACCTCTCATGCTCCAGCCCCCAGCCCTGGGCACCTCCCACCCTCCAGCCCCCAGCCCTGGGCACCTCTCATCCTCCAGCCCACTGCTGATCTGCTCCACACACTGCTGTCTCCTCTTTGGCTGTCAAGTGGCAGCAGGCTTCAGTAGACACCGAGGAGAGGAAGAAGGACAGCCTGGATGGCTGCTCTAAGACCCCAACACCATCATGTCTGGGAGGATGCTGGGTACATTTCTATCCAGTCTCTTTTCCTGAGCACACGTGTACGCGTGTCTGTGAGTACACAGGGAGGACAGTTGTCCCAAGCCACATAAGTGAAGCGTGTGCACATCCACCTTTAGAAGAAAGAGCCATGTATACACAATGGAGGCCACCTTCTGTGTGACCCTAAGGTGACTAAGTACTCTCCCCATGCATTCGCCTCAGGCCTTACCTGTCTGTCACCTGCCCGTTTTCCTCTTCGGGTATGCTGAATACCTCATTTGTCATGTTTTTGTATTACTGGTGTTCCAGCTCATTGTCTATCTATATCACTATAGGGGCCTAAACATCCCAGAATAAGCCTGGGACCGCTTCAAGTGGCAGATGCTGGACAGGCCATATCAGGGACATGGCTCTCCATTTGCCAAGGGGCCCTTGGGCAAATTAGAAGACTTTAGCAGCTGTGCCCACTAACTGCTAGTGGGGGCGGGTGGAGCAACAACAGTTGGGAGATGCCCTGACACATGATCTAGGCGGACGTCCTGGTGGGACATGATTGGTGGGGCAGGGGTGGGGCAGACAGAGAGGAGGAAGGGAAGAGGGAGGCAGGCAGGTAGTCAGGCTTGGAGGTCTGAGGGATTCTGTCCAGCAGGGTCTGTTGACCCGCAGTGCTCTCCTGCTCATGAAGAACAACTCAGCCCTCAGCCAGACTCAGCCACTGCTCCATGCAGGCAGCAGGATACCCTGTTGGCAGCAGCATGCTGGGTTGGGTGGACAACCCTGCATAGCTGGGATGTGGGCACCCTTTGAGGTCCATCAGTCCCACAGAAGGCAGTGGAGAATAGCACCTATATTTTTATGACAGAACCCGCCATTCATGAACACTGCCACCCTTGCATCAGGGCAGTCTCTATGGAAGTCTGATGTGGGAGTCTTCTGTTTTGTGTTGATTTCATTGGTTAAATAAAGAAACTGCCTTGGCCCTTTAATAGAACAGAAAATTAGGTAGGCGGAGTAAACAGAACAGAATGCTGGGAGAAAGAAGCCGAGTCAGTAGGAGTTGCCATGATTCTCCCACTCCGGACAGCCGCAGGTTAAGATCTTCCCTGGTAAGCCACCTCGTGGACTACACAGATTATTAAAAATGGGTTAGATCAATATGTAAGAGCTAGCCAGTAAGAGACTAAAGCTAATGGGCCAGACAGTGTTTAAAAAAATACAGTTTCTGTGTAATTATTTTGGGGCATAAGCTAGCCATGCAGGCGGCCGGGTGCCGGGGACGCAGCCCGCCGCTCATCACTACAGAGGTCTCCAAAGAGGGCTCAGTTATGCTCAGTGCACAGGGCGCGGGGAACATGGGGCTTTCTCATGTTCTCATTATACAGTGGACCAGAGGGGCCAGAGTGCCAGCAGGTCTGCAGCCTCTCTCCTACCTGGTGTCCAGGTTCCAGCTTCCCCAGGGCTCTGCGGCCTCCCTATGTCCTCCCTACAGCCTCCCTACAGCCTCCCTACATTACATTACACCTCCCTACAGCCTCCCTACATTACATTACACCTCCCTACAGCCTCCCTACAACCTCCACACAACCTACTTTTGGCCTCCCTACGTCCTCCTTACAACCTCCTTACAGCCTCCCTACAACTTCCTGAAGGCCTCTCTGTCCTATTCTGGGCCTCCACTCTCCTAAGTCCCTCCCTCCCTCAGTCCCATCCCGCCCCTGCTCTGGGTGTGCCTTCCTTGAGTCCCCTACCTCCAGCTCTAGGGGTGACAAGTGTGTCCAGGGGCCCAGGAGGCTACACCCTGGAGCAAAGCTCCAGTTCAGCCTGACCACGTCCCTGGTGTTGACCTCACTTTAACCACACCCCTGCGTCCTGCATCCGGGGCTGCTCAACTTGAACTGTGCTGAGTGGGAAGATGGCGGGAATTCCCTTTTCTGTCCAGCGCTGTTCTCTCTCTGGCACAGCGAGCAATCACACTATGAAAGGACCTCCCTCCAGCCTGGAGGTCCCAGTTCAGGCTGCAGTTGAAGGGCAGAGGCCAAGGAAGATGACATCACCTTAGATTCCTGAAGTACTGTAATGGAAACCACAACAGGGACTCAGTGGGATTTCCTGTCTTGTAAACGCATCATTCTGGAAACTATCCTGCCTCCGTGGCCCCTACTGGGGAGAGGAATAAAGTTCTTTCCCACCAACAGCTAACCTTAGATGGCAGCTGAGTCTCTGGGCTCTCTTCCTCTGCAGCCATTGGAGACCGCCAAGCTGCCCACTGGGCCCTGCTGGCCTAGACAGGCTAAGCACAGGGATTAGCCTATGCTCTTGACCTCTTCAGATAACATCAACCCTGTTAGATCCTTGCCTGGTCTAGCAAAGTTAACTGTGCTTCCAATCCCACAGAAGGCCAGACCCGAAGTGACAGAGGTGGCCAGCAGAGGGCAGCAGAAGGCCATGGAACGATGGGCTTCTGCATCCCTGAGCAGCTTTGTCTCTGACCCTGGGACTTTGTCCCTTGTCTAGGATACCTCAGACTCTGGCCCAGCTCTGCAGGAGAGTATCAGTTCTCATGTCTCACACCTACCCCAATCCCAACTGCACCTTGTCACCGCCCTCTGAGACCCTTCAGGTCATGGCAGGAACACATGAGCCCCAGACCTCACCCCTAACCTTCCCAAATGTATGTCCCCCTCCCCCGCAGCATGCAGCACGAGACCCAGATGGCAAGTGGGCCAGTGGGAACACATCCAACATCTGTGGCAGCATGGGTCCTCCAGGTGGTCCTGTGCAAGCCTGTGGCCACACACTGAAGCAGGTGTAAACACCCTTACAAGCTACCTTCGCTCTGGGGTCCCTGTAGAGGTGCCCCCCATGTTACCCTGGACCCAGGATTATAAGTACTGTGGGCTGAGCTAGGTTAATCTCCTGTTATTATCCAGAGATGTGGGTCTCGCTCATTCAAGATAGAAGGCTCTAGTTCCTTCCAGCTAGTCTCCAAGACGAGGTCTCAGAATTTGCCAGAGACCTCCCTTAAACCACTGACCATCTTTCTCTGGTGACCAGATTATGAGTCCTTGCTCCAAACTGGCAACTCCTCAGTCCTGCTCCCTCATCCAGCCACACATCCTGGCTACAGTTGGCCTCACTACCGGCCATGGCTTCCCATAGCTCTGCTGGTTTCTGCCTTTCCCGGAAACCTCCTGCCCTGAAGTCCCTAACCGTCCTATTCCCAAACCTCTTTTCTTAGGTAGGATTTCTATTGCTGTGATGAAATACCACGACCATAAGCAATTCAAGGAGGAAAGGGCTTGTTTTGTTTACCCTTCCACATCATGGTGTGCTACCAAAGGAAGCTGGGACAGGAACACAGGGGCTGATGCAGGGGAAGAATGCTGTTTATGGGTTTGCTCCCCACGGCTTGCTCAGCCTGGTTTCTCAGACCACCCAGGACTATGAGCACTGTCCTCACTGGGCTGTGCCATCCCAGATAAATCATTAACGAAGAAGAAGAAGAAGAAGAAGAAGAAGAAGAAGAAGAAGAAGAAGAAGAAGAAGAAGAAGAAGAAGAAGAAGAAGAAGAAGAAGAAGAAGAAGAAGAAGAAGAAGAAGAAGAAAGAGAGACACAGAGAGAAAGCAAAACAAAATACCCTACAGGTTTGCCAACAGGCTAGTGAGCGTTTTCTCAACTGAGGTTCCCTCTTCTCAACTGACTCTGACAAAAACTAACCAGGACCCTCGTGGAGAGACGTACTACACCAAGAACCTGTCCTACCCCTACTCCACCTGGCTCCCCAACCTGCAGTGGCCAGACCTGTCTGGGCCGGATTACTCTACCTGTTACAGAAGCCAGCCCATGAAGGTTATGGCACACTGGTCTGAGTTGGTACAATGATGCTGGAGTCAAGGGTGGCTGACAGACAGATGGAGGCTGCCCAGGAGATGCGAGTGACTCAGGATAGCATGGCCAAGGAAACAAAGCTTGGAAGAGCAGAGCTGACCCCAGAGCAGGTGCTCCTAAAACCCACCCTACCTCACTCAGCTCTGCTGCTTAGAGACACACTACGTGTCGTATCCCAGTTCCAACCCCTGTCCCATGGGGCACTGAAAGCAACTTCCCCAAAGCACTGCTATTTTGCCCGGTAGCCTCAGGTATGGCCACAACCCCACCTGATGGGTTCTACCCCTCCTTTCTTCCCCACCCCAGACAGACCTCTGCTAAGCACAGGCCACGCCTTTCAGTCTGGGAGTGCAGTCAACTGGAGGGGATCCCAGCTGGGTCTACCTGCCACAGCCGTTGCCTCCCTCTAGATGCGCCGTGCCAGGGAAACCTGCATAGGGATGCTTGCTTCAAAGGCCAAAGTTTCAAGTCAGCGGTTCCTGCATGTCTTTCCCCAGGCTGTACCTGTCCTCCGACCTAGGGCGTGTCCGCCTGCTCTGTGACCATAGTCATAAGTGGCTTTCATTCCTCTCTGCCTGTCTTTTTCACATCTAGGGTGCAGAGTGAGTTGTGGCAATTCTGGGACACTATGTAAGTGGCTATGGCTGGAGGGATCCTCTTGTTTTAATAAGAAACATGTTTTCTACATTTATTTTATGCATATGAGTGTCTGTGCCCAGTGTGAGCCTGATGCCTTGCAGAAGTCAGAAGCGGAGGCATCGGATCCTGTGAGTCATCCCATGGGCTCTAACAGAACCTGGGTCCTCTGGAAGAGCAGTCAGTGCTCTTGACTGCTGATCTATCTCTCCGGCTCCCCCTCTCACACACAAAACTGTGTTTCCTCCTTCTTTGCTTCTCTCAGAGACAGCAGTCTGGGCAGGAGCGTAGCCACTGCCCTACCCTGGAAGGGTGAGGTGCCGATATCACCTCCGCTGAGAAGGGCACCTGCAGTGAACTACATTGTGGTTTTCCAGGCAAGAAGGCAGCAGAGGGGTGAGGAGCCCAGATCTCTCTTCTAAAGCCCTGGCTTCCCCCACTCCATTGCTAGGAAAAAGTCACCACTCTGAACCAACAGTAGCACAAGGGGTCCCCAATTAGGCCACAGTTCTGTGGGCTACCAAGTCTCCTGATCCCAGTGTAGCAGAGGAACCCCAGAGCTTGGCTCTATAGTCAAAAGCTGTCTTTCCAATTATCTGCAGTGCCTTTGTCTAGGAGAGGATTGGCTTCCTGCAGCTTGCCTTGGCTCTGGGCCTCTGGAGGAAAGACTAAGTGAGTTAGGGTTAGGGACCTGGCTGAGCAGGGCTGAGCAGCCCTGTACCTGCCACCAAAGTCCCCATACCTGCTGCCAGAGTTGACCTTCTGGAGAGACAGCTGGTAGAAGGCCACTTCTCCTGTGTGCTCCCTAGAGGTCACCAAGGCCTGGATTGCCTTGCTCTCAACTTTGCCCAGACTCTGTGAAGACCTCTACAGATACACTGCCCCTACCTGGGGACAGACGGCTACTCCAGCCGCCATTTGGTATAAAAGCTTCCGTAGGCACCGGCCTTGCCCACCGCTTCACTCTCAGGATCCCTTGTCCCAGCATTTAGGAGCCTGCATGGACCACCCACAGTTCTCTATGACATGGAGCACCGGGTAGGCTGGGTAGGGCCTGAGGGGCCCTGTGCAGCAATGGGAGGCATGCCGGGGCCTATGGTCTTAGCTGAGTTTCTGGTGACTTAAAGACACTGGTCCTGGCCCTGTTTCCCTTGGGGGTTTGTGGTGCAAACTCCACTCCTGCATAGGCTGGGCTTCCTGGACCCCACTGTCCTGGAAGGAGCCCCACCCCCACCCCATTGCACCTTCTTTTGAGTGTAAGGCACTCTCCGGGCACCTCTGTCCACTTCCTACCTGGCCTATCCATAGAGCCACTACCTACAGCAATGAGAAAAGCTTGAAGCAAGGAGGCCACAGGAAGGTGAGAAGGAAGCTTAGAGCTCTCAGCCCACTGGGCACCACTGCAGCTCATGGAAAGAGAGCCCCATAGGCTCCTGTAGATGGAGCACCGGGGTCTGAGGGCTGGGACAATCTGCTCCTGATAATTTCTTGGGCAAGCAGAGTCTGGGCTTCCACAGTGATAAGCTGAAGGCTAGCTGGACTGCCTCTCCCTCCTGGCCCCCAAGCTTCATGGAGTCCTCGTTTTGGGAGTGAGTTGAAGTGAGATGAAAGGAAAATGACATCCCCTGCAAGAGGGAGCCTTGGGTGGGGTGGGAGAAGGGCAGGCAAAGCCTTCGACAGTGAGCAACAGGAAGCATGTGTTCAAGGAGCCAGGGCCTTGTTGAGCTTGCAGCTCAAAGTTGTGGGCCGTGGCCAGAGTCCACTCAAAATACGTGTGATGCTGGGGAAGGTTCTCAGGGAATGGAGAGACCACGGCCATTCCTGAACAGTGACCAACAGAAGGAACTCTGAATGCCTGGCCAGCCCCCTCTGTGTAGGTAGCCCCTACCTGCTGTGTTCCCAGTCCCCTCCTCCCAGCCCTCCCTGGTCCCCTGAGCCTTCCCTCAGATCCCAATATTATCATGTCAAAGATTAAAGTGATCCCAGCCATAGCCCTGGAGTCAGAGGCCTGTACTTCAGTGAGGCACCAGGCATGAGGGACAAGGCAGGGTGCAGTCTGGTGAGCACACCGAGAGAGCTGGGCACTCAGGCTCCAGGCCCCCCAAAAGCTTGAGGACTTCTGAGGCTCCAGAGCTCTGGCCTAAGGTGTAAAAGATGACATATTTTATTAGCTCCTTCAGTCCCATGACTGGGTTTTTCACAAGTCGGAGAACTTTGAGAGTGGGTAACCTCCAACACCCGCCCCCCCCCCCCCCACCTCGGCTAGTGGCAGAGAACACAGAATGAACCGGCGGCTCAGGGCAGCACTGGCTTTGAATTTCCTGTGCAGCTGGTGCATCTGTCTCACAAAGTACCACGCTTGAGGAGAAGAGATAGGAATGAGGATGTGGACAGCAGGAAGATAAAGGGCTTTTTCTCTTCCTCTCTCCCTCCCTTCCATCCTTCATCTTCTCCCTCCCTCCCTCCCTCCCTCCCTCCCTCCCTCCCTCCCTCCCTCCCTCTCTTTTCCTCTCTATTCCTCCTTCCCTCCTTTCAACCTGGATTAGACCCTTTAAAAAGCTGAAATGTAGGCCTGGGCAGTGGTGGCACATGCCTTTAACTCCAGCACCTGGGAAGCAGAGGCAGGGGAATCTCCGTGAGTTCAAGGCCAGCTTATCTATACTGCGAGTTCCAGGACAGCCAGGAATTTGTCACAGAGAGAAGCCCTATCTCAAAAACAAAACAAAACAAAATAACAACAACAATGACCCCACAAAAAAACCCAACCAAACAGCCAATCAACCAGACAAACCTGAAACGCAGTTTCCACTTCAGGGTGGCCGTTCTCATTGCCTCCTGTATCTGGGGTCAGAACTGCCCTCATATGTGGTACCAGGAATGTTAGTTCCCACATTGTGGAGTCTTGGAGAATAGGGTATGGAGGGGAAGGTGTACTCAGAGAATAGGGTATGGGGGGAAGGGCGGGGGGGGAAGGTGTATTCTCAGAGAATAGGGTATGGGGGGAAGGGCAGGGGGAAGGTGTATTCTCAGAGAATAGGGTATGGGGGGAAGGGCAGGGGGAAGGTGTATTCTCAGAGAATAGGGTATGGGGGGAAGGGCAGGGGGAAGGTGTATTCTCAGAGAATAGGGTATGGGGGGAAGGTGTATTCTCAGAGAATAGGGTATGGGGGGAAGGGCAGGGGGAAGGTGTATTCTCGGAGAATAGGGTATGGGGGGAAGGGCAGGGGGGAAGGTGTAGTCTCAGAGAATAGGGCATGGGGGAAGGGCATGGGGGGGTAGGTGAGGCCAAAGGTGAACCCAAATCGATGGGTTGTAGCCTCACCTGCAACAAGAGGAACCTTGCCACCAATGCTCAAGGTCCCCTCTGTGCATAGCTAGGGTGGCAATAGGAGGCGGGGATGCCTATGGTGGACCAGCCTTGCCCTTGGCCTCTCACAGTTCAGCCATCCTCAGGTATTCCCAGCCCTGTCTGCCTCTGTGCCTTTGCACAGGTGGTTCTGTCTGTCTGTGCCTGGCTCTTTTCAGTCTCTCGTTTAAAATATTTTTATCAATATTTGAGAACTTCATGTATGCATACAATGTTTGTTTAATTTTTGTTTAATTATACCCAGACCCACTCATCCCTCTAACTCCTGGATCCAACCCTCTCCTCCACAGTGGTCTCTTGTTTGAGATTTTTCTAGAATTCTCTTTTTTAAAGTGTGTGCATTTGTGTGTGTGTGTTTGCACGTGTGTGTCCCTGAATGTATGTATGTATACCACATGTGCATAGATGCTAGCAGAGACCAGAAGAAGGTGTCAGATTCCTTATCATCTTCCCAGTGTGTGCTAGGAACCAAGCTTATGTCTTTACTAGGTTCCGCTTCTGCACCATTCTGTTGTGTGGGAGTCTCGTCTCCTCACCGCTGGTCACACAGGTAACCATCATGGCCTCTGTCCTGGTCCATGTGCATAGACACTGGTGTAGTGACTGGTGAAGGTTCTTTCACTTGGGATACCTGTCTATGTCCATGGGTCAGCGCTGTGCCTGCTGGGCCTGGCTCTGAACTCTGTGCTATAGCATAGGGCTACAACCTGAAGAACAGTGCTGGAGTACAACCCAGTTTTCTTATGCTCCTTCCCATAGACAAGATTTCCTTCTTCTTTCCAGCCTGGCGCAGACACTGCCTGCTCACCAGCCCAGCCCTTTGTGCCTATGTGTTGCCATGGAGATGGGTCATTCACAAGCCTAGTACTTCAAGGCTTCCCACCTCTCCTGGTGGGCTAGGGAGTGAGTAGCTGGGATGATGGCCTGAGATTCCAGTGGAAGCTGCCTCCTCTCTCTGTCCAGTTGAATGCCACACCCCGCCAGGGCAAGTGTGTCACACCCAGGAATTCTCGCGCTGGCATGGGTGGCTGACTCCGAGTCCTACCTTAGGAACAGGTGTGCTTGTCCAGAGACATCCAAAGTGAACAGAACGAGGAAAACAGAAACATGGAGTCTTTGAGGGGCCTGGCTTTTTGGTCACCCTGCAGCCTGCGAAAGTACTTGACTCACAGGACACCGACAGGCAGCCAGCCGGGCAGCCACCCTTCCTTCCCTGGGTCCAAAGTGCCATCCCTATCCCAAACAGCTTCCTTCCGGGACTCTGAGTTCCAGGACATGGCCCCAGGGCTCTTGTCATCCTTCTTCCAGGCCCCAGAACCACATAGCTGACATGTGGGGGGTTGGGGTCAGCCGCACTGCCTAGGGACACCTAACCTGGCAACAGAGCTGTTGCTAGCCCCCTCCACGCGTCACGCATGTCGACACTGTCTCTGAGTCACCCGTCGAGAGCCTGGCAGGGTCTTTGTGGCTCCTCTACTTCCTCTCCATCCTGTGCATCTCTCATGGGTTTTATCTCCCCATGATCCACCCTTTAATCATCTCAACTCTCGGAACTAGAAAAATCTACAGCAGAATTTATGATTGCAGCTGGCCCCCTCCCTCACGTTCTAAGGTAGGAAGAGAGATGTGTCACCTTTTCCCAGTGGCCCTCAGGCCCGGTCTGGGACCACCCAGTCTCAGTTTTCTCCCTGGGGTGATGAAAGGGAGTATCTGTCCTCCCGCCAATGCCCTTGGCTGTCTTTGGGAACTGCTCCCAGGAACATTAAGTCTCTTTAGGGACATCTTTTTTTTTTTTTTTTGGTTTTTCGAGACAGGGTTTCTCTGTGGCTTTGGAGCCTGTCCTGGAACTAGCTCTTGTAGACCAGGCTGGTCTCGAACTCACAGAGATCCACCTGCCTCTGCCTCCCAAGTGCTAGGATTAAAGGCGTGTGCCACCACCGCCTGGCTTCTTTAGGGACATCTTGAGTCTTGCTCCCAGCCAGGAGTTCCCCAGTCCCAAGGCAGGCCTGCCATCCCACTGAGTCAAAGACTTCCTGAAAGTTCACTCAGAGGGAGTGGTCCTGCAGCATCTGAGCTCTATCCCAGTCCTTACCCATCCTAGACACCTGAGCAGCCAGACCCAGGGCGGGCTGTGCTCTGACCAGCTGCACAGAAGCAGACGTGGAAAGTCGGCAAGGAGCTACAGACTTTAGATCTGAGTGGATGTGTGTCCTCTGGACTAGCTCAGACTCTGGCTTCCCCAGGAGTAGAGTGTATCGGCCACCCACTCCCCAGCCTCTGCAGCATCCTTGGAGCCCCAAACTATGGGCCAAGTTGTCTCTTGTGTGAGATTCCAGCAGGCTTACATGGCCATGTCTGGAAGTCCAGAGACTGGAACTTACCCCTAAGCCCTAATAGGCCAATCCCGGAGGTTCCACCCACAGCCATTCAGAAGCAGAGCTGCATGCCTGCCCTCCCTTCCTGCACTTCCACAAACAAGCTGCCAGATGTTAACATCCTGTCATAGATGGGGCCCTAACTGGCCTCTCCTTGGGTCAGCCTAGATATGCTCCCATTGTCCTCATGGCTGCCCACACCTGTGAGGGTGACTAGTCTATCTAAAACACTCCAACCAAGAGTGCCAAGACCAGGCAGGGGTTCAGTTAGGGGAGGGAGTCTGACCCTGGCCTTTGTGGTCTTCAGATATCTCCACCATGCTCTGTTTTGTGCTGAAGAAACAGAATGAAGGCGGGAGTCTACACCGTAGCCTCACCTACGTGGCTGGATGTGAGGCTGCCCACGCTCAAGTCCTTGCCCTCCCAAGAGCTCAGATGAGGCCAATACTATGCATTTGCTGTCTGTGCATAATGGGGTTGACCTCAGCCAGGTTCCAGACACACAGGGACAGGTGGCAGCATGGAACCCAGCAGAACAGACACATGGATTAAACCCACCAGGTCTCTAACCACCAAGGAGAGTACTTCAGAGTACTTCAGGCTAGGGTTGGCGGCTCCCACAGGAGGAGTACAGGCAGGACTCAGGGACAATGGTCACCGACTGCCTGAGCTGGGGGCAAGAGCTGCCCCAGGCAGACTTGGGTAGGCTGTGCTTGGTATTGGTAATAAAGTCATCATTTTAAAATAAGCTTTTTTTGAGACTAGTTCTAGATTTGCAGCAAAGACAGTACAGAGAGCTCCCATATGCCACATAGCCAGTCTCCTGCTGTTAATACCGCACTCCTGCCATCTCTGATGAGCCAACACTGAGAATCCTAGCAACAAAATCATCCCTTCTCCAGATTCGCTTAGTTCTGACCCAAACTCTCTCTCTCTTTTTCTGTTCCACTCTCTGACTGTTGGTCCCAAACTCCCCAAGAACAGAGACAGATACATATTTGACTGGCTGGGCCTCCCACAGACACACTGTGACCCTTTCTCTGGGTTTTCCAGGGGCATCTCTGGGAGTCAGGCCTGCTGAGGGTGCTTTCCTTTCTCCGGAGGTACTGGAAACATCCTTCCAGGCTTGTTTCTTCATCTATGACATGAGTCTGGATCGCTACTGTGGCACCACCACCCTTGGCACCCTGAGGGGCTTACTTGTGCGTGATCCTGGGGCAGACACCCTTTCTCAGAAACCTGAGGCACCCACCATGGTGTCTCTTTTTCCTGCATTCAGATGGGACGAGGTTGGGGTGCAGGGCCTGCTCCCTCAAGGATGGTGACTTCTGCAAGTAAGAACTGTAAGTTATCATGCCTAGCTGTCACCTCCTATGCACACAGTCATCCTCCTGCCTCCAGATCAACCCCAGTTGAAAAGGTGACCTTTACCCAGAAAATCAAGGCACAGAATGGGCAGAGCCATGGACTGATGATGGTTCTGGAAGAGTGGCTTCCTACTGCTCAGGGTCTTGGACTCAGGCCAGCAGCTACCCAGCATTCAGGACTGTCAGGCATCTTATCTTTATATGGTAAAGTCTGTCTGTGCAGAAGGTCAGCCATAGGGTCAGGGCTGACCTCAGCCAGGCTCCAGACACACAGGAGCCGTGTGGAAGCCAGCAGGACAGCACGTGGATTGAGCTATGAGCAGCTCTAGTCCCCCCACAGGTGTCAGCCATCCCTCTGCTCTAAGTGCTAAGAACCCCTGCCTTCTCTGAACCCCCCCCTTGAGCCCCCTCTCCGGCCCACTCCATTTTCAAGAGTCTCCCTCACAGGGAGTAGGTCTCTCTCTATGGCGATCGGCCTTGTCACCTTGGATTGAAAACCACTTAAGGGATCAATGGAAAATTTCCTAGTCACCTGTGACACTTGTGGAGGTGTGTGGGTGTATTTGTGAGTATCTCCAGGGGGAATCCAACCGCAAGACTCTAGCCTAACTCGTGTGTTTAACCTGTGGCTGATGGGCCAGCACACACCCTAGGACAGCTAGGAATGTGGCCAACAAAATCTGTAAAGTTAGTTAAAACATTATGAGGTTTTATTTTGTTGTTCTGTTTTTGCTATTTTTGTGTGAACTTTGTAGATGACATCATGCTGTGATATTCACGAAGTAGACACGCCTGTGGGATGGATTCACGATTACTGGGAGGCGGTGAAAGGTATGAGGTGGGGCATGATGGGAGCATGATCTTACCCTGCCTGCTTCCTGTATCTCCTTTCTCCATCTCCTGTCCTTCATAAAATGACCTGTTCTGCATCGCTATTCCCTCCTTCCAGGAAAGATGAACCTTCTGAAACCCTGAGCCAACTTGAATCTTCACTCTTTTTAACTTCTGGTAGGGCTGGGGGTGTGGCTCAGTGATAGAGCATTTGCTTATCACACAAGAGGATCTGGGTTCAAACCCCAGCACCTCGAAAACAAAAATAAAGGCCATTTGTAGAGGCCCTACACAGTCCACACACCAGGCCTCAAGATCCTTGTTGTTACTAAAGCTGGAGTGCCAGAGTCAGATGTGATGGTGCGAGCTGTATCTTGGCACATGGGAGGCTGAGGCAGGAGGATTGCTGGGAGTTCAAAACCAGCCTGGGCTACCAAGTGAGATCTTGTCTCAACACACACACACACACACACCACATCATGAACACACTCACACATGTTGGTAGGTATCTTTGTCACAGCCTGTAAAAATAATACACCTCATTTCACTATCAGAGAAACGGAGGCTGGGAATACAGAGACACTAACCAGACATGTCTTTGGTAGCCTTCGGATTTCCTGGTCCCAGATGACACACGTGGGCTATGTCAGGAAGGACAGAGGTGCTCACAGTCAGGGCTGGGACCAGGCGAGGCCCCAGCTGAATCTGGCACTGCTCCTGAACAGCAGGGCAAGAGCTAATTAATTAACATAGGCCATTGCTAACCGGGTGCTAATGAAGACAAAGAGGCTGAGCAGGCAGCTGTGAGCGCTTAGCATGGACCTCTGAGCAGATGGGACAGCCAAGGGGTCCCCTGCCACTGCAGCTTCACTGGTGGCAGCATCGAGGGCCAAGTATCCACGTCTCCTGTTTAAATGTTTCTTGTCGTGAATGGACTCTCTCACACAGCCTGCTCCAGTCACCTCACAGCCCCAGCCCACTGGTGGAAACCTTTCTATCCTGCCAATGGATCAGCAGGTGCTCCTCCTTTTGTAGACAGCCCCTCCCACATCTCTCCGGCAAACCTCCAGGTGAACCTAGCCAACCACTAGAGGGCGCAACCCAGGCACAGCCCAGCTGGGTGAGCCTCGCCCTTACTCCCCTGCCTGTGCAGGGAAGAGTTGGAGCTTAGAGAGGTGGATGCTGCATCCTATTGTACCAAGAGCATGCATGCTTCTTGCTTAGTTTGGGTGAGGTTTGACATATATTGATGGGTTTCTTTTATGTCTATACCCATTTTTCTCTATATAATCCAGAACAGTCCTTTGTGAAATGAATTGCTGATACTTTCACGTTTTATCGTTTATCTGTTGATTTTCTTTCTCCCATGAAGCTACTTTTTATTTTTATGAAGTTGAATATACCCATCTCTCATTGTACAGCTTCTAGGATTTTATAATTCTTTTTTTTTTTTTTTGGTTTTTCGAGACAGGGTTTCTCTGTGGCTTTGGAGCCTGTCCTGGAACTAGCTCTGTAGACCAGGCTGGTCTCGAATTCACAGAGATCCGCCTGCCTCTGCCTCCCGAGTGCTGGGATTAAAGGCGTGTGCCACCATCGCCCGGCGATTTTATAATTCTTAAGAGTGATTTGAGATTATAGTTATTTATTTGTGGATTTTTGTTTGTTTGAGACAGGGACTCACTATGTAGCTCTGGCTGTCCTGGAACTCACTGGCTGGGACCAGGCTGGCCCCAGATTCACAGAGAATCACTTGCCTATGCCTCTACACCACTATGCCAGACTTTTTTTGTTTTGTTTTTGAGACAAGGTTTCAAATTACTGAGGTAGGAACTCACACTTCCCAATTGGCTTGTTAACTGAGTTGTCCTAAAACCCTCTATGACTGTGTATCTAGAGTTAGTCTTTAATCAAGTAACTCACCTTCCTTCCTGGATTTTATCTATCTCCTTCTCCCTCTCATACTCATAGTCTTTTCTGGAATTTTCTTCCCTACCATCTGATGTTAATGATGTGTTAGTCACCGTGGTCTTAGAATGTAATGTGTCCCAGGAGCCGATCCCTCATGTAATGTGTGTGTTCCAGAGCTGGTCACTCATGTAATGTGTGTGTTCCAGAGCTGGTCACTCATGTAATGTGTGTGTTCCAGGAGCCGGTCACTCATGTAATGTGTGTGTTCCAGAGCTGGTCACTCATGTAATGTGTTCCAGGAGCCGGTCACTCATGTAATGTGTGTGTTCCAGAGCTGGTCACTCATGTAATGTGTGTGTTCCAGAGCTGGTCACTCATGTAATGTGTGTGTTCCAGAGCTGGTCACTCATGTAATGTGTGTGTTCCAGAGCTGGTCACTCATGTAATGTGTGTGTTCCAGGAGCCGGTCACTCATGTAATGTGTGTGTTCCAGAGCTGGTCACTCATGTAATGTGTTCCAGGAGCCAGTCACTCGTCTTCTCCCCGTTCCCTCTCCCCCTCCTTCTTCTTAATTTTTCTTTCTCTTTTAACAAATTATTTTTATGTGTATGGCATTTTGCCTGCATGTATGTCTGTGCACCACATATGTGCCTGGTGACCTCAGATGCCAGAAAAAGGTGTCAGATCCCCTGAGACTAGAGATACAGATGGTTGTGAACTGTCATGTGGGTGCTGGAAACTGAACTTGGGTCCTCTGAAAGAGCAGTCAGTGCTTTTAATCGCTTTTTCTAGCTCTTTCTTAAAACAAACAAGCAAAACTTTATTATAAAATGTTGCACTGGGTGTGGTGGTGCACACCTTTAATCTCAGCACTCGGGGGGCAGAGGCAGGTGGATCTCTGTGAGTTGGAGACCAGCCTGGTCTATATCATGAGTTTCAGGACAGTTAGTGATATGTAGATGAACCCTGTCTCAAATAAACAAAACATCATACACCACAGTAATCAAGCACAAAGGCTCCAGAACTGAATGAAGTCCTATGCCGTTAGGAGTAGCCATTTGGAGCAAAGCTGAAGCTTCACACTGGATCTTGTACTTTCACTATCAAATATATTTTTATTCACTTCTTCACCACCAAAAATAAAATTCCATGACAGAGTTAGAACTTAAAAACCAATTAACTTTATAAAAATGTTCTTTCATAGCTCATGTTCAGTACCTTCATCCAGCCTTTCTCGTGCTATCTCCTCTGTTTCTTCTTGCCTTGTGACCTTCAGAACTGCTCTGGACGGACGCTCATGCATTCCAGGGACAATCAGTCAGGACTTCAGGGGGTCGGCTCCAGCACTGGGCTCCGTCAGCTGGTTCATCACATTAGCCTTTCCCCTTGGCCCTCAGAGGGATGACTCTAGCAGGTGCTGTCTAGGGAGCCTAGGGAACGAAGTCTTCCAGAAACATAACACTACTACCTGAGAGTGGTGGCTGGGATCCTGGGATCCAGGACACCAAGAGCTCAAGGCTCTGTGCCTAGGCCTTGACTAACCCAGCTTCAGCCACACAGACTCATCAAGCACAGTCCCATGGTGGTAGACTTGTCAGGGTAAAGCCAGCCCATGAATGGGATAAGCCAAGACTGAAAGGCAGGAAGTGGGGCTGAGAACGAGGGTGGGTGGGATGGGCAGACCCTGGATGTCCACCACAAGCTGGGAGACTTACATATGAGACTGATAGCAAACCTCAGCCATCTTAAACTGTTAGCAAATCCTGGCTAAAAACACCCCAGACTCCAAGGCCTGTCTGTTGCCTCTACCTCTCTGAACCATCTCTACATAAGAGCCATAGGAGTCCCTGACCTCCCTCACTGGGAATGTGAAAAAATGCATTCTCTATACTCAGTGTGTCCTAACCTCCAGAACCAGCTTTTGGGGCCTCTGTGTCATCTGAAAGCCAGGCCTGGTGACCCAGGTCAGGAATTACAGGGAAGGCTTGGTCTAGGACAATCTTGGCAGCAGGGCTGTCCCACGGCTCTCAGGACGCTGAACTGCTTGTGGAAAGTGGGACAGAATACGGGGTGCAGCTAGGCAGGGCCAGGCGATCCCTGTCCCGTCCCTTTGAACTTCCCGCTGAGCACACCATGAATAGATTCTTTGTCCTGTTTTACCTGACCAATCCAGAGTGAGACCCTCTCCCTCGGGCTCAGGGTCTTCATTTGTACCCTGAAGGGATGAGAAGAGTCAAAATCCAGCAGAAGTGTGAACGAACCTCCTGAAGGACTGATGTGGGATTTCCCTCTGAATGCTGCAAGCGGCTTCCTCCTACAAAGGACCAGATGACTAAATGTTGCAGGCAATAGGGAAGAGGCGACGAAGGACCCTCCTTAGTGCCCTCTGGATGGGACCACTAGGATGAGTGGAGGTAGTCCAGATGTGTCCTCAGTGGGGCTCTCTGAGGCTAACCATTGGAGTCCCCATCTGGAAAATAAAGCAAATTTGCATGTTCTGTGGGTGGCAGTTGCCCAAGCATGTGTTTTGGGCCCTGGGAGTGCTGGGGAGAGCTGTACTGAGCCCACCAGAAACCCTCCACTGAGGGCACAGGAAGGGCTCTGAGACGCCCTCCACCCACAGCTCACGCAACTGCAAGCTGTGGCTATTCTGGATGAGGGAGCTGTGCCGTCCTCACCCTGAGAGCATGAGTCCACTCAGTGCCTCCCACCCGGTTCTGACTGCCCTCTGGGCTCCTAACTGAACAGCAGCTCCCAGTCTAACTATCACAGCTAGACGAGTGCTTCTAGAAAAATCCACATTCCCCTGGGGGGCCGAGGAGGGGCAAGGAGCCACAGTGGTGACTTGGGATAGCCCTGGGACTGTGCTTCCCCGAGCCCTATCCCTATGCCAGACTTTGGGCCCTCTAGGGAAACACTCCAGTGGGCTAGCTGTGACCACTCCAAGGTCACCAGCTCAGCAGCATTCCCCAGGGGACAAGCATCCCTATGGGAGCTGGAAAAAGGGACAGCCCCAATCTTTGAGCCTGAGAGTCAGCACTGGTATCTTGCCTAGCCTGATGCTCCACCTCTCTTCCTTCTCAGGCTCTCTTCCTAAATACGGCCCACAGTGACCACTGAGAGCTGACCCTGCAGTGCTCACATCCTACCTGATATCCCCAGCAACCTCTCAGAGGTGGGACGCACACATGTTTCAGAAGGTGTACTCAGCATAGGAGAATCCAGGACGGTGCCCTATAGGAGGCCCTGGCTCAGAGCTGAGTCCAGAAGTGCTGGGAGATGGGCAGGCCCAGTGGGATTCTGGGACATGCCAGGCCCCTTCCCTGCACCAGCCCCGGTTGCTGCTGTGTGTGCCTTTGATGAATAAGAGATGAGGAAGCTGATTAATTATGGCTTGATATGCACCAAAGTTGGGCAGAGGGACTCAGGGATTCCTCAGAGGTTCAGAGCAGATGATGGCAGAAGGTCAGGAACCCAAGGTGTGTGATGGCAAGAAACCCCTGAGGAAGCAGAGGTGCAGATGATCCAAGAGGGGCTGAGACAGTGTTTGTCTTCCTAAACTCTTCAGCCCAATTTCCTGTCTGGAAAAATAGGTAGTGGTGTTCCGACCACAAGACCAATAGTACCATGCATTTTGCAGGCCTGGCACAGACTCCTCTCAGGCCTTGGGCATAAAGCCACCTTCTGTGGTGAGAGCAGATGGCCCCCAGCTCCCTGGCACTGAGATCTCATCCCCAGCCACCCACTCAGGTTGGTGGCCTTGGCATGCTTAGGCAGCAGGTGCAGCCGTACAGCTTGACCTTCTCGGTGCGTTCCTGGTTCCTCCTTGCACCATCCCAGAGTGCCCAGAGCAGGTCAAGCAAGAACCAAGTCCCTTATTTCTTCCTCCTTTCCTAGAGAACACCAACCGTCTGAGGCTGTGTGGGTGTGTCCTAGAAGGGTGCCCCACACCTAGCCTATGCCCACGAGCTCCTGAAGCTGTTACAGCAGTGACTACCAAGGCTGCACCACATCCCTGCCAGCCCTGCCTGCCTCTATGCTCGACTCTGAGTGGACCTGGAGGTTTGAGGCATCTCAGTAATCTCTGCTAGGATCCCACATACTTCCCTCAGGGGATTGGAGAAGCAGACAAAGAAAGGATGGACAGCGATCTGACCACACCCCAAAGCATTAACATCTGCTTTATCGACATGCAGAGGGCTAGGCTGAGGTCACGCAGTCAGACAGGGCACTTTCATGCCACACACAGAGCACTGAGCAGAGTCAGGGACCAGGGGAGGAAGGTGAGCAGTACTGGGGCACTCCAGGAGGGAGTGCCTGGGCAAGCTAGCCCTGGGGGTGGGGGCAATTCAGACAAACCTCCAGTCTGGCCCTGCAAGTCCAGTCCAAAGAGGGAATGACTAATACATTCAAAGCTTTAGGGAGAACTGTCTGCAGACTCCACATCCTCTTCTGATTCCCAGGGTCACATGTGCACAAGGCTGGAAGAATTCACATCTTCCAGTCCAAATGGGCCCATCATCTCAGCACAACTGCTGGAACTTCCTGGAAATCAATCCTTGTAGACCTCATCAGCAGGACACTAAGTGGCCCAGCTTCCCCAACTGGACCTCTGACTCTTCCCGCAGGGGTCAGCTAAGGCTGTTTTTGTGTCTTAACCGGACTTCAGTGTCTAGTACGCCCCCCACCAACCCATCACTAGCTGTCAGCTGCCCTGCCTAATTCTTGGGGCCCTGGGTGGTGATGGAGCAGTACCTGCCCACTGGGGAAGGGCTCTGTTCCTTGAATTACCCAGTACCGGCCCACACCCTGATAAATATGTCTCTCCAAACCCCCACATCCCCATGCCTAAGAAGCGAGCCACATCCTCCCAGAGGCATAATGGTCAGCATCCTTCACCTTGGTCCCTATCAGATCCCTTTCAGAGCTGGCAGACACCTTAGCTGGCATCTAGGTATCCCAGAGACTCGGCTTCTAGAGAGCAGCACCAAAGTGCTGATTGGCAGGATGGGTATGCAGACCACAGAAACACTGCCTACAGACTACGGATGCCCAGTTCACACCACACACGACCTGTGAGCAAGTGTCCAGAACTCAGCCCAGAGCACTCAGGGACGGCCAGCTCTGAGCTAGAGAGGCGTGTGGCACTAGAAGCCTCTACAGTAGCAATGACTCTCCTTCCCCTCCCTCGCCTATCCCATGCCGCAGCAATGGAAGGAGGAGGTCACAATCCTTACCTCTCCAGCGGGCAGCCTGGCCACCAATAATAACACTCAGTGGGACCTGCCTCCTCCAGGCCTCAGTACACAGATTGTAACCCAGGATTCTCTGCCATGTCACAGGGTATGAGGTGATCTTTAAGGAGAGTTCACCTCCTGTTTTGGGCACTGCTGTAAGCAAGGAGGCTGGAATAAAGGTGTTGGCCGGGATGACAGGCCATGGCTTTCTGCTGGCTTTCGGAGGTTGGCCTTGTGTTATCCCTCTGTCCTTGGGTGACAAACCTCCCATGTGATGGGGAGGGGGACGAGAATTCACAGTGCCACTTCAGGGGCCAACCTGATGGCACTCAGTGACCAGTATCCAATGAAATGAAGAAGTGGCAGAGGATGCCCGCTCTGGCTCCACCCCACCTCCCAGGTGGCTGGAAATTGAACCCACTTTTCAGTGACCTGAAATGCCAAGACCGGGACAAAGGCAACTGGGACAAGGCAGGCAAAGGTGTAGTTGGGGACACAGGGCAACAACCAGGCAGGACTGAGCAGTGTAGCCTCCGCATGTACCACAAGGCCAGTCCATTGCAGCAACTTCAGCGCTCTCCGCCCTGAAGGCTATGTCATGCACACTTGGTGTTTTGCTTTCTCTAGTGAGGCCGACAGACCATGAGCCCTACCCAGCTCCCAGGCTGGATCATGTGCAGGAGAGACACAGACAATGGCCTGGCAGCCAGCGGAAGTGCCCCAGAATGCACTTAAGAACTCCAGGTAGAGCACCCACGCAGCAATGGAAGATGGGGCGTGTGTGTGTGTGTGTGTGTGTGTGTGTGTGTGTGTGTGTGTGTGGTGTGTTGGGGGAGGGGGACCATTAGGATTATTGGCCTTATATTGGTCTGGCTTGGTAGAGGGTGGGTCCAGAGGAGTCTTCGGACTCTGTAATCTCCATCGCAAAAAGGAAAGAGTTGGGAGCAGTGCAGCGGCAGGGTAAGACATGGCTCGAATGCCCTCCCTGGGACATGGGGGTAGAGAGGCCTAGAGCGCTGGGGAGGGGAACACCGCTGTACTGTTAGCCTCGCCTCTCAGTTTTTCTTACCGAGTCGCCGAGGACAGTCCTCAAGCAAAGGGATTTAAGGGGCAAGCAGAAGACGGGTCATGCAAAGGCCTGCTGCGCCCCTCCGATGCTCAGGACTCCCTTCGGGACTCTGCCAGGCTGGACCGCCACGCCCTCAAGCCCGCGCCCACGGCCCGTTCCGGGACGCGGTGCCTGCGGTCGCCTGCAGGGGCCGCCGCCTCTTCAGGAATGCGCCGTCTTTGTCTGGGGCCGCGCGTGGCCCGTGCACCGGGTGGCTGAGCGCCTCCTGCCACCTGGACCGCGCGCCAGGCACCCTCGCCTCCCCTCCCGCCGCCCGCCGGCTGGGCCTGCACCGGTACCCACCGGTTCGCGCCCGCGCCGCGCGCCCAGGTGAGCGCCCCGCCCGGCGCCAGGCCCCGCCCCAGCCCCGCCCCACCCGGACCGGCGGGGAGACCGGGCGGATTCCGCGCGTCAAACCACATGATCCCATAAAACATTCATCCTCTCCCGGCCCGCGCTGCGAGCGCCCCGCCAGTCCACGCCGCCGCCCTCGCCCTGCGCGCCCGCAACCCGCGAACCCAGCCCGGCCCGGTAGAGCGGAGCGCCCGTGCCTCGTCCCGCGGCCGGGCCGGGACCTGGCCGGAGCGGCGGCGCCTGGATGCGGACCCGGCCGCGCGCAGACGGGCGCCCGCCCCAAAGCCGCTTCCAGTGCCCGACGTGCCCCGCTCGACCCCGAAGATGAAGAGGGCGTCCTCCGGAGGTGAGTGTCCGCGCGGCTCCAGAGCCGGGCTGCAGCGGGGCAGCGGGGGCGAGGGCACGGCCCGCGCTGCCGGAGTCGGAGACAGATCGCTGGACGCTCCTGAGGGCCACCGCAGTGCCACGCCGCGCGCTGGCCGCTAGCTACTGGGCCCCGAGAGGGCGGAGCCCGCGGCAGCCGCAAAAGTTGCGGCTTTGCGGGAAAGTTGACGGCGACGGCGGGGCCAAGGATGGCGAGTCGGAGGTTCCAGATGTTGGACCAGGGCCGGGTGGAAGCTGCGGGTTGGAAGGGCGGGGTCCCACCTGCGAGCGCGCAGGCGGTGAATGGGTTAATAAGAGGGGTTTACAGAAACGTGGGCACCGGACCAAGATGGGGTATCTCGCCTGCCCGGCGGACTCCGCTCAGAAGCTGTTTCTTTAGGGTCAAACGGAATAGGGATGAATAGAGGTGTAGCCGGCAGCAGAGGGCGTGGGGGACAGGGCAATCCCAGCTCTGTTCTTGGGGCAGGTAGCTAGGAGGACACACACACACACACACACACACACACACACACAGCAATGCCTCCTCCTCTGAGATCGGGAGGGCTCCTGAGTAAGAGGCTCCATTGAGGGGCGTTGGTGCTTAAAGCACCCCCTCCCTGGTAGCCCTGTGGGATCCCTCCTCCCATCAGGGTGCGAAGTCCCATCAGTAGGGGCAAGGGAGGATGGGCTTCGTGTAGGTTGGGCATGCCTTACCTGGAGAATCTGGAGTAGAGTGAACACATTTCCTTCCCCAGGTGCCCACCCTATCTACCCTGCTATGTCCGTGGTGCCGCAGGCTGCACACACGTTTCTTTGCACGTGTCTGTGTGGGCTACATATAGTCTTGCACACCTCCAGTGCACACTCATACTAAATCTGCCCTAGTGTGCACATGCGTAAACACTATGGGTACACATGGGGAGGGGATTCTAAGGGTCCTCATTCCTACCTCCATACCTATGACCACAGATGCATTTAAGCAGTCTGCCTGCTGTGATCATGCTTAGCACATGCTGGGCCCCCTTAGCAGGACCCACTCACATGCAGATATTGCTGAGGTTTGGAGTAGGGAGGCTCTGGGCAGCTGGACCCACAGATGGAAGGGCAAGTCCTGGAGTCTCCTTCACAGTGCGTGGGTCTGTTTGTGCAATAACGTGTATGTAAAATGATATGTATCTGCACATATGTGATTGTGTGCATGACCACATGTATGCCTGTAAGCGCATCTTCATGTTTCAGTTTGCCTCTGGGTGTGGGTGCCCCCTGTGTACCTAGGAGGGCTGTGGCTCTACCCTGCCCAAATCTGGACCTCTGGAATGTGTTTAAGGGTTTTGTTCAGTGGCCCCAGCCCAAGCTGTGAGGTTCTGGGTCTTCCAGCCACTCTCCCACCACCCAGGGCCGGGGCAGTGGTGGCATATGGTGAGCTGGAATCTACCTGGGTAGAAAAGATCCTTTTCCTAGCTCGAGGTCAACACCACAATAGAGGGGTGTGAGCCAAGGCACAGTTGGCTGCCTCTGCAGCTCCGCCAACTGGGGCAATCTGACCCAGCATGGCCTCCGGGAGGCTCTGCCTTTAGCATATTGTTGGTCCAGCCTGGTGACCTTCCTGTGCTCTGCTCCGTAGTGCTCACCTAGCTCAGGTGTGTGGGTAACAACCGGCCACTGCCTTTGTTAAGCCCAGACCTGCCTTCCCATCCCTTGTCCTGCTCCAGCCTAAGGGAGGAAGGTGTCCTTCCATGGCAGGACCTCAACCAGGTGTGGTCTGCACAAAGTCCCTCCTGGCAAAGAGGAACTCGCTGGGCCTGCCAATGTATTTTCTTAAAGAGCTTTCTCCCTGTCTCAGCTACTGGTAATCTGAGGTATTTGGGGGGCATGCATTTCCAAGCTGATGCCCAGTGAGGTCTACCCATATTTCCCAAGGAGGTGGCTTTGTTTGTTTTAATTTTTCATGCCATATATTTTATATTATTTCCCCTTCCCCAGTCCTCCCAGGCCCTCCGCACCAAACCACCTTCATGTTCTCTCTTTTTCAAGCAAAATAAAACAAAACTCAGGAAAACAACGAAAACCAAAAAATGAAAATCAAAATGAACAAAAGAAAGAGAAAAATCAGTGTGATGGGAAAAAAAGAGCTCAAAAAGGTTCCATTTTGCGTTGGTTAGTTACTCCTGGGCGTGGGACCTGTCCTGGTTTGAGACAGGGTCTCATTGTGGCCCTGGTTGGCCTGGACTCTATGTAGAACAGGATGGCATTGATCTCAGAGATCCACCCGATCTCTGGGATTAACAGCATGTGCCACCATGTCCTGCTCCAAGGAGTTTTTATTGTTTTGTCTGAGGCAGGTGTAACCACAGAGCCTAGGCTGGGTCTTGGCCATCAAACCTTGCTTTTCTAGGAGTTTTGGGCCCCCAGCATCTCTGCTTTAAAATTCCCCAAATACATTTTTTCAACTCCTAGTCAGGGGTTTTCCTGGGACTCCTGCCAATTTAAGCCCCTCCTTCCTCCTGGAAGATATGTTGGGATATTGAGGGAGGTTGTGAGCAGACAGCGTGATGGTGGTAAGCCTGGGGCTCTGCCCTGTACCAACAGGCCCTGGTAGCCCTACCGAGCTGACATGTGGTGACAGGGTTAGAGACATGCTAGTAGGGGTCATCTAGCAAGGGGACAGCAAGAGGAGGAGAACCCCGAGATTGGCCCAGGGCCCTGGAAGGCGGTCTTAGCCTGCTCTCCTGGAGGGCTCAGCCTGGCTCGTTGGCTGTGAAGAAGCCCAGGCTTGCTGCTGTTTGTAACAAGTGGTAAGTTGTCTGGGAGGGGCAGGGTTTGTGGGATCATGCCTCCCTCTTGCATATAGCTCTGGCTTCTAGCATCTTTGCCTGCCAGCCTTCTGGTACCATGCCTTCCTTGGGAGAGGAGGGGTTCGGCTGGGAAAGGAGGCAGAGGAAGCCCTTCTGAGGGCTTTGGCTAGAAAGTTTCCCAGGAGCCTCAGGCTGTGCATCCATGAAAGGGGTCAGGAAAAGGAAGACGTTGCTGTGCGTGCGCGCGATGGAAGAAGTCTATGAGAAGGACCTGACCCTGTCCTAAGTTACTAAGGCTCTGGCACTGCCTTGTGCCTGGTCAGTGACATTTATGCTAGTCTCCCCCCATTCTGTGAGCCCCGACTTTCAACCCCAGGCAGAGCTGCCTGACTCTCAGCACCAGCCAGGGCCTGGACCCTCAGATCCATAAGAGCCAGTGTGGCTGTTCTGCCTGTCTCTTTAGAGCCTGGCACCTTCTGCACCCTTCAGTATTCCTGCCCTGTGGCCTGGCTACATGCAGCCAAGGTCACCTGTGCCATCCACGTGGCCAAATCCCAGATGCTGCATTGCTCACCATCCTCCATCACTCGCTCATTTGTGGCCTGCAGATCCTACTCCGATCAGACGATGAAGGGGGCGAATCCTTACCTCACTGATTCCAGGATTAAATGTATTGAAGGCCAGGTGACCACACAGCCATCAGTGGAAGCCAAATAGCGGGTGTAGGGGGACATGTACCTCCATATCCCTGCCTGTCCCCGGAGTGCGTGGGCCTAGCTAGGTCCCATCACACCCGGTGTTTGGTACTGCAGTTTCTTCTTTTGTCACTGTATTTTAAACACTTTGCACATCGAGAACTATTCTTGTGAATCATGCTGAAATGGTGAGTGTGGAATCCCTTCCTGAGAATGCACCAAAATGTACTCATTTAAACCTGCCTTGGCCTTTTGCATTGCCTTCAGCCATGCAACTCGCCTTATACATCCTGACAAGCCCTCGTCAGGGCCAGGAAGTGTGCCCCTTCCTACACCCTTGGGCCAACTTCCAGCCAGGGCCTAATTCTGCCCCACCCCACCCCCAACCATCTGAGTCAGGTGGGTGACATGGTAAGCGAACCAGGATTCCAGCTGTAAGGGTGGCTATCTCTTCAGCTGGCCCTTTGGGGCCGCCTCTCTCTAGCCCTGTTCACACAGCTCCTAGTACCTTGTCTGCTTTTGAGGCAGTTGAGGTGTCGCCGTGCATCCCCACAATCTTCCCCCAGGGCAGCCAGACCCCAGCAAGTGGAGTCAAGAAGTGGGGGTTGTTGGCACACCTTCCCAAGTGTCTTTGGGGGAGGTGCTGAGCAGGCAGAAGTGGGCCTCCCTATGTTGACGCCCCATTCGGCACGCTGGCACATGGAGGTGGCGGAGTGGGATGCACCAGTGTTGCGAGCTGACACAGCCTCGCTGAGAACAACTTGCCCGAGAGTGCTCTTTGGCCCTCCTGGGGATTAAAGTTTCATGGAATGTTGTAGAACTTCAAACAAAGGTGCTAAGGTTGAATCTGGGGTAGGCTGGGTGAAGCCACCTGTGCAGCACCTTTCCCACAGGGCATCTCAGGGCCTTGGTTTCAGATGGGGCAGGCATCTCCAGTGGGCAAACCGTGCAATAAACTCCATGCCATTTTGGGGAAAAGTGATGGGGTTCCTTGCAGGGGATGGAGGGGTCAGGGGGATGCGTAGGCCGTCCCACACCAAGCTCCACCCATGGGGCACCTGGTGGATGGAAGGACAGGTTTCTCCTGGCATTGTAAGGCAATGTGCAAATTTAACCTTTGGATTTATGACTCTATTTCTTTGCAGCAAATGTCACGGGAAATGTCAGGCAAAGGCTGAAGCTGGGTGAGGGGCCCACTGAGGTAGGGGGTGGGGCTGAGCATGTTAGAGCACTCAGGGTCTCAGACCAGAGTTAGGTTCTAGGGTGCTCACTGCCTCCTGGGAGCCCTCTCAGATTGTTCCTGACCTGCCTGCGATACAGTGTCCTCAATTTGTCCCAGCTATTGTGACCTTGCTAAGATGTTGACTTTATTCACCCTCCTGCCAGGGCCCAGCTGGGGCCAGCTTGGGAACCTGCCAGGAGTGTGTCCCATCCCCACCCCCGAGTCCAGGCAGCTATAGGATCAGCGCCTGCGGTGCTGGCTTGCTGTGTGACCTTGGCCCTCGCTGCTCCTTGCTGGTCACTGAGGTGTCATCTGTAATCTGTGGTTGTTTACCAGAGGTGGTGCTTCCAGCCTAGTGCCCCACGGACCGGGAAAACACAGAGTCCTCCTCAGTTAGGGGTGCTGTTCTCTGGGGAAGATGGCGGCTGGCATAGGAGCCATGAGTGGTAACAGTGGAGCTGGCTTGTGGCATCACTCGGCAGCTGGGCCAGGAGCAGGCCCTGCACACCATAGGTGCACAAGAAAGAGGGAAACATGGATGGAAAGCAGGAGAAAGAGGTGGCAGCGTCTGGAAATCCACCGTGTTGGGTCCCCCTCAGCCTGGCAGTAGTTAATACACAGTAACTGTCTCCTTGCCAAGTACCAGCCTATTGAAGTCCTTAGTGCCCAAGACCGCTCAGCCTGCACCCATCTTAGGCAACTGGACTGCCCCTTAGGGCCGCCAGCTTGAGCATCTCCTAAGTGATGCAGAGGTGGACAGGCACCTGGGCACTTGCTCACACCAGCGAGGCCGCTCAGTTTTGCTAATACCCAGCTGCCTCCCAAGTGATACCTCAGTTCCCCAGCTGTGTTCCACTGAGCATCCCAGGTTCCCCGGATTCAGCCAGATGGTGTCACATCCTCCACACCCAACATCCAAGCCCAGAGTTTGTGCCTCTTCCTTCTCAGTGTCCAGCCTGACCCCTGCCCATTCCCTCAAGGCCTCACTGCAAGCCCATTTTAGAGCCACCCCTCCCTGGCCCATAGGCACAGATGTCCTCCCTTCCACCCAGGCTCTCTGTTCGCCATGTAGCCCCTGAGCCTACCTAAAGTCTCCCCTGGCTGCCCCCAGAGTCTTGATGATTTGTTCTCAGGGTGGGCTGGAAGATCTTCCACCCTTGATGGGAAACCCTCTGTCAGCTGGGTTTCGGGTGCCTGCCTCCCCATCTCCACATGCTCCAAGCAGCCCCACCCTGGCATGAGGGTTTAGGGAGCATAAGCAATGGGCAGCCACACCAGCAAATAGCTGTAGAGGGGGTCCAGTAGGCTGCCAGTTATCAGCAAAGAGGCACATTCTTCCTGGCCACTTACTTGCCCCTGTATCTGTTGTGAAACGCCCAAGCTGGTGGCCCTCAGGACTGGCAGTCAAGGGCAGGCTACTTGGCCAAGATGGCTGCAGGTGAGGTCTCCAGAACCCAAAGGCGGATGCTGGCTGCTGAGCCTCCCTGTTGGCATGTGGACAGTGTGAAGGTGGACATGCTGGTGAAAGCCAGCTGGCCACAAGGAGTTTGATTTTGCCATGCCGGCTAGTTCCTGGTCATCCGGATGATGGGACTCCTCCCAGCAGGCTTCGACACTCCTGTGCCTCAGGAACTGGCTGTGGAAACAGGTTGGAGCCCTTGGTGGGAGACCAAGTCCCCAGTTCCTGAACTTCTTCTGACTCTGGATTGGTCCCACATACCCTTGCCCCACCCCTAGACGAAAGTGGGAATAGGTGTGTGGGCCTTGTGAGCTCCTGATTAGAAGCCCGTGTGTAGCACTGAGGGTACAGGGAGAACCCATATCTGCAGCCCTGCCCCCCCCCAGCCTGTATGCCAAGAGAGTCCTTGCCAGTTGGCTTGAGGGGAGCATGGTCACTGGGATGAGAGGGCATGATGGGGTACACTCGCCCCAGACAGGCCCAGCAGCTGGGGAATGCAGAGAAGCTAGGCTCTCCGCTGGGGCTCAGGGTGGGGGCATGTCTTCATACCTTTGAGACACGTGAGGCACAGCTTGGCCCTGGGCAGGAGCCTGGCCCCAGGAACGTGGCTCACCGGAGAGTAGCACCTCCTTTGCTTGGAGGCTTTCTTACCTCCACTTTGGCCGGCTGTGAGAGGGCCTGCTTGCATTCCTACTTGGTCCTTGGAAGAAGGCCAGGCAGTGGACCCCAAAACAGTGACTGCAAACAGAGTTCTATAAAAGACAGGGTAGCTGCTGTCCTGAGCCTGGCCAGCCTCCAGAAAGGTTGTCCTGAGAGGGCTACAGTCCAGCCCAAGGTCACCTGGAATGTGCCACTTGCAGTGCTCATGGCTACTTCCGCCTCCACACTGCCCTGATGAGCAGCTAGCTCCCTTTCATGGATCTCTGTCACGTTCCCCTGAAAATCTCTCACTCTTCACCTGGCCTGGCTGAGATGTGTCCTGCACCCCCTTTCTTAGACACTGCAGAGCGGGCTGGTGCCCCTGCCCCCATGAGGTGGCATGGGAGCCTGGCAGGGCTTTCCTCTCAGATTCCCTTGAGGGCCGTAGACATCAACTCAACATTGTCTGAGGAAGTAGCATGATGGTGTTCCCCACTGAGACTGTCCCTTGCCTACCTGCATGGACATGAGGGCTGTGGTCCTGGGTATACCTCTGGGACGGCCCTAGCCCTGCCCTTTGTAAAGCCCTGGGCTGCCCACGTGGTGAGGTTTGGCTCCACGTGGTGAGGTTTGGCTGTGGACAGGTTCCCATTGCAGGAAGGCCTTGGGTGGCATTGGCCTCTCCTCCTTTCTCTCACCAGTCTTCCTGGCATCCCCAGGTACAGGCCAGCCCTGGTCTGGGCAGTGGAGACCTCAACATCTTTGTAACATCTTTTTTCCCCGAGCTGTCCCGGGTTCCAAGGAGACAAAGGTGTAATGTGGGAGCCAGCAGAGCCGATGGGGACCCTGAGGCCTGCCCTCTGTGTGGGGTCCTCCCCTTCCAGTAGGACTGGAGCTGCAGCCAGGGCAGGGGGCTGACTGTGTTGGAGCAGACGTCTCCCTGCTCTGCAGGAGGCAGAGGGTGCCAGGGCAGGCTGGCCTTTGGGCAGGGAAGGGAGGGGGCAGAGGAGGAACTCAGTGCTCCCGACCCCAGCAGGACATCCTCGTGGCTCTGTGTGCTCTGCGGCCTGACACGTGGTCCCTGCACACTGGGCCGTGTCCAGGCTGTCTTTCATCTCCCTGCCTCGGCCCCAATTTATGTCAGGCAGAGGCTGACACGGGGACAGGTGTGACAAGTATCTGGCTTCCTGGTCGAAATTGGCCAAAGAAAAACTCTTCCCATAAAGATATTCCATCTACATACCTCCTGGATGTCAGGAGCGAGAGCCCATCACGGCCGAGACAGATGGTGGCTCTAATGCAGTCCATTGTCACCCGCTGCCAGAGCCATGGCCTGACGAGGTGGGTGGGTGGCGGTGGGGCATCAGACCTCTTCAGAGCTCTCCTAACCCCGAAGCCTGCTCCACTCCCACCTCCCATAGGGTCTCAGTCCATCCAGCAACTCCAGGGGCAGTGGCATAGACACTTGAGTCCCTGTTGGTCCCAGCATCTCCACCACCAGCTTAGCTCACTCCCACCCCTCTGGCTAAGGCACTCCCTACCCCAAGACAGCTACCAAGATTTAAAGTCTAGGAGATGACTTCCCAGGGATCCCCGGGCCCTCAGGTCATAGACAGTCTTATTCAGCTGGTAACAGTCCTTGGGAGGGCAGGGTTTGCTATCTGTGGTTCTGAGGTGGCAGATAGGGAGGGTGAGACTCAGCTCAGCACCTCATTTCTGGCCAGGTTGTGGGGGTTCATTGTCCTTGCCTTGCCTGGGAACACCTATGGTGGAGACCTTCTCTGGCCTAGCTGATGCCCAGGACCCTAGTGCCCCAGGGACAGAGCTTGTGGGCTCTGACTCCAGAGGGCTCCACAGAAGCCCCTGTAGGTCTGAAGATGAGCATGCACAAGGCCAGGAGTGGTGAATGAGTGGGCGGGATCCAGCCTCCTTGAAGTGCTGGGTAAAGCTCTGGCGAGAAGAGCCTCCCTGAGGCCATGGGCCTGGGAACAAGGTAGGCTTGCCCAAGAGGGAGTCGCTTGAACAAAGCCTGCAGGAGGTAAAGGAAGGGTGGGACTGGGCTTTCTCCTCCACAGGGTGAGAACAGTTCCTCAGGGAGAGGCCAAGTGCCTCTGGCAGTTCGGAGCTGGTGGGCTGCGCATCTCTTGTGCAGCCACAGGGCACAGGTCCTGCAAGAGCCAGGTAGGTTTCCTGACCTCTATTTCTAGATGAAAGAATAAACTCAGAGGTTGGGGATCCCACCTGAGGCACCTTCCCGCCCCTACAATGGAGCTAGGGCTCTCGAACCCTGGTAGACTCAGGGCTGCCCTCCAAGACTGTGGTCCGCAGAGACCCCAGGAAACACGACTGCTGGGCTGTTTCTCTTTCTGCTTGCATCGGTACGAGACCAAACAGAACATGCCAGGAACATTTTGGATTTGCCAGATCACACTCATGGCTGAAAATCTGAAAAGATACTCCAAAGTTTTGAGAAGGAGGCTGTATTAGCTCACACTGCCGTAACTAAATACCGTGAACTGGGCGTCACAAATGGCAGAAATTAATTTTCTCTCAGTTCTAGAGGCTACAACTCCAAGATCAGAGTGTCAACGCTGTCAGATTCTAGTGAGCTGCTTGTTCCTGACTGGCAGATGGTTTTCTTACGCAGCCAATAGCCTCTTTGGGCTCTCTTCTAGGCCACTAGTCCTTCTCAAAGCCTTGCCCTTCAGACCTTATCCTGAGGTGTCAGCCTTAAGCACCTCCCACTAACCTCTTCAAACACCATCACATCACAGGGAGGGAATACTGGTTACAGTCCTAAAGCGCTGACATTTTAAGCAAGGCAGAAAGATTGAGAGTTCCAGGCTGGGGCAGAAGAGGTGTTCAGTAGTTAAGGGCATGGGCTGCCCTTCCAGAGGACCCACATCTGGGTCCCCACCCACATAACATCTTATTACCATCTGTAACTGTGGTCCCAGGAGATCTGACGCCCCCTTCTGGCCTCTAGGGGCACTGTACCCATGTGGTACGCAGACATACATGTAGGCAAAATACCCACAAACACAAACATTTCAAAAAGGAAAATAAAATAGAGTCCCAGGCTATTATAGGCTGTCACCTCATACAGGTCACACCCAGTGCCCGGCTCGGACCTCTCATGGCTGTGACTGTGAAGCCTCAAAAACCACTTACCTTTTTCCTGGTCATAGTGCTAATGATTCCACAAAACATGGCCCCTTTCTGTTCCCTCCCTGAAGCCCGATGCAAGAGCGTCTGAGAACCTAGGCTTCTGGTGCTCTCAAAATAAGCAAGCAAGCAAGCAAGCAAAGTCACATTGGGATTGGGACTTCAGCATATGTTTGGGGGAAGCTGAGCATAGTAGCTCATGCTATAATTCCACTGCTTGGCAGGCTGAGGCAGGGAGTTACCACGAGTTTAAGGCCAGCCTGGGTTACATAAATTCTAAACCAATATGTCCTACAGTGCAATACAATATCTCAAAAATAAATAAATCAATAAAAGTGATGGTGGGGAGGGACAGTGGAAACATCTCTCCATAGCGGAAGTGTAGCGACCCTTGAGGGCCACTGAGAACCTCAGTATTTGGTCGCATGAGCCTCCCCCAGTCAGGAGAGGATCAGTACCCCTCCAGCCCAGGCCATCCTCGGGGAATACTGTCTCTACAACTACACAAAGTCTGCCACTTGCCCGTAGTGGCTGCATCGGGCAAACATACATAGAGATCCTACTACATGCTTGTCACAAGCCGGGGTTCTGCCTCCTTGGTGCCCAGGGTCCAGTGACAAAAACAGGGTGCTCAGAGACTAGCTAGGTCTGTCCAGCCCCTGTGTCAGCCTGTGGGGCAAAGTGGGAACCTTGGCACTGGGTGGATGGTAGGGACCCTGGAGTGTGGTTTACGGGTGTGTCACCCTGGGTCCAGCTCTCCTGCCTCTCAGGTAAGAAACCCAGCTCATGAGGCATCAGTGATGACCGAACTGGACTTAAGGGTGACCTGGTCTCACTGCTGCCTTCCAAAACCTTACTGGTCACATGGGAGAGATGAGTGTAATCAGACCTGGACTAACCCCTGACACCTACTGGCCAAGTCATGATCACTGGTGCCTGCTGCAACCACCCCAAACAGCTGAGGAGTGGGTGGGGCCTCCGTGGAGGGAGGATGTGGTTGGCTTGTGAATGCTGAGTTGTAAATATGCATTCCCAAGGAGATGTGCTGAAGTAGGACCTGGTGATAGGCCTCCATGTCGGCGGAGGATCTCGGATGCTCTTGCCTTGGGCTTCAGGGAGGGAATGGAATAAAGGCATGTTTTGTGGAATCATTAGGAGACGACCAGGAAAAGGGTAAGTTAAGTGGTTTTTGAGGCTTGATAGTGACAGCCATGAGTGGTCTGAGCAATGCTATAGCTGGGCACTGGGCTCTGGGTGTGACCTGTGTGAGGTGACAGACAGGGTTCCCAGATCCCAAGGATTACATGGGAGAGATGGATGCAGCCAGTCTGAGGATGACCACTGACACTGCTGGTCATGCTATGGTCACTAGAGGGGTCCCCAGCAGGGCCTAGGGCCTTTCTCAGCCCAAAGGGAGACTGGGTCCTGGACTAGTACTGGGGTCTTTTCACCTTACTTTTTAGACAGGGTCTCTCAACAAACCTACAACTTGCTAATTTGTCTAGACAGCCTGGCCAGTGAGCTCCAGGGACCTCCAGTCCCTGTCTTCCCAGCACTGGACTTACAGGTTCGTACTACATGTCTGGCTATTCTGTGGGTGCTGGGCATCCTAACTTGGGTCCTCACATTTGTCCAGCAATCACTTTACAAACAGAGCTTTGTGCTTTTTAGAGCTGCAGATAGAGGCTGCAGGAAAGCCACCCCGAGCTGCAGATAGAGGTGCAGGAAAACCACCCCGAGCTGCAGATAGAGGTGCAGGAAAGCCACCCCGAGCTGCAGATAGAGGTGCAGGAAAACCACCCCGAGCTGCAGATAGAGGTGCAGGAAAGCCACCCCGAGGTGCAGATAGAGGTGCAGGAAAACCACCCCGAGCTGCAGATAGAGGTGCAGGAAAACCACCCCGAGCTGCAGATAGAGGTGCAGGAAAGCCACCCCGAGGTGCAGATAGAGGTGCAGGAAAACCACCCCGAGCTGCAGATAGAGGTGCAGGAAAGCCACCCCTAGGTGCAGATAGAGGTGCAGGAAAGCCACCCCGAGCTGCAGATAGAGGTGCAGGAAAGCCACCCCGAGCTGCAGATAGAGGTGCAGGAAAACCACCCCGAGCTGCAGATAGAGGTGCAGGAAAGCCACCCCGAGGTGCAGATAGAGGTGCAGGAAAACCACCCCGAGCTGCAGATAGAGGTGCAGGAAAACCACCCCGAGCTGCAGATAGAGGTGCAGGAAAGCCACCCCGAGGTGCAGATAGAGGTGCAGGAAAACCACCCCGAGCTGCAGATAGAGGTGCAGGAAAGCCACCCCTAGGTGCAGATAGAGGTGCAGGAAAGCCACGCCGAGCTGCAGATAGAGGTGCAGGAAAGCCACCCCGAGCTGCAGATAGAGGTGCAGGAAAACCACCCCGAGCTGCAGATAGAGGCCGCAGGATAGCCACCCCAAGCGAGAGTCTGAGCTGACCTATGTTGCACCCCTGACAGAGGTGCTGCCCAGAAGTGAGGTTAGAGGTACCTGGTCTCCCTGACGTCACACCCCCAGGGCCACTACCCTCCCCCCAATGCCTGGCACAGCACCCTAAATTCAGCGGCATCAGGATGTAGCCAAAATACAGTGACCTCCTTTTCTGTGGGAGGCAAGAGTGCCTGGCTTCCACCCGCGCAGGTGAGAAGCCGCCAACAATTTCCATCCCAAATTGATTTCAAATAAGCAAGCGTTATCACACACACAATCATATAGGAATAATTTATCACTCGTTAATAAAAGAGCAATTACTTATTCACATTGCCCCTGTCTGTGTGCTGTGGGCTTCGTTGCAGGTTTAGGATCTGAAAACTAGAGAAGCTCAGGTTTGGGATGAGGCCTAGCGGCTACAGTCCTGCTTCCAACACAAGGTGGCCCTTGCGGACTTTCGGCTGCCTCCCCACTCCCCACGACAGCCTGAGATGGGGACCGCAGACTGCACAGGGAGGTAGCACCGTGACAGTGAGAAGAAGCTGGCACGTGTGAAGTGTCCGGGTGGAACCGGAGTACAGTGGCTGTGGGGGACATCTGGGTCGTGGGGTGGGGAGTGGCTACAGAGCTGGACCTGTGAGGACCCCTTCAAGCCCCCATAATAAAGAGTGTAGAGTCAGAGACCCAGGCACATTCTCGGCCACCCTCGGCTAAGCAGGAGCCTGCACCAGTGAACAGCGTGGCCCCTCAGGAAGCCAGTGCTCTGTGCCCCTCCAGCTCTACTTTCTAACCCGTGTTTGACTCTACTCAGGAAGAGGCACTGTCTCTCCTCTCTTATGTGTCTTCCTTTGTTTCTCGGGTTGCTCCATCTTCTAGGAGAGCAAGGTCTTCATCAGGTCAAGGTTGAAAGTCTTTGATTTTCCTCCGGATTCTCATCCTAGGTCCTTGTCCTGCCGCCCCATGACTTTCTTCTTTTCATGGGGTGCACATTAGCTTCTGTGAGAGTGTGTTTTTGTTTTGGCTGATGCCCCTGTAAGGAAGGCCACCCAAGCCCTCCTATGTGTGCAGATGTGTTCAAGCTGGACTGACTGGGACCAGAGTTCCCTGTTTTCAAAGTGTTTCTTCTGAGTCTCGCAGCATTGCGGTTACCTGGGAGCACCGTGCTCTGGGGAGCTCTAGTGCTACCTTGCATTGCTTATGTCCAGCTTTTTCCTCCTGGAACGGAGCTGTCTTTGGCCCCTGGGAGCCCGAGGTTTGCTGTGAATACCCAGCGAAGGTCCAGGTCCTTGGCTCTAGGAAATTTTCTGGTGTTATTCCTTGGGTAAATTTTTTATCCTCCATTTTCTGTTTTCTCTTCACAGAATTGCCATAAAACACATCCGACCTATATTTGCCCATTGACTCTCATTCAGTTTTTCTTTTTGTTTTTCTTTCTGGAAGATTTCCTTGACCTTGTTTTCCAACCCTTCTATTGATTCTTTTAATTTTAGCAATTCTATTTTTAATTTCTAGACACTCTTTCTTGTTCTCTGGTGACTCCTTGGTCACAGCACCCTGCTCTTGTTTGAAATCTCTTCTATCCTTGGGTGCACTGATTAGAATTTCCCCATATTTTTCTATTCGTGACTCTCCATCTGCTGCTTCTTGAATTAACCTTCTTTGTTGTCTGCACTGGCGCCATCTTCACCCGTGTGGTGGCTGCTGGTCACCTTTTCGAGAGAAGCAGGTCCAGGGTTCTGCTGAGATGGCACATGCCAACTGGCAGGTTCCGAATCAAGCAGGAGCTACCCTGGGTCTCCCCATATGGCAAGCGTAGAACCCTTTCTCTGGATGTTTCTCTACGCCCTGCTCTCCATAGGATGTGCTCCTCACTCACTAGCATTCTGGAGGGGAGTGAACACGTGTCTGTATATGGCTCTGAGTCCGCTATGTGGGCAGAGCAGGGAGGACGATGGTCCCCGGAGATGAAGCAGCAGCAGCTGATGCTACCTGAGCGCAGGTCTCTTGGAAGGTGTGGGCAGGCTATAGAGGACACACGCCTGCTAAGATGGTTGTAGAGAGGGCAGAACGCAACTCCGGGTGTGTGTTAGATATAGCTGTGCTGCTGGGCTGTCCTTCGGTACAGACCCAGCATTCTCTGCACACAGCAGGGACAACAGTTCAGCCAAGCCGAAGTGGTTCTGTGGCTCCAAGACTCTGTGCTGAACTATGCCTCACCTTTTCCAGTTCCTCACCTGACTCACAGTGACCCAGGCTGGACATGCAGGCTGGCTACGCCCTTGGGTGTCAGACCCTAGGCTAGCCTCTGGGGAGGCGGGACACTAGCCTCAGTCTAGACCTGTCTAGGGACACCTCAGTGGGGATTCCAGGCTAGAGGTGGCATTGGGTTCTCAAGAGGTAGTGCTGGCCCAGCATGATCTTCACATTGCTGGTGTGGTGACAGGCTCAGGGGACCTGGTCTCTTTTCCAGCTAGTCTGAAGGTGGGTGGAGCCTACATCTGAGCCTCAACCCTCATCCAGCTCAAGGAAAAAGGCTTGGGCCAAGAGTGATGTGCTGCAGGGGATCAAGGAAGCCACAGTCGCTATCCATTTCTACCCTGTGATCCCTGGGGGTTTGGGTAAGGTTGCAGGGATCCTGAGGCCCAAATTATGTGCCTTGTCCCCTGGCTTCACTTGTACCCTATTGGGTTTTGTTATGCCTCAGGGCCTTTATGTATGGAGTAGAAGTAATGACCACCTACTCACTGTACAGTGGGTGCCTTGGTCACTGTTCTCTCACTATGAAGAGACACTATGAACAAAACAACTTGTATAAAAAATTAATTGGGGGCTTGATTACAGTTTCATTACATTATCATCATGGCAGGGAACATGGCATCAGGCAGGAAGGTACTCGAGAAGTATCTGAGACCTACATTCTGATTCCCAGGGAGGGAGGGAGGGAGGGAGGGAGGGAGGGAGGAGAGAGAGAGAGAGAGAGAGAGAGAGAGAGAGAGAGAGAGAGAGAGTGAGAGTGAGAGACTGAGTCTGGGTTGGGCTTTTGAAACCTCAAAGTCAACCCCCAGTAACACACTTCCTCCAACAAGGTCACACTTCCTTATCCTTCTAATCTTTTCAAATAGTGCCTCTCTCTGGTTACCAAGCATTCAAATATATGAGCCTATGGGGATTATTCTTCAAACCACCACACGGGGGTCGTACCATAGAGCGGTCAGGAAACCCTCAGGAGAGAGCTGTTCAAGAATGTTCCCTTCTTCCCTTCATTCTTCCTCTGTCCTGAGCCTCCAGTCAGGTTGGAGTTATAGTGGCAGAGACAGTGCCTTTCTAGGAAACAGTTGTTCAACAAAGACGCTCCTGAGTGATTACAAACCTCTGATGCTGGAATGGAACCTCCTTGGGACAAAGCCACTGTTTACTGGCCTGTAATTCTCTGCCTTTGTGTGAAGCTGGCTGCTCTCCATGTGTACTCCAAGCTTGTCTCAGGCTGTTTTCTACACAAGTTCTTTGTTTGTAACTGGTATAGTGCTTATAGTGATAATGGTGATGCTGATAGTGGTGCTGGTGGTAGTGGTGGTAGTGATGGTGGTGTTGATAGTGGTGCTGATGGTAGTGATGGTGGTGATGGTGGTGCTGATAGTGGTGCTGATGGTAGTGATGGCAGTAATGGTGGTACTGATGGTGATGGTGGTGGTGATAGTGGTACTGATGGTAGTGGTGGTAGTGATGGTGGTGTTGATGGTGGTGATGGTGGTGCTGATAGTGGTGCTGATGGTAGTGATGGCAGTAATGGTGGTACTGATGGTGATGGTGGTGGTGATAGTGGTACTGATGGTAGTGGTGGTAGTGATGGTGGTGTTGATGGTGGTGATGGTGGTGCTGATAGTGGTGGTGATCGTGGTACTGATGGTGGTGATAGTGGTGCTGATGGTAGTGGTGGTAGTGATGGTGGTGTTGATGGTGGTGATGGTGGTAATTTCCAGTCTAGATCCTAAATGTCCCCCAGAGGTTCTTGTACTGACCACCTAGCCCTAATCCATGGTGGGAAGTGGTAAAATAGTTAGAAGGTTGGCCCTAGAGGAAGAAGTTAAGTTATTGAATGTGTGCCCTTGAAGGCATATAAGACCCCATCCCCTTCTTGTTCTTTCTGTTTCCTGGATGCTATGAAATGTTCAACTTCTTCTGCGATGCACTTCTGCCATGTTCTTCCTCGCCATGGGCCCAGCTTCTAAAACTGTGAACCAAAATAGGCCTTAGCCCCCTAAAAAGTTGACTCAGGCTTTGTGGCAGTGACAGAGAGCTGACTAACACCACGATGATGATAATGATGTGTGGTATTGACAGCGATGATCGTGGCACGGTGATGATGGCGATTACGATGGCAGTGATGCTGCTCTTGACAATAGTGGTGGTGGTGGTGACGACCATAGAGGTGGTGGTGGTGGTGACGATCATAGAGGTGATGGTGGTGGTGACGATCATAGAGGTGATGGTGGTGGTGACGATCATAGAGGTGGTGGTGGTGGTGACGATCATAGAGGTGGTGGTGGTGGTGACGATCATAGAGGTGGTGGTGGTGGTGACGATCATAGAGGTGATGGTGGTGGTGGCGATCATAGAGGTGATGGTGGTGGTGACCGTGATGATGATGGAGAAGCTAACGTTGGTGATGACAGAAGACACCTGCCCACTTTCAGTTTGTGACCCATGGGTCTGCATAAGTAGCTGGTTCTTAGGTCTTCAGAAGTGGTCCACACCTTCCTGCTTATCAAAAAGTACTGCTTTCACCTTTCCTGGGCTAAGTATTCTCACCCATAATAAAACCTTTGTTCTTAACTGTGAATGTCTGTTAGCCAAGGCTAGACTAATAATATCTTAGGCAGTATATCAGTGCTAACGTGCTCACGTCTTGAAAGCACAAGCTCCCAGGTCCTGTCCAGTCCAAGGACTGATGTTAGTGGGTTGGGGAAGCCTCAGTTGGACATGGCCAGAACTTTTGAGGTAGGTTGCAGCAAAGAGGTTATCAGAGCCCTGTAAAGTCCTGGAGGTGGCTATATTGGCATAGCAGGACCAACCCCCCAGCAGACCCCCGCCTAAACTAAGCCACTGCCAATCCCAAACTCACCTCTCCTAGATTTGTTCCCCATTCCCTTCCCTTGCAAATGGGGACTGACCGTTGCTGCTTCCTCTTGATACCTGAGACAGCTGCCCATCTTTCTTATGAACAGTTTTGGCCCTTTGTCTTGTTTTTTTTTTTAAGTTTTTGAAAATTGAAGTGTATGAGTGTTTTGCCTGCATGTGTGTGTGTGAACCATCTGCATGCCTCATGCCCTCAGAGGTCAGAAGAGGGCATGAGGTCCCTGGGAACTAGACTTAAAAATGATTGTGGTCTGCTCTGTGAGTGCTGGGAACCAAAGTGTCTCCTCTAAAGAGCAGCAAGTGCTGGGAACTGCTGAGCCAACTCTCCAGCCCCTGTTTGTTTGTTTCTTTTAAGGCAGGGTGGCCTTCCAGTGGTGGTAACCGGCACGCCTTTAATCCCAGCAGAGGCAGGTGGGTCTCTGTGAGTTCGAGGCCAGCCTGGTCTACAGAGTAAGTTCTAGGAAAGGCTCCAAGCTACACAGGAAAACCCTGTCTCTGAAAAAAAAAAAAAGAAGAAAGAAAAGATAGGATAGCCTTGAACTCACTACGTAGCTGAAGCTGGCCTTGAACTCCTGATTTTCCTGATTCCAACTCCCAATTGCAAGATTAAGTTGTTCCCTACTACTTCCCTCTTGTTTGGGGATTCTTGCTTTGTAGCCCAGATTGACCTTGAACTCCTGATCCCTCCCCACCCCCACCCCCCACCCCCCCACCCCCGCCGCCTCTGCTTTCCTATTTGATTTCCAAGTTGTATTCTATTATACATGCTTAATTTCTCGCCTGCTGACAGTGTCCTCAGCAAGATACTTGATTTCCATGTCCTGAGCAGGATTTCAGTATTCACTGCTTCCCTTTCACACTCTGCCTCTGGTCCCCTCAAACGCTGATCTTGCCCAGTGTTCCTCTATGCTATCCTGCACTAAGGTGAGAGAACACTACGCTCAGCGCACCCAGGCGCGTGCGCTTGGCAGGACCAGTGAATGGTCCTCTGACCCTTTTAGTTAGGTTCCTTTTAGTCAGGAGGTTGAGTGGCCTTGGCTGGGCCCCCATGACGATAGCAACTCTGCACACAGCAGGCATTCAGTCACAGAGCACGTCCTGTAAGAGGGCCCAGCACTGTGGACCACCCATGCACTGTGCTGGCGTCACTGGACAGAAAGCAGCCACAGAGCGTGGATGAACACATAGATGTGGCTGCGTGCCAACAACCAGCTAATGTAGCAGCCAGCTCTTGGGCCGGGTTGCCTGGGGCCCCTCAGCCTTTCTTCTAACTCCATGGACTCAGTGCTCTGGCTGTGGAGGGTAATTCCAGTGGGAACATCTAGCTGAAGATGCTCCCTCTTGGATCCCTTGTTCCCGCTGGCACTCCCTGCCTCTCTTGCTGCTGCCACCGACTCTGTGACAGAGATCTCTGGGGCAGCCCAGCTTAGGAGGGTGTGCTCTATTCACTGACCTTCTCCAGTGGATCCTGTCTACCTGCTTCCCTCCTGATGAGTGGCCGAGAGGCACAATAGGTGGGTCCCAGAGGGTGCAGGCTGATGGTGATCTCAAGACTTGCACATGATATATATATAAGTTCAGCCTGGGCAGGGGCCACCTCCCTGCTTGGTTGATTATGTTTTACAAGTGCAAGAACATGCGGGAGGTGTCACCTACCTCCTCCATGGCAGGGTAGCAGACCCCTGTCTAGGTGCTGAGGTCTACACAGCCCCCTCATACCAACCCGGTTTTGCCCCACACCCAAGGGATCCTGGCTTCTATAAGCCATCCATCCTGCTTTGCATGCCACGTGTGCTCACAACACATTTCTGTGTCTGCCCTGCCCACCCCTACCGCTTGTCCCCTAGCATATGTTCTTATCTCCCAGTTGAGGCCAAGTATAAATAACCACCGCATGCAACCCTAGTCTCATGTTTACCACATGTGCTGACATTCCGGGCCTCACAGGTCAGCAGCGGATTCGGAGATAGGGTGGGAGACCCAGGGCTCAGTTTGGGATGCTTGTCCCAGAAATAGACATGAGGCACAGAAGGCAGAAGGCAGAACTATAGACTCACCAGGCTGAGCACTCCATCCAGGGCAGCACCAGCATGGGCGGGAGGGGGTGGTGGCATTTGTGTGACAGTTCTGGGGCTTAGACTATGGCCTAAGGAGGTCTCCTTCATAGGATACCTATGATGGGGATATGTAGTCATTGGTTGGTTCCTCATTAGTGTCTCTGGGGACTGAGGCCTAGACCGAAAGATGGATTAAAAAAGCAGCAGGACCACAAAGGCCCGGGGGTGGGAGGCAGGTAATTAGGCTCCCACCTGATGGGAGCCACTAGCCTCTTGTCAGGGAAGGGAAACTGAGTCCCCAGGTGGGATAGGCTTCAGCCAGACAAACTCTTGAGGTGCTGGGCACCATAGACCTACAGAGCAGACTTCACAGGGCGGGGTCCGGGAGGTAAGTATACAAGTAGAATATATTGCTAGACCTGGGGAGACTCTGAAGCCCTTTAGGTAATGGGACTGTGACCAAAACTGAATTCCTAGGAGAGACTGACAGCACACACCTGTAATCCCAGCTACTTGGGAGACTGAGATAAAAGTATCACAAGTTAAAAGATGGCATGGGCCTTCATGTCCCTGTGTCTCAATAAAAATGAAAGAACAGGGCATGGTGGTGTGCGCCTTTAACTGCAGCACTTGGAAGGCAGAGGCAGGCGGATGTCGCTGAGTTCTCTGAGGACAAGAGGATGACCTGACTCAACCGAAAGCCGTTTCTAACAGCTCTGCTCTAGTTGCAATGTGATGCCAAGCAGCCAGGACACTCGCAAGGCCTCAGTTTCCCCACGGCTTATGGCTGGGCCTGAGGCATATCAGCTTCGGTCTTGTCTCTGCCGACCGTGGTAAGTGACCTTACCCATATCGACCTGGCCTGCCTGTTTGCTCTGTATTCAAAATCAATAAGGAACAAGGCCTCAAGGGACCAGGGCAGGGCCGCAGATGCTGGTGGCCACACCTCAGGGACTCAGGGTGGTCTGTCCTCTGTGGAAGTCTCTGCCGTCTTCCTGCCCCTACTCCTTCCTGGAGGATCCAGGAGGGACAGTGTGAATGTAAGCTGTCACTGCACGTGTCTGTGGGCCCAAGGATGGGCAGAAGGTGGGCAGTGTGTGTGTGAGAAGTGAGTGAAGATGAGGGTACGGATGGGATAGGGGTCAGTAGTGGTAGGTTGGCAGGAGTCGGGAGGGGGCCCAGGGAAAAGTGCCTTGACTTTCTGCAGTGTGGGGATGACATCGGTCCCGCCATCCTCTCCCAGAGCTATTTCTGGTCTTGTATGCTGAACTGTTCTGCCTTGTAACTGTGGTCTCTTCTGGGCTGCCTCAGCAGGCCAGCCCCTCTACAGCCTTCTGACCCCAGCTCAGTATACCCATGGAGATGTCTTCCCAGCCACAGATAGCATGGGAGATTCCTGTGCCCCAGGGTCTATCCAGCCCCCACTGGCTGCCCCCTCATGAGCTGGCTATACTTTCCTTGACAACCCTCAGGAAGCACGTACCCCCATGCTTACCTCCCCTTACTTTTAAATTGCTGCAGTGTAGGAGCGGGGCTTTGCTACTCGCTGCCTCAGTTTCCTCATCTGGAAATAGATGCTGGTGATGGAAAGAGAATGTGATTCTCCGTGGCACTGACTGGTACCGGCGGGGAGGCTTTCTCCAAAGTCTGTGGGGGGTAGTCTTTGAGAGAGATACAGGGACCCAAGGGCACCCGGCTTGTAGAAGGACAAAAGTCGGTGCCCTGGGTGTGCGAGGCTGTCAGCCTGCACTGTGCTCGGCCTCATCAGGTGAGGACAAGAGGACGTGCCCACGGGATGTCAGGCTAGGCTAGGGTGGTGGAGAGAATGCAAGAACGCAGCGGGCTGGGAAGATGCTAAAGAAGGCAATCTCAGCTCAGCAGCTCACTGGGCTGCTGAGGTGAGCTGCTGACCTCAGCAGTGCCTGCCTGCTGGCTCAAGTGGCTGCTGGGCAAGGCCCCAGAAGCCTCCACCCACCTGGCTTCTCCTTTTCCTTTTTTCCCTCTTCACACCCTCTGGTTCCCTGGCTTCTTTCCTCTGCCCCTGCCTCTTTCTGCCTCCTCTTTCTCCCCGCCCCTCTTTCCTTCCATCTCTCCCATCTCTCTCCCCTACTCCCTCTTCATTGAATGTGATTCTGCGCACTTGACTCCAAAGAGCTCCTGGCACAGACGCCAAGTGCCCGGCGTAGCCCAGTGGTTGTGTCCTGCCTGATCAGGCTGCCCCAAGTGGAGGAGGACCCCAGGGTCTGTACTCAGTTATTGCCCTCCCTGAGGAATCTCCGAGCCATGTGCCCTTTCCCTCATATCCCTGTGGCCCCCCAGATGACCTTAGCTAAGCCAGAAGCCACTAACTAGCTGTGACCCAGTTCCAACAGCCAGTGTGTTCCCCTTGGAAAAGCCCTGGAGGAGATCCACACACAAGTCCGATGAAAATTGACTTCAGTGTAGCTGGAGACACACCGCTTCGTGCATAGCTTGTAAGGCTGACTCAGTGGCTGCAGAGTCCTAAGGGGTCTTGATGTGGATTCCATGTGAGATGGATCCCCAGGACCCCCTCCCCAAGACCACTTTCTGCTCATGTGTGCATGCTGGGCGCCTTCTGAGGATGGGAACATGGAAGAGCCTGGCTGGGTGGCAGGTGGAGGCTACAGGGAGGCAAGAGGGCCAGGCTGCTCCCCAGAAGGAAGGCTGTCTCAGATGAAAGTCTGCGGGCATGTTTGCAGTGGAACAAAGTGAGCACGGAGGGGTCCAGACCTGAAGTTCAGAGATCTTGTGGCTCAAAAGCACTGCGGAAGCCACAAGAATGAGCCAATGCAGGCCGTGTAAGGTGGCAGACGGAGAGACACTAAATATGGCAGCCCTGGGGTGGGGTCAGGGAACATCCTCGCCGCCTGGTCAGGTGTCCGGTGTTTCCCCAAACCCCTGCTGTGAACACAAGCCATGCTGCAAAGTTGGGTTTGATTATCTCATAAAAAGATGCCCCCTCATGCTTGCTCAGCGCAGGGGTTGCCATGGAGACCGCGGGCAGGCCCCAAGGGGGGCCAGGCTGGAGCCAATTACTGTGGCTACGGCAGAAGAGCCTACCCCAGCCCCTGTGCTGACAGGGTGGGTGAGAAGGGCCGTCTCTCAGAAGTTGATTTCCAACAGGAGCACAGCTGTGTTTTCTACCTTCTGCCTGACAAGACTAAGCACATAGCCGCACCTCCCATTCCCGACCTCAGCCCTGGACCCCCAGGGACCCCAGCTGAACTGTCAATGGGCCACCTCAGTACTGGGAGCTACAGTCTACCGCTGGTGTGGTGGATGGCACAGAGATTGGTGGTGCCTTCAGTGTATGTGAGGTCCAGTTGGCAGCATGGCACTGTGGGTAATAGGTGGTCTGTGGTATGCCAGTGCTGATAACGTGCCCCCCAGTCATCCATGACAGTAAAATCTCCAGCCTGGCCCTGGGTGTGTGAAGGCCCCCCACTTATCCAGCTTTTGTGACAGCAGTTAAGGCATCAGGGCTGCTAATGCAGCTGCACCCCACTGTCCCGGGGAGGGCATGTAAGAAGAGAATGTGAGAAGCTGCTTAGACAAAACCTCAGACCCAAGTACAGCCCACATATGTCCAGCCTGGGGCGGGGCAGAGACAGGCATCCATGGATTGGGGGCTCCTGGGCCTGGCTTGCCACCATAGCTGTCAACAAATGACTCCAGGTCCAGCAAACCAGCTCACTGAATGAAATCGCCCCAGAGGGCCCCAGAGCCGGGAAGCTTGCCCGGCTGTTAGGCATGCCTGGCCTGAGGGGGTCTAGAGTTGAGCAACAGACTGCACCATGCAGAAGAGGACCCAGTGGTAGGGCCCAGTGTGAAGTAGATGTCCCCAGAGGTCAAGGCTGGGTAGGGAAGGCTGGATCCTGGTCTTTTCCCAACTCCGAGCAGTTTGCCAGCCTCGGCCTCCTGGCTGCAGAATCCTGCTCTTAGCTAGCTGCCAAGAAAGGTGTTAGCTGTCAACACAGGTGTTAGCTGTCAATGACGGTGTTAGCTGATAAGCCATAACCCTCCCAGGGGGATTCACATTTTAATAGACTCACTCCTGAAAGAGCCTTCGGCATTCAAGAGGGATGGGGCTCCGGTGACAATCCAAGGAGCCTTTTCCTAGGAATATGGCACCCCAGCCCTAGCAGCCGCTGCCGAGTATATAGGTCCTTGGTCACACCCAGGTATATCTGGCCCAGGGACCTAGGATGGGGCCTGATGCCTTGGGGCCACTGAGAGAAGTAGGGTGGCAACCAACAGGGATGGGCAGGCAGGCTGGGAAGGGATGGAGCGGAGAATGAGGCCGGTGGAGGAGGCTGCAGAAGGTGTTCAGAGCCAAGTCAGGAAGTGCTTAAAAGGGAGGTGGTGTGGAGGAGGGAGCAGCCTGCCCTGGGGGCCTGGAAGAGGCCCTCTCTCCCCACCTGCCCCACACCCAGGCTCCTCTTCCTCAGACAGCAGGGATGCTAGTGAGGAGACCTATCCCAGGCCTCAGGAGACCCCTACAGACAGAGCCCTTCAGGGGCTCAAGCATAGCTCCCATTTTGGCACGAGGAGGTTCCTTGTAATTCCAGCTGCCAGAGGTTATCAAAAGCTATAGAGGCCTGGGCAGGCCTGGATTGTGAGCCTCAGCCCCTCCTCTGCTCCTGGGCCAAGGGACCTGGTAGGCCTAGGGATGAGTCTCAGACTGCTCCTACGGGGTTTCTCAGATTCCCCTTCTTCTTTAGCCTGTAGCCTGGTGGGACTGATTTGAGCAGACCAAGGATTTAGCTAAGACCGATGAAGACAAACAGCAGCCGGGTCCCAGGGGCTGTATGCTCTGGAGTGCAGAGATGGTATGTGCAGCCACCCCAGAAGGCCTTCAGGCATGTGACTTAATGACCAGCTGAGCTACCACTATGGGGGTGAGCTACAGTGCACCAGTCATCCCTGCAGATGTGTGAGTTAGGGGTGCAGACATGGCTACCAGTGTGGAATATGTACCTCCAAGGACAACTTACAGCCCAATATTGTCTGTATGCCATGGAAGGCTGAGAGGTTCTATAGCCCCATTCCCAGGGTTGGCAGCCTTTGGGCCCTGCCCAGTTCCCTGAGGTCTACCCAAGAAGAACTGATTTCAGCGTCAACCTCCACTTTTTAGGGCCCCTCTCTGATCACCTTTTCCTCTGTCTACAGGAAGCCGGCTGCTGGCATGGGTGTTATGGCTACAGGCCTGGCGGGTAGCAGCACCATGTCCTGGCGCTTGTGTGTGCTACAATGAGCCCAAGGTGACAACAAGTTGCCCCCAACAGGGCCTGCAGGCTGTGCCCACAGGCATCCCAGCCTCCAGCCAGAGAATCTTCCTGCACGGCAACCGCATCTCTCACGTGCCAGCTGCCAGCTTCCACTCATGCCGAAATCTCACTATCCTGTGGCTGCACTCTAACACACTGGCCCGCATTGATGCCACTGCCTTCGCTGGCCTGACCCTCCTGGAGCAGCTAGACCTCAGTGACAATGCACAGCTCCGCGTTGTGGACCCTACCACCTTCCACGGCCTGGGCCACCTGCACACGCTGCACCTAGACCGATGTGGCCTGCAGGAGCTGGGTTCCGGCCTGTTCCGTGGACTGACGGCTCTGCAGTATCTCTACCTACAAGACAACAGTCTCCAGGCGCTGCCCGACAATGCCTTTCGTGACCTGGGCAACCTCACACACCTCTTTCTGCACGGCAACCGTATCCCCAGCGTGCCTGAGCACGCTTTCCGTGGCCTGCACAGTCTTGACCGCCTCCTCTTACACCAGAATCATGTGACTCGTGTGCATCCACACGCCTTCCAGGACCTTGGCCGCCTCATGACCCTCTACCTGTTTGCCAATAACCTCTCCATGTTACCCGCAGAGGTCCTAGTGCCCCTGAGGTCTCTACAGTACCTGCGACTCAATGACAACCCCTGGGTGTGTGACTGCCGAGCCCGTCCGCTCTGGGCCTGGCTGCAGAAGTTCCGAGGGTCCTCATCAGAGGTGCCCTGCAGCCTGCCTGCTCGCCTGGCCGGTCGTGATCTTAAGCGCCTGGCTGCCAATGACCTAGAGGGCTGTGTTGTGGCTTCAGGGCCCTTCCGTCCCTTCCAGACCACCCAACTCACTGACGAGGAGCTGCTGGGCCTCCCCAAGTGCTGCCAGCCAGATGGTGCAGACAAAGCCTCAGTGCTGGAACCCGGGCGGCCAGCTTCTGCTGGTAATGCCCTCAAGGGACGGGTACCTCCTGGTGACACTCCACCAGGCAATGGTTCTGGCCCACGGCACATCAATGACTCTCCATTTGGGACTTTGCCCAGCTCCGCAGAGCCCCCACTGACGGCTCTGCGGCCTGGGGGTTCTGAGCCACCCGGACTGCCCACCACCGGTCCTCGCAGGAGGCCAGGTTGTTCCCGAAAGAATCGCACCCGCAGCCACTGCCGTCTGGGCCAGGCCGGAAGTGGAAGCAGCGGAGCTGGGGAAGCAGAGGGTTCAGGTGCCCTGCCTGCTCTGGCCTGCAGCCTTGCTCCTCTGGGCCTTGCATTGGTACTTTGGACAGTGCTCGGACCCTGCTGACCAGCCACCGGCCATCAGGTGTGTGTACATATGGGGTCTCCCTCCATGCCGCCAGCCAGAGCCAGGGACAGGTTCCGTGGGGCAGGCCAGGCCCTCCCTGACAGATGCCTCCCCACCAACCCACCCCCATCTCCACCCCATCATGTTTACAGGGTTCCGGGGGTGGCGTTTGTTCCAGAACGCCGCCTCCCACCCGGATCGCGGTATATAGAGATATGAATTTTATTTTACTTGTGTAAAATATTGGATGACGTGGAATAAAGAGCTTTTTCTTAAGCTGTGGCCTCTTGGGCTGCGGTACTGTGGGCGGTGAGAAACGAGGGTGGGTCCCAGCATAGCATCTCCTTCAGACACTGGCACAGAAGGCCTGAGAGGAGATAGAACTGCCCACCCTCACTGCTGGGGCAGTTTGGGCTGAAGTGGGGCGGGGAGGCTCACTTACAGGAGTGAAGTGAGATTCTTGCCATCCTCCAGCTGTCCCAGTGAGTTTGTCCCATAGCTGACATCCCTGGGCTCCGCTAACTTCTCTGAGGCTGGGCTGACTACTGCTTGCTGCTCCCTGGTTCTGAACAATCTATCTTTGTGGGGACATCTACTCTGGGACTGTCCAGCCCAGGAGGAGGCTGGGAGTGGCATGAAATGACCATACTGCCATTGCTGGAGAATGACCAGAAATGGAGTGGCCCCAAAGGGGAGCTCGAGATCACATGAGGGCTCTGTGCACCTTCTTGTCGCTGCCCCAGGTCCCAGCCCTCACGCCTGGGGGCCTCACATCACCCCACAGCCCGTGAGGATCCACGTGCCTGTGAATACACGTGAGCACATAAGAGACACACATGGCAGAGCAGAGCCACGCAGACACACGTGTGTCTGCATGTGCTTAGAAACAGCGCAGACAAGGAGATGCATGTGTGATTCCCTGAGACCTGGACCGGAAAGGCCTCAGAGACAAAAGGGAAGGAGGCTCTGGCCAGAAAAGTGTGGGTCGAAGTAGTGGTGGGGGGAACAGGAAGGGGGTCTGCCTCCCCCACAGGGCAAGAGCTGGGAGAAAGGGAGGAGAAAAATGCAGGGACTGGGGGAGGGAACTGGGGGAACCAGATGGCCATGGGGGCGGCCAAGCATCCAGAAACTCGGGGAGGAGGCTGAGGTAGGGGAAATGTGCTCAGCAGTCACCATCTGAGGAGGGACTTGGGGCAAAGGTGGGGTGCTGAGACCCTGTCTGGCTTTGCCCTTCCTCAGCAGGGAGCCTGGGCCTGCTGGTGCTACCACACATACCCACAAGGCTGTCCACATTTACACCTGCAGTTTGTCCTTCTGCACAGTGCACTCTGGCCTGACCTCCAGGCCCGGGCATCACTCCTTACCCCAAGGCTGGGGATGCTGCAACAGGAGCAGGTTCGCAGGTGAGATCACTGTTTGCCTAGGGTCTTCTGGCCCCTCCCCCTTAGCCGACATCCTCCAACACCTCGTTGCCATCACAGCCCTGGCAGAAGCGGCACCATGTACAGCCTATGAAGAAGTCAGCTACCATCAGCACTCCCCAGCACCCTGGGAGGCTGCTGGCCTGCACCTGGTGGGCAGAGGTCTTCATTGACTTTCTCCACCCCAAAGGAGCTCCTGCCTATTTGAGAAGACCAGTCCAGCCTGCTGAGTCCAGGGGAGGGGCAGAACTGGGAGGTAAGGCTATGCTTTCTGAAATGTAAGCCAGGACCAAAAAGCTCCCATTGGCAAAGAACCTTAGGGCCCTGAGCTGGCCACCTGCAGCAGATATTGGCACTGTCAGTGGCTTATAGGACAGAGGGTCCCAGCTCAGTTCACTACCTATGCTGAGCTCACTCCGCACTGACAGGCGCTATCTGGCCTGAAGCCATTTATTTTTGTTTCTGTTACCAACAGCTGGCCCACAGGTGGGCATTGGAAACCAGCCCCCAGTGATGGCAAAGAAGGGTATGGGGCCACATGCTATATTGTAACCAGGCCAACAGCCTAAGATGCATCACTTGGGTCCTGCCTCTACAGACCCTGCTGTCCCTGGAGGTTCTGTACACTCCCCTCCCCCAGAGGAAGGAATCTGGGACACATTGTGGAGTGGGGACAATGGTCTAGGCAGGCTGTCAGTGACAGTGGTATGGAAGTTGAGGGTGAGGCAGGGGACGGGGTGCAAGGCAATGGTCAGAGGTGTGCATCTGTGAGAGTATGCATCCTCGACTGTCTCAAGGGGGAGTGGGCAGGGTCTAATTTTCCAAGACAGCTCTTCTGGCCGTAATATACACTGTGGTGCCTGCACACAGGAAGGGGCCAGACCTGAGGGGAGGGTGATCCAGAAGGCAGGGGATGTGTTTTAAGTTGGACTTGACAGGATGGTTGGAGGCGGTGGGCAGGGCTCCCAGGCGTCTGCCCTAAGCAGCCGGCAAGGGGCGCCTGTCCCCGAGGAGGGGGTTCCAGGAGGAGCGGCTTGCTGAGGCCCAGGAGACATCTGGGCGGGGGTGTCGCGTGGGCTGTGCAGGCTGAGCTCAGGAGAGGGGCCCGGCTGGAGGACACATTTGGGAGTCGTGAGCATTTGGGTGATATTTACAGCCCAGGAATGGATGAGATCACCGGCCGGTGATGGGGAGGGACCTACAAAGGGAGGGGGTTGGGCCAAAGCCCCAGGACTCCACTCTGGCCCACCCTAACTCCTCTTTATCCCTACCGACCCAGTCTTGGCTCAGCTGGCTCCCTTAGGTAAGGTTCTGGGCAGCAATTGGGCCACTGGCTAGTGTCCAGCCTGGGTCTCTGGGTCCCTGAGGTTGATGCAGGAAGCTAATTAAAGTCATGCGAAGCACTGTGGAGAGTGTCAGCCCCCCCCCCATGGGTGCCCACTGCTTTACCATGGACACACCTGGCCCCCTTCCAAGGTTTCTAGGCCAACCACAGGGCTCCCTGTGATAGAATCCTTCCCTGTTCTATCCCGGCCAAGGCCACACCACTGAGCATCATTTCTGGAGACTGGTATCTGGAGCCTGGCTCACAGGGGCTAGAGCTACCCTGGGAAATGGATCTATAGCGTGTCGCCCTTGAGGCGCTGGGCTCAGAGCGGGGATCTCCTAAGGTCGCTCAGGACCCTCAGAGGGGGTGAGGCATGCTCACAGGTCCTCAGGAGACTGAGGTGTCCCAGAAGCTGCTCCAGGGCTGCACAGCCAGACTTAGAGAGGCATCTGCCCCGTTTATCTCGGTGGTGGAACTTTGCGCAGTAAGTGGCAGAATTATTTTGTAATCCTGAAATTAGTTCTGAAATAATAGAAGCAGCAGAATATGCAGCGGTCGATGTCCACTCAGTGTCCAGTGAGGCTGAGAACATGCCAGAAACATGTATGCAGAGAAGAGAGACTGTGTCAGGTCGTCTAAGCACAGAGGAGAGCTGCAGCAAGGTGGGGAGCCCCTCCTCACAGTGGGGGGGGTGGGTGGGATGTATGCCTTAGCCAGAGGCCATGCCCCAGGGCTCTGCCTCCTCAGCGTGGGGTGGGAACCTTCCTCTCAAGGCCCGACAGGAACGCTGGCGCTCCCCCTGGTGTGAAGAAGGGAGGAATGGAGAGACATGCCTGCAAAGGGATGTGCCTGAGATCACACTTATCTGCATAGCTGGCTATGAATTAAAGCTTGCCCCAGGACACTTTGGAATACAGAAATGTCACAAAATTCTAGGTATCAGCCTCTCTCTTTGTGCTGGACAGCCTAGGATGTCATTTTGGAGGGAAGACAACACTCTAGGCCATGGTGACTATGTGACCCCTGCAATTACTTGTCTGGTCATATGGCCCCAAAGTCATCTCAAGCCACTGTGGCTTTAGCCTTAAAATCAGCATCTCCCTGCTGCCTGCGCCCTCTCCACACAGTCACCCATGGCCTGTCTTCTTGGCCCTTACACTCTGCGTCTGGGTGCAAAAGGCCCCCAAGGTCATGTAGCGAATGGTAGAAGGGAATCAGACTGGGCCCAGCTGGCTTCTGTGGGCACACCAGCAGGGCAATCCACTAGACATCCTGAGTCTCACATACACACACACACACACACACACACACACACACACACACACCTACACCTACCCACCTACCTCCCTGGATCACATAGGGCATTGCGCATGAGGGTTGGCAGGCCACACAGCATCAGGAGACACCCAACTCCCATTTGGACCCTGTCCTCTTGGCCAGTACTGAGGCTGGGCCTGGAGCAATACCCTCCATGCTTCGGCACAGGCTGAGAAGGCCGGACCCTGTTCATCCAGGCACCTAGCTGGTTCATGCATCTATTGGGTACCTACTATGTTTCAACAGAAGCACAGAAACCAAGGCCTTTTGAGGGCTGACAGGCAGTGCTTGAGGTGGCCCAGGCAAGCATGGACCTGGGCTGCGGCGGGGGGGGGGGGTGAGGGGAGTGGGGGGGGCTATCTGGACAAGAGCAGGCCACATTACAGGGTCTAGCATGTAGTACCCACACAGACAGGTGTGTGAAGGAGGAGTAGCATATTATTTTCTCATGTGGTCCAGCCTCGATTCCTCTAGACAAAGCAAAAGGGCAGAGGACTGCTCCTTTGCAGACACAGCATGGCGTGGTCTGCCCCTCAAGTCTCCAGAGCTGCTCCTGTGAGCGCTGAGGCCTAATTAAACCCACCACCGACCGGCCCAACAAACACGAGGGACTAGGAGGCCTCCGATTTGTCTTCACAGAGAACTGTGCAGAGATTTATGGGCAATAAAGGAACATCCATCTCAGGGCGGGAAGAGGAGCGGCAGACAGGCAGCCCCCTCTTCACACCAGAGCGCCGGAGTTGCATTAATGATGCCGCCAAGGCTTTGCAGCACTGCTGACAAAGGAGAGCCGTAAACGTGGACAATTAGAGAAGGATGAAGACCTCGCAGGGCAAACTCTGTACACCCAGCTGCCAGCCAGGCCACCCTGGGAGGAGCTGGGGACACCGAATTGAGCCCGTGATCGGGGGCCCAGGTTCCGGGGCAGGGCCCAGCCACTGTCTGATACAGTGGCCTCATAATTATTTTTGAAAAATGATGGAGGAGAAAGAGAGGGAGGGAAGAAAGGAGGGCTAGGAGGGCAGACCTTGTGCATCTGGCCAAGTTGTGGGCTTCTGGGTAGCAGTCGGTTGCTGCGAGGCAGGGGGTGTAAGGTTTGGGCAGCAGGTGCACAGGGACCCGCTTAGGCATTTTCCCTGGTGTGGCCTCATCTTGAGGTTCTCTGGACAGCGCCCCCCCGGCTCCTGTCCCATTCTCTCCACCCGGGATCCATCTCGCTGCTGTCACAGGTCAGCCTTGCCTACAGCTGCGCTCGCTCGCCCTCTAACTAGTGTGTGTAAATCGTGGCCAGTCCGTCTGTCCATCTGTCACCTATTGCACTCACCAGCCCTTCCCTGTTCCACTCTTGGGGTGACCATGGCCTTCGTACCATCTCATCCCCAGCGAGTACCTTCCAGGACCCTGTCTTTCCCAGTTCCTTATAAGACGCCCTTCAGACCTGCAGCGGGATAGTTGGCCGCAAGTCCTTGGAGTAGAGACTCCAGCCTGGGAAGATGTCCTGTGCTCCCTACCGCCACCCTCCAGAAAGCCTGAGGGTTGCTCCTTGGGTCCCTCTTGACCCCAGCACTGGGTGTGGACTGTTCAGAGGCCCACATGCGGTCCATGGACAGTGTCACCCCACCTGCCTAGGTGAGTCAGGACAGAGGAGAAAGTTACCCCCAGCCCACTCCCGGACCTCAGGTCAGCGACTGACTCCACGGCTGTCACCACTGCAGCTGGTTCACTCTGTCCTGGCTAGTCTTGGGGACAAAACCCTGGACTCCAGCACTACACGGCAGAGGTAGGCCACACCTAGAGTGCCTGCCACCTACCACTGAGGCAGCCTGGCACCTTGGCCAACTCTGAAGAGTCAGTGCAGACACCACCCAGAGTCATCAGCCCCACCCCACCACCATCTCCACCTAGGGACTTAAAGGGTCCTTCACTAACCCCTTTGCCTACCCATAGGCACAGGCCCTCCTGGGCCAGCGGAAGGACAGAAACAGCTGGCTCAGAGGCTACAGGGACAGACAACTGTGAGGGAAGTGCTGTACTTAGCTGATCGCTCACCCCCACCCCAGGCTGGTAGAGTGAGGCTGTCCTAGATTGCTCTGCTCAGTACTGCGAGAGCTGAGCTTTCAAGGCAAGGCTTGCCAGGCCAAGGTGCTGGGACCGGGAATCTTCGCATCTAGGCCAGCACTGGAGAGGATCCAAGAGGTAGATCAGGCAGAGCACCTTGTGCATGCTGGGAGAGCAAATGGTGACACCATTCACTCTCAGTCCAGTGGGCCCTTGGTGAGAGCAGAACATATCAAGACCTATGCATAAAGCAGGTACTAGGCAGGGTCAAAAGGCAGGATCCTGCATGCTCATCGCTCAGGGTCTGGGGTCCCGAGTGTCCCTGCTCAGCAGCTGTGCCAAACATCATAGCACCATCTCTACCTCCCACTGGCCCTGGCTCACCACGTACAAATTAGGAACAGCTCAGAGATGCAGTGTTTGCCTTATAAAACCAATGGGAAACGGTGGTACTATTGAGGACAGCTCCTAAGGGCTGGGGTTAGGGCTGTGTCAGCTCTGGGGAAGGAGAACGACCTGGGCTGGCCGGTATGAAGAGGAGTGAAGGAGAAAGGGCTCAGAGACCCTGATCCTGTCACCATGGTCCCTGGCACCTCCCCACTTACCTTGAGAGTGCACAGAACTGTGGGGGTGCTTAGGACAATCCCGAAAGTTCCACCTATCCTCCTGTGTGCCTTTATGGCACTTGGACCCTCACCAATGCCACCTTGTCTTCCATACCCTCCTGCCTTGGCAATCCCCAGCTACAGGGACTCCAAGTATTGCTGGTCTTTAGTCCCTCACCTCCTTAGGGTAGCCCAAGCTCAGACACAGCTAAGGACTCTAGGACTAGGAGGAGCTGAACTTACTTCTGGAGTAAGGTGGCCCAAGGGTGGCATTGTATGGAAGGGATGTTACATTAGGAGTGGAGTAGGCGCAGTTCATTGGGCAGATCCTTCAATGGGACATAGGTGGCAATGAGGACTAGCCCTTCTGAAGCCTGTGGAGGTGACCCCTCCTGGGAGGAGGTCTCCTCTGTGTAGGGCTACCTGTATGAGTAGCCAGCCCCCCACAACCCATGAGGTCTACATTTGTTGGCCTCAGATCTCATCCGCCCTCTTCCTTCTGTTTCTGCTCATCTGTGTCTCGGTGTCACCTAGCAGAGTGTCCTCCTGAGCCCAGACTGAAGGCTGTTACCATTTACTCTGAGGCAGGAAGCCCCAGCTCTCTGACTCTGTCGTATGTCTGGCAGATGATAACCCGAGGAGGTGCTTCCCAGTGCCCAGGAGGCTGGTGTGCACCAGGCTCTTTCTCGCAGACCTGACCTATGACCGGGAACAGCAGAAACCTCTGCCCCTCAGACCCTACTGTCCATAAATGCTCCTAACTTTGCCCCTTGTCCCTGCTCGCCACCACTGCAGGTGGCTGCAATCTAGACAGACCCAGGCATACACTCAACAGTTAGATCTTTACATGGGCCCTCAGCAGCCACCTGTGGGATCTGCCATGTCCTCCAGGAACCTGCTCCCCAGCAGCTGGCTATGTGCTAGCGCTGTGGAGGCACTGGGCCCAGGCCAAATGTTAATCCACTGGGAAGAGGAAGTCCACAAGGTCCTATGGTCTGGCCTGTTTGTTGAGACCCCATAGCCTGCTTCCTGGGACCCTTGCCAGATTCTCAGACCCTAGGGTCCGGCTCTGTCAGGGAAAGGCGGAGTCTGGGATCAAGCAGTGACTGAGCAGCTCACTACTGTGTATCTCCAGATAGTTCTAGAGACCTGAATTGGCAGAACGGACGATTAGTCACTGAGAGAGATGCCTTGAAGTCTCTCTTCTAGGTCCCAAGCTGCAGGCTATGTATGTCCCTCCTCTGCACACTCAGCCTGAAAAGAGAATGAAATGCACCTGGAATTGGGGTTCGTGAGTTGAGGAACTCCCAGGTCTTGCCTAGGACTTTATATACAGCATCCAACCCTAAATCTCGAGGTGGTAAAATTGTGTGTTAGAACCCCATGGTCACCTGGACTATGGCAGAGCCTTCATGATCTGCGCTGCGTGGGTCTTCACTTACACTCTCCCGTGTACTTCTCCTTGGAACCTAAGGTAAGGCCTGGATTCCAGCGTGTACTTCCGGTGACTCTGAGTTTGCTGACTGAGGTTGCTGGGTGGTGGCAGACTTTCTATGTGCTGAGTTCCGCATCCAGCATGCCTGCGGGTGAACCTCCTGGGCCACCCCTCATTGTCACTGCTGTGCAGTACTGTGAAACCCAAACTGTGTGCAACCTTCCTAGACTCAAGAATTCCCTGTGTCATAGGCCCAGCGTGCCCTGCCCCCACAGCTACCCTCCTAATTGGGCATTCTCCCTGACAGAGTGCCACGCGGCTATCTCGTTCTCATTCTCATTCTGTTGACGTTGGCACAATCTACTCTTTGAATCCTAGCGGTTATAGAGAGGCTGGAGCAGCTGAAATAGCTCCCAGCCCCTGGGGGCCCTCCAGTAGGTACAGTAAGGATTGCTCCTGGGCAGATGGGTGGCAGATGGATATGGCATCACTAGCTCAGGCCAAGGCTTAGCCAGGCCCTCTAGTTCCCCAGACTCAGAGTCCAGCCCTAGTTAGTCAACATGAGACTAAGCCATGTGTATTGTAGACACAGACTGGGTCAGCCTGGGTAGCTGGATCAGAAGAGCACAGATAACCTATCTTTGGGAGCTGCAGGACTCCAGGGGGTTTCCTGCTCCAGAACTGCCTCCTCCCAACTTTGCCTACCCTGTCCACACAGTCGGTCCCCTGTTAACATGAGTCCAGTCAACTTTGCTAGCAGGCTGGAGCTAAGCTCTGGGTGGCTCCTATGCTGGGTACAATTGGAACACAGACTTCAGACAAAGTCAGCAGTACTCAGAGAAACTGTCAAGGCCAAGAGGAGAGGTGCAACCCAGATAGACAGGTACATCTGGCTGACCATCTGCTGCTGGCTCTCTGGATGGTCATGTCCCCTCCTTGAGACTTGGTTCTTACCTTTTAACATGAGGTAATAGTGACAGTCTCAATGAAATCAACAAGGATAGAAGCACCGGGGTTGAGAAACTCATATACTTGCTTGGGCGCTAAGGCCCTGTGTCCACAGTGCCAGGAGACTGGGCCAGGGCCAGGCATATGCCATGTTTGGGTAATTCTAGCACCAGCCTCCTGTTGCCAAGTTTCCCATCTCTTGGGGCTGAGATTTCAACAGTTTTAAAGATTTCTTTGTGTGTCTGTGTGCATATGTGTATATCTGTGTCTATGTGTGTATCTGTGTCTATGTGTGTATCTGTGTCTGTGTGTATCTGTGTCTGTGTGTGTATCTGTATCTGTGTGTGTATCTGTGTCTGTGTGTGTATCTGTATCTGTGTGTGTATCTGTGTCTGTGTGTGTATCTGTGTCTTGTGTGTGTATCTGTGTTTATGTGTGTATCTGTGTCTGTGTGTGTATCTGTGTCTGTGTGTGTATCTGTGTCTGTGTGTGTATCTGTGTCTGTGTGTATCTGTGTCTGTGTGTGTATCCGTGTCTGTGTGTATCTGTGTCTGTGTGTGTATCTGTATCTGTGTGTGTATCTGTGTCTGTGTGTGTATCTGTATCTGTGTGTGTATCTGTGTCTGTGTGTGTATCTGTGTCTTGTGTGTGTATCTGTGTTTATGTGTGTATCTGTGTCTGTGTGTGTATCTGTGTCTGTGTGTGTATCTGTGTCTGTGTGTATCTGTGTCTGTGTGTATCTGTGTCTGTGTGTGTATCTGTGTCTGTGTGTATCTGTGTCTGTGTGTGTATCTGTGTTTATGTGTGTATCTGTGTCTGTGTGTGTATCTGTGCCTATGTGTGTATCTGTGTCTGTGTGTGTATCTGTGTCTGTGTGTGTATCTGTGTGTGTATCTGTGTCTGTGTGTGTATCTGTGTCTGTGTGTATCTGTGTCTGTGTGTATCTGTGTCTGTGTGTGTATCTGTTTATGTGTGTATCTGTGGCTGTGTGTGTATCTGTGCCTATGTGTGTATCTGTGTCTGTGTGTGTATCTGTATCTGTGTGTGTGTATCTGTGCCTGTGTGTGTATCTGTGTGTGTATCTGTGTCTGTGTGTGTATCTGTATCTGTGTGTGTGTATCTGTGTCTGTGTGTGTATCTGTGTCTGTGTGTATGTCTGTGTGTGTATCTGTGTCTGTGTGTATCTGTGTCTGTGTGTATCTGTGTCTATGTGTGTATCTGTGTCTGTGTGTGTATCTGTGTCTGTGTGTATCTGTGTCTGTGTGTGTATCTGTGTCTGTGTGTATCTGTGTCTGTGTTTATGTGTGTATCTGTGGCTGTGTGTGTATCTGTGTCTGTGTGTATGTCTGTGTGTGTATCTGTGTCTGTGTGTATCTGTGTCTGTGTGTATCTGTGTCTATGTGTGTATCTGTGTCTGTGTGTGTATCTGTGTCTGTGTGTGTATCTGTGTCTGTGTGTATCTGTGTCTGTGTCTGTGTGTGTATCTGTGGCTGTGTGTGTATCTGTGTCTATGTGTGTATCTGTGGTGTCGGTGTACGTGTATCTCTCTCTCTCTCTCCACATAAATATAGGTGGCCAAGAATGCCAGAAGTTACAGGTAGTCCTAAACCATGTGATGTGGATGCTGGGAGATTAACCCATCTTCCCTGGGAGAGCAGTACACACAATCACTAAGCCATCTAACCAGCTTGATTTCAACACACTTGATATATTTTGGGCTTCCCCTGGCATGTGTACCCTGGCCAGACCTGATTATTACCTAGGCCTCTTAATATACGACTTCCTTCTGTTACTAAGCAGCCTGTCCTAAACCCAGCTTAGATTCCATCAACCCAGGACCCTCACTCAGGCACAGCTCCTGGCTGGGGTCCCTATGATGGGTCCCAAACCCTAGGACCCCAGCTTCCAGCACTGGTACCTGGCTGATTGAGAAGGCCCTCCTCTGACATGCCAGTTCCAGAAAGCAACCTTTTACCAGAATTTTTGTCTTTTCTGGATACTGCTGGCCTTCACCTCTGAGTCATAAAGATGGAAATGATGGAGCCCACTTTGCAGTCTCCCTTCTATAGGGACATGGGTCAGTTTCATCCTGGCAGCCTGTTGTGCTCTGATGAGGAAGCCATCCTAAGGCATGGCAGTGTTCAGCAGCTTCAGCCTTCTCTGGCAGTCTGAAGCCTGGCCTTGGAGTCCCTGTTACCAGACTCTGGCGGTGGAATCTCTGCACCCCCAGCCTCAGAGAGCTTTCCTAATGCATGACGATTGTCACTGCTAACATTAGAATTAGAAGCTGTTGCTGAAACTGGCAAATCCCAGCCCACAGAACAGGACCTTCCTCAAGCTGTGGACGTTAGAGGAGTGCAGGAAGTACCCACATCAAGTCAGATTCTGGAAGTGGGCAGTGACCCCATGCCGGCCCACAACACAGTGAGAAAGTTCAGATGTAGGGCTCCTGTCCCAGAGCTAAGGCTTCTGCTAGGATTAGGGCACAAATCATCCAGAAACAGTCATCCTGGTGACAGGCACCTTGTGATGTGGCCAGAAGGGGCCAGCTGTGGTCATCAGAAGCATCAACAAGGTATCTGGTGCTTGTAGAGGGGACAGCACGGTCTTGTAGAAGTCCAGCCATCCTCTGTCTCACCCCGTGGGCGTCCTGGGGATAAGACACATGCACAAGGGAGGATGTCAGGCCAGGGAGCCGCAGCAGCCTGCCTGGCACAGTCTTGACTTCTCCCTTCAAAGCAGGGACCTGAATTCTTTTTACCAGAAAGTTGGGTCCTGAGGCAGTGAGTAGCTGAAGGCCCTGATTCGGTCATTCCAACCTCCAGGTTCAGGCCCTGGGACCTTTGTAAGTCATCCTGATGGCCTGGTCAGGACTTCTAGGGCAGTGGTTCTCAACCTTCCTAATGCTGCGACCCTTTAACACAGTTCCTCATATTGTAGTGACCCTGACCATGAAATCATGTTTATTGCTAGTTCATAACTGTAGTTTTGCTACTGTTACGGATTGTAGTATAAGTGTCTATGTTTTCAGATGGTTTTAGGCAACCCCTGTAAAGGGATCATTCGATCTCTGGTTGAGAACCGCTGTTCTAGGCGGCACGGTGGCTGGGGGGTTCTCAATGGTGGGAGCTCACAGAGAATCTCACAGGTCTCTCAAGTGCCACACTGTGTGTGTGGTCAGGGGACAACTTGCAGTAATTGGTTCTCTTTTGCCACCCTGTGGGCCCTGGGGATCAAACCCAGGTCGCCAGGCTTTGCAACAGTGCTGTTAGCAGCAGATCCATCTTGTGGGCCCCAGTGCCATTTTTTTTCAAATGGAGCAAGTGCTTAGCCCTTACAGCATATGCATTCAGTTGAGGGAGACGTTGTACTGCCTTCTCAGGACAGAGATGAGCCAGGGTGGGTCAGGGCATCCAAATACTGCCTCCCTTGGCATCCCCAGCACCCCTCTGGGTCTCTGTCTAGCTAGTTCCTCCCTGACCTTCCTACCTCCTCCCTGAGTCCATCCCCACAAGGCCTCCTCCACTGCCTCCTTCTCCACACCCAGTTCCTCCTGAGTGGGCCTGACCCTGCCACCCCGCTCACTCTGCCGCAACCTCACCTATTGCAAATGCTGCTAAAGACTACTGCTCTCTCCCAGAGTGCGAGCCATAGAGGCTGATGGGACACGGAGGGGGCTTAGGAGGGTTGTGGCCCTGCCTCGGTAGCCTGCTCTGCCTGCCCTACACTGGCCCAATACAACCCTTTCTCATTGGCAACCGAGGGCTGGATGCATCCATCACCCAAGAGGCAGCTCCCCCATGCTGACTGTAAACAGCTAGTAGCTTCATGAAGAGTAAAATAAATTGTTTTAACAGCAGAGCAGTTTCCTTCTCAGTACAGCTAGAGGCTGCACCCCAGGAGATCCCACACCATGCTGGAAGGCCCTAAGCTGTGCCAGCCTGGACAGCTGCAGACATCCCAGACTACAGAAGTAATAGTCTTAAAATAGAGAGTCACATTTCCTCCCGGACATGACAGGTCCCACCCAATCCCTTACTGGAACCCCAGCCAGGCCTGGGGCGCTTAAGCCTATCTTCTATTTGTGGTTCAAGGATCTGGCCCCATGTCTCAGCACTATAGGATGTGGGGGTGCTTTCAGAATCTGGGTTCACCCTGCCAAGCTCTGCCTTGAGGTCCAGGCTACAGAGCCTCACTGTGTCTTACTGCCACTACACCGTGGGTACGGCACCTCACAGACCCCTTCCCAGAGCCAGGAACTAGCAGCCGCCCTTAGACTCTAGACAAGATGAGTCAGGCCATCTACCAGGGACCAGTTCGTTAGTATTCCACAGCCAGCGCTACCCACCTAAAAGCTCTGCCGTCCTTGCTGTGGGCGCCACAGCATGTTCTAAGCATGTATGTGTCTGTGAGTGTACTGACTCTAGCATGCGTGAATGTGCTTTGACTTTACATATATACAGTGTATCTGGGAACAAGTGCTTTTATGTATGTGTATGCACACACGTAACTATGTATACCGCTTTGTTGCTTATGTGTCCATGAGCATGCTGCCCTTGTATGCAAATGTGTAAGTGTGTGTGCGTGTGAGCACGTGTGTATATAACTGCCTGCCATTACGTGTGTCCACCCTTCTGAGCTCACATAAGCACCTTCGTCTCCCTATTGGTCTCTGGTCCCAATGTTCCCTCTCTGTCCAGCATCTTCCCCTTTCCCGCCAAGAGAGTCACACAGCTGTCTTCATCTGATTTAATACCGGGAGAAGACATAGCAGCAATGTGTGTACCTCTCACTTGGCTGTATGACTAACATTCAATGTCCTACTGTCTGCCAAAAGAGGACACTCAGGCCTAACACACCAGTTCAGCTCAGAGATTACATTCTTGTCATTCTAGCCTTGAAAAAGGCTCTGAGGTGATGCTGGCCCTCTGATCTCCTGTCCTGCAGATGAGTAGAGGACCCTAGCCTGTGGTGAAGGGTGGGGTCTGGGCTAGACAGATGCCCATGCAGTAGAGCAGACCACATACAACACACCACCGACAGAAGTCAGGAGGGTGGTTCCATGCAGCCTCCACTCTCAACCGGTCATCGCCAGTGTCTCAGCTCCTTCGCCTGGCTGGTGCAGCGGCCTCAGCAAGACAGGAAATCCATAGCATGTTGAGGGATGCTTCCAGCGAGGTCAGACCTACTGGCCAGTGGGCGGGGAAAACAAGGGGAGCTGGAACAGCCGTGTCTTGTTAAGCCTCACCCCACATGTCTTCTGAATGAGCTACACTGAGCCATCACATGACCAGGCCCCTCCTGGCTCCTTTCACTCCCAGGATACACCTGGCACAGGGCCATGAGTTCAGGCCCTGACAGGAGCTGGTAGAGATTCAGGCTCTATCCACATCCTGGCAGGCTCTAGCCCAGGAGGCCATGACAGGGGACACTTTGCTAACCCAGGAGAGCCTCCCCCTTTGGCCCCTACCCAAAGTGGTCCTTCTCTGCCTCTCCCCCCACAGGCAGACAGGGCTTCAAAGACCCTCACTAGGGCCCTTCTTGTTGCTGCTGCCTGAGGGCACAGCTCATCTTCTTCCCAGGGGATCCGTTGCCCTGGATACCACCTGCACCCCCACCCTTGGCTGTCAGTGCAGATCAGAGAGGCTCCCTCTGGCTCCCCAGGTTCCTGAGCTGAGGATGACTGATGGGCTCAGCATCTTTCCTCCCCAGAAGACCTGCTTGCCAGAGCATGTCTGAGGTGTTGGGAGTGTTTGTGAATGAATGGCTGTAGGAATGAGTGAGTGAGGAAATGAATGAATGAATGAATGAGAACAGATACCCCAAGCCTGCCCACAACCTGGAACTGCCCCAAGCATGGGAGGCCGAGGTCTAGCATCTTGTAGATAGGAGCTATGCAGCCCTAACCGCGGCTTCATAGACTGGACGATAGAGCACCAGGCCAGGATGTCTGTAGCCAGACGCCAAAGACCGCACTGCCTCTGCTTATGGTGGGCCAGGGGCGCTGTAAGGTCTGAGGGGAGGAGACACAGAGGATCACTGAAGCACCTGCTGCTGCTCTCCAAGCACTTTAAGACCGGCCCCATCAACCCCTAAAGGCCAGCATCCTATGTGTGTGGTTTGGGTCATAGGGTTGGGTAGGTGTGGTACACGCCATGAACGAACTTTCAAGTCCTGCTTCCTCCACTCAGAACCTAGTAGATTCTAGGATGTCTAGGGATCCAGTGACTTAGAACAGACAAGCCTGAGTTAGTCTGGGATCTTTCTCTACTCCTTGAAAGCCCTGATTTGGAGGTGTCTCGACCCGACTAACACAAGTGATGTCACTGAACACACAAATGGAGCCAGAGGAAGGACCTGAGCTGCCCAGGGGGATGCTAGGCAGAAGGCCTGTCTGAGATGGGGCAACCAGTGTCTGCAGACTGAAGCCTCATAAATCTGAGCCTGAGAAGTAACCACTTGGTACAGGTCAGCAAGCCCTCAGGACAGGGAAGAACTGTGGGCCATATGCTTGTGAGGGAATGGCCTTCCCAGACATGGACCGTTGAGCTGGCCCCTGTACTGAAAGGTCTGGTCAGAAAAAAGGCCTTTGTCCCTTCCCTGACCCATCCTTTCATAACCCTTCCTCCCCGGCCTATCTGGTGACCAGTGTCCATTGGTACTCTTGCAGGTCAGGCTATCTCCTTCACCCCTCTGGATCCAGGGTTCTGGAACAGCCTCTGACAGATGCACACGCCACAGGCCCAACACTCACACTCCTTGAGTAGACACAAGGAGGGGAATGTGGCTGCTCCCACCTCATTCAAGGGACACTGGAACTCAAAGTCACCTATGTCCTGGATCCTGCTATACAGAGACCCCCTCACCCAAGCTCCGTATCTACCCTTCCCTGAGGCAGCCTTCCTAGGAGCCCGGAGGCCCCCATGTGGAGACGGGGGAGCCTGTCGCCTGCAAAGGCATGTTTTCATTAGGGAAAGATGAATAATTAATGCTATGGTGCCTTTGAAAACTGTTTTGGTTTTTGTTTTAAACATTTTTCTATGTATAGAAGCAACACTTCCGTTAGGCACAAAATTTATATTTTAATAAACATGACAATTATTTCTTCAATCCCAGGTGTGCCCCTGGATGGGCTGGTATGGGGCAATGAGGCACTGCCACTGGGCCCTGCTAACTGCCGGCCCTGGTGTCAAGACATGCAGCAAGCACAGAGCGCATGGAGCAGGCAAAGGCCCACTCCAGAGCCTGGCACGGTAAAGGGACAGGTGCAGAGAGCCTCCCTCCTTCATGCCAGGCCTGCTGTGGGAGGCGTGGGTGAGTCTGGGACATGGATAAGTTTTAGGAGGAGACTGAGAGCCCCCTCCCAAGGCCACGAAAGGCAAATAGTGGCTGGGCTACCTGCCTCAGAAGGTGCAGACTGAGCCTAGCCCGACCATCCGTGGCTGCGTGTCACTCCAGTCTGGGAGTTGTCGGACGCTGATTTCTTCGCCCTTCTAGCACAGTCACAAATCAGGTTGCTTGGTGCTTTCTCAAAGATTAAGTCAGAAACACTTATTCGAAAATTGCAAGCCACAGAGAGTTTGGAGAACACAATATGTTGGTGCTCTCCAAGGCCTCTCCCAGGCTGCAGCCAAGGGGCTGGCAGAGAGCCAGGTCCCAGAGCCCTTCAGCTCATCTGAGGCCAACAGTGTGCATGTCCTTCTACCCGGCTTATTGCCTGGGCCCGGACAAGAGGCTAAACAAAAGAATTAGGGTGTCTATTATTTTTCTTGCAAAATATTGTCATTAATTTTTTAAAGTGTGCAATATCGTCCTCAACAAAACACATTAAAAAATGAGTTGTCTGTTCCTAATAAATATTTTCTAGATTAAGTATTTGTAATGCTATCAATTATTTATCTCCATATATGGAGAATACATAATTTGTAATAAAATGCAGAAAGGATTTTAATTTTTCTACACAATATATGAAATTGAGTTTTTGACTAATACATGAATAAATTGGCTCTAATCCCTTCCTGTCACCATGTATGGTATCGTTTTAGGTATAAATCTCTTATTTTATAGATGTTTTCAAAAAATTAATCTCCAATATTTAAGGATGGGCATAAATCTCTGTAACGGGCATTTCGGTGAGTTCTCACACATAAGCCTGTCTTTTCCTCACACGGCCCTGATTCACAGCCACGCACACCACAGTCACTCCAGGGCTCCATAAACAACTAGACTTGGTGATTTACACTGGTGCTGGGTTGACTCTGACGAGGCAGCGCCCACCCAGCCCTTCCTCAGGCAAGAGGGGTAGTCCCAGCCTTGTCCTGTGGGCAAAGGATCTAGAAGACTAGAACATAAGGCAAAGACTTGGCCAGAAGCGTCCACATGAGGGTGACAGGTGAAGGGGCCAGTCTGGTCCTGGCAGCATGGCCTACCAGCTGAATCCAGAGGCCAGAGACAAGGACATCGTCTCACTCTCCCATGTGATGTGAAGAAGTCACTAGCAAACCTGGGCCTGGTTTGGCAAAGCCAGGAAGGCTTCCTGAAAGAGTTGACGCTAAGTGGACCAGTACCGCCATGTTAGCGCCCATTCATGACAACTCACAGTAGGATCCAGTGAATCTGCACCTACTCTGGAATCACCGTGTGTAATAATTGGTTTTGATTGGGCTAAGGACCATCTATGGACGTGAAGCCCAGCTCTGGGTATCTCTGAGAGGGCATTTGGGACCATTCAGTCAACAGAGCCCTGTTTAAGGAATGGGTAGAAGCCTTGAGGGGTTCAATGACGGTATGAGTGGAAGGGTAGATGTCTACTCGGAGAAAGTAGTAGGGGAGGTGTGTCCTTGAGGCCATGTCCTGGCCTGGTCTCCACCCTTTCTCTTCTTCCTCACTGCTCATGAAATGTCCCGCTCTCCCACTCCTGTAGCGCTCTGCCCAAGCCCATGGGGCCGTGAACCGAGTTGAAGCCTCTAGAAGTAAGCCAATAAGAACTTTTGCTCTCTCAAGGATTTAGGTCACAGCTACATAAAAGTAAGAGAGAGTCACCAGGAAGGTGTCTCCTAGGTCACTTCACGGGGACACCAGCTTCCTCCACAAAGTAGGCCTGCCAGCTCTGCAGGGTGGCTAAACTCGGGAGCCTGGCCCTGCAGTAGACAACCAGGGTCAGCCTTACAGGCTACACTTAGCCAGTCACGACGCCTTAATTCCTGCCCACATTGATTAGACGGGAGGAATCACATGATCCAAAGTAAACCAACGAAAACGCTTCTTTTGAATTTTTTAAACCAAGGCAGGAGGAGTCCTGGAGGCACAGCCCCCCCCCCCCACTCACAACCCTGGCAGAGCATACAGGAACCTGTGATCTTCAGTTGGGCGGTGGTGGTGCACGCCTGTAATCCCAGCACTGGGAAGCAGAGGCCAGTGGATCTCTGTGAGTCTGAGGGCAGCCTGGTCTACAAAGCGAGTTCCAGGACAGCCAGAGCTGCTAAACAGAAAAAAATCCTGTCTTGAAAAACCACTCAGCCCTGGAACACGTCTCCATCCAAATCTGAACATTTAGTGCAGGGTATAGGTGCTCTCAGGGGCAGGGAAACTCATGGGATGTAATTAATACAAACATACTAATAGCTCAGCATAGCCTTTTTTAAAAAAAGATTTTTATATATGGGTGTTTTGCCCGTGCATCGTGTATGTGCAGAGCCTTGGAGATCAGAAGAGACGGTCATGACTGGAGTTATAGGTAATTGTGAGCTACCATGTGGGTTCTGGGAGCTGAACCAGGTCCTGTGCCAGGCAGCAAGTGTTCTTACCCACTGAGCCATCTTTCCAGCCCTAGTATTACTGTTCTGAGTAACAGGAGTATGGAAAGAATTCAGGGCCACAGATTTGACTAAACTCTGACGGGGTCTACAATACTGGGGACCACCAGTGTGATTTCCTACCAAACGCTTGATAAGTGGGGAACCAGAGATTAAAGCATGTTTTTGAAAACTGAGAAGTGAGCCCTGAGAACCAAAAGCAGGACATCTACTGTACTTCCCACAGCTCCAGAACACAGAGAGCCAAAATGTCGTGCAGCGGAAAGGTGGAAACAGAGGGGTGAAGTAGGCCAGTCACAAAAGGACAAAAGGCTGTGTGATCTCACCCTTCCACAGCCATCGCATTCATGGGGACAGAAAGCAGAGAGGCAGTTGCCAGAGGCTGAAGCAGATGTTTAAAGGGCACAGAGTTTCGGTCAGAGAAGATGAAAAGTTCTGCAGATGGGTGATAGAGACAGCTGCACAATAATGCAAAGACACACGATGCCACCGCACGGTGCACTGTAAAGTGGTTAAAATGATGAGTTTCGCATTAAGGCCACGTTACCACGACTAAAGAGTGAATAACCCCAAAGTTCATCACGGTCTGTGTGCCATTAGATAGTCTAGAATCTAAAGGAACGGGTGTCTTTGTTTCACGTTATTGCTCATGATGCAGGCTCACCTGCCGGGTGGGTGTCCCGAATACCCAGCCTTTAGCGCAATAAATGGATCATTTTAGTTAAAAGGGGGGAAACACACAAAACGAAGGAAATGAGCATAAAATGGGACACACAAAACCAAAAGACCAAAGCAGGACTCGGATTCAGTCCCGTTGTGATAAAAGGTTTCCAGTCTTTCTCTAGGAGGTAGATGCCACGGACCAGTCAAAGCAGTGGCATGCCCTCCAAGAGGCTTCCCTCAGTACCAAGTGAGGCCCACAGGGAGGCAGGCAGTGGCATGGGCATTTCTTTACAGTACTGAGGAGGATCCATAGGCTGGGCTTGTTCTGGGGCTACTGGGAAGGACTGGATGTTCTCCAAAGGTCATAGCCATGCAGCAAAAAGCAAGAGGCACAAAGAAAAGGCTGGTGTTCAAGAAGCCCGTCCTGAAGGGAATTCCATCTCCCCTGGGACGGTCTGCCCCTGGTCCACGGAAGAGCTGGGTACTGCACACAGTCAGGTTCAGCTAGGGGTCACAGTAGATAGGGGTCCTGGGGCTCAGGGATCAGGCATTGCTAGCCCGTATATCTGTGGTGGTAGAGCTGTGGATGCCTCTTCCTGTGAAGTTCTCCAGACAAGCATGGTAAAGAAAAGACACAAGAACCAGAAGCCACATGAAGACAGCAGCAATAAGGGACCAGGTCTAGAGTAGGGGCAGGAGCTGCTGGGGATCTGCCCATCCCTCTCCCAGGTAATTCTCAGTACCTCAGGGACTTCAACTGGTAGTGGGCCTCCGAGGGCAGTCCATAGAGCTGCCCTGCCATCTGGAGGCTGGGCAGTCAGGACTGCTGAGTGTGGTACCCCTTCCTGTGGGCAGTCGGGACTGCTGGGTCTAGTGCCCCAACCCATGGGCAGTCAGGACTGCTGGGTCTGGTGCCCCATCCCATGGGCAGTCAGGACTGCTGGGTCTAGTGCCCCAACCCATGGGCAGTCAGGACTGCTGGGTCTGGTGCCCCCATCCCCTTCTCTAAGGAGCAGCAAGCAAAAGAGCAGGCCTTTCCTTGTCTATTTCTGATGCTCTGCCATCTGGGGGCCATGCCAAGCACTTGGGTTTGACAGTGAAGGGCTCACCTGGCAGTTCTTCCTGCATATGCGAATCACCTGACCCTGCACCCACATGCAACCCTCTTTCTTTACCAGGCTCTCACACCCCAGACTACCAGCCTCTGCTTGATCCGGCCAGGACCAGCAGCAACTGGGCCTCAAGCCTGATGTCTTCCTCATTGCTGCAGCACACGCCATGTTAAAGGCTCTTGTGCAGGTGTTCCTCTTGTCCCCGCTGCCTCCAGACTGGCTCTTGCATTGTCCGTGTGCCTGTGATACATGCGTTCCTCTTGGTGACTGTGAGGGATAAATGATTTTTTTCAAGGGCAGTTGTCTTCTGATCTGTGCCTGCCCCCACCACCTGAGTAACAATAAAATCTATTTTAAAACAAGCAGCCTCATCACCAGCTCCAAGAAGTGACTAGATGACACCACAGGGCAGCAAATGGGGTGACATGGCATGAGGCAACTCCAAGGGCTGGGCAGGGGCATGGAAGCCCCCCATCTTTTGCGCCCTGGTCCCCAGTTCCTTCATCATCTATAGGTGTGGTCATAGAGAGAATGGCCTCAGACCAGGGTCAGGGCTCAGGTTTCTGCTTCAGGCTGTTGGGGCCTCCTGGGGGCCTCCTAGGCTGTGCTGTGACACTGGGCCCAGGGCTGCTGTAACTATAACCCCAGAAGTACTGTAGGTCACTAGTACCCCTTCCTGGGCACATCAGTCCAGGTGACAGTGCTGTGTTCGAGGCCAAGCATGTCAATAGGCTGAAAAGAGTGACCAATAGATACAGCCTCAATTTCCCCAGGGATCACCCCAACGTGGGCTCAAAAGATGGGAGAATCTGTCTCTGAGTTGACAAAAGACAGAAAGGTAGCAACAGCCAGCAGGTACCAATGTGAAAGTCGCCTCAGAGAAAGCCGTAGACTGGCTATAAGCCTGTGGGTGTGAGGGGCAGCCTTTAGCCTGGATGTGCAGAGAGCCAGGAGGATGGGCTGCAGTGAGCAGCAAACGGTGGTCCAGGGAGATGAGATACACAGGACTGGGTTAGGACAGGGCAAGGTATGGGCAAGGTAGGTGTGTGCTGTACCAGTGGTTCCAAATCCAAAGGGGACTTAGACTAAGGACAAGGTGGGGATGGGGCAGATGGAGCCATTGAAGTTTGGGAGTGGGCAAGCTGGGCAGTGGTGCTCGAAGGATTTGGGGTGTTCAATCCCTGGTGAAGAGACTGACCGTTTCCAGAAGATAGTGCATTTGAACTGGTCCCACAGTGTGGGAGGGGCCCAGCCAGGAAGGTGGAGACAGGGATCCTCGGGCAATCAGGGTACCTTGGGGACACAGATGGGAAGTAGTCCTAGCCTAGAATCCCAAAGCAGGACCAACCCCTAGAGAGGCCTAGAGTCTGAGGCCTAAACTCTTACATCGTCACTGTGTTCAGACACACCTTGGGGGCTCTGATTATGGGCATCAGATGCCACTGATGTCCTCACCACAGAACAAGCTTACCTAATAACACACATGCACTCTAGGCCAGTCCCCTGCAGTTGTACGGCCAGTAGCCCAGACCAGGACTCCAAGCTGGTTACACCTTCTCCATGATCCCTGAAGCCCAGGTAGTGGCACCAGATGGCATTCAGACCCCCAATTCTGATTCTAGGTCCCATGCCTCCAGAAAGCATTTGTGGGTGCTGGAGGGCCTCGGACCTAGCTGGCTAGTTTTCCACTGGTCCTTCCCACCCTCGGTGCCGCTGTCATGCATGTGTGTATATGCATTGAACATCTTTGTTTGATGTGTGTGTATGAAACATGTTTGTATACATGCAGTTCTGCGTTAAGTGGCGGTTTCCCCAAGGAAGGACACTGCTCAAAGCTCTTGCCCCATCTTATTATGGGAACATCATGATAACTGATCCCCAACTGTGTAAGAACAAACCTGACCCCCCCAACCCTCACGTATGCCTAGAGCGGCTTTCAGGAAGGCCTACGCCAGGCAGTGCCCAAGTTTAGTGCATAGGAAGTAGCCACTGTTTTATGAGTAACAGTGAGAACCAAGAGCCCCCAGGACAGGATCTGAGCTTGGAGCTGCAGCCCACCATGGAAGCTTAGCCAGAGAAGCCCATACCTGCTGAGGATTAAGATAGTAGGCAAAGCTGGGTAGTGGTGTGCACACCTCAAATCCCAACACTCAGGAGGCAGAGGCAGGAGGATCTTTGTGAGTTTGAGACCAACCAGGTCTACAGAGTGAGTTCCAGGACAGCCAGGACTACACAGAGAAACACGGTCTTGAAAAACCAAAAAGAAAAAAAAAGCCTGGGGTTGGGAAAGAGGTGGCGTCTCTTGCCCCCGCTGTAGGCTATACACCATTTAACAAGGAGAAACATAGGCTGTGACCAAGACTTCAAGAATTTCAGCTTGGCTCTGGAGGATACACTGTGTGGCCTTGGTGAGACCAGGCTGACTCTCCAGTGAGTGCTGGAGAGAAGTGTGGTCAGCTGCAGTGCTTTGAGCTTGGTGCTGGTTCCCCATGAAGAGGACAGGGCGTGGAGGGGCGTGGCTGAAGGGGTTTTATGAGAAGAAATCCAAGTATGGCGTGCGGTGTGGCTCTGGCAGGGTCCCCAAGGATACATTGCTCATCATTGCTCCGACATGTGAGCTTCGGTCAGAGTCAGTCTGTGTGGGAGGTCCTGTGAAGCCTGTCTCCATCTCCGTCCCTACCTCTTTACATGCCTCATGTGATGAAGAGACAGGTCCTTGTCACCTAGGCCCACATGGGAAGGGAAAAGCTGCCAGTCCCTTGACTCCTGCCTTGTCTTTTGTTCACCTTGTACTGTTGGGGCTCACCGTGGAGAAAAAATATCCTTCTAGTAGAGACAGGTCATGTGAGTAAGGCGGGGTCCACCGAAGCAGAAGCCTCAGCAGTCATGGAGGCTGCAGGAGTGAGGAGCGTGGTTCCCCTAGCACAGCTGGGGCAAGGGGGAAATGGAGAGGGCACACATACCAGGTGCACAGCTGCTCTGAGAAGATGGAACCTGTGCCCAGTTCCCACCAGCCTGGTCTTTAGGAGGATGGCAGAGCTCACCCAAGCTTCAGGCTCCTCTGTGAATTGCCGTGTGTCAGTGTCCACAGCTCCTGCTGTGGTCACCTCTGTACTGTCCTAGCCAGAAAAGAGCCAGGCCATCCACCCGGAGTCTGGGCCCCAGGCATGGGTCACGGAGCCTGCTGGGGATCAGGTCAGATGATCCTCCTCAGGCTGAGCTCATAGTCCGTGTGTACCCTAGGCACTACGTGCCTCAGTTTACCCTCTCTACCTCTTAGAACCTATGGAAAAAATTGTGTGGTTAACCCATAGGACAAGATACAATCCAGAATTTACCCAAGAATCAGGACCCCTTTCAGGTTTACCCTTGACCTGCCCCGCCCAGAAGGCTGTGGTTGTTGCACTGCCACCCCCAAGAGCAGTGTGCCCCCAGTGTCGACAGCATCCTGTTTCTCCAAGATGGACAAGTCTGATGACCAGTGAAACTGAATCTCTGTCTTGTTTCCCTGAGCATGGCTATTGCTTTCTTTATAGATTGTCGCGTGTGCTGCTTGCCGTCCTTCCTGTTCCTTCGCCCGAGATTCGGGAGTGGAGCTGAGTGCATGCTGGTTTATGAACACTTCGGATGTCAAACTCATGGGCCTTCACTGCACCCTGTAGAGCATATATTACTTTTCAAGGAAGCCTGACTTACACATTCTGCAGGCCAGTCCTGAGAGCACAATTAGGTAACAATGAACACTGTCATCTCCCCCCACACCCTTGGGATGTCATTTGAGTACACTTGGCAACAGAATAGAGTGAGGGGCCTGGCAGCAGAATCATCATGCACATGCCCCATGCCAGAAGTGGAGACATTACGTGTCTTCATTCCAGCCCTAGGGACAGGCCACCACAGGTAGGCATCGTAGCCAGAGGCACACAGAAGGAAGACTTACCTTGGTTAACGCCTGGCCTTGATACTCCAATGCACGTGTTTTCAGTGTCCCCCCAGCAAAGCCCCTGTCCCGTAGTCATTGACCCACCCGAGGCGCAAAGGTGCTGCATGGATCTGGGAGGGGGTTGTCAGGAGGCTGACAGGGGTTCCAGTTCCCCTGGGGGCTGATATCTTCCCTTGAGACCCTGCTCTGGCCCATCCCAGGCTAGAGGCAGCTCTCTGAGTGACAGCAATTAGGGCCATGGCTGGCAATGCAGAACCTGCCCGCCCCCCAAAGCACCTGACATTGCACAGCTCCGGGTGGGGGGGGTAGCACTGTGCTCTGGCTGCAGCTAAGGCGCCTGGAACCGTCTTCTTTCTGCTGTAAAAATGGAAACATCCCCTATGTGAGACACAAGCTGGCGAGGAGAACGCCACTGTGAAATCACACCCACAGCAGGGCGGGAGGTGGCTGGGGTGCCGGGCCTGCCAGGAAAAGAGGACCTCATGAACGAGGCAGGGAGCCAAGAACCTCGGTAGGGGGGTGTGCAGGGGCGAGGTGCAGTCCCTCAGCCAGACAACCCCACTGGAACACGGGCTAGGCCCTCCCTGCCTTGATCCCCTCTTTTCTTAAAACAGCAACAGAGCCGGCTGCATCCGGCTTCCCACTCCCACCCAGAGATGCTGGAATAGCTGTGAGGGGGGTGGGACTGGGGTGCAGTGCTGGGGGCTAACTAAATCGGAGAGAGACAACAGCTCTCCTCAAGGGAAAGGCTCCAGGAGCATGGCAAGGTGGGTCTAGACTTCTGCTGCCAGGCAGGGTAAGATGTATCTCTAGGGCAAGCAGCAACCCTCTCCTGCCCCCTACCATTCCCCCACATACACTGTTCTTCCAGGCTGCCATAGGAGATGGTTCATGAACGAGCATCCAAACCACATGCACACGGGACCTTGATATGTCGTCCGCCTCCCTCCAAGCAATTAAGCCAGTCCAGGACTGCCCACCCCAGCTGGAAACAAAGTTGTCCTGTTTTCCTGGCTAGGACCCTCCTGCTCAGCGCTCCCTAGGCACTGCTCAGCCGCAGCTCAGTGCATCAGCTCTAAAGTCTTCATGGAACTGCAAACAGCTCTGCGGAACACGTGCTGTGCATGTGAAACACCTGCACCCTCTGAGCTGTTCTCACCTCCAGGTTTGCAAGGACACAGCACAGCGCCCACATACGGTGGCTAACAGTGGACGTTGGCCAGCAGAGGTCAGGGGCTGCAGAGGCAGGAGACTTATGGTGGCAAGTTCTGTGGGCTGCATTCCAATTCCATAAGAGACACGAAATTTCCCCTCTGGTCGTTGCCACAGTGAGGCTGTAGTCTACCGTACGGCTGGCAAAAGGGCTGAGCTTCTCCTCTACCCTCAGAGCTCTGATCGAGTTCCTGAGCTTATCATGACCTTTTCAGATGTCCAAGATTCCAGTCCAGCGACCTTGGTGGCTTTCCAGGCTGTGGGAGCAGGCTGGGGCTCCTCCTTAAGACTGCCTTGGATAGAGGATATATATGTCACAGCAAAGAAAAAGAGGCTGTGGATTTGAGAAGGTGGAGTACATGGGAGAAGTTGAAGGGAGAGAGGGAAGGGGAAAATTATGCAATTATATCATAATTTCAAAAATTAAAAAAAAACTGTTCTGGCTTCAGCAAGCATTTCCACCTTGGCTGCCACTGAGCTGATGTCAGAGCTTCTGAACTGAGTCCACATACCTTCACACACATTTACATGCCTTCACACAGATGCACATTCACACACCTTCACACAGATGCACATTCACACACCTGCACACACATGCACATTCACACACCTGCACACACATGCACATTCACACACCTGCACACACATGTACATTCACATACCTTCACACACATGCACATTCACACACCTGCACACACACCTGTGCATTCATATATCTGCACATGTACATGTACACTCAGATACATGCACATACATGTACACAAGCATTCAACATTTGCCCGGGCAGTTGTGCGATCACATACACTTATGTGTTCATCATAAACACCTATCTCCTAACACTCTCGTAGGCATCCCTGTGGATGCACCCAGGTCCGCTCACAACACACGTGAATGTCCACACACTGCTCGCTCACATGCACACTCATGGCTACTCACACTCATCAACGTGCTTTCACGTGACCACCCCACCTTCTCACACACTCACATGTGTGCCAGTACTAATATTCACACATACTTGCTCACATATGCACACCTACAATTCTCACTCTCATGCACTCTCGCACGTTCTGTTTCTCATTTGCACTGACATCCAGAGGCCACGTCCTGCCTGCAGCTACTGCCAAATGCCTCCTCCTGCAGGTCAGGTTACAGCGCTGACCGTAACCGCCACTATGGGTCTCTCTACACCCCATGATACCGTATCACCTGGAAGACCCGTGAGCCGCCTCCAAGAATAGTGCCTGCTCTGCTGCCTCCCCACTCAGCGCTGCAGGCACTGGGCCCCATGGAGCCGAGCCCTCAGCAGCTCCCTTACTAGGGTTCCAGGTAGACTTGGGATGGGAGTCAGGGAGGACAAAGTCCAGTGCTGGTGCAGGAGGATGACAAGCTAGAAAGATTACAAGTGTGGTTCCAGGGTCAGGGTACAGAAGCTTGGGCTGGGAGCAAATGGGAAGACAGATATTAATCAGCAGAAGCTGGCAGTGTCTCCCACAGGAAACATCCCTGAGATTTCCACACGCTTGGAAACGTACAGAGGCAACCTCATTAGGAGTGGCTTCGTGGAGATATCCAGGCCAAGCATCCAGACGGTCAGGGAACTGATACAGATGGGGGATGAGAGGTGGGCCCTCCAAAAACTCATCTCTGGAGATACCTCTGCCGATCTCTGGCCTTTAGCTGGGAAAACTGAGTACCCAGAACTAAGAGTGATCCCTAAGACCCCCAACACCAGAATCCAGACCAAGGAGCTTGTTGGATAAGCTTCTCTGATCATCCAAGGGAGGGACCGGCAGACCTTCACAGACTCCGGGAGCTGCCTGAGTGTGCAGGGAGCACAACCCAGGCAGGTGAAGCCTGCCCATGGCCAATCCCCACGAGCCTTACAGGCAGCTTAGGAGGGTGTGGTGCCTGCAGACAGAGAAGGGAGTCGGTGGAGCTATAGGCAGTGCTCTCTCACAGATGTCTCAGAGCTTCAGTCACAGCCCGCTAGATGGCTGGCATTGCTGGCTGTCAGTTCATGTGATCTTAGAAGGTCACTGGACCAGGCTTTCTCACAGGAGGCATGAGCCTGCTGGGTCCAAGTTGGCAGAGGCTCAGCCTTAGGGGTCTCCTCCTGAGCCAGGTCAGCTCAGCCTCTCCTTGTGCAAGGCCAGAGACCTCTGAGAAGCAGAATTTTTAGTGAGCAAGGGCAGGAAGACAGGGACAGATAGTCTGTGGAAGACAGGCAGGGGAAAAAAGCAGAGTCAAGTCAAGGAATCCCCAGTCCCCAGGTCACCCTAGAACCATCAGAGCAGCCGCTGTGGGATTCAACTGGACCCAGGAGAAAAGCTCCTGGACTACCCAGCTGCAGTACAGGGGGCTCCCCGTGCTTTCTCTGCTGGATACACCCCTCTCTGTGTTGGTTGACTCCAAGCCCAGGCCCAGCCCCTGCTCTCCCCAGGCCTGCAGATTCTAGGTGGGAGAGGCTAAGCCATTAGCAGAACAAACAGGCATATTTACAGTTTGTGCTTTGTTTGCTCAGCCTCTGGGCCTCCCTGCCCAGCCCATCTGCAAGCTCAGCCCATTTCCCTGCACTGAGCCCACCAGGCATGGCTGTGGCCATCTCAGTCCAGAGGCTGTCGGTAAGTGGCCAGTCCTGGGGGCCACCCTCCACCGAGACTGAAACAAAGCTGAGACAAGAGCGTCTTTTAAAAGGAGCCTTAGCTTTTCTGAAAGGAGGGCTTGGGGTCCCAGAAAAGCACCTGGACACAATCCTCACTCACAAAGCTGCAAGGATGGCAGGGATGTAGCTCAGGTGGTAAAGGGGTTGCCTAGTGTACACAAAGCCCTGAGATCCATCCCCTGCGTCACATAAACCAGGCGTGGTAGTACATGGCTAGATGCCTGACACTCAAGAGGTAAAGGCATCCTCCAATATATGTAGTTCAAGGCCAACCTGGGACACATGATCTACTGTCACACACACAACAGCAAGAAGGGGGCAGAAGGAAGAAGAGCCCACCTGCCCTGATGTCTAAGCCATGTTGTTTTGGTGGATGAAGAAGTAAGAGATAATGGGCAGACTCAGTGTGGGAATGGTTCTCTCTCTCTCTCTCTCTCTCTCTCTCTCACACACACACACACACACACATTCTGCCCATTTACAGACATCAGAGCTCAGAGCCCAGGGGTGGTGAGCGGGGCTCATGCAAAGATGGGGTGTACCTGAACAGCCTCAGTTCCACCCCCCCAATACAGCCTGGCTCCTGGTTTGAGTAGATATGAGTTTTCTTCTCCAGGACCCAAAGCTACATCTCCTAGCAGCTGCTTCAGGCCCCATCCCTCTGGTGCCCTTTGCTTCTTCCGCTCAGCACTTCCATGTCTAACCAGGGGCCACCATGAACATGAGCAACCCTGCTAGGGTAGCGACCACCACTAGGTCAGGCTAAGCACACCCTCTGACACAGATTAGACTTGGTACTGCTTTGCCTGTTCTTCCTCGTAAATCTCCCACCAAAGCAAATTGCCACAGAAACAAGGCTAGAGGGTGGGCACGGTGGGACCACACCCTGGCTACGTAGGAGCCGCTGTGCACAGCTCACACATCATCTTGACTTCCAGCCAGGGAGCTGTAATGTCTGTGCAGCCTCTGGCCACATTCATGGACTGAGATGGGAGGGTAATCACTCTGCTCCAGGTGGCCCACACCAGGTTCGGAGCTAGGTCTGCCTCAGTAGTTGAAGGACCTCAAGACAACCAGGACACACAGGAGAGGCCCAGCAGGTAAGACTCTACAGAATGGCAATGACTGACCAAGGGCAGGTACCCTACACCTGCTAACACCAAACCTCCTGTAGGAAGAGACTATAGCCCTGCGTTTGAGTCTTGATTGTCACCATCCCTGCCTGGCCACTTATTGCCTCCCTTGGTTGCAGTGTGTCACACGCACACATGAAGGAATGAATGAGTGTGCCACTAGGTTTTCCTTGTTGTCCCACCGCTAGTGGGGGGAAGGGTCAGCCCTTGGCTCCAGTCTCAAGGGGACACGTTTGTGTGGTCATGGCCCCTCTACCAAAGGCTCAGAAGCTTGCACCTGTCCCCAACACCACCCAGCTCACCCTACCTGTTCCCATAGCTTTCTTCTTTCCCTACCATGGTCACTTTCTTGTCCCTCACCATGGATACATAGCTGTGCTACACACCCTACCTGTCCCCTCCTCCCTCACTATGGAGTCCCTCTCCTTGTCTCTGCCACCCTGAGATCTGACAAAGAGCAGTATTTAAGTGCTTGGGGGCAGGGGGGAGGGGCTATCAATTCACCTGATTCCACTTTAATCCATCAGTTCCGTTTCTAATAAATGTCCTGGCTCCTCCTATGGGGTCACTATTTGGCAGCAATGGCCAGAAGATGCTAACAGCTATGTCAGGAAAGCAGACCGCTGCCCGCTGGTCAGGGATTACCCCAGGTGCTCAACTCAGGGTGGATAGTCTCACACTCTTCCCTACTCGGGGTTCTAGCCCACTCCAGGGTCAGCCCCAGACCCTGTCCGTCAGCACATGTCAGTCAAGCCTTGGCCTGAGAACAAAGTTTCCAGCCATGGATCCACAGATTCCCAGGCCACACCTTGAAAGGTAGAGCTGGGGGTCAGATGAAGGCAAGGGGAGCCCCCTGAGCAGAGGGGACAGAAGGGGCCTGCTGTATATGCTAGACACCCGCTGTATGCCCTGAGTTCTCCTGCGTCTGTCCTGTTAAACAGCTTAGCACCAGCCCCATGCCATAACTGCTACTGTACTGAGGCCCACACAAGCCCGCACCCTAGCCATGCTGGCTCACCAGCTGCCCAAGTCTGCTGACCTCCCAGTTTGGCCATAGACGGGATTGGGTCCCTCTCAGCTCACCAGGCATGGCTTACAGACAGAAACAGCTACCTGGCTAGCCCCTTATCGCACCCTCATTGCCTTCCCTGGAGGTTGTGGCCAATCTGGACACAGAAGTCAGACCCCAGCACTGCCCCTTCCTCCATGGCCGGGGTGAGCCTAGCTTCCTCACTGGCAATCAGGAGCATCATGCGGGATTAAACAGAGTGTGGCGGCCACACTGGGCCCACGGAGGAGTGATCTGATGGTGGAGGACGGGTGGATTAGACTCAGGGTCAATATTTGTGGAGCTGAATTGAATCCGTCAACTGGGAGCTGTGTGGGTTCAGGGTAGTTTTGCGGCTCTAGGCAGAACTCCACGCAGAAGCCTCTCTCGGGTCACACGGAACAACTCTGGGGTGAGGTGCTCACTGGCTCTGTACTTTGCAAACAAAGCAGGCTAGGCTGGGGACAGGACTATGGATTGGCTGGGTCTCTGAGGTGGACATTAAGACCCCACCCCTACTCCTGGAACCTGGCTAGTCCTGTAGAAAACAGGGTTGGGGACCAAAGAGACTCTATCTGCGTCTGGACCCCCAGGATCAAGCTACATAATGTCTTGGTTGTCACCAGGGGTGTGATATAAGGGTCAGGGACACAATAGAGCAGACCAGGCTGGATCCAACGGGCACGACTACTCCATGACTGTGGCCAGAATTCTTCTCTGAAGGCTTCTGGCTGCTGCCCGCCCTCCACAGGAGGGTGTGAGGAAATAGGGAGGGGACACTTAGTGAGATCCACTAAGTTCCTGCTAACCACCCCGGTGCTCAAGCCCTTAGCCACCAGAACCAGAGACAGCCTAGCTCATCTGCTGCCCAAGGCTGCCTCCCTCCCTGCCCTTGAGCCCAAATTGGATTAGTGGTGTTTAGAAAGCAGCAAATCTGCTTGTATTTGAGCAAGGGCTCAGCACATCACGCGGGCCAAGAGGGGCCCTGCCTGCTTGCAGGGAGATTTGGGGAGGAGAAACTTCGCTAAACAAGTGTTAATTGAAAACAAACTCTATACGATCTGCCTGGCTACCCTGGGCAAGCAAACGTCTCTCTTCCTAGGGACAGTGCAGAAAAGAATCGGGGTCATGCAGCAAGTCACCACGTGAGGCCACCGTGTGAGGCCCGGAAGTGTGGTTCATGATCACCCATGGAAACAGAACACCTATTCTGTACCCCATGACTCTGATTTTGCCCAGTGACCCCCGCAAAATCTCAGAACATGGGTAGTAGGAAGCCTTGTACCTGAGCATTTTATTGTCCCATCTGTTCAGCAACACCTCAGAGCCCAGTGGTGTGCAGGTCCAACCCAACAGCACTGAACACTGAGCAGGGAGGTCTTAGAAGAGACACTGAAGCAAGCTGAGCTGGAATCTGCTGGATGTCTTAGGCACGATGGGCTGTGTGGATGGCATTGCTGCCATCAGTGGTTGCCAGGGAGAACTCTGTGTCTATTCTTTCCAGTCCTGCCCTGAAACTAGGCACTCGTTGTAAAACCTACCTGGTGATGCTCCCAAAGCCAGAAGCTAGGAGGAAAATAACAAAATTTTTGTTCATAGAAATGCAAGCAAATTGTGTGCAGTACTGGAGAGAAACCCACTGGCTTGAGCAGGGGGCACAGGCTTGTGAGCAAGCACTCCTCAGGGCATAGGAGTACGGGCCCATGGGGACAGGGCAGGCTTATAGTCACCAAGAGTCTCTCATACAAATGAAATGGACTCAGGAAGGGATTGAGCCCTCAGTAGCAAGGGCTCCCAGCAGCTTTGTCCTGAAGGGCATCTCACTTGCTCCAGGACCTGGGAGCCTGCCTTCCCTTAGGAAATCTGTGCCCAGGACTGAGAGACTCCTGAAGAGGGAGGGAGGCAGGGAGAGACAGAAGAAAGAGCACAAAGTGAGATGCCCCTGTAGATGTCAGAGTGCTCCTGGGAGGGGGCCGAGGCAGTCAGGACAGGTGGCTGAGTGCCCTTATTGCTCTCGCTCTCTGCCTTTCCTCAAACTGCCAAGCACAGAGCCTCTGGAGACCATGGAAAGCCTCTCTGTGAGTGAGGAGGGTAGTGGGCAGGATGGTCCTGGACGATGGCGTTGTGAGGTTGCTAAGCCACAGCCCTGGACAGGTGGATTTACCAGTACAGAAAGGGATTGGGAGGGAACCAACAGCATGGTCCCCAGGGACCACCACCTCCGTCACAAGGCTCTTATGTCCCTGTACCCACCAGTCAGGCTACGGCATCTTCTCGGTCTGCTTTCAACACCAGTGGGGCCTCCAGCTCCTCAATCCAGCTCATTCCCCAGCTAGCCAGGACAATCAATTATTCAGCTTCTGCCTCTTGGCCTTCTTGTGTTAGTGCCTTGTATATAGCTGGGAAGATAAATATCCTCTCTGCCTGCATTCCTGGCACCTGGCTGGGAGCAGGATACCCCCGGGGCAATGACAGGCCCTGTCCCAGATCCCCCTCCCAAATCCCAGAGCCGGCACGAGCATTGCTGGCATCCTGCCGCTCCTCAGCTATTAAACCAATAACTCAGAGAAGACACTCTGGAGCAAACCGCATGGGTTCCCACCCTCCCCGACAGCAAGAGGTCTACCAACCATTACAACTGCAAGAGAAGCTGTCCCAACAGACAGGTCCTGTGGCCCAGGCTGACTTCCAAAGGGACAGGGGCCACATGGAAGCATACAGAGGAGGGCAGTCTATATGCCTTCAGTCATATCAGATAACTGGAATAAGACCTGGTTACCCGCTGAAAAGGTAGCTTCAGTCTGGGGGGGGGGCGGTGGCACACACCTTTAATCCCAGCACTCAGGAGGCAGAAGCCGACAGTTCTCTGTGAGTTCGAGGCCAACCTGGTCTACAAGAGCTAGTTCCAGGACAGGCTCCAAAGCTACAGAGAAACCCTGTCTCAAAAAACCAAAAAAGAAAAAGAAAAGAAAAAAAGGAAGGGAGGGAGGGAGGGAGGGAGGGAGGGAGGAAGGAAGGAAGGAAGGAAGGAAGGAAGGAAGGAAGGAAGGAAGGAAGGAAGAGAAAAGAAAGAGGTGGCTCCAAGCACATCTTTCAAAAACACTGATGCTACATATAAGATCCTATATGCAGCCAAGAGAGATCACAGGCTTGCTAGACCACCATGGTGGATCATTTACAAGTCTCCAGCAAGACATCTATGAAAACTGATGACTTGAACAGGATTAGCTCCCCACACCCATTCACACACAGACCCACATAATCAAGGAAGGGTTTGTTGAGTGAGTGACCTCACAACCTCCCTCCAACCTTTACAGACTCTGGCACACTCCGACAAGAGGTGGGATAAAGAGGAAAGGGGGTGAAGTTACTAGGCATCAACATCAGGGAGCCTGGGAAAAGACGGGAGACGTGGCTTACTCCCACCCGCCATGTCTCCTGTTTCAGCCCTGGTGGATACAAGGCAAGACCCGGGCCAGAAGGCAGTGGCTCAGCTGACCCAATTTCCCACCCCAGACCCCTCCTGCCTCCCTCTCTGCAAGCCTTCACAGGAAGAGGCCAGCAGCCCAGCAATTAACATTAATAAGTTGATGGACACCAGTCTGGGTCTAAGTCTAGTGTTAACTGAGGCTGATCCCTCCTCCATTTGTCAACTAGTCTGGATGCAGCCAGCCCTCCTAGGACCCGGTCCTGCTTCAGGGACCTAAGACTGCTCTGTTCTACCTGGCAGTGCATCCAGCTTTCCCAGACCCTGCTGGGAGCCGATATGTTCCAACACCCTCTCTCGGACTCTGGCTGTCCCAGTGACAAACAAACCAACCCGCTACCCACCTACCCTACCCTCAGACCTCCCCCTGTGCATACTCCCTGTCTTTCCTTGTTCCAGGCCTCAGCCTCTGTGCATGTGGACCACCAACCACAGTACTGGTATTTGAGCAGTGTCCAAGAACATAGGGGAGACACAGGACTCTATCCCGGCTCTACACTTCAGTCTTCCCAATGACAGGTCAAGTTGGAATCATTGGCTGTGTGACCAAGGACAAGGCTAGTCTGTCATTATCAAGTTCCGTGCTGTGCCACCTATACGGCAGCTTGACATGGTCCCCATCTATACCTGGCTTGGAAAAGGCCCCACATCTCCCGAAGAATACTGCTTTGCCTGCCCCAGAATGGGAGGCCACCTGACTCTCCCGGGGAGCTGGTGAGTGTACTGGAGGGGTCATTTCCCAAACATCTCCACCCTGCCTCCACATGCCTCCTTCCCTAGCCCCCGTCAGGTTGTCTGTGACAGGAGACACTGGGAACAAGGGACATAAAGAGGAACAAGAAAGGCCTGTGAGAACATTGGCCTTGCAGGGCCAGCTCCGGGGAGAGCAGGTGCCCCTTCCATCAACTTCATACTTTTCAATCCCCAAAGACTTCCAAGCTGGGGAGGCGGGAGGGGAAGGGCAGCCTCAGCACAGAATCACAAGAGATCTTAAGCATAGAGACCCACTTGGACAGCCCCCACGTACCCCTGAGAAGGGCTATGAAACTCACTGAGATGCCACAGATGGAATTCAGAGCCTATGACAGAAAGGCCCAGAAAGTCTTTGGAAGAAGACGATTCTGGAACACTCCGGGGGACTGCTCACCAAGTTCTGCTTTGGACACGCCACACTTATTTCGGTGATGGATCTTCCCATCTTACTGATCACCCCAGATGGGTACGCTCCCAAAGGTGGCAGGCCTGGCGTTCCACCAAGGACTATGCAGGCTGAAGTCCAGAGATGCCAGTGGTTGCATAAAAAGGCAGGGCCTTGGGCTGGGGTCATAGGTCAGTGGCAGAGCACCTGCCTCACATGCCTAAGGCCCTGGACTCACTAGCAACACACACACACACACACACACACACACAAGTCAAGGTCACCTTTGAATAAGTCGAGTCAGCAGACTGGAGTGTCCTAGAGTGGAGTCATTCAGGGACAGTGAGCCACAAGTAAAACTTTAGGGATGGGACAAAGATAACCTTAGTTATTGTTTTTGTTGTGTTGTAACACACTCTGTCACTGGAGCCCTGGTCCAAATACTCATCCAAATTATGTATAACATATAAAGAGAAATGGAAAGATTAATTTACTTAAAATTTTGACCAAAAGTGGGGAGACAGAAACATTAACTGTGTCCCCACCTTACCCATAGCTGCATCACCACATTCAGAGGTGACAGAGAAGCCAGGAGACACAAGTGCTATCTCTATTTTCTGGGGAGTGACATCTAGCCAGGGCCTCCCTGCCTTCCCACACAGAATTTCCTGGGGGAAATCCTGACTCACACTGCCTTCCTCCCCTACTAACATCCCTCCCCCACCCACTCTCTCCACCACCTGAAATGCAGCTGTGAGAGACCTGGCCAAGCGATTTTGCTGATGCACGCCTGAACTACAGGCACAGAGTGGACATTCAATCCTCTCCTACTTCCTTCTTTTTTCTTTTCTTTTTTTTTCCAGAAGGATCTCATGTGTTCTAGGCTGGCCTTGAAATTGTTCTGTAGTCAAGAATGACCTCGAACTTCTGATCCTGCTGCTTCCAACCCACAGGGGGATGTGTGCTTTCATGTCTGGTTTATGGTGCTGAGGATTGAACCCAGAGCTTTGTGTGTGCTAAGCAGACACTGCCCACTGATGATGAGACAGAGCTGAAGACAGGGAGATGAGGTGTGAGGGGGGAGCATGGTGAGATAAGCTGGTAATTCCAGAACATTCTCAGAGTGCTGACTGTGTGATGACTGTTGGCACAGGAGAGGGTGTTCTAGAGGAAGTACACTGTGTCCTGGAAGGGAAACAATACAGCTGGCTGGAGAATCATGGATCTCCCTCAACCACAGAGTGGCCACAGGGCTTGCTCCCGAACCTCCTGGAAATAACCTAAAGACCTCTGTTGTCACTGGGAGGGCTGGAGGCCACTCTGAGAGATGAGTCCAAGTGAATGTGCTGAAGCCCATGGAGCATGAACACACGTGGTCAGGTGATGGGTGTGGGTGGCAGAGGGGTAAGAACCCAGGGTCCTTTAGGCCAGAAGCTGGGGCTTACCATGTGAGCTAGAGGTAAGACGGATATGACAGAACATTACTTTACCATTGAAAGGAACAGGAAGCCAAAAAGAGGAAAATTCTACCAAATCCCAGTGGGAAGAAACTTTCTGAGAAAAAAAAAAGCCAAGATGAGTGCACTTTGTGTAAAAGCTAAAGTCTCAGGTGGCTCCAAAGAAAACATCATGGTAAAAGATGAGCAATGTGTCACGTAAATGTTTGACACTAATGTGACAAAAATTAATACCATTAACATGGCAGGAGTTGTTCTGAAGCAAAAGTGCTGAGGAAGATGTGAGTACACTGCAGATGAAGCAATGCATGTGGCCTGTACATGCACACACACACACATGCATGCACTCACATGCACACACACACATGCACTCACATGCACACCATATGCTTGCACACACATGCACACACACATATGCATGCACTCACATGCACACATGCACACACATGCACACACATACGCATGCATACTCACACATGTACACACACGTACTCACACGCACACATACATGCACACACATGCATAGCACAGACACATGCGCATGCACACACACATGCATTCACACTTACATACGTACACCCACGCACACACATACAGTTAGCACACAGTAACATTCTAGCCCCTTTGCCTATGTTGCATCAGCCTTTCCTACCCTGAGGCTCCAGTCAGCACGTACACCAATGGATGTCTCTGTCCTGAGCTTCAGCCCAGAGTCTTTATTGGACTCTGTGCCAGCCAACCATGCAAAGAAAGTCAGATCAGGGCTCGTGGGCTACAGTGCCTTGCCTCAGTGCTGTGGAGCCATAGCAGGAAACAGCACCTGAAAAACATTCTTGATAAAATCTCACAAGAGAGAAACACAAAGGAAGACCATTCTGGGAGAGACATGAACATGGAAGGGTGTGCACAGAACACGGAGATAAAGAAACCACCATTAGCAGTGACATTTCCATCCTACAAATACATACGTGGAATGTAGACCCAGGAACAAGATTCTGGGGAGTGCCGTGGTCAAAGTCAATGTCAAGATCTTCCTCAGGGTGGGGCAGCCCTGTTCTTGAATGGGGGTGGGAAGCTCTAAACTGGAAGGATGGGTGATCAAGTGAGTGTGGATAGAGATGAATGAATGGGAGAGACAGACACCCAAGTCCACAGGAAGATGGTAGAGAATAGGTGGATGATGGGTAAATGGGTAGGGAGACATAAGGAGAACAGATGGGGCACAAAGTGACGGCTAATCAGATGGACAGATGGATGACAGGATGACTGCCTGCCTGCATGGGTGAATGCATGCATGCGTGGGTATATGGATGCATGCCTGCATGGGGATATGGATGCATGCACGCATGGGTATATGGATGCATGCCTGCATGTGAATGGATGCATGTGTGCAAGGGTGGAGAAATAGTTGGATGAACAAGGGGATGGATTGAGAGATAGGTGAAAGCCTTGGGTAAGTAAGGATTAGCCACTGCCCCCTCCCCTAGCCTGTATTTTTGCCCTTCTCTCTGGGAGCTATGCTTGCCCATTTCTCTCCATTTTTTTTTCTGCACACTCTGCTCAGCATCCTTTGACCAGCCTCTTACCCTGAGTCCCAGACAGCTCCCCTCCCCTCCTCTGTACTTGGCCTCTTCAATATGCTAGAGAACCAACCCCATACAGCCACCATAAATCCTGCCCTTGTCCTACAGCTGATCAATCTCCAATCGGCTCCAAAGCCCCTGAACGTCCGTAGCTCAATCTGGCCATGGGAGCCACGGCCACTACTGGCTCTGAATGCTGCTGGTCACATATATTGAACTTGAAGCATCGGATTACATGTTTGTTCAATAGCAATAAACTCCCAAAGTTTTATAGGGTCATAAAACTGCTGCCTGGGCTCGCACTTAGGTGGCGTGTAATGTACACAGACCGGTTTCCCTCGCTAATGGGGCAGCGCAAGTGATTTGGGGCTATTAGCTAGAAACAGTACATCTGCATTTGCCGAATTCCCATAAATAAAGTGCCCTACTGGAGCAGAGCACACAAGACCCAGTCTTGACATTCGAGGGGAGGAAGCATGGCAGAGTGCGGCAGAGCCGTGAGAAATGATTAGAGAAGAACCAGGGAAATGGGGGTGAAGGGAGAATGGGGGGCAGGGTTCTGAACCAGTACACCCACCTTTCATGTACTGGTACATGGCATGCCCGGAGCATATGATACTTAGCCACCCCTGAGGAAGTATGTGGGTAGCATTCTCTCGGGGTCCCAGTCCCCAATCTTGCCCTCTGGGGAGAACGGTTACAGGTGGAAGGGGCGCTCGGGAGAAGGTTGAGAGCGGTGAAGGACACGGGTGGATATGGACTGAGTGGTGAAGATGGAAGTGTGCACAGGAGTGCCAAGGCAGAGGGATGGTGAGGGTGTGAGGCCCCTATAGCCTCCCAGCTAGGCCAGACCATGTGACCGAGGGATCGTGAGCAAGGAGATGCAGCTGCCTTTTGGTGTGTGCTTTGGGGTACTGATCTTCTGGGGACCCTGGGGCCAGAGTGAAGAGCCGCTGGGGCAGAGGTGGGGGAGTTGTAATCTCAGAGGACCAGGAGCCCAAACAGGACCCCAAGGGAAGTTGTCTCATTAGATTGATCTGCACTGGCCTGTACCCAGCGCCACCAGAAGATAACCTCGTCCCTGTGTCTAGGCAGCAGAAAGAGGCACAAAATGTGGCTGAGGGCCAAGCCCATGGCAAGCCCAAGCAGGCACAAAACCACACACCCAGATAATGCCCATAAGCCCTGGGGTAGCATCTGCCAGGCCCCTTCCCTGCTAACCCCCTGGCATCCTAGACAGTGGCAGATCCCATTTCAGCCTTTGCCTGGCTCTTCCTTGACACCAGAGTGGGCACGTGTGTGACTTTGCCCTGAACCTTGTAACTTTGCTATCGACCCAGATCCTAGGAAACACATCGATTTGCCTGAACGAATCAATATTTATTGCGACTTCAAGGCCTGGGGCCTGAGGAGGGCCTGCAGGCTGATGAATGAGGCCAAAGAAACTGCCCTGTTCTACAGGATGCGTCCAGCAACGTCCTGGTTACACTCTGGCCCCAGAGCCTCCGACCTACCCGGGACGACCTGCCACATACAGACACAGCCAAGGTGGTACAGGGTAGGGGATAATCCCGGGGCTGGGTCCTCTCACCCTGTGGCCTTGGACATCCTTGTGTCCTTCTTTAGAGGGTCTGTGGACTTGCTTAGTGATGCGCAGAGGCACGTCTCTGAAGACCCAAGGTCTTCTGGGTTATTTTCTCCGGGGGCCTCCTCCCTCCCCTTTCCGGATTCTGTTCTCAATGAAAGTCGGGGGGGGGGGGTAGAAGGTGTGAAGAGGATTGTGTGTCAGGTAGGCCCCTGTGTCAGGTAGGCCCCTGTGTCAGGTAGGCCCCTGTGTCAGGTAGGCCCCTGTGTCAGGTAGGCCCCTGTGTTACTTGCTTTTGTCCTCTCTCTGACAAAATTACCTGACCAACTTAGTGAAAGAGCATTCGTTTGGCTCACAGTTTGAGAGTATAATCTACCATGTTAGGCATGGTGGCTGGAAGTTGAGGTGACTGGTCATGCTGCTTTGGCAGTCAGGGAGCAGAGAGAACTGAACACTGGTGTTCAGTGAGTCCTCTCTCCCAGATCCAAGTCCTGCCACTCAGACTCACAGTGAGTCTTCTCTCTCCTAGACAAGCCCAGAAGGTGTTGTTAGATGATGCTGACAATGAAAACTGCCATCACGGGCTCTCAGGCATCCCAACGTCCTGTCCACCCAGGCACTAGACAGTCACTTGCCCGACATATCCTCAGCAAGCCTGCAGAGTCCACCCCAGGGGCCCCAGCCCTGAGGCTCTGTGAGGGCGACATGGACAGTAGCCAGTGTGGAAGGGTGGATCCTCCAGTCATGAGGTGTTACGGGCTGAACTGGTTGTGGACAGGGCTTTCTGATTTAGAATGTGAGCCAAAGTGTAAGACCTCATGGTGCAATGGTGCCTCTTCCAGGAAATTCTAAGGTTCCAACCGGACTCGCTACTCTCAGGGGAATGGAAACCTGAATAACCAGTTCTCATTCACCAGAGCAGGCTACAGCACATGGCGGCCTCCAGGAAGAGGACTCCGTCACTGCTGCCCCCTCCTAAAATGCCAGAGCCTGTGTTTTGGGCAGAAAAGAGGAGGTGTCTTTAATAGGCCCAGAGGCAGTGGGGCATGGCAGCGAGCAACCCAGCAACAGGAAAATCATTCAGAGCCTTAGAGGAAGCTAAGGAGGCCTCCGAATAGCCAAGAAGTCACAGAACATAGGAGACCAGAGAAGAATTTTCCAGGCCGAAAACCCACAGCTACGTTCTGCTCCAGGGGAGCAGTGAGGAAACTGAGGTGACCCCCAGCATCACCAGCCCCAGAGCACCCTGGCATGAAATGCCTCACAATGGGACACGCGTAGGTGTCACATGCCCTATGGCTCCCTCCTCTCCTTCAAAACAGGCTGGAATTCCCCCAGTAAGAGGTGCACCCTGGAAAGCACAGTTGCCTTTGGAAGCCTGTCTTCTCCTCTGCCCCCAGTAGTCATACACAAGAAGGCTTATATAGAGAGAGCTCATCCTGCCCATCAGAGGCTAGCAATTGGCCAGGCTGGGTCACCATTCTTCAGACAGGACAGAGGTGGAGGAGCTGGGTGGGACAAGGACAGGAATGGTAATTGTCAGCACTGAGAGAAACCATGGAGCAGTGGTGAGCAGTTGTTGCAGGGAGGTCACTTGTTGGTTCCTGGCCACCCCGCTATCTTAGACCTGAAATAATCACACAGAAACTGTATTAATTAAGTCGGTGTTTGGCCCATTAGCTCTAGCTTCTTATTGACTAACTCTTACATATTAATTTAACCCATATCCATGAATCTGTGTATCACCATGTGGCAATGGCTTACCAGCAAAGTTTTGACATGTCTGACTCTAGCAGCGGCGGCTCCATAGCTTCTCTCTAAGTCTACCCTTCTTCCTCCTAGAATACAGCACAGGTTTTCCCCACCTAGTTCTGTTCTTCCCTGCCATAGGCTCAAAGCAATTCTTTATTCACTAACCAATAAAAGCAACACAGAGACAGAAGGACCTCCCGCACCAGGCAGTGGGGTGGAGTGGGAGAGAAATGAGGGGAGACCAGATACGAACATAGGGCTACCAAAAAGGCCTTGCTGGGGATGTATCTTACAAGGGAACGGGCTCTGCTTCCTGCTGTCCTATTGTCTCTGGGTCCTGATGGCTTCTGCTGAGACTCAGGCTGCTGTCTCCATCAAGCCCCTTCTATATGGCTGAGGTTCCTTATCTGGGTCATCATCCCAAAAGCCTGGAACATCTGTGCATACAGGCCTTGACTGTGTGTGATAAGGAGGAGAAAGACTGTTCACGGGACAGCAGGAAAGGGCCAGGGGGTGAGCAGCTCAGGGTCAGCATCCTTCCCAAGGCCCATTGCTAGATAAATCTAGACCCACTCTCAATCAGTCATATACAATACATAGCCTCTCAAAGTACACCCTTGCCTCCTGAGAAGTGTGCCAGGGCTCTGGCATCCCCCCAGGAGGCCATTCAACATATAGGTATGCCACAAGGCCCCACCACAGGAGAGGCCTTGGGGAAGAGAGCGGGGAATTCGGGAGCTCAGGGGAGTGAAATATCAGAAATATCAGAGCATCTGAAGAAGTGTCCCATTTGCATAGGGGCATGTAGAACTGTGACTTTGTGTAGAGAAGTGTCAGAAAGGTCAGGCAGGGATGGCACACATCTTTAATCCCAGCACTCAGGAGGCAGAGGCAGGAGGATCTCTGTGAGTTCTAGGACAACTAGGGCTTCACAGAAAAACCCTGTTTTGGAAAAAAAAAGAAGTGTCAGAGGAGCATGGACAGTGAGGGAAGACATGGACGGTGAGGGAGGACATGGACGGTGAGGGAGAACATGGGTGGGGAGGAGGGCATGGGCAGTGAGGGAGGACATGGACGGTGAGGGAGGACATGGACGGTGAGGGAGGACATGGGTGGAGAGGAGGGCATGGGCAGTGAGGAGGGCATGGGCAGTGAGGGAGGACATGGACGGTGAGGGAAGACATGGACGGTGAGGGAGGACATGGACGGTGAGGGAGGACATGGACGGTGAGGGAGGACATGGGCAGTGAGGGAGGACATGGACGGTGAGGGAGGACATGGACGGTGAGGGAGGACATGGGTGGGGAGGAGGGCATGGGCGGTGAGGGAGGACATGGACAGTGAGGGAGGACATGGACGGTGAGGGAGGACATGGACGGTGAGGGAGGACATGGACGGTGAGGGAGGACATGGGCAGCGCCATTTTTCTGTAGCACATTTCTCTCTTGTGCATTTCACAACAACTCCATGCAAGGCCTAGGCCAGCTCTGGTGCCCCATTGGGCACCTTGCCCACTCTTCGACCCTGACCCCCACTCCAGCCTGCAGCATCTCTAGGGCCTCCCAGAAGACTCAAGCATTATAACTTCTTTCAGACAGAGCTCCTGGTAGAGGCAAGGAGTCTGATTTACTGGCTGGTGGCACCCAAGACCTTTTGGAAAGGTCCCTGTGTGCTGGGGTGGGAGGCAGAGAGGCTGGCACCACCGTCAACTCTGGAGGTTCTGCCGCCAGGATCGACTTCAGTCAGTTGTGCGTCCTGAGCCTGGGGTGCCAGACCAGTCAGGACAGATGCAGTCCCTGGGCTCACACAGCACAGAGTGGAATGCCCAATGGCAAGGCCACAGTAATGAATGGTAGACGCGCTGCCAATATGGCCTTCTCAGCATCTGTGAACCAAAGCAACCATGCACGGCTCTGTGACCGGGCACCAGCCTCCCTCTCTTCACTGTTCATGTGAATGGGCGTCCTGGGCCTGCCATGGGTGAGAAGGCCGCCACAGGCTGAGCCTCAGTTCAAGCCCATGTATGACCCTGAGACCAGGAAGGACTCAAAGCCCAGGTAGACAGGCCTCTGCCCTGGTGGTCCTGGTTAGCCAGCCCCAGCCTTGGCTGCACTAGAGGGTCTGCATCCCTTCCTTCCTCACCCCTCCCACATCGTGCCCTGCCCCACCCTGCCTCTGCCTGCCCACTTCACTGTTGTTTACTTGAAGGTTTTCGTCAAATGGATTTTTTTTCACTTAAGTGATTATATTTTGAAAGGAAATCTTACAGCAGCGCTGGAAATGGAAAACAAGCATCGAGGGTGGCAAATAGAAGGTATCCACACAAATAAAATGAAAACAAAACATGTTACGAAATCCCGTGAGGCCCCGGCTGCAGCAAGCTGATGCCCATGCCCCGAAGCCCAGATCCACTCAGGCCAGGAGGAAACTGCAGGGCCCAGTCATACCTCAGTCTCAATCTTTCGTCACACTCCTGAGTCCTGGGCATACGGGGTTCTCAGCCCTGATCACACCTTGATTCTGGGTCCAGACACACCTTAATTCTGGACCTAATCACACCTTGATTCTGGGTCCAGTCACACCTTAATTCTGGGCCTAATCACACCTTGATTCTGGGTCCAGTCACACCTTAATTCTGGGCCTAATCACACCTTGATTCTGGGTACAGTCACACCTTAATTCTGGGCCTAATCACACCTTGATTCTGGGTCCAGTCACACCTTAATTCTAGGTCCTAATCACACCTTGATTCTGGGTACAGTCACACCTTGATTCTGGGTACAGTCACATCTTGATTCTGGGTTCAGTCACACCTTGATTCTGGGTCCAGTCACACCTTGATTCTGGGTCCATTTACACTTTGATTCTGGGTCCAGACACACTTTGATTCTGAGTCCAATCACACCTTGATTCTGAGTCCAGTCACACCTTGATTCTGGGTCCAGTCACACCTTGATTCTGGGTCCATTTACACTTTGATTCTGAGTCCAGTCACACCTTGATTCTGGGTCCATTCACACCTTGATTCTAGGTGTGACCTGAGTCCCAGATATACCTTGATTTTTGCTCTTAGATACATCTTGATTCTGGGTTGAGTCACACCTTTAACACTGGGGCCATGCACTTTTGGGTTATGGGTCAGTCCTATTCGAGTTAGGTTTCAGGGTCTTGTTCTCACCATGATTCTAGGTCCAGTTGCAGTCTTAATCCAAGATGCTGCTCAGATCTGGGACCCGAGTCCTGGTTATACCTTGATTCTGGATTGACACCTGGCTTTTGGATCACAGTACATCACCTGGTTTCTGGGTCATGGTTGTCACAACTGTGGTCTACCTGGACTTTGGGGCACTTTTCACGGGTTGGTTCTGGGAGTCACTGGGCCACACCCGGATTTTACTGTGGCTGCATTTTGGAGGAGGATCTGCCTCGAAGGTTCCCTCACAAGGAGAGCACCCCACACAGTGGTGAGAACATTCCTCCATGCTTGGCAGCGTTACAGAAGGCTGCCTGTGAGCGGCCACTGCTTCCTGTAGACGTGAAATGACTAAATCTTGATCACAGTTCAGATGTGTTATGAAATCCTGAGAGGCCCTGGCTGAAGAGCATGCCCAGAAGCCCCAGATCTGCTCAGGCCAGGAGGAAACTGCAGGGCCGTCTCCCCTCAGCCTCAGACCCTGGTCACACTCCTGAGGGCTGGGCACACGGGGTTCTGGGGACAGCGATTCCCATTCCCGCTGTCTGCCCAGGATCCAGGGTCCCAGGCAGCCCATGCGTGTCCCCACCACAGAGGAAGGAGGCAGCGTGGCACCGCTCACACCCGTGCTACCTGCCTGTCTCTTAGATTTACCTATATCTAGAGGCTGCTTTTTTATCCTAGGGTTTCCTGGTGATCTCTTCTTCCAGATTGACCTGTAGGGACCTCCTGGCCAGACCTCATCCATCCACATCAATGAACATGCCTCAAAGCCCAGCTTTACTTAAACAGCAAGATGACTCCACCCAAATGATAGCTGGCAGGCTTCCCTGCTGTTCTCAGCAAAGCCATAGGACACCCAGCCTGTCCCCTGGCCTGAATGGTCCAGCACCATGCTCCCTGCGGCTTTATCAGTGCCTCGGTGGATGTCTCCCTGTCTCGGGCTCGGCAACCAGAAGACGCTGCTCAGTGTGGAGGTTCAGACTCGGAAAAGGTTCTTTCTTAGTGAAGAATCAGACTTGCCTCTCCCATACTCACTTCTTGGTCTGGGATATGTTGCTCCTGGAGATGCTTCGTCTCTCAGGGCCCATGGGCATGGAAAATCACTAACTGCTGCTGGCACTTGGTCATACGGACCGCCAGACAGCTCTGACAAGCCATTGTGCCCTGATTCCAGAGCCTGACCTGCCCATGGGGTCCTGATCTGCACATGGCTGCCCTGTAAGACTTGGCCCACGTATTGCAGCCCCCACAACCCTCACTCAGCAGCCTTTTGTAAGGATAGCATTTGTATTGCTGGGCCCTCAGGATGCAGCAGCTGCTACAGGCAAGGCCTGAGGAGAGTATATGTGGAAGGAGAGGGACACCTCACAACTGGGCCAGCCGGTGGCAGCTGCCATGGGGGGCAACAAGGTAAAAGCTGACTGGAACCCAGTAGGCTAGAGAAAAATGTGGTCAGAGCTGAGGCAAACTGGCTAAGGTTATTAGAGCTATGACAGAGGGCTGGCCACACACACTGCTGCCTGGCCACTGGGGGAACCCTAAGTGCCTCCTCCTAGCCCTTGTCCTAAGGCCTTGTACAACAAGAGTCAGTCTAGACCCCTGGCTGCTCTGTCCAGCTCACCTACTCGGAAGAGGCACCCATCCTAGGAGGATGCGGTCTGTGTCCTCTGTCAGAGCCATGGCTATGTTGGACACCTAGGATCCCAGGCTGGGAATGTGTTCTGAGAAAACACACAGGCAAGGGCCACCTCCCCTCCCGACTCCTCCAGCCCCAAGCTCTGGAGAGCCCACAGGTGTGTCATTACTAATTGGTGCCGGTGCCTCCTTCACTACCACATGCTGCTCGATTGTGCCAACACTGCCACTTGATGGGCAGATTGTCACCATTCTATGTGGGTCCCCCCTCTCTCTTCCTCCCTCCCTCCCGTCCTCCTTTCATATCTCTCTCTCTCTCTCTCTCTCTCTCTCTCTCTCTCTCTGTGTGTGTGTGTGTGTGTGTGTGTGTGTGTGTGTGTGTGTGTGTCTTTTTAAGTCAAGATCTAGTCTCTGTATAGCCCTGTCTGTCCTAGAACTCAATGTGTAGACCAGGCTGGCCTTGAACTCTCAGAGATCCACTTTCCTCTGATGACCAATCAGAGTTCATCAGTGCTGAGGTCAAAGGTGTACACAACTACATTTAGCTTATGTGGGTTTCTGATATGTTCCCAGGCCCCAGAGTGTGAAGATGGTTGCTGACTCTACAGCCAAGGGATGATAGCTGTGGGAAGCTGGAGAGACTGTGAGACTCATGAGGGGTCAGTCATGGAGGACCATAAGGTCCTGTCATGGGGGCCAATCATTGCTCAGAGGCGCAGCCAAAAGATCCCCAAACCCATGGACAATACCCAGGGTGACAAGGGACCAGAGTCAGCATGCATGTGCTCAGCCTCCTCACACAGATACACATGTCCCTGGCATGCACATGTGCACACGGCTTCTCACACCACACACACACCTGGCTCCTTCACAGTTTCTGGGTCCCCTGCTGCAGAGGTCTTTTGTTCCACACCCCAATACTCATGCGCTCTACTCTCGTCCCATTCACCCCTCAACCAGCCTCAGCTGGTGCCTGTGACAAAGACCCTCCGATCACACAGGACTGAGGACGACCTAGCTGTTGACAGGCAGCTGGAAAACCTGGCCTTTGTTCCTGCTCTGGGTACAAGTGTACCCACCAAGTGGCTAGAGAATGGCTCCCTCATCACTCTAGGCCTTCTAGGGACCCTGGGACCCCTTTCCCTGACTATGTCCTCAGGATAACCCATCTATAGTCACTAGGGAAGGCCCACAGGCCACCAGCCTGTACTGTCCACCTCCAGCAGACACAGAAGCCCAGGAAGTGTCAGAGGATGGGATTTGAACTCTGGGCTCAAGCCCTGTTCTCCCCAGACCTGTGAAACTATCTGACTTAAAGGCAGGCTTCTCTGTGCCCAAGTGGAACTCAGACAAAGGTCAAGCCAACAAGTATACCCTGGAACTTGCTCTGTAGATCAGGCTGGCCTCAAACTCAGAGATCCACCTGCCTCTGCCTCCCTGAGTGCTGGGATTAAGGGTGTGTTTCACTACCACCCAACTGGGTGATTGATTTTGCATCGATTATTCTGAAGCCAGGCCTGGTGGTTCCAATTTTTTTGTGAAAATGTGATTTTGTTATTTGTTTTTCTTATAACAATGGAAAAAGTTAAGCTGTACTGGGCAAGAGGGTCCCCAGCATCCTGGGCCCTGTAGCAGCCACAGGGGAAGAAGAGTCAGATAGGGCAGCCTGTCTCTGCCATCCATGGTCCTGGCTCTCACCAACTGTTTGCCAGAAGCCTTGCTCACATCCAGCTCAGGGCAGCCCACAGAGTGGGGCATATGTTGTGCCAAGAGCTGTCCATTCTGTGTACCTAGCACGCTGGGCAGCTTTGCCATTGAGAACTTCAAAATGACCTCCCGTGCCCCCTCACCATCCTGGAGCCCCTAGAGGCCCCTGTGCAGAGGACCAGGCCCAGCTGTGGACTCTGGGTCATCGCCAGTCCTCCAGAGTCACTGTCTAAGGGACTCAGGTCAGAATCTGAGCAGAGTCATCACGAGCCTGACAATGGCACGTTGCTGAGACTCTTCAGACCACCTCACATCTTTGGGCTGGTGGGGACAGCTTGGGAAGCCAGAGAGAGTAGGCTTTTGCAGGCCACCTTTAGGGGCACATGTCCAGGACCAACAGGACTGGCCCAGGTAGCTCATACTCATAAGGCAGAAGCTGTCAGACACATGTGGGTAAACTGAGATAAAGATGGGGCCAGGGTTCACAGAACAGAACCCAGGTCAGTGTGGGTACAACATGTATGGGAAGAAAGCAGGCTGAAGTGAAGACATGGCGGGGGCAGGGTCAGACCCCTTCCATCCACGGAAGCACGCCATGTGTGAGGAGCCCTCCCCACCCACATTGTCCCTGGAGCCACTCATTGTCAGCTTGACTGAATTCAGAAAAACTGTGTGGATTTTTCAAGAGGGAACTGGAAAGATGGCTCTGGGGTTAAGGCCACCTCTTGTAGAGGACCCAGGTTCAATTACCAGTCCCTACACTGCAGCTCACAATCACCCTGTTCCAGGGGATCTGATGCCCTCCGATGGCCTCTGAGGGGACCAGTACACACATCCATGCAGGCATACACACTTACACATAAAATAACAATAAATCTTTATAAAAAACAAAACAAAGAGGACATGAAGTGGGAGGGAGCTATGGGCCAGGATTTGGGGGGGCGTTGGCACAGGGAGTAGAGGTGAATATAATCAAATATAGTGTATACACGTATGAAATTCTCAAAGAAGACATTTAAAACATATTTAAAAAATAAAGCAGCGCAGGAGACAGGGCTGTGGGAGTATCTGTGAGTGCAGTTCCGGAGTCTAGCTGGGGAGGGAGACCCACCCTGAGGTGGGGCAGCACTGTCCCTTGGGCCCGAGGCTGCAGACTGGATACAAAGAGGAAAGGGAAGGAGCCCGAGGATGCCAGCACTCACTCTTCTCTCTGCTTCCTGTCTGGAGCCATCCCTTGCTTGCTACCATCACATCCCTGCCATGGGGGACTGCACCTACAAACTGTGAGCCAAAACAAAGCCAGACCTGAGCAGAGTTGGGGAAGACTGTGGAGGACAACAGACAACACCTTATTCCTAAATTGGAGCTATAAGGAGAGCCACCTGCGAGTTCTCAGTTAGGAAGGCTGTCCCCACACACAGAGTCAAGGCCTCGGCACAGCAGCCTGGCAGTCCTCCCAGGCAGCAAGGCCCAAAGTGTCTGGGAGGTAATGTCATGGGTTGCCAGAGCCAGGGAAGGTGATTGTCACGGAGGGTAACAGAGCCCTGTGCCCAGGTGGGCAGATAGGATAGGAGAACCAAATCTCGGCTGCAAAGGTCAGAGCTTGCACAAGGGACAGGAATGCAGACCAAGTCCCAAGCCAGGAGTCTGTCCTAGTACCCCAGATATAGGTCTGTCACCCTGCCTGGTTCCCTCTGGGACCCTGCCTTATGTCATTTGATGCCTTCCAAGCCATGTGCCCTCCCCTGACAGGCTGTCTCCCGTCCTTCCAGGCCAGCTCCCAACACCGACGCTCCCACCGCTCTCCTGATTTTACCAAGGGCCTGCCACCCAGCTCTGCTCAGGCCCAGGCAGGCCAGAGACAGTCCACACGACACACCTTCCCCCTCACACGGTTCTTTAGAATACGATGGCCACTGCCAGCAAGGACCCCCTGGGAAATCAGCTGATGCCATTAAACCTCCTCAGATACCTCAGGTCCCCCGTGTACCATCTTCCACATCCACCAGTCTACCAAGTCTGTGCTGCATCCGTCCGATGCAGCTTCGCCCACTGCCGCTCCCCCACAGCCTGTAGCCCACCCAAGCTCAGCCCGCTGTAGTGCCCCTCAGGTCTTGCCTAGCTGGGGCTGCAGCTCATCCAGCATGATCAGGAGTGGGGTAGTGGCAGGGCTTGCCACCCGCCAGCCTGACATTTCCAAATAGGCTAGCAATGCTTCCTCAGCAGGCAGAACACGCACCGTCAGCAGCTCCCCGGATACCAAATGCCAGTGTGGCTACCCAGGCATGGCAGGATGAGGCCTGGGCTGGGCGTGGGTGCAAGGGCTATGGACGGGAGTCCTGGGTCTACCCTGGGGAGAATAAAATGATCTTTGCCAGCCAGCCAGCCCCAGTCTTTTCCGGCCAAAAGCCTGAAAGATTCCCTCAAATCCACTCCTCCCTCCCCCATGACAGGTATCCACTGTGGCCTTGGGTGAACTGCAGCAGCCGGCACCTCTCCCCAAGCGACAGCGTCGGACCATGCAGCCTGCCTCTCCAGGGGCCTGCATGGTCTAAGAATTAAAGTCACAGCTACCCCGAAAGTCCCAGGGTGGGCTTCAGGGGCCGTTTTTCCCATCACGTTGCTGGTCTCAGTCTGGACAAGCAGCAGAACTAGAACATCGGACAGCAGCAGCCAGCCTCACAGGCCCAGGCAAGTCTATTGAAAGCTAAAGCTACGGGTGGGGTCCAAGCCCCACCCACAGTTCCACAGTTCCCGGAGGGTCTCGCCCACCAGCAGCGGTTGGCATTCAAGGTGGGGAAGCAAAGACAGTGACTGGAAGATGAAGTGTGAATGACTCACGGGTGTCACAGCCACACGGCTCCTTGACTTTCAAGGAAGTTAGAATATACTGAAGTCAGTCCTAGACTGTGGTAATTGCTCATAGCAGTGCGGGCCAATTAGCATGTGACTGGGGAAACGAAAACAAGCCTTTTTTCTCCTGTTTGAAACACTTCAATACAGAATGTAGGAGGCTCTGCTGCTAAATGGAGGCTGCCTGTGAGGATGCTGTGCGGGACTCACTGGGTCCCAGTACACGTGATCCCAGGAGCACAACCCCAGAAGGACACAAGCCTGGGACTCCAGCCCAAGTGGACAGAAGGGTGGCCACCACGCCAACCAGCCCAGAGATTAGCAGTCATATCGTGTCCTGCAATATCATCCTGACTGAATCCTCATCAGCCGCCCTCAACTACAGCCATCTAGAAAAATGAGGGGCTCAGAGGGACAGCCCCAACTCTGAGCAGCACCAGTTCATCTTGGAGCCAAAAGGAGATAAAGATCCAGGACTCCTAGGGCAGAGCTGGTCCGCAGCACCACATAGATCACGCGGAGTGACAGGCTCACTGCAGAGGCCCAGGCCGAGGGCTCCCTCTGGAAGCAAGTGTCCTGCAGGAGAGTGTCCTCTCCTGAGGTCCTGAGACCTTGTGTAACACGTGGGTGAGAGTTGTCTGTGCTGTGTGAGAACCCCTTAGCAGCGGGCATGGGAACCTCCAAGCAGCTAGGTCAGCAGTAGGGGACAGATTGTGAGGAAAGCCCTCGGGTTAGGGTTAGAAAAGCCCTCGCACACGTTCCCAGACACCTGCCAGTCGGCAGCATAGGTGCCTCCCTCAGCACCCGTTAGGCATGGTGCCTAGCCCAGGAGCAGTGCCCAGAATGGAGGAGGCTGCCTGACCTGCTGGCACCGCTGCAGAGACAGAAGCAGCCCCAGCCTACAGGTTTCTGCTGGGGGAGCTTACACACCGGCACTTTTCTGCCCAGATTTCCTCTCCACTAGTACATGTCCTCAAGTGTCAGTTTGCCTCTGGCTACCCAGGGGGACCTGCCCCACCATCTATACCTGCCCATCTCACTGTCCCGCTCCACCTATACTATTGTTACCTGCCTACCCCACTGCCCCATTTATCCTCAACTCCCAAGACCCTGCCTATCCTTCTCCCAAGAAAAACCCTTCCAGACCTAGCCTGTCCCCATGCTTCCCCTTCCACACAGATGAATAAGCAATGCTCAGGAATCACAGGAGGAAAATTAAACAACCCAGCAGGTGCAGCTGAGCTGGGTAAGTAGGGAGGTGAGGTGGGCAGGTGCACCTGGGACAGGTGGGGTGGGGAGGGGAGGTGCGCAGGTGCACCTGGGGCAGGTGGGGTGGGGAAGGGTGGTGAGCAAGTGCACCTGGGGCAGGCGGGGTGGGGAGGGGAGGTGGGCAGGTGCACCTGGGGCAGGCGGGGTGGGGAGGGGAGGTGGGCAGGTGCACCTGGGGCAGGTGGGATGGGGAAGTGAGGTGGGCAGGTGCACCTGGAGCAGGCGAGGTGGGGAGGGGAGATGGGCAGGTGCACCTGGGGCAGGTGAGGTGGGGAGGGGAGGTGGGCAGGTGCACCTGGGGCAGAGCAGAGCAGGGCTGGTCCTAGACAACCCTGTTCCTGGTGCCATTGGAGAGCAGCAAAAAGAGCAAGGCTTCTTGGTCCTTTGCTCAGAGAGAGTCCCCTCTTTCCTTGTGACTCTCAGCGACTCTGGGACCTTCAGTAAGGCCTGACTACACACAGAACTTCTGTCTAAGGCTGTTCCTGGCAATGCCCTACCCATGAATCCCCTCTCCTCTTAGCAGGGCCTCATCTGCCTCTGTAGCCATAAAAAGGCCTTGGAGCTTTGGTAGTAAAGTCCCCACAGCTGGTGGCCCCAGCATTCTCTTTGCACCTCTCTCTCCCTTATGACAATCTTGACCTTGCGGAAGACTAACAGAGGCTGCCCAGGGACCCTTAGCATACTGGACACATGGCCTTGCCCTCTCGATGATTTTGTGGCATCACTGAGCTGGTTACCGTCAGCCCACCTGGGATCACACTTACGGAGTCACACAGCCTGCATCTGGGAAGCTAGGCTACTGATCCCAACATTTAGAATGTGGGAGGGTCACCTTCCTAGACAGTTGAGCCATGACATAATAAGACAAGTTTACTGGGGTGGGACTCTGCCCAGCCTGCCTTGTTCTCAAAGTCAATTCTTCCTCCTGACGGTTCTCGCAGGGCCACAGACACCCACACCTGCTAACAGGGCTGCCAGCCCTAACTCGGCCATTGGTGGCTGATTGATGGGTAATTGTTTTACCTCTCAACAGCCCAAGCCCCATAATTTGGAGGCATAAATCCCAGGCTGTCAGGCATGGCTGACATGCAATGACACCCAGAATTAAATGGAAGCATAACAATTAACAGCCTATAAAAGTGTTTCTACTGGGGGCACCACCAATAGGTCACTGTCCCTCCCTTAGTGGGGCTCCCACAGGGGCCTGAGCCAGGAGGGATGGACTATTTACATCCTCTGACCCACATCTCCCTCTCCTGGGATAGAATGACCCCTGGATCCAGCACTGCCTGGGCCCTCATGCTGCTTAAGTGAGCCCCTAAATAGAGATCCTCAATCCTGCCATCCCCTCAGCGCCTGGTGGGCTGGTGCTGTGAGAAGACCCTTCACCCCCAGTTACCTGGAGGTGACCAGTGAGCATGTGCAGTCATAGGCAGAGCTGGAACTCAAGAACCAAGCTCTAGCAGCCCAGTGTTCTACCCAGTCATTCCTACGTCACCTCCTTCCCGACCCTGCCCTGTCCCTGGTGCTACCATGCCCAAATGAGCTCCTAGACTCAGCCTCACCTCAGGGGCATTTAGGAGAAAATCACACTAAGAGAGGCCAGCAGGCTCCCCTCTTTTCTCTGACTCCCATATACTTCATTCTTAGGAACCAAATGGGGGCCTACAAGGTCCAAGGCTCTTTCAGAGGAGGAGCAGCCCCCAACCCCTGCCCTAACATCTCTGGTGGCAGCTCCCACCCTCAAGGTTATTAACCTCACAACCCTCAGGCTTGGACACCAGGGAGAACAAAGGCTCCTCCCAGACCCCTAAAGGGCCTCCATCATGGGAGCTGAGCTGGAAGCAAGCACCTCAGAATGGGAGGCAATGTCTGACCCCAGTAGCTTGTGCCTCTGAATCTGAAGTCCCCACAGTCAAGGTGTCCCTGGGTTCAGTGTGCACGAAGCTGTGGGGAGAGGAACTTGAGGTCCTATGAGCAAGTTGATAACCCTCTTCCCTCATAGCACTCTTGACCCTGCATCCAAGTGAGCAAGGCTGACCCGAGCCCCTCGTCACAATGGCCTTACCCTCTTGGTGACTCTGCAGCATCTTTAACAGATCACCCTAAGCTGTGAGGACAAAGCCACAGAAAACTAGAGGAGCCTTGCTGGCCGATTCCAAGGACACGATGGTGATACACAGGAGTCTGTTGTCCCCACCACGCACAAATAAAAGAGCCCCCCCAGGTCCCCACCCCAACCTGGAGGGTCCTGACACCACAGGAGAGCATGTTCAGACCCATGGGTACCACGCTGCAGACTCTCACTGGCTGGCACAGCCCCCGTGCTGAGGCTCAGCTTAGCAAACACCTCGTCCCAGTGTTGGGAGCAGTACACAGCAGCTGCCTGGCTTCATCAGCACCGAGCTCTGTTGTGAAACTCTGTAATTGTGATTTTGCTTTTTTTACTAACAGTGTTGCCAGAAACCGGCTCCAAAACATTCTCTGGGTCCTCTCAGGAGGAGTACTGCCATGGGTGCAAGGCAGACACAGGGTTCCCCAATACCTTCCTCCTAGGATAGCTCTAGGGACTCTCCCTAGCGCAGGTCATCAGGAAGAAATGGGTGGAAGGTGCTCTGGACACGGGACCACATAAGCAGGGGCGGGTGCTGAGGGAGGCTGAGGAAGGGCAGACACCGAGGGCAGAGTGGGAATCACGGTCAGCATGGCCACTCAACAGGGGGACACGGCAGCTAAGTGGAGGGAACATCCAGTGGCCCAGCCAGACAGTGTCAAGGGGAACCCCTGGAGAGAGCCTGCATGCGTGGAGAGGTGCCCAGCATGGGGGTTAGGACTGGCTTTAAGGAGAATATGCCTAGCGGGGGCTGTGCCCTGTTCCAGCCTGGAGGCTCAAGCCTCTCCCTAGGCACCCTGACAGGAGCTGAACCACATTGGGAATTCAGGGCAGGTCCAGCCTGCGCACTGTGGTGGAGAAATGCAACACAATTAATTAGCCCCTAAAAAAAGTGCTTGAAGTGTTTATTGCAGGACGGCGCTCCTGGTTTTATAAGCAGATGGGGAAATAAAGCGGTGGGGATGACAAGCCAGGAACAGCTGCACAGGGACCCGGAACCTAATTCATAATTCAGCAGACTAATCAGAGAACATCTTCAGCAAGCACCGTAATGAAGGGACGTGAGGCTGCAACCGATGAGCCGCTCCCCCGGCGCCCACCACACCCTCTAGCCCTCCCCTGCACAGCTAGACCCAAGGCAATGCACGCCTTCCACCCTGGGCCTGACCCAGCCATCTGGATCCTCTGGGTCAGAGCTCAGCATCGCAGAAGGGCCTTCTTGCAACATTGCAAACACAAGCCCATTTTCCAGGAGACAACTGAGGAAGAGCAAGGCTGAGCCGATTATAGCTCCTGGTGGGTAGACAGCCCCCCCCGCCAGAAGCCCTTCTCTGGGGTCCTCTAGGCTAGACCACAGTATGTTCATGGTAACGCCTTGCAGGCCTGGAAACCTTCCTCCCTCGTGTGAGGCCGCGGGGGGGGGGGGGGGGGTAACAGCTTGATGTTGAGGGCCTGTCAGGAGAATGAGTTGGGGGCTTCTCCACTGAGCACAGAGGGGGTCTAAATAGGCAGAGACTGTGGGGACCGGGACACAGACAGGGCAGCTCTTGCGCCCTGAGTGGGAGACCTAGAATAATTGAACATAAAAATTCACATGCGTTTTATGAATCTTCCAGCTCCGACAGGAGCCCAGCATTCGCAGCAGTTGTGGACTGTAAAATGTGTGGGATGAAATATTTGTGACAGCCATAAAGTCCTTGTTTTCTCCTCGGCTGCCGTTGAAACAATGGGAGGCAGAGGGTGGGCACTGAGCCTCCCTTACCCTGCCCGTCCGTCCTGCCTGCGCACACTCGCCTGTGTGGCCTGTGTGTACACAGCAAGACACAGAGACAGACTAGCCCGGCCCATAGACCTGCTCTCAGCAGCTTATTGTCTCTGCAGGCTGACAGGCAGGTGAAACCTTGTGCAACCTGCAAGAGGCCACTCGCACTGTGGGCTGTCCTGAAGAGGGCTTCAGGGGCTTTATGGAGTCTGGCTTAGAAACACCAGTCACCGTCCTGTGACTCACCGAGCCTGGATGGGATCAGACTCAGGACAGAAATAGAGTCTTGAGTCAGACTGTACCCCCACCTCTGTTGTACCCTCAGAACTGCCCAACAAGGGCCATTGGCACAGATGCACAGCTCAACACAGGGTCGCCTCTTCATGAGCCATGAGGGCATAGTCAGGAAGAGAGAAACACATGCTGACAAAGAAGCCATCGCTGCCTGAGGATTTGAGCCCAGGAAGGACTGCTATCCATGGTATATCTGTAGGGTACAAGGGACGCCATGAGGGTGCTTGAACCATTTGTGCACAGCCTTGGCCTGCTGGCTCCCCTTCCCCATATCCCCCTCACCTAGCCCTGTGGAGCTTCTCGGAGACCAGCTTGGTACCAATGCTGCAGCGAGGAGAGGACCAGCAAGACCCCGTAGGTGTCAGCATCCCCTACGAAGCAGGACCATCAGTCAAGAGTCCCAAATGACAGTGCCAAGACTGTCTGCCCTGCCAAGATGTTGATAGGAGATGAACAAAACTCTTGGGGCTCACTATCTCCTTCCAGGGGCACAGGGCGTGAGAAAAAAAGGTACAGACCCTTAGGCTGTGGCACCACGCGGGCCCTAGTTGAGGCAAGCAGAAGGGTCTTAGAAATTAGCAAGAAACTTGGCTATGACACAGCACTTTGTCACCGTTCCCAGACACCTTCTGGTGGCCACTCAGCCAGCCCACGCTCACCTTCACACTGCAGGCCCATACTCCCTTGGCCACCCACCACCCGCCCGAGGTCCCAAGCTTGCGAACGGTGACAATGATGACACGAAGCCAGTGTCTCAGCGCTGGGGCCGTGTTCCTGGATGCACTCCCAGGGAAGTCCCAGGGTGCATACTCCAAAGTCTGTACTGGCCCACCAGGAGAAAGAACACAGCCATCCTGTGGCCCAGGAGGCGAGGAGATTGCCCTCCACCCCCCAGCAAGTCCCTCTACAGGTGTTTCAGCCCTGAACACCCACAAAGTGCAGTGAGAGTACAGTGTGCCACCTGGGAATGACAGGACACATGGGGCCTCATGAACAGAGCCCCAGCGAGACAGAGCCTTAGGCTATCTGGAGCCTGTCGTCTTGGTCCTTGCCAGATGACACCTGTCCTGCCCTCAGTGACTGGGAATGTGGGCAGGTCTACTCTGGGGCCCTCCCATACACGCAGCCCTCTGTGCCATCTGGCTTCTGGGCTTCTCTGGCCCAGGAAGTCTTGTTGGAGAGTCTCGTGTCCAGACCCTGGGGCACAATGGGCCAAGGTGGACATGGCCCCAGTTCCAACGATAAGTACCGGACAAGTAGGGGTAAAGGGGGCTCAGTGGCCCAATGAGGCCTGGCTGCCCTGGGACTGTGTCCACCCCAGCTTCGAGGTTAGTGCAGACAGGCCGAGCCTGTGCCCACAGCCAGCACCATCCTGAAATGGCCTCTGCCTAGGCCTCTTCTGCCTAGAGGATGGGCAGCAGGAAAGCAAGGTAGGTGTCAAAAACCTAAGGAAAGGCTTCCCAGGATGCTCAGCCCTTGTTGCCCCAAGGGGCTGACTCATCTCTGGGTGACCAGCCAACCAGAACTTCCTCTTAACAGAGCTCCTAGGGGCCAGAATGGATAATCTAATACCCTGGGCATCCCCACACCTAGTGGGGTATGATGCCCCCAGCCCAGCCAGCTCCCTGTGCATACTCCAACCTGGAGCTGCGGATTCATGAGGAGGCAGGGGTTCTTCGGGGGTCCCTGTGCTCGCTGCCACCAGAGGACCCACTCCCACCCTCTACAGCAAGTTGTGGAGAGCTCCTGCCAGTCCCATCATACCCCAAGGGGGCGCTGGATGCTCACTTCCGGAGGGCCTCACTCATCTCCAATGTCTACAATTTCAAACTTTTCTGAAAGTGGCATGGCTTCCTCACAGAGTCGAACAGACAGCGCCAGGAGGAGCCACCAGGTGAAGGGCCAGGAGCCAAGGGGCCTTGCGCTCTCTTCCGAGCGTCCTGGGTGGGCGCAGTGTCTCTGTGTAGCCGTACTTGGGCTGCGCCAGTCCCGGGGCGCATTTGTGTCTCTCCTGGGGATGTGACAGGCTCATTCTATTGCTGCTGCAACGGCTGCATTAACTTGTATCTAATGGGACGTTCAGCTATTGGACATGGAGCAACTACAGTTTAATTAGGCATCGGAAAGCAGTACATTAATTAACGTGGCAAAAGCCTCCGCAAAGCACGGACCTACCTGGAAGGAAAGCTGAGCTCAGGATCAGAGGGGAGGCCCAAGGCATCACCAGTGTCACCCTGGCTGTCACCACAGAGGCCACCAATGCTTCTGCAACACCCAGGTGGAGCAAAGCCCTCCTCACTCCCCTTCCCTCTCCCTTCTCAAGTCTCCTCCACACCTGGAGGAAGCTGCCCCCAGGGGCCACAGCAGTCCAGGAGCACTGAGAGCCTGCTGTGAAGGGCAAAGGTCACAGGAGGCAAGACAAAGCTCCAAAGCCACGGGGTACCACAGCTGGCCTAGTATTCCCTGCCCCCATCTGTTTACTGTTCCCAATTCTCCTTATCCACACTTGGCCTTTGTCCCTCCATGATAGCAAAGGAAGGAAGGTCACTCTAGTGACCCTAGTTCTAGTACTTGCTGCATTCACGGAAAAGGCCTACTGTGACTTTAAGAGCAGGTGAGTTGGCCCAGGCCAGGCTCTAAGCTCTGCCATTCCTTCCTCCCAGGTGTGCCATCTCTGCTCCCCTGCTGAGGTGTAATGAGGGATTTGACCCAAAGGGCTTCTTCACACACAGTCCTTACTAACAGTGGCTTCCCAGTGGGTCCCCAAAGTCCACATAGGCAAAGAGGGCTGCCACCACCTTGAACCATTCTCTCCTTCAGGAGTTTACCTGAACTGTGGCGCAGGGGTCCTAGAGCCCTGGTAAGATAGGCTGGGAGACACGGCCAGCGCTGCAGCCTCCAGAGGGACCCAACAATACAGTGACGGGGAGTCTCCACAGAGCATACTTGATGCCGCTCACCCTCAGACTCGCATGTCTAGAGCACTACCTGGGTCTGGGAGACATGCCTGCCATCCCAGCGCTAGGAAGCTGAAGCAGGAGGATCAGAAGTTCAGTTCAAAGCCTTCCTGGGCTATGAAAACTTCCTTTTGTAAACAGGAATGCTACCAAGCCCCCAGCACTTCAGGGCAGTGTCCCAGCCTTTTCTGCAAAGCCCTGGAGCTCAGCTAGGAAGCGGCCACTCAGGGACACTGGCCAGCCTTGAGAGTCAGTGGATCCCCCGTACTCCTTATGCTGGGGCAAACACTCACTGCTGTGGTATCGGCCTTTCCCACAAAGATGGTCTTATTTTCCCCATCAGCAGAGGTGCCAATCGATGTTGTGTGAGTAATTTGAGATTGATTTTAATTAAGTCTTAGGAGTTTGCAGCCCTGCCCTGTGGAAGGTTCTCTTGGCCTGCTACAAAGAGATGGTGAGAACTGAATTCTTCCCACCGGGGGCTCTGGGGCCCAGATCCAGAACTTCCCTATGATCCCCAGGAGTGCCCGTGTCCTCGGCTCCAATGAGACAGGAACCTACAGGAAACAGTGGTTGGCTTTGGGCCTAGGGGTAGCTGCTCCTAAAAGAAACAGCCAATGGGAGGGGTGCCCCAGGACAAAGCTGCTCTGTCGGTTCCTTGGAAGCATCTGAAACATCGCCACATTTGTTCCCTTTTGGAGCCACCAGGGAGCTGCTCTCCACATCCCACCAGCCTGAGCTATAGACTTTTCAGTCTCTGCTCCCCCAGTGCCGTGTCCCCAGTGCCATGTCCCCAGCGCCGTGTCCCCAGCGCCATGTCCCCACGTCCCCAGCACCATGTCCCCAGTGCCGTGTCCCCAATGTCATGTCCCCAGCACCATGTCCCCAGCACCGTGTCCCCAGCGCCATGTCCCCATGTCCCCAGTGCCGTGTCCCCAGTGCCGTGTCCCCAGCGCCATGTCCCCATGTCCCCAGTGCCGTGTCCCCAATGTCATGTCCCCCAGCGCCATGTCCCCAGTGCCGTGTCCCCAGCGCCATGTCCCCAGCGCCATGTCCCCAGTGCCGTGTCCCCAGCGCCATGTCCCCAGTGCCGTGTCCCCAGCGCCATGTCCCCAGCGCCATGTCCCCAGTGCCATGTCCCCAGCGCCATGTCCCCAGCACTGTGTCCCCAGCACCGTGTCCCCAGCACCATGTCCCCATGTCCCCAGTGCCATGTCCCCAGTGCCGTGTCCCCAATGTCATGTCCCCCAGCGCCATGTCCCCAGTGCCGTGTCCCCAGCGCCATGTCCCCCAGCACCATGTCCCCAGTGCCGTGTCCCCAGTGCCACGTCCCCAGAACAGCCCTAACCTCGGTTCTCACAGCTCACCAGCCCTGGAATGAGGAGGGACCATGGACTCCTTTCCAGTTCTCAGCTGTCCTCATCTATTCGACAGGTGCTTGCTCTGACCACCTACTCCTGCCTTTTCATGATGCTCCCAGGAGCCTTAATGGTCCCTTATCCCATATGGGGGCAGCCCTGCCTCATGCACAAGTGTCTCCCACAGCTGGAGGGCTCAGTTAATGACATGGAGGAGAGAAGGTTGTTAGCCGAAATGTGTTATTAATGAGACGGTCTAACTAGGCAGGCCACTAAATCACTTAGCCTTGCCCAGATCCCTGGGGAATAGTGTGGGGGAAGGGGTGAGGCCTGAGAGGGATGGCAAGGCTGCAGGGTGGGCCTGGGCACAGAGGCTGCAAACAGCTGTGATGTGGGGGGGGGCCACCTGACTGACTGAGTTCTAAGGACCCTAAACCCTCAGTATTGATGATGGTGGCTCCCCTCATTTCAAAACCATTTTACAGACAGATAAAGTGAGTCAGGCCATAGGATTGGATGACCCAAAATGCACCCCAAGTCCTCACCAAGTGGTGGAGACTCATCTGGCCCATCGGTAGCAGTAAACACTAAGGTGGAGCATGGAGCCACAGTACCACCCACAGAGCCAGGGTCAAGGGCACCTGATACTCTGTGGACATCTGTGCAGGTGCGCAGGGCCATCAGAGAAACTTAAGCAATATTGGTTGAGGTAAACCGAGGATGCCAGGGCCTGGGTTGAGGCAGGAGGATCAGGAACCGAGTGCTAAACAGACCTAGGATTGGCCTTCTGAACCTTGGGTAGCTCTGACCCCCTCAGGCCTATTTACCCATCAAGTGTGACCTTGTGTGTGGCAGAGGAAATGAAGAAACTAGCATTTCAACCAAATGGTGAATCTGGGCCAGGCTTATGCCCATACCTTCTTGCCTGTGGGAACTGTCTGTGATGAATGACAGGAAGTCCCTTCCCACAATGCCACCACCCAGGCCCCTTATTTCTCCGGAATTTTTGAAAAATTTTAAGTCCTCAAAAAATAACCCTGCAGGGACATCCCAGCGTCACCTCCTTCTACTCTGGTGTGCCCACCATGAGGCGCCAGGGGCACTGCCCCATAGTTTCTATGGCTACGGCAATGATGGCCTCTGAGCTAGGGAAGTGGCGACTGTGGACAGGTCACCTCTGCCCTCAGGGGCTGTTTCCTGATGAATCTTTACAACAGGGGTGGCAGCAGAAATGGGGACCATAAATGTCCTTCCCCATGCAGGGAGGCTCAGAGATTACCCCTCCCAGGGGACAGTCTCTTCCTCTTTGAAATGAAATCACATGGGACACTGAGCTTCTGTGCCAACTTCTCTGTGACTCTGCCCAAGTTGCCATTACTGCTGTGTTGGAACAGTGCCATGGCCTCTGGAACACCCCGCTCACACTTTAGAGAGTATTGATGGAGCCATCTTGGGCTAGATCCCGGGAGGACTGAGGAGTTGAGCCACAGCGGTCCAGAGGCCTTTCATTCATTCTCTTTCTCCCATCTGGAGCACCATGGGTAAGCACCCAGTATAAAGTGCAATCCCTTAATCCCCATGTTCAGAGCTAGCCAGTCTACTCTGGAGTCACAGTGACACCAGCGGCAGACAGGGGCTCTGGGCCCTCTTGTAAGGATGCTGATGGAAGATGGTCCTACTCAGAGTCCAGGAAGCTAAGGGGAGGTGAAGGAGTGGACAGTACAGCAATATCTGACTTGGGAGAATAAAAGAACTGTCCTGCATGGGAGGCACCATACCCCCCAGGTTCTGTCCCTGTGTGGACCCCTAGAAGCCTGGTGTGGGAAGTCCTTCTGTCTATGTGTTGCTTTTTATGATTAATGAATAATTAGTTTTGGCCAATGGTTTAGCAGAATAGAGCTATGTGGGAAAACTAAAAGGAATGCTGAGAGAAAGAAGTCGGAGTCATAAGGAGAGGCCATGGAGCTGCCAGACGAGAAAGACATGAGCCACCAGCTAGAACCCTTCCTGTAGGCCACGAGCCTCGTGGAAAATATAAAATAATAGAAATATGGGAGCTAACAGTATTGAAAACAGCCTGGTATTGGCATAAAAACAGACAGGAGGACCAGTGAAACCGAATCAAAGACCCGGATATTAATCCGCATACTTACAAACACCTGATTTTTGACAAAAGAAGCAAAAAATATCAAATGGAAAAAAGAAAGCAAATTTAACAAATGGTTCTGGCATAACTGGATATCAACATGTAGAAGAATGAAAATAGACCCATATCTATCACCATGCACAAAACTCAAGTCTAAATGGATCAAAGACCTCAACATAAAGCCAGCCACACTGAATCTTATAGAAGAGAAAGTGGGAAGTACACTTGAACGCATTGGCACAGGAGACCACTTCCTAAATATAACTGCAGTAGCACAGACACTGAAACAATTAATAAATGGGACCTCCTGAAACTGAAAACCTTCTGTAAAGCAAAGAACATGGTCAATAAGACAAAACAACAGCCTACAGAATGGGAAAAGATCTTCACTAGCCCCACATCAGACAGAGGTCTGATCTCCAAAATATACAAAGAACTCAAGAAATTGGTCATCATAATAACAAATAATCCAATAAAAAATGGAGTACAGACCTAAACAGAGAATTCTCAACAGAGGAATCTAAAATGGCTAAAAGACACTTAAAGAAATGTTCAACATCCTTAGTCATCAGAGAAATGCAAATCAAAACAACTCTGAGATTCCATCTTACATCTGTAAGAATGGCCAAGATCAAAAACACTGGTGACAACTTATGCTGGAGAGGTTGTGGAGAAAAGGTAACATTTCTGCATTGCTGGTGGGAATGCAAGCTGATACAGCCCCTTTGGATGTCTCAGAAAATTAGGAAACAACCTTCCTCAAGACCCAGTAATACCACTTTTGGGTATATATCCAAAAGATGCTCAATCGTGCCACAAGGACATGTGCTCAACTATGTTCATAGCAGCTTTGTTTGTCATAGCCAGAACCTGGAAACAACCTAAATGCCCCTCTATCAAAGAATGGATAAGGAAAATGTGGTACATTTACACAAGGGAGTATTACACAGCAGAAAAAAAAATAACACCATCTTGAATTTTGCAGGCAAATGGATAGAGCTATAAAACATCATTTTGAGTGAGGTAACCCAGACCCAAAAAGACAATTATCACATGTACTCACTCATAGGTGTTTTTTAAACATAAATCAAAGAAATCCAGCCCACAAATCACAATCCCAGAGAACCTAGACAACAATGAGGACCCTATGAGAGACATACATGGATCTAACCTACATGGGAAGTAGAAAAAGACAAGATCTTCTGAGTAAATTGGGAGCATGGGGACCTTGGGAGAGGGTTGAAGGGGAGAGGCAGGGAGGGGAGCAGAAAAAATGTAGAGCTCAATAAAAATCAATTTAAAAAAGATATGGGAGCTAGCTGGCAACACACTTAAGTCATTGGCCAAGCAGTGATTTAAATAATATAATTTCTGTGTGATTATTTTGGGAGTCTGGATGGCCAGGAAACTAACAAGCAGCCTCCCCCCAAAAAAAAGCCTCTGAGCCGCTGTCCAGGGCTGACAGAAATGGTAGATTCTGCAGGTACAGGGTGCAAGCCCTCTCACTGAAGTTGCCCTCTTCCTCCCCTAGCAGATGGGGGCTTCCTATGGACCACAGGCTCCAAGCACACAGAACTAAGGCAACACTGAGCAACTATTCACGTTAGAGAGATAGTGGGTGGAATGACCCTAGGACAGATCTCAGAGAATGGCAAGAGCTAGGACTAGGGCAGGGAGAGGACCAGGAAGCAGCTATGAGTGTCTGAAGATGTAGAAGTCTACAAGCCTTGAGACTCCAGATGCCCGTAGGGATGGGGAACCACTGAGCCTACCCCATGGCCACACGCAGCCAAGAAGGACAAAGGAAAAGACAGGCTTCACCATGTAGCTCAAAACTAACTTTCTGCACACAGGTGTGCTATCCTCGCCCTCCAGATGTGAAGTACAGCTGCCCCCAGCTTACGGCCTAGAAGAAGTGTGACCGGGAAGCACAGACTGCAGCACCAAGGTGTCCGCAGTGCTCGGGCCATCAGCAACTTAGATAGGCTTTCATTTAACTTTCTCTTTATTATAATTACCTAGAAAACTATAAAATGTAGTTATTAATCATCGAGTAATTATTATCTGCTCTTGTATTAATTATCTGGCCACTGGGAATGTCACCAAGATTTAAGATTTTTAATTGTTAATAATATTTCCCAAACACAAGAGAAATTTAGTGCAGCTCAGGTGAGGTAGGCTAGGGCCACCTGGCTGCAGGGAGCCCTGCTTGTGTCCATGTGACTGAGGCCCCACAGGCATGTTTTTGGCCCCAGCAGGGTTCTGAGGTAACTGAACTTTGGCTCCAGTCCAATCCTCTGAGCCTTAAAGTCCCCACCCCCCAGCGTTTTGCTGTGCTCAGACACTCCTGCCCAATGTAGGCCAGAGTGAGGGATAGCAAATGCCTGTTACAGGAGAGGAACCTAGCTCAGCCTGGGCTTCCTGGAGTCCCCAGTGTCCCCAGCAGCACAGACATTGCTCCCAGGGCTGCTCCTCTCTGTGTGCCCTGGCCGGCCCTGCCAGCCTAGGGCACATTGTGCCAGCAGTTGATGGGACATCCAGCACCAAGAAGAGAAATTAAGGAGGAGGGGAGAAGGAAGAGAAAAGGGAGGAGGAGGAAGAGGGGGAGGAGGAGGAGGTGGAACTCGTTAGACTGTTGAGACAGCAGGAGCATGGAATGTCTCTCGAGATGGGCTCTGTCTAGCCCTGTGTCCACCCCACGTTCTCTGCTCCCGCAGATGGCTGTATTAGACCTTTCACCTGCAGCATCAGGGAGGCTACTCCCCGGGAACAACGGCAGCCTCAAACTCAGCACCCACTTGTCAATATGGGAGATGTGGTGGAAAGTAAGGAAGACGACAGTCACCAGCTATGAGTCAGGGGTGGTAAAGGAAATGGTGGTGGTGACAGTAAGCTGGTAGTGGAGACCATGATGGCTGTGGTAGATACGGGTGAGGGTAGTGGTGGAGAAAATGGCAGTGTAGAGGTGGTGACGTAATGGTTGGTGATCTGATGGTGATCATGATGGTGATGGTGATCATGAGGGTGATGGTGATCATGATGGTGATGGTGATCATGATGGTGATGGTGATCATGATGGTGATGGTGATCATGATGGTGATGGTGATCATGATGGTGATGGTGATCATGAGGGTGATGGTGATCATGAGGGTGATGGTGATCATGAGGGTGATGGTGATCATGAGGGTGATCATGATGGTGATAGTGATCATGATGGTGATGGTGATCATGATGGTGATGGTGATCATGAGGGTGATCATGATGGTGATCATGAGGGTGATGGTGATCATGAGGATGATGGTGATCATGAGGGTGATCATGGTGGTGATGGTGATCATGAGGATGATGGTGATCATGAGGGTGATCATGATGGTGATGGTGATCATGATGGTGATGGTGATCATGAGGGTGATCATGATGGTGATCATGAGGGTGATGGTGATCATGAGGATGATGGTGATCATGAGGGTGATCATGGTGGTGATGGTGATCATGAGGATGATGGTGATCATGATGGTGATGGTGATCATGAGGGTGATGGTGATCATGAGGGTGATGGTGATCATGATGGTGATCATGAGGGTGATGATGATCATGAGGGTGATCATGATGGTGATCATGATGGTGATCATGATGGTGATCATGAGGGTGATCATGATGGTGATCATGAGGGTGATGGTGATCATGAGGGTGATGGTGATCATGAGGGTGATGGTGATCATGATGGTGATCATGAGGGTGATGGTGATCATGATGGTGATCATGAGGGTGATGATGATCATGAGGGTGATCATGATGGTGATCATGAGGGTGATCATGATGGTGATCATGAGGGTGATCATGATGGTGATCATGAGGGTGATGGTGATCATGAAGGTGATGGTGATCATGAGGGTGATCATGGTGGTGATCATGAGGGTGATCATGAGGGTGATCATGATGGTGATCATGAGGGTGATCATGATGGTGATCATGAGGGTGATGGTGATCATGAGGGTGATGGTGATCATGAGAGTGATCATGATGGTGATCATGAGGGTGATCATGATGGTGATCATGATGGTGATGGTGATCATGAGGGTGATGGTGATCATGAGGGTGATCATGAGGGTGATGGTGATCATGAGGGTGATGGTGATCATGAGGGTGATGGTGATCATGAGGGTGATGGTGATCATGAGGGTGATCATGAGGGTGATGGTGGTCATGATGGTGATCATGATGGTGATCATGAGGGTGATGGTGATCATGATGGTGATCATGAGGGTGATGGTGATCATGATGGTGATCATGAGGGTGATCATGAGGGTGATGGTGATCATGAGGGTGATCATGATGGTGATCATGAGGGTGATGGTGATCATGATGGTGATCATGAGGGTGATGGTGATCATGAGGGTGATGGTGATCATGAGGGTGATGGTGATCATGATGGTGATCATGAGGGTGATGATGATCATGAGAGTGATCATGATGGTGATCATGATGGTGATGGTGATCATGAGGGTGATGGTGATCATGAGGGTGATCATGAGGGTGATGGTGATCATGATGGTGATCATGATGGTGATCATGATGGTGATCATGAGGGTGATCATGATGGTGATCATGAGGGTGATCATGAGGGTGATCATGATGGTGATCATGAGGGTGATCATGAGGGTGATGGTGATCATGAGGGTGATCATGATGGTGATCATGATGGTGATGGTGATCATGAGGGTGATGGTGATCATGAGGGTGATCATGAGGGTGATCATGATGGTGATCATGATGGTGATGGTGATCATGAGGGTGATGGTGATCATGAGGGTGATCATGAGGGTGATGGTGATCATGATGGTGATCATGAGGGTGATCATGATGGTGATCATGAGGGTGATCATGATGGTGATCATGAGGGTGATCATGAGGGTGATCATGATGGTGATCATGAGGGTGATCATGAGGGTGATGGTGATCATGAGGGTGATCATGATGGTGATCATGAGGGTGATCATGATGGTGATCATGAGGGTGATCATGAGGGTGATGGTGATCATGAGGGTGATCATGAGGGTGATGGTGATCATGATGGTGATCATGATGGTGATCATGATGGTGATCATGAGGGTGATCATGAGGGTGATGGTGATCATGAGGGTGACGGTGACAGTAATGATGATGGTGATAATACTGCTTGGTCATTTGGTGATAATAGTTGATGTGCTGATGATTGGTGGTGATGATGGTTGGTGATGTGGTGATGGTGGCAGCTTGGTGATGATGATGATGGAAGTGAGTTGTGTGTGGTGGTGCATGAATTGAAACTTAAAATCCAGGAAGCAGAGACAGGATGATCTCTATGAGTTCAAGGCCAGCTGGTCTACATAGTGAGTTCCAGGACAGCCAGGGCTACTCAGAGAGACTATATCTATAAAAACGGAGGTGGAGGTGATGGTGGAGGTGTTAACAGAGGTGGTGATGGACGTGAAGACCATGATGGGAATGGTGATGGTGACGGTGATAGGGTGATGGCCATGGTGGAAGTGATGGAGGGTACATGGTGGTACAGGTAGTCATGTTCATGGCCACAGCACTGATGGTAAAGATGGATTCTCCAAAGACTTAGCATCTCAGACAAGCACAGCCTCTGCCTTCCGGTTAGATTGGCTGCTCCTGAAGGGAGAACGTGCAGAGCTCCAACGGCTCTTGACAGGGCAGTTAGTGTATCTTCAGCTTAGAGAGGACATTTAATCTTGGTTAAAATTAAATAAGTGCAATTATTGGAAAAGGAAGAAACAGGTTAGTGTTTACGGCAAGTGAATGAAAGGAAATTACTCTAGGGAGAGTCCCCGTCCAGGACACTGGGAGTCATCCCTCTTCCTCCTCCTTTTGGGTTCACTGGAAACTGGTAATCAAAACTTTGTAGGGAGCAAGGTGGTGGTGGCCCATATCTTTAATCCCAGCATTCAGGAGACGGAAGCAGGTGGATCTCTGAGTTCAAGACCATACTGGTCTTCAAATCAAGTTCCAGGACAGACAGGGTTACACAAAGAAACTGTGTATCAAAACAAACACCTTTGTGGGTGGCAGGAGGAGGCAGCATGGAGTGGCTTTGCCTAGCACCCCGACAGGTACATTTTCCCTTATGTCCTTTAAGGGCAAGGCACATGCCCACAGTGATGCCCATAGCAACTCACTCTTGCCTGTCTGCACTATGACCCCAGATAAACCCTAGGCCTCTCCGAGCCTGTAAAGTGGATGGTGACAGTAGCTGCCCTGTTTTGGTGGGGACAGGAGGTCAGTAATAGTAACTGTGTCCCTGTGTCTCTATGTAGGATAGACCTGTCTTCCTTCCCCAGACCCTGACCTAAACCCAAAGGTCTATACCTGCTTACCCAGGGGTGGCTTCATGCCCCCATTCCCTGTGATAGGGAGACAAAGTCGAGAAGCCTGAAAGCAGGATGGAGGCAGGGCCTGCTCCTGCTGGGCCCAGGCTGGCACTGGTTTGACTGAGCTGGAGTCAGAGCTGGGGAGGGACTCAGAGGGAGCTGTACACAGTCCACCATCAGCATAAGACCCCAGGTACCGCTGCAGCATGTCCAGGGCTCTACCCTGGGTCCAGCTTGGTGAGGGGCCTTTGGTTCCCATTGAGACTAGGCAGCCCCAATGGCCTGGACCTCAAAGGTGTCTCCCCTGGTGTGCTCTGTCAGGCTAGCCTCACATCTCACCTCACCTCTTCTCTCCTGTGCATTCATTGCTCTCGCCTCTCCTGACTGAGAGCCAGCAGCAAGGTCATCAAGAGATTCAGGCTCCTGTGGATGACCCAGCCTTGACCCTCAGACGGCATAGGCCCAGCCTCAGTGAGGACCGTGTATGATGAGTAACCTGGAGCGGCTGTTGTAATTAGTGAGAACGCGCTTCATTTGCCGGGGAGGAAAATCCCATCTTGGAAACACACATCGGATGCAAGTTCAATTTTACCCTAGAGGCCATAAAACCCCTTTTCCAATCACCTGGTACTGTTGGCTGCCAGCAATGTTAATCCTGGCGCTGTTATTTAGAGCTGAGACATCGCTGGGCGTTGGGGGGGGGACGACAGGTCCAAGACCCTCCCTGAGGAGCCCCTGGTTTCCTGCAGAGGCTCCCAAAGATAGATGGTTGACGTTCTCCAGAGGGAGCTCACGAGCAGGTGGGGAGACGGAGAACCCGAATGACTGCGCGGACTGCCGTACATGGGGTAGCATGTCACTTGCCTGGAGACATTGTCCTTCTGGTCCCTTACCACCTGCCTGCTCCATCCTCCCTCCAAGATCGGTGCTATCTTCCGGCCTATCATTAAAAATCGTTTTCTTGATTACCAGGGTAACAATGAAAACACGTAATTGAATCTCCAAGAAATTGCCATGTTTATAATCCTGAGATAAATTAAGCGTCTCTCTCATATGGCAAGCAGCTTCTGGCACATGGACGAGGGTCCGACACTGCCCTTTATCCCTGATACAGACTCCAGTGAGGAGACGTTGCTGCCTCCTGGGAGGCCTGGTGGTTTCTGGCCAGCCTAAGTGGCGGCAGAGCCCCCAGCCATAAAGTAGGTATGTGGTAGGGTGACTGGGTGAGATTGTGAGGGGGTAGCAGGAGGACTCGCTACCTTTTAATCCATGTTCCAAAACACAAGGCTGAAGCCTCTGGCCCAGAAGCTTCCTAGGGGCTATAACCCAAGGAGCTGGAGGAAGTGAGGTAAGGGCTCCAGGCAGAGCTGGGCCGGCAGGGAGGAGCACAGTACACTGAAGAGGAGAACAGTGAGCAGGGTGAGTGGGAGTGGCAAGGAATGGGACCAGAAAGGGGGAACCTAGAAGGTGGGAGAGAGATGCACAGCATGAGACCAGAATTCATCTTCTTTGGTAAAGGGCCCAGGGGCTCACCTGGTCCACAAACATCTCAAAGTCAAATAAGTGAGGGGCCCCTGAGTGTGCTCTCAGTGAGGGTGCTCCCAGTGAGGGGCTGAGCGTGGTCCCAGTGAGGGGCTGCTGAGCGTGCTCCCAGTGAGGGGCTGCTGAGGGTGCTCCCATTGAGGGGCTGCTGAGGGTGCTCCCAGTGAGGGTGCTCCCACCTTAGAGTGGCCAGGTGTGAGAGAGAGAGGAAGTGGGTGTGTGGAGGATGGAAGAAAAGTCTGCAGATGACCAGGGAGATTGCGGCAGGGGTGGGCACCACGCTCTTGCTGGCTGAGAGGGGAGACTGAGGCTCCAGGACTCGGGTAAGCTTTACACACTTGCCAGCCATGCTCAGTAGAATCAGCTTTACACAGCGGGGCATAGAGAGAAGCCCTGAAGAGGCCAGAGGGGGAGAGGACCAGAGCATGGATGGACAGTCTGCTCTCTGGATAGGAGGAAGGGCAGCTCTAAGAACAGTGTCCCATTGTGGCCATCTAGATAGACTCAGTCAAAAGTGGAGTCACCGGGAGCCGGAACTCTGGTTAGCAAGGCAAGCCTTCCTCCTATATCGTGGGCAGGCGGCCTTTTGGTGGAACATGTGGGGAGTGCAACAGGGAGTTACCACTCTGAGGGGCTGGATGCGCCACACCAGCAATGTGCCTCCTCCACCATCTGAGCAGCTGTCTACTTCCGGCCACACCAGCAATGTGCCTCCTCCACCATCTGAGCAGCTGTCTACTTCCGGTCACAGAACATGCAGAGGCGAGGAGCTACCACAGCGCCCCTCCATAGGGTACAAGCAAGCTATAGTCTATGGATGAAAGGGACATCCTACCTGGAGACAAAACTGGGCTCTCCAGCTCCACTCCTGACTTGTACTCTGGAGCCCCCATCTCAGGAAGGCCCCATGGATTGAGGTAGAACCCTGCCCAGAGCCCAAGGACGTCAGACAAACCTAGTAACCTGGACTGAGAGGGCCAAGGCTGAGAGTCCTGCTAAAGGTCAGGAAAATGGCAGGTGCGCTCTCAGCTCTACACCGACTCCTCCCTAAAGTCGCATCCCAAGCACAAAAGTAAATGTGTGTCCACCTGAGGCCGTCAGACGTAGCCTGAGCACTGTGCTCACTCCAGGCCCAAGCTCTAGGTTCTCCACCCCGGACCAACGGCAGAGTTCCAGTTTTAGGTGCCCATCACCTGGTAGGTGGTCCCCACCCCCCCCAGAAGTCCATACTGCTCCCAAGGAGAGTAGCCGGGAGCCCCTGGGCCATTCTCAGCCAAGGTGAGATCATGGTATTCCGACTTGCTGGCCGGGACCACCCTGAGCTCCCCTGCTCACATAGCTTGGAGACTCCTTGTCCCAGCTCTAACTGCCCTGTAACAGTGAGAAGCCAATCCAGAGATGCCCACGAGAGAGATGGGGGAACCCCTCCCTGCACAGTGCTGGGAAAGTCTAGGTTAATTTGCTTCAAAGTAAGCAGGGAAAAGAACACCCTCAAACCAGCGAGACTTGTGATGGCATGACTACCCGTTGTGGAAACCACAGACCCAAGCGGAAGTGGAAGCTTTGCCCCTGCTCTGCCCTTCCCTGGTAGAAATTTCAGCCAGGGTGGATTCATTCATTGCCTACTTCTGCCTGAGGCACTGGGCCCCCAAGCACCTGTGCCTGGTCTGCAGGGTTGAGGTGCCATCTGGTGGCCAACATAAGAACTGCATTCTACTCTTGCTCAGCCAGCCACCAGTGTGGGAGAGGACCAGGGGCCAGCTTTTGGCCACTTGAGGTGACCTAGCATTTGCTCCACAGTCTGCTTTAACCTAAGAGTCCTGGTGTCCGGATGCAGAAACAGGTCTTGGGAGTTCCTAGTGCGACACTGTTACCTGCAGTGACAGGCCAGTACACACCAGGAAAAGGGCCAGGTAGGACAGATCACAAGAGATAAGAACCCAGATCTGATCCCAGTAAGGTGAACTTGGTACTGACCACCAGGCAGTCCCTTATGCCGACATTCTGGACACCACTGTCCTTCTAGAAGTGACGTGAGAAGGGATCTGACCCTATTGGGGTGGGACTCCTAGGTAAGGAGAGAGGCCCTCAGCCTGGGCAGGGCAGGCATGTTTGGCTCACAGCCAGCAAGCTCCTGGAACACAGGAGCAGGGTAGCCAGCCAGCCTGTCACCTCCCAGCATGACGCCTCAGCATCCTGGAAAGATGGCAATCTGTTGAGGCTATGTCACCCACGGGGGGGCTTTCTTTACCACTCTTATCTTTTTGATTCTTAAATTTTAAAGTGTGGTGGCACACGCCTTTAATCCTAGCACTTGGGAGGCAGAGGCAGGCAGATCTCTGTGAGTTTGAGGCCAACCTGGTCTACAAAAGCTAGTTCCAGGACAGGCTCCAAAGCTACAGAGAAACCCAGTCTCGAAAAACCAAAAGCCAAACAAACATAACGTAGCAGCAGTGTCCCAAGAGTGACCACAGAGGAAGGAGGCAAATGGCATAAAAGCCACATGAGGTGCACCTTCCCTCCCAGAGCTTTAGCCTATGAAATGGGGATCCCCAGAAGGGCCTCAAGGACCCAGCCCACCTAGCGCCCTCTGTTGGGGGGATAAGACATAGAGACAGGGTCTCACTGGGTATCCTAGGTTGGCCCCAAACTCATGGCAATCCTCCTGCATTAGCCTTCCACAATCCTTATGCACACAAGTGTGAAGCAACATGCCCAATTCTAAGGCCCACACGTTGTCCCAGGGCCCCGCTCCCAGCTCATTCTACAGCCCGTCCTCCACAGAAAAGGTCACACAGCTTTCAGAAGCACATGCCTAGCTTGCCAGAGCAGAGGCCTAGCAGCCCCCACCCTCTGGCCCTGGGATGACTCGGTCACTCCAGCCCCTTCATCCCTCCTCTGCCCCTCTAGTTGAGTCTAAGGACGCCTGGGAGATCTGAGGCCACAGCCAAGTGTCACCTTGCATCTCTAATAGACCAAAGGAGAATTCATGCCTAGGTCACACCCAAGTCCTGGGAAAGACATAAAAGAAGCCTGAGTCCCAAGTGAGAGAGGGCAGTTCCAAGGCCCTTCCAGGAACGTCCAAAAATCCAAAGGTCCATTCATCTGGGGTCTGCTAGGATCCTCCAGTCCTATGCAGGGTGCTCTGAGGCTGCAAGTGGAGAGGACACGCTGGGCCAGAAGCCAGGGTTAAGAGCACAGAGATGGGCCGGGTATGGTGGCAGAAGCAGGTGGATCTCTGTGAGTTCAAGGCCAGCCTAATCTATAGAGGTAGTTCCATGACAGTCCAGGTTACACAGAGAAAAACAAAAAACAAAACAAAAAAAACCCAAAAACCAAAAAACAAACAAAAACCCCAAAAGGCAGAGATGGGAGCACCTCAGGGATGTGGCTGATTCTGTGACTCTGAGGTTACTCAGGCCCTGAGATGAACATGGGACACTGAATGTCAAGGCCACGGTGAGTACAGCAAAATCAGACCATAGGGGCCCTATCTTTTTGCCAGGACAGCTGTAAGCAAGAAGCTGTGGGCAGCATGATCTCTCCCCTCTCTTCTTTCTTTAGCATCCCCTAGGCACCAGTCAAGGAGGGGGTGAGTGTGTCTGAGTAGCTAGCCCCTTACCACCACTCCAGAATCCTCAAGGCCACATGGGTGTCATGGCAACATGGGCAGGAAGCGGCTGCCATGGCAACTGGTGTCCAGGGAAGTGTGCTGCCTAGCAACAGGGGCCAGGGCCACTCTAGCTCCTTACAACACACTCTAGTTTCCCACACTTTCTCTGTGGCTGTGAAGTCTCCGCATCTATACAGGACCCCTACCCAATGCAGACCGAGCCCTTCTTCTGCATGGAATCTGGGCTCCACACAGACACGCCAACCCAACATTCCAGTTTGCAGGCTGATTAACACAGGTTAGCACAGTGACGTTCTGAGCAGCAGTCAGCCATAATGCAGACCCAGGATTCTTCTCTCCTTCCAGACTCCCCCACCTCCCAGGACACTCAAGACCGTACAAGGACCGTGGAGACAGGGAAGGTGTCTTCAGGGCTGGCTCTGAGAGAAACCAACCTTCCAGATAGGGCAGAGCTCAAGCAAAGGTAAGGTGATCGGAGGATGCGGGCTTCCAGGTTAAGGTGGGTACCCTAGGGTCTCAGGAGCACAGAAGAGCAGCTCAAGGACCCTGAATTTTTCATTACGGCTACTCAGCTGCTGTAGCCAGCCTGGGCACTTGGCATTGCAGCCTGAGGAGCCTAGCCTACAGCCTGTGTGAGTGAGGCTGCTCTAGTCGTACAGGACAGGGGTTCCCGAGGATCCTGAGCACTTGCAAGGCTAGAGACACAGAAGAGAGTACGAAGACACCATTAATGAATGCCAGCTACTCAGGGCCTTTGCTGCTGCCGCCCTTCACCCTTACCCATAGCCACCTCAAACCCAGTGCCATCCTCAGGCCTTTGTAGGCTCCCACCTCAGAGACCAGTGTATCCTGGTAACCATGAGACCCCAGACAGGAGCGCACAGACAGCGGGCCTGGAAGACCTAGCACCCTCCGGGACATACTGAGGCAACTCGGGGCCTTCCCATTACACTACTGCCATTCTCTGCCTGTTGCTATGGATCTAAGGTGTGTCCCACCCTGGGAAAGTACAGAGCCCCTGTTTGTGTGGCCAGTTGGGCCCAGCCTGAGCTGGTGCTGTAGTACACACTGTGTCCTCCCTCTGCCACAGGTCTCAGCGGTTTCTGGTGGGGACCCAGTCCAGGTCTGCAAGGCAGCAGGACAGGAGCCATCTGTAAAGGGACTGCAGCAAACTGAAGACGGGACGCAAAGCTAACTCAGAGACACACGTGCTGGGAACTGGGCACTGTCTGCGGCAAGCTTGTACTCCGGTACTGACCATGGTGACTGCCATAAGAACTTTCTAAGTCTCCATTCCAGACATCAGAGCTGGAGCAGGGAGATGCGTGGCCAGAGGCCTTCCTCCGCAGACCTGGACCACCCTGCAGTTAATAGGAAAAGTACCTATTAGCTTCCTCAGCCCCTTCAGAAACAGAGACAGAAAAGAAAAGCCAGGTTTCTATTAGAATAGTGTTGCCTGGTGGTGGTGGCACACGCTTTTAATCCCAGCACTTTGGAGGCAGAGGCAGAAGGAGTTCTGTGTGTTTGAGGCCAGCCTGGTCTACAGAGTGAGCTCCAGGACAGCAAGGGCTGTTACACAGAGAAACCCTGTCTTGAAAACCAAAAATCGAACAAACAAAAAGAATAGAATAGTGTCTAGTGGGAAGTCTCAAGACAAAACATAAAGGAAAACAGAACCAAAGAACCCTAAGGGGGAAACGGGAAAGTGTAGGCAGCAAAAGATCTCCCCCAAACCACTGTAACCTGAAAAGAGAACAGGATCTCCCCCGCAAACCACTGTACCCTAAAAAGAGAACAGGATCTCCGGGCCTGTACCCTGAAAAGAGAACAGGATCTCCCCCAAACCACTGTACTTTGAAAAGAGAACAGGATACTCTGAAAAAAAGAAGAGGTCTCTAGGGATGAGTAGTAACACCTCAGGAATTAAAAAATATGACCACTGAAATTCAAATTTTTTTAATAGACCATTATACGCTACGTAACACTTTGGTCAACTGCAGGCCACATGTGGTCCCATAAGAATGTATAATATTAAGGACTGAGAGCACAACTCAACGGAAGCTGCTTGCCTATCATGTGCAAAGTCCTGGGTTCTATCCCTATCACAGCTAAAAATTTTGGTGGTATTGAAAAATTCACATCAACTAATTATGCTGTCAGCATTGTGGCATAACATACCCCTTGTGCTTGTAGTGGGAACGACAAGAACGCACCCACGGTTCTGCCAGCTGCATAAAGTGCGGTACATACAAGGTGTGGTGCCCAACACTTCGAAATCACAATAAATGGCTATGGTGCTCCCTTATGCATTTACCATGAGATGTTTTGCTGTTTTAGTGTGCTCTTTGTGTTTGTTTTAGGATTTACTGCAAAACACAGCTGAGTTCCGCTGTGACAGTCCCTGGCATCTAGGTGTCCCGTTCTGCACTTTCCTCAGTCCAACTCAAGGAGCAGTGAGTGCTTCACACCCAGGTTCCACACGGCCCGGTGCATAGGAAATGGCACCGCCTAGGCTTACACATGTGTACTCCAGAATGCCAAATTATTAAATATCCCATCATTAAATGACACAAGACAGTATGTAAAGAGAAAGACGGGCTAAAGCCTGAGGACCCGAGTCTGATCCAGAAGAGATCGGAAAGGCCAGGTGTGGTGGCCCACACTGTAATCCCAGTGCAGTGGGGCTGAGATGGGCAGATGTGGCCGGAATTGACTGGTCAGCTAGACTGGTCTGAACAGTGTGCTCCAAATCCCAGTGAGAGACTCAGAAACAACACTTCTGTTCCCTCCTCTGGCTCCATGGACACAAAGCATGCACGTGGTGAACACGCAAGCAGGCAAAACACACAAATAAATCACTCATGTGCATGTACACAAAAAATAGATATTTGTTTTAAAGAAAGAGAGAATTGAGACTTGAAGGAATTGACATACAAATACAGGATACACAGGAGAAACCCAGCGTCTGCTGGGAGATCCTAAGAAGTGGAAAAAGCAGAAGAGACTTAAATCAATGAGATCTTATACATCCATGGGGCAGCAGAGATGGCTCGGTAGCAGTTCCTGCTCCTGCAGAAGACCAGACTTCAGTTCACAGTACCCACAGCAGGTGGCTCACAAACACCTGTGACTCGAGTTTCATGGACTCCTTTGCTATCTTCTGGCCCCTAAGTGCATCTGCACATGTGTGCATACGGCATACACACAGAAATACACACAATACATATAAAGATACATTAACTATTAAAATGAAAAAATAAGGTTGGGCGGCGATAGTGCACACCTTTAATCCCAGCACTCAGGAGGACTCGGGAGGTAGAGGTAAGTGGATCTCCATGAGTTCGAGGCCAGCCTGGTCTACAGTGCAAGTTCCAAGACAGGCTCCAAAGCTACACAGAGACCTTGTTTCAGAAAAAAACAAAAAATGAAACAAAACAAAAAACCAGCTAGGCTGGAGAGAAGCTCAGGAATGGAATGTTTACCTTGTGTGTACAAGACCCTAGATTGTATCCCCAGCACTGCCAATAAACAAAACACACAACTTAGCCACCAAGCAAGCACCCAGAACTACGAGCAGCAAGACATCTGTCAGCATGGGATGTCAGGGCCTCTGGGGTGGGAGCGGGCCCTCAAGGCTCAGGGTTGTGTGCAAGCTCACAGAGTGGAAGCAGAGAGCATCCTCAGACTGGCTTTCCAACCCAGCCTTGGGCAGGGTAAGATGCCTCTAGACCCTCGTGGTGTCATGTTGGCTTTTCCCACTCTTAAACAGACATGAGCATGGCTATGGTAAAGCTGGGCTAACCTGGGTTCAGGAGCAGGTCATTGGCAACCTGACTGGACCTGAGGGCATAACCAAAGGGGTGGGGCCTTAATGATGTAACCCACCCACCTTTAGTCAGCTAGATCCTGACAGAACACACAGGCTTGAACTTGGGGTGGGGACAACTGCCATTTTTGTCACACTTGATTTCTTCCAGGGCACAGCCTTCCGAGAATGGATGGGCACCATGAACATACCTCCACACACAGAGGAGAGACATAGCTGCAGAGGCTTCAGGGACAGTGAGAACGGGGCTGGAGCAGGAGTGACCCACTAGCCGGCCCACTAGCCTCACCTCTGCCCCAGCCCTAGAGCCAGCCCATTGTGACCTCCCTGGCTGTACCCAGGCCTTTGTGACTGTCATTCTGGGTAGATTTGTGAGCCAGGGTGACATCTAAAGTGCCCTCAAAGAGAGTGGCAGGTCAGCCAGGCAAGAGCCTGAACCTGGGGTCAGGAAGGGGTCACAGGGAGGAATGGAGGGGCCAAAACCCCTGGGGCCCTGTGGACACTCTCATCCCCAGTGTCCCCCAGCCCCAGTTTCAAACAGTCACGGAGGATGCCTAGATCAGCCCTGCCAGGGATTTGTGAGGTGGTCCTGTCTGCCCCAGCTTCAATCCACTCAGTCACTAGAGTCTTCCAGGCTTTTCCCTGCTCCGGGGACAGAGGGTGGGGGACCCAGAGTGGGAGGAGAGGCACCTGGGATATTTCTGTCAAGTGAAGAAAAACAGATGTCACGGCAGAGAGCTCAAGAGGCAGCAGCGGCCAGACGAGAGGTGGAGGCTGAGGTAGAGTGGGGCTGGCCCCTGCATCCAGAGCATGAAAAGGGGCCGCCCAGGCCCTGCCCATGTCCAACCCTGCCTCCCAGAGGAAGGGCCACAGCCTCACCTAGGACAGCTCCCACGCAGCTCCAGGGTGGGACGCTGGAGTCTGCTGAGCAATCCTTTCTGCAGCTGGAGCAGGAGAACCACAGCCTGGTGAGTGCATCTCATGGGCTGATGGGCACTCCTCAGAGCTCCTGCCCAGGCTCACCTGCTTCGGCTTCCTGCCTGAGAAGCAACCAGCACAGGTGACCCTCTCTTTATGTCCCTTGACCCCAGAAAAGGCAGAACCAGGACCTTCGGGAGCAGCTGGGGGCCCTCCTGGGGCCAGGGCAGCAATTCCTGCCTCTGTGTGCCGAGCACTCAAGCTGCACAGCCCTGGCCTGGGTAAGCGGGAGAGCACAGCCCCGGACCCATGCAGCAGCACCTTGCGCTGTCCACAGCCTTGGGCATGCCCCGGGGCCTTTCCCACGGTCCCCTGAGCCAGCCATCACCCGGCCCCTGGAAGACAGGGCACCTGTGCAGCTGTTGCCGCAGCAAGAGCTCTGTCAGGGGGAAGAGTCCTTTGTGCGGCAGTCCCAGGTGGGCCCTGGGGAGAGGGGCTTGGCTGGGGAGCAGAGAGCAGGTTCCTGGGCCCACACTGCTCCTCCCCACCCAGAGTGAGCTGCAACAGATCCGGCTGTCCTTTGAGAGAAAGAAGATGGCCATCACCGAGGTACCTGCTCGGCTGGCGGTGGGTGGGAACCCCTGCTGTGTCCTTGAGTGTGATGCAGGCTCCCCATTCCCTGCCCCCAGGTGTGGGATGGTGTGGCCGAGGTGCACATGGCTCTCAACAACCAGGCCACCGGGCTCCTGGTAAGTCATCAAAGGGCCATGGTAGGGATGATGGCCATGAGAGGCAGTGGGTATGGCACAATGGAGGGACAGAGGACCAGCTTCACTTCCTCTGTCTCCTAGAACCTCAAGAAGGACATCCGGGGTGTGCTAGATCAGATGGAAGACATTCAGCTGGAGATTCTGGGGTGATGCAGGGACCCGGGCTGAACCAGGTCGGGATGGGGTGGACCCTTCTCTGATCTCCAGTCCTACAGAAGAGGTGGTGCCAGCTGGGGGCGAGGGTCGCATGGTCCTCACGGTGTGATTCCCCCAGGGAGAAGGCCCATTGCCGCACTCAGGCTAGGAAGCAGCAACAGATGGCATGCACGGAGGTAAGTCCCCACCCCGTCCGTCCCTTCTGATTCCAGAGTCCCACCAGAGTATCGCTAGGGAGATTTGGAGAAATGGACTTCAGGGGCCAGCTCTCAGGGCTAGAGCCCAGTGGTTCCAAGAGACTATTCTTGGAAAGGGAGGGGGAGAGGGCACAACTGGTTGACCCACGATGGAATTCACATATATTGTAGGCACCTCAGGGCTAGGGACCTGCCCTTCCCCCAAGGCCCCCAAAGTACCGAGGACAGGCTCTGACCCAGCCCCCTCCCCGACAGAAAGGCAGGCCACACCTGGGATGTTCCGAGGGCCTAAAGGGCCAGCTCTGGTAGGTCACTTTCTGGGCAGAGCCCAGTCCCCCAGGATCATCCCCATGGGCATTCCCTACCCCTTAATTGCCACCGCCTGCAGGCTGCTGGCCTTGAGGCTGCTGCTGGGTGCCCTGCTGGCCTGCACAGCGGCCTACGTGTACGTGGTGGACCCCGCACCTTTCGAGGGGTTGGTGCCACCCCTGCTGAGCCGAGCCGCTGTCTGGAAGCTCAGGGCCCTACTGGGCCCCTTCTTACGCCTCGAGGTGGACGACTTCCTGCCTTTCTAGGCCAGAGGCCCAGATGCCCCAGCAAGGAGGAGGCCAGGTGGCTGGCGCTGCCCCAGGGGCCCGGTGGCTTTACTGGTTCCTGCCTACTGCACTGCTGCACACAGTCCCTACCAGGAGCTGCAGAGAAGGGTGGAGGAGGGGCTTGTCCTGAGGGCTGGGCCTGCAGCTGGACATACAGTCATGACACACTTTGCATGTAAGCTTGTTTCCATGGGAACTGGAGTTTTTGGGGAGAAAGGTTTGGGAACTTTCTGAGGCACTCTGCTTGTCTGGCCGTTGGGGTTTGGCATTGGGGCCCCTGCCTCAAATCCCAGTACTGGGTCCTATCTGCCCTCACAAAGTATTTCCCCACAAATGGCCCCTGGAGCTTGAGGGTGTGGCAGGATGGTCTTCCCCAAAGGCTACAGCTAGACAAGGAATCTGTGGGGCTCACCTCCTGGACCAGGCCCTCCCGAGGACCTCAGCAGTCAGAGCCCTGAATCTGCTCACCCCATCTTGTCTACCCTGCCAGGGCTATTGGCAACTCATCCCAGAATCCCTGTGAGTTCAGCCTCCTGGCACTTTCCAAGGCTAAAGTAAGGGGATTCACATTGCTAGATAGTGCCATGGAGGTAAACACACAAAAAAAAATTTATTAGGGTAGTTGAGGGAGGGCAATCCTGTAGAACAGAAGAGAGCTTTAGTAGATTCTGAGTCCCCAAATGGGAGATACAGAGCTGCTGCCCAGAGTGGACCCCAGGACAGGACCCTGTGTGAAAGGGGAAACTGGCAGGGGTTCTGTTCTGCCCTTCCAGGGGCATCCAGGCCTGCAGGCTGGGGTGTTTCGAGCATCACCCTGAATACAGGAGGCCCAGGTGGGGTCAGAGCAGGCAAGAGGCAGAGGCGGATGGACCAGGTCTGTGGTCCATCAGGCTGGCTGGCAGCTCCAGGACTTTAAGGCATCTGTTCATGTGCTCGGGGTGGAGTGGAGGGGTGCAGTAACCTGCAATGACCTGAGACCCCCACCCCAGCCCAATCCACAGAGGCCTGGGCTCCCCAGAGGAAGTGGCTTAAAGTGCTCGGAAGGGATAGGGAGGCTGGGGTGAACGTCATGCTGGTTCCCAGTAGCTCTGGGACCACCCCCAGTGGGGCACTGGACCCCTGCAGCAGGTGGGGGGATTTCCTGAGGTCACCTGGACACAGGGTCATGGGCCCTGGCAGACTGATGAGCCGAGATGTGGCTGGTTGACAGGGAAGACAGAGATCCCGGGCCACATCCAGCCCCACCCTAAGCTCTACAGCAGCCTGGTCTTCTGCATTCCCAGCAGGTTGTCCATGGCCCTTGAGCCACCTGCTGGTGTCCTGCTAGGGACCTGAGAGGCTGGGGAAAAGGCTGGATGCAGCGGAATGTAGCCGACAAATGGTCCCACGAGGGGGCGCCCCGGCGGCCACGCTCCAGGGGGCCCGCAGCGGCGGGTGATCCTCGGGATGGCCAAGGTGGCACAGGTGCAGGCCAGGAGTCCCCCTAGGCGGACCACGCCACCCCCATCCACGACTACAGGTGCCAATTCGCCCCCTGTGGGCCGATGTCCGTGAGAGAGAAGCAAAAAGGTGGAGGTCAGCTGGGGGTACAGCTATGGGGCCCTAGGCTCTGGACACCTCCCCTGGGCGTCCCTGAAAATCCCTCCCCCAAATACTGGGGACCTAGCCCAGCCCTCTCCAGCCCCATTGTGAAGCCCAGCGCAGAAAGGTGTGGCTTTCTGGCCCTCCCCAATTGTCCCTCAGCATCTAGCATGGAAGTGTGATTTCTAGAAAGTACAGTAGAGTCCTATGAGGCAGCTGTGATCCTAGCCTGTGCCCACACACCCTACTGTCCAGCATGACACAGATCGGGGGTTAGAGACCTTTGCTCTCACCAGCCAAAGGCCCATTTACCAACTAGGCCTGACTTGGCACGTCATCAGAAATGTGCCATCCTGTGCCAGCTGGCCAACCCCTTTCCTGACACCCTCCCCTACACCACAGCCATAGCCTTGCCCAAGGAAAGGATCAAAATAATTTTTCCTTTTTTTTAATAAAATTATAGATATATAGATGTAAATATAAAAACATAAAACAGACAATGCAAGCGGACGCTGCCATGTGCTTACTCAGGTCCCTGGCGCCAGGGGGAGAACTGACCCCTGATATGCTTTCCAGCGGCACTGGCCAAGCCAGTGCTGGGAACTCCGTATGCTTTGGGGTGAGGACACTCCAGTTTGGCAGGGTAGGCCTGAGAGGGAGGGAGTGGGCTCCAGGCCCCACCATTCCCGGGGGCAGCGCCCGGCCCCTCCCCACTCTGGCCTACTATCCCCCATTACCTCCCACAAGAGCATAAAGCAGAAGTTAAGGCTTTGATGAAAGAACAGTGGCAGCCGAGCGCTAACACATCAGACGCAGCACGGCATACAGACACAGGGACATCAACCCACCAGCCAGGCAAGACAGGGACACGGAGCTGGGACCCCTGCTACAGCTGGGTTATCTGTCCATCTGTCCATCCGTCATCACAACCCAGAGCAGGCCAGGGTTACACTCCCTGCAAAGCATAGGCCTTGCCAAGCAACAAGCTACCAGCTAGGTCAGTGGAAGGCCATGGATTAGGAGCAGCTGGGAGCACGGGGCTACAGCAACCCATCCAGAAAGGAAGTGGGCCCAAGGGACTGTTGAGGACTGGCCTTGGGAAATGAGGGCAATAGGGGACAGGGCTGAGACTGGCTGATTGAGGAGGCAGTCCAGGTCCCCATGACAGCCCACAGCCTTGGATCCATCTGCCCTGTGAGTAGGTAGGTGGATGGACAGGTAGAGGCCGGAGCACAAGCTTGTGGAGGCGGGGCTTTCTTTCCTGTTGATGTATCCACACCAGGCTTGGGTAGCCTCCTCGCCCTGGGGCAGAGAAGTTGACGGGGGTGGGAGCTACTGTGGGGGTCCTGGTCCCCGTGGAATCCCAGCAGATGAGTGGTGCTCAGTTCTTACACCGAGATCTCGTACGTAGTCCCACCCACGCCGGACACCTTCTTAACCAGCGTGTGCCGGGCAGGGCTGGCGTTGGGCCCCATAGGGCTGGCAGCAGGCCCCAGACGGACCATGCCCGGGGACTGCCCGTTAAGCTTACTTGGGGGGGTCTTCAGCTGAGGGTGATCCCTGCATCAAAACATGCACACACAGTGAGCACAGGACAGTGGGCAATAGGACACATGCAGATTGGACCCTGGGCAGACCTTGCCTTAGAGGACTGTGCTATCACAGGACAGACAGACATTGCCAGGACTGCTGGCATCCTGATGGGTACCTTCCTCTCTCCCAGTTCAATCAGCCAAAGAGCAGCTAGCCTGAGTCTCTGGGCCCTACTCTGAACACTGGGCTTGAAGTTGGGAAGCCTGGTAGTGGACTCCCAGCTCCTTCTCCACTGTCTCTCAGGAAGATGAGGGGCAGCACCTGGCCAGAGCTGACTATTGTTCCCCTGAGGGCACTCTGGAGCTGGTCTCCCCATCTCACCACTCCTGAGAAAACCAAAGTGGCTCCTGCATAGGTGGGCATGCCCCATGGGTCCTTTGTAGCCACAGAGCATAAACAGGGTCTCCTCTCAGGTCTCACCAGAGACCAAGACAAACCAATGCTCAGGCACCTGGGTCCCACCTGTCCTTCCCCATTTTTAAGCATGGATGACCCCTGTTCTGGGGCTGCATGCTCAAGTACATATCAGCCGTGGTTCGTTAATATCCCTCAGTCTTAGCATGATGAGCAAACAGCAAGACCACGGAGGGACAATGTACCTGGGGAGTAGGAGCCCACAGAGCCATGTATGGCTGGCTCCAGCAAGGGCCCTGGGCCAAGTCTGTGCTAGCTCAGCATGTAAATGTGTGTGTTCCCACATGCATATGTACCCAGAGCCAGACCTTCCACAACAGGGTAACTAAGGGGCCTTGAAGGCAGGTGAGGCCCACCCACAGTGCACTGTTCCTGCAGACAACCATAGGTCTCCAGGATGAGCTGGGAGAACCATGCCATAAGGGGCCCAAATGGAGAAACCCATCTACACTTCTGGGTACCCACCTTTGCATAGCCAGTGAGGGTGGCCGGTCCGGGAGGTCCGTGTGGATGAAGGCGACAGCCTTGGAGCCCGTGTAAGAGGGCGATCTGGGAGTGCCTGGTGGGGAAGGCAGGCCCTGACGGACAGGCGACCTGTGCGAACCACTGCCAGGCCGGGGTCCTGGGGCATTGTTGTTGGCCTGGTCAGCCTGTAGGGAGGAAGAAGATGTCCGCGGTGCCCTACTCATGGAGCTCGACAGTGAGGATAATGACGTCTGCAGGGCAGGATTGCGGGCACCACCAAAGCCAGGCCCAGCCACGAGGTCATCCCTGGAGCCATAACGCAGCGCAGAGCCTCGGGGACCTTCCGTTAACACACTGGCCTGTTGCAGGCTGTAGGAGCTGGGTGTGTCATAGACACCAGAATCGCCAAAGAGTGAGTCAGTCTGGGAGCGCAGGAGCCGTTCGCGCTCTTCCCTGTCCTTGCGCTCCTGGATAGAGGCCATGATGGTCCGAGACAGGTTGTCATAGCGCACAGGAGAGGGTTCCCTAGGTCGGGGACCCAGCACAGGGCTGAAGCTGCGAGGTGGGGGCCGTGGTGGATCTGATGGCCCAGGGTGCAGGTAGGGTGAATGGTAGCTGGCCATGCCAACAGAGGAGTGTGTGGGGCATGCATGGCCACTGGGTGAGCCAGGGTTAAGTAGGCTGTCATAGGATAGGCTGCCATTTCGGTTGGGCAGTGCATGAGGAGCAAAGAGACCACGGTGGGGTGTGGGAGGCCCACCTTCAGAATGCAGAGGCTGTAGGGTCATGTGGTCCCCACCCCGCCGGCTGGCAGCCTTGAGACTCAGGGAGCGTAAGGCACCTGAGAAGGCATCCGTGTTATTGAGGGGTGGGGAAGGGGGATAGGTAGGGTGCAGACCACCAGGCCCGTGGTCTGGAAGATCCAGGCTGGGCTCGGACACAAAGTCTAGACTGTGGGTGCTGTCATCTGCCAGAGTAAGGGAGTCAGGACCTGGGACCTGTAGGAGGACAGCGGACTCTCACCATTGCCCACCCCTCATCCCTTACCTGACCCTACAGCACCAAGAACTCTGAGGGTGTGGTTCAGTACAGCAGCCATGGAAGCAAGGGCAACTAACACAATCTACATATCAAAAGTTTCCCATCCCTGCCCACATCCACCCCTCCAGTGCCTACTATGGATGGAAGTCGGAACAGAAGACTCAGCACCACGTTCCTAGAGTTTGTCTCCCAAGGAGAGGTGGTGTGGGGCTTGCCTCTGCCCACAATCAGTAAGATCAGCTACACGGACCCTTCCTAAGACAACCAAGGGTGGGGCTCTGTGTGGAAGACCAGACAGAGCTGCTTTCTCCAGACACAAGGTCTGTGGTCTTGGGTCTCTCCAACCTAGAGTGGCAACAGCTTCTTTAGTCTCTGTGACTAGGATTGAGCTACAAGCCCCTCAAATCCCAAAGTCTGTAAGAGTACAACTGTCCTGGTGTACTCAGGCAATCTTATGGATTCCTTTGTGGGGTACATATCAGTCACAGGAAGGCGGTAACCCAGGAAGGGTGTCCGAAGTCCATCATCCTAACCTACAATCCTCCTGCTAGCCAATAGGGCTACCACATTGCCCCCAGAATGGCCCCTTGCCCACAGAGGCTCACAGTCTCACCCAATGGACCAGATAGGGAAGGAGGTCCCCAGGGCAGAACTGGTCTAGATGTATTAACTAGTCTCCCAGGCAACCTCTAGAAGGGATGGCAGCCTTGGGAACACTCAGGGTTCTGGTCATTCCACAGGCTGTTCCATGCTGCTGACTGTTCCACTGTGGTAGACAAAGAAGTACTTAACTCAGGAAAATAAATGTGCTTTCTCAAACAAACCTTCAATTCTTCTGAGGGCTTCCCGTGGGTCTTACAGAATGACTAATGGTGGAATTCCAGACATCCTAACTGCTAGGGGGCGAAGCTGCCCACCTGGTCTATGGGCAAGGCCAGCCCAGCATGATCTCATCTGCTCCCTTCTAAGGGACCCCAGCTCAGCATGCCCACAGGCTGGAGTCCCGCCAGCATGCCCACGACAACTGTGTGACAAGTAAGACAAAGAAGACAGGACACCACCACCAAACCAGGCTCTTTCCCAGGCGCAGGTCCCTCCCAGAGAGCGGCAGAGCCTGGACTTACCTGCTCACTAGGTCCACAAAAGGGTGCCTTGGGACCAGTGGAGAAAGCTGGCCGGAACTTATACATGGCAGGTGTTGGGGGGCTAGTCCTCTGTACTGATAGGGCGCTCTCTGGGAAGAGGGAGCAGAGTCATGGGTGAGTCACACAAGGGCCAGTCCATGTCCCTTTCCTCAGCTGCCCTCCACCTCACCAGCACTGCCAGGTCTTGGCGTCTTCAGATCTCTTCCAAAGGTGCCAGCTTCTATCTTGGGGGGCAGTGGAGGTCCTAGGTCCAGAGGCTTCTCATCCAGCTGGTCTAGACTGCCCTTGGACTAGCAAAGAGGGAGCAGTGGTGGGTGAAGCGTGTTTTGTTTTTTTTCAAGATGGTTTCTTTATATAGACCTGGCTGCCCTCAAACTCACAGATCCGCCTGCCTCTGCCTCTCAAGTGCCGGAATTAAAGGCGTGCACCACCACACCCGGCTTGAAGTTCAGTTTTTTTTTTTTAATAGTATCGTCCTATGGCTCTAGGCACCTGCCTAGTTCCTCTGCCTCTTCCCGTCCCAATCCCATACACCCCACAGCCCCACTCTCTTCTGTTTCGTTCCAGTCCAGACCCCCACCTTGCTGCGGCCAGCCTTCAGCCCATTGTCGCTAAGTTTGACCTTGAGGGGCACAGCTCGCTCCAGGAGCTCAGGCCTCAGGAAGGGTGGCTTTAGACTCACAGAGAGCGGCATCCTGGGGGACTCCACCACATACCTGTGCCAGGGCAGAGAGGTCAGTGGCCACACAAACAGGCCAGAACAAACAAGGGCAGGGCCAACCCCACCTGGCCAGATCAGAAAGGAACCAGGCTGAGGGTCCGAGGCTGCCCACCCCACACCCAGAACAGGCCTCCTTGTCCCGCTACCCAGCCGGGCCTCACCGGGGCGCCAGGGGACTGCATAACACGTGCTCCACGTTCCCATAGCAGCCTCGAGTGAAGGGATTCACACCCCCGCGGAACTTCCCAGTCACCTGTGGACATGGGACCCCTCAGCCAGCCTGGCCACCCAGGACAGGCAGGGAGCCAGGCAAAGGTAGGGGTCTTCATGGGAGGCAGTGTAGGCACGGTGGGCCCAGCGGTGCCCTATACCCGGGTTATCTTTGCCTGCCCTTGCAGGAGGGTAAAGCACTTCCAGGCCTTGAGTTATTGGTGGCCACAATGTCCACGGGTGGCAAGTGTGCAAGGAATGGGTAGCCGTGGCCCCACACCAAGTACCTCCCCCCACAGCTGCCTAAGTAACCTCACGTGAGGGTTCCTGAGGCCCAGCCCACAGGGTTTGCACCTGCTCATTGGTGGTGCGCCCCCGCGTGACCAGTACCACGTGGAAGCCAGTGAGGCCGATGACAGGGATGAAGAAAAGGCCAGCCACACACATGACAGCCATGCTGGCCCGTTAAGGCCAACAGCTGAGGCAAGAACACGGGGACCCCACCCCCACTGCAGTGACACAGTTCCGTGGTCCCCTCTCGCCTAAGCACAGTGACTCTTCTGTCGGAAGAGTCAGGTACCCACTGACCCCCAGGACACACTGCCTTGGGCTGGACCATGTGAGGATCAAGGATACGTGATGGTGGTGTGGGCAGCTCCCAGCCCCTCTGAGTGGTTGAGCACGTAGACCAGGCCGAAGGCCACCACACCCACCATGTGTGCACTGAGTGACAGCAGGAACAGGAAGAAGTAGCGGTAGTTGCGACGTCCAATGCAGTTGTTGACCCAGGGACAGTGGTGGTCAAAGTCCTGGCAGGGGCAGTGTGTCAGAACGCATGGAGGGTAGGAACTGGGCACAGGGCCTGGTGGGGGGCGGGGCAGGGGTGGTCACCTCCACACAGTTGTCACAGACACTGCAGTGTGAGCAGCGGGGTGGGCGGTAGAAGTGGCATGTTGCACACCACTTCATGCGGACCTGGATACCCCGCACGTCCACATTCTTGTACAGTGGAGCCCGGAAGTCATCCTCCTTGTCCTCGTCCTCGTCCGCTGAACATCAGGAGCCCAGTAGGGTGGCAAGAGTACAGGAAGGTGAGTTTCCTAGCAGGAGAGGACCTCTCTAATCTCTGCCCAGCCCACCTAGTGGGAATCCCAAATCAGCCACTTACACTCTAGTGCAAAGAAGCAGACGAGCTGCCCTATACAGGGCCCTACCTCGAGGGAAGACTCCAGGGTCCATGAAGGTGGCCATGCTGAAGTTGGCCAAGACAAAGAGGAAGAGGATGCCATTGTAGACAGGGATAGCTGGAGACACAGCTCTTGTCAACCATGGGCATCTGCAATGGACAATGGGCAGAGAGCTGGGTCTCGGGGCAGGAGGGAGGCAAAGCCAGGGTTATAAGACACAGCCCCATGTATGCACCTGGGCCTACCAGGCCACCAGCAGGCCACTGGCAGTCACACAGCAGATCTTAGGCCCACTGCTACTCCTTGGTTGTCTCCATCACGTCCAGTGTAGGCTCCTTGGGCTAGCTCTGACCCTGGCAATCCCCAGGGCCATGTCTAGGACATAATTCACAGCTGAGGACATACCTTGGAGAGGCCCATCAGTCTAGGGCTATGGCACCATCAGTCTTGGGCCATGGTACTGGGATGGCCACAAAGCTAAGCCAACCCAGCTGCAACTTGCCCAGGCTGCCATACTCCTACGAGACCCAGACGGAGGAACTGGGAACTCAGAGCTACCCAGCAGCTTGGGTTAGGCCATGGCAGGGTTATGTCTATATGGACTCTTCAGCAGGGGCGCTTTCTGAGGTATGGAGAGCCACAACCCTGCTTCAGCCAGTGCGACATCCTTCTTTTGGACAGCACAGGAGACCTACAAACCCTGGAAAAGCGCACGCCCCTACCAGTACTTCCCATCTCTCACCATCCCACAGTACTTGGAGCCAAGACTGCCTCCTTTTCCAGGAAGCCTTCCTCTAGAAGGCTTCTCTCTGTAGCTTCTCTGTAGGGGCTCTGCACATCTCCCTCAAGCAGACCTGCCTTGGCCCTGATGGGGCCTTACAGAATCCCCTCCAGTGACATGCCAGGTCTCGAGCCCCCAGTCCTGACCCTGCAGTGGCTACTGAAGTCCCCCCACCAGGTTCAAGAAGCTCCTCTGGCCTCAGGCTCCCAGGATTTTTCTTCAGTGTCCTGGCTGCTGAGACGGGTGGTGGGGTACACACAGGGCTTTACTTTCTTGCCCGTGTTTGGTCCTCTGTGGAGCCAGGCCAGTGGGGATTCCCTCGTGGCTGCCCTAACCACAAGACAGAGTGATGGTGGCCGTCTGCAGGCCCTGCAGTTACCCGGCACCAGAGTGCACAGTCCACGCGGTGCGCCCACGCCTGCCTTGGCCAGGAGCCAGGCCCGCCGCCCCAGCAACCACCTCCATGGCAGCAGAACTATTTTTAGTGGGAAGCAAGAGGCTATTTAAAGCTCCTGCTTCCCACGGCAGCACCCTCTATGGGGCCACCAGCCATGACACCCCATCCTCTTCCCTGGCCAGCACGGACATACAGCATGACAACACAGGCCACAGCCATGAAGGTCCAGCAGGAAACAACACCCAACCTGTCACACGACACATTCTACATTCCCAGTCCCTGACAGAGGAACGACACTGAAAACATGTCTGTGACCTCCAGTCCATGCTGTTCAGCAAAGCAACAGTGGCACCCTAAAGTATGGCCAGCCCAGCAACAAAGGGTTCAGTAGGTAGGGAAGACATGCCCAAGAGAAGCAGCCAAGCCTGTTGGATGGGGTCCTTTCCAGCTTGACTTGGGCAGAACACACCAGCTCCCTGTGGTGTACGATGGGAGGAGCTGGTTCCACATGGGTACAATGTAAAAATTCAGACCATTAAACCCTAGTGCCACCTGCAGAAGTGGTGAGGGGTTCCACGGCAGCTGTAATGGGGAGGCAGACACAGGTGTGGAAGAAGCAGACAGGGGTGTACATGGGGAAGCCAGGTACAGGTTCAGTCCTTAGAAGACCTTGTCCTGCACAAAGCCCTTGGTGTTCCTAGCTATGAAGCCTCCCTCTTTGTAAACAAGAAACTGAAGACCACAGGCACTGGGGCCAGGCTGACTTCTGGCTTTCACCTGGGCTAGCCTAATAATCCCTATGAAGTAGAAAGGCCTAGCTCCCAGGGCTGAAGAGTGTTCCCCACCAGCCTGGTAGTCTGTATTCTGTGTTGCCCCTTGAGCCTCAAGCTCTTTACCAGGCCATATGGACCAGACAGTTGCCCGAGTGAGATGCCTGAGGAGCAAAGGGGTACCCTTGAGCCATGCTTGGCAATCCGCATTGGTGGAGTGGGATTGGCGGGGAGGTGCTGGGTAGCCTCTGGTCAGCATGAGCACCACCTGCACAAACATACAGCAGGGCCTGTGGGTGTTGGAAGGTGTCAGGCCTGCTGCACTTTGAGCTGGAAAGTCACTAAGTCGCCATCCTTGCATCATTTCTAAGACCCTAAAGCTTGACCAGGTCCAGACCAAGCGTCTGCCCTCTTTAGGTACTGCTGGAGGCCTTCTGGTCTAGTAGGCCCTCTTAAGGAAAAAAGGACTAGTGTCCTCCCCACCAGGGTCTAGATAGGGTCCAGACTTATAAAGCCTGTGCGCTGAGCAGGGACGGGGGCTGTAGGCAGGAGCACAACACATACTAGCACATGCAGAAACATGGACATGAGCACATGTGAACATAGCATGCTCCAAGGCACATCCACAGAGATTATGTATGCACACAGAAGCACGAATTTGCAACTCGCAAATACATGAAAGCACAGACAGCCATTCCACATGTAAGCACAGCAGACAGCTGCAGACACAGCTACATGCAGGAAGACTTGCATGCAGACGTTTACTGTGGGCACACATATCATGCAGACATACCTGCACACTTGCTCATGCCCAGAGACTACCACATGAGCACACATGAATATACCCACGTGGTACTCCCCATCTCTTCTCTCAGGCTTGTCTAACCTAGGTCAGCTGCCCACAACCCCAGGACTCTCTAGGCTTTCCCACTCCCGCAGGGACAGGGTAAGCATGAGCACACACAAGAATGACGGAAGGCTGACTGGATGTGTGAGGACACACAAAGACACAGAAGAGGACACACCAGCTTTCCCAAGGGACGTGGCAGGCAGAAGCACTGGGTACATATTTGCTTAGTCTTCTACTCAAGAAAGTTACAGTGCTTGCCTGTGGAATTCCCCCTACTCCAGCCTGGGCCTAACAGACACGCCAGGCCAGTCCTCCCTGGTTGGCTCCAAGAGGTCCCAGCTGGAGACAGCCTACATACCCCTGCAGGGACCACTTTGAGTACTGAACTTACAGGTCAGAAAAAGTCAGGGAGACTAAGAGGCCCTGTCTGCAGGTAGGGCATCTGGCTTCCAGTGAGTAGGACAGCTCTACCTAGACACCCCTTTCCTGGCTGGCTCAAGCCTTGCTAGGGACTGGTGTGTGTGTGTAATGTGCCTGTCTGTCTGTCTGTCTGTTTGTGTCTCTGTATGTAAGGTTTCTATGTGTGAGTACGTCTGTGTATCTCTGTGTGTGTGTGTATGTGTGTGTGTATGTGTAGGGTATCTGTGTGTATGTCTCTGTGTGTGTGTCTGTGTGAGATATCTGTGTGTATCTCTGTGTGTATGTGTGTGTAATAGGGTATCTGTGTGAGAGTACGTCTCTGTGTGTATGTGTGTGTGTGTGTGTATGCGCCTGTCTGTCTGTCTCTGTATGTAGGGTTTCTGTATGTGAGTACATCTGTGTGTCTGTGTATGTGTGTGTAGGATATCTATGTGTGAGTATGTCTGTGTGTGGGGGGGGGTATCTGTGTGTGTGTGTGTGTGTGTGTGTGTGTGTGTGTGTGTGTGTGTGTGTGTAGGGTATCTGTGTAAGAGTATGTCCTTGTCTATGTATATCTGTGTGTGCTTCTGTCTGTTTGTCTGTCTGTCTGTGTGTCTGTGTGTCTCTGTGGGAGCCCTGGGGCTCCAAGAACTCTAGTCTGAGACGGCCTCTGAGCAACAGTAATTCAGGCAAGAACACAAACCATCACTAAGTGCCCCACCCAGGTGGAGGTCCAGAGCCCCGCCTAGGCCAGCAGAGACACCGCCCAGTAAGGGGGTGACTTCAGGGACAGAATATCTGCCAAAGCTAAATGTGGAATGGAAAATTTTTACTCAAGACATTTTCTTTTAATCAAGTTCTTCCTTACACTATCTGCGAGCATCATTAGCCTGTGGGGCATCCAGGAACCATGGCAGCAGCCACTCACCCTGGACATCCCAGGACTTGGAGAAGGAGGCAGCTGCCCCCACCTGTCCAATCCCTAGACATTTAGACACACAGAGCAACTGGCTCAGAAAAGCAGCAGCTCCCATCACAAGCGGGACAGCCTGGCAGAAGAGTTCACAGTTTTCACACCTAGGCCTCCTTCCCATGATGCTCCACTCATTACTAGATCTCCCAAGGCTGCCAGAGGCCCAGAGCTGGACTGCCTGCTGTCCCAGACCAGGCTTCTAACTATGCAGAGGGCTCAGGCCCACCTGAGAACCAGCTCTACCTCCCCAGGTGCCCAAATGGCCTAATAGCTCTAGGATTGGCCGCCTGACAGCCATCTCCACCCTCGAGCATGCATTATCCATGTCCTTTTGTAAAGTGGATCTGGGGGCAACCTGGCCTGGAGGAAGCCTTTGGACCCACCCCAGCACCAAACCCAGCTTGGCACTATACCATAGAGAGAGACACACCCCGCAGGATTCCGGGAAAGGGGCTCAGAATTTACCTTACTCTCGCACCCTACCTCCAGAGAGCCAAGCCATGTCTCACACCCTGCCTGCCCCTGGCCGCTTCTACAAAGAGCCTGCATGGTGGCTGGGCCTACCCTCTGGGTGAGCTGGTTTGGGAGGGGTGTCCCTGATACTTCGGTCCTCAGGCTCCCCTTCTTAGCTGACCCACTTGTCCTTGGCATGTAAGTAAATTGTGCCCTGAAAGGAGCAGTTCACACTCAGTTGTACAAAGAGGAGACATGGGGGATACTCACCTCCAGGAAAAGTCCCAGGACCCTGTACAGGCCCCAAGGGTAGGTTGGGGAACTACTCCCTTTTCTTGGTGTCTGGGGTGTCAGTGGGCTTGGGCAGAAACAGGGCAGGAGGATACCAATCCTGTTCTGAAAAAGATACCTAACCCAGTATGGCTACCAGACTGGCCTGGACCCTGGCATAGCCAACATCAGCACTGCTGCCTAGCAGAGTCCTTTCTGAGAAGAGAGCCACCTTGAGTCCCCCCAGCAGAGCCAGCCATACCCACACCTCAAGGACTCACACAAGGGGCAGACGAGGATATACACAGACTGCGTGGGGCCTAACTGCAAGGCCAGCCTAAGTCAGGGTGGGCTACCCACAGGTTGAGGTGCTATCCCCTAAAAAGAATCCCACACCTCAAGAGCACCAACAAGTATGGACCCAGAACTCCAGCTTCAAGAACAGCAGCAGAAGCACCACCCAGGAGAATGGGAGCAAAGAGAGAGAATAAAGCTTGGGGGTGGGTCAGGTTCCCAGAAGCCACCAAAGACGGCCCCTCGGAAGCCACAGAAGAGAGCAGGGGGCAGAGGATTTTAACTTCTCTTAAAACTTTCATTCCCACATTTCATGACTTAATTCTAAAGTTCTGTTACAAGACACTGACCTGTACCTGAGACACCCCACTGAGACAGAACCCCACTCTGACCTCTGAAAGACTGAATTTTCCAAGATGTGTTTTCTCTAGCCCTAGTTCCCCAAGCCCACCTACCACCACCCCTTCGTGTCCCCGACATCTGAGTGACAAGAATACACAGACTGTCTGGGGCCAGAAATAAGCCCGTCCACACAGGCCTTTTTTAAACTTGCTCTTTGCAGCCGGTGGCACCCACCCAACCCCAGCCTCCAGGTAAGGACTCTCCTCCCCCAGCAGGCACAGAATTCAGACTCCCACAAATGCTGCTCAAGTGGAAAGGGTGGCTCGGGTCCACTCCAGGCTCACATCGGGGCTGTCCAACCTGGAAACAAATGACCATTCCCCTGGTCACCTGGACTGTGTCAAGGCTTTGGAATTGTAGAAAGAAACGAGTGGTCAGGGATCTTCAAGAATACCACTAAGACCCCATGACCTGTGAACCAGCCTGTGTCAAGAAATTGAGGCTGGAACCACCGGGTGCCAGGTTAGCAAGAGTGCTCCCTCCCCACAACTGGTGGCCTGGCCTCCGAGGTCTTTTCGTTCCTCATGCCTAGAAGTGTAGGTATCGGAACCTGGGTGAAGCCTGGACTGGAACCTCTAACAGTATTGTACTCAAAGAGGGCAAAAGGCCCTCGCCAGGCCGGGAGTGGCCAGCTGCAACTGTGGAGCAGGCCACACCTACGCGGGAATCGCCGGAATAACTTGGCTTTGCATGCTGGCCGCGACAAGGGGGCTCACAGCTCCCATTCTGCCTGCGAGGAGGGCTGGTGACACTGGGTGACTCGCGTCCCCTCCAAAGCACCGCGGGAAAGGAAGGGCTGCAGCCACACCCAGGGCCTGTTAGAACGCACAGAGGGGCCAGGCATTCACCTGTCCGCGCTCCCGGGACGCAACCCCTGGGCCTCGCCGCCTCCTGCTAATCCGCCCAGCCCGCCGTCGTCCCCGAGGGGCACGTGCACCCACTCGCTCTCCCCGCCCCGCGCTGCCCCCAGGCTCTGGACCCGGCGCAGACTCACGTGAATACGAAGAAGAGGGTGCTGGAGCCAACCAACAGCGCAGCGGCCGTGGCCACCGGGATGTACTTGGCGGGTTTGAGGCGCGTCCCGGGGCTGCGGGGCATCCTGGGCGCCGCGCCGCCGCATCCCTCCCCGGGGCCGGGCGGGCGGGACCGGCCGGGTCGGGCCGGGGTCGGGCGCGCGGGCTGGACGGCGGCGCAGGATCCGCGGCAGCGGCAGCGGAGGAAATCCCACCCCACGGGCGGCGGCGGCGCGCTGATGTCAGCGCGCCCCTTAAGGTGGACTCGGCGGCGGGGCCGCGGCGGGGGCGGGCCGAGGGCGGAGCGCCGGCCGCCGACTCCTCTTGGGGACCAGCCCGCCGCTCCACGCACGCGCTGCCTCCTAATGTACTTGCAGGACCGTGGGAAGTCCGGCTTTTTTGCTTGTAGCCGCAGGCCCTAGCCCGAGACCCCTCTTGGGCCTATGTTCTCCCCAAGCACAGTCCCGGGGCAGGCTGAAGGTCCCCTGGCAGTCACTAGAGAGTTGGGGAAGATTGCTGTGACAGGGTAGGGGCATCGTGGTTATCAAAAACCTTACCCAACTCGCAGCCCTCCAAACCCTACAGTTGGGCCACCGAGTTCCTCTGCGTCCTAACTCAGGCCGCAAGCTTGACTGAGGGCATGTGTAAATAGGAGACGGAGAAATGTCTTTAGAAGGCTGGTGCCCTAAAGGAAGCGCCCTGCGCTGCCCAGGTCTTCAACAGAGGGTGCGCATGCTCCCCACCCGCGGGAAATCCCACCTGCCAGCACCAGGGCGGTGCTGCTTAAGGTGGACCGACCTTCCAAGGATGCTGCAGTTGTGGCAGGCAGGCTAGACGTCTGCATTAGCTTCCCCTGGCAGATTAGGCTTAGTGTGTTTTGTGTAGGAACTGGTCAAACTCCACTGCCTGCTCTGGTCACTCCAACACAAGGGAGCAGCGTCTACTCTGAATCCTATTCAAGGCCAGGGCAGGATGCTGGCTGGTGATTCTCCAGTATGAAAGCACTCCTCTATCTCCCACCCCTCCCTTAGCCGCTGCTATTTGCTTCTGTACAGCCAGAGCCCAGAGTCCCAGAGCCTACCCCTCCCTGCCATAGCCCTGGGGCTCATTGGCCTGGAGGCCCACAGCTCAGAGCTGGATCCCTTAATGTAGAAACATTTCATCAGCATAAACAGTGATGTATTTCTCTCAAACTTCTGTTGGTTATTTGATGCCAGAAGACACGGGGGTCATCAAGAATTCCTCCAGCATTGATAAAATACAATTAAGGAGCCTCAGGGCACATTGGCAAGCAGAGTGCACACCCTCCCTCTCTTCTGCTCTCAGGTACTATTCTTCTGGCCCTCTGCACTAGGCACACAAGTCAGTTAAATTCACCCCACCTATAGCCTGAACTTTGCTCTTGTCCTTCTGCAACCCATAACACAGAAAGCTCAGGACCTCCATGGTCCTCTCTCAGGAGACTCCCCCACTCAGCCCCGACCCCTGCAGAGTTCCTCTGGGTTGGGGTTCTACTCAGATGTTGTATGTAGGGTACCACTGCCACAGCCATGTAGAAAAACAGCAAATACTGCTCATGGAAGAGACTACTTGCCTATTGAGATCCTTTTGGTTAATGTACATTCCCAGACAGAGGTGTCCTGTGTGGCAGACCCAGCTGCTGAGGCCAGAACCCAGTGTGATGATGGCACCTTTCTTCCTGAATAGGGCTGGCAGGAAACGTGGGCACTGTGAGGCCCAGGCAGATCTCCTTTACCAGAGTAGCCATAAAACCCACAACTGGTACAGGGGGAAAGGAAATGAAACGAAAGTGGAAGGTGGCAGTCAGCCCATTGCAAGGCCTGAGAAGGAGGTAAAGGCAGCACAAATGGGGCTCTGCCTTCCCATGCTTTCAGCTATCCAGACTCAAAAATTATTGAATAGAAAATTCCAGAAGTAACTCAAATTTGTGTACTGTTAGCTGGATGTGGTGACTCTTGTAATGGCAGCCCTTGGAAGACCGAGGCAGGAAGATTGCTTCAGAGTTCACGTCTGGCCAGCCTTGACTCTACATGGTGAAACCCATCTCAAAAACCAAACAAGCTGGGTGTGATGGTTCACGCCTTTAATCCCAGGACTGGGAAGACAGAGGTAGATGAATCTCAAGTTTGAGGCCAGCCTAGTCTACATAGTAAGTTCCAGGCTAGCCAAGTTATGTAACAACAAACAAAATATTAGAGAAGGGCAGCTTGCTGGTTCCTGGCCGCCCGGCTAGCTTAGACCTGAAATAATCACACAGAAACTGTATTATTTAATTCACTGCTTGGCCCATTAGCTCTAGCATCTTATTGGCTAACACTTCCATATGAATTTAACCCATTTCTATTAATCTGTGTATCGTCACATGGCAGTGGCTTTCCAGCAAAGTTTCAGCATGTCTGACTCTGGCAGAGGGTCCATGGCTTCTTGCTGACTCCGCCCTTCTTTTTCCTAGCACTCAGCCTAGCTTTCTCTGCCTACCTAAGTTCTACCTTGCTATAGGTCCAAAGCAGTTTCTTTATTCATTACTGGTAATCATAGCACACAGAGGGGATTCCCATATCACCTCCCCTTTTCTGTTTAAATAAAAAGAGAAGTTTTAACTTTAACATAGTAAAATTACATATAACAAAACAGGTGTCAAACAAGAATTACAGTTACAATATTTATATCTACTTTATCTTTTATCATAACTAAGGAAAACTATAACTATCTATCTATTCTTCAACTCCATCAGAGACTCCAGAAGGATATAATATTACATAAGTAAACAGGAAGTGCATTGCAAGAAGCTTCCAAAATTTTAGAACTGACAGAGATATCTTGCTGCCTGGACAGTCACCAAAAGTTCTTCTGTACCATTGGGGCATCCATCTTTAGCCCACAGGCCCATAGTATCCAGCAGACTTTTTCATGAAGCAGGAAATTTCAAAGACAGTTCCACCTATACTGGCAGTTTGTCACATTTTTCTGTGTCCTGCAGAATGTCTGGCAGACTTTCATGAAGCAGAAACCCTGAAGGATCATCTCACCTTTAGACAAGTTCAGCAGTCATTTCTTTGTGGGTCCTGCATATCCAGTTCAACAGTCCAGGCAGGAGCAGTTTCTTGCCCAAATAGCTAGCAAACTCCATAAGGAGCCTTTTTGATGTCCATCTTCCTCTTGAAGTAGCTTGTGCTGCCAGGAGCAGATGTGTCTCATTATCATGAAAAGTCCTAAGTTATTAAAACATTTTAAATGCCATATTCTGAAGGTCTCTGAAAGATTTGAAGAATACCTATCTAACTGAAATATATCTCTATACATCTAGAAAATCTAACTGACTACAAGCTTGACTATTATAGATGAGTATCTATTAACTTATATTTCTTAATTATACATTACATTTTTTTTAAATATTTATTTATTTATTATGTATACAATATTCTGTCTGTGTGTATGCCTGAAGGCCAGAAGAGGGCACCAGACCTCATTTCAGATGGTTGTGAGCCACCATGTGGTTGCTGGGAATTGAACTCAGGACCTTTGGAAGAGCAGGCAATGCTCTTAACCGCTGAGCCATCTCTCCAGCCCCCTACATTACATTTTTAAATGAGCTACCCAAACACAATACCTTAATCAAGATCAGAAATACATATACATATAACAAAATTGACCTTAAATTTGTATCAATAAACCAAGATCCATACCAATGCAAATTATTCATATCTATATCATATCCCCCTTTAAATGTAAACAAACATTTATAGACAATATTTGGGAATATGGGTGTAGTTTTCTCCATACTGCTTCCTGCTGATTGTTGGCCGTAGTAATTTTTGGGGGGTGTTTATGGCAACTTTCGGGGGAGGGTCTTGTTACATCAAACCACACCAGTCTGGAAGCAATCCACAGGTTCTCATCCTCTGTGGAAAAAAGAAAAGAACCTCTTTTCCAAAGCAACATATCATTAGACCCAAATTTGGAAGTCATGATACCTTTATAATATACATGCTGGTTTTGCTTAATAGCCCATACAATGAAATGTCTCTCTGTACTTAGCTCATTCACAGTCAAAAAATTCAAAGATAAGACAATATAAATAATACAGACTCTCTGTGAATTTTCCATTTTTACATGGCTTATTTTTCTTTACTCCTTTTAATCTATGACTATCTTTAAAAACTATACCCTTTTGGGGGCTGGAGAGATGGCTCAGCGATTAAGAGCATTGCCTGCTCTTCCAAAGGTCCTGAGTTCAATTCCTAGCAACCACATGTTGGCTCATAACCATCTGTAATGAGGTCTGGTGCCCTCTTCTGGCCTTCAGGCATACACGCAGAAAGAATATTGTATGCATAATAAATAAATATTTTTTTAAAAAAACCTATACCCTTTTTTTGAAGCATTAACTTTATTTTATGACTCTCTATACTTTTTCTTTTCTCTTTCAAGCCTATGTACCTTTATCCAACACTATGATTCATCTGAATTTGTCTTTATTGCATATCTGTACTTCTTTACTGTCCAGGAGCGCTTTTTAAAATGCTAAGCGCTTCTTAAAACCTAAGCTACGCCAATACTATGGTATATACTGCACTTCTTGTCTGCCCAGTCTAAAACTTAAGTTGCATTATTACTATGGTATATACAGTACTTCCTGTTTGTCCCACCCAGTCCAGCGTGGCCTAGCTGCTCAAACATCTGAGAGCCACACATACTGCCTGACTTTTAGACACACAGCTGGCCCATGTTGCCATCAAGCAAGCTGTGCCCCATCCAAATGCTCCGTCTCCAGAAAGAGCCAGAGGTCATGCTGGCAACACATCCCAGAAAGCTGGCATTTCAAAACGACACTGCTTTTCTGCTATCACTGAGTCAGGAAAACCTCTCTTAAAGGAGCTGCTGCATGCAGCCAGCAAACAGCAAGAAGCCGTGTTAAACTCTGTATTTTTGTGTCTAGAATTCCTTTTCAAACTCTCTCAAGTTTTACATGGATTTAGTCTACCATGTTGGTGTGCCAATCTGTTGGAGGAGGCCACTTGTTCTTCCCAGATGCACGGCTAGCTAGCTTAGACCTGAAATAATCACACAGAAACTGTATTATTTAAATCACTGCTTGGCCCATTAGCTCTAGCTTCTTATTGGCTAACTCTTACATCTGAATTTAACCCATTTCTATTAATTTGTGTATCACCAAGTGTCAGTGGCTTACTGGCAGTTTCGGCATGTCTGTCTCTGGAGGAAGGTCCATGGCTTCTTCCTGACTCCATCCTTCTTTTTCCCAGCATTCAGCCTAACTTTCCCTGCCTACCTAAGTTCTACCTTGCTATAGGTCCAAAGCAGTTTCTTTATTTATTAAATGTAATCACAGCACACAGAGGGGACTCCCATATCAACAAAAGGGTCAGGATGTAGCTCAGTTGGCAGAATGCCTGCCTAACAAAACCCAACACCATATAAACAGAACATATGTACCTAGTCCCATCATTAGGAGGTAGACACAGGATTCAAGGTTATCCTCTGCTACACACACCTTCAGGCCAACCTGGGCTGAATGAGTCTCAAGTCAACCAACCAACCAACCAACCAACCAACCAACCAACCAACCAACTGCACTTCTCTGTCTTGAATGTGAATTCCCTAGGCTTACCTAGTTTCTATTGTAGCCTTGTGTTTCTACAGTAGTGATTGCCAGAGACCTGGTAAAGCAAAAGGCCAAAGTGTTCTACATAGTTAGGTAAGAACCTGTGCTGAGCACGCCTTTAATCCCAGCACTGGGGGGAAGGGGGGGGGGGCGGAGACAGGTGGATCTCTGAGTTCAAGGCCAGCCTGGTCTATAGAGCTAGTTCCAGGAGAGCTAAAACCCTGTCTCAAAAAACAAAAAATCTGTGTTGAGGTTGCTAAGACCTACAGTAAGCTATTTAGACTATATTTTTTAACCTTATTGCAGTTTATCTGACTTCATCTCCCACTATGCCTAACTTATAAACAGGGCTTGGCATCCCCTAAATTTGCAGTGTCTATTGGGGGTCCTGGAATATCCCCTATGGATAAGAGGGTGCTACTGTATGCTTGTGTTGTTTTGTAGACAGGATTTCTCTGTGTAACAATCCGAGCTGTCCTGGAACTCTGTGTAGACCAGGCTGGCCTCGAACTCACAGAGATGCACCTGCCTCTGCCTCTCAAGTGCTGGGCTTAAAGGAATATGCCACTACTACCCAGCTACCTGTGTGTCTCTTATAGTTCTAACTCCTGATAAGACCCCACTGCCTCTGCCTTCCATTGCGTCAGGACACAAATGCCAGCCAGGCTGGGTAGCTTCAACAATTCATTGATATCCTCCAGTCCATTGTCAATAGGGCAGACTTGGACCAATGCATGTTCCTTTCAGCTACACCTCCAAGTGTGAACAAGCCACTTCCTTAAGTACACCAGAATACAGCTTGAGCACAGACAGCAGTGTCCCCTAACCATTTTGGAGGGGCTTTTCTGTATCTGCAGCATGGAACTCTTTTGGGTTTGACTAGAGACTTATGTTATGTATGGAGGCCACCAGAGATACATGGGAAAAATGCCAAACTCTGGGAATGGGAAGAAACTTTCTACTTGGTGAGCATTCTCCCACCCCAAAGGCTCATTTGCTTGTTTCAACTCAAGATAAAGGTTACTTTCCACTATGTCAAAAATCAATGTCCCAGCCCAGGGCTTCCCTTGAGGAAGATCACGCAGCCCTTTTATGAAGAACATTGAAGACCGCATGTGGTCAGTGTCACAAATTCCAGTTCATCAGGCCCCACAATGTGTGCATATCTCTTCCTGGGATGGAGAAAGCCAAGAGACAGCCAGTAGTCTTTAGTTGGCTTTTAAAGATCAGCTGGGGGGATGAAAAGGTTCTTTTGCAGCAGGTGGGGTAGTATGAACATAAAGTACAATATGCCTATATGGAAAACTTTGAATGCTACCTTTTAAGTTTTTAAAAAAGAAAAGCTGTATTTGTAAACACACCATGTCTGACAAGGTCAGACACAACAGGGTCAAAGACAATACACAAATTGACAGGTGGAGACCCATCCTCTTCAAGTGCTTTTGGCATATGTTAGGGGTAATCAGCAAGAGTAAGAGACCAGCTCCTCTTCTTATGGGAGCAGGGCCCCCATGGCTCCTGTCCTGTCATAGGTAGGGCTGGTGCAGCTCCTGAGGCCAGCCCATTATACAGCGTATCAGGGCTCTCATTCATATATATGTGTATACACACATACACACTTGCATGCACTACCTGGGAGAGGCAGAGTGTGTCTGACTCCTTGGAGCTTAATTGTAAGCAGCTTGGTGTGGGCATTTAGAACTGAATTCGGATCTTCTACAAGAGCCATTTCCCCAGCCCCACACATAAGTTTTAGACACAAGCCCGGAAGGCTCAAACCCTTACAAGTGTTATTTGAAGATGTGTTGAAGCATATAATGGTTTCCAACAGGAGGGTTAAAGGGCTAGTAACAGCTACACCGTGACACAGCACTAGAATGGCTATCCATCTCCAGGGTGGCCTTTCTCTCCACTGAGCTCAGTGCTACCTTATTAACCATAGCCAACCCAAACCAGTTTTTCCTAATAGCCACATCTGTTTGTTTACCTACTACCTCCCTTCACCGGGTTACTCTAGTGGTCTTCCTTCATGTCCCTCCAACACACAAACACACACAAAATCTACAAAGGGCACAAATAAATAGTTCTGGCTGCAAGACAGCAGCACACTTTGGCCCCGAATGCCAGCCTCAGCCCCACTGGGCTCTTCAGCTGCCATCACACTCACCTAAGTGGCTTCTAGGAACAGCTTGGACAAACCAGGCCATAGTGTTCATTGCTCCCTAAAGAGCAATAGCAGACACACCACTTGATTCTCCTAAGAAACCAGCTTCACAGACCTGCGATGCACACTCAGGTACACAGGTGACCAAGGAGGGCTCCAGGCACAGCTCCCCTTCCCCAACACAGCCTTGCTAGTTGGTCCAGGTTTTCAAAGGTATTTTTATTCACTATTTTTGATGACTATAAATAAGTGTTTCCACTATGGAAAAGAAAGTTAGCACAGTACATTTTCATGACTGGGGAATGGATTTCTGAAGTCATGTTCAATGGTGTCAAAACTTAAGGAGAAAAGAATTAAAAAAAAACAAAAGAAAACAAAAAACCCCTGAAGGTTGGAATTCAGTTCTTTATAAAGTCCCTTGTAAAAACAAAACAGAATAAAAACAAACCTTAAAGGGCAGGGAAATTTTTTTAAAAGAAAAAGGAAGGAAAAGGACAGATTCATTGCTTCTCCTCAGATTTCTCTTCAGCCTCATCTCTGGCCTCCCTCACAGAAAGGGCTTCCAGCTTCTCAGCCACCTTTTCAGCATTATCATTTTTGCCTGGTCCTGCAAAAACAGGCAAACGCAGTAAGACACCAAACAGAGAAATCTGGTTGTGAGATTGTACTACTCTCGGCACTCAACCAGTGCAGGCTCAACCTGTTCCCTAAGCATCACCCACCACTCTCCCCAGATGGGCACAAGAGGCCCCAACAAGCTGCTGATTACCACCAAGCTGTTCAGTGATCTATGGTCACTTACTAACACAGGTCTCATCTGCCCCAGAGGAACAGGACACACAATTCTTAGAGAAAGAAAGGAGTATCTGAAAAGCCCTTTCGCCCCTGGTAGGTTCCCGAAAGCTGTAACTCAGCTCTGTACCTGAAGTGAGCAAGAACGCTATGAGGCCAACCTGCAGTCAAAGCCTCCAAGGAATCACCATGTCCCCAGGTAGCTGTATGACCCCCAACAGGCAGAGGCAGCCACAGCACCCTGGAATGTTTCTTTGGCAGACAGAAAAAGCACCAGACTGGAGCTGCATGCAGTCAGGTGCAGAGTGAATCTGCAAAGAAGTTCCAGCACCCACCCTCATCACCCCAGGACACCACATCACCTTTCTTTTCTCTTTCTTCAATCTCTTTCCTGCATTCTTCAAACTTTGTCTTGAACTTTTGTGCATCTGCAGAAAGAGAAGGAACTGAAGGAGTTCTCAGAGTATACTGGTGACATCCTGAAGTTCTCAAGAGCCAACTCATAGTTCCCAATAGCAATTTCTCTCATTCTTTTTAAAGACAGGCTCTTGCTACGTAGCCCTGACTGTCCTGGAAGAGATCTGCCTGCCTCCGCCTCCCAGGTGCTGGGATTAAAGGTGAGCACCACCAAATCCAGCCCCAATGGCAGCTTCTGACTACCTAACACCTGCAGTGACTGGTTACTGAGTCTCTCCTGAGGCCAGTGACTGTCCTCAGCTATCTATCAACAATCAGATGACCAAGGGCCAAGGCCCTTCCTACTATAGGCTCTACTCTTGTTGGAAGGGCTACCAGAGATACACTATACTCCCAGAACAAGGGAAGGCTCACTTTCACAGGAGCACCAGCCACTAGGGCACTGGCCATGGTACCTGCTGACTCTCCACGATCCTAGGGCATAGCACATGGGGGACTAGAAAAATTCCCCATGGAAGAAAGATCAGCCAGGGCTTGCAGATCTCTGCAATCTTGGCTGGAACAGGTGCCTAAGCATCCATAGGGGACATCAATGTCCCAGTCTTGAGGAACCAGAGACCCAGCAGAAGCAGCAGCAGGAGGAAACTCTAGGGTGTGTCTCTGTTCCACACACCGGATGGGAATCAACTGGATGCAACAACTGTTTATACAGACCCCCTAGGATCTCACACAGCAGGCGACCCACAGTTGGGCAGGTTCTCCTTACTCTCAGCATTTAGGAAGCGGATGGCAAGCAGTTCAGGCTTGGGGCACTCATCTGCAAAGTCGGCGTGAGTATTCCAGACCCAGGCACGGTCGCTGCCAGCATTGGGCTTCAGCTCCATCATTGGTGTGACTAGAAGACAGAAGACTGTGAGAACAGCGGGACCCTCGGCCAAACCACTCAGCCCTCACTCAGAGCAACCTGCTAACCAAGTGAGGGAGGGACCTACTTCAACCAACATGGAATTTGATCCAAGTTGTTGTACCTGACTACCCACCTAGCCAAGCAACCACCATACTGGGGGGTTCAACTGTACCCACTTACAGATTATCCCAGCTGGATTTGACTGTTTATTTCCCTAAGGGTGAAGAGAGTCAAAGATCCTCACCCTTGTAACCACTGGTTGTATGCAACTCTGTCCTAATTCCATGTGTCCTCCTCCAGGAGGGGCTAGAGTATTAGGTTGGGAAAGACTCGGGCAGAGGGGCTCCACCTTTAGAGAAGCCATCATCCCTGCTAAGTCAAGGCTTTCCAGGTATAGCCTGATGGGGTGAGGAGTACTCACACCCCTGTAAGTAACATCTCACCTCTGACCTTAGGAAAGGCCAATAAATTCATTGTTTCCCCAGAGGAAACTCTGGTGGCAGCACACCTTCATTTGTCATTGGGACCCTGGCATAAGTGCAGACATTGCTTATGTCTGCCCCTGGGAAGGAATTTTACCACAGGTCTACACAACTCTAAGCCCTATGCAAACCACATCCTTAAAACCAGGATAATCCTTATGTGGGAACAGGCTCAGGACCCTGAAGCACAGGTTCTGTCTGCTGATGTTTTAAGGATAGCCACTCAGGCTCAAACCTTCCTAAGGGCTTTGCCCAACATATGGCTAAAACACATGCCCACACCAGCATGAACCTGGCTGACTTAAAGATGGGAACACAGAGGTGAAGGAGCTTGAAAGCAGGAGTATCACATGATGCCACTACTCAACCCTCTATAGTCCAGGAAGGTCTGAGGGGTAAGAACACAAGTAGCAAACACTGGAATCTCAGGATAATGTTAGTATGTCATGAAAACAAGCCATGGCTCATAACAAGCATGTTTATTCTGAATCCCTCAGGTCCTACTTAACCAAGGAGAACCGAGGGGGAAGGTTATAGCACCAACAGATAGTTGCCAGCCTCTGATCCCTGTACCCTGGCAGCATTTCAAGGATTCTAGAGGCCCATGAACCAATCTGACCACTCCTACACGACCGCCAAAGCTGGAGCTCAGGGAGCTGAGCCATCACAGCCCATGGTGGTCTCAGGAACTCTGCACAGCACTCCACTTGATGCCTGTAGTGGTCTGAATGAGAATGGCTCATGTTTGCGCGCTTGGTTCCCAGTTGAAGAACTGTTGGGAAGGATTAGGAGGTGTGGCCCTGTTAGAGGAAGGTCACCGGGGGTGGGCTCTCAAGTTTCAAAAGCTAATGAGACTCAGTCCCTCCAGCGTCTCTCTCTGCCCCCCCCATAGACTAACCCTCTGAAAATGCAATCAAGTCCCAATTAAATGTCTTCTTTTAGAAGAGTTGTTTGATCTTGGTGTCTCTTCACAGCAATAGAACAGTAATATGCCCGACCTTGACTCACAACAGCCAAGGGCCTGTGAGATAAGCAAGATAAGGACAAGGAGTTCCACCCAGGTGGAGAGACCACTCTGGAACCTAGCTAGGCTTTGAGAGCAGCCCCCCGCCCCGCAAAGGAATGCCCCAAACTGGGACTGAGGGGAGACTGAGGCAACGGTGAGGGAGAGAGGGAGGGAGGATCAAGGTCTTTCTCAGTCTCTGCCTCAGCAAAACCCACCTTTTAAAGCCCTAACTGCACCCTTACCTATAGTCAGCTAAAGTACCCAAGACAAAAGATCCCGATCAGCTAGAAGGTAGAGATTCGGGGTCTGTAAGGCTGTGCCAGTAGAAGCACTTCCCAAAAGTCTGACTAGTTCCACCCCAGAACCCACAAGGTGAAAGGAGAGAGCCAGTTCCTATAAGTTGTCCTTCAACTGTCACAGCCAAGGCACAGGTGCACACAAATGAAAGAAAACAATGCACTTAGATAAAAGCACTAGCTAGACAAGCTCGACTCCAGAACACACATAAAGGCGTTAGGGAAGAGTAGATTCCACAAAGCTGTTCTTTGTCTTCCATATGCAAACTCACCTGGAGGATAATATTTTTAAGTTTAGAAAAATATAGATTTTTGCACTAGATCTATCAGGATCAAAAGCCCCCTAAAATGATCTAAAGAACCTCTGAGACAAACAGGGAAGGGACGGCTTGTTGAGACCTCGTTCTAGATCCACAGGGCCACATCTGGCCAAGAGCCCTCCTCCTTCACCTTCTTCCTAGCACTGTTCCCTTCCTGTATCATCTCAGGCAACAGCTGGGAGTAGAGCATGATCAGAAAGTGAAAACACAGCTTTGGCACCAGACCCCCACAACTTGCCCAGATAACATACAAACACGTATGCATCACCATCCAACTCTATCCTGGAGTTCTACATCTGCCCTAGATCTATCTTGCCCACAGCCTGCATTCTGTAAGCTTCACTGTCAGAGTTCAGAGGCCTGTTTGAAAGATACTTTAAGCATCACAAATATATCCCTCTCTCCCCTGGTAACCCAGCTCCTAGAGTTCCAGGGTGTAGACCTGAAAGACCACCTACTATAGTGGTTGGCGCATATCTTCAGAGTCTTGTCCCTCCTCATGAGAAGGCGGATGGTCCCTTTCTCCTTATGCTTCAGGAGTTTGACATCACCAGTGCCTCGCTCCTTCCATTCTGGGAGGTCATTCTCTGAAGCAAACCGGAATAGCTTTGCCCGCCTATAAGAAAAGCCAGTAAAGAAACACTTAAGACAGGGAGGGAACTCACACCTGGATCAACTGCCCCAAAAGAAAACGTGTTCTCTGGGCGCTAAACATAGGGTACTGCTGGACACTGGGTCCTCACCAAATTTTTCTAAGGTCTTTGGGTGCCAAAAATTACTAGTCAAAAAACCGCCCAGGAGAGCACAACAGCCCAACAAATTCCACATTGCTTTTATTTTACAGCCAGAAAGCTATTCATAGCAGAAGCATTTTCCTCAGGAGAGGTACCTAAGGGTACACATGGCCCAGGGCGGGTAAAGAAGCGCCAGCGAGCTGGATGGTCCAGTCACACTACATGAGCACCCTTTACACAAAGTCTTAGGGATATCATCCTCCACAGGCCCAGCACCAGCTTCCTGTCAGGAGGAACCTGTTGCAGCCACCAGGGTTCAGGCACCTAGCGCCAGCAATGAATCCAGTTCTTTTGTCCCTCAAGCAGGGCCAACACCCTTCCTCTGCAACCCTCACCTGCCTCTCCTCTGCTAAAGTCTCTGCTCTCCTCCAAACTCGGTCTCAAGGGATACGTCTTCACCCACTTCTTAAGAGAAAGCCCTGGTGTAGGGCACAAGAGGCTGGTCTCCAGAGCTACACCAAGGACACTGCCCAGGAAAGCAGTCCTGTCAGCACTGCATGGACGAAATCAAATGCTACCTAACTCAAATGGATGCCACCCTTGCCCAGGGCTATAGCACAGAGCTCTGGCCCACCACCTTCTGGGTACAAAGGTATATTATGGGCTCTCCTTGAGCAGCCCCCTCCCCCCCACAACTTCAGAGCAGATGTACCTTAATCTGACATTTTAGGTATACTTGAAGGCGGAAGAGGGAATGCCAGAGACAGTAACACAACCTTTGCTACAATGTACCTGAACCCCAGTGTCCAGCAATTCTGAGCACAGGAAACAACAAGCCAGTCTCTGCTGTGATGTGAAACCAGATACAAGATATCTTATGCTCAGTTGCTGTCTTGGCCTGAGAGTACAGGCTTGTAATCCTAGATATTAAGGAAGCTAAAGCAGGTAAATGGTAAGTTCAAGACCAGGTGTATAAAATTGGAGCAGGGAGGGGGCAAGAGATGCATCTCAGTACAGTACATGTCTAGCATGTGTTCAATCACCAGGCCAGTAAACAAGACAACAGCAAATCCAAAGTTTACTCAAGTATTGCTACAGTTCCTCACTGAAGGTTCTAAGAGAGAAACACGTGGTAATTTCAAAAAAGCATTTTTGATAGCTAAGACATTTCCACTAGCATTCTGTGTTAAGACACAGTACCAGGAATGCATAGGTTGTAGCTCAATTTGTCTGCTGTGGTTTGAATGTGTCCTTACAGTTTAGGCATTAACTCAATTTCCAAATTCACATTAATAATATTTGAAGCATCCTTTAGAAGTAAAGATGATCAGATGAAATCACGAGGACTGAGGACAGGGGCCGAACAATGGCACTAGAGGGTATGTAAAAGACGGAAGGTAGCAAGTTCCCTGATACATGGCCACATTAAGATGTGACTGAGGCCCATACCAAAATGCTAGCACTATGCTCTCAGATCTCGGACTTCCTAACCTGCAAAACCATGAGCTGGAGGCTGGAGAGATGGCTCAGCAGTTAAGAGCACTGGCTGTTCTTCCAGAGGACCACATGGCAACTCAAAACTGTCTGTAACTCTAGTCCCCAGGGATCCGCTGCTTTCTTCTGGCCTCCTTGGGCACCAGGCTGCACATTGTGTAGAGACATCCACGTAGGCAAAACACCCATACACATATAAAATTAGAAAAAAAACCAAACAAGAGCTAAACCAACCTGTTCTTTAAGGATACCCAGTTAAGGCAACAGAAAACAAGGCAGAAAGAAAGAAAAGGAAAGAAAGAAGTTAAGATTCCTGCTCAAGAAAGGAAGGAAGCTCCCACCCCCAAGAAAGGGTCTCACAATGTAGCCCTGGCTGTCCTGGAACTTACTCTGTAGACCAGGCAGGCCTAAAAAGCCCACAGAAATCTACCTGCTTTCTATCTCCTGAGTGCTGGAATTAAAGGTGCCTGTTACAGCACCTGCTGGGATTGCTGATTCTTGGAGGGAAGGTGCAAGATCAGCTGGGGAGACACCCAGGTGACAAAACTATGTTGGGGACATCCTTCACATCACTGGCCCCAAGGAAGAAAAGGTTTGGCAGAATGGTTGAATTTTCAGTTTAAGACTAGTCACCATACAACTCCAGGCCCTTTCTTTAAACAGCCTTTATCAGACTGGGGCCAAGCCGTGAAATTCACAGGGATCATAATGTGCCCTGCCAACCTAGAATTTTTCTGCAAAGTTCCAGACAAAAATCACAGAGAGGCTTATACCCAAGGACAAGAGAAATAATCCCCAGCACAGTACTAGCTGGCTGGCTGGCTCCTCCAGAAAGCACAGAGAAGAGCATGGTCCCACTGTGGTTATGGAGTTTTATAAGTTTTTTTATTGGAACGTCCCATGGAGACCTGCTTATTATTGAGCCGTTTCTCTCTCGCTGTCTCAGTCAGCCCATCTAAAGATACTTCCACAGGGACACCTCAGAGGACTTACATCTTGAAAAGTTCCTCTTCATCTTCCTCCAGTGTTTTAATTTCTTGCTCAGGAAGAGAAACTATTGGCTCGAACTGAGGGTCATGGTTGGATTCATCTGCATTCTCTGTGGAGGTATCATGGTCCTCATGACTGTCCTGTGCAGAGAGGGGAGGAGAGGTAATGCTGCTGGCTGGTGAACCTGGCCCACAGTGGGCATCACCAATCAAAAACGGCCCTGAAAAACGAAGACAGGCCTCCCCTACATTGGAAATTAAGTCTCCAGTCTTTCACATCACCAGTTTGCATTTACACCAACATCACAAAAATCACAAGACAGCATGCAGCAGGACAATGGATTTTAACACCCCCAGCACACGCAGCACATTCAGGCATCAATCAGTTCCACACCCACACACACACACCAGAGTAGCTTGGAGAAAATCCCTTCTCTGTAAAATAAAATTATACCCGACACGTAAATAACATGAAAAACTCAAAAGGAAGAGCAACCTTAACAGTTTTTACTGCGGATTCTCCAGGCACTTGTTAGTTTACTACGAAGATAAATTGCTATGGGATGATTAGCATTTACATGAATTCACAGTTCACCAAGCCATTTTTCACAAGCTTGGAAATTTAAGCTGAAAGAAGCTAAGAAAAGTCTGACAAGTAAGCTTGAAGATTCTGACCCAACTTGAAGGATTACAAGGGCATGCAGTTGTTTAAATCTGACAAGATCACGTGCTTTGATAATACAGAGGGGAAAAAAAAAACCCAGACTCACACTACCTAACTCCACAGATAAAGAAATAGAAGCCCTTCGGTTTCACAGCACTGCGGCTCCGCTGCGGCCGACACGCGAGCCACCAACAAAGCCGCCCCCGCCCTGAGTCCGCTCGTCTTATATCTGTACCCCGCGCTGGAAGGCGAGCTTCCGCCACCGAAGGCGGCGGCGGTTCCAGGCGTAAGGACCGAATGAATGAAGGGATCTGCGGGCAACTAGAAGAAGGGTTTCCCGATGCTAGTGGAAACATCACAAGGGCCCCAAGACGAAGGAAATCCCCAACTGCCAGGTTCCCAGGTAAAGCCGGGAGCCCGGTGTGGAGATGGCTGCTCTTCCGCACACCACAAGGTCATGCGCCGCCCGCAGCCCCCGAGACCCGAGTCTTCGCCAGCAACTCCCACTCCCGGGACCCAAAGTCCTCGAGCCCCCCAGACCCGGGCGCCTCGACAGGCCCCGAACCCGCAGGCCAGCGAGGGTTGGCGGCCGAGGCGCGGGCCGCCCACGTGGCCGCCCATAGCGGCCCTTGCCTCCCGGCCTGCCCGGCCCCACCCGGGCCTCGCCGTACCTTGGTGGCCGCCATGGGGGCGCGGCGACGGCGGCTCGACTGGCTCAGGCGTCGCTGGCTCGGCGGCCTCCGAGCGGCTGGTCGCAGCTTCTTTTCCTCCGCGTCTGGCGCCGGCGTCTCCCGCCCGTCCGCTCTTCCCTCCGCCCCCCGACCCGAACCCTGACCCCTGACCCCAGCGGCGGGAAACGCGCCGTGATTCAAAACCACTGCAGCTTTATTGGCTCTGACGGCGGACATTCATTGTCCGGCCCGCCCCGCGCTTCCCGCCAAAACGCTCGCGGCGCATGCCCGGCCTCGCCTTAGCCTGGGAAGCGCGCTATCCCGGCGACCCACGCGCGCACTTCCGTCTGCAAACCCTGAGTGCCCCTGACGTCAGTGTGAGCGGCTGTTGGAAGGATCAGTCAGGACTCGGCGCGTGGCGGTGACGTCATCGGAAGCTGAGCCCTTAGAGAAACCAGGCTCGCTTAGTGTGCGCTGGCCGACGGGAGAGGCAGGGGAGGCAGTGTGGCTCTTGCTGGCTCCTGGGGAGCGAGTGGTGCATCCCCAGTCCTCAATGCCGGCTCTGAGCACCCGAGTTTAGAGTCCCTCTACTGCGTAAGGCGAAGCCGCAGCATTTCCTCACAGCATCGCACCTAATTTCTGAGCACTTCGTGTGTAAGAGACCAAGGTGGTGGCCCTCGTGAGCACCCTGGTCCGGGCGACAGACGAGCCGGGCGATGAGTGAGAAGCTGGACACGGAAGTAAAGCGAAGGGGGTGACGTGCAGCTGATGTGGATGGGTGGGATTGGGTAGCAGTCATTACTGTTGGATCAGAGATAGGATGGGGGAGAACTGGGTCTCAAGAGTAGAGAGGAGCGGGTCTGGGCAGAGCTGGGTGTAGTGTGAGCTTATGGAGATCTGGGTGGTTTAGGGAGTTAGCCCGAGGCCGTAGTCATCGTAGGTACAGCTTTAGCCTGGCCCATCTGTCCCCACACAGGTTCAAGAGCACATGGAGGACTGCGGCCCAGAGGCCAGTGCAGAACACAGCCCTGGAGTCCCAGAAAGTAAAGAAGAGAAAGAGGGGCCTGCACCAGCTGCAGAGTCTGGAACTCAGCCTGGGCTCTACAGCTACATAAGGGATGACCTGTTCACCTCAGAGATCTTTAAATTGGAGCTGCAAAATGTGCCTCGCCATGCCAGCTTTAGCGACGTCCGGCGCTTTTTGGGCCGTTTTGGCCTACAGTCCCACAAAATCAAACTCTTCGGACAACCACCATGTGCCTTTGTAACATTTCGCAGCGCTGCTGAACGAGACAAGGCCTTACGAGTGCTGCACGGTGCTCTCTGGAAAGGACGCCCACTCAGCGTGCGCCTGGCTAGACCCAAGGCTGACCCCATGGCTAGGAAGAGGCGGCAGGAAGGTGATAGTGAGCCTTCAGCAACGCAGATTGCCGATGTGGTGACCCCTCTTTGGAGAGTGCCCTACTCTGAGCAGTTGGAGCAGAAGCGGCTGGAATGTGAACGGGTGCTACAGAAACTGGCCAAGTGAGTGTGGCACTGACATCCTAACCAGAGTGAGCTTTTGCTCTTGACCTGCTCCACCAGCCCTGTACTCTATTCAGAACACATACAGGGCATATAAGTTAGCGGTTCTCAACCGGGGGTGGGGGGGGAGTCTGTTGTCTAAGACCATTGGAAAACATATTTATAATTCATAACAGCAAACTTAGTTATGAAGTAGCACCAAAATAAATTTATGGCTAGGGGTCACCACATGAGAAACTGTATTAAACGGTCGCTGCATTAGGAAGGTTGAGAACCTCTGGTCTAAGAGGTGAGGGAGCTGGTTAGTAATGCCCCTATGGTACCAATGCAATAGTGAGGTCCCAGTGTAGATGGGGAACACTCTTAAGTCCAACCATGATATACTTTATCCTACAGGGAAATTGGGAGTACTAACCGCGCCCTGCTACCCTGGCTGCTCACACAGAGACAACAGCACAATAAGGCTTGTTGCCCATTGGAGGGAGTCAAGCCATCACCCCAGCAGGTCAGGCTGACTATGAAGTCCCATTCTGTGTGGGGAGGGGGGAGGTTGGCCTCTCCTGGTTTTTGTCATGCAGTGCTGGGGTAAAACCCAGGGCTTCACACATTACACATATACTTTAAGGCTAGGCCAGCCCATCATCCTGTTCTCTAAGAACTTTCCTTATCCTCTTTGCCACTTTTCATTTTTTCCTGGAGTTCAATAAGCCAGCAGTAAAGTAAAACCTTGTTTTGCCTGCCCGCCCCATTAGGGTGTTTTGTTCACTGTGGTGTTTCTTCTGGTGCTGGGCAAGCAAGGTTGAGATATGGCTGCCTTTGCCACCTTCTCTCCTGCAGACTGAATATCGTAATAAGTGTGAGTTCCTGGTCGGAGTTGGGGTAGACGGCAAAGACAACACGGTTGGCTGCCGGCTTGGCAAGTACAAGGGCGGAACGTGTGCCGTGGCAGCCCCCTTGGACACCGTGCACATTCCAGAGGCCACCAAGCAGGTGGTGAAGGCCTTCCAGGAATTCATTCGGTGGGGACCTGGCCTGGGGTTGGGCTCCTGAGAAGTCCCCAATCCAGGGAGCAGACGGTGTGGTCCTTGCCCTGGCAGTTGTAGGGGTAGGGTGCTGGGACAGGCACACACCAGGTACTCAGGGACACTTGTGGCTTCCTCAGGTCTACCCCATACTCGGCATACGACCCTGAGACATATGCGGGCCACTGGAAACAGCTGACTGTTCGTACCAGCCGCAGAGGCCAGGCCATGGCCATTGCCTACTTCCACCCCCAGGTCTCAGGCAGAGGTCTTGTTGGGGGAGGTCTTGTTGGGTTTTTCTTAGTCTGATGGGCTTTTTGTATCCTCCACTGCAGAAACTGAGCTCGGAGGAAATAGCAGGGCTGAAGGCCTCACTTGTGTACTACTTCATGGAAGGGCCAGGCAAGGCCAGTGGGGTGACCTGCCTCTACTTTGTGGAGGAAGGACAGAGGTGAGAAGCCCAGGTTGGGACAGGAAGGGTATCCAGATATCCAGTAACACTGACAGATGTCCTGCTTCTCATGTAGGAAGACTCCCAGCCAGGAAGGCCTGCCCCTGGAGCATATGGCTGGTGACCAGTGCATCCAGGAAGACCTGCTGGGGCTGACTTTCCGCATTTCCCCTCAAGCGTTCTTCCAGGTAGCATCTCCTTTATGACCACAAAGATACAGGGAAGCTGGCTGTGATAGCAGGTGTGGTATGAAGGGGAAAATGGAAAAGCGATTTCTAAAGAACATCCATGTAATGGGGACTCTAAGATAAGAAAGGGATATTCTGTCACTTGATTTCTTTGTGGTTGACCCAATGATGCATGTGGCCTTATTTCCTGCCAAACCCAGAACAGAATACCATGGTAGCAATCTCCTTAGCTGCAGAGCCACTCTCACTGTTATGGAAAACCCTACTATGGAGATGTGTGTGTGTGTGTGTGTGGAGGGGGGTGTTTCCAAAGTTTCTAGTGTAATATATGCAGTCATTCTCAGTTGATCTGGGGGAGAGTCAGGAAAAAAGCTCCCCATTAATGGGGATGTCTGTTTTAAGGATTTAGTTTTTTTAAGGCCTGGAAAGTGTATGAGATCACTGATGTGACCCAAGTAGTGTGGGGTGCTAGCCTACACTGGAGTACACTATGGCTAACTAACCTCCAGGTAAACACACCTGCAGCTGAAGTGCTCTACACAGTCATCCAGGAATGGGCTCAGCTGGACGGGGGCAGTACCGTGCTGGATGTGTGCTGTGGCACTGGCACCATAGGCCTGGCTCTGGCCCCGGTAAGTCTTCTAGCCCTAGAACATCTCCCTACTGTTGATCATGAGTATGAAGGCAAACCCCAGAGGTAGCCCAGCTGTGCTGTCTCTTCCTTTCCTGAGCAACCAGGGCAGTGGGTCTATCTCTTTATTCCAGAAGGTAAAGAGAGTCATCGGGATTGAGCTGTGCCAGGAGGCTGTGGAGGATGCCCGTGTGAACGCTCTCACCAATGGTGAGAACTTTTGTATCACATTGCAAGCAGGATGGTCTGCCACAGCAAAACTTTCTGTTGGACATTTCAATTGGATCTACAATCTGATTAGGGTTTGGGGGGCCTTCTACAAAGTGGGGCACTGAGGGATCTGTAGACTTCTGGTTGGAGGCAAAAAATCTTTGGGGGAAGGGGGAACTGTATGCTTTCCAAGCCTGTTAGGTCCAGAGATCGTTGACAACTATGACACTATCCCTAGAGTTGAGCAACGTTGAGTTCCACTGCGGCAGGGCTGAAGATCTTGTGCCAGGCTTGGTGAGCAGACTGTCTTCCCAGCGACTTGTAGCTGTCCTAGACCCACCACGGGCTGGACTACGTGAGTGGCTTCCAATTGGGGAGAAGAAAAAAAAAAGCTATGTTGGGTAGTCCACCTTTAGGAGACACTAGCCCCTTATGTTTTGTTAGATTCCAAGGTGATTCTGGCCATTCGTAGAGCTGAGAATATCAAGCGACTCCTGTATGTTTCCTGCAATCCCCGGGCAGCCATGGGCAACTTTGTGGAGTAAGTGTTTATGGGGGTGGGGGACGAGGACATACCTATCTGCCACCTACAGAAACCTCTGGGGCTAATATTGGTACCTCCTTCCCACCACAGCCTCTGCAGGGCCCCATCTAACCGAGTAAAAGGCATTCCATTCCACCCAGTCAAGGCTGTGGCCGTGGACCTGTTCCCACAAACTCCACACTGTGAGATGCTTATACTGTTTGAGAGGATGGACCAATACCCTAATAGCACAGGAGCCTTGGGGCATCAAGACTCTGAAACCCCAAGAAATACTCCTGATACCACCTCACAGGAAATGGAGACTTCCCTCTCATCCTAGGTTCTGGGAACTACAGAAGTAGACAAAAGCTGGGAACTCCTTATGGCTCCCTACTAAGCAGAGGCATGAGGCCTACCTAGCTGTTATTATGAACACTGTATCCTGTAATGGGGCAGCCAGAATCTAGAATAAATACTGCTGATTTACTGATGGTTTTGTGAGAGCCAGAGCCTTGACTCATTCCTACTTGCCACAAGCTTGACTGTGCTTAAAGGAATGCCAGGGCTCTCTTCAATTTAGTCACTGACAGAGCAGGTTTTAGGGCCAAACACCAAATATTCCAGGTGAGTGAGCACTGAGAATGGCCCCTGCAGGTAGTGACTACTGAACACCCCTCTATGCATAGTTTACATGAGGTTAACTTGTGTACGCCATGGCACTTCCTGGCCGGTTGAAGGTCCACAATCATCCAATACTCTAAATCGGAAAAAAGAAACCAGCCATTCCTGTGTGGACAGTTTTATGTGTTCAGACCATCAGGGTATACCCTACAGCCATGGCCAGCATCTGCACAGGCTCCCAGCATTGTAGCATGGCTGCTATACCTTAAAAATTCACCTGCTTGTAAGAGGGCACTGGAGATCTGGAGTGTTATGACAGCACCTGTTGTTGACATTGCCTGGGCAAATGTCACCATAGAGAGATCACCATGCCCATGTGCTCAAGGCTTTCTCGATAGCAAATCTGTTTTAAGGGTGATGGTCAGTCAAAGGCTGATTACAACTATGAATGAGAGGCAAGAAAGAAGAAATCAGGTGTTCAACTCTAGCAACTTGATTTGGAGGATTCTTTTTGCTTAGATTAACACAGAAGTTAACTGTTGCACACAGGTAATGGGAGAAATATAGTATTGGGATAGCTGTTATCCCATCTTTGTGACAACACACACCATCCATATATCTTCAGGTACAGGGCTCTCAATATACCTCTACTCAATACCCATCTCCATGACTAGCCAGAGAGCATGGGTAGACAAAAACTAAAACTGACATCAGGCCTGGCTGCACAAAGCAGTCATTCCTAAATACAGAGAAGTCAAAACTACTTATGTGCAGTGCCAGCTCTTGGTACACTGACAGCCCTGTTTCCTTTACACAAGTCCATCTGTTGAAACGCACGACTCTAAACCAGTCTTCTACTCTCTCTGTAAAAGTTTCTTTCCAAATTCTCAAACAAAGGCTTTAAAAAAAATTGATCAACAGATGGACTTGATTGTGCAAAAATCTGTGTAAAAAACTTGCTAGAGTTTATCGAAGGTGGGAGAGCTTGGGTATCTAGAAGACAGCTTTTAGGGCATTAAGACATCATCAGAAAAAGTAGACTGCAACCCAAGAGCCAACCAGATTAACACTCAGATTCTTGACAGTTCAGTATCTTCACTGTGCAATCTCTGTGTTCTGGTGCTAAAATTTTGTTTTATTTTAAGCCAAAATAGCCTGAAATCACCCTTTCTGTTATAACTTTTTCAGAGGAAAATGGGAAACACACAAAGCAGTTAATACTACAGTACAGGATACCTGTACCTTCTGACCAGGTCTCAGTGGCTCCACCAGAAGGAACTATGAGCAGAAGGACTACCTGGCATCATAGGCCAGCCAAAGCTATAAAACCTGGTCATCTCATCTATCAACCAAGTATCAGTTCTTGTCAGTGCATATAGTATACTAAAATTCATGGAAACCTTCATAAAAACAGTCTGCAGCAGACATGTACAAGCAGGATCTACAGCTGGCTATCAGCTTCCACTTGTGCAGTTACTTATAGCTGATCCTTAAATATATCAAGTCACATTGAGAGCAGCTTCCAGAAGAACTGCTTCTTTGAACGTGTGCTGTAGGGTCACAGCTGTCCCTGCATGTCAGAGCAAAGCCCAGACAATGCCACAGGAAGGGAACTTAGGTTGGAGGCCTGGTGCTGCAGTGATGTGTTGCTGATGGTCTCCTGGGAAGCACTGTTGGCCCATGCCTCCTACCTCATACATCCACTGTGCACAAGGGCTCACCACCAGGCTGGGCAGATGCTACAATTGACATCTTGGGCTTCTTCCGAGTCTCCTCCTGGAAGAATAGAAGTCAGTGATACTAGAGGCACACCCAGCAAAGAGATTCACAAGAGTGAAAGGGTGGAAGCCCCTGAATTCCGAGAGCACAAATGCTTGTGATACCTGGCTAGGAGGGAAGGTACAGGGAGCGGGCTGGGTTGGACCAGGCCAGGAGGGTCTCCTCAGAATGCCAGGGTAGACTCCCATGTGCTGCAGTTTCCCTGGCAATCTAGAGACACCCAGAACGGAAGAATTTGCAACAAGCTGGGATCCACCCCTCCAAGATGAGTGTCATCCTAGCCTTGCTTGCCTGGAAGCCCAGTCGATTTTCCCTACAAATACAGACTATGTCTTTAGCCTGTTGTCTTGATCCCCACAACTAATCTCCCCAAAAGAGTCAAGCTAGCAAGTACTGCTTACTCTAGCAGACAAGGCCTACCTCTACCCGAGAGCAGTAGAAAGGCAACTGGCAATAGACACTGGGTACTAAGAGTTTGTGTTCATACCTGGGTCAATGTCACCAGAGCTGGAATGGCTCTTAACTCAGAAGGCCTAGGGGTGTGAGTAACTATAAAATACTTTCCAAGGCCAGGAAACAATCAGTAAGAAAGCCCACTTGGGACAGAACACCTATGGCAGTTTTAGGAAGCTTTACCAAGACCACCAGGTTCTACCTAGGCTTAACTGTTCTATGATCTTTGAGTTATCAAGTACAAGGCCAGTGCACAATTCTTGCCCTCAAATACCTCCAATTGGACCCTTAGGCACTAAAAGACTGGACTGTATACTCTCCAACTTAATGTTTTTAAGGAAAGCACCATCCATGCATGCTAGAACTTAAAGATCAACCTCATCTGGAAGGACGAGTAATAAGCATTTCCAGAATCATAGCCAGCCAAAGGGATCAGAAATGGCTCCTAAGATCTAGGTACAAGGAAGGAGCTGACCCAGCAATCCTGGTAACTATGGTATGGGCAGAAACAGTACAGGGGACTGTGGGGGTAGATGGCTTGGGGGAGAGGAGAGAAAAGGAGATAATCACCCGCTCTGCAGCCAGCCTCTTCATTTCCTCTTGTAGCTTGCTCAGGATGTGAAGGTTGGGCCTGTTCTTCTTGGCATACTGCTGTAGCTCTATCACACTCTTGTCAGAGGTCTCCTAGGGACCCAAAGCTTGCTCTCAGAACTGCCAAGTAGCAGTGTGCTCATGACCACCCAAAACAGGAGCGTAAGGGCCTGGTGGGGAAGTGCACCATTGGCCCACCTGTGATGAGGCCTTGGCTGCCGACAGATACAAGCTATAAGCACAGCCCTGAACTCCCAGGTCTCTCCCAGAAACTCTGTCCCTTTCTCCATGATCACACCTCTGTTTACTGGCTGAGTACGAAAGTCAGGTACTCATTATGCTAGAAACCCTCAGAGAGTGGCTGAAGCCAACTGAGACATAACACAGCCAAACAGCCTGCCCAGCCATTCTCTCTGATCCCTTCTTGCCTTAGAGTCCATAGCCAAGGATGCTCAGTGTCTTGGCATGCCAGAGGTCCTGTGCCAGACAGGGGCCATTCACCCTCCAGGTGAAGAAAGCCCTGCCTATGGTTGCAGTAATGTTCTCTATCTGTTTCAGCCCAGGACTATGTACGTACGGCAAACACTGCACCTACATTTCAACTCATAGGAAATGCTTCTATTCAGGCTAGGGATGCAGCTCAGTGAAAGCAGTCCTCACTTAGCTTACACAAAGCCCCAGTATGAGCCAACAGCAGGGAGGGAAAGGAATCAGTAAAAAGAGAAGGAGCCTTATATTGTTTATATTCTCCATGTGGCTCCTGGATCCCTGCCTTGCCAGTCTAGAGCAAGGACAGGAGCAGGCCTCAGTTTTAGAGAACCTGAGGGATGCTGCACAGCTCCAGACAACTGGCTCAAGGGTTCACAGCACAGTCTTCAGGGTCACCACCTATATTCATCTAAATGATGGGATCCTGATGATCTAGGTAGTTTCTACATATATTAAAGGAAAATGTTACAAAATGCTAGTGATCTAGGTCAGTACTGGAGCATTTGTTTAACATGTACAAGGCTCTGGGTTCCATCCCTAACACCCCAAAAAGGAAATAGCCAGCTGCATGGTGGTGGTGCACACCTTTAATTCCAGCACTTGGGAGGAAGAAGTAGGCGGATCTCAGTAAGTTTGAGGCCAGCCTAGTCTATGAGAGCTAGTTTCAGGATAGGCGCCAAAGCTACAGAGAAACCTTGTCTCAAAAAACAAACAAACAAACAAAAAAACCCACAAAACCAAAAACTACAACAAAAAAAACCACCCAAAAAAAGAAATTGCCAACACCCACTTCCCAGTACTTCCCTGAACCCATTAGGTTTCAAGACTGGTTTAAATTCTGAGAACTAGATAAAAGCTACAGAAACAAAATAGGCAGTATTTATATTCTGTAAGCCCCTGAGATTTTCAACTAAACAAGGATATACTGTGTGGAAACTGCTAAAGGACAGCTCCCAAGCCGTCATACAACTCAGCACCAGGTAGTGTTCATTGCCTGCACCTACTAATGGTATGTCGCAGGCCTGGTGCTCTAGGCATGGCTTGTACTTAAATGCTTGGCAGGTTCAAGAGTAAGATGTATCTTGGGTGTCCCTACCCTCAGCCTGTACAATCACTGGCACAACAAAGGAGAGATAAAAGCAGTGCTAGGCCTGACCTTGACAGCAAACTTAGAAATGAGCTCCAAAGCAAGAAACAGGGAAGCAGAGCAGCTGCCGATGTCCTGACAGTCTGGTTACCTGCTTCACCATTTTGCTGCTCTCACGGCCATACATGCGCAGTAAGGACCCCCAATTCTTGACATGTGGGTGCAGCAGCTGAAGGATTTTCTGAGAGGCTAATTGTTTCCCAACTCGTTTATTCTTACCTGTGAGAGGAAAAAAGCAAAGGTGGAGAGGAGTCACAAACAGAAGAACCTTTCCTTGGTATCTAGGGAGCCATGCAGGGAATTCCACAGGAGGGTAGACAGTGCTTTCCCATTGTGCTAGACACCATGACTCACAGTCCTGAGACCTGGACCCAGGTACCACTCTGCCGAGCAGCTTTCAGGAGATCCAGACGAGGACAAGTGATAAAAGCTATTAGCCAAGACAATGAAGGTTCCTTCTCTCCAGTGTCCCACTCCACCCCATTTTCCTGCAACACACAGACCAGCAGCAGCAAGGATTCCTATAATGTCTATGGCTCCTGAGGGTAGGTGCCTTGGTGGAGCCTCCATATGAAGGATGCCCTCAGCCAGGAGAGCTCTTTAGGCTGAAAGATCGTTGGACTGCTCACTCTCTCAACGTCCTCGGCAGCCTACCCCTGTGGGGACTAGAGTTTGTAGTGTGCGGCATAGGTAACTGGGAACATCCAGGTCTAGATGTGGGTCTGTAATTTCCCAGGGTCCTTTAGGGATCATCCCCTAATATATATAAAACTAGTTTTCCTTATAGTGATTACTTAGTGTTTTACTTTATGGTAAACACACCTTTTTTTGGGGGGGGGCTCAAGATAGGGCTTCTCAGTGTAACAGCTCTGGCCGGTCCTGGAACTTGCTTTGTAGACCAGGCTGGCCTTGAACTCACTAAGATCTGCCTGCTTCTGCCTCTTGAGTGCAAGGAATAAAGGCTCATGTGCCACCATGCCTGGCCTTTTTTTTTTCAAAGAACAAGGTCTTACTATATTGTTCAAGCTAATTCTGAACTCATATCCTCATGATTGATTCTCCTGCCCAGCCTCCTCCTAAGCTGGAACTACTGGCTTTATGTTGGCCTTTACTAAGTAAGTACCTATGTTGATATGAAAGCAGAGTAAGGTGGTGCCTAGAAACCAGAATACAGGCGTACAGATGGATAGATAGCCATCAGAAGGCACCTCAGCCTGCTCCTCAGAAAGCCAATCCCTCATCCTACCAGAGACTGGCTGGTTAGAGGTAAGAGAAGCAACAGTGGAACAGAAGGAAGAATGCAGGCAGGGTCACCACAACTCTAGCTTCAGATGAAGGTGGCCCACACAAAGTTGGGGCTTACTTGGGATGACTGCCAAAGCAGTAGTAGATTAGGTAGGCCACACCCCCTCATGTCAGAAACTGCTGGCCATACCCCAGCAGTCCTCTGAAAACATGCCAGGCTATGAGGGAAGCAGGGGAGGAGACAGGTCCTTACACCACCCGCGCACTGTGTGTTTGCCGCATGCCATGACATATTCGCTCTTCTGGTTTTTCCCAGGAACCACTTCAAACTTGATGGATGTGTCACCCATTCCATGGTTTCTTTCAGGAAAAAACAAAGATGACAAGGAAACATCAGTGGATGGTATTTGTACATGGTGACTTCTGAGGAGGGCTACCAAATGACGAAGTTCAGAGAAAACCGAACTCCTCTCTAGATAACTAAGGAAGATTCCCCACACGCATTTCAGTTACCCAGGACTGGCCTATCAGTCAGAGCCAAGGGACTCCTGTCTATCCAGGCAAACAGACAATGCCTTGGGACAAAATCCAAGTAAAAATTTGAGATGCCCAGAGGGGCTGTCATGACTTGATTTTGAGGAAGCTGCTGTCTACCCTACCTTTTAAGGCACTCATGGAGGATCTGATACGGAGACAACAGCCCGGCCTTGCTGGTCAGTTCGTAGACTCGTGAATCCTCAATACTGATGTGGTTAAAATACTAAAACAAAAGCACATGCTTGTGAATCCAGAGCAAGCCCAGACTTCTTAAGAGTTGTGCCACACTGTGTGCTTCCCTCACGTGCAGAACATCCTGTCACCTCACTAGATCATGCCATACCTGATATCCCTTTTAGTTGGTAGAACTGTTTGGGAGAGATTAGGACAAGGTGTGTCACTATGGGTGGGCTTTAAGGTTTCAAAAGCCCATACCATTCCTAGTTAGATTTACTACCCAATCCCGCCTCCTCGTGGATGTGAGCTCTCAACTACTGCTTGAGCACTATGCCTGCATGCCTGCTAGCCACCATGCCTCTCACCAAGATGGTCATAAACAAACCCTCTGAAACTGTAAACCCCAATAAACCCTTCTATAAGTTGCCTCGGTCATAGCGTTTTGTCAGAGTAATAGAAAAGTAACTAAAACACATGAGGAGAGAAATTGTGCACAGCAAGACTCAGGTAGGCTAGGGGTGGGAGAAGCAGCTATAAAATGCATGGGACAAAGGATAGAGGCTCAGAAATTAGTAGCTAACAGAACCTCCCCTAACTTGATCTCAGACTGACCCTATACTCAGTGAACAGGAGATGCCAGATAGCTCAGCTCACTCCATACCACAGACCATCACTGTACATCTCTGGGACAGACTGCAGAAACAGAATACAGTCATGCAAGGATAAATCTACCTGCTGATGATGAATCATATACACAAGAGTAGTCCCATAGGATTTTATTACCTAGCAACATTAGAGTCACCCTAGTTCGTATAGGGACCCTTTATAGAGTTTACATAAGTAACACATATCTGTACCGCAAACTGGGTGACTTTAAGCAATAATAGTGGGTTCTCTCACAATTCTAAAGGTGAGAAGTAAAATTCAGGGTAACCAGCAAAGCTGTACTCCCTCTGCAGAGACTACATGGGAAAATCCTTTTCAGGTCCTATGGCTTACGGCAGCGCCAAGACAATCTTTACTAGGTCTCTTTTTTTCTCACCTCTGGAAAACCAGTCACAATTTTTCAACCACAAATCAACTAAATTATACTTGTAGCATCGTAGTCTCCAAAGTAAGGCCACATTCTTAGGTACCAGAGATTAGCCCTTCCTTTTCAGAAACATATAATACAACCCAGACCAGAATCCCCAGGGACTTAGAGCAAAGCTTAACTTTTCAGTTGACAAGCAAATAGGAACAAAGAGCTTAAAACAAACATTAAACAACAGACTCCACCAGCCAGAGGATCTCTGCTGGGAGCCGAAGGTCTCTCACTAGCCTGCTAGGTAGCCCCAGAGCCCAGACCTTGGATGACATGAAAAAGCTACATCAAGTCCTCTCTAGAATGACACTTGAACGGCTCTCCTGTGTCTGCACTGCTCAGGTAACAACAGTGTGGAGGAAATTAGTAGATGAAGAGCCCAGCCAAGACTGGTAAGCATGGATTCCAACTGTCGTGGCTTGGTTATTGTCTTCAAACAGGCATCATAAGATGTCTCTTCCTCCAAACATATAAGCCATTCACCCTTACCAGGAGTTAGGTCCTGGAACTAACCACAAGGACCTGATTACCAACATCAGCCTATCTGAGCTTGCTCTAACCAGCAGTTGACACCTGGACATCAGGGCTCAACAGGGAGACAGCGAATTATCTCCAACCCCAATCTCTTCCCTGAAAAACCCTGACTAGCATACCCATTAAAGAACACACACTCAGAAACACAAAGATGTCTGTGTTTGGTGCAAGATTCTGAACATAAAGCCCACAGCAAACATCTCTGTGGAGTGTTTCTTCAGTGTAATGAAATGGCAAAGTTACCTACAGATAACCACTGCTATTTCTGGGAGACTCAACTGCTCAGTGCCCATAGATGACAAAGAAGCACAAGCTACTCTAGCCCATGAAAATCTACACTCTAGATACTGAGGAACAGCATCTTGATAATCAGACTTACACAACAGCCTTCAGCAACATCCACTCAAGACAACCAAATGTGTGATTATAAACCATTCCACTTAGAAAACTCCAGGTCTAAATGACCTCACTGGCAATGATGACCACTCCACATTTAAGGAAGAAATAATACCAGCTGTATCTACACAAACTCAAGAATGATACTTCACAGCTTCGTTTATGATGCTACCAGTACCAATATTAAAACATCAGAAGAAAGTAAGAAACCAAATGAGATGAAGCCTACACAATAGCAACTGTCAAAAACACAGATGGAAAATTCGGAGAATATCAGCTAGTATTCATGGTGGTGTATGTCTATGTGCCCAACACTTATTAAGATAAGGCAGGAGAATCCTTAGTTCCTTGCCAGACTGGGCTATGTACCAAAGTGGCAAGATATAGTCAATACACAAACAGTAAGTTGTATTTACATGCCAGCAATGATCTAAAACTAAACGTTTACCCACTATATAGGACAATCTAAGAATCATAAAATGTGAGCAGAAGGGGCTGGAGATGGCTCGGCGGTTAAGAGCACTGCCTGCTCTTCCAAAGGTCCTGAGTTCAATTCCCAGCAACCACATGGTGGCTCACAACCATCTGTAATGAGATCTGGTGAACTCCTCTAGCCTGCAGGCATATATGCAGGCAGAATATTGTATACTTAATAAATAAATATTTGAAAAAAAAATGTGAGCAGAATCAGTATGATAAAAACTTGCAATTACTAACAAAGGCAAAGGCTAAGAGAGGTTCTGTTCAGTGATCAGCTAATCTAAATGAACTTAGTAGACACATTACAAAAAAATAGAGATAGATAATACTCAAGAATACAGATAATTCTTTGCAATTACTATCTGGGAAAGATATTACTTTAAGTTAAACTATAAACTGTGTCTTCTGCTCCAAAATTTACAAGTTAAGTCCTAACCCTTATTACCTCAGAACGTAACTACATGGGTAAAAGGGGCCCTACATTAGGACACAGTACTATCCCCAGGACTAATTCCTTATAAACAGAAGAATTTCAGAGAGAAACATACTTTCAAGGAAAAACATAAACATGAAGATAGCCATTCCAGAACCCGAAGGCCTCTGTTCAGTGTCTATAAGAAACTAACAGGCTTGACACTATTTTGGACTTCTGATCTACAGAACTAAGGCAACTAAATTTCTGTGGTTTAATCTGCCAGCCTTTGATTTGTTATAATAACATTAGTAAACAAATAGTAACAGCAATGATAAACCTTGTTTGTGGTGCTCTATGTATACGGTATGGTATGTTGTGTGGTTCACTTCCATAATTGCCAAAAGTTTTAACTGTCTACTTCTCAACAAAAAGTAAGACATACAAAAGTATAGATAGTCCTATATGGGGGAAAGCAGAAAACAACTATTCCTGAAGGAGGTGGACTTATCAAACACTTCAAATTACTCAAAATAAAAACACAAACTTGGTCTGTTGGAGATAGCTCAGTGGGTAAAATACTAGCCATGCAAGCATGAAGACCTAAATTTGAACCTCACAATTCTTATTAAAAACAAACAAAAAAACAAACAAAGAACAAACAAACAAAAAAACAAGGCACTCTGGCATATGCCTGCAATCTAAGCACCAGGGAGAAGAAGACAAGCAAGTCTCTAGGGTTTACTGGCTGGCTATCCTAGTCTAATTGGTAAATTCTAGACCAGGTGAGAGAGCCTATCTCAAATAACAAGATGATTAGTACCTGAGGAATGACATTCAAGGATGACCTATGATCTATACATACAAACATACAAAAACACACAGTACAAAATTAAAGAAATCATGCCTAGAGACTGGAGAAATAGCTTAGCAATTAAGAGCACTGACTGTTCTTATGTAGGGGACCCAAATGCAGCTCCCAGAAACCATGCTCAGCAGCTCATAACTGCCTGTAACTAAAGCTCCAAGGAGACCTAACACCCTCCCCTGGCCTCTGTGGCCACAGGCACAGGCACATACACACAGAGTACACACTCAAACACATATGCATAATATAATGAAAATAGGGAATGAAAGGAGAGCGCTTAGCAATTAAGAGGGCAGTAGCAAAGGACATCCCTAGCATATGCAAAGCTATGTGTTCAATCCCTGGCATCACAAAATAAACCTAATCCATCAGTCAGTGAGATAACTGTAACATGGATTACTAAATAGAAAAAAGGGAACGAAAAGTCATTCTGCAACTATCTCCTTCCTAGGTACCATATCCAGCTTCCTTTGAGGCAAATATGGCAATGATCAATGGTCAATAATAAAGGGGATGGTTTTAAAAACCTCAGTGGGTAACAAACAGTACTTACTGGAAGTCTAACAGCCTGAGTTCATTCCTTGGGATCCATATGGTGTCCTTAGAACTTTACACATGTGCATTTGCACACACAAACCCACATAATAAATGAATGAACGAACAAACAAACAAACAAATAAATAAGGGGCTGCAGAGATGATTCAGCAGTTAAGAGTGCTTACAGCTCTTCCAGAGGACCCGAATTTATTTCCCAGCATTCATGTTGGGCAGCTGAGAACTGTGTGAGTCCAGCTCCAGGGAATCTGATGCTCTCTTCTGGCCTCCCTGGGCACCTGCCCTCACATGGCAAACATGCATACAAATAAAATCCATCTTTAAAAAAAATGCAAGGTAGTGATAATGCATGCCTTTAATCCCAGCACTCAGGAGGCAGAGGCAGGCGAAGCTCTGTGAGTTCGAGGCCACCCTGGTCTACAGAGTGAGGTACAGGACAGCCAGAGCTGTTATACAGAGAAACCCTGTCTTGAAAAAACAAAACAAAAAGCAAAACAAAACAACAAAAATACAACTTAAAGTAACTTAAATAAAGATTGTAAACAATGTGGTGTTGTTTTTTATTTGAAATGAGATCAGTTTTAAGGATTATGATGCTGGTGAAAAAAAATCTCCAAGCTGCCTATAAATCATTTTTCATTTCTAAGATCTGACCCTCTATTGTTATAAATTATATATTTTTTTACATAGTTTTTATGGTTTATTTAACTTTATTTTATGTGCATTGGTGTGAAGGTGTCAGATCCCCTGCAACTGGATCTTCAGACAGTTGTGAGCTGCCATGTGGGCGCTGGAAATTGAACCCGGGTCCTCTGGAAGAGCAGTCAGTGCTCTTAACCACTGAACCATTTCTCCAGCCCCCTATAAATTATATTATTATAAATTAGCCAGCACAGGTGTTTTAGTGACAAAGAATGCCTCACTGAGAAAAGATACCAAGCCACATGGCTAAACAAAGAGAAGAATTAAATGTTGATTTAAGTTGTAAGATTTAGTTAGTAATAAGCCTGAATAATATGCCAAACCGTTTGTAATTAACATAAACCTCTGTGTATTTCTTTGGGACTAAATGGCTGTGGGCAACCAAACATTTGGCAAGAATTTCCACATAAACCTTGGGAAAGCTCTAAAAACTAAAAATAAAGGCGGCGGGGGGGGGGGGGGGCGCTCTAGAAAGAGAAGAACAGAGTCAAGCATAGCTTCTTGGTAACTTGTCTTTTTTCCAGTAGACTCTGTTTGCTGGTGGCAAGCAGAGACAGGGCTCCTTTAAGAGAATCTTCCTGACTCAACGTTAGCAGCAAGAGCCTTGCAATTGTTTTAAGAGGCTCTGCCAACAAAAACTTAAATGGTGGTTATAAGCAGCTGGCATCAGGCTTCTTGGTGGTAGCAAGAACCTTGAAATTCCAGTGTTGTGGCAGTAAACATGGCTCCCACCAGTACCTCCACCATGAAGCTAGACTCTTAAAAAGCTAAGGAATGGGGTGGAGCCAGCTGCCAAAGCCACAGCTTTAACCCCAGCTATATCACTTAGCAGATTAAAGACTCACGTGCCAGAAAAAGATAGATATAAAGATAAATTCATTTAAAAATATATGTAGGCTTGGAAGAGAAAAGAAAAAGAATAAAGTCCTTAAAAAAAATGGTTGGGTGTGGTGGCACATGCCTGTAATTCCAGCACTTGGGAGGCAGAGACTGGCAGACTCTGCCAGCCTGATCCACAGAGTGAGCTCCCGGACAGTCAGAGAGACACAGAGAAACCCTGTGTCAAAAAAAGTAAAAATAGTTTTTTTTTTTGAAGGCACATGATGGAAAATACACAGAGAATCTGGATAGTGTATGTAATTGTACTGTCTTTGAATTCTTTGACTACTGAAGAAGCAACAGCTGCTAAAAGACATTTGATTATAAACATTATTGGATTAATCCAACCTTTATATTTTAAAAATGCCTTGACTACAAAAGATATGTTACTTTGGAGAAGAGGTTTTGCTTTTGTTTCCACAGAAAATAAAAAGTTGTGGATTCATTCTGGATTAAGAAAAATAAAGTGTGATCAAGGAAGACTCCCCTGAAAAATTTCCAATTGGAAAAGATGGCCCAATACTTCAGAGCACCTCTGCTGCAGTTTCCTCTGAGTTCTATATTCAGAACAGCCTCAAGACTGCTGACTGGATGATCAATCAATCCTGCCTCACAGAATACGCCAGTCAGGATTTGACCATAATCCTAAATTTTGTGTCCCCATAAGGTTATCAGTGCCCCCCATCAGTAGAAGTGGCCTAGAAAACTACAACCACATTCCCAAAAAACGGATTATGGATGTTTGTCTTTGTTTAGCATGTTGGTTACAGTTTGTTATGGAAAAAAGCTAAACAAAAGAGATAAGATACAGAGTTCTTGTTTTGAAAGGAAAAAAAAAAAGGGGATAATGCTCCTGTACACTGAAAGATTTGTCACTCATATTAATTTAATAAAATGCTGATTGGCCAGTAGCCAGACAGGAAGTATATAGGTGGTTCAACTGGACTAAGAGAATTCCGGAAGGGAAGTCAGTCACCAGCCAGACAGAGGAAGCCAGATGAGAATGGCTCACCAAGAAAAGATACCAAGCCACAAGACTAAACAAAGATAAGAATTATGGGTTAATTTAAGTTGTAAGAGCTAGTTAGCAATAAGCCTGAACAATAGATCAAACAGTTTATAAGTCTCTGTGTGTTTCTTTGAGACTGAATGGCTGCAGGACCTGGTGGGACAGAAGCTTCCGTCTACTGTTCATAACAACTCCAACTCCAGTAACAGGATTTTAAACTGGCCAAAAGGAAGGACCAGCAAGATGGCTCAGTAGTAAAAGTGCTTATCATATAAACCTAGCGATTTGGGTTTGATCCCTGGAACCAAAGAAAAGTTAGGAGAGAACCACCTCCATGAAACTGTTCCCTGGCTTCCCTATGTGCATAAGCATGAGCATAAGCCCACATACTCCTGTACACACAAAGATGCACACACACACACAAAAAAAAACAATAAAAGAACCACAAAGTAAACTGACAGTAACATACAATTAGTAACTCACTATCCTATCTTTGATACATACTAAATTGATACATAGTGAACAACCAAAACAGCTACATAGTGAGACCTTTTATCCAAAAAAGGGTAGAGAGGCAGTTGAGGAGATGCTAGACATCACCTTCTGGCCTATAAACAGGAGAATGTGTGCATGTGTGCGTGTGTGCTCACGCACGCGCACACACACAAACACAAAACTCTACACAGAACTAAGGCCATGGCACCTAATCCCTTTGTGCTGGTATGCCTTGTCTTCACTTGTTTTCATTCTCTCTGTTCTTTATCCATTTCCCTCCTACTGGAAGCTGATGAGATCTCTTGCTTGTCTGCCCCATTCTTCTCTCTGTAATGTCAATTAAGTTCCTTGAGTTCCCTTCTGAGTTGGTTTTAAATACTTTTTCAAACACTTTTTATTTACATGGATGGATGTTTTGACTATATGTATATACATATACCACATATGTACAATGACCATGGAGGCTAGAAAAGAGCATCACATCTGAAACTGGGGGCAGAAGGGGGGATGACACACAACGACAGAACTGAATTCAGGTTCTCTGCTAGGGCAGCAAGTGTTCAAACATCTCTCCAGCTCTATTTTATTTTTAATAAAATTTTATTATTTACTTTACCATTTTAAATTATGTCTGCATATATATGTGCTCGAGAGTCAATGTACCCAATAAGGTCAGAAGTATTGAATCTCCTGGAACTGGAATTACTAGTGTTTAAGACCCATTCAACATGAATGCTAGGAACCAAACTCGGGTCCTTTGCAAAACCAGTATGTGTTCTATTTATTTATTTATTTATTTTGCTTTTTCAAGACAGGGTTTCTCTGTGGTTTTGGAGCCTGTCCTGGAACTAGCTCTTGTAGACCAGGCTGGTCTCAAACTCACAGAGATCCGCCTGCCACTGCCTCCCAAGTGCTGGGATTAAAGGCGTGCGCCACCACCGCCCGGCCCAGTATGTATTCTTTTTTTTTTAAATATTTATTTACTTATTATGTATATAATATTCTGTCTGTGTGTATGTCTGCAGGCCAGAAGAGGGCACCAGACCTCATTCCTGATGGCTGTGAGCCACCATGTGGTTGCTGGGAATTGAACTCAGGACCTTTGGAAGAGCAGGCAATGCTCTTAACCACTGAGCCATCTCTCCTGCTGATGGCATAGACCTTAAATCCCAGCACTGAAAGGCAGAGAAAGGTGGATCTCTGGAAGTCTGAGGTCAGCCTGACCTATACATGAAGAGTTCCAGGTCAACCAAGTTTATACATTAAGTCTCAAAATAAACAAATAAACAGAAAAACATACAGGAGTTGGGGGGGGCTGGACATATGGCTCAGAGACAGAGTTCTTGTCAGGGATGAGATGTCTAAGGCCCTAGATCCTAGATCATCCCACTCCTAACACAAGAGGAAGGGGAGAGTGTGGATTATGAATTGTTCACTAGAGGTGTTTCCTAGTATATTCAAACAGGCAGAAGAAATACCAGTAAAAAATAAAAATAGGTTATCAAGATCATCTAGTGTGGAGAACAAAAATAAGTAAGACAAAGTTTCAGAAACCTCTAGGGCAAATTAAAATTACCAGTAAGTATATCAAGCTATACCCAGTCTTTGGTGTTTTGTTTTGTTGAAACAGGTTTTATTACCTGGCCCAGAGAGGCTTAACTTTGTGATAATTCTACCTAATGGAAAACAGTTTCTGATCAGAAACCAGAAAGGCTAAAAGGCAGTATGGACCGACATACTACCTACTAGGAAGTTAATCAAGAGAGCTAGCTGTGTGTGAATGTAAGTGGGGTGCCGGACAGAACTGAGGTCACAACAGATAAGAAGAACCCATTAGCCAGTCAGAGTAAACTGTCTGGCCTGATTACATTGTACACTCTGAGGGTGGAGAAAAATCAACTACTGCTGGGCAGAATTTCCCAGTTTAGGGGCTGGGAAGACAGTAGTTGGCAAAGTGCTTTCTACGTAAGTATGAAGACCTGGGTTCAATCCCGAGAACCAACGTTAAAAAAATTCCAAGCTTGGTGGTGAACTCGGCAGGAAAAGACAGACATATCCCTAAAGCCTACCAGGTAGCCTAATCTACTGAGTATTCCAATCCAGCAAAACACTTTCAAAAATTACAGGTGGTACCTGAGGCACAACATCTAAGGTTATTCTCTGCATGCATGTACACATACACAGTACATACACGCACACACACCCCCTCCCAGCATGTGCAAAACAAACACACAAAAGAACTGTCTGCCACAAACCCACCAGGCAAAAGGCCTTTGGTGCAGAGGGAGAAAATGTCCTTTAGCTAGGCTAACAGAAGCAGTCTGAGAGAGCCTCTTGCACTTCCAGCTATTAACAGGCCTTCATACAGGACTTCAACCCAACAATGCAGCCTGAGAAAAGGCCTTCTTCTCTGATTTGCTTTAGACTTCATTCACTTACAAAAAACAAGCCTGGAGAAAAATGATCCACCCTCTCTTGTCCTGTTTTGTTAGCTACCTTCCTTTTCTTTCCTTCTGACTATACTGTCTTTCTTACTTTTCTATGTGCTCCTTTGTGATCACTTCTTTTTCTATTTATTTTGGGGTGGGATGGAGTAATAGAGTCTCATGCAGCTTAAGTTGACTTTGAATACCTGATGGAGGAAGGTCATTGGTTAAATAAAAAGAAGCTGCTTGGCTCTCATTGGTTAGGAGATAGGTGGGAGGAGTAAACAGAACAAAACGCTGGAAGGAAGAGGAAGTGAGGGCAGACTCGACAGCTCTGCTCTCGGGAGCAGACGCCGCAGCAGAGACACCATGCTACCTGCTCCAGGGAAGACGCACGCTATGAAGCTCCGACCCAGGATGGACTTAGGCTAGAATCTTCCCGGTAAGCGCACCTAGGGGCGCTACACAGATGATTAGAAATGGGCTAAATTAATATGTGAGAATTAGCCTAGAAGAGGCTAGATAGGAAGGGGCCAAAGCAGTGTTTAAATGAATACAGTGTCTGTGTAATTATTTCGAGTAAAGCTAGCCGGGCAGGCGGCTTGGGGTGTTTGGGGACGCAGCCCCGCCGCCGCGCGCCCTTATTACTACAAATACCTACGTATCTGAGGTTGTCCTTTTCCTGATCCTCCAGCCTCTACTTGCCAAGTGTGAGGACTACAGGCATGTACTACTACAACCAGGCCATGACTTTTTCTAGCTTTGGAGCCTGTCCTGGCACTCACTCTAAAGACCAGGCTGTCCTCAAACTCACCTGCCTCTGCCTCCCGAGTGCTGGGATTAAAGTTGTGAGCCACCACTGCCCAGCATGACCTTTTCTTATATCTTAATCCCACACATCTTTTCTCTTTTTCTTACATTCCGCATAGTTAAATATAGTTAAGGCTACAAGATTGCTCAATGGAAAAGCCACACAAACTTGAGGGCCTGAGTTTCAGTCTTAGAATGAATATGGTAGAAAGAATCCACTTCCTAGAGTATTTCTTCTACCTCCACATTTGCACTAGAGCTTGCATGTACCCCCACACATACACAACCACACAAAATAATAAAAAAAAATAAGCGTAATACAAATATGCAATCATTTTTAATTACTGTTGTCTGCTTTCTTTCTTAGTGCAAATAGGAATGTGATTCCAAGAAGCATAATAAGAGCCACTAATGACACTCACAAAATTTTAAAATCCATTTCATTTTGTTTTGTTTTGTTGTTTTTTGAAACAGGGTCTCATTATGCAGTGACTGTTTAGCCTGGAACTAATTTTGTACAACAGGCTGGCGTCAAGCTCATAGAGTTTACCTGCCTCTGCCTCCCATTTAAATAAAAGTTTAAAAGCCCGAAAAGAGATACCTATCATGACAGATATGCAAGACACAATGTAGAAACACAAAAACTCTGAAAGTCAAGGCAACACAATTCTTGAATGTCTGGTTTTAAAAATGACCAGTGACCTCAAGAAAATTAAAACAGACAAGTAAGTAATCAATTTAAAACCAAGATGAAACTCCTTTGCTGTGACTAGCCATAGAACCTTATTTACCCTAAAGGGTTTACACAGCACAGGATTTCAGACAGTTCTAACATAAACAACAATCTCAATCTTATATGCTTTGCTAGGTTTGCTTCCATCAAAGATCTATGTATATAATACACACTCAGCTAACGGATAAAATTCTTAAAAGACTTTTCCCTCTGCCTTCACAAAGACAAGCAAGATCCTCTTACAGACTACACCTTGACATGGAGCACAGTCCCAGTGGAGGCAATGGGGTCAGTGACTGTATGGCAGATGCGCTCCCAACAGAACAAAGTCACCACACTCACCTCCAGTTCCTCACTGTCTTTGGGCTTCTCCTCAGAGGTCTGTTTAACAAAGTCTGGGATGAGAATTTCCAGTGTGGCTCGGGCTACAAAAAGAAAAAGTCTGAGGTGAGGGCTTGAACCCAAAGGAAAATCAGGCATGCTGCCCCAGCCAGCAGTGAGCTACCCGTTGGCTCCCAAACTCGTAACGAGAAGCAGCAACAGCACTTTAAAAGGTAGACTTGGGAGGGGTTAAAGAACAGCACATCCTGAAGAAGGAACAGTGAGATGGTAGAAGTTTTGGATACCAATTTTACCAAGGGGAAGAACTCACATCTATGTTTTAATCAAATTGTAGCATTTATATTAAAAAAAAAAAATAGGCTTGGCAAAACCTGGATCCAGGGAGGCCTGACAGCAGACAGCTACAGACATCCAGACCACAACACATGAATAGCAGCTACTATGAACAGGTAGATGGGCATATCTGAGGAACTCTGGAAGCATGTATAAGGCAAAATAAGAGGGTGGCACCCACATGAACAGGCCACAATGTGCTACAATAATGACTCAGTCTGGTCCAACACAGCACTACTGGTAAGACATCCCAGAAAAATAAGTACATAATAAAGAGCAAGCAGTGCAGATTTCTAGAGAGAGCAGCTGGAATAGGTGGAGGAACAGACAGGTGACCTAATCAAGAATAACTTAGGACAAGTCTGAGGATGTTTCCACTCCTTTGCCAGACCCTATCGCAAAAGTTATCTGCTCAAAGTCTCAACAATTTGAAATTTGTAAAGCATTTCTAGGCTGAATTTTTCTAAAAGGGATAGCAAGAGCTAGGGCCTAGCTCAGTAGTAGAGCATTTTGCCTAGCATGTCAAAACCTGGCTCAGTCCCTATCTCTGCATAATAAGTTAACAAAATAGAATCAGGCATTCCTGGAGATGGAGGCAGAATATGCAAGCTAAGGGTAGCTGAACAGAGGACAGGTAATACATGATACAGAAAGACTTATTGTCCTCAGTATTGGTCACAAAACAAAGTACCACAGAGGAACACTCTCTGATTCTTAGAAGTAGAAAATCCTCCCACTGCCCCCAAGACACAGTAAGACTGAGAAAACTGGTATGCCTCCTGTCCTTATAGATACCAGTTGGGGAAGACAACATGTCCATAGGATAAAGTTCAAGAATGGCCCTGTATGTGCCAAGGCCAAAAGTATACCTAACACTAACCTGCAATGTATCCACTACTCAGAAAAGCCCAAAAGCTCCAATGCTGGGAAAAATGGCTTGGTTCAAAAATGCTGTCTAGTCCTGAATGAGGCAGAAGCAAAGAAATGGTACAGTGGGTCTTTTAAAGGAAAACACCAATTTCCTTGAGATGAACAAGGTGTGGAACAACTGTCTAATCCCCAATTTCAAATCTGAAGGACTCAGGAAATTATATATCAAAAATCCTTGAGATGGCGATAACATGACAATCTGCCTTTTTTTCTTCTTAGCATGTCCACATTGTGTTGTTTAAAAACAAACTTGCATGCCAAGTGTGGGGTGCATGTTTTAATCCTTATACTCAAGAGAAACCCAGTCTCGAAAAACCAAAAATAAAAAATAACAAAACAAACCACGCGGTGGTGGTATACGTCTTTGATCCCAGCATTTAGGAGGCAGAGGCAGGTGAATCTCAGTGAGTTCAAGGCCATTCTGGTCTACAGAGTTCCAGGACAGCCAGGACTATCACACAGAGAAACCTGGTCTCAAAAAACTACAAAAACAAAAAACAAAACAAAACAAACTTTCACACACCCCACATGGCCCTAAGCATAGCCAAATCTGCATATGGCTAGAACATGAACAAAAAACATTTATCCTGCTGTCACTTGGCAGAAAGTGGTCTTCTACTACTGTAAAGTCTCACTTTAAAAAATATAATCTGGCTGGGCGGTGGTGGCGCACGCCTTTAATCCCAGCGCTTGGAAGGCAGAGGCAGGCGGATCTTTGTGAGTTCGAGACCAGCCTGGTCTACAAAAGCTAGTTCCAGGACAGGCTCCAAAACCACAGAGAAACCCTGTCTCGAAAAACCAAAAAATAAAAAAAAAATAAAATAAAATCTGGGGGCTGAGTCGGAAGGTGGTGGCACATGCCTTTAATCCCAGCATTTAGGAGGCAGACACAGGCTGATCTTTTTGAGTTCGAGGCCAGCCTGGTCTACAGAGCTAGTTCCAGGACAGCTAAGGCTGTTACACGGAGAAACCCTGTCTTGAAAAGCCACCACCACCACCCACAACAAAAATCTGGGGGCTGGAGAGATGGCTCAAAGGTTGAGAGCACTGGCTGCTCTTCCAGAGGTCCTGAGTTTAATTCCCAGCAAACACATGGTTCTGAACCACGAGATCTGGTGCCCTCTTCTGGTATGTAGGTATACATGCCGGGAGAATATTGTATGCATAATACATAAATCTTAAAAAAAAAATTAAAAAAGAATCTGAGCCGGGGTGGGGGACTGCAGGGTGGCTCACACCTTTAATACTAATGCTTGGAATATAGAGGTAGTCGGATCTCTGTGAGGTCAAGGCCAGGCTTGAAGACAGAAAGTTCCAGGACAGCCAGAACTACACAGAGAAACCCTGTTTTGAAAATCATACCAAAAAAAAAAAAAAAAAGAAAGAAAAATTGGTTTGGCTATTCTGGAACTCACTCTGTAGACCAGGATAGTCACAAATCTCACAGATCTGCCTGCCTCTGCATCCCGGATGCTAGGATGAACGGATTTAGCTAGTTACATTACATGTGTGTGTATGTCTATATGTATGTATATGTGTGTGTGTGTGTGCATGTGCAGAAACCAAAGGCATTAGATTCCCCTAGAGTTACAGGTATTTTTAAGCTGCCCCATGTGGGTTCTGGTAATTGTGGTGATCTGAATTGAGGCAACTGTCTCCTGATTTTGAGTGCTTAGTCCCTAGATGGTAGACCTATGGAAAGGATTAGCAGGCATGGCTTGAGGCTTCAAAACCTACACTATTCCCAGTTAGTTCTTTCTGCCTCATACTTGCAAACCAGATATAAATTCCAAGCTACTGATCCAGGACCATGGCTGCCTACCTCCATGTTCTAAACCACAATGGTCAAGAACTCAGTCACCTTCTGAAACCACAACCTCCAATTAAATGCTTTATTCTAAACTTGCCTTGATCATGGTGCTTTGTCAGCAGCAGAAAAGTAACTAAGACAGGAACCAAACTTAGTTTCACTAAAAGAACAGTTCATACTATAAACTACTGAGCCACCTTTCTAACTCTTTTTTACTTTCTTATTTTAAATCATTTACAATGAGCACATAATTGCTATATTTTATCTTTGGTGGTGCAAGGGATTAGACCCACTCTAAAGCTGAGTTACATCTCTAGCCCTTAGTTTTTAGACAGTCTTACTCTACAGCCAAGGCTAACCTGAAACTCACAGTGATCCTGTTGCAGCTTCTCAAGTTCTAGAATTACAGTCATGTACCACTATTATATTTTAAAATCAAAGTAGAGGGCGGCATAAATAGCTCAGTAAGGGTTAAGGTTACTTGCTACTCTGGGTTTGGTTCTCAGCACTGATATTAGGTGGGTGATTCACAACTCCTTTAATTCCAGTTCCAGAGGATCCAATGCCCTCTTCTGGCCTCTGAGGGCACCAGCACACAAGTTCACATGCAGGCAGGCAAACACACAGATAGACGCACACACACACATGCGCCAAAAATGAATCTTCTTAAAAAGCACATTAAAAAATAGATTATATGAATAAATATCTTACCCATATCCCTAAAAATCTACTCATTACTCAGCTCCTTGCTAATCAGAGTGAGGCATTAAGGTGGGCTTTCCCACCTCATTCATTTAACCTTGTCTAGATATTCGTCCACAAGTATGCCCTAGAGGCTAACTTAATTTAGATAACGATCACAGGCGTGTCCAGAAGTTGGTAATTAGTATTAATATCACATTCAGTATCCCAGCCACATGCTGCCTGCTGGGTTTGCCTCACTCTGATTAGCAAGCTGAGGTTCTAGTTGTACCAAAACGGGGAAGGAAGCTAAGCACTGGCACTCATCACTATCAGCTTCTGACCACAGATGCCATGTCGGCAGTACCCTCAAATTCCTGCACAATGCCTTTCCCACAGTGATAAACTGTACCCCTTCAGGAACCAAAACACACCCTTCCTTTCTTAAGTTGCTTTTGTAGGGGTGTCTCATCACAGCAACAGGAAAAGTAACTGATATACCAAGCAAACCACATTACCAGCTTTATTCTTCGCAAGTTTTTTGCTGCTTGCAGTTCCAGATCCGTAAGTCACACCATCAATGGTCACGGAGGCACCAAAAGGCTCACTTGGATTCTCTTAAAATTAAAATTACTGGTTTTAAAACACACTTGTCAAGACATAAAAAACATGTGCACACAGCCTGTCAGCCCTAACAAGACACCCCTGAATAAAGCGTATCTGTGTTTGTTTGAGATGTATAGACAAGGCTGGGAGATGTGGTGACAGGCAGCAAAGGGCACAGGTGGGAAGACTGAAGAGTATGGGGGACTATGGGAAATGATCCAAAGGGAAACAGAGCTGCCTAGTACATGGACAAGGTAGGGATGAGGTCTCTGAAAGACAAATAGAACTGACAAGAATGGCAAAGCACAGGATAAAGGACATCTGAGAAACAGTACCCCCCACCCCAAATACAAGTGATCCCAGGTCTCAGAACCAAAGGGCAATCACACTGACATTCACAAACTACACAGAGGAAACCATAGATAACAGAGCTGTCAGGAAGTGTGGTGAGATCAAGGCTCTTTCATTATTAGGGGGTGGGAGTGATGGACACAGAACAGAAAGCAGTAAAGAATTCAATGCATAACAGAAAGGCCTTTATTACAGACTATTCTTGACAAGTCAGGAACTACTAAGGCAGAACAAGAAAAATAGAGAAAGGGGAAAAGTAGAATAAACAAACTCAAAAGGAAAAGCTGAGCCATCCCCTCTCTCAGACAACAGTCACTGCTGTGAAAATAAGATAGATACCTATCTGCATCATACTTCTCTTTGTCCTTGCCTTGCACACCTATCCAACCCAGCAGGGCCAATGTGCTCACTCCCACCTACAGTCACAAGCAAAATGATATATACGACTCTTTAGGACTAAAATGGGTTTGAACTTACCACATTCAAAGAAATTATAAACAGGGCGGACCTTGAGGACACGCTGCATGTATTCGTGCAGGATGCAGACCTCGGATTTCCCATTGGGATTGATGACAAACTCTGTGACAAAAAGAACTCCTTAGGGGTTTACCACTATGAACATGGCAGCCTCTGCATTACAGAAAGCAGACAGCTTTGGGATAAGTGCAACTCATAATAAAGATAAATCATGTTAAAATGGCAATAACATGTCCCATCTGCTGATGCTGATAGTCCAAGCACAGCTCACCTTTCTTTGTAGGTGCATCTTGCACAGATAAGGTGATGAGCTTCTGGTTGGCTGGCAGAATGGGCCTCTCTGACTCTGCCTGCTTCCGCTTCATCTCACGGTTGAACTGGCGGCGCTCAGCCCAAGTCCTAAATTTTTTCACAGTTACTTGTTCAAAGTCAAAACGCTTCTCCAGGTAGGTACGAAATTCTTCTAGATCTGTCCAAGATACATACCAGTGAACTACATTATCATAATGACAACCCTCAAATAAACAAGTTCAGGACACAGGATAACCATTTCCCTTTCCCCATCGCTTTCAACAGCAAGAAAAGAAAAAAGAAAACTTAGGTCCTTTCACACCTACTTCACATCATTCTGGAAAATCCCTTATGGACAGAATCCTGGGCATACTATTACTTTATCTAGACTTAAGAAAAACAATACGAAAATGATACTGGGGCTGGGCGGTGGTGGCACACGCCTTTAATACCAGCACTTGGGAGGCAGAGGCAGACAAATCTCTGTGAATCTAGGTCCACGACAGCCAGGGCTACACAAAGAAACCCTGTCTCCAAAAAGAGTGAGAAAGAAACTGGGATGGCAAGCAAAAAACACAATAAAGAGAGAAAGAAAGAAAGAAAGAAAGAAAGAAAGAAAGAAAGAAAGAAAGAAAGAGAAAGAGAGAGAAAGAGGGGGGGCTGGAGAGATGACTGTAGGCTCATTCTATATCCATCAGATAAACTTAAACAATGTCACAGGAGCACACTGTACTAAAAGAGCAAGACTTCTTCAGGAGGTGATACTGAAAGACTAGCTGGCATTGCCATAATCGTCTCTATTGAAGCTTTTGGCAGTCAGGCCCTGCAGAGCTCAGGCCTGCTCTTGAAAGCAAGGGTGAGGGCCTGTCTGACATGCAAAGGTCCCTTCTCAGATACAACCAGGGACTAGAATACACAACACACAGTAAGAGTGAAAATACAGATAGCAGCGAGGCAAGAAAGATCTTCAGAACACTTACCGACTGATTCATCTTTGCAAACCTCAACTTTAGCTTTCACTTGCCCCAAGGCTCCAGGGGCTGCCTCAGCCCCCAGTGGGTCCTTCTCATCTAAGGACCCCAAGTCTCCACCCATGGAGTCAGGCTCTTCCAAAGGGAAATCCAACTCTGCAGATCGACCCAGGGGCTTGGCAGGTGACACCTCCCCACCGGGTGTGAGATCACAGTTTTGCTCCCGTTCCTCATTATCCTTCATTTTCTTGTAATGCAGACAGGGGATACTGCTTAGAGGAGGATCATGTTTCTGTCAATAGTGAAATTGAAACAGGGCTTATCAGAACAACTTTGAGTCTGTTTGAGTATACTACAACATACGCAGCTAAGCACTGAGAACTGACAAGCCTAAATACATGACAGGGGATTTCCCTACCCGTATGCTTCCCGTTCCCAAGAAGTAGGGTCTGGACCAGGTGACCACTCGAGACTCTCTGTGCAGGTATACAGGAACTCCAGAGTTATGAAAAGTCATGATCCATCCATCAGGCAATGGCTCTGTAGGTGGACGGCCACGACCTGCACAACACAAAAAAAAATCCTACAATCCCTTTATAAACACAAAATTGTTACACAATGCCTCTTAAGCATGTTTTTGTATGGGTCTTGCCAAGTTTCTATCTGCTTGATGGGCCCCAATTTTACCCCTAGGATAGTATGTGGAGCAAGGTGAGAAGTTCTACATGGACAACCAATGAACAATTAGCTCTAAATAGTCCCTAGCCTAGCTTTTGCCTCCACATCTCAAGAACACTGGATACTAGATTTCTCCTACTTGCTGAGCCATGGTGAACAGGTACCTGAAGAAAGGAGTAATCTTTAATAATAATCTGTAAATGTGTCAGTAAGTCACTCTTCCTGGTAACCAGGCATATGTTATTAAATAACACTGCCTCACTACCATATGCTAAGCAATGGGTTTGATTCCATAGCACTATCTTAAAAAAAATACAAGCTTGCTGCTTTTGCAAAGGATCCAAGTTCGGTGCCCAGCACTCACACGGTGGCTTACACCATCTGCAACTCACAGTTCCAAGGGATTTGATGCCCTATTCTTGCTTCCATGGTGCCACATATATACAGGCAGGCAAATACACAAGATTAAATACGTCGTTAAAATAAAAAAAAAAACAACTGGACATGGTAGTATATGCCTCTAAACCCAGTACTTGGGAGGCAAAGACAGGTGGAGACCATAACATTCAGAGAATAGCCTTGAAACCAGCTTACTTAGTTCCAGGACAGCTATGGTTACAATAGAGACAGAGAGACAGAGAGACAGACAGACAGACAGACAGACAGACAGACAGACAGAGAGACAGAGAGAGAGCGCCCCCACCAAACCATTTCTACGTTGCTTTTAAGGCACTGCTTCCAACCCTTTCTTTGCTCTACTGACAGGTTTTTTTTTTTTTTTTTTTTTTGGTTTTTTTCGAGACAGGGTTTCTCTGTGGTTTTGGAGCCTATCCTGGAACTAGCTCTTGTAGACCAGGCTGGTCTCGAACTCACAGAGATCCGCCTGCCTCTGCCTCCCAAGTGCTGGGATTAAAGGTGTGCGCCACCACCGCCCGGCTCTACTGACAGTTTTAAGAAAAGTACTAGACTTGTTTTCAACTTAGCTCTCTTCAACAACAAAACTAATACAAAATAATACAAATATAATAAGGACTTAACTAAAACAAGTGTTCTTAAGGTATCGGGAGCAATTTGATATCTAGAAACTAAAGAAAATACATATAAATGAAGCCTGAATAACAGATGTGATTTTAAAAAGGTGCCACTGGCTCTTGAGAAGGGCAGGAGCACCACTGGGCAACACTCCGATCCCAAGGCTAGACACCAGTCATCATCAGAGTATGGACCCGGAGGGAAACTTGCAGGTCAGAAGTGCACCCATGGGTACTTCTTCAAAGGAGCTACTGCACACAAACCTGGGGCTAATTCGGGAGAAGCAGCAAACAGAACATGGACCCAAGCACAATATAAGGCAGGTTCATCCCATCCATATATCTGTGACAGCAGGCTATCATAGCCCACCAAGCTGTCTGAAGAGCTTCGTATTATGCTCCTGACTCAATCTTTCCTAGACAGATAAACAAGCCAGGGTTACTGCTCCCTTGTGGGAAGTTTAAAGTGAGAGTCCTGAAACCACGGGAAGAGCACAGGGCCAACCTTCTAGCAACAAACACCAAGGTGAGGATCACCTGACCCATCCTTCCCAGAGCTACAGCCAAAGCTGGTCGGAAACTGCCTATCATCCACTGTTCAGCTACTACCAACATGTACAGCAATATTTGGTACCTAACCTTGCAGACCCTCTCATCTCCTCAGCAGCTCCTCTCCAGGGGTTTCAATTATTGTGCCTGAGTCCCATGAGCCTTTTAATGCCAACTGATCCTGACATCCTTAACAGAATAAGTGCCACCAAGCCAAGTCCACACAGAAGCTCATGTAACTTGTTCTACACACTCCCTGTACTGGAAACAGACAGAGCCTGATGCACAACCGTGGGCATTCAACTACCGTTCTCCCATTGTCACCAGATGCAGGGATAAGTGTCACTCTGTACATCTCCCAAACACTTTTACTTCTCTTCACAGAGCTCCTGCCCTGCGCCATGCTGCAGCCCAGAACCAATGGTGCTTTCCTGACTACTCTTCAGCAACAGAACCAAAACTTGGATGGCAACTATAACCTCCCAACTCACCAAAAACCTACCTCTGACCTTGGTCTCCATATTTGTAGACTACCGGTCTTTCATCCTAGCATACATTAATGCACCCCATTCAAGGATCCTCTCTATGGCTTCCATGAAATTTATCAAGATCTGAGTCTGGGTTGTGGGTCTGAGTGAATATTTGTGTCCAATTTGTTTTCTTTTCACCTCCCATGACTATTCTATACTTAACTCTGTGTCTCTACCCAGACTGATGCCTGGCACAGGAGAACTCCCAAAATATTCTTGGGAAGAAAACCTTTCTGGGGCCTTGAAGCATCAGGATTTGTGACTAGCTCACTCACTCTTGAGCACTGTTTTAATCTTGGTCATCATTGGCTGCACACTTGTCTCTCCATCAGATGGATGATCACTGTCTCCGCCATATTTTTCCTCCATCCGCCTCTTTTTGGGAGCACAAAGACCTTCTTCTAGCAAAGCATCCACATCATTGTCAAATTCATCCTGCAAAACAAGGTTTTCAGATACTACAGGCCTCCATGCTTCTGTACCAAGGATAAGTTTGTTCGCATGAGTGAGGTAATACTCAGAAAGACCCTCAACGGGGACTGGGTATGCCCTGATGGCATTTGATCATCTGAAAAATAAACAGGATGAAATGACAAAGTGAAACCAAGACGCCTGGTCCAAGAGCACACCCAGCCAAAGAGGCTTTTCAGCAGCACCTGCTGGCTCAGGTTAGAAAAAGACATGGCCCAATGTTAGGCAAACTTTACACTAAGAAACTTTAGATATATTAACTCCTTACATCCTTTTCTTTTCCACATTAATGCTCGCACGGAGTTTTGAGTTCCCTGCTTTCAAAAGACAAAGCCACTTCCAAACCTCTTTGGGTTTTGCTCAGAGCCCTCCAGAGAACGGGTCACCAACATACCTCATAGGAGAAATTCAAGGCCTCTTCATCCACTCTGTCTCTTTGAACGATTGCTTTAGCCGTGAACCCGCCTGTTCCTTCTTCATCTAGCTCCAAATTGTCAGTAAAATCTTCTAACTCATCGAGCACTGCGTACTCCACTCTCTTTTCCTGATCCAGCTCATTTTCCTCATCCTTCTTATCTGCACTCTCACCCCCTAGGCCTACCCCATTACCAACACTCCCGCCAAAGGGACAAGCATGCACGTCCCCACTGACAGGACTAAGGAGCAGGCTACATTCAGCCCGAGTGCTGCGTTCTACTCCTGTGTACAGCACCTTCCTGTCCTTACTCCTACAGCTCTCAGTAAAGCTCACACTAATCTTTACATCCTTAAGCAACTTAAGGTCAGGGGAGAACTTCCGGACTGCGGGTGCGTGCCGGGCAGTGCGCGGGCTGTGGCCACTACAGTTCGGGTCTATGAGGAGGCGGCCCTTAGAGAAGGATCCTTTGGAGAGAAGAGAAGCTCCGTAGAAGTTGAAAGGGTCCTCGGCAGGAGGTTCGGACTGTCCATCACCACCAGAGCCAACGTCCATTACCTCTGCATCACTGGACGTTTGCAGGGGAGGTGGTGGAGACTGTTCATGGGGCAGCACTTGGAAGGGGCAAGCTCGGTTCTCCATCATCGCTTCTCCTGCGGGCTCACGCGGGAGAGGAGAGGGACTCTCATATGTCTCCATATTATGAGCAGTTAAGACTATTTTTAAACACCAGAGTTTTAAACCACCTTACATAAATCTATACTGCTAACATGCACAAGTCCGTCGAGACCCGGTGGTGTCCTGCCCGCGCTGCACACACTGGCGGCTTAGTCAAGCTGGCCACATTGCTCTTTTCATTAATGTAGACAGCTTTTAGAACCACTGCCTCAATTATTGGAAATCACAATGCACTCAGCTTAAAAGATTGACGTCTAAGTGAGTCTATCTTCATGCCAAAGTGGCACCTTTCTTCTTCCACCTGCAAAGAAATTTAAAAATATCGTCACAAAATGACAGAACCCTTCCACTTCTCTGGTACCAAGTTAAAAGTCAAATGTTATCTATGATGAAGTAAAGGGCCAAAATAATTGCCTTTAAGAAATCCTTTTAGACATCAGGGAATAAAAAAACCTTACTAGTTTTCTTTAGAACTTAAATTTTAAGCCCTAAATTAAGTATTTTACCAATTATTCACTTTAATCCCTATTTCAGAGACACAAAAATATAGTCTCATATCTCAAAAAGGATGAAGACTAAAATAAAAAGCTAAACTTTCCTACAGCACTCCTATAACTCAGTCTAGTGGATAAGCAAGCATGCAGCAGGAGGTCACCATTTCAGGAACACACACAGAGTGCATGGCCTCCATCACGCTATTAATCCACTCACCTTCAAGGGCTGGGTCAGTCAGAGGGTGAGCGAGACCCTCAGCTCAACTCTGTGGCACTAGGGACCTCAGAGATATAGCCAGGCACTCTGCTACCCAGGGACCCCCTCTCCTGGGCCCACAACGTGGCACGTGGACAGGACAGTGATGCAGCGTGCTGAGGTCACCAGGAGTGGCAGCATAGATCCATTCCCAGTAGAGGAAGGGAGTCTGTTGGGAAGGGAGCCTACTAATATTGGGAATAGGCAGGATAACACAGGAGAAAGCTAGAGTCAATGCAGAAAGGGTCCTGGGTGCCACCGGGAGTCTAGCTGCAAGCTGAGGATAGTGAGCTACCAAGAGGGAAGCAACTCTCTTTATAGAGAAGACTCACAGCTATACCAGGTATAGGTGTCTGCACCAGGTGTTGGGACAGTTCTCCAAAACAAAGATGTAGAAGCAGCTCTGGAAACAATAAGAAAGTATCACAGGAATTGTCTATGCTTGCAGACCCTATAGGGTGGAAAGGAGAAAAAAGGAGGTGAAGAAAAAGGCTTAAGCCTCTGCAGACACACACTGGTACCTAGGAAGAAGCCTAGAGAGAAGAATAGAGGATGCTGCAGGCAGTCCTGTCTCAGTACTCAGGCCACACAAATCTGGAGCCCTGAAGAGGTCTGGTGGAGACAACCACACAAACTGGGAGTAAAGCACCAAAACCACGAGAGGGAAATAGCAGAGGGAAGGACATAATCCTAGGAAGCTCTGCTACAGAGAATGTGTAAAAAGAGGGACGACACAACAGAAAAGGCAGGTCAGAGGCTAGCCACAAAACCCAGAGGTCCACAGAAAGGCTATGGGCAGAAACACATGCACACACAGACACACAAACACTCAAGAGCGCACAAGCACGTGCGCGCACACACACACATGCACACTCCTACATCATGCACAGAAACATGCACATGCCATGCACACTGGTGCAGGTACTGCTACACACAACCATGCCCATGGGTGATAGGTTGGTTGCATCTACATAACTCATATTCTTAAAATCCTAGAGAAGACAAGAGTCAGAAGACAACATCTATATAAGCAGCTTACAGTGAAGGGATAAGAGGGGTGGTTATGCCTTACTAAAGGTAAAGGTATAACCAGAGGCTTATTTAGGTTAAATTAATTCATTTAAATATTCACTTACGGTCTACTCGAGAGGTGCTAACACTAGAAGACACAAGGACCTCATGGCCTGGACATAGCTGGTAGGTCAACTACTATCACTTTATTTCTTACAACCTCTGACAGCCTAACAGTTTTTAATTCAATGGGAACTGAAAAAACTACCTCTCTTAAAGGTGTTCCCATGAAAGGAGCTTAGGAACCACTAAGGAGCCAGAAGGGAAACCAAAGGGGCAAAGTCAGTTTCCTGACAACCAAGGACCACTGCAGAGGACAGACAGGTCAGCACACTTGACCTTGAATAAGACCAGGACAGAGCCTGGCAGGTGTGCAGAGACCACGAGAAATCAAATCTGTGCTTTCTCAGATAGAATATGCTAATGGGAAGAAGACTCAAGTAGGCAGAGGTTGGAGACAAAAAGCGGTACAAGATGGACAAGTATGCTACATGTTAAAAGCTAAAGGAGTCAGTGTAAAACTACAAAATAAAAACAATAAATGAAGACATTAGTTAAGTGTTAAGGGGGATGGGAGTTTTAAAGAGATATACAGCACAGGTGGGACCCTGAGGCCCTGGAAAGGCTAAGTACACATCTTGCAGGAGCAGGAAAATTGTCTAGCTCTTGGGCTCAGCAGTGGACAATCCTAGATAAGTTTCTGACTTTTCCCTCTGTAAGCTTACTCAATTCATTAATCAACTATTTGCTAAATGCCTTCCTTAAGGCACACATCATTTATATGTGTTAAGCACAAGGCAGACAAAACACTTGTCTCACAAAGCTTACATATCAGTGGGGGAGATAGATAATACAAGAAAAGTATCTATGATGTCACCTGCTGACAAACATTCTAGCTAAAACAAAGCAAGGGGGGGGAGAGCTAGGGAGCAGGAAGCAGTTTCTAAAAGACTACACAGGCGCTACAGCCAGTATCCACTTAAAGATGAAACAGATAGAGCCAGGTGGTACCAAGGGCAAAAGGAGGCCATTGTAGAAGACACCTAGGGGAAAAGCAAAGACCCAGGGACAAAGACATGGTATGACCAAGCCAGGATAGTATGTGAGGGGAAGTGAAAGCAAGCCAGGCCAGCACGTCTTCAATTTTTATCTTGAGAAACAGGATATGCACAGAAGGTATCACTGATCCATGGATAGAAATGGCAGCCAACCCTCACACAGGCTCTGTTCTAAGGACTTCATGCAACACATCCAGCATTGTGACAGAAAGGTTAAACAAGTGCTCAAGGTCACAGAGCTAGGAAGTGGTAGAGCTGCTTTGCCTCCCAAACAAGCAGGCCTGAGTCTGTACTACCTCAGTTGTACATCATCTTGCAATTTAAAGAATTCTTCACCGGGCCTTTAATCCCAGCACTCGGGGAGGCAGAGGCAGGCAGATTTCTGTAAGTTCAAGGACAGCCTGGTCTGGAGTTCCAGGACAGTCAGGGCTACAGAGAGAAACCCTGTCTGGGACGAGGGGGTGGGGTGGGGGTCCTCTGTGTCCAGAAAAAGTACTAAGACGGTGATAATGGGAATCAAATTAGAAAAGGGAAAAGAATTAAAAGGCTCATCAGGTGGCGTGAACCAGGACTTTAAGTTGCAGTTTCTGAGAAACAACAGTCTGTTGTTGGAAACAGGTGGCAAGGCTTGCTGAGAAATGCATGAATGCCTAAGAGAGGCACCAAGGTGACTTTAGACAGCCCAGAAGGATTGTTCTGGCATGGCCTGTGACTAGAGCTTGGCTTGGATCAAACTACGTGGTGTCAAAGCAATCCATGACAAAGTGAAAAGAACAACTAGCGGCAGGAGGTTAGCGATCAGAAAGGAGATCCGCGTTGGAGATGGAGATTTGGAAGATGTCAAGGAAAGTTGATGTGAAAACTAGAAGAGATCACATGAGAGCGAAATGATGACAACAGAAGGCTAAAGCTGGACAAACCAGTCAAAATCATCCTTCCTACAAGGTAAAATTGCAACAACCACTGTCAAGTGCCTGCTCCCCTGGCCATGTAGAGTTCAAAGGGTAGCCCTTCCTGCCCTCCAGCCTCACTGTTCTTCAGCTGATTGAACCTGTGGATGCAGCTCTTGCTTTGTCAACTGGACTGGGAGCAAGCAGCTTACCCAACACACCTGGACAACTCCTACTTAACGGACTGGCATGGATATAGCGGTGGTGACCAATGCTACAGCTGCAGCCTCCTGACCAATCCAAAGGCAGTATGACCTCATCAACTCCTTTGTCACCCTGCAAATCCTCTTATTTGAAATTACAGGCCACACTTATTAGACCAGCCATTTGCTTACTCCCTTTGGTTAGTGGTGGCTTACATTGGGGACTGAGCCACTTTCAAGACAGGGAGTCCTGTTGAAGCCAGGAGACAGTGGGCCCCTCCTAGTGATTGGCTGCCACAAGTCAACAACCCTACATAGGACATCTCTGCATCCGGCAACGGGGTACATGCAAGCATGCAAGATGGCAAACCAAATTCCTATCACGTAGCAACCCAAGCCCACTGCATGATTTTACTTGACAGGTATCGCTGTCAACAGGTTGCCACTTCCCATTTATTCTACCACGCTCATTATTACTGTAAAACCACATCCTGAAAAACTACACGACCACTTCATCCACTGGCAATTTGGAAGAGACTTGGGCGGTTTGTCGGCTTTTCCAAGCAGCCCAAACAGGCAAGAGTTCAGGACGAGAGGTGTCCCTGCCCACACGTCTCCCGCCAGAAGGCAAGGCGAAGCGATGGCTTCGGGCCCACCAGCCGAGGGGTTTCGTTACCAGGCCGACAGCACCCTACGTCCACGACGCCTGGGCTCCGGGCCCGGCCGCCGCTGCACAAAGGCCGCGACTCCGCGTGGCCCAGCCCGCCTCGCGCGCTGCGCCCCGCCCAGAGCCCCGGCCTGCGGCCTCGCCCGGGAGGGGAGGAGGAAGGGAAGGGCGCAGCCTCTCCAGGCCGCAGCGCCCGCTACTCGCGGGGCGCCCCTCGCGCCCCGCACCTACCTGTGGCGCCCGCGACCTGCCCGAGCCGCCCGCAGCCCGACCACAGACGGCCGACCCTCACCGCCCCGGCGCCGCCGCAACCCGCCAAGGCCCTCGCAAGCTCTAGGCTCTTGAGACCAGCTGCCGCGCGGACGAGCGGAGGGCGGACCTTATCGGCGCGCGACCAATCCCGGCGCACGGCCGCCGCGCATTGGGGGAGCCGGGAGCGGGCTGAGGAGGCCGCCAATCGGCGGCGCGAGGCGCGCGCGGCCCAATTGCGAGACGCGATGGCGGACGCGTGGGCGGGACCAGGCGCCAGCCTTGAGGAGCTAACGACCGTGGCCCAGGCGGGGCTAGACGCGCTGAGGGCTGCGGCCGCAGGGAGCGCCGGGAGAGAGGTGCGCGGGGGCTGCCGGGAGCCGGGGAACGCGGGAGTGCGGGGAACGGTGGGAGCGTTTCTGTGAGCCGGCCTCTGCTGAGCTTAAGTCACTTTAGCGTTTGCTAATGACAACGGAGCTCCCGCTCAGCACCGTCCCTAGGACTAAACTGGACCGCCTATCCCAGAAAGTCATCGTACAGATGCGCGGTGCTGAGGGTAGGAAAGTTTTACTTGCAGCGTCACCACACCGGGAAGGACAAAGGTCTCATAACTAAAAAAATCTGTTCGTTGTGCGTCCTAACATCCTCGGTGTCCAAAAGGGAAGAGAGACAGAAACCAGTGTGGGGATTCCATTAAGAGTGGTCGGGACCCTTTTGGTTCGGCGTGAACCGTACTTTGGTCTTGCAGAGCTGTGTCAGTGCCAAGGACCAAGAAAGGGTGATTTTTTTTTTAAATTTATTTATTTATTAAAGATTTCTGTCTCTTCCCCGCCACCGCCTCCCATTTCCCTCCCCCTCCCCCAATTAAGTCCCCCCCCCAGCCCGAAAAGCAATCAGGGTTCCCTGTCCTGTGGGAAGTCCAAGGAACCCCCACCTCCATCCAGGTCTAGTAAGTTGAGCATCCAAACTGCCAAGAAAGGGTGATTTTGACCCTTAACCTAAGATGTTCTTCAAGTCTGTTCTGACACCTGAAGGAGCAGTATGTAAGACTTAGGGGAACTCTTTAGGACGGAAATGAAGTAAATGGACTCGGAAACAAAATGGAGTTAACCAGGTCCGTTCCTGAGCACTTCAAATCCCTCCTGTCAAGTCTTTGCTCCACGCTATTGACCAGGGACTAAGTTGGGGCTAAATTGCAGTAATACTATCCAGAACCTCGAAAAAAATAAAAAGGGAGAAAAGGACAGGTCACCTTTAGGTTCTCATTCCAATCAATAAATATAGGAAAAGTGATGCAAGACTGTCTTCTGTGGGGCAAACATTTGAATAATTGCTGCTGGACATGAAAATCATATGGGTGCTAAAAACAAGGCTAAAAGGTGACAAGTTGCTTTGGGTTCTAGAGATGGAACCCAGTGTCTCACCCACACCGAGCTATGGTAAAAGCACTGAGTCTCCCGTTTGGGAGACTGTGTGTATTTTAACACAGTTCTTCTCCCCAAAAGTCTTAGCAATTGCAAATGGTAAAGCGCTTTACAGTGGAAAAGCCTGGAAGACTCCACTTTAAGAAAGGCCACCAGCTGTAGGAGGCACGGACGTTCTTGTGCTCAAGGGTACCGGGGATGTTAGCCTACCGTGTTATTCCTTGAAGGAAGGGGATGTGTCTGTTATCCGCTCAGAGCTGGGAGCAGATGTGCAGCATTCTAGCCTGGTGACCTTTGTGCTAGAGACCACACCAGACCCTCCCCCAGACCCTTATAAGCTTGTTTTTCTTGCTCAATCTACAGAACCTACCTTTATGGAAGGTGTCACATGTACTTTACAAAGAGTTTAGCTGTAGTCACTTCCAACCTTTATTATGCTTACTTTTGTTCCTCAGAGAGATTTATGTATGCTGTATTGCGCACGCAGGATTGAGTTACCACTGTAAGTGTTGGAGCTCGGATGGACAGGGATCCTGGCATCAGGAGCCAAGGAATAACACAAAGTCACTGTGAGCCCAGCTTGAGCTCCACTCCAGGGAAGTCCCAATGCAAGTGTAATCACTGCTCCAGCAAAGAGAGGGTTTCCCCAGCAAAGCTGTTACAGCTCTGCTCCAGAGAAGTGTTATAGCTCTGCGTAGGTCCAGTGAAGTGTTTGCCCCACTGGGGGAAAGTTTCCCCAGTGAAAGTTCTGCTCCACCCTCTACCCTGCTCCACTCTGGTGAAAGAAAGCTGTTACAGCAGGTCTCTGCTCCAGCCAGATTGTCACACAGCACAATAAACCTCACAATTTATTGGGAAGGAAAAATCAAGGAAGGTGGCTGGCTGCCTCTGCAGCTTTGTCACCAGCCTCAATTCCTGGGTCACAGCAGCCTTTAGCATTGAAGGCACAGCAGTGCAGATTGCCATCCTGGGAGGCTCCATGAGCCGTGTGGGCCTGGGTAGCTGAGGAACTTGACCTGTGCCATGTCTGAAGGCTGTACCATGTTATCTCAGGCTTAACGGAAAGGTCTTCACCTAGGATTTTACCACTAGTGGATTCCAAATCTGTGAATTAGCACCCCCGCACTCCCCATACCCGTTTTCCACCCCAGGCTAAAAAAAAAAAAAAAAAAAAACAACTTATTCTCCCTTCTCCCCTGCTCCATTTATACCAAAGAAATCATAGGTGAGCCTCCTCTCCCATAGTAAATGCTCAAGAAGAATTTTCCAGAGTGCAGTGCCATGCACACCATATGTACACAGAGGGCCCCGGGTATCTACCAGTCCACTGAAGGGACTCAGATCCAGAAGATGGGTAGCTAGCCTGCTGACTACAAGTTTATCCCTACACACTCCAGTCCCTCAACTTAATTACTAATTTGTCAGGAAAGAGGTCATGGGTTCATTTCTTCTTAATTAAAAGAAAGGTTACCTCAGTTTTCACTCCTTAGACATGGATGTAGCTACCTTTTTGTATGTCATTTTTTTAAAAAATATTTATTTATTTATTATGTATACAATATTCTGTTTGTGTGTATGTCTCCAGGCCAGAAGAGGGCACCAGACCTCATTACAGATGGTTGTGAGCCACCATGTGGTTGCTGGGAATTGAACTCCGGACCTTTGGAAGAGCAGGCGATGCTCTTAACCACTGAGCCATCTCTCCAGCCCCTGTATGTCATTATTTTTATTGAGTTAGAGTATACATGGTGTGATAAGAGTATGGCTTTGCTATGTGATTTGCAAATGGGAATGTTACTATGAGTGTGCACCTTATGTTTTAATTTACGCTATAGATGGATTATTTAATCCCCAATCTCAAACTTTTGCCCTGCATATACTAAAGTATTTATTTCATCTATTAGATTACTATGTTTCTCAGAAAAAAGTGAGAAGCAGCAAAAAACTGGACAAAATACAGAGCTTACATAGGGTTTCTGGGGGAGGGGCTTTCCAAGGTGGCTTGGGATTGGTGAATTTTTGTGACCTGATTCTGAGTCAAGCTTAGGGATTGGTGGAGTTTTGTGCTCAGGGATTGGTGGGATTTCAAGTCCTTATCCTTGGTCTTGGGGTCAAGTCAAAGACAGGGTGTTTTTCCTTGGCCCTTTTTACCCTACAATCACCACAAAAGTTTTCATCAGACTCCTGAAGTTTGAACCAACACTATCTACTTAGTTGTATTGAACTGAACTACCTTTGTCACTTGGCTGGCAATGGAGGTCACAGAGACCTTCCTTGTTAAGTCTCAAACCGTGGACAAATGACTGAGGTGCCTATATAACATATCAAAGGACCTGGCTGCCAGGTTCTTCCAGCATCCCTCAGTCCCTACCTGTTACAGGATATGTCTGACATACCCCACCCTCTACCCTGAACTCTCCAGGCCAGAGGCTGGGCTGCCCTTCCCCCAGAGGCTCTTCCCTATGTGATCCAGATGTTTTGGTTACCTACCTTTTGTACCTTTGGACTCCTGGCTGCTATACCTGGTTCCTGCTCTCCCCTCTCTCTTCCTCTCCTCCTTTCCCCACATGGCCCCTCTCAGTCTGGTCATGTCCAATCTGGAATCCTCCAGATGTCCCCACCTCTAGCTATGCTCTCCCTTTTATCTATAATAAACCTCCTCCACCATACCTAGGAGCAGTCATGTCCTTTCCTTTCCCTTTTATTTCTTTTTTCATTCACCACCCCCAACCTGCAAGTCCAAATTTACCCTCTCATTAGGTGCACTGAGGCCAGCAAAATGGCTCTATAGGTAAAGGCACTTCCTGACAGGCCTGACAACCTGAGTTTGAACTCCCACACCCATACAGTGGAAGACGTAAACAGACTCACAAGTTGTCCTTTGACCTCCAAATGGGTGCCACAACATGCTTGCCCCTCCCCAACAACATAACAAATGTAAAAACTTATTAAAAAAAAAAGTTGATTTGAAGCATGCCTTTAATCCCAGCACTTGGAAGATAGAATCAGGTAGATCTCTGTGAGTTCAAGGCCAGCCTGGTCTACAGAGTGAGTTCAAGGCCAGCCTGGGCTGCAGAGAGAAACCCTGACTCAAAACAAACAACAAAACAAGATGTCTTGGAATACCTCTCACAGGATCATACTTGCCTACAAGTGAGGAGTGAGTATCCCTGAAAGAAAGAAGCAGAAAATCTCACAAAAGCAGAAATATCCCACCAAGTTTAAGACCAACCTGGTCTACATAGTGAGTGCCAAGACCATCGTGAGATCCCATATCAAAACAAACATTATTATACCACAACAGAATTAAGAGAGAAAAGCACTAACCATTGTATATATTGAGGGTCTCCTGGAAAACACATAGGTTCACTTGTAGATATTTCTGGCCCCAAAATCAAAGCCTGAATGAAGAAAGATCAGATAAACTCAAAATCATGACTATTCAGTAAGATCACCAGACCAGAAATGGGATCCTAGCTCAGAAAAGGAACATAGTGGGACAGTTGATAAAATTCAGATTGTACCAGGGTTTTTCTTGTGGGCCACTAACTCCAAAATTATGACATGGAGACTTCTAATTAATTTTGGATACTTGGCCTTAGCTTAGTTCCTTTCTGGCTAGCTCTTTTAATTTAAATTAACTGGTTTCTCCTTATGTACATTTTGCCTTGGGGCTTTTAACTTTTCTCACTTTCTTGCTGTCTCTGTGTCTGGCTGGTTGGCATCTGCCTGGTTTTTTGCCCAAAGTGTGTCCCTTATTCTCTCCATCTTTTCTCCTTCTTCCTCTTTCTTCTTGAGCTTAGATTTCTGTTCCTATTAGTCTCTCTCCATCAGCCCTGCCTATCCTTTCTCCTGCCTAGCTATTGGCCATTCAGCTCTTTATTTCATCAATCAGGTGCCTTAGGCAGACAAGGTGAAACATAAACACACTTTTTAAAAAAATATTTATTTATTATGCATACAGTATTGTCAGTACCACAGCATTAGGAAGGCTGAGAACCATTGCTCTAGAATCACCTAAGAAACAAACCTTGGGATTGTGTAGGTTAGGTTAGTTCCTGGTCATGTGTATCAGGGATAATTTTGACTGTGTTAATTGTTGTTGAAGAGCCACAGCACCATTTGTTTACTTATTTAGTGTTGGTGGGTTTTTTTGTTTGTTTGGTTTGGTTTTTTGAGGCAGGGTTTCTCTGTATAACAACTCTGGCTGTCCTGGAACTCACTCTGTAGACCAGTCTGGCTTCAAAACTGAGAGATCCGTCTGCCTCTGCCTCCTGAGTGCTAGGACTGAAGGTGTGTGCCACCACAGCCAGCCAGCTAATAAGTTATCTTTTATTCCCTTTCAGGTAAAAACTGTGGGGTTTTTTTTTGGGGGGGGGGTGTTTTGTGTGTGTGTGTGTGTGTGCCATTTTAGTGCTTAAATGTGGGACTTCCAGGAATGACCCATATTTCACCAGAGGTGTTAGGTGCCAGCATGGGCCCCTGGACATGACAGTCCTGTGTTGCTTCCTTAATTGGATATTAGTGAGCTCTTAATAGGACTCAAACTTCTTTTGGCTTAGTCAGTAGTTCATTTCTTTGTTTATTTTAAGCCGGTTGCTTGGATCCTGTCTTTTTGTCGTTTTAGAGCTGTTGTTTTATTTTTGTTTTCAGTATATTTATTAATTTGCTAGTGTTCAATCTTTTTCTCCTGAGCTCTACCAATACAGTATTCTGAGTTCTTCTTTGATGGTTCCTTACTGCAACTGTGTTGCTTTTAGGTTGGGAGTTCTATGAGTGTCTGATCATAAAGATTTCAGTGATATCAGGCACTTCTTTCTTCATCCCACCAGGGTAGAGAAAGAACCAAGGGGAACACCCCTGATGAATAATCACCTCATAGGAAATGACAAAGGGTACCCCATTCCTAGGTTAGAAGGAAATTTACTCCTTAGCAGGGACGATACAAATAAGGGTAGACCACTGAATGAAATGAGAATATGACTGCTCCTAGCTGGGTATGCTTGGTGAGAAGGTTTTTATTATACATAGGAGGTTTTTATTATACATATGAGGTTTTTATTATACATATGAGGGAGAGTACAGAGCAGAGAGAAAGAGAGTAATAGACTAAGGATCGCCAGTAGACTGAGATGAGAGAGAGGGAACCAAGAGAGAGGGGGCCCAGAGAGAGGTGGCCAGAAGAAGAGAGGGTGCCAGGAGAGAAGAGGCGGGGTGGGGGGGGGAAGAAGGGGCCAGGAAAGAGGTGGTCAGGAGAGAGGGTCCAGAGAGAGAGAGGGCCAAGAGAGAAGGAGCCAAGAGAGAGGGGACAAGGAGAAAGTCAAGAGAGGAAAGGACAAAGAGTTCATGGTTGAAATGGCAGACCTTTTTTTGTTGTTGTTTTGTGTGTGAGACTGGGTTTGTTTGTGTAGCCTTGGCTGTTTAGGAACTTTGTACACCAAGCTGCCCTTGAACTCACAGGTCAGCTTGCCTCTGTCTCCCAAGTCCTGGGATTAAAGATGTACCCACTACTGCTGTGATATTTCCTTTGTGTTTTAACAAATAAAGCTTTCCTGATGATCAGAGTGCAGGGCCAAACCATTAGAGGCCAGGCTGTGATGGCTCACACCTTTAATCTCAGCATTAGAGAGATAGAGATAGGAAGGATATGGCTGGGCTGAGAGAGAGAATATAAGGCGAAGGAGGCAGAAGCTCAATGCAGCCCAAGGTTTGGTGGAGACAGATGCAGTCTGAGAACAGGATCGCCCCTTAGGTCTGAGCATTGGTAGAGGTAAAAGGTCTCTCTAGTGGCTTGTGCTTTGCTTCTCTGATTTTCAGCATTAACCCTGATATCTGATTCTGGGTTTTAATATTAATACCAATTAGAGTTTGTGCTGCTTCTGGTACCCAATGGATTCACAAAGAAACTCTTTGCCTGTGGCTTTACAGCCACTGGCATAGGCTGAGGCTACATGCAGCCGGAGTCACTGCCCTACCTGATAAATTTTCCTTTTTTTTTTCCTGGTGGGCTTTCCTTGCACCCCCTTCTCAGGCTGCTGCCAAACTAGGTAGCTGCCTTGAAATCTGGTCAGGCTTTTACTGTTCTATGCAGTGGTAATAAGCTTCAAATCTTCATAATCGTTGGCGGCAGATTTCGTTAGAAAATTGGGAAATCTTTTATTTATTTATTATGGTTTTGCAAGACAGGGTTTCTCTGTAGCTTTGGGACCTGTCCTGGAACTAGCACTTGTAGACCAGGCTGGCATCGAACCCACAGAGATCCTGCCTGCCTCTGCATCCCAAGTGCTGGGATTAAAGGTGTGTGCCACCACTGACCAGCAAATTGGAACTTCTTAAAGGAAGGAATTAGTTAAAAGGGAGAGTTTTTTTCCCCAAAGTTAAAAACTGGACACACTGGCAGACCAGGATTGAGCCAACGACCTGAATCAGAGTCTGCGATCTCCACCCGAACCAGAGTGGAATTGAACCAGCTACCTAAGACACAGAGAGAACAAGCTCTACCAGGAGCAGAAGCCAGGAGCAAACCCAGTCCTAGGACATGGGCAGATCAGGACTGAGCCAGCTATCAGATCCATAGTCAGTGATCTCCACCACAACGGGTCCAACTCCAAGCCAGGGCCTTCTGCAGGAGCAGATCCAGACCAAGATTTATAGAAACAGATCAAAGCCAGTAGCCTAGGCTAAAGTAGGCCTGAGACAGCAAATTCCAAGGGAAGAGACCAAAGCACAGGAACACTGAGCTACCTCCAGGAACAGGAATAACCAATGGGGTAACTAGAACTGTGGCACTGACTGTACCACGAGAAACAGCCATCTGAGCTTTGGATTCACTGGCACCTAGAAGATTATTCCACAGAATCTCAGACAGCCCCAACCACACCTATTAGAGGAAAAGATGCGTAGAAAAGGTAAGATCACATGAGCAACACAAAGAGCAACACAAGACCAGTAAAACCTAAAGACCCTACAAAAGCAAGACCTGAAAAACCAAATACGGATGAACCAGAAGAAAATGACCTAAAAAATAACCGCAAGAGAATGCTTGAAATTTTTAAAGATGAAATGAGAAATTACCTTAAAGAAATGGAAGAAAAAACAAACAAAAAATTGGAAGATATCAGCAAATCATTTAAAGAAAACCAATAAAAAGAACTCAAAACATATAAAAGAAACTATTCAGGACTTGAAAACTGAGATAAAAATAAACACAAGCCGAAGGGATTATAGAAACAGAAATCATGAGAAAAAGATCAGGAACCACAAATGCAAGCATGAACAACAGAATACAAGAAATAGAAGAGAGAATCTCAAGTGCTGAAGATACAATAGAGAAAATAGACTCATCAGTTAAAGAAAACATTAAATCTAACAAAGGCCTAACCCAAAATATCCATGAAATATGGGACACCATAAAAAGGCCAAATCTTAGAATAATAGGTATAGAAGAAGGAGAAGTTCAACTCAAAAGTACGGAAAATTTATTTAACAAAATCATAGAAGAAAACTTTCCCTACTTAAAGAAAGATATGCCTATGAAGATACAAGAAGCTTACAGAACACCAAATAGACTGGATCAAAAAAAAAAAAGTCCTCTCGCCACATAATAATCAAAACACTAAACATACAGAGTAAAGAAAGAATATTAAGAGCTGCAAAGGAAAAAGGCCAGGTAACATATAAAGGCAGACCTATCAGAATTACACCTGACTTCTCAGTGGAGACAATGAAAGCCAGAAGATCATAGTCAAGCATTATGCAGACATTAAGAAACCACAGATGCCAGCCAAGAGTATACCCAACAAAACTGTCAATTACCATAGAAGGACAAAACAAGATATTCCCTGACAAATCTAGATTTCACCCAGCCCTACAAAAAATACTAGAAGGAAAACTCCAACCCAAGGAAGATGGCTACACCATACACACACACACACACACACACACACACACACAATTGATGATCTCATTACAGCAAATCCCAAAGAAGAAAAAAAATGCTCAAATTAACATCACCAACAATGAAAACTAAATTAACAGGAGATAACAACCACTGGTCATTAATATCCCTTAATGTAAATGGACTCAACTCACCTATAAAAAGGCACAGGCTAACAGATTGGATACGAAAAACAGAATCCATCCCTCTTCTGTATACAAGAAACACATCTCAACCTCAAAGACAGACATTGTCTCAGAGTAAAAAGTTGGGAAAAAAATATACCAATCAAGTGGACCTAAGAAACAAGCGGGTGTAACTATCCTAATATCTAACAAAATAGACTTCAAGCTAAAATCAGTCAAAAGAGACAAAGAAGAACATTTCATATTAGTCACAGGAAAAATCCATCAAGAGGAAATTGCAATACTGAACAGATGCCCCAAATACAAGGGCACCCTCATATGTCAAAGAAACACTTTTAAAGCTTAAATCATATATTAAACCCCACACACTAAAAGTGGGAGACTTCAACACTCCCCTCTCACCACTGGACAGGTCAATCAGACAAAAAATGAACAGAGAAATAAGAGAACTAACAGATGTTATGACTCAAATAGACTTAACAGATATCTATAGAATATTCCATCCAAACAGAAAAGAATATACCTTCTCAGCACCTCATGGAACCTTCTCAAAAATTGGCCACATACTTGGTAACAAAACAAACCTCAGCAAATACAAAAAAATTGGAATAACCCAATGTACTTTATCAGATCACCAGGCTTTAAAACTAGAAGTCAACAGCAATATTAATTCCAGAAAACTCACAAACACATGGAAATTAAACAATGCAGACCTGAATTAATTGGTCAAGGAAGAAATAAAGGGGGTAATTAAAGACTTCCTAAAATTTAATGAAAATGACCACACAACATACCCAAATTTATGGGACACAATGAAAGCAGTGTTAAGAGACAAGTTCAAAGCACTAAATGCCTACATAAAGAAGCTGGAAAAATCCCACACTAGTGAATTAACAGAACATTTGAAAATTTTAGGACAAAAAGAAGCAAACTCACCTAAGAGAACTAGACTGCAGGAAATAATCAAATTGAGAGCTGAAATCAACAAAATAGAAACAAAGAAAACAATACAAAGAATCAATGAGACAAAGAGTTGGTTCTTTGAGAAAATCAGCAAAAGAGACAAACCTTTATCCAAACTAACCAAAAGGCAGAGAGAGAATATCCAAATTTACAAACTCAGAAATGAAAAAGGGGGAAATAACAGACATGGAGGAAATGCAGAGGATCATCAGGTCATATTTTGAAAACTTGTACTCCACAAAATTGGAAAACTTAAAGAAAATGGACAACTTTCTGGATAAATATCACTTACCAAAATTAAATCAAGATCAGATAAGCAAATTAAACAGAACTATCATTGCTGAAGAAATAGAAACAGTCATCAAAAGTCTCCCAACCAAAAAAAGCCCAGGACCAGATGGGTTCAGCTCAGAATTCTACAAGACTTTCAAAGAAGAACTAATACCATTACTCCTCAAATTATTCCACACAATAGAAACAGAGGGAACATTGCCAAACTCTTTTTATGAGGCTACAATTACCCTGGTACCCAAACCAGAGAAAGACAATACTAAGAAATAGAATTACAATTTCACTCATGAATATTGATGCAAAAATACTAAATGAAATACCAGCAAATCAAATCAAAGAACACATCAGAACCATTATCTATTATGACCAAGTCGGCTTCATCCCACAAATGCAGGGATGGTTCAACATATGAAAATCTGTCAATGTAATCCACCATATAAACAAGCTGAAAAATAAAAGCCACATGATCATCTCATTACATGCCAAAAAAGCATTTGACAAAATACAGCATCCCTTGATGATAAAGATCTTGGAGAGAGCAGGGATACAGGGAACATACCTAAACATAATTAAGGCAATATACAGCAAACTAAATGGAGAGAAACTCCCAGCGATTCCACTGAAATTGGGAACAAGACAAGGTTGTCCACTCTCTCCATAACTATTCAATAAAGTTCTTGAGGTCCTAGCGAGAGCAATAAGACACCAAAGGGAAATCAAGGGGATACAAATTGGAAAAGAAGAAGTCAAACTCTCACTGTTTGCTGATGATATGATAGTTTACATAAGTGATCCCCAAAATTCTCCCAAGGAACTTCTACAACTCAAACACTTTCAGCAATGTAGCAGGATACAAGATTAACTCAAAAAAATCAGTAGTCCTCCTCTACACAGATAATAATAGGGCTGGGGAAGAAATAAGAGTATCAACACCCTTCACAATAGGCACAAATAGCATAAAATATCTAGGAGTAACTCTAACCAAACAAGTGGAAGACTTGTATGACAAGAACTTTAAATCTTTGAAGAAAGAAATTGAAGAAGACACCAGAAACTGGAAAGACCTCTCATGCTCTTGGGTAGGCAGAATTAATATAGTAAAAATGGCAATCTTACTAAAAGCAATCTACAGATTCAACGCAGTGCCCATCAAAATCCCATCAAAGTTCTTCAAAGATCTCGAAAGAATGGTACTCAACTTCATTTGGAAAAGCAAAAAACCCAGGATAGCCAAAACAATCCTATGCTATGAAAGAACTGGAGGCATCACAATCCCTGACTTCAAACTCTACTACAGAGCTACAGTACTGAAAACAGCCTGGTATTGGCATAAGAACAGACAGGAGGACCAATGGAACTGAATAGAAGACCCGGCTATCAGTCCACACATCTTCAAACACCTGATCTTTGATAAAGAAGCAAAAAAATATCAAATGGAAAAAAGAAAGCAAATCTAACAAATGGTGCTGGCTTAACTGGATATCAACGTGTAGAAGAATGAAAATAGACCCATATCTATTACCATGCACAAAACTCAAATCCAAATGGATCAAAGACTTCAACATAAAGCCAGCCACACTGAACCTTATAGAAGAGAAAGTGGGAAGTACACTTGAACGCATTGGCACAGGGAACCACTTCCTAAATATAACCCCAGCAGCACAGACACTGAGAGAAACAATTAATAAATGGGACCTCCTGAAACTGAAAAGCTTCTGTAAAGCAAAGGACACAGTCAACAAGATAAAACGACAGCCTACAGAATGGGAAAAGATTTTCACTAACCCCACATCAGATAGAGGTCTGATCTCCAAAATATGCAAAGAACTCAAGAAATTGGTCATCAAAATAACAAATAATTCAATAAAAAAATTGGAGTACAGACCTAAACAGAGGAATCTAAAATGGCTGAAAGACACTTAAGGAAATGTCCAACATCCTTAGTCATCAGAGAAATGCAAATCAAAACAACTCTGAGATTCTATCTTACACCTGTAAGAATGGCCAAGATCAAAAACACTGGTGACAACTTATGCTGGAGAGGTTGTGGGAAAAAGGGAACACTTCTGCATTGCTGGTGGGAATGCAAGCTGATACAACCCATTTGGATGTCAGTGTGGCAATTTCTCAGAAAATTCCTCAAGACCCAGTAATACCACTTTTGGGTATATCCAAAGGATGCTCAATCGTGCCACAAGGACATGTATTCAACTATGTTCATAGCAGCTTTGTTTGTCATAGCCAGAACCCGGACTCAACCTAAATGCCCCTGGATTGAAGAATGGGTAAGAAAAATTTACACAATGGAGTACTACACAGCAGAAAAAAATAACGACAGCTTGAATTTTCCAGGAAAATGGATGGAGCTAGAAAACATTATTTTGAGTGAGGTAACCCAGACACAGAAAGACAATTATCACATGTACTCACTCATAGGTGGTTTTTAAACATAAAGAAATCCAGCCTACAAACCACAATCCCAGAGAACTTATTCAACAATGTGGACCCAACTCTGAGTTCAGGGCTCTCCTATTATTCCAATACACTTGAACACATGAAGAGACCAAATTTGCAAACTTGTCTAAAATAAAGGCTCTTTGCTTTTACATATGGGACCTGGTCTCCCTGTTGGTTTTGGGGGAACTTCGCGGATCTGGGTTTAACAGTGTTCAGTTTAACATAGTAACCAGTGGAGTTCTCATGAGCTGCTCATCCGGCTCTGGTAAAGCACTGACTATTTCCATCCTCGCAAGCTCAAAGTTGAAAATTTCCTTTGGTTGTTTTCTAAGTATAGAAGAAAAGGTGCTTCATTGTTTTTGTTTTTTGAGACAGGGTCTCTCTGCATAGTCCTGGCTGTTCTGGAACTTGCTTTTTAGACTAGATTGGTTTCAAATAAAAGTTGCTTCTTGTTGTGCTAAAAACATATCTGTCCAATCTATATCTATATATTCAGTCCTCTGGACAGAGGAAAATGTGCTAATACTTTTAACTCAAAATAATTTTGGGGGTCCCAAAGCTACTATGACTCAAAGGCATGGGTCTACTGCTTTTTTTCTACAATGTGGATTTCTGTAGATTCCAAACAGTGGTAATGCTAATATATCTAAAACTTTTATCTCTTTTTGTAAACTTTAAATTCATGTAAGCTTCAGGGAATCACAGGTCAATGGACTCCAGATAAGTGCACCTGTCAATCAACAGCGTAAGCTTCCCCACCTATTGCTTACTCCTGAGGGGGAAGTTCTAAATGTAAAATTTTCCTCTGTGTCTAAACTTTAACTTCTGTCTCTAATTTATATCCGTCTCAACAGACTTCCACTCAGCTGACAGCACCATCCAGGAAATAGCTGTTGACTACAAACTGCTCCAAATGGCTGTGAGCCCTGGACATGCTGAAAACTAATGTGGACCAGTCCAGCCAATGTGATTGTTCCCTGTCTCTTCAGCTGGGTCAGCGAACCAGATGCTTCTGGTGAATGCCACCCACTGCCTGGACCCCTAGCCCTTGGTCTCCTGACAACAATGTCCTAATTTCTGCCGAGAAGCGGTGACAGAAGTATGTCACCCCGTCTCCTCAAGGCTGGAATGTTAGGTCTAAAGGAAACTGGAAGGGACCACACCTTGTTATCTTGACCACCCCCACTTCTGTGAAAGTAGATGTTGTCGGCACCATCATGCCAGGTCAAGTATCATCGCTGATAATAACCCAGCTGCAGAGAAATGGCCCATCACAAAGGCTTGAGAAGATCCACTAAAGATAAGACTGGTGCAGGTTGCAGACTAATGATGTTATTTTGTATGGCTGTGTTCCCCCACACACACACAGTACTCTTTCGTGGGATATATGTCTAGATCCTCCCATAAGAGCAAATGCAAAACTTGCCATAAATGTCTCACAGCTCCTGGTCACATTTTGTCAGGTGAACATCCCTTCATTCTCCTCGCAGTTGAAACTGTTCAGTTTGTATGTGATGGTGGATTATGTCCCTGCTTAGTTATCTGGCATAGGCATCAAGCCACAAGATTTTGTATCTTCGTATTCCTATTTCCCGGGACAGTCTGGCAGGGAGAGAGCACTTGTATGTGCAAATCTTTCCAGCCCCCAGAGGCAGAGAGAAATGTGCAGTTCCTCTCCTCATACCCCTCATAGCAAGCTTAGGGTTGGGAACAGCTGGAGACCTCTCAAGGCAACAGGCCCGGTGATGGCTGTATGACAGCTACAAAAACTTAGGCTGTCAAATAATCCAGGGTTTATTTGCATTAGAAGGGTCTATTGCAAGATTAGAAGACTGGGTTGGCTCATTAGCTGAGGTAGTCTTACAATATTGTAGGGTACTTGGTCTGCTTTGTGCAGAACAAGGAGGTTACTGTATGGTCTTTGGGGAAACTTGCTGCTTCTACGAAAACCACTCAGGAATTAGCATGAATAATTTAGCCAAAAATACCTCACAGAGAGGGGAAAGCCCTAAAAGGAGGAAATAAATGCCACCCCTTTTCTTTCTTGGTTCTTCAAGGCTAGTAACACAACTGTCAGCCACCATAGGGCCCTTAGCTTCTCTGTTCCTGCTGATTATGGTTGATCCCTGCATCATTAATGCCTTAACAAAATATATAAATTCCCACTTAGGAGATGATGTGAATTAAGTCCCAATATGAACAGGTACCCATCACAGAGTCAAGGATTTGACTTAAGACTTAACTCAAGGGGGGAATGTGATGGCTAACTTTATGTTTAAACGTTTAAAATCTCTCCGCTTAAAGAGAACTAAAATGCAGTTGGAAGTGGCACATGCCTTTAACCTCAGCACTCCAGAGACAGAAATAGGTGGATCTCTGTGAGACCAGCCTGATCTACAGCACGGGCTCCAGGACAGAGAACTAAAAAGCAAAATTAGACTTCTAAATGTTAAGGGTTGTTAAGAGTTAATTTTTTTTAACTGCTTGTGGTGGTTTGAAAGATGCAGAGTTTGGAGTTTGCCCAGCTTGGTTTGGGTTTTGCTTTGGTTCAGTATTTCCTCATTATGCTTCCTTCCCTGCATTTTGGATTGGTAATGCATGTCCTGTGCCATTAGATGTTGGAATCTAATGATCTGCATTTTGATTTTTTTACAGGGGAATTACAGTTAAGAGAAAGCCATGAGTCTCAGAAGAGACTTTGAAACAAGTTTGAGACTATTATAGACTATGGGGACTTTTGAGGTTGAACTGAATGGTTTTTTTGTTTGTTTGTTTGTTTGTTTGTTTGTTTGTGGTATGATATGGCTACAAGCCTTTGGGGACCAGGGGTGGAATGTAGTGTTTGAAAGAAAATTGCCCCCAAAGGGAGTGGCACTATTAGGAGGAGTGGCCTTGTTGGAGTAGGTGTGTCACTGTGGGGGTGGGCTTTGAGGTCTCTTTTGCTCAAGCTTCCCTCGGTAGGACAGTCAGTCAACTTCCTATTGCCTGCAAGATGTAGGACTCTAGTTACTCCTGCAGCACCTTGTCTGCTTGCATGCTGCCATGCTGCTCACCATGATGACAATGGACTGAATTTATGATAATAATGAATCTGAAACTGTAAGCAAGCCCCCTCAATTCAACATTTTCCTTTTTAGGAGTTGCCATGGTCATGGTATCTCTTCACAGCAATAGAAACCCTAACTATAACACTGCTAATTCTACTTTGGTCACCAAGCTTGTTTTGCACAAGAGGACTTTCTACTTGTAGAACAAATTGTTAACTTTGTGTTCATTGTCTTTAAAACCCCTTGACTGGTGCTGGAGAGATGGCTCAGTGGTTAAGAGCATTGCCTGCTCTTCCAAAGGTCCTGAGTTCAATTCCCAGCAACCACATGGTGGCTCACAACCATCTGTAATGAGGTCTGGTGCCCTCTTCTGGCCTGCAGGAATACACACAGACAGAATATGGTATGCATAATAAATAAATAAATATTAAAAAAATAACCTTGACTGAGGTAGTTGGGCTGCATTTAGGAATTCTGAGTCCTGGATGTAGAATACCTGGTGCCAGTTGCTGAGTAAAAGCCTCTTCTTTGTTAAAATTTATTAATGATTAGACTGGTGAATCTCAGAAAGACCACAGACCCACAATAACTGAGCCATCTCTGGAATCCCCTAAGCCCCAAAAAAGAGACTTAAAAAAAAAAAACCAGCAGCAACCAGGCATGTTGATGCATACCTTTAATTCCAGCACTTGGAAGGCAAAAGTAGGTGGGTGTTTCTGGCCACCGAGGCTAAATAATGAGACCCTGTCTTTATTTTTTTGAGGCAGGGTTTCTCTATATAACAGTCTTGGCTGCCCTGGAACTCACTCTGTAGACCAGGCTGGCCTCAAACTCACAGAGATTCATCTGCCTCTGTCTCCCGATTGCTGGGATTAAAGAAATGCACCACCACCACACCTGTCTTTAAAAAAAACAAAACAAAAAACAAAGCAGATGTCAACTCTGTCTCCGATAGGCAACAGACAACAACCTTGTAGTTAAGCATCATGGACATAGGGTATCTGACATTGTTACATTGTCATAAATATAATTTGAATTCTATAATAAGTTGATACATTTGTATTTATATGTTGCATTGTCTCATGAAAGAAAGACTTTCCTAGGTAAGAAAAAAATCTCTCCTTTTAAAGTAAAGGATTTTTCCAAAACAGAAAACAAAAGGTGAAGCCAAAGGGGATATTAAAATGGTGTAAAATGGGGTGTAAAGGGACTGGAGAGACCTCTGTGTTTAAGAGGGCACACTGCTTTTGCAGAAAACTGCTTTCCACCTCCAGCTACGCATGTCTGACAGCTCACAAACACCTGTAACTCTAAGTCCAGGGATCCAGCAAGTAACTCACACAGTCACACACATACATAAGAAAAGAAAATAAATCTTTTTAAAAAGCAACTAGTTGGTTAGATTTTATTCAAATGCAACTTTATGTTTTCTCACTGGACTGAAGACTTCACATACTAGACAGCCACAAACTTAGTATAGGGGAAATTCTATTAAAAAGAATTATTCCTATTTGGGGGCATTTCTACTAAATTACATAGTCACTATAAAACTTATCTTAGTGAATATTAAATCTACTTATAAAATTTGGTCTGTTGTACTAGGTTTTCATTATACCTATCCTCCCTCTACACTGACAGTCAAACAAATGGTACTAATTGTCCAAACTGAAGGCAGGAAGGTTGGACAGATGGCTCAGCAGTTAAGAGAACTGGTTGCTCTTGCAGAGGTGATTCCCAGCACCCACATAGCAGCTCACAAGTGTCTGTAACTTCAATTCCAAAGGCTCCAATTCCCTCTTCTGGACTCCCTGGGCATCAAGCACCATGTGGTGCACAGGCATTCAGGCTACACTCATACATAGAAAACTGTCCTGAACCAGAAACTCCCATTGGTTCTAAAATCACAACTTAACTCTTAATTAAATAGTTTGTGTTTTTTGAGACAGGGTTTCTCTATATTACTTTGGTGGCCCTAGAACCAGACTGGCCTCAACTAACAGAGATCTGCCTGCTCACAGAGATCCTCCTGTCTCTGCCTCCCGAGTGCTGGGATTAAAGGCATACATTACCACCGCCCAGCAAGACTTATTTATTTTATGTGCATTGGGTGCTGGGAACTAAACCCAGGTCCTCTGCAAAAGTGACAAGTGTTCTTAACTGAGGAGCCATCTCTCCCAGCCACACTAGAGACTTTTGAACATGGAAACTAAAAATGCAAAGTTGGTTACAGGGTCTTCACACAGTGAGTGCTCAAGAAACAGAACAAAATGGACCAAAACTAAAATCAATGTATTTTATCAACTAGAAAAAGACTCATGCCAGGCAGTGGTGGTGCTTGCCTTTAATCCCAGCACTCGGGAGGCAGAGGCAGGTGAATCACTGGTGAGTTTAAGTCCAGCCTGGTCTACAAGAGCTAGTTCCAGGACAGCTAGGACTGTTACACAGGGAAACCCTGTCTTGAAAAACCAAAAAGAAAAAGACTCATTTCAGGGATAGAGGGGGAGGGTCTGTGGAAGGAGAGGAAGGGGACTGAGAAGAGGGGAGGGAGTGGGAATTTGGATTGGTATTTTTTTTACGTTACCATATTTATTTACAATTTTATTTAGTAATAAGAGTTCAAGAGTTTAATCCAGTTTTCAGATCAATCTCCTAAACAATCTTCATTCTGTTAAAGGGTTGAATTAAATATTCTCATTTCTTAAGAAGCTGGTGCCTCACTATGAAGAAAGGAGCAGCAAATCCAGATCCAAAGTACACAGTCATCATCGCCAGTAACCGCCACTTGTTTTCCACCGAAAATGGCAAATTCTTTCCCAGGCCCTCCTCGTAGTGGCTACGATGGACGGCTGGAAGCTCAGCAAAGGGTGCAGGGGTGGACGGCGGAGATAATGGCCGCACCACCACAATCCTCTTCCTTCACGACCTTCGGATTGGTATTTTTTTTAAGTAATAAAAAAAAAAAAAGGAAAAAAAAAGACTCATTTCACTCTGGAGGAAAAGGACTGTTGTAATAGGGGCGACGGCGGGGCTGCGTCCCCAGCACCCCGCCCGCACGGCTAGCTTTACCCGAAATAATTACACGGAAACTGTATTCTTTTAAACACTGCTTTGGCCCATTCCTATCTAGCCTCTTCTAGGCTAATTCTCACATATTAATTTAGCCCATTTCTAATCATCTGTGTAGCGCCCCTAGGTGCGCTTACTGGGAAGATTCTAGCCTAAGTCCATCCTGGGTCAGAGCTTCATAGCGTGCGTCTTCCCTGGAGCAGGTAGCATGGCGTCTCTCTGAAGCATCTGCTCAGGAGAGGAGAGCTGTTGAGTCTGACCTCACTTCCTCTTCCTCCCAGCGTTCTGTTCTGTTTACTCCTCCCACCTATCTCCTAACCAATGAGGGAGGACCAAGCAGTTTCTTTTTATTTAACCAATGACCTTCCTCCATCAAAGGACCTTACCATACATTTCTAACTACCTCCTATGCTACCAACACTTGAGATTAAAGTCATGCATCTCTTGCTTTTTTTCTCTGTGTAACAGTCCTAGCTATCCTGGAACTATCCAGGATGGCCTTGAACTCACAGAGATCCGCCTGCCTCTGCCTCCCGAGTGCTGCGTTTAAAGATGTGCATCACCACCACCTGGCTAAATAAAGTATCCAGTATTTTTTGTTTTGATTTTTTCGGGGTGTGTGTGTGTGGGTCCCAGACAGGGTTTCTCTGTGTAGATTTGGAGCCTGTCCTGGCACTTTCTTTGTAGACCAGGCTGGCCTTGAACTCACAGAGATCCACCTCGCTCTGCTTCCCTAGTGCTGGGATTAAACATATGCACCACCTGGCCATGCATCTCTTACCTCAGACTTGTGTCTGCTGCTTCTGACAGCACATCCATATGGACGTGGTTAAGACTGAGTCATGCTCACCTTTGACCTCACTGGTAAACAAGGACCCTAAGTAACTGAGTTTGAAACTCCTGACAAGTCAGGCATGGTGGTACTGAGGTACTGCGGAAGTTAAGCAGGCAGACGTCTGTGAGTTCAAGGTCAACCTGGTGTACATAGTGAGACCCTGTTTCAAAGACACAAACCAAAAAATGACTCCTTTGACAAGATTTCTATCAACTCTCACTTTCTGTATTTCTTTGATACATTTAAATTTATGTATTTTAAAAATTGTTTAGGATATCCTAGATGATAAAAGGGCAGTCTTGGTTTTAGTAAAACTACTAATGGCCTTTCATTAATCATGTTTTTGTTATGGCTGTTGCTCACTCAGACCTTCTTCTGAGCCAAGTCTTCATGTTTAAAAGGTTCAAACACTCTTTTTTCCTTCAAGACAAGTTTCTCCTTAAAGCCCTGGCTGTCCTGGAACTTGCTATGGAGACTAGGCTGGCCTCGAACTCACGGAGTCTACTGTTTCTGTCTTGTGTGTGTGTGATGGAGGAAGGTCATTGGTTAAATAAAAAGAAACTGCTTGGTCCTCATTGGTTAGAAGATAGGTGGGAGGAGTAAACAGAACAGAACTCTGGGAGGAAGAGGAAGTGAGGTCAGACTCCACAGCTCTCCTCTCCGGAGCAGACGCCTCAGAGAGACGCCATGCCCCAGCCCGACCCAGGATGGACTTAGGCTAGTATCTTCCCGGTAAGACCGGTGCTCACAGATTATTAGAGATGGGTTGATCGGGATATCAGAATTAGCCAGTAAGGGCTAGAGCTAAAGGGCCAAGCAGTGTTTAAATGAATATAATTTGTGTGTTGTTATTTCGGGCATAAGCTAGCTAGGCAGCCGGGGTGCTGGGAACGCAGCCCCACCGCCCTTATTACTACGTGTGTGTGGTATTTGAGTGCAAGGCATGTGTGCCATAAGAATGTGACAGAGAACAACTCAGGAGTGGATTCTTTGTACTGAGTTCCAGGGATTGAACTATAGTTGTCAGTGAGGATTTTTTCCCCTCCAAGCCATCTCACTGGTCTAAGATTTCACCTTTAAACAGGTGTCTGCCCAAGACCTAGTAAAAGAGGGATTCACTTACCTTGCAGACATGAAAACCCAAGTTTAGTTTTCAGAACCCTTGTGAAAAAGGACTGGGTGGAGTGACTGTGTTTCTAGTTCCACAGGCAGAGGGGCGAATTCCTGGAGTTCACTGGCCAATAAGCCTGGCTTACGAGGCCAGTGAGGTGAAGGTAGGACCTGCATGGAAGGGTGGAGGGCTTGCAGCGCCCCTGGAGGCAGCGCCCCAAGAGGCAGCACCTTGTCTCTGTCCTGGCCTCCTGTCTCACTTCCTCAGCTGTGTGGTAACTAAGGGACCATACAGCCCTTTCAAGCTGGGTTTTTCACAGGTAAAGCTGTATTCCTTTTCTCATGCTGCCACAGCAAACGCAGTGGTAACGAGCACCTTATTCAGAAGCATGTTTGTGGGTTTGTTTTGACTAAGGTTTTAGTTTTACGTGACAGGGTCTCACTAGGTATCCCAGGCTGGCCTCAGTCTCTGCAGTGCTGGGGACTGAATTTGGAGTGTCAGGGCTGCTAGGCAGGCACGCCACTGAGCTAGACACTTCTTTTAGAGCGTTGGAGGCTGATGTCTGGATGGAGGCTGTTGCAAAGCTGTGCAAGCTCTGGGGGACTGGGATGAGGATCTCCTTTAAGGCAGAACCTAACTTAGGCTACAATCAGAAAAGTAACACTTTTGGGCTGTCCTTTCCACAGGAGGCCACTGAGGAGGTTCAGGCAGACTTGGGGCAGAGGACTCCACAGCAGGACAGAGGTAGACACCTGAGGGGTTGTTCTCCATGAGTGGAAACGGGTATAGAACAAGGGTGGCAGAATCTATAGCAACCTGTGGGGGTTCGACCAGTGTGATACTCAGTACCTGTCTTTTCTCAGGCCTGGGTGATGTTTTGTCACCTGTTCAACCTTGGTTTCAATAAAACAGTATTTCCCTTGGACCCCAGAAGAGGGTGCTAGAGACAGGAAAGGTGAAGTCTTCACAGGAGGAACCAACAGCAAATCACATTCAGTCTGCGACACCCAGTTCAACCGATCCACGCGTGGCTCATGACTCTGAAATGCCAAGACAAAGGTGGCTGCAGATGTACAAGGGAGCCTGAGCTATGGGCTTCTTGCTGGCAGGGTGGAGGTTCCCAAGGCCTGGGGCTAAGAACATCCCCTGGACCTCTAACTCACCCATTCCCACCATTCTCTGGCCCCAGGACCCATAGGCTCACTAGCTCTTCTATGGACTCCCCCCCCCGCCATGTCAGATGGGTAAAGTGCCAATACCCAGGTTTGTGGGAGTCACATGTCTCCCAAAGGGATGAACACATAGTCGTCATGCTTATGAACCAAAAGGATCTTAGGGACTCCTGAGGGAACCCTGGTGGTGGCAGCCACACAGGTTCACCAATAGGTTCTCTCCACCCTGGCATCACCTGACAGGCATCCATCAGTGCTCCTGAGGTTATGTAAACAGAAGAAAGATCACTGAAGGGCATCTGACCCACCATGACAGCTCCAGTTCTGACTGTTGCCTCCACACGAAGGAAAAACTCTGAAACACCCTTACCCATCACAAGCTCAACATTTTATTATCAACAGCTCATGTTCACATGAAGTCCAGCTTGTGAAGAGGGAGACGGGAGATGGCAGGGGTTGGCTTAGCCACTTGCTGAGATGGTCCTGCTCAGAACCCACAATGCCTGCTGGGCAAGCAGGGGTCTAAAGGACCCCAGGGTCCACACAATGGGACTGACCAACGCACACAGGATCCCCTAACACAGAGAACTACAGGATCTCCAATTATCTCCATTATCTATCCATGTGGGTTTTTCTTGTGCCACGTTCAGTTTCTAACATGACCAGCTCTCCTGCAGGAGCATGTCTAGCCATGAGGAACTGAGGCATAGTTGTGCTCTGCATTCAGGAAAGGGAAGGCCAGTTGCTATAAAAAGCCTGCTTCTGTTATTTGTTCAGGGAAGAGATCACTGGCCAAACGTGTGAAGTGAGAGGCACTGCCCTGCTAGTCAGCCAGGCACACACGTGTGTTTACGTGGTGGTGGGACTGAGCATGAGGTGCGGCACATGTGTAGGACACACCCAGGTCTGACTCAAACCTAGTGTTCAACTCTGCCATTCCCCACTGGTATAGACAAACCCTGAGCTGGTTATGACACAGATCAGAGGGTCCTGGTCCTAGGGATGCTGGCTGAGTCACAGACATGCAGTGTGGTAATGGAAGGTTCCTATCCTTGCTGACCCTTGAGGCACAGCATTCTTGCAATGGGGCTAACTCTGTAGTGTGAATTCATAGGTGTTGGTCTCCCAGCGAGAGGCGTCTTTGTCCAGCATGCTTCGTTCTGTGAAGGTCACATGGCCATCTGCATCCACAAGGATGATGGTGTTGGTTCTGAAAGAAAGCATCCTTTAGCCCCAGTTCCACCGTTCAGAGCCACAGCTGGGACCAGACCTGAGGCACAAAGGGTAGGGTAGGCCCATCACACCAAGGACTGAGCTGGCTACTCCTCTTTTCTACTCCTCTTTTTTTTTTTTGAGACAGGGTTTCTCAGTAGCAATGGAGCCAGTCCTGGAACTAGCTCTGTAGACCAGGCTGGCCTTGAACTTACAGAGATCCATACCCCGAGTACTGGGATTAAAGGCGCGCATCATTACCACCCGGTTTCAACTCTGAGGACAAGAGGGGCTCATCAGGAGGGGCATCTGGGCTTCCTGCCCAGTCTCATGATGGGTGAGTCCTGTTACCTCTGCTCTAAAACACCCCATCTTAGTCTGACCCTTTTCCATAGCAAGAGCCAATTTGCTACCTCCCTCACAGGGTTGTAGAACTGACAACTCACTACCCCACTGAAGGGACACCATGGCGGGACACCACGCTCCCAGACACCCAGCCATGTCTGGCTCTCCAAGAGGTTAGGCTCTCAACTACTTGGGGCACATGACCTGTTTACCTAGAAAAATCCCTCATGTCCTTCTTCCAGCACTAGCCCGGGCTGTCACCTGGCTCTCTTTCTTCGTCCTTTCAGTCCACCCTCTGGGGGGCTTTCATGTGTGAGCCCCTGTCCTTCAAGTGGGGTGGGTACATAAGACCCAGCCCATACTGCCACTCCAGCATGTAAAGCACAGGCTTTGAAGAATCAATGCCACGGCAATGCCAACATTCCAAATGCCATTTTTGGCTTCTTTGAACAAGTGAGGCAGGCAGGAGCCCCACCTAGGATACAACGACAGCTTCAGGAAGCCAGAGCTCTGACCCACCCGGCCCCATGGGCACATAACCTATAGGATCTGTTCAACCTGCAATGGAGTCTAGAGCAGACTCTGGAATGCACTGAATTGGGGAGATGCCTACCCATGGCCAGTTGTGTTGTGGGGGACACTCAATGGGAAGGGAATATGCCCAGCAGTTCCAACCATGATCACCTGGTGCCATAGGTGGCGCAGCGCACACACACGGCTGCATACTTGCTCAGAATTGGCTGTACATACTCCCGGCCCTGGTCCTCAATGGCTGGGTCTGGCAGCTGTCTGGAAGGATAGAAGTCCAGAGAAGCTGTTAGTCCCCTATCTGCCTCTCTGTTGCCTGTGTATCTGAGGGTCCTATTTGCCATGTTGGCAGCCGGAGGTTCCTAAGGATGCCTTGGCATTAAAAGGCTGTAGGGAGAGGCTTGTTTATAACTTTTCTACTTGGGTCCTTCTGCTTTGTTGCCATTCCACCAGTACCACCTATGACTCCATCACTAAGTCTAGGCATCTAGATGGCACATGCATTCTCTATTGTCTCTTAGTGGTACCCTGTGGGCATCAGTCCATAGAGCCTCCTTAAGCCCTGAGAATCACCAACCAGCACATCTTGTACCACGACTATAGTTATCAATAAGAACAGCTAGAGCCATAATTGGCCTAGCCAAGTGATTGAGGACCACGTGGACCCATGGCTGAGCAAAGCCCAGAACAGCTCCATAAGAGGGCAGCTGATGCTGAGGATGGAGAATGATGTTATGGTTCAAGGTCCACAGGAGAGAGTGAGCAGGGGGCAGGGCAGTCCTCACCCTGTGGAGGATAAAAGCATGGCAAAGGGTTCCTTTGAAGATTGCAAGGAGAGTAAGATGGAGGAACACCAGGCCTTGTGTGCAGAAAGTGGCCAAGCTTAGATGAAAATGGGAAGAAGAATGGGACTGTGAAGGAACAAATACTAGGACTCTTGGCTGAGGATCAAGTGCCCCACGAAGAGGTCCATAAGCATGGAAGAGGGTGGGAAGTTCTGGTCCTTCCAGGGACATGAGTGTCTATGCCTTATGCTTACCTCCAAGGTCACTGGAGGCAGGACATAGCAAAAAAAAGTCCTAGGCCTGCTCTGACTAGCTTCTGGCTTCTCTGACTCTTCTCCCTAAGGTTTGCTGAGTAACTAGAACCTTCTAAACTATCACACTAGCCCACCTTGTGTAGAGGGCGACCAGACCTCAGAGAATACCCAGTCCCCCAGAGCACAGGCCCCTGGTGCACCATCTCATTATCCAGGGCCCCACTGGAAACCCTGACTGCATCCCCGAGAGGAATGATCTGAATCTTAAGGAGGTAGAGGATAACAGGTCAGGCATGCTGTGCTACAGCTGGGAAGCTACTCTGCTCATCTTCACAGGCCTTCAAGGTAGCAAATCCTGCCTTTCTCCCTGCCCTAGACCTGTGTGGCTGCCCCAGGGGGACTTGCTCACTTACGCCTCCTCATTGTTGAGTACATCTAGGAGATGGGTGACAAGGGTGTCCTTAGGGAGTGCCTCGCTCTGCTCCACCACTTCCATGAAGAGTTGTTTGCCAAAGCACAGCTTCCTCCAGGGCGTCTCCAGTAGGGCATTGCTTAGCCCATAGGTTCCTGTAGGAAGAAGGTCAGCCTCGCCATGTGGAGGCCCAGATGGCTAGGGCAGATGGCTTAAAGTCAAGCATCTTGAAAACAAGCCACCAGTGGAAGCTGAATCTGACGTAGGACCAGCTGAGGCCCTGGAAACTTACTCTGGCTCTGTTGGAGCCTCCAAGGCCAAGCTGTCAGCACCGGTGTCACTGGTTTTCCTTTCTGAAGTAGTTTGGGAGACCACTCTATAATGGTGCTGGGTAACTGGGCAGTCACAAAGACTGGAGTTGGTCCTGACCTCACACCCTATGCACAAACAATTAAAGGACAACACGATGGCTCAGTGGGTAAAGGCACCTGCCACCAAGTCTGATGATCAGAGTTCAAGCTCTGGGATCCATGTGGTGGAGAGAGCTACACCTGCCAAATTGTCCTTTGACCTCCGATGTATGACCTCTGAGGAATGGGCACGCAGGCATGTATCTATAATCCTAGAACTCAGGAGGCTGAGGCAGGATTGAGGCCAGCCTACACAGCAAGGTTCAGGTCAGCCTGGGTTAGAGCGAGAATCCCAAAGTACACACACACACACACACACACACACACACACACACAGAGAGAGAGAGAATATATAAATTTTAAAAGGAAAAAGCTTCATGACCTTAGATTAAGCAATAATTTATTAGGTAAGACAATAAAAGCATAAGCAACAAGATAAATGAGACTTCATGTAAATTTAAAGTTACTCATTTAAAAAAAAAAGTGCCAAAGAAGTTAGATAAAACACAAAATGAGAAAGGACTTTTGTGAATTAGGTGTCTGATGAGATTTGTAGATTATATAGAAAGAACAAAAATTTTAGATGGACAGACTACACCTGTAATTCCAGAGTTCAGAAGGTGGCAGTGGGAAGATCAGGAGTTGGAGTCTGGCTAGCCTGAAATTCATGAGCCCCCCCCTGCTTCCCCGTCACTCCCACCTGAAAAAGAGGTGACAGGTAATGATGTTAAAGGTAGAGAGTTTTGCCTAGTATGCCAGAGGCCTTGGGCCTGAGTCAAGAGCACCTCGTGTTGGGGATGGGGTGGGGGTGGGGGTGGGGGACAGAAGGCTGGGAATATAACACAGTGGTACAGTATGTGCTCAGCATGCTTACGGGCCTGGGTTCCATCCCCAGAACTTTCTCCCCCTAGATTCAGAGAGCAGCAAGCCTTGGTGAGAGTTCAGAAAAACAGGAACCTCTATAAACTGCCAGCAGAAAGTAAAACGTGCAGCTGCTTTGACGAGCCACGTGGAAGTTCTTCCAAAGGTTCTAGGTGGAGAGAGACGTGCTGGGCCAGCGAGATGGCTCACAGGTAAGGCAATTGAAAACATCAAGTAAGCCAAGTAGAAGTCAGTGTCCTCTGCTACATGGCTGGTTCTGTCTGAATGAAATGTCCAGAAGGCATAGGAGGGAAGAAAGAGCAGCTGCAGGTGGGTCTGGGGTTTTTTTGGTGGATGGTGAAAAATTTTGGAATTACCTGGAGCGTTCTATGTAAATCAGGCTGGCTTTGAATTTAGAGATCCGCCTGCCTCTGCCTCCTGAGTGCTGGGACTAAAGGTGTGCATACCATGCCCAGAGCATCATTTATTTTTATTAATTTATTTGGCTTATTGAGATAGCATCTCATTATGTAACCCTTGCTGGCCTGAAACTCACTATATAGAACAAGAGTCCTAAAACTCACAGAGATCTGCCTGCTTCCGCCTTCAAGTGTTGGGATTAAAGGCGTGCACCACGGCTGCCTGGCTTCACATTTGATTGTAAATGAAGTCCAGACTGACCTCAAACTATGATCCTTCTGCCTCACTCTCCTGAGCATTGGGTTTCAGATGTATACCACTCTCAGCTTATATGAAACACCCCCACCCAAATACCTCTTAGGTAAGAGGCTTATCATGGAGTCTTGGCTGGCTTTGAACTTAGTCTGCATATCAGCCTTGAATTATGACTATCTTTTTGCTTTACCTCTCTAGTGCTGGGATTATAGGCATGTGTCACCACAGCTGGCTGTGTGACAGAGTTTATATGCACAGCATATGAGACTCATCTCAAGGGCCCCATTCTGTAGCCCAGGCACTCACTATGTAGTCACTGCTGGATTTGAACTCAGAGCAATTCTCCTGCTTAAAAGCAGAGGTCTGAGGATTTCCCAAGAATGTATTTAGTAGGTGTGAGGGCCTGGCTTCAGTTCTCAACACTAGAATAAAGGGGGTGCAGATCAAGTAGGGGCACACGGAACGAGTATCTACTATAAAGATCCGGCAGACAACAAGCTGCAGTCAGAGAGTTTTCAGGCCTGAGAATAGTAGGCCTCATGTCCTTGTCTCCAGCCGCTCTCCCAGAGGCCTCTGGGACACTAAGGCCGACTTCTGGGGTACGAGTCCTCTTCAGCGGGTTCGCAGACCCCAAGAAGCTGAAATGAAAGGGCTCTGACCTGGCAGGAGATGAACCCCCGTGACTGCCTAACTTAGGACTTCAGGTCAGGCATCAGCTGGGAGCGCAGCCGCCCCTGCTCTGGGCTTGCGCGCAGGAAGGTAGGATGGAAACCACCAAGGGCAGCTCAAGTGGCCGCAGCTGGCAGAGAGCCCTGGGTGAGATCTAATAGGAGTGAGCAGATGCCACACTCTAGGTGTGAGCTGCCTATTCTAGGATCTCATCATCCCATGCCATCCTGGCCTGGACATACCCCAGAAAATGGGGGGAGCTCTACAGCTCTTTGGCCAATCTGGGGCTCAAACAGTTCCAGGAATTCTCGAAAAGCTGAAGCCAGCCTTGGCATGAACCAGTGTATGTATGAGTTTTGTTGTGAAGCATGCCAGGACTGCAGGTCTCACCATTATCCCTGGAGCTAATAACACGGGCAGGGTAGGGCTACTCACCACCCCTGGGGGCTGCTCTCCACTTCCCTTGAGCTACACCTGGAACACAGCATTTTGGGCCTCAATTGGGAAGGAGTGACATGTGTCCTGCAACCTCATTTAGTAATCTGCCTAAGAAAGACTCCGTGACTTGGGATGCAGAAACTGCACTATGAATGAAAAGTGTCACACACAGGTGGCTGTGACTGCTGCTGAGGACACTGACTCTCTCCCTAGGGTAGGGATACCAATGGTATGGGTCAATGGCTCAGCTGTAGGGACCAGGGGCAGTGTCCAAGGCCCTCAGACCCAAGATGTTACCAGCAAGGAGTGCTCACAGGCTGTGAATGAAGGAGCTGGCCCCAGGAGGTTAGTTCACCCTGTGCTATGCTCCCCATTAGTGCTGTTTTCTGTGTGTCCTGCTCAGTCTTGGCACTAGTCCTGGGACAAGATACAGACATCTCTTTTTCCAAAGTGGCTTATAGGGTCATGTGAGTATATGTGTGTGAATGAGTGTGTGGGGGGAGAGGGAGGAAGGGAGAAAATGTCAGCTCTGGGTGGAGGCAGGCAGCTGGTGGAAAAGGCTTCCAAGAAAAGACAACACCCAGCAGCAGAGACTACAGCCTGGGCACAGGTGTGGTAAGAGGAGAGTATCCAGGAGCTAGGGCAGGGGACATGGGACATGGGACAAGTATGGCACTGGGTGTAGGAGGTATGCATATGAAAGGAGCTGAAGTGTGTGGTGTGTGCAAGTATCACCAAAGGGGTCTGGGGAAGACACTAGGTGGTGACCCCCATGAGATGCTAGCTGAGCTTTGGGGGCTAGGACAGGGGTCCAGAACGGGTCAGCATCTCCCAGTGTAGTAAAAGCCCATGGGAGACCGTAGGCAGATGTGGGCAAGTGCGGGCCACAGTCCTATACAGACCACAAGATACATTTAAAAAATGTGTCAAAAAGTAAAAAGTCAAAAAGTCAAGTTCCAGGAGAACAAAGCAACAATAGCCTGGTCTCTGAAAAGAACATGGTATTCCCAACATAGGAGCAGCTCCCACCCTGTCTGGACACCAAAGCAGGCTCACCTGGTGCCAAGACAACAGGCTCGGGCTGCCCCCGGTTTCCATAGTAGCAAACGACATCTCCTTTTGTTGTGCTGTGAACGGAAGCCAAAATCCAGACAAAGTCACATGGGAACCACAAGCAGCCCTGTTCCCAGCACTTCCCAGTGATCTCACCTGCCTTGCCTCTAGCTCAGGCTAGAGACCAGCACAAGGACGATGGCCCACTTCAGCCCAGCTCGGGGCCTGGAAAGCTGGGCCACGGAGACACCAGCCCCTGTCCATTCTCATAGGTACACTCCTGGCTCTCTACTGGAACCAAAGAGGAGGAAGCAGATGTGCAAATACCTCACAGTTCTCTAACACGGATGCTGTGATAGCTGCATGCCACCCCCAGCCCTTCTGGTGGGTCACGGCGGCCACTGTATGGCCCATCTCTACGTGCTTCTGACAGGCAGCCCCAGAGCAGGCTTCTGAACAAAGTGACAAAGACTATCTTCTCCTACTGTAACATTTCACAGCTACATGGCTGTAGCTGCTGAAAAAGCCCCAGTTCCTCCACGCCACAGGAAGCCTTTCACTGGAACTCAGAAGTGACTGAAATACCTTCCAATGGACAGTGACAAGTGGGGGTGTTTTTGGTTACCGCGACGATTCCTCTTGCTCCCCCTGCCTAGCAGTCCGCAGTCTGGGTTCACACCCCTTCACATTCTTCCTCACTCCAGCCCTTACAACTTTGTGAGAATTTTTTTTCTTCAATTTTTTTTTTTTGGTGTGTGTGTGTAAGGACCCTAGGAATTGGGTACCCATGCCAGGGTCCCTGTCACCCTCGCCAGGGACTAGATAAAGTGTGTGTACTGGGGAGGTATTGTACAGGGATAGCTGTGACCAGGACAAATATCTCTCCATTGAAGGCCTTGTTTTCTTTCTCTCAATCTCTTTAAGAGTCATTTGACATAGATGCTGGGAACTGAACTCCTGTCTTTTACAAAGACTGTATGCACTTTTACCCACTAAGCCATCTCTCTAGCCCCAGGTCTTGGTTGCTGTTTTTGAGACAAGGTCTCACTATATAGTCATAGCTGGTCTGCAACTCTTTAAGTAAATCAACTGTCCTTGAACCCACCAAGACCTGCCTGTTCTCTGTCTCCCAAGTAGTGGGAGTAAAGGTGTGTAGCACTATGCCCAGCTTAGACCTTGGTTTATCAGTCCCCAACTGCTACCCTCAGTTTATCAGTCCCCAACTGCTATCCTCAGTAGCAGCCTGAATTGTGGGATTGCTCTTTAGCTGAACTCTGACCTTGCAGGGTCTATAGCAAGGAAGGCTGCTCAGATCTCCAGAGGCCCAACTGCAGAAGCCACTACGTATCTGCCCAGAGAACATGGGAAGCCACTGTGTATCTGCCCAGAGAACATGGGAAGCCACTGTGTATCTGCCCAGAGAACATGGGAAGCCACTGTGTATCTGCCCAGAGAACAACAGAAGCCACCGTGTATCTGCCCAGAGAACAACAGAAGCCACCGTGTATCTGCCCAGAGAACATGGGAAGCCACTGTGTATCTGCCCAGAGAACATGGGAAGCCACTGTGTATCTGCCCAGAGAACATGGGAAGCCACTGTGTATCTGCCCAGAGAACAACAGAAGCCACCGTGTATCTGCCCAGAGAACAACAGAAGCCACCGTGTATCTGCCCAGAGAACATGGGAAGCCACTGTGTATCTGCCCAGAGAACATGGGAAGCCACTGTGTATCTGCCCAGAGAACAACAGAAGCCACCGTGTATCTGCCCAGAGAACAACAGAAGCCACCGTGTATCTGCCCAGAGAACATCATTTTCACCCATTTGACATAGCTACTGAGCAGTCATTCCTGCCTGCATCAGAGCCATGGCTCTGGTCTCTCGGGGCTAGATCAGACACACATGAACTACTACTGAAAGTGCACACCCAGCTCCATGTTTGGAGAAGAGAGAGATCAAGTTTATGGCCTCCAGGAGCCCCCAGAGTGAGAAAGGAGGATGGAAGCATGCCCTCCTAGCGCCCACTCCAGGGCTTCTTCCTGACCATTGCACCTCACTCAGCTTCCACAACCAGTCAATCTAGCCATGTAGTCCTGGAATGACACAGGACACACATACACAAGGGATGCTCACCTATGGACCTGTGGACCTGCCCCTGTGGTAGGAGCAGCTCAGGACAGATATCTGGGTGTAGGATGATAGCAGCTTCCCTCAGGAGGAAACCCGCAGCTAATAGCACTCACTGACTGATAAAAGGGAGATAAGGATATTTAACCCACTGAAAGGCCAAGCATATCAAATTTCTGTTCCTATAGCCACATCTCCAACATGAGAACACCTGGGAGCTCAAGCCAAGACAGACTGAGCCAGCTGTTATGAAGCATCCCCACAGGCAGTAATGGGGCTGGAGCTGCCCCAAGAGGCACTGTCAGCTCCTGACAGCAGTTCTGTCACTGCAGGGAGCCGGCAACCATACACTGTCTCAAGAAGCTCTGAGCTCTGGGCCCTATTCTCAGTCAGTGGATCTGAGACAGGCTAGGCCCTCGGGTGTTTGCCAAGCACCCCTCAAGTGAAGTCCCGGGAAAGGCCACCGAGCTGACTGGGAGTAACCAAGGCAGACCCACCTCAGGTCAGCTGCCAGGAGGTTAAAGCCGTTGTACAGGTGGCCCTCTGTAGAGACCTTCTTCAGGTAGGAAAGGCTGTCCATGTCACCGGTCAGAAAGTGAGTCACAAGTTCACCTGTAGGCAGGACACACACAACAATGGCCAAGGCAGCAGCCATGAAGTCCTGCTGTGGGGAAGACTGAAGCAGGGACTTGGGAGAACATATGAGGGTTAATTGCACTGGGGCTCCAACCTCTGAGCCAGCCATTCCTTGATAACTGGGCTATTATGGAGAATGGCTTTAAAAATATTTTCTAGGGCTGGGTGGTGGCGGCACATGCCTTTAATCCCAGCACTTAGGAGGCAGAGACAAACTGATCTCTGAGTTTGAGGCTGGCTTGGTCTACAGAGCGAGTTCCAGGACAGCCAGGTCACACAGAGAATCCCTGTCTTGAAAAACAAAACAAATACACTCTCTCTCTCTCTCTCTCTCTCTCTCTCTCTCTCTCTCTCTCTCTCTCTCTCTCTCTCTCTCTCTGCAGGTAGGAAACAGATCTCAACAGTAAAACCCTTGCTTAGCTTGCTTGATGCCCTGAGTTCAGTCTCCACATGGTAGAACAAACAGATGAATGAAAGAAAATAAAGTTCACCTACTATGCCTTTATGTGGAAATTTAGCATCAAGAAAGATGAAACTCAAAGCTGGAGAGATGGCTCAGCAGTTAAAAGCATTGACTGCTCTTCCAGAGATCCTGAGTTCAGTTCCCAGCACCCACATGGCATCTTATAACAATCTATAATGGGATCCAGTGTTCTCCTCTGGCATGCAGGCATACATGCAGGCAAGAGCACACACACACACACACACACAAACACACACACACATATATTACATAAATAAATAAGTATCTAAAAAAATAAAAGAAAAATGAGGGGCTGGAGAGATGGCTCAGTGGTTAAGAGCATTGCCTGCTCTTCCAAAGGTCATGAGTTCAATTCCCGGCAACCACATGGTGGCTCACAACCATCTGTAATGAGGTCTGCTGCCCTCTTCTGGTCTGCAGACATACACACAGACAGAATATTGTATACTGTATACATAATAAATAAATAAATATTTAAAAAAAAAAGAAAAATGAAACTCAACCTGCAGGGGGGCAATGACACAGTGCAGGGAGTCAAGCCTGAAGGGCACTCCCTGGCACAATCACACTGGCAATGCCTCCAGCTCTTTTCTCCAGCTCTTCTTCCTGTCACTGTTGTGTGAAGGTCACATGAGAGGCTGGGGCTCACCAGCAGAAGCCCTGGCTGGGTACCTTCCTTCCTCAGTACCAAGTGAGACCTGCCCGCTTCCATCGCTCTGCCAGTCTTACCTAAGCTCCACCCCAAGGTGCCTCAGCTTTGTTCTACTTAGGTCCCACCCAACCCCACAGACCCCATACCTCTACCACGGGCATATGGGTCTTGCTGGGGCTGCAGATAGTTGGTGAGGGCCCCCAGCTTCCCACGTGTGTTGATGCCCAGCCATGTTCCTCCTGCCTTGCCTTCCTCCATGTCGAGTCCTAGAGCAGATGACAGCATTACCATCAGCCAATTTCCCGTGACGAGTCCCACTAGGACCCTCTGCCCAGTCCTCATGAGACATGTTCCATAGCTCTGCCAGGACATACAGCTCCTCAGAGGGTCAATGCTGCCACCACTAGGTCCCACACTAGGTTGCACAGGTCCTATAAGCCATAGGAAAGGAGATGGGAGGTATGGCCCAGGCATGAGTATGTGAGAGAGAGACCCTAGATAACAGGAAGTGTCCCAGCCAGACTATTAGATCACTACACTCAACATCACAGTAAAGAGTTATTAAGATGTCCTATGAGAAAGTGTGTATATATGAGTATGTATGTCTAATGTGAGTATGTTATTTGCACACCTGTGTGTGCTGGTACATGTACCTGTGCCCAGGTAGGGGCTAGAGGAAGATACTAGCACTCTCCACTTTAACCCTCACAACAGCAGCTCACTAAGTCTGGAGCTAGGAGGGGCCATCACTCCACAGTGGCCCTGTCTCTGCCTTTTACGGCTCTGGGTTATAGGCAGACAAGACTATGCTGGTGGGTGCTAGGATAAACTCAGACCCTCATGCTCGTGCATCGAGTACTCTTACCTGATGAGGCATCTCCCTCACCCCAAAAATGTCATTTGTTTGAATAAAAATCAATTGTAACAGAAAAATAAACATAAAATGCAAACATAGGAAAGAAAACAAACTCTATGGTAGAGAGCAAAATCACTTACATAGAAGCCCAAACCGACCCACAGCAACCCACTAGGCCCAGCAAGAGAGTGGGCTGAGAACTAGAGGGTGAACATTTACTTGTTCACTTACTTACTGCTACATTTTGAGTCAAGGTCTAATGTAGCCCAGGCTGGCCTTGAATTCACCATGTAGTTGAGGCTAGCCTTGAACATCTGATTCTCAGGCGTGTTCTGCCTGTGCCTGGTTTCGGCACTGCCTGCTAGGCAAGCACCAACCGAGCTCCCTCCCTAGCACTACTCCGTTTCTGTAAGTCAGAGTCTCAAACTATAGCCCAGAAGGGCTTGACAGGTACCTCACGGCGACACTTCTGTTTCAGACTCAAACGTTCTGGGATTACAGGGCTGGCTACATCACCATGCCCAGCTTAGAAAATGAAAATTTAACTATACCATTGAAAACACTTAGAGCCCTGAACTGTTGGGCTTAAAAGATCAGGTGTGACTACTGTGTCAGTTCAAAAGAACAGTAACAGCGACTGGTACTGGTGCCAAGACACACAGATCAGTGTGCCACACCCAGTGTGCACCGAGTCCAGAGCAGACCCAACATGTTTGCTCAGCTGATTTCAGTAAACAATACTGCAGTGACTAGGAGGCTAAATCTCGACTCTTACCTCATACCAGGCACAAAAACTGATTTCAGAGCTGGAGAGACAGTTGCTAACATACTTGCTTTGCAAGTATGAGGATCTGTCTGATTTCCAGAACCCCGTACGGTTCAGGATGAGGTGGTGCAAGCAGAGAAAGACTGATCGTGGGGTCTTGTGATGGGCCAGTCTGGACTAATGAGTGAGTCTCAGGCTAACAGGACTTTGTTGAAAAGTCTGAAGTCAGCTGAAGTTGTCCTCTGGCCCCATGCACACATGTGCACTCACGTGTACATAAACTCACACATACACACAATAAAAGCTAAGTTGAGACTGTCAACTTAGAGGCTTTAGCAGAAAAATGTTATTTATGGCTTGGGGGAGCAGCAGCCTTCCTGAAAAAGACAAAGAAAACAAACCATAAAAACTACATTTTTTAATTTAATTTTATTATTTCTTATGGTTTTTTTTAAAAGATTTATTTATTATGTATTCAGTGTTCTGCCTGCATGTATCCCTGCAGGCCAGAAGAGGGCACCAGATCTCATTACAGGTGGTTGTGAGCACATGTGATTGCTGGGAATTGAACTCAGGACCTTTGGAAGAACAGGCAAAGCTCTTAACCACCGAGCCATCATCTCTCCAGCCCCCAAAACTACATTTGCTAAAAATAAAGTATTCTAGCCAGGCAGTAGAGCAACTCACCTTTAATCCCAGCACTCGGAAGGCAGAAGCAGGCAGATCTCTGTGAGTTTGAGGCCAGCCTGGTCTACAGAGTGAGAGTGAGTTCTAGGCCAGCTGGAGATACACAGAGAAACCCTGTCTCAAAAAACCAAAAAAGAAAAAAAAGAAAAAGAAAAGAAAAGACATTAAAGAAGTTAGCCCATTTGCCCAATGAAAGACTCATATCTGGAATGCATAAATAAACCCTACAAAACAACAACTGAAAAACAAATAAGCTCTCACTGTCCGGTCAAGCAACAGAGAACAGGTTTACTCTCCCACACAAAACCACCAAAAACAAAGCCTATGAAAACATGTGCTTTAAGGAGGATTTGAGCAGGTGTGGTAAGGCTCACTGTCATCCCACAGTCAGGAGGCAGCGGCAACAAGCTTCAGGCTAGTCAGAAACACACAGCGAGACCCTGTCTCCTCCCATCCAAAGCAAAACAAAACAAAAAACAGGCTAGGGATAAGGCTCAGCGGCAGAACACTTGCCTGTCTAGCATGTCTAGGACCCAAATGGGCTGGCAAGATGAGGAAGTGGGTAACCGCGCTTGAGGTCAAGCCTGATGTTTGACCCCCATAATCTACGTGGCAGAGAGTGTACACACGTACACATACACACAGATAAACAAACAGTAAATAAATGTCACTTAAAACAGATAAAGGGTCTGAGAGTCTGGAAACAAATGAGACGAGCCCATGAGCCTCATGACGAGAGAGTCCCCAGGACCTAGCAGCCACTGTGATATGAGGCCAGAGCTGAGGATCCAGGAGACTAAGGCAGCCAGGGTTCATGGGACAAAGAACAAAGAGCCCAGAGCTATTTCCAGAGATTTAACTAATTGCGTGGCAGGAGCAAAAGAACCACACAGAAGGGCTGGAGAGATGGCTCAGCGGTTAAGAGCATTGCCTGCTCTTCCAAAGGTCCTGAGTTCAATTCCCAGCAACCACATGGTGGCTCACAACCATCTGTAATGGTGCCCTCTTCTGGCCTTCAGGCATACACACAGAAAGAATATTGCATAAATAAATAAATAAATATTTAAAAAAAAAAAAGAACCATACAGAAGGACCATAGCGGACAGTGCTCACCGAGGGTAGGGAGTGCTGTCTGCTCCCAGAAGTCAGACTGGAAAGCCCATTAACTCCTGGGCTTCTGGGTTCAGCATTCAAAAATACTTTGCTAAAATGGGGGAGGGTTCCTTACCTTTCTAACAGGCCTTAAAGCAAAAATCAAACTATCTCTTGACAATTGGCCTGTATCTAGGAAAAGCTTACTGATGTGTACGAATTCAAAATATACCTAATACAGGCTGTGGGGCGAAGGGTGATACAGATATGAAAATTTATGTAGATATGCACACCCGACGATGCTCCAAAGACCAAGTAATGTGGTCCGTTCTCACAGGCTGACTATTTCTTCTAGGACCCTGTAGTATGTGAAAATACAAGGGGCATGCTGGTGGCCAGTTCTAAGATACGCCTAATTCTGGGGCTGGCTGGATCCCCGAAGTCATTTCCGCCTACTTATGCATTCAGCACTGCACGTGGAAGCAGGGCCACTACTAGCCTTATTTGTGGGGTGCCACTGTAAACAGCTGCTCACCAGGTGTGAAGAAACACTTACCACTGAGGATCTCATTGTTGTTCCCCCAGAAGTCTGCCAACTTGGAGGGCCTGTTGTAGAATTCATCTCTGTTGGCTGCCAAGATGAGCCTGGGAGAAGAAAGTTCAAGGGAAGCCATGTGCCGGGGACTGAACTGCATATATGCTCCCTCATGCAGCTGCACTTCCAGCCTCTCTGGTTTGACATTAAATTTACAGCAGCAGCAACATAAATAAAAATCCCCTATTTGTTGCCATATACCCACAGGCGCTCTAGGCAGCTCCTGGAAAGCTACATCCAGAGCCCCTGCTCAGGAGACAGGGGCTAGGAAGAGGTTTAAGTAGGAGGCAGGATAGAAAGGGAACTGCGGAGACATGGGAATGGAAAGGGCTTATGTAGCTCACCAACTCAGGGCTGAGAATTCTAGTACAGTTACTACTTACTGTTAAGCCTGCCTGCATAGGGCAGGTACATGAGAGGACTCAGTGGTTAAGAGTATGGACTGCTCTTCCAGTGGACCAGAGTTTGATTCCCAGAACCCGCATCAGGAAGCTCACAATTACTTGTAACTCCAGCTCTAGGGGATCCCATGTATCTGTTGGGGTCACCTGTACTGACGTGCCCATATCCATAAAAATATAAATAATAGCCGGGTGGTGGTGGCACCTGGTAGTGGTGGCACAGGCCTTTAATCCCAGCACTTGGGCAGGCGAATCTCTGTGAGTTCGAGGCCAGCCTGCTCTCGAGCTAGTTCCAGGACAGCTAAGGCTATTACACATAGAAACCCTGTCTTGAAAGATGAAAAATTAAATAAATAAGATCATACCTATAACTTTTTTAAAAAACTTTTTTTTATAATTCACTTATTTGTATATTATGTACATTGGTGTTTTGCCCACATGTATATCTATGTGAGGGTGTCAGATGCTCTGGAATAAGAGTTACAGACAGTTGTGAGCTGCCATGTGGGTACTGGGAATTGAACCTGGGTCCTCTGGAAAAGAAGTGGGTGCTCTTAACCACTGAGTCATCCCTCTAGCCCCCATACATACACCTTTGAGACAGACCTGCACAAGGCACAGTATCCTACACCTGCGAGATGTGCTTTCAGAAGGCAACAGAATAATACCGCAGACACTGAAGCATGTCGGGGAAGCCCACACCTGCCTCGAGCATGTCTTGATGCCTAAGTGTCTCTACTAACCTCTCTGCCAAAATCTCTTCTCAATAAACTCCAACTCTGCTTCATGTTGACTTACCCTGAGATTTTTTTTTTCAGTGGTGAAGTCAAGCCAGGTGTGATGATACACAACTTTAGTCCCAGCACTAGACAGGCAGAGACAAAGGCAGAGGCAGGTGGAGCTCTATGAGTTTCAGGCCAGCCAGGGCTATATAATTAGACCTCCATTAAAATAATAATAATTAATAAATAAATAAAAACATGCCCACAATTTACTGCATCACCTGAGTGGATATCTCTCAGGCTGCCGTAGGAGGCAGCGAGGCAGCATGCAGCTGTTTATCGGCCTCCGTCTGATGGCCACTGACAGGTTCTCATGGCCCAGCTTGACGAGACAGATCATCCAGGGCTTGTGGGACAGTCTCCTTTCATGCCATACCCCAAATGAGTAAGGCCAGTAAGGATTCTTCATGGGATTAACAAGCACACACAGGGGCCAAACTAGAGGGCGGGGCGCTTTCCTTCTTCCACGTGTCTGCCCTGCCCACTGCAAACACTCAAACAGACCTAGAAATGTGAGCTTCCATTCAAAGCTTAAGGACACACAGGACATGAGTAGCTCCATCTTGTTTATGGAAGGATCGTGGAAATGGCCCTTGGGCCCTCTGAGTCTCCTGTGGAAGCCTCAGCACTCCTAGACTGCCCTACTCCCTTGGCCCCAGTTCTCACTTATGGCACAGAGTCAGAGGCAGTCACTGTTCTTGAGATGGACTGCGATGGTTTGAATGAAAATGGCCCCCCTAGGCTCACAGGAGTGGCACTACTAGGAGGTGTGGCCTTGCTGGAGAAAGTATATCATTATATACTTTGACGTTTCGGTTTCTCAAGTCAAGCCCAGTGGCTCATTCTCTCTTACTGCTGCCTACAGATTGGGATGTAGAATTCTCAGACCCTTCTCCAACAGTACACTATGTCTGCCTGCACGCCACCACGCTTCCCATCATGAGAATGGACTAAACCTCTGAACTGTGAGCCAGCCCTGGTTAAATGCTTTCCTTTATAAACGTTGCCATGGTATATCATCACAGCAATAGAATCCTAGCTAAGACACAGTCACAGATACCCACAGAACAATTCTTTGCACCTTCAACAGGCAAGTTTCAAAGAGCCCATGTCTCCCCATCTCTGTTCTGTTCCTTTTGGAGTAGAGTTGTCCCACATCATGGCAGTAATACCAGCATTCCCAAGGCCACATTTTTCGTGGAGCCCAGCCTGCAAGTGGCTAGGAGGGAAAAAAACATAGATCTCGAGGCCCAAGCTGCAGTGATGACATAGGGTCTGGGCTGGGAGGCCCCATTTTCCCCAGAGGTAGGGTCAGCTTCCTGCTGGTTCTACTCCTGAAAATGAGTTGGGGACAGTGGAGCGAGGAAGCCTCTGCTGTGGAACATTCCTTTAAACTGTGTGAATATATGTCATTGTGAGTGGTTTAATAACTGAACAGAATGAGGTTAGGCAGTAGAGCCAGACTAGGAGAATACTGGAAGAGGGGCGGAGTCTGGAGTTGCCAGCCAGACACAGAGGGAGTGGGAAATGAATGTACCATGAACATGTGGTAGAGTGCAAATAAGGAATATGGGTTAACTTAAAATGTAAGAACCAGTTAATAATAACCCTGAGCTATTGGCCAAACATTTATAAGTAATATTAAGTCTTCCTGTCAGTTATTCAGGAGCTGGAAGATGGGACAGAAACTCCTACCTACAAGCCCCCGCTGGTAGTCTGCTCTCAGGGAGCTCTGCACCCAGAACCAGGCAACGACTCCTGGCCCCAGGAACTAATTCTTACATAACTCCAGAAAAGGAAATGTGAAATAAATACATAAAAAGGGAAAGAAAAGAAAAGCTGGCTAAGCAGAACTTTCTATCCAAAGATGTTCAACTACTTTTTTGTTTGTTTTTTCAAGACAGGGTTTTTTTGTAGCTTTTGGAGTCTGTCCTGGAGTCTTGTAGACCAGGCTGGCCTTGAACTCACAGAGATCCGCCTGCCTCTAAGTGCTGGGATTAAAGGCGTGCGCCACCACCGCCCGACTCAACTACTTATTTTTTAAAAATATATTTTTTGGGGGGCTGGAGAGATGACTCAGTGATTAAGGGCACTGGCTGCTCTTCCAGAGGCCCTGGGTTCAATTCTCAGCATTCACATGGTTCTAAACTGTCTGTGATTCCAGTTCCAGGGCTCCTCACACAGACATACAAGCAGGCAAAAGACAAATTCACATAAAATAGAAAGAAATAAATTAACAACAAAAGACTTTAAAAGTTATATAGCCCAGTGGTGGTAGCACACACCTTAAATCCCAGCACTCAGAAAGTAGAGGCAGGCCACTCTCTGAATTCAAGGCCAGCATGGTCTACAAAGAAAAAGCCTATCTCAAAGACCAAAAGAAAACAATATTTTCCTTGAACTTTTTATTATTTTCGTGTATGAGTGCTTTGCCTGCATGTATGTCTATGCATCACCCACATGCAGCCCATGGGGGCCAGAAAAGGAACTGGATTCCCTGGGACTGGAGTTACAGGTGGCTGAGCTACCATGTGGGTGCTGGGAATCAAGCCTAAGTCCTCTGGAAGAGCAGCCAGTGCTCTTAATTGCTGAGTCATCTCTCTAATTCCTCACCTGCCTATTTTAAGCAAGAAATATGTTTGCCTAATTACTGAAGAACACTAACTTCTGAGCTATTTTTATCACAGGTTCAACTGCTGATGGTTTGTGGGGACTTTATAGTCAGGAAATGTGCTAGAGAGATGAGCACCCACATAAAGTCCTAGATGAGAAGAGAAGCAACTCCCTCAGCTAACACTTGGGAGGGACAGCGGTACCCATGAAGGTTCATCTGTGCTCTGAGTTCAAGTTCCTAGCACCCATGTGAATGTTGGGTGTGCATGGTGGCCTGTCTGTAACTCTAGCCGTGGAGCAAGCAGACTAGCAAGTTACCCACATTGGCAAGCTCTGGAGTCAACCTAGAGACCGTGTCAATAGAGTGACAGAAGAGCTGCGACATGAACCCCAGGCCTCCACATGCGTGTGCACAAATGCACGCATACATGTGCACATGCATACCTTAACATACTCATGCACCCACACATATGCATGTATGCCACATGCTTAAGAAAAACATTTTTAATTAGAATGCATCATTTTAGCTTTGTGAATGGGAGTGAAACACTGACATTTCCCCAGTAAATAAATAGAGGGGCATGCTTTTACTGTATTTGCATTTATAAAAAAATGCAAGTTTCTCCAGATCATGGCTCTCTGGATGACTGGACAGGCTACACTGACTTACTGTGGTTACTGATCAATCTTGTCAAAGCTGTTAGGTTGCCTGTAAGAGTATTTCATATGATCAGTTATAGAGTTTGAGGTGCACATAATTGCCAATCAGAGTAAAAGACATTTATTTGCTTTACTTTTGACCTATTCGTTGTTAGGAGGCATTATGCTAGGTCCTGAGTTCAACCCTTAATTGCTTTATTGTATTTTATTTTTGCAGTGTTGAGAACAGAAGACAATTCTCTACCACTGAGCTATCTATATATCACACCCCAAGAGTTAGTTTCAAGCATCCTTTCCAGTATCGTATTTTATAATTCTGACCTGGGAGATTTTAGACTCTTAGGGATCATGGCAGAAATCTAAAGTACTGCTCACTTGTCCTCTCAGGGAACAGGTCAGAAGCTATGTGGTTGCAACTGAGGTGACACCTGCTGTCTGCTACTGTCACTGGACGTCCCTGGAGCTGGAATAGAAGTAGCTACCGGAAGTGAACTTCATCCACAAAGCTGGGAAAATTTGGTTCATATTCATTCACTTGCCCAGGGCTGACTTAGTGAGATCTGTATTAGAGCCTCTTCACCTCCATCAGAAAAACAGATCAGTGTGCTGTAAGCTGGCAGCTAAGCTTCCTCCTTGTAGACATGAGCATCCAAGTGCAGGGAGAAGTCCCCTGGGAAAGCCATCGTTCTGACTGATCTCCTTGGAGCTCTGGCTTCCCCCTCTGCCATAATGGATCACCACAGGCTGGCAGCTTCAGCAACAACATTCATTGCCTTGTAGCTCTGCAGGCTGGGAGTCCAAGATCACAGCACTGGCAGAGACGGTTCCCACCAAGGGCCCGTTGTCTACCTCTGTGCTCATATCCAGCATTCTTATGTGTGTCCACCTGTGTGGCTTCGTTTTACCTTAATCACTTCTTTAAGGTCTATCTCTACAGAGAGTTGTATTCTGATGTACTGGCAGTTAGGATTTTTATTTTTTACTTTTTGGTTTTTTTCAAGACAGACTCTCACTTTATAGCTGTGATAAATTGCTGTCCTGGAATTCACAGAGATCCACCTCTCTCTGGAGTGCTGGGATTAAAGGACTGCACTACTATACCTGGCTGCATAGGATTTAAACACAGGAACATCCTGCAGTTGTGGATAGCTGTCCAGTTACTTTTTTATTGCTGTGATAAAACACTATGACCAAGGCAGCTTATAAAAGAAAGTATTTAATTTGGGGCTTACAGTTTCAGAAGTTAGAGTCCATGACGGTCAAGCAAAGGTATGGTGGCAAAAACAACGGGAGCTCACATCTTCTTCTTTTTTAATTTCATTTTATTTACACTAGTATTTAATCAGTGCATGGATGTCTTTGTGAGGGTGTCAGATCTTGGAGTTACAGACAGTTGTGAGCTGCCATGTGGGTGCTGGGAATTGAACCCAGGTCCTTTGGAAGAACAGCCAGTGCTCTTGACCACTGAACCATCTCTCTAGCCCTGAGAGCTCATATCTTAATCCACAAGCTGGAGACAGAGAGCGAGCCACTGAGAGTAGCCCAAATCTTCTGAAACCTCAAACCTCATCCTCCCGTGACACACCTCCCTTCCTCCAAGAAGGCCGTTCTTCCTACTCCTTCCCAAACAGTTCCACCAACTGGGACCAAGTATTCAAACCTATGAGCCTATGGAAGCCATTCTCAGTCAAACCTAAGGAGACTTCGTCCACTTCAAAAGCCATCTGTGACATTGTCCTGAGGACCAAGCCTAGCATTGTGATCAATTTTTTATTTCTTTCAGAATTTCATGTTGCCCAGGTTGGCCTTGAACCTCCTCTTTGCATCCCCAAGTGCTGTGATTACAAGGTGTGAGCCACATCTGGATCCCAATTAATAATTAAGGCTCAGGTGATTTAAGCCTGTTTCCTATATTTGGTTGTAAGCCTAGCCTTTAACGGCTGAGCCATCTCTCCAGCCCTTAAGCCCGTTTCCTAATTATCATATTGGTGATTGGAATCATGGTTGGTCCTCAGGATCTCAGACTAACTGGATGTGAAAGTGATCTGCAGTGCAGCCCAGGTGATTGGTGATTGGACAATCTTAGAGATTGTCCCCAGAGGTCAGAGCCTCTCCCAGCAGGGATGAGGTGGGCGGAGCTTGCCACAGGCACAGGCCCTGAGTATTCCCTGGTGGGAGAGGAACAGCTAAACTTCAGCTACCCAAAGCTGGACAGAGGTGGCAGGCCATGGCCCAGTATGGATCTGTTAATGTCTGAGCTTTGCAGAAGGAAGCCAGTGAATACGTGATGACCCCAGGAATGAGGATGGTGGTTGTGCTCCTCCTCTCCTGCCGGGCTGTCTTGTCCTGCCCGAGCCCACGGTGTAACTGGGATGCTAGGTGTGTGCTGCACACTTGGCTCTCACAGGTCTTTACTACGTACTTGGACACGATGTACTCTTGCCGATTTCTTTTAATTTTAATTTTACCTGCAGGTGGTCTTCAAGAAACAAACTATCAAGTGGGCTCTGCCAACCCTGGAATTTACATGTCACTTAAGACTAAGAAGCTGTTTGGTGGGCTAGGGCACCCCAAATGGAAACACAACTTTGTTTTTGCTGGTGCAGGGGAGCTTACATGACTATAAGGGCTGAGGAGAGCAGGGGAGCAAGTCAAACCACTTCTCAGCTTAGTATCCGAAGGCTCCGATCCATACTTTACTGCCTACATTTTTGGTTTTCTTCATTTTTTGAGACGGGGTTTCTAAGTAGCCTTGGCTGTCCTGGAACTCATGCTGTAGACCATGCTGACCTCTAACTCAAAGAGATCTCTCTGCCTCTGCCTCCCGAGTGGTAGGATTAAAGATGTACGCCACCACCACCCAGCTTTTTAATTTTTAAAATTATATATATATATGGTGTTTTGCCTACATATATATCTGTACATCACTGGAGTGCCTGGTGTCTGTGGAGGCCAGAAGAGGGTACTGGAGTCCCTGGAATTCACATTACAGACAGTCGTGAACTGCCAAGTGAGTCCAGTCCTCTAGAAGAGCAGCAAGCCATCTCTCCAGCACCTCCACTGGGGATCTTATTATGGGAGTGACACATAGGGCTCTGCTCCAGGCACTGGAGTAGGGGCTGTTTCTCATGCTTGTTATTGGTATATTCATTAGTCTGCTCACTGCTCACAAGCCAGCCCCTCAATGTAACCACCTCTTTATCACGTTCCTTGCAATATTCCACCTGCGGAATGGTCCCTGACTCCCTCTGATCTTCTGCCAGGGGCCACCGGAATCGCTTCGTTTAGACTAACCCAACTCCGCGGCCTGTCCTCTGCAGAAAGAGAAACGTTACACCACTGCCCTCCCACTCCCCAGCCTGAAATGAGGGAATTCAGTCACTGTGACAGCATGGTGTGTCTCAGCTATTCTGCACAGTGACTCAGCACGAGAACCTCACTGAAACAACTCGGGTCATTTCTATAACACATCCAGGCAAATGCATAAGAGAGGAGTTCTGAAGCCCCTTTCTCATTAGGGCTTAAATCTTTGCCTTATTCGCTATGGATAAATGCTGACAAGTCCTGGGGAAAGAAGGGACTACTGTTCACTCCTGCCTGCCCACTGTTTCCCACGTCCTTGGCTGATACTCCAGCATCTCCAGTTTCCTCACTCCTCAGACAGAGTCCAAATCCCGTGGATGCTTTCCTCAATCTGCCACCACTCAGACCACTCATCCAAACCAGCACAGAAGAGTCTCAGTCACCCTCATCAATTATGCGGCTATGACCCTAGCCACAACCCATAGAACTGCACCTCATCCCCCTGTCTTGCCACACCTGCACATTAGCTCTGAGTCCCTGCTCTAGAGTGGGATTCCTCCCAGCACCCCATGCTAAGCAACCACTGTCCAGGACAGCAGGACCAGGCCTGGGCAGGTTGCCTCCAGACATCAGGACTTGGCTGTTCAGAGCCTGACCCACACTCCCGGCAGCCTGCCCTTGTCTCTTGCATACATGGCATTCTAGTGGTGAGGAGAAGCCATGTACCCCAGGCCCAGTGTAGCATGGCAGAGGCAGGACAAGGGCATTCATTACCTGTATGCATTTTTGGAAACAGGACGAGGATCAAACTTAAAGAAGATGATGCACATGGGTTGTAAGGGTGGCTTTGCTCACACGGTCACAGGTCTGTGGGAAAAGGAGAATAGTGAGCTGTCAACAGCAGTGTCAGAGGGCCTTTAGATGTCTCAGTGGCCCAGAACACAACACCAGTGAGTTGGGGTGGACAAGTGAGAACCAGGTGCTTGGTGACATCACAGATACTGCCCTTCACCTGGGCACATCAGCATCACCTTGTAACTCCACCACCACGACACTCCCTGACTCTGGACACACCACATGGGGGTGGTGAGTGGGTGCTAGAAGGGGCAGCAGCAGGATTAAGAACCACACATGAAGCCAGGGTAAAGGGATAGCAAATCCTCTCCCCCGAAATGGCACCAAGTACTCCCCATGAGCCACTGTTGGAGATACCTTCATTTCAGCCCACAGCACCCCGAGGCCAGACATTGGGGCCCACTCACCTGGGATGATTTGTGACACATGTCCCCGCAGGCCTTTGTCCAGCACACACACCTACTATTCCAATGGACCTAATGGTTCTGCATATTCACATTAGGAGGCAGAAACCTGTGCTGGGCATGTGCACACACACACATGATGCTAAGTGAGCACAATCCCTTGTCACACGGAACCCATGCCTCAGAGCCTCCTGGCCCAGAAGGCATTTCCCTGAGCTTTCTAGATCTGAGATTAGATCTAGTCTAGATGCATCAACTCTGGAAAGGAGCCTGAAATGTACACAGGTGCCATGATTTAGTGTTCCAAGACATAGCTAATGCCTGCAGCTGAAACCTGGGACAGCCAAGAAACTGTTTCAGCACTGAGCGGGGGGGCAGTGTGCACAGACACGAGTCCACTAAGGACTACGTGAGGGACTGTGTGTCACTCTGCAGATATGTGCATGCATCTATGTTCATGTGTACCTGTGCATGGCATTTGTACGCAGTGTGACACTGTCTTCATGAGCACATGCATGTCCAGAGGAGACCAACGTGTCATAGAGGCACAGACAGAAGATGCCTCAGAGGTCAGGGTAGCTGGGGGATCAGGTCAGGCTGTGTTCACTCTCAGGTCTGGGGAGAGTAGATGCAGTGGCCTTGGCACTAAGGTGCTAATCATGACATGACCACTTGAGTTTGGGTGCCTCCTGGGAGATGGCACATGTAAGATGGTCTGTGGCCCTTGATGGCTCTCCATATAGGAGACCAGCACAAGGCCTAGCCCAGTCTATACAGGTTAAGGCGCCCATGTCCCCAGTCTCCTTACAGGGCACATGAGAAAGCATGGCCTGGAGACCTGGAGACGGCTGTCACAGCCACTACAGCCTTGGAGGAGGCCCAGGTCTGGGGACACTAGGGATATCCCTGGGACAGACACTGCCAATTCTAATTCTTGGGTCTATGCTTTGTACTCACAGAACAGGTTATCTCGGCCACATCAGGCCTGCCACCAAAGCAGTGCTGCCACAGTGGTAGAGGGGGCTCAGGCCACAACCTGCCATGGCTGTGGCCTGCCCGAGAGCCCATGGGAGCAGGCAGGCTCATGAAAGTTTTGCATGGACAATACCACCACGTGTCTGTCCCCAGAGTATCCGGCAAACTGGGGCTTAGTGATTAAGAAAACTGGCTGTGGGGCTGGAGACATGTTTCAGTGGTTAAGAGCACTCACTGACTGCTCCTCCAGAGGACCCGGGGTTCAATTCCCAGCAGCCACATAGAGGCTAACAAGTATCTGAAGTTCAGTTCCAGGGGACCCAACACCCATGGCAAAATACCAAAGCACATAAAATAAAAATAAACAAATTTAAAAAAAAAAGAGAGAGAGAAAAGGAAGGAAGGAAAGAAAACTGGCCCTCTTCCAGAGGATTCAGGTTCAATCCCCAGCACCCATGTGGAAGCTCACAACCATCTGTAACTCCAGTCTCAGAGCGCCTATTCTGTCATCTGTAGGCACCAGGCACACACATGGTGCACACATGTATATGCACGCAAAAGATTCATACACATAACAGGTTTTTTTTATATTAAAAGGGGTTGGTTTCTGAGAAATTGTGCCTACCCAGTAGTCCATGAAACAGAGACAGATTCACACTGTGGGGCCAGGGACCCTGAAATTCAGTGATTTGGGCTATCAAGAAATATCGACAGGCATATCACAAACTAGACATGCTCTGACTCTAGGAAAACCAAAGCAGCCAGGAAAACAGAAGCAGAATAGAAAAGGTAACAGAAAAAACAGGGTTCACAACGTACAAAAACTTTTATAAAGTCCTTAGAGAAACGATGGCTATAGGAACTACAAAGCCCAGGAGATCTGGGGGGGGGGGGTCATAGGGAAGTGGCAAATTCATGAGCAGACTGGACACAGCTAATGAGACAGTCCAGCAGTTCTCCACGTTGCTCCTGTCAGCTGCTGTAGATGGGGGCTCCTGGACTAACAACACACGTAAAAGCCAGATCCTGATGTCAGAGAACAGAACAGGCCAGCACTCTAGACCGTAGACTCTTTTGGTCCTCCCTAGGCTGTGTACCCAGATACTGGGCAGGGCTACCAGCAGAAGCAGTTCTGGCCACTGTCACCAGACACAGCCAGAGCAAGGGTGTTTCTCCAGTTCAGCTGCAGGACCTGCTAATCTAGCTGGCCCAGGTGGGCAGCAGACCAGCCCTCTACGCTGGAGTGGTCCACAGGAAGGCCACCGATGTGTCTCCAGGCAGCCTGGAATTGAAGGTGCTGGCAGAGCCCAGGGCTGCGGCCTGGATGAAGACGCAGTCATTGGGAGAGAAGGACCAGAGGAAAGCCAGCCCCTGGGAGGGGACCATCAGGAACTGCCTTTCTCTCCAATCCCTCACCCCCCACTCAAGTCAGGCCCGCTGCTCAACAGCCCCTCCGCCCTCTCTGGCCAGCAATCTACCCCTCATACCTTTCCTACTGTACCTTTCCCACAGCAGATCCTTCTGTCCCCTGTTCTACGACCCCCAAGAAGCTGCTGGCAAGCTCCTGTGAGTATCAGGTGTCTCCAACTCAGTGCCCACGGAGTTCTGATGCTCTTTTAGGGCCTGATGGGGTCCTCTTAGACTTGCTGCATATTTTAGCCCCCTTCTTGCTCCTGTTGACCTGCAGGTCTGAGGGTAAGCCCTGGGTCCATCCCCTAGCCTCCTGCTCACCACATTGTGAAAGTGGGTCTGCAGATAGTCAAAACTACCCCACAGGTCAACACCCCTGAGCATGGCAGAGCCCATGGGACCACAGCAGACTACATGCACAAGGGTCCTTAAGTCTTAAGACTGTGCATGAGAGCCACATCTTGGGAGAGAGGAGCCTGGTTTTCCTGGTGATGCCTCTACCTTGCCTGGTGCCACTCTTGGGCACATTAACTAATAAGTTCAGTGGAATTTGTCTGCCTAGAAAAGCCAGAGTGACCGGGGTTATACAGGAGTCTGCATTGCCTGAAGCCAGTTTAGTCGGTCGCCATGAATAAAGAAAACTCCCTGGAAGATCTGGAGAAATAGCTCAGCAGTTAAGAGCACTGGCTGCTCTTCAGAGGACCTGCAGGCACATGGTGAATCACAACCACCTGTAACTCCAATGCCTTTTCTGGGCTCCATGGCCACTGTACATATGTGGTACACAGACATACATGGAGGATAAACACCCACACAATACAATAAAATAGAAAACAAAACAAAATCTAAAAGAGCCCTCTCTGGACATTTGTGGAAGTGGGTGAGGAGAGCATGAAGCCCTGCTGGGCACAAGAGTCCCGAGGATGGATCTCTCCGAAAGCGTCGAACAAGCGCCGAGACAGGGCCTGGGAATCTGAGCCAAAGGTTCTCGAGGTTACAAGTGCACAGAGAGCCCAAAGCACCCCTATCTCGCACCCACTTGGCCTTGGACAGAGAGCTCACACTATGTCCTTGGCCCTGCCTAGCAATATTTAGCACTCCACTTCCTGGAGTGATCTCCATCAATACAAGTATACAGCTCTGCTCAGTGCTCTCCCTGGCAACCAAGATGTGTGCAGTGAGCAGGTCTGGGCCACCCACACCCTGTTTACTCCGACTAGTCTTTCTGGAATGTCTTTTGGGAAAAGTGTCTTCACTGATGTGAAGCCTATGTCACTATGACTTGTGATGGTGGCCTTTGGTCATGTAGTTATCAGCTAGAAACAAAGTAAGGTCAGCCACCTAGGCTAGCAATCTCCCTAACCCACAAGTGAAGTTCCAGTAGAATCCTGGATGCCCAGGTTAGCAGGCTGCTGAAAGAACTGAGCAGGGGCAAGCAGTTCCACTGAAAACTGGCAAATAGGAGCCTCTGCCTGGCGTCACCTGGATTCTGTTCTCTGTCCCTTTTCTACTGTGGATTTTAATCTGTACCCATCCCCTGTAATACACTAGCAACACGAATACAAGAGCCTTTTGAACTCTGCATCCTCCTATCAAATCGCTTTGCATGAAGATGAGTTTGGGGTTTCTTCACCAACATCTAAACTGTGGCCCTGCAAGAAGTCATCACACAGTGGCTCAGAGAGCGGAGTACCTTGGTCTAAGGCCATGCAACGGCCTCCAGTTCCTGATGAAACACTAACCCTCTTGCTCCCTTCCCCATCTGAGAGCTACCAGATTCACTATACTCCTAACAAAAGGCTAGACGGTTCCATCAACAGGCTCCACTCCACGCAGGCCACTTCCACAGCCCAGTCCACTGCCTCTTTGCTCCACCAAGACATTACCCCCGAAGTTCCCAGGGGACCAGAAAATTGTTGTTGGAGCTTGTGCCTGATCATGGGCTGTCTAATTGGTCAAACCCAGACTAAACACAGCCACCCTACATATTAAGGGAAGATTAGATCAAAAAAAGAGACAGAAATCCACTCTGGAAAACTTTCAATTCTGTAGCTCCAAGTCTGATATCCAGGACATGTAGTGTGATGTGGGCTCCACAGGGCTTGGCCAGCCCCAACCCACATGTGTTTGTCTGGAACACACATGAGCTGGCTCCAGGTTCTGCATTCAGTGCCATTTCACATTCCTGGCACCCCAATATTTAAGGGTTCCTATCACAACCTGTTCTCCATCCTTATAGCTTTCACATCAAGCACTCAGGGAATCTCCTGAGGGAAATCTAACCCTGCTACACACTGCCTAGCATAAGACTTTCCTTAAAATAACAACAATTAAAAACAAAACAAAACCTAGTACAATGATTCTCAACCTGTGGGTTGTGACCCTTTTGGGTTGAATGACCCTTTCTCAGGGTTGCATACCAAATATCCTCCATACCAGATATTTACATTATGATTCATAACAGTAGCAAAATTACAGTTATGAAATAGCGATGAAAATAATTTTATAATTGAGGGTCACCACTTATTAAAGAGTCTCAGCATTAGGAAGGTTGAGAACCTTTGGTCTAGGAGCAAGCCTCCAAGTCTCTGCAATTCTTGCATCCTGTAAGGCTGTAAAACCATCACCATATGGACAATGACAAGTTCTGCTACTAGCCTGAGAAACACAGCCAGGAGGTCCCCTTGGGCCTTGGCTGTAGTAGCTCCCAAATGCTTTAATTGAAAAGCAAACAAGGGTTGGGAAGATGGTTCAGTGCTTAAGGCTATGTACAGCTCTTGAAGAGGATCTGGGTTCAGTTCCCAGGACCCACATAATGGCTAGGGATCTGACGCTCTTTTACCCTCTATAAGCACCACTGCACATTCATACATGCGAGGAAAACATGCATATACATAAATAACAGTAAGAACCTCTGAGAACCCTCCTTCCCTAAGCAGTCTCTTTCCAGCAAAGCACCCCGGCAGCACGCTTTTTTTTTCTTTTTTCTTTCTTCTTTCTTTTCTTTTCTTTTCTTTCTTTCTTTCTTTCTTTCTTTCTTTCTTTCTTTCTTTTTTTTTTTTTTTTTTTGCGCACACAAGCTTGTGTGTGTGTGTGTTCCAAAACAAACTTATTTGGTAGTGGCATAACAAATTTTAACTGAAAATGGACTCTCTGACAATAGGGAAATAACAAAAACAAAACAAAACGAGAAGGCCAACAAGCTCTCAGAATTGAAGAGTATGCCCATTGTGCTGGACAATTTTATATCAATCTGACAAAAGCTAGAGTCACCTGAGAGGAGGGAACCCCAATTGAGAAAATGTCTCCATAAGATTGGGCTGTAGGCAAACCTGTAGGGCATTTTCTTAAAAGTGTCTCACTGTGGATGGCGAAATCCCCGGGCTAGTGGTCCTAGGTCCTGTAAGAAAGTAGGCTGAACAAGCCACGGGCAGCACTCCTCCATGGCCTCTGCATCTCCTTCTGTTTTCAGGGTTTTGCCCTGTTTGAGTTCCTGTCCTGACTTCTTTCGATGATCAGCTGTGATGTGGCCATGTAAGCCAAACAAACTCTTCCCTTCCCATGCTTTGGGTCATGGTGTTTCATCACAGCAACAGTAACCCTGACCAAGCACTCAAATCTGAGAAGATTCACAATCCCCAAACGCCAAATACTGCATACAGTGCTGCACTTTAAAAGACCAAATAGGGGGCTGGAGAGATGGCTCAGTGGTTAAGAGCACTGCCCGCTCTTCCAAAGGTCCTGAGTTCAATTCCCAGCAACCGCATGGTGGCTCACAACACTCTGCAGTGAGATCTGGTGCCCTCTTCTGGCCTGCAGGCAGATATGCAGACAGAATACTGAGAATACTGTATACATAATAAAAATAAATCTTTTAAAAAAAGCCCAAATAGCAACACTGTAGCGGTTCCAAGAACACCTCCCCTGAACATCAGACCTAAGTGGGCTGCTCTCCACTGCTAGGTCTAGGGCTTTACTTTGTATTGTCAAGCACAGGGTTTGACACCCACACAACAGATTCCTCAGCCATGTCTGAAACGTTAATCTGGACAGCGGGTCCCGAGGGAAGCCGATTTCCCCAACTCTAACACATCTACCGGTTACTCTAGCAGGGAGACAGATCCTGATCTACTCCAAACCTTAAGACTGACATCTCACTCTTTTCAAATGAGTTTTCAGTGTTTTATCCTGGAGCCTTTGATGGGTGAGGCCCTGTCACCTCCTGAAATGCCCTCAGGGACACCTTTCCTGTCATAGTACTAAGTACATGGCTTGATTTTGTTGCTTGTTTTTGAGACAGGGTCTCTCTGTGTATCCTTGACTGTGCTGGAATTCACTATGTAGATCAGGCTGGCCTCCAACTCAGACAGCCACCTGTCTCTGGCTCCCAAGATGCCACTAACAGCTCTGGCCACTCTAGCTTTACACACACTTTAAATATATCCATACTCCCTTCCTGGCTAAACTATATGTTTTTCATATCTGTCGTTCTTTTTGCTAATTTTCACTACAAACCTAGTTAAATTTCTTCCAACAAACTGATTAGTCCATTAGTTTTGAGTTGTGGACACTAACTGGATATAGACAAATTATTTGACAGAAGGTAACATGGTGGGTACTGGGTCACCTCCCGATACAGTCTCTGTCCATCTGATCTCAGGAGCACAGTCTTTGCCAGCAACAGCATCCTGAACATTCAGCTACACCAGAACCGTCCAGTGAATGAAGCTTAAGACATTCTGGGGCTTCTCTATTCTCCATCTCCAAATTTGTAAATTTGCCTTGCAGAACAGCTCCAAAGGCTTAAAAGGCACATGGTCAAGTTTAGTTACACAAATGGCCCTACCTTTCTGGCCAATTTTCCACATTAGTTTCTTTAATTTCACTGTGACAACATCTGAAAGAAACAACTTGAAGAGGAAAGATGATTTCGACCATCAAGGCAGGGAAAGAATGAGGTGACCATGACTGGGCACGTGGCAGAAGTTCCTTTTGTGCCATGGGCGACCAAGACGGTAGTCTGAACCCGGGCTAGGTATAACCTTCAAAGCCCACCCACCCCTAATGACCTACTTTCTTCTTTTGTTTTTAGTTATTGTTTGTGTTTGTTTTGTTTTGTTTTTCTTTTTGAGACAGGGTCTCAGCTCTGGCTGTCTTGGAACTATGTAGATCAAGCTGGCCTTGAACTCACAAAGAACTACCTGCCTTGCTCTCCCATATGCTGAGTTTAAAAGTGTGATTCACCATGCCCACTTTCACCAACTAGGCCTCACCCCTTAAAGGTTCCACAGTCTCCCAAAACTGTGATGCCTGCTGGGGAACAAGGAAAACATGAACCTACAGTATACAGGTTAGATTTGAACTATAAAAACTGAGTATTACAGGGGCTGGAGAGATGGTTCAGTGGTTAAGAGCATTGGCTGCTCTTCCAGAGGTTCTGAGTTCAATCCCCAGCAACCACATGGTGGCTCGCAGACATATGTAGTGAGATCTGATGCCCTCTTCTGGTGTGCAGCGTACATGCAGGCAGAACACTATACACATAATAAATCTTAAAAAAAAATTGAGTATTATAGCCAGGTGGTTGTAGTGTCCCAGCACTCAAGGAGGCAGAGGCAGGTAGATCTCTGTGAGTTCGAGGCCAGCCTGATCTACAAAGTGAGTTCCAGGAGTGCCAAAGCTACACAAAGAAACCCTTTCTCAAATAACAAAAACAAAACAAATAAAAATTAAGTATTACAAAGTACAGTCAGTCCTGTATAGTACTAACTTATTAGTTTCATTCTTGGAGTGGTTACAGAAAAGGAGAATGCCTTAGGCAGATACTGGAAGGAAAAGTGGTCAAAGATTCTCCAGTATGTGCAAAGCATACACCCGTCCATCCCTCTGCCTACATGGGAATTCCTCCAGACCAGAGTCGGTGTAGAGAGCTGCCTGCTCACTTTCTAGAGCAAAAGGGGGAGGAGGGCCGGTCAATACACAACGAATGGATAAACATCTACACTATACAGCTCTGTCCATGTCTTAAGACAGCCAAGGTCCATATACAGACAAGATAACAAAGGGAAGTCTCAGTGTCCCGTGACGGTCAAAACTTCCAACACTAAGAGTATCCCAGCTCTTTCTGAGCTATCCTTAGCTATAGAGCCTCCCCACCTCCAGCTATATCACCAGGGTCATGGCTAGCTCTGGCAAATAGGTACTCGGCCAACCCCAACTAGAATGAATGCTCAGGAGGACACACGTGGCCTCTGTGGAGTGAGGTCCAGGAATAACAGCACCCAGGACCTGCCAATGCCCCTGCTGACCATGCCAGGAAGATGAGGGGGAGGGGCACTAGGACTGAACCTCAGTCACATACTGAACTTCAGGGGCTGCCAGTTGTCACCACCAACATGGCCCAGTCACTGCCAGGAAGGAAAACTTTCAGTGTATCTCATACACACTGGTGTTACTGGGCACCCCGGGGCGAGATCTGAAGGGAAAGAATGCTCCCCGTGACTCTCTGGACTTGCAGTCTCCTAAGACCGCTGGTGGAAGTCTTCCCAGAATCATGGCTCAGATTCCCCCATCCTAACAACTAGCCAATTCTGAACACCAGAAGAAAATGTCCTTCATTTGAGCTATTGTTTTTGCTTTTCTTTTTTTTTTTAATACAGGTTCTCTGTGTTACTATGTAGACCAGCCTCGCCTCATATTCAGAGATCCGCCTGCCAAGTGCGCCACCACACTTGGCTGAGCTATTGGTACAAAGAGCTGATCAGGAAGGACAGTTTTCAGGCATTCTTGGCACATTTGCTACTAATGCTTTCAAGAACTCTCCCAGTAATCATGCCCAGTAAGACTGCCTCTGAGGTCTCTCCACCCTTCCTGGGACTCCATTTTCCAGCTGAGGCACCTCACTTTTTGGTGAAGTAGGTATGTATCTACATGCCTGCCTCATGACCTACCATGCCCTTCCTTCAGCTTTGTGAAGCTGTCTTCTATCACAGCAAAATTCCTTTTTTGGTTCTTTTTGTTTTTTGAGACAGGGTCTCATGTAGCCCAGGCAGTCAGGTCCCTCAGGACAAAGAACTGTCAGGTGTACGCTGTAACTGTCAGAGTGTCTGAGCATTCAGGCTTCTGTAGAAAAGCAAGTCCTACCTCCAACCCTAAACCCTACCTAGAAGCTGCCTCTCTGCTTCGGGCAAGGGGGGTCAGTCCCCAGTATGGACTCTGCCTACCTCCCTGAAAAACCTGAGTCACAAAACTCCTTTGCTCTCCACAGTTTGAAGGGAAGATTCTCTCCCCTTTAAGGCCCCATTGTGGCTGCATAAGGTCATGCTATATCTCTATTCTAGAATTGGGGTGTTGTGGTGGTTTGAAAGAAAATGGTCCCAAAGGGAGGGTCACTGTAGAGGTAGGCTTTGAGCTCTCATATATGTTCAAGGCACACCCAGTGAGACAGACCACTTCTTTTTTGAGGGAAGAGGGTTTCGAGACAGGGTTTCTCTGTGCATCTCTGGCTGTCTGGAACTCACTCTGTAGACCAGGTTGACCACGAACTCACAGAGATCCACCTGCCTCTGCCTCCCTGAGTGCTATGATAAAGGTGTATGCCACCATCGCCTGGCAACAGACTCTTTCTTTCTTTTTCTTTTTGGTTTTTTGAGACAGGGTTTCTCTGTAGCCCTAGTTGTCCTGGAACTAGCTCTTGTAGACCAGGCTGGCCTCGAACTCACAGAGATCCGCCTGCCCCTGCCTCCCGAGTGCTGGGATTAAAGGTGGCCCGGCTTACAGACCATTTCTTGTTGCCTGCAGGACTCTCAGCATCTTTTTCCAGCACCACGTATTCCTGCATGCTGCATGATGATACCAGTGAACCTCTGAAAGTGTAAGCCACCACCCCAACTACATGCCTTCCTTATAAGAGTTGCCATGGTCATAGTGTCTCTTCACAGCAATAGAAAACCCTGAGACAGGGGTGCTCTCCTTCAGGCCCCCTGTTATGATACACATAGCAACTGTCCATCCAAATGAAGCTTTTCTTTGGACCTGAGGGCCTGCTCTCCCACTAACAAAGCTCTTTTGAGGGCTGATCTCACAACAGTTCCTTCCCATGAGCCTGAATTTTAAGTTACAATAGCCTTGAACTCACTATCTAGCCAAGGTTGACTTTGAACTCTTCTTTCTCCTGCCTTTACCTCTTCAGTCCTGGGATCACAGGTACATGCCATACCTGGCTAAAAGTTCCCATCTTTTCTGTACAAGGTTTGTATCTCCTGTTGTTCTGAATAACTCCTTCCTATCCCAAAATAAGATTCCCTTTTCTGGCTCTTTGATTGGCCTTGTCTGTCTGTTTGGATGGTGCAAGGTGGGGTGCACAACCAGGCTTCTCAAATGCACAGCCAACTCCTGGGCATCTTACTGAGCCACCCAGTCTACCCCCCTTTATCACATTGACTCCTGACACCTGGCAGCACCAGCAGGCTTCAAGGGTGCAGCAGTTAACCTTCACCCCAGTTTGCACTCTGATGTCTGGAGAGTTGGTTTCTTTCCTGGCTATTCATAGATGCTATGGTTTGGATATACCCCAACTCAGTCCTCCACTCCCATGGGGTAGTGGTGCTGAGAGGTGATAAGATCTCTTAGAGTTTGGTTCTCAGGGGCTGGAGAGATAGCTCAGTGGCTAAGAACATTAGCTACTCTTCCAGAGGACCTAGATTCAAGTCCCAGCACCCACATGGCACCTTAAGACTGAATGTCACGAGTTCCAGAGGATCCAATGCCCTCTTCTAGCCTGAGAGCACTACATGCATGCAGTACAATACATACATGCAGATAAAACACCTATTCACATAAAAATAGATTAAGGGAAAAATAATTCAGGCCTAGAGAGAAGCCCTTAGCTCAAAGAGCATACTGGCCTTGGAAGGGGGTGATTATGGGGCTTTTGAAAAAGCAAGTTATTACAAGAGCCTTCTCACACATGCTCCTGTCACTGCTATCTGTCAGGTGATGCAGCAAGTGGGGCGAGGGCTTGCCAGAGTCTGTGCCATGCCATTTAGACGTTCAACATCCAAAACTATGAGCTTAAAACCAATCTGTTTTCTATATAGAGTCAGTTTCGGCTGTTCTGCTGTGGCAATGGGAGACTAGAGTAACAGTCTTTACATACTGGCCTTGAAGCACAGGCTAGAATTCTACTACTTAAGACACAGGTAGGAAGATCAGACCTTATCTCAAAAGCCTAGCTGGAACTTTTGGTGCTGCGCTGTAACTGGCCTGTCTAGAAGGAATGAGGATACACTAAATAAATGCTGTGCCCCCATTCTAACTATACAAATGGTTAAAACCAGGCACCCTAAGAACTATAGGTCTCCCAGGAATCTCCAGCTAGGAGAAAGGGCAGAAACCTAGGGACAAACAGAAGGAATGGTCTCCAGAAACTCACAGGAGAGACTACCCTGGCAGGACAGATTGCAGATGAGACCTTGCTGGACTGCTTAGTGACACTTCTTACCTTCTCCTTATGTGCACCTTCAGGTTAGGAACCCTGGCAATGGATGTTAGATCTGAAAGGCTGTCCCTGTAGAGGGGTCAGCCAACCTTTATAGGCTATCTACCACCTCCCTAAACTGCTAAGCCATTGGCATGTAGCAGCCTCAAGGCAGGGCGAACACCAGGGTTAGTTTCCTAAACTATTCCTATGTAGCACCTTCATCAATCTAAGTGCAGAGATTCTTCTCTAAAGAGTATAGAAACAAAGATGGCCACTCCATATTACAGCTTCCCCTGCCAGCATGGTTAAATGATGACTACCTGAAACCCATCTCAGAGGACCTGCCTGGAAAGACCTTGGGGGTAAGGGTGAGGGGCCAGCATGTTACACAACCTCTTTGTCCTTCTTCCCAATGTGGCTACACTGAATAAATCTTTTTCTGCTTGCCACTATTAAATTGGGTATTCAACTTTTAAGATTTATTTATTTTATGTGTATAAGTCTTTTGTCTGAATGTGTGTCTGTATCTTGTGTGTGCCTAGGGACAGTTGTGAGCTCTCATGTTATTGCTGGGAACTGAGCCTGGGTTCTCTGCAAGAGCAGCAAGTGCTTTCAACAGGTGAGCCATCTCTCCAGTCCCTTAGTTTGGGTTTTTTAATTGATTTATTGAGGACAGTGATAGAACTCGACTTGTTGGGACACAAGCTATGATTTGAAGTCCAGTAATCACAGTATCCTTGTTAGCCATGCCATGCCAGAGAGTATGCCAGAACCAAAGTCTGTAAAGTAACACAGTGAGGAGGTCCACTGCCTTCAATATTGTATGTGCATGCGGTGCTGGGGATGGAGCCCACAGCCTCAGTCATGCCCTAACTTGCTTACAAGAGCTCTAACACATTATGCTTGACGCCCTCACAGCTCAAAGCCAGTTTGTATCCTTCCATTGGAGCTGTCCCTATCCTGGAGCAGCACACAATGGCAAAAAAAAAAAAAAAAAACACAAGTTCCTGAGGCAGCGGCGGCAGCAGCAGCAACAGCAGCAGCAGGGAGGTAGCAGCAGCAGCAGGGAGGTAGCAGCCAGGAAAGCAAGCGCCACTCTGTCTTTTATACAGTGACCAGAAGTAAGCAAGATCTGTTCATGGGGTCAAAAGGCAGACAGGACCATCTGGTCTCAGGGACAGCCAGAGGACAGGAAGCAGAGGCCTGGGTGCCAGCAACGGCTTCTGCGGCTGCCTGTGAATGGCTAGAAGAATGATAGAATCCATCAAGGGAGGTGCTGAAAACCTGTGCACCTACAGTTAGCATGTTTCAAGACAAGGAAGAAAGCTTTGTACAGCCTGCGCATCCCACGCTGATGCAGGTGGAGAAGAGACAAAAAGAACTGATGTGTCATGGTCCAGGACACAGGAGCACAGGGTAGAGCACAGCTACACAGCCTGACAACAGCCCCGCTCACCTGAGCAGTGTGCAGCACACGCTTGGGGCCTAGAGGAACGGGCAAGCAGGGCATGTGGGTGGAAACGTGGAGATGCAGGGACACAAAGGAACAGGAGGCATTTTTTTCTTCCTGACTTCCAGCTGGAAGTCTAAATCTGAGACAGTCTACAGGTTGTATGGATCAAGGCTTTGGATAGAGGCCCTGTGACTCCTGCCGTCAGCTGATACGTTTAACTACAAGGCGTGAAAATGCACTTTTAGGGCTGCCTAGTTTGTCAAGCTGGGGAGGCTGGTCAGTGGACAGGTCCCTTGGGCTTCCAGACCACCAAATTGCCGCTGGTTGTGGTAGTCCCTGGGGGTGAAGCTGTCCTTTAGGGCAGGACGAGACAGACAGAAACTCCTGATGTGACAGGCTGTGATCTGGGCTCCAGGGAGCTGCCAGCAGAGGAGGTAAACACACATGGAACACTGTGTCACCGTTTCTGAGACCTTGGCTAAGAAATCCTGACGTCTAGAAATTCTCCCAGCAACCAATCTGCAACAGCACCCTCCTCTCCTCCCATCTTGGCAGCCAGAGCTCCTTAAGCCAATGTGCTCAGCTATTAGACAGCAGCTCACCATGACAAATTCTCTCCTGTGATAACTTCTCCTTGGGTCTCCCCAATGTTCTGAAGACATTAATTTAGCCTCACACCAGGGTGTCATGGTCTCTTCACAGTTCAAAGGAATAGCACAAACCAAGCATACTATGGGTATGATAGAAAGCTGTGGACACGGGGCAGCCTTGCATTTCAGCCTCCCCTGGCAGGAAGGCCAGCCTACTCGCCACCCTCACCCCCGACAATAGGGACAGGCCTGGCCTTCAGGTGGCTTCTCTCACCCTATTGTGTATTGAAAAATAAATAAATAGAGTATTCAGTTTAGTTTAGGTTTTGCTTTTGAAACAGGAGTCCTGGAGGGTCTAGAATTCTACATAGACCAGGTTGGCCTCAAACTCTTAGAGATCTGGCCACCTCTATTTCCCAGGTACTAGGATTAAAGGTGTGTGCCACCATACCAGACAAAATATGGCATTCTCGTCTTGTTTTTTTTGTTTGTTATTGTTGTTGGTGTGTGTCGTAGGTCGTCGTCGTCATCATCCCCCCCCCCCCAGAGTTTTTCTGTGTAACAGCCCTGGCTATTCTGGAACTCTTTTTGTAGACCAGGCTGGCCTTGAGCTCGAAGAGAGCCACCTGCCTCTACCTCCTGAGTGTTGGGATTAAAGGCATGCACCACTAATGCCAAGTTTATGGCATTTTTTTTAAGAAAAAAAAAAGACTTATTCATTTCATGTATGTGAGTGTTTTCTTTACATGTTTGTCTGTGTACCATGTGCATGCTGGGTGCCTGCAGAGGTCCAAGAGGATGTCAGGCTTTCCAGAACTGCAGTTATAATACGTTATCTGGGTGCTAGGAAGAGAACCCAGAATCTATGCAGGAACAAGTGCTCTTAACTGAGCCATCTCAGGCTCACAACTGCCCCAAAGAGAGAATAAAAGCAAGCATAAAAAAAATGACAGCGTGCTTGTCAGTACAACACAAATGTAACAGCGGACCAAGGGAGCTTTGCTGGGAGGTCGATGCTCATTGTCAAAGGGTATGATGCGCACACTTGTGATCCTAGCTCTTGGGAGACAGGAGGATAACAAATCCATTGCCAGTGTAGACAACACAGCAAGAGTCAGCGAGTTGGCTCAGCAGGTAAAAGCACAAGTTTCACAAGCTGCAGACCTGAGTTCAAGCTCTAGAATACACAGTACAAGGAAAACCAACTCCTAAAGGCTGTCCTCTGACTAGTCCTTCATAGTGTACTGTGGAGCACGAGCCTGGGCATCGCACACGCATGCATCACACATGCACGCATGCGCGCACACACGAAAATAAAAAAGTTTCTCAGCACCCTGCAGAGAAATAAAATGGCTATGAGGTTAAGGCCAGCCTGGGCTACACAGCAAGTTCTAGGCTAGTCAAGACTATGTGGCAAGACACTGCCTCAAAGAACAATGACTAGTTGTCTCAAAGATTAACTTGGCTTGAGGTGACCTTGTGGTCAAGGGGTGAGCCCTTTATCAAGACCTGTGGTCTGAACCAACAAAACGCCAGCCTCACAGTCACTACGGTTGTAAGCTGACTGACACATCACCAAAAGATGAGCTCTGGCTCTCCTCCCCTACGTAGAGTGCCAACAACAAGCCCAGGTCTGCTTCTGGGGCTCCTCCAAGCCTTCCTGCCTTACACTTTCTATAGGTGGTCACCTACATTCGGGCAAGGGCTGTGCTTACCACACACCACAAGTAGGTGGGTGATCAGACTGTGGAACTGTAGTCCAAGTGATGGGAGCACATGGGAATGATGAGGACATGAGAAGCAAGAGCAGTTCCTCATCCCGGAATGTGAGTGAGGCTGTTTGCCAGCTGAAGAGCCAACACTCCAGCACAATGACCAGCAACTGCTAAGGGCTGCTGGTAGTTAACATTCTTCTCATAAACAGATTGGTTTTGTGGACACAGGGTCTCACTCTCTAGCTTTGACTAAGCTCACAGAGTCCTGCCTGCCTCTACATCCCAAGTGTGAGCTACCACAGCCAGCCTCATTTATAGCTGTTCTATGTTAAAATAACAATGACCCAGGCTTAAGGCATGAAAAACTGTATATAACCTTGGGCATAGTCTTATCTCTTTACCCAGCTACTGAGAGAAAACTTCAAACAAAACTGTTTGCCTTAAGATATCCTACCAGTGCTGGCTGAACTTTCACCTTATAACCTTGTCAGATGCCATCAGAAACCACCCCAGTGACAAGGCAGAACTTTAAACCTCACTCAATGAGTTGGTTTTTCTTGGTGGGGGGGAAGGGTAGTTTTTCAAGACAAGGTTTCTCTGTGTAATAGCCCTGTCTGTCCTGGAACTCCCTTTGTAGACCAGGCTGGCCTCGAATTCACAGAGCTCTGCCTGCCTCTGCTTTCCAAGTGCTGGGATTAAAGGAGTGGCCGCCATCCCTGCCCTGCTGAATGAGTTGCTTTTGAGAAGCCCAACCTCTGGGGTATGTTTTCCTTTTGGGGGGGGGGGGGACTCTTTTGCTCCTAATCTTCATGCTTAAGCCTCTGTTGAAATATCTTTAACACAATCTCCAACTCCACTTCATAAACTGACTATCCTGGAATTCTTATCAGCATGAAAGCCTGGTGAAACATGAGTTTAGGTCCCTTAAAACTAGAGAAAATCCTCAGGCTGTTGAGGGGTGACAGCTGGGAGCTGTATCCCCCAAACACTGACATAAAGACACAAATTAAAAGAAAATGTGGGATTGGGGTAGGGAACCTGTAGATGAGAGCACCAGAGCATCCTGCATCCCTGTGGAAACACTGGGAATCTGGAGGAGGAGCAAAAGGCTCTGCTCCATCTATCTGGCAAGTCACCCTCTCCAGCAGATCACATGATGGGGGGGGGGGGGCAGCACAAGCCTGGAAGCCAAGCACCCTGGACTGGAGCAGCCTTGGAAACACTTGAATCCCTTAGCTAGAGTTTTCTTCACTATGGACAGTGTTGGAACAATGAATATTGCCTTAAAAAGTTGTCTAGAGGATGCTTTTCACAGTGACATCCAGCTGTCCCTTATAGCTGCTGTCACATCTACCTCAGAAGATGGCTCTGAGCCCAGTAGGGGCAAAAGAGCAGTCAGCAGGTCCAGCCGGCAGACAGGGCTGAAAAAGACACACTTCACTGGGGGGGGGGGGGGGGACTGAGGATCAGGGACCTGTGAAAGGACTTAAGGTTCACCCTAAAGAGGTGATCTACCCTACCAGGCAAAAGCACAGGAAAGACGCTGAGGGTAGACGGCTGGTGACTCAACATCGGGCCCTCCTTGCCCACTGTCCAAGAGGAAAACAAGCAAACCAGGGCTACCAAAGAGCCTAGAGTAGGGCCAGGCCTGGCCTGGATGTAGACTACACGTAATGCCCTCCAGCTCCGTGCGCGGGTTTACCAAGACGACCCAGTAAAGCCCACGCCTGGGACAGGAATGACCCAGCACTTGCTGCCTACTCTGAGGCCTCATAGCAGGTTTCAGGGTGAGAGGGGGCGACATGACTAGGCTCCACCAGAGAGGTCCCTGAGACGCTGGAGGCTGCAGCCCTCCATCCTTCAACAACCATGCAGCTCCCTGTCCCGCCAATCTAGCCTCTTAAACAGCGAGTCTGCTCCTTTCTGCGGAGACCCCCCCTCCCCGCACCCGGTCCTGACAGGGATAATCAAAAACACCTTTCAGTACCGTGTGGGCTGCTTTCAATTGCCAGAGAAGGTTTGGTCTGTCGGACTAGAGTCCCGAGTCAGGCCGTTTAGTTTCCATTTTATGCATTGGAAAGGGGAAACTGAGTTAAGACGAGAAGGTAAGGGCCGCCTCGCCCTCGACCAACCTGGTCCAGACCGTGTTCCAGGAGCCCGGCGCCCGACAGTGTGTTAGCCCCGCCAGGAGCGCAGCCCGCCAGCCCCAGCCTCCAGCCGCACACTCACCGCCTCCGCAGCCGCCGACTTCCGGGTGCCGCACCCGCGCGCCACAGTCTCCAGCCCAGGGCCCGCCCAGACCGAGGCCAGAACGCTCGCTATTGGACGCAGCAGCGAAAGGCGGAGCGGCACACCCACAGCTGCGCCCTTGTTGGCTGTGCGTGCCGTCGCTCAGATACTCGGCGCTCCGCCCCCAGAGCTGCGCCAAGATTGGAGCTACGCCAAAACTGAAGCTGTGCTGGCGTCTGGTTCCTTCATGCTGCCACTGCAACCCCAGCCTGCGAAGTATCTCTGAGAGATTGAGATAGCCCCTTAACCCGATAGGTTCAGGCGCAAGAACCGTCGTCCTTAGGCTGTGTTTGGTCTTAAACCTCTAGATCTGTCCTGTCCTTCCCTTTGCCGCCTCCAATTCAGTCAATCTGTCTCTCTGGCCTCTGACCCTTATCTATTGCAATCTCTGCATTAGAAATCACCAAAGAACTTGGGCTTTTGCTTCACCTTGCCTTCCATAGTCTTTGAGCGGACATGGAGACCGTCCCGCAGGTCCCGCAGGTCCAGACCCTAAGGATAAGGAGTTGACCACGCTGGAACTATGCTTGGGCAATGAATGGGGCCTTCGGAACAGAACCGAGGCTTTCACTGGGGCTACCTGTACCCGTTAGCATCAGGTTGTGCCAGGGGCCAGAGCATCACTAAGATGGGACATCCAGGTACCTCCGTAAGGTGAATACTAAATCCAATGACAAGGATGACATCTAAAATAAGGACAATGATAATGTACTCAGTTTCTTGATACCCAGTTCTCATTCACTCCACTTTATAGCTGTAAACACAATTTCTCAGGGCAGTTAAGCTATTCATTTGAAGTAAAAGAAAGGGCTGGCAAGATGGTCTTGTTGGTATAGATGCTTACAGTCACACCTGGCTCCCTGAGTTCCATTCCTGGGACCCTCATACTGGAAGGAGAGAATTGAGTCCTTTAAGTTGTTCTCTGATTACCACATTTACATTGTGGTGCATACATACTAAATAAAACGTAATTTAAAAAAATTAAAAATGGCGAGTGACAATAGCTGTATGGAAAATCTAGGTGCCACAGTCCCAAACTGCAATCCTGATGTTTTGTAGAAAACTGGAATCCAGAGAGGTAAAGGCAAGGCTGTAGCCAGACCCAGCCACCACCGGTGCTGCTCTGCCCATTTCTCTCACTACCTCACCAGTATTCCTCCCGGGAGCCAATGGAAACCGTCTGCAAAAAACATAACAGGACGCCACGCAGCATGACTCTTGGCCAGCAGGTGGCAGACCTAGCTAGGCACTTCCATTCTCCCTCCACTTTAGCACAGTCGTGCTGTGCTCCCGCCAGCAATCTCCCACTGAGCAACCTGACCACTTGGTCTTCGGCACTAAAGTAGTAGTGATGGGCAAGCAGGACACAGGCTTGGGGATAAATGAGTATGGCTGGGTTATGGACCAGCAAATACACAATAGCTTGTCTCCAAAGCACCAAGCCATGTACCTCGGAGTGGGACATGGGTTAGACAAGCTTTCCCGTTACTAAACAGGGATGCAAGAACACATTGGACAGTGGTTCAAATCCTGTCACAGGCAGCAGGTGGCCCTGTGACCTGATTTGAACCCTTACTCCTTTTTGTTAGTTAAACACTCTGACATTCTCTCCCATTTGAATCTGGCGCATGGCCGTCCCACCTCCAATTGCACATCCCTCACCACCTTTCGTAGCCACCTTTTCAGGCCATAAGTGAGGACCAGTTAGGAAGCTCTTCCTGACGCATGCCTTCTTGGTGACTTCCCCCAGCACTGTCCCTACAAAGCTGGCCAGCAGCTATCTAGATGGGAGCGGAAACACTGAACTTTTGGCACCTGTGGCCTTCTGCTCCATGTTTGACCCCTCCCTGATAGGCAGACTTTAGGACAGCACCCCTGAGACCTACCTGAACCGTCTCTACCCACCGTGGTCTTGGCTATGCAGAGGGTAACCAGACTCTAAAGCAGACAGGTCTCTGGAAGGGGGCATTCCTAGCTTGAGTCAATTAGGGAGGAATGTTTTCCTTTTGCCTTCTTTCAGCAGAAAAGAGGCATGTCAGCCTCTTTTGTACCATCACCAGGTATGTAGAAATAGTGATAAAGAACTATGGGACTTTCAGAAGAAGGGCTCCAGGATGCCTAGGGGCCATGCCTTTGGAGAACGTAGAGGACAGTTGGACTTACTAAACCCACTTCCCATGGAGAAAAGGGACTCCCCCACCACATAGTAACTTAGCCAGAATGTTGTTCTACATAGCAAGAGCTGCCTTCTAGGAGGACTCTGTTTTCTTGAGGGGGCTCAATCTGTCTTCCCAGAGCTCAAAAATATCTCAATGTCAGGATGCCAAATGCTTTTCATTTCAAGTGCCAATAACCAACAGAGTAGAAGCAACTGCCTTGACTTTGAAGAGCTCCTAGTATCAGTTTTTATTGCTAGAGAACAGGTGGACCCAGAAGTAAGATCTTGCTCCAGGCATTTTTCTTTCTTTGTTCTTGCCAAGCAACAATGGTTCTTGTTCAACCATTATTGGGTGAGCATGCTGGACTCAGCATATGTGGTTGAAATATGACTGTCTGGGATTCCCCCCCCCCCCCCGGCTTCCATTAGCACTATCTGTAGAGGCCTTGGAAACGCAGATAGCCCGGGAGTCACTTATTTCCAAGTGCATCCAGGGCCTGAAAGGCTTATAAGCAAGCACAGGCCAGATTCATCTCTGCATTCCCGTCTCCTGTTTACAACATCCCTGGTGGTTCCCCTCCACTGCCTGGTGTCACTGCAGATGTGGCTGGTGTTCTCTACCTGGCAGGGCAATGTGTGCTAATCTTTTCAGGCAGTGGATGATGAAGCTCCTTAATGTTTCTCCAGACTCAAAGCAGGGCAGAGGAAATGCCGACACTAGGGTGGGGTGGGGGAGAGATAAACAATAATTCCCCTTCCCAGGCTGAGAACTCTAGTAATGCCCCAGGAAAGAGCAGCCTCATGCAGTGTGGGGAGTACCCAAGAGCGCTGTAAATATAGGCTTGACAGAAGAAACAAACCCTAGTTTTACCAGTCTATTTTTGCCCTCGAAACACTGCAGCCATCCCCATCCCTTGCCAGCCTTAATAACCTTGTCTGTCCTCGCTGGGGCAATGAGAGAGCCCCATGCCCCATGGACCACTGGGTTCATGTCCTGGTCTCCTAAAACAAGCAAGAACCTCCCCAGACCTCAGTTTTCCATCTGTAGAATAGGGGCAGCAGGCCAACCCTCCTTGTAGGAGAAATACCATTCTATGCCAATAAAAAGGATCGACACTCCACCTGGTGTCCGGCAAACAGCAGGCGCTAAAGGATACCTGCGAACTGGGGGTGGTGATGGAGACAACGCTGCTGTAGTCCAGTAGTGACCGCCGGCCCTGGGAGCTGCGACTCAGGGCCTACTATCCGGGAAAGTCCTCAGAAGGCGGCCGAGAGGGGGCAGCTCCGAGCCTTCTGTCTCCGTTGCGACCGCAGCATTGGGGCAGGTGTCAGGGCCTCCTCAGCCTGCTCCGCTAGGGGGCCGATCATCCGCTAAGACTGACAATACCAGGAGCCCAACGGCAAACTGCAATCTCTGCACATCCATCCAATCGGTGCGGGTTGCGGGGCGCGTCTCTCTGCCAATGGGAAAATTCGCGGTTGGATGGGGCGGGGCCGGGGCCTCGTCGCCGGCTGGGTCCCCACTGCACACGGGTCGTGGGAGGGGTGGGAGGGCTAGGCCGCCGGCTGATCGGGGGTAGGGGAGGGGGGAGGGTTCTCCCCAGCACCCGCACGAGTTGTGGCCCCGGGAGCCGCGTTCGGTGCAGAGCGCTGGAGAGGCCGCTCTTCGCGCACCGGGGGACCGGGAGCGCCTGTCTTGGGGGGGCGGAGGCCGCGCTGCGGAGCCGCCCACGCCGCGCGCCAGGTGAGCTCGGCCGGGTGGGCGGGGTCCGGCTGTGGGCCTGGGGCCTGGAGCTGGACACTCGATTCTGGGCCGGGGCTGGGGTGTGTGCTGGGGGAGCGGGCTGGGTATAGAGTCTAGCTTGCGACGTGGACTCGGCTAGGGACAGGGTCCTGGGCTCGGACTCAAGGTCTGGGTGGGGTTCGGAAGCCGGTTCTTCTGCCCATCAGCGCTTCGCCCACGCCGGGGCTCCAGAGAGCTGGGGTCGCTGGGGGCGGGTCCCTTTGTGCGTGACCCCAGGGCCCTGTCCGACTTGACCAAGGAGCCAGCTTCATGCTACCGGGCTGAACACGACCCAGCTCCCGCAGCCTTGCCCTCCGCGAGCCACCGCAGCACCTGGAAGCTGGCACTCGGCAGCTATGGAAACTTTACTACGGGGACTCAGGGGAGGCGAGGTCGGGGAACTTCCACGGGCGGCACAGCCGTTGGTGAGCGCAGGGTCTCGGTGATGCCAATGGGGTGTCCCCGAACCACGCTGCTCCTAAGGCCTCACAAATGAGAGAAGAGACTCTGCTGGGAATCCCTTGTCTGGTGTCTCTGCTTGGATCTTTTCCCTAGATACCCCACATTCCTCAGTGGGACGCCAACCCCAGACAGTCAACAAGCCTGGAGTTGCTCTGGGTAGGAGGCCTGGGTACTCTGGCTTTCCCCCTTTAATTTTTAAGTAATCAGATGTTGCATACATGCAACATTTAACTATTTGTTTTGGTGACAGATAGCAAAGTGTCTAGGGTACTAGGGGACTCTTGCTTCTTCCCTGTAGATTCAGACATTTAGATATGATGGAAAAGAAAGAAATGCTCCCATTTGTGTTAACTTCTAGGCTCTCTCTCTTTTAACCCATATATTTTTACTTGCAAGTATTTATTGCAGAGAGTCATTGGTCTGAATTGAGGCCTCTGGTTTCTGCTTACACTATCTGCTGGGTCCTCACTGGAACTCCCTTTGGTTATCCTGATGTTAGGCTAGACTTTTATAAAGCCAGGGATAGAACTATGGGCAAGTTGTCATTGGGAACAACTCTTGCTCAGTACGGCCAGTTATGAACCAAGAGCATCCAACTCCACAGTGATCCCCAGGCCCTGTACCCCTCCTCTGGTCCAGGATCCAGGCTTTATCTGGTCCATCCTGAGCAAGTGCCACCTGCTGTGGGGAGGGTCTCAGGATCTGTGAGCCTGGATGGTGATAGATACTGGAACTGCTCTAGTTCATCCCTGTGTTCTGAGGCTATGCCTGCTTCAGAAGCGGGTGGTCCAGACAGATACTAACTATCTGGAAAGGCCAGAAGCTGCAACTTTGTGTCATCTGAGGTAAGACCTGTTTCTTCTGCTGTCTACACCTATCCTTCATTTGGGATCCATTAGTGCTCATTGCATAGTGGGCACAAAATATTTGGCTCTGGTGACAGGTACTTCTGAGCACAGCCAAGCCAGTGCGCTGGTCCTCCTAACTGTGCCATCCTCATGACTTCTGTACAGATGCTGGTGACCAAGGCTCTCTTGCATGAATTGGACCCAGCCCTTAGTCTGGCTATGTCCCAGCTGCTATATCCCTCCTACCCCCAATCTGTGCTCTTTGGCTCCCTACATTAATTCTCTCTCACAACCCTCCTCCAGGTGGCCTCTTCCTTGCCCTAGGCAGCCTTTGCATTTCTTAGCCTCTGTAGGAGTAGGGCTGTGCTGTGTCCTTGTTTGTGCAGCACAGGATTCAGACTGACTTCCTTTCACCCCCAGACTAGCCTGGAGCTCTTCCCCAGACGCCTAGCTGGAAAGCCAGAGCTCTGCTTCTTCTGGGTTGATTGTCAGAGATCCTAGGACAAGGCTCTGTGGCATCCTGGAGTGCTTCTCATGCTCTGAGGACCACTCAGGAGCCACACGGTGGGATGGTGAGACGTAGACCCACAAGGACACTGGTAGATGGAAATGGTTTTGCAGCAGAGTCTAGCCCTGAGCTGGGCATCAGCATCCCTGACTGCGGTTGGTGCATTCTTACGATGGGTCTGGAGGGGCGGCTTTGCTGTGGTAGGTACCAGTCTTGGAGCAGCACGAACTGTCCCTGAAGGTGGCTGAAGGGCTCCCTGTATCTGCGCCCACATTGACTGCAGGAAGGACATGTTCTCTTGCGTTTTCATTCCCTCCTTTGCTCGCAGAGCCCTAAGAGAGCCATGCAAGGCTGCATCCTGCCGAGGCGATATCACAATCAAGCTCTTAGGCAGGCCATCCTGACCCATGATGAGTACATGTGCCCTCAGTCACCTGCTCCTTATGCTCAGTCTGGCCTGTCCTTTGGTGGACTTAGCTTGTACCTGTGGGGACTCTCCACATAGTCAGCCTTTGCTGGTCTATAGCTTGTTGGTCTGGCTTTTAAGCTTGAGCCGGGCTTGTGCCCCAGCCTAAAGCCCTGTGTTTGGGTCAGTGGCACTATAACACAGCTGCAGCCCTTCCCCAAGTCTCAGCAAGTCTGTGGAGTACAGGCAGGTGTCAGCAGGGTGTCTAGAGATTTAGATGGTTTGGTGGTGAAGCCCAGTGTTTGTGCCTGGGAGGCAGGTTATAACAGGGCTAGGCTCAGACTATCCTCATTGAAGAAATGGAGCACGACAAAGTGCTCAGTAGTGCTCCTTGGCCAGATGGGTTACCCAGGAGCCTGTAGACGAGCTCAGCAGGATGTTCAAAGGCTTTCAAGATGGGTATCCCGTCATGAGTCCCATCATTAGGTTTGCCTTTGTTTCACTGCCCTGTCCAATCTCTGCCACTTCCTGTCTGCCTCCTGATACAGGGCTCCCAGCAAGCTGACTGTCTGTAGTCCCTCTATCCTGACCTACCCTCCTGTACCATACCCCTGTAATGAGAGTACCCCTAGAAAGAGACCTGTTCCTCTGTTGACCACTGTCACCCTGCCTCCTGTAGCCTCTCTGCGTCTCCACCTTTTGCCTAACATCTCTCCTAGAGTCCCATATGGCATTGTAGCCATACCATCTCCCCCTGGGGAGGGGTATGAGAAGCCCTGGGAATATGAACACGTGAGTTCAGATCCTACCTGACCTGGACCTGGTTTTCACATTTGTAAGATAGGGAATTATACCTACCCAGGACAGTCAGTGGAGTTAGACGTTGGCTAGCCATTCATGTGGCCAAGGCTGTTGTGGTGTGGCAAGTGCTGGGGTGAGACTTTCGAAGATCAGGGCTGATAACAAAGTCATGTGGTTCTCTGTAAGACAAAATCCAGGTTAACATTTAAGTTAAAAGCAAAGTTGTCCCAGAATGTCATGTGTAGAACAGGGGCTCATTTTCCAGCCACAGTCTTTGCTCTGCTTGGGGAAGGGTTCGTGGACAACTCTACCCAGCAGTTCCTCCAGTATCAGAAGGTCCTCCTGCCTCAGCATGTGCTGGCTCCCTCTTGCCTTTGGTGTTGTGTTGACCCTCATCCATGCATCATGATCCCACTCTAATGTTTAACCAGCTCTCCACTTCCTACTTGAAGCCTCTCTACTGAATGGCCTGGCTGCCTCTCATGCCTCAGCCTGGCCTGCGTCTGGCCACCAGAGGGCCTCAGGGACTGCTAGGGTAGCAAGCCAGGCTTCTGGTCCTCCCTGCTACCCAACTCTAGGTTGGATGGAATTCTTCCCTAGATAGGCTGGGGGAAGATAGGCTGTTGTGAGACAGAGAGACTTCTGGGACCAAGTGAATGGAGTCCATTGAGGAAGATTGGGCAGAGGCATAGAACAATCTGGAAACAGACCAGAGAGGGAAGAACTCCCATTACTTACATTGTAGTACCCCAGAGATGCCTCCTCTTGCTCAACCCTCCCTCGCTGTCTATGCCATATAGGTTTGCATTTTTGTGACAGAAACACTCCGGCAGTGTCCCTAAGCTTAGATATACCAGGAGGGAATGTGTCCCTAGGCTGCCAGTGTCCTAGGAACTGGGAAGCTGCCTAAAGGAGAAGGGTTGGGGCTGGTTTTGAGGAGCCTTGGGAGAGGCAAATGCCATCCCACAGGGTAGGTATGGCTGAAGGGGTTAGGGGGCACGACCCTACATGGAATAGCAAGACCCTAGTGAGGAGAGAGTTCTCCTTGAGCCGGGCGGTGTTTAATCCCAGGCAGATCTCTGTGAGTTCGAGGCCAGCCTGGTCTACAAGAGCTAGTTCCGGGACAGGTTCCAAAACCCTGTCTCAAAAAACCAAACCAAACAAAACAAAACAAAAACAAACAAAACAAGACAGAGAGACACAGAGTTCTCCTTGAGCTGTTTATCCGACTATACCAGATTCAGCCTTCTGGGAGGAGAAAGAGGGTGCTCTCTGTCCACTCTGTGACCTCAGCCTCATCCGGAGAGAAGTGGACCTAATGTAAGCTGCAGTCCCAGTTGTGTGTTGAAACAGGAAAGTGCATACAGTGTGTGGTTGAGTCAGGAGCTCCACGGGGCTCCCTTAGAATCAGGGATGCCAGTGTCCTGCTTGGGGAAGAGTCTAGGCCAGTGTGCCTGCATCCAGAAGGAACTGACTCCAGGGTGGCTTCACATAGTATCCTCTGGTCTCTCTGCAGGGACAGAATCCACAGGATGGGTGTTAAGACATGCTGAGATCCTCTGAAATAGGTAAGTGGCCTGTGTCGCTCAGGATAGCAGAGTATCCTAGTGGAGTTGGTGGGTGTGGTTAGTTGGGGAATCATCTGGGTACAGGCAGTGTGTACTCTTGTCTGCTTAGCTTCATCCTGGGTAGACACAGTCTGAAGTCTGGACAGGATAAGATATGGGGGGCTGCCATGCCAACTAGGATTTCCCTGTGGTTCAAGTGTACATAGCAGCCACCAGATTGCTGTCTGTCCTGAGGATGAGCCCACAATGGGACTGACCTACCAGGTTGCTGGGCATTGTCAGTAAGGACATTAGCTGGGTCTGATCTCTATCCATCTGGGGTTGGATACCAGCCATGGTGGTATCTGGTGTCACACATCCTGCTTGGCCTACAGCTCAGCTCAGGGGTGCTTTTGAGTACCCAGGGGACAATGGAGCCACCAGCTGGCCACTGCTGATAAGCCCCAAGGCCTGGCACTGTGGACTTCATCTGCAAGGTGGATGAATCGTGCCATTTTGTGTGCCTATTGTTCTCTCACAGCCCCACCACGCTTGTTCCACTGTGGGGTAACAAGGCTGGTATCAGAACAAATGGCACTCTGCTCTGTGCACAGCCCTGCGGTGTAGACCTGCGGTGTAGCTGGGGTGCTCATCTGTTTTGGGTTCATCTGTGAATTATAGCTGCCAGCTTCAGTAGCACACAGTGGCACAGATGTGTGATGCCCAGGAAGTGTGGTAGGTTGGGTAGGATGGTTGTTCTGTGTCCTCTGGTACTCTATGAATAGAAGAGATGCTCTGATGGTGTTTGACACCCTACAGGGTTGCTTTGGGGCAGAGTAGGTGATACAAGGAGCGCTCCCTGTCCACTCTTGTTCATCCTGGACAGCTGTCCAGTTCACGACGAGCTGTCCTTTTCCTTCACAGAATTCTGCTCAGCCAACACCAGTGCCCAGAGCAGAAACCTGGCCCTCTGTAGTGGTGTGCTGAGGAGAAGGTGGTAGCCACAGAGCCAGGAGCACCAGGCCTTTGGGTGCCTGAGGGTCCTCTATGAAGGGATATCAGGCACAAGGGGTGACCAAAGACCTCAGGCGTGGGAAGCTGTTGGCTAGACTGGGCATGTCTGTTGATGTGTGGGAGGACCGCTGTCTGGCCGAACATGTCAGCGTACAGTCCACTGAGTTACACAGCGGCTTTTGAGATAAAGAGGCTCAGGCTGTGTCCAGGCCTTGAACCATGGCACTTCCTGCAGAAGAGGTGACAGTATCTGGGGACAAGTGGAAAGAAGGACTACACTGCACCCCTCTTACTGTTTTCCCTGCCTCGATTCTGGAGACTCAAGTCCAGGATCCTGTATGGGCTAGGCTGTCTGGGTTGCCGCACATTCGGGAGGCCAGATAGCTGGCGCTCAGGTGACGGCTCTGGACTGCTCGACACCCACAGCCACTCTTTGCTGTGGTGCTCTGCTTTCTTCTCTGCTTCTGCCTCCTCCCTGTCTTTCTTTGCCCCTCTTCCTGCTTCATGCTCTCCTTTCTCTGTCTGTGTTCTGCAGTTTTGATTGATTATTCATGCCTGCTCTGGGTTTGGCCAGGATGGTTGGCATCATTTGTGCTATCTCTGCTTTGGTCTGGGCCCATTTCATAGATTGGCAAGCAATACCCTGGCCCTGGCTTATGGCTCCCTGTCTTGTTAAAGTGTGTCTCTGCATATAGCTAGGAGGGACATAGGGAGGGGACCTTGGAGCGAAGGTAAAATGGGGCTATGTGTTTCCCATGCTCACCTTCAGCCACCTCGTGCCTACTTACTGAGTACCATGCCAGGCATGGGCATTGCACTAGAGGAGTTCTAGCTGGCTGAGGAGATGAACAAGAACAATTACAAACATGGGGTTGTGAGATGGAAGTAGTGGGGTTCCCCAGGAGGGAGAGCCTGAAGGCACTGTGAGGGAGTGACACCCTCACTGCAAGGCCTGGGTAATAACGTATCTTTTACACAATTACACAAGCTTCTGCCCCTTCTCAGAAATCTGTACCAGCCTGGTCGGTCCCACACTGGGTTCTCTTCAGGGGTTGATGGCTTTTCCAGCCTTTAGTTTGAGTCTTTAAATATTAATGATTTCGTCTCTGCCTCCTACACATTTTTTCTCAACTTTTACATTTTTGTTTGTGGCAGCTTTTGATGTTCAAAATTTTTCATATTTATAGCAAAGCATTGAATGTTTTCTGTTGTCCTCTCCAGCAGGTAACTAGCTAGATAGCGTCTCTTTCTCCTACTAGATGCTGCTGCTTTTACACTCAACATTTAATCCGCCTCAAATTTATTTTGACATAAATGCAAAGTGAAGGTTTAACTTTATTTTTCCCGCTGCATCCGAACTGTTTCTTTCCTAGTGTCTTCTGTCAGGGAAAGGGAAATGTTGCACTCGTCTGGCCGAGGAGACATGATCAGGAAGGCCATTTCCCAGGGTGAGGCTCCTTCCTGGACACGAGAGGTGCTGACCCCTGTTACTGTCCCCAGTTTATGAAACTCAGCTGCTTCTTTTGTAGTAGTGGGAGACTGTTCACCCTAAATAGGTGTGTTGTGTGTGGAAAGATGTTGCTGTGTCTTCAGGTTCTCAGATTTGCTGTCACTAGTGATGCATTCAGTCCCTAGCCAGTGCTCATTGCTCTCACTGAAAGACCAAGTATTGGGGGCTGGGAAGATGGCTCAACAGGTAAGAGTGCTTGCTACTCAAGTGTGAAGACCTGAGTTCAAATTCTCGGCATGGTTATAAAAAGCCAGGCATAGTCACATGTTTGACCCTGTAACCCCAGTCCTGTGGAGGACAGACAGAGACAAGAGCATCCTGGGTGTTGCTGATTATCAGCCTGGCTCCAGGTAGTGAGAGACCTATCTCAAAAGATAAGGTAGAGAGCAATAGAGCGCCTGGGCACTCAGTGTCCTCTGGCCTGTGTTCACAGATAGATGTACAGAGGTGTACATGTGTGTACACACACATGTATTGTTTTTGTTTTTTGAAACAGGGTCTCACTATGTAGCCTTAGCTGGCCTAGAACTTGCTATGTAGACCAGACTGTCCTCAAATTCAGAGATCTACTTGTCTCTGCCTCCTGAGTGCTAGGATTAAAGGTGTGCACTGGCTTGCTTGTCTATTTTTATATACACCGACTGATCCTCTGTATGCTCCCTTCCCTGGGGTGTCTGTAGGAATGCTGGAGCCAGTGCCTCTTGAGCAAGCTGTGAGACTTGTGGCGCTCTGGAGACTGTGGCCTGAACACAAGACCTGGTCCCTGTTGTGGCGAGGCCTATTCCTCCTTGGTTCTCCTTACAGGTGCCTGGCCCTAAAGCGACATACAATGGTGTTAACTGGTGACAGTGCCAGAGCTTTCTGGTCTGAACAACCCTGCAGTTAGGTGTAAGGCATCCTGGGGTCAGCCGTGTGGATCTTCAGGTGGAGTCCCTTGCCCAGACGGCTTTGTTCTGCTGTGGATGATCCCTGTCCTCATCCTCAGGGGTGATGGGCTCCGGAATCCTGGTAATCCCAGGTTGAAGGAACTTCTAGGCTGGGCACTCACAGAGTTCCAGTTTGAGCCTCAGCCCTAGGGGCGAGTGTGCTCAGTTGGTCTGACTGCCTCACAAAAATTGCCTACATGACTGGAGAACCCAGCACATGCTGGCTGGCTGCCTTTGCCAGCTGTGATGACTAGTCCTGGTTGTCAGTTTGACTACATCTGGAATTAACTAAAGCCTCAAAAATGGTTGGGCACACCTGTGAGGGATTTTTGCTTAATTTGATCATTTGAAGTGGGAAGATCTACTTTTTTTTAAAAAATTGGTTTCAGTGGATCTTATTTTTTAAAATTCATCCATTTATTTTACATCCTGACTGCAACCTCCCCCACTCTCCCCTCCCAGTTCCTCTCTTCCTCCCCCCCCCCCCCCACATCCCCTCTTCTCTCATCCCTATCCAGGAAGGGGCATGTCTCCCATGAGTATCAGCAAAACATTGCATATCAAGTTGCAGTAAGACTAAACCCCTCCCCGTGTATCAAGACTGGACAAGGTGACCCAGTGAGAGGTGTAGGGTCCCAAAAGCCAGTAGAAGAGTTGGAGACAGCCCCTCTTCCTGCTGTTAGGAGTCCTACAAGAGGACAAAACTACATAACTGTAACATATGATGAGTGCCTAGGTCAGTCTCATGCAAGCTCCTTGGTTATAGGTTCAGTCTCTGCGAGCCCCCATGAGCCAAGGTAGGTTATTGTGTGAACCTTCCTGTGGTGTCCTTGACCCCTGACTCCTACAGTCTGTAGTAATAAGAGCGGCGGGGCTGCGTCCCCAGCACCCCGGCTGCCTGCTAGCTTATGCCCTGAAATAATTACACAGACACTGTATTCTTTTAAACACTGCTTGGGCCATTATATCTAGCTCTTCTTGGCTAACTCTCGCACCTGGACTAGCCCATTTCTAATAATGTGTGTAGCATCCCAAGGTGCACTTACTGGGAAGATTCTAGCCTATGTCCATCTGGGTCGGAGCTTCATCACGTGTGCTTCAGAGAGCAGAGCTATCAGGTCTGCCCGGGAGAGGGGAGCATGGCATCTCTCAGCTCACTTCCTCTTCCTCCCAGCATTCTGTTCTGTTTACTCCACCCACCTATGTTCTAACCTATCAGGGCAAGCAGTTTTTTTATTTAATTAACCAATGACCTTCCTCCATCAACAGTCCATTCTCCTCCTCCTCCTCCTCCTCCTCCTTCTCTTCTTCCTCTGAATTCCCGAACTCCATCCAACGCTTGGCTATGGGTCTCTGCATCTGTCTCCATCAGTTTCTGGATGATTCCTCTGATGACAGTTGGGCCAGGCACCAATCTGGTCACGGGAGATGACCTACCTATCCACTACAGTTCAGGCTGTCTATCCACTATTGCTAGAAGTCTAAGCTGGGGTCTCCCTATAGATTCTTGGGAAATTCCTTGTGCCAGACTTCCACCCAACCCCGAAATACCTCCGCAGCAGTACCCCTCAGCGCTCTCCCCTCAGTGAACCCCCAACTTGATGATTCATGTCCCCATTCCCACCTGCCCTCCATCCACTCATGAAACCTGGGAAGATCTGCTTCTAATTTGGACATGTGAGGTGGGAAGACCTACCTCTAACCTGGGCCCTGCCTTCTGCTGTGTGTATGGCCTGTGTGACATGGAAGAGGGACATACTCTATTTTTGCCAGCTTCCTCCCATCTTTGCTGTTAAATCCATTCCTTCACTGGCATTAGAACCCACTTCTATGGGATTCCAGCATATCCTGAAGACCAGTTGAGACACCAGCCTCATGGACTGAACACTTAATGAATTTTCGGACCTTCTCTTCATAGTCAGCCATTGTGGGATTAGCTGGATCCCAGCCTGTAAGCCATTCTAATAAACCATACATACATATGTACATATATACATACATACATAGGAGGGAGGAGAGGAGGGAGTGAGGAAATTGACTCATTCTCTAAGTTCTGTTACTCCAGAGAACTCTGACATCCACCAGATAGGATGGCTAACTTTCAGCAGCTCTCAACCTGTGGGTCTTAGCCCCTTTGAGGCTCACATATCAGATATCCTGCATGCCAGATATTTACATTATGATTCATAACAGTAACAAAATTACAGTTATGAAGTAGCAATGAAATAATCTTATGTTTGGGATCACCACAGTTGGAGGAACTGAAAGGGTCACAGCATTAGAAAGGTTGAGAGCCACTGGTTTGTTGACTTAACACAACCTAGGATCACCTAGGAAGAGATTGTTAATGAGGAGTTGTCTACATTTGGTGGGCCTCTGGATGTCTGTGGAGGGTTGTCTTAATTCACATGGGAAGACCCAGTTCACTGGGGTGGCACCATTCTGGCAACAGGGTGTCCAGACTGTATGAGTAGAGAGATCAAGCTGATGAAGCCAGCAAGGGATCATGCATTCATTTCTTTCTCTCCCCTCCCGTCTCCCCCTCCCTCTCCTCTCCCTCTCTCTCCCTCTCTTGTGGATGTGCTATGACTAGCTCATCAAGTCCTGTTGCTTTGACCTCCCTGCAGTGGACTGTACCCTGGAATTGTGAGCTCATGTAAACCCTTTCTTCCCCACATTGCCCATTTCGTGTATGTGTAAAACTGGGTTTCACTGTGTTGGTTGGCCTGTATGTAGACCAGGGCAGGGCCTCAAACTCACACATCTGCCTGCCTCTGCCTCCCAGATGCTGGGATTAAAGGTGTGTGCCACCACGCCAGACCTACATGGCTTTGCTTAGGGTAGCAGACATAAACCAGGAAATATCACCATCCCCCGCTCAGAGTGACTTATGGGGGCATGGCAGATGCTGCCGTTCAGTCTGTCAAGGCGGCAGTGCCTAGGCTCTAGACAGAGGCTCTGGCTGTGCTTGGGCAGGGGTCTCTGCTGAGTAGCTTCACCAGCTGCCTTGGGATAGCAGATGGGGTACCTCTCCTACCCTCTGTGTGTCTAGGCCCGGTCTCGATGTCATCTGCCTCAGCGTACTTCCTGGCCCTCACCCTTTGTGTGTTCACTCCAGCCACAGTCCTGCCCACTGGCACTGTCTCTGGATATCTGCCCGTGAAGCCTCCTCCACACAGCTGGGTGAGCGGGCCTGGGTGTCCCTGTTCCAGCCTGACCCTCAGCTGGGGAATCTAGGAGTTACATCTCAGCCCCCCTGCCCCAATAGGGTGTCTCCCAGGAGTCCAAGTCCTACGTTTCTCTAGCCAACACTGTTCTGGAGAAGGCTACTATATCAGGTCACAGAGGGTGAAGGATATGGGCAGAGTTGGGGTGTTCTGTGGTACCTCTGCATGTTTGTGAGTGGCCTGCTGAGTTTCTTGTCTAATATGCCAAGTTCAGCTTTTAAAAATCCTTTCTTCACTGAAGTTCTTCTTAGGTGGCACAACATGCTCCTGGGCTTCCTTGCTAAGCTATGCCAGATAATGGAGGTGGCCTTTGCTGTGTGCCCTGGAGGGAGGTGCTGGGCACCTCCAGAGCCCATTCTAGATGACCAGGTTGTAGGCTGCCAAGTGGAGAGGGGTTCTGAATATACAGACGGGGAAAATTAAACCTCTGCCATGAGGAATCTGGGATGGCTCACGTAACTTGACCTCAGAAGTCCAATTCTGGTCTCTCAGAGCCCCCTCCCTCGTGGTGTTATTTCCCAAGAACCATCCATGTTCTCGGAAATGTTTCCATTATTACCTACAGTTTCTGTGGGCTGCTGTCAGGCTGGGAAGCCGCTGCACTGGGCCTGGCTCACCACGCTGGCTCACCACGCTTTAGCAAATACTTGCCTCTCATCCCCTACCCCACCATAAGATTCCCATGACGTTCATAATAAATCTCCCCTCCACCCACCAGACCATTACATCAGCTTCCCTGATTTACACCCTTTTCAGCTCTGCAGCCTGTGAGACAGCCCCGGTCCTCCTAAATACATTAAATGTACTGGTCTCTGATCCTACTGCAGTCCCAAGGCAGTCTGCCCCACCCCCAGTCCCTGGGCACACCCAGGCTAGGGAGCTGTGCTGCTGTGCTGCCTGCTGCCTGGGCACTGTTCTCCAGCTGTGTGACCTCACTTCCTCATTTGGAAGGCATCCCTGAGCTCTGGCTATGGGCTGCAGCCCGGCTCTGCTTTAGAACCCAGTGCACTCCCGTCTCCCCTGGTTTAACCGTTCTTTCTAGATGAGGTGGCAAGGAAAGGGAATGTTTAGGGTTCGAAGTCTTCCTGACCCGAGCAGAGGTGGTGGAGGCACACAGGGAGCTTCACATAGCTGTGTAGATGCAATGTTTGGTCTCTCTTCAGTTCTTTCCTCTCTGAGCCAGCCACACTTGTTAGAGATGTCTTAGTTCTGGAATGTGAAAGACAGCCAGCTATAGGTGTGTGCTTTTTGTTGGTGGTGTTTTAGACAGGATCTTTCTACATAACCCTGGCTGGCCTGGAATTTGCTACATAGACCAGGCTGTTCTCCCCCTCCCCCCCACACACACTGTTTCTCTCTCTCTCTCTCTCTCTCTCTCTCTCTCTCTCTCTCTCTCTCTCTCTCTTTCTCTCTTTCTCTCTCGATCTATCGAGACAAGCTTTCTCTGTGTAGCCCTGGCTTTCTTAGAATTCACTCTATAGACCAGGCTGACCTCGAAACTCAGAGGTAACACCTGCCTATACTTCCTGAGTGCTGGAATTAAAAGTGTGCACCACCACTGCCTGACAGATTTATTTATTTTTTACTTTGTGTGTATGGGTAGTTTGCCGAGTGCATTCAGTGCCCAAGAAGGCCAGAAGAGGGCATTAAGTCCCCTAAGACTGGAGTTTCAGACAGTGGTGAACCTCCTTGTGGTGCTAGGAATTGAACCTGGGTCCTCTGGAAGAGCAGCGAGTGCTCTTAACCTCTGAGGCATCTTTCCAGCCCTCCCTGCTGTTTTGAAATAGCCAACACTATATTTTTAAATTTTTATTTTTGATATGCTTATTTAAGAGAGTATTTGTAATTGTGTGTTTGTGCACGCACGCATACATATTTGAATATGAAAGTGCAAGGACTCAGTTTCCACAGTACCTAGTGTGGAGTTCACCTCGGTTTTGAGGATTCCAGTTCAGGTTTTCATGCTCCTATGGCAAGCACTTACCCACTGAGTCATCTCCCAAGCCCAGTTTTGTGATTTCTAAGGTTACATGAGGAGAGTCTTTTGTTTGTTTATTTGTTTGTTTTTCGAGACAGGGTTTCTCTGTGGTTTTGGAGCCTGTCCTGTAACTAGCTCTTATAGACCAGGCTGGCCTCGAACTCACAGAAATCCGCCTGCCTCTGCCTCCCAAGTGCTGGGATTAAAGGTGTGCACCACCATTGCCTGGCAAGAGAGTCTTTTAAAATTGTGCTAAAATATACTTAACCTTCAAGTATACATTTCACCAGTATTAAATATGTTTACATTGTTCTGCAGTCATCTCCAAACTTCTTTTTGCAAAACTGGAGCTCTGAGCAATGATGTCCTCCTTCCTCTCTCCCAGCCCCATGCCCTCATCTGTCTCTTCTCTTCACTATTCTAGCAACTCGTAGAAGTGGAATTGTTTAGGATTTGTCTTTTGTACCTGTTAGTTCAGTTATTGTGCTGTCTTCAGGATTCATCTGTAGGGCTGAAGAGATGGTTCAGAGATTGAGCCTATGTATGTACTGTTCTAGTTCCCAGCACCCACGTCTTACAACTACATTTAACTCCAGTACCAGGGGTTCTGATGCCTTTCCTGGGTTTTCTAAATACCTGCACTCAAATATCCACACACAATACAAATGTTAAAAATAAAATTTAAAAAATAATCGATGTGTAGGCAGGCTTGGTGGTTCCTCCTTACAATCTCAGCATTCAGGAGACTGAGGCAAGAGGTTGCTTCAAGTTCCAGGCCAGCCTAGTCTACAGAGTAAGACTCTTCTCAGCAACAGGAACACAATTCCTATGCATGAGAGTTTCTTTTCTCTTGTTTTTTCATAGACAGGTTCTAGATCCGTGGCACACTTGCCTGGAAACAGGTTCTAGATCAGTGGCACACATACCTGCAGGGTCTAGATCAGTCACACACACACACACACACACACACACACACACACACACACACACACCTACCTACCTACAGGCAGATTCTAAATCAACAGTACCGTAGGCAGGTTCTAGATCTGTGGACCACATGTCTGTAGACATGTTCTAGATCTATTGACCTCATGCCTGTAGATAGGTTCTAGATCCTAAACACATATGCCCAACTCTCCTGGAAGCTGAGATTACAAGCCTGAGCCACTATGTCTGCCTTCTTTCCTTTAAAGCCAAATGATACTATGTACATTTGTTTATTCCTCCACCAGTGAATATTTAAATTGCTCCCTTTCCTTGGCAGTTACAAGTAATGCTTCTATAAATGTGAGTGAGTGTCCAGATGTCTTCAAAAGCTGCGCTTCATTCTGCATAAGCTGGTTGCTCCCCTGTCACATGATGAGACACCATGACCCGTAACTTACAGGAGGAAGAGTTTATTTGGGCTTGGGCTTCGAGGGAGAGTCCGTGCTGGCTGGGTGGCTCAGCAGCAGGAGCAGGAAGCAGAGAGTGGACTGGAAGTGGTGTGGTGAAGTCTCAAAGCCCACCCCCAGTGATTACTTCCCCCAACAAGGCCACATACTCGGTATGAAGCAATACCACCAGCTGCAGACCAAGCATCCTCATATACGAGCCTTTGGGGCCATTCAAACTACCACACACCCCTAGAAGTTGTAGAAATGCCGGAGACTGATTGTTTTTAAGCCTTTTTCATTAGAAACTTTATACCCACAGTGGCTGCAGCACTAACAGTGCACAGGGTTCTAATTTACCCATATCTTGACAATACTTTTCTTAATTAAAATAATTTTTTATTGTCCTCTGCCCTTTTGGGAGCGGGTGTCCTGGGGTGTAAACTGATCGCACATTGTGCTTTTTCATCTCCCTGATAACTGGGAGTGCTCAGTATTTCTTATGTGTTTGTTGATTATTTGAATATCTTCTTTGCAGATGTATTTACATATTTACATACCCAACTCTTTTGCTACTTTTTAAAAGTTGGATTGATTTGAAGTTTCTGCTCATGAATTTTAGTTACTCTTATATTCTGTATATTATCCATAGATGATATGGCCCTGTCTTTTGACAAACAGATTTTCTCTCTGCTTCTTGGGTTTTTTGTTTTGTTTTTAAAAGATTTTACTTTACTTTTTTTTTAAAGATTGATTTTATTTTAATTTGTATGCGTGTTTTGCCTGCATGTGTGTCTGTACACCATTTGTGTCTGGTGCCTGCAGAGACCAGAAGAGGGTGTTAGGTCCCCTGAGACTAGAGTTACAGAAGGACGTGAGCTGCCATGTGAGTGCTGGGAACTGAACTTGGTTCCTCTGGAAGAACAGAAAGTGCTCCTAACCACTGAGCGGTTGCTCCAGCACCAAAAATTTTATATATTTATTTAGTTTTTGGTTTTCCTCAGACAGGGTCTCTGAACTCCCAGGGATTCAACTTCTTTGATCTCCTGAGTACTAGGATTAAAAAAGTGTGTCACCATATCAAGTTCAGACTTATTCCTTAACTACCCAGCCCTCTTTTGCATCCAGTTTCTTGGTTGACTTTTTGTTGTTGTTGATTTTTGAGATAGGGTTCCTGTGACCTAGATTGGCCTTGCATCTGGAGTATAACTGAGGCTGGCCTTGAACTTCGATTAATTCACCTCTCACAGCTTCACAAATGCTGCAGGGACAGGCTTGTGTCATCACACCTGGTTTAGATGGCTTTAATTTTTTGTTTGGTTGATTGGTTTGTTGCTAGGGATTGAAGCCAGGGCCTTGCTTAGGCAAAACAAATCTTCTACTCTTGTTTTTACCTGCAGCCCCATGTTTATAATTCTGAACTCATCATTTTATTATTTTATTGACAGTTACTTTGGCATCTTAGAAATGCCAAATCCATAAATGTTATAAAAAATTTCTTATAGGTTTAGTGTCAAGTGTGGTTCTTTTTGAGGTACCGGACATATATGGCGAAAGATAAGGACCCACTTCATTCCCATGTGATGTCAAGTTTCTTCAGCTCTTTGTTGAGAAGATTGTGTGTCCTCATTGAGTGGCCTATCACCCTTGTTGAAAGTCATTTGGCTGTATAACTGAGACCTGCTTTTTTGTATTTTGTGCCATTGAACAGTATGTGTGTGTCTGCTTTTATGGTTTTGATTCCGTGTTTTTTGTTTGTTTTTCACGACAAGATTTCTCACGCCTCACTAGCTGTCCTGGAACTCATGCTGTAAACCAGGCTGGCCTTGAACTCAGAGATCTGCCTGCCTCTTCCTCCCAAGTGCTGGGTTAAATGCGTGCGTGTACCACCATGCCAAACTTGTAAAAAATGTTTTGAAGTCAAAAGTATGAGCCTTCCAGCTTTGTTCTTTTTCAAGACTGTTGTGGGTCTGTGGTCTCCTCTGTGGTCCTAGTGAATCTTTTGACACATGGCATTGAGATTTTGGTTTGAAATACATTAAATACTTAACTATAGTGTTATCATAAATATTAGTAAAGTCTTAGGGCTGGCAAGGTGGCTAAGTGGGTGAAGACTCGCCACCAAGCTTGATGACCTGAGATTACCCCTGTAGGCCACATGGTGGAAGGAAAGAATCAACTCCCCCATGTTGCCCTCTGACCTCTAAACATATGCCATTTTTTATTTATGTCTTTTCTAGTTTTCAGTGTATAAATCTTACATTTATTTCTGCCACCGCTGCTGTTAATGGTGATGGTTTTGAGACAGGATCTCCTTCCCCAGGCTGCTCTGGAACTTGATATGTAGCTAAGAATGAACCTGAACGCCTCCACTTGGAAGGTTGGAATTACAGCATGTCCTACAAGCATGCCTGGTTTGTGTGGTGCTGGGGATTGAACCCAGGACTGTTTATGTGCTAGGCATGCATTCTATTGAAATACATTCCTAGTATCACTATATTGTTGTTGTTGGTTTTTTATTTATTATCTTGCTATTGTGAATGGCAGATTTTGTATGCATTGTCCTAGGGATCAAATACAGGGCTCTGTACATGCTAGACAAGCACTCTGCTGCTGCTAAATACCATTTCCAGCCCTCTAGTGTTTTTGAAATGAGTTTTTACTTTGTTACTCAGGCTAGCCTTAAACTCACCATGTAGCCCAGGCCAGTTTCAAATTTACAATGTACTTGTCACAGCTCCCTCGGGATTTTAGAATGTGTTACCACCTGGTTATAAATGGAGTAGATTTTTATCTTTTCATTTTGGATTCTTTGTTATTAGTATGCAAAATAGCAACAGATTTCTCTGTGTTAAAGTTGTATCTTACAGCTTTGCTGATTTTGTTTTTAGTGCTAATGTATTTCCATGCAGTTAAGGTTTTAGGGGCTGCCTTTTGTTCCTACTATGTAGTTTGGCTGTCCTGAAATTCTCTATGTAGACCAGGCTGGCTTCAAACTCACATAGATCTGCTTTCTTCTGTTCCCCAAGTCCTGGGATTAAAGGCATATGCCCATTTCTTGACTAATTGCTTTGGCTAGGACCCCTGTGTCTGAGTTAGGGTTTTTATTGCTGTGAAGAGACTCCAAGATCACAGCAACTGTCATAAAGGAAACCATTTAATTGGGGTGGCTTACAGTTCAGAGGTTTAGTCCATTATCATGGTACGACATGGCGGCACATGGCAGCATGCAGGCAGATGTGATGCTGGAGAAGGAGCTGAGAGTTCCACATCTTGATCTGTAGGGAACAGGAAATGACCTGTATCACTGGGCATAGCTTGAACATAGGAGCTTGAACAGTGAAGCCCACCCCCACAGTGATGTACTTCTTCCAACAAAGCCACCCCTCCTAATAGTGCCATTCCCTACAGGGGCCTTTTTTTTTCTTTTTCAAACTACCACACTCTACTACTGTGTTGAATGGAATGATGAAAACAGGTATCCTTTTTGTTTTGTTTTTGCTAAGAGCACTGGCTGGCCTCTCTCTGAGGAGCCCAGGCCAGTCTCAAGCCTCTAGCAATCTTCCCATCTCAGCTTTCCACATACTGGCATTACAGGCATGTGCCATTGATCTTTGGAGAAAAGCTTTCTTTTTTTCCCCTTGAAGGTGTTTACTATGTGCCTTCCATATATAGCTTTTGTCATGTTAAAAAGTTTACTGCCTAGTTTGAATGTTTTGTTTCATCACAAAAGGATGCTTAGTTGTCAGTTTTTCTGTATTAATTTACATTGTTTTGTCCCCTTAATTAATGTATGTATTCATGTGGTAATACATTACCACATTGTTGTAGGAGACCTCTTGTTTGTTCCTGGCTGCTCAGCCCTGAAATAACCACACAGAAACTATATTAATTAAATCCCTGCTTGGCCCATTAGCTCTAGCTTCTTATTGGCTAACTCTTACATCTTAATTTAACCCATTCTATTAACCTGTGTATCACCACATGGCTGTGGTATACCGGCAATGTTCCTGCATGTCTGTTCCCTTCAGCGGCTACATGGCTTCTCACTGACTCTGCCTTCTTTCTCCCAGCATTCAGTTTAGTTCCCCGACTCCCACCCCCACATAGCTCTCCCCTGTCCTGCTATAGGCTCAAAGCAGTTTCTTTATTCATTAACCAATAAAAGCAACACATATATAGAAGGACTTCCCACATCATCACATTATTGATTCATGTATTAATATGGTATATTGACTTTTGTTATATTGGTACAAAGGGTTGAACATACTCTTGTATGTTAAACCATCCTTGAATTCCAGGAGCAAATGCCACATGGTCAGAGATTAAAATCTTTCTTATGTATTGCTGATTGGAGAGTGTTTTGCCTTGGTAGTGACTGGTTATATGGATCTATAATTCTCTTCTGGTGTTTTTGTCTGAATTTACTATCAGGATGATGCACCTCATGGAATAATGGATTTGGCAGTATGGTATTCTTTTTTGGTGGGGGGAGAGTTGAAGGGAGATTAGTATTAGTTTCTGAGTGTTTAAACATTAGGTAGAGTTAACCAATGAAGCCATCTGGTTCTGGAGTTTTGTTTTTGTTTTTTCTTTTATTAGGCTTTTGATCACTGGTTGGCTCCTTTTTGGTTACAGGCCTACAGTATTTCCTTCTTATCTCTAGTCTTGCAACCTGTTGTTGATGCTGGTTCAGAATATTATTATTTTTTTTATAATGGTTCAGAATATTAAATGGCAGAATTCTAGAAGGAATTCATCTCATGTCATAGCCTTTGTGTGACTTCTATTATCACAAGAAAGGTGAACATGGGGCTGGAGAGATGGCTCAGAGGTTGAGAGCACTGGCTCCTCTTCCAGAAGTCCTGAGTTCAATTCCTAGCAACCACATGGTGGCTCACAACCATCTGTAGTGAGAACTGGTGCCCTCTTCTGGCCTGCAGGAATACATACAGGCAGAACACTGTATACATAATAAATAAATCTTTTTTGTATTTTATTTTATTCTTTTAAATACTAATCCCAGTCTCCCCTTTGTCTCCTCTTCCTGCTCCTCCTACATTCTCCTCACCCTACCCCCATCTGTTCCTCAGAGAGGGTAAGGCCTCCCATAGGGAGTCAAAAGAATTCTGCCACATCACCACGTTGAGGCAGGGCAAAGCCCCCACCCCACCCTGGGTCACACGTTCTGGAGGTAGCCCACATAAAAGGACATGAAAGAAGGAAGAAACTTTTGCTTTTTGCCTGTTTGCCTTCTCTCTTACTGTCAGGTTTACCTATGCTGTTGCTGAAGCATGACTTTGCTAATATTAGAACATACTCCTTCAGGATTCCAACAGAGACTAAAGACCAGCAGTCCTCTGGGAATCCTCCAGGACTCCAGCCATAGATTGAGACATCTAAGACATCTAATCTTATGGACTGAACAGTAACTGAATTTTGGCCTTTGGAGAGAGAGCCATTGTTGCGCTTCTTCAACCACAGTTATAGGCCACTATAATAAGCCCCATATAGTGTTTTCATCTATCAGTCTGTTCTTTTAGGGAAATCTAATAGAGCTGTGGACCCTGCATGCAATACTACTGACTGTCCAGACATGATGTGGCAATCTATTATGAGGGTAGCCAACTATTTTCTGATTGGAATTGAGGCCTATTGATAAGGGAATTCATGTCTGCTATTGTAAACCTGGTCAGAAGCCCATGGCTGGGAGGTCATAGACCCCAGTGTGCAGGCTATGGCTGTTGGTTTGCTAAGTGGACATAATTTGCCCAATAGGTTCTCTTCTAAATGACTATTTTCATGCTCCTGGATTAGTGTTGCTGTCAACGTCGGTCAGAGAAGCTTAGTTTTGCAGTAGACAGTGATAACTGCAGAGACTCACAAGTGCTCAGACATAAGTGGGACCTCTACCCACTCCTTCAAGGCTTAGGGAACGCCACCGGAGAGGAGTGAGAAGAATGTAATAACTGCAGGAAGGAAGGGGAATGCTGGAGAATGCCCATTGCCAGGCAGGACAAGGCCATTAGCTCTGGTCAACTGTAATTATCCATACACGATTTGCACATCACCCTCTCATAGAAGGTGGACCTTAGGAGGCTGTCATCCCTTCCTCGGGATTTATAAGATAAGTAGGAGGGGACTAACTGGGAAAAGGGAGGGGAATCAGGAAGTTGGGAGAAGATGAGAGGGTGGGTGCACGCCTTTAATCCCAGCACTCGGGAGGCAGAGGCAGGCAGATCTCTGTGAGTTCGAGACCAGCCTGGTCTACAGAGCAAGTTCCAGGACAGGCTCCAAAGCCACAGAGAAACCCTGTCTCGAAAAACCAAAAAATAAAATAAAAAGAAAGATGAGAGGGTGGCTAGGGTAAATATGACCAAAATACATAATATATACATATGAAAATGTCCTTGACACCAATTATATATGCTTAATAAGATGGGCTAAAAAATAGAAGACTAAAGGAGCATAGTTTCCTTGAATATAGTTTTTACTGAAAAGGCAAGATAAATGCTTATTTTCCTGTTCTCTCAATTGTCAATTTTCAGAATAAATTGATGCCTTAGAAATGTACAGTGGTTGCTGGGTATGGTGGCACACGCCTTTAATCCCAACACTTAGGAAGCAGAGGCAGGCAGATCTCTGTAAGTTCGAGGCCAGCTTGGTCTACATAGTGAGTTCCAGGACAGCCAGAGTTACATGATGAGACCCTGTCTCAAAACAAAACAAAATAACAAAGCAAAACAACCTCCCCCCCAAAAATATACAGTGGTATTCAGTGCATTTTGTTTTGCTTATTTTTCCTGATCTCTGTTTTATATTTTTAATATTACTCTAAGTTGATGGCATTATATTAACTCAAAATGACTTACTAAATTATTGTCATTTTTAACTACTCATCCTTTGAGGTATGGTAATTAAAAGTCATCAATACAAAGCCAAAAACAGTAGTAAAAGGATGTTGACATACCAAACAGGCAAATGGCTGGTACCTACAATCTCGATTTCTCAGAAGATTGAGGCAGAAGAATCGCTTCATCCAGGCTGCCTTGAACCCCACACTTGGGTTTGGGCCTTACCGTGAGGCTTGAGTCTGTTTCCCACAGTAAATGAGGACTGCTTTGCTTAGGATTTTCTTTCATGATTCAGTCTTGACAGATGGTCTATTTCTAGGTATTTGTTCACTCTGTGTAGATTATCCAATATGTTGGTCATAATTTCTAACCATCTTCTGTTTCACGTTACAGTCTCACTTTATAACTCAAACAGGCCTAAACTTAAAGTGGTCCTGCCTCAGCCTCCTAAGTGCTCGGACAACAGTGGGGGCAGTCCATCAGACTTTCTTACCGCCTTTTTATTTTATTTTTATTTTTGGAGGCAAGGTCTCTTTATGTAGCCCTGGCTGTCCTGGAACTCATTTTGTAGACCAGGCTGGCCTTAATGCACAGAGATCCAGCCATTTCTGCCTCCCGCTGAAATTCAAGGTGTGTGCTCCCCGGCTCTTTCCGAATAAAGAAGAATGCCGTGTGCTGTTGAGCTGCTTGGCTTGGTCAGATCTTCTGTTTCATGATTCTTGGGTTGATTCAAACCTAGTCTGTTGCAGCTCTCGGCCTGCAGGTCCTGTTCCTGTAATAATGGCAGTGCTCCCAGAGCAGTCAGGTGACACTGCTGGTATCTTTATGCCTCAGACTCCTGGGAGAATCACCCCAAGACTTGTTCTGTACAGTAAATATGGGTTTCTTCTGATTAACTTGAATTTGAGGCCTGATGTTTATTTCCCTCTTTTGATTCTTTTTGTCTTTAGTTGTATGTGCACATGTAAGTGCAGGCACTCCCAGAGCCCAGAGCTGTCAGGGTGTCAGAGCTCATGGAGCTGGGGAGACAGGTAGTTGTGAGCCGCCCTGTCTGGGTCCTGGGAGTCAACCTCAGATCTCTAGGGCTTGCTTTGATTCTTAAACACTTCTTTAGAGGCCAGGACTCTGGGTAACATGGAAACACGTGTTTGCTCTGAGAAGTGTGATGGAATGGAGGAGTCATGAGACTGAAAATTAGGAAGCTTCACCTGCTGCTCCTGAAGGATTTCAGGGCTGGTTTAATGTTTCTGAAGACCTCAGGGTGTTAGCCAGGCACATGGCCCACACCGGTAGTCCCAGTTACTCAGTAACCTAAGACCAGGAGTTCAAGGCCAACTTGGGCAACATGGTAAGTCCCTGACTCTAAACAAAAGGAAAACACCCTCCGAGTGAGAAAGGAACAGTACTGTGCTTTTTAGAAGCCGTCAGCTCTCCCTAACCATGAAAGCATCTAAGATTTAAGAAGTGGCAGTCAGGCTGTTAGTATCTGTTGACAGCAGCGGCCCCTATAGGGCTTGACACAGTCTGGTGGGAAAGTGATCCAGACCAAGCCCAGTGGGTCGGATCCAGGCAGAGAGCTTATGCTACACAATAGGCACAGCCCCTGAGGAGACTGGAAGAAATGGGACCATGATGAAGCCTCTAAAATGCTGAGAGACGTGTCCATGGTTGCTAGGGCTTCTGCTGTGGTTGAATATGACTTGTTTCCTCCAGACCTCAGGCTGAAATTTAATTTCACTTTATAAGATAATAAGAACTGGGGCCGGACAGAGGCTTGAGGTGATTAGGGCTCTGCCCTCGTGAATAGGTTAACCTATTTGTTTAATTGTTGATGGTTATCTAAGAGTGGGTCTGCCGTAAAGGCCAGTTGCGTGGGTCTCTTGTGTTCTATGTCTCTAGAATGTGATGTCCTATACCTGCAGCCCCACCCACAAGGCCACCTTGGATGCAGCCTCTTGACCTTAGACCAGAATCATAAGCCTGAGTCAGCCGCTTTTCTCACTAACCTCACATCCTTGGTGTGTGGTGTTATTATTAACAGTAGAAACAGTTGAAGACAACCTCTTCTTGGACAGAAAGCTGACGTGCCCGGGTTCCCAACAAGCCCCCCTGAGCAGTTTCTGAGCGGGTCTCTGTGGTGTGGTTGAAACTCTTCTCTTCTGCTCTGGGAGTCTCCCTGCCATCTTGCTCGTTTTGTCATTTTGTACTTGTTGCAGCTTGAGTTTGCTTTCCACCCCACAAGGCATGATTTTCTGTCGCTGCTACTCCTCTCTGTAATCGACTGCTTTTGCTTCGGTTTTGTAAAAGGCATTTACGGTGGTTCCTTTTCATTGTGTCCTGTTTCCAGTCCATCACACAACATCTTTAACCTTTTTGAGGGTCATGGCCATAGTTTCTCACTTCTGTGCTAGGAAGTGCACTCATGTGACTCTGCTGAAGGCAGCTTTCCCAGGCCTCTCACAGTGGAAGTGTGGTTGCGACATAGGCCTGTGGTTGACTTTGAGGAGATCCCCATACCTGGCTGGGAGTGTAATTCAGTGACAGAGTACCTGGTATACACAGAGCCCTGGGTTCGGTTACTAGTACGGCATGGTGCTGTGTCCCTGTAATAAAATAGGAGGTACGGAAGTTCAGACTCAACCTTGCCTACCTATTGAGCCTGGGATACGTAGAAGGATCCTGTCTCAAATGCTGTCACTAAGAACAGGGAATGCTGGTAATTTAGGGATCCTTTTAGGAGGGGAATGTTTATGGAGGTGGGATATATAGAAGGCTCCTGTCTCAGAAAACATCTCCACCCTCTCCAGTAAAAGGATCTCCACATCATCAGCATTCCCACTCTTGATGACAGCGTTTGGATAAAAGCAAGTCCGGTTCCCAGAGGCTCTGGGGCCTGTGAGTGGGGAAGCCAGAGCATTGGAGGGCCAAGTCTGCACTGGGTGAGGGAGGGAAAAGCCCTCGCCCATTCCCACTGTTTGTTTACAAGGCAGGACTCTTCTCGCTTGTTTGTGTTGGTGGTCCCTGGCCTGTTAGTGTGGGTACTCCCAATTGAGCAGGCTTCAGCAGGGAGGATAGGTTAGGTACCGGCTAAGCAGCCTCCCTGGTAGAGGAGCCCCTGAATGTTCTGTGTGAGCCTATGTGTGCTGACTGAGGGGATTTGCACATCCCTGCATAGTGTCCTCATGTCCACAGTGTCAGCAGATAGCTTGAATGCCCATGGGGAAGCGGACTGGGGAGGGTAACTGGGGCCTGTGTTAGAGCCACATGTGCTGCTTCCTGATTCACAGACGCTGCCGAGTTGAGAATGGTCTCTTGGCTGGTGTCCCTGAAGCTTGGGTACACTTCTACACAAAAGGATGGATATCCCCTCCACTCCACCAGAGCCCATGCTGTCTCATACTCCCAGTAGGACTCATTACCCCACTCAGGGCTTAGTTAGCAAAGCTGTTGTGGGTCAGACTGGGGTCACTTGGTGAGGACCTCTGGGCAGAGAGCCCAGCATGCCAGGGCACTGCCAAGTGCCTGGTCAGCATCAGTCAGGGTGGGCAGGACCCCTTCAGGCCAGGATAGCTGGGAGGGGGATCCACGTCTGGGCTACCTCTGGCCGAGGCTTGCTCTCGGGGGGCCTGGCCATCTCTTGGCCTCCTGAACTGTGATAATGGAGCACATATATAGCTACTGCACTAGGGAGGGTCTACATAGGATGCCTGTCACCATGCGTGGGACTTAAACTGTCCCCAACCTTGGAATGAGCCAGTCCACAGTGAGACTCTCCTCACCATGCCTGTCCTGGGGTGTAGCCACAGCAAAGCTGGTCTAGCCTACAGTTTTTTCTAGGACAAGCAGGAAGTTGAGATCCTCTGGCAAGGGGAACTGATGTCAGAGAAATAAAAGTGACAGAGAGCTGGAGCAAGACCTGGATGTCATCGCCAACACTGCTCAGCAGACTTGGTATTGAACCTCTCCTTCCAGCCCAGAAGCTGTCTGACCCTATGTGCCTATCTGCAGAGGACTTCCAGCATCCCAGTTTCCAGGGGGTCTTCAGCCCAGCACTGTCCTCATTGCCAGTTCAGGTGTTTCATATCCCATGAGAGTCCCTTTCTCACCACCTAGCAGTGTCTTCGTTGTCACAAGGATACAGGGACAGTAAGACTCTGAAGCATCGAGAACAGCTCCTGCTTGTGCTGGGGTCTGTCTGACAATCCTTAACCAACTTCCCCTGACCTACGGCCTGTTCTATGGGTAGTCAGAGCACAGTGCCAACCACTAGGCTTCCCTATCCCATCTCCTTGGCTTTGTATCCTGGGAGCCTGGACTGGGGGCCACCTTTGTCCTTCAGAGGCTCTCTGACTACAGCAGGGGGGGGCGCACCTCAAAGGGGCTTTGTGTCACCACAAAGAAGCTCTGTCCCTCTAGAGAAGCCTGAGTGTTGCCATGGTAATGGAGGGGCCTGGCAGAAGGGGTCCCACCATCTGAGGCAGGGGGCGGGGCGGGAGGGGAGGACATTGCAAGCCAACAGCACAGTCTGCAGGGCTGGCAGCCAGCAGTCAATGACTGCTGCACCTGCCCAGCTGAGGCCCTTATCTTGCAGGACACTGTCCTTGACAGGGCCCCTAAGGGCCTATAAGTACCAGTAGGGATAAGAGTGGACCTCCCAAACCTGCTGAGAACCTCAGTCCCCTCTTCAGGGTACCTTGATCTTCATGTCCACCCCAGAATGTAGGGAGGCAAGTTTGGTTCTGTGCCTGGGACCTCTACACCTTCCTTCCTGTCTCCTTGGGATGGGAAGCCACTGACAATTACCATCTGACTGACTTTCAGAGGGGTGAAAGCAGTAGGCCGGTCCCTCCGCAGCCTGACCCCACTCAGTGGGTAACCTATGTGGGCTTTGTAATTGGATGGAGTATAATAAGCTTGTTTGAGGAGGAAAGGGAATTGTCATGGAGGGACTTCTGCCACGGTGGACCCATTGTAGCCCAACAACACCTCCAACCAAGTGGGGAGTGGCTCCATTTCCATATGAGAGGACACACACTGGGGGAGCACCCTTGGTCCTCACGGTTGACACCAGCTACTTAAGAGACACTTCAGAGCTTGCAAAGGTTGTAAGTTGGTGTCTGTGTCAGGCACAGATGGGGTAGGGGACATATATCTTCCATATCCCCTATATCCTTATGGAGAAATGAATCTCAGGGAACATGGAGGCTTGAAGGAAACCAGATAACAGGTTTCTTTCCCCAGAGAAATTTTGAGCCAAATCTTGAGCAGTAGCTCCCTGTGGCTCAGGCCGTCTACAGAAAGGGACACAGTTGCTAGAATGCTGACATGCCCACCTGCCTGATAGTACATCTTTCACTGACTGACAGCCCCCAGAAGCGCTCCTTCACTGGACCTCGGGCACCAAAGTAGCTCTCTGTCTGTGATCAGAGCCCCAGCCTCTCAAATCAGCCCTGACATAATCCTAATCTCCCTGGATCTCTCTACTCAGAGGCCCTCTGTTCTAGGGTCAACCATTTTTCCTTGACCCTGGACAGCCCTTGGCCCAAAGTGTGTAAGGCAAGAACCCCCTGAGGATTTCCTTACTCAGGAGGTCCATTTCCTAAAGCAGTGCTGTTGAGGAGAGCACACCCTAGGAGATAGAAGTCCCTGAGGAGTGTGTCTCCCCGCCCCACCTCCACCGACCCTCTGCCAGAATGGTCTGTCTCTTTGTGGGAAATCTAATTTTCCAGGCTGTATCTGATTAGGTTTTCCAGGCTGCCTGAAAATCCAACTGCTTCTCTGGGCAGCAGACTCCTCCCTCATCCTTCTCCCCTTGCCTCCCCACCCCTCTTCCTCCCCAGCAGACTTGGTGTCTCCAGAGCCTGGTTGAAAAGATGACTTTCTCTTCCCCTTTCTTCGACTTGATTATACCCACAACCCTGCTCCTCAACTGTGCATACTTGGAGCCCTGGATCCACCCCCGGACCAGGACACCCCAGCTACAATGACCCCAGGATATGGGTCCTTCTAGTCTTTCTCTGCTTACAGATATGTGCACATAGTCATTCCGATACCTCTTGCTTGAAGTCTTCAGCCATGTCACTATGTATGCTATTTTACCCAGTTTCAGCTGGCTTAAAAAAAAAAGATTTATATAAGAGCACCTTATGAGCAGCTGAGCAGTGATGGTGCACACCTTTAATCCCAGCACTCGAGAGGCAGAGGCTGGTGGAACTCCAAGTTCCAGGCCAGCCTGGCTACAGAGCTAGTTTCAGGATAGCCAGAGTTACACAGAGAAACCCTGCCACCAAAAAAATGAAATAAGGCAGTAAAAATAAAAGAGTACCTTATGAATTAAGGATATTACTTAACCGGTGAATGTTAAATACTTAATCCCAACAGGACAATTGTCTTTTGAAGTTCTGCATATCTGCCCTCCTCTGCCCACTACCGCCTCATTTTTTTTTTAAGTTTTTTGAGACAGGGTTTCTCTGTAGCTTTGAAGCCTGTCCTGGCACTAGCTCTTGTAGACCAGGCTGGCCTCGAACTCACAGAGATCCTCCTGCCTCTGCCTCCCGAGTGCTGGGATTAAAGGCGTACCGCCTCATTTTTTAAAGAAATAATTTATTATTTTTATCTATATTGGTTTTGCCCGCTTGTATGACTGTGTAAGGATGCCAGATCTTGGAATTACAGGCAGGTGTGATGTCATATGAGTGCTGGAACTTGAACTTGGGTCCTCTGGAAGAGCAATTCGTGCTCGTGCTCTTTGCTAAGCCATCTCTCCAGCTCTTTCTTTTTTCTTTCTTTTTTTTTTTTTTTTTAGCTGGGGGTCTCACTGTGTTGCCCAGCCTGGTCTTGAGCTCCTAAGCCAGCAGTTCTCAACTTCTCAACATGTGGGTCATGACTCTTTTGAGGGGTTGAATGACCTTTTCGCAGGGTCCCATATCAGATGGCCTGCATATTAGATACTTGCATTACCATGTATAACAGTAGCAAAATTACAGGTGCAAAGAAATTATTTTATGATTGGGGTCACCACAACATGAAGAATTATATTAAAAGGTTGCACTATTAGGAAGGTTAAAAACAACCGTTGTAGGCTCAAATGATCCTCCTGTCTCAGTCTTTTGAGTAGCTGGGAATATAGGAACCTGCATACATGCAGCTTCCACTGTAGATGATTTAGGCGCAGAGGAGAGGGGAGTGCTGTTGGGCCCACCACCCTACCCAGCCTTTGTTGTGCTGGAGGCATTGTATAGCCAGGAAGCCATTACTGTTATTCCACCTAGAATGCTTGCTGTGTATGTTGCTCAGTGTGTCTGTCACTTGTTTGTTTGCTTCTAAATGACCACACTGTAGTGTTTTTAATATACGGAAATGTTTCATTCTCACAACATCCTGCTGCTGCATCTTTATGCAGCTATGAAGGGCCTGAGAACAGCTATTTCCTAGCCCAGCATCCTGGACCCTGTCCCTCCTGCCAGAGACTCTGTGGTCTAGACCTTGGTGCAGACATGTCTTGTGAACCTCATGCTCCAGACCTCCTCTGACTTGTCCCAGCCTGGGCACAGCGCCTGTCCTTTTGAGCTTGGCTAGAAGCCATTCCCAGGATTCTGGGTGCCTGACCCCAATGAAGATGACAAGATAGAGATGGAGTCCTCCCAAGGCTTGTATATATAGGAAGCTGGCAGAGCCGAGAGCATGAGACCAAGGCTCATCCCATGAGGTCCTCACAGGCAGAGAGGACAGGCTTTGGCACGTCTGCATTCAGCTCCTGCCAGGTTACTTCCTGGTGGCCTGTTTTTTTCCTGCTTGGGATGGGCAGAGTGTGGAGTATGGGTCGGAAGGATGTTTGACTGTACCCCGCATCTTCCTGGGCTCTGATAAGTGGCTGGTAAGGTCTCAAGCTTGTTGCCAGGCCCCCTCCCATCCCCTACTGACCCTTAGGAAATTCCTTTAATTCCTCGACCCTAGTTGGCCTCAGTCCTGTAATTTGCTTTTCCGGGCCAGGCATTTGGCTGTGCTCCTTCAGAGGAGGAATGTCTGGGTCAGCAAGAAGATCGCAAATGCTGCTTTAGGTTTGTGGGTTGTGGGTGGGGGTGGGGAAAGTGTCAGTCTCCACCCCATCTCCTTCAACAGTGCCTGTTGCTCTCCCCAGAGTGATGGTTCCTCTCACTGCAGAGGACCCAGCCTCCTTTCTGCATTGTGAGACCTGTATTCTTATGCCCATCAGTTCCCCTCCTATCTTTCCATTCTCCCTCCCCCTCTCTCCGAGACAACATCTCACTATGTAGCTCTGGCTGGTCTAGAACTTTCTACTTAGACCATGTTAGTCTCAAACTAGCAGACCTGCCTGCCCCTGTCTCCAGAGTGCTGGGAGACAGCACTCTGCCCAGCTGTCTCTTTTCATTCATCCTTCCTTCAGCTCTCTGGCCTCCAACCATTCCTTCGCTCTGCCTTGTCTCCCACACATCCTTACACTCAGTCATTTGCCTGCCCATCAGACTATGCACCCTCCAGATGACCTGTTTTGTGCTAATACAATCATCTTCATTCTGTTGGCACATAACTGTTCTCTCACTCTTTCCTTACCCTTCCAGCCATCCTCCTAGTCTCCCTTCAAAACTCAGTAGTCTGTCCACTCATCCACCCATACATACACCTTCCAGTCTGTCGTTCATAATCATCCCTCCATTTGCCATTCCTTAACTCATTCATCTATAGACATATAGATGCTATCATCCACCCACCCATTAACTCATCAGTCCATATTCCACCATCTCCACTTGTCCACCCCTTCATTACCTGTTTGTCTGTCCATCTCTACCCACTCACCTGCCCATCTCTCTGTCAAACCCATCTGTCCATCCCATATCCTCTGCCTTCCTGTCTGTGATTTACTCTTTCTTTAGTCTCCATCTAGGCCTTCTTGCCTGGATCAACTTGTTTCTGCCTAAGGTTTCTGCATAATGCCTCTCCTTGCCTATGTGGGTTATGAGATCACAGATATGGGGACTCTAAACCTGATTGATGCTGGTCACTAATTGCCCTCTGTGTCTGTGGCTCTGTGGCTAGATTGTCACTCTTCTTTTTTGATTTTGCTCTTGTTTTTAAACATTCTCTCTCTCTCTCTTTCTCCCTCCCTTCCCCCCCCCCCGCCACTGTGTGTGTGTGTGTGTGTGTGTGTGTGTGTGTGTGTGTGTGTACATTGTGTAAGTGTGGGCACTCACATGCCACAGTTCACATGTGGAGGTCAAAGGACAAACTTCAGATGTCAGTTCTCAGTGTCCATCTTGTTTATGACCAGGGCTCTCTTGTAGTTTACTACTGCATGCACTGGGTTAGCTGGCCTTGGAGAGTCCCAAGATTCTCCTGTTAGGATCATACTAGGATTGCAGACATTTGTGCCACTGTGTCTAGTTTTTTCGTGGATTCTTGGGACCAGAGTTTAGGTCTTCAGTTATGTGCAACAAGCTCTTCACCCACTGAGCATCTTTCCAGCCCTGTTGCCCTGTTTTTTTTTGTTTGTTTGTTTACTTATTTTGAGACAGGGCTTTACTGTGCAGTGCTAACTGCCCTTGAAGTATGTAGACCAGGCTAACCTCAGTCTTGTGATGCTGCTCCTGCCTCTCAAGGCCAAGATTGTTCTTGTGTGCCATCATGCCTGGCAATCACTGTTCTTTTGCAGTTGAGTTTTCCAAGTTTAACCTCAGTCCTGACTTTTCCAACTCCCTCCTCTAAGTTCCTGGGTCCTCTGGCCTCATCCCACTGTTTGGTCACAATGTCTTATGCACATTTAACAGGAACCGTGCAGCTGGATGCTGGGGCCTAGGTGGGGTGTTGTGTGGAGCAGTGGTGTGGGTCTTCCCAGGCGAGCAGAGGATAGAAGGAAAGGCTGGTCAAAGCCCATAGCATCACACTTCCTGACTGTCCCAGGTGATCGCTGGGTCCAGCAGATGCATATTCGGTGCCAACCCCTACCCAAGATCTACAGCCCTATGCCCCAGGCTCTAGCTGGAAGAAGCATTTTTTTTTTAAATCACACATTTTGCTTTCCATGACAACATATATTTATTTATTTATTTTTGGTTTTTCGAGACGGAGTTTCTCTGTAGCTTTGGTGCCTGCCCCAGAACTAGCTCTTGTAGACCAGGCTGGCCTTGAACTCCCAGAGAGCCGCCTGCCTCTACCTCCCGAGTGCTGGGATTAAAGGCGTGCGCCACCACCTCCCGGCTATTCATTGTTTTTGTTCGTTTGTTTTCTGAGTTTCACTGTGGAGCTCTGGTTGTCCTAGACCTCACTCTATAGACCAGGCTGGCTTCAAACTCATAAAGATCTACTTGCCTCTGTCTCCCAAGTGCTAGGATTAAAGGTGTTTGTAACTATATCCATCATTATAGTTATTGTTTTAATAAAGATAGCATTTTGACTTACTATCCAAAAAAAAAAAAAATGTCCTGGGCTGGGCGTGGTGGTACACATCTTTAATCTCAGCCCTCAAGGCAAAAGCAGATAGATCCCTGGGAGTTTGAGGTCAGCCTGGTCTACACACTGAGTTCCAGGATAACTAGAGGTATAAAGTGAGATTTATAACTCAAAAATCCAAAAACAAAGTGAAACCTTGTCCTTTGGGATTCTAGGCCTTGGTCACCCGTGTTGCATGTGTGGTCTCCTTTGGTCAGCCTAGGTGGGTATCTGCAGCCTATGTGGTCAGTACCACATCGAGAGGCTGGGAAGATGGCAGGGACTCAGCACCATGTCTCTGTTCTCCTATGGGAATTGCCAAGACTCTACCCCTCCCCAATCTAGCGAGTGTTTGGAGGTGTCCCCTGGGAAACACAGCGATCTTGCTCTGAGTTATCTGTATTGGGCAGAGGGAAGACCAGCCTGGGGTTTGGCTGCTTTCTCATCTTAGCCTCAGAGTTCTGGACCCCTGCCAGCCACATCTAGAGCTAGTGGGTCTAGAGCCACCCTTCAGAGAGAATCCTTTTGCCCTAGAGCTGTGGCATGTTTAAGGTGCCTTGGGTCTGGGAAGCTGTCTCTGGGCTACAGACCAGGCTTGGTTATATCAGATAGGGGTTGGAGGGCATAGGGATGAAATCACAGGTAAGGCAGGAATTGCTGTCTTTACACAAGATGGAAGGAAGCAAACTCTGGTCCACAAGATCAACAGCCCCCTCTGCCTTGGGGTTCTAAAGTTCAGCTTAGGTGGGCTGATGCTTCAGGCAAGATAGATAGTTGAAGTGATCAGGCTCCATTACCCATCCCAACCCTTCCTAGGGGAAGCTTCCCCTCCAGGATGGGACCCTCTTCAAGGCTTGCTCATCACTCCCCTGTCAACACCTTTTGTGTGATGGCAGGCTGAGTGCCCCTGCTATGACTATGCCTTTTGTTTCTGCATGCCATGGTGTCCAGAGAGCCCAATCTGCACCTCTCTTTCTGTTTCTTTCCCTAGTGGTCACCACCTCTCCCAGAAGAAGTTTGGCTAATTTTACAGGCTATGGTTGACTGAGGACAGTTCCTCTGCCCACACCAGTGTTTCTGCAGGGTCACAGTCACAGTTTTATTTGTGTGACAGGTGCAGAGGAAATGAACAGCTGTGGGGGCCAGCACTCATGGCTTGCCTTCACTGGGCCTCATTTCCCCCAGCTGTCTTGCTCTTTTACTGCTGAGGTATATGTGTCACCAGTGGGCTGCTGCAGACGACATTCACGGCTTTTCCATGTAGGGACCTTCCTTCTCTAAGCTCAGACACTGTATTGGTTCAGGGGTGAGTGGTCCAGCCGTCTGCTTCAGTGGTCCATGTGGAGCCAGCTGGGAGCAGGTCCCAAGCAGCACTGGGCTTCAGGCCACACACTGAGGGTGGCGTATGGTTGTACCCCTCCTGCAGCCAAGAGCCAGGATCTGGGCTTTGCATACTTGGCCTACTTTTTGTTGAAAAACAAACACACTGGTCAGCCAGAGAGTGACAAGGGAAAATGCTGGCTTATCACCGCAAACATCAAGCCCCCTCTCCCTCCAACCCCCTGGAGCCCCAGGAAATAGCACTGGGCTAGTGTGAGAGCAGGCCTTAGCCTCCTTGAGGGCTGGGCCTCAGATGCTTGGATCAGGTCTCTCACACACAGGCCATTTTTAAGCAAGGGAAGTCTGAACTTAATGTAGGTCTGCCAGAACCTCAGCCAGGTTTTATTCAGCCATGAGAAGCAGAGACAACCCTGTCCTGGGTGGAGTGGCTGTGAGTGAAGGCTGGACTCCTGGCCCACAGTCCGTATTTCTAGGGGCTGTAAGGTAGTGTTCCTCCCCCCCCCACCTCCCCTCCCCCTTCCTTGGTGTCCTGTGTTTGGAGTGGAGTAAGTAACCTCTAACAACCAGCCTGTTGGCTGCTCCCACCTGGCCATACTGACTGTGTGGCTACTGATGACCCTCACCCTCTGTGGGTCCCTGTAAGACAGGACTGAGGGTGCCAGGAGATTGGAACTAGCTGGCAGAATCAGGGGCAGCCAGAAGCCTCGAAGATAGTACTTAGCACACCAGCTCTCCTCATCCTTCCTACCAGGCTCAGAGACACCCGTGGGCCATGGCTCAGCTGGGCTTGGCAGGAAACTGAAGAACCTGGGTCAGAGGCCCAGCCTCCCAGGGAGGGAGTTGCCTGCTTCCGGCCAGCCTCAGATTAATGGCTTTTAATTTAGAATTTAATCAATGCAGCTTCCCTCCAGAGAGCTGGATGCTCTGGTCTGGGAGACAGTCCTGTGATCTGTGAGTAGGGTGACGGGGGCCCTGAATGGCCTCACCAGGTCTATGCTCCACCCCATCCTGAGCTTGTTCTGCTTTGCCTGCAGGCGGCTGGCACCCTGGCTATGGAGGACTGCAATGTGCACTCGGCTGCCAGCATTCTGGCCTCGGTGAAGGAACAGGAGGCCCGTTTCGAGCGGCTGACACGGGCACTAGAGCAAGAACGGCGCCACGTTGCCCTGCAGCTGGAGCGTGCCCAGCAGCCTGGCATGAGCAGTGGTGGTATGGTGGGCAGTGGGCAGCCCCTGCCAATGGCCTGGCAACAGCTGGTTCTACAGGTAATAGTCTGGGGGAGGGTGAAGACAGCCAGGTGGGGAAACAATTGAGGTCTTGGTGGATCACAGCTAACATGCAGTGACTTGTAGTTCTGCTGGGGCCTGGGTGGGGAAGGAAAGTAGATCCCAAGGGGGCAGAAGCCCCATGTTTCTATGCCAGGCATGGAATGAAGAAAAGAGCAGGACATATCTGGCCCTCAGAATCACTGCCCTCCATTGAGTAAGCCCTCAGGGCCTAGGTAGCTGGATTGCATCTGTTTCAGGCAGTTCTTTAAGAGTTCTGTGTAGCCCCGCAGGGTCCTGCCATCTGCCTACAGCACAGTGACCTAAAAGCATCAGTTTCTCTGCTGGCCATTGCCCTCACACAGCATGCAGGCCCCAGGTGGGGAGTTCTGTGCCATAGCCAGGACCCGAGAATGCTAAAGTGGGGGTATACAGCCAGGCATCACAATTTCTTGGCCCTTCCCTACACCCTCACGATGCAGGGAGGTCCCAGAATGAGGAAATGCAGAGGTTTGGAGTCTGCTATGATTATCAAGGTTTCCATTATGGCTGAGGCTCATCCGGCTACCAGTAGGAAGAAGAGACCACTCCCACCACCAGAACAGATAATTGGCCTGCTGTTGTCTTCTGAGCTCCTCGGTTAATGACTATGGATCCTCAGTTTCCCGTGTTCAACTACTGTGCTCTTAAACTTGGCAGCTGCCCTTCCATGCATTGCATCTGCTGTCACAGCCCTTCTCTAGTCCTCCCGGACCTTCATCCTAGCGAACTATGCCTAGCAGGTACTTGCTAGAGACCGGAGGGACCCTGGCCCAGTTTAGCCAGAGAGGGAAGGAGGCACTGGTTGTGTGAGACTCATAGACAAGCTGCTTGTGTTAGACTGAACATGTTGGGACTGGCCCTTGAGTCTGTCCTTATCTGATGGGTCTTACATCCATTCACATCTACTCAACCTAAAATGCAGAGCAGTCAGAACCAAAGATCTCCAGATCTTCAAGAGAGCCCAAGCCCGTTGGGAGCCATCCTTCCCCCCCCACCCCCCCACCGTGTTTTCTTTTTGAGACAAGGTCTTACTATGTAGCCCTGACTGACTTCAAACTCAGGAGAGATTTGTCTGGCTCTGCCATGTGACTTCTGGGATTAAAGGTATGCCCCACTACATATGGCTGAAGAACCCTTTTTCAACTACATGGTATTAAGTGGTTTCTATAAGGCAGAACAGTGAATTAGGATTGAGGGGAGAGGGCCTAGAAGAGTGGACCACAGCCATGAGGAGCTTGCTGAGTCCAATTCCAGAGCCTAGTCTTCCGGATGGTGAGGCTTGGAGGTTGTAGCTCTGACAGGATGCATGCCTAGTTTACAGGAGACCCTGCCATATAAAACCCTGTCCAACCAAATAGTGAATTTCGTACCCCTAACCTTCTAAAGGAAGTAGAACAGCTCAGCTGGGCCATGGGAGGTTAGTGGCAGCCACTGACCCTGAGGCTCTTCCCCAGGCACCAAGGAACTCAGTCCTCCCAGGACAGAACAAACTCTGCTCTCCATCTCGGTGACAAGCAGTCTGGGAGGATAGACCAGGACACCCTCACGGTCAGCGCCCCAGCAGGAAGCTGTTCCCATAGTCTGAGCTGCCGACCTCAGGCTGTATCTCTCCTTACCATCCCACTCTTGGCTTTCTTGGCTCTTGCCAGATCTGACAGGCTAATGGGGACAGGAAGAGACTCTGGCTGGCCAAGGCCATTGCCTTAATGTTGAGTCTTTGTATATTAATCTCAGTGAGAGGTTCCCGGCACCTACTCTGAGGCACCTGTCAGCACAGGTGGTTGAGAAGTTGGAGTGGTGGCAAAGCTGGGGCCTGCCGCCTGGAAGCTATGGTCAAAGACCACAGCCTTGCTCCTTGGGCTGTTCCATGGTCCTTGCTGCCTGACTTTCATCAGCTGGAGCAGAGCTGACCCTCACCCTGGGCGTCGGGGGGTGGGTTGGGGCAGCATACCCCTGTGGCCTGGCAGCTGGGCTACTGTACTTGCCTCAGGCTTAGCCAAAATGGGTTTGTGGCTTGGGCATTAGCAGCTAGAAAATAAACCACAGAAGGCAGAAACAGCTTCCACATAAGATCTAGGCTGCATTCCCTCAGTGTGTTCTGTTCACTGGTCTGGGTGACTGTGGATGGAGAATGAAGGAGGTCAGAAGTCCTCCTGTTCTGAGTGAGGAAACTGAGGCCAGAGGGCACCTAGCATGCATGAGCATGTTTGAGCATGTCACAGTACAGCATGTCCTGGAGGCGAGGTGAGGCTTCAGGGCAAGTTTCACTTTTCCAATTGGGCTGGGGAGGCAGGGAATCCAACCTGGGCCCCTTCCCTTGCAGTACCCTCCCAGCTTCCCTGTGCTGCCCCCAGCTCTACTCTCTCAAAACCGATGTCCTTATATGTGTCACTGGCATGCTCTGTAGCATAGCAGGCACAAGGATGGCCTCGGTCTTTGCTCCGCCCCTCCTGGTACTTGTTTTCCTCCAGAAGTCAAACTCCCCAGGTGTGGCTGCTGGAAGGCTTAGGGTGGAGTAGGATACGTCTTGGTGGCTCTGATTACCACAGCCCATCATCTGTCACCTCCCAATAGACTCAGGGCATAGAGGACAGGGTGTGAAGCCAGCTCTGTTTCCAGGACTTCTGACAGGAGCCCCAGTCCAGAGACTTTCTAGCCCAGGGCAATTCCAGGCTTGGCCTTTTGTCCCACTGTGTTATATACTGTAATAGCCTTCAAAGGGTGAGAAGATACTATATTTTGATGGGGAGCTCAAGATACAAACTGGGTTCCCTGTGGGGTCATGCACTAAGTCCCCATTAAGCTCTACAGTGACCTTGGCTTGGAGACCCATGTGGAGTGAGGACCTGAGAATTTGCAGCTTGGCCATACCAAAACTATGTCTCAAGGAAAGTAACTCACAGGATAAGTAGCTTGTGCCCGGGTGGTAACCTTGCCCCTGGTCTACACTGTGGGACCTCAGTTTACACAACTGTAGAGGTGAACGGGTAGATTGAGACTTCAGGAGAAAGACTTTGCCAAAGTCTCTTAGTGTGGGAATGGGGGTGGGGTACCAAACCTAGGGTGTGATGCTGGGAGCCAAGACCTGGAGCTGGCGACCCGGCAGGCTTAGCTGCAGAGTCCCGCCCCGGCCTCTGGGGGGAGGAGCCTTGCCCGCCCCGCCTGGGTGCGCCCCGCCCGATTGGCTGCTGGTCGTGGCCGCTGCCAGGTCCGCCTTCACCGGAGCCGGGAGCGAGTCAGTAGAGCTGGAGCAGCCGAGGCGCCCGCGGACCGCGGTCCAGCTGCCGCCCCCCTGCAGCCTCGAGCCTCGGTCCGATGCCGGCCGAACTCAGACAGGTTGGAAAGAACTCGGTCCCCACGGTGGGGGCGGGAGCGGTGTCCCGAGGCCCCCGGCCTACCCGGGAAGACCTGCTTTTGTTTAGGCGAACCGCAAGCCCTCAGCAGCTATTGTCTGCTCTCGAGCCGGCTTTGCTGACCCTGGGACCAGGAGCGGTGGCGGGAGTGAGTCCGCTGCCCTGCGCGGAGGGGGCGTGTGCGGGGACCAAACACGGCTGCACAAGGGCTAGAGCCCCGCGTGGGGGCGCAAGCCAGGAGACCCTGTGCTTGGATAAAGCGCCTCGGGAAAGGAGCACCCCTCCGGCCTTGGGACAGGTGGGGGGGGGAGGGTCGAGGGGGCGGGACGGGACACAGGGCCTTCCCAGCGGCCCCTCCCCGAACAGAGTGAGGCCCGCCCCAGCCCAAGGAAGCTTGCCTAGGCCTCTTGCTCCCTGGGGTCTCTCTTGCCTCCCCTTCATCCCCCTTCCGCGTACTTTGACTTACACTCTGGGGACCAGTGGGGCGGCTTCTGGAGGTTTAATGGAAATCCTCTCTGCCGCGGCATTGCACGTGAGGGGAGGGAAAGGGAGGGCAGTGGTTGGTACTGCCCACGTGTGGTAGCGGGAGAGGTCTGCCGGCAACTAGCCTATATGCCTTCCAATCCTGGCGAGGTGCAGGTGTGCAACCTGTATGTGGTCATAGAGAGTGGGGCTCATTAATAGGCAGGGAAACTGAGGCTGCATGGAGCAGACTCTTGATGGTAGACAGGAACTCTGTCACACACCTGATGTGGTCCATAGGTTCTGACCGCTAACTGCCCAGGCAGTCGTGGTTTTATGTTATGTTAGCGTGTCTGGGGTCCGGGCTTAAGGAAAGCTGGAATGGTGACGCTTGGCCCGCTCCCCAGCTTGTTCAGCCCACCACATGTCCCTTGGCCTTTTAGCCACTGTCTAGGGCCACACCCTGCCAGACTCACTGTTCGTGTGAACTGTGGAAGGGTTGTGCAGAGGCTGTGGGCATAAAGGAGGTGGTGTTTTTGTGGTGACCAACGGCCTGTCTGGTAGGAGATGCCAGCCTGACTTGTCCTACACTCTCCCTAGGAGGGCCATGCTGGAGTTCAGAACTCCATCCATCCACTGACCTGGCCCTGGAGGTGTAGGCTCCAGGCACGCATTTCACTCATTCTGTGGTTGATGTATGCCAGCAGGGACTGCACAGGGAGGGGGACGGGCATAAAGGCCCATGGTCTGTTCTGCATAATATAGACTGTAGATGCTCATCCATAAAGTGCACGAGCTGTTGTATTCTAGTACATCTTCGTTTTCTCTCCATGATCCTGGCATTGAGCATATAGGTGGGATGGGTTCCTATGCCCTTCCCTTCTCTGCATGAGGAAGCTGAACTCCCATAGGTTTGTGTTGAGCGCTGTGCTGTGGGGCTTCTCTAGGGAGCATGGTGGCTCCACGGGCAGGAAGAGCTCTAGCAAACCCCAGGCCTGTGCAGCAACCCATCTTCTGTCCAGGCCCAGTAACTCCAAAGTTTGGAGGATGGATATGGGGTCTGCAAAAGAAGGGATGAGGCTGGAGCCAGGGAGGGAGTGCAGTACATAGTTGGCACACCCTGTGTTGTGCAGGGCTGTGACAGTATTCAGAAAGGTGCCCATGTCTGGTACTGAGGGGAACAGCCCAGAGTCAGCTGAAAGGCTACAAGGAACGAATGCAGGCTGGTCAGTAGGTATGAAACAAAAGACACCCCACCAGCCTTCACTGCTCAATGTCCATTTGACTGCTTGTAGCACACCATTCCATGGATCCACCACAAAGAGATCCCAGAAGCTGAGTCCTGGGATGGCCTTGAGCATCTTACTACCAAAGGCCTGTTTCTCCATCTGTGCTGCCACTGAAAACCCAGTAGTCAGTTGGTGACTGGGTGTCAGTGGCTCTTTCCCTGTGTGTTGGAATCACATGTCAGGGCTAGCACCAATAAAGGTGCAGAGAGGTGGATGGAAGATAGGGTGCTTTTGAGAACAGGGAGCATGTGCATACATCAGTGTACTTGTGCCTGTGTTCTTGACTGGGAAACTCTTGCATGTGCTTATGCTCCTGTTTGAGGGATTAAGAGACATGTGTTTGTATGAGTCCAGATCCGTGCCTGTATGTGTGCCCAGGCATGTGTAGCTGGCCTGACTTCCTCAGGAACATGGCTGACTTAACACTCCTGCCTGCCTGGGTGAGGTCATTAACTGCTTTTAGCTTCCTGAGGTCATTTGCTAGCAGAGACTCAGGATCCCTCAGCCCATATGTTAGTGGGTGACTCTTGCGTGTTGCCACCCTTTGCTGGATCCCTGGTTCTCCAGACCACTGCAGTTGCTGCGTGTCATATCCCCAGCACAGCCCAGGGTCTGTGATTCCTTCCTTGCTTTACCACCTAGATAGGGAGTAGGGTAGGGTTCTTCTTTGAATGTTTAATATATGTAGATGCATGCAAATTTACAAAGGGGCCCTGTCCCCTGGCAGAATGTCCCAAACAACTTGTCCCCTCAGCCTTGCTCCTCCCCCCGCCTCATATCTAGGAATGTAGCTCCTAGGTTCCTCCCTCAAAAAAAGAAAGAATCAAACAAAAAAAAAAGAAAGAAAGAAAAGAAAAACAACCCCCCCTCCCGAAAAAAAAACCAAGAGGAAAGAAAGGAAGAAAGAAAGAAAGAACCCTCTTGACTAGCTCCCTAGGGTCCAGTAGTGAGAGCTAAGGCTTGAAACTCAGTCACCAAATAGAGATGGGACAGCCCAGGCCTCAGCACAGAGCCGTCCCTACTACCCAGTGTCCTTGGAGAAGTGCCCAGGTCACCCATCCTGGCATCTCTCCAGTTGTCCCCACATTGGGCCTCATCTATTTCTCTTTCCCAGGGAACAGGGTCTCCTCTTCCTGGCCAGGTCCCAGCAGACATTCCATCTCATCCCTAGGCTAGGAAAGTAACTGGTAAGGCACTGTCCCAAAGAGGTGAGACAAAGCTCAAAGGATTCTTGTTAAATGGGTTTCTGAGATTCCTCTGCTAGTACCTCTGAAGTGCAAACCTTCTCTCCTCTTAAATCTCCAAGGCCCTGCTCCTGAGGGAGGGAGAGCTGTGCTCTGTGTCTCCACTTTCCTGTGTTGCCAGAACCCGGGAGATGTCCTGTCATGCTAGTGATACACTTGCGCTCATACACTGTCCTCGTGATCTCTGCAGGAAGACCTGTTGTGGGGGCACAGCCTGGCCCCTGCTTAGCACAGGCTCCGGAGGTGGGGGAGATGCAGTCTGAACTACTAACCCTCCCTGGGCCTTGGGTAGGCGAGGCACAGCCTTCTCCTGACTTAGCTATGGCTATAAAGGAATGTGTCCCCTCTCACCCGCCCACAGTAGCTTGAGTTCTAACCCCTGTCCAGGCCAGATGCCAACCCCAAGATGTGGACAGGGTGAGGCCCAGGGCCCAGGGCAGACCGTGACTCTCAGATCCATTTGCCACTCTGCCCAGCAGGAACTGACTAGTCTTTTTTGGAGTTGGTTACCACACTGGCTAATCTGACTAATACAAGTGAGCCCCACTCCTTAACTATCTTCCCTAGAATTCCCACATTATTCCTCTGTGGGGTGGTAGCAAGGTGGCTGCAGGCAGGAATCCATACGTTTAGTGTCTGATACAATACCTGGTCTCCATGTCCCAAGAGCGTTTGGGCCAAAGGAGCAAAGGTCTTGTAGCACTGTGGGCGCCTGGTGTACTCTAGAAGGTGGGTATCTCGGAACTGTGAGCACTCTTGGCTGATCTTGGCACAGGGTTGTGTGAACTGTGCTGAAACTGTGACTCCAAGCCTTGGCCATCAGAGTTTATGGAGTAGGATGGGGAGGAAGACTGGCTTGAGGAGGACGGTGATGTCAGAACATCTTGCGGGACCTTCTTCGTTCCTCTTTAGAAGCCTTGCAGCTCAGAGAAGGCCACTTTGCACCTAGGAGAATTGAGCCACCCTGGCTTTGTCAGGGCACTGTCTGGGTCTCTAAAGCCACCAGTCCATACACCACTTTCTTGTCCATCGGGTCACCAAGAAAGTCATGCTTGTGACCACAAGGACAGTATGCCAGGTGTCTTTGGGTTCAGATGGACTCCCCTTGCACCTCCTCCCAAGGTTGAAGAACTAATAAACCCCGGTGCGTGATCAGCAGAAATCCAAGGCAGAGTCTGTGGGGCATGGAGCTTTGACTTCTGATACCCTTCTCCTAGGAGCAGAGCCCGGGTAGCCAGGCATCGCTGGCCACAATGCCAGAGGCACCTGAGGTGCTGGAGGAGACAGTGACAGTAGAGGAAGACCCTGGCACACCCACCTCCCACGTGTCCATTGTCACATCAGAAGATGGTACAACCCGGCGCACTGAGACTAAGGTATGGCTGGGCCCAGGCAAGAAGAGGGAAGCTTGGACAACCACAGCCATCCCTCTGTGGAACAGGCATGTGAGCTGGCCCCCTAAGGACCACTTGTTTAGATGGAGAACCCTGGCACTGTCCACCAAGCCCATATGCTACTTTCTTATCCATCAGGTCACCAAGACAGTCAAGACTGTCACCACAAGGACAGTACGCCAGGTACCGTTGGGCCCAGATGGACTCCCCTTGCTGGACGGTGGCCCCTCACTTGGCTCTTTTACTGATGGGCCCCTGGACCGTCATTTCCTTCTGCGTGGTGGTGGCCCAGCAGCCACACTCTCCCGAGCCTACCTCAGCAGTGGAGGTGGCTTTCCTGATGGCCCTGAGCCCCGTGATATCCCAAGCTATGGCAGCCTATCCCGAGGGCTTGGGGTACGGCCCCCGCGTACCGGTCTCTTGGGCCCAGGGCCTGGTGATGGTTGCTTTACACTGCCTGGCCGCCGTGAAGCCTTCCCCATGGGCTCTGAGCCTGGACCACCAAGTGGCCGCTCCCTGCCCGAGCACTTCCAAGCTGAGCCGTACGGCCTTGAGGATGATACGCGGAGCCTGGCTGCCGATGATGAAGGTGGCCCTGACCTAGAGCCTGACTATGGCACAGCAGCACGGAGGAGACCTGAGTATGGGCGGGGCCTTCGCACCAGGTGAGCACCTGTTGCTTGTGACTGCCTCTTCTGGGGATCCTGTCTTCCACTTTCCTGCTACAGAGTATCCCACAGGTCATCAGGTTACATTTCAGTTAGAACTGGCTTCATCTCTTCTCAGGAACAGGCCTGGGGTGATAAGTAGTAAGCTGGTGTTGCTGCCTGAAGCTGGCTCTAATAGCCAGCTGGCCATGAAGACTCAGGCTTCAGATGCTTATGATCTGACTCTGCTTAAGACCTCTGATGTTAAGCAGAGTGCACTCGGGAGGCAGAGGCAGGTGGATCTCTGAGTTCGAGACCAGCCTGGTCTACAGAGCTAGTTCCAGGACAGGCTCCAAAGCCACAGAGAAACCCTGTCTCGTAAAACCAAAAAAAAAAAAAAAAAAAAAAAAAAAGACCTCTGATGTTTCTATGCTGAAGTCTCCACCATGCACCCTAGCTGAGACCCAGAGGCTTGGTCCTTCTTGTCATGGCCCTTGATCCCGCTGTTTATGCCCTTCCCATTTATATCTGTAACATGGAAACATGACCACAACCTGAGTCTAGAGTTTGCTTTGTGACTCTGGGCAAATTACCTGACCTTCCTAGCCTCAGACTCTTCCTTGAGAAGTGAGCTTGAGAGTTCATAGGGCAACTGAGAGCCAAAGACATGCCTCATCAGATGGTCTGACTGGAGTGGCCATTCTCAGGGAGGATATTCTACCCTTTACATGCTGGTATAGTGAGCTGATGCTACAGAAAGGAGGTGAGGTTCCTGCCCTGTCACTGACAGATGCCACATCAAGCCACATTAAGCCATGGTTAAGTGACACTGTTAATGAGTGGACATTCCCGAGGGATGTAAGCCCATTAATGGCTGCATTTGTCTGCAACCCTGACCTTGCACTGACTGGGCTGGGGTAGAACTCTTGGTGTCCACACTGTGTTTGGGGCTGAGATACAAAATGCTGTCAGTTCCTCTTAGAGAATTCCCGGACCCCTGAACAGGGTAGGGGGTGGGGCTACTGACTACTGCGAAGGTGTTGACAGGACCTGCTCACCCACACAGGGCCTTTGAGGACACAGCAGACGATGCTGGTGAGCTGATAGACGAGCGGCCTCCATTCCCAGCAGCAACGGCCCCTCTGGCCCAGCCTGAGAGGGGCAGCCTGGGCAGCTTGGACCGAGTGGTGCGGCGCTCGCCTTCAGTGGATAGTGCCCGCAAGGAGCCACGCTGGCGGGACCCCGAGCTGCCAGAGGTGCTGGCCATGCTGCGGCACCCTGTGGACCCTGTGAAAGCCAATGCAGCAGCCTACCTGCAGCACCTCTGTTTTGAGAATGAGGGCGTCAAGCGGCGAGTGCGGCAGCTGCGTGGGCTGCCTCTGCTGGTGGCATTATTAGATCACCCTCGGGCTGAGGTGCGGCGCCGGGCCTGTGGGGCGCTGCGCAACCTCTCCTATGGTCGTGATGCTGACAACAAGGCTGCCATCCGGGACTGCGGGGGTGTGCCAGCCCTGGTGCGCCTGCTGCGGGCCGCCCGTGACAATGAGGTCCGTGAGCTGGTCACTGGTGAGTGGGCCTTGGCCATGGCTGACAAGAGCATGGCTTAGCCCGTAAGTGGGGAAACAGGAGTATAGCAGACCCAGGTGCTGGGATGGGTCCCCAACCCTCTGAGCCACGGGGTTGCTGGCACCAGACCCTACCTCCCCGCTTCCTTACCTGTGGAAGTACAAGAGTAGAGCTAGTGCCGTGAAGAGTTTGGGGGGTCACAGGGCCAAATCTCCACAACCCTTTGGTGTCAGGAGCATTTGCCAGTCCACCCGCTCATGTGGCAGAGACTGGATGGGATAAACTGACACTGGCTATGCCTCTCTTATGATTTGTCCCTTCCCTGTTGATGAAAGCTACCATTAGCTGCTGCCAGTACATCTTGCCCAGGCTCTGTGGGGCCCTTGAACCTCTTACAACTTTTACTGCTTCTAACTCTTACTTGAGCTGGGTGTCACTCAGTGGCAGTGCTTGCCTGATGTGCACAGGTCCTAGGTGCCATTCCTGGCACAGCCTAAAAAACAAAAACCCAATGGCAGCTCTGCTCACGTCATGTGCCTGCTGGAGGACAAGGAGGGAAAGCTCACAAGTGTCATCCCTGGGGAGGCCAAGGCAGGAGGGCCATGGTCAGCAGTATTGACTAGTGGCACATTACAGGCACACTCTGGAACCTGTCATCCTATGAGCCCCTGAAGATGGTCATCATTGACCACGGCTTACAGACGCTGACCCATGAGGTCATCGTGCCCCACTCAGGCTGGGAGCGAGAGCCTAATGAAGACTCGAAGCCCCGGGATGCCGAGTGGACGACAGTCTTCAAGAACACATCAGGCTGCCTGAGGTGTGGGCAGGGGTGGGGCATAGGCCAGATCTGCAGGGTGTCAGGAGCTGCCATGCTCACAGCCCAGCTTGTCCAGTCTTAGGAGCTTTGAACCACATCCTAAGTCCCTGGGCTTTCCAGTGGCATTGCCCTTGCACCCACAGACGGACTCCTAAGTCTCTGAAGTCCTGCTTGTCTGTCAGTTTGATACCACTGTGACCCTGCAGGGTCCTGGTATTGAGGCAGTGGGGCAGATTTGCCTGCATATCATGGATTCTGGCCTCTTGGGGCCCACTTCTATCCTATTCCAGGCCAACTGGGAGCTAGGGAATCAACTTTCTCCCCCACAGATACAAGGCCCCACTGCCCGGGGCAGTCAGGCCACCCTGTTCTCTCCCACTGTGATCCAGAGGACCCATTGTGTAGATGAAAGCCATTGAGGCCTAATGGGCTGGGGAGTTCCGTGGGGGCAAGAATAGGGGTCATTGGTGGTCCTGCTCCCTTCCACCCAGGAATGTGAGCTCGGATGGTGCAGAGGCCCGGCGGCGACTCCGGGAGTGCGAAGGGCTGGTGGACGCACTCCTGCATGCCCTGCAGTCCGCTGTGGGCAGGAAGGACACAGACAATAAGGTGGGTGGGACAGCGTTCCTTTCAAGTTCTCAGAGCCCAGTGCCACAGGACAGGACCCAGGGGCGTGGGAGCTCCCTAGAATGGCACAAATGGGAGCAGGTGGCAATTACCTAGAGCAGGGGACATGGTCCCTCGGGCAGTTCCCCCAGCTTAGGCTGACAGCGCCTTGTCCAGTGTCCCAAACCAGGCCACCTCTTCCCACAGTCAGTAGAGAACTGCGTGTGCATCATGCGGAACCTGTCCTACCACGTGCACAAGGAGGTTCCAGGAGCTGACAGGTACCAGGAGGCCGAGCCTGGCATCCAGGGCAGTGCTACAGCCTCTCAGCGTCGGAGGAAGGATGACGCCAGCTGCTTTGGTGGCAAAAAGGCCAAAGGTGGGTGGGTGAGCCTGGGATACGTCTCTTTCCCACTGGTCCCAGGGCTCAGGGCTTTCCATGTCCACGGCAGGTGTTCCTGGAGGCTAGAAGACATCCAGTCAGCCCCCATGGGCATGCAGCAAGTTGGGAAAGGTGCAGACCCAAGGCCCAACCTTAATCCTTTTCTGTGGGTCATGGTGTAGTATCCACCTTTGTCTTTCTACTCTTGGGAAGGATTCTGAGGGGCCACAAAGGACACTACCTGGCTGTTCACAGAGCAGCCTGTAATCATCCCTCTTTCCTCCACTTGGCCAGGCACCCTCAGCACCTGCAAGGTACAGGTGTCAGGTACCTGCATCCTCCAGCAGTGGCAATGGGACAGGCACACTTCCTTCACCTGCCCCTGCCCCTAGGTTTTCCCTGAGCCCCCAGAATTCCTGGACTCAGGTTGCACAGCCTGCTTGCTTGGCCTGGCATGGGTGGGAATGTGAGTCATGGGAGGGTTCTGCTGCTGAGGCTCATCTCCTCTTTCCTGTGCTTCCTCCGGCTGCCCAGAGGAGTGGTGCCAAGGTGAGTCCCTGCTTGTTCTGCTGTCCAGGTCTGGCAAGTGCAGTGGGCAACAGAGTGACATTCATGTTCCCCAAGCTCAGACAGTGATTTCCATGACAACTATAGGGCAGCTGGGATGCCTTCCAGCCTCCAGGCCCTGCCCCACCCCCCAGTCCCCTGGAAGGGCAGCCATCTCCATGACAACAGCATAGACATGACAGAGGCTGGAATGCTGGCTCTGGACTGGTGGGAGGCCCAGGGGCTGCTGCTTACAAAGTCAGAACAAACTACCAAGGCAGCACTGGGACCGAGCAAACAGTGGGCAGGGTCCAGGGAGTGGCCAGCACAGGGGACCATCTGCCCCTCTGATGAAGTGGGTGATAGCTGGCACAGAAACAGGGCAGGGGCATCAGGTCATCTGCAGTGGATTGCTGCCTGCTAGAGCTCCTTCAGCTGAAGGGGCTGAGAGTTCAAATTGGCTTCTATAGGGGCTCAGCCTAGATCCGGTTATCCTTCAGTACAGTGAAGGTTGGCTCGTGTCTGGCCTCCAACTGGGGGCAGTTTTCCTCTTGGATGGAACTTTTTGGCCCAGTCCTGCTGCACTGTATCTTAGTGTGCTGTGTCACCCTGATGAGAGGTGAGGTCTAGGTGCTCAGGACGTTGGGCTGTTGCTAGGCTCTACTGCCACCCATGTCCTGGGCCAGCCTGCTTCCTTACTCTGAGGACAGAGCATCTCTGCCAGGGTATTCTTAGTATCCAGTCCCCTATACACTTGTCCCTCATGGATGTACCCCTCAGTGCCTACCACCCTTCTCTTCCAGGGAAGAAGGATGGAGAGATGGACCGGAACTTTGACACACTGGACCTGCCCAAACGTACTGAGGCTGCCAAAGGTGAATGGGTAAAGAGACAGAGCTGGGGAGCCTGGGGTTTGTGCTGGCGAGGGGTCAAGGCTTTGTGCCATTGAGCAGGCCTAGAAGACTGGGCTGGAGGGCCAGGTAATGCAAACAACCTCACCCATCAGAATTCAGTTTTCTAAAGAATGGTTGGGGCTTGACACCGCCCGAGGGTTCAGTCAGTGTGCACAGGTGTTTCAGGTAAACTTTCACAGTCTTAGCAAGTGAGGTGGATTGGAGGGACACTGACGGTGACTCAGCCGTGTTACTTGTAGAGGGTATGACCCAGGGGCCAGGGTCTCAGGATGGGCTTCTGCAGTCCGGGGTGGATCACCCCTGCTGTGTTATGTCTGCTGCACTTCCGTGTGCACTGACATTGTGCTTTGCACTGGGAACTGACAGTGAGAAAAAAAGATTTCCTTGGTAGGGCCCAGGATATCAGAAGAACCCAGATACCCCAAACTGAGATATGGAAGAACTCAGGCCCAGTAGCCAGCCTGTGTAGATGCCCTGAGAGGAGAATGTGTCTGGAGAACTTGGGGAGCAGGAGACCCAGCAGGCTGGAGTGGAGGGAGAATGGGCACAAGGGGAAGGGGAGAGGTGAGATGTGGGGTGTGGGGTCCTGGGCTGGGGAGATGCTCTGGTCTCACACAGGCAGGCTCGGAGGCACCTTAGCTCGTATCCTTGAAGCCTTCTGCTGGGCACCTTGCTGCCAGACTCAGACTCAGTTGCTGGGGAGTCTGGAATGGTTGCCTGGGATACAGGGGTCCCAGCTATACAGTCTGTTACTTACTGGTGAAAGTGGCCCCTATTGTCAGAGAGGGTAGGTGAGCCTTGTGTTTAGGGGTGCTGCCCTGGTGACACCCAGGGAGGGTAAGCTCTGTTGCTAAAGAAGTAGCACCCATCTCCCTCTACCATACCTCCTGGATGTGCGGGCTACCAGCTGAGCCCAGTACCATTTCTTTGCAAGCAGGGTTAAGGAAGGAATGACCTCGTCTACCTGCTTGGCCTCCTGGCTGAGTGGGACACTAATTGATACTAAACATGACTTGACTGTTCAGTATCCGCCCCTGCAGCCCACCCTAGCTTCGGAACAATGAATAAGAAGGGGCTGCAGGAGCGGGGAGTTACACCTTGACGGGCTGCCATCGCCTTGTGCCTAGGCTTTGAGCTGCTATACCAGCCTGAGGTGGTACGTCTCTACCTCTCACTCCTTACGGAGAGCCGGAACTTCAACACCCTAGAAGCTGCAGCTGGTGCCCTGCAAAACCTAAGTGCTGGCAACTGGACGGTGAGGAGTCAGGCTGGCAGGGAGGGCAAGACCTGGACAGGGGAATTCCAGACACCCCACTGGTTCTGCCTTGAGCCCTTACCTCTATCTGGGCCAGCAGGAGAGGGCACAGCACATCCTCAGGGTCAGGTGGCTCTAAGCACTGTGCCCTGGCCAGCGTGCTTGGTGTGGTGTTGTGCAAGGTAACTTCCCTCTGAGTAGTCACCTCATGTGCCACCCTCACAGTGGGCCACATACATCCGTGCCACAGTACGCAAGGAACGTGGGCTGCCGGTGCTGGTGGAATTGCTACAGTCTGAGACCGACAAGGTGGTGCGTGCTGTCGCCATTGCACTGCGCAACCTTTCACTCGACCAGCGTAACAAAGACCTCATCGGTGAGGATGCTGACGGGTCTGACCCAGGGCCTGTGAAGGGGACGGGTGTCCTCATCGGTGAGGATGCTGACGGGTCTGACCCAGGGCTTGTGAAGGGGACGGGTGTCCTCATCGGTGAGGATGCTGACGGGTCTGACCCAGGGCCTGTGAAGGGGACGGGTGTCCTCATCGGTGAGGATGCTGACGGGTCTGACCCAGGGCTTGTGAAGGGGACGGGTGTCCTCATCGGTGAGGATGCTGACGGGTCTGACCCAGGGCCTGTGAAGGGGACGGGTGTCCTCATTGGTGAGGATGCTGACGGGTCTGACCCAGGGCCTGTGAAGGGGACGGGTGTCCTCATTGGTGAGGATGCTGACGGGTCTGACCCAGGGCTTGTGAAGGGGACGGGTGTCCTCATCGGTGAGGGTGCTGACGGGTCTGACCCAGGGCCTGTGAAGGGGACGGGTGTCCTCATCGGTGAGGATGCTGACGGGTCTGACCCAGGGCTTGTGAAGGGGACGGGTGTCCTCATCGGTGAGGATGCTGACGGGTCTGACCCAGGGCTTGTGAAGGGGACGGGTGTCCTCATTGGTGAGGATGCTGACGGGTCTGACCCAGGGCTTGTGAAGGGGACGGGTGTCCTCATCGGTGAGGATGCTGACGGGTCTGACCCAGGGCTTGTGAAGGGGACGGGTGTCCTCATTGGTGAAGGTGCTGACGGGTCTGACCCAGGGCTTGTGAAGGGAGACAGGTGTTGGGGACAGGTTGTTGGAGGATGGGCCCATGAGGCTGGGCTGGTCTTATGTTGGACTGTGGGAGCTTAGGTCTTCCTCTCTCAGTCCTTGAGGCTCAACCTTTTAAAAGCTCTAGAGGTTGTGGCAGTCCTGGTAATATCCTGTGTCTGAACATTGCTCCTTCCCCCAGGGGTAGGGCAGAGATGTGTCCTAACGTCTGACCCCGCCTTTAGGGAGCTATGCCATGACAGAGCTGGTGCGGAATGTTCGCAATGCACAGGCACCTACTCACCCTGGTGCCCACCTGGAGGAGGATACGGTGGTAGCTGTGCTCAACACCATCCACGAGATTGTGTCCGATAGCCTGGACAATGCTCGCTCCCTCCTGCAGGCCCGTGGTGTGCCTGCACTGGTGGCACTTGTGGCCTCCAGGTGGGTGAGAGCAGAGCCTGCTGAGGGCGGGGTGGAGGGAGACTGTAAGAGGTAGACCACTGACCCCAACCCTGGCTGCTGCTTGCTGCAGCCAGTCAGTGCGGGAGGCCAAGGCTGCGTCACACGTGCTACAGACTGTGTGGAGCTACAAGGAGCTGCGAGGAGCCCTACAGAGGGATGGCTGGAACAAGACACGCTTCCAGGTGCAGCTGCCCCGCCTTCTCTCTCCCTTTGCCAGGTCTGCCCCAAGCAGGAGTGGCATGGGCCTTTCCTCTTATTTGTGTTTTGTGCCTCCTTAGTCTGCTAGCACTGCCAAAGGACACAAAGGAACACCAAGTCCTGGGGGCTTTGATGACAGCACACTGCCGCTGGTGGACAAGAACCCTGGTGAGCACAAGCTGGGGAGGGGGACACGGGACTAGTCCCTGAAGCTTGGGAGTAGCGCCCATCTGCGAATGCACAAGGTTGGTGGGGTTGGGGAGACAGGGCTGTCCTGTTAAGACGGCTCAGTGCTTGAGGCTTTTCATGCAGTCAGCCTCCTGGGAACTCTTCTGTGGCTGCCCAGGAAGCCAGGGTGGTGGCAGCAGGCAGAGACTGGAAAGGAGTGCTAAGCGTTAGAGTCACTGAGGACTGTCCTGTGGCAAGCTTGTCTGCACTGCCCTCCCTATGCCTGCCCACTGCTCACAGATAGACACTGCTCATGCCTTGCAGATGGGGAGAAGTCAGCCCCCCGAGATGTGATCCTCATGGATACACTTGGTCCAGGTAAGTGCAGGTGTGCAAGGAAGAGGGCTGGGAAGCTAAAATGGTAAAATGTCATTTTCTATGTGAAGAGGTGGTGTGCAGGCCTCAGGGCTGGTTGGATCTGGCACTGAGATCCAAAGTTCCCTTTCCCAGGACTTTCTGATATGGACTGAAAGATCACCTGTCTCTGTGGTGCCTTCCCCAGGGCTCCCTCATTCCCTGCTCTGTTCCACTCTACAGATGGGTATGCCACAGTTGACCGGAGGGAACGGAGGACACTGGGCAGTGATTCCACAGGGGAGACCTCAGAGAAGGAACTGTTTAAAGTGAGTGACAGTGAGCAAGTACCCAGGGAGGCTTTATGTTTGGGGCTTGGCAAGAGAACAGCCATGTAGTGCTAAGTTTGATCAGGGCTCTGGAACGTGGCTGGGGTGGCACTCACTTGCAAGACCCAGAAAGTAGCCCACACATCAGTGGACCGTGGTACTGAGGGTTCAGTGCAGACACCTGCGCAAAGGAATGGACAGGGCAGCTCTACCTGGTCACTGGCTGCATAGAACCAGAGTCTGAGCAAGTGGACCTGTACCTTTCTCTTATGTGTGTGTGGGCAGGGTATCCACTGTGGTCCCCTGAAAAAAAGAAAGCATCTGCCACCTACTTTGTGCCAGTATCCTGGCTTCATGTACCAGCCTCTGGTATATCCATGTGCCACCCATACGGAGTGTGAGCCACGCTAGTTCCAGAGCGTCACTCCCCTGTACTGCCTGGCAGGCCCAGCTTGTATCGTACCCCTTCCTTGTCCACATCGACCAGCCTAGCCTGCCCTTAGTTGCACTTAACCAGCTTTTTTTTCCTGCTTCTAACTCCTGTCTGCCTACTTGCCGTGCACTGCAGCCCGACCCTGGCAGGAAGGCCCCTCCGCCTGGGCCCAGCAGGCCCTCGGTCAGGCTGGTGGACGCCGTGGGGGATGCTAAGCCTCAGCCTGTTGACTCCTGGGTCTAGCTTGCATGCCTGGTATGTTCCTTCATTTGGTTGGTTTTCCCATCCGTGGACTGGGGCTTCTTGTCTGTTTCTGCTTGCTGTTTGTCTGAGCTCCTTGTGTGAGCCCTGGCAGGACCCAGGAAGACTCTCCCAGAGCTCACAGGCCTGTTCCTGCCCCCCAGAGATCAGGGTCTTGAGGAGACATGCCCTCTATTTCCTCAAATACCCCTATCACAGGACCCTTTGAAGACCAGTTAAACAGGACTGGCCCTATTGTCAAAGCTCTTGGCATGGCCCACCCTTCAATCCATAGCCACAGCTTCTGTGTGGCCTCTGTAGGCAGCTGCCCTGTGTGGAGGCTCCCAAGTCACCCTGCTACGTTTTGCTGGCTCTATTGCCTCTCTGGGCTCCCAGCTACAGCATCTGTCTTTGTCTTCTTTTGCAGGGCCCTGGCCCAGCTGTTTGTTCTTAGGGATCACATCGCAATAGTTGGAAGGGCCATCTTGAACAGAGCCAATCCTGGAGCCGGGAGTCCCACCCCTATGTGGCGGGTTGGCCAAGCCTCCTGTCCCAAGCCAGGGCCTGACTTTATGAATATCCCTTCTGTCTTACCCTCCCCTCTCCTCCACTCTCCTGATCTAACTCTCCAGGCCTGAATTAGCTGTTTACTGACATGGTGCTGTGTAGTGGGAGAGAGGGGCAGGGGGCCCCATGCACAGTGCCACAGAAGAGCAAATAGAGCCTGGAGTGGAGGTCCTGGAGCAGGCAATGGGGATGATTCGGGGGAGGGGGATTTGGAAAAGAACGGGGGCTAAGGGTGGCTGGAGTACTGCCTTGCATGCAGGCTGACCAGAGTGAGGGCTGCTCCAGCAGAGTCCAGGCAGGGATCTTTAGGAGGCAGACAACTCGGGGGACAAGCTGTGCTTGCCCCCAGCCCTTGTCCTTGGATTCCTAGGACATCTTCCCTCTGCTGTGTACTCCTCCTGAGTTGCCTGTGGCTGGGGCCACTCTGGCTGTTGTATCTGCATCTGCCTAGAACCTCAAGTAACCTCGGGGCCTGAGTGCCAGCAGCAGCGGGGGACTGCTCTTCAGTGCCTGCTGTTTGGGACTTAATGAAGAAAACTGACACAAAGCATTCAAAATGAAACCAAAATAAGACTGTATCAGCAAACATTGAAACTTTTGTAAGAAAATTTAAAGATTAAAAAGCAGCAAAGGAACTGCCTGTCTTCTGACTCAGCTCACCAAAGCCAGCAGGCACCTCTGACTACAGAGGAGGGCACATCCCACTGGGTTAACCGAGCCACTGCTGCCACCTAGCGATGACATAGTTTCCTGAAGTCCCCTTGCAGTGGGGGTGGGGTGGGGGAAGGCCTGCAACACTGCTTACTTCTATCTACCTTGGCTCCCTTTGGCACCCCCAGCCCAGGAGGGGCCTGCTGACTGTCTGATCTGGGCACAGGTGGGATCAGCCGAGGTGGGGTTGATCTTTGTGTCCAATCCTGTAAACAGGCCCCTTCTGAGGTCTTGAGGAACCTCTTGGAAGAGAAGGTGGGGCTAGGGCAACTGTAGCTTGGGTTCCTCAGCAGCTGGGTGCCTGGCAGACATGTCCTGTGGTCCGAGCCCACCTCCTCTTCTGTAAGCCTGGAAGCAGGACTGGAGAGACTGGGTGCCACACGTGGGTTGAGAGCAGCAGGGACAGCATGGCCCCACAGCTTCCTGTCCCGGTGCCTGCTAGTCAAAGATGGGGCAAAGGCTGTGTGCCATGTGCATCAGGTAAGGGAGCAGTATGGTAGTTGAGAAGAATAACTGTCCAAATATTTAGAGCTTTAATTTCTTTTAAGATAAAAGATCACAGCATAACTAAAAAACAGGTCATAACTTGTTTTTTCTTTTGCCTTGGCTGTCTTAGAACTCACTGCTGTGTAGACCAGGCTGGCCTTGAACTCAGAGATCTGCCTGCCTTGCCTCCTGGGTGCTGGGATTAAAGACATGCACCAGTACACCTGGAAAGTTCATGACTCATTCTTAAGATGAACTGTGGTATGGGTTGCTGGTGACAGTGCTGCCATTTGGTGACAGCCAGACAGCATCTGGATATTTCCAATTTCCTGACTTCTTGCTTGGCCTAATCGGTGATGGCAGTGCCTAGCATCTGGGCCTATGAGAATCTCAGAGGTGACCCCAGCAGGATTACACCTGCTTTGACTTTTTTTATCCCATAGTTTCAGGCATTTAGGATTAAACTCGAGGCCTCTTACATGCTGGGCAGGCACTGTGAGCCTCCATTCAGCCTTTTCTCCATAGGTGCTTTCCAGATTTCCTGTAGTGGTTTTAGGCAGCGAGCTCATACCTTTCGAGTGTCCTCGACAGTAGTTGAGGACAGGCTCCAGAAGCATAGAGGGGTCAGCATGAGTGAGTGTCATCTAGCAAAGGAAGCTGGAGGGGATCTCAGGGCAGGCTGAGTGGTCAATGCTTCATGGGCTGCTTGGACCCTGGTAGATTGCCTTCTCCAGGCCGTCTACCACTTTCATGTACTCCAGGTATGAGCTGTAGTGTGTGCATTCGAATTTGTTGCTCCCCCTCACATATTCCAGGAATTCAGGGGCTCCTGGGACAATGACATTGTCAGCTAGAAGCACCGTCCCCTTGCGCAACAGGCCATGTTCCTGCAGGGGACAGAGAGACAGGGTCATGAATGCTTGGCAAACCCATTGCAATCCAGAGGCAGCTGCTGCCCCATGGAGTCACTGCCAGCTACTAGCCATTCTTCCCTGTGTCCATCCCCAGCCCTAGAGGGGCGTGTGGGCAATACCAGTTTGTAGGCTGGCTGAGAGGAGAGATGGTGGGACCAAACACTCTGTGCCAAAAATACGAGGTCTTCCCAACAACCCTAACCTTGAAGATCTGTTCTGGACTTTCCACCTGGGCCAGGGAAGACACTAGGTGCCTGGAGGAACCTCACACGGAGGGTGCTTGTCTATCCACTCTGGCAAGCATGTCCGCTGACAGCGTATAAATACCTGGAAGTACCTGACAAGGAAGTGTACCTTGTGTGTGTTGGGGGTGGGGGTGAAGAACAGGAAATGGAACACCTGGATGTCTTATTTGAAGGCTGCCCAGAAGCTAAGGGGTTTGTTTTTAACATACTCATGAAACAAAAGTTAAATCAGTCCTGTCTGGCCCACATCTGTAACCTTAGCATTCAGGAGGCTGAGGCAAGAGGATTCAAAGTTCCAGTTCAAACACATACAGACAACGCAACCAAAAATGGAAAGTAAAATCCAGTAAATAGTCAGGGCTGAAGTGTAGCTCAGTGGGAAGAGCACTGCCCAGCAGGCGTAACCCAAGGTTCTCCCAGCACCACACACACAAAAGAAAAGTCTCTCCACCATCCTAATGCAAGTCGTCCAGGGCTCCGGCTGGTCCCAGTGCTTGTGGGGGTGGCCGAGAGAGAGCTGAGGGACCCGCAGGCCAGTCAGTAAATTCAGGGATGGTCTTTGTGCGCTACAATGTGAGTGAGTTTTACTATGAATCAACACATTCTTGCTTAGAAAGCAGAAAACAGAATGTCAAGTCAGCACTGGCTGGAAAAACCTCAGTGAAGTGCTGCTCTGGAGGAAGGCATCTACCCAGTCCAGAAAGGGGCCCTGCAGTTCAAGACCCGGAAGAAACAAGCTGAGTGGGGAGTTTCCAGGCTCAGCCAGGGGCTGAAACATCGAGAGTCACATGTTGACTAAAGACGTCAAGACAAAAACTTCCTGATTTCATAATGATAGCAAGGAAGACAGGCACTTCTGGAGGTGCTGGGGACCCACTGCCTTTCAGGAAACATGCCCTGTCTGTATTCGAGTACCATGGGCCTCCTGAGAGACACCTCGGGCCACCTGGGGAATTCCTGTGTGTGAAGTGCGGGCTCCTCTGCTGAGGAGACTGGAGCGCAGAAGACTAAAGATGTTTGAGACAAGGGTTCCACCACGTAACCTAGGCTGGCTGCAAACATGATCCTCCTGCCTTCAGGAAGAGATTATATGTGCACCACTAAGCATGGTGGTGAGGTAGTGTTACTTTATGACCACCATTCTTAGCCGGGCGGTGGTGGCGCACACCTTTAATCCCAGCACTGGGGGGGGAAGGGCAGAGGCAGGCGGATCTCTGTGAGTTCGAGACCAGCCTGGTCTACAAGAGCTAGTTCCAGGACAGGCTCCAAAACCACAGAGAAACCCTGTCTTGAAAAAAACCAAAAAAAAAAAAAAAAATACATTCTTAAAGGTTTGTCCTCTGGGCACAGTTCTCCACAAGCATACATTAAAGACGGAAAAGCGCAGCCACTCCCAGAGCATGCCTCTCTTCTGGAGCTAAGAACCATTGGTTTCTTAGTTACTGAACAGCAGTATTTGCTGCCTTTCTAAAAGCAGGCCCTGTATTATCACACGCAGAAAGCTGCAGGGATCCACTCCCTGCACTGAGGCCTGGCTCTCCTGTCAGATGGAGCCTGACGGCTCAGCTGCCTGTTGTTTGTAACCTCATGTTTGCAGTGTCTGTCAGGGGTAGGCCCCTGTCCAAACCAGCTTCCCATGGTTGGTCTGGCCTGTTGATCTTTCTATCCTGACTGCCTGCCCTCTTGTTAGAAACAGATTCTCTGCTACAATTTCCTGGTCCTGCTATATCCCTGTCTCATACCATAGTGCTCAGCACTTGCAAAACAGTTTTAAGGACCTCTGAAATAGCTTCCTATTCCCCCTTCCATGCCTCCATAAGGGCAACAAAAGTCCTTTTAGATGCCAGGACTCATCATCCCTTGCCCACAGCTCATGCCAGACTTTCCCTCTGTGCCCTTGCAGTCCCTGGAACTGAACTATGCCCAAGCCTCAGTGGCCCTGTCCTGCCCGACCCCTCACATTCTAGACCCCACTGTACATGACAAGGTACACAGCTCTTGAGACAGCTGTGGATGGGCAACACCACATGGACAACCCCCCATTGGCTGTGGAAGGCTGTGAAGAAACTCAAAGTCACAGAGCCTCGAGCTCTAGTCACTCAGGAGTGGGGATGGCTCCCCGAGTCATCGCTGGGGGGTCTCTGCTAGGTGAAGCTGGCTAAGCAGCAGTGCGGAGGAGTAGAAGGGCTAGGGAGAGTGGAGTTGTATGGCAGAGGCTTCAGGAAGATCTAGGGCATGCTTGCCATCTCTGGCCAGCCCCAGTTGACTCCCAGTCAGACCCATGTGGTGGCCAATTCTGCTCCCTTGGGTACTCAGCCCTGTGTCCTTCAGGCCCAGGTGTTCTAGTCTCTGGTACCCATCTCACTCCCTAGCAGAACCCTGCTTGCAGGGCAGGGAATTCCTGGCCTGGCACTCTTTTCTTTCCACCTCTATCTGCCACAAGGCCACTGCAGTGTACTGACAGTCTGTGAAGACTGTCCCTGGACCCATCTATGTCCTAGGGAGGCCACCCTCAGCAGGCCTCTTCAGAGAGGCCAAGAACTAGTTAGCCCACAGCACAGAGGTCATCCTGCCAAGCAGGGGCAGCTCAGCTCACCTCCAGGAGATGTGTGTCTGGCAGGTAGCGATCCTTCCAGTGGTCAAGAAAGACCATGTCAAATGTGTCCACATCATACTTCGTCTTCAGCTGTGGGATGAGGTTCTGGGATGCCCCAAGGAGGATGGTGACCTGGAAGAGTGCTCAGTCAGTGCTGTGCCTGCAGGGATATGTAGGAGCCTGCCTGGTGTAGTCTCTCCTGGGGCAGTCCTGGGAGTTGCTGGCTCTGGGGTTCCTTCCTTTGACATGGCAGGTGCTTCGTGATTGAACCGAGCACCTCACCCTCTCCCACTGCCTGCTCAGCCCTCCCAGCCACAGCTGCCATACCGGTTATAGGGTCATACTTTGTCCTGCAGGCCTGCAAAATTCAGCATTTGCTGGGTGATGGCGGCATGGTCAGGGTTCATCTCCATGGTGAGAAGCCTGCCTCCAGGTGGCAGCAGGCGGGCTATCCGCATGGCTGAGTAGCCACAGTAAGCTCCTAGTTCCAACACCAGCGAGGGCTTGTACTCCTGAACCACTGCATCCATGATTTGGCCTAGAGGGTGGAGAGAAAGATATGAATACAGGCAGAAGAAGGGGAACCCACCCTCCAGTTAAGGGGCTCACCCATCTCCAGATCATTAACACCCCCACTCTTCTCATACTCCTCACCTTCTGCTGAGCCCAGAGGGCCCCACTATACATACCCTTGGAGAGTCCTCCAGCTTTTGCACACACAGGGGCCCCGATTGCCCACCTATCTGGTTCCTTCAAGTGTAGGTGTTATGGTCTCTAAGGGGGTTAGGCAGGAGCATGGTCCTCTCCCTTTAACAGGCTCCCCTGCAGGACCACCACTCCCAGTCCTGGGTTCCCATTTCTAGGCCATTGCCCACAGGCTGGACCACATACCTTTGTCTTTACCCACATGCATGCCCCACTCCTTCTGTGAGCTGTAGGTGTCAATGGCCTCCAGTGCACTCTGGGGGTCTCCAGGCTTGGCATGCTGCTGCACGAAGTGCAGGATGCGCTGCTCCTTTGTGTCGCCCATGAGCAGGTTAAGGACTGGCTGCTGCACGTACTCAAACCAGAAGATAGCTATCAAGCCCCAGCCCAGGTGTCGCAGGTACAGAAGAGCCACCAACAGGAGAGCCAACGAGATGGCAACCAACAGCATCTGCAGGGCAGGAGCAGGACAGACAGGTTTTATGTGGCCTGTGCCCTTCCTGCCTCACCCATCCGATACTGAACTCAGTACACCATTGGTCCCTGTGATAAAGGAGGGCCAATGTTCAGAGCATACGCCCACATGACTCACTGGATCAGAGCCAGGAGAGACTTGCACCCTGCATGTGCCTCCTAGAGTCCTGTGTGGAGGCCAGTGAGCATGGTTCCCAAGCCTGGGTGCTTTCTTGATGAAGGAGGTGTCACCTCACACTGAACTGGCGTTCTGACTGTTTCAGGCTGAAAGATGAAGTGTGGGTGCAGGCTAGGCCACATGACCTGTCTGTCCCTACATGCAGCAGGATGTGAAGATTTCTTAGGAGGGGATCTTCTAGTACCAAGACAGGAAAATAGCCCTCGTCAAGCAGAGACTGTTAATGGGGCTGGGGACCCAAATAAATGATCTCATATTCCAGCTTACTTTACAGCCCCATAGATTACTAAGTGACATCCCTATAATTCACCAGTCTACTTGAGATCCATGCATTCTATTTTTCCCTACAAAATTTTCTTTCTTTGCCTCAGAAGCAGGAAAGCTGTGGCCCCTTGTTCTTTATTTCATTTTGGTTGTAGGTGAAACTTTGTATGTGTGAGGCAAGCATTCATACTACCATTTTCCTGAGCCAGGCTATATATCCCAGGCTGGTCTTGAACTCATAATCCTCCTGAGGACTGCGGGTATGTACCACCATGTCTAGTGTTTTGGCCATTTCTCTGGGCCACATCTTGTAGAAATCTCCAGGGCTGTACAAAATTAATACAATATGTGTGCTCTTCTCTTGCCATTCAGCCTTGTATTGGCTGATTCGCTTGGCTTAAGACAACCAAGGAACTGAGATACCGGAATCGACTGAAGTAGGGAACAGCTCCAGATCCTCTAAGAGCACATCCAGGGGCGGCGTGAGCTCCACAGTACAGCGTTTGTCTGACATGTAAGGCCCTGAGTTCTGTCCCCCGCACAGCTGAGTGTGTGAATGCACCCACACACACTCACCTTCTAGCAAGAGCTGGGGAGAGGAGCCCAGGATCTAACTGACAAAACTCAGTGGATTCCCGCAGCTGACACTGAGCAGAGTTCACTAAGTTCACAGCACAAGCTTGTGATTCATACCAGAGACCCTCAACAGAAAGATACAAGAAAGAGGAACCAGAGAAACTTCCACTCAACACTCTGGCCATTTACAGTTCCTTCCAGAGCAGGCACTGGTGACTACATAGATCTCAGCTGGGAAGGCTTGTGGAAGAGTATTAGGAGGTAGGCCCAAGTCCTAGGTGTAATTCTGCTTCAGGACAGGCTCAGGAGAGAGCAAAGAGCTGAGGCTTCGTAGCCCACACATACTCACGTAGTTTATTTCCACAAGCTCTGCATGCACACTGGGCCTGAACCCTCACACCCACCCACAGGCTTCCATCAGTCAGGTGATCTCACATCCAAGCTCTTGCCCTCACAATCTACTGTAGGATGGGCCTGGCCTCCACCTTTTGTGAACTGGGCAGACAGAAGTTGCATGGGATGCTGAGGAACTCAATTTGGTCTCTGGTCTATTTTTGACAGAAAATGACCTAGAACTGATCAAGGTCCAGCTGTTCCAGCGCCTTTCCAGACTCAGAGTACGGACATCACTTAGAAGGCTCCCAAGCCAGGGACCCTGTTGTCATATGTACCTGCACCTTGGGGGAAGCAGGAGAAAGCTACTTTGCTCCCACCATCACACACTGACAGCTACTTTGAGAGCACACATGTAAATCTGCAGGATTATCCAGGGGACCATTACCAGAAATGGTCAAGAGTGGGTGCAGCAATGTGGGAACAGGTACCAGAGCCTGCCTGAAGGCTGAATGCTGGGATCATGGGCATGTACATGACATAGGCTTCATTTCACTTCTTCTTGTGGCTTAGATTTCCTAACACGTGTTTGGGTGTCTTAGTTTATGCTGTCCTTTAATCATTACTAGAAGTAGCATTTGGGTGCTAAGACAATGAGCTATTTTGTTCTACCATCTATCTATCTGTATCTTCAATCATCCACCCTCCCCATCCATCCATCTAAAATTTAGTTAGGGAGGTAGCACAGTAATACAGCCCCCAAAAGTCTTGTCCCTTTACTTGTGGGGTCCCCAGAGTGCAGGGCTCTGCTGCTCCTCAACAGCCCTCTGTGCTGTGCGCAGCTGTGGGGAGTCACTGTAGCCATGCCGGCCTGGCCCTGGGAAAGGGGACAGGTTTGTATTTACCTGAGCACTGAAAGGCAACAGTCAAACTCCAGCAGTCAATTACTTTCTAGGGTTTTGCAGAAACCAACCAATCTGCGAGTGAGGAAGCCATTTGTGGAAGTGCACACCTGAAATCCCAATATCAGAGGCGGGTGGGCTACACTGCAGCCAGCACAGACTGTGCCTTCAACAGAACTGGGGTAGCTCCAGGGCTGCCTGCACAGCTCCATCGAGAAACCAGACAGCTCCTTTCATCTGGAGTGTGTGGACCTACTGTGAGGTCTGAGCTCTACTGTGCAGACTCCTGGAAGAACTGTTCAGGAGTTCTGGGCAGAGACCAGTCATGAGTGGCCTCAGCAGACTGCATATTTAGTTGATCTTTGTTGACCACGAGAGTGTAAGTGAGGGAACATGTAAGGAGCTAAGACAGAATAGAAGACTTGTTGCTGATAAGACTGTCCACACAAATGCTGCTGATTCTCAGCACTACCCAGATCAGATTAGCAGTTTACTGATTTAATAACTTTTACCAGATATCCCAAGGGCATTTTATTTTTGGTAGAGAAATCCATGCTATTTATTGACTCTCTAGGGATCATGAATAGCCAAAATAATCTTGAAAAAGAAATACAAAGGTGAAGGGCTTAACTTTCTTATTTAAAACTAACTACAAGCCGGACGATGGTGGCGCACGCCTTTAATCCCAGCACTCGGGAGGCAGAGGCAGGCGGATCTCTGTGAGTTCGAGACCAGCCTGGTCTACAGAGCTAGTTCCAGGACAGGCTCCAAAGCCACAGAGAAACCCTGTCTCGAAAAACCAAAAAAAAAACAAAAAAAAAAAACAAAAAAAAAAACTAACTACAAGCTGGGTGATGGTGGTGCATGCTTTTAATCCCAGCACTCGGAAAGCAGAGGCAGGCAGATCTCTCAGAGTCTGAGGCCAGCCTGGCCTACAAAACAAGTTCCAGGACATCCAAGGCTATGCAAAGAGGGGATAAAAATGTAACTACAAAACTATAGTAATTAAAACAGTTGGGTACTATGAAAATTTGTAATCCCAGCATTCAGGAGTTATGAGTTTGAGGCCAGCCTGGGCTGTATTAGACTCTGTCTCAATCAATCAGATCAATGTAAATAAAAATCAAAACTTCAAAAAGTAAGAGGAATTAGGGCTGGGATGTAGCTCTGTGGTGTCTAACATACCATGTTTTAAAAATTGGGCAGTGATGCTGGGCGGTGGTGGTGCATGCTGGGCAGTGGTGGCGCACGCCTTTAATCCCAGCACTGGGGGGGGAGGGCAGAGGCAGGCGGATCTCTGTGAGTTCGAGACCAGCCTGGTCTACAAGAGCTAGTTCCAGGACAGGCTCCAAAACCACAGAGAAACCCTGTCTCAAAAAACCAAAAAAAAAAAAAAAAAAAAATTGGGCAATGGGGTGCAGTTCAGTTGGCAGAGTGCTTGCCTGACATTCAGAACCCCTGGGTTCCTGGGAAACATAAACTGCTGTCTCAAAAGGAGTAGGGGTGGTAGACAATGACGACACAAAGTCTCGTAGTGAGGCATCTTCGCATCAGTTATAGCTACTGAGGAAATGCGTAGCAAAGCTATTTGACCAGCTGAAACGGCTTTTCTCTTGGGTGGGACACCGGGGATTGTGCACAAGGCTTTACTGAGCTACACTGCCAGCCAGTTACTTTGAGACAAGTTGTCATTAAATTGCCCGAGCTGACCTTGGATGTACTCTGTAGCCCTGGCAAGCCTTGAATTTATAATCTTCCTGCCTCAAACTCCCTTGTATCTGGAATTACAGGTCTGCGTTTTTCCTTCCTATTTTAAAGTAAGATAATAAAGATGGTTAAAATATGAAAGAATTGGAACCCTTGCACTCTGCTGAGATGAACACAGGTGGAAACAATTTGATGATTCCTCAAGAGGCTATCCAAAGAATCAGCACGTGACAATGCTGTGTAGCCAGAGCTGAGAGCAGGGCCTCAGACACTTGTCTACTCTTGTTCCCAGCGTGACTCATAGAAGCCCATTAGTGGAAGCAACCCCAAGGTTCTCTAAGCTGAAGAACTTCACAGTACAGTGTGTGCTGCTGGGGTGAAGGGGGGGCCCAACTCATGCTGCAGCACGGATGGGCCCTGCCAGCAAAACCGTCCAGACACAGAATAGCAAATACCACAGAAGTCTACTCACAAGCGGGAAGCAGATTAGCCACTGAGACTGGGGGAGGGGGGAAGAGAGGGATGGGGAAGGAGGACTGTTCAATGGATACAGAGTTACAGTGCGGAATGATGAGAAAGTTCTGGGAAAAGTTACACAATATCATGAATGCCCTTCGTGTCCAACAAATGGCCAAGTTTGATATTTTAATCCAAAAGTTATTTACAAAAATGCCAGGGGGTGAGCCAGAAAGGGATATTAATCTTTTACTATGAAGCCAGCAGAAAGGCTGTTTATCTACACCTTGAGCTGGGTGTAGATCAGTCAGTGTGTGTGAGTGGATATGTCCCCAGCATGTCTGAAACACACAAAAGTTCCTGGATGTGAGAAGTTTGATCTAGATTCTACACTGTTGAAACCTGGGGCGCACATGCACATGGACAGATCTGGGTTAGAATCTTCAGTGTCATAATTTTGACTTTGGGTTAGTTCAAGGAGAAGAAAGCTGAGCCAGTTATTCTTTAGTATGAGCTTTATTGAGAGAAAGACTCCAGGTGGGAGGTTGTGGAGCACACCTTTAATCCTAGCAGTTGAGAGGAGGAGGCAGGAGGATCTCTGTGAGTTCAAGGCCAGCCTGGTCTACAGAGTGAGTTCCAGGACAGCCAGGGTTACACAGAGAAACCCTGTGTTGAAAAACTAAAATAAAAAAAGAGAGCCTCAAGATGGGGCTGGGGGCAAAGTGGGAGTATTATGAGAACAGTGGAGTGATGGCTTGAAGAGGAAGGAGAACGTCACAGCCAGCACTGGGTGGAGGGAAGACAACCTTCAAATAATCCCCTGAACAAAGGATGACTTTTACAGCGTCTCAGGGGGTAAAGGGTAGTCAGTCTACCTTAGCCTCAGTGACTCCTGGCTCCACTGAACCAGGAACTAGATGGAACCATAAACTTACCTTATAGCTGTGAGGGAAAGGGCTGCAAGGTCCCAGTGGGCTTCTGAACTACTCTGGCCAAGAGAGAGAGGAAAAAAGGCAGGAAAGGAGAGGAGGAGAAGGCAGGGGAGGACTGAGCTGGGTGGTGCGCACCTGTAGTTCCAACACACAGGAGGCTAAGGAAGGTCAGGAGTAAGTTTGACGTCTAAGTACTGCATTCCAGGCCGTCCAGGACAGCAGTGACAACCGTCTCAAAAGCCCTGGGGCCATATGAGATTTGTTTTGTTTTTCAAAACAGGTGGAGGCCAGCCCCCCCTCCCCGCCCCAACTGTATCTGGGTGCCTCTAGCTACCATCTTTTTTTTTTTGATTTTTCGAGACAGGGTTTCTCTGTAGTTTTTGGTGCCTGTCCTGGAACTAGCTCTTGTAGACCAGGCTGGCCTTGAACTCACAGAGACCTGCCTGCCTCTGCCTCCCGAGTGCTGGGATTAAAGGCGTGCGCCACCACTGCCCGGCTCTAGCTACCATTTTAAAGAGGAACAGCAGCAATAGAGCTGGAACACTACCTGAACCTTCTCTGTGTGGAGGCCTCTGGCCAGGCTGCTGCTGCATTCCTCTGCATCCAGACACAGGCTTTCCCAAGGGTCCCTGCATTCCACAGGCTGCACTGTGCTCTCATTCCCCAGCTCTGGAAAGCATTGAAATTAGATATGCTTCCTCCAAGACAGAGCAGCAGGGAGGCTAAGAGGGAGCCTGGTGGGTAGGTCATGGAGGCAAGAATCCCAAGCCTGGTCTTAGGACAGGTCCGTGGGGCCTGGCACATCTCTCACTGCTGAGCAGCTCTCTCCTCTGTAAACTGGGGTCAAAGTCCCATGTATCCTGTGTGACTGAGGGCAAGCCAGGACAGGAGGTTACATAACACCTAATACCTGCCCAGGAAGCACAGAGCACCCCATCCAAGATGCGGGTAGCCTAGCCTAATGAGGCAGGCCCCAGAACAGTAATCAGCCTAGAGAGGACTGAGCAGACAATGGCTCCTGCAGCTAGCACAGTGGCCAGGCTCCACACCCCAGATGGTAACTCCTCCCTTCAGTGCTGTGGGCAGAACCTCAAGAGCAGCAAGGCAAGCCTTCTACCAGTTACGCCCCTGGCATTGACCATCAGTTATAAAGAGAGAACCAGACATATGGCTCATGTCATTAACTCAACAGGTGGAAGACCAAGGCAGGAAGCTTACCAATTTAAAGCTAACTTGAGCGATATAGTGAGTCCCATGCCAGCTTTGGCTACAGAATGAGCTCCTATATGTGCATCCCAGGAGTTAGGCCAGCCTACTAAATCAACACACCAGTGTCTTAACAAAGATTTTATCCCTACAGACTCTAGTCGGTTCCTTTGAGTTTTTCTGGCCCAGACCTCCATCTTGCTCAAACAGACTAGAAAGAAACCTGAATCTAGTCCCTAGATGGCTCCAAGTGACACCCTTAGGCCCCTTCAGTGCCTGCCGGAGAAAACCCAAAGCTGCCACATAAATATTCTGTGTGCTACAGCAAACACCCAAGATAAAACTTGTGTCTCCCAACCTTGGCAACTAAACTGTGAGGGCCTGGCTGGACTTTCCATCTGCCCCGCGCCCCCTTCACTGTGCTGGGTAGTGCTATGTAAGTTCTACCACTGAACGACACCCCACCTAGGAGCAGAAATTTCATAAGCTCAAGTACAAATCCAAATGGGTTCCTATGAACTAATTCTTCCTGCTTTCAGCATATTTCAATTTCCCAACTCTGCTCAAGCCAGAGAGCTCCACCTTCCTGTTTTTTCCTCTATGCAGGCTTCATGTAGACCAGGCTGGCCTCCAATGAGCTACCTTAAACTCACTTTTTTGCCTATGCTTCTCAAGGTCTGGGATTACAGGTGTGTGCCCCCATGTCCTGCATAGGCTGTGCTGCTCCCATGGGGCCAGGGCTCAGACTGGCTGGCTAGTCTTACCATCTTGGGGAGCTACATCCCACTTCCAGTTGGCCTGCTCCATAGACCTGAGATATCCTTGGTCCAAGGCTTCAGACAAACAGCCATTGCCATGACGACGACCCTCATTGGAAGCCAGGAGGCTCTTGCTCTTCCTTCCTCTCTGGATGAAGGTTTCCAGCTCATGGTTCCAGGTGGCAACTTAACCTTTGGTTTTGAGGTTGGAAGCTTATCTTCCTGCCTCCTTGTAAGTTCTTTCTGTTGTCGCCCTTCTAATTCCCCCATGGGGACTTCTTTTTTTTTAATATTTATTATGTATACAATATTCTGTCTGTGTGTATGCCTGCAGGCCAGAAGAGGGCAACAGACCCCATTACAGATGGTTATGAGCCACCATGTGGTTGCTGGGAATTGAACTCAGGACCTCTGGAAGAGCAGGCAATGCTCTTAACCTCTGAGCCATCTCTCCAGCCCCTCCATGGGGACTTCTCAGCAGGCTAGGACACGCCAATCTCAATTCTGTGCTAAAATGCCACTATGCAACCACTACCCAGCCAGCTTTTTCCTTAGCTGTGCCTATCAAGGATCACCTGAAGCACCAATAGTCTGGGGAAAGCTAAGCTCTCATGCCTTTCCCCACAGCTGTCTCCTCTATGATGCCTCCCCTACCATCCCCCAACTCCAATTTCCTTCACTTGTAGGGAGGACACTAGGATGGAGCCTAGAGCCATCCACACCCTGGCAGCCAGACACTGGGCACTGAGCCACGTCCCAGCCTTTGTCTTTTCCTTCTACTGCTCAGACCTTCCCTCAGGCAGCCTGGCATCATCTTATAGGTTCCCTTTCAAATCCAAACTCCACTAAGCATGCTACCAGCCAGGGCCTCACTACTCCAGCTGTTCAGCTCTGGGTGGTCTCTCAAACTTGACCGCTTACCCTAGCAGGTGTTCTAAGGATTCAAGGATTCGCCAAAGCTGCCGCCTGAAGTTGAAGTAGGAAAAACAAATTTGAGGACTGAGATGCAGCTCACATGTAACCCATACATATAGCCTGTTTGGGACCCTGGACTCTGCCCCCAGCACCAAAACAGACAAGTATACATGTGCTACATGTATACCTGGGGTATACACTGTATGTGTGCAAGCCAGAGTTTCCTATATTGCTCTCAATCCCTCTTTTAAAAGCAGGGTCTCTTGCTGAATGTGGAGCTTGCAAACAGCCGAGCCAGCTGGCCAGTGAGCTCTGGAGACCAGCCTCTCCCCACTCCATCACTGGAGATGCTGGCGCATACCATTTGGCCCATTTTTGTTGTTGTTTGTTTTGTTTTTTATTTGAGACAGGGTCCCTCTATGCAGTTCTGGCTGTCCTGGAACTCTCTGGTAGACTAGGCTGGCCTCAAACTCAGAGATCCACCTGCCTCTGCCTTCCGAGTTCTGGGGTTAAAGGCGTGTGCCATCATGTCTGATCATTTTGCCCATGTTTACATGGGCTCTGCACTCAGGTCCTCACATTGTGTGATAAGCACAATATCCACCAAGCCATCTTCCTTGGCTTTCTTCCCTTCTTGAGACAGGCTCTCCTGTAGCCATTGCTCTCCTGGAACTTTCTAGTAGCTGATCGTGACTTCTGATCTTCCTGTCTCCACCTCCTCAAGTGCTGGTGTAGGACACCTCCCCCTCCCCCTCCCCTTTCTCTCTCCATGCTGGGTCCAAATGCACAGCTCTCTCTGCTGGGCAGAGCAAACACTTTGGACTAAATGTTTTTAGATGTGTGGAACAATGAAAAGGTTTGTGAATGATGTCCAGAGGACATAAGCCATGCACACACATTTCACATGTTCAGAGGACACCGTTTGGGAGTCGGCTCAAAGTCATTAGGCTTGGAAGCAAGCACGTTAGCCACTGAGCCCTACACTGGGTTTACATCTTAACATAAATATGGAAATTTTAAATTATGCTTGGGCCAAAATATAGGAAGACCGTTTAAATTTATTCTCCATAACTCCCTGTATTTAATATATTCTAAAGACCCTCAAAAAGCAGGAAAGGGGGTTTTCAAGTGTCTTCCAAGAAGTATGTCATCTCATCTCAACCAGATGGATTTTGGCAAAATTATAAAGTTTGCGTCTACTTAATAAATTAATAAACATATTCTCCTACATTAAATATTGTATCAGGGCTGGGTATAATGCTACAGACCTTTAATCCCAGAACTTGGGAGGCAAAAGCAGGCAGATCAAGGTCATCCTGGTCTCCATAGCAAGTCTCAGGACACCCTGCCTCAAAAAAACAAAACAAAAACAAAAACAAAAAAAGCCCAGATGGTTCAGTAAAATGCTTGCTGTGCATACACGAGGAGCCGAGTTTAATTCCATAAAGCCAGGCATGGTGGCGTATGCCTGCAGTCCTGTCTGGGCAGGCAGACACAGAAGAATCTCTGACTCACTGGCAGTCAGCCTAGCCTAGTGGGAGACCCAGTCTCAAACATCAAGACAGATGGTTCCTGAGGAACACCTAAAGCTGGCCTCTAGCCACATGCATACACATACATGTACACACACATGCACACATGCAGATTACAATAAAAATACCTCTAGAGATTATGAGATGATGAATCTATGTATTGTGCTAATCTGCTACAGGTCCTGGTATGAGATAAACTTGTAACTTTACTTCCTAGTTTGTTTGTAAGATCCACATCAATAATGTCTAAATAATCTGAGTTCAGGACAGTCTAGTTTAGAGCATGTGTGTAGCATGCACAATGTCCTGGGTTCTAATCCCAGCAACACACACACACATTTACAAATTTATATATCATCAATATGCCACATATAATCTGTTGAGAGCCAGGCCAGTCCTAGGCTTTTTTAGTGATGGAAGGAGAAACAGAACCTAGTTTGAGCTGCTATGTGCTTGGATCTCTGATACTCTGTGTTTCCCTTGGGCAACATTGCTTGATTAGGGTCCTGCTGTATGATTGCTTTCCACTAACTCTGCCCCATTTTTTCCCCCTGCAAATAGATATATTTGCAAATACAAATACAAGATGCTGGACTTTTTAAAAAACTTGCTAAGTATAAGACATAGCTTATGAAAATGTCCTGAGCCCACCTGTTCTATCTTCTTTATCTTTGACTCCCTGGTCCTTCCTTCTCAGGGCCCTGTTACTGAAGAACCTGCTGGTCCAGGTCAAAAATCAATATATGACAATAAAACCATAGGAACAAGGGCTGGAGAGCAGCTCAGTGGTGGTGCCGTTAACCCCAGCACTTGGGAGAAGTAGGCTGATCTTTGTGAGTTCAAGGCCAGTCTGATCTTCAATAGTGCCCAAACAACCCCAAAAATAAGAAATTAAAAATGAATAAAGAATTAAGGACATGAAACTGAGTAAAAAGAAAAGACGACTTAAGTTTGACCGCTGTTTGCGCACTGCTGCTCGCTAGGGCTCTATTTTTTATTTGCTGGTTATAAAAAGCAGCTGGTTTCTCTTTAGCTAATCCATGACTCACAGCTATTCAGTAAATTTTACTTTGTTAAACTATATTCAAACAGTTATCTCTTCCTCACTCTCTGATCCCTCCAAATATCAAAACTTACCAAGTATTTCCTTTCATGGTTAAAAGCTACTTGCATAGCTGCAATTAAGATCTATATTCTCCCACAGCAGGACACAAGTAGAAACTTCAGGCAGCCTTTGTTGACAGGAGTGTCCCATTGGAGAATGATTACCCAGAATCAGGGAGCATCAGAGGACTTTATGGAGAGACTGTCTCAAAACAAAACAGTTTCATGTTGTGCCTTAAAACAAACAAGCACGCTTCAAACCAAGAGGCCGGTGGCGCACACCTTTGATCCCAGCTCTTTGGAGAGAGGTTTGTCTCTGAGTTCAAGGTCAGTTTGGTCCACAGAGGGAGTTCCAGGATAGCCAGTGCTACACAGAGAAACAGTTTTGAAAAACCAAAATTACAAGTAAATATATATAAAAAGAAAATCATTCTGATTTTGCTAGAATTGCCCAGCTTATTCATACCAGGGCAATAAGAATAGTAATTGGCCTCAGAGATCCATAAGGAATTTTAAACTTTTAAAAAGCCTCTGAAGGCTCAGAAGGATCCCAGAATCTGCTGTCAGACCTCGATGTGATGCCCATAAATTTGGGTGTACCTTGTTCTTACTGAGGTCATCAAAGTATCGGGAGGTTTCTGGGCCTGCCTTGAACTAAGAGATTTGACTGCCTCTGCTTCTTGAGTACTAGAATTAAAAAGTATTCCCAGCTACAATTCCTTTTTATTCATGTGCTTGTGTGTGTAGCCAGAGAGAAGAGGGTTTTGATTCCTGGAGCTGGAGTTACAAGTGGTCATGAGTCACCTGATGTGAGAAAACAAACTCAGGTCCTCTAAAAGAGCAGCATTTGCTCTTAATCCCTTATCCATCCCCCCCCCCAACCTAGATGTTTTGTTTTGTTTTTTGAGAGCCCTGGCTGTCCTAGAGGAACTTGCTCTGTAGACCAGGCTGGCCTTGAACTCAGAGATCTGCCTGCCTCAGCCTCCCAAATCCTGGGATTAAAGGCGTGCACCACACTGGCTGGTTTAGAATTCTTTTTTAAACAAGAATAATCTTGGGCTGTGGTGTAGTTCGGTGTTACAGAGGGTTAACATACACCAAAGCCCCGGGAACAATCTCAGTACTGTGCAATAAGTCAAAATGTTGCTTTATCTTGGATCAGAAAGGGAGGTGATTTTGTGTTTCAACAAAGAAGCATAACACACCCGTGCAGTTTATCAGATTCTTCCCTATCTTTTTTCCTTCCTCTCCTATTAAGACAGGGTCTCGGAACTGGAGAGATGGCTCAGCGGTTAAGAGCATTGCCTACTCTTCCAAAGGTCCTGAGTTCAATTCCCAGCAACCACATGGTGGCTCACAACCATCTGTAATGAGATCTGGTGCCCTCTTCTGGCCTTCAGGCATACACGCAGAAAGAATATTGTATACATAATTTAAAAAAAAAAAAAAAGACAGGGTCTTGGTGCCCCAGGTTGGGCTTGGCTGTGCTGCATAGCCAAGACTGGCTGTGAATTCCTGAGCCTTCCGCCTCTACCCTCAAATGCTGTAAAGTTCAAGCACATTCCACATGACTAGATTTCAGATTCTGATCTTGTTCACTGTCTTTGGGATTTATGATTTACCTGTGAAGTGGGCTTCATTCTGTTTTCTTATATGCTTTGTTGATTTGGGAGGGGAGGTGTTCATGCAGCCCAGACTAGCTTCAAATCTGCTATGGAGCTGAGGGTGACACTGAATTTCCATCCCCCTGCTTTACTTTTGGGGGCTGGATTTACAGACATATCCCATCGTGCCTAGTTTTATGAAGTGCTAGGGGCTGAACCCAGGGCCTCTTGCATGCCAGGCAAGTGCTCTACCATCTGAGGCACACTCCCTACCCTTCATTCTTCTCTTCTCAAGTCAGGAAAACTTAAGGGGAAAAGGAAAAAGAAGCTCCTTATCCTGGGATCTAGTTCGTGTTTTCTTCTTGGCTGTAAGTCAAGAAACTTCAATATAACTTTTAAAGTCAAAATTGCCTACAGAAATAATAGTGTTTTCCTAAAGACATCGTGAATGGTGTTAAAACAACCAGGCCAGGAAGACCACTCAGTTTCAATCCCTAGAACCACTTAACGCCAAACATGGCAATACATTCTGTAATCACTGTTAATATCTGTCTTGTCCCTTTAAAAGACAAGCCCTACCCAGCCACCCCCACCCCTGTCCTCCTAGACAGGCAGGTCTTCCTTCCTTCCTGTTCTTCTTTTCCCTGTCTCTTTCTTTCTCTCTCTGAGGCAGTTCTGCTTCTCCCCGTTTCTCTCTCACTCTCTGCCTCTCTTTCTGCTCTTCTCCCCTTCTCCCCGTTCCCTTCCATAACCTATTAAATAAATATCCAACCTCACTCAGCATGGTGTGCCTATCTGTCTGTCTCTTACCCACTGTGGCTGTGGCTCCTCATGGGACTGACTACCCTGTCTAGGTCTCTCTCTGCTGCCACGTGGCTCCCTGCCTGGGAGTGGCTGCCTTCAGGCCTGCCATGGTCTCGGGACCCACTGCCTGCTGAAGCCACTCAGGGACCTGCAGTGTTTTACTTAAACCATACAGTCATGATGCTGTGAGATGAGGGAGAGACCCTCAGAAGCTGGTGGGCCAGTTAGGATGGCATAAGTAGCAGCAAACAAGAGAAAAGACACTGCCCCAACCAAAGCAGGTGGGAAAAGACATCGTGGTTGTCCTCTACCCTACATGTTCACCATAGCATGTGCTTGCCACCCCCCCCCCCCAGCCAGGTGTGGTGGCTCACAAATGTCATCCAACAGAGGAAAAGCCAATGCAGGAATCCTGGTGCAAGTTTTAGGCCAGCTTAAAAAAAGAGAAGCCAGCAATAAAAACAACTTCGAGCCAGAATGTTTGCAATTTCAAGTTTCACTGTGTGAGCACCCTCTCAATTAATTAAAAACATATTCAAGTGATGTGACAGACTCTGTTGACCTCCCATGGGAGGCCTGGCCCTCTCTAAGGAGTGGATAGGGAATGGGGTGGGGGAAGGTGGGTGGAGTGGGGGAAGAGAGGGAACTGGGATTGGTATGTAAAATAAGATAGTTTTAAAAATAAAATAAAAACAAGGAAATAGGAATAAAAATGTATTTCACAAGACCACTTACAGCTTCATGTGCAAAAAGAAAATTGTGCCCTCTTTTTTCAACGACAAGTAAGCCAAGCTGGCCTAGAAATCACTAAGTAGCACAAACAGGAATCAAATTCATCATGGCCCTCCTGTTTCTGCCTCCTGAGTGCCGGGATCACAGGTGTGTGGCCCCACACTCTGCCTTAAAACTGGGAATAAATACATCCACATATGACATCTGGCTTTAATATCTGGCTACAACTCTCCAAACTGTTCTCAATTTTTCTCCTTCCCAATTTCTTCTCATTTGGTGCAAAAGTCTGACAGTGTGGGTCCTTGGTGGGACCCATGTTTAACACAGCTACCCTGTCCCACCAGGACCTACAAGTTTGAAGCCTGACAACACCCTTCTAGAAACTTTAGAGTCGACAATACACGAAATACTCTGTAGATAAGCCTCTGCCTGGAGCCACCGGTACATGGGCCATGTGGGAAGTTCTCAACTAGGTCCATACACTGCTCCGGGAAATGGTCACGCCTGAAGCCTGTGGTCAATAACTTCACCTCATACACTCAGAGGGTACCTGGGAAACCCTTCCGACTGCTCAACTATCCTTTCAAAGATACCTGGCACCTGGCATCTAAAAACGTGTTCAATGCATGTCCACTGTGCTAATTTGTAGCAAACACCAACCTTTATCTGTCTTTTCAAGAACAGCCCTCACAAAACCCTTGCTCCTGCCAGTTAGCAAATGTCTTTGTCCTAGTACAATTAGTCCTCGTGAGGCAAAAGGTCCTGGAAAGGAAAATGGACTTTTTGTTTGTTTGTTTTTTGAGACAGGGTTTTTCTGTGAAACAGTCCTACAGTCCTGATTGTTCTGGAACTTACGCTGTAGACCAGGTTGGCCTTGATGTCTCTGCCTCCAGAGCGCAGGGATTAAAGGCATGCACCGCCCGACTAGAAAATGGACTTCTGTTCAGTAGGAAGGATGTCTCTCTTCCCTGGCAAAGGGTCCTCCCCTTGAACAAGGCGTAGCCATATTTGGCCAAACTCCTTTAAAAGACTTATACATTAACCATCTCTGAGAGCTCAAGGCTGCAGCCCCAGCGCAAATTTAGACCCCAAAGTGTCTGCGTGAGAAAATTCAAGACGGTTGACCTAATTTCCCACAGCTAAAGCCAGAGCCCCTAGCCTCAGCTTCTCCAGGAGAATGGGAATTAAGTCCCACAAACCCAGCAGCAAAACCATGAAGGGCTTGCATGGAGCACCCTTCCCTTCCCTTCCTTGATTTTTGTAAGGGCTCCCTTTGTTGAATTCTGCACCCCTTGTTCCCTTTGGGGAACCACATCCACTTGGGGCCACCTCTGCCCAAATAAGGATGACTCAGCTGGTAGTAGTTCCCGTTAGCAGTTCCTAGGCAAAAATCTGCTCCTCCACGAATGTCCCTGTGACAAGGCCCTACCCCAGCACAAGTTCCTAAAAGAGGCTACAATTAACTCGTGACAGCTCCCACTGTACTTCTATGGCTTGGAGGGTCAACAAGGACCCCAAATTCCCTGGCTGGAAGACTTTCTCTTTGTCTCACATTGCCCCGAAGCCTGCCCTAGTGCTCCTCAGCTTTAAGAGGTTCCCTGGCTGGAAGACTTTCTCTTTGTCTCACATTGCCCCGAAGCCTGCCCTAGTGTTCCTCAGCTTTAAGAGGAGCCCATTCTCTTGCAAAGAGAGACCCAGAGGCATCCTAAGGCCTCTCAAAGGACACCTGTGGAGTTTGCTCAACAGCTTCCAACTACACTGACCACCCCCACCCCCACCCGGGCCCGGTACCTCAAACCCTAAGGTTCTGTTCCCGATCCAAGAACAAAGTGAGCCCGGCTCATGATGGGCCAGGCCGTGGATGTGCCATATCCTATCCAAGTGAAGCCCAACTCCAGGGATAGGCCCACCCGGCATATCTCCCACGCCAGCACTGATCTTCAAGCTCCCCACGAGAAGTGTGGAGACCCGCCTCGCTTCAGCGACCTCCAGCCAGGATAAGACCCTTTCCCAAGAGGGCCCCCATTGCCGGCCCCGGTGCACGTTCCCCTGGGCTAGACCCAGGACCCAGGTCTCAGAACCCAGTACCCAGAACTCTCCCCCAAGGTCAGCGCCCTTCGGCCAGTCTCAGTTCGGCGGGTGCAGAATCCGATCCCCGGGTCTGAGCTCCGCGAGGTGCAGGCGCCCCGGCCGCAGTACTCACCTCGCCAAGGCCGCGCCGCGCACGAGTCTGGCCGGGAGGTGCGAACGGCTCAGGCAGCGCCAAGGGCAGCCCCGGCCGCCTGAGGTCCCCAGACCATGGCGGCGATGGTGGTGGCCCTCCGCGGGCCTGTCGGGCGCTTCCGGTCGCGGACACGGGCCTGGACACGCGGGACACGGGGCGCGGCGAATGCTGCGGGAGGTAGGGTGGGGTCGTGGGCGGTGCACGCGGAGTGGGTGTCTATGCGAGTGTCCACATGGGGTCGCGGTGGCGGGGCTCTGCTGCAATGTGTCCGCGTGGGCGTGCCCACTCAGGACCGGGTATCAGAAGACCAGTGTACTGGGCAGGAGGGGACCTGCTTTTAGCCGGGTGCTACTTTCTCAGATAACTAAAATGCTGGAGCTGCCTTGCCTGAGGTCCTGTCCCCAGGATTAATTGTAGCCCTGAGTGGGATGTCAAGGCCACAACTCCGTAGTTGCAGGTTCTCCTTTGTTGTTGCTGTAATTTTTGGTTTTGCCCCTACACCCACCTGCATGTAGCCCAAACTGGCCTCAGACTGCCTAGTTAGTTGCCACAGACTTTGGCCTTCTGGTTTCCTCCCAAGTTACAGTTATTGATTTGTTGTTTTATATTTTGTTGGTTTGGGGTATTTTTGTTTTGTTTTGTTTGAGTCATGGTAGGTCATGCAGCCCAAGCTGGACTTGAACTCTTCTTCCCTCCTCAGCTTCTGAATATCGGGATTACATGCACCCTCATGTCCTACCTAGCAAGTACTTTTTATTTGCACATACAGGGGTTAAATGAGAAGATGCTAGAGAGCCCGTGGGACCAAGCCCCAGTGCTTGTTAAGGTCTGCGTGTATCCTTAGAAAGGAGAAACAGCTTGTTTGCTTTGCTCCAGGGAGAGTTAGTGCTAAATCAGGGTAGTAATCAACTTCCGACAGCCCGGGTGGAAGTGGGTACCCTCAGCATGGTTCATGCTACTCCCGACAGACCAGGTTCCAGAGTTTCCCACCTGTAGCGGTATGGTCAGACCCGTGAATGGTCTTCACCAAGCAGTCTCATGGTGACCATCCTTAGTCCTGCTCCCTTGATTCGAATGACAGAACTCAATTCTGCCCACTGTGGGTGAAGAGAGACATGAGCAAGGACAGGCCAGGTTCTTCAGAGAGGTAGTGGCATGGAAGGGACAATGGTTGGCCCTTGGCCTACAGGGAGAGGGCAGGCAGCGGCTAGCCTGGGAGGGTCCTGGAAAGCAGTCACTACCATGTGAGGTTGGACCCTAGAGCACAGACCATAAGGATCTAAGGTTACTCTTTCAGTAACTTTGCTAACTCCCGGGGCTCTGGCTCTTTGCTGCGTATATTAGGTGGGGACATTGACAACGATTTTATGGGGGTAAAAAAAAAATCAGTGTGTCTGTGCCGTGGACACCACCACTCTGCATAGTGACAATGAAAGAGATGGTTCAGCACCGACTGTTCTTCCCGAGGACCCAAGTTCAATTTCTAGCACCCATTTGTCCATTCCCAGGAGATCCAGTGCCTTTGTCTGGTCTCTGGCACACAGACATACATGCAAACACACTCATACACATAAAATAAAAATAACTAGAATCGAAGGAAAAATGTTTTAAAATCTGTAGATGAGCTTCCTTGTGCTCACAAGCCTGGGAGCCCCCTGGGGTCTGGGATTTGTTTTCAGGTGGGCAGGAGGCACCACTGCCCTGAGGATCCTGAACTTCAGAGCTTTGCTGGGGTGAGGATCCTAGAGGGTCTGGGGAAGAGGCCGTTCGTCACATGACTCTACACACCACTTTTGAGTCCCCTCCAGCCTTGAGTCTGTTCTTTAGGAGCAAGAATACACCCATGTTTTCCAGCTAGGGGTGGGGGTGTGGTACGTCACCCAGACAAGACTGTTGGCATCCTCTGAACGCTGTACAGGACTCCCCACCGGAGGTGACTCCTCTGTGTGGCGAGCCCATCTAAGGGAACCTTGTTGCTTTATCAGAGCAGTGAGCTCTTCATTTGGACCTTGTCATGTCCATTAGATCCCTGCTTTCTGCTCACTGTTCCAGAACACTGTGGGTTAGGAGGCATAGATGAAGCAAAGACATGCCCTGGGGATGAGGCCTGGGCAGGGGGAGTGGCCTATCCACAGTGAGTGAAGGCCAGCATATGAGGGTTGCCTCCAGGAAGCCATCACCTAGGTGCAGTGTCCTGTGACATCTGCTCCTCGGCTGTCCTCTGTAGAACAGCATCCCCTGCCCCCAGCAGGCTTCTCATACCCTTCCCCTTGTGAACTTCCACTGTGGGCTTCTTCCAAGTGTTTATCAGAGGGGAGGCTCCTGGGTGTGCACAGTGGGAAAGCAAGTGGTCCATGATAAGCCAGCGTTACCAGTCGCTTGATAGCAAACAGGCAGAGGGCACAGTGTAGGGCCTCATGGAAGGGTGGCCCAATCGAAGCCCCGCTCTGGCAACAGGAAGGACAGGTGTCAGCAATGGAAGGTAGGAGCCTTTTCCAGGGTCAAGATATAGGATCCCCCCACCCCTGTCACCCAAAAGCAAGAGAGGAGACAAATTGGCCCTGCCTGTCATGCTGGTCCTCTCTAGGACTGAGTGGCAACTTAATCTCCTTTGTTCTCTAGGATCACATCAAAGCCATCAAATAACTTTTAACCGTTCAGGCTTTTTCAGAAGTGAGCCTGGGGTAGATTCAGTTGTGGTGCTGCAAACCGTGGGCCACCTCGTACCTTCAGCTGTATGTTCCTGTAGTGGGGTGCAGGGAGTGACCTTGAGGGGTATGGGAACCCCAGGGTTCTCTGCAGCCTTGTTTACTTACTTAGGATGGATACAAAGACAGGTGTGGCCTCTTAAAACTATTATTTTTACATTTGATTTATGTATTTATTTAGTGTGTTCATGGGTGTGGGTGCACACCTGCTCCTGGCACATACATGGAGGTCAGAGGGTGGCTCTGAGACTTGTGACTTCTTGGGCCCTTGACTCCTGTATGAGAGGGGCCACATGGATATTCTTGGTTGCTATAATACAGAGTCACGTTTACCACTGAAAGGCCTGTAGACTGAATGAGAATGTTTTTGTTCTGCCTGGCTCAGGACGCTGGGTGAAGTCTTAGGTTCTGAGACGCCTTTTGGGAGTCAGGGAGATTCTCTGCGAAGATGGTTGCATACCCTGACAACCAGCTTCTCCACACGCTGACAGCCAGCCTAACCACACGCTGGTTTCTGATTTGTGCAGACAGTGTGGTCACCCCAACTGCCCCAGGATAGGGTTCCCCGTCCTGATAAGCTTTGTACCACATCAAACTGTACAGAGCTGCTGGCCCTTCAGAGAGTAAGGTCGGGCTGGCTCTGGCACCTTCTTACCTTCTGTTTCTCCTCTGCAGGGCAGCAGAGCTTCGATCTCTTGGTGATTGGTGGGGGATCTGGTGGCCTGGCTTGTGCCAAGGAAGGTATGTATTTCGTAATTTGTGTCCTATCTGCTGTGTTGGGGCACTGTGAAGATAGGCCATATATCCAGAAGCAAATGCTATGGAACAGTGTCTCCTCTAAATCGGGATCCACGTAGATCCTGAGTCTGGTCTCTCCTCAGAGTATGGTCTTGTCCTCATTTTTGTCTTAAATTTATTTTTATTATTTTAAAATTATTATTTTAAATTATTTTTAAATTAAATGTGTATGTCTCTATATAGGGATATGTGATTATGAATGCAGGTTCTTGCAGAGTGTATTCTTTTTTTATTTATTATGTATACAATGTTCTGCCTGCATGTGTCCCTGCAGGCCAGAAGTTGGCACCAGATCTTATTAGAGATGATTGTAAGCCACCATGTGGTTGCTGGGAATTGAACTCAGGACCTCTGGTAGAACAATCAGTGCTCTTAACTGCTGAGCCATCTCTCCAGCCCCTCTTACAGAGTCTAGAAGAGGGTACCAGATCCCCTGGAGCTGGAGTTACCAGTAGTGTTGAGCTTTCTGACATGAGTGTCAGGAACTGAACTCAGATCCTCTGCAGGAGCAGTCTGGTCTCTTGACCACTCTCTCTCCAGCCCCATATTTTTATTTTTATTTCTGAGGTGGAGTCTCACTTTAATGAGATACAATTGACAGACAATAAACCAGTACATATTTAAAGTGGATAACTTAAGGCTGGGCCTGGTCATGAATAGCTGTGATTCTAGCTATTCAAGAGGCTGAGGCAGGAGGATCACTTGAGTCTAGGAGCTTGAGATCAGCCTGGATAACAGTGAGACCCTGTTTCAAAGTAAATAATTAAATCAATAAGAATCAAGTGAGCAGTCTGACAGGTGGGTGTATCTGTGAACCCTGTACCATGACGAGGACGGTGACTGTCCCTGATGCCTCTGCGCAGTCTGTGTGGGCTGCATAACTACAGCCTTGTACTCACAGTTCCGGGTGCCAGCAGTCTAAGAACAAAGCGTCAGCAGGGCCGGCTCCTTCTGGCTTCTGTCCTTGGCTCATAGATCGGGTCTTCTCATATTTTCGCGTTGATCCCCTGTATCTGTACCCTAATCTCTCCTTACAGAGCACTAATCATTTGGACAAGGGACCACCCTGTGACCTAGTTTAACTTTATCTCCAAATATAGTCATAGTCCTTGGTACTGAAGGCTCAGACTCTCACATGGATCTGGGTGTGTGAGGGTAGAGACAGTGTTGTGTGGTGTTTCACTCTTTTGACTTCTGACTGGCCCACCACCCAGCTCCCAAATAAATCACACACAGAGGCTTATTCTTAGTTTTATGAATTCCCAGCCTTCGTGTGGCTGGTTTCCTTCTTGTTGGCTTTTCTTAACCTAAATTAACCAGACTACCTTTCATCTCTGAGCTCTTATCCTTCTCTGTTTTTTTTTTTTTTTGGTTTTTCGAGACAGGGTTTCTCTGTAGCTTTGGAGCTTGTCCTGGAACTAGCTCTTGTAGACCAGGCTGGCCTCGAACTCACAGAGATCCGCCTGCCTCTGCCATCCAAGTGCTGGGATTAAAGGTGTGCGCCACCACTGCCCGGCCTCCTTCTCTATTTCTGTATACCTTTCTTTACTTCTTTCTTTGTGGCTTGCTGTGTAGCTGGGTGGTTGACCCCTCATGTCCTCCTCTCCTTGTTCTCTTGTTGCTCTTCTTTTTCTTCATTCTCAGGTCTCCTATTTATTATACCCTCTGCCTGTCAGTCCCACCTATCCTTGCTCCTGCTTCGCTATTGGCCGTTCATCTCTTTATTAGGACCATCAGGTGCTTTAGAGAGGCACAGTAACAGTTTAACACAGTTAAGCAAATGCAGCATAAACAAAAGTCATACACCTGAAAATAATATTCCCCAACAACACAGTTCAGACTATTACAGTGTCCAGCTCCCACAGACCATGGCAATTTCTCCAGTCATACTCTTTGGTACTGAGGTTTGTGACTGACATAAGAATTTTAGCAGGGAGGATACAATTCAGCCCATTACTATTCCCAGCTTTCTTTCCCCTTGCTTTGTTTTGTGTGAGACACAATGTGGCCCTGGATGGTCTGGAACTTACTATGTAGTGAATCTGGCCTTGAACTCCTGATCCTCAACTTCCCAAGTGCACTTGCTATGGCAGAGGACCTGGGTTTGTTTCCCAGCAGCTATGTTAGTAGGCTCACAACTGCCTGTAACTCCAGTTACAAGGGACCCAAAGTCGTCTGGTATCCATGGGAATCTGCGTGCATGTGCTGCACTTGCATACACACACACACACACACACACACACACACTCACTAAATCAATTAAAACATTTTTACTGGGTGTGGTGGTGTATTCCTTTAATCCCAGCATTTAGGAAGTAGGGACAGTTTGATCTCTGTGAATTAGAGACCAGCCTAGTCTACATAGTGAGTTTCAGGGTAGCCAGAGATACATAATGGAGAGACTTTGTCTCAGAAAACCAAATAAATAAGTAAAATTAAAAATAAGTAATTTTTTGAGACAGAGTCCCATTTTGTAGCCCAGGCTGACCTCAGATTCTGAATCCTTCTGCCTTTGCCTCTGAAGTGCTGGGGTTACAGGTGTGCCCTCATTGCCTGCTTTACAGTTTTGAGTGTGTGGGTCTTCTGGTTTGTTTCCTACTGCTGTGTGGAACTCTAACCGAAAGCCATTTGGGGAGGAAAGATTTATTTGGCTTGTACATCACAGTCCATCACTGAGGGAACTCCTGGAGGCTGCAGCTAGTGCAGAGGCCATTGAGGAATGCTGCTTACTGGCTCCCCCTGGTTTGCTCGGCTACATTTCTTCTACACAGACCATCTAGCTAAGGACGGTACTGCCCACAGTGGGGTGGATCCTTCTACATCAACTACTAATCAAAAAATGCCTCACAGATTTGTCCACAGGCCAGTCTGATGGAGGCATTTCTCAGTTGAGATTTCCTCTTCCCAGATGACTCTAGCTGATAAAACCAACCAGCACCCCTTGTCATTCTGACACACAAAGATATTAAACCATAAACTTTCCCGTTATCTCCATGATCTCATGTTAGTATCACAATAAAAATTAACACAACTTTAAAAGCTCCACGGTCTTTAAAAATGTCAATACTTTAAAAGCCCAGGGTCTCTTTAAAACTCCAATATCTCTTTAAAAGTTCAAAATCTCTCAACTGTGGGCTCCTGTAAAAAAAAATTTATATATTTATTACTCCAAAAGGAAAGAACCTGGGCACAGTTACAATTAGATCAAAGCAGAACCAACATCCAGCAGAGTAAATCAAATTCTGTAGTTCTTTGTTCAAGGTCTGGGGCTCACTCTAGACTCCACCTCTCCAGCTCCACCCTCCACAGCACCCATAGGTCTTCTTGTAGTCTTAGGTCAGCTCCACTCCATCCCTGCTGCTGTCCTTGGCGGTCATCCCGTGGACATGGCATCTTCAGTTTGCTAAAGTATTCACGACAACTGAGGCTTTGCCCTCACCAGTGGCCTCATGATATCCCTCCCTTAAGAGACTGACTCTGCCACGTGGTGCCACACTTCAAGTTCTCTCCATGACTCCTTCAGTCCCCCATACTATGTGGCATTCTCTTATACATTGCCAAGTTTGGCTGCCAGCTTGAGATGGAGCCTTGGCCCCTTTGGACCACAGTTTCTGAATGCTGATCAAATCTTCTGGAAGATTTTTGCTGGTCTCTTAGCCGATTTCTCAGCTCCAGTGGACCAGCGTTGACTGTCCTAGTAAAGCAAAGGTTTCACTTCAGCAGTGCTGGTCTCTTCTTAGTCACACCTGATTCTTCATCTCCAACTGATCCGAAGCCATGGAGTCTTAATTCAGATATATCACATTAACAACCTGATAGTCTTTGAGGGACTCTCAAACTTCCTTTTGAAGCATTATAAGACAGCCTCCACTTTCTGCATTTCTCCTCACATTCTTATCTTCCAAGCCCCCACAGGACAGCCATTTAAACTCTCATTTGACACTCAGTGACTTTCCAGTTTGAAGTTTCAAACATTCCCATAATCCTCCCCCCCCCCCCAAAACAACATGGTCAGGTTTTCACAGCAGTAGCTCACAATCTTGATTCTTGTTTCTGTTTCTAGTTTGCTTTCTATTGCTATGATAAAACATTCTGATCAAAAGATACTTGGGAGCCAGAAATGATGTCACACACCTCTAATCCCAGCACTCGAGAAGCCGAGGCAGGGAAGTCTCTGAGTTCAAAGCCAGCCTGGTCTACAGAGTGAGTTCCCGAACAGCCAGGCTACACAGAGAAACATCACCACCACCACCACTATCATCATCATCATCATCATCATCATCATCATCATCACCACCACCATTATTTATGCCCCGGCAATGCTTACACATGCATGGGCAGCCCATTTATGGCGGTTCTCCAGTTGTTCCTATCCTGGGCGGTCCTAGATGCTTGTGTTATTGTCATACCCAGGGTTCCACAGTTTTCCTTTGTGCCATCCATCAGCGTTTTTTGGGCCTTCCTCTTTGCTTTATCCCATGTCCTCCTCCAAGTAGTGCTATCTTTGCATATACCATCATTCATTCTCATAACACGGCCAAACAGAGACTGCTTATTCATTTCCCGGCTGCCCAGACCCAAATAATCACACAGAAACTATATTAATTACAACACTGTTTGAGCAATGACTCAGGTGTATTTCTAGCTAGCTCTTACATCTTAAATTAACCCATTTTTACTAATTTATATTTTCTACGAAGCTCATGGTTTGTTAGCTCTTGCTTCTTGAACTGCCACATGGCATTTGCCTCCTCCGGCAGCTATGTGGCATCTCCTTGACTCCACCTACTCTCCATATATCTCTGTTCGGATTTCCCACTTAGCTTTACTCTGCTAAGCCATTGGCCGAAACAGCTTCTTCATTAACCATTGGTAATAGAACATATTCATAGCATACAGAGGGGAATCCCACATCAGTATCCTGTAGTTTACTTCCTTCTGTAGATGGAGATGTTTCTTAATGCCATTGTCACACAGACTATCTCTTCATGTGACACCTAGAATCCTCCAGAGACATGCCATCTCAAACACATTCAGCTGCTGTTCTGAGGAGCGTTTCATTGTCCAGGTTTCAGAGTTGTAAAGAAGGCAGCTCCAAGACAAGTGTCTCATATGCTTGTAATTTGTAACTTTGTTGTTGTCGTTATGTCTCTTGCTGACCAAACCTTTCCTAATGCCTGGAATGCAACCCTGGCTATCCCTATCTGCTTCTTGGTTTCTGAAATGAGGTTTCCTCCCAGATAGATCTGTGTTTCACCGATGATATAGCACTACTTGCTGAAAGTCCAAATGAGCTGCAGGCCTTTGTAGAGTGGTGGAAGTCAGTGAAAACCTTGGAATAAAAATAAACATTGAGAAGACTGAGCACATGAGAAGGGTGCACCAAGATTCTAACACTGTAGTAAAGAATCAGAACTTCAAGCAAACGCAGAGAGAAACAAACAAACAAAAAAGGAAATTGGCGAGAAAGGGGTTTTTTATTTGGCTTACACTTGTATACTATAGTCCGTAGTTAAGAAAGCTCAGGGCAGGGACCTGGAGGCAGGACCTGAAGCAGAGGCCATGGAGTAGTGCGGCTCCCGAGGCTTGCTCAGTTTGCTTCTTTATACACCCTGGGGCCACCTGGCTATGGGTGGCTTGACCCCAGTGGGTCGGGTCCTCCACAGTCGTTAATCATGAAATATCCCACAGCCTAGCCAGTCTGATGGAAGCATTTTCTCAGTTGAGGTTCTGCTACCCAGACGACGTTAGCTTGTGTCAAGGTGACAAAAATCAACCAGCATGGCAAGTCACATCTTTTGCCTTATTTATCCCGAGTCTCATTTTTAATCACCGTATAATTGAGTTATGTGACATATTCACTGTCCATGCCTGTAATGTGAGTTATTCAGGGTTTGTGTATTCACAGGGTTGCATAACCGCAGCCACAGGTTTAGAACTTTTTTTCTCCCCCTGGGTCCTGCATACTCATTCACAATTGCCCTGTCCATGCCTTCATCCCTTCTCCTCCCTGACCCTTGTAATCGCTATCTACTTCCTGTTTTAGTGGGTTCTTAACACTTGATATCAATGGGGTCATCTGTGATCTTTTGATTCTTTGACTGTGATGTCATCTATATTCATTCATGATATAGTGTGTCTCAGGACTTCCCTCCCCTTTATACTGCTCCAGTTCCCCACCTCCTCTCTGGCTGACATGCGTTACTTGTCTGTCATGGCCATTCTGTCGGTGGCTAGCAAGGCTGACATGGGTGGGGACTGGACTTACACTGAACACCCAAGCCTACAGTAGGTGGAAGCAGGGACTCTGGCAGGGGGCACGTGTCCTAGTACTGCCTCAGTGGGTAGTGTGAAGGCTGCAGTCCACAAAGAAGCTGGAGGGCTCCTGCCTGCAGGCAGCAAGCTGGGTGGGTACCAGGAAGGGCAGGTGCAAAGCTGGGGGGCACCTGTGTGGAGAAGGGAGAAGGAACAGCTCACCCTTGGCATCTGTGTTGAGGTGTTGGCCTGGACCCCTGCCTCCTCCTGGGCCTCATGGGAAGCTCCATGCCAGTTTCCTGCTCTGCTCACCTGCAGATGTCTCTGTCATTTCAGCTGCTCAGCTGGGAAGGAAGGTGGCAGTGGCTGACTATGTGGAGCCCTCTCCCCAAGGTAGGTGAAGGGCACAGGGTAGGGACACAACTCACATTCAGCCTACACCGAGTCTTTCAGTCTCCACTGCCCACAATCTCCCTAGAGTGTGCTGCTCAACATGCAAACATTTCTATCACATTGTTATTTTAGAAATGACTGGTGAGACCTATTGGAGTAATGGATCCATGGTCAAGAGCACTGGCTGCTCTTCCAGAGCACTGAGGTTTGGTTCCCAGTACCACCTCGTGGCTAATAACCAGCTCTAACTCTAGTCCCAAGGCATCTGACACCCTCTTATGGTGTCTCTGAGCACTGTACGCATGTAGTTTACACACAAACATGTACATAAAACACCCATATTTACAAAAATAATAAATAAAATGTTCAAAAAAATTTTTTTAAATGACTGAATATATATATAGGGAACAAATCCATGTGGGAAGACTTCCCTGGGTCAAGTTCAAGTCACAAAATAGCAACCCCTTTAAGGCATTCTGAGCCTGTGGAATAGAAGCCTCTTGTATTCCCTTACATGGGAAGTCAAATCCACTCCTACCAGGGCCTGGGCGATTCTGTGACTGAACACCTCTCTGGTATGTGTATGTGTAAAGACCACACGTGCGTGTCCCCTGAAGCACACATACATAGACACGTACACATACATGCACACACACATACACACTCGCACGCACATACACACACGCACACGGGATGTAGGATATCCTTCTGCATGCTGTGAATATGTGTTGCTTTTATTGGTTGATGAATAAAGCTACTTTGGTCTATGGCAGGGCAGAATATAGCTAGGCAGAAAATCCAAACAGAGATACAGGGAAAAAGAAGGCGGAGTTGGGGGAAACACCAGCAGCCACTGGAGGAGTAAGAAGACAGAGCATCACTGGTATGCCACAGGCCATGTGGCAATACATTGTTTAATAGAAATGGTTTAATTTAAATTAAGAGCTAATAAACCTGAGCCATCAGCTAGACAATTATAATTAATATCAAGCCCTTGAGTGATTATTTTATAAGTGACTATGGGACTGGGCAGGACACAAAAAAGCCTCCAGCTACACATGTGTATACACACATACATGCTTTTTCTGATATTCCAGGTACCAAATGGGGCCTCGGTGGCACCTGTGTCAATGTGGGTTGCATACCTAAGAAGCTGATGCATCAGGCTGCCCTGCTGGGGGGCATGGTCAAAGATGCTCACCATTATGGCTGGGAGGTAGCCCAGCCCATCCAGCACAACTGGTGAGGAACCCTTGCTGTGGGGTCCCCTTGAAAGGGAGATTTTCTGTCTACCACTTATCCCAGGGAGCAGCTCTAGTTCTGGCTTTGGGGCGGGGGGGGGGGGGGGACAGCTGAGATAGTTGGCACTCTTCAGACACTTTTGGTGGTCACTGGAAGAAGAACATGCTAAATTCCCCAGGTAGAGAGAGCCCAGGATTCTATAGCCCCAAACCCTGGTCAGAGGCAGGGAAACACCAGATGGGGAGTGTCAGGCTCCAGTCCTTTAAACACACTCGCAAACTGGGTGTGGCAGTGTGTACCTGTAGTCCAGAACTCAGGAGGCTGATACACGAGGATCTTAAGTTTGAAGCTAGCCTTAGCTACTTAGCAAAACTCTGCCCCCCTCCAAAAATAACAGAAAGTAAAATAACCACACTTCTATTTCTCAGTATTCCTGAGTTTTCTTTCACTGCCCGAATGAACTTTGCAGCCATCTCTGCTGCTGTGGATCTCATGGGTTTTTGTGTGTGTCTACAGGAAGAAAATGGCAGAAGCTGTGCAAAACCATGTGAAGTCCTTGAACTGGGGTCACCGAGTCCAACTGCAGGAAAGGTACTGAAACCCCCAGGACTAAGTGGCCCAGTGATGTGGCCCTGGGAGTACCACCCTCCTGGCCCTTGCAGTCATTCTGTACCTGTGAACATATTCACTGTGCAGCGCAGCCCCTAGCAGTGATAACGTGAGGGTCCTTGGGCCTCAGTGGGGCGAAGACAGGTCAGTGCTGTGGGAAGGGTCGGGATGCCTGAGAGGCCTGGAACTGAGGAAATGACAGCAATGAAGAGACAGGCTAGCTGGATGGCTGGAGCCAGGGGAGAGGGTGAAACAGGCAACAGAGGCCTCAGGCCTGAGCCTGTGGATGCGACTGGACTGATGGGCCCTGTGCAGCATGCGTTCCTTAGACAGCCACTGCGGTCCTCCACAGTTTGGAGGATAGAACCTGGTGAGCCCTAAGTCAGGTGGCAGCAGATCATGAGGGGCAGGGGGTGTTTACAGTTCTCTCTGTGTGTGTACGTACACACACGCCTGCCTGTATATCTGTGCATCACTTGTATGCTTGCTGCCTACTGAGGTCAGAAAAGGGTGTTGGGACCCTGGGAACTGGAGTTACAGATGGTTGTGAGCCAGCATGTGAGTGCTGGGCCTCAAACCCTTCCTCTGGAAGAGCAGCCAGTGCTCCTAACCACCGAGCCATCTCTCCAATGCTGCAGGGGTATCATGTGTTTGTGTTGTAAGGCTGTTCCTTGATTGTCGGGGTGAGTGAAGAAGGTGAGGGAGAGGCACCTGATACTTACTGCTACCATGAGGCCTTTCAGACAGGAGGTTACTCTGCTCACCAAATACCCGTCCCATCATGCCACAGCCTCACCGTGCCTGCTCTCTTGGCCTCTTGGTGCTTTTAGGTGTAGAGGTGATACACATATGGTAGACACTTCAGTTCCCCATGGAGCTTCCCTGGATCCCTCCCCTGCTAGTCACAGCTTAGGGCTCTCAGGATGGTGTCAGTCATGGCTCTGTTGCTGTCTTGGCATCTGTGGTCGCCATGTCTCTGGGAACTAGAGAGACAGGCAAGGGGTTCTTGTTTTTCAGCGCGGTTCCCACTCACACTTGTCACACTAGGGCCACAGGCAGCTGGCCCTGGGTCAGAGCTCTTGTTTCCTTTTTGTTCTTTTATTTAAAAAATCTTTGCATGTGTTTACTTATTTTTCATGTGTATGATGCCAAGTTCCAGAGTCTTCCTCTTAGGGGCCCACATGGTACTGTCTGTCTGACCAGCCCTAGAGGCTGAGTCTGCAGAGGAAATGTTTAAAGAGCCTGACTCTTAGAGACAGGTGTTTACCGGCACTGTGGAGGTGGAGGCAGGAATATCAGGAGTTCAAAGTCATCCTTGGCTACATAGTGCACGTGCTGGCTGGTTTTATATCAACTTGACACAGGCTAGAGTCATCTGAGAGGAGGGAACCTCAACTGAGAAAATGTCTCCATAAGATCAGGCTGTAGGCAAGCCTGTAGGATGTTTTCTTAATTAGTGATTGATGAGGGAGGGCCCAGACCTTTGTAAGTGGTGCCATCTGAGAGTTAGTGACCCTAGGTTCTAAAACAGTGCACACTGAAGGGCAGGGGGTGGTGGCACCTTCGTCCCAGCACTCAGGAGGCAGAGGCAGGCATGTCTATGAGGCCAGCCTGGTCTACATGGTGAGTTCCAGAACCACATAGAGAAACCCAGTCTCGAAAACCAAAAGCAAAAAAAGAGAGCAAGCTGAGCAAGCCAGTAGTCGGACCGTCCACAGCTAGTGCATCAGCGCAAGCCAGTAGTCGGCACCGTCCACAGCTAGTACATCAGCGCAAGCCAGTAGTCGGACCGTCCACAGCTAGTGCATCAGCGCAAGCCAGTAGTCGGACCGTCCACAGCTAGTGCATCAGCGCAAGCCAGTAGTCCGCACCGTCCACAGCTAGTGCATCAGCCCTGCCTCCAGGGTCACGCCCTGTCTGAGTTCCTGCCCTGACTTCCTGCAGTGAGCAGACCTTTCCTTCACAAGTTGCATTTGGCCATATGTTTCCATAACAATAGAAACCCTAACCAGGAGAGTGAATTTGAAGCTAGCCTAGAACACATGGAACCTTGTCTCAAAAAATGAAATAAAATCTTACTTTTATATTTCAGGAAAGTCAAGTACTTTAATGTCAAAGCCAGCTTTGTCGACAAGCACACAGTTTGCGGTGTTGATAAAGGTGGGAAGATGGTAAGTGTCCATTGGCCTGCCTCTTATGGCTCCTCTGGCCCCAGATCCCAGCTTTGTAGGTCTGGGCATTGTTCTGGTGTTAAAGGCCTTTGAGGTCACACTTCTTCAGAGCTGGTGCACAGGTCACAGCCTGAGATCCCAGCACTAGGGAGGCAGAAGCAGGATCTTGGGTCCCAGACCAGACCTAAGCTGAATAGTGGGACCATGTCTCCCCAACACAGACACACATACACGCACACACAGACACATGTGCATGCAAGACATGCATTCTTGAGCACACAGACACATTCTTCACACACACAGATTATTGCATACACAGACATGTACACACACACATACAGACATGCACACTCATACAGACACATGCACACACAGATACATACACACAATGCACACACATGCATATACACAGAAACATGAACACACAGAAACATACACAGACACATGCATGCACACAGATATCTGCACACACAGACACATGTGCATGCAACAATGCATTCCTGAGCACACAGACACATTCTTCACACACACAGATTACTGCATACACAGACACATGTACATACACATGCACACACACAGACATGCACACTCACACAGACACATGCACACAGAGATACTTGCATGCACACAGATACCTGCACACACATAGATACATGTGCATACACAGAAACATGCACACACATAGAAACACAGACACATGCATGCACACACAGAGACACATGCACACACACACAAACAGTTCAAACAGAGCTGGGGATGTAGCTCAGTGGCATTACCTAGCTTCCCTAGCGTGAGTTAGATCAGACTTCAGCTACACATTCCCCTTGTTAAGTAGCTCAGATGTCATGGCTGGCTGTCCTGCAGCTAGGAGTGATGACAAAGATGAGAATCTCTCCCTTCCTACAGTGTTTGTGGGGCTCTGAAGAGGCATAGTGTTTGCAAAGGCCTTCTGCACTGTGAAGTGCTTGGAGCTGAAACACCTCACTGCCCCTCCTGCCTGGCCCTCCTGTTCAGGGGACATTGTGAGATCCCTGTTCTGTGAGACTTAGTGATATGGGCAGAGCACCTCCACTGCACAGTAGGGACCGCAGGAACCACTGCCCAGCCACCCGCAGGCATTCGTGTCTGTTGTTAGCTGAACACGCACTATTTGACCCATGGTTCTCTGTTTCTCCTCAGACGCTGCTTTCAGCTGACCACATAGTCATCGCTACAGGAGGGCGACCGAAGTACCCCACACAAGTGAGTGGCTTGCTGTGGCCCTTACCTGGGCCCTCTACCCTCATTCTGCTGCGATTTTCCTGTCCTATTTCCAGGCCTCTCAGAATCTACCCTGCTGAAATGGATCTTCAGGTTCCACCCCCTCCCCCGCCCCACCTCAGGGTCACTCCACACTGCAGCCTCCTGGGGCCTGTCTCCCTTCACCCCAGTGTCTTCCCTCTTTCTCCCCTTAGTGTCTAATTGTGTTGTCCAGGCTAGATCTGAATACCTGGGTTCCAGTGACCCTCCATGTCAGCCTCCAGAGTAGTTGTGATATCATACCTGGTTTCTAGACTCAGGTGCTTCAGCAAGGATATGCTGTGTGTGCATTTTGATGGCTCATTTCACCAGCATGATGTGCTCAGTGTTTACTCACTGATGTATCAGATCTTCCTTTTGAAGGCTGAATAATATTCCATTTGTGCAAACGCCACCTTTTGTTCATCTAGCTGTCCATCAGGCAGTATCTCAGCTGCTTCCTTTTTTTAGCTGTTACAACCATGATGTGCTATGAACATCCATGTAAAGGGTTTTTTTGTTTTGTTTTGGCTTTTTGAAACAGGGTTTTTCTGTAGCTTTGGAGCCTGTCCTGGAACTCACTCTGTAGACTAGGCTGACCTCAAACTCACAGAGACCTGCCTGCCTCTGCCTCCTGAGTGCTGGGAATTGAAGGCGTGCGCCACCACCGCCTGGTGTAAAAGTGGTGGAGTTTGTTACTGCTTCCCTTGGGTCTTTATTAAGAATGGAAGTTAGAGCTGAGCTGGGCCTGGTCAGCATTTGATCCCCAAACTCTGGAGGCAGAGGCAGGTGGATCTCTGTGAGTTTGAGGCCAACCTGGTCTACAAAGCGAGTTCTGGAACAGCCAGGGCTCTTGTACACATCCTGTCTCAAAAAACCAAAACTAAACTAAACCAAAAATAGTGGAAGTTAGATCACATGATCATTTGACTTACCCTTTTGAGAGACCACCAGCTTGTTTTCCAGAGGCCACACCGTATCTGCTCCCTGCAGCTGTATCTGAAAGTCAGTTTCTGTCCTCTCACATAGCTCAGGTCTTTTGGTGAAAGCAGAGTATTTCAAGTAACTTATATGGTAACACCCACTGGGATTTTCTCATTGCTGGGGAGCTGGTTTTGTGAAGCATTTCTTTTTTGTCGTGTGTGGCCACTGGAGTCTACTTAATTAGCTTAGTGTCAGCTAAGGACTGCAGAGGTTTCCTTTAAAACCAGGAACCATGAAATCTCTGCATGTCTATAGGATCCTTCCGTCTATACTGCAGTCTGCATGTTTGTGGGATCCTTCAGTCTATACTGCATTCTGCATGTCTGTGGGATTCTTCAGTCTATACTGCAGTCTGCATGTCTGTGGGATCCTTCAGTCTATACTGCATTCTGCATGTCTGTGGGATTCTTCAGTCTATACTGCATTCTGCATGTCTGTGGGATCCTTCAGTCTATACTGCAGTCTGCATGTCTGTGGGATTCTTCAGTCTATACTGCATTCTGCATGTCTGTGGGATTCTTCAGTCTATACTGCATTCTGCATGTCTGTGGGATTCTTCAGTCTATACTGCATTCTGCATGTCTGTGGGATCCTTCAGTCTATACTGCAGTCTGCATGTCTGTGGGATTCTTCAGTCTATACTGCATTCTGCATGTCTGTGGGATTCTTCAGTCTATACTGCATTCTGCATGTCTGTGGGATTCTTCAGTCTATACTGCAGTCTGCATGTCTGTGGGATTCTTCAGTCTATACTGCATTCTGCATGTCTGTGGGATTCTTCAGTCTATACTGCATTCTGCATGTCTGTGGGATCCTTCAGTCTATACTGCAGTCTGCATGTCTGTGGGATTCTTCAGTCTATACTGCAGTCTGCATGTCTGTGGGATTCTTCAGTCTATACTGCATTCTGCATGTCTGTGGGATTCTTCAGTCTATACTGCAGTCTGCATGTCTGTGGGATTCTTCAGTCTATACTGCATTCTGCATGTCTGTGGGATTCTTCAGTCTATACTGCAGTCTGCATGTCTGTGGGATTCTTCAGTCTATACTGCAGTCTGCATGTCTGTGGAAGCCTTCAGTCTATACTGCAGTCTGCATGTCTGTGGGATTCTTCAGTCTATACTGCAGTCTGCATGTCTGTGGGATCCTTCAGTCTATACTGCAGTCTGCATGTCTGTGGGATTCTTCAGTCTATACTGCAGTCTGCATGTCTGTGGGATTCTTCAGTCTATATTGCAGTCTGCATGTCTGTGGGATTCTTCAGTCTATACTGCAGTCTGCATGTCTGTGGGATTCTTCAGTCTATACTGCAGTCTGCATGTCTGTGGAAGCCTTCAGTCTATACTGCAGTCTGCATGTCTGTGGGATTCTTCAGTCTATACTGCAGTCTGCATGTCTGTGGGATTCTTCAGTCTATACTGCAGTCTGCATGTCTGTGGGATTCTTCAGTCTATACTGCAGTCTGCATGTCTGTGGAAGCCTTCAGTCTATACTGCAGTCTGCATGTCTGTGGGATTCTTCAGTCTATACTGCAGTCTGCATGTCTGTGGGATTCTTCAGTCTATACTGCAGTCTGCATGTCTGTGGGATCCTTCAGTCTATACTGCATTCTGCATGCCTCTGTCTTGGATCTGCATCAATATGACTAGGATGGAGTTGCCACTCCTGCCTTTGTGGATAGGGGTGGCATGCTTGGGGAGTGTGCATGGGGTCATCTCCTATCCCCACAGATGGTTGTAACCTGAAGATACGGATAAAAGACAGAAAGGCTCCCCTCATGGGATTGAGCTGTTTCTGTAGAATGAGGGTTGCTGTCTGGTCACATGAATTCTCTTTTTTCCACAGATCAAAGGAGCCCTGGAATATGGAATCACAAGTGATGATATCTTCTGGCTGAAGGAGTCCCCTGGGAAAACGTAAGTCTGTCGTGTGTTATGTGGCATATCCGCTCTCTGATCCTACTGGAGACATGGGATCATCCTCTAAAAGAAGGAAAGATGGCCCTGTGTAGACCGCTTTGCAGGACTGCTGGCACCCTGTGTCCTGTGACTGTCTTGAAGGTGATAAGATGTTACAGAGACCGAGCCAGCTGTTGTACAGGGCATTGGTTGTCAGCAGTGTCCCTTGAACCCATGGTGCAGCAGACCCTACTGGGTCCCTCTTGATCATCTCTCCTGTCTGCTTTGTGCATTGAGCATGTTCCACGCTATGGCCAGGTGTGAAGGTGAGAACAGCAGTGTGTACAAGGCACATGTGCAAATGCACCAGCCTGCCCAGAGCTGATACTGGACTCAGTGTGGTGTAGGCTTCCTGCTTGCAGGGACCAGAGTGGCCACAAGAGGGCAATAGAGGCTTGGCTGATAACTATTCACTGCATTGTGCCTTCTCTAGTAAATAGTAGTGAAAAAAAGTACCCCAGTAGTTGGCAGGTGCGAGAGTATGTGTGCATGTGTACACATATGTATGCTTGTAAATATGTGCATGTATGCAGGTGTATATTGTGTATGTTGGAGCATCTGCACAGGTATGAGGATGTGACATGTACATATGCACTGGACTTATTTCAGTGGATGCAAATCCTACCTCTAAAGCCCTGGTGTTTGGGATTGAACCTAGGGTTTCACTAATGCCAGGAAAGCACTTTACCTTTGAAGCTATAGCCCCAGCTCCAAGCTCGTTGTTGTTGTTGTTGTTGTTGTTGTTGTTGTTTTGAGACAGGGTTTCTCTGTGTAGCCCTGGCTGTCCTACAGTTCACTTAGTAGGCCAGGCTGGTCTTGAATTCACAGAGATTAACCTGCCTCTGCCTCCCACATACTGAGATTAAAGGTGTACACCACCATAGCCTGGCTGTGAAGATCCTTTAAATGGATAAAAATTTACTTGTTATTACATGTAGGTATCTTTGTGTGTGTGTGTGTGTGTGTGTGTGCATACACGCGTGTGCATGCATGTACACCTGAGTGCCACAGTGCACACGTGGCAGTCAAAGGCTGATTTGGGGTTTGGTTGTCTCCTTCCACCTTTATATGGGTTCTTCAGATTAGACACAGCAAGTGTTTTTACCCACTGAGCCATTTCATCATGCCCACATGGTTTGTTTGGTGTGTGGCTGCATAGATGCCAGATGTGTGTGTGGAGGTCAGAGCACAGCTTACAGGAGTTGATTTTCTTCTTCCATCCTGTGGGTTGCAGAGGTCAAGATTAGGTTGTTAAGCTTGGTTGTTAGCACCTTTACCTGCTGAGCCATCTCGCTGGCCAAGCCTCTTTCTTTTGAGACAGGGCTCATATTCTTAGTCTGGCTTTGTACTCATAATGTAGGCAAGATGATCTTGGAACTTCTGATCCTCCAGTCTCTACAAACTGGGTTCTGGAATTACAGGCATGCTTCATCATGCCTAGCTGCTTCTTCCTTAAACAAACAAACAAAGACCCAGCTTTTTTTGCTTTATTTATATGTGTGTGTCTGCACAGTCATCAGCCTCGGCAGCTTGTGCCTTTACTCGTGGAGCCATCTTTCTGGCCCCTCCTCCTTTTTACAGCTGGTCATAATACACCGGCATCTCACGGTTTGTTTATTTGCTCCTCCATGGATGGGCAGTGTGAATTGCATTCCTGGGAAGGTGGTACATGGATGTCTGAATCCTGCTTTCCACTCTCTTGAGTGGCATTGGAATTGTTAGCTTATTGTGCTGATCAGACTACCTTCAATAGCCCAATACTGTGTTCCCACTGGTGGTGTTCCTAGTCATGGTGTTCCTAGTCATGGTGTTCCCATTGGTGGTGTTCCTAGTTGTGGTGTTCCCACTGGTGCTGTTCCCACTGGTGATGTTCCCATTGGTGGTGTTCCTAGTCGTGGTGTTCCCATTGGTGGTGTTCCTAGTCGTGGTGTTCCCACTGGTGGTGTCCCCAGTTGTGGTGTTCCCATGTTCCCACTGGTGGTGTCCCCAGTTGTGGTGTTCCCATGTTCCCACTGGTGGTGTCCCCAGTTGTGGTGTTCCCATGTTCCCACTGGTGGTACACCAGGGTTCAGTGTTGCTGCACCTGCACATTTGACCAACAGTGATCTTGACGGTATAAGACCTATAAGGACATCTTTCCTAGAAGCAGAAAAGCTGGGTTCAAGGGCTTGCAGCCTTTGCTGACAGGCTAGCTGCACCCTGTCCCTAATGCTCTGTTGCCTGCTTCTCCCTCATCCCCATAACATGGGCATTGTCTGCTTTTTTGTGAGACACAGAGTGGATTGGCTGTCTTCCCGTTCCCACATGTGACTGCAGTTGCTGCTGTCTAAAGCCCCTCCCTCAGACTGATTCATGATGACTTCCACTGGATTACCAAACTATGATTTGCCTTTTGTCTTTTATTATTATTATTATTTTAAAAATTAGGGACTGGGGAGATTGCTCATCAGTTGAAGAACTGGCTGGTCTTCCAGTGAACCTGTGTTTGGTTGCCAGTACCCACATGGCAGCTCACACCTCTCTATAACTCCAGTTCTAGGACTTCTGACACCCTCACACAGATGTACATGCACACAAAATAATAATAAATTCTAAAAATATTTATTTTATGTCTATGAGTGTTTTGTCTGCATGTATATATGTATAGCATATACATGCCTAGTACCCATGAAAGTAGAATAGGACATCAGATCCCCTAGCACTGGAGTTATAGTTATAGCCACCCTGTGTGTGCTGGAGTCAAAAGCATCAAGTACCTTAAGCCACCGAGTCCTCTCTCCAGCTCCTGCCTTTTGTCTTCTGCTTTTTTCAAACACTTATGCATTTCTGTAGGTTTTTGAGACAGTCTCACCTTGTAGTCCTGCTGGTCTGGAACTCATCCTACAGCCTAGGGCGACCTCAAACTTGTGAGTCTACTGCCTCAGCTTGCCAGGTGTGCAGTGCCACTGCCCCATCTCTCAAGTCTTTGCCCTTTTTTTTTTTTATCTTTTGCGGTGCTGGAGCTCAAATGCAGGCCCTTACACATACTAGCCAAATGATCAATTCCCACCCAAGGTTTTAATTTCTATGTCAGAACAATTAGCATTTTCTTTTATGCCATAATTATTTCTAGGTGTGGGGGATCTGGACTTTCCCAGGGCTTTGCACCCAGAGCACTGCCCTGCTGAGCTCCAGCCCTGTCTGCTGGTCTAGCCTTGACTGTCTGCTAGAGTGAACACATTCGGATTCCATGGGTGTCTTTTCATGGATTTACAGCCTCTCAAATTCAGAATGTCCGTGTGGGGATCAACCTGTGGACCTTGGCCTTGTATTTGGTTGGGTCCCCCACCCTGATCTCTTCCTTATCTTCCAGCCGGTTCAAATATCAGAGATGTCCCATGTCCTATACATAAAGATTCTTTGTAACTTATAGATGTACAAATAATTTCTTTCTCTTTTAGATGTAACCTAGACCTCTCTTTGCTCTTAATGACTTTTAAGAAAAAGGGCCTGTCCCCACCCCAGCTTGGTCTTTGGTTTGCTTTGGTTTTTAGCCACCTCTGAGTGGGTGGTTTTTTATGTCTTGGGCTTGGTTGCCCTTGTCTGTGGAGCTGGGCTGCTGTGGTGCTCGCTGGCTTACCTGTGGCCCCTGCTGCCTGTCTGTAAGCAGTGCTGCTGCTGGGCATTGCCACTAAGCCTGTTTCACTCCCTCTCTGTTTTCCTGCACCCTGACTTCTTTGGGTAGTTCTTCGTCTCCTATCTTCCCATGATGCTCTTTGTGCTGGACCCAACATGAACAGCACTGGAGCTGCAGTAGCCCTGGACGCTGGCCCTACTCTCCATCTCTAGTCTAGTCTGAGGCCCTTTTCTGGGCTCTCTCTAACGGTCATAATTCTCTGAGTTCTGGTCGGCCCCGTTTCTGGTAAGCCGACCCAATGCTGTGCATGTAGTGCAGCCCAGCAAGAAAGCACCTTCCAAGCCCAACCCCGCTAGTCCAGAAGTGGGACCTCTCCCCTGTGGCTGTGTGAGGGGCCGGGGGGGAGCTGGCTCAGCTGAAAAGATATGGCCCTCAGATAGTTTAGTCAGGAACAAAATGGCAGTATTTATTTTCTCCAGAAAAAAAACATTTAGAGTTTTTTTTTTTTAAGCTCCTTCGTGTAGATGGAATCTAGGTATGTTATTGTTTAAGAAAAAAAGTGTTTGTGGTGCATCAGTCACCCGTTTAGTTCTGAGCATGATTTATGTGAGGAAATGGTTTTTTTTTTTTAAAAAAAATTAAGCTGGAGATATATCCCTGTACGATGCTTCTGTGAAAATGTGGCTTTGTCCAGGCTGTTAATGCAAGTTGTAACAGTGCGGCAGGGGAGGCAGTGTTTACATGTTACATTCCTCCGCGCAGTCAAAATAAGCCTGGAGGGTCTACAGTAGCATTTCTGTATTTTATCAGCTTGGGCTGGGGCAGAGGGGGAGGCCCTGCTCACACTTGGAGGGGCTGTTTCTGCTAGATTTATTTGCCTTATAAATATTCCCTGTGTTTATTTTAACTCCCCTTTAAAATGGAGCTGAAATTAATATGGATCCCAGGGCTGTCCCTATGGCCCCAGGGTGCCTCCCGGAGCCGGGTGACACTTTGACATGGCTCATCCAGGAGGCCAGGTCAGCAACCAAAGGGTACATGGCACCTCTGGGCCTGGGCCTGCAGTGGGCACTGTCTGCTGGCTGGCATTTGTTGAGGAAGGACCCCAGAACCATGGTAGGATCAGCAGGATTTCAGAGCTTTCCTTCCTCTGTCTACCTGGGCACAGGCAGCAGCCAGGACTCATTTTCTAGTGTGTGTATGCGGGGTGTGGTGACAAACGCCTGCTAGTCACCCATGAGGTGGGTTGAGCTCAGCGTGGTAACTACAGCTGTCTGGGCTTCCAGGATTACCTCCCACTGCCTTTGCTCCTGGGCATCAACGGAGGGACCTCCTTCCTCCTTGGACGACATCTGAGTCTCAGAGAGCCCAGGGCTGGCCAGATGGCAGAGATGAGGCGCTTATGTCTGAGCCCTGTCCATAGAAGACATGGTTAAGTGACACCCTTTACCCAGCAGCTGGATGCTGGCCAGGCGAGGTCACACCTGTCAGCTGTAGTAGATGGAGCACCTGGCTAGAACCCAGGGTCTTAGCAACTTCATAGAAAGAACCCCTGAGCTTGCAAATGTTGTCTTAGACTCCTTGTCCTGTCTTAGAGGGGCTGAAGCTGGGCAGTATGAGGCCCAGGGTAAGACACCATGTTGGCACCTGCCCACTCTTGGCCACCCAACTACCAGTGTATGTTGGGCCTGGTTGCCTTTTACGTTGCTCTTTGCCAAAAATCTAGGACAAGCTGGAGAAGGGATGAGGTAGGGAGGGAGACCAGAGTGCAGGGCTCCTTTGGGAAAAGTAGGGAGTGAGATAGTGGCCACTGAGGGCAGGCTACCACTGCCAGTGAGGAAGTGGCTGATGCCCTGTGGAAAAACTGTCCCACTGACACAGCAAGGCCCTGACAGTGAAGGATGTAGGTGAGAAAAGTGAGCTTGCTCCTTAACCCTGCTTTAGGGATGTGGGAGTTGGCACTGGGATTCACTTACAGATAACAGGTAGCTTGAACCGGGTGTGTAGGGACAGGGAGTGGCAAGAGCTGGCCCTGCCTCTAACCCTGCAGCTCAGACTGTCTCCCTGTACCCTCATATCTCCAGAAAACCTCTGTGCCCCACATTTCTCAGGCCTGACCCCCCCACCCCACAGCTGACCTGGCCCAGCATTTCTGACCTCTCTTTTCTGGATATCCAAACCACGAAGCAGGGTCCTCCCACAGGCACTCTCTTCCACATCCCCTTGCCCCCAGCAGGCTGACCAGTGGGTGCTGTTGCTAGGCTCACTGTTTCTGGTTCCTGAGCTGGCACACCCAGGATGGTGAGGAGGCCGCAGTGGGTGAGCAGCTGGCTCCACAGCTTCTCCTACACTGGGCCTGAGCCCCAGGAGCTGTGTCCAGGTAACAATTACAACCTGCTTGTTCCTGCTGTCCCTTCACACTGTGTCTCGTCCCCAAAAGGCTTACAGAGCTTGGGAGGCAATCTCTCCCTCTGCTATTAGTCCCATTCAAACGGTCCTAGCTACACACTAACCACACTAGCCCTGGAAATGGTGGTGACTGAGGCCAGCCCATGACAATCTACTCTCATGTACCCGTGCCAACCTGAGGTTCTCTGTCTCTGGGCACTGTGGAGCTGAGAGTGTTTTGCGTTATGAGATAGGGTCTCTAGTGCATGCTAGTCTGGAGCCTGCTGTGCAACTGAAGCCAGTCTCCGTGTCATGACAACCCCACCTCCCTTTGCTGAGAGCTGTGACTACAAGCGTGGGGCAGCATACTGGACAAGAGAATTTTAGACTGGCTGATTTAATGCCGCCATCCGAGTTGGTCTGACCCTCACTAAATTGGGAAGCTGCCCAAGGTACTATGACCATTTTTCTCCCGTTCTAAGCGCAGGAGTTAGAAAGGTACATTTTATCTTAGAAGAGCCACTTAGTTAGAGCCATGGCTGCACAATATTCTCATTTTCTGCCCAGCTTCTGACTCTGTTTCATGTGGTGCTCTGGTGAGGCAGCAGGGAGAGTGGCTGTCAGCTTGGGGCTTGATTCTCAGCTTTTCTGCTTGTTTGCCTGTGTGGGGCCAGGACCTTGGGTAGCTCCCACTACTCAGGGCTTGGTCCAGGGGTAGACCCTAGAGGTTTGGGTGGTACTGGCAGGTCCAGGCAAATCTGGAGCCAGCTCCACTGGGATGGAGGATTTGTGGTGTCTCCTCTCTGGAGCTGCTTTCCTGGAGAGTCTGTGGCTCTATAGTGTTGACTGGCACTTCCTGGACTGGCAGTACTACCAAGGAACCAGGTGCTCCTATGAGACTGTCACTTGTGTGGGTGTGCCTCCTGGAGAGAGGATTAGGGTCCTGCCGGCTGAGAGGCAGACTGAGCACCCTGTAAGCCTAGCTTCACAGGTCTGTGTTAATGCCCTTGTTTCTGCTTCCTCCTCCCTTTCAGTTCTGACAAGCAAGCCACCCTGTGATTAAACTAATCTCATGCATCCATGGAGAATGTTGGCACATTAAAAGGCACAGACACACAGACACACACACACACAGACACACACACACACACACACACACGGGGGGGGGGTAGGGGGAGGGAATTAGGTTCAAGGCTACCAAGGTATAAGATGGTGACTTCTGGTTGAGCAGACAAAGATCTGACCCCAGGGTCTTTAAATACAGTGTTAACTCTTGAGCTTCCAAACCTTCCTCCAGCCTGCCAGCACCAGCACCAGCACTGCCATCCCTTGCGGTTGGCTGCAGCTACACTGGTCACTGTGCCTTGCAGCTGGTCCTGGGTGAGTGTGGCCAGTAGAAGTCAATCTACAGCTTCCACCTCTGGGAACTGACTCAGGATCTGGAAGCTTCATTTTGTCTCTGCTTTTGTTCCAGTCTTCTCCTCCCCACTTTCTGTTTTCAAGGGTCCACCCTGGCTTCAAACTCCCTCTGTGGCTCAAGTTGATCTTCCTACCTCCACTTTCAAAGTGCTGGGATTACAGGCAGGCATGACCATTCCTAGAAAGAACGTCAGTCCTCTGGTTTCTTTTGTTCATCTTTGAAAGGATAAATGTTCCCATTAATTGGTCAGTTAGAGGAAGAGGTGGAGTGAAAACCAACGCTACTGTCACCAGGACTCATAAAACAAGTGGCCCAAGGTCACTGTCCATTCAAGCAAGATGTGAGCTTTTGTGGAGATTCCGTGTGTGTGTGTACTCAAAGCTCCCCCACCCCCAGGAATGTGCCTGCCTGTGGGTGTCTGCCTTCCCTTGTGTGCTTTGGAGTTGGCAATTTGGAGGTGGTGGCCTGAGGGCTGGGGGCACCTGGGAGATGGCTCTCCACCTTCTGTGGTGGGGCCACCTCAGGAGGTCCACAGTGCTCGTGGGCTCTGCTAGAGCAGATGGCGATCCCTGGCTGCCCGCCCACCCATCTCCCACACCCAGCCTGCTTTGTGGGAGGCGGGGAGGCACACGTGGACTGCAGAAACAGAAGAATCAGATTCTGGAAACTGTTTGCTTCGTACTCAGCAATGTGGTAGGAGGGCCTAGAAATGGGGGTTGGGGTTCCAGCTGTCCTGGGGAGAGTCTGAAGGGAGCTTGAGATAAGTAGAGAGGCCCAGTCACCAACAGAAGGACTGTACTGGTGCTGCCCCTCTAGGCTGGGTCTCCACAGCTTGTTGGAAGGTGGGGGCTGGGTCCAGCATGCTCTTCAAGGCGCTGAGAACAAAGTTACTGCTTGTTAGACGCTCAGACCTTCACCTTCCATCCTACAGGTGAGGCAGGGTGATTGAAGCAGCTTAATTCCGTTTGCTTCTTAAGTAACTCAGACTTTCATATCTTAAATGGCTCAGACCTCTCACTATATACATCAAATCCAAAAAGTGTTAGGTTTTATATTTTGGAAAATGTCTCTACCGGAACACACGTTGCACCTGTGTGGGCATTTGCAGGCAGACAGATGCACACTTGCATCCTGTGTATGTTTCTTTGGCATGGCCAGTTCATTGGGGGACCAGGAAAGTGCCTCTGTTCTGCTGTCCTGCTTGGGATCTCAGGATCCCCTGTCCATGTTCATCACATGCTGAGTGGGCTTGTATGACCAGCTGGGGCCACCTTGTACTCAGCCAGTCAGTGTAGTTCTGTCCCCAGCTCCTGTGCAGAAGCAGCATGCCAGATGGTTCCCGCAGGGCACCTGCACAAGTATTCTGAGGGATCCGCCGCTTTTTGAAATGGAATTATATCATTAGTACTTGCCAGGATTAGTACTGACATCAGGCTTATCCATCCTTACATCACCTGCTCTTGTTCAAAGACTGAAGGGGTGATCTGACGAGCCCACCCACATGCAGCCGCCCTGGCTGGGAATCCTTGTTTCCTCAGCCCTTTTGCATGAGTGTGCACATGTGTGCCTGTGTGTTTTGCATGGGTGTGCATGTGAGAGGATATGGACAGGTGTGTGTGACCACTTGTCTATACTAGTATGTTCACAGTGTGTATGTGCGTGCAAAGGACTTTTCATGTTTGTTTGTCCCTATATGTGCATGTATGTGGAGTGTGGACCTGGCCACAAGAGAAGATTAAAATGACTGTTTTCAGTGAGTTAGTGTCTTGTTCTGACTCTGCGGTGTGCGTGGGGGGGGGGCAGGAGAGAGGGAGACAGAGGGGAGAGAGACGGGGGAATGCCGGGACAGTAGGACTGGACAGACAGATCTGGGCTCTACTCATGGGGAGCTGCTTCCTATAAGCCTCTTTCCCCATTCTGGCCCTCTTAATGTCCTACCAGGTCATTCCTGCTTCCATCCTGGCTCAAGAGGCAAGACTCATCTGTGGGCAGAAGGAAAGCCTTGTGCTTCTGAGGGCCATCTCTCAACATGTCCACCAGTGCCTGGTGCTGCCTATGCTTTTCACAGGCCAGGTGTCATTTGTCACTGACCGTGCAGCCTTCACCACCAGGCAATTTGCTGGTTCAATAGCACTGTTTGCTGTGTTGTATTTCATAGCTGTAGCTTTTAGGAAGCGGGTTCTATACCTTGACATCACCTGTTTGAACAGTCAGCCTCAACTGTCATTGCTTATGAGTAACTAGCAAGAAGGCTACAGGGCCCGTCTTCATCCCAGCCTTGCAACAACAGCGTGTAGCCTTGCTAGGACTCACTTTGTGCTCTTTGCTGTTTTCCTCCACAGGTTGGTGGTCGGAGCCAGTTGTATCCTTTGCAGAAGTGCAGATGGCCATCCTTAGGAATGATGCTCCGCCCCTTTACTATTCTCCCTCCCAGGAGATACTTTGTTTTCTTGCATGGGGACTCAACTGAACCTGTTAGGGTTGGGGGTCTGGGCCCAGGGAACTGTTTGGGGCTGACCTTTGAAGGCTACTGCTTCCTGAACCTCACACTAAGCTTGCTGAGACAGCTGGAGAAGGCTGCAAGGCGGTCGCAATGGCTGTGATGAGCATCTCCCTTGAGAGCAGCCCTGCTGACCTCATCCCTGCAGGAGAAGCAGTCAGATCAGGAAGGGTCAAGAGGGGAACCCTAAGGGACTCAGGGTCAGGACAGGATCTAGAAGGAAGATGAAAGCCCCAGGGCTGAGCCTAGGAGCACAGGCCACGAGCAGTGCTCTGCAACTCTGCTCCAAAGTTCTTCTCCCCTGAAGGTTGAGACTAAACACCAGAGCCGGATGGAAGTCCTGTGGAGGCATAAACTTGTTTGGCCTGTGGGTGCTGTTGGGAGAGCTTGCAGCTGGGACTGGCAGCTCTATGTACTTGAGTCCCGGGGCCCTGGGGATCTCCGAAGCTTTCAGCAGAGTCTCCTCCAGTGCTGAGCAGGAACAGGGGCCTGGGCAGTGGGAGCAGGGTCCAGGCTCTGTTGCCCCTCTGCTCCCTAACTCACAATCAGTTAGTGTTCCTTAGCTTGCTGCTGAAGACGTAGCCCTAGAGTGTGCCGGCTTCCTCACAGGCATTGGACTGGATACCACGGTCATGATGCGCAGCATCCCCCTTCGCGGCTTTGACCAGGTAGTGCCCAGGAGCCCCTGCTCTCATCTGGCCTCGGCTTCTCCCATGAAGCCACATTCTTTTTTTTGGCTACCCTACACTGCCCCAAGCAGCTGTAGGTGTGTCCTAGGGGAGAGGCCTGAATCTTCAGAAACGGTTCTCAAAAACCAGGTGGCCTAGTACGAGCCTGTACTCCTGCCACTTGAGAGGCTGAGGCAGGAGAATCATCTGAGTCCAAGAATGGAGGCCAGCCTAGGTAGTATTTCAAGTCCTATCCCCCAAAATAAGTCACCCATTAAAATCTAAGTTTGAGTTTGTCATTGAGATGCCAAATAGTCTATGTCCTGTACTGTAGTAGGAGGCCACTTGTTTGTTCCTGGCTGCTCAGTCTCCCTAAATAACCACTCAGAAACTGTACTAATTAAACCACTGCTTGGCCAATCACTATATCATATTCCTAGCAAGCTCTTACATATTAAATTAACCCATTTCTATTCTTTTATATTTTACCACAAGGCTCATGGCCTACCAGCAAAGTTCCAGCTGGCAGCTCCCATCTTTCCCCTCTGGTGGCTACATGGTGTCTCTTTACTCTGCCTTCTTTCTCCCAGCATCCAGTTTAGTTTTCCCTGCCTAGCTCTATTCTACCCAATCACAGGCCGAGGCAGTTTCTTTACTCATTAACCAATAAAAGCAACACACATACAGAAGGACTTCCCACACCACTCTACCAAAGATTATCCAGTCCTTGATCATGCTAAACTCTGATGAGAGAAGCCTGGCAAAGACAGCTGAATATGTAATACACTGGGTCCATGGTCTCATGACCCCTGCTTCCATCACCCTACCCTACAAACACCTTTCCATCCCCTGCAGCTGTGTGACTTCATCCTAAAGCTGTGCCACTACAGCCGAGGGTATGCATACCAAGCCCCTCTACAGGGAACAACATCTGGGGAGCCTAAGGGTTTCCTGCTTTTGGGGGACATGATAGCAGCAGACAGGCTGCAGATGTATAAGAAAGGGGCCTGCAGGGAAGAGGGCTGGAGTCTCAGGCCAGGTGGCAGTAGGCGCACTGAGCACTGAGCAGGCCCTTAGTTCCCCTTAGAGACTTGACGTCTGAGTCCGCCAGGCATCTGGTGGCATGTAGAGTGTTAAGCAGCTAATGGGTCAGTTCCTTGGTTTGTGACAAATTGAGATTTGATCCCTGATGTAAAGGGCTCCTCATACATGTGATCCAGCATGAACCCCCTCACTCAGGCAGATAGCACAGGTTTTAAATGGTGGCTGTTTATGACCTCCAGGCAGCTGTGTCTAGTCTCTGCTGTTGGCCTGGCTTAACTGCAGAGCTGTATATGGACTGGCCAGGCCACAGTGAGGCCTGGTGACACATGGGGCCCTGTGGGCTAGGAGCTGATTGCAACACCTTCACCACCCCCAATCCGGGCCTACATTGCTGTTCTTGCATTTCCTGGGACTCGGAGTCTTCTGTCAGCTCCCCCAGCTTTCTGATGGCAGTGAGGGGACGTTGGTGACTCCCAGTGGAGACCTGGTGGGGAGTGGTAGGCCAGCTACTTGAACTGGGACTGAGAGAGGAGGCTGAAACTAAATATGCCCTGACCAGTCTCAGGTCTGGGAAGTGGGAGCCAGGAGGTACTTGGCCTCTCAACTTGGCCTCCAGAATCGTAGAACAATGGGACCCAGGGGTGGGGGTAGTGAGTATCCCATCTTCTCTGGGCAGAGTCCTGTTTTGGCCCTGCCGGGCATTTGAGAGCAAGGTGGAAGGCTAGGGTGCTCTCAGTACCTGCTGCCAATAATGACCTGGTCCTCATGGTATCTTCTTGTGCTTTGCAGCAAATGTCATCTTTGGTCACAGAGCACATGGAATCTCATGGTACCCGATTCCTGAAAGGCTGCATCCCCTCCGTCATCAAAAAACTCCCAACTGGCCAATTGCAGGTCACCTGGAAGGACCACGCCTCTGGCAAGGAGGACACAGGCACCTTTGATACTGTCCTGTGGGCCATAGGTAAGGATGCGGCGAGCCACGCATACACTCCATAGCTCAGGGGAACCAGCAGAACCTTCCCTTGGAAGAGGCGTCTTCACCTTCCTGTCCTCCCTCCTGGGTGCTCCACTCTGCTCACTCCTAAGCAGGTTGGCCACTGTCTGGTACACCTTGCAGGCCACTGTGGAAGCTGTGGACACAGTACCTACACCTGGCTGTCCCAGACACACTATGCCTTTCTTTCTTTCCCCATTGCCATGTGCTGTTCTGGAAAGCAAACCAAAGAAGAGGTTTGGTGGTGTCACCAGGCATAATCCTTCAGGATAGGTGTGTGAGGCCTTCCACAACCCTTCATGGATTGTTTCTAAGGCTTCAGCATAAACCCTAGAGATTTCATAGAGGGCTTAAATTTTGATAGATCTATCTTGAATGAATTCTATGTTTTCTTCATAGCATTATAATTTCAAGCTGGTTTTTTGTTTGCTCACTTTGAGGCAGTGTCTCATATAGCCCAGGTTAACCTCAAGTTCCATTGTAGCCAAGGATGAGCTAGAACTCAGCTTCCTGTCCCTGTGACCCAAGTACTGGGATTGTAGGCTTGCACCATCACACTGGATTTACGCCAGTTGTTTTTCTTATAAAAATGATACATAGAGAGCTGCGGAGCTAGGGAGGCAGAAGCAGGTGGACCCCTAGGACTTGCTGGATAGGCAGCCTAGCCTGTTCCGTAAACTCTAGCCATGCCTCAATGAAACAAGGAGGACAGCCCCTGAGGAAAGACACCTGAGGTTACCATCTGGCCTTCACACATATGCACACATATGCGTGCATACCGGCATACACATGTGTTTTCACAGGAACACACAGTGACATATTTTTAGGTTTTAAAAGTGGCAGTCATACGTATAACATGAAGTGTTCTATTTTATTTGGTACCCAGCTCTGAGGCAGCAAGAGCATTCACACTACTGTGCAGCTACCACCACATCTGTTTGCAGAGCACTGTCCCGCTCCAAAGCCCCTGGTTTACTGCATGTCAGCTTCCTCCTGCCCTGGCATCCACCACTCCACTTTCTATCTTAGTTTGATGACTCCAGGAACTCATAAATGGACTCTTACAGCATTGACCTTTTTGTTTCTGGCCTGAGTCACTTATCATAATGTCCTCAAGGTTTATCCATGTGCTAGCATGTGTCATAATTTCCTTCCTCTTTAAGGTTGAACAATTTTGTTTATCCATCTGTCTGTTGATGGACACGCAGGCTGCTTTCACCTTTTGGTAATTGTCAGTACTATTGCAGTGAACACAAATGTCCACAAGCTAGCTGTGTTGATACCGGCCAGAGGATGTGGTTCATTAACAGAGGCTTGCCTAGCATGTCCCAGGCCTGGGTTCTATCCCAGCAGGTGTGCTTTGACTGTCGCTATGTAGCCTTCTTCTTGTCCTGCTTGCCATGGATGGTAGGTCCAGCTTTTCATGGGGATGAAGGCCTAGCAGGCGAGGCTGTACATACTTAGCTGTTGCTGACTTTGCTAGATAGATGCCAGGGGAATGCCTACAGGGTCAGAGTCTATGTGGTAAGGGTTGAGGAGGCTCAGCCAGCTGCCAATGGCAAGAATAGAGATCCAAGATGCTGTTCCTATCACAGGCATGCTGGGAGAGCAGCATACTGGCCGTGGTGAATGGGGTTCTTAATGGAGCACCATGGGTCCTTATTGGTGAGGTAACGTATGCACACCACATCCCCATGTGAACCTCATTGCGAATACTTTCTAGTTTGGGTTTCTAGTTTTCCTGACTTTCTTATGAATTCACACATTGACATAGGGGAAATGTGGATCAACAGAAACTTACCTTAGAGCTTTGTCCCAGATTATCTGGGTCTCTGGAGTCTATCTAAAGTGAGCTAGGACTCAGAAACCAGATCACCCTGGAAACTTCTTTTTGCTCCATCTCAATAAGACAGGTGGTCTCCAGGTGTGCTAGAATGGACTTCCTAAGTAACAGGGATGCATCGCAGAGCAATGTTTCTGGAAATAAACTTTCTCCTGAGTTGTTCAGAGGAGATGGACTGGTTCAGATTACACAGAAGAGGATGCGAATGTGGGCCTGAGTGCCCCAGCACGAATACAGTGTCACCCTAGTCAGAGCTGACAAAGAGTATGCTTTTAAATAAATTCATTGTGAACAGTACAAAAGATTAGGTGATGGGCCGGGTGGTGGTGGTGCACGCCTTTAATCCCAGCACTCAGGAAGCAGAGGCAGGCGGATCTCTGTGAGTTTAAGGCCAGCCTGGTCTTCAGAGCTATTCCAGGATAGCCGGGGCTGTTATACAGAGAAACCCTGTGTCACAAAACAACAGCAACAACAACAAAAACAGAATAAAACGAAAAAAGATGAGGTGACATCTTAGACCCCAAAGTGTCTGGTTTATCTTGAACTTGTAACTGGCGAGGAGACAGCTTTTTCTTGCCTCCCCCTCCCCCGTCTCTTTTCCTCACCTTGGGCACATGGAACTCTGTCTTACCTTTGTTTGTTGTTTCGCTTGTTTGATTTGTTCTTTGTGATAGGGCCTCCTCCATAGGACAGACTGATTAGAACTCACAGTGTAGCCCAGACTAGCCTCACACTTGCAGTCCTGGGCCACCACAGTGCATCACCATGCCCAGCCCTTGTCTTGTCACTCGACCATGTGGCCAGGTGCTGTAGGGTCTGTGCCTTTGCAAAGTCTGGTTCCCCTGGTTCCAGGGGGTCTTCATCAGGCAGAGCCTCTGTCCCTCCCTTGCTGGGAGTCTGTTCTACTTTTTTCTATTTTCAAAAAGAGTATCCCCCAGACACGCTGCAGGAGTGATTGATGCTGGGGGTGGAAGCTTTTCGAAGTCCTTGGCCTCTGACCCTGCTTCCCCAGGGCTGTGGCAGTGGCGGCAGCGGTTTCTGGCACGCCTTCTGGGTGGTGGGGCTGGCGCTCGGGCATGTGCTGACTTCACCACCCCCATCTGAGCCAGGTTTTATAAACATTCAGCAGCCACTTCCCACTTGAACAACTGGGACTGTTTTCTGAAGTTTGCACTGATAAGCCTTTAACAAAGCATTATTTCTGCTTGCTATAAGATGATGCACTCTGAGAGGTTAAAATAAAACGCACTGCTGCATAGCTGGTACCTCAGACATCCCTGTGGATCATGCTTTGCATCCCAACAAGCTGGACTTTGAGGGACATTTAAGAAAAGGGATGGACACTCTTCTGGGCCCCCATGACACCTATGGCCAGGAGAGGCCCCGCACCCTATACCTGAGGGGGCCAGTGTTCTGTAGGCAGTGAGATTGTGAGACTGCAGCCATGGCAAAGTGGGGCTGCCCTCTGGAAGCCAGGAGGGGCAGTCAGCCTTTTCCTCCACACAGCCTTGATCTCCAGTGGTGGATTAAACATATTAGCAGTTAAAGCAGTTAATTGCTGTGCAGGGGCCCCTCATTGTTTGTCTCTGAATCACCCGCCCACACCAGGTGTCTCAGATAATAGACTGGGAACCTCAGCGAGGAGGATTTCCTGTCTGCAGATGTGCCGATTATGGCGCTGAGTGAAGACAGTCAGCCTGCAGTCCAGGCAGGCGGGATCTGCTCTGCCTAGCCAGGAGTTAACCAGTTGTGGCCTGAATCGGTGCTGTCATGGGAGCTGGCCCAGGCCAGCCCCCACAGATGCCTTCTCTGAGGTCTGGCTGTACTTCAGCTTGAGCTGAAACTTGGTTTTAAGGAAGGCATGTGGAGCCTCTGGAGAGCAGCCTTGGGAAACTGAGCGGAGACTGACCTTTGCCCTTGGCTGCCAGAACACAGCCAGGCAGTTCTCTGCTCCTGCCCAGGAAAGACAAGGCTGTGGCACATTCATTCCTGGGTCACAGGACTCCTTACCAGCATGTGGAACAGGGGCTTTGCTGCGCCTACATAGTCCGTATTAAGAGCTGGGGACGACAGTGCCTGAGGAACCTGCCTAGAGAGGAAGAGTGGCAGGTGAGGCCTGGGGGAGGAACTCGCCTGGTTTTCACCCCGACCACTAAGCCATTTCTTCCTGCTCGGGCTTCATCTTAGACAACCTAGTATCTTGTCTTCATTGTCATCATCTGCGTGAGTCAAATCTAGGTTTGGGCCTCTGAAACGGTGTGAGAGTAGCCAGTCAGTCCTGGCTGTTAGGCTTGGGGCTAGACTTCCTAGCTTCTGTCTGACTCCATGTGTAGGTCATCCACCCAGTATGGGCACCTGGCCCACATCCAGGGAGGCAGGGCACAGGGAAGCTGTGTGGGAACACCCAGTCTTGGGACCCAACCTCAGCCCAGGATGCGCTATGTAGTCTGGCTCTCCATTCCCACCCAGGACTACCTGTTTATGTATGCAAATGACATGCCCGTATGACCGGCACTGTCACGCTAGCCCTCCCCAGTACTGAGTGCCATGCAGCAGGGACAGGGGTAGGAGAATAAACAGAATCGAGCTCCACACGGGTGGACACTTAGCACTAGGAGCGTCCTGAGCTCAACAAATGAGAAGGCCAGCTTTGGGCTGCCTGAAGGTTTTGAGAGGTGGCTTGGTCCCCGGCACTGGGTGCTGAGCTAAGACTCTGAAAAGGAGCAGAGCTTGGACACACTAGCAAAGGGTCTCCCTACTGTGTGTCTTGTAGGTGACAGAGTGTTCCTGGGGCCCTCAGCTGTAGGTGGGCCCAAGCTATGAGTCAGGGCCATAATAAAAAAAAAAAAGAGAGAGAGAGAGAGGAAAGGGAAGAGGTTTGGGTTTAGCAGGAGACAGATGTACCATGCTGGAGGTCCTGGGTTCAATCCTCAGAACTAAGTAAATGATTTAACAATGAAGGGAGCTGGCCTGGTGGCTCTCACCTGTAAACCCTACACTCCGAGGAAGAGGGATTGCCATGATTCCAAGGGGAACATGGGCTATATAGGGAGTTTGGAGCCTGCCTGAGCTACAGAATAAGACTCTACCCCCCAATACCTCACTCCAAAAAAGACTAAAAGGCTAGGGATGTAACTCAGTTGGTAGAGTGTTTGCCTGTCAATCACATAGCCCTTGATTGAGTTAGTCTCACAGAAACTGGGCATAAACAATTGCATACCTGTAATCCCAGCACTGGAAGGCAGACAGGAGGATCAATTCAAGATCATCCTCAGTGGCACAGTGAGTTGGAGACTAGCATGGTTTACATGAAACCCTGCCTACAAAAAGAACCCATGAACACAGATAATAAGTTGAAGAGCAATTTAAAAACAAAACAGCCTAAATGGAACAGGCAAGCAATAGGCCAGGCTCAGGACATTTGAGTAGCACTGGGGGCTTCATGGGACCGTTGCTTTCCACACAGGCCTTTGTGGAGCTCAGACTATCTCAAGGCCACAGCATGCATTTCTCTGTCCAACTCTGTGCCACCTGGTGTGGCTATAGCAGTTTGGATCACAGCCCCTCATCCACCCTCCCTGTTCCTGCTGGCACTTAAATCTCACCTCATTTCACGGATTGCCCTTCCCTGGTGGGAACATGTGCTGTAGGCAGGCATGAAATTGGAGGGCATGCTCGTTTAACTAGCGTGGATCATAGAGGCGCAGGGTGCTGCTTGTGGCCTTCCACCTACATAGCCCTGTATCCAGCAGAGTAGGTGGTAATGACTGATGGCTGCCTTATCATTCACTTGGCCTGCTGCCCTCTCTAACCACTTCTTGGAGAAGGGTCAACTCTCCGGGAGGGTGTGTATGTTGAGGCATGGTGTGGAGGTGACAGCCAGAGATCCTCAGCACACATGTTCTGGGCCTATGCTGGAGGAAAGGAAAAGCACATCTGAACATGGTCTGCATGCCTTCATCGTAGGAGAGATGACAGAGCACAAGTATTGGGCACATGTGAAGCTCGTGTAAGGCAAGAGAGGCGACAGGCAGAGTCAGGGATCAGCAGTTTGCAAAAGAAATGCTTTAATAAACAGGAGGCAGGAAACAGTTTTACTAGTCTTCAGAGAAGTGCAAATTAACACAACAGGAGAGGTGCTGCACCAAGGCCAGAGTGTTACAACAACAACAACAACAACAACACAAACAAAACAAAACTACTTGTCACAAGCCAGGGAGCCCTGTCCTCTAGTCCAGCTTCCCTTCCTCTGAGGATCAGCAGACACGTGGCACAGAATGCTCCAGGCCTCCCTCCTGCTGGAGTCCCAGGAGCCCCGAATGTCTCCCCGTGCAGGAGCATGTTGCCACCGCTGCACTTGTTCCAGAGCTGAGGCTGTGGGATGACACCACAGAAATTGAACTAACTGGCTCTAGGCGCAGCAGGTTCTGGAGAGGCGCCGAGCACAGTGCACCGGGACAAACGTGGCTGCCCTCCAGCGTAGCCTGAACACTTTTGTGTTTCCTGAGGACATTGCTCGGCATATTGACTCGTACCTTGCTTCTCACTGTGTGAGTGTGTCACTGACCATGGAGTGCCTAGAGCCACCTGTTTAGGAGGATGACCCCTGGACTGCCACCTCGCACCTGTTTTCTACTTTCCCTGGGTTCGAGACCTGAGCTCAGGAGGTCCTACAGCTCTGATGGTGCCAGGAGATCCATCAGACCCAGCTCTGATCCCAAGGGAGAGAGCAGAGCTTGAGGGAGTTGTGAGGCTGTGTCTGAGGTCATGCCCCCCCCCCCTTCTCCCTGTGATCTTTACCCTGGCTGCAGGGTTTGTCTCCGTTTCAGAGAATGATCCCGCAATAGAGGATGTCTGGGGAAAGACAGCCTCTCCGGCCTCTGGGGCCACATCATGCTGATAACTGCTTTCTAGGCCTCTGAGTAGCCATGGCTGCCTGTCTTGGTCCTTCCCGCCTTCCTCTCCTATCCCTTCCAGAGCAGTAACAAACCACTTGCCACACACTAGCCAAGTTCTTTGCCACACTGTTTGTTCCTCCTCTATCCAACCAGCGGGGCATTTGTTCCTTACACTGCAGACTTGGCTCACATGCTCCTGTACTTCCCAAATATATATATACAACATGTCCTAGGAAATCTTGGCTTTGCAATAGACCATGACGGGTACTTAGTTCCTCCCCTTCCTTCTCTCCTGGTACTACTTTCAAATGTATGCATTGTGATTCTGAACCAGCCTTCCCGGGAGATTATCCCAGTGCTAAAAAAAAGTCCTATGGCATAGTGGCTTCAAGACTATTGTAATGCTGCAGCAATACACATGGAAATAAGCCTGTTTAGAAGCACAGACCTGCTGTGCTGCAGTTGTCTGTAGCACTCAGTGTAGTGAGTGCTTTATGCTGTAGTAGCATAGCAACAAAAGGCTCTGCATGTAGACCACACAGGTCTACCTGGAAGGTAGGCTAGAGCACCTAGGTTTGCATAAGAATACTTTATCTTCACACAATGTCAAACTACTCAGTGACACATTTATCAGGATGTATCTCTGTCTTCAGCATCTTTTTATTGTATCTTTATTTCCATAAGGACCTTGGTATAGGACTTCCTGGCATCTGCAAGATCAGTAGTTACTATAGTTACCACAAGGAACACAAAGAGATGCTCTTGGCCTCACAGGATCAGGTAGGCATACATGTGGGAGAGATCATGAACATGGTGTGTCCTGAATAGAGCAGGCTGCCAGTTTTTCCCTTGGCCACTCCAGTTCCAGCACAACAGTTACCAGGAGGCAGTGAGTACAGCAGGCTGGACTCAGCAGCTGGAGAAGACCCCCAAGGATTGAGCCATGGGCCCCTAACCTACAGAAGCTTTGCCTCCCCTCATGTGCTCCAGCCCTTCCCATAGGGCCCAGCTCCTTCCTCTGATGTTGCCTCTTGCTGCCCGAGTCTAGGCTGATCCCCGTGGTGCCCGCCTGCCCACTCCCGGTTCCTGTGGTTGCATAGTGCCAAGAGTCTGGAGCCAGGACCAAGCCAACTGTAGCAGCCAGGCTTAGCTGAGTCTCAGTGTTTTGACTTCCTCATCCACCATAACAGCTGGAGACTTAAAGCTTCATCTGCCAGATGTTTAGGTGGGCGCCACCCACTTCCTGGACATTGCACACTAAAGTCTAGTTTGTCTCAGATACCAAGAACTGTGGGAACTATGCCTTTGATGCCAGATCACCTCTGTCACTGGGGAATTGTCTGGAGCTCCTGAGCAGCATAAGCATCCTGGCTCTGGGGGACATCCACCCACTCAGGGACCACCATCATCTGGATTCAAGGCAAGGGGATCTCCCCTGACAGCTGAGCCATGATAAATCTCATATGCTACCCTCCCCGAAGGCCCAGAACTGTATGGAATGTGAGGGGACAGACACACTGACACCAAGAGACAATCCTGTTCCATCCCTGCTCTTGGCTGTGCACCCAAAACTAAAGCTGAGGGTGAGCATGGTGCAGCTCATACTGTCTGAAAGCCCATCACCTCTCTCTCAGCTCTGCGCAGTTTGCTGGACAGCTACAGGGGATGTGCCAAAGGGGGCAAGCTGAGGCCTGTGGTCTGGGGACTACCAGCCTGCGTATTCAGCATCATCACTGGCTGCCTGGTAGGGGTCACAGGCCTATTTTGAGAATCTGGGCAGAACGTAAATTTGCTTACTCTCACTGTTGGCTCCAGTCAGCATGCTCCTTACACAGCTGCTGGCTATCCTGGTGAGACACAGGTCCTTGTCTGTCCATGTAGATCGTCTGTTGGTGGGAGGTGACTCTCGGAGCCTGTCTGGAGGAGGCATCCAGGGTGGGCAGAGAGGGGCAAGCACTTCACAGGAGTCCCAGGCATCTGGGGAAGTGGAAGAGTGCCCACCCAGTAAAGAACCATGTGAAGAAGTGCCAGCCATTTAGCTCATATGTGGCCCACATGGACCAGGAGATACTCCACAATTTACACAGATAGGCCAGAGCCACTTCCCTGAGGTCACCCTGACCAGTGGTGTCTTCCCCTTGAGATGTGCCGCCTTTCTGCACAGCACAACCTGCAGGACTCTGTCATGCTTGGATGCTTCCTTGTAGCTCAGTGGAGCCTGGGCCCCTGGGTAGGAAGTGTCAGAGAGCCCAGGCTAAAACCAGAGCCACTCAGGGCTCTTTGTGCTTCAAGTCCTTTTTTTGTGGTCAAGAACTTCATGTTTTAGAAAAGAGAAGAAACCATGACTTTCTAGTATAAATTTGACATTTCAGCCAAGTGTTGGTAGTGCACGCCTTTAATCCCAGCAGTCGGGGAAGAAAAGACGGGCGGATCTCTGTGAGTTCAAGGCCAGTCTGGTCTACAGAGCTAGTTTCAGGACAGGCTCCAAAGATACATAGAGAAACACTGTCTTGAAAAACCAAAAACAAGCAAGTGAGTTTGATATTTCAGGGTATTCACAGTTCCCACACCATGGAAACACAAGCTTCTCTGTCTCTTCAGAATCGTTGGCCTGTGCATCTGTGGGTTCCCACAACTCTGGAGTCACCGAGGGTAGATATGTTTTTATTAGTACCGTTAATGAAACCTTGAGCATGTGGGGTAAGTGTTCTGCTGCTGTTTGTCTATTGCTGTTTTTGAGACAGTCTTCTGTAGCCCAGGATGGCCCCAAACATTCCGCATAGCCAAGGATGTCCTTGACTTCTGGTCCCCTTCCTCCATATCCCCATCCCTGTGCTGGGATTATAAGCATGTGTAAACATTTGATTTATGGTGCTAGAATTGAACCCAGGACTTCATACTTGTTCTACAGGCAGTCTGCCAATTGAGCAAAAATACCCAACTCAAAATATTTTGTTGTTGCACTGTACTGAGCACATACACACTGTATTTTCTTGTCCCCTAGTGGCAGCATAGCCTCACCTACCAGTGACATTGAGTTAGATCTCAGGAGTCATCTAGAGATGGGCTAAGTGCACAGAGGACAGGGCAGGCTGTGCGTGAACTCTGCTGTGTTCTGTATGAACACGGCATCAGGTTTGGGAAGGGGTCCTGGAAGGGTCCCCTGAGGATGTTGAGAGGGCCGCCATGGTCCTATCATCTGCTCTCTTATAGTCTTCGTTCTCTTACAGGATCATTTGTTTAAATTTGTTTGTGGTTTTTAGAATTTTTCCTGTGTTAATATCTCTTTTGAATGTATAAACTTTGTATAAGCATCAAAAAAACTCAGAAAAGCAAAGTGTCAAAGGATGTGTTTAGACAAGTATTTTCACCTCTGTTGCACTGTCGTCTTCTTGTTCTTTTGTTTGTTTTACCTGAGACAGGATCTGCAGTGAGCTCTGGCTGGCCTGGAACCCTTTCTGCAGCCTCGGCTGGCTTGGAGCTTTCAGTGATCCTCCTGTCTCATCTGCCTGAGTACTGTGGTGGCACACGTGTCACCGCATCTGCTCTCTCTCCTTTCTATAGACACTGCTCTTAATCTTTTCATTGATTTCTTTGGTGCGCGTGTATGCCTGCACATGTATGTGAATGCACCCCGTCTTTACAAGGGGGACACTAACTCTGCACTGGAGACTTTTATATCTGTCCTGTCTTTAAGGCCTCTCAGGTGGCATCAGGAGTTCCGCTTGTCATCGGCATCAGGGCTGCTTGTGCTGGAATTCAAACACATACGTCAAGGGCCTATGACAAGTGTGGTGGTTGGTCTCCTGTGAAACCTGTGCCTCATCTTGTCTGGGTCCCTTTTATAGATGGGAACATTGAAATTCACAAGAAAAAAAATTGGTCTTTCTCCACAGAAAGACTGGTGAGCAGGCAGCACCTTGGGAAGAAGCTGTCCTGCCAGCTCTCCAGAGAAGAAAGGGGCCAGGGAGTACTTTAAGAAGTCCTTAAAGGGAGCAAGAAGGTTAAGGTGATCAGGACCTGGCACTGAGGAGGTCAGAGGCTGTGGCCAGGGAAGGAACTGGTGCCCAGGCTAGCCCTTCAGTCGTCAGTGCCTCACCCACATTGGTAGCCTTTCCATCTTCATTCATGCGGGGCTGTCTCTTGGGTTACCCCCAGAGCTCAAGTTGTCTCAGCATTGGCTGTAGGAGCAACCCTCCTCTGCACTGTTATACATGAAATACTATATAGCCTTGTCTCCAGAACAGTCGCAGCTAGGGAAGCTCATGGTGGTAAGCTTGCCAGACATGTGTGAGACCCTGGCTTCCATCCAGCACTGCAAAACAGACAAAACAAGACCAGCAAACAAAGGAGTGAAAGAGTAGGTGTTGTAGAAAGGTGGGTCTGTGCATGTAGACAAAAGACAATCAAAGGGACAGGTGACCCAGGTTAGTTGGGGCCCATTGGACGTTGGTGACCACTGTAGGCCCTGCCACCTGGGCCTGTGTAGCCCTGCATGCAAGTCAGTCTCCATGTAAAGAGGCCATACCTAGGCAGGGGCCCTGAGCATGGGCTGGAACACAGCTCTGAGGTCTGACTTTACCTCACTCTATTCGGTAAGCCATTAGGTGTCCCTTAGAAGAGGCCCAGGAAGGAGCTGTGTCATGGAGTCAGGCAAACCAGGCCTGGTGTGGGGACAACACAGCAAAGAAAAGACAGATGTCTGTAGCACCATTCCCCTCCAAGAGAGGCCTGGCTTCTCCTGATTCTGAAACCAGAGCCATACTGGTTCAGGGGCAGGGGTGTGGAAGATTCTAGAGTTTGGCCCTCACAAAGTAATTATCAAGCTACAGTTGTGTCAGAAGGGGTCTGATCCTTACCCATGTTGCAGAGCAGCACCCGAGAGAGACACCATCTTTAGCGGATGGTACCCACAGACTAAAGGGTTCTGCATGGCACGAGGTTTTGTGGGTACCTACAGGGTTAGTAGTTGTCATAGTTACCAAAGGACATTGATAGAATCCCCTCCTTGAGCCGGAGGCTGTTAGAGTCCCCTCAGTTCCTACTCCTCTGCAGTCAGGCTTTTAAGTTTCTAAGTGGCCATTCTGAGAAATTGTTTTTGTTTGTTCATTTGTTTTGTTATTGTTATTTTGTTGTTCATTTTGTCTTTTGGAGACTGTCTTGTGTGGTTGTCTAGACAGCTTTATACTTCTGTACTCAAGACATCTTGCCTCAGCCTTTCAAAGTAGCTGGGATCCTAGGCCAGCCATAGAACCCAGCTCTGAGATGTTTGTCAGATCATTCATTGATTCACTGATCTATATATTGTACAGGAACTCAAACCTGGGCCTGGTATCTACTTGGTCTGCTGCTGAGCTATATTCTCAATCTTGTTCTAGAAACATGTTTTCTCTATGTAGTCCTGGCTGTCCTAGAACTCACTCTGTAGACCAAGCCGGCCTCAAACTCACAGAGATTCACCTGCCTCTGCACCCCCCCTCCAGTGCTGTAATCAAAGGCTTGCACCTACATGCCCAATCAGCTCTATTTCTTATTATTTTATTTTATTTATTTATTTTCTATTTTAGACAGAATGGCTGGCCCTGAACATGTTTCCCACCTGCCCAGCCTTTCAAGAGCTGGGATTTCATGTGTGTGCCACTACATCTGGTTGAAATATTTTCAATAAAAGGAACCCACATCAAAATTGCTGACCTAAATCTTTCAACTTTCTCTATTTTTCCTTAAGGGCGAGTTCCAGAAACCAGAAATCTGAATCTGGAGAAGGCTGGTGTGAATATCAACCCTGAGAATCAGAAGATTGTTGTGGATGCCCAGGATGCCACGTCCGTCCCCCACATCTTTGCCATTGGAGACGTTGCTGAGGTATGTTCTACATCTGGCCAACCACTGCCACCAGAAACTCCTATATCTGTGCTCCCCTATTTCAGACGGATCTTGAGGTGAACATGATACAGGCTCTGTTATCCACAGGAAAGAGTTCAGGCAGGGCTGTACTCCTCAGTACCTTCTAGGAGGTTACCTCCTGCCTCCTCTCTGCTGGGCCTGGGTGGTCCTTGGGTCTCAGCTCTGTCCCATCATCACCATGGTCTCCTTCAGGTGCTCTATGCTCTCCTTTGTCTTACAGATTGTCCTTTGTCAGACTTGGGTCAGTATGTTACACACAAACCCATTTCCAATACACTCACATTATAAGTAGGTATGATTTTTTTGGTTGGGGGGGGACACTGTTCAACCCTCCCCAGTGTGTTACTGCTCCTGTACATGACTGTCGCATCACTAGTTCCCAAGAGCACTAGGGACACTGCAGGAGCATGCCCTATGGAGGGACCTCGTAGGAGATGTAAACAGTGAACTGCTCCAGCTGTCGGGATGCTCAGTGTCACTGCTGTAGAGAGACTGTGGGCTGGGAAACTGAAGGTTCTGGTTGGGAGCAGAGCAGGCTAGGCAAGGGCACCTGGATCTATGCCTTCAGGAGTGTGAAGATGAACACCCCACCTTGGCTCCTTTTGGAACTCACTTTGGGAGATGTAGAAAGGAACCCGGGGGAAGCTGGAGTGTTTGTGTCAAATAAGTCCCAAGCCTGCTATATAGTTCCTGAGTCTTTAGTGTACCAGAGGGGTCCCCTACCACTGTGAAAATGCTCAGATGAGCCAAGTGGCCACCGTAGAAGGTACCCTCAGGCCCTGTGACTGAAATTCAAGTATGTGACTCTCCCAGAGGGCCAGACTCCCACTTCTTCCAGGGACAAGGCCTCGCAGACGGCAGTTCCGAGGAGGACTGCATGAAAAGCTCCATGGGGCTTGCTGTCCAGTCCTTTTCTTCTTGGTCATTTTGCCATCTATATGCACACACACCACACATGCACACACACACACAGACACATGCATACACATGCACACAGACACGTTTGTTTTATATGCCTGGATGTATATCTGTGCACCACATGTGTGCCTGGTGCACATGGAAACCAAAAGAGCCTTCATATCCAGGCATCATATCCAATTCCATATTCCTGGAACTAAAGTTACAAACAGTTGTTAGCTGTCACGTGGGTGCTGAAACCCAGGTCCTCTGGAAGAGCAGCCAGTGCTCTTAACCACTGAGCTCTCCCTCCAGCCCCTCATGATACTATCTAAATGAGGCTCCAGCCACAAACCTGGGTGGTGTGGTTGCTTGACTCTGCCTGTGGTTGGTTTGGAGCTTCTAGTCTGTGGCTATTGGCTTCAACTTTGTCTTATGAGCACTGCATCCTGTGACAGCACCTGTATTCATACAGAAGAGCACCATGTGTGCCTCTGCACCGTAGGGTCCAGTGCTGTGTTGCCACCAGCATGTGGCACACAAAGGCCTTCTTTTAAAAATTCACGACATGTTTAAAAGATCATTGCAAGCAATGCAGGTAATCCAACTGCAGTCAGGTCAGGCCCGCGGCTACAAAGAGCCCCAGGGTGAAGTAGTGGTGGTGTATAATGTGCTATGCTATGCTGTGTGGAGCTGTTTCCTGGGCTCGTCAGGCCTGATGGAATGCACAGGCTGGAAGCCGAGTTTATCTCTGTAGATCTTCACTCATTTTCGGAATGCCAAACAGCATCTGCATTTCCTGCTACAGAGGTGATTGGCAGTGAGGGCCTGGGCTGCTGCAAGCAGGAACACCTGAGGCAAGGTGTGCCCCGAGACAGACGCGTCTCCTGTGGAATGACACTGATTTGGGATTTGTCATGGACCGTGACATGCATGTCAAGCTGCGTGTCAGGAGCACGTGACATGCTTGGGGCCATATGTACTAGACCCTGAGTCATTGGAAACCATGGCAAGGTCTCTTTTGAGCTCTGTCATGAGACCAACACTCTGAGAGCATTGGTGTGACGAGTTCAGAGAAAAGCCTGTGCAAGTGAGAATAGCGGGGCTATGCCCGGCAGCTCACTTCCTCTTCTAGAGAAAGTGATGATAATGTGGGCATGCCCCTGCAGTGGAATGGAGGGAAGACAGCAGTAATAAGTAAACCCATTGGGGCCCTGAGATTGTCAGTGTGGGAAATTCAGCCGGCATGCTAAAGACGTCCAGATTGTCACAGCTTGTAGCAGTGTCCACACCCTCACAGGTCATGTCTATATCCTTGTTGCTCATGTCTACATCCTCAAAGCTTGGGGCACAGTACTGGGAGTCTTGAACAGGAAGGCAATGGGTGGTGGTGTAGCATCTGTACAGGCTGCCTGGAACATAGTGCTGTTGTGTTCTTCCCTCAGGGGCGGCCTGAGCTGACACCCACAGCTATCAAGGCAGGAAAGCTGCTGGCTCATAGGCTCTTTGGGAAATCCTCAGCCTTAATGGATTACAGCAACGTGAGTTCCTTTAGGACCCATATCCAACCTGGGAAAGGCTTGGCACTGAAGGGTTCATTTGCACCATGTGCCTACATGTGTGTGGGGTATGTATGCACACATGTATGTATACATGCATGCGTATGTACACTTGTATGTGCATGGGTATATGGGTACTTGTGAGCGTGTGCACATATGAACAGGAGGACACAGTCCTTGGGGGCCATATGAACCAGATCCCTAGTCATTGGGAGCTATGGGCAGGATCTCCTGAGCTCTGTCATGGGACCAGCACATCGATGTGACGGGTTCAGAGAAAAGCCTGTGCCAGTGATGGTATTGGGGCTCTGCCCAGTAGCTCATTCCCTCTTCTGGAGAAAGGGGTGTATGTGGTTTGGCTCCTGGTCCAGTCCAGGAACAATGAGTGGCCACCTGCTGTGCTCGTGTGTGGCTGGGTCCCTGGCCTCAGATTACTACTCATGTGTCACTGAGAGGATACAATTTCAATTTGGGGGACCCAAGAGGCCTATCTGATTCCAGACCTACTTTCCAGGTTCCCACGACTGTCTTTACGCCACTGGAGTATGGCTGTGTGGGGTTGTCTGAGGAGGAGGCCGTGGCTCTCCATGGCCAGGAGCATGTAGAGGTAGGAGACTACCAACAAGAGGGCCTGGATGGCCGCTCGCCACAGAGCTCCTCCATGAGGTGGAGGTCTGGGAAACAGGGGCTACTTCCTGGGGCTGCTCCTGGCAGAACACAGTATGGAGCCTCCACAGGACAGGAGTGTTGGGCAGCTCCAAAAACAAGGGGAGTCAGAAGCCTCTGGCAGCTTCAGTGTCTACTAGAAGCACTGTTGAGGTTCCTAGCTTCCAGCCCCACCCCTACCTATGCCGTATATACTAGACGCACTGTTGAGGTTCCTAGCCTCCAGCCCCACCCCTAACTATGCCCTATATACTAGATGCACTGTTGAGGTTCCTAGCATTCCCACCAGAGCCTCAGCATGCAGATAGCTTCTCAGTCCAGTGCTGCTCTGCAGGGTACTCCCTACCTCTTAGTGGGAGGAGCCTCCCTTGACCTGAATGGCTCCCCCAAGGTGTCCTCATCTTCTTGCCCAGGCTAGCCCACGCCTACCCACCTGCACCTCCACCTTTCTGGGACTCTCAGGAGGTTTCCAGTGGATAAGACACTCACATTCCCAGTCCAATTTCTGTCCTCTTCCCAAGTTTGTCTAGAGACTACAGGCTCAGTGGCCCTGACTGGAACCTTCATCCTAAGCAAAAGGGTTTCCATTGGACCGGAGCACTTTTGGGAGTCTGCAGTGGCAGCAGGCTGTGGCTCCTGGGTGCTTTCAGAGTAGACTGAAGTATCGGGAGGCTCTGGAAGCTGCCAGGTAGTGGAAGCTGGAGGACTTTGGTGTAGGTCTTTCTGTAGCAGCAGCTTGCAGGCTGAGAGGCCCGGGTCACTAGGCTATGGCGTCTGCCCGCTCCATGTACCCTGGCCCCTCCATCATGGAGACAGGCCTGACAGGCCTGCCCTCCCAGCACTTTATTTGCTATTTTTGTTAGATTCATCATAAGTACACTGGGACATGTGTTCATAGCATTTATAATGCTTTATGTTTCATGATGTTGAATGGCCAAACATTCTTGTTTGTTTTTTTTCCAGTTCTGTCTTGCTTAGAACAATATTCTCTGAAGCCCTATTAATTAATAATGGCTGTGTAGCACATGTGGGGCCCTGCTCATTTTTTATATGGCTACAGCTCTGAACACACTGTCAAGTCCTTCATGGGTGCTGAAAGCCCTTGTTCCACAGCTCCAGTGAAGCTGGGGCCTGCCCTGCCCCTCCACAACCCTGCACCAACCCCTCCTTTTAGCTGAAGTTTAGGCCAAGTCAGCACCAGGGTGTCTCAGGGAGGCCAGGCAATCATCTGAAGTCTCCCTGTCCAGTCTGCTTTGGTCTTGATCTACCTGGATCTACCTCTTGGGGATGACCGAGTACCATGCTCAAACCCTGGCCTCTGTGTTGTATCATGGCTCAGCAGCCTGATGTCTGCTCCTCTGCTGTAGTTCAGTGGGGAGTCTTAGATCCGGGTAGGAGAGCCTCTGTCTGCAGACTCCATGGCTATGGGTGCAGGCTGCCTGAACATAGGAGGACATACTCTCTACAACCAGCATGGTGTTTCCACACCTTGAGTGTCTGAGTCCCTGAGAATCCTGCCTTCCCAGTACTTTTTTGTTGTTGTTGTTGTTGGATCCAATACTATAGGACTGTCTTGGATATGGCCACTGATTCAGGTGCTGGTGTCTTGTCACCCAGGTTTACCATGCATATTATAAGCCCCTGGAGTTCACTGTGACGGATCGAGATGCATCACAGTGCTACATAAAGGTGAGTGTGCTTAGGCCAGCAGTAGGGTGCACTGGGACTAGAAGGGAAAGCTAGTGACCGCAGGGAGTGCTCTGATGTCCGCAGGGCAGAAAGCGAATATTAGCCCTTTTCCCAGGTGACAGAGTACCTGCAAAAGTAACTTAAGGAAGGGTTTATTTTGTCTCAAGTAAAAGGAATGGCTTGTGTTTGGGTCAGGAAGCAGAGAGATGGACACTGGTACTCAGCTCACAATCTTTTTTATGCAGTCTGGACCCCAGCCCATGGAATGATGCTGCCCATAGTTATAATTAACCCAATGTAGAAACTTCCTCAAGAGTTTGTAAAATTGGCAGTAATACTAACTACCATGAATGGAAACCTCTGCGGGTTGTGGAGATAGGACATAGCAAGTTCCTATGGCTGGGTGGGTTCCCTGTGACTAAGTGACGTCAAAATCACCGTGGCTTTCAGATGGTGTGCTTGAGAGAGCCCCCACAGCTGGTGCTGGGCCTGCACTTTCTTGGCCCCAACGCTGGAGAAGTCACTCAAGGATTTGCTCTGGGGATCAAGTAAGTCATTTGGCATCCTGACCATTTTGTGCTGTAGCCACTTCCCTGCCTGCACAGTTCTGTTTGTTGACAGACAACAGCTTCCGCTGCTGTGTTCACATTTCTGGGGGAGGGGTTTGTACACGTCTGCAGTGGGTGTTCTTCAGACTGCCCCAGGCATGGTGGTCACAGCAGGAGAGGGACTTTCTCTAGCCAAAGGTCCTAAGCAGGGATGGTTGCAGCCCTGGGGCATGGCCAAAATGAATGAGGCTGAGCCCTCACTCCCCAATCCTTCTACTGTTCACTTTTGTTTCTATTTCCTGTGAACTGTCTGTTGTTGTTATTGTTGTTTTGTCTGTTCCCCTCTCCCTGAGGATTTTCTGTGTAGCCCTGGCTGTCCTATAACTGGCCCTGTAGACCAATTGGTCCCAAACTCAGAGATCTGCTCCTAAGTGCTGGGATTAAAGGTTTGTTCCACCACTCTCTGGACAAATTGTTTCTTTGTATTTCTGTGGTTTGTGCTATGATTATTTAGCTACAAGAGCTCTTTGCATATTAAGGAAATCAATATTATAAAGATGTTTAAAAGACCACCATTTAAAAGACGTTCAGAAGCTGGGCAGTGGTGGCACGCGCCTTTAATCCCAGCACTTGGGAGGCAGAGGCAGGCGGATCTTTGTTCAAGGTCAGCCTGGTCTACAAGAGCTAGTTCCAGGACAGGCTCCAAAGCTACAGAGAAACCCTGTCTTGAAACCACCCCACCGCCCCCCCCAAAAAAAGACATTCAGAAATTCTTCCCAAAGCTGAATTGTTGGGCAATGGATCTGCATTCAGAACAGTAAGTGGTGGGGGCAGGGGTGCGGGCTGGAAAGATGGCTCAGATGTTAAGAGCACTGGCTACTCTTCTAGAGGTTCTGAGTTCAATTCCCAGCAAACACATGGTGGCTCACAACCATCTATAATGAGATCTGGTGCCCTCTTCTGGCATACAGGCATACATGCAGGCAGAACACTGTATACATAAATAAATAAGTCTTTAAAAAACAAAAACCAAAAGCCCAGTGAATGGGAATGCACTGTGGGACAGCCCTATCTCATTAATCCTAGGGCCCTTCCAGGCCAGGCTGATGTGGATGCACTGCCTACCATCCTCCATGGTAGACACTGCCCACATGCTCTTCAGCAGGATTCTCAGGATGCTCATGGGTCCTACCTGGACTGGACTGCATGTGATGACTCTGCTGCAGATCTCCTAAAGACCACAGCTACATATTCCAAGGACACAAGCTCTCCTGGGACCTACGGTTCATGCTTGGGTGAACCTTAGCACCAGCCATTGCCCTGACACATTTGTAGGCCAGGTGGGCCTATGGCTTGCTGTTGTATGGTAGGCGTGGCTCTGGCCCACACCTGTCTCACACACACAACCCTTCAACATGTTGGTCCTATTCCTCTGCTGGAATTTCCTCTCTGTTCTCCCTTGTCCCTAGACCTCCTACTCCCAAGGCCACACTCAGGTGCTCTCAGCCCTCTGGGGACCCAGATGTCCACACACCCTCCTCCTACCCACCTTTCTCTATGCCTTCTCACTTCTGCATCCTCCAGAGTTCTATCCCCAGTATCGTGAATCCATGTACATGCCACATGCATACACATGTGGAGACAACAAAACAAAACAGCCTAGGACTCAGCACACAGCCACACTGAGAAGCTCTTTCCCAGTCCTCTCAAGCCCTGGAGTTTGACCTTCAGCAGCTAGGCTGGGGCACCTGGGTGGAGGCCAGGCTGATCACCTCCCTTCATGCACTTACTCTGGGTAGGCAAATGCCACCACAGAACAGCCAGTTCCCTGCTTTGTGTTTGGATGCCATGCATCCGCATCCGTATGGAAATGTCTGAGCAGAAGAGCTGAGTAGGTGGGTGTAGGCTGCAGTCAAAAGTGGCTGGGGTGGGCGACTCCTGCCACACCTTGACAGCGGTTGAGCAGCCTCGAGGAAAGGGCAGTTAGGACAGAGAGAGGACAGAGCAAGCCAGGGGAAGGTTGGCTAGGAGGGCCTGAGGTGGGTAGCAATGTGGCAATGTGGGTAGTCGGTGTTTGCTGGGAGGCAGTGGGCAGTCCTACATAGGCACAGTCTTAGTGCTGACTTGGTAAGGAAATTACAGGCCTTCTATGGTCTTCCCAAGGTCAGAGTGGTGTGGACAGACCTCCCCATACTGACCACTATCATCCTGCTCTCGATGTATGCAGATGTGGGGCGTCATATGCACAAGTGATGCAGACAGTGGGGATCCATCCCACCTGCTCCGAGGAGGTGGTGAAGCTGCACATCACCAAGCGCTCAGGCCTGGAGCCCACTGTGACTGGATGCTGAGGTTAAGCCACCATCCCTGCCAGGCTGAGGGCACACACTATACCATGTGCCCAGTACAAGGCTCCTCGGACACCTGGGTCCAGGTGAGCAGGCTTGAGAAGAACATTTGTGGCTAGAGTCTTGGGAGCCACCATGACAGGCATGATACCAGGTAAAACACATGCAGGGGCTTCCCATAGGCTAGATTCTCACAGCATCTCCTGGGCAGAGTCAAGTGCTGTTCCCTGTGTGCCGTCTGTCCCTGCAGTGAGCACAAGCGCCGGCTCATTTCCTTCCTGCCCAGAAGGTGGAGATACTGCCTTGTACACGGCTGACTGACCCACCCGTGGCTCTGCTGTAGCTCTGTAGAGCCGGGCTGGCCTCCTGCCCCTGCCGTGTCACCTCCAGAAGCCCCGTCCTTGAGTCTGCATGCTACAGCCCATCCTGGGGTGTCTGTCTTAGCTGTCACCCCTTCTTGTTCTGGGCCCTTGGAACCTGTTCTCCTCACTGAAGTTTAGGGGGAGGCTATAGAAAGAGTTCTTTCCCGCTCAGGACATCCCCTGTCTGGTCTGAGAGACCTAGCAGGAGCTTTCAATACATCCAGTGGGTGGCGAGTCTGGCTGGGGGCCTTGTCTGGGCATTCTGACACCAGTTCCACCACAGCTTCCCAGCGCCGCGGCTGCATTTGACAGCCCTCTAAGGAAGCTCTTACCAAACGACTATACCTTCTGTTTTTCTTTTCTTTTTTCATTAAGAGACCAGTATACATTTTGATCAAAACATTTTTTTGTAGAAACTGCAGTATTCTCTCTAATAAACCAATCTGGGCAGGGTCGGGGGTAGAGAGCTCTCTTTAGGGTTTTTTTCCAAACCATCTCTCAAGGATCTCCTGTGGTTTGGGGTGACATGGCTAGGCCAATGTGAGGCTTGCTGACCCCACCTGTTATTGGCAGGACTGGAAGGCTTTGCCGCCTCCTCAGAGGTCCCAGAAGATGTGGATAGAGCACCGTGTCTGAGTAAATGGCCGTGTGTCCTGCAGGGATGACGCCACACCTACCCCTCTGGCCAGCCTTCCCACGCTCCAGTGCCAGGTGATGATGGCCTGCGCAGAAACCCCACGTGGGCTGCTCAGGTTTGAGACCCTGGCATTTCTGGAGCACCAATAAAGAGGGTGTTTTTCTAAAGCATGCCCGCTTGTAGTGTCCCCAGAATTGCCCAATGTCACATGGTAGTAGCTTCCAATCAGGATCTGCTGCCACCAGAACCATAATACACAGAGCCACAGTGTCTTAGATCTAGAGTTCCCAGCAGCCATTGGGAGGAACAACCCTGACCTGACCCTTCTGGTCCCTCTCCACCATCCTCAGCCTCCCTTCAGCTACTGGCTCAGGTCTCAAGACATCATTCTAGAGATCCCTCCTGGACTTTCTGCTAAGGTCTCTGTGTACATAGCTCCAGCAGTCATCAAAGGTCAGGAACAGGAGGAAAGGGTTTGTTAGGGTTGTTTGAGGTTTCCTGTCTGAACTGAACATTGCTCACCTTCTTACTTTCTACTGTGGCCCGAGTCAGCTTGTGGACTGGTTTTGGCTAATCCTCCACATTGAAGTTTGATGGGCCAGGGAGCACCTGTCAATCACTGCAGGGAGAGACAGCCCTGACAGGGAGGGGCAGAGCCCTGCTTTATGCGAGGCTTTAGCAGAGGCTAATCTCCCGTCTTCCTTAAGAAAACATCACTTAGCCTGGCCCCGGGAGCCTTGGATGGGACCCTGCTTGTCAGCCAACAAAGGAATGTGTTTGCACCTTAATGGGCCTACCCGGAGCCTGACTCAAAGTGGAAGTGTGCAGGGTGCTCTCAGACGCCCAATTAAGATGCCAAGTGCTGGGCTGGCCCCGCCCTCCTGACAAGTGCAGAGCCAGATCAGCCTTGTCCTATTTAATGCACCACTGGTGGCACGCCCCAGCCTGCCAGGATCCTGGGGCGTGGTTGGGAGGCGGGGTGCTCCTCTAGCTTGAGGTTTTGTCTGCCTTGGAGGCAGAGAGGTCAGTGGGTTGGGAAGCCTCTGGGGCCTGACCAGGTACATCCCGTGGGACCACTGAGGGAAGGTTCTGGGCCTCTGTGTCTTACCAGAGTACTGGGCTGCCTTTGTGGTCTCCTGAACCTGTCCGTGGACCCCATAGCTAGGCCAGTGTGTGCAGCTGCACTAGCTGGCCCCAAAGGTAGGGCCTACTTTTATACCTTCTTCCCAGAGTAGAATTTGCATTAGGGTACTTGCCTCTGAAGTCTTTGTCTTAGTCTGTGCCAGCCTCTAGGAGGGTTCAGACATCCAGAGATCTGTGTTCTATGTGTCTTCAGGTCTTAGCTCCCTTTGCACTCCTAGAAAATGCAAGCATGTCTGGCCAATTCACAAGCAGTGAGTGTTGCAGAGAAAAGATTTCCACAGGGATGCGCTACCACCCAAGCTACTTTTGGTGCTGGCCAGTGTAATCCCCCACATTAGCCTAGCTATGGGACCCAGGGGCAGGTTCAGGAGACCTCATAGGCTGCCCAGTGCTCTGGTGAGACCTTACTCCAGAGCACTCAGTCGGCTGTGGAGCCATGGGGCGGTGTGCACAGACCAGAAGCAGGCAGTCCCCATGGGGCGGTGTGCACAGACAAGAAGCAGGCAGTCCCCATGGGGTGGTGTGCACAGACAAGAAGCAGGCAGTCCCCATGGGGTGGTGTGCACAGACAAGAAGCAGGCAGTCTCCATGGGGCAGTGTGCACAGACCAGAAGCAGGCAGTCCCCATGGGGCAGTGTGCACAGACCAGAAGCAGGCAGTCTCCATGGGGTGGTGTGCACAGACAAGAAGCAGGCAGTCCCCATAGGGCGGTGTGCACAGACAAGAAGCAGGCAGTCCCCATAGGGCGGTGTGCACAGACCAGAAGCAGGCAGTCCCCATAGGGTGGTGTGCACAGACAAGAAGCAGGCAGTCCCCATAGGGCGGTGTGCACAGACCAGAAGCAGGCAGTCCCCATAGGGCGGTGTGCACAGACAAGAAGCAGGCAGTCCCCGTGGGGCGGTGTGCACAGACCAGAAGCAGGCAGTCTCCATGGGGCAGTGTGCACAGACCAGAAGCAGGCAGTCCCCATAGGGCGGTGTGCACAGACAAGAAGCAGGCAGTCCCCATGGGGCGGTGTGCACAGACAAGAAGCAGGCAGTCCCCATAGGGTGGTGTGCACAGACCAGAAGCAGGCAGTCCCCATGGGGCGGTGTGCACAGACCAGGAGCAGGCAGTCCCCATAGGGTGGTGTGCACAGACCAGAAGCAGGCAGTCCCAGTGGGGCAGTGTGCACAGACCCGAAGCAGGCAGTCTCCATGGGGCGGTGTGCACAGACCAGAAGCAGGCAGTCCCCATGGGGCGGTGTGCACAGACCAGAAGCAGGCAGTCTCCATGGGGCGGTGTGCACAGACCAGAAGCAGGCAGTCTCCATGGGGCGGTGTGCACAGACCAGAAGCAGGCAGTCTCCATGGGGCGGTGTACACAGACCCGTGACTACCACTCACTATTCACCCAGGGCTGCTCTCCCCTATGCTGAAGGCAGGGCCAATGCTAAGGAGCAGGACCTATGGGTGAACTGCATCAGCAGTGGAATCTGTCCTGTCTAGCTGCAGGATCACTGCAGGGCCAATCCCCTCTCTGGTCCAGAAAATGCAACAGGGCTAGAATGCCCCAGGGCCAGGTGCTCACCAACCCAGGGCCAGGTGCTCCCCTGGGCCGCCTCTTCTCTGCCTTTGCATGTTTTTATGATGCAATGAAAATATGTTTTTAATTCCTCAGATTGTTCCATGTAACCTGCAATTACCCCCGGCAATACTTTACACACCTCTACTAGTGGCTTTGGATTGCGCAAGGACATGGGAAGGAAAGGAGTTGGTAGGAGCTCCCTCCCTGCCTGCCTATCCTGGGGAGTAGAACGGAGTGCCTATCTCCTAGCACCTTACCCTCTCCCTCACTGTCCCCACTTCATGCTGTCCTGAGATCCCTGTGCAGCAGGCACAGAGAAAGGTGACAGGTGCTTTTGAGGGCCAGACTGAGGGTACAGTAGTGGAGGACAGAGCCCAGCAAGGCTCCGAGAGGGTTCTGAGGCAAACAGCAGAGGATGTAGAAGAAACTATCAGTTCTTAGAGTAGCAGAGTGGCTGAGACTGCAGCATACACCCCCATTCTGCATATCACAGAGCCCTCTGGGGCCCTCACCTCTGCTCAGCTGGCAGCAGGGGCCGGTCCCTACTGTGCTCTGCTGGCAGTGGAGGTTGTCTCTCCTGGCTGGGCACCCTTGCCAGCCCGTAGACTTGCCTGTGAGAAACAGCAGTGTCTGCCCGAGGCCTCAACCGTGGGCTTGTGCCTGAGATCCACATTTTTGTCTTTGCTACCTTGGCATATGACTAAATTTCACAGGTAGCCACCTCAGCAGTGGTGTCCAAACAGAACCCTGGAGCTGCCACCAGTGAATGGGACCCTGGCCCCAGTGTGATGCAGAAACCCCCAGCCTAGCACTCACAGACTACATTGTTTTCTGGCCCAGGCTCGGGCTGCTCCTTTTGTGCTTCCTGAGCTAGGCAAAAGCACAAATAAAGAGATGGAGCCACACACTTGTGCCTTGCTCTCATAGTGGAAGGCAACAGCAGACACTGTAGATCCAACCCTGCTTGTCCCTCAGCCAGGTGAGGGTCTTGTTGGTCTGGCTTCTTCCCAGTGAGATGGGACAGTCCCCAGAATTTGCAGACACCTCTGTCCTGCCATAGCCATGCCATAGGTTGCTCAGAGCCCTCCCAGACAGGGTAGAGAAAAAAGGAGTTTCCCAGAGAGGCTTGCCCAACCATGACCCAAGATATTCAGGCTGTGAAATAACTGGACAGAAGGTTCTTCACCACAGGGTGCCAAGAGGCCTCTAGGGAACTGGGAGATAGCCCTGAGACGTGGGCTGATGGAGGGAAGTTTTGAGCCACAAGCCATCAGGTTCTTATGTGGCTACTCTTTGGGTCTTATTTGTAGCCCACATCCTAACCCTAGCACATGTGATGGGGGTCATGACTCCTGCTTCCAGAACCCATGGTGGCAGGGTGAAGTTTTGCCAGTGACTGAAAACAGTAACGGGCATGAGTTTCCACTGGTGCCACACACAGATCCTCAGGAAGGAAACTGCAGTCACACTCACCTGTACACTCAGGAGCTGAAGGTGGTCCCCTGCACCTCTCCATGCGGTATCATGTCACATGCATCCCTGCTATTGCCCACCTGGTGTAGCCAGGTCCACCAAAGATCCAATATTGGTGCTGTCCAGTCTGGATGGGAAGCAGTCCTGGGAAGAGGAGGAACAGAAGGAACATTTAATAGTGACCTTGTGACCTTGATGGTGAGCAGCCAGGGCCATGGCTGCTTACCCATGATCAGCTGCTGGCCCTCACTTTCCTGCAGAGCCACCCTGAACATTCCTGCTGCTGGGACCTGACTTCTGCTACCTCCCCTTGCTGTCCCCTACCCCTTAAGCTCTCCAAGAACTCTCATGTTTCTGGTCCTGCCACCAAAAGGTTTGGGGAGCCCTGCATGTTCTGGTCCACAGCCAAGCACCTGTGGCTCAAAGGCAGTGAGGAGACCTTCACATCGCCCAGGGGCCTAGCAAAGCAACTTAGATCTGAGCCCGCCTAATCTCAGCTCTGCCGTGGTTTATAATACTCAGGTTACCCTAATCCTGAAACCCAAGCTGGGGTCCCAGGAGCCGTCCCAGTGCCATCTGAGGAGCACACGCGGCCTTCCCAGTAGGCAGTAAGAGGGCTCCCTTCACAGGCCTTCTGTGTTCAGAGCTGGTCTTCACCAGGGTTAGAGCAGGGTGCTAGGCACTCAGGTTGGATCCAATCCAGATAGGCCCAAGGAGTCACTGAAGACACCAGACTTAGTGACTGGCAGGGTGAGGCCTCATCTCAGGGAGGAAACTCAAAGCCAGGAGCAAAGGCAACAGAGATGGGCGAGGCAGACCCTGTCCAATCCCCTCTAAGATTTCATGGGACAGCGATTGGGCCTTGTAGTTCCATAAAATTAAATTTTTTCTCTCCCAATAAAATTGGATATTTTGGGCTTAAAACTGATGATCAAATAACACCAAATGCTTGGGAATAAAGTGGGACCATAAACAAGATATAGTGTGACCTTGTTACATAGCAACTGGGGGTTGATCGCCAGATGGGCACAGCTCCCTGCCCCGGTCGCAGCCCCTGACCCCAGGGCTTTGCACCGACTGCAGGCCTGATACACACCCTGGCACGGGGCAGGGGCATCCTGCTGTCTCTTTTGCTCTACTCTTGTTGGAAAGACACACTGGCCAGGCATGAGGAGCGCTCCTGTGTCTCCAGCATCCTCATGTAACTCCCCTACAAGCAGATACAGGTAGCGCCTGCTCCACAAGCATCAAGCTGCAATGGCGTGTCCGTATAAAAGCTGTCTGCGTATGGGTTTTCTGCTGGTAGTTTTTATGGGGGCCCTACTTGATGAGTGAGGAAAGCAATTCCCAGCTCTCCCAGGAGGTTCTGAGCTGAGGTGGCAAAGCCAGGACTCAGGCATGTCTGCCCCACTGCCCTCCCCTCGGAGGCCTCGGTACCAGGTCCCAGCCTGAGGGAGAGGGTGGATGGGAGGCAAGGCCTTCAGAAGGCTTCAATGGCTCATTGTTCTGCCTGTGGTGGCTGGAATTGGGCCGACCCATTATAATAATAAAGTTCTAGTGCTCAGCCTGTGGCTGGGTTTCCATAGCTTGGGGAGTATTTAATTTTCAAAGTCTCCGGGAGGGAAGCTGTGTACCAACGGAATTGTTCCCATCAGCCCATTCTTTGCAAGGCCAAGTCTCCTATCCCGTGCCTTCATTCTCTCAGAAGCTGCTGTACCTGTCAGCTCCCCAGTGCCCAGGCATGCCAGGGCGGGCCGCTATACTAGGAGACCCAGACACAAAGTAAGCGAGATTTGCCGTCACCAGCTCAGACAGGCTCTCACTCCACCCCACCCACTTGGCCAAAGGCTGCTGAGAGGACCAGATGCTTGATGCCACAGGAGGCCATATGGACTGAAGTGTTCCTCTGCCGTGGACATTCTCCTTAGCACACCCATGGGCAGCTGCTGGCCCTCACTTTTGGCAGAACCACCCTGAGCATTCTTGCAGCCGGGACCTGGCCTGTCTAGCTTTTCTTTTTTGCTTTTGAAAAAGTTTCAATCAGCCTTGCCACTCTGGAACTTTCTATGTTCAAGTCTCTGATCTACAGAGCTCTGCCTGCCTCTGCCTGGAGTGTTGAGCCACTACAGCCGGCCTTTGCCCGCTCTTTCTGCCTGTTCTACGTGGTTGTCATAGGCCAGAAGTGTGCCTTGGCCTCTGTCTTGGTTGGCTTTTCCCTCTTCTGACTGGGTAGTATTTGGTGTAGGATGTCCCTCCTGCATGTTTTCCCAGATACCCTACAAAGTGAGGCACCTGCTCAGGGCTCCTACAGAATGTTCATCCTGTTATCTCAAAGGAGGAGTATATACCCTAAGAAATACCTCTGTTGAGAACAGAGTTCTATGTGTGGTTACCTAAGCACTTCCAGATGACAGAAATTCAGACTACTTATAGACTACTTATAGGAGTGAAAATAAAGATGGATAGGAAGCAGGGCTGTGTGTGTGTAGTTGTTTTGTTTTTCCGAAAGGGTTTCTCTGTAGCTTTGGAGGCTGTCAAACAAGTATTTTTTACTATGGTGCTAATGAGGTAGTGCAGCAAGTCCAGGTGCTTGTTGCCAGGTCTGCGGACCTGAGTTCAATCCCTGGGACCTACATGGTAGAATAAGAGAACCAACGCCCATAAATTGTCTTCTGACTTCCACACATGCCCTGTGGGGTGTGTGTGTGTGTGTGTGTGTACATAATAAATGTAATTTTAAAATGTTAAAGTCTGAAAAAAATTAAGTGTTGGATATTTGAAAGATTTTCAGCTTCAGTTATGAAAGAGAAAACACTATCACAAAAGGTATTGAATGAAAAAAAGAAGGAAAGGACATGACTTCTCCTGGGTATAGTGGAGGAGGAGGTTTATTGTAGATAAAAGGGAGAGCATGGCCAGAGGCAGGAACATCTGGGAGAGTCCAGGATGGATATTGCTCTGAGCCAAGTAAAGAGATGGGTAGGGAAAGGGAAAGAAGAGAGAGGTGAACCAAGTGCAGCAACCCAAGAGGCCAAAGGTACAAAGGATAGGTAACCAAAATGTCTAAATTTTAGGGATGAGCCTCTGGGGAAATTGCAACCCAGCCTTGGGCTGAATAGTTCAGGGTAGAGGGCAGACGTGTGCCAGCAAGTAAGGACTGAGGGACACTGGGAAATCCTGTTGGCCAGGTCAGCTTTGATATGTTAACTAGCAGCTGAGCCATTCCTCCCAGGGTTTGAGACTTACAGGTATAGGCACTGGAAGGCTAGTGGAGCACCCACCTCGCACATGTGAACCCTTGGTTCATCCCTAGTGACGTGCACACATGTACACTCACAGTAATGAGCTAATAAAATGAACAAATTGAATTCAACAAATTCGACAGTTTAGATGAAGTGGACATTCTTTAAAAGGAGTGCTATATATGTATTAAAACTATATTATTGCCGGGCGGTGGTGGCGCACGCCTTTAATCCCAGCACTGGGGAGGCAGTGGCAAGCGGATCTCTGTGAGATCAAGGCCAGCCTGGTCTACAAGAGCTAGCTCCAGGACAGGCTCCAAAGCTACAGAGAAACCCTGTCTCGAAAAAACAACAAAAAATATGTTATTTTTCTTAGTTTTATAGCATGATCTTTGTTATAAAATGAAGGGGGGGCACAAAGGGACTTTCTGGGGAGCAGTTTAAATAGACTGGGGGAGTGGTCCTGACCTCCTCTGGGGAGGGGCCAAAGTTGGACAGGCACAGGGCTGGGATTTACAGCAAGCAAAACACACAAAATAGGTAAATCTAATTTTTTTAATTAATTTATTTTTATGCATATGTGTATATCAGTGTGAATGTGTGTGTACCATGTGAATGCAGGAGCCCCTGGAGGCTAGGGCAGGGCATCAGACCCTGGAAGGGCTGCTACTGCAGTTAAATTTAAAAAAATATAGACAATGACATTACAAACAAAGTTACAAACCAATACCTGTTTGAGATGTACATGCTAAATTCCCTTTAAAATATGAACATATTGAAGTTAGCAACACATATGAGGAATTTATTATGGCCAAATGGGATTTATCCCAGGAATCTAAGATGTTTTCTTTTGAACATTCAATTTATGTAGTTTAGTACATTAACCAAATGGCTAAAAAAATTCATAACTATATTACTAGAGAAGGCACATTTGGCTAAATTTATTATATATATATATTTTAGAAACCACTCTTAGGAAAAAGACAATTCTGAGGCTACAGAGATGACTCAGCAGTTAAGAGCACAGACTAAGGACCCACACGGTGACTCAAAAAGGTCTGTAACTCTAGTTTCCAGAGAATCCCATGCCCTTTGCTGGCCTCTGAGAACACCAGGTACACATGTGCTAGGATAAACTTGCAAGACTAAACATTTCATATAAAATAAAATTTGAGTAACAAAGGTTTAAAGAAAGTAACAAAGGTGGGATGAGTGACAGTAGCTGATGTCACACTTAGTTATTTCTGCTTTAAGACAGGAATGAGTCAAAGGTGTCCACTGCTACTACTTTCCTTGTGTCACTGAAGTTCCTGAGCACTTCCAGGGAGCAATAGTAATAATAATAACAATGTATTTGTGTGTTATGCACAGTATAGGATGACTGTGGTGGTTTGAATGAAAATGGACCCCAAAGGGAATGACACTTTTAGGAGGTGTGGCCTTGTTAGAGTAGGTGTGACCTTGTTGGAGGAAGTGTGTCACAGTGGAGGCAGACTTTGAGGTCTCATATACTCTCAAGCCACACCCAGTGTCCCAGTTCACTTCCTGTTGTGTGCCAGTGAAGATGTAGGCTCTTAGCTCTAGTACCATGTCTGCCTGCACGCCACCATGTCCCACCATGATGATAATGGACTGAACCTCTGAAACTGCAAGCCAGCCCATTAAATGTTTTCCTTTATGAGAGTTGTTGTGGTCATGGTGTCTCTTCACAGCAACTGGAACCCTTACTAAGACAATGATATGCAGATACCCTTCATATAATCTTGTCTGTGGATTCCGAATCAATACATTCAATCAGCTGTGACAGAAAATATTCGGGGAGGGGGTGAGATAGTTCAGTAGGTAAATGTGCTCCTTGCTAAGCCTGGAGTCCTGTTTGGTCTCTAGGACACATGGTGGAAGGAGAAAATTACCCCAAAAGTTACCCTCTGACCTCCACACACACACTGTGGCATATGTACACACACACACACACAGACACACAATAATAAGCATTTAAAATAATGTTTAGATACTCTCTTGCTATAAAGGAGGAGTGGTGAGACAGGGTCTTTCCTGGAACTTTCTATGTAGATTAGGCTGGTGTTGAGCTCACAGAGATCCTCCAACCCCTGTCTTCTGAGTTCTGGGACTAAAGGTATGCATCACACCTGGAGCCCCAGTCTAACTTGCGTGTGTGTGTGTGTATGTGTGTGTGGTTTTCAAGAAACGGTTTCTCTGTGTAACAGCCTTAGCTGTTCTGAAACTAGTTCTTGTAGACCAGGCTGGCCTCAAACTTACAGAAATCCACCTGCCTCTGCCTCCCAAGTGCTGGGATTAAAGGTGTGCTCCACCACCACCTGATCCCAGCCCAACATTTGAAAACATCAGTATACCCTAAGTGATCTAAAGACTTAAGCAGTTACTAGTAATACTCCAATGGCGTTTCAGAAAAATAGAAAAATCTACCCTAAACAGAGCATGGTAGTACATGCCTGTAACCCCAGCACTTGTGAGAGAAGCTGAGACAGCAGGATTTCAAAAAATGTGTGATATGCAATATAGGTTGGTATGCAGATGCCTACAGTCTTCCACATCTGTGAACTCCTTATCAACACATTCAACCAGCGGTGACAGAAAATATTCAGTGAAGGAGTGAGATAGTTCAGCTACAGAGTGAGACTGCCTCAGTAAGAAAGAGAATAAGAGGAGGAGAGAGGAAAGAAGGGAGGGAGAGAGACCCTAAAATTCACATAGAGTTTCAAGGGGCCCTTACTAGCCCCCCCCAATAAAAAGCCAACATGAAGGCCTCATACTTCCTGTTTTCAAATTTAACTACAAAGCTACAGTAATCAAAACAGTGTGGCACTGGCATTAAATCTGATATATAGACCAGTGGAAAATAACAGAAAACCCTGTAGATAAACACAGCTGGGCGATGGTGGTGCACACCTTTGATCCCAGCACATGGGAACCAGAGGCAGGCATATGTCTAAGAGTTCGAGGCTAGTCTGACCTACAGAGCGAGTTCCAGGATAGCCAAGGCTACATAGTGAAACCTGTCTCAAAAAAACTGAAAAAAAAAAACCACACACATATTTAGAATCACTGGTGCTCATGCAATATTTGTAAGCTATATGCAGTATCAAATGACGTCCTAAAAAAGATTTTATGAGTATGGCTATTTTGCCTGAATAATGTGTGTGTGTGTGTGTGTGTGTGTGTGTGTGTGTGTGTGTGTGTGTATAACACATGTATGCACTGCCTTTGGAGACCAGAGGTATTGAATCCCCGGGAACTAGAGTTGCAGCCAGTTGTGAGCTGCCATCTCTGCAGCCCCGCCAAATGACTTTTTTTTATGTTGAAGGAGTTTATTGTAGGTATGTGTGAGAGCATAGTCAGAAGCAGGGACATCTGGGAGAGTCCAGAGTGGACATGACCAGGCTGAGCTGGACCATATGGGGAGACAGGAAGGGGAGGGAGAGGAGAGAGGGGAACTAGGTGCAGCAGCCAAGAGGCCAAAGGTCCAAAGCACCAAGTAACGTTTAACAAAAGTGTCAAGACAGAGAAAGGACAATCTCTCATAAATAGTTCTGGGAAACTGAGTATTCACATACCAAGCTGAGAGCAAAACTGCTTTTTGGCAGGTTGTGAAGGAATTGGAACTCTTATATGCCTCTGATGGCAATAGAAGATGATGCAGCTATCTTGGAACACTGGCAGTTTATCACAAAACAAAGCAAACTTACTGGAAGACTTAGCAGTTCTACTCTTTTTTGGTGTATAGCTGAAGAATTAAAATTAGGGGCTGGAGAGAGAACTCATTGCCTTAGAGCACTCGCTGCTCTCCTAGGGGACCTGGGTTCAGTTCCTAGCACCCACATGGCAGCTCACAACCACCTGTAAATCAATTCCAGGGATCCAGCACCCACTTCTGTCCTCTGAGGGTACCAGGCATGCATATCATGCAGGCATAAAGGCACATAAAGCATTTATAACACGTGCATTTTTAAAAACTAAAACCAGGGACTCATCCATCTTTTACAGTGTGTCCTGACAGTTTTATGTCAACTTGATATAAGCTAGAGTTATCCGAAAAGAAGGAACCAATTGAAAAAAATGCCTCCATAAGATCAGGCTGTAGGGCACTTTCTTAATTATTGATCTATGGAGGAATGCCCAGTCTATGGTGGGTGATGCCATCCCTGGCTGATGGTCCTGGTTTCTGTAAAAAAGCAGGCTGAGCAAGCCATGGGGAGCAAGCCAGTAAGCAGCACCCCTCCATGGCCTCTGCATCAACTCCTGCCTCCAGGTTCCTGTCCTGTTTGAGTTCCTGTCCTGACTTCCTTCGATGATGATCAGTGCTTTGGAAGTATAAGTCAAATAAACCCTTTCCTCCCCAAGTTGCTTTTTGGTCATGCTGTCTCATCGCAGCTATAGAAACCCTGACTAGGACATAGTGACTCCACAGCACCATTACCCACAATACCCAAGGTGTGGGCAATTCAGTGTCAAGAGGGATGAAAGGGAAACAAAATGTGGATACTCGAAAGAGGAATCAGTCACTTTAATTTTATTTTTGGATGTTTTTGAGATAGGGTCTGACTATATAGACCAGGCTAGCCTGAAACTCACAGAGATTTACCTGTCTCTGCCTCCTGAATGCTGGGATTAAAGTTAATTTAAAAAAATAGTTTATTTTCATATGTAAGAGTGTTGCCTGCATGTATGTATGTGAGCCATGTATGTGCCTGGTGCCGAAGAAACTAGGAAAGGACGTCAGATACCCTGGAACTGGAGTTAGGGATGGTTGTGAGCCATAATGTGGGTGCTAGTAAACAAACCGAGGTCCTATACAAGAACAGTTAGTGTCTTAATATCTGAGCCAGCTCCCTAGTCCCTCAGTCAACACTGAAAAGGAAGGCGATTTAGATACGTACTATGGCATCCATGAACCTTGAAAACATACTAAATGAAATACATTCACAGATGGACATTGTGTGAGCACCCGATGTGTGGGGTACACAGGCAAATTCAGACTCACAGTGGTGGGCACTCAGGGTTCGGAGATGAGGACTCTGTTTAACCGAGTTTCTAGCGTGTGAGATGGCTCTGGGAACGGTGGTGATGACTGCACTGCCCTGTGAATAGTAATACTACTGCTGTGGTTACCGTGATACACCTTGTCATGCACATTTGAAGTGATGCCCTAACATAAAACTAAAAGGCAGTTTGGAAAAAGGCCTAAGTAGGAGGGGCTTGGTTGTGTGGTCTTTTGTACAAGCCTGCTGCTCACTCTGTTGTTAAGTCCTGAGTTAGCTCCAGCTGCTTGGGGCCTGAGGGTGATCGGAATTCACAGAAACAACCCCTCCCTTAAGGGAGGAAGTTTAAATTATCAGGTCAATTAGGAAAGATACAACCGAGAAAAAAAAACCCCAAATTTCATTCACACTTCAAGGAGGTGTTTCCTGGTTGGGTGCCACTTTTATTATTTTTGGCTCAGGCTACTGAAAGCCCCACAGACCCTTGGAAGGTACAATGTGATCTTTGATTCCCGTTTCAGGGATCAAAGCAAGTGAGTTTGGGTGTAAACGCAGATAACATTTCAGAGATCTTTCAGGAAAGGAATCACCAGAGCAGGGCAGACAGGGAGCTGGTGTGTTATGCATGTGCTTGCTTACAGAAGTATTACCGCGCAGCAGAGCCTTCCAGTCCCGTCCAAGGACTGGTCGGTGGACCATCTAAACACATGTGTCTGGGTTGTGGGATGGTATCACGAGTACACAAAGGAGCAAGAGGGACAAACCCTCATATGCATATGAGGGGCACAAAAGCTCATCTCCCGGTCTTTCTAAAATGTCTGGGTACCGACTGGGCTCCCCAACGCTGGGCAGCACACTAGGCTAGGCACTGCCCTGTCCAAGAGGCGTTGGCAGCCAGCCCTCACCGTCCTCTCTAGGTTCAGACACACACCCACGAGGAAAGTCACAGGCCTTGCTTGCTTGTCACACAGCCTGCAGCTGCTATGATTCCAAGCGGAGGGATGTGCTGCCAGCATGCTCTACCTCTCGCGGCTGGGGTGGAAAAATGCAGACACGAGCCTTCTCAGGCTCTGAGCATGGGCACCAGGCGATGAGAGGTACTGTGTAGACTTGCCACTCAGAAGATGCGCTCCCCAGGTCTGCAGGCTCAGTACCGGAGCCCTCGCGACCCACGCTGGCGCAGAGCAAGCCTCCAAGTGACAGCAAAGACTGCGAACGCAGCAGCTCCGCCTCTGCTCCTGGGGGCGTGGTACCAAGCGCGCGCTCCCATCACCCCCCGCGCCGCGCCGTCACGCTGGACGGTCGGACGTCTGCTAGGGAGAGGCCTTGCGGTTCACGGCGCAGGCGCGGCGAGCCTTGCGTGCGCGCGCAGCCCCGCGGAAAGACGAGCGTGAGGCGTGCGGGATTCCAGAGTGGGCGCGTCCGGGGTGGCTGTGTGCACGCCGGAGGGGGGCGTGGCTGACGAGGCACTCAGCGGAATCTTTGGAGCCGGCTGCGGCAGGCTACGATCTCGGCAACCGGGTTAGTGGGGCTGGGTCAGCGCGAAGTGGGGCGGCGGGCTGAAGTGTGGGCTCTGTCCCGAGGATTCACGCCCCGCTTCCCTGTTCTCTCTCAGGCTCTTCTCGCTCTTCACTTTGCAGGTGGCTGTGGGATCTTGGCCTCGGAAGCACGCCGCTCTGGCCGGTGCAGATCCTCTGACCCTGGCGGTCTCAGGTAAGTGGGCTTCCTTGACCCGGAGCTTGTGAGCTGGATGCCCTGCAAGGCGGTTGCTGGCGGGCAGGTGGGCGGTGCAGGTAGTCTAGCCTCCATTCACATTTTGGCTTTGGACAAGTTGTGTTCCCGGGTTTCCCAGGTCTTGGAGCAAAGAACTCAGCCAGTGTTGTCAGGTGCTGCCCAGCTTGCGGAGAAAGATTCCCACGCGCCGCGGCCCTCAGTCTTCTAGTAGATTGCTGTTCAGTCCAGGAAGAGGAGCGAGATTACCTACTGCCAGGCAGGGTTGATGGAGAGAAGAGAGTTCCACAGACTGCTAGTCAAGGGCCGTGCGGGGGATCTTGAGCTCAGCAAGTGAGTGACTGGCTCAGGGTTAGGAAGACCTAACTGAAAGCAGGAATTGATGTCTGTGCAAGGGTGGGGGCGCCTCTCTCCTAGGTTGCCAGAGGCACTCAGGCACCAAGGTGAGTGGGCAGACAACATCTAAGGTTCATAGTTGGGGCAGGAGGTCTGGGTGGCACACTGGCTTCTGGGCATGCGAAATGGTGTTTGTGGGCAGCCTAACACGGGACTGGGACCTGATTTGTGGGCATTACTTCTTGAGAACTCACTGAGAGACTGGATCTGGCTGGTGATTTTGATAAGAATCCCAGGTCAAGGGCTGGACTTTGAGGTGTGAGTCAGGGGTCTGCATGGGATGGTCCAGAATGCTTGGGTGCTAGAGGTAGGTGCTGGCAGTACTGGCAGCCAAGTGTTGCAAGCCCCTTGGGAGGTGCTGGCACCAAGATCAACCTTGCTGTACCTTTCTGGAGAAAGTGACTGGGTTGGGGATAAACACATGGAAAGCCAGGTGTGAAGATACATGCTGGACTCGGTGGTCCTGGAGAGCTTGTGGAGAGCTGGGCTGTGTGTGCAGGGATGAAGCAAAGAGTTGAGAGACGTCCCAGGTGGTGGATTTCCCTCTCCAGAGAGACTGGATCAGTGTGAGAGCCCCAGAGGAGGGCTCCTTGTCCTCCGTCCTTGTGTGGTCTCGTGACCACAACTTGGAATAAGGGTGGGTCCAACCATCAAAGGGAGCTCTGGCCAGGTGCTGGTGGTAACAGGAAGAAACTCCAAATTGGAATTGCAGAGTTTCATTTGTGGGGGTTGTAGTGCCAGGTTCTTGACTGGGATGAGGGTAAGGGAGGTGTGCTTAGAATTGGGTAGATTTGCCTGCAGGTGGTCTCTGGAATCCTGGGAGCAGGACGAAACAGTCCAAGCAAGGCAGCCTGTTTTTGTCAGGTGTGTGTGGTGCTGGGTGTGCAAGGATGTTTTGGCATGCTCCGTTCTTAGTGGTTTATAATGTTCTAGCAGCCAGGAGCCCACTCATTCCACTCTAAAGGGTAGTCCATAGGCTGTGAAATGATTTGTGGTTAAGTTTGTCTCTACGGCCAGGTTCTCCTCTCTGCCATTTACTAACTGGTGTGTGGCTGCACACAAATCACTTGGCCACTCTTTCGTAGCTATGATAATAGTATCCAGTCGTGGGTAGTAGGTGGTCAGCGTTCAGCACAAGTGGTACTGTAATACACACAAATGACAGTTGCTACTGTCATTGCACTAAGATTCCCTGATGGTCCCTTCTAGAGTTGACAGTGTCTATCACTGCACCTTTAAAGTCACAGGCAGCATTTGTTGTTTCGTTCACCCTCTCAGGCCAGCCCCGGGGCCTCTCCTTCTACTCTGAGCAGCTAATCAGGTCCCTGGGGGTTTTCTGCCTGATGCCACCCTGCCAGCTCAGTGATGATGGTTGGGCCTTGTTCCTGCTCTTCCCCACCTTGTTTTTGGACAGATTTCCTTGGATGATGGCCTGCATCTGACAGTCCCTCGACTCTTACTGGCTCAGCTCCCCTGGTCCTCAGCGTTTCCCTGGAATGGCAGTCTGCCACACCCTGTCCAGCTGCTTCTTGGCCCGTTGTGTTGTCCCTGCCTCTTCTGTCTGCACCAGGCTCTGAGTGGGCCCTTCTTCCCTCTGCTCCTGGCATGCCTCATGACAGGTGCCATTGGCAGAGCCCTAGTAATCCTACCCAGATGGCAGCCAGTTTCACCAGTGCACGCTGTTGGCAGCAGACGGATGGTACCTCATGGCATGACCCTTTGGTGGATTCCTGGATTGAGAGACCCTGCCGTGGGAACTCCATGTGTGTGTACACCACCATGGATTGGAATAGTACAGCTAATGATTCTTCTGGCAGTAAACCTCCAGCTGGATGCTGGCCTGTGACCCCTGGCCACTCAGGATGGACTTCCACTGGGTTCCTGGCTCCAACCTGGTACCTTTGATGGCTGTCAATGGCTGCTAGACTGCTTTTTTGGCCCAGCTGGGAGAGTATATGTCTTTCACTTTGAACACTATCAGGACAGTCTCAACTGTATCTGTGAGAGCCATACTTGACTGACAGGCCTGGCCTACCTCAATAGGGACCTGCCCTTGCCTGATGATTATGAATTGTTCTGACAGGATCTCAAAGAAGTTATTCAAGACCCAAACAGTTTTGTTGAGTACCATGCCACTGTCTCCTGTCCTCTGCCTTCCACCAGTGGCCCCATAGCTGCCCACAGTAAGACACTGCATAGTTGGGTTCTTAATGACCCTAGCACTCAGTATGGGTGTTCCCCTGAGGCCTGCTTGGTTCAGGCCTAACTATACCCAGAGTTCTTGGCCTGAGCAGCAGCTGGACAGGGAGAGCTCCCTGGCCCCTGGGGGCCCCTACCCAGTCTGGTTCTGCATGCATCCATGATTGCAGTGCTGTGAGGCCAGCCGCCTCCTGTTCAGAGGACACAGACCCAAGCTTGGCTCCGTACTTTCAAAATCCGTTAACTCCTGTTCTTAGAAGCTAAAATCAGTCATCCAGGGAGCTGAGAACCTCAGAAAACAGAAGAGTTCTAAAACCTAGAGAGAGCAGGACGTATCTCAGCACCCCGCGGTGGCTGGACAATGTCCCAGACGTGCTCCGAACATAGTCTATTTGTGCAGCAGTGCTCCTCCTGATAAAGTGCTGTTCACAGCGAGGGGCCCCACAGCACCCAGACTGCCAGCACCGTGCTGCCTACAGATGACTCCGCCTACCCACCGCTGGAAAGTCGCCCTGCTCCTACCAGAATGTGGGCCTGTCTTGGCCTTCTAGCTGAGGTCCTACCCCCCACCTGGGAGTGCTGTTCCACCTGGCCACTTCCTACAGGAAATACCCTGTAGTCAGCCCCCATCAGATTGTAGCACTGCTGGTGTTTCTGGGCCCTTCCCTGCCCTCTGTGACCTGTAATGCTAGGCTACAGTAGAAAGAAGGCTGCTTAAAGGAAGCAGCTGCTCCTTTTTAAATCCTTTGGTTGGTTGGTTTGGTTTTTTGTTTTTGAGACAATGTTTTACTCTGTAACCTTGACTGGCTTGGAACTTGATATGAACTTGAACTCACAGAGAACCCCCTGAGTGCTAGGACTAAATTTTTTTTTCAAATGGTATATCTGTGGAGTATAATATAATTGGATGCAGCTATATAAAATGATCCACTCTGGTGATTGCCATTTTCTTTTCTTAAACGTTAGTCGTTTCTTTGTATAGGATTATATTTACACTCCCCGTGTGGTTCCTTGTAGTATATGAAATACATTATTGTTAACTCTTAAGTGCACACTGTGCTGTGGAGTTATCTAACCTTGATGTCTCCTCCTGGTTTTTCTGTCCTGTTACCGATATCTGCCTTCTGCTTCTGCTAGATCAACTTTTATAGCTTCCGCATACAGATATGTGGCATTTGTCTCTCTGTACCTGGCTTATTTTACTCAACAGTGCCTTTGGTTCCATATTGCTTAGATTTGTTTTGTTGTTGTTTATGGTTAAATAATTGTATGCATATACTGCCTTTTTTTTTTAAAAAAAATCATTTGTCATTGTACACTTCAGTGGATTTCATTTCTAATGTGCAGTGCAGAAGCAACCATATTCATCCTTTTAAGGGATAAGATGACATCTTGGCTGAGAACCATCTTCCTGTGGGCTTATTTGAAGCCCTGACCAGTTGGAAGGTTTGAATGCAGGAGGATAGGAGCCTCTCTCTAGGCTCAACTCTAATCATTCCCTTTTTTACATGGCAGTGTTCTCACTACACCTGGTTATGCTTAAAAAAGCCCCTCCCTGCTTTGCAAGTGTACACACACACACACACACACACACACACACACACACACACCAGTATTCTGCCACATTGATGCTTCAACACTTAAAACCGCAGTGATGGAAATGACTTGCATCTCCTGGCAGATTGAGCTTCCATGCCAAGGTTTTAGCATAGATAAGTGTCCCTGAAAGCATTGCTGGTCTCAATAAATATGAGTTGACTTACTGCTGCTAACAGTTCTTGTTTGTGAACAGAAGTTCTATTCCCATTCTGTCAGCAGAGCCCAGCCAAGTGTCACAGGTGTGCAGTGGTGGTTCCCAAATGAGGCTATAAAGGTCTGATCGGAGGAGGTGGAGCTAGATGGGGGAGGGAGTACCAGGTGTTGGGTGGTCTTGGGAGCCAAGTTCTGAGAGAGAGCTCTGGGTAAAGAGAAGAGCAGTAGCAGATGGGAATGTGAGGCCTGGGGTTGGAATGAAGAAAGACCAGTTCTTCACAAGGATGAGGTTTTAGGGAGAGCTGCGCATACACACTCCTTTGAGCCGGATTGACTTGAGGATGGGGACACAGCGTGTACCTTAAGAGTTCTGAGACGAGAGAGGAAACCTTCCTGGACGCTGACACAACCATAGACTGAAGAGCAGCTGGCCGCTGCAGGAGAGCCATGATGAGCAAGCATCTGGTGAGACTCGGAGCAGGTCATTGGATTGCCTGGCAACTTACTAGGAGATGTTTTGGGTCCAGGTGGTTTATTTGTAAATTATTTCTAAGCACAGACATTATATGCACAAAACAGCTAGGAATGTTGCTCACAGAAGTGATTTTGCAGTAGCCCTAGGCTTCTGTTCTAGGTTGTCCATCGCTGGACCGTCTGCCCTCTTTAGTTGTCTGCGGCTGGACCTGCCTGTGGCTCTGGTGGTGGAGACTGGAATGGCTCTCTGGGATGATGGTCTAGTTACTTGCTGGCCCTTGCCATCTTGCTGACCCCTAATGCATCTGCCTTCCCACCTCTGGTGGGCCTGAAGTGAACCTTTCTGCTTGAAGTTGCTGTCGTTCCTGCTGACCCTGATCTTCCTGCGGCATCTCTTGAAGGCTTGGGTGATGGTCTGCCCATGTCTGAAGGTCTGCTGCTCGGCAGGCTTGAGAACAGAGTCTCTGTGACCTGGGAAATTAGTCCGCTCTAATTTAGAGGAGGGGTCCACCCACTGTGGTTGGGCTCTTGCTCCTGAGGAAAGGAGGGCCTTTTAGTTGCAGTACCTAGACTTAGAAGCAGCCTGTCTGCTCCTAAGTGTCTGTAGGTAGAAGAGAAGGTTGGACTGTGGCCTTCCAGACCGTTACAGTGTAACTTGTCTACAGTGACATCAGCGAGAATCTTCCACCAGGTGATCCACTCCTCAGGAGAGAAGGCTATCAGATTAGACCTGTGTGCGGGGCCTGGGGTCATTCACCCAGGCTGGCATGCAGACTGATGGCCTAGAGGAGGACTCCTCGGAAGCTAGACAAGATGGCAGGCAAGCCTCTGATTAGTGTGTGCTGCTCACTTCTCTGAGAAATATCTTGACATCGTTAAAAAATAGGCCATGGGCCCTAGCAAAAGGCTTTTAGAAGACCTGTCTCCAAGGAAAACCTTAAGCCAGAAAATATTGGTGATAAAGTCCTCTGAGATATTGAAATTCTTTGTAAAGCTGCAACATTTGAAGCACTTGGATTTTGGAATAGAGAAACAATGGTGAGGCAAACCATTTTAGAGCCATATAAATTGAAAAATTAGTACATTATTGGTGGTGTTTCAAATGAATGTCAGTATAACCAGTTTGATAACTAGTTGAAGAGTATCGGAACAGGATACCTGTTATTGGTTGAGCCAGCACAAATTCAAGGTGGATTAAAGACATTTTTTAAGGTTGTAAAAATGCTCATTAGCGCTGGGCAATGGTGGCTCGCACCTTTAATCCCAGCACTTGGGATGCAGAGGCAGAAGGATCTCTGGGTTTAAGGCTAGCCAGGTCTACAGAGTTCTAGGACAGCCAAGGCTACAGAAAGAAACCCTGCCTCAAAAAAAAAGAAAAAGCAATTGCTCATTAGCTTCCTGTTGTAACAAGGGCAGAGATAATCAGTTTGTGAAGAGGAAAGGTCTGGGGTGACAATTTTGGAGGTTTTAGTCCACTGCTTGTTGGTAGCTTATGGTGGCAGCATGTAGCAAAACCATTCACCCCATGCTCAGGATGAGAAAAGCAAAAGGGACAGAGGACCCAGTATCCTCTTCAAGGGCACAGCTGTGACTTGAAACCTTCCACAAGATCCCACTTAGCTCCACTGTGTCCCAGCAGAGCCTAGGTGGGGACCAGGCCTTTAAGAGATGCAAACTAGAGCAGTTCTCAGAAAACAGTAGTTCTGCGAGTTTAAGTTTACATGTCTGGAACTGCCAAGGGTATGGCTGATGGGCTCCTCGCGGTTGGTGGGGATATAGAATGCTTAGGTTTCACCATGCCAGTGGTTCCAGGCGTGTATATGTCTGACCACTGCCCATGTGTTAATGTCATGGGTAGTCGTGATATGTAATTGTGTGTGTGGGATCTGAGAGTGGGCCTGAGTTTGATCACACCTTGTTTCTTCACCTGACCCTGTTAGGTATTAAATAGTTCGTCCTCCCTGGGAGCTCAGGAGGGTTGACTGGGATATCCACTGTGCCCTGGCTGAGGCCTAAGCCCCTGTCATTGTCTGTCATTACATTGTGCACAGCAAAACTAGAAGAGTTAAAGATCCAGCCGCAGGGGTAGAGCAAGTAAAGCTGTCGTTCCTACAACTTCTGTCAGCACCAGCTAGAACTTAAATGTCTCACTGACCTAAGTGGCGCCTCGTTTGCTGCCCATCCGTGTGTCAGGGAAGGGACTAGATGTGCTCTGTTCCCTGCAGTTCGTCAGACACGTACCACCAGGTCCCCCATCCGCACATACTACCACACAGTCAAGTGGTGCTGCGGGGAACCGAAGGAAGCCACAGCTGCACCTGAGTTACAAAGGTCCTCATGTGGGGTGGCGTCTTAGTCACGCTTCTGTTGCTGTGAAGAGACAGTAGGCCCAAGGCAGCTCTTTTAAAAGAGAGCATTTCACTGGAGGCTGACTCGAGTTTCAGCAGTTTAGTCCGTTTTCATCATGGTGGGGAGCGCCGTGGCACACATGGTACGGAAGCAGTAGCTAAAGAAGTGACTGAGAGCTGCATCCTGATGCAGGGAGAGAGACAGACAGACAGACACACTCTGAGCTTGGCATGGGCTCTTGAAGCCTCAAAGCCTACCCCCAGTGACACACTTCCTCCAAGACCACATCTTTTAATCTTCTAACCCTTTCAAGTAGTGCCACTCCCTGGTGACTAAGCATTTAAATATATCAGCCTGTGGGGGTCGTTCTTCTTCAAACCACCACAGGTGAGTTACTCAGTATTACTCTGAGTAAGCTGTTGTTCACATTGGAGGCCATTGTGGAGCAAGGGTGGACCTGTAAGCTACAGTGTGCATGTTCAAACCAGAAGTGTGTCTCTCGTGGTCCCTGAGTGGAGAAATCCAAGGCTGAGTTGCAGGCAGAATGTTTTTCCTAAGGTCTCTGTGTCCTTGCCCAATCATCCCTCTGAATGTGTTTCCATGTCCTAATCTACTGGGATACCAAGCATGCTAGATCAGGCCTACCCTAAAGATATTTTACCTAAATTACCCCTTTACCCTCTCCAAATATAAGCATGTTCTGTCACACAGTGGGGACAAGGACTTCAGCTGAAGAATTTGGGGTACTTCCGCCTAGAACAGTGCCCAAGATGGATTTTATTTTCATTTTGTAGTTTTCAACAGTGCTGTGGGCAGCCCTCTGTGCTGTATGCAGGGCCCCTCAGGGCCTTGGTCTTGGGGTGAGTGCTGAGGTGTGGAATTGCTAGTTTCTACCCTGAGTAGGCTGTTCTAGCTGTTCTGTACATGGGCTTGTTTCATTTATTATTTAAGAAAATTTTCCCTACATGAGGGTTCAAAGGCATTGTTCTGTTTTCCTAAAGTCTCATGTGTTGCCTTTGACATGAAGCCTGGACTCTCCTTGTTAGTGTGACTGGGATAAGGGAGGTCTTCTGTCAAGGCCTGTGATGGGCAGAGAATCTGACAACCATAATGGCTGTGTAATCTGAGCAAGCAATAAATTTTTCATGTGTGAGGCCACTGAGGTGTGTGTGCGTGTGTATGTGTGTGTGTGCGCGCGCACATGCCAGAGTGCAGCCTGTTATATCCTGACTGGCAGAGGATCCTGTTTCTCCTTTTCCATGGAGCATAGAGTGGGTCTGGCCTCAGCTGCTGACTCTACTCCCTGGCTTCACTCAGGTCTGTCCTCAGCTGATTTTATAAAGAGTCCTGATGTTATGATAGAGAAACGTCCACCTGCATCTTGTTCCTCATGTTGGCTAATTTTTAAATCACATTTGGTCGCAGGGAGAGGAGAGTGTAGTGGGCTCTGGTGTGCTCCTCACCCAGACCTTCAGTACTTGTGTCTCACATCCTGGGATCACTGTGTCTGTGGGCAACGTTCTTGAGCCTCTGCTCTAGGATGGCCCTGAGTTCCCTTAGCGTTCCTTAAACCACCGCATTCTCTGGAGCAGGCACTGAGCCCTGGAGGGCCCTGTGGGTGGGTGAGGCCAGCAAGCTAAGAGCGTGGCGTGTAGGTGGCTCTTAGATGCTTGTATATTCGTCGGATTCTTCTGCTGTACCAATGGTTGACATACCAGGCAGATGGAAAGAGACATCTGACTTCTCCCCTTCCCCCATTCTGTTCCTGGTGTCTGTCTGTACAGTGCAAAGGCCCAGACATTTGGTGCTGATGGATAGTTGTCCCCACCACCATGGCTAAGGACATTTTCTCCAAGGAGACTTGGTTACTGGGCTAAAGCTGGTTCTAGCACAAAGGGTGGTCACATTTTCTTTAGAGCAAAGAGGCTTCTTATGTGTAGACACAGAAGGGCGGTGGCCTGGTGCTAGCTGGGTTCCCACCCCTGCCCATAAGTGCCTTAGAGCAGGTTTCTTTTCTGATGCCTTAGGCTCCTTAGACAACTCCTAAGCAGTGAATAGCCTTAGGTGCGGCTTGAGTTGGCCGTTCTTGGAGAAACCCTATCTGCCCTGCAGCTTAGGAGCTCCGTCCCGGTATTATGTTTTAGCTCAGTCAGTGCCTGAGCCTTTAGAGGCAGGCTGACCAGTACTCTGTACCTCACATGCTTCAACCAAGAGGCTAAGCAGCAAGGTGAAAATCACCTCATGTACTGAGCTCCTGAGACCCATGCTACTCTACTGGCCTGGCCTTGCCACTCTGACAGTTGTTAGCTATAAGGACTCAGCTGTGTACCTGACAGGGACTCGATGGTGGCACTGCTGGAAAAAAGAGATAGCAATGGTGGGCTGGTAGGAGGGCTGTGCTTACTGCCCTGCTCTGTCACATGGGCTGTGTCTCTAGCAGGGCAGGCCTAATAAGAATCTGGGGCTGTAGCTGGTTTCTGTCCCCCAAGTCACTGGGGCCTGTTGAGAGGGGGCTATGAGACCTGATGGGATGAGTGATGGAAGGTACTGTTGGCCAGGAGGTGTGGCGGTACATGAATCCTGCTGGGGTAGCACCACCTCAGAGCTAGAACAATACTTTGCCAGGTGCTAGCCTCGGTTGTAGAATGAGCAGCAACCTATTTCTCCTGGAGAGACGTTAAGACTGTGGCCCAGGCTGCAGGGGTCGCCATGCCTGCTCAGGGCTTTCAGGGATATGGTGTCACAGGAGATGTCCCAGTGCAGCCCTGGGCTAGCTTGCCCTCCAGAGGGAAGAGCCACTGTCAGTGGTCAGCCCTGGAGTAAGCGAGGTGAGACAGTGATTGGAGTGTTGGGGAAGGTGCCAGTTCCCACATTGGCACTGGGCTGCAGATACCCACCTTCTTTGCTGCTTTCCTTGTCTTCCTGCCATCCTGCTTGCCTCCCTACTGCCCCAGAATGCTTCCTGGGTTCTGTATCTTTGAAGCAGCTGCCTCCCTGCCTGCCTGGGTACTTCCCAAGGCAGAGACTGACAGAGGATTCAATGAATCGAAGGTCGCCAGTTGGGGCGTTGACAGATGCCCAGCCATGATACCATTTCTGATTTAATAACCGAATGGGAGGCTGGCCCTTTGTAATAATTAGGGCTAATTACTGAGGAGGTGTTGACAGACAGGCTGAGAGGAAACAAACTACCTTTATCCCGTGGCTTAGAGTCAGATTACTGGCCCAGTGCTATCTGCCCCTCAGAAAGTAGACGCTTCAATCACTCAGCGAGGCTTCAAAGGGGAAAGGCCCTGACAATGCTTGGGATTTGGAAAGCAGCAATGAAGTGCGCCTTTGACTCTGAGTCGCCGAACGGAGCCCCATTCCAGGAATGGTTTCTTTGTGCATCTTGAGTTACCTCGGCAAACCTGCTTCCCGCGCACTTGGGGCAGGGAGGGGCTGCATGGGCATGGTCAGGGCTGGGGCTGGGGCACGTCCAGCCTCCTGGGGTCTTTCCTGGGCTGAGCTGCAGCATCTGATGTAGGTAGAGACCAGGTATCGGGATGAGCCCTGCCGGGGAGTATGCTGAGTTCTTGGTAAGACAGCACAACTTTGCCGCAGCACACGGCCTCGCCTCGATGGAAATGTTTTTGGTGTTATTTATGGCAAGACCACCCCTCAGAGGCCTTGAGGTCTCTCCCTAGCTTGCTCTGGAGGCAGCTCCCACCCATGTCTTAGGCTCAGAGCCAAGGCCACAAAAGTGATATTTCTCAGTGGGCTTTCAGTCTCAGAGGCTGAGAAGGTATTGGAAGCTGGTTTCCGATGGACTGTGTGGAATCCCTGGTGTGCTGGTCACACTGCACTTCACAATACAGAGGGCCGTGCCCAATTCTGGGTGCCCGAGTTTTAAGCTGAAGCACTGAGCAACATGCCAGTTGTCTGGCTGGACAGCTCAAGGCCACAGCTGCAGCTACAGTACAGCTCCATGGAGGAGAGCATGTAGAACTGCCTATGCAGTCAGGACACTGGCCAAAGCTGCAGCAGGGGCCGGTTCTGAGCTTCTGGGCCTTGATGCCAGTGATTTCTCCCATCAGAGAGGCCTCTGCTGAGACCAGAGTTGCTCAGTGAGTGCCTACTCTGTTCTCAGCAGATCCTGGATGGTTCTGGGTGGGAGGACGGTGCTGGGCAAGCAGGAGCGGGAGGACAGTGCTGGGCGAGAGGACGGTGCTGGATAAGCAGGAGCGGGAGGAGCCCCCTTGCACCTTTATGTGCATCTCCCGTGTGTCTGCTTATGGCCTTGGCTGTGTTCCTGCAGACCTGCCCCGGTTGGTGGATTCTGGATTCTGAGTCTTTCCTGCTCTGTGACAAGTGCCATGGGCTGAAGGGAAAAACTTTGGCTTTCTTTCCTGGCATGCTGCTTTGTGTCCAAAGAAAGTGCCTTCTGGGGCTAGGAGATGGCTTGGCGGTTAAGAGACCTTGCTCTTGAAGAAGACCTGGGTTCAGATCTCAGCACCTTCATGGTTATGGTTCTGGGAGTTTTAATGCCCTCTTTTGGCCTCAATGGGCACTGTGCACACGTGGTGCACATATACACATGAAGGCAAAATACCATACGCATAAAATAGAACTAGTCAGGCGTGATGATGCACATCCTTAATCCAGCACTTAGGAGGCAGGAGGATCTCTCTGAGTTGGAGGCCATGCTGGTCTACATAGTGAGATCCAGGACAGTCAAGGCTATGTAGAAAGACCTTGTCTTAAAAGCAGCAGCAATGTTGTTTTTAGCCAGATAATGTCTAAACAAGAACTGAGTTTTCATCGTATAGTAGTGGCAAACTAAATACCACTAACCAAAGTACAAGAAAATGACCCCACATACATTACGTAATATATTTTATTTAAAGGCAGTCTCCCAGAGAGTGGCCAGGTGAGCAAGGGCTGAGCATTTTAGCGCACACAGAAGAGGGAGTCCCCCTTCTCTCTCATTGAGATCTTAAGTTGGGCACCACTGGAGACTGAAATCCAGGCTGAATGCAGACTCCTGAGCTGAACCTATTGTCCTTTTCTATCCTGGGACCTCTCATTGCATTTCCTCTCTTATCTCCTTAGCCTACTGACTCTGAATGTCTCCTCTGCTTCTTACTGTTGCTAACTGGGCAGCCGTGAGATGCAGCATCCAGAACTTGGAGAATGTTCCTCAGTGCTTTGCCCCTTGTTACCCTCATGGTCACACCAAGGCCATGGCTTTAGGGAGAAAGAGGACAAAGATAAGGTGCCTATGTTTTCACTTAAAATCATTAGTGTGTGTCATCCGTGACTCCCGCTGCCAGTGTTGACCTTGGTCGGCGGCAGAGATGCTGTTCCTCAGGCTTTCTGCTGCAGTTACCTTGAGGAAGGGAGTCAACACGTAGCCAGTGTGGGAGCGAGACAGCTACACCAGGGACTCTGCTCAGGAGTTCTCTCCTCTCTTCCTCTCCCTCCCACCCCGGGGGCTGATAGTGTACCCCAGACTGGCCTGAAGTTTACAGTCCTCCTCCCTCAGCCACCCAAGTGCTGGGGTTTTGAGTGCATACCTCCATGCTCGGCTTCCATCAGATCTTTACCTCAGCAGCAGCAGCAGTATTTGCCCCAGTGAGGCTTACCATGACCACAGCAGCATCAGGCTGTAGAAGACTCATTCATTTGCCTGAGGAGAGTCTTCGGGGTTATTTTCTCTGTGCAGAGATTATGATGAAATCAAACATTCATATATAGACTTTTGTTTGCACTTAAGTTTTCATCTCTTAAAGCTCTAGAGATGGAACTGCTGAGTAGAACGTGGTGTGTATATTTAAGAAATTGCCACTTTCTTAGAGCGCTCACACATATCTTCTCATCAGCAACCTCGGAGTTTCAGCTGGGCCACATTCTCGGCAGCATCTACTTTTGTCTGTCTTTTCTTCCTTTTAGACACTCAGTAGATACTTACTGGTCCGATTCTTGTTTAATTTGCATTTCTCTGATGGCTATGGGTGAGCAACTCTTTCTGCTTATTTACCATTTGTGCATCTTAAACAGTGTTTTGTGGTTTGTTTTTGTTTGAGAAAGGGTTTCTCTGTGTAGCCCTGGCTGCCCTGAAACTCACTCTGTAGACCAGGCTGGCCTTGAACTCAGAGTTCCGCCCACCTCTGCCTTTCAAGTACTGGGATTAAATACAGGCACCACTACCACCCAGTTTGTGGTTTGTTTTTTAAATTATTTATTATTATTATTTTATTTTTGTCTATGCAAGTGTTTTGCTTACCTGTATGTATGTGCACCACATGTGTACCTTATACCTGCAGAAATCAGAAGAAGGCATCAGATCCCCTAGAGCTGGAATTACAGGTGGTTGTAAGCCACTATGGGTGCTGGGAACTGAAGCTAGTTCTTCTGCAAGAGCAGCAACTGCTTTTAATCACTGAGCCATCTCTCCAGCCCTTTTAAATGGATTTTTAATTGGTTTTAATTTTGTTTTAGTTGTTAACTTTTAGAAAAATGAAACATTTATATACAATAAACTGCCCATATTTAAAGTAACAGCTTGATAGTTTTCAACACCTGGGATAATATGCCACACGATCTTAAGCACAATGGGTACATTGTCCTCAAAGTTTCCTCCTGCCCTTTGTATGCGTTCCCCTCCCCCTTCTCTACACTTCCCTTCCCTAGGTTCCCAGTAGGTCAGTTAGCATTTCCTAGAATTTTATATAAATAGACTCAGAGTATTTACTCTTTCTGATTATTTTGAGATTCATTCACGCTGAAGCGTGTGTCAGCGCTTCCTACCTTTCACAGTCGAGTGTGCATATGTTCCATTGTGTGCATTCGGCTGTTTGTTCAGCTGTTGATGGATGTTTGGGTTGTTTCCAGTTTGGGACTGTTTTTAAAGAAATGACCAAACTTTATTTCAAAGTGGTTGTACCACTGTATAATCCCATTACAGAGTGTGGTTGTTTGTGCTGCCTCGCACAGTTTCCAGGAACTAGTGACAGCTCCTTCCATTCCAGCCAGTCTGCCAAGTACACAGTGACATTTTAGTATAGTCTTATTTTGCACTTCTTCAATGACCAAATGGCCAAAAAAACTGTTTTCATGCTTTTATTTGGCAACCACTTGTTTATGGTGAAATGCTTGTTTAAATGTTTTTACTATTTTTTATTTTCATTCAGATGTTTTCTTATTGTCTTATTTGGAAAATGTAAAATTCATTTTGTTGTTGTTTTTACTGTTTTTCCACAGGGGCTCTCTATGTAGTAGGTTAGGCTAAAACTCAGGATCATCCCCCAGAGTGATGGAATTACAGTTGTATGCCACCCTGTCAGCTGATAATAATAACACTGTTTTTGGTTTGTGCTGGTAACCAAACCCAGGGTCAGCTGGTAGGGTCTAGCATGGTAGGCAAGGGCTGTACCCCCAAGCTGCAGTGTCAGCACTGGTTTTATTAGTTAGTTTTTAAAGATGGTTTCATTTTGTATCCTAGGCTGGCTTTCAACTTGCAGCTTAGTTCATTTTGATCCTGAATTCCCACCAGTCCTTCTGTATTAGCCTCCTGAGTGTTAGTGGTAAAGTCATGTGTCACCATGGCTGGGACATGTTTAAAAACCTTAAAAGAATATTTTGCTTATTTGTGTGTGTGCATGTGTGTGTTCACACACATACTACCATTTATGTGTGCCAGCCCATCTTTTTTAATACTCAGTATACAGATTCTACCTTTCCACCTTGGGATCAAGCTTACATGCGTTCTACCATTGAACTACATTGTTTCTCATCATACAGGTTATTTATTGATATACAGATATACGGTTTGCAAGTATTTCCCCCAGGTGATTGTCTTTTTATTTTCTTAGGTACTTTTTTTTAAAGTTTTTCATAACTTGGGTTGGAGAGATGGCTCAGTGATTAAGAGCTGTTGTTACTGTTTCAGAAGACCTGAGTTCTCTTCCCAGCATCATGCCAGTAGGCTCACACCTGTCTGCAGCTCCACCCAAGGGAAAACACACACACACATGCACACACAAATAAATAGTCAAAAAATTCTATCTAACTTTCAGGATAATTTATTTGTATTTGTGTGTGTGTGTGTCACGTGTGCACAGGTGTGCCAGGTGCCTGTGGAGGATGTTAGATTCCGCTGAGCTGGGGTTACAGGTGGTTTTGAGAGATACAGACAGTTTTGAGCTACTTAATAAAGGTGCTGGGAACCAAACTTGGGTCCTCTGGAAGAGCAGTGAGTTCTGTTTAACTGCTAGACCATCTCTCAGGCCCCTCTTAGTATTTTGCTTGTTTGTTTGGTTTGGCTTTGTGTGTGTGTGTGTTTTGTGTGTGTGTGTGTGTGTGTGTGTGTGTGTGTGTGTTTTGTGTGTGTGTGTTTGAGACAGGGTCTTACTATGTAGCTCTGTCTGTCCTGGAACTCACTCTGTAGATCAGGATGGCCTCCAATTCGCAGAGATCCGCCTGCCTCTGTCTCCCAAGTGCTGGGACTAAAGGTGTGTGCCACCATGCTCAACCCTTATAGTATTTATTTAAAGAGCAAAAGTTTCTGATTCTGTTTAAGTCAAGTTTGTTATTTTTCTCCTATGATTGTGACTCATGAAAGTTTTTAAATTTGTTATTATGTGTGCATGAGTGCATGATGTGTGCGTGTGCACATGCTTGTAACAGCATGCGTGTGGAGGTCAGAGCACAGCTTTGTAGAGGTGGGTCTCTCTTTCCACCATCAGTGGGTTCTGGAACCAAACTTAGGTCTCTAGGCTTAAAGTGCCTTTACCTGATGAACTGTCTTGTCAGCTCTGAAAGTTTCTTTTTCTTTTTTTTTTTTTAAGATTTTATTTTACTATGTATACAGTGTTCTGCTTGCATGTCTGCCTGCTATCCAGAAGAGGGCGCCAGATCCCATTACAGATGGTTGTGAGCCACCATGTAGTTGCTGGGAATTGAACTCCGGACTTTTGGAAGAGCAGGCAGTGCTCTTAATCACTAGGCCACCTGTCCAGCCCTGAAAGTTTCTTAAAAATCATGAGTGAGTGTTGAATTTTCCTGGTATGATCTCTGTCAGCTGATTTGACAGCTTTCTTAAGTGTTTTGTGTTCATATCAATTTGTTTTTAAATATTGAATCAGCTTCCCACTCCTAAGGGAAGCTATAAGTTGGTAGCAAATACACTTTTGATCTTTATTTGCTTTTTTTTTTTTTTTTAGACAGGGTTTCTCTGTGTAGGCTGTCTTGGAACTCATTATGTAGACCAGGTTGGCCTCAAACTCATAGAGATCCACCTGCCCCTGCCTCCCGAGTGCTGGGATCAAAGTTATACGCCACCACTGCCCCTTGGTGTATATGATTTTGTAATGGTGGGTGCTTTGCTATTTTTTTCCAGGAGTTTTTGGTTGTTGTTTTATTTTATTTTTGTCTTTGAATGTAGGGTCTGATGAGGTAGCTTTGGCCGGCCTGAAATGTGTTAGTGGACCAGGCTGGTCTTGAACTCAGAGAGAGTCTTAAAGGCATATGCTACCACACCTGGCTTTTTTTTTTTCAGGGCTTTTCTATCTTATTTTCATGGAGGATATTGTTTTGTGTATCGGGTAAGTACTTCTCACCTCATAAGGTTAGTTAAGAACTGCTATTACTATTTTTATTATTTATGGTTGTTTTGTTTTCTGGAAGGCATTGTACAGAACTAGTGTCTTGGATGATCGCAGTGGGCTGGATTACTATTGTTTGTGCTTTGTTTTTGCAAAATTTTAAACCATGTGTAGCATGTGGGTTAGCAGTGAGAGTGTTTGCCTTGATTGTAGCGGGCCCTGGGTCCTGCCCGCAATGCTGCCAAACAAAACAAAGCTCAAAGTGCAGATGCTCCCTTCAGCCAGTGCAGCACTTAGGCCGCCCTCATCTGAGTTGCTGATCCAGAAGCAGGCTGGATTCTATGGTGTATAGTGTCTCACTTTCTCAGTGTTTGCCGTCTGCATGACAACACCTTTCATTTAGTGTCTAATTTATTCCTTCTCTCTCCTTTTATCTGTCTATTTATTTATTGGTTTTTTGAGACAGGGTTTCTCTGTGTAACAGTTCTAACTGTCTGGAACTAGCTCTTGTAGACCAGGCTGGCCCCGAATTTACAGAGATTCGCCTGCCTCTGCCTCCCGAGTGCTGGGATTAAAGGCGTGCGCCACTGTCACCCAGCGATACCGCTCTTATATTCTTAAATGTTTCATTACACTTACCCATTGTATGTATGTTTAGGCCTGTGCATGCCATGGTGCACATGTGGAAGTCAGTTCAGCCTGTGGTGGTTAGTTCATCAGGTTTGGTGGCAAGTACCCTTAATTGCAGAGCCATCGTCTGGTCCCCTTTCTTCTTTTCTAGTGTTGTCTTTTAATGCTCTCAATTTCCCTGCGGAAGAGAGATGTTGGCCAAATCACTGTCCCCACAAAAAGGAGACAATAGAGTGGAGTGACTAGCAGCATCCTCTGGAAGGAGTGGAAACAACAGGATCCCTGTGGGGCACAAAAACAAAGCCCACCTTCTGCTTACAAGGAGACCTGGAGTCCTTGTCTCCGCAGACAGACTTCCACAACCCTCACAGAACCTGAGCTATTTAGAGTTGTCTGGAGTTCATAGGGCTGTCAGGCTATGGAGTAAGAGCTCATGTTTTTTATATCTTCACACACTATGACCTAAGTATCTGGCTTTGGGCCATTGAGAATCTAAATCTACCTCGACAGAATCTAAATCTACCTCGACAGTGCAAGTCCCCACAGAGACCAACAGATGCTGTGTGTCTCCGTTCTTGAGGATCTGCAATCACTCTGTCACAATCCTGGTCAGCTGTAGTACCACAGCCCCAGCTTCTGGAAATATAGACCTAGCAGAAGTGTCAAGACTCTGGCTTCTAAACTGGGGGCCCCCATCCCCCGAGGACAGAGTGAAAACTGACATAACCACCAGCCTGAAATGCCTGTGAACACTTGTGCATGACTTGGTAGCCAGTCTGGTGGCAGCCTCACTCTGCCCTGTGAGCCAGCTGGCCAACCCACAGTGCCCCCAAGTACACAAACCCAGTCTGACAGCCCCACCCACTGGAGAGCCTACCACATAGCCACCAGTCTGTGGCTCAACAGTCCACTAGGCAACAGCTTTATTCCTAGCAAAGCCATACCACACAACTACATCATAGACACCCACAGGCTTGACCACTGACAACCAAGTACATTACCAGTGAGCATCACAGTTAAAGAAACTACACTACTGTGTCCACTTGGAATCTAAGCTAGCAGTATGTCAAACTAAGGTGAGGTAGCTCCAATTGACAAGAAAAAGTCTCTTTCTTGGGGAAATGATTCCTCAATAAAGTTGAAAGAGGCAGCTTCTTTACTTGCTTCTTGTGTAAAGTCACAGGCTGAAAGTAAAGGAATAGGAAAATATACTTAATGCCAATAGAAAAGCCTGTAAGAAAATGAAGATCCTTATATAATGATAAAAAAATTTCAGTTCATCTGTTGATAATGTGTGCACCCAATGCAGCACCACCCAAATACATTAAGCAAATGTTACTATATCTAAAGGGAGAGATAGGATCTCATACAGCAGTAGTTGGGATGTCAGCATCCCAGTAGACAATAGCAGTAGACCCAGCCTCAAACAGTGAAACACCAAAGTTAAGCTGTTGTATAGACCAAATAGACTGGTGTACATAAAACACTCCTTCCAGCAGATGCAGAATACATCATCTCCTCAGCACATACAATTCACCAGTGCAAATCATAGAGTAGACCAAAACACAAGTCTCTGAAAGAAGTTTTGAAAATCTTCTGTCCATAAGACATAGTTGGTCTAGAGGAGCTCTGGAAATTATAAAAGTAAATGAAAATTAGACAGTATACTCCTGAACAACTAATAGGTTAGTGAATACATTAAAAGGGAAATGTTAAAAATGTTTTGAGATTTATGAAAATAGAAATACAATATACCAAAATTATGTGGGGTGCAGCAAAGGTAGTGTTAATATGTTTGCCACCATAAATTCCTACACCCACAAGGCAGAAAGGCAAAAAGCAATGCATAGCAGCATGGCTTGGGAACTAACCAAGGGGAGGTGGCTCAACTGATGACCTAAGTACAAGCCCCAGAATCCATGTTGAAAACACAATAACAAAGGCAAGAAAACATAGTTGTGGTAGTGGTATCTGTAATACTGGTATTCCTGTGGTGAGCTAGGAGGTGGAGACAGGAAAATCATTCAGAAGGTTGTAGGTCTACTAGCCTGGGCTATTTATTGCAGGGACGGAAACAAGAGAGACTTTGCCTGAACAAGATGGAAGACGTAAACAGTGCTGTCCTCTGCCCACTACAAGGGAATGTGTATAAATATGCGCATGCACACATGCACTCACGCACACACTAGTCAATCAGTTCTTTGTTTGTTTGTTTCGAGACTGTCCAGGCTGGCCTTGAACTCACAGATGTCTGCCTGCCTCTGCCTCGTGAGTGCTGGGATTAAAGGCATCCACCACCATTGCCCAGCCCTAATTAATATATTTTTAAAAGAAATAACTAGCTAGGTGGTTGGGAGTTAGAAGCAGGTGGATCTCTGAACTCAAGGTCAGTCTGGTCTGTCAAGTTCCAGTTAGCCAGGAATACATAGTGAGGCCCCATCTCACAATACAGAAACAAGCTCCAAAGTAGTAGGAGGAAAGAAATAATAAAGATCTGGCAGAGACAGATGAACTGAGAACAGCGTGATGCAAAATACCACTGAGACAAAGTTCGGTTTTACAGGGAACCATAATTAGCACTAGGGGAAAAAAAACCCAGAAAGATGAAAAATGAGAAAAAAAAAAAGAGACATTATTACTGATACCCCAAAAGTAAATTTTATATATATATATACATATATATATATATGTATGTATATATGCTAACATATCAGAAAACAGAAAAAAATGGACAATTTCTAGATGTTAAATTAAAACATGAATACCAGAAAGAACAGTTTAGAATTCTTTCTAAAGTTAAAGGGATTCTTTCGGATTCATTTTATGAGACCAGCATTCACTGCAAACTAGACTATGTCCCTAATGAATGTGTGTGTGAAAATGTTAGCAAGCCAAGCCAACTGAAAGAGTTGTTTTTCTATTTCACCTTGTTTATTTGCATATGTGTGCATGTATGGGTTTCCACAGAGGTCAGAGGTGACATCAGATCCCTTGATGCTAGAGTACAGGTGTTTGGGAGCTACCCCACTGTAGGTGTTGGCATATGTGCTCCAGGCTCTGCTGAAACACTAAGCAGTCTTCACCACTGAGCCACCTCTCCAGCCCTTACCTTGTTTTTGTAAGATGGCTCTCTCACTACTTTGCAGCTCCCTGAGAAAGCCAGTATGGCTGGCCAGTGCACCCTAGGGATCAGCCTGTCTCTGCCTCCCGAGCATTGGCTTGCAAGTGTACACCACAATGCCTGGCTTTTCACATGGGCTCTGGAGCTCAGACTCAGGTGCTTAGGTGTGTGCGGCAAGCACCACCAACTGAGCTATACCAGAAGTCCCTAGCCAACTGATTTTCTTTTCATTATATCCCAACCACAGTTACCCATCCTTCCTCTCCTTTCAGGCCCCCGCCCCTGTCTCTCCACCAGAACCACTCCTCCTCTGTTTCCCCTCAGAAAAGAGCAGGCCTCCCAGGGATATCAATCAAATATGGTATAACAAGTTACAATAAGACTAGGCACAAACCCTCATATCAAGGCTGGATGAGTCAACCCAGTAAGAGGAAAAGGGCCCCAAGAACAGGCAAGAGTCAGAGACACACCCACTCCCACTGTTTAGGAGTCCCACGAGAGCACTGAGCCACACAGCTGTAACATATATGCAGAGGACCTTGTTCAGCTCCATACAGGCTCCATGGTTGTCACTTTGGTCTCTGTAAGCTCCCGTGTGCCTGCTTAGTTGATTCTCGTGGTGTCCTCGACCCCTGTGGCTCCTCCAGTCCTTCCTCCCTTCCTTAGTTAGGTTTTCTGTTGCTGTGAGAAGACACCTTGACCACAGCAACTCTTATGAAGGGAAAATATTTAATTGGGGTGGCTTACATTTTCATAGATTTTGTCCATTATCATCATGGTGGGGCATGGTTGACAGAAAGACGTGGTGCTAGAGAAGGAGCTGAGAGTCCTACATCTTGACCAGGCAACAGGAAGTGGTCTGGGACACTGGGCCTGGCTTAAGCATAGGAGACCTTAAAGCCCACCCCCAAAGTGATACATTTCCTCCAACAAGGCCACACCTACCCCAACAAAGCCACACTCCCAATGATGCCACTCCTTATGAGCTTATGGGGGCCAATTATATTCAGACTATCACATTCTCCCTCTTCTACAAGGTTCTGGAGCTCCACCTAAATGTTTTGGCTCTGTCTCTGCATCTGTATCCAACAGTTGCCGAATGAAGCTTCTCTGATGACAGTCTGGAGTCTGATCTATGATTATAGTAGACTATCATTAGGAATCATTTCATTGACTTTTTTTTGTCAGTCATGTTTAGTTCTATCCTGGATGCTGGTCCAGTCTCTGGTGCCTAGCCATTCAGGCAGTGTCAGGTTTGGGCTCCCTCTCGTTGGGTGGGCGTCAAGTTGGACCAGCCATTGGTTGATCACTGTTGGTGGAGGCTGCTTATTTGTTTCCCGTACCCAAAATAATCACACAGAAACTATATTAATTGCAAGACTGTTTGGCCAATAGCTTAAGTGTATTTCTAGCTAGGTCTTACATCTTAAATTAACCCATTTCTATTATTTTATATTTTACCACGATGTTCGTATTTTACTGATACGGTACATGGGCATCTTTCTCCTCTGGCAAATACATGGCATCTTTGACTCTGCCTTCTTTCCACCTCTTATCTGTTTGGAATTTGTGGCGGACTTCTCGACCGGCGACGGAAGAACGACCACCACATCAGGATTCCACTCAGATCATGCTTTACTGGAGTGCCCTTGATTGATGGGGAGCAGGAAAGAAGGGGGCAGGAAAACGAGGGACAGGAAGTGGAGGGGCAGGGAGCAAAGGGGAGCAGGAAGCGAAGGGGAGAGAGAGCACTTAGGCAGCCGCTTAAATAGGGAATTGGCACACGGGTCGCCCTGTGATTGGCTGCCACCAACAGCTGATACCAGACCGCATCCGGATAGGCTCAAGAATCCACATCCACCGCGCATGCGGGAAGCGGGGACACGCAGCTCAAAGGAATAGCCAAATATGGAGTTGTTTATAACCAACAAGACAGGATGTCGGCGCCATCTTGTAATGGCGATCCTGTCCGGCTCACTACAGGAATTCCCACCTTGCTCTATTTTGCCAAGTCACTGGCCAAAACAGCTTCTTTATTGACCAATGGCAATAAAACATACAGCACACATCACCTCCCACATCAGGCCACTCCCACAAGTACCTTGCCACCATTGCCCCAGCACATCTTACAGGCAGAACAAATTGTAGGTCAAAGGTTTTGTGGCTGGGTTATGTCCCAGTCCCACCAATGGCAGCCTTGCCTGGTAACAGAAGATGGCCAGTTCAGGCTCTGTACCCCCTATTACTAGGGTCACCCTCACAGATTCCAGGGAGTTTCCACTGCACTAGGTTTTTACAGGGTTTTGCAAACCCCCAATTCCAGTCATATCTCTCAGTACTTTCTCCCTCCACCCCACCTCCCTCCTGTTCCATCCCCATTGACCCAGTCTACCCACAAAATCTATGTTCCTTTTTCAGGGAGATCCATGCATCTCCCCCTTGAATCCTCCTTGTTACTTAACCTATCTGGATCTGTGGATTGTAGCATTGATTATCCTTTACTTAATAGCTAATAACCACTTCTGAGTGAGTACATACCATGTTTGTCTTTCTGGGTCTGGGTTACCTCACCCAGAAAGATTTTTTTTTCTAGTTCTATCCATTTGCCTACAAATTGTATGATGTCATTTTTAAATAGCTGGGTAATACTCCATTATGTAAATGTACCACATTTTCTTTATCCATTCTTTGGTTGAGGGACATCTAGGTTGTTTCCAGGTTCTGAGTATTACAAATAAAGCTGCTATGAACATAGTTGAGCAAGTGTCCTTGTAGTATGGTAGAGCATCCTTTGGGTATATGCCCAGGAGTGGTGTAGCTGGGTTCTCAATTTTCTGAGGAACTGCCATATTGATTTATGTAGTGGCTGTACAAGTTTGCACTCCCACCAGCAATGGAGGAGTGTTCCCCTTGCTCCACATCCTCACTAACATGAGCTCCACTTGTTCTTTTGATCTTGGGCATTCTGACAGGTATAACTGGAATCTCAAAGTAGTTTAGAGTTGCATTTCCCTGATGGCTAAGGATGTTGAACCTTTCTTTAAGTGCTTCTTGGTCATTTGAGATTCTTGTGTTGAGAATTCTCTGTTTAGATCCATCCCCATTTTTAATGGGATTATTTGATTTGTTGATATATAGTTTTTTGAGTTTGTTATATATTTTGGATATTAACCCTCTGTCAGATGTGGAGTTGGTGAAAAATCTGCCCATTCTGTAGGCTGCAGTTTTGTCCTGTTGTTAGTGTCCTTTACCTTACAAAAGTCTTTCAGTTTCATGAGGTCCCATTTATTAATTGTTGATCTTAGTGTCTACACTATTGATGTTCTGTTCAGTAAATTGTCTCCTGTGCCAGTTCATTCAGGGCTTTCTCTTCTATCAGGTTCAGTATATCTGGTTTTATGTTGAGGTCTTTGATCCACTTGGACTTGAGTTTTGTGCAAGGTGAAAAGTCTGGTCCTATTTGCATGCTTCTACATGGCAATATTCAGTTAGACCAGCACCATTTGTTAAAGATACTTTCTTTTTTCCATTGTGTATTTCTGGCTTCTTTATAAAAAATTAGGTGTCTGTAATGTGTGGATTTACATCTTGCTTTTCTATTCAATTCCATTGATCAATGTGTCTGTTTTTATGCCAATACTATACAGTTTTATTACTATAGCTCTGTAGTAGAGTTTGAACTCAGGGATAGTGATAACCTGTAGAATTTGTTTTATTGTACAGGATTGTTTTAGTTATCCTGGGTTTTTTTGTTTTTTTCATATGAAGTTAAATATTGTCCCTTCTAGGTCTGTAAAGAATTGTGTTGTAATTTTGATGGGGATTGCATTGAATCTGTTGCTTTTGGTGAGATTGCCCTTTTTACTGTATTAATCTTACCAATCTATGATTATGGGAGATCTTTCCATCTTCTGATATCTTTTTCAAAGACTTGAAGTTTTTGTCATACAAGTCTTTCACTTGCCTGGTTAGAGTAACCCCATGATATTTTATATTAGTTGCGGTTTTTGTGAAGGGTGTTGTTTCCCCGATTTCTTTCTCAGCCCATTTGTCATTTGTTTATATGAGAGCTACTGATTTTTTAAAGTTAATCTCGTATCGAGCCACTTGACTGAGGGTGTTTATTGACTGTAGGAGTTCGCTGGTAGAATTTTTGAGGTTGCTTATGTCTACTATCATACTGATGGGGAAACTCTGTCAACCAATCACATCTAATTGGGGTGTGGCAACCTGGACACCAGGAAGAAAAACTGGGAGATCCAGGTGCGTGCTCTCTCTGCGCAGTGTCCGCCGGACTGATTGGAAGTCAGACCTCCCACTCTTATAGTGTGAGTTTCCCCTCTTTAACCATTAAAATATAACTGTTATTCTTGAGCTAGCCTCGTTATTTATCTTACCGACCTAATTCACTACATCATATCATCTGCAAATAATGATACTTTGACTCCTTTTTTCCAATTTGTGTCATTTTGGTCTCCTTTTGTTGTCTTATTGCTTTGTCTAGAGCTTCAAGTACTTTATTAAATAAATATAGAGAGAGTGTACAGCCTTGCCTTGTTCCTGGTTTGTGTGGAATTGCTTTGTGTTTCTCCATTTAATTTGATGTTGGCTCTAGGTTTGCTATAAATTGCCTTTCTTATGTTTAGGTATATCCTTTGTATCTCTGATCTCTCCAAGACCTTCATCATAAAGGGGTGCTGGATGTTGTGAAAAGCTTTTACAGCATTTGATGAGATATCATGTTTTTTTTCCAGTTTGTTTGTATTGACTAATTTTTGTATGTTGAACCATGAGCCATTCCTGAATCTCTGGGATGAGGCCTGCTTGATCATGGTGGATGATCTTTTTGATGTGTTTGTGAGTATTTTATTGAGTATTTTTGCATCTATGTTCATGAGGGAAATTGGTCTGTAATTCACTTTCTTTGTTGAATCTTTGTGTGGTTTGGGTATCAGGGTGACTATGGCCTCATAAAATGTATTTGGCAATGTTCCTCCTGTTTTTATTTTGTGAAATAATTTTAGGAATATTGGCATTAGCTGTTCTTTGAAAATATGGTAGCTCTTCGCCATCTTTCCTCCGGCCGGGCGGCAGCTCCCATCATGAAGGTCGAGCTGTGCAGTTTCAGCGGGTACAAGATCTACCCCGGACACGGGCGGCGCTACGCCAGGACCGACGGGAAGGTTTTCCAGTTTCTTAATGCAAAATGCGAGTCCGCATTCCTGTCCAAAAGGAATCCCCGGCAGATAAACTGGACTGTCCTGTACAGAAGGAAACACAAAAAAGGACAGTCGGAAGAAATTCAAAAGAAAAGAACCCGCCGCGCAGTCAAATTCCAGCGGGCCATCACTGGTGCATCCCTTGCTGATATAATGGCCAAGAGGAATCAGAAACCAGAAGTTAGGAAAGCCCAGCGAGAGCAGGCCATCAGGGCTGCCAAGGAAGCAAAAAAGGCTAAGCAGGCATCCAAGAAGACCGCAATGGCTGCTGCCAAGGCCCCCACAAAAGCAGCACCTAAACAAAAGATTGTGAAGCCTGTGAAGGTCTTTGCTCCCCGAGTTGGTGGAAAACGCTAACTTGGTAGATCAGACTTCTGAATAAAGTCCATTTCAAACTCAAAAAAAAAAAAAAGAAAAGAAAAGAAAATATGGTAGAATTCTGCGTTAAAATTGTCTGGCCCTTGACTTTTTTTGGTAGGGAGACTTTTAATGATTGATTCTATTTCCTTAGGGATTATAGGTCTATTTAATTTGTTTATCTGATCTTGATTTATTTTGATAAGTGATATTTATCTAGGAAATTGTCCATTTCTTCTAGATTTTCCAATTTTGTGGAGTAAATGTTTTTAAAGTATGACCTAACACATCTTTGGATTTTGTTGGTGTCTGTTGTTATATCCTCCTTTTCATTTTTGATTTTGTTAATTTGGTTATTCTCTCTCCATCTTTTAGTTTATTTGGATAAAAGTTTGTCTATCTTGATTGTCTCAAAGAACCAACTCTTTGTTTCATTGCATTTGTGTATACTCTGTGTTTCTACTTTACTGATTTCAGTCCTCAGTTTGATTGTTTCCTGCCTTCTGTTCCTTGAGTGAACTTGCTTCTTTTTGTTTTAGAGCTTTTAAGTGTGCTCTTAAGTTGTTAGTGTGAGATCTCTTCAATTTATTTATATAGGCACTTAGTACTATGAACTTCCTCTTAGGGCTGCTTTCATTGTGTCCCGTAAGTTTTGATATGTTGAGCATTCATTTCCCATGGCTTCTAGGAAGTCTTTAATTTCTTTCATTGTTTCTGCCTTTACCCAGGAGTCATTCAGTAGAGAGTTGTTCAGTTTCCATGGGTTTGTAGGCTTTCTGTTCTTTCTGTTATTGTTGAAATTCAGCTTTAATCTGTGATGTCTGATAGGATTTGGGGGATTATTTCAATTTTTTATATCTGTTGCAATTTGCTTTGTGACTGAGTATGTGGTCAGTTTTGGAGAATGTTCTGTGAGGTGCTGAGAAGAAGGTATAGTCTTTCATGTTTGGGTGAAATGTTCTGTAAATATCTGTTAGGTTCATTTGGTGCATAACATTTGTTAGCTCCAGTATTTCTGTTTAGTTTTTGTCTGGATGACCTGTCCATTGGTGAGAATGAGGCATTGAAGTCTCCCACTGTCAATGTGTCAGGGTAGATGTGTGATTTAAGCTTTAGTGGTGTTTCCTTTACAGATGTGGATACTCTTATGTTTGGAGCATAGCTGTTAAGAATTGAAAGATCATCTTGGTGGATTTTTCCTTCAATGAGTATGAAGTCTCCTTCCCCGTCTTTTTTGATTAATTTTTCTTTGAAGCCTATTTTGTTAGTTTGTACCTTAGGTCCATTTGCTGGGAAAATCTTTTTTCAATTCTTTACTCTGAGGTAATGCAATGCCTAATTTTGATGTTGAGGTGTGTTTCTTTTATGCAACAGAAGGATGGATCCAATTTTTGCATGTCTTCTGCTGGTCTGCTTTTTATTGAAGAATTGAGTCCATTGCTATTGAGGGATATCAATGACCAATGATTGTTTAATTCATATAATTTTGGTGGTGGTGGTGGTGGTGGTGTTTTTCCCTTTTGGTTTTGCTGGTGTAAGGTTTTTTTATTTCCTGAGTTTTTGTGGGTGTAGTTAACCTCCTTGGGTTGGCGTTTTCTTCTAGTATCTTCTGTATGCCTGGATTTGTAGATAGATATGTTTGAATTTGACTTTGTCATGAAATATAATGTTTTCTCCATCTATGACAATTGAAAAGTTTTGCTGCATATAGTAGTCTAGGCTGGCATCTGTGGTCTCTTAGAGTCTGCAGCACATCTGTCCAGGCCCTTCTGGCTTTTAGAGTTTCCATCGAGAAGTCAGATGTAATTCTAATAGGTCTACCCTTATGTGTTACTTGCTCTATTCCCCTTACAGCTTTTAATATTCTTTCTTTGTTTTGTGTGTTTAGTGTTTTGATTATTTATGAGGTCAGGAGATTTTCTTTTCCAGTCCAGTCTACTTGGTGTTCTGTATGCTTTTTGTACCTTTGTTGGCATCTCCTTTTTTAGGTTAGAAAATTTTTGCTTTTTTTAAAAAGATTTATTTATTATGTATACAGTGTTCTGCCTGTATGTATGCCTACATATCAGAAGAGGGTACCTCATTATAGATGGTTGTGAGCCACCATGTGGTTGCTGGGACTTGGAAGTCAGGACCTCTGGAAGAAGCAGCTAGTGCTCTTAACCTCTGAGCTCTCTCTCCAACCCTGGGAAATTTTATTCTATGATCTTCTTGAAAATATTTTGTTGACCTTTGAGTTGGGATTCTTCTCCTTCTTCTATTTCTATTATTCTTAGTCTTGGTCTTTTTATAGTTTCCCAGATTTCCTGGATGTTTAGTGTTAGGAACTTTTTTAGATTTACATTTTCTTTGACCCAAGTATTTATTTCTTCTATCTTATCTTCAATGCCTAATTCTCTTTTCCATCTCTTGTATTCTGTTGGTGATGCTTGCATCTTTAGTTCTTGTTTGCTTACCTAGATTTTCCGTTTCCAGAATCCCCACAGTTTGTATGATCTTACTTCCCATTTCAGGTCTTGAGCAGTTTTATTCACTCCCTTCAACTGTTTGTTTCTTCTTGGCTTTCTTTGAGGGAATTATTCATTTCTTCCAGTTGTTTGTGTTTTCCTGTCTTTCTTTAAGAGATTTATTCACTACTTCTTTAATGACCTCTATCATCTTCTTAAAGTTTGTTTTAAGGTCTTTTTCTTGTGTTTCTGCTGTGTTGGAATATTCAGGACCTGCTGTGGTATGATAGCTAGGCTCTAGTAGAGATGTATTATCTTGGCTGTTGTTGATTGTGTTCTTATGCTGGTGTCTAGGCATCTGGGTTTGGGGTAATTATAGGTCTAGGTGTCGATTTCTGATTTGTCTTCATTAGATGGGTGACTTGTTCCTTGGTCTCTGTTTCTCTCTGGTCTTCTGGTCTGTTCTGGTCCAGCAAGGAGTTTCCTCATGTTTGCCTACCTCTTCTGGCTGGTGTGACCTGCAGCTCTTGAGCAGGGACATAGCACTAGGAGCGGGTGGTGGAGAGGAAAGGAGTAGCAGTGGATGGGGTCTTTGGGATCTGAACGGAGGCAATGGGATAGTTCTATAGATGGGCACCTTACCTGTTCTTCAGTCAGCTGGTTTTCAATGGAAGCACCAAGAATGTGCACTGGAGAAATGGCATTCTCTTTAGGTAAATGGAACTGGGAAAATTGGACATCCCTATACGGATGTTAAAACTAAGTGCTGTGTCTCTTATGTATTAGTCTGTTTTGCTTTAACACAGCAAATACCTAAGCAAACTGATTTGTAAAAGAAAAGATTTATTAGGTCTAGAGGTGCCAGTCCTAGATCAGGTACCAGGTGTACTGGACTTCAGGAGTGCCTGGTGGCAGTGATGGAGAGCATGCAACAAAGCAAAGGAGGAGTCCTGCTCAGGGGCATGCCCCATAATAACCTAAGAGTCTCCTACTAGGTCTCACCCGCTGAAAGTTCCAAACCATCCAGCAGCAGCACTCTGAAGACCAAGTCTTTAATGCGTGTGAACTCTATAAATCTTTTGTTATTTTTAAGTTAGTCTTTCTTGTGTATGGGTGTTTTGCCTGAGTATATGCCTATGCACAACATGTGTGCAGTGCCTATGGAAGACAGAACATCTGATCATGGCACCATGTGTACATGTATTGAAATGTTACACTGTGCCCATAGATACGTACAACTGATTCAAAATGAGGACATTTTTGAGAAAGTTGTGTACGTGTGATGCTGGGGTCAGATTCAGAGTCTTGTTCTTGCTAGGCAAATGCTTTACTACTGAGCTACGCCCTAGTTTACAAAGTGTTCCCTCTAAGCCAGTGGTTCACACCTTCCTAATGCTGCGACCCTTTCATACATTTCCTCATGTGGTGATTTCAACCGTAAAATTATTTTCATTGCTACTTCATAACTGTAATTTTGCTACAGTTATAAATTGTAAAGTATATATCTGCATTTTCTGATGGTCTTAGGTGACACACCTGTGAAAGGATTGTTCAGTACCCAAGGAGGTCACGACCCACAAGTTGAGAATCACTGCTCTAAGAAGTTTTAACTGCAACTACAAATATTCATATGTTGCATTTTCATTTTTATTCAGTTTAGAATATTTTCTAATTTCTCTCCAGATGTCCTCCCTCTGAACCGTAAAAGATTGTTTTGTTTTCAAATATTTGGAGATTTGCCTTTCTTTTGCTGACTTCCAGTTTTGTTCAATGTCCAAAGCATAGATTTTTATAATTTTGGTTGTTTGAAATCTATTAAGACTTATTCTATAACCCAGGGTAAGGACTGTCTCGATTATGCTCTACATGCTTGAGTTGTGAATGAAATTGTGCGTTTGCAGACCTTGTCAGGTGGATGGATAAGCTGGCCCAGCTCTCCATGTACTTAAAATAGCATTTTTAATATATTTATTACATTTTGTGTATATGCACATGTGCGACATGTATGTTGCAACACACATGTGGAGGTCAGAGGGCAACTTTGTGGAGTTGCTTAGCTTCCTCTGTCATGTGGTATCTTAGTTAAGGTTTCTATTGCTGTGAAGGGACACCATGTCCATGGCAACTCTTATAAGAAAAACATTTAATTGGGTGACTTGCTTACAGTTTTGGAGGTTCAGTCCATTATCATCATGGTGGGGAGCATGGTGGTGTGCAGGCACATGTGGTACTGGAACTGAGAGGCAACAGGAGTTGACTGACTGTCACTCTGAGGGAAGCTGGAGCCGAAGAGACCATAGCCTGCCCCCACAGTGACACACCTACTCCAACAAAGTCATACCTCCTAATAGTGCCACTCCCCACTCCCTTTAGGTCCCCCCCCTTTTTTTCAAACCACCACACATGGGTTCTGGGGTCAAACTGTGTTGATGGCAGCACCTTTAACAAATGAGCTGTGTCACTGGATTCTAACTGGGTCTTTTTGTGAGAAGTTTGGCTTTTAAAGTTAACATGTTAAACACTTGGGAGACTGAGGCAGGAGGATTGTAAATTGGAGGCCAGCCTGAGCAACATAGCAAGATCCTGTCACAAAAAGGAAAGAAATTAACATGCTAAAACTGTTTATGATAATATAATGTTTACTATAATAATATGTAATTGGCCTTATTTAGGTCTATTTTTTACTTTTCCTCCCTTAGGTTTTGTTCCCCTCTTTCTTTCCTACCTTTCGTTATTTTATTTCTTTTCTTGTTACTATTTTTATTATGTGTATGTGTGTTTTGCCTCCTTGTGTGTCTGTGTACTATGTGGTGTCCTCAGGCCAGAAGAGGGCATCATATCCCTTGGAACTGTAGTTACCGATGATTGTGAGTTGCCGTGTTAGGTACTGGGAATCAGATCTGGGTCTCTACAAGAGTAGCAGATGCTTTTCACTGCTGAGCTATCTCTCTAGTACTGTCTTTTTTTTTTTTAATGATTTTGATAGTATCAGGTATTCTAATTTTTATTTGTTTGTCATTATGTTTTGTTTTGTTTTTGAGACAGATTCTTTCTATGTAGCTCTGGCTGTCATGAAACTCACTGTATAGACCAGGCTGGCCCCAAACTCATAGAGATTCATCTGCTTATACCTCCCAAGTAAGTGCTGGGATTAAAGGTGTGTTTCATTATGTCTAGGTAGATATTCTAATTTTTTATTTGGTTTTTGGCTATGTGATATATATATATATATATATATATATATATATATATATATATATATATATATAATCTTTCCGTTAGGGTATATTAACTATACATAGTAGTAACTTTCATTATGACATTTTCATACATGTCCATAATGAGTTTTGAAAATATTCAGCACCCCCATTACTCTCTCTTGTCCTCCTCACCCCATTGATTACATTCTTCTTCTTCCTAGCCCTCCTACTTTTCTGTGTGTGTGTGTGTGTGTGTGTGTGTGTGTGTACATGTGCATGGGTGAGAGATTATGGGATCATTGTGTGAGCATGGTTAAGGGATTATTTACAGGATCATGTGTGTGAACATGGATGAAGTATTATTTACAGGGTTGTGTGTGTGTGAGCATGGGTGAAGGATTATTTATGGGATCATGGGCATTTTACCAGTAGTTCTACTGACAAAAGTTTCCTTTCCTCCCCCAGTATTATAAACTGCTTCAGTAAGAGGTGGAGTTCCTCCTCTCTTTTGTGTCCAGATGTGGATGGACCCAATCTTGTGCAGATGTTCAAGAGTGTCATGGCCATGTCATGCCCAGAAGATAGCATTCTACCACTCTTGGTTTCTTCCTTTGTCTCTTTATCCTTTCTCTGTCCTCTGTGTGTTCCTAGAACCTTGGGTGGCCTGAGATGGCCTATTGAGGGCTGAGCATCGCTTTGACCAGTTATGATGAGCCTCTGCAGTTAGTTACTGCCGACCACTGCGAAAAGAGCTTCTCTGACTAGAGCTGACAACAGCGCTATCTACCATAGTTCTTTTTTTTTATTGAGAAAGGGAAAAAAAAGTATCCATCTCCTCCCAGCCTCCCATTTCCCTCCCCCTCCTCCCACCCTTCTTCCCCTCCCCCAAACTCCTCTCCCCCTCCCTCTCCAGTCCATAGAGCAGTCAGGGTTCCCTGCCCTGTGGAAGGTCCAAGGTCCGCCCCCCTCCGTCCATGTCTAGGAAGGTGAACATCCAAACTAGCTAGGCTCCCACCAAGCCAGAACATGAAGTAGGGTCAAAACCCCGTGCCATTGTCCTTGGCTTATCAGCCCTCATTGTTCACCATGTTCAGGGAGTCCGGTTTTATCCCATGCTTTTTCAATCACAGTCCACCTGGCCTTGGTGAGTTCCCAATAGATCAGCCCCATTGTCTCAGTGGGTGGGTGCACCCCTCGTGGTCCTGACTTCCTTGCTCATCTTCTCCCTCCTTCCGCTCCTCATTGGGACCTTGGGAGCTCAGTCCAGTGCTCCAGTGTGGGTCTCTGTCTCTATCTCCATCCATCACCAGATGAAGGTTCTACTATCATAGTTCTTTAAAAGGCACCGTGATAGGCACATCATGTCTGGTACCAGGACAGTAGCTGCAGCTTGCCCACTAGGACCTGTGATTTCCCCAGCCACAGGCTTTTAACCAGATAGATGGTCCAGACATGAGTTTCCTCCTGTGAGCAAACCTCAGTTCTATAGAATGCAGTTGTGGGCACATCTTGTCTAGCAAGGTCTACATCTGAGTAAGACAGTTTTCCCCAGCAGCCTATAGTAGCACCTTTTACCATTGTGAGAGCTCGCTGTTGAAGAACCTTCCATCTCAGTTCCAGTTTGATTTATTTCTGTCCTAGGACCAGGGCACATGGTGTTTTCAGCAATAGGGTCTTTCTGTCTGTCATAGTTTGAATAAGAATGGCTACCAGTGGATCATGTAATTGAGTGTTTAGTCCCTGGGGAGTAGAACTCCTTGAAAAAATTAGAAGGATTAGGAGGTGTGGCTTTGTTGGAGGAAGTGTGTCACTGGGAGTGGACTTCGAGTGTTCAAAAGCCCATGTCAGGCCCAGTCTCTCTCTAACTCAGGATATTGATACTTCTCTAGCACCATGTCTGCCTACATGCCACTATTTCCCGCTATGATGATAATGAACTAACTTCTGAAACTGTCAGCAAGCCCCCAGTTAGATGTTTTCTTGGTCATGGTGGCTCTTTGCAGCAATAGAGCAGTGACTAAGACACCATAGTTCTGGTAGGCAATTACTGATGTTGTTTTGAGACCCAGAAGGCTTCCCTGACAGCATGTGATGATAGTTCACCCCTGGAACTAAGTTTGTTTTTTTAAAGATTTGTTTATTTATTATGTATATAGTGTTTGTCTGCTTGTATGACTGCAGGCCAGAAGAGGGCACCGTATCTCATTATAGATGGATGTGAGCCTCCATGTGGCTGCTAGGAATTGAACTCAGGACCTCTGGAAGAGCAGTCAGTGCTCTTAACCTCTAAGCCATCTCTCCAGCCCCTGGAACTAATATTTTCATTTAATAACTTATGATTTCTGGGAGCAGCTTTATCCTCCCATTTAGGGTACCTTCACACACACCCCCACACACACCCATTTACTTATTTATTTTGTGTGGAAGTGTGGCATGCTCATGCTATGGCATGTATGGAGAGGGGTTCAGAGGACAACTTATGGGAGCTGGTTCTCCACTACTTGGGTCATCACTTGGCAGCAAGGGCTCTTACTCTATTGAGCCATCTCTATTTTTAAAATTTGTGTTATCAGATATCAAGTCTCCTTGTGACTTTTTTCATATATTCTTAGTTTGGGTGACCCTCCCTCCTTCTCTTCCTCTTTCTTCCTCCCTTCTTCTCCCCTCTTCTCCCCCACCCCCATCTTACTGTTCCTATTCCCTGCTTAACCCTTTCTATCCCCAGTATTTCCCTTCCACTTTCAACTTTCCTTCTCACCTTAAAGCCTTTTCTTCTCCCCTCTCAGGGCCCCTTTGTAGGCTTCTGATGTTTACGTATACTCATGCCCACATAAATGCACATATGTAAAAATCAGAAGCTAGGGTCTCTGCATGAGAGAACATGTTGTGTTCGTCTTTCTGAGCATTGGTTACTTCACTTAATATAATATTTTCTAACTCAATTTTCCTAATTTCATTTTCTTTACAGATGAGTAAAATTCCTTCATGTAGCTGGGTGGTGGTTGTGTGCCAACCTGCTCCACAGAGTGAGTTCCAGGACAGTCAGGGCAACAGAGTGAGTTTCAGGACAGCCAGGGCTACAGAGTGAGTTCCAGGACAGTCAGGGCTACAGAGTGAGTTCCAGGGCTACAGAGTGAGTTCCAGGACAGTCAGAGCTACACGGAGAAAACCTGCCTTGAATAATTTTTTTAAAAAAATTCCTTCATGTATATATGCCATACTTTTATTAACATTCATCAGTTGATGGATGTCTAGGCTGATTTCATTTCCTGTCTTTTGTTAATAGAGGAGCAATAAACATGGAGTAACAAGCATCTTTGTGATAAGATATAGAATCCACATAGTAGCTCAGGTTTTTTTTTTCAGTTTTCCAATCATACTCTCAGGAAACTTGGGTCAAGTGTCATGGGACTGTAGGCTAAAACTTGACCAACTAACTGAATGTTGGGAACTATGAAAAAAGTTTCAGTCCAGTCCACATAGCATTCAGTGAACTGAAAACCTGTGAGTTCGAGACCAGCCTGGTCTACAGAGCTAGTTCCAGGACAGGCTCCAAAGCCACAGGGAAACCCTTTCTCGAAAAACCAAAAAAAAAAAAAAAAAAAAAAAAAAAAAAAAAAAAAAGAGTGAACCTTTTGCTGATTGAGCTATTCCTTGCCCAGCTACTGATTTTATATGCTAATGTTACATCTTGACACTTTGTTCAACATGGCTATGGTTCTAAGAGTTTTCTGGGAGAGTTTTTAGTGTCTTTTATATAGAGATCATTTCACCTGTACATAAGAATACTTTAACTTTTTCTTTCCTATTTGTATCCCTCTTATTTCTTTTTTCTTGTCCTGTTACTCTAGCTAAGACTTAAAGTACTATATTGAACAGGAATAGAGAAAATGGTTGTCCTTATTTTGTTCCTGGTTGAGATTTTTCTCCATTGTAACATGATGTTGGCTCTAAGTTTGTCATATATATTTATTATGTTGAGTATGCTTCCTCCATCTATAATATCTTCATTATTATCATGAAAGGATTTTGGATTTTATCAAAGCTCTTTTTTATCTTATCAAAGGCCATCTATTTAGGTGATTATAATAATCATTTTTATATTTTTTAATATATATTTGACTTTATGTGTGTGGGTGTTTTGTATGAATGTCTACTGTGTGCATGCCTTGTGCCTGGGAAACTAGAGGAGACTATTATATCTTCTGGGATTGTAGTTACTGTAGGGGTCCAACCTCAATGGATTTCTCACTTTTCAGGGTAGGGGTGTGTGGATTAGAAATTTTAGGCAGAAGGAACAGAGTTACAAAAGAAAAAGACAGAGACACAGAATAGTATTGGGAGGGCAATCAAGTGAATATTGAATCTTCCCATGTTTATTTTTCATATGCTTATAAACCCAGTCCAAAAAATAGGAAGAAAGCCAAGACCTCTTCTTTTCACCATACAAGGAGCAAAGTGATTACCATCTTAATACCCAAAACACCAAGTAACCACACCTTAGGTCAAGATATTCTATTAGTAGGCACACCTAAAGTCAAAACTATTCAATAGACTTAAAGGAGCAAGAATAGGCTTGAACTCTCTGACCTTTAGTCAAGGTAGAATGGATCCACTTCAAGGTCTGTGCTTCTGGTACAGGACAGATGACTGTGCCTGTCTTAGGCCATCTTCTTCTACTTTCCAGACTTAATTATCATCAGTACATATATTCCATCAAGCACATCCTGTCTTAGATTGCCTGGAGGGAAACTATCTTACCTGGCATTAACTACCAGCCTCTGTTAATAAAGGGTTAAAGGAAGGGTGTGCAGCTAGGCACTGTGTATCTCTGAGCTCTTCCTTCCCTTCTCATACTGCAGCATGATGACATAAGAAGGTCAGGAGTACAGGCTCAGAAATCTCACTCCAGTTCCTCTGGGAAGGCCTCAGCAGCTTCTGTATCATCAGGGCTGACATTCTTCTGCACACACTGGACCAAATGTTCAAGAAGCCATCGAGCCTATTCTCCTGTTTAAAAAAAAAAAAACACAAACTTGCCATCAACTCCATAATCCAGTGCAGGGTCTTTCTCTTTTGCTTTAGTGAAGGTTGCTCTGGTGCCATCATGACAAGGTCTTTCCGCAGCAGATTGCTCATGGGCATCCACATTCAGGAAATTTAGAGTAAAAAGAGCATGATTTAAGGCATTATGTGGTGACTGAGGTTATAATTCTATTTTTATCTTTTAAAGTTGTGTTTTCAAGAAGCCATGGACATGCTCCACAATTCCTTGTCCTTGAGGATTATAAGGAATGCCTGTTTTATGTTCAGTATTCCATTGGGAACAAATTGCTGAAATGCTTTGTTAATCTATCCAGACTTATTCTCTGTCTTTATAGTTTTAGGAATTCCCGTATGTGAAAAACACTTTTAGCAGTGAGTTATCACATGCTTAGTAGCTTCTCCAGTCTGTGCAGTAGCCATTAAGAAACCTGAATATGCATTGGTTGTCACATGCACATATCTTGATATGTCATATTCTACAATATGAGTAACATCATTTGCCATAAGTGATTAGGAGGCAGGCCTTGAGGATTTGCTCCCTGATGAGGTACAGATAAATATTGTGGACATAATATCTATCACATTGCTTAACCGTCTGACAAGCAATTTCTCTAGTTAATCCAACTTGGTTCCTTAAACTTTTACTATTTTGATGATGTAAAGCATGTGCTTGCTGAGCAAGCTCAATCTGAGATAAAGCAACCGATTGGATAAATTTATCAGCAAGAGGAAGGTGTATCTATAAAAGAGGACCCTTTTGCCATAATACTGCCATGGGAGTAAGTTTTGTAGATAAAGTACATGCTTGCCAAGGTTGATCATAGATGATATAATGTACCTGCTGTTTCTGTATTGCATGTCCCACCACCTCCAGTACCTGTCTAGCAGCATCTGTAAGGTGTCTGGTGGAATTGGGGTCACTGCTCCCCTTAAGAATCTCACTGAGTGGCTCAGTGTCTTCCGTAAACAACTTTATATAGGGCCATAGCCACTGGATATCTCTCAAATAACTTCTGGCCAAGTGATGATTTTGATCAACATGTTCTTGTTTTTCTTCAACTGTTTTATTGAGAATTCTAAATTTGTGTTTATATGGCAGATTGGCTTCAGTTTCCTGTTGTTGTTACATTGTTACCTCTCTTGGTATCACATTGAAACCGAGTTTGTATTTGAATTTGAGAACATTCTTCTGCTGCTATTATGGAATAATTTGAGAAGGATTGGTGTTAATTTTCCTTTAGAAAGGCCAGGAAGAATTTCTTAGTGGATCCCTTACAAAGGTCAGTAGAATTCCACAGTGGATCCTTTATAAAGGTCAGTAGAATTCCGCAGTAGATCCTTTATAAAGGTCAGGTAGACTTCCGCAGTGGATCCATTATAAAGGTCAGGTAGAATTCCACAGTGGATCCTTTATAAAGATCAGTAGACTTCTGCAGTGGATCCTTTACAAAGGTCAGTAGAGTTCCACAGTGGATCCTTTTGAGCCTAGACCTCTTTTTTAGTTTGGAGGTTTTTTTTTTTAGTTACTCTTTTAACCTTACTATTTGTTACAGATATGTTTATTATTTATCTTTTCTTGGTTTAACCTTGGTCCTAAATGTGGTGAAGTATAAGTTTTTAATGTTCGCCTTGATTTGGTGATAGCTAGGTCTTCTCTTCCTTTCTTTAGTTAATTTGGCTAAGGGCTTGTTTATTTTGTTTACCTTTTGAAAGAACTGACTCATTTTATTGATTCTTTGTAGTGATTTTGTTGTTGGTGTTATTTCCATTTCATTATTTTGCCCTGACCTTGATTGTTTCTTTCTGTCTTCTCCTTTTGGGTTTGACTTTCTTGTTTTTCCCAGGCCCTGAGATACACCATTAAGTTATTTATTTAAAATCTCTGTTTTTTTTTATGTAGGCACTTATAGCTATGAAATGCTCTGTCAGGACTACTTTCATTGTTATCTTACACGTTATATTTTCTTTATTCTAGGACTTTTTTATTTCTTTCTTGATTTCTTCAGTGACCTGTTCATCATCCAGTACTGTGCTGTTCAATCTCCCCGAGTCTGTGAATTTTCTCTGTTTTCTCCTGTTGATTTCTAGCTTTATTTCCTTGTGGTCAAAGAGGACATGAGAAGTAATTACAATTTTCCTGCGTTGCTGACACTTGCTTTGTTTCCTAATATGATCTATTTAAGAGAAAACTCCAGGGGCTGCCAAGGAGAATGTGTACTCTGCAGTGTTTGGATGGAATGTTCTATAGATATCTGTTAAGTCCATTTGATATTTATTCTGATGTTTCTCTGTTCTCTTTTAGTTGGGATGCACTATGTACTAGAGAGAGTGGGTGAAGTCATGTAGGCAGAGACTGCTCTTTGTTTCCCAGCTGCCCAAACCCGAATAATCACATAGAAACTATTTTAATTACAACACTGCTTGGTCTATTAGCTCAGGCTTCTTATTAATTAACTCTTACATCTTAAATTAATCCATTCCTATTAATCTGTGTATTGGCACAAGGCTGTGGCTTACTGGTGAGGGTCTAACGTCTCTCTCATTCGCCACATATGTGGCCTCTCTCTGACTCTGCTTACTCTCTCTTTATATATCTTTTCCAGCCTGGCTATATTCTGTCCTGCTATAGGCTGAAGCAGCTTCTTTATTAACCAATGGTAATAAAATGTATTCACAGCATACAGAGGGGATCCCACATCAGAGTCACTCAGTGTTACTATGCTTAAGTTAATCCATTACCTTATATTTAGTACTGTTTCTTGTATAAAACTAGGTTCAGCCCTTCTTCAATGAGTATATGTTTAAAATTGTAATTCTCTCTGTTTTTTCCCTTCTGAGACAGGGTTTCCATGTACAGCCCTGACTGTCCCGGAACTCGCTCTGTAGACCAGGCTGGCCTCAAACTCAGAGATCCACCTGCCTCTGCCTCCTGAGTGAGCCACCACTCCCAGCCTGTAATGTCATCTTGATGGGTTACTCCTTTCATCAATATGAAGTGATCTTCTTCACCTCCTTGGACTAGTTTTGAAGTTTGTCAGATAGAATGGTGATAGCTCACTGTACCCTCCTCGGAGAGGTGTCTTCTTGTAGTAAATAATTAACACAGACTCACAACTAGACAGTGTGCAAGAGTAGGAGACTTTGAAGCATTTAGTCCCAAATGCAATGTTTTCATAAAAGCCATCAGAGAAGGTAGAAAAGCCATAAGTGATGGGTGACTCTAAGGAAAATAGTGGGGCTGATGTATGTTATGAACTTACAGAACTTGTGACAGCATGCTCAAGACTTGCACAGATTCGCTCCAGACCAGAATCCCAGCACTGAGAAGGGACAGTGGGCCCTGAGTCCACCTTAGCCAAGAAGCTATTTGCAGTTGATCAGCTGGGAGAGGGAAAATCAGTTTTCTCCAGTGGAGTGGCACTGGGTGTATCAGCCACACCCTAGGGCAGGTTCATGCTCAGGAGTGGTTGGCTGACTCCGCGTTTTTCTTCTTTTGTTTGTGTGTGCTTATTTTTATATTTTCTTATTTGTTTGGGGTTTGAGTCTTTTGTTTTTGTAAGAAAAAAAGAAAAGAATATGAAATTTTCCAGGCAGTTTCAGGACAACCAGGGCCACACAGGGAAACCCTGTCTCAAAAAAAAAAAAAGAAAAGAAAGAAAGAGAGAGAGAGAGAGAAGAGAGAAGAGAAGAGAAGAAAAGAGAAAGAAATTGGCTGTGTAGTAGGGGAAGGGGAATCTGAGAAGATTTGGGGAGAGGGGAAAGTATGACCAAATAAATTATAAAAGATTATTTAGAAATGAAATGAAAGGAAAGGGAAAAGATAGACTTGCGACACTACTTGTTTTCTGGCCCCCTTGCTTTTCTCCTTTCACTCTGAGGTGGTTTCTGTCCTTCATAGTGAGGTGTGTTTCTTCGAGACAGCAGATGGATGAGCCAATTTTAATCTAGTCTCTTAGTCTGTGTCTTTTGACTGGGGAATCAAGATCACTAATATTCAGTTATTCCTGAAAGGAGTGTTTAATCCCTGTTCTTTTGTTTGGGTTTGTACTGTTTTCTGTTTTTTTTATCTTTATTTGATATTGTTCTAGCATTGTTTATTTTTACTCTATAGCGTTTCGGATGTGTTACCATTCTCTTCACTGAAGACTTCCTTGTAATAGTCTCCTTAGAGCCAACTTAATGATCATGAATGTCATAAGACTGCTTTTGCAGGGAAAGATTTTCTTGAAGGAGCATGGTGGCGCACATCATCCCAGCACTGGGAGGCAGGGGCAAGTGGACCTCCGAGTTCTAGGACAGCCTTGTCTGCAGAACAAGTTCCAAGACAGCCAGGGCTATACCAAGAAACCCTGCCTCAAAACAAACAAACAAACAAACCAAAAAACCTTTTATTTTTCTTTCCATTGTGATAGACAGTTTTACTAGATGTAGTCTGGATTGACAGCTGTGGTCTTTTAGAATTTGAGCTACATCATTACAAGTCTTTTTGGTGTTAAGTTTTTGTGGGAAAGTCAGCTGTCACTCTGAAGTTTATATTGGCGTGGCCCTTCTCCCTTGCAGCTTTAATGCACTTTCTTTGTTCTGTATCTTTACTGTTTTAACTATAACATGATGTAGGAGATTTCAGTATGCATACAGGTCTCTTCCCTGGATGGATGATTTTCTGCTGTGATTGTATTGATAATATTTTCTTTATTGCTTTTAGAGCAGTGCTCTTCTTCTTCATGGCTCATTATTCATAGGGTTTTTTTTGTTTTTGTTTTTCGTTTTTTTTTTTTTTTTTTTTTTTGGTTTTTCGAGACAGGGTTTCTCTGTGGTTTTGGAGCCTGTCCTGAAACTAGCTCTTGTAGACCAGGCTGGTCTCGAACTCACAGAGATCCGCCTGCCTCTGCCTCCCGAGTGCTGGGATTAAAGGTGTGCGCCACCACCACCCGGCCTATTCATAGGTTTTGTCTTTTAATGGTGTCCCATGTGTTAAGGTTACACATCTTTATTAGCTTTTGTCCTGAATGGCTCAGTTCTCCTCCTTGTCTTCACGTCCTGACATTGGTGAGGCCTTTTACTGAGCTTTTATTTGACTTACTGAAGTTTTCATTTTCCACATTTCAGCTTGGTTTTTCTGTAAATCACACTCTTAGGAAACTCAGGGGCTCAGAGTTGACAAACTGCTGGGAACAGTGGAAAGAAGACAACAGTCAGTGTCCAAGGGTAGAACCTCTATGTAAACAGCCGGGTGTGGTAGCATACATCTTTAATCCCAGCACTTGGGAGGCAGAGGTAGGCGGAAATCTGTGAGTTTGAGACGAGCATGGCCTATAGCACAAATTCCAGGACAGCCAGGACTACACAGAGAAACTCTGTCTTGATAAAACAAGAACAATGGGCTGGAGAGATGGCTCAGCAGTTAAGAGCACTGTATGCTCTTCTGGAGGACCCAGGTTCAGTTCCCAGCCCCCACATGGCAGCTCATAACTGCAACTCCAGTTCCAGGGGATCTGACAACCTCACACAGAGATACATGCAAGACAAAACACAAAATAAAAATAAATTCTTAAAACAAACAATGATTGAAAATAGACCCTCTATAAAGCATTCACACCTTATTCTCCAGCCACTTTAAGGAGTAAAGCGACACTCTTTCCGTGTATGTATACTACTATATTAGTTATCACACATGTATGAGTGGAACAGGAAAGAAGAAAAGCTAGGTATGGTGGCACATATCTTTAACCCAGAATTCCAAAGGCAGAGGCAGTTAAAGGCGGCCTGGTCTACATAATGTATTCCAGGACAACCAGGATTATGAAGAGAGATCTTTTCCCATCTAAAAAAGAAGGAGGAGGAGGAGGAGGAGGAGGAGGAGGAGGAGGAGGAGGAGGAGGAGGAGGAGGAGGAGGAGGAGGAAGAAGTAGTAGTAGTAGTCATGGCGAGTGCTGCTTGGCTGAGGGTGTAAAGGGGAATTGTACCTGGAAGAAACTGTAGGAAAGGTGTAGGTGTTTTAGCTACACAGAACTGGAAATAAAGAGGTAAAGACACTTTCAGGTAACAGAGAACTGCCCCGTGTCAGGAGGCTAAGCCATAGAGACCCTGCAAACCAGTCCCTTCTGTGTTCTTTGTGAGACAGAAAAAGAAAAAAGAGAGGGTTGAGGGGAAAAAATAGTGAAATAGGACAAGAACAGTGGGGCCAAGTTGACCTGCTAACTTAACATTGGACATTAAATGAAGAATAGATGTGGGATGTAGAGGTACAGGGTATGGAAACTCACTTGTCTGACTGCTGAGTTCTGGAGTCTATCCATTCCTTTCCCAGCTCCTAGCCGCCTGCCCCCTGCTGATGGCTGCTCTGTGATGGGAGATCGGGTGGGTACTCCTCCCAGCCCTGCTTTGGATGATTGGGCTAATGATGCTGTCCGGGATTCTGGCTGTCCCTCTGCATGCGCCTTCAGGACCCCAGCCTCTGTGCAGCCTTTTCCTTGTTAGACGGCTCCTGGACACTGCGTGGGTCTGACTTGAAGCTCCCTGTCCACAGTCTTGCAGTGCTCAGGGTTGTCGGGTTTCAGACAGAATGACCGGGCCAGATTTTTACATGGGTGCTGGAAGTCTGAACTCTTCTGTTGCAAGAGCTTTTACCCAGTGAGCCATCTTCTCAGCCTGACAATGTTAAAGTTTTTATTTTTCTTTTTTAAATTTTATTTTGTCTGTATGGTATTTTGCCTGAATGTCTATCTGTGCACCACATACATGCCGTGTTCACAAAAGCCAGAAGAGGACATCAGATCCTCTTGAACTAGAGTTATGGCTGCTTGAGAGTCCCCGTGTAGGTGCTGGGAACTGGACCCTGGGGCCACTGGAAAAGAAGCTGGTGCTCTAAATTGTTGAACCATAGCCCAGCCCCAGTGTTACTTTGTTTGTTTTTGAGACAGGGTCTCCCTACATAGCCCTAGTTGTCCTGGAACTCACTGTGTAGACCAGGCTGACCTGTAACTCATGAACTCAGTCCTGCTTCTGCCTCCTAAGTGCTGGGATTAAGGGCATGTGCCACCACACCTGGCTAATGTTACAGTTGTAAAGGTTATTAATGGAGAGATGGTTCATTGGTTAAAAGCACTGGCTGTTTCAGGACCTGGGTTTGGTTCCTAGCACCCACATGACAACTTGGCCACCTGTAACTCCAGTTCCTGAGAATCTGACACCTTCTTCTGACATCTGTGGACACCAGGCATGCACACAATCACACATGGAGGCAAAACACCCATACCCATACAAACGAGCCATTCACATGGAGACAAAATACCCATACACATACAAATGAGGCCACTCCTGCTCTTGAAGGGGGGAGGAGCTTTTAGACCTCCCACATGGTTGTCGGTCCTCTTCTGCCTTCCTGAGGGCACACGTTGCCTTTGTCCAGGAGTAGTTTCCTTTAGCAGTTCTGCCAGTGCTCAGCTGCTAACAAGAAACCCTCTTTGTTTGTCCTCATCTGAGGACATCTCTATGTTTAGTATTTTTGTTTTGTTTTAATTTCAGTACTTTAGTGTCTATAGGTCACAAGTAATAGCAATAGCAAAAGGTTTCTGAGCCTAACATCCCGGAATTAACTGACAACGAAATGCACATGAACCTGAGTGTTTATGGCGGCTCTCACCCCAGTGGCACAGCGCAGTTCACTCAGCTTTGGTTCTGAACATCCAGACACACTTGTGCTGAGCGTTCCATCCTCCCGCCCAGAGCCAGGAAGGGCCGTCTCGGACAGCAAGGCTCATCAGATGCAGCGTTCAGACTGCACGTACGGCTTACAGCCATGATAAATGTTTAATTGGAGAAAAGAAAAATTCTTAATTTTTTGCTATCATTATTCCCAATCAAGTAGGAATCGAATTAGTGTATTATATTTGGATTGTATTTCCTTAACTTTTAAAACTATTGTTTGAGTTACTGATTTGAGCTAGATCAAATTTGTTTAATAAAAGTTAGCTTGGTTATTGGAGGATAGAATTTCCAACAATTTTTTTGTTTTATTTTGTTTTCGAGTCAGGGTTTCTCTGTGTAGCCCTGGCTATCATGGAACTCACTCTGTAGACCAGGCTGGCCTTGAACTCAGAGATCCATCAGCCTTTGCCTCCCCAGTCCTGGGATTAAAGGCATGAGTCACCACCGACCAGCTCCAACAATTTTTGAAATAAACCCAAACATTATTGTGCCATTTTGTTATATATTAATGGAAATTCATTTTCTCACAATCAACAGTAATAAAATCAAGTTCTCTTTCAGCCCTGAAAACGTTAAAGATTTCTTATATCTTGCAGTATTAAATGTTCAGACAGGATTTAACTTTTTATATAAAAATAAGTGCATTCATCTCATGAGCTTATAATCTTGCATTTTATCTTTAATAAGTGTATGTATATCCAAAAATTGTTTCAGAATAAATTTATAACTTACTATCAGTAAATCCATTGTTTGTATTTATAGACCCAAGGCTGTGCAAAATTTTCTCAGGTGTAAAAGGTTTGTAAGTTGTAGCTGGAGACTTTTCTCTGTCCCGCCTGGTCCTGCTGGACCGGTTTCTCTCCTGCCTACCGGTCCCCGCAGCCACTTATAAAATAATAATTCGGAGGCTTAATATTACTTATAATTGTTTGGCCGATGGCTCAGGCTTCTTATTGGCTAACTCCACATAAAACTTAACCCATTTCTAATAGAACCTTTACCAGACTCTCATGGATTCATGCTACAGTAAATAGAAGTGCAAGGATGCTTGTTCTCTGTTACTAAGAACTAAGTGGAGTGCTTGCGGGATGCTACCCTAGAACAAAGGGCTACTTAGCACACAGTTTGGAGGAATGAAAGTCCCTCAGTGGGCAGCCCCAGTGGCAGCCTCTGGTAAAGGGCCAGAGGAGATGGCATCATAGTGTATGTGTATGCAGGAGGTAATGAGTCCATCACAGACAGGGATCCAGAGAGCAGCTCAGGGACCTGATTGTCTCCTTCCGTTCACACTCAAGTCCTGGAGGCTAGTATTCCCTCCTGAGGGCAGAGCTCCCTCGACAGTGAATTGTTGTAAGTAGGTGCCACCATACAAAGGTTCCTGAGCTATGTGGCGACTGAGCTTTAATACATATGTCCTTGAGAGAGAAACCCCATCAGATCAGCTGCCCTGGCTCCCTTGCTGTGTTCTGCCACTTTTCAGAATATAATCATGATGTATTCAGCAATGACTTGAGTTTACTTTGTCCTCTTTGAATGCTCGTCTTTCCCAAACTTTCAGTCATTTCTTAAGTGCTTTTTTCCCTCTCATCTCTTCCCCTTTCACTTATTTCTTGAACTTTATTGCCCCAGTGTTTCTGCTTTTCTGATGCTTTTTTGTTTGATTGATTTTGTTTTTGTCTTTGTCTGGACAAGGTTTCTCTGTGTAACAGTCCAAGCTCCTGTAGACCAGGCTGGCCTCTAACTCACAGAGATCCCCCTGTCTCTGCCTCCTGAGTGCTAGGATTAAAGGTGTTCGCCACCACTGTCCAACTCCTGATGCTTTGTTTCAGTATTTTGTCTTTCCGGTTTTATGTTGACTTTCTGTTGATCCGTCATGATGTTCGCAGTTGTTTCCTGGTTTGTCACCAAATTAAAAAACAAAACAAAACACAAACAAGACCAACAACAAAATGGCTGGGCAGTGATGGCGCACGCCTTTAATCCCAGCATTAAGGAGACAGAGGCAGGTGGATCTCTGAGCTGCTCTACAGAATGAGCTCCAGGATAGGCTCCAAATCTACAGGAAACCCTGTCTTGGGGGGAAAAAAAAGCAAAAAACAAACAACAACAACAACAAATACCGACCAAACAAAAAAACTAACACCTGGAAAGATGGCGCAGTGGTTTAAGATCACTTTTTGTTGCAGAGAACTATGTTCAATTCCCAGTACCCACGTGGTGGCTGAGAGCCTTCCATAACTCCAGTTCCAGGAATTTAACACCCTCCTCTGACTTCTGCAGGTAACAGACATGCGTATGGTGCACAGACATACATGCAGGCAAAACATCTCTAAACATAAAAAGATTAAACCTAATACAAATACACAACAGAAATAATAATAATGCCATATGATCTATTGTCTATACATAGAGTTTCTCATATATCTCCAAAATCAGCTGTCCCCCAAATATCCTTCATGGCTCTCCCTTTGATTTTATTTATTTATTATATGTATGCGTATGCCTGATATGGGAGGGTGGGAGAATAACTTGTAGAGTTTTCTTCTTATTCCATGTGGGTTCTGGGGCTCAACTCAGGTTGTCAGAAGTGCCTTTATCCACTAAGCTGTCCTGCTGATCCTAGCCTCCTGCCCACCATTTTTGAGACAAAGTATCTCAATAGCCCTATCTGTCTAGCCTGGAACTTTGACTAGACTAGGCTATCCTCAAATTCATAGAGACCTACCTGCTTCTGCCTCCTACATGATGGGATTAAAGGTATGTGCCATCATGGGCCAGCCTAATCCTCTGTTTTGATCCAGTATCTAATTTAATATCTAGTATCTGAGTTGTGAGAAAGACTGTGCTCACAAAGAAGGTTTTTATTTGGAGAGAGGGAATGGAAAAAGGAGGGAGACCGACCTCCGGGGACAGGAGCAGCAGAAGAGGAGAGAGAAAAGGAGAGGGATTGAGGGAGGGAGGGAGGAAGAGAGAGAGAAGCACAAAACCAAAAAAAACAAAACAAACAGCCTGGCTGCCTCAGAGGAGCAGTGGGAAAAAGAGAGTGGGAATGGGCAGAGTTTGTGTACAAAGTCTCCCTCCCTTCCTCCCTCCCTCCAGGGTTTCTCTGTGTAGCCATGGCTGTCCTGGAACTCACTTTGTAGACCAGGCTGGCATTGGATTCAGAGACCTGCCTGCCTCTTCCTCCTGAGAGCTGCCCAGCTGGTTTTGATATCGCTTTAAGTCTGTAGTTTCTCTTGAGCTTGTCCATTTTCACAAGCCTAAGCTAAATTTCTCGTGTAGTGTCCCGTGTCTGGATGTGTCTGTTTCCGTGGCCAGGTTCATGTCTGAAAATTTTCAGCATGGGTTCATGCAGATGGCGCCAGGACACCTTATCGTATCTCATCAGGAGATAAGCAATGCCTATTGTTTATCATTAGTGGCATAGACTTCTATCATTTGGGGAAGGTGGTGACAGCTAGATGTCTCCATGGTAAAGGCATATTTCCTTCTGTGACTAGTAACCACAAAAGAGTACCATGGAAACCTACTTCCCAGCAACCTTTTACCAGATTGGATCTTTTTTCAGATCTGATTTGGGATATATCCACTCCACCCCAGTTTGCTTTCTGTTGCTGTGGTAAAACACCAGGACCAAAAACATCTGGGGAGCAAATAGTTTGTCTGGCCTAGTTGTCTGCTTGCAGACTGTCATTGAGGGAATTCGGGGCAGGAACTCAAGAGACCATGGAGGAACACTGCTTACTGGCTTATCTTCCATGGCTTGCTCAGCTTGCTTTTTTTTTTATGCAACCCAGGACACCTGCACAAGCATGGTATCACACCAGTGAAGTGGACCTTCCTACATCAACCATTAATGAAGAAAATGCCCCCCACATACCTGTCTGCAGGCCAGTCTGATGGATGAGGTTCCGTCTTCATGGATGGCTCTAGCTTGTGTAAGATTGACATGAAATTAGCAGCACAGGAGAGTCACAGAGAGGGAACCTCTCCGCGAGGATGACCCCGAGGCCTCTAGACAAAGGCTGCTATGATTTGCCCAGGGAGGTGCTGTTATTTATAGTGCGTGGGCCAAGGGCCTTCGGCACTTGTGGCATTTATAGGAAAGGTTGTCTCTCCTGGAAATTTTTTAAATAATCTGTCTCTCTTTGACATCTTGAAGAGCAGGCAGAACCAAAGTGTGCACTCCATTGTCTTCTGGTCGTTTGCTCTCCCACTCGTGGAGCAAGAGACAAGAAGTAGAACCTCGCACCACGCAGCAGCACTGCATGGGCCATGCACAAGGTCTGCGGCCTCCACCCAGGGTGGCCAGGGGCCAGGGGCCAGGAGAGATAGGATTATACAATTATTCTCAATTAGATTAATAAAGAATAATTAGGTGTCATAAATCAAGTAATCATAAGATATTGTCATAGGAAAAATATGTAGGCAGAATTAATTAGTTTTCAAATAAAGCATTTATTTTAATTGCCTGAAATGATGGAGCCCTTAATTGTTGATGCATCATTTTGGCCTGAACTTTTCGGCTGTTGTAACAGCGTGACGTGACGGGTTTGTTCCTTGCATTTCTGGGGAGACAATAGAGGAGCCCTTGATTTCATCACCTCACAATGAGCCTTCTGCTGGGAGGCTCTGGAAACTCCCACCATGCCGCAGGCAGGCGGCAAGTGTGGGCCGAGCTTCGGCTGGCAATGCCCAGGGTCGTGTGTGTGAGAACTCTTACACATGTATGTGCATGAGTGTGCATGTGAACACAAGTGTACACATGTGTTCTGGTGTGTACCTGAGGGTCTGTATGCCCTTGTGTGTGGAATACATCTGAAGGGGCTGCATCTGTGTGTGTGTGTGTGTGTGTGTGTGTATGCATGTATAAGTGTGAGCATCTGTGTGTATAACATGGCTACCGTGTGTGGTATCTGGATTGCACTCGTGTGCCTACAGAAGTAGCCTCCCACAGGGGGTGGCCTGCCAGAGCTCATTGCTTGAACGCAGGTGGCAGGATGCCCCTATCCTGGCCTTTGAGTTTCCCTGCTGGGTGAATGAGCTGTAAGAGACTAAGTTCTCGGCAGTGGGGGAGCTCGGGCCTGTGGACCTGTATCTGGCGAGAACACAGCTGGGCTTTGGAGGGCCCACCGCTGCCCTCTGAACCTGTTGTTTGGACTACCTGCTCGAGGCAGTCCTAGCATGTGTGATCTTTTCAGGGGCGTGTGTCTGTGAACAGTGTAGGTCGTGTCTTCTCTGTAGACATTGTGAAGAGTTAGCGTTTAGCAAATGATAAGTTTTATATAGCTAAAGCTCCTTCCCTGTTCCCCCCACCAAAAAAGACCAAAAAAACAGAAAAGAGGGGACTTGGCAGTTTGTACCTGCATGGTAACCTTGTTTTCTTTGAAAGGTCTTGAAGGAGTCAGGGTCCAAGCATAGAGTTAGCCTAGAAAAGGCTTGACCTGGTAGGACCTGCATCAGGTCAGTAGGACAAGATATGTGTCCGGCATAGGTACAGACCTCCCTGGCCTTCCCCCATCCTTCTCTACCCTCCATATAGGGCCTGGTGGTCTCCTGGGAGCCTGGCTCTGGCTGCTGTATGTCTTCCACTGTGGTATGAATCAGAGCCCATACCTCCCTTTCCTGTAACAGAGGAAAAGGGAGGGCGTAGGATAGTGTGGAGGCATGGCACTGGGGCATGCTGGCGGAGATGGGCTTGATAGGGTTGTACTGGGGAGGCTGCCTGCTACAGAAGCCTTTGCCCCCCTGGCCTCTACTGCTTGTCGCTGTGTGTGGCCTCAGCCTGTAGTTCCTCTTCCTACATTCCACGCCAGCCTTAAAGCCCAGTCTCCATTCTGGAAGAATCCTGCCCAGCTCTTTTGCACCGTTCTTTTCCTTTCCACGTTCTTTGGATGGCTGCAGCTACCACCCAAGTTGGGCAGACCTGCCTTTCCCTGCTGTGCAGGCTGCAGGTAAGTAGAGTAGGTTGTGCCTCTGCCCAGTGGAAAGACAAACAACCTGCAGCCCCCTGCTGTCTGCCTCTGACCTTTTCTCCTCTACCTTCATCCCAGCTTGTGGCCTTGGGGCCACCCCTGCCTCTGAAGAGCGGCCAGCTGAGGTACTGGGGTACTGTGAGGAGGTAGACTACAGACAAGGCTGAATGTGTGGTCCAGGGGGAAATTTCTTCTTTGCAAGGTAGACCCTAGCAGGTCTTGAATACAAGTCCTGTGCTTTGAGGCGTGGTCTGCTGAGACAGCAGCTCTGTGGGTGTGACAGATGACTTTGTCCTGCCCTTTCACATGTACCCTTCCTGGCTGCTCTGCCACTTGGTGGCACATGCCTCGAGAGCATTTCAGGTCCAGTCCCAGGAATCTGGGGCAGCTCACCCAATCATTTCCTGCCTCAGTTTCTCAAAATTAAAGAGTATGCCATTCGCAGAGTGGTTATAATTAGAAGTTCTGGCCTGGTAATGGTGGCGCACCCCTTTAATCTTAGCACTCTGAGCAGATGGATCTCTTGAGTTCGAGGCCAGCCTAGTCTATAAAGTTCCAGGACAGCCAGGGCTACACAGAGAAACCCTGTCTCAAAAACAAATGAACAGAAATAATTAAGTTTCAGTAGTTGGGGCCAGGATCCAGTCGGGCTGCTTGTAGCTCTCTCAGAACCCCGCGCAGCTCTTCATTTGTAAGCACATGTCTGCTGAGCAGGTGCTGGCGCTGGGCACAGGGCTGGCACTGGGGCAGGAATGGTATTCATCCTCCAGGTATGTCATTACTCTGCTTTAGGGAGGAAAGAAAAGGGGCTCCAGAGTGGAGGGCGCCCAGGGGAGGCACAGCAGTGAGGCCTGCTGGTAGACTCAGTCCTGTGGGTGTCAGGATGTGTGCCTGTGAGTATGCAGGGTCAGTCTTTACCACGTGGGCTCTCGTGGGAAAAGGAGATTAGGCCTAACTCTGAAAAGTGTAACAAGTCAGGGTTTATAGCAGGGGTCAGGTGGAAGTGTTTTTCTGTCCTGCCAGTTCCCAAATAATGACAGAAACTTACTATTTATGAAAGCTCAGCCTATAGCTTAGGCTTGTTCCTAACTAGGTCTTAAATTAACTCATTTATATTCATCTGTGTTCTGCCCTGTGGCTTGTGACTGTTACGTCTCCTGGAGTCTCCACCTTTCTTATTCCCAGAGTCCTCTCTGTCCCCAGAAGTCCCTCCTATGCCTTCTGCCTAGCTATTGGCCATTCAGCTCTTTATTACACCAATCACAGCAACACATCTTCACACAGCACAGATATATTCCACAACATGGGGGGAGGACATGGCAGGAGTCTGGGGATCCAGGCTGACGTCGGACCAGCACGCAGATGATGGGTATGGGTGACATTAAACTGACTGAGTTTTTGCTAGAAGTGTTCACGGGGGCCTACAAGAAGGTCCAGGAGCCTGAGTCAAGTTTGGCCAAGCGAAGGCTCCTTTTCTGTGGTGCCAGAAGTGGAGTCCAGAGCCTTGAGCTTGGTAGGCAAATGCTCTACTGTAGAGGCAGCAAGACCTCCATGTTGGGCTCCCAGGATGTGATTGCCAAGGAGGGGCAGGCTTGGACCTTTGTGATACCAGAGCTGATAGATAAGATGGGGGTTCGGGGATGGGGAGGGCTGGAGGTGCCGAGCAGGAACTATGACAGGTTGGCAGTTGAGGCAAGGATGGGCTGCTGTAGCGCCTGCACTACGGGATGGTACGCGAGCCGGGAACTAAGCTGGAAACATAAAAACACACACAGGGAGACATACAGGGACACGAGTCATCCTTGATACAAGAGTGCCAAGTTTATTGTGCTCCAGGGAAGCTTATATAGGGATCCTTAACTGATAGACATGCCCAGCTCTCGGGATCCTTCAGCTGCAGGCCTCACCAGAACCCACTCCCCTGCTGTCGGGGTCTCATGCTCGGAGCAGCTACAGGCACAGGTAAACAAGTTGTTTTGCTCAGTTTACTCCAGCAGGCAAAGGGTCTGAGGCAGGCAAAGAAAGTTAAGGGGCCAGGGGTCTGCAGCCCCCAACAGGCTGCACTTCTGGCAGCGGTGTGGTCCATGCCCAGAGCTGGCTGTTCCTCAGCCACAGAGCCTGCCTGCATGATGGAGAACAGCAGCATCCTTTTCCCAGAAGGGGCAGAAGTTGAGTACGGAGCCAACAGCTTTCTAGATGCCCCTTTCCAGCTGCCTTCTGAAGAAATAGAGAGCTCTCCGTCACTCGCATGTTCTCCCTTGCACCCCAGGACTGCATCTACCACATGGCAGCCCTGTCCCCACCACCGCCTGGTCCCACGTTTGTCCTCCGAGGCACACAGTCACCTGTGAACACGCTGCATTTCGGCCCACCATCCCAAGCTCTGGGGAGCCCACTCCTTTTCTCGGGGTGAGTAACAGCGGTCCTACCCCAAGCCCACGGTGATGTCCAGCACTGGATTTCCCAGAGCATGGTGCTTACCTAAGGTGCTGGCAGAAGGCTCTGTGCTTGCCTGAAACACTGTCCACTCTGTAGAATTTTTTAAATATTTATTTTTATTATGTATATAATATTCTGTCTGTGTATGCCTGAAGGCCAGAAGAGGGTACCAGACCCCATTACAGATGGTTGTGAGCCACCATGTGGCTGCTGGGAATTGAACTCAGGATCTTTGGACGAGCAGGCAATGCTCTTAATCTCTGAGCCATCTCTCCAGCCCAACACTGTCCACTCTGGAACTCCTTGGAGGAGCAGAGAGTTTTGCCTCTGTCTCACACCACTGAGTTCTGACAAAGTACCCCAACCCCAGGCCCTCTGGCCACCTCTGCTGACCTGCAGTTCGGAGTCAAGTCTCCTCCAGCTGATGTATCGCCTTCCACTGGCTGTGTGTGATGTTGGTCTGGAGCAGTTCAAGATGTCTACTGACTGCTGCCCCTGTCCCTGCCTTGCCTGTCTCCAACAGGTCTCAGAGTGGCCTGGTGCACATCTGGAGCCTGCAGACCAGAAGGACAGTGGCCACCCTGAATGGCCACGGGGGCCAGGGTGTGACCTGGTTGAAGACACTGCCCCAGGGGCACCAGCTCCTCAGGTGGGTCACAGCAGCACAAGGGAGCAGCAGGGGACCTCTGCTGGGAACTCTTTTGACAGGCCCCTGTGACTGTCTTTAGCTAGAGCAGAATCGCAATGAACCAAAGGTGTCAGGGGCATCCTGCCAGCTTGGCTGTAGTTTACAGAGAGTGTGGGGCTGCTCCAGCCTTTGGGGAGTAGACAGCTCTGACTTCTCTCAGGCGGGACCATCTTCTTCCCTGGGGTTCTCTGGAGGTATCATCTGAGGTAGCTGACACCAGCCAGAAGGCAGCTGATAGAAAGGCCCTGGGCTGTGACTTAGAAGTGGGCAGAGGTAACCGTACCATGTGCTAAAGGGACAGGGATGAATAAAGCAGAACCCAGGCTCAAAAGAGCTGAAAGTTCAGCCCTAAGGAGTCCCTGCTCGCCCAGGGCCCAGACACTTGGGTGGCCTTGGTCATAGGGCTAGGACCAAGCAGGTGTCTTACAAGGCATGAAGGGTAGCCTGGGACTGGCACGTATATAAACACCCTACCTCCCAGCCAGGTGATGGTGCTACAGTCCCCACTGAGGGTCAGGAGGCCTGTAGTGGGGGCTGCAGGTATGGAATGCCCAGGTGCATTTGCACTGCACTGGAGGCCACGGCCCACCAAGGCTGCCTGGCCTCAGCTGTGTTTGGGTCCAGGTTTCTCCGAGAGGCCCTGGAAGGGGTTGTGTGCTTTCATATCTAGCAGGGCTGAAGGACCCCAGCCCTACTTGCACCTGGACCACAAGAGCTGCACCAGCTAGCATTTCTTTACCTTCTTCATTATGAAGCCACTTCTTTCCAGGCTAGTGCAGGAGCACGCAGACCCTTTAGCACCTGAGTAACCACTGCCCAGTCAAGTACAGCACCTCAGCACCACCCGCTGTGCAGGCAGCAGCAGCCCAGGGCTGCTAGGCTGGCTTGCTGTGTGTCTTAAAAAAGGGCAGAATGGTTTTATGAGTTTTTCCTAACTTTAGGTTAGGAAAACAAAGCAAAAGACTGCCAGGTATTTAATACACACCTGTGGTCCCAATGCTCAGGAAACTGGGCAGGATTGCTATGAGTATGAGGCCAGTTTGGGATATACCACTGGTTTCTGCCAATTTTTCTACTGAACTGATTGCATCTTTTTATTGATATGTAAAGTCCTTTTTATATTTTAGATAGCATCATTCTTCTATCAAAGATTATCTCTGCAACAGGGTGACATATGTTTATACTCTCTTAGGGGTGACTTCATGGTAATGGAGTCACGTTGGCCAGACTGTCCCTATGTGGTCGGGCGCCTGGGTCTTATGGAGGAGACCGCGCTAAGACATGAACATCCTTGGCTTATCTCCAGAGCTCACTGTTGCTTCTTTTAGACCCGCAGTCCCTCTGGAGTGTGCTGCTAAGGTTGGGATTCAGGCAAAGCCCGCTGCCCATCATCCTTTCTGTGCTTCCCTTCCAGCTGAGCTCTGTTGACATCAATGTCCAAGGTCACAGACAGGAAGCAAATGCTAGCAGCTACACAGGGGCCCTGGGATTGGTTCCCTGGTCTGTGTTTCTCATGATCTCGGTACTTTTCAAGGGCTTGATAGAATGCCCCCAGGTTCAGGATAAGACTGAGGCCCTGGGTTTGGGAGGAACCCCAGTGTGGTGACTGCCAGCCTTGTGGTGCTGGGGGTGCATGAGTCTCTGTCCCTCCTTGGCAAGTGAGACTGGCATTGGTCACATAGGTGGGTGGTGCCTGCTGGACCCACTATCAGCATGCAATGAATTTCCCTAATCTGAAAGCTTGTTTCTTGTTGGTTTTTGAGACAGGATCTTACTATATAGTTCTGGCTAACCTGGAACACCTTACATTGTAGACCAGGCTGAACCTGAACTCACAGAGACCCGCCTCCTCGGTGCCACCACTCCCTGAATAAAAATCTGAAAGTTGTCATGTCAGCTCTCAAAAAGTTTCAGATTTCAGAGCTTTTCCTAGTTCCTGTTTTCAAAATAGGGGGGTTAACTGGTGAAGTTTACACAAATATTCCAAGCTCTGAAAATACCTGAGCACTTGCAGTCCCGTGTGTTTTAGAAGGAGGTTCTTGTGCAGGGCCTGATGGCCTTAGCAGACAAATGAAACAGAAGATGCTGTTGGCAATGAGCCCTTTAAAAAGTGGGGAAGCAGGAAACTTTTATCCCAGTACTCAGAGGCAGAGGCCCAAGGATCTCTGTGAACTTCAGGACATCCAGGAACTATAGAGAGAGACCGTGTCTCAAAATACCACCTACCCTCCCCCACAAAAAAAAGGAAAAGAAAAGAGGCCCCAACCCATAGTATTTCCTAGGTCCCTGAGAAGCAGGTCGTCGGGGGGGGGGTGTCCAAGAATATGTAGGTCTGTTAAAGCCAGCACAGGCCCTAGAACATTCTGGGGACACTCTGAGCCTGTGTTAATACCTGGTTTTTCCCACTGTTGGTAGCTTCCTGCAGTGGCTTCTGCCTGAAGTAGTTCTGTCTGGTGTATTCTCATGGAACTCTGTCTTCCTCACACCTGCTCACTCTATTGGTAGAATACTGCTTTAGTCAGCACGGAAAAGCTGTCCCTGCTTCCCCTTTCTTAAAGGGCTCGCTGCCAATAGCATCTTTGTTCATTTGTTAATGCTGCCTTCCTTCCCCACGCTGCAAGACCCTTGAACCCCATCTTGGCTTTCCCTTACTCCAGCTGTAGAATCAACGTCTCTCCAGAAACCCGGCTGTTGTGCTTAGAAAACTGATGAGTTTTGGCACCAGGCTATCCATGGGTGGCACAGGAACAGAGACTTGAACCTGCATGTCCATCCTGTCCTACACACCTGTGTTCATCCGTGTGTCCTATCTGCATGTGTCTGGCCACACACATGTTCATGCTGACCTCCAGGTTCCGACATGACCCATAGTTCTGTATGCTCACCAGCTGTACCACAGCTCTTTGGAAAGGAACCACGTCCCTACATCCACTACTGCTCCAATATTTGCTCAGCCAGAGAGGGAGAGCCAGTGCCTGTAAGGATCCCGGCCTGCTCAGGGCCACTGTTTTTACAGTTATGTGAATCTTTAACCGTGTAGGCTTCAGTCAGCACCTCCCTGTGTGCCTCAGGTCAGCCTCTGTTTGGTCTTCCTGAACCAGTGCCCTGTTATCCACAGTCACAGTGCAGTCCTTCACAGGCTGTTGCTCAGCTGGCTGGGCTGTTTTCATTGTGCACAACGACAGTCACACTGTCTGTGGGTGAGCTACCCGCTGTGGTCAGTTCTCTCATGGTTCTCCATCCCTGTGCCTACTCCTTTTCTAGAATGCCACAGGATTGTAGTTACACGCTACAGAGCTTCAGGTCTGGCTTCTTTCACTTAACAAATCGTGGCTCAGCTGCCTTCCAACTGTTGCATGTGTCAGCAGTCGGCGCTGTCCCTTGCTGAATGGCACTCTGTGGCACAGCATACTTGGCCATTCTTTTGCTGCAGAGCAGCTGGATTTTTTCCAGCTCTGGTGGTGACGCCTGGAGCTGCTCTCAACATGCTTGCATGGCATTTTGAGTGAATGTAGGTCTCAAATGCACTTTGGAAGAGACCCAAGTGAGATTTCTGAGTCCTTAAAGGCACTTTACAGAGAAGAAAGGGGGTGCAGATATACCTCGGTGGCACTGAACGGCAGGAGGCTGGTCATAGGTGCATGCATGTGTCCATAGTCTTAGTCTACTGAATTATTTGGCCTCAGTGCCAACTCCACTGTGAACCCTGAGGGAGAAGTCCTCTTCAACTGAGGCTGGATGGTGCAAAGCTTACCTGGCCTTCTTTGGAAGGGCTATAGGCCAGATACTAGTTCAAGTGGGTACATAATGCTCACAGTGTCTCATAGACCCCCTCCCCTTGTTTCATCAGCCAGGGCCGGGACCTGCGGCTGTGCCTGTGGGACTTGGCAGAGGGCAGGAATACCATCCTGGATGAAGTTCAGTTGGACAGTGTGGGCTTCTGCAAGAGCTCTATCCTGGCCAGGGGACAGCTATGTTGGATGCTTGCTGTGCCTGGGAAGGGCAACAGTGAGGTAAGGACCAGCCCTCATGCACTAATGACACTGGGTTTGTCTTAACCAGACACACTTGTCCTCTCCCAGCAAGGAGGACCACAGGACTCTTGTCAGGTCTGCAACTTACCTGCTTCACTGCAGCTCCAACAGCCTCAGGCTGATGCCCAGCCTGGTCACCTGTGAGCTCTTAGCCTTCCAGGGCAATGGTGAGAATCAGGAAGGGCTCAGGCAGACCTGGTACTCAGCATAATGCTGTTCCTGGAGGAGGGCTGCTCAGGGCTGTGTCTAGACCTGAGTGTTTGTGCACACACACACACACACACACACATACACAAGCAAGCATGTCTATTTACATATTCATGTACATGCATGGCTGTATACAGAGAGGGACCTCCAGAAATTGGGGGCCTGGATGCACTGCTAGCCTGTTGGAAGAGGCAGCAGAGACACCAGTACAGTGAAGCAACAGGGGAATTCACACACGGGTGGAGCTCGTGAAAATGCAGGTTCTGGAGACTGAATGAGCATGGGAGTGGCCAGGGAAGGGAGGATAAAGCCTACATTTCAAAAGCCAGAATGAGAGCAAGTCTGGAGGTAAGAAGAGGTTCAGAGGAACTCCTGGGCATCCGAGGCTTCTGTGAAACAAGCTGTTCCACAAACTGGCAAAAAGGAAAGGAACAGGGAAAAAAGACATTTGAAAATGGCAACCCAGCAGCAGTGAGGCTTGAGCAACAGGGAGTCCCAGGAGATGGATCCAAAACCAGAACCCTCTGCTTTCTGTAAGAGTAAACTAGCCCTGTCTCAGGCTTCTTCCTATAGAACTGCCATTACCCTGTATGCAGAGCTATGGGTACAAGGCATGGCCAGTGATGAGCAGCCAAAAGGTGAGGACTGTGCTTCAACTCAATACATGTACATTCTGGAAGTGATGGTGCATGAGGAGGCAGAAGTCACAGATAGAAAATCTGCAGAGCCCACAGGCCATGACAAGGACTGTCCCTACCTGAGAACTCAGGAAGACCCCATTATGGCCGCAGAGAGAGGCTGGAGTGTAAGGGGTCTCAGATGGGAGTTATTGGTGAACTTAGGGTTGTCTAGGATCCCAGTCTGGGATTTGCATTGAGAGTGTAGAAAGCTCAGCATCCATCCTACATCAGAAAAGCAGGTTCCCAGGGTCAGACCCAGGGCAACTACCTTGCCTAGCCTGATTCTCCAGGCCTCTGGGAGCCAGAAGAGCAGTGCCTAGCCTTCCTGAGCGTGGAGCCTCCTACAGACACTGGAGCTTTCCATCTGGCACCCACTGCCAACTTTTGTTTCCAGAAGGAAAAATGCTAAGTTTGGGCAAGTGTGGCCACCCAGACGGCCGCGAGGGGTGGGAGCATGCTCTCAGGCATTGTTTGGGCCTAAGCCAGCTGTGCTTTTCCAGGGCCCAGTTTAGGCAGATTCCTGGCAGACTGGAAAACAACCATTTGCTCAGGATATGCTGGTAGCTTCTGAAAATACAACGTCCGGCTGTTCAGATGGCTCAGCGGTAAAGGTGCTTGCTGCCTAGCCTGACAGCCTAAGTTCAATTTCCAGACTGTACATGGTGAGAGATCTGTGTCATAAAAGCTGTACACATACACAGAGGGAGAAGGGGGAGGGAGGGAGGAAGGGAGGGAAGGAGGAAGGGAGGGAGGGAGGGAGGGAGGGAGGGAGGGAGGGAGGGAGGGAGGGAGGGAAAGAGAGAGAGAGAGAGAGAATAAAAACTGTTTTGAAAATCCAGCACCACCTGCACTGAGGGCTAAGCCAGGAAGCTGGTTAAAACTGTGCAGGAACCTGTGACCTCCACAGAGGAAGACTGTGCTCATCAGCAGCCTGAGAATAACTGAGCTCTCTTAACCCTCAGAGTGGCATCTTGTGGGTCTGTGGCTTGGGGTGACCTGGCACTGCCTGGCCTGCTGTACAGGCGGAAACAACTCCCCCACCCCTCACATTAATAAAACTTTTAACAGGTTTTTGGCAAACTGGCAAGAAAAGTATATGTAGCTCCTAATTGGTGATTTAAATGCAATCATGAACAAATAAATGCCTGTTACTATCTCATTATTTATGAACTAGATCTGCTTGGAGACAAAATGACTTTTCTTGGGCAGGAGCCAAGCCTAACCCAGTACACGGGCCTGATCTGCCAGCACCAGCAGGAGCTGCCTGCTCAGTGCTGCTGGCTGTGGAGGACCATGGGCCTGAGGAGGCAGGACTGTGGATAGGCTCTCCCTCCCGTTTTTTCCTTTCTGGCCTGGGAGCAACTCTAACGCACACTTGCTGGCCCCTGTCACACTGTCCATCTCTGCTTCCCCTGTGGCAGTCCTACCTCCTATTACATGTTTTCCTCTGTCCCGCCTTCCTCCATACATACCCGCTTCCTATGTCTTGGGCACTCTGCCCTTGGGTGGTCTGCTGTGTAGTCTGACTAGTCATCAACCCCTCTGCTCACAGTAACCTCTCTGCCTCCTTAGAACCATATCTTCTGGGCACTGTCCTGCTTACCTGTCCCTGAAGCTGCGACATCCATCTTGTCCATGCCTTGCCCTCTACATCCTCCCACAGGCAGCCAAGTGTTCTTCGGTCTGTCTCCCAAAGGCCTGAGCAAGTTTCCTCCCACTACAAGGGCAGGGGCTATAAGACTCAGCAGCGGATGAGACAGGGCTGTGAACCATTACTAGTGTTGGCCTTTAGAAGTCCAATCACTGTGGGGATTCTGGTGAGATCACCCTGCCAGAGAACACCCTGGCCCCCATCTATCAGAAGTGGGCATATCAGCAGGACTCTAACCAAAGGACCGGGTTGTGTGCTTGCCATTCTGCACTGCCTGAAAGCTACCCTGGACCCAGCCCAGGTGACGGACATAGAACCATCTCTGTGACTGTGACAGATAAGGTTGTGGCATGGGTTGGTAAGGACAACACAGCTGTTACTTGTCCAGGCTCTGGCCTCTCAGACATTGTACCAGCCTGGCCATCCTGGGTATATTCTGTCTAGTTTATACCCTCCATCCCTTTGGAGCGCTGATGCCTTGTGTGCAGACTTGGGCATGCTAAGCAGGCTTGTATTCATGCGCTTGCTAGTTGCCATGGAGAATTTCTCTTGCTGGTACCTAGAGAAGCTCAAGGATTCCGGAATCCACTCAGCTCACATGACACCAGAAGGTACAAATAGGCACAGAAGTGCAGTAGAGCCCTAGGCGGTTAAAGGGCATAGGTTAAAGGGCATAGAAAAACATTTGGTTTGTACTGGGATACAGAATGTCACGTGGGGCCCTTCTGTTCTGCTGAGCTCACAGAGAGGTGACACAAATGAAGGAGGGTACCAGGTTAGCACCGTAGATACAGGATGTCTGGGGACCCAGTTTAGTCTGGTCTTTGTGGATGGTGCTGGCCAGCATATAAGCAGTCCACATGGATTTGCATACCCACATGGGAAGCTGGCCCATAAGGCTCATCTCAGCCCAGGCACACAAAGGCCTGGCATCTAGGTAGTCTAGTTTGGTAAGTCAGGTTCTTGGGTACCGGGAAACCAGGATTCAGTGGAGCTGCCTTTAGCTCTGGCAACGTGGTAATTTTCTAAATGGGTAGTGGATGAGTCCCAGGCCTTCGACACAAGATTTTGCATCATTTTATATGCCTGCGATTGGTCAAAGAAGGCCATTGCAGATTCTAACTGAGGCAAGAGAGACAAGTGAAGGAGGGAGGACGGGCAGAGTAAGCAGGACCAAGTTAACCAGGCCTGCTCTGCCCAGTTGACAAACTGGGGCAAGGTGTGCCATAACTGCTTGCTGGTGAAGGGCTGGTCATTCAGGAATGATGTGAGCATTTGTTTTGCAAGGACCCCAGGAGCATCTAAGCCCTTTAGCCTGTGCAAACTAATTAGAAGGCTCTGCTCTCAGGTCCCTGCAGGGAGAGGAGCAGACAGAAACTCACAGCAGCCTTGGCTAATCGCCTTAAACGTCTCTTGTTTGCATAGCATAGACTCGGCTTGGCATCAGCCCAAATCAGCTTGTTTTCTCACTGTCAGGTTCAGATTCTGGAGATGCCATCCAAGACGTCAGTGTGCACCCTGAAGCCGGAGGCAGATGCCAAGCCAGGCATGCCCATGTGCCTGGGGCTGTGGCAGGTAAGACAGCGTGCGCCAGCCACACCCGACAGCCCTGAGTCATGCCCCACTCGGTTGCATTTGTCATCAAACCTATGGGCACTATCCTTTAGAGAACATGTACCTGTTGTCTTCTGGGGCCCAACACTGACTGGACATCGGCTTCTTCTGGGCTCCTGCTGGAAACACTGCAAGGAAATCACCCTCCGCAGGCCCTGGCCGGCTTGCTCCACAGTGCCCAGATGTGACTGTGAGGACGGGACAGTTAGGTCAGCTATGGAGCTTGCTCCCAGAAGAACACATGCCCTTTTCCTCAGCACCTTGGTCCTCGCCTCTGCTAACTGATGTCAACAAGCCTGCGTGGCCCTCACTGTTCTGGGCATTCGCTCTTGCCACTTCTCCACCTTACAGAGGTCTCAGGAACGTTAGCATGACAGTTTCCCCGTGGCCATTCCAGGGAAGTCTAACATTAGCATGACAGTTTCCCCTTGGCCATTCCAGGGAAGTCTAAACTGTAGCCATTTCCTTTGTTCTTGATAGTCGTTTCTCCTGGGGCTGCTGCAAAAACTAAGACCCAGACAGTCATCACAGCCTAAGGTCTGGAGTCCCTCCCTACACACAGAAACAGGCCCAGACCTTCTCAAGGTGTCCAGGTCAGCATCTTTTACTCCTGGGTCTCTATTTACTGTCTCATTGCAGAAAATCCAGGAAGCCTCACAGTCTTAACAGGTACAGACACCACAGTGGGCGGGTCACAGGGCAGCGTCCATGCGGGGAGGGGTTGTAACCCTTTGGCCATCTTCTTAGTTCTCATTGGTGATTTCTCCCTCGTGGCTTGCTGCCTCCTTGAACACTTTTAAACCTGAGGTGAAGTGGGCATGACCACATGATTCAGTTTGGAATCGCCCGCATGACCCACAAAAGCATGGGAGGGCACCTCTGTGCCTACCCCAGAGGTTCTCTCAGGACGGAAGGCAGAAAGATGTCTGGCCTTCTTTCAACTGGCTTTCCTTGCAATTTCTTGCTTTATTTTTTATTTTTATCTTATACGTATGAGTATTTTGGCTTCATGAATGTTTGTGCACCACTTGTGTGCCTGGTGCCTGTGGAAGTCAAAAGATAACTTCAGATCCCCTGGAATTGGAGCTATAGAGTATTGTAGCTGCCATAGAGGTGCTAAGAACCAAGCCTGGAACCTCTGTAGGAGCAGCCAGTGCTCCTGACCACCGTGCCGCCATCCCTCCAGCTCTTGCAGTTTCTTTCTTCCTTCCTTCCTTTTCTTCTTCTTCTTTTTTTTTTGTTTTTTTTTTTTTTTGTTTTTCAAGACAGGATTTCTCTGTGTAGCTTTGGTGCCTGTCCTGAATTCTCTCTGTAGACCAGCCTGACCTTGAACTCACAGAGATCCGCCTGCCTGTGCCTCCTGAATTCTGGGATTAAAGGTGTACCACCACCATCCGGCTTCTTGCAGTTTCTTAACTGAGAGGGTTAAGTTTAGATTTGAAGTCTTGAGTAAGCTGATCCTAGTGTTCAGCTTTTGCTGTGCAGCTTCCTGGAGGAAAGCCTTTGTGGAGCCAAGGCTCCTGAGAGCCTAGCTGACAGAGCTCCTGGGCCCATGAGTTTGCAGCCTGACTGTCCTGATGGAGCTTCTCGAGAGTGTCTGGGCACTGGGAAAATAAATGTGTCCTCATCTTGCCTCCTGACTTGACTCACACTGAAGTACCGAAGGAGGTGACCATGGTACACACAGGCCTGGCACAGGCACCTGTGGCTGCACCACTCCTCTTCTGTACCCTGGAAAACGTGGGTCTCTGCCCAATCGTGTAAAAATTCCATCGGAGAAGAGAAGTGTAGAAAGGGATGTACCAACTTGTTACGGTAATTAATATGGTTGACAGAAGGACAAATCACAGTTTTGTTGGTGATACAGATCCAATGTGAAGCTCACAGCTGCAACAAGCCTCTGGTTATAGGAATGCTCTTTGTTTTCTCCTAAATCCAGAAGTCCTAGGGTATGAGCTCACTGGTGTGAGTGTGGAAAGTATCCTGACCTGGTGCATCTTCTGAAACACTCGTGCCCAGCTTTAGCTCTAAAGTAGCAGTCCTGCATTGCCACAGTAATAATCACAGGACAGATAGGCTGTAATATCACCAGTACCCACCCTCACAGAAAGTTCCCGTCTGAGTCTTGGGGCCTCTCAACTGAGCTGTGCACACCACTGGGGTTCCTATAGGCCTGGTCTGCTACCATCTCTCAGGCTTATTTCAAAGGGCCAGAGAAGCTCCCGGACCAATCTTTGTGTCTAGGTCCCCGCTGAAGGCGAGGGGAACTGCTAGGGAAGGCAAGGCAGGGTGACTTCTTATCCTCAGTCCTGCAGCGTCAAGGCTGTGACCACCAGGGACACTGTGCAGCCTGTGGTGCCTGTCACTGAAGGCTACAGGAACCAGGGAGATCCAGTAGAGTGACGTGATTGGGACTACACTATGGTGGTAACTGGCCGGGGCTGAAAGACCAGACATACCTCCTAGGCCATCTGGCTCCTGAGCTGGCCACCCTTGGTACCATGGCAGAGGGACCTTATCTAGTAGCTCCTGAATAATCTGTGTTGCTCAGAACTCAGTCACAAGCTTTGTACAAGCCAGTTAGAGCTGACACCAATGATGAGGTCTCTGAACTGCCCCGACTCAAGACAAAACAAAACAACAAACAAACAAGGAAAGCTGCAGGGGGAAGAAGGCAGCGTAGCCAGAGCTGTAGAGGTGGGTATAGATGTCACCACAGATCACTGCTGGGGCTCTAGTCAAGTAGTGAGAGGGTTCTCTAAATGGGCTTCTAGGGTAGCATCTGCCAGGGGCCCATGCTGTGGGTGGTGATTAAGAGTGGCAGCAATTGGCCTGTATTCCTGGTTGGGGTGCAGAGGGTTCTGGGATTCTTGAGCCTGGTGCTGCCCCTGTCCTGGTCTAAACAGCAGCAAACACTGTAGGCCTGCACAAACCACTTCCAAGCAGATGACCTGAGAAACACCAGCAGCAAGTTCCTCCTGTGACAGAACTCAGGGGCAGTGCAGCGGTGCAGCCAGGGCTCCTGCAGAGCCAAGCAGAACCACTCTGCGGGGCACTGGACACTGCCTCTTAAGGCTGTGGTCAAAGGACACAGTATGGACACTGGCCCTAGCAGGGAGGGGTGGAAGATGATACGAAAAGTAAATTGCCCAGGAAACACAGGAAACTTCATGTCTCCTCCCAGGAGCCCCGCTCCTTCCTATTCTGTATATGTAAATCTGGATCACCAGTGGGATACGCCCATTTACAAGCCATTTCTGGACATGTAGGGGCCCTTGGTGGCAGCTCTGGCCTTGGCAAGTTCACTGTTCTTGCGGAAAATCTGGTCATTGTGTCGTCCTTTCCTTATCATCGCCATCTTCCCAGATGCTAGTCTACAGTGTGCCTTGCCCCCACCCCTCCACCAAGCTTACACTACACCACACCTCAGCCACAGCCTGACCCAGAGAGCTCTGGCCCTTGTGCTGTTTGTTAGATGCATGTCGTAGGCCTCTGGCTAGCCCAGGCCTCCTTGCTCAGCCCTGTGCAGTTTCTCTTGGGCTGCTGTGCCGTACAGGGACTGATGGCATGTCCCTGAGGGTGACTTGGAATCCTGAAGCACTCTTCTTTTGTAGTTGTTTCAGAGGCTAAATAAACGAGCGTCAGCCCAGGGCGCAGAGCCCTCTGACCCTCGCCCTCATCCATCATGATAGTGAGGGCCTCTCACACCAAACTTCCAAAGGGGGTGGGGGGCTCCTGCAGCTATGTTAACAAAGCCCAGAAAGTCCATCCCCGTGAGCTTGCAACTTTCCTGCCTCGGGTTCTAGAAGATGACTAGTCTCAGCCAGGAGGGACTTCAAGTTTTACATCTGGAGGAGATAAGGAAGAAGTCTGAGTCCATCCCTGGCTGCCCCAGGGTGCTGATGGGTGGGTGCCAGTGGGTGTTATGTCATCCTTGCTTTGGACAGGATCCAGTGTAGGTGAAAATGCATGACAATGTGAGTTCTGGGGGCTCAGACTCCACCCCCAGCTCCTCAGGTACTGAGCAGCGGCCCTGCCAGCCCCTTGAGAGGGATGTGGAAGCCTGTTAGGTTACATGGAAAGCAAAGGGACTCTTGCTCTGATCAGGACTCCCCCATTGTGGGCATGGCTGGAGAGAGAGCTGATCCTGCAGTCTTAAAGTTCAGTGAAGACAAGACTGTTTGGGAGCCAACCACTGTGCCGTTCCCTACAGACTAACTCCAGTCCCCGCCCACTCCTTCTGGCTGGCTATGAGGATGGATCAGTAACCCTGTGGGACATCTCAGAGCGGAAGGTGTGCAGCCGAATCGCCTGCCATGAAGAACCTGTCATGGACCTTGACTTCGACTCTCAGAAGGCCAAGGGCGTCTCAGGCTCTGCCGGGAAGGTACTAGCTGTCTGGAGTCTGGACGGCCAGCAGTCCCTGCAGGTCAGTGCACAGGCCCGGGCCTCATTTATCCTGCTCTGCACTAACAGTCTGATAGGCCGAAACAATATTTAGGCATGAAGAGGAGTGGCTGCAGTTCCCTAGCTAATTAATCACTCGGAGGCAGTAGGGAGCAGGGGCCAGTGGGCGTGAACTCACCATTCACATGGTTTGGGTTTCTCCTGGACCTCGGGTTAACAGCCATCAAGTCTTGTCCATCTAGAAAAAAGGCACGTAGTGTCCAGGCAGACCAAACTCCTTTGTGAAAACTCAGAGGAATTTGGTCAGTAAGGAACTGATTAATCAAAGGGGGGAAAAAAGGAAAAAAGAAAGAAAAAGAAAAGTTATGGCAAATCCTGCAAAGCAATGGCCTGGTGGATCTGTAAGCTGGTCCTAGGGACACTGTTGCTCACAGAGCACAGGAAAGCCCACCAGGCAATATGGCCTTGGAGGAGCAAGGCCTGCTGGAGACAACTCCACAATGTCCTGTATGGCCCCGGGATTGCCTCTGTCCCCTAGAGTGCAGCATAATGGGCCTAGCTGGCTTGTTCCCCATTTGGGCTGGAGAAATGATGGAGGGGTTGTGAAATATATATATCCAGGACTTGGTTTTGTACAGGTCTGGCAGACTGTAGGCTACCAAGACACCACAGGTGGTCTGGATACACCGACTAAAGGTAGGAAAGGCGCCTGTTATCTGGAGTCTCAGAAAGCAGCCCTGGTGGGAGAGCCACGTGCCCTATGGAATATCATATGGCTGTAGCCCAGCTCCCAGTCTCACTGGATTAGCTAAAGCAATAAAGTCAATGGGGGGGCCATGCAACTCTTCTTTGGGGGCATGGTGGTCCAGGTTGCCTCCACCCAATAGGAGGCATCAGAGGTCATTACTGCACTTTCCCAAAGTGGGAAGGTACCTTGCTCAGCACACTCACACCGCTCTGCTCAGATCTTGCAGCCAAGGATAGGGTTTGCTTTGTACACATCAGGCCCAGGTCTAAATGACTTACCCCAGTTCCTGAGGGGTGTGGTGGGGAAAGTCAGGGCTGGGTTGGTGCTGGGTGCCACCCAGGTTCTTGAGGGCATCACTAAACCCAGGGTAGAAATTAGGGCCTTATGAGGCCAGTCTGGGAAAGGGACTGATTGTGGACAGTAAATAAGGGGCAGAAGAAGTCCCAGATCAAAAGGAGGCTGATGTGGAGTAGAACCATAGAGGTACCCAAAGACCATATGCCATGGCTTGGGCATAGTGACTGTAGCCAAGTAGGGACAGATCCAGGAAAGTAGAGACAGCATAGGTAACTTGGCCTCCCCACCAGCAATACCTAGCAGAAAAGGGAAGGTGGGCAGTGAGACCCAGCAGTAAGGTGGGCACATACCCATAGCACTAAGCATTGACCATCTCTAGGGTCCAGCTGCGCTGGGCAGATAGTGGATTGAGAGTAAAACTGTCCTGTATATCCATCCATCCTTCCCTCCATGTCTGAGAGACCCACAAGTTTCCTGTAAAGGGAATGGTCTTGAACCTGCAGAAGAGCTCCTAGCCCCCAGAACCATGCCCTGCATGTGAGCATAGGGAAAACACAGTACTCGACCACTGCATCTGTGTGTCCTGAGTCCCCACCTCACTAGGTGCTGAGTCCAGCAAGTAGGCTTGGGGGTCTCCTTCACACACCCTTCTTGCCTCTGAGGCCTGGTAAAGGGTAGCGGCACCACCCTGTGGGGTCCAGCATCCGTCCCCTTGTGGCTTGACTTATCAGCCTGAAGGCAGAGGATGGACACCTAGGCCCCTCCTGCAAGAGCTGGGCATCTCCTACTCTCGTACCCTGCACCCGGGAAAAGTCCTTCCAGCCCATATCTTCTTGGAATCTCCCTACATGTTTGGGAAACAGCTGCTGGAACTTAAGACTTAATTTATGGGCATGTTTCAGTCCAGAGATGCACTTTTACTCTACTAATGAATTGAAAAGTTAAAGCAGAAGGGGAGCTAGGAACTGCAGCCTGGAAGTAGTTGGGGTGAGGTGGGCAGGGCCCGACTCAGCAGTAGACATCAAAGGAGGTAGGGAGCCCCAGGCCCCCTGCTGAGCCTTGCCTTCCTGCTTGGGAGGGTGCGAATGACTCACGAATCTGATGAAGGCCCAGAGTTGTTTAACCCAGAGTCAGGTCCAGTGCTGGCCTTAGAGCCTCAAAGATCCTCGTTCTTATAGCCCAGGCCTCGGGGAAGGAAGCATCTGGTAATTTGCCAGGGCAAGCTATTTGAGGTCATTTTTAACACCTGAGAGCCAGTGAGATGGCCTCCAGTCCACAGCATCCTTGCTGGTGCCATGGCACCAGAACATGGCCGCCCGCCTTGGCCCACGCCCCACTGGTTCAGACGTGCTTTCCTCACATCCTCCTGCTAAAGCCTCCGAGGAACCCAAATCAATCTCCCAGCCACTCGGGACACAGATCCCTGGCTGAGGCGCCCGCAGCCTAGCATGGGTAATCAGAACCAGATGGTGCCGCGCCGAGCATTCCTGGCACCTGAGGTCATGAGCTGTAAGAGCCACTGGTGGCCAGAGAGCCTTTCTGGAGGGTCCTGAGCCCAGGCCAGGGCTCAGGCAGGGAGGGGCTGCTATGACCAGTAGGATGCCTGCGGAGGACAGCATACTGGAGAGTGCCTGGGGAACCTCGGGGACCTTAGCTCACTCCTGCCTCCCTGAGGTGGCTCTGCTGCTAACCATCAGGTTTGGGCTTAGATACAGGTGGTACCCAGGCCCTCTCCTTCCTCCACACAGAGTAGGGCCCACAGCCTTGAAGCAGGGACTGATTTACAGCCCGTAGTATTTTAGGTCGTTAAGTAATAACAAGGCTCCCTTACCCAGATCAGCCCAGTGTGCTGAGCAGAGTCCCAGCCTTGTATCCATCTGCAGTCCTGGTTGGTTGTGCCACAGTCGTGGCCTCAGGAGAGCCACTGGGGCAGCTGGTCAGAAAACTGTAGGGTCATCTCCATGGGTACCAAGAGGGCCTGTACATGCTGGAGCAGAACATGAGGTTCTTCTCACATCAAGAGCTTGTAGGGAGGCAGGAAAAAGTCAGCGTGAGACCTCTTTGCCTCTGAGGATCACAGTCGGGGCTCAGAGTAATTAGCAGCAGGCATAGGGTCAAGAGCTGCCCTCATCTCTCTGGAAATCAGCATTGTAAGTTCCTAGAACAAGGAGGCAGCAAGGAAGTGTCCTTGAGACAGGGCCCTGAGTGGGTCCTCATGGGGCCACTCTGTACCCAACAGTCCCCTCTCTACTTTGGCCAAGCCAGCATTCCCAGAGAGACAAAGATAAAAGTGTCAATACAGTCCGATGTATAGGTTCCCAGCCCCCAGTTCCCCAGGATCATATATAGCTCTCCAGTCTCGGGAAGAGCAACCAGGTCTGTCTGCAGGCATGGGCGGGCCCCACATGCATGCTCAGGCGCACCACACCACAGCATCTGCTCCACACCCTGCCCCGGTGCAGGCTTTGCAACCTGTGTGTGGAGCCTAGTGAGGACAGAGAGCAATGGAGGGTCCACATCAGCAGACAGATGCCTCGCACACAGAGGTCCCACCTGAGCTCGCTCTTTTAACTGCTGTGGCCACACTCAGTTGGGAAACATTTAGAATAGGCTGCGGCTCTGCCAGATGAGAACGTAGAAGATGGACAAAATATTCAGGCCACAAGAGACATCAGAGGGACAAGAAGAGGTGATCAGAACCAGTGGACAGACGGTGTTAGCAGGCCATGAATTGGAGCCCAGCCCGGAAGGGCCAGAGAGGGCATGGCAACAAGAAAGCTGGAGGACTGCGTTGCTATTGGCACTCGTTGGGACCCAGACTTGTCATATGAAGCAGGTCACCTTGGATGTTCTTCTTGACTCTGTTAATTTCGAAAGTGCAATTGTGTTCCCTTCAGTATCAAAGCAATGAAGTAAAGCCTGCTGTGGCAGTGCACACCTGTAGTCTCTGCTCTCCAGAAGGCTGAGGCAAGAGGCTCACTTGAGCCTAGGAATTGAAGACCACTTTGGCTCCCTAGTGAGACTCCATCTCAAAGAGGGATAGTTCTAAGGTAACCAACTGTGATATGTGTCTCGCTGACTCCACTGGGTCAGACTTTGGGCTGCAGTTGACTGGCACCCAAGCTTCCTACCACGTAGTTTTGCTGGTGGCATTGAGGGGCTAGAAGCTGCAGAAGAGGTCCCTGCTCTTCTGCTCAGAGGCTAACTCCGGGCATAAATTAACCTCTTCTTTGCTGTTGTATTGCAGGGCTGGGGGTTCAGGCAGGAAACCTGGGCCTCTTGTTGTTCCTCAAACACTTGGCCTGAGCTGCTTTAGTCTGGACTCTGCATGCTGGGCTTGGGGATGGGGGCATGTTTTTCTAGACTTTTAACTTTAATCTCTACATACTTGTCTGATGAACGTTTTGTAGTTGTTGGAGACTGGCATGTGAGTGTCAGCCACATTCTTCAGCCCTGTCCTTGGGCGTATTCGGTCATTCCAGCTCATGTTGGACGTGGCACCTATCAGTCGCAGTTCCTCTGCCTGTGTCCCCGTAGCTTCCCACTGCCAGGTATCATCACCCCTCACTTCCAGGTGGACCCTGTGTTTATTTTCTCTGGCCTCTAAGCCGAGCTGATTGGAGTGTTTTTTATGGTTCTAAGTGTTTCATTCCCCACCCCACACCCCAGTTATCTTCTGGTTTTCAAATTCTAACTTAATTACATTGTGGTCAGAGAACAAGGTCTGAATGATTTCAGTTCTTTGAAATGCAGAGCTGGTTCAGTTTGCATCAGTGGTCCACATGTGCTTGAGAAGAATATGGCTGTCTCTGTAGATGCACATAGACACCTGCCTAGGCACACATGTGGCCAAGGCCCTGGGGTACAAGAGAACCTCCCTGCTGGCCTCTCCCTCCCCTAGTCCCTGTTCCCATTGTTCCTTGTTTTATGCATTTGAAAACTAGCTTAAGAACAGCCAGTAAGGTAATTACCTTCCTAGTTTCCTTCAGTCCCCTGGGAAAGAAGTCTATCTACCAGCTGTTCATGAGGCTTACACAAGTTTCCTATGTGGGTTTCAGTTCTTCTTAGTCCTTCCTGGCCCTTCAAGGTGTAGCTGTGTCCTATGGATCTAGCCTTTGCCCTGCTGCTGATTTCTTTTTCTTTTTTATTTGTTCATAAATTTTTAAAAATTTTTTAAATATTTTTATTTTATGTGTGTGAATGTTTTGTCTGTGTTAACCATGTTGTGCAGTTCCAGGAGAGGCCAGAGGATGGCGATAGACTACCTGAAAATGCAGTTACAGGTGGCTGTGAGTTAAGATGCGTGCTGGGAAGCAAACCTGGGTCCCCTGGAAGAACAATGAGTACTCTTAATGGCTGAATCATCTCTCCAGCCTCCTTATTTTAATTTTTGAGACAAATTCATGCAGCCCAAACTGTCCTCAACCTCGCTGTGTAGCCAAGGATGAGTTTAAACTCTCTCCTAAGTGCTGGGGTGGCATGTGTACCATACCAGCCCAAAGGGTCGCATTTTACACCAGAAACAATCCTGGGGTTTTGTTGTTGTTTGAGATACAGGGTTTCCCTATATACCCCTGGTTGTCTTGGAACTCACTACCACAGGCTAGATTCAAATTCACAGAGATCTGCCTGCCTCGGCCTCCTGAGGGTTAAAAGCATGTGCCACCATGCCTGGCATGCTGGGGCATTCTTGAATGGTAGCCCTCTTTCCATAAACTAAGACCGAGTTTCAGCCCCTTGGTGCAGTGGCCTCTGAGTGTGTGACATGGTTGTGATGTACCTGTGTCTGGAAAGGCTTCCTTGGGGCCCACAGTTCTGGATCCATGTGCACAGGTTGTTAACAGGTCAACCTCCAGCCTAGGTATCTCCAGAAATGGATATCATACAGGTTTCTTAGACATTTTGTCTTTGTTTTTCAAAACAGGGTTTCTCTATGTAGCTCTGGCTGTCATGGAACTCACTCTGTAGACCAAGCTGGCCTTGAACTCAGAGATGCGCCTGCCTCTGTCTCTTGAGTGCTGGGATTAAAGGTGTGTGCCACCACCACCAGCTAGCGTGTCTTTGTTTTACATCAACTTCAAAGCCAAGTCTGGTGCTTCGTGCCTGGAAGAGGAGGCAAGGCCATCAGGAGTTCAAAGCCAGCCTTGGCTACATAGTGAGTTCAAGATCCCTCATGCCCGGCCTAAATCTTTTCTTCATGTGATTTATTCTTTGATCCATGAATTCTTTAGAAGAAATTAGCTAATTTCCAAATACTTGTTGATTTTGTAGGCATCTTTAATCTAGCTAACCCTGTTGTCAGTCTCTGGTTTGGGTCCTGCATGTGGCTCTGTGTGTGAGAGCAGACCTCACACACCTAGAGGACACAGGTGCGGGACAGATGCTGTCCATTTTAGTCAGTCTGACGCTGTCATGTGAGCCAGTCTACAGTTCGGGTCCTTACTGATGGGGCTGCAGTCTGGTTTTCTGCCGGTTCCTGAGGAAGGCTCTTAGGACCTGTCCTGCTCTACCTGGTTTACCCTTTATTTCTGCCAGTTTTCTTCATTGTCTTTGAAGTGCCGTGAGGTCTGTAAGCATTTCAGACGCTTGCTTCCCCCTTGCAAATGAACCGTTCTTTCTGAAGTTACATGTAGGGGTGTGTGTGTGTGTGTGTGTTGCATGTAGTGTGCCAGAGCAGGGAGAGGGGAGGAGCGAGGACTCTTGAGATGGAACCCAGGACTCCCATGTGCTGGGCAAGCACTGCCCTGAACTGTACCCCGCCTAGAGTGTCCTCCTCTGCCTCCTCTGCACTTTGTCTCAAAGTCGGCCTGAGCTGCTACTGAACAGCAGCCTCTGTCTTCTTAGCTTTGTTCTTTGTGTCGCTCATCTTTTCCATGCTTCTACCTTCAGCCTGTCTTTATGTATAATTGAAAATTTGTCTTTATAGATGACTTGTTATTTCTTGCCCTCCCCCCCCCCCCCCACTTTTTTTTTTTGACAAGGTCTCACCAAGTAGCTCTGGTTTGCCTAGAATGCTGGCCTTGAACTCACAGAGATCTGCCTGCCTCTGTCTCATTCATGATGGGATTAAAGGTGTGAGCCATCATGCCAAGCTGTATGTTGCTTTTTTTTAATGCTGTCTGAAAATCACTGATTTCTAATTGGAGTCTTTGATCCGTTTGTACTTAGTGTTCTGATCAGGATCAGGGTTGGGTCTGTACTCTTAGTATTTGCTCCTTTTCTGTGTTTCTCCATGCTGACCCAGTCCATCTATGTCTGTCAAACAGTGGCTGTGTTCTGAGACATGCGCTGTAAGGTCTTCCCACTACTGTTGACTGTCACAGCATTCCTGGGCTTCTGCGAACATCACCCTCTTATATTAATTTTGCTTTAGATAGTTTTTTAAAACTATTTTTAGAACTACGGTAATTTTTAAAAATTGTTTTTATTGAGCTATATATTTTTCTCCGTTCCTCTCTTTTCCTCTCCCCTCCCCTTCCACCCTCTACCATGGTCCTCATGCTCCAGATTTACTCAGGAGATCTTGTCTTTTTCTACTTCCCATGTATGTTAGTTATACCCCTGTATGTCTCTCTTAGGGTCCTCTTTGTTGTCTAGGTTCTCTGGGATTGTGAATTGTAGGCTAGTTTTTCATTGCTTTATGTCTAAAAGCCACTTATGAGTGAATACATATGATGTTTGCCTTTCTGGGTCTGAGTTACCTTACTCAATATGATGTTTTCTAGATCCATCCATTTGCCTGCAAATTTCAAGATGCCGTTGTTTTTTTTCTGCTGTGTAGTTTTCCATGGTATAAATGTACCACATTTTCCTTATCCATTCTTTGGTAGAGGGGCATTTAGGTTGTTCTCAGGTTCTGACTATGACAAACAATGCTGCTATGTCCATAATTGAGCATCCTTTGGATATATACCCAAAAGTGGTATTGCTGGGTCTTGAGGTAGCTTGTTTCCTAATTTTCTGAGAAATCACCATAATGATATCAAAAGGGGCTGTACCAGCTTGCATTCTCACCAGCAATGCAGAAGTGTTCCCTTTTCCCCACAACCTCCTCAGCATAAGCTGTCATCAGTGCTTCTGATCTTGGCCATTCTTACAGGTGTAAGATGGAATCTCAGAGTTGCTTTGATTTGCATTTCTCTGATGACTAAGGATGTTGAACATTTCCTGAAGTGTCTCTCAGTCATTTTAGATTCCTCTGTTAAGAGTTCTCTGTTTAGGTCAAACTACAGTATTTTTTAAAATATTTATTTTTAGTTTTTGTTTCTGTGTTGCATATGAATGCATTCCGTGTACATAAGTGCCTGTGGAGGCCAGAAGGCGGCATTGGCTCCCGGAGCTGCAGTTACAGGTGCTGTGACCACCATGTGCCCCCCACCCCGAGCTGCAGTTACAGGTGCTGTGACCACCATGTGCCCCCCCCGAGAGCTGCAGTTACAGGTGCTGTGACCACCATGTGCCCCTCCCCCCCAGAGCTGCAGTTACAGGTGCTGTGACCACCATGTGCCCCTCCCCCCCAGAGCTGCAGTTACAGGTGCTGTGACCACCATGTGCCCCCCCCCCCAGAGCTGCAGTTACAGGTGCTGTGACCACCACGTGCCTCCCCCAGAGCTGCAGTTACAGGTGCTGTGACCACCACGTGCCTCCCCCAGAGCTGCAGTTACAGGTGCTGTGACCACCATATGGGTGCTCAGGATCAGCCAGTGCACGCTCCCTGCTAAGCATCCTCTGCCCCACTCCAAACATGCACACGTGCTCACACACAGAGCGTTTGATATTTATCAGCAGCTGCCAGCTCTGACACGTTCCCTGTAGGCTTAAGTCCTGTCCGGAGTCAACCCCTTTATCGGGAAGAAGACATTATTTATTTCTTGTGTGTGTTTGTGTGCTGTGCATGTGCACAGTGAACATGCAGAAGCCAGAGGGCAGCTTGCAAGCCCAGGTTTTCTCTACCCTGTGGGTCCCAAGGGTCATACTCAGGTTGTCAGGCTTCGTAGCAAGCACCTTTGCCCTCTGACCAGCTCATTGACCCAGTCCACTTTTTTATTTTATTATTTTTATTGAGCTCTACATTTTTCTCTGTTCCCCTCCCTGCCTCCCCCCCCCCTTCAACCCTCTCCCAAGGTCCCCATGCTCCCAATTTACTCAGGAGATCTTGTCTTTTTCTACTTCCCATGTAGATTAGATCCATGTATGTCTCTCTTGGTGTCCTCATTGCTGTCTAGGTTCTCTGGGATTGTGGTTTGTAGGCTGGTTTTCTTTGCTTTATGTTTTAAAACCATTTATGAGTGAGTACATGTGATAATTGTCTTTCTAGGTCTGGGTTACCTCACTCAAAATGATGTTTTCTAGTTTCATCCATTTGCCTGCAAATTCAAGATGTCACTATCCATTTCACTGTTTTATAAAACAATTTCTAGTCTGCCCTGTCCTGTCCGTTTTATTCTAATTGATACTTTTTAGTCTATTATAATTCTTACTCTGTACTAATGATTCCTGTCTGCTTAGTTCATACAAATAATTTTATAATATTTTAATGTATTTTTCTTTAGCTTTTTGTGCATGTGTAGTGTGCATGCACTTGTGTATGTATGTTCACATGTGTATGGATACATGTGTGTTCATATATAAGCATGCACATGTGTATGGAGCCCTAAAGTTGACATGTCTTCCTTAATGTTTCTCCACTGTGTTTATCAAGGCAAAGTCTATTGCTGAACCTAGAGTTCCCCAGTTCCAACTGGTCTGGCTAGCCGGCTGGTCCAAGATCCTCTGTCTCTGCCTCCCAGATGCTGGGATTACAGGTGGGCCACCCTATGTTCCCAGTGTCCACCCCCTTCCCGGTGGCTGCCCCACCTTCTTGGGTGTTTCCATGGGTCCCGTGGATTCACACTCGGGACTTAACACTTGGTGCCATCTGCGCGACCTTTTTCCTTTCATAGACATCTTTATTTGATGTGTTCGGGACCTTAACCATTTGGGGCATCAGTTTGTACTGACGTGATTTCCCTCGATTATGGAGCACACAGCGTGCTTTCTGTGTGTCTACTAAGTACTATTAACGTGCTGGACATGTAAATGGCATGTGATGGAGACCCCAAATTCTGCTATTTTGTGCCGATGCTCTAGGTTAGTGGCTGGCTGTTCACACTGGGCTTGTGTGGGCATGGCCATCTCGGCCACCTGCCTTCATTGTGGTGGTACTACAACCCCAGCTCCCACAGACCTTGCCAGTCCTGGCTTCTCACCGTGGTAGATATCTGGAGAAGGTCACACTCTGAGGTCGGATCGTTATTCCTGATGTGAGAGCTGGTGGCTCAGCCTGTCATCTGCTGTGAACACACAGAGCCTAGACCTCAAACAAGGTCTTCTAGGGAACCCGCATCTAGTCCCCAGCCCCCTATCACATCTCCCTCCATTCCACCCCCTTATCCTCACAGATCTCAGCCTTCTAGCTGCCCCAGATTTTTATCTGTCCCCTCAACTTAATGTGAGTATTATATTCTGGCTAGATTTTGTCCCCAGGCAGAGAATGCCAGGGCTCCACCCTGCCTGCTGTCCAGGGCCTGTCAACAATTACCTCGTGTGTTTTGTTCACCTTTGTGGTTGTTTACAGCAAGATGACTAGTTGGTTAGGCACCGAATGCTTTGTTTTAACCACTTTATGAAAGATGAGCCTCTTTGCTGAACGCAGCCGCACTCTTGAGTGTGCACTGTACCTTGATCAGTATTAGGTACCAAGTTTTTCCTTACCTATTGCTTTGGGTTGGAAACCCAAACAATCCCCTGCTTCCCTCACTTGTGCTCCCGCTTGTCTGCTGTTTGACCCTCTCAAGTCCCTTTCTACATGCTCAGGTTTAGATATCTTTAAAACCAGAGAATGTTTATTCTTTATTGCTTTGGTATTTTGGTATTATCATATACAGATATGCAAAGCAAATACCAGAAAACCAGGACATCCCTTCTCAGCTGTGAGAGGAGAAGGAAATATGCTGAGCTGCCATCACTTATGGCGGGAGGTCAGATCACCTCAGATGTGAGGTCAACAAATGAACAAATCCTTAACAGCACCCCATCTTTCTCATTACCCGCCCATGCTTCTGCTAGTTACATAACTGGTTCTCCTAGCCATAATCCCCGTGTCTTGTGCCTAATCCTGTAGGTAAGTAGACTCAGTGCTGTCTGCCAGACCGTTCACTAGAGTTCTCTAGCCGCCATCTGCAAGGCGGGAGTTAATCTTCTTGTTCTTCCAGAAGGACTTACGGGAGCAATATTCTTTCAGCTCTTACATGTTCAAAAATGTTTGTCTACTGATTTCACAGTTGAGTGACAGTTTGGCTGGATATAAAACTCTTGGACCACACTCCCCTCTGCCTGCATGAGCACTGCCCCACTCTCTGCTGGCACACATGCTGGTGATGGCTTCTGCTGTGCCCTCATCTTCCATGTGATTATTTGCCTGGCTGTTAGAAGGTCTCTCCGACCTCATTCAGTGTCTCCACTGGTTCTCGTTCCCTTCATCGTTCTTTTCTTCCTCCCTCCCTTCCTCCCTCCCTCCCTCCCTCCCTCCCTCACAATGACCGCCTGTCCCTCTTGCAGAGTGCTGGGATTAAACTCACAGGTCACTATGCCCAGCCTCCTTGCCAACTCTGTGGGGATGAGCATTGTCTGCAAAGGGTGATGTGGTCCTGCTGGAAGGCACTGAAGACCAAGGGACTAACAGAAAGCTTGTGGCTCAGGCAGGCCACTTGTAGGAACAGGACTGTCAAGTGGCTTTCAGTGTGCAGGACAGGCCTCTGTAACCAAGAGGCTACCTTCATTACTATGACAAAGACCTTAAGGCGGGCTAACTTTATAAAGGACTTTTTCATTTAGCTTGAAGTTGTAGGGGTTTAAAGTTAGGGTGGCTGAATTGGTCTTGTGTTTGGCAAGGGCACAGTGGTGAATGGTACTGCAGAGGAATCGACCACGTTGACGGACAGAAAGCCAGAGAAATGGGGGCTCCACAGCCAGTGAGGAGCACATCTGGATTCCTTCCTCCTCCTCTAGTGCCGTTTCCCCTCACCCTCTACCTTTCTCCATTTTCTATTACTGCAAAACGCCTAAGCCTGCTAAGCCTGCGCGGTGTCTGAAGGATAAAAGCTTGGGGCCAGAGAGATGGTTCACATGGCAGCTCTCAGCTCCAGTCCCCGAGGATCTAATGCCTTCTTCTGGCCTCTGTGGGCCCTACACACACACAGTGCACAGATATATGTGCAGGCAAAACACTCAAATACATAAAATAAAAATAAATTTTTTGTTTAAAAACAGTTGATTTGGCTAGTGGTACTGAAGACCAGGAGGCTCGGAAGCTTGCATCTGCTGAGTGCCAGTCACAACATGGGGACCATCCCTAGACAAGACAGAACAGGCTGCCAGCTCAGGTCTTCGCTGAGAAAGCCACTAATAGGCCTCATCACCTGCCAAATACCCCACCTTAGATAGCGTTAATAGGTGAATTTGAGAATTCTGTTTCTGACTGTGAATTCTTGAGGGACACATTCAAGCCATAGCACACTGTACACTCTGCCAACCCCTTCTCTGGGTGGTCTGGGACCCACTACCATGTTTCTGGGTCTCCCTTGAGTCTTGGTGTTATTGTTGATGGCATTTGCATTCCCCACGCCGTAAGTTTCAGTGGAGTTCCTCCAGGAGAAATATTGACTGTGTATCTCCTCCACACTGAGAACCCAGGACCTGGCCTCCCAGCTTCTTCCAGGCTGGGAGGAGCTCAGCATAACCTTGTGGCCTTGTGTGTGCTTAGGGAAGTCTCTGCTATGACCATGGGGTTGAGGAGGAGGCCAGATGGACAAGAATGTGTAGCTGTCACAGAGCCTATGGCAGAGTAGGGCCAGGGAAGGGATATTTGTGACCAAGGACTACAGCAGACCTAAGAGCAATCTTGTTCTTCTTACTGCCCTGTTTATAGGTGTGCAAGACTCAGGAACTCACCAATCCTGGGATTGCCGAAGTCACCATCCGGCCAGACCACAAGCTCTTAGCCACAGCAGGCTGGGACCATCGCATCCGAGTCTTTCACTGGAGGACAATGAAGCCACTGGCTGTTCTGGCCTTCCACAGTGCCTCTGTGTACTGTGTGGCCTTTGCCACTGATGGATTGCTTGCTGCAGGGTCCAAGGACCAGCGCATCAGCATCTGGTCACTCTACCCCTGCCCATGACTCAGCTGTGGGACACTGCTGTCTTATTCCAGTCTTGACCCGGCCCTGTGGAAAATCCTCAGGGGCCTCTGAGGACAGCAAGTTGTGGCCAAAGGTCTATGGGATCCACTTTCTTCATAAGGTTCTCTGTTGCTTTTGTGACTTACCATTCAGAGGACAGTACCTGATGACAGACACCTGCCACCTGTAGCTGGGGCCTGGTAGTATGGTCAGCTGAACATATTTGACAATAAATTTCCCGTTGCCAACATGGAGGCTCAAGGAGGGAACTTTCCATAGAGATATCCCTGTGTTCTCCTCTTGGGGTCAGAGCAGTCGGAACCCCAAGCAGGCCCATTAATGCAGTCTTACTTTTAAGCCGGCAGTCAGGGTGCAGGTACGCAGGGCTTGGCCCTGGGAGGCTGTTGGTCCCGCAGTGGCTGTCTGCCACATCCCCCTGACTCAGTGTCCCAGAAATGTCTAGGAAGCCCTGACATCCAGGACTGAGGCCGGGGTGAGGAAACTGGGCTCCGTAGAGAGGAGGGGAGGCAGGAGCGGGTTCACGGTGGGTGACCAGTGGTCATGGAAGGAGGCACTGTGGGATGCAGTACAAGGCCAGAAGACCAAGAAAGGAGGCCTAGCCTCTGGCAGGAGAAGATAAAGGGGACAGGCCTCAAGCCCAGGGCACAGCATAGCCCTGTGGGACACGGAGGAACAACGCCTTACTTCAGAGTGATGTCCAAAGACACTTTGAGTATGTGGCTGACTGGCGGGCAGCCTCTGAGGTAGTGTTAACTGGGGGGACCAGACTGCAAGGGTGAGGATGCAGCTAAGGAGTGGGGACCTCGGACCTTTCGTCTTCCATCAATGGCAGAAGAATCCTGTACCCCGAAGAGCTGGAATGCCCTGGTGCTGCCCTGTCAGGCTCTCCTGACATTAGAGTCTCTGCCTCTGGTCTGTAACAAAACACGACACGTGGCTTCCAAAGCTGAATGTGTCTGTGCCGAAAGGATTGCACTGCCATGGTACAGCCTGATGTCCCCAAGCTGGGGGACATGTGGGAGGACAGGAGTGTGTGGTCCCCATGAGATACATGCCGCAAGAACTGTGGCGTTGTGTCACAGCTCCAGAGCCACAAAAAGCCCAGTTGGATCGGTGGCAAGTTGGTTAAGCGTGGTCGAAAAGATGTGTGTACATGGAAAGCTAAGAAGCCCAATTGGAGAGGAAACGGTTGGGAGGTGGGAATGTGGCTGTCTATAGGTGGGTTGGGAGGATGCACGCGCCTTTTGCCCCATACTGAGGGAGGCAGTGTGAGATGTTACACAGCAGCTGCAGCCCCAACCCCAACTGCAGTGGTATCTAAGCTGCCAGGTGTATAAAAGGTGGCACTTGCTGACCAAGGACAGGTGGGAGTACTTCCTGTAATAGGCTATGAATTGGGAGCCACTTCAGCAGAATCTGACCTGCAGTGCTCTACAACAGGGCTGGACATCCTGGAGTCCCTAGAGACAGGGCAGGCCAACTGATCCACATAGGCAGAAGTGTGTAGACCTGGTGAGCAGTCTGACCCAGTCCTCAAAGCAGCCCTTGGTCACAGGCACAGAAGAAAGACACACTGCTCATCCCTCTCCAGACTTCCCCAGGAGACCTGACACCCTATCCCAAGGCTCCTGTTTGTGTTACCCTGATTAAGTTCTGACACCAAGTCCCTAAATATTAGGCTCTGTAGCTTCAAGCCTCTGAAATCAGGACAAGGCCCCAAGTTTCTCAAAGTAAAAGGTGGGTTGCCTCAGCCTCCCTCTACCCTCCTCCAGAATTTCTGAAGGAGGGGAGAAAAAAAGAAAGGACAAATGAGAAGGAGACAGGGAGATGTCAGCGTCTTGTGTGTTTTGGGCAGAGAGAAAGGAGCATGCCTGCTACAGTTCAGATGTGAAGTGTCCCCATCAGCCTATGTGTCTAAATGCTTGGTCCCAGATGGTGGCTCCAGTTGGGATGGTCATGGCCCTATAGGAGGGAGACTCTGGAAGAAATGGGTCCCTGGGGTGAGTTTATACCTCAGCCTCTGTCCTCCCCACTGCCCTCCCTGACCAGATGCAGTGTGATCTGCCACTCATAATGAACTGTGTGCCCTCGAACCATAAGCCAAATAAACCCTTCCTGCCTTAAGTTGTTTCTACTTAGGTGTTTGGTCACAGTGCTGAGAAAGACAACTAATACAGCAACTCTCCATCCTCAGGTCACCCAGGGCAGGAGTGAAGACTCACAGAGTCACAGCTATCTGTGTTGTGGGATAATCGCTTTGTACACTGTGAAGATGTGTCTCTGCCTAAGGAGCCTTCTCAGTGCTTTAATAAAGAGCTGAATGGCCAATATCTAGGCAGGAGGGAATAGGCGGGACTTCCAGGGAGAGGGGAACTAGGGAAGAATCTGAGGCTTGTGGAATTATGCCATGGGGACTTAGAGGGAGTCAGAGGTACAGTATGGAGGAGAGGTAATGAGCCACATGGCAGAATGTTGATTAATATAAATGGATTAATTTAAGCTATAAGAGTTAGTTGGGAACAAGCCTAAGATAAGGCCAAGCTTTCATAATTAATAAATAGTCTCTTTGTCATTATTTGGGAACTAAGAAAGTCCAACAGCATATCTGTTTGCAGGGGCTGTAGGGTGGTCATGGAGTCACGTCCAGGCTTCAGTGACCCCCATAAGAAGTTGCAGTGGAGCCTGGACAGAGGCAGGTGGATCTCAGCCATGCTGTGAAGTCCCAGAAGCACCGAGCATCGCTGCCTTGTGGAGGTCTCCCGTCGCCCCTTTTAGTTGCCTTTCCCCAGTACCTTTGGAGATGATCTCTGAGCCTGTGCAAGTCCTATGGATACCCTAGGAGCCTCGCACACATGGATGTGGCAGCCAGTGCACAGCTGCCATAAGCTTCCTGAGACTCTTCTGTGTGGGGGATGGTGGGTAGATAGCTGTTTCCTCCCAATCAGAGCATTCCCTCCTGCCTCCGAGGAAGGAGGCTCACAGGACTCCGGTCTAAGACCTCTCCCCAGAGCCACAGAAAGCAGTATCAGTTACTGGGGACAGTGCACTCCAGTGGTACTGCCTGCAGGTTGGACAGGGAGCTCCAGGCATGCAGCTTTCCTGAGAGATCCCCAGTGCTGGCGTGGGTGACCTCAGCTGCCTTTGAGCCACCTATGCTCCTGCAGGTAACCCCAGTGAAGTCATTGAGATGGATTCTTTTCCTGTCATCTGTGTCAGGTGGACAGATGTTTGTCTGTGTCTCCCCAGGAAAAGGGAATGGAACCTGTGTCTGTATATGTGATGCTCTGGGTACCCCTGTGCTCAGTACACACTCTGTGTGACCAGGGCCATGTGGATCCAACCCTGAGGTTTCTGCCCAGAGCCCAAATACCTATTCTGACAACTTGAGCTGTTTTCTTTCTTCTGTTTCCATTGAGAGTCATTTTAAATTGTATCATCCACATTGGCTGAGCTGTGAGGCCTCCATGAAAGTTGTCCCTGTCTCCGAGTGAACAATGGCTTCCCGTCAGCTGTAGCAAAGGAGTCACACAGAGCAGACATGCTGCCCAGAAGCAGCACTTGAGGTTCTGTGTATGTTCTCAGAACAAGCTGGGGGGACCGAGGTTCCCAGAGGCAGAGGCATAGTCTCAGACCAGTAGTCCAGGCCACTCTTCCCCATAGACATTTCCCAGACCAAATGGCTGGTCACCTAAGAGACACAAATGTCACTCATCTTCTCCATCACGGGAGACTACTCACAGCCAAAGAAAGCTAGTGCTGGAAACAGTTGCAGCGTTTCTTGTGCTCGGTGCTGATTCTGGGTTGGTGTGTTCAGTTATAACATCCTTCCCATTTTGTTTTTCTGTGTAGCCCAGGTTGCCCTGGTACTCTATCTCCCTGTCTCTGCTCCTGAGCATGAGATTATCCATCTGCAACTATACCCAACTTCCACGATGTTCTTATTGGGCATCTCCCTGAGTCAGGAGCCCAGGCACAAGATGATTGTCCTTAGTATATCAAGGAGGGCAGTCGGGTGATGAAGGATGGTTCCTTACCTGATCCTAGCAGATCCTGTGGCTGCCGAGCAGGGTCCTGAACTCCAGAGGAGCTGCTCCAAGTCCTGCCCCACATTCTGGAAAACAGGGTAGCCTGCTTGTCTGCTTGGTTTGGATGCTGCTGTTGTCTGTGAGCTCCAGCAAAGCAGCTCTGCTGCTCTATCTGACCCGGTAGACTTACAGAGACTCAAGCCCTGGCCTTGTGGCCTGGCCACCTGAGTAGTGTTGCCTTGGACCTCTATAGCCACCCTCTCCTGACTCAGTTACTCTGGGACAAGTGACCCTGGTAGCACCTCTCTCTTTTTCCCTGGATAACTTAGTGTGTTGACTGGTTGGGTTTTTGGTTTTGTTTTATTTGCCAACTTGACACAGCTGGGCATTTGGGAAGAATTCTTAAATTGAGAAAGCCTTTATAAGCCAAGTCTGCCTGGCACTTTCTTCATGAATGATTGATTCCGGCGGTGCCGGCTCTGGGCAGGTGCTCCTGAGTTGTATAAAGAAGCAGGTTGAGCAAGGCAGTAAACAGCAATCCTCCATGGCCCCTACTTCAGCTGCTGCCTCCAGGTTCCTTCTTTGAGTTCCTGCCCTGACTTCCCCCAGTGGTAGAGTGTGACCTGAGAGGTAGAAGATAAAACAAACTCTCTCCTCCCAAGATGCTTTTGGTCATGGTGTTTTGTCCAAGCAACAGAAACTCTTGACTAAGACAACTGGGATCACAGAGAGTCTGGAGCTGTGGCCTTTGGGAGGAAGCTAGACAGGCCGGATCTAGATTCAGTGCTGAACACTGGGGGGTCAGTTACGTGAGGTCATCCAAGGAGGGGGTCCCAGCACAGCTTGCAGAGAAGCCACCTGTAGCCCAGGGCTGGCTGTGCTGACATGCGGCACATAGCTCTAAACTTTGCAGGGAGTGAGTGGTGTTCACTGAGGTGTTTCCCACCTGTGTCTGCCAAGAAGCCACAGAATTCCCTCTGCATAAAAGGACTGTTTGCACAAAGAGAAAATATCCCTTCAGGGCTCGTCAGAAATGCTTGATTCTCAACTAGGTATAACTTCATGCGGAACCCCGAAGTGGCAGACAGCAAGCTGGCATCAATGACATCATTAAAGCTGAACTTGCTGTATGCCTTTGTACAGACAAGGTGAGGAACCACCAACCCCACCAGCTCCGGGAAAGGCGTGTTGCTGCAGGGTCTGCCAGGCCCTGCTCTGCTGTGAGGCCTCAGCCTGCAAACCCCGCCCCCACTCCCACCCCCATAGGTGTTCTTCAGTTGCCTGAGGACTCCCCGTGTCTCAGGTAGCATGGTGGATGAGCTCTCCTTACACTTTGTTGGCTTCCTGGGGTCAGCAAGCCATTCTCTGGCCTTCAGCGAGGCCCAGGAACCAGACAGGAAGGCAGTATCTGGATAGGATGGATAGGTGGGAAGTTCATCTGGTAGAGCCTGGTAGACACTATAGGAAAGATTCCCCAGCTCGGCCCAGGGAACATATAACACCCAGTGAAGGGGGACACTGTGGACCGTGAGGAGACAGGGCGTGGCTAGCAGTATCAAGCCAGGGTTGGTAGCATGTGCTCATTTCCGGTGAGTGTGGAAGCCTACACCATTGGGAAGTAAATGCAGGAGGATTGCAAGTTTGAAGCCAGTCTGGGCTATGCAGCAAGATAACCCTGTCACAAAAAATAAAATAAAAAAGCAAATGAACTTTAAAACACCATCAATCCTAGCACCTGAAAGGCAAGTAGATCTCTGTGAAGCCAACCATATCTGCATAGAGAGTTTCAGGCCAGCCGAGGGTGCATAGTAAGGCCTCTCCCCACAAAAATAAAATAAAAAATGGGAGCTAAATGGGTGCTTCAACAGAAGGAGGCTATCTCAAAAACACACGAAAGAATAAAAGCTGGCTGCTTTCATAGCAACCCCTGCCAGGGAGAGGAACTGGGCATTCCGGCACTCTGCAGCCAACCACCCCCACCCCCATGTGTGGCCCAACACAGCTTTCCTCACCCCCACACAGTGGCCCAACACAGCGCTCCCCACACCCGTGCGTGGCCCACCGTTCCACCCACCTCCACGTGTGTTCCACAACTCCTCCCACCCCCGTGCACAGCTCACAAACCCCCCCACCCCCATGTGCGGCCCAACACAGCTCTCCCTACCCCTGTGCGCGGCCCACAGTCAAACCCATCCCCACGCACGCGTGTGCCCCACAACTGCCCCATGATGTCTGATCAGGGATGGCAGAGCCCCACGAGCCACAGCCAGTATTTACAGAGAAAGCATGTCAGCCTTCACGCTAAAAGATGCCCACCTCCACTATATGCAGGTGACCGGGGCCTGACTGCTGCTACCAAGCACTCTGGGTCTCACAGTCTCTGGGTCTTCTGCATGGACCCAAGGCACCTCAGTATCAAGGTGGGCCCAGCACAGTTGGAGCAGGAGACGGACACTAGACTTCTTTCACTCAGATGGGAAATCTGACCTATAGGAAGGCAGCAGGGCATTTACCCAGGGCATCAGGCCAGAGGTGTTTAGTTCTGTCGTTATAAGCATGGACTCTTTCAGAACTGGCTCATCTGACTTTGTCACTGTTGCTGGATAATAAGTTGATGGGTTCACCTAGAGACTGTGGTCGGGGTCCAAGAGGAGCTGGGCCACAGGGTGTTTGTGTACCACACAGCAGTTGTGTCTGAAGCACCCGCTCTCCCGCTTCAACCTTTAGCATCTTCATCAGTGTCCCTGGCCACTAGGGACTGGTGACAAGATGCCTGCACAGATGACTTCCTCTCTCGGTGGAATGATATCAGGGGAGGCACGCTTCCTTCATGGGGTCCCCAAGAGCATCTCCAACAAGCCAAAGCTCTCTATGATGTATGTGTTTCAGGGCAGCTTGGGCTGTGCAAGACACTTGTTACAGTCACTGTTCTATTGCTGTGAAGAGACACTCTGACCGCGGCAACTCTTAGAAAAGAAAGTAGTTAACTGAGCCTAGCTTACGGTTTCAGTGGTTTAGTCCATTATCATCAGGCAGGGGGCATGGTGACATGCAAGCGGGCCCTGAGGCAGTAGCTGAGAGCTACATCCTGATCCACAGGCAGACAGACAGACAGGCAGACAGACTAGACCTGACATGGACTTTTGAAACTTCAAGGCTCACCCCCAGTGACGTTTCTCCTCCAGCAAGAACAAGTCTGGTCCTTCCTAAATAGACCACCAACTGGGAACCAAGCGTTCACATAGATGAGTCTTTGGGCACAGGGGGTAGGGAGTTGGGGGCATGGGGTTGGGGGTTGGGGGGATGGGAGGGAAATTTTTATTCAAACTACTACATTCAACCTCCTGGCCCCCATAGACTTGTAGCCATACCACAATGCAAAAATGTATCCAGTCCAACTTCAAAAGTCTCCATAGTCTGTAACAGTCTCAACATAGTTTCAAAGTCTCTTCTGAGACTAATGGCAATCTGTAAACCCCTGTAAAATCAAAATCAAAGAGCAGATCACACACTTACAACATACATAGAGTAGCAGAATATACATTACCATTCCAAAAGGAAGAAAGGGGAGCATAGTGAGGAAATACTGGACCAAAACAAGGCTAAAACTCAGCAAGGCATGTTCCAAACTTGGCATCTCCATGTCTGATGCCAAAATGCTCCTCAGATCTCCAACTCCTTTCAGCTTTGTTGACTGCAATGCACTTCCCTCTCTAGGGTTGGTTCCATTCCTTGTTAGCAGCTTTCCCTGGCAGGTGTCCCATGACTCTGCCATCTCCAACATCGTGGGGTCTCCTATATAATCCTTGTTTCACCCTCTCAGCTTCATACAATGGTCTCGGTGCCTGGACACCCCTGACACATGCCTGGCCTCCGTGGCTTTCCTTAGTCACAGGACTTCCACAACCCCTTTCTTCTATCTTTGACTCGAAAGCCGTGATCGTGTGGCTGAACCTGCCTAGTTCTGTGACTTTGCTAGGACAGGGAAGTTCAGTCTGCAGCAGCTTTCTGTTGTTGACGGTTTCCTTCCCTGCTTAAGCTTTCCTTTAATTCCTTTCCACAGGTTGGAAGCTTAGCTGGGTGGGGTCCTGCCCCGAAGTCACCACTCCCTTTATTCCCTTTAACAGCAGGCTTTCCTTTAAATGTTTTACCTCCGTGAGCACAAGGCTCCAGTAAAGCATTTCCTGGAGCTTCTTCGCTTCTCAAACTGTACATTTTGCATTTTTCTTTGTCAAACTTGCTTCTTTTTATTATAGATCTGTGTAAGAGGGATTAGTAAAAACCACAGGACAATCAATATTAAGTTATCTTGAAATCTCCTCTGCCAAAGCCATGAATCCATAACTCCAATTTAACCTCCGGCAGGTTTTTAGGACTAGGGCAAAAAGCAGCCACCTTCTTTGCCAAAATATTGCAAGAATGTCTCTAGGTCACTCTTCCCTTCTTGAGCTGGGCTGTTATAATGTACTTTGCTCTCAGCACCACTGGCATCCATGCTCCACTAGTATGCCCTCTTACGTTATACTTAAAGCATTCAGCAGTTCCCCTGATCCCAAAGTTCACATTCTGCCAACAAGCAGCATGGTCAACCTGTCACGGGTACCAACTTCTGTGCCGTGAAGAGACACCACAACCACAGCAACTCATAAAAGAACGCATTAACTAGGGGCTTGCTAACAGTTTCATAGGCTTAGTCCATTATCATCATGGTAGGGAGCACAGCATTGGGGCAGTACTGATCCACAGGCAGAGAGGGGGGCAGGGGGAATATGACTGGACCTGGAATGGGCTTTTGAAACCTCAAAGCCCACCCCCAGTAACACACTTCCTCCAGCAAGGCCACACCTACTCTAACAAGGCCACACCTCCTAATCCTTCTAAACCTTTTCAAGCAGTCACACTCCCTGATGACCAAACAAACAGTCAAATATATAAGCCTATTTGGGGGTTGTTCTCATTCAGACCACACAGTACTGTCTCAAAAATCAAACAAAGAAAAATCAGTTGGGGCTGCATCTGGTATTATATCCTATGATCCCAGCACAGTGGGTGGTGAGGCAGAAAGATTGACTTCAAGTTCTAGGCCAACTTGATCTACATAGCAAGTTTCAGTCCAGCCAGGGCTGCACTGTGAGACCCTGTCTCAAATAAAGAAACAAACAACCAAAAATAAAAAACAAACTTAGCCTGCAGATGTGGCTCATTGGCAAAGCTTGCCCAGTATGTCCAAGGTTTGACTTCTGATGTGGGATGGACTTATATATATATGTGTTGCTTTTATTGGTTAATAAATAAAGCTGCTTTGGCCTATGGCAGGGCAGAATATATATACATATATGTGTATATATACATATACATATATATATATAGAGAGAGAGTAGGCAGAGTCAGGGAGATGCCATGTAGTTGCCAAAAGAGACAGACCGGAACCTTACCAGTAGGTCACAGCCTTGTGGTGATACATAGATTAATAGAAATGGGTTAATATAAAATGTAAGAGCTAGTTAGAACAATGCCTAATTTATCGGCCAAACAGAATCGTAATTAATGTATTTTCTGTGTGATTATTCAGGTCCAGGCAGCTGGAAATGAACATGCAGTCTCTGCATAGACTTCCATCCACGACACCATAAAAAGCAGTTAAAGAAAAGTGTGACTGAGCAGTGGTGGTGCATGCCTTTAATCTCAGCACTCAGGAGGCAGAGCCAGTGGTGTCTGAGTTCAAAGTCAGCCTGTCTACATCTCAACTGCCAGACCGACTAGGTTTACAAAGAAGGAACCTGTCTCAAAATAACAAACAAGACAGAAGAAAAGTGGGTCATGTTCATTTGTTGTTATGTATCTGGGGGTAAAGCTGAGGCCAGGAGATCTCCAGTCTGAAGCTAACCAGCCTACCAGTGACACCCTATAGAGAGCAGAAGGGAAACTCTCGCCACAGTTCCTGGGACTCATTCTTCCCTGACAAATGTGTCTTCCCTCAGATGCAGACGGTGTCCTCAGGTCTGAAGTGCTCGCCCACCCTCTGGTTTTACTTTCACATTTACAGAGGGTTGACTTTTGTTTCGGGCAACTTTGTTTTGGGTGCTTCTGTTTGGTACTCAGTTGGTAGGATTTTCTGCAGTGCAGGATAAAACTCGGGGCCTCATTACAGTAGACCAGCACTGGCCGCTCAGCTCCGGCTGGTTTATGTTTCTTTTACATCCACAGCCCTTGGATGTGAACGTTCCCCTGAGTCAGCCCGTGTCTGGCTAGAGAGCTGCTAGCTGTGCAGCACAGTCCCCTAACCCTGGGCATTTATTGAATGGCTAGCTGGCATGGTATGAGATACCACCCATAGTCTCAGGCATTTGGATATCTGGTCCCCAGTTTGCAGCAGTGTTTTGGGAGTCTTAGGATGCGCTGCTTTGATGAAGAGAGTCTGCCACTGGAGGCAGGATTTGAGCTTGCATCCCCAGTTCACTGCTTCCTGGCTTATGGCTTGAGATATGAACTCTCAGCTGTTCCTGCCATCACGTCTGTTGTCTGCTGCTACATTTTCCTGCCACGATGGACTCTTAGCCCTCTGGAACCATAAGCCAGATAAACCTCCTTCTATAAGTCGCCTTGATCACAGTGTTTTAGGACAGCGGCAGAAGACTGACTGGTACACTAGCTTTTTGGTTTCCGACATTTCCAAAATAAATCAAAGTGAAGGAAAAACACAGCCCTGCAGCCCTTGCCTATCTCCAGTGTGAAACAAAGGCCTTGCTCATAGTCCCCTCTCAGTCTCTTGTCCTTCTGACTCTGCAGGCCCTGGGGTAGCGAAACTGTGCCACTTGCCTAAGTGGTAGAGTCCTTGCCTGGCATCCTTGAGGCCCAAGGTTTGATCCTTACCGCAAAAACAACATCATCAACAGATAATAATAATACCCAAGACTATGCCAAGACACATAAGCTCCCAGGAAGCTCAGGGAAGGGGCTGAGAGGGCAAGCAATGGCTTGACTGACTTATTTTCTGTAACACAATCGCAGAGACTAGAAAAGAGGCTGCCAAGTCCAAGATTGTATAGCTCCATGTAGCTGGCCTTGTGCTACTTCAAGCGATGGCACAGGGTAGGAGGGTACAGGGAAGTGCCAGGGCAGAGCATACTGCAACCTCCCTGCCCAGCTGTTCCCGAGAGACCAGCTCACCCTGCAAAGATCATCAGTCTTCCTCTGCTGTGAGCCGCCTAACGGCAGGATATCAGTCAGTCTGGAGAGACAAACCATGCTCCAGCAGGAGAGGAGGAACAGGAGATATGCCAGGAAGAGGCTGAAATGAGAGGAAAAGACCCCCAGCAAGTTGATCTTTATGCACAAAAGAAATTGCATTTGGGAAAATTCATCTTCCCTTACCATCCAGTTTTGGGAGTTTTGACAAGAGGGGTGTGTGTGTGTGTGTGTGTGTGTGTGTGTGTGTGTGTGTGTGTGTGACATGCGCTCACTTGGATATAAGACCAGAGATGACATCACGTGTCTTCCTCAGTCACGTCCCATCTTAGGTTTTGAGGAGGGTCTTTCACTGAACCTGGAGATCATAGATTCAGTGGAGTCAGCCAGCCAGTGTCCCAGGGCTCCTCCTGTCTCCACTTTTCCAGGGCTGGGTCCCTGATGTGTGCCGCTGCACCCAGCTTTCCACATGGGTTCTGGAGATCAATTCACAGCTGCTCAGCAAGCACTGAACAGACTTACTGATGGAGTCATTACCCCAGTTTTGACAATGTTTTAGCAAAAGCTCCATTCCCCAGGAAAACCCTCCCGCCCTGACATGACTGGCCTTTCCAATGCCTACAGCCTTCACACGCGCTGACCCTCACCATGGCTTGTCCTTTCTGGGTGGCATGTGTGGAGTCCCTCAGGGTAGTGCCAGCCAGGCCAGGCTTCCTCCACTCAACACCGTGCCTGGGGCCTCCTGTGGTCCCCTATGTCAGCACTTCCTTCCTTTTCCATTGCTGAGCTGTTCTTCCTGGCAGTCACCACTGTGCTGCTGATGGGCTTTGTCCTGGGTTGGACAGGGATTGCTGTGACATTGAGCACACATCTCTCTGTACCCCATCTTCTTTTCAGATGCGCTTGCTCCCAGCCGCACCCAACCAATTGGGTTGCCTGCCGGGTGGTATGCCAGCTGTCCCTAGACTCCACTGCCTGATCCCAGGCTGATGTGAACCTCAGATGTGGGAGCATCATGGTTCCCTACATCCATCCCCTACCCACTACTGAAGTCCTCCATCCTTCTTGACACAGCGGCCTGTGAACTTGCAGACACTGGCTACCCGTGAATATGACCCCTCTCCTCACGGTGACTCCTGACCCCATCAACCGTGTCATGGGCCCTATGCTCTGCACGTTTGCCATCCACTTGCTAGGGCATACCGTGTCTACCCATAGCAAGGGTGTCACTGGTCCTCGAGAGTCAGGGATATGAACTGATATGATCTCAGCGCTGCATGAGAACTGATAGCGAGATACCACAGGGCCACAAGTAGCCAGGAGCTGGGGTGGACATGAGTCTCAGTGCTGTTCATTGGAGGAAGGCCACTGGGACATTTCCTGACTTCTTGATGACAGTGGCATGGCAGGACTGACCATGTGTGGCTTCATGGATACCCTCCACTCTGGGACCAAGGAGACATGGCCAGAGCAGGGATGTCTGCAGAGGTCACATCTAGGGAATGGTACTAATAGCTTCCTGCTCCCTCAAGGAAATCACCAGCCTTATTAAGTCTCTCAAGGCTACCTCTATTACAGTTGGGCCCCCTCGGGTAATCCAGTCTGGGCAGCCCCACCATACTGCAGATGTATGGCTACCTGGGGCAGAAGCTCCAGAAGACAGCTTCCACGGAACAAGGCAACTATATGCTCAGTAGAACTCATGGCTCCAGGTTGAACTCTTGCCTGGGACATACTAACTATCTGAAAGGATCTACACAGGCCTCTCAACTGTGGCTTACTTGAGCCAAGAGCTGTGTGTGCATTGTAGGGTACTGAGCAGAGCTGGGTATGGTGGAACATACCTTTAATCCCAGCACTCGGGAGACAGGGTCAGGTGAGTGTCTGTAGCTGGAACAGAGAGTTCCAGGACAGCCAGGGCTGTGTAGGGACTGTGTCTCAAAAGAATTCTGAGGAACATTCCTGGTCTCTACTTACCATTTATATGGATACAACCCCGCCTTAGTGACAAACAGCAAAAGCATCCTAGGCATTGCCAAAAACTCGCAGGGGAGGAAATCACTCCTGTTGGAGAGGGACACAGGAGTGACGGGGTGGGAGTCTGCAAACTCTTCGTGTATTTGCTTGTCAAGTGTGTGTAAATGCACACATCTTGGAACTAGGGGTTTGCTCGGTGTTACAGGATCTGCCTAGCGTGTCCAAAGGCCCCAGTTCTAGCTCCAATACCACCAGAAAACAAAATAATATTGCCATCTACTTGGCTCCTTTATAAGCATTGCCACCAGACCCAACAATACTGCCACCCAGCTGACCCATTAGTAAGGGGGGCCCAATGGTGCTGGGTGCATGACAGGCTTGTGCAACTGTCACCAGCATCCATCTCAAGAACTTGTCATTTTGCAAAACCGAAATGCCTCAGTAACCAGCCCTATCCTCTCCTTCTGGCTCCTGGCACCCACCGTTCTACTTTCCTTATTTTAGTTGAAGGTTTTGGTTTGGTTTTTTGTTTCTTAAAAGTACCAACCTGAGCTGGGTAGTGGTGGCGCACACCTTTTATCCTTATTTAGGACACAGAGGCAGGTGGATCTCTGTGAATCTGAGGCCAGCCTAGTCTCCTAAAGTGAGTTCCAGGACAGACTGGTCTACTAAGACAGTTCCAGGGCAGCCAGGGCTGTAACACAGAGAAACCCTGACACACACACACACACACACACACACACACCAAAAAAAGGACTAATCTGTTCCACTCAAATTCCCCCATTTAGAATTTTTATTTTCAGATTTATTTTACTTTTTGTACATGACAGTTTTGCCTGCATGTATGTATATGCACCACTAGTGTGCCTTGTGCCCACAGAGATGGAAAGAGGGCTCAGCTCCTCTGAAACTGGAGTTATGGATAGCAGTGAACTGTAGTAGGAGGCTACTTGTTGGTTCCTGGCTGCTCAGCCCCGAAATAATCACACAGAACCTATATTATTTAAATCACTGCTTGGCCCATTAGCTCTAGCTCCTTATTGACTAACTTACATCTTAATTTAACCTATCTCCATTAATCTGTGCATCACCACGAGGTCGTGGCCTACCAGCAACGTTTCAGCACGTTTGTCTCCAGCAGCAGCTCCAGGGCTTCTCCCTTGACTCCCAGCATTCAGTTTAGTTTCCCCCACCTAGTCCTGTTCTACCCTATCAGGACAAGCCAGTTTCTTTATTAACCAATGGTATTCACGGCATACAGAGGGGAATCCCACATCAGTGAACCATCATGTGGTTCAGATCCTCTACAAGAGCAACATGTGTTCTTAACTGCTGAATCATCTCCCCAGCCCCCCGATTCAAAGTTTTAATTCAGGCAGTCATGGTGGCCCATACCTTTAATCCCAGCACTCAGGAGGCAGAGGCAGAGAGATAGTGAGTTTGACGCCAGCCTGGCCTACAGAGTGAGTTCCAGAACAGCCAAAACTACACAGAGAAACCCTATCTTTAAGAACTAAACAAATAAATAAATAAATAAAATAAAACTTTAATTACTTTCTGTTTTAAATTTATTCTTACTTCATTTAGTGTGTGTGTGTGTGTGTGTGTGTGTGTGTGTGTGTGTGTGTGTGTTGAGATGCAGTCTCTCTGTGTAGCCGATGACTAGCCTGGTAGCCTCTGTATAAGCCAAGCTGGCCTTGAACTCACAGAGATCCACCTGCCTCTGCCTCCAAGCCACTGGGACTAAAAGTGTGTGCCATCACACCGGGTTTTTATTTTATTCTATATATTTTGCATGGGTATTTTACCTGCATTATGTCTGTACACCAGATGAGGACCTAATGTCTGAGGAATTCAGAGAGGGCATCAGATCCCCTGGGACTGGAATTACAGGTGGTTGTGAGACACAGATGGGTGTTGGGAGTCGACTTGGGTTCTAACCCAGAGCCGTCTCCAGATCTCTGGTGGCCTCACATACACGGCATCACATAGAACTTGTCCATTCATCACTGGCTGATTCACTGAGCAAACTGCCAAGGTCCCTCTGTGCTGCAGCAGGTGTCCGGCTCCTTCCTTTTGAAGGCCGGGTAATATTCCATTGAATGGATGCACACACTTGGCTTCTTATGTATCTGCCACGGGTCATGTAGGTTGCTTCTGCCTCTCGGTTATTGTGAGTGATGCAGCTGCGATCGTGGGTGTGCACGTACAGGGTGGTGCCCGTTTCAATTGTTTTGGAGTGTCTCAAGGAGTAGAACTGCTAGATCACGGGATAAAAGTGTACTGAATCTACACCCCACCCCAGCAGCTCTGTTGTACGCCTGTGCCTGAGCTACCTGAGCTGCCATTGCTGTTCTCCTTCAGCTACACTTACTGCTCTTTTATCTGTTGGCGTATTTTTTTCAGACAGCATCTCATTATGTAGCTCAGGCTGGCTTCAGTCTTGTCTAATCCTCTGCCTCAGCCTCCCAAGAGCTGGAATTACAGCTGTGAGCCGCCACAGCCTGCTTTTGTGGTGGGGTTTGTTTGTTTTTGGTTTATTTTGCAGAGCTGGGGACTGAATGCGCTTGGGTTCTGTCTCTCTGGCATTAGGCATGGGCCTACCACTAAGCCACACTCTCAGCCACATTGCTATTTTCTGTTTTGTTTGTTTATTTTGTTTTTAAGAATATCCCTCTTTCTTTAATCCCAGCACTTGGGCGGCAGAGGCAGGGGTATCTCTGAGTTTAAGGCCAGCCTGCTCTACAAAAATGAGTTCTAAGATCACCAGAGCTATACAGAGAAACCCTCTCTCAAAAAACAAGACAAACAAGCAAAAACCCAACCAACCAACAAATAATAACACTGGGTGTGAGGTAGTATCTCCTTGTAACTTAACCCAAGGCTTTGTTACTGTAAGCCAGTCTTTGGTGATTGGATCCTTGCCTTCCAGACAGTTAGTCCAGATAGAGGCAAGACACTAGGCTGGGAATCATCCGAAACAGTGCTGGAGGGAAACCTAGACACCAAGAGCCAAGGACAGTCTGAGACTGAGCAGCAGGTCAGTCCCATGCAGGGACCTGGAGGCCGTCCTTGCCCAGCAACTGGTCCCCTGGAGGCCACCTGTGAGGGGAACAAGACTGTGCTTGGTCTCAGAATGCCGCTGATAGCTTCTCGAGCCAGGAGAGAAGCAGCCAGTTCCTGTGAGATGGGCTCTGACTGTGGGCTTGACTCTTCTTGGGAATACTCCCACCTAAGGAAAACTAGCTCACCTTGAGGGAGGGGCCTTCACCACAAGAGCCCAGGAGAACCAGAAGCTGACTGGACAGGAAGAACAAGGTAGCGGGTCTATGCCCCCAAGCCTTCCAGGCTGTCCCTATCCACCAGAGCAGCTCACCAGCCTCCGAGAGTCAGCTCTACAGGGGAGGATTCTAGTCCAGCCACCTAGGAGCAGAGTCAGGGCCTCAGGGCGAGGGTCTAACTCACAGCCATCTCAGGAGCCTGGGTGCTGTCACTGGCGCCCTTGTCGTGCAGCAATTGCACAAGAGACACCGTCTTAGGGAAAAATCGAAGAAATCTGTCTGCAGTAAAAGGCAGGGGTGGAAGGCAGGGTGCTGCCACGAACCAGGGCTAGAATGGCAGGAAGAGGAGGAGGATACGCGGGGTCTGTGTAGGGAGGGGCCCTAGGAAAAGACAAAAGCAGTCACGTCTCAGACAGGTGGGAACATTGTGGGGCTGAGGCCTGAACCCGAAGTCCAGAGATGGAGCATTGAATGGTAGACGGGGGTGGGAGGGTGAAGCTGGTACCTGAAACTGGCAAATGAAAACTGATAAAGGATGTTGCAATGCCATCCATTAATTCATTCTGTGAGAGCTACCCCCCCCCCGCCGCCGCCGCCCCAGTGCTGTTAGCCGAATACCTCTGCTGTTTCCCACACACAGACCTGGCAGCCTTACACAGACACGGAGTCTCCAGACTTCATCTGAGGAGCCCATCTGGTTTGAAGTAATACAACAAGCAGGAAAGGGAACTGAATCAAAGGCTTGATGTGTGGTTAGGGAAACGCAAAGAACGTGAGACTCACTGCCAGGAGGAAGGTCCCACCAGCCTTGCAGGGCCAGGGGCCCAGGCTCTACTTGGTCTGGGCTAGATCCACAGCAGGGTGTAAAGGTGGGTGGAGAGATGCAGGAGGAGGGGTGGCGGGGAGCAGACTCATTGATCAAGCTCAGCTGGAACCCCGAGAAACACACACAGGACCGGAAACATAGACAAAGAGTGTTCCAGAGTCCACACAGATCCCAGCAGCACCACAGCACCAAGGGGGAAACTGAGGCACAGACCCAGGCCAAGTAGCCTGTCCTGCTATCCTGCTTCCTTGGCCATCCCTCAGTGCCTGCCAAGGCCATGCTGACCCTGTTCCCTCTGGCTGCCACTTTGATCTGCAGTTCACCTGGAGCTGCGTGTCTTGTCCTGCACTCTGTCATCAGACAAATCACGCACACTCCTGATTCCCCAGCTGAGGCTGGGGGCCAGAGTTGCAGAACAGCCAGGGTCTTCCTGTCAACACCACTCTAGGCACCCCTCAGCAGTCTCCCCTTGTCCTCTGCATCCCAAATGTTTCCCTGGGGGAAGATCCAAGCCAGCGCGGTGCTCCCCCACACTCCTTCACACAAAGGCACCATTGCCGAGCAGGCGCTCCTGGGGGTCCCTAGCAGGCTGCGTGTGGCTCTGGACATCGTCTCTTCCTCCCCTAGTGGTAGCTAGTTCTCCAGTTGGGTGTTTATTATATTTCTGAAGAATTTTGAGACATGAATGGGAGCCTAGACTCGACTATCTGTACCATCTAGGGATCCCTGGGAACAACATAGGGGAGAGCTGAACAACTGGGGTGTGGGTAATGAAGGAGATGCAGCACAGCAGGGCAGGCAGTGGAAACTAAGGTGAAAGGAAAAGACAGTGGCTCCCTTGGTCATCCAAGTCAACTCTAACAACTGACAATAGTTCATGGGCTAGCAGCAGGAGTAGGAGACATTTCTCCTTTGGAAGGGAGGGTCTTTGTAGCTCTGACTGTCCTAGAACTCTCTATATAGACCAGGCTGACCTAGAATTCACAAAGAACCACCTGTCTGTCTCCTGAGAGCTGGGATTAAAGGTGTGCTCATTTCTCTTTCTTAGTTCTGGAAGCTGGAAGGGTCTGCTCTCATAAGGGCTGCAGATGGCCATATTCTTGAGTCTTCCTGTGGCACAAGAGTGAGGGGCCCCCTTTTTAAATTTTATTTTTATTTTATGTGTATGGGTGTTTTGCCTGTGCCTATGTTGGCAGTGCTGGTAGAGGCCAGAAGAGGGCATCTGTCAAATGCTCCTGAAATTGGCTGTGGCACATTGAAAGCGACCGTGGGGTCCTGAGAACTGAACTCCAGTCCTCTGGAAGAGCAGCCAGTGTTCTTAACCACTGAGCCATCTCTGCAGAACCCCTGTCGTCTTTTAAATGGCTGTTAATCCTTCTCAGGGGAGATCAACCCACTCCCACATTCTAAAGGCTCTGCCTCCAAATACATTAGGAATGCAAAGTTTATGCTGGGGTTGTGCACAGTAAGAAGACAAGGCAGGACATGGTGGAGCAAGTCTTTAAAGAATTAAACCCCTCATGAAGCAGAGGCAGGTGAATCTCTGTAAGTTTGAGGCCAGTCTAATCTACATAGTGAGTTCTGGGACAGCCAGGACTACATAGCGAACCCTCTGCTGTCTGTCTGTCTATCTATCTATCTATATCTATTACTTGATATATATAATCACCAAGCAAACAAACAAAAAGCCAGATTGGCTATCACAGAAAAAGGAACTTCTGAAAATCCACCTCCCATAAGGCAGTCAAGGGCTGTTCAGAGGCAGCTGCCCATAGGAGGTCAGCTCCCTGGGATCAGCGGCCAGAAAAAGTGCCAAGCAGACCCACAGTAAACCATAAAGGAGGAAGGAGAACATGACAGCAGTGTGCCCCTGCATGGCCTCCTGTTTACAAGATGTTTTTAGGTTCATCCCTGGGGACGAGGGAGAAGCCCTTGGTCTTTGAGGGTCACTCCATGGTGCAGAGAGCACCTGTCTCTGCTGCCTCCGGCCGACACTAGAAATCATACCAGTGAGGACCTCAGTTATAAAATGTGCTTTCGCGTGGCTAGTCGAGGACTGGTTCTCCTGTGAATGTGCCAGCTCTGTAGGAGCAGGGATATTTTCAAGGTCAGTGAGTTACACACTTAGGGTCTCTGCTCTGTGATGGGTTCCACCCCTATTTAGAGAAGCCGGGTGCTGGGACAGCTTGCTTCAGCCTTAAACACAAAAGTGAAGAAGCTCTCTACTGAAACTGCCTTGCTTGTTGAAAGAATGTGATATGGCTGCATTCCATGGGGGAGAAGGGCTGCCTGAAGCCGACCATTGCCCTCTGCAGGACAAACCCCAGGCTACCACTCCAGTAGACACGGAGCTCCTGGCTTCCTAGGGACAAAAGTATGAGATGTGGAACAGAGCCCACTGTCGCTTGCAGAAGGAAACTTGCTGCCCTCAGAAGAGTTCCCTGCAGCTATGGCTCCTCTGGTCACATGGACAGAAGCTTCAGAAGTCTTCACGCCCTGGTGCTAGATGCCCTTGGAGGGAAGGGGCTGGCCACCCAACCTGGGACAGGTCAGACATGAGACAAAGTTGGACTTGGGGCTAATATCTGGAAGTGCCTGGGAAAGGGGTGTCTCAGCTGGCAGCAAGCGCCATGAACACACTGAAACAGAAGACCAGGGATAGAACCCAGCATTTCCCATTTGTTTGAGGCAAAAGTCAGCCTTGACTCTGGCTGGCCTTCGGTTGGCCCTTCCTGCCCAGGAAGGGAGGGATCAAAGGGCTCCTTTGGCCACTTCGATGGTGTTGAGTTAATGGAGACAGGTCACCCAGCCACCTGGCCTGGGGAAAATTGCTTCACACGGGAGTTTCAAGATGACTCACGACCACTGTCATTGTACGCCCCCCCGCCCCCTCCCTCTGTCACTCTGTGGGGACTTTTAGTGAATAAAGTCAATAAACAGGGGAAACGCAACTCTGGGCTGGTGCCAAGCCAGGGCGCTGCTGGAAGAGGAATCCTGTTTTTGTCTTTTTTGTCTTCTTCCCACATGCCATCTGAGGCCGGATGGACAGTGTCCTGTCCAGACCATCATTCCCGGCTTCCACGGAAAAACTCGGAGGTCTAGACCTGCAAACTGGTCAGCGCTCAGGCCCGAGTTCTGCAGTAGGAGTTGCAGTAGGAGAACTGAAGTGAAAACCACTGCCTGCTCTGGGGACAGCCTGTGGGAACCCGGGGAGCTGTCCCAGAAAGGGGAGGGCTGGTTAGAGCTGAGGAGACCCCTGCTCCACGCCCCTCATTAGTGATGGGGCTGGGAAGACCAAGTTCCTCACTCCCAAAGATGCCCGCTCAAATTGGTTGCAAATAAATAGCCACACTGGCAGTTTCCAAAAGAGGCGAAACCGTTTATGAAATCGGCGCCGGTGCAGTATCTACAGTATCTACACATATCTACACATATCTACACCGCCCGCAGGCGGGGCTCACTCGGGTCGTCTACACTGCAATTGTCGGCCGGGCCGGAGGCGACGCGGTCTCGCGGAGAACAATAAATACCACTTCCTTCCGCCTCGGACGGGAGCTTTGGCACTGGCGGGCGAGAGGCCCGCAAGGCTCCCCAGTGGGGGAGCGCGTCCTTAAGTGGCCCTTGGGGCCCGCGCGGGCGCACTATCTGGGGCAGTAGTCGTAGGCACCCGGAGGCGCGGCCGCCGACGAGTACACGTTGGCTGCGGCCGCGGCGGCGGCTGCAGCAGCGGCTGCGGGGTTCACCGCGGGGTGGTGGTGGTGGTGCGGGTGCGCGTGCGGGTGCGCGTGCGGATGGTAGCCGTGGCCGCGCAGGCCGGGCAGCGGATAGGGCGCCGGCCGGCTCTTGGCCCCGAGGTAGTGGTCGTAGGCGGCGGCCGGGTACTTGTAGGGATGGTGGTGCAGCGGCTCGGACGCACCAGGCGCTTCTAGGCGCAGCTCGGGATGCGGGGGACTATGTCGGCCTCCGGACGCTCCGGGTAAAGGGACGAGGCCGCCGGACCCGGGCAGTGCGGGGCTCAGTACGCGCGCCAGCAACTGCGGAGGGTGCGCGGCGTCACCGAGCGCAGTGGGTCCGGAGTCACGGTCGAATTCTCGCCGGGCTTCGGACGCGTCTGCGGGGAGAGCCGGGGATGAGAGCCGGGCAGGGACTGTCCCGGACGCACCTGCCGGGCCACAGCCCCCACCTCCACCCCGGGTCCGCGACGTCCGGGGCGCGGCGGGCGGGGCAGAGAGCGGGAGGACGAGTGCCCGCTTGCCCGCCCGCCACCTCCTTGTGCAACGGGTGAAGCCACGACGCCCCGGGATGCAGGCGAGGCCGGGTGCGGCGGCGGCAGACCCGGGCGGAGCGCGCACGGGCTGCGACCGCGATCCCACGACCCCAGATCCTACCTTTCTCTGCGCCGTTGGGCTGCGTGGGGGAAGCCACGGGGTTCCGAGAGCGAGCAAAGGCACTCACAAGCGGCAGCGTACCGGGACGGTGGTTCCGGGGCCTGCAACGGGGAGAGGGTAACTTCGGGCATCCAGGCCAAGCGCGGGGAGGGGGGGGGGCTCTAGCCTTTTCTTTGGAGGGCACTCACCAGTCCTCGGGGTCGCAGTCCCGGAAGCCTTTGGCGAAGGGATTGCTCGCAATCTTAAGCTGCGTGATCTGCGGAGAAGCCAAAGTAAGCTAGCCGTGCTAGCTGCCCGACCAAGGCTGAGGCGGATAGGGGAGTGTTTCCAGCTTTAGAGGGGTAGGTCTTCTGCACTGTCTGGAAAAGAAGGGGCCCACAACTGCCCCTGCCCCTGCATGATGCGCTTCCTCTCTCGCTAGACCTATCTTTGCCTCCCCAAATAAGTGCCGAGGAAGAGTGTCCCTGGCTGGGACGGGAAAGTGGTCACCTCTGTCCTCCTCAGCCCCCCAGCACAGAGAGGGCAGCGGAGCTGGCGCTCTAGGAATCTGGGTGAAGCTCAGATCAGGCCTCTGATGGGGAGTTTCCGGAATGGTTTGGAAAACAAACTTTGAGACTGCAGTGACAGTTGCCGCTACAGAGGTCAAGCTGATATAGGAGGCTGGGCCGGCCTATGGAGGGAGAGGGCAGAGGTGTGCCTGTCCCAGGACCCCTCAACAGGCCCTCACCCGGTGGTTCTGGTAGGCGGTGACCGCAGTGAAGCGTGTCTCCTCAAATACAAAGGTTTTAAAGTTCTCCTCTGCATACTTTTCGCTGTCTTTGCGAGGGTCCACGTAGACAACATGGAAGCGGGGCTGGTATCTGTGCATGGAGTTGAGAATAATCTGGAAGACAAGGGTGGGAGTCAGTTCCAGCCCAAGGCTGGGGGAAGATTCAGGCCAGAATCATGAGAGTGAAGTCTAAGAAACTGTATTTCCTTAGTTTGGGCAAATGCCCTCATTCTAAAGAGGCATGGGGCCTTGCAGCTGACAAACGGTGGGGTTGTAGGTTCTTTTGTAGGTCCTTTCCTTCAGACCCCAAGGATGGCCCAAGGCCTGCAGGGTGGTAGCTGCAGGACAGAGCTCCACCCAACAGGAAAGCGCCCCCCCCCTAGGCTGGGATTCCACAGGCCTCCTGCCCTCTTCTTGCGAAGGGTCTATCCTTTCCAATTAAAGAGCCCCCCACCATGAGCTCAGAGACGGGAAGAGAAGGAAGGTGATCCCACCTCAGGCCAACGCCACCCTGTCAGAAGCCTGCACCTGCCCCAGCGCTGCCCCAGTACTGCCTCTGTCTCTAGTCGGTGGGGACAGCCCAGAAGGAAGAAGGGTGCCTACATGGCCGTTGTCATCCAGCAGGTTATTGGTCAGCTTCAGCTTGTCGAAAGACACGATTTGCTTCATCCACTGTGCGCCCTTAGCCGGCGAGTCAGGGTGGTAGTGCACTCGGCCAGGTGTGGCAGGGTCTGCCTTGCCAGCCACCAGCCAGGAGGAACTATGAAAGGCATACCTAGGGCAACATAGTGGGAGGGGTCCCGCTATTTAGGGGAAACAAGAAGACCCCTAGTTCAGAATTCTTTCTGTTCACAGCGAAATCAAGACTCCCAAGTCACAGTGGCTAGAGAGAGGACTGTGGGCAAACCAGAAAACTGAAATGCGCAGGGTGGGTGAGGGGAGTCTGGGCCCTACTGCTGCAAAAGAGGAAGCCACTCCTCTCTTAAATTTCGCTGCAAGCGGGTTAGCCTGCCCCAAGGCCCAGGAGGCAGGAGACTGGATTTGGCGTCAGTGGCCAGTGGCTTTGGGCACAGGGCGGTCCATGTTCCCTTTATTAATTACTGTTAATTGTCCAGGCAGCCCAGGCCCGCCCTGCATAATCTTTACCAGCCACCCCACCTTTCCGGCCCAGCTCTGGAACCGAAGGTTCTCTAGAGATGGGGGAAGGGGACAAGACGGTCACCAGGAGACGGGTAAAGTGGCCAGCCACACAGGCAAAGGCATCTGAGCTGTCGGCTGACAGAAGCTCAAGAAGTTACTACAGTAAGTTTCTGAGGAAGCTCCTAGAGAATAAGTAGGGGTGAGATCTAAGCAGGGAAGGGGGAGCAGGGCGAGAGCCGTCTGTGGAGCAGCCAGTACAGGAGGACCGGTCATGAAAGAGTTATTTGGCTGGTGTGGTATTTGTAGTCTATCAGCAGTCAGGGAGTCGGTTTTCTCTAGCACACCCTCCCTGTTCCTTGAACACACAGCTTGTCCCAGTGGTCCCAAGGGCTCGCTCACCGGTAGCGCTTGTCATCCACAGGCACAAAGTCCATGAGCAGCATGTAGTCAGCCATGGGATCCATTCCAAAGAGCTTCACTTGGAAAGTGGGGAACATTCGCCTGGGGGAGGTCAGGTCACCTCAGGTAGGAGCGGACAGGACAGTTCTCTACTCTTGACTTCCCTGACCTGGCAACCCCTAGCCCAGACTGTGTCCTTCTTTAGCCACTGTCTTCAGCCTAGCCCCTCAGTCTTGCCCTATAACCTCAAGAAGGCCCTTATCCGACCATGGGCAAGGCAGCAGCAGGCTGGGCCCCAGGTCCTTCTCTGAAAACACAGAAACTGCTAACCAGGCGCCTGAGCTGGACAAGCCCAGAGCCTATTCTGTCTTCTTTGCCCACACAGACAGCCTTGCCCAAGGAATTCCTTAACCTTCTGGACTTAACCTAAGCCAGCAGCAGGATACCTAAGATCCTGGCTTCTCTGTCCTTCTTGGAGCCTCCCCTGCTTGATCCAACAAAGTGAAAGAGTTCCCGGCTCTGACAAAATGAAACCGAGTGCTGCAGTGATTCCAAGTCTCCACTGCGGCTGTTGTCTAGTCCCCCCAGTAAAGCGGGCACCCCAGAACTCCTATCTCCAGCTCTCAAGACCCAATCAGACTCTCAGCACCTTCTGTAGGACACAGGCAAATCCCCACTTCCCCCTAGAATATGCTTCCAAAGGACTTAGACTATGTGTTCCCTCCCTCTCCTCTGAACCCCTCCAGTGACATTCAAGGCCCTTGTTCGTGGACCAGGAGGCCAAGCTGCTCTCTTCAGTCGGCTGTGCGGGTATGGACAGCAAAAAGAGCCTGGAGAAAATCCACAGAGCCACAGGGAAGGACAGGCCCTAGGTTCCCCAGGGACGGCTGCACAGCAGAGAAACAGAAACCTCGAGAAGGCTTTGCAAACAGGCCCTGAGCCTCCTTGGCCACGGAGCTGGTGTGTACATTAGACACAACCCAGCACTCGCCTTTGTCTACTGGTCAAATCTAGAGCATCTGCAATTGTTCCCTTTCCCTCTCGGCCCTTAAAACAAATAACAGGGTGGCTGGCACGGATACCCTGCCAGGCTTAAGGAAAACTGGGCCCAAGAGCGGCCGAAATTGAGGCCCAAGAAAACCGGCTCTCAAGTTCCCGGAAACTGGGCGCACTGGCTTTTAAGGGTCTTAATTCTCTCCTAAAATTATCTATACAATTAGGGGGTGTTTGTTCTTGAGATCGCCGTGCAGACTGAACCCACGCGGGAGTTTCCTAGGTGGCGGCTGCCTGACCGCAGTCGGGCGCACTCTCAGCCACAGATTTCCCTCGCGGAGTTCCAGGACTCACGGTTGGTGCTCTGCGGGTTGGGGTTGTCGCTGGAGCCGGGTCAGCAGGGAGGCCAGAGGGACCCGCAGGTGGCGGGCCGCACCTCCACCCGCTTCTCGGCCAGGCTCCAGCGCATCCCTTGGACACTCAGCTAGAAGCGCCGCACGCACGTGGGCAGGGCGCGGGGAGGGGGCGCCTGACCTTCCCGCCTTGGTGACGATCATCTCGGTGCCCAGCTGATTGAATTCGTCCCACAGCGCCTTCATCTCCAGCTGCACGCTCACGCTGGCCACCTTAGGGTTCTTCTTCACCGGCGCCTTGGCGGCGGCGGCGCGGGTGGCCCCCGGACCCTCGGGCTCCGCCGCCGAGCTGCTGGCCGCCCCGGGGGCGGGCGCGAACGGGTAGGCGCGCGGCGGCGGCGGGCCCGGGGCACCGGGGCCGGCGGCGCACGGGTCGTAGCGCGGTGGTGGAGGTTCGCGCGGGCCGAACGGGTCGGCGCCAGGCGACGGGGCTCCCAGGCCGCTCAGGCTGCTGGCCGCAAAGGCTGCAACGTCGCAGAAGTGCGAGAGCTGCGTGAGCCACGGGCTGGACACGGCGGAGATCATGACCCGAAGGCCGCCCGCCGCAGATCAGTGCGCCGTCCCGCGCGGCGGGCCGAGTGGCGGGCGCTGTGCCGCACGCGCCCCGGGCCGCACCGCCCCACCCCGCGGGCCGGCCCCGCGGAGCCGCCCCGCCCCGCCCCGCCCCGCCGAGACAATGGCCCGTGCCCCTCCCCCCGCCCCTCCCCCGCCGCGGCTCCGCGGGCCCGGGCCCCCCGACCGCTCCGACCGGCTCCCGGGACGACGGGACCGGTGTGCGGCCCCTGCTCGTCGCCAGCGCGCGCAGGCTTCTGCTCTGCACCAGATGCTCCCCCAAGTTCTTGCTCCTCTACCTTTTGTGTCCCCGGTTTCAACTTCTCATCACAGTGCTGTCTTCTTTCTGCAGCTTCTCCTTAACTCCCAGCCTCTAGCTCTTTTCTCAGTGACACTCTTTCCCCTCTCAAAACTCCTTGCTCTCCCTTTCGTCTAACCTCTTCTTATTTCTGTATGTTCTCTAGTATTCGTCTATTTGCCCTTTTAAAAGTAAATAAATCTTTCTCTTGTTCTTTATCTTTAATGACGTTTTTTTTTTTTGTTTCAAAATTTCCTTCATTTTCTCTTTCGGTATCTTTATTTCCTCCGTGTGTATCTTCCTTTTTTCTTTCTTACCTTTGTTGCATTTTCTGTTTTCTCAATTTCTTTTCCTCTTGGCTGATCTCGATGCTTTGTACTTTTATTTATTTGTTTGTTTGTTTGTTTTTGTTCCCCATCCCTTTTACTGTGTTCCCTGACTCTTCTCTATCTTTCCTCCTGCCGGTTCAAAGCCTCCCGTCGTCCTCTCTCTTGAAGAACTTGTTACTGTGCTCAGTCCCCAAGGTTGGCGTCTTAGAATGATGGGTGGACTGGCTTTGGGGAATGCCGGCCCTTCCTCCCTATTCCAGAGTCCCAGTTTCAAGGTTGGCGCCCACCCGGCCTAGAGCTCCTTTCTACCCGCTGGGCCTCAGGGCCTCACAGCAGGGGGCCGGCGAGCGGCCAGCCAGTGTAGACGCGGACAGAAGGCTCACCTTCCATGTCCCTGGTGACTGTGCTGAAGTGCATCCCGGCTGGGGATCCTGGTAGCCGGCGAGGTTTCGCCCGGTCCGAGGGCCTAGGGCCCCGGTGGGCGGCGCCCTCCGAGGCCTCGGCTGCAACAAGAGAGGCGATGCTGAACGCGCTGGCCCGGGTAGACAGCGGGCTCCGCGCGTCCATAGGCGCCCGGGCCTGACCGGCGCCGCCTCCGACTGCGTACGCCCAGCCGAACCGCGCCCAGCCCAGTGCAGGGGGCCCGGGGGCGGGGGCCTGTAGTGCCACTCACAGCCGTCGGTCCCAGGCCCAGGGGATTATGGCGTCATGAGACCCCCCATTTTCAGCCACTATTGGCCCGGGAGTCCGAACTCTTGAAGCGCCCTGGAAATTCAGGGCCCTCCTGCCTTCCAAGCTCTCTGTCCCTGGCCTCTGCTCCCTGATCCCCGTGTGACCAACGCCCCTTGAACATCCCGCTGCTTCAGCGGAGGCCGGGCGTCCCCTCTATTCGGCGAAGCCACCACCAGAGTTTACAGCCCCCAAGGAGAAGCCGCTATGACACGAGCACTCCGTCCCAGGCTGAAATGGCAGGGCACTGGTGAGACACTGAGGGGCTGCCTGAGTCTAGCCCTGCCCTTGGCCCCACCTGCCTCCACCTCCTCCCCGGCGGCCCCTGCACCTGGGTAGAGTGGCTCCGGCTCTCGCACAGGCCAAGGGCAGATAGCCCCAGGGCTGCGGAGTCCTTCGTCCCTCCGTGCCGCAGAGCTGGACCTCACCAGCAAATGCCCCTACAGGCCCCTTGGGTCAGCTTGCATTCGTGGTGGGGAAGTGAGCCGTGGGACGCCGCCCAGGCCGCACAGCCCGGGAGCCCCAGCGTCACGCGCACCCCGCGCGCACCGCCCGCCTCTGGCCAGGACGCTTTTACATCCGGAGGGTGGGCAGTGCCCGCTCCTCCGACCTCCCTGCGCACCAGCGGGGCGCAGGGAGGGCCGGGGGCGGGGCCTGGCCGGCCGAGGGAGCTGAGGACACGTCGGAGAAATTCAGACCGCATGGTGGGGTGCTGTCCCCTCTTCTCCCTGCAACCAGCCTGACCATAGCAAGGCCTAGCTGCTAAGGTGCAGGACCAGGCCCTAAGCCTTGGGCCTCAAGGCATCACTACGCCAATGCCCCATTTCTCCTGCACCTTCTCTACACCTACCATCTTTAGGACCTCTCTGACCCGTTCAGTATGGCCATGTTCTTTGTGCTCAGGATATGAAGCCCAGAAGCTCTCTGACTCCGCTGAAGACTAGTAGACAAGGCCCAGTCAAGGCCTTTCCCCAGGTCTTCTGCTGAGCTGACTCAGGATGTGGCATGATGCAGACAGCCTGTCCTCGGGTGTTTACAGTCCCAGGGCCTCCATCCCTGGGCTCTAGTGACTACCGGGTGGAGACTTGATCAAGGCCAGAGGTGCAGGGAATGGGTACCCGGGAGCTGTGTGAGACGGGTCGGGGTGAGGGTGTGTGTAACTGAACTGCTATCCTCAGGCTGCCCCAGCCCGCAGCTGAAAGTTTAAGAACAAATCATGTGAAAAAGAGGGGCTGTCGCTGGATCATTCCTTGGTCCCTGAGTGGCTGGCCATTCAAGGGACAGAGTGACAGTGACCTGTGTTTCTGGCCTGGGGATAGATCTAAAGAGTATAGTGTGGAGACTAGGTGGGCCACAGGTTCTTTCCCTCTTCCCTGAGCAGGGCTGCCCCATTGCCTCCGGACCCCGGAAGGGACTGCCTCCACAGTCTAGCCCAGCCTTGGGCAGGTGGGCAGGTGCACAAGGGTCAGGGCAGCGGTGCAGAGATGGAGCAGCATCAAGATCTTTGCCCACGGAGGCTGTGTGGAGATGTAGAGGAGGGCTCTGGCGGGTGATTTTGCATTGCTGGGATGTACATCGTCCCAGGGTGGAGTAGCTGAGCTCTTCCCCCGCACAGTTTCCTAGGGCTGCAGTCAGATCCTGGGGCTTCAATGAGGCCAACACTGAGAAGTGAAAGTGAAAAACCTCTGGAAGCCCTGGTTACTCTGGGCCGGCCCTGGGGTCTGTCCTGACGCCCCAGACCTCACCTGCAGTGGTGGGGGAAGTCTCCGTGGTTTCCATTAACCCCTTCCTGCTGTGGTGGCACTTGTGGGCCAGCAAACACTTCACAGCAAAGACACAGGCAGGATAGGAACAATCCCCTGTAGCAGAGGCTCTCTGGGGATGGGTGAGAGAACCCACTTGGCCTGTTCTGTGTTCTGTGTGGCTAACGGGCTCCACTCGCAGCAGATATGCACCCCTTTCTTTGGTCACCGGCATCCTTCCTCCCTAACTCTCCCTACACTAGTAATACCGTACAAAGTTGGAACCCCTAAGAAGACTGGCTTAAGAAACCCGAAACCCTGCAAGTGATAGTCCACCCGACCCTCCAGCTTGCAGTAGACAGCTTCCTCAGGACCGGACTCTTAGGACCGCCCCCACCCTGGGCGCTGCCCTGAAACTGTTGGGTCGGTGCCTGTCGCCCAGTAACTGGCCTGCGCTCCTCTCTTCCCACCGCTGCCTTACGACGGGTTCTAGCCCGCAGCGCAAAGGAACGAACCCTTCGGTAGCCTTAAACCCCGCGCGCGCACCGGTTCAGAAGGAACGCAGAGCCTTACCCTCGGGAAATGCTCCTCCCTCACCTGCACCGGCCGCCGCTCCCTTCCGCCTCGCTCCCCCTGCCGGCCGCGCTTCCACCGTGGCGGTAGGAGGCCTGGCTGTGAGCCGGCGGTCTGCAGCAGCCCAGAGCAACGCTGCACGCAGGGGTCGTGGGCTGCACGTCTTGGTTCTGAGGGCGCAGTGCGTGGCTGGGGCCTGGCTGCACACCTCCGCTCCTCCGCATGCCATGAAGAGCGAGAGGAGCATTTCTCCAAAGCTGAGGCAGGGGATTGACATCCCTGACTAGATCATATCACCCGCCCTAAAACTGAGGTTTAGCTTCGAGACTGACGGCTGGTAGGAAAGGAGTGGGGAGCAGAGACTTGAGACAGGAGGAGCGAAATGGGACTGAGAAGCTGGGCAGCTGTTTTTTGCCTGGAACCGTGGGCCCTGCGGCAGGCCGTACGGGCGCCTGGCTGCACCCCAGCGCGCCGTCGCTGGACTCGGCCGGCCGCCGCTCACACACCCCTTGGTCGGCCATCTGCAAGGTCTGGAGGCGAAGCCGGGCGAATTCCTGAAGTTCCCAGTGCGCAGGAGTAAGACCCCTAGAGAATCCTGCGGGCCTGCTTCGCAGCGGCTCGGCTCCGCCTCCCTTGGGCACACGTGGCTGCCCCAGGGGAACGGGCAGACCAGCCCCCCACCCACTAGCCCCTCTCCTCACTCCCCGTCCGTTGTAAAGACGCGGGCCTCTCGGAGCTTGGCTCCCAGCAGCACAAGTCCCTGCGCACCGTCGTCGCTGGCGGCCTGACAGCCCACGAGTCTAAGGGCTTACCGGCTCCCCGAACAAAGTGCGCGGGGTCCAGCGGGCTCCCGGCGTCGACTCCTGGCTACTTGGAGCGAACATGCACACAGGTGGACCCGTGCAGAGATCGGGCCGCTGGGGTCTCCTCCTCCAGAATTCAGAACGTGGAGGGTAGTCTCAGGCGACGTTCCTCAAGGCGCTGAGGGAGGCTCGGAGAGAGGCTGGGCTTTGCGTGACCCGGTTAATTCACTTCAGGATTGATAGCTGGCAATTGCCTCCAGCGCCTGCCTGGACGCGGCCTCAAGAACTCAAAGGAAGCCGGTGGCCATGCCAGGAACAGCTTGCCCGGCTTTTGGGTTGACGTCGGCGGCTCTGCCTGGACGCCCCAGACGCGAACGCGCAAGAGTCTCCGAGGCGCCGGGGTGGCAGTTCGACCTTCGCGGGAGCCGGGAGCCGCAGGCTGCGGGAGGCTCTGCGCTCTTTCCCACTCAGCCCCCTGGCGGCTGCCTCAGTAGAAACCCAGACCCCTCGGGCTTGCTCCGTCGGCGACTGTCCACGTAGGCTGTTGGCCAGAGGCCATAACTAAGCCATCCCTGGTGACCCCGGGGGACAAGGGCAGATCCGGAGACCCAGCTCTGGAGGCATACAGGTAAGAGCCGTGCCTCTCAGTCTCTATGAATGGCTGTGGCCTCCTGCTCTCCCTGGTCCCCAGTAACCCAATCTTGAGAGGAAAATTGTGGGGGTAAGTTGTACTGGGGAGATCGCTGGCGGCTCCGGATCCCATCAAAACCTGGATCACACATCCCGCCAGCTCCTGCACGTGCAACCACTAGCACATGCGCCGCGTGTGCAAATGCTCTACCCTGCCAGAAGTAGGTGCTGGTGAGTCCTGGTGTGACTTGGAGGTAGGGATCAGGTCAAAGGCAGGGCAGGACTGGACACAGGAGAGGCATGGCTCTTGTGCCCTTGTGCCATGAATTTTATGAGCAGCAGGGATGCTGCCCAGAGAGAGTGGAGCTAAGCATTTCTTCCCTGCCTGGCGGATCCCCGAAACCTCCCTTTTCTTAATTCACATTCCCCTATTGGTCTTTGACCATTTCTCTCTTGGTACCTTCCCTCTCTGAACTGGACCCAGTGCTGAACCTAAAGACCTATCAAACCCACCTGAGTGAAGGCTTTCATTGGAACTTCCGGGAGGGTACTCCCCAGTTGGCGCTCAGCAGTCTGGAGTACCGCAGACTACAGCAAGCAGGACTCCTGGAAATGGGGGATAGCATCCCAGGTCTACAGCGAGCTTTCCCAGAGGAGGATCAGGGGATTCAGGGAGCCATCCTGGTGCTTTGGCTGGGCACCCCTGACGAACAGCTTCCTGTGTGCATCCTGTAGCTGAGTGAGGGCCTGGAGATTTGTCTCTTGACTCTTCATGTGTCCCAGGGCCACCAGACTCCTTCAGACCCTGAAACGTCTAGGTCCTGGGGCACTGGTGATGGCAGGGTGAACAGAGGCAAATGAAGGCAAGAGATACAGTCATAGGCGAGGTAAGGAGATGGGTGGAGCAGACAGGACCCTCACCTCAGCTAAGAGGACAGCCACGAACAGCTGGCCTCCTGCCTCCCACCCACCTCCCACATAAACAGCCTGGCTGCAGTGTTCTGGGCTAAGTGTCCGAGGTGTCCAGAGGGGAGCTGGTGAGAATGGTGGTCAGGCTGGATGGGCAATACTATCCTCCCAGGTCACCAGGGCCTCCTGCAGGCTAGAAGTCCCCACAACTCTAGAACAAACAAACAAACAGACAGACTGATGGACAGCTTGGGCCTGAGCCCCTCTCCAATTTCTGAGCCTGTTGATTTAGCTGCCCACTTGGCGGAAGAAGCCAGCCACATGGGGAGCCAGCTGTCCATCTTCTAGCCCATGAGAGCCCCTTACCCCAGGTACTGTGAGGTGGAGGTGTGGCAGAGAGCCTCTGATGGCTGAGGTTCAGGCTGGAGGGGTGTGGGAGACGGCCTGTGGAGGAGGCAGCTGAGGACAAAGCCTCTCCCCTTCCCTTCCTTGGCCACAGCAAGAGATACCACACTGCCTAGGGAAGGAGTCAGCTAGCTCTGAGGAGGCCAGCTGACTCGGGGTGAGTGGCTAAAAGCCTTGCCAAAAATCCAAGCTTCCCCTCGTCTTCAGGGCACCCCAACAGGATAGGATGCCAGCTACACATATTGCCACACACACATGAGCTCTCGGGAGCACTTACTTGAACACGAATATGTATATGGGCATGCATGTGTGTACCTGTGCACACTTGTTACACATGTGAACATACCGTAACATATGTCACCATTGGCATAGCTGTCGTCATGCACAGACTGCACAGGGACAAAGACACATGAGCACAGGTATACACATTAATATTTTACATGCAGACACATGAGCACGGGTACACACATTCATACTGTACATGCAGACACTTGAGCACGGGTATACACATTCATACTGTACATGCAGACACATGAGCACGGGTACACACATTCATACTGTACATGCAGACACATGAGCACGGGTACACACATTCATACTGTACATGCAGACACTTGAGCACGGGTACACACATTCATACTGTACATGCAGACACTTGAGCACGGGTACACACATTCATACTGTACATGCAGACACTTGAGCACGGGTATACACATTCATACTGTACATGCAGACACTTGAGCACGGGTACACACATTCATACTGTACATGCAGACACTTGAGCACGGGTATACACATTCATACTGTACATGCAGACACTTGAGCACGGGTACACACATTCATACTGTACATGCAGACACATGAGCACGGGTACACACATTCATACTGTACATGCAGACACTTGAGCACGGGTATACACATTCATACTGTACATGCAGACACTTGAGCACGGGTACACACATTCATACTGTACATGCAGACACTTGAGCACGGGTACACACATTCATACTGTACATGCAGACACTTGAGCACGGGTACACACATTCATACTGTACATGCAGACACTTGAGCACGGGTACACACATTCATACTGTACATGCAGACACTTGAGCACGGGTACACACATTCATACTGTACATGCAGACACTTGAGCACAGGTACACACATTCATACTGTACACACAGACACTTGCCCAGAGTGCATGCATACAGCGCATCACACATGGAGGCTTGCTACAACTGGTCCTTACTGATGTTGACACACATTTTGGAGACATAAGTGGACCTTTGATTGACAAGGCCCTTGTGGAACCTGCTGCTACGCAGTAAGGGAAGAATATATCCGTCCATTCATGTCTGCTTGCTAAAGGTAACACAGCCAGGTGATGGGCTGTGGGGGAGGGGCTTCTTGTCCAGCCCAAGTGTCCTGAACACTATGTGCTAGTGTATCCCACAGGGAAAACCGACCCATTTGAATGGACCCACCTGGAGGGCCCTTTCCCTCCTAAGCTGCAGTCCTGAGTCTGGCATGTTGGTAAATAAGCCAGTTCTGAAGGCCAAGGATCCTGGCGATCAATCATTCCGTATGTTGCTGTTCTTATACATATTCAAAGTAGCAAAAATAAACGTATTATATTGAGAATATTTTTTCAAAAGATTTAGTTTGTTTATGTATGTGTATGTGCGCCTTTGTGTGGTTTATATGAATCATATGTGCAGGACCTGAAAAAGTCAGCAGGGTGGATCAGATCTCCTGCAGCAGCTATGCTTACAGGATGTAGTGAACCACCATGTGGGTGCTAGGATTCAAACTCAGGGCACCTGCAAGAGCAGCAAGTACTCTTAAACACTGAGCCCTTTCTCTTAGGCCCCAAACCGAACATTTCGTTTTTGTTTGAGACAAGGTTTCACCACGAAGCCAGTGATTCCCTTGAACTCTCAGTACTCCTGTCTCCACTAGTTGAGTTGCTGGAGTTGTAGGAATATACCTCCATGCCCAGCTAAACTTGGAATTTCTGCAAGTGAGCAGTTAATTCATGTCCTCAAATTCACTGCAGCAACAAAGCTGAACTGGTTGGAGGAATCCAGCTAGTGTGTGCTGAAACCTTGCTCTGCCTTTTGCTGTCCCCCCAGGGCTCTGACTTCTCCACTAGCATGAACTGTGGCCAGAAAGTTGGTCTGATGTTCTGAACCTGTGTGCCCAGAGCCCAGGCAGGCAAATCTCTGCCCTCTCACCAGCCCCACTTTCTCAGGAAGCTCCCACTAGCCCGGAGCTGGAGCTGGCCAGCCTGTCACACATCCCTGACAGGGATGCTCCTGTCACACATCAGGGTGGGTAAAAGAGCAGAGGAGTCTGGTGGGCAGGGTGCATGGAGTCACAGGCTGAAGGTGCTTCTGTGGACTATACTGCTTGGTGGGGGACAACTGTGCCCGTCAGGTTCTGCCGGCTCTGCCAGTGTCTCTCCCACACAAATATGGAGAAGGCTTGGAATTCTGTCCCAGAGGAAAGGAAGACTCCTTGAGACAATGGCCCTGTCTCCTTGACCTTTTAAAGCAGCGAGGAGCCATGAAGGTGATGTGGCCAGTTTGTGGGATGGGGCATGAGCAGGGCTCACCATGGTGAGTATTGTGTCAGGAGACACCCTGGCCTCCCTCCCCCTGGCCTCTGGGTTTTCACCCGAGCAATAGGAAGAATGCCAGAGGTACCAAAAAATGGACAGAGCAAGCTGTTACTCAGCTCCTCTGCTGACGTCATCATTGTCAGTGTTCAGCCTTCTGGGACCTTCCTACATCCCAGTTGGTCCCTGAGCACCGTGAGATGATGACCATTGAGTCCATTGCACTGCTCCAGTCTAGCCTGGGATGTCCAGTTAGGCTCCCGCCGCTCAGCTTCCATTGCTTCATGAGTCACAATGCATTTTGGATTTCCCAGGTCCAAGAGCATGGCCCAGCCCCACCCAGACCCTGACAAATCCCTTCTCTGAGGCTTTGCTGAGCTGGCTTGGAATTTCTCTAAGCAAACAAATGGGGAACTCAGAGCTGTGGTTCCCAGAGCTAAGGATCTTCTTGGGTCTGTCTGAGTTGGCTGAAGTTCCAGACCTGCTGAGCTGCACCCAAGCTCAGAACATCAAGTCAGGGCAGCCTAGTCAGTCCTGCCCCTTTAACAGCAGCCGAGGATGGCAGGAGCCTAGGTGGTCCTAGAATAGGATTCAGTACAGAGACAGTCACTGGCGATTGCCTGGGAGGGGTCACTGTAGGCAGGTCTGGGGCTTGTATAGCGGGCAGAGCATGGCCTGACTTCCTGTGGAGATGACTCCAGGAAGACATCAGGTGGCAGTGGTGCTGAGGCCACAGCAGAACAGGGTGTGGAGGCTTTGTGGGAATGTGGGCATGGGAGAGGGGCTGGGGGAGGGGCTCCAGAGCTGGGGGACTGGGGCCAGGGAAGGCTATCGGGAGGGGGCTCTTGCCAGGTGGTCTTAATCTCTCCAGTGAAATAGGAATCCTGGGGCGGGTGGGGGAGATGGGAGCTGAGACAGCTGTGGGACAGGGGACTGTCCTGACAGCTCAGGGGCCCCAAGTCAGAGTCCCTGTTTGTAGTGCCTTCTCCCTGGACCATCCTGGATCCCTACAGAAATCTGGATCATCCCAGGCTAAGCTGGTTCTGCCATCTCTTCCGCTACAGGCTTTGCTACAAAGATTTCCTCAGCTAGGAGGACCTGGCATGCAACCATGCATGGGGATCTCCAAGGCAGGCCAGGGACTGGGTCTGTTCTGCTTCTGTAGAAGTTACTACCCCATGTGGCTTCCCACTAAGGTGTTAAAGGCTCTGGGGTGATGTGAGGTGCCTTTGGTCAGGCATGGACCCTCCAGCCTGCCCCAGTCAGCTCAACCCTGGGACTAGGATAGAGGGGAGGGTCCATCCTACTTAGTCCTTGGTCTTTTCCCCCCCAAAGCATCCTCCTAGAGATGGGGAAACTGAGGCTGAGAGGAGGAGCTGGCCAGGCGGTAGGAAGGGAGGGTCAAGACAGCACAGAGGCAGCATCCTTCTGAGTGTGCTTTGTACCAGCTGTCCTAGGAAGACAGACAGGTGGACAGGAGCCTTTATTGGAGTCCCAAAGACAGTCCAGCCCCTCCCTCCTTGGTGTCTGCCAGGACCCAGTGACCAGAGGCCACCCCACAGTGTGTGGGCGGGCAGGCGCCAGGCTGTCTCATGCTTCACTGGGAACAAGCAGGCCCTGAGGCTTTTGGGAGCAATTTGCCCATTGAAGCTGGAGGTCAAGGCACACCTGAAGAAACTGAGGCAGCACTCCCTTAACAAGCCAGCAGGGAGCAGCAGGCCTGGCAGTTGCTCCAGATAGCACCACATGGACTTTCTGCATCACCTGTTTGCTGAGTCCTGGATCTCATGTGGACTACCCCTGGCTCTGTCCTGTTCTGTGGTGAGACGCAGATCTTGGGATTGCGCTCTGGAGGCTGAGGACTCTGGCCTCTGTTCTCATGATCCTTTGCTCTCTGGGACCCTCAGGACAGCTCTTATCCCCACAGCATTTGCCGGTGTGTCTTTTTCCTTCCAGGCTAACTCAAGGTCCCCAAGATACCAAGGCTAGGGACTGGACTCACATCTGAGAAGTGTGCAAAAGGAAATGAATGTTTTGGCAAGTGACCTCGAAAACCATGAGGGAGTGGCCCAAGAGGCCGATTAAGGCAACACTGATGAGGTGGAGCTGGAGCTGTGTGGCCTGGGGGTGCAGGGAAGTCCCCCTTTGTTTGAGTGAAAGCAGAACCAGACTATGGGTCTTCTTGCTCCAGAACCCTCAAGTTAGCACAGGAAAGGTACCCCTGTAGCTCAGGTCACTCCCACCGGAGCTCTGTACCTGAACATTGTATGGTTGTCACGCCCACCTCCCAAGGAACTTATGCAATTGCACACACACCTCACAAACATTTGCTCTGAGCAGCCAGGGTTTAGCAGTTTTTACTTTTAGAGTAGCCAAATGTATTTAAGTCTTAAACCAACAGGTAAGATAGTATGTATGTATTGTATGATACAGCACACTGAGGTGTGTATGTGTGCCCTGTGGAAATGTCAGATGCAGCCAGCAAACGCATGACCTTAGAGAGTTACAAAATCTGGTCCTTTGGCATTCTTCAAGAATATGATTTATGAACCGCAGTCACCATGCTGCCCCATAGCTCTCTTCACCCGTCTAACTGCAACCACTCATCCTGGTCCTCGTCTCCCCAGCTCCCCTCAGCTCCCCGAGTTCTGATGACCAGCTCTACTCTAGGAGATAAACATTTTAGAACAGCATAAATGTCCCACTGTGCCTGGTTCCACACATTCCTTGAAATGGTGCCTGGGGCTTCATGCATTCAATGGAAATGCTCTATACACTGAGCCACATTCTCAATCCTCTGTTCAGTCTTCCAAGGCCTTTCCAAGAGTTTTTGTAGGTTTGGGGTGGCTGTTTGGTTTTGCTGTTGAGCTCTTTGGGCTCCACTCCCTCTGTGGAGAATCGCCGGCACTCTGTGGCTGCTCACAACTCTTTGTTGGCGCAGAAGCACCTAGCTAGGTGGCATCCCTGCTGTCTACTTTTGCTGTCTATGAATTTGACAACAGCTCTTAGTCTGGGGAGATGACACGGGGTAGACACACCCTGAAAACACCTGCAGAGCTATCAGAAGGCTGTGTTCATGTTGAAGCAGTCCTTGGGGAAAGGAAGAATGTTCTGAAAGATTCTCATGAAAAGGTGTGCTTCCCAGAAGCCCCCCTTTCCTGTGGGCAGCAGGACAGCGTCATAGAGATTAAGGTAACAGGCATCATCCCGACCCAGTACTTCCTAGCTTTGCCTCCTTGCAACAGAGCCAGCTTGGGGACACTGGTCAAACTCTAGTCCCTGTGTCAGCATCTGTCCCAGGAGCAGAGCCCCACCAATGCCTGCCATAGACTCTGAGCCACACTTTCGCTGTATATAGACTGTCCTTGGTAGCCCAGGACTGGAGCTGTATAGTGTGATCACATGGTAGACGAGGGACTAAGATCAGTTTCAACACTGCAGTGGAAAAAAAGAAAAGAAGGAAGGAAGGAAGAGAGGTAGGGAGGAAGAAAAGAAGGAAGGGAGGGAGGAAGGGAGGAAAGAAGGAAGAAAGACAGGTATGGAGGAAGGAGGGAAGGAAAGAAGGAAGACAGGTAGGGAGGAAGGAAAGGAAGGGAGGGAGGGAGGAAGACAGGGAGGGAGGAAGGAGGGAAGGGAGGGAAGAAGGAGGGAAGGGAGGGAGGGAGGAGGGAAGGGAGGGAGGGAGGAAGGGAGGAAGGAAGGAAGACAGGTATGGAGGAAGGAGGGAAGGAAAGAAGGAAGACAGGTAGGGAGGAAGGAAAGGAAGGAAGGAAGGGAGGAAGGGAGGGAGGGAGGGAGAGAGGGAGGAAGACAGGGAGGGAGGGAGGGAGAGAGGGAGGAAGACAGGGAGGGAGGGAGGGAGGGAGGGAGGGAGGGAGGAAGGAAGGAAGGAAGGAGGAAGGGTGAACACACACAGAAGGGACACAGGAGGGACACAGAAATGGGAGCCTGTAGCCCTGGCTTACCAGGGGGCTGAGTTGAGAAGTCACTTGATCCCAGAAGCTCAGCATCAGACCAGGCAACAGAGTGAGATCCCATCTTTAAAAACCACTCCACACCCCCACACATGTCAATGTATGATGTCCCCCCCCCAGAGCTTGATGATAACAGACAGGGGGCTGGAGAGCCACTCAGCGGGTAAGAGCATGTGCTGTTCTTGCAGAGGACCAGAGGTGGGCACCCAGCACCTATGTGGTGGTTCATGGCTGTCTATCACTCAGGTTCCTGGGGATCCAACATCTTTTTCTGGCCTCCTTGAGCACTGTACTCACATGGTATATACACATGCATGCAGACAAAACACATACACATAGAATAAAAATATATACATCTTGAAAAAAACTAAAATGATCATTGAATCTCAGTACACTAAATAACACTTGTTCCATACACTTCGTATGCAGACACATGCATAGCTGAATCTTCATTTGATACAAATAACAGTTGGATAAATTAGCAAGTGTGGATGCTGAAGACATTGTCCCAGGGTCTGGATACCAGATATGCATATGTTACCGCTTTTAATGTAGCCTCGTGTATCCCTGGCTCTGACTCTAAGGCTGAAAGCCTCTAAGCCAGTGTCCAGGCCCTAGTAGCCCTACCTCTCCAAAATATTTAGTCTTTGTCCCAGTCCTCATCCCCAGAGTAGCTCCCATGCCAGTGTGGACAGCTAGGATCAAGCATCTTGGATTTCAGATACAGAGACACCCCCCAACTAGTGGCAGCTGACACCTGAATCCACCCTACCCAGTGGCCAGGAACAGGGGTGAGTTGAGTGACCTGGCTAAAGACAGCCACCATGGGAAACAGGAGAGGTCTCTCATCCTGCTCCCAGAAGGGACAGACCAGGGAAAGGCTGTGGCCATCTACATAGAGCTTGGACTAGCCAGGGGTCCCTCCATATCCCAGCCTGGCCCTGCTCCTGGTGCTCCACCCCTCCTGCTAGCTGCCTGTCCCCCCTCCTGCTGTCCACCCTGCACCCCAGGCAGAAAATGGCATTTCCTTTGGCCCCGCCCCAGGGAGCGGCACAGACCTGGCAAAACAAACAGGCTGCTCCTCCTGTGACTGCTGGCTGCTGACGGATGGCCAAAGCGGCTGGCCGTGCTGATGGACAGCCACTCGTCATGTGTGGGCCAGGCCAGGCCCGCTTACACACAGGAGCAAGCATGAGCTGAGGTGCCGGCTCCACCTACTGAGACTCTTCCAGGGTGGACAACCAGGGGCCTCCTCAGAATCTCCACCTCTAGTGGGGTCTAAGAGTTCTACTCCAGGTCCCTTCTGCAAGTGGGGGACAAGCGGGAGTGTGGCCCTTCAAGACCGAGCTGCCACTGTTGCCCCAGGACACTCTTGGCCATCTGGGCTGAGGTCCCCCACAAAGCTTTACTTACACTCACAGCTACACATGTGAGCAGGCACATGGCCCAGGCCCTAGTAGGGGCTGCTTAGTGCTGGGGTGGAACTGGCATCAGGCGGAGAAAAAAAGGAGGAGCTGAATCCCAGTCGTGTGTGTGTTTGTGTGTGGTGTGTGTGTGTGTGTGTGTGTGTGTCCTGGTGTGCACTCAGAGGGGCAGGGCCTGGGCTGACATGTCTCACAGACCTAGCCACCTACAAAGTTTGCAGTTCCATGTCAGATCTTCTGGTCCTGAGTACAATGATGGATGCCTTGCTGTACAGATGGGTAAACTGAGGCTGAAGCCTATCTGGCAGGAAGTGCACAGGCCCAGGCTGAGGTGGGCACATTTGCTCCATAGCCCCTGTCACAGGCAGCCCTTCCCCCATCTTCTGACGATGCTGGGCTCAAGAGTCTTCCGGTTCTGACCGCTGGTCACCTGTGGGAGTCCAAGGGACCCTCCCCACCCCCGCTTCCCAGCCATACATACAGGCCACCCAGCTGGTGACTGGCTGGAGAGGAAGGGGCAGCTGCAGCCAGGCCTCTGACCCTCCACTGCCCAGCTCCACCGAGGCTTGTCTGGCCCAGAGGAAGCTTCTGAGACCCCTACTTCCTGAACCTCAGAGAGTAGGGCGGCCACTTCCGGCAAGAGCCCTTGGCCCTGCCCTTAATGCCTTCTGCGTGGTCTTTGGTCCCATAGTCCCCCAGTGATGTGTTTCCTGTGATGAGGGGGGCAGTTAAGGCCGAGACCCAGACATTCATTCAGATCCTGGGTCAACAGGGCAGGAAGCTGGGGGGAGGGGAGGACTGAGTTTTGAGTAGCCACCCCTGGAGTTAGAACTGATGGTGGGGCCTGGTGGTGGTCCCTGGATAGGCCCTGGTTACAAGGCAGGGGTTGGTCATGCAGCTGCTGCTTTCATAGGTGGCCAGACTCAGGAGAGCACCCGGGACAGACAGGGAGTCTGTGATGGTTGCTTTAAAGTCATTTTGCCACAAATTAGAATCATTTGAGCTGGGTGTGGCGGCACAGGTCTTTAATCCAAGCAGTTCAGAGACAGAGGGCAGGTGGATCTCTATGAGTTCCAGGCCAGCCAAGGCTGCACAGAGAAGCCCTGTCTCAAAAAACAAAAACAAAAAACAAAACAAAAAAAAAAAACCCAACCATCTGAATAGGAAGTTGGGAGCCTCGCCTCACCTGGAGAACTGCTGGTTTCAGTTGCTGTGGGAGACCCATCTCCCAAGCATGGGCCGCACCTTCTGTTAGCTGCCTGGCAAGAGGAAGATCCCCCACCTTTTGCTTAGTGATCTCAATCTTCCCCAGAGTGGATTGGCTCCGTTACGCCGCTGATTCCTTTACTGTTGGCCAGTGTTAACAGGCTCCCACCATGGACTGGGGACCAGTGGCTCTTCAGGAAATCTCCAGGTCACCAGCCCCAGACTGGGATTACTGAGGAACCTGGTGGGTTGTCACCCTCTCCAGTGTGTGACAGCCACTGTTCCCCATGCTGGGGCACCCAGCCTCTCAGGTGTGGGAAACCAGCTATTACTATTTTGAAGTAAGCTGACTGAATAACTATTACATTTAGTAAACTATACACACACACACATATATATTCACCCGCTCAGTTCTGTTCCTCTACAGAACCCGGACTGATACAGTGGCAGATGATTCCAGAGCAGGGCATGTGTGCAGGGGCGGGGCAGATGGTTAGGAACCTGACACAGGAACCCGGTTGTATCCCTCTGTCTGGGCTGGGTAGCAAGAGGTCTCACAAAAACACTCAGGTCTGAAGTCGGAGGATTCAGATCTACCACCCTGTGGGGTGATGGGCCATCCTGTTCCTCCATGTTGCCATGTGCACAGGAAACCTGGGGTCTAGCTCAGGCTGGCAGAATGGGGTCATAACTAAGGCCCGAGAAGGCAAGAAGTATCCCTGTGTTCCAGTAGAGGTGGTGTGGCTTGTGAGGGACCACTTCCTGTCTAGCCACACCCTGTGAGACAGCTTGGGGTTGGGCCTGGGATTCAGGGTACCCCTGACAAGGTGCAGGAGCTCCAGGGGTGAACAGCTATACTGTCTACCCAAGCCCCTGACTGCTCTCCTGGACCTAGCCTGGACCTCTTAGCTCCCCCATCTTGCTGGGCCCCATGAATCTTCCTCAGCCATCATGTCCAACCTCCACGAGTGACTAAGAGCCCAGTGCCTATTCCAGTCTGACTCTCCTGCTTATACTCTAGCCAGGTCTCTCTTCACGGACCAGCTCAGGGACTGAGGGACCAGCCGTGCAGATATAACCAGTCCTCAGCACTCAGCCTGAGCTAGCAGGCCAGGCTTGGGCAGTCAGCCCAGTCCAGCTGCCCCTGATCTGGGCCCCAGGAGGGGGTCAGCAGCTCAGCACCACCCCTGTGGCCTAAATATAACCCGAGCAGGCGGCTGGCCGGGAATAGAGACCTCTGTCAGTCCTGAGCAGGTGTGGTGGGAGGATAGGCACTGGTGAGTGGCAGCAGGGTGGGTGGGCGGGCAGGCAGCCAGGCACAGGTCATGTGAGTGTCCGGTGGCACAGACTGAGGGTGGAGCTCTGTGTCCTCACAGGACAGCTGGGTGCCCGTCTTGCCTGCTCACCCATGCCCCACGTCTAGGCTGCTGACAGGCTCCCAGGAAGGATGGACACCAAGCACACCAGTGTGGCTTGGCACTGAGGCTGGCCACATTCTGGTCTCGTGGGGACAGGCCTAGGCAACCAGTCAATTGCTGCCACTGAGCAGACTTGAAGTCTGGTCTCTAGACCTGCTCAGTGTTACTTCGTTCTCTACCTCGGAGCTTTCTCTTGCCCCTCTACCCTCAAGCCCCATCTTGCTCTGTATTCTTGTCCTCACGCTCTTCCATGACAGCCCCCGTCACGGCCCCCACTTCATCTGGTCACCCTGAGTCCCTTGGTTCCCTCTACTGCTTGGCCAATGTCTCTGGACTTGTGTTCCAGCCTCCAGCTCACAGGTAAGGTCCTCTGAGCCGTGTGCCACTGTCCCTAGGATTAGGGCCCATCCTGTCCACTCTCAGACAGCATCCTGGACTTTAGATCCCGTCAGGACCGGCCTCCCAAGGCCAGCACCACCCCATCCATGGCTCTCTCCAGCTCTAAGAATCCTCCGCACACACCTTCTCTCTTCTTCTGGGACTAGGGTTCTCAAACACCCTGAAAATCACCGTCGAGATCTGGAAGACACGGAGCCTTCTTGATTTCTAAGTGTGCAAAGACCCTGGAGCAGGGATGACGGTCACTGGGGAGACAGAGACAGAGGCAACCTGAGGTGTAGCCAGGATCGAGAGGTCCCAATTGGAACAAATAGGGACAGCAAGAGTGGTAAGAGGGAGAGACCCATTCAATGTGCCCCAGACTGCTCTGAGGGGTTTGTTGATTGAATAAGGGAGTGTTTGTCCAGGCTCTATAGTGTTCCTAGCTCTATACTCACCATGTGTCTGAATGCCAGAATTGAGCCTTGTGTCCAGAGACTGTGGTCTGAAATGAATCCTGAGGAGTCGGTCCTGTTTGCCCAGCTGCAGTGACCTTCTGACAGCTCTTGGACACAGTGTGATGGGCGGCTTTCTCCCGAGAGATGAACAGCTGGAATGCTGGCCTAGCTGGCCTTGCTTTCCAGGGTGCCAGGTAAGACTGCTGTCCTGAAGAAGCATAAGCAGGGGGCTTGGCAGGACACACTGTGTTGAGGCTGTCCCTCCTGCTAGGCTCTTGGGACCCTGAGAGGGGGAACCCCAGCTCCTGGCCCTGCCCATACAGGCCTGGGTAGGGGCTGTGGTATGAGCTTGTTTGTTCTTCGGCCCGTCTTTCCAGTTTGGAGTCTGGGTGTGCAAGTGGGGCCAGGGGCCTAGACACAAGGAAAGGGGCTCTGGCAGGGTGTGGGTGAGGGGAGGGGTGGGACCACTGCCAGCCACCCTCCCTTACCACTCCGAGCTATCTACCAGCTGGTGTCCTGGAAGTCAGGTCCCTGTGAGGGCCCCAGGTCTATGAACCATCTGATCGAGAGGCCTTAGAATTTAATTCAGGTTCCTCTGCTTAGTCCTTACAGGGCTTTTGGCCTCTGTGTTCCTCTGAAGGGGACCAAGAGGGGTCTACCCGCTTCCTCCTCCTGGACCCCCAAGTCCCATTTTCTCTGTCTCTTCACCATTCCAACTGCAACTTTCTAAGCACGCCCTCTCCCTTCCAATGACGTCCTGCCCTTTGCTAAGATCTACGTGGAAAAACCAAGGCCCAAGGGACGGAAAATGTGGAGGAAGGAGATGGCAAGGGGCAGCTGTGACGCTGAAGCCACACTGGCTATGGGACACCTGGTTTCCAGTCTGGGGACTCTGCAGGTATAAGTCCCAGATAGTCAGGGTGTGCCCAGGCACTACGAAATTCTGGCCCGTGAAGAGTTCAAGAGCTTGTGCAATTGGCTGGACCAAGGTCTGTGGACAGCGTCTGTCCCCAGGGTAGAAACAGGGCAGCAGAGGCCAGTGTGTGTGCTGCCCCCACCTGCCAGCGACCCTTCCTTTAGACAGCTCAGAACAGCTAGACTTCAATGTCTACCCAGTGTTTACAACACCAACTTCAGAACTGGAGGAACTGAGACCCAGGGGCATCACATACAGCAGGACAGCAAAATAATGATGTTGGCAGGCCTGTCCTGTCCAAGGTGCGGGGGTCTCTTGGGGACACAGGGGTGACAGGTCCCCTTGGCACAGGAGGACTGTGTAGCAATGGTCAGGCCTGGCATGCCGTGCAAACTAAAAGAGCAACAGATCCAGGAAGCCATAGTTTCAGGTCGGTGATGATGCCCAGCATCATTGGAGGCTGTGCTCAGGCTGGCCAGCAGTCTCTGGGGTCTGTCTACTCTACCGCAGCCATCCAGAGCTCTACCCTGCCTGCAGGTCATGGGGTTGGGGCAGAGAGTTAAGGGAAGCACCAGCTAGGGTAGCTTAAGGCCCTGGAAAGGCTGTCCTCTTTCTGGGCCTCAGTTTCCCCATTTGTAAAATGGTGAAAATAGCCTAAGAAGGGTTGTGGGCTCATGACTTATGGGTAAGAGTGTGAGCCAGCTTTGTCAGTCAAGTACTTATGAGGAACCCAACCGTGTACTCTGAGGACCAAGGTCTGGAATAGTTGGGCCTGCTAGGATAGTCTACCCTAGAAGAACTCCCAGAGTAACCATCCTCTCTTGGTATGTATCCACACTCCCAGATGGACTTGTGCTGATCCAGCCTTGAAACATATTTTAAGATTAGACCCTCTCTGGCCTTGATGGCACTGATCCCAGCGCTCCAGAGGCAGAGGTAGGCAGAGCTCTGAGTTTCAAGCCAGCCTGGTCTATGTGGTGAGACCCTTTCTCAAACAGACAAAAGGTCAGACCCTTGTCTTTTGACTGCGCTGCCTGATCGTGCATTGTCCCCCACCAATATGTGATGTTCTGCCCTTCAAGACTGGCTGGAAGGAAGGTGGACTCAGGGAGCCCCTAGACAGAGGCCTGGAGCCAAAGCAAGACTGCAAGCTCCTCTCTCACCCATGCCCCTGAGGTGAAGAAGGCTGCCCTGTCTTCCTGTCACTATGGATCAGGCTGCAGCACAGAGCACCACTTTCTTGCCCATAACCTAGACAGACATCACCAGTGGATCTTAGATCTCCTTCCTTCTTGGATGGAAAGCTTCACATTGCTTACTTCTGAGCTCCAGAGAGTTCCTGCCAGTGATCCCAAACCAGACCCTGGACATTGAAGTCCCTACCCTGATGGTACCTGAGAGGGGGCAGTTGGTTGTACACTTGGTTCTGGGCCAGCCCTAGTGTGAGTTCAAGACTTCTGACAGCCTTACCTGGGCTTGGAGACCTGAGAGAGAGACCGTCAGGCTGCAAGCCCCACCGGGTCTTCCTCTTCTGTGCTCAGGGAGCTCCTGTAATCCATGCTCCCTGCCGTCAGAAACTGCCACCCAGGGAACAGAGGGGCCGCTGGGGTCTGTTCTTCCGTGCTGGCCCTGCCCCCATGAGGCTGAATGGATGCCTTGGCACAGCTCGGGGGGGGGGGGGGCAGAAACATTTGCTTTAAGTCTTAAAATATCAGGTTCCCACATGGCGGGACTTCCCTGGGGGCTGGCAGCAGGCAGGAGGGATTTGAGAGTAAGATTCCCCTTCTGGCCCCGCCCCCATTGACCTCCACTGAAGCCAGGCAAATGTGGGTAAGCCAGCTCAGCTTCCATTCCCCTGCTGGGGGTGGGGTCGGGGAGCAGGCGGTGGGAAGGGGAAGCCTCTGGTTTACCAGTTCATCCCAGCTTCTTTGATGCCCTCCATCTTCTTCACAATGGTTGGTCTGATGGAGGCCAGGCCCTGGCACCTCAATATTCCTCATAGTTGAAGTTTGATTCTACAGGACCCAAGAACATCTTCAGGTAAAGATGGTTTGGATGAACACTGTGTGCCCTAAGCCTGTGTGCAGCCTTCTCTCGGACAAGAGGCCTGATGAAGAGATGACACCAGGTTAGTATAGGGCTCAATATTCTAAGGGAAAGGTTCATTGGCTCAGAGATCTGGAGGGTACTACCTGGCACCTGGTTCGTGGTATAGAAGGGAGGCTCTGGGTACAGATGAGGGCCTTCATAAAACACAAGGTTGTGTAGGAACTCAGAGCAGGTGTTAGTTGAGAATGTGGCAGGGAACTCTTAGCGACTCAGGTGCTAAGAGCAAGGAGCCCTGCTGTCCAGTCTGGAGGCAGGAGAGTCTCCCCCAATAGCTGGTTCTGCCTCTCAGCATGAAAGCAGCTTCCTCCTCTCCTGATATCCCCAGGGACCATTGCCAGGAGGAAGGCACAGCCCCCACACATCCCCACTCCCTCTCAGACAGACCACCAGCCTTGGCCCTAGGGACTTAACTTCGATGCAGAGCGGGAATTGGAGCCAGGCTGCAACAGCTGGGTCCACTCCTGCATCCCCCGGGCTACCACTTTCATTCCCAGGCCCCCAGCCCATTCCCAGGCTGTATCCATCCCCAAACACACTGCTTGAGATATGGTCTCACAAGGCTTCTAGAGGACCACCAGTCGGGGGTGTTGCCTGCCCTTGGCTACCAGGATGCAGGGCCAGCTGTCTTTAGGCTGGCAGAGCTTTATCCTAGGTTCTCAGGACTGTGTTCACCAGGAAGGCTCTATAGAGAAGAGAGAGAGAGACAGAGAGAGAGAGACAGAGAGAGAGACAGAGAGAGAGAGAGAGAGAGAGAGAGAGAGAGAGAGAGAGAGAGAGAGAGAGAGAGAGAGAGAGAGAGAGAGAATATTACTTAAGGTGTACAAGAGCTTCAGCAGCTCATTCTGGAAGCAGCTGCCCCGAGATTTGTGCATGTATTGAAACAGTCAGTCCTGGTTCCAATATCTTCAAAAGTAAGTAAGGCATGATGTTACACACCTGAAATCTTAGCCCCAGCATGCCGGAGGCTGAGGCAGGAGGATCACAGATTCCAGGCCAGTCTGATCATGTATTGAAGCCCTGTGTAGAAAAACAGAACAAAACAAATGCTGAAGGTATAATTAGAGATAGAACAAACACAGGACTCTAGGTTTAAGGCCCCGCATTCCCCCCAAAGGAACTAGTAAAACAGTATCTATGCTAAACACGAGATTTTGTTTTCATTATTCCACAAACAACTGCAACTGTCTATATCAGATGTCAGTGAACAGGACTTGGTTGAAGGGGTGAGTATCCTCAGGGCTCAGTATCCTTGGGTAGGCGGGACCCAAGGGTGACTTGGATGCTGGATTCTGCAGGACAGCTGCATCGGACTTCGATAGCTGCCGTCCTCTCAGTAGTACTGACAGGTCTCACTAGGAGCCGCTCTAGGGAGCTTTAGATGGCTTGATCCTGTCCTAACCTCACTGTCTGGCAACTGGGGATCTTCTGCCTAGCCAGAAGATGGTGCCGAGACACCGAGGGCCTGCAAGCTGCTGTTGACCCATCCGTCAGAAGATTCCAGTCACAGCAGCGTACTGGGCTGTCTGCCCCTCTCAGGTCTACAGTCGCCATCTCTCTGACATTGACTGGACATCTTTAATGGCTGCCTAGGACCTGATTAGCTGCTCAGTCTACTTGGTGTTTCTCACCACCTCCCCAGCTAGGACAAGCCTCCTTCTCACAGGCAGGGAAACTGAGGCCCCAAAACATTGTAAAGATGTGGCTGTGGGCAAGCCTTGAGCGATAGAGGGGGGAGGTATTCTGTGCTTGTCAGGCATGGCTGCTCGGTGACCCAGAGACAACATGAAGATAGGGAAGGGGCCAGAGATGGACCCCAGAGACCCATACTACATCCTCACTGGGCCTTTCAGCTTTCTCAGTCCCAGGGACCCAGGTTCAGTGTCTTGGGGTGGGTGGGAAGAGGGTCAGAGCCTTGCAGAGGATTAGGAGATCGTTGGCACCCCTGCAACCTGAGCTGCCGCCAGCTCTGGGAATGGGCGTCTGTCTCTACGTAGCCTCCTGGATCCCGGAGAAAATCCTGGAGGCCGAGTTAATACCAAGACCAATTTTTATTTCAACAAAGTTAATTCTCAACAATGTGACACAGAGGCGGTGGGATTAACCTGCTGAGGGGGACGGGATCCTGACAGGACAGACACTGCCTCTCCCTTCCTTTTACTCTCCAGCTGTCCCCAGCCAGGCGAAGCAACTGACCAACGTACAGAGCTCCTGTGGGGCCCCTCTCTGCCCCCAGATGGCCCTGAGGTTCTCTGATCACCCCACTTTCCCACTTCCTAACAAAGGCTGGTCCATCTCCCCTCTGTGGCCTGGGCAGGCAGGGCTCAAGACGGTCTCCTGAGGACTGGACGTCCCCATCCAAGCCCAGAGGAGCCTGGCCGTGCCCACAGAGGCTACCTCCCCACCTCAGAGGCTACCTCCCCACCTCTTGGGGTGCAGCGGCCAGGCTTGGAGGAATCTGTTGCAGCATTGTGGGCAGGATTCAGGGTCTGGGTGTCATGGGTGACACCTTGTGTCAAGAGATGGCCTCTCCTGACCTGTCTAGCCACCTGGAGACCCTAAAGAGCAGAGGAAGGAAGACGCTGTGTATGAGGGGAGTGTGCCCTGCTGACCGTGGCTGAGCACAGGCCTGACCGGCAAGCTTTCCCTGCAGCTGGAAATAAATGATCTGGAGGCCATGGAGGCTAAAGGAGGGTCTGGGGCCCTGTCAGAAATTCCCGCTGACGATGACCACATGAGGGCTGCGTGGGGCCAGGGCCAGTTGGGCTGCTTGCTTTCCTCTCTCTGTTCAGGTCTGTCCTACCCTCTGTCATACCTGGCTACTCCGGCCTGGGAGAGTGCTTACCACAGCAGACAGGCCCTTGGCCTCTGTATGCCTGTGCCATCTTATTGCCCTGCAAACCTGAGTCGGTGCTCAGTATCAGCAGGGGCACTGGGTGGGCACTGAGGGAGACCCATAATGAGGGGACAGACAGACAGGGCTGAGGGACAGAGAAAGCAATGATTAGAGAAGATTGAGGCGCTCCGAGTATGCCCACATTAGTCCCTGGTCTTGCTCTGTGGGTACCGCTTGAGATGAGTGGAGGCCCAAGGGTACTCGCCGACAGACCAAAGTCAAACCAGATGGGCCAGGGGCCCCGTGGGGCAGGCGAGCCATTCGTCACCGTTATCTGCCCCGCCGCCAAAATCACAAACACATTTTTTAGTGAAGGACCGGCTGCCACTGGCCTGCGGGCCCTGATGCCGCCCAGCTGTGGCCACTCTGGGCCTGGAGCCCAAGAGAGGAGTGCCCAGTCCTGGGGCCTGTATCCCCGGGCTGTGCTCTATTGCTTAGAGGGAGAGACAGAGGGGCCCTAGGTGGAGGTGAGGTGCTTTCTCAGAAGGCTGGTGGTCCAGGGTTGGGGGAGTGACCCAGAGACAAAGGCTGGGTTAGGGGTGGTGGTAGCTATCACCTGTCGCTAGGGCCCCCTCCCCCAGCTGTGGCCCTTGAGCCCCCCTCCCCCAACTGTGGCCCTTGCACAGACAGGCTGTGTGTCCTACCAAACCAACAGGACCCTAAGCTGCTTCAGCTGGCCTAGTCTCCGCTGGGCCAGGCTGTGCGGCATGGGCAGGGATGTGGGCCTCCGGGGACACCTCTGCTCAGGTCCACAGATAGGTAAAGGCAAGGCTCACTTTCCATCTGGTCATCTCCGCCTCTGCTGGTATCCTGTGCAGCCTAGCACCCTGGACCCCTGGGCAGGCCCCTGGGGCAGGGGGTACCAGGAGAAATGGCCTGTGACGGGGTGGGGGGTGGGCGTCCCCAGGAAAGCAAACAGTGTCAGCCGCTAATGAACGGGAACCAGGCCTGGGGCCGAGGGCCTGGGGAGGGGCCCCAGCCATCGCTCATCCTGACAGCAGGCGGTGCAGGGGGGGGGGGCGGGTGGAAGGGTTTAGTTAGGACTAGAGATGGGGAGCCTGAGAGCTGACAAAGGATCCCCCAGAGACCCAACCCTACTCACAGATGGATGGACACACAGGCGGACAGACAGGCAGAAGGGGAGTCAGCCAGGCTCCTGCCCCCAGCTGGGGCCCCTCAGGACCTGGCTAGCTCCATCATCCCCCTGTCCATACCTTAAACCCAGCAGTCACCCTACCCCCAGATCTGGCAAGACAAAGGGGGTGTCCAGACTCAGGAGCCCCACAATACATTCTGAAGAGCAAGAATACTGGTATCTTGGCCCTCTACTCCATACCAGTATGGCCTTGAATGGGTGTTCCTCGGCCTGAGTCTACACAGATTTACAAGTCCAAGGCAGCCATGCAGCGCTCTCTGTGCTGACTGCACCAGCACCCTCCTCTCTGTGTGCACTCTCCGCAGCCTTCAACCCTCTCCCCCTCCCCAGTCCTTACCCAATGCGGTTCCCAGCAGGCCCTGCAGCAGGCAGTGAGCTCACTCAAAGCCCAGGGAAGACAGTCTACCACACCTGCACCCCCATCTCCTGGGCAGGAAGACTGAGGAGAGCAGGAGGGTGGCTCGTCCCTCCCTAGCAAATAAGGCTCCTGGCTGGTGGCCAGCTTCAACTTTGAGCAATACCCATGCAGAGCTGACCTCTCACTGGCCAGCTCTTAACACCCCAAAATGTCTGTTGCTGAGGTAGGTCTGACCTTGAGTGGATTCCAGAGCCTCTTCTGGCCTACCCCTGTAACACCACGAAAGCCCAGTGGTGTGGCCTGGAGGTGTGTCTGCCCTGGAGGTGTCCCAGCCTGGAGGTACAGCCATAAATTCACACCAGCAGCCGCTGGAGGGATAAATGTGTCATCAACTGCAGGATTTACGAGCACACCCCTGGCCCACAAGGCAGAGAAAACAAGAGTGTACATACACATGGTGTGTTAGGCAGGGACAGGCTGCTGCCTGGGGAGTGTACTGTGGAGGTAGGGCCTGGTGGGTGCAGTAGAGATGGACGTGGATCACAGGAGGAGGAAGGGGGTGCAGGGGCACATAGCATGGCATGGAGGTCCAAATGCATCCAGTGCTGTGCTTACATACGCTTGGATGGTGGCCCAACTAGCATGTTGGAGACACAGAGTCTTGCCGGGCATAACCTGCGTGGCTAACTGATGGCCTTGACCCACCCTTGGAGATGTGTTCTTTCTCTGGGAAGAAAAGACCCGGAAGGGGCTCACAGGAGGTCGCATGCACGGAGTATCTATCTGCTCAGGACCTCTGCCTACCAAGACAGGCCCCATGGAGGGGGGTGGTAGGAGATGAAGGGACAAACTGCGTAAGAGACAAAGACAGAGGTAGACTATGTGAGTGTCAGGAGACTGGTGTCAGGCAGACAAGGACAGGCTATGCCTCAGACCTGTTTGGGGATCTTCCTCCGTGGGGCTTGACTAGCCCTGGAGATGGGGGAGGCCCGCAAGTCAGCCCTGTCAGCTGGCCACTGAGCAGAGGCAGACAGTAGCAACAGGAGAGCAGGGCTCCTTTGTTGTAGCCCCCAGGACCACTGCATACCAGGACATGGGGTAGCTCCAGGCTTCCGCACTGTTGGCTCCAACCGCATCTCTGTTTCTTGTCATCTGTTGCTACTGAAGCAAGTACAGTTTCCCGGCCCTGAGGTCTTGGGAAAGGCTACACAAACCCTCTAGAAGCACCCCAGGAGAACTCTCAGCAATGGAATCTGGCCTAGACTTAGGCTGTGGCTCATTCTCCTTGTGAGTATTGGTCAGCACTTCCCCTAGGAATCTCATGCTTCGGTCAGTCCTCCTGATTTTGCTCCAAGGATCTTGGGAGTGGGGTCTTCTGGGGCCATTCTGGTGGAAGGGTTGATTGATGTCCAGGAGTAGGCACAGCACAATCATGGTGTCCCCTAATAAGGAGACAAGGGCCCCCGACTCTCAAGACTGGGAACCCCAGAACAGCTACCTGCCAAAGTTGGATTTGCTCAGTAGGAATTTCTGAGACCAGACACGGACGCTGGGATCCACAGTCCAGAAGTCCCTAACCAGGGATCCACAGAGTACAGGTCCACTAAACAAGGACTAAGAAGAGAACTCAGGGTCCCCCTAACATCTTGCTGCATATCACCCACAGGCGAAGTCCGTGGTGTTTTGTGTTCCCTCAGCCCCTACAGGGAGCTGGCCTGTGCTTTTCTAGCCCGGGCGCCCAATCTGCGCTCCCACAGGAAGGTGTCACAGCCTACAAGAGAAAGCACCTCCGTGAGTGCGCTGCTGCTTACAGTCAACAGCAGGCGAGCTGAGACAGGTGCGGTCAGTGCTCCGCCCCCAGTCCTGCTCAGACAGAAGCCTCTTGGTGTCTGCGAGGACTGGCGGGAATTCTTCTAGAGCATCTTTAAATAAACAAAGCCCAGAGCAAAGCAAACCCATACAAATCACATCACAATAGATTCCAACGCTGACACCAGCTGAGCTCGGCCTTTGGCCTGCCTGCAAACACTTAAAGCAGAAGTCCCACACCCACCGCCAGGGACTGGTTGCCCCGAATAGCTCAAGGCAGAGGCCTTGGACAGCTCCTCCAGCTAATGCTGCCTGGGGTTCTGCCTCTATCTCACGGCAGCTCCTCAGCCCCCACTGTGACCTTCCATCAAGGGATGCTCCCTCCCCCCAAGTTTACCCACAGAATCCAGTCATGAGAATCAGCTGCAGTGGGGGAGTCATTTCTCAGAGGTTCTGCTCACACATTCTGGGGAGCCATTGGGCCAAGCTGGCATGGCACTTGGCCAAACCTTTCAAGTGTCCCTTTGTGATTCAGAAGAAGACAGGGTCACACCCTAAGTGGAGATAGGACAGGCTGGTTACTGTCAAAGGTGCCCTTGCACCTTCTCCTGCCACACATGGGTCTGCCAGACCTAGAGCTCCTGATCTGTTTGGCCTGAGTAGACCCACAGCCAGATGACCCCCACCCCTGCCAGGGTTACTGCAGTGACAGCAATCCCAGGAGAAGGGGCAGCTAGCCCCATGGGAGTTGGAGCATCCACCTTCATTTGGGTTTAAGGCCAAAAGACCTGAGCCCTAGCTCCAACTTCCAGCATCTACCCTCACTGTCCCTCTCCTGAGATGCTTCTAGCGCCTGCTTTGAGGGTTTCCTCTGAAGGTCAAGGCCCAGGCCAGTCACAGCCATTCGGTGCCTTCGAACAATCCTAAGTGTTCCCAAGACCTTTTCTGAGAAGGAGCCCCTGGGATACCCTGAACCCCATTCCAGAGACAAGTTACAGGGGAAATCTGGGGTTCTTGTGCATGAGTGGCCTTGACTCCACACCTGGGTCCTGAAGGAAGCTCTGTGGGGGCTGTGGAAACAGGCAGAGGGGTTAGAGCCTGGTCTGGGCGCCCACCAGCCTCTCCTACTGACTCCAACTGACTTCACACCTGCCTTGGTGTATGTTGGGGAGGGTGGCTTATACCTGGAGACCCTACTCAACTCATCTCCGAGTACTCTGCCCAGCCCATCCTCAGGACTCTGGGTAGGGGAAGACACAGGAAGACGAAGACTGGATGGAAGGAGACATTTCCTTGGACAAAGCAAACTTCTAGAGACGGCTTCACTGGGCAAGACCTGTTGATCTCACAGGTTCTGTGGGACCAGAGACAGGCGAGCCCCCGTGGGTCCTCCTAAGGAGGACACACCACTCCTCGTGACTTTTCCTGTCTTTGAGAGAAGAGGGCAGCAAGCATGAGCAGCCATTAGGACAGCACAGGCTGTGGGGGGCTCCAGGCTAGACTGTACTGGCCAGGAAAGGTTGGGGGCTGGGAGGTCTCACAAGAGCTATTTAAGGAGGGAGAGACACAGCCAAGGCCAGGCCCAGTCACTAGGATCAGTGACCCCCGAAGACCCTCACTCTACTGGGGGCACTACTCCAAGTGCCCCCTACTGATTTATGGTCCTCCCGGGGGAACTGAAGTTTGCAGCAGAGGCCTGGCTCACCACCCCCAGTTGGGGTCAGTAGGGTGGGGACGGCTCTCAGCTGGTTTCCAGATGGGGTTTATGGAAAGGGTACCTGGGGAGCTCAGACACCCCAGCAAGGACTGGCTGGTGTCAGCCGGCCTCCTGCTCTATCCTGTCTCCCATCTCTGTTCCAGGCTGTGTCTCTGTGATACACAGCTCCTGCAGCCCTTCTTGCCCACCAGTTAGCCCTGGGTGGGTGGGAGTGGGAGCTGGTGATTTATCACTAGCCGCCTGTCTTCCATCGGAAACGCTGGGGGTGGGCGCAGACACTGCGGTGAGCTATGGGCCACCCACCCCAATGTTGTTGCTCTGTCTGGGCAGCGAGTGCGGGCCTCCCCCCCTTTATGTGGCCTAGTCTGGGGACCCCCACACCTTTCCCAGGGCCTCCTCTTTGTGGTGGCCTCAAGCAGGCCAGAAAAGCTCCGAGGTTTCTTCAGGCTATGGAAGACTTGTGGAGAACCCCAATGCTACGCGAGTCACCAGATGACTTAGAGATGACTGACTGAGCCTCTTTTTCTAAATCGTTGAGCTTCCCCTCATCATCCCTGCTAGAAACGGCGGGAGTCCTGCACCCGCTGTCATCAGCCCCGCTCCCTTGCAACATACACAGCGGGGGGCCAATGAATGTTTACGGAGCAAACATGGGTGGGGGGCGCACCTGGACTGGTCCACGTCCTTCCCGCCAGGCGGAAGAAGTCCTTATCTTTGCGGTTGACCGGCTGTCAGTGCGCCAAAGGATAGGAGGAAGGGGGCCCGCACTCATCTTCTCCGCGTCTGTCAGCGGCTTCGCAGCGCCCTCCTCTCCATCCCCCGAGGGAATGACCTGCCAACCCCTCTCAGTGCAGTTTCGGCAGCCTGGACGGTCCCCTGCTCTCTAGGTGAACTTCCTGGGCATCCTTAAGAGTTCACCCAGGCCTGCACGCTGCGTGCTGAGCACTGCGTCTTTTGCGGATCGCTAGCGCCCTCTGGTGTCAGTCTGGGTCATGGTGCTTGAGGGGAAGATAGGGCTCGACAATAGGCAGTTAAATAAATAGGGCCACAGGCCCAACCTCCGGCTGCACGCGTCTATTTCACGTTGAGAAAGATGCTCTCTGCGGGAGGTCACCGCGCAGCCTCTGCCTAGGTTGGTGGCCTTGAATGGCCTTACTGGGACTCCATCTACTCAGTTCCTTGGTCAGTCGTTGACTGGCTGGCAGCACAGTGACTTGACCTCTCTAAATGCACCTCCGTGCCCGGTGTTAGACTAGCTGAGGCTGGGAATCCCTCAGTTTGAATGAAGTCTTGGGTAAGCTCGGAGGTCACAGGAGAGAGGGCAGATCCACTCCGGTGGGCAAAGGTGTGATGGGTGCAGCTAGTGGGACAGGGGCACAATGGCTGGGCCTTGCTCTAAAACTCAAGTCTTGGGAGACCAAGGGATGGGTGGGCAGTGTGGTGTAGTCACCCCTGACGTCCTGAGCTCCAAAGGAAGGGCCCAGAATCAGCCAGCTGGGGTCTGTATGTGTGTAGCAGTACTTTATAGGCCTTTGAGAGGGGCCTGTGACTTATGTTCACCTGGAAAGAGTCCCAGACCACAGAGGGGACAGGCTGGTGACTGGGGAGGAGACTGCAGGGCAGGTGTGTTGTCTCTGAAGTGGATGACAATGCTGGAGGCTGGGCTGAGGAGGAGGTGTGTGCATTCAGGAGCACTGAGCTGGGACCATCCACTTCCCCACACTTGTTGGAGGCTGAGACCCCAGGCTAAGCACGTGGAGGGTCAGCTTAAGGTCAGGAGTTAGAATTGGAGAACTTTCCAGGCCAATAGGAGGGCCAGCCATTGAGGCCAGGCTGGCGTCTTGACACCAGCCAGTTGTGACCACAGAGGGTCCATCAAGAGGGGTCTCCTGGAGAAATGATGGGTACAGTTGCCCCATTAACCATGCAGCAAGAGGTCCATCCTTCTGTCTGAACACACTGTGTTTCTTCACCAGCAGAGCCCTTGCTTTTGTAGCGACTGTCCTTCAGGATTTCAAAACCCATCCTCTCAGCAAGACCCTGGTCCTGGAGTCTTCAAGCCCTGTGAGCAGTGCGCACTGAGCCTGGGCTCCTTCCTAGGGCTCCTGCTAGGACACATCCTATAGTCCAGGGTTATGTTCTTCTTAGCGTGGAGACATTTTGGGGTCTTTGGTCACTTTCTCCTAGGCACCAAAACTGCCCCCTAAGGGTTCTAAGTGAGAAGGAGAGAGGGACCCCAGGAAGCTTGTCTCAGTTCTGCCCCATCCCAGCCACAGGGAAGGATGGAAGCAGGAGAGGATTCTTAAAGACCTGGCTTGCTCCTCTGAAAAACAGAAGGAACACCCCTTCCGACACTGCATTCAACTGACTTTAAGGTGTTATCTGTGTGCCTCAACCAGGGGTTCTGAGGGTGACAGGCCACCCCTGGGGAGGGTGAACAAAGAGGACACTGTCCCCTGATGCGGTGATAAGGCCGGATAGACAGCACACAGCTCTCTGCAGCCCACAATGGGCCGGATGCCCTGCACCTGCCCACAAAGGAAGGGACGGCTTATGCCTCGCTGTGACTGGCAGCCTCTAGATAGAATCAGCCTACTGGAGGGTCATCTGTCTTGTCCCACAAAGGCCAGGACAAAGGCCATGTCAGCTACAGCCTCCCCGACCTGGTCAGTGGCGGTCAGAGGAGGCTCGGTGCTTTCCTGTGCCCAGACCCAAGGCTCTTCATGAAGATCATCAGGAACAAAAGCTTCCGTTATTTATAGAGGCAACCAGGTGGGATCCCTGAGCCTGGTACCTCCAGGGAGGAAGGTGCCATTCTGCTCATTTGGGCACCCAGACAGGAACCAGACCACCTGGTTTTCCTGCTCCAGAGTGGGAGGCAGACAGTGGGAAACCAGGAAATGGAGAGCTCCTTGTCCCGAGAGGAGCAGTGGAGGAGGAGACTTGTGAGCTGTGAAAGGATGCGAAGGGAACCCTGGGTCAGGCTAGGAATAATATATGTTAAGGTCTAGGCAGGAGGCAGGCAGGTGTGCCACAGCTGGCCAGCAGCTGGGCAGTCATGGAGGGAGGCAGAGACTGGGGTAACCTGTGCTGTGAGGGAGGGCTGAGGCTGCTGCGGCTTGGTGGGCGGGGATGGGAACACTTGGAGGGTCCAGGGGTATGGGAGGAGACCTGGCTCACTCCAGGCTATGTTTCAGAGACTGGTTGAACTCATACCTACAGGCCCTTACATCATGTCTCTAACCTGGCCTTGCCTATCCTTCCAGAGCCAACTCCCCACTGAGATGGCCCATAGAGTTCCAGTGGATCACAAACCACAGTCACCCGTCTTCGAGTCATCCCAACCTCCCTCCGTCTCTGGGTGCTCTTCTAGCTGTGCACACAGTGGGCTCACTGGCCAGGCACACCTCAACTTCCCAGCTGTCCTTGAAAGTTCTCATGGCCCTGGCTTCCCACAAGAATCTCTCCTCTAAGCTGCCCGCCTGTACTGTTTCAAGCTTCCTCAGTGCCAGAGGGACCTCTCTGTCCACAGCATCGTCACTGCCAATGACCTCGAAGAAGCTGGGTAGAGGGAATTTTAACCAGCGGCTTCTGTTTGCCCTATGCCAGTTTGGCAGTGCATGAAAAAACGTCCCCTTGAACAACCTCCTCCCCCAGGCCCTTGCTGGAATTTGGCAAGATCAGGTGGTACAGAACCGCCAGATGGAGAGGAGAAAGGTTTATTCAGTGCAGAGTCTGGCAGGGGGAGACCTCCCTACGCTCTGAAGGCTCAGGGATGTTTCACTCCAGTAGTGCTGGCAGCAGTTTGGCCCCACGTGGATTCGGGCCTGCCGAGTTTGGGTCTGGAAGATTGGGCAAGGGCAGAGGCCGAGGCAAATCCAGGTGAAGGAGAGGATTCTCCAGCAGGGACCTGTAAAGTTTGCAGGTCGTTTGTTGCTCTGGGCCTGTCCTTTCTTAGGATGTCTGCTCGTCCACCAGCGGGTCTGTGAGCGATAACTCGCGGAAGGCGCGGGCGCGCTCACGCGCACGCAACCTCCGCAGGCGACCCAGTAGGAGCACCAGCAGCAGTGCATGTAGCAGCCCGAGGACCAGCAGCGCGAGCTGTGCCACCAGAGACCCCCAGCAGAGCAGGCCGGGCGCGCACGCTGCCCGCAGCTCGTCCTCTGCCACGTAGGGCAGCAAGCGGCCACGCAGCGCTGGAGGCGCAACACAGCGCAGGTCGCGGTAGGGCGCGCGTTCGGGGCGGCCAGCCAGCCAGGCGCGCAGCGGCAGTAAGCGGCAGTCGCAGCGCCAGGGGTTGGCGCCCAGGTGCACTACACGCAGAGCAGGGAGCGCATCCAGAAGCCCAGGCGGCAGTGCGGTCAAGTTGTTGCTGGTCAGCACCAGTTCGGTGGTGTCGGGAGGGAAGGCAGCGGGCAGCGAGGCCCAGGTCAGTCCGCGGCGCCCACAGTCCACGAGCGTACCTGCGCAGCTGCACGGCGCTGGGCAGCCTGCGACTGGGAGGCTGGGCCGCGCTAGCAGCAGAAGCAGCAGGCTCAGCGCTCGGCGCGGCCCTAAAAGAGAAGCGCTGGGATGAGCCGCGAGCATCACCGGGACCGCCGGCGTTGTTCCTCCCTCCAGCTCCTAAGTCCAGCATCCCGCGAATCCGCAGGCGCCTCCACCCCGGCCACCCTACACGCTGGCTAATGTTTCCCTCCAAGTGTGACCCAAACCTTTGCCTGTTGCTGCCCAAACAGAACACCTGACGTGGCTCTCTGTCCAGCAAGCTGCAGACCCAACCCCAGAACTCACAGGAGCCCATGGCGAAAGGACAGCAGCCCAGTTCGTTCTGGAATGGCGATGGCCCGAGACTGCAACAGACCACAATTCTGCTACCAGGCCAGAAATAACTCTGAGCCGGCGCGCAAGGGCGTTGTGGCAACAGATAGGGTACTATCGCCAGGGCCCCGCAGGCAGACCGGGCTTCCGCCCCCGCCCGCTCCCTGGGGCTCATGAAACACTCGGACACTCGCTGCGACGTTCACCAACTTTGTTCTCCTGTCACCAGGACAGGACGCGGCATTCACAACTAAACAAAAACGGAGAATGGGGTGTGTGGGGAGGGGTCATGCGGGTGGACAGATGGAGGAGGCCAAGGGCTGGAATCCCAGCACAACAGAGCTGCTGGGAGGAGGAGAACTTGACCTATAGGTAGATGAAAGTAGTCTAGGCATAGGGTACACCCCGTTCCAACCGCCCCTGGAGTCCTTTAGGTCGACCCAGGAAGGGGCGTGAGCGGTCTAGCGCAACACATCCCCCTCCTTCCTCCTAGACGCTTCTAGGTCTGGGGTCTTCCTAAAGGCCTCAGCCTCCAAACCCGTGTGCTCTGGTCCAGAACAGAGCGTGGTTAAAGAGTGAGGGAAGACCGAGCCTACTTCCGCACACAGTGGGACATTAGCATATGCTTTGTAGCCCACTGGAACCCGCAGAGGGGGCCTCCCAATTCCATTCTGCGGTATTATCTTGGGTAACAGGCCCGAGACCCTGCATCCACGACCCTCCTCTACCCTGGTTTATAGGCCGCTGGGGCAGTGATCTTTTAGGAAGAGAGATCTTGGAGATTATACACAACTTGTTCCCTTTAGACGAGCGGGAGGTGCGCACGGGGGCGGGGGCGGCAGGATGTTGGGGAGGGGCTGTGGTTCAGACCACTCAGAAGCAGATACCAACGACCGGGAAGGGTGGATGCTGAGAATAAATTAGGGTCATCTGGGGGCTGTGGCTCCGTGGCTCCAGGTCTGAACAGTTTGGTCAAAGCCACTTTGGGTTAGGGCTAGGTCCAGGCTGTCTGAGATCCAGATGAACCCAGGGTAGAATCCAGGACAGTCTGGGATCCAGGGATAGGAGGAGCCAGCCCGGAAACCGGCCATCTATCCTTGGCGATGTGGGGCTGGGGCCGGGTGTCACTGGTCTTGCATTTGCTGCTTCATCTTCTGCAACATCTCCTGCATGCGCCTTAGCTGGTAGGTGGGGACGACCCAAGTCAGAGTGAGAAAAGACCGGAGAGGTCTAGCCCCGCCCTCTGCTTCTTCTTCCGACCCTCTCACTCGCAATCATGGCTCCCTCTACATCTGCCTACCTCTTCGTCCTTCATCCTGATGAGCTTCTCTGTCTCTGCGTCCGGGGTGGGCAGTGGGAGGATAGGGATGGGGCTCTCCATCCGGCTGTCCTGTGTGAGTTTGCTGTGAAACGAGAGGGCTGAGCTGTTGGGAGGTTCCGGTTAGGAGGATAGGAGAGGCCTGTCGGGTTCCTGCCAATATCAAGACCAGTGCTGGGCTGATTTAGGGATTAGGACAAAGTTCTGGTGTCTGTTGGACAGGGCGGCCTTCTGTAGCGCCAGGGCCTGGGCCAGGGTGAGGTCAACTCCGCTAGGGCGGCCCACCTGGTCATCTGCTGGATACAGTGGGCACGGTAGTTCTCGTAGTGCACGTCGCATGTCACATCCTTCAGGTCATGCATATGAGTTCGGATTAGCATGTTCCGAAGCTTCACAAAATCGCAGTGCGCCTGATTCTCCACTGTGGGGCAGGAGCGGACAAGGGGTCGGCCTCAGCCTAGGGGAACCTCCTTCCGCGCACCCAGTGCCCCCTGCCTCAACTCACCTTCGACGATCCCCCAGGGGTACAGTCGTCCCCGGACCCGCTGCCCCTTCGCCTCCACCACAGTGTTGCTGCCGATAACAGCGAAGGGCGCACTTTCCTGGGGAAGGGGAGCAAGGACCCAGCCCAGCTCGGAATTGTAAGAACTAGCTCAGAGGCTGAGGGGGAGTGGCCATCCCGGCACTGCCACCATCTCCCTCCCAACCCGCACAGTTCCTCTTCTGGTGCCTCTACTACCCTCTAAAGCCACAAACTCGGCATAGCTCAAAGCCTTGGGGCTTCTGCCAGGCTGTGCATTTCTCTGGCTCCGGATGCTTCCCGGAGTTTCCTCCATTTTTCAAGTCAGAGCAAAGACCATGCTTACTGGTGGATGTCCTGCCTGTCTTCTCCTGGCCCAGTGGCCCCTAGTTTCTGGCTTAGCTTTCAGTCATTACCTTCCTAGCCTCTGAGGTATTCAAAGCAACTGCCCTCTGGAGCTCAGAATCTTGGAAACTAGGGCTTTATACAGCTCTGAGCCACTGTGCTGATTCTTGGAAAGCAGGCCAGAATGGCACCAATAAGTGTATAGTAAGCACCCAAGGGAGGTCCAAGTGATCCACCACAAACTAGACAGGGGTGCAAGGGACTCTTCTCCTTGTGGCAGGGGGTGTAGTCCCTCTTCTCTGTGAACAAACGATTCCCGCCTTGATCATGCTGGACCTGGGTGCCTAACCCTTCCCCAGGGTCTGGGTGGCCTCCAGTGCTTTGCCCCAGTAACCTCCTTTGCCCTCGCGCCCTTCTGCTACGCGCTCACCTTCAGTTCCCGGTCCTGTTGCTTGAAGTCTTCATCTTCATCTGAGTCGCATTCTGGAAACTGGTACACATGGATCCCAAACTTGTCAATCTCCTCCCGTATCTGCAGTAATTGGGCAAGAGCCGTTAGACTCCAGCTCCCCTGGAGTTTTTGGCCAGGCCCCCCTTAGCTATAGAAGACTCACCCTATCCTTCAGCTTCCGGATCTCACTGGGAACCAGGCAGTCGGCTTTGGCGATGAGTGGAACGATGTTCACCTTTTCGTGCAAAGCCTTCATGAAACCCACATCCACTGGCCTCAATCTGCAGAGACAGGATGGAGACAGGCATTGTTGGAAGGCCGCGATGCAGGGCAGGGACACCCACCCTGAGCTGGGTCTCGGGACTGCCACACACCCGTGTCCAAATGGGGAGATAAAGTAGAGGCAGCAGTGCACCCGGTTGTCTTGGATGTTCTTTCGGTTGAGGCCACTCTCGTCGCGGAAATACTGCTCAAACTGCTGGTCCACATAGTCAGTGATGGGCTTCCAACTAGAGGTGGAGGAAGAATGAAGCCAGTTCCAGCCAGTTCCCAGAGCTGCTAGGCAGTGGCGGTTGGGGCAGAGAACCTGTTCCTCACCACTCCGAGTTGTTCACCGCGTCCCCAAAGCCGGGTGTGTCCACAATGGTGAGCTTCAACTTGACTCCCTTCTCCTCTATGTCAACGGTGTGTTTCAGGATCTCCACTGTCTGGTTGATCCGTTCTGCAGAGGTGGGAAAGGCCCTATATGCAGGCCATCTCCCCTTCCCTCTGGGCAGCAAGGAGCCTTATCCTTCCCCACCCTGGTGCCTTGGCCTTTGTTCTGGGCCACTCCTCCTCATCCCCAAATAGGGACCCATGCCTCAAGCAGAGTGACAGGGTGCCCTCTAGGGTTTCTCAGGGCAGGGGTGAGTGGATTGGTGAGGACTGTACCGAAGCTACTCACCCTCAGCACTCAGCAGCTTCCGGTCCTTGTACAGGTCAGTCAGAAAGAGGCTGTGGACAAGAGTGGACTTCCCCAGGCCGGACTCACCTGGCCATAAGGGACAGCGAAAGAGTCAGCTTAGATCTGGGCTGGGCTGACCCATGGCCTCAGAGGCTCCACCCAGAAGTTTGGCCACTCACCAGCCACCATGAGGGTGAAGTCGAAGCCCTTCTTCACTGACTTCCGGTGCACCTGGTTGGGAAGTGTGGCGAAGCCAACGTACTGCTTGTCGATGTCCTGAGGGCAGGGGTGGGGTTGGGGCAGGTCAGGGGCACGTCCTAGATCTTTGGTAGCAGCCCAAGGCCCTGTCTCTTATGTGGCTCAGATGAGCAAATAGCACAGCCCCCAGCAAGGGCCATTTCATCATCAAAAATGGGGTGAGGGCTGTAAAGCAAAGGCCGGAAGGAGGAAGGTAGGTGAGGGGGTGGCAGGAAAAGGCACCCCCACCTCAGCCTCAGCAGAGACCCGAGACTGGAGTGGGGAAGAGGGAATGTCAGCCCCACAGGGGTGTCCCCCCAGGTGGATGGTGGGAGTCGGTACTGAGACTCCAGAGGTGGAAGCAGCTAGACCTCATCCCCAGAGTATCCAGGGTGGGTGGTTTGTCTGGCCCAGATCCAAGCTTGGGGGTGGTGGTTCCTACAGCAGCATCCGAGCAGGGGCTATTTATAGACTGCAGTGCCGAGCCTCCCCCGCCGCAGGGTCTGCGGTGCCTGCACCCATCTCTAGTGGACATCTGCCCTGGGAGCCCCTGCCACCTTCTCTGGTAGCCGGAGGATCCTGGCCAAGCAAGCGTGCACACATGACCCACATTCCACCCTATCTCCACACACACACCTTGAGCCGCCTCTGGGCCTGGGTGCGCGGCGACAGCAGCTGCTCCACCAGGCGGTCCTGGGGTGCTGCCAGTGAGTCCATCGTGGCGACCCTGCGGGCCCTGCAGGCCTTGTTCCGACCCTACACCGGGGTCAGGCCAGTCGGGGCCAGCGATCTCGAGAGATTCGCGCTGGGTAAATTTGCTCTTAAGCCCTCTTCTGACTCGGGTTTTGAAGACACAAGAACTGAGACCGGAAGAGGGAGCGTCGCCTACCTGGTAGGCCGCTGACCTCAGAAGTCGTGCGAGCCATTCCCCTGTCTCAGCGCAAGGACGCGAGCTGTGGCTCAGCAGCGGCTCGCGCACTGGAGCCCTAGGCGGGGCTTAGCAGGCTCCCGGCAGCGGTGGTGGGGACCGCCCCGCCCGCCGTCGCCGGGAAACGGTCGCTTGGAAATTGGGCCGCAGGCGGAGCCTCGAGAAAACGGCTGCGGAGGGCAGGGCCCAGCAGAGGCGCGCGGGCGGGGGCGCCGCGTGGACCTGGAGCGTAGCCGTGGCACCCGAGGTCGGGTCCAGACCGTCGGCAGGCGAGTTGTCTGCGGTCGCGGACCTGCCTCCCGGACGCCGCGCGGCTGCCGCCCACCAGAGGGCGCTGCAGAACGCTCCGGACCCACGCGCAACCGCGCGGGAACCAGCCCCGGGCAACACCTTGCTCCCTCGCACTTCACCCGAAACCCCCGAACCGTGCCATGGAGACCAAACAACCCACGGACACGCCCATCCCCACTACCTGTGGGCTCACTCTTTCCTAACATCCGCGCGTGTGTGTGTGCCTGTGACTGGGGGAATTCTTTTCCCGCGTGGCATCTTCATATGCGCTGAGGACAGTGTTCACCTTTTCCATACTAAGTCCTGCCAGCACCTGTCCCAGACCTGCCTCTCCCCTCTGCTTAGCATAGGTTAACAGCGGGGGAGGCCAGCCAGAGTAGCCTTTGAAGTGCTCGCCTTTAATCCCAGCACTCAGGAGGCAGATACAGGCGGATCTCTGTGAGTTCGAGGCCAGCCTGGTCTACATACTGAGTTCCAGTACCGCTAGAGCTACACATTGAGACTCTCTATCTCAAACAAACAAATAAACAAAAACCAAAACGGTGCGAGGGGATGCAGTGGTCAGAGTTTAGATAGCCCTCTTCCTTCCTAGCTTGGAAACCTTGGTCAGGCCACAGCCAGGCAAAACCTCTGGCCACAACATGCCATTACTTTAGGAATCACGTGTCCCTGGAATCACAGGGTGCTGATGAAGTGGAAGCCATCTTCTGTGAGCCACCGACCTTTCCTCGCTCCTCACTTTCAACCCCACCAGAATCAGAGCACACCAGCCCCAGGCGGCAAGAAACTAGACAAGTCACTGTTCCCACTTGCCCAGGGCCGGGAGACCTCCCTCCCTTTCTCGTTAAGGTCCCACCCCTCCTCTAGAAAAGCTCTGCCCTTTGGCTTCTTAGAGGGGCCTCCACCCTGGGTCTGCTATGGGGCCCGAGGACGGCTGGCACCTGGAGAGGAGGGTGGGCCCACAACTGGAACAGGAGAGCCATTCATCCCAGGGCTGAGAAGCAGCCTTCTAAGTTCTGGCTCCCAGAGAGTGGCTACTGGCTCCTGCCTGACCTGCAGGAAGCCTCCAGGCTGAATCCACCCACCTTCCCTGCTCTGATTGCTGTGGACACAGCTCTCAGCCTGGCCTCCACCCAGACAGGTGGTATCTCCAATCTAGAGCATCTCTGGAAGATCATACAGACAGCTGTGGCCTGGGCCACACCCTGATGCTGAGCAGAGCTAGTTAGTCTTAAACTGCCCCTCGACTTGTCTACTGGGAAGGTACATTCTCTGGGGAAGTCCAGGTCAAACAGCAAGGGTCTTACTCCCCATCCACAGCCCAAGTATGGCCGAATCAAGCTGTCATATGCTGCATGTTTCCGGGAGAAGCCCTAAGGAAGGGGGTGCTCTGCACAGCCCTTTTCCTAGTCCCTGAGGCTCAAGACATACTCCTCAGGGATATGATGCCATATGCCACAGCTGTGCCCACCTCTTTGTGAGGATGAGACACTTGAGGTTTTCCCGTCCTAGAATTCTGAGTAGGCATAGCAGACAGAGTCTTCATCGCTGTCCAAGAAGGGGTGTGGGGGCGAAGGGCAGACAGACAACTTCCCCTCGTAGAGTAAGAAAGAGACCTGGTTAAGCCCTGTCTCCATACACCACAGGAACACAGAAGATACTGTGTGCTGCTTCCCCCAGGCCCATGGATCACGGCCCAAGCACCCCAACTCAGGCACTCTTCTGGGGGCTCCGTCCATCTGCCTTGACTCAGTGTTCTCTTCCTCTGGCCCTGGGACCAGAGGAAGTGTGTGAGGCTGGCTCCTAACTGAAGGGCTCATAATTCAGCCAGAAGGGAGGGGGGTCTCCATCCTGGCAGCAATGGACAGCAAACACTGCTGATGCTGGGCAGCAGGTACCCAAGACAAGCGACGTGGAGAACTCCAGAGGCCTGGGAGAAGCCTCCATCCCTGCCTCCCTAGCTTCTGACTCCTTCCTTCTCCCTTACACAATAGTCAGGCAGCGTGTGTCCCCAGCAGGCTTTGTCTGGCCTGCTGGGATGAAGATGGGGAGGCAGTTCTCTAGGAAGGCTCCTGGGGGAGCCCCTCCCAGTGAGCCTCATCAGTCTTGGGCGGGGCATGTCCCTGCCAGGAGACTCCAGCTGACCCCATCTGCCAGCTGCCTTTGCTTTGCCCACTGAACTCTGGTTTAGTACTCTGGGGTCCACCTGGCATCAATGCTAGAGGGGTGACCCTCCATCTACAGTGAGGCTTGCCAAGGTCTTCTGGTGTCAGGGCTGGGCTCCCCCCTTTTTTCCTTTCTTCCTTCAAACAGGGCCTAGCTCAAGCCACCGAGGACTGCCACTTGCACACCACTCTGGTTTCACACTTGGGTCACCCACTTGCACATCTCTCTGGTTTCACAACCCTCAGCTCCTTTGGGTTTTCACAGGGTACCCAGGTCGGACACTCTCATAGGGATGGGCATCAGGCTAGTCCTTTGGAAGGCCACAAGCCTAGCTGTACTCGAGGGCTGGAGGACCAGTGCTGGGCACTGGGATGACTCAGATAAGGAGCCTTGGAAGTTCCAGGTCTTGGAAGAGGCCCTGCCAAGGACTAGTGAGCATGAATTTATGTGCAGGAGAGAGAAGCACAAAGATGCATGGGCATGAAGTGCTATAAGCAGAGGCCCCATGGTGCGGCTCAGGGAACTGGAGGACCCCTCCCCCCGTTCCTGGCCTGTCATAACTACAGCCTCACCCTGGACCCCCAGCACGCGGCCTTCGGTCAGGTTAGGAAGGAGAGGCTGGCTCTGGACCAGAAGAGAGAGGCCCTCGACCCTGAGAAGATGCCTAGGCCCCTGCTATGCATGTCAGGGAACCAGGCACGATGCCCACTCTTCCCCTATGCAGCCCCAGGAGCGGCGGCGCTGCCCCTATAGACAATCGATTATCGCCACAGGGCTGGGTGACGGCCGGCGGGGGCGGGGTCACGCCTGGGCGCCACCGGCATCGGTGCCACAATGGGTGACAGCCGGTTGGGTCTCGCCACCAGCCGAGAGGCGCGGCGCCGGTACCTGTTTGTCCTCTGCGTGGTCCGGGGTCGTGGTGCGGGGCGGGGCGGGTCCGGGCGGGTCCGGGCCGGCGGGCAGGGGAGAGACGGAGACAGACTGTGAGAGGCGGGCGGGCGGCGGGGACAAAGGCGCGCGCGGGCACGCGGACAGGCGCCGGGCTCACCTGGGGTCGCCAGCTTGCTCTTGTACCGCAGTCCTGTGCTCATGGTGGCCGCCGGCGGGGGACGTGTGGCGGCGGGCGCGCGGGCGGGGCGCGGCGACCAGCGGTGGAGGCCGAGGCCGGCTGCGGGGTGACCCGCCCCTCCGCGCCGCCACCACCCGCCCCGCCCGCGCGCCCGCCAGCCAATCGGCGCCCGCCGCGCCCACGCGCGACCCGGAGCGGCCGGTGGGGGCGGGGACTGAGGCGTCCCGCTGTGGTCCCCCCAGGCCTCTGGTTCTCCTAGCCGGAGCAGCAGGGCTATTCCCACGGCCTAGTCCGCAACACCCCCCCCCCCCAACTCCCCTTCCTGTCATCTAGCCCAGGCCGGGACTCTCTGAGCTCCCTTGGCTGTCGCTGGGACCCATTCCGTCCTGGGCTTCTGATCTTCCATCACTGTCCCAGGACCGTGATTGTCAGCTTCATATAGCTGATACATGAATTCAGGGGATAGAGGTACCCCTCTTCACCCCATTGAGATGCATTTGGGAGGGGCAGGACTGGGAGCCCTGCTTCTGGTACTGATTGTTGGGCAGAAGTCCAGGGCCGGAGCTCTCCTCCTACAGTCATGCTGGGCGTCCTATACTGGAAGCACACACACTTGGGCAAGATACACAGCACATGGCAGGGTGTGGTGACTGTAAAATGAGAGTGCTAGAGGTGTGGGACCGGACTGCTACAGTCTGAAACCCACGTTACCCCTCTTTCTCTAGCTCTGGACCCTGGTGTTCTGCGATGTGAGCTACCACACTGGCAAGGGGTTGAAGGGGGTGGGGGCACTATGAAGCTAGACTCAGGGTCAGATTCCGAGGATGCTGTGGCCCCGTGTCTGCAGTTGATAGGACTAAGTGACCCACGGTGTGAATGCCTCTTACCTTCTGTGTTACTGTCGCCTCCCCAGGTGCCTTTAGCCTACAAGTCACCAGAGAGTAGTGACCAGTGTAGAGACTTTCTGTTGTTCCAACCTGTCATCTACAGCCTCGGGACCAGATTGGGTGACACACTGCGGTGCGTCTTTGGAACCTAGCGGGCACCCCTAGCCAAGCACTAGTCACTCTTAGTGAGACACTGGACTAGTAACTCCAGAAAGGGTGCATATCTTTTAAGTTTGGCCTCACCATTGAATTTTTCATAGAGTTTAAGAAATTTGGAACTCCGATAAAGGAATATAGGCAATTTGAGGAGGTTGCAGACAAAGTGCCAGGCCTTTGGAGCACGGCACTTATCAGTTCTGAGTCTGGAGAGTTCCGTGAAGGAACAGTGGGGCATTTAGCACGTGTTGACTGTTACTGTCACTCTGACAGCAAAAACAAAATGGAGAAAGGAAGACTATTCCTTGGGGCTCTCGTGGGAGGGCCACTCCTGGTGGCCTCTAGATAGGGGGTTGCACGTGGCCTTGGAGGAAGTGGAAGACAGGGTGAGAGAGTTTGTAGAGAGGACTAGATTATAAAACAATTCAGAGGAGCCCTCGACATAAGGGCTTGGCAAAAAAAAAATGATTAAGAAAAATAAATAAGCCGGGCGGTGGTGGCGCACGCCTTTAATCCCAGCACTCGGGAGGCAGAGGCAGGCGGATCTCTGTGAGTTCGAGGCCAGCCTGGTCTACAAGAGCTAGTTCCAGGACAGGAACCAAAAGCTACGGAGAAACCCTGTCTCAAAAAAAAAGAAAAAGAAAAAGAAAAATAAATAATAGTAAAACATTTCTGGAGATGGGAGATGAACGAACGAGCTGTACCATGTAAACATGGTTTTTTTAAAAAGCTAAGTGTGTTTCAAAGATTATGTTTCAAAGAAAGGCAGCTGGGCTAGAAACCAGTGCTTGATGGGAAATGAAGGGACTGGTGTCTCTGAGGCCTAAGAGCCACACTCAATGAAGCATGCAGTTGGGGACACCCTGCTTTGGTACCACATGTAAATAAACCTGAGGATGCTTGAGATACTCAGTGGGGGGGAGCAGGAGAGTCCAGATCTGCTCCCTTGTCCTGGGACCCTGGTCATTTTTGACTGTAAGGCCTGGGGACAGCTTCAAGAAGCCCACAGAGGAAGGAGGTTGCTCTGTCGTGCTGAGGAGGACCTGTGCATATAGTGTCTTGTTTCTCAGCAGACACTATATGCACAGGGATAGTTCCGAGGTCAGGAAAATAGGCCACAAAGGCATTATCAGCCATCAGGTTTGTAGGACCTGTCTCAGTTCTGCCATGTGGACAGTGCAAGCGTCACAAAGGTCGTAGACTCTAGCCAGAATAGCCACGGGCTGAGGTCTGAACTAAACTCCCGTATGGTTTCTGCCCATCTGAAAGCACAGCCAGCAGAGCCTCTGGTGGACTCAGTCAGGTGCCAGGGAGGCATCAGGAGTGGCAGAATGGGGACCTGGGCACTGAGATGGACCTGCATCCACCTGTTCAAATGCCCCTTCCCAGTGGGCACCTGATCTGCCGAGCTGTCGCAGCACTGGCTGTAGTACAGAGAGAAGTAAACAAAAGGCTCCTGCGTGGGGAAGCACTATTTTTTTCTTTAATTCATAAGGAAAAAAGTTAATGAGTGAAAAATAAGCCATACCACGGAAAATCTGTTCAACCAAGTTGGGCTACAAATAGCTCACTTTTTAGAAAATTTTTTTTCTTTTTGTTAAACCATGCTGTGTTTCCCCCTCAGCACAAGACTGCAGAGGGAGCGGCTTTTCCCTGGCACCATAAGGCCAGTTGGGGGAAGCAGGGAGCTCTTGAGGAGATAGCAAAACCTAGTGATCATGCAGGAACAAGCTAGGCAAGTGACAAGGATGTTGGGGTTCAGAGGTGGGGACTTTTATTCTTGGTGACACGTAGGTAGGAGCAACTGGGGTCATTAGTAACAAAATTCTAGAATATTTACTGCGTCTCTGCTGTTCACTCTCAAAGTTGAGGGCTGAAGTCAAAGCATTTGCAGCAGATGAATCGCACCTACAGCCTTCTACAGGGCCTCCCCCACAACTACCTCAGACAGGCCCGGCTCAAGCTGAGATCCCTGTTCTTGCGCCTAAGCCGGGACAAGTGCGGTTCAGAGAGAGCTGGGGATCTGTATGCAACTAAAACCAGGTTCGTGGAGCCCAGCCTCTCTCCTGAGAGGGCTATGCCCTGGCCCCAGCTCAGCCAGGGGTTTGACCTGCTCACACAGCCCATTACAACCTGAACTCACGGTCCTTCTGCCCCCTCTCCCTTCATCTCCCAGCAGAGGCTAGTCTCATTCTCCACCCTTTCTTTGTCTTTCTGTGGGTTTTGTTCTTTCACCGTCCTTGTTGCTGTCTCTGACCTGACCAAGACAAAATTTTTAGACTCACCCTTTTGCACTTGAGAACTTTGCACCAGGAAGGGATCCCTTCAGTTTTCTGCCAGTTTGCTCATAAGTGCAATGCTATCCCCACAGATCCACAATGCTGTTCCCGGGCCCCCTGTCCAGCCGCCCTCTGTGATACCCCTACAGCAGAATCAGACAGTTGGTTCACGTGAGTTCTGTTGGGCTCCTAGTGCTCAGCCCAGTCCAGCACTCAGGAAAGGCTGAGTCTCACGCTTGGCTCAGCATCATGGTAGGTGGAGTGGGCATGAGAAAGGCCAAGAGAGTCAGAATATAGGAGGCTTCAGACTGCAGGCTCTTAGTCCAGAACCTCACTCCCTGCCGGGGTGCTTTGTGCCTTCATCTTGCGGAGGGATCTATGGTGACTCCAGACTCAGGGATGGCCTCCCTGTTCCCTAAGGCAGTGGTTGCCTCAAAACACAGGGGAAATGTGAGAACACACATGTACAAGAGAACACTTTTCTTGATTCCCTCTGAAAGAGTGTAAGGGGATCACACACAGTCTTCATCACCAAAACCAAGTGATGAGAAGGGCACAGAATCCCAGCAGCTGCCCCTGCCAAGAGGGTGCCGACTCTGCTTAAAGCTGCCTGTGTGTATTGCAAGGCTCCATCGAGGCTAAACCCTGGTCCACACCAAACCCCACACTGGGCAGCTGGAGTACTGCTACAAAGGGTGTCTGTGCTTTGAGACAGGGAGCCAGCCCAGGGGCCCAGAACAACCCAGGTCTTTGAGGAGGTGGAGGGGGCCTCTACAGCTGGAGAGTCCCCCGTGCTACTCCGGGGCAGTGTCTGGGGATGGGGGAGACACGGTGTAGTCAGAGCTGGGACCCTTGGATGTGGGAACTGTGTCAGATGTGCCGCCTGTCACTGAGCTCTCCAGGATCCCCTATCCTGGATGCATATACAAGGCTGGACACCTCCCTGCCAAGGTACCCCACACCCCTGAGACTGTCTGACCTCATTGTACTTCTAGGTCTTTTTAGAAAACCAAACATGGAAGAAAAGGATAAGTGACTTAGGAAATGCCAAGGTTCTCCCAGAGGCACGGAGGCACTAAAAAAAATCTTATCGACTGGAAAGATGGTTCAGCGGTCAAGAGCACTTGATGCTCTTGCAGAGGATCCAAGTTCCCAGCATCCATACTGGTGAGTTTCAGCTAAGCACCTATAACTCCAGTCCAGGTGATCAAACCCCTCTTCTGCCTGCTGCAGGGACCTTCATCCAGACATGCAGGCACACACATGTACATGCAAACCAAAACAAACACAAGTCTTTTCTAACAAATTTCATTAAAAAAAAATGTGTGCTTTGGGAAGGAGAGCTGGCGCAGAGGCCAGGGCACCAGTGGCACTGGTCGTAAGGTAGCTAGCCGCTCTGAGAAGAATTGCACCTCCTCAGGGCACTGGGGTTCCTGGGACACAGCCCAGCTCCTCACTGCATCCCACCTCCCAGACCTGACCACCAAGTGTCAGGCCACTGACAGACCTGGAAATCTTCCTGGAGTGAGCACAACACAAAGCAGGGTTCCACCCAGTGGTCCCAAGGGCCAGCCAGTGCCTCTAGCACCCTCTGCAGTAGGCACAGACTTTAACCCAGCACTCCATCCCAGGCATTCGCTGCTCAGGAGTTTGGAGTCAGGGCAGTGCCTGAAGAATAGCAGCAGGAAGCAGCCACCAGGTACCCACTGCAGGGATCCACTGTTTGAGTTTTAAGGTTTCTGGTGGCTGGTCATTTTCTGGTAAGGATACTGGAAGGTCTCAGCTCAGTCAACCATGGCCTTTTTCCTGCCTTTGGCTGACTGTGCTCAGGGACACCTTGGTCTGTGGAAGTCAGGCATGGACAGGCATAAGGGAGATGGAGCATGCCATCATCAGTGGGTCTGTCCTGGATGGGGACCCCCTGCTCATAATTTAAGGGTGCAATCAGGGCTCTGCTCAGTCTTCCTTCCTTCCTTCCTTCCTTCCTTCCTTCCTTCCTTCCTTCTTCCTTCCTTTCTTCCTTCTTTCTTTTCTTTTTTGTTTTGTTTTTTGAGATAGGATCTTTCTGAAGCTTCGGAGCCAGGTTGGTCTCTAACTCACAGAGATTAGCCTGTCTTTGCCTCCCGAGTACTGGGATTAAAGGTGTGTGCCACCACTGCCTGGCTCGCTATTTATTTCTATAAAGTATTTGCTGTGTGTCTGACAGGTCAGAGCCACGTATCATTGAGTTGGAGAGAGCATATATTGTGCCAGACTGTCTTTAAGAGTCCCTTGTAAACTGATTGGAGTGGCACCAGCACTCAGGAGGCAGAGGCAGGCAGATCTCTGTGAGTTTGATGCCAGCCTGGTCTACGAGTGAGTTCCAGGACAGCCATGGCTACACAGAGAAACCCTGTCTGGGGTGCAGGGAGCAGGTCCCATGCAGACAGGAGCTGCAGATGCAGATGCACAGGATCCTTGGGACTGAAAGGGAAAGGAAGTGCTCCAGACCTCAGAAGAGCTCAGGACAGTGTGAGGCATGGCCACCAGTCTAAAACTGCCTAGCTCCCCTGAGAATGGCTTAGTTACCCTTAGATCCAGGAATCATTGCAAAGTTACACTTGAGGCAGACTGAAGAGACAGCCAGATCAAGTAGATCTGTGCCAGCAAGAGCAAGGTCAGGACCATCAGACAAGACAGTCTCGAGGGCTCTGCCAGACCTGTCCAGGGTCATGGCTCACTCAGACACCATGACGGACTTGCCAAAATAGAGACTCCTATCAGTGAATCACTGAGGTTCCTGTTACAGACCAGAAGTTTCTCAGTGTAGGGCAGAGGTCCAGCCCAGTCTCTCCGTAGCTGAGCCTCAAGGGGCTACACCCTGTTGCTGTGGTTTGCTTGTTTGTTTTTGTTTTCCTTAGGCTAGTCATGCTAAGTAGCCCAGACTGAATTGAAAATTCATGATGTTCCTGCTCAACCTCTCCAGAGTACTGTGAGTGCAGGTGCTTACCACCACATACACCTGTGGGGTGGGGGAGGGAAGGAGGGAGGGAGGAGAGAGAGAGAGAGAGAGAGAGAGAGAGAGAGAGAGAGAGAGAGAGAGAGAGAGAGAGAGAACAAAACAGAGAATTGCAGGCAAAAATGGGAAATCCTCCAAAGAGCAGCTAGTTAGAGGCAGGGACTGAAGAACCCTGAGAGTGGTCACCTGTGGCTCTTCTAAACAGTCGCCAGAAGGCCTCCCTGCCTTCAGCCTGGGCTTTCCCTGAAGACGCTTCTGCTGCCACCCTGGCTGCTGTGAGGGACTCCAGTGTCACCATCCTGTTTAAGCCGGTCGGTCTCTGGCACCTTGCTATAGTAGGCTCAGCTAAATAACATGTCTTAGTGTGTTCCGGTGCACAGAGTACTGTAGGTCGAGTAGCTTAGAAGACATGCTGATTCTCTAAATCAACATTTCTCTACCCAGCGATCAGAGAAGTCTCGGAGCAGTGGACGGTGCTTGACACGGAAGCACACATTTGGCCAAACACAGAGAATAACTGTCTGTAGTGTTGGGCCACAGACAAAAGTACATATCCAAATCCCTTCCCCAGGGTTCAGGGGCCGTTTTGGAAGAGCTGACATTAAGATCATAAGAACCAGAGGTTGGGAGAAACAGGGTTAAACGGTGTCTTCTGGACAGGATCAGCCATAAACTCAAGCAGTTGTGGTGGCCTGCACAAGATCAAGCCAGTTAGCACTCCACCACGGGGAGGGGAAGGACCTAGAAGCCCCCCCCCCCATAACTGGGGGACAGTGACAGTTGATGGCTTCTGGGGGAGGGGGGCTGCTTTCCATTATGGCTCCTGGTGTGTCAACCATCCTCCAGGGGATGGGGAGCCCCACACTCATGAGAACATGTGCAGCATAAAGTGAACTTGGTGGGTTATAAAAGGGGGGGAGTTGGCTATAAAGGTGGTTCAGTGGTTAAGAGTACTTGCTGCTCTTTCCAAGGACCCAGGTTTGAGTCCCAGCACCTACAGGATACTTCACAACTGCCTGTTGCTCCATAATCCCAGTTCTAGGGAATTTGATATTCTCCTGGACGCTGAGGCCACCAGGCATGAATGTGGTACACAGACATGCATCTGAGCAACACACATACAGATAAAAGGAAAGTAAATCTAAAATAAAAAAGGACATTAAGTTGGGAGGGAATTGGTCTGAGGGGAATTATGAACAAAATCATGGTATGAATGCATGACATTCTCAAGGAATTACTAAAAATATTATATTGAAAAAGATAAGTTGAGCCGGGAGTGGTGGAGCACATCTTCGGTGCCAGCATTCATGAGTCAGGGAAAGGCGGATCTCTGAGTTCAAGGCCAGCCTGGTCTACAGAGTGAGTTACAGGACAGTTAGGGTTATACAGAGAAGCCATGTCTCAAAACAAAAACAAATGGGAAAGAAAGGAAAGACAAAAGAAATAAAGAAAACTTGGTTCCTCGAGTGGTGGTATTGAAAGGTGGTGTGCCCTTGGCCCTTTAAAGGGTCGAGTCTGGAGGGTCGCTGGAGGCTCTGTTCTCAGAAGAGACTACTGTGGTCTTTATGGGCCCTGGATTTCTCAGATGAGGGAGCCAGCATCTGACTTTTTGTTCTTCCTGTTGAAGATGTGGCTGCTGAGTCCTGCACACGCTAGTGCCTTTGCCATGTGCCATGCCATAGCGTAGCATCAACCGGCCGCAAGGATGTGGGCAGCATGCATTTGAACCTCCAACGTTGTGAGCTAAACAAACCTCTTTTAAAATTTGTTTTTACATGTGTTATTATTATTAGTGGAGGGGACATGTGTGGCGGTCGGAGGACAACTTCATGGCATCGTTTCTCTCCTTCCACATTTCTGTGGTTCTGGGACTTGAACTCGGGTCGTCAGGCTAGTGCTTTTGCCCAAGGAGCCCTCTTACCAGCCCAAGCCTCTTTTTCTCATCTGTGGCCTACACCAGGTATTTTGTCGTAGGGCTGAAAACTCACAGACACAGACCTTGTGCTGAGAAAACAAGCTTCCTGCTTTCCCTCTGCCCCATACGGTCCTAAGCGGTGTGAGAATTTTTCTCCACCTCCAAGCAGACGGAGAGTTCTGCAGCCACCCAGTGTCCTCCAATTTGGTTTCAACTTGGGATCTGTTGGCCACGACAGAGGAGTCTATAGCCCTCTCCTTAGGACTGGTTAGTTTGTTTGAGGGAACACAGAAGCCAGGGAACATTTATAGTTACCATTTATTTTAAAGAACGTGACAGATAACAGATGAAGGGATGTAAGGAGGCGTGGGAGGAGGGAGTGCGCTCCACGCCTTTTCCGGGTACCATCCGCAGGCACCCCTGTGTGTGTGTAGTGATTTGGGTGATTTGGACACTCCCCCAAACCCTGTCCTTTTGTTGTTTTGTAGGGAGTTCTTTGAATGTCTAAGGCTAAAATAGCCTGGGTGGGGAGCTCAGCAGGGCCTGTTTCCTTGGTCTTTCTTTGAGGTCGGGTAAGGGGGCAGGACACAAGGGTGGGAAGACTTGCTATGCATCCCTCAGGGAGGCGATTCTAGGCCCTATGGCCTGCTACAGGGAGGGGGACAGAAACAAGAACCACGAAGGAAAACCAAGACACAGACACACAGACATGCAAGTCACAGGCAGTGTTTCTGGCCCAGTGACTGAGTCACTGCTTCAACCCACAACACTTTCACCTTACGGGGAGGATTCCAACACGTGCTTATTTATTTGTTTGGTTGTTTATTTGGACAAAGTCTCACTGTGTAGCCCGGGCTGGCCTGGAGCTCGCTGTGTAGACCACGCTTGACCTGAACTCACAGAAATCCACCTGCCTATGCCTGTCAAGTATTGGGGTTAAAGGAGTGCACCGCTGTGCTTGCCTCCCAATGCTGAGAGTCTGAGGGACTGTCAGACTCCAGCACAAGGCATGGAGTGTGAGAACCATTCCTGGACACTCCCACTACCTGCCACTCACCAGCAGCGTGTGCTCTATTGTCTGCTCTCAGGCACGAGAGTGCAGTTCTGAAAGGATGGGTCATATCTGTATGGATCCCACGTTTCTTCAAGGGAAAACAGACTCTGCACACACTCCTGGTAATGTCTGAGCTTGGTATCTTGGGAAACTCAACCATGAACCTCAGAATGGTTACTGGAAGTATTCTAGGGGGTACTTTGTAGGAGGAAAATTAGGGAGAAGGCTCTTAAGGGAGAGAGGGAGCCCCCAGGCAAAAGAGAGAGGCCACCTGACCGTGGAGAGCCAGTCTGCCTGTGAAAGGGAGGCCATGACTAGAGTGGCCTAGAGTGTGGGGCCTGGGCACCTTGATTGTCCAGTGCTGGACTTACCCCAGAACTCTTCTGCACAAGCACACTGAGGCCAAGAGCTATCAAGACAGAGGAGAGGCTGAGAACTCCTAACGTGGAGCTGCCCCGAGATGAGGCCCAACCAAATCCAGCATCTATCTTTGGGACAGGGACTTGGGTAGCGACATTTCTCCCATCTTCCAGAAGACATCTCCTGAGTCCCAGTTGCTTCCTAAGGGCTAGGGTCTTGGTAGCCCTTTGTCTACCAGGTAGGTTGGTGATTGGGACCATCCACATAATTTCTTCTAGAAGACCTCAGCAGGACTCACAGATCTCTGATGGGGGACAGAGTTTGATTTCTATAGCAGAGACAGTGCAAGGATTCATTCTTCACGACTCAGAGGGAAGCCACTTGGGATCTATACATTCCTTGGTGGCAGTCCCGTCAGCACCCTGATCTGGGCAATAAGAGTCTAAGTAGTAGGTGCATGGGAGTTCCATTCTCAAGGAAGCATATGGTGGCCTCCCATCTGCTCTCCAGACATCAAGAGACACAAGCCGCACAACTGTGCTCAATGAGGAAACTTAAGACTAACTCTAGCCCACATCTAGCAGCTATCTAGGGGCACCGTTTGACACCGCCTACCTGGCACATGTCCCGGGCCATGTTCCTCTCCCTACAGTAGTTTCCACCGGAACTTGGTTACTATGACATTTTGAAAACCCATGTGGTGCTCTTCCTGTGTCTTTGGCCTCAGCGGCAGAAGCAAGATGACGAAAGGAACGTCATCCTTCAGAAAGCGTCGCAACAAGACGCACACGTTGTGCCGCCGCTGTGGCTCTAAGGCCTACCACCTTCAGAAGTCTACCTGTGGCAAATGCGGCTACCCTGCCAAGCGCAAGAGAAAGTATAACTGGAGTGCCAAGGCTAAGAGACGAAACACTACCGGGACTGGGCGGATGAGGCACCTAAAAATTGTCTACCGAAGATTCAGGCGTGGATTCCGTGAAGGGACAACCCCTAAACCCAAGAGGGCAGCTGTTGCAGCATCCAGTTCATCTTGAGGATTTCAATCTGTCATAAAATAAATGTTCTGGTTTCCAAAAAAAAAAAGAAAAAGAAAAAGAAAACCCATGTGGTTAAATGATCTTCAAACAAAACAAAACAACCTGGAAAGATGACTTGGTGGTTAAGAGCATTGGCTGCTCTTCTAGAGGACCCAGGTTCAATTCCTAGTACCTTCATGGTGGCTTACTACTGTCTGTAACTCCAGTTCCAGGAGATCTGACACCCTCTTCTGCCCTTCTAGGGCTCCAGACATATGTGTAGGCAAAGTACCCATATACAGTTCCTTAACCCATTCCCTTAAGACATTCCCACAAGTGCTTAGCAGCAAAGGAAAGCACCCTTCTGTACATTCCCAGAGGTTTGGAGCAGAGGAGGAGTGCAGGCTGTGTATGAGACACCAGGCCTCCTTAATGACTCCCACCCCAAGCCCTGGTGATAGCCACCAGGTCTGATCACTCCACATGCCAAGGCTCATGTAGGTGTGAGGGAATGTTCCAGGCTTCTTCCATTACATGTCCTGATGTGGCATGAGATGCCAGCTGACCTGGCTCTCTGAAGGCAGTGAGGCGGGAAGGGTGTGCCAGCTAGCCAGTGCATCCTGGTGCCACACAGAGAAAGTGCACTGCCAGCAACAGCCGTCGCTGGGGTTTTAGCTTACTGGTGCTCCGGTTGTCCGTCTGCAGCAAGATGCAGGTCGTTGTTTGTGGGTCTGCCCAGGGCTGTGCTGCAGACTGTGACAGCAGCAGGAGCTGGGAGCACTCTCAGGGGCAGGCCATCTGGTGGCAAATCATTTCAGTGTCATGTATTGGCTTACCATCCGACAGCACTCGGACATCCCGCTTTCTGTGCTCCAGATGCTGGTCTTGTCTGTCCATCTCCCTTGATGGCTGGATGATCCCTGCGAGGACAGTCATCAGGGGCTGTTTAATTTAAAAATGGAGCCTTAAGTCGGGCATGGTCACTTCTGTCTGTGATCCCTGCACCAGGAGACTGAGGTAGGAGGATCGCTGTGAAGCCAGCCAATTACATCCTGTCTCAAAAGCCAAATCCCAGCCCTTGGGAAACAGAGGCAGGCAGACCTCTGTGAGTTCGAGGCTAGCCTGATCTACAAGAGCTAGTTCCAGAACAGTCAAGGCTACATAGTAATACCCTGTCTCAAAAACAAAATACAAAACAACCAAGCAAAAAGAACCTCCCCGTGTGTGAGTGCCCATATCACGAACTATACCCACAATTCTATTTTGATTGTGCATCTGTGAACACACACACACGAACTATACCCACAATTCCATTTTGATTGTGCACCTGTGAACACACACACATGAACTATACACACAATTCCATTTTGATTGTGCATCTGTGAACACACACACATGAACTATATCTACAATTTCATTTTGTTTTAATTTTTGTAGAAGGAACAGATTGAAGCTGAGGTTTTCTTTGCCTATGTGTTAGATGACTAGCTAGGTACTAGTGGGATTAGCGAACATTGGGGCTGACCCTCTTATAATCAACACTTGTGAAGCCAAGACAGCAGGCTCTAATTACTGCCCCGTGGGAAAGGACCTGAGTCATATCTCTGTTTCTGGGAGGAGATAAAACATCCTAGGCTGCTCAGAAGTTCGTTAATGGATGACTACCTACACCTGGTTCCAGGACTCCTGCGCCTCATAAATATGACTGTCTGGAGGAAGCTTTCTGATAAAGAACAAAGGCACATGATTGCTCCCTCCTATATGGTCACATCTGTCAGTGCACAGGCTGTCAGTCACCCCAACAGAAAAAAAAAGCCTTCAGTGAATCTGCTCGTTCCAGGGACATCAGCAAGTTTAAATTCTGCTTAAAATATAGATTAGGTGGCAGGCGGTGACTTTGGCCATTGTCAACCCACACCCCATGGAAGTATGTGCTGGTCTGCTCTGCAGCACGCTCTGCCTCCTTTGCACGGAGCCTTCTGTGTCTCACTGAACTCTTTCAACAGAGATCATGGTATGGATGTCCAGTTGCTTCAGCTGGCAAACTGCTTCCTGGAGTTAACCTGACAAACACCGTTGAGCATGAGCCTACAAATGAGTATCTATTTCGATCCATAGTTCTTCTTCTCCAGCCGAGCCGTCTCAGTGGTATATACTTAACTTTATAAGAAACTGCAAAGTTGCTTCCAAAGTGATTTTACTGTGTGGCATCCACAGCGGCCGTCATGAGAGTCCCACTTGCTGTGTCCTCACCGACACTCAGCGTCGGTCTTTTATTTTAGCTGCTCTAACGGGCACACAGAGGTCACAGTTCTCATTTGTGTTTGCCTGACTGCCAAATCCCTCCTCACTGCTTGGGAAGGACACATTCTCGTTTGTGAATCTTCTTTTGTGAAATCTCTGTTCAAATCTTCTGCCATTCAGGGATGATGAGCTGGCTTGCTGAGTAAAGGGCAACCAGCTGGATGACCTGAGTTTGGTGACCAGGACTCACACAGTGGAAAGAGGAAACCTATTCTTGAAAGCTGTTGATGCCTGCAGGCGCTGTGGCACATGTGTGCATGTGTACACTCACACAATAAAGAAATAAATGGAATTTAACAATCGAAGAGAGCTGGTTCAGTGTTTGAGAGCGCTGGCTACTCTTGCAGAGGACTGGAGGTCCATTTCCAGTACTCACCCTGTGGCTCACAGCCTTTGTAACCCCAGTTCCAGAGGATGCAGCATCCTCTTCTGGCCTCCACAGGCACGGGGTATTGTATGGTATACAGACATACATACAGGCAACACACATAAAATAAAAATAAGTATATTAGAAAAAAGCTAAAGATAAAAGTTCATTGTAAGATGTTTTTAATTGAAAAATGATGTCTTTGAGAAACACATTTATAATTTTGATAAACTCTAATTTTTTTTCAAGACAGGGTTCCTTTGTATATCAGTACTGACTGTCCTGGAACTCATTCTGTAGACCAGGCTGACTTGAACTCACAGAGATCCACCTGCCTCTGTGTCCTGAGTTCTGGGATTAAAGGTAAACACCACCACTGCCTGACTTAGATAATCTCTAATTTTTTAATTTCTAAATTTTATCTTTTATATTTTTTGTGTCCTTTCACTGCTTGCACCAAGTCATGAACATATTCTCTGGGTCTTCCAGAAGCTTTCTCAGCTCCAGGTTCTCCTGACCATGGCTCTCCAGAGCTGGGTTAACATGGGCACCACCAGGCCTTTTTGCGTGTGCTGATGGGAAAGAGCCAGGATCCACTTCCTCCCTCAGTTTATCTAGACTGAAATATTGTAGGCCAGTGGTTCTCAACCTTCCTAATGCTGAGACCCTCATGTTGTGGTGACCACAACCATAAAATCATTTTTGTTGCTACTTCATAACTGTAATTTTGCTACTGTTTTGAATCATAATGTAGATATCTGCTTTCTGATGGTCTTAGGTGACCTCTGTGAAATGGCTGTTCAACAACCCCGAAGGGTTGTGACCCACATGTTGAGAACCACCTTTGTAGCATCTATATGGTCATGCATTCCTGGCTCTGTATTCTGTTATGAAACAGTTACCTATGACTGCATACTAAGTCAACATGCAGTGACTTCAAACATCAATTTGGACATTGTAATCTGGGCATAGAGGTGCATTCCTATGATCCCCATGTAGAAAGATTTCTTGTTGGACTATCTTTGGATTGGAGGCTCCCAAATAACAACATGGAGACTTCTTATTAATTATGAAAGTTTAACCTTTAGTTTAGGATTATCCCCAATGAGCTCTTGTAACTCAAATTAACCTGCTTCTACTAATATACACTCTGCCATGTGACTTTTACCTTTCCTCAGTATGGCATGTCTTGCTCTCAGTCTGCTGGCAAAATCCTACATTCCTCCTCCTCTTTCTCTCTATCCCTGGAAATATTACCTATTCTCTCCTGCCCAGCTACTGGCCATTCACTTTTTACTAAACCAATCACAGTGACATATCTTCACAGTGTACAAAAATATTATCCTACAACATTTCCTCCTTTTTGTCTAAATAGAAAGGAAAAGTTTTAACTCTAACATAGTAAAGCTATATACAATGAGAACAATTATTAGGCAAGAATTACATTCACGATGTATAGTCCATATTTATTTGGCAAATTTGGAGAAAGTACAATATTATATATCCTATCTTAGTGAATCCAAAGGTTTACACCTAAACCATTTTCTATTATAATTTGTATTAGCATCCTAAAAGTATCTCTTTAAACCTTAAAACATCTTCTTAGATAAACAACTTAAGATTTCATGTTTCTTGACTTTATAAATTTTATATCTCTTATTTTTTTAATTTTTTATCTTATCTCTTTAATTTTTTAAAATTTGGTAACAGGGAAACATATTAAAACTATACCTACCTATTCTTCAATGCCATCAGAGACCCAAGAAGGGTATAATATTACTTGAGTAAGCAGGAAGTGCAGAGCAAACTACTTCTAAAACTATAGAAATGACAGAGACAGCTGGCTGCCTGGGCAGTCACCCCCAAATTTCCTCTGCAATGTTGAGGCATGCATTTTCAGCCTATAGGCCTAGAATATCTGACCAATTTTTCTGTGAAGTAGGAATTTTTCCTACCTTGACTTTGCCAAGTTCACCAATCACCTTCTTTTGTGTCCCGTTCATCCAAATTGGGCCGCATACAGTCAGCAGTTGAAGCAAGGGCAGTATCTTGCCCAGGGGCTAGCTTTCCACACTGAAAGAAAACTCATATGGGGGTTCTTCGATGCTCATCATGCTTTTTGTTTTTTTGAAGTGGATTGGTGCCTCCAGGAGTAGATGTGCCTCACTGTCATGAAAAGCCTGATGTTATTCAACCTTTTTAAATGCCATATTCTGTAGGTCTCTGAAGTGTTTGAAGACTATCTGTCTATCCAAAATATATCTCTGCCAGCCTAGAAAACATACCTAACATGGTCATAAATTTTGTTGTTAGATGTTTATTTCTTAACTATCCTAAATAGTTTGTAATAATAACTTTAAAGGACTATAAATTTACATTACATTGTTAAATGAGCTGTATAGGTACTATACCTTAAACAAGAATAGAAAAATATATATAGTATAATAAAAATAACCTTAAATTTAATCCATATACAAAAATCCGTACAAATGTAAAATATTTTAGATTAGCAGTTGCTTTTTTAGTCTAAAAGTAGATTCAATAAACCACCCTTTTTCCCTATCATTTCTATATCCCCTTTTTTTCAGAAAGAGATCCTTGAGTCTAACTGCCTTTGTTTAGTTTTTTTTTCTGGCCGTGACCAATAACAAATTGCAATTAATCTACCCTAAACAACAGCAAACATCCACCAGACGACTCGAAACCACGCACTCTACTTCTTGGGAATGTGGGTGTTGTGTTCTCTAGACTGCTTTTTGTTGTCTGGGGGTGATGGCATCTTTAGGTGACTCTAAGAAAATTGGGATAATGGTCAAGTCCTAGGAGAGTTAGCTGTATTATCATCTATCATCATCATCATTATTATTATTATTATTATTATCGTTATGATGATGATGATGATGTCTCTGAATGTGTGAGGTAAATCTTAAACCCTTAGATGGCAGTTAGATCCTCCCGCTGTATGGCATGACTGCTGGCTCCACCCCTCCTTGGTTCCCTGAGAGCTTAGCTTCATGATGGTGGTTACCAGTGGGAGCCATGTTTACCTCCCCAGCACTAGGCATTTGCTGAATCCACTTTCCAGAGCCCCTGCATGCCCCAGTCAGCTGTTGTGAGTGTTCAAGGAGAGGCCCAGCAAGTGATTATGAAGGCACTGGCTAGCGTGACTTCTCTGTTCATAAGGTCATGCCACATGTTGGACACCAAATGGAGCAGTACTTTCTTGTCAGGACCGCCAGCTCCCAAATAATGACTCAGAGACTTCATATTGATTATGAAAGCTTGGCCTTTAGCTTAGGCTTATCCCCAGCCAGCTCTTATGACTCAAGTTAACCTGCTTCTATTAATCTCTCCAGCTCCCCACATTCTAATATATCATCTTTTGTGTGGGTAAGAACTCCAACAGAGCTTGAATCCAGGGATTCTGAGGAACTCCCACTGCTGGAACAACCAGCTGGACAACTTCCCGAGTCTCAGGGCTTCTTCACCTTCTGTCTGGAGGTGCCCTCGCCTGACCTGAAAGCCTGAGACTTTCTGACTGACTCAGGGCACAAGGTAGCACTGTGCTATCCTCTCTGGTCTGGCTTCAGAAGCTCAGTAGCAGTATTGATTCCCAAGTGTATTGTTTATTAGGGAGTCTGTGACTACCACCCAGCTTCCAGAGGAAGAACCATGTTCCAGAAGAGGAACAAAAACAAACAAACAAACAAAAACAAACGACCTGTAGATTCTCATCCTTGGGGGGGGTGCTGAACTTTGACCTTTCTTCTGCAGCCCAAATGATGATCTTGTTCATTCTCTCTGGATGATAATATGTCATAGACTGGGTGTGGTCCTTTGGACTCACGGGTCCAGGCCAGGGTCAAGACAGTAACCATCCGAGGTGTGTGTGTGTGTGTGTGTGTGTGTGTGTGTGTGTGTGTGTAAGGTGACAGGACACCTGGTGGATGAAGAGGGCAATGGTGTGCCCTTGGCCTGTGGTGTGTGAGCGCATGTGCAGAGGTCTGGGAGATACTGGGTTCAGGGGTCGATAGCATGGTGCCCACAGGAACAGCCTGCCAGTGTGGGTTTGCTGTCAAGGGGCTGCTGAACCCCCTTTGACCTTCTGCAACTCTGCTCTGGCTGAGAAAGGCCCACCCACACAAACAAGGGTGTTTGGGTTGGCTGGGTCCCCAGGACATGACTCCAAGCTGGATGGAGCTGCCTCAGGCTCCAGAAAAAGCACTGAAGAAGAGGGTACCTTCCATGATGTTTTTGAGGCCTGATCCTGTGCCTCTGCCCAGCCAGGAAATGGGACTCCCATGCTGTGTTTGGCCAGTTCTCTCTGAGGCATCAACACCCTGGAGGCCTCCAGACTTCTGGACCACCTCAGCAGCTTTCCTGTGCAGACTGACCCCTCCTCTCCAAAACACAGCAGCTAATGAAATCCCTGAGATATCACTGGGGATAGATAGGTGGAACTGCTGGAGCCCAGCCCTGGTGTTGCTTCGCCTTTGACCAACAACCAATGTCATAGCAGCCTGGGTCCAGCTTTGTGGGGGTGGAGGAGGATAGGGGGAGACAGACTTGTAAGGAATAGCCTGAACTCTCAAGCTTGGGTCTTTCTGAGACCATCTCTTTCCTCTCAGTAACAAGGCTTTGCATAGCTTATCTAGAGGGACCAAGCTCTGTACGCCAGGGGTTTATTTAAGCTTGTCCTTGACTTGCAGAGGCTGGCTCTTCTTGCAGTTGGCTCAGCCTGGCTGGTGCTCTCCCACCCCATGACCGTGGCCCTTCTGCACACCTCACATCCCCATGTCCCAGGCTTGCTCTGCAGTGAATTGCCTCCTGGAGAGCAGGGCTTAGACGGTCTGCTTCACTCTGCTTCCTGTGTGTGTACCAGGCTGGCGGTGCAGTGATGCAGCCTCTCCCACCCAGGAGCAGATGAAAAGCCATCTCCTGATTTTTGTTTTTCATTTGCTTAAGTATAGGGGTGTGTCGAGACCCATCTGTGAAGTGCTATGGACCGAGAACTCTGCAGCTATGGGTTGTGAGCTTGGCTCAGTGGGAGAACGCTTGCTTAGCGGCTACAGGCTCTGGGTTCCACCCCCAGTACCACAGAGTCAAACAAGCACCCACTCTCAGAAAAGCCTACAAAGGAGGCTGCGGGTCCTCAGTGCTGAGTTCTCATCCCCGAGCATCGGCTACCTCTGTAAGCTGCCCATCCGATGGCCTCTTGCTCACCAGGAAAGCCCTCAACCCGCAGGGACAGGCCTGCCTCACCCTCCCTCCGTGTTGACACATCACTGCAGTCTGCTGATATCAGCCTTCAAATACCAAAAGTTTCTCACTTCACTCCTGGGGGTCACTCCAGGCGTCACCATCTGCACTAGTGTCCTGGACCGCCATGACAAAGTGCCGCAGGCAGAGCCCTCTAGGCATTTCCCTGGCTGGGAGGTGGTGTTCTCCTCTGTCTCCACAGGCTCTTCCCTCTGGCTCTGCTCCAGACACCCTCTTCTCACAAGGACCCAGGTCACCTTGGACAGGTGACCTCATTTTCACTTACCTGTTTGATGACCCTACCTAGTTAGTGGCTGAGCTGTCTGACCTGCGGGGCTTTATCATGGCATTAAGTGCAAGGCTCAAGTGAGGAGGTCCCAGTCCATTCTGTCACCTGCCTTGGAATGCTGTCCTTTCCTGTCCCAGCACAGGCTGCTCACCCATAGGGTTTTGTTTCCTTTTGTTTTCATGCTCGGGATGGAGCCCAGAGTCTTTCAAATGCTAGGCAACTACTACACCTGGCCTGGATCCCACCAAACCAGGTTGGCCCCAGGCATGCACCACCAAACCCAGTGTGTGTTTGTGTATAAGTGTGTATTGTTGTTGTTTGAAATAGGATCTCATGTACCCCATCCTGGCCTGGACCTGCCTGTATAGCTGAGGATGACATTAAGGTCCTAATCCTCTTGCCTCCACCTCCCAAGTACTGGGATTGCAGACATGCACCAATATTCCCAACTAGCCTTTTTTTCCTTAGACAGCATTTGTATGGAGAGTATTCATAGATTCAGAAGACTTTAGTACGTTCACAGCATGCATTCTAGAATACTGAAAACCAGAACGTAACTCACGTGCCGTATGTGGCATCTGCAGCAGTGTGCATAGGCCTTGGAAATGCTGCAGTAAATGACATCAGCCAGCCATAGCTGGGTGCGGTGCACCCTGGGAGTGATGTTATTTCAGTTCTCCTGAGGCAGGCAGGAGGATCAAGAGTTTGAGAGCAACCTGAGGTGCCTAGAGAGTTCAAGGCCAGCTTGGGCTACTTGACACACCATCTCAAGAAACTAAAGTGTGAGACTGTAGCTCGGGGGTAGTGTGCTTCCATGGCGGTCACAAGGTTCTGGCTTCAGTCTGAATCGTCATAGGTATCCCACCTCCAGAAGCCACTCTCAAAAAAGACAGCCCCGCAGAACTCTATGCGAGCTGTGGATAATCATCAGACCCTTTGGGACAGAGAGCTGAATCAGAGTGCCAGGGGTTGGGGACAGGAGAAAAGCTGAGTGTTCAGTGGGGCTGAGTTGCTATTTGAGGCTGATCAGGAGCCCTGGAGACGGCTGGTGCCGAGGATGTCTCCACAGCATAAATGCTCCCGGTGCTGTAGACCTGGGTGCTGAGAGGAGGATAAAACTCTAAATATGTGTTTGAATACAGTTTTTAAGATTATCAAAAGCCTCTCAGAAGGTTGCAAGCAGACAAATGCAGCTATATGTATTTAAAAAGTGATGCAAATGTCCTGTGCACGCTCGCAAACGTGCTTATAAAGCCCCCGAGGGCACTTGCAGCAGGGTGATGCTGTGGACAGGGTAGGCCAGAGGGATGGACAGGAGTCTCCATGCACAAACCATGCTTCCGCAATGTTGAAAACAAGGATTCTGTTACAAAGTGGGAAAAGTGGTTCTTTTTTTTTTTTTTTTAATTGCCGCATCAGGCCAAGCCAGGAAAAGGAGCCAAAGCTCTGGGTAAGAGGCCACCTTGCCCTGGGGCAGGGGCTCAGCAGGAGAAGCCAGCCCTGCAACCCAAGCGCTCTTAGGTGCAGGAACCTCGCCCTGGAAACTGGAAGCTCCTGTTCTGTGAGTGTAGACTGACTTACTGCATTGGGTCACCGGGCAGCCATGACTGTCAGCTTCTCTTTGGGCCATCACAGCCTCAGGACCCTACCGCTCTGTGGTGGGCCAGGTGGGCTGGCTCAGGAGCAGTGGGCAACTCTGGTGAACACACTCCACCCAGCCAGAAACCTAAGCACTGCCCTCTGTGGAAAAGGTGAAGGGGAACGAGGAGAGAGAGGTGGGGTCCGTGTCAAGGCAGTTAAAGTCAGCTTCTGCCTGGAATGCTAACCTATGGGAGAACTCCAAAACAACAGGGCCTTTGATTAGCATCCAGGCCCCACGCGCTTCCTCTGCCCTTGTTAAATGCAGCGTGTGTCCCCTCGGAACCTTTCTAAGTCGGACATTTGAGAAGCAGAGGAAAGTTCACCACTGAGAAGAAAAAGCCATTTTACGGTCTGAAGAATAAACAGATTTCTGTCAGCCAAATGGGAGAGACCAATTTTCCTAGATCAAATTGCCAAAGCCATGGAAACTTCCTGTGCTTTCTTGCTAGCTCGCCAGCTACCGCCACGGTTTTACCACCACGTGCCTTCTGGAGTACAGGGCTTCTCTGGGGAGGGAGGTGTGGGCCGTCAACAGGAAGCATAAGGGCCCTGGTAGACACAGGCCTCCATCTACAGGCCTCAAGGGGAGGTAGCCCAAACCCTGGGCCAGGATGATGGAAGACCCAGTCTAGATCCAACAAATGACCTAAGGCTGCTGAGTGCCTGGGAAGTCACTGGCCCGTGTGTATGACACACGCCCAACTTGGCATAAGTGTGCATGCCCTGATTTGCCAGTCATCTGTGTGCACTGACTGTGTGACTGCTATGTTCCTGATGTATTAAGTGTGACAGTGTTTTATCCTTTTCTCCAGTGAGCACTGTGGTTGGGATCTTGAACACCCACAAAGGCCCATTAAAGGCTTGGTCCCTCCCTGTGGCATGCTGTTGAGAGGTAGGGGAGCTTTTAAAATGTGGGCCTAATGGGAGAACCTTAGAACAAGAGGGGGTCCTTCCAAGAGATGGTGGGTCCTGGTCCTTCCTCCTCTCCCCTCCACTCCAAGAACTCACCGTGCAGCTGAGGAGACCCTGAGTTTCCCATCTTCCTGCCTCTGCCTCCTGAGTGTTAGGGACACAGGTATGTGCCAGCATGCCGGGTTGTGGGGTGCTGAGGGTGAACCCGGGCTTCACACATGCTCAGCCAACACTCTATTACCAGCTGAGCCCCACTGCGGCCCCACCCCCTCTCTTTGCTCCGCGGCCGTGAGATGAGCAGTTTAACCTCACCGCGCTTCCTTCCACGTATGGCCTTGCTTCAGGCACGCGTCCGAGGGCCTGTGGAGTCCTTAAAGGTATGAGTCAAAATAATCAGTCTCGACTGTCTGTCTGACTGTCTGTCTGAAACAGATTAATTCAAGGCCAGCCCTGAGGAGATAAGACTTCTCTGTCTGTGACCTCCGTCTTTGGAGGCTCAGGGCACAAAGGCGCAGGAAGAACGGTTTACAGCAAGGCGACAGTAGCAATTCTTCACCTTAGCAATCATCATGTCTGCTTTGAAAGCTGACCTGGAACCCAGTCCTCTTGGGGCAGCCCTTCTCTTGCCTTTTCTTTCCAGACAAATGTAAGCAAATTTATGTGAATCGAGGGATGAAACTTTTCTGGGTATAAGTTGATTGTTTTAAGTAATTTGTTACAATGCAAAGCAGAAGCAATATGGCTCTTCAAAAGTTAAAATATTCTATATGGAGTGACACTGATGTATGCCACAGTCCATGTTTTGCTGCTAGAACAAAATGACCAAAGTAATTCATATACAATTTATAAACAATTAAGGTTTATTTTGCCAGGCAGTGGTAGTGCACGCCTTTAATCCCAGCATTCAGGAAGCAGAGGCAGGTGGATCTCTGTGAGTTCAAGGCCAACCTACAGAGTTGATGTGGGAGTGTCATATATCAATCTGTTGATTTCATTGGTTAAGCAATAAAGAAACTGCTTGGCCCTGATAGGTTAAAACATAGGTGGGAGGAGTAAACAGAACAGAATGCTGGGAGGAAAAGGAAGTGAGCTCAGAGATACCATGCTCCCCACTCCCGGGCAGACACACACAATGAAGCTCTGACCCAGGATGGACGTAGGCTAGAATCTTCCCGGTAAGCACACCTAGCGGTGCTATACAGATGATTAGAAATGGGCTAAATTAATATGTGAGAATTAGCCTAGAAGAGGCTAGATAGAAATGGGCCAAGCAGTGTTTAAATGAATACAGTTTGTGTGTTGTTATTTCGGGGCATAAGCTAGCAGGCGGCCGGGGTGCTGGGGATGCAGCCCCGCAGCTCCCAATTACAACAAAATGGCACCCCACGTTGTGCGCCAGGTGAAGGCGTAAGTCAAAACAATGCCACACCAGTTTGGAATTATGATTAATAGGGTGGTATTTATTTAAAGGGGAAAAAACTTACAGATTGCTGTCCCAGACAACAGCCCTCTGCGCAACCAGGAAGGGAGTCTAGTCGCCAGCGGAGCAGGAAGTAAAGAGAGAGAGGAGAGGGAAGTGGCCACTTTTTTAATGGGAGAGAGACCACGCCCCAATGGGCTGGTATCTCAGTGGCTATAGGCTGGAGGAGCGGAAAGACCTCCCGCAACACAGAGTGAGTTCCGGGACTGCAGAACTGCACAGAGAAACCCTGACTCAAAAAAACAAAACAAACAATCAAAACAACCAATCAACATAACAAACAAAATACAGGGTGTCACTGGGTAGACCAGGCTGGCCTCAAACTCATAGACATCCTCCTGCCTCTGCCTTCTGAGTGCTGGGATTAAAGATGTGTGCCACTACCCTGTCATTTCATCTTTTTACTTTTAAAGATTATTATTTTAATGTGTGTGGGCGTTTTGCCTACATATGTGTGCTCCATAGTCATTCAGTGGTCAGAGAGGCCCGAAGAGAGCATTAGCTTCCCTGAGCTGTGAGCTAATGTGGGTGCTGGGAATTAAACCCAGGTCCTTACCAGAGCAGTCAGTGTCTTAGCCAACTTTCCAACTTCTTACAGAGCTGTTGATGGCCCTCGAGTGCACACTCTCACGGAAGTATAGACAGTCTGGGAATGGGTCCAAGTTTATCTGGAGACTTGATATGTGGCAAAGGTGTTATCTCAGATCACGGGGGTGGGGGGAGACGGGATATCTAAAGGTAAATAACTCAGGGAGGGCATTTGGAACGGATAAACTTAAGTGGACAGTGAGGTAGCACATATCTGCAGTCTCTTCACTTGGGAAACTGAGGTGGGAGGGTAGTGAGTTTGACGCCAGCCTGGGCTACAAAGGGGGACTCTGGCTCAAAGAAAAAAACAAACAAACCAAAGATTCAGGCTCCGTGTGGAAGCAGCAGGTGTGAGTATGGACGGGTGTAGCCAAGAGGACTCTTGTGAGGGCAACAGAAGCTGTAACGGTGATGTCATTAATGATACACCAGTTCCAGAGGGTTGCAAGTATAATTAATAATTATATAGCCATTTATATATTATATTAACATGCTACTATCACTAGACACTTAGTATATAATTATGCATTATTAGATGCATTTTATTTGTATGTAGTATTATAAAATAAGAAAGAGAGAGGATATAAAAGGTTTTTTTCCCTAGTCCAGAGCCGCAGGACTGGAAAGCACAGGCTGAGCTCAGAGAACTCCTGTAGCTTCAGGAAGGAAGAAAATGCTGAAGTCTGACAAGGGCGCACACAAAGGACCCGAGAGGCACCTACTGCATGAGGAGCTATGATACCGATAGAGCGTGACTACAAGCCCATGTTTTAATAACATGCAGGACAAGGAGCTGTGGGGCTATGGGAAAGGGATCTGGGAAACCTTTGCCTCGTAACCTCTGTAGTCATAAGCCATCCGGCGGGACCAAGTGCCAGGAAGTCTCTGATGACAGGTGTGGACGTTGACTCAGCACAGGTGGAGCTGCCTGGCAGACATGCTTGAGCCCAGGAGTGTTGTGAGCCCTGAGAGGGACTTAGTGTGTGTCTTAACATGCAGCCGTATTATGTCACACGGGGATATATAGCCAGGTGCGTCAGGTAAGGAACATGTGCAGAACAGATGGCCTCTGTGCCCAAGAGGAGACAGAAGGAACTCAAGGAACCTGGAGACAGAATGGAACTGAGGTCCTGGGCTGCGGAAAGCATACGTTTTTGGTACATTTGGTGAAATTTGCATAGGGCAATCCTTTGTATTTCTAAGGCTTCTTGATACTGGCCGTCAAATGTTGTCTGAAATGCTAAATGGAAAATTTCAGAAATAAATAATTCATATATTTTAATAGTTTATTGCAGCATATTTTATAACTGTTCCAAGTTTTGGTCATTATTGTTAATCTGCTGTGCCTAACTTACAAGTTAATCTTTTACAGGAATGTGTACATAGAAAACACGGTGTTTATAGGGAGACTGATGTCTCAACATCCAATGGACCGTGTCATGGCGCTCCTGAGAGGGGAGAGTGCTTGTCTGAACTATGGTCTTGACGGGACCATAAAGAGCGGGAGAGATGGCTCAACAGTTAAAGGTCCTTGCTGCTCTTCCAGGGGTCCCAGTTCAGTCTGCAGCACCCACATCAGGCAGCTCACAACCGCCTGAAACTCCAGTTCCAGGGGACCAGCTTCCTCTTTTGGCCTCTGCCCTACCCACCCAGCAAATGCTCATAAACAAAACAAAACAACATTGTGTCAGCAGCAGGCATCCTGAATTTCACACTTGAGTAGCCCGCGATGTTTTCTGAACTGGGCTCAAGACTGCTGATGTCTGCTCCTGCCTGTCAAGGATCTCAGAACAGCAGTGATGCACGGTTGGCTCCCCGGAAGGGAGACAGGGAGACATGGACCTGTGGGAGTCGGCAAGGTGCTTCTGACACCTCCAGACACTCAGACCTCTGCATACAGACCTGAAGAAATCCACAGGAGGGAGGTTACACAGGTCAGAAAAACCACAGGGGAGCATCGCAGTGCTGCTCGGTGGTAGAGCGTGTGCCTAATGTGTGTGAGGTCCTGGGTTTCACATAGGCACCCAAAAACAGATCACCCAGGATTCCTCAGGATTTGGATCAGCCTGCCAGAGCGCTTTCCCCACGCCATGTTTTAAGCAATGTCCTTCATTCTGTCTTGAGGGTTCAGGGGTCCTGCGTACTTGTTTAAATTTATTTTTATTTGTATGTGTCTGTTTGTCTGTATGTGTGTTGTGTTTGTGTGGGTGCCCTCAGAGGCCAGAAGGGGGCGTGAGATCCCCTGAAGCTAGTGTTCTAGGTAGCTGTGAGCTATGTCAATAGGTACAAGGGATGGAATTCTGGTCTTTTGTAAGAGCAGTACATGCTTTCAGCCACTGAGCCATCTTTCCTGCTCTTCTCTTGTTGTTTGAGATGGGGTCTCACTGCGTAACCCAGACTAGCCTCATCCCTCCCTTCCTTCCTTCCTTCCTTCCTTCCTTCCTTCCTTCCTTCCTTCCTTTCCTTTTTTTTCTTTATTCCTTAATATCCTTCTTTCATTTTGTTCGAGACAGGGTTTCCAAGAACCTATGGAGCCTGTCCTGGAACTTGCTTTGTAGACTAGGCTGGCCTTGAACTCACAGAGATCCACCTGCCTCTGCCTCCAGAGTGCTGGGATTAAAGGCGTGCGCCTCCACTGCCTGGCTAGCCTCATCTTTTAACAACCCTTTTATCATCCTGTTCTGGGATTCCAGGGATTTGTGCCACATTTGTGGAGAGAGACCCCAGGCATTTGTGAAGGGGTGTGATTTCCTCTGTGGTTTAGGGAGGAGACTATGGTGCAGCAGCTCCCCAAGGAGGCAGGGGTGACCATGCCTGTCACCCAGCAGGCTGTAGACATATTGCCTAGATCTTAGGGTCTGGTCAAAGAGATTTTGAGGTACCAGTGAACCCAAAAAGGAGGAAGGAAGGGAGGGAGGAAGAGAAGCAAGGAGGAAAGGCAAGAATGCCCACTCATTTAAACGGCTGTTTCCACATTCATTGGTTGTGACCACAAACAGAAGACCAAATTGTAGGTTCCAAGGCTGCAAACTGCCCCTGCCCTGCTGTGGGGCGCCCTCCACGCACACCCCATCCACCCAGTTCTAGGTGGAGCTGTCGTGCTACCTCTAAGCAGGAAAGACAAGTGGATTCAGTCTTATATGCAGTACACCCAAGCTTCCCTGACAGGTTCCTGCGGGCCCAGGGGTGTGGGAGTGTGGGGGCGGGGTGGGGAGCAGCCCCCGCCCTAGGTGTGTGGCAACACTTAGAGCCTTATTGCAAGCTGTTTCTTTGGCAACAACACCCAGTGAGTGTGGCTAGGATGGAGGGAAGATGAATAGCTCCCTCCTGTAGGGCACCCCAGTCAGAGGAGGGGCAGTGACTGCAGGTGGCCCTGCTTAGTAGCCCCTTGTGGAGGACAAGGAGCCTCTGTGGGGGAGCTCAGAAGGAGCACGTGCAGGGGTTGGGGGTGGGGAAGGGAGGTGAGCTTAGCCAGGCTGTGGGATTTGGGCTCAGGGGCCTTATGAACAACACAGAGGACACTGTGGTGGCCATGGGCTCCAGATAAGCAAGGCAAGCAAGACTGAGCACAAAAGAATACAACCCAAAGCTTGTTCCCCGGTATGGTTTCCAAACTTGAAAGCTTTGAAAACACAGCACTACGCTCTGCTTCTGAATGCCTTCCTCTCTGAGGGTGGCCCTGCACTTTGTAATTAAAAAAAAAAAATACAGATGCTGATTTATTGCTAGACAGACTCCCAGCGAAGGGACAGGCTGCAGGATTCAGACTTGTTCTGCAGGACCAAATTACACATTGCTGCCTGTTGTGCACTTGAAAGAGTTTTAAATTGAATTCTTTTACTTTGGGATAATGGTAGATTCACGTGCAGTTGTGAGAAGTAACAGAGCGGCTCCCTGTATTCAGTGCCTTGTTCCTCCGGTCCTGCAAAACTACACTTCTTCACACTGACCTCAGGGCCACCGAGTCCCAGACAGTGCCATCACCACAGGTCCCTTGTGTCCCACTTTGATGGTTGCATCCACATCCTCCTGCCCCAGTCTCTCCCGTCTCCAGATTAGTTAATCTCCACATCTGTAACTTTATCATTTCGACAACTGTCTGAGGAGACGTGGTCACCATAGGGAAGCTCTGGGACTGTGGGCTCGTTCAGGAAGCGTGGGTGTCTGGGTATCCACGCAGGCTGATGGATCAGCACAGCAACTCCTTCACTCTCTGCCACCAGCACGTCACACTGCACGTCGACATTGCGTGTGTGTCTAAACGAGCAAGGCAGCACACACTTGCAGTTCCAGCTCACACGAAACGGAAAAAGGAGAATCAGGAGTTTGTGTTTGTCCTTGGCAACAGAGAGACTGAAGTGAGGGCTGCAGCGAAAGCTCAGTGGGTAAAGGGGACTGCTACCAAGCCTGATGACTCGGGTTCTAATCATCATATGCACACATACAGCGGAAGGAAAGAACTGACTCCTGGAAGTTGTCCTCTGAGCTTCACCCATGCTTCCACCGTTCTCTCTCTCTCTCTCTCTCTCTCTCTCTCTCTCTCTCACACACACACACACACACACACACACAAACACACACACACAAACACACACATATGCACACACATACACACACACACAAACACACACATACACACACACACAATTAGAAAAGAAAGAAAAAGAGCTCAAGTCCTGGCACACATGGGACCCTGTTTCAAAACCAACCAAACACACAAACATTCTACATGTTTTCTGAGATTTATGCCTCGGAGTCTGGAGGGATGGTTCAGTAATTGCTTGCTTGCTGCACAATCATGAGGACCCAGGTTCAGATCCTACCCATGCCTATAATGCCAGTTCCAAGGTGGGCAGAGAAAAGAGAATCACTGAGTTTCCTTGGTTTCCAGCCTGGCCAGGAAACTGCAGGCTCCAGGGTAGGGAAAAGCCCAGGCTCAAAGGAACAGGTAGAGACCGAGGAGAATATCTGATACCCTCTGTCACAGGGGCACACACCTGTGCACACAAGCACACGTATACACACACACACACACACACACACTCACAAATAAATCCTTGAAAATGATTTATGCCAGGGCTGGAGAGATAACTCAGTAGTTAAGAGCACTGGCTGCTCTTCCAGAGGCCCCAGGTTTGATTCCCAATACCCATGTTGCAGCTCACAACTGTCTGTAACTCCTGTTTCAAGGGATCCAATGCACTCATACAGACTTATGTGCAGGCAAAACACCAATGTACATAAAATAAAAATAAATTATATAAGAATGATTTATGAATAAGTGTTTCATTTTTCAAGTAATTTTAGGTGGTATTATATTTTAAATTTCAGTTTCCTGGGGCTGAAGAGCTGGTTTAGTGCTAGAGTACTTGTTGTGGGCCAGGTGGTGGTAGCACACATGTTTAATCCCAGGAGAGGCAGGCAGATCTCTGAGTTTGAGGCCGTGAGTTCCAAGACAGCCAGGGCTACACAAAGAAACCCTGCCTCGAAAAGTGAAAAATAAAAACAGAAAGAAAAGAAAGAAGAATAAATGAAAGGAAGGAAGGAAGGAAGAAAAGAAGGAAGGAAGGAAGGACGAAAAAGAGTACTTGCTGTATCTGCTGCTCTTGCAGAGGACCTGAGTTCTGTTCCCAGCACCCTCTGGTGACTCATGCCTGTCAGGAACTACAGTTCCAGAAGACCCAATGCCCTCTTCTAGCTCCAAGGGCACCATGCATATATGCAGGCAAAATGGCAAAACACTCATACACATAAAATTTAAAAATATAATCTTCAGAAAAAATTTTAGTGTCCTTGTGTTTATTGCCAATGTATAGAAATACATCTTTATTTTCTTTTTTGAGATAAGATGTATCCCTGGCTGGCCTAAAACCACACACATTAAATCCCAGTAGATTGGGATTTAATGTGTGTCCCACTGTGCCTGGCAGAAATACAGCTTAATTTTTAGTGCTGGAGATTAAACCCAGGGCCTCACACATGCTAGGCAACCCCTCTGTCACTGACTGTATTCTCAGCATTGTGTGTGTGTGTGTGTGTGTGTGTGTGTGTGTGTGTGAACAAGATCTCAGGGTCTCATTAAATTGTACAAACTGGACTTGAACTTGCAATCCTTTGCCTGAACTTTCCCTAGTGGGATTACAGGACGCAGTTAAGAGAGCTGGTTTATAATTGTCTATTAAGTGATAACCTTACATCCTATAACCTTGCCAAATTTAAGTGGACCTTGCAGGTTTTAGTTGTTTTTTTTTTTTTATGTAGAGTCCATGGTATTTGCACGCAGACAATCCTGTTGCTGACAAACAGGGTGTGGGGCTGTGATGGGTGTTTTGGTTTCATCCACTCCCACGGCTGTTCTTATCTCCTAAGAGACCAGAACAAGTTAGGTGTCAGAATCAGGCCTCAGAAACCAGTCTCCAAGCTCTGAGCTCCTTAGACACAGCGAGAACTTCTAGAAGTTACGTATGGCCTCCATCTCGGGAGTCCTAGGCCCTTGATGGAAGGAAAAATGTTGCATAAAGAAGGCAAGAAGAATCTGGACAGACAGGCCTTGCTGGGTTTCCCACCCTGTCTGTTAGCACCACAGTTCCAGAGAAATCTAAAAGGGCAAGGTTCAGAGCGCTTCCAGCTAGTTAACTCTGGTAGGAGCCGGAAGCTGGTGTGTGGAAAGATGTGGAAACGCCTCCTCTCTTCCCCAACCCCTTCACTTGTGCCCTTTGTAGTATTCTTTCTATGAACCAAGAAGGGGGCCCATGCCTGTGATCCCAGCACTCAGGAGATGGGTGCAGGAGGCTCCAGAGTCCTAGATCATCCTAGCTTAACGAAGGTGTAGAGGCTAGTCTGGGCTACTTGAAATCCTGTGTCAAAACCCTCCAAACTAACAGCTACAGTAAGAAAACAGAAACAGGAAGTGACAGCAAGTATCTCTCTGAGTTTCCTTAGTTGTTCAAGCGAGGGAGTTGTCCCCCAAGAGCAGACTGGGAAGCCTACTCTCGGACAGTCATGGCAGCAGACGTAATCAACCCCAGGCTGGGCCTGGCATCCGAGTTATGCCTGTGTGGGAAGGCGACTTTGGGGACTGGGACTTCAGCCTGTGGGATCTGATGCTATCTCTAGGAAGATAGCATCAGACTCGCGAGCAGATTAGCAGACACTCAGCCAGTCTGCCGCTGAATCCACGGCCTGCGTGCTGGTGGGAAGAAGTCTTGGGAGTTCACAATGCCTGTGTTGGGAGTGTATTGTAGGAAAAACTGAGTCTTAATCACGCCTATTGTGTTTTACTCACAGGGGTTCCTTTCTTTTTTGTCTATGCTTGTATTTCCTTTTCTTGTCTTAGCGCAAGGGTGAAGACGTCTAGCGCTACATTGACTAAGAATGGTAACAGCAGGTCCTTCATCTCGTCTCCTGAGATGGAGAAAAAACATTTCTTCCTTCCTTCCTTTTTTCTTTCTTTCTTCCTTTCTTTCCTTCTTTCTTTCTTTCGTTCCTTCTTTTTTGATGAAGTGTTGTCTTGGATAGGAGTGCTTTATAAACACTTTTTATTAAGTTGGCAAATATTTTTATCATGTGTGGGTATAGAATTATATGAAAAACATGTTTACCTCAGCTGGGGTATACAAGTTTTCTTCCACAAGTTAATGTTGTAAAAAACATTAAATATGAACATTTTCTACTAAATTCTAAAACTTATGTTTACGATAAGGAATTCACAACTTTTTTGCTTGTTTTTGGGGGGACAAGGTCTCACTATTTAGCTCTGGCTGTCCTGGAACTCACTATGTAGACCAGGCTGGACCAGGCTGGCCTCAAACTCAAAAAGACCTACCTGTCTCTGCCTCCCGAGTGCTGGGATGAAATGTGTGCACCACTGCACTCAGCAGAATTCACATCTGTTTATCTCCCTCACTTGAAAGACTTTTGTATGTGGTCGGCCCCTTTCCCTTTCATTTCCTGGGCACCAGTTAGTCAATCAAATGGGACGGTGAGGTTGGACCCCAGCCAGTGTGGGTACAAAAGACACAGTCACCGCTTTAGCTGGAGTAAAAGCCAAGCGCACTTCCCAGCTCGTGTGTTCAGTCTTCCAAGCACACGCTCTTGCTGAAGAGGAGAGCTCTGCCTTGTCCGGAGAGCTGTTTTTCATTGTTGTTGAATACTGCTTGCTAAGATTTGGCTAAAGACTTCTGTATCTAATATTCTTGAGAGATATTAAATATATGATTTGCTGTTTTCTTACTCTCTTTTTCTGGATTTTATACCAGGGTCATTTTAGCTGCCTCAAACAAAGCTTCTATTTCCAGAAGAGAAGTGATGAATTATTTAAAAAATTGATAAGTTTTCCATTTAAACCTGGAAGCTTAGAGATTTCTGGGAGTTTTAAGATGAAGAATTAGATTTCCCCGGTGGAATTCTTTAGAGTTTTAAGAACTACTAGCAGGACAAAAAGTCTACAAAATCTTTGTTTTAAACTGCTGGCTTTCCTCTCAGACAATCAACCATTCCGCCCGTCTTCAAACGGGTAGAAAAACTCTTAGAGACAGACTGGGTCATCAGTGGTCTTGGTCCCCTCCCGCATCTGCTTTACAGAGAGTTTTTGTCTATCTCTAGCAGTGGATCTGTGGTGTCTCCCTGACTCTGCCTTCTTCCTCTCAGCATTCAGTTCTGTCTTTCCCGCCTACCTAAGTTCTGCCCTATCAACAGGCCAAGGCAGTTTCTTTATTCATTAACCAAGAAAAGCAACACAGAGACAGAAGGACCTCCCACACCATTTCCCCTTTTCTGTTTAAACAAAAAGGAAGGCTTTAACATAGTAAAATTACATATAACAAGATAGATATCTAGCAAGAATTGCAGTTGCAATATTTGTATTTACTTTATCTTTTATCATAATTAAGGAAAACTATAACTATAAATTCTTCAACTCCATCAAAGACTCCAGAAGGATGTAATATTACCTAAGTAAACAAGGAGAACATTGTAAGCAACTTCCAAAACTCTAGAATTAACAGAGACATCTAGCTGCCTGGACAGTCACCCAAAGTTCTTCTGTACCATTGGGGCATCCAATCTTCAGCCCACAGGCCCATAGTATCCAGCAGACTTTTTCATGAAGCAGGAAATTTCAAAGATAGGTCTGCCTATATTGGCAGTTTGCCAGTCACTTTTTCTGTATCCTGCAGAATTCTCGCAAACTCTTTCATGAAGCAGGAACCCTGAAGGATTGTCTCACCTTTAGGCAAGTTCAGCAGTCATTTCTCTGTATTGTCCTGCATGTCCAGTTAAACAGTCTAGGCAAGAACAGTTTCTTGCCCAAATAGCTAGCCAACTCCCTAAGGAGCCTCTTCGATGCCCATCTTCCTCTTGAAGTAGCTATGTTGCCAAAAGCAGATGTGTCTCACTATCATGAAAAGTCTTTTAAGTTCTTAAACACTTTAAATGCCATATTCTGAAGGTCTCTGAAAGATTTGAAGACTACCTATCTAACTGAAGTTATATATATATCTAGAAAATCTAACTAATATGACTACAAGCTTGACTATTATAAATTATCTATTAACACATATTTCTTAATTATACATTACATTTTTAAATGAACCACACAATCATAATACCTTAATTAAGAGCAGGAATATACATATAACAATATTGACCTTAAATTTGTATCAATAAACCAAGATCCATACCAATGCAAATCTCTATAGCATATCCCCCTTTAAATGTAAACAAATATTTATAGGCAATATTTGGGAATATGGGTGAAGTTATCTCCAAACTGCTTCCTGCTAGTTATTGGGCAAAATAATCTTTTGAGGGTGTTCACAGCAACCTTTCAGGTGTCTTGGTCCATGAAACCATGTTGGTCTGGAAGCAATCCACAGGTTCTCAACTTCTGTGAAAACAAAAGAAAAACCTCTTTTTCAAAGCAATGTATTCTTAGACTCAAATTTTGGAATCAAGATACCTTTATGTTGGTTTAACTTAGCAGAGCCATGGGCATGTCTCAGCTACTTTCCTCCCAACCCTGAGTGGGCACACAAACACCCAAGCCTACAGATACTATTCAAATGCTCTATAGTCAGAGTTTGTGCTGGCAGCACAGCCCAGGAATCTGTATTTCAAAACCATGCAGCCCCCCCCCCCACTACAGCTGAACCAGGAAAACTTCTCCCAAAGGAGCCATGCCTCTGCCCGACTCTAGTAAACAGAGCCCACCCAAGAAAATGCTGCTACCAAACCACGCTTAACTCTGTTCTTTTGTCCTTTTTTTATCTTTCTCAGATTTGATATGGATTTAGTCCATCACATTGGTGCACCAATTGTTGCAAGGAGGCTGCTTGTTTGTCCCAACTGCCCAGAACTGAAATAATCACATGGAAACTGTATTAATTAAACCTCTGCTTGGCCCATTAGCTCTAACTTCTTATTGGCTAACTCTCATATCTTAATTTAACCTGTTTCTATTAATCTGTGTATCAACATGTGGCAGTGGCTTACCAGCAAAGATTAGGCATGTCTGTTACTAAAAAACACAGCAGGACCCAAACTGACATAGGTGGTGACTGCATCTCATCCCATTGGTAGGAGCTGACTCTCACAATTTGATGTCATTGGTTAATAGGAGGAAAGGGAAAAGGGAAGGTTAAAGAGATGCCAGTTCCTGCTGGGCTAATTACCTTTGATTTTTTTCCCCCCTCACAATCCCACAAAGTGGCAGGAGAAAACCAAAAGTGTCCTCTGACCTCCATAAGTGGGCTGTGGTACGTGAGCATCTGTATTCATGCAACAAAATACATACATAAACAAATAAGGTGGGGTCTTTTTCAGATTCTGTCTTCCAAGATCACACACACACACACACACACACACACACCAAACCAAACCCACAAAAAGAACAGCACTCAACAGCTATATCAAAGGCTATAGCCACACAGCCAATTCCCTACACAAACTGTGCCTGGATCTGGTCCGGGAACAAGGCCATTAAGAAATTCTTTATTTGAGCCAGTTAGCTGGTTCAGAAGTCAAACATGCTTGCTGCAAAGCTTGAGTTCAGTTCCCTAAAACCCACATGGTAGAATGTGGCCATCTCTGCAACCATCATGCCGGCAGAAGAACTATCTTTTGGAGGCAAGTTAGCCCAGTGCAGCATGACCCGGTAGCCATACTGTGTCATGGAATAATTCTTTAACATGTGTTACATTCATTTATGCCATGGAACATTTGTTTAATGATGCAAAGATGTGTTGCGTCTTTTATGCTGCATTTATTTAACTCTGTGAAGCTGTGTTACCTTGCCTGTCTAAAACACCTGATTGGTCTAACAAAGAGCTGAATGGCCCATAGTGAGGCAGGAGAAAGGGTAGGTGGGGCTGGCAGACAGAAAGAATAAATAGAAGAAGAAATCTGGGGAAAAAAGATCAAAGAGTGAGAAAAAAAAGGGGGTCAGCCACACAGCCAGACATGGAGCAAGAAGGAAGGAAAAGGTATATAGAAGTAGAGAAAGGTAAAATCCCAGAGGCAAAATGTAGATGGGATAATTTAAGAAAAGCTGGCAAGAAACAAGCCAAGCTAAGGCTGAGCATTCATAAGTAAGAATAAGTCTCCATGTGTGGTTTTATTTGGGAGCTGGGTGGTGGGTCCCCCAAAGAGCAAAGAGCCCTAAGAGCATCAGTGGACTTGCCCAGTGGAGGTCCTACCTACTACAATACTGAACCACGAAGCAAGGTGTGCTCACTGGCGCAATAACGGCCCATGGAGACAACTAAAAACTTTGCTTGGATCTGAGTCTTGCTCCACAGGAGGGAAATCATGTCTGGTTCTATAAATTTTGCCAAAAGCCCATGGCTTGGGATAATTATAGCCCCTAAGGGGAACCTCAGTATTGAAAAAAAAATCTAAAAAGAAGAATTGGCACAAGGAAGTGGAAGAAAGAGGGAGAGGGGTAGGCATTCCAGGCTCTCACTTTCTGGGAACGGAGTAGGGCTTTGTGAAAACAGCAGTTTTACTGAAGGAAAGACAGAAAGACTTGCATAGAAGATTTATAGGTTAGGGGAGCTTTATGGAATATTGGCCTATAGTGGGATAGCTACCTTTGATAGAATTTTTTTTTGTTTTACTCAGAGGAGGAGGAGCTGTTTTCCTTCAGGATGTGGTCTCTGGTAGTTGTCATGTTCATGGGGCAGGGGTGTCTTAATTACTTTAAATTGCTGTGATAAGAAGTTATGACTAAGATTTTAAAAAGCAAGCATTTAATTTGGGGCTCATAGTTCCAAAGGATTAGAGTCCATGATCATCCTGGTGGAAACCATGGCAACAGGCAGGTGTGGTGCTGGATCAGTGGCTGAGAGCTTGTATCTAATCAAGAGGCAGAGAGAGAGAGAGAGAGAGAGAGAGAGAGAGAGAGAGAGAGAGAGAGAGAGAGAAAGGGAGACCTAGTGGCACACCTCCTCCAACAAGGCCACACCTCCTAATCCTTCCCAAACAGTTCTACCAGCTGGATCCCAAGCATTCAAACATAAGAGCCTATGGAGGCCTTTTCATTCAAACATACAAAGGGCTCACATTCCATAAATGTGAATGTGTTTCTATCTAGAAACCCCTGTGCCTGCTTGCCTAACCCCTGGACATTCCTGAGACCTGACTCTCCCATATTCTTCTCCTCTGTGAGGGATATAAATTAGCCAATACTGGTCAGATTGTGAAGCCTGGAACTCTCCCACCCTATCAGGGAGAGGATGAAATGAAAACAAAGCCAACTGCTCACCATGCTCTGTGCTTGCCGGCTTAGTCTGGGTCATGGCGTATTCTTTTTGCAAAAAGAAACTGCTTTTCCAGGCTATTTTCATTTTGTTTATGCATTTCTTTGTGTAGCACTGAGAAAATTCTTTCCCATCAATTTAGGGGCTCATCTAGGGTTTCAAATCCATTCAGAAGAATGTTAGGGGAGATGGATGTATCCTGTGGTCCTGTTATGGTAGCCTCCAGGGTCTCAGGCAAACAATACTGTTTCGAATTGTTAAGTGTCCTTGGACAGAAAGTTTCTCAGTAATTTGGGAGAAGGGCCCAGGAAAATTCCATGGTAACCAAGCAACTCTGTCCCCAGGCCAGGGTAAGAAACCCTGGAAATGGCAAACTACTTCTTGGTTGTCAAGACATTCTGTAAGTTGTTCAAGAGTGAACAACTTGGATTATAAGAAACCTCCTCCTTAGGCATGGGGACTTGAAAGCCAAGGGATTCTGACCAGAATGAGAAATAATCTAAAATAATCTGTCCAAACAAAGTTCTAAAAAAAAACAATCAAAAGAAACAGATTTCTTCAGACATGGGGGAATTGACTCTTATAGTGGCTCAGAGGCTCCCCTACCCTATTCAAGATACCCCGCTCACACCAGGCATTGCAGTACATGTTCTTAATCACAATATATGGGATTCTTTGTGTGTTTGTTTTTTAAGACAGATTTTCTCTATAGTTTTGGAGCCTGTCCTGGAACTAGCTCTTGTAGACCAGGCTGTCCTCGAACTCACAGTGATCCTCTTGCCTCTGCCTCCCGAGTGCTAGGATTAAAAGAGTGCACCACCACCGCCTGGCTACATGGGGTTCTTTTAACTGTAACCCCCTGTAAAATAAAAGATCAAGTTACATACTACTAATATAACTGGCACAGACTATGCATTACCATTCCAAAAAAAAAGAGAGGAGCACACAGAGGAAATACTGGACCAAAGCAAAACCAAAACCCTGTAGGCAAACTCCAAATCCTGTAGCTCTGGGTTTTGAGCAGGCCGGTAGAGCATTTTCTTAATTAGTGATTGATATTGGAGGGCCCAGTCCTTTGTGGGTGGTGCTGGACTCTATAAGAAAGGCGGTTGAGCAAGCCATGAGGAGTAAGCCAGTAAGCAGCACCCCTCCATGGCCTCTGCATCAACTCCTGCCTCCAAGTTCCTGTTCTGTTTTGAGTTCCTGCCTTGGCTTTCCTCAACAGACTGTGGTTTAGGGTATGTAGACCAAATAAACCCTTTCCTTCCCAAGCTGTTTGGCCATGATTTCATCACAGCACTGGTCACCCTAACTAAAGCAGACATCAGAGAAAAAAGAAGGAGCCAATGGGTGGATGCTCTTGTGATGTCATCAGAAGATTCTAATGGACTTCTGATTTGGACTTTTAAAATCTATCCTTTGTTCTGGCTTCTTCTGGCTTTTTGACTAGGAGTTGTAATGCTAATAACTCTGGCTTTTTCTTTCTGCCACACCTCTTCCCAAGCACCAGTCAGGAACCTCCTTCCTGGCTGCCATACAAATGGCCCTACTGATGCACTTTAGGCCCACTAGAGGGGTTACCCCAACAGCCTTGTCTAGCTATGAGGAACCAGTCAGTCACGGTTCCAGTTCTATAATGGCTCTTAGGGTTACCTCTTTAAGGGAAGAAGGGATGATGAAAATAGGAAGTAAAAATTGCCAAGGCAGTCTAGGGCAAAAAGACCCTACCTAAAAGCAAACGGTTTATTTCCCGGCTAAGAGCCAAAACTGCAGCTCGGATCTCTTGGTAGTCTCCTCCTGCCAGAAGCTGGAGTCACTAGAAGGGTTTTGGGGCCTTCACCTGTGACCTGGTTCCTGAGGAGGTTACTGTGTAGAGGAGGAATATTAGGGAGTCTGTAAAGTCTGATAAGAGAAGATCTCTTCTATGGAGAAAAGAGATTCTCTGACCCAGTGGAGACCCAGCATTTCTGTTGGGCCAGGTCAATGCTAGCCAAGGCACCACCCTAGGAAGTCAGGCTACCCTAGGCAGTGTTAGAAACATTGATAGAAAAGTCTTTCCTCTGTTCTCACCAAACAATCCCCCTGCTTATCACAGCAACAGTTACTGTTGTTAGAGACAGAAGTCAGCATACACTGGATGAGTTTGAAGAATAAAGGAGAAGAAGAAGAAGAAGAAGAAGAAGAAGAAGAAGAAGAAGAAGAAGAAGAAGAAGAAGAGGAGGAGGAGGAGGAGGAGGAGGAGGAGGAGGAGGAGGAGGAGGAGGAGGAGGAGGAGGAAGAGGAAGAGGAGGAGGAAGAAGAAGAAGAAGAAGAGTAGGAAGAAGAAGAAGAGGAAGAGGAGGAGGAGGAAAAAGAAAATGTAATAAAGATGCAGGAATTGTAAGAATTTTTTTTCTATGAGAGATGAGTAATCCATCAAGAGCTAATATTTTATAAACCTCCCCCATCTTAAAGCCCTTCTGTATCTGTTTGTCCAATACCTGTACCTTCCTTGAGACCTGGCTCTCCAGCACACCTGTCTCCTTCCCCCATTCAGAATATGAATTAGCCTATAGTGTTAGACTATGAGGTCTAGTTTCAACCAGAGCGCAAAACACAGTCACCTGCATTAGAATAAGGACTAATCGATTCCACCAGGGTGTGTGCTTGCTAGTTGGGTCTGCGGCATTGTATTGTCCTTTGGAAAACTAATCTGCATTTCTAAATTACTTTCAGTTTGTCCATATGTTTCTTGGTGCAACACCTAGAATGTTCTTTTCCAACACCCATGACACCCAACCAAACCTGTGAACAAGCCAGGTTCGCCACAACAGAAGAAAAAACATCTTTTGGATAACATAGAAGAAAATTAAGATTATACTTAAGAAATAAAGTAGAGAGTAATAAAGGAAAACATACACATGCATGAGCATACATGTAGTTGAGTACCCACATGTGCACAGACACACATCTACACCCACAGGAACACACACACATTGTATAGTATGGTCAGAGTGTGTCCCATGTCATTCCTGATAACAGTAAATTGTTCATTTGGAACCCCCAGCTTACTCCTGCTTGATCCGGAAAGCCTGGTTCCTGCCCCCCCTTTCCTCTCTCTCTTTCTTTCTCTCTCTTTCCAAACCCTGCCCTCTCAGAGAATCTCTGAACAAAGGGAAGGCACCAAAAAACCCAGTTCAGAATTTGTGACTCCTCTCTGAAGTTGCTAACAGTCCAAGTCCCCGCCCAAACACTCCAGCTTTTGGCCATAGTTGGGCATAAACCCAGCTTGTGGCGGACACGTCATCACCCCTCACCTATAAGCTGTATAAGCTCCCTGCTTAGTTTGGGTGTGTGACTTCTGCCTCTGTCTCTGGGGCTGGAGAACAAACCTGGGAGTTGCTTTCCTCAAAAAACCTGTTCTTTCAATTTTTCTGTTTGGCTTGGATTGGCTTATTGTGTTGGCAGAGAAACCTATTATCAGGGTATAGAAAGCCTACTAATGTTAAAGGTTGTCTTTTCAAAGAGCCAGCTTTTATTTTTCATTGATTTTTCTTGGTGTCAGCTTCATTGATATTTAGTCTTTTTCATTATTTTCTTCCTTTGATTGTATCAAGTTTGTTATATTTTTTCAAGCATCTTGAGGCTCCAGTTTAGATTACAATTTTAGATGGGTTCTTCCTCCTTCCTTTTCTCCCTCCTCTCTCCTTTCTTTTGCGAGAGGGTCTCATGTAGTCCAGGCTGGTCTTGAAAGTCCTGAGTTTCTACTTCCTGAGTGCTGGGACTGCAGGCAAAAACTATAATACTCACCTTCTAAAATGATTTTTTTCCTCATTTATGATATATTGTTTAAAGCTATATAGTTTCTCCTAGTGTAGACAGAGACCCAAATAATCACACAGAAACTATATTAATTACAACACTGGTCGATGGGTCAGACATATTTCTAGCTAGCTCTTACATCTTAAATTAACCCATTTCTATTAGTTCGTGTATTGCCACATGGCTGTGGTGTTACCTCATTTTCTACATGCCTTGTTCACTCAGCAGCTGGCTGGCATCTGCTTGACTTTGTGTACTCTATATATCACTGTTTGGATTTCCTACCTAGCTTTACTATGCTAAGCCATTGGCCAAAACAACTTTAATCATCAACCAATAAAAGCAACACATATACAGAAGGACATCCCACATCATCTCTCCCTTTCTGTCTAATTATAAAGTAAGGCTTTAACTTTAACATAGTAAAATTGTGTATACAAAACAATTATTAAGCATAAATTATAGTTATTGTAGTAATAAGGGTGGTGGGGCTGCATCCCTAGCACCCCGGCTGCCTGGCTAGCTTATGCCCGAAATAACAACACACAAACTGTATTCATTTAATCACTGCTTGGCCCATTTCTATCTAGCCTCTTCTAGGCTAATTCTCACATATTAATTTAGCCCATTTCTAATCATCTGTGTAGCGCCCCTAGGTGCGCTTACCGGGAAGATTATAGCCTATGTCCATCCTGGGTCGGAGCTTCATCGCGTGCGTCTGCCTGGGAGCTGGGAGCATGGCGTCTCTCTGAGGCGTCTGCTCCCGAGAGGAGAGCTGTCGAGTCTGAGCTCACTTCCTCTTCCTCCCAGTGTTCTGTTCTGTTTACTCCTCCCACCTATCTTCTAACCAATGAGGGCCAAGCAGTTTCTTTTTATTAACCAATGACCTTCCTCCATCAGTTATAATATTTAGTCCATTTACATTTGGCAAATTAAGGAACATACTCTATATCAATCTTTGTGAATCTAAAATTTTATATCTAACTTATCTTTTATCATAACTAAAGAAAACTATAATTATAACTATCTAGTCTTCATCTCCATCAAAGACCCCAGAAGGATATAATATTACCTAAATAAACAGGAAGTGCTTTGTAAACAACTTCCAAAGTTCTAGAAATGACAGAGACATCTCATTGCCTGGACAGTCACCCAGAGTTCTTTTGTAACATTGGGGCATTCATCTTCAGCCTATAATATCTGGCAGACTTTTCAGTGAAGCAGGATATTTGAGGATCTGTTCTACTTTGACCTGGTAAAGTTTGTCAGTTGCTTTCTTCTGTGTCCTACAGAATGTCTGGCAGTTTCTTCTGTAAATCAGGAACTTGAAGGACCATCCTGTCTTCTAGGAAGTTCAGCAGTCACTTTTCTGTGGGTCTTGCATGTCCAGTTCATACAGCATACCAGGAAAGAGCAGTTTCTTGCTCAAGTGACTAGCCTTATCACATTGAAGGCAAATTCCATAATGAGTTTATTCAATGCCCATCAACCTCTTTGAAGTAATTGGTGCTGCCAGAAGCGACAGGTCTCATTGTTGAGAAAAATCTGTACGTGAGAGCAGCCTCCCAGGGAACTATTTAAAGGCAATGAACAGAATGAAAACAAAACAGCACAATGAGGTTCAGGACAGAAAAAGCAGAGCTGGAATGATGAGGATTTCTTTCTGTATATGTGTTGCTTTTATTGGTTGATGAATGAAGCTGTTTTAGCCAATGGCTTAGCAGAGTAAAGCCAGTCGGGAAATCCAGAGATAGAGAGAGAGAGGGAGAGTAAGTGTGCTCTTTATTTTAGCAATTATCTCTGTTGCTGATTCTGACTGTGGGATCCATTGTAGTTAGAGGGAAAACTGTGATTTCAATTCTTAGAAAACTGTTGAGGTTTGATTTGTGACCTAGAATGTATCGGTTTTGGTCTATGTTGTAGGTACTTGAAAAGAATGTGTGCTCTGCTTTTACTAGTGAGATGGGTTCCAGAAATGTCAGTTAGATTCTGTCTCCAACGGAGCACGAGCAAGGACCTCAGGACCGCGAGGGGTGCACCCACACACTGAGACAATGGGGATGTTCTATCGGGAACTCACCAAGGCCAGCTGGCCTGGGTCTGAAAAAGCATGGGATAAAACCGGACTAGCTGAACATAGAGGACAATGAGGAATACTGAGAACTCAGGAACAATCGCAGTGGGTTTTTGATCCTACTGCACGTACTGGCTTTGGGGGAGCCTAGGCAGTTTGGATGCTCACCTTAGGAGACCTGGATAGAGGTGGGCGGTCCTTGGGCTTCCCACAGGTCAGGGAACCCTGATTGTTCTTCGAGCAGATGAGGGAGGGTGACTTGATCGGGGAAGGGGGGGGGGAAATGGGAGGCGGTGGCGGGGAGGAGGCAGAAATCCTTAATAAATAAATAAATAAATAAAAAACAATTACTAAAGGTCAAAAAAAAAAGATTCTGTCTCCAACCCCTACCTTTTGTTGGCAGTGCTAGAAATCAAATGCGTGATTATGCACCTGAAGCAAATATTCTAGTACTGAGATACAGCCCCAGATGTTTCTTTTTGAGACAAAACCTCACTGTAGAGCTCAGGCTGAACTCTTGATCCTATGCTTCAGCCTCTTACATTCTTATATTTCAGGGTTGTGACATCATACTTGGTAGCTCTACCACTTTTTGTTTTCTATATTTTGTAGCTAGGTTGTATTGTGTATGCTGATTAGGATTCTCATGTTCTCTTAGTAGGTTGACCTTCTGGCTGATCTACTTGATGCTGTAGATGCCTCCACTCCCTGCTTCTAAGTAATATTTATATGAAACATCTTAAGTAAATTTATTATAGACACTGTATGGTTGAGTCATCTTTTAAAATCCATTCTTAAAATATCCTTTTTAAATTAATAAATCTGGACAGTTTATATTTATTGTAACTGTTGCTATGATAAAACTTTGTAACTGTATTATTTGGTTTTTCTGTTTGTTCTGTTTTTTGTTTATTCATTCTTCCCTCCCCAAAAAACAGGTTTTTTTTTAAAAAAGACAATTCCCTGTTGATTTACTGATGTCGCCTTAAGTGTAGCTCAGCTTGTCACAAACTACTGGTGTTACTAGTTTGCGATTTTGAGTGACGTGTAAAATCTTGCTTTTTGTACATTCCATTACTCTGGATGTGATATAGCCGTGCAGTTGTGGATCACTCACTAACATGATCAATTCTATGAGCTGTTTTGCTTAGTGATTTTGTTATTGTGATAGTACTATAGACTAGACTTATGCAAATCTAGAGAATCAAGATTAAAGACTTTAAAGTGATTGCTTTTTTTGTTTTGTTTTTTTGTTTGTTTAGACACGGTCTTACCATATAGCTCAGGCTGGTCTTGAACTTTCTTTCCTCCTGATTCTGCCTTCCATTGTGGGGATTACAGATATGTGGATAACAGGCCTTTGTCACCTGTGTCATGACTCTGCCTCCTGAGAGTGGGGATTACAAGTGCGTGTCACTTGTGTTATGCCTCTGACTCCTGAGTGTGGGAATTACATGCCTGTATAACTTGTGTCAAGAGACTTTGGAAATGCAAGGTGTGAGATACTGTTACTATGGCAGGACACACTGTTTTACACCAAGTTTTTATGTTTTGTTTTGTTTTGTTTTGTTTTGTGAGAAGGGATCACTGTGTAGTCCTGGCTGGCCTTGAATTTATAGAGACTCACCTGCCTTTGCCCTTGGCTGCTGAGATTAAAGACGTGTGCCACCGTGCCTAAATTTTTCTGCTCAGTTCCCTGCTGTTTCTCATCTGAGCGGAGGCAGACACCCTCCTGGGTTTTCCCCTCCCAATAAATATCTTGTGTGAGGTTTGCTGTGTGACTTTGTGGTATTCCTTGGCTCCTGACTGCCAGGATACCTTTCCATCCGAGTTGTAATGCTTTCAGAGAGTTTTTTTTCTTTTTCTTTTGGTTTTTCAAGATAGGGTTTCTCTGTATAGCCCTCGCTGTCCTGGAACTTGCTCTGTAGACCAGGCTGACCTTGAACTCAGAGATCTGCCTCTGCCACCCAAGTACTGGGATTAAAGGTGTGTGCCACCACCTCCCAGCTAAATTGGAGAGTTTTGAAGTTTTTGCTTGGGCTTTCTAAGACTGTTTGGCTGCCTTTCCTTCCAAGTTTCCAAGGCCACAAGAGTTCCCAGCCCTTCCTGTTCTTTCTCCACTTCCCCTTCGTCTTCTACTTCCTTCTCTCTTCCTTGTTTTGCCAGCTGGTTAATTTCTCTTGCTCTAGTATTCATTAATTTGCCATCTCCTTCCCCTCCTTTCTGTTCTGGAGCCCACCCAGAGTGATTCTATTTCACCTCTAGATGTTCCACCTGAATGACTTTCATGTCTCTGTGCTGTTGCTCTCTCTCTTTCTGTGGTGCTATCTTTTCGGTTCTTTCAAGCATGTTTGTAATTGCTTGCTGTGCCATTTTGATGACTCCGCTTTAATCTCTGTGGGAGCAGTCTGCCTCCTTTGCTGCCTCACTGCCAGCTTGGTGACAGCCCCATTCCCCTCAGCTTCACTCAGCAGTTCCTTCAGTTTCATTGCTCTGAGAAGCATCTTTCTGGTGATAGTTTCCACTGAGACCTGGAAGGTTTATTTGTTTGTTTACTTTTGAGACAGAGTCTCACTATGCAGCCCTTACTGGCCTAGAATTCCCCGAGATTCACCTGCCTCTGGCTCTACTTCCTCAGTTCTGGGGTTACAGGCGTGTGCCTCCTTACCGGACAAGACACAGAAAATGTGATGTTCTGAAACTCTGGGTAACAGTTGGTCCAAGTGATCCAGCGTCCAAAACAGCTTCAAGGCTGCTGGCTGAGATGACCCAGCCCTAAAGACTCTTCCAGCCAAGACTTAATCTTTATCCTAAATTTTCTCAGGGCTCAAAGATTACTAGCACCCCAATCAATAGGAAGTAGTCCAGAGAAATATGTCCATGTTCCCAAAAAATGGGTTATAGATGTTTATTATCTCTAAAGGGAGGTTGGTTATAAGTTATTGGTCATAGTCAGGAAAAAGGCTAAACACAAGAGTTAAATTCAAAGATTTTTTTTCTAAAGGAAAAAATGGGGATAGAATATGAAAATGATAGAATAAAAAGATAGATTGTTGAATCTACTTTTAAACCAAAAACAACTACTAGTCTTAAATATTTTACATTGGTTTGGATTTTTGTATATTGATACAAATTTAAAGTTAATTTTGTTATACTGTATCTATGCTTCTACTCTTGTTTGGGTTATTGTGCTCATGTAACTTATTTAAAAGTGTAATATATAATAAAAATAAGATTATGTATAATAGTCAAACTTAGAGTCATGTTAGTTATGTTTTCAAGGTCATAAACAGATATATTTAGATAGATGGTCTTCATACACTTCAAAGACATATAATATGATATTTGATATAACCTAAGGCTTTTCATGATGGTGAGATGCATCTGCTCCTGGCAGCACCAACCTACTTCAGAGATGATGGACTTCATAGAAATTGCATATAGAGTTTGCTTTCTTTATGGCAAAAGCTATCCATGTTTGCAAAGAAACTTTCTTTGCCTCAATTGCTGAAAGTTACTATCCGAACTAGACCAACAGCATATAAGAAAGGTGACCACCAAACTTTGCCAAGACAAGGTAGGACAGTCCTTCACAATTCCCTGCTTCACAGGAAAGTCTGTCAGATATACTAGACCTGTAGGCCAAAGATAGATGCTCCAATATCATAGAGGAACTCTGGTTGACTGTTCAGGAAGCCTGAGTGTCCCTGTCATTAGGTAAGATTTCATCCTTCTGGGGTATTTGATGGAGTTGAAAACTAAATAGTTATAGTTTTTCTTAGTTATGATAGAAAGCAAATTAGGTATAAAACTTTAGACTCCCTAAACTAAGGTAGAACATAGAGTATGTTCTCTAATTTTGCCAAATACAAATAGACTGGATATTGCAACTATACTTAATAACTGTTTTTGTTGTATATAATTTTACTATGTTAAAGTTAAAATCTTTCTCAATTAGACAAGAAAGGAGAAATCCTCTCATACACTGCAAAAATTTAGCACTCCAATTGGTTTAATAAAAAGCTAATTGGTGGGTAGCCATGTATAGGAAATATAGGAGGGACAACCAAACTGGGAGCATGATGGGAAGAAGAAGGGTGGAGCCAGGAGAAATGCCAGCCAGCCTCTGAGGAAGCAGGAGGTGGAGAAATGAGGCAACAAGCCATGAGCCATGTGACAAAGCATAGATAAGAAATATGGGTTAATTTAAATGTAAGAGTTGACTAGTAGCAGGCCTGAGCATTTATAATTTATATGAAGTCTCTGAGTCAGTTATTTGGGAAGCAGCTGCTGGTTAATTGGGAACAGGCTGTTGGGACAGAAAAACGTCACCGACAGAAAACTGAATTAATCCTTTCTGTGCGTAACTATTCTCCACTTGATGGTTACCTTCTGTCCCACACCTCCACATTGGGAACACTGTCATCAACACATGACTTCTTAGAGGACAGGCCACAACCAGACCACACGCAGACCACAGCAGTGTGTGAGTTCAGTCTCCCTGTGAGTGCTCCAGGACATCATATCCCTGGGTCAGGCTTGTTCCTGAGCAATGAGAGTTGGCAGCTTCCTGATGCCCGCAGTGGAGGGGTTGGGTCACTTCCTACAGCTTCATGAGTATGGGCACCTGGTGGGGGGAGCGTCTGTGGTGTTACCTGAATTAGACGGGTATTGTTCAACCAAAGGACCCTGCTGGTCCTTTTGTTTGATCAAAGGATAACCGTTTCTTGGCTATTTTTATCTGTGATTGGTGGTGAGCTCCTGCAAGCCACGCTGCCCCCTGGTGGCAGACCCTAATTGAGAGGCAGACTTGGATGCAAAGTTTTGAGGTATAAGCACTGGGTGAGACTTGAGAGAAGGCAGACAGAGGTGCCTACAGAGCAAAATAGCACAGTGATCTGTGGTTTCAGGTACCCATGGCCCAAAAACACTAAAAGAAAAATTCCCGTAATGAACAACTTATAAGTTTTCAAAAATTATGTTCTACAGTGGTAAGGGTGGCTCACTGAGTAACAGCACTTGCTGCACTTCAAAGGACCTGAGTTCAGTTCCCAGCACCCACATCAGGCAATTCACAAGCTTTGTGACTGCGTTCTGGGGGATCTTCTGGCCTCTGCAGGCAATATATGTGCTGCACATAAATACATACATGCAGGATAAACACTGATACACATGATATAAAATAAGTAATATCTGTCTTTATGTATGTATGTTTGTATGTATGTATGTATGTATCTGTCATCTATGTATCTATCATTTATATCTATTTATCTATCTATCATCTATCATCTATCTATCTATCTATCTATCTATCTATCTATCTATCTAGTCTTCTGGTTTTTGAAACAAGGTCTCACTATGTAGCTCTGACTATCCGGGAACTCACTATACAGATCAGGCTGGCCTCAAACTCACAGAGATCTGCTGTGATTAAATCTCTGTGCACCACACCGAGCAGTAAGTCTGTTTTTTAAACTTAAGCTTTGTCACAGACATAAACACATAAAAAAAAAACCACAGTAAATAGAAAGGTTGGTACTAGCCAAAGTTTCAGACACCACGGAAAGCCTTGGAGTATGTCTGTCCCCTGAAGAGACAGGTGTATGCATTTCTTATAAAATCTCCCTAAGGAGGACAGGAGGGGGACTCTCAGTCTTAGCGACTGTCTGTCCAGGTGGTAGCGTTGCTGCCTGTGGTCTTGATCAGACTCGTTCTCTCTACTGATTAGAGAACTAAAAGTCAGGAGGAAGAAGTTCAAACTCTGACATTTCTATCAGGTCGGGTGGGCAAGGAAGATGCCAGAAGTTTGCCATCTTTGTAAACTTTCTTGTCTAGCAGCCTTTTAGGGGTCTTTCTAGCTCCCAGCCCCTCAGTCGGATGCTGGATGGTGAGAACTCTTTCTTCCTTTCCTTCTTGCCTCCTTTTGTGCTGTTTGTTTGGTCTCATTTATCCTGTCTCATTCCATGTTCCCACAGAAGTGCACGCTGCCAGGAGCCACAACAAGGCTTGCGGGTGTGTTCTCAGCCAGCGAACCTGCTGGTGAAATCACAGGCTTGGCTATGTTTTGTAGACATTTGGGAGACAGGGATGGCCGGGGCTGTAGTTCAATGGTAGGGCTTTTGCCTATCAGTTCCAACTCAGTCATCGCCCAATTACATCTTTTTAAAATTTTTGCTTTATATTTAGAAAGGTGTTATCACGGTGTCGTCATTTAGCCCAAGCATACCGGAAATTCATGACAGTCCTCCTGGCTTGGCTTTCCAAGTATTAGGATTACAGGTGTGTGCTGCCATGCCTGGCTCAGAGTTACTGTGGGGGTGGGGTGGGTACACTTGCCCACGCACCTGCACTTGGAGTCTGGAGACTTGCATGTCTTCCTCTGTCATTTTCCACTTTACTTCTTCAGAGGTCCCTCACTGAGCCTGTTTTGGCTGATCATCAACCTCCCAAGATTCGAGAAAACCTCATGAGATTGTGCCCTGATTTTATATAGGTGCTGGGGATTTGAACTCAAGGCCCCTTGCTTTCACAGCAAGCCCTGTGCACAGAGTCTCCTCTCCAGTACCAATTATTAAATACTTAATAATTGTATATATTTGGGATGTGGGGATACTTCCACACGCATAACCATGTGCCCAATCATCTCAGGGTAACTAGCACATTTATTGCATCAAACATTTATCATCGCTTGTGTTGGGAACATTCAAGAATCCTTTCTACTATACTATTCAAATTATTTACTGTTATTGTGTTAGTCAGTGTTCTATTGCTGTGAAGAAACACCATGGCCATGGTAATTCATATAAAAGAAAGCATTTAATCATGGTGGGTTAAAATTCAGAGGTTCAGTCCATCATCATCAGGGCAGGAATCAGGGCAGCATGCAGGCAGACATGGTGCCGGAATAGTAGCAGAGAGTCCTTCATCTGGATCCCAAGGCAGCAGAAAGAGACGGAGACACACTTCCTCTAACAAGGCCACACCTCCTAACAGTGCCACTCCCTGAGCCTATGGGGGGGGGGCATTTTCTTTCAGATAATCACAGTTACCATCCAGTTTCCCTTCTGTGCTATATAGAACAGAAGCTAGTCATTTACAAGCATTTGAGCTGTTGAAACCATGAGATCATTATGATGAATTAGTTTTTTAAAATATTTTATTTATTTATAATGCATACAGTATTCTGTCTGTGTGTATGTCTGCAGGCCAGAAGAGGGCACCAGACCTCATTACAGATGGTTGTGAGCCACCATGTGGTTGCTGGGAATTGAACTCAGGACCTTTGGAAGAGCAGGCAATGCTCTTAACCACTGAGCCATCTCTCCAGCCCATGAATTAGTTTTTGTCTGTTTGTTTGTTTTGGTTTTTCAAGACAGGGTTTCACTGTAGCTTTGGAACCTGTCCTGGAACTAGCTCTTGTAGACCAAGTTGGCCTCGAACTCACAGAGATCCGTCAGCCTCTGCCTCTTGAGTGCTGGGATCACCACCACCCAGCTGCTTGGCTTATTTCTAGATATCTTTTCTTAAATTAGCCTGGCTACCTTCTGCCTCTGGGTTTTTTCCTCTTCTTACTTCTATGTATCTTACTGTCAGTCTCACTCCGCGGCTGGCTGCCCCGACATCTTCTTCTCCTTGCTCTCTTGCTCCTTCTTTGGTCTCCAGATTTATTCTTTTATTTATCCTCCCTGCCTGCCAGCCCCACCTATCCTTTCTCCTGCCTTGTTATTGGCTGTCCAGCTCTTTATTAGACTATCTTGTGTAGACATGCAAAGAATCACAGCTTCAGAGTTAAACAAATACAACATGAACAATAGCAACACATCTTTACATCATTAAACAAATGTTCCACAGCATAAACAAAAGTAACATACCTTAAAATAATGTTCTACAACATTTACCCCTTTTTGTATAAATAAAAATGAAAGGTTTTAATTTAAACATAGTAAAATTTTACATAACAAAAACAGTTATCAAATAAGAACTAATTTACAATATACAGTTCATTTGCATTTAGTAAATTCAGAGAAAATGCTACATTCCCTATCTTAGTGAATCTAAAATTTTATACTTAACTTACTTTCTTTCATAATTAAGGAAAAGTACAACTATAACTACCCAGTCTGTAACTCCATCCAAGACCCCAGGAGGAATTAATATTACCTAAGTAAGCAGAAGGTACATTGCAAGCAACTTCCAAGACTTCAGAAATGACAGAGACATCTGGCTGCCTGGACAGTCACCCAAAGTTCCTTGGTCTGCCTGCCAGCCCTGCCTATCCTTTCTCCTGCCTCTCTGTTAGCTCTTCAGCTCTTTATTAGACCATTGGGTGTTTGAGACAGGCAAAGAATCACAGGTTCACAGAGTTAACTGCAGTATAAACAAAAGCAACAATGTTTACATCCTTAAACAAATGTTCCACAGCATAAAAAATTAACACACCTTAAAATAATATTCTACACTGGGCAGTTTGGTCACACATGCCTTTAATCCCAGCACTCGGGAGGCAGAGGCAGGCGGATCTCTGTGAGTTCAAGGCCAGCCTGGCCTACAAGAGCTAGTTCCAGGACAGGCTCCAAAGCTACAGAGAAACCCTGTCTTGAAAAACCATAAAAAAATAATATTCTTGGGGCTGGAGAGATGGCTCAGAGGTTAAGAGCATTGCTGCTCTTCCAAAGGTCCTGAGTTCACTTCCCAGCAACCACATGGTGGCTCACAACCATCTGTAATGAGATCTGGTGCCCTCTTCTGGCCTGCAGGCATACATGGGAGGAATGCTGTATACATAATTAATAAATAAATAAGTTTAAAAAAATAATATTCTACAACAGCTGTACTTCTAAAATACTTGAGATGACCAGGCTAGAGGATAATTTGATTTATAGTTTCTGAGGTTCCAGTCCATGTTCATTTGGCCCTGTTGCTCTAGAGGTCCTGTGTCTAAGCAGAGTGTCCCGGCAGGATGTGTGGTGAAGGAAGTCATTCACCTTATGGTCAAGAGCAGAGAGATAGGGCCAGCCTCCCAGTACCCCGGAAGGGCACGCCCCAGTGCTCTAGCTTCCTCCAGTGAGGCCCATGTTCAAAAGTCCCACCATCTCCCAGTCTCAACAGTAGGCTTTTTTCTTTAACATAAATTTTTTATGGTCCCCTGGGAATTTCACACCCTGCACTCTCATTCCACTCCCCTCCCAGTGCTCCATATCCTTCCCTTACCCCACAGAACCCCCAAAAGTAAATTAAAAAAATCAAACCAAAGCAAGCAAGCAAACAAACAAAAATAAAACAAAGCAAAACAAGCAAAACCCAACCCCCCCGCAAAACCCCTGTTTGCTCCTCCATCTTTCCTGCCTCTCCAACACCTCTTCATTCCTCCTGGTGGCACTGGGAACCATGGAATGTCATAATCCATACCCTTAGTTCTGTCAGCGCTAAGTAGCAAATGTTCATTGCGGTGAGTCACTGGTCTGGTTCAAGGCCGCTGGTTTCCAGTGCACCATCATCACTGGATCCTCACCGGAACCCCTTTTTGATATCCTGAGCCACCCTAAATTACGGAGAGCCCCTGGGTATTGTTCCACCGGATCAGTCCCTTCAGGAGCTCCAGCAGGTCCTAGAGGGGGCCTGCGTGGTAGCTGAGCTGGTTGGTCCAGTCCACTGGGGCCATCCCTCTTCAGGAGAGGGACAGAACCAGCTCCCCTACACCCATGCCATCAGGGTCAGTTCTCCCTTGCCCATGATGAAAGGTGGGGTCACCTCTCTGGAGTATGAGGTGGGGGTGGGGGAGAGGCAGCTCTCCCACGAGAGTTGTGGCCAGCTGTCTTGCTGCAGTGTCCAGTGAGGGGCAGGGCCAGCTTTCACAGGGTCAATGAAGGGCAAGGCTGGCTCAACACGACCTTTGGATTTCAACACACATGGCTCTTATTTGGCCCCCTGAGGCGACAAGGGCCACAGACATCAACACAGATCCTGGCTGACAAGGCCCTCAGTTGCCTCTCGGACCCAACAGCAGCCTTTTAAAGGGCACTCGTCATTCAACCTGGAGTACATGTGTCCTAAGCCTCCAGCTACTTGTCCCGCAGCAGCGGGTAACCAACACACTTTCTAAATGGCCGTTCACAAACGCCTTGCTCTTTGGCTTTTCTTGGTCTCCACCAGGGAGAGAACCCCAGCAGACAGGGTCTCTTTCTTGTTGGGAGGGACAAGGTCTCTGGCCCCATTCTTCTTGCATGGAACGTGCATCCTGGTCCCTTTTACCCTTTCTCTGTCTCCAGAGATCAGGGCTGGAGAAAGAAGAATTGGTCATAAGTGAGAGACACATCAGTTGCTCTTCCTGTTGCTGGACAAAAAGCCCTGCTTTAGGGAGGAAGGGCTCCTTTGCCTTCCCCTGTGAGGGCGGGGCAGTCTCACGTAAGCGTGGAGGCAGGACTGCAAGGCAGATGCTCACATCCTCCCCACAGTGAGGGGGCAGAGGGAGAGGAACGCTGGTGCTCAGCTCAGCTCTCCTTTTTACTCAGTCCCGGGCCCCAGCCTAGGGTATGGTGCTGCCCCTATGCAAGGTGAGTCTTCACCTTCCTGGGAACCCTCACGGAGTAGTGTTCCCATAGCAACTGGAAATCTGCCTGAGTTGACAGTGGAGACCTTTACAATGTGGGGACCTGGGTCCTCACATCTACCCATGTTTAGACTGAAGTGCTAAATGAACAAGTTAGACACCCCACTGAGCCATTCTGTGGGGAGCGAGGAAGGCTGGGGGTGGGGACAGACTACAGACATGCTGGGAACTCCAGGATGTTCCCACGATGCTGACTGTACTGGTTAAAAATACCATCAATACCAAAAATTACAAAGTGTGTAACTAATCTTGCTACCTAGAGCCAAGAAAAATAAACTCTAGTCAAACAATGTATGGCCCCCAGAGAGGGAGTCCAGTATAGGGAAACGTCTATGGCCCCAGCCAGCCAGAGTCAGCACCCTCTCTCTGTCAGGCCCTGCCCTGAATGGGACCGCTAGCCTGCTCCTAGCTCCTCCTGTGGAAAGCGGGCTGAGCTGTGCCAGGCTTGGTTGCCCCTGTTTGGTGGTCCCGGCTCACCACTTCAAGCGTTTCCGTTGCTCCACCCCCACCAGCCCCTGAACTCCAATTCATCCTGGTTGTTTCTAGTCTTAGCTGGACCCTGGCTGGGGCAGGAATGGCACCCTGGGATGTGCCTTTTGAGCCTGTACCCAAAGAAAGCAAATGTGTTCAGGAATGCCCAGCTTATCACAGGAGAGGCCAGGTGCTCTTGGCAACAGTCAGGAAAGCCAATGGTGCCAGGAGGCATGAGCACCTGCCAGCTAGGGAGCCTCTCCCTTGGTTTCTGGATAACACTAAGTTGCTAGAGATGACCGTGTGTGGCAAGGCAGGTCTGTAATCCCAGCCTTGGCCTGAAGCAGGGAAAGAAGAGCAAGTTCCCCACTTCCAGGCTAGCCTGGGCTACAGAGTGAGATCCTGTCTCAAAAAAAAAAAAAAAAAAAAAAACCTCAAACAAACAAAAAACAAAAAGATGCTTGCTAATAGAGAAATAAGACATAAAACATAGCAGACGGTGATGGCGGTAATGGCGTATAACTTTAATCCCAACATTCAGGAGGGAGAGGCAGGCAGATCTTTGTGAGTTTAAGGCCAGCCTGGTAACAAAGAGAGTTTCAGGACAGCCAGTACTACAAAGAGAAACCCTGTCTCAAACAACAGACAACAAACAAACAAATACTTTAAAAAAACCAAAGTAATGGAAGAAGAAGAGATGACTCAGTGGTTAAGAGCGCCTACTGCTCTTGCAGAGGACTTGAGTCCTGTGCTCAGAAGCCACAGGGCAGTTTACGACTATCTGTAACTCCAGTTCTAGGTATCTGATGCCTTCTGTCCTCTCAGGCACCAGGCACACATGTGGGCCACATGAACACATGCAGACAAAACATTCATGCCCACAAAATAAAATATATAAATAAAAAACCTTATTTTTAGCTGGGGTATAAAATAACAAGTCTGTGTTGGAAAAGAATAATCTTAGTGTTGAACAAAGGATGGAAAGTTGGTTTTTGCTAAAAGGGTGTGTCAAAATGTATATTGGATTAGTGAGCAGCGCACTTGGCTAGACCGGCCTCTGTCCTTTATCACTGACTCTGGTGTTGACTGCTCAGCCTGTTGCAGCTGTTCTCATCTGGTGCTAAGGCTAATTGGCACAAAGCCTAAGAGGACCTTCAGGAAATGCGAGCCCTTGCTGGGCTGGGCTGGTTAGCTTTTGTAGAACCATGCATTTTCAGGCCGCATTGTGCTGCTCATAGCCACATTCCCCCCCCCCATTCCCGCCCCCAGTAGCCCCTAGCTTTCGTGTCATGCTTAAGATACGGCAGCTACATTCGCTGCGACACTATTCACAGCAGCCAAGATAAGGAATCAGCTCTGGTATCTATCAGCAGACGACTGGGTCAAGATGGCGCGGTATATATACTCAACTGAGTTGTATTCGTCTACAAAAATAAAATGGCATCATTTGCGGCAAAACGAATGCAGAAAAATGAGAGCACCAGGTTAAGCAAAAAAGTCAGGCTAAGATACATAAACAAAGCTCATGTTTTCTCTCACACGTGGCTCTGAAACTTCGGTTCTGGGGTGGAGGTGGCTGAGAGCCGGTCCTTCATATAGAAATCAGAAGCTGGGCAGGTGTACAGCTCTCACAGGCGAGCAGGAACTGATCCGGGCGGCTCCTGGTGCCGACAGACTCTGCCCACCACGCTCAGAGACCTCATCAGCCCCCATACCTTGTCCTTGGGAGGCGGCAGCAGAGTTGTCTGTGTGTTGGGGCCTCTTCCCAGAGAGCCCCAAACTGCCCAGCTTCCGAAGAAGCTTGTGTAGAGAGCGAAGGCCGCAGAGTCAAAGGGCTGCAGCTGCTGGAGAGAAGGCGGCTATCTGTGTGGCCGCAGGCGAGGGGCCAGCGCTGCAGCGTCCGAGCACAGAGACAGTCAGGGACAGCCTGCTCATCCACAATTCCAGGGCCGCAGACAGGGGAGGTCAGGCATGCCTTCTCTGCTGGGTGGGCTGGTGATGCCTGCTCCTCCCCAACTCAGCAGACCTGCCCTGCCCCTCTGAGCCTTGCATTTGCTTTTATATTTATTTATTTGTTGGGAGGGGTTCGTTAGTTTCGGGAACAGAATCTCATGCTTCCCAGGCTAACCTCAAACTGACTATGTAGCTGAGGCTGGACTTCTCAAACACCTCTTCTCAAACACTGGTAAAACAGGCACAAGTCACCGTCCCAGCAGTGCCGTTCCCCGTCCCCGCCCCTCCTCGTTCTTTCCCCTGTATCCATCCCCCGTGTCTCTTCCCCTTCCTTCCCATTGCCCCTTTCTCTGACGTGGTCTCCCTATGCAGCTCAGGAAGGCCTCTCCAATTCTGAGGCACATTCTCATTTCAAAGAAACATTTATTATAATTTTAACATAAAATGCCTTCTTTATAGGAAATTTTAAAACTCAAAGAAAGACCTAGGGATAAAAGGCCAGTCGCCAGTCCCCGGGACCCACTACTGACTTGGTGAGTGCCTACCCTGTGGCAGGCTACACAGACTGACAACCTTGTCCCCAGGGGCCGACCTGACCTCAATACGCAAATAAGTCTTTGCTACAGCGGGGCGGAGCGTGGGACCCGGGCGGCGCCGGGATGGGAGGGGGTGGGAGGGCGGACGGGCTACGCAAACTCCCCAGTCTCCCAGGCTGTGCGGTTTGCGGGAGGGTGGGGGAGGGGTGCCTGCCTTGCCAACTGGAGAGGTCTGCAGGCGACGGGGCCCCGGGACTCAGTCCACACTGCTGCGGTCAGCATGAACCACGGGAACCCCACCTTCCCAGCTCTGGCATGCATACGCCACCGACTAACCAGAACCCAGTGGTCTGGGCATGGAGAATGTCTCAATAAAACTGGGGAGAAGGGTGGAAGGATGGGCAAGACTAGAGAGAGGGAGAGAGGAAAGGAAGGGTGGGAAGAAGGATGGGGGTGGGGGCAGCGAGCAGGAGAGAGAAACCCAGTGAGACACAGAGAGAGTGGAGGAGGCGTACAAGGAGAAACAGAGTGTGTTTACTTCTAAGCGCAAGCCCGACTTCATTCCCGGGTTCCTACCTAGTCCAGACCTCGGAACCTCAGGCAGCAAGGTCACTTTAAACTGTGGCAGGGCGACCTGAGTGATTTAGTCAGTCCCCACCGACAGGCGGCCTCCGATCCCAGATATCAGGCAGATGGACAGCAAATGTCGTCCCTGGATCTCTGTGGGGCGCCTGCGGCACAGAAATTGCTAGGGTTTTTTGTTTGTTTGTTTGTTTGTTTTTTGGTGTAGTTTTAGTTTAAGTTGGTCTTAGTTACCCAGAGTGGGGCTGAGCCTCACGGCTCTAACTCCTCCTAAAGACAAGGTTCTGCTCCAGCAAAGAGTGGTCATGTAGGGTAGAGGGTGAGGAAGCTGAAGGAAAATCTCTTGGTGATCTACCGATATGTTGTTGTTTGTTTTTTACTCTTTGGCTCTTTTACTCTTCGTTCTTTGCTCTTTCGGGGGGGGGGGGGTCTACCGCCCAGCTCCCAAATAAATCACACACGGAGCCTAATCTTTTTTATAAATGCCGGGCCTTAGCTTGGCTTGTTTCTTGCCAGCTTTTCTTAACTTAAATTATCCCAACTACCTTTTGCCTCTGGGATTTTTTTCTTTTATTACTCCTGTATATCTTCATTTCACTCTTACTCCGCGATTGGCTGTGGCTGGGTGGCTGGCCTCTATGGGCTTCTCTCCTTGTTCTCTTCTTCCTTCCTTTCTAATGGTCTTCTCCTTCTGTTTATTCTCTCTGCCTGCCAGCCCTGTCTATTCTTTCTCCTGACTTGCTATTGGTCATTCAGCTCTTTATTAGACCAATCAGGTGTTTTAGACAGGCAAAGTAACACCGCTTCAGAGTTAAACAAATGCAACATAAAAGAATATGAGACATCTTTGCATCGTTAAACAAATGCTTCACAGCATAAACAAATGTAATGCATCTTAAATCAATATTCCACAGCACAGACACAGGACACAGTCGATGGTAGCAGACACCAAACACACACACAGACACACACACAGGACACACTCAGAGACACATGCACACATAAACACACACTGACACACACACATAAATACACACGCAGACACAGGCTGATATACATGCAGACACACAGACACATATACACAGACTAATACACAGACACATACAGAAACACATGAGAAATGAAGAGACACAGACACATATACATACACGCACATAAACACGGGCAGAAACATGCACAAAGACACACAGACGTACAGACACACACAAGCGCACGAACACACAGGCACACACACATACACACACACAAGGTTGTGAGAGCCTTAGAGGGATTGCTTACAAAGCATCCATAGGTGCCAAGCTCTGAAGCTGCCCAGGTCCCTGACACAAGCACCCAGCTATTTTCAGAGGCTTCCCCAATGTTCCCTGGCGCTTCAAACCAGAACTTGTGAAACTTCCACTCGTGATCCTTTCCCCCTGAGGAGGTTTTGCACAGCCATGAGTACAAAGGCATATGAATGAGATCTATAAAATCAATTTTTCGGATAACAAACCATACAGAAATTTATTTTAAAAATGCCTTTAGTAAACCTATAGTTTTACCATTTATTAAAAATACCCCCAACATTTCCATGCTAATAAGATAAATGTACTTATTTATTTTTACCTTAAGAATTAAAATTTGGGGGCTAGAGAGCTGTCTCAGTGGTTAAGAGCACTGACTGCTCTTCTAGAGGTCCTGGGCTCATCTCCCAACACTCACACGGCAGCTCACAACTGTCTGTAACTCCAGTTCCAAGGGATCTGACACCCTCACCCAGACACACATGCAGGTAAAAACCTATGCAATAAAATATGAATACAAAAATCACTAAAATATTTTTTTCAAAAGAATGAAAATTTGAGCTGGGCTCAGTGGCTCAAGCCTTTAATCTCAGCACTGGAGAAGCAGAGGCTGCAGATCTCTGAGTTTGAGGCCAAGTTGATCTACACAGCAAGTTCCGGGACATCCAGAACTATAGTGTGAGACTCTGTCTCAAAAACAAACAAAACTTTTCAGGGCCAACTGAATTTTTTAGATGTATTTTAATATGTTGTGTGTCTGTGTCTGCCACAGGTAGATACTCATAGAGGCCAGAAGGGGGCGTTAGGTCCTCTGGAGCTGGAGTTATGCAGGTGGTGAACATGGAACTCAGGTCCTGTGGAAGAGCAGCGAGTTCCCTTAACAACAGGTGGCTGTCCAAGTCACTCAGCTGTTATTTTCTAGTTGCTGACAGCAAAAATGCCACTTCACATGAGTAGAATAGTATAAAATAGCAGAAAGATGCCTCTGGCCATTTCAAAAATTTCTGGAAATCTTATCCTAATACCTCCCCAAATCCATTGAATGTTCTTTATGAAATGAAGTGCGATCAACAACTCAGGTGGCAATTTTTAAAAAAAATATTCTAGGACAATTCAATATAAAGAGCAACTAATTTGCTCCAGACCGAGGAAAGCCAATAGGAAATAGTAAAAGCCTTTACTTGTGTGTGTAATTAAACTGGTATGTTTATATAAGAGATGAGAACTGTGTGTAAGCAATCAAATTACTGCAGTTCATAGCATGCAGTAGTCTTCGATCTGAGCTGATGCAGTGAGGCGTTTGCTGGTGCTTGGTGCATGTGGACTGCAGCATGCATAATCCAGTCTGCAGTGATGTGCTGTGAGGCATGGCACACGTGCACTGCAGTGTGCAGAACCCAGTCTGCTGTGAGGTGCAGCTCAGCGTGGCGCACACGCACTGCAGTGTGCAGACCCCAGTCTGCAGTGAGGTGCAGCTCAGCGTGGCGCATACGCACTGCAGTGTGCAGACCCCAGTCTGCAGTGAGGTGCAGCTTGGCATGGTGCACATGCACTGCAGTGTGCAGGATGCAGTCTGCTGTAAGGTGCAGCTCAGCGTGGCGCACATGCACTGCAGTGTGCAGAACCCAGTCTGCTGTGAGGTGCAGCTCAGCATGGTCCACATGCACTGCAGTGTGCAGACCCCAGTCTGCAGTGAGGTGCAGCTTGGCATGCCGCACATGCACTGCAGTGTGCAGGACGCAGTCTGCAGTGAAGCACGGCGAATGTGCACTGCAGCATTGATTTCCTAGCCTGCCGTGAAGTCCCATGCTGTAACCTAGATGAGCACTGATAGAATAACCTTGGATTCATTATGAGTTTGATTTTGAATTACTTTTTGTGTGTCAAACATTAAAAACCTCTTGCTGTTACCAACTTTCACTACTCTCCATATTCAGTTAGGTGCCCGATATGTTGTTGTAACCCACAGTGTAAGAGGCCATAACTTGGAGGTAGCAAGAGGATTGGCTGGGTGAAAGCACTTGCTGGCAAGCCCGGCAGCCTGCCTTGGATCCTGGGAACTCACAGTGGAAGGAGAGTACTGACTCCCAACAGCTCACCACACATGCATGCCTTGACACGGCTATGATCATAATCACACACAATAATGACTGCATATAAATAAAACTCTTAAAGGAGGATGGGGGGATAGCTCAATGGTTAAGAGCACTTGCTGCTTTTGCAGAGGACCTGGGTTTGACTCCCAGCGCCTAGGTGGTGGCTCACAACTGCTTGTAACTCCATGGGCACCTGCACAGACATAACCCCGTACATACACCCAGGCAACATACGCATAAAATGAATGAACGTATGAATCTTTTAAAACTATTTAAGAAAAAGAAGTTGGGCTTTACATTACCTCTGTGTGGCCTCTAGCAACACACTGTTGGGTAGCTGTAGTCCCAGGACATGGAGGGCAGAGGCAAGACATCCTCAGCTGCACAAGGATGTCTTGTGCAATACCAGACTGTCTCAAAAAGCCAAAAGAACAAAAACCCATCTCCAGATTACGTTGTGTGCATGTGTGTGCAGGTGTACGTGCCTGTGTGTGGAGGTCAGAGGTCAACCGCAGGCACCCTTTCTTAGCCACTGTCCACGCTGGTTTGTGGTTGGTGTTTGTTTGGAGACAGGGTCTTATATATAGCACTGGCAGGCCTGGAAACTGCTTTGTAGACCAGGCTGGCTGTGGACTCAAAAGAGATTCTCTTGCCTTTGCCTCCTGAGAGCTGGTGTTAAAGTCACATGCCACCACACCTGGTAGTTCCTTTTGAGACAGTTTCTCACTGATCTGGAGCTCTACAAGTAGGCAAGGCTGGCTGCCAGGAGCTCAGGATCCCGTTCCTGCCGCTTTGCTAGCCCCGGGGTTCCCAGGTGGGCCGCCACAGTGGCTGTTTTCAGATGGTCTTTGAGGACTGAGCTCAGCCCTCATGCTTTTCAATAAGCGCGTGCAGACTGAACATCACCACAGACCTGGAAGATTTAAAAACAGTTTTTTATGAATGGATGCTTTTCCTGCATGTGTCTATGTACCACATGGGTGCCTGGTACCTATAGAAGCCAGAAGAGGGTCAGATCCCCTGGGATTGGAGTTACAGTGAGTTGTAAGCTGATGCATGGGTGCTGAGCCATCTTACCAGCCCTAGGAATACAACGGAAGTGCTGTGCACTCAGGGGTGGCACTGTGTCTAGGGAACAGTGGCAAGAGAAAGAAGAGCACACCCAGGACAAGCTAGTGTCCAGGGCTGCCGAGGACAAAGTCAGGACTCAGCACACACTAAGCCATACTCCTGGCCCTGCCTGGAGGCAGCCTTTTGCTGTGCAGCCCAGCCTGCCTCCAGCTCTCCATCCTCCAGTTGCAGACTCCCAATGTCTGGGATTATAAGAATTTTATGCAAATCTGCCTGCAAGTGTTACCTGAAAACATAAGCATTTTCCAGCATGTGCTTGGTTGGGTTCATGGACAGGAAACTTATCTGTGCGGAGCAGACAGTAGAGATGATGGAGACACTGCTCTGCAGGACTGCTGTGTACTGCGGACACGGGCTGAATTTAAGCTCATTAACACATTCTCTGACTCACCTCTGCTTTCCTTGACTCACCTCTGCTTTCCTTCACCGGAAGTATTTTCTAGCAGGGCACAGACATGTTTTTGTCTCCAAGTATTACTGATTTATCTTATTTTACTTTACTTTATTTTATGTGTACAGCTGTTTTGCCTGCATATGTTTATGAATTATGTGCATGCAGTTCCTGCAGAGGCCAGAAGAGGGTGCTCTAGAACTCAGGGAACAGATAGCCATGAGCCACCCTGTGGGTGCTGGGAATTGAACTTGGGTCCTCCGCAAGACCAAGTGCTCTTAACTTCCAAATCACTTCTCCAGTCCCAATCTCTAAATACCTTGAGACACAGAAAGATAAGCATTTTAAAACTAAAATGTTTACACTTTTATCACACCTGGCTAAACGATGCCCCTCCCCTCTGTGCAATGCCATTTTGAAGTCTACTGCTAGTTTTATTATGTAGCAGGAGGCACATCTCTGACAGTCGGTCTCCTACTGTATGGCCCTACAGCTTCCTACAAGGCAGGGGAGTGGAGGGGACACCTTGCCCCCTTCGCTGAAATTCTCCAGTGAAGCCTCTCTCAGGAAGACGATACTGAGTTCATTTTGGAAGAAGTTTATAACGAGCCTGGATCATGCCCGAGAAAACACATGACAACAGAATCTGGTGAGGACGAGGGGAGAAAGGAATCCCCTTTTACTGATTGTGGGAATCAGCGTGCAGCTTTCTCAAAACGAAGATTCAACTAGATTTGGGCGAGCTAGTCCGCCTCTGAACATTGCTCCAAGGAGTCCAAGGGATCCATCACAGCTACCTGCACACTGAAGGGGATTAGCCGTGGGATTACCCGGGGTGATAGCCAACATGGAGTCAGCCGAGGTTCCTGCCAGTTGATGACCGCATCGGGGACACTATGAGTATGTTCACAGTAGAGATCTCTTCGATGATGAAGAAGACCTAACTTGTACTATTTGCAGGAGATGGATGGAATCAGAATCATCATGTTAAACAAAAAAAGCCAGGCTCAGAAAGCCAAATATCACATTTTCTCTTGTATGCAGAACCTACATGCTCATGCAGGACTACGCAGGCGCGCGTGCGTGCGTGCGTGCGTGCGTGCGTGTGTGTGTGTGTGTGTGTGTGTGTGTGTGTGTAAAACATGGAAGCAGTAGAGGGAAAAGAAAGGGCTCTAGAGTGCAGGGTGGGGGTTGAAATGTGTGCGAGACTCTCCGCTCTGCAGAGTGAGTGTGGGCTAATAACAGAGTTAGAACGTGAGCAGAGTGGGCTTGGATAATGCTGACCCTTACTAACAAGGAGAGCGACGGTGCACACCCGCTGGAAAGGAGCATCCCCTGCTTCTTTAGCTGTACTCCAACCTCCAGTCACTCCATCCGATGACCCCCAGGTCTCTGCTTTTGTCCATTCTTTGGTTTAGCATTTCATGATTGTTTTTCTAATGACTTGTAATCCATATTCCAGAAGATCCCCCGCCCCCCGGAATTGTACATCAGTGGTCATTGGCTCATTTAACAAGGTAGACTGCATCATAAGCAGTGAACTGAGGATGTTTGCTTTGCTCCTCCCCAGACCTGTCCCCTGTTTCCTCAGTGATCGTCATGCTCACCTAGGTCTGCTCTATGCTGCAGTTTGATCACTCTGGTCCGTGTAAGATTTGAAATCAGGAAATGGGAGTCGTCCAGCTCTGGCCACAGCTGATCTACTTCCTCTCTCAGAAGTGGGCTTAATATAATACACAGCCTTTTTCATTTAGAACAGGGCTGTCCAGGGTCATCTGTGTTGCGTGAGTTGGGAGCTTGCTCCTTTTATTGACCATGTGATTGTTGTAGGATATTTGTACACTATGTATTGCTGTGATTGGTGTAATCAAAAGCAGAATGCCAAATAAGACAGAGAGAGCGCTGGGAAGAACACTGTGGAGTCAGCAGACAAAGAGGAAGAAGGATGGGCAGTACGGACATGCGGAAACAAGCCTTGTGGAAGAGCATAGATGAAAAATATCGGTTAACTGAAGTTATAAGACTAGTTGGAAACAAGCCTAAGTTAAGGCTGAGCTTTTATAATTATTAATAAGTCTCCATGTCATTATTTGCAGACTGGCAGTCCTGACGAAAAAGATCTACTACATATGGCGTCCAATGTGAGGCTCAGACATCCAAATAGAGGGCCTGAGAAGGCTTTAAGAAATTCTGGGCAAGGACCTGGATGTGGCTTCCTAGTCCTGCAGTCTCTAAGGCAGGCAGAGGAGTGACTACTGGCCACTTCCTGTGATCTTGAGCTAGCCACCAGCGCTGAACCACACTGTGGATGGACTGGCCTTTTACATTTGGTTCACATGGTCAAAGAACGCAACAGACACACAGAAAGCCAGGTTCAAAAACAGAAAATCCTCTCAAAAGATATAGTATGCCTGAAAAGGTGTTTAGTTTATGAACAAATAAAGAAAAAGGATATAGAAAGTCATATAAAATAGTTTAAAAATAATAAAGTCTTTAAAGAGATAATAAAGTAATATAAGAAATAAACCATATAAGGATAGGAAATATAACAGGAAGTGTGGACAGCAGCTGCTGGAAGACATTGGGTTGTGGAAGGGACTGATGAATTAAACCACCCTATACACTTTAGGTATGTCTTAGCTTTAGAATGGAAGTCAGACAGTGCATTGCATTGGGGAAGAGGCTGTGCTTTTGCTTCCTTGGGAAACAAAAAGCTATGGATTCTTTCAAAATTAATAAAGATCAAATTTGGTCAGGGAGACATCCTAAGGATCTTAGCTGAGATATGAGGGAGGAAGCTGGGAAAGACTATAGGACAGATGACATGTATGCTGATCCCTCTGCATTGGAACAGTTCTGAGACTGAAAGGGAGTTGACAAATCTTGTTGGTTACAGAGTTCTCATGACATATTATCACATGCCATCCTTTCATATGGATGGGTAGAGATTTATATTATAGTTTGGTTATACAGTCCAAATGGACTTATAAAGTTGAGAGATGCCTTTTACCTACTCAAACATAAAACAACATATCATCTTTAACTGACTTGTACACACTGCACATTCCATATCTGTGTTAATACATATATGTATGTTACCTTTAAAAGTCTGTGTGTTTCAGAACAAAAATACCAGACTCCAATGAAGACAAATAGTCCAGGTGATTCAACCTCTCAAAATGCTTCTGTTGTAGCTTCCTCAAAATTCTGTATCCAGAACAACTTCAAAGCTGCTAGCTGAGATGATCCTTTTTTACAGACCACTCCAGCCAGGACTTCAATAAACTCTACACTTTCCATCACACAGAGACTAAAAAATAAAATAAAATAAAATAAAATAAAATAAAATAAAATACAGATAGTTCTCCCATGACTTGATCTTTATCCCAATTTTCTCGGGTTCCCTAAAGATGACATCACCCCCAGGCAATGGGAAGCAGTCTAGAGAATATGACTCCCACTTTCCCAAGAGGTGGAGTGGATGGTTTCTGGTCATTCAGTGGATGTTTGTCATTGTTTAGGGGAGTTAGTTGTAAGTTGTTATTGGCCATGGTCCAGGAGGAAACTTAGCAAAGGAGGTTAGATTTAGGGATCTTTTATAAAAGATAAAAAAGGGGAGATATAGAAATGATAGGATGGAAGGGTAGATTATTGAATCTGCTTTTAAACTAAAAACAACCATTAATCTCAAATATTTTATATTAGCATGGATTTTTGCATAATTTTACAAATTAAATGTTATTTTTTAACATACTGTATATTGTAGCAGGGAAGCTTCTAGAAGGGAAAGAGAGGCATCTTTTAAACTGGGATTCAAAGCTGGTGGAGCTGGTCATGAAAGTGCTGGGCACTGCTGGTCTGCACTGCTAACTGTGTAGACACACAGTTTTCTGGAAACTGTCATCACTGGTTACACACTGGAACTGTGTAAAAGCACAGCCTTCACCCCACTTATTTATGTGCTGGGTGGGGCTAGGCAGCAGGCCAGGCCCTGGGCTCCATCACCAACACTGCAAGAAAGAAAGAGCTTCCCCTTCTCCGTCATTTCTCTTCAAGCTTATGTTAATCTCAAAAGGATTTTTAAGTTATTTTAATTATTCTCTAAATTCTTTCAACTCATTTTGGATTGTTAAAAGCTTCTTTTAAAAAAAAATTAAAGAAATAAACTTGCCAGTTGTGGTGGTGTGCGCCTTTAATTCAGCACTTGGGAGGCAGAGGCAGGTGGATTTCTGTGAGTTCCAGGACAGCCTGGGAACCTTTGCCTCAAACAAAGCAAATGAATAAATGAATGACTAAATAAATACAGCATAGTACTGCAACTCTAGGGAGGTTGAGGCTGGAAAATCATGAGTTCAAGGCCATCCTCAACTACTGTACCCCGGATACAAGAGATATCACAAAAAAGAAAAGACATCCCTGTTATTGTCAGAGCGCAGTCCAAGAACAGAGTCATGTGGAAATCCTGCATGTTTGTGAGAAAACTCCAAGAAAACAAGAGTCTTGTGGCCTCAGTTTCTTCAAAACTCAGAGTTGTTCTGGAATGCTCTTGTGTGAGTTGACTTCCTCTGTTGTTATTCACGTGTCTCTATGGAAAGGCAGGGTTTGGTTTTTTTTTTTTTTTTTGCCGCATGAGGTTTGTCCTTGAGATTGTACCCTCCACTCAGGTGAGTCTTCTTACCCCTCAGAGGATACACTGCCCGATGCTCTAATGAGAGCTGGCTATTGCACAAGATCTAAGTCCGCCTCATTTCCGGGCCCTGCTCTCCCAGATTCACGCCTCCACCCGGAGTAGAAAAAGTTCTTCATTCTTCCCCACACCCATCAGTCTGCAGCCTCCTTCTGATTTGCTTGTCTGCACACGATTTGTCCACTTTCCCAAGTTCTTTTCTGGTCAGTGGTGACGATGAACTCAGGCATGCTGGTGACACCTAGCTCTTCTCCTCAGCTGTAGACAGTCCTTCAAGCATGCGTATGCCACTAATCCTGGTCTTTTCTCTCGTCTTCTTGTTTGGTTTTGTTTCTCCAGACAGAGTTTCTCTGTGTAGCCTTGGCTGTCCTGGAACTTGCTCTGTTATACCAGACTGGCCTTGAACTCACAAAGATCTGCCTGCCTCTGCCTCCCAAGCGCTAGGATTAAAGCTGTACACCACCAATGCCTGACTTTTATTTTGTTTTCAAGACAGTGTTTCTCTGTGTAGCCCTGGCTATCCTGGAACTCACCATGTAGACCAGGCTGGCCTCGAAGTCACAAAGACACCACCTACCTCTGCTTCCTGTGTTCTGGAATTAAAGGTGTGCGCCATGACCGCCCGCTAGTCTCTTCTTTATATCTAGCCAGGAGCTCGTATCCTCTAACTCTGGGGCACTCAGAGTCTTGGCCCCTCTCCCTGCAGAAGGTGCCTTGATCCCCACCGAATCTGTCCCTTCCCCTCCGGTACTCATGCCAACGCCCACTCCCCACCCCTTGGCAGCCCCTTTCTCTTTTTAAGGGATCCATGGACACTGCATCACCTTGAAAGAGTCTAAATATTATCTGTTGGCTTTGGGTTCATTCCCCCACCTCTGACTTCTGGATGCTTCTGGAGAATGCAAGAGAAATGAGAACCCAAACCCCAAGTAGTACCACTCCCCTCCATCCGCCTCTCTTAGAGTGTGTCCATTGTCTGGGAAGCCCTCCTTACAGAAAATGCCACATTCGGTGGCACCAGGGTTTAGAACTTTCATGTGACTTTTGGAGTTGACATAGCTCAACTCTGTCCTCTTCAAAATTCATTCTGCTAGCTCTGCACAGACCCTGCGCCTGTATAGAAGCGAGGCCGGTAGCCCCTGCGGCTCCTGAGCTGTGCACTAGAGGGCGACGCTCGCTCATCCATAGGGCTGGGACTTGTTAGGCGGCACTGGCCAGGCAGGCGCTGCATTTCCTTTGCTCCAATTCTTTACTATGGGGGTTCCTGTTCTTGAAAGCCCAGGGACATCAGGCTGGGACAGTGTTCCTCGCTGCCCCCGGGGTCGGGGGTCGGGGGCCCTACATTGGTGTGCACTCTGCAGTCAGGTGCAGGATCATCTCCGAGGGAGGCCCAGAAATATTCAAAGAAGCTGTTAAAGTCAAGCAATTTCTTTTTGCTGTTCATAGCCCCCAATATGAAGCCCCTCGAAGAGGTCTCTGTTTCTTTCCCTTCCTCCTGCCCAGAGCTGGCTGTCTCCAGCCACCGTCTTCCCCTTTCTGACTGTGGCCTTCCTGGTGCCAAAGCAAGTAGTGTGTGGAGCTCAAACAGGGCAGCAGGGTCAACTCTGTGGGGAGGTCTCTGTGGCAGCCCAGGATTCTGATCTGGTGGGCTATGCGTTCTGTCCTGTAGTCCAAGGTGATCTTTGGATCTAGCTTTGCTGGAGTAATATTAGTATCTGGTCCCAAACGGGAACACCTTCTGTCTGAGGGTCCAGTGAGAGAAGGCTGTGGTGGGCAAGGGTACTGTCTAGTTCAAACCGCCAAGAGCCATTCCCCACTGTCTCTTGATGCCTGATGAAAGGGAAGTGTATTGGATGCTCAAGGACTGACTGATGAGTTTTATTTATTTTGTATGCAGAGGGTGGGCTGGGGAATGGCCCAGTCAATAAAGTGCTTTCTCTGCAAGCCTGCAGACCTGAGTTCACATCCCAGTGCCCACAGAAAAAGCCAGTAACCTGGAACTCAGAGGCAGATGTTTTGAGGGCTCACTGATGGAGCTAATTGGTGAGCTCCAGTTTCATTAGACACCAGACTCACTCAAAATGGATTGGAGAACAGTGGAGAAGGACATGCAGCCTGACCTCTGACCTGCACATGCAGTCCTGCATGGACACTCATACCTGCACACACACATGAGAACAACTGTATGCAGTTTCAGATTGCCAACTAGAAAAAACAGTAATTTAAAAAGAAAATAGAATGCCTGGACAGTGGATCCCTGATTAGGGACCCCAGTGGCACCCCAGTCCACAAGGTGTCTGGTCTTCTGGCTGTTTGGAGCTGTGTGCTGTAAAAGACACCAAAGAAGGAGCCCCAGGGCAGCTCCAGTCAGTGCCCAAGCAGCCTCCCCAGGCAACAGGAACTTGCAGATTCTGACTGTAGACGTGCTGACATTTACAAGCTATTGTTCACACCCCTAGAAGCACCTGACCCATGCCCATAACAGCGTGTTTCACAATAGCCAAAAGCACATCTCAGCCTCTGGGAGCACAGGCAGGCGGATCTCTGTGAGAGCCAGGCCAGCCTGAGCTACAAAGCAAGTTCCAGACTAGCCAGGGCCACACAGAGACACCCTGTCTCAAAAGTAGTCTATACATTTCCAATGTAATATTACTCAACCTTAAAAAGAGAAGAAATTCTGGGGCTGGAGAAATGGATTAGCAGTTAAGAGTGTGCACTGCTTTTGCAGAGAACCCGAGTTTGGTTCCCCGCACCCACGCACTGTGGCTAACAAACCACCTATAATTCCAGCTTCAAGGGACCACACTCACGTGTATACCACCTCCAGAATACAAAAATTATATGATCCCTTTGATGCGAGTAGTCAAAGTTATAGAGACAGACATGGAGTGGTGGTTCACAGGGACTGGGTAGGTGAGGAGTTAGGGCTCCGTGCAGAACAGGTCAGTTTGGGGTGATAAGTTCTGGAGATGGGTGGCTGTGACTGCTGTGTGCCGTGGATGTTCTCACTATCATTCAACTGTGCACTTACAATAGACAGAATGATGAGTTTTATGCGTATTTTACTTCAATTAGAAAGCACAAAAGATCCTCCTCTTTTAGGCAGTACACACAGAAGGGGACCAGGCACCCTCCTCCCAGCCTCCCAGGCTAGGGGCACAGACATGTGACATTGTATATGGCATGGGGACATCACACCAGAGAACTAGCTGCTTGCCTTAGAGAGCTTCCTTTCCTTTCTCCCACAGAGAAGGAGGGGGCTTTGCCTGTCCCCTTTGTGCTGCCCTCCTGCTCACAGGGGGCCATCTGCCTCCTTCCTGGTCCCTACTCCCTGGCTTCCTTCATCAAAGTCTAATAGCTGCTCTTAGCTCTATTCCTGGCCAGGTTGGAGAGCCCAATCCCTAGTCTGCTTTCTGTTGCTATAGCAGAATGCCTGAGGATGGATATTTACTTTTACAAATATGTTCTGGGCTTACAACTGTCTATAACTCCAGTCCCAGAGACACCCTCTTCTGATCTCCATGGGCACCAGAAACACATGTGGTACACGGACAAAGTATCCATGTGTGTTGTCTTAGTAGGGCTTTTTAAAATATTTATTTATTTATTATGTATACAATATTCTGTCTCTGTGTATGTCTGCAGGCCAGAGAGGGCACCAGACTTCATCACAGATGGTTGTGAGCCACCATGTGGTTGCTGGGAATTGAACCCAGGACCTTCGGAAGAGCAGGCATGCTCTTAACCACTGAGCCATCTCTCCAGCTCCCTTAGTAGGGTTTTTTTTGTTTTTGTTTTTTTGCTGTGAAGAGACACCATGATCACGGCAACTCTTATAAATAAAAACATTTAATTGGGGTGGCTTGCTTACAATTTCGGAGGTTCAGTCCATTATCATCGTGGTAGGGAGCATGGTGGCGTGCAGGCAGACATGGTGCTGGAGCTGAGACTGCTACATCTTGCAAGCAACAGGAAGTCAACTCATTGTCACACTGAGGGAAGCCTGAGAAAAAAAGACCTCAAAGCCTTCCCCCACAGTGACACACTTCCTTGAACAAGGCGACTCTCTTTGGGAGCCAAATTCTTTCAAACCACCAAACATGTAAAATATATTTTTAAAAAAATCTTAAAACACAAAATAAAACCAGGCGTTGGTGATGCATGCATTTAATCCCAGCACCTGGGAGGCAGAGGCAGAGTTTAAAACCTGCCTGGCCTACAAACCCAGTTCTAGGATAGCCAGGACTATACAGAGAAGCCCTGTCTTTGAAAAACCAAAACAACAACAAAACAAAAGAATACGCACACACAACCCACAAAAAAAATGTAGGTAAATGTTTCTTTCCCACAAGCCAGTTCCCAAATAACCAACATGGAGAGAGACTTAATATTAATTACAAATCCTCAGCCAATAGCTTAGGTTTATTACTAGCTAACTCTTACATTTAAATTAACCCGTTTTCTTATGTATACTTTGCCACATGGCTTGGTACCTTTTCTTAGCATGGCATGCCCATCTTGCTTCTCTCTGCATCTGCTAGCAACTCCTTTGATTTTGCCCCTCTTTTTCCAGCATTCCCTTAGTCTGCCTCTTCTGTCAAGTCTTTTTCTAAAGCTATAGGCCAGTTCTTTATTTTTTTCTTATTTATTTATTTATTTATTTATTTAAGATTTCTGCCTCCTCCCCGCCACTGCCTCCCATTTCCTTCTTCCTCCCCCAATCAAAGGCCAGTTCTTTATTAACCAATGAGAGTAATACATGTTCACAGCATACAGAAGAATTATTCCACAGCAAAACAAACAAGCAAAAAGTCCAATATGACCAAACCCAACAGACAAAAATGAAAAACCCAGGCTTGGGCCAGGACATCTGTGTAGATGCTTGTGAGGGCCCCAGGAGCTTCAGCTCAGGAGGTTGACCAGGGACACCTCTCTGCACACTTCACTTTAGAACCGAGTAAGCTGCCAGGCATGCAGAGCAAGCTCCCAGCAAGAGAAGCTTAGTCCATGGATGAGACCTGCACACTAACCCAGACCCGGGGCACCCTCTGCACTGCTACCAAAGTGTATTTTTTTTAAGAGTCTGACTCTAATCCAGGCTGGCCTCAAACTCCTTGTCCTCCTCCAGCCTCAACCTCCTGAGTGTGGCTAAGTGGTTAGCCACCAGCTTTCAACATGAATTTTGGAAAGACAAACCACCGTTGAGCCATTGTCCCCACCACGACTTTTTCAGGCTCTCCATGGCTGCTGTGAAGGTTCTTCTTTGTGTTATCTTGACTGCGTTTCGAATCACCATGGAAACACACCTGGCTTGTTTAGGGAGGCATGTTCAGAAAGGTTTAACTGAACGTGGGCAGCACCTGGGATCCACAGGCTGGGCTCTGGGACCTGAATGAAAAGGAGACATCCAGTGAGCCCCAGCATTGTGTGTCTGCTTCCTGACAGTGGGTGCCGTGTGCTGAAACTTTATGCTTGGAACTAGGATGGTGGCCCATTCCGGTATTTTTAACACTCAGAGGTACAGACAGATCAGGAGCTCAAGGTCATCCTTGGCTACCTTCGGAGTTTGAGGCTAGCCTGAACTAAATAGAACTCTGTCTCAGAAAAGGGGGAGTGTCTTCCTTTGAACCCTCCCAACTTCTAGAATTTTCTTACTTTATCCGAACAAATCTACTTTTGTTCTGCTAAAACAAATGAGAGAGAGAGAGAGAGAGAGAGAGAGAGAGAGAGAGAGAGAGAGCGAGAGAGAGAGAGAGAGAGCATGTGTGTGAGTGAGCTCCCTGCACAGTACAGGTAGGCTGTGAGTTCAATGTCTGGGGATCAGTGTCTGCCGTAGCTGCCTTATCTGCAGGGGATCTGTCCTAAGACCCCCAGGGGTGCCTGAAGCTGTGGCATTGTGTCTACTGTGTGCACAGTGGTCTGTCTCCTTGTGACACATCATTTGGTGCCTCTTCTAGCTAAGGTAGGCATTTACCATACAAACCACCACCCTCACTTCTCTAGGGCTGTGACAATAAACTGAACTGAATTGTTTTTCTTCAAAGTTCATAGGACACTAATTTATTCTATTTTTAAATTACATTTATTTCATCATTTTGTGGTGTATTGTATACCTGGGGCGGGGGTACCTATTCCCAGGCACGCACATGTATACGCCAGAGCTGACGTCTAGTGTCTTCCTTTAGCACTATTTCACTGAACCTGGAGCTCCTCGGTGAATAAAAAAATGAAATAAAATGAAGAGGATATGACTGATCTTAAGGTATGGGGAATATTTTTACTGTAGATGTAAGGGGGAAAGCAGGCAGAGAGGAAGAGCCCAGGCTGAACGTGGCTAACAGACTAAACCAGACCATGAGTGGAGAGGTGGGGGGAGTGGGGAAAGAAGCCAGAGAGTGGCCACCAACCAAGAGAGGCCAAGAGACTGTCATAGCCCAAATGGGTGAGTTATGTCTAAGTTGTGGCTGGAGGCTATGTTGGTGTGTGTAGCCTGTTCTACGGCTGGAGACCATGTGGATGTCTGTGGTCTGGTGCCAACGTGGGCCAACTGCACCCACAAAAAATCCGAGAGAGCTTGGGAAGGAATTCTAGACATGAAAGAACAGAGTTAAACACAGCTTCTTGGTAGCAGCATTTTCTCAGGTAGGCTCCATTTGCTAGAGACAAGCAAAGGTGTGGCTCTTTTAAGAGAAGTCTTCCTGACTCAGCATTAGCAGCAAAAACTGCATGGCTCCTGTAAGAGCCGGATTCCTGGTTCATACTGGCAGCACAAACTCTGGGTCCCTCGGGAAACCCTGCACTTAAATTGGGTTTGTGAACAGAGTGACACAAGTTGATTCACGGTGCAGACCCACTGCATCCCTGGAGCTGGGGTGGTGAGCATGGCTCACAGGGGCAGTGAATATACCTCTGCCATATTGGATAGGGCGGGGTCAACAGGTAGGGCCATGGAGTTGACCCTAGACACGCCCACTTTGCAATTAAAAAAAATGCGCTCCTGGTCAGAAAATGATTACAGATACACTATAAAGACATATTTAGACAAAAATAAACCTTTGAACAGGTCATAGTGTGTTTAAAAAATGTACATAGGCTTGGGAGAGAGAGAGAGAAAAAATATAGACAATTATAAAAAGAAGTAAAAATTAATTTAAAAGAGTACAGACAGACATAAATTAAAAGAATAAAAATAAAATAAATGTTAAAAGTAATAGAGTAGAGAAAATAAGACATGTAAATATAGAATATACAAAGAAAGTTTGAATTATGTATATTATTGTGTTTTCTTTGGATTTTTTTTTTAACTGAAGAGAGACATTTGATCCTGGGGGCTGTTAAGTTAAACCAACATAAAGGTATCTTGACTTCAAAATTTGATTCTAAAGATATGTTACTTTGGAAAAGAGGTTCTGCTTTTATTTCCACAGAAGATGAGAACCTATAGATTCCTTTCAGGCTAATATGGTTTGATGGAACAAGGCCCCATGAAAGGTTTCGCTCACCCCTAAAAATACTTCACCAACAAATAGAAAGTAGTTTGGAAAAAACAACTCCCAAATTTCCAAAACGATTATTTACAAATGTTTGTTTTCATTTAAAGGGGGAATATGATGTAGAGATGAATATTTTGCACTGATATGAATCTTGGTCTATTGATACAAATTTAAAGTAGATTTTGTTACACTGTGTAATGTATCTCTGATCTTGTTTAAGGTATTGTGTTTGTGCAGTTCATTTAAAACTGTAATGTGTAGTTAAGAAATACAGATTAATAGATAGTCATCTGTAATAATGAAACTTTTAATTATGTCAGGTTTTCTAGATATATAGAGATGTATTTCAGTTAGATAATCTTCAACACCCAAAAGACCTACAGAATATGGCATTTAAAAGGTTTTAAGAACTTAGGCTTATCTCAATAGTGAGACATGTCTGCTTCTGGCAGTACTAATCACTTCAGAGAGGTTGATGGGCATTGAAGAAACTCCTTATGGAATTTGCCTTCAATGTGACAAGGCTAGCCATTGCCTGGATTACTTGATGGTGTTCTGTGTGGGTTAGATGTGCAGGACCCACAGAGAAAAGACTGATGAACTTGCCTAAAGGTGGCCCCCTTCAACATTCCTGCTTCACAGAAGAAATTGCCAGACATTCTGCAGGACACAGAAGAAAGCAACTGACGAACTTTGCCAGTCCCAGGCAAAACAGAACTTCAAATTTCTTGCTTCATGGAAAAGTTTGCCAGATACTTTGGGCCTGTAGCCTGAAGATGATGCCCCAGTGTTACAGAAGAATTTTGGGTGACTGTCCAGGCAGCGAGATGTCTCTGTCAATTCTAGAACTTTGGAAGTTGCTTACAATGCACTTATTCCAGAAGGATATAACATTATATCCTTCTGGAGTCTTTGAAGAGTTGAAGACATAAAGTTTCAGCTATAGTTTTCCTTAGTTATGATAAAAGATAAATTAGATATAAAACTTTAGACTTTTGTAGGATAGATGATAGAGTATTTTCCTTAATTTGCCAAATGTAAATGGACTAAATATTGTTACTATAATTCTTGCTTGATAAATATTGTTTATGTAATTTTACTGTGTGAAAGTTAAAACCTTCCTTTTTATTATTTAAAATAAATTTAAATTTATTTTATTTAGGGAAGATGATGTGTGATAATCTTTTTGTATATGTGTTGCTTTTATTGGCTAATGAATAAAGCTGTTTTGGCCAATGGCTTAGTAGAGTAAAGCCAGGCAGGAAATCCAGAGATACAGATAGAGAGAATAGGAGGAGTCAAGAAGACGCCTTGTAGCTGCCAAAGGAGAAAGACCCGGAATGCTGGAACCTTACTGGTAGGCCACAGCCTTGTGATGATACACAGATCAATAGAATTGGGTTAATTTAAGATGTAAGAGCTAGCTAGAACTGTTGGCCAAGCAGTGTTGGAATTAATAGAGTTTCTGTGTAATTATTCGGGTCTGGGCGGCCAAGGAAACGAGCAGCCTTTGCCTACAGTGGTCCATGCTGCTTCTGGAAACCATGCTGAAGTATATGCTTCTGCTGGCGGTCCTGAGCAAGGAAGCTTGTTTGGCGATGGTATTAATGACTACAGAATGGCAGCTGAGAATGAGAGACCTCGAAGGCTTCTGTGACAAAGCCCCTTCTGTTCTGGAATATTCTTAAGATGTGTTATAGTCTTTTATGCTGTGGAATGTTTGTTTAGTGATGCAAAGATGTGTTGCGTGCTTTTATGCTGCACTTGTTTAACTCTGTAAAGCTGAGTTACTTCGCCTGTCAAAAACACCCCGATTGGCCTCATAAAGAGCTGAATGGACAATAGCGAGGCAGGAGGGGGATAAGTGGGGCTGACAGGCAGAGAGAATAAATAAGAGGAGAAATCTGGGCTAGAGGGAAGAAGAGAAGAAGGGTATGAGCAAGAAAAGAAGGAGAGGAAGACTCCAGGGGCCAGCCACTCAACTACATAGCAAGTCATGGATTAAGAAGAAAGGTATTTAGAAAGGTAAAACCCCAGAGGCAAAAGATAGATGGGATAATATAAGAAAAACTCACAAGAAACAAGCTACGCTAAGACCAGACATTCATAAGAAAGAATAAGACGTGATTTATTTGGGAGCTGGGTGGTGGATCACCCAAAGTAAAACAAAACAAAACAAAACAAAACAAAACAAAACCACCAGCACCAGCACTAGCTGTCCCTGCAGCACCAGGGATCCCTTGGCCCCTGCTTCCCCAGTGCTGAGATTATTGACCTGTGGCTTTGTACCTGGCTCGCACTGAGGCCCCCGACTGGGAGATTCATTCTTACCGCTGATCTCAGCCGCTGTCCTGTGTTAGCCCCACTCCAGACCTTATTAAGAACCTTCACCTTTTTGTTAGTGAAACCCTCTGAGGTTCCACTGGCCATGCAAGCGCCCAGTGTCCTGTCTCTAGGGGCAGAGAACAGCAAATAGATTTTACAGGAAAGCACAGCAAGGGTCCCTGAACCGAGGCAGACTGTTCTGAGTCAGTGGGAACCAGAGGCCCTTGCCTGAGGTAGCTAACTGCTGTGGTAGGCAAGGGAGGCAGAGGTTTTCCTGGTAAACAAAAAACCACTCTACAAGATTCTGGGGAAGGCAGAATTTAGGCTTCTGTTTCCCCTTTAGGGCCGTTGTCACCAGCACAGCCGCTAGTGGGGGCTCCCGTTGGACCTAACAAAGAGTAAGTCTGTTAAACTGTGGCTGCACGGTGGAGGCCGACTGGAGAGGACCGGTCAAGGTGTGGTCATGTGTAAGAACAAAACAGGAAAAATATCCCTTGCAGGGTAAGAGTTCTGTTTGTCCTGTGTTTGACTCAGCTATACTAGCTGTGCTTGATCGCATGTAGGCAGGAGGTACATAGGCAGGAAATATGTCAGAATATATGCTTGTCCCTGATTGGATCTGATGAGAAATACGGTGGCCCCATGGTTTTGCCTTTCTAAGCCCCTGCAAAATGTGACTCATGGCCATTTTCTGGAAACCCAGAGACAGACCTGGTCAGAGTCCATCCTTCTGGCCAGTATTTAATTAAAGTTTGCTCCAAAAATTTGGCTTTGAATTGTGGTGGTGGGCAGTGGAGCCGAGGTAGCAGACTACATGCAATGGTTTACAAGCAGAAGCTTTCCTTGGAAGATGCTCAGGATCAGCATGTGAACGGCAGAGGACGACTAGGGCTAGGCAGAAGGAGAAGTTGGTCTCTGACAGGCAGCAGAGGATGCCCCCAGCCTCCTAAGGATCTGGGATTGCCCCTCAACACAGTCTTGAATTAGAGTGATCAGGTTTCTGCGCCATTGCACTGGCCAGGCACTAGAAGGGAGATGCTTTGGGGAAGGAGGTGTGATCTTGGACTCCTCTCCACAATCAGGCAGGATGGTGTCTTACTGCATAGTTCTAAAGGTGGGGTTGATGCTGTCCTTGCATTTAGTAGCCCACTAATTCAGAGCAGAAAATATGTACAACTATACCCAAAATGTGATTGTGAACAGACAGAAGTTACAGAATACTTTTCTAGTTAGTGTGTCAGTTGAATGACTGAATTAATCTTTGTAAAGCCAATCTTTAATAATAATAATAACAGCAATAAATAAATAAATAAATAAATAAATTGTGGTAGTGGTCTTATTCTTTTTTTTTTTTTAATTTTTTTATTGATAAAAGGAGGATAAAGAAAAGAAAAAAAAAACAAATTTCCACCTCCTCCCACCAGCCTCCCATTTCCCTCCCCCTCCTCCCACTCTTCTCCCCCTCCTCCCACTCTTCTCCCCCTCCTCCCACCCCTCTCCCCTTCCCCCCACTCCTCTCCCCCTCCCTTTCCAATCCAAAGAGCTGTCAGGGTTCCCTGCCCTGTGGTACGTCCTAGGTCCTCCCCCCTCCATCCATATCTAGGAAGGTGAACATCCAGACTGGCTAGGCTCCCACCAAGCCAGCACATTGCATAGGATCAAAACCGCGTGCCATTGTCCTTGGCGTCTCATCAGCCCTCATTGTTCGCCATGTTCCGAGAGTCCAGTTTTATCCCATGCTTTTTCTGGTAACAGTCCAGCTGGCCTTGGTGAGCTCGCAGTAGATCATCTCCACTGTCTCAGTGGGTGGGTGCACTCCTCGTGGTCCCGACATCTTTGCTCATGTTCTCACTCCTTCTGCTCCTCATTGGGACCTTGGGAGCTCAGTCCAGTGCTCCAGTGTGGGTCTCTGTCTCTATCTCCATCCATCGCCAGATGCAAGTTCTAGGATGGTATGCAATATATTCGTCAGTATTGCTCTAGGGTAGGGTCATTTCAGATTCCCTATCCTCAGCTGCCCAGGGAACTAACTGGGGACCTCAGCTTGGGCACCTGGGAGCCCCTCTAGGGTCAAGTCTCCTGCCCACCCTAAAGTGGGTCCCTTAACTAAGAATTGTGGTTCCGTGCTCCCCTATCCAACCTTCCTTTATCCCGATCCTCCTGTTTCCCCAAGTCCACCCTCCTTCCCTTCTACCTTTTCTCTCCCCATCTCCCCTAACCCCCATCCCACCCCACCCCCAAGATCCCACTTTTCCCCCCGGCAATTTTGTCTACTTCCCTTATCCAAGAGGATAACTATATGTTTTTCCTTGGGTTCACCTTCTTACTTAGCTTCTTTAGATTCGCCTATTGTAGACTCCGTGAACCCTATTTATGGCTAGAAACCAATTATGAGTGAGTACATCCCATGTTCGTCTTTTTGGGCCTGGGATACCTCACTCAGGATAGTGTTCTCTATTTCCATCCATTTGCATGCAAAATTCGAGAAGTCATTGTTTTTTACCGCAGCGTAGTACTCTAGTGTGTATATATTCCATACTTTCTTCATCCATTCTTCCATTGAAGGGCATCTAGGTTGTTTCCAGGTTCTGGCTATTACAAATAATACTGCTATGAACATAGTTGAACAAATGCTTTTGACATGTGATAGAGCATCTCTTGGGTAAATTCCCAAGAGTGGTATTGCTGGGTCCAGGGGTAGGTTGATCCCGAATTTCCGGAGAAACCGAAACACTGACTTCCACAGTGGTTGCACAAGATTGCATTCCCACCAGCAATGGATGAGGGTACCCCTTCCTCCACAGCCTCTCCAGCAAAGGCTATCCTTGGTGTTTTTGACTTTAGCCAATCTTACAGGTGTAAGATGATATCTCAAAGTTGTTTTGATTTGCATTTCCCTGATCGCTAAGGAGGTTGAGCATGACCTTAAGTGTCTTTTGGTCATTTGAACTTCTTCTGTTGAGAATTCTCTGTTCAGTTCAGCGCCCCATTTTTTAATTGGGTTAATTAGCATTTTAAAGTCTAGTTTCTTGAGTTCTCTATATATTTTGGAGATCAGACCTTTGTCTGTTGCGGGGTTGGTGAAGATCTTCTCCCAGTCAGTAGGTTGCCTTTGTGTCTTAGTGACAGTGTCCTTTGCTTTACAGAAGCTTCTCAGTTTTAGTAGGTCCCATTTATTCAATGTTGCCCTTAATGTCTGTGCTTCTGGGGTTATACCTAAGAAGCGATCGCCTGTGCCCATCTGTTGTAGGGTATTGCCCACTTTCTCTTCTATCAGGTTCAGTGTTTTCGGGCTGATATTGAGGTCTTTAATCCATTTGGACTTGAGTTTTGTGCACGGTGATAGATATGGGTCTATTTTCATTCTTCTACAGGTTGACATCCAGTTGTGCCAGCACCATTTGTTGAAGATGCTTTCTTTCTTCCAATGTAAACTTTTAGCTCCTTTATCGAAAATGAGGTGTTCGTAGGTTTGTGGGATAAAGTCCGGGTCTTCTATACGATTCCATTGGTCGACTTCTCTGTTTTTATGCCAGTACCACCCTGTTTTCATTACTGTAGCTCTGTAATAGAGTTTGAAGTCAGGGATGGTAATGCCTCCAGAAGATCCTTTATTGTATAGGAATGTTTTGGCTATCCTGGGTTTTTTGTTTTTCCATATAAAGTTGATTATTGTCCTCTCCAGATCTGTGAAGAATTTTGATGGGATCTTGATGGGGATTGCATTGAATCTATAAATTGCCTTAGGTAGAATTGCCATTTTTACTATGTTGATCCTCCCAATCCAAGAGCAAGGGATGTCCATCCATTTTTTGGTATCCTCTTCAATTTCTTTCTTCAATGCCTTAAAGTTCTTGTCAAATAGATCTTTCACTTCCTTGGTTAGATTTACCCCAAGATATTTTATGCTGTTTGTGGCTATCGTGAATGGAGAAGCTTCTCTGATTTCCCTCTCTGCTTCCATATCCTTTGAGTATAGGAGGGCGACTGATTTTTTGGAGTTGATCTTGTATCCTGCCACATTACTAAAGCTGTTTATCAGCTGTAAAAGTTCTTTGGTGGAATTTTGGGGGTCGCTTATGTACACTATCATATCATCTGCGAATAACGAAAGTTTAACTTCTTCATTTCCAATTCGAATCCCCTTGATCCCATTATGCTGTCTTATTGCTATTGCTAGAACTTCCAGCACTATATTGAAGAGGTATGGCGAAAGTGGGCAGCCTTGTCGTGTTCCTGAGTTAAGCGGGATGGCTTTGAGTTTCTCTCCATTTAATTTGATGTTAGCTGTCGGCTTGCTGTATATAGCTTTTATTATATTTAGGTATGACCCTTGTATCCCTAATCTCTCCAAGACTTTTAACATAAATGGGTGTTGAATTTTGTCAAATGCTTTTTCAGCATCTAATGAAATGATCATATGGTTTTTTTCTTTCAGTTTATTTATATGATGGATTACATTGATAGATTTTCGTATGTTGAACCAGCCCTGCATCTCAGGAATGAAGCCTACTTGATCATAATGGATAATTTTTCGGATGTGTTCTTGGATTCGGTTTGCCAGTATTTTGTTGAGGATTTTTGCGTCGATATTCATGAGTGAGATCGGCCTGTAATTCTCTTTCCTGGTTGAGTCTTTGTGTGGTTTTGGTATCAGAGTAACTGTAGCTTCATAAAAGGAATTTGGTAATGACCCTTCTGTTTCTATATTGTGGAATACATTGAGGAGTATAGGTATTAGGTCTTCTTGGAAGTTCTGGTAGAATTCCGCATTGAAACCATCTGGCCCTGGGCTTTTTTTGGTAGGGAGGTTTTTGATAACAGCTTCTAGTTCTTCGCGACTGACAGGTCTGTTTAGCTTGTTCACCTGGTCCTGATTTAATTTTGGTAAATCGTATTTATCTAAGAAAGTGTCCATTTCTTTTACATTTTCCAGTTTAGTGGCATACAAGCTTTTGTAGTAAGATCTAATGACTCTCTGAATTTCCTCTGTGTTTGTGGTTATGTCCCCCTTTTCATTTCTGATCTTATTAATTTGCAAATTTTCTCTCTGCCGTTTGATTAGTTTGGATAGGGGTTTGTCAATCTTGTTGATTTTTTCCAGGAACCAGCTTCTTGATTCATTGATTCTTTGGATTGTTTTTTGTGTTTCTATTTTGTTGATTTCAGCCCTCAGTTTGATTATTTCCAGTCTTCTACTCCTCCTAGGTGAGTCTGCTTCTTTTTTTTCTAGAGCTTTCAGGTGGGCTGTTAAGTCTCCAATATGTGCTTTCTCTGTTTTCTTTAAGTGGGCACTTAGTGCTATGAACTTTCCTCTCAGGACTGCTTTCATAGTGTCCCATAAGTTCGAGTATGTTGTTTCTTTATTTTCATTGAATTCAAGGAAGACTTTAATTTCTTTCTTTATTTCCTCCTTAATCCAGGTATGGTTCAGTAGTTGACTGTTCAGTTTCCATGAGTTTGTAGGCTTTCTGGGGGTAGCATTGTTGTTGAATTCTAACTTTAATCCATGGTGGTCTGATAAGACACAGGTGGTTAGTAATATTTTTTTGTAGCTGTGTAAGTTAGCTTTGTTACCAAGTATGTGGTCAATTTTCGAGAAGGTTCCATGAGCTGCAGAGAAAAAGGTATATTCTTTCCTATTTGGGTGGAATATTCTATAGATGTCTGTTAAGTCCATTTGCTTCATTACCTCCATTAATTCTCTAATTTCTCTGTTAGGTTTCTGTCTGATTGACCTGTCCATTGGTGAAAGAGGAGTGTTGAAGTCTCCTACTATTAGTGTGTGCGGTTTGATGGCTGCCTTGAATTTTAGCAATGTTTCTTTTACATACGTGGGTGCTTTTATATTAGGGGCATAGATATTCAGGATTGAGATTTCTTCCTGATAAATTTTTCCTGTTATGAGTATAAAATGTCCCTCTCCATCTCTTTTGATTGATTTAAGTTTGAAGTCAACTTTGTTAGAAATTAGTATGGCCACACCTGCTTGTTTCTTAGGTCCATTTGCTTGATAAGCCTTTTCCCAGCCCTTTACTCTGAGTAGGTGCCTGTCTTTGTGGTTGAGGTGTGTTTCTTGTAGACAGCAGAATGTTGGGTCCTGTTTTCGTATCCAGTCTCTTAGCCTGTGCCTTTTTATAGGTGAGTTGAGTCCATTGACATTAAGTGATATTAATGACCAGTGGTTGTTAACTCCGGTCACTTTTTAAGTAGTAGGGTTTGTGTGTTTCCCTTCTTTGAGTTGCGCTGGTGAAGGGTCTCTAGATGTCTGAGTTATTGAGGTCTTTGTTGGACTCCTTGGTTAGTGATTTTCCTTCTATTATTTTCTGTAAGGCTGGATTTGTGGCTACGTATTGCTTAAATTTGTTTTTATCCTGGAAAATTTTGTTTTCTCCATTTATGGTGAACGAAAGCTTGGCTGGATATAGTAGTCTGGGCTTGCATCCATGGTCTCTTAGTTTTTGCAGTACATCTATCCAGGACCTTCTGGCTTTCATGGTTTCCATAGAGAAGTCAGGTGTAAGTCTGATAGGTTTACCTTTATAAGTAAGTTGGCCTTTTTCCTTTGCGGCTCTTAATATTCTTTCTTTATTCTGTATATTTTGTGTTTTGATTATTATATGACGAGGGGATTTTTTTTTTGATCCAGCCTATTTGGGGTTCTGTATGCCTCTTGAACCTTCATAGGTACATCCTTCTTCAGGTTGGGAAAGTTTTCTTCTATAATTTTGTTAAGTATATTTTCTGGACCGTTGAGATGCACTTCTTCTCCTTCTTCTACTCCAATTATTCTTAGGTTTGGTCTTTTTATTGTGTCCCATATTTCCTGAATGTTTTGTGATGAGAGTTTGTTGGACTTGCTGTTTTCTTTGATCAGTGCGTTTATTTTCTCTATGTTATCCTCAGACTCTGAGATTCTTTCTTCTATCTCTTGTATTCTGCTGGTTATGCTTGTTTCTGTAGTCTCTATTCGTTTACCTAGATTTTCCATGTCCAGCCGGCCCTCTGTTTGTGTTTTCTTCTTTGCCTCCATTTCATTTTTCAAATCATGAACTGTTTCCATTATCTGCTTGATTGTTTTTCCTTGCTTTCCTAGGGTATCATTCACTGATTTACTCAATTCCTCGAACTTTCTGTTATACTTCTCATCCATTTCTATAAGGGCGTTTTTCATATGCTGTTTAAGGGTGTCAATCACTGTCATGAAGTCAGTTTTTTCTCCTTCTTCATGATTAAGGTGTTCATGTCCTCCTGTTGTGAGGTCGCTGGCTTCTGGTGGTTTCGTGTTGTTCTTCAGATTGTTGGGTGAATTCTTGCATTGGCGTCTCCCCATCTCTTCCTTCCAATATTCTCCTATGGATCTTCTTTTACAGGATCAGGTCTTCTTGCCAACTGATGTACCTTCCAAGTGATGTCACTCCCCCGTGCTGTTTCTCCTGGAGTCCAGTTCCGATCTCCTTGCTGCTTGGTTAGCTTCCAAACAAAGGCCCACCCTGCTTGCTGCAGGCAGGTTATGGAGACAAAGGAGCTACCACCTTCCCCGTTGCACTCACCTTCGGGTTCAGTCCCAGCGCCCAGGCAGGCTGAACAGGGAGGCACTCTGCTCCAAGAAGGGAGGGATGGAGGGAGACAGGGGGTAGGGGGATCTGGATGTAAGCTGGATGGGATAGGAAGAGAGAGGAGGTACCGGGCAGTGTAGCCCTGTAGGTTGATCAGGAAGTGTAGGCGGGCTGTTCCTGGGTGCCGCAGCACTCACTCACCACAATGATGTCTCACTAGGTGCCCTGATCGAAACTCCCTGCTGCTTGGTTCGCTCGCAGACAAAGGGCCCACCCTGCTTGCTGCAGGCGGGCTATGGGGACAAAGAAGCCCCCGAGCTCCCCTTTACCCTACGCTTGGGGTTAGGACCCAGCGCCCAAGCAGGCAGAGCAGGGAGGCTCTCTGCCACCAGGGCAGGGAGGGGGAAGAGAAACAGAGGGTGGGGGGATCTGGATGTAAGCTGGATGGGATAGGAAGAGAGAGGAGGTACCGGGCAGTGTAGCCCTGTAGGTTGATCAGGAAGTGTAGGCGGGCTGTTCCCGGGTGCCACAGCACTCACTCACCACATTGATGTCTCACTAGGTGCCCTGATCGAAACTCCGTGCTGCTTGGTTCGCTCGCAGACAAAGGGCCCACCCTGCTTGCTGCAGGCGGGCTATGGGGACAAAGAAGCCCCCGAGCTCCCCTTTACCCTACGCTTGGGGTTAGGACCCAGCGCCCAAGCAGGCAGAGCAGGGAGGCTCTCTGCCACCAGGGAAGGGAGGGGGAAGAGAAACAGAGGGTGGGGGGATCTGGATGTAAGCTGGGTGGGATAGGAAGAGAGAGGAGGTACCGGGCAGTGTAGCCCTGTAGGTTGATCAGGAAGTGTAGGCGGGCTGTTCCCGGGTGCCACAGCACTCACTCACCACAATGATGTCTCACTAGGTGCCCTGATCGAAACTCCGTGCTGCTTGGTTCGCTCGCAGACAAAGGGCCCACCCTGCTTGCTGCAGGCGGGCTATGGGGACAAAGAAGCCCCCGAGCTCCCCTTTACCCTACGCTTGGGGTTAGGACCCAGCGCCCAAGCAGGCAGAGCAGGGAGGCTCTCTGCCACCAGGGCAGGGAGGGGGAAGAGAAACAGAGGGTGGGGGGATCTGGATGTAAGCTGGGTGGGATAGGAAGAGAGAGGAGGTACCGGGCAGTGTAGCCCTGTAGGTTGATCAGGAAGTGTAGGCGGGCTGTTCCCGGGTGCCACAGCACTCACTCACCACAATGATGTCTCACTAGGTGCCCTGATCGAAACTCCGTGCTGCTTGGTTCGCTCGCAGACAAAGGGCCCACCCTGCTTGCTGCAGGCGGGCTATGGGGACAAAGAAGCCCCCGAGCTCCCCTTTACCCTACGCTTGGGGTTAGGACCCAGCGCCCAAGCAGGCAGAGCAGGGAGGCTCTCTGCCACCAGGGAAGGGAGGGGGAAGAGAAACAGAGGGTGGGGGGATCTGGATGTAAGCTGGGTGGGATAGGAAGAGAGAGGAGGTACCGGGCAGTGTAGCCCTGTAGGTTGATCAGGAAGTGTAGGCGGGCTGTTCCCGGGTGCCGCAGCACTCGCTCACCACAATGATGTCTCACTAGGTGCCCTGATCGAATCTCCCTGCTGCTTGGTTCGCTCGCAGACAAAGGGCCCACCCTGCTTGCTGCAGGCGGGCTATGGGGACAAAGAAGCCCCCGAGCTCCCCTTTACCCTACGCTTGGGGTTAGGACCCAGTGCCCAAGCAGGCAGAGCAGGGAGGCTCTCTGCCACCAGGGCAGGGAGGGGGAAGAGAAACAGAGGGTGGGGGGATCTGGATGTAAGCTGGATGGGATAGGAAGAGAGAGGAGGTACCGGGCAGTGTAGCCCTGTAGGTTGATCAGGAAGTGTAGGCGGGCTGTTCCCGGGTGCCGCAGCACTCACTCACCACAATGATGTCTCACTAGGTGCCCTGATCGAAACTCCGTGCTGCTTGGTTCGCTCGCAGACAAAGGGCCCACCCTGCTTGCTGCAGGCGGGCTATGGGGACAAAGAAGCCCCCGAGCTCCCCTTTACCCTACGCTTGGGGTTAGGACCCAGCGCCCAAGCAGGCAGAGCAGGGAGGCTCTCTGCCACCTGGGAAGGGAGGGGGAAGAGAAACAGAGGGTGGGGGGATCTGGATGTAAGCTGGGTGGGATAGGAAGAGAGAGGAGGTACCGGGCAGTGTAGCCCTGTAGGTTGATCAGGAAGTGTAGGCCAGTGGTCTTATTCTTGACTGGTGGGGTTAACACACATTATTTGGAACAGTATCAATAAAACATGACTGTGCATTTCTGGAATTTTCCACTTTGTATTTTAGCCTGCCTGGAAAGCAGCACAGTGCTGATAAGGGAAAGCTGCCAGGTGTGGGGACAGAGAAGTGTAGGCCAGGGTGGGGACTTATGCTCCAAGATGGTAAAAAACAAACAATAACAACAAAAACTGAAGAGACTTAATCTAATTTGGTTGTCAAACACTTGGTGCAGAGACGGATGCTAGGAAGGCTGGCTTACTTTAAGTGATGTTTTAAAAGCCAGGCAACAGAATTATCTCTGTAATAAGACAAGATTGTACTTTTTCTTCCCAGAATTCCTGACCCCCACCCCTACCCCAGTACAGTCTTTTGAAACCACCTTGAAGTTCTACTGGCTCCACCCACACTTTTAAGTCAAAGGTGCAGCTTTTCCTGCTGTTTCATCTTCAGCACAGTGGCTTCGCCTCAATCTACTACCCAATTGCAGGTCCGTAGTTACCGGCCTGCTTCTCTGGCAGGGGCCTCGCCTCTCAGGCTGCAGCCTGCCAGGCATTCTGTTCCTGCAGGCACCTGCTCTGCCACTGCTGCTGAAGGTAGCGTTAACTAAACCTCTGTTGTCCTACTTATAAATAAGACTCAAGGTTCAAAGGCTGGGGTGAAAACTTGCTAGCTCAGAGAGGTTGAATACCAACTAATTAATCCTCTCTCCTTGCTGGAGTCTCCAAAAGAGTTAGCTTTCCACTCTGCCAAACGAAAACAGCCATGCTACTCCAATCTCCTCCCACTACTTCCAGCGCATCTCTCTATCCCTTCCAGATGCTCTCTGATGCTCTGTGATTACTTTCTGTCCACTAATTCCTAACTCAACCTCCTGACCTGAGGCTAATTTTATTTAATTACTGTAATTCAAACATGGGGTTCACAGTGTGATCAAAATCCCCCAAAATTATTCTTTTTTCCTTTTTTGTCTGTTTTGAGCATAATGGTCTTCCTGGAGCTTCCTAGGTTTCTCTAAAGCTCGCCCTACATGGTGGCTGCTTGTCTGTCATACGGCTGAGTGCCATGCAGGCTTATCTCAAATGGCTTTTCTCTTCAGGGATTTTCTTTTAAACACTAATAAAACTGTCCTCTTTGAATACACTTTGACTGAGTTGACTTTCCAACTCTTCCCACCTTTTAGTTCTTTAGAACGCCTGCATGGTTTCAGAAGCACGCACCCGTGGTTTCACCAAGATCCCTGGGTGGAACTCTGGCAAGTGAAGCTGGGTGGTGAATCTGACGCCCTCTTCTGACCTCCATGGCACCAGAAACACACGTGGTGCACAGACTCGTGTAGGTAAAATACCCATGCACGTTAAAAAAAAAGGGAGGGGGGAGAAAAAAGAAAAAGATGGCAGATTCTTTGTACAAGATCCTCCCTCTTTTACCAAGGGGCAGGCAAGGTCAGAGAAAGATTTCCTTCTTCCAGGGACTCCTTGGTGCTTCCGCATGGTCCCTACTGCCCCAAATCCTTACCTCTCTCTGGTGTATATTTTATTTCGAATGACATTTTTCTCCCTTTGTCAGCAACAGAAAGAGAGAGAGAGAGAGAGAGAGAGAGAGAGAGAGAGAGAGAGAGAGAGAGAGAGAGAGAAGGAGGGAGGGAGGGAGGGAGGGAGGGAGGGAGGGAGGGAGGGAGGGGGAGAGAGAGAGAGATATGACTGGTAGCCGTGATTGCTGGGAACAAGGAAATGCTTCTGTGTAAAATGAGATTCTGAGGAACTTGCCTTCCACTCAATCTGTAAGCACCGGAGAGTGGTGTCTGCAGGACTGGGGAGGGACAGAGACACGTTCAGCTCACCGGGGTGTGTGGAGTTCTGGGCTCCTGTCACTGGGGGCCTGGCCACCTGCTCTATCCTGCTTCTGGGATTTAAGTTTCTGAACTGGGCACGATCTCAACCACAATCCTCTGCTTTGTAGTTGAAATCCTCCTGGCCTTGATAAGCAGGAAGGGAGGCCACCTTGGTTAGGCCAGCACGGAAAGGCCTAGGGGCTTGGGGGAGGGGGCTGCTCTCACCTTCTCGAGCAACAGACAGCCTCTACGCACGCACGGCAGGCTGGCCTTCTGGGGAACACACATCGCAGGAGCCATCGCAGGGGCCATCCCTTCCTCCTACGTGCACCAACAACCTCTCTGCTGGAAACGCACCCAATCTTTCCCACGCTTTAGCACTCTGGTCTAGTGAGATGCTCTCTGTAGCTCCAGCTCAGAACCAGCTTGGATCTGAGCTGCCTTGAGCTGCGGTGTCTGTCCTTCCTGCCTGGGATTCCATGTATCAGGTCAGGCTGTGTAACCAAGCATCATACCCCCCCTCCCCCGCAATCAGACAGGTGGGACATGCATTTCCTCGAAGGTGACTGGGATGCTGGCTGCCTGCTGTCCCCCTAGCTCCCCAACCCTGGCATCAGGCTCACCAGTGTGGCTGGTAACAAACCCTGTGGGAATTTAGGGCAGAACGGGAAGGAGCACATGAAACAAGGCTGGCATTGAACTTGACAGAGATGGCAGCGATTAAGAAGGAGAGGGAACAATGGGGGGAAAGCCAGAACCAGGGGTGCAAGGGTAATCTGTAAGGGCTCCCTAGGCAGAGCTTTCCTGAAGGGAAAAAGAATAGCAAGAAAAACAAACTCCTGTTTCACAGGGGCAACAATGGAACAATCTCCTTCTTCGGTTCTCAAGTTTATTGGCCTCCAGAGGCTCTGTGCTTCCAAAGATTAGCCTTCCCCTGGGAAATTAGGAAGCAAATATTAGTTCTATTCTCATGAGGTCATTCCTTGTAGAAGGCTTCCTCGGGAGTTCTGCACGGCTTGGCTTGTGAAGCCCCGGCCCGATCTTTTCAACCAAAGTCGGGGAAAGGCTTCGAAATTATCTTTGAGTCCCAGGGAGACAAAACAGGAATGGCCTCAAGCAGGGCTTTCTTCTGAAGTCTGGGGAGCAGCTACTTCTGCCTGGCCTGAATTCAGGGGAACAGTGTACCCCACCTGCTCCAACTGGCAGTTGGGGAGGGCCACATCTGAAGGCTGCAGACGGCCAGCTGTGCCGGCGGACGGAGCCTTGATTTTTTTTTTAAATCTCTGATTAGTCATTGTGTATAAAAAATGTTTTGAGTTAAAATAATATACAAGAATTTCCTTAGAAAAGATAATACACACGATCATTTTTTGGACCCACTTAATACACTTAGCAAAGGGACATTTGGACCGACATGACACGTCTTTGCTTTGAAAGAGGGTGGAGCCGGCTCGTGTCATCCCAATAGAGATGAATGTGTGGTTTATTAGCGTCTCGGCTGCACACAGGTGAATGGCAGGCCACTGTTATTCAACTGCTTAATGCCAGTTTCTCATAAATCAAGGTGACGCCTGAGAAGACCGGGTCTTTAAACCAAGCTGCCTTTTCCTATTTCGAATATAATTTGGGCTGTTGCCAAGGACTCCGGGAAACAGAGTGCCATTTCAACAAGGAACGCACCCATTTACGACCGGATGCAGAGCTCAGGGCCCAGGACCACTTGGCAACAGAGTTACACATTCACATGACAGTGACATACTGCTAATGGGATTGGTCCATGACTCATGTGCTCATATCTGGAGAAAGAGGATAGACCGGGGTGGGAATTCGCTTCCAGGATGGCCATAACCCACAGTGCAGTGTGACCGACTACCTGGGGTTGCATGACACACGTTTCTTTACACCCAGTTCTGCAGGCTGCAGGCCCGAGGCTGCCCCTGAGGTCTGGCGGTGGCCGTCTTTCCTCTGTGTGAGTGTATCTTCTTCTCTTAAAAGCACATTGGTGGTATTAGCCACAACTGGTTGTATCACAATGACCCACCCTCAGAACGTATTTGAGACAGGGCCTATCTTGTAGCCTGGTCTGGCCTTGTGGTTTTGTTCCTTGTGCCTCAGCTTCCTGAGTGTTGGGAAAAGAGGCACGTACCACAATGAATGGCTTTATTTTATCTTGTTGAGACAAGCTATAACTCTATAGGCTGGCCTTAAGAGCCTTTGTGTCTATTTCTTTTTTCTTTGTATTCTTCTTCAGGGATAGGTTCTCACTGTATAGCCCAGACAACTTGGGATTCATGTCAATCTTTCTGCCTCAGCCTCCCAAGTTCTGGGGTTACAGGCATGAACCGCCTGGTTAACACCTGGTCACTTGTATAAACGGCCCCACTGGGGATTTGGCAATTTAACTTATAAATTAGAGGGGCGGGTAGCTTGCAGATGAGCTGGTGGCGGACTAGATTTGAGGAGGGAAACTTTCTGCTGACAGAGAAGGCCTGGGGTAGGAGGGCAGTGGGGAGCTGGAGAAACAACACAGGAGCTCCGTTCTCCTGCAGCTGAATGGGTCTTGGTTCAGGGCCTGACTCTCCTCTTCTTGTGGACTAATACCGATCCTTGGTGTTCCTGGGGCTGGAGTAGTTTCGGTGCCTCTACCGAATCCTCAGACCAAAGGGGCGATCGTGACTCTGTGAATCCTCAGACTGCATCTGAGCTCCTGTCTCCTTCCACCTAATATTCTTCTCTCTGCCCAGCCATCACTCCTGTCTCTACCTCCCGAGTGCTGGGTTTAAAGGTGTGTGATTACCAAGTACAGGGATTAAAGGCGTGAGCCACAGTTGCCTGACTCTGTTTCTCTTTTAGATTGTATTGTCTCAGGTAGCCCAGGGTGGCCTTGAACTCACAGAGATTGGTCTGCCTCTGTCTCTGAGTGCTGGGATTAAAGGTGTGTGCCACCTCTGCCTAGCCTCTATGGTTAGCTAGTGGCTTAGTTCTGTACTCTGATCTTCAGGCAAGCTTTATTTGTTGGATTACAAACAATATCATCACATTTCCCCTTTTCTTGTCTAAAATAAAAAAGAAGTCTATAAATAATATAAGAAAAACTATATATAATAAGTACCATAGCTATATATAATATATACAGGCAATAAATACATCAACAATGTCTAGTCCATTTGCATTTGAAAAATTCAGAGAAAATATTCTATTATCTATCCTATTTTGCTGATTCCAAAGTCTTGTACCTAATTTACTTTCTATCATAACTTGCATTACCATCCAAAACTATCTTTTGATATTTCTCAACTTTATACAGTAGGGTATATGTGCATAGTATGTGCAGGCAAGGGTTTCAGGCTGGCAAATGTATTATTAGAAGGACATATGTATATAGCCCAAGCCAAGTGGAGCCCAGGTTGCTAAAGTATTCCCTATGTTTGCTGCCTCAGGGATTAGAAGGGGTAAATGCAGGAATGTTCTTCACCAAATGACTTGGCAGGGTTCAGATGTCAGTCATGAGTGGTGGCATCTGAAAAGGGCCTTGGCCTAGCCCTGTCTTCTCTTGCTATTATGGGGAGGAAGGAAGGAACAAAGGACTCCTTACTCTGGATCCCAAGAGTCCAGGGGTGCTGCAATCTCAGACGGCATAGGAACTGATAGAGACTACCATAGAATATTATTTTAAAATGTGATACATTTGTTTATGGTGTGGTACATTTGTTTAATGATGCAAAGATGTGTTGCATTCAGTTATGTTACATTTGTTGAACGCTGTGAAGCTGTGAAACTTTGCCTGTCTAAAACACCTGATGGTTTAATAAGCCTGAATACAGCTGACCGACCAATAGTAAGGCAGAAAAAAGGATAGGTGGGGCTGGCAGGCAGAAAAAATAAATAGAAGGAGAAATCTGGGAGGAGAAAAAGGAAGAGCAAGAGAATAAGGAGAGGGGGACATGTGGGGTTAGCCACCCAGCTACACAGCAAGCCATGGAGAAAGTAAAGAAAGGTATACAGAAATAGAGAAATATAAAAGCCCAGAGGCAAAAGATAGATGGGATGATTTAAGAAAAGCTGACAAGAAACAAGCCAAGCTAAAGTCAGTCATTCATAAGTAATAATAAGCTTCTCTGTGTGATTTATTTGGGGAGCTGGGTGACAGGCCCCCCAAAAAGAATAAAGAGTAGTAAAAAACCAACAACTACAAGAGACCACTTCTTATTCATGTAATGACACAGTTTAACTTAGAAACCGAATCCTGTGAAACCAACAACAACAGCCAGTAAGAGACAGGACGGCGGCGATGATTACTGTGTATGACTGTGGTCGCTCTCAAAATTATCCACACCCCCTCCTCTTTCTTCCTTCAGGCCAGGCTGGCCTCAGCGTCACAATTGTCCTCACTGTGTTTCCCAGGTACCGGGGTTATAGGCACATACGCGCAATAGCCCAGTGTCGAGCACTGCGCTCCTCAGCACTCTCTCCACACTCTGGGGACTGGCCACAGTGCCACCACCACGTGCTAGGCAGTCTAGACAGCACGTTGGGTTGCCACATGGCTCCATCTAAAATGGGAACAGTCTCTGGGGCTCTCTGTCCCTTGGAAGCTCAGGGCGGGTGAGGGCACAGGGGCAGGTGGTGTGGCCTGCAGGGGGTAGGGCGGGGGCATGGCTGATGATGTCTGGTTTTGTTGTCAGTGCGATGGAGAAGAAAACCGAGTCACTCATTTGCTGTGTATCACAAGCTCATACTTGGGGAATTCTTGCTGCTTCGGGTCCCTGCTGGTGTTGGCCACCCAAAGCCGTCACCTGCTGCTTCCCAGCACCCCAGAGAGCATCATGCTGCACACTTCCAGGGCTGGGGTGATAAGAAAAAGATCACAATTAAAAATGAGCTGGAATCGGGTGGTGGTGTATGACTTTAATCCCAGCACTCGAGAGGCAGAGGCAGGCGGATCTCTGAGTTCGAGGCCAACCTGGTCTACAAGAGCTAGTTCCAGGACAGGCTCCAAAGCTACAAAGAAACCTTGTCTCAAAAAAAACACACACACAAAAGAAAAACCAAACCAAACCAACCAAACAAAAAACTCCACAAAAATAGAAACCAAAATATGTAAGTGGAAAAAAAAACACATAAAAAACAATCCAAAACAAAACCACACACAAACACACAGAGTTGGTATGTAAGGTCTTCTTCATGACAGTAAAAAAAAAAAAAAGACTTCATGATGACATACAGACCCAGAAGCACTAGAAAGGGCAAACCTGAGATCGTAGTCACTCTAATCCCACTCTTGTGAGCCAGCCGATGGCAGACACCTGCCTCCGGTGTCAGAGCTCTGGGTTTCACTCCCCAGCATGCAAAAAGAAAAAAAAATCACATTCTCTAAATTAAAGGAAAGAGGAGCCACAGCCTGGGAGCCAACAGAGCCTTGGAACTTGGAATAGTCAAGGGATTTTGGCAAGGCAGCAAGATAAAGACCTTCAACCCATTTAAAGGAGTTGATAGATTGCAGATTGGAGACAGAATGGACGCAGAAGTATTATAGTAGCTCTCTTTCTGTCTGCCAGTGGAAGGTGACCTGGCGCAGCTTGGCTGGAAGGCAAGGTGGCTGTTGGAAGCACCATCCAGAGGACTCAGCAAGCTTATTTCTATCCAGCTGTAGAACGTGTTGGCATGTTGAGCAGATATTCTATGCTTCCCTCTCAAGTACCTGTTATCTGTCCATCGACCAATCTGAACAGACCGTATGACCCACAGTGATGAAGAAATAAGAGCTCAAGCATGGTAAGAATCACACGTGAAGGCATGGGGGGGGAGGATGCTCTGCCCGTAGGCGGGGAGGGGACAGCCCTTGGCAACAGCCCTGAGACGGGCCTGAGCACTATTCTAGGGCACCTGTGTCTTGACTCAGAAACCTGAAGAAGGGGAATCAGCTTTTGAACAACCTTTTCCTGGATGGCCATTGCCAGTCCTCCCTGGCTCAGGGAAACTGCTCTGGGACATGGTGGAGGCAGGTGGTGACCAGGACAGGGCTTCCAACAGTTGGCTCTTAAAGGGAGCGCTGCTGGGTTTTCTTTCCTTTTGTTCTCTGAGAGAAGAAAATCTCAGCACAGGGCCGAGGGCTCTGAGGATTGCTGGCTTACAGGTGAACTTACACGCTTAAAAACGCTTAAGACCATGAGGCATGGTGCTGCCCTCCTTTGACGCCAGCCCTCTGGAGGTGGAGGCAGGTAGATCTCTGTGAGTTTGAGGCCAGCCTGGTCTATACTGTGAATTCGAGACTAACTAGGGCTCTATATCAAGACCTTGTCTCAAAAACCAAACCAAACCAAATCAAGCAAACACAAAACAAAACAAAAAATTAAGAGTGCTGGCTCTGTGCACAAACCTACTTGGGAGGCTGAAGCAGAAAAATCTTGAGTTCAAGTTCAAGGCCAGCCTGGGCTACAGAGTGAGACCTGTCAAAAGGAAGGAAATGAGAGACGGGACAGAGGAGGGAGATAATTAATACCTTTTGGAGCTGGGTGTGGTGATGCACGCCTTTAATAGCAGCACTTGTGGGGTAGAGGCAGATAGATCTCTATGAGTTTAAGGCCATCCTGGTCTATAGCCTGAGTTCCAGGACAGCAGGGCTACACAGAGAAACCCTGTCTCAGAAAAACAAAATAAAACAGAGAAAAGACCTTTCATTTTATGCTTATTTTTTACCACAGTTTTTTTTTAAAAAAATGTGTTTTGTTTTTTGTTTTCTTCACTCTTTTGAAATGCGGTCTTAAAAACAAGCCTGCTTGGTTGGGCCTTGAACTCCAGATTCTTCTGCCTCCACCTCTCAAGTGGGATAACTAGAGCTGATCAGACATCTCAGCAATAAGAGTGCCAAGGACCAGAGTTCAGTTCCCAGCTCCCACACTGGGTGACTCGCAACTGCCTGTAACTCCAGCTTCGGGGACCTGATGCCCTCTTCTGGCATCTGTGATAACTGCAATCACATGCTTAAACACACAGGCATACAATAACACCACCAGCAAGGTAAAAGCAGAGCCTTAACAGCTCACTGCTCCCAGCCGTCAATCTATTTTCTCCTGGTGGCTGTCCTCAATTAACCATCCCTGGCTTGAAAAACCCTCTCTCCAAGGAGGTCATGAACAGCCCTCTGCAGACCTAGTCCCCTGCTGGAGGTGCTGAGCTCCCAGGGACGCCGTGCTGAAGCAGGATGCCCATACGCAAACTCAGCCCACAGAGTGGGGACCAACTTCAGCAGTGAGACCTGTGGAGATCGTGCAGCTTGGTGACAAGATGGGTGCCCATGTCTCCTCAGGGTCAGACTCAATCTGATCCTAAGTCAAGCAGTCAAGTGGAGCAGCCACCCCAGTGCAGAGAAACTGACCTTTAGGGGAAAGAAGTGAACTAGAAACCAGTCTTTGCCTGCCTAAGACGCTGAAGTTCTAGACTCAAAGCCAGAGGCCTAAGGAGGTGACTGCCTGGAGTGGACCCTGTTGTCCTGAGGCTGTGGAGGGAGACAAGGTCTCCAGGGCTCTCTTTTGGCCCAAAGGAGGACGGCGGCAGGACTGGATCAGGTTCCTGGATGACTGTGGGCAGTGCTGTCTGGGCAACATCCTCATTGACCCCATGTCACCAGTCAGGTCCCATTCACTCATGGGTATGTTTTCCTAAGAGAGAAGACCACCACACCCTAAAGAGGCGCCTCTCTGCCCTCGCCCTTCTGAAAATACTTGCACACTGCGTTGTCTTCCTCTGTCGTCTGGTCTGCTCAGCACCCTCTGTCACGTGCTAGCCGAAACAGCTGCTGGGGCTCACAGTGGAAACACAAAGCTTTTGCTGGTGCCCTCACAAGCTGCTGTTACAAAGTATCCAAGCCCAAGGGGAGGGGGAACCACCTCACCATACTGCCCATTCCTCACCAAATCCCCCCCCCCCCGCCAGGGTGCCGGAAGGCAGCTTTCTTTCCAGGTTCTTCAATAGAGGGTGATATGTTCTTAACTGCACGAGGATTCTGAGGTTAGACCACCCTGTGGTAGCTGAGGGTTGGAGCAGGGCACTGGAGACAGGCCAGAATAGCAATTGAAGCTCCAGCTTCGGCAGCCCAGGCTGGACTTGGGAACAGTCCTCCAGACAGCTGGATCAACCTCCCGGAAGCACCTGGCCTGATACCATCCAACTGTCCTGGAGCCGAGGACACTGCATCCTGTGCTAGGTCCCCCAAAAGCAACACAGCAGGCCTGGGTTGGGGGAGGGGTGCGGCACAGAGAAATGCCGCGTTAGAAACACGTTTGCCGATGTGGACCCTCTGCTTCCCAGACTCTGGGGAAGCCAGCATGAGTGGTGGTGGTGGGGGGTGTTAGTTCACCAAACCCCTTCCTTCCTGTCCTCATCTTGAGCAGTGAGGGCAAGAACAGGCACCTCTCTTCCATGGGACAGAAACCTAGAGGTGGGTGGGGATGGACTGATGGGAAAGGGTGAGGAAGAACTTTCCAGGGCGGCAAACCTTTGGTTTGGCAGAGATGTGAGTGTGCTCATCTGCCAGAGGCCCGTCAAGGGGAGGCAGCTGTGTGTTTCAGAGGAAGTTATGGGTTATCTAGGAGAAAGTCAAACAGAACAGAGCCACCTCTCACCCACTGGCACGGGCAGGGGCAGCGAAAGAGCAAACAGCAAGTGTGGGACAGGACGTGCCGAGGCTCGGGACCTCGGGCTTTGGGAGCCCACTTCTGCTGGTGGCCCCCAGAAGGCAAAACAGGCTGGGTTTCTCCCGCATGCATTCAGTCTTGGGTTCCATCCAGGACATAAGGCAAAGTGGCCCTTGTCTGTAATCTCAGCACTTTGGAGGCAGAGACAGAAGGATCAGAAGGTCAGGGTCGTCCTTAGATACATATTGAGTTGGAAGTTAGCCTGGGCTAGAGATTGTCCTCTTTTTTTTTTCCTGGAAATAAATGACTACAAGCGAGAAACCCCCTTTTGGGTATATATCCAAAAGAATTAAAAACAGGACGCTGGGGATGTGGTTCAGTGGTAGAGCACACAGCATAAGGCCCTGGGTTCCACACCCATGTGCAGAGCGAATTACTCACAACACCCAAAGGTGGACGCCAACTGGTGTCTGTTAATGGGTGATTGGATAAGAAAAGGCACTGTGCTTCTATGGGAACATTACTCAGCCTTAAAAAAGACTACATCTCTAGACCAGGGTACGGAAGTGTGTGCCTTCAACCCCAGAACATGAGAGCTAGGTGGATCTCTCTAAGTTTGGGGCCAGTCTATTCTACGTAGCAAGTTCCAGGCCTGCCAGAGTTACACAGTGAGACCCTGCCTTAAAAAACAAAAAAGTTCTGACACCTGTTAGATCAAGGATGAACGTTGAGGACATCACAGAAAGGAACGAGCACGTCTCTAAAACCAAGGGCCCTGGGTCTATTACAGGAAGCACCTAGAGGCTCACGTTAGAGACAGACAGAATGGTGTTGCTATGGCTGGGCCGAGTGGAGACAGGAGACATTGCTTATTGGATGTGGTTTAGTTTGGCAAGGGAAGCGTTCTGAGATGCATGGCGGTATTAGTGGCACCTGTGGATGGTCTCAGTGCCTCTGAGCCGTGTGTTTACAGTTGATCAGGGCTAAATTTTACATTCTGCATATTCTACTATAACTGAATAAAAATTAATTGTCACCATTTCCTAGTGTTAGATTAGGTCAAACCTCCCCACTTCTCCCGATGTTCGGACTCTTGCTTTTCACATGGCAGCCAAGGACAGGCAGAAATGTGCTGTGCCCTGCAACCTGACTTCTTTGTGAAGGGATAGTGTCTTAGGGTTCCTGTTGCGGGGACAGCGCCCCATGACCAAAGCAGCTTGGGGAGGAAAGGGTTTATTAGGTTTATTAGGCCCACACTTCTACACCACTACTCTTTATTGAGAAAGTCAAGGCAGGAACTCAGTCAGGCCAGGATTCTGGAGGCAGGAGCTGATGCAGAGGCCATGGAGGGGTGCTGCTTACTGGCTTGCTCCCCATGGTCTGCTCAGTCTGCTTTCTTACAAAAGCCAGGACCACCAGCGGAGGGGCACCACCCACCATGGGCTGGGCCTTCCCCCATCAAACACTAATTAGGAAACCGCACTACAGCCGGATCTTGAGGAGGCATTTTCTCAATTGAGGCTTCCACTTCTCAGATGACGGCACCTTGTGTCAGCTTGACATTAAAACGAGCCAGCCCAGACAGTCAGGGCAGACTCATGAGAAGCCCAGGGGTCCCCACAGGCTAAGAATACCAGGCCTGCTTCTCATTCAGCTAGCTTGGAGTTGTCTGTAAGAGCCATTTTCTCCCTCTAGTCCTGGATGGAGGTGTCACTTCCCAGAGAAACACAGTCACATCAAGAAGACAATGCTGACTTCTCAGGTTCCAAATGCCATTGTCACACAGGGTAGTGGTTTAAATGAGAATGGCCCCCATAAACCCTCAGATTTGAAATGCTTGGCCACCAGGAGTGGTGGAAGGACTAGGAGGAGTGGCCTTGTTGGAGGAAGTGTGTCTGTCACTGGTTTTAAGGTTTCACAAAGCCCATTCTGAGCCCAGTGTCTCTCTCTTCCTGCTGCCTGGGATCCAGATGTAGAACTCTCAGCGATTTCTCCATCACCGTGTCTGCCCGCACGCCACCATGGCCCCACCATAATGGCAATGGACTAAACTTCTGAGGCTGTAAGCAAGCCCCAATTAAGTGCTTTCCTTTACAAGGGTTTTCAGGGTCATGGCCTCTTCACTGCAATAGTTCCACTGACTAAGACACACAGCAAGGCCGCCAGCACGGGCAGGTCACCAGGGGGTGGCTCTCTCACAGCCTAAGAAGTTGTGTTTCCAATCACTGTTCCCTGAAGAGCACAGCAGATCTGGTCTTCCCGGTCATGATTCAGATTGTCCCTAAGAGACCTTGGCCAGGAGCGCTTCAGGGACAGGCAGCTTTAGCAGCACCTTGCTCAACCTACCCCCTCCCAGTCTGACTAAGGACAGTGGTTGGGGCCAACTGTGTGAGATGCTGCTACATGCTGAGTTCTGTCAGCACAGGAAGGCAGGAGGCTCCGTGCCCAAGCTTAGCCAGCATCTCCCGGAAAGGGCTGGGCAGTCAGTAGTTTCAGGCTGGTTGTGTGGCCTCACAGTTCAGCTCCACCACTGCAGAGCAGCAGCGAGCACAGTGTGGGAACACTAGGCTGACCGTCCCGACAAGGCTTTATTTCAGCTCTGAAGGTGGCGGTTCAGACCCTCTCCACAGGTTGCAAAAGCTTTTGCTAATTTTTTCAATTGACAATGCCATAAACTAGGCCATAGGATATTGGTTTGCTCTTGCTTGTCCCTCCTTGCCCCATAGGGTCAGGTGATGGCAGCATCTGCTCTTGCTCTGCCCCACAAATGAACCAAGCCTAGCCCTCCCCCTACCTGTTTCTCACTGCCCCTTCCATGCTGGCACGGATTGAGGAGGAAGCATAAGCGGGCAGTGAGGAGGAACGCCACAACCCACATCCCAGCCTGGCCTGTGTCTGGTTGACACTGACCCTCAGAACAGCTCTGGCTCAGCACCCTTCACTGTCCTCTGTCTACCCCTCACATCACTCATACAAACTCTCAAAACACAGTTCACCAGAAAATGAACTTTAAAGTACAGAAGGCACTGAGGGAAGACACCCTCAGACACACACTGGGATTTGATGAGAGAGGTATGCTCATGATCAGAATCCCAACCCCACAGTACAGGTGATAGTGGTACCCAATAGGCATAGCCCAAATCCCTGCCTGGGAGCCTCTGGCTGATGGAGACCCCTCCTGGCTCTCATGCTCTGCCCCCTACCCACCTCCATTCAGCCTGTCTATGGTGCCACGTGCAGTCAGTGTGTTCGGGCCTCCAGCCTCATTTTCAAGGGGACCGGGATCTTAGACCCATGCCTTTGAGTTGGTTTCTGTGCCTGTTTTCTTGCTCACACATGGGAGTGAGATATCCATGCTTCATCTTGTGGGTGCTTGTGGGGATGGGAGCCAACACAGAAAGAAATAGAGGCTGAGTCTAGTACCAGGCATAACTCCACCTAAGTCAGGGGCCAATTAAATCCGTTTCCTATGGGATCTACATTATAAGTCCAAGACAAGTCGGGGGAATGCCAGGGTGGTCGGCTCTGGGAGTTGGCAGCTAGGGACACTGGGTGGAGACACTGTTACACACTATGATTTGCAGAGCCCAAGATCTTCTCAGAGTTCTCCCCTCAGGCAGAAAAGATGTCAGTATAAAAGATGGAGTACATCAAGGGCATGTTTCAGGGTCTGGGGAGATGGCCGAGTGCTTGTTGCACAAGTATGAGGACCTGGGTGTGAATCTCCAGCCTAGGTACAGAAAGTCAGGCACGTGACACAGGGGTCACCTGGCTGTGGGGTGTGTGGAGACAGGAGGATGGCTGCCGCTTGCTGTCTGCCAGCCTAGTTCCAGGCTCAGGGAGAGACTTGGTCTCAAGAGAGTGAGGTGGAACTTAACAGAGGAGAATGCTGGAGTCTTCCTCTGACCTGCACACACACATGCACACATGCACACATGGGCATATGCACACACACACATATGCGTGTGCACACACACACTGTGCAATACAGCCACACAAGAAACGGTCTTCACACAGACTGAAGAGCAGACTTAACGGGACATGAACACATGAAACTGAGTATGATCGCCAGCATGGAACGAACAACGCTTTGTGGTTCACACCTAAGATACCAGCAGCCAGAAGGTGGAGGCAAGATCGGAAATTCAAAGCCATCCTCAGCTACTAGTGAGTTTGCAGCCTGCCTGGACTCTGGGGAAGATGAAGGGTGTGACAATAGACCGTGAGAAGGGCAGCTCAGCCACCCACGGGAAGTCCTGCTTATTAAGGACTTATTAAGGGTTGGACATAGCTCAGTCACAGAGCATTTGCCTGGTATGCACAGGGCCCTAGCTCTCATTTCCAGCACTTTGATAACAATATAAAAGTTGATGCTACAGATACTTTGCCATAATTTTTTTAAACAAAGGAAAAAATCACCTAGTGGAGGAAAATAAAATCTGGAGAAAAGAAAAATAAAAACCTGGGAGCATTTCCAAGGTCATACTTGGTTTCTGCTTTCCAAGCCAGGAAATATGCAATTTTGCATTTGATTTATTCTGTTCCATCTTATCAGCACTTCCAAAGAAGCACAAACAGGCGATTGTAACTCTCCTAGCAACCAGGCAAAGATGGACAGAAGATAAGCCCTGGGGGGGGGGGGAGGCAGCCTCCAGCCTACTTCCTGTGCGCAGGGGTGTGGAGCAGGCAAACAGGGAGGCTCCTGCTTTGCCACCTTGAGATAGGACGCAGCCAGTCCCGGCTTGGGCCAGAGGAGTTGAAACCCCAGGTGACTAGGGCCTCTCTTTCTCTTGTGTCAGATAAGATGGCACCCGGTGAACCCTCCCAAACCGTGCTCCTGAGCAATGTGTGTACATGCGCAGTTGAGTCTGCGCTGACAGCACCATTATTCCGGACACCGCCGTTATGCTGAACTGCTACCCTGCTGGAATGTTTCAAACAGAGCTTTCCAAAGACGAATGTTAAAATAATGAAACATGCTTCAGGTCTGGGCGGAAAGGGCCTTGCATATGGCCTTACCCCTTCCCCAGATACAGATTGAATTGTTCTGGAATCTTACCAACGTGATGATCACTTCATTTACAGTGAAAACACCTTAACTTCCCCTGCGACCTTTTACCCCAGCTGTGATCCCATCCAATGCATGGACCACCTTATATCACCCAAGTTCCTTAGCCATCCTTTGAGACGTATATTTTGAAGTTTCCAGAATCATACACCTTTGAGATGTGCCTTCAGAAGGCCCAGATTCACCGTGTGACCCTCTGGAGAAGCCACACCTTCGCTTCCGTGTGTTTTAACCTGCCCGCCCAGATTCTCTATTAACCTTTCTGTTGAAATCTATGTTAACGTCTCTCAGAAAAGTCCAACAGAGCCTCATGCCCACTTGTCCTGAAATTGTTTCTTTGGCAAAGTCAGGAATCCTGACTTCTCCTGAGTGTAGGTCTCTGAAATGAACTCAGGCCTGGGGAAGTGGGCGCTGCCTCCGATCTGACCAAGAAGGTATTTGTAGTTGATACCAGCTGGGAACAGGAAAATCGGTTTTCTCCAGTGGCGTGTAAGCCCCTTGCCCAGGAGTAGTTGGCCAATACACAATAAACTCCATGGTGGGTGTGTGTGCGTGTGTGTGTGTGTGTGTGTGTGAACTTTTTGTTTTGTTTTGGCATTTTTGTCTTATTTATTTATTGTTTATTTGCTTTAATTTTTGCTTTTGTGTTGTTCTTTAGTGTTGAGAGGGAGAAAGAGAAAATATAAAGTTGGGTGGGTAGAAAGGTAGGATCCAAAAGGGAATAAATTAAAAAAAAATTATACATAGATCTATGGCTATGGACATATATCCATTCATGAAGAAATAAGGCTGTGCGTGTCTACCCCAAAGTGCTAACAGCTTATCATAGTAGACTACAGTTGATTTTCATTTTTTCTATTTTAAAAAATGTGTTGCTGTTCTTTGAGACAGAAGACAGGGTCTCACTATGCAGCCCTGACTGTCCTAGAGCTCACACTGTAGACCAGGCTGGCTCAAATTCCCAGAGATCCACCTGCCTCTGTGGCCCAGATGCTAGGATTAAAGGTGTGTGCCACTATGACCAGCTATTCTTTTCCATATTTGCATTTTTCTATGTGCTATGTAATGAGCACGTGTTATTTCATCAAAAATAAAGTTATTGATATAAGAATAAAAAATAGAAAAACAAAACCCGAAGCTGCTGAGACCCTGGTTTTGAGATCCGTGGCCCGGAGAATGGATTGTAAGGAGAAGCGTGTGGGAAACGAATGAGTTCCTACAAAGCAGTGTTCTAGGCAGGCATGGCAGTGTACATGTGTAATTCCAACACTTAGGAGGTGGTGGCAAGAACATCACGATATCAAGGCCAGACTTGGATATGTAGTGAGTTTGAGGCCAGCCCTTTCTACCGAGACTCTGTATCCAAAGACAAAACCAACCAAATAAATAAAACCACCATAAAAATACCTATTTGTTCAGGCCAAAGAACAAAACTGGAGCCTTCTGAGGACCACCCAATATCCGTGATAGGCACGTCGAAGAACAAGTTCAGTCATGCTGTAGAGAAGGTGAAAAGCAAACCCTGTGACTTCATGTGAATACATATTCTGTGCACTTTGAAACTTTCCAAATTAGCACAGGGCAAATGCGAAGCTCCCTGCCGCTTCTCCAGAAAGGTCTCGAACATTCCGTTTGCTTCTACACAATGCACTGCTTTGAACTGTTTATAATCTAATACAACAGAGGCCGGATCGCTCACGAACACAACAACTCAGCCCTTTGAAGCTGCCTGCCGTCCCTTCTTGCAAGGCAGGAAGTAGAAGTTTCTGCTTTGATTTGTTTAAATGAAATTAAACATAACTGGAGGCCATGTTTCCTCTTATTCAGGGGACATTACAAAAGGCACAGAGCACCAAAAATACCAGGTGACTTGGAAATGATGAGACCGTCTTTTTATAAGCCCAAAGCAAACAAACACCGGCCTCCCACATGCACTCGAAGGCCTCCTGTGCGTGAGCCTTGGAGAGCACAGCCCTGTTCAAAATCATTAGGAAATATGTGCTTCCTTTAAGTCAGAGGGCAAGTTGTTCAAACAAATGTAGAATCAAACTTTTTTTCCTCCTTTAAATCTAAATCTGCACTCAACGTGTTCAGCTGCAACCTTAGCTAGTTTAAAACTTTCTCAAGGGATACGATGACAGCCCACGGTGCCCTGGCTCCAAGGGTCGCTCCTCAGGGAATACCTGGTGTCACGGCTTGGTTCTGGGCAGCACAGAAGTGCAGACCTGAACAAGGGGCACAGACCTAAGACCTAGGTACGTCGGTCTTCTGAAACCTATCTCCCGGAGGAGAACCGGCCACATGGGGTTCAGGTAGTTAGAGGGGCTCAGCCTAACACCCAGCCTCTCTGCCCACCCCACAGGAACTCAGGGGCAGGCTTAGGCGTTCACTTTCTGAGCCCTCTCAAGTCACAGTCAGAACTCCATTGTGAACATGGCAGTGCACACAACTGCGTCTAAATCTCAGAGTGGTGGAGAGTGTGGGCCTTGACTCTGGGAACAGGGTCTCAGTTTTCCTGTTTGTGAAATGGGAAGGAGGCTTGTGAAGAATTTTGGGCAGTAAACTCATGCTGGGACCACCAACTGTGAAGAGGGAGGGTGCCAGGGTTTTGTTCTAGTTTGCTGGGCATGAACTGCTGACCTGAGTACTTCCTAGGTGGGATAGCTAATTTATTTATTTATTTATTATTTATTTTGGTTTTTCAAGACAGGGTTTCTCTGTAGCTTTGGAGCCTGTCCTGGAACTAGCTCTTGTAGACCAGGCTGGCCTCGAACTCACAGAGATCCGCTTGCCTCTGCCTGATGAGTGCTGGGATTAAAGGTGTGCGCCGCCAATGCCCATCTTGTGATAGCTAATTTTAATTTTCAACTTGACCAAATTTTCCCCCAGCTGGTCAGGTCCTTTAACTCTGGCACTCACGGCCGGGGAAACCGGCACAGAAGACCAGTCACAACCACAGAATAAAGGAAGTACCACATTTATAGACTTTAGAGAGTATAGAGTGCTACCCTAGCAGATTACTAAAGGTTCTCAATAGGACAAAAAGTAGTCATTTAGGGAGTCAATCCTATTCCCATCATACCTTGGAGACATAGCAGCTTTAGAAGGTTCTAGAAAAAGACAAGATTTGACTGCTGCTTTTCTGTGGATTGCCTCTCTGATCTACATTCCAGTCATTTTGCTGATATAAAAAAAGAAACAGCTGCATGGAACAGGGCTTAAAAGGAGGTGAGGGCCATGGGTTTTATGATCATCGCTTTCAATTCTTGTTACTTCCTGCTGAAAATTGAGGCACTGTGAAGATAGGGCCAACTCCCCCCATTCCCATGACTCTCAGTGATCCCTGAGATGGGGCTTGTGTCTGTATTTATACACTGAGAAAATGATATTTGTGTTAGTCTGTGTGGCATGGGGGATGGTGATGTGGGTAAAAAGGACTGATTGGTTTTGAACGGGAGTTTGGGGTCCCCCAGAAGGCAACAGGAACAGGTGGAGCCAGCTGAAGGGTGGCTCTCCGAGGGGCTCCTTTGGAATGGAATCAGGAGTTGAACTCCCTGGGCCTTGAACTCCAGCGTGGCTGTAATTCCAGTACTTGGGGAGCAAAGGCAGGTTATTCAAGGTTATTCTGGTCAACACAGTGAGTTCCAGGTCAGCCAGCCAGGGTTACATCATAGACCTTGGGGAGCTGGGATAACTACACTGACCCATCCCCTTCCAGGTCCTCACCTCCATAACCACTGAGCCCTTCCTCAGCCCAACTCACTGACCCATCCTCTTCCAGGTCCTCAGCTCCATGACCACTGAGCCCTTCCTCAGCCTGACCCATCCTCTTCCAGGTCCTCAGCTCCATGACCACTGAGCCCTTCCTCAACCTGACCCATCCTTTTCCAGGTCCTCAGCTCCATGACCACTGAGCCCTTCCTCAGTCCCTCTCTCCTTGTTTAGGGCAGCAATCACCTGGCACTTTGACCTGCTCCCTGGTGAGCAGTAGGGAAACATCAGGGTCATGCCTTTGGTCCTTCCCTTGTTTGTCTCTCCAATTCTCAAGTCTGAACTGAACGGAGAGCATGAGACACCTCGAGACCAAGTTCTCAGCACAAAAGAGATTTATTTGCCCCAGAGACAAAGGGCAGGGAATAAGAGACAAAGACGGGAGATAGAGAATGACAGAAGGGGAAAGGACAAGGGAGAAGGGGGAAGGGATATTTGTCCCAGGAGGACACAGGACTGCCTCTGGATAGACAGGAGACAGACAGGGCCCATAGGCAAATAGCAGTTTATAAAGATAAAACGGGAGGGCTGGAGAGATAGCTCAGTGGTTAAGAGCACTGGCTGCTCTTCCAGAGGACCCAGGTTTCATTCCCAGAATCCACATGACATCTCACAACTGTCTGTAACTCTAGTTGCAGGGGATCTGACACTCTCACACAGATGTATATGCAAGCAAAATACTAATGCATATAAAATAAAAATAAGTAAATTATATATAAAAAACATACAGAGGGAAACCCTGTGTTAGTATGAAGTGTTTAATTTTGATTGGGCATGTTAATTAGATGAGCCAAAGGGGGGGATTTTTTTGATTGCTGGACTCCAATATTTTGATAGCTGGACCTTGGTAGTTAGCCTCAAGGAAAGGAAGTGGCCAAACAAGGAAATAGACCTTAGTGGCTAGCTTTAGGAATGTAACCTAACAGTTTAGCAAGAAAAAAGAGTGGGGGAAGGGCAAGGCCTGCCAGAGCCCTGTTTGCCATGCTCAGGCCCACCAGAGTCCTTCATGAACTTACCACTCTGGTGTCTTCATCACCCCATCTCCCGGAAGAAGTCTATACCTTCCCACAACACCCATTCCCACCTCTGAGATTTCCACCTTTAAGTCTGGGAACTTCTCCTTGGGACCCAGACTCCTTCCTTGACTCTCATCTCAGGTCCTCAATTCTTCCAACTACCATGAACAAAAATCAAAACTCAAACTCCAAACAACCCACTCCCCACTAAAGAGTGAAATTAATTGACCACATTTGCACAGGGTCATCTTGTAGTCTCTTTAAATGGACATAGATGTTAGGGTCCCACACTCTCTCTGGATGACTGTGACTTTGGTTTATGCTGTTTTGTTTTATGAAACAAGGTCTCATGTAGCCCAGATTGGTCATGAAATCTCTCTGTATCTGAGGCTGGCCTTGAACTCCTAATCCTCCTGACTCTAGCTCTCAAGTGCTGGGATTACAGGTGTGGGCCACCCTCAAAGCCATTCTGTCCGTGGAGCTTCATGTTTTCCCTGTGAATTTTAGCATTGCTCATTAATTTCTATAGTAAAGGCTGCTGGGATTTTGTCTGGAACTAGGTTCAGTCTCTAGATTAGTCTGTGGACATAGCCAAGCTACTATAGTTTGGGTCTTGAGTACCCCTCAAGGATCTAAATGGTAAGGGCTTGATCTCCACCACAATGCACTGTAGTCGGAGGCTGTTGGTTCATTCCCAGCCACTCAGACTCGAAATAATCACACAGAAACTATATTATTTGTGATATTGCTTGGCCAATAGCTTAAGTGCACTTCTGGCTAACTCTTATATCTCAAATTAACCCATTTCTATTAATCTGTGTATCGCCATGTGGCTGTGGCTTACCGGCATGGTTCCGGTGGGTTCCTGTGGAGGCATCTGTCTCCTGCAGACAGCTACATGGCTTCTCCATGACTCACCTTCTTTCTCCCAGCATTCAGTTTAGTTTTCCTGCCTAGCTCTATTCTGTTCTATCACAGGCTAAAGCAGCTTCTCTATTCATTAACCAATAAAAGCAACACATATACAGAAAGACTTCCCACACCAATGTGCTAGGGAGGTGTGACCAATTGGTGGAGTTCAGGCCACTGGGAGCTTTATAAGCATCCCAGGACCCCACTCCTCTTTCTTTCTCTCTCTCTCTCTCTCTCTCTCTCTCTCTCTCTCACTAGCCACATGCACCTGCTAAGGAGTGCCACCTTACCTCAGGCCCAGAAGCAATGGGGCCCATTGATCAAGGGCTGGAACTCTAGGGTCATGAGCAGAGACAACTCCTCTCTGTTTTGCAGATCGCCTAGCTCAAGCACTGTTATCTCAGCAAAAAAGATGTTACTTTTCTCATTGACGAGACCAACTCACTTCAGGTAGACAGCTTAAAAGAAGCAAAGGTTTATTTCAGCTCAGTTTCTAAGAAGGGAGAACATGGCAGAACCCCCCAGTTCCTCTCTTGTCAGACCAGGAAGCAGACAGCAAGACAGGAAGTAGCCCAAGGACCTGTCCCCTGTGACTTGCTTCCTCCAGTTTGGCCTCACATCCTAGTGACTCCACAGCCCCAGCAGCTGGGAGCCAGGTGTTCAAAACGTGAGCCTGTGGGGACCGGCACACTCACATGAGGAGACCCTGCTCTGTTTGAGCCAGTCTCACTGTGGAGCTGCAGCTGGCCTGGAACTTGCTTCAGCCTCTGTACCTGCTCATCTCTTCGTTTGGGGTGAAGCTCTGGTTTTTCTCATCAGCGCTTTTGTAATTCTCAGGATCTAGATCTCGCATGTATTTTTTTTTTTTTAGGATTTATGCCTAAGTAGTCCTTGTTTTTGCAAATGGAAGTGATTTTCTTTTGTTGTTTTTTGTTTTGAGACAGTGTCTCTTTACACAGCCTTGGCTGTTCTAGAACTCACTATGTAGACCAGGCTGGCCCTGAACTCACAGAGTTCTGCCTGCCTATGCCTCCAGAGTGCTGGGACTAAAGGTATGTGCCACCATGCCTGGCTTGGAAGTGTTTTTACTTTAATATCTGCTTTTTGTAGACTGGCAGCTAAGTCTACCTATGCGTTTTATTAGCTGTGGTGCAAATTTCCTGATTTTTCTACTTAGAAATCCATCACCTGCAAATTAAAGACGGCTAGAGTTCCTCCGATCAGTCTGTGTGCTTGGGCTTCTTGGCCATCCTCGTGAACTTGCTAACTCTCCAGTGCGACGGTGGGCAGAAAGAGCAAGGGCAGACATCAGCCTTGTTCCCAACCTGAGAGGAAAAGTGACGAGACAGCCGAAAGCTGCAGGCTGTGGGACCTGGCAGATGCTCCTGTTAGTGACGCTAAGAGGACGCGCAGGCAGTCAGGAGCCACAGGGATCCTAACTCACCCGTAGATGTCGAACGCAACATAACCTGGATGAAACTGAGAAGCAAAAACAACATTTAGGACAGATGGAAAATGAGCGCCAGGCTTTCCTACTCCTACCCCCATCCCTGCAAGTGGCCACTGCAAACCGTTCACAGCCAACAACCGAGTGTTAGAGAAACCGAGTCATGCCGTCAGGCTGTACTCTTCAAACCCAACGCAACAATAAGGTCACTGGGCAGGCTTCCTGTGGCTCAGGCTGCCTGGGGCTGAGGACAAAGCACAAGGGCTCAAGAGCACACTCTCCCATGAGTGCAATTCGTACAGACTTTAAAATGAAAATCTAAACTTGGATGGGCTTGGAAACCCATGGTGCAAGGAACATCTATTTTGTGTGGACACTGCATATAGCTGCATCCCCTCTCGATCTCTCTCCCCTCCCCCACTCCTGGTGTCTCAATACAGTCCTGAGTGGCCTCAGTCTGTGGGGTCCTCTTGCCTTCACCTCTGGAGTGGTGGGGTTACAGGTGTGCACTATGGCATCTTGTGTATGTGGCACTGGGCTCAAACCCATGGTCTGGAGCCTGCCATGCAGGCGCATGCGTTCTACCAGCCTCTGGGGCTTCTTCTGTGTCAGCTGGAGTGGAGCCATGGGGCTACCCAGGCTGATGTGCTAGGCCACACGTGGTGTGCTGGTCGGGGTGTTGTTCTGTGGGGCCTTGAAGGAATCACCAACAGTGGTGAGGACAGCCAGGTGTGACCCAAGGCTCAGACCCAGGGACATGGTGTGTGTTGTCTCACCTGGCTTTGCTCCTGGGGTGTTTGGCAGCAGGGGTAATAGGGAGGAAGGATGGGAGGGACCTGCCTAAGTCCCAGCAGCATCAAAGAAATGTGAGCTGGAGGAGTATCCCAGCCTGTGGGAGCCTCTTTTCCTGTGCCCTGTGTTGAAGGAATTGCACCGTGTGGAGTGACAGTCTAAGGGCAGCTGGGCTTCTGAAGCAACGCAGGCTATGCTCTCCCTGCCATAGCTACCTATTGTGTGTCTGCAAGGAAGTTGGCTGTTACGTTCTTATCTCATGAGCTCAACTGCTGCAGCTAAGCTCGGAGCCCTGCCCTGCCCTTGGTCCTTCCACCGGGGGCCAGGGGAGGGTGTGGATGGTGAAATGGCAATTCTAATGAGTACAAGAAAGCAGGGGCAGAAGCTGGCATTGACGACGACGGCATCTGTGCTCACGGGCTCTGTTCTAAGCACGTACACGCATCCGCTCTCTCAAACTTGACAACCACCTTGAGAGTAACCATCTCTCACCTTGTCTGTGATTTGCAGGCCCCAAAAAGAGGCTGCCCTTGAAATCCACTTCATCACAAGCATGCTCACAGAGTTTACACAGACTGTTCACTGTACCCAGTTTTGAAGCTTTCTGTGTTGCTTGTGAGCAGGTGAAATGGGGCAGTCACCATGGAGAACAGTCTGACAACGTCTCAACCCTTAAGTATACAGTTATATCCAGCAGCATTCCACTTCAAAGCAAAGGGAAGGAAAACAAGAAGTGGGACCGCTCCAGACACTCACATTCGTGGCTGCACTAGACGTAGGGCCCAGAGGCAGAAGGAGCCATGTTTCCCTCACAGGTAAGTGTGTGAACAGAACAGAATCTGAGCAACACAACATTGCGCAGCCTCAAAAGGAAGGAATCTGAACATGTGAAACAGCCTTAAAAACTGCACAGAGAAATGACCCAGACACACAAGGACAAACTGCATGGTCCGCCTGTGTGGGTACCAAGCCACAGGAGACAGAAAGTAAATGGACGTTTTCTCAGCTGAGGAGAGGAGGTTCAATAGGCACAAACTTTCCGTTTAAAGTGTTGAAAAGCTCTCTCTCACTCTCTCTTACACACACACACACACACACACACACACACACACACACACACACACACACACACCCTTGGTGTCCGTGAAGCACTGGTTCCAGGCCCTCCCATGGAAACCTAACTGCATGATGCCCAAGTCCTTTGTGTAAACGAACAGCATTTCAGTATAAGTAATGGTCATCCTTTTGTACACTTTAAATAGCTTCAGGATGGCTTTTCAGGTCTAACACAGTGTCAGTGCTCTGACTATTGTCTAGGGAGCAATGGCAGATGTAACTTCTGCTGCTGTTTCAACAGAGGGTCCTTGAATTCACAATCCTCTTGCCTCCACTTCCCAGATGCTGAAATCATAGGTGTCAGATACAAGATTTGGAAAATAGTTTCATTCTGAAGTTGGCTGGACCCGGGAGCACTAAGCCCTGGATGCAGAAGGCGAGCTGTTCCTGTATGTGCACATAAGGAGTGGCTGTCACTTCCAGTTTATTCCAGTTCAGATTGGAAACGTATTGGTGGGGGTCAGAAAGAAGGCTTCTGTTTTGTTGGTCTGTTCATCCTTGGACTGATTTCTGTCCTGGGTTCTAGGATTTGCTAACAGGACAGTTGACATCTCTGCCTGTAGCTGTGTACTTACTTTCTTGGTTATGGCCGTTTTGCATCTTTGTGTTGATGCTGTGTTGGCTGGGTCCATATCTGGAGAAACTCTGATCCCTTCTGTCTGAGACTCATACTGCATGCTCAGGACTTGGTTTGCAGCGTGTACCTGGTAAAACCACCTGTGCACAGATAAAGTGCTCAGGCCAAGGGCACTGAGGACACTCAGCTATCATTCAGATATCAGCATATCCACCTGCAGAACATTTCCATTGCCTCAAACTAAACCCATCAAATAATATCTCCCCACTTTCTGCCTTTGGTCCTTGGAGACCACCATTTTACCTTCTGTTTCCATGAACAAGACTCTGCCTGCTTACTTCACTTAGCACATGGTCTCCTCTGTAGCCAGTTAGCACATAGGAATGTCTTTCCTTCCCAAGTCTAAATAATTTTCTACCGTATCTATGTACCGCATTTTTCTTGCCTTTTCTCCAGTTCACAGACATTTTGGCTACTATGAGTAGCGGTATGTTTGTTTGATGGTATGAGAGTTTCCTTGCAGACCTGTTAGATTCTCCAGTCCTACTCCTGGCAGTGACTGACTCTGACTCTTTTTGAAGAACTGCTGTGGATCTTCCACAATGGCTGTGCCACTGGCTTGGGTTTTTTGTTTGTTTGTTTTGTGCTTTAAGACAGGGTCTGCTATATAGTCCAGGTTGATCTCGAACTGGTGATCTTCTTGCCTGAGTCTGCTCAATGCTGGGGTTATAGGCACTCTGGTTTTGGTTTTCTAGATAGTGGCCATTCTAATAGGTGTGCAGTAGCTTCTCATGGTGTTTTCTTCGGCTTTGATCTTTGCTGCCGATTGAACCCGAGATCAAATGTACAGTGAGTGCCCTGCCACTCATCTGCCTGGGTTCTCCTTTTGTTACTTTTATCTGGTTTCCCATGTGTGCATACATGTGAGTGTGCAGGGCACGTGTGCTGGTGCCCATTGTGAATTCATGAGGAGATCATGGGAGGATATCAGCTCGTTGGAGCTGTAGCTGGACTGGCAATGAGCAAGTCCCAGCGATCCCCCTGCCCCAGTGCTTGGGTCACAGCTGCTGGTACCACAATTGGCTCACATGGGTTCTGAGGATTTGAACTCAGGCCCTCATGGTCATGCAGCAAGTGCTTTTACTGACTGAGCCATCTCTCTGTCTTTTGGTTTGATGTGTATTCTGCCACTAACTAGGAACTGGGCTGCTGGGCTGTTTGTCCATCCTTAGAGAAATATGTATTCTGCCCTTTGCCCATGTTTGAATTGGTTCTTAAGTTCTCTCTTTCTCTCATGACTAGACATTGACTAGAATTCAGTCAGTGTCTCACTGTGTAGTCCTGGCTAGCCTCTAACTCACAGAAATCCACCTACATCTGTCTCCAGAGTTCTGGGATTAAAGGTATGGGCCTCCACGACTGGCTGTATTAGTCAGGGTTCTCTAGAGTAACAGAACTTATAGAATGAATCGCTAGATATATAGAGAAAGGGGATTTACTAGAATGGCTTACAGGCTGTGGTCCAGCTATCCTAGCAATGACTGATTGCCTATGAATGGAAGACCCAGGAACCCAGTCATTGTTCAGTCCACGAGGCTGGAAGTCTCAGCTGCTCCTCAGTACACAAAGAATCCTGAAGTGGGTTCTAATGCCCAAGAAGGAATGGACTTGCTAGAAAGGTGAGAGCAAGCAGGCAAGGAGCAAAACCTTCCTTTCCCCATGTCCTGTATACACTTCCAGCAGAAGGTGCAACCCAGATTAGAGGTGGATGTCCTGCCTCAAAAGATCCGGATCAAACATGTCTGAAAAGATCCAGATTCAAAGTGGATCTTCCCACTTCAAATTCAGCAAAAACCCTTCACAGGTGTACTTCATTTTTGGAGTTTGAGTTAATTCCAGATGTAGTCAAATTGACAACCAAGGGGCTGGAGAGATGGCTCAGAGGTTAAGAGAACTGACTGCTGTTCCGGAGGTCCTGAGTTCAATTCCCAGCAACCACATGATGGCTCACACCCATCTATAATGAGATCTGGTGCCCAAAACGCTATGTACATAATAAATAAATTAAAAAAAATTGACAACCAAGAATAGCTATCACACAAGCTAAATTCTGATTTTTAAAAACATAGTTTTTCATCAGGTCATAGAGTCACATGCCTTTAATCCCAGAACTAGGGAGGCAGAGGCAGTGGATCTATGAGTTCGATGCCACCCCTGGTCTAGAAAATGAGTTACAGGACAATCAGGGCTGTTACATAGAGAAACCCTGTCTGGAAAAATGCAATCTCCCTCCCTCCCTCCCTCCCTCCCTCCCTCCCTCCCTCCCTCCCTCCCTCTCTCTCTCTCTCTTTCTTTCTTTCTTTCATAGAGTTTTGTATAGCCTAGCCTGCCTTGAACACACGATGTACCTGAAAATGACCTTCAGCTCAGGTCCTCTTGTCTCCACATGCTAAGGCCATAGGTATGTATCACTATGTCCCCCTTAAGAAGCTGACTTTTTTTTAAAGCTACATTTATTTAATCTCTGCGTGCATGCGTCCGTGTGTGTGTGTGTGTGTGTGTGTGTGTGTGTGTGTGTGTGTGTGTAGGCATTGTGTGACATGACTTGGATGTGGAGGTTAAAGGACAATGTGTGGAAGTCAGTTTGGGGCCCTAGGGGTTGAGCTCAGGTCAGTGAACGTGGTGGTCAGCCCCTTAACACATTGAGTCATTTTGACAACCTCTTTCTGATTTTTTTTGACAAGTATTTTACCTCAGTTTGTTTTAACAACCGAAACCTGTTTTATGTTAAACTTCAGAAGCAGAGAAAGAGATTAACAAGTCATATTTAAAAGTTCTTTGTTTTTTTTATTATTATTATTTTTAACAAGCAGGATTTGGGCTCTGCGTGAGTGATCAGCCCCAGAGAGGAATGAGGGTCACAGTTCTCGTCTTAGCTAAGGCACCACAGGAGCCCTCTCAGCCCTGAGCAATTCAGAAGGTGGCATGTGCATAGTCTCCGAATGAAACTGCCTGGTCCTTTCTATCCGACCAGGACAGCTGCTGACCTCACCACTGACGCTCTCGATTGCAGGTCGCGCTTCCTCTGAAGCAGTGACATCAGTCCCATCATAAACCTCGTTATCAGATCGAAGACCCTCTTTTCCTGTCAGCTTCAAAACAGTGACAGGAAATGGGAAAGGGGAAACCACGTGGGAGTCTGAGGCCAGTCGCTGAGCCTCTGGCCTCAGAGGAAGGAAATGACACTGGACACCTGTGCAGCGGCAGGAGCCAGGCTGGTCCCACTTGGATGTCATGCAAACAGAATGTCGCGAACACACACTGAGCGAGGTCCCCACCCGCCCAGGCTGCTAATGTGGCTCCTAGAAATTCTCATCGCCACATGCTGTCCTCCTTCCAGAAACTTCTCTCGGGACATGAGTTCTTGCCTGACTTTTCCTTGGAAGTCGTGAGCAAATGTCTCTTTACCACTCTTGCTTGACATTTCCTTGGAAGTGGGTACCAGACCAAGGAAATAGTCCCACCCAAGTCCAGCTTGTGACCCAGTGAGTTTTCTGGAATTACTCACAGGAGCCTGGGTGGGAGCATTCACAGGTGGCAATTCCAAGGCAGCCACGTCACTGGAAAGTCCTGTTCCAACTAGAGGTAGGACTCATGAAAGTTGTACCCCTGGAGCTCCGCTTTCCTTTAACCTCCCTAGATTCCAGCACCCCACAGAACCATGAGCAACTGTGAGCCAGGAAGGAGTAAAGGCTAGAATCTCAGTGAGAGTCCACCAAACCTCCCTGCCTGCTAGTAAAAGGGTTATCAGAACCATCCCCCGTGCCACCACGGGCTCTGCGCTTTTCTGCTTATTTCTTTGCATGACTGTGGAGCCAAGCACTTGCAGGGGGACAGTAGTAACCTCTACCCCATGATGGCTGACTGTCATGTCACACCTGGAGGAAATCCCTTTACCCTACAGATGCTGAAATACTAACAGCATAGAATGATGCTTACGGCTTGCTTCTAATTAATTCAAGGGTCAGATCTCAAGATGATGTTAAATTATCTTGGACCTTTTGAGGCTGCCCCCTGGGCACGAAAAGCTGAGAATTATTCTATTGTGACTACAATTGCATTTTTTTTTAATTTTCTTTGTGATTTATTTATTTATTTATTTATTTTTGAGACAGGGTTTCTCGTAGCTTTGGAGCCTGTCCTGGAACATACTCTGTAGACCAGGCTGGCCTCGAACTCACTGAGATCCGCCTGCCTCTGCATCCTGAGTGCTGGATAAAAGTGTGCGCCATCACTACCTGGCTCACTTGTAGTTTTCTACACAAGTTTTCTAAACTTTTTTTTATCCTGGTTTTATTTTAGTTTTGGGTTCTTAATTTTTTTTTGAGATTTCTCTTTTTGCTCATGGGTGTTTTGCTTGCCTGCACGTCTGTGCAGTATGCATGTGCAGTGCCCACAGAGGTTAGGAAAGGGCAGTGAGTCTTCTGGAACTGGAATTAAAAATGGCTGTGAACCACTGCATGGGTACCCAGGTCCTCTGAAAGAGCAACAAGAGCTCTTCACTGCCGAACCATCTCTCCAGCCCTAGTTTTGGGGGTTTAGAGATGAGTCCTTATGTAGCCTCAAGCTTACTATGTAGACAAGATAACCTTGAACTAATTTACTCCTGATCTGCCTTCGCCTCCCAAGTGCTAGGATTAAAGGTGTGCATTGCCATGCCCAGATAATAAACTTGTTGTTGTTGTTGTAATATTAAGTTGTGGGTATCACCCCAGCCCTCTAACACCCCTATATCCAAGAAGTCTGGGATGATTGGAAGCTACTGGCCTGGGAGTTGTCCCAGTGTGGACTCCAACTCCCAGTCTGCCAAGTGCTGACCCCTCTGGGGAGGGTCAGGACCACTCCCCCAGGCTATTTAGGCTTGCACTGGAAAAGAACGTGTGGTTTTTGGGTTTGCTTGGGTCCCCCCTCTGTCTCTCTCTCTCCCTCACCATGCTCCCGGCCACCCAAGACTGCTGCATTTATTAAACGCAGGCATTTTAATTTGGTCTAATCTGGTTTGATTGGAGTTCTTTTGAGTTGGCAGAGCGGCTTCTCTTAAGATTAAACCAAACAGTTGTTGTTGCTTGTTTGTTTTTTGAGAATGGGTTTCTCTAGGTAACAGCCCTGGCTGTCTTGGAATTCAGGCTGAATTCACAGAGATACCCCCGCTCCTCCCCCCCCCCCCCCCACCTCTGGAGTGCTGAGATCAAAGGTGTGGCCACCACCATCCAGCTAATAAACTTGCTTTTAAAAAGGAAGGCCAGGGACCTGGAGAGACGGTTTAGCAGTTAAAAGCATGTGTTGCTCTTTCAGAGGACTAAGGCTCACCTCCCAGCACCCACATTAGGTAGCTTGAAATCATACAACTATAGTTCCAATGGCCTCTTCTGGCCTCCAGAAACACTAAGTATGCATATGATACATACACACACACACACACACACACACACACACTCACACACTCACACACATATATGTAAGTAAAAATAGTCATACTCATAGTTTAATGGGGGGCAAGGGCTGGACAGGCTTGGTTAGTAAGTGCTTGCACTGGGATGTGCACGATTCAGATCCCTAGCACCCACTAATCCTGCCAGTCAAGAATAAGACCACTACCACGATTTTGAGCCAAATTTGAAGCAAACTTTAATTAAATTCTAGCCAGGATGATGGACTCTGGCCAGTCCATTCCAGGGTTCCAGGAAATGGTGACGAGTCACATTTTGCAAAGGCTTATAAACACTAATCCATATGGCTAAGTATTTCCCATCAGGTCCAATCAGGGGCAAGCATATAACCTGATGTACTTCCTGCCTGTGAACCTCCTGCCTATATCCAATCTGGGGCAAGCATACACTCTGACGTATTTCCTGTCTACACATATGATCGAGCACATCCTGTGTAGTTGGGTCAAACAAACTTGTTTAGGGGAATTAAAACATGTGGTTTCTTATCTTACATAAACAATAGCCTCCAGTATTTCAGGAAGTATCTGTCCTTGGGCAAGGGATTTACCAGTAAGAGGCATTTTTGTTTTATGAATTTCTTAGGTACAGTAATTAAAGCTTAAAACATAACTTTGTCTCTCATATGCCTATTTGAAAAAATCAGGTTTGGAACAACTAGAGAGTTGCCCAATAGCTAAGAGAGCTTGTTGCTTCTTCTTCTTCTTCTTCTTCTTCTTCTTCTTCTTCTTCTTCTTCTTCTTCTTCTTCTTCTTCTTCTTCTTCTTCTTCTTCTTCTTTTGGTTTTTTGAGACAGGGTTTCTCTGTAGCTTTGGAGCCTGCCCTGGAACTCACTCTATAGACTAGGCTGGCCTTGAACTCACAAAGAGTCACCTTCCTCTGCCTCCAGAGTTCTGGAATTAAAGACATGCACACTGTTCCCCCCACCCCCGCCAAGAGCACTTGTTCTTACAGAGGACCAGGGTTCAAGTCCCAACACTCACATGGAGGCTCACAACCATCCACAGCTCAATGCCCTCCTATGATCTTGGTGAGAACTAGGCACATACGTGCTGCACAGACAAACATGTAAACAAACCATTCATACACAGAAAAATGAAGTAAATGTAACAACAACAACAAAATCAAGTTCAGCAGTTGTCTGGTCCCAAGAAATCCCTTTTCCCAAAGCCTGGCTTTTAGACAAAAGCCAGCGTCCCTTAAGGATGTGAGTAAAGAGCTCCCACCTTCAAAAGGGAAGCATTCTCCTTACCTCTGACTCTTCCATAACGTCTGCCTGTGCAGCCTGTTAGCACATCAAGGTTGATGTCATCTTCTAGGCTCCCCCAATCCCCACTCACAAGTACCTGTTTGTTTTACACTTCAATTCCTCCTTCCCAGTGTACAGAACAGGTTCCCCTCCTCCCAGGCAGCTGTTCCCTTTAAGACTCTGGAAGTACCCCTCTCCCCCTTCTCTCTGCTTTCCTTAGTGGTTTGGAATAAACATTTTGCTTTTCTACCTACACAGTGGCTATTTGGTTTCATTCAGCAGTGAGAACCTGTAACCCCAGCAATTTGGACGCAGAGACAGGCGGATCCCTGAGGCTCACCGTCTAGATTCTCCAGCAGTCTAGTTCTAGTTGAACTCCAGGTTCAGTGAGAAATTTCAGAAACGAAAGTGAAGGGCTGCAGAGACTGCTCAAGGTTTAGAGCACTTGCTGTTCTTGCAAGGACCCGAGTTTGATTTTCCAGCACCCGCTTGGCAGTCCACAATCATTCCTACCTCCAGTTCCAGACCGCTGCTCTGTATTTCCTCTTCAGACACCACGCATGCACCACGCATGCACAAAGTGCACATGCACATATAGGGGCAAAATACTCACAACATAAACTAAGAGAATAAATCTTAAAAAGATAAAGTGGAGAATGCTAGAAGAGACTCCATATTGATATGTAGCTTTTGCACACGCGTGCACACACACGCACGCACAACATGCACACACACGAAAATGTGCACACATATGCTCACCAAAAAAAGTAAAAAAAAAATTAAAAAGAAGGCTTACACCTCTCTCTTTTGTTATTGTTTTCTTTCTATTTATCATTTTAACTTTATGTGTATGGGTATTCTGCCTGCATGTATTTACATGTACCACATGCATGCATGTGCGTATGTGCACCACGTGTTTACAGTGCTCTCAGAGGCTGGAAAGCACCGGTTCTCAAAACTGGAGTTACAGATAGTTGTTAGCCACCTTGTTTATGCCGGGAACCTAACTATGGTACCATCTCTCCAACCCGTGTCCTTATTTCCCAAATATAACATTCTCTGTCGGGTTTGAACACAGGGCCAAACATATGCTAACTGTTAGAAACAAACAAAGAATAATCACAAACACAGAGTGTTTTGGCAAGGTATCTTACTTAGGGTTCCTATTGCTGTGAAGAGACACCAAGACCATGGCAACTCGTGTTTTGTTTTTGTTTTTGTTTTTTGAGACAGGGTTTCTTTATGTAGCCTTGGCTGCCCTAGAACTAACTCTATAGACCAGGCTGGCCTTGAACCTGCAGAGATCCATCTGCCTCTGCTTCCCAAGTGCTGGAATTAAAGGCATGCGCCACCACTGCCTAGCAAACATGGTAACTCTTATAAAGGAAAACATTTAATTGGGGTGGCTCACATTTCCAGAGGTTTAGTCCATGACCATCACGGTGTAGCACGGTGGTGTGTAGGCAGACACAGTGCTGAAGAAGGAGCTGAGAGGCCTACATCTTGACCCTCAGGCAACAGGAAGTGGTCTGAGACACTGGGCATGGCTTGAGCGTATATGAGACCTCAAAACCCACACCCACAGTAACTTCTCCAACAAGGCCATACCTCCTCCAACAAAGCCACACCTCCTAATAGTGACAGTCCTTATGAGCTTCTGGGGGCTGATTACATTCAAACTACCACACAAGCCAATTTTTATTGTTAAAATGGTTCACATGTCTCAAGTGGGGCTAGCAAGAACACGGGAGTAGGTTGCTTATTTGGGTTTTATTCCAACATAGGTCGTGATTGTGTCTTTTCTCCACTAGCTACATCTTTGGCAAGTCAAAGGTGAGGTCTGGGCTGGCCCAGGCCAGAAAGTTCTGGAATATAAATTTCCCAAACCCATAATCTCTCCTACCCTGAAAAAACTTTGGCTTATGCAAAGTCCAGCCCCGATTTGTAGATCTTCCTGGGGAATATTGGCTCTTGAAGTGCAAGCTATCCTAAAAAAACAAAACATTTCCACACTAAGCAAGCTTCTGAAGTCTCAATAGACTAGACCTGGCCTCCCATCCCAGGATGCTGATTAAAGAGAGAGGGAACAGCAGAAAGTAGAGAGAAGAATGTTGTCAGGGAATTGCCCACACAGCTGACCCACTGTGCCAATAAAGCAGCCTTGAATCCAGGACAAAGTCAGCAATGCTGACTAGAATTAGCCATAAAGTTCTTGGAGGACTTTGTGGGGTGGCTAGAGGGAACACGGAGACACTTGGGAGGAGTTTGAGGGACTTTTCTGATGCTGGAGGTTCTGGAAAATCCAGGAAAAAGGTCAACCACTTCGCTTTCCTTGGACTTTTTAGGTTTTTATCTCAATTTCTGACTCCTGAGTTTTTATTATACTAGAACAAATTAGTCAGTTGTTTTATCTGGCAGTTACAGAAGAATTAATCAGTTTGCACGGGGAAGAACAAAGAGAGGGGCCAAGTGAGCCCATGTTTACCTTTGGGGTGCTGCTCTGAGTTTCAAATTTAAATGGATGAAGACGTATGGCACAGAAGAGGTATAAGTAACCAAACTGTCCTAGTCTGGCAAGAGTTCAGCTCTGGTACTACCAGGTGGCCTGGAGGAAGTTGTTAATTGTTAAGGCCCCAGGCGGCCAATCAGACTCCAACAAGATCTGCCTCAGGGTGTAGCCTCTACAATGTAAATCAAATGCTCCCAGCCTGGGGGTGGTGCCTCTCGCCTCAGTTTCCCAGAACTTCAGAGCCTGCTGGTTGAAAACACTGACTTTTCTTTATGCCCCTAGCTAGGATGGGGATTCCGCTAGGCTGGGTGTGTGGCACTGAGCAGGTAAGGGATAGATGCAAAACAAAGGCAGCAATGCACTTTGTCCTGGGTTAGCGGCTGTCAGGCTGGGAGTAACACCTGCCCTCACAACAGCTCCAATGACCTTGGGCAGTAACACAAGCCCAAGGATTCAAAAAAAAAAAAAAAACCGGCTATAGTTAGTGAAGTCAGAAAAGGGCTATTCATTCTGTGTATGCTAACTGGGAAACGATCCGGTACCAGGGTGGCAGATGTGTGAGCTGAAGGTGCTGGATACCGAGCACAGAGCTGCAGACATGTTAGGCGAGTCCTGCTGATACGGGAGATGGGGATCCCCGCCTAGTGTCTTGGTCTCAGAAACAAAAAAAAAAAAAGAAAAGAAAAGAAAAGAACTCAAACAGAAACTCAAGGAAAATTTTTATTTTATTATTTTTTTAATATGTATGGATGTTTCACGTATCTGTATGTTTGTGCACCATGTGTGTGTAGTGCCTGCAGAGGCCAGAAGAGGGCATCAGATCCCCTGGAACTGCAGTTATAAAACCTCCATGTGGACTCAAGGAAACTAACCCAGGTTCTCAGGAAGAGCTGTTAATAGCTGAGCCATCTCTCTGGCCCCATGAGGAAAATTTTATTAGCGTTTAAAGGAAGAAAACACTAGGGTGGTTAATCTGTAGATGTCAACAGCTACCCAGAGAGAAAGGAAGAGCCTTGCCATTGGAGCCCTCACGGAGGCAGACACAAGGCCACATGGTGGGACCTATGGATGAAGAATAAGAAAGCCCAAAATTCTGGGGACCCCAAAGTGTCAAGGGAAGCCACTCAGAAAAGAGACAGACATGGGCATGACTGTCTGAATGCGTGCCAGAATTCTCCGCTTCTTCTGGAAGACACTTCCTGAGTGCGTACACCCTTCACAGGCGTCATGAAAGTGGCTTCTCAGCAGACTTGTGAGTGAATGGGTGAGGGAGTGCTACATGGGTGGCCAGTGTCAGAGGGGAGGAGCAGGAGAGGGACAAGGCACTGGGCCGCATAGGTGCAGCCACCCTGAGGTCATTGACTGTTGCTCTGAGTGAGTGGGAGCCATAGTGGGAGAGAGGAGTGCAGCGGTCTTGCCTTCCCTCAGGCGTCACTGGTAAGAAAATGCCTGAATGACGACTATTTAACCTTACTTCAGTGTTCCGCGGGGTTTCCTAGGCAAGCTGTGGCATGACGAGGGCTAGGGATTGAGGGTTCTTATACCGCTTCTGTGTGGATCCAGGCCACCTGGAGGTCTGTCCAGATTGCAGGGTGGAGAGGCTGTGGTCCCGACCACTACTGACACCCCAGAATCCACTCAGAGCCACTGTGCTCAGTTCCCAGAGCTCCAGGACTGTGACTCACCAGGGTCCAGGAGCACCCTGACCTGCTCCAGATGCTTGGCTTGGCTTGGGGACTCGTTCTTGGGAAATTCCAGCTCCTTGAGTACTACCCAAACAGGAACGCAAGCGACTCCACCCGAACTCTGACTAAGCTACCCCAGAGAAGTGGTGGTGGGGTGTACAGACCTTATAGTCATTAACATTGTACCCACAGCTCCCCAGTTCCTATATTAGATGAAGCTCAAGTGAGGAAGGGCACACAGCAGACGTGCAAACCGTGGAGCCAAGTACAGGCTGCCTGGCTTCTGCTACCATTGTGAAAGAAAAACGAGCCAGGTATTTGGATTCTATAAAGTGGTCTCTGTGTGCGTGTGCACGTGTGTGTGTGTGTGTGTGTGTGTGTGTGTGTGTGTGTATACACACAGAGGCCGAAAGCCAGCACTGGCTTCTTCTCTCTGACTCTCCATATTGTTTTTGAGACAGATTTCTTCCTTGCTTCCGTCCCTTCCCAACATTCAGGTTACACTCGCACTTTCGCGCCCTGTTCTTTACCTGGATCCTGAGGAATCAAACCCAGGTCCCTGTGGTTGTGCAGCAGGCACTTTATCCACTGGGCCGGTTTTTTGTTTGTTTGTTTTTGAGACAGGGTTTCTCTGTGTAGCCCTGGCTGCCCTGGATCTTGCTCTGTAGACCAGGCTGGCCTTGAACTCAGAGGTTCTCTGCCTCCCGCGTGCTGAGGTTAAAGGCATGTGCGACCATGCCCAGTCCAATCCCCCTTTCTTTGAGAATGTGTCACACGTAGCCTAGGCTGTCCTTGAACATGTAATGGGAGATGACTTGAAGTTTGTTGATTTTCATGCCTCTACTTCCCAAGTACTGGGATTAAGATGTGCACAAAGTGCTGAGGACTCTCCTCATGCCAGCAAGATCTACAGTGATCCTCCACTAAAATAAAATTTCCAAAAGGCTAATACATTGAGACAAGTTCATTGGTGGTTGAGAGGGTCAGGGTGGGACATGTAACTGTTCAAAGGTCACAGGGCTTCTTTGTGGAGTGTTGCCATGTCTTGACATTGACAGGTTGATGAGAGCTGTACAGCGCTGTTCATCCCAGTCACAGGAGTCATCATCAAGAGGAGAAGACAGAAGGGTGGTGATGGTGCACACTGTTAGCACCAGAGCACCAGGACTCAGGAGGTCAAAGCAGGTGAACCTCTGTGAGTTCAAGGCCAGCCTGGTCTACAGAGCAAGTTCAAGGCCAGCCTGGTCTACAGAGCAAATTCAAGGCCAGCCTGGTCTACAGAGCAAGTTTAAGGCCAACAACAAATATTTATGTGCAGGTGGAGAAGGGAAACCACTATTTTCTGCTGCTGAGGATGAAAATTAAGCAAAACCATTATAGAAATTAAATGTGGTCCTCTCAAAAAATTAATAGAATTACCACATGAGTCAATTCTTCCACTCCTGGATACATACCCAGGGATACCTGTGCATCCATGTTTACAACAACAAGAAAATGGAGCCAGCCCAGATGCCCATCAAGACATGATGGGATAACAAAAATGTGGCACGTATACACAGTAGGTTTATTTAGCTGGAAATAAAGTGAAATTTGCAAGAAAGTGGGTGGACCCGGAAAGCATTATATGAAGGGAAGTTACTCGATCACATGTTCTCTCTCATATATGGATGCTAGATTTAATATATATGTGTTTGTGAGCAGAGGGGAAGCGAATACTGCCTGTGGGTAGAAAGGAGGCGGTAGACTGGGGAAGAGAGGTGCTGAGAAAAGGTGTGAGTGAGTGAGAAGGCCAGACAGTTGTCCTGGAAACAGAGGAGGCTACAGGGAGGGGAAGATACAAGGTGAGTTTGGGAGAAGGAATAAAAACCAATTTTGTTTGAAAATGCCAGAGTGCGTTCTAATACTTTGTATGCTAAAGTCAACGACAGCAGGGGAAGAAGGGAGTGGCCAGAGAGGAGGGACACCCTTGAATGGTGGCTGCCCCTTCTGAACTGGCGTCAATTGCTAAATAACTAGATCCTCAAGTGCCCCCACCACAGGAGAGGAAATAGTAAAGGAAAATTAGAATTAACAGCTTGGAGCACACGGAGACCAAGAGGGGCCTCTAACACATCAGAGGGCCAACGGGAATTCAGTGGAACAATGGAAAACATATCAGTTGCTCTGATGGAAGTGTACTGTGTGTCTGTCATCCTGGCACTCAGGAGATAGAACAGGAAGAGCAGGAGTTCAGGGCCAGCCTGAGCTACATGGGACCCTGTCTGGAAGGAAAGTGAAAGGATAGCACAGGGAGAGTGCCCTTTGCTGCCTGGGGCGTCTCTGAGGGCGGGAAGCTCTGATTAGGGACCGTCCAGCGCTGGGTGTTCTCTAATGCTACTGTGGGCTGTTTGCTTGGACTGGACTAACAAAACATGCTGGACAAGTGTTCTTGTCTAAGAGGCTAGCTGTCCTTGTCCTGATTTCTGTATTAGGCTGCGGTTTGGAACATTTTCTTGTGAAGGCTTCCTCATGACTAACCCAGGTCCACTTTTGCCAAGGTTTGGTACAAGTGGTTCCCTTTTGAATCTGATTACTTTTATACAAGCTACCAGGGATGGGATGTTGAGGACCAAAGCCAGACAGAGGGATGCAGAGGGTGCAGGGGTTTGAGTGAGAAGTGTCCACATAGGCTCAGGTATTTGAACACAATGCCCAGTTGGTGGCACTGTTTGGGATGTTATGGAACCCTTAGGAGGTGGAGTCCCACTGGAGGAAGTACATCATTTGGGGTGGGCTGAGAGTTTATAGTTGGCCCCACTTCCGGTTCACTCTTCGTGCTTCATAATTGTGGTTGAAGATGTGATCTCTCGGCCTCCTGCTCCAGTCACTGGCTGCCATGCCTCCCTCACCCTGGTGGACTCTCCTTCTGGAACCATAAACCAAAATGGGATGTCTAGTCATTCTTTTGGTTAACATGTTTTAACACAGCAATGAAAAGTAACTAATAGAATGGACATCTTTGGATCAGAGCCCTATGGAAGATTCCAGAGTGTTTGGTAGAGGCATTGGGTCAGGACCCAAGACAGGTCAGCTAATGAAACCCAGATAGAATAGGAGATAAGATCCCCTTAGAAAATACACTCTCCTCCTGACTTACTCCATTATAGAACCACACCTCAAACTAAGAACCATCTAACGATGTTTCACCACCAGGTTTCATGGCTTTCTCCCAACAAAAATTATTTCCATGGTGTTTTAGTGCCTGGAAGACTGGAAGGTCCCACATATCAGGCACAGTGTCCACAAGAACTCCACCTCACCCTTCATAACTTCCTCAACTCATTTTGTCAAGTTTGACAGAAGTGACTCCATTTTGAATTTTACAAAGCTGTCAAAAATGGGAGGTTTGGGGACCAAAGCTAGGTTGAGGGGCTCAGCACTCTGTACTTTTCATGTTCAGATGGCATCTTGTTGACATCGACAGCCCTTCTGTCCCTAACTGGTCACCTGGGAAACTATACAAAGGCTGGGCTCTTGATATTAGCAGTAACAAGTCCTGAGCTGGGCCTGGTGATGACCCTTTTCAGTTCAATAAAAGGCTCTTTCTCTAACGTTAATAAACTATACACAATAAGAACAATTATTGGGTAAAGATTTCATTCACAATGTCCAGTCCATTTGTATTTGGCAACTTTAGAGAAGGTACTCTATTACATATACTATCTTGCAGAGTCCAAAGTTTTGTACCTAAATTGCCTTCTATCATAACTTGTATTACCAACTTAAAAATATCTTTTTAAACATTAAAACATTTTCTTATATAAACAATTTAAGCTTTTATTTCTCTCAACCTCCATAAACTTTATATCTCTTTGGAGAGTTTCTTTTCTGAATTTGGTTAACTAGGAAAAATGTAAAGCTATAACTATCTAGTCTTCAACACCATCATAGACCTGAGAATAAAATATTACCCGAGTAAACAGGAAGTATAGAGCAAGCAACTTCCAAAACTATATAAATGACAGAGCCAGCTATCTGCCTGGGCAGCCACCCAAGACTCCTCTGAAACATTGGAGCTTTCACTTTCGGGCTACAAGCCTGACAGACTTTTCTGTGAAGTGAGAATTTTGAAGGATTGACCTACCCTGTCTTGGCAAAGTTTAGCAGTCAACTTCCTTTCTGTACTCCTCATCCAGTTTGGACAGCATACTGTCAGCAGTTGAAGCAAGGGTAGTTTCTTGCCCAGTGGCTAGCTTTGCCACATTTGAAGAAAGCTCAATATGGAGATTCTTTGATGCCCATCTTTGAAGTAGATTGGTGCTGCCAGGAGCAGACCTGTCTCATTGTTATACAAAGACATGGTTATTAAATCACCTTAAATGTCATATTTTATAGATCCCTGAAGTGTTTGAAGACCATATCTCTATCTAAAATATATCTATTTAACCTTGAAAACATATCTAACATGACTAAAAATTTGATTGTTGTTACAAAGTTAGTAGATGACTAACTACTAACCTGCATTTCTTAACCATCCTAAAGAGTTTGTGTAATAGCTTTCAAGGACTAGAACTTTAAATTTTCAAATAAACTACATAGGAACTATGCCTTAAGTAAGAATAGAAACATATATACAGTATGTTGTAAGAAAAATAACCTTAAATTTGTATCAATATACAAAAATCCATACCAGTGTAAAATATTTGAGGCTAGCAGTTGCTTTTTAGCTTAAAAGTAGATTCAATAATCCACCCTTTTATCCTATCATACCTATATCCCTGTTTTTTCTTTTAATCCTGTACCCTTCTTTTTTCCCAAACACTAGATAGGGAGAAAGAAAGACAGAGAAAGGAAAGAAAGAGATACTTAAATTTAACCTCCTTTGTTTAGTTTTCTTCCTGACCATGACTGATAACTTGTAACGAACCCTTCTAAATGATGACAAACATCCATAACTCACCAAATGACCAAAAATTACCCATCCCACCTCTCAGTAATGTGGACATTATGTTTTCAAAATTGTTTCTTGATGTCTAGGAGGACAGCATCTTTAGGAGACCCTGAGAAAATTGGGATGATGGTCCTGGGAGAGCTAGCTGTGTTATTTGTTGTCAGTCTCTGTGTGATGGGAAAGTGCAGAACTTATCTGAAGTCCTAGCTGGCTGGACCCTCTCAGCTCTGAAGATGTCCTGAATGTTGTGCCCAAATCACACACCCCCGCCAGAGGGAGACCACCAGAAACCAGAGCAGACCGGACTGCAAATTGCAAGGTTAACTCTTTTATTACAAGTACAGGTGAGTACAGGCAATTACAGGCTAGCCAGGAACTTTCTCTTCACTACCTAAACAACAAGGTAGGGAGAAAAGTTAAAAACTCCTTTGCAGGGTTAGTATTTTTAAAGGTGGGACTTAAAAAAGGCCTTTTGAAGCTGCTTTGGCAGGGTGCAAGGTCTTTTGCTTTCTCCTATCCTGCTAAGTCAGTTTTCCCTTTGTTTTCTTTATCATCAGGTGGCTGGCTGGGCTGAGCTGAGAGTCCTTGTGCTTGGAATCTCTCAGATTGGGGGGGGGGGAGTGCTGTCTTTCTGGGAATGTGAGGCTAGTCTGTGTTTCTAATTTTAAAACATTCTGCTAGGAAATTCTCGTCTCTTTGAGAATAAGGGGTGAGGGTCTCACGCTGAATGCAGATTTTTTTGAGAAAATGACAACAGAGGTATTCTGTGAGGATAGATCATCTGGGCTATTTGACTTGTCTTCATTGATGTCTGTCTGGTTCTTTTGTTCTGAAAACATCCTAAAAGGCATCTGTCAACTTTATAAGTTCATTAGGACTGCATAACCAAACTGTAATATAAATTTCCATCTATGTCACAAGAAAGGTTGACATGTAATAGGACTCTGTAGCCAACAAGATTTATCAAGCCTCCTCCAGTCTCAGAGCATTCCCATATAGAGGGATCAGTAGATACCTCACCTGTCTTGCAGTTTTCCTTGTTTTCTTTCTTCATGTCTGTAGCCAAGATTTTTATGAGGTCTCCCCTAGTCAAATCTGATCTTTATTAATTTTGAAGGAATCCATAGCTTTTCATTTCCGCTAGAAACAAAGACATAACCTCTTCCCCAGTACAACATATTTCCTGACTTCCATTCTGCAGTTAAGGCATACTTAAACTGAATAGACTGATTTAATTCGGCAATCCCCCCCAACACACACACACACACACACACACACACACACACACACACACAATCCAATGTCTCTCAACAGCTGTTGTGTTTTGCTCATTGGTATTTCAAAAAATTTAAAGTTAATAAAGTACAACATAGGGGCCCATACACCTTGTATTATAATATTTATCATCCTTACATGCCTTATTTTTTATATTACTTTACTCTCTTTAAAGTCTTCACTTTATTATTTTCAAAGTATTTATTATTTTCTCTTAATGACTGTCTATGCCTATTTTCTTTTCTTTCTTCAGCACTTAGGCACATTTTTCAGGAACAGAGTACCTGTTCAGAGGTTTTCTCTGTCTGGACCTGGCTTTCTGCATGTCTGCAGCCATTCTTTGACTCCATGAGACAAGCCTTATAGGACCAGGCCATGCGCCACAACCTACCTGACAGGAAGGGGGTCTCGTGCAGCAGTGACTCACAAGGCTGCCAGAGAGACTGTGGTATTTGCACACCGTGGCTTTTGCGCATCTTCAGGCTCCTTCTGTGGTTCTGCTTAGCACCTGGTGCTGGCAGCTGGCTTCATCCCCTCGGGTCTATCCAGCGACTACTCCACTCATTCTGGGCTGCCACTGCTGCTTGCCCTTCCTTGGGAGCTGAGCCGCACAGTGGCTGCACTGACCCACCCCAGCTCTGGAAAGCTGCTGGTCCTGTGCTGGGCAGGCATTTCTAGCTAGTCTCCTGCCCAGTAGCACTCCAGATGCTCATGGTGCCCAGCTGCACAGCAGGGTCTTCTAAAATAACCTCAGCAAGTCACAAGCATTGGGCCTGCCTGAGAGACTGTGCTTGGTAGGAAGCCTAGGCTGGCTCCCTCTCAGGCCCCCGTACTTGGATTTAGGTACCTCCATGTTGGATGTCAAATACAATGGTCTTTTTTTTTAATCACTAGCTCTCAAATAATGAATACACGGAGATCAAAAACCAGCTGGGCAAACTCCAAATTTGGCATCTCCATGTCTGATGTCAAAACGCTCTTCAGATCTCCAACTCCTTTCAGCTTTTCTCTTGGGCTTGTTCCACTCCCTGTTAGCAGCTCTCCTTGGCAGATATCCCATGGCTCTGGTATCTCTAACATCTTGGGGTCTTTAAGGTATTATCTGAGTCACGCTGGTACCATGAGGGATGGTGGTGGATCACCCAAGGCCTCGGCTGGTCCCCTGGAGGGTGGCCTGAGGCCCCGTGGGAGACATACAGATAGGCCATGCAGACAGAGCTTGGGTATAGAGTTATTTAGTGGGTATTGGGAATGGCATAAGAGTAAGGGGTTATGGAAGGGGAGAGAAGGGGAATGAGAGAAGGGGGGACAGAGAAAGCAATGAGAGGGGAGGAAAAAGAAAGAAGGGGAAAGGGGAAGAGGAAGAGAGGCAGTAGTTACTTCTTCAGAAGAGGGTCGGACTGTGGGGGGAGGCTGGAGAGGAGGCAGGAGAAGCTTATCGGGCTGAAAAAACTTAACACCTGGGCCTGGAACCCACAACCCCCTTATTAATTACATCTTCACCATCTTTTTTTCTAATGGTTACTTTCATTCTCTATGCTTTGCTGTCCTGAACTTACTCTGTAAACAGACCAGCCTCAAAATGAGAGATCTGCCAGCCTTTGCCTTCTGAGTGCTGGGATTAAAAGCATGTGCCACTATTCCCAGCTCTAAGCTTCTCTTCAGTTCCCTTTCACAAATTGGAAACTTAGCTGGGTGGAATCTTCCCTTGATCACCACACCCTTTGTTTCATTTTTAATCTGTTTATCTCCTTGAACACAGGACTTAGTTCCATTCCCCTTTTTGTGTTCCTTTTCCCTACTGTCTTTATGTTCTGTGGTGTTTGGCCCTCCTCTTAAAGTTAACTGGACTAAGAGCTGGCTCAAACAGATGAGACTTAATCTGTGTATCTGTTGGGGCATTTCCAGGAAGACTGGCATGTTTGACAGTGACTAGGGGAAGAAATACGCCCTGGTTGTTGGTGGCACCTTCCAGCAGGCTGACACCTGGGTATTAAGGAAAGTTTGTGGAAGACAGCGTGTGTCACTAGCTGCCTCCCACCCCGAGTAAGTGTGCCTGTCACTGCTGCCATTAGCTGGCACAGACTCCAGCTTCTTCAAGCCTTTCAGTGTGGACTCAATGCCAGCCACTCTCCAAGGGTCCTCTGGGCTTTCAGTGATGGCTTAAAATGCTCAGGTCCACCCCTGAGTTGGGAACCTGGTTCTCTGTCTCTCCAGAATTGCCCAGTCTCTTCTTTCTGCCACTTGAGGATACACTTCCCATATGGCAGGGAAGCAGCAGCCAAAACATCCACACCAGACACCAAATGTTGGTGCCTCCATCTGAACTTCTTGGCCTCTAGAAGTTTAGGAGTTCATGTTTGCTGTGTATAAATTATTTCCATCGTTTGTATTTGGAGTGTCCCCAAGGTCCATGGGGTAAAGGCTTGCTTTCTAGGGCAGTGATGTTTGGAGAAGGTGGAGGCTTTAGGGGACATGATCTGGGGTGTCTGAGGTCATTGGTGGTATGACCTTGAGAGGGAACAAGAGAATCCAGTCCCTTCCTCTCTCTCCTTTACCTCCCAGGTACACAAGACGGTCAACTGTGCCTTGCCAGGGTCTGCCCTAATCACAGGCTTCAAAGCTGCTAGCCGAGTCTGTGGACACAAGGCTCGAACTTGGGCCAGAAGAGGCCTTTTCTCTTTATGAAGCTTTTTAAAGACCTTTTTCTTTATATGTAGGAATGGTTTTGCCTCTATGTGTGTACTACACATGTGCTTGGTGCTTAAGGAGGCCAGAAAAAGGCACCGGGTCCTCTGGAACTGGAGGTAGAGATAGCTGTGGGCCACTACGTGGTGCTAGGAAACAGAACTGGGACCAGGTGCTGAGCCCTGCTCCCTGCTCCCTGCTGTAGAATATTATTTTAAGGTGCATTACAATTGTTTATGTTCTGGAACATCTGTTTAACCATGTGAAGATGTGTTGCTTTTGTTTATGCTGCATTTGTTTAACTCTGTGGAACTGTGATTCTTTGCCTGTCTAAAACACCTGATGGTCTAATAAAGAGCTGAATGGCCAATAGCAAGGCAAGAGAAAGGATAAGCGGGGCTGTCAGGCAGAGAGAATAAACAGGAGAAATCTGGACAAAAAAGGAAAAGGAGGAGGAGCAAGAGAGAACAAGGAGAGGAGGATGCCAGAGGCCAGACACCCCATCAGCCAGAATAAAAGTAAGATATACAGAAGTAAGAAAAGGAAAAGCCCAGAGTTGGGTTAATTTACGAAAAACTGGCTTGAAATAAGCCAAGCAAGCTGAGCAGTGTTGGCACATACCTTAAATCCCAGCACTCAGGAGGCAGAGGCAGGCAGGTCTCTGTGAGTTCGAGGCCAGCCTGGTCTACAAACTGAGTTCTAGGACATCCAGGACAGTTTCACAGAGAAACAATGTTTTGAAATCCTCACACTTTCCCCCCGATAAAAAGAAAGAAAGAAAGAAAGAAAGAAAGAAAGAAAGAAAGAAAGAAAGAAAGAAAGAAGCCACTAAGGCCGGGCATTCATAAGCCTCCGTGTGTGGATTATTTGGGAGCTGGGTGGCAGGCCCCGTCTCCAGCCCCACCTCATATCACTTTGTTTTGGGGGGTGTTTGTGTGTTTGTTTCCCAAGACAGTGTTTCTCAGTGTAGCCCTGGCTGTCCTGGAACTCCCACTGTAGATCAGGCTGGCCTTGAACTCGCAGAGATCTATGGTATATGCCACTGTGCCTAGTTATGTAATTTTAACTTAAATTGTTGTTCATTTTTTTAAAAGACTGGGTTGAATGTAGCTCAATCAGATCTCAGACTCATTGTGTGATCAAAGTTGGCTTCCAGCTCCTGCTTCCATCTCCTGGTTCCATCTCCCAAATGCTGGAATTACAGGTGCGTGCCACCATCACGCTAGCCTTCAGGGCTGGTGTTTCCAATGCCTGACACAGCTACTGAGACTCAGATGCTGGCAGGCAAACAGAATACATGCTTGATGTTGGAACTAGTCTAATGCACAGACATGCAGAAACGGTAATGAGCCCCCACGTACTCATCGTTTGGCCTTAGGAGCTGCACGATTCTGTCATTTCATCCATTTGAGCGGCCGTGTGGTTAATGTGGCCTGTCACCTTGACGAGCTCTAGAATCATCAGGTGCATCAGCTAAATAAGCCTCTGGATTGTGATGAAGAAGGTAGGAAGACCCCCTTTACTGCGGACAGCGCCATTCCACTGGGTGGGGTCCTGAACTAACAGGAAAAGAAGTGAGCTGAGAAATAGCGTTCACCTGGCTGTGCTGCTGGCTGAGGCTGCGACAGGTCCTGCCGCCTCAGGCTGCTGTACCGTGGCTTCTGCCACCATAACGGACCATCCTTCCTATATAAATTGCTCTCTGGGGTGTTTTGTCCCAGCATGCAAAGCAACGAATACACAGCACATCACCCTTTCTTTCCCTCCCAGGTCCTCAGTATTTTAGGAGACGGATGCTGTTTTTAGGAGAAACTGTATGTGTATTGGAGGCCACCAGGCCCCGAACCATACACAGCAGGAACTCAGTGCCAAGGCCATTGCAGAGCCTTCCCTTGCCCACACTTCATCTGTCTGTCTGGCCATCCTGGATGCTGCAAGCCACAGTGAAGGAACGGCCTCAGGTTCAGGTGCTAAAGTGATTTGGCCTTGAGCCCAGTCCACCCTTCCAGGCCAAACAAACACAAAGAGATGCGTCCCACTGAGTCACCTACTTGGCTGAACTGTGCACCTGGTAACCTCCTTGGGAGCTTCCTCCTTGGATATTTTCCTCCACTACACAAAGTGCCTACGCCATCACTGGAGAATGACAAAAACAGGAAAGCCCCGTCTTAGGAGAGCTAAGCGTGAAGGCTGGCTGGTGTGGCGCAAACCCGTGACGAAGACGCGAGGGAAGGCGAAGGATGTCATTGTCCACCTCACGCTAATAGGCGTAGGAAGGAGAGCAAAGCTCACTTACGGCAACAACGGCTACACTTGCCGATCACAGAGTGGAAAGGGACAAAGGTGTTTGTCCTGATTGGTGCCACAAATCATTTCACAGCTGTTACTGTTGGCAGCCACTGCTGTGGAGGGCCTGCCGTACATTATCGTCACCTTAGGCAAAGCTACCACAGGCCAAAGTTCATTGTCATGGGGAGGAGGGGATAGATTTTTTTTAAGACAGGGTTTCTCTGTAGTTTTGAAGCCTGTCCTGGAACTCACTCTGTAGACCAGGCTGGCCTCAAACTCAGAGATCCACCTGTCTATGCCTTCCGAGTGCTGGGATTAAAGGCGAGCGCCACCATTGCCCAGCAAGGAAAAATAGATTTAAGGGAGAAGGTCTTTCTTTTTTGAGACCAAGCCCTATGCAACCAAGACTGACCTTATGTCACTATATGGCTGAGAAGGACCTAGAACTTCTGATCCTCTGCCTTCATCTTCTAAGTGCCAAGATTGCAGCTGTGTGCCCCTGTACCGGGTTTATATAGTACTGAGCCTGCTAGGCAAGCATCGTAGCCAGAACTTCTTAATAGCCAACATAAAAGTGTCTAAGGGCTGCTGAAGTGGTTTAGTGGGTAAGGGTACTTGCCACTAGGCCTGGGGGCGCGAGTTCATCCCTGGAACTGGGGATGGCAGGAGAGAATCAATTCCAGTAAGTAGTCCTCTGGGCTCCACATGAGCACGTGGTGTGCACACAAAGGTGCCCTAAACAAATACACGAACGGAGCCGTATATCCAGACCCATGGGCGAGGGCAGAGACTAGCACGGAATACCTGACTAGAAGTGCGACACCCAGACTTCTGAGTCCCGGTACCCGCAGGAAACAAACAGAACAATGAAGTCAGGCATCTGTGACAGCCAGTGGTTTGCTCATTTGTCAGTCCAGTCATACAACCATCACTAATGTTCTCATTTGGCCAGACGTCCTGATCAAGCCCAGCATGGCAGCGTTCACTGTAATCCCAGCACTTGTGGGCAGAGGCCACATGAGCGCTGCAAGTCTGAGGCCAGCCTGGGCTACACATCACTCTCAGGCCAGCCTGGGCTACACTGTAAGCCTTTATCTTGGTAAAACCAAAACCAAACAAAAGCCAGATGAACCTATAAGGAATCTTAGAAAATACACTGCAGAGAGGACCAAAGCCTGTCCCTATGGAACACAGGCTCTTCCGTCCACATTAAACCAGCTACCGCTGAGCCCCACGTACTTGTCTTCCTCCTGCAAGGGATATACACCCTTCTCCAAATTGGCCCCCTGTGTTGTAGCTAGGCCATGTGGGACTCAAGAGTCCTAAGAGTCAGAGGATCAAGTGACAGCCGTGTACGATATAAGGCTGGGGGAAGGAGGGGCAACAAAGACTGAGAAATCTGAAGGCCCAATGCTACTGAGTCTCATTCTTTACAAAAGAAATATTAATGTAGAAAACCCATCACTTCTTGGTCTTTGGCTAGCACTGGGTGTCAAGAAGCACTAATCCATGCACACGCTGGGCTGTCCTTCTCCAGCTGCCACCCTCTGCACCTTCCTCTCCTACCCGTGTTGTGTTGTCACCGCCACGAGCCAGGCGTGGGGTCCTCCTGAGGGCAGAGGCCATGCTAACCACTCCCTCAGCTCACAGTAGCACAGTCCCCTCTCGCACACCCCTGCTTCAGTTAAATGGAGGAGAAGACAAACTCTTGTTTGCACACCACGAGCAAGAAGTGAAAGAAAAGGTGTATAAAGGTACGTTACTGCAATTTGGAGGAGTTTCTTCTCAGTGCCAGGGGATACTGGGGGAATTTAGGGGTCCCTCTCAGGGAAACAAAAGCTCAAGTACAATTTTCTTAGTGTTGAAAGGAAAAGGCCCAAGTCAGACGAGCTGTACATCTCAGCAGGCTCCAGAGGAGAATGGAGGAGAGAAGGCATGAAGTCTATCACACAGCAGCAGGCAGCTGCACAGGTGTGTTGGCAGAGTTACTTTGGAGAAAAGAAGTTCAAAGTGTTAGGGAAAACATGCTTAGAACACAGAAGGAAGGAAGAGAAGGAGGAGATACAGTGAACCAGATAATCTGGAAAAGTTGGTCGATCTACGAAGCAGTGCGGCTGCAGCCTGGTAGTCTACTGTGCTGGGTGAGGAGGATGGAAGGGAAGTTACAATGTTTCACTAACTGTTTCACTAAAGGACTGGTTATCCACCCCTCTCCCTAGCTTGGCCGAGTCGAGCCTGTCTTCCTAGGAGTGCTCCTTTAGCCCAGCCACGTGACTCGCCTAACTTGACCTGCCTCCGCTAAGGCCAGGGATTCTATTCTCTTAGCCAGAAATTTTCCCTCAACCATCTTTGAGTGTTACTCTTGAAGTGACTAGGGTAACGCCGTCTTGTCCAGACTCCATTTTGTGTCTGTTTGGATGTTTCTCAGCTGGCTACCCACACAACAGCCATGTCTGTTCTGACAATCCATTTGTGATTTCCATGACCTTGACCATGGCCCAGATATATTAATCAAAATAATTAATGTTGGTGCAACCTAGACATAAAGTGAAATAACTGAAAAAGGTGTAAACCAAAGTTGTCATATTTATCTGAAATAACTACTACGTTCTGCCAGACACAATTGTCACAAGGTTAGTTTGACCCTCACCTTAAATTAATGTAATTCTGCTTTTTGTGGGGTTTGCCTTTTAAAATGCTGTACTCTTGAGCTTCGACACTAAGAGATTTTCTGAGGCATTAGGTCACTCTTAATTGCTGACCAAAAATTGACTCTTATACTCTTTCTTCCTTCCTGACTTCCTTTCTATCTCTCTCTCCCTTTCTTTCTTTTCTTTCTTTTTCTTTTTCTTTTTTCTGAGACAGCATTTCTGTTCATAGCTGTGGCTGTCTTGAAACTCTCTCTGTAGACCAGGCTGGCCTCGAACTCACAGAGATCCGCCTGCCTCTGCCTCCCGAGTACTGGGATTAAAGACGTGTACCATTCTACCTGGCTGACTCTTTTTTTATGAATATAAGTACTCTGTCTGCATGTAGCCCTGCATGCTAGAAGATGGCATCAAATGATGTTAGAGATGGTTGTGAGCCATGGTGCGGTTGCTGGGAATTGAGCTAAGGACCTCTGGAAGATGAGCCAATACTCTTAACTATGGAGTCATCTCTCCAGCCCTGTTTGGCTGACTCTTGTACTTTTAATTGGCTTAGTTATTGTGGTGGCCTGCTTTTTTTCTTGTGTGAATTATTTTACTCTAACATCAAAACTTGAATTTAGGCTGTTGAATTATAGCTGGTCCAGTGGGATCTCAGACAAATAAAATAGGGGAAGAATATGTCTGGTAGTCAAGGGCTTAGCCTCTAGGAATTATGGACCAAGTTTAAAACCTGGTTCTGCCTCTCTCTCTAACTGAATGATCTGAAACCAGTTACTTTCCTTACCTACTCTAACATTCTTACCCCCACCCCGCTGCTGTGGTTGGATGTGAAGGGTCTTCAGAGAGTCACATGGTGACCCAGCCATTGAGAGGTGAATGGATCATGGGGGTTCTGTCTTGGATTCATATTCATGGCCTCCTGTATACGAGCCAGGAGAGAGCTGGAGGAAGGCTGGTGGTGACTTGCCTTTAAAAGTTCTTTGCCTTTGACTGTTCCCTGTCTTTCTTAATGATGTTTCCATTGCGGTGACAAAATACACCAACCAATGCACCTTATAAAAGAAAGTGTTTAACTCGGAACTCATGGTTAGAGGGGTTGGAGTCCATGACCACCATGGTGGAGTTCATGGCGGTGGGCAGGGCACTGTAGCAGCAACTGAGGGTGCTCATCTTGAGACACAACCATGAGGTAGACCCTGGGAATGGCACAAGTCTTTTGAAACTTCAAAGCCACTCCCCCAAATGACACACATCCTCTAACAAGGCCACACCTCCTAATTCTTCCCAAATAGTTCCACCACGTGGAATCAAACATTCAAACATGAGCCTAAGGGGGCCTTTCTTATTCAAACCTCCACACTCTTCCATTTTCCGGCTGCCCTGAAGTGAGCAGCTTTCCCGACCTGACTCTTTCACCACTGCTTGCTCTTCCTGTCCATCGTCCACCTTGCCCAGCTCTCTACACTTCCGTTTACCTTAGACCACCTTGCCTCCAATTCCCTCTGACTGCTGGTGGAAACAAGTGATCGCACGGAACACATGGGAAGTTATGTGGGCTAATCAAGAAGACGCAGCTGGGCAGTGGTGGCGTACACCTTTAGTTCCAACACTCAGGAGGCAAAGGCAGAGGGTTTTCTGTGAGTTTGAGGCCAGCCTGGTCTACAAAGCAACATCTAGGACAGCCAGGACTGTTACACAGGTAAACTTTGTCTTGAAAAACAAAAACAACAACAACAACATTAAGCTGTCAGTGCTGAAGAGATGGCTAAGCAGAGGATCCAGGTTTAATTCCCAGTATCCACAGGGCAGGGCATAACTGTAACTCCAGTGCCAGGAAATCTGACACCCTCTTCTGGCTTCTGCGGGCATTGCATGTACATGGTGTGTGGACATATATGCAGACAAAGCATCCATAGTCTGGGATGGGGAGCACCACATGCGGTGGTGCACACCTTTAATCCCAGCACTCAGGAAGCAGAGGCAGGAGGATCTCTTAATTCAGTCTGGTCTGGTCCTTATAGCAAGTTCCAGACCAACCTCAGAGCTTCGCAGTGGGAGCCTGTTGAGAGAAAGGGGGAGGGGATGCAGTAGACAGAGACAGAGAGAGAGAGACAGGTATTTTTTGTCCTTGGAGCCATTCACAACCTCTTTGGCCATCAGTTCATACACTTTCTACACCTGACGCTCCCATTGCCTTGAAGTCCAGGGCTTCCTTCTTCAGGAAACCTTCCCCCCCCTACTCTGTCTTAAACAAAGATAGAAGATACCTGAGATTAAGTAGACGGTATTCTATGCACTAAAGATAAAATTATCTGGATATGTGCCTGCCTGTCACACTCAGTTACGAGCAAACTCTAGACCCTTTGTTTTCCTATCTCTGATGCCCACGCTTGGTGCCAGGTCTGCTCCGGATAGGAACTTAGCTGTCTTAATGATTGCAGCAGGTGTTTCACCCCAGACTCCACTTTAACCTGGAGCCACCAGGCCTGGCAATGACGAACTCAAATTTCTCTGGAACTCTGCTTCCTTCTCTCTCCTCTCCACACTCCAGGTTTGTTCAAGCCCTTTTTATTTCTGGAAGTCTGACTTAGGCCTCCTTCCTCTAACATTTGCTGCGCACGATTCCAGTTCCTGTCTGGTTCCTGACCTAGTGACTTCATTGAAGCACACATCTCCCATAAGTCCGCGCCTGCATACCCTCTGCTCACGTGCTTCCCATGTCTGCAGGTGAGGGAACATCCATGGCCTTTGACACTGCTTCCCACTTCTTGCCTTCTTACAGCTCCCAAACTATTCCAGCAGCTGTTCCCAGGCTGTTCCAGTGCACACAAGCCCTGTGCAGACTTTTCAGACACCCCCTTTGCAAGGAGCACCCCATTCCATCTCGTTCTTCAAGATCAAATTAGCCTCAGTAAGATGGTTTGGTACATAAAACCACACATCTGGCAAGTTTGTAACCCAAGTTCAAGCCCCAGAACCCACCCAGGAGGAAGAAAACAGACTCTAAAAGTCTCCACATGTGCCTTGGCATGATAATGCCCACATCCACTCACACATCTCATGGTGTGGGAAGTCCTCTGTGTATGAGTTGCTCTTATTGGTTAATGAATAAAGAATCTGTCTTGGCCTGTGATAGGGTAGAGTAGAGTTAGGCGGGGAAAACTAAACTGAATTCTGGGAGAAAGAAGGCAGAGTCAAGGCAAAGCCATGTAGCCCTGTCAGAGACAGACAATGGAGCAAACCTTGCCAGTAAGCCACAGCCACGTGGCAATACACAGATTACTAGAAATGGGTTAAATTAAGATGTAAGAGCTAGCCGATAAGAAGCTAGAGCTAATAGGTCAAGCAGTGATTTAATTAATACAGTTTCTATGTGGTTATTTTGGGGCTGAGCAGCTGGGAACAAACAAGCAGCCTCCTACTACAATCTCATACACACACACACACACACATTACATGTTTCATACACATTATATATAATTCACAATATTATGCACACATCTTATACATTATACACACATACTACACACCACACATATTATACCTACACACATATTACATACACATCACAGTATTACACACATCTCACACACTACATACACATCACACACATTATACACACACATTACACACATATCACACATTACATATACATCACATTATTACACACACATCATACACACACAACAATACATTAAAAGAATTACACATATGACATACACATCACATACACCACACACACACAGCACACAGTACATATCAACCTGAGGAATCTCTTGAGGAAGTGTGAGTCACAGCTCCTCCTCCCACGCAGATCTACTCCTTACCTCCATGCTGACCCCAAGCCTCTTTAAGAACTGTTATCCATTGCACTTTTACCCCAGCCCTCCTGGCACTCCACTGCAGCACCCAAAGCAAGTGCATGCAACAAGTCACTCAAGTGGCCATCCGTTTCCTTCAATTTAATAATCTGAAGAGTTCAACACGTTCGCTGCGTGCCCTCCTCATCTTAACAATGGGAATAAAGACCTCCAGGGATATGCCGTGCCTGGCCCCATGCCACTCTGGATGTAGACTTGCCCATTAGAAATCTCATTTCTCCATGGCACTTAGCATTTGGCAGGGGAAAGTGGGACTTGAAGACAGGGAGTGGTTTCCCAAGTGGACCGCAGGCCAGCCAGCTCCAGCGCACTTGGGGCCCTCCGTACTCAGTGGACTGCAATATCCTCTTTCCACAGCTGAGGCAAGCTGGGCTGCTGTCTCGATGGCAGCTGTTTGCCTGGCTGCCTGAATTGACCAACCCATGTAGCAGGAGAGCACACGTGCAGGCACCAGCTTACCCACAGGCCTCTGCTCTAGCACATGGCCTGACTCCCTGGCAGTCTTGTCACAACCTTAGGTTATGGCTTAGCCAGGTGGGCCTCAGGTCCCATGCAGATCTCAGGTGAGAGATGTGTGCGCCAAGCCCCCCTCCACTGTCTGTGCAGCCCTAAGTCAGGGAAGTAGTGCTACGTAGCCGTGAAACATTTCTGCACCCTGGTAAGCCTCTCCACAGACGCAATAATGCAAATCAGACCAAGTCAAATCAAGTTAGAAAAAGCTTAGATTTAAAGAATACCAGTGCTCCCGGATGACTTCCCAGCCCCCTAGCAAGGAGCCAGGGAAGGAAGATTGGAAAACCACGTGTTTGTTCTCTGGGGCACAGTTTAAGACCCTGTGGGAGTGGTCTTAAGTATCTCTGGGGAGGGGTCATCATTTGGCGGGCTTTCTTGGGGGTGGAGTCTGGACTGAGGCAACACCCAGGGGAGGAGGCTTGGGGTGGAACTTCACCCGAACATTCCAAATTCTTTGGATATATGGATGCCAAGGGCTGGGGTGAAGCATGAACCCAAGCATTACAGACTCTTCGGGTATTTGGCTGCCAGAGGCTGGGTGAGGCTTCCAGGATATTGGGCCAGCTATAGGAGGGTGTCCATTGAATGAATGCTGAGGATAAGGTTGTGTGTGTGTGTGTGTGTGTGTTGTGTTGTGTCAGTATGCTGACTGTCAAGCTGTGGGTCAGAGAGGATGGGCTGACATTTGTACCTTTCTTCCCCCTCTTTTGCTTTTTCAAGACAGGGTTTCACTGTGTAGCCCTGGCTTTTCTGGAACTTTGTGGAGGCCCCAAAAATGTGAGCCTATTTCCAGCTTGTCTGAAGGTCAGAGTTTTAGCTTATTCAAAGTTGTTGACAAGTGTGGCTATACACCCTGACCTAGGCTGTGGTTACTTGGTCTTTTTGACGTAAGGTGGACCGTATAGGTAGATCCTCTCCACCCTGACCAAAGGTTGGGATATTCGGCCATTCTTCGGCTCCGTCTTTTGAAATAGGAGGTCTGACCTTGGAGTGGCTACCTTCAGGATACTTGTTCTAGGGTGGATTCACCCCCTAAACAACAGAATGCTAATGACTTGATATCTCAAATTATTAAAGCAAGTAACTGTTCTAATTATTCTTTGTATCATGTTAAGTCTTTTGCCTTCTTCCCCTTCTGGTATTGAGGTATAAAAGTGTATGGAAAATTAAATGCAGGTGATTTCAATATTCACTGGAACTCCCTCCCAGTGTTATTCTATGTTTCTATTTTATTATTTTTATTTGTGTCTCCGTATTCTTTACTAACTCTTCTAATTCCCTACCCTGGTAAGTGGTATTTTTGCCGAAGGTGATCGCCAACGGAACTTCCTCTAGACAAGGCTGGCCTCAAAGTAAGAGACCCGCATGCCTCTGCCTCACGAGTGCTGGGATTAAAGATGTGCACAGCCGGGCGATGGTGGCGCACGCCTTTAATCCCAGCACTAGGGAGGCAGAGGCAGGCGGATCTCTGTGAGTTCGAGACCAGCCTGGTCTACAGAGCTAGTTCCAGGACAGGCTCGAAAGCCACAGAGAAACCCTGTCTCGAAAAAACAAAAACAAAACAAAACAAAAAAAAAGAAAATAAAGATGTGCACAGCCACTGCACCTCGTACCTCTGTGCCTTATTGTTCCTCCTTGTTGGCTGGTTCCCATTTAGCTTCGAATATGCAGCAAAACCATAGCTATTGTGGTAGCTGTTGGGTCCACGGGGTGGCGCAAAGATGGGGACGGACCACTGAAGTCTAGTAAACCAGAAGCAAACTTTATTCCAGGAAGAAAAAAAGAAGAAGAAGAAATAAAAACACCACGGGTCACCAAAGTTTGTCAGCTATCAGAGACCAGAGCTTGGGTTTCTATAACTGTGGCTAAAGACATTTCCAAACTCCCCCCTTTTATAGCAAGAAGCAACAAGCATTAGGTATGAACAAATTTTTGTATGGTTTTGATGCTCGTTTGGCTTTCTTCTATTTTGTCTTTTAAAAATGTTTATTTATTAAAGTTTGTGTGTGAGCCATATGCTTGCAGTGCCTTCTGAGGTCAGAAGAGACATCATATCTCCTGGAACTGGAGTTACAGACAGTTGTGAGCCACCATGTGGGTGCTGGGGATTATATCCAGGTCCTCTGCAAGAGCAGCCAGTGCTCTTACCTGATGAGCCATCTCTCCAGCCTATTTTCTATTTTCTATCTGGACTACAGTCCATGGCATGGTACCATCTGTAAGCATGGTGAGTCCTCTCTCCTCAGTTCAGCCTCTCTGGAAACTCCCTCACAGACAAGCTATGAGGTGTGTCCCCCAGGCGACTCTAAACACAGTCAAGCCGACCATGAAGACAAACCATCGCAATAACTAAATAAACCTACCACCAGTTGGAATACTCTCCGACTAAGGACAAGTTTCCACTGTATTTATATTCAGAAAACTTAGCAGTGCACCGGGCAGGCTAGTCATCTAACAGGCTAGGCATAGTTCTTTCGCCTGTGCCTCATGCAGCCTGGAAAAGATTACCACAGATTCCAGCCCCCGGACATTGCTGCCCTAGTGACAGCTGATCTCATCATTTCTGGCGTTGTCCCGATGGCTTCCACCTGCTTAGTCAGAGCACTTTCATTTTCTGAGTCAATCCGTGTGTGGGCAGCAAAGCTGCATATCTTCCTGTGGACCAGCTACCAGCACGCCTTCCCCTTGGTGATGTAATAGGGACCCCTTTCTTGTGACTGGCAGCAAATAGCAGGGCCACCAGCTGAGCCTTCTTGTTCTCCTAGGTGGTGAAGGATTGACCCTGGCTTCAAGAACAGGGTCTCTTAGAGGGGACATCCCCTCTGCCAGGAGCCTTCTGCTATGCACGGGCTAAGGGCCTCTGCGTCATCTCTGTCTCTGGCCTGTAGCTGTGGCAAAGCTAAGCAGGTGGATGCTGTGTGACAGTCCAGGGCCTGGGGGACTGGCAGAGCAGGGTGAGGTCTCTCTTGAGATGACTAGCCTGCCCGGTGCACAGATCTCAGGCCTCTTCTCAGAGCATTGGCCGTGTCGACTTTGCACTGCTTCACAGCGTCAGGGACAGATTTCCCTTCTTCCCTCGGCCCTTTTTCCTTTTGGCATCTTACTTGGCTCAGCTGGGAAAGTCTTGTCTGCTCCACCACAAACAGTGGAGAACTCTAAACTCCAGCCTTCATAAAAGCAATGAAGACATTAACAAAAATCCTCAGAACCAACTTTTTGTTACAACCATGGAAATGAATTAAGATCTTGAGGAAAAGGAGGGAAACGGTTCAGTAAGATGGCTGATCCTCAGTATGTAATAATGAACTCACTTTCTAGATTTCATCAGTTTTGAGGTGCTAGTAGAATAAGTTCTAGAAAGGCTGGAGAGACGGCTCAGCAGCTGAGAGTGCTCACTGCTCTTCAGAGGACCAGGTTCAGTTCCCAGGACCCATGCAGGTGCCGCCTGAATTCCAGTTCCGGAGATTCTAGAGTCTCTGGTCGCTGGAGGAACCTGCACGCACATGTGCAATCCTGTACACATGAACCAAAGTAAAAGAAATATGAATTATTTTTGATGAAATATCAAGATTCTCAGAAAGCAAAGGTGCTTGCTGTCAAGCCTGGGACCCACATGGTGGAAGGACAGAACTGACTCTTGCAAAGTGTCCGGACTTCCACATGAACTTAATGGCATGTGTGCCCACACAAGTAAACAAATACTTGTGAAGACAAAAGGTAACACAATGTCAAGTACAGTTTGTTTGGGTGGAAAGTCCTCCCCACCTCAAGCCCCTTCCCTGGGAGTTGCCTCAGTCCAGACACCACCTCCGAGCAGGCCCGCCAAATGGTGACCCCCTCCCCAGAGAGATTCAAGACCCCTCCCACAGGGTATTTAAACTGCCCACAGAGACCAAACATGTGGTTTTCGGGTCTTCCTTCCCATCTCCTCTCTGGGGGCTAGAAGGCCACCGGGGAACGCTGGCATCCATTAAACTGGGTTTTTTCTAATTCGGTTTAAGTTGGTCTGATTTGGATTATTGCATCAGTGGAGAGATTTATCAGGGTATAAAAACCTTTCACAATTGGGCGTTGTGGTACAAGTGCTTTTGGTCACAGCACTCTGGAAACAGGCAGGCAAACCTTTTTGAGTTCAAGGTCAGCCTGATCTTCATAGCAAATTCCAGAACAGCCAGAACCACAGAGAGAGAGAGAGAGAGAGAGACTTTGTTTTAAAAACAAAACAAACCCCAATATTTTCTAGCACAAACCCCCCAAGACCACAGACGGATTAGCAAACTCTGCCAGATCCTTAAAGATTATTATGTAACTTCTCAAATATTTCCAATATAGAGTGAACATTTGCAACTTTGTTCTGTGAATTCAATGTAAAGCTATGTCAAAGACAAAAAACCTAAGAAAAATACAGGCCAATATCCCTCATATGCATAGAAACAAAGCCCTCAATAACTGACCAACAAATCAAACCTATAGTCAAGTGAGATTTGTCCCAGAATGAAGAGTTAGTTTAATTTAATCAAGCAATCAACACATTGCATTATTAAAATAAAGAAAAGGGGCGTCTGGAAGGCTGGTGCAGCAGCTAAGAGAACTTGCTGCTCTTGCAGAAGACCCAAGTTCAGTTACACCACTGCTTGCAATTCCAGTTTCAGAGGCTCCGGTGCCCTTTCTGGTCTGTGAGGACATATGCAGCTTAAACACACACACACATACACACACACTCACATACACACAGAGAGAAAGAGATGGGGGGGAGAGGGGGGGCTTACAGGTGAGTATAATCACCCGTAAATAAAAACGAGGTTGGGTTAGCCGGACAGTGGTGGCACAAACCTTTAATCCCAGCATTTGGGAGGCAAAGACAGGTAGATCTCTGTGAGTTTGAGGGCAGCCTGGTCTACAGAGTGAGTTCCAGGACAGCCAAGGCCACACACAGAAACCCTGTCTGAAGAAACAAACAAACAAGCAAGCAAAAAAAAAAAATTCCAAAAAATCCAAGGCTGGGTGTGGTAGTGCATGACTTTAATCCCAGCATTTGGGATATGGACAATGCAGGTGGATTTCTGTAAATTCAAAGCCAGTCTGGTTTATATAGGCAGTTTTAGGCCAGCCAAAGCTACACAGTAAGATCTTAGCTAGGGTAAATAAATAAATTATAATTTTTTTAAAGAAAAGGAACCATAAAATCATCTATACAAATTTGGAAAAAGTTGACACAGAAACATTTTACAAAATAAAATTCCCCTTCATGATAAACTATGCAGCCAACTAGGAAGAGAAGAGAGAATCCTCAGTCTGGTAAGGGTGCCTAGGAAAGCCCACAGCGACAGACAGCTGTTCTGGACACCCAAGAAAGCTGTCACACCTTTCGGAGCTATGTCTACTCTCGGCTAGCCTCCTATTGCTGTGAAGAATTCAAACCTGGCTTTTCCTGAATTGCCAAACCCCACATGGCAACCTGTTTAAAGTGGTTTGTTTTACCTCACTTATGGCTGATAATCAAGCATCTCCCCCATTCGTGGTCTTCACTACCCACTCCATCTCTGGAGGAGGGAGGGACAAATGCCCGGCTCCTAAGGGGTCCAGTCATTCAAGATCCTGGAAGTCACTGGCTCAGAGTGACTTGGATGGGTTTGGAGTTTCCCAGGCCCTAGTTCTCTGGGTTAAGCCCACATGAGTCAAGAAATGGAATTGACCACATTCATAGACTCCACAAAACTGGTATCAAACCAGAACTTTGTAAACACATAGAAATAAATGGCGCTAAAGCACAAAAGGAAGGAAGGATGTCCTGAGTTCGAGGACTAGACAATTTACTATCAAGATCTTCAGATTAGCTGGGCAGTGGGCACGCAGGCCTTTAATTCCAGCCCTCAGGAGACAGAGGCAGGTGGATCTCTGTGAGTTCGAGGCCAGCCTGGTCTAAAAAGTGAGTTCCAGGACAGTCGGGGCTGTTACACAGAGAAACCCTGTCTTAAAGCACCAAAAATAAACAATAAATAAATAAATACAAATACAAATAAATAAATAAAACCCTTCATATTAAATGCAATCCTTATTTATGTTGCATTAGAAAGCTAGAAACAGGTAAGGTTATTCTAAGTTTGATATGGAATTGGGCAGGGCTTTTACTCCCAGATACTCAAGTCAAGGCAGGGGAATCATAAACCTGAGAAGTTCGTGGGTTGCAGAGTGAGTTTGAGGCCAGCCTGGGCAACTTAATGAGGCCTTATTTCAACATAAAAAGGGCTGTAGGTACTGACCCGTGGTCCAGCACTTGCCCTTCATGTCCAACCCCAGCACCACACATACACACACACACACACACACACACACACACACACAAAAGAACCAACAGAGAAAAACCAAAACAGTTATACAAACAACCATGTTGAAAGGTTCACTCCTGATCTGATAACTTACTAAAACAGTGACAGTAACAAGATTATGCAATTCTTGTGTGAGCATTAACGTAGACTCAAGGCACAGAACTGAAAACCTAAAGATAGGGAACTTTTTGGTTGATTTTGACAAAGCTGATTGGAACATTTAGTGGGGAAATAATAGTTTTTTTCAAGATGATATTGTGTGCCATAAAAAAGAAAACATGGACCCTTATCCCAGAACATATATAAAAATTAATTCAGCTGTGTAGCTCAGCTGTAGAACCCTGTCCTGGCATGCCTTTGATCTTCAGCAAAACAAACGGAACCAAAAGTGGCCTAACTATCTAAATGCAAAAGTTAAACTGCAAAACTCACATTAGAGCAGAGGCGACGTTTCCTCCACGCTGAAGGACCCTCTCCTGGAGCGAGGGAGGGAGAGACTCAGAAAGCTCAGAATCCTGGGGAGCGGAGTACGGAGATGGCAGAAATTACCTCTAAGGTTCACAGCCCCTCCCTTCCCAGGGCTTGAAAGCTGCAAGCCTCTGCTGGAGGACTCTGAGGGATGGCCTGCTGCAGAGCAGGGAGCTGCAGAGATGCAGCTTTCCTGAGTCATCACCTGTACTGGGGTGGACATTTGCGTGATACCACTGCATTCCAGTCGCCGCGATTCTGTGAGTGACCCGGTAAACTCGCCCAGCCAGATGTGGGAGCCTTGTTTTTCTGGTCTGTAGTTAATTGCCTGTCTGTGGTGAGTAGGGGTTTGTTTGTGTCTCTCTAGAAAAATCACACAGCAGGTGAAAAGTCTTCCCCCCAAACAAAAACAAAACTATAAGCTACCATAGTAGCGCAAGCCTTACAATCCCAGCATTTGGGAGGCAGAGGCCAGCATGATCTACACAGTGAGTTCCAGGACAGCCAGAGAGCTACATAGGGAGACCCTGTCCTGTCTCAAACAAACAAACCACCCTCAACGAAAACAAAAACTGGAAAACTAGGCATGTAACTCAGACCTGTAATTTGAGTACTTTGGAGACTGAGGCAGGAGAATCACAGCAAGTTCCAGAGCAGCCTGAACTACCAGCAAGATCCTGTGCTAGTCACCTTCCCCTACCACAACCCCACCCAAACAGAAACACACACACAGACACACAGACAGAGACACATGCAGAAACACACAGACGCGCACACACACACAGAGACACAGACACACAGAGACACAGACACAGAGAGACACACACAGACACACAGAGACACATGCAGACACACAGAGACACATGCAGACACACACAGACGTGCGCGCACACACACAGAGACACAGACACAGAGAGACACACAGAGACACATGCAGACACACAGATGCGCACACACACACACAAAGACACAGACACAGAGAGACACACACAGACACACAGACAGAGACACATGCAGACACACACAGACGAGCGCACACACACACACAGACACACACACACACAGAGACACAGACACAGAAACACACACACAGACACACAGACAGACACATGCAGACACACACAGACGCGCGCACACACACACAGAGACACAGACACAGAGAGACACACACAGACACACAGACAGAGACACATGCAGACACACACAGACGCGCGCGCACACACACAGAGACACAGACACCGAGAGACACACAGACACACAGACATACAGACAGAGACACATGCAGACACACACAGACGCGCGTGCACACACACAGAGACACAGACACAGAGAGACACACAGACACACAGACATACACACACGACTAAATTGGACACCATCAGAGTTGAAAACCTTTCTCCATCACAGGACACAGCTGATTAGTGTAGACATTAGTCTTTCCCAGGGAACTCCACGGGGAAGCTTGCAGAAGGCTCTAGGACCCTGACCTGAAGCTAGATTATCTTCACACTCAGAATTGATGTTTGACCCCTCTTCAAACTCCTTCAACGTGTCTATCGATTATTCTTGAAAATTGTTTTCTGAACTGCTGTGTGCTTACTAGCTCTCCATGTCTTCACTCATGTTAAATGGGACTTGGGAAGACAGGGAAGTTAACACACGGGTTCTGTCTGCTCTCGGACTTGGGTCCCAGCCCTGGATGGTCTGAACCCTGCCGCACTCCCAGCTCTTTGTATTTTGTTTTGTTTGTTGTTTGTTTGCTTGCTTGGCTTTTAGTCGTTTTTCTTTATTTGAGACAGGGTCTCAGATAGTCCATGTTGGCCTCAAATTCCCTCAGAAGCTGAGGCTGGCCTTGAACTTCTGCTTCCACCTCCCAAACTCTGGGATTACAGATTCCTGCATCTGTGTGGGTTCTGTTGTTTTGTTTTTTGTGGAGAGGATCAAACTCAGACCTCTGACTGTTAGACTGTTTGCTGCTGAGCGCCGGACGGAATGCAAAAGGGCATATTCTCTTCCTACACAGAGGCAGAAGCCGCTAGGATTTGCTGTTTTTTGCTGTTGTTGAGACAGGTTCTCTCTATTATTCAGCCCTGGCTGTCCTGGAACTCACTACATAGACCAGATTTGCCTTGAACTCAGAGACCTGCCTGCCTTTGCCTCCTGAGTGCTGAGACTAAAAGCATGCACCACCAAGCCTTATATACATATATACATACATACATACATACATATATCTATACATACATATCTATATCTATCTATGTCTTCCCAACTCTGTTCTATGTTAGTTTATTTCCTATTGTTATAACAACAAGTTAGGAAAGAGCACTTCAAAATGAAAGGATTTATTTCACAGTTTACAAAAGTGAGAATTCCAAGAATTCCAAGGTCAGGTGCCCCCACCCCCACCCCCAGACTGAACTCTCTGGTAGGGGCGCCTTTGGAATCACGTGATTGTAGAGAGCACTGGGTTGAGAGCGTGAGCTCAAGGTCCAGGAGTGAAGGTAAAATAAGAAGCCACGGAGCGGTTTAGGCTTTAAAGCCTGTCTTGGCCTTGCTCTCGGGTTCCCATGGCAACCGCTTTAAGCCTTTCAAAGGCAAGACCGCCCACTGTTCTGACCACCTTCCCCCAGGCCCAGCTTTTTAAAGGTCCTACTACATCTCAACACTGCCCACTGCCACTGGGCAGAGTCAGACCATCTCACAGTGCACAGCCTGCAGTGACTTGGTTTCCCCTTTCCTCACAGCTCGGAGCGGCCACATCGCTGTAGCAGTCTCTGCGGGGCTTTGGCCCCTAAGCTCCTTTCCTGGCCTCCACCGCCTTGACGCCCGTGCGGTTCATGGATGCTGCGCATGCCCGGATGCTCCCCCTGCTGTCTCCACCTCCTTTCCTAGGTGGTTGTGAACTGCTGATTTCTTACTGACTCCGCAGCTTCCTGGGTGGGTGGCCCTGTTCCTGTCATTTTAGGCTGAGGGCATCCTTCACCCCAGGGTTGGCACATTTGAGGCTGGAATGAGAACAAATGAGCAAAGCGTGGAGCAGTGGCAGCCTCCCGGGCAACTTGAGGCTCCAGAGAATGTGCTGCGGGTGAGCCTGATCAGGGCCACTCGTGCTCTAGAGGCTCCATCTTGGGTGTCTTCGTGTCATATGAAGGATAGATGGGTGGGTGCGCCCAGGCCCTGCTGGTCTCCCCACAGCTGAAAGGAGAGAAGGTAGAAGGGAGGCGCACCACATCCCAGGGTGCCCTCGTTTCCAAGATCAGATCCTGGTGAGGGTTGCAAGCCTGAGAGAGCGGCCTTATGTTCCTGGCACAGTATGGCCTGGCCCTGGATGCCCAGCTCTGGCTTCTGCCTTGTTTGGGCAATGCTGACCCAGGCCAGGTCTGGGTGCCAAGTCCTGAGGGCTGGACAAAGGCAGAGAGAGCAGATAGGATCTGAGGTCCAGCTCCTGGGAACTTGAGGGTGCCCGCCCTGTTCTTATACTGACTTCCTGCTCCAGAGATCTCTGTCTGGCAAGTTGGGCGCGGCCACAGTCTGAGGGTAGGGAGGTGGGAGGGGGGCATCCTCTCTCAATCCTCCTCATGGACTCTGCACACCAGGCACAGAGCAGTGGGAAGCGACAGTGTGTAATGGGGTTAAAAAACCCTAGGTTTCTGGTGTTTGGTGGGAAGGGGCCAAGGATACTGAGTTGATATGTTATTTTTTTACGTAAAGAGTGACAGCTGTGTCAGACACAGGACATGGAACAATAGGACAATAGGAAACACAACACACACACACACACACACACCAATTAATTTAAAAGAAGATAGAGTTGGCCTACCTTTAATCCCAACACTCGGGAAGCAGGTAGGCAGATTGCTAGGCGTTTGAGGCTAGTCTGGTCTACATAGGGAGCTCTAGACCAGTCAGGACCACATAGTAAGATCTTGTTTAAGAAAAGGAGATGGAAAGAGACATGCAGGGATGAAACACAGGTTATTATAAATGAATTCAAAATGCAGCTGTAATTACAAGATGTGAAAGGTCACAAAAGGTCAAGTACTCTGGGTCAGAAAAAAAGACTGCACACTGTAATGGCTTTATGCTATGTCTTATTTAATTTATGTTGCTTAAACAAAATGCCTGAGACCTGTTAATTTATACAGAATTTTTTTTTCCTCTCAAGTTTGAGAAGATCAAGAGTGTGACCTTAGGATGTGCTTGGCCTCTATCCAAGACCTCGTGTGGCTTCAGCTTGTGATAGGAAGAGACAGGACATGTGGGCACATGAATTGAAAAAAAAAAAAGTACAGGAGCAGCCTTGTTTCATGGTGGTAATTAGCCCAGTCCCAGGGACCAAAAACTTGCTTCTTTGAAGCAACATTAAGCCTTTGCAAAGGCCCTGGGTTGGCGCCCTAAAGACTTCTGGCTAGGAGCCACCTCTCAGCCCTGCTGTGCAGAACCATGACGTCTCAACAGGTGTACCACTGTGGCCAGGTGACAGGGGGCAGGCCAGCATAATGCCTGAATGCTAACACATACCACAAAACAAAACAAGCAAAAAAACCACCAGCGGTGTCAGATCAAACAGCAGGCAACAAGGATGCTAACTGCAAATTAAGTTCCTGGAAATTCTAGAAGAGGCAGGGAGGAGACACAGATGAGAACACAGAGAAAGAAAGGGGCTTTCTGTCTGTGGTATCTGAGTTGTGCTTCCTCTGTTGCTCAGGTTGACTTTGAACTCTTGGGATAAAGTGATTCTCTTGCCTCTGAGAAGTTGCTGATACTGTAGGTGTTATGGCCAAAGTCCAGAACCCAGAAATATCACCATGAGACTGAATCTGATGCAAAAGCATAGAGCCTTTATTGAGAGTTAACTCGGGTCCCTCCTTTTGTCCTGAGTGGCATCAGCAGTTGCTGCAACAGCAATAATAGCAGCTACAGGAGCAGAGCAGGAAAGACCCTGGTGGTAAGGGGGTGGGGGGTTTAAAGAGGGGAAGACTTGGGGAATTCCAAGTCTGCAGGCTTGTGGTTGGCTGCCCACTCTGGGCGAAGGTCCAGAAAAAGTTATGGTACAGCTGTAGGTTAGGGGTTACTACTTCCCTAGGCTTAAGGTCTATGGGGAGTTGTGTCTCTAGACTAGAAGTTACTAATTCCCTACTCAGGGATTGGTTGTTTTGTGTCAGGGGCAGAGATGGCTCTGATTTCAAGGCCAGACTGTGTTTCTTTCACTTGTCTGTTTTAGCTTTTAGGCTCCAATTTTAGAGCCAGGGCAAATTTCTTTAACAGGGTGTCATTATAGGGGCAAGGTATGTATGTGTTCTTTTGGCTCTGGCTTCGGGTACAGGGTGTTTTTCTCTGGCTTTGGGTTCAGGGATAAAGTGTTTCTTTTGGGGGGCTGGAGAGATGGCTCAGTGGTTAAGAGCATTGCCTGCTCTTCCAAAGGTCCTGAGTTCAATTCCCGGCAACCACATGGTGGCTCACAACCATCTGTAATGAGGTCTGATGCCCTCTTCTGGCCTATAGACATACAGACAGAATATTGTATACATAAATATTTTTAAAATAAAGTGTTTCTTTTGTTGGCTCGGGCCCCAAATCTAGGGTGTGTTTCTTTTACTGGCTACAGTGTTCATGGATTGTGCTAGGGCTACGGATCACAGATCTGCTGGGGCCTGGGTCTCCCAGTAGGCACCTGCCATTGGCCTATGTTGATTTAAGAGTTAGTGGGTATTTTTACATTAATTTATTCATTTTATTTTATGTATAAGTGTTTTGTCCACACGTGTGTATGTACACTATGTATGTACTCAGTGAGCGCCAAGGCCGGAAGACGACAGTCTGGGATCCTCTGGAACTGGAGGAATGGACGGTTATAACAAGCATGTGGTGCTGGAAACCTTAGTCTTCTGCCAAAGAAACCAGCACTTTTAACTGCTTAGCCATCTCCACCTCCGGGAGTCAGCCTTTGTGTGGGGGTTGGGGTGCATGAACACATGTGTGCGCGTGTGCTGAGGCTGGAAGTCAGGCTTGAATATCAATCCTCAGGATAGTCAAACTTTGCTCTTCAGACAGGGTCTCTCACTGGCTCTTGCCAATTGTGCTGGCTGACCAGGAAGCCCCACAGATCCTCCTGCCTCCGCTTCCCAGCACCAAGACCACAGTGTGCTTTTTGTGTGGGTTGTGGGAGTTGAACTTAGGGCTTCATGCTTGCAAATCAAGCACTTTACCCTGCTGGGAGCTGTGTGGTCTAGTTTTGGACCAGTATTTGAGTGCTTGTCCAACAAGTCTGCAGATGAGGCAAAGGCCACAGGACAGTCTCACTAGGTGAGGACCAGAGGACTTTGGGATAGAGCAGAATTCTGCCGGGACCATGTATCCTGTGATGATTTAGTGTCACTTTGTCAGTCACACATGGGACAGATGTGATCAGTCTTGGAAACCACATTTTTTTTCTAAATTATTTTCCCCTTAAAGTCTTTGGGAACTGATGCCTCTCAGGTTTCTTGTCTGGGGATGCCAGCTGTCACTCCAGACCCGGAGCTTTCTGATTCAGGGCTGACAGGATCGGAAGCAATTTACCCCTATTTCTGTAAATATGCTTTGTTAAGATTTGAATGGTATTGTTGTTCTTGAAACTGTGTGCCTATGTTTATCACCTTTTAGTTTTGTAAAGACAGGATGTGCCTGCTCGATATTTGGCCAGACTAGCAGAATGATAAGTGTTGTTTTTGGTTTAAAAGATGTTTTGATGTTAAAGTTGTGGAAAAAAACATATTTGACATTTTTGTTTTTGCCGAAGGTTAATGTTGGAGGGTAGGAAAAACATATCTGTTAGTATGGAAAACATGCTTGTTTTGATATGTAAATTAAGGACGCCTGGAGCTATTTGAGGGGGTCACTTGTGTGAAACTCACCTGGTGGTTGGACAGTTCATTTGCACGGACACCCCTTCCCCTTCTCAGGACCTGAACCCAGGCTGCGGCAGGAACTTTTGTGTCAACTTTTGCCAGCACAGTGAAGACAGATAGCCTGGATTTCTTGGGAAAACACAGTTTTCCAGAACAGAATGAAACTAAAAGAAGAATTTCCAATTGTGATGGTTTTACAAAATGATACAAATGTGGCCAGTGATTTCAAGGCTTTATGCACAGTCCTTAGTGGTGCTGAAACAGCTTCACAAGGAAATTCTGACTTTCAAGAAATCAATAATTCCAGTCACGTACCAATGGGTTTCAGAAACCAGAAAAGTAAAGAACACTCTTGTTCCATTTTTTAAAAATATTTATTTATTATGTATACAATATTCTGTCTGCATGTATGTCTGCAGGCCAGAAGAGGGCACCAGACCTCATTACAGATGGTTGTGAGCCACCATGTGGTTGCCGGGAATTGAACTCAGGACCTTTGGAAGAGCAGGCAATACTCTTAACCACTGAGCCATCTCTCCAGCCCCTCTTGTTCCCTTTTGAAAAGCCAATACGAGCTTGGTATGCAAACCAAGAAGAAAGGGACGAAAGACAAAATGATGCTAAATTCAGCTCACAAACAAAAATGCAAGCTGAATCTAATATGTGCAAAAAAGAAAATTCTTCACAGTCAATGTGAGGCTGGGCAAGGCATGGTGGCACACCCCTTTAATCCTAGCACTCAGAAGGCAAAAGTAGGCTCTCTGTGAGTTTGAGGTCAGCCTGATCTACATAGTGAGTACCAGGGCAGCCAGAGCTACACAGAGAGACCATGTCTCAGAAAGGGGGTGTGGAGAGCTGTAGAAATGGCTCAGGGGTTAAGAGCACTTACTGCTCTTGCAAAGGACCACGGTTTGATCCTAGAACCCACATGTTTGTTCACAACTGTACCTCTAATTCTAGAGGATCTGAGTTCCTCTTCTCACTTCTAAGGGCACCAAGTACATGAGTAGTGCATACATGCAGGCAAAACACCTACACACATGCATGTTTGAGTATCTGCATCAACAAAACAAAAGAGAAAACTTCAGAAACACTTTAGTAGATGCTGGAAATCACACAGGGAATTCAGTAGTCACTCACTGAACAAATTAGCAATGAAAAGAGGAATCTACTGAGAAAGAAAGAGGAGTACTCGGGAGATGGGAAATCCTGTGTAGACGCCATCACCCAAGACTATTCCTGAGAAGCATACCCATAAGCACCTTAAAGAAGGGTGGGTTTATTCTGGCTGTGGGTTTAAAGGTATCCATCAATATTCTAGAAATAGAACTGCAAAGCAGCAACCATAGGGGAGCAGGGCTTATCTCGATGTAGTGTCCTTGGGAACTATCCAAGTTGTATAAACCAGATTGGTCAGTTTTTGTTTGTTTTTGAGACAAAGTCTCCCTGCTGGCCTGAAACTCACAGAGATCTGCCTGCCTCGGCCTCAGGAGGGCTGAGACTAAGGTGTGCGCTCCCACTGGCCAGTTTTGGTAGGGCTGTATTTTGTGCTGTGGCTATAGCGTGGCACTCAATCCCTAACCTCCTTGGGGACATTTATGGTGTTTCCACTTTGGGCCTATCATAAATATCGCTACTCTGAGGGCTTCGGGGGAAGACTCAATGTTGGTAAAGTGCTTCTGCCTAAGCATGAGGACCAACTCCGAACCCACATAAAAGCTGAGCGTGGCAGTGCGTGTCTGTAACCCCAGCACTGAGTGGAGGGGGACCTCTGTGGCCACCGGCTAGCCAGTGTAGCTAAAATGACGAGATTCGGTGAAGGACCCTATCTCAAAAGATATGGTAGAGAATGAGAGAGAAAGGAAACCAATATTAACCTTCATTCTCCATCTGCACATCCGTGCATGCATCTAAGGGAAGATTTTTAAAAACTGAAAACCAAAGCTCTCATGAACAATCATGTATATGTTTTTGTGGGGACATGGTTTTCATTTTTTCTGAGATAAATTCCTAAATGTCCAGTTGATAGATTATGTGGTAATATACATTTAGCTTAAATTTTTTTAGATTATTATTTTATGTATTACGAGTGTTTTGCCTTCATGTATGTTTGTGTGCCACATGTATGCCTGCTGCTCAAAGAGATCAGAAGAGGGTATTGGATGCCCTTGGACTGGCGTTAGGGGTGGTTATGAGCTGCCATGTGGGTGCTGGGAACCAAACCCAGTGCTCTTAACCGCTGAGCCATATCCATGCTTAGCTTTAGAGGAAACTGATGAACTGCTTCCACAGGCGCTCAGCGCATTTCACTCCCCATCGCAGTGTGCGTTCTGCTTTCTCTGTATCCTCACAGAACTTGGTGGTGATGTTTTATGTCTTGCTGCATTTTTTTCTGTCCCATAAGGACCCTATTTTTCACGTGCCTGTTGGGCAGCAGTGTTGAAATAGGGGGCACCCGGCCGCCCCCACGGCTAGCTTTACCCGAAATAATTACACGGAAACTGTATTCTTTTAAACACTGCTTGGCCCTTTAGCTCTAGCCCTTACTGGCTAATTCTGATATCTGGATTAACCCATCTCTAATAATCTGTGAGCACCGGTCTTACCCGGAAGATTCTAGCCTAAGTCCATCCTGGGTCAGAGCTTCATTGTGTGTGTCTTCCCGGGAGCGGGGCATGATGTCTCTTCTGAGGCATCTGCTCCCGAGAGGAGAGCTGTCGAGTCTCTGAGCTCACTTCCTCTTCCTCCCAGCATTCTGTTCTGTTTACTCCACCCACCTATGTTCTAAGCTATGAGCCAAGCAGTTTGTTTATTACTTAATTAATGAAATCAACAGATTGATATATGACACTCCCACATCACAGCGGTGTAGAACCTCCTTTGCCTGTTCATGGCCATTTTCTCTGCAGAGAAGTCCTTCATGTCCTTTGCTGAAGTTCTACTTGGATTGATTTGGTTTTAAAATATTGAACTTGGGGCATGTTTGTGCATTCTGAATGAGAGTCCCTCGTTGTGTGTGGCAGTACAACTGTTTCTGTCTGTGTGCCTTTTTACCTGTTTCTTTCACAAACCAAAGGCTTGTAAATATGTAAATACATATTATGTATAATTGGTTTTTCGAGACAGGGTTTCTCTATGTAGCTTTGGAGCCTGTCCTGGAACTTAGCTCTTGTAGACCAGGCTGGCCTTTAACTCACAGAGATCCGCCTGCCTCTGCCTCCCGAGTGCTGGGATAAAGGCGTGCGCCACCACCGCCCGACACAAAGGCTAGTTTTTAATGAGCATCAGTTTTGTCATTTTCCCCTTTTGTTGAGCAGGCTTTTGATGGTCTTTAACACCTCCCCCAATTCTCTCTCGTTCTCATCTAAAAGACACTGGGGTTGCTCCCCATCTCAGCTGTGAGCTGTGGTGAACTCATGTCAGCGACAGCCATTGAGTTCAGCTCTCGCGTTGCTGAGTTGCTTAGAATGCTTGTAAAAATGTCAGTTGGCTAAACTTGGGTGGGCCTAGTTCTGGGGTCTCTGTTTCACTGAGCACATGCATCCATCACCCTATAATATCATACAGTTTTTCTGTAAGCCTGAAAATATGGTATTGTGGGTTAAGGGATGGCTCAGCAGTAAAGGCACTTTCTGTGCAAGTGTGAGGACTTGAGTTAGAATCCCGAACACCAATGTTTTTAAAAAACAAGGCTTATTAGGCATGGTGGCACACCTTTAGTCCCAGTACTCTAGAGGGAGAAGAAGGCAGATCTCTGAGTTCGAGGCCAGCCTGGTCTGCAGAGTGAATTCCAGGACAGCCAGGGCTACACAAAGAAACTGTGTCTCAGAAAACCAAAACCAACCAAACAAACCGACACACAGCGTGAACAACTGTAATCCCCATGCTTCTATGGGGTAATGAGAGAGAGAGGTAGAGACTAAAGAGCTCCTGGAAGCTCATAGACCAGCTAGCCTGACACAGAAAGCAGAACACAGCAAAGACCCGATTTTAAAACAAGGTAGAGGTGTTGCCTCCACCGCTCCACTCTGTTTACAGACGTTCTGTGTCTTCCTCCACGGTCTAGCCTAGTCTAACCTTCCCTACCTTTAGTGCAGAGAAGCTCCAGGTTTGGGCCAGGATCCTCCCTACCTTTCTGCCATTCTCTAGAACTCTCCCACCTCTATCTACCCACACACTCCCAGCCTGGAACAGGAAGCTCTGCCCACTTGTCTGAATACTACCCAAACTACTTCTAACTTCTAGCCTGCATCCATGCCCTCTCTTCTCTACCATCCTGCTCCATCCACAACAAACCTAAAACTGACAAAGGAGGGCCACATGCCCAGATCTCATTGCAAGGTGACAGCAATTTAAAAGATCAAGCCCGTATCTTCTCTTCAAAAGCAGTAGAAATGGCGGCCAATAGAATTACCTGGAGGAACTCTAGGACACAGAAGTGAACAATCACAAATAAATGGCTTAATGGTGTAACTCAAAATTTGAAAATAAGAAGAACAGAAACAAGCACAAGGAAATTGGAGAGATGGCCCAGTGGTTAAGAACACTGGCTGCTTTTCCAGGGGACCCGGGATCAATTCCCATCACCCACATGGCAGCTCACAACTGTCTGTAACTCCAGGATCCAACACCTTCACACTGACATACATGCAGGCAAAGCACCAATAAAATAAAAATAACAACAGGCCAGCCTGGTCTACAGAGCAAGTTCCAGGACAGGTTCCATAGCTACAGAGAAACCTTATCTCAAAAAACCAAAATAATAATAATAAAATAATAATAACAACAACAACAACAAGAAACCAAATCCAAACCCAGCCAAGAGTGAAAATAACAAAATCAAGATAGTGATGTCTTCTTAATTCACTGCCCTTGATTAGATGAAGTGTCTCTCTTCATCTCTTCTGATTAATTTTAGTTTGAATTTTATTTTGCCACATATGAAGCTAGCACTACCTGCCTACTTCCTGATTCCTTTTGATTAGAGTTCTTTGTCCAACCTTTACCCTAAAGCAGTGCCTATCTTTACAACTAAAGATGGTTTCTTGTAAGCAACAGACAGATGCGTTTTGTTTCTTGATCATCTACCGTTTTTTCTGCTGCCAGTTTTAAGTTTTAATTCATTGTGGTCAGATATGATACGGGGAGTGAAGACCTATCTATTGGAGAATTTGAGGTTTGTTTTTTTTTTTTGGATTTTTCGAGACAGGGTTTCTCTGTAGCTTTTGGTTCCTGTCCTGGAACTAGCTCTTGTAGACCACGCTGGCCTTGAACTCACAGAGATCCACCTGCCTCTGCCTCCCGAGTGCTGGGATTAAAGGCGTGTGCCACCACCGCGCAGAATTTGAGGTTTTGAATGGATTTATAGTTCACAGCAGACTCCTACTAGATGTTCAAAGAGCTACAGTCAGTTCTTCTTTAGCCATTCAAAAAACAAAACAAAACAAAAAACAAACAAAAAATAAGAAATAAAAGGAGCATTTCACTTCTATGAAGCCACTATAACACTAATACCAAAGCAGGTAAAGACACAATAACAAGAAAAGAAAACTACAAGCCAATATCCCTGATGAATACAGCCTCAAAAACACTGAATAAAACACTTGCAAACAGCTGAGTGGTGGTGGTACACGCCTTTAATCCCAGCACTGGGGAGGCAAAGGCAGGTGGATCTCTGTGAGTTCGAGGTCAGCGCAAGTTCCAAGACAGGCTTCAAAGCTACAGAGAAACCCTGTCTCGAAAAACAAAACAAACAAACAAAAAGAAGAAACACTTGCAAACAATGCAGACATACATTTAAAATATTATACAACACGACCAAGTTGGCTTTATCCCTGAAATGCAGGGATGACATACTCAAGTGAATAAATGTAATAAACTATATAAATGAACTTAAAGACAAAAATTACATGATCATCTCAAGAGACGCAGGAAAAAAGCCTATGACAGAATCCAACATGTCTTCATTATAGCAGTTTTGGATAATGTAGGCCTAGAGAGAACATATCTCAACATATGAGAAACCCACAGTCAATATCATCATAAACAGAGAAAAGATTAAAGCAACCCCACAAACGTCAGAAATGAGACAGGGATGCCCACGGTCCCTACTCCTTTTCAACACCGTGTTTAAAGTAGTAGTTGGAACAATAAGGCCAGAGAGAAATTAAAGGGATACAAATAGGGAATGAAGAAGCCACACTATCCTAGTTTGCAGATAATATGATCCTCTCTATTAGAGATCCCAAAAATTCCACCAGAAAACTTCTAGAAATGATCAACAAACGCAGTGTGGCAGGACATAGAATCAACTTGCAAAAAATCAATAGCTTCTCTGTACACCAACATCAAACATCCAGAGAATAAGATCATGAGCACACTCCTATTCACAACAACCTTAAGAAAATAAGGTGTCCAGGAATAAACCTAACCAAGGAAGTGAAGGACCACTGCAACGAGAACTTTAAAACTCTGAAGAAAGAGATAGAAAAAGACACCAGAGAATGGAAAGACATCCCCTGTTCATGGATTGATAGGATTAAGACTGTGAAAATGACCACTCTACCAAAAGCTATTTACAGCTTCAATGCAATCTCAATCAAAATCTTATCTCATTCTTCTCAGAAGTAGAAAAAAACTATTCTAAAATTCATATGAAACAACGAAAGACCAGAGAAAGCCAAAAACAATCCTGAGTCTCCCTGCCCCACCCCCACAAAGCTGCAGGAATTAACATTGCAGATCTTAAAAGATATTGTAGAGACAACATAACAAAAATTAATAAGGTATTGGCACCAAAACAGACATATAGATCAACGGAACAGAAATAAAGGACCCCAAAATGAGTACATGTAACTTTGGTCACTTAATGTTTGATGGTGATGCCAAATGCATCTCACTGGAAGAAAGAAAGCATCTTCTGGAAAACCTGGAAGTACCCATAAAGAATGTGATTAGACCGGTCTGTCACCTTGCACAAAAACTAACTCCTAATGGATTAAGGACCTGAAGTACTGAAATTGCTAGAAGAAAAGATGGGCAGTAGCCTATGTGGTACGGGTGCAGCAAATGACTTCCCGGATAGTATTCCGCTTGCCTGAGAAATAAGGCCAAAAACTGAGTAGTGAGAACCCATGAAACTTAAAAGTTTCTGCACAGGTTGGAGAGATGGTTCGGTGGTTAAGAGCCCTTAATGTTCATGTAGAGACATCTGACAACCTTCTGTAGCTCCAGTTCCAAGGGATCCAACACTCTCTCCTGGTCTCCTCGGGTACCACATGTGTCACATGGTGCACAGACATACATGCATGCAAACACCTATACACATAAAACAAAAATAAATAAATCTAAAATAAATAAACCCACAAATGTCCATTTTCTGTATTCAGGGATTATTAGCAGTAAGATGTGTTTTATACTTAATTTTCTAGGTTAACATACAAAGTATTGGATTTCACATTTTTTCACCTCTTTTACACTAGTTTTAAGCAGACTGTAATGCTGTCCTTTAGTGATGCATGTGTTTCTTGTACTTGCTACTTCTCCAAGCCCTTGGCTGCCTGACTGTTATGATGTTAAATGAACCTGATAAGTTCATCTGTTACATTTGGCTCCTAGTTGGTGGCACTATTTGGAGCAATTTAGAACCTTTTGGAGGTGGGGGCCACCTAACTGGAGGAAGTGGGAACCCTGGGGACAGGCCTGAGGGTCACAGCCTAGAAGCAGCTTCCATGCACCCTGCAGCCATGCTTTTACCATCACGATGGGCTGTACACCCTGAATGTATGAGCCAAATGCACCTCTCCTCCCTCAAGTCCGGTAGCCGGTCATACTGATAGGAAAATCACGAATACAATGGGTTTATAGAGTTGAACAAATCTGCAAATTTTCAGTTAGTGTTTCTTCAAGCACATATGTTTTATCTCCCTTGACTTTTTTAGAGACTCTAATTACATGTCCACTAATCTGTCCATGGTGCCTGGAGCTCAGCTTCCTCCCCACGCTGACAGCTGGTCCTTGTGTGCCGTAGTGGATTCAGTTTCTACTTTTAGGTCTGTATGTTCACTAACCATATCTTTTGCAAGCTATTCCAGATTTTTTGTTTGTTTGTTTGTTTGTTTGATACAGGGTCTCACTATATAGTCCAGGCTAGCCTCTAACTTGCAATCCTCCTGCCTCAGTCTCTTGAGTGCTGGGATTACAAGTGTGTACCACCGCATCCAGTGAATTAATAAACTTTTGAAACTGAGGTTGCCTAATGCTGATTGCGGGCAAGGAAAGGTGGCATCAGATAATAACACCGGTAATATGACCTCCTAAAAACAGTGAGAAAGTACACTGATAATAGTATTGTTTATAATAGAAATGTGTCACTTGCAGGGGCTCAGTATGTAGATTGCTTGTCAAAAGCAAAACGATGATCATGTATCAAAAGATGCCTGGAGGGATGGCTAAGTAATTGGCTGAATGCAGTCAGCTCTCTGGGTCTACAATCACAGACTCAACCAACCGTAGATGAAAATATATGAAGTCAGGTATGGTAGCATATACCTTTTATCCCACCATTTGGGAAGCAGAGGCTGGTGGATCTCCAGGCCAGCCTGGACATACCAAGTTACTGGACAGCCAGGTTTATAGAGTGAGACTTTGTCTCCACCAAGATAAAAAATCGGCATGTGAAATATATACTTACAATATATGTGTGAAGTAATATGTATTCATATTATATATACAAAGAAAATTGTATCTGTACTGAACACTTCTGTATGGTTATGATTCTCTGAGCAAAGTAGTGTACCAGTTATCCATACATCATCTGCAATGTTCTAGGCATCTACAGAAACCTAGATATGACTTAAAGTACACAGGGGAATGTCCGCAGACTGAAAGATCACACATTTATACACCAGCTCTGGGCATCTGTGGATTTGGGGAACGAGTCCCTAGGTGGCATCCTAGTTCAGTGTCCCTTTGAACCAGGGCTCGAGCTCCACTGATCCCTCTGGGGTCGTGGCCATTATCATCTGTGACTCTCAGAGCTTCAGAAGAGTTGGCCACATTCACACTCCACCTGCAAGTGTTGGGGACAGACACCACACTGGGCACCAGAAACATCCCTAATCATGTGGGTGCTTTTAACAAAGCAGGAGGTGTTTCTAATCTAGTGACAAAGGAGACTCCAGAATGACTCGGTGATTTCAAATAGACAAGGGTATAAAGTTGTGCGGTGGTGAGTGTGACAAAGGACAGAGGTCAGTGTAGACGCTAGAGAGTGGAGGGGAAGGGAGTGGAGGGAGCAGAAGTTGGCTTTGGGTCCTGGAGCATCACTGCTACCTCTCTGGGGCTTGGGGAGAGACCAGGCTGGGCAGCATGGAGACTGCATCCAGTGTGGGCTTTGAAGTCTACAGGACTCCAGGACTCTGTTACATGGAGTTCCCTACCCACCCTCACAAAACTCTCCTGTTCATTGGAGATGCTAAAACCACAGCGACCTCTGATGTTGTTGGTTAGTTCGCACCTACCTGGGCTTGAGGTTCAGTGAACTGCGAAGGTCAACTGAGCCAGTGAGTGACTTCAAGCCCCTCTCGGGCTCCCAGGAATAGCACTAGGGGCCTCCAGATTATAATTAGTCTCTTCTGCAAGTTTATAAAACTGAGGCAGGGGCCTGCACTATGAATGGAGAAAATGTGGCACAGAGAAGTCAAGTTATTAGCTCAAAGAGCAGGGGTGACTCTAACTGGGCCGCAGAAGACACCCAGGCCAGCAACTAAGAGTAGACTGCAGGGGCCCGTGCCCTCCTACCCAGGCCACCCTGGGTTTCCAGCCCAATGGTTAGTGACATGGGAGGTCTCAAGATGCTGCCTTGGGGCCAGCGAGAGCCCAAGCTCTTGGCTTCCGCCAGAAATGGCTCTGGGAAGAAGAATTTAGCGGTTCTGTAAACATCTGCTGGACGAGGGGGAAACATCCTGGACCAGAAGCTGAAAGATAGAAGGAAGGCTGGCTTTTCACCCCCTTTGAAATAAAACCTGTTTGCTACGAGCTTCCCAAATCCAAGCCTCAGGAACCTGGGGCCTAAATTTAGATTGTCCATGGAAGGTCAACGGATCCCCCCAGGGCAGGGTCAGCCAGCAGCTGCTGGAGATAAACTTTGCTTTTCTGCAGACTCAGGCCTTTCTCTCACACAATTAATGGGATCCTGTGCCACTTCCCCTGGGAAGGCAGAACAATAGCTATCAGGAGCAGGTGGCCGGCCTGGCAATCCCCTGCCAGAGACTGGGATTCATGTCCCCATACAGTCCCAGACTCCCTGGTCCTGGCTCCCTGCTGCGCTCTAGCCGTACTGACCTTCCCTACTCCAGGATCAGATCCCTTCAGAGCCTTCTCCTACCTCAAGGGCAATTTATTTAGCTTTATTTTATTGACAAGTGATGGAACTTGCTAAGCAAGTGCTTTTCTCCTGAGCTGCCTTGCCTAGACCCAAGCGCACATGTACACCAGGATCCGTCTGCTCCCTGGGAACTTCTTCCTGGAATTCTGCTGAGATGTTCTTCTTCAGGGAGCCCTTTGCTGCTTTCCTCCCTACCTGTGTGTGCTGTGTGCTCTGGTGGAAACAGTGTCCAGGGCACAACAAATTCCCAAGGAAGAAAAGCACTTCTCTTGGGTCTGGGATGGGTCACTTGGACCACCTTCAGTCTCAGAGGAGGCTTGAGGAAGCAAGGTGAGCCCTAGCTGTCTCTTTCTGGGGTGGTTCTGGTCCCGCTGCATGCTGGGGAATATGAAGTCTGAGATTCCACCGCCAGCTCCTTGAAATACCATGAGACTGTTACCAAAGGTATGTGAACTTGCTGGGACCACGCTGGGTGCCAGACTGAGGACAGTACCAAGATGGTGGAGAGGAGGGCAGGCAGGAAAGAGGGCAGCATATCTTGCTATTTGCAACCCCAACTAGGTGAAAGCAGCAAGCTGCCTCTTGTCTGGAACAAATGGATGGCAATGATCACTGTGCTGAGACTCGCGACACTGTTAGGAAAGCCAACAGGTAAAAGCTATCCTGGCTTGAACCTTTAGGGCCTGAATATAGGGAGATGTCCATCAGGTGTATCTATCAGTGCAACCTTGCAGAACAGCAAGGCAGACAGATAGAAAGATGGACGGACAGACAAAGAAGTCATCAGCAAAAGGTAGACCCACAGGAAGATGGATCTGATCAACGTGTGGAGTATATGCTCCTAGCCACATGGTCAGTCCAAAGCGCTCACAGCCACCTAAAACTAGGCTGCTCCTAGAATCCAGTTCTTTGTCAATGGGCAGTGAGAGCCATAGAAGATTGTAGATGAGGGCCTGTAAAGGTTGCTTTGTTGGGCGGTCTGAAGAGGCTTCAGTAGTTGCTCCAGGAAGATAATATGGAGCTCAAACGGAGGGGACTGGCAAAACGCATTTTCCTGGCCTGGAGCCAGGAAGTAGGATGGAGAGGGGAGCCTTGGAGTTCCGCACTATTGGGCAGTGGAGAGGGTCTGCAGAAAGGCAGGGAAGGGCTTACAGAAGGTGGAAGGCAGTAGACAATAAATGGTGGCTGGAGGGAGCTGTCCTATCCATCTGGAGAGTTGGCTGGGGACAGAAAGGGTGTGTATGTGAGCTTCTCCCAGCACCAAGGCCTGGCACCTTGTCCTAAGCATCTTTCCATGTAGGGTGAAGCAGGCACTGGGCTGGCTCCATTGACCTCTCACTCAGAGGCATCTCTGGAAGGAAGTTGGGGCCCAGAAGGGAGAGATTTACCAAAATTCCCACATCTGTGGCTGTTCTCAACAATGTCATCTTTTCTCTATAGAGGCCCTGAGTTCTTTTGAGCAGAGGAAAATAAAAAAACAAAACCCCAAGCACAAAGACAAAAAGCCCATCCGGAGTCTGGGGCTCGTTGGAAACAAAGAGAATGGGGAGGCGAATGCTGGAAAGCGGCTGGTGCCCTAGTTGGGCTGTGGGCTGTGGGGCCGGGTGCCCCCACCTGAGCCTCAAGGACCCAGAGAGTCCAACCCAGTGTACCTTTCAAGAAATGGCTGGGCCATTGTGCAGAAGAATGCCCGGAAATCCCGCGACTCCCTCCTCCAGCGAGGATGGGGCTTTTCCTCCTGGCCAGGAAACTCCAAGTTGGCTTCCGGAGGGTGGCCTGGGGGCTGGGGTGGCAAAGTACCACAGATGCTTGAAGGCATAGCCTCTTTACGCCCCTGTGTGTCTCTGCTGTGCTGGGATCACAGTCTATGTGCTGGAGGAGACTGGGGACTGAGTGGCGCACTGGACCTCAGAGGATGGAGGCAGGCAGCATCACAGAAGAGACAGCTCAGGTCCTTGCACCGCCACTTTGTGTCAGTCCCGAGGTTCCAGGGAAGGAGTGAGTGTAGACAGTGGTTGGGCAGGATCTTGGAAGAAGTTATATATAATATAACTAAGGGAGTGACCAACACAGGCTTGCCTAGCATCTCTGGTTGGCGTGCGAAGGACAAACAGTCTAGAAGTTTGTTTCACCTGTGCACAGGGGCTCCCGGAACCTCCATGACAAGCCGTTGCTTGAAGGGGTCGGAATGATCTGGGGTGTAGGGCGTGGAAATGGTTGGTGTAGGCTAGAGGTCATGCAATTAAAGTGGAGAGACGGGGCACGCAGATCGCCTGTGAACCAGTCAAGGAAAGCCCCGACTTGGACAGAAACCGGTAGGGTTTCAAACTGCTGCCCTGCTGGGAGTGCTGGGGGTCGAGTGGGACTTGTCCTGCGCTCTGTGGTTTCAACTGTAACTGCCAAGGGGTCCGCGATTGGCTGTAGGCTGAAGGTCTGCTCATGGATTGGCTGGCCTAGCTCGGGGGCTGCGCCCTGGGGGCAGAGACCGCCCTTCCCACCCCCAGACTTCAAATAAGAAATCCCCAACAACAGGCACTGAAGAACCGAGCTGGTGTTGGTGATCCTCCCTTCTGGTCCATTTCAGGAGGCTCCGGAACAGAGGCACCACAGAACCAGCTGAGCGCACAGCCCAAGCAGCGCCAAGCGCACCCAGCCGCCCCAGACGATCGTTCGATCTTTAACCATGGGGTCCGCAGCGTTGGAAATTCTGGGTCTGGTGCTGTGCCTGGTAGGTTGGGTGGGCTTGATCCTGGCGTGTGGGCTGCCCATGTGGCAGGTGACTGCCTTCCTGGACCACAACATCGTGACGGCGCAGTCTACTTGGAAGGGGCTGTGGATGTCGTGCGTGGTGCAGAGTACAGGACACATGCAGTGCAAGGTGTATGAGTCTGTACTGGCATTGAGTGCCGAGGTGCAGGCAGCTCGGGCACTCACCGTGGGCGCTGTACTGCTGGCACTGGTGGCTCTCTTTGTTACCTTGACCGGCGCGCAATGCACCACCTGCGTGGCCCCGGGTCCAGTGAAGGCACGCGTGGCACTCACCGGCGGAGCGCTTTACGCGCTGTGCGGGCTGCTGGCGCTCGTGCCGCTCTGCTGGTTCGCCAACATCGTGGTCCGCGAGTTCTACGATCCGACAGTGCCGGTGTCTCAGAAGTACGAGCTGGGCGCGGCGCTGTACATCGGATGGGCAGCCTCCGCTCTACTCATGTGCGGCGGCGGCCTCGTGTGCTGCGGGGCTTGGGTCTGCTCCGGCCGCCCGGAGTTCAGCTTCCCGGTCAAGTACTCGGCACCGCGGCGGCCCGCAGCCAATGGCGAATACGACAAGAAGAACTACGTCTAAGAGCGGGAGGCACGGCGGGGCCCTTCCCGCAGCCAAGCCCGTGATCGGAGGGACCGACGTGGGAAGCCGCACGTGGATGGCAACCACCACTGGTTTGCGCATTGCAGACTCCGAGACAAGTCAGGCTGGGTTCCTGCCAGGCTTTTTCGCGCCCAGAGAGTCCTCTGACCGTCACCATCTAGACTCTGCTTAGAACAGACACTAGTGAGGACTTGACCGACCTCATTTTCTATGCGCAGTTGGCCGCGGCATGGATGCGGCTCTCGGATTTCATCGGTGAAGCAGGCACTAAACTGCAGGTGACAGTTTCTATTGAGCAGTTCTGGATGCTGCCTTAATGTCCAGTAGCTCCTACTGACCTGAAAGGGCAGCTGGAGAACCCCAAGCCCGCAGACTGGGCTGCCAGAGGCATGTGCTATAAAGGGCATTTTCCTTGTTAGTGAAGAGGAGCCCATTGAACCAAAGGACTTGGTCTGAACCTCGTCTCACTCCAGTACTCCCCCAACGGGGGCGCCTGTAGGTACCAGAGCCTTAGAGGGGCTGCCCTCCTCGCAGCTTGGGGGTGGGGCGGTGCGGGCAAGAATTTGCTTAGTAAATGGTTTGAACGCTTTCAACCGTGTCCTGTCCTCTGTCCAGCTAGCCACTGCCTGTGCCCAGTACCGCTATTCATCCAATCGCCCATCAACCTCCTCAGTCTCCCACGGGTATTTCTCCAGTCCTCAACTAGGAGATGCAGTTAGACTTGCAAGAAGCTAAGAATGTGGACAGAAAATTCCAGGGCAAGAGCTGGATTCAGGCTGGGATAGATGGGGGAAAGCTGACTCCAGGAAAGGATCCAGCTGGAACCTCACATCATGGGAATGGACTGGGTAGTGGGAAATGCTGAGGGTAGGTAGCTAGCTAACCAGCAAGACTGGTCCCAAACACATTTCCTCCCAGTGCTTGCTCAGTTCCAAGCACCACGAAGCCGCCCCAGGCAACTGTACACAGCCAGCACTTCTTGTGTTTGCGAGCTAGGGTGAATCAAAGATGTCACTGGTCCTCAGCTGACTGCATGCTTAACTGTTAAATGGGAGGAGAGGCACTTGCTCTGGGCCTGACTCCAGCTCTTTGACCCAGCCCCTCAGGTTAGTGTGGCTCTACACAAGGTCTAGCTAGGGTCTGTGTCCATGCCGCTGGTAATGCAACTGTGTTGACAACCACAGGGGATCTCCGGTGTGACTGTCCTGGGAGAAAGAGGGTGAGGGGCCAGGATTTGGAAAAAGACCCCAGGAGGGAAAGGCAAGTAAAGCCAGCAGAGAGACAGAAAGACAGAGGGAGGAAGGGAGGAAGGAAAGAAGGGAGGGAGGAGAGGAAGTGTGTGTGTGTGCGCGCGCGTATGTGTGTGTGCGCGCACGCACAAGTGAACAAGCTTATTGTTTCTCCCTATTTGGGTAGTTTTACCTTTTGCTAAAAGACCAGGAACAGGAGTGGATGGAGGAGCAATGAAGCCCTGAGAGTAGGAAGACTTGGCATCTGCCTCCACCCTGGCTTCCACATTCATTAAAAAGTCTTTCAGGCCTGGCGGGGTTCATCACAGTGAGGAAAGGAAAGGAATTAATCCTAAGGATATGAGCTTAGAGAAGCTCAGCTCAGGAGAAATTCTGGAATTGGGGACAGAGAAGGCAAGGGTGGAACTTATGAGGAGGTTGACTTCCCAGTGGCCTGAGCCCCAGTGAGACAGCGTCTGTGGAAACCTCACTGGACCAATTTGAACTTAGCCTAACATGCGCATGTGCAGGAGGGAACAAGCACAGTCCCAAGCTTGGGGACACATGATCCTAGAGCTGGTCCTGTGCCTTAGCTGGCCCACTTGGCTGGCGGTGTACTCTTCCCACAGAGGTCTTTACTGAGCACAGAGTACGGGAAGGGAGCTGCTCCACCTGAGTCTTCCGAACAGCCAGAGTGGCCCTGAGAGTAGTCAGCCGGGGCACTGCTAACCTCCAGGGTCAGGAGAGAGGAGCCAGTCCTCACCCAGCTCCCGCCCATTGCAGTCCCTCATTTCCCCAAGAGCAGCCTGACCACTCGGGGCCCCTCTTCTAGACCACTTTGTGGGCTTCTCACCACTGACTTAAAATTACCATCAGTACTTGGAGTAAGAGGGAGATGGCTTAGGCTACATAGTGAGATCCTGTATCAAAACCAAAACTGAAAAACATTTGAGAAACCCAAACAACTCCTTCTAGGACTGTGTGCCATGCTGCCTTCCTCAGGAGCTCAGGTGCCCACAAATGGGCATCTCCTCCTACCATGTTTGCTTCTGCAGTACCTACATGTCCAGGCAGTAACCAGCCCCTCTTCCCCTTCCCACCTCTCCAGGGACAATGACTGTTGGCTCTACCATTCTAGCTCCACCACAGCTGAAATGTTCTGTGTGGGTATGAGCAAGGTTGACAGGAGCCTGGGACAGTGTTTCCCTTCAGGCATCACTCGGCAGCCAGACCTCCTTGATCTGAGGCCTTCCCCCATACTTTCCCATTAGCAAAGCAGTGTGGCCCTGCACGCCGGCAGGATCAAGGCATGTGAACAGGCCTTGCACGCCTAGGGTGCCCAGGGTCGAGGCATGTGAGCAGGCCCTGCACGCCGGCAGGGTCGAGGCATGTGAGCAGGCCCTGCACGCCGGCAGGGTAGAGGCATGTGAACAGGCCCCTGCAGGGTAAGCTGAAGGCCACGGTGGAGGGGTGGCCAAGAGGGTAATACAAGTAGGCAGTGTCCAGTCCTTCCTGGCATTGCTGGGCAGCAGCCATCACAGGTACTGAAGGGTTGGCCCAGCCTCTGCCCATTGAATTAGGAAGCCAGGAGAGCAGGTGAGGGAGACCTGGTCCTAGGGCTGAGTAGAGAAGTCTCTGTACTTCCTGCTGGCACAGAGAATGGCAGCACACAGGAACAAGGCTGCCTTGAATCCCAAGAAGGTTCAGAGTAGGCACACAGGGAATGGAGCAAACATTTTATTAAAAACCACATAGTCCCACACATCAAATGTATCTTGCAATCTACTAGAGGCCAGGTGATATAAATAAGGAAAAGGAGGTCATTTCTGGAGAAATCAGATTCTGGAAGGAAAAAAAAAAGGTTTCACACAATTCATCCTTTCTCCCCATGCATCAAACAGACTGAACCAAGCAAGCCCTTCCCGTGTGTGCTGGGCTGCTGCTTTCAGCCGCTCCCGTGGCAGGGTGAAGGGAGTGTGCAGGTCTACTGAGGTGTGTGCTGTCCTCTTACAAAGTCTCAACTGTCCCCATCAGAGTACCCGGACCCTCCTCACCTGGTAGACCTTGTCTGGAAAGGTCTTGACTTATCCTGCCAGGGCAGCTCTGTGGCTCGAGTACAGGGCCTCCCTTGCCTGGTCAGTCTCTACTGCTTTCCCATGACCTAGCAGCCTCTTCCCCTTCCCCTGCCTGTTACAGCCCTGCCCGGATGGCCACATACACAGCCGAGCTGCTGACGTGGGAGGTCTGCCTCCACCTGGCCCTGGCACGGGCTGCTCCCCACAGCCCAGTACACACTTGCTACCTGTGGGCTAAGGGTGCTGTTGGCTCCTTTTTGGAGTCAGACTAATTACTTACTTACACAGCCCAAAGTCGCTGCTGACTACCTGAAAGTCTGACCAAGGATTTCCTGGTCCAGTCTAGACACCTTTCTTAATATGGCCTTGAATGCTCAGGCTACTCTGAATGAAGCTCCTAAGACTCACGAGGCCACTGTAGTTCCCTACAGCTCAGACTTTAACAAGGACAGGGCAGCTCCAGACTGAGCTGCTTCTCGTGTCAGAGCCTTGGAAAGGCTGCCTGGTCAAACAGGCTGAGATGGCTACACAGGCCTCAAAAAGAAGAGTCATGTGGAAAAACAGTGAGGGCTTCCCAAGGGAGCCGTCTTGGGCCACATGCAGTAGGCCTCTCAGGATAGCTGTCCACAGCTGAAGCTCACACAGAGCCAGCATTTCATGGTCTGTGGCTGGGTAGTTGCCAATAGCTTCCTTTCTTACTAAAGACTGAGTGCAGAAAGGCTCAGAGTGCCACTTTTGTAGGCTCCAGCCTGGGGCTTGTGGCTGTAAGAAACTGGGTGACCACTGGAGCTTGCACTGGGGTAATCACACATGATGCGCAGTCCCATGGTTGTGGGCATTAGAGAGAAAATTTGAGGTTGTTCTGAGGGGTCAAAGGTACTTAATGAAATTAGGCTTTCTCAGAAGTGCTCCATTGTGGCCCTGCTAGAATTCTTAGGACAGACATTCCTGAGAAAAATCTCCAGACCCTGCTGTGATCTGAAACACAAGTAAAAGTCTCTGTTGAGGGAGACAAAGCAGGAGTCGGCTTGAGACCCAAGGGCTACCCACCCTGGCTTACCCTCAGGACAGCAGAGACACGAGAGCATCCAGGAACTTGCTCCGGTCCTCGACTTTCAGCTCAATTACTGAAGTAATGAAAGGAAAACATCTTGTGAGCAGGGAGGAGTGAGAAACAAGGCCTCGTACATGAACTCCCCCTCCTCCCTCAGGCTGACAACTCTCCACCACATTCCACAGCCAGGCCTGGAAGGCTCTGCAGTACTGGTATTGACCTCTTTCCCACTATACTCCCACGTCAGACCTGCTGGCTGCTCTGCGGAAAGGCCAGAGCCTTGTCCTGCAAGGACTCCCAGGGCATACAAGGGTCAACAATGTCAACCAGCAGAGGGGACACAAGGCACGTGACAGCTTTGATACAGACTTGGACAGGGACTGGTATCAATGCCTGTCCCCACATTAGTGCAGGCCACAGCAGACCTGCTTTGTCCTGTGCCTCAGCTTCAGCGTTGTCTTCTGCAGAGGACATAATATGAACTACTTCTGTTCTAAAGGGCAGACAGATTCAGACAGGCACAATGAAATGATGCCAGAGCCTGGTTAGGGCTGGTTTGGGCATTGCAGGATGTTCCATGCTGTTGGCCAACTCCCCAGGAGTGCAAAGCCTTGCCTATCAGGCAGGAACTGACCACAGCTACTTCCACACTCCCTACCTAGGCTCTCCAATCCCCAGGAGAAGCCAGGGATCTGCCAACCCAAACCCTCCCTGTGTATAAAGGTGGGCTGTGGTCAACCTGCATATCTCAAGCAGAAAGCAGGAGCTAGTGCTCAAGATGGACCAACCCCATAGTGCCACGGCTACAACTGCCTGGCACAAAGAAGCCTGCCTGAGACAGTGCAGGCAACCCGAATACAGGTCAGTGTTAGGGAACCAGAGAGTGATGACGTAATGTCCTTTCTGAAAGACGCGGGTAAAATGCTGGGGTAGCCAGGTGGTAGTGGCACAGTCCTTTAATCCCAGCACTTGGCAGGCAGAGGTAGGAAGGTCTCTATGAGTTTGAGGCAGCCTCATCTACACAGTGAGACCCTGTCTCAAAAATAAGATAACAAGCTAGAGACAATGGTATTGCCTTTAGTTCCAGCACTCAGGAGACAGAGGCAGGTACAGGTGGAACTCTGAGTTCAAGGCTAACCCTGTCTACATAGGGAGCTTCAAGACAGCCAGAGCTGCGTAGAGAGAACCTGCCTCACAAAACAGAACAAACAACAACAACAAGAACAAAAAATCAATACCTAAACAAACAAAGCAAAGCCAAAGCAACAAAACCATTCAACTGAACCGACAAACAAGATACAGCACATGTAATCTCAGCACTCGGAAGGCTGAGGCAAGAAAGTTATGAGAACAAGGGCAGCTTAGACGATATAGCAAAAATGAAAAAAAAAAATGGAAAAAACAAAACTATGTCTTGTGCTGCTATGTGATGAAGCCATTCTCCGACTAACCAACACATGCAGTGTGACAAATATTGGACTGCCCACCAGTATAGTGCTACGGCCTCAGGTAGGGCTCTTCACGCTGCCAGCCTTGGGTCACCACAGCTTGTGCTGTTTCCTTGTCTACTCGAGGGAGATTGATGAGTGGCCTCTAGGGTCATCACAGCCTGCCTGTCAGGGGTGGGAAATGATTTGCAGGGCAGGGCAGTAAGGCTGTATTCAGGCTTGTAGCTCCCAAGCTGAGAGCAGCTCACCGAGGACTGTTTTGGTAGGCCGAGAGGGCTGCTGGCTCGGTACCATCACTACCAGCTTGCCTAAGTCTAGGGCCTGTGATGGCTTAGCGAGAATGAAGGCAGAAGTGTGGCCATGGGGCAGAGATACTCACCTGAGAGGTCAAAGTGGTTATGTAGAGTCCGAGAGCTGGTACTTTCTGCTGCCTTCTCAAATGCCCGTCCAAAAAAGCTATAGGTATAGGACAGACATGTGGGGAGACAGACCACAGACAACACCCTTCCCAAGCCTGTCCCTGTGAGAGACAATGAGGGGCGAATGGCACTCAGGCTCAGCAGAGCTGGTGGGCCAATGCGCTGACACACCCAGGGCAAGGAGAAGCTACTCACTTCTTCCTATCTGAGCTGTCAGTCTCTGGGGGGATGCCCACCACGGTCACCGTGCCCTGCTCTATGCTCAGGGGGGCAGCCATGACCAAGGGCAGCAGCTTGCAGCGTCGGTTCTTTGTCTATGGAGACAGGGGCACTCTCAGTCACAGCACTGCAGCGTGGGCCACATGGCTCAGGACCTAAAAACTGATACCATCAGGCTCCCCCTAATGCCTACAGGGTGCAGTCACCAGAGGACGTGCGACAATTCCAACTTGACTCCCAGTTATCTACGGGCCCAACCCTCTTAGCACCCTCGCTAGGCCTTCAGGGACTCAGCCCTGACTTTCCTTCCATCACCTCTTCCAGGTCTCTAGGAGCCCCTTCCAGCACCCCTGCCTTGTTCTATTCTTCTTCCTCTCAGGGCTTCCTGCTTGAAACTCATTCATGCACTCACTTCTCGTGGGTCCCTCCTGCACACAGTTAGGGTGGAGGTGGTGAGGTCTCTCTCAGTGACACACTGACAGCTCTAACAACATCATCAAGGTGACCACTTAGCTGCTTGGCTTATGTAGGACTAAGGTATGACCCAGGATGTGAACTTGGCCAGCTGGGGGCTGTTGAGGCAATGTCTGATAACTGACTAGGCCCTGTGAAGTGGCCGCCTTCTACAGATGAGGAAACGGAGGTGCGGGGTCAGAGTTCTTTCTCACAACTAATACATGAGGCCGAGATGTGAACAAAGCCACCAGGACTGCAAAGCTCCCGTTTGGTCCAGTTAGTTCATCTTGACATTTTCGTCATTCCAAGCAGGTGAAGGGATTGGTTCTAGGACTTCTATGGATACCCGAATCCAAGACTGTCATATCTCTCATGAAAACACTGTACCGCTGTAATCTATGCGTGCCCCTGCATACACTGCAATCATTGAGGCCACTTACACTGCCTATACAATGCCTCCATAACACTTCACTTGCACCAAGTCAGGACACAACAAATACAAGTTTTGTTTCTTACAAATTTCTCCAAAGAATTCTTTCCAGGGCTGGGGGTCAGATATCCTGACAGGGCCTCACATACACTAGGAAGGCTCCAGCACTGAGCTACAGCCCCAGTCTTCATAAGATAGCTGTGAGTACAGACTGCTGAGACTGCGGAGCCGAGGCCCAGGAAGACAGCCCTAGGTTATCTTCAGAACGCCAGCTTCGCTGTTTTACTGGCTGAGTTGGCGTAAGTCTCCTACCCCTCATCCTGAAGCAGACTGACAGCTGGAGTTATCAGGAGCCATCTTCCCTGCTTCCCTACCTAGAAGTCCTCTATTAGCTGGCTTAGCACCTGTCTAAATACCAACTGTGTTAAAATGCATTCTAAGAAAGGTATAGAGCCATAAATCTACAGAGACATTACTCAAACCTTTGTTGGGAAGCAAGTGTACATGACTGACTCCATCTTTTCCTGATTTGCCACAGATGAACCTAAGTCCCAGTTGCACAGCTTTCTGGGTGTCCCTCCCTATTCAGCTGAATGACATGAATAACAAATGATAATACGAGAGCTTGTAGGAAACTGGAAGAAGTATGCCCAGTTCCCACAGCTGGTGCATAGTGTGGGTAACTCCAGGCCATCATCTACCATATTAACCCGTGTACCTGCCCTCACATACCCGTGCCGCTGCCACCTCATCCCCACCCCATCCAGCTCCTCACCGAATGCACAAAGGACTTGAGTAGATGTCTGCTGAGCAGACTCAAGGACGCTGGCTTGGAGAACAGTGTAACATCTGGAGTGCCCTGGAAGGGGAAGAGAGACGGTCAGAGGAGGTCACTAGGAGGTGTGCGTGGCATTGCATGTGTACGGGAGCCTAACCTCCATGAGTGAGCAGTAGAGAAATGGGCCCTGGGAGGTGACAAGGTTGGTACAGAGGCAGCTGGCAATGGTCTGCTGGGTAGCTTGCAGATGCTTCTTGGCGAGCTCCAGACCAAGGTACAGCTTGTCCAGATTACTCCTGAAACAGGACAGATAACGGGCTTACATGCTGCTTGTTGAGTACCATTGCTAAAATACCAATGTTAGATAAACTTTGATTTCTGGTTCAAGAAGGGGCTTAGGGATAAGAATTTATCTTCTCAGCCAGGTAGTGGTGGTGACACACACCTTTAATCCCAGCACTCAGAGGCAGAGGCAGGCAAATCTCTGAGTTCAAGACCAGCTTGGTCTACAGAGTGAGTTCCAGGACAGCCAGGGCTACACAGAGAAACCCTGTTTTAAAAACACAAAACAACAAACAAAAAACAAAAACTATCTTCTTTCTCTCTTGACATGAAAGGAAGGAACAAAAATATGTATAGACAGTGCTGGAGTAAGAGACTGAAGATTCTGGGATCAAAGGAGAAGACTAATGGGTATGGTGGTGCACATTGTAATCCCACACTCAGGAAAACTGTAACTCCAAGGCCAGCCTGAGCTACAAAGCAATATGGAATCTAAGGTTCCCATAGGAGGACCCAAGAGTGTACCTGGAGGCTCCAATAGTGCAGGCTTAGGCAAGAGTGAAGGAAGCGTAAAGAGGCCCACATGTACCCAAAAGAGGGACTTTTATTCTTCTTTCCCAAAAGAGAACGTTCCCCTCTGAATATTTTAAATGAGCCCTTTGGAAAAGTAAGGCTGGCCTTCAAGCAAAACCTCTATGCCCAACAAGCTATGTCCAAACACACAGGGCTCAGCCAAGATTCCATAGTTTCCTTCCTAAATACAAAACATATCAGATTATTTGAGAAAAACTTATGGCCTTAAAAAGAAAATGATCCCGAAGGAAACAGATGGTCAGAGAACAAATGAAACTAAAACGACTCCATCATGTTCTGAGAGATCTGGGTGACCATAACCTTCCTATAACAAGAACAGGATACTATGAAAAAAGGCCAGAAACCAGGAAGTGTTGGCAGAAATGAACACTTTGGGAAGAAATAAAACATTTAGTCAAACGCTAAAGAACAAAGATAAGAAAAGCACCTCAAGATCCATAATGAAATAAACCCAAGGAAAATACAAAGCAAAAACATACAACGGGACATCTTTCTGGGAAGACAGAACACGACTAAGAAGCACTGATGCTGGAGGGTCCAGAAACTAAAGAAGCAACTGTGGAGCTGCAGAGCAGGGTCCACGAACTGAAGTGACTTGTCTGCAAACTGAGCACAACGGGGGACACGAGCTAGAGCAGATCGTGAGAGTATCTGTCAGCGGGCAGGATTGGTCACTGCAAAGAAACAATAATCGAAATGGGTGTGATGGCACAGACAGCAGCCTCAGCACTTGGGAGGCCAAGAAAGGAGGATCATAAATTTGAGAGCAGCCTGAGATATACAGAAAGATAAATAAACAAGTAAAAATTAAAGAACAAGAACAACCAAAAATCAAAAGGACTCCCACACTTTTTTTTAGCAATGTTAGTTGCTGGAGGACAGGGCACAATGGAATCTATAGTCAACAGAAAACTACCTTCAATGAAACCAGAGATCATTTGAGGGTAGAAAAGGGCATTGCGTGACAAAGGACGCAGGATGCCTACTACTACATGTGCTCCCTTTCCCTGAAGGTTATCTGAAATTGTGCTCATACACAACTATGGGGAGAGCAGGCAGCAGGCTTCAGCAGCTGCAGGTCCAAGCCAGGGTAGGAAGGCAGAGGTGCAGGCTCTCCAGGAAAGAGGGAGTAAGAGATGACATGGGGGCTCAGTCACAAGTACTTACCACACGAGTGTGAAGACTTGAATTCCATCCCAAAGACAGCGGGCACATGCCTATAACTCTAGCACTGGGGAGGCAGAGACAATAGGTTGCTGGTCTCAAAGCTAAAGTGAAGTTAATGAAGAAGACACCATGCACACACATACACACACAAAGAGACTACTTATTGAGAGAACTGGGGAGAGGAAGGGGCAGAAAATGGACATGAATAAAGGAAGCAATTAAATTAAATCTTCAAACAGGAGCTGGAGAGTTGGCTCATTGGTTACGAGTCTCATCTAATTTTGCAGAGAACCTGAGTTTGACTCCCAGTATCTACGCAGTGGTCCACAGCTGTTTACAAGTCAGTTCTAGGGGATCTTATGCTCTCTTCTGACATTCGTAGGCACCAAGCATGCATGTAGTGCGCATACAGATATGTAGGCAAAACACTCATACATGTAAAATAAAATTTTAAAAAATTCTAGAAAAAAATAGACCAAACCAAACAATACAGAGGAACTAGATTATAAAAAGCAAACACGTAGGTTCTAAACTTGCAGGAAAACAAATGAACAAGGGACCATCATAAACTCCAAGATACAAGAAAAGTGACAGCAATCTGTCACACAGCCAGCATCACTGTGGGTGCTTGGAGTCAAGCAATGAAGACTCCAGGCAACTGAATGTTAGATAACAAAACTGAGGGGGGTTCTGCCCTGTTCAACAGCACGTAAGTGTAACAGGACACAGTAAACTACACAGAGCCATGCGACAGAGCAGAGAACTTGGTAGAGATTGAAGAGTCAGAGCAGTGTAGCTCCAAGAGTCCACCCAGAGTTTCTGTCTACACTGCCCTTTAAGAGGACAGTGGACAAGAGAGCAGGAGAGGAACGGTAAGAAAAGGAAAGGATGGGGCTGAGTATGTGCACATGTGTAAGACCCTCGGTGTAACCCCAGCATTAAAAAGCAAGAGGAAAGGCACAGGCAGATGGCATGCGCAGGACTGCACTGCTGATGGAGGACTGACCTGTATGTGATCTTTCCCTCCCAAAATGTCAGACTAATGAGTGCAGCACAGGCACAGGGTACATGATAAATACACAAAAATTGCTTGTATCTCTATGTGGTAGCAATGAGAAAACAAAAATGAAATTGAGAAAACATACAAACATTTATGTCAAAATTACCAAGAGATGGGGCTGATGAGATGACTCAGGAAATAAAGGTGCTTGCTGCACCAGGTTGGCAACTTGAGCTCGATCCTCAGAATTGGAAGAGAGCAGACTCCACAGAGCTGTCTTCCATATACATCTCCACCCACCATGCTCGTATACACACAAGAATAATACTTCAAATTTTTCACAAAGTGATTATAAAGTTAATCAGGCAACATTCAGCCAAGTGAAGCAGTGCATGCCTGTAATCCCAGTGGTTGGGAGGCAGAGTCAGGAGGATTAGAAATTTAAGGTCATTCTTAGCTACATATCAAGTTCAAGACCTAGGCTTGAAACTGAGGGATCTACAGATTGAAAACAGGAATGGAAAATAGTAAGGGAAGACTTCTTCAGGGACTGCTGGCTGCTGATCCCAAGGTTAAATTCCAGTTACCTAGAATAGCAAAGATAATCCTTTAAAGAAAAAAAATGGAAGTCATGCTTTCTAGTTTCAAACTCGCTACAAAGTTACAGGAATCAAAACAACGTGGTGCTGGCATAAGGTTAACATTTAGATGATGGAAGAGAACCAACAGTCTAAAATACATCTTTATGCTTATGGCCAACTGATTTTTAACACAAGTGTTAAAATAATTCAATGGTATAAGAAAAAAAATTAAAAAACAAATATTCCTAGGAAAGGTAGGTGTCCACATTAACAAAATAAAGTTGGAAGTCATTGAGACGGCTTAGTGAGTATAAAACCCAATGACCTGGTGGCTGGAGAGACGGCTCAGTGGTTAAGAGCACTGCCCGTTCCTCCAGAGGACCTGGGTTCAATTCCCAGCACCCACATGGCAGCTCACAACTGTCTGTAACTCCAGTTTCAGGGTATCCTATATGACACCTTCGCATCAATGCACATAAAATAAAGTTAAACAAATTATTATTATTATTTTTTAAATATTTATTTTTATTATGTGTACAATAGTCTGTCTGTGTGTATATCTGCAGGCCAGAAGAGGGCACCAGACCTCATTACAGATGGTTGTGAGCCACCATGTGGTTGCCGGGAATTGAACTCAGGACCGTTGGAAGAGCAGGCAATGCTCTTAACCACTGAGCCATCTCTCCAGTCCCTTAAATAAATTATTTTAAAAACAAAAACAAAAAAATCCGCTGACCTGAGATCAATCCTGGAACCCATATGGTGGAAGGAAAGAACTAAATCCTGCAAGTTGTCCTCTGACCTCAGGCACACAATCTGTGGTATCCACGTGCACAGACAATAAATAAATGTAGGAATAAAGTTTTAAAAAGAATAAAGTTGTTGTATGCCTTTTTGTTCTAACCACAAAAATTAACCTCCAAAGAGTTACATACCCAGTGTAAGAGCTAAAATTATAATACACGGAACAGAAAAAAAATTGTGAAATTTTTGTGATTTGGATTTAGAAATGGATCCTTAACAACACCCAAAGCACAAGAAGCAAAAGGAAAATCAGATGATCTGGACACCTCAAAATTAATACCTAACTTACAAATGGGAGATTTGAATAGACAAGCTGCACAAATGGCCCCATCCCCATCAGCACATGGAAGGATGCTCTAAATCATTAGCCTCAGTCACAAACCACTTCAAATCACAGACCACAAGTGTTGGTAAAGACGGAGAAACTGCATCCTTCCTACACTGCTGCTGGGACTGGAGCAGCTATCATGGAAAACAGCCTGGCAGTTCCTCAGAAGGTTAAACCAAGAGCACACATAACCCCACAATTCCACTCCAGCAAAAGACGTGAAAGTCCAACTACAGAAAAACCTGTACAAGATTACAGAAGATCTTAGGAAGGAAGAAAAACCCACGACTATCAGCTAATGAAATGGCACATAAAATGTGGTATATTCATCCAGTGGAATATGATTTACAACAAAGAGAAGTCCTTATAAAAGCTATAGCATAGACACTATAACCACTACACTAAGTGAAAGAAGCCAGATGTGAAGAACTACACACTGCACATCATACAAAAGCCCAGGAGAGCAATCTTCAGAAGCAGTTGTTCAGGGCTAGGAGGGCTGGGTGGTGATGGCTAAGGGGTGCAGAGCTTCTGGGACAATGAAGAAGCTCGAAAACTGCACAGTGCTGGCTGTTGTGCATGCTTTTCTTTGGGGTGTGCTGTACATGTGTGTTGTTTTTTTAGGATAGGATCTGACTATATTGCCCAAACTGGCTAGTTTTCAGCTTTTGAGGTTCCTGCCTCCACCTCCTAGTTCTGAGATTACAAGTAGGCACCACTACTTATGGTTGCACCACACACTTTTAATAAGAAAAGAACTATATCTCAATAAAACTACCCGTTTAGAAAGAGAGAAGGGAAGAAACTGAGGAAACCCAGAAGGCAGGGTCCCATATTTTTTTGTCCTTGCACAAAACCAACGGAAACAACAATTCTATTAAGTTAGAAAAGCAATCTGATTTAGCTTTTTTGTAAAAACCTATGGAATTAAATTTATAATATTTACATAAATAGAGTATTATGGTCCAGTCCCCATGAAGTCAATATTAAAAACAGAGAAGCATCAAGCTGAATATGGTGGTGCATGCTTTTAATCCCAGAACTTGGGAGGCTGAAACAAGCAAATGTCTGTGACTTTGAGGCCAGTCTGGTCTTTTAAGCTAGTTCTAGACCAACCGGGGGTACACAGTGAGACCCTCAAAACAAACTAACAAGTCAACAAACAAACTAAACAAACAAGCAAAAATCAACAAATAACAAAATGAGGAGCAGAATAAGATCACCTTTGACATACAAATGTACCAGAAAGTCACAACTCCAAAACACCAAAACTGGAATGTCCTACTTCAAGATATATTAACAAACCAGAGAATTAGAAGTAAAAGAATTAAAAATGAAGAATTAGAAGAAAAACAGGAGTGAATAACAATGTCTTAACAGAGTCAGAAAGCATAAAAGAAAAGAAGACAATCAAAAAGGGAATGAAAAGACTCAATTCCAGCTCTTGGGAGAGTGGGGCAAAAGGACCATGAATTTGAGGCCAGCCTGGGCTATGTGTTAAATGTGATGCCAGCCTGAGCTACAGAGACTTTATCTCAAAAAAATACAAAAAGGGACCCAAGAAGTAATGAACCTGGAGCAGGGCCAGCAGCTTAGGAACAACAGCTTGCTCTCTGTGGTTGCTGTAGGAGAGCCATTCTCATGCCCAGGGCATCCTTGTGATTGATCTTCTGTGCAGTGTGGGACTAGGGCCAAAGGATGACTGCCCGGATCATGCCCATTACCTGGAGAGGCTATCGAGAGCCTGGATGAAGTGGTCTGTCCCTGAGCTATCCTTCTCAGGATTCTCCATCAGAGACATGGTGGCAAAGACTACGTCGCTGGCCAGGAACTTATGTTTGAACCCAAAATGAATGCTGAAAGTCTGCACACGCATGTCCTTCATCCTGTCAAGGGAGGAAACAATGTGGCTGTCACTCTCAACTTGTCCAGATCAACAGATCACCCTAAAGCTCCTCACAGGTCCCCAAGAATGTGACCAATGCTTAGAGGATGAGGTAGACTAGAACACCCAGCCCCTGCAGCCCACTGTCCTGACCTCAGTTCTTGGCCTAGGGATGAGTAGTACATACCCATCAGGCCTGAGGTGAGCAGGATTCCTGTCTATGTCCTAATGTTAGCTGGCCGGGCAGGAGCCCCCAAGCCCAGGGCCTCAGTGGTGCCTGACTTCTGATTCCAGTAGTCTATCTACATCACAGTCCAAGGATTTAAAGATCTTACACATGCTAGGCGTGTGGTGTACTGAGGAGGCAGAGGCAGGTGGATCTCTGTGAGTTTGAGTCTATCTCAACAAAAAAAAAAAAGAAGAAGAAAGAAAGAAAGAAAAAGAAAAACTCTAAACATTAAGGGCAGTTTAAAAAAGTGCATTTTAGTTTATTTTTTAAAATAATTTTTGTAAAGTTATTATGTGAATGTGTGTCTATGTGCATATATGCCCAAAGAGGCCAGAGGAGGATATAAAATCCCCCTGGAGCTGGAGTTACAAGTAATTATGAACCATCGGCCACAATGTCAGGAACTGGAACTCAGGTCCTCTGGAAGGGCAGTGCGCACTTTAAGAAAAAAAATATTTACTTTCATTTTATGTGCATTTGTGTTTTGCCTGCCTGTATTTTTTTTTTTTTATAAGAACGTTGGAAATCCAGGAACTGGAGTTACACACAGCTGTGAGCTGCCATGTAGGTGCTGGGAATTAAACCCAGGTTTTTTTTTCTTTTTTTTTTTTTTTTGATTTTTCAAGACAGGGTTTCTCCGTAGCTTTTTGGTTAAACCCAGGTCCTCTAAAAGAGTAGTCAGTGTTCTTAACCACTGAGTCATCTCTCCATCTTTTCAGTCCAAGAAGAACTGAATCCAAGATCTCAGAACTTCAGAAACAGTCAAGTTTGAGTTAGTCATAATAGTTTGTACATTCTTGGGGTTTGTTCTTATCTTTGCATCAGTCTAGGTGAACGGCTAAAGCAGAAGCCCTATCTTTAAGAGGCATAATCCAGAAAAGTATTTACCCAAATTTATTTGCAGATTCTTCAATCATTTCCCGCAAATTCTCCTTCAAGGAGACGTCCATGGACTGAAACTTCTGTTTCACTTGTTTCAGTGGAAGCCTGGAGAGAGCATTTGTGTGAGTGAGACTCAGACACCACCAGCAGGGAGGGGGCTTCATGGGTCACGGTGCATGCCCGCCAGGGGTGCCCTGACACTGCATTCAGACCACATACCAGGACACGGAGGAGGAGCTGTACTGTACATCCAAGTAAGTCACAGCTACAGGGCAGGGCAGTCACTCACCCCATGTCTGCAAGGAACTCCTGGAGTCGCTTCTGCCCGTGTACAGACCAGAGCTTGAACCTGGCTGCAGTGTAACTGGTGTTGTACAGGCTTTCGTGGAGGGACCAGTGCTGGTACAGTGCCAGGCGGAGGCTGGGTCCAAGGTCAAGGAGCACAAGTGGTACCCACTGCCCACTACCTGCTTGGAGCCACCAATGGCTTATATCCTTCGGTTGGTACGGACCCACCCAGAATTCTTAATGGACAGCCCTGTTTGTGGGAACCTTTTGTTGGGGCCTTTCTGTGTATCTATGTTGGGGGCTGCTTGAGAGCGGCAGAGACCAGAGCTGCCCAATTCATGGAGGGAGCACCTGAAGTTGAATCATTTCCTCCTTTTGCACCATGCACCATTTTCTCTCTTTGACAGACAAGATGCAGAGTTTGAAAGCCAGCCACTATGGTCACAGCCCCATATACCATAAGAAGCAGAGTAAGCAGCCCAGGTCACTATTTTGGTCTGTTGCCACGGTCTGCCTACCCCAGCCCAACTCTCCCTATTCTTAAAGCCCTTTCTCCATCCCTTCCTGAACTGGCCCTTCACCAACTACAGCCCCTTGAGTACACACAGACCCCATCACAGGGTCTCCTCTACAGGGATCAGGCTAGCTCTGCAGTCTTGCTGGAGCCTTGCTACTGCTCCATTGGATACTTGGTGTTTCTTGTCCTCATCAGTGCCCTTCCTTCCCAGTCCTGGGGCCCAGGGACTGGGCAAAGCTGTCCACTTTGCTTCAGCTCTCAGTAGCCTCCCACATGACCCAGACACAATCTGTGGCCAGCAAATACACCATAAACACACTGCTTATAGGAGGACAGGGGCAGCTCTATCACCAGAGTGATGGAGCAGAAAGCACCTACTGAGCAACATGCAAGTGGTGAGTGCTGCCTCAGACCCAGGGCGCCGAGCTGCAAAGATACTCATACTCAAAAGAGATCCGGGTGCAGTCTACAGAGAGCGTGTTCTCCTCTGCCTCATTCCGGTGGTTATGCCGGGACACGTGACGTTGCAGGATACCAATATCAGTCACATACTTCATTCTGGAAGAAAGCATGACAGGCTGAGCCAGCTCTTTCCCCAACTCAGGAGCCTCCCCACCAAACTGCTGTTCCTGAATGAGGATCGAGGAAGCTTGTTTAGGTATAAACCAGCCAGCCAGGGATTGACAACAGAGAGAGAAGGGCAGGGTAGCCTCTGGCCAGGCTATCTCCCATCTTGAGGTAATAAGACACCTTTTGTGAGCATCATGGAGGGGGCTGGCTACTAGCCATACAAGCAATTAGATCCCCATAACAATGATCCACACAGAAAGTAGACCGGCACATGTATCAACAGCAAGTGCAGATGGGGTAGGCAGACCCCACTGGGATGAGCCACAAACCATGATGGTGACAAGAAGGTCTCATCTGAGGCCACCAGCAGGGGAAGTTCCTAATGCTGTATGCACTATCATTTCTAAATGTCACTCACATGCTTTCCCTATGCCATCCTTTTTAAACAAAACTATTTATTTTTAAGGTGTCTTTAAGCCTGCAGCCTCCCAACACGGGTGCCGTGCTGAGAACTGAACTCAAGTACTCCATAAGAGCAGCAGGCGCTCTTACTGCTGAACCATCTTCCTAATGCCTCCACGCCATCCTTAACAGGGAAGGACTGAGGCAGAGCAAGGCCGGAGGCCGGCTCAAAGAGGCAATCCAAGCAACAGAACTGTGACTTCAGCTTGAGTTCTTTAAACTTCCTGGGCTACCTAGAAGGCCTTATACACAGTGGGGGATTCCGAAAACTGTGCAAGGAAGAAGGTGAGCAGTTGAAGGTGATGCTTAGGGACATTCGTGGGGTCTCCTGAAGAGGGTTAGAACTGCAGGCCTGACCTGTTCATTCATGTCCTACTTGGTATCTAGGAGGCTGAACTGCCTACGGGAGGCAGAGAGCTATTACTTTCCCCAGTTCACAGAGTCCAGAAGGGAGCGCACCACACTCACAGAGGACCAGCCCTTCTTAACCCTGCTTACCTTTTGAGAGCAAACCCATTCTCCCTGCCAGGACCCCTAGGCCTTCACTTTCTCTTTCCTTACTTCTTCCATGCATCCACGTCTCCCCCGAACCTCTAACATGCATGGGCTACTTCTTATTACCTGCCTCTAGGACACAGAATAATGAAGTCAAACAAATCCTTCCTCCCATTGTTGGCTCCGCCCAGTGGACTTCACAGGGTGATAAAGAGGCCAGGCTAGGCCAGAAGTAAAGACAGAGAACTGCTACTGTGTCCAAGAGCCCAGGCAAGGAGAAGAGCCACCCTTCTCCTCCTTCTCCATAAGCTTTTCAATGACATTGCCTCCCATCTCCTCATGACAAACTCAGGGGCTGCCACATAGCACAGAACTGTCCCCCAAACTGAGGGCATCCTCCTTACTGAGTGATCTTGTCGTGCACCCACTGGTCCGTCAGTCCAACAATGGCCCACCTGGAAGAAAAGCAGAAGATGACGGTCAGCCATAAGCTGCCTGTGCTTGGTAGGCTATGTGCCATGGAGCCAGCTGACATGAGGGACAACCCAGGCTCGACATTCCCAGCAGTGTCTTGTTAATATGGCCTCCCAACTCACCGTGCCCAGCCCAGGATCTGTAAACTATCAGTCTTTGGGCTTCTTTTCTACTGAAATATTTGACTTTGAAATATTGACATTTTGAAATTGTGCCTTACATCTTAATGAACAGGATATCTTACACAAGGTTTTTCCATAAGGTTAGGCTTCCAGTTCTAGGGCAAAGCTTAGGTAGACATAAAGTATAAATAGGTCAGACAGAAGCCACCAGTGTAAACAAGTGACGTAAAGAACCCATCATGGGTCAGACAAGAAGGCATTAGGCCGTCCATCCAGTAAAAGAAGTATCCTATGTAAGGTACACTGTGTAATCCCAGGCCCAGCCCTCTCCAGTTCTTGTCAAGACTGGTTGCTACCAGCTTAGTAGGAAACTAATTTAGCTTGAATACCAAAGCAATGTGGCCAGCAGGTCCCTGTCACGGGTACAGGAGCCCTGCCTCACCTAACTGTAGGATCTTTTCATGTTAGACTCCAACTCAGTACTCAGCACTAAGCGACCTGACTGGGGCAGTGGGCGGGCAAGTGGCCAAGTAATGGCACAGAGTATAAGAATGAGAGCTGAGACCTGGTGAGGCAACAGAGCAGCATCCTTGCATCTGAAGAATGGTGGAGCACCCTTGGGCTTAGAGGTGGCCCTGCAAAGTACTAGCCTATCCTGGTTCTTTTTTTTTTTTTTTTTTTTTTTTGGTTTTTCGAGATAGGGTTTCTCTGTGGCTTTGGAGCCTGTCCTGGAACTAGCTGTGTAGACCAGGCTGGTCTCGAACTCACAGAGATCCGCCTGCCTCTGCCTCCCGAGTGCTGGGATTAAAGGCGTGCGCCACCATCGCCCGGCTTATCCTGGTTCTTTGTAGACCCGTGTAACTATCACAGTGGTGATCAGAGTCGAGGGGCCTTGGCAGACTGCACAGAAAACAAGGACCACAAACAAAGGGCCAAGTAAGTGGAGCCAGGTCAGATTTACAAGCTGCTTCTCATGTATAAAGACCAGATTTTACTTCTGGATTAACCGAGTTGGCAGTGACTGGCAGGCCCATTGGTCTGTGTGTTCAAGGCCCTGGTCGCAGTCTCCAGAGAGAAATAGCAGGCAGGGACAATTCTGCACTGGACTGTACCAGTGCCAGGGCAGCAAGGATGTCTAATAAGGTCTATCTTACTCAAACCTCAAATTAAAGTACTTATAGGACAGAAGACTAAGCAATAGGGTGGAGACAGGAGCTGTACTGGAGCCTCATTGTTCTCTGTAAGGTTGTATGAGTTTCCTAGCTTCACACTCAACCCCAAGAAACCTAGGGTTATAAATTATTCCGGGGAGGGGCTGTACCTAACATTCCTGGTGGAAGCAAGGGGCTGTCATGTGACACTGACGTTTGCTGGTGGCACGACTCCCAACATGGATGCTGCAGAGTGTACAGGAATGTGTGTGTGTGTGTGTGTGTGTGTGTGTGTGTGTGTGTGTGTGTGTGTGCTACATACCACAGCATGTCATTCAGGTCCTTGGACATCATCCATGCCAGGTCAAACATCACCATGGCTGACTGCAAGGAAGCAGAAAAGTCTGAAGCCAAGTCACTGAGTTCATAGAAGGGGCACTACAATGGGACAGTTCTAAGTCAAGGAGCCCAGCCACGGCCTGCAGATCAGGGTACTCAGGCTTCTTTCCGGTATGTGAGGAGAAAGTCCCCATCAGAGTGAAGGAAGGAAGACTGAGTAATTCCACTGACCCGAACAGTAGTCTCTGCTGTCTAAAGACACTTGTATCTGTGCTTTCATCACGCAGCAAACGAAGAGTGGAAAGAAAGTGCCACCCAGCGGGGAGCCCAGGCACAGCACTGTGAGGAGACCTCTGTGCACTTATAGGTCATCTCAAGGCTAGGATGAGAACATAGGTCCGGAGGCCCTATTGTCTGAATATCCACACTGACTGCACCTGCATCCTTCCTGCTTGGAGACAGGCTCCAATTCATCCCCAGAGAGGCCAGATGAGGCAGGGCTCTGGTTCTGGTCACCAGGATATTAAAGTGGGAGGGGCTTCTGGACTCCCCCTTAAGGCCTTTCAGGGACAGAAGAGGTAAACAGGCTGAGTGGTGAGAGACTGTGAAAGTATCTGACCAGCACACTGAGTGTGAACATATCCTCCAGAGAGAACAATTTCAAGGGAATTGTCCGCTTGTCTGGAGAAAGTTTCTAGCTTGTCAGTTCCCTCCCTAACCCACTGCAAGGGCTGAGCAGATAGTCAAAGGATGGCAAACCTTGACTACAAAGGAGACAAGGGAAATATAACATCAAGAGTCCAAGGTCTAAGAGCAAATTTGAAGACTGAATACAGAATTTTTATTGAAAACAAATTTGATTTGTACTGAGCATATATCACTTTTGCACTATCAAAAAGTAAACAGAAAAATCTTAAGTCAAATTAACATATGCTAAGAACCATATACCTTCTAGAGCTACTGAAGGCCCTAAATTCTGGACAACACTAACAGAGCCTAGCCATAGGCTTTCCACACTAAATTCTATTTAAAAATCAGATGTGCCACTGTAACTCTACAGTTTAATCTTCTCACACAGATATTAATACAGATTACTTATTTATTTTGAGGTAAGTCTTATTATATAGCTCTGGATTGCCTGGAACTTGCTAGGTAGATCAGTCAGGCCTTGAACTCAGAGATGTGCCTGCTTCAGACTCCTAAATGCTGGGATTAAAGGTGTGTGCTACTGTGCCATTGTTAAGGCAGTTTAGCATAAACTAAAGTCCTCTGAAAGGAGGGAAGCCTCAATTGAGAAAATGCCTCAGTAAGATCCACAAGCCTATAGGGCATTTTCTTATTTAGGGATTGATAAGAGAGAGCCTAGCCCATTGTGGATGGGGCTATCCCTGGTCTATGTATTCTAAAGCAGGTTGAGCAAACCACGAGGAGCAAACACTCTTCCATGGCCTCTGCAACAGCTCCAGCTCCCAAATTCCTGTTTTGGGTCTTTGTCCTAACTTCCCTCAGTGATGCCCATTCCTCTCCAAGTTTCTTTGGTCATGGTGTTTCATCATAGCAATAGTAACCCTAACTAAACAGCTACCACACCCAACTTAATCTGTATTTTTAATGATCTGTTTGCCTGCACGTGTCTGTGTAGAACACGCGTGCCTGGTGCCCACAGAGAACAGGGGAAGGAGACAGCTTTCTGGACCTGGATCATGGACAGCTGTGAGCTGCCATGAGGTGCGGGAACCAAACCCGGGTCCTCTCTAAGAGAACTTGCTGCTCTTATTTGTTGAGCCGTCTCCCTAGCTCCATTACTTTGTATTTTTGATGATGAACATAAAGAACAGCTGCAGGCAGTTACATGGCATGAGGGTAGACTACCCGAGCAACTGCCTCTGAGAGGAGTGGAGGTGCTCTCTACTTGAGTGGGCACACCCAACACTGCAAAAACAAGACAAAATAAGCAGTATTCAATACATCCATCTTGCCCAACATTCTAACTTTGCTACACCACCCTGTGAGCACGCTTGGTTCCTCTGGAACTTCTGGCTGATTAGATGCTTGAGACCACTATGACTGTGAGGCACAATCTGAGAGCAGCCCAGAAAAGTTCAAAATTCAGAATGTAAAGCACAGAGAAAACACACTTTCTCTCTGAGATAGGGTTTCTCTTTGTAGTCCCAGTTGCCCAGGAATTCACTCTGTAGACCAGGCTGGCCTCAAACTCAAGAAATCTGCCTGCCTCTGGCTCCTGAGTGCTGGGACTAAAGGTATGCACCACCATGCCTGGCTTTACTTTATGAAATGAAATTTTGCTTGATTCAAGAATTAAAAACTAACTGGAAAAGTGTCGGAGGGTAGCTCACTGGTGAGCACCTTTCTAGCAACAATTGAGTGCTAGGTTTGATCCCTAGCACTACAAAAGCCGAGAGGAAAACCAGAAATTATTATTATTATTATTCACAAAGGGGGAAGGATTTATCTTGGATTGCAGTTTCAGTCACCACAGTGGGAAGGACACAGCAAAGCAAAACAGCTCAAGTCAAGGCTCCCAGGAAGCAAAAGGAATCCACTATGGTCTTTAATCTTGGTAGGCACAGTAGTGTATAACTACATTCCCAGGGAGGCAGGAGGGTCACTTGAAGCCAGGAGCTCATGGCTATCAGAGCTGTATAAGAGGTCCTTGTTGGGGGCTGGAGAGATGGCTCAGAGGATAAGAGCACTGGCTGCTCTTCCAGAGGTCCTGAGTTCAATTCCCAGCAACCACATGGTGGCTCCCAACCATCTGTACTAAGATTGCACCCTCCTCTGGCGTGCGGGCAGAATGTTGTATACATAATAAATAAATAAATCTTTAAAAAAAAAAAGAGGTCCTTGTCTCAAAAAAATTTGATTTCTACTGAGTATGTATCACTTTTGTTCCACCACAAGTTAGTAAATAAATAGAAACATAAGGTGAACCATCAGAGTACACTGGGAAACACCCATTCTATTCAGTTTCCAGAGAAGGAGGAGTGGACAGCTCAGAGACGCAGTACCACCACCCAAAGGTACAAGTTGGGGAGATGCAGCTCAAGCCAGATTCTTCTGGCTGTAAAACCTTTGCTCTTTTACATTCTAGGACACTGCCCCCTAGAGTCAGAACTTTGCAGTGCGTTAGGTCTATTCCTACTTACCGATGTCCCATAATATTCATACTGCTCGTAATCAAAGAGGATGTCTTTCCTGAAACAACACAAAATGGTGTCTGGCTAGAGGTGGCAAGACAGGAAGGCAAACATTTTAAAAAGGCTAAAATTTTAGTTAAAAAAAAATTAAATCATGGTACCATTTGTTTTCACTTACTGATTCTTTCGCAGGATATACACATATATTTTAGGCAGGTCTGGTCTCAGAATCTTGAGAAATTATCTCAAAGCAATTCAAAAGAACAAGAAAGACACACTAGTGTGTGAATGGAAAAAAGAAATAAAAAAGGAAGAATGGCTGCTCCTAGGTATGGTAAAGGAGAAAGTTTATTGGAGATAAAGGAAGAGCATAGGCAGAGGAAAGAGCATCTGGGAGAGTCCAGCGTGGACGTGACCAGGCTGAGATGAGTCATGTGGTGAGGGAAGGAAGGGAAAGCCAGACCAAGAAGCCAGGAAGGTATAGGGTAGACGAAAGGGGCCAAGTAACCAAAATGGTTGGATTATATAGGGAAGGGCAGCCCAGCCCCTGGGCTGGAGAGTACAGGGTAGGGGGCAGGGTATGCTACAGGTAGGGACTGAGGATGCTGAGAGAACCTGGCAGTCAGGTCTGCTCTGATATGTTAAATAAGCACCACAGCCAGTCATTCGTCCAGGGTTTGAGACCCAAAACTGTGTACACAATGTTATTTAACTGTAAACTTATTTGCAATGGTAAAATGGAGAAAAGGGCCAGATGTGGTGATACCTGTAGTAACAGTGCCCAGTAGGCTATCACAGGAGACTGAACAGTTGAAGGCCCGCCTGGGCTACATGGTAAGGCAATGTCTCTAAATAACCAAATAAATGAACAAAAAAGCTCAGGGATGGGTCAATAAAGGATACTGCTATCCAAGCATAAGGAACTGAGTGTGGGTCCCCAGCACCCACATAAAAAGCTAAGTGTTGCGTGTACTGGGGTCAGGAGCAGGGAAGCAGAGACAGGGGACCCCCAAAACTCACAAGCCAGTCAATCTAGCCAAACTGATGATCCCCAAGCTCAGTGAGAGACCTTGCCTCCAAAAAATTAAGTGAAAAGTAATCAAGAAAACCCTTGAATATATCACAGCCACAACTACAGCGGAAACCATTTGCTTCACCAGAGGCCAGGTGGAAAACCAGAGCCCCAATTAAATGCCCTAACCCCCACCATCATACTGCCAACACTCTCAGTTCCTATCCACTCTACCCCAAACCTCCCCTCCCTCCTTGTCAATGTGCCCACCCAGCATATGCCAATCACCACTCTGTCACCATATCCTGGCTCTGAACTGCTGCAGAGAACCCTCTGCTACATCAGAGGCCACCTGGTCACCAGAAGTCTAGCCCCCAACTCTGATGAAGACCCTCTACTCAACCATAGGCCACTTGGGCCAGAAGACTAGAGAGGAAACAGAAACCAAGGAACAAAACATCCATACAACAAAGACAAACTCAGAAATCGGCACCTAGACCTATAATTTCCGCAAACCCAGATGCCTAGATGCCAGTGTAAGAACACAATCAATGACAGCCAGGGCAACATGGCACCACCAGAGCCCAGCTATTCAATAACACCAAGTCCTGGATATTCCAACATAGCTGAAGCACAAGACAATTTTAAAACCAACTTTATAATGAAAGTCGTTTGTAAAGAGGAAATTAATAAATCCCTTTTAAAAGACCAAGAAAAAACAATAGAAGGAAACAAATAAAACTGCTCAAGACTCAATAATGGAAATAGAAGCAACAAAGAAAATATAAACTGAAGGAATTCCGGAAAAGGAAGACCGGGGTAACTGAACAGGAGCTACAGAATGCAGGACATGGAGGAAGAGAGTTTCAGGCTTTGAAGATACAATAGAAGAAACAGATAGATAGGTCAAAGAAAATGTTAAATCTAAAAAATTCCTGAAAGAAAACATCCAGAAAATCTGGTACATCATGAAAAAATCAAATCTAAGAATAATATGAATAGAAGTATCCCAGCTCAAAGGTCCAGAAATTTTGTTTTTGTTTTTTTGAGACAGGGTTTCTCGGTGTAACAGCTCTGCTGTCCTTGAACTTTCTTTGGAGACCAGACTCACAGAGATCTGCCTGCCTTGGCCTTTGGAGTGCTGGGATTAAAGGTGTGCACCACCATCAACCTACTCAGAAAAATTATTTATTTTTGGTTTTTCAAGACAAGGTTTCTATCCTTGAATTCACAGAGATCTGCCTGCCTTTGCCTCCTGAGCGCTGGGATTAAAGGCGTGTGCCACCACCGCCCAGCCAGAAAATATTTTAAACAAAATAAGAGAAGAAAAACTTACTAACCTAAAAAAAGATACAAGAAGCATACTGAACACAAAATAGATTGGAAGTCCCCTCACCATATAATAATCAAAACACTAAGAAAGAATATTAAAAGATGCAAGGGAAAAAGACCAAACAACATGTAAAGGAAGACCTATTAGAATGACCCCTTGACTTTTTAATGGTGACTCTAAAAACCAGAAGGGCCTGGACAGATGTCCCGCAGACTCTAAAGTCAAATTTAAACAAATATCAAGCCCTACAGAAAGTACTAAAAGGAAAACTTCAACCCAAGGAGGGTAGCTACACCCATGAGAACACAGGAAATAAATAGTTTCACACCAGATAAACCAAAAGGGTGTACACACCCACCCACACACTCTATTACCATTACCACTACCAACAACAAAATAACAGTAATTAACAATCATTGGCCATTAATATTTCTCAATATCAATAGACTCAATTCCCCAATAAAAAGACAGAGACTAAAAGAACAGATGTGAAAACAGGCTCCATTCCTTCTGTTACATACAAGAAACACACCTCAACATCAAAGATAGAAATTACCACAGAGAAAAAGGTTGAAAAAGATTTTCCAAGCAAATAGACCTAAGAAACAAGGTGGTATAGCTATCCTAATATTTAACAAAATAGATTTCGAACCAAAATTAATCAAAGGAGATGGGGAAGAAGATTTCATACTCATTGAAGGAAAAATCCACCATGATGATCTTTCAATTCATAACATCCATGCCCTAAATGAAAGAGTACCCGTATCTGTAAAGGAAACACCACTAAAGTTTAAATCACACACCAACCCTCACACATTGACAATGGGAGACTTCAATACACCACTCTCACCAATGGGCTGATCATCCAGACAAAAACTAAACAGAGAAATACTGGAGCTAACAGATGTTATGAACCAAATAGACCTAACAGATATTTAATAAAACATTACACCCAAACACACACACAAATACACCTTCTTCTCAGCACCTCACAGAACATTCTCCAAAACTGACCATATACTCAATCACAAAGCAAGTCTCAACAGATATAAAGAAATTGAACTAATCCCTTGCATCCTACCATTGTTTTTTTTTTTTTTTGTTTTTTGGTTTTTTTTGCTTTTTTTTTGTTTTGTTTTGTTTTTTTGAGACAGGGTTTCTGTGTGGTTTTGGAGCCTGTCCTGGAACTAGCTCTTGTAGACCAGGCTGGTCTCGAACTCACAGAGATCCACCTGCCTCTGCCTCCCAAGGGCTGGGATTAAAGGCGTGCGCCACCACCGCCTGGCCATGCCACCATTGTTTAAAGCTGGATTTCAACAACAGAAACAGAAAGCCTACAAACTCATGGAAACTGAACAACTCTCTGAGTTACCACGGGTCAATGAAAATGAATGCACAACATACCAAAACTTATGGGACACAGTGAAAGCAGTGCAAAGAAGAAAATTCATAGTACTAAATGTCTATATAAAGAAATTGAAGAGATCTCATACTAGTAATTTAATAGCACATCTAAAGCTCTAGAACAAAAAGAAGCAAGTCCACCCAAGAGAAGTAGATGGCAGGAAAAAGTTAAACTGAGGGCTGAAATCAATAATGTAGAAACAGAACAATACAAAGAATCAATGAAACAAGGAGTTGGTTCTTTGAGAAAAATCAACAAGATAATCAAACCTTTATCCAAACTAACTAAAAGATGGAGAGAGAATATTCAAATTAACTAAATCAGAAACAAAAAGAGGGACATAACACCAGATACAAAGGAAATGTAAAGAATACTCCACAAAGTTGTAAAAATCTAAAGAAATAGATAATTTTCTTGATAGATACCACTTACCAAAGTTAAATCAAGATCAGATAAACAATTTAAATAGGCCTACAACCCCTAAGGGCCTATAAAGCCCAAGGTCGGATGATTTTAGCCCAGATCCTACCAGAATCTTTCAAAGAAAAGCTAATGCCAATACTCCTCAAATTATTACATGAAATAGAAACAGAAGGAAAATTGCCAAATTCATTTCATAAGGCCACCCTGATGCCCAAAATAGACACAGATTCAACAAAGAAAGAGAATTATAGACCAATTTCCCTCATGAACATAGATGCAAAAATACTCAATAAAATACCCAAAAACTAAATCCAAGAAAACATCAAAAAGATCATCCAGCATAAGAAGGAGGTCTTCATCCCAAAGAGAGCTGATTTCAACATATGAAAATCAGTCAATGCAATCCACCATATAAACAAAGACATGATCATCTCATTAGATGCTAAAAAAGCCTTTGACAAAACCCAATACCCCTTCATGATAAAAGTCTTGGAGAGATCAGGGACACAACAAACATACCTAAACAAGGCAATTTACAGCCAACATTAAATTAATAGAGACTCAAAGCAATTCCACTAAAATCAGGAACAAGATAAAGCTGTCAACTCTCTCCATATCTACTCAATAAAATAGATGAAGTTCTAGCTACAGGATTAGGCAACTGAAGGAGATCAAGGGAATAGAAATTGGAAAGGAAGAAGTCAAAGTATCTTATTTGCAGACGATATAATATATACATAAAATGACCCTAAAAGTTCTACCAACAAACTCCTAAAGCTGATAAAGACCTTCAGAAGTGGCTGGATACAAGATTAACTAAATAATCAGTAGCCCTCCTATATACAAATGACAAATGGGCTGAGAAAGAAATCAAGGAAATAATACCCTTCACAATAGCTATAAATAATATAAAACATCTTGTGGTAACTCTAACCAAGCAAGTAAAAGACTTGTATGACAAGAACTTCAAGTCTTTGAAGAAAGAAACAAATGTTTTAATATTTATTTTATGAGTATGAATATGTACCCAGAAGGTTTGATGCTTGTGAGCCACCACGTGGGTGCTGAGAACCAAACCCAGGTCCTCTGCAAGAGCAACAAGTACTCCTAATCACTGAGCCATCTCTTCAGCCCCTTGTTTCATTTTTTGAGTTAGGGTATGATTAGGTGGCCATAGCTAGCCTGGAACTTGCAGAGAACCACCCGCCTCTGTTTCCCAAGGGCTACGATTAAATGGGTAGTGTATATCACCACAGCCTTAAACACTAAGCAGTTCTAAAAACTGTTCAGAAGTACAAAAATCTGTGACTTGAGGATGTGGCTCAGACCACAAAAATCGGTCATGGTGGCACACACCAATAATCTCCTGTAAACCCATCAATAGAGAGGTAGAAAATGGTTAAAAGTCATCCTTGACTGCACAGCAAGTTTGAGGCCAGCCTGAACTACACGAGACCCTTGTCTCAATATCAAACAAACAAAAAATGAATTCATTTATGAATATAAAAAGTGATTATAGCCGGGGGTGGGTGGGCTGGAGAGATGGCTCAGTGGTTAAGAGCACAGACTGCTCTTCCAGAGGTCCTGAGTTCAATTCCCAGCAACCACGTGGTGGTTCACAGCCATCTATAATGAGATCTGGCGCCCTCTTCTGGCATGCAGGCACGCATGGAAGAAATGCTGTACACATAATAAATAAATAAATCTTAAAAAAAAAAGTGATTATAGCCACGTATAGTGGCACATGCCCATACTTTCAGCACCTGGGAAGCTGCAGGTAAATCATAAGCCAAAGCCAGTTTGGGCTATACAGTGAGATCTTGTCCCAACCATTTTAAAGAGAAAGTGCAAAATTAGATGTATAGATTGATAGTAAAATATGCACAAATATTGATAATTCAGAGAAATTCAAAATGTTCCAGAAAATAATTCAGCAAAGAAATTCAAACAGCTTAAACTGCAGTCAGCTCATGGATGGTTTTCCACTTATCCATCCTTACACTTCCAGAAATGGCCTGACATTGTCTTCTATAGGAGGGCAGTCTTCTTTCCCATGGCTGGTAGGCAGAACCTTCAGCTGGACCAAGAGGATGCCAGCTAAGACCTTTAGCAAGCAATTCCTCCTATGCCCGGTTCAAACAGACAGCTACATGATTACTTCAAGTTAGGATGACCATTCTAGCATTTTCATCTCAAAGCACCTCAGCTTTTTTACACATACAATAAGAGCAATTATAGGTAACTTAGTTTCTGCTCATATTTTTTTGTTTTCTTTTTTTTTCTTTGGCTGTCCTGGAATGTCACTTGTAGACCATGTTGGCCTCAAACTCACAAAGATTTGCCTGCCTCTGCCTCCTGAGTGCTGGGATTAAAGGTATACACCACCATGCCCAGCTCTGTTCATATTTTTTTCCATGAGAAGTTTTATACAATTGGCAGGTATCTTCTCTTCCTAACAGAAGGGCCTGGACTGAGGAGACGGTCCCGTCATTCTAGGAACCCAAGGACAGTACACAGGGTGACTCAAGGTGGTTTTCAGGCAATGGTCACATACTCCAATGTGACTGACCCCAAGATTCTTATTTTTTCTTTCTTTCTTTTTCATTTTCAGACAGGGTTTTTCTGTGTGACTGGTGTAGGAGGTCCTTCTGTTTATGTGTTGCTTTCATTGGTTAATGAATAAAGAAACTGCCTTGGCCTACTTGATAGGACAGAACTTAGGTAGGCGGGGGAAGACAGAACTGAATGCTGGGAGGAAAAAATGCAGAGTAGGAGAGAGACACCATGGAGCCGCCAAAATCAGACATGCTGAATCTTTCCTGGTAAGTCACTGCCATGTGGCGATACATAGATTAATAGAAATGGGCTAAATCAAGGTGTAAGAGTTAGCCAATAAGATGTTAGATTAGAGCCAATAGGCCAAGCAGTGATTTAATGAACACAGTTTCTGTGTGGTTATTTCGGGGCTAAGCTAGCTGGGCAGCCAGGAAGAACAAGCGGCCCAGCTCCCGGCAACACCCCTGGCAACACGTAGCCCTGGCTGTCCTGGGGTTAAAGGTATGCACCATCACCACCCTGCAGCCCCAAGATTCTTAACTAAGGCAATGTGGCATTCAGGAAGCACTAAAGGTACTGAGGTCCACAGAGTCTAGGCTCCTGCACCACAGAGCTGCTTCATGGGACTCACCTCCGGGCCTCCCACTCTCTTCGTTGCCTCCTCTTTGTGGTTCGTGCCAGAATCTCCTGAAAAAGTGACAAAGGAAAAATGTGGTGGTTTGAATGAGAATGGTTCCCAATTGGTTGAACTGTCTGGGAAGGATTAGCAGGTGTGACCTTATAGAAGAAGGTGTGCCACTGGGGGTGGGCTTTAGGTTTCCAAAGCCTACTCCAGTCCCAGTGTGCTCTTCCTGCCCCCTACTTGCAGTTAAGAATGAAGTTCTCAGCTACTGCTCCAGTGCGAGCCTGCCTGCTGTCATGTTCCCTGCTGCGGTGATGAAGACTAAACCCTCTGCAACCATGAGCTCTAAATTAAATGTTTTCTTTTATTAGCTGCCTTGGTCATGTTGTTTTGTCACAGCAATAGAAAAGAATCTAAGACAAAAAGGTTAAGCTTGACAAGGCACACTGAAAGAAGCCCTAGGCATCGACTCCCTGAAGGAGACTGCAGAGTTTGTCCATGATCCGAGTCCAGCCTATACCTGGAAACCTGAAGAGCTGAGGAAGAAGATGGCTGGGTCACTTGGGCTCCAGAACCTGGCACACAAATACTGAAGAGCATAGGCTTTCTTCACAGGTGTGCCACACAACACTCACTCAGCATCTGGCCACTCTACCTATCTGGCATCCAAAATACCCAGCTATTATAGCCAGGAAGATGGAGCTGTGCTATCCCCAGTGCCTGCTAGACATACCTAAACCCTCAGACATTATAGAAACTAAGTATGATTCCAAGGTGGGAGGGTACGCACGGCAGTTAGGGGACTTCTAGACATACCTAAACCCTCAGACATTATAGAAACTAAGTGTGATCCCAAAGGTGGGAGTGTAGACACGGCAGTGAGGGACCTCTATGTGCCCTGGTTTCCATTTTTGGCTCACCCAGACTTGAAGGCCAAGAAGCTGCCAATTTGGGCACACCAACAGGAAGGAGAAGAATAAAACGCCCAACAAAAGCTGCCTTATCCGGGGATGGAGGTGGGGGTGAGCAGGGCTTACATAGTGAGACCATGTCTCAAAAAGAACAAACAAACCACCCCAAAACCACAAATTCCCATAAAAAGTCAAAGGAAGCTCACACAGAATAAACTCAAACTTCTGATACACACACACGCACACACACACACACACACACACCAAACAGCAAACAAACAAAAAAATCCCTTATGTGTATGGGAAAGCAGAACAAATGACTGGATGTCTTATCAGAAGCCATGGAGGCACAGACATACAGGCTCAGCATTCAGATGGACAGGAATCAAAGTCTGAGGCTAACCTGGATTATACTGCAAGACCCTGTCTCAAAAATAAAACCTAAGTCAGGGGAAGATTATGCTTCCATGAGAAAAAAACCAGCAAGTCTGCCAGAAAGTGAAGGGATGGATAGAAGAAAAACAAGAATAATGAGGTCTGGAGACAGCAGGCTACTTTAGTTTTGAAGGACTCTGACCTGTCTCGGACTGACCATGCCTTGAGTGTCACAAATATGGCCAGAAAGGGTTCCATTAAAGCAATTCCAATTGTGCCACAAAGATCAGGAGGCACGGGCTTCTTCGACAATAATGCTGAACAGAAGAACAAAATGCAGCTGTCCACTCTAGAGGGACAGTCCCCACCTGTCTGCTGTCCTTCAGCCAGAGGAAGCCCGTGCTGCGCAGATCCCTCCCACTGGCCAATTAAACCACAAAAATGTCTTTCCTGGAGTGTTTACACAGAGCAGGCCAAGGAATCACAGACACACTATACCGTTCTAATAACCACAATGAGCAACACTGTGGGGAAGCAGATATTTAGTGTTTCTCCATGGTGATTTTTTTCTTTGAATATTTGCTACCTTTTTTCTACATAGGTCTAAACTGACTTAAATTTCATTTCCTCTCCTAGTATCCTCCTGTAAGATAAGACACAGCTCAAATAACTCCAGAAATCTGCCTGAGGCCACAGACACAGGGAATAGGAGTCAGAGTCTGTACCCAAACCTAATAACTCCTCCACTCCCCACTGCCTGGTACCCCCAGCTGTGCCCAGGCCTAGAATGCCACACCTGGCTCACACATACCTCTCCTAACTGTGCTTCCAGCAGGATGCCCATCCAGCCCAGACATACCTCTTCTAACCGTGTACGCTTCTCAGAAGGCTCTGATCCATCACTGTCACTTCCTGAGAGATCTTCATCCTCTGCCTCATCCCTGAAGATGTCATCATAGGCAGGAACCTCAAGGTCGTCCTCCTGTTTAATGAGCAATTTGATCTAGGGAATAAAAAAAAGGAATCAATTTTTTCTCTCCTTGCCAGAAAACAATTTCTCATGATGCTCATGTAGAATCTCACTCTGGCTTCTAAGCTTTCTGCACATTCAGACAGCACCCGTCTAAGAAGAGTCCAGGCTTTTCTGTGCCACTCAGTAAGGCACTACCGCTGTCCCGCATGGCATGCAGAAATTATGAAACTAAGTTTTGAAAAGCATTTACAGTCTATTTTAAATCCGGGCAACATTTCTTTCTTATGCTACACATAAAAAAAAAATGTTCCTTTTGATAGAGGGTATGAAAATGTTGCTACAGTTAGCTAACTGGATATGGTTTATCCCCCAAAGGATCCACCAAGCCAGAAGCTTGCTGCCTGTGTAGGGTGTTGAGTAGAGCCATTTAAAGGTGGGGTCTGGAAAGTGTTAGGTCAGTCAGGGCTCTCCCCTTACTGACGCAGTAACACCATCTCTCGGAAGTGTGTCAGGTCTCGTAGAGACCTAGTCTCCATGTGCAGGATGGTTATAAAACTTCCTCAGCTTGCTCTGTTGTTTCCTGTCTAACCATGGAATGTTTCTCACTCTCCCCCACACTCCCTCTATTGGGAAACCATTCCCCATAGGGGTCTCACAAGAGCTCAGAGGATGTTTGCACCCTGCTCCTGAATATCGAGGACAGTAAGTTAAATGTAACTTTTACCTATGAAGAAGTGCCTAGTCTCAGACATTGTCTTATACAGAACAAATGGGTCAAGACAGACATGAGGATTTCAGAGTTGAAAACCACGTAGAAGGAGATCAAGTCATAGAATGCTTAGACAGGTGGTCTGTGCTAGGCTGCATATTTAACAAGAAGTTCAGAATAAGTATAGTAGAGCCATTTTGGGCTAAAATATTCTGACCCTCCCCCTTCCAGATGATGCAAGCTCCACGGAAGTGCTGTGTATGTACCCACAAGCAGATTAAGATGAGGTTCTTGCATTGAAGATACCCCATAACTGGAGAAACGGGAAGCATACTTTGCAAATAAGATCCTTGCAATGTTGCCACAGCATAAAAAGACAGACTGGTTAAAGGGAGAGCACATATAAGGGCCGGCTCAAGGTACCTGAGTGTCATTGTACACATTCACGACGTTGACTGGCCTGTGGGTATCACACACAAAAAATACACTGTCTTCATCAGGTTGAAGGATTTCCAATAGGTCGACATTGGCTCCACAGTTTATGAGGATGAAATAGGAGAACTGAAAGGAGATGGAGACACTGTAAAGGAAATGCGCCAAGGAGGCCCCTCCTCCTTCAGCCCTGTCAGTCTCTGCGTTCCTCTGCCAGCAAGGCCCAGGAGGAGCGGTGCAGCTTGAAAACTGCCCACAGCAGGCTTGGCTATTGCTTTTCCGAGGTCACACTGTAAAATAGGCTCTGGGGCGATTCTTGCTTCCTGAAGATCGTGCTGAGGCTTAGCAAACTCAAGACTGTGCAAAGATTCAAACAGCTAGTGAAGAACAGACCAAGACTTTACACATATACCGAAGGCTATCTGAATATTGCCGAACTATACCCTCCTCTGCTACCTTAACACATTAATAACATTGTGTGTGTTAGGTTTGCAGGAAATCTTGGGCAGCCCATACTTCATGGCCTCCTAAATATTAAGTCCTTTATCAAATTACCCACTACAGCAAAATCTTCCCTTAGTAACACCCAATTGCCTGGCTGTGGGCTCACATCTGTACTATAACCCTTAGAAGGCCAAGGAAGGGGGAACTGCCCAAGAGTTAAGGTCAGCCTGGGCTATCAAGAAAGATCTCGTTTCACAACACTGAGGGAGAAAACTCAATTGGTGTAGGTGCTTCAAATTATAAATAAATCTCTTCCAAGTCATCCTAGAAGTGGCCAGGGACTCCAGAGACCCTCTGACGTGCCCTACCCCCTCCCTACCGGTCCCACAATGTCCCATATTTTTGTCTGATCCCAGGTACAGGTAAGGAGTCTTGGTTCTGCCATTTAATTCCAAGGGGAAAACATGGATTTGGAAACTGGAATGGATTTTCTTGGAGATAACAGAAAGAAGTAGTGTATCCTAGGAGAATAAGTGAGGTCAGAGCAGGTGCTGTCCATATCCATACCATTTTTATTTTTGAGACAGGATCTTGTTATGTAGCGGAGGCTGGCCTCAAACTTGCTATATGTAGTTCAGACTTGCCTCCGATTGTTTTTTTCTTTTTTTGGCAAAGTTGATACTTTCAAAACATACTTATCCTACTTTAGAACTAGAAAGAACACTAAGTACTAAGAAACATCTATCAAGTAGAGAAGCCTAATTATTCTAAAATTCATTATTTCATACCTGCTCTTTATGTTCAAGAAATGCAGTTTCAAGTTCTTGCCACCCAGAAACTGGAACCAGAGTATACTGCACGTGGTCACACTGAAACAGGGCCTGGAGGAAGAGCACACCGTTAGAACCCATCATCCAGGATAACTTACCTTGAGTCACCATAAGCAAACAAACAAATTAGCTGAGCTGAAATAAAGATCTACGTGACATGCTATTTGGTAAAACGTCAGGAGCTTGGTGGTGGTAGCATAAACCTTTAATCCCGCACTCGGGAGGCAGAGGCAGGCAGATCTCTGAGTCAAGGCCAGCCTGGTCTACAGAGCTAGGTCCAGGACAGCCAGGGCTACATGAAGAAACCCTGTCTCAAAAAAAAAAAAAAAAAAAGGAAAGAAAGAAGAAAAAAATAGATAGATTTGAGGTTTATGTATGTTTTAAGGGTCTGAGAAAATAATTTTTAAAAATAATAAAACTTACAGACTGCCAGGAGATGGTGACACACACCTTAAATCCCAGTTCTCGGGAGGCTGAGGTAGGCAGATCTCTGAGTTCAAGGCCAGCCTGGTCTACAGAGTGAGTTCCAGGACAATCAGAGCTACAGAGAGAAACCCTGTCTTGAAAAAAACAAAAAACAAAAACCAAAAAACTACCACCACCAACAACAAAAAATCATCAGTAGGAAAGGTCAGGGTGTGAGTGTTCAATGTACAATTCTGTCAAATCTGTCAAATTTTGCTGAAGAAAAACACTGAGGGAAAAGGTAGTTTTAATTACTGGTGTTCTGAAAAGTTTCTGACCCCCACTCAATGTAAAAACCACAGTATAGTCAAAGCCCAAACTAATGATCTTCTCTAACAGACTGGGGACTCCAGTTTTTCCAGCACTCATTGTGACGCCACGCCCAGCTATCACAGCCCTCTCTCAAATTCCATCTTTGAGAGGTCTTTTACAGGTTCAAAGATTCCAAAAGTGAAACCCTTTACATTTGAGTTAATGTAAAACAAAACACGATACACTACTGTCTCACCACTTACACTACACTCCTCTAGTCCCAGCATATTTCAGAGGGGCGGTTGGGCCCCTCATTGGGTCACCAGCTCCTCAGCTCTCTCAGGTCATTCCCTTTCTGTGTCCCACCTCCTCCTGGGGTCCAACCCCGTTGCCTCACCTCTCATCCCTGCACTATCTTCCTAAGGTATTCAAAGCTCACCTGAAGAATCTTGCAAGCACACAAGGCATCCACATCCGAGGCCACAAAGAGAAGGACCCTCTGTTGAAGGAAACGCGGACAGGTAGGTTGAGCACAAGGACCTCAAACTCTGTGGCAACACCCCGTCCTCCTGGCCCATTCACGGACATTCGCCCTTATTATCCCTTCCCCTCAGACAGGGTTTGGACCAGGATCGTGGAATGGGAGTCACCTGATTGTGGACCAGCTCGTAGAACTCCTTGCGGAAATCGGACACGAACATAGCCACAACAGCCGGATACCCAGGGCTGACGCTAAGACACCGATAGCCCCTGAGGTGGTCAAGACTCGCGCCAAATCACGGCTCTCCCGATTGGCCCACGCCAGCAGCCAATAGTTCTTAGCCTTTCCTCCTTTCTGATTGGGTCCTTTTGGAGACAGCCAATGAAGTTCTGCTATTTGCAGTTAGAGAAGTCCCGCCCGCCCCCCTAAAGAAGCATCATCTTGAGTCAGGCTACGAACCTTGTTACTCCCTTTGACGCTAGCTTCCAGTTACCCAAAGCTCCCTACGCTCGGCAGGCATATTTACTTCGGGAAGGGATGCCTACCATCTCACCCTGGGAAAAATATACTCGTAGGCATAAATAAATTCAGTTACATATCGTTTGAGGACGGCAATTACGTTTTCAATGGACTGGTAGAACTGGAACGTTGATATATAGCGTACTTCCGCCCGAGTCCATAATGGCTGAAGCCAAACCCGGAAGCTCTAGCTGCATTCTGGGTATTGTAGTCAACAACAAGACTGGGTCGTACCAAGTTTATTCGGAAAGGACTACTATCTAGACATTACAGATAATTGCTGTTCTGTGAAATAAGTTATTAAGTGTTTTATTCTTTTCTCTGAATACTTTTCAAACTTCAGGCCTCTCTGTGGCTCTCTGGTTTCCGCTTGCGACGCCAAGCCGCGGTATCCTCCCTGAGGTCTCCCTTTCGTCACTTCCGGAGAACCTCTCGCGGGCTCTGGGTTTCAGAGCGGCGGCTGCGGCTGTGTAGAAGGAGCTCGGGGTTTCTATTGTAAGGTTCACGAAGAGAAGCGGTGTCACCAAGTGCTGTCAGCCATGGTAAGTTGGTTGGGGATCGGGAGCCGGGTGAGGCCTGTGCTGCCTGCGGCGCTCGGCGGGAAGGGCCTGGACCTGGCGGCGGAGGTGCCGAGTCACCCCGGCCTGCGTCCGGCTCGTTCCTCCGTCCTCCGAGCAAGCGCGTCTGTCCCAAGTGGGAGCCATCGTTACGAGCCGCCTCTTTTCCTCTTAGCTTGTCGGAGTTATGATTCGTATGCTTCTCCGCGGTACTGCAGGCCTCGAGAGTAGAAAGGAACCTGCTACTTTGTGTCCATAGTTCTCCTAAGAGCTCGATACGCAACAGGTTTCCATGAATTCAAAAGTTAACTGGAGAGAGTTCGTGGGGAGTGGCGCCAGGGAGGAAAATCCGAAGGACATTAGGCTTTGCCTAAGTTCTGCGGCCTTTTATGCAGTGGAGATAATGTCTTAGGATATATGTCACATTGTGTTCCTCACGTGATAACAACAGTAGATAATATTTTGGGCGCTTTTTTCTGTCAGTGCATCCTTGTTTAACTCCTGCAGCCCTCTGGGAACATACGTAGTTATTATACGAACCGAGAAATCTAAAACGTACAGAGGTAGTAATCACGAAAGCGAGGCACTGAGATTTGAAGTCACACCCATCTGGCTGTAGTGATGTTTCTTTATGTAGTGTTGACTCCATGTCACTTGTTTGTTAAAAAATAGGAAGTGCTTATTAGATTTTACCCTGAGTGTCACTGCTATCCAATTTCTAAGTTCACTCATGTAACCCGCACTGAGTACTTTTTTTTTTTTTTTTTTTTTGGTTTTTCGAGACAGGGTTTCTCTGTGGCTTTGGAGCCTGTCCTGGAACTAGCTCTGTAGACCAGGCTGGTCTCGAACTCACAGAGATCCGCCTGCCTCTGCCTCCCAAGTGCTGGGATTAAAGGCGTGTGCCACCATCGCCCGGCCCGCACTGAGTACTTGATGTGTTAGGCATCAAAGCTTGAAACATGGATGATAGAAGCAGTAAAGGAGGAGCAGGCAGTCATGTAACATAACTCTAAGTGTGTTATTTATGTTTCAGAGAAGCAAGTAGTGTAGCTTAGGGAAGGGGTTTTGATGAGCGCACCTCGCACCCCTTCATTCAGAAGGGGTTTTGTGGATCATGCACCTAAGACTGAGTCACACAGTTCTGATGCTTAAAGACAAAAATAAAAGATTGAAAATGTCTGTGCTAGTAGCTGAAGAACCATCTTTTAAGATTTATTGGTGGGGATGTGTGTGTGCGCGCACATGTGCTTGTGCAGTAGAGGTGTAGGGGGTTATGTGTGTCTGTGTGCTTGGGTGCACGCGTGTGCGTGTGGAGGTCAGCAGACCACCGTGGGTGTGCCTCCTCACGTCTTAACTTTGCTTGCCAGTGTGAGAAAATACTTGAGACAGCACAGGGTGCATGTGTTCTGGGCTGGGAACATTCTGGAGAAGCACTAACCCTGACTCATGGCCAAGCAAAGGAGGCTTGCTGCAGAAAGAAAGGGGTTGTAGTAAAAAGCCCCGATGAGGGCAGGCACACATGGGTGGGCATACACACAACTGCTTTCCCACCACCCGGAATGCCTTTTTGTTCTCCTGCCCAGTTGCTTCTCAGGGCATGTGGGTCTCTAGTGAGGATCTCCTCCAGAACACTTGTTTAACATCCATCCATTCTCAGGTGCTCTCTGCCCCCATAGCTGCTTCTTGTCTTTAAAACTCCCGGGCATTCATGTTTTATTGTTATATTCCTTGTCTTTAATATGAGATTCACCAGAACAGAGGTAGTATTTTCCTTGTTGGTACCAAATGTTATGAAAGTGATGTTTCTTAAAACCCCGATCAGAGCTGGGCGGTGGTGGCACACGCCTTTAATCCCAGCACTTGGGAGGCAGAGGCAGGCGGATCTCTGTAGGTTCGAGACCAGCCTGGTCTACAGAGCTAGTTCCAGGACAGGCTCCAAAACCACAGCGAAACCCTGTCTCAAAAAAGCAAAAAAAAAAAAAAAAAAAAAAGATGGTAGCTAGACGCACCCAGATACAGTTGGGGCGGGGAGGGGGGCTGGCCTAGAAGCCACCTTGGAGGCCACTGGTATGACTAAGTCTCACATTTTTGTTGTGGTTTTTTTTTTTTTTGTTGTTGTTGTTGTTGTTGTTTGTTTTTCGAGACAGGGTTTCTCTGTAGCTTTGGAGCCTGTCCTGGAACTAGCTCTTGTAGACCAGGCTGGCCTCGAACTCACAGAGATCCGCCTGTCTCTGCCTCCCGAATGCTGGGATTAACGGCGTGCGCCACCACCTCCCGGCTAAGTCTCACATTTTTGTAAAGTTGCATTGTCTACAGAAAGTGGAAACTGGACCTAAGGGAAGAGACTGGGGTAGAAAAAAAGGATGAGGTTCTTTGTGCTACCTAGTAAGTCAGGACATTCTGGTTAATGAGAGTTTAGTTTATTGTAGTCTTTGGCCACATTTATCAGCACTGATGACGTGACATGTCCAGTATTTGGCCTGAAGAAATGTACCTTTGAGCCAGATACAGTGGCTGCACTTGTAGTTCCGGTTGTGTGGTGTAGCACGGGTAATAACCCAAAGATGGAAATTGTGGTTCAACCCCAAAACCAGAAAAGCAAGGCAGCGAAATCACTGGTCTTCAGACGAGATTTTTTTCATCAATATACAAATAATAAACCAGGCGGTGGTGTACGCCTTTAATCCCAGCACTCACCTTTAATCCCAGACAGGCCTCAAAGTAACAGAGAAACCCTGTCTCGAAAAACCAAACAAATAAGTAAATAAAACGAATGGTATACAACTACGAAGTGGGAGGCTGAGTCAAGGTCACTCGAGCACGGGACTTCACAACTAGACTGGCGAGCATGGGGAAGCCTCACTTTATGATTTTTTTAAGTGCCTTTGTTTGTTTTGGTAATAATACCATTTCTTTTTTCCTTCTAGTTTTCATTCAACATGTTTGATCACCCGATTCCCCGGGTCTTCCAGAACCGCTTCTCTACGCAGTACCGCTGCTTCTCCGTGTCTATGCTAGCAGGGCCTAATGACAGGTCAGATGTGGAGAAAGGAGGGAAGAGTATGTGCTTGTTTTTATTTTGAATAGTTACCTTTCCTGCCCCCAAAGTCTGTGAATGAGCCTTGTAGCCTTCCATAACCCTTATTTTGCATGTGGGCATCAGACACTCGCATTATAGTAAAAATGTCACTCATCCTAGGGCATGGACGGTGGGAGCAGGGCGCTAATTATGTTTGATGACCGCGTGCCATCAGAGCACAGAAGTTAGTAACGTCAAGTAAGACTGTTTATGAGAAGTCATTATGAAGTTCTGATTACCCCAAAACCACTGTTTAAAGCTTTAAGATGCATCTTACCTTGACTTTGTTATAGCCCTTTTATTTTTATTTACTTAACATTCCTGAACTATTCTTTTTCACAGTAATTATGCCGCCCTCAGCCCTCGATCAGCTCAGTAAGTATGTTTTAAGTGACTCAACATCTGGGCAATAGAAGGGTGCAGGCATGAGCATAGGCTCCTCGTTGTGCACAGGTCTAGGTAACACTTGTCAGGGTCTGCTGGGCTAGGGGGACCAACCAAGGCCACAGTGCCTTACACAAGGCAAGGTGTGGTTGAGCTTTCCACGGCCTGGGCCCCATAAGCACCCCTCTGAGAAGGGTATTCCTCCCTCCAGCCCCTCACCCCATTGCCTGACTTGCCTCAAGCAGTTGTCCCAATACAAAGGTGCAATGCATAGTGTTTGAGCAGTTCCTGTGGTGGTGTGGGCTCACTCGGTTGTCCCCTAGAAATGGTTGATTTACAAGAGGACCACGAGAAGTAGGTCTTCATCTCCTTTCCAGATAGCTCTTCAGAGCTCCAGACCGCCAGTGTGGCGTTGCATCCTGAAGAAAGTGGAGGCTGAACTGTTTGTTGCTTTCTTCCTATGCAGATAAGGCCTCTTGTGAGAAGAGTCTCAGGCTTCCTTTCTTGGTTATGGATAGCCTTAATTATGGATGCGCTCATGGCTTTTGGAGCTTGATGTTCCCACTTGAATTCACCCTGTGAAGATTGGTTATGGGGTGAAGTAATGACTTGCCGAGAATAGGTGCCGCTTTGCAGTGTTTGGGCTTTGTGCTTTGCCCTGCCCAATTATTGACTTAGAGTCTGGCTTTTCATAGTATCTCCTTTAAGCAGGGACACTATCAGTGCTTGCTCGTTGGAGCTGCAGTGTTAATTGGGTACATATCAAGCCCTTCTGGTTCTAGTGACAAGTGGGGAAGTGACCTATGTCCAGTGAAGGCTTCTACTTAGGCAGCAGGTAGAATAAAAGCCATGGGGTTCACAATAGGCTATCATTACAGAGGAAGGATGGGTCTTTGGTTTTGCTTTTGGGGTAAGCTGACTAAGGAGCCCAGGTGTGTTCCTTAGAACAGTGTCCTAGAAGATGCCCAGGAACTGGATCAGTGGGTTTCAGACCAGATTAGATCAATATTCAGACCTCTTTTTTTTTTTTTTTTTTTTTTTTGCTTTTGCTGTACTGGCGATTTGGGTAAGCTAGGCGAGTACTTACTGAGTTATACCTTGAGTTCTTTAAAAGGTTTTTTTGAGACTGGGTCTCACCAAGTTAACTAAGCTGGCCTTTTCTTAAAATCTCCCGGTCTTGACTTTGTGAGTATCTGGGGTTACAGGTATTGCCACTGTGCTCAACTGTTGATTTCTTAAGTTACTCTTCTAACCAAGGAAGACCGAGGGAGTCCTGATTTGTGAAATGCAGGTTATTTCTCTGGCTGGAGGTCTGGGGAGCTCCAGGTCAGGCTCTCCATCCGTCAGAGGCTGAGGGGTACTACAGCAGTCTTGGCCCTGGGCTACTTGTCTTAGTCACCCTTATGCTAGCAAGGTCACCTTAGTGATACTGTTTTCTAAGCTGTTGTGAAGCACCCTACTCAAGCCCTTCCCCGATTCTCCATATTCTTTCAACATTTAGAGAGAGGCCAGAAGTCTGTTACCTCTCAATGCGTAGTGGATATTTCTTGCCAGATGTGGTGGCGTACAACTGTAATCCTGACACAGGAGGTAGGGACAGGCCTCTGAGTTGGAGGCCATCCAGTGCTGTGGAGGAAGTCCTGGTGTGTGTGCTTAACCTGACAAGCTGCAGTCTACTTCAGTGGTAGAGTTCCCAGACTTAAGCAGATTTGTTCTGGATCTTGACATACCATTCCTGAGCAGAGTAGTTTGGGACATGCTATTTTACCCACATGTCTCAGTTTTCCCTATTATTTGAAAAGGGAGAGATGATAGTGCCTTACTGCTCTGGGAGGATTAAACAAATGCCCAGGACATGGCAAACACCATTGGTACCCTCTCAGTCCTTTCTCTGGGTGCCCCGGGCTTTTCTTGTCTCTTGTGGCCAGGCTCTCCTTTCTCTGACCTTGTGCCTTTGGAGTCAGTGTTCCACCTGTCCTGTTTGCTGTCTCCTACCCTTTGTGCAGCCCTAACGGAACTCTTAGACCACTGCAATGTGGAGACCTACCGTGTTGTGAACTTGCTGAGCTGGGGCTGCGCACTGGGCCTAGATATGTGCTCTGTTCCATGTGTTCTCATCGTAGGCTCTCCCTTCCTGACCCCCACTCACACCCGACCTCATCCATCTTGCCTCACTGCTGGCCATTCTTTGAACTGGCTGAGTTCTCCATTTCTTTGCTCAGCTGCCCCCTTCCTGGATTGTGTGTTTGCTGGCTGACCTGGAAAGCTGGCTCTTCGGGGGCTAGGAAGCCTGTTACCTGGTCTTTCTCCCTTCCCACTCTTTCCTTCCCGGGTTCCTGCAGTATCTGCCGGTGCATATCAGTTCCCAGTCTCACCTCTCTAAAAATCCTTTAAAGGAACAGATTTTTGTGTGGCACATGGTTGCCACTTAAATTGTTAATGGATAGATAAATGAACATGTTACTTTTATTAACCATGAATTTAGAAAATCATGTCTGTGCTGGTGCTGCATGACTTAAATTACCAAGTTCCTCTAAGGCCACATGGTGTGTTCCTGCAGACAGTGATAAGAAGATGTGAGCGCAAGCACTGAAGTTTAGGGTCCAAGCACAGTACAGGCATTGGGTGAATAAGGTTTCTTTCACGGGAATTGGTGTTGGATGGGATACCTGACTGTATCTTATAACCTCTTTGTTCTTAGGCCGGCTCAACATTACCTATCCCATGCTGTTTAAATTGACTAACAAGAATTCAGACCGAATGACACACTGTGGTGTACTGGAGTTCGTTGCTGATGAAGGCATCTGTTACCTCCCCCACTGGGTGAGTTGGGCTGCGAGGGTCTGTAGAGAGTCCTTCCCATGGGAACTTTGTAAATAGAGACAACTCTTCTGCCTATATGTGCATGCCTGAGAGTCCTTCCTTCAAGTAAAAAGGCCCAAGAGGAGAACATCTTCAGCAGTGTGCTGTACCATGTTTAAAACATCCTGCTTAACTGTGTAGACACAGGTCATTGCAGACCTGGGCCCCTCAGAGAGGCTAGCAGAACTACCCATTGAAGGAGGATCCCGAGGTGGCAGTCATTCTGAGGGTGGTGGTGGAGATTTCACACCTCTTCCCTTTCTTTCCCTCCCTTCTGTCCTTGCCCACTTGGCAAAGTCAGCTTTAGGAAGTCTTCCCAGGGAAGCCTTATCCTGTTGTAGTAGCTGGCCTGGTCTCTGAAGCTGCCCTGGATGGATGAAGTGCAGGGTAGCCTCTCTTTCAGTCCTTCTCCTGCAGAGGCCCCTGTGGCTCACCTGTTGAAGTGGGAGGTAGAACAACACTGCTCTGAAGATCTCCCTTTAAGGCTCAGGCTTGCGGCTGGGATGGCTGCTTGCCCAAATTCTTTGACAACTTTAGCTCAGGAAACTATCTGAATTCCTTTCTCTGAGATGCTACACGGCACCTAGGAAACCTGTATGGTATGGGGCTGTTCTCCCTTTGTGGGCTGTCCTAATTCATGCATGGGCAGGCATTTGCCTGCTGTCTCCCAGCTTCTAGCTCAGACGACAAGGGGGTATGTGCGTGGGTGTTCAGTGTGCTTTATCTTACCTGGAGCTGCCAAGTTTCAGGGAGAACCAGGCTACATAAATGCTAGCCTGTCTGCTAGCTGCTGGACCCTCATCTCTTAACCGTTTGCCTGCCAGCATTGGGGTACCACAAGGCCAGGGCCTGCTATGCTACCTGCATCAAAGTGCCCACTAATGGGCCAGGCAGAGAGTGACATCTCAGGTCCTTTTGCTTCCTTGTCCTCAAGTCATTTCAGAAGTCTGTTCCCCAGGGCTTGGTCTGACACTTATTCCTTCTTCGTGCTACACTCCATTTTTGTCATTACCAGCCCTTTTGTACAGTGTGCTGGAGTCTCAACCTGGGGCTGCTGCTCAGCACACCCCGTTCTTCCGTCCTGGGCTGCTGCTCAGCATAGACTAGTGCCTTCTTACCTGCACCATGGCCCTCTGTCCCTGTTTCTTATTTTGGAATATTTTCTAAGAGATTTGCATACCTAAATAAAGACTTGCTTCAGTTAGCCTTTCATGGGAGGAGCCAGCATTGGGACCCCTAAAAATAAAAGGAGGTAGCCATGTCTTAATTACTGTTGAGGTGTTAGGGAAGGCCAACGGAAATTCACTTTGCAGTTCTTTCGACTCATTCATCTATGTATCCAACTTCTATCCAAAAACAATTTAAAATTAGCAAAAATCTATTCTGGGACCTGCAACCGATCCCTCTTCCCGGACCATGTCTCCCTGCCTCTGACTAAAGACTTAGTGGTACTACAGTGCCCAAGTTTCCTACATGCCAGATTCCCCTGTCCTTTGTTCACGTCTGTCTGTCCCCATCCTCAGTCATTATCTGCCTTACTGGGTAGTTCATCAATGCATGTCTATTAGTGTTTCTATGACCCTCTGTAGCAACATCTCTGGGGCCTTCCGTGACCTTTCATCGTGTGGTCATTCTATCATAAGTGTGGTCCTTATTACTTAGGGCCCTGAATGCTGCTTATGAGATAGCTTTAGAGCTGGGAGGTAAGCATCCCAGGGAATATTGTATACAGGGGTCTGGAAACTGATGACCTGTCTAGGTTGCCTTGGCAGAGACAGATCACAGTGATGCAGCCTCAGTTGAATCCCTTTCTTGGTCTGCTTTCCATGTATGTCCCTCACTTGATTTTTCTTGCATGGCATCATATTACAATTAATTTGCTTGTTCCAAGTCTTCAACCTGGCAGATGATAGCTATAGAGACTTCTTAATTGTTGAGTTTCATGCAGATTTTTTCTTTTTAGATGATGCAGAATTTGCTGTTGGAAGAAGGGGGCCTGGTTCAGGTGGAGAGTGTCAACCTTCAGGTGGCTACCTACTCTAAGTTCCAGCCTCAGAGCCCGGACTTCCTGGATATTACCAACCCTAAAGCAGTGTATCCTTTTGACATAAGAGTTTCTCTGTAAAGGAAGGGTTCCTGGCTATCACCAAGCAACATGGGAACCAGACGTGTTTCTGATTGAAATTGTGATTGATGGTAACAGCACTTGACTAGCTCATCCTCTTGATCCTGACCAAACACGGCAAGTGCTCTCTGGCCTTTTTCAGTCACTTTACAGGCACCTTTTAGTTTTATGGCTACCTAGACAAAGACCAAGACACACAGTATATCCAGTGGAGCGGCAGAGTAGCTTATGAAATGGTTCACAATCACCTCTAACCCAAGGGACCTAATGCCATTCCTTTTCTGGCCTCCTTGAGTCGCTGCATGCACATGCACACACGTATCCACACAGACATGCCCCAAAGAAATGTTGTTAATCCACAGTGTAGACAGTGGTAGAAGTGACCTGTACTGCAGGCAGGGGACATCTGTGGGAAGAGCTGCTTAATCTGTCCTTCAGAATGACCTACAAATGTTTTGCTGTCAATGCAGGAGGAGTCTTGTCTTCACTATAACCTTTTAGGATTTTGAATTTTCCCGTTTTATAGTGCAGACTTATAAGATTGCTTTCAGGGGCTCTTTTTCTTTCTTTCTTTTATTTTTTTGAGTATCCTACCTATGTCTATACCAGGTAAATACAAAAAAAATGCTTTGAATGGGTATTTAATGTTTCTTATATTCTCTTCTGTTAAGCATTTTGACATAAACGTTATTAAATCATGTGGACAAACCATCACACATTTGGAATGCATCATCTACCTGTGGAATTGTACTCGAGAGGCTGACATGAGGATTATGAGTTCAAATGTATGCCTGAATAATTACTGACATCTAAGCCAGACCAAATAACATACAACAAAATCTGAAGGGAATTTGTGAAAATACAAAAACCAGAATTAGGAACAACAGCCCACCATCCTTTTAAGACATCCTTGCTTGAAAAGTGTGATGACACAACTTTCCAGTATTTAAAGAAACTCTGGACCACTTAGATATGAGCATCCCATTCTGTACACTACAGCGGAAAAATACCTATCACCAAGTTAAAAAAACAAAAGAGGGTGGACAACACAACAGAAGGAATCGGGCCACAAATTAAACTTCACTAAATAGATTGGTCGCACGTATAGCACACTTTAGAATCTGCCTCAGATGGTTCGAAGTAGAAACCTCCGTGCAGTGATCTCTGCTATCACTCTTGAATGAACACGGTAATTTACTTTCTTCAAAGCACCATGAAAAGGAGTGAAACAAAATATTTGTCTTGAACCTGAAAACAACTATGATGTTTAAAGTCTTTACCAAATTGTTTTTATGAGTAGGGTTTTTCTCTTGTATGAGTTCTGCCCTATTTACTAACTTCAAAATGATATAAATAGGCTTTAAAATATTTGTAGGGCTAGAGACATGGCCGAGCAGTTAAGAAAAGTTTATTTCTAGAGCTAAGGTCTGGTTTTTTGACAACATTTTGTGATTTCTTCTGTAAGAATCTAACGGTCTAACCTCTCAGGAGCGAGCATATACATTTACGTAGCCACACAAACACCCATGACATCACATAATTAAAATTAAAACAAAGCTTCAAACAGTTCTTCACTCAAGAAACATTTTCTCTTGGAAGGTTTCATTTTTGTAAAACAGGTGTTGAGGCATTTAAAGGCTTACTTTCAGAGTTGTTTTTTTTTTTTTTCATCATGAACTGGTTCATGTAACAGCATGCGGGACTGAAGTCAGAGAAATCAATCCTCAGTTGGTATCATTTGGGAAGATTTAGGAAACGCTGTTCTGCTAGAGGAAATAGACCACTTGGGTTAGGCTTTGAGAAATTACATTCACACACCATCTGAGATGAACAGCCACAACTTCCCACAGACACTTGTTTCCGATTGAAGGTATGCGCTCTGTCACATTGCCTTGACAGCGTGTATGCAGATTAGAAAATGCATTGAGAAACTTTGCCTGTCTGACCACTGGGGATGTGATCGCTATCAACTACAATGAGAAGGTAGGTGAGCCTGGCTACTTACCCCTAAAAGAATGTTCTGTTACTGTGCCTTTTTTACCCCAGAGAGAGGGAAACGACAGGCCAAAGAGATGATTCCATCTAAGTCTGTTTTGGTGATCCAAAGAGTTTATTGGGGTGAGTTACAGGAGCATGAGTAAACTGGGGTGTGGCATGGAGGCTGCATCAGTGGAGTTCTGTAGGTGGGCTTCTATTTCTTGCCTGCCAGTTCCCAAAAACCAACACGGATACTTAATTATAAATGCTCGGCTGCTAGCTCAGGCTTGTTACTGTCTCTTACAACTTAACCCATTTCTATTAATCTATGTATTACCACATGACTTGTGGCTTTACCTGTCGTCCAGCATGTCTTATTCTCTCTGTGTCTCCTGACAACTCATCTGACTCTGCCCTTCTTCCCAGAATTCTAGTCTGGCTCTCCTGCCCAGCTGATAGGCCGGCCAGTCAGCTCTTTATTAGCCAGTCAGAGTAGTACATATTTATAATGTACAAAGATTGTTCCCCAGCAGAGTTCCTTGTACAGTTTACAGGCAGCTACTCTCAGGGAGGGGCCTCTTGAGTCTGGGAACTTTCTTCTGGTCTTGGTGGGCTCCAGGAATGCCTGTGGTACACATATATGTATGAGGCAAAACATTCAGAGACTTAAAATAGAAACAAATGTTTCTTTTTTTTTTTTAATTTGTTTTAAAAAGCCGTTGCTGGCTAAGCCTGGTGGTGCGTGCTCATAATCGTACCATCTAGGAGACAGAGTAGGGTTGTGGGTCCAAGGTTTCACTAGACTCCCCACTCCACAAGAGAATGTTTGAGTCCATCATCATTGTCCACTCTGGTATTGAATGAGGCTTCTTTCTAAAAGCGGGGTTTATGGCCTAATTGCTGCCTATTTGATTTTTTTTTTAATTTCCTGGGTTCATATTTAGAGTCCTAATTCTTCACTTAGTGTGATAGAAAGACGTGTGTGTGTGTTTATCTATATATAAAGTAAATCACTGGGCCATCTCCTTGTGGTAGTTAATTTTGATTGCTATTTATTAATAGGATTTAGAAACACCGTTGAATCAAACCTTTGAGCATGTCCATGAAGGAAGCATTTTAGATAAGGTTGAGATGGGAAGACCCACTCTAATTATAGGTGACTCCGTCCCATGGCTTGGGTCCTAGACTGAGTGAAAATACTTCAGGCTTAGTGTTAGTATCAATTTCTGACTGTGGAGCAGTGTGACCTTGAGCTGCTTCAGCTGGGAGCCAAAACAGACCCATCTCCTTTGTTGTTCTTGTCAGCTATTTGTCAAAGCAGTGAGAAAAGTCACGGCCATTCAGAAACTGTTAAGGACTTATTACATATTAATAAGCTTAATATTTTTATGTTTACTCATTATACTTCTGCTTTTAAAAGCATCTGTTAATGGGCTGGAGAGGTGGCTCAGTGATTAAGAGCGCTTCTTGCTTTTGCAGAGTACCCAGTTCAATTCCCAGCACCCACTAGAGGTTCACAACTGCCTATACCCCTGGTTCCGGGGGATCTGATACCCTCTTCTGGCCTTTCAGCAACAGGCATGCATCTGGTGCAAATATATACATATATGCAGGCAAAACATTCATAAACAAAATAATCTGTCTTTTAAAGCCTTTGCCAGCTGAGCTTGGTGGCCATGCTAGTAATCTAACAATCTAGGAGACTGAGGCAGCAGGGTTGTGGGTTCAAGGTTGATCTAGACTACAAAACAAGTTACTTCCCTCTCCCCCCACTAAAGGTCTTTTCTTTTTTTTATCAAAGTCAAGCCTTTTGCCATGAGGGGAGTAACCAAAGACAAGCTGTGTCCGTGTCCTTGTTACACCCTCTGTTGAAAGCAGGCAGCCCTTTGAGGAGCAGAGCCTGCTGTGGGACAGACTGCAGTTAGTGACTTTGGAAGTAGAATTTAGCTGCTTGAGGATAGTGCCTCTTGGGCTCTCTTCTCATGCATGGGAGCGTGCATTTTCTTATATGGATCTTCCATTAGCTGCTTCCTGACTTAGTTCTGTTGAATCTGAATACTACTTATGTTCATCCATGGTTCTCTGCTTCTTAGGTCTCTTAGTCAAGACAACTGAGTAGACGAAATGACAGGGAAGTTCCCACAAAGCTCACGAAGGCATCACCTCCCCACTATCCACAGAGTATTTTGATGGAAGGTGTAGTACGAGTCTTGCCATCAAGGCTGTCGTGGCCAACTGTAGCGATGAGCATGACACTGTGGGTACAAACAGACAGCTGTGGAGCTGTGCTAGGACCCACCTGCAGGGTTCAGTAGTGACCCTAGCCAAGCATAGCCTGGCTTCCCTGAGACCTGTGCTGAATTCCTTCAAAACACTCTAGTCCCCTCAAACTAGGTCCCCACAACTGTGTCACAGGAACTTGCTCAGCCAGTTCCTCACATGGTGTAACTGTAGGGATGGTTCCCTTGTATCTTGAGTGTTCAAGTCAGCCAATATTGAGAATTCTTACTTTCTCATTTCATAATATTTTGAGGGTATAAACTTAATAAATGTTCTTATCTTGCGCTTTGTCAGATTTTTTTTAGGTAATACCTTTTAAAATAAGCTTCTGTAATCTATAAGCAGCTTCACAGTATTGTTTATAATAGGTGATAATGACTTTTAATGATGATATTCAAATTATTGATGAAGTTTTTGCACAATAAGGAAGAATAGGTTAAATAGCATGTAGATTCGAAATGAGATTTAAATGCTCACTTTAAAAAAATCTGTTCTTGCCTTCATTTCCTTCCTATTTTAATAATTACTTTGAGTGTATGAATGTGGAGGGGGGGTCAGACGACAATCTCGTGTGTTAGTAGGTCTTGCTGGTACAGGGAAGGTCTCCGTGTTCACTGCTGTCTGGGGCACACCAGCTACCCTGTGTACCTCTAGCCATTTTCCTGATAGGGGCATGCTGGGAGTACAGATTTCTGTGTCACTGTACCCAGCCGATTTGTGTGTTCTGTGGATCCCAACTCAGATCATCAGCCACTGTTTTACCCAGTGAGCCAGCTCTTCAGCCCCTGTCATTTAATTTTATTCATTTGCTTTTGCAGTGCTGGGGATTGAACCTAGGGACTTGCACATACTATTCAAATGCTCTACAGCTAAACTGCAGGGCTGGGGAGATGCAGGTAAAGATGCTGATCCCTTGAGCCCACATGGGAGGAGGAGAGAATCAACCCCTGAGGGGTGTAGTCTGACCGCCACCTGTTCATTGCGGCCAATGCATGTCCATCTACACTCTAGGTGTCTGTGTAAAACAGCTGAGCTCCATCCAGCCTCAGCCCAGATTCTTTCCTTCCCTCCCTCCCTCCCTCCCTCCCTCCCTCCCTCCCTCCCTCCTTCCTTCCTTCCTTCCTTCCTATGTAAGCAATACAATCCATTTATCTACTGATAGGCATTTTCGAAGGATAAACTTAGCATTACTGGTAGGGGCATTCTTACACTTTTCTCCTTAAACACTTAGCTAATTCTTCTCTTAGAATAAATTCCCAGATGTGAATTTCTGGGTCACCCACATCTGGGGACCAGTACCTTTTGACCCGACCGCATAGCAGCATAATCAGTGCTGAAAGGGATGATGTGATGTGAAGCTTGTGTGTAGAGGCCAGGCGGTGAGCCACAGTAACGGAGATGTTGCTAGTCCCTGTTAGTACCTCAGAACTTCAACTTTCTGTTCTTCCTGCAGATCTATGAGCTGCGGGTCATGGAGACCAAACCTGACAAGGCAGTATCCATTATTGAATGTGACATGAACGTGAGTGACTTTTTCAGATTTTTAAGGAGGTCAGGCCGGGTGGTGGTGGCACACACCTTTAATCCCAGCACTTGGGAGGCAGAAGCAGGCGGATCTCTGTGAGTTTGAGGCCAGCCTGGTCTACAAGAGCTAGTTTCAGGACAGGCACCAAAGCTACAGAGAAACCCTGACTCAAAAAAAAAAGAGGTCGGGATCCAGGAAGGTATGCAGAAGAGGGAGAGGAGGAAGATGCTATCACGAGTGTTAGGAGGAGGCCATTCACCTAGTGGTCCCTAGGGAATGGGAGTGACAGTTAACTACTTAGGTGGCTGGATCCACAGTCCCCTCAGACCTGCCAAGGAGTGAATGTTTGATTATTAAGAGCTAAGTGGAAACACATTATTGACAAGCCTCCTGGTTGTCAGAAAGAAAAAAAGTAACACCGTCTCCTTTCATTTATATGATACCCTAAGGTGTCAGACTTTAGAAATAGAAGACAGATTAATGGTTGTTGGTAACGTGGATCGTTGTAGTACTGTTTAGTGTCTTCCCTGTGGTAGTGACTACACGGACCTCCATGCTGATAGTTGTAGTTAACTAATCACGCACACACAGCTCCCGGTAGCAGTGGTGTCTGCAATGCTGATGCTCCTGTAGTGGTGCTGACCTGTCTAAAGTGCTGCCGTTGGGAAGGCTGGGCAGAATGCATGGTCAGGACTGTTTCCTAGAACTCTTGAGCTACTGTTATCTGATTAGTGAGGGAGACTGAGTGTGGCCACATCTCAGAATTTCACCTTTTGTTTTCAAAACACAGGTGGATTTTGATGCTCCCTTGGGCTACAAAGAACCAGAAAGACCAGTGCAGCATGAGGAGTCAATAGTAAGTGGTTTTCTTGAGTTCCTCCTGATTAACCGTGTGTGTGATGTTTATACCCATGCTTTTTGTTTGTTTTCATTACATTTAAATGTGTTGTGTGGGGACTAGGGGCGCATGTGCCTTGCATGTGTGTGATGGTTAGAAGACAACTTTTGGGAGTTGGTTCTCCTTCTACCATGTGTATACCAAGGATTGAACTTGGGTCTTCAGGCTTGGTGACAAGTGTTTTGCCTGGCCCTTCCTGTCTTTGTTACTGAGTGGACTCTGCAGGGACTGCCTGGGTTACGGTGCCTGCTCTTTTCAGGCTTGCCTCCTAAGAGTATGGTGTGTTCAGTTGATGAAGACTGGGGCAGCAGTGGAAACAGGAGGCTCTGGGGAAAATTGACCATCTAGTCTGAGAAACTCACTTCCTGTTTTTCTGTCTTCCCGTCAGGAGGGAGAAGCTGACCACAGTGGCTATGGTGGAGAGGTGGGCTTTCGTGTGAGTACCAGGCAATGTGTCTCTGCATCCTGATACCAGGAACTGTTCTCATTGACGCTTTGTGAACATTAGCAGGACGTGAGCTCTGGGTACCCATATGAGCAAACAAATTGGGAACTTGTTCAGTTACCAAGCCTTTCAATATGTGCTTTCTCCTGGAACCTTGACAACTCAATAAGGCTTCCAACTTCTCTTGTTTCTTTCAAAACTTACACCTAATATATGACTTGGGTATGGTCCCTAGATAATAAGTGTGGGGGCAGAGTGTCTACCAAAAGTTCAGTTAGTGTAAAAGATAAACGCAGTCCTTCCTTTAGGCTCATTAATTGTTAGCACGTCCTGCTTTTAATTAACTGTACCATTTGAAAAGTAGCTGCATGTTTGCCAGCCAGGTTCCCTGGTAAACAGGTAGAAGTGGCGCATGTGCAGGCGCTGAGGTGCTGGGTAGAGTGGGGAGGTATGACTAGATGTGGGGAAAGGGGCCTGGCAGGTGTTTGCCACGGGGTCTGCCATCACTGCTGCTGCTTGTTTTAGATGGGTTTCCTCCATTTCTCAGAGAGGTTGATAGAGATGTCTTGGCTGGCAGCACTTAAGGGGATCTGGACAATGCCAACAGCTCACACCTATTCTGGGGTCTCTGAGTAGAAGACACATAATTGTTCACTATTGAACTTTAGCATATATCCTCTGGACTTCTTTGTCTAGGCCTTCTCTGGTTCTGGGAATAGACTGGATGGAAAGAAGAAAGGGGTTGAGCCCAGTCCCTCCCCCATCAAGCCTGGAGATATTAAAAGGTAGGTCTGACCTAGTGTGTCCCTGCTGAATGTTTGCCCTTTTGCAAGAAAGGTCTGACACAGACCTTTGTGCCAAAGCTCCCAACATAGGAGAGCCTCGTTCCAGTGCTAGAAACAGACCAGCAAGCTACTGGGTAGGCTTAAAATCTTGCTTGCCCTCTGACAGTGGTAGAGTGTGATGGTGCTGGTCTAGGGATTCAAGGTAAATCCTCTTCTAGTAGCTACCAGGTCAGGGATAGGGATGTGTTAGCTGTCTAGTCTACTATTTGTGTGACCAGAAAGAGAACACTGGGGATGGGTTCCTGTGAAGAACTATCAGAGGAAGTCTGAGTCTGGGCCCAGAGCCCACAGTCCCCTATTTCACACCCAGTGGTTTTTACTTCGTGATTCCCTCCTAGAAGGTGCAGAGAGAGTAGCGCAGTGTATACCAAAGAGCTACAAAGAAGGCACTTGCCGTCTCTCCCTACCTTCCTCTTGATTGTCGGAAGCAGATCTTAGTCCTTCTTGGAACTAACCTTTCTCCTTGTTCATTATCTTCACAGAGGGATTCCTAATTACGAATTTAAGCTTGGTAAGATTACTTTCATCAGAAATTCACGTCCATTGGTCAAAAAGGTTGAAGAGGTAAGTTTATTTCATTGGTCATTAGTTTTACTTACTTGTAATGACTAGTGTTTTTGTCATTCAAAATAGGGTGCGTCTGTTATATTTACCCACCTTCTTGTGGTCCTCCTGTTCTTAATGGCCTGATAGCTCTGTAGATCCATTGCAGGTCTACTGGCTAAGGCCTGGCCACCCAGAGGTCAAGAGCTGACTCTAGGTTTGGCCACGAAAGATCTAGGGCTCCAGGTGGGTCTCATCTTCTGTTTGCTTGCTGTTTGTTTCAGGATAGTAAGTTGAACCTAGGGCCCTACACATGCTGAACTATACTCTTGCTTAACTCTGGTTCTTTCCAACCTAGAACTAGAGCTTGGCACTTCTGTATAGTGACTCTTGAGTAAGTAGAATGGCTGTAAGGTAGGGATAATAGGGCTAAGAGTCCTGCAGAAATGAGCACAGTGAACAGTCCCAGCTGATTTTGTGGCTGGACATGATACCTGGATGTAGGTGCATGTGCTAGCATGAAATCAAATTGATCAAAATTATCAAGACATCGAAAGTTAGCATGAATACCGTCATAGATGTTCAGGCCTCTGCTACAGGCCTAGCACTACCTAACAATGGTGACTAGCCTGATACTAGCTCACAGAGCCCTGGTCAGGTGCTAGGTACCTTCTGTGTACATCGTAAATAATATCTCGTTGCTGGGATATACTTGTGAGCCTCATGCTGTGATTGTGTTTGTACAGATGTATGTGTGCAGAGCCAGATCCCCTGACCACCACACATGGTGTCAGTGTCATTCCATTGAGAAAATGACCTTCACAGCAGGCCTCTATGACCAGCATGTTCCTGTCATGGATTGTGGTATGGGGAGAGGCTGCCTTAGAAGCAGGAGGCATTACTACACAGAAACTTACTCTAAGGCGTTGGGCATCAGTTATAAGTGGCTCGTTCTGCTGAAGATTGCATTCTACACAGCAGTTGTATCTGGACTACAGCTACCCGAGGTGTTTCCCAATGGCAAAGGGTTACCTTGTCTGTCGCCTGTTGATCTACATTCTTTAGTCCAATGTCAGTCTTTTCCACACCTTTTGCATATTCCATATGGAAAGGGCATTCTGCTTAGATTATTCTTGGAAAAAACTTTGTTTCCAGGAATGCCCTGCCTACAGTTCCTTTTTAAGTGACCTTGTTAACCATAATTAAAACGTCTGGTATTTTGATTTTTCTTCAAGCCTCTGGAAATCACCTCTCCTATCCAAGCATCATGATGGTTATAAGATTCAATATTGACTGTATCTTGGATCCATTCCTCTAGGGTGCTAATCTTGCCTTTAAAGGCCTAATTATCCTTTTGCATTGTAAATTAGTATTTTCAATTCTTACTTGTCTAGCTTCTTAATTTGGTATCATTCTATTTATTGCTGAAGTCAATCTTTGAAAAAATTAGTGAAGGTTTCTTTCGGGCCCTGTACAACTTTAGTAAATGACTCAGTTCTCTTTCTGACTTCTCAATTCTGTCCCAAGCATTCAAAGCTGCTGCATGGCATAGAGCTAGGGTGTGATCATATGTAGATTGTCTTTGTACATCAGTATAATTGTCCTCTCCAAGAATTTAGTCTTGGGAAATCTTAATACCTGTAACCCTACTTCGTTGTCCAGTGGTCCTAGCCTCATCTTTCCATCAGGTCCTCTACTGTAATTGAGGACCAGGCTTCAATACTGCTGTAACCAAGTCTCCAGTTTTGTGGAATAACCAGATGGCCATGAATTTAACCTCTGCCTCACAAAAAGTGAATGCATACCAAATGCGACCATTGCTTCCTTAAATCTCCTCAAATCTAAAACTTGCATGGTTGTCACCATATAAACATCAAATTAACTTAGAGATTCAGTGAGTCACACACAGCAGGTGTGAAGATATGTTTTGAAAATTGCAGATTCCTCTACCATAGGAAACCAAGAGATATTCCTCAACTCTCCAGCAGTAAAAGCCTGTTGGGGGGAGGGGCACCCTGTTGTTTTTCCAGTGTTGAAGACAAATCTTGCTGCTTGTAAAAGAATTGATTGGTAGTCGTTTTTTATGGTTGCTTGGTCGTATATAAAAAGCTTTTTGAAATTTGTGCACCTTTTAGTCCAGAATTCCCTGCTAGAAAACAAAAGAGAACAGAGCTGTGTGCAGAATGTAAGCTGCTTGTCTCAGTAGTTTAGCAAATTGCCACCCTGGAAGTAAGGAATTTAGATTAGAAACTCAAGGGTCTGAGATTTGGGGATTAAGGAAACGTGCAGAAAAGTGACTGGCAATAACATTTGGGTTGGTGAAATAAGTGGACGGTGATTTTCCTCTTGTGGAGTGTACACTTTTTACACTGAAAATGATTGTTTAAGGTTGGAGAAAGGGCAGCAACACAGAGGACCAGGATTCAGTTCCCAACACCCACATGGTAGCTCAAAACCATCTGTAACTAGTCCTAAGGGGAATCTGGGTGGTGGTGGCACATGTATTTAATCCCAGCACTAGGGAGGCAGAGGCAAGTGGATCTCTGTGAGTTCAAGGCCAGCCTGGTCTACAGAGTGGGTTCCAAGACAGTCAGGACTACTAAACAGAGAAACCCTGTCTTAAAAGACCAGGGGAAAAAAAATTTTTTTTATAAATACAAAATAATTATTGTGTAAAAAGCTCCCAAACTATCGTGGTTCAGTTTAGAATTTTTCAGAATTTCTATTACTGTGAAAGTGATAAATGTTGAATGGAAACTGTATTTAGAGTTTTAGATTTTGATAATTTCCTGGGCTAATAAGTGGTGTGATCCTTCTGAGTGCTGAATAACAGCAAGGAGCCATAGGTTCCCTTCCCTCTCCATGTCCCAAGGGAAGCCACCAGAACACTGGTGTGGAGTTGTTGAGCTGGAGTGTTCGGAAGGGAGATGTAGGAAATGCCTTTTCACCTTAATGGTAACTTCACCTGAAAATGGCTTATCAAGACATAGCCCCTCCATAAGTTGAGGAGTGGTTGTGCAGTGAATCTAAAAACAAGGTGGTAGAGACTCACAGCTGTGATCTGTGGGTTTCTCACTTCCATAAAATCCAGAGACCGTGTGTGTGTGCATGTGAGAGAGAGAGAGAGAGAGAGAGAGAGAGAGAGAGACAGAGACAGAGAGAGATAGAAAGAGACAGATGATTGATTATGTGAATATATGCTGTGTATATATGTTCTCTATGCATGTGCCCTAGGATGCTAGAAGAAAGAATCAAGTCCCTTGGAGTTGGAGTTACAGGCAACCCAGAATGGATGCTGAGTATTGAAACTGAATCCTCTGAAAGAGCAATACACACTTTTAACCACTGAGCCATCTCTCCAGCCCCTCAAGAAGCATTTCTAGGGCGGTGGTGGCGCATGCCTTTAATCCCAGCACTTGGGAGGCAGAGGCAGGCGGATCTCTGAGTTCGAGACCAGCCTGGTCTACAAGAGCTAGTTCCAGGACAGGCTCCAAAACCACAGAGAAACCCTGTCTCGAAAAAACCAAAAAAAAAAAAAAAAAAAGAAGCATTTCTAATTATGAATAATGAAGCAGGGAAAGTAGATAGAGGACACATGAGTTCGTAGAATAAAGCAATTGCTGTAAACTTTGAGGAATTTCTGAAAGTGCTATCCTGTTTTTACACCTAGGATGAAGCTGGGGGCAGATTCGTTGCTTTCTCTGGAGAAGGACAGTCACTGCGGAAGAAGGGAAGAAAGCCCTAAGTCTAAAACTGTCAGCTGGAAAATAAAAGATCGTTTGCAACAGACTGGCTGATAGTTACTTGCTCTGACAAGTTCAGAGAATGCGCTCTTATTTATGGTTTGTTTAGAGTTACCTAAGAACCATTAAGCTTGTTCTGGGTACAAAACAGCAGAACTGGAGGGTATGTGCTTCACCTGGGGAAGAGAAATCGCTCTCAGGTCCCCAAGGACCTTCTCTGCCTCCATGCATTCTGTTCCAGGGTTCTCCAGGCCATGCAAAGCAGTTCCCCTTCCTGCCTGTTCTTCCTTCCCAGATCTGTATAGGGCCTTGCCTTCAACAGAGTATGGCTTCTCAAACCAGGAGCTGAGTACCTGACAAAGATGGCCCCTGCCCTTATTTACAGTGACTCTTCAGAAGGGATCTCATCCAGACGAATTTACTCTCATTTTGGGTAATTCCTGATCTACTGGCTGTCGGGAATTCCATGGTGAAGCCAAATGTGAAAGTTAGAATGAGTAGATGCTGAAGTTATGCCCCCATTGCAATTTTATGTATTACCCAAAGTTCTGATAGTTTATCTGTTTTTCAGGTACTAGGATTGAACAAAAACTTCATGAATATTAAGCATGCCACACACTCTGCTACTGAGGTTCACCTATGCCCCATTTTCTTATGGTTTTATTGTCTCAGATCTGCACTTTGTATGATGTAAGATCTTTTGACATGCTGATCCAATTATTTAATTTTTTTCCTTGAGAATAATTCTTATTCAAAAATTAAATAAACTGAATAAAACTTGCCTCCAGCTGTTTGATAAGGTATGTCATGGATTGGTAGTTTGGGCCACTAGTCAGAAGTCACAAGAATGCCCACTTATAACAGCCCCGCACTTCATCCTGTCATTAGAAGTGTCGGGGTCCAGCCTCAATGGGTTTGTATGCAGGGTAGGGACATGTGGTTTAGAAATATTAGGCAGAAAACAACAAATATAAAAGAAATATAGAGTCAGGAGGGCAAGCCAGTGAATACTGAATTTGCCATGTTTATTTTTCATACACTATATACCCCAATCCAAAAGAGGGGAAGAAGGCAAGACTTCTTTACCATGATATAAACAAGGAACAAAGTAATTACCTCTTCAATACTGGAAACATGAAGTATCTGTATTCTGAGTTAAATATTCTGTTGTTTAGACAGGATGTGCAGTGACCACATCCTGTAGGCAGCCAAACTTGTCATAACCTTGAAGGAGCAAGAATAGGCTTGAACTCTGATCTTCGATCAAGGTGGAGTGAATTTCTGTGGGCCCTGACAAGAACAACTCAGAGGTTTGTGGAGATGGTAGGATGAATGACAGTCCCTGAGGCTTGCAGTGGGGATGGTCAGGACTAACAAAGTCCCCATGGAGGATGCACTTTCCCTGTGAGTTGATGGGTAGAGTGTATCCATTCACTCTTAGTGAGAAATAGCCATAAACACAATTGGCTCCTATCTCTGTGGCACATACTTGTCACTGGCCAATGTGGCTTGGGAAGGCAGAAATGCTGTGGTAACCTGCCAGACCTGTCATGGGGACATCTCAGTTTCACTAGCAGTAAGGCAGCCTTCATTTGTGGAATTCTGTTGGCTTACATAAAATTTGTCAGGGGCTGGAGAGATGACTCAGTGGTTAAGAGCATTGCCTGCTCTTCCAAAGGTCCTGAGTTCAATTCCCAGCAACCACATGGTGGCTCAACAACCATCTGTAATGAGGTCTGGTGCCCTCTTCTGGCCTGCAGGCATACACACAAACAGAATATTGTATACATAATAAGTAAATAAAATTTGTCAGGCTGGAAAGATGGTGCAGTAGTTAAAAAAACACTTGTTCTTGCAGAGGATCCAGGTTTGGCTTCCAGCACCCACATGGTTCACAGCCATCTGTAATTTCAATTCCAGAGGTCTGTGTACACGTGGTGCACATACATTTTTTTATTACACTTAAAATGAATATATAGTAAAAATGTATGTGACTGCATGTACAGGTGTGTATATGTGGAGGTTGGAGTACAGTTCTCAGGGGTCAAACTTAGGTCCTTGGTTCCATTCACAAGTGAGCCATCTCATGACTGATGTTGACCTCCAGTTAGCATTCTTTTCTCCTCCCCCCCTTCTGTCCCCTCCCTTGCCTTCTCTTCTCTTCTCTTCTCTTCTCTTCTCTTCTCTTCTCTTCTCTTCTCTTCTCTTCTCTCCCAGAGGTGTTTTGTCTGCACGCATGTTTGTACAAGAAGAGGGTATGGGGGCGGGGGGGCTGGAGAGATGGCTCAGCTGTTAAGAGCACTGGCTGCTCTCCCAGAGGTCCTGAGTTTAATTCCCAGCACCCACATGGTGGCTCACAGCCATCTGTAATGAGATCTGGTGCCCTCTTCTGGCCTGCAAGCACACATGGAAGGAATGTTGTATACAAAATAAATAAATAAATAGATTTTTTTTTTTTTTAAAGACGAGGGCATTGGGTCCCCTGGAACTGGAGTTTTAGATGCTTGTGAGCTGCCGTGCCTGTGCTGGGAATCAAGGGCAGCCAGTGTTAACTGTGAGCCATCTATCTATCAAGCCCCGTAAGTTGGCTCTTGTTTTGAGACAGGGTCTCACGGTATAACCCTGACTGACCTAGAACTCACAGAGGTACCCGTTTTCTCCAGAGTGCTGGGATTAAAGGTGTGCACCTCTGAGCCTGTGGCCTCTAGAGCTTCTTTCACCCTTTAGCCACTCCGCGCCTGCTCCCTCCTCCTTTTCATACACGGAATCAAGCTCATCTATACGCTTCCTGTATGCTCAGGCCAAATCCCCGTAGTCTCAGATCGCCAGGTGGGTTACTCGGAGTTCAAGATTCTGCACTTGCAAAGATAAACTACTTCGAGATTTGAAAAATAAAAACCGGGCGAGTTGGCCGGAACTGCAGGGTTTCAGACTGTCAGGTGGCTTTGAAGTCGTGGCACCGGCTCGACGCCAGGTGGAGAGGCCTCTGACAATCGGCCACTCAGTGAAGACGTCCTGTTCGCTGTGAAGTTACTTGGAGCTCATTGGTTCATGTCTCTGTCAGTCACACGGGGCCTGGACATGGCGGTCGCCGGCGGCTGGCAGGTCAGTGTGCTGGGCTGCTGGGCTGGGTGGTGTTAGGCTACCGCGTGTGCCCGCGTTCACGCTGTCCCTTCCCGCAGCCTCCCCGACCCTGCGAGGTCTACCGCGCCGAGTGGGAGCTCTGCCGCAGCGCCGGCCACGTCCTACATCACTACTACGTCCACGGCGAGCGGCCCGACTGCAGGCAGTGGCTGCGCGACCTGGCCAGCTGCCGCGAGTGGGAGGAGAGTCACAGTCCCCAGGCCCAGGTGCGCGCAGGGTGTGGGTGTGTGCACAGATCTTTCGGGGACATCCCCCTTGTGCTTCGCTCCTGAGAAGAGCCCCAAACTGCGGCATCGAAGGGACTTTAGACCGCGTCAAGTACAAGGAGGGAGGCAGAAAGAAGGGAGGTATAGAGAGGCTTGGGGAGAGGAAGGACAACTGCCCAGCCTTAGGGTTATCCGCCGGCCCTTGGGGACAGGACAGAGAAAAAGAGCCAAAATGCCTGGAGCATGAGGGTGGCTGTAAGGGCATAAGAGTGAACCTGAGAGTACCCAAAAATGTTCAAGCACGTGTGACTGGAGTTACCTTTGGAGGCCAGCCTGGCTCTGAGAGCGTGGAGAGTACTGTAGAGGACAGGGACCAGTACTGAGGCTGGACCTTCGCTGGGGAGCTGTGAAGAAACCTCTACTTTTTTTTTTTTTTTTTTTTTTTTTGGTTTTTCGAGACAGGGTTTCTCAGTGGTTTTGGAGCCTGTCCTGGAACTAGCTCTGTAGACCAGGCTGGTCTCGAACTCACAGAGATCCGCCTCCTCTGCTTCCTGAGTGCTGCCTCTGCTTATTCCGAATAGCATGCGAAATGATGGACCAAAGAAATGCTTCCACTTAATCTAGCTAAGTGAGCCAATGACTCTTTTGGGTCACGACACAAAGGCAGCAGCATTGCCTGAAGGCCCAGCATGCCGACACCTTCCCTTCCGAGTAGCTCTAGCGTCCCCTCTCCCAGTCATTGTTACTGCTTTTATAGTTTTGGGTAAGGAGCTGGTGAATTTTTAACTCTGAGCTTCTTGCTCCGAAATTTCATGTGCTTCCCGTGTCAGTGAGCCTCTCTTCTAACTCCAAATGGGAGTGATTGAAAACCTAGGAAGAGCTAAGATACATTAATTAAATCCATTCATTACATGACTAGTTTAGTGATGGAGGTGGGTCTTGTATCTTATCTGTTGCTTTCATTGGTTAACTAATAAAGAAAACTGCTTGGCCCTGATAGGACAGAAAATTAGGTAGGCGGAATAGACAGAACAGAATGCTGGGAGAAAGAAGCCAAGTCAGGCAGTCGCCATGATTCTCCCACCCGACACAGTTTAGGTTAAGATCTTCCCTGGTAAGCCACCTTGTGGGCAACACAGATTATTAAAAATGGGTTAGATCAATATGTAAGAGCTAGCCAATAAGAGGCTGGAACTAATGGGCCAGGCAGTGTTTAAAAGAATACAGTTTCCTTGTAATTATTTCGAGGCATAAGCTGGCCATGCGGGCGGCCAGGTGCCGGGGACACAGCCCCGCAGCTCTTATTACTTCAGTTTAGGGAGCCATTCATTAAACAAGTAGTTGTCTCCTTGAGTGATCTCTGATTCAGGGTGGAAAAGGGAGCCCTGCCTTCCTGGGGCACACTCCAGTCTGCAGTGTGGTATTGCTTTCGTGGTCACTGTGATGGGGAACAGAAACTCCAGTACACAGGGATAGGGATATCCAGAAACAAGAGGTCCAGTGTTGAAGACATTCGTAAACATTTTGAAACAGACAAACCAATGATGAAAACAAGCGGCTAAAACATTTTTTAAAGGGATTTATTTATTTATTATATAGAGAGAGTTCTGCCTGTATGTGTCTCTGCAGGTCAGAAGAGGGCACCAGTGTAGCGAGCTGCGTGGAATCACACCTGATGGAGATGTATAATCAACTCCTATGGCTAAAGTCTGACCTATGCTATGATCACGCAATGATTATCAGCTGCCTGCATATGCGTGAACCTATGGGCAGTGCCCACCTGGCAGTTCGGGATTGGCAGCCCATGCCTACTTAAGGGCTGGGAGAGGTTTGCCCGGAGAGGGAGGGGGAGAGAGGAAGGAGAGAAGAGAGAGAGAAGAGAGAGAAGAGAGAAAGAGAGAAAGAGAAGGAGATAGATTGCTGTGAATAAAGTCCTGAAAACTGCTGCAAGAAGAGCTCTGGGTGTTGCGTTTTTCCTTGCTGGTCGAGGGTGGACGCGACACACCAGATCTCATTAGGGTGCTTGTGAGCCACCATGTGGATGCTGGGAATTGAACTCAGGACCTTTGAAAGAGCACCTAGTGCTCTTAACCTCTGAGCCATCTCTCCAGCCCCTAAAACATTTTTTTTTTTAGTACAGAAAACAGAAACCCCCTAGTGAAAGTAAAAATCATGGCAGAAAGCGTGTTTGTATGGCAAGAAACTGGAGACTTACTGTCTGCAACTATAGATGAGCTTTCATAAATCGGGGCAAAAAGCAAAGATGTTTCTGAGTAGAGAAATGGGCAAAGGTCATGGAGGAGCAACTCACCATGAAACTCAGTACCTCAGCACACAGAGCACTTATTTCTTTACCATCTTAAAGTGCTTTTTTTTTTTTTGGTTTTTCGAGACTTTTATTCTTATTTTATGTGTGTTTTGCCTGCATATGTCAGTACTAAGTACATACACTGCCAGAGGATCCCTGGAACTGGGCTTCAGATGGTTGTGAGTTTTACCACATGGGTGCTGGAAATCAAACCCCAGTCCTCTGGAAAAGCACCTGGTATTCTTAACTGCTGAGTCATCTTACCAGCCCCTATAAAGAAAAATAAAAGTCTTTGTATATGTGTGTGTATGTCACGTGTATGTGTTTGCGTGTGCACATGTGCACACATGGCATGCAGAGGCACTCTTTGGGCATCAGGCATTTCCCCTAGTCACTCTCCACCTTATAAATTGAAGCAGGATCTCTCACTGAGCCTGGATTTCCCTGTCTCCATCTGCTGAGTGCTGGAATTACAGGCATGCACCAACACACTCAGCTTCTGTTTGCTTCTTAAACAATAATGATCTTTTTAGAGACAGGATCTGGCTGTATAGCTCAAGATGGTTTGAAACTTCAAATCCTTTTGGCTATGCCTGCTAACTTCTTTGAATACAAATAGTCACTACCATGCCCAGCTTCAGAAGCCTGCATAGCACCTAAGACCTCACCAGGGTCACCCCTGTCATAAGGGGACCTTTTGCTCACACCCTGTCCAGAGTCCAGGAGTAACTTCAGACTGCTGTCTCTTCCTCACTCGGTGTCCCCACTCTACAGACTTACTCCAGGCTCTCCAGGTCAGCTGTAGCTGAGGCCTAGGAAATGTTTGTTATCAAATGGCTGAAGTCAGAGTCTGGACATGGTTGTGCATGCTTATATTGCTTAGGAGGTGGAGGCAGCAATATCAGAAATGGAAGGTCATACAGAGTGATCATGAGGCCAGCCTGAGCTACTTAAGACCCTGTCTAAAAATGCAAAGGACACAATAAAACTGCTGAATAAGATGATACATTAAGATGACCTGTGCTGCAGAGAAAGAAAGGCCTAGAAGTGTGTGTGCTAAAATGGAACAGTTGTCAAGGTCCGGTTTATAGAGTCAGCTGAGCTGCGGAGCTGTGTGGGCTCCCATCTGTTCCTCTCTTTAGCAAAGTGCTGAGGAAGAGAGTGGTGTAGGTGCCGTGTGATGGTACTGGGGTGTTGGGATCCAGTGGTGAAGCAGGAAGTGACCAGAATCTCATTTGTACAGCGATCCCTCTGTGAGAGTGAGCAGGCACGGGTCCAGGCTGCTCGGAAGCACACCCTGGTATGGGCCTTGAGGCAGAAGCCCCCTGCAGACTGGAACCTCCCTCTACCACCGGAGAAGGACAAGTGATGAGTGACGAGCAACTGCAACCCTGCCCTTGCCCTGGACTTGGACTAGCTTCCACCTGACCTGGAACACAGAGGAAGGCACTTCCAGGTCTGATTGCCATTGTCCACCTGTACCCAGGCGTCTCACCATTGTGACACTCTGAAAGACACCTGTGTCCACAATGGCAGGAAGCCAAGTACTGTGGCAGGTACCTATGAGAAGCCTGGTTGGTCCATCTTGTCCATGCCACCACCCCTGAGAACAACCACACCAGAGGTGGCAGTCCTGATGTGTGAGAATCTCAAGTCTACAGTGGCAGCCCTGCCCTGTGTGGGCACATAGCACAGTAGTCAGAATAAGGTTGCTAAATGGTTCTGCTGCACATGGCTCTCTCTGACCATGAGAAATGGACCTCGATGGCTTGGTTTTGCTGATTACCATGTTATCCAAGCATGGACCTCTTACTTGCTCTGCTCCCCTGGAGATACAGTAGAACCTGCTTAGTGGGCAGGGCAACTTGCCCCTCTGAACCGGCACCTTTTACTGTTTTTTGCAGACTTTTAAAAAGAAATACACACAGTCTTGCAGGAACCATAGACTCTGGGGTCAAGAAATCTAAGTCACAACTAGAGTCAGAGTTCAAGTCCAAGGAATATGGGATTTAGGTCTTCTGATTTCTCCTCGTCGTTATTGTATTAAAAAGTGTTTCACATGTTTGATTCCAAAAGCAACCTGAAAATTAAAGCCATGTTTGTTACACTTTATACCTGTCCTAGTTAGAGTATCTATTGCTTCAATGAAACACCAAGTTGGGGAGGAAAGGGTTTATTTGGTTTGCACTTCCAGATTGTAGTCCATCTTTGGAAGGACTCAGGATAGGAGCTCAAACAGGGCAGGAACCTAGAGGCAGGAGCTGATCCGGAAGCCATGGAGGGGTGCTACTTACTGGTATGCTCCTCATGGCTTGCTCAGCCTGATTTCTTATAGAACTTAGGACCACCAGCCTAGGAATGGCACCATCCACAATGGGCTAGGCCCTTACCTATAGATCACCAAGAAAAAGCCCACTCGGTAGTGGAGGCACACACCTTTAAACCCAGCACTCTAGAGGCAGAGGCGGCAGGTGGATCTCTGTGAGTTTGAGACCAGCCTGGTCTACATAGTGAGCTTCGGGACAGATAAGGCTACATAGAGAAACCCTTTCTCAAAAAACAAAACATACAAATGCCCTAGAGCTGGAACTTATGGAGGCATTTTCTCAATCGAAAGAAAGATTTCCGCTGGGCACTTGGGAGGCAGAGGCAGGCGGATCTCTGTGAGTTCGAGACCAGCCTGGGCTACAAGAGCTAGTTCCAGGACAGGCTCCAAAGCTACAGAGAAACCCTGTCTCGAAAAACCAAAAAGAAAAGAAAGATTTCCTTCTTTCATATAATTCTAGCTCAGTGATTCTTAACCTTCTTGATGCTGTGACCCTTTAATACAGTTCCTCATGTTGTGGTGACCCCCAACCATAAAATTATTTTTGTTGCTACTTCATAACTATAATTTTGCTAGTGTTATAAACCATGATGTGAATATCTGGTATGCATTCCCCGTGAAAGCGTGGTTTGACCTCCAAAGAAATTTCTAATCACATACATAAGCACATACAAACATGCCATTTTCAGGGGCAGTCACTGTGAGGTGGGGAGTCTTCAGCTTAGCTGCTGCTGTTTCAAAATGAGCATTTCCTGACCGTGAGGGCCGAGAAGGTGCCAGAGAGTGGCATTCTGCATGTTCTCTCTAGAAGGGCAGCTGTTACCTTGAGCCAGCTCCTATACCAGTTCATAAGGGAGTTCTCGTGCAGGGACACTTCCTGTCACCTTTTTTGTTCCAAGCTGTAAATCCCACACCAACATAGAACTTGGATAGAATTTTTCTGCATTTACACTGTGTTCATTCATTTTTGTTCTATTTTCAGTCTTGAGAAACAAAAATAGGACATTATGTAAGGGGGCCTCAGAGTCAGTACAGAATACATCTCAGCACCAAGGAGATATATTACCCTGGAGGGATAAGTATGTGTGTGAGAGGGGGCGAGGGGGGCTGCCTCTGGATTGAACAAAGACAGACAGCAGGTGTTTCTGCAGGAGTGGTTTTTAAGGAGAAAGGGGGAGTCTGTGCTAGGGTGGGTTGGTATGTCCTGATTGGACAGGTTAGCCAGTGTAGCTGAATAATGAATTTTAGTTGCTGGATCTTTGAGTTTTAGTGAGGCATAAGAAAGTGGCCAAGTGAGTGAATAGACTTTGTGGCTAGATTTAGGAATGTAATCTAACAGTTTAGCAAGGGACAGGGAAAGGGAAAGGACAAGACCTGCTGGCCCCATGCCTGTAACAACTGGACTTGTTAGAAAGCCCTTTATATTGATCACAGCTTTGAAACTGGCAGTTCAAAAGTTCCTATGGTACTTTACGGGAAAGACATAAACATTAAACATCAGTAGTCTCTGGTTTGGGGGTCTGGCTCAGAGGTACATAACTTGCTTGCAGGCACAAGGACCCAAGTTTGATCTCCAAGAACTGCAATAAATAAAATGAGTTCAAACCAGTGTGATGGTGTGCCGTGCTGTGATCCAAGCACTTGGGGGGCAGAGGCAGAGGATCAGGAGTTCAAGACCATCTTTGGCTATATGAGACCTTCTCTGAAAAACAAACAACAACAAAAACCAACCAAACAAACAAAAAACAATGGTAAATAATACAACAGAAGTGCACACGATGAAAGTGGAACCGTGCCTTGAGCTCTTTGGACAGAACTCCATAGTTAAAAGCTTCACATAGGGTTTGGTTTGGTTTTGTTTTTAAGACAGGATCTCAGTGAGTTCAAGGCCAGCCTGGTCTACAAGGCCAGTTTCAGGACAGCCAGGACTGTGACAAACCCTGTCTCAGCTGGGCAGGTGGCGCTTGCCTTTAATCCTAGCACTCGGGAGGCAGGCTGATCTCTGTGAGTTCAAGGCCAGCCAGGTCTACAAAGTTCCAGGACTGCCAGGACTGTGACAGAAAACCCCTGTCTCAGAAAACAAAACAAAACAAAACAAAACAAAACAAAACAAAACAAAACAAAGGTTACAGCTGGGCATTAGTTTAGGTTGTAAAAGTTGATTACATGGGAAATGTAAGGCAAGTAAAGTTGTTACCTTGTTCTCTTAAGGCAGATTACCCAGTCAGGTTGAGCACACAGTAGGGCCGCAGTCTTAAGTCTTAGTAGCCTCAGGGTGAATTAACTCCGGACGCGAAGTCCAGAGAAAGTTCCAGTCTCTGAGGAAGTAAGAAGTCTTCGCATCACGGCCATCTCTCTTTCTCATTTTATTGAAGAAGCATGACTGTGGAGGCAATCACTGATGAAGATGAAGTCACACACACCTAGCTGTGGTGTCCTGTAGGGGCAGCCTGCTGACAAAGGCACAATAGAACTTTGAGGAGGAGGCAGACAAACAGAATGCTAGTCCTGTAAAAGACCACACATTAAGATTTAATCCTGGGCTGGAGAGATGGCTCAGTGGTTAAGAGCATTGCCTGCTTTTCCAAAGGTCCTGAGTTCAATTCCCAGCAACCACATGGTGGCTCACAACCATCTGTAATGAGGTCTGGTGCTCTCTTCTGGCCTGCAGACATACACACGGACAGAATATTGTATACATAATAAATAAATAAATAAATAAATAAATAAATAAATAAATAAATAAGGACAAAGTACATGGAGAAGAATCAACAGTGACCGGTAACTTGCATGGGGTTGGAATTCCGGGCAGTGCCCCTCTTTTGTTACAGGGCTGTTTTCTTCTGGTACCAGTTTATAGGATGGCTTTGCCAGTCCTGCTGGAATCCAGGGGAAGCCTATATGAGGAAGCATAGTGTAGAGCTCCAAGTGAGGAAGGAAATGAGAGCCAAATGTTAGCAGTCCTTGAGGGAATTTAGATAAAACCTTAGTTTGGGTAAATTTTTTTCTTTGTTTTGTTTTTTTCTTTTTTGGCTTTTGTTTGTTTCTTGGATTTTTGTTTGTTTGTTTTTGTTGTTTTGAGGCAGAGCTTTTGTTTGTTTGTTTGTTTTTTATAAACCTGGCTGTCCTGGAACTCACTATGTATACCAGGCTGCCCCTGTCTCCTGAGTACTGGGATTAAAAGCATTGTGCCACCACCACCTGGCTATTTTTAACTAAAGTGGAGCTGAGTCTGATGGCACACACCTTTAAGACCAGCACTGAAGCAGAAGAGGCAGGTGGATCTCTGAGTTCAAGGCCAGTCTGGTCTACAGAGTGAGTTTCAGAACAGCTAGCGCTGTATAGAGAAACCCTGTCTCAAAACAATGACAGCAAAATTAAAATGTAACTTGCTCCTGGGAAGTTACCCCCTAATCCCTCTCTTTTTTTATGTATTTAAGTAATAAATGAATTTTTTCAATTATGATTTGCCCTTGGCGGTTAAAGGGTAGTAGAGAAGTGAATCACGTGTGCGGAAGTCCTTGTTATAGAGAAAGGCGTCAGTGTCTCCAAACAGCCCAGGACACTCATGTATGAGTTGTAGCAAAAATAAAGCCTGAAACGGCATCAATAGAAACATAAAGAAGTTTCAAATGCCCAAAGGAGATTTAATTTTGAGGCTGTGTCTGATCATTTTAATTGTTGGTTTTTTTGTTTTTTTTTGTTTTTGTTTTTTCAAGACAGGGTTTCTCTGTGGCTTTGGAGCCTGTCCTGGAACTAGCTCTGTAGACCAGGCTGGTCTCGAACTCACAGAGATCCGCCTGCCTCTGCCTCCCGAGTGCTGGGATTAAAGGTGTGCGCCACCACCGCCCGGCTTTAATTGTTTTTGTAAAACTTTAGTGGCTGGTCAGTTCTTACAGTGGTTACTAAGCGCAGGTTGATCTCTGAGAACTACTAATTTGAATAGAGGTTTAACACTGACATGTGAGATTTTGAGTTTAACATTGTGCGTAGCATCCTCAAAATGTCTTCTTTCACATTCCTTCAGCCACTACTAACCCCCACAACCATAAAACCCGTCTTTTCCTTTCCATTTTGGAAACATCCTGTCAGCTTACCTGGTTTCACAAAGTGCATAAATTTTTTTTACCTTTCTTTTATCTGGACATATCCATTCATACCTAAATCCTTCTTTACTAGAATCTTTCCATCTTTCTATCCACTTAAACTTTGAAAGACTTACTGTTTTCCCTTCTTAATACCATGAGGCATAGGTGCTTAATTTTGAGATTAGTCACTGAAAGACAAGTCCTCCCTCCTTTAAAAATCATTAGAGCATAAAAAATAATAAATAAAAGTCATTTTTTAAAAGTCAGCAGCAACCTATAATCTCACCTTTAATTTCAGCACCCGACAGGGAAAGACGAGTGAATATCTGAGTTCAAGGTTAGCCTGGTCTGCAAAGCCAGTTCCAGTTCAGCCAGTGCTATAAAGAGAAACCTTGTCTCAAAAATACAAAACAGTAACAACAAAAAAGAGAAGGAAGGAAGAAAAAAAAAAAAGAAAGTCAGTAGCAATTGTATGGTAATTGAGTTTGTTTGTCCCCACCATAGCTTCTTCGTGAGCTTTCCAGTCTCAGGAGGAAGACTGTTAGGAGGAAAGGCAAGGCCTGATTGTTACATAAACATGAGACGCCTAATCAGGATCTGTCTTTTTAAAAGTCAGTAAAAGAAACAGGATGGAAGCAATCTCTTTACTGTCTGTCATTTTGTAGCTTGTGGCAGAACATTTAAGAAGTTTGTAAAGGGGGCTGGAGATAGGGCTTAGAGGTTAAGAACACTGACTACTCTTTCAGAGGTCCTGAGTTCAATTCCCAGCAACCGCATGGTGGCTCACAACCTCTTCTGGTGTACAAGCAACCACCCAGGCAAAACACTGTATACATAATAAATAAATAAATTTTAAAGTTTGTAAAGGTCTTGACAAGTGTTTGTTAATGGAAAAATATTCTGAATATGTCTTAAGATCGGGGATATTTATTTATTTATTTGCTTATTTATTTACTTTAAGCCCTTGTGGCAGAGTCTGGGCCTGCTGGGAGGCTCCTTTGATTGTCTATTAACCAGCGGAGGGATGGCAGGTAACTGAGCCTCAGGTGGCCTGGACAAGGAGTTATGCATTCATGGTGTGCCCAGAGATGAAAGTCTACAAGCTTGTTTCTTTTCTCTTTTCTTTTTTTTTTCTTTTTTTGGTTTTCGAGACAGGGTTCTTCTGTGTAGCTTGGTGCCTGTCCTTAGCTCTTGGCTCTTGTAGACCAGGCTGGCCTCAAACTCACAGAGATCTAACTGCCTTTGCCTCCGAGTGTTGGAATTAAAGGCATGCGCCACCATCACCCGGCATACAAGCTTGTTTCAATGATATCTTATTTCCAACTGGTTTAGGTAAAGTGCTTAATAACCTGCATGTTGATGAGATATAGGAGACAAAGAATTCTGCATGGTGATAGAGAAGGCAAATGGAAAACTGTACCCTTTCCTTGTGACAGAAGTTGAAGTAAAAATCAAACTGGACTTGATGAAGAGATTCCCACTCACCTTTCTGTGGTGGTTTGAATAAGAATGGACCCACAGGCTCATATATTTGAATGAGTAGTCATCAGAAGGTGGTACTACTTGGAAGAGATTTGGAGGTGTGGCCTTGTTGGAGGAAATGCATCACTGAGGGTGGGTTTTGAGGTTTCAAAAGGTCAAGCCAGGCCCAGAATCTTTCTCTGTTGCTACCTTCGGATTCCTATGTAGAACTCTCAGCTGCTCTCCAGCATCATGTCAGTCTGTGTGCTCCCATGCTCCCATGATGACAGTAATGGACCAAACTTCTGAAACTCTGAGCCAGTCCTAAATAAACATTTTCTTTTATAAGAGTTGCAGTGGTCATAGTGTCTCCTTTCAGCAATAGAACACTGACAATACAGGGGTGTAGACTTCTTTGTTTCTGAGCTGGCAGAAGATAATGTACAAGGGGCAGCAGTGAGTTCTTAGAGGAGGGTCCATGTAACGGACCATGATAAAAAACAGATGGCAAAGATCCAGAATGTGAGACGCCATATGATGACAGCATCCGTGGAGTGTGTTATGTGAGGTAGCATCTGTGACATCAAAAAAGACTTTTAGTACTGTTACAATTCTTACTGAGATTGCAGTTAAGAAAACAGTTTGGGAAATTTTGCCCTCATTAGAAGAAGAGAATGGGCAAGGGAATCATTTTAAAAATAGCAGGTTTTGTCATAGGTGATGATTTTACCATCATCCATTACCTTAAAGCCATTGGTTTGGTGAAGGAGAATTTGACATTTCTCCTTTTTTTTTTTTTTGGTTTTTCGAGACAGGGTTTCTCTGTGGTTTTGGAGCCTGTCCTGGAACTAGCTCTGTAGATCAGGCTGGTCTCGAACTCACAGAGATCCGCCTGCCTCTGCCTCCCGAGTGCTGGGATTAAAGGCGTGCGCCACCACTGCCCGGCTTCTCTGTGGTTTTGGAGCCTGTCCTAGAACTAGCTCTTGTAGACCAGGCTGGTCTTGAACTCACAGAGATCTGCCTGCCTCTGCCTCCCAAGTGCTGGGATTAAAGGCGTGCGCCACCACTGCCCGACGTTGACATTTCTCTTTGACCAGCATAAATTCAGAACTGGACATTGGATCTCCTCTATTACAACTTTGTGGGAAACGCTGAGACAAAGTTAATAAGGAAAATCTTTTAACATCATGGTTAGTGTTAGTTTTGTTTAGTAAGGTGAAATGTAATAGAACAGCTGGCTGGACCATGTACAGTAGTTCTGTAGAAGGATAACTGTGTAGCCAGCTGTTTTTGCATCAGAAAGAGAAAGGTGTGTACTTCTAAATCCTGCTGAAGAGGGGGTCCTCTGGTCACTTAGCTGACAGAGAGGTCTACCTTGATTGGACCATGCTATTGACGCATGAATTCCTAGAGAGACTTTTGAAACACAAAGGGCTGTAAGCAGATTGTCTTGGTTAGGTTACCATTGCTGTGATAAAGCACTAGGCCAAAAGCAAGTTGGATAGGAAAGGGTTTATTTGGCTTACACTTCCATATTGCTGTTCATCATTGAAGGAAGTCAGGACAGGAACTCGGACAAGGCAGGAACCTGGAGGCAGGAGCTGATGCAGAGGCCACCCAGGAAAACTACTTTTTGACTTACTCCCGTGGCTTGCTCAACTTGCTGTCTTATAGAGCCCAGGACTGGTCCAGGGCTGCACCTCCTTCACCAATCACTAGTTAAGAAAATGCCCTAGAGGCTTGCCTACATTACAGTCTTATAGAGCACTTTGTAAATTGAAGGTCCTTCCTGTCTAATGACTTTAGTTGGTGTCAAGCTGACGAAAGCTATCCAGCACAGGGATGATCTGGTCAGAGTAAATCAGAGGTTGCTGAGGCGGGTGGAGGTAAGGGAAGGGAGGAGAAGAGAGAAGTGAGTATAGAGTTGATTGTGGTGGCGGTGACTAGTCCCACTGCCAAAGAGAACCGGCAGAAGCAGCAGGGAGCTACAGAGCATCAAAGGGAGGGAGCAGCGGAAAATATAGGACTAGTGTAAAGAATTGTATCTAGCCTGGGTGAAAGGAATGCAGGTCCCTTGCTGCTGGAGTTTCTCCCAGCATGTAAAAGACCCTTTTGCAGGTATATCAGGAACAAAAGGAGTTGTGGGGTGGGAGCTATTGGGAGAACTTACGTGGAACATTTTGTTTGGGTATAGAGGAAGTTCAGTAAGTAAACATAAGTATGAGGATACTAAGGAAAAAAGAAGTGATGAAGGGGAGGAACCAGAGCATCAGGGAACTGAAAGCTCGTACATAGGAGGTTTGTGGCTGAGTGTTTTTGTGTCCCTGTGTTTTTGGGCCACATCTTTGACAAGTTAGTTTATTTGGTGTGGAAGCAGCATTGTTCCTGGAGGAGTACCAGGTCCCATCATTAGCAGGTTAGAGCTAGACTTAGAGTAGCAGGAGTCAGTCGAGTTGGTCCTGAAGGATATTAAGCTGATCCAAAATTTCGCTAAGGTTTTTTGAGCACTAGTGAGACAGAAAGGTTAACTGATGCAAAGAAGGCTCCAGTCCAGCTGTTTTGAGTCCTGAAAACAATGCAAGAGAAGGGATGAGTTCAATGGCCCATGGCCTGTTAGTCCCCCTTCCAGAGGTCAGCCAAACTGCTTTCAGGGATTTGAGGGGGCTCCAGTCTCTCCTTAATAGTTTTAAGCTGACAAAATGTAGGAGGGGCAACAGTGTGCCTCAGAGGAGGGTCCATCTAATGGGATACAATGAAACTTAACAGATGGCAAAATTCCAGAATGTAAGTCAGGAAGTAATAACTGTACAACCTTGTAGGGAACATTAAGCGAGAAAATTAATGAGGTAAATTCTACACGAAAATTTACATGAGTTAATAAAGTTTATTAATAAAGTTAAAATAAGGTTAAATGATATTGTACAACTGGCTTCTCTAATCGAGAACATTGGTGGTTGGGGCACAGGATGCTATTCTTACAAAACTGTGAGAAGTGCTTTTCTAGAATAAAATATTGTTACCAGGAAGAGAATCATTAGTGAGAGATAGTTGTTCAAATAATGCCTTATATGGTTGAGTAATGTCTGGGTTTTCTGTCCTGCCCGGTATCCACAGTCGTTAAGTCCCAAAGAAATCACACAGAGGTCACATAAACTGGCCCACTAGCTCAGGCTTCTTATTAGCTCTTATAACTTATATAGCCCATTATTCTAGTCTATGCTAGCCACATGGCTCTGCTTTCCAGTGGGGCAGTCACATCTTGCTTCTGTGGTGGGTTTACAGCTGCAGAAAGAGCTTCCTCCTTCCCAGAATTCTCCTGTTCTCATTGACCCGCCTCTACTTCCTGTCTGGTTGTCCCACCTATACTTTCTGTCTGGCTACTGTCTAATCAGTGTTTATTTAAAATATAATTGACAGAATGCAGAGCATTCTTCCACACCAGTTGAGTAATGTCTGAGGGCTCTTAAACATATATTGATCATATTAATCCTGGTCATACTTTCCTTCTGCGTGTTTAAGACCACGTAGGTGGACAAATCACTTTCTTTTCTGTCAGGACCAGTTGAAGATTGGTCCTCAGAGGTCACATGGATTTGGGAGGAGTCTCTAGGTCCTCTAGTCTCTTCTTTTGCTAGTGAGCCTATCTGAGGATACGTTGGGCTTTGCTTGGTCAATGTTTCATTTGTAAGTGTGGAGGAATTTTCTTCTTTATTAGCTCTCCCCTTTACAGACTGGACACTGGTTAGAGTCCATTCAGTGGTGTCTCTGAGACAAAATGTGGCTTTCCATAGTGACAGACTTCTGAGAGTGCCTCACAGTTTTCTGGGACTTAGTTGACCTTGGGAGACAAGGAAAATATTCTCTCTTTTAATTCCTCTGACCACATCAGGGTATGTATGTGAATATAGCTGTATGTATGTATGTATATATGTAAGTACGGTTATTGAACACCCAGTAGGTCACTTGCACCAGTTTGGCAGTTTAAAAAACATAAAAACGAATATACAGTGTTTAGGTAAAGCTCGAGTAGAAGCTAACCACTTTAAAAATAAACCTTGATTAGCCACACATAAGTCTACTACAGCTCAACTCTGTGGAGCACTCATGGTGATTTTCTATTAAAAAGAAAGTACTATCTAAATTATGATATCCTTTTCATGATCATGTTTAAATTGGGTTTAAGTCCCTGTAATCTAGAGGGTAGTAAACTTAGAAAACAAAACAGGGGGCTGGAGAGATGACTCAGAGGTTAAGAGCATTGACTGCTTTTCCAGAGGTCCTGAGTAATGGGGTGTAGATGGGGTTCTGCAAAGAAGTTATCAAGGCCGTGATGGTATACCACTTGGGAGCTTGGGAGGTGGAAGGAAGAGAAACAGGAACTCAAGGTCTATTTTGGCTACGTAGTATGCTTTTTAAAAAAGTAAAATGAATAGAATTAACACACAAACAACAATTCCCTTTCTGGGGGTAAACCCCAAAGAATTAGAGCAAGAGAGCTGGAGACATAGTCAAGTGGTAGAACACTTTCCTGGCATGCTCAAAGCCATTATCTCCTTCCTTCCTTCCTTCCTTCCTTCCTTCCTTCCCTCCCTCCCTCCCTCCCTCCCTCCCTCCCTCCCTCCCTCCCTCCCTCCTTCCTTCCTTCCTTCCTTCCTTTCCCGAGACAGGGTTTCTTTGTGTTGTCCTGTCTTGGAACTTGCTTTGTAGGCCAGGCTGGTCTCAAACTCAAAGAGATCTATCTATCTGTCTGCCTGTGCTTCCCAATGCTGGGACTAAAGGCATGCACCACCACCGCGCCACCAAAGCCATTATTTTCATCTCCAGTACTTTTTCCTCAGAAAGGAATTTAAAGCAAGGTCTTCAGAGATTTGTACACGTGTGGTGGGAGCAGCTGCGTTCCTGACAGCTAAACCACAGAAGGGACAAGATGAATGGATGAACAGAATCACCCTACAGAAATTGAAACAAGTGAGGGATCAAGGCCAGCCTGAGTTACAACAGTGAGACCTGGTCTCAATCACACACTACCCTGAAAAAAATCTAGCAGTGTGTGTGTGTGTGTGTGTGTGTGTGTGTGTGTGTGTGTGGTGGCATACATAAAGAGGCAGTTACTTGGGAGGCTGAGGCAGGAGGATTAGTTGAACCCACTTTGGGAAGTCTTAAAAAAAAAACTGAAAAAATAGAGGCAATATGCTTACAGAAGTGAGGCCAGGCAGAGAGCAACGAGGATTTCACTTAAGTGAAGCGAATGAGTTTGAGGAGTCAGCATCACATGACAGGAGGAATGGCAGGGGTTGGGCTGGGAGATAGAGAATAGAGGCTAAGTTTCATGATATAGCCCAGGTTAGCCCTAAATTTGAGATCCTCTTGCCTCACTCTCCCAAGGAGCTGGAACTACTGTCATGTGCCATAGTTGGTTGGAGTTCTTTAATAAGTAGTTTTCCATTTCATAATGCAAAGTCCTGAAATAGCATTATAAATATACTGTCAATAGATTGTAAACTATAAATACACAAATATACACTAAATTAGCTAGAACCAGTCAAGAAAGTAAATTTTGCAAAAAGCTTTTTTCTTTGTATGTGATGCTGGCAGTGAAAGCCAGAGCCTCTCATATACTAGACAAACTTCCGCTAGGTCGTATCACCAGCCCTCACTATCTAAGCTCATACTCAGACAAAACTTTCCCCTGGTTTATTTGCAATACAGCACTTAAGCCAACGCCTTTCTTTTTTTTTTTTTAGTTTTTCAAGACAGGGTTTCTCTGTAGCTTTGGAGCCTTTCCTGGAACTAGCTCTTGTAGACCAGGCTGGCCTCGAACTCACAGAGATCTGCCTGCCTCTGCCTCCTGAGTGTTGGGATTAAAGGCGTGCGCCACCACGGCCCGGCTCAAGCCAAAGCCTTTCTGCAGTTGCATGGAGTCACTAGGAGAAATGGCACCATACTGTCACAGGGCTTGTACAAGGCCAAAACCTCATTAAAATTCACATGTTGAAGCCCTAGCCCCTGGCACCTCGGGGTGTCGCGACCATTAGGTTTGCTGTATGGCCACATGAATGGTGCCTTAATAAAATGATAAAACGAGGATTGAAAGACACCTGTGAAGACAAGGAGGCTGCCCGCAAACCAAAAGGCGGCCTCAGGAGAGATTGCAGTGTGGGGAGTTCCAGAAAAGGTTTCCACTGTGGAAGCTGCCTGAGCCCTGGTATTTTGTTACAGCAGCTGGAACAGAAGACTACATTCACTAGTTCTGTGCTTTGGTGTTGTTTAGCAGACAGGGTCTCAGACTATACCTTAGGCTAGCTGCAGTCTTCCCGTATCAGTCTCCCCAGTGCTGGACTCCAGGAATAATCCTGCAACAGTCTCAGCCAGGTCTCCTTCTCTTCTACAGCTGTCCCTATCATGTTCCTGGCGTGTTCCACTTGCGAAAGTCTACCTCCTCACATTAAAACCCAGAGAAACTCTGTAGCTATCCCACAGCATGGCCCAGCTTCTGACAACAGGCACAACCTGCATAATTTTTACCTCTGGTCCTTTGGGTTATTTTGTGCCTTCTGCAAATAGTTCAAGACACAAGCAAAGTTTTTATTTATTTTTAAGCCATATTTTCCTCACTGGAGGGCCAATGTTGTCTTTCTGCCATTGTTTTACCAGCATCTGAAAATCCCACCCAACCTTAGGCAAATTCATTTAGATTGAAACAAAAGACAGAGGTGCCTTTGATTACATTTTATTTGGTATCAGGATGTATCATCTGTGGAAAATAGACTTCAGCTCGGTCACTCTGACTCCAAGGGCCAGCATCTTCTGAAGGTAGCAGTTTTCAGTTTTATTTTTTGAATTCTATTTGTGTGTATACCTTGGTGATGTCATTGTACCTGCCTTCAGGGGCCTGGTAGTTAGAGATTGGTGGCGTGTGATGTGGCCCTTCTTTCTCAAAGGGAAATAGGCTGTAATCCCGCTTCACGGCCTCGGCATAGAGCTCTGGAGACTCAAGCTTCAGTTCCCGAAGTGCTTCCTGCTGGGCTTCCAGCATGGCTCGGATGGCGTCCCTCTCTGCCTCATGCTCCTGCTTCTTGTACAGTGCCCACCTCTTCAGCAAGAGAGCTCTCTGCTCACTCTCCTCGGAAGAATGCTCTTCCTGAAGTCGCTGTCTGTGAAAACACAAGTCTAGAGTCGTGAGGCTGAGCAGTACTGACCCTGCAGCAGAGGGACCCTTGTGACCGCACACGACTTACTGACCCTGCAGCAGAAGGGACCCTTGTGACCACACACGACTTACTGACCCTGCAGCAGAGGGACTCTTGTGACCGCACACGACTTACTGACCCTGCAGCAGAGGGACCCTTGTGACCGCACACGACTTACTGACCCTGCAGCAGAGGGACCCTTGTGACCACACATCACATGACTTCATTGCCTACTAGCAGGTATTGCCTCGGCACAACCAGGGCTCAGGAAAATAGTAAATTTGGGGGTAAATTAAGAATGTAAAGGCTGGAGAGATGACTCAGAGGTTAAGAGCATTTTCTGTTCTTAGAGACCAGAATTTCTTTAGCAGCCCCAGAATTAAGTGGCTTACAGCTGTTTATAACTCCATTTCTAGAGGATCTGCTGCCCTCTTCTGGCCACTAAGGTACCTGCAGTCACATGAACATAAAACACACATACGTACACATGAATAAAAATATATCTTAAAAAAAAAAGAAAGAAGAACACAGTGTAGGACATGGAAGCAGCTGTTGTCCACCAGCAGAAAGAGCACACTCTGAGAGAACTATGATACCACTGTTTCTGCCCTAGGCAAAGCCTCCTTTTGGTGAAACAAAAACCAAAATCTCAGAGACAAGTGCCCATTTGGTCCTAGAAGCCCACAAAGCACCAGCGCTTCCCAACTTTTTCAGGAAAGCGTGAGCTACCTGCTAAACTTGCAACACACACCAACTATGAACATTTGTAGGTGAGGCTCTGAGTTTTCTATAGTGCAGGCAGGTTGAGAGTGAGCCAATGCCCATATCATAAGTCACAGTCAACATTCATGGACATGAACAACAGGACCCCTGGAGCAAAGCTGATCCAAACTCCCTTGAGTGTCTGTCTCCAAATCCCCCAAACCACAATCAAGACGAAAAGGACTCCCACCTGGGCCAAGTCGGCCTGACTCACCTGTTCCCAACAGAGAAGAACTTCAGTCAGAACTACTTGACGGAATTCCTTTGCATTAAGGATGTCAACCCAGATGAGAACCTTTACCTTGATTTATCCAAGAACCGCACAGGGGTGATAAAATCTTCAATGGGAATTAGTTCTTGGGTGGCCTTTTCCAGTTTTCGAATCCTCCTTTTCAAGCGATCCTTTGCTGCTTGGTCCTTTTTAGGGTCTACCTTCTTCTTCTTCCGTAGTGGTTCTGCTCTAGTGGATAGGAAAAAAACATTCAGTCTTCCATTTCAACCTCAGGATGGACACGATGCTGAATAAAGTGCCTCACACGTGTACCAGATGCCCTGAGAAGGAGGTGTCCACAGTCCTGACTCCAGGAGCCTAGTGACCAGTTTTAGCCCATTGTTTTTGTGAGGTCTGTAGGGATCCTATCAACTCTAGGAAGCAGCAGGAAACTACAGGGATTTATTAAGGGGAGGTGTTAATTTTTCTTTTAAAGACACATTCCCACATAGCCTTGACTTGCCCTTGGACTCTGATCCTACTGTCTCTACCTCCTGACTGCCAGGCTCGTCATTTTCTACCACTCCTGATATTATGGTGCTCAAGATTAAACTGAAGGCTTTGTGCACGCAAGGCAAGGAACTGGGCTACATTCTTAGCTTGGAAGTTGTCAGTTTGTGCTTCAGGGATACCTTGAAACCTCCTGAGAAGTGAACTTACTGAACTAAAATCTACTTACTGAAATTGATAAAAAGCTCATTCACATTTTAAATGAATTTGTGTTTTAAAATATGCTTTAAGAGCCGGACGGTGGTGGTGCATGCCTTTAATCCCAGCACTCGGGAGGCAGAGGCAGGTGGATCTCTGTGAGTTCAAGGCCAGCCTGGTTTACTGGTTACGTAGAGAAACCCTGTCTCGGAAAACCAAAAGGAAAAAAAAAAAGAATAAAAGAGGATAGTAAAAGTGACTGGCCATGTCTTTATTCACTTCTCAGAATTTGTTACCAATTTCTGGGGTATTAAGATGACTTAATCACTTAAGTGATTAAGACTTGCTGCTCACTCTTGGTTCCCAGCACTCACATGGTCGCTTATAACCACCATTAATTCCAGCTCCAAGGGGTCTGGCACCTTCTTCTGGCCTTTGTGGGCACCAGACATGCAATGTACACCCATACATACAGACATAACACATTAAAAAAAATTCCATGCCCTGAAGCTGGCAATTATCTGGTTTGCTTTTAGGAACACATCTCTAAGACATAATTTGCCACTAGGAATAAACAAATCTGGTGTTGGAGAGATGGCCCACAAGTTAAGAGTGCTTGCTGCTTTTGAAGACTGGAGTTTGGTTCCCAGCGCCCACATCAGGGGCTCACAGATGCCTGTAACTCTAGGGAGGGTATCTGTAACTCTGTCTGGCCTCTGAGGGCACCTGAAAACGTGAGCATACATATGACTGGTACATACACATAAATAAAAGGAAACATAAAAAAAATCAGCAAACCCTTTAGCATTAAAATCAACTAAATCAAGTCCCAAGAAAGCATCCAAAGTACCCAGAGGAACTATTTTTAGTCTTTGAACCTTCTGCCCACTCAGAATCAGAATGAGCAGGAAAGAGCAAGGAAAGAGATACAGAAGTTAAGATGTGTCCTTTAACACACACAAGACTCCTCAAAGCTAACTGCTATTATTTAAACTACTTTACTACACATAAGCAATACATATATATGCTATATATACAGCGTGTTGAAAGGACACAGGCATCTACCTATATTTAACTATAGACGGATCTGCTAACCAAAGATTGGGCAGTCTTACTTTGTTTTGGTCATATGCATACATGTGTTTCTCACACCCCCCAAGAGTTAAGGGTCATGTTGAATTTTACCTCATGGGGATGAGTTCCCAGAAGGACAGCAAGGAAGCTCTTTGGTGGGTGTGTCTGGTCTGTGTCTGGCAGATTCCAGGGATCCTGAAGGAAAGAAGGCTATCTATAAAGATCTGACCGGGGAAAGAGAAGGCACATACACATAACCACAGGGCTCTCCAAAACCTGGAAGGCAGTTTTATTTTTTTTTTTTCCAGACAAAAGTCTCCGTAATTCTGGCTATCCTGGAACTTGAGGCAATTCTCTTGCCTAGGCTAATCCACCATATCTAGCTCACTTGTATTAGGCCAGCAAGATCAAAGTGAGGACTTTTCAAAACTCCGTTTCGCCCCTACTTGCTCCAGCAGGATTTTTTTTTTTTAAAGTAGGGTCTAATACAGCCTGCGTTTTACACGGGCTGTGCTGCTGTAGATGACCTTGAATTTCTGGTCAAGCTCTACCAACACAGGCCTGGAATAGCAGGCGTGTGCCGCCACGCCCAAGATTTTTGTGGCGCTAGGTTGGCGCTTTAAGGCTCCAGACTTGGTAGGCAAGTAGTCTGTCTACTGAGCTACATTCCCAGCTCGGATTTTCATTCGCAACAGACGCGAGCAGCTCAGCCCTGAAATAATCTGCAAGCACCACAGCAGCGCCAGTGCAGAGCCCGCGCACGCGCCCTGGCCACTTCGCCACCCGTGTCGGAACTCACCAGCTCCGCGGCCGCAGAGCTCGCGCAGCACACAGCATCGCAGCGGTAGCCATAGCTTTTCACGCCACCCGCCGGCGGGCAGCTTCCGGCAGCGCGCCCCTGGGCGGTCCGAACTGTTATACCGAGTAGAGTCAGACTGGCCGCGGCCCGGAACTCGCCGGTCCGCGAGTCGGAGAGGCGGGCTCACCCTGGCCCCGCCCCCGACGCAGCCCCGCCCCTGGCAAGCGCGCCTATCTTCGCAGCGCCCTGAGGCTGCCGTTCCGCCTCCTGCTGGTGCTGTACAGTCTGCAGTCTTGCCCAAGTGTCTCTTGTGCCTATGTGGCTGCTTTCTGCTCCGCCTGCCCTATGTGTTCACGTCTATGCAAACGCCCCAATAAAACGCGCCCGTCTCGTCCCTTGTATCCCTCTACCAGACTAGCTCTTTTCTGCATCCATTCGAGCCCAGGACCACTGCTGTCTGCCGCTAGCTGCACGCTGGCGCCGGCCCGGATGCAGCTCAAGAGATGCCCGATAGCGCGTGTTGAGGGATGACGGAAGCTAGTTACTAAAGTGGACTCGGAGCCGCTGAGGTATAGAGACCTGGACACTACCCTGGCCCCGCATCGTCGGGCGGCATCTTGAACCTCTGCCCAACCCGTCCACACAGAGCCTCACCAGCGACCGCGCCTGTGTCAGACCCAAAGAGGAGTAGCCCAGCGCTCCCCCTGCCTGCCAAAGAGCCGAGGCGGGCCCGTCCGCGTAGGGAGCGGTTTCCCGCCGGGGCGATTTGGCAGGTGCGCGCCGTGACTTCCGGCGTTGCCCCGGAGCCGCCGGAGGAGGAGCGGCGCAGGGGATGCGGCTGTGGCGGCGGCGGCGGCGGCCGAGAGCAGGAGGCGGCTGTGGCGGCGGCTGGGGGCGCGGGCCGGCGATGGCGCGGCGGCGCTGAGGGCAAGGGTGGGCGGCGGCCGGAGGGCGGGCGGCGCGGGAGGAAGCGGCTGCGGCTCCATGGCCCAGGCGCGCTGAGGGACACGGTTCTGGCCTCAGCCCGGCGGCGGCCGAACAATGAAGCTCTTGAAGCCAACCTGGGTCAACCACAATGGTGAGTGCGCGCTGGAGTTGTGGGCGGCCGAGCCTGCATCGGGGTGGGGTCTGGAGTTGGCTTGCGGCGCGCGCAAGCCCTGCCTGCCTTGCCCGGACGCCGGTGCCGGGTGCTGGAGCTGCAGAGCGGGCGGGAGCAGACTTTGTCCTCGGCTCCGGGATACCGGCGAGCCCGGGCACGTGCTTCGGGCTGGTTGCGGCCAAGTCCGCCTTCGCCCCAGGCATGGCGCTGAGTCCTGCGCCGCCCACCCCTAGTCTGGAGTGCCTGGCGCCTGGCTTCTGTGAGCCAGCCTGGGTACCGGCCTGGTGCTGCCACCCGGCTTCACCGTCCAATGTGTGCTCGGATGGTTGTAGTGAGTATGAAACTGGGGCGACATCCCCCTTGTGGCCTTTCGGTGGCTTTTTGGAGATATAGACTCTGCATGAGAGACTGACTACACTACCGCTTCTGAGGCCTGGAGCTGATGACAGTGCCCCCACTCGGGCTCTTGCGGTCCTGGGAAGGACCTGGGCGCAGGGTCCTTTGGAGGGCCACGAAGGAACCACATTTAATGCAGGGTCGGGGCTTCAGCGTGACTAAGATCGGGGCCCGTAGTGCACAGGTTATTCTAGGAGACGAGCGACTTTGGATGTGTGGTAGTGACTTTAAAGAACGGGCTCACACATCCTGGTCGAGGTGGCTGATGCAAAGCAGCCGGTGGCATCCAGCTTTGTGGAGAACTACTTGCCCTGCCTAGCGGAGAAGAGCTAGAGCCCTTCGCCAGCTGTTAGTACTTAGTCTCTGGAAGCATCCGAAGGACGCAGTGGGAAGCGGCCACTCTCTACCCAAAGCGAGAAGAGTCCCCCTCATACTGTCTTAGTTCCTCGTTTCTACTTTATAGTACATCTAGAGGGAGCTACAGTTTTTTTTTTCTTTTTGTAAAGCAAGAGGAGTAGATGCATATTTCTTTTTTAAAAAGCCACGTGGTCTTTTCATTTTGTATTTGGTTCGGGAAGCTTTTCACTCCTACAGCCTTGACATCTGCTTTTTGGGTCACAAGCAAGGAGAGTGGTGCTCTGTACTTCACAGTATTATTGTGAAGTTCATCTAAGAACAGAGACATTAAAGTTCTTACCTAGAAAGCACATTAGAGATCTAAGTGAAGGGGAGTGGAAAGAATATTACCAAAATACATTGTATGATTTTTTAAATTAAAAATATTGAAGCGATAATGTTTATTAGTGATAAAAATGTTGAGACTTAAGCAAATTTCTGTTATTTTTTTTTTGTTTTTTTTTTTTAACAGAACTTGCCTCAAGTTTACTTGTAAAAACAGCATAAGGTCCTGAACATCTGCAAATACTGTGTAGGTGTTCACACCAGTCCATCTGTCTTCACACTGGCAGACTGCGACCTTTTTTATGGGGCCTTCACAGGGGCCTGGGCACCTTTGAGAGCCTGAGCTGCAGCTGAGGCCTCTGCCTTGGCTTGAACCTTGGGCTTTGTTTTTTGGAGCCTACGACCCCTGGCCATGTAGCTTCTAATCTGCTTCCCAAGCTTGGGGTGAGCAATTAAAGCCAGGAGGGTGAGTTTGTGGCTGGGGCCCTTTGGCACCTTGGGCTTCACCACCTGGGGCTTCACCAGGGCCTTGATGGCCTCCGCGCGTACGCTCTTGGCCTTTGCATTATTTGTCTGCATCTTCTTCAGGCCTTTCTTGTTGTGCTTCTTGGCAAAGCGCATGTTCCTCAGGAACTTGGGGTCAACCCCCTTGAGAGATTCGTATCTTTGTGACCGGGGTTTCTTGATGCCGTTTCTGTGCCATTTCCGGGACTGGTTGTGTGTGGTGTGGTTCTTGGACTTGGCCATGGCTGGACGGTAATCGGCCGCTCCCGAAGCCCCTGCGACCGGAAGAGAAAGAGAGAAATTTCTGCTCTTTTAAAATCTAAAGGCACCCTCCCTTTCAGTTGCCTCTGTCTTGGAGAGGATGCTGTTGTGAGTCACTACTAAGCCGGCCTTTAAAGATGGCAGTGGTAGTGGAAGCTGCTTGCTAGCCAGACCCTGAATAGTAGTAGATAGTAAAGCCAGTTTCCTTTGAACGAAGGGCCCCACTGCATTGGAGGCGATGCATGCTTGTACTTCCTGTCTTTCTTATTTAGCCGTCTAGTTTCCTGCCTCTCTATACAGCATGAACATACTTTTCTCTGGGATCTGAGAGTTCAGAGAGGGGAGGAAAAGAGAGCTGAAGGTTTTCCAAAAGATGGCAGGGTATCCATTTGGACAAGGTAGCTTGAAGAGGTTAAAGGCAGAGAAAGAAGTGTTTGTTGGTCTTCATTTTTGTGGTCCAGTACTAGAGAAACCTCTCACATAGGATTTCTCAGCCCCAGCATGATGGATGTTTTCGTCACACAACTGTCTTAAGGGCTATCCTATGTATTGTGTGATCCTTACTTAGATGTCAGTGTTGTCCACCGCCATAACTTGCCCTTAACCAAAAATATCTGACATTCCTGATGTCCACCTTTTAGCCCAGATCACCTCCACTTGAGATGTTCTGGCCTATGGTTATTAGCATGTTAGTAAATCTTGACATTGTCATTTTGCGGTGAATTTTGCCTTGGATGTGGATTTAGACACGATTCAAGATAATATCGTTTACTAGTTAAAGATTCTTTAAATTTACTAATTCTAGGCTTTGGTAAAAGCATGTAAAAAAGACATATTTCTTCAGCTTGTACTCTATATAAATGATTGCCCCTAAAGTATGATGTAAAATAACAGTATCTGTTGTTTATATTGATGTTAAATGTAGTACACTTTACACGAATACAGTTTTGAGATGTAATCCTATTGACTTTATTTATTTATTTATTTTTGAGACAAGGTAGCCCTGACTATTCTAGAACTCATAGAGATCCTCCTGCTTCTGTCTTTCAAGTGCTGAGATTAAAGGCATGCACTATCATATTTTGCCATTTAGTTTACTTTAATCATGGCCAAAATAAGCTTCATTTCTGAATAAGGTTAAGATTATGTATTGGGCTGGGTGGTGGTGGCACACGCCTTTAATCTGGGAGACAGAGGCAGGTAGATCTCGGAGTTTGAGGCCAGTTCCAGGACAAGGCTCCAAAGCTACAGTGAAACCCTGTCTTGAAAATTCCCCCCTCCTCCAAAAAAAGAATTATGTATTGGGTGCTAATTGTGGCACACATCTATAATTATAGTTTTTTGGGGAGGCTGAGGCAGAAAAAGAGTTAAAGAAGGGATTATCTCCACGTGTGTACACACTATGTAGATGAGTTGTTCTTGGATAGTCAGGATCAAAGTCCCAAGCATCTAGGAGACACAGAGACTACTGAAGAAGGTAAACTAAGGAGGGAAAGAAGATGTGCCTGGGGGATGGGTGGAGTTGTGACTTTGTTTTTTGGGTTTGAGGAGGGGAGTGTTGAAGTTTGAGGGATTTGGACTTCTAGCCTGTCTTATGGAGTCCTTGTAGGACTTAGAAGGTGATCTCCAGATCTTGGTAAGATGTGCTGAGAGAGGGACGAAAGGTCAGGGGTGACGAGATGAGAAAGATGGTGAGGCACTGTAGATACCTCAGTGTAGGAAGAATTAATGGGATTTGGCCATTATATGCATGTAAGGTAGATTCATATCATTTTTTGAGCTCGTTTCTTAAGTGTTCTGGAGAAAGACTCCAGATAAGAGATGGGCACTGGGCAGTGGTGTCTTTTGTGTGTTTGTGTAGGTGCACAGGTATGTGCCAGTGCATATGCTGGCACACATTTGGAGGCTGGGAGGATGTCAAGCATGCTGCTTTATCACCACTCTGTTGCTTACATCCCTGAGCAACTCTAAGTTGCTCTGAGTCTAGAGCTACTCTGTCAGCAGGAAGTCACAGTGATTATTACCCTTCTTGTCCATCACTCCCAAGCTGGAGTTACAGGTGGATGAGTGGACGTTTTGGGTTTTTAGATGGGTGCTGGCGATTTGAACTTAGGTCCTCATGTTTGTGTAGCAAACTCTTTACTCACTGAGCCATTTCCTGAGACCCCCAGTGGGAATTCTCTCAGACATTTATTTGTATGTTTGTGAGCATGTGCTACTTATTACTTGTATGTTTGTGAGCGTGTGCATGCACATGTATGTAGGAGGTCAATGTTGAGTTTCTTCTGCTGCCCTCTCCCTTTTTGAGACAGTGTTTCTTACTGAACTGGAGCTCATCCTTTAGGCTTAGACTGACTAGCCAGTGACCCCCGCAAGACACTCCTGTCTTTGCCTCCCAAGTGCTGGGATTACTGGTGTGGTGTGACACCTGGCTTTTTATGTAGGTACCAGTGACAGAAGGTATCAGGTATTTAATGTAGGTATCAGGCCCTTGTGCTGGCATGGCAAGCACCTTACCAACTGAGCCCCTGCTTCCAACCTCTTAAACATTTATTGAGCCGGGCGGTGGTGGCGCACGCCTTTAATCCCAGCACTCGGGAGGCAGAGGCAGGCGGATCTCTGTGAGTTCGAGGCCAGCCTGGTCTACAAGAGCTAGTTCCAGGACAGGCACCAAAGCTACAGAGAAACTCTGTCTCAAAAAACAAAACAAAACAAAACATTTATTGAAATAACTGTATATGTGGCTTTTGACTGTAAACCCAGCACCAAGGAGGCAGGAGGATTGCAATGAGTTTGATGCCAGCCTTGGTTTAAGATTGAGATCCTTTCTCGTGTGTGTGTGTGTGTGTGTGTGTGTGTGTGTGTGTGTGTTTCATTTTAGAATTCTAATCTAATAAGTGGCTGAAAATATACTTTAAACTTTATGAGGAGATTCATAGTTATACAGCTGGGAGGCACACCTTGGGTAGTCAATGGAGGACCTGATGTTATTGTCCCAATCTTGGGTCTTGTGGGTGCCCATGGAAAGGATGCATACTGTGTCTGCCTTGACCCTGCAAGTTACCCAGATGTTTCTAGTGTAACCTAGTTACTTTCAGTATTTGCTTATAGACTTGGAGAGACCTAGCAAATGACACAGAGCTGGACTAAGCCCTGGGGACTAAAAATGGATGCAAGCACATTTTATGTTTTCAATAAGATCAGCAACATCACCCAGAGGACTGGGTGGGGCTGTTAAATAGTGGGAAGGGGTACTGCTGATCCTCTGGCCTGTTCTCTTCTTTGCTAACAGAACCCCAGGATTCCTTTGTTTTCTGCCCGACTTTTTCTGCAGGACAATCTCTAGGTAGGGGCATGTGTGCTGATGCTCCTAACCTGGTACACCTGCGAGTTCTAAGGACTTTTAAAATTACTACCATGAAATACTTCTAGCTAGCAAGATATTTGCTGGGGTCTTTTGGATCCAACTTCTTTTGCAGACTTCACTGGGTCTGAATGTGGCAGTCAGTTTGTAACCAAAAGGACAGGCTCAAACTGAGGTTGACGAGAGGAAGATGGAGGGACTTAACTCTTTAAGTTGATAAATTACATTAATAAACTCAGAAGAAGTAGACCTATTCCAGGACTTGTCATGTGAGCTAGTGAAACACTCTTAAGATTTGGAGTAACTTGCATAACAGACAGAAAACATGTAGCAGTACAAACTGGCTGAGTTTTGCAGCCTTCTCCAAGATGATAGTAAAGATGAAGGAAATGAGTTGGTAATCCTACCTAGACCAGATCAGGATTCTTCTTTCTGCCTTGCTAAGTAATGGTCTTGTGCTGATTCTGACCACCTCTGTCTTCCTGGAGAGCTTGGAAACCATTTTCTTCTTCAGAAGGACTGCTTTCAGACACTAAGTGGCACTTGGTACAAGGAATATTATGCTTGGAGGTCACTGTTCTGTGGCTATTTTTGTAGTCGCTTGGTACCTTGGTACTTCCGACCTAGATTTCATTTGAGTTGCTTGGAGAAACTTCTCTAGCATTTGGTTTTTGAGAACTCTCTAGTCATGGAGGAATCAAAGCTGTTTTCTGGGAGGAGGAGGAGGGAGGACTGTAGTGATATTTCACTTGTATTTTAATAAATCAGAGAGTAAAACAGCACTGATCAGCCTTACAGACCAAGCAGTGGTGATACATACCTTTAATTTAATCCCAGGAGCCACACTAGTTTGCCATAGAAACTGGATGGTAGTGGTACACGCCTTTAATCCCAGCGCTAGAGAGGAATAGCTGGAGATTGCTGGAGGCAGAATAGCCATTTTGAACTAAGGTAGGGGTAAAAGAGCCAGTGGCTGGCTGCTTTGCTTTTCTGATCTTCAGGTTGAACCTCAGTTTTTGTTTCTGGGTTTTTATTAATCATACTACAGAGAACCTGTGTTCCAGCTTTGGCCCCGAGTCTTCCCTGTTAGCCCGATTGGACCTTCTAGGTTATATGACTTCTTTTGCCTCGGTTACTATTGACTACTGATTTATATGGGTAGAGATAGATACTTGAGTAAAATAAAATTGAAACCCATTGGAGTCTGCCTACAGAGAGTTAGCTCCTGGAAGGCAGACATTTTGTCTTGGCTCATGCTTTATTGCCAAAGCTGCAAGCGGTTCCTGGCATACACTACAGTATTCACCTAATCTATTAGTAAACACTTCTGTGTGCTGGATCCTGAAAGAAGGGGATGAAAGTTACCTGGTGGGTGGGTGGCCACTACCCTTGACTTGCCTTTTGTTTGTCCTAGCTGTGTCTTTTGTTTTTGTTTTTCAAGACAGGGTTTCATAATGAAACCCCTGCTGTTTTGGAACTTGATTTGTAGACCAGACTGACCCTGAACTCAGATCCGCCTGTCTCTGCCTCCCAAGTGCTGGAGTTAAATGTGTGCCACCACACTTTCAGCTTTTCCACTCTTGTCCACTAACCACCCAAAAGTTTTTGGCTATGTAAGTATATAAAAGAGGCATACAGGTCAATCATGATTAAAAATAAATTTTACTTTAAAACAATTTTTTGATATATAATTTTATCATTTATTGAAGATAAGCAAATCTACATACTGTTGAGATGGATGTTTGCCTATTTTTAAATGAAGAACTGAATCAGCTCAGCAGTTGATCCTGTGTGATGTAAAGAATCTTTGACCTCTTTCAGAATTGATAGTTTGATTTTATAATTTTCAGTGCTGAAAACCACTTCCTATATACACATAATGCAAAATGGCAGAAGTTTCTTTAGGGACATTTTCGGAATTGTTCTAATTCTAAGCCCAAACTCATTAAATGGTTTCTTGTGAAACTGAAATCAGTAATTCAAATAGCGGCTTTAAAGTCAAACATTCTAATACAACAGTCCAAACTAGTATTTTTCTATAAGCCAGAAACATTGTCTGCACAGTAAAAGAATGGTTCCTAACAGAATAATCTTGAATCTGAGCTGTTTCAAGGGGTACTGCTTTGTGATTGAATGCATAGTGAGTGAGAAGTGTGTATGTTGTATGTTTAGAACTGAGACTGCAGTGATGTGCTGGGGAACATAGGCAAGAACTGCCGGAAATACCCAGAACCCTACAGGTTTGATCTTGAGTTTTTGATCATTGTGCTATTAGAAACCTTTTGTTGTTGCTAAATTTTTTGTGGCTTTCACATTCGGGGTTCTGATTTACAGTATAAGAACCCTAAAGCTGGGTCATGTTCTATTTTAAGAAGGGAAATGAGTAAATAGAACAGATAGCAAACGACTGACAGTCACCTCTCCCCTGGCAAAAAGAAGACCCATTTAGGTCAAAACTTGTTCTTAAAGCTAACATCTGCTTGATGTATTAACCAACATAAGACAAAGTTTATAGGGAGACTGCTCTGGGAAGCAGCACACTTAGTGAGGAATAGACAAAAGGGACAGTAAGTCTCCTTTAAGGACCAAACATAGACTTTATTGGAACAGACGTCAGGTCTATGGCACTTTCCAAAGATCATCCTGCAGAGAATATAGTAAATCTACCCATTTGACAAATACCAAGGGCTAACTGTGTGTCAGGGAGTGGGCTAAGAGGTAGAAACAGTAGGAAACTAAACAGCATCCCAGATAGAAGTCATCCATCCAGAGAGGCTGGGGTGGGTATCTTGTTCACAGGAAAGAGATGGTATAGGGAGAGGACTTCCAGAGTAGTTGCTTAGCAAGTGATGACTACTGTGTACTAAAAGAAGGGTGGAAAACCATCAGTGTCTGCCTGGCAAGTTTGATGATAACAAGTATGTTGTCATGTGAAAAATGGCAAGGACAACAGCATTGCAGGTAAGGCCAGAGAGCAGAGACATCCTGAGTAAGAGCCATCAACAGGGAGCGGATAGGTTGGTGTGGAGAGGAACAACAGATAGAGAGACAAAAGCAACACTAGGGAGAGATGTGCATAGGAGAATTCCAGCTTTAAATTCAAGAGATCCTCCTCCTGCCTCCCACATATCTGGGACTACATATATGTGCTACTGTTACCACCTTGAGTAGGAAGATTATAAATAAAACATGCTTTGAGAAAAGCCTGAGTAAGAAGCTAATATTTGGACAAATACTTTGCTACAAAAGTTGCCCACCTGAGAGTTTTGTACATGGGAGGATTATTGGGGAGCACTCTTGGGAATCACACAAGTGTGAATTTGAAAGGTGTTACTAACAGATGGTGACTTGGAATGGAGGCAGAGTGAGAGCCACAGGTGGCCTTGTGGGGAGGAAGTAGCTATACCACAACAGGAGGAAGTGGGAGCTGAGAGACTCTTAGGAAGCTCTTCTGGTGATCCAGGCAAGAGATGCTTATGTTTGATTGAGTTGGTAATGATTCTGATAGTCACAGATGGTTTTATGCGGGTACATATGGAGCTGAATTCTCCATATGTACCCGCATAGTCAGACTATGAGGGGTCGGCCTTTGTACTCTTATGTGCACAGTCGCTGAATGGAGTGGACCTTGCTGAGGATAGCACTTATCCAAATAAGTATTGCTGGAAGCTATCTTGGTGCTAGCACCATACTTTATCTTGTACCCATTCCTGTAGGCAGGAGGCTGCCTCCACAGCATGCTTGAGAGAGATGTGGCAAGTGCCATATGAGGGAAGCACAGTTTAGTTTAGATCTACCAGAAAAGAGCTGATGGCATTGTGGTGTGAGCAATGTCAAGGCTAAGAACCCCAGAGGTGAGGCCAGAAAAAAATAATGGGTGCATAGGGTGATTTGACTAGGCTCTTGGAAGGGAGGTACTGAGGGTAAACTGGAAGAGTATGTGGATTTCTAGGAAGACACTAAGACATCCATACATCTGTTTACCACAGATAGGGGCACTGATAGACCAGAGAAACAATTTCATACAAGTCCAGGTTGATGAAACAATTCATTTATTGAGGTCGGTTATAGGAGCACAGGGACGAACATGAGAACTGCACCTTTGTTCGATCCTTAGTCAGCTTGCTACTTCCTGTATGCTCAAGTGCCTTCCACACAGCTGTGAGACAGGAAGGAATTCAAGGGGAATCTCAGGGTAGGATCCTGTGACTCTACCCTTCTTTTTTGTGAGAGAATTGTAATAGCTCCATTGCTGCTAACCGTAGACCTCATCGCTGACCTTGCCATCACTGACCTGGTCATCACTGCATATTTTTGCTTATTTCTTTGCTGTGACTTTAGGGGCAAGGAATTCTCTAGGTTACCACTGGACTCTCTGATGGTCATGGTCATGCTATGCCCAGAGGGAATAGCTATACCCTCCTCAGGAGGAGGAGGGAGCTGGAGACTCTTGGAAAGATGTATTGTGATTTAGGCAAGAGATGATTATATCTGAATGAGTTGATAATCTTGTAGTCATAGAGTAGTTCATGTGGGCATGTGTGCATATATAGAGGTTGAGTGTCCCTAATCCTAAGTCCAGGATGCTTCAAATTCAAAGTTTTTTCAGTGCTACTGTGATGCCACAATGTAGAACTTCCATACTATGGGATATGATTTAAGATACTGTGTATATGAAGTAGAAATGAATCTTCTGTCGTGACTTGGATTCAATTCCTAAAAGAACTTATTATACATATAAAGTTAGACTCTAGTGGGGCACACCTCTAATACCAGCACCCAGGAGGCAGTCAGATAACTATGAGTTTGTAGCCAGCCTGGTCTGGATATTGAGTTCTTAGAATCTGAAGCAGTCACAAGTGTTTCAGATAAGGAATACTGCATCTGTATTATACATCATTCATTTTATATAATGTGTTTGCATCTGAATAGTATATAGAGTATTATATAACTGAGAGGCAGTATAACAAATCATATACAGTATGTCTGTACATTTAAGGCAAAACCACAGCTTTCAAGAGACTAAGAGAGTTTATTCTGGAGCCACATGAATGACCACAGCCTGGGAAGTGGATTGAGGTTACCCCAAATACCATGTTCCAATGGGGCAAAAGTTTGATTAAGTTCTCATAGTAACAGAGCAAAGAAAGTTATAAATCAAGACATTTTTCAAATACATTGGTGGAAACATTAAGGAGGTAGTTATAGCAAAGCATGGGAAGTCTCTGTTGTAAGCCTCAGATGTTTGAGTCGGTGGAAACTAGGGGACTGTATAGTTCAAAATTCTTTTACCTAGTCACAAGGATTTTAGGCCACTCAGAGATGGGAAATACATGTCTGTTAAGGGTAAATATAACACAAGATAACTTTGGCTCCCAATTTGTTATACTCTAGCTCTTTAACAGTCAGTTGGCCTTGTAGAATGCTTAACACAGGCGAGACTTTTCCCCAAGAATTCTAATTCTCAATACATACGTACATACATACATACATACATGCATGCATACACCTTCCCTCCAATCCTGGCTGTTGAACCAGGACTTCATGCATGCTAGGCAAGTACTTTACCACAGATAATATTCTTTTTTTTTTGTCTTTTTAAGAATGTGCATAGTTGTATTTTTTTGTTTTAAATAAAGTTTTAAAATTATTATATTTTATATGTATGGGTATTTTTGCCTGATTGTATGTCTACACCATCTATGTGCCTGTTAGTCTCGGAAGGTAGCTAGAGGAGGGCATTGGATCCCCTAGGAAGGAATTATAGATGGCTATGAGCCTCCATGTGGGTGACAGGAACTGAACCCAGGAAACCTGGAAGAGCAGCCAGTCCTTCCAACTATTGAGCCATTTCTCCAGCACTCTCTTTTGTTTGTATTTTGAGCCAGTCTTGCTTTATAATATAACTCATGCTGAGTTTTTCTTGAGATGCAGCTTTTAGCTTATTTTAGTAAGTATTTAAAAGTAGAATTGCTGGATCATCATGGTTATTCTGTTTCTAATTAGTCCTCAAACTTTCATGTGGTTATGCCATGTTTAATATTTTTGAAATCCCAATAAAGTTTCCATTTCCTCCACATGCTTGCCAATATTTGTCATTTTATAGCTTGCTGAATAGTAACCTTTGTTATGACTGAAGTGAGATGATAGGTGCCTTGTTGTGATTTGGATTTCAGGATTGCAGAGAATGAGCATCTTTTCATTGACTGCTTCCTGGCAGTTCATGTTTTCATGGGAAAAATGTGTACTTAAGTCCCATATTTATTATTTATTTTTTAAAAGTTGCTTTTATTATTTTTAAATTATGTGTAGGTATGTGTCTGTGCATGAGTGCAGCTATGTATGGATGAAGATCTCCTGCAGTGGACGATTATGAGTTGCTACAGTTGTCATAGATGTTAGGAGTTGCCTGACGGCTGCTGGGAACTGAATTTAGGTCCTCACAAAGAACAGCAAGTGCTCTTAGCCACCAAACCATCTCTTTAGGCCTCTGTTTGGTTTTTGTTTTAAGTGTTTTAATTTTTATTTTTATATGTATAGGTGTTTTGCCTGCATGTATGTCTGTGCACCACGTGTGTGCCTACTGCCCACAGGAATCAGAAAGTGTCTGCCCACAGAAACTAGAGTTGTAGACTGCTGCGAGCTGCCATGTAGATGCTGATAATTGGACCTGGGTCCTCTGGAGGAGCAGCCAGTGCTCTTAACTGCTGAGTAGTTAGTTACCTTTCCAATCTTCCTATGTCCATTTTTTTGAGGTTGTTTTTTGTTTGTTTTCAGTTTCTTACCAGATGTCATTTGCAAATGCTTTCTCCCATGCCTTTTCATGCTATTGGCAATAAGTACCCCTTGATGTACATACACTAATTTTTAATGAGGCCCAATTTGTTGTTTTTGTGTATTAGTTTTATTTTTGTTACATTTTTGTGTGTAGGGTATGTATGTATGTTTACTGCAGAGTGCATTGAAGGTCAGAGAACAGCTTACAAGATTCATTTCTCTTCTACCATGTGCTCTGTGTGGCTATATCCCTGGGGAGATATGAAGAAATATCTGTCCAACGCAGCTAAGGAATCAACAACAGACCAAAGTGGAGATGCCATCAAAGTTCATCTTGATAAAGCAGTGAGTTTATTGGTGCTTTTTAAAAGCCCACGATGAAGGTTTCCTTCCAGAAGCAGAAATGACTGAAAGAGCAAATTTCCAAAATCCTGTGCTAGTGAGAGCGACAGCTCCTGAAAGCTGGAACCCAGGGTTAACTCACCTCGGGACTGTAGATAGTTCTGTAGCTCACTGCAGTCAGTGGTCTGAGAGAGGCTTGTGTTTAATCATCAGTCCTTAGCTGGGCAGTTTCTGGACTCGCTGAAACTTACAAGTTTTTTACTTCCTGAATTTCAAGGACATACAGTCCTCTCCCCATTAAATGGTCTCCTTGTTAGGACTACAGGTTCACAACATCATACCTAGCTCTCTTGATTTTATGGTCTAACAGCTCACTGGAAAGATTAGCCTGAAACATGCTGTGAATGTCCTGGGAATTGGGGTTCGCGTGAGTTTAAGGCTTTTCTTTCACTCATTGCATTCTGCCTTAGCAAGTGCCCAATAAAACTTGGCTCAAAAAAATACTGAAATTCAGAACTAAGTGAAGATAAACCAAGAGTGGTGGTGGTGCACACCTGTAGTTCTGGCACTCAGGATGTGGAAGCAGGCATTCTGTGAGTTCAAGGTCAGCCAGAGCTACAGAGGGAAACAAGTCCCAAAAAACAAACAAACAAACAAAACTCATAGCAAGTTTAGTATAATTGCTTATCAAAACTCTGATAGTGTTTTCTGCTAGGAGAAAAGCCATTTCTAAAAATTCTTTAAAAAGTTTGAGGTTTCCTCCCTCCCCTCCCCTCCCCCCAGATAGGGTTTCTCTGTGAAGCCCTGCCTGTCCGAGAACTCACTCTCTAGACCAGGCTGGCCTTGAACTCTGCCTCCCCAGTGCTTGGATTCAAGGCTTTACACCTCCATTGCTTGGCTCTAAGGATTTGTTAATAAGCAAAATAACCTTAAAAGAATGAAGTTGGAGATCTTATACTTTGTGATGGAAATAAAGCGAAGCTATAGCAATGAACACCATATGAGACTGGCGTAAGGACAGACACCAAGAACAATGGAATAAAGTAGGGAGCCTAGGAGGATGTGGTTAATTGATTTATTAAAATTTATTTTGTTGTTGACACTAGAGTCTGAACCCAGAGCATCACAACCCTGAGCTACTGACTACTGACCAGCTGGCCTCAAACTCACTCTATCTTTCTCTGCCTCCCAATTTCAGGTATTAAAGGCATGTGACTGTCTGCCTGGCTATTCAGTAGAGTCTTGTGTGGGCTGAATAGGAGTGATCTGGAAGCAAATCCTTGGAGAAGAAATGGCTTGTGATGGGTATGCAGGAGTGTTCTAGTTCAGGTTGACTTGGGAAAAGATGGTGCCGTCTTGGGGTTTCTATTGCAGTGAAGAGACCATGATTATGGCAACTCTTTTTTTTTTGTTAAGGTTTATTTATTAATTTTGTATACAGAGTCTGCCAGCATATGCCTGCTGGCCAGAAGAGGGCACCGGATCTCATTATAGATGGTTGTGAGCCACCATGTGGGTGCTGGGAATTGAACTTGAACTCAGGATCTCTGGGAAGAGCAGCCAGTGCTTTTAACCTGAGCCATCTCTCCAGCCTCTCCCCCCTCCCCACATGGCAACTCTTATAAAGGAAAATTATTTAATTGGAGTGACTTCCATCTTCAGAGGTTTAGTCCATCATCATCATGGTGCGACATGGTGGTGTGAAGGCAGACATAGTACTGGAGAAGTAGCTGAGAATTATGCATCTAGATTTGTAGGCAATCAGAGTGAACTGACACTGGGCGTGGCTTGAGCTTATATGAGACCTGAAAGCCCACCCCCACAGTGACATACTCCAGCAAGGCCACATCTACTTCAAGGCCACACCTCCTAATAATGCAACTCCCTATGAGTTTATGGGGCCAGTTACATTCAAACTACCTCACTGCCAACATTGCTAGAGTTAAGGGTTTATGCTAATTTAGCTGTTGTCTCTGCCTTTAGGCAAAGAAAGGCCTGAAGTTGGGGGTAGTTGGGAAATTATCTTTATCTTGCTGTGCCAAAAGAAAAGTTCTTTAGCCGGCCAAACTGTTAAGATCCATTCCCATAGCCCAAAGAGCCCTTCATTAAGGTCCTTCCCATTGAGAAGGTGTAGTGGCTGCTTTCTCAGGCCTGAGAGGTCTAGGTTCTGTGGAGTTGGGAGCCAGCACTTCAGGCAGTGCTGTGTGGGTCCACCACCTCTATGCTTCCTTTAACCTACAGTGAGGAAGAAAGAATGGGGTCAGGAAACAGTCATACTTTTCACTATAGTGTATCCTGGTTTGGCAAATGTTAAATTATGAAGTAGATGCATCTTAGAAGCATTGTGATATAGTATCTTGATTTGTCTGTCCACAAAGAGCAGGTATGTGTAAGCTGAGCATGTCCTTACCACTTGCACAGATTAGAAAGCTGGTGTTTTGGAAAATTAAACAATTTATCAAAGTTGAATAACAGATAGGAGGCAGAACTAAAGAGTCAGTCTAGAGATGGCCAACATTAAAGTCTAAACCTTTTCCTAGTCTTTATTTCCATCTTCCTCTGCAGCGCCTTGAAACCCCCCTGTTTTTCCACATAGCATTTGTTGAGCCATGATGTGACCTTGGCAGTGCTTCTTTGAAATATGACTTTTGAATAATGTCTAAGCTCCTGGATGTGTCCTCATCCAACTGTGCTTACCTCATGAACTCTGGGGCAGTATAATAGTATATTAGGCTGCTTCTTGATTTGATGCTATGTGTCCTCTGGCTGATCCCACCCTTCTGGTTGACTTGCCTTCAACTGTTGGGGTTTAATTGTTACTTCTGAAGGAAGCCCCAGGCTAATTATATATATGACTATAGCTTTCTGTCACTGTATATCTTTCCACTTAGGTTTGTATGATTATCTTTAATTCTGGGAGCTTCCACAGGTAAGGGCTATCATACTATGTGTGTTTTTATATTAGGCACACTGTGGATATTTATTAGTGGATTGGGTGAGAAAGCATCTAGGTGATGCTTTAATGTATGTGCTTTATGTGTTCTAAAGGACTAGGCTATAACTGGTATCTGTGTCATCGACTTCTTGGGTAACAATAATGGTTACTTCTTGGGTAACAATAATGGTTTGTAGAATGCAAGTAAGTTCTGACAAGTTTCCTAAGAGGGCCAACTTATAATATGATATTTCATAGGCTTACAGGACAGAAAACCATTCTTCCCTGATATGCCTGTCACAAGATATGGAGGTTTTTTTTTTTTTTGCCTATCTTAAGTTGTCTGAAGCCGAAAGGTAGATTGCCATTTTGGATTATCCCTTGTGTGACATACTACTCTCCAGCCTTACTGACTTAAAACAGCCGCTTTTATGATTTGCTTAGGATTCCACAAGTTGACAAGGCTTATTAGGTTGACATTCCCTCACATTTACTGTGTCTGCTGGAATGGATGCTTCAGCAGCTTGTGACTAGAACGCCTCAGCTTGTTTGTGCTCAGGGTCTTTTTTTTTTTTTTTAGTTTTTCGAGATAGGGTTTCTCTGTAGCTTTGGAGCCTGTCCTGGAACTAGCTCTTGTAGACCAGGCTGGCCTCGAACTCACAGAGATCCGCCTGCCTCTGCCTCCTGAGTGCTGGGATTAAAGGCGTGCGCCACCATCGCCCAGTGTGTCAGGGTCTTGATGCTCACTGTTGTGTCCTCTTCAGTTCACTCTCTTTGGACAGCCGAGGCCTCTTCGAAGCATGGTAGTTGAACTGGGAACTGAATTTCTCCAGACAGCAAAAGCTGAAATACTAGACCTTTCTAAGGTTCAGTTTAGCACCAGAGCAGTCCCAACCCTAGGCGAAGGAGGCACAGAGGAGCAGGAGTCCCAGGAAGTTGTGTTTTACTAGGACCTGCTGACGGAGTCCAAGGACCTGAAGGGGTATGTCCAGCAAAGCGGGTCTAAAGCTCACATTGTGTCATGAGGACACTTTCATGCTCTGACCCATTCTTGCATCTTTCTTTGCTTCCTTCCTGTTCACAGGCAGTGGTAGATTATGTTGCTTAGTTAGGTACTATATCACAGTATTCGAAGCCTCAGGCTTTAGAGCTGGATGCTGTATGGCTTGGGAAAATTGTTCCTTTGTAGTGTAAAATGACAGTGTTAGAGTATTTATCCCAGGAAGTGGTATAAAATTTAGGAAATGCCTGGACTGAGTCCCCTATAGAATTTTAGGGGCAGATCAGATGTGCAAAAGCATGTTCTGCGAGTGAGGACTGATCCAGCTTTGGAGAGACAGCATTCACCAGGTGTGTCCAGCATGGCCCTAGCTCTTCATGCCCAGGAAGCCCCAGTAGTTGCTGTCCTTCTCACACTTGGAAAAGTCGTCTGTCCTGAATGCCACAGGACTTCTTGGTGCTGATTTGCTACTGTACCTTGACATTTGGCAGGACTCACTGCCTTGGCTTAGTGCCGAGTGCCACAGCCCCTGGAAAAAAGTACCGGCATGACTTGAGGTTAGGCCCACAGCTCCAGATGTCTTTCTGGTTTCTTAAGCCTTGAGGGTCTCTTCTTAAGAAGATTGGGTAGGCATGAAAGCCACTGACTTGGAGTCCCTTCCTTCCTGTCCTTTAGCCATTGGGTAAGTGTGATGCCAAAGAAGAGCATGGGCGTGCTAGTGTGGCCCTGGGTGGGTGCATTGACAAGGCTCTTCCTCACCTTGCTTTCAGGATGTACCTTCCTTTGTGCCACTGTGTAGTTTTCTGCATCCTTTTTTTTTCTTATTTTTTTTTAAAACATGTGTGTGTATATTTGTGTATATATTATGTATGATTGTATGTATGCATATATCTATATTTGTGTGCTCTCATGTACCACAGTGTGTGTGTGTGAAGGTCAGAGGACAGCTTTCCCATGTTGGTTCTCTGTAGTAGTAGGGGCGGCAGCAGGGCTGCGTCCCCAACACCCCAAGCCGTCTGCCCGGCTAGCTTATGCCCCAAAATAATTACACACAAACTGTATTCATTTAAACACTGCTCTGGCCCATTTCTACCTAGCCTCTTCTAGGCTAACTCTCGCTCCTGGACTAGCCCATTTCTTATCATCTGTGTAGCACCGGTCTTACCGGGAAGATTCTAGCCTAAGTCCATCCTGGGTCAGAGCTGGGGCATGGTGTGCGTCTTCCCTGGAGCAGGTAGCATGGCGTCTCTCCTGCGTCTGCTCCGGAGAGGAGAGCTGTGGAGTCTGACCTCACTTCCTCTTCCTCCCAGCGTTTTGTTCTGTTTACTCCTCCCACCTATCTCCTAACCAATGAGATGGGCCGAGGCAGTTCCTTTATTGCTTAGCCAATGAAATCAACAGATTGATATATGACACTCCCACATCACTTCCCCTTTTCTGTTTAAACAAAAAAAGAAAGGCTTTAACTTTAACATAGTAAAATTACATATAACAAAACAGTTATCAAGTAAAAGTTACATCAGAAACATTTATACATATAACAAAATTGACCTTAAATCTCTATAAATAAAGCAAAATCTATACTAATGCAAATTATTCATGTCTATATCATATCCCCCTTTAAATGTAAAAGAACATTTATAAACCATATTTGGGAACATGGGCGCAGTTTTTTCTCTCCAAACTGCTTCCTGCTGAATGGGGGCGTCGTTAATTAGGTCTTTCTTGGTATAACCTGTGTGCTAGTTTCATCTCAGTTGGCAGTTGAGCAAAGCAATTTTCTGAAGATGTTCACAGCAACCCTTCAGGAGGACGTGGTCCATCATACCAAATCGGGATTGAAGAAATGAACAGGGTCTCATCCTCTGTGAAAACAAAAAAAGAATCTCTTTTCCAAAGTATCATATCCTTAGATCCAAATTCTGAAATCATACCCTCATGATATCCATTCTGGTTCCACTGGGCAGCCCATATAATGAAATGTCTCTCTGTACTTAGCTCCTTCACAGTCAAAAATTTTAAAGAAAACACAATAATACAAAGAATCCAGACTCTCTGTGAATTTTTCATCTTTACGCGGCTTATTTTTACTCTATCACTTTACTTTATTCTGTCTCTTTAAAGACTTTACCTTTTTTTTTTTAACATTAACTTTATTCTCTATATTCTTTTTCTTCTCTCTCCCAAGCCTACGTACATTCAACCAACAGTGTAACTCATTTAGTGGTCTGAATCTGTCCTATTGTGAATCTGCAATTTTTTACTATCCAGGAGCACTTTTGATTTGTGCCTTTAAATCACTAGGCGCTTAAGAATCTAAGCTGTGACATTCCTAGGTTACTTTTTGCTTTTTGAGCATATATCTTTGACCTGGAATGACCCTGTAGACCAGGCTGTCTTTGAATTCTCAGAGATCCGCCTGTCTCTGCCTCCCAGGCATTGGGATTAAAGGTGTTTGCTACTACACCTTGAACTCACAGAGATCTGTTCGTCTCTGCCTTCTAGGCACTGGGATTAAAGGCGTGTGCTACCACACCTTCAAGTCACAGAGGTCTATCTCCCTCTGCCTCCCAAGTGTTGGGATTAAAGGTGTGTACACACAACAACTGTCTTCCTTTTCTTTTTTACTTTAAGAACTTTAACTTTTAGCTTGCATATATTTTTAACACACTTTAAACCATTCAGAAATTTTCTCTGTCTTTGAATCTCTCTTTACTATATATCTCTCTTTTTCTGACCACATGAGTCTTTAATTTACCAAGCAATATCAGTAGGACTAAAGCCGTGGCTTTGCCAGCTAGATCCAGTCCATCCCTTAGCTTTTCAGCCTCTTGGCTGAGGTACTGGCTGTAGCCATGTTTATAGCATTTCAAGGTCCCTGCCAGCCAACAAGCTACAACAGACAACACTCAAGTCCTCTCTCGGTAGCCGGCCCTTCTACCTCAAACAGTCAGAGTTTGCCCTGGCAGGATGGCCCAAAAGCTGGCATTTTTAAACGGCACAGCTTTTTTCCTGCTATGGCTTAAAACCGAAAAGCATGCGTTCAGCTTTTCGTCAACACCGTTTAAGTGTTTCGTGGCAGGACCTCTTAATGAGCTGCAGGCTTTGCAGCTAAAGCTGAGTCAGGAAGCCTCTTGGGGCTACCAGGTAGGAGCGGCACTCAGCACTTTAATTCTGAGACTGAGCGTGCAGCACAGAAATTCTTTTCATCCAAGTTACGTCCAAATCTGACATACAGAGCACTGTGCAGTCTGAAAACACGTCTCTGTATGGCGGCAGGAATCCGCCATGCTCTTCCGCCTGTCTAAGTCTGATTCTGCCTTCTGCCCAGGAGCAGGCAGGGAGCTCTGAGTCATCGTCAAGGTCTCAGAGCACTCTCCTTCGGATCCCAAGTGGGAACACAAACATAAAGCCAGAGTTTGCACTGGCGGCACAGCCCCAGGAAGCAGCGCTTTAAGATAATGCAGCTTTTTTTTCTGCTGCTGTTGCTGAATCAGGAAATCTCTCTACGGCACGCCACGAACAAACAGCAAAAATCTGTGTTAAACTCTCTCTCCATTATTTTTAAGCCTTCTCAGGTTTTTTAAGTGGGTTTAGTCCATCACGTGGGGCGCCATTTGTTGTAATATGGAGCGGCGGCGGGGCTGCGTCCCCAAACACCCCAGCCACCTGGCTCCGGCTAGCTTATGGCCCGAAATAATTACACACAAACTGTATTCATTTAAACACTGCTCTGGCCCATTTCTACCTAGCCTCTTCTAGGCTAACTCTCGCTCCTGGACTAGCCCATTTCTTATCATCTGTGTAGCACCGGTCTTACCGGGAAGATTCTAGCCTAAGTCCATCCTGGGTCAGAGCTGGGGCATGGTGTGCGTCTTCCCTGGAGCAGGTAGCATGGCGTCTCTCCTGCGTCTGCTCCGGAGAGGAGAGCTGTGGAGTCTGACCTCACTTCCTCTTCCTCCCAGCGTTTTGTTCTGTTTACTCCTCCCACCTATCTCCTAACCAATGAGATGGGCCGAGGCAGTTCCTTTATTGCTTAGCCAATGAAATCAACAGATTGATATATGACACTCCCACATCAGTTCTCCCACTATGTGAGTTCTAAGGATTGAACTCAGGTTATCAGGCTTGGTGGAAAACACTTTTGCCTGAGCTATCTTGCCTGTCCATGGGTTCGTTTCTTGAAGAATAAGACAAAACTAATTAAGATCTGCTGTGTCTGGAATCTGGGGGAAGACTGACTTGGAAGTCTTCTCACCTCCCACCCCTAAGTGCACCCACTGCCAGGTCTGTTCCTTCAGAGTTATTGAGTGTGTGAGCTGTTGGGGCTTATCTCATGAAGTCCAGGAATAAAAGGATAACCCATGTCAGAGAAAACGAGGACCAACGCTGCTGTGTGCCCAGTTTCCAAGATAATTTTAACATTGTGTGTGTGTGTGTGTGTGTGTGTGTGTGTGTGTGTGTGTGTGCGCGTGCTTGCGTGCTTCAGAAAGGCACCAAGCAGTTGCTTGTCTAGACTTGGCCAATTTGGGTAGAGTTCTGGCTCTCCATTAGCCTGGAGATCACTGAAGGGACTTGGGGGCCAGGCAAGGGCTGTCAGTATAATGATGAGAGTCTATTTTGTTAGCTTTTGTTAATTTGGAATTCAGCATTTGAGACCATGGAGCACATAGTGTGATTTCCAAACTTTCCGAAGGTTTCTGTTCATATTTGGTACACCTGTTCTGTAGTGGTCTTGCACAGCTGTTTCTTTCACTACCACTTAGTGACCAGTAAAAATAAAAATGTATTTCACTGTGTTGGGGGAGTTCATGCTTGATTTGATGGCGTGGATAAGACTCTGGAAGATGATGCCAAAGGGCATGACCAAGGACCCATATTGGTTACTGCCTTTGAGTACCACATTGTATTTTTCACCCTGGCATGGGAACCCTGACAGGGTTTACAGCTCTCCCTCAGGTGAACACCATGGACTCCCACCTTACTTGAGGAGTCATATAGAGCTGATGACTTTCATCCCTTGTCTATAACAATTACTGATGCTGGGTTGACTGTCGCACTTCTAACCTGTCATTCACAGTACTGAGTATAAACTCAGTAGCAACTACTATGTCTCATTGCAGCTTTTGTACTTTTGACCTTGGAAGCAGACCAGGGAGATGGACAAATACCCACTAAGCACAAGTCCTTAGATTACCTTTCACAGACTACCTGGTTTTGGTTTCTTTGCCTGACTTGGTCCACCCTACAAGCCATAAATTAACTTCCTCAGCCAGGCTTGAGTTCAGAGAGGCCCTTTGTGGTCTCTGAGGACCTGCTTTAACTCTTTACCCTCAGGAACTGAACGTCCAGTTTAATAGAGTATACACTTTTAACAGAGGTCTAGATGGAAATGCTGAGAAGGTGGACTCTCTGTGTTGTAGGACACTACTTCTGGTGGGATGTGAGCAAATGTCTACTTACCCCATATGACCATGCAAAGTAAGGATACCATCAAAGTCCACCTTAGTGAACCAGTGGGTTTTTTGGGGTTATGTACAGGAGTATGGATGAGGGGTTATGTACAAGATCATGGAAGACTCAAAGACAGCTGCATCTCCAAAAGCCCACCCCTGCATGGGTGACAGCTCACGAAAGCTGGAAACCTGGAGTGCACCACACAGCCTGTAGGCAGCTCGACATGGAGGGGAGTCTTTCTTCCAGCTTGGTCTGAGCTTCCTTTAGGCAGTTCAGCTAGTCTGAAAGCCTTAGTAGGCCCTTACTACTTATAAAAATTTGGGGAGGGGGCTGGAGAAATGGCTTAGCAGTTAAGAGCATTGCCTGCTCTTCCAAAGGTCCTGAGTTCAATTCCCAGCAGCCACATGGTGGCTCACAACCATCTGTAATGAGATCTGGTGCCCTCTTCTGGCCTGCAGACGTACACACAGACAGAATATTGTATACATAATAAATAAATAAATATTTTTAAAAATTATATTGCTGAAACAAAATTTTAAAAAAAGTTGGGGAGGAAGGAAGACATTGTGTCTGTTAGGAATTTATTAAAGTTTTTGTTATTTACTTTCTAAGTTTTAAGAAACGTCATTGCAGTATAGACTGTTTTATCTCCCTTCAGAACATTCTGAGTCTTTAGAGCTTCCTTCCAAGATTGAGTGTGTAGTATAGACTTAGAGGACCACTTTGAGGAACCAGTAGGCAAGGGAGGGCCTAGGCTGTAATGAGCCTTTTGGCCAGCAGTCAGAAGGGATGGAGAGTGCCCTTCTTTCCAAGCTGTTGCCAAGTAGAGACCCACATTACAGGGAGATGTCCTCAGGTCATAGGAACTTGTGACTGGAACTCTTACTGCAGACAGTTCATAGCCATTATATATTTAGGTCTCTCAGTGATGACGTGCTTAGTCTCTGTTGGGTTTCAGCTGTCTAATGTTGCTTAGTGAGTCCTTAACAGTTTGACTAACTAAAGCTGTTAGATCTCTTTATTCTTACTCGTAGGTAGTTTTATCTGTAGCCTGTAGTCTTGTCCTAGGTGTAAAAGTTAGAGATGTCATTTGAGAAATCAATATTTAAAAAATTGAGAATTCGTTGTTGTTTTCCAGTGAACAAAAACCAAACCAAGCTAGATGTGCTTCTCTTTGTTTCCAGGCAAGCCGATATTTTCAGTTGATATTCACCCTGATGGGACCAAGTTTGCAACTGGAGGACAAGGTATGTTTGTAGTGTGAACATCACTTCTATGTTATCATGCTCTTCTCCTGGTGTTCCATGGTTAACTGTAAAGAGACAAATTGTTGCCTTGCAGTATGGCTGTGACTTAGTTTAAAATGCACAATTTGAACAGGTTAAATCGCAGACTTTTTTATTGAGCTGCATATAGTGGCACAGGTCTGTGATTTCAGCACTGGGAAAACAGGAAGATATGAATTCTAGGCCAGCCTAGACTACAAAGTGAAGTACTACTTTTTTGGGTCTATAAGATGATTTTTTTTTTCCCTTGAGACAGGATTTCTCTGTAGCTTCGGAGCCTGTCCTGAAACTAGCTCTTGTAGACCAGGCTGGCCTCGAACTCACAAAGATCTTCCTGCTTCTGCCTCCCAAGTGCTGGGATTAAAGGCGTGTGCTACCACTGCCCAGCCTGTAAGATGATCTTATAAATATTGTGAAGCTTGCTTATCCTAATTATTACTATTTTTATTAAGTTAAAGATAGAATGAATTTGTGTCCCTACACCCAGGGTTATTCAATATAAATTGGCAAGTGGCCCCCTAGATACAGATCAGCTACAGAGGCAGAGATTCTGTCGGTGTTCTGATCAGTTGAAAAGAGGAGTGGGTAGCTAACTGTGTCTTTTCTGGACAAAGGGATTTGACTGTGTTACTGAGAAAGAAAGAATGCCCAGAACATTTAAAAATATTATTCATAGTATTAGCATCGTGCTTTATTCAGCATCTGTTGTAATCTTGAGGTAAGATGGTTCCTTTTGGAGAGACAATAAATACTATTTTTGTGCCAGAAAACCAAGCTTTTATTTATAGTGGTAAGAAGTAGCATTGGCTTAGGACTCCTGACCCCACACCTCTACAGGGTGCTACAGGATGACTTCATAGTGGCCATTTTGCCCAGAGATAGGTGCAAGGAGGTTATGGTTGAGGCAGCTTTTTTTTTTTCAGGTCTAGGAGAAATATTTAGGCAATATTTTTACATGATTGGCTGAGAGGAGGTTTCAAGCATTTCATAATCACTTTGGAACATCCATTCCAGACATTTTTTTTTTGGTGACTTGTGTTATGGAGATGGAAGACAAATAATTAGTAAAATGTATAGATAGATTTTTCAGCACAGTTGGCATCAACTTATGGCCCTCCTGAATTCCCTCTTTTGGTTGATCTCCATCTATAGGCAGATAAGGAAAGGGCAGATAAGAAGGTAATGAGTCCATTTTCCTATGTTCAGGGCATATTTCAGATTTGGGTCTCAAAGCGTCCAATCAGTTCTGGAAACAGCCACTGGATCCAGGCAGCACGTTGAAGGGGAGGGAGACCCTGGTAGGGACTGTGCTTTTCTCCTTTTCCTCAGTGTTCATGCACAGACCTGAAAGGGGCCTGGATAGGGACTTTTCTTCCTCTTTATTTTGTAGATGAGGACTCTGCGTTCTGGATAGGGATGAGAACCTCAGAGGCCAGACCGGGGCTCTGTCCCCTTCCAATTTTTAGTTCAGTCAGTATTCATTTCAGGCTGGCCTCAGCTACTATTGAATCCCCTCTCTTTTGGGTCCCTGTAGGTTCTTGTTTTTTCCCTTACCTTTTGTATCATTTATTTTAATAATTCAAGATAAGTCTGCTTAGATCTAGCCAAGTATGATTTATAGAAACTAAATGAGCATTTTCTATAGTTAATGTAATCAATATCAAATTTCCACTCCTTGCATATTGAGCTTGTTTTTGCTCCTTCTTTCCAGGGCAGGATTCTGGGAAGGTTGTGATCTGGAATATGTCTCCAGTCCTCCAGGAGGATGACGAGAAGGATGAAAGTATTCCCAAGATGCTTTGCCAGATGGACAATCACTTAGGTATTACAGAGTGGCCCTTTGCAGGCTTTGCGTGTTGGCAGAGTGCCCAAGGTTAGCACATGTGTTTGTAATTAGAAAGATAAGGCCCCGTGCGGCGTTAACTCCCCTCGGCCTGCTGTCTGAAGGCACAGATGTTGGCTGCACACCTGGGTGAGTTATTCAGCAGAAGACTCGGCCCGCCCACAGAACCATCTTTGGACAGTCTGCAGGTACCTCTGGTGATTTCCTGCTCATGAGTCGTTAATGCCTGATTCCATGGGGCTTTGGGGCCAGTGACCTGGACACAGTAGAGTCGTTCTGGGGAAGGGACACACGAGACAACTCACCAGATGTCTCAGATTGGTGCTGTGTCAATAAGAGTCTCTCTGCCAGGACCCTTTAGACCTGACAATTTCATGTTTTCCTTCCCTGTTGTATGCAACACCTTAGTCTCATTGACAGTTACTAGTGTTTGGTACCTACCTCTGCTTTGTGTGTTCTTACCCTCCCAGCAAGCCTCTCATAGTCACTGGGTCTAGAGCATAAGTTGCTCACAGGCCATGTATAGGCTTCAACTTTGTTAGGGTCCACATCATATTCCATATCTCCTGAAGATTGAGCTGTGTGTGCTCCTGGAGGCTCTAACCTAGCAGAAGACTGGGGGGACTTCTGCTGTACTTAGTTTACTAACTACACACAGAGTCAGTCAGTTTCCTGTACTGACAAGTTTGGAAAATCCAAATTTAAAAGGTCTGGCTCTGAATAATTCAGGTTTTTCAGAGCTATATGTTCTACTCACCAGCTTCTTGGAAAGTTCTGGAAAAGGCACCTTAGCCTTAGTACATGTTTCATTTTGAGAATAATCCCTGTTGAAATTCATCTCATCCATAGATAACCCTTTGGGCATAGTGAAGTTTATTGCTGCTCATAGAAATAAGCCTCCAGCTGTCTGTTTCATTCAGCACAATTCTCAGATTATGCATATTTCCCTTCTAGACTGTTCTGGTTATTTGTTATAACACAAGATTAATGTTAAATGAATTGTTTCTCTGAGACTCTTACATAGTAGATGCCATAAATAGATTAGGTAGTTTTATAAACTTCTTACTTCTTGCAGACTCTGTGTAATACATGGACATGCCTATTGGATTTTCATCACCTTATTTTTTTTTTCTTCCCAGCATGTGTGAACTGTGTGCGGTGGTCAAACAGTGGGATGTATTTAGCTTCTGGGGGAGATGACAAACTGATTATGGTGTGGAAGCGGGCTACGTAAGCATCATTTTCCTTTTTCACATTTAATTTTTAGAAACTTTTTTGCTGGTCTTTATAAAAGTCACCTTTTCCATCCTGGCATAGAAGTCACAACATTATGAGTAGCAAGGAATTCCGATAGGTCAGAAGCAGATGAAGCCTGATGAGTGAGTGAATCGGGAAGCTTCTGCCTGCTGGCCTGGTCAGCTACCTTATTGTAGGAACACAAGATTTAGCTGAGAAGGAAAGGTTGATCTTTACAAAGCTGTTGACATTGTGGCTTCCTTTGTTTAGTTATTCAAATAAAATTTCACATAGAACCGTCACACACAAACATGGCCAAAATCTGATGGAATCGAGGCTTGGAATCCAGAGCCCACTTTCTTTGCCTCATTTTGTGGTAGCCTTGCCTTCTGGTACCTCCTGCTCTGCATCAAAATGAATCAAGGATAATCTGAGGAAATTTTTTCTTTATTCCCGAGCAGAGTGAGTGCCGGTACTGTGTCCCACAATAAACTTTCCATGTGACCTTGGGCCACTCAGGCTGTGCCCCAGACCTGGCATCATTGTTCCGCCAGAGTCATGACCACGGCTTTGAGAGCAGAGTCATCCTGTCTTCTTGTGCCCACTTGACTGCCTCATGAGCTGTCTGGGTAAGCTCAGCTTTATAAGGGCAAAGGACATTCACAGAGACTCTGAACATGGGTGCCCTATTTCATACTTCAGCTGAAAGCAGTCAGTATCTGTCCTTACTTGTTGAGTCAGGGCATTAAAACATTATAAAGTGACTTAAAGATATTATTCTTTTTTTGAGTCAGGCATAGTTTCTCCTACCTGTGGACCCAGCTGCTCAGGAGGGATAGGTTTTAACTCGGGAGTTTGAGATTATTCTGGGTAACATAGTGAGTCAGACTTTGTCTTCAAATAAAAATGCAGTTTCTTGCTCTTTTTTTCTTTCCTTCCTTCCTTCCTTCCTTCCTTCCTTCCTTCCTTCCTTCCTTCCTTTCTTCTTTCCTTCCTTCTTTCTTTTTTCTCTTTTTTTCTTTTTGAGACAGACTTTCTATGTGTAGTCCTGGCTGTCCTGGAATTCACTATGTAGACCAGGCTGCCCTTGAACTCAGAGATCTGCCTGCCTTTGCCTCCTGGTTGCTGAGATTATTATAGTTATTATTATTATTTTTTAAAGACAGGGTTTCATGTAGCCCAGGTCCTTGGATGACCTTGAATTTTTTATACTACTGTTTCTACATCCTTAGTGCTGAGATTGCTGGGATGCATCACCATGCCCGGGCATGCGTTCATCTATCTATCTATCTATCTATCTATCTATCTATCTATCTATCTATCTATCTATCTATCTATCATACCCTATCTTAAATAACCAACATAAATAACATTTAGTATACAATTTTGAAATGTAAAAGATAAAAATCTCTCATAGTCCTCCTAAAGAAAGCCATAGTTAAGATTTCATTTTATTCTGGTATATATTCCCTTTCTCTATTCCATGTGTAGAATGTATGTTACATGTATTTTTTACTTTGTATCATGGTATCATATTGTAGATGATGTCCTGTAGTCTGCTTCTTTTGCTTAGTCTTGAAAATTTTCCTGTTTAAGATTTGCAGTGGTTGAGCAGCATTTCACAAGTGCATGATTGGTTATGTTACCATACCTTTTGTTTAACAACCTGGTGCCTTTAGCTACTATCTGATTTTGATTTTTGTGTTTGCTATGAAAAGCTGTGTTACAGGGAACATCCCTGGAATACTCCATGAGCACATGTCTCATACCTCTTTCACACAGGTACATTGGGCCCAGCACTGTGTTTGGCTCCAGTGGTAAGCTTGCCAATGTGGAGCAATGGCGGTGTGTCTCCATCCTTCGGAGTCATTCAGGTGGTAAGTGTGGCTACTTGTTTGGGTGAGTGAGTTCCTTAAATATTTATTTTTATATTGTGTGTATGGATGTTTTGTGGCATGTTTACCTGTGCACTAAATGTGTGCAGTGCCTTGGGAAACCAGAAGAGGAATGTTGGATCCTCTGGAACTAGAGGTAGAGATGATTGTTAGCCACAGTGTGGGTTCTGGGAATTGAACTTGGGTCCTTTGGAGTTGCAGCCAGCGTTCTTAACTGCTGACCCATCTCTCTAGCCTGCCCTGCTCCCTCTCTAAAAGATATTACTTTATTTTAAATTATGTATTCAGATCAGGCAGTACATCCCTTTAATCTTAGTACTCAGGAGGCAGGGGCAGGCAGCAGATCTCTATGCGTTCAAGGCCAGCTTGATCTACATAATGAATTCCAGGCTAGCAAAGACTACACAGTGAGACCCTGTCTCAGAAAAACCAAACCAACCAAACAAACAAAAAACCCATCCATCATCCAGCCAAACAAAAAACCAAACAAAATAAATAAAAATAAAAAAGTGTCCATGTGTGGTATGCACAGGTGAGTGCAGGTGCACTTGGAAGTTAGAAGAAGGCATCAGATTCCCTGGATTTGGACTTACAGGCAGTTGTGAGCTGCCCAGTATGGTTCTGGGAGCTGAACTTGGTCCTCAGAAGAGCTGTATAGGCTCCTAACTATTAAGCCATCTCATTAGCATCTGAAAGGAGAAATGAATCTTTTTGTTTTATTTTGCTTCATTTTCTTTTGAAACAGGGCTTCCCTATATAGCCCTGGCTGTCCTAGAACTTACTGTGTAGACTGCTGAGCCTCAGACTCAAGAGAGATCTTTTGGCCTCTGCCTCCTGGGTGCTGGCGTGTACCATCAACATTCTGGCTAAATTCATCTCTTAACAGCCAAAAGTTGAACATTAGTGACAGCACATCTGTGAGAGCTAAAGCAGTAACCTTGTATTATAGTTTGATAACAACAACATAGCATCTTACAGGGAATCTAGTTGGGCCTCACTGGAGCTTGACACAATTACCTAAACGAGTGTTTAAGATTAGGGAGGATGTCAAGTGATGATTATCATCGGTAACCTGAGACTCAGGCTGAGCTATAATGTGAGCATCTCTCCTGTGCCACCACCTCTGGGTGTCATTTACCAGGTAAGTAGGTTGTCTGCCTTCAAGTGTCAGAATTGATATTTTTGTTCACTGGTTCTTAGCAGATCTGGGCAGAAGTGCCCAAGAAGGGGTGTTAGTGAAAAGCAGAGATAAATGAGTAAGAAGGCACTGGGTCTTTTGAAAAGCAAAAGGTGAAAATAATATACTTGACAGGTCTAATGAAGTGAGAAGAAAAAGCGGATAGAATTAAAGTGGGTATGGTGGCGCTCGCCTTTAATCCCATCACTCAGGAGGAAGAGGCAGGCAGATCTCTTTGACTTTGAGACCAGTTTGAATTACAGAGTGAGTTCTAGGACCCTGTCTCAGAAACAAACGATAAAATAACTCCCGCAAACAAACAAACCAAACTCAAATTTCTTAATTGATCCTCTGTGAGAAAATTGGAAACCAATGAACTTCAAAATGGGTTCTGCCTGTGATCTGCTGCAGTGGTTGATGACCTAAGACCTCATACATGCTCCCTCATGCTGTATTCCCTAGCTTACTCAGACTGGGCTTGACCTCCCTAAATTCAGGCCAGCCTTGGACAATCTGTCCTCCTGCCTTTGTCTTTCATGCTGCTGGGATTATTAACTGCCCAGTAGGTCCAGCTCTAAGTTATTTATTGATGTATTATTTCAAGTTTTGAGAAACATTATACAGAGCATATAAATATTTATTCTTCAAAGCAAGATAGAACCCTTGATTTCCAAAATGTAATAGAAAATAACAGTGAAGCAAAAATAATCCGAATAAAAATAAAAACATCAGTAGCAATACTAGAGAATATAATATTCAAAAATTACTCATAGTAATTAAATTTGATCCATATAGAAGTATTTTGAGTAGATGGAAATTTATTATAACCTACTAGTAGATTAAATTTGACTTATGCTACATAGTCTCCTAAGGTAGTCTAACAGGAATACTAGCTAATTAGTCACTAATCTCTAATAATTATGCCTTTTAAAAGGTGCTTACAGAGTGCTTTTTTATTAACATGGCAAAATCCTGTGTCTTTAAAACTAACAGCAAACTGAGTTTGGTGACACATCTCTGTGATTTCCAGGATACAGGAAGCTGCTGTAGGAGGATTTTGAGTTTAAGGCCAGCTGGGAGTGCATAGCCAAACTGTTTAAGAAACCAAGCAAAAGCCAGATGGCAGTGGCGCATGCCTTTAATCCCAGCACTCGGGAGGCAGAAGCAGGTGGATCTCTGTGAGTTTGAGGCCAGCCTGGTCTACAGAGCTATTTCCAGGACAGGATCTAAAGCTACAGAGAAACCCTGTCTCGAAAACAAAACAAAAAACCAAAAGCAAAATAAACAAACCCAAAACAACAACAGCAGCAACAACAACAAAAGAACCAAGTGTAAAGCCAGGTGTGGTTAGCAGGCCTTTAACCCCAGCACTCTAGAGTCAGAGGCAGATGTGTATATCTCTGGGAGTTGGAGGCTAGCCTGACCTATGTAGTGAGTTCCAGGAACAGCCAAAACTACATAGTGAGACCCCATCTTTCCTTTCCTTTCCTTTCCTTTCCTTTCCTTTCCTTTCCTTTCCTTTCCTTTCCTTTCCTTTCCCTTTCTTTCCTTTCCCCTTCCTTCCTTCCTTCCTTCCTTCCTTCCTTCCTTCCTTCCTTCCTTCCTTCCTTCCTTCCATCCATCCATCCTAAGACAACGAATAGGTAAATATTACAGTTCACAGTTAAGTCTAATTATCTTTTTTTTTTTTAAATATTTATTTATTTATTATGTATACAATATATGCCTGCAGGGCAGAAGAGGGCACCAGACCTCATTACAGATGGTTGTGAGCCACCATGTGGTTGCTGGGAATTGATCTCAGGACCTTTGGAATAGCAAGCAATGCTCTTAACCGCTGAGCCATCTCTCCAGCCCAAGTCTAATTATCTTTTATATTGAGAATAGATAGGATAAGTTTGGCTGTGTATTTTGTTCTGGAGGAGCAGTGTAAGTACATGGAAATCTATCTGGAAAGGCAGAAGGAAGTGAAGTATCCAGCACGCGCAATGCAGTAAGACAACAAAGCACTGAAAACTCTTAGAGCTGCTAAAGGCAGTCATTCAGTTTCCTCATGTGAAAACACGTGCCTCTTATTAGTAACAGTCAAGTAGAAAAGTCTCATGATCCAAAAAAAAACCCCTCATGCCCAATAAGATACAGAAATGTATACCCAGGAATATTGAACTATATGATACCTCTGACTTAAACTACAGACCTATTTTAAAAAGTTTTACCATGCTGAGCATTGATTAATTCAGGGTCTTGCATATTAGACAAGCACCCTGCCCTAAGCTACAACTTCAGGTGTCCCTCTTTCTTTCTGTCTCCGCTTTTAAAAAGAAATCGAGTCTTGCTCTGATCTCCTGACTCAAGTAGTCCTACTTCAGCTTCCTAAATAATTGAGTAGGATAACAGGTGTATACTATCATCACAAACTTTCTTTTAAGCATGAGACAAACTCACCAATGTTATCTGGAACTTGCTGTATCCCCAGGGCTGGCCTCAAGTACACAATCATCCTGGCTCAGTTTCTTGAATATTGGGATTATAGGTTTGAACCACCATGCTTGGCTTCATAATCTTTTTTGAGAGATGTGTAATTCATAAATAAAATACATTGTTTATTCTCAGTGTAATTGTTTATCCATGTAACAGTTAATTGATCACCTGTTGTATTCTAGGTCCTGTGCTTCCCTCAAGGGGTGCTTGTTAAAAGGACAATCTAAGTAGACCTAGCAGCAAGGACTTGTAATCAGCTCCTTCCTTATAAGGCTAAGGCAGGAGAATCAAATTTCAAGTTTAGCCTAGGTAATTTAGTGAGATCCTGTCTCAAAATAAAAAAAAAAAAAGAGTGCTAGTATGCACAAGGCTTAACAGAAGACTTAAAGGGACAGACAGTAAGCTAGTGATGTAGTAAGAGATGTGATAAACACCAGGGAAAGAGCCATGGGAATCGTTGGCAAGTACTAGGAACCAGTGAGGAGGGGAAGATGCTTTAGTGAAGCATCCCCCAGTTATACTTTATTGAGTTTGACGATCTCTGAAGGGAGAGGTGAGAGAAAAGGCACATAGCCATATACGTAGAGAGAACAGCTGAAGCAGACAACATGGAGTGTGGGCTTGGGTTTGGGTTATTCAGGGAGCCACTAATGGTGGTAGAGGGAGAGGTTGGAGCTTTGGGGTTTGGGGCTTTGTGACCACTCAGAGCTTTTGTCTGAGGGAAACAACAAGGTCAGGTGGTTTTTCAGTGAGAATTTGAAGCCTGTGGCAATCTCTGATGGCACTTGGGAGACCTATAAGAGGGGACTGATGTAGGTGAGAGGCAATTCTGGGTCCTTACTTGGAAGTGATCAGAAGAGTTCCTGCCGTATCTAACACAAATTCTGAAATATGCAGAATTCAGAGAAGATCATGTTATACTAAACACGAAGAGGATGTCCTGACCAATGGGATGTCATTCCCAGAATTCTGATATGACTGTTTGTGAGGAGGAAGGTTTCAGAGTTTGGGTGTGGATGAGTAAGGAGTCCTGAACACAAGAAAGAGACAGAATGAAGGTTTGAAATGATCAAACCACCAAGAGAGGATAAGACAGACTGGAGAGATGGCTCAGAGGTAAAGAGCACTGACCGCTCTTCCTGAGGGCCTGGTTCAATTCCCAGCACCCACATGACAGCTCACACCTGCCTGTAACTCCATGATTTCACACCCTCACACAGACATACATGTAGGCAAAGCACCAACGCACAAAAAATAAAAATAAATAATTTTTTTAAGAAAGAGGGTGAGATGAGTTAAAGTGTGTGTGTTCATTCTTATGAGACTGTGACCCTTTCCCAGTGAAGGAGGGCAACACGTTGAGATCCCCAAATGTGCACTCAAACATCAGCCAACCCTATGCTTTTCAAATGCTGGTTGATCGTCTTCCCTTCATTCTTTAGCCATTCTCTACCTCCTGACTGTCTTAAAAATATTAAATTCATTTTGAGTTATTATAATAGTCATTCATTATGCATTTTCCTTTTTCGTTAAGGATGATACCACTGACAGAATAAAGCTTGAGTGTTGGATTAAAAAAAGAGGAAAACCAACCAAACACCCGTGTTACAGGGCTGGAGAGATGGACCAGTGATTAAAAGTGCTTATTGTTCTTCCAGGGGCCCTGGGTCACTTTCCAGGACTCACAGTGCAGTGGTGCAGAACTGTCTGGAACTCCAGCTCAAGGGAATCTGATGCTTTCTTCTGACCTCTGCAGGCTTCTGTATGCATGCGGTGTGCATCGATAAACTAGGCACACATACATAGCACCCACCATTAATCAGTATTTTTAAAATGCCTGAGTTACAAAGTGTGCTATACTAAACCCAGGCTCCCCTGCAGGGCTGCCGTGTGGTGTCTGGAAGAACTTCTCTGGCAGTCTCATACTCACTTCTAAGTTATGATGGTAATACCTAAACTCACACTTTCTTGTATTTCTCTAAGTTAAATGAGGTAACATAAAATAAACTTCCCAGTTGCAACATAAAGATGTAAATTCAGGGGGAAATCAGTTAGGAGATTTCAAATGACCTTTCAGGATAATGGGAATCATGAATGATTTAATAATGCAAGTCATCATAATGCCTTGTTTGTAGAGAGCTAATCCAATTCATTTTGAAAAAGCGTGATTAATTTGGTGGTCTTAGGAATTTTGTACTTTTATATGAAATTTGTGATCATTCTGTTTCTGTTAGGAATGACATTGGAAGCTGAGTGTGGTGGCACATGCTTGGGCCAGGCAGATCTCTTGAATTCGAGGCTAGCCTGGCCTACAGAGTGACTTCCAGGACAGCCAGGGGTACACAGGGAAACCCTGTCTCAAAAAACTAACCAACTAACAAACAAAAAGAATGACACTGGAATTTTGATGCAGGCAACACTGAATCTGTAGGCTGCTCTTGGTAATGTTCTACTCCACAAGCAGAAGTCTGTTCTCCTCTGGTATCTTCTCGGACATCTTTCTTCAGAGAGTTAAAGTTTTTATTGTAAAGGTTCTTCCTAGCCTTAGGTTTATTCTTAGGGTTTTGTTTGTGTGTTTGTGGCACTGGGAGTGGGATTGTTTTTCAGATTTCTTACCATGTTGGCTATTGTTATCTAAGAAGACTCCTGATGTGGGATGTTTAGTTTTGTATACCCTGACATTTTGCTGAAAGTAATCAGATCTAAGAATTTACTGGTAAAGAATTTAAAATCTCATATATAGAATGATCTGCAAATAAACATGATTTGACCTATTTAAAAAAAGTGGTGTGTGTGTGTGTGTGTGTGTGTGTGTGTGTGAGAGAGAGAGAGAGAGAGAGAGAGAGAGAGAGAGAGAGAGAGAGAGAGAGAGAGAGAGAGAGAAAGTAGCAATTAAGCAAACTGTTTACCGAGATAAAGTGAGGATTGATTTGGAATTAACAACAGGGAAGCCATTGTGGTTTTGGCAGTTTTGTTGGTGGCATTGGGTTAAAGCCTGTTGGAAGTGCTCAAGAAAGACAGAAGAGAGCTGGATTGAACTAGGCTGACTTGTTGAGAACCAGTGAAAACAGGTGAAGGCAGGGTAAACTGGTAGAGGGAATGTGTTCTTGGGTGGCAACCTGGACTGCTGTTAAGAGTTTAGAATGAGATGGTATTCCTGACTGGACTTGGAAGCTTGGAATCAAAATCAAGGGTATTTGGGTAATCTGTTTTGGAAGGGTTTTTGGCATGACTGTGGGTATGACTGTGGTAGAAACCAAGGGGTCAGAAGAGTTTAAACAAGCTAGCGCCTTGTGTGTGGGAAGAATCGTCCTCTTGGAATTAGTAGAATAGTAGTGGGAGTAATGACTAGACGTTCCATCATAAGGACTTCAGAGAAAATTATTACAGGTGTAGATTCTCTGAGAAGCCAGACACAGATGTCAGACTGGCCAGTGGATAAATATGTTACAGCTGAGAACATTTACAGTATCAGCAGCTGACACATTGTAAGCTTTGGCTAAATCAACTTTGAAGAGGCTACACTGTATTGAAGAACTTTGTGTATCACAGGGACTCATCACTTTTCAAAAGGGAATGAATTCTCTTCACATGTCCTATAGGAATTATTGAACACTTTATGAAGTTAATGTAGAGCCTCAATAAGTACAACATATACCCAAATAGATAGGAGATAAAAACTAGATAATTAAGCCAGGAGAAGATATAAGCGAGTATTCATCAGCTCTCTAGCCAAGGGGATATTTTTCAAGATGAGCAGAAGTAGAAGAAAGTGTGATGGATAGTGACAGACTACTTTATTAAGACCCTACAGTATGGGACTGAATAAATGATGCTGGTGGATAATATAGGTGACATTAGTCTACAAGTTGCTAAGGAAATTGTATCGACAGACTGTCTTTGAACTTGGAAATCTGCCAGCCTCTGCCTCCTGAATACCAGAGCTAAGGGGTATACTACCATGCCTGGCACCTGACAACATCTTTTCTGCTGGAGACTCGGCATTATAGAGAAACACTGGAGCTTATGTGTCTACTCCTATAGAACTCTAAGATCTTGTTTTCTTCATCAAGTAGACACTGAATTCAGTTATGTTAACATCCACTTCTCAGAATGATTTCCCAGTTGACAATCATAAAGCAGTAATTTAATTAAGGCTTATATTTAAAAACGGTAACCTAATAAGTTAGAAGGAAAAATGGTCACACTCTTCATTGCTGATGAGAAATTTTGAAATAGATGTGTATAGACATGTAAAGGTATTGACGGAAGCTGCTTGTTCGTTCCCAGCTGCCCAGACCATGAAATGATCACACAGAAACTATATTATTTAAATCACTGCTTGGCTAATAGCTTAAGTGTATTGCTAGCTAGCTCTTATATCTAGAATCAACCCATTTTCATTATTTTATATTTTACCACGAGGTTTGTGGCCTACTGACAAGGTTCTAACTGGCAGCTTGCGTCTTTCCCCTCTGGTGGCTCCATGGCATCTCACAACTCCGCCTTCTTTCTCCCAGCATTCAATTTAGTTTTCCCTGCCGAGCTCTACACTGCTCTACCACAGGCCAAGACAGTTTCTTCATTAACCAATAAAAGCAACACATATACAGAAGGACTTCCCACACCATTTCCCCTTTTCTGTTTAAATAAAAAAGGAAGGTTTTAACTTTAACATAGTAAAATTACATATAACAAAACAGTGTTCAGTATTGACTTAGGTCTATTTACAGTAAAGAAGACTATGTACTATACCTTTTACATTATTTTATAGTAATGAAGACTATATATGTACTATAGTATGTAGACTATAGAGTAAAACAAAGGCAGCTGTGAAGATGTCCTAGGTAGAGTATGAAATGAAACATGCTGGTATATATGAATTGTGGTCTGTCAAATATAGTGCAATAAGGGAAGTCCCTCAGGCTGTCACTGAAGATTAAAAGGCTAGGAAAAAATTGCAGTAGAAACTTTTGAATATTTTTCTCCTATCTTAAAACAGATTCTGCATGCAAAGAATTAGGTGGCAATTAACTGTACCAGGCATTGGTGTTAGAAAACTATGTGAGACCACATTCTTTATAGTAGGACAAGATAAGAATGTCATTGGCATCGACACTGCTGACCATTGTCAGTGTCTTGAAGTACCTGGTACTGTTCAACTGCAGCTTTTCACATCCTCACAATATTCTTAGGAAGGTAGGATTAAAAACAATCATTATCTTGCAGGTTAAGAAAACTGAGTCACAGATAAGTGTTACTAACTAAGCTGAACATGAAGTTCCTGCTCATAATCCAGCCTTGGGAGGCGGATGCAGAGTGATGAGGAAGTCGAGGGCATGCATCTTTGCCTGTGTATCTAGGCCAGCCTGAGCTATGTGAGACCTTATCTCATCAAACCAGAAGGGAAGGAAGGAAAGGAACAAAAGGAAAGTGAGAACCAACTGTCACTTGGTTCTGTTGGGGCTCAGTAGGAAAAGGGTATTCCTATAGATTAGTAGTGAGATAGGCCTCCATGACATTCACATAGTCACATGCTCTTGATTTGATTGTGTTGTACAGCATGCTGTCACATCTTGTGCTGAGAAGGTCCTGGAGAAGGCAAGTTAGCAAGCCAAAGAGCAGCTTTGAGGCCACAGGAGCAGGAAATGGCAGGTTCCACATGGACTTGAAGCCACATGACCTAGAAGTTCTCCTCAGAGCTGTGTCTTGAATTTAGTGCATGAAATTCAATGCCCACTGAAAATGTTAAGTAGGATTGTTTTCCAGATTGGTGCCCCCCCCCCCCCAAAGTTGTTTTTTTCTCAGGCTAAGTGTCTCCATGTGTGAAAATCCCAGAGTTAGTTGACCTGGCTTACAGAAAAGACTGCTGGTTTTTGGTGAAAGTGCCCAACATCACCCAAGTGCACACCAGGTAAGAGATCTTACCATAGCACCCTGTCTTCTTCCAGATGTGATGGATGTAGCATGGTCTCCCCACGATGCCTGGCTAGCCTCATGCAGTGTGGATAACACCGTCGTCATTTGGAATGCCGTGAAGTTCCCAGGTCTGTCTGTGGTCCCTCTCTACTGGTTAACAGCAGAAAATGGCTGTAGCCAATAGTAATGCCTGTCTGTTTGGAGCAGGGTGGGGAATGGATTATTTGTCTTTTTAATCTTGGTTACAGAAAGTTAAATGGTCAAGGATTTGTGTGTCTTGTCAGCCCGTTTTGCTTTTCGTTATCAACTATATTTGTTTAATGTTTAAAAAGAGATTGATGCTAAAGAAAAACTGAGTAGTAGCTTGAGTATTTCAGAGTTTATTAAGGTAGCGTGTGGACAGTTGGCACTGAGAGATTGCTGGCACTCCACACATGCTGTGTGTAATTTCTATATCAGCTCAGTGAAACCATCTCTGTGAAACCATCCAGCAGATAGGGGCTACCACAAACTCAGTTTTGCAAGAGGGGAGCTTTTCTTGTTTCTTGTGTTTCAAATTGTGAGACATTGTGCAATTTGTAGTTTTATAATTTATAACTAGTAAAATATCTGTCACAGCTGGGCATGTGGCGCACCACTTTAATTCCAGCATTTAGGTGGATCTCTGAGTTCGAGGCCAACCTGGTCTACAAAGGGAGATCCAGGCAGCCTGGATTACATATCATGGTTCTAGAGCTCATTTTTATCATGTGATAAATACATCATCTTGAGTAGATTGAAATAATTTTAATTCCTTCTGGAAGCTACTACCAGTATGTATGGGTACACTTGTTTTGGCTTTAAGAGGAACAGTTGTAGAGCGGTCTAGCATTGACTACAGATCTGAATGAGGTACTCTTGGGGCACATTGTGTCTTTAGCACTGGCTTCCAGAAAACTCACTTAAAAGATGTCCCTTGAACCTATAAGCCTGCTGCTTCTGGGGGCTGTCAAGGAGGCTCACATCAAAATTACCCGAGGGACTTCCAGGTTCTAAATATCTGTGCCTGCTGCAGATAAGATATGGAGTCAGAATTGGCAACTATGGCTCCAGCCTGTACCCTCATTGCTGATTCTTTGGGGCATGTGTGACCTACCCACAAGTGTTAGCTTATTCTGGCCTTCAGTTTGCTTTTGTGGAGGTGAAATATGGGGCTATTCTGCTTGCATTTAAGGGTGGGGATTGGTCAAGATAGACTACTCAAGTCCCCTCAAGTCCATTCCATGGGCCATCACAACTAATGTTTTCTATATAGTGTTGTTTTTCTTATAGATAACACCTCATATTTTATCTTCTTTCTTTTCTTTTCTTTTTTTTTTTGCTTCACAGAAATTCTTGCAACTTTGAGAGGTCATTCTGGCTTGGTGAAAGGGTTGACTTGGGACCCTGTTGGTAAATACATTGCCTCTCAAGCTGATGATCGAAGCTTGAAGGTATGGAGAACGCTAGACTGGCAGCTAGAGACCAGCATCACCAAGCCCTTTGATGAGGTAACTGGGGATAGTCTAGAGCTTGGCCTCAGCCTCTGCTATACTTCATGAGAGGAACTAGCCATGGTTTAGGCTAAATGGGTGCATACAGTCTAGGCTGTATTCAGTTTTATGCGTTTGGTTATAAAAATTTTTCCTTTTTAAAAAAGTGCTCAGTGGCCAGCTTTGAAATTAAAAAATATTTTATTATATTTTTAATTAGTATACAATCTTTTAGGTTTCATTATGGCGTTTTCAAATATAATTTATTGTTGATCTTTCTCTTGTCTCTTTCCTGATTCCCATACCCTTTTTTGCGTCCTTTACTTCTGGTAGCCTCCTTTCTGCTCCCATGTTTTGTGTTTTGTTGAATGTTCCACTTTTGTAACTGCTCTTTTTCCCATCTTGTCCCCTTTCTAGTTTCATGACCTATATTCACACACATGCACGCACTCACACACTCTTTCCTCCCAAGCTAGGATCCATGTCTAAGAACATGCAATATTTGTCTGAGTCTAGATTACCTTGCTTACTATAATAATTTCCAGATCTATCAATTTTTCTGCAAGTTTCAGAATCTGACTTTTCTGAATAGCTGAATAAAGTTTTTCTTTGTAAATATACCATATTTTCATTATTCATTCCCTTGTTCATAGACATCTGGGTAGCATGTAATGCAGCAATAAACATGGATGTGCAGGCATCTCTGCTGTTGGGTATATGTCCAGGAGTGATAAAGCTGGATCATTCAGTGTTATAGTTTTTAATTTTTTGAGACAGCCCTGTACTGATCTCTATAATGGCTGCACTACTTGCACCCCTATCAGTACTAAATAAAGGTTCCTTTCCCCTACAACTTATTAGCATTTGTTACTGCCTTTGTCATTGATGATAGACATTCTGAATAGGGTGAGGTGGAATCTCAGAGTAGTTTTAATTTGCATTTTCCACATGGCTAAGGATAGCAAACACTTTTAAATGTATATATATATAAGTGTTCTTTTGAGATACTTTATTAACCCATTATTTAAGCTTTTTTTTGGTATTTAGTTTTAGTTGTTCCTTTAAAAAATTTATTTTTTTAAAGTTATCTTTTTACTCATGTTATGTTTTGACCATAATCACTTTACTCACTTGTCTCCCATCTGCTCCCTCTGGAACCCTTCTTTCTAACTTCCTTTTCCTTTATTTTCATTGTCCTTTTTTTAAAAAATAGAACTTTGAGTTTAATTTGGGTTGTTTGTATAAACATGGCTGTTGGGTTATTTACTGGCTCCTGGGCAACTTACCAGTGACTATACTCCTGAAGGAAAATGGCTCCTCTTCTCCCAGCAGCCCTTTAACATTCTTTATATATCCTAGATATTAATATACTGTTTGAATAATAGACGGCAAAGATTTTCTTTCGTTCTGTAGGCTGTCTTTTTGCTATGCTAATAGTTTCCTTTGCTGTATAGAAGCCTTTTGATCCCATTGGCTAATTCTTGGGGCTATTTTGTGTTTTGTTAGACTATTGATAGATTTTATTTTATTTTTTATTTTTATTTTTTTGGTTTTTCGAGACAGGGTTTCTCTGTGGCTTTGGAGCCTGTGGAGCCTGTCCTGGAACTAGCTCTGTAGACCAGGCTGGTCTCGAACTCACAGAGATCCGCCTGCCTCTGCCTCCCGAGTGCTGGGATTAAAGGCGTGCGCCACCATCGCCTGGCTTTTTGATAGATTTTAAAGCTAAAGAGAACCTTATAGCTGCTCTTGTACTATTGTGTGCCTGATTGATGAGTGAAACCCTTTCTTTCTTTTTGGTTTTTTTCGAGACAGGGTTTCTCTGTGGCTTTGGAGCCTGTCCTGGAACTAGCTCTGTAGACCAGGCTGGTCTCGAACTCACAGAGATCCGCCTGCCTCTGCCTCCCCAGTGCTGGGATTAAAGGCGTGCGCCACCACCGCCCGGCCGAAACCCTTTCTTTTTTAAAATTTTATTTTTATTGAGCTCTGCATTTTTCTCTGCTCCCCTTCCTGCCTCTCTCCTCCCCCCTTCAACTCTTCCCCAAGGTCCCTGTGATCCCAATTTACTCAGGAGATCTTGTCTTTTTCTACTTCCCATGTAGATTAGATCCATGTATGTCTCTCTTAGGGTCCTCATTGTTGTCTAGGTTCTCTGGGATTGTGATTTGTAGTTGGTTTTCTTTGCTTTATGTTTAAAAACCACTTATGAGTGAGTACATGTGATAATTGTCTTTCTGGGTCTGGGTTACCTCATTCAAAATGATGTGAAACTCTTTCTTACCTTGGGGAATTTGCATGAGTCACCTTATGGAATGGCCATGCAGAGGAGGCTTTCTTTGTAGGTTATTGGTTGTGATTTTGCTTTGTTTGTTGATATTCCCTCTGTAGGCCAGCTGACCTCTTTGTTGGGAAGAATACAGTTTGTACAGTGTGGAGGGAGATCGGACTGCAGTAGCTTCTGTAGTATTCTGCTATCTGTTTGCATTCTGATTTCATGTGGAATCTGAGTTAAAGATGACTGTTATTCATTAGACATTAAGTATCTTTTGTATGTAAAGCAATACTGTCAATAGGCAAATAAAAATTGGATTGTGATGTTGTCTCTCCTCTTGATGCTTATTGCCCATGGGAAAGACAGACATTCATGTGAATTGTGCATGTGGTGAAGATAGTGTCCAGACTACAGTGATAGCCTAGGTAAGGGACTTATGTCAGAGAAGGCTTCATAAAGCATGGGACACAGGAGTGAATATTTGCAGAGATAATTGTTTGTTTACTGGCTATGGTTAGTTGCAGTAAGAAACATAAAATCACATATTTAGTTCCCTCTGAACCAACATCAGCTGGTGGACTAGGTCTACGAGTAAGATCATATTTCACCTTCCTTGCCCTACCCTTCCTTGTTCACAGCTGCCTGGTGTAGTGCATGTGGCTCTCACACTTAGAATTTCTAGATGTCTTGACTGCCAGCCATGGGTGTCTGTGAGCTGGAATCCTAGACTGGCTGGTTGTAGGAGGTCTGGCAGTGCTATGTAGCCTCTGCTGCAGCCGTCCTGCACAGAGGGATAAGGATGTACTCCCATTGCACTGGGTTCTGCTCTGCTACTCTGGGACCCTGGTCTTGAAGGCTGATACAGGCTGATCTTGACTTTGACTTTGGACCTAGTTTATATCTTTTGTGGGAGTGTTCTTGTCTTTCCCATGGGCAATAAGTATCAAGGCAGAAGTTAGGTGTGTATCCCATGAATATACATCTGTAAATCACACACTTTATCCTTGAGGCCAGGGTTTTTCTTGAGCTTCTTTTAAGCTCAGATTTTTTTACAGTGTGGAGGAACAACCCATGTACTCCGGCTTAGTTGGTCACCTGATGGCCATTACCTGGTATCTGCCCATGCCATGAATAACTCTGGCCCCACTGCTCAGATCATCGAACGAGAGGGCTGGAAGACCAACATGGACTTCGTGGGGCACCGGAAAGCTGTGACTGTTGTGGTGAGTGTCCCTCACCTCAGAAATCTTATTACCATTCTGAGCTGTCTACCGCAGTGGCCTGCATGTGCCTTCTGAGCTCAGGGAGTGCCAACTTCCCCAAGGAGTTTCTCTAGGACTGTCTCATGTAGATTGAGTGATGGGCCCTAGGAGGCAGTGCATTATGGTGCATCTTTCATTTTAATCATGTTTGAATATATATGACTATTTTTATAAGATGGGAGATGTATGTAGGATTGTTTTATATTTGCCAAAGTCTAAAATGACAGATTTCTTCTGGATCAATCTTAGGAATATTGTAGTTCAGCACTAGCCTTTTTTAGGTCTGCCCATAGGTACTCCTTTAACCAGTTCCTGTGAACAAAGTGCATTCTGGGCACTCTTGAAATGGTGTGCTGCTTCTTATGCCCAGTAGTAGTAGATATGTAGTTGGCTGCCTATGCTGAGAGTGCTGGTGTGTGCATCCAGTCTTTTGTTGGAGCACAGGTCTTTGTGCAGGCTAGGCAAGTGCTCTATCACTGAGTTATAGTTAAGCCTATATATGCAGAGAGCCATTGCTCATCTTTATGCTTGAGAGAATATCCTCCACACTGGGTGACTCTAATTTGAATGTCTTGAGAGTGCCCAAGACAGGCTATTAAGGAATTACAAATAACCTCTTAGAACATGGCTTCTTTTTTGTTTTTGTTTGTTTTAATGTAGAGTAACCAAATAAAAGAGATTGTTGATTAGTTTTGGAATTCACTTTGTAGACTAGTCTGGCCTTGAATTCACAGATACCCACCTGCCTCTCCCTCTTGAGAGCTGGGACTAAAGGTGTGTACCAACACTTCTCCCTTTATTAAATGTTTTTTAAATTGATTATAAATAAGTATAATATATTGTACCTTAAATTTTTTTAAAAATAAAATAAAATACAGCTTTTTAGATTTGTTTTGTGTTGGGAGTCCATGTTGTATTTTGTTTGAGACTAGGGCCTTCTTGGTAAATATTTGAAATTACTGATTCATATTTAGTCCAATGGTTTTGTGTTACTCTCTTATGGTCCTCAGCAGCTCTGTAAGAACATGGTACTTGCCTTACCAGGACCCACAAAACTTTGCAAGATCATATAGTCTAATCAGTCATTAAGAAAGTCAAACCCAGAGCACACACATCCATCTTGTTCAGTATCTGTCCTACCATATGATACCAGACTCCCAGGAGCCATCCTTTACAATTCTAAGAGCTCTACTCTCTTAATCCATGAAGTGGCACAACACTCATTTTGTGTTCCCAGTCTTTCTTAAGGCATCAGCTCTCCAGGCCAACAAGCAGTTAAGGAGGTCATTGTCTGTCAGTCAGATAAATACAGCTGGGGAGAAGGAATTAAGAGAACTTCCTGTCAGTCCTCCCTTAAAAGATACAGTGAGAGGCTTGAGAGGCTAGAGACATGGCTCTAGCCATGAATGAGTTCAGTTCCTAATATCTATGTGGTAGCTCACAGTCATCTGTAACTCTAGTTCCAGTGGTCTGACACCCTCTCCTGGCTTCCACAGGCACTGCAAGTTGTGGTGCACCAGCATACATGCCAAACACTCATACAAAAAAAAAAAAAAAAAAAAAGGCGGGGGTGGGTGGGATGCAGTGAGCAAGCCATGGTGTCTCAAGTTCCCTGGCTTCTCAGGTCCAAGGCTGACTCTGCCAGGTGAAGAAGAATTGAAGTCGGTTCCAGAAGTTCTTATTCCCTTGACCTATCTGCAGGCTTCATAAATAGAGTGTTTGGTAGTCCTGACTTCAAATATTCATTTTACCATTCTTTGTGTTTATTTTCTGACCTTGAGCTTTCATTTGCATCATCAGCAAAATACCTTGTTGTAGCTTTCAAGATGAAACTATACATGCTCAGTGCCAAACTTGGGGGGTCTCTGTGAGGTACTCCTATCTGTGGGCTGGGAATTTGGTGTGTATTATGTTTGGTGTTCTAGTTAGCTTTCTGCTGCTCTAATAATACTACAACCTAAAACAGCTTGGGTAGGACAGGATTTATTTGGATTGCATATCCTGATTATAGTCTATCATTGGGGGAAGTCAGGGCAGGAACCACAGAGAAATTCTGCTTCCTGGGTTGCTTTCTCTGGCTTGCTCAACTTTTTTTTTTTTTATGCAACCCAGGACCACCTGCCCAGAGGTGGCACTGCCCACAGAGTGTTGGGTCCTCCCACATCAATCATTAATCAAGAAAATGCCCCACAGACATACCCAGTCTAATGGAGGCAATTCCTCAGTAGAGATTCCTTCCCAGAAGAGTTTAGTTTGTGTCAAGTTGACAAAAACTACCCCGTACCTTAAGTGTAGGGATATCTTCGTACTTGATTATTTATTTTAGCCTTGGTTGTTTGACTTTAGAAATTCAACCCAAAAATTTTCAAAAAGAAGCAGAAGAATGGGAGCTCTACAAAGCCCAGCTGCCCATACTGCTGCTGTGCTGTTGGCAGCAAGGACCGCTCACTCTCTGTCTGGGTAAGTGCCTGAGCTTTGGTTGCAGGACAAGGTTGTGGGCTGAGAAGATGGTTTGTCTGGAGGACTTCAAGGAAAGAGAGACTCACTGTTTTTGATGTTGCTCAGTGTATTCCTCACCTATACCTGGGTCAGCTCCTTTTCAGAAACATGCATGCTCTCTGTTTAGAAAGAAGCACTGAGACTGAGAGGTCACCCTTCCTCTGTCTAGATTTCCTTCAGCTGTCAGTGTCATAATTGGCATGTGGTATTTGCTTTCTTCTAAGAAGTTCTTTGTGTCTACATATAACATGAAGTGTCTGCACCTGAAAGATATGGTTAAATGAATTTTTATATATTCTGGTATCACTACCACCTTGAATACTTCCTGTTCCTGCCTTTAGTAAGGCACTAATAAGACATCCAAGTGAACGAGTTTGGCCTGTTCTTGGACTTAATGGAAATGCAGTTGCTCAGTGTATACTTTGCTTGTTTGTTTGGTTCCTTCTTTCATTTAGCATAGTGTGTTTTGAAATTCATATGTGTTATATTTAATAATAATTTTTCTTATTATTGTATAGGATTTAGTTGTATGATCATAGCATGAACTGTTCATATGTTTTCCTGTGGACAGATATTAAGGTTGTTTTAGATGAGATGGGGTCTTTTTGTGAGGCCCAGGTTGGCCTTGAGCTCTTCCTGCCATCCTGGCCTGCCAGTATTGACTTCTTTATGTAATTAGTTGGTACCTCCATTTACTAGTCCATTTGGTTGAGACTGTAGGTCTTGTTCTCCTTGCTAGACAGTAGCAAATAGCAGTAGTGCTTGGAGGAAGGTGCTCTCTTAAGCCTCTTTGGACTTAACTCAGTGTGGTCCATTGTGCAGATTCTTAGCATATATTCAGTAATGGGTTGAGAGTAAACTGTGTCAGTTTTCCAAGTTAGGGCTTTGAAAGGTTAAATTCCTTATCACCAGAGGCTAATATTCTGTGTCCCGAGACGATTCCACATTTACTGTGGACTGTGGTCATAACCACTATGTGCATGCCAGCGCACTGAAGGCCCTCCCCCACATACAAATTCAAAAAAATTAAATTAAAACTGTTTCTTCAAAAGAAGAAGTTATGTATTTGGAAGTTACCCTCTGGCTACATGCATTACAATTTGTTCAGAGAAATATGCCGCTGAAGAGACCCAGGTAGCATTCACTTTACACCCACGCTGGATCTTTGCTCACATGAGCAGTTCTTGGCATACTCTTCTGGTGTCCCCCTCTCTCAGACCATAAAGGGAATGGCTTAAGTCTGATAGGCTTCTACAGTCAGGTATGTATACATGCTCCATATTTTCATGGGAAATGGAAACAGTTGTTGTTTTCTGGAAGTAGAATTATGGTAGATCCAGGTAGCTCAGATTCAGTTTTCCCTTCCACTCTCAGGTGGCTGTATCACCTCCTTGCCCACACAACACGCTGCAGGTGCAAGGTTGAATAGGTCAGCCTCTCCCAACCTGCCATGGCACAAGAGAGTCCATCCAGCCTCAGATGAACAAATGTATTTTTTTTTAAAGATTTTATTTATTATGTACAAAGTATTATGCAGACCAGAAGAGGGTACCAGATCTCATTATGGGTGATTGTGAGCCCCCATATGGTTGCTGGAAAATGAACTCAGGACCTCTGGGAAGAGCAGCCCACTTGGCTCTTAACCACTGAGCCATCTCTCCAGCCCGAACTAATGTATTCTTATCAGATCTTCGGGACTTGGGTCTGGGCCTGTGTTCAGAGTAGTCAGGCACTGGTATGAGAGATGGTGCTGGTTATAACGTTAGAATGGCTAACTAGTGAGCCCACCTACTGAATATTATATAACCACCTGCAAAAGATTTCACAGGATATTCACTTACATATTCATGGTATGGAATATAAAGATATCCACAGACATATGCTTTATTTTGAATACTAAAATATTTACAAGTTCATCAGTTTTTTTAAAAAGAGATTTATTTATTTTTATTTTATATGCATGAGTTTTTTGAATAATGTATGTATGTATACCATGTGTGTGCTTGGTTGCCTGTGAAGGCCAGAAGAAGGTGTCCATCTCCTGGAACTGAAATTATACTTGTTAGTTCCCATGTGGGTGATGAGAAATGAGCTGTATGCAATGTAAGACATTAATTTGCTTAAACCACTGAGCCATTTCTCCAGATCCCTTCCCCCATTTTTCCTGTGTATTTGTGTGTGCATGTGCACGCACATACACACTTGCTTATATGTGTACATGTTTGAATACATGTGCACATGTGTACTGTGGCCGGAAGCTGTTGGATCTCCTGGAGCTGGAGTTAAAGGTGGTCGTAAACCTTTATGATGTGGGTGCTAGAACTGAACTCAGGTTCTTTGGAAGAGCAGAAAGCTCTTGACTCTTACTAAGCCATCTCTCAAGCCCCTCATTAAGTTCTATGTTTGTACTAATAACAATTTATATTGGTGTGTTTGTGAGCTATCTGACACACAGCCTGGATGATTTATGTAACTGTTATGGGAACCTTGGGGATTGTAGACTAGAGCTTAGTGCCTAGAGAAGGTGAGCTGGGTTCTTTCTGAGATCATCTCATCCTGTAGATCCTCTGCTTTTTGTTGTTGCTGAATGAATGTACAAAGCTGTCCTCTTGACAGACTATAGTGTCTCTAGTGTGTAAATTTCTGGTAGGCCTTGGTTTCCCCAGCTTGGGGTTTTGGCAGTAGTGTTTGGATTGAGCTGAGTATGCCATGTATGTTAGTGGAAGTGACTGAAGCTCCTAACACAAAGATGGTTTAGCCGAGTGTGTGAGCTGGTTCTCAGTGATTTCATTAATTTTGACTTTTTCTCCTCATAGCTCACGTGTTTGAAACGGCCTCTGGTTGTCATCCATGAGCTGTTTGACAAATCCATCATGGACATTTCCTGGTAAGATGGATATTAACATGCCTGGATACTACAGCATGAGACCTCTTGGGTAGATTAGTACCAGGTGGTTGTTCACCTGAGCTTGGCAGTGCAGACCCCAGGGTTCTGTTTGCACTGTTCTCGGCGCAACAGCTCTGTCCTGCTGCTGGGAGAGGATCACCACCTGTAGGGTTTGTCATGGGGAAATACTGCTTGGACAAACTAGGATTCCCGCAGGTTTATAGCAAATATGCTTCTCAAGAGTTATAAAACAGGAATTGAAATGTTTGGAAAACTTGGTAAGCATTTCTTTGCTGGTTCCTAGCCCTAAAGGGCACCAAAAGCTTGATTGTTTCCCTTTTTGCCTGCCCTTAAGCTCAGGCCGCAGAAGGGAGCCTTAGGGTTCTAACATTCATTAGAGTATTCTCTGAGCATCCTGATGGTCCAGTCATGTGGTGTGGATGGCCATCTCAGGCTCATTGTCCCACCTAGGTGCTGACAGCTGTTTCTTTCAGGACTCTGAATGGGTTGGGTATCCTGGTATGTTCCATGGACGGCTCTGTGGCATTCCTTGATTTCTCCCAGGATGAACTTGGAGACCCCCTGAGTGAGGAGGAAAAGGTAGGTTTGTGGACTGTGAGCTGCCACAGTAACTCTGAGGCCTTTTTAATTGGGTTCTCTTTTTATAGAAGACAGATACATTAGGTATTCTAACATGTTTGGCTTTTATACACTATGTAATCCTTTTTGAAAAAAATTGGATTAATAATAAGTCAGAAACAAGTATTAGAACAAAGAACAAAGAATAAACTGGGTATCTTTGCCTAAGCTGAGATAGGCAGTATCCATAAAGAGGCTTTCACTCTGGGAGAGAGTTTAAGTCACTTCCGTGGGGTTCTTGTTTATGTCATCCTATTGTTTTATGCTGGCACAGCAGCAGTTATGTGACCAGTTAGTACTGGTTATTCTTAGCATCTATGCCAGGCTCTGGGCCAAATAAGGGCTTTACATCTCCTTTAAACCACATACAATTGCTGGGTGAAGTGGATGCATCTTTAATTCCAAAGAGACTGAAGAGAGTTCAGGGCCAGCCTGGGCTATACAATGAGGCTGGTTTAAAATGAATAAATTAACAAAGCAGAACAAGTATCTGCAAAGTGAGGCTTATAGATAGTGGGGATCGAACCCAGGGCCTCACACATGAACAAACGCTATACCTGCTGAACCCTATGCTTATTGATTTATGTTTTAAGGTATTCTTGAGGCCTACCAATGGAGAACCGCTTTTTTTAAATGTTTAAAAAAAGAGATAAAGTTGAAAACTTGGTAGAAAAATTGCAAAGACATTCTTTGCACCTAGAGACCATATCTAGTTATTGAAAAGTAGGAACTGGAATAAGCCAGTGATTCCACAGATCTGTTTGTTATTGCTTCTTAACACTGTGTTTGACTTATGCCCTCTTTTTTCCTAGTTTGTATTTTTTTCCTTCTTTCTTCTTTCAGTTTCTTCTCTGCAACCATTTTCTTCCTAGATGCCATAATAAAGGACTAGTTATTTTATAAAAATAATGTTTGTAAAGCAGGTCTATCTGTTTCATCAGTGAGGTGACCAAGCCTAAGAAGATAGCATGGCTCCTTGTCCTTAGTATAAGAGTGGATGGATGAGTGAACTAGGCCTGCTGCCTGTGAGTTAGGCTCCTCCAGCTATGCCTCTCCTCAGGGCATGGGGCCTCCCTGTACTTCTGTATGGGCTTTGGGAAAGGCTCTGCTTTACCTGCTGTAGACACAGAAACTGTTCTTTCTACCGACAGACTTTTGCCAACCGTTAATGGGGTATTATATCCATTTGTCTGAATGGAGCTCTGTGGAAGCCCAGAGCAGGTCAGCAGCTATCCTCTTAGTGATGCTGTTGCTGGGGGTAAGCTACTCTTAATCTACTGTGCGACACCACCACCCTCAACTGAGATCTAAATCCCTTGGGGTGGAGCTCTACCTTATGCACTATGCCTGGAATGGGGGGCAGCCTGTCAGTTGTTGTTGTTGTTTTTTAAAGAAGAAATAAGTTTCTGAGTGATCTTGTATCTTCATTCTGCCTTGTCCCTGTCATCAAGGACCCTTGCTTGGATCCTTCAGTGGCCTCTTGGAGAGTCACTTGAGAGCATATGGAAGAATCTTTTTCATTTCCGAGGTCATTGGCAGTGGCCCTGTGTTTAAGGAACTCTAGAAAAATCTTGGCCTAATTTTGGCTTGAGAATACAGAGGTTGGATTTGGGAGAGTGGACAAGAGACAGGATGGTAGAGGGGGAAGCTTCCTGGGACTACCCAGGGCCTTCTGGAATTAATCTCAAAGTCCCTATTGTAGAAAGCTGCCTACTAACTAGACATTATCTGGTATGGGCCAGATATCCAATAACTCTAGTCTCTATTTTCTAGGGACTAGACAGGCAAGATACAGCACTGTCATTTGCACATCAAAAATTTCTCGGCATGTTTTTATGAAAACTGTTTATTATGTTCTGGGATGCTGCCCCTCCTCTCCTGAGGTTCCTGTCTGGCTCCTTATGACATAGGATTAACAAGGACCTAGGGCTGGGAGGAGATCCTGCTCAGAAGGACCATTTTGGGGGCGTTAAGAAGCTTCCAGTGCTCTTGAGAATCAATGTTAGTTGCATGGGGGACCTCCTGCCATGGTGGCTGGCATCCACAAGAGCAGAGAGAGCAGGCTGGTTTTGTGAGCATACTTAGAATTCTTGGTGTGATGTAACAATCTCAGTTACCAATTTGGGCATCTGCATTTCAGTTGAGACAGTATCATTGCCATTTGTTTTACACTAGTCAATGTAAAAGGTGATTTCTTGTCAGTATCTATCTCACTATCTTTCCAACTGTAGATGCATAGGTGGCTGTAAACATCTTGTGAGAGATGAGAGGTTTTGACAGATATATCTAGTCAGTGACAGGCAGTTGAGTGGGACCTGATGGTGAACTGGCCTCCTGGGCCATTCTTCTCTTAGAACCAGGAGAGTCAGCACTGTAGTGCACCTGCTGGTGGGCAACTGCGGCCATGGCAATACCAACACCCATGTGTTAAATCTCTCCCTGCTTCCTACAGAGTCGTATTCACCAGTCCACCTATGGCAAGAGCCTGGCAATCATGACTGAGGCCCAGCTTTCCACGGCTGTTATTGAGAACCCTGAAATGCTCAAGTACCAGAGGAGACAGCAACAGCAGCAGTTGGACCAGAAGAATGCCACGGCTAGGGAGACAAGCTCAGCATCCTCAGTCACGGGTGTGGTCAATGGGGAAAGTCTGGAAGATATCAGGAAGGTGAGGGTGTAGCCCAGTGACATTAAAGACATTCGCACATGCACAGAGACAGGGCAAAGGGAATGAACAGATAGAACATGGCACGTGAGGTCTGGACAGGGCACAAAGATAGGACTGGGGCATGAGTGGTAGTGAAGAGGGTATGCGGTGAGTCTAGGACTAAACCATAACCTGCTGGGATCCACATTAATAATGGCTTGAAATACCTTCATCAGAGGTTTCTACCCCAGGGAGCCGTAGAAGAGGTTTTTCTTTGCAGGAACTGCAAAACTTCACTCTAGGAAAGTAGATGCTGAGAAATTAAATTACTTGCCCTCATTGTTGTGTGGGTACCCTTCTTCTGGAAGCCTGTGTTTCACTGGCGAACAGGGATAATAGGGCAGAGCAGCGTAAGAGACATGGAGCTTACTGAAAAATTAAGTCGTGTCCAGGGGCTTGTGGAGGTCAACCAACCTCTCCCAGGGGACTCTGATGGACTGTGTGGTTGGGAACCACAGTTACAAACCTTTCATGAAGGAAAGCAGCTGTGATAAAAGTCAACATGGAAGCCTGGCATGGTGGACAGGAGATCACTGCAAATTTGAACCCAGCCTGGGCTATATAATGTGTTCTAGTTCACAGAGTGGTACAGAGTGACATATTTACTTATTTTTATCCTGAGTAAATAAAGTTGGTTTGCAAGACACCACTTTGTGATAAGAGTGTGGCTCACAGGTTTAAACCTCTAATATCTAATGGCTGTTGGATGTCATGTACTTAACAACCTAAGTTTGGTCACATCTGCTACTGATGGCAGGGAAGAAGGCTCTTAGAAGAAGGAACTTTCTGTTCTTGCTTCTTCTCTGTATTGAAAATCAAGCACGTGCCTTGCTAAACATGCCTATGCTTGAGAGCTGCTCGACTTTCTTTGTACCAAGGCTCTAGAAAGGAGAGTTAGAATACATTTCCCTAGAAGCCTTTATTTTTTCATCTGATAGTGAAGTATACATGATATAATGCATGAAGCACAAATACTGCTCGATGACAATATAAAATAGTCAAATTCAGGAGCAGAGTGGGTACCAGGGCCTTCTAGCACAACATGCACACCATATCTCAGTCCTAGAGTTCTGTAGTGTAGCATAGATTCTGTAGCTGCCAATACTATATAGTTCATATTTATTTCCTAAAAGAGCTAAGTGTTTTCATCATAAAGGGAAAAGAGAAAACAGCTTTATTTTTTGATATTTAATATTTTCTTTTTTGATATGATAGACATGGTTAGTTGAATTTTTTGAATTCACTTATTTGACTCTACTTTGCCAGAATCTTTTGAAGAAACAAGTGGAAACACGGACAGCAGATGGTCGGAGGAGAATCACACCTCTCTGCATAGCACAGCTGGACACTGGGTACTCTTTCATTCACCAAGCTTTCTGTGACCTTGTATGGGGAGGTCTCCTCTTCTTTTGTCAATTAGCCAGTTAGGGTCTTGGAAGACTCTGGGGCCAATATGGAAGTGGGAGAGAGTCAGGTCCAGCTGACTCAAAGCCCTGTGATCCCTATAGAGCTCCCCATACACTCTGGACTCATACGGAAGGGTAGGGACTGAGTGGTCCAAGGCCAGCTGTCCATTTGCTGTCTACTCTGCCTTGCTGCTGACAAGGCACTGCAGGACAAGAAAGGAAGTTATGCTTTCTTTCTTTCTTTTTTATAACTGGTCTTCCCATATTATGAAAGATATATAGTTGGAAAATTAGAAAGATAGTAAAAAGTTCAAAGAAGAGGATAATATCATTCTCCAGCTTCTGTTATCATCTTGATACCTGTATTTCCAGTCTTTCCCCACTTGTTACTGTATCTTGACCTCTCATCCACTGAATAAATAGTCCTCTGAAGCATTGCTTGCTGATTATCCAGATTCCTGTTGTCTGAATGCACCATGAGTTAATGAACCAGCTCCTTTATTGTGGACTTGTAGTTTGTGTCCAGTTTTTGTGACTGTTAATCTTTGAACACACATGTCACTGTCCTCTTGGGTAATTCCTGAAGTAGAACTGGTGGACAGAAGGCAGGACTCTGAGATACATCGATTGCTCTGGGGAGGCAGGGACGATATGTGCGGTCAGGCTTGTGTTTGTACTGATTGGTCTCTAAAAATGACATATGCTGAATCAGAGGATGCTAAGTCCTTTGATGAAAGTGGTAGACCCATGCCAGCTGTCTCTCTGGGTTCTGCTCTGGGCATCAGGAAGTCTTTCACAGAGACTATATAAATAGTTTTTTACATTTTTAAAAATTTTATGTGCATTGGTATTTTCTCCGCATTCATGTCTGCATGTGGGTGTCAGATCCCCTGGAACTGGAATGATAGACAGTTGTGAGCTGCCATTTGGGTGCTGGGAATTGGACCTGGGTCCTCTGGAAGAACAGCCAGTTTTTAACCATTGAGCTATTTCCCTTGATGCTAGAGGCTTCATTTGTTATGCTAACCCTAACTCTCAGGCTAGGTGTACCAGCTACCTGTTCAGAACCTGCTCTCTTGACTCCTCAGAGTGGTGATTTAATCTTCACTACCTCTGCCTCACGTTCATTAGAATCAAGTGTGGAAATGTGCTGTGAATGCTGCAGGCCTGTGGTGGGGAAAGAGGTGATGGCAGTGCACTTTGATTCATGGATCTTTCCATGCCTTACACGAAAGGTTTGCAACAATGAAGAGCCAGAGGAAATAGGGTCTTTCTGGCTGACCTTGAGTCAGCTTTCTATTACTAGGCACTTAGTTCTGGTATCAGAACTTGATTATTTTTTGTTAGGACTTACTACCTTTTTGATTGCTATGTCAAAACAAATAGAAATACAGCAAGTTATTGGTGCTGGTGGCACACACCTTTAATCCAGCACTTGGGAGGCAAAGGCAAATGGATCTCTGAGTTTGAGGCCAGCCTGATCTACAAAGTGAGTTCCAGAACAGCTAGGACTGTAACACAGAGAAACTCTGCCTAGAAAAACAAAACAAGAAAAAACAAAACAAACAAACAAAAACCCACAAAGAGTCAAAAGGATGAGAGACTTCACTAAACTCTGAAAAATAAGTTTATATATCGGCCGGGCGGTGGTGGCGCACGCCTTTAATCCCAGCACTCGGGAGGCAGAGGCAGGCGGATCTCTGTGAGTTCGAGACCAGCCTGGTCTACAGAGCTAGTTCCAGGACAGGCTCCAAAGCCACAGAGAAACCCTGCCTCGAAAAACCAAAAAAAAAAAAAAAAAAAAAAAAAGTTTATATATCTATATATATATAAATAAAATTCCCCAAATTTGAAATATTTCTAGAAAAGAAGTTGTGTTCACCCTCTTTAAAGCCACCAGATTAGAAAGACTTTACAGGGGAATTGTAATAGCATGTTGTATATTCTAGTACATAGATAAACGGAGACTTAGATCCAAATGTAGCACAAATAGCAATTTCCCACAGTATATAACATAGTCCCAACAATTCAGGAGACTGAGGCAGGAGAACACTTGATCTCAGGCTTGGGCAGCATAGACTTGGTCACCACAGAGAACTTAATTTCAGGCACTGTAGTTTCTGGATGTCAGTGCCAAATCTTAAAAACACAGTAATGAGGAGAACCTTATAGAGTCTTGAGATGCTAACTAATATCAGGGCTGGGCGTGGTGGTGCATACCTTTGATTCCAGCACTTGAGAGGCAGAGGAAGGCAGAAATCTGTGAGTTTTATACTTGTCTTATCCACATAGGGAGTTCCAGGCCATCCAGGTCAACACACCAATCTCAGAAAAACAAAAACAAATCTAATAATATGATCAAATAAGGCTTATTTTAGGTAAGTAAGAATGTTCAAAATTGTCGGAAATAGCTAAGTCTCAGCATCAACTGACTGAAACAAACAAATGGAATAATCACTTCCATAGCTGTTTTAAGGGTCATTTTGATAAAATTTATCATTGTTCTGGCTTCAGATTTGATGAAATTAAAGTAGATAGAAGCTTCATAAACTGGTAAGCTGTCTTCTTTCATATCACATTTAGAAATGAATATCTTTTTACTCCCCTGATTATAATTTAACATTCATCTTGAGGCTTTTTGTAGTTGGTCAACACTGAGTTCCAAAGTAGAACATGAAACATGTTGTTATTCAAGGATGATATGATCTAGAGAAATATCCCTGGGAATGCTGTGGGTAACAGAAGAAAGCAATAAAGCACATTGTGCTTCTGCATGTCACTTATTGCTGTGTTTAGGAAGTAGAGGCAGGAGGATTATATGTTTGGCAATCTGGGCTGCATAGTAGGACCCAGTCCTGAAGAAACTCCATGAGTGAAAGCATGTGTGTTTGAGAGTGTGAGCCCTGATGGGTATAGCTGAGACGAGATCAAGTAATGCCTTTAGAAGCAGTTCCTTTTGAAGATATAAAGGAAGAAATTGCATTCACAAATATTCCCCCCCCCCCTTTTTTAAAGACAGCATCTTATTGTGTTGCCCAAGCCAGTCTTGAATTTGGAGGTACAAATAATCTTTTTAATCTTACCCTCCTGAATATCAGGGCTTATAGATGTACACTACCAGGTCCAGCTAAGAATGTAAATCTGAAGAAAAATTTAAGGATTTTATTTGGTGGGCTGGGGAGATGCTCAGTGGATAAAGTACTTGCTGCATAAGCATGAGGACCTGAGTTCCTATCCCCAGCATACGAGTAACATCCAGGTACGTGTGTGTGTGCGTGTGTGTGTGTGTGTGTGTGTGTGTGTGTGTTACTGGCTGGCCATTCTAGCTAAATTGGTGAGCTCCTGGTATAGTGAGAAAGATAGTATCTAAAAATGAAAAAGATGGAGAGTGACGGACAAGATATCTGACATGGACCTTTGCCCTGCATGTGTGCATACACATGCTCTGCTCTCAGAATTCTGAGAGACCTAAAGAAAACTCAAAGTAAAGCTGGAAAGATATGCTACTAATTAGCTAAGGTGACTCAACATCAAGACTGCCAGTTATTCCTAAACAAGTTTGATATGAATCAGGAGAAGTAGCCATAGTTTTCAGAATTATAAAGGTTATTCTGAAGTTATATGGAGAAATAGTAATGTTAGAGATATTTTAGAAAGAAAAACTACCTCTACCAGGAATCAACTCTTCCAGGAATTTTAAACCAGGGAGATACTGACATGTGAGTAGGCAGACCAATGGAATATAATACAATTTCTAGAAGAAGCCCAAATATTCAAGGAAGTTTATGTGTGGGTGTTGGTGTGCATGTGCAAATATTTGTACATGTGGAGGCAGAAGCTGTCATAGGGTGTCTTCCTCAGTTGCTCCCTACTGTATTTTTTGAGACAGGATTTCTCCCTGAGCGTGGAGCTTACTAATGCAGCTAGACTGGCAGCAGGCATCAAATGTTCTCTCTTTGCCTCCCCAGCACTGGGATTGCAGGCGCATGGCATGGTGCTTGGCTTTTTATGTGGTTGTTGGAGATCTTAACTCAGGTCCCCATGGTTTTATGGGAAGTAGTTTACCAACTGAGTTATCTCACTACCCACTTCAAGGGAATTAAAAAAACAAAACAAAACAAAACAACAACAACAACAACAACAAAACCCAGGTCTCACTCTGTAGCCCTGGTTGGCCTAGAACTCATCATGTAGACCAGGCTGGTTTTGAAATCATTGAAATACCCCTGCTTCTGCCTTGAGAGTGCTGGGATTAAAGGTGTGCATCACCATGCCTACCTTAAAGGGAGTGTTAAAGCCAGTGTCTCAATTAGTGATGAAGAAGCATTGGCCAATTAAGTAAATGAAACCAGGATGGCTTGTCACTATAGAAACCACATTGAATCTCACCCCTTTAGCAATCTTAAGAGTAGAAATGTCTACAGCTTAGCAGTTTTTTGCTTGTTTTAGTCTTTCTTTTCTTTTCTTCTTTTGTCATTTAAAATGTTTGTTTTGAAAGACAAGGACTCACTATGCAGCCTTGACTGGCCTGGAATTTGATATGTAGACCACGCTGTCTTCAGACTCATAGAGATCCACCTTTCTTTGCCTCAAGATTGATGATGTTAAAGGTGTGTGCATCCATGCCTGGCCTTAAAACTTTATAATTTTATAAGAGTCCATAAAGAAATACTTTTATAATATCAAAGGTTAAAGTTGTTTTCCATAAATTATTTTAGGTTTAAAACACACCAAAATGAATGACATTGTTTTAGCCAGGCTAAAATCTTAAACTAACAAAAAAACTTATTCTCATTTGTTTCCTTCTTCTAAGTCAGATGTTTCTACATGAAAATTTTTAATTTTTAGTTATATCAAGATAACTATAGTAAAATGCTAATTATTCATCAATTGATAGATAGCAAGAAATTGATAAAACTGTAAGTGGGGGGTCTTGCAGGGCAGGCCGGTAATTCTGGCTACTCAAGAGGCCTGTCTAGGCTACAGAGTGAGTTCATTGCTAGTCTGGGTAACTTACTAACACCTTTTGTCAAAATAAAAACATCATGACTCAGTGTTGTTACAGTTGCTTTGCATGTGTAAGGCTCTGGACTCTATCCCAGTATCATAAAACCAACCAACAAATAAACATAACCACTACCACTAGCATGACAACCAAAAAAAAAACCTGTTAGGTTGTAGGGAAACTGGTGCTCTTTTAAGTGGTTTGTGACTTAACCACTAAAGAGAGAGCTTTAGAAATGCTTCTCAAAACCACGTGTAAACATTACATTTGCTGATCTCACTACGTTTTTCTGACTATATCCCACATTACACAGCGATTTAATTCCCTATCTTTGGGCAGCTACTATGAGCTCTATATATGTACTACACAGTATTTTTTAGTCATGATCATAATCCATTGGAGAGAGTCCAGGTACTTGGCAGATGAGCACTTGAGGCACAGTGGAAGTGACCGAAGTGCACAAGTGTGTGAGCTTGCAATTGGCCAGAGAGTTACTCTGGATAGTCTACTCCAGGTTCCTCAGTCTCAACACTTATATCTCCTGTTGGGGCAGTATGTCTCAGAAGCAGGGAGGCAAACCTGCCTCTCAGTAGAGGCTATGTTAAGTAAATTACATGCCCACTCAGTAGGGAAGCCTATAGCCCCTCAAACAAAAGGGAGGCTGCTGTAGGTACTATAGGTGCAATGTAGGCTCAGTACCATCTAAAAGTTGTAGATAGTAGCCTGGTTGTCTTTTTTGCAGTCTTATGTGTATTACTACTTTACTTTAGAGTCAATTAAACAGTATATTAAGGGTTTCATTTTTTTAAACTCTTCATTTTGGAAACAGGGTTTCTCTCTGTATAGAGCTGCCTGTCTTGGAACTCACTCTGTAGATCAGGCCTCTTTGTAGACCAGGCTGGCCTTGAACTCACAGAGATCCACCTGCCTCTGCCTTCATTTTTAAAACTTAACTTTCCACGTTACCCATGCCTCAAGACCCAGACAAATGTTATTTAGAAGTTATAAAATGCAAGATGTGACACTTCTGTGCTGATTGACTTTTCCTTGTTAATGACAGGGACTTCTCCACGGCATTCTTTAACAGCATCCCACTCTCCAGCTCCCTAGCAGGCACCATGCTCTCCTCTCCTAGCAGTCAGCAGCTACTGCCATTGGACTCCAGTACCCCCTCCTTCGGCGCCTCAAAGCCTTGCACAGAGCCAGTGGCAGCCACTGGTGCCAGGCCTACAGGCGAGTCTGTCAGTAAGGACAGGTTAGTAGATACCAATGATCAGTCATGTCTCTGGGGGAAAGTTCAGGTTTGGGACATGGTTCCAGGAATAAAAATTATGTTTTATTCTTAGTTCATGGCCACTTCACTAGAAAAGGGAAGAAATGCTTGGTTTCAAATGAGTGACTTGGATGGGAGGATTTGTTTAATTTAGTCCTTGAGGCTATGTGGACTTGACAGAGAAGCTGGCTGAAGGTAAAGCTACAAAGGTTTGGGGACATGCCAGTGAATATTACTGATTACAGGATCCTACTTTTTGGAGATCTAGACTAGAGATAGCCTGACATTTCTGGCTTTGATCTACATTGTGCTGTGAGTTCCACAGTTCATCACTGCCAGGGTGATCCTGTGAGCATGTAGATTTCCCATCATACTTAGAATCAGATTTATCCACTGTCCATTTCTTCACTGCCCACTATATCTAGTCAGAACTGGAGGAGCATGGGTAAGAACCGAGAGTGAATATTGGCCACATTCCCACTCTGGGTTATACACTGTAAGGACCAGGTATATACAGGGCATAGATTGGCAGGTGCTTGCCCTCCAGAGAGAACTCATGGTCATTTTGCAGAAAGGGCTGCTTGTTCATTGGGGGGTTTAGCAAACAGCTTTCATTGACATTTTTCAGAAAGTGTTTTTTCACAGAGCCCATACAAGACAATTGGAGAAGGCTGGTAGCCAGGACAATGACACAAACAGTACTCCAAGTCTCTTAGATGGGTTAGAAAAGATGGGTGGTGGGGGGAGAAAGAAGGCTGGGTTCCTATTCTGAACTAGTTAGACTGGACTTTTCTCAGAGGGGAGACAGAAAACTTTGTGACTTACATTTAGGAAGATAGTTCCAATAGGTAGTGGGGCCCAAAATTAAGCAACACCTACTACTTATATCTGATAAAGGAGAATGCTTCTCTGTCAGTGGAGCAAATTTTGGGTTACTGCTTTCTGGGCTCTAGGAAGATGGCACCAAGCAACAGTTGTCACTGCCCATAAGAAATGATGAGTGTACATCAGAGAGGAGATAGTACAACACAGCACGGTATTTAGGAAGCAAAGCAAAGGGTGTCTGGGAAGGATAGGTGCCACCAGGGCTGAGCAGTGTTTTGTGGGTTGGAACTAGAGATCATGAAGTAGGAAAACAGTACCATCAGGGATGGCTGCCAGCATCTGCTATGAGAGTGGGGGTGTAAGTAGATGGAAGTAGAGTAACCTTCTTAAGGTAAGCCAAAGCCCAGTAGCTTTGCTCAGGAATTGGGAGAGGGTTGGAGCAGGAGGAAGGCTAGACAAGCCGGTCCACAGGAGCAATGGGCGGGGCCACTTAGGATGGCAGCGACTAGAATGAAGATGAAAGGCAGGATTAGGCCAGGACTTCAAGACCCCAATGAGGGCTTTGCTCCCTCGCGGCCCTGTGGAAGTGGCAAAGCTAGTGGTTGAGTCACTTGGGGTGGACATGCTGTACTCAGGTTGTGGAGACCCCGTTATTTAGTCCAACTCCAAAAAACTCAGTATGACACAAAAGGGAAAATAAATGTGAATGCGTTTGCCCTTGAACTTTTCAGATAGACTTCTAGAATTTCAATGCATGGATATTAAAAAAAGTAGATTATATTTTGAGGCTTCTTGTATTTGTAGAAAGAAGTTTGATGCTTATGCTTCTTTAAATAGGCTCCTTTGTCACTTGTGTTTGATGACCCTCCCATCTTTATTTCCCAGTATGAATGCTACCTCTACTCCTGCTGCATTGTCACCCTCCGTGTTAACAACCCCATCCAAGATTGAACCCATGAAAGCATTTGACTCCCGATTCACAGAGCGGTCCAAAGCCACACCGGGTGCTCCTTCCTTGACCAGTGTGATTCCAACAGCTGTTGAAAGGTACGTGGTAGATGTTGTCCTTCCCCAGATCTACCATGCATCCTGGCTCATGTAGGAGAGCAAGACTCCAGAGACCTCTGTGAGTGAAAGAAGTGAGTGACTGCTAAAAGTGGGGAGGTGGCTGGAAGGGGCTATTGGGAGGAGACTGTGGCCTAAGGATAGCAAAGGCAGGAGGCATAAGAACCAGGCATTCTAGCCTGCTGAATGGATCCCAGAGTTTGCTGAGAAGGAGAACATAAATGTGCTTGGAGAAATAGAAGGCTTGGATACAGTTACACTGAGCAGGTCAAGGGCTTCTGCTCAGAAGGTGAAATGTAAGACACAAGGGATTTAAATGAAGTCTTTGTAGGACATATGGCCTTTTAAGTTCTGCAGACTTGGTATGGCTTGTCTATTTCTTCTTTCTTCCTAACATACATCAGCCAAAATACACAGGCTGTGATTTTTTTTTGTTTGTTTGCTTTTTAATTTCTTGGAGTTGTGGAAGTGTGTCCTGAGGTAGCTGGAGCAAGCCTCTGTCATTGGCACTGAGTTTGACTTCCTACAGAGAAGAACTCACTGCATGTCCTAGTGAGTTAGAATAAAAGAAGTAGTCATGGGCTAGGCTACCTTCTTTCAGTGAGTCGTAAGAGTTGTTTACTTGTGGATATGTTACCTACAGTTAAGTGCAGGGACGTTGGCCAGAGGATATTGTGATGTCCACTTAGCCAATAGATGTCCAGTAAGATTGACATTTGTATGAGATCTGTTCTTGAAGTTGGCATGTCTGAAACTACAGTGGTCTGTTCCTGAGATATTCCTGACTAATAACTGCTTGTTTGCTTCTGGTTTGCTCTTGGAGTATAATCCCAAGAGGTCAGCACAAGTTTGCTACTTTGTTAAGTTGTTGAATCTAGTATTCCAATCTGATGTAATCATTTTTGTATTCACATGTAAACATTTTCATGTCATCTTTTTATTTACTAATTTCTTTATCTAGCCATAAAGAGAAACCTTGCAACTAAGCACTTTGAGATGCTAGATCAGCACTTATAAGGCAGAGGCAGGAGAATTGCTGCAAGTTTGAGGCCAGCCTGGTCTACATAGCAAATACTAGGCCAGCCAGGGCCATATAGGACCCCTGTCTCAAAACAAGCAAACAAACAAACCCAAATCTCTAAAATATGTGATTATTCACAGAACTCAGGACCTAAAATCTGTTGAGTGATCAAAAATCTAGAGCAGTAGACTGCACCACCCTGTAAATGCTTGGTGACAGACTAGCAAAGGACCTTGAGTTTTGATTCAGTTCAAGAAAAATAGGTGTTACAACTGAGTCACTAATATAAAGTCAAGTTGCTTAGAAAAGTGCAGCTCTGACCGGGCAGTGGTGGTGTATGCCTTTAATCCCAGCACTTGGGAGGCAGAGGCAGGCCTGGTCTATAGAGCTAGTTCCAGGACAGCCAGGACTGTTACACAGAGAAACCCTGTCTAGAAACGTGCACACCCCCCCCCCCCCCCAAGAAAAAAACAGTGCCACCACTGTGAGTTGAGTCCTAGAAAAAAACCCAGCTGGTGTTTCAGGAACAGGCAGAGACGTCGGATTGTCTGAACTAGTCCCAGGTTTAGGTATCTAGGAATCACCAACCTAGGATATGAACACAAAAGAGGATTTTGATTTGTTAACATCTAGAGGCACTTGGCAAAGATGTAAATATGGAGTTACTTTTCTGTTTTGCCACCAATAAACCATTACCTGGATGGACTTGGATCCAAAGTAATAAAACACGTGAGGAAGCGGTGCAGCTTGGCATGGCACACGCCTGTTATCCCCACACTCTGGAAGCAGAGACAGAGGGGTCATGAGGGTGGGAGAGAGAAGAGGGATATGAGGGAAGGAGGGAGAGAGAATCTATCATCTAGAAATGTAAAGAACACAAAGTTTAGGATTTGACAGATCTGACCATAGAATTGTTAGGAGGGGTTTATAAAATAAATACACTTAAAGTCTTTAAAATATGTTATTAATATTTTATATATAAAACTGGGTCAAAATGTGTTGAGATAGGAGCGGCGGGGCTGTGTCCCGCCACCCGGCTAGCTTTACCCGAAATAATTACAAGGAAACTGTATTCTTTTAAACACTGCTTGGCCCATTAGTTCCAGCCTCTTATTGGCTAGCTCTTACATATTGATCTAACCCATTTCTAATAATCTGTGTAGCCCACGAGGTGGCTTATCAGGGGGAGATCTTAACCTGCGTCTGTCTGGAATGGCAGAATCATGGCGACTCACTGACTCGGCTTCTTTCTCCCAGAATTCTGTTCTGTCTACTCCGCCTACCTAATTTTCTGTCCTATTAGAGGCCAAGCAGTTTCTTTATTACTTAACCAATGAAACAACAGATAGAAAGATGACCCTCTTCCATCAAAAATGGATCAAAGAACTATATGTAAGAACTAAAATTATAAAACTCTTTAAAAGAAAACAAATATATGTATAGTTAGACAACTATTTTTCTTAGATTTGCTGTTAAAAACAGACAACTAAAAACAGATTACTAAAAAGTCCTTGAAATTTAAAGCTTATGCTTCCTAGAGGACACACAGGCCTCACAGGAAATGCCTCAAGGAATATTAGGTGGGGCAGTTGTTGAGGAGGAGGTCACAGGCCTATGGAGGTCCTGAAATCTGTTTGGAAAATGGAGAGGATTCCGAACTGAATGAATTGAATGCTGATTAGAGAGAAGAGCAGAGCTCTATAGACGGGAAGGCCTTGTGCTCCTTGTGAGGTCTGTCAAGATTGCATTCCTGGTTCTAATGGACAGTCACCATTCCTTCAGCAGAGGATCAACTTGAGTTGTCAGTTTTACTGAAGACCAGGTCTTTTCTCAGTAGCTGTGTCCCAGGTTCTCAGGAGACTTTCCAGCTGTTTAGATACAGTGTGATCTACCTTCCCCATTTGTGGATGACTTTCAGCATCCACTTTTTCTCAGTACTTTGACCAATTGTCTCTTACTGCCCCCTACAGAAAGAAGCATCTTTGATCAAGGCTGGCAACAGCACTAATCTATGAACATAAACATAAGGATTTGAAGAAAGTTTGATAGGCACATCATCCATTTAGCAAAACAGCCCTGTACTGTCTTGAGTAAGGTCTGTGCTCTCTAGCCATAGGCTTTCGTTGAAAGTTATAGCACGTCCTATAGAGTGGGCCTCAGTTCTACTGCTTGGTACCACCATAACAGGTTTGCCACTGTTGTGCCCATGGGCGGATCTTGCTTAAGTAGTTAGTATGCACATATGGCCCACAGCTGAGTAAGGTTTTTTGTTGATGACAGTTCTGTCCCATCAGCTATGGTAGCACCTCCTGGCTTTTGAGGACTAGCCAGCAAGGAAGAAGGGCCCATTACTGTTCAGCTCGATTTTTCCATGTCTTCCTTCCCTTCCTTCCTTCCTTCCTTCCTTCCTTCCTTCCTTCCTTCCTTCCTTTCTTCCTTTCTTCCTTTCTCCCTTCTCCTTTTATCCTCTCCCCCTCCCCTCCCCTCCCCCCCCTCCCTCCCTCCCTCCCTTCCTCCCTTCCTTTCTTCCCCAGACAGGGTTTCTTTGTGTAATAGTCCTAGCTGTTCTGGAAGTCACTCTGTAGACCAGGCTGGCCCTGAACTCAAAGATCCTCCTGCCTCTGCCTCCTGAGTGCTAGTATCAAAGATAGGCGCCATCAGGGCCCAGCCTTTCACTAATTTTCAGAGTGTCTGTACTAGTTTCTACTCATATTAACAGTGAATAAGGGTTTCTTTTTCCCACATTTTCACCACTGTTTTATTTTTTTGTTTTTTTTTGATATCTGTTCTGACTGGGGATAAGGTAGAGTCTCAAAGTAGTTTAATAAATTATTTTATTACAACGATTTATTTATTTAGTGTAGTATGTATGTATATATGGGCATGTGTATGTCACTTTATACATGTAAAGTTTAGGGATAGTTTTTCTCCTACAGTGTGAGTTCCCAGGATTGCACTCAGGACATCAGTTTTGAGGTGCTTTTATTTGTTGAGCCAAATTGTCAGCCTCTTGTCTAGTAGAATTCTGCAGTGCATTTCTCTGTGGCTGGACTTTCATTATTTCGCAGATTTATTTTTATTATTGTTTCAGTCTCATTGCTTATTATTGATCTGTTTAAATAATTTATCTCATCTTGGCTTATGCATCTACAAATTCATCTATTTCTATTCATTTTCCAATTTAGCAGACGATATGTTTTTAAGTTATGTGCTAGTGCCTTTTGGATTTCATTGTTATCTGTTGTCATGACTCCCTGTTTGTCTCACTCTCACTAACTTGGGTTTGTCAATCTTGTTTTCCTTTTCAAAGAACCAACTCTTTTTGCTTTTGTTTTTTTGTATTTTCTTTTCATTACTTGCTACTCTGATGAGCTTAATTATTTTTTTCTGTCTGCTGATTTGGGGTTTTGCTTATACTCGTTGTTTTTCCCAAGGCTCTAAGGCACATCATTATTTAATTTATGAGGTTTCTTTTATTTTTTTTGTAAATGTAGACACTTGTCACTATAAACTTCTCTCTAAGAAATACTTTAATTTGCATCACAGGTTTTGTTACGTTGTGTTTTCATTTAAATCTATGAATTTTTTAATGGACCCATTTGTCACTTTATAGTGTTTTGTTAATTTTGATGACTGTATATTTCTATAGTTCCTTTTATAGTTAATTTCTAGCTGTATTTGCTTGTGGTCAGATCAGGATAAAAGTGGTTGTTTCTGTTTTCTTATATTTACCAAAGCTTAGTTCTGTCCCAACACATGTTCTGTGGTTGTCCAACTTGTTGCTGTTGCTGTGACAAGTACTCCAAAGAAACAACTTAGGGGAGCAAGTTCATTTGGCTACAATTTTAGGGTGCAGTCCATTAGAGAGGTCAAAGCAGGGATCAAGTCAGCTACCCTTGATAGAAAAACAAAACGAACCCAAAACACTTTCTCAAAAAGAGAAGAGTAGTTCACAGTGTGGCAGGTAGAAAGCAAGACACTTCAAAGATGGTTCCACACCCTGCCCACCTTCTAGGATTTTTTTTTTTGTCCTGGGTTTTTTTGCAGTTTGAATATGTTATGTCTAGATATAGATATTTGTTATTTAATGTTCTCTAAACAACCTGGTTCTATAGTTCGCTGTCTTTCCTTGGTTTTGGAAAGTTTTATTGATATTATTCTCAGCTGTTGTCATTATCATTCATTACAACATTATCTTTTCGACATTTTCTGCCATAGCATTAGTATGTTAATGATACCTCTTTAAAACTTTATAATTTGGTAATTATAGAAGTTCTGTCATATCTAAATTTGACTCTAATTTTTTGAGATAGGATCTTTCTATATATCTCTGGTAGACTTGGAACTTGCCCAGCCTGGTCTTGAACTTACCAAGATCCACTTGCCTCTGCTTCCCAGGTGCTGGGGTCAAAGGTGTGTCACCATGCCTGGATTTTATTTTATTTTTTCTTTTTGAAGCTGTCTTTTGTTTTGGGATTTATCTTTCTTTTTGGTTTTTGTTTGTTGTTTTTGTTGTTAGGTTTCATTTATTTTTATCATGATTTATAATTTTTTATTATATAGGCTGTGTTTTTTGTTTCCTATAACTAGGTGTTAAAAGCATCATTTTGTATGGCAACTTTGTTCTGTCTGTTCAGTTATCTTTGAATGCTCCCCAAAACAGCTCTCTCAGTTGTAATCTTCTATAGCAACTTGTTGTTTGTGGTGGTGCAGTATTGATGCTGTCATAGTGATGTCTGGGACTTTAGGAAGGCATTCTTTTCTGCTGCTTTAAAGAAGAAAGAGGCAAGCCGGGCGGTGGTGGCGCACGCCTTTAATCCCAGCACAGATCCGCAGAGGCAGGCGGATCTGTGAGTTCGAGGCCAGCCTGGTCTAAAAGAGCTAGTTCCAGGACCAAAAGAGCTACAGAGAAAAATCCAAAAAAAAAAAAAAAAAAAAAAAAGAAGAAGAAGAAGAAAGAGGCAGAAACAGGAAAAGCCAAGTTTTAATGAAAATAAAAAAATATATATACATATATATATGTTTTTTCTTGTTTCTTTGTTTGCTTTGCTATATATATACATATAGCATTAGATCAGTCCCGCCGTCTAAGTGAGTGGACGTACCCCTCGCTGTCCTGACTTCCTTGCTCATGCTCTCCCTCCTTCTGCTCTTCATATGGACCTTGGGAGCTCAGTCCAGTGCTCCAATGTGGGTCTCTGTTTCTATCTCCATCCATCGTCGGATGAAGGTTCTCTTTTAATTAAGCCCATTGGGGAGCTATGGCTGGTCCCTCGTCCACCTCGGAGCAGGTTTGACCTCGGAGAGACATCCTGCCCCTAAGCAGAGTTCTGGTGGCACATCCCTCACGTAGTCCTCCTCCTCGGGGCAAGCCTCTCTAGATTATGGGTAGGCCTCTTCCTCCAATTGCTCCCCTGGCCAGGGCACCTATGGGTCGGCCTAAACGTGCCTGGATGTTACTCTTACCTAGGCGCTGCTTTAAGCTCTGCTTAATACTGCCTGGACAGAGGCTCTATTCTCCATCTGCTGGGCCAGTCTTCTGTTTCTGGCACTGGCTAGCTGCTGCTGCTGCTGCTGTTGCTGCTGCTGCTGCTGCTGCATCAAAGCCCGAATATTCACTGGCATCGGTTGTTTGTTCTTCAGCATAGTAGTAAAGCGCTCATTTAGAGACATCTTGGTGGTGCTTTTTAGCACAACTTTTGGCGCCGACTGAATAGCCATCTTCAAATCCCGAGAATCGAAGGAGAAGGACACCAGTGCTCCTCCCTGGGCTGCCACCACAGCTGCTGCAGGCAGGCCGGGGGCTGGCCGAACCTGAGCTGATGGGGCCCGCTCGGGTCAACTAGCTGGGCGGTTGGGTTAGATGCTTAAACGGTATGACGCGAAGCTTACTTACTTCTTGCCGGCTGGGTACCTAGTCGGCTGATCCTCCCGCTTGTCAGGCCTGCCCTTTCTTTTCCTTCGTTTGTGCCACCACGGCCAGCGCCGCCAACTCCCGCTAGGTGCCCAAAACAAAATCTTTGTGAAGATCTTTTCCCATTGAGTAGGCTGCTTTTTGTCTTATTGGCTGTGCCCTTTGCTTCTTAGTCAGGAGGTCCCATTTATTTACTATTGCTCCCAGTGTCTGTGCTACTGGTGTTACATTTAGGAAGTGGTCTCCTGTGCTGACACATTGGAGGCTACTTCCCACTTTCTCTTCTGTCAGGTTAAGTGTGGTTGAATTATATTGAGGACTTTATTAATTTGGATTTCAGTTTTCTGCATGGTGATAGATATGGATCTATTTTCATTTTTTACATGTTGATATGCAGTTATGCCAGTACCATTTGTTGAAGTTGCTTTCTTTCTTCCATTGTATAATTTTAGTTTCTTTGTCAAAAATCAGGTGTTCATAGGTGTGTGAATTAATATCCAGGTCTTCAATTTGATTTCATTGGTCAACGTTTCTGTTTTTATGCCAATACCAAGCTGTTTTCATTACTGTAGCTCTATGATAGAGTGTAATGCCAGGTGATATCTCTGGAAGTTCTTTATTGTACAGAATTGTTTTGGCTATCCCGTAGTTTTATTTTTCCATGTGAAGTTGAGTATTGTTCTTTCAAGGTCTGTGAAGAATTATGTTGAGATTTTGATGGTGATTGCATTGAATCTGTAGATTGCTTTTGGTAGGGTTGGCATTTTTATTATGTTGGACTTGCCTATCCAAGAACATGGGAGATCTTTCTATTTTTGGTATCCTCTTCAATTTCTTTCTTCAAAGACTTAAAGTTCTTGTCGAACAGGTCTTTTACTTCTTTGGTTAGTGTTACCCCAAGATATTTTATGCTATTTGTGGCTATTGTGAAAGGCTATTGTGAAATCTCTGATTTCTTTCTCAGCTTCTTTATCATTTGCCATTTATCATTTATCAGGAGGGCTACTGATTGTTTTGTGTTGGTCTTGTATCCTGCTACATTACTGAAGGTATTCATCAGCTGTAGGAGTTCCCTAGTAGAGTTATTGGTGTCACTTATATATACTATCATATCATCTGCAAATACCGAAAGTTTGACTTCTCCCTTTCCAATTTGAATCCCCTTGATCTCCTTTTGTTGTCTAATTGCTCTAGCCAGAACAAGAACTATGTTGAAGAGATATAGAGAGAGTAGACAGCCTTATCTTGTTCCTGATTTTAGTGGCATCGGTTTGAGTTTCTCTCCGTTTAATTTGATGTTGACTGTCGGCTTGCTATATATTGCTTTTATTATGCCTTGTATCCCTGATCTCTCTAAGACATTTATCATGAAGGGGTGTTAGATTTTTTCAAACGCTTTTTCAATATCTAATGAGATGATCATATGTTTTTTTTTCTTTCAGTTTATTTATATGATAGATTACATTGATAGATTTTTGTATTTTGACATCCCTGCATCTCTTGGTTGAAGCTGACTTGATCATGGTGGATGATTTTTTTGATGTGTTCTTGGATTTGGTACATGATATCTATCCAGAAAATTGTTCATTTCTTTTATATTTTCCAATTTTGTGGAGTACAGGTTTTTTTAGTATGACCTAATGCTTCTCTGGATTTCCTCAGTTTCTGTTATGTCTCCCTTTTCATTTCTGATTTTGTTAATTTGGATGTTCTCTCTCTGCCTTTTGATTAGTTTGGATAAGGGTTTATCTTGTTGACTTTTCTCAAATAACCAGCTCTTTGTTTCATTGATTCTTTGTGTTTTTTTTGTTTACATTTTATTGATTTCAGCCCTTATTTTGATTATTTCCTGTTTTCTACTCCTCCTGGGTGAGTCTGCTTCTATTTGTTCTAGAGCTTTCAGGTGTGTTGTTAAGTCACTATTGTGAGCTTTCTCCACTTTCTTTATGTAGGCACTTAGGGCTAAGAACTTTCCACTTAGCACTGCTTTCATAGTATCCCATAGGTTTGGGTATATTGTGCCTTCATTTTCATTGAATTCTAGGCAATCTTTAATTTCTTTATTTCTTTCTTGACCCAGGGGTGATTTAGTTGAGCACTGTTCAATTTCCATGAGTTTGTAGGCTTTCTGCATTGGTGCAATGGGTGTGGTTAGCAGGATGACTTATGGTCCCCTCTGTCTGGTTTCCAGTGACTCCAGATGGTGTTTCTTAACATAGACCCAATCCCTTAGTCAGAACCCAATGGGTTCAGTGAGAACACCAGATTCATAGAGGGCCCTGAGCTTGGCCCAGACTTCCTTGTGTGCCCACTGGACATCTTTCATAGTATCAAGGAGGTTTGGCCATCCAATTCTGTCAGCAGTTATGCCTGGAGATTGGGAATGATGGGAGGTGGTGTGACAAACATGATGTTGAACAGGGTAAGCTCCCTATGGTGGGAAATTCCTGACTTTATACAGGGCAAAGGGTAGGAGAATCACCCAGTCCATGCCAGTTTCAAAGGTCAATTTAGTTAGGGTCTCATTTAGAGTTCTGTTCATGCTTTCTACCTTTCCTGAACTCTGGGGTCTGTATGCACAAATGTAACTTCCAGTCACTCCCCAGAAATGTGGCTAAACTCTGACTTACATGGAACACAACCACTGTCTGTCTCTATTGTGGTTGGAAAGCCATACCTGGTCAGGATGTCTTCAAGTAACTTCTTTGCCGCCACCTGTGCCGTTTTATATTTGATGGGGAAAACCTTTGTCCACCATGAAAAAGTATCTACAAATACTAGCAAATACCTATAGCCATACTTGCCAGGTGAAGAGGACCTGCAAAAGCTGCTGACAATCATCCCAAGTAGGTTGGTGGGTGAAAAGAATTGTCTCAAAGAGGCTAATCAGTTCCTTAGGGTTTTCTGAGGAGGGTGCATTTTCAGTTCTCCAAAATTACTACTAGCAAAGGGCCAATAGTGATGTGGCTGATTCCTATCTTGGTCTTGGGGTCCCGCCACCCTGTGGGGACAGATCATGGTCCCCAGCTCAGGCTGTGGCTGTGGATCCAAAGGGGTGGTCTCCCCTCTAAAGCAGCTGGGACTGGTGGAGGAGGGCCAGCTGAATTTGTCAGCAGAGCTGGCTATGGAATAACTTAACTGCACCAGGGTCAGGGGTGTAGGAAGGAGGGGTGAAAATCTCGTCTGGGTTGCTTTCTTGGAGGATTTCCAGATTGGGAGCCAAAGGGGCTTGGCGGGTGGGTCTTCTTCAGCAACAGCCAAGACTTTAACCTGCCTGGGCAAGAATGGTTTAATCCAGGAAGGGGGGGGGGGTCTTCTACCAGGTTTCTCCAGGCAACTATGTAGGTCACTTGGTTGGGGTACCCCATCCATGGCCTGAAGACAATTTCCTCTGCTGCTCCTATGAGGTTCAGGTCAAATGTTAATCTTGGAGGACCAGCCAACATTGAAAGTTGGCCATTCCAACCTGCAAAAGTGACAAGTTTAGACTTTTTAATCAGGACTGAGAAGTTGTGAGCATTGTCGTCCTTGTAATGAATCAAGAGTAAGTCTAGGGGAGAAGAAGTAGTCTATCCCATAGTGTCCATCACAGTCAGGAACACAAGTACAGACAAACTCAGACACCATAGGAGACTGAGGACACAGGAAAAAAGTTTGCCCCAACAAGACTGAAACAAAGTGACAAATAGGAAGACGGCTTGTAGTCACTCCATGAGAGTGACCCACTTCTGCGCCCAAACACTGTCCAACCTGGGCCTCTCCTTCCTCAGTTAAACAGATGTAGGGCTCTCTGTCCCCACTACTGGGGTTGGGAACATCTTCCAGCCCCCTGTGATCAAGGTTTTTCTAGCACGTTTGCTCTAACTGCTGTCAATCACAATTACTGATTCGGTGTGCCACAAGAAGCGAAAGTAAGGAAAGTAAGTGCAGACAGATAAAGAACAAAGACTTACCAGCAGGGTTGTGGGGCTCCTGGACAATGCACCAAACTGTTGTCAAGCTCTTTGTTGGAGTAGAAACTAGAGTTCTCCTCTACAGTGTTTATTAACTTTTGTGAAAAGTAGATTTTTAAAGAAAAGTATGGGGTTTGGAGAGGTGGCTCAAAGTTAAGAGCTCTGTTGTTGTCACACAGGATCTGGGCTCAATTCCTAGCACTCACACAGTGGCTTTTAACTGTCTGTGACTGTAGTTCCAGGGTGTCTGGTGCCCTCTTCTGACCTCTGGAGGGCATCAGTCACACACATGGTACATTGATATACATGCAGGCAAAACACTCATACACATAAAACAAGTAAATAAAATCTAAAAAAGCATTACAGAAAAATGGCCTTATAGATAGGATTATAGATGTCTTTGTTTTCAGGTTAAAAGAGCAGAACGTTGTGAAAGATCTGAGACCTCGGGACCTCCTGGAGAGTAGTAGTGACAGTGACGAGAAGGTCCACCTGGCCAAGCCCTCCTCACTATCCAAGCGGAAACTTGAGCTTGAGGTAGAGACGGTGGAAAAAAAGAAGAAAGGTCGCCCTCGGAAGGATTCTCGTCTCCTGCCCATGTCTCTCTCTGTCCAGGTGAGGCCTATGAACTGTGTTGCCTGCCCCACCCTGCCTCCTTGTGAGGCCCTTGCATGTGGAGGGGTATCTTGTTAGTGTGGGATGCTTAGGCATTCATTGTATCTTGTAGGCCATGTTCCTTCAGACCTGCCTGCCACTCATCTAGACCTTGAGCAGGCCTGTTAAAACTTTTCCTGGGAGACAAAAAAAGAAATGTCTGTTTACTTCAGATAGGTGCCAACAGATCAAAGAAATAATTCCATCCAAGTCCAGCTGGGGTTACTTAAAGAACATGGACAAGGAGCATAGGCGATTCAGAAGCAGTGATGCAGTTGCGAAGTCCCACCCTAGCATAGGTGACACGTATATAAGCTTTATTACTGGAGTCCTGTCTTCAGTCTAGTTTTTGCCTCTTACTCTAACCCATTCCTTAAGATCATGTGCAGCCTAGTGGTGGGAGGGTGTGGTGTCTGGAACGTCAGGTGAGGATCTAGTAACACCCTTCCCCAACTTCATTGAAGGAATGTTAACAGCTCCATTACTGGTACTGTAGACCCAGCTATCACTGTATTGTTTTGCTTATTTCATTGCCATGACGTGGGGCCAACATATTCTGTAGGTCACCACAGCAGTCTCTGCTCCATGATGGCGAGATGGTACTCAGAGGAAATAGCTACACCACAACTGGTCCCCTGATGTCAGCCCCCTCATCTGTCAGGTGGGGATCCTTGTAGCATTCCCTTGTGCTTTCTGTCTTCCAGAGTAGGTGGACATGCCTTGGGAGCAGGCCCAGCCTCACTTTAGGTCCTTACTTCTGGGAGACTTACTTTTCCTAATGCTACCCCTGTAGTGTTGAGGTGGGGCTCAGGGATATTTCTGGCTCTTTTAGTCTCCAGCTGCCCTGTCTGCAGAGAAGGAGGCCATGTGTCTGTCTGCACCAGCACTTGCACTGAAGCTGCCAATTCCAGGCCTGCAGAGAGCGTTCACCCTCCAGGTGAGGACCTGCCCCAACCACTCCTTCACAAGCACACACAGTCTCTCTCCTCTATCTTGTCACACCTTGGGGACTACTCTAGTAGCTCTCCATCTCCTTCTGGAGGGATACTAGCTGACTATGGTGGGCTGCTAGCATCCTATCCCTACCCTCATGCCTCTTCCTCTCTCTAGTTTTGCTTTTAAGTTTCAACTGCTAGGGCTGCCCTTACCATCAAATCTGGGAACCAACTCCTTCAAGTCCTGATTTGCATCTCTTCTGAAAAGCCTTTTGCATCTCTTCCATCACTCTCGATAGCTTCGGGGCACATGGGTTTGTGGTTTGTTTAGTCTCACTGTCCTGAACTGCTTCTGAGTACCACATGGAACCCTCCTTGTTTCTGCTGTCAGTAAAGAGAATTCAGTTCCTTGCTTATGAACATCTCCATTCCAGTTCACCTACTTGTATGGCCGGCCATTTATGTAAACTTGTCAGCTGTTTTGCCTTGGTTTCCATATAGAAACCCAGTTTAGATATATATCAGCTACAGATATTTGTATAAGGCTGAACCCAGGCATTAATTAAACTAGATCATGATGTGTGTTATGTAATATTGTAGTATTGCATAGGGAAGTTAATATGGAGAGCATATTGGGGTTATTAAATATTGCAGTCTTTGGTAATCCTTCAAATTGCAGGCTTACTCCCAAGTTCATTTTTGTATGACTGTAGTCTTTACAGTATATTCTTGGGCAAGTTATACCCCTGCGAGATAACGTGGTAACTTTCTTTCCCTGTCCCTCCTTACCCTAGTCCCTCATCCCCTTAGTCCCAGGTTACTCTCTTTGGCTGCCAGTCAGCTAGTTGGATTCTTTGTTGTCTTTGTCCTGCCTCAGAGCTCTGCTGTATAGTCCCTGAGTGCCCCACATGTCCAGGCCCACTGTTAACTGAAAAGACATGTGTTTGTTTTCCTTCATCTAGGTGAGCTCTGACCCCTCCATGTACATCGAGGTGGAAAATGAAGCGACTGCTGTTGGGGGGATAAGACTGAGTCGCCTGAAGTGCAACCGGGAAGGGAAAGAGTGGGAGACGGTGCTCACCAGCCGTGTCCTCACCGCTGCTGGCAGCTGGTAAGGGCAGTGATGGACAGCACTGGCACAGCTACAGAATACGACCCACGAGAAGAGGATGGCTCCTATAGAGACTTCTGAACATATGAATTCTCCTCTCATCCCTATAGAACCCAAAACTGTCAGTGTTAGTGTCCCCCACTTCATACGCTCACAAGGCAGGCTCTGAGCCTGGGGTTTATTACCCTGTCTAGCAAGACCCTATCTGAGGTCTGCCTGCCTCTCCCTGGCCTGGCCTGGACAGGCCGTTTTCCCTGGACCCTGGATTTTCATCCTGAGGGTGTGGTAGACTGATGGTGCTGCAAGTCCTGACTCTGCTGGCTGAAACCTGTACTGCACTGGAGGAGGGATTGTCTTAGTTCATTGCTGTCACCCAGTGCCTTTTACAGCAGCACAAGAGACCCATCCTTCTTGTCTCACTCTGAGAAGATGACTAGCTCTTTCTAAGGTGCATACCAGCTCTCTTGTTTACAAATGTCTGTTTTCATAAGTTTGAATACAAGAAAACTTTGAACAGTACCCAGTAGCAGGGAGGGAGCTCTCTTTATGATGTAGCTATGTTCTGTCTGATCAGCTCTCATGATGAGGACCCAGTCAAGACTTTGTAGCAGATGCTTCTACTAGGACTTTACAACAGTAATCACTCAGAAAACCATTTCAATTAGATCCTTGGTTTTCTGTCTTGAGGGCATGTGTGAATGCTGCCACCTAGCTGTAGGTCTTAAGATTCCCTTGAACAAGTGAGTTTCAAGTATTAGGTTCTGAAGGATCCCAGAGTTCTGTTCTTGGGGTTTTCCTTTAGCATGAACTCACTGAGTTCTACGTCCTGGCTTCTTGTGTGTTGGTACTGCTGTGGGCACCAATTGTATGTCTCTGGTCCCAAGGCAAGTGGCATGTCCCAGCAGGGGCCTAAGAATGTCAGCACAGACTTTTCTGTAGCAATAGCTGCAGGAACTGGGCCTTCTGTACAGTCTTAACATGCATGTTCACAAAGATCCCTGCCAGTGCCATAGCCCATGTCACAGCTTCATTGCTGGGAGCTGGCTAAAGGAAGGCCCCGGTCGTGAGAGATGATCAGACGGCACCTAGTCACATCATAAAGACAACTCCCTCCCTGCTATTGTTCAAAGGTTTCTTGTATTCATACTTTGAAACCAGACAGTTGTAAATAAACATGTCTTGCTTGCCTTCCCTCCTTAAAATATAGTAACATCTCATTGTGGAAGAGTTGGGTGTATTCTTACACTGGGTTAAATTGTCCATACTGATGTCTAACCCATGTGCCCTGGCTTGTTGGGTTAGATATAATGAAGGTGGCTCCAAATATTTTGCTAGGGTGTGAGCTATAGTAACCCCTGAACCAATGACCTAACCTTAGAAGCCATACTTGGGTGACAGAGGCCTCCTTGAGGACCACATCTCCATCAGGGCTGCTGCTGTGAAGCACTCCTTGCTCATAGAGTGATGCACCTCTCATGTCCTTGTCCTGACAGCCCAGACTGTAGCAGCTGGTACTAGTATGCCCACCTTCCTCCAGCTTGTCCCCAGGTACTTGTCTGGACTCCCCTGGCTAGTTGTAGCCGGGAGACTGTTACCTGGGTACTCCAGTCTTATCTGAAGAATTAGACACATTTTTGGGGTGACCATCAGGTACAGTAGCTGTGTGAAGCACCTCACCCCTTGGTCAGTATCAGTATTAGTAGCTTTTTAGCTGAAGAGGGGAAAACAGAAGTCCCTTTGTAAGAGCCCAAGCAGGCTGCCTGCCCAGTTGTCCTGCCCTGTCCTTACATAGCACTTTCCTTGTCATTTCAATAGAAGCACCTGCAAAGTGCAAATATATTAGGTTCGCTGGGCTTTGGTAGAAGGAAGACTCTGCATCATTCACCTGGCCCCTGTGACGCCTTCCTCTCTTTTACAGTGATGTGGTATGTGTTGCCTGTGAAAAGAGGATGCTGTCGGTGTTCTCTACCTGTGGTCGCCGTCTTCTCCCTCCCATCCTTCTTCCATCTCCAATCTCTACTTTGCACTGCACGGGCCCCTACGTCATGGCACTCACTGCTGCAGCGACACTGTCTGTCTGGTAAGAGGCAGGCACAGTCTGGGGCCTCCAGGCTATGCAGGAGTCTGGTGGGGAAGCAACAGAGAAAGTGGCCAGTGAGCTCAAGAGCAGTTGGCAGTGTTCTCTGGTAATGAAGTGTATTTTTAGCAGAGGTGGCTACCCTCCTATTTCTCTCAGGATGGGCGTGGGTCTTGGGAGTGGTCCAATAGCTCTATGAAGCTTCTCTTAGATTTGGGCAGAATGGGCTGGGAATCTATGTGGGGATGAGGGTATTGAGCAGCAAAGATATTCTGATACCTTTGACTTGGGTGTAAACTGTTCCCTGTCTCTTTAGGGATGTTCACAGGCAGGTGGTTGTGGTGAAAGAAGAGTCTCTACACTCCATCTTGTCAGGTAATCCCTATGGTGGGCACCCCTCTTCCCCTGTGGGCAGAGTCCCAGGTCTGATGCAGATGTGGACTGTGGCCTCTTAGTCTATGTAGAGAGCCAGACTTAGGGCCCAACCTGAGACTTTAGTGAGACAGGGCTAAACTTATATAGTAGGGAGACATGCTTTTGTGGCAGAAGATTAAATGGGTCCCTAAAATGGGTGACACAGAATGGCTTGGAGCATCAAGGAGCAGTATATAGATTATATATGAGCAGTCCAGAGGCTTAGTGTTGGGATTGTGGGAGCCAGGGCTCAGATTTCTCCATTAGTGAATATGCATTCATGCTTACTGATTAGAACTTAATCCTGTGGTATCCTCCAGGAAGTGATATGACGGTGTCACAGATCTTGCTAACACAGCATGGAATCCCAGTGATGAACTTGTCTGATGGGAAAGCATACTGCTTTAATCCATCACTCTCCACATGGTAAGAAGCTGCCCCTCTGTCCTATTCCCCGAGAGGGTATCTACACTGGATACCAGGGCATAGGCCCTGGGTCCTAGTAGTTAGTCTTGGCTGGCTTTACTTCTTTTGAACTTTCACCACACCCATATATGCACTACTGTTCCTGTAGGATAGTGTGAATCTGGGCTTCCCTCCCTTCAGAGTCTAGGTAAGGGCACACTGGCCTTCTATATTATTTCCTGGAATGTTTGTGGCTCTTGTTAGACTGGTCTCCTTTACTATCAACAACCTGGGGATATAACTCCATGGTTGCCTTATTAATAGTTAGCTTTGTGGGCTTAACTAGATCAAATGATCTTTGAGACTTACTGAGAAGGTCAGGCTACTGTGATTTCTATATTTCCTTTGACTAGTTTGGAATTTGGAGCCACTTTCTGTGTTTGTAAAATCTCTGTATACATTAGAGATTAAAAAAATGTGTATATGTCCATGTGTGCATATGTGTTATGTGTATTTGCATGTGTAGGGTGGATATGTATATAGGTATATGCACATATGTCTATGTGAAGGCCAGGAAGTTGATGTCTGATGTCTTCTCCACCTTCTTTACTGAGGCAGGGACTCTCATTGAACCAGAGTGCTGCCTTCTAGATCCTTTTTCTGTTTATTTGTCTGTGTATCTATCTCAATATTTTGTTTGTTTATTTATTGAGACAGGGTTTTTCTGTGTAGCTTTGACTGTCTTGGAACTTGCTCTGCAGACCAGGCTGATCTTGCACTCACAGAGATCTGCCTGCCTCTGCTTCCCGAGTTCTGGGATTAAAGGCGTACACCACCATCACCAGGCCTAGTTCCTTTTGTGTCAAGAGTAGCCACACTGAGATTTCAGTTTTCAATTAAAAAAACGAACAAACAAACAAACAAACCAAATCTCTGCTATGTCCTTTCTCAATTTGCAAATACTTATGTATTATGTGTGATTATTGTCGTGATGCAAAAAAGTTGATCATTTAAGAATAGGCAAGCCAGTATGGTGGTATATGCATGTAGCAGTGGTATTTGCTTAGGAAGTTGAGACAGGAGGATCCCAAGTTTGACTTTTCAAAAATTCAGAAGAAGGAAAAGACATACCAGCTGTTTGTTTTGGCCCTGAGAAAGTGGGAGAACCACCTTATCAGAAGAGTCAGAGGGACAGAGAAGCTGGAGGCCTGGCAATGCCCAACAGATGGAGCAGGGCCAGACCATACAGGGCCATGGGCAGCTACAGCATTGTGTGAGCCAGGCATTCAGAATACATTTCATACAGGAGTCCATTAGACATCAAGAACCAAGACTGTGTAGTTAAAATGTTAATTGAGACTCCTCCCATCATCCTTGCCTTAAAATAAATATTTGTTAGACTCATGACTAGAAACCGTGCCAGTAATGGGCACCTGTCTTGGAGGACTGTGACTCTCAGTCTCTTCTGGTGAACTGCCAGTGTGGTGGGCAGGTCTTGCTCTGCTCCCCTGTTCTTTTTGTCTTCTTGTTTTCTTGACATTTGCTCCTTTCTTTGCTTTCTCAGGAACCTTGTTTCTGACAAGCAGGATTCACTGGCCCAGTGTGCAGACTTCAGGAACAGCCTGCCATCCCAGGATGCCATGCTGTGTTCAGGACCGTTAGCCATAATTCAGGGCCGTACCTCCAAGTATGTGAGCTGAGTATCTTGGCCACTTCAACAATGCTGTACTGGGAGGGAACTGGGTCTGGTCAATGATTTTGTCCTGTGTCCTAATTGCTGTTCATTCAGTGCAGAATGGGTTTTTATTTTTACCCATGTCAGGTATGTGTCAGGAATGGCTCCATCAATTTAAAGGCTCAGGTGACAGTCTATAAGGGTCCTAAGGGGCATAAATACCTATCTGGTACAGGGTTTGGGAATGGGTAGACCTGTAATTTTGGGGACCCAAACAACAGGTACTGGGCAGGTTGCCTCTGGAATTTCATGCTGCCTAACTTGTGATGAAGGGTAGGGAGGTTGGTAGGAATCGGCACCTGTTAATAGGTTGGCTAGCTGATGAATGGGAGGCCTTGGATAGTTTATTTGCCCTCTCTCCACCCTTCCATCTTCTCTCTGGTATACCAGGACACATGGGAACAGCCTCCTGATACCCATGTAGTACACCCTGTCTTATTGTGCCTGCCTTGCTGGTCTCTGCAGCTCTGGAAGGCAAGCTGCCCGGCTCTTCTCTGTGCCTCATGTGGTACAGCAAGAGACCACATTGGCCTACCTAGAGAACCAGGTTGCTGTGGCACTTACCCTGCAGTCAAGCCATGAGTACCGCCACTGGCTCCTCCTCTATGCTCGGTACCTTGTGAATGAAGGTAAGGTCATTTCAAAGAAGGTTGTCTGTTGACAGTTTTTTTTTCTCCCTTTTCTGAGCCCCTTATGCTAGAAGATCCTATATGCTCCCTAGTGTCTTTCCTTGGCTCTCCAGGCCATACCCACCCCACCATGGTTCTTAGAGTGCCTGCACCTTCAGCAGCATCCCCACAGAGAGCAACGTGTATTGGAAAAGGATAGTGCAGTGACCTCCAGCCACCTCTCATCCCTTGGTGGGCAATTCCTATCCTGTCTTACCAGCTTTCCTCTCCCTGGCTTCCAGTGTGTGGCACAGACTGACTCCTCCAAAGCTCTCCTGTGACTCACTCACACAGTCCAGCTCTGCTTCCAGAGTTCTTCCACAGCTTTGCCGTCCTTTCCTTTGTCCGTTGTAGGAATCTAGCAGAATCACTGTATCAAGGGAAAACATTGGAACAGAATAGTTGCTTTTCATTGTATCTAAGGTAAACATCAGGATGAATAGTTCTTTTCTAGAAGTGCTTTGACCTTGAAGAAATCTTGGTGGAAATAAGTGATTGTTTTCTGTGATTTATAGAGTTGTTTTTCTGAAGCAGTGTCACAGCCGTTGCCTGACTAGTCACAAGATGCTTCTGGAACACCTGGAGCTCTTGAATTATTGGGCACTGCAAACGGTACACTTTTAAGTACTAAAGTGGCAGGGTGTGATGCTTTTCTTGAGAAAATCATATAGATTAGACAGGGACTTTGGTATGAGGAACTTGTTTACCCACACAAACAACAGTGTAACCATCAGTAAATATGTCTTTGAATGACTGTTCAAGGTTCAGTCCATTAAAGGGTGGACCTTCCTGTTGCCACACAGGCCTAAAATCTGTCTTGGAGTGACCTTTCTCTTTGATCATGTCACACAGCACAGAGTGCTCAGTATTTGTCCTTCATCACCTTGTCCATTTTGTTACGATTTAAAGGAAAGAAATCTAATTATCTAAAAGACAGAAAAATGTACCAGCTGTCTGTAAATGTAACTCATAGAGTTAGTATCTCATGCTTATCTGATTCAGTTTGAAGGTGTATGTTTGTTAGTAAATCTTATAGTCACAGTAGACATTACTGTTGAGCCTGCCTTCCTCTCTGACTCTTTCTGTGCTTAGTATGTGGTCACTGGCCTTCCTAAACATGTTGACATAACCCAAGTTGACCTGGGTTATGTCAGCCACGTGTTAGGTCGTGTACCCTGCTCTTGAGAAATGGTTTGCTCCTTCCAGGGTGTTGAGAGCAGAACTCACTCTTATATATCATGGAGGCTCTGCTTCCTCTGGGATCTTCACTTCTTGGAGAGAACACGAGGACCCAATCTTTCCTCTTGTTTTCTTGGCTGTGAGAGGAGGAACTGTCTGTAAAGCGTGTGAGACACTATTTACTTCTCAAATTTCTCAGATTCTAGCTTCATCCTTTTTATTCTCTCCAGTCCCTATGGTTTCAACTGTCTAAGCACTGCCTAAAGCTCTGCCTCTTTCTGGTAGCACCACCCTCACTGTGGTGCCTATGACCCTTGATGTCGCCATTTTCAGTTGTCATTCTGAAGTCGGCTTCCTAATCCACTCCCTCCCTTTTGAAGTTGCTTCCTAATTGTGATCTCTTCACACCATTGCCAAGTGGCTCATGTTAACTCACTCCCCTTCACCAGTTCCCATGTTCCCCACAACTTTTCATCACTGAGCTACCTGTGTCTTACCTTTGTGGGCCCAGCAGACAGCGAGGGTGCTGCCTGTCTTGTCCAGGGGCTGATGGATGAGTAAGAAACTATTATTCATGGGTCTCTAGGCCCCAAACAGCAAGAGACAGACATGTTTTGCTCGTAGTAGGAAATATAATATTTTTTCATTTATTCTGGTGTGTATAACAATTTAGCATATTCTTGATTTTCATTTCCTTTAATAATGTGTTCCTGTTTTTGTTGTTTTGTTTTTCTGTGTTTAGGGTTTGAATACCGACTCCGAGAAATATGCAAGGATTTGCTGGGTCCAGTTCACTGCTCCACTGGAAGCCAGTGGGAGTCAACAGTAGTGGTAGGTGCTTCTTTCATTCTTGCCACAAGAAGTATACTGCATTTCACGAAGGTAAAAATTTGAAAATAAGACAGAATGCTTTGAGAGTTCTTTCCATGAGGCATCCAGCTGCTTACTTTAGCCACAGTATCAGTAGGATACTGGCGTTCTGATACTGCACACCTGGGCAGGAGTTCAGTAGGCGCTAATCACTCCTGTGCTGAGGGAAGTGATCTACCAGCACTTGGTGTGATAATAATGAAGGATCATGTCAGGCCTGGTGGCACATGCCTTTGATCCCAGTACTTGAGAGAGAGATCTCTGTGAGTTCAAGGCCAGCCTGATCTATATAGAGTTCAGGCCAGAACAGCTATGACTACATAGTGAGACCTACTTTTCAAAAAAAAAAATCATGTCCTGTCTTTGTGAGGACCAATGTCTCTAGTAAGGGAGCACACATAAGAGGGAGGTTAACAAGCTACAATGAGACTGAATTGCCTTAGAGGAGTGGCAAGAATGTAGAGAAGGACATTGTAGATGAAACCCATGGATGAGGAGAAGTAGCCTACAGACCTGGACCAAACATTCTGGTGGAGGTAATGAGGAAGGCAGTAAAGGCTTGCTGCCCACATGAGGTACATTGGCAGACACACAGGAAGCTAGAAGGTGGTGTGGAATGATGGGGAGACCCATGTAGAAAATAGCCCTTTAGGCTCTTCCAAAGACCCAGGAGTCAATAGGAAGTTGTATTAGTGTGATGGCCATGGAAGGGGCAAGGAGACAAATTCTGTATGTATTTAGTAGTAGAACCAACAAGGCTTGGTAGGTAGATGAGTTGTGTGGAAGGAAAGGGGATAATGAAATTTTCACCTTCATAGTTTTTGGCCTGATAAAGGTAGATGGGAATGCCATTGAGTGAGTTGGGAAAGGAACCAATGGTCAAAGATAGGAGAAGCTAAGGATCCAAGAATTAGCTCACAGCTGGCACCTGCTCTGACCAGGTACATTCTGGCATGATACAGCCTTATTGTACAAGGCTGACCTAGTTCCCTTCTTGTAGAGAGGGACAGACTTACATGTACAATATCTTGGGTGTTAGAAACAAAGAAAGATAAGTGGATAAATGGATATGGAGCTATTTTGTACTGAGTGATCTAAAAGGCCTAACTTCCAGAGTAGAGGAAACCAGAAAGTCATGCACATATTTGACTGAAAGATGTCCAGGCAGAGGGAAGAGCAGGTCATACGGAGTACTTAGAGTGTTAAGGAACAGTTATGCAGAGTGGCAATCAGAAGGCCGAAAGGAAATGAGATGGCAAAGCTTAAAATGTCAGTCATCACAGGCTTTGAAGATGTTGCTGTGTACAGTGACTGATTCTGTATTCTGTTTGTTACTTTCATTGCACTACTTTCAGTTGGGTAATGAAATTCTGGGTTCAGAATCTTCCTCCTTAATGGCCCTGTTGATGTTTTTCCTTAGACTTTAGCATTGAGTGCTGTTGCTAGAAGATCTGGTATAATCTGTTTTACATGGTTTTGCTTTTGGGATCTTGCATTGAGGGTTTTTTTTTGTTTTTGTTTTTGTTTTTTTTTGTACAAAAGTATACATGGTTGTATAAAGATTTATTATTAGTTGGTTTTTAATCACCATAGTAGAAAAGTAACTAACACAGTGGCTATTATGATGTGATTGCTTCTTTGTATGTTATTGGTATGATATCTCTGTGTTAATTTTCTATCCTACCACTTTGTTGAAAGAATTTATCAGGTCTAAGATGTTTTGGGTGGAGTCTTTGGAAATTTCTTTTTGCTGCCAACCAGCTCCCAAATAAAGACATGGAGACTTACTATTAATTATGAATACTTTACTTTATCTTAGGCTTGTCCCACTAGCTCTTTTAACTTAATTAACCTGTTTGTATTTATTCACATTTTGCATTGGTGCTTTTACCTTGCTTTCATTCCTACTTTGCTGATTTCTTCATTCTGTCTGGTGCCTGGCATCTCCCTGCCATCTCTTTTTCTTTCTTCCTCCTTGAGCTTAAATTTCTCCTCCTCTTTACTTTCCCTTCCCAGAAGTCCTACCTATACATCCTTCCTCATTATTGGCCAGTCAGCTTTTTTTTTTTAGACCAATAAGATGACTTAGGTAAGCAAGGTAAAACAACAACACATATTTACATAGTTAAACAAATACAACACATCCTTACATAGTTAAACAAATATTCTGCCACAGTCTGTTGTAGTCAGGCTTTCTTTTCTGTTACCAGCCCAAATAATGCCTCGCTGGCATCTCCCAGGTGCCTAGATTCATCTCCAGTTCCTGTCTTTCCTTGGAAGTCCCTCTTGTCTTTCCTGCCTAGCTATTGTCTATTCAGCTTTTTACCACACCAATCACAGTGACACATCTTCATACAACGTATAAATAGTTCACAATATTCTCTTATGTATAGAATCATGTCATATGCAATAAGGATGCTTTGACAGTATGTCCTATTTGTATCCCTTTTATTTCCTTCTCTTGACTTGTTTGTCTAGATAAGACTTCAGGTACTATGTTGAGTGACAGTGAAGAGAGTAGACGCTCTTGTTCTTGATCACACTAGGAATTTTTTGAGGCAAAAGTCATGTAAGGAATTGCACAACATCCTTAGCCATCAGGGAAATGCAAATCAAAACAACTCTGATATACCATCTTACACTTGTAAGAATGGGTAAGATCAAAAACACTAATAACACCTTATTCTGGAAAGCATGTGGAGTAAGGGGAACACTTCTCCATTGCTGGTGGGAATGCAAACTTGTTCAGCCACTCTGGAAATCAGTATAGTGGTTTCTCAAAAAATTGGGAAACAACCTACCTCAAGACCAAGCAATACTACTCTTGGGCATATACCCAAAGGATGCACACTCATACCACAAGCATATTTGTTCAACTATGTTTATAAAAGCATTATTCATAATAGCCAGAACCTGGAAAAAATTAGATAAAGAAAATGTGGTACATTTACACAATAGAGTACTACTCAGCAGTAAAAACAAAACAAAACAACAACAACAACAAAAAACAATGATGTTGAAAAAATGGTTGGAACTAAATAAAAATCGTTCTGAGGTAACCTAGACCCAGAAATACAAATACGGCATGTACTTACTCATAAGTGGATATCAGACATAAAGCAAAGGATAACCAGCCTACAGTGCATGACCCCAGAGAATCTAGGTAACAAGGAAGACCCTAAGGGAGACATATATGGACCCCACCCTGGGAAGGGTAAATAGACAAGATCTCTTGAGTAAATTGGGAGCATGTTGGGGAGGAGGAGTGAAGAATGGGAGAGGAATAGGGGAACGGGGAGGAAAACTTGAGGGATTGGGATGATCAAGTTAGTAGAAGGACAGAATGGGAGAGCAAGGAAAGAGTATCTTGATTGAGGGAGCCATTATGAGGCTAACAAGAAACCTGGCACTTGGGAAAGTCTCCGGAAAAAAACAAGGATGACCTCAGCTAAGACCCTAAGCAATAGTGGAGAGAGTGTCTGAGCTGTCCTTCCCCTGTAATAAGATTGATGACTACCTTAGTTATCTTAATTGTCATCATAGTACTGATGGAAGCAGATGCAGAGATCCACAGCTAAGAATTAGTCTGAGCTCCTGAGCTCTCTGGGTTCAGTCAAAAAGAGGGAGGAACGATAATATGAGCAAATGGGTCAAGACCATGATGGGGATACCCACAGAAACAGCTGACCCGAGGTAGTGGGAGCTTACTGACTCTGGACTGACAGTTGGGGAACCTACATAGGACCGAACTAGGCTCTCTGAATGTGGGTGACAGTTGTGTGGCTTGGGCAGTTTGTGGGGCCACTGGCAGTGGGATCAGGATTTATCCCTAGTGTATTAACTGGATTTTTGTTTCTATTGTGTGGAAAAATATGAGCAGTATTAGCTCTATTTTGAAATTCTGGTAGAATTTTGCAATGAAACTATTCAGCCCTGATTTTTTTTTTTTTAAATATTGAGAGACTTGGTGACTGCTTCTATTTCCTTAGAGGTGGACAGGTGACAGGTCTATTTAAATTGTTTATTTGGTTTTGCTGTAAATTTGGCATGTGGTCCATATCCAGAAGATTGTCCATTTCTTTTTGATTTTCCAATTTCGTGGAGTACAGGTTTTTGAATTATGACATGATGATTTTGTGGATTTCCCTGGTGTCTGTTTTTATGTCTCCCTTTTCATTTCTGATTTTGTTATTCTCTCTCTGCCTTTTGGTTAGTTTGAATAAAGGTTTGTCTCACACAAAGAACCTGGAGAAATCTCACACTAGCAACTTAAACAGCACAACTGAAAGCTCTAGAACAAAAACAAGCCAACTCACCCAGGAGGAGTACATGACAGGAAATAGTCAAATTGAGGGCTGAAATAAATAAAATATATCTGAGTGCAGACCAAATAGTTTTGAATCTACTAAAAATGACGGACCAGAGTCCATATACAGTTAGTCATACCCAGGTCTCCATAGCATTGGAGGCAGGAATATCCAGAACAGCAGTCTTACTGTCCAAGCCAGGCCTATAAGGTGGAAGAGGGACATGGAAAAGACTGACCTTATTTTGTCAAGGCAAAAGTGGTGCAATCAATTCTCCAAGGTCCTGCAGTTTGTTCACAGTCTGGACCGGGTCCTGGCGGCCGGTGTTGCACTGGGGTCATCTCACCCAGCAGTCAGCATTGTTGTAATCCAGATGGAGACCTCATGGCATCTCATAATCTTCTTTGGAGACCTTGGGTTACTGTTAGGATATCGAAGTCTCTGCCTAATGTAATAAACTTTTTAACTATTATTTTAAATGTCATATTCTGCAGATCTCTGAAATAAGAGGGCTGCCTAGGCACGTCTGATTAGACAAACCCTGGTTTTTATTACCTGTTTTAAGTTTGACCTTGAAAACATACACAGGGGACTGAATAAGGCCCATTCCTGTAACCTACCATATCAGCACTTTAAAGATGATTGACTAACTTGTATTTTCAACAGTCTACAATAAGTTAGTAGCTTTAACAAAACTAGAGCTCCAAACTCTGTAAAGAAACCAAATTAGTCATTTTGAGGGTAAACACACAACAAGTTTATATCAAGCTGTTAATGCTGTCTCCTGCAAAGGCAAGGAACAGGCCCAAAAGTGAAATCGGAAGAGGAGGGAGTCTAAAAGCTAGCATTGCCCTAGGGCAAACTGAGACTAAGGTCTATCTTTTTGCTGTTCTATAGAACCCCTTTTGGCAAGTCTGTACTAAGCTGACTTGGGAAAACTGCCATAGGCCTTACATTTTTCCCCCTTCACAAGTACCGCTGGCAGGACTCAATCATGGATCCCGTCTGCCCAGGGAGTCAAGGGGGTGATGCTGGAACCTTAATACCATCAGTTGAGCAGTATTGGCCCGTTCTCGAACAAAAGCCATCAAGTCTGTTGATAAGAAGCAAGATCATTAGACCTGGAAGCAAAGTTTTAACCAAGGAGACCAATTGAGCAAGTTTTCATCCAGCTTCTCTGTGTTTTTTTTTTAATTATTAACAAGGCCATTGAATTTTTAATTACTCCAGAGTGATTGACACAAAAACAACATTGTTTTACCAGAAGAGGGGGCCTAAACCTCTTAGTATTAATACAATCTCAGTTTTTCTTTCTCTTTTTTTCTTTTTCTTTTCTTTTTTCCCCCTTGCCTCTGGTCTCTCTGGCTTCTGAGTCACCCTGACCGGATCCAGCCAGGGGTCAAGGGACACCTTGCCACGGGTCCCTGCAGTGTTTGCACCGATTTGCACCCCGCCAATAGGGGGAGACATCCCATTATAGGCCTTGTGGTATTTCGCGGGTTTTCACAATTTCACATAGTAAGTAGTCATTCATTGCTCTATTGGCTTATTAGAACTACACCATGGGGGGAGGGGAAGAAATCAGAAACATTTTTTATATTTTAAGTTATTTTTTTTAGACCCTCAAGCTTATGAACTTTTATATCCTCAGACCTTAAAACAGAAAGAAATCAGAGAAATATCATCCTTTACAGTAGCCACAAATAAAATAAAATACCTTGGGGTAACTCTAACCAAATAAGTGTAAGTGAAAGACCTCCTCCCCTCCCCCTGCCTGAGACAGGGTTTCTCTGTAGCCTTGGCAGTCCTGGAACTTGCTCTGTAGACTAGGCTGGCCCTGAACTCACAGTGATCTGCGTGGGGATTAAAGGTGCCACAGTCTGGCTGAAAGACCTGTATTTTAAGAACTATTTTTTCCTGTTTTTTTTTTTTTTGATTTTTATTGAGCTCTATATTTTTCTCTGCTCCCCTTCCTGCCTCTCCCCTCCCCTTCAACCCTCCCACAAGGTCCCCATGCTCCCAATTTACTCAGGAGATCTTGTCTTTTCTACTTCCTATGTAGATCTATGTATGTCTCTCTTAGGGTCCTCATTGTCGTCTAAGTTCTCTGGGATTGTGATTTGTGAGCTGGTTTTCTTTGTTTTATGTTTAAAAACCACTTAGGAGTGAGTACATGTGAAATTTAAGACACCAGAAAGTGGAAAGATCTCCCATGCTCTTGGGTAGGTAGAATTAACATAGTAAAAATGGCAATCTTACCAAAAGCAATCTGCAGATTAAATGCAGTACCCATCAAAATCCCAGCAAAATTCTTCACAGACCTCGAAAGAACAGTACTCAACTTCATATGGAAAAGCAAATAAACCTAAGCCAAAACAATCCTGTACAATTAAAGAAATTCTGGAGGCATCACAATCCCTGACTTCAAACTCTACTACAGAGCTACAGTACTGAAAACAGCCTGGTATTGGAATAAGAACAGACAGGAGGATCGATGGAACTGAATTGAAGACCCAGATATTAAGAACTAGTTTAAGCATAGTCCTTTTCTTTTAGATTTTTCAACTTAATGAAACAGATTTTTAAAATATGTCTTTATTGTTTTCTGAATTTTATTGCTTTCTGTTGTTTGCCTCTCTTTTGATTTTCAAATTAGTTAATTTAGGTCTTTTGAGTTTTTTCCTGTGGAATTCTTTCTTTCTTTCTCTCTCTCTTTTTTTTTGTCCCATTGTTCTGTGGGGTAGAGACCCAGTGACCACTCAGCATGACTAAAATCCTGAGAGTCTTTATTAAGCTGGCTGACATCTGGTGACTGCCTGGAGAGAAAAAACCTCACAGAGAGGCCTTGAATGCATTTTACAGGGAGCATTAGAGGCAAAGAACACAGAAACTGCATCCTGATTGGCGGTTGCAGGCAGAAGTAAAGCAAACCTTGGTATCCAGAGGCAGCAATACCCAAGAGCACCGAGAACTGTTGACCCTGTCTCTTAGCCTTTGGGGTTGGGATCTGAAGGATGGCAGCAATCCTACTCTGAGACAGGCTCCTTTTTCCTCACCTCAGCTGGTAGCTGAGATAGGTAGCTTCTGATGTACAAAGTTGGGTTTTCTTAGCTGACCACTCCGCAATCATTGACTTATTGTTAAGAGATGAAACTGGGAAAGCTTATGGACGGGCAGGAGGTCAGCACTTACTGCCTCATCAAACATGGTTGGAGAATTTTTAAATCCTAAGGGCAACCTGGTCCAGCTGTAACCTCCCTCTGCATCTGTCTATTCAAAGCAAAGATGGGTTGACTCATCTGCCAGTGGGAGGCCGAAAAATGCATCTTTAGGTCCAAGACAGTGTACACTTGTTTCTCTGGAGGAATCAGACTCATGAGAGTGGATAGGTTTGGGGCATGATGGTCTCAACCCTCTTATTCATGTCCCTCAAATCTTGGATGGGTCTGTCATAAGATGTCCCAGGTTTCTTCATAGACAAGAGAAGTGTTTTCCAGGGTGACTGGCAGGGCAGAAGTTCTGTCTCTCTAAGCCAGTCAATATGGACTACAATGCCCCCTTTGCTTCCTTGGTCATTATTTAATCTGGATAGTGTTAGCTGGACTGATTAGTTGAACAATTATCGGAATTTGATGTTCGGCCAGTGGATTGGGGGTGTTGGTTTCTGCCTATTCCCCCAGGAATCTTTTGTTGTAAATCTGAGAGATAACCCAATTCAATGTTTTGATTGGGGCAGGACTTTGAGCTAGGATATATTTTTCTGACTGAGGATAAGACCAAAAATTTTCAGTTTTTCCAGAAACTGGGACCTATTCACAACTTAAAATCCCTCGAACTTCTGTAACTTCTTTCTAATATCTGACTAGGTGACTGAGTAGGGGCTCACTAGGTGACCGGCAATGTTGAGCACCTGCCCATTCTCCAGTGCATCTGGGTCTAAGGGTGTATGGGCATGGTAAGGCTCTAGGAGGTGCTTTAGGTATGCAGCAGGATGTTTTGAGGTACCCTGTATGACCTCACTTCCCCTTGACAGGTCTATGGGCTTCCTTGGTGCTATTTGTAGTCTAGCCAGGAAAGTCTGGCTGTAGGTGTCTAGTGCTCCGTTACCTTGGTCTGTGTTAGGATCTCAATGTGATAAGTGTTATCAGCCAGAGAATCCCGTCTGGAGCCAAGGCTGCATTCTTTGCTTCCAGCCTCACGTGGTCCCTTTTTTTCTGATGTGAACAGGATGTCCAGTAACTATTCACAGTCATCCTAGGTGGGCTGGTGGAAATAGAAAACAGTCTCTAGGAGAGAGCTTGCAGTTTCTCAGAGAAAGGGAGGTTCTGGGACTTCAGCTCTGCAGGTCATTGGCTGGGAAGGGAACATATATCATAAATGGGAATGGGGGCTTCTTGCTTGACTCCTTCTCAAAAGGAGTCTGGGGGTTTGACAGAGGGGAGGAATGACAGAAACCACTAGGGTCTGGGTCAAGTCAGAGGAGTTCAGGGAATCAGGGATGGTAATTGAGACATGTGCTGTATTCTGGTAGGGGGCATGATTGGAACCCTTGGGTATGCAGGAGAGGCATAAACTTGGGAGGAAACCTTTGTAGGGCGAAAAGAAGAGTAAAAGGTCACTGGGTGCAGGCCCATAATGGAGTCATCATTCTTCATCCAGGGACAAGGGTGAGGAAGTTCTTCATTCTGGGTCACTGAATAAAAATTTTGGTGCTTTTTCCTCTTGGGGCTTAGCTACTAGAATCTTGATACCAGCTTTAAGGGAATAAGTTCTGAGCCATAGAGGAAGCTGTTGCTAGGGACTTAACCAAACATCTATGTAGGGAAACTGATCAGGGTGGCCAGAATTTCCTGTGATCATCAGCCATGCTGCTTAGGCCTTTTGGCTATCATATGTTCCTGCAGATGGCTGTCAAAAGAGGGTCACTCTAACTCACAAAGGGTCTGGAAGACTGTATGCACCCTGAAAATAGTGGAGGAAACAGTCCAAAGATGTGAGCTGGTTAGAAGCAGAGCCGCCCATAGTTTCTCTTTCAGGATCTCAATTCCCAATGACAAGTACCAGACCCATCAGAAGAGACAAAGACAAACAAGACAGGAACAGACGATAATATGGAGACAACTTAGGGGTGGCACTCATGCATCTGAACAGACCTGGGGAATGTGTTGACATTTCACACAGATCCTGGACATTGACCAGTGGCTGTACTGAACTCTCCTATGTGTCCAAACAGAAGACACCTTAAGCAGACTTACCTGGAAGTGACAAATCAGGTGGCTCACTGAAGGGTATTTAGACAGGGACGTGGGAGGGTCTGGGTTGTTGTGAACAAGTTCTCTCAGCTGTGACCTGTGCCGAGGCCTTGGGGTTGGTCAAACTGGTGAGCATCTTGTTTTGGGATAGAGACCCAAAGACCATTTATCATGACCAGAGTCGGAATTGAGAATCTGTAGTAAGCTGGCAACTGCCTAGAGAGAAACACTTCTCACAGAGAGCCTCAAATGCATTTCATAGGGAGCTTTAAAGGCAAAGGAAAACTACATCCTGGTTGGCAGTTGCAGGAAAAAGTAAAGCAGGCAGTGCAACAGAAGCCAAAAGCATGCAGCTAGCTGGGGTATTTCAACCCCGAGTTTCTAGAACAGAGTTGGGTGCTTTCCCACTGGGCTTTACATGGTGGAGATAGAAAGGGATGGTGGTGGTGGTGTCAGTTTTAAGCTAAACCACAGATGTCCCAAGCTGAGGGAGGATGGGGGAGCCTTTGCCCAGTCACTGTTGTTACAAATTTGTCTAATGGTTTGCCGGTTTTGTTAATTCTTTGAAAGAACCAGCTCTTCCTTTTGTTGATTCTTTGGATTATATCTTTCATTTTTGTTTTCTTAATTTCTGCCCTGGTTGTGGTCATCTCTTTCTGTTTACTGTTTTTGTCTTTGGTTTGCCCTTGTTTTTCTAAGGCCCAAAGAAACTTCATTAAGGTATTACTTTGAAGTTTCTCAATTTTTTTTGATAAGCTAAATGCATATAACACATAGAATGAATATGTGAATATTAAAATTACATCTACCCCCACTGCATTGTTGGGGTCTACATATAACCCAGGCAACTCTCTTGAGGTCTTCAGACCTCTGTGGAAACTAAATCTTGAGCAAGAAGAGGTAAATTCACTGTGTCAGTACAAGGAGGTTTGCACTGATGCAGAGAGATATCTCAGAGACCCCCAAATACTGTGCAGAGAAGGCTAGAGACATTCTGAACTCTTGAGGACAGGGTAGGCATGACTCATCCTCACCATAGCGTCCCATGGGGTTTTCTCTGGTGGCTTGGGGGTCCTGGAGAGAGTCCTAAAGGACCCCACTAGAACTGAGTCCTTTCTGAGAGGCAGGCTCACCTGGTGAGAACCTCATTTCCAAGGGGCCTTTGTTTTGAGGGGGCCTGTTCGTTCCCACATTGAGTGACATGTGGTCCTGAAACACTGCCAGACAGTGCTCTAGGTGTGATCAAGAGACTCTGGACAGTCACCCCTGATGTGATTGGTCTGGGACCCTGAGGTCCATTGGTCATGCCTATAAAGCTGGGCATCCTGGCCTTTGAGCTCTTGACTCTCTTCCCTGCTCTGGCTGGGTGGCAGATTTAGGAGTTTATAAACTTTTTTCTTAGGGCTGCCTTTATTATGTTCCATAAGTTTTGGTCTGCTTGTCTTCTTTTACATTTTGATTTCTTCCTTGACCCAATTATCACTCAGTAGTGTATTGTTTGGTCTGTATAACTCTGTGTGCTTTCAGTGATTTCTATTGCTGTTGATATCTAGCTTTATTCTTCTGTGGCCGGAGAGAATGTAGAATCTTATTTCAGTTTTCTTGTATTTGTTGAGACTTGTTTTATGTCCTAATATGTGGTCTATTTTAGAGAAAATACTATGGCTGCAAAGAATAATATGTATTCTTTTGTGTTGGAGTGAAGTGTTCTGTATGTATCTGTTAGGTTCATTTGGTTAATGGTTTCATTTATCTCCACTGTTTCTCTGTCTAGTTTTTGTCTGGATGGCCTATTTGTTGTGGAGAGTGAGTTTACAACCAATAGCATGTCCTTTATGAAATTGGGTGCCTCTGTGTTGTTTGGTGTGTATTTAGAATTGTATACCCTCTTCTTGGGTTGTGTCTCTTAATAAGTATGTAGTGATCTCTCTCATCTTTTCTTGTTAGCTTTGGTTTTGCAGTTCATTATGTCAGATATTAGAACAGCTACACCCACTTGTTTCTTAGTTGTGTTTGATTAGAATACAACTTTGTAACCTCTTTAGTCCAAAGTGATTTCTGTCATTGATGGTGAGGTGTGTGCCTTTGAGGCAGCAAAAAGATAGATCCTGTTTTCTTATCCAATAAGTTAGTCTCTTTATATTGGGAAATTGAGGCCATTAATATTCAGAGTTATTATTGAAAGATTTGTGTTAATTCCTTTTATTTTGTTGTTTTCTTAGACTTCTTTTGATTAGCTCATCATTTCATCATCACCATCATTTATGCCCTGGCAATGCTTAAGCATGCATGGGCAGCCTGTTTATGTTTGTTTTCCAGTTGTTCCTATCCTGGGCAGTCCTAGATGCATGTGTTATTGTCATACCCAGGGTTCCACAGTCTTCCTTTATGTTGTCTATCCAGCGTTTTTTGGGCTTTCCTCTTCTTTTATCTCATGCACTTCTCCAAGCAGTGCTATCTTTGGGTATCTGCCTTCATTCGTTCTCATAACATGGCCAAAATATCTCAAACACCCTTGCCGTATCCTGTAGTTCACTCCTGTAGCTGGAGATGTTTCTTAAAATCATGTGACACCTAGAATCCTCCTGAGACATGCCATCTCAAAAACGTTCGGCCGCTGTTCTGAAGAGCGTTTCATTGTTCAGGTTTCAGAGTTGTAAAGAAGGCAAGTGTCTCACATACTTGTAATTTTGTTGTTGTCATTAGGTCTCTTGCTGACCAAACCTTTCCTAGTGCCTGAATACAACCCTCGCTGTCCCTATTCGCCTCCTGATGTCTAAAATAGTTCCCTCTTTTGAACTGAGGTTTCCTCCCAGATAGACAAAGTTGACTGTTTGCTTGAGGTTCTGATTCTTTATTACAGTGTTAGAATCCTTGTATGCCCTTCCCATGTGTTGTATTTCAGTCTTCTCGATGTTTACTTTCATACCAAGGCTGTCACTGATTCACACCCCGTCTATCTACAGGCCTTTCTCCTCATTCTCCAGGGCTGTTGCTATTATTAATTCTAGGCCTGCTCAAGTTACAGGGGCATTAATTTGTTGTGCCACAGCAGTCCATTATCCCGCAAAGGATAAAGGGCAGAACAGAGGAAACCCTAGCAGAAGCCCAGTGCAGATTCAGAGCTAACAGGAGCACAGTTGATTAGATCTTCACTTTGAGGCAACTGGCAGAAAAATATGAAAAAGATGGTTTTGTCTGTTAACGCCAACTTTAACAAGGCATTAGATAGCATTTGGAGGAAAGGACTTTGGGAAACAATGAGGTTCTACAGATACCCAGAAGAAATCTTACGAATACTAGAAAATGCCTATAAAGACACCTTTGCATCCGTCACAGTCTGTGGAGAACTAAGTGATCAGTTTAAGACAATTGTAGGAGTGTTGCAGGGATGCGTCCTCTCACCACTACTCTTTAAATATATTCTTTTGATTTGCTACCCTGCCATTATTAATCTATTTTCCATGACTTCTTGGTGTGTTTATCCGTCTCTTCAGAGTGAAGTGTCCTTTCTAGCGGCCTCTGTAGAGCTGGCTGAGTCAGCATAAATTCCTTTCATCTGATTTTGTCATAGAGTTTTCAATATTAGTAGGTAGTTTTACTGGGTAAAGTAGTCTGTATTGGCATTTGTGGTATTCAGAACTTGGAATCTTCTGGCTTTAAATGTTTTATTTTGGAGGTATTATTCTGATGGGTCATCAGTGACTTGAGCTTTCTCTCTTGTGGCTTTTAATGCTCATTCTTTATTTTATGTTTTAGTGTGTTATCTATAATATGTTGTGGAAGCTTCCTTTTCTAGTCTTTTCTATTTGGATTTCTGTAGGCTTTTGTATCTGCAGTTTCTACCCTTCCTTATCTTGTGAGAGCCACACACCTTGATGGTTCTCTCTTCTGCTGCCTTTTGGTGTATCTCCATGTCTGGTTTTCCTCCCTTGAGTAAGCTCTGGCCAACTGATTGTTGGAGACAAGAGATCTTGGGAGGTAGGGTACAGTCAGGAGAGCTCTTGTGTCTAGAGGTTGAGGGCCTACCTGGGAGTGCTGAGAAGTGAGGTCCCAGGGGAACAAGTGGCTCACAGGATAGGAGGAAGCAGTCCTAGTCTGAGGGGTGGTTGATGGAAGATCTGCAAGTATCCAGGTCTCCTGGCAGCACTTGGAGGTGATATCGCAGAGGAGCCCTTGGACCTGTGGAGTGAGGCAGAGTGGTGGATGGTTTACAAGATGGGAAGGGCATGAGAGGGAGGTCCTAGAGTTGTTGTGCAGGCCTGTGAGGTGGATTGGAGTGGAGGCTACCTAATTAATGGTGTGGGGAAAGCAAGTCCTAGTGAAGTTGAGAGGGAATTTTCTGACTTTAGTATTTGCTATTGTTATATTTTATACCCGTTAGTTTATTAGCTGTAACTGGAGCATGGGTGTATACATGTACATGAGTTTATGTTTTGGTGGTTTTTCTAAGGAAATATAAAATTTGCTGTAATCTCTCCATGTGATAAGATACTACTATACTACTTTACCTGTTGTAAGACACCTAAATTATTTTTTAGATTATTTTATGTGTATAGGTATTTTGCCTACATGTATGTGTACTACATGTGTGCCTGCAGAGGTCAGAAGGTATTGGATCCACTAGAACTGAAGTTATAGGTGGTTGGCAGTTACCGTGTCAGTGCTGGGAATTGAATCTGGATCGTCTGCAAGACCAACAAGCGCTCTTAAAAAAGATTTTTTTATTTATATATTTTATGTATATGGGCTCTTTGTCTGCATGTAGCATGTATGTCTGCACACCAGAAGAGGGCATGAAACTACAGTTATAAATGGTTGTTATCTGCCATGTGGGTGCTGGGAATTGAACTCAGTACTTCTGGGAAAGCAGCCAGGCTCTTAACCGCTGTGTGGTCTCTCCAGCCCCAAGAATCTGTTAAAGTAATACTTTCATATTCTTCTGATCTCATATGTTATAAACCACAGACTATGATTTCGTTGTCTTCTTTACAAAGCAGGTCTTTTTGATGTTTTAGATTGTTTTACCCTGTAATTTTTAAACCTTTTGTAATATGTAGAATGTTGAGCATCTGCCTTTTTTTTTTGTCTCATTTGAATAGCCAAGTAGCACTTACTGAATAGCCCCCTCCTTTTTCTCCCACTGTATCTCTTTTATGGTTTATTTTGCTTATCTAAGTGTGGATCTGATTACAGGATCTATTTAAGTTTTCATTGCTTCAATTTTAAGTTTTTCAGTCTGTAGGAATAGTGATTAATTTTTTGATTTCATCCTTGATCTTAGTTCTTTCTTTTCTTCTGCTGATTTAGGGTTTGCTTTATTCTTGTTTTCCAGTGCATTGTTTGGTTTGTTTGCCTAAGATTTCTCTGAGTTTTCCAAGTGGGCACTTAGAGATAGAAATGTCCCTCTTAGGATTGCCTTCATTGTATCCCATAACTTTTGGTAAGTTGTGTGTTTGTTTTTATTCATTTATAGAACTTAAAAAATTCTTGAATTAGCCCATCCCTCATTCAAATATGCTGTTCAAACTTGGTCAGCCTCTGTTTTCTGTAATTTCTCTTCCTATTAATTTGTGGTCTTACTCAATTTTGATAAGAATACAAAGAATTCTTTGAATTTTTTTTCTTTCTGTATTTGTTGAGACTTACTTGCTTTGTATCCTGATGTTGTAGAAAAAGTTCCATGGGCTGCAGAGAATGAGAATCCTTTAATGTAAGTGAAATGTAAATGACTTGGTCCATTTAATCTGTGGAGCCATTTAATTCTACTCCTCTGTTTTTTCTTTCTTTCTGGTTGACCTGTCAAAAGGTGGGAGTGAGAGTCGCTGGCTGTCACTACTTTGGGGTTGCTCTGTGACTTTATACTTAGTGTATTTGCTATGAAACTGAGTCAGCCCGTGTTTGATGGGTATTTATTTAGAGCTGGATTGTTCTTTTGGTGGCGTGCTTCTTTGATCAGTACGAATGGACCCCTCTTATCTCTGACTAGATGAAGTCTATTTTATGGGATATTAGACTAGCACACTTGCTTACTTTCATTGTTTTTATTGTTGGGTTGTTTTGCTACCATTTGCTTGGAAAACCTTAAGGTGGTGGCGCCTGTCATTGTTGGTGAGGTATGTTTCTCAGAAGAAGCAGAAGGAAGGTTCTTCTTCTCTTTACTCCTTCCCTCCCTCGTTTCTTCTTTTCTAAGGCAGTTTTTCTATATAGACCAGGCTGGCCTCAAACTCAGAGATTGCCTGCTTTTGTCTTCTGAGTGCTGGGATTAAAGGTGTGTGTCGTTCCCCGCCAGGATCTTGTTTTATAATCCAGGCTTCTAGTCCTTATCTTTTTGTTGGGAAATTCCAGCCATTGATATTCAGGATATTCAGTTATTACTGAAAGATGTATGTTGATGCTTATCATTTGATTGATACATACTGTGTATGTGTGTGCGCGCGCATGCATGCACACGTTTCTTGGTTTGATTTCCTTTTAAAATTTAGTTTTGCTTATTTTTTTTCTGTATCCTCTTGTGTATGTTTATTTTTCTCCTCAGTTGAAAGTATTCCTTTCAGGATCCTCTGTAAGGCTGAATTGGTGGCTATAAAATTGCTTCTGCCTACTTTTTAAAAAAAGATTTATCTTAATATGCGTGTGTGTGTGTGTGTATGTCTATATGCATGCTGTGCATGTACAGATGCCTGTGGAGGCCAGACCAGGGCATGGAATCTTCTGGACCTGGAGCTACAGATGCCACCCAGTGTGGGTACTGAGAACTGAATTTGGTTCCTCTGAGCCATCTGTCCAGCCCTCCTTTAACCTGCTTTCATTGTGGAGAGTTTTTCTTTCTTTCTTTTTTTTTTTAAGATTTCATTTTGCCTCCCAACCACAGTTCTCCCTCTCACCCCTCCTCTCGCCTCCCTTCTCCCCTCAGCCCACTCCCCCATACACTCCTCCCATGGGAATCAACCAAGTTCTGCACATTAAGCTGGGGCAATACCAAGCTCCTCTCCTTTGCGCTAAGGCTGAGCATGGCTTCCCACCATAGGGAACGGGCTCTCAGACCAAGCTTCACCACTGTCTCCCACATATTTAGGGCCTCGTTTGGTCTAAGTCGAGAGCTCATGAGTTTCCACAAGCTTGGTCCAGCTGTCTGTAGATTTCTCCATTATGAACTTGACCTCCCCTGCTCATATATTCCATCCTCCCTGTCTTCGACTGGATTCCCAGAGCTTGTCCTGATGCTTGATTGTGGATTTCTGGATCTGGTTCCATCAGTTAACTTGGATGAAGGCTTTATGATGATAGTTGGAATATTCACCAATTTGGTTACAGGGGAAGGACAGTTCGGGCACCCTGGAGAGTTTTTCTTCCATTTTAACAGATAGTTTCGCTGGTATATTAGGCTGGCTTCTCAATTATGTTTTTTTAGAACTTGAGAAGCACATCTCTCTAAGCCTGCTTGGCTTTTGAGGTTTCCATTGAGAAGTGAGTAATTACTGTGGCCTGGCTTTCTGTGTGATTTGGCCCTCTCTCTTGGAGCTTGAGGTACTCTTTCTTTGTGCCCTGTGCATTTAATGTTTTAACTGTTTACTTGGTGTTCTGTGAGTTAATCTGAATGGTACTTTCCTTAGATTTGGAAAATTTTCTTCTTTGATTTCATTGCAAATATTTCCTGTTCTTTGGCATGAAATTCTTCTCTTGTACACTCAAGATTCACAAATTTTGCTTTCTCTTAGTATCCCAAAGATCTTGTCACTATCATTAAATATGCTTTTTAATTTTTTTTTTTTGAGACAGGATCTCATTATGTATTTCAGGCTGTCTTTTAAGCTCATTGAAATCCTTCTCCTGTTTCCAATTCCTGGGGTTAAAGGTGTGAACCACCACACTGGGCAGAGGCAGTGGGGTAGTGATTGTTGCTGTTGCTGCTGCTTCCTCCTTCTCCCTCTTCCTCCCCTCCTCTGCTTTCCTCATTTCCCTCTTCCTTTCCCCTCTTCCCCCCTTTCACCTTCCCCTTCCTCTTCTCCTTTTTTTTTTTTAAAAAAGAAATGGTCTCTCTGTGTAGCTTTGGGCCCAGAGCATGCAGTTCTCCTGCTCCTACCTTCCAGATGCTGAGATTATAGACATCACCATGCCAGACTTTAGCTGTTATCTTTATTATGCTTGTCTGCCAGTATTTTGTGATTTTGTGTTTTCTACATGGAACAAGAAATCAAATCATTTTAAAGAAGCATTTTCTATTTTCCAGTTCCATGCCTTCCTCACGTATCTTACTGTTTTTGCTACAATTTTGAAATCTTTTATCATAGTAAATTATACATTTTTAAATTATTTAACTCCCCTTTTCTGGATCAACTCAACTTGGTTATAGTTTCATTAGGAAAGATTGTTAATTATTTATAAGGGATTTGTACATGCAGTTTCATGATGACATCCATTGGTGTTTGATTTAAGGCTAGCCTAGGTTATTTACAAAGTAGATGAAGTTAGGGTTCTTCATTTTTCCCCCCCTCTAAGTTTGTGTAAGATTGGAAAATGCTGATCTTTGGGTGTTCGTTAGAGGGCATTTCACAAACCTGGTATTTCTGGCGTGTTCTTTGGTAAGAGTTTCTTTCTGAGTGAAGCATGTTACGAACAAGTTGTTACCCCAGCACTGTTAACTAATGGCTATTACCATCTTTAACTCCTGGTGTCCATGGTTCTGTTTTCCTGGGCAGGCTGCTGTGGGTGGAACCTGGACTCTTGTACGTTCAAGGCAAATGGTTTTCCATTGAACCAGATCCCTGATCTTAAGAATATCATAGAACCCACTCACATTTTAAGTAGAATTTTGAGTGTCTTTGAAATCTAGATTATAGAGTTGAGGATGTAACTCTGTGTGGTGATAAATTCCAGTGCATGAGTGGCAGAGACAAGGTGACAAGATGTTTAAGGTCGTTCTTGGCAATATTCAGAGTGTAAGGCTCCTTGGTTGCATGGACCCTGTTTCAAACATAAAATCTAGAATATGATACAGGATTGTTTTTACATGTATGTGCTGGTGACTGAACCTGGGACCCCACATACTCTGATGTGTCCTATACCTGCCCTCAGCCATTACTCATACACTTTCGTCCCTCTGCCCTGTCAGCTGGGGACAGCTGATCTGACCTGGCCTCTGGCAGCTCCCATTCTTTGCCTAAATTCTGGGTCTTCTCTGCCCTTGGCAAATGCTTCCTGCCAGGCTGGTTTCCATTTGATACTATTGTTTAGATTTACTCTTCGACCTGGGCAACAGAGAGCCTGCTTAGTGATGACGACTGCATGTGGCAAACAGGAGCCAAGGGAGGAGATAGAGAAAGAATATCAGAAGCCACCACTGTCCCTGAGTGCATTATTAACCCAGGGTTGCCCTGCAGTACCTGGAGTAGGAGAACATCTGTCTGAGGGACAGCCTAGAAGCCCTCAATCCTGGTATGCCACCTGTCCCACCCTACAAGGTTAAATTTCAAGACCTCTGCCCAGGAAGTGAAAGTTTAGTGGGAACTGTCAACAACTGTAGGACAGGTAGGAACAGAGCCTGGTCTTTCCTGCTGCCTGTGCCACCATGTCTCCTCCTGCCACCCTTTCCTCATATACTTTCATCTGATCCCACCTTTTAGCTTAGGGTTTATCAGGTGTGGGGTCTCTGCCAATCCAGCAAAGGTATCATGTCTGGACCCCCTGACACTTCCCTCAGCTGTTATTCTTGTGTCTACAGGGTCTGCGGAAGAGGGAGCTGCTGAAGGAACTGCTGCCAGTCATTGGGCAGAATCTTCGATTCCAGCGCCTCTTTACTGAGTGCCAGGAACAGCTGGACATCCTGAGAGACAAATAGCCTGCCCTGGCCGTCCCCAGCTTCATGAGGGGCAGGACCACACTCTTGCTCCTGGCACGTGCCAGGGCTAGCCCCCACCTGTCAGGGCGGTAGTGGAAAGAGAGAACTTGGCGGAAGGTGTATTGTGCTGCACCAGCACAAGCCCAGTTCCTGGGTGGACATACTCTATGTCCCAGGTCTGGGATGACCCCCAAAGGGGGCAGCTTGTCCCTCCAATACAGGCCTAGCTGTGGACCTGGGGTTGGTACTGGGGCTCTGCCTTGCTGCCCGGAGTCAGCGGCAATCTCCTGAGCCTGTGTCCAGCTCGGCCCCAAGGTAGACGTTGGCTCCTGACCAGGCAGATGCTGTGCTGCTTCCGCTCTGACGAAGCTGTTTGTGAGAGCAGAGCCTGGGAGCGTGAGGGCTATGCAGTCAGCAGACGGACCTGAAGCCTGTGTAAAAGCAAAGCTGTTCTGACACACGGACTATTTTTATACTAGAATTTGCTAACTTGGAATATGAAGTTTCTTTTGGTTGATCAGGATATCCCTATGAGTTACTTGGACATTGGTCACTTGTAGGAAATTTAAACTCTAATTATGACAGCTACACTGAAAAATAATTGTACTGAAATTAACTTGTCTATCTTCATTTGGTTTAATTTTTAAATGTTTGTAAAAAGAGACACTTTGTGTGTTGGGGGGTTGGGACAAGGGAGGGCAATTTCTTTTCTAAGTGTAAAATAAATGAACATGCATTGGATACCAAACCATTTGCCTTCCTTGCCTTTTTCTTCTCATGTTCTATCTGCCCTCATCATCTTTCTCCTCTTGTGGCAGTGACAAGGTTGGAGCATGAAAGGATCTCCCCGTGTCATGTGGTCCCTCTCGGTACCCCATGTCGAAGTTCATCTTTGGTGTGTGGAAATCAGCTGTCTGGTCATCCAGCACCTCAGGCTAGCTTCGGGCTGACAGACAGGCACCCTTGGTGCCTCAGCTCTTCATTATGAAAGATACAAACATGAGGATACTGAATTATCAGAAGCCTCAGTCATGTGGGCAAAGTCCTGGCAACTAGAAACCACTCTTTTGAATTATTTCTCTTTCTCTCTCAACATTTACTCATATGCTTGTGGATGTGTACGCCACGGCGCTTCTGGAGGTCAGAAGATAACTTTGGGTGTTCTTTCCACTGTGTGAGCTCTGGGGATTGAACCCAGGGCATCAGGCTTGCTGGCAGGTACCTTGCCAAAGTCTAGCAAGTCTATTTTAACCACCACTGCTTGCAGTAGATGGAGGCCAGGGACTGCTGTTTTCAGTGAAGATGGAATAACACAGACCAAATTTACTCTCCTGCCCGAGAAAGCAATGAGCCAGTCAAAATTCATGAGTCAATGGTTTCAAGACACTGGGTATGAGAAAAGGATGGCGACTGGAGTGTTCGGCTGATAGTGCAAGGCCCTGAGTTTGATTTTAAGCATCACATACACAAAAGATGGAAAATGCTGAGCCCCAAAGTGCCAAGCTTCCATGGAGAGAGTAAGGAAGTGGAACTCAGGGCTGCCTGAATTGAGGAAGTAGAGTGGAGAGAACAGGCAGCTGGTTAATGGAACAGGATACCAGAGATAAAAGAGCTCCATGGAGAATAGGAAAGTTCAGGGATCCCTTGAGCATTCATTCAGCTTAATGCTGCCCAGTACATGCATGGTGGAAGCTCCCACATGGGAAGACCACTGGGCCAAGTTTGAGATTTCTGGTTCATTGTTTTGTTGTCAAGGCAGCATAACTATCACAACCATTTCTTATGGTACCTTTTAAGAAGTACATATGGGACTGGAGAGATTTCTTGGTGGCTAGGAACACTTGTTGCTCTTGCAGAGGACCTGAGTTCAGTTTCCAACATCCATATTGGATGGCTCACAACCACTGGTTACTCCAGTTCCAGGGGAACTAATGCCCTCTTCTGGCTTACACAGGCACACCCCCGCCATGTGTATAAGCCTACACTCACATGTATACACAAAATTTAAAAATGAAAATAAATCTTTTTTTCTTTTGTTTTTCGAGACAGGGTTTCTCTGTGTAGCCTTGACTGTCCTGGAACTTGCTCTTTAGTTCAAGGCTGACCTTGAACTCACAAGAGATCTGCCTCTTAAGTGCTAGAATTAAAGGTGTGTGCTGCTACCTGCATGGCTGTTTCTTGTCTTCTTTTTTTTCTTTTGAAAAATGAAAATAAAACTGAAGATTATATTTAAGATATGTAGTTTGAAGCAGGTAATTTGATGGTCTTTAGTGCCATCATGCCTATGTGCATACATAATCAGTCATTGTTGGAGCATTTTCATTGCCTCAAAAAGAAAATTGAAAGTTGGACATAGCCATTCACACCTATAATTTTAGCACCTAAGAGGCTGAGGCTGAGGGATTGCCACGGGTTTCAGGACAGTCCTGCTACACAAATGAGATCTTTTCTAAAAACTGCAGACTGGAATATAACTTGCTTGGTAGTAGTGTTTGGATAGGATGCACAAAGCCCTGAATTCAACCCCCAGTGCCATTTAAACCAAGTGTGGTGGCCCAATCTGTCCTCCCATTATTCAGGAGGTGGAGGCAGAATCAGAGGTTCAAGGACATCTTCAGCTACACAGGAAGTTTCAGGCCAGGCTAGAGTATAAGACACTGTATGAAAAATTAAATGCAGATGGGATGGTAAGAGAAGGAATATTGGGAGGGATAGCCAACACTAAAGAATATTTAAGGGCTGGAGAGATGGCTCAGTGGTTAAGAGCACTGGCTGCTCTTCCAGAGGTCCTGAGTTCAATTCCCAGCAACCACACGGTGGCTCACAACCATCTGTAATGAGATCTGGCGCCCTCTTCTGGTGTGTGGGCATACATGGAGGCAGAATATTTACATAATAAATAAATCTTAAAGAATATTTGAGGAGTCATATGGGAATCTACTATAATAGAAACTTCTTAAATATATACATACAGGAAAGAAATTTAAATGGAATTACCAAGTAATGGAGAAGACAAAGCCCCAACTAGATGTCTCTTGCCACCAAGTGAGACCTCCAGTGCCAGAAATGGATTAAGAATAATTAAGTTGTTGGCCAATGGGGCCACATCGAAACACAACCCAGGTTATTGCCAGAGCTATTGGTTGCTCTCCACAAATTGATGGTAAGGTTCTATTGCTGAAGAAAACACCTATATATCTCATTGAATATGGGGAAGTTGAGTTGGTAGCTAACTAGAGCCTCCATCCATTTTTACTAGTGTTCATGGTACTGGTAGGTACTTGGCATGCTACAAGAAGAGAAAGGTAAACACCAACTCTGATGCTAAACCTTGGATCTACAATGATGACCTGCCGGCATGATACACTGGTGGTACAAATGTTTTGGGAGTAACCAACCACTATCTGATTTTATTTTAGGCCCCCTCCATGAAATAAAAAACATCCCTGACACTGCTGGGGTGCCAATAACCTGAGACTAGAAAGGCCATGGACCTAGGGGAAAACCAAATGCTATTTTTATCTAAGGAATGTTGCAATAAAATGGCTTCTAATGGCATTCTGCTATAACCATAGACCCGTGTCTCACTCAGCCATCATCAGAGAAGCTTCCTTCTGTAGAAGATGAGAACAAATATAGAGATCCACACTAGAAAATGTGCAGAGTGAGAGACCTTGAAATATTCTATCCTAAATGTGGGAGCCCACGTGTGACTCAGTTTCCATCTGGAGTCAATTCTGACATAAAAAAGTCATTTGAGTTCAAGCTTGCCTGCTCTGCCTGTATCATTGGGGGCTGTGAGACAGTTCTGATTAAGCCCATGGGAAAGAGCATTTTGCCCATGAGAATAAAACACACTCTCCAGTAGAAAGAATTGTGCTGATACCAGACCTCAGAAACATTGAGACAGAAATTGAAAGTGCTTACTCAATGTCTTGTGGTTAGATACTGACTGACTGTGCTGTGCTTTGTTCTGCTTTTGTATATAAGCAGGCTCTGAAATAAACTCGGGACTGGTTGGTATTCACCTCCAGTCTATCCTGTTTTCTGTCTCAATTTCTTACAATCTGCCATTTCCTCAACTTCATGCCCCCTTCCAGGTGCCCTATGTGACTTTGTTGGAACAGGCTCCAACATGCGCACCCAATGTGGGGCTGGACATGGGGGATTTTCATGTTGGACCCCTTGGGTTGAAAGAATATACTCTTTTAAAGTGGATCTGCTGTGAGCTTATCTGGGAGCCATGTGTTGTAAATATAAAGGTAAGTAAATGAGCAGAGCAAATACTAAAAAGGTCAGTTGCACAGTCTAAAAATAAATAAAAAGTAACTTGAGTTTAAATGTTAATTATGGGCCAAGGAAATAGTAAACAGTTATTTATACATTAAATTAAAGATATTTTAAAAGTCAGCGGTGCCAACATAGGACATCAAAAACTGTGTAAACTTTTAAAATTTGTACATTTAATTATAGATATTTTAAAGGCTAGGGGTACTAAGGACAGGCAACAGAAATTGCTTTAGTTTTTGAAATTTATAAAGGATGTATGCCCCTGGTTCCCTGCAGAAGGGGCCATGAGTCTAGAGATTTAAAAGGTGTAAATGAACGAGCGCCCTTTGTCTTAGTCTGTGTTTTGTCTGTTACTATGTTGCTGTTCTGTTTTATGTGTTCACATCTCTGAAAAACTTAAGTGGTACCAGTACCTGGTTGTCTGTCATTGCTGTAGGAAGTCCTTCTGTATATATATTGATTTTATTAGTTAATGGAGAAGTTGCTTTTGGCCAATGCCTTAACAGAAGTTATCCAGGCTGGAAGATCTCTCTCTCTCTCTCTCTCTCTCTCTCTCTCTCTCTCTCTCTCGAGGCAGAGTCAGTGAGAAGCCATGAAGCTGCTGGAGGAGACAGACATACTGAAACCTTGCTGGTAAGCCACAGCCACATGGCGATACACAGATTAATAGAAATGGGTTAATTTAAGATGTAAGAGCTAGCCAATAAGAAGCTAGAGCTAGTAGGTCAAGCAGTGATTTAATTAATACATTTTCTGTGTGATTATTTGCATGCAGGCAGCCAGGAACGAACAGTGAATTGTGGGGGGAGGCTGCTTGTTTGTTTCCTCACTACCCAGACTCCCGAAATAATCACACTGAAACTATATTAATTGCAAGACTGTTTGGCCAATAGCTTAAGTGTACTTCTAGCTAGCTCTGCTCTTACATCTTAAATTAACCCATTTCTATTATTTTATATTTTGCCATGAGGCTCTTGGCCTACTGGCAATGTTGGTGGCTTGTGTCTTTCTACTCTGGTGGCTATATGGTGTCTCACTAATCTGCCTTCTTTCTCTTTATATATCTCTTTCAGCCTGGCTATATTCTGTTAAGCCATTGGCTGAAAGCAGCTTTTTTATTAACCAATAAAAGCAACACATATGCAGACGGACTTTGCACACCATGCCATTATTGTCTTTTTTTGGTCTATTGACCTTTGATATCCTAGAGGAGAGGAGGCAGACAGCCTCTGCCTCTAGCTCCCTGTGCTTTTTATTGGATCAGTTCCCTGAGGATACATATAAAGTTGTAAAAGTCCAGAGGCAATATAAATAATGCTGAGTGTAAAGGAAAACTATAAAATATGTATGAGATTTGACTATGTTGTGTTAATTCTGGTTGGTTTCTCCATTAAAGAGGCTGGAAATTTTTCACTTCAGAATATTTACGTTATAAGTAGGGTTATACTCTTTAAAGGTGAAAGTAGGACCAGGGACCAAAATACAAGTTAATAATTAATGATATTGCAACCTGTTGTAATATGGGTGGCGGGCTGCATCCCCGGCACCCGGCCGCCCCCACGGCTAGCTTTACCTGAAATAATTACACGGAAACTGTATTCTTTTAAACACTGCTTGGCCCTTTAGCTCTAGCTCTTACTGGCTAATTCTGATATCCCGATCAACCCATCTCTAATAATCTGTGAGCACCGGTCTTACCGGGAAGATTCTAGCCTACATCCATCCTGGGTCGGAGCTTCATTGCGTGTGTGGGGCATGGTGTCTCTCTGAGGCGTCTGCTCCCGAGAGAAGAGCTGTCTGAGCTCACTTCCTCTTCCTCCCAGCGTTCTGTTCTGTTTACTCCTCTCACCTATCTTCTAACCAATGAGGGCCAAGCAGTTTCTTTTTATTTAACCAATGACCTTCCTCCATCAGCAACCCTTTGGGTTACAGGATTCTGTATGATTGGCCTCCTATAAAACAACAAGGCTAAAGCTCTTAGTTATTCAGACTTTGACAGAGAAGTTCAAACATGTTTCTTAAAAACTGTCAAAATAAAAAAAAAACCTGTCAAAATCACATCTGTGGCCTGTAAATGAAAACTGCAATCTAACTGCTCCTAAAATGGTTATAAATAGGACAAATGCTTATGAGTATATATAAATTCTGAGGGTCTAAAAATGTAAAGGCCTGAGGACATCAATACAGGTTGTAAAGATCTGAAGGCATAAAAGCTTGGATTACATGGGTCTGAAAAAATATTCTAAAAAATATAGATACAATTTATAAGAATAAAATTGTTTAATAGGTATATAAAATATTACGGGATTTCTTTCACCTTCCATAACATTATTATGTTAGGATTTCAAAAAGTTTAGAGTTTAACATTAATAGAGTTCTGACAAGCTAAAAGATGAATGGCTGCTTACTATTTTGGTCACAAGCTCAAGTTTTTAAATTTCATTTGGTTGTCTTCTGTATATAGGCTTATATGCTGTTTGATCCAAATCTATAGCTTTTCCTAGGGTTCAAGGAGTTGAGTCTATTCCTGCTCTTTTACACATAGTTGTTACCCTGCCCATTCTACAGTATGGATGTCAGTGCAGATTGATAATGCTAACATATCTAAAACTTTTATTATTTTATAAAATGGAGATTCATACAAACTTCAGAAAATTGAGAGAATTATAAAACTTGGATCTACTTCTCACAAGTCAAAAGGATTGTGGTATTTTTTTTCTCTTTCCTAGTCTTGGGATTCTTTCTCTTCTCCAATTACTGAGACAATGAGTCTACAAGTTTCAAATGAGTTCATAAATCTTAACTTCTGTTCCTAGTTTGTATCTGTCTCAACAGGTTTCCATGTGGCTGATGAATCCATCCAAGCATCAGATGCTGACAACTTACTTCAGATAACCATGAACAATGAACTTGCTGAAAGCTAACGCGGACCAATCCAGCTGATGATGAAAACGAAGCTCCTTCATGCAGTGTGCGGAACAGAGATATGCTGATCCTCGTGTTGCTGGCGATAATCCAGAAAAGCCAGAGGGAGACCTATTGGGCCTATGTTTACAGCCTGCAGTTTGGGAAGGAAAAGAAATTGTGGTCACAGTCAACAATACACATTTTTTTTTTTTAGATCAACCTGCCACACAAGGGTTCCTGATTGCTCGAAAATTTTCTCATGTTGGGTATGGGCTGAGTGTTCCAAGGTGTCTCATTCTTTGCATGATGTCTGACCGTGGGTCTCTGTATTTGTTGCCATCTGCGGCAGGAGGAAGCTTCTCTGGTGATGACTGAGCAAGGCACTGGTATGAGTGTCGCAGAATCTCATGAGGAGTCATTTTATTGCTGTTTTTTCTTCAGAATAGTAGTATTTGGTTTTGCCCTATGCTCCTGGGCGATCTAGTGCCAGGTTCTCAGCCTCACCCAGGCAGTGTCAGGTATAGGTTCCACCTCGTGGAGTGGGACTTAAGTCAAATCAGAGATTAGTTGGTTACTCTCTCGTGCTTTGTGTCACTCTTCCAGTAACACAACATCACAGGCAGGACACTCTTGTCAACCCAAGAGTTTGTGGCTGGGTTGCTGTTTGCCTTTCTCTTTTGATAGCATGCAAAGTGCCTTCCTGTACCAAGGATGCTAGAACTTGTGTGTGAAGACTTTATGTAGGAACCAGGTCAACTTCTCCATGTTCAATGAGTTTTATAGGCTTTGTCTTCAGCAATAGGGTTTTGTCATCAGTTTGTGAAGCATGATCTACAGTCTTGGCAGCAGCCTATGCTGTTTTGGGGTTCCCATGGGACCCCCTTTGGTCAACAGTTCAATTAGATATAAACCAATTCTAGTACTGGAAGCTTTGTTTATGTCTTCTTCCATCCTTTTACCTTTAAGTGATGTCTATCCTTGATGTTAAGGTGTGGTTTTTTGGATATAGCAGAAAAACAAATTCTGTTTGCACATCCATTCTGTTAGCCTGTCTCTTCTTATTGGGGAATTGAGACACTGATGTTGAGAGGTCTCCATGAGTAGTGTTTATTGATTCTTATTACATTGTTGTTGTGTGTGTGTGCATTTTGCCTCTTTTGATTTGCTGGTCTGTGCTGATTTATTCCTTGTGGGGTTTTTTTGAGGTGTGACTTTAAGTCTTTAAGTTGAAAATTTCCTTCTAGTGTCTTCTATAGGGCTGGATTTTGTAGTTGGTTTCTTTCTTTTTTGTACTCATTGGTCTTTGGGGGCCCGCCACCCAGTTCCCAAATAAATACACAGAGATGTATTCTTACTTATGAAGGCTTGGTCTTAGAATGGCTTGTATTTAGGCAGCTTTTCTTAAATTATCTAATCTACATTTTGCCTCTGGACATTTGCTGTTCTCTATTCGATATACCTCTCTTTCCTTCTTACTCTGTGTCTGGTTGTGTGTCTGAGTGACTGACCGCTAACATCCTACTCTCTTAGATTAACATTTTCTTTGACCTAGGTATCTATTCCTTCTATTGTGTCTTCAATTCCTGAGATTTTCTCTTCCATATTTTTTATTCTGTTGTTGAGGCTTGCCTCTGAGGTTCCTGCTCGAGTTCCTAAGTTTTTCATTCCCAGATTTCCCTCCATATGGGTTTTATTTATTGATTCTATTTCTATTTCCTTCCACTGTTTTATTATTTATTTATTTATACATAGGCTCGATTAATGGATTAATCCATCTCCTCTTTAAGGACTTCTATCACATCCATAAAGGCTATTCCTAGGTCTTTTCCATGTGCTTCGGCTATGTTGCAGTGCTGAGGGCCTGCCGTCGGAGGGCTGGTTGTTGGGCGCTAGTGGAGACATAGTGTTCCTGCTGCTATGGATTGTTTTTACACTTACTTTTAGGCATCCAGGGTTGGGGAGATTGTAATTCTGGGTGCCGATATCTGGTCTTGTCTTTGTTCGGTGGGTGTTCTGTCCCTTGGTTTCTGTTTTCTTCTCTGGTTCTGAATAGAGTGTCATGACTATGTGTTGCCTGGTAGGTATTGGGAGCTGACACTTAGGGATGGGAATAGGTTGGGGCCCACTGAGGAGGATCATAAGAGGGAGGAAAGCAGGTTGCTCCACCAGGATCTACTTAGTTCCCTGGGAATGGGGTCAGGGAGTGAGAAGAGGTAGCAGCATTGATTAAATATATTTTTGTCTTTTATCACTACTTTGTTTTAAAAATTTCTAGTTTTATTATGAATAAAATGACATCCTGTATATCTTCTACATTTTCACTATCTATTTGTCAGTTGAAGAGCATTTAGTTGTTTCCATTTCCTGGTTATTGTGAATAGAGCAGCAGTGAACATGGTTGTGCAGGCTTCTGCGGAGTATGATGTCGAGTCCTTTGGGCATCTGCCAAGGAGTGGTATATAAATGTGCCATATGGGTCATATGCCAGATTTATTTTTACCTTGTTGAGAGTTTTTAATACCAATATTCAGAGTGGCTGCAACAGTTTTCAGTTCGACCAGAGTTTCTTTTTCCTCACATTCTTGACAGAACTTGTTATTAGCACCTAGATCTGCAATTACCCCAAACCTAGATGCGTACATGCTAGCATAAGAATACATTAACAGTCAGGGCAATATGTCTTCACTAAAGCCTAGCTATCCTATAATAGCAGGCCCTGAATATTCCAACACAGCTGAAACATAAGACAAAGACCTTGAAACCAACTATTTGAAGATGATAGAGGTCCTTAAAGAGGAGATGAATAAATCCCTTAAAGAAAGACAGGAAAACACAAACAACTGGAGGAAATGAATAATTCCCTCAAAGAACGTCAAGAAGAAACAAACAAACAGTTGAAGGAAATGAATAAAACTGCTCAAGACCTGAAAATGAAAATAGAAACAATAAAAATCACAAAATGAGGAATTTCTGGAAATGGAAAATTTAAGAATGCAAAATATAGGAACTATAGAGGCAAGCTTTTCATTACTGTAATTGCTAAGGATGATAAACGTTTTTTGAAATATTTTTAAGCCATTTTTACTTCTTTATTTGAAAACTCTCTCTCTCTCTCTCTCTCTCTCTCTCTCTACATATATATATATATATATATCCCATTTTTGAATAATTTGTTTTTTCATCTAATTTTTCAGTTCTTTGTATATTCTGGAAATTAATCCTTTGTCGGATTTACAGCTGACAAAATTCTCTCCCACTCTGTGTGCTTTCTATTCACTCAACTATCCCTTCAGCTGTGTGTGAGCTCTCTAGTTTTTATGAGTTTCTATTGATCAGTTGTTGGCCTTGGTTCTTAGGCAAATGGAGTCCTCTTCAGACAACTGTTTCCTACAACTCTGGTATGCAGAGCTCCATCCATGTTTTCGTCTAACAGTTTTCGATTTTACACTGAAGCTTCGATCTGTTTGGAGTTAATTTCTATGTAACGTGATAGATGTGGATCTAATTTCATTCTTCCACATGTGCACAGTCAGTTTCCCCAGAACCATTTGCTAAAGATGCTTTGTTTCTTTTTTTTTATTAGTGAACGATTTTAGTCTCTTTTTCAAATTTCAGGTGACTGAAATTATGTGCACTCCCATGTGGGTCTTCCAGTGCTCCATGTTTGTTTTGTGCCAGTACTGGACTGTTTTTTATCACTATGGCTCTGTAACACATCTTAAAGTATGGAATGGTAATCTCTCCAAAATTTCTCTCCTTGCTAAGGATTAATTTGGGTATCTGGGTTATTTGGTGGTCCAAATGAATTTTATGATAGTTTTTTTTCCTATTTTTGTGAGGAGTCAGAGATTTTGATTAGTTTTGCATCAAATTTGTAAATAGTTCTTGGTATAATGGTTTTTGGCACTCTATTAATTCTAGCAATCCATGAGAATGGAAAATCTTCCCATTTTCTAGTATCTTTCTCAATATCTTTCCTCAGAAATGTAAAGTTTTTTATTGTAGAAGTCATTCATCTACTTGGTTAGGTTTATTCCCTGATTCTTTATTGTCTTTGATGCTATTGTACATCAGAGTGTTCTCCTGACGTCTTTCTCAGTGTTTGTTGTTAGTGTACAGAAAGGCTATTGATTTTATTTTTTGAGCTGATTTTGTATCTGATACTTTGATGAAATCGTTGATTAGTACTAGAAGTTTTCTGGTGGAATTTTTGGATCTTTATGTATAATATCTCATTTACAAATAGGGATAGTTGACCTCATTTCTGACTTAAATCCTTTAAATTTTCTTCTCTTGTTTTATCGCTGCAGCTAGTGCTTAAATTACTATATTGGAAAGAGGTAGGGATGATGGGTATCTTTGTCTCTTTCCTGAAATCAGGCTTTTATCCATGAGGATGATGTTGACTATGTTTTGGTCATGTGTAGCTGTTATTATATTGAAGTATGCTCCTTCCAGTTCTACTCTCTCTAGGATTTTTCTTATGATGGCATGGTAGATTTTGTCAAAGGTTTTTCCTACATCTATTGAAATCATCACATGACTTTTGTCTTTAAGTTTACTTTTGTGATTTATTACATTTATTGACTTGTGTATGTTGAATCATCCTTGCATTTTTAGGATAAAGGAAACTTATGGTGGTGAATAATCTTTCGATGCCTGCCTATATTTGACTTGGAAGTGCTCCTTCTAATTTTGTTTATCTGAGTAATATAAGTAGTATTTGCTGTAGATCTGTGAAAGTCTGACAGAATTATGTGTGTACCTATCTGAGCTTTTTGTTGTTGCCGTTGTTATAAGGCTTTTATTACTGTTTCAATGTCCTCAGTTTAGGGACTTTTTAGGTTAGTGTTTTCTTCTTGGTTTAACTTTGGTGATTTGTATGAATTTATAAATTCTCTCATTTATTTTAGTTTTTTAACTTAATGCAGTACAGGTTGTAAGTATTATGACATTCCAAGCAAATGGGTTATGCAAGTAATAGGTTATAAATATTATAAGTATTCCTTTATAATATTCTGATTTTTTTTTTGCTTTTTGTTGTAATTTTCCCCTGTAATTTCTGATTCTGTTAATTTGGATCCATACTCTCTTTAGGATAGTTGGGTCAATGGTCTGTTGATCTTGTTTATCTTCTCAAAGAACCAGCTCTTAGGATTATTGATTTTTTGTATTATTTTTATTGATGTATGCTTTTACTTTTATTATTTCATGAAGTCTACTGTAGTTGAGGTTGTTTTGTTCTTATCACCTCTCCCAATCCTTGAGTTGTTTCAGGAAGTCATTTTTTTGTGCTCATTTTGAATTTTAATGCAGACAATTGGAGCTATAAGTTCCCCTGAAATATTGTTTTATTGTGTCCCACAGGTTTTTTTTGTGCTTTAATTTTTTATTTAGTTCCAGGAATATTTTAATCTCTCCTCTGACCCATTAATTACTAATTAATGGGTGTTCAGTCTCCATAAGTGTAAGCATTCACTAGATATTTGTCTGCTGTCAGTTTTAAGTTTCATTGCATTAGGTTCAGATAGATTGCATGGAGTTATTTCAATTTTTAATGGAAATTTTCAAGTTTTATTTTGTGTCACAGGATGTGGTCAACTTAAAGACACCTATATGGGTTCCTTAGTGGAGTTTTGATGGAATATTTTGAAGATATTTGTCAAGTTCATTTGACATATGATGTCATTTATTTCTGATGTTTTTCTACTTATCTTTTTGTTTAGATAACTTGTCTGTTGGAGAAAGTGGGACATTAAAATCACTTAGTATTATTGAGTTGAAGTTAATATGTGTCTATTTCTAGTAGTAAGTTTTTAAAATAAAATTTGGTGCACCAAAGTTTGATGTATATATGTTTAAGAATGTAGTGTTGTGGAGGAGTGTTCCCCTTACTCCACATCCTCTTCAACATAAGCTACCATTGGTGTTTTATTTATTTACTTATTAAAAATTTCCACCTCCTCCCATATTCCCATTTCCCTCCCCTTCCCCCACTAGCCTCCTCCTCCCTTCCAGTCCTAAGAGAAGTCAGGGTGCCCTGCCCTGTGGGAAGTCCAAGGCCCTCTCTCCTTCCATCCATGTCTAGGAAGGTGAGCATCCAAACAGACTAGGTTCCCAAAAAGCCAGTACCTGCAGTAGAATCAAAACCCGGTGTCATTAGCATTGGCTTCTCAGTCCGCCCTCATTGTCAGCCACATTCAGAGAGTTCAGTTTTATCACATGCTTGTTCAGTCCCAGTCCAGCTGGCCTTGGTGAGCTCCCATTAGATCAGCCCCACCATCTCAGTGGGTTGGTGCATCCCTAGCGGTCCTGACTTCCTTGCTCATGTTCTCCCTCATTCTGCTCCTCATTTGGACCTTGGGAGCTCAGTCCAGTGCTCCAATGTGGATCTCTGTCTCTATCTCCATCCATCACCAGATGAAGGTTCTATGGTGATATGCAAGATATTCATCAGTGTGGCTATGGGAGAAGGCCAGTTCAGGCACCCTCTCCTCTGCTGCCCAAGGACCTAGCTGGGGACATCCCCTTGGACACCTGTGAACCCTTCTAGATCCAAGTCTCTTGCCAAACCTAAAATGGATCCCTTAGTTATCTTCTTCCCTGCTCCCATATCCACCCTTCCTCCCTCTCAACCATCCCATTCCCCCAAGCTCTCCCAAATCCTCCCCTTATCCCTTCTCTCTCCCCAGCTTCCCTTCCCCAACCCACCCCCATCCCTGTGCTCCCAATTTTTGCTCGGCGATCTTGTCTACTTCCAATATCCAGGAGGATAACTATATGTTTTTCTTTGGGTTCACCTTATTTAGCTTCTCTAGGATCATGAATTATAGGCTCAATGTTCTTCGTTTATGGCTAGAATCCACTTATGAGTGAGTACATACCATATTTATCTTTTTGGGTCTGGAATATCTCACTCAGTAAAGTGTTTTCTATTTCCATCCATTTGCATGCAAAATTCAAGATGTAGTTGAACAAATGCTTTTGTAGTACGATTGGGCATCTCTTGGGTATATTCCCAAGAGTGGAATTGCGGGATCCTGAGGTAGGTTTACTTCCAGTTTCCTGAGAAACAGCCACACTGATTTTCAAAGTGGTTACACAAGTTTGCATTCCCACCAACAATGGATGAGTGTTCCCCTTACTCCACATCCTCTCCAGCATAGGCTATCATTGGTGTTTTTGATTTCAGCCATTAAAAGGAGTTTGGCAGTGACTCTTCTGTTTCTATTTTGTGAGACACATTACGGAGTATAGGTATTAGCTCCTCCTGGAAGTTCTGGTAGAATTCTGCATTGAAACCATCTGGTCCTGAGCTTTTTTGGTGGGAGGTTTTTGATGACAGCTTCTAATTCCTTGCGACTTACAGGTCTATTTAAATTGTTCACCTGGTCTTGATCTAATTTTGGTATATGGTACTTATCTAAAAAAGTGTCCATTTCTTTCACATTTTCCAATTTTGTGGCATGCAGGCTTTTGTAGTAAGATCTAATGATTCTCTGAATTTCCTCTGTGTCTGTGGTTATGTCCCCCTTTTCATTTCTGATCCTGTTAATTTGCGTGTTCTCTCTCTGCTGTTTGATTAGTTTGGATAGGGGTTTGTCAATCTTGTTGATTTTCTCCAAGAGCCAGCTTTTTGTTTCATTGATTCTTTGTATTGTTTTCTGTGTTTCTATTTTGTTGATTTCTGCCCTCAGCTTGATTATTTCCAGTCTTCTACTCCTCCTGGGTGAGTCTGCTTCTTTTTTTTTCTAGAGCTTTCAAGTGTGCTGTTAAGTCTCTAATGTGTGCTCTCCCCGTTTTCTTTATGTGGGCACTTAGTGCTATGAACTTTCCTCTTAGCACTGCTTTCATAGTGTCCCATAGGTTTGGATATGATGTGTCTTTATTTTCATTGAATTCAAGGAAGACTTTAATTTCTTTCTTTATTTCTTCCTTGACCCAGTGGTGGTTCAGTAATTGACTGTTCAGTTTCCATGAGTTTGTAGGCTTTCTGGGGGTAGAATTGTTGTTGAATCCTAACTTTATTTCAGGGTGATCCAATAGTACACAGGTGGTTACTACAATTTCTATCTATGGATATTTGCTTTGTTAGCAATTATGTGATGAATTTTTCGAGAAGGTTCCATGAGATGCTGAGAAGAAGATATATTCTTTTCTGTTTGGGTGGAATGTTCTATAGATGTTTGTTAAGTTCATTTTGTTCATTAGATCTGTTAGTTCTCTTATTTCTCTGTTAAGTTTCTGTCTGGTTGACCTGTCTACTGGTGAGAGAGGAGTGTTGAAATCTCCTACTATTAGACTGTGGGGTTTGGTGTATGCTTTAAGTTCTAGTAATGTTTCTTTTACATATGTGGGTGCTTTTATGTTAGGGGCATAGATATTCAGGATTGAGACTTCCTCCTGATGAATTGTTCCTGTTATGAGTATAAAGTGTCCTTCTCCATCTCTCCTGATTGATTTTAGTTTGAAGTCAATTTTGTTAGATATTAGTATAGCCACACCTGCTTGTTTCTTTGGTCCATTTGATTGAAAACCCTTTTACCAACCCTTTACTCTGAGGTAGTGTCTGTCTTTGAGTTTGAGGTGTATTTCTTGTAAACAGTAGAATGTTGGATCATGTTTTCACATCCATTCTCTTAACCTGTGCCTTTTTATAGGTGAATTGAGTCATTGATATTAAGTGATATTAATGACCAGTGGTTGTTACCTTCGGTTATTTTTTTCTGGTGGTAGTGTTTGTGTGTTTCCCTTCTTTGAGTTGTGTTGATGGAGGGTTGTCAGATGCTTGTGTTATTATGGGTGTTGTTGGCTTCCTTGGTTTGTGGTTTTCCTTCTAGTATTTTCTTTAGGGCTGGGTTTGTGGCTACGTATTGTTTAAATCTCTTTTTGTCCTGGAATATCTTGTTTTCTCCATAGATGGTGAATGCAAGCTTTGATGGGTATAGTAGTCTGGGCTTGCATCCATGGTCTTTTAGTGTCTGCAGCACATCTATCCAAGACCTTCTGACTTTCATGGTTTCCATTGAGAAATCAGGTGTAATTCTGATATGTTTCCCTTTATATATTACTTGACCTTTTTTCCTTGCAGCTCTTAATATTCATTCTTTATTCTGTATGTTTTGTGTTTTGATTATTATATGGTGAGGGGATTTTTTTTTGATCCAGTCTATTTGTTGTTCTGTATGCTTCTTGTACCTTCATAGGAATATCCTTCTTTAGGTTGGGAAAGTTTTCTTTGATAATTTTGTTGATTATATTTTCTGGGCCTTTGAGCTGTAATTCTTCTCCTTCTTCTACCCTTATTATTCTTAGGTTTGGTCTTTTCACCGTGTCCCAGATTTCCTGGATGTTTTGAGTTAAGAATTTGTTGGATTTGTTATTTTCTTAGTCAATGAGTTTGTTTCCTCTATAGTATCTTCAGTGCTGAGATTTTTTCTTCTATCTCTTGGCAGTGGCACCAGGATTTATCCCTACTGCATGTACTTTTTTTTTTTTTTTTTGGAACTTACTCTCTTTGAATGGATATCTTGCTCAGTGTAGATATAGTAGAGAGGGCCTTGGTTCTTCCTCAAAGCAATGAGCCTTATCCTCTCTGAGGAAGGGATAGGGGAGGGATAGGATAGGGGGAAGGAGAGTATAGGATGAGGGGAGGAAGTTGGAACTGGAGTTGGCATGTAAAATGGAAAAATAGTTTTTTTTGTTTTTGTTTAAATAAAATAAAAAAATTAAAAAATAATGCAATGTATTATTCATTAACTATTATCTTGATTGGAATGTAGTGTCCTTCTTTATCTCCTTTGATTTGTCCTAGTTTGAAATATTTTTGTCAGATATGAGGATAGCAATACCTGATTGCTTCCAGGTCCTAGTTGCTTGGAATATTTCATCCTTTTACTTTGAGAAGGTGCTCATCTTTTAACAACAGAGTGATATATTTTGTTTCTTAATCCATTTAACTAATCTATATCCTTTGATTGGGAATTCAAGGCCACTAATATTTAAAGCTATTGTTGAAAAGGGTGTGCTGATTTCAGGCATTTTGTTGTTATTTGTGTGCCTAAACAGTTTGTGTTTCAGCAACTATATCTTTGTTTTCTTTCTACAGTCTCTTGGCTATATTTGTTCCTCTCTTCATTCCAAATTATTGCTTCCAGCATTCTTTGCTGGGCTGGCTTGTTGCATACGAATTCATTTAACCTTTTGTATATGAGAAATTTCTTCTATTGACCTCAACTATGGTAGGTAGTTTTGCTGGGTATAGTAGTCTAGGTTGGCATTGTATTTTAGAATTTGAAGTACAGCGTTTCAGGCTCTTCTGGCTTCCAAAAATTTCTTTGAAAGCAATCAATTGTTATTCTGATGAGGTTTTCCTTTACTTGTGCCTCATGTTTTTCCTTCCACAGTTTTAATACTCTTTTTTATGCTATGTATATTTAGTGTTATAAATATGACACAACCCAAGGAATTTGTTTTTTTTTAATCTTGATTATTTGGTATTTGTGTATGGGTGTGTCTTTCCTTAATTTGGGAGAAGCTTTCTTCCATGATTTTTTTTTAAGAACTAGTCTATGTCATTGACCTGGACTACTTCTCCCTCAGTTATGCTTACAATTTAAATATTTGATATTTTCATAAAGTCCAAAAATTCCTGTGTACTCCTTCTAGTATTTTAATTTGTTAAAATATTTTTTCGTAAGACCTAGTTCCTCCACTTTGTAACATGATATTCTATTCTCTACTTGTAAAGTGTTTCCTGAAGTTCTGTTACTGGGACATTGAGTATTCAATTCCATCTTCACTTCAACCTTAACTCTCTTCAATGCTTGGTTTTCAAATCCTGGATTACTTTTTTATTTCATTCAGTCTTATATTTGTGTTTTCTTGGACATCGTTTGGTCTTTTATTCTCTTTATTTGTGTCTTTTTAAAATTTATTGATTAATTTGATTTAGTTTATGATAGTACTTTTAAAGATCTGTGTCCTGGGGTTTTAACTAAGTAATTCTCACTGGAGAACATTTCTCAAGGATTGGTGGTTTTGGGGGCAGAGACATCCTGTTTTGACCTTTCATATTGTTTGTGTTTTTGTGAAGAGATTGAGTTATGTGTACTTTTTGTTGTTTGTGTGTCTGATGTGGACACAGCAAGCTAGGGCAGGAGCTGGGCTCCTCAGACTGTCCTGGGGTGTGGGGTATGGTATTCTGGTTCCACTTTGAAGATTGTGGTGAGGGCAGGATTATGACCATGAATTCAGCAAGCTGGGCTAGACTTCAGGCCAGGGTAGGCATGGAGGCAGGGTATGATATGGGGCATGACATGATAAGATCTGTAGGACAACAGTGGAAATACATATTTCATTTCTAACAGATATTTAAACCATCTTTCTAATATTATGGACAGGGTATTTATGGTAGCTACCAAGGCCTAACTTTTATTTAAGGTCAGAATTAATTAAGTCCATGATATTTAGTCAGTTGATGAATTTTAGCTGGAGGTAATTTAATTTAGAATCTGCACTCAGTGATACAAAATCCAGTTAACTCCCTGTGCATTGCTTTTACATTTTGATAATTAATTATAGTTAATTTTGGATCTCTGAGTACCCATTCATAGCATGTGGTTATTTTATCTATACGTGTATGTATCTAATTCTTTTTATATACACCATTTAGGAGACAGATAAAAAGAGAAAGGAGGCCACCACAAAAAGTTTGCATATAATTTAATGTGTATTTAATAATAGCTTATATATATATTAAACAGAATAATTCATTTGGATTTTATATGTATATACGTATGAGCATATTTTGAAATAGTTCTTTCATTATTTTTATTTTGAACCTTTATTGTTCTTATACAGCTTATTGAGAAATAATTTTTGTACCTGTCTTGTACAAGCTTGAACTTACATTTTCTGCTGCTGGCAATGGTGCAGACACACTTGTCCCTGTCTGTTGTCTTTTCAGTTTGTGAAAACAGTATGGTATGTTGTTAGGTTCCTGGTTTCTGTCCATTCCCTTCTCATTTTAAGGATATCAGGAAGATGCAAGTTCACAGTTAGTGTTTTTGTATGATGCATTAGCTGTCACTCACATCATCAATTTACATCCTGTAAGGGCTGAGGGCCTTGTTTCATCTCAAAACACAGGACTGACAAAGTTCAAGTGTGTTTTGCTATATTTGAGTGTGATCAGTGCTGGTTGCCTTGTGGGTGAACTTGTTTTCCCAGCATGCTGGAAATCATATGTCTGGTTTAATTCATGTGCTCAGAGCACTTTTCTATGCATGCTTAATTTGTACAACAGCACCTTGTCCTCTATGGAGGCTCCCAAGGCACAGAATAGGTGCAGAGGCTCCCACGAACTTCCCAAAGCGGTGGAGATCACTGGGTGTCTGACACAGTGTCATCCTTTTGTCAGAGACAGACTCTTTAGCTCTAATTTTCTCCTGTGGATGAGACTGAGATCATGCAGAGAACTCAGACAGATGTGGCTGGGAAAATGAGTTCCCACAGGGAAGAGTTGACAGTCCACCTGGGTCCTTCTATGTTGTTTTTTACAAACTAGGTAAGTTGAGTTTTCCCATTGGTAGCGCCCCCTTCTACATTCCCAGGCCAGGGCTGTCCTGGTGAAGAGCGGGACTTGACTAGCAGTGCAGTGGGAGAGGAGAGGATGGTGCACCCTCTATATAACCCTGTCTGGGGCCTCCCTTCACTTCATTCACAGAAAATTCTCAGGCTGCCTAGTGCTTATTTCCCTACTTCATTTGCAGTAAGTGTTTAAGGCTGAAGACCCGAGGAAGAGGCCGGAAGCAGTAGGATGGTTTCCACTGAGCTGTATCTGTCCAGGACATGGTCTGTGTGCTCACTGAGTCCTAAGTAAGTAGCATACATGAAAAGAACAACTTCACAAAAGGTGAAAACCCATATATTTGTAGTTTTGATAAGTGCTTTTTTTTGGATAACTTTCTGAAGTATTAGATTGGATTTATCTTTTAACTTTTTAAAGATACATTCACGGTTTGTTGTAGGACAATTACTAAAAACACAGAGACAGAGATTGGGGTTCAATTTGAAGGTCAGCAAAGCAAAACTGAGCCACTGGCTGTTACCTCTACCTCAGTCCAAAATTAGGATTTTTCATTTTGGATTGAGGTAGAGGTAAGAGTTAGTGGGTGGCTGGTTTGTTTTTCTGACCTTCATGTTGAACCCCACTACCAGTCTCTGGGTTTTTATCAGTCATGCTACAGTTTGTCTTTTTATATGTATCTATCTGCAATTCTTCTAGTAGAATACACCAATTCTGAAAGAATTCAGTGTGCTGTACTCATATTTTGAATCTCAGGAGATCTTTAAAATCATTTTAATAAAAATTTCACGTGCACATTCATTGGTTGTATTATGCGATCCTTTCATATTTTAAGGCTGTTTTATCGCATCATTGTGAAAGGAAGATGTTTTATTGCTGTACAGTAATTAGTTGTTGTGGACCTACAAAGTTTTCTTTTACTACATAATGATTATTAAGGCAACTTTCAGTGACCATTAAATTATCTCCAAATATATTTTGTTATTAATGAATTTTGTGAAGTTCAAATATTTTCTTAAAAACGGTCAAATTTTATACGTCAAATGGAACTTACAATAATGATTAGAATATTAATTTTGTAAGGATTAAAGAAATGCAGTAAGTACAATTTTCAACCTTTAGACACGATTACATACATTAGAGAAAACATAATATAGAAATATCTAGAACTTTATTTTTTTTACCACAAATATATAACCAGATTCATTTATTAAACACATATTCATGAAATCTTAAGTTAAACTCCAGTTTAGTTTCTGAGTTATTATAAGATTATTGACTATTTCTGAACTCAGTAGTAGTTTTCTAACATCTATGTGTCTTTAGAATGGAAGGCAGAGAAGTTGGTCTCATCTCAGGATTGTCCATTTGATCAGGAATTTGATAATCATGATACTCGTTTTAAGTTTTAATGTTGCAGATTATTGTTTGCCTTAAACCGTTAATGTGGAAAGTCTGTATTTTGTGCACTGAGAAGGATAATGTATGAAGCCGGCTGCCCTCAGCAGGGAGCCTGCAATGTGAAGGCTTTAATGCTCCTTTCCCTCAAGTCAAGCGTCTGACACAGGCACTGAAGTCTCCTGTTGTCTCCACGGGGATGGACCAGATGCGTGTCCTGGTTTGTGAGATCACAGTGTCATGCCCTATTGGTTTCCGGGTGTGCTGAGATTGTAAGGCTTTGAGAGAGCACATTTTAGAGGGACTCCTACTTCACAACAGGGCTGCATTCAGGATCCTGTGCTGGGTTTCTGTGTTCTGTCTCTACACTGGCGCTTCTGCCACCTACTTTTTTCTCAGAACTAGAGTTGGAAGTGACCACTCACAAACACTGTTTTCAGCAGCTCTGTGCTTTGTAGACTTGCCTACAGGCTAATTCTATGGGGACATTTTCTTTTTTCTTTCTTTTTTTTGTTTTTGTTTTTTTCGAGACAGGGTTTCTCTGTGGCTTTGGAGCCTGTCCTGGAACTAGCTCTGTAGACCAGGCTGGTCTCGAACTCACAGAGATCTGCCTGCCTCTGCTTCCCGAGTGCTGGGATTAAAGGCGTGTGCCACCATCACCCGGTCGGGGGGCATTTTCTTGATTAAGATTTCTTTTTCCCAGATAAGGGTGGCATAAAAACTTGCAGGTACATATAGATTTGCTAGTCTATTTACTAGTGATACTTCTCACTTCATCCATAAGAATACTATGTATATATATATATATATATATATATATATATATATATGTATAAATATATATACATACACCTTAGGGTTAAATTAAATTTACACAAATTATATGGGAAAGGTAGAATTAGGAAGATTCACTTAATCTGCCTTACCCATCTCCTGAGAGTTGTGGAGTTTAATCCTGAGATCAGCAATCTTTCCTTGTTTCTTTTTATACTGAATATTAAATGGTGTGTTCATATTTTGATTTTTCTAGCTCATTAAAAGAGACTCAATTTCTTTTCTATATTACCAACCTATAGGTGTCTTCTCTGAAATTGCTTCCTAACCCATTGTTCACAGGTCATGTCTGTATTATTCTAAATTCCCAGATGCTTCAATGTTGAGAGCAGAACACAATGTGAACTTTAAAAGTCAGATAATGAGCACACATACATATGCCTTCGGATGAACTTGCATATTGTTTATAAGGATCAGTTATTAGATCCTGCTGGTGTAGATAAATTTCAAAGATGAACCATGAAATGAGTATATGGTAGCTGCTGCCTCAGCTCCATGGTAACCGTGGTCTTTTCTTGCCCATGTTCAGCAGCCAGGATAGTGTGAACTTTATAGAGGATGTCATTTGATGATCCAGCAGTTCAAGCCTTTTCAACACCATTTACAGAAAGAGGTGAGCTGAAGATCTTGAAATGACAAAGAAACATTATATTTGTTATTTATATAGCTATAATTATTTTATCCCAGTTTAGCAGAGGCTTGTAATATATTATCTGAATGCAGTTATGTGTAATCATTTATAATCAGTTTCCATTTTTTGCTCTAAAGTTTAATTAGAATAATTTGAGAAAATAATTTGCCTTGGATCCTAGCAATATAACACAATACTGTGCCTGCCAATTTATTTCAGTGACATTGTCCAAGGCTGATGGAGGAAGGTCATTGGTTAAAAAAATAAAGAAACTGCTTGGCTGGCCCTCATAGGTTAGAACACAGGTGGGTGGAGTAAACAGAACAGAATGCTGGGAGGAAGAGGAAGTGAGCTCAGACTGACAGCTCTGCTCTCTGGAGCAGAGACGCCATGCTGCCTGCTCCCGGGCAGACACACGTGATGAAGCTCCAACCCAGGATGGACGTAGGCTAGAATCTTCCCAGTAAGACTCGTGCTTACAGATTATTAGAGATGGGTTGATTGGGATATCAGAATTAGCCAGTAAGGGCTAGAGCTAAAGGGCCAATCAGTGTTTAAATGAATACAGTTTGTGTGTTGTTATTTCGGGCATAAGCTAGCAGGTGGTTGGGGTGTTGGGGACGCAGCCCCGCTGCTCTTATCACTACACAAGGCACTTAGACATTTGAAACACACTGCTGAACCATGAGGGGCATCATCTTTACTTACTGAGGCCTGAGGTGTTTCAATGGCAATAGAAGGGATTGCTGTATTAAGTGGAACCTCAGGAAAGGCTTCTAGGAAATCACTTTGATGTGTACTCATGACAGTCATAAATTGCACATATGATGATGATTTTTGGATCCCAACATAACACTTGATGCCCTGAATCTGACAGAAGAGAAAGTAGGTAATACAGTTGTTCTCTTGATGATTGTTTATTGTCTATTGTCTTTGAGTCATTTCTATTCCTGTAAGGAACCCCTTACCTGTATGCCTGTAAGTAAACACAATAAAATTCATTGGTTCATCATGTTGGATTTTGGAGTAATCAACTACTTTATGATCAGATTTAAGGCCCAACTTACAAAATGAAATTGTTGTGTGACATTACTGCTAGGGAGACATGAACAGTTGTCTAATCACTCTAGACAGTGAACCAACGACAGATGCCACCTTGCATCACCAAAAGCTGGGAACCTGGAGCTCACTGCATGCCCTGCATACAGCTCACGGGTAGAAAAATGTCCTTTCCAGGCTGTTCAGGTCACCTCACCCTCTTTAAGGAAGATCACCTTTTCTGAGTGTGTGTCTCAGCAGTCCTTACTGCTTCTATATGCTTGGGAATGGAAAAGCCTGGAGAGTTTGGCCAGTTTTAGAAAGTTCCTGAAGCTGTTTTGAGTTGTTTACTTCCCGAGCTTAAGTTTTCTTGCAAGAAGGAATGCTTCAGCTCCCCTTAGAACATCCTGTTGCTTCTCCTCTCTGTAAAAATCCTGTCTTAAAATATTCAGTTGTTTTATCTCTCTTTCAACATTCAGTGTTTTTAGGATCCTCCCTCCAAGATGTAAAATTTTAATCCCTAAGGAAACTGCAATAGGACAGAAACCCACACCTAGCACCATTTCAGTCTGGATAGTTCATGGGCCTTACTGCTGTTATTCTGATAAATGCTATCCTGCTAGGTTCCTGTTGACTTGTTATTATACCCATGGATTAATTCATCTCTCAACTCTTCTATATGCAGTAGACGTGATTAACACAGAGACTTGCACAAGAGTTCAAGGTCTTGAAAGTGAGGGAATAAGGAATTCTCATTCCTAAAAGGTACATTTATAGCACACACTCCTCTCCAAGCACTCAGGGGTCCCTATGGGAGAGGAGGCAGAAAAAGTGTAAGAGGCAGACTTAATGGAAGATAAGAAGAAAACCGTGCCTTCTGCACATAGCCAGGAGGCCACACAGTTTAAGCTAACAGTTATGACAGCAGACACAACACCTATACAAATTTAAACCAACTAAATCCCAGAATGGAGAGGGGAGGTGGGCAGGAAGGACTATCCCTAGCGGAGGGGTTACAGGCAAACTGATCTCTGTGGAGGGAGGAAGGGTCAGTTTTCTTAGGAGTGTAGTCACTTATAAGTCACCGTGCTCCAGTGGAAGCTGAACGTCCATGAGTATATGGGCAACACAAATTGAGCTTGATGTGGAAGCTGCAGAGATGGCTCAGAAGTTAAGAGCACTGAGTGCTTTTCCACAGAACCTGGGTTCAAATCCCAGCACCCACATAGAGACTCACAGCCATGGTAATTCCAGTTACCTCTTCTAGATTCTGTGGGCACCAGGCACACAAGTGGTACATAGAAATAAATGCAGGCAAAGCATTCATATCTATAAATAAAATAATCAAATTGGACTTTATGGGTTTAAAAGAAGAGACAAAGTTGGGCATGTAGGTGCCTTGTGACAATTGTCTTTTATCCTGTCACTTGTATAATTTTTAATAAAATGCTGATTGGCCAGTAGCGAGGCAGAAAGTAGAGGCCAGGCAATGAGAATTCTTGGAAGAGGAAAGTTTCAGTCTACAGTCATGACCCAGATACGGAGGACACAAGTTGTGACTGCCTCGCCAAAAAAGGTATCAAGCCACGTGGCCTATGCAGAAAAGAATTATGGGCTAATATAAGTTATAAGAATTAGTTAATAAGAAGTCTGAGCTAATGGGCCAGTCAGTTTATAACTAATGTAGACCTCTGTGTGATTCTTTGGGACTTAACAACTGCAGGGACCGGCAGGGACAGAAAACCCCAGTCGACACGTAGGGAAGATGGGTGGATCAAGCAGGATTTGTAGGGGGAAAATATGATAAAATAATTTGTGCAATATTCTCAAAAACCATTAATTATCTTAAAAAACAGCAGAAAAAATAACATCTTGAATTTTGCAGGAAAATGGATGGAGCTAGAAAACTTTGAGTGACGTAACCCAGTCACAGAAAGACAATTATCACATGTACTCACTCATAGGTGTTTTTTAAGCATAAAGCAAAGAAAACCAGCCTACAAATCACAATCCCAGAGAACTGAGACAACAATGAGGACACTAAGAGAGACATACATGGATCTAATCTACATGGGAAGTAGAAAAAGACAAATCTCCTGAGTAAATTGGGACCTTAGGGAAGGGTTGAAAGGGAAGGGGAGAGACAGGGAGGGGAGCAGAGAAAAATGTAGAGATCAATAAAAATAAAAAAGAGAAAATCTTAATGATGGCATTGGGTGTTTCTTTCATTCCTTTCTAAACTCACATCTCTTTCTTTCTACACACAGAATTATGCCCTCTGTCATGAAGAGAAATGAGATATACACTCAAGTCATCATCAAGAACATTTGTTATTTCGAAATTGGCATTGGAATTTCAGCCAACGCTTTCCTTCTTTTGTTGCATGTCTTCATGGTCCTTCAAGACTGCAGAGCTAAGCCCACGGAGCTGATCACATGTCACTTGGCCCTTGTTCATATTGTGATGCTGTTCATTGCATTAGATTTTTTGTCTCCAGACATGTTTGAGTCACTGAATTTACAGAATGACTTCAAATGCAAGGCATTGTTTTACCTGAGCAGGGTGATGAGGGGCCTCTCCATCTGTATCACCTGCTTCCTGAGTGTGCTACAGGCCACCATCATCAGCCCAAGCTCTGCCTGGGTGGTTAAAACCAAACACGCACTTACAAATTACATCATGTATATTTTCTTGTTTTTCTGGTCCCTCAATTTGTCTTTTAGTAGTAACATCATTTCGTTCACTGAAGCTTATTCCAACACAAGCCAGACAAATCTACTTGTGGTCAGTGAATACTGCTCGATGTCTCCAACTACCCCCATCAGGAGGGGGCTATTTTTTATTTTGACATTTTCCAGGGATGTCTTCTTTGTGGGGCTCATGATGTTCTCTAGTGCATACATGGTGTTTCTGTTGTTCTGGCATCATAGGCGATCACTGCATCTCCACAGAAGCAGCCTCTCTGTAAGACACTCCCCAGAGCAAAGAGCCACCTGGACTATCCTGGCTCTGGTGAGTGTCTTTGTGGTCACATACTGGATGAACCTTTTAATTTTATCCTACTCAACATTGCTTTGGAGGTATGACCCTGTCCTTCTGAGTCTTCAGAAACTTGTACTCAATGCCTATGCCAGCATGTGTCCAGTGATACAAATGACTTTCCAGAAGAGAATACACGATATTGTGCAATTCATGTACTGGAAGTGCAGTCACTTTATAACAAGATAATGGTGGGATTTTTTTCTTGAAAATAGAATACCTAACAATCAGTTAACCAATCAAGAAACACAACATTCTTTTTTTCTGGTTTAAATAAATGTATGGAAGTCATTTCAATAAACATAATTTTTAAGAGATACCATCAATGACTACATAATTATTTTAGTTCAGTGCTCACCATAATTAACTTTTTTTAAAATTTTTTTATTCATATCACATACCAACCACAGTTCATTCCCCCATCTTGCATCCCCCACCTCCACCCACCCCACCCCATCCTCTCCTCAGAAAGAATAAGGCCTCCTATGGGGAGTCAATAATGTCAGGCACATCACGTTAGACAAGACCAAAACCCTCATCTCTGCATCAAAACTGAGCAAGGCATCTCACCATAGGGAACTGTTTCCAAATAGCCAGCTTATTCACCAAGGATAGATTCTGTTCCTACTGCCAGGGGCCCCTCAAACAGACCAAGCTACAAACTGTTACCCACATGTAGAGGACCTAGTTTGTTTCCATGCGGGCTCCCCAGCTGTCAATCTAGAGTCTGTGAGCTCTCATGAGCTCAGGTCAGCTGTCTCTGTGGATTTCCCCATCATGATCTTGACCTCACCTTACTCATATAATCCCTCCTCCCTCTTCTTCAACTGGACTGCCAGTGCTTGGCTGTGGATCTCTGCATCTGCTTCCATCAGTTACTGAGTATAAGTTCTATGGTGACAGTTAGGGTATTCACCCATCTGATTAGAGTGGAAGGACAGTTCAGGCACCCTCTCCACTACTGCTAGGAGTCTTACTGAGATCGTCCTTGTGGATTCCTAGGAATTTCCCTAGCACTATGTTTCTCCCTAACCCAATAATGGCTCACTCTATCAAGATATCTTTCATTGTTCTCCCGCTCCACCCCTCCTCCAACTCAGCTATTCTGTTACCTCATGTTCTCATCTGCAATTTCCTCCTTTCTACCACACTGATCCCAGTTTATCCAGGAGATCTCATCTATTTCCCCTTCCTAGGGCGACCAATGAATCCCTCTTATGGCCCTCCTTGTTACCTAGCTTCTTTGGAGCTGTGGATTGGAATCTGTTTATCCTTTGCTTTATATTTAGTAGTATCCATTTATGAGTGAGTCCATACCATATTTTTCTTTTCTTTTCTTTTTTGTTTTTAAGAGTACAATGTCTTTTATTTGCTGAAAAAGTCCAATTTTAGTTTTTCTTTTCTTTTTTGTTTTTAAGAGTACAATGTCTTTTATTTGCTGAAAAAGTCCAATTTTAGTTTTTCTTTAAAGCATACAAAGGCCAACTAATCTTCAGACTCTGAGCCATCTTCATCCTGACTAATCTGGAAATAACGAAGTTCATAGGTCTCTTTGTCAGATGCAACCACATGAAGCCCAATCACGGAGATTATTCTTCTTAAGGTATTTCTTGGTAAGATATTTCAAATACCTTTTAGAGAACTGTTTCTCAGAAACAACTGTGATTTTATTCTCAGAAACAAATGTGAACAACATTTCCAAGATTTCCAGTTTTCCCATTGACTTTAACCTTCTCCCGGAGAAACTGAAGTTTCCAGAATCAAAAATTCCATCTTTTACCGCTGGTTCCTTCCCTATCCAGCTGGAATTGGTAAGCTCCCATTACCTCAGTGTTTCAGTGGGTGTCCCCATCATGGTCTTGACCTCTTTGCTCATATTCTTATTCTTCCTACTCTTCAACTGGACTTTGGGAGATCAGCCCAGTGCTCTGCTGCAGGTCTCTGCATCTCTTTCCATAAGTTGCTGGATGAAGGTTCCATGGTGACATGTAATATTCATCAATCTGACTATAGGTCAAGGCCAGTTCAGGAACCTTCTCATCTGTTGCTTAGGGTCTTAGCTGGAGTCGTCCTTGTGGATTCCTGGGAATTTCCCCAATGTCAGGTTTCTTGCTAGCCCCATAATGGCTCCCTCAATCAAAATATCTCTTTCCATGCTCTCATCTCTGTCCTTCCTCCATCTTGACAATCCCTTTCCCTCCAGTTCTCCTACCCCTTCCCTTCTCCCCTCCTTTTCCCCCTTTTCCACCCTCCTCCTACCAACCCCCATGCTCACAATTTTGTCAGGTGAGCTTGTCTATTTCCCCTTTCCAGGTGGATCTATGTATGTTTTTCTTAGGTTTGACCTTGTTACTTAGCTTCTCTAGGATCATGAACTATAGGCTCAATATCCTTTGCTCTACAGTTAGTATCCACTTATGAGTACATACCATGTTTATTTTCTGGGTCTGGCTTACCCCACTTGATGTGGGATTCCCCTTTGTATGCTGTGAATACCATTGGTTAATATAGAAATTGCGTTGGCCTGTTGAGAGGGTAGAGCAGAGCCAGGAGGAAAAAACTAAACTAAATGCCAGGAGAAAGGAGGTAGAGTCAAAGAGAATCCTTGGACCTCCTGGAGACAGACACATTAGAACCTTGCTGGTAGGCCACGAGCCTCATGGTAGAATATAATGGAAATGGGGTCAATTAAGATGTAAAAACTAGCCAATAAGAAGTTAGAGCTTATAGTCAAGCAGTGAATCAATTAATACAGTTTTTGTGTGGTTATTTTGGGAGTCTGGGTGGCCAGGAAATGAACAAGTGGCCTCCTACAACAGTCATTCAGCATGGTTTTTATAGTTCCATTCATTTGCATACAAATTCAAGATGTCTTTTTTTTTTTTTACCAATAAGTAGTACTCTGATGTATAATGTACCACATTTCTTTATCCATTCTTTGGTTGAGGGGCATCTAGGTTGTTTCCAGGTTCTGGCTATTACAAATAATGCTGCCTTTAACATAGTTGAACAAATGTCCTCGTAGTATGATTGAGCATCTTTTGGGTACATGCCCAAAAGTGGTGTTGTTGTGTCCTGAAATAGTTTGATTCCCAATTTTCTAAGAAACTACCATGCTGATTTCCAGAGTACAAGTTTGCATGCGTTTTTTGTGTGTTCTTGAATTCGGTTTGCCAGTATTTTATTGAGTGTTTTTGCATAAATGTTTATGAGGGAGGTTGTTATATATTTCTCTTTTTTATGTATTTTTTTTATTGATAAAAGGAGAATAAAGAAAAAAAAGAAAAAAAACAAATTTCCACCTCCTCCCAGCCTCCCATTTCCCTCCCCCTCCTCCCATTCTTCTCCCCCTCCTCCCACCCCTCTCCCCTTCCCCCCACTTTTCTCCCCCTCCCTCTCCAGTCCAAAGAGCAGTCAGGGTTCCCTGCCCTGTGGTAAGTCCTAGGTCCTCCCCCCTCCATCCATATCTAGGAAGGTGAACACATGTTCACCTTCCTAGATATATTTCTCTTTTTTAGTGGAGTCTTGGTGTGCTTTGAGTATCAGTATAACTGTAGTCTTGCCAAAAGAATATGGCAATGTTACTTCTGTTTCTGTCATGTGTAATAATTTGAGGAATATTGGTATTAGCTCCTCCTTGATGTTGTGGTAGAATTCTGTGCTGAAACCATCCAGCCCTGAACTTTTTTTGGTTGGAAGACTTTTGATGACTTCTTCTGTTTCCTAAGGGGTTATAGGACTATTGAAATTGTTCATCTGATTTTGAATTAATTTTGGTATGTGGTACCCATCCAGAAAACTGTCCTTTTCTTTTAGATTTTCTAATTTTGTGGAATACAGGCTTTTTGAAGTATGACCTAATGATTCTCTGGATTTCCTCAGTTATGTCCCCCTTTTCTTTTTTGGCTTTTGTTAATTTGGATGTTCTCTCTCTGTCTTTTGATTAGTTTGGGTAAGTGTTTCTCTATCTTGTTTAGTTTCTCAAAGAAACAGCACTTTGTATCGATTCTTTGTGTTTTGTGTTTTTTCTATTTTATTGATTTCAGCCCTCAATCTGATTATTTCTTGTCATCTTTTTCTCCTGGGTGAATCTGCTTCTTTTTGTTCTAGGACTTTCAGGTGTGCTATTTAAGTTCTCTTTTTTAAGTTGCTAGTGTGAGATTTCTCCACTTTCTTTGTCTAGGCACTTAGTGCTATGAACTTTCATCTTAGCACTGCTTTCATAGTGTCCCATAGGTTTGGGTATGTAGTGTCTTCGTTTTCATTCTATTGTAGGAAGTATTTAATTTCTCTATTTCTTCCTTGACCCAGGGGTGATTCAATTGAACACTGTCCAAGTTCCGTGCGTTTGTTTGTAGGCTTTCTGCAATTGGTATTGTTGTTGAATTCTAACTTTAAGTCATGGTGATCCAATAAGATACAGGCGGTTATTCCATTTTTTTTCTCTGTTGAGGTCTTCTTTGTTATGAGTTGTAGTCAGTTTTAGAGAAGGTTCCATGAGGTGCTGAGAAGAAGGTATATTCTTTTGTGTTTGGGTGAAATATTCTGTAGAAGTCTGTTAAGTCCATTTGAGTCATAACATGTTAGTTCTCTTATTTCTCTGTTAAGTTTCTGACTGAACTGTCCATTGGAGGGAGTGGGGCCTTGAAGTCTCCTACTGTTAGTGTGTGGGATTTGATGTAAGATTTAAGCTTTAGTAATGTTTCTTTTACATATGTGGGTGCTCTTGTATTTGGGCCATAGATGTTCAATATTGAGATTTCATCTTGATGGATTTTTCCTGTGTTGAGTATGAAGTGTTCTTCTCCATCTCCTCTGACTGATTTTAGTTTGAAGTCTATTTTGTTAGATATTAGGAGAGCTACACCCACTTGTTCCTTAGATCCATTTGATTGGGAAGTCTTTTCCCAACCGTTTACTCTGAGGTAATGTCTGTCCTTGAGGTTGAGGTGTGTTTCTTATATAAAGCAGAAGGATGAATGCTATTGTGGTATCCATTCTCTTAGCCTGTCTTTATAGGTGAATTGAGTCTACTGAATTGAGTCACATGTTAATGACCAGTGATTGCTTTCCTGTTATTTGGGTGGTAGTGTTTGTGTGTTTCTTTTCTTTGGCATTTGCTGGTGTGAGGTGTGAGGTTATCTGTTGCCTGTGTTTTCTTGGGTGCAGCTACCTTCCTTGGAGTTTTCCACTTAGTGCTTTCTGTAAGGTTGGATTTGTGGAAGGTTTAAAATTTGGTTTTGTCATTGAATGTTTTGTTTTCTCCATCTATGGTGATTGAAAACTTTGCTAGGTATAGTAGCTTGCATCCATGTTCTCCTAGTGTTTGTAGCTAGGACCTATTGGCTTTCAGAGTTTCCATTGAGAAGTCTTGTAATACTGATAGAATCATAGAAGAAAATTTTTCCAACCTAAAAAAAGATATGCCTATGAATGTACAAGAAGCTTACAGTACACAAATATGTTAATACCTAGTACTAGTGGTCAACTTCAACAAGGACTGTAAGGCGATAACAACTAGTTAACATTTACATTTATTTCTAGGATCCCCCCCTTTTATAAATCTCTACAAAATCCTTTGGTAATGAAAAGTGTATCACAATTTGTAATTTACATAATGGTAATTACTATCACTTTAGACATAGGCCCAGGAACTTTAAAAATGTTTATGATTATGCTTGTACACCTGTTCCTCTCTGTAGAAAGGAGATGTGCTAGAACCTGTGTTAAGGCTTAACATCCACTGGAAGGATGCTCTATGAAGATATACCATTTAGGAGAACATATAAGAAATCATGTTGATTTTTGTTTCAAAATTTATGCAAATAAATTTAAGATACTGATTATTTGAACCCAAATAAAACTATGTTAGAAGTCAATATTTATATCTTATAAGTTTTGAAATTACCTATAAATGAGATTAGGGAATTTCTATTCTTTTAGGAAAATGAAATAATTCACATAAAGTAGCTTGATTGAGTTTCTTTGAAATCATAGGAAAACAATTCTCACTGCACAGCTAGAAGCTGTCTTTGTGAAAAAAATTGTGTATTACATTATTTCTAGGTCATGTGCCATGCATCTTACTAAGGTATCCCAGACCACACTACCAACACTGCCCAAGGATCATGCCCCTTCTTTGTGGATGCCACATCTCCAGTGCCTTGTTTATTGCTTAGTATATGGCAGTCATTGAAGAAATACTGAGCAAATAAATTCTGGTTTTGAAAAGTTAGCTTTATGACTGAAATTTAAAGTGTTCTTCACTGTAACACCGAAGTTATTAAAAGAATGGAATCCATCACTAACCAGGATGATACATAGATGAGGATTAAGCTCTCCTTCTACAGACAGTGTTCTGTCTGTTCACACTAAGTTTGCATATTTCCAGCCATCAGTAGTCTGGGCAGCAGAGATGTAGTTCAAAAGATTAATATTAATTTTTGTAGTGGCCACCTGAAACCAGATACTAGGTCAAATGATATGATGATGTCTGTTGGATTATTTTAAGCAATGGGAACATCTCTACTAGGACCATAGGACCATCTTCAGAGTCTTTCACTCTTTAATTTGTTCTCCATAATAGTGAATATCTTCAAATGATTTAGTATTTTCTGGAAAATACACAAAGCAAGCCCCCTGGTCCTAATATACTTGTCCTCTACTGCACTGCGCTCCTGTTCACCTGCTTTTTCAAGTACATTCAAGAGGTCAGCTTCTCCATAAATACTAACATTTTCCTATAGCCATCTTCTACTGTGGGATCACAACCATACACAAACTGATTCCGAATTAGCCGTATCAGGAAGGCAGACTTGGCTTTGCTACCAGGTCCAACCCCTAAGAGTTTCTATTCAGTGATTTGGAGCGAGTCTCTCTCTGCTCCTCCATGCCTCGGCTTCCATCATCACCTTCAGGCCTACGTGCCCCCCTCAGGTCCTGAAATGCTGAGGGAGCAGGCCCAGGCCTAGCCACCAAGGCTTTCCTCAGACACCCCAGCTGCCACCAATTCTTTCTTCTATGAGTTACCTTGGTCTTATCACAGCAATAGAAAAATAACTAATACCGAAGATGGTACCAGAGAGTGGGGTATTAATAGTTGCTGACAGTCCTAAGCTGGTAATAATTTTAGTTTGGTCTGGTTGGTTGGTTGTTGTTTTACGTTTTTGATGTGGAAGACTTTGGGACTTTTGAAAAGTGGTCAAATGCTGTATGTAGTGCTTAATGGGCCCAACTAAGATAGAGAACAAAGATGGTAGTGCCAAGAACTAAATACACATCCACTGATGTTGGAGTTCTAAATGGGTTTGGTCACTTGGAAATTACTGAGAATCCTCAAAAAATAAAAAAAAATCTACCAGATGACCCAGCTATACCAGTCCATGGCATGTGCCCAAAGAACTTATCATCCGTGCTACAGATGTTTTCTCAGGCATTTTCATTGCTGCTCTATTCATAATAACTAGGAAATGACAACAGCCAAGTGTCCTACAACTGACAAATGGATAATAAAAATGTGATAAATGTGCTCTGTAATATACTACTCAGCTGTAAAGAAAACTGGTATCACATACTTTGCAGGTAAATGGATTGAATGAGAAAAGATCTTATTGAGTGTGGTAATCCAGACCCAGAAAGAAATATATTTTCTCTTACTGGAGGCTTCTAGGTCCAAATTTTCACATGTGAGTACATATACTGCAAAATAAAACAGAGCTAATTACCAGGATAGGGAAAGGTGGTTGGGGAATCAAAGAGAGGGTAATGTCAGCGTAAGAGTGACCATAAAGGAGAAATGGAAAGGATTGGTGATTAGGGTGGGAGAGGGAGATAAATATAGAGAGGAGGTAAAAGGAAAATAGCAGAATACTAGATATCTGGTAGCAGAAATTGAAACATGGGGCTCTTAGAGAAGGGGAGCAAGATAAATACAGGAGAAGGATGGAGGTTGGGAAAACAACCATAAGAATGTTTTTTAAAAAACCACAAAGAATCATACAATTAACTATTTACTTAAACACACACACACACGTTAGTCAGTATATAAATATATAGTGTTAATGAGATTTTTATCGTTTGCAAAAGCAGTGCTCCCCTAAGAACCGAAGGCCACCTAACTAAGGCGCCAGTGCCAGATATGAGAAGCCCTCTTTTGAGTTGTTGTTCAGAGTTCTCAAAAGACTCTTAATACATACAGCCTAGTGATGTTGCCCTTTGTTCCCGCCCAGAGTGTAATTCCCTATTGATGAAGACACCAAACACTTCAGAAAAAGATCCCTGAGACCTGTTAACTGAACTCACCTGAACATTCCCTTTCTGCAGTCTAACTTTCATGGTCATGCAAGCTTCACAGGAAGGAGACAATCTACACAATCTTAACCCAGCTTGATACCTATGAACCCACAACAATAACCAGCAGGGTATGATAACCCTACAAACTCACTATTGACAAACATACCTTAGTGCTAACCGCAAGCTCTCCAATTGATTTTAAGACCCATACATCAAAAGGAATACCATACCTTGTAGTAATAAGGGGAGCAGCGGGGCTGTGTCCCCCAACACCCCAAGCCACCTGCCCGGCTAGCTTATGCCCCAAATAATTACACGGACACTGTATTCTTTTAAACACTGCTCTGGCCCATTTCTAATAATCTATGTAGTGCCCCTAGGTGCGCTTACCGGGAAGATTCTAGCCTAAGTCCATCCTGGGTCGGAGCTGGGGCATGGTGTGCGTCTTCCCTGGAGCAGGTAGCATGGCGTCTCTCCTGCGTCTGCTCCAGAGAGGAGAGCTGTGTAGTCTGAGCTCACTTCCTCTTCCTCCCGGCATTCTGTTCTGTTTACTCCACCCACCTAAGGGTGGGCCTATCCAATGGGCCTAGCAGTTTCTTTATTGCTTAACCAAGGAAATGAACAGATTGATATATGACACTCCCCCATCACTTCCCCTTTTTCTGTTTAAACAAAAAAGAAAGGCTTTAACTTTAACATAGTAAAATTACATATAACAAAACAGTTATCAAGAGCCGGGCGGCTGGGGTATTGGGGACGCAGCCCAGCCGCCGCTCATATTACTACAAATGACGCCCAGACGTGTGGCTAACTAAACCCACTTAAAAAACCTGAGAAGGCTTAAAAATAATGGAGAGAGAGTTTAACACAGATTTTTGCTGTTTGTTCGTGGCGTGCCGTAGAGAGATTTCCTGATTCAGCAACAGCAGCAGAAAAAAAGCTGCGTTATCTTAAAGCTGCTTCCTGGGGCTGTGCCACCAGTGCAAACTCTGGCTTTATGTTTGTGTTCCCGCTTGGGATCGGAAGGAGAGTGCTCTGAGACCGTGACGATGATTCAGAGCTCCCCGCCTGCTCCTGGGCAGAAGGCAGAATCAGGCTTAGGCAGGCTGAAGAGCATGGCAGATTCCTGCCGCCATACAGGAGGGACGTGTTTTCAGACTGAGCAGTGCTCTGCATGTCAGATTTGGATGTAACTTGGATGAAAAGAATTTCTGTGCTGCACGCTCAGTCTCAGAATTAAAGTGCTGAGTGCCGCTCCTACCTGGTAGCCCCAAGAGGCTTCCTGACTCAGCTTTACCTGCAAAACCCTGCGGCTCATTAAGAGGTCCTGCCACAAAACACTTAAACAGTGTTGACGAAAAGCTGAACACATGCTTTTCGGTTTTCAGCCGTAGCAGGAAAAAAGCTGCGCTCTTTAAAAATGCCGGCTTTCTGGGCCATCCTGCCAGGGCAAACTCTGACTGTTTGAGGCAGGAGGGCCGGCTACAGAGAGAGGACTTGAGTGTTGTCTGTTGTAGCTCGCTGGCTGGCAGGGACCTTGCAGCCAATACCTCATCCACGAGGCTGGAAAGCTAAGGAATGGACTGGATCTAGCTGGCAAAGCCACGCCTTTAGTCCTACTGAGATTGCTTGGTAAATTAAAGGCTCTTGTGGTCAGAAAAAGAGAGATATACAGTAAAGAGAGATTCAAAGACAGAGAAAATTTCTGAATGGTTTACTGTGTGTTAAAAATATATGCAGACTAAAAGTTAAAATTCTTAAAGTAAACCTCAAGTAAACTTCAAGGTGTGGTAGCACACGCCTTTAATCCCAGTGCCTAGAAGGCAGAGACGAACAGATCTCTGAGTTCAAGGTGTAGGAGCAAACACCTTTAATCCCAATGCCTGGGAGGCAGAGACAGGCGGATCTCTGAGAGTTCAAAGACAGCCTGGTCTACAGATATATGCTCAAAAAGCAAAAAGTTAACTTAGGAATGTCTCAGCTTAGATTCTTAAGTGCCTAATGATTTAAAGGCGCAAATCAAAAGTGCTCCTGGATAGTAAAAAATTGCAGATTCACAATAGGACAGATTCAGACCACCAAATGAGTCACACTGTTGGATGAATGTACGTTGGCTTGGGAGAGAGAAGAAAAAGAATATAGAGAATAAAGTTAATGGTTTAAAAAGAAAAAAGTAAAAGTAAAGTCTTTAAAGAGACAGAATAAAGTAAAGTGATAGAGTAAAACTAAGCCGCGTAAAAATGAAAAATTCACAAAGAGTCTGGATTATGTACATTGTGTTTTCTTTAAAATTTTTGACTGTGAAGGAGCTAAGTACAGAGAGACATTTCATTATATGGGCTGCCAAGTGGAACCAGAACGGATATCATGAGGGTATGATTTCAGAATTTGGATCTAAGGATATGATACTTTGGAAAAGAGATTCTTCTTTTGTTTTCACAGAGGATGAGACTTTATGGATTTCTTCTATTCCGATTTGGTATGATGGACCACGTCCTCCTGAAGGGTTGCTGTGAACATCTTCAGAAAATTGCTTCGCTCAACTGCCAACTGAGATAAACCTGGCACACAGGTTACACCCTAAATAATCTGATTAACGACGCCCCCATTCAGCAGGAAGCAGTTTGGAGAGAAAAAACTGCGCCCATGTTCCCAAATATGGTTTATAAACGTTCTTTTACATTTAAAGGGGGATATGATATAGGTATGAATAATTTGCATTAGTATAGATTTTGCTTTATTTATAGAGATTTAAGGTCAATTTTGTTATATGTATAAATGTTTCTGATGTAACTTTTACTTGATAACTGTTTTGTTATATGTAATTTTACTATGTTAAAGTTAAAGCCTTTCTTTTTTGTTTAAACAGAAAAAGGGGAAGTGATGGGGGAGTGTCATATATCAATCTGTTCATTTCCTTGGTTAAGCAATAAAGAAACTGCTAGGCCCATTGGATAGGCCCACCCTTAGGTGGGTGGAGTAAACAGAACAGAATGCCGGGAGGAAGAGGAAGTGAGCTCAGACTCCGCAGCTCTCCTCTCCGGAGCAGACGTAGGAGAGACGCCATGCTACCTGCTCCAGGGAAGACGCACGCTATGAAGCTCCAACCCAGGATGGACTTAGGCTAGAATCTTCCCGGTAAGCGCACCTAGGGGCGCTACACAGATGATTAGAAATGGGCTAAATTAATATGTGAGAATTAGCCAGTAAGGGCTAGAGCTAAGGGCCAGAGCAGTGTTTAAAAGAATACAGTGTCCGTGTAATTATTTGGGGCATGGGCTAGCCGAGCCGGGCAGGCGGCTGGGGTGTTTGGGGACGCAACCCCGCCGCCGCTCCTTATTACTACAATACCTTGTAGGGGAAAACTACCTAACTACTCAGTCCTAGAGAAATTATGGTTATTTAGGAGAATGTACAGCCACTAAACCAGAATAATCTGTAACAACTATAAACATGAATTTATACTCACTGATAAGTATAGTCATCATCCTTCATCAATGAACTTCCCTTTGCAACAGATGGAGACCACTACACAAAACCACAATGAATCAAACCACAGGGTTATTAGTCCACACTCCCACACCCCAGTAAAAGTTGAGTAAGAGAAGGTGGAAAGATTGTAAGGGCCAGAGAATCAGGGAATTTGCTGTGAGATTGTGCCTCCAAGTAATAACAGAAGCATTTCCCAAAATGTCTCACCAACATATATGGATAGCAAAAACCCAAGGACTCAAACCTAAACAAAAACACCTCAACCAAAGAATGATGAGGGTAGGAGAAATAGCCTTCCTCATGAGGAGCACACACTTATTATTGGCGACCCAAAACCAATTGTCAAACCTAAAAACATGCATACAAGAAAGATTATATAGTCTGAGCAGGTTGTGTTTATGTACGTAGAAATATATATGTATATAAATGAATGTGTTTAAGAGTGAGAAAAGAGGCCATGGTTTGAAAGAGAACCAGGCAGAGTACATGGGAGGATGAATTAAGGGTAAGGGAAAGTGATGTAAGGATAATCTCAAGAAATAATTTTTTAAAAATCACAAGGCTAGACAGTTCTGAAATCTATGAAGCAGGAAACCCTAATAAAAGGGGTAAAATTCTAGATATATCTGGGTCAGAGAAATTAAACCAATAGATCCAAAACATAAACAGACCTTTAGAAAAAAATTGAGAACTAATCAACTGATACATAAGCCGTCCTTTAAATCCCAGTTTATAGAGATTAGGGCACATCTGCTTCCTTCCCAAGCAGCTTAGAGTGGTGTAATCCAGAAATTTTATTTATTTTAATTGTGAAAAATATGGAGTCTCCCTTTATAATCTGACTGGTAGCATGGACATTATCTGTGGTAATAGAGTTGGTTGCTCACTCCTGGACTCTTAAAATGGTTAAGTCCTAAAATGTTAGATTGCAAAATCACTCACCCAGAAAAAAATACTACAACATGAAGATATGAAAACCTACTACACCCTTTAAAACATCTGCAGAGCAGCAGCGTGGAGCTCATGGGAACCAGCATGGCTGTAGCTTGAATGACTGATCTCTACCTCCAAGGAGCTTGGCTACCACAGAGCATATTCTGTCTCTGAGAAGCTCACCATGATTGCAAAACAACTCTGTGTCCAAACAGAAATCAAACAAAAAAGCGCTCTCATCTGCAGGATTCAGGATCCTGCATGGCCCCCAGTAGTGAGTACCACTCCTCTGGCGTGCCATGGCAACAGTGGACACACAAGAAGGGATACAGGTTACTGATACCAGGCTGCCTGTCCCACTAGAGCCCTCCTCAAGGAACCAGAGACAAGGACGGCACAGGGTGCTGTAACAAGACTTGTGCTTTATTGTGGGAGATATGAGGAACATCGGTGGGCAGCAGAAGCTGGGCTTTGTTCCTGGTCCTCACCACACAGCCCTTGACCTCCATAATAAATAGGGACAGACTCTGCACAGGAGGCCCCTCCAGCCCCGGAACAGGAACCTACTGTGTAAGGGGCCTCATGCCATCCTGGCACTGAATCCGTCCCAGTGGTGCTGGTCATGGGCATCTCCATGCTGGCCAGGCAGCTTCCGTGCAGGCTGATGAGGCTTCTGCCATCCTAGCACTTGTCCCCATCCTCCTGCTCTGAGGAGTCCACGAGGCTGCTCAGCTTGTTCCCAGGTTGCCCTCTCTGGAGGAGGTCTGCTTTGGCAGCTCCCCTGTCCAGGTACACTTTGTACATGGGGTCCCCATGTAGGGAAGCAGGTGGTGCTCACTGTGAACACAGTCAGCTTGTCCACAGCCAGCAGCAGAAACCAGATGAAGTTGAGCAAGGATTGAAAGAAGGTCCCCTCGATGGACGGGACCTTCTGTGCGCACCTTGTAAAGACCACCTGGGTACCTTTCTTGTTTTTCAAACAGAGAAACAGTTGTACACAGCCTGGGCCACGAACTCACCCACCCGCTTCAGAAGCCTTGTGTAGTGGAGTACCTGTCCGTCATGTCGGTACAGCCCTTGCCCTCAGTGGGGGGCAGGAAGTAATACTGAGACTTACAGTAGTATTGCAGACCCACAGCATGAGGGGCTGGTGGAAGCTGGGATGGCCCAGTTTCCCAGATCCTCCACTGGACCACTTCAGTTCTGGCCACCAACACTACTTGCTCTTGCGAATTTAGATCCGTCAAACTGAACACTGTAGCTGGCTCTACAGTTCTCTAACAGTTCATCAGCTATATATACCGTTACCTTCCCCAGGGGTTCGAGGATCGGCAGGGTCAGGTCAGCCTGGACTGCTCTGCTGGCCATGACCGAAGAAGAGAAATACTCCTGAGTACCTGAGATCTCAGGATTCTGAATGTTTGTTTCTAGACATGTATCTGAAGAAGAGCATTCAGTACATCTCGTGTGCCTTGTGGTAGTCGCCCTTCTGGATACTTGTACACAGTTTGCTCTCCATGTGGTGGGGGCATCTTTTTGGGTGATCAAAACCAATAACATGGGCCTCTGCAATGTTCAGAACTGGTGCTGTGGCAGGCGATATTGGCGGAGCCTCCTTGCTCCCTTCCCTGTGGCCACTACATGCACTCTACCAGAACTGATTTGTTTTTTAGCAGAAGCTACTATTGATGGCTACTTCCCCATCTGCCTGTATCACTGTGGGAAACACTACTTTCCCAGATAACACAGCAGTGCTGAGTTTCATCCTACATCTATAGTTCAGAGATGTGCAAATTTGCAACATTTTTTGAGGCTTCTCTGGATCCAGAGAATGTAATGGAGATTCTAGGCCTCAGTGACTTGTTTGAGTCTTTGCAGTAGCACAGGAAAACCCTGGGAGGGCTCCCCTGCATCTGCTGGTACCAGTAAATGTTCTTATCGCCAATGCCGATGCCACTCCTCAGGGCGCAGGTGAGTCTGGCTGTTGATCCAAGAGGCACAGAGGAGGAGGGTGTTTCTGTCAATATAGCCAGAGAAAAGGAACCTGCCAAAGCAGAAATCACAGTGAACAGCAGAGTTGAGGTACAGCATTTTGGGGATCTGAACCAGAAGGGCTGACTGAGTTTAGGAGTTCTCCCCAGGACTCTTGGGCCTGCCCGTACCTGTACACTAAGATGGAAAAATGAAGATGAAGGGGAGTTCAAGCCATGGCAGGCACAACACACCTTCTTCTCAGACCAGGGTCTTCTGTCTGGGCTGTCTCATTATTTCATCATCTGGACCCCATAGAAGAAGAGGCGCTAGTCAAGCAAAGGAGTTCTCACTAACTCCTCTTAGTGGTTGGTTCAGTGTGGGCTCCTGAAAGAGCAAGCCAGGTGAAGTGAATTACTTTCTCCCATGGAATATAAAGTAGATGGTAAAACACTCAGGCCTGTGTGCAAAGACCTCTTTCAGATCCACAGGAGAGCGAGCAGCTGCTGATTCCTCACAAATTGGAGGACTCAGTCAGCCATGGCCCCCATGTATGTTAGGGTTACCGCACATGGGCACCTGTCCTGCAGAAACTCCAGAGAGACTCAGCACACTCCTGTAAGTCCCAGAGCAGCCATCACTTCCACAGTTGTTCACTGTATCAGTGCTGCTGTGGGTTTCAGACTTACATTTCAGACGCATGAAAGGAAAACTACAGGGAGCATGGTGATGTGTCCTAGTGGAGCCATAGCTGATGCATTTCCTGATGAATGTGGACAGGGACAGCACACGGGCAGTCAACACAGGAGAGCTTGGGACCCACCCAGGAGCTGAGGATGACAAACCCTGAACAGAGACAATGAGTCTGACAATATGAACAATCTGTTGCCTTTAATGGATAAAGGATGATTAGATCTGTCTTTATTGTAAAGGAGGAGGCACTTGTTCAGGATGCTGTGTGTGAAAGGGGGTTCACGCAGTGAAGCAGGCCTTGATAAACATCACAGGAGATGACACAGCATGACCTAGAATGCAGATCAAATACCAACACAGCGTCTGCAGCTGGCAGGCAGAGGGCAGAACCAGGCAATATGCCAAGATGTCATGTGTGGCTTTCAGGCAAACGTGTTAATGTGTTCAAGAGATACTTTACCAAAATGCTGCCTGTTGTTTCTTCTGACATTAGACACCCTACTCTGATAGATGTTATGGGCTGAACTTGTGCAGAAGGGGCCTTGAAGAATGCATTTGCCCAAGGCTGATACAGTCCAACAACTGAGAGCCAGGGAAAGGCTGAAATGGGACAATCTTGGCGCTGCAGCAGTGATGCAGTAAGCAGGAGTTGCAAAAAGAGGAGATGGTGCAGGGTACAAGATGGGTCATAGACCGTGACTTAGGAAATGAAGCAGGTTCGAGGGCCCGCTTAGGGGTTAGTTATATATTAACTACATGAGACATGATAATGTGGAAACAGGAGTGTATTCAGGCATAGAGCTTTCCAGAATCATTTTCTGTTAGTAAAATGCACCAAGCACAGGCGGATATTTCTATATTTAAGAGAACAATGCCAACTCCATGGGATTCCCTTTAAACAATAGGTTCAATGGGAAGTACTTGGATTAGTAAACTATTCATAACCTTGATGTCTGTTTTATTTGCATTTTATGATCATTTAGAATCATTGAATGTGAACGAATAAAAGATACTGTAAGCAGAAGCTGTGTACAAAGGCAGCAGTGTAGACAAATACTGTTGCAGATGTGGAGAGGGATCGAGGCCCAGGAGGTTGAGTATCCTGCACTGCTTCTCCTGTCTCTGTCATCTTGAGAAACTCACCTGTGTCAGACTTGAATGTAATATCCAGGTCCGCCATCAGGCCACAGCTCAAAGGTATGCGTGGTGCCTATATTACCTGATGCATAGTTAGATTCATAGAAAGAGCTGGAGTCTGTTAGAAGTGGTCTTAAGAGCACAAAGAAAGGGACCACCACTCCCACTAAAGCATCTTAACAATGCAACTTCTAATCAGGAGAGTAGATGCTCACGGAAGTGGCAGAGCAAGCATACCTGGAGAGTTAGCTGTACTTTTTATCCCTGTCAACACTATTATCCATGACCAAAGGAAAGAAAGTGGTCTTTTGGATGATCTGAGGTCCAGCTTCACAGTGTGTGCACAGTTAGCTAGTTTGGAAAAGAATTATGAACAGTGAAGAAGGCAGAGAGAAGAGGAGGTCACTGGATGTAAAAAAAGGAAAGGAAATTGGTTCCATCTGTCTGGAAGAACATGTCTAACACTTGCAGAGAAGTGGGCATTTAGAATGGGACATTGGGAATGGAGGAAGAAAGTCTAAAAGGCTCAGGAGTGTTCAGGGTTGAAGGAAAAACAGCATTTGTTTTATAGTATTTGACAAGAAAAAATGATCATTTAATATTTCTTACAGGATTGGTTATTATTGACTCATAAGGGTATCCAAGGAGATATGAGGAATAGATATCTGACTTTTTTGCCTCATTGTACCCTAGGGACAATGGAACTGATTTCCATGATCAAGGTATAGGCAATGTTAGCCTAGAAGCAGAGGGCGGAATAGACTGGGAAAGAATCCTTGCAGTAATAGAGACGAACAGATGGTAGATGGGATGCTGCGGTAAAGTGTAGTAGTGATCTGTGCTTAAGACGCAGATACGGCCGGGGTGACAACAGAGCTCCAAGGCCTGTCCCTGCCCTGCAGTGAGAAAGAAGCAGTTCAAGACCAAAGATCTCCTCGAGAGTCTAGGTCGTCCCAGGCCTCCTGTCCCACCCCTGCAGAGAAGTGGTCTTCCTTTGTGTATGTTTCCACTGAGGCTGCCAAGACCCTTGTGAGCCCTGCTGCTGAAGCTCGGCTTCCATGGTAGCCTGAGGAGTAGCTAGGTAGGCTTTCAGTTTTGGGGAGTCCTAGCAGTAATCACTAGCTCTGGCTGACTCCTTTCACCCTGGGCTCTGACAGGACAGGAGGACAGCACTGCTGAGTCTCCTCAGTGAGCACAGGGTGAGCTCTGACAGGATCATCAGTCACCACAGCACACAGCCCTCAGAATCCAGCTGGATTCTACTAGATCATAATCTTTGATCTTCCGAAAAGATTGCCACATCCAGAAGAAATCTTTAACACTCTTACAAAAATAAAGGAAATAATACATTCTTAACTCTCCCACAGAGAATACCATCAGATTATTTCATTGGTGTGTGATTTACTATGAAGACATATATTTTTGGTTCCTCACAGCATTCATTATTAAGGGAACATATTCCAGTAACTATCAAATGAATTTACTGCACTACAGTCTCCACTTTTTGCCTATACAATAGTCTGCCCCATACATGATCAGACACTCATTTATGAGATTCCTGCACTCATTTCACTGTCTGTATGTTTCGCTAGTCGATGTACAAATTTCAAATCCATCATTCTTCTCCTACATCACTGCACCCAATTCCCACCACTTTGTCTCAGCCAGCAACAGCAGAGACACTATGTCCCTGGACACACTTGCTGTGCTGAGCAGGAAATCAGGTAGGTAACTTCAATCTCCTTCCCATCCTCCAAGCCCAGTTCCCAGTCTTATTCTCAGCCTTAGAGCAGGCCACCTGTTCTGGACTTTCCTTTTTTCTGTCCCCATTCCTGGGAGAGTAAAGAAACCCTCACTCTCAGCCTTCTCTTCTTCCCATCCTTTGTCTTGGTCACCTTCACTGGAGACAGTCTGTCACTGCAGCCCTTCCGGCCATGCTGACCATGGAAGCAAATAGGCAATCTTCCCTCTCCTTCTGTCCTCCATTTTCAAACACTCGGTCTCATCCCTAACCCTGTACCAGACCACGTGCTGGATAGGGACTTGATTTCACCCTCTTTCTCCAACTCCCTGAGGACTTTAGAGATCCAGATGGCTGACCAAACTTTTCTCCCTCCTTGTGTATCTGCTGAGACACTTGCCAGTCTAGCTCATCCTACTCTTTCCTGCAATCTCCCAATACTAGAAACACTGCCCACCTGAAACCACCAGTGGCCATACCTGGGAGAGACTTGGAGCACTCTCTATAAGCTACCACAGCCACTGCACCCCTCCAAAAATTCTGAGAGAGCAACACAAACTAAGAAGGAAAAACCTACCCAACAGACAGGCAAGACCAGATATCAACTACTGGAATTGAAATCCTTCTAAGCCCAGATGTCTGGATGTCAGCATGAGGACAGAATCAAAACAGCCCCAACAGTGTGTCTCCACTAGAGTTCATCAGTAGGACTTCAGTAGTTCCTGAGCAATGCAAACAGCTGACACACAGAACAAGGACTTCAAAATAGCTATTATGAAAATGGTCAAGGACCTTAGGAGGACATGAATGAATGTGTTAATGGAAATCTTTGGAACACAAACAATGGATTTGAATGAAGAAGACAGGTCAAGGCTACACGTGAAAAAAAGAATCAATGAAGACAAGCGGAACCAAGGGAGAATTGGAAACAGACTGGAGCAAGAATCCTAGACGTAACATTTACTGACAGAATATAAGAGATGGAAGCAAAAATCTCAGATATTGAAGACAAGATAGAAGAAAATGGATTTCCCAGTCAATAACAATGTTAACTTTAATAAAATTTCAAGCACAAAGCACCAGAAAAATTGGGATATTATGTAAAGGCCAAATCCATGATTAAGGGGAATAGGAGAAGAAAGCAAGGTCAAAGAAACAGGAACTGTTTCCAATAAAATCATAGAAGAAAACTTCCCTAACCTAAAGATTGAGCTTTCTAATAAGGTAAAAGAAGCATACAGAACTCCAAATAGACTAGATCATTGAACAAATCATACTTGGCACAATATAATCACAACAATAAAACAAAGAATGTTCAAGGGTATAATAAAAACATCAAGTAACATATAATGGCAGGAATTATTAGAATAAAATGATGACTGACATACCAATGCTGACTATCATTATGACTAGGGTGAGCAAGGCACCATATAGGACTTGATCAAGATTTCATCTACATGATGTAGCCAATGAAGTGTATTCCAGACAATTGATAAGCTGTCACAAAGAACCATACTCCTATTGACCAGGACAGGACCATCAGCCTCTGCAGAGGAGAGCGCTCAGTTGGGATGGTTGGTGTAGATCAAGGCCACGATACAGAAACTCATCATCTACCACAAGGAGATGCACATTGGACACAAATTCACTACACCTGACTGATCTCAAGATTAGACCCCTGAAAAGCATGTCAGCTGGCTTGCCCCTGGTGACCCAGGAAGATGCTCCCTATATGTATGGTGGACAGAAGACTGCAGGCAGCTCACTCAACAAGGCTGCACACAATACCACTGGCCATCATCTGCAGCTCCTTGGCAATCAGGTTTCCTTCTAAACTAAAGCCTGATGATGGCCCTGGGCTCAAAGATGTTCCAAGTTTGTTGACTTTTTCTGGGCAGTGATGTTTCCCAGTCCTTTTAAGCACTGTTTACCCATTTCCAGTACAAACACCTATCTTGCTGTTTACTCAAAGTCAAGGAATTCCCCATGGGGACATCTGTCTGAATAATCATTGGATGGGACAACAGCACCTTGGGGCATGAAAGATGAAGGCTTGAACATAAGCAGATGTTACCAGATCAATCCAAGCCTCGGTCAAGCAGAAAGAGGAAGAGGCTCCTGAAAACTTGTGGCTTCTCTTCTCTGCAGCCACACCCTGTCTGAGCACCTTAGGACAAGAGCAGATTCCTCAGGCAGCACTCTCCTGCTGCAGCTTGGAGCAAGCTGGAACCCATGAGGAAGATAGGGTCGTCTTCTCGGGGTACCCATGCACCATTTGCTCCTAACCTCCTCTTCAGGGGAATTTTGCTCCTCTCCTTCTTGGTTGTGGACCCTATCACCACCCACACATTCATCCCTTACTTTTCTGCTCTCGTAATGGAATTTCCTCTGGATAAATCACCTCCTCTCCATCCACACGCAAGCCCTTTCTTCTACCCTCTCCCACTGCTTTTATCCCTTGACATGTCCCACTTGCCCCACTCCTCCTTCCCCCTCCTCTTCCTGTGCCTCCTTACCACCTAAGAGGAAAGCGGGAAAGCACTTCTTTACATGTGCTCATTGATTCTGTTGATGGAGGTGAGGGGAGAAGGAGATGGGGACTCAGAGTCATCTGGGACACTTAACTTTTCTCATGTGGACTCGGAGCGAGATGGATGCCTTGTCGTCGCCCAGGATGATGTGACAGGATTCTTTGTCCAGCTACTTCTTCTGTGGACAAATGAAGTTCACCCTTGCACCCAATACAAGAGGAGGGGTACAGAGCTCATGCCCTGGTGGCGGGAGCTGTCTATCAGGTAGAGGTTTGGGGCACACCTCCTTTCATGTTCTGGCCTGGCTTGCTCCAGAAGCTGTTATGCCCCAACCAGGCCGAACACAGATCCGGGGTTTAGGAACCCCGGGTCAGGGCCGCATCATCAGCCCTTGAAAAGAGAGAAACAAAGGACTGTTTTAGTGACATTGACATAGAAAGACTTAGCAAAAAGCTGATCTGAGGAACCAGAGTTCTCCACAGACTTCTTCTTCCCTTCCTAAACTGTTATCCCTTTGAAAGTCTTTTTTTTCCTCCAGTTTCCCTGCATCCGCAAGCCCTGCCAGCAACCTCTGCTGACTGCTTCTGTCACAACTATGCTGGACTCTTCATGAATAGGATTCAGTGTGAAAGCTCCTTTTGGGGTTCCAGACACCTTAATGTTTGGGTCCTGTAAATGGCTGAAGCCTGCCCATGGCAAAGTGCCTTCAAAAAAATCAGCTCAAATCATATGTGATTAACTGGCCTCACCGACTCCATTTCCTTAAAACTGAATTTTCCTTCTTTGTTGTTACTCACCTGGATGTTGGATCTTTTGTCCTTGGCATGCAGAGGCAGCAGAAAAACCTTTGAAAAAGGTTTCTGTTGGCCTTCACCTTAGCCTTCTCAGAAGTCACCTCAGATGTTAAGTTTGCAGCATTTTCTGCTGTCTCGGGTGTCTCTAATGCCTTCATATCAGAACCCTGAGGGGCAGAATTCGCAGGTGAGTTAAGATCTGATGTATAAATCAGGGGAGCTGGACTTAGAGAAGCCCTTGCTAGATTTTTCATTTATCTCCTGGCCTATCTTTACCTCGGGTTCTGTCAGGAAAGTTGGCAGGGCCAGCTCACTCCATCTTCGCCTCAGGGGAAATCGAGGGAGGGTGAGACGATGGGAAAGCCTCCTGGAGTAGCAGACCTGTGGATGATATTTGCTTTTCCACCTGTAGATATGATGTTTCTGAAACAATAAGTCGTTTTTGGCTAAGGTCTCATAAAATCTATTTGGCACAATTGTGTCGAAATTCTCTTCGGCAATGATGTGAGTCAGTGAGCAGGTTGCGTTTACAAGACTTGAAAGGGAGTACTCCGAAGCTGATTTTCGGTGTGCTTGCAAACTGTCATCAGTGAAATTGACAGAAAATACTTTATCTGCTATGTCCTCCATCTTTTTTGGTGGGGAATGGCTCTGCAACAAGATGCTAGAAATAAAAAAAAGCAAAATCAGCACTAGGAGACAAAGTTATAACTATCAGTTTGTACGTCAAGATATCAAAAGTCTCACAATGATGCATCTCAGTGGTCAAAGATACAAAAAACCAAACAAACAAAGCACAACATTCCAACCTCAAAACTGTTATGAGAAAGTGTGAAAAAGAACAGAGCTAGAGATAACTTGGCAGTTGAAACAAAGAGCTGGTCCTCTGAAAGGATGAACAAATCTGAAAACCCTTGACATGAACCCCCAAAGGAAGACACGCATTATTAGAAAGAGATGATGAGATACATAGGAACTCTAGGAGCTGTGAGAAAATTTTGTGTTGACAATTCTTAAAGAGATTGTTAAATTCACAAAGCCCCCACAAAAAGATATACTAGAAGTAACCAATAATGGAACAGCAGCTTCCTCCCACTGCTGCACCTGGGTATGGTGATGTATTCAGGAGCTCATGAAATGTGCTAAGATCCATATGAGTACAAGATTGAAATAGAATAAGTCTCTTATTATAAGGACAGCCCAGGCCCCAAGATTGCATAAAGAAACATAACTGCTGTCTTTTAATACAATGGAGATCATGATCCTCAAAAGCTGCTTCACCCGAGACAAAAAAGATTGTTCAGAACATTCTAAGATGGCAGAAGTACCCTGATGCCAAAACAATGAATGCACACACACACAAACACACACACACACACATAAAAATTCGTGTACATTTGTGGGTTTACATACTCACACACAAACACAAACCCCGACACAGACTCACTTACATGCACACTCTAAAACACACAGTCAAAATGTATAATATAATGTCCTTGTTGCCCATCATCTGAAATGAGTTTCCCTATTCAACACTGTTCAATAACACATTAGAGATACCTCATGTTCTCAATATGTTCAGCAAGGAGTACAAGGGGTTAGTCCACACAAAAACTGATCATCAGTTAACAGACAAGTTTAGCAGGAAGAGTCCATGTTCATCCACAACGAATGAAATGTTGTTTTCTGAAATACACATGGACACAGCTTCGGATGTACTGTGCAAGTTCCAGAGTTGTTCCGAGGCTAAGTAGAGCCGTGGGTGTGTTTGTGGATTCTTAAAAGGGGAGTGCAGTAAGCACATACCAGGGGCTTTTGTAATATAACACAGCAGATGAAAATGATCCTTGCTCACTATATGTATGGATACATGTCTTGAGGCATATTTTCTACTTTTCATACTTAAGGTTTGAAATAAAACAGGTCCCCAAAAAAATTATAGTACCCCATGGCCAAACAAAATTATAGAAAATGGACCAAATTTAGAAAAAAAGTCAAATGGGCACAAGCAGAAATCAATGTCTCAGACACCAGCAGTAACTCCGTGACTTCAAAGATTGCACAGAACATGAAACTCATGGCAACAGAGAAGAAATCTCCCAAAGTCAAGGTCCGTGAGACTGGGATATCCCAAGTGTATCAGGACCAATGCTAGATACAAATGCTCTCTATCCAACATGACTTTCTCTGCAGCTTCAGGATGAAGCCCAGGCCACTGAATGTCCTTTAGGAACAAATCCTATCATTTCTCACAAAGGACAAGTTATGTAACTGCCGAGGTTGGACCAGTAACAGCAAGGAGTAACCCAAGGTAGTTTCTCTGTCTAATAACAGGGACTGCATCATTTATACCATGGCAGTGCACATTTTCTTAACAGAAAGCAACTTAAGGGGCATAAGGACTTCCTTGTCTCATGCCTTCTGAGTACAGCGGAGGCATGGCAGATGCAGGAGATGGGGAAGTTGACCTGGGGAAGATGCGGCTGAAGCAGCTGGTTCCATGGCTTTGGCAGGCCCTTGTTGCATCCAGTCACCTAATACCTCTTGTCGCTCTAGTGCTTTATTGATTTATGACTTCCCAAACTAATCAGCACTCCATACTAGAGACCAAGCATTCAGGCACATGAGGAATTGTAAGGCCTTTCACATCAAACCTTGAGGACTTTTTTCAACTCTTAGCTAAGCCCCAAGTTAAAAGAATGACAGACTCAGGAACTCGGAGCTGACTTAGACTAGGAACTTGAGTCTGGACTACTGTGGTTGGAACTGCTTCAGTGGCTTTTTCACTGTGCCTGTAAGTTCTCTAAGAACTCACTAGGATAAACATCATCACCTTTTCACTCCTGATATTCAGTTTTTTTCCTTAAATTCGTATGGATGGATCTAAATGGTGATAGACCTCATTGAACAGAGCAGTGTGGTGCGTTGTCTTTAATTGAGATGGCATGGTTTTGTTTTGTGGTGGATGGGACATGGCTATTCAGGAAGGTCATCAAGAGAATAGGTGACATGTGGGGCTCAAAATAGCTTGGAGAATGTAATCATACTGGGGGTGTTGACAGTGCACACCATAGTGAGGCTTACTTTCTGAAATTATCTCCTAGTAGGGAATACTTAAAATCAGAAAAGAATATTTTGTAAATCTCAAAGTATCATGCTCATTTAAGATGCGAATTAAGCGTGGTTTAAAATAAGAAACTAATTTGAAAGAACAAATTAAATCAAACACCATTCAAAAGATATAGATAAAAACCTACAATTCAGGAAAGAATCACAAACTCTTTTGGTCTAATCAGATCAACATGTCTGTTTCCAAGTGATCAAAAATAACCTTGTGAACGTGACGCAAATTCTGAATCTAAATTCCCTGAAGCCAAGAAGTGAACACCTTCTCTGCAGTGTAAGGCAAGACTCAGACTGGCCAATGCCATCAATGGGTAGGGTCTGCAAGACCTAACAATGTGTCCATTGAGGTCATTGCAATGGCTCAATCATGCTCTTCAGAACAAAAAGAATTTTTTTCCTTGTGTCTCCCAAAACTGCATTTCTCTCTTCCTGACAGTGGCCCAATCCTTGAAAAGAAGCAACATCAGTTCCATAAGTCCTACACTCACACTCTGGCTCACAATGCACAGGAAAGGCATGAATGGAGACCTGGGAATATGAATCTCAAGCCTGCTTGCATGGCTGCTCCGAGTTCCATTTCCTGTAATGACTCAATTTCTCCTTCTGAGTTCTACTACCCGGCTCTTTCACAACTTCCCCAGATAGCACCCCCTATAGAAACCAGAAATTCAGAGATGATGAGATAGTGCTAGACCTCTATCATTAGAACTTTTGGGAGAACATTTTGACTCTAAAGCAAACAGCAGTAACACCAAGAATGCACTCAATGAGCTTTCTGCTGACCTGAGTAAGAGATGTGTTATTCACTGGAGAGCGAACACACGGGCTTCGTCAATATTGCTTTCACCTAGACCCTCAAATTCTCTAGTGACTCTGGCTGCTGCAGACCTCCTGGTTTCTATACTCATGATAGTCAGTCTCTTTTTATTAAACTCCCAATTATGGGAATCATAGGCATGGTAGCCTGTCCTGGACACTGTGATGCCATTAGAAAACGTGTTGTCTCTCAAGATTTCCAGCCATATTTTGTCTCACGTGTGGCATGGTGGCAGGTGAAGAGTCTTACAATGATAAGGGAATTGATCAGACCAGGGAAATGCTGTGGGAAGTAACACAGCTGGTGAGTTGTTGAATGCTTTAATTTTATAGCTAATATGTACTGACAACAGCTTTAAGGTTTCAAAATAAACCAGTGTACAAAATGGCAAAGGTAAATACATAGATAGTAGAAAATAGTTGGTAATAAAAAGAGAAAAGTTGAGGTAAATGTAGAAAGTAAAGAAAAACAAGAAAAGAGAAAAAAATAAAAATCTGCTCTGTGGTACCAGAGTTCTCCATAAGATTCTTCCTTCCTAAACTGCTGTCTCTTTTACAAAGACTCCTCCCTCCTGTCTCCCTGCACCCCAGACCCTGCCAACACACTCTGCTGTCTGCTTTGGTCTCAACCACCCCAGTCTCTTCATGAGCAGAAATCAGTGGGAAAGCTTCGTCTAGGTTGCCAGATAGCTTAACGTTCATATCCTACAGATGGCTGACGCCTGCCTGTGGCAAAGTGCCTTGCAAAGAGCATATCAAATACAAATGCTAATTTTGTCGTCCAAGTACATCATTTTCTTGGAACTCCATTTCCCAGTCCTTGTTTTCCCTTACCTGGATGTTGTATATTCCTTGCTTCGGGTAGGAAGGCAGCAAGAAATCCTTTCAAACAGCTTCTTGATTTTCCCTCTCATGCCCTTACAGCCCCTTCTGGTGGGCTTGTTGGCAGCTATGGGTGCTTTCTGGAGCTGCTCTTCTGGAGATTTTGGTGGTAACGCCCTCCTCATAACGTCTTCGACTATATCATAGTCGTTTTCATGCTGGGAAGGGGATGGAGGGGCCGCAGCATAAAGGATATCCCGTGTGTTCAGGCTGGTGATGTCGGAACTGGTGGTGTTGTTCTGTGTGATGTCAGGAACATCTCCTTCAAGATCTTTTTGTTCGCTGATGTCTTCCACGGACTCGAACACATCTACATTTGTGTTAGTATAAGTGATATACTCCATCTTAGCCGACTCAGATGATTTTTTTGCAGCATTTTCTGCCTTCATATCAGCACCCTGAGGGGCAGAATTCGCAGGTGAGTTAAGATCTGATGTATAAATCAGGGGAGCTGGACTTAGAGAAGCCCTTGCTAGATTTTTCATTTATCTCCTGGCCTATCTTTACCTCGGGTTCTGTCAGGAAAGTTGGCAGGGCCAGCTCACTCCATCTTCGCCTCAGGGGAAATCGAGGGAGGGTGAGACGATGGGAAAGCCTCCTGGAGTAGCAGACCTGTGGATGATATTTGCTTTTCCACCTGTAGATATGATGTTTCTGAAACAATAAGTCGTTTTTGGCTAAGGTCTCATAAAATCTATTTGGCACAATTGTGTCGAAATTCTCTTCGGCAATGATGTGAGTCAGTGAGCAGGTTGCGTTTACAAGACTTGAAAGGGAGTACTCCGAAGCTGATTTTCGGTGTGCTTGCAAACTGTCATCAGTGAAATTGACAAAAAATACTTTATCTGCTATGTCCTCCATCTTTTTTGGTGGGGAATGGCTCTGCAACAAGATGCTAGAAATAAAAAAAAAAGCAAAATCAGCACTAGGAGACAAAGTTATAACTATCAGTTTGTACGTCAAGAAATCAAAAGTCTCACAATGATGCATCTCAGTGGTCAAAGATACAAAAAACCAAACAAACAAAGCACAACATTCCAACCTCAAGACTGTTATGAGAAAGTGTGAAAAAGAACAGAGCTAGAGATAACTTGGCAGTTGAAACAAAGAGCTGGTCCTTTGAAAGGATGAACAAATCTGAAAACCCTTGACATGAACCCCCAAAGGAAGACACATATTGTTGAAATGTGAGACAGGAAAGAGATGAGTAAGATCCATGGGAACTCTAGGAGCTAAGACAAAACCTTGTACTCCAAAGTGTTGACAATCCTCAAAGAAAGAGATTGCTAAATTCATGGACCAGACACAAACAGAGATATAAGACGTTACCGAATATGCACCACCAGCTGCCTTCCCACTGCTGCACCTGGGTATGATGATGAATTGAGGAGCTCATGAAATGTGCTAAGATCCACATGAGTACAAGATTGAAAGAGAATAAGTCTCTTAGTATAAGGACAGCCCAGGACCAAAGATTGCATAAAGGAACATACCTGCTGTCTTTAAAAACAATGGAGATCAATGATCCTCAAGCTGCGTCACCAGAGACAAAAAAGATCGTTCAAAACATTCTAAGATGGCAGAAGTACCCTGATGCCAAAACAATGAATGCACACATACACACACATGCACATTTGATGGTGCAAACACACAAACACCGATACACAGACACACATACACACACACTACTACACACACTCACAAAATGTATAATGTAATGTTCTTAATGTCCATCATCTGAAATAAGATTCCCTGTTCAACACTGTTTAAGAACACATAAGCGATACCTCATGTTCTCATGGCTTCAGCAAGGAACACTAGTGGTTAATCCACACAAAAACGGATCATCAGTTAACAGATAAGTATAGTGGGAAGAACCCAAGCTCTTCCATAAGAATGAAATGTTGTAGTTTTCTGAAATACACATGGACACAGCATTGGATGTACTGTGCAAGCTCCAGAGATATCCTGAGCCTAACTAGAGCCGTGGATGTGTTTGTGGATTCTTAAAAGGGGAGTGCAGTAAACACATGCCAGGGGCTTTTGTAATATAACACAGCAGATGAAAATGATTTTTGCTCACTATTTGTATGGATATATGTCTCAAGGCATATTTTCTACTTTTCATAGATAAGGTTTGAAATAAAACAATAAGCCCCCAAAGAAATTATAGTACCACATGGCCAAATAAAATTATAGTGAAGGGACCAAATTTAGAAAAAAAGTCAAATGGGCACAAGCAGAAATCAATGTCTCAGACACCAGCAGTGACTCGGTGACTTCAGAGATTGCACAGAACATAAAACTCATGGCAACAGAGAGGAAAACTCCCAATGTCAAGGTCTGTGAGTCTGGGATATCCCAAGTGTATCAGGACCAATGCTAGATACAAATTCTCTCTATCCAACATGACTTTCTCTGCAGCTTCAGGATGAAGCCCAGGCCACTGAATATCCTTTAGGAACAAATTCTATCATTTCTCACAAAGGACAAGTTATGTAACTGCCGAGGTTGGACCAGTAACAGCAAGGAGTAACCCAAGGTAGTTTCTCTGTCTAATAACAGGGACTGCATCATTTATACCATGGCAGTGCACATTTCTTTAACAGATTACAACTTAAGTGGCATAAGGTCTCCCATGTCTCATGCTCTCTGAATATAGGGGAGGCATGTCAGATGGAGGAACTGGGAAGTTGGCCTGGAGAAGATGAGGCTGAAGCAGCTGGTTCATGGCTTTGGCAGGCCCTTGTTGCATCCAGTCACCTAATTCTTCTTGCTGCTCTCCAGTGCTTTAAGGTTTTCTGTCTTCCCAAACCAATCAGCACTCCATACTACAGACTAAGCATTCAGGCACATATGGAAGTGTGAGGCCTTTCACATCAAACCTTGAGGATGTATTCCCCCAGTCTTTGGTTAGCACCATAGTCAGAAAAGGACAGAATCAGAAACTCTGAGTTGACCTAGACTAGGGACTTGGGTCTGGACTACTGAAGGTCAGAAGTGCTTCAGTGGCTTTTTCACAGTGCCTATAAGTTCTCTAAGAACTCTCTAGGATAGACGTCATGACCTCTCCACTCCAGATATTCAATTTTTTTCTTACCGTTACATGGATGGACTCTAAAAGATGGTAAGCCTCATTGAACATAGCATTGTGGTGGGTTGTCCATAATTGAGATCGCATGGTTTTGTTTTGTGGTGGATGGGACATGGCTATTCAACAAGGCCATTGAGAAAATAGGTGACATTTGGAGCTCAACAAAGCTTGGAGGATGTAATCAAACTGGGGTATATTCACAGTGCACACCATTGTGAAGCTAACTTTCTGCAATTATCTCCTACTAATATTTTAAAAATGTCAACGAATCATGCTCATTTAAGATAAAAAAAATTAGAGGTGGTTTAAACCAAGACTAATTTGAAAGAACAAATTAATTCAAACACCATTCAAAAGATATAGATAAAAATCAACAATTCAGGAAAGAATCACAAACTCTTTTGGTCTAATCAGATCAACATGTCTGTTTCCAAGTGATCAAAAATAACCATGTGAACATGATGCAAATTCTGAGTCCAAATTCCCTAAAGCTAACAAGGCAACACCTTCTCTGCAATGTAAGGCAAGACTCAGACTGGCCAATGCCTTCAATGGGCAGGGTCTGCAAGACCTAACAATGTGTCCATTGAGGTCATTGCAATGGCTCAATCATGCTCTTCAGAACAAAAAGAATTTTTTTCCTTGTGTCTCCCAAAACTGCATTTCTTTCTTCCTGACAGTGGCCCAATCCTTGAAAAGAAGCAACATCAGTTCCATAAGTCCTACACTCACACTCTGGCTCACAATGCACAGGAAAGGCATGAATGGAGACCTGGGAATGTGAATCTCAAGCATGCTTGCATGGCTGCTCCGAGTTCCATTTCCTGTAATGACTCAATTTCTCCTTCTGAGTTCTACTACCCGGCTCTTTCACAACTTCCCCAGATAGCACCCCCTATAGAAACCAGAAATTCAGAGATGATGAGATAGTGCTAGACCTCTATCATTAGAACTTTTGGGAGAACATTTTGACTCTAAAGCAAACAGCAGTAACACCAAGAATGCACTCAATGAGCTTTCTGCTGACCTGAGTAAGAGATGTGTTATTCACTGGAGAGCGAACACACGGGCTTCGTCAATATTGCTTTCACCTAGACCCTCAAATTCTCTAGTGACTCTGGCTGCTGCAGACCTCCTGGTTTCTATACTCATGATAGTCAGTCTCTTTTTATTAAACTCCCAATTATGGGAATCATAGGCATGGTAGCCTGTCCTGGACACTGTGATGCCATTAGAAAACGTGTTGTCTCTCAAGATTTCCAGCCATATTTTGTCTCACGTGTGGCATGGTGGCAGGTGAAGAGTCTTACAATGATAAGGGAATTGATCAGACCAGGGAAATGCTGTGGGAAGTAACACAGCTGGTGAGTTGTTGAATGCTTTAATTTTATAGCTAATATGTACTGACAACAGCTTTAAGGTTTCAAAATAAACCAGTGTACAAAATGGCAAAGGTAAATACATAGATAGTAGAAAATAGTTGGTAATAAAAAGAGAAAAGTTGAGGTAAATGTAGAAAGTAAAGAAAAACAAGAAAAGAGAAAAAAATAAAAATCTGCTCTGTGGTACCAGAGCTCTCCATAAGATTCTTCCTTCCTAAACTGCTGTCTCTTTTACAAAGACTCCTCCCTCCTGTCTCCCTGCACCCCAGACCCTGCCAACACACTCTGCTGTCTGCTTTGGTCTCAACCACCCCAGTCTCTTCATGAGCAGAAATCAGTGGGAAAGCTTCTTCTAGGTTGCCAGATACCTTAACGTTCATATCCTACAGATGGCTGACGCCTGCCTGTGGCAAAGTGCCTTGCAAAGAGCATATCAAATACAAATGCTAATTTTGTCGTCCAAGTACATCATTTTCTTGGAACTCCATTTCCCAGTCCTTGTTTTCCCTTACCTGGATGTTGTATATTCCTTGCTTCGGGTAGGAAGGCAGCAAGAAATCCTTTCAAACAGCTTCTTGATTTTCCCTCTCATGCCCTTACAGCCCCTTCTGGTGGGCTTGTTGGCAGCTATGGGTGCTTTCTGGAGCTGCTCTTCTGGAGATTTTGGTGGTAACGCCCTCCTCATAACGTCTTCGACTATATCATAGTCGTTTTCATGCTGGGAAGGGGATGGAGGGGCCGCAGCATAAAGGATATCCCGTGTGTTCAGGCTGGTGATGTCGGAACTGGTGGTGTTGTTCTGTGTGATGTCAGGAACATCTCCTTCAAGATCTTTTTGTTCGCTGATGTCTTCCACGGACTCGAACACATCTACATTTGTGTTAGTATAAGTGATATACTCCATCTTAGCCGACTCAGATGATTTTTTTGCAGCATTTTCTGCCTTCATATCAGCACCCTGAGGGGCAGAATTCGCAGGTGAGTTAAGATCTGATGTATAAATCAGGGGAGCTGGACTTAGAGAAGCCCTTGCTAGATTTTTCATTTATCTCCTGGCCTATCTTTACCTCGGGTTCTGTCAGGAAAGTTGGCAGGGCCAGCTCACTCCATCTTCGCCTCAGGGGAAATCGAGGGAGGGTGAGACGATGGGAAAGCCTCCTGGAGTAGCAGACCTGTGGATGATATTTGCTTTTCCACCTGTAGATATGATGTTTCTGAAACAATAAGTCGTTTTTGGCTAAGGTCTCATAAAATCTATTTGGCACAATTGTGTCGAAATTCTCTTCGGCAATGATGTGAGTCAGTGAGCAGGTTGCGTTTACAAGACTTGAAAGGGAGTACTCCGAAGCTGATTTTCGGTGTGCTTGCAAACTGTCATCAGTGAAATTGACAAAAAATACTTTATCTGCTATGTCCTCCATCTTTTTTGGTGGGGAATGGCTCTGCAACAAGATGCTAGAAATAAAAAAAAAAGCAAAATCAGCACTAGGAGACAAAGTTATAACTATCAGTTTGTACGTCAAGAAATCAAAAGTCTCACAATGATGCATCTCAGTGGTCAAAGATACAAAAAACCAAACAAACAAAGCACAACATTCCAACCTCAAGACTGTTATGAGAAAGTGTGAAAAAGAACAGAGCTAGAGATAACTTGGCAGTTGAAACAAAGAGCTGGTCCTTTGAAAGGATGAACAAATCTGAAAACCCTTGACATGAACCCCCAAAGGAAGACACATATTGTTGAAATGTGAGACAGGAAAGAGATGAGTAAGATCCATGGGAACTCTAGGAGCTAAGACAAAACCTTGTACTCCAAAGTGTTGACAATCCTCAAAGAAAGAGATTGCTAAATTCATGGACCAGACACAAACAGAGATATAAGACGTTACCGAATATGCACCACCAGCTGCCTTCCCACTGCTGCACCTGGGTATGATGATGAATTGAGGAGCTCATGAAATGTGCTAAGATCCACATGAGTACAAGATTGAAAGAGAATAAGTCTCTTAGTATAAGGACAGCCCAGGACCAAAGATTGCATAAAGGAACATACCTGCTGTCTTTAAAAACAATGGAGATCAATGATCCTCAAGCTGCATCACCAGAGACAAAAAAGATCGTTCAAAACATTCTAAGATGGCAGAAGTACCCTGATGCCAAAACAATGAATGCACACATACACACACATGCACATTTGATGGTGCAAACACACAAACACCGATACACAGACACACATACACACACACTACTACACACACTCACAAAATGTATAATGTAATGTTCTTAATGTCCATCATCTGAAATAAGATTCCCTGTTCAACACTGTTTAAGAACACATAAGCGATACCTCATGTTCTCATGGCTTCAGCAAGGAACACTAGTGGTTAATCCACACAAAAACGGATCATCAGTTAACAGATAAGTATAGTGGGAAGAACCCAAGCTCTTCCATAAGAATGAAATGTTGTAGTTTTCTGAAATACACATGGACACAGCATTGGATGTACTGTGCAAGCTCCAGAGATATCCTGAGCCTAACTAGAGCCGTGGATGTGTTTGTGGATTCTTAAAAGGGGAGTGCAGTAAACACATGCCAGGGGCTTTTGTAATATAACACAGCAGATGAAAATGATTTTTGCTCACTATTTGTATGGATATATGTCTCAAGGCATATTTTCTACTTTTCATAGATAAGGTTTGAAATAAAACAATAAGCCCCCAAAGAAATTATAGTACCACATGGCCAAATAAAATTATAGTGAAGGGACCAAATTTAGAAAAAAAGTCAAATGGGCACAAGCAGAAATCAATGTCTCAGACACCAGCAGTGACTCGGTGACTTCAGAGATTGCACAGAACATAAAACTCATGGCAACAGAGAGGAAAACTCCCAATGTCAAGGTCTGTGAGTCTGGGATATCCCAAGTGTATCAGGACCAATGCTAGATACAAATTCTCTCTATCCAACATGACTTTCTCTGCAGCTTCAGGATGAAGCCCAGGCCACTGAATATCCTTTAGGAACAAATTCTATCATTTCTCACAAAGGACAAGTTATGTAACTGCCGAGGTTGGACCAGTAACAGCAAGGAGTAACCCAAGGTAGTTTCTCTGTCTAATAACAGGGACTGCATCATTTATACCATGGCAGTGCACATTTCTTTAACAGATTACAACTTAAGTGGCATAAGGTCTCCCATGTCTCATGCCCTCTGAATATAGGGGAGGCATGTCAGATGGAGGAACTGGGAAGTTGGCCTGGAGAAGATGAGGCTGAAGCAGCTGGTTCATGGCTTTGGCAGGCCCTTGTTGCATCCAGTCACCTAATTCTTCTTGCTGCTCTCCAGTGCTTTAAGGTTTTCTGTCTTCCCAAACCAATCAGCACTCCATACTACAGACTAAGCATTCAGGCACATATGGAAGTGTGAGGCCTTTCACATCAAACCTTGAGGATGTATTCCCCCAGTCTTTGGTTAGCACCATAGTCAGAAAAGGACAGAATCAGAAACTCTGAGTTGACCTAGACTAGGGACTTGGGTCTGGACTACTGAAGGTCAGAAGTGCTTCAGTGGCTTTTTCACAGTGCCTATAAGTTCTCTAAGAACTCTCTAGGATAGACGTCATGACCTCTCCACTCCAGATATTCAATTTTTTTCTTACCGTTACATGGATGGACTCTAAAAGATGGTAAGCCTCATTGAACATAGCATTGTGGTGGGTTGTCCATAATTGAGATCGCATGGTTTTGTTTTGTGGTGGATGGGACATGGCTATTCAACAAGGCCATTGAGAAAATAGGTGACATTTGGAGCTCAACAAAGCTTGGAGGATGTAATCAAACTGGGGTATATTCACAGTGCACACCATTGTGAAGCTAACTTTCTGCAATTATCTCCTACTAATATTTTAAAAATGTCAACGAATCATGCTCATTTAAGATAAAAAAAATTAGAGGTGGTTTAAACCAAGACTAATTTGAAAGAACAAATTAATTCAAACACCATTCAAAAGATATAGATAAAAATCAACAATTCAGGAAAGAATCACAAACTCTTTTGGTCTAATCAGATCAACATGTCTGTTTCCAAGTGATCAAAAATAACCATGTGAACATGATGCAAATTCTGAGTCCAAATTCCCTAAAGCTAACAAGGCAACACCTTCTCTGCAATGTAAGGCAAGACTCAGACTGGCCAATGCCTTCAATGGGCAGGGTCTGCAAGACCTAACAATGTGTCCATTGAGGTCATTGCAATGGCTCAATCATGCTCTTCAGAACAAAAAGAATTTTTTTCCTTGTGTCTCCCAAAACTGCATTTCTTTCTTCCTGACAGTGGCCCAATCCTTGAAAAGAAGCAACATCAGTTCCATAAGTCCTACACTCACACTCTGGCTCACAATGCACAGGAAAGGCATGAATGGAGACCTGGGAATGTGAATCTCAAGCATGCTTGCATGGCTGCTCCGAGTTCCATTTCCTGTAATGACTCAATTTCTCCTTCTGAGTTCTACTACCCGGCTCTTTCACAACTTCCCCAGATAGCACCCCCTATAGAAACCAGAAATTCAGAGATGATGAGATAGTGCTAGACCTCTATCATTAGAACTTTTGGGAGAACATTTTGACTCTAAAGCAAACAGCAGTAACACCAAGAATGCACTCAATGAGCTTTCTGCTGACCTGAGTAAGAGATGTGTTATTCACTGGAGAGCGAACACACGGGCTTCGTCAATATTGCTTTCACCTAGACCCTCAAATTCTCTAGTGACTCTGGCTGCTGCAGACCTCCTGGAATCTATACTCATGATAGTCAGTCTCTTTTTATTAAACTCCCAATTATGGGAATCATAGGCATGGTAGCCTGTCCTGGACACTGTGATGCCATTAGAAAACGTGTTGTCTCTCAAGATTTCCAGCCATATTTTGTCTCACGTGTGGCATGGTGGCAGGTGAAGAGTCTTACAATGATAAGGGAATTGATCAGACCAGGGAAATGCTGTGGGAAGTAACACAGCTGGTGAGCTGTTGAATGCTTTAATTTTATAGCTAATATGTACTGACAACAGCTTTAAGGTTTCAAAATAAACCAGTGTACAAAATGGCAAAGGTAAATACATAGATAGTAGAAAATAGTTGGTAATAAAAAGAGAAAAGTTGAGGTAAATGTAGAAAGTAAAGAAAAACAAGAAAAGAGAAAAAAATAAAAATCTGCTCTGTGGTACCAGAGTTCTCCATAAGATTCTTCCTTCCTAAACTGCTGTCTCTTTTACAAAGACTCCTCCCTCCTGTCTCCCTGCACCCCAGACCCTGCCAACACACTCTGCTGTCTGCTTTGGTCTCAACCACCCCAGTCTCTTCATGAGCAGAAATCAGTGGGAAAGCTTCTTCTAGGTTGCCAGATACCTTAACGTTCATATCCTACAGATGGCTGACGCCTGCCTGTGGCAAAGTGCCTTGCAAAGAGCATATCAAATACAAATGCTAATTTTGTCGTCCAAGTACATCATTTTCTTGGAACTCCATTTCCCAGTCCTTGTTTTCCCTTACCTGGATGTTGTATATTCCTTGCTTCGGGTAGGAAGGCAGCAAGAAATCCTTTCAAACAGCTTCTTGATTTTCCCTCTCATGCCCTTACAGCCCCTTCTGGTGGGCTTGTTGGCAGCTATGGGTGCTTTCTGGAGCTGCTCTTCTGGAGATTTTGGTGGTAACGCCCTCCTCATAACGTCTTCGACTATATCATAGTCGTTTTCATGCTGGGAAGGGGATGGAGGGGCCGCAGCATAAAGGATATCCCGTGTGTTCAGGCTGGTGATGTCGGAACTGGTGGTGTTGTTCTGTGTGATGTCAGGAACATCTCCTTCAAGATCTTTTTGTTCGCTGATGTCTTCCACGGACTCGAACACATCTACATTTGTGTTAGTATAAGTGATATACTCCATCTTAGCCGACTCAGATGATTTTTTTGCAGCATTTTCTGCCTTCATATCAGCACCCTGAGGGGCAGAATTCGCAGGTGAGTTAAGATCTGATGTATAAATCAGGGGAGCTGGACTTAGAGAAGCCCTTGCTAGATTTTTCATTTATCTCCTGGCCTATCTTTACCTCGGGTTCTGTCAGGAAAGTTGGCAGGGCCAGCTCACTCCATCTTCGCCTCAGGGGAAATCGAGGGAGGGTGAGACGATGGGAAAGCCTCCTGGAGTAGCAGACCTGTGGATGATATTTGCTTTTCCACCTGTAGATATGATGTTTCTGAAACAATAAGTCGTTTTTGGCTAAGGTCTCATAAAATCTATTTGGCACAATTGTGTCGAAATTCTCTTCGGCAATGATGTGAGTCAGTGAGCAGGTTGCGTTTACAAGACTTGAAAGGGAGTACTCCGAAGCTGATTTTCGGTGTGCTTGCAAACTGTCATCAGTGAAATTGACAGAAAATACTTTATCTGCTATGTCCTCCATCTTTTTTGGTGGGGAATGGCTCTGCAACAAGATGCTAGAAATAAAAAAAAAAGCAAAATCAGCACTAGGAGACAAAGTTATAACTATCAGTTTGTACGTCAAGAAATCAAAAGTCTCACAATGATGCATCTCAGTGGTCAAAGATACAAAAAACCAAACAAACAAAGCACAACATTCCAACCTCAAGACTGTTATGAGAAAGTGTGAAAAAGAACAGAGCTAGAGATAACTTGGCAGTTGAAACAAAGAGCTGGTCCTTTGAAAGGATGAACAAATCTGAAAACCCTTGACATGAACCCCCAAAGGAAGACACATATTGTTGAAATGTGAGACAGGAAAGAGATGAGTAAGATCCATGGGAACTCTAGGAGCTAAGACAAAACCTTGTACTCCAAAGTGTTGACAATCCTCAAAGAAAGAGATTGCTAAATTCATGGACCAGACACAAACAGAGATATAAGACGTTACCGAATATGCACCACCAGCTGCCTTCCCACTGCTGCACCTGGGTATGATGATGAATTGAGGAGCTCATGAAATGTGCTAAGATCCATATGAGCACAAAATTGAAAGAGAATAAGTCTCTTAGTATAAGGACAGCCCAGGACCAAAGATTGCATAAAGGAACATACCTGCTGTCTTTAAAAACAATGGAGATCAATGATCCTCAAGCTGCGTCACCAGAGACAAAAAAGATCGTTCAAAACATTCTAAGATGGCAGAAGTACCCTGATGCCAAAACAATGAATGCACACATACACACACATGCACATTTGAGGGTGCAAATACACAAACACAGATACACAGACACACATACACACACACTACTACACACACTCACAAAATGTATAATATAATGTTCTTTTTTTCTTTTTTTATTGATAAAAGGAGAATAAAAACAAAACAAAACAAATTTCCACCTCCTCCCAGCCTCCCATTTCCCTCCCCCTCCCACCACTCCTCTCCCCTTCCCTTCTCCAGTCCAAAGAGCAGTCAGGGTTCCCTGCCCTGTGGTAAGTCCTAGGTCCTCCCCCCTCTGTCCATATCTAGGAAGGTGAACATCCAAACTGGCTAGGCTCCCACCAAGCCAGCACATTAAGTAGGATCAAAACCCAGTGCCATTGTCCTTGGCGTCTCATCAGCCCTCATTGTTCGCCATGTTCAGAGAGTCCAGTTTTATCCCATGCTTTTTCAGTCACAGTCCAGCTGGCCTTGGTGAGCTCCCAATAGATCAGCTCCACTGTCTCAGTGGGTGGGTGCACCCCTCGTCGTCCTGACTTCTTTGCTCATGTTCTCCCTCCATCTGCTCCTCATTGGGACCTTGGGAGCTCAGTCCAGTGCTCCCGTGTTGGTCTCTGTCTCTATCTCCATCCATCACCAGATGAAGGTTCTATGATGATATGCATCAGTATTGCTCTAGGATAGGGTCATTTCAGGTTCCCTATCCTCAGCTGCCCAAGGAACTAACTGGGGACCTCAGCTTGGGCACCTGGGAGCCCCTCTAGAGTCAAGTCTCTTGCCCACCCTAAAGTGGCTCCCTTAACTAAGAATTGTGGTTCTGTGCTCCCCTATCCAACCTTCCTTTATCCCAATCCTGCTGTTTCCCCACGTCCCCCCTCCTTCCCTTCTGCCTTTTCTCTCCCCATCTTCCCTTACCCCCATCCCACCCCACCCCCAAGATCCCAATTTTCTCCCCGGCAATTTTGTCTACTTCCCTTAGCCAAGAGGATACTTGACGAATATCTTGCATATCATCATAGAACCTTCATCTGGTGATGGATGGAGATAGAGACAGAGACCCACACTAGAGCACGGGATTGAGCTCCCAAGGTCCCAATGAAGACCAGAAAGAGGGAGAACATGAGCAAAGAAGTCAGGACCACAAGGGGTGCACCTACCCACAGAGCCAGTGGAGCTGATCTATTGGGAGCTCACCAAGGCCAGCTTGACTGGGACTGAAAAAGCATGGGATAAAACCGGACTCTCTGAATATGGTGGACAATGAGGGCTGTTGAGAAGCCAAGGACAATGGCACTGGGTTTTGATCCTACTTCATGTTTTGGTTTTGTGGGAGCCTAGCCAGTTTGGATGTTCACCTTACTAGACCAGGATGGAGGGGGAAGGACCTTGGACTTTCCACAGGGCAGGGAACCCTGATTGCTCTTCAGACTGGAGAGGGAGGGAGAGAGGATTGGGGGGAGGGGGAGGGGGAGAGGAGTGGGAGGCTGGGAGGAGGCGGAAATTTTTTTTCAATAAAAAAAAAAAAGAAAAAAAATTCTAAGATGTTTTGACCCTTATGTCAAAACAATGAATGCACACATACACACACATGCACATTTGAGAGTGCAAACACACAAACACAGATACACAGACACAGACACACACACACTACTCCACACACTCACAAAATGTATAATGTAATGTTCTTGATGTCCATCATCTGAAATAAGATTACCTGTTCAACACTGTTTAAGAACACATAAGAGATACCTCATGTACCTTGTGTTAGTGTAAGTGATGTCCTCCATCTTAGCCAATTCAGATGATTTTGTTGCAGCATTTTCTGCCTTCATATCAGCATCCTGAGGGGCAGAATTCGCAGGTGAGTTAAGATCTGATGTATAAATCAGGGGAGCTGGACTTAGAGAAGCCCTTGCTAGATTTTTCATTTATCCCCTGGCCTATCTTTACCTCGGGTTCTGTCAGGAAAGTTGGCAGGGCCAGCTCACTCCATCTTCGCCTCAGGGGAAATCGAGGGAGGGTGAGACGATGGGAAAGCCTCCTGGAGTAGCAGACCTGTGGATGATATTTGCTTTTCCACCTGTAGATATGATGTTTCTGAAACAATAAGTCGTTTTTGGCTAAGGTCTCATAAAATCTATTTGGCACAATTGTGTCGAAATTCTCTTCGGCAATGATGTGAGTCAGTGAGCAGGTTGCGTTTACAAGACTTGAAAGGGAGTACTCCGAAGCTGATTTTCGGTGTGCTTGCAAACTGTCATCAGTGAAATTGACAGAAAATACTTTATCTGCTATGTCCTCCATCTTTTTTGGTGGGGAATGGCTCTGCAACAAGATGCTAGAAATAAAAAAAAAGCAAAATCAGCACTAGGAGACAAAGTTATAACTATCAGTTTGTACGTCAAGAAATCAAAAGTCTCACAATGATGCATCTCAGTGGTCAAATATACAAAAAACAAACAAAACACAACCTTCCAACCTCAAAACTGTTATGAGAAAGTGTAACAAAGAACAGAGCTAGAGATAACTTGGCAGTTGAAACAAAGAGCTGGTCCTTTGAAAGGATGAACAAATCTGACAACCCTTGACATGAACCCCCAAAGGAAGACACGCATTATTGGAAAGAGATGATAAGATACATAGGAACTCTAGAAGCTGTGAGAAAATTTTGTGTTGACAATTCTTAAAGAGATTGCTAAATTCACAAAGCCCCCACAAAAAGAAATACAATAGTAACGAATAATGGAACAGCAGCTGCCTCCCACTGCTGCACCTGGGTATGGTGATGTATTCAGGAGCTCATGAAATGTGCTAAGATCCATATGAGTACAAGATTGAAATAGAATAAGTCTCTTATTATAAGGACAGCCCAGGCCCAAAGATTGCATAAAGAAACATAACTGCTGTCTTTTAATACAATGGAGTTCATGATCCTCAAAAGCTGCTTCACCCAAGACAAAAAAGATTGTTCAAAACATTCTAAGATGGCAGAAGTACCCTGATGCCAAAACAATGAATGCACACACACACACACACACACACACACACACACACACACACACATACAAATTCGTGTACATTTGTGGGTTTACATACTCACACACAAACACAAACCCCGACACAGACACACTTACATGCACACTCTAATACACACAGTCAAAATGTATAATATAATGTCCTTGTTGCCCATCATCTGAAATGAGTTTCCCTATTCAACACTGTTCAATAACACATTAAAGATACCTCATGTTCTCAATATGTTCAGCAAGGAGTACAAGGGTTAGTCCACACAAAAACTGATCATCAGTTAACAGACAAGTTTAGCGGGAAGAGTCCATGTTCATCCACAACGAATGAAATGTTGTTTTCTGAAATACACATGGACACAGCTTCGGATGTACTGTGCAAGCTCCAGAGATGTTCTGAGGCTAAGTAGAGCCGTGGGTGTATTTGTGGATTCTTAAAAGGGGAGTGCAGTAAGCACATGCCAGGGGCTTTTGTAATAGAACACAGCAGATGAAAATGATCCTTGCTCACTATATGTATGGATACATGTCTTGAGGCATATTTTCTACTTTTCATACTTAAGGTTTGAAATAAAACAATAAGCCCCCAAAGAAATTATAGTACCCCATGGCCAAACAAAATTATAGAAAATGGACCAAATTTAGAAAAAAAGTCAAATGGGCACAAGCAGAAATCAATGTCTCAGACACCAGCAGTAACTCCGTGACTTCAAAGATTGCACAGAACATGAAACTCATGGCAACAGAGAAGAAATCTCCCAATGTCATGGTCCGTGAGACTGGGAAATCCCAAGTGTATCAGGACCAATGCTAGATACAAATGCTCTCTATCCAACATGACTTTCTCTGCAGCTTCAGGATGAAGCCCAGGCCACTGAATGTCCTTTAGGAACAAATCCTATCATTTCTCACAAAGGACAAGTTATGTAACTGCCGAGGTTGGACCAGTAACAGCAAGGAGTAACCCAAGGTAGTTTCTCTGCCTAATAACAGGGACTGCATCATTTATACCATGGCAGTGCACATTTTCTTAACAGAAAGCAACTTAAGGGGCATAAGGACTTCCTTGTCTCATGCCTTCTGAGTACAGCGGAGGCGTGGCAGATGCAGGAGATGGGGAAGTTGACCTGGGGAAGATGCGGCTGAAGCAGCTGGTTCCATTGCTTTGGCAGGCCCTTGTTGCATCCAGTCACCTAATACCTCTTGTCGCTCTAGTGCTTTATTGATTTATGACTTCCCAAACTAATCAGCACTTCATACTAGAGACCAAGCATTCAGGCACATGAGGAATTGTAAGGCCTTTCACATCAAACCTTGAGGACTTTTTTCAACTCTTAGCTAAGCCCCAAGTTAAAAGAATGACAGACTCAGGAACTCTGAGCTGACTTAGACTAGGGACTTGAGTCTGGACTACTGTGGTTGGAACTGCTTCAGTGGCTTTTTCACTGTGCCTGTAAGTTCTCTAAGAACTCACTAGGATAAACATCATCACCTTTTCACTCCTGATATTCAGTTTTTTTCCTTAAATTCGTATGGATGGATCTAAATGGTGATAGACCTCATTGAACAGAGCAGTGTGGTGCGTTGTCTTTAATTGAGATGGCATGGTTTTGTTTTGTGGTGGATGGGACATGGCTATTCAGGAAGGTCATCATGTGGGGCTCAAAAAAGCTTGGAGAATGTAATGATACTGGGGGTGTTGACAGTGCACACCATAGTGAGGCTTACTTTCTGAAATTATCTCCTAGTAGGGAATACTTAAAATCAGAAAAGAATATTTTATAAATCTCAAAGTATCATGCTCATTTAAGATGCGAATTAAGCGTGGTTTAAAATAAGAAACTAATTTGAAAGCACAAATTAAATCAAACACCATTCAAAAGATATAGATAAAAACCTACAATTCAGGAAAGAATCACAAACTCTTTTGGTCTAATCAGATCAACATGTCTGTTTCCATGTGATCAAAAATAACCTTGTGAATGTGACCCAAATTCTGAATCTAAATTCCCTGAAGCCAAGAATGAACACTTTCTCTGCAGTGTGAGGACAAGACTCAGAGTGGCCAATGCCTTCAATGGGCGGGGACTGCAAGACCTTACAATGTATCCAGTGAGGTCATTGCAAGGAAGCACTCATGCTATTCAGAACCATATAATTTTTCCTCCTTCTATCTCCCAGAATGGCATTTCTTTTTCCCTGGCCGTGACCAAAGTTTTGAGAAGAAACATCAGTTCCGTAAGTCCTACACTCATACTCTGGCTCACAATGCACAGGAAAGGCATGAATGGAGACTTGGGAAGGTGGATCTCAAGCATGCTTGCATGGCTGTTCTCGGTTTCATTTCCTGTAATGACCCAATTTTTCCTTCTGGTTTCTACCACCCAGCTGTTTCACAACTTCCCCAGATATCACCCCTTTGTTGAGACCAGGAATTCAGAGATATGTGATGGTGTTATAATCTCTGTCATACAAACTTTAATGAGAACATTTTGAGTATAAGGAGAATAGCAGTAACACCAAGAATAGACTCAGTGAGCTGCCTGCTGAACCGAGTTAGTGATGTGGTTATTCACTGGACAGTGAACACATGGGCTTTGTCAATATTGCTTTCACCTAGACCCTCAAATTCTCTAGTGACTCTGACCCCTGCAGACCTCTTTGTTTCTTTATTCATGCAAGTCAGTCTTTTTTTTTTTTTATTAAATCCCAGTTATGGGAATCATATGGTATCCCGTCCTAAACACTGTGATGCCATTAGGAAATGTGTTGTTCTTCAAGATGTCCAAACTCTTATTTTATTTTATGAGTGGGATGGTGCCAGAGGATGAGTCTTAAAATGATAAGGGAATTCATAAGGCCAATGAAATGCTGTGGGAAGTAGCAAAGATATTGAGTTGGTCCAAGTGCATGGTATAGTCAAACTATTTCTAAAGCCAATATGTACTGACAAAAGCTTTAGGTTTAGAAATAAACCAATGTACAAAATGGCTAAGATAAATGGGCATGTAGTAGAAAATGGTTGGTAATAAAAAGAGAAAATCTGAAGTAAATGCAGAAAGTAAATCTAAAACTACAAACAGTAAACCAAAGTGTATACCGCAACACCAACTGCTCCTCCACCCCAGTGCGCCAGGTAACAAACTCACTGTGTTAGGTCAGTGACGATCACTGATGTTCGATTCTAAAGATGGCTACTAATAAATAACGTTTCAGAACAAAATTCTGAGTCCCACTGCTTTGTACCCTACAAAGAGCTTCACTGCAGTATAAGGGACAAGGTCCAGGCCAAGCTGGTCCCTTATATGGGCTGGGGACTGTCTTTCCTCATAGTGGCTCCCTGTGAGGTCATACAAGCTGTGGACCAATCACAGCTATCCAGAATCCTTCACCCGTTTCTAGTTCTTTTCATGGCTCCTCCCAAATCTATGTCAAAATACAACTTCGAGAGGCAGAGGTTGTCTTGTATTATGCTTTCTGACTGCCAGGATCGGCTAAGTGTTGGGTTCAGCTTCTGGCCCTGACAGGAGAGTGTGAGGCAACTGTTATCACTGCATTGATAGTTTCCCAGGGATTTTAAAGACCAACCACCTCCAGCCAGGCCACACATCCCTGAATTCCCTAATTACTCAAACAGGACTGCCTAAGGGGCACAAGGGATCAAGCATATGACAGGAGAGGATATATCAAAGTCAACCCATGACAAAGACCTTTTACCCTCAATGGAAATAATAAATAAGGGGAAAGAAAACGATAGAATCAGGAAGATTTCTGGTTTCTTGGGTTATGGAGACTGGTTTTGATTAGTTATGTAGGGTTCTTTAATGGCCTCGAGAATTGTGACCTTTTCTTTTTTTTTTATTGATAAAAGGAGAATAAAAACAAAACAAAACAAAACAAATTTCCACTTCCTCCCAGCCTCCCATTTCCCTCCCCCTCCCACCACTCCTCTCCCTTTCCCTTCTCCAGTCCAAAGAGCAGTCAGGGTTCCCTGCCCTGTGGTAAGTCCTAGGTCCTCCCCCCTCTGTCCATATCTAGGAAGGTGAACATCCAAACTGGCTAGGCTCCCACCAAGCCAGCACATTAAGTAGGATCAAAACCCAGTGCCATTGTCCTTGGCATCTCATCAGCCCTCACTGTTCTCCATGTTCAGAGAGTCCAGTTTTATCCCATGCTTTTTCAGTCACAGTCCAGCTGGCCTTGGTGAGCTCCCAATAGATCAGCTCCACTGTCTCAGTGGGTGGGTGCACCCCTCGTGGTCCCGACTTCTTTGCTCATGTTCTCCCTCCTTCTGCTCCTCATTGGGACCTTGGGAGCTCAGTCCAGTGCTCCAGTGTTGGTCTCTGTCTCTATCTCCATCCATCACCAGATGAAGGTTCTATGATGATATGCAAGATATTCGTCAGTATTGCTCTAGGATAGGGTCATTTCAGGTTCCCTATCCTCAGCTGCCCAAGGAACTAACTGGGGACCTCAGCTTGGGCACCTGGGAGCCCCTCGAGGGTCAGGTCTCTTGCCAACCCTAAAGTGGCTCCCTTAACTAAGAATTGTGGTTCCGTGCTCCCCTGTCCAACCTTCCTTTATCCCACTCCTCCTGTTTCCCTAAGGCCCCACCTCCTTCCCTTCTACCTTTTCTCTCCCCATCTCCCCTTACCCCCATCCTACCCCACCCCCAAGATCCCAATTTTCTCCCCGGCAATTTTGTCTACTTCCCTTAGCCAAGAGGATAACTATATGTTTTTCCTTGGGTTCACCTTCTTACTTAGCTTCTTTAGATTCAACTATTGTAGACTCCGTGACCCTTATTTATGGCTAGAAACCAATTATGAGTGAGTACATCCCATGTTCATCTTTTTGGGCCTGGGATACCTCACTCAGGATAGTGTTTTCTATTTCCATCCATTTGCATGCAAAATTCGAGAAGTCAGTGTTTTTTACCGCAGCGTAGTACTCTAATGTGTACAAATTCCATACTTTCTTCATCCATTCTTCCATTGAAGGGCATCTAGGTTGTTTCCAGGTTCTGGCTATTACAAATAATACTGCTATGAACATAGTTGAACAAATGCTTTTGTCATATGATAGGGCATCTCTTGGGTATATTCCCAGGAGTGGTATTGCTGGGTCCAGGGGTAGGTTGATCCCGAATTTTCTGAGAAACCGAAACACTGACTTCTATAGTGGTTGCACAAGATTGCATTCCCACCAGCAATGGATGAGGGTACCCCTTCCTCCACAGCCTCTTCAGCAAAGGCTATCCTTGGTGTTTTTGACTTTAGCCATTCTGACAGGTGTAAGATGATATCTCAAAGTTGTTTTGATTTGCATTTCCCTGATTGCTAAGGAAGTTGAGCATGACCTTAAGTGTCTTTTGGCCATTTGAACTTCTGTTGAGAATTCTCTGTTCAGTTCAGTGCCCCATTTTTTAATTGGGTTAATTAGCATTTTAAAGTCTAGTTTCTTGAGTTCTCTATATATTTTGGAGATCAGACCTTTGTCTGTTGCGGGGTTGGTGAAGATCTTCTCCCAGTCAGTGGGTTGCCTTTGTGTCTTAGTGACAGTGTCCTTTGCTTTACAGAAGCTTCTCAGTTTTAGTAGGTCCCATTTATTCAATGTTGCCCTTAATGTCTGTGCTTCTGGGGTTATACATAGGAAGCGATCTCCTGTGCCCATCTGTTGTAGGGTATTTCCCACTTTCTCTTCTATCATTTTCAGTGTGTTCGGGCTGATATTGAGGTCTTTAATCCATTTGGACTTGAGTTTTGTGCACGGTGATAGATATGGGTCTATTTTCATTCTTCTACAGGTTGACATCCAGTTGTGCCAGCACCATTTGTTGAAGATGCTTTCTTTCTTCCATTGTATACTTTTGCCTCCTTTATCAAAAATGAGGTGTTCATAGGTTTGTGGGTTAAAATCCGGGTCTTCTATACGATTCCATTGGTCGACTTCTCTGTTTTTATGCCAGTACCACACTGTTTTCATTACCGTACTCTGTAATAGAGTTTGAAGTCAGGGATGGTAATGCCTCCAGAAGATCCTTTATTGTATAGGATTGTTTTGGCTATCCTGGGTTTTTTGTTTTTCCATATAAAGTTGATTATTGTCCTCTCAAGATCTGTGAAGAATTTTGATGGCATCTTGATGGGGATTGCATTGAATCTATAGATTGCCTTTGGTAGAATTGCCATTTTTACTATGTTGATCCTCCCAATCCAAGAGCAAGGGAGGTCCATCCATTTTTTGGTATCCTCTTCAATTTCTTTCTTCAATGCCTTAAAGTTCTTGTCAAATAGATCTTTCACTTCCTTGGTTAGATTTACCCCAAGATATTTTATGCTGTTTGTGGCTATCGTGAATGGAGAAGCTTCTCTGATTTCCCTCTCTGCTTCCATATCCTTTGTGTATAAGAGGGCGACTGATTTTTTGGAGTTGATCTTGTATCCTGCCACATTACTAAAGGTGTTTATCAGCTGTAAAAGTTCTTTGGTGGAGTTTTGGGGGTTGCTTAAGTACACTATCATATCATCTGCGAATAATGGAAGTTTAACTTCTTCCTTTCCAATTTGATTCCCCTTGATCCCATTATGTTGTCTTATTGCTATTGCTAGAACTTCAAGCACTATATTGAAGAGGTATGGCGAGATTGGACAGCCTTGTCATGTTCCTGAGTTAAGCGGGATGGCTTTGAGTTTCTCTCTGTTTAATTTGATGTTAGCTGTCGGCTTGCTGGATATAGCTTTTATGATATTTAGGTATGACCCTTGTATCTTTAATATCTCCAAGACTTTTAACATAAATGGATGTTGAATTTTGTCAAATGCTTTTTCAGCATCTAATGAAATGATCATATGGTTTTTTTCTTTCAGTTTATTTATATGCTGGATTACATTGATAGATTTTCGTATGTTGAACCAGCCCTGAATCTCAGGAATGAAGCCTACTTGATCATAATGGATAATTTTTCGGATGTGTTCTTGGATTCAGTTTGCCAGTATTTTGTTGAGGATTTTTGCGTTGATATTCATGAATGAGATTGGCCTGTAATTCTCTTTCCTGGTTGAGTCTTTGTGTGGTTTTGGTATCAGAGTAACTGTAGCTTCATAAAAGGAATTAGGTAATGACCCTTCTGTTTCTATATTGTGGAATACATTGAGGAGTATAGGTATTAGGTCTTCTTGGAAGTTCTGGTAGAATTCCGCATTGAAACCATCTGGTCCTGGGCTTTTTTTGGTAGGGAGGTTTTTGATAACAGCTTCTAATTCTTTGCGACCAACAGGTCTGTTTAGATTGTTCACCTGGTCCTGGTGTAACTTTGGTATATGGTATTTATCTAAAACAGTGTATGGACTTTTACACTTTCCAGTTTTGTGTTATACAGGCTTTTGTAATAAGATCTAATGATTCTCTGAATTTCCTCTGTGTCTGTGGTTATGTCCCCCTTTTCATTTCTGATCTTATTAATTTGCGTATTCTCTCTCTGCCGTTTGATTAGTTTGGATAGGGGTTTATCAATCTTGTTGATTTTCTCCAGGAACCAGCTTTTTGTTTCATTTATTCTTTGGATTGTTTTCTGTGTTTCTATTTTGTTGATTTACGCCCTCAGTTTGATTATTTCCAGTCTTCTACTCCTCCTAGGTGAGTCTGCTTCTTTTTTTTCTAGGGTTTTCAGGTGGGCTGTTAAGTCTCCAATATGTGCTTTCCCTGTTTTCTTTAAGTGGGCACTTAGTGCGATGAACTTTCCTCTTAGCACTGATTTCATAGTGTCCCATAAGTTTGAGTAGGTTGTTTCTTTATTTTCATTGAATTCAAGGAAGACTTTAATTTCTTTCTTTATTTCTTCCTTAATCCAGGTATGGTTCAGTAGTTGACTGTTCAGTTTCCACGACTTTGTAGGCTTTCTGGGGGTAGCATTATTGTTGAATTCTAACTTTAATTCATGGTGATCTGATAAGACACAGGTGGTTACTAATATTTTTTTGTAACTGTGTAAGTTAGCTACCGAGTATGTGGTCAATTTTTGAGAAGGTTCCATGAGCTGCAGAGAAGAAGGTATATTCTTTCCTATTTGGGTGGAATAATCTATAGATGTCTGTTAAGTCCATTTGCTTCATTACCTCCATTAATTCTCTAATTTCTCTGTTAGGTTTCTGTTTGATTGACCTGTCCATTGATGAGAGAGGAGTGTTGAAGTGTCCTACTATTAGTGAGTGTGGTTTGATGGCTGCCTTGAGTTTTAGTAATGTTTCTTTTACGTACATGGGCGCTTTTATATTAGGGGCGTAGATATTCAGGATTGAGACTTCATCCTGATGAATTGTTCCTGTTATGAGTATAAAATGTCCCTCTCCATCTCTTCTGATTGATTTGTTTGAAGTCAACTTTGTTAGAAATTAGTATGGCCACACCTGCTTGTTTCTTAGGTCCATTTGCTTGATAAGCCTTTTCCCAGCCCTTTACTCTAAGTAGGTGCCTGTCTTTGTGGTTGAGGTGTGTTTCTTGTAAACAGCAGAATGTTGGATCCTGTTTTCGTATCCAATCTCTTAGCCTGTGCCTTTTTATTGGTGAGTTGAGCCCATTAACATTAAGTGATATTAATGACCAGTGGCTGTTAACTCCCGTCACTTTTTTAGCAGTAGGGTTTGTGTGTTTCCCTCTTTGAGTTGCGCTGGTGAAAGGTCTCTAGATGACTGAGTTATTGTGGGCATTGTTGGACTCCTTGGTTAGTGATTTTCCTTCTATTATTTTCTGTAAGGCTGGATTTGTGGCTACGTATTGTTTAAATTTGTTTTTATCCTGGAAAATTTTGTTTTTTCCACTTATAGTGAACGAAAGCTTGGCTGGATATAGTAGTCTGGGCTTGTATCCATGATCTCTTAGTTTTTGCAGTACATCTATCCAGGACCTTCTGGCTTTCATGGTTTCCATAGAGAAGTCAGGTGTAAGTCTGATAGGTTTACCTTTATAAATAACTTGGCCTTTTTCCTTTGCGGCTCTTAATATTCTTTCTTTATTCTGTATATTTTGTGTTTTGATTATTATATGGCAAGGGGATGTTTTTTTTTTTTTGATGCAGCCTATTTGGTGTTCTGTATGCTTATTGAACCTTCATAGGTACATCTTTCTTCAGGTTGGGAAAGTTTTCTTCTATAATTTTATTAAGTATATTTTCTGTACCGTTGAGCTGCACTTCTTCTCCTTCTTCTACTCCAATTATTCTTAGGTTTGCTCTTTTTATTGTGTCCCAGATTTCCTGAATGTTTTGTGATGAGAATTTGTTGGTTTTGCTGTTTTTTTGATCAGTGTGTTTATTTTCTCTATGGTATCTTCAGTGTCTGACATTCTCTCTTCTATCTCTTGTAATCTGTTGTTAGTACTTGTCTCTGTAGTTTCTGTTCATTTACCCAGATTTTCCATTTCCATTCTTCCCTCGGTTTGTGCTTTCTTCATTGCTTCCATCTCATTCTTCAAGTCTTGAACCGCTTCCCTAACCTGTTTGATTGCTTTTTCTTGTTTCTCTTGGTTTTCTTGCGTGTCTTTGAGCGATTTATTAATTTCCTCTACCTTTTTGTTTGTAATGTCTAATTGTTTATGGCAGTTTTTCACCTCCTGTTTAAGGTCCTCTATTATTTTCATATAGTTCACTTTTGAGTCGATTTCTTCTATTTCTTCAGGAGTAGGGTGTACAATTTTTCTTATTTCGAGATCCCTGGGTTCTGGTGGTGTCATGTTGCCTTTCAGGTTGTTGGAGGAATTCTTGCATTGGCGCCTTCCCATCTCTTCCTTCAAATGGAGCCAGGAGGGGCCTGGTGTCTTGGTCCAGTCTTTGCTGTGATTGACTCTCTGGGTATATCTCTTCAGTATAGAAGCAGAAACCGTTCCCGTCCAGATGGGATTCCTTAGCAACTAAACAGGGCTGCCGGTAGCCCAATGATTCAGGGCCAAAAGGATGAGTAGAGCAAGGGGGGGCGCGGTATCCAGGAGCGCACAGGAAGCCTGGCGCAGGAGCTGAAGGTGCCCGGGCTCCCTTACAGGTGACCCTGAGGCCTGCCAGGTAGGCAGGCACTCACCGCTCTGGGTGGGTAGCCTTAGTGTAGGAACTTAAAACTGTTCTTGAGCACTGGTCCTAGCATACAGCAGGGCAGGGTTGGGGAGGGGTGCTGGGGGGGCTGGGTCGTGCGAAAGAAAGACAGCCCTGCAGAAGGAGCTGGGGGAGGGGGGTTTGTGCTCTCTTCCGGGACAGTCCGCCCCTGGATAGCACACACTCACCCGTCCAGATGGGATTCCTCCGAGAATTGTGACCTTTAATTCTGTATCAACATTTGGTTTTTTCAATCCTCATCATCTCTGTACTCAATAGTATTCAATTCCTTTTGCTTTCAACTTAGACTGATATATTTAAAAGATGTGGTCCCTGAGATGCTGTAATAAGATGCTTCCAATGCAACGAAGGCCATGTGAGGAACCTCTGTGGGCCTCAGAGGATGAAGCTTCATTATAATTGTATCATAAGAACCAATACAAAGGTATATTTTTATATTTTAATAAATAAATCTTGCCTGAGGACCAGAGGCATAGCTAAACCACTAAAGTTCAAATAATGTTGGAACACATCTCCCCCACAACCTCAGGATTAGGGATTCAGAGGACTAAACATCTCTGAGAGTTCAATGCTACCCTGGACTACACAAGACCAAGGCACAAGCAATTCCAGGTAGTGGTGCCTCACACCTTTTTTTTTTATTTATTTATTAAGGATTTCTGCCTCCTCCCCGCCACTGCCTCCCATTTCCCTCCCCCTTCCCCGATCAAGTCCCCCTCCCTCATCAGCTCAAAGAGCAATCAGGGTTCCCTGACCTGTGGGAAGTCCAAGGACCACCCACCTCCATCCAGGTTTAGTAAGGTGAGCATCCAAACTGCCTAGGCTCCCACAAAGCCAGTACGTGCAGTAGGATCAAAAACCCATTGCCATTGTTCTTGAGTTCTCAGTAGTCCTCATTGTCCGCTATGTTCAGCAAGTTTGGTTTTATCCCATGCTTTTTCAGACCCAGGCCAGGTGGCCTTGGTGAGTTTCCGATAGAACATCCCTATTGTCTCAGTGTGTGGGTGCACCCCTCATGGTCCTGAGTTCCTTGCTCGTGCTCTTTCTCCTTCTGTTCCTGATTTGGACTTTGAGATTTCTGTCCGGTGCTCCAATGTGGGTCTCTGTCTCTGAATATTACCTTCATCAGGCCATGAAAGGAGACAGAGACAGAGTGCCTCACACCTTTAATCCAAGTACTAGGGAGTCACATATTTAATCCCAGTAGTATAGGTCATAAAAGTGAGAGGAGAGAGAGGCTTAGTCTGCTTAGTCTGTGGCTGCCAAGCCTTGGTAGAGGTAAGACTTCTTTAGTGAGTTGCCTGCTTTTCTGCTTTTCAGGTTGAACCCCAATTTCTGTCTCTAGGTTTTTATTATTAGTGCTACAACCCTGATCTTATTTCCCATCAGAATCCATAGATCTCATAAAATAGTGATTAATTGTCACAATATTAATGAGAAAGTTTAGTCATTTCAGAGTACTATATCTTGTAAGGGGGGGCACTTGTTCATCACAGCTACCTGGCTAGCTTAGGCCTGAAATAATCACACAGAAATGGTATTAATTAAATCATTGCTCAACCCATTATCTCTAGCCTCTTATTGGCTACCTCTCACATTTTGATTTAATCAATTTCTATTAATCTGTATATCTCCATGTGCCAGTGGCTTACCGTAAAGATGCTAACCGGCGGCATCTGTCTCAGTTGGAGGAACCATGGCTTCTCTCTTACTCTGCTTTTTTCCTCCCAGAATTCAGTTCTGTGTTCTCTGCCTACCTAAGTTCTGCCCTATCAGGCCAAAGCAGTTTTCTTTATTCATTAGCCAATGAAAGCAACACACAAACAGAAGGAACTCCTACACCAACTCTACACAAAAAGTTTTATTTCTAGTGTCATGTGATGGAGCCATGCCATCCTTGCCCTCTGATTAAATTCTTTGTTTCCATCATCACTACACTTTGGAAATTGATTTCTTGTTATTTTGACAAAAATGAAGTCAGGAAGAACCTCTCAGGAGACGAAGTGTAGAAAGTTATCTGCTTTTTCTCTTTGTAATTCTGTTTTGTCTCCTGCTTACTCAACAGAAGGAATGAACTCAATCCTTTATTTATTTGACTTACAATCTGCTTACTTTGTTAGGTAGTGTTTTCTTTTGTATTTCTACTGCTGTGAAGAGACACCATGACCACAGCAACTCTTGTAAAGGAAATCATCTTTTTGAGGTAGCAGGTTACAGTTCAGAGCTTCAGACCATTATCATCACGGTGATTCACTTGGAAGCAGGCAGGCAGGCACGGTGCTGTCTATGTCTTGATTACAAGGAAACAAGAAGTAGACCTAGCAATTGGGCATGGCATGTGCATATGGAAGACCACATACTCACACCCACAGTGAAATACTTTCTCCAACAAGGTCATACCTATTCTAACAGAACTATACCTCGGAATAGTACCACACTTATGAGCTTATTACCACCACATTCCGATCCCTGGTCCCCAAAAGCTTATGACAACACCATAATATTACATGGATTTTCTCTAATTTCAAAAGTCCCCACAGTTTATCACAGTCTCCATAATGTTTAAAGTCTAAAGTTCCTTCTGAGATATTCTCTCTCTCTCTCTCTCTCTCTCTCTCTCTCTCTCTCTCTCTCTGTGTGTGTGTGTGTGTGTGTGAGTGAGTGTAACAGCCCTAGCTGTTCTGGAACTAGCTCTTGTATACCAGGCTGCCCTCATACTCATAGAGATTTGCCTGCCCCTGCCTCCCAAGTGCTGGGGTTAAAGGCTTGCATCACTACTGCTCGGCAATTCATGCAATCTCTTAACTGTAATCCCCAGTAAAATCAAAATAAAAAAGCAGATCACCAATTCCAATAAATAATGGCACAGTACATACATTACCATTCAAAAACATAGGTAAGCGAGCAAGCATAGTGAGGAAATACTGAACTAAAACAAGATCAAACCCTGTGGGGAACTTCTAAACTCTATACATCTCCATGTCTGAGGTCAAAACTTTCTTCAGATCTTCAATTCCGTTCAGTTTAGTTGACTATACCATACTTCTTTTTTTCTGGGCTGTTTCCACTCACTGTTAGCAGCTCTCCTCAGCAGATATCCTACAGCTCTGACATCTCTAACATCTTGGAGTCTCCAAGGCTGTCCAGGCTTCAACTTTGCTGCTTTACCCAATGACCTATCTTTGCCTTCATCATGGACACTCTTGACACGTGCCGGACTCAGTAGATTCACTTCATAACTCTTCTTTCTGACTTTACTTCTCGACCAAGAACCACGTGACCAAACTGCCAAGTTCTGCTGCTTGCTGGGCCTGGAACCTACCACCCCCTTATTAATTACATCTTCACCAACTTTTTTTCTAATGGTTACTTTCATTCCGTATGCTTTGCTGTCCTGAACTTACTCTGTAGAACAGACCAGCCTCAAAATGAGAGATCTGCCAGCCTCTGCCTTCAGAGTGCTTGGAAGCACTAAGCTTCTCTTCAGTTCCCTTTCACAAGTTGGAAACTTAGCTGGGTGGAATCTTCCCTTGATCACCACATCCTTTGTTTCATTTTTAATCTGTTTATCTCATTGAACACAGGACGTAGTTCCATTCCCCTTTCTGTGTTCCTTTTCCCTTCAAATTTTACATTTTATAATTTTCCCTCCTCAGCCTGCTCCTTTTTACTATAAATCTTCATTAGTGTTAACTCTCACATTCACAGGACCGAGTCTGTACTAAGAAGTTTTGGGATTTCTTCTGCCATTGGAATTAATTCAATCTCTTGACTTTAGACTCAGGCAGATGCTTCAGACAATGGTAAAATGCAGCTGCATTCTTTACCAAAATATCAAAAGAACAATCTCTAGGCATCATTCTAAACTTTTCTGAATCCTCTCAGGCCAGTCCCTGACAGTTCAAATAACTCATAGCACCACTGTCTTCCATGCTCTTACAACTATGGCCCATTAAAGAGTGCTTGAAGTATTCTATTGCTTTCTTAACCCAAAGCACCAAAGCCCACATTACTCCAAACAGAAACATGGTCAGCCCTATCAGAGCAATACCTCAGTTCATGGTACCAACTTCTGTCTTAGTTAGGATTTTCTATTGCTGTGAAGAGATGCCATGACCATGGAAACTCTTATAAAAGAAAGCATTTAATTGAGGTGTCTGCTCATAGCTCAGAGGTTCAGTTAATTATCAACATGGCAGGGTACTTGGTAGAGTGTATGCAGACATGTTGAGAGCTACATCTTGATCAGAAGGCAGCAGGAAGCAAACTGAGACACTGGGTGTAGTATGGGCATATATGAAACCTCAAAGCCTACCCAACAGTGACATAATTTGTCCAAAAAGGTCATGCCTTCTCTAAGAAAGCCACACCTTCCAATAGTGCCACTCCATGTGAGCTTGTAGGGGCCAATTACATTCAAATGACCAATATGGGTTTCTCCAGGCATTGAACATGATCTGCCTCTCTGCTCTGCATGGACACAAACTGTCTAAATTGAAGGAAGATCATAAAATTATCATCTAACAGATTTCATACAAAACTTCAGGTTCGTAACCCTGCGTATTTTTCAAGGATTGATAGATGGAGAACTCATGACTGTCCCTAGAATTTCAGCGTGGGTGATCCCTCTCATTGATATAGCTTAATCCACTGCCATTTTCTTGTATTTCCACTTGTAGAACCTGATGTCCATCTGTCTGGCTAGTCCTTCATTGGACCTTGTCCTGTTTTCTTTCTTTTGCAGCTGGAGTCAAGTCTGTAACTCTGATCTTACCCCCAGGCTGTTTTCCTAGCTCCACTGAGGTTCGATTTTTATTCTTCCCTTTTCACTGCAGACTATGTTTTCATTCTATATCCTGCTTCTGAAGCTGAAGTCTGCTGAAGTCTGACTTTGAGCCTTTAAAGGCACTGTGTAACCTATGTACAGCTAGCATCCAACCAAGAAAGCAGAGAGAAAGATAGGGTAAAAGGAAAAACAAAGAAAGAAAGATTATGGGACAGAGAGACTGATAGATTGCCTTTGTAATATGTGATTGATTCCTGATATTTCTATTTAATGTTGAAATAATCAAAGCTATTCTCTTCAGCATAGAAAATTGCATATGTCTTACAGAATCATATCCATGCATGGAACTCAGGACCTTTGGAAGAGCAGACAGTGCTCTTAACCACTGAGCCAGTTCTCCAACAGTGGGAGATTTGATATGAATTGAAGCTATAGTAGAGCATCTTTTACAAACTTGGGTAATTGAGCCCTTGGGTCCAATGTATAGCTGTTAATATTTGCCATGTCCTCTTGGTATATTTTTCCTTTAATGAGTACATTGTCTTTGCCTTTCTTCTGATTAGTTTTCATTTGATGTTTATTTCACGAGATATTAAAATGGCTTCACTAGACTGCTTCTTAGGTCTCTTTTCTTGGAATAACTTTTTCTATACTTTTACTCAAAGGGGATGCCTATCACTGGTTTTAAAGTGTGTTTCTTAGATGCAGTAGAAGGATGTATCTTTTTTCACATGCATTCTTAAGTCTATGTTCTTTTATTGGGTAAAACTGAACATTGATGTTGCAAATTATCAATGAGTCCCAGTTGTTGATTCCTGCTATTTTGTTGTTGTGGTGTATATTTTTCTCCTTTCTTTTGATTTGCTTTGGATGTGCTCTTATTTTTTCCTGTTGGTACTTGTGGGTATTGTTAATCTCTTTGGGTAAGTATCTGCCTTTTAGCTCATTCTGTTTCGCTGAATTTGCAGATAGATTTTGCTCAAATTTTGTTTTATTTATGGCTAGAAACCAATTATGAGTGAGTACATCCCATGTTCGTCTTTTTGGGCCTGGGATACCTCACTCAGGATAGTGTTTTCTATTTCCATCCATTTGCATGCAAAATTCGAGAAGTCATTGTTTTTTACCGCAGCGTAGTACTCTAGTGTGTATATATTCCATACTTTCTTCATCCATTCTTCCATTGAAGGGCATCTAGGTTGTTTCCAGGTTCTGGCTATTACAAAAAATACTGCTATGAACATAGTTGAACAAATGCTTTTGACATGTGATAGAGCATCTCTTGGGTAAATTCCCAAGAGTGGTATTGCTGGGTCCAGGGGTAGGTTGATCCCGAATTTCCGGAGAAACCGAAACACTGACTTCCACAGTGGTTGCACAAGATTGCATTCCCACCAGCAATGGATGAGGGTACCCCTTCCTCCACAGCCTCTCCAGCAAAGGCTATCCTTGGTGTTTTTGACTTTAGCCAATCTTACAGGTGTAAGATGATATCTCAAAGTTGTTTTGATTTGCATTTCCCTGATCGCTAAGGAGGTTGAGCATGACCTTAAGTGTCTTTTGGTCATTTGAACTTCTTCTGTTGAGAATTCTCTGTTCAGTTCAGCGCCCCATTTTTTAATTGGGTTAATTAGCATTTTAAAGTCTAGTTTCTTGAGTTCTCTATATATTTTGGAGATCAGACCTTTGTCTGTTGCGGGGTTGGTGAAGATCTTCTCTCACTCATAATTGGTTTCTAGCCATAAATAGGGTTCACGGAGTCTACAATAGGCGAATCTAAAGAAGCTAAGTAAGAAGGTGAACCCAAGGAAAAACATATAGTTATCCTCTTGGATAAGGGAAGTAGACAAAATTGCCGGGGGGAAAAGTGGGATCTTGGGGGTGGGGTGGGATGGGGGTTAGGGGAGATGGGGAGAGAAAAGGTAGAAGGGAAGGAGGGTGGACTTGGGGAAACAGGAGGATCGGGATAAAGGAAGGTTGGATAGGGGAGCACGGAACCACAATTCTGAGTTAAGGGACCCACTTTAGGGTGGGCAGGAGACTTGACCCTAGAGGGGCTCCCAGGTGCCCAAGCTGAGGTCCCCAGTTAGTTCCCTGGGCAGCTGAGGATAGGGAACCTGAAATGACCCTACCCTAGAGCAATACTGACGAATATATTGCATATCATCCTAGAACTTGCATCTGGCGATGGATGGAGATAGAGACAGAGACCCACACTGGAGCACTGGACTGAGCTCCCAAGGTCCCAATGAGGAGCAGAAGGAGTGAGAACATGAGCAAAGATGTCGGGACCACGAGGAGTGCACCCACCCACTGAGACAGTGGAGATGATCTACTGGGAGCTCACCAAGGCCAGCTGGACTGTTACCAGAAAAAGCATGGGATAAAACTGGACTCTCGGAACATGGCGAACAATGAGGGCTGATGAGACGCCAAGGACAATGGCACGCGGTTTTGATCCTACGCAATGAGCTGGCTTGGTGGGAGCCTAGCCAGTCTGGATGTTCACCTTCCTAGATATGGATGGAGGGGGGAGGACCTAGGACGTACCACAGGGCAGGGAACCCTGACAGCTCTTTGGACTGGAAAGGGAGGGGGAGAGGAGTGGGGGGAAGGGGAGAGGGGTGGGAGGAGGGGGAGAAGAGTGGGAGGAGGGGGAGAAGAGTGGGAGGAGGGGGAGGGAAATGGGAGGCTGGTGGGAGGAGGTAGAAATTTGTTTTTTTTTCTTTTCTTTATCCTCCTTTTATCAATAAAAAAATTAAAAAAAAATTTTGTTTTATTATGAGATTTTTTCCCCATCTCTTATTATTGAATATTTGACTGAGTATAGTCAACTGGGTAGATATGTGTGGTCTCTTAGAGTTTGTAGAACATAAGTTCAGGCCTTTTTGACATTTAAAGTCTCCACTGGAAAACCAAAGACTATTCTAACAGGTTTAAGATTATATGTTTCATGTTATTTTAACTTTTCTTTGCTGTTTCTAATATTCTTTCTTTGTTCTTGAGCTTAATATAATTGATTATCATGTGATGAAAGAAACTTCTTCCCTATCTCAGTCTATTTGATGTTCTGTATGTTTTTTGTACCATGATAGGTAGATTGGGAATATTATCTTCTATGAATTTGTTTAAACAATTTTTTTGTGCCCTTAACCTGGGTTTCTTCGCTGTTTCCTATTTCTCCCATTTATACATTTTTTTCTTTTCTTGGTGTACCAGATATTCTCTATTTTTTTGACCTGGGATTTTGTAGACTTAACATTTTCTTATACTGAAAGACCAGGATAAATCCAGACCCCCTAGTGGGAAGAGTAGAGCCAAAAATCTAGGTTAAAAAGTTCTGTGACTCTGTTCTAGGAACTGGCTAAGCACAAAGTTAGATTATAATTTTGAGAACAATCTTGAGAAATGGGGAGTTACCCCCTTGTGACTATCACTGGTATTTTTTGATTTCCCAATGATGCCCTCCCTACCCCCTTTGGGTTGTGGTTTCTTTCCTTAAATACCCCTTCTCCCAGCTACTTGGAGTCAAACTTCTCTACCCCTGTGTGGGATGATTCTAGGCCCCAGCGCGCTGGTTCCTGTCAATAAACCTCATGTGATTACAGCAATGATGGTCTCTCATGAGTTCTTGAGGGTCATGTTATCCCAAGACTTGAGTGAGAGTCTCCCAACTCTGGGGGTCTTTCAATATCAACATATCTCATTCCTCTACCTTGACAACAATGACTGAGATTTTACTTCCATCTCTTTAATGCTGTTGAAAAAGACTTGCATCTGAAGTTCCTGTTCTAGTTCCTAAATTTTTCATTTTCAACTTTTCCTACTTTGTTTTTCATTACTGATTCTATTTCTATCTGCAAGTCTTAAACTGTTCTTTTCCTTCAATTCTAGTTTTTGTAATTTCATAGATTTCAATTAAGAATTTATACATTTCTTCTTTAAAGATCTCTAACATATTACTAATGGCTATTCTCAGTCAAATTACATTTTTCAGGACTTACTTATATAGGATTATTGGTGTTGGTTGACTTATATTGTCCTGGCAGTTACTAATTGTGTTTTATACTCAGAAGTAGGCATCTGGATTTAGGATAATTCTATTTTTAGGTGTGGAGATCTGGTCTTGTGTTTGTTTGGTGGATAGTTCGTTCCTTGGTTTCTGGTTCCCTCTCTAGTTTAAGGAGAATGTGGTGGTTTGGGGTGGCCTGGTAGGAATTAGGTTGACATCCTTGTAGGTGTGGCTACTGCTTCTCTGTCCATCAAAGCCTATGGCTCCTAGTGAGTGCCTGTGAGTGCTGGAGGCTGAGACAAAGGGAAATGGTGGTGAGCAAGGTGATAACAAAAAAGATGATCTGCTATCCTGGCCAGTAGGATATGAACAGGAGTCCCTGATAAACATGGAGGAGAGGAATGGAAGGAACAAGAGACATGAGAAACGATGACAAGACAGGATTTCTGATCAAGCCGCCGATTTTTTTATTCCTCAGAAGCTGTTATATAGCAAATGGGCAAGGGGAAGGGGAGGTGTGTCAGGTCTGCTGGAACTCAGGCCTGGAGACATCCCTAGATAATAAGGAAATACTGAGGGTCTGTAATTGTTAACTAACAAAGGAAATGCTAATTGTTTCTAAAGCCTGGGGCCTGCAGGTCTCACTAGGCTAATTTCTTGGTCCTTGCCCTGCAAAGGTGAATATCTTACTTGTGAACCTGAGATGGCATAAACAAAATACAGATCTCAAAATACAGGTCTTTGCTTCCGGCAGTCTGCTGTCTGGGATGAGATATAAGAGGTGTAATGAAGATAACAGAACATGTGTAATATGGATATAACAGGTGTGTATAGCTGGGATGAGATATAACAGGTGTAATGAAAGTAATAGAGCAGGTGTAATATGGATATACCATGTGTGTATAGCTGGGATGAGATATAACAGGTGTAATGAAGGTAATAGAACAGGTGTACTATGGATATAACGAGTGTGTATACCTAGGATGAGGTATAACAGGTGTAGTGAAGGTAATAGAACAAGTGTAATATGGATATAATAGGTGTGTATAGCTGGGATGAGATATATCAGGTGTAATGAAGATAATAGAACAGGTGTACTATAGATATAACGGGTGTGTAGAGCTGATGGAGGAAGGTCATTGGCTAATAAAGAAACTGCCTTGGCCCATTTTAGGGCCAACCCTTATGTGGGTGGAGTAAACAGAACAGAAGGCTGGGAGAAAGAAGCTGAGTCAGGCAGTCGCCATGATTCACTCACTCCAGACAGACACAGGTTAAGATCTTTTCTGGTAAACCAGCTCGTGGTGCTACACAGAATAGTAGAAATGGGTTAGATCAATATGTAAGAGCTAGCCAATAAGAGGTTAAAACTAATGGGCCAAGCAGTGTTTAAAATAATACAGTTTTCATGTAATTATTTCGAGTATAAAGGTAGCCATATGGGCGGCCGGGTAGTGGGAAGCACCCCATCGCTCATATTACAACATAAAGCTGGGATGAGGTTAGAGGATTGGGTATGATGGAGAGAGAGAGGTGGGAGACTGAATATTTGAAGATCACTACCTTCTTCCCTGGACAGCATGATAAGTAGGTCCCAGTATCTGTAGGATTTGTTGTCTGAGACAAAGGGTTCAAAAATTAAGTTTTCCTTGTGTAAATGCAAGAAAATGTTATGAAACTATAGTATATCTGTGCCATTGTGTTGTTGATTTTATGTCAACTTAAATTCATTTAGGAAGTAAGAACCTCAACTGAGAAAATGCTGCAATGAGATTGTCTGTAGACAAGCATGTAGGGGCATTTCATGATGTGGGAGGGCCCAGGTTACTGTGGGCACTGCCATTCCTACATAAGTGGTCCTATGTTGTATAAATATGCAGGCTGAACAAGTCATGGAGAACAAGCCAGTAAGCAGGCTTCTGCCATGGCTTCTGCTTCAGTTCCTGCTCTCGGGTTTCTGGCTTGAGTTCCTGCCATGACTTTCTTAAATGAGGGGATGTGATGATGATGTGTAAATGAAATAAACTCTTGCCTTTTCAAATTGGTTTGTCATGGAATTTTAGCACCACAACAGAAACCCTAAGAATAACCAACAATTTTCTACTTGAATTTAAGTACCACTCCAGAAGTTGAAACACATACCTGGCATGATTATCAAGCGAAAACATAGGACTATACAAGTCATACATAGTAGGGGAGAGCACATTACTGTTGTTCTCCTAATGGGAAATAGTATTAGATAAACTCCTAATTGCTTGTTGTTATACCTATATATGCATATCTGCACCATCATCATAGAAGCTTCTATTACAGTAGATGACAATTAACACAGAGAACTCACAGCTGCCCACAGTGCAGAGAATAAGTGAGAACAGAAGGCTCATTACTAAATAAACATCTATACCAAATATGCTCTTCCCCAAGGCTCAGGGATCATTGCAGAAGAGAGAGTAGAAAGGGTGAAAAACATCAAGGCTGTGAATAACTACAAAAAGTGCCTTCTGGACACAGCAGGTAGGTGCACCTTTGAACTCACAGCAGTTGTGGCAATACACACAAGACATGCGAAAGTTGAAGCCAGACAAAATCCTAACATGGAACGGGGACCTGGCCATTAATCCCACCACTAGCCAGGTGCTGCTGTTGGTATCTGAAGGGGGAGAAGCAGTTAGTTTTCTCTATGGGCATGGCCCCTGAAAAGTCAACAAGGGTACAGTGAAGGGCCAGAAATCCAAAAAAGGTTCTCTTGGAAATTTGGATATGTGGATAAAAGTATGCCTATAGCAATATTACTGGGTCAATATCATTCTCCACAGATATTTGCCCTGCTATGTTCATTTCTGTTCTCTTCACAAAATGAAATGGAAACAGCATAAATGTCATCCTTCAGTTGATAAACGGATAATAAAATTGTTGTACATACACAGTAAGGAATAGTATTTATCTATAAAAGAAAATAAATATTGAAATTTGTAGGTAAATGGAAGGGTCTAGAAAATACTTTACTGAGTGAGAAAACCAAGACCCAGAATAAGAAACATTATAAGTTCTTTCTCATATGTCTTTCCTAGATCCAAATCTTCTTATGTGAATAGACACAGAAAACAGGGAAGTCAAAAGAGACTATGGAGGGCATCAATAGTGTGGGGCAGAGCAGCTTACAGGTTATTTAAGAGGGAAATTGGAAAACTGGAGGTCTTTAATTACGGAGAGGAAAAAATCAATACAGAAAAAAAGGTGGAGGAGAATACAAGAATAGTAAGGATGTCTAAAAGTGTCATAAAGAATCATATTAGTGTAAATCTGCCTTACATTATATATAATACACATGAGTGTGAATATAAATATACACATATAAATGATAATTTCTTTCCTGGGCTGGCAATGCGCCCCTCAAGACTGATAGACCATCAATCACACCTCTAACACCGAGCATGAAAATCCTCTTGAGTTGTTGGTCAAGGTTGTTCAAGAAACTCTCAAAAGGTTATAGGCTAAAAGTCCCTATTGATGAGGACACCATGTCCTGTCCTTCCCATACAGAACCTGGAAGATACAAGCTGAATTTGACCTGAAAGCTCTCTCCCTCCAGACTAGCTTACATGGTACCAGGAGATACTGTGCAAACTTCCAAGGGAGGGAAGCAATCATTAGCCCTACCCATGTACTGATCTAAGGGACACATCTACAACACAGCTCCCATACATAAGGCTCAGGGGTCTAGATGTTGAAGGGGTGGAAAGACTGTAAGAGTCAGAGGCCATGAAGCTTCCTCTGAGATTATGTCTCCTAGAAACGTCAGAAGGAACTGCAATCATGAAATCTTATCAACACAGTTTCCTGAACATGAACGACACCAGCACACATCCTTCCATGAGAAGGGGAATAATTATGGAGTCCCACGTTCTTACAAAGGACTACAGGCTACTAAGAAATGCTGAGGGCAGGAGAAATAGAGTTCCCCAGGGAAGAGCCCCCAGTTGACTATCCAATAGCAAGCAGTCAGATCTGAAAAAAATATACAGAGAAGTAAAAAGTGTATTATAGGATGCACTGTTTGTATTTATGTATAACAAACAATTCCCATTTTATGAAAGAAAATGAGACCATGATTTAAAAGAGAGCATGGGGTGAATGGGGGTGCTTGAGGGATGTAGAAGATGTGTAATTATTCTTTAGTGTCAAAACTAAAAATAATTATATAGAAATTACAGAAAAAAAACCATAGCGATAAAACCCTTGGAAAAGTTGTTAGTCATATTTAAAGAGGTAAAGAAGTTCTCAAAAATTACATCTAAATTTTTCTGATATGAGCCCCTTGGTATAAAAAACGGAAGTCGCTGGAAGAAGTGCTGGTGGGAAATGAAGACAGAACCAAGAAAGGAAGCTGTGAATCCACCACAGATGAGAAACCACTAGAAAAGTGGAGCAGGGAGTTGGGTGGTGGGAGGAGCTATATCTGTGTGATGTTTATTGCTTGTTTGCTATTTTTATGTCTGTAAATATGAGGCTGAAGAAGCCTCTCTGGGATTTCACTATCATCACTCATGGCCTCTCTGCATTACTGGTAAATTCATCTTTTATCAGATGTCTTTAATTCTCTGAGTGTATTGCTCTTTGTTTCTGTCCAGTTACCTCTGATGTTTCCTGCACCACCTTTGTTACTGAGTTGTGCTCTTCATAGCCACCTGCTTCCTGCTGGTCTGGAAAGGAAATGACAGATGTAAAGGTCAACTAGAAAAATCAGTTGTAGTGATTGTTGCCTCACTTGTGTGGCCAGTTGGTGGGGTTGTGCACAATATACAAACCAGAGCCTCTCAGATCTAAGTTGGCCGATTTGATATAGGTATGCATGGGATCAGCCATGTTCATCATGTTTGGTTATTAATTTACATAGTAAAGGAGCAATGGTTATGGATTTATCCCATTGGAAATATTATCAATGTGAAAAGTTCATATCCATAGTTGAAACGATCAGCATCTGTTTTTATGCCATAAAAACAGAGAAGTCGACCAATGGAATCGAATAGAAGACCCTGACATTAACCCACAAACATATGAACACCTGATCTTCTATAAAGGAGCTAAAAGTATACAATGGAAAAAAGAGAACATCTTCAACAAATTGTGCTGGCAAAACTGGACGTCAACCTGTAGAAGAATGAAAATAGATCCATATCTATCACCATGCACAAAACTCAAGTCCAAATGGATTAAAGACCTCAATATCAGTACGAACACACTGAACCTGATAGAAGAGAAAGTGGGAAGTACTCTACAACACATGAGCACAGGAGACCACTTCCTATGTATAACCCCAGCAGCACAGACATTAAGGGCCTCACTGAATAAATGGGGCCTCCTGAGAATGAGAAGCTTCTGTAAAGCAAAGGACACTGTCACTAAGACACAAAGGCAACCCACTGACTGGGAGAAGATCTTCACCAACCCCGCAACTGACAAAGGTCTGATCTCCAAAATATATAGAGAACTCAAGAAACTAGACCGTAAAAGGCTAATCAACCCAATTATAAAATGGGGTACTGAGCTGAACAGAGAATTCTCAACAGAAGAAGTTCAAATGGCCAAAAGACACTTAAGGTCATGCTCCACTTCCTTAGCGATCAGGGAAATGCAAATCAAGACAACTTTAAGATACCATCTTACACCTGTCAGAATGGCTAAAATAAAAAACACCAGTGATAGCCTTTGCTGGAGAGGTTGTGGAGAAAGGGGTACAGTCATCCATTGCTGGTGGGAATGCAAACTTGTGCAACCACTTTGGAAAGCAGTGTGGCAGTTTCTCAGGAAATTTGGGACCAACCTACCCCTGGACCCAGCAATACCACTTTTGGGAATATACCCAAGAGAGGCCTTATCATACAACAAAAGCATTTGTTCAACTATGTTCATAGCAGCATTGTTTGTAACAGCCAGAACCTGGAAACAACCTAGATGCCCTTCAATGGAAGAATGGATGAAGAAAGTATGGAATGTATACATATTAGAGTACTACTCAGCAGTAAAAAACAAGGACTTCTTGAATTTTGCATACAAATGGATGGAAATAGAAAACACTATCCTGAGTGAGGTATCCCAGTCCCAAAAAGAGGAACATGGGATGTACTCACTCATATTTGGTTTCTAGCCATAAACAAAGGACATTGAGCCTATAATTAGTGATCCTAGAGAAGCTAAATAAGGAGAACCCAAAGAAAAACATAGGCATCCTCCTGAATATTAACCTTCATCAGGCGATGAAAGGAGACAGAGACAGAGACCCACTTTGGAGCACCGGACAGAAATCTCAAGGTCCAAATCAGGAGCAGAAGGAGAGAGAGCACGAGCAAGGAACTCAGGACCATGAGGGGTGCACCCACACACTGAGACAATAAGGATGTTCTATCGGAAACTCACCAAGGCCACCTGGCCTGGGTCTGAAAAAGCATGGGATAAAACCAAACTTGCTGAACATAGCAGACAATGAGGACTACTGAGAACTCAAGAACAATGGCAATGGGTTTCTGATCCTACTGCACGTACTGGCTTTGTGGGAGCCTAGGCAGTTTGGATGCTCACCTTACTAGACCTGGATGGAGGTGGGTGGTCCTTGGACTTCCCACAGGGCAGGGAACCCTGATAGCTCTATGGGCTGACAAGGGAGGGGAACTTGATTGGGGGAGGGGAGGGAAATGGGAAGAGGTGGCAGGGAAGAGATAGAAATCTCAAATAGATAGATAGATAAACATTTTTCTGTATAAGAGTTGCTGTGGTCGTGGTGTCTCATCGCAATAATAAAATCCTAACTAAGAGAGTAGGCATTTTGTCTTGGAATAACGTATTATAGCTCCAGGACAATCCTCATAAAATTAGATGGGTTTCCTTCTAGGGGCTTCCATGTTGATAAGATCCAGCTTTGAACTGAGGGCAAAGTTGTATGATTATGTGTGAAACAGAGATATAGCTTCTGATTCAAGTCCTTTGTTGGGTAGGAATATGGGCTGGACTGTGGGGAAGGAAGATCTCTCTTTGTAGGTACTGGGCATTTTCTCTCTAAAATGGAGGAACTCCAGCTAAGGACAACAGCCATGTAGGAAATCTTCTGAGATTCATGTGTGTTCTCTCAACTTCATACCCTTTCTCCCAGATAAACTTCTTCTGCCTGATGCTCCATGGGGACTATGGGACTCTTAAGCGAAATTCTTCGTGTTGCCTATACAGGAAGGCCTTGTAAAATAGTGAAAGTAATGTTTTAGTGTTTCTCAGAATCTAGAACATGAGAAATAAATTTCTGCAGCTCATAATACATCCAGTAGGGTACATCGTATCATAGCAGTTTAAATGGCTACTTCAGAAGCTCTGCCTATTTTAACCTGAGTAAAGAGAGAAATTAGGTGTATTTGTTATGCTGAAAAGAGAAGAGTAGGCATAGCAACAGCAGTGAAGTGTGTGCCAGTAACAGTATACTTTGACATCATCAGAACAAAAAGATCAATTTCTCAGAAGATTCTCCTAAATGACCAAAAGAGTGAACACGCCTAGACAAACCCTTCTGCCTGATGACAATATTTATATTCATTGTGGTATTGGTTCCTTATTAGTTTTTCCTTTGAAATTTCAGCCTTTGAAAACAGACAGATGCTGTTAATATTGGATATACAGAGCTTGAATGCAGGGATACACACACAAGGATCTCATTCCATACACCTGGAATAATAATAAGATCTTTAAAGCAAGCTGGAAAATATGGTTGTGAAGTAGACAGGAGGAAGACAGTTATGAGATCATAAACTGTACATTAAAATGGAATACTCTTGCCAGGTGTGGGAGCACATGCCTTCAACCCCAGGCAGAGACAAATGAACCTCTATGAGTTTGAGGCTAATCTGGTTTACATGGTGATTTTCAGGCCAGCCAGAGATACAAAGAAAGAACAAGACCCTGTCACAAACAAACAATACTGGGAACTCCCTAAAGTGCTCTGACTCCAGGCAAAGGCAGCGCCTAGGTGTTCTCTGTCTCCTATGTGGACTGACCAGTTTTATTAACTTCAGGTGTCCCCAGCACCTACCCTCTGTCCGGATCCTTAAGGCACACGAACATGACCATATTCAGTCTTCCTTGACTTCAGGCATTGAGTAATTGGTAGATGGAGGCAACATTTGAATGGGCTTACTCTCCTCTAGTCCAGAGGAGAAGAGGCCAGGAGTACCTCACCATGGTTCTGAACCTAAGGGGGATTGAGTCAGTCATGGCCTATTCTTCACCTGTCCCCCAGTTTTTCTGGCAAGTGTCAGGTACAGGCCTCACATGTTTAATGCCAGTCTCTTCTGCCCAGAGTACCTTGCTTTCTCACCATGACTATATCTGTGTCCAGGTTCCATAGCATGGTCTGTGCTTAATCAATTGCCTACCCTCACTGCCTCTCCTGGAGGATCAGTCAGACTCATCTGTACCCTGAGTAGGGATTTTATTGTGGCTGGCTACTACATATTCTGGTACCAGCAGAAATCTGGGAGTTTTCCTCAGTTTCTTCTAAAATACTTCTCAGACTCAGATATGTTCCAGGGCTCTGGGGTTACCATCCAATTCTCTGGATTCAAAGATGCCTTGAACAATGCAAGGCTTTTATTCATTTCTAGAATTCAGTCTGAGGATGAAGCTGACTATTTCTGTTAAACTATATCATGGCAACTGTGACACACAGTGCACCAAACCAATGGAGAAGTGAAATCTAAACCTGTGTATTTGATTTCCTGTCCCTGCTACAGTCTCTGGACTAAGTCTAAATTAAGAGACAGTTTATTATCACATAGAGCACTCATGATGCCTTAGTAGTTATAAATATGGGAACATCTGCTGCCTCTCCTTATTTACAATGCTAGTTTGATGCATTCTTAGTACATTTTCAGGGTGGACATTTCCTCGTGAACACACATCAGTTTCAGGATTTATTTTTCCTCCAGGAAGTGACAGGTGAGGGCAGTTTGTCTCAGTGTGTAGGCATGGCTCCAAGTCACCTGGGATCTTACATCATCTTGTTATTGTGTCCATAGTGTGTCCTGATCGTCATCACTGACCATTCCCAAGAGTGACCTAAGTTTTCTTCTGTTATTTCCAATGTGTTAGTGGGGCATATCCTTCTTTAAGGAGGCTCAGAAGAAGAAAGTTCCTAATATGAAGGCATTCCCTAACTGATGCAGGTGGCAACCACCACCCCTGGCTTGTGCCCTAGGAGGCTCTCCAGGTCCTGCCAAGACTTTGTTAGGACTGAGGACAGGAGATCTTAAAGATGTCAAATGAAGAAGATCCATGACACAAGAATTTGAAATCAAGAGCAAAAGTACTTAGAGAGTTACATCCCAATCAACTTGTGACTTTTAGCAAGTCCACAGTGTAGGAAGCCTGCACTTCACTGGATGCCTTTTCATAGATGCAACTGTCCTTCACTGCATATTATAGAGGGTAAGCCTGAAGATCTTGCTTCCTGAGTTATTTTTGCTGCCTATATGTATGGATACTACATATATAGGTACGAGAATTCAAGAACACTCCTGGGGCTTTTAGAAAAGGCTACTCATGAGCACCTTTAGCGTTCCAATGTCCATATATTAGAGCAGTGTGTCACCTGCAATCACTTCAAAGAACAGCAAAAGGGGGCTAGGATAGCCTGTGTGACTCCCACTTTGCACACAGATTTGCCTGACCTAGAGCACGTCTGATCTGGTTACATTCAATCAACCTTACTATAAGCAATGACATGAACAGATTGACTTATAAATGACAGCCACGCATCTCTCACTTCTGTGGAGACAGAAAAGAGTCCTTAATCAGACCAATGATATCTTTGGTCTGGTGATTGCCTGTTTTCTGATCCTTGATAGGCAGGGCTGGTTAACACTCTGTGGTTTCTTCTAGAAGTTAATCGGTCCCACAAGAGAAGGCTCTGCTTTCCTGACCTAATTGCTTTCCAAGAGTCTCAGTCCTGTATGCTACCATTTAGAGGTTTTTTGGTCTTCACAGCTTCCTTTTTCCTGGTTCCCATCGTCTGTTCCTTTGTGCAAGGATTATACATACTCTTACAATTTCATGTCCGAATGAGGGGTTCCTTGAATTTAATTGACTAAAATTACAAGATTTTTCTGTCTACTATGAAATGGTAAGTAGGGCTTGACAGGGCTGTGAAACATACTGCCCAAGAAGGGCAGCAGCTTTGTGCTTTGGCTGTTTTCAAAGTCAGGATTAGAAGGAAATATCAGTTACCAAGGAGCAGCAGACATAATTCAAACATATCTTCTCTTTGTTCATTCTTGCATATCTTCTGCCCTCTACTACAACCTAACCCTCATGTCAGCACCCTAAGATTTGAGAATGACCGGGCTCCTGTCTTCAAAATGTGGACATTTTGAATAAATCACCCTTTACCATTTTTCATTCTTATTTCATCTTTTGGACTGTGTTATTGAGGACAGGTAGCTGAACCTGGAGTGTTAGGGCTGACAGGGTCCAGGTCTGCCCCTGATACTTCTGACCATGGGCTGAGCTGGCAAGCCATTACAAGGAACGTTAGAGAGGGGACAGTGAGTGACCGAATCTGCCTCCAGGACAGCCACAATGTCTGTGTTCCATTCCAGCAATTTATAGAGAGACTGAGGTGCCTGCTGGATTTTTACCCTGCTGTGAGTCCACATCTAGAAACTCACTCCAAATATACACTTCTCCCATTTCCACAATTTCACTTAACTTCAGTCATGGTGGCTTGACTATGAGACGTGTGTGAAACTTTCCAGAAAGGCAAACTCCCCGAGTGTGCAGTCACACACTCTTCTGCCGTCCATTACCATGCCACCTCGGGTGAGCAGCCCTTCACCTCGTGTCTGTACAGCCGAGGCTCCTGCTCATTGTCCCCTCAGTCACATCCTTGGTATTCAGTAGACTCACTGGGTGCTTCCGAACCTGTGTTCAGTTCCCTGTGTTTACTCCATAGTGATCCTGAAGTTGACACCCACGGACGTCACTTTTCAGGTCTGCTGAAGAGAAGGTGTACTGCTCTTCCTTCAGTGGAAAGTGAACCTGTGTTCAGTTCCCTGTGTTTACTCCATAGTGATCCTGAAGTTGACACCCATGGACGTCACTTTTCAGGTCTGCTGAAGAGAAGGTGTACTGCTCTTCCTTCAGTGGAAAGTGGGACAGTTCACTAATAAAACAAAAGGAAAGAAGGTGCTGCAGGTTGCTAACTCCTGTAGACAATGTAAAACATGATTTATACCAGGCTGGGCACACTGACTTCAGACAGTTCTGGGGCTGTGGATGAGAGAAGAGCTGTGCTATGTCATAGGCCCTCCAAGTGTCTCCCCCTTCTCAGAATACAGCATGTGCCCTGTTCCCCACAGCTGTCTCTGAGACACAGAGTTGGTGAGAAACCAGCCTTCCCGTGGGCTTGCATTTTTCCATTTTCTTATCATCAGCAGAATACTCTCATAGACCTACCTTGTCCCAACTCTCTTGGTGTGTGCAGCTAGTTGACATGGTGTGGAGCATCTCTGGACCGAAATCCAGAAACTCTTTGGGAATTAGAAACTGGTGCTTCATTCCTTTGTTAATCCCACCAAATGACCTTTATAATTCCACCAAATATGAGTAAAAGACTCAAATTCTTTAGTTAAAGCAATCAGGTTTTATTTTCTCTCAAGACAGGGCCAATTCCCTCAAGCAAGATTTGAAAAAAATAGCATCAAACACAGGAGAAGATGGGATTTATATAGGACAGAAGAACTGCAAGGCTAGGGGATTTTCAAGATTTGGGGACACTTCCAGAGAAATTTTGGTTATGTAGGAACTCAGATGAACATTTTAAAATTATTTTTCAGAACATCTTATCAGAATATATTTAACATAAGAGTCAAAATACACGGTGTGGGGAACATGTGAAATTCAGAAGCTTATTAAAACATGGTTGACTTGAATTTTGAAACAAACAGCAATTAATTTGTTCTAACCATACAAGTAAATGGCTTCCATCCTCAAGATGGAGTCAGTCTGGTCCATCAACTTCTGCAATATTGTATGTGGTAACTGTCTATTCTGGTTCAGCGTTTTGGGGGGCTTTAATGTCCCTCCCTCTTCTTTCATTATCCCACATTATGTCTGTTTAAATGCTCATTTTCCTAGTGCACCTCCTGTCCAGGTTCTAGAGGGAAGCTTCCCATTCCTCCTCTGTCTCACTCTTGCCCCCTCCCTTCCTGCCTAGACCCCATCATGTTGCCTCTGGCATAGCTTTCCATTTCTTCTCTTTCCCTTCTTCAAGGCCTGAACATGAGCTTAGCTGCCAATGTTCATCTGGCTCTCTTTCCTATAAAGCTCATCTTAGGGGAAATTCATCTCAGCTTCTTTCTACAAACCTATCTTTGCATGAGTTTCTCTCACAGGTTTGACTCCAGCATCGCGAATGTGTAGATAAGGGCACTAATGGCTGTTCCTGACAAAACAACAACAACAACAACAACAACAAAACAAAAAAAACTCATTCACAAATTTCTAAGGAATGTTCATTTCAGGTTTTCATTTTCTGCCAGCAGTTCATCAGTTGGCACAGCTACAGTACTATAGTGATATTATATTTTATTTTGATAAATAAATCTTCCCAAAAGATCAAAGTACAAAGCTAGTCATACTAGTCAGCCATACAGGCCAGGCAGTGGTAGCACACACCTTTAATCCAAGCAGCCACACTAGAGGCCAGGAGGTGGTGGTGCAAGCCTTTAATGCCATCCCTAGAGAGGAATGTAAGGTGGGATGAGACAGGAACTCATTCTCTTTCAGTTTGAAGATTTTGTAGAAGTAAGAGATTTTTAGTGGTTTGGCTGCTTTACTTTTCTGATCTTCATCTTGAACCCTAATATCTGTCTCTGGATTTTTATTATTTGTGCTACATCTGGTGCTCAATGTTTTGCTTTTGTTTCCAAAGAAGAAGAAAAGCTATAGATACCATCAAAATTAGTAAACATTTTATTTGAACAAGAGATACCTCTTAATTAGAAGAGATGATAGTTCATCAAACAGAATGACTATTTAATCTAAACTAAACTATAAAACTCACAAATGCTTTTTATTTGATTAAATATAACTTGCCAAGTAATATCTTCCTGTTGGGAGAGACCACTTATTTGTTTCCCGGCCACCAAACTTCCAAAATAATCATACAGAAACTGTATTAATAAAATTGGACAGCTCTTACATCTTAAATTAACCCATTTCTATTAATCTGTGTATCGCCACATAACTGGCTTACCAACAAGGTTCTGGTACATCTGTCTCCTGCAGGTGGCTACATGGCTTCTCTCTGACTTTGACTTCTTTCTCCAAGCATTCAGTTTAGTTTTTCTGCCTAGCTCTATTCTGCCCTATCTATAAGGCCAAAGCAGGTTCATTATTAACCAATGGTATTCACAGCATATAGAGGATAATCCCATATAACCACCCTTTTCTGTGTAAATGAAAAGGAAGGTTTAAACTTTAACACAGTAAAATTGCATAGAACAAAACAGTTATTAAGCAAGAATTATAGTTACAATATTTATATCTACTTATCTTTTATCATAACTAAGGAAAACTATAACTATAGTTATAACTTTCTATTCTTCAACTCCATCAAAGACTCAAGAAGGATATAATAATACCTAAGTAAACAGGAAGTGCATTATAACCAACTTCCAAAACTCTAGAATTGACAGAGACATCTTGCTGTCTCGGACAGTCACCCAAAGTTTTTCTGTAGAATTGGGACATCCAATCATCAACATACAGGCCCATAGTATATGGAAGACTGTTTCATGAAGCAGGAAATTTCAAAGACAGCTTCACCTTTATTGGCAGTTTGTCAGTCACTTTCTTCTGTGTCCTGCAGAAAGTCTAGCAGACTTCTTCACAAAGCAGGAAAACTGAAGAACTGTTTCATCTTCTTTAGGCAACTTTAGCAGTCATTTTTCTGTGGGCTTGATGTTCATTAGTTTATATAGTTCACATAGTATAATATCAAGCAGTCCAGGCAAGAGAAGTTTCTTGCCCAAATGGCTAACCAACGGAGCCTATTTGATACCCATCTTCCTCTTAAAGTAGATTGGCTGCCAGGAGCAGATGTGTCTCATTGTCATGAAAAGTTTAAGTTCTTAAAAAACATTTTAAATGCCATATTATGTTAGTCTTTGAAAGATTTGAAGAATATCTATTTAACTGAAATATATCTCTATATATCTAGAAAGTTTAATTAACGTGACTACAAGCTTGACTATCATAGATGACCATCTATTAACCTGTATTTCTTAATTATACATTACATTTTTAAATGAGCTGCACAAGCACAATACCTTAATCAAAATACATATATATATATAATAAACCCAGATCCATAACAAATACCAATGCAAAGTATCCATCTCCATAGCATATCCCTCTTTAAATATAAACAAACATTTTTAAACAATATTTGGGGATTTGGGTGTTGTTGTCAAGACTACTTCCTGTTGATTGGGGGCACTGTGAATCAGGTCTGTCATGGGATATCCTGTGTGGTAGGTCTATCCCAGCCAGCATTCCTGAAGGCATCAATGGATGTTGGACCATCTGTGTCATTGTTTCAGGGGATCTTGTTTGAAAAAAATCACATTAGTCTGGAAGGAATCCACAGGTTCTCATTTTCTGTGGAAACAAAAGAAGAACCTCTTTCCCAAAACAACATATCCTTAAACTCAAAATTTTAAGTCAAAATACCTTTAAAGTCTATGAGTTGGTTTAGCTTGGCAGTCCCTAGGATCAAATGTCTGTCTGACATGTGTGGTAATTTGAATGTAATTGGCCCCAACAAGTTAAGAGGAGGTGGTACTACTAGAAGGTGTGGCTTTGTTAGAGAAGATATGGCCTTTTTGTATGAAGGATATCATTGTTGTGTGAGCTTTGAGGTTTCATATATGCCCAAACCATACCCAGTACCTCATTTTACTTCCTGCTGCCTTCTGACCAAGACATAGGCCTCAACATGTCTGCCTGTACTCCACCAAGCTCCCTGCCATGTTGGCCACCCCAGTTAAGGCTTTTTTTTTATAAGAGTTGCCATGGTTACGTGTCTCTTCACAGCAATAGAAACCCTATCTAAGACAGAAGTTGGTACCATGAACGGGGGTATTGCTCTGATAGGACTGATCATGTTTCTGTTTGGAGTAATGTGGGCTTTGGTGCTTTGGGTTAAGGAAGAAACAGAATGCTTTAAGCACTGCTTAATGGGCCATAGTAGTAAGAGCATGGAAGACAGTGGTGCTAAGAGTTATTTTAACTGTCAGGAACTGACCCCAGAGGTTTCAGAGGAGAAGAAGTTTAGTATGATGCCTAGAGATTGTTCTTTTGATATTTTGGTAAAGAATGCAGATGAATTTTACCATTGTCTGAAGCATCTGCCTGAGACTAAAGAGTTTGGATTAATTCCACTGGCAGAGGAAATCTCAAAACCTCCTTTTATAGGCTCTGTCCTGTGGTTATTAGTGCTAACTCTAATGAAGATTTATAATGAAAAGGAGCAGGCTGAAAAGGAAAAATTATAAAATGTAAAATCTGAGAAGAAAAGGAGCACCAAAAAGGGTAATGGACCACAAGTCCTGTGTTCAAGGATGTAAACTGATTAAGAAATGGTGAGATTCAAGATGAGATTCTACCCAGCTAAGTTTCCAACTTGTGAAAGGGAATTTAATAAAAGTTTGGAGATGGGTATAGTGGTGCATGCTTTTAATCCTAGCACTTGGAAGGGAGAGTATGGCGGATTTCTTAGTTTGAGGTCAACCTGGTCTACAGAAAAAGTTCCAGGACAGCAAAGAAGAGGTAATGATAGTATCCATTGGAAACAAAAAGCTGGCGAACACAGAACTGAACAAGAGTGGTGATGTGTTCCAGTTACAGCAAGCAGCAGAACCTGACATCTTTAGCCACCTGTTTCTGGATTTAGAGTTAAAGATAGAAGAAGTGAGTTATAGATTACAGCTACTGATCCAGGCATGGGTCAAGGGTTTCCCAGAAAGGAGGCCTAGAACTCCATTGGGTGAGCCAGTGAAGATGAAGCTGACCTGCCTCGAAGACTCCAAGATGTTAGAGATGCCAGATCCATGGGATACATGCTGAGGAGAGCTACTAACAGGGAGTGGAAACAGCCCAAAAGAAAGAAGTGTGATGTAGTCAAGAAAGCTGAAAAGTGGAGATTTGGTGAGGGTTTTAACATCGGACATGGAGATGCTGAGTTTGGAGTTTGCCCAGCTGAGTTTTGGTCTAGCTTTGGTCCAGTATTTCCTCACTATGCTTCCTTCCCTACATTTTGGAATTGTAGTGCCCATTTTCTGTGACATTATATATTGGAAGTATGTAATCTGTTTTAGGTTTTGATTTTACCAGGGATTCAGTTAAGGAAGTACGTGAATCTCAAAAGAGACTTTGGACTTTTAAACATTATTGAGACTGTGATAGACTAAAGGGACTTTTGAAGATGAACTAAATCCATTTTGTATTATGATATTGTTACAAGCTTTTGGGAGCCAGGGAGCAGGTTGTGGTGGTATGAATGTAATTGATATCAATAAGCTCCTAAGAGTGACACTAGCCCGAGGTGTAGGTATGACTTTTTTGGAAGAAGTCTTTCACTGTGGGTGTGAGCCCAGTTGCTAGGTCCTTCAGATCAAGAAGTAGCTAGCACTAAGTCTGCCTGCATGCTGCCAAGCTCATCACCATGATGGCAATGAACTGCAACCTGCCACCTCAAAAAGATTTTTTTTTATAAGAGTTGCTGTGGTCATGGTGTCTCTTTAGAGCAGTAGAAACACTAAAGAAACAACTAAATAGGAGAATAAGCAGATTGTGAGCCAAATAAATCAAGAACTGAGTTGATTCGTTCTGTTGAGTGAGTGGGGAACAAAAACAGAATTACAGAGAGAAAAAGTAGCCCTCTTCCATCCTTCATCTCTTGGAAGTTTGGTTCTGATGTCATTATTGTCAATAAAACAAGAAAAACATACACGCAATTTAGTAATGATGTGAACAAAAAAATTTAATCAGAGGGCAAGGATGTCATGGCTCTACCATGCCTAACACTAGAAATACAACATTTTGGTGTATAGTACTCTGGAATGACAAGACTTTTCTATTAATATTTCAACCAACAAGATCTAGAGATTCTGATAAGAAATCAGATTAGTGTCTTATGGTACAGTTGTGATGAAGCTTCTTTCTCTGAGGCCCATAGGGGTACCTTACAAAGCCTTGGTTGGATTGGAAATAGAGCATTTTGTTATAATATCTCAGTGACAGTGGGGGACCACATGTTTTAAACCCACAAAAGTAAGTTTAAAGCAAAAAGGATTGAACAGCCTGAGTGTAGAGATCATGAGGATAATAATGTTGATACAGAATTTTAGGATATAATTCTCAAGGCCATTAAAGAACCCTACATAACTTCCTGACTAGTCAAAACCAGTCTCCATAACACAGAGAACAACAAATATTTATGAATCTATAATTTTCTTTGCCCTTACTTATCATTACCATCAAGGGTAAAAGGACTTTGTCATGGTTTGAATTTGATATATCGTCTACTGTCTCATATGCTTGATCCATAGTGCCCCTTAGGAAGTCCTGTTTGAGTAATTAGGGAACTCATGAAAGTGTGGCCCGGCCGGAGGTGGTTGGTCCCCTGGGAGACATTCAATGCAGTGATAAGAGTTGGCTCACACTCTGCTGTCAGGGCCAGAAGGTAAACCCAACATGAAGCAGAGCCTGGTAGGCAGAAAGCATAATACAAGACAACCTCTGCCTCTCAGAGTTGTATTATGGCATAGATTTGGGAGGAGCTGTGAAAAGAACTAGAAAATGGTGAAGGATTTTGGCTAGTTGTGATTGGTCCACAGTTCGTATGGACCTCACAGGGAGCCACTGTGAGGAAAGATGGTGCCCAACCCATGTAAGGGACCAGCTTGGCCTGGACTTTATATTGCAGTGAAACTATTAGTAGACTACAAAGAAGTGGACTCAGAATTTTGTTCTGAGAGCATTAGTTTGTTAGTATACTTCTTTGGAATTGGACATTTGTAATCAGCACTGATCTGAACACAGTGAGTTTTCTTCCTAGGGGTTTAGTTTGGGGGCCTGAATTTTGGTTTACTCTTTGTAGTTTGGGATTTATTTTTTGCCTTTACTTCAGTTTTTCGTTTTTTATTACAAAAATTTTCTATTATTTGCTCATTTATCATTGACATTTTCTTCAATGGTTTATTTCTATACCTTAAACCTTTTGTGAGAACATATTAGCTGTAAAAATAGTTTTTCTTATCCATGCACTTGGATACTACTCACCAGTTTTCTTACTTCCCACGGCATATCCATGGCCTGAACAAATTCCTTATCATTGTAAGTAATCATCGCTGATGCTATTTCACTCGTGAGACAAATATGACTTTGAGAATCTTGAGGGACAGCACATTTCCTAATGACATCACAGATTCAAGGACAGGGTAATATCCCTGCGTGGTGTATGCTTGGTAAACTTTTACATCAATGTTGGTTTCATTTTATGAATTGAGCAATCTCTTTCTTTTAGGGTTGTCAATACTCTGGGGTACAAGGTTTTCTCACAGTCCTTACAGTTCCCTTGGCTCAATTTTGTCTCTTTCCTGTCTCACTTATGTATGATAACTTTCTTCCTTTGGGCGATTCATGTTGAGTGTTGTCATATTTATACACTTTTGACAAGGACCAGACCTTTGCTTCTCTGATCTTTGTTTCAACTACCAAACTCCAGTTATTTCCAGCTCTGTACCTGTGTACACATTCTCATAAGAGTTTTGGGGTATGAGGTACTTCTTTGTTTTTTATATTAACCCAGTATGCATCATTAAGATGATTGTGAGATTTTGACTTTCATGACATACCAACAGATATCCATAACCTTGTCCACTAGAGCTCATTTATTTTTTAAATTCTAGCATCTTGTGGGGGTGCCATTCCTGCCCTGAGAAGGTGGAGAACATGCAGAGGAACTATCTTGGAGGGATCTCAGTGATGACAAGTTACAACAAGCATCCAGAAAATATGGTCAAAGTGGTCCATTTCTACTCTCGTAAGCACAATGTGTTCTCTGAGACACATAATGGTAGTGGACAACTTTGAAACAAGTGGAACAAAGAGATGTTTTAAACCTTGGAACAAAAGGACTTTATCAGAGAAAAAATATTTACAGGAATAATAAAGAACATCTTCAAAAGAACCACTACACAAAAAGGCATGCACATTATCCCACCCTTCCCTCATCTTCTGTGAAGAGGAGATGGAGTGAGCTGGCTCGGCAAGCATTTATCAGAACAACCAAAAGAAAGAAAGGTCAGGAGGTAAATGACAAGAACTTGCAAGGGCTTCTCTAAAGTCCAGCGCACCTGATTTATACATCAGATCTTAACTCACTTGTAAATTCTACCCAACAGAGTGTTGATTTGAAAGGAGTAAAGACATCTGAGGAGCCAGAAAGTGCAGCCTCTAGGGGACTCATGAGGAGGCTGAGATGGAGAAGGCTGGCAGCAGTCACATCACATTTGGGGACACAACTATGGCTGTGGTAGAGTTCTTGGAGGACACTGCTACCAAAGGACCTTGACTAGAGGACATTACTGACATTAGAGAGAACACCACCACCAGTGTAGACATTATCAGCCATATGAAACCAGATCTCATAAATGCTCTGTTCCTTCTGGACCCTTATCAGCATGAAAGTACCCACTACTAAATAATAGTCCAAGACTTGATAAGTAGGGAGTTACCATCTACACCTACAAATGAGCAGCCCAGGAGGCTCCCATACCCTTCAACAAGCACAGTAGAAGTGGCTGGAAGTTCTTGAGGCAGAAGATCAGAAAGCCTATTTCCCTGGCCTTATTTATCCCTTATCATTGAAAGACTCTTCCTGTGTTACCATGCCACTTGTAAGAGACAATATGACTTTGCGAATCTTGAAGGACAGCCCATTTCCTAATAGCATCGTAGTTTCAAGGACATGCTAACATCCCTAGGTGGTGCATTATTGGTAACCTCTTATATCAGTGTTGCTGTCTGTATAGTGAATTGAGCAATCTCTTTCTTTTAGAGTCATCACACTCTGGGGTACAAGGTTTCCCTGTGGGCCCTACAGTTCCCTTGGCTCCTACCCATCTCTTTCCTGTCTCATCTATAATTAGTTTCTTCCTTTGGGTGATTCATGTCGAGGGTTGTAAGACTTGTTCATTTTTTTCAAGGACCAGCTCTTCATTTTTCTGACTCTTGTTTGAAGTACCAAGTATGCAGTTATATCCTGCTCTGTTACTCTGTACACTTTCTCATTACAGTTTTTGGGATTGGGATTTTGTCATTTGTTTTTTAAACCTTTAATCCCAATATGCATCAATAGGATGCCTGTGAAACTTTTGGCTTTCATGACATACCAATTGGTAGCCATAACCTTGTCCACTAGAGCGCATTTTTTTTTTAATTCTAGCATCTTGTGGTGGTGCCATTCCTGACCTAAGAACGTGAGGACATGTACAGGAACTATCTTGGAGGGATTTCAGTGATGCCAAGTTACAACAAGCATCTAGAGAAATATGATCAAAGTGGTCCATTTCTACCTTTGTAAGCCCAATGTGTTCTCTGAGCTACATAGTGGCAGAGGGCAACTTTGAAACAAGTGAAACAAAGAAATTATTTAAAACCTTGGCAAAAATGACATACTTTATCAGAAAAATACTTTTATCATCAGTGAGTAGAAGATCATCAAAAGAAGCACTACACGAAGAGGCGTGGGCATTATCACACTCTCACTTCATCTCCTGTGAACAATAGATTGAGTGAGCTGCACTGCTAACATTCATGAGAGCAACACAAGTAAAGAAAGGCCGGTAGGTAAGTGAAAAAAACTAGCAAGGGCTTCTCTAAGTCCAGCTCACCTGATTTATACATCAGATCTTAACTCACCTGTGAATTCTACCCCACAGAGTGTTGATTTGAAAGCAGTAAAGACATCTGAGGGGATAGAAAATGCAGCCTTTTTTTTGTGAAAAATCTAAGGGGACTCATGAGGAGGCTGAGATGGAGAAGGCTGGCAGCAGTCACATCACATTTGGGGACACAACTATGGCTGTGTTAGAGTTCTTGGAGGACACTGCTACCAAAGGACCTTGACTAGAGGACATTACTGACATTAGAGAGAACACCACCACCAGTGTAGACATTATCAGCCATATGAAACCAGATCTCATAAATGCTCTGTTCCTTCTGGACCCTTATCAGCCTGAAAGTACCCACTACTAAATAATAGTCCAAGACTTGATAAGTAGGTAGTTACCATCTACATCTACAAAAGAGCAGCCCAGGAGGCTCCCATACCCTCCAACAACCACAGTAGAAGTGGCTGAAAAGGCTTGAGGGAGAAGATCAGAAAGCTGTCTCCAAGGTTTTGTTGTCTCCCATTCTGAAGCAGAAGAGATACAACATCCAGGTAAGAGATAACAAGGAATGGAAAATGGAGTTCCAAGACATGGAATGGGCAGTAACAACAGAAAGTTCACATATGTATTTGACATGTCTGTTTCCAAAGCACTTTGCCACTGCCAGGCTGCAGCCATTTATAGGATAAAAGCCTTAATGTGTCTGGGACCCTAGAAGAAGCTTTCCCACTGAATCCTGATCATGAGAAATCATGGAAAGTTGAGTCAGAAGCAGACAGCTGAGGGTGTATGAAGAGCCTGGGAGTACAGGGAGGGAGGAAGATGGAGGACATGTGTAAGGCACAGCAGTTTAGAAAGAGAAGAAGCCTTTGTAGAGCTCTGGTACCACAGAGAAACTCTTCTACTTTATTTTATTTTATTCATTTGCTTCAGTTTTTCTCTTTTTATTACCAACCAATTTTTGTTATCAGCTCATTTATCTGTGATATTTTCTACATCAGTTTATTTCTATTCCTTAAACTTTCTGTCAGTACATATTAGCTGTTAAAAATAAGAGTTTCTTTTTATTTATGCACTTGGATCCTACTCACCAGCTTTGTTACCTCCCACAGCATTTCCCTGGCCTCATCAATTCCCTTATCATTGTAAGTAATCCTCTCTCCCACCATCCCACCCGTGAGACAAAATATGACGTTGTGAATGTTGAGGTACATCCCATTTCCTAATGGCATCTCAGTCTCAAGGACAGGGTAAAATCCCTATGTGGTGCATGTTTGGTAATCTTTCAAATCAATGTTGGTGTCTGCTTTGTGAATTGAGCAATCTTTCTTTTAGGGTTGTCAACACTCTGGGGTACAAGGTTTCCTTGCAGTCCCTACAGTTCCCTTGGCTCCTACACATCTCTTTCCTTTCTCCCATTTCAATAGTTTGTGTCTTCCGTTGGGGTTTCCATGTCAAGTGTTGTCAGAATTATTCATTCTTGTCAAGGACCAGCTCTTGGTTTCTCTGACCTTAGTATCAACTACCAAGTGTCCAGTTATTTCCAGCTCTGTTCCTCTGTACACTTCGTCATAACATCTTGGGGTTTGTGGTGTTATGGTTTGCTTGTTTTTAAATGTTTAACCCAAATATGCTTCATTAGGATACTTGTGAGACTTTTGACATTCATGACATAACAATTGATAGCCATAACCTTGTCTATTAGAGCTCCTTTTTTTTTTAAATTCTGGCATCCTGTGGGGGTGCCATTCCTGACCTGTGAAGGTGGAGAACATGTAGAGGCACAATATTAAGAGGATCCCACTGATGCCAAGTTACAAGCATCCAGAGAATTATGGTCAAAGTGGTCCATTTCCACCCTTGTAAGCACAATGTGTTCCCTGAGACACATAGTGGCAGAAGAGAACTTTGAAACAAGTGAAACAAAAATGTTTTGAGACCTTGTCACAAAAGGCCTTTATCAGAGAAAATATATTTATGGGAATGAAAAAGAACATCACCAAAAGAGTTGCTACTCCAAGAGGCGTGAACATCATCTCAATATCCCTCGTTTTCCTTTAAGAAGGAGGTGGAATAAGCTGGCTATGCCAACATTTCTCAGATCAACCAAAGGAAAAAAAGGTCAGAAGGTAAATAAACAAAACTTGAAAGAGTTTCTGTAAGTCCAGGTCTTCTGATTTCTATATCAGGTTTCACCTGTGAATTCTACCCCACAGAGTGTTGATTTGAAGGCAGTAAAGACATCTGAGGAGCCATAAAATGTGGCCTTTTTTTTGTGAAAAATCTAAGGGGACTCATGAGGAGGCTGAGATGGAGAAGGCTGGCAGCAGTCACATCACATTTGGGGACACAACTATGGCTGTGTTAGAGTTCTTGGAGGACACTGCTACCAAAGGACCTTGACTAGAGGACATTACTGACTTTAGAGAGAACACCACCACCAGTGTAGACATTATCAGCCATATGAAACCAGATCTCATAAATGCTCTGTTCCTTCTGGACCCTTATCAGCCTGAAAGTACCCACTACTAAATAATAGTCCAAGACTTGATAAGTAGGTAGTTACCATCTACATCTACAAATGAGCAGCCCAGGAGGCTCCCATACCCTCCAACAACCACAGTAGAAGTGGCTGAAAAGGCTTGAGGGAGAAGATCAGAAAGCTGTCTCCAAGGTTTTGTTGTCTCCCATTCTGAAGCAGAAGAGATACAACATCCAGGTAAGAGATAACAAGGAATGGAAAATGGAGTTCCAAGACATGGAATGGGCAGTAACAACAGAAAGTTCACATATGTATTTGACATGTCTGTTTCCAAAGCACTTTGCCACTGCCAGGCTGCAGCCATTTATAGGACAAAAGCCTTAATGTGTCTGGGACCCTAGAAGAAGCTTTCCCACCGAATCCTGATCATGAGAAATCTTGGAAAGTTGAGTCAGAAGCAGACAGCTGAGGGTGTATGAAGAGCCTGGGAGTACAGGGAGGGAGGAAGATGGAGGACACGTGTAAGGCACAACAGTTTAGAAAGAGAAGAAGCCTTTGTAGAGCTCTGGTACCACAGAGAAACTCTTCTACTTTATTTTATTTTATTCATTTGCTTCAGTTTTTCTCTTTTTATTACCAACCAATTTTTGTTATCAGCTCATTTATCTGTGATATTTTCTACATCAGTTTATTTCTATTCCTTAAACTTTCTGTCAGTACATATTAGCTGTTAAAAATAAGAGATTTTATTTTATTTATGCACTTGGATCCTACTCACCAGCTTTGTTACCTCCCACAGCATTTCCCTGGCCTCATCAATTCCCTTATCATTGTAAGTAATCCTCTCTCCCACCATCCCACCCGTGAGACAAAATATGACGTTGTGAATGTTGAGGTACATCCCATTTCCTAATGGCATCTCAGTCTCAAGGACAGGGTAAAATCCCTATGTGGTGCATGTTTGGTAACCTTTCAAATCAATGTTGGTGTCTGCTTTGTGAATTGAGCAATCTTTCTTTTAGGGTTGTCAGCACTCTGGGGTACAAGGTTTCCTTGCAGTCCCTACAGTTCCCTTGGCTCCTACTCATCTCTTTCCTTTCTCCCATTTCAATAGTTTGTGTCTTCCGTTGGGGTTTCCATGTCAAGTGTTGTCAGAATTATTCATTCTTGTCAAGGACCAGCTCTTAGTTTCTCTGACCTTAGTATCAACTACCAAGTGTCCAGTTATTTCCAGCTCTGTTCCTCTGTACACTTCGTCATAACATCTTGGGGTTTGTGGTGTTATGGTTTGCTTGTTTTTAAATGTTTAACCCAATTATGCTTCATTAGGATGCTTGTGAGACTTTTGACATTCATGACATAACAATTGATAGCCATAACCTTGTCTATTAGAGCTCCTTTTTTTTTTTTTTAAAATTCTGGCATCCTGTGGGGGTGCCATTCCTGACCTGTGAAGGTGGAGAACATGTAGAGGCACAATATTAAGAGGATCCCACTGATGCCAAGTTACAAGCATCCAGAGAATTATGGTCAAAGTGGTCCATTTCCACCCTTGTAAGCACAATGTGTTCCCTGAGACACATAGTGGCAGAAGAGAACTTTGAAACAAGTGAAACAAAAATGTTTTGAGACCTTGTCACAAAAGGCCTTTATCAGAGAAAATATATTTATGGGAATGAAAAAGAACATCACCAAAAGAGTTGCTACTCCAAGAGGCGTGAACATCATCTCAATATCCCTCGTTTTCCTTTAAGAAGGAGGTGGAATAAGCTGGCTATGCCAACATTTCTCAGATCAACCAAAGGAATAAAAGGTCAGAAGGTAAATAAACAAAACTTGAAAGAGTTTCTGTAAGTCCAGGTCTTCTGATTTATATATCAGGTTTCACCTGTGAATTCTACCCCACAGAGTGTTGATTTGAAAGGAGTAAAGACATCTGAGGAGCCAGAAAGTGCAGCCTCTAGGGGACTCATGAGGAGGCTGAGATGGAGAAGGCTGGCAGCAGTCACATCACATTTGGGGACACAACTATGGCTGTGTTAGAGTTCTTGGAGGACACTGCTATCAAAGGACCTTGACTAGAGGACATTACTGACATTAGAGAGAACACCACCACCAGTGTAGACATTATCAGCCATATGAAACCAGATCTCATAAATGCTCTGTTCCTTCTGGACCCTTATCAGCATGAAAGTACCCACTACTAAATAATAGTCCAAGACTTGATAAGTAGGGAGTTACCATCTACACCTACAAATGAGCAGCCCAGGAGGCTCCCATACCCTTCAACAAGCACAGTAGAAGTGGCTGGAAGTTCTTGAGGCAGAAGATCAGAAAGCCTATTTCCCTGGCCTTATTTATCCCTTATCATTGAAAGACTCTTCCTGTGTTACCATGCCACTTGTAAGAGACAATATGACTTTGCGAATCTTGAAGGACAGCCCATTTCCTAATAGCATCGTAGTTTCAAGGACATGCTAACATCCCTAGGTGGTGCATTATTGGTAACCTCTTATATCAGTGTTGCTGTCTGTATAGTGAATTGAGCAATCTCTTTCTTTTAGAGTCATCACACTCTGGGGTACAAGGTTTCCCTGTGGGCCCTACAGTTCCCTTGGCTCCTACCCATCTCTTTCCTGTCTCATCTATAATTAGTTTCCTCCTTTGGGTGATTCATGTCGAGGGTTGCAACTTGTTCATTTTTTTCAAGGACCAGCTCTTCATTTTTCTGACTCTTGTTTGAAGTACCAAGTGTTCAGTATATCCTGCTCTGTTACTCTGTACACTTTCTCATTACAGTTTTTGGGATTGGGATTTTGTCATTTGTTTTTTAAACCTTTAATCCCAATATGCATCAATAGGATGCCTGTGATAATTTTGGCTTTCATGACATACCAATTGGTAGCCATAACCTTGTCCACAAGAGCGCATTTTTTTTTTAATTCTAACATCTTGTGGTGGTGCCATTCCTGACCTAAGAACGTGAGGACATGTACAGGAACTATCTTGGAGGGATTTCAGTGATGCCAAGTTACAACAAGCATCTAGAGAAATATGATCAAAGTGGTCCATTTCTACCTTTGTAAGCCCAATGTGTTCTCTGAGCTACATAGTGGCAGAGGGCAACTTTGAAACAAGTGAAACAAAGAAATTATTTAAAACCTTGGCAAAAATGACATACTTTATCAGAAAAATACTTTTATCATCAGTGAGTAGAAGATCATCAAAAGAAGCACTACACGAAGAGGCGTGGGCATTATCACACTCTCACTTCATCTCCTGTGAACAATAGATTGAGTGAGCTGCACTGCTAACATTCATGAGAGCAACACAAGTAAAGAAAGGCCGGTAGGTAAGTGAAAAAAACTAGCAAGGGCTTCTCTAAATCCAGCTCACATGATTTATACATAAGATCTTAACTCACCTGTGAATTCTACCCCACAGAGTGTTGATTTGAAAGCAGTAAAGACATCTGAGGGGATAGAAAATGCGGCCTTTTTTTGTGTGAAAAATCTAAGGGGACTCATGAGGAGGCTGAGATGGAGAAGGCTGGCAGCAGTCACATCACATTTGGGGACACAACTATGGCTGTGTTAGAGTTCTTGGAGGAAACCAATTATAAAATTACCCTTGAACAAAAATAAGTACCTTGACTTGAGGACATTACTGACATTAGAGAGAACACCACCACCATTGTAGACATTATCAGCCAGATAATACTTGATCTCATAAATGCTGTGTCCCTTCCAGACTCTTATCAGCATGAAAGTACCCACTACTAACTAAATAATAGTCCAAGACTTGATAGGTAGGGAGTTACCATCTACATCTACAAATGAGCAGCCCAGGAGGCTCCCATACCCTCCAACAAGCACAGTAGAAGTGGCTGAAAAGGCTTGAGGGAGAAGATCAGAAAGCTGTTTCCAAGGTTTTGTTGTCTCCCACTGTGAAGCAGAAGAGATACAACATCCAGGTAAGAGATAACAAGGAATGGAAAATGGAGTTCCAAGAAATGGAATGGGCAGTAACAGAAAGTTCACATATGTATTTGACATGTCTGTTTCCAAAGCACTTTGCCACTGCCAGGCTGCAGCCATTTATAGGATAAAAGCCTTAATGTGTCTGGGACCCTAGAAGAAGCTTTCCCACTGAATCCTGCTCATGAAAAATCTTGGAAAATTGAGTTGGACGCAGACAGCAGAGGGGATATGCAGAGCCTGGGAATCCAGGGAGAGTGGAAGATGGAGGGATTCTTGTAAGGCACAGCAGTTTAGAAAGAGAAGAAGCCTGTGGAGAGCTTTGGTACCACAGAGGATCTATTCTACTTTTTTTTTTATTTTACCTCATCCATTTGCTTCATTTTTTCCTCTTTTTATTACCAACCATTTTTTGTTTCTGCTCATTTATCTGTGATATTTTCTACATCAGTTTATTTCTATTCCTTAAACTTTCTGTCAGTACATATTAGCTGTTAAAAATAAGAGATTTTATTTTATTTATGCACTTGGATCCTACTCACCAGCTTTGTTACCTCCCACAGCATTTCCCTGGCCTCATCATTTCCCTTATCATTGTAAGTAATCCTCTCTCCCACCATCCCACCCGTGAGACAAAATATGACTTTGTGAATGTTGAGGTACATCCCATTTCCTAATAGCATCTCAGTCTCAAGGACAGGGTAAAATCCCTATGTGGTGCATGTTTGGTAACCTTTCAAATCAATGTTGGTGTCTGCTTTGTGAATTGAGCAATCTTTCTTTTAGGGTTGTCAACACTCTGGGGTACAAGGTTTCCTTGCAGTCCCTACAGTTCCCTTGGCTCCTACTCATCTCCTTTCTCCCATTTCAATAGTTTGTGTTTTCCTTTGGGGTTTCCATGTCAAGTGTTGTCAGAATTATTCATTCTTGTCAAGGACCAGCTCTTAGTTTCTCTGACCTTAGTATCAACTACCAAGTGTCCAGTTATTTCCAGCTCTGTTCCTCTGTACACTTCGTCATAACATCTTGGGGTTTGTGGTATTATGATTTGCTTGTTTTCTTAAATGTTTAACCCCAATATGCTTCATTAGGATGCTTGTGAGACTTTTGACATTCATGACATAACAATTGATAGCCATAACCTTGTCTATTAGAGCTCCTTTTTTTTTTTAAATTCTGGCATCCTGTGGGGGTGCCATTCCTGACCTGTGAAGGTGGAGAACATGTAGAGGCACAATATTAAGAGGATCCCACTAATGCCAAGTTACAAGCATCCAGAGAATTATGGTCAAAGTGGTCCATTTCCACCCTTGTAAGCACAATGTGTTCCCTGAGACACATAGTGGCAGAAGAGAACTTTGAAACAAGTGAAACAAAAATGTTTTGAGACCTTGTCACAAAAGGCCTTTATCAGAGAAAATATATTTATGGGAATGAAAAAGAACATCACCAAAAGAGTTGCTACTCCAAGAGGCGTGAACATCATCTCAATATCCCTCGTTTTCCTTTAAGAAGGAGGTGGAATAAGCTGGCTATGCCAACATTTCTCAGATCAACCAAAGGAAAAAAAGGTCAGAAGGTAAATAAACAAAACTTGAAAGAGTTTCTGTAAGTCCAGGTCGTCTGATTTATACATCAGATCTTAAATCACCTGTGAATTCTACCCCACAGAGTGTTGATTTGAAAGGAGTAAAGACATCTGAGGAGCCAGAAAATGCGGCCTTTTTTTGTGAAAAATCTAAGGGGACTCATGAGGAGGCTGAGATGGAGAAGGCTGGCAGCAGTCACATCACATTTGGGGACACAACTATGGCTGTGTTAGAGTTCTTGGAGGACACTGCTACCAAAGGACCTTGACTAGAGGACATTACTGACATTAGAGAGAACACCACCACCAGTGTAGACATTATCAGCCATATGAAACCAGATCTCATAAATGCTCTGTTCCTTCTGGACCCTTATCAGCATGAAAGTACCCACTACTAAATAATAGTCCAAGACTTGATAAGTAGGGAGTTACCATCTACATCTACAAATGAGCAGCCCAGGAGGCTCCCACACCCTCCAACAAGCACAGTAGAAGTGGCTGAAAAGGCTTGAGGGAGAAGATCAGAAAGCTGTCTCCAAGGTTTTGTTGTCTCCCATTCTGAAGCAGAAGAGATACAACATCCAGGTAAGAGATAACAAGGAATGGAAAATGGAGTTCCAAGAAATGGAATGGGCAGTAACAGAAAGTTTACATATGTATTTGACATGTCTGTTTCCAAAGCACTTTGCCACTGCCAGGCTGCAGCCATTTATAGGACAAAAGCCTTAATGTGTCTGGGACCCTAGAAGAAGCTTTCCCACTGAATCCTGCTCATGAGAAATCTGAGAGAGTTGAGACAGAAGCAGTCAGCAGAGGGTGTTTCAGGGGCTCGGAATGCAGGGAAACAGGAGGGAGGTGAGCCTTGTGAAAGGGATAAACTTTAGGAAGAGAAGAAGCCCTTTGAGAGCTGTGCTACCACAGAGCCACTCCTCTGGTTTCTTTTCTTTTCTTGTTTTACTTTATGCATTTGCTCCAGTTTTATTCTTTTTATTACTAATCATTTCTATTCTCTGCTCATTTATTTTTGACATTTCCTAATTCGGTTTATTTTTATACCTTAAACCTATTGTCAGTACGTATTAGCTGTAAAAAATTGTTTTTTTTCTATGCATTTGTATCCTACTCACCAGCTTTGTTACCTCCCACAGCATATCCCTGGCCTTATCAATTCCCTTATCATTGTAAGTTATCTTCTCTTTCACCTATCCACCCATGAGACACCATATGACTTGGGAATCTTGAGGGACCTCCCATTTCCTAATGATATCTCAGTTCAAGGACAGGGTATTGCTATGATTCCCTTAATTGGAGGTGTAAGTAAAGGGCATTGAGCATCATGAATATAGAAACAAGGAGGTCTGCACCTCTCAGTTCATTAGAAAATTTGAGCGTCTATGTGAAAGCATTATTGCAGAAGCTCATGTTCTCACTCTCCATGAATACCCAAATCTCTTTCTCTGGTCAGCAGAAAGTTCACTGAATCCATTCTTGGTTCTACTACGAGTTATATTCAAAATGCTCTCCTAAAAGTTTTAGTGACAGAGGTTTCACACCATCTCATGTCTTTGAATTCCTGATCTCTGTAAGGGTTGCTGTCTGGGGAGGTTATGAAACACCAGGGTGGTAGAAGCCTGAAGGAGAAATTGGGCCATTACAGATAATGGAACCCGGAAAAGTCATGCAAGCACGTTTGAGATCCACCTTCTTAAATCACCATCCATGCCTTTCCTGTGCATTGTGATCCAGAGTATAATAAGACTTATGTAACTGATGTTGCTTCTTCTCAAGGATTTAGTCACAGCCAGGATAGAAGAAATGCAGTGCTGTAAGATACAAGGAGAAAAAAATACATTTGGTTGTGAATAGCATAATTTATTTATTGGAGTGACCTCACAGGAACCATTGTGGGGTATTGTAGACTCTGTCCATTGAAGGACTGACTTGTTTGAGTCTTGTGCTCGCACTGCAGAGAAGGTGTTGCTTTGTTGGCTTCAGGGAGTTTGGTCTCAGAAATTGGGTCATGTAGACTTTGTTATTATTGTTCACTTGGAAATTGACATTCTAGTCAGGGCTGCTTGTTCGTTTCCTAGCTGCTCAGACTCAAAATAATTACACAGAGAGTATACTAATTACAACACTGCTCAGTCAATAGCTTTGGCTTCTTATTAAGTAACTCTTACATCTTAAATTAACCCATTCCTATTATTTTGTATTTTCTCATGTGGATTGTGGTTTGCTGGAAAGGTTTTAAAGAAGGTGTCTTTCTATTTTGGCAGCTATATGGTGTCTTTCTGAGTTGGCCTTCTTATCTCTTCTATCTCTGCTTGGAATTCCCACCTTGTTGTATTCTGCACTACCATAGGCCCAAAGCAGGTTCTCTATTAACCAATGGTAATAAAACATATTTACAGCATACAAAGGAGAATCCCACATCAGAACATGGTTGATCTGATTTGACCAAAAGAATTTTTATTTCTTTCCTGGTTTGTTGGTTTTGTTCTGTATCTCCTGAATGGTTTTGGATTAATTTGTGCTTTTAATTTAGTTTCTTGAATTCTACCACCATTGGTTATACTCTTAAATGAGCTTGATACTTTGATATTTCTAAAATAGTTTTCTTATTTTAATTTAAATGCTTTGCTAGTATGAAATTATTGTAGAAAAAATGTTTCACTAGGGTGTGCACTGTGAATACACCCTACGTACGACTGTATTCCCCAAGGTTTAATGAGCATACATGTTACCTATTCTCTTAATTATCTTCCAGAATTACCATGTCTCCTCCCTAACAAAACAAAAACATTCCATCTCAATTAGGGACATTCTACCTATTACAAAGTTAAATACAGGCTACCTTCTATTAGAGTCCATCCATGAGTTTAAGAAGAAGGAATTGAATATCAGGAGTGTAGAGGAGATGATTCTATCTCATTGAATTCTAGACAACTTTCAGTTAGAGTGAAAAAAACCACTGAAGCAGCCTGTAGGTTCCCACTCAAATGAGTCCAGAGCCAAATCCCTACTCCAGGTCAGCTCAGAGTTCCTGAGTCTGTCCTCCTTATGACTATGGGGCTTACCCAAGACAAAAAACAAAAAGTCCTTCCCAAGGTTTGATGTGAAAGGCCTCACACTTCCTCATGTACCTGAATGTATGGAGTGCTGATTGATCTGGGAAGTCATAAAACCGTAAAGCGCTGGAGAGCAGCAGGAGGAATTAGGTGACTGGATGCAGCAAGGGCTTGCCAAAGCCATGAACCAGCTGCTTCAGCCGCATCTTCCCCAGGCCAACTTCCCCATCTCCTCCAACTGCCATGCCTTCCCTGTCTTCTGAGAGCATGGAGAAGGGATACCTTTGTCTCTTAATTTGCATCATGTTAAAGAGTTTTTCACTGCCAAAAAATTAATGCAGTCAATGTTATTAGATAGATAAATTACTTTGTGTTACTCCCTGCTATTACTGGTCCAACCTTGGCAGTGATAACACTTAACCTTTGTGAGAAATGATAGGAATATGTTTTTAGAGGACATTGCAGTGTGCTGAGGTTTATCCTGAAGCTTCAAAGAAACTCATGTTGGATGGAGAGCAGTTGTATTCCAGCATTGGTCCTGATATACTTGGGATTTCCCAGTCTCATGGACCTTGACACTGGGAGTTTTTCTCTATGTTCCCATGGGTTTCATGTTCTGTGCAATCTTTGGATTCACAGTTTCACTGCTGGTGTTTGAGACATTGATTTCTGCCTGTGATCATTTGTCTTTTTAAATTGGTCCTTTCTAAATAATTTTGTTTGGTCATATTGTACTATGGTTTTTGTTTTGTTTTTCTTGTTTTGTTTTTTATTTGAAACCTTAACTGTGTAAAGTAGGGACTATCCCTGTGAGACATGTATCCATATATATAGTTTGCATGGATCATTTTCATCTGCTGTGTTATATTGCGACATTTCCTGTCATGTACTTAAAATCCTCCCCTTTTAAAATTTCACCGACACATCCATAGCTCTAGTTAGGTTCAATATGTAACTGGAGCTTGCATATTTCAATTGACACTATGTCCCTGTGTATTTTAGAAAATTATAAAGTTTCATTCTTTGTGGCTGAGCATAGCCACTTCCCTTGACTGTGCCTGTTAACTGTTGATCAGTTTTTGTGTAGATTTAACCTAATGCTCTATGCTGAATCCACTGTGAACATGGTGTATCTGTTTTGTGTTCTTGAATAATGTGAACAAGGAATTTCATTTCAGATGATATGCATCAAATACATTATATTATACACTGTGGTGTGGTTGTGTGTTTATGGATTTTGCATCAGGGTATTGCTGCCATTTTAGAAAGTTTAGAATGATCTTTTATTGTCTCTTTGGTGAAACAGCTTGAGGATCATTGATCTCTATTGTATTTAAAGACAGCAGATATGTTCCATTATGCAATCATTTGGTCCTGGGCTGTCCTTATTTGGATAAACTTATTAATCTTCCAGTCTTGTACTCATATTGATCTTTGCACATTTCTTAAGCTCCTGAATTTATTATCATACCCAGGAATCAATGAGCACATGTAAAGAAGTGCTTGCACACTTTCCTCTTAGGTGGTAAGGAGGCACAAGAAGAGGAAGGGAGGAGGAGTGGGGCAAGTGAGACATGTCAAGAGATAAAAGCAATGAGAGAGGGCAGAAGAAAGGGCATGCATCTGGATCAGGAGGAGGAGATTTATCCAGAGGAAATTCCATTCTGAGAGCAGAAAAGTAAGGGATGAATGTGTGTGGTGGTGACAGGGGCCACAGTCAATCAGGAGAGGAGCAAAATTCCCCTGAAGAGGAGATTAGGGGATAGTTGTCCATGGGTACCTTGAGAAGGAGACCCTACCTTCCTCATGGGTTCCATATTGCTCCAAGCTGCAGCAGATGAATGCTGCCTCAGAAATCTGCTTTTGTCCTGGGGTGCTCGGGCAGGGTGTGGCTGAGAGAAGAAAAGGCACACGTTTTCCAGGAGACTCTTCCTCTTTCTGCTTGACCGAGACTTGGATTAATCTGGTGATATCTTCTTCTTTATCTTCACAGCCTTCATGTTTCATGCCCAAAGGTGCTGTTGTCCCATCCAATGATTATTCAAACAGATAAATTTGATGTCCCAATAGGGGATTCCTTGACTTTGAGTAAACAGCAAGATAGGTCTTTGTACTGGAAATAGGTAAACAGGGCTTGACAGGACTGGGGAACATCACTGCCCAGACAAAGTAAACAAACTTGGAATTTCAAGTCAACAAAAGTGGGCCCAGTGCCATCATCAGGCTTTGGTTTAGAAGGAAACGTGATTGCCAAGGAGCTGCAGTTGATGGCCAGTTGTATTGTGTGCAGCCTTGTTAAATGAGCTGCCTGGATATTACATGCGAGTCTGGCACAGGTGAGTTTCTCAAGGTGACAGAGATAAGAGAAGCAGTGCAGAATACTCAGCCTCTTGGGCCTTGATCCTCTCCATAGTTTTTGTCTACACTGCTGCCTTTGTACACAGCTTCTGCTTACAGTATCTTTTATTTGTTCACATTCAATGATTCTAAATGATCATAAAATGCAAATAAAACATCAATGGCTACAATTAGTCTTTACTACCTCCAAATGTTTTCCATTGAACCCATTGTTTAAAGGGAATGGTTAAAAAAGTGAAGTCTTTAAAAAGACAGAATACAGATTTTCATAGATTAAAAGGAGTAAAAAAAATAAGCCATATAAAAATGTAAAATTCATACAGAGTCTGGATTATGTAAATTATTGTGTTATCTTTAAAGTTTTTGACTGTGAATGAGCTAAATACAGATAGATATTTTATCTTATGGGCTGCTAAGCTAAACCAGCATGTATATTATAAAGGTATCATGAGTTCCTAATTTGGGTCTAAGGTTACGTTGCTTTGGAAAACAGGTTCTTCTCTTGTTTCCACAGAGGATGAGAACCAGTGGATTGCTTCCAGACTAATATGGTTTGACAGAACAAGACCTTCTGAAAGGTCACATTGAACACCCCTCAAAAATTACTTTGCCCAATAAACAGCAGGAAGAAGTTTGGACAGAGATAGGCCCATATTCCCAAATATTGTTTGTAAATGTTTCTTTATATTTAAAGGGGATATTCCATAGAGATTTGCATTGGTATGGATCTTGGTTTATTGATACAAACTTAAGGTCAATTTTGTTGTATATTTCTGTTCTTGATTAAGATATTGTGTTTGTGCAGCTCATTTAAAAATGTAATAACTAACTCTTTACCTATAATAGTCAAGCTTATAGTCATGTTAGATTTTCTAGATGTACAGAGATGTATTTCAGATAGATAGGTATTCTTCAAACCCTTCAAAGACTACAGAATATAACCTTTAAAATGTTTTAAAAAGTTAAGACTTTTCATGACAGAGACACATCTTCTCCTGGCAGCACAAGTTACTTCAAGAGGAAGATGGACATCAAAGAGGTTCCTTATGGAGTTTGTTAGCTGTTTGGCCAAGAAACTGCCCTTGACTGGACTGCTTAATTGGACATGCAGGACCCACAGAGAGAGGACTGCTGAACTTGTCTAAAGGTGAGGTGGTCCTTTGGAGTTTCTGATTTATGAAAGAGTCTGCTAGACATTTTTCAGGACACAGAAAAAAGTTACTGACAGTCAATACAGGTGGAACTGCCTTTGAAATTTTCAGCTTCATAGAAAAGTCTGCTGGATACTACGGGCCAGTAGGCTGAAGATGGATGCCCCAATGGCACAGAAAAACTTTGGGTGACTGTCCAGGCAGTGAGATGTCTCTGTCAATTCTAGAGTTTTGGAAATTGCTTACAATGGTACTTCCTGTTTCCTTAGGTAAAGACTCTGGAGTCTTTGATGAGTTGAAGAATTTATAGTTATAGTTTTCCTTAGTTATGATAAAAGATAGTGTAGATATAAATGTTATAACTATTATAATACTTTATAATTATACATATATAATTATAGATATTATTGTTTGATACCTGTTTTGTTATATGTAATTTTACTATGTTAAAGTAAAAACCTTCCTTTTTATTTAAACAGAGGGAGATGATATGGGAGTCCCTCTTTGTGCTGTGATGACTATTAATGAATAAAGAAACTGCTTTGGACTTACAGCAAGGCAGAACTTAGGTAGGCAGGAAAAGCTAGTCTGAATGCTGAGAGAAAGAAGGGCGGAGTCAGGGAGAAGCCCTGGAGCCACCACAAGAGTCAGACATGCCCAAATGTTGCTGGTAAGCCACTTCTACGTGGTGATACACAGATTAATGGAGATTAAATTAATATGTAAGAATTAGCCATTAAGAAACTAGAGATAATGGTCCAAACATCAATTTAAATAATACAGTTTCTGTGTGATTATTTTGGGACTGAGCTATCCAGGTGGCAGAGAACCAACAAGAGGCTCTCCCTTCTACAAATATAGGAATATTAGTCTATTCTTAGTGCATTTTACTTACAGAAAATGATTCCTGGAAGCTTTATGCCCAAGTTGACTCCTGTTTCCACATTGTCATGTCTCATGTGGTCAATATATAACTAACCTCTTATCAGGTAATCAGACCTGTTGCATTTTCTATGTCACTGCCTACATCTCATCTTGTACCCTGCACCATCACCTCCTTTCACAAATCATGTTTAATGAATTGCTGCATCTCCAAGATCTGTCCCATTTCAGCCATTCCCTAGTACTCAGCTGTTGTATCAACTGCATGGAAATACATTCTTCTAGTCTCTACTGCACAAGTTCAGCCCCGTAACATCTATCAGAGTAGGGTGTCTAATGTCAGAAGAAACAATAGGCAGCATTTTGGTTAAATATCTCCTGAACACATTAACACGTTTGCATGAAAGTCACACATACCATCTTTGCATTAGTGCCTGGTTCTACACTCTGCTTGTCAGCTGCAGACCCTGTGTTGGTATTTGATCTCCATTCTAGGCCATGCTGTGTCATCTCCTGTGATATTTATCAAGGGCTGCTTCACTGCGTGAACCCCCTTTCACACACAGCATCCTGAACAAGTGCCCCCTCCTCTACAATAAAGACAGATCTATTCATCCTTGATCCATTAAAGGGGACTGTGTTCCCTACTCTGAATAGTTTATACTGACAGACACATTTGCCTCTGCTTACGATTTTTCATCCTCAGCTCCTGGGTGGGTCCCAAGCTCTCCTGTGTTGACTGCCCGTGTGCTGTCCCTGTCCACATTCATCAGGAAATGCATCAGCTATGGCTCCACTAGGACACATCACCATGCTCCCTGTAGTTTTCCTTTCATGCGTCTGAAATGTAAGTCTGAAACCCACAGCAGCACTGATACAGTGAACAACTGTGGAAGTGATGGCTGCTCTGGGACTTACAGGAGTGTGCTGAGTCTCTCTGGAGTTTCTGCAGGACAGGTGCCCATGTGCGGTAACCCTAACATACATGGGGGCCGTGGCTGACTGAGTCCTTCAATTCATGAGGAATCAACAGCTGCTCGCTCTCCTGTGGATCTGAAAGAGGTCTTTGCACACAGGCCTGAGTGTTTTACCATCTATTTTATATTCCACGGGAGAAAGTAATTCACCTCACCTGGCTTGCTCTTTCAGGAGCCCACACTGAATTAACCACTAGGAGGAGTTAACGAGAACTCATTTGTTTGACTAGCACCTCTTCTTCTATGAGGTCCCTGAGATAATGCAATGAGACAGGCAAGACAGAATACCCTGCCATTGCTTGGACCCTCCTCATCTTCATTTTTCCATGTCAATGTACAGGTAGGGAAAGGCCCAAGAGTCCTGGGGAGAACTCCTAAACTCAGTCAGTTCCTTCTGGTTCCAATCCCCAAAGTAGCTGGTTCTTAACTCTGCTGTTCACTGTGGTTTCTGCTTTGGCAGGTTCCTTTACTCGGACTATATTGACAGAAACACCTTCCTTATTTGTGCTTCTTGGATCAACAGCCAGATTCATGTATAACCCTGAGGAGTGGCATTGGCTAAAACAACATTTACTGGTACCAGCTCTCTAGGGGAGCTCTCTAGGATTTTCCTGTACCACTTCTCAGACTCAAACAAGCTATTGGGGCCTAGATTCTCCATTATATTCTCTGGTTCCAAAGAATCCTCAAAAAGAGTTGCAAATTTGTATATCTCTGAACTATAGATGGAGAATACAGCTCAGTACTACTGTGTTACCTGGGAAAAAAGTGTTTCTCACAGTGATATAGGCAGATAGGAAAGTAGCCATCAATAGTAGCTTCTGCTAAAAAATAATCACTTCTCATAGAGTGCTTGTAGGGTCCACAGGGAAGGAAGTGAGAGGCTCTGCCAACATCGCCAGCCACAACACCAGTTCTGAACAGAGCAGAGGCCCATGGTATTTGTGCTGGCCATGGCAGAGCAGTGGGTCGCCAAGAAAGATGGTGCCACCACATGGAGGGCAAGCTGTGTGTGAGCACCCTCAGCGTGACTTCCATGAGGTGCACCAGATGTATTGGACATTTTTTCAGATACATCTCCAGAAGCAAGAATCGGGAGGCCATGGTGCTTATGTAATCAGGAGCATTGCTCTTTTTCAGTCATGGCCAGCAGAACAGTGCAGGTTGACCTGTATGCTGGTCCTCAAATCCAGGGAGAAGGTAGAAGTATACATAGCTTATGTGCTCTTGGAAAATATGGCTAAAGTGTTTAGTTTGGTGGAACGAAATTCTCAAGAGCAAGTAGCTTTTTTGTCCAGAGTTCTAAAGTAGTCCAGTTTTGGTTCTAGAAAACTGGGCTTCCCCAGCTCTTGGCCTTCATTCTTTGGAAACTGTTGTCCTGAATGCCATTGAGAGCAACGACTGTACCAACATGCTGGACAAGTACTTCACCACCTGAGACTTCTGAAGTGTGCTGGATATGTGTGTGGCCCAGGCTGCACTGCTTTCTGCTGCTGGTTGTGTTCATAGTTCTGTGTGAGCAGTTCCAGCCTTCCCTGCAGAAGGGCTCCGTTTATACAGTGTACCTCCACAGGACTGGGCAGTTCTTTTTAGGTGAGCTGCCAAAGCAAACATCCTCCAATGGAGGCTCCCCTGAGAACCTGCTTAGCAGACTCATGGGCTCCTCAGAGCAGAAGAAAGGAGAAGAGAGCCAGGATGACAGCAGCCTCATCGAACTGCACACAACCTGCCTGGGCATCAAGAAGATGCCTATGGTCAGCACCACTGGAACGGATCCAGTGCCGGGCTGGGTGTGAGCCCCTTTACCCAACAGACACCTGATACATAGCTGGAGGTGCCACCTCCCGAATACAGAGTTTGCCCCTATTTATGTATGGTGGTTGAGGGCTCTGAGTCCAAGACCCACAGCAAGGACCAGCTCCTGCTGGCCAACCATGTTCCTTCACATCTCACACAATTAAGAACAGGTCTTTCTGTGGCATCCTGTTGCCATTTTGTCTCTGGTGGAGAGCTGCAGCGGAAAAGGCAGTCTGGCATCGGTGACCAGTATCCCTGTCTAAAGCAGCCATGAGGAATGGTGGCCATTGCTGAGTGTCAGGCAGGATCCTGAATCCTGCAGATGAGATTGGTTTCCTGTGTGTTTGATTTCTGTTTGGACACAAAGTCATTCTGCAATCATGGTGAGTGTCTTAGGGATAGAATATGTGCTTTGGTGTCCAAGATTCTTGGAGGTCCCATTCAGTCATTCAAACTGCAGTCCTTCTGTCCCATGAATCCCATGCTGCAGCTGTTCATGCACTATATAGGGTGCAGTAGGTTTTTGATGTGGGGATTCCCCTCTGTATACTGTGAATATATTTTATTACAATTTGTCAATAAAGAAGATGCTTTGGCCTACAGAAGGGCAGAATAGAGTAAGGCAGGAATTCCAAGCAGATGGAGGAGGAAAGAAAGCAGAGTCAGGGAGACAACATGTTGCTGCTGAAAAAGACAGACATCGGAGAAACTTAATGGTAAACCATGAGCCACATGGTGATACATAGATTAATAGAAATGGGTTAATTCAAGATGTAAGAGTTAGCTAAAATATGCCTAAGCTATTGGCCAAGCAGTGTTTTAATTAATATAGTTTCTGTGTGATTATTTCAGGTCTGGGCAACTGGGAAACGAACGAGTGGTCTCCGTCTACAGGTTTTCATGCCCTTCATGTTGCAGTATTTAGTTTTACTGGGTGAGGGATTTTGCAACCAAGTATTTTAGGACTTAACCAAATTACGACTCCAGGAATGATCAACTGTCTCCACTACCACAGATAACGTTTGTGTTACTAGCCCAATTATAAAGGGAGACACTTTAATGTTCATAACTAAAATTAATAAGAGTTGTAGATTAAGACAACTCTATCTTGCTTGACAAGAAGAGAAATATGCATTATTTAATGTAAAAAATGGAATTTAAAAGGAAGGCTGTGTTACCTGCTGAATATAAATTCTTTCTACTGGAAAAACAAATCAGTTCTGATTTTTTTTTGTTACTTTGTATACTTGTACACTATTAAAATAAAAGACAAAGAAAAAGTTCATTCAGAAATTTGATCCCATGTTTCCACCAAATAACAGACACAAAGAATGAAACAAAGAAAAGCCTGAAACTCACACTATAGTTGACAAAAAGTGCTGGTGAACGTGAAGGGGAAGCCCAGTGTTGGTGGGCTTGCAATGCATGTGCTCTTTGGGAAATCAGTGTGAAAATGTATCAGAAGAGCTTACATTAGGCATTTTATATGACTGAGCTATGCAGACTTGATATCCATCTACCGATGTACTTGTTCAACCATGTCTCTCACCATTCTATTCACAATAGCTAAGAAAAGAAAGCAGTCTGGCTGTCCTTCAACAGGTTAATGGTTGGTTTAACTACACAACTCTTTTCAGCTATAAAGAAAAATAAAATCTGCAAACAAAATTGATGGAACTGCAAAAGATTATACTTAGGTCACCCAGGTCCAGAAAATCAAATGCCCTCTGTTTCCTCTTATTTATAGATCCTAGAACCAAATCTTCTTGAATGTTTAACCTTGAGTAACCATAGTTGTTGGGAAAGTAGAAAGGGAGCATTGTGGGAGGATGGGACATAGCTTTAAAGAGGGAAATAGAACACAGGTGCTATGGAAGGAAAAATAAAAGTAGGGGGCTGGATTAGGCAAAAGGAAGCGAGTACTACATGGAAAGAGGGAAGAATACATAGTGAGAGGGAAGGAACCGGGAGAGTAATGCACAGGGAGAGGAAAGGGGCACACGTAACACGGAGGATGTTTGAGAAACAAGAGCAAGCCTAATTATTTTATATGCATACTTAAAAACACATAAAACCACATTGTGTTAGAGCAGTTGCTCCACATAGTGGGATAATGCACCTCCTCAACCTGTTTAGATTAGATAAAACCATCCAGGGGCAGCTATGAAAAACATCCACTTGAGTTGTTAGTATGTACCAAGAGACCTCTAAAAGAAATAGAGGCTGATGCCATTGCTTTGGTTACCTGCTAGAACATCCAGGGTGAGATCCTATTGCTGAAGACACTACACCCTAGGGCCATCAAAGTGTCATTGATCTGGAAGCTACCTCCCTGAAGGATAACCCTCAGGTATTTGTGAGGTACTATGCAAGGGGAACATGTAATCAATTGACTTACCCAGATAAAAAGGTTGAAAACTAAACAAAAGGCATAACAAGCCATGCCTAACAGTACTATAAAGCACATGCAACTTTGGGACAGCCAACACCTACTTAATTGAACCTAATGTCAACTCAACTTCAGAGAACACATGCATTGTATCATAAACCTAGCCAAGAACCCATGACTGGACACATGTTATAGCCCCTAAAAGAAAAACTGCTACCACCTACAATATTACTAAAGGATTTTCGTTTTGTTGTTTTGTTTTTTGAGTCTTCACAAAGCCTCTTTAGTAGAATGAATCTACCTTTGTACAGGGAGTTTGAAAGTACCCGTTTTATCTCTATTCTGTAAATTTATGAAGTGTTGTTTGTAGTTCTTTTAACCTCTGAATGCTGCTGTGGATCCACCTGGATCCAAAGACTTTGTAGCTGCTTATTTTTGGTGCTGTTTCCATTTCCCTATTTCAAAGGTTGTTTTAATTTGCGTATCATTTCTTGCTTTAATTTCTGTGATTCAGTAATATGTAGAATTTTATCAATTTCATGTAAGGATTTCCACTTTAATAGACTTCCAATCTTTTTTCTTTCACCTTATGTTTTTTAAATTTTTTTTGTGATTTTAATTACATCATTTACCAGTTGTCTTTCCTCTTCCAAAACCCTCACATATATATATCCCTCTTTTTTCTCTTTCAAACCATGGCCTCTTTTTTTCCTTGCTGCATACATACATGTATCTATATACATATTCATGTTTCCATAGATACAACCAGCTCCATTTATATAATTTTGCTTGTATGCCTGTTTTCAGGGTTCACTACTTAATACTGGACAGCCAGTTAGTTTACTCTTCCATGGGAAAGACAATTTCTCCCACTATCAACATTCTTTGGTTGCGGTAGTTCTTTATTTAGGTTTGAGTCCTTGGGCTTTTCCTAGTCCATAAATGTTGGTGGGCATTATGGGAATTGCTTCAATTGTTTCTGATATTATTAGGACACTCAATCTCATAGCAAACTCCCTGATTTTCTGGGCCTTATAATCTGTTCACCTCCTTTTACTCATCCCTGAGCTGTGGGAGTATTTTTAGATGTACTTATTGTGACTAGGCTACACAACTCTGAGATTTGGTTGACTTTTGCTTTCTGTAGTCGTGTCCATCTGATGCAAAGAGAAGTTTCACTGATGGGGGGGGTGAAGGGTACACTTACCTGTGAGTATAAGGACATGTTTATAGACTGTTACACATTATGCTGATTTAATAAGTTAATAGTTGTAGATTCTCCTCTAATACCCATGATTTCATCAGCACTGAGAAGTTAGGTTTTTCCTACAAGGCATGGTATCCCTCTTGCTATGTGGGTGTAAGTCCAATTAGAGAGCATCTGGTTAACACTAAGGTATGTTGGTCAATACTGCATCCTTAGGGTTATCATACCATGCTTGTTATTGTTGGTATCAAGTTGGGTTAAGACTGTTGATTGTCTCCTTTCTTTGAAGCTTGCATGAAACTTGTACCGTGTAGGATAGACCTCAGGAAGGAAATATTCAGGTATGTCTAGGTAACAAAATGGTCTCAGGGATCAGCTTCTGAAGTTCTTGGTGTCTTTTACAATGGAAACTTACCTCTCTAGGATGTTATAAAGGGCACCATCAGTAGGTTGTATGTTTTAGGAGTCTCTTGACAACTCTGGCCAACAACTGAAAAGAGTGCTTCACATGTCTGGTATTGGAATTTTTGTTAGGCGGCCTTTGATTCTTGGTTGGGAACTGTCTGCAGAGATGAAAAAAAATCATTAAAACTCCATGTGTATTTTTACACTGACTTACATGTGTTATACTTTTTACATAAATAGTTAATAGTATGATCCTTTGTGAGTTTTCAAAACATCCTTATTTTTTGTTTTACCAACCTCCATCCTTGTCCATGGTGTTCCATCCTAAGAACACCATGGTTCCTGTTTCTCCTGTCAGATCACTTGTTCTGCTATTACCCTTTGCCCTACTTGCTCTGTATTTATCTCTTTCTCCCTCCCAAAGGAGCTGTCCTTTCCCACTTCTCCCATCTGGTCATTTTTACTCTGCCATTACCCTTTCTACTGCTCTCCAACCACCTCCCCTAATCTTGACAATTTTATTTTTTAGAACATGTACTCACATGTGAAGATTTTGATCTAGGAGCCTCCAATAAGAGATAAATGTGATATTTGTATTTCTAGGTCTGGGTTATCACACTCAATAGGATCATTTCTAGACCCATCCATTTGCCTGCAAATTTCATGATGTCATTTTTCCTTATCTATGTTTTTGACTCATCAGGTCAAGAGGAGTACAGTGCAATGAGGAACCAACATATGAGGAATGAAGGGCTTTCTGTGCATATTTCCATAAATATTCACCATTATAGAGAACAAATTAAAAAGGTGAAAGACTCTGAAGGTGTGTCTTTGGTCCTATTACCCCAGGGTTTAAAATAATCCAACAGTTATCACCATGGGATTTCACACAAAAGTTGGTTTTCAGGTGGCCACTATAGAAATTTGATAACGATCTTTTGGACTTAATCTCTGCTCCTTAGTCCACAGGTGGCTAAGTGGGAATTTTCAAATTTAGTGTGAACAGACATAACATTGTTTGTGGAAGGAGAGATTAATCCTCATTCTTGTAAGTGATAGATTTCATTGTTTTAGTAAATAGTCTTACAGTAAAGAACACTTTAAAGTTTCAATCATAAAACGAACTTTTCAAAACCAGAATTTATTTGCTCAGTATTTGTTCAGTACCTGCCATATACCAGGTACTAAACAAGGCACTGGGGATGTGGTGTCCCCAAGGAAGGGACACAGATCTCGATAGTGGTAGTAGAGTGGTCTGGGATACCTTAGTAGGGTGTATGGCACATGACCTAAAAATAATGAAATACATAATTTTAGTATTCATTTTAGTACTTCATACAGATTATTTTATTTTACTAAAGGAATAGATGTAAATGAAGACTATACTTTCATTTCCTGGCCACCCAGACCTGAATAATTACACAAAACTTATTAGTTACATCAAATTAATTATTTTGGTCGACGACTTGGGAATATTTCTAGCTAGCTCTTACATCCTAAATTAACCCATTTCTATTATTTTATATTTAACCATGAGACTTGTGTTTTTTTTTTACCTCTCATCTTGCTTCTTGGGTGGCTGCATGGCATCTGCCTGACTCTGCATTCTTTCTCTCTTTCTCCCTGCATTCAGTTTAGCTTGCTTGCTTTCTTTCTTTCTTCCTTCCTTCCTTCCTTCCTTCCTTCCTTCCTTCCTTCCTTCCTTCCTTTCCTCCCTCCCTCCCTCCCTCCCTCCCTCCCTCCCTCGCTCCCTCCCTCCCTCCCTCGCTCCCTCCCTCCCCCCTCTCTCTCTTTCTTTCTTAAAGATTTCTGCCTCCTCCCCGCCTCCCATTTCCCTCCCTCCCCCAATCAAATCCCCCTCCCTCATCAGCCCAAAGAGCAATCAGGGTTCCCTGTCCTGTGGGAAGTCCAAGGACCACCCACCTCCATCCGGGTCTAGTAAAATGAGCTTCCAAAGTGCTTCGGCTCCCACAAAGCCAGTACGTGCTGGAGGATCAAAACCCAGTGCCATTGTTCTTGAGTTATCAGTAGTCCTCATTGTCCATTATGTTCAGTGAGTCCGGTTTTATTGCATGCTTTTTCAGACCCAGGACAGCTGGCCTTGGTAAGTTCCCGATAGAACATCCCCATTGTCTCAGTGTGTGGGTGCACCCCTCGCGGTCCTGAGTTCCATGCTCGTGCTCTCTCTCCTTCTGCTCCTGTTTGGACCTGGGGATTTCAGTCCGGTGCTCCACTGTGGGTCTCTGTCTCCTTTTATTGCCCGATGAAGGTTAATATTCAGGAGGATGCCTATATGTTTTTCTTTGGGTTCACCTTCTTATTTAGCTTCTCTAGGATCACGAATTACAGGATCAATGTCCTTTATTTATGGCTAGAAACCAATTATGAGTGAGTACATCACATGTTCCTCTTTTTGGGTCTGGCTTACCTCAAAGGATAGTGTTTTCTATTTCTGTCCATTTGCATGCAGAATTCAAGAAGTCATTGTTTTTTACTGCTGAGTAGTACTCTAATATGTATATATTCCATACTTTCTTCATCCATTCTTCCATTGAAGGGCATCTAGGTTGTTTCCAGGTTCTGGCTATTACAAACAATGCTGCTATGAACATAGTTGACCATATAGTTTTGTTGTATGATAGGGCATCTCTTAGGCATATTCCCAAGAGTGGTATTGCTGGGTCGAGGGGTAGGTTGATCCCGAATTTCCTGAGAAACCGAAACACTGCTTTCCAAAGTGGTTGCACAAGATTGCATTCCCACCAGCAATGGATGAGTGTACCCCCTACTCCACAACCTCTCCAGCAAAGGCTATCATTGGTGTTTTTTATTTTAGCCATTCTGACAGGTATAAGATGGTATCTTAAAGTTGTCTTGACTTGCATTTCCCTGATCGCTAAGGAAGTGGAGCATGACCTTAAGTGTCTTTTGGCCATTTGAACTTCTTCTGTTGAGAATTCTCTGTTCGCTCAGTGCCCCATTTTATAATTGGTTTGATTAGCCTTTTACAGTCTAGTTTCTTGAGATCTTTATATATTTTGGAGATCAGACCTTTGTCAGTTGCGAGGTTGGTGAAGATCTTCTCCCAGTCAGTGGGTTGCCTTTTTGTCTTAGTGACAGTGTCCTTTGCTTTACAGAAGCTTCTCATTCTCAGGAGGCCCCATTTATTCAATGAGGCCCTTAATGCCTGTGCTGCTGGGGTTATACGTAGGAAGTGGTCTCCTGTGCCCATGTGTTGTAGAGTACTTCCCACTTTCTCTTCTATCAGGTTCAGTGTGTTCAGACTGATATTGAGGTCTTTAATCCATTTGGACTTGAGTTTTGTGCATGGTGATAGATATGGATCTATTTTCATTCTTCTACAGGTTGACATCCAGTTTTGCCAGCACAATTTGTTGAAGATGCTTTCTTTCTTCCATTGTATACTTTTAGCTCCTTTATCGAAAATGAGGTGTTCATAGGTTTATGGGTTAAAGTCCGGGTCTTCTATTCGATTCCATTGGTCGACTTCTCTGTTTTTATGCCAATACCAAGCTGTTTTCAATACTGCAGCTCTGAGTTTGAAGTAAGGGATGGTAATGTCTCCAGACATTCCTTTATTGTATAAGATTGTTTTGGCTATCTTGGGTTTTTTGTTTTTCCATATAACGTTGATTATTTTCTTCTCCAGGTCTGTGAAGAATTTTGATGGGATTTTGATGGGGATTGCATTGAATCTATAGATTGCTTTTGGTAGAATTGCCATTTTTACTATGTTGATCTTCCTAATCCAAGAGCAATGGAGATCCTTCCATTTTCTGGTGTCCTCTTCAATTTCTTTCTTCAAAGACTTAAAGTTCTTGTCAAATAGATCTTTCACTTTCTTGGTCAGAGTTACCCCAAGATATTTTTTTGCTATTTGTGGCTATCGTGAAAGGTGATGCTTCTCTAATTTCCCTCTCTGCTTTCTTATCCTTAGTGTATAGGAAGATAACTGATTTTTTGGAGTTGATCTTGTATCCTGCCATATTACTAAAGGTGTTTATCAGCTGTAAAAGTTCTTTGGTAGAGTTTTTGGGGTCGCTTATGTATACTATCATATCATCTGCAAATAATGAAAGCTTAACTTCTTCCTTTCCAATACGAATCCCCTTGATTTCCTTATGTTGTCTTATTGCTATTGCTAGAACTTCAAGCACTACATTGAAGAGGTATGGAGAGAGTGGACAGCCTTGTCATGTTCCTGATTTTAGTGGGATGGTTTTGAGTTTCCTTCTATTACTTTCTGTAAGGCTGGATTTGTGGCTACGTATTGTTTAAATTTGTTCTTATCCTGGAATGTTTTGTTTTCTCCATTGATAGTGAACAATAGCTTGGCTGGGTATAGTAGTTTGGGCTTGCATCCATGGTCTCTTAGTTTCTGCCGTATACCTCTATCCAGGAACAATTGGCTTTCATGGTTTCCATAGAGAAGTCAGGTGTAAGTTTGATCGGTTTATCTTTATAAGTTACTTGACCTTTTTCCTTGCAGCTCTTAATATTCTTTCTTTATTTTGTGTTTTGATTATTATATGGCAAGGGGATTTTTTTTTGATCCAGTCTATTTGGTGTTCTGTTTGCTTTTTGAATATTCAAAGGAATATCTTTCTTTATGTTGGGAAAGTTTTTTCCATAATTTTGTTAAAAATATTTTCTGGGCCTTTGAGTTGTGACTCTTCTCCTTCTTCTATCCCTATTATTCTTAGGTTTGGTCTTTTTATTGTGTTCCATATTTCCTGAATGTTTGTGATGAGATTTTGTTGGCTTTGCTGTTTTCTTTGATCAGTGCGTTTATTTTCTCTATGGTGTCCTCAGAATCTGAGATTCTTTCTTCTATCTCTTGTATTCTATTGATTATGCTTGTTTCTGTAGTCTCTGCTCATTGACCTAGATTTTCCATATCCAGCCGGTCCTCAATTTGTGTTTTCTTCCTTGCTTCCATTTCAGTTTTCAATTTTTGATCTGTTTCCATTACCTGTTTGATCATTTTTTCTTGGTTTCCCAGGGTATCATATAAGTATTTACTCATTTCTTCAAACTTTTTGTTATACTTCTCATCCATTTTTATAAGGGCATTTTTTACATGTTGTTTAAGGGACTCTATTGCTTTTCATAAAGTCAATTTTTTTCTGTGTTAGGGTGTTCAAGTTCTTCTGTTGTAAGACCATTGGGTTCTGGTGTTTTCATGTTGTTTTTCAGATTGTTGGGTGAATTCTTGCCTTGGCGCCTGCCCATCTCTTCCTACTGATGCTATCTGATGGGTCTTCTAAAACAGGATCAGGTTTCCCTGCTGGCCAGGGGCCTCGCTTACAAAATGCCCCCGTTCTGTTTCCTGGCCCCCCCCCACCCCCCCGCGGGCCAAGATCCCTCTCACCACTCAGAAGGGTCTTCCAGAACAGGACCAGGCTCCCCGTTTGCCAGGGATCTCGCCAACAAAAGGCAGAGGCAGGCGGATCTCTGTGAGTTCGAGACCAGCCTGGTCTACAAGAACTAGTTCCAGGACAGGCTCCAAAACCACAGAGAAACCCTGCCTCGAAAAACCAAAAAAAAAAAAAAAAAAACAAAACAAAAAAAACAAAAGGCCTACCACTCTGCAGGCCAGCCACCAAAACAAAGAAATTCCCACTGCCCTCTGCCCTGAGCACCCGACCCAGTGCCCAAACAGGCTGAACTGAATGCTCCGGCGGCCCTGCAGAAGGGATGGAGAAGAAAGGCAGCCCCTGGGTGCAAGCTGGGATGGGCCAGGGATAGAGAGTTTGCAGCAGAGGAGGAGCAGCCCTAGCAGAGGGGAGCAGCCCCTGCAGACTGACCAGGGAGTCAAGGGGGTCGGGGAATGCCCCCGCTCCGTTTCCTGGGACCCGCCCAGGGCCAAGAACACTCTCACCACTCAGCAGGGTCTTCAGGAACCAGACCAGGCTCCCCGTTTGCCATGGACCTCGCCAATAAAAGGCCTACAACTCTGCAGGCCAGCCCCCCCAAAACCTACTTGGTTTATTTGTAGTGGGACGATCTGCTCTCAGTGTGGGCTTCATCTGCCGTGTCGTTCGTCTGTGCGCCGGTCTCTCTGCCGCCTGTGTTTGCGCGTCTGTCTCTTCGCCGCATGCCTCAGTTTAGTTTTCTTTCCTAGCTCTATTCTATCCTGCCATAGGCCAAAGCAGCATCTTTATTAACTAATAGTAATAAAACATATTCACAGCACACAGCGGGTAATTCCACATCAAATAAAAATTACCTAGTCTTGTTTATATGTAAAATTTAGAGACATAAGATTTAAATATTGACCACTAAAATAGTTTTATTTGGGTTCACATAAGCAGGAGCCTTAACTTAGTTTTAGGAAAGGAAACATCATTATGATTTCTAAAACATCTTTCTAATCTATACATGTTCATAGAAGATTCTTTGGTGGATAGTAAGACTTAACACAGTTAGTAGCACATCTCTTTTCCACACAGAAGAACAGGTAGACCTCAGACGCCACGGTACATCATCAGACATTCACCGAATACTGTTTAATCTTTAACTTTCTGTGCCATGTGTATAAAGTGGTGGTAATTACTGCTATGTAAATTTTGAATTATGCTAGACTTTTCATAAGAAAAGGGGTTTTAAAGTTAGTTTTAAAGGGAGAGAATCTATAAATAAACATAAATATTTTGTAGTTACTATGGCCTTACAGTCCTTGTTGAAGTTCAACACCAGTGCTTGGTATTGACATGATTGTGGGAAGACTAGAGCAGACAGCTATAGCTTGCATAGAGTCTTTCTATGAGGAATTCTAGGGTGTATTGACTAAGTCATATTGCATAGGGATTTAGATCCTAACTTTTGTAGGTTCTGAAGAACTTTGCCAGTTGCACAGTTCCATTGACATATATGCAAGTTTTGTGAGGCGGTCAAAAGTTACAGCTGGCACAAATTCTTTACTGATTTTTCTTCTAACCATTTTCCCTAAATATTAATACTAATTTGGAGGAGTTTTTGGTATACAATAAAAATGTGCTAAACTAATCTCCATAATCAATAATAGTATTGTCATGTTTTAAAGTCCCCAAATTCTTTTAAATGTGAATTTAAACTTCATAACATCTGTGTAACTGTGTAGCATGAATACTGCATTGACTAATTGAATTGATAAACCTGATAGTTATAAAATTTTGCCAAAATATGAAAGTTATTTCTAAATAAGTATATAAGTTTTAAAAGAAAAGTTATCAATTAGATTCAGATTTGTGGTTTAACAGTTTGAAGTGCCTTTTTATGATGGTGGTTGGCATTTTGATGAATTTGGGGAAAGGTAAAGTTCTCAGAAATGACAGTTTCAGACCCACCCAGGCAAAACTAGTGGAATGGGGTATGTGCTATTTTTGTCCAGGTCATAATTCCACTGTCTTGTATCTTCATGTTGAAACCACTTCTGCATTTTGGGTATTAATTTCTTACTAGTGCTATTTCTTAATGTAGCATGTTTATCTGGAATGTAATTTAACTATTTCTGTATAGCATAAACTGAAACATATACATGTTCCATTGTGCTTTGCTTTCTTTTTTCTTTGGGCATATACAGTGTTATTGAGTTGTTTCCTGTCCTTTTGTTGTGCTCACCTAGGGAATGTTGGTCATAGCAAACATTAACTTTAAAAATGACAACCCTTACTCCTCTCCCCCTCCCTCTCCAGTCCAAAGAGCAGTCAGGGAGAGGGGTGGGAGGAGGGGGAGAAGAGTGGGAGGAGGGGGAGAAGAGTGGGAGGAGGGGGAGGGAAATGGGAGGCTGGGAGGAGGTGGAAATTTTTTTTTTACTCTCCTTTTATCAATAAAAAAAAGAAAAAAAAAGAAAGGAAAAAAAAGACAACCCTTTCAATAAAAATTTACTTAAAAATTTTATCATCATATGTACTCTGAAACAATTCAAAATTTGTAATGTATTTGTCCTGAACCATACTGCTTCTGACCATTGTAGTGTAATGAAAATAGTTATTGTGGGCAGTCCCCACTGGTGCCCCCTCCCTGTACCACTTCCTATTCCCTTTAATTTCCCTACCCTTTTATAATAAGAAAAAGATGAGAACGGTAGGATTCAGACATTATTCTGGCCCCTGTCAACTGGCAGCATGCACTCAGGCAGCACCCTTGCCAGCCCAGGGACCATGGCTCCTAAGTCCCTAGTATTCTGAATGTACTGCAAAAGGTCCCTTTAAGAGACAAACTCCACCCATTCCTGCTCTATTCCTGCTGTTTTCTAAGGAGGCAAGCAGGTTTCTGCCTCTCTCTCTCTCTCTCTCTCTCTCTCTCTCTCTCTCTCTCTCTCTCTCTCTCTTTTCCTTTCCCCATTTCCTCCACCTCAATAAATCCCTCACCTAGCTCTTTCTGTCTGACTGGCATATTTTTCTGTTCCTCGCCTACCATGGGCTCCCACATACTGCCAACATCCCTTTCGTGCAGAAATCATTACACTGATGACCAGCCATTCAATAAAACCTTTGGCCATTTAGGTCAAAAAAACAAAAAAGGAAACAGATAATAAAGGAACAAAACACCCATCCAATAAAGACAACACAAGAATCAGCACCTATACCTATAAGTATCCCAAACACAGAAAGGTAAACACCAGTGGAAAAATACATTCAACAACATAAAGGGCGAAATGGCAACACCAGAACCAAGTGGTCCGAAAACAGTAAGACCTGAACATGCTAGTGCAGGTAAAGCAGAAGAAAATGACTATAAAAATAACTTTATAAAGATGAGAGGACCTTTAAAAGGAAATGAAAAATTACCTTAAAGAAATCACAGAAAAGACCAAAAATTGGGAAAAAAAATCACTAAATTCCTTAAAGAAAGCCAAGACAAAGAAACAAGGGAAGGAAACAGTTTAAGGCTTGAGAATTTAAGTAGAAGCAATAGAAATTGAAAACACAAACTGAGGGAATTCTGGAAATGGAAAATCTGGGTAAGTCAACAGGAGCTACAGATGCAAGTACTACCAACAGAATACAAGAGAGGGAAGTGAGAATCTCTGGCTTAATATTAATCAAAAGAGATGGAGAAGGGCATTTCATATTCATCACTGGAAAAATCCATCAAGATGAAGTTTCAAATCTGAACACATACCTCAAATACAAGGGAAGCTACATTTGTGAAAGAAGCATTATTGAAACTTAAATCACACATTAAACCCCACACATTAATAGTGGGAGACTTGACTGCCCCACTCTTTACCAATGGAGAGGTCTGTCAGACAGAAACTTAACCGAGAAATAGGGCAACTAACAGATGTCATGACTCAAATAGACTTAACAGACATCTACAGTACATTTCGCTCAAATATGTAAAAGTACGCATTTTTCTCAGCACCACATGGAACCTTCTCTAAAACTGACCACATACTGGATCACAAAACAAATCTCAACAGATACAAAAAACATTGGAACAACCCCCTGCATCTAATCGGATCACCACACATTGAAGTCAGAATTTAACAACAACACAAAGTCCGGAAAGCCTACAGCTTCATGGAAACTGAACAGCTTTCCACTGGATTACCACTGGGTCAAGGAAGAAATAAGGAAAAAAATTAGAGACTTCATAGATTCAATAAAAATGAATGCACAACATACTCAAACTTATGAGACACTATGAAAGAAGTGCTAAAAGAAAAGTTTATAGCTTTAAATGCCTACAAAAAGAATTTGGAGAAATCTCATATTAGCTAATAAGAGCACACCTGAAGGCTCTAGAACAAAAAGAAGCAAACTCACCTAGGTGAGTAGATGACAGTAAATAAACTGGGGACAGAAATCAATAAAATAGAAACAAAGAGAACAATACAAAGAATCAATGAAACAAAGAGTAGTTTCTCTGAGAAAATCAACAAGATAAACAGACTCTTATCCTGACTAATAAAAAGAAACAGAGAGAATATACAAATTAACAAAATCAGGAATGAAAAGGGGGGCACAACAACAGACACTGAGGAAATCCCGAGAACCATTAGGTTATACTTCAAACACGTGTACTCCAAAAAAACTGGAAAATCTAAAAGAAACAGACAATTTTCTTGAGAGGTACCACATACAAAATTAAATTAAGACCAGATAAATAATTTAAATTGACTTATAACCCCTAATAGAAATAGAAGTAGTCATTAAACGTCTCCCAATGGGGAATAAAACCACAAATAGATGGTTTTGGCACAGAATTTTACAAGATTTTTCAAAGAAGAATTAATACCAGTACCCCTCAAATTGTTCCACAAAAATAAAGAGATGGAATATTTCCAAATTCTTTTTATGAAACTACAATTACCTTGATACCTAAAACACAAAGATGCTACAAAGAAACAGAATTAAAGACCAATCCCCCTCATGAACATTTATGGAAATATACTCAATAAAATACTGGCAAACCGAATCAAAGAACACACCAAAAAAATCATCCACCATGATAAAGTGGGCTTCATCTCAAGGCTGATAGAATAGTTCAAGATATGAAGACTTTCAATGTAGTCCATCATATAAACAAACAGAAAGAACGAAAACAAATTTTCTCATTAAAAGCTCAAGAAGCCTCTGACAAAATCCATTACTCCTTCATGATAAAGGTGTTGTAGAGATCAGGGATACAAGGAGCATACATAAACATACTGAAGACAATATACAGCAAGTCAACAGCCAAAATCAAATTAAATGGGGGAAAAACTCAAAGTCATTCCACTATCAGGAATAAGACAAGGCTGTCCACTCTCTCCATTTCTATTCAATCTGGTACTCAACATTCTAGTTATCAATAAGACAACAAAAGGAGATAAAGGAGATACAAATTGGAAAGAAAAAAGTCAAACTTTAACTATTTTCAGATGATATGATAGTACACATAAGTGACCCAAAACTTCTCCCAGGGAACTCCTACAGCTGATAAACACATTCTGTATTGTGGCAGGATACAAGATTAACTAAATAATCAGTAGCCCTCCTATATACAAATGGTAAATGGGTTGAGAAAAAATCAGAGAAACACCACTTTTAAAACAGCTACAAATAACACAAAAAACATATCTTGGGATGACTTTAACCAAACAAGTGAAAGACCTGTATGATGTATGACAAGAACTTTAAGACTTTGAAGAAAGAAATTGAAGAAAGATTTCCTATGTTCATGGATAGGTAGGATTAACATAATAAAATGGCAATGTTACCAAAAGCAATCTGCAGATTCAATGCAATCCCCATCAACATCCCAACACAATTTTTCACAGACCTCAAAAAACAATACTCAGCTTCATACGTAATAAAAAACACCCCTCAGGATAAGTAAGACAATCTTATACAATGAAGGAGCTTCAGGAGGCATCACCATCCCTGGCTTTAAGCTCTACTTTAGAGCTATAGTAATAAAAGCAGCTTGGTAATAGCATAAAAAGAAATACGTAGATTAATGTAATCAGATTCGTGAGTAAAGCAATTGTCATCAGAGATATTATATCTAGTAACTAATGGAAGCAAGTGCAGAGATACATAACCAATCACTGTGCTGAGCTTCAGAAGCCTTGCTTAAGAAAGGGAGGGCTTATACAAGCCAAGGGTGTCATTATGGGGGAACCCACAAAGACAGCTTACCTGAACTCGTGGGAGCTCATGGAATCTGGACTAACAGCTAGAAAGCCTCCATGGGACTGAACTAGGCCTTCTGCATGTGTATGACAGTTGTGTAGCTTCTTCTCTTTGTAAGGTTCCTAGCAGTGAGATCAGACCCTGTTTCTGGCCTTTAGCTGTTCCACATGCTATGTTACCTTGACCAGCCTTCATATAAGGGAGCTTTGTCCTGATTCAACTTGCTGCTCCATGTTTGTTCAAGCCCATGGGAAGCCTGACCCTTTCTGAAAGGAGACTGAGGAGTGGAAAGGAGGGGGTTAGATGGGAAACCGAGGGGAGAGGAGAAGAGGGAGAGGAAACTGTGGTCAGTATGTAAAATAAATGAAAAAGTATTATTTAAATAAAATAAAAATAAGAAAAAAATCCAAGTTATAGTTCTGCAAGGAGGAATATTATAAACAAGAAAGCATGATAGAAAGTAGCATTAGCCTGGAAACATATGTGTAGAGTTTATGTGATAACAATAAACTAATACTAACCAACATATAGCATATAAGGATGTAGGAAGAATGTGTAAAGGTATGAGTGTGTGCCTTAGAACTAGGGAACGTGAGCCCTGCAGCTTGTCTGGGCAACACGGTAGAGCTGACCCTGTTGTTTACGGAGGCATGAGTGAACTTGCCCTGAGAAACTGAGTGTGAGAGACCAGATCTTTCCCTCATATACCATATGGTGATATGCATAAGAGAGAGAAGCTCTGCCCATGCTCCTCCAGGCCTGTGGTAGGTGAGAGGGCCCTTCCTGAGGTCACTAGAATAAGAGAGCTGACCCTACCTCTCGTCAACTGCAACACTGGACAGAATGGCCCCTACACCTTCCTTAGGAAACACAGTAGAGCTGGCCCTGGTGTTGGTGTGAGCAAACTGAACCAAGACCATGAGAGCAGAAGAATTGTTACTGCCCCTTGCTGCTTACTACATAGGGTGAACTAGCTGGCATGGTACTGGAGAGCTTACCCTGGTAGTGAGGATGAAGGAGAACTGGCAGGCTGATCATCCAATCAACCACCCAGACCCAGAACCATGGAATGGGTATGAGCTGGCCCATTCCATCATCCACACCATCTGCTGGAGCACATTAAGGAGCTAATCTTGCAGACCCAAAGTTACAAGATGACACAGAACATCCACATGATATCCGAGAAGAGCCTCAGTGAGGGCCTGGTATTGATGATGTAGAAAAAAACACCTGAAACTTCAAACCAGACCAATGACTCTTTGCAATGAACACTTGCAAGTAACTGAAGGACTGAGTGAGTGACTCACTGTGTCACACTGCAGCTTCCAGAACAAGATTTTTCTTTTACTTTCCCCCTTTTTTCTAAATTTTATCTTGTTTTACCCTGGGAGGGGTTGCAAGAATAGAGAGGGCAGATGGGATGACACAGGAAGATGAGTGGGATCAAAATGCATCATATAAAATCCACAAATAATCAGTAAAAAGTTGAATTTGAAAAAATGTGCCTTAGTTAAGGTTTATATTCTTGTGAAAAAACACCACGACCAAAATCAACTTGGGGACAAAAGAGTTTAATTTATCTTGTAGGTTATGTTCCATCATCTGGGGAAGTCAGGGGATGGACTCAAGGAAGAAGCACAGAGGCAGGAACTGATTCATAGGCCATGGAGAAGAGCTGCTTACTGGCTGTTTCCCATGGCTTGCTCAGCCTGCTCTATTATTGCACCCAGGACCAACTGTCCAGGTTTGGCACCACCTGTAGTCAGCTGGACACTCAGGTATCAATCATCAATCAAAAAATGGATCACTGGGCTTGCCCCTGAGCCAATCTGAGGGAGGTGTTTTCTCAATTGAAGTTTCTTCTTGCTAAATGACTCTACCTGATGTCACGTTAACTAAACACTAACCAACACAATCTACAAGCTATGTGTATGAGGGTGTATGTGTGTGACTATGTGTAAGTATGTTAATTTGTGTTAGGAAGTGTGTAAATGTTTGAGAGTCTGAGTGTGTATTAGTACAGAAGTCCTCAATTAACCTTTTACAGTCTAGTCCTCTGGACTTCCCTGGAGCAGGGCTGTGTGTGATTAGGGCAGAACTGTATTCAGAAGGCTGAATGTAGTGACTCAGGTCAGAGTTCAGTACCAGCCTTGGCCTTCCTCCTAGGAAGGATTAAAGCCATCTGTGGGCTGAGGTGATACACTTAGAGTCACAGCTGATCTCGTAAAGACGGCAGCTGTTTTGCAAGGATAGAGCAGTACAACACCTAGATTTGCCTCCTGTTTGTGCTCTTGGGGGTTGTAATAGGAAGTGGATCCTGGAACCATCAATTTAGTGGCTTTACCCACTAAAGCCATCAGCCCCATGAGAAACTGAAGAGGCAGGACCTACAGGTCCATCATGGGCACAGCTCTGCAAAAATCCTTAGGAGATGTTCTGAAATCCTGCAGGTGGCAGACTAGATGCACATGCATCCTGTAATGTCTGTTCCTGGAGCCAAACTCATTCCCCACAGCCAGCACTGGCTCTTCACAGTCACCAGCAGCTTCCTGTCACCATGATCCTCATTTGTGACAGATGCCACATTCAACATGGAAAGCCATGCTTGCAGCCTGGGGGGCCAGGACTGCAAATCCACCCCAGGGTTTAGTCCTGAGGTCTGGACCCTGGTGTTGGCCGAAGGTCCACAAAGTGTAGGTGGTGAGAAGCAATGAGAACCAGCAGAACCAGAGTATCTGTGCCCAGTGCAGGGAAGAAAGGAGACAGACTGAGTACTGAATAGATGGTCTAAACTCTCCCCTTCCCAGCAATGGGCGATGTTTTCTAAGAATGGAGACTATTCTCTTTTATTGCTCTTTTAATTCAAAAAGTTACTTTTCCTCCCCTGTAATCTGATTCTGGTTTCCTCTCCCTCATCGCTTTCCTGATCCTTTCCCCTTCCCCACCTAATTGACCAAACACCTTCTTTCTCTCTCTCTAACAAAGAGGCACATTGAAAAAAATGGTGCAAGCCTTTAATCCCAGCACTTGGTAAGCAGGGGCAGGTAAGTCTCAGTGAGTTCAAGGTACTAGAACTCTGACCTTAGTCACTGCATTCAGCCTTCTGAATACAATTCTGCCTTAATTACACGGCCCTGTCTCCAGGGAAGTCCACAGGATTAGATTGTATAGGCTGAGGGAGGTTACCTGAGGGCCTATAAATTGAATTCCAGAACAACCAGGAATGTTACATAGAGAAAACATGTATCAAAACCCAAAACAAAAAGAAAGAAAGAAAGAAAGGATCAAATCACAATGAAACAAATTAGGGGAATAAAACAAAAGAAAAAGATAAAGCCACAAGAAACATACACAAGCAGATACAAAACCAATTAAAATACATAACTTGAAACCATGATACATACACAAAAACCAGTAAGGTAGAAAAAAAAATTGACCAAACAAAACATTATGAGGCAAAACATCTCCCAGAGTGCCACAGCACAAATCTTAAATGCCCCCTCTAGTCCCCTTCCCTTTGCATGGGCACTCCTGGATTGATTTTTCAGATCCGTTCTGTGCAGGCAGCAGTGATACCTGTCTCATGGTCTGCAGTCAAGCATTTTCCATGGTCATCACACAGGCACACAGGCTGACTTGCTGAATCCATTTCTAGTCGTTGTGTAGGTTTACCTATCTTCAGAAACAGCTGCGACTATCAAACCACACAACCCAGAAATAGCAGCATCAAACTGCCCTTCATCAAGCCACGCTCCCAGTCTGGTGGCAAAACTACCTATATACCACATAGGAAAAGCGCATGCTCAATACACCACCCCCATCATAGGGCCAGGAGCCGTTGAGCACATGGCGCATGCGCAATATAGCACCCCAGTCATAGGGACAGAAGCCGTTGGGCGCATGGCACATGCACAGTAATGGGGTCAGCCCCCCCCCCCCCCGTTAAGGCTAAATTTATGCCGGGTGAAGGAATGCATCTCTCTTTAGGGACCCTCAAGAAAGAAATAATTACATGCAATCATGATTACCTGTCATCCAGCAGGCATTTACCAAGAACCCAGGATATGCCAGGCGCGGTTCTGGGTGTTGCTAACCTAAACGAGTGGTTTATAAGGGGTCTGATCTTCAGACAGCAGACAGCTTTCGATAATACTATCCCCATGCCTAGCACACTGCCCTGTGTACATAAGGCACTCAAGTACAAGTCAGTAATCAACTATATAAAGTTTCTTCCCACCCTTACCCTCGGTGCTGGAGCTGCCCTTCTGGGCTGTGGTGACCTTGCAAGGAAACAGGTGGCCAGTAGGATGCGCTGTGAAATCTCTGGCGGCTGGGCTCCAAGCTCACTTTTTTCAGGCTGCACAAATGGTGGCAACTGGTAGTGGACTGGGAACATCCACATGGCTGAAGGATTCCACAGTGCAGAAATTGGCTCTTTGGTGGAAGAAGGTGCTGGGAACCTAGGAGATGGAGCTTTGCGAGGCTGCATGGGTTGTTGGCTCTGCCATCGATCCCGATGTGTTCAAGTGAGAAGGCAAGGGTCAGGGTTTTGAGCTCATACTTTTTGCAGATAAGCCTGCTTCAGGACCCCTCTGGTCCCAATCTGCTGTTCTGAAAACTCCTGAGTCTCTGTATGGGATTTCAGCTCGGTGGCCCAGCTGGCCCAATTCACGGAGCTGGTCTGGCCTGAGGCTCCCAGGTTTCACTAAACATGGCCTTTGTTCCCCCAGGATCATGGTGGATTTGCTGAATCTGATGTGGCTCCGCTCCACATCTTCCAGATGCTGAAGGCCATATGTGCTGAGCAGCCACTGGCGAAGACTCCATGACCATATTCCTGTCTACATCAGGAATTGGACGTTAGAGGTGTGTCGAGTGCTTCCGGTGGAGGGTGGCAGGGATGGGGGAGGGGTGAAGAACTACAGGCTGGCTTGGCTCTGAATGGATCAGCCTGTCTTTGGGTTTCCTCCCAGGGTCTGCAGACTAATTCAACTTCCAGGGACCTTAGTTGGCTCTACCATTGGGATCACACTGCTGGATGACAGAGTGGTCCAAGCAGGCTAGGGTCCTTCTGTCTGACTCTTTCCCACCTCTTCATCATGCCTCTATTTCGCAGGTACTGGAATAAACATGGCTTTGGTCTTCATCTACCTGACAATCACAGCCTCAGGGAAGCACTCAGTACAGGGCAGACAATCCCTTATCTATCCTTCCCACACCCATGTCTAACCCCCCTTCATCTCAGGCCAGGTCTGCAAGCCTCCCATCTGGGGATTATTTGGGTTGCAAATAATCTGACTGCTTTGGGACACAGAGTAGAAGTCTGACAGAAAGATGGACCCATTGCTCAGGTGTGAAGGCCTTCCCTGCTCTTGGGGTCATGTCTGGGTTGGTGAATTAGCAGATGGTGGTAGCCAGAGTGTAACAGAGGGATCTCAGGTCATTGCACCTACACATCCTATCTGGTGCATCTGTTCTCTGAACACTCTGAAATACACCTTGTCTTCCTGGACAAGTGGATGGAGATACAGTGCTGAATTCATTCCTGAAAGCACAGGAAAAACCTGGTAGCCATAGAAATATGATAAAATGTCACTTGGCCCAGTGAAGTGCGACTGTCAGGCCTGGGACCCACACATGCTCACCGACCCACTGTGTTTTGCTCAACTGTGTCTTTCTGGCCTCTGTGACCCTTCTTTCTCTGCTAAGAACAGAACAAGGCCCTCCCTTCCCTCCAGCCTGCAGCCTCTCCAGTACCAAGTGCACGTGTCACTGACCTGAGAATGCTCCTAAGATTCTGAGACAGAAATCATAGGCTTTGGCTTTTATAACAGAACCACTTGCTCAGATCAACACCCATGTTGTCAAATGTCATAGACACCTGGATTTGGCTTCTTGACCATGCTAGTATGAATAGTATAGGAAGGAGGTAAAGAGAAGCTGGCTTTGGCAGGGCAGGAAGAGACTGTCATTTCCCCTCTTCACACTCCCAGAATTCCATGGAAACAGCCACCTGTGCAATGAATTTTGAAAATGAGGATAACTGGAACCTCCGTCATGGTAGAGACACGGGACAGTTCTCCTGGGGCCACACAACCTAGTGAGAGGCAGTCACTTCCCTGTCCCTGTCATCAGAGGTCATTGATATGCAAATATCTCCGGTCCTGGAGGTTGTGATACCATTCCTGTCAATATCAGCCTAGGCTCCATCTGAAAAAAATAAAGGTTTAAAAATAAATAATTTTTCATGCACATGAAATGGGGCTAGGTCAGTAAAAATCAGCTGAGAGCCTGGAGAAACACTAGCAAATTTGTGGCTGGCAGTGCCAACTGGTTGCTGGAGTAGACATCGATCCTCAGCAGGTACCAGTGCTTTCCTAAAACCTCTGACTGTTAAAATCAGGAGCCCTAGGAGGGGGTTGCTATACAGCAACCTGTGCTCTCTGTACAACTAAACCTTCATATCTATCCAGATGCACCAAGAGTTACTACTCTTTCCTATATTCTGGTCAATTTTTTTCTTATTGTAGGTGGTATAAATCACAAAGAACATATACACTACTCTCATTGGTTGCAGCAGAAGGTAGGATAGCTGAAGATGGTGAAATTGAAGGAGACTACTTCCTGCAATAGATCCACAAAACAAGCTTCTGTATATGGAGCACTTGCCTCCAAGAGAAAGGCAGAATACAGCTTACAGGCTTGCACACACTGTGCCAGAAAATGTGACCTGCATTTAGCTGAATAGGAAACGTGAGGCTCATTCAGAACACGAACACCACTATGCCTTATATTTCAAAAGGAATCCTCAAGTCCCTGTCCCTGAAGAGTGATTTAGATCACATACATACTACCCTAGCTTGAAGATTCCTCAGGACAGTTTTGTTTTTCATCTACATTTTTCTGGAATCAAAGTTACTTAGTATCCCTAAGTCTCCTACATCACAAAACAAACAAATAATTTTAATCAGCTACCTTACCACTGCCAGTGCCCAAATCTCTAATACAGTAGAGGATGGGCTAATATGACTAGCTCAGATGATCTCATAAAATCTGCATGATATTTTTCAAGTTATTGAGCGAGGGCCAGAATTCCAAACGGCATGAAAATGGAAACTCTGGGCTTAGGGCATCTTCACACCTGGGATCAGGAAGGTCTGGGGGAATTACCTCAACTCTCATCCTTTGGATGGCTTCAATGGTGAAGTCAGGTCCTCACGTTCTCTGGGTAAGGAGTTTGTACATACATCAAAAAGCCTCAAATTTTACAGAGTTCATTGTGAAGGAATTCATGAAAAATCTTCTAGCAAGAGAAGTTGGCATCATGAGTCCTCCCAGATCACAGGATAAAGGGATGGTTTGAAACTGATATTTCACAGATCCACTGCAGAGAAGAGGTTAAATTTTACAGCTCCTAGCCTCTCCCTAGAAAAAGGTTGCTTGCACAATAGCTGTGAAACTCAATTTTCCAGTCTGAGAATCAGGTTTCTAAAAAGCCAGCATAGAGGAATGAACAAGACTAATGGATAATAGACCTGGGAGCATTGAGAGGAGTGAGCCCTCATTCTCCTTTAGCCCCTGCCAGGAACAAATCCAAGTCTGCAGGTTTTCCCTGTATAATGCTTGGCAAGGCATTGAGCCCCACAAATTGTGTATTTTCCACTCCATTTCTTAGATATTTTTAATTACTTTGCTTTATTACATGGTTGTTTTGAGAGTTCTGATAATAATCATATTGAGTGAGATAACCCACAGCCAGATAGATAAATATAGCATGTTTTTCTCATCTCTGGATATTGGCTTTGAATCTTCAGATGCATATGCTTCATTTGAAAATAAGTAGACATCAAGAAATTAGCAACGAGGTATGTGGGGAATTTCAAAGGGGAGGAGATGGAAGTCAGTGGAATAGAGGGCTAAAGGGGAATTAGGGAAAATGGATGGCTAAAATAGGATTGGGCATAAGAAGGCAGTGTAGAATAGGAAATACAGAGACAGATAATTATCAATCAAGGCATTTTGTAAAGGGCATATGGAAACCTACTACTGCAGAGTCTTCCTAAAATATTTGCATATACAAATGCTTAAAAAAGAGTTAAAATGGAGTGACCTTATAACAGGCTGACATTGCTTGCACTAGATAGCATAGATTAACAAGCAAGCATCCAAGTTCCAAGAATGGGCTACATCCTTTGGAGACCCCAAACATTGCAAGATATTGATTGCTTCTGCTTATTGTTTCCTACCTTAACATGAAGGTAAGACCCTCTTAGTGATGACATAACACGATTGAGTAATGAAATATGGAGAGATCCAGCTGGTACTCACTTGGAAGCTTCATCCCTACTAGGTAGAATACATAGTGCTTGGTTGGAGGTGTTGTGCATGCTACCAGAGGAGAGAAATGGGCCTCAATCTCTACCATCTGTGAACTCTGAGAGACTGGCCTAACCAGACACATCCACTAACCCAACAGTGGCGTGAAAATCATGGGAGAAAACAACCACTGTGTGATTGAGCCATCCCATGAATAAAACCCAGATTGGGTGACATTATCAGGCTAAGAACCTGTGTGTAGACAGCTCATAGGCCCTCGGAGAGAATCTATCACTATTACTCTGCTAAATCATGCTCTGCTTCAAATTACTCCTCTACCATGCAAGAGGGAGCTTTTTCTTTAATTAGAATAGAATTGTCTCATTTACCCTTTCCTCCTAACCTCCTATGTCTTTCACCTCCAAAATTCACAACCTCCTGTATTTTAATCATAGTTATTACAAACACGTTAAGTGAATAAACACATAAGTACAACCTGCTTAGTCTGTTCAGTGTTTCCTGCTTGTATGTGTTTCTAGTTCTGACCCCCTTGATATTGTGCAACCCAACAGGGCACTTAGGCCTGGGCAAGATGAATTTCTCCTCTCTCTCTCTCTCTCTCTCTCTCTCTCTCTCTCTCTCTCTCTCTCTCTCTCATTGTTAATTTTATTATCTGTCATCTAGGGCTGAGACCCCCTATATGGTGGCAAGCCTAGTCTTGTTGCTGATTTTAATGGTATTGCTTTGAATTTCTCTCCATTTAATTTGGTGTGAGCTGTCACTTACTGCTTACTGCTTTTATTATGTTTAGGTATGTCTCTTGTATCACTGATCTCTCCAAGACTTGTATCACCAATGGCAGCTGTATTTGTTAAAGGACTTTTTCAGTATCGCATGAAATGATTATGTGGTGTTTTTTTTCTTTCGGTTTGTTCAGAAGGTGTATTACATTGGCAGATTTTCATATATTGAACGATTCCTGCATCTCTGGGATGAAGCCTACTTGATCTTGATGGATGATCTTTTTGATATGTTTTTGGATTAGGTTTGTAAGTACTTTATAGAATTTTGTTTGCATCAATGTTCATGAGGGAAATTGGTCTGTAATTGTCTTTCTTTGTTGAGTCTTCATGTGGTTTGTGGATCAGGGTTACAAAAAGAATTTGTCAAGGTTTCTTCTGTTTCTATTTTGTGGAACAATTTGGGAAGTATTGGTATTAACTCTTCTTTGAATGTCTGATAGAATTCTGAGCTAAAACCTTCTGGTCCTGGGATCCTTTTCATTGGGAGACTTGTAAAAAAGTGCTTCTATTTCCTAATGTTATAAGTATATTTAAATTGCTTATCTGATCTTGATTTAACTTTGGTACGTGGTATCTTTCGAGAAGTTTGCAGATTCCTTTTAGATTTTCCAATTTTGTGGAGCACAGGGTTTTCAAGTATGACTTTATGTTTCTCTGGATTTTCTCAGTGTCTGTTGTTATGTCCCCCTTTTCATTTCTGATTTGTTAATTTGGATATTCTCTCTCTACCTGTTAGTTAGTTTAGATAGGGTTTGTCTGTCTTTTTTATTTTCTTGAATAGCTCTTTGTATCATTGATTCTTTGTATTGTTCTCTTTGTTTCTATTTTATTCATTTCAGCCCTCAGTATGATTATTTTATTATTTGTTGGTATCTACTCCTCCTGGGTGAGTATGCTTCTTTTTCTTCTATGGTATCCTAGGTGTAAACTTTCTTTTGAGCACTGTTTTCATTGTGTCTCATAAGTTTTGGTATGTTGTGAATTTATTTTCATTGAATTCTAAAAAGTCTTTAGTTTCTAACTTTATTTCTTGATTAGTTCAGTGGTAATTAAGTAGAGTTGTTCAGTTTTTATAAGTTTTTGGCATTCTGTAGTTTCTGTTGTCAAAAATCCAGCTCTAACCCATGATTATATGATAAGGTACAGGATGTTATTTCAATTTTTTTTGCATCTGTTGAGTCTTGTTTTGTGACTGAATATATGATCAATTTTGGAAAATATTCTATCTGGTGCCAAGAGGAAGGTATATTCTTTTGTGTTTGGGTGAAATGTTCTGTTAGGTCCATTTGAGTCATAAAGAATGTTAGCTCCATTGTTTCTCTGTTTAGTTTCTGTCTGGACCACCTGTTGATTGCTGAGAGTATAGAGTTGTCATATCCCACTGTTACTCTGTGGGGTACAGCATGTACTTTAAGCTTTTGTAATGTTTCATTTACAAATGTGGGTGCCTTTGCATTTGGGGCACAGAGGTTCAGAATTTAGACATCATCTTTCTGTATTTTTCCTTTGATGCATATCAAATGTTCTTCTCCATCTCTTTATTAATTTTGGTTGAAATTCTACTTTATTAGATATTAACAGCTTGCTTCTTACTTTCATTAGCTTGGAACATCTTTTTCCTACCCTTTATTCTGAAGTAATGTCTATCTTTGATGTTATATGCAGCATATTGTTTTCATATCAATTCTGGTAGCTTCTGTCTTATTATGCCCATTGATATTGGGAAATATTAATGACCAGTGATTGTAATTTATTTTCTCTTGTTTTTGTCAATGGTGCTGGTAGTGTGTGTGTGCAATGTGCATGCACATGCATAGGTGTGTGTGTTTGTGTGCAATGTGCATGCACATGCATAGGTGTGTGTGTTTCTCTTCTTTGATTTTTGCTGGTGTGAGATTATTTATTCTTTTTGTGGGTGAACTTAATTTCCTCGGGTATGTTTACACAATGGAGCATTACTCAGCTCTTAAAAACAATGGCATCATGGGATTTTCAGGTAAATGATGGAACTAGAAAAAAGTCATTCTGGATGAGGTAACCCAGACACAGAAAAACAAACATGGTATGTACTCACTTATAAATGCATATTAGCTGTAAATTAAAAAAAATTATGATACAATCCATAGTCCCAGAAAAACTAGGTAATAAGGAGGACTCAATGGGATGCTCAGCTCTCCATAGAAAGCAGATATAGCAGATATTTTGTAGGTGGACTGGGAGCAAGTGGGGATGGAAATATGAGGGATCAGGAGGTCGCTATGGACAGAGAGGGAGAGTACTAAAAGATATAACTGGAAAGGGGGCAGTTGGGGATCAGGTGGAAACCCAATGCAAGGAAATCTCCCAGGAATCTACAAGGATGACCCCAGGTAAGACTCCTAGCAATAGCAGATATGCAGCCTGAACCGGTGATCTCCTGTGACCAGTCAAGATTTCCAGTGGAGGGATTAGAACACAAACCCAGTCACATAAACCTTGACCTACAGTATGTCTGCCTATGGGATGTGTTGGGGTAAAGGTGGCACAGAGATAGTAGATGTGGTCAACCAATGACTGGGCTAGACTGAGACCCATGCCACAACTGTGAGCCCACCCTGACCACTGCCTGGGGGCATCAGGAAACAGAGGCTGGATGGCCCAGAGAGCTAGGATAGAACCAAAGAAGACCAGAGGAAAAATGTCAATGTAAATATGCCTAACAATATTCTCCTATACTCATAGATTGGTGTCTGTTCCTACTGCCATCAGAGAGGCTTCATCCAGTAGCCGGTGGAAACAAATGCAGAGACCTGCAGCTAAAAATTAGTCAGAGCTGGGGGAATACTGCTGAAGTTAGGGAGGAAGGATTTTAGGAGGCAGAGGGGTAAAAGACACCACAGGAAAACACACAGAACCAACTAACCTGGGCTCATAGGGGCTCATAGAGGCTGAACCAGCAACCACGGAGTCTGCTGCATCAGTCCCTAGCCTTCTACATATGTGTGACAGTTGTGTAGCTTGGTCTTCTTGCCAGACGTATGACAGTGGGAGCAGAGGTTGTCTCTAAGTCTTTTTCTGGCATCACACTGGATTGCTTTGCCCAGCCTAATTAAAGGGGATATTCTTATTCTTCTTGTAACTTGATATGCCATGTTTTGTCACTATCCATGGGAGGCTGGTCATTTTTGGAACAAAAAGGCAGAAGATTAGATTGGGCAAGGGCAGAGGAGAGGTGGCAGGGAGAGTATGGGAAAAGAGGTAGGAGGGAAAACTGCTCTGGTTGTAAAAGACATAAATACATTTTTAAAAAACCAAGCTTCTAAGTGATAATAAAATAAAATGAAATAAAGAAAAACTTAATATATTGGAAAAGAATCAAAGAAACAGAAGGAAAAGAGCGTAGAGAAGGCACATGAGTCAGACACAGATGCAGCACCACACTAGTTCACACACTCAGATAAGTATTATACTGGAAGCCATAGTCTAAAATTAAAGTAATTTTAGGGTAAAGAGAGAAAGGGAAAATATGTGTGTAATAAAGATAAAAATGAAAAATAATTTATCTTTAAAAGATATAATTAAAATAAATAAAAAACAATGACATTATATTGTGAGTCAAAAAATGCCATTGTGTTTATTTCCTTTGGCCATCTAATGCTAGACAAACAGCCTAACATTCAAAGTAGTTTGTTTCCCCAGTGATACAGTCTTGGAGAAAACTGAATTTTAGTGTTCAAGTGATTACCAATTGGAGATTGCTTCTGTCCACTTCTGCATTCAGCTCTAGGACCCCATCTGGTGCCGAGTCATGCAGGCTCTGTCTATGCTGCCTCAATATCTGTGAGTTTATGTGTACATTGTTTCTGTTTATTGAGAGGGCCTTGTTTTCTTTGTGTCCTTCATCCACTCTGGCTTTTACACTCTTTACTCTTTCACTTTCACAAGTTTTCTTGATGCCTGAAGGGAGGGATTTGATGCAGAAATTGAATTTTGGATGAAGTGCTTCAAGGACTCTCTTTACTTAATGGATGTTGTGGGTCTCTGTATTTGTTCTCATCTGCTGCAGAAGGAAGATTCTCTGAAGATGGATGAGCAAGTCACTGATCTAAGAGTACAGCAGAATGTCATTAGAAATTATTTTATTGCTACTTTTGTTTTTAAAGAACAGTAGTATTTGCTTTTACCCTAGTTTCCTGGGCAGTCTAGTGTCAAGTTTGTGATTACCCAAGTTTCCATTTCCTGGTGTAGACCTTTGAACCAATCAAATATTGGTTGGTTATACTTACAGGCTTTATTCCACTATTGCACTAGTATATCTTGCAGACAGTATCACTGTAGATTAAAGGGTGTGTGACTATGTTGGCATTATGCTTCTCTTTTAGTAGCATACAAATTACCTTCCTGTACCAAAGACACTGGAACACAGGAGTGAACACTCTCAGTAGGTGCCGGCTCAAGTTTACCATATACAACGAGTTGTGTGGGTGTTGTCTTCACCAATGGAGTCTTTCCATCAATTTGTGGACAGAAACCTATATCTTCACAAGTACATGGATTGTTTGAGGATTCCCATGACAACACTTGATCAAAAACTCAGCATTCCCTATACTGGAAGCTTCACTTGGTGACAAGAGATATTCATCTGGGACTCCATCTCTTCAATCATTTGGCAATTTCATTGAGATTCCCCTCAGATATGTATATTATATGAAGCTTCTACTCTAGTAGGTTTTCATACTGTTCCTCAAATGGCACTTAATTTTGCCTTTCTCAAACTATAGTCCTTTCTATGACCCTTCTTCCTTCCCTCTCTGCACTTGACCCATTCTAGCCTCCCACCCAGCCATCCATTACTGTGGAACAATGATCTTGTACCCTGTAAATATTTGCCACTTGTATTGGCTTAATAAAACTCTAATTGTCCAGTAGTTAGGCAGGAAGTATAGGTGGGCTGACCAGACTCAGAGAATTCTGGGAAGAGAAAAAACTCAGTCTGTAGTTGTAACCCAGACCCAGAGGAAGCAAGATGAGAATGCCTTGATGATAAAAGGTACCAAGCTACATGGCTAACACAGACAAGAATTATGGGTTAATTGAAGATGTAAGAGTTAGCTAAATATATGCCTAAGCCGTTGGACAAACAGTGTTGGTGCAAATTAAAGTGTTAAAGGAGCTTTGATTTGAAGTTTCCTGATAACTAAGCGTGTTGAACATTTCTTTAAAGCTTATCAGTCATTTGAAGAATACTCTGTTCAAATCTATACCACTATTATTAATTGTGTTATTTGTTTTCTTCAAGTCCAGAATTTTGGCCTTATGTCCTCTATTCAGTGTAGTATTTGTAAAAACACTTTTCTCATTCTGTAAACTGCCACATTGTTGGTATGATATTGTCCTTTGTCATACAGAAGCTTTTCAGTTTCTTGGGATCCTGTTTATTAATTGTTGTTCTTAGTGCTGTGCTGAAAGATTTCAGTTGAAAAAATCTTTTCCTGTCCCAAACAGTTCAAAGTGATGCCTCATATTCTCTTCTATCAATGTCAGTGTACCTGGTTTTATGTTGAGATTTTTTGTCCATTTGAGAATACATTTTTGCAGAGGCTCATAAGTATGGATCTAGTCACACTCTTTTACATGCAGCCACCCACCTTGAGCACCACAATTTATTGAAGATTCTGTCTCTTTTTCAGTGTTATTCTGGGTTCTTTATGAAAGGAATAAGGTATCCATAAGCATGTGAATTTATGTCTGGGCTTTCAAATCCATTTTATTGATCTATGTTTCTGTTTTTATGCCAAAACTATGCTCCTTTATTACTATAGCTTTGTAGTATGACTTGGGATTGCATATGGTCATAACTCCAGCATTTCTTTTATTATTCATAATTGTTTAGCCATTCTGCATTCCCATATGTAGCTTAAAATTGTCATTTCAAGACCTCTGAAATATTCTGTTTGAATTTTGTTGGGGGTTGCATTGAATCTATAGATTGCTTTTGGTAGTAGGGCCATTTTTACTATATTAATCTTACCAGTCCTTGAGCATGAGAGATCTTTCCATTTTCTGATATCTTCTTCAATTTCGTTTTCAATGTCTTAAGGTTTTTATTATACAAATCTTTCCCTTGCTTGGCTAGAGTCACCCCAAGATAGTTTTAAATATTTAGGCTATTGTAAAAGATGTTGTTTCCCTAATATCTTTCTCAGGCCATTTGTCTTTGTATATAGAAAGGCTCCTGATTTCTGTGAGTTAATTTTTATCCAGGTTCTTTTATGAAAGTGTTTATCAGTTGTAGGAATTCCCTGGTGGAACTTATAGGGTCACTTATATTATTGTATTATCTGTAAATAAAGTTGTTTGACCTTTTCTTTTCCATTTTGTATATCCTTGATCTCTTTTAGTTCTCTTATTGCTCTAGTTAAGATTTTTAAATTCTTTTCTTTAATTTATTAGATTTAAAAAAACTATGAATTCAAGTTCCAATTTCTTCCCTTCCTCCCATCCCCTCTACAATCCTACCAGTCCACCTGCATCTGATCCTCAGAGAGTGTAAGGAGCGTTGCCTTGTGGAAGGTCCAAGGCCCTCCCTACTATATCTAGGCTGAGCAAGGTATCCATCCAAAGAGAATAGGATCCCCAAAAGCCAGTACATGCAGTAGGGATAAATCCTGGTGCCACTGCCATGGCCCCTCAGTCTGCCCCAGTCATGCAACTGTCAACCACATTCAGAAAAACTAATTTGGTCCTATGCTTGTTCCTTCCCAGTCTGGCTGGAGTTTATGAGCTCCCATTAGCTCAGGCAAACTGTTTCAGTGGGTGAACCCATCATGGTCTTGACTTCCTTGCGCCTATTCACATTCTTTCCATTCTTTATCTGGACTTTGGGAACTCAGTCTAGTGCTCTGATGTGGGTCTCTGCCTCAGTTTCCATCAGTTGTTGGATGAAGGCTCTATGGTGATATTTAAGATAATCATCAGTCTGACTATAGGGCAAGTCAAGATCAGGCCCCCTCTCCTCTATTACCAAGGGTCCTAGGTGGGGACATTCTTTTGGATTCCTGGGAATTTCTCTAGAGCCAGGTTTCTGCTAACCCTATAATGGCTCCCTCAATTAAGATATCTTTCTTCTCGCTCTCATCTCTGTCCTTTCTCCATCTCGACCATAAGTATCATGAACTTGCCTCTTTGAACCACCTTCACTGTTTCCCAGGAGTTTGTGTATTTTGTGTTTTTAATTTTATTAGAGGCTATTGCCATTGCCCTTGGCTGCCCCACAGAGATGGAAAGTAAGTCTTTATTGTTCAAGAAAGCATGAACTCAGAGTCAGGGTCCAGATGTCCCTAAGGAAGAACTGAACTGATAGCCTCCTCTACTTGACGATTAGTTTTTATGCTGCTAGAATTCGCCTTGAAAATTTCCAAAGGAGGGAAACAACCAATAGTACTAAACAAGTGTGGCATTTGCAATTACATCACTGCTGTGTTTGCAGGAGATGGTGGCTCTTCTCCCTAGGTACCCTAATATGGAATTTGGCTTAGTCAGCACAAACTGGGCACATGACCCTATAAAAAGAAGATAATAAAAGTCAGTAAGGAAGAGCAAACCTCACTCCCTGTGAATAATATGTGCCAAATATTACAAGCAACCAAAAATTATTCTCCCAGAATTCCTTATATTCATCCACATGTTAAGTGATGAAGGGAGATGAGGAATAGTGGAGCTCAAATCATGGTGAAGACACCCAGAATCTGCTTCCTGAGTCCAGTGGACAGACTATAGCTGTGTACCCCTTCTTATCTGTGGGATTCTGAGTGCAAATACCCCTCTTCCTGAGGTTGCACAAGTCCTTCCTTTTAATTCACACTGGATCTGACAAAGAAGTGGAATGATGAGAGCTACACCAAGTAGAAGCAGGACAGAATTACCTGAAAGTGAAGGGAAAACATCAAAAAAGCTGGGGAGCACTAAGCCAGTGTTTGACTATATCATTCTGCAATGTAGCCTTGTCCTGTTACTTGGTATATGACTACTAGGTCTCCCTCCTGCCAACAATGAGACCATTTGGACAGCCACATAATGATTTCTGGAGTCTAATTGGAATGTGAATTTTCCCTTAATGTAATTCTCTAAATGTTAGTAAAAGTACTGGGCAAGATTACTTTAACATAGAGGATCAATACTAGTTAGAGATGCACACTCTAGAAGACTGGTGGTTTTAGTGGATGTCATTTCTAATGAAGAATTTGTTAGTGGATTAGAGTTAAGAGTGCGTCTCAGCAGTTAAGCGTGCTTGCTGCTCCTACGGAAGGTGTGAATCTGGGTCCCCAGACTCAATGCCAGAGAGCCCAGACCTCCTGTAATTCTAGGGGATCAGATGCCATCTTCTAGCCTTTTCAGATACCCATGCACAACTACAAGCACAGATTACACGCACATACACACAGACACAGACACATGTACACACACACACACACACACTTTTAAAGATAATTCTTAAAAAGAATCAAGTATAAAGAATAGCTTCAATATAATTGCCAAAAAGATGGAAAATGTATCTGTGGGAGTCAATAAAGATTTGGGAGAAAAAAGAAAGATTTGGGAGAAAAAGATAATCCTTCGTGTAACTGCAACATTAAACTGAAAGATTGGTCTCCTGCACTGTACAGAGGAAATAATATAAATTCTTTTACACTGCTAAACTGTGAATAGATTTCAAGTTTAATACTTTTGCATTTTAAAATTTTTCTTTCACTTTTGTTTTCAAGGACTAAGATATGCTTTTTATTAAATTCTATTGTACATATTATATAAAATCCACTTTAGTTTCAGATTAATGTTTTGTACATACAAAATTTGGAAATGAGTGTTAAGGCTAACAATTAAATCAGAACATACAATTGAGGTTTGTGAATATAAAAACTTTTCTAATTGTGTACAAAATTTAGTAAACAACGAGAAACATAGCCATATGAGAAATAGTATTATGAGATTAGATTGTGAAAGTGAAAGGATTTAATTTCTGAGTTTTTCCACTAAGTAGGAAATTCCATTGTCTATGAAATTATTAAATTATTTTGATGCTGGAAATATTTCTCTTAAATAATTAATCCATTGGGATAAAGGAGGAAGTAGAAACAAGAGTTGTGAGTTCACTACTCATGTGGCTCATGGGACTGAGAAGTAGGAAGTAGACCACAGTGTAGCTCTGGGGAAAGCTCCTCATGGCATCACTACATGTGGAAATACAGGCAAAGAAGTAGTGATTTCTGAATGACTTGGTCTTCCCAACATCACTGTCCTCTCAAAATTATCCCATCACTTTCCCCTAGTGGTCATAAACATGTCCTTGAGAAGTAGTTGGAGATAAAACTGTTTCTACAGGGAAGGAATAGAAGGAACATGGGTAGGCAAGGAAAGGAAAAGCAGCTTCCTGAGACTATCACTTTTTCTTTCTAGGAAACTCTGCGCGGGGAAAGAGCTAGAAGTCACAGGGGCGGGTGTCAACACAGAATCAACAGGGGAAGGGTTATGCTCAGGGGCCCTGTAAAGTACCCAAGCCAACATTTGTTTAATAGACTCTTGGTCTTCTCCAATCTGAATTACTTTCCTCTACCCCACAACTTGGACTGTTTTTTCTCAGTCACTTGATTCTTTGTCCATGATGGAGAATGACTTTGGCAAATCCCTAACCAACTACCAGCACCCTCAGATACAGGTCATGCCTTGGGGTCTCTCCTCTAGAATTGGAGATGACCTCGTCTCAAGGTACTATACCTGACCCAAAACTCAAGAAAATGACCTGAAAATGGCCATTACTCAGGTGGCACTCCATGGTGTTCTTCCAGAAAAAGTGACACTCCTCCACTATTACCTGGTGAGAAACTCAATAGGCCCTCACCTCCACTGGGAGTATTACAATGAATAGGGACTTGGGTTTTCTACCATTCTGAATGAATAAAGTTATTACTTTCCTCTTCTCGACAACCTGGTTTATATTTCAGTCATTCAATTCTTTGTCCATGCCAGAAAATGACCTTGCCAACTTCCTAAACAACTACTAGCACTCCAGTTATATATTTTGGTGTCTCTCACCTACAGTTGGAGAAGACTTCTTCTCAAGATTATATGCATAACTGAAAATTACGAAACCGGACTTGGAACTGGTCATTGCCCATGTGGCAGTCCAAGACTTTCCTCAATAAGTGACACTCTTCCACAGTTAACCTGGTAGGAAATTCAGCCAGCCCCCAATTCCACTGGGAGTAGGGATAGTAGAGGCTTGGACTCTGATCGAGTGGGAGGAAGGTTATTTCTCAAGGTTGAGAACCAGAGCAAAGGCTTGTGTTGCCACTCTTCAGCAAAGAGACATAGTAAATAGGACCCCCATGGAACTGATAAGTTTGTGGGGAGAAAGAGTAGGAGGGAAATTCCCTCTCAATACACCTGGGACAGATACACAGTAAAGCTTGCTGATGCCTTATATTGTGCTCAGGACATTCCAAGTCTTGAATAAATACTGAGCAAATAAATTCTGGTTTTGAAAATTTAGCTTTATGATTTAAATTTAAAGTGTTCTTTACTGTAAGACTGTATTTATTGAAACAATGGTATCACTAACCAGAATAAAACAGGTGAATATTAAGTTCTCTTTCTATAGACAGTGTTCTGTCTATTCACAATAAATTTGAAAATTTCCACTTAGCCAACAATAGAGTAGTCAGCAGAGATGAAGTCCAAAAAAGCAATATAAAATTTCTGTAGTGGCTACCTGAAATGGATAAAGTTCTAGATATATCTGAATCACAGAAATTAAACCAAGAATGGTTCTACAAGTAAATCAAGTCTTTCAAAATAAAATAAGGATATTGAAACATCACCAGAGTTTTTACAACTATCAAAACCTTGGATCCAGTTGGATCCACCCCTGAATTTTAACAGATTTTAAAGGAAGAACTACAGTCAATATTTCTCAAGTTATCAATAAAAATTGAAGTATAAGGAACACTTTCAACTACCGTCACTGAATCCAGATTTACTGTACTAAGAAGGCCATGTAAATACTCAGTTAAAAACCAAAACAAAAACTTTAGTGTCATGGAAGATAGTGGCATTTTTGTCTCTAGAACCTATGTAGTGTCTGGCCATGGGTTCTTGGATCAGTTTAAAGTACAATGCATAAGTTTCCTACAGTTGAGCAGATTTTAGGTTCAATCTGATAGGTGTTGGCTGTCCCCAAGATGCATGTGCCTCTATGGCACTGTTAAGGATGGCTTGCTATGCCTTTTGTGTATTCAACCTTTTTATCTGGGTAGGACAATTGATAATATGTTACCCTTGTACATTATATCTTGAATTTATGAGGACTATCCCACAGGGAGGAAGCTTCCTTGAGCAATGGCACCTGCCCAGGGTCATGTCTTCTCCAGCCACCAGAGGGCACTGCCAGCCACACACTTGCTTAGTTTGCTCAGACTCTCAGCTGATCTCTTTGTCCAGCAGTATTTCCTGTGCATGAAAACACAAATTCTCTCTAGCTTACTTCTTTCTCAGCTGGAGCCCATTCTAATGTTGAAGGAGGGACTTCCACAGCTTCCGGGATTGGATATATTTGCATAGTGACAATCCTGTCAGAAGACAGGGACAGATAAGAAGTGACAGCCTCTCACTAGGTTGTGTGACTCCAGGAGAAATTCCTTGTGTCTCCACCATGACCTGGGCTCCAGTTCTTCTCACTTTCCTGGCTCACTACACAGGTGTCTGTTTACATGGGATTCTGGGGGTATGAACAGGAGAAATGTCCTGTCCCCTAAAAACGGGCTTCCTCTTGTCCTCACTGATTCTCTGTTTCACTCTATCCTTGCAGTATCTTGGGCTGAGGTTGTTGTGTACACCCAGCCCCAATCACTGTCGGGATCTTTAGGGCAGAAGATCACCATCTCCTGTACCCGCAGCAGTGGCAGCATTGATAGCAATTCTGTATCCTGGTATCTCCAGCGTGCAGAAAACACACCCCGCCTGCTCATCTACAGATATGACCTAAGACCCTTTAGTGCTCCTGATCGGTTCTCTGGCTCTAAGGACAGCTCCTCCAACTCTGCCACCCTAACTATCTCTGGGTTACAAGCTGAAGATGAAGCTGACTACTATTGTCTGTCTGGCTATGACAGCTATTTCACACAGAGCCTCAGACTTATGGGGAACTGAGACAGAAACTTTTTAGAGCATCACCACCATGGGTTACCTTCAACCTTGGAAAGCTGATTTTTTCTGTCTTGATTTGGAAATTTCTGTGAAATAGGCCCTTTATTTTCTAAAATACAACATACTCCCTATCTATCTATCTATCTATCTATCTATCTATCTATCTATCTATCTATCTATCTATCTGCCTGCTTACCTACCTACCTTTCTTTCTTTGTATCTGTCTATCATCTATCTGTCTGTCTACCATTTCCCTCTCTCTCTCTCTCTCTCTCTTTCTCTCTCTCTCTCTCTCTCTCTCTCTCTCTCTCTCTCCGTGTGTGTGTTTGAGGCCTTGATTTATGCTTGTGTTCATTTTGTAATTTGTTCTCTTTTTTAAGCTATTTTGCTTTCCTATGTTGTACTTTGATGTTTTTTTGAACTTGAAACTTTAGTTGTAAAGTAAGGAAATTCGCTGTGACACATGTATATATGTATATATACAATGTGAACTTGGATCATTATCATTTGCTCTGTTACATTGCAGCAACATTTGTCATGTGCTTACAATTCTTCCTTTTTGATTAAGATTTCACTGATGCATCGAAGGAATCACTTTTCAGATGTACGTGTGGATGTTCTTTTAGGATATGAACTCATACATTTTGAGCGTGTGTGTGTGTGTGTTTATTGAAGTCATTGTTATGGTTTTGACATCATGGTAATATTGGATTAATAGACTAAGTTTGGAATGATAATTTCTTGTCCATTTGGTGAAACACCTTGAGAATCTGTGACATCTATTGTGTTTTATGGCCATTTTTACACGTATGTCTTGAACTGTTATTTTTTTTTCAAATTTGTTGTTTGTGTTACATTAGGTTTCATTAATGGATTTTTTCATGTACTCTTGATGTCTTTGACTAAATTCATAGTAGCTATTTTGAATTCCTTGTTTGGTGTTTCAGTTATATTGAATTTCTCAGGAAACACTGTCACCATGTTACTGAGCTCCTGTAGAGACATACTGTAGGGGCTATTTTGATTGTGTCCTTATACTGGTATCAATGCATCTGGGTTTAAAATGATTGTACATCTAGATGGCTGATATATTATCTTGTCTCTGTTGCATAGGCTTTTTATTCCTTAGTTTCTGTTGCCCTCATAGGATATTTGGAGGGGCTGTGGTGTCTTATAGGCACTGCTCTGAGTCTCTGCCAGGTGAGGCCACTGGTTCCTAGATAAAAATTATTTGTGTATTGGGAGCTTGAAGGAAAGAATTTGATGGACTGGGTTAGTAAGGGGCTGAAGAGCACATAGGGAGGGAGGAAAGCTGGGTCTGCCAGCTGGATCTGTGGAGTACCTAGGAAATGGAGCAAGATGGTAAAGGCACCTCCCTCCCCAGCAGGTAGCCTGATAAATTTGCTGGACATTAGACTATGTATTTGGAAATGGAGGAGAGATTGCTTACTTGTTTCCCTGGCCAGCATAACCCATAGGGTTGTGGTGACTACACCGTCTCTAGTGTAGGTGGTTGACACAAAGGGATGGGATTAGAAGTAGGCTGCAAGAGAAGACTGAATTATTTTTAAAAATAATTGGGACAGGAAAAAGAACAGGAGGATAAGACTGAGGGATTAGAATTGGAGAATGGGAGGAGATGAAGTTCACTCACCTGCTTCCCTGCTCAGCCTGGCAAGTATGTGTCCAGGTAGAGAGCATCTCTGGTATTGATACATAAGACACAGTGATAGGATGTGGGGAGAATGGGGTTGTAGGAGAAGAATGAGTGATGGTTTTTGGAATTTCTACATCTACTTAATAAATACGTAGATACTAGAAGTGTGCAGGAAATTAAAAATGAGTGTCTGATCATGTATGGGACTGACTGCACTTTATTCTGGCACATACAGAACATTGGAAGTTCAGAGGTATAAACTGAGAATCACTGTTGGAAGGGCTGCTGCAATGTTGTAATCTCCAAAGGTGGAGGTTATAGTGCAATAAATTCATATGGCATAAATTGGAATATATTTCCTTAATAATTAATGATGTATGGAATAAAAATATTTATCTTCATGTTAAATCTCATACTAATGAAGTAATCTGGTATTTGCCATTATTCTGTGGGTGAGATAACTCTTTATTATTTCTGCATATTTTTGTAACACTGTCAAAGATTTTTTTCCAGATAGGACAACCTTTAGACCAGATCAAATGATTTCCATTTCAGATTTAGAGATCAGATTCTGGGTATGTGTGTGCAGACAGTGATCTGCTGAGTAGTAGAAATCCATCTAGATTCTGAGATCTCTGGACTTTGGTAACTTTGGATCCTTTGGCGAACAGGGGGCGCTGTGGGACTCTGGTATGATGCCACTTCCACTCACTGAGAAGACTCAACAGTGTAGTACTTCTGTCCTGGCAGAGCTCAGGAGGAAAGGGGCTCAGTCTTAGGTAGCAATTCCTCCCAGGGCTCTCTGACTACTGAAAGCCTACCTATCTCTGCCTCAGTTTGTCATTTGAGCTTAGCTCCAGAAACCTGGCTCCTAAAGAGTAGTCTTGGCAGCATTTGTGGAAACACATCTGAAGGAAGAGCCACGTCTCTGCAGAGGTGGGAATGGAGACCTGGGGAAACCTAACTGTCTGTGGAGATCAATCTATTTCCACATATTTTCTCTTGACCTGCCTCTTTCTCACTGCAGGGCAGGGACAGGCCTAAGAGCTCTGCTGTCACCCCGGCCATATCTGTGTCTTCAGCACAGATCACTACTACACTTCACCTCACCGACCATCTGTTCGTCTCCATTACTGCAAGGATCCTTTCCCAGTCCTTCATCCTGCCTCTGCATCTCTGTTAACTTTGCTGACTTATCTGCACCTTCAGCATGAAAATCAGTTCTGGTGTCTATACCAAACAATGATACAAAAAGTCAGATATGCATCCATCATATCTTCTTGCCTATCACTCTGAGTAATCTAAGAACCAGTACTGTAAAAAATTCTCAATTTTTTTTATTAAATGTTATAAAACAAACCTTATCTTTCCTTCATCTCCCAACACTACTGAACATTTGATTTCTCCATCCATTGATGTCCCTGTCTAAATGCCCACTTCTCTTCAAGTTTTAGAAGTGTTTTCCCAGCCAGATATAAGTCACTTCATTTCATTGTTTCAATAATGACAATAATAAAATGAAACCCAGTGACTTCCTCTCCCCTCTTTAGCTCCTGGGTGGGTGCGGGTTGGCAAGTTCTGTGTTGACTGCCTGTGTGCTGTATCTGCCTGTCCACATTCATTAGAGAAATGTATCAGTGATGGCTTTACTAGAACCCATTGCTGTGCCCCCTGTAGTTTTCCTTTCATGTGCCTGAAATATAATGTGAATAAAACAGCAGAACTGACAAAGTGAACAATTGTGAAATTGGTGGTTGCTCTAGGACCTAAAGGTGTGGACTGAGTCTCTCTCTGTAGTTTCTGCAGGGCATGTGCCCTAGCAGACATGGGGCCCAATGACTAAGTCCTCTACTTTTTGTGAGGAATCAGCGAGTGTCCTGCTGTGGATCTGAAAGATGCCCTTGCACAGTCCTGAGTGTGGTAACACACGCAGGTTGCTACCTGCTTTATATTCCATGGGGCAGTGTAATTCACTTCACCTGGCTTGCTGTGAATTACCCACTAGCATGAGTTAATGACAACCCATTTGCATGATTAGATGCTCTTCTGTGAGATCCCTGGCAATGAGATAATGAGACAGCCCAGACAGAAGACTTCGTCTAAGAAGAAGCTGTGCTTACCTATCATGGCTTGGACTCCTCTTGTGTTTATTCTTCTATCTTACTGTACAGGTAGGGGCAGGCCCTGTTAGTACTTGGGAGAACTCCTTCACTCGATCCCTTCTGTTTCAGATCCACAAGAATTTGCACGTCAGCTCCACTGTTCACCTTGGTGCCTTCTTTTGCAGGTTCTTTTTCTGAATCTATACTGACACAGCCACCCTCCATCTCTGCAACTCTTGGATCAACAGTCAGACTTACTTGCTCCCTGAAGAGTGGCATCAGCGTTGGCAGTAAATATATTAACTGGTACCAGCAGATGCAGGGGAGCCCTCCTCGGTTTTTAATGTACTACTACTCAGACTCAAACAAGAAGCTCGGGCCTGGAGTCACCAACAGAGTCTCTGGATCCAAAGATACCTCCAAAAATGCTGCAGAGTTGCACATCTCTCAGCTAAAAGAAGAGGATGAGGCTGACTATTACTGTGCCATCTGGGAAAGTAATGAATCTCACAGTGATACAGGCAGATGGGGAAGTAGGCAAAAATCTTAGCCTGTGATAAAAAAAAATCACTTCTGCTTTTTTGAACCTTGTAATATATGTACACTATTAAATTAAAAGATAATGAAAAAGTTTATTCAGAAATTTTATTCCATTTTTTAGACAAATGCCTGAACTATTATTCAAGTAGTGTCATAATATACATAATTTTATTATTTGGGAATGGGCAGCAAGGAAATGAACAAGCATTCACTGGTTATAAATGGTGCCAGTGTGGGGCAGCTATATCAGAATGAAAACTAAGAAAGTTTGGGAAGGAATTCTAGACACAAAAGACCAGACTCAAGCACAGCTTCTTGGTAGTCGCATGCAGATGTGTGACTCCTTAAAGAGAAGGTTCCCTAACTCAGCATAAGCAGCAAAAACTGTTTGGCTTCTTTAAGAGATTGTTTCCTGGTTCATGCTGGGAGAACAAACTCTGGCTCTTTATGGAGGTCCTGTACTTAAATGGGGTTTATGAGCATTGTGTTACAAATTGCTTAATGGAGACATAGACCTGCTGTGTCCCTGGAGCTGGAGCAATGTACATGTACAGAGGTTGTGAACATGCCTCTGCCATGTTGGACTGAATGAAGAAAGCAGGCAAGACCATGAAGTTGGTCCTAGTCTACCCTCTCAGCAATTAAAAAAAAAAGTGCTCCTGGTCAGAAAATGATTTCAGATACAGGATAGGTCAGATTCAGACATCAAAAGCCTCTAAACCAGACACAATGTGTTTTAGAAAATGTATGTAAATGGGAAGTGGAAGAAAAAGATCTCATGTGTAATTTGGGAGCATGGTTATTATGGGAGAAAGTAGAAGGGGGGGGAGAAGAATAAAGGGGAGGCAGAAAAGATATATAGCTCAATAAAGACAATTAAAAATATATGTAGGCTTGGGATAGAAAGGATAAAATATAGACAGTTATAAAAAGAAATAAATGGTATCAAAATAAAGTATTTAAAGAGACAGTAAAAGTAATATAAAAGAATACAGGCAGTCATAGATTAAAGGAGCAAAGAAAAATAAACCACATAAAGATAGAACATACACAGAGAGTTTGGATTATGTATATTATTGTGTTTTCTTTCAATATTTTGAGTGCAGAGAGACATTTGATTCTGGGGCATGATGAGTTAAACCAACATATAAGTGCCTTGACTTCAAAATTTGAGTCTAAGGATATGTTGCTTTGGAAAAGAAGTTCTGTTTTTGTTTCCACAGAAGATGAGAACCTGTGGATTCCTTCCAGGTTAATGTGGTTTTATGGAATAAGACCTCTTGAAAGGTCTCTGAAAACCGTAAAAATACTTTGCTCAGTAAACAACAGGAAAAAGTTTCGAAAAAACTATGCACAAATTTCCAAAAGGATTGTTTATAAATGTTTGTTTTCATCTAAAGAAGGTTGATTCTAAATTATTAATGACCACAATCAAGGTCTTTTTTTAAGAAAAAAAAGGGATATGATATAGTGATGAATACTTTGCATTGGTACAAATCTTGGTCTTTTGATACAAATTTAAGGTTGACTTTGTTATACTGTGTATATATATTTCTTCTCTTGTTAAGGTATTATGTGTATACATCTCATTAAAAATGTAATATATAATTAAAAATTACAGATTAATAGATAGTCATTTATAACAGTCAAACTTGTAGTCATGTTAGTTAGGTTTTCTAGATATACAGAGATATTTTAGTTAGAAAGACAGTCTTCAAGACTTCAAAGACCTACAGAATATAGAATTTAAAAACTTTGAAGGACTTAGACTTTTCTTGACAGTGAGACATGTCTGCTCCTGGCAGCAACAATTACTTCAGAGAGGTTGGAAGGCATTGAAGAAACTCGTTATGGAATTTGCCTTCAATGTGACAAGGCAAGCCATTTTATCAAGAAACTGCTCCTGTCTGGGCTGCTTAAAGGTATGCTGTATGAAGTGGACATGGAAGACCGACAGAAAAGTCACTACTAAACCTTCTAAAAGATAAGATGGTCCTTCAGGGTTTCTACATCACAGAAAAAAAAAAGAAAAAAAAAAGAAAAAAAAGAAAAAGAGCCAGATATTCTGCTGGACACGGAAGAAAGTAACTGATGAACTTAGCAATTATAATATGGAACAGATCTTCAAATTTCCTGCTTCGTAGAAAAGTCTGCCATATATTATGGGTTTATAGGCTGATGATGGATGCTCCACTGTTTTTTTTTAACATTTTTTTTATTGATAAAAGAAGAATAAAGAAAAAAAAAACAAATTTCCACCTCCTCCCAGCCTCCCCTTTCCATCCCCCTCCTCCCACTCTTCTCCCCCTCCTCCCACTCTTCTCCCCCTCCTCCCACCCCTCTCCCCTTCCCCCCACTCCTCTCCCCCTCTCTCTCCAGTCCAAAGAGCAGTCAGGGTTCCCTGCCCTGTGGTAAATCCTAGGTCCTCCCCCCTCCGTCCATATCTAGGAAGGTGAACATCCAAACTGGCTAGGCTCCCACCAAGCCAGCAGATTGCGTAGGATCAAAACTGCGTGCCATTGTCCTTGGCGTCTCATCAGCCCTCATTGTTCGTCATGATCAGAGAGTTCAGTTTTATCCCATGCTTTTTTTGGTAATAGTCCAGCTGGCCTTGGTGAGCTCCCAGTAGATCAGCTCCACTGTCTCAGTGGGTGGGTGCACCCCTCGTGGTCCCGACTTCTTTGCTCATGTTCTCCCTCCTTCTGCTCCTCATTGGGACCTTGGGAGCTCAGTCCAGTGCTCGAGTGTGGGTCTCTGTCTCTATCTCCATCCATCGCCAGATGAAAGTTCTAAGATGATATGCAAGATATTCGTCAGTATTGCGCTAGGATGGGGTCATTTCAGGTTCCCTATCCTCAGCTGCCCAAGGAACTAACTGGGGACCTCAGCTTGGGCACCTGGGAGCCCCTCTAGGGTCAATTCTCCTGCCCACCCTAAAGTGGGTCCCTTAACTAAGGATTGTGGTTCCGTGCTCCCCTATCCAACCATCCTTTATCCCGATCCTCCTATTTCCCCAAGTCCCCCCTCCTTCCCTTCTACCTTTTCTCTCCCCATCTCCCCTTACCCCCATCCCACCCCACACCCAAGATCCCACTTTTCTCCCCGGCAATTTTGTCTACTTCCCTTATCCAAGAGGATAACGATATGTTTTTCCTTGTGTTCACCTTCTTACTTAGCTTCTTTAGGTTCGCCAATTGTAGATTCTGTGACCCCTATTTATGGCTAGAAACCAATTATGAGTGAGTACATCCCATGTTCTTCTTTTTGGGTCTGGGATACCTCACTCAGGATAGTGTTTTCTATTTCCATCCATTTGCATGCAAAATTCGAGAAGTCATTGTTTTTTACCGCAGCATAGTACTCTAATGTGTATATATTCCATACTTTCTTCATCCATTCTTCCATTGAAGGACATCTAGGTTGTTTCCAGGTTCTGGCTATTACAAATAATACTGCTATGAACATAGTTGAACAAATGCTTTTGACATGTGATAGAGCATCTCTTGGGTAAATTCCCAAGAGTGGTATTGCTGGGTCCAGGGGTAGGTTGATCCCGAATTTCCTGAGAAACCGAAACACTGACTTCCACAGTGGTTGCACAAGATTGCATTCCCACCAGCAATGGATGAGGGTACCCCTTCCTCCACAGCCTCTCCAGCAAAGGCTATCCTTGTTGTTTTTGACTTTAGCCATTCTGACAGGTGTAAGATGGTATCTCAAAGTTGTTTTGATTTGCATTTCCCTGATTGCTAAGGAAATTGAGCACGACCTTAAGTATCTTTTGGCCATTTGAAGTTCTTCTGTTGAGAATTCTCTATTCAGTTCAGTGCCCCATTTTTTAATTGGGTTAATTAGCATTTTAAAGTCTAGTTTCTTGAGTTCTCTATATATTTTGGAGATAAGACCTTTGTCTGTTGCGGGGTTGGTGAAGATCTTCTCCCAGTCAGTAGGTTCCCTTTGTGTCTTAGTGACAGTGTCCTTTGCTTTACAGAAGCTTCTCAGTTTTAGTAGGTCCCATTTATTCAATGTTGCCCTTAATGCCTGTGCTTCTGGGGTTATACCTAAGAAGCGATCGCCTGTGCCCATCTGTTGTAGGGTATTGCCCACTTTCTCTTCTATCAGGTTCAGTGTTTTCGGGCTGATAATGAGGTCTTTAATCCATTTGGACTTGAGTTTTGTGCACGGTGATAGATATGGGTCTATTTTCATTCTTCTACAGGTTGACATCCAGTTGTGCCAGCACCATTTGTTGAAGATGCTTTCTTTCTTCCATTGTATACTTTTAGCTCCTTTATCGAAAATGAGGTGTTCATAGGTTTGTGGGGTAAGATCCGGGTCTTCTATACGATTCCATTGGTCGACTTCTCTGTTTTTATGCCAGTACCACACTGTTTTCATTACTGTAGCTCTGTAATAGAGTTTGAAGTCAGGGATGGTAATGCCTCCAGAAGATCCTTTATTGTATAGGATTGTTTTGGCTATCCTGGGTTTTTTGTTTTTCCATATAAAGTTGATTATTGTCCTCTCCAGATCTGTAAAGAATTTTGATGGGATCTTGATGGGGATTGCATTGAATCTATAAATTGCCTTTGGTAGAATTGCCATTTTTACTATGTTGATCCTCCCAATCCAAGAGCAAGGGATGTCCATCCATTTTTTGGTATCCTCATCAATTTCTTTCTTCAATGCCTTAAAGTTCTTGTCAAATAGATCTTTCACTTCCTTGGTTAGGTTTACGCCAAGATATTTTATGCTGTTTGTGGCTATCGTGAATGGAGAAGCTTCTCTGATTTCCCTCTCTGCTTCCATCTCCTTTGTGTATAAGAGGGCGACTGATTTTTTGGAGTTGATCTTGTATCCTGCCACATTACTAAAGCTGTTTATCATCTGTAAAAGTTCTTTGGCGGAGTTTTGGGGGTTGCTTATGTACACTATCATATCATCTGCGAATAACGAAAGTTTAACTTCTTCCTTTCCAATTCGAATCCCCTTGATCCCATTATGTTGTCTTATTGCTATTGCTAGAACTTCCAGCACTATATTGAAGAGGTATGGAGAAAGTGGACAGCCTTGTCGTGTTCCTGAGTTAAGCGGGATGGCTTTGAGTTTCTCTCCGTTTAATTTGATGTTAGTTGTCGGCTTGCTGTATATAGCTTTTATTATATTTAGGTATGACCCTTGTATCCCTAATCTCTCCAAGACTTTTAACATAAATGGATGTTGAATTTTGTCGAATGCTTTTTCAGCATCTAATGAAATGATCATATGGTTTTTTTCTTTCAGTTAATTTATATGATGGATTACATTGATAGATTTTCGTATGTTGAACCAGCCCTGCATCTCAGGAATGAAGCCTACTTGATCATAGTGGATAATTTTTCGGATGTGTTCTTGGATTCGGTTTGCCAGTATTTTGTTGAGGATTTTTGCATCGATATTCATGAGTGAGATCGGCCTGTAATTTTCTTTCCTGGTTGAGTCTTTGTGTGGTTTTGGTATCAGAGTAACTGTAGCTTCATAAAAGGAATTTGGTAATGACCCTTCTGTTTCTATATTGTGAAATACATTAAGGAGTATAGGTATTAGGTCTTCTTGGAAGTTCTGGTAGAATTCCGCGTTGAAACCATCTGGTCCTGGGCTTTTTTTGGTAGGGAGGTTTTTGATAACCTCTTCTAATTCTTCGCGACTAACAGGTCTATTTAGGTTGTTCACCTGGTCCTGATTTAACTTTGGTAAATGATATTTATCTAAGAAAGTATCCATTTCCTTTACATTTTCCAGTTTTGTGGCATATAGGCTTTTGTAGTAAGATCTAATGATTCTCTGAATTTCCTCTGTGTCTGTGGTTATGTCCCCCTTTTCATTTCTGATCTTATTAATTTGCAAATTCTCTCTCTGCCGTTTGATTAGTTTGGATAGGGGTTTGTCAATCTTGTTGATTTTCTCTAGGAACCAGCTTTTTGTTTCATTGATTCTTTGGATTGTTTTCTGTGTTTCTATTTTATTGATTTCAGCCCTCAGTTTGATTATTTCCAGTCTCCTACTCCTCCTAGGTGAGTCTGCTTCTTTTTTTTCTAGAGCTTTCAGGTGTGCTGTTAAGTCTCCAATGTGAGCTTTCTCTGTTTTCTTTAAGTGGGCACTTAGTGCTATGAACTTTCCTCTTAGGACTGCTTTCATAGTGTCCCATAAGTTTGAGTATGTTGTTTCTTTATTTTCATTGAATTCCAGGAAGACTTTAATTTCTTTCTTTATTTCTTCCTTAATCCAGGTATGGTTCAGTAGTTGGCTGTTCAGTTTCCATGACTTTGTGGGCTTTCCGGGGGTAGCCTTGTTGTTGAATTCTAACTTTAATCCATGGTGGTCTGATAAGACACAGGTGGTTAGTAATACTTTTTAGTAACTGTGGATGTTTGCTTTGTTACCGACTATGTGGTCGATTTTCGAGAAGGTTCCATGAGCTGCAGAGAAGAAGGTGTATTCTTTCCTATTTGGGTGGAATGTTCTATAGATGTCTGTTAAGTCCATTTGTTTCATTACCTCTATTAATTGTCTTATTTCTCTGCTAGGTTTCTGTCTGATTGACCTGTCCATTGGTGAGAGAGGAGTGTTGAAGTCTCCTACTATTAGTGTGTGCGGTTTGATGGCTGCCTTGAATTTTAGCAATGTTTCTTTTATGTACGTGGGTGCTTTTATATTAGGGGCATAGATGTTCAGGATTGAGACTTCATCCTGATGAACTGTTCCTGTTATGAAAATAAAATGCCCCTCTCCATCTCTTCTGATTGATTTAAGTTTGAAGTCAACTTTGTTAGAGATTAGTATGGCCACACCTGCTTGTTTCTTAGGTCCATTTGCTTGATAGGCCTTTTCCCAACCCTTTACTCTGAGTAGGTGCCTGTCCTTGTGGTTGAGGTGTGTTTCTTGTAAACAGCAGAATGTTGGATCCTGTTTTCTTATCCAATCTCTTAGCCTGTGCCTTTTTATAGGTGAGTTGAGACCATTGACATTAAGTGATATTAATGACCAGTGGTTGTTAACTCCGGTCATTTTTTTTTAGTCGTAGAGTTTGTGTGTATCCCTTCTTTGGTTTGTGTTGATGAAGGGTCTCTAGATGCCTGAGTTATTGTGGTCATTATTGGACTCCTTGGTTAGTGATTTTCCTTCTATTACTTTCTGTAAGGCTGGATTTGTGGCTGCATATTGTTTGAATTTGTTTTTATCCTGGAAAATTTTATTTTCTCCATTTATAGTGAACGAAAGCTTGGCTGGGTATAGTAATCTGGGCTTGCATCCATGGTCTCTCAGTTTCTGCAGTACATCTATCCAGGACCTTCTGGCTTTCATGGTTTCCATGGAAAAGTCAGGTGTAAGTCTGATAGGTTTACCTTTGTAAGTAATTTGGCCTTTTTCCTTTGCCGCTCTTAATATTTTTTCCTTATTCTGAATGCTTTGTGTTTTGATAATTATATGGCGAGGGGATGTTTTTTTTTGGTCCAGCCTATTCGGTGTTCTGTATGCTTCTTGCACCTTCGTAGGTATATCTTTCTTTAGGTTGGGAAAGTTTTCTTCTATAATTTTATTAAATATATTTTCTGGACCATTGAGCTGCACTTCTTCTCCTTCTTCTACTCCTATTATTTTTAGGTTTGGTCTTTTTATTGTGTCCCATATTTCCTGAATGTTTTGTGATGAGAGTTTGTTGGACTTGCTGTTTTCTTTGATCATAGTGTTTATTTTCTCTATGGTATCTTCAGAATCTGAGAGTCTTTCTTCTATCTCTTGTATTCTGCTGGTTATGCTTGTTTCTGTAGTCTCTATTCGTTTACCTAGATTTTCCATATCCAGCCGGCCCTCTGTTTGTGTTTTCTTCTTTGCCTCTATTTCAGTTTTCAAGTCTTGAACTGTTTCCATTATCTGTTTGATTGTGTTTCCTTGGTTTTCTAGGGTATCATTCACTGATTTATTCAATTCTTCAAACTTTCTGTTATATTTCTCATCCATTTCTATAAGGGCGTTTTTTACATGCTGTTTAAGGGCGTCAATCACTTTCATGAAGTCAATCTTTTCTCCTTCTTGATTAAGGTGTTCATGTCCTTCCGTTGTGAGGTCGCTGGTTTCTGGTGGCTTCATGTTGCTTTTCAGTTTGTTGGGCGAATTCTTGCCTTGGCGTCTGCCCATCTCTTCTTCCAAATACTCCCTTATGGATCTTCTTTTACCAGATCAGGTCTCCTTGCCTACCCAATGCGGCCTCCCCAATGTTGGCTCTCCTGGCACCAAGGGATCAGGTCTCCATGCCCAACCCTGGCTCGTCCCAATGCTGATTCTCCCCAATGCTGGTTCCCCTGGGGCCGAGAGATCAGGCCTCCGTGCTGGTTGGGCAGCTCGCAAACAAAGCACCTACCCTGCTGGGTGCAGGCAGGCCACAGAAACAAAGGAACTGCAGCCCGCCTGGACGTAAAAGGGGGGGACGAAGTGGGGGGAGCGCTGGACGGAAGCTGGGTGTGCCAGGAAGAAAGAGGCAGTACCCAGGGAATAGAGGTCCTGCAGAGAGCCCAAGAAAGACAGGAGGCCAAGGGACCCCCGAGATCCCCGTCCCTGGCTGGCGCCGCGGGCCAGATACTCACCCCAATGCTGGTTCTCCTAGGGCCGAGAGATCAGGCCTCCGTGCTGGTTGGGCAGTTCGCAAACAAAGCGCCTACCCTGCTGGGTGCAGGCAGGCCACAGAAACAAAGGGACTACAGCCCGCCCGTGTGCCCCGAGGACTGGGCCCAGCTCCCAATGCCACGCGCCAAAAGAGGGGGGGGCAAGTGGGGAGGGCTCTGGACGGAAGCTGGGTGGGCCAGGAAGAAAGAGGCAGTACCCAGGGAATAGAGGTCCTGCAGAGAGCCCAAGAAAGACAGGAGGCCAAGGGACCCCCGAGATCCCCGTCCCTGGCTGGCGCCGCGGGCCAGATACTCACCCCAATGCTGGTTCTCCTAGGGCCGAGAGATCAGGCCTCCGTGCTGGTTGGGCAGTTCGCAAACAAAGCGCCTACCCTGCTGGGTGCAGGCAGGCCACAGAAACAAAGGGACTACAGCCCGCCCGTGTGCCCCGAGGACTGGGCCCAGCTCCCAATGCCACGCGCCAAAAGAGGGGGGGGCAAGTGGGGAGGGCTCTGGACGGAAGCTGGGTGGGCCAGGAAGAAAGAGGCAGTAACCAGGGAATAGAGGTCCTGCGGAGAGCCCAAGAAAGACAGGAGGCCAAGGGACCCCCGAGATCCCCGTCCCTGGCTGGCGCCGCGGGCCAGAAACTCACCCCAACGCTGGTTCTCCTGGGGCCAAGAGATCAGGCCTCCGTGCTGGTTGGGCAGTTCGCAAACAAAGCGCCTACCCTGCTGGGTGCAGGCAGGCCACCCACTGTTTTTTTTTAAATTTATTTATTTATTAAGGATTTCTGCCTCCTCCCCGCCACCGCCTCCCATTTCCTTCCCCCTCCCCAGATCAAGTCCCTCTCCCTCATCAGCTCGCAGAGCAATCAGGGTTCCCTGACCTGTGGGAAGTCCAAGGACTGCCCACCTCCATCCAGGTTTAGTAAGGTGTGGATGCTCCACTGTTATAGACAAACTTTGAGTGACTGTTGAACCAGCAAGTTGTCTCTGTGAATTCTAGAGTTTTTGAAGTTGCTTATAATGCACTTCCTGTTTTCTTAGGTAATATAATATCCTTCTGTGATCTTTGAAGAGTTGAAGATAGATAGTTATAGTTTTCCTTAGATATTATAAAAGAGCAAGTAGTTATAAAATATTGGACTCACTAAGATAGATGATAGAGTTCCTTAATTTGTCAAATGTAAATGAACTAATATTCTTACTTAATAACTGGTTTGTATATGTAATTTTACTATGTTAAAGTTAAAACCTTCCTTTTTAATTAGACAGAAACAGAGAGATGATGTGGGATGTCCATCTGCATATGTATTGCTTTTATTGACTAATGAATAAAGCTGTTTCAGCCAACGACTTAGCAGAATAAAGCCGTGCATGAAAACTGAACAGAGATATAGAGGGAATAGGTGGAGTCAAGGAAAGGCCATGTAGCTACCAAAGGAGAACGACACACCAGAATTTTACTGGTAAGACCATAGCCTTGTGGTAATGCACAGATTAATAGAAATGGGTTAATTCAAGGTATAAAAGATAATTAGAAAAACTCCTGAACAATTTGCCAAGCAGTGTTGTAATTAATATAGTTTCTGTGTGATTATTTTGATATGGGCAGCTGAGAAATGAATGAGCAGTCTCTGTTTACAAAAAAGTACTCCTCAAGGTTTGATGTGAATGGCTGTATACTTTCTCATGTGTCTGTTGCACAGAGTGCATATTGTTTGGAGATGTCATAAAATCTTAGTGCTTTAGAAAGCAACAGGAAGAATTTGGTAACTTTGTGCAGAAAGGTTTTGCCAAATCCACGTATCCAGCTGCTTCACCCTTATCTTCTCCAAGTCATCTTCATGAGTTCCTCTAGCTGCCATACCTTCTCTGCCCATTGATATCATGGCAGAAGGGATACCCTTTGTCCCTTAAGCTTCATCTTGTTAAAAATTTGTTCACTGCCATGATACTAGTAATGCGGCACCTTGGATTATACAGAGAAACATTGATTTACTCCCTGCTGTTACTGTCCAACCTTGGCAGCGACATCACTGCCAAGATTTCTGTGAAATGACAGAAATCTGTTCATTGAAGACATTGCAGTGTGCCAGGGTTCATCCTGAAGTGGCTAAGAAACTTGTTTTGAATGAAGAGCAGTTGGTCTCTAGCATTGGTCCTGATACACTTGGGATTTCCTAGACTGATGGACCTTGAAGTTGTGAGTTTTCCTTTCTGTTGTTACTGGTTTCATATTCTGTGTTTTCTTTTGACTCATGAACTATGAGTGTTTGAGGCCTTGATTTCTTTTTGTGTTCATGGTTTTAATTTGTCCTTTTTCAATAATTTTGCTTTTCTATGTTGTACTCTGATTTCTGTTTTGAACTTGAAACTTTAGCTGTAAAGTAAGGAAATTCCCTGTGACACAGGTATACATGCATATATATGATGTGAACTTCAGTTATTTTCATCTGCTCTATTACATTGCAGCAACATTTGCCTTGTGCTTATAAATCTTCCTTTTTGATTAAGATGTCATCGACCAATCCAAGGAATCACATTTCAGATGTACATGTGGATGTTCTTTTAGGATATGAGCACATACATTTTGAGTGTGTGTGTATGTGTGTTTATTGATGTTGTCATTGTTATAGTTTTGACATCTGGATAATACTGCATTTTAAAACTATTTTGGAACAATCTTTTTTTTGTCCATTTGGCGAAGCAGCTTGAGAGTCTGTGACATCCATTTTGTTTTATGGTCAGATGATAAGATCCATTATAAACAATGTGTTGGTCCTAGGATTTTCTTGTTGGAAGAGACTATATTACTCTTTCAATATTGTACATTTATCAATCTCTTTACATGTTTTGTAAACTCCTGAATTTATCATCACACACAGGATATAGAAGCAGGAAAGCAGCAGATAGTGCATGTTTGGTAACCTCATATCAATATTGGTGTCTGTTTTGTGAATTGAGCAATCTATTTGAGGAATGTCGGAACTCTGGAGTACAAGGTTGCCTTGCAGCCCTAGAGTTCCCATGGATCATATTCATCTCTTTAATGTCTCACATTTCAATAATTTGTGTCTTTATTTTGGGTGATTCGTGTCAAGAGCTTTTCAGATTTGTTCATTCTTTGTTGTGATTTGAGTGTAACTGGTCCCCATGAGCTCATAGGGAATGGCCCTATTGGGAGATGTGGCTTTGTTGGACTGGGTGTGACATCCTTGCAGTGAGTGTGACATTGAGACCATTTCCTATTGCCTGCAAGATATAGGACTCTCATATGCTTTTCTAGCACATTATCTACCTGCAAACTGTCATGCTCCTTGTCATGATGAGAATGAACTCAGCCTTTGAACTGTAAGCCACTATCACAATTAAATGTTTTCCTTTATAAGAGTTACCATGGTCATGGTATTGCTTCACAGAAATTAAAACCCTGAAACAGACCAGCTGTTTGTTTCTTTGACCTCTGTTCAACCTTTATGTGTCCAGTTATTTCCAGTTATGATCTTTCTTATGTTTTCTTATAAGTGATTTAGAGTGAGGTTACTTCTTTGCATCTGACCCCAAGATACATCATTATGATGCTTGAGAGATCTTTGATTTTCATGATGTAAAAATTATAGCCATAATCTTGTCTCCTATATCTCCTTTTTGTTTATTTTATTTCTAGCATGTTGTAGTGGTGCCAACCTCCACCCGAAAAATTATAAGGCATGGAGGAGAAAATTTCATTCGTGGATCTCAGTGAGGCAAACTTGCCACTGGCAATCAGACTAACAGATTCAAGGTGGTCCATATTCATCCTAGTGAACACTACATGTTACCTCATTCAAATGGTAGGAGAAAAATTGGAAACTACAGGAATAATGTGGTTTTAGAACACCCTGACCAAAATAATATTCTCTACCAGAGAAAAAGTCATTATTTTTCATATGGTAAATTTACAGCCATCCCCAGCTGGTGGTCTGATAGATCAACTGGACATGAGAGTAGGCATTTGGAAATGGGGCAGAGGAAGGAAATTCAAGATTGCTTACTTGTTTCCCTGGCCAGCCTGGCCAATAGGGTTATGGTGACAGACTGTCTCTAGCGTAGCTTGCTGACACAAAGGGAAAAGATTAGTAGTAGGCTGCAAGAGAAGACTGACTTACTTTCAACAACTGGGACAGGAAAAAGAACAGGAGGATAAGACTGAGGGATTAGAATTGGAGAGTGGGAAAAAGATGAAGTTTACCTACTTGCATTCCTGATCAGCATGACAAGTATGTGTCCAGATAGAGAGTGCCTCTGGTGTTGCTATCTAAGGCAAAGTGATAGGATGTAGGGAGAATGGGGTTGTAGGAAAAGAATGCGTGATGGCTTTTGGAATTTCTACATCCACTTAATAAATATGTAGATAATAAAACTGAGTGCAGACAACTAAAAAATGAGTGTCTGATAACATATGGGCTGACTGCACTTTATTGTGGCACATATGGAACTTTGGAAGTTGAGATGTGTAAACTGAGAATCACTGTTGGAAGGGCTGCTGCAATGCACTGTTGTAATCTCCAGAGGTGGAGATTCTAGTGCATATGGCATATGGCAGAAATTGGAGTATATTTGCTTAATAACAAATGCTGTGTGGAACCAAAAATATTTATCTTCACATTAAATCGCATACCACGGAATTAATCTGGTATTTGCCATTATTCTGTGGGTGAGATAATACTTTATTTTTTTCTGCATATTTTTGTAACAGTGTCAAAGATTTTTTTTCCGGGATAGGACAACGTTTACCCACATCAAATGGTGTCCATTTCAGATATAGCGATCAGATTCTGAGTATGAGTTTTTAGAATTTGATCTGTTGAGTAGTAGAATTCCATCTAGATTCTGAGATCTCTGGACTTTGGTAACTTTGGATAATTTGGCTAACAGGGGGCGCTGTGGGACTGTGGATGATATCACTTCCACTCAAAGAAGCTGGCATTAATGCTCATCCAGTGCTCACTGAGGAGACTCAACAGTGGGGTCCTTCTCTCCTGGTAGAGCTCAGGGAGAAAGGGGCTCAGTCTTAACTAGCAGTTCCTCCCAGGACTCTCTCACTACTGAAAGCCTTCCTATCTCTGCTTCAGTTTGTCATGTGAACTGAGCTCCAGAAGTCTGGCTCCCAGTGAGAAGTCTTGGCAGCATTTGTGGAAACACATCTGAAGGAAGAGCCACGTCTCTGCAGAGGTGGGAATGGAGACCTGGGGAAACCTAACTGTCTGTGGAGATCAATCTATTTCCACATATTTTCTCTTGACCTGCCTCTTTCTCACTGCAGGGCAGGGACAGGCCTAAGAGCTCTGCTGTCACCCCGGCCATATCTGTGTCTTCAGCCCAGATCACTACTACACTTCACCTCACCGACCATCTGTTCGTCTCCATTACTGCAAGGATCCTTTCCCAGTCCTTCATCCTGCCTCTGCATCTCTGTTAACTTTGCTGACTTATCTGCACCTTCAGCATGAAAATCAGTTCTGGTGTCTATACCAAACAATGATACAAAAAGTCAGATATGCATCCATCATATCTTCTTGCCTATCACTCTGAGTAATCTAAGAACCAGTACTGTAAAAAATTCTCAATTTTTTTTATTAAATGTTATAAAACAAACCTTATCTTTCCTTCATCTCCCAACACTACTGAACATTTGATTTCTCCATCCATTGATGTCCCTGTCTAAATGCCCACTTCTCTTCAAGTTTTAGAAGTGTTTTCCCAGCCAGATATAAGTCACTTCATTTCATTGTTTCAATAATGACAATAATAAAATGAAACCCAGTGACTTCCTCTCCCCTCTTTAGCTCCTGGGTGGGTGCGGGTTGGCAAGTTCTTCTGTGTTGACTGCCTGTGTGCTGTATCTGCCTGTCCACATTCATTAGAGAAATGTATCAGTGATGGCTTTACTAGAACCCATTGCTGTGCCCCCTGTAGTTTTCCTTTCATGTGCCTGAAATATAATGTGAATAAAACAGCAGAACTGACAAAGTGAACAATTGTGAAATTGGTGGTTGCTCTGGGACCTAAAGGTGTGGACTGAGTCTCTCTCTGTAGTTTCTGCAGGGCATGTGCCCTAGCAGACATGGGGCCCAATGACTAAGTCCTCTACTTTTTGTGAGGAATCAGCGAGTGTCCTGCTGTGGATCTGAAAGATGCCCTTGCACACAGTCCTGAGTGTGGTAACACACGCAGGTTGCTACCTGCTTTATATTCCATGGGGCAGTGTAATTCACTTCACCTGGCTTGCTGTGAATTAGCCACTAGGAGGAGTTAATGACAACCCATTTGCATGATTAGATGCTCTTCTGTGAGATCCCTGGCAATGAGATAATGAGACAGCCCAGACAGAAGACTTCGTCTAAGAAGAAGCTGTGCTTACCTATCATGGCTTGGACTCCTCTTGTGTTTATTCTTCTATCTTACTGTACAGGTAGGGGCAGGCCCTGTTAGTACTTGGGAGAACTCCTTCACTCGATCCCTTCTGTTTCAGATCCACAAGAATTTGCACGTCAGCTCCACTGTTCACCTTGGTGCCTTCTTTTGCAGGTTCTTTTTCTGAATCTATACTGACACAGCCACCCTCCATCTCTGCAACTCTTGGATCAACAGTCAGACTTACTTGCTCCCTGAAGAGTGGCATCAGCGTTGGCAGTAAATATATTTACTGGTACCAGCAGATGCAGGGGAGCCCTCCTCGGTTTTTACTGTACTACTACTCAGACTCAAACAAGAAGCTCGGGCCTGGAGTCACCAACAGAGTCTCTGGATCCAAAGATACCTCCAAAAATGCTGCAGAGTTGCACATCTCTCAGCTAAAAGAAGAGGATGAGGCTGACTATTACTGTGCCATCTGGGAAAGTAATGAATCTCACAGTGATACAGGCAGATGGGGAAGTAGGCAAAAATCTTAGCCTGTGATAAAAAAATCACTTCTGCTTTTTTGAACCTTGTAATATATGTACACTATTAAATTAAAAGACAATGAAAAAGTTTATTCAGAAATTTTATTCCATTTTTTAGACAAATGCCTGAACTATTATTCAAGTAGTGTCATAATATACATAATTTTATTATTTGGGAATGGGCAGCAAGGAAATGAACAAGCATTCACTGGTTACAAATGGTGGCAGTGTGGGGCAGCTATATCAGAATGAAAACTAAGAAAGTTTGGGAAGGAATTCTAGACACAAAAGACCAGACTCAAGCACAGCTTCTTTTTTTTATTTTCATTTATTTATTATTTTTTTATTGAGAAAAGGAAAATAAAGTGTCCCCCTCCTCCCATTCCCCTCCCCCTCCTCCCATCCTTCTCCCCCTCCCCCCACTCCTCTCCCCCTCCCTCTCCAGTCCAAAGAGCAGTCAGGGTTCCCTGCCCTCTGGAAAGTCCAAGGTCCTCCCCCCCTCTGTCCATGTCTAGGAAGGTGAACATCCAACCTGGCTAGGCTCCCACAAAGCCAAAAGATGAAGTAGGATCAAAACCCCATGCCATTGTCCTTGGCTTCTCATCAGCCCTCATTGTTCGCCATGTTCAGAGAGTCCGTTTTTATCCTATGCTTTTTCAGTCATAGTCCAGCTGGCCTTGGTGATCTCCCAATAGATCAGCCCCACTGTCTCAGTGGGTGGGTGCACCCCTCGTGGTCCTGACTTCCTTGCTCATCTTCTCCCTCCTTCTGCTCCTCATTGGGACCTTGGGAGCTCAGTCCAGTGCTCCAGTGTGGGTCTCTGTCTCTATCTCCATCCATCACCAGATGAAAGTTCTATGGTGATATGCAAGATATTTGTCAGTATTGCTATAGGATAGGGTCGTTTCAGGTTCCCTATCCTCATCTGCCCAAGGAACTAACTGGGGACATCGCCTTGGGCTCCTGGGAGCCACTCTAGGTTCAAATCTCTTGCCAGCTCTAAGGTGGCTCCCTTAACTAAGAATTGTGCTTCTGTGCTCCCCTATCCAGCCTTCCTTTATCCCAATCATCTTGTTTTCCCAAGTTCCCCCCATCCTCCCCTTCTCACTTTTCTCTACTCATCTCCCCCTTGCTCCCAACCCACCCCACTCCCAAGATCCCACTTTTCTCCCCGGCAATTTTGTCTATTTCCCATAGGCAAGAGGATAACTATATGTTTTTCCTTGGGTTCACCTTCTTATTTAGCTTCTTTAGGTTCACCAGTTGTAGACTCCGTGACCCTTATTTATGGCTAGAAACCAATTATGAGTGAGTACATCCCATGTTCATCTTTTTGGGTCTGGGTTACCTCACTCAGGATAGTATTTTCTATTTCCATCCATTTGCATGCAAAATTCGAGAAGTCATTGTTTCTTACCACAGCGTAGTACTCTACTGTGTATATATTCCACACTTTCTTCATCCATTCTTCCATTGAAGGACATCTAGGTTGTTTCCAGGTTCTGGCTATTACAATTAATACTGCTATGAACATAGTTGAACAAATGCTTTTGTCATATGATAGGGCATCTCTTGGGTATATTCCCAAGAGTGGTATTGCTGGGTCCAGGGGAAGGTTGATCCCGAATTTCCTGAGAAACCGAAACACTGATTTCCAAAGTGGTTGCACAAGATTGCATTCCCACCAGCAATGGATGAGTGTACCCCTTCCTCCACAGCCTCTCCAGCAAAGGCTATCCTTGTTGTTTTTGACTTTAGCCATTCTGACAGGTGTAAGATGGTATCTCAAAGTTGTTTTGATTTGCATTTCCCTGATTGCTAAGGAGTTTGAGCATGACCTTAAGTGTCTTTTAGCCATTTGAACTTCTTCTGTTGAGAATTCTCTGTTCAGTTCAGTGCTCCATTTTTTAATTGGGTTTATTATCATTTTAAAGTCTAGTTTCTTGAGTTCTCTATATATTTTGGAGGTCAGACCTTTGTCTGTTGCGGGGTTGGTAAAGATCTTCTCCCAATCAGTAGGTTGCCTTTTTGTCTTAGTGACAGTGTCCTTTGCTTTACAGAAGCTTTAGTAGGTCCCATTTATTCAATGTTGCCCTTAATGTCTGTGCGGCTGGGGTTATACCTAGGAAGCGATCTCCTGTGCCCATCTGTTGTAGGGTACTTCCCACTTTCTCTTCTATCAGGTTCAGTGTGTTCAGACTGATATTGAGGTCTTTAATCCATTTGGACTTGAGTTTTGTGCACGATGATAGATATGGGTCTATTTTCATTCTTCTACAGGTTGACATCCAGTTGTGCCAGCACCATTTGTTAAAGATGCTTTCTTTCTTCCATTGTATACTTTTAGCTCCTTTATCGAAAATGTGGTGTTCATAGGTTTGTGGGTTAAAATCCGGGTCTTCTATACGATTCCATTGGTCGACTTCTCTGTTTTTATGCCAGTACCACACTGTTTTCATTACTGTAGCTCTGTAATAGAGTTTGAAGTCAGGGATGGTAATGCCTTCAGAAGATTCTTTATTGTATAGGATTGTTTTGACTATCCTGGGTTTTTTGTTTTTCCATATAAAGTTGATTATTGTCCTATCAAGATCTGTGAAGAATTTTGATGGGACCTTGATGGGGATTGCATTGAATCTATAAATTGCCTTTGGTAGAATTGCCATTTTTACTATGTTGATCCTCCTTATCCAAGAACAGGGGAGGTCCTTTCATTTTCTGGTATCCTCTTCAATTTCTTTCTTCAATGCCTTAAAGTTCTTGTCAAATAGATCTTTTACTTCCTTGGTTAGAGTTACCCCAAGATATTTTATGCTGTTTGTGGCTATAGTGAAAGGTGAAGCTTCTCTGATTTCCCTCTCTGCTTCCATATCCTTTGTGTATAAGAGGGCGACTGATTTTTTGGAGTTGATCTTGTATCCTGCCACATTACTGAAGCTGTTTATCATCTGCAAAAGTTCTTTGGTGGAGTTTTGGGGGTCGCTTATGTAGACTATCATATCATCTGCAAATAACTAAAGTTTAACTTCTTCCTTTTTAATTCGAATCACCTTGATCCCATTATGTTGTCTTATTGCTATTGCTAGAACTTCAAGTACTATATTGAAGAGGTATGGCGAGAGTGGACAGCCTTGTAGAGTTCCTGAGTTAAGCGGGATGCCTTTGAGTTTCTCTCCATTTAATTTGATGTTAGTTGTCGGCTTGCTGTATATTGCTTTTATTATATTTAGGTATGACCCTTGTATCCCTAATCTCTCCAAGACTTTTATCATAAAGGGATGTTGGATTTTGTCAAATGCTTTTTCAGCATCTAATGAAATTATCATATGTTTTTTTTCTTTCAGTTAATTTATATGATGGATTACATTGATAGATTTTCGTATGTTGAACCAGCCCTGCATCTCTGGGATGAAGCCTACTTGATCATAATGGATAATTTTCCTAATGTGTTCTTGGATACGGTTTGCCAGTATTTTGTTGAGGATTTTTGCGTTGATATTCAGGAGTGAGATTGGCCTGTAATTCTCTTTCTTGGTTGAGTCTTTGTGCGGTTTTGGTATCAGAGTGACTGTAGCTTTATAAAAGGAATTTGGCAATGACTCTTCTGTTTCCATATTGTGAAATACATTAAGTAATATAGGTATTAGGTCTTCTTGGAAGTTCTGGTAGAATTCCGCATTGAAACCACCTGGTCCTGGGCTTTTTTTGGTAGGGAGGTTGTTGATAACAGCTTCTAATTCTTCGCGAGTAACAAGCCTATTTTGGTCGTTCACCTGGTCCTGGTTTAACTTTGGTATATGGTATTTATCTACAAAAAGTGTCCATTTCTTTTACATTTTCCAGTTTTGTGGCATACAGGCTTTTGTAGTAAGATCTAATGATTCTCTGAATTTCGTCTGTGTCTGTGGTTATGTCCCCCTTTTCATTTCTGATCCTATTAACTTGCATATTCTCTCTCTGCCGTTTGATTAGTTTGGATAGGGGTTTATCAATCTTGTTAATTTTCTCCAGGAACCAGCTTTTTGTTTCATTGATTCTTCGGATTGTTTTCTGTGTTTCTATTTTGTTGATTTCAGCCCTTAGTTTGATTATTTCCAGTCTTCTACTCCTCCTAGGTGAGTCTGCTTCTTTTTTTCTAGAGCTTTCAGGTGGGCTGTTAAGTCTCCAATGTGTGCTTTTTCTGTTTTCTTTAAGTGGGCACTTAGTGCTACGAACTTTCCTCTCAGGACTGCTTTCATAGCGTCCCATAAGTTTGAGTAGGTTGTTTCTTTATTTTCATTGAATTCGAGGAAGACTTTAATTTCTTTCTTTATTTCTTCCTTGATCCAGGTGTGGTTCAGTAGTTGGCTGTTCAATTTCCATGAGTTCGTAGGCTTTCTGGGGGTAGCATTGTTGTTGAATTCTAACTTTAATCCATGGTGATCTGATAAGACACAGGAGGTTACGAATATTTTTTTTGTAACTGTGGAGGTTTGCTTTGTTACCCAGTATGTGGTCAATTTTTGAGAAGGTTCCATGAGCTGCAGAGAAGAACGTATATTCTTTCCTATTTGGGTGGAGTGTTCTATAGATGTCTGTTAAGTCCATTCGATTCATTACCTCCATTAATTCTCTTATTTCTCTGTTAGGTTTCTGTCTGATTGACCTGCCCATTGGTGAGAGAGGAGTGTTGAAGTCTCCTACTATTAGTGTGTGCGGTTTGATGGCAGCCTTGAGTTTTAGTAATGTTTCTTTTATGTATGTGGGTGCTTTTATATTAGGGGCATAGATATTCAGGATTGAGACTTCATCCTGATGAATTGTTCCTGTTATGAGTATAAAATGTCTCTCTCCATCTCTTCTGATTGATTTGAGTTTGAAGTCAACTTTGTTAGAAATCAGTATGGCCATACCTGCTTTTTTCTTAGGTCCATTTGCTTGATAAACCTTTTCCCATCCCTTTACTCTGTCTTTGTGGTTAAGGTGTGTTTCTTGTAAACAGCAGAATGTAGCCTTAGTATAGGAGCAGAAAACTGTTCCTGAGCAAAGGACCTAGCAGAAAATGCAGGCTTGTGTGTGTGTGGGGGGTCGTGTGTAAGAAAGACAGCCCTGCAGAAGGAGCTAGGGGAGTGGGGCCTGTGCTCTCTTCTGGGACAGTCCGCCCCTGGAAAGCACACACTCACTTGTCCAGATGGAACTCCTCAGTACCTAAACAGGGCCACCTGGTAGCCCGATGATCCGGGGACAAAAGGAAAAAAAAACGTGCAGGGGGGACGAGATCCAGCAGAACACAGGCACCCCTGGAGCACAAGCTGAAGGTGCCTGGGCTCCCTTTCTGGGGGGGGGGTCCCTGAGGCCTGCCCGGTGGCAGGCACTCACCGCTCTGGGTGGGTCGCCTTAGTGTAGGAGCAGAAAACTGTTCCTGAGGAAAGGAACCATCCACATGGAACACCTCAGTACCTAAACAGGGCCGCCTGGTAGCCCGATGATCCGGGGACAAAAGGAAAAAAACGTGGCAGGCAGGGCGAGATCCCCTCTGGGTGGGTCGCCTGTCCAGATGGAACTCCTCCTCAAGCACAGCTTCTTGGTAGTCGCATGCAGACATGTGACTCCTTAAAGAGAAAGTTTCCTAACTCAGCATAAGCAGCAAAAACTGTGTGGCTTCCTTAAGAGATTGTTTCCTGGTTCATGCTGGGAGAACAAACTCTGGCTCTTTATGGAGGTCCTGTATTTAAATGGGGTTTATGAGCATTGTGTTACAAATTGCTTAATGGAGACATAGACCTGCTGTGTCCCTTGAGCTGGAACAGTGTACATGTACAGAGTTTGTGAACATGCCTCTGCCATGTTGGACTGAATGAAGAAAGCAGGCAAGACCATGAAGTTGGTCCTAGTCTACCCTCTCAGCAATTAAAAAAAAAAGTGCTCCTGATGAGAAAAGGATTTCAGATACACGATAGGACAGATTCAGACATCAAAAGCTCTAAACCAGACACAATGTGTTTAGAAAATGTATGTAAATGGGAAGTGGAAGAAAAAGATCTCATGTGTCAATTGGGAGCATGGTTATTATGGGAGAAGGTAGAAGGGGAGGGGAGAAGAATGAAGGGGAGGCAGAAAAGATATATAGCTCAATATAGACAATTAAAAATATATGTAGGCTTGGAATAGAAAGGATAAAATATAGACAGTTATAAGACGATATAAATGGTATCAAAATAAAGTATTTAAAGAGACAGTAAAAGTAACATATAAGAATACAGGCAGTCATAGATTAAAGGAGCAAAGAAAAATAAACCACATAAAGATAGAACATACACAGAGAGTTTGGATTATGTATATTATTGTGTTTTCTTTCAATATTTTGAGTGCAGAGAGACATTTGATTCTGGGGCATGATGAGTTAAACCAACATATAAGTGCCTTGACTTCAAAATTTGAGTCTAAGGATATGTTGCTTTGGAAAAGAGGTTCTGTTTTTGTTTCCACAGAAGATGAGAACCTGTGGATTCCTTCCAGGTTAATGTGGTTTTATGGAATAAGACCTCTTGAAAGGTCTCTGAAAACCCTAAAAATACTTTGCTCAGTAAACAGCAGGAATAAGTTTCGATAAAACTATGCACAAATTCCTAAAAGGATTGTTTATAAATGTTTGTTTTCATTTAAAGGAGGTTGATTCTAAATTATTAATGACCACAGTCATGGTCTTTTTTAAGAAAAAAAACGGATATGATATAGTGATGAATACTTTGCATTGGTATAAATCTTGGTCTTTTACAAATTTAAGGTTGACTTTCTTATACTGTGTATATATATTTCTTCTCTTGTTAAGGTATTATGTGTATACATCTCATTAAAAATGTAATATATAATTAAAAATTACAGATTAATAGGTAGTCATTTATAACAGTCAAACTTGTAGTCATGTTAGTTAGGTTTTCTAGATATACAGAGATATTTTAGTTAGAAAGATAGTCTTCAAGACTTCAAAGACCTACAGAATATAGAATTTAAAAACTTTGAAGGACTTAGACTTTTCTTGACAGTGAGACATGTCTGCTCCTGGCAGCACCAATTACTTCAGAGAGGTTGGAAGGCATTGAAGAAACTCGTTATGGAATTTGCCTTCAATGTGACAAGGCAAGCCATTTTATCATGAAACTGCTCCTGCCTGGGCTGCTTAAAGGTATGCTGTATGAAGTGGACATGGAAGACCGACAGAAAAGTCACTACTAAACCTTCTAAAAGATAAGATGGTCCTTCAGGGTTTCTACATCACAGAAAAAAAAAAGAAAAAAAAAGAAAAAAAAAAGAAAAAGAGCCAGATATTCTGCTGGACACGAAAGAAAGTAACTGATGAACTTAGCAATTATAATATGGAACAGATCTTCAAATTTCCTGCTTCGTAGAAAAGTCTGCCATATATTATGGGTTTATAGGCTGATGATGGATGCTCCACTGTTTTTTTTTAAATTTATTTATTTATTAAGGATTTCTGCCTCCTCCCCGCCACCGCCTCCCATTTACTTCCCCCTCCCCCGATCAAGTCTCTCTCTCTCATCAGCTCGAAGAGCAATCAGGGTTCCCTGACCTGTGGGAAGTCCAAGGACTGCCCACCTCCATCCAGGTTTAGTAAGGTGTGGATGCTCCACTGTTATAGACAAACTTTGAGTGACTGTTGAACCAGCAAGTTGTCTCTGTGAATTCTAGAGTTTTTGAAGTTGCTTATAATGCACTTCCTGTTTTCTTAGGTAATATAATATCCTTCTGTGATCTTTGAAGAGTTGAAGATAGATAGTTATAGTTTTCCTTAGATATTATAAAGAGCAAGTAGTTATAAAATATTGGACTCATTAAGATAGATGATAGAGTTCCTTAATTTGTCAAATGTAAATGAACTAATATTCTTACTTAATAACTGGTTTGTATATGTAATTTTACTATGTTAAAGTTAAAACCTTCCTTTTTAATTAGACAGAAACAGAGAGATGATGTGGGATGTCCATCTGCATATGTATTGCTTTTATTGACTAATGAATAAAGCTGTTTCAGCCAACGACTTAGCAGAATAAAGCCGTGCATGAAAACTGAACAGAGATATAGAGGGAATAGGTGGAGTCAAGGAAAGGCCATGTAGCTACCAAAGGAGAACGACACACCAGAATTTTACTGGTAAGACCATAGCCTTGTGGTAATGCACAGATTAATAGAATTGGGTTAATTCAAGGTATAAAAGACAGCTAGAAAAACTCCTGAACAATTTGCCAAGCAGTGTTGTAATTAATATAGTTTCTGTGTGATTATTTTGATATGGGCAGCTGAGAAATGAATGAGCAGTCTCTGTTTACAAAAAAGTACTCCTCAAGGTTTGATGTGAATGGCTGTATACTTTCTCATGTGTCTGTTGCACAGAGTGCATATTGTTTGGAGATGTCATAAAATCTTAGTGCTTTAGAAAGCAACAGGAAGAATTTGGTAACTTTGTGCAGAAAGGTTTTGCCAAATCCACGTATCCAGCTGCTTCACCCTTATCTTCTCCAAGTCATCTTCATGAGTTCCTCTAGCTGCCATACCTTCTCTGCCCATTGATATCATGGCAGAAGGGATACCCTTTGTCCCTTAAGCTTCATCTTGTTGAAAATTTGTTCACTGCCATGATACTCTTAATACGGCCCCTGGGATTAGACAGAGAAACATTGTTTTACTCCCTGCTGTTACTGTCCAACCTTGGCAGTGACATCACTGCCAAGATTTCTGTGAAATGACAGAAATCTGTTCATTGAAGACATTGCAGTGTGCCAGGGTTCATCCTAAAGTGGCTAAGAAACTTGTTTTGGATGAAGAGCAGTTGGTCTCTAGCATTGGTCCTGATACACTTGGGATTTCCTAGACTGATGGACCTTGAAGTTGTGAGTTTTCCTTTCTGTTGTTACTGGTTTCATATTCTGTGTTTTCTTTTGACTCATGAACTATGAGTGTTTGAGGCCTTGATTTCTTTTTGTGTTCATTTTTTTAATTTGTCCTTTTTCAATAATTTTGCTTTCCTATGTTGTACTCTGATTTCTGTTTTGAACTTGAAACTTTAGCTGTAAAGTAAGGAAATTCCCTGTGACACAGGTATACATGCATATATATGATGTGAACTTCAGTTATTTTCATCTGCTCTATTACATTGCAGCAACATTTGCCTTGTGATTGTAATTCTTCCTTTTTGATTAAGATGTCATCGACCAATCCAAGGAATCACATTTCAGATGTACATGTGGATGTTCTTTTAGGATATGAGCACATACATTTTGAGTCTGTGTCACATACCACGGAAGTAATCTGGTATTTGCCATTATTCTGTGGGTGAGATAATACTTTATTTTTTCTGCATATTTTTTAACAGTGTCAAAGATTTTTTTCCAGATAGGACAACGTTTACCCACATCAAATGGTGTCCATTTCAGATATAGCGATCAGATTCTGAGTATGAGTTTTTAGTATTTGATCTGTTGAGTAGTAGAAATCCATCTAGATTCTGAGATCTCTGGACTTTGGTAACTTTGGATAATTTGGCTAACAGGGGGCGCTGTGGGACTGTGGATGATATCACTTCCACTCAAAGAAGCTGGCATTAGTGCTCATCAAGTGCTCACCGAGGAGACTCAACAGTGGGGTCCTTCTCTCCTGGTAGAGCTCAGGGAGAAAGGGGCTCAGTCTTAACTAGCAGTTCCTCCCAGGACTCTCTCACTACTGAAAGCCTTCCTTTCTCTGCTTCAGATTGTCATGTGAACTGAGCTCCAGAAGTCTGGCTCCCAGTGAGAAGTCTTGGCAGCAACTGTGGAAACATACCTGAGGGAAGAGCCACGTCTCTGCAGAGGTGGGAATGGAGACCTGGGGAAACCTAAACTCTCTGTGGAGATCAATCTATTTCCACATATTTTCTCTTGACCTGCCTCTTTCTCACTGCAGGGCAGGGACAGGCCTAAGAGCTCTGCTGTCACCCCGGCCATATCTGTGTCTTCAGCACAGACCACTACTACACTTCACCTCACCTACCATCTGTTAGTCTATTACTGCAAGGATCCTTTCCCAGTCCTTCATCCTGCCTCTGCATCTCTGTTAACTTTGCTGACTTACCTGCACCTTCAGCATGAAAATCAGTTCTGGTGTCTATACCAAACAATGATACAAAAAAGTCGTATTCATTCATTACATCTTCTTGGCTACCACTCTGAGTAATCTAAGAACCAGTACTGTAAAAAATATTAAATTCTCAAATTTCTTATTAAATGTTGTAAAACAAACCTTATCTTTCCTTCATCTCCCAACACTACAAAACCTTTGATTTCTCGATCCATTGATGTCCCTTTCTAAATGACCATTTCTCTTCAAGTTTTAGAAGTGTTTTCCCAGCCAGATATAAGTCACTTCATTTCATTGTTTAAATAATGACAATAATAAAATGAAACCCAGTGACTTCCTCTCCCCTCTTTAGCTCCTGGGTGGGTGCGGGTTGGCAAGTTCTTCTGTGTTGACTGCCTGTGTGCTGTATCTGCCTGTCCACATTCATTAGAGAAATGTATCAGTGATGGCTTTACTAGAACCCATTGCTGTGCCCCCTGTAGTTTTCCTTTCATGTGCCTGAAATATAATGTGAATAAAACAGCAGAACTGACAAAGTGAACAATTGTGAAATTGGTGGTTGCTCTGGGACCTAACGGTGTGGACTGAGTCTCTCTCTGTAGTTTCTGCAGGGCATGTGCCCTAGCAGACATGGGGCCCAATGACTAAGTCGTCTACTTTTTGTGAGGAATCAGCGAGTGTCCTGCTGTGGATGTGAAAGATGCCCTTGCACACAGTCCTGAGTGTGGTAACACATGCAGGTTACCACCTGCTTTATATTCCATGGGGCAGTGTAATTCACTTCCCCTGGCTTGCTGTGAATTACCCACTAGCATGAGTTAATGACAACTCATTTGCATGACTAGATGCTCTTCTGTCGATCCCTGGCAATGAGATAATGAGACAGGTCAGACAGAAGACTCTCGTCTAAGAAGAAGCTGTGCTTGCCTACCATGGCTTGGACTCCTCTTGTGTTTATTCTTCTATCTTACTGTACAGGTAGTGGCAGGTCCTGTTAGTACTTGGGAGAACTCCTTCACTCTATCCATTCTGTTTCAGATCCGTAAGAATTTGCTCATCAGCTCCACTGTTCACTGTGGTGTCTTCTTTTGCAGGTTCTTTTTCTGAATCTATACTGACACAGCCACCCTCCATCTCTGCAACTCTTGGATCAACAGTCAGACTTACTTGCTCCTTGAAGAGCGGCATCAGCGTCGGCAGTAAAGCAATTTACTGGTACCAGCAGATGCAGGGGAGCCCTCCTCGGTTTTTACTGTACTACTACTCAGACTCAAGCAAGAAGCTCGGGCCTGGAGTCACCAACAGAGTCTCTGGATCCAAAGATACCTCCAAAAATGCTGCAGAGTTGCACATCTCTCAGCTAAAAGAAGAGGATGAGGCTGACTATTACTGTGCCATCTGGGAAAGTAATGCATCTCACAGTGATACAGGCAGATGGGGAAGTAGGCAAAAATCAGCCTGTGATAAAAAAATCACTTCTGCTTTTTTGAACCTTGTAATATATGTACACTATTAAATTAAAAGATAATGAAAAAGTTTATTCAGAAATTTTATTCCATTTTTTAGACAAATGCCTGAACTATTATTCAAGTAGTGTCATAATATACATAATTTTATTATTTGGGAATGGGCAGCAAGGAAATGAACAAGCATTCACTGGTTACAAATGGTGGCAGTGTGGGGCAGCTATATCTGCATGAAAACTAAGAAAGTTTGGGAAGGAATTCTAGACACAAAAGACCAGACTCAAGCACAGCTTCTTGGTAGCTGCATGTTTTCAGATAGGCTCTCTTTGGAGGCAGTGAGCAGACGTGTGGCTCCTTAAAGAGAAGGCTTCCTAACTCAGCATAAGCAGCAAAAACTGTGTGGCTTCTTTGAGAGATTGTTTCCTGGTTCATGCTGGGAGAACAAACTCTGGCTCTTTATGGAGGTCCTGTACTTAAATGGGGTTTATGAGTATTGTGTTACAAATTGCTTAATGGAGACATAGACCTGCTGTGTCCCTGGAGCTGGAGCAGTGTACATGTACAGAGTTTGTGAACATGCCTCTGCCATGTTGGACTGAATGAAGAAAGCAGGCAAGATTATGGATTTGGTCCTTGTCTACCCTCTCAGCAATTAAAAAAAAAGTGCTCCTGGTCAGAAAAGGATTTCAGATACACAATAGGACAGAATCAGACATCAAAAGCCTCTAAACCAGACACAATGTGCTCAGAAAATATATGTAAATGGGAAGTGGAAGAAAAAGATCTCATGTGTAAATAATTAGGATCATGGTTATTATGGGAGAAGGTAGAAGGGGAGGGGAGAAGAAGAATGAAGGGGAAGCAGAAAAGATATATAGCTCAATAAAAACAATTAAAAATATATGTAGGCTTGGGATAGAAAGGATAAAATATAGACAGTTATAAAAAGAAATAAATGGTATCAGAAATAAAGTATTTAAAGAGACAGTAAAAGTAATATAAAAGAATACAGGCAGTCATAGATTAAAGGAGCAAAGAAAAATAAACCACATAAAGTTAGAACATATGTATATTTATCCAGCTCTTCTGATTGATTTTAGTTTAAAATCTGTTATGTTAGGTATTAGGATAGCTACACTTGCTTGTTTTTTTTTATTTTAGGTCTATTTGATAGGAAAAACTTTTCCCACCCTTTACTCTGAGTATTTCTGTATAGTGCAAACTGAAACATGCACGTTTCACTTTGTGCTTTTCTTTTCTCTTTTTTCTTTTTTATGGAGCTTATGCAGTGTGATACAGCTGTTTTTCATCATTTGTGCTGACCTAGGGAACATTGGTCATATCAAATATTTTAGAAAGACCACTTTTTTAATTGAATTAACCTTACAATTTTTATATGCATGTGCTTTCTGAAACAACCAGAAATTAATAATACTTTGTCATGTACTATACTGTTCCTAATCATTGCAGTGTCCTCAGTTGGTAGAATATTTGGGTAGGATTGGGAGATGTAACCTTATTGGAGGAAGTGTGTCACATGGCTGAGCAAGTGTGTGTCTGTAGTAGGATTAAGCATCCTTTGGTATATGCCTAGGAGTGCTTTATCTGAATCCTGAGGTAAAGCTATTTAGAGCATCTTGAGTAACTGCTACACTGCTTTCTTTAGTGAATGTACAAGAACAAAGTATTGGTGGTAGTTTGTACTCTAACCAGCAATGGATGAGTGTTTGTTCTCCTTCCTACACATCCCACTAGCACAAGCTATCTTTTTTTTTAATTGAACTTGGTGGCTGTCTCATTCACGTCACCACATACATATACTCCAGGATAAACATATTAAACATACACTTTGAAGCTACATTGATTCATGAAAGATAATACTTGGTATTTGTCCATTCTTGCCTGATTGACCCCACTCAGTGTAATTTTTTTGGCCAGTTCCATTCATTTTCTTGCAAAGGTCATGACTTAAGTTTTTTTCTCTAACTGAGTAGTATTCCATTTTGTACATGTATGGAATTTTTGTTAACTAATTTACAGTTACAAGAGAGCTAAGTTAACTTCATTTCCTACCTATTACAAGTAGGTAGCAATGGTCATGGATGTGTAAGAGTCTTCATAGTAAGCTATAAAGCCTTTTGAGTATATCCATGAATAGTATAATCAGGATACATGGTAGAGGGTTTATTTTCTTTTTTTTTATCTTCAGGACTGATCTTTACATGATCTCTGTGCACTTGTACTCCTATTAAATGTGTAAACATGTATAAAATTTCTCTTTCATCACCTCCATTTTCTGTTATTTCTTTCCAGATTTTTGACATTCTAACTAGAGTGAAAGGGGATCTCAAGTTGGTTTTAATACACATTTCCTTGATGGTTAAGAAAGTTGAAATTTTTTATAAAGTATTTAATAACAATTTGTATTTCTTCTTTTGAGAATATTTTGTTCATCCAATGACCCATTTTCAATTGACTTATCTTCTTGGTGTTTAATTTTTCCCTTTTAAAAATATTCTAGATACATGTATATTGGGCAAAGATTTTCTCTCATTCTGTGATGGAGTTGTCTGTCCACTCACTTCACAGCATAGTGGAAACAATTAGTTGAAAGGGATTCTTTTATTCTAATGTCCACACATCCTCCCCATGTTTAATTAATTAGCTCATGTGGTTAATTCACAGACCTGTTAGGTATTAGGTCAGGAGTAGCATTACAATTTTTAAAAAGTTGTAGAGATGTTAGGGATGAAAGGAGTATACCAAAACAAAACAAAACAAAACAAAAAACCCCAAGAAGAACCACATTTAGACAAGATCATGTTAAATGTGGGCAGGGGAGGTTTAAAAGCATTCCCACTAAGATCAAGAAGAAAGGGGTGTACTTAAAGTCCCAGCTAAAACAATAAAACAGTAGAAGGCATTAAAAGGGTAAGAAACAGGAAAAAGAATAAAGGTATCCATATTTATAGATGATGATTGTTTCCAAAAGAGATGCTAAATACTCTACAAACGTTTTAGAGCTGAACATTTCAGCAAAGTAGAGTGATTAAAAATAAACATAGGATCAAATAATCTTTCTCTTCACCAATGACAATCATATGGTAATTTAAAAATATAGGAGGATATATTTCAAAGTAGACTCACATACACACAGAGCAGCACGATATTGAAATAAACGTAGCAGAGAAAATATATGACACAGGAGGGATTGCCATCATTACCTAGATTGCAAGTTACAACTGATTCCAATTACTAGCCACTAAATTAGGTTGTGATGAATATCCTTGAATATATACTGACACAGTCTTTGGCAAAAGAGCCCCATGTAGAATTGTTTCTCTAAATTGAGGTTCTTTTATAGGTAGATAAAGTTCCCAATGTAAAATTTGGGAATAATTTCTCAATAATGGAGAAATACCTATAAACCAAAAGAATTAAAAAAGGAAGACAATGATTATGAATCTACTTGGGAAATAAATGTATGGCTACCTGATTAAATAAGTAAACAGTGGTTTAATGAATGAAATTCCCCAACTCTGTGAATAATGAAACCACCAGAGCATACTTTGACCCTTCTCAGAAGTCTCATGTGTTCAAATTCTTAGACCCTGTACAGTTGCTCACTGGCCCATTAAAGGGTTATAGCAGCTGCTTCCTCCCAGGGGCAAATCCAAAGCACAGAGCACAGGGCCTCCTTGCATCTGCCTCTCACTGCTCTCAGAGCTGAGGACCAGATGGCAAAGGCTGTTAACAGACTCATCTTAATACAATCCATAAATGTTCATTACTAAGTTTCAGTTAATGAAAAGTGAGGAAATACAGTCTTGGGTTCACATGCCTTGTATCTCTTGACTATCCTTCAGAGACACACTTCCTAGGGAATATCAAGATATTAAGAAGTCTATGTATAAGTAAAAATAAACCAAAAACGATACACTATGGATACCCAAGAAGTCACAGAGAGACTCGGTAATCAGTGGAGGGCTACATGTCTAAAATTATTAACATGAATGTCTACTATGGTCAGCATTGTTAACATAAGCAGTAGAGTTACGTTATGCTAAGTCACAAAGCAGAGGCCACACTGTATTACTTCAAGCCCCATGTCTATATGAGACATCCCCTTTCCTTTTCTGTAAAGCTCAGCAAGGATACGGACTTTGTCATTACTACTGTATTTGTGTCCATGTGCTACTATGCTAGACATCCTGTGCAAAACCCGGCACAGTCTCTGAGACCTCAGCCTTCTCTATACCTCTGCAATGCTTAGATGTACTGCCTCTCAAAGAAACTTCTGGATCTACTAAACCCCAAGGTAATAGAATTACTTGTATATCAAGGTATGGCTAGAAGTATTATTTTTCCATTTGGTGAATGCTGACTACAGGATGGGTCAGCACCTATCTGTGACCATACCTAAGTCAAATCTGGCTCTCAAATCACGGAGTTCTGGAAGTTCTATCATTTCCACACTCAGTTCTCACCTGTTGGTACGCCCAGTAGCCATTTTATCCCTTGACTTAATTCTGATTTTCCAATCCACATCTCATTTTCATTGTCTCATGAGAATATAGCTATGGTTTCCATGGGAAGAGTTATTTGCCAATTTTTCTCTCCACCAGTCAGAGCTTTCCTGCCTTGAGGCCCAGATCCTGACCCCAAATATTGACATTGTCTTAGAAATAATTCAGTGTATCATGTGGAACAAAAAACAAATAGCAAGAGATTCGCCTTATTATTCTGTTTTGGTAAACGTATTTCAATGAGTAATCTTTTATGAAGAAGTTCTAAAATGGGCATGGTATCAATATCTTTTTCAGAATTTTATTATTGTTATAAATTTAAAACCATTTTATGAGCTACAATTTTTATAAAATATACACCCATTGTAGAGACAAAGTTTGGCAAGTGAACACACATATAATTTATAGAAAGTGCTTATTTTGAAATATGGAAACATAAATATATATGTATTATATATACATTTGCATATATGTATTATCTAACAAAATGAAAATTTATATTCTCCCTATCACCGTACATTTTTACCTGCACATTCATCCCAAGAAGCTTAGATACAGACTTCTGCTTTGTTGCTTAAAACTGCATCCCATTGTTTCAGAAACATGTATTTCTACTCCAAAATTATAATCTTCAAACACTTCATAAGGTGATTCCAAAACCCAGCGACATGTTTGTGTGTACATGTACTTGATCCTTCCTAATTTCTGTGCCGGACATCATTACTCAGATATACTATGGATTCTTTGTCACTTTCCACATATTTGGGTTATGTGAACCATGAATAATCCTGCCTTGCATTAATATTTCTATGTGTTAACGCAGGAACCTATTTGATCAAAATGATAAGTCATGTGAAAAAGTGACACTGTGCTGTAAAATGAACTGCTTTTGGAATGCTTGTTACTTCCAGTAGTGCATCAGAGATCCACGTGGTTTACATCCTTGCCAGATTCCACTCATGTCTGTCCATTCACCAGTTCATTCTTGTGCTTGTGTAATGAGGCACCACAGTCATTTGATGTTGCATAATTATACTCATAACACTACACACAGTCATCTTTTGTGAAGTGAAAAGTAGGAGGAAGAAACAGACGAACTTAAAGTCACTTTCCCATCCTTATTTCATTAACTGTGAGATCTTCTGGTTACTTGGACTACTTCTCCTTGTTCATTCCTTTATAGAGGTCTGCATATTGCAATGATTCTTTTTTTTTCTCTTTTTTTTTATTTTTTTAATTTATTTATTTATTAAAGATTTCTGTCTCTTCCCCGCCACCGCCTCCCATTTCCCTCCCCCTCCCCCAATTAAGTCTCCCCCCAGCCCGAAAAGCAATCAGGGTTCCCTGTCCTGTGGGAAGTCCAAGGAACCCCCACCTCCATCCAGGTCTAGTAAGTTGAGCATCCAGACTGCCTAGGCTCCCACAAAGCCAGTGCGTGCAGTAGGATCAGAAACCCATTGCCATTGTTCTTGAGTTCTCAGTAGTCCTCATTGTCCGCTATGTTCAGAGAGTCCGGTTTTATCCCAGGCTTTTCCAGACCCAGGCCAGCTGGCCTTGGTGAGTTCCCAATAGAACATCCCCATTGTCTCAATGTGTGGGTGCACCCCTCGCGGTCCTGAGTTCCATGCTCGTGCTCTCTCTCTTTCTGCTCCTGATTTGGACCTTGAGATTTCAGTCCTGTGCTCCAATTTGGGTCTCTGTCTCTGTCTCCTTTCATCGCTTGCTGAAGGTTAATATTCAGGAGGATGCCTATATGTTTTTCTTTGGGTTCTCCTTATTTAGCTTCTCTAGGATCACTAATTATAAGCTCAATGTCCTTGGTTTATGGCTAGAAACCAAATATGAGTGAGTACATCCCATGTTCCTCTTTTTGGGTCTGGCTTACCTCACTCAGGATAGTGTTTTCTATTTCCATCCATTTGTATGCAAAATTCATGAAGTCCTTGTTTTTTATTGCTGAGTAGTACTCTAATATGTATAAATTCCATACTTTCTTCATCCATTCTTCCGTTGAAGGGCATCTAGGTTGTTTCCAGGTTCTGGCTATCACAAACAATGCTGCTATGAACATTGTAGAGCATATACTTTTGTTGTATGATAAGGTCTCTCTTGGGTATATTCCCAAGAGTGGTATTGCTGGGTCCAGGGGTAAGTTGATCCCGAATTTCCTGAGAAACCGCCATACTGCCTTCCAAAGTGGTTGCACAAGTTTGCATTCCCACCAGCAATGGATGAGTGTACCCCTTTCTCCACAACCTCTCCAACAAAGGCTATCATTGGTATTTTTGATTTTAGCCATTCTGACAGGTGTAAGATGCTATCTTAAAGTTGTCTTGATTTGCATTTCCCTGATCGCTAAGGAAGTTGAGCATGACCTTAAGTGTCTTTTGGCCATTTGAAGTTCTTCTGTTGAGAATTCTCTGTTCAGCTCAATGCCCCATTTTATAATTGGGTTGATTAGCCTTTTACGGTCTAGTTTCTTGAGTTCTTTATATATTTTGGAGATCAGACCTTTGTCAGTTGCGGGGTTGGTGAAGATCTTCTCCCAGTTGGTGGGTTGCCTTTGTGTCTTAGTGACAGTGTCCTTTATTGCAATGATTCTTATCATCTATATGGTAAGGCTTGGTGGAGCATGGCTCACACTGCTGAAGACCCTCTAGGATCCAGGACAGAAGATACTTTTGGCTCTAGAAAAGCAAAACCATCTGAACGATAATGTTCCTGACATCTGTTCTCATAAATATGTGATTAGTAACTTGTGTCAATTCAAAAACATTCACCTGTTTATAGGATGTATATAACCAGCATGGAAGAGGAGCTCATTTGCATTTATGTGCACACCCCCTTCCATGTTTGGAGATATAGGAAGCACTGTGGCACTGCCTTGTGTGAGCAGTCTTGAAAGAAACAGACCTGGACTGTGAGTCATGGCCTGGATTTCTGTTTTGATCACACTTCTGGCTCACTGCACAGGTCAGGGGACCCTTCTGGGCTGGAGTGGGTATGCAACAGTGCACATATTTTCTCTGCTTTGCTACTGACCACTGGATTTCTCTCCTGTTTTTAGGGGCCATTTCCCAGGCTGTTGTGACTCAGGAAACTTCACTCATCACATCTCCTGAAGGGACAGTCACACTCACCTGTGGCTCCAGTACTGGGGCTATTACCACCAGTAACTATGCCTTCTGGGTCCAAGAAAACTCTGACCAGGTACACACTGGTCTGATATGGACCACCAGCACCAGAGGTTCAGGTGTTTCTGCCCGATTCTCAGGCTCGGTGCTTGGAGACAAGGCAGCCCTCACTATCACAGGGGTTCAGCGTGAGGATGAGGCTGTGTATTACTGTTCTCTGTGGTACGGTGATCATTTACACAATGGTGCAATCAGATGGGGAAGTAGAACACAAACACCCTGGTGCAGTCTTAAGACTGCTGTCTTCTTACCATATGACTATGTCTCCCTCAGCTCAGTATGCATGTTCTCTATGTAGAGAAGATCATAAAGGCTATGGTCTAAAGCTACAAAATATTTTATTTCAAGATGTTTTATGATAATGAGTTGTAATGACATACTTTGCTGACAACTTGACACCACTGAATCTCCTGAAAAGAGAGTTTCAATCTCCTTTGGGTGGCCTGAGGAATTGTCTTACTTATTTGAGGTGTATAATTATTTGAACTGTATAAGTTTGAAGTTGAGCTGATTACAAGCCAGCAAATAATTATATATACAGATAATTTTCTTGGTTGCTGACTGTGTGTGATGTGACCAGATTCTAAAGCTCTTGTGCTGTGCTTTTCCTACCAAAATGGACTTTTATGGGAGAATGTACTGTGAAGTTGGACCTCAGCAAATGAGGACAACCCAGTCCCTTCTTGATTTTGTGAGAAAAAGTGGATGTATATTGTTCAGGCGAGCATGCTCTGACATTTCTGTGTGCATCCACCCTTTTTATCAGAACTTACTTAGTTGGGGTGCTTTGTTGAGAGTGGTGGTCTCTTCTTTTGTGTGCTCAAGACTATTTCTAGCAGACTCCAGATGTTTCTATGAATCTAAAGATGTGTCTGCTTATACAGGCACTGTGCACATCTTTGAGTTCTGACCTAACATCAGAATCTGTATATTTCATTCAAGCCTGGCACAGCTGTGTTTATCAATGTGACAGAGACTTGAGAAGCTGTGCAGGATACTCAGCCGCCTGGACCTTGCTCCTTTTCTACATCTGTAATAGCGTGTGTCTACAATGATATCTTTGGAAGCAACTTCTGCTTACAATATCTTTTAAAACAGTTTACATTCAATAATTCTACATGGTCATGAATCAAATAAAATAGACATCAATGGCTACAATTGGTCATTGCCACATCCAAACTCTCTCCATTGAACCTCCTGTTTAAAGGGAATCTTTTGGAGTTGGCATTGTTCTCTTAAATATAGAAATATCAGACTGCGTTCTGTGAGCTTTACTGACAGGAAATGATTCTGTGAAGCTCTGTGTTCAAATTGACCCACATGTTTCTATATTATTATATCTCTTGTGGTTAATAAATAAAAAGTCTCCAAGGAGTTCCTCAGACCTGCTCCATTCTTAAGTCACTGCTTATGACCCATTTTGTGCCCTGCACTATTTTGCAATTCAGGTTTAGTGAGTTCTAGCTGCATCTCCAAGACTTGTGCCATATCAGGCTTTCCCTAATTCTCAGTTGTTGGATTATATCAGCCACAAGCGAGTGCATTCTTCAAGGTCCTTCTGGGCAAGTTCAGACTGAACCTTCTTTCAGAGTTGACTGTCTAATGTCAGAGGAAACAATAAAGAGAGTTGTGACTTAATGCTCTCTTGAAAAAAAAAAACTGACGTTTTCCTGAAAGTCATTCATGCTATATTGGCATATTGCCTGATTTTGCAATCTATGTCACCATGTAAACTTTGTACTAGTATTTGATTATTTTCTAGGTCATGGAAGGTCTTCTCTTGTGACTTTTTAACCAGGTCTACTTTCCTCCTGCAAGTCCCTTTCACACACAGCATCCGGAACAAGTGCTTCCTCCTCTAACATAAAGACAGATCTATTCATCCTTGATCCATTAAAGGGGACACTGTCCCCTCCTTTCAATTGTTCATATTGACTGACTCATTTGTTTCTGTTCATGTTTTTTTATCCTCAGCTCCTGCGTGGGTCCCAAGCTCTTCTGTGTTGACTGCCTGCCTGTCTGCTGTCCCTGCCTGTCCACATTCATCAGAAAAATGTATCAGTGTGAGCACCACTAGAACACATCACAATGATCCCTATAGCTTTCCTTACACATGTCTGAAATATAAAGTGAAGAAAACACAGCAAAACAGACATATTAAGCAGTTATGAAAGGTGATGGCTGCTCTGGGACTTAAAGGAGTGTGACGACTCTTTCTCTGTAGTTTCTGCAGGACAGGTACCCACATGTGGTAACCCTAACAGATATGGGGCCCAATGACTGAGTCCTCCAATTGTGTGTGGAATCAGCAACTGTTCTACAGTGGACCTGAAAGATCTTGGCACACAAACCTGGGTGTGTTACCACCTGCTTTACATTCCATGGGACAATGTATTTCCCTTCATCTGGCTTGCTCTTTCAGGAACTCACACTGAATCAGTCACCAGGAGGAGTTTATGAGAACCCATTTGCATGACTAGTCCCTCTTCTGTGAGGTCCCAGATGATGAGATAATGAGACAGCCCAGAGAGAAGACCCTGGTCTAAGAAGATGCTGTGCTTTACCTACCATGGTTTAGAATCCTGTCATATTTAATGCTGCTATCTTGCTGTATAGGTAGAAACAGGCCTAAGTGTACTGGGGAGGGCTTCTATACTCAGTCTTTTCTGATTCACATCCTCAAGAAGTTGAACTGTAGCTTTGCTGTTAAAGCGATTTCTGCTTTGGCAGGTTCCTTTTCTCAGGCTATATGGACAGCATCACCCACCTTCCCTATGCCTCTGTGATCAACAGTCAGACTCACCTGCACCCTGAGGAGTGGCATCAGTGTTGGTGATAAAATCATTTACTGATCCTAGCAGATGCAGGGGAGCCTCTCCAGGTTTTTCCTGTACTACTACTACTCAGACTCAGAGAAGGGGCCAGGACTCTCCATTATATTCTCTAGTTCCAAAGAGACCTCAGAAATGCTGAAAATTTACACATCTCTGGGCTAAAGGTGGAGGATGTGGCTAACTATTATTGTGTTATCTGGGAGAGTAGTATTTTCACAATGATACAGGAAAAGGGGAGCTAGGCATAAATTTTACTTTGTGTTAAAAAAATCAGTTCTGGTAGAGGATATGCCATGGCTGCACGGAGGGAAGCTTAAGGCACAGAGAAAGATGCCTAGGGTAGCATCAGCTTTGAGCGGAGCAGAGGCTCATGGTGGTGGTGTGGACTATGGAAGGACAGTATAGAGCCTGCAAAGGCACCTGCAGCAGCTGCCATGTCCAGGCATGAATGCCAAAATCTGCCAGCATGCAGAAGAATAACTGTTTCGGGGGGAGCCTTATGGCCCAGTTTTGGATCAGTATATGAGTATTTGTTCAACAGGTCTGCAGATTTAACAAAAGCCCATGTGGGCAGTCTCTCTTGGCAAGGACCAGAGGAATTTGGAACTGCACAGAGTACTGCTGGGACTTGATGCCCTGAATGTTCTCTTCTCTCTGGTAATATTGATGATTGTCTTGGCCTTTTTAGTGTCATTTTGTCAATCATGCATTGGACAGATATGATCATTCTTGGTTTCCCCAGTTTTTCTTGATCATCTTTCCCTAAAATTCTTTGGGAGCTTATGCTTCTCAGGTTTCTTCCCTGGGGATGGCAGCTGTCACTTCAAAACCTTGAAATCTTCTTCTTTACTGCTAGGTTCTCCCAATGTTATAAATCCCTAACTGCTAAAGGAATTCCCTTAGAATGAAAGATGACTTCAGTAGCTATGCCTTCACAGTTTCTTTAGACCTCTTCTGTTGGCAGCAGATGGTAGTCAGTCAATAAACTGATCAAGTGTATGTGTCTCAATCACATATATGATGTGTTTATCAATAATATACATGATATGTGAATATAGGGTATAACACATATATAAAGTAACATCAATAATGTTCATCCTTTTTTGCATTTAACTTAAAGAATTGCTTACATATATTTGTTAACACGTATTTTATGGGTAATGATTTAGAATCAAAATACAGAAAAATCAAGTTCAAAAGTTAGGTATTTGACAGTAAGTTGCAGTGATGGTAACAACCAGTATTGTACTGTATACTCAAATTTGCCGAGAGTGATGACATTAGCATATAAAACAGTGTGATCTATTGAATATGGATATTACAATCAAAATCACATGCCCATTAGATCAAGTAAAATCATACTGTTATGCATTTTATAGGTCAAATAGCACAGTCCAGACTCGCAGTAATTCACACCAATTGCTAGTAAGCATTCTAACTTGCTCTTTTGTAAATTTGACTTTTTTAGATTGTTTTTGTCTATGAGATCATTTTCAGCTTTTGTGATTTCTATAGTATATTTGAAATGGTTTTGCCAACCTACATTCTTTTTTTATATTTATTGAGCTCTACATTTTTCTCTGCTCTCCTCTCTGCTTCTCCCCTCCCCTTCGACCCCTCTCCCAACGTCCCCAAGACAATTATCACATGGACTCACTCATAAGTGGTTTTTAAACATAAAGCAAAGAAAACCAGCCTACGAATCACAATCCCAGAGAACCTAGACAACAATGATGACCTTAAGAGAGACATACGTGGATCTATACATGGGAAGTAGAAAAAGATAAGATCTCCTTAGTAAATTGGGAGCATAGGAACCATGGAAGAGGGTTGAAGGAGAAGGGAGAGGAAGGGAGAGGAGCAGAGAAAAATGTAGAGATGAATAAAATCAATAAAAAAGAGCAAAAAAAAAAAAAAAAAGAAAACGTACCTCCAGCCAGTGGGAGGATTCAGTTTAAAGAGACAGCACTAGAGAGACAAAGGCCCTTCTCTGCATCACCCAATCTGATGAATCCAAACATGTGGTGGATGTGTGCTAAGATGGTCTGCAGAATTCTTTTGGCTTGAGGGGGAAATTATCAGCACTGTGAAGGGCTCTATGCGGTGGAAAACCTGTCTGAGGTGGGGCACTTCCTCAGCCAGGCTCTCCACAAAGTAGCAGACAGTTAGTTTGCTTTTGGCATATAGAAGAATGAAGAGGTACAGTTGCAGCATCCTGCTACAAGCCCTGAAAAATGGAAGTGATTGCTGCCTGCCTTGGGAAGATGCACTCACTCTGTCTAGTTCTGAGCTATAAGAAGGTCAGAGGGAGTAATATGAACTTCCCTTAGTCCAAAAACCACAATGCCTAGTTGTTAGGAAAGTCATGTGTGTGTGTGAGTGTGTGTGTGTGTGTGTGTATGTGTGTGTGCATGCGTGCATGTGTGAATCTTGAGCACACAAAAGCATGTCTTTTAGGTGACAATAACCTTAATAACAACAAAAAAATTCTAGTTGATTCCAATTTTCCAATACCTGCTCACAAAACAGAATCACTTTTGGATTAAAAGAAGCTCACTTTCTTTGTTTGCTATGATAGAAACTCAATAAACTTCTATACATTTAGAAAAGGCATTTTGAACAAAAGCTACAAAGCTTCAATTTGTAATCCACAGTTTTTGTATCAAATAATTTTTTTAGTTATTCACCACCCAAACCAAAATTTCTATGACAAAAATTAGAACTAGAAAATGATTTATCCTCAGGTTGTTTTCCATCACTAATATCCACTACCTGTATTCAGTTCTACCATATCCCCTTAAATTATCCTTTCTTATTCTCTTTTCTTCATGTTCCTCTGCACCCACACAAGTATGTTTGTTTATGTAATACATATATTATCAGCTAGATCCTACATATAGAAAAAACCATGATGTTGTGTGAATTTGCCTAACATTGTACATTCTAACTACATCTATTTCCCTGAAAGTTTTCAAACGTTATTTTTCTTTAGAGCTAAATAGTATTTGTATGTTTGTGTTTGCATGTTTGTGTTATCAAAATACATATCTTCATGTTAAATCACACACCAATGAAGTAATCTGATGGTTACCATTTTTCTGTGGATGAACTTAACATTTTACTATTCTTGTATATTTTTTGTAAGAGTGTCAAAGATTTCTTCTGGACATAACAATCTTTACAGCAGATCAAGCGGTATCCATTTCAGATTTAGAACACAGAATCTTGGATTGTGGGTTCAGATTGTGATCTTGTGAATAGGAGAATAACCTGTGTTATGAGGTCTCTGTATTATGGTTATTATGAATCCTTTGGCCAACAGGGGGCGCTGTGGGACTGTGATCTAATACTGGCATTAGGGCTAACCGTGTGCTTACAGAGGAGATTCAACAGTGGGATACTTCTCTCCAGTCAGAGTTTAGGGAGCAAGGGGCTCAGTCTTAGCTAGTGATTCCTCCCAGGACTCTTCCATTACTGAAAGTCTATCCATCTCTACCCCAGGCTGTTTGTTAGCTGAGCTTCAGCAGCAGGGCTCACAAAGAGTCTTGGTAGCCTCGGGGGAAACATATCTGAAAGAAAGCCACTTTTCTGTAGGGGTGGGAAAGGAGGCCTGGGACATCCTAGACTCCCTGAGGAGATCTTTGGTCTTGAACTGCTTCTTTCTCACTACAGGGCAGGGACAGGCCTAGGAGCTCTGCTGTCACCCCGGCCGTATCTGCGTCTTAAGCACAGATCACTACTACACTTTACCCAGCATCTCATCTACCATCTGTCCGTCTCTATTACCGCAAGGATCCTTTCCCAGTCCATCCCGCCCTCTGAGTCTCTGCTAACTTTGATGACTTACCTGTATTTTGAGCATGTCTCTAGCATACAATGATGCAAAAAAAAAGTCAGATATCTATCCCTCACATCTCCTTGGCTACTCCTCTGAGTCATCTAAGCATGGGTCTTGTAAGAAATATTAATTTCTCAAACGTCTTGTCAAATACTGTAAGACAAATCTGTCCTCTCCCATCACCACTGAGCATTGTTTTCTTAATCCAGCATCGTCCCTTTCTAAACGCCTACTTCTCTTTACATTTACTAAGTGTTTGCTCAGACAGATATAAGCAAATAATTGCTCTGGGACATAAAGGAATATTCCTATTATCTCTCTGGAGTTTCTGCAAGACAGGTGCCCACGTGTTAACCTTAACAGACATGGCACCAATGACTGAGTCCTCCACTTAGAGGAATCAGCAACTGTTCTACTGTGGATCTGCAAGAGGTCCTTGCACACAGGCCTCTTTGTGTTAGCACGTGCTTTATATTCCACTGAACCAAATAATTCTCATCACCTAGCTTTCTGTTTCAGGAACTCAGGATGTCAATCATCCAATGGGAGGAGTTAACAGGAAGTCATTTGCATGATTAGCCTTGTTTTTCTGCCAGGTCCCTGGCAATGAGATAATGAGACAGCCCAAGCAGGAGACCTTAGTCTAAGAAGAAGCTGTGCCGTGGCCACAATGGTTTGGACTCCACTCATCTTCATGGTTCTGTCTTACTGGACAGGTAGGGAAAGGTCGAAGAGTAAAGCCAGTTACTCCTACACTGAGTTAATCCCTTATGTTTCAAATACACAAGAGTGTGTACCTTAGCTCTGCGATTCACTGTGGTGTCTTGTTTTGCAGGTTCCTTTTCTCAGTCTGTATTGACACAGCCACCCTCCATTTCTCAGTCTCTTAGATCAACAGCCACACTCACCTGTACCCTAAAGAGTGGCATCAGTGTTGGTGGTAAAAACATTTTCTGGTACCAGCAGATGGAGGGGAGCTCTCCCAGGCTTTTCCTGTACTACTACTCAGATTCTGACAAGGAACTGGGGCCTGGAGTCACCAATAGAGTCTCTGGATCCAAAGACACCTCCAAGAATGCTGCAAATTTACACATCTCTGAGCTACAGGCGGAGGATGAGGCTATGTATTATTGCTCCATCTGGGAAAGTAATGTTTCTCACAGTGATACATGCAGATGGGGAAGTTGGAAAAAACTGTAGCTTGTGACAAAAATATCAGTTCTGTTTTTTTTGTTTCCTTATAATACTCATTTTCTATTGAAGTAAAAGATAATGAAAAGGTTAACCGCCACCCCTATCCCTGCACTATGCCATTTTGGTTTTCAGAATATGTACTCACATGTGAAGATTTTGATTTAGAAATCTCAAATAAGAGAAAACACATGATATCTGTCTTTCTATGTCTGGGTTACTTCACTTGATGATCTTTCCATCCATTTTCCTGCCAAGTTCATGATTTAATTTTTCTTTATAGATGAATAGTATTTCATACACATTACAATTTCCTTACCCATTTTCAGTTGCAGACCATTTGGTTGTTTTCATTTTATAACAATTGTATGTAGAGCAGTAATAACCATGACTGAGCAAGCATCTGTGGAGTAGGAGATCGAGTCCTGTGGGGCACATCGCAGGGAGCAGTATGGCTGGATTAGATGGTAGATATCTTTAGAGTTTTGAGTATTCTCCACACTGACTTCCACAGTGTCTGCACCCATTTGCAATCCCACCAGCAGTGAAGCTGTATTTAGTTCTTAGCACCACTGTCTTTGTTCTCTAGATTAGTTTGACCCATGAAGAACTACACACACACATCCTATCACTTTTCTCCTTAAAAGTCCCAAAGCTTTCCACATTTAAAAAAACAAAACAACAACAAATCAACCAACCAGTCCTAACCAAACAAAAATTAGAAGCTTAGGTATGTCAGCTGTTACTACTACCTCACACTCTGGTACCAACTTCTGTATTAGCTATTTTTCTATTGCCGTGTTAAGAAAACACAACTAAAGTAACTCACAGAAGAGAGAATTGGTGGCAGGTAAGGTGACTGAGAAAAGTATTACTGGCTAGGGCTGAAACTGCTCTTTTTCCATTTCAGGACCATGAATAACAGGTACATGCTCCTAAAGGTGATGGTGGAGTCAGAGACATATAGGAACAGAGAGAGGTCTGTTTTAAGTTACTGAATATAAACTCTTGGTAGTTGGAGCTGGTGGTAGAGACGAGAATGTCCTGGTGATACAAATAATTCAGAATTACTTTGTGGATGATTATCATCCTACAGTAGAGAATTGCTAGAGTAAGCAAGTAGTAATTGATGGGGAAACCTGTTTCATGAATATTCTTAGCACAACGGTTCAAAAGAAACCAGGGGCCAGTGTATGAGGGCCAGAGGGCTTTCTTTGTATATTTGCCATAAATAATAATAAATCATTGGGAGATATTCACTACTATTGAGAAAAAGCAGGAGTGAAATTCTCTGAGTGACTAGATTCCATTTATTGAAACCACAGCAAAGTTAAGAGAGAGTGTTGACAATGCCATCTATACATTAGCTCAAGAAATTCAAAACGTAAACAGAAGATGAGCAAAATGGTAAAAAGTACTAGTTGTAAAGACAAAAAGTTTAATTATTTAAATATAATTTGTAGCTTTCAGCTAAGGCACACTTAAGAAAAGTGTTAAGTATTGTAAATTACACAGAGTAATCTTTTAGCGTTACCCATTTTTTCCTGTTTGTGCAAACTGTCAGCTTTATTTTAAATACTTGTTTTAAAATGACAGTGAAAACCTTCTTTTCTGAAAGTTCCTGTATTCTAGGTGTTTTGTACTAACACTAACAATGCCTGTGAAAGAGACTGAAGATCCAAGACTTTGTTTTAGTGCATGTAGTTGATTTCTTTCTAACTCTCTAACCAATTATGATAGTTGGTGAGAACTGGAGTAATGGAGATTTTGAACCATCCCCTACTTGTCTTTCATCCACTCAGCATAATACATGGCTTCTTTAGTAATTACAACTTCAGTTGAGACCTTATGGTGATTTATGGGCTTTCCCTTCATTCACATCTAACATGTCCTGGAGTTTGTCGTCCTTCATAAATGTAGTTAGACTGTTGACAAAGTCTTTCTCACTCTTTCCACTGTGGTTAGCCACGGTCATACTCAAAATTAGTAGAAAAGAGGGAAAATGGGGAAAAGGACAAGAGAAAATTTCAAATGAAAGTTCACTAAATTTTCACGTTAGCTAAATTACTGTAGATTTCTAATAGCTTCTCCTGGTAAGACAAACCTAATATGGAATAGTTACCATTTGGGCTATATTTATATACTACTATGTTTTTGTAATAATTTAAACAACGAGTTTTCTTTGCAAATGTTCATTGCAATGGGTCATTGATCTGGTTCAGTGCCTCTGGTTTCTGGTACACCATCATCACTGGATCCTCACTGGAACTCCTCTCAGACATCCTGAGTCATGAAGATCCTGTGATCATTGTTCCATAGAAGCAGTCCCTTCATGAGCTCTAGCTGGTCCTAGATGGGGAAGACATTAGGGTGGGTCAACTCCAAGCCTGGATGTGGGCCTGGGTGGTAGTTGAGCTGGTCAGTGCAGGCCAGAGGCAGAGCCAGCTCTTCTATGCCCATGTCATCAAGGTCAGCTCTTCTCTGCTTGTGGTTAAGAGTGGGGCCATCTTTCCTGAGTGTAGGTGCCAGCCTTCATGAGGTTGGAGCCAGCTCTTCTTGCTGCAGCATCCAGTGAAGGGCAGGGCCTGTTTTCCCAGAGCCAGTGAAGGGCAGGGCCTGCCTAACATGACCCTATGATTCTATCACACATGCTCGCCATGGTTCTTATGGGCCACAGACATCAACACAGACCCAGCTACAGTAAGATAACAGACCCAGACAGTTGGCAGCAATGGTAGACTGTGTGACACACCGAGGCTTCCAATGCTGTCAGGATGAAAGAAGAGATAATGGAGAGACAGAAATGATGGAGTATTGAAGAGGGTTTTGTTGTTTCGTTTTGTTCTTTTGAGTTTTTTGTTTTTCTTTTGTTTGTTTGTATGTTTTGATTTGGTTTGGTATGGGTTTTTTTCATTGGGTGGTCACTGCTGGGGGAAGAAAGGATATGGAGGGACTGGAAGATGAGCAGAATTGGGGTGCATGATGTGAAATTCCCAAAGATTCAATAAAGAAATTATATTAAAAATAATTTAAACAGTCTTAATACATGTAAAAAGTTCATATAAGAATTAAGTGCATTGCCCTTTTGTCAGATTACCCTTTTTTGGTTCAAGTCTTTCTGGAACTTAACTCATTGAAAGTAAATTCTGGTTGTGAGGTTGAAGATAATTAGCGACAGTTGTAGCTTAAAAAGTGTTGAAGAGACTAATGTTGGTAGTCTGGGCTTATACCGGTGATTCTCAATCTGTGGGTCTTTGCCCACTTGTAGTCACCTAGGTCATTAGAAAACACATTTACATTATAATTAATAACCGAATCAAAAATATAGTTATGAAATAGAAATGAAAATTATTATATTTGTGCTTGGGGTTCACCATAACCCGAGGAACTGTATTAAGAAGTCACAATATTAGGAACGTGGAGAACAACTGGCTTCCATAAACCTTTGATGAGCATCAGTGGGTTGTATAGTGCATGCTGCGTTCAGGGTTTGTGTGAGTTGGTTTGTTAAGATGAGGCAGTGTATCATTTGGAATGATCAGGAGAATGCATTTTCACCTTGTAGCAGTCCTGCTGACAAACCAAAAGTATTGCTTTTGTTTATCAAAACAACACTGCCACCCAGCATCCAGAATTTACAATATTTTTCATTGTAAGCTTATCTCTCAAGATTTTGGGGTAAAAAGCTACAAGGCAAGTAACTCTTTAGCAATGAAGTAATAAAGTTTGAAAACGCAAGTTTGACTAGTCTTTCAACTCTAGCTGAAGAAACATTTCCCAAGTACTCCCCAAATTTGATAGGTATTCAAAAATATCTATCTAATGCTCTATGAATAGATTGACATGAAAAACAAACCTTTCAATGTACTTTAAGTATTCCCTCAAATATTTGAAGTGAGATGGAAATGGTACTGCACTAGCAGGACTGGATATCTGTCTTTTAGAAGTCTGATTTTAGGGACTGGTGAGATGACTCAGTGGTTAAGAGCACTAGCTGCTCTTCCCAGAGGACCTGGGTTCAATTCCCAGCATCCACATAGCAGCTCACAACTCTCTCTAACTCAAGTTCCAATGGATTCAACTCCCCCACAAAGATATGTAGGTCAAACACCAATGGATATAAAAATAAAAAAATAGTAAAAGAAAATATGTTTAAAAATGTTTGATTTTAGGCAAATCACTGTCTACTTAATGTTAAATCATCTCAAAGACTCTAACTTTAGTACTGGCTACTCTATAGCAATTAGCCATCCTGATAGCACAATCTCTATTTTTTATGTGGTTATACTCATGACAGTCTTGGGCAAAATTGGTCAAGAGGTAAAGTTTATATTTTAAATGCATTCTCCTGTTTCAAGACTCTTATCCAGCAACTGTCACCCACATGCCTGATTAGTGTTGTTTTCTTTTAATGTGTTAATTTTCTCCACTTAAAGTTTCTCCCCCCCACCCCCGGGCAACCCCATGAAGGTTGGTACAATAAAACTGACCTGTGACTTTCTTTCCAGATCTTGAAATAATCCAACAGACTTCATCGTGGAAAATACATGATTTTAGTTTTTCAATGATGGTTTTCTTTTAGTTCAATGAGAATTGTTTTGCTATGGTTTCAAAGCATTTCTTCATTCAAGTCACTTTATATAATTATTTCATTTTTCTAAAGGAATAGTAATCCCCTAATCAATTTGTACAGAATTTTAAAGGACCAATGAGATATAAATAATGACTTCTAAAATAGTTTTCTTTGGGTTCAAATAAATATGAGCCTAAGCTTATTGGCAAGAAAAGAAACAAAATCGGTACATGATTTCTTAGATGTTCTCCTAAGCTGCACATGTTCATAGAGCATTCTTTTGTGGATATTAAGCTGTGACATAGTAGCACATCTCTTTTCTGCACAGAGGACTAGAATACCTCAATAGCGGCAAGCATAATCAGATATTTACTAAAGACCTGTACTTTTAATGTTTCTGAACCATGTGTTTAAAGTTGTGACAATTATCATTATGTAAATTTCAAATTGTGTTAGGCTTTTCACTATAAGAGGGGGTTGCTGTGAATTTCTGAAGGGAGAGAATCCTAGAAATGAACGCCGGTGTCATGTGGTTACTATGGCCTAACAGTCCTTGTTGCAGTTGAACACCAGCACTAGGTATTAACACGTCTATTGGAAGGATGGAGCAGACAACTGTAACTCGAGTACATATTTTCAGTCATGAATTCTGGACTCTATTGGCTGAATCAAAGGCATAGGATTTAGAGCCTAGTTTACGAAAGCTAGATTATGGGGATCTTTGCCACCATTTCACAGTTTCATCCTAACATCCATACAAGTTCTGTGAGGCATCTCAAAAGTTACAAATTCATCTCATTTTGCATTTCACTGATTTTTCTTCTACCTGTTTTCCTGAATAAATAATACCAATTTGGAGGAGTTTTTTTTTTTACAATAGAAAATTTACTAAAGTAATCTCCACAATGGATAATTTTGTAGTCATTTTTTAAAGCCACAGTATTACTTTAAATGTGGATTTATACTTGATAAATTCTGTGTAACACTGATTAGTATGAATTCTGCTTAAAAAACTGAACTGATTTCTGTCAAAACATAAAAACGTTATTTCTAAAGAAGTACATTGTTTTGGTGGAGGCTGCTTGTTTGTTTCCTGGCTGCCAAATCCTAAATAACCACACAGTAACTATATTAATTACAATAATGTTTGGCCAATAGCTTAAGCATATTTTTTTAGCTAGTTCTTACATTTTAAATTAACACATTCCTATTATTGTATATTGTACCATGAGGCCTGTTGTTTACCTGTAAGGTTCTGGGGTTTTATCTCCTCTGACAGCTACATGGCATTTCTCTGACTCTGCCTTCTTTTTGAAGAATTGTTATTAATTAGATGCACAATTATGGTTTACTTTAAGAGCTTTAAGTGTTTTTTTTTGAGATGGTAGTTGGCATTTAAATTAATTGGGGAAAAATAAAGTATCTCTGTAGCAGTATTAAGCATCCTTTGGGTATTTGTCTAAGGGCACTAAAACTGGGTCTTGAAGTAGGTCTATTCCCAGCATCCGGTGTAACTGCCTCGTTGCTTTCCTTAGCAACAATACAAGGAATATATTGGTGGGAATTTGCCTCCCACCAGCAATGGATGAATGTTCATTTCAACTTACTTTACATCATCACTAGCATGAGCTATAAAGTGTTTTTTAACTGATCTGGTAGTTGTCTCATTCAAGCTACCATACAATATACTCCAGGATAAGCACAGAAAACATACTACTTGAAGCTAGCACCCACCTGTGCAAGAAAGTACATGGCATTTGTCTATTCTGGCCTGAATGACCCCACATAGTATAACTTTTTATTAATTTTTTTTGTTTAGTTCTATTCACTCAGTTGCAAAGGTCATAATTTAAGTTTTCTTTTATAACTGGGTAATATTCAATTTTGTACATGTGTGGCATTTTCACTAACTAGTGGTCAGTTTCCAGAAAGCTAAATTAATTTCATGTCCTACCTATTGCAATTAGGTGGCAATGAACATGAATGTGCAAGTATCTTTGTAGCAGGCTATAAAGTATTTTGTGTACATCCATGAAATTATAGCCAGGATATACGGCTAATCCTTTTTTTTTTTGGCATTTTAAGTACTGATCTCTACAGTATCTATGTGGCCTTGCATTCCTACTAGAGTGCATGGAAGTTCCTCTTTTCCCTCCATTCTAGCATTTGCTGCTATTTCCGTTCTTGATGATTGATTGTCTAACTAGGGTGAGATGAAATCTTAAGATACTTTTAATCTGCACTTCCCTGATGGCTAAGGATGTTGAATGATTTTTATGAAGCATTTACTAACAATTTTTATTTCTTCTTTTGAGGACTCTGCTCATCTGATACATTGCTAATTGGCTTGTTCATCTTCTTGGTGTTTAATGTTTACCTTTCTCTTTTTAAATGTTATAGATATTTTTCTCTGACTCATGTACTGGGCAATGATTTTCTCCCTTTCTGTGGTAGATTGTCTGCTCACTGACTTCATAGCACAGTTGAAACAATTCTTACAAATTGGGATTTTTTTTACTCTAATGTCCTCACATCCTCCATGTGGTTAATTATTAGCCCAGTTATGCATTAATGCATGATCACCTTTAAGGATTTCAAAAAGTTGTAGGGATGCTAGGAATGAAAGGAGTATACCTCAACGTAACAAAAAACAAAAACAAAAACAAACAAGCCAAAAACCCACCTATAGTCAACATCATTTTAAATGGGAGGAAAACTCAAAGCATTCTCACTAAGATCAAGAAAAGACAAGGGTGTCCACACACCCATATGTATTCAATTTAGTGTTTAAAGTCTGAGTAAAGCAGTAAGATAAAACAATAAGAGGGCTAAAAATGGGAAAAGAATAAAGGAATCCCTATTTGCAGATGATGATTCTTTACATAAGAAACTTTTAGCACTCCACAAAAATGTTTTAGAGCTGATAATTAAAGCAAAGTTGAATGATTAAAAATAAACAAAAAATCAAATGTTTCTATACATCAGGGAACATGGAAATTTCACAAAATTGTAAAATATAATTCCCTTCACAGCACACACACACACACACAAACACACACACACCATGGGAATAAACCTAGCTAGGAAAGTGTATGCCTACAGGAAATGTAATCAACAATATCTTGACTGCAAGTTACAACTGATTCCAACAATTAGTCACTAGGTGTGAGTACAATGAATATCCTTGAATGTGTATTAAAACAGTCTTTGACAAAAGAACCACTTGTAAATTTCTCCTCTAATTCAGGGAATTTTGCAGGTAGATAGAATTCCCAATCTAAAAAATTTAGAAATAGTTTCTCAAAAATGAGAGAAATAAATATAAACCAAAATAATTAAAGAAGGGAAGGTGATGATTACGAATCAGCTTGGGAAATAAATGTCAGCTGCCTGATAAAATAAGTAGACAGTGGTTCAATGGATAATAATTTCATTTTCGAGAATAATGAAACCAGCAGAGGGTACTGTGGCCCTTCTCAGAAGTCTCAGAGACTCATTTGTTCAAATTCACTGGATTCTGCATAGTTGCTCACTGGCCCATTACAGAGTTACAACAGCTGCTTCCTCCCACTGCAAAAACACAGCACAGAGCGCCCAGCCTCCCTGCATCTGCCTCTCACTGCTCTGAGAGCTGAGGACCAGGTGGCAAAGGCTGTTACAGCTCATGTTTACACAATCCACAGCAGAAAGAGCTCACAAGGAAGAGCAAGCTTGGTGGTGAGAACCTAGAAAATTACGCACAGCATATTAGAATCTCACAACTTAGAAATTAGTCTAGGGATGCTTCAATAGATGCAGAGATCAGGTAAACTGCAAAATGAATATGTAGTTCCTTGGCCATGGTGACTGTGGGCACTGTAACCAGCAGGGGGCACTGTGAGGCAGTCTGTGTTTACAGTAAACTGATTATTAAGGATCATATTTACTCAAAAGAGCCTTAGCATAGAGGAGATGTCATTTGCTTACTGGTTAGAAATCAGTAACTGCAGGTGCGGGAATGGGATTGGAGGGGGAGAGTAACAAAACAAATATCTTGATGGGAGTGTACCTTGGGTTTAGGGAGAAACCTGGTGCCAGGGAAACCCCTAGGGAACTCACAAGAATGACCCCAACTAAAACTCTTAGCAATGGTGGAGAGGGTGCCTGAACTGGCCATTTACTGTAAACAGATATGTAACTTCCCTAATTCCCGTCAGAGATACTCATCCAGTAACTGATGGAAGCAGAGGCAGAGATCCACAGACAAGCACTTTGCTGAGCTCAGAGGGTCTTGTAGAAGAAAGGAAGGAGGAATTGTACCAGCTAGGGGGTCATGATGGGGAACCCACAGAGAGAGTTGACTTGAACTCAAGGGAGCTCATGGATGCTGAAGCAACAGTCAGGGAGCATGCATGGGACTGACCTGTGCCCTCTGCTTGTGTGTGACAATCATGTAGCACCAAGCTACATGATAAACTCTAAGAGATCAACTGTTAGTAAGGCTTCTAACAGTGAGAGCAGGATCTCTTCCTGGTGTTTAGCTGGCTTTTTTGTAACTTGCTCCCCATACCTGGTGAGGAACTTGGTCCTACCTCATCTTGATATGCCATGCTTTGGACAGGCCCATGAGAGGCCTGTCCCTTTCAGAATGGAGATAGAGGAGGAGTGGATGGGAAGGGGGGTAGATGTGAAAGGGGAGGGAGGAGGAGGGAAGAAAAGAGGGTAAACTGGTTGGTATGTAAAATAAATGAAAGAAACGTTATTAAAAAGTCAAAAAAAGAAAATGTAATGTGGAACTGTTAACCAAAAAGCAACTTGGACTATAACAGTATAATAATTCTATAGCATTGTACCTAAGGTCTATTTTTAAAATGTAAACATATTGTATGGACATGTTTAATAGAACTATGGAGCAGAAATAATTATCATTTATTCAAAAAAAAGAAATCAGTAGTGGCATCTTCTCTAGCCTGGAAGACTCCCTTACACAAACCTTTACCTTGCTCAGTAGGCACTTCTTCCTGAGAGGTCCCCAGTGCTTAAATAAACCTCCATCCTCCTAAGTGTGTGTGAACTTAGCATCAGCACTAAGGTTGAGGGAGGAGCAGAGGCAACCATGGATGGAAACACACTGGCAGGTGAGGCTCTATGTCAGGCAGGATGAGGGAATACGATGAGATCTGAGGCCAGGCCACCCCATGGTCAGGAGCTGTTTCTCTCATGCCTGGGCTCTTCCTCCTTCTCTTCACTCAAGTCACAGCTAGGAATGCGCATCAATGGGTCACAGTTCTTACTCAGTCTTGTCCATCTTGTCCAGCAATCCATGGGAGCATCTACTCTGGTCTCTACCACATTTATCCTCATTCTGTTTGTTGGTTCTCTCTGCCAAGCTGTGCTGACTCAGTTGCTCTAAGTCTGTATCCTGTGGAGCATCTGCTGCACTCACCTGCAGCTAGAGCAGTGGCTTCAGTGTGGAAGCTCTGCTTTTCTACTTCCCAGAGAATCCAAAACACCTTGAAAATATCCTGCAGAACTACAGAGACCTGAATTTATCTTTTGACTCCGGGGGCCCCAGCAACTTGCTTGTGTTCAAAGATTCCTCAGACATTACAAAGGTGTTGCTCACACTTAGAATGCAGCCTGTGGATGAGGCTGATTATTACTGTTCTAAAATTCATCTTAATGCAACCGTATAAATACTCATTGCAGTGTTTCAGTTAAAGAAAGGGGAGGGAAAAATCTTGGGTTCATAAGCCCTGTATCTCTTGACTGTTCTTCACAGACACACTTCCTAGGGGGCATCAAGATATTAAAAAGGTCGATAGACAAGTGAAAAGAAACACAAAGCTTGTTCTATAACAAAAGATACACCATGAATAACCACGAGTACCCAAGAAGGCACAGGGAGGCTTGATAATCAGTCTAGGGGCACATGCCATTTTGTCTACTATGCGTGTCTACTATGGTCACTATTGTTAACATGATTAGTAGAAGCCAGACATGATGAGCCACAATGCAGTGACCACACTATATTCCTTAAAGCCCTGGGCTTCATGAGACATCCTCTTTTCTTTGCTATCAAGTTCAGCACTGTCACTAACTCTGTCACCACTATCACATCTGTGTCCATGCTTTACTATGCTAGAGCCTGAGCAATGTCAGGCCAGGTCTGAGACCTAAGCATGCAGCCACTCTTTTCTATACTTCTCCATTGCTCAGATGTAGTTACTTTCAAAGAAACTTCTGGATCCACTTGTCCTCAAGGTTATAGCATTATTCCTGTATCATGGCATGGTTAGAAGTACAAATTTTCCATCCCATAAATGCTGGACACAGGATGGGGTCAGCACCTATCTGTGACCATACCCAAGTCAAATCTAACTACCAAATCACCAAGTTCTGGTCATTCTGGCATCCCCATGTTTTCTTCACACCCAGTCCTCTGCTGTTGATATGCCTAGTTGTTGTCTGGGTTTCTGTCCTGCCCGGTTTCCATGATAGTTAAGTCCCAAAGAAATCACACAGAGGTCTACATTAGTTATAAACGGATTGGCCCATTAGCTCAGGGTTCTTATTAACTCTTATAACTTATATTAGACCATTATTTTTGTTTATGTTAGGCACTGGCTCAGTACCTTTTTCAGGGAGGCAGTCACATCTTGCTTGCTCTGTGGCTGGGCTAGGACTGCACAAGAAACTTCCTTCTTCCCAGAATTCTCCTGTTCTCATTGACCCACCTATACTTCCTGTCTGGTTGTCCCACCTATACTTCCTGCCTGGCTACTGGCCAATCAGTGTTTATTTAAAATATAATTGACAGAATACAGATCATTCTCCCATACCCAGTAGCTATTTTTCTTCTTGATTTAGCTCTGATTTTCCACTCCACACCTGACTTTCATTGATCTGTGAGAAAGTTAGCTCTGGCTGTCATGGGCAGAGCCCCTTTATGTGCTTCCCTGTCTATCAATCAGGGCTTTCTTGCACTGAGACCCAGATCCTGGCCCCAAATATTGATATAGTCTTAGAAAAAATTCATTTATCGTGTGCATCTGAAACAGCAGTCAATAGATTTGTATCATTCTGTTTTGATAACCATATGTCTATTAATAATCTTTTGTTAAGAAGTTCTATTGACTTGTTAATATCATTCTAAAATGACATTATTGTAATACAATTAAAATAAGTTTATTTAGCTGGAATTTGTGTAAAATATATAACCATATTAGAGGCAAATTTTGCTATGTGCACACACAAATAATTTATATAAAACTTATTTTTGAGTAGCATATATACACACATTTATATGCATACATTATTATTATTTAACAAATTTAAATTTAGATTCTCTCTTTCACTCTACACTATTACCTGTAAATTTATCTCATGAATCTTGGATCTAGTCATCTGCTTTGTTGATTGAAACTTCATGCCCTCATTTCAGGAACAGGCACTTACACTCCAAAATTACAAGCTTCAAATATCTCTCAAGATGATTTCAACACCCAGTTAGTTATAGGTTTGTGAGTATTAGCATGTGATCCTTCCTAGTTTCTGTGCAAAGCATCTTTATGTAGATACACTGCAGTTTCTTTGTTACTTTACAGATATTTGGGTTTCTGAACTATAATCATTTTGCCTTGTATTAATCTTTCCATGTGTTAATGAATTAACACACTTGAGCATAATGATAAGCCACATGACAAAGTGTGATGCTAACTGTGAATGGACTGCTTTGAAATGCCTGCATGACCCAATGATTTTCACTGTTTCTCACTGTAAGTAGGACAAATCTTGGTGGAGCATGACTTGCAAGACTGATGTCCCTCTAGGACACTAGATAGACGATACTTTTGGCTCTGGAAAAGCAAAGGCTGCTGAACAATAATGCTCTTGATCTTTATTATTATAAATAGGTGATCAGTAACTTGTGTCAACTGAAATACATTCACCTGACATTCTATAAGCAGCATAGAAGAGGAGCTCATTTGCATTAATGTGCATGCCCCCTCCTATGTTAGGAGTTTTAGTTAGCCCTTTGCTGAAGAACTTTGAAAGGAACAGACCTGGACTGTGAGTCATGGCCTGGATTTCTGTTTTGATCACACTTCTGGCTCACTGCACAAATCAGGGGACCTTTCTAGGCTGGAGTGGGTATGCAACAGTGCACATATTTTCTCTGCTTTGCTACTGTCTACTGGATTTCTCTCCTGTTTGCAGAGACCATTTCCCAGGCTGTTGTGACTCAGGAAACTTCATTCATCACATCTCCTGGAGGGACAGTCACACTCACCTGTGGCTCCAGTACTGGGGCTGTTACCACCAGTAACTATGCCAACTGGGTCCAAGAAAATTCTGACCAGGTATACACTGGTCTGATATATAGGACCAGCAATAGAGGTTCAGGTGTTCCTGCCCGATTCTCAGGCTCGCTGCTTGGAAACAAGGTGGCCCTCACCATCACAGAAGTCCATCCTGAGGATGAAGCTGTGTATTACTGTGGTCTGTTCCACAATGGCGCATATACATGGGGACATAGAACACAAACACCCTGGTACAGTCTTCTAACTGCTATCTTCTTACCATATGGCTGCATGTTCCTAAATCAGAGTGTATATTCTCCATTATCACAGAGAACATCATAAAGCTATTATATAAAATTACAAACTATTTTATTTCCACACAATTTGTGATAATGATGTTGTCATGGCATGCTTTAGTTGACAACTTGACAACATAGTATCTCCTGAGAAGAGAGTCTCAATCTGGAGTTTATCTACTTTCGGATGACTTGATGAATTCTCTTGTTTGATATTGGAAGACTACTTTAGTGGCACCATTGTTTATGTAGACTGTCCTGAAATGTATAAGCTTGAGGTTATGCTGAGTACAAGCCAGAAAATGATTGCAGATGTAGTCATTTCTCTTGGTTGCTGACTGTGTGTTATGTGATCAGATTCTAAAGATCCTTTTGCTATGAGTTCCCTGCAATAATGATGACCTGTAATGGGAAAATACACTGTGAAGTTGGACCTCAGCTAATGAGGACAACATTCTTTATCCTTTAGTTAAGGTTAAATGGTGGAGGTCTTATTGTCCACGTGAGCTTGCTCTGCCATTTTTGTGAATATCCACCCTTCTGATCAGATCTTACCTTGTTGAGGTGCTCTTGTGGGAGTGGTGGCCTCTTTTTTGTGTCCTCAAGACTATTTCTAATAACTCCAGCTGTTTCTAAGATTCTTAATATTTATCTGGTAATATAGGCACTGTGCACACCTTTGAGTTCCGACCTAACCTGGGAGTCTGAATATTACATTCAAGTCTGGCACAGCTGGTTTCTCAACGTGACAGAGGCATGAGAGGCAGTGATGGATACTCAGCCTCCTGGGCCTTGTTCCTTCTCCACATCTGCAACAACTTGTGCATACACTGATGCTTTTGGATGTAGTATCTGCTCACAATTTCTTTTAGTTTGTATATAATGGTTCTATATGATCATAAAATTCAAGTAAACAGACAACAATAGCTACAACTAGTTAGCACTACGTCTAAATGTATCCAGTTGAACTTATTGTTTAAAGGGAATCCTTTGGAGTTGACATTGTTCTCTTAAAATATATAAAGAGCTCAAGAAACTAGACATTAAAATTCTAATTAACCCACTTAAAAATGGGGTACTGAACTGAACAGACAATTCTCAACAGAAGAAGTTCAAGTGGCCAAAAGACACTTAAGATCATGTTCAACCTCCTTAGTGATCCGGGAAATGCAAATCAAAACAACTTTGAGATACCATCTTACACCTGTCAGAATGGCTAAAATCAAAAACACCAACAATAGCCTATGCTGGAGAGGATGTGGATGGTGGGAAACACTGAAAGACACTTAAGGAAATGTTCAACATCCTTAGCCATCAGGGAAATGTGCATCAAAATGAAAATGATACCATTTTAAACCTGGCAGAATGGTTACGACAAAAACCACCAATAATAGCTTATACTGGAGAGGAAGTGGCATAAGGGAGAAACTCCTTTGCTGGTGAATGCAAACTTGTATAACCACTCTGGAAATCAGTTATGGCAGTTTCTCAGAAAATCGGATATCAACTTACCACAAGACCCAGCAATACTGCTCTTGGGCATATACCTAAAGGATGCTCAACCATATTAAAAGGACATTTGCTCAACTATGTTCATTGCAGCATTATTTGTAATAGCCAGAATGTAAGAGCAAACTAGATGCCCCTAAAGTGAAAAATGGATAAAGAAAATATTGTACATTTGCAGAATGGAGTACTGCTCAGCTGTAAAAATTAATGAAATCTTGAAATTTGCATGCAAATGGATGGAACTAGAAAAAACTATCCTGAGTGAGGTAATGCAGACCCAGAAAGATAAACATGGTATATACCCACTCATAGGTGAATATTAGCTATAATGCAAAGGATAAGAAGCCTATAGTCAATAATCCTAAAGAAGCTAAGTAACAAGGAGAACCCCAAGAGAAACATACATAGATCTCCCTGAGAAGAAGTAATAGACAATATCTTCTCAAAAAAAAAATGGGAGCATGTATGGGAGGAAAAAAGAAAGGCAGAAAAGGAGGAGAGGAAAAGGGGAGGGAGGGATACCCACTGAAACAGCTTATCTGAGCTAATGGAAGTCTTCCAACTCCAGCCTGATGGCAAGGGAACCAGCATAGTACCAAACTAGGCCCTCTGAATGTGGGTGACAGTTGTATGATTGGGGCAGACCGTGGGACCACACGCAGTGAGACCAGAATTAATTCCTACTGCTTGTTCTGACTTTTTGTAACCCATTTTTTTTTTAATGGAGGGATACCTTGCTCTGCCTAGATATAGTGGGGAAGGGCCTTGGTCCTGCATCAAAGCAATATGCTAGACTTTGTTGACTTCCCATGGGAAGCCTTACTTCTCTGAGGAGTGAATGCGGAGTAGGGCAGTGGTAGGAGGGGGGCAGGTGAAAGAAGCAGGAGGAGGGGAGGGTGTGGGAAATGGATTTGGCATCTAAAATGAGAAAAGGTAGTTGTTTTTTTAAATAAATTAAACATTTAAAAGCGTCATAGAGAGACTAGAGAGGAAAGGAGTATACCACTACATAATAAAAAAGAAACAAAACAAAATAAAAACAAAAAGAAAAACACTTAAAGTCAACATCATGTTAAATGGGGGGGGACTCAAGGCATTCCCACTAAAATCAATAAGAAAAGGGTATCTATAACTCCATCTGTACTCCCAAATCTATTAAACTTAATCCTTAAAGTCTCAGCTAAAGCAGTAATATAGGAGAAGGTATTCAAAGTATTAGGAATAGGGAAATAATTAAAAAAGAAATAGGAAAATATTTTCAGATGATAATTCTTTATGTAAGAGACTCTAAACACTCTACAAAACCTTACACAACTCATGAATTCATCAAAGTGGAATGGTTAAAAATAACCACAAAACCATATAACCTTTCTATACACCGTGAAAAACATACATAAATTTCAAAAACATTGTGGGCTATAATCCTATTCCCAATAAACACAGAAATACATGCGTGAACACACATGTACACATACACATATACAACATTGGAATAAATATAGCTGTGAAAATGTATGACTATAGGGAACACCTGCCATCATTATTTTGATAGCAAGTTACAACTGATTGCAATTATTGGTCACTAGATGAGACTGTGATGAATATCCTGGAATGTGTGCTGACATAGTCTTTGGCAAAAGAGCCACATGCAAATTGTTCTAGTCAATTCGGGCTCTTTTACAGGTAATTAAAATTCCCAATCTAAAATGTTTGGGGTTAATTTCTCAAAAAGAAGAGAAATAACTATAAACCAAAAGAAATTAAAGAAGGAAAGGTGATGATTACAAGTCTTCTTGGAAAATAAATTTAGAGCTTTCAGATAAAATTAGTAAACAGTGGTTCAATGATTAAAACCCGAAACAGTGAGAATAATGAAGCCACTAGAGGGAACTATGACCCATCAAAAGTCTCAGAGATCCTACTGTTTAGGTTCACTTTACCCTGTACAGTTGCTCACTGGCCCATTACATTGTTTTAGCAGCTGCTTCCTCCCAGGGGCAAATCCACAGCACACAACACAGGGCCTCTTGCACCTGTCTCTCACAGTGTAACTGCTCTAAGTGTTGAGGACCAGGTGGTAGAAGGCTGTTAAGAGTTCATGTTTACACAATCCACAGCAGAGAGAGCTCACAAGGAAGACCACTCTTGGTGGTGAGAACCTACAGAATTACACACAGCATATCAGAATCTCACAACTAAGAAATTAGGAATGTTTCAGTAGATTAGGAGATGAGGTGAGGTAGAAAATGAACACAGCCTCTTGGCCATGGTGACTATGGGCCTTGATACCAGCAGCAGGCACTGTGGGCCAGTCTGCATTTACGGTAAATTAAGTACCATTTCCTCAAAAGAGGCTTGGCATAGAAGAGATGCCATTTGCTCACTTATTAGTAATCAATAGCTTCGTCTTCTCTAGCCTCTAAGCAGAACTTCATGTTGCTCAGCAGGTACTTCCTTTTGAGTGGTCCCCAGTGTGTAAGTCAACCTCCATCCTCCTAAGTGTGTGTGAGCTGAACGTCAGCAGTAAGGCAGTGGGAGGAGCAGAGGGAAATGTGGATGGAAACCCATTGGCAGGAAAGTCTCTGTGTCTGGCATGAGGAGGTGATCGAATGAGACCCGAGCCAGGGACACCTCATGGTAATGGTCAAGAGCTCAGTCCTTGTACCATGCCCTTCCTCCTGATTCTCCCTCAAGTCACAGGTTGGAATGTGCATCCACAGGTCTCAATTCCGGCTCAGCCTTGTCTATGTTGGCCAGCAATCCAAGGGAACATCTACTCTGGTCTCTACTGCATTTATATTCATATTGTTTGTGGGTTCCCTCTGCCAAGCCATTCTGACTCAGCTACCCTCAGTGTGTGTCCTCTGGAACAACTGGTACACCCACTGGCAGCCAGAACAGTGGTTTCAGTGAGGGAGCTCTGCTTCTCTGATTCCAGGAGAATCCAAGTCTCCTCAGAAATCTCTTGCATGGCCACACAGACTTAGATCTATCACATGGCCTGGGGGGCCCCAGGCACTTTTTTGTGGCCAAAGATTCCTTGGACATTGCAAATGTGTTGTGCATTCCTAGAATATATCCTATGGATGAGGCTGATTATTACTGTTCTCCAACTCATCTTAATACAATTCATAAATCCTCCACACAATGTTACAGCTAACGAAAAGCAAAGAGAAAATCTTGGGTTCACTTGCTCTGTATCTCTTGAATGTCCTTCACTGACACACTTCCTAGACAGAATCAAGATATTAAAAGCTTCATAAACAAGAGTAAAAAAGCAAAAACCTTTTCTACAAAAATAGATACTGTAGCGAATCCCAAGAAGGTACAGGGAGACTTGGAAATCAGTCTAGGGGCACATGTCTTTTTGTCTGAAGTCATTACCATGCATGTCTATATGCTCAAGATTGTTAACATGACCAGTAGAAGCCAGACATGCTGATTCACAGTGCAGTGGCCACAAGGTATTCCTTCATGCCCCGGGGCTTCATGAGACATCCTCTTTCCTCCGCTGTCATTTCAGCGCTGTCAACAACTCTGTCACTACTACCCCATCTTTCTCCATGCTAGTAGAGTACTATGCTATGTTACTTTGAAGTCCTGTGCAAAGCTAGGCAAAGGTCTTGAGATCTCAGCCTGCACTCCCTCCTGTTTGTACTTCCCCACTGCTCAGATGTAATTCCTTTCAAAAAAAAATTTCTGTCACGCGGGGTGACAGAATTATTCATGTATCAATTCATTGCTAGAAATATTATTTTTGATACAATGAATTCTGGACACAGGATAGGTCCAAACCTATCTGTGACCATACCCAAGTCAAATCTGACTTTTAAATCACTGAGTTCTAGGAGTTCTATCATCTCCAAATTTTCTCCACACCTCTCCTGTTGATATGTCCAGTAGCAATTTTTCTTCTTGATTTAATTCTAGTTTCCACTCTACATCTCATTTTCATTGTTCAATGAGAATCTTAGCTATGGTTTTCATGGGAAGAGCCACTTAGCAGTTTCTGTGTCAGCCAGTCAGTGGTTTCTTGCCTTGAGGCACAAATACTGCCTCTTATGTATTGACATCGTCTTAGAAGTAATTCAGTGTATCATGTGGAACAAAAATACAATTGACAAGAGATTTATTCTGCTTTGGTAAGCATATTTCAACATATAATCTTTTGTGAAGAAGTTCTAAAATGGGCTTGGTGTCAATATCTTTTTCAGAATTATTTTATTGTTATAAATTTAAAACAATTTTATTGAACTGTAATTTTTATAAAATACATATCCATGTTCAAGGCAAAGTTTGGCAAGTACACACACACATATGTAATTGCTATAAAATGTTTATTTTTGAGTATGGAAGCAAATATATATATATATTCATATATATACACACACAACATAGATATGCATGTACATGTATATATACTTATATATATATATATATATACTTTAAGAAAATGAAAATTTAGATTTTTCCTGCCACCCTATGTTTTTTTTTACCTATACATTCATCCTAAACACCTTGCATCCAGTCATCTACTTTGTTGCTTAACACTGTATCCCTTTATTTCACAAATCAGCGTCTACACTCCAAAATTATAATTTTCAAAAAGCTCACAAGGTGATTAAAAAACTCAGCTACATGCTTGTGTGTACATGCGGTTGATCCTGTCTAGTTTCTGTGCACGGCATCATAACACAGATATACTATGGGTTCTTTGTTACCTTCCACGTTATTGGGTTATCTGAACCATGAATAATTTTAGCTTGCATCAATATTTCCACGTGTTAATGTGGGAACACACTTGAGCGGAATGGCGAGCCACATGATAAACTGATGCTGACTGTAAAATGGACTGCTTTTGAAATGCTTGCCACTTCCATAATGGGTCAGAGACCCACTTTCTTTACGTCCTTGCCAGACGTCACTGTTGTCTTTCCATTCACCAGTTCCTCTTATGCCTGTGTAATGAGGCATCACAGTCATCTGATACTGCTGATTTAGACCCATTTTACTATACATGTCTTCCATGACGTGAAACATGGGAGGAAGAAGCAGATGACCTGCAAGTCGCTTTTCCATCCTTACCTTGCTGTGAGCTCTTCTAAATGTCTTGACCATTTCTATTTATTCACTCCTTTATATTGGCCTATATATTGCAATAATTCTCTGTAGTATAAAACATGATAGAATATGGCCTGCCCTGCTGAGGACCCTCTAGGACACCAGACCGAAGATACTTTTGGCTCTAGAAAAGCAAAAGAAGCTAACAGTAACACTTCTGACCTATGCTCTCATAAATTTGTGTCAACTCAAAAACTTTTGCCTGACATCATATAATCACCCTGAAATAGGAGCTCATTTGCATTAATGTGCACACCCTTCCATGTTAGGCATTTTAGTTAGCCCTGTGGCACTGCCCAGTGCTCAACAACTTTGAAAGGAACAGACCTGGACTGTGAGTCATGGCCTGGATTTCTGTTTTGATCACACTTCTGGCTCACTGCACAGGTCAGGGGACCCTTCTGGGCTGGAGTGGGTATGCAACAGTGCACATATTTTCTCTGCTTTGCTACTGACCACTGGATTTCTCTCCTGTTTGCAGGGGCCATTTCCAAGGCTGTTGTGACTCAGGAAACTTCACTCATCACATCTCCTGGAGGGACAGTCACACTCACTTGTGGCTCTAGTGCTGGGGCTGTTACCACCAGTAACTATGCCAAGTGGGTCCAAGAAAAATCTTACCAGGTATACACTGGCTTGATAGGCGATACCAACATTAGAGTCCCACATGTTCCTGCCCGATTCTCAGGCTCCTTGCTTGGAGACAAGGCAGCCCTCACCATCACAGGGGCCCAGCCTGAGGATGAGGCTGTGTATTATTGTGCTCTGTGGTACGGTGATCATTTACACAATGGCACAAACAGATGGGGAAGTAGAACACAAACACCCTGGTGCAGTCTGATAACTGCTGTCTTCTTACCATATGGCTACGTCTCCCTAGGCTCAGAGTGTCTCTATTACTGTAGAGAAGCTCATAGAGGCCTTCAATAGTTTTAAAGCTACAAAATGTTTTATTTCAGCACTTTTTATGATAATGATGTTGTGATGACAAGCTTTGCTGATAATTCAGCAAAATAAGAATCTCCCAAGAAGAGAGTCTCAAAGTAGACTTCTTCTACTTTGGGGTGGCCTGAGGAATTGTCTCAATTATTTTATGTGGGAAGACCAATGTTTAGGAAGACTGTCCTTAACTCTATAAGCTTGAATTTAAGCTGAGTACAAGCCAGCCAATGATTGTATATGTAGTTATTTCTTTTGGTCCCTGACTGTGCATGTGATGTGGCCAGACGCCTAAGGCGCATTGTGCTCTGAACTCCCTGCAATAATGGACTATAATCTGGAACTGTGAATTCAAATAAATTCTCCCTCCCTTCAAGTTGCCTTACCTTACAATATTTTTTTTTCACAGCAACATAAAAGAAACTAGGACAGATGTTTTCATAAAAGCTACTTAAAATTACCTGTCTCATGTAGAGGCCACTGCTGCACCAGAGGCCACTCATGCCCTGGCCCACAAATCCCCCCTTATTCACTCTCCCAGTTCATACCACTCTATTCCCAGTCCTACAGCCTTCCTCTTGCCATGTCACAACTCCTGATCAGGGCAGACATCCACAGCTTGATCGACCAGAGATGACTCTGGAAATCAATATGGCATTTCTTCGGATAATTTGGAATTGTTCTACCTAAAGAGGCAGGGTCTTAGTTAGGACTTCTATTGATGCAATGAAACACCAAAACCACAAAGAAAGTTGGGTATTAAAGGTTTATTTGGCTTACCTTTCCAAATCATAGTCCCTCATTGAAGGAAATCAGAACGGGAACTCAAGCAGGGTTAAAACCTGGATGCTTGAGCTGATACAGAGGCCACCTAAGGATTCTGCTTACTGGCTTGGCTCACATAACTTCCTGCTTCCTGCTTTTTTTAAAAATTGAGACAGGGTTTCTCTGTAGCTTTGAAGCCTGTCCTGGAACTAGCTCTTGGAGATTAGGCTGGCCCTGAACTCATATATCAGCCTGCTTTCTTGTAGAACCTAGGGATTTTACCATCTACCATGAACTGGGAACTCCCTATTGGTTGATAATTGAGAAAATACCTTAGAGCCGCATCTCTTATAGCCATTTTCTTGACTGAGGATTCTTCCTCTATGATGACTCAAACTTGTTTCAAGTTTACACACAAAGCCAACTAGTACACTCACTCTTGAATTTTTATCCAAAGAATTCAACTTCCTACTCCAAAGACATTGCTCAACTGTGTTCATACTAACTTTATTAATAATAGCTAGAAAAATGGAAATAACCTAGACCCTCAATGAAGATTATATAAAAAAGACAAATATGTGGTACATTTACACAATGGACTAATCCTCAACCATTAAAAAAATTATGTCATTAAATTTGCAGGCAAATGGATGGAACTGGAAAAAATCATTCTAAGGTAACACAGATCCTAAAAGACAAACATTAAGGTATATATTTAATTATTAGAGGATATTAGTTGCTCACTAGAGATTTTATATTTTTGAGACAGAATTTCTCTGTGTAACCTTGGCTGTCCTTGACCTGATTTTGTACACTAGGCTGGTCTTGAACTCATAGAAACCTCATTGCTCCTGCTTCCCAACTACTGGGATTAATGGTATGCACCACCACTGACTGGCACTCGGTCTTCTTTCTTTTTTATTTTTATTTTTTATAAAAGAAAACAAACTATCTTTTTTTCATTATACATACCATCCAAGTTCCTACTCCCTCCTCTCCTCCCATTCCCTCCACTTACCCCCCACCCACCACCCATCCACTCCTCAGAGAATGTAAGGCACATTTTTTGGGGGTAAGGTTCAAAGCCCTCCCTACTATATCTAGGCTAAGTAAGGATCCATCAAAAAGAACATGTTTCCAAAAAGCCAGTACAAGCAGTAGGGATAAATCCTGGTGCAACTGCCAATGGGTCCTCAGTCTGTCCCAGCCATGCAACTGTCAACCACATTCAGAGGGTCTAGTTTGGTCCTATGCTGTTCCTTCCCAGTCCAGCTGGTGCTGGTGAGTTCTCATTAGCTCAGGTAGACTGTTTCAGTGGCTGTACCCATCATGGTCATGACCTCTTTGCTCATATTCTCACTTCCCCACTGTTCAACCGGACTTTGGAAGCTCAGTCTAATGCTCTAATCAGGTATCCGCCTCTATTTCCTTCATTTGCAGGATGAAGGTTCTATGCTGATATTGAAGATATCCATCAGTCTGACTACAGGGCAAGGCCAGTTCGGGCACCCTCTCCTCTGTTGCTTAGGGCCTTAGCTGGGGTCATCCTTGTGGATTCTTGAGAATTTCTCTAAAGCCAGGTCTCTTGCTAGCCCTGTAATGGCTCTCTCAATTAAGATATCTCTTTCCTTGCTCTCATCTCTTTCCTTCCTCCATCTCATCTATCCCATTCCCTCAAGTTCTCCTCACCCCTCCCCTTCACCCCTCTTCTTTTTCTCCTCATCCACCATTATGTTCCCAATTTTGTCAGGCTATCTTGTATATTTTGATGTTTCAGTTGTATCTATATATGTTTTCTTAGGGTTCACCTTGTTACTTAGCTTCTCTAGAATTCTGAACTATAGGCTCAATATCCTTTCTTTATAGCTAGTATCCACTTATGAGTGATTACATACCATATTCATCTCTTTGGGTCTGAGTTACCTCACTCAAAATGCCATATACCAAAATTAAATCAAGACCCAGTGAACAATTTAAATAGACCTATAAACTACAAGGAAACAGAAGCTTTCATCAAAAGTTTCCCAACCAAAAAATGCCCAGGTCTGAATGGTTTTAGTGCAGAATTCTGCCAGAACTTTCAAGAAGAGCTAATACCTGTACTCCTCAAAGTGTTTCACATAATAGAAGCAGAACAAACATTGCCAAACTCTTTTTATGGGGCTACAGTTATGTGATATTGAAGCCACACAAAGACTCAACCAAGAAAGAGAATTACAGACCAGTTCCACTCATGAACCTTCATGCAAAAATACTCAATAAAATACTGGCAAACCAAATCAAAGAACACATTAAAAAAATCATCCACCATGATCAAGTTGGCTTCATCCCAGAGACTCAGGGAAGGTTCAACTTTTGAAAATCTATCAATGTAATCCACCATATAAATAAAGTTAAAGAAAAAAAAACATATGATTCTCTTATTACATGCTGAAAAAGCATTCTACAAAATCCAACACCCCTTCATGATAAAGGTCTTGGAGAGATCGTGGATACAAGGAACATATCTAAACATAATAAAAGTAATATACAACAAGCCAGTAGACAACATTAAATTAAATGGAGAGAAACTCATAACAATTCCACTAAAATCAGGAGCAAGACAAGGCTGTGCGCTCTCCATATCTGTAAAACATAGGTTTTGGAATTCTGGCTATAGCAATAAGTCAACAAAAGGAGATCAAGGGAATTCAAATTGGAAAGGAAGAAGTCAAACTTTCATTATTTGCAGATGATATGATAGTATATTTAAGTGACTCAAAAAACTCTACCGGCAAACTCTACAGCTGATAAATACCTTCAGTAATGTGGCAGGATACAAGATTAAATCAAATAAATCAGTAGTCGTCCTATATACAAATGAGAAAGAAATCAAAGAAACATCACTTTTTACAATAGCTACAAGTAGCATAAAATATCTTGCGGTAACACTAACCAAAGAAACCAAAGAAGTGAAGACCTATTTGACAAGAACTTTAAAACTTCAAAGAAAGAAATTGAAGAAGACACCAGAGAATGAAAAGATCTCCCATGTTCTTGGATAGGTAGGATCAACATATTAAAAATTATAATCTACCAATAGCAATCAGTCTTCTTTCTTATATATGCCAGGACCATCTGGCCTGGGGTGGCACTATGCACAGTAGTATGGATCTTCCCACATCAAACATAATCAAGAAAATGTTCCCACTGACCAAAATGGTATGACATTTTTTTTTCAGTTGAGGTTTCCACCTTCCCAAATGATTCTAGCTTGTAACAAGTTCACACAAAACTGGTCACCATTCTCAGTGATCTCCTAATTATAATTCCCGGTTAAAAAATCACCTACTTTCAACAATATCATTCTGAAAAGGAACAAAAGGGAAATACTGAGGAAATACTGGCCTAAACCAGGGCTTGAAGTCATGAAAGAAGATTGCAGGACCTTTGTATTTGTGCCTATTTATGATTGGAAGGATAGAACCACATGATGACTGCCAAGTTTGTCTGTCAGCTTGGGACAGATCCCAGAGTCCTGTGCAGCACTTATCAATTTTTGTTTGCTGTTTCTTTGTAGGAGCAAAAAGCTTCTTAGGCTTTTCCCTTTCACAAATTGGAAACTTGGCTGGATGGAGTCTTGTCCTTCTCCACCAGGGCTGAGCATGTGAATTCTCCTTAATCATGTTAATCTTAAATCTTTCTGCACAAGCTTTAGCTGTAAGTGTAAACTTGTCAGTATCTGTTTCCACTACAAGTTGTAGATTTTGCATTTCTTTCTGCCTTATTATTCTTTCTTTCAGTGTAGACTTGCATGTAAGTGATTGCTAATAACCCCCAAACTTTAGCTATCTTTAAATATGATCTCTTGAAGAAATTTACCCATTGTTTTGTAATTTATTCTTAGTCAAGCTCTTAGGACAAGGGCATAAAGCAGCCATATTGTTTTCCCTGAAATTTCACAGAAATTGTTTATAGTGTAAATACTAAAATTGTAATCCCTTGATACCCCTAAGCTGGTCCTCCCCTGCTGTTAGTAGTACTGTCTCCTAAGATCCTTCTAGCATTGCTCACTAAGCTTCACTCACAGCATTGCATTGTTTTGCTAGTTACACAGCTCCAAGGTCTTCTACATTCTTCCAAAAGAAAGCGAAACAAAAACAAAACACAGCATACCTGTATTAGGAACTCTAGGTGTGATACAACACAGAATGTCTGTATTGGTAACTTTTCTAATGCTGTGACACAACACCATAACGAAGGCAACAAGAAAGATATTTTATTTAGCCTTACAGTTGCGGGGGGCTAGAGTCCACGATGGTAGAGCAGAGGAAACAAGGGTAGGCAAGGAGGCTGGAAGAGCATCTGAGCCCTCACATTTTGAACTGCAAGCATGAAGCAGAGGGAAGAAACTAGAAATGTTTGAATCTTTACATTCTCAAATCCTGACCCCAGTGACTCAGTCCATAAAAGCCAACCACTTACCTACTAAAACAGTGCCACCAACTAGGGGGTCAAGTATTCAAATGCCTGAAACTATGGACAATTCATTCAAACCATGACAACCTGCATTACTGTTATAGTTAATACCATAACATCTATAATAAACATGAATAAAGAGCATGGAAATTTTTCTTCCTACTTTTAGCAGAACTAAAAATTTTCCCCATTTAAAATTTTCCTTTAAACTTTTTTTTGCTTTCTGTTTTTGCTTTGTTATGTTTCATGTGTGTATGTACAGAACTGCCATAGCATATATGTGGAAGTTGGAGGATAACTTGTAGATATTGGTTTGCACTCTTTACTGCGTGGGACCTGGGAATCAATCAAACTCGGGTTGTCGGCTTACCTGCAAAAACCCTTACCAACTGTACCATCTCATAAATCCCTTGCATCGTTTTCAAAAGTGGGATAAAATATACTGCAACCACAAATGTAGTTATTAAAATAATAAGATACATTATAAAATGTTGGGATAGATATAATTAAGATGATTATTAAAATGGATAATTTGATGTAACAAAATATATAATAGGAAAATATTTGAATTATAAATTCATTAAAATAACCATAAAATTTAAACATGACTTATTAAATTATCTTTGCAAGTAAATTAAAAGTCAACATATGGTCGGGTGGTGGTGGCACACACCTTTAATCCCAGCACTTGGGAGGCAGAGACAGGCAATCTCTGTGAGTTTGAGAAGAGCCTGGTCTACAATATGAATTCCAGGAGAGCCAGGACTGTTTCACAGAGAAACCTTGTTTTGAAAAGATAAAAAAGAAAAAACAAACAAACAAAAACCAAAATCCAAAAAAAGGTCAACATATGAATGGAAAATCATACATGTGGAAAGGTTTTCCGTCTGTGCTATAAAAGACATTATTTTTGTAACTAATCTGAAAAAAATACAAACATTCCGGTAAAAATGGGACGAGCATGTAAATGGAATTCACAAACCAAGCTAAACAAATTACCAAGAAACCCTTAGGTTGTTATAATTTAAGAATAATTGTGCCAGGTAGTGGTGGTGCATGCCTTTCTTTATTTTTATTTATATTTTAAATATTATTTATTTTTATTTTTTATTTATTAAAAAAATACCAATCCAAATTCCCACTCCCTCTCCCCTCCCATTCCCTCCACACACCCTCCAAACCCACCCTCCAAGGCCCTTCCTACTACATCTACTACAGCTACTACATCTACTACATCTAGGCTGAGCAAGGTATAGATCCAAAGTTCCCCTCAACTAAAGAATGGATAAAGAAAGTATGGCACACTTACACATTAGAGTACTACTCAATGCCAAAAATTAATGGCATCTTGAATTTTGAATGAAAATTGATGGAATTCGAAAACACTATCCTGGGTGTGGTAACCCAGATCCCCCAAAATAAATATGGTATGTACTCACTCATATGTGGATACTAGCCATAAACAAAGGACATTGGGCCTATAGTCCATGATCCTAGAAAAGCTAAGTAATAAGGTGAACCCAAAGAAAAACATATATTGACCCACATAAAAATTGGAAACAGACAAGATTGCCTGACAAAATTGGGAGCATGGGGGAATGGGGTAGAAGGAAGGGAAGAAGGGGAAGAAGAGGGGAGAAGGGGAGGATTGAGGAGAACTTGAGGGAATGGGATAGTTCAAATGGAGGAAGGGCAGATATGAGAGCAAGGAAAGAGATATCTTGATTGAGAGAGTCATTATGGGGTTAGCAAAGAACCTGGCACTAGAGAAATTCCCAGGAATCCACAGGATGATCCCAGCTAGGACCCTAAGCAATAGAAGAAAGGATGCCTGAACTAGCCTTGCCTGGTAGTCAGACTGATGATTATCTTAATCATCACTACAGAACCTTTGTTCAACAACAGATGGAAACAGAGGCAGAGACCCACATCGGAGCACTGAACTGAGCTCACAAGGTCTAGCTGAAGAGTAGAAGGAATGAAAATATGAGCAAAGAGGTCAAGACCATGAGGAATTCATCCACTGAAACAGTTTACCTGAGCTAATGGGAGCTCACCAACTCCAGCTGGACTGGGAAGGAACAAGCATTGGACCAAACTAGTTCCTCTGAATGTGGTTGACAGTTGGAGCAGAATGAGGGGCCACTGACATGCCTTTCTTTAATCCCAGCACTCAGGAGGCAGAGGCAGGCAGATCTTTGTGACTTCAAGGCCAGCCTGGTCTATGAGAGCTAGGGCCAGGACAGTGTCCAAAGCTACAGAGAAAGACTGTCTTGAAAAACTAACCAACAAACTAATCAATCAAACACACAAACAAAAGAGATGAGGCTCTCAAGTATGACTCCAACCAATGGAAATGCCAACGTAAAATTATTTATCAAATTCAGAATATGTCATAGCTCTTCCAAACTTTAACAGAATTACCATGTCAACATTGTATTATTAAAATGATAATTGTAAATTATCATTAAATTAAAAATTTTTAAAAATAATTAAAATCATTAAAAATAATTTCACTCTGGTTATATTATAGACTGTTATTGCTAAGACCAAAATACCTGGAAGAACAAACCAAAGTGAAGAACATTTTAGTTTAGCTTCAAGTTGCACAGGTTTAATTTCCATGGTTGCTTGGCACCAAGTACACAGGCAGAGCATCCCAGAAGGAGGAGAAAGGAATTAGAAAGAAGTGCCCAAAAGACATTCTACTTGTAATGCAGTTTTTTAAATTTATTTATTTATTAAAGATTTCTGCCTCCTCCCTGCCACCGCCTCCCATTTCCCTCCCCCTCCCCTGACCAAGTCCCCCTCCCTCATCAGCTCGAAGAGCAATCAGGGTTCCCTGTCCTGTGGGAAGTACAAGGACCACCCACCTTCATCCAGGTCTAGTAAGGTGAGCATCCAAACTGCCTAGGCTCCCCCAAAGCCAGTACGTGCAGTAGGATCAAAAACCCATTGCCATTGTTCTTGAGTTCTCAGTAGTCCTCATTGTCCACTATGTTCAGCAAGTTTGGTTTTATCCCATGCTTTTTCAGAACCAGGCCAGCTGGCCTTAGTGGGTTCCCGATAAAACATCCCCATTGTCTCAGTGTGTGGGTGCACCCCTCTTCCTACGTATAACCCCAGCAGCACAGACATTAAGGGCCTCATTGAATAAATGGGACCTCCTGAGGCTGAGAAGCTTCTGTAAAGCAAAGGACACTGTCACTAAGACAAAAAGGCAACCCACTTACTGGGAGAAGATTTTCACCAACCCCTCAACTGACAAAGGTCTGATCTCCAAAATATATAAAGAACTCAAGAAACTAGACCGTAAAAGGCTAATCAACCCAATTATAAAATGGGGTACTGAGCTGAAGAGAGAATTCTCAACAGAAGAACTTCAAATGGCCAAAAGACACTTAAGGTCATGCTCATCCTCCTTAGCGATCAGGGAAATGCAAATCAAGACAACTTTAAGATACCATCTTACACCTGTCAAAATGGCTAAAATAAAAAACACCAATGATAGCCTTTGCTGGAGAGGTTGTGGAGAAAGGGGTGCCCTCATCCATTGCTGGTGGGAATGCAAACTTGTGCAACCACTCTGTAATGCACTTCTTGATAGGCCTTGCTTCCTGCTTATTTTTTTCTTCCTTCAAATATTGCCACATTATGAATTCATCAATGAATTAATATATTAATTATGTTTTATATTTCAGGATCCACTCAGTTCTATCAGTTGATAACCAAGATTCCAACATGTGAGTTTAGATGGAACATTTAATATTTAAATTTTAGCGTTATATATTTTAAACAGATGTAACAGTCATTCAAAAATACATGCATGCTTATATTCTTAACACAACAATCAAAGTAAGGGCAAAAATAACTGGCATAAGTAATGATGAGATAAGTGATGTTTGCTTGAATTAGAAATAAACAGGCCTTGAAGTGGAAAAATATTCAGAATATTATGGTAGATTATCAGGAATTCATAATCTAAGAGGCAGAAAAACCCTGGAAGTCTAGGGCTGAAGGAAGGAAAACTGGCATTTGCTATAAACCCAGTGTAGCAGGGTAACTATTTCTCCATATTGTCTCAGATGAAGTCGTCTTTTGTTTCTAACCCCTGTCCTATAAAGTCCCCTGTGAAAGCACCCAGTTGTGTTCTAGAAACTCAAGCTTGCAATGCCACAGCTAGCTGTGTATTCATGGCTCTTGTTAAAACGTTTGCATGCTTACCCCTGCAACTGCAAAGCAGCATACAGTTTTTCTGCTGTTTGTTTTTAAAACCTCCTTGTAGCATGTATTCAGGGCTGCTCTGTGAGAAGTGTTCCTCTCCAGCAGTCTCAGACAGCTTAGCACAGGCTCTCAGTCAGATATCAACTTCGGTCCTCTTGAGTGCTCTGTGAGTTTTCACCACATAACCCCTACTATGTTCTGCTTGCATTTGAGAGTGATGCAGATGGTGCCTAGAAACAAAAAGATAACATTGCATAATATTGTGGATACAGATAATGTCACTGACTTGCTTCTTGAAGTCGTTAATCTTACGATAAATTTAGTTCAGTGCTCAGGGGTATGGAACACTGTTTAAGAAGGTTTGGTGATCTGGCATTGTCCCATGATTGGTAGTTTAAATCTGATTTGAAGGTAAATGTAAAACTTTTAGTGTTTCTCCCACATAGGTTGATTTAACTGAAGTACATACCCAGCAAAAACGTTCACTGTGCCTGGGGCCTTTCTGCTACCCCTGATTGGTGCTTCTTCTCCCATGCCTTGCAACTCAATTTGTTTAATTGCTCCCAATTTTCTTTTTTAAGGACTTATTTTACTTATTTAAAATTTATTTTTATCTTATGTGCACTGGTATCTTGCCTGCCTGTTTGCCTGCATGAGGGTGTCAGAGCCCATGGAAATGGAGTTATAGAAGGTTAATGAACTGCCCATACTGGGAATTGAACCTGAATCCTCTAGAAAAGGAGCCAGTGCTCTTAACCACTGAACCATCTCTCCAGTCCAAGTAGTCTTCATTTTTGATGTAATCATTTTTTTGGTGTGTTCTCAGGTTGATGATATCAGGCTTGGCTCATGGAAGGCTGACTGTCCCACCAAACCCTCTGTCTTTTCCTGTTATTGAGGGTCCTTCTTGCACTATTGATGCAGAAGGAAAATAGACATGGTTTAGAAGATGAATAACCTATTTGTGGTGGAAAGTGGCAGACACTGAACAAAGCCCAGGTTCTAGTCCGTTCAGACTCTTTCTGGTTCTCTGCCACTGTGTTCTGCCCTTTGCTGTGCTCACCAACAAACTCACAGTGGAAGAAAAGGTCACCTTGGTAAACTGCTAAGGATGGCACTTCTTTGAAATCAGGGCGTCACCTGGTAAATGTCTCTGAATCTTTTGTAGGAGGTTCCTGTGCAGGGAAGAGGACAGGGCTTCTGTTTCTCTAGAGTTCTAAAGAAAGTACTGAGACAGTAGACAGAATGTCCTCGAGTTCTATAGGCAGACAGTAGGGGGCGCTGCATACCTGTCCCTTTGAAAATCAGCCATTTACTCCTCTGATGCTCAAGGCAGACAACAAATTTGTGAACACACCAGGGTCTGCCCAGCTCCACCGAAAGAAGTTTCATAAAACAAGGTTAGAGGCCATATAGGAGAGGACATGATTTGCATGGGAGGTTTCTCAGGCCTATTTATGGGAACTTGAGTACACAGACCCTGGATGTTCTTTGATGCAGCTTTGGGTCTTCAGGAACCAGCAGCATACAAATCTCCACCATGGCAGGGGTCCCTCTCCTTCTCACCCTCCTTTCTCTCTGCTCAGGTGACTGCTTTGAAAAAGCAGTAGGGATTAAGGAGCTACTAGAAACATAAATGTTTTTTTTCTATTTGAGAGCACGCTAACCCTGTTGTGTCTCCATCTCCTCTATTGCAGGATCCTGGGCCCGGTCTACACTGAGTCAGCAAGCCTCCATGTCTGGCTCTATTGGACAAGAAGTCACCCTTGTCTGTACTGGAAGTGGTGGTGATGTTGGATTGTATGATGCATCCTGGCACAAAGAGATTCCGGGTGATATCCCCAAATTTGTGACAGTTGGCTATTCCCGGCCCTTTAGCAATACTTATTACCATACGATGACCGACCTCAACCCTGAAGATGAGGCCACTTATTACTGTTCAACATGGGACAGCAGCACAAATGCTCACACACTGCTCCAGTTGCATGGGGAACTGAGACAAAAACATTTCCCTGACCTTCGCTAGCCTGCTCACGCCATGGCAATCGAAGATTTAAAGTGGGTAACTGGGAGGAGCAGTGTCCTTATTCTTGTATCTGATTCTCAGAGGACAGATCAACCTTATGTGTTAGTGACATTTGCCAGTCTTCATGTAGCTGGGTCATAACTTTTCTACTAAGATATACTTTGCAACCAAGCAACCTTTGCCAAGTGTGTAGTAAAATTCGTTTCATAGTTCTAGAGTGATGCAAATTTCACAAAACATAAACTTAGAATACAATGACCTGAAAAGAAACAATTATTAATTAGAAGGATAGGAGAGTTAGTACAATTTTGACTTGTAATTACACTTTTCTTTTTTTTAAATCACTTTTGATATTTTTAGGAAAATGTGTACTAGTTTGCTGTTTTTTACACTTATCAGACAGTATAATTTTCTAGTATCTGGTATTTATTATCTTTAACTTGAATTATAGGCTATACTACTGGAGGCCCAACCTTTAACCAGTTTTGGGGCATTTGGTTTAAACTTGTTGTATTTATAAGCATTTTATTAAGATGGCAGCCTACAATTTTCAAGTGTTTCTGTGAACATAAGTTTCTACCTTTGGGGACAGATAATCAGGACCAAAATTTCTAGGAAACGCTGTGACTATTTTGTGGAAATTTCTTCTTTTCAAAGTGATAGGATAAATTTACAGTTATGTGAACAATGTATGCTGACCCACGTTTTATATTTTACATTAGTATTCAAATTTCAAGCCTTTCTATGAGCATATATTTCCAAGGATCAAGCATAGATAACTAGACATGAATATCCTCACTCTTTGCAGGAAATGCCACATTCCTTTGCTAAGTGGCTCTGCTAGTTAACAATTCCTTGAAAAGATGAGGTTTATCATTTCTCTATGTTATTCTTGCTCTTGCTGTTGTCTGCCATTTTGACTTTAACCTTTTTACTGCAAATGAAATGCCATCTCATTGTATATTCAATTGTACTCAATGGATTAATGGCAATGATATTCTCTGAATCACTACACTATATCTAATCCATTATGAACAAATCAAAGTATGAGTTCATTCCATGAATCATTGATTCCAGGACTGACTTCCTATTGCTGATGACACTGAGTTTGTCCTCAGTTGTACAAAGTAGGTCAGGACAACTGTTTCAGACAGTAAATTGTTGAAATGAGACCATTTCTCCAAGCATGATCAGAAGAAAAGGCACTTAGGTATAGTTTGAGTGTTTAGAGATCTGAAGTCTTACTCAGGTTCACATAGCTCTCAGTTTTTCTTTTGAACTAGTCACTCAGCAGGGACATAAAACCTAGGTGGAAATGCTTCTCCTGAGGCTTTAGCATCTTTGGCTTCTCTGGGGGGAAAACCATCGTTTCCCCTGATAATTCCTTGGTTTTATTTTAACTCTTCAAAACTTTTCTTTTTTTAAAATTGATGTTTATTGAGCTCTATATTTTTCTCTGCTCCACTTCCTGCTTCTCCCCTTCCCTTCAACCCTGTCCCAAGGTCGCCATGCTCCCAATTTACTCAAGAGATCTGGTCCTTTTCTACTTCCCATGTAGATTAGACCCATGTATGTCTCTCTAGGTTCTCTGGGATTGTGGTTTCTTGGCTGTTTTTTTAAATTTATGTTTAAAAACCACTTATGAATAAGTACATATGATAATTGTCTTTCTACATCTGAGTTACCTTACTCAAAATGATGTTTTCTAGCTCCATCCATTTGCCTGCAAAATTCAAGAGGTAATTTTTTCTGCTGTGTAGTACTCCATTGTGTAAAGGTACCACATTTTCCTTATACATTCTTTGGTTGAGAGACATTAAGGTTGTTTCCAGGTTTTTGCTATGACAAACAATGCTGCTTTGAACATAGTTGAGCACATGTCCTTGTGGCACGATTGAGCATCTTTTGGATATATACTCAAATGTGTTATTGCTGTGTCTTGAAGAAAGTTGTTTCCTAATTTTCTGGGAAATTGCCACACTGATATCCAAAGGGAATATACCAGCTTGCACTACCATCAGCAATGCAGAAGTGTTCCCTTTTCCCCACAACTTCTCCAGCATAAGTTGTCATCAGTGTTTTTGATCTTGGCCATTTTATCAGGTGTAAGATGGAATCTCAGAATTGTTTTGATTTCCATTTCTCTGATGACTAAGAATGTTGAGCATTTCCTTAAATGTCTTGCAGCCATTTTAGATTGCTCTGTTGAGAGTTCTCTGTTTAACTTTGTACTCCATATTTTTTATTGGATTATTTGTTCTTTAGATGACCAATTTCTTAAGTTCTTTGTATATTTTGGAGATCAGACCTCTGTCTGATGTGGGGTTGGTGAAGATCTTTCCCCATTCTGTAGGTTGTCGTTTTGTCTTGTTGACCATCTTTTTGCTTTACAGAAGCTTTTCAGTTTCAGGAGGTCCCATTTATTAAATGTTTCTCTCAGTGTCTGTGCTACTGGGGTTATATTTAGTAAATGGTCTCCTGTGCCGATGTGTTCAAATGTACTTCCTGGGAGAAAAATCTTGGCTGATCTTTTGTCTGTTGGACTGTCTCTTACATGCACTTTGGCATCTTTATTAATAACACAGATCATGAGCACATGTACAGCCACAGCCTTCTGGCAAGGAAGCCATTAGAAAACACAATACACAAATTAAATGTCTTCAACTACAACGAGTCGGATACAGAAACATCTAGAGATCTCAGATATTGGTAAATAAGATGTCCTAATGTCGTATGCAAATAAAATGTGTGATTATTTGATGGAGGAAGGTCATTGGCTAATAAAGAAACTGCTTTGGCCCATTTTATAGGTTAGAACATAGGTGGGTGGAGTAAACAGAACAGAATGCTGGGAGGAAGAGGAAGAGAGCTCAGACTAGATAGCTCTGCTCTCTGAAGCAGATGCAATGAAGCTCCGACCCAGGATAGACGTAGGCTAGAATCTTCCCAGTAAGTGCACCTTGGGGTGCTACACACATTATTAGAAATGGGCTCGTCCAGGTGCGAGAGTTAGCCGAGAAGAGGCTAGATATAATGGGCCAAGCAGTGTTTAAAAGAATACAATTTGTGTGCTGTTATTTCTGGTGTAAATCTAGCTGTGCGGGAGCCGGGTGGGACGAAAAGCAGGCCCGCAGCTCCTTCAACACTTATTTAATAGACCAATATAGTAAATGTATTTCAAAAAATATAAAAATGGATGTATTTGATTTTTTCTGGTAATGAAATGGAAAAAAGGAAATCCTAGTGCACTCGAAAGAAAACACAACAATGAACATAGAATATACTGTTTATTGTTTTTTAAATAAAAAAATTTATTGACAATTCAGAAGCATGCAAAAATTTGAAATAGGGTCATGATGAATGCCATGTGTGATGAGTCTTTTAGCCAAAACAATGTCAAGGAGAAGTATAAATCACCATGAAATGCTAATTCTGCATTTAAAAATATAAATTTTAGAATGTTATATACAGAAATTCTTTTTTTTTTTTTTGGTTTTTCGAGACAGGGTTTCTCTGTGGTTTTGGAGCCTGTCCTGGAACTAGCTCTTGTAGACCAGGCTGGTCTCGAACTCACAGAGATCCTCCTGCCTCTGCCTCCCGAGTGCTGGGATTAAAGGCATGCGCCACCACCGCCCGGCTAGAAATTCTTATTTAAAAGAATATACTAGTGTGAAGTTGGAGAAGGTTTTTTTTTTAAATGTTTTTTTAAATATTTATTTATTTATTTATTATGTATACAATATTCTGTCTGTATACCTGAAGGCCAGAAGAGGGCGCCAGACCTCTTTACAGATGGTTGTAAGTCACCAAGTGGTTGCTGGGAATTGAACTCAGGACCTTTGGAAGAGCAGGCAATGCTCTTAACCACTGAGCCATCTCTCCAGCCCCCAAGTTGGAGAAGGTTTAGCATTTATTTTTGATCACAAGAAAACTGAACTATACCTCTTGACACATCTAAAAACACTCCCATCCCTAAGACTCAGGAACCATTGGAAAAGAGGGGATGGAAAGAGTATAAGAGTCACAATAATGAGAAGTTTGCTATGAGGTTGTGTTTTCTACTGATATCAGAAAATACACTCATAAAGTCTCACTAATATGATTTTCCAGATATGTTTGGAACAAGAATGACACCAATAAACTGTCATGTTGGACTGGGAAAAGTCCACAGGACCTCACCCTTACACAAACTACTACAGGCTACCAAGGAGAGCAGTGAGTAGGAGAGGTGGTCCTCTGCAGGGAAGAGCACACTGATTGGTGGCCAAACACCAAATGGTCATGATAACATGCAAACAAGTAACTTTATATACATGAAACAACATATATTTAGGAATATATGTGTTTAGCAGGGCTTGGAGGGAGAAACAGCAGAGAGAAATGTAATAGCATTGTAACTTCAAAAAGAAAAACAAAACTCAAACCTTAGAAAAGAGACAATGCAAGGCTTAGATTCATAGATAGAGCATGTAGTTGACCCTGCCCTCAGGGTTCTTCAGGCAAAGAGCAAATTCTAAGCAGAACTCAATCACACACTGAGTCTAAGACAATGGAACCAGAGGTGGTGAGCTTTTAGCTTCTATGGTAAATAGAGAAGAGATCTGTGGAAGAGGGATGTATAAAAGAATGTTGACACAACTGTGAGTGAGCTTCTCGTATCCTTAAAGAAAGTTAAAATTGCCGGGCAGTGGTGGCGCACGCCTTTAATCCCAGCGCTCGGGAGGCAGAGGCAGGCGGATCTCTGTGAGTTCGAGGCCAGCCTGGTCTACAAGAGCTAGTGCCAGGACAGGAACCAAAAACTACGGAGAAACCCTGTCTCGAAAAAAAAAAAAAAGAAAGTTAAAATTGAGCATATACTTTTGTTGTATGATAGGACATCTCTTGGGTATATTCCAAAGAGTGGTATTGCTGGGTCTAGGGGTAGGTTGATCCCAAATTTCCTGAGAAACCTCCACACTGCTTTCCAAAGTGGTTGCACAAGTTTGCATTCCCACCAGCAATGGATGAGTGTACCTCTTACTCCACAACCTCTCCAGCAAAGGCTATCATTGATGTTTCTGATTTTAGCCATTCTGACAGGTGTAAGATGGTATCTTAAAGTTGTTTTGATTTGCATTTCCCACAACAAAAGTATACGCTCAACTATGTTCATAGCAGCGTTGTTTGTAATAGCCAGAACCTGGAAACAACCTAGATGCCCTTCAATGGAAGAATGGATGAAGAAAGTATGGAATATATACATATTAGAGTACTACTCAGCAGTAAAAAACAATGACTTCTTGAATTTTGCATGCAAATGGACAGAAATAGAAAACACTATCCTGAGTGAGGTAAGCCAGACCCAAAAAGAGGAACATGGGATGTACTCACTCATAATTGGTTTCTAACCATAAATAAAGGACATTGAGCCTATAATTTGTGATCCTAGAGAAGCTAAATAAGAAGGTGAGCCCAAACAAAAACATATAGTCACCCTCCTGGATATTAGCCTTCATCAGGAGATGAAAGGAGACAGAGACAGAGGTCCACAGTGGAGCACCGGACTGAAACCCCAAGGTCCAAATCAGGAGCAGAAGGAGAGAGAGCACGAGCAAGGAACTCAGGACCGCGAGGGGTGCACCCACACACTGAGACAATGGGGATGTTCTATCGGGAACTCACCAAGGCCAGCTGGCCTGGGTCTGAAAAATCATGGGATAAAACCGGACTTGCTGAACATAGCGGACAATGAGGACGGCTGAGAAGTCAAGATCAATGGCACTGGGTTTTGATCCTACTGCCTAGGCTGTTTGGATGCTCACCTTACTAGACCTAGAAGGAGGTGGGAGGTCTTTGGACTTCCCACAGGGCAGGGAACCCTGACTGCTCTTTGGGCTGATGAAAGAGGGGGAGTTGATGGGGGAGGGGGAGGGAAATGGGAGGTGGTGGCGGGGAGCAGACAGAAATCTTTAATAAATAAATAAATAAAAAAAGAAAGGTAAAATTTCTCTGCGGAGAATAAAATCCTATTACTTTATAATGGACTATCAGGATATATGGGATGATCAGTTTTTACTTTTCACAGAGGGGATGAAACATTATAATTCTTACCCATTATCAAAATAATACAGTTTAATTTTCAATCAATTCAAGATACATCAGCACAATTTTGAAGATTGTAGAGAACTTAATTTTACAGAAAAGTTAAAGATACACTGCAAGGAACCCACACAGGTGTCCTAGTTGTTTTTTTGTCAATTGATACAAACTTGAGTTGTCTGGGAAGATGAATCTCACTTGAGAAGATGGCCCTTCCCGAGTGGTCCCTGAGAAAACTTGTGGCATATTTATCGGTTGATGATTAATATTGAAGAATCCAATGTGGGCGGTGCCACTCCTGGGCAGTGGATCCTGGGGGTTATAGGCATGCGTTCTGAGAAATCCAGTGAGCAGCACTCTTCCATGGCCTCTGCATAAGTTACTCCCTCTGGGTTCATGTCTTGAATTCTTGTTCTGATTTCCCTCAGTGATGGACTGGACCCTGAGAGTTGTATGAAGAAATAAGCCCTTTCCTTCCATAGTTGCTTTTGGTCATGGTGTTTTATCACAACAATAGAAACCTAACCCGGAGTCAGTTATGAGGCTAATTAGAATATATCCCTAGGTGGTTTTCTGATCTCAAGCTCAGAAAGTTTCCACATGTGTTGGGAGAAGTGAAAAACTTCAGTAGCCTCTTTCAAAAATTAATGGATGGTTAAGTTGAGTATGGCATACCCATTTTTAATGCTGCTTGTTAATGGATCTTGTGCTTAGACCTGTGGCTTTAACACTGTCAACCCAAAGGACTCTAAGCCAAGTTCTGAATTGGTAATTACCAAAAAATCCTTGATACAAGGATTGGTTGATGTACAGTTGAAATCATGGACATATATAATAACATTTAAAACAATGATTGTGTGGTTTGAAGAGAAATTTAAAAGCAGAAAAAGGTAGTTTTAAATGTAATAGTAGATTTTTAAAAATCATGCTATTTAAAATAACACACTAATATTTTCTCTTAATACCTTAATTCTAGCAATATAGTATAGAGAAAACAATTAAAGTTTTGAATAGGAAGGAAAATTCTAGTTAGTTCGTAAGTATAAATTGATGAGAAAAGGAGGCCAAACGCAATATTGTCTCTGGCTATTTCTTGGGATAATGTCTTTGGATTGTTTTTTGATCTTATATGTCATGGTGATCCTAGATTCTTTCTCACATGTGATGCTAGATAGATATTCTCAGCCACATATGAGGTTTCCCTGTGACTTCAATTATGGCTGAGGCTGAGTTGACACTGCAATGAGAACCCGAGAGTCTTCTGTGGACGTCTGTACAAATTTCTAATAGCTGCGACCTTTACCATCTTCCCTGGTTCACACTCAGATCAAGTCACTCACTCTCTCATCCTCCTGTGTCCCCAGGGCCTCTCTCTGATTCTCAGTCTGTGATCAGCAGGGGCTGAAATAACCAGGAAGAGAAGAGGCAAGTTTACGTAAACAGCCTCTCGTTTTTCATATGGCAGGGAATAAAACCCTGGGTGCAAAGAGTGGCACTGAAGGTATGAGAGAGGTAGACCTGCCATGGCTGTCCTTCCCCACAGCTCTTCCTATATATACAGGTGTGGATTGGCCTAGAAGAACAGACTTTTACTTAGCCTGTTTTAGAGTCTTTGGTTCATATCATAAACAGCATATCCTCATCTATGTCCATCATCACTCTGAGTCTATTTGTTGGATCCTTCAATTACCCTATTGCTATGCATCAATGAACTCACTTTTCATCTCTATGAGCATCTGCCAGACTCACAGGTACATTGAAGCTCTGGTTTCATTGTCAGTATCAGGAGTCTATCCTGCTACCTTCTGAAGTTAGGGGACCTCCTCCTGTACAAAACCTGCAAATGCCCACGTAGAATAAGAAGTTCTTTCCCAAGACTTAGGATACAAGGATGCTTCATGTGGTTAAGGTGTTCTGCACATCACTAGACAAAGTTGACAGTATGATTGACTTTTTATTGTTTAAAATACGGGATCAAAAACAAATACATAGTAAAGTAATAGAGTTGTTATATTTGGGGCAAATGTTGTTGGTTACAAATAGGTCACAATCTTCTTGTTGAAGCATAGTTAATATTTTCCCAGTATTATCCAAATGAGCAGTATGACAGCAGTACACTGAAAATATCTGACTTTATGGACCAACAGATTTGCTCTGTCTATGCTCTTTGGTTCTTCCCAAAAGACAAATATTTAAGACACTGAATCACCATCAAGAAACTCTCTAAGGTTCTCCTGATCCAGCAACAGTTTCTCATCCTCTTAGAGTTCTTTGTCTATCTCATCTGATTCTCACATGCCTCAATCTGTGAGTAATCATGCCTTCTTATCCACCCATTCTATTTGGAATCCAATCTTTTGTCTTTGCTTTTGATTGTGATTGAATCAACAGTGGTGGGTAACACCAGTAAAGGGAATAATCTTGACTTCTTTTTCAATATTTTAAGTTACTTTCATGTCATTAAAGATAAATTAGTTTGAAAGTAAAAAAGTGTCACACAAACCTTAAATTATAGTAAGTAATGATAAAAATGTCTCTCTGGTGCTATCTAGGCACATTGATTGTGATTCATGTCAAGCTTATAGCACAGATTTCTATGTCCTTTATGTCTATGAGAGTATTGAATTTTCTTAAGGTAAATTTTCATAGAAACATTCTCATCTTAGAAATCCCTATCAAGTTAGATCTTACATATCCTTCTCCAGTATCTCCCTTGTTTGGTGGATCTACCTACCCTCCCTTCCATGAACCTCACCAACTTACCATACCTATAAGAGGTACAACATACAATGTCACAGACTAGTATAGCAATCCCTGCCAGAACCCAAACAAATATATAGGTTTCAACAGGACCTGCCCAGCCTGCCCCTGACACACAGGCCCTTCCCACACCATATCCAACCTCTCCAACCAGCCATATACTGGACATCCCTTTCCAGGGTCTATCTCAGTGAGTCTGACTGACACTGCCTCTATGTACCTTTCTCAACCTAGCCTGAGTCTACACACAGTTCTCAAACCTAGTCTAGACATGCCTGCTGGAACCTCAACAAAATTCTTGGTTCTTACCAGGGCCATACCTCCCAGCCACCCAAGTGAAAGGCCCCTCCCATACCACATCAAATCTCTCCACCCAGCTATATCAACCTCCGCACTACAGTCTTGGACCAGGACACACATCCTGAGCACAAGTTCAACCACCTCTATCCATGTGTTGTCATTCTACTTAAGTAACTTCCAAACTTTAAACCAAAACTACCCACACATCTACTCTTTTGATCTAATTCACTCTGTCCATCACCAACTCAGAACTAACAACAGAAATTCACATGCCCAGAACTCATCACAAAAATATAAACATTAAGAAATATCAAGCCATTGTTTCCTGTTCAAAACCTGCCAGTTCTATAGAAATATATGATAATCACCTAGATAACTTGTGGATACAAGATTTAAAAGAACAGTTATAAACTGTATCAAAGAATTCATAGAGTTGGAAGATAAGACGAAGAAACAGCTCAATGAAACAAAGGAGAAAGAACTTGAGAAAAATAAAGGACAGAGTGATGCCAAATAAATCACATCCATGCATAGGATGAAGACAATTCAGGTCTTTTTTTTTAATATTTATTTTTTATTGCTTCATTGAAACAATATACAACGTAAATGCCAGTGTGTTTTAACAGTTTTACAGCTTTGAAAACCTAGGATTATGAAAAATGGTGGTTCATCTATTTACATATTATGAATACATGTGAAGGTCTCAGTGAGACACACGTGTAATCTTCTGTGAACCACACCGTAAAAGTTAGGGATAACTGGAATAATTTCTTGTTATTAGTCCATGACTTTCTATAATCATTTGTTTGCAAGATTACCAAAATGGGCACTTGTAGTTAGGGTTTCTTTAAGGAAATAAATAAGGATTAAACACATTATTCTCACTGTGCTGATTGTACATAATTTCATATGTATATATAAATTTCCAATAATGACTAGTTTTATGTCATTATTACATATTTATATAGAATAATATTATTTATTTTGTAGCAACACAACCAGAAAATGGACATGCGTATGCAAACCAGAGAGGTAATATTTATCTCCTATTGTTTCACTGGTAATGTACAACTTAATTAGAGTCATACTGGAAGAGAGAGCCTCAACAGAAAAGGAAATGTCCCATTAGGTTCGCAATCTTATTGAACATTTTCTTTTTTTTTAATTTAATTTATTTTTTTTAATTAATTTATTTATTAAGGATTTCTGCCTCCTCCCCGCAACTGCCTCCCATTTCCCTCCCCCTCACCCAATCAAGTCACCCCCCCTCATCAGTTCGAAGAGCAATCAGGGTTCCCTGACTTGTGGGAAGCCTAAGGACCGCTCACCTCTATCCAGGTCTCCTAAGGTGAGCATCCAAACTGCCTAGGCTCCCCCAAAGCCAGTACGTGCAGTAGGATCAAAAACCCACTGCGATTGTTCTTGAGTTCTCAGTATTCCTCATTGTCCTCTATGTTCAGCTAGTCCGGATTTATCCCATGCTTTTTCAGACCCAGGCCAGCTGGCCTTGGTGAGTTCCCGATAGAACATCCCCATTTTCTCAGTGTGTGGGTGCACCCCTCGCGGTCCTGAGTTCCTTGCTCGTGCTCTCTCTCCTTCTGCTCCTGATTTGGACCTTGAGATTTCTGTTCCATGCTCCTCTGTCTCTGTCTCCTTTCATCGCCGGATGAAGGTTAATATGCATGAGGATGCCTATGTGTTTGTCTTTGGGTTCACCTTCTTATTTAGCTTCTCTAGGAACATGCATTATAAGCTCAATGTCCTTTATTTATAGCTAGAAACCAAATATGAGTGAGTACATCCCATGTTCCTCTTTTTGGGTCTGGCTTACCTCACTCAGGATAGTGTTTTCTATTTCCATCCATTTGTATGCAAAATTCAAGAAGTCCTTGTTTTTTACTGCTGAGTAATACTCTAATATGTATATATTCCATACTTTCTTCATCCATTCTTCCGTTGAAGGGCATCTAGGTTGTTTCCAGGTTCTGGCTATTACAAACAATGCTGCCATGAACATAGTTGAGCATATACTTTTGTTGTATGATAGGGCCTCTCTTGGGTATATTCCCAAGAGTGGTATTGCTGGATCCAGGGGTAGGTTGATTCCGAATTTCCTGAGAAACCGAAACACTGCTTTCCAGAGTGGTTGCACAAGTTTGCATTCCCACCAGCAATGGATGAGTGTACCCCTTTCTCCACAACCTCTCCAGCAAAGGCTATCATTGGTGTTTTTTATTTTAGCCATTCTGACAGGTGTAAGATGGTATCTTAAAGTTGTCTTGATTTGCATTTCCCTGATCGCTAGGGAAGTTGAGCATGACCTTAAGTGTCTTTTGGCCATTTGAAGTTCTTCTGTTGAGAATTCTCTGTTCAGCTCAGTGCCCCATTTTATAATTGGATTGATTAGCCTTTTACGGTCTAGTTTCTTGATTTCTTTATATATTTTGGAGATCAGACCTTTGTCAGTTGAGGGGTTGGTGAAAATCTTCTCCCAGTAAGTGGGTTGCCTTTTTGTCTTAGTGACAGTGTCCTTTGCTTTACAGAAGCTTCTCAGCCTCAGGAGGTCCCATTTATTCAATGATGCTCTTAGTGTCTGTGCTGCTGGGGTTATACGTAAGAAGTGGTCTCCTGTGCCCATGTGCTGTAGAGTACTTCCCACTTCCTCTTCTATCAGGTTCAGTGTGTTCGGACTGATATTGAGGTCTTTAATCCATTTGGACTTGATTTTTGTGCATGGTGATAGATATGGATCTATTTTCATTCTTTTACAGATTGACATCCAGTTTTGCCAGCACAATTTGTTGAAGATGCTCTCTTTTTTCCATTGTATACTTTTAGCTCCTTTATCGAAAATCAGGTGCTCATAGGTTTGTGGGTTAAAGTCTGGGTCTTCTATTCGATTCCATTGGTCGACTTCTCTGTTTTTATGCCAATACCAGGCTGTTTTCAATACTGTAGCTCTATAATAGAGTTTGAAGTCAGGGATGGTAATGCCTCCAGACAATCCTTTATTGTATAAGATTGTTATGGCTATCCTAGGTTTTTTGTTCTTCCATATAAAGTTGATTATTGTCTTCTCCAGATCTGTGAAGAATTTTGATGGGATTTTGATGGGGATTGCATTGAATCTATAGATTGCTTTTGGTAGAATTGCCATTTTTACTATGTTGATCCTCCCAATCCAACAGCAAGGGAGGTCCTTCCATTTTCTGGTGTCTTCTTCAATTTCTTTCTTCAAAGACTTAAAGTTCTTGTCAAATAGGTCTTTCACTTCCTTGGTCAGGGTTACCCCAAGATATTTTATGCTATTTGTGGCTATCGTGAAAGGTGATGCTTCTCTGATTTCCCTCTCTGCTTCCTTATCCTTAGTGTAAAGGAAGGCAACTGATTTTTTGGAGTTGATCTTGTATCCTGCCACATTACTAAAGCTATTTATCAGCTGTAGGAGTTCTTTGGTAGAATTTTTGGGGTCACTTATGTATACTATCATATCATCTGCAAATAATGAAAGCTTAACTTCTTCCTTTCCAATACAAATCCCCTTGATCTCCTTATGTTGTCTTATTGCTATTGCTAGAACTTCAAGCACTATATTGAAGAGGTATGGAGAGAGTGGACAAACTTGTCGTGTTCCTGATTTTAGTGGGATGGCTTTGAGTTTTACTCCGTTCAATTTAATGTTAGCTGTTGGCTTGCTGTAAATAGCTTTTATTATATTTAGGTAGGATCCTTGTATCCCTATTCTCTCCAAGACCTTTATCATAAAGGGGTGTTGAATTTTGTCGAATGCCTTTTCAGCATCTAATGAGATGATCATATGGTTTTTTTCTTTCAGTTTATTTATATGGTGGATTACATTGATAGATTTTCGTATGTTGAACCAGCCCTGCATCTCTGGGATGAAGCCTACTTGATCATAATGGATAATTTTTCTAATGTGTTCTTCGATTTGGTTTGCCAGTATTTTGTTGAGGATTTTTGCGTCGATGTTCATGAGTGAGATTGGCCTGTAATTCTCTTTCCTGGTTGAGTCTTTGTGTGGTTTGGTATCAGAGTAACTGTAGCTTCATAAAAGGAGTTTGGTAATGACCCTTCTGTTTCTATATTGTGGAATACATTAAGGAGTATAGGTATTAGCTCTTCTTGGAAGTTCTGGTAGAATTCCGCATTGAAACCATCTGGTCCTGGGCTTTTTTTGGTAGGGAGGCTTTTGATAACCTCTTCTAATTCTTCACGACTAACAGGTCTGTTTAGATTGTTCACCTGGTCCTGGTTTAACTTTGGTATATGGTATTTATCTAAAAAAGTGTCCATTTCTTTTATATTTTCCAATTTTGCGTTATACAGGCTTTTGTAGTAAGAGCTAATGATTCTCTGAATTTCCTCTGTCCCCCTTCTCATTTCTGATCTTATTTATTTGTGTGTTCTCTCTCTGTCGTTTAATTAGTTTGGATAGGGGTTTGTTGATCTTGTTGATTTTCTCCAAGATCCAGCTTTTTGTTTCATTGATTCTTTGGACTGTTTTCTGTGTTTCTATTTTGTTGATTTCGGCCCTCAGTTTTATTATTTCCAGTCTTCTACTTCTCCTGGGTGCGTCTGCTTCTTTTTTTTCTAGAGCTTTCAGGTGTGTTGTTAAGTCCCCAATGTATGCATTCTCCGTTTTCTTTAAGTGGGCACTTAGTGCTATGAACTTTCCTCTTAGCACTGCTTTCATTGTGTCCCATAGGTTTGAGTATGTTGTCTCTTTATTTTCATTAAATTCAAGGAAGACTTTAATTTCTTTCTTAATTTCTTCCTTGACCCAGGTGTGGTTCAGTAGTTGACTGTTCAGTTTCCATGAGTTTGTCGGCTTTCTGTGGGTAGTATTGTTGTTGCCTTCTAACTTTAATCCGTGGTGATCAGATAGGACACAGGTGGACAGTGATATTTTTTGTATCTGTGGAGGTTTCCTTTGTTTCCAAGTATGTGGTCAATTTTTGAGAAGGTTCCATGAGCTGCAGAGAAGAAGGTATATTCTTTCCTATTTGGGTGGAATGTTCTATAGATGTCTGTTAAGTCCATTTGCTTCATTACCTCCAATAATTCTCTTAATTCTCTATTAGGTTTCTGTCTGATTGACCTGTCCCTTGGAGAGAGAGGTGTGTTGAAGTCTCCTACTACTAGTGTGTGTGGTTTGATGTCTGCCTTGAGTTCTAGTAATATTTCTTTTACCTAAGTAGGAGCTTTTATATTGGGGGCGTAGATATTCAGGATTGAGATGTCATCCTGATGAATTGTTCCTGTTATGAGTATAAAGTGACCATCTCGGTCTCTTCTGATTGATTTTAGTTTGAAGTCAGTTTTGTTAGAAATAAATATGGCCACACCTGCTTTTTTCTTAGGACCATTTGCTTGAAACACCTTTTCCCAACCCTTTACTCTGAGTAGGTGCCTGTCTTTGTGGTTGAGATGTGTTTCTTGAAAACAGCAGAATGTTGGATCCTGTTTTCGTATCCAATCTTTTAGCCTGTGCCTTTTTATAGGTGAATTGAGCCCATTAATATTAAGTGATATTAATGACCAGTGGTTGTTTACTCCGGTTATTCTTATTGCTTTTGGTAGTAGAGATTGTGTGTCTCCCTTCTTTGAGATGTGCTGGTGAAGGGTCACTAGATGCCTGGGTTATTGTAGGCAGTGTTGGCAGTTTTGGATTCCTTGGGTTGCGATTTTCCTTCTATTACTTTCTGTAGGGCTGGATTTGTGGCTACGTATTGTTTAAATTTATTCTTCTCCTGGAATGTCTTGTTTTCTCCATTGATAATGAACGATAGCTTGGCTGGGTATAGTAGTTTGGGTTTGCATCCATGGTCTCATAGTTTCTGAAGTACTTCTATCCAGGACCTTCTGGCTTTCATAGTTTCCATAGAGAAGTCAGGTGTAAGTCTCATCAGTTTAACTTTATAAGTTACTTGCCCTTTTTCCTTTGCAGCTCTTAATATTCTTTCTTTAACCTGTATATTTTGTGTTTTGATTATTATATGGCGAGGAGATATTTTTCTTTGATCCAGTCTGTTTGGTGTTCTGTATGCTTCTTGAATATTTAAATGAATATCTTTCTTTAAGTTGGGAAAGTTTTCTTCCATAATTTTGTTGAATATATTTTCTGGGCCTTTGAGCTGTGACTCTTCTCCTTCTTCTATTCCTATTATTCTTAAGTTTGGTTTTTTTATTGTGTCCCATATTTCTTGAATGTTTTGTGTTGAGAATTTGTTGGCTTTGCTGTTTTCTTTGATCTGTTCGTTTATTTTCTCTATGGTGTCCTCAGCATCTGAGATTCTTTCTTCTATCTCTTGTATTCTATTGATTATGCTTGTTTCTGTAGACTCTGCTCGTTGACCTAGATTACCCATATCCGGCTGGTCCTCAGTTTGTATTTTCTTCCTTGCCTTCATTTCAGTTTTCAATTCTTGAACTGTTTCCATTACCTGTTTGATCGTTTTTTTCTTGGTTTCCCAGGGTATCATGTACATATTTACTCATTTCTTCAAACTTTTTGTTATATTTCTCATCCATTTCTATAAGGGCATTTTTTACATGTTGTTTAAGGGACTCCATTGCCTTCATAAAGTCAACTTTTTCCACTTCTTCTGTGTTAGGTTGTTCAAATACTTCTGTTGTAAGATCCTTGGGTTCTGGTGTTTTCATGTTGTTTTTCAGATTATTGGGTGAGTTCTTGCCTTGGCATCTGCCCATCTCCTCCTATTAATCCTATCTAATGGGTCTTTTAAAAACCGGATCAGGTTTCCCTGCTGGCCCAGGGCTCCGCTTACAAACTGCCCTCGCTCTGTTTCCTGGTTCCTGCCGCAGGCCAAGAACCCTCTCACCCCTCCAAAGGGTCTTCAGGACAGGACCAGGCTCCCCGTTTGCCAGTGACCTGGCCAACCAAAGGCTTACCTCTTTGATTTAATTGTAGTAGGGCGATCTGCTCTCCTTATTGCACGCCTGACCCTGCCGGTTGCGTCTGCCACCGTGCTGGTCTCCCAAAGCCTCTTCCTGAATGCGGTGCCGCTCCGCTGCATCTGGCCGCCTCGCCGCTCCGCCTCTGTGCCCGACAATTCAGGTCTTAAAAACAAAATTAAATAAGCAGAAATTATAAGGAGTATTCAAGCTGAAAATTAAAATAGAATTTGAAAAATGAACAACACAGGTAGAAAAATGAAAAAGTGGAATAAATCAAGCAGAAGAAAAATCAGTTCCAGAAGAGCTAGAGCCATTACAGAGAGAAACTCTGTCTGAGAAAAACTAAGAAAAAAAACCTTTAAGATAAAGTAAAAAAAATCTAGATAAATTAAGAAAGGAATATAAAAAATACAACCAAAAGCAAACTAACAAAAATCCACAACATAAACAGGGAAGGAACATACAGGAGATGTGGGAAAGTAACCTCACATCTCCCACTAGCAAATGACAAAAAGAGAAACACAAAAACACTACCACCAAAAAAAAATAACAGAAATAAACAATTGCAGGTCATTAATATCTCTTAATATCAATGGACACAATTTATTTATAAAAAACAATAACATAGGCTAATGGAATGGATATGAGGACAAGATTTATCATTCTATTGCATACAAGAAACACACCTCAACCTTAAAAACAGACATTGCCTCAGAGTAGAGTTGGGAAAATATTTTCCAATCACGTGGACCAAAGAAATACTTAGGTATAGCTATTCTAATATCTAACAAAATAGATTTCAAACGAAAATCAATCAAATAAGATGGAGAAGGACACTTCATACTCATCACAGGTAAAATCCATCAAGACAAAGTCTCAATTCTGAACTTCTATGCTCCAAATACAAGTCACCCACATATGTAAAAGAAACATTACTAAAGTTTAAATTGCACATCAAACCCCACACACTAACAGTAGGAGACTTCAACACCACTCTCACAAATGAACAGGTCTACCAGATAGAAACTTAACAGAGCAAAGGGAGAACTAGAAGATATCAAGACTCAAATAGATTTAATAGACATCTACAAAACATTTTACCCAAACAAAAAAGAGCATATGTTCTTCTTAGGACCTCATGGAAACTTCTCTAAAAATGACCACATACTTGGTCACAAAGCCAACCTCAACAGATACAAAAAAATTGGAATAACCCCCTGCATCTTATTGTGTCACTATGGCTTAAAGTTAGAATTCAACAACAACACTATTTGCAGAAAGTCTACAAACTTATGGAAATTGAATGATGTTCAACTGAACCACTTCTGGGTCAAGGAAGTAATAAAGAAAGAAATTTAAGACTTCTTAGAATTCATTGAACATGGATGTATAACATACCCAAACTTATGGGATGCTTTGAAAGCAGTGCTAGGAGGAAAGTTCATACTACTGGATACCTACAGAAAGAACTTGGAGAAATCTCACACAAGCAACTAAATAGTACATCTGAAATCTCTAGACTGAAAAGAAGTAAACTCACTCAGGAGGACTAAACACTAGGAAATAATCAAATTGAGGGCTGAAATCCATAAAATACAAGCAAAGAAAGCAATACAAAGAACCAATGTGACAGAGTTGGTTCTTTGAGACCCCTGGGAGTTTCACTTGCACCAAAAATGCCTAACCCTAAAATGTCCCTCTTCTCCAGTCAGCTATTTCAGTACTCTGCCTCCCACACCAACTAATTCCTTATGTTTCTATACTTACCTTCCCCAAATCCACACATGAAATCTCTTCTAATTTCCCTTCCCAGATCTCCCTTGGGCCCTCCTATGGATTATAGCAGTTATCCTTTACATTACAGATAACATTCACTTATAAATTAGTTAATTCCAAGTTTGTTTCTCTGAATCTGGGTTACCTCACTTAGGATTATTTTTATTCAAATTCCATGCATTTGCCATCAAATATCATGGAACGACTGATTTTAAGACCTAAGTAGTACTCTATTGTGTAAATATACTACATTTTCTTAATCCATTCTTCTTCTGAGGAATATTGTCTTAGTTAGGGTTTCTCTTTCTGTGAAGAGTCACTATGATCATAGAAACTCTTCCAAGAAAAACATTAAATTAAAGTGGCTTGCTTAAGTTTCAGAGGTTCAGTTTATTATCATTATGGTGTGGAGCATGGCAGCATGCAGGCAGACATGGGAATAGTCAAATATTGATCAGAAGATAACAGAAAAGTGAACTGGGTGTTACACTGAGAAAGGTTTGAGCCAAAGAGACCAGAAAGCTCACTCCCACAGTGACATAATTCCTGTAACAATGATACACCTTCTTCAAAAAAGTCATACCTCCTATTAGTACCACTCCCTTTAAGAGCCATTTTCTTTTTCAAACTGCCACAGACATTTAGGTTATTAAAGCTGCTTTTAACATAGTTGTAAATTGTCCCTGTGGTATGATTAAGCATAGTTGATTGTATGCCCAAAAGTTGTATAGCTGGGTCTTGAGGTAGATAGATTCTCAATTTTCAGAGAAATTGACATGTTTATTTCTTAAGTCCCTGTATAAATTTCACTCCTACCAGCAATGGATGAGTATTCCCTCTCCTCTACATCCACTTCAGTGTGAGTTTTCACTTGTGTTTTTGATGTTAGTCATTTTGACAGATATAAGGTAGAATCATAGAGTTGTTTTTATTTGCATTTTCCTGATGGCTAAGGATGTTGAACAATTCTTTCAGAGTATATCAGCTGGGTGGTGGGCTGTTGACTGAGTTTCTGTCTCACCCAGCCCCCAGCCATTTAGTCCCAAAAGATATCACACAGAAGTCTACATTAATCATAAACTGATTGGCTTATTAGCTCAGGCTTCTTATTAACTCTTACAACTTATACTAACTCATTATTCTTATCTATGTTAGCCACATAGCTCGGTACCTTTTTCAGTGAGGCAGTCACACCTTCCTTCTTCTGTGTCTGGGCAGGACTGCGGAGGAATGGGCTTTCCCAGGATGACTATCAGTCTAAAGGAGAAACACAGTCAGGCATTGTGGTGTACACCTTTAATTTCAGCATTAGGGAGGTGGAAACCAGAATGTAAAGTGGGTAGAGAAAGATTCTTGGCCCCTCTTTCGGTCAGGGGATTCATAAAGTTAAGAAGTCTTTAGTGGCTGCTGTTCTGCTTCTCTGATCTATGGTCAAGCTTTATTTGTCAGAACATAATCAAAATATCACACAACAAACATTGATACAAAAATATTCAAGAACATACAAACTGAGTTAAAGAACACATTAAAAAGATCATTCACCATTATCAAATAAACTTCATCCCAGAGATGCAGGGATGGTTCAATATATGAAAATCTGTCAACGTAATCCATCATATAAACAAACTAAAAGAAAATCATCATGATCATGCCATTATATGCTGAAAGAGACTTTGACAAAATCTAATATCGTTCATGAAAAATGTCTTGAGGGACCAGGGATACAAGGGACATAGGTAAATGTAATACAAGCCACATAAAGTAATAAAATCAAGGCGATAGCCAATATCAAATTAAATGAAGAGAAACTCAAAGCATTTTCACTAAAATCAGGAACAAGATAAGGATTTCCACTCTCTCCATATCTTTTCAATATAATACTTGAAATATTTTTAAGTGTAAAAGGTATTAAACTTACAATCTACTTAAAATTTAGGAATGAGTAAGAATTCATATTATTTTTATATCATGTTTCAGTTTAATTTTTTGCCAGTTACATGAAGATTTTTTTCTTCCAAATCTTTCTTGACTTCCACAGATAGCTTTTTCACTTTTTGACAGTCATATTGAAACTACTCTTTATACTTGATTCTTTTTACGAATTATATATATATATATATATGTTGTTTTGCCTGCAAATGTGTGCAAACAAGTGTGTCTGGGTATCTGAGGCAGCTAGAATAGGCAATATGAAACCCTAGTGCTGGAATTGTAGGAGAGTTGAAGCAGTTTGAAATGAATGCTGTGAAAACTCACGTCCTCTGCAGAAACAGCTAGCCCTCTTAACTGCTGAGATTCACACTTAACACCAGCCCACTAACAAATTATTCCCTAGAAATGACCAAAATTCTCCTAGAATAAAAGAAGAGTGTGTCTCTCAAACCAGGCATTGGTTCTCTATGCAAACTGGGTTACCCACTGTCTTAATTGACCTTTGCAGAATAAGGAATAAATATTCATGTTCCATTCAGACTCCTAATAGGACTATGCGCTTTCTAAATAGTCTTGTTGTTGGCAGGAGGGGGACCAGTAGTCATACAACAGATGGCAGGGCAGGGTTAAATTGGGGAGGTGTGCCCCAACCTTTTTCTCTTCAAGATTTCTCTGTTCTGCCACTTGGTGGCACCCACATCCTCCCCATGTGTCTTTCCACTTCTCAGGCCCAGTCTGAAGTAAAAAGAGAAGCTTGTACATCCATAGGAAAAGGGGTATTTGCATGGAGCCAGCCCACACTTAAGACACACAAGGATGAATAAAAAGGGTGCCCAGTTATAGTGAGTCCACTGGACTCAGGAAGACAAATCTGGGTGTCTTCACCATGACTTGGGCTCCACTACTCTTCATCTTCCTTCATCATTTAACAGGTGGGGAGATTTAAGGTATCCTGGGAGAGTAACTGTTTGCTGTTGGGATCTTTAGCCCATAGTCTTCCCGGTGAATGAGGCTTTCTTTTCCTTACTATATTTTATTATCTTCTTTGTACAGGATCATGTGCTCAGGTTGTGCTAACTCAGCCAAACTCTGTGTCTGGGTCTCTTGGGAGCACAGTCAGCATCTCCTGCAAGCTCAGCGGTGGTAACATTGGAAGCTACTATGTGCACTGGTACCAGCAGCACGTTGGAAGTCCACCTACCAATGTGATCTATAAGGACAATCAAAGACCATCTGGGATTCCTGATCGGTTCTCTGGCTCCATTGACAGCTCCTCCAACTCAGCCTCGCTGACCATCACTGCTCTGCAGATTGAGGATGAGGCTGACTACTTCTGCCAGTGTTCTGGTAGTGACACAGTGCTGAGAATCATGGAGGAAGTAAGACAAGAACTCCCCAGAGCACCAGCTGTGAAATCATTTGTAAAAAGGAGTACTTTTAGTTCATGTCTCCTATAAAACTACTGCTATTGGGATTTCCAAGTCATAATTGCTTCTAGGTTCACTGCAAGATTCCAGTTTCTCCTCTCACATGTGGATGACTGCACTCTACACATTTAAGTTCAATCCATTGAGTAGAAATAGTTAAAAACAGGAATTCTGGAGGGCAATATTACTGACATTTTGTGTCAGAGACTTCATTACATATATAAGTAGTTTAACATAATCTCTGACCGTGTCACTTGCATATTTTCATGTTTCCCTCCATTATGACATCACCAACTCTCTGTATTGCCAAATTTATCTGTAATATGGGAAAGACACACTTGAGCAAGGCCAGTATTTCAAGAAGTCAAAGCCCCTAGCTTTGACTCTCTCTTAAGTCACCAAGGCATAAGGATGAAGTTTTACCTCCCCGAGATTCTGTCCCTAACTGCTAAGCAATACAATAGCACTGAATTTAAGAGATGATTATAATGAGGTCATATTCTAGTGAGGACAAAACCTGGGTTATCCAACTCTGTAGAAGACCTAACCAAGGTCTATACTATAATATTAAAGGAAAACATAGTTTACAAATGAATGTTGAAACCTATGCATAGTGGATATGCAAATGTAATACAGCTCTCCCATCTCACGAACTATCCTGTGTCTGTAAAGCTCTGAAGATCATGGTACTGAAATAATGAAAGCTGAAAAAGTATGCTCTGTGAAAGAACCAAGGAAAACCATAAATCTTGTATATCTATAATATCATGTAGAAGATCTAGGTTCTCATAAGAAAGTGATCAAAATTAAGTTACATCACATTTGTGCATGAATTGAGTGACATTGAGAAGGGAAACATATTTGGAAAGCAAAACTAAGCAAACTTTGCATATCCTCTCAATTATTTTACTTACAGAATAAAAACAACAACTGACTGGGACAGATAGATTACTCACTCACCCAAATTCTTTCTTATATTTTTTCAGTTTTATATAATTTTCCATTTTCTGGATTTTTTAAACATTATAACATGCATTTCCCATTTCAATATCTTTCCCATTTCTCTGCTATAGATCATTAACTCCTCATGGGAAGAGTGAGGAAAACACTAAGAATAAACTGAGGCAATAAGGAATGTAACTAGTTAAGCAAAACATGTAATTAATTATGTAAAATATGTCTTCTAATGTGATCATGACAGTGAAGAATAAGGAAAGAGATCAGTTTAGGGTCATCATGGAGGGGGCATAGGAAAACTTGGAGAAGAACTTTTATGCTAATAGAGGAAAGGGATGAAGCTAACGTGACTACACCGTTTGGTCAGGGACTTGAATCAGTTATCACAGGGCATCGTGCATGGGCACTGGAACACTGGTTTGGTTAATACTTTAGACCCAATTTGATGATTACATAAAACGTCAAAAATATTATGAGGACATTCCAAAAAATTGAAAATGTTAAAAAATATAAAACAATGTTTTGCTTTGTCCATGTTAGACGTGTAGATTGCAGACGTGTTTGTGGTATGCAGGATTGGCAGGTAGATGATATTCCTGGAATGCTGGAGTCTCAGGAGAATAAACGACACATTTTGGAATGCAGTTGTTTTCTCAGGTGAGCAACTGTGGAAGATATCCAGTAGAAGAGACAGTAGAGATATAGAGAAGGAGCTGGGAACGGAAGGGAACGTTGTGGAGAGAAGAAAAGAATTTAAAACTAAAACTGAGTGGTAGAAGACTTAGCTATGAGTGTGGAATGAGTCTAGCTGCAAAAAGCAGGAACTGAGGGAACTTAAGAAAGTACCTCCAGGCAGCAGTAGAATTTATTTTAGAGAGACAAAGGGCCTTCCCTGCATTTTCCAGTCTGATAAAAAGTGTGGCAAATAATGTATGCTAAGAAATGGTCTGCAGATTTTGGCTGGAGGGGGAGATTATTTTGAGTCAGCACTGTGAAGAGTTCTACGTAGTGGGAAACCTGTCTGAAGTGGGCCATTTCCACAGTCAGGCTTCCCACAAAGTACGGGAGAGTATGCTGTTGGTGTATGGTATATAGTGGAATGAAGGGCATAGCTGCAGCATCCTATACTACAAACCCAGAAAATGGAACTATACTTTGTGAAGTTCTGAGATACAGGAAGGCCAGAGGAAATAATAAGGACTTCCCCTGGTCCACAAACTACTTCCCCTGGTTTCAGGAACGCTACACAAGTATATACAGAAGAATCTAGATCACAGAAAAGCACTTCTTTTTGGGTTGTGTCAACCTAAATAAAAGAAGGAAAGGTCTAGTAGCATCCAGCAGAGTTCTATGTACCTGCTCACACAAATGAACGACTGGTGGCTGAAAAATAACATACTTTATTTGATACAATGCAAATTCAAAAAACCTTCTATACAGCTAGAGTAGGCATTTTGGACAAAATCTGTGGCATTTCATGATATATTTTACACTTTTAATTCCATATTTATTTTATATAGTTATCTACCACCCAAACCAAAATTTTCATTACCGAAAAGGACTAGAAAAACAATTAGCCTTCTGCCCTATTTCTTTATTTATTTTCACTCCTGCACTCAGTTCTCAATATCCCCTTATATTTAGCCTTTCCTTTTCTCTTTTCTTCATGTTATACTGTACCCACATCCATGCTTTCTTACACATATACATACATTATTGGCTAGATTCCATAAATGAGAAGAAGACGAGGTTGTATAAATTTACCAACTATTGTACATTCTAATTCCACATATTATCCTGCAAGATTTTAGACTTCATTTTTCTTTAGACCTAACTAATATATATTGTTTGCATGTTTGTGTGTGTATGTGTGTGTGTACCAGAGTCTTATTATCCATTCTGCTATTGATGAACAATTACATTGATTCCAAATGTTTTCTGTAGGGACTAAAACAGCATTAAGCACGAAATGTAAATATCTCCATGATAGATCATAGAGTTCTCTGGGTATTTGCTCAGGAGTGAAAGATATAGGTCATATTGTAGTTCTGCTTCTATTTATTTGTAGTTTTTTTTGAGAAATCTCCCAACTTATTTCTGAAATGTCTCAATTAATTTGTATACCCAACAGTGAATAAGGGTTCTTTTCTCCTAATATCCTCCCCAACATTCTTTGTCAGATTTGTTGATGGCATTCATCCTGACTGGATGAGGTGGTGTCTTAAGGCAGTTTTATATTTAATTTCCCAATGACTAAGAATATTGAACATTTTAAAAAATAGTTATTGGCCATTAGTGTTTCGGTGTCTCAATACTGTCCACCTACCTCCTTTGTGTGCTTGCTGATTGGCAGGTTGATCTCTTTGTAATTTAATGTCCACAAGTCTTTGCCCTTTGAATATTAGCTCACTGTCTAGGTTGTAGCTGGTAATGATTTCCCTCACATTACTCTGCTGACTGTTTTCCTTGTTGCACAGATATTTTTGTTTTTATGTGTTCATCTGATGATAATTGGGGTTAATTACTGTGCTGTTGATGTTTTATAGAAAAAGTTCTTGCAAACTCCAATATTTTGAAGAGAACCACCTATGTTTTCTCCTAAAATATTTTATCATTTAAATTTATGTTTTTGATTCATTTTGAATTGACTTTTTCACAAGGTGAAAGATATAAATCAAGTTTCATCTTTTACAAGTAGAAATCCAATTTTGTCAGCACCATTTGTTGAATAGGCCTTTTACGTTCCAAATGTGTTTTTGCTTTGTTTGTGAAAATTAAATGAGCATGTCTTTGCCATTTTATTTTTGGTTCCTCTATTCTTTCCCTTTAGTTCACCAATCTCTGTATAATGCCAGTACCAGGTTGTTTTATAATATAATTTGAGGCAATTCTCATACTGTTTTTTTCTTAACCCATGAAATAGAATATGAGAATTTTAGTAGTTATTGTATTAATTCTGTAAATTAATTTAGATACTGTAGTTATTTTTATAATCTTGTGTATGCCATTCCATGATTATGGGGTATTTTTCCATACTCTAGGATCTTCTTCCAGTATTGAGAAATTTTCATTGTAGAAGCTTTCTTTACATTTGTTAGATATTTTCCTAAATACTGAATTTTGAAGAAAGTTGGTTTTGATGGAATGTTTTTCTGAATTTATTCTCTGTGAATAGGCTGCTAATATAAACAAAAGCTGCTTTTTGTAGCATTTATTTTGTGTGGTCAATTTTAATGTATTTATTAAGCACATAAATTTTCTAGTAGAATCAATAAGGACTTTTAAGTAGATATCCATGTTGTTACAATGGAATAATATTCAACTGTATATATAAACTGCATTTTTCTTATCCATTCATCTACTTAATCACATTTAGGGCATTTCCATTTATGGCTATTGTAAATAGGACAGTAATGAACATCACTGAGCAAGTATCTGTGGAGTGGGATTTCCATTCTTTGGGGAATATATCTAGGAATGGTATAACTGAATCATAGGGCATATTTATTTTAGTTGTATATAGCTGGCAAAGATTCTCACTCTCTGGTTTTCCTCATTACTCAATTGATTATTTCCTCAGCTGTTTAGAAACGTTTTTAGTTTTAGAAGGTTTCAATTGTCAACAACTCCATTATCAGTCGGTTACTCCATACCAAGTGCTCAGCCCCAGAAACATATACATGCAGGCAACACTGGACAGACTAAACAGGCTGTTTTTATGCATTGATCACTTATATGTATTTGTAATTATGATGATTAAAAAAGGACAAGCTGTGAGTCTGGGAGCTAAAAGACATGGAAAATTAGGAGGGAGGGGGAAGAGAGTAGATTTAAAAAAAACCTCCCTGATGTATGGTAGAGGAGTAATTTGAAACAGGGCATAATTTAGCAGAATGATAATGGGCCTATGAGCTGTTAGCTCAAAGGTTCTTTTTTCCTTTTTTTAAATTGATTTTATTGAGCTATACATATACTCTCCTTCAGTCCACTCCCATGGTTCCTATGCTCCCAATTTACTCAGGAGATCTTGTCTTTTTCTACTTTCCATGTAGATTAGATCCATGTATGTCTCTCTTAGGGTCCTCATTGTTGTCTAGGTTCTCTGGGATTGTAAGTTGTAGGCAGATTTTCTTTGCTTTATGTTTAAAAAACCACTTATAAGTAAAGAGATATGATATTTGTCTTTCTGAGTCTGGGTTACGTCACTCAACATGATGTTTTCTCTAGCTCCATCCATTTTTCTGAAAATTTCAAGATGTCATTATTTTTTTCTGCTGTGTAGTACTCCATGGTGTAAATATACCACATTTTCCTTATGGTGCTACACACATTAATGGAGGTGGGTTGATAAGGATGTGAGAGTTGTCCAGTAGGAGGCTGGAGCTAATGGGCCAAGCAGTGTTTATTTGAATACAGTTTGTGTGTTTTTATTTCGGGGCATAAGCTAGCCAGGTGGCTGGGAGCTGGGTGGCAGGAACGCAGCCCGTAGCTCCCTACTACATGTAAATATTTTAGAAAGCTTCTACAGTATTAGGTTTCCATATGCCCTTTTTAAAAATGACTTTATTGCTATGCATCCCTCTTTCTATTCCCTTCTCTTTACTGCCTTTCTACTCCCAACACTAATTTAGCCATCCCTTTTTATTATTCTCCTTTAACCTTTTATACCACTGAGTTCCATCTTGTTTCCTTTGAAATTCTTTATTACAGCTCTTTACTAATTTCCAGACCTATATGAATTTTCTACATAAATATACATATCTGAAGCTTGGAAGCTAATGTTCACCTAGGAGAGAAGCATGTTTCTCGCTTGGTGTTTCTATTGCAGTTAATAGATATCAAGACCACAGCAACACTTATAAATGAAAACCATTTAATTGGGGTGGTTTACAATTTCAGAGCTTCAGTTCATTATCTTGGAGGAACATGGCAGCATACAGTCAAACACGGTGCTGGAGAAGGAGCTGAGAGTTCTACATCTTGATCTTCAGGCAACAGGATGTGAACTGAGACACTGGGCATAGCTTTACCATAGGAGACCTCAAAAGTCTGCCCCCTCAGTGAAACAATTTCTCTACCAAGACCACACCTACTCCAAGAAATCCATGCCTCCTAATACAGCCACACATATGAGTTTACTGGGGCAAATTATATTCAAACTATCACAACACACAATGTTTATCTAGCTGGCTCTGTTTTACCTCATTCAGAGTGATTGTTCTCAGAGTCCCACAAACTGCCCTTTCTATGCAATTAAGGATCTAAGAAATGAAGTGGGAAATATCTGTGGGGTTAATATCTTCCCAGATATCATATAGGGATACCGTGTCCCTGAATGTTCCTCAAGTTTCCTATTCAGTTAAATGCAGATCATTTTTCCAATAACATATAATCTATATTCTCTCTTCCTCTTGGATGTAATTGCCTCATTTTAGCAGCTTGTTTGGTGCATCTTTTGGAGGAGGTAGACTTTTTCAATTCCACCATCTTCAGATATTCTGCCTTCTAGTGCAGTGGGTTGAGAGTAGAGTTCATGTTCTTTCTGAGGCTTGCCATTCACAATAACAAAAGCAGATCCAGAATATTAGAAGGAGTAACTCTTGGTGCCTCTGGATAGATATTATGGTGTACTTCTATAGAAAGCACTGGGTTTTTGTGCTGAACCACCAGGGCTAGTGATTGTAAAAGTCAGAGGTATTTTCTTTTTATTGTTTTTACTTAATTTATTTATTAGATTTAAAAAAATAGTACCAATCCAAATTCCCACTCCCTTCTCTCCTCACATTCCAGCCACACACTCTCCCACCCCACTCCCATCTAATCCTAAGAGAGGGTAATGCATATTGTTTTGTGGAAGGTCTAAGGCCCTCCCTATTACATGTAGGCTGAGCAAGGTATATATCCAAAGAGAATAGGATCCAAAAAAAGCCAGTATATGCAATAGAGATATAAATCCCAGTGCTACTGCCAGTGTCCCTTCAGTCTGCTCCAGTCATACAACTGTCAACCACAGAGGGACTAGTTTGGTCCTATGCTTGTTCTTTCCCAGTCCAGCTGGAGTTGGTGAGCTCCCATTATCTCAGGTAAACTGTTTCAGTTGGTGTCCTCATCATGGTCTTGATCTCTTTGTTCATATTCTCATTCCTTCCAGTCTTCAACTGGACCTTGGGGGCTCAGTCCAGTGCTCTGATGTGGGTCTCTGCCTCTGTTTCCATCTGTTGTTGGACGAAGGTACTATGGCGATATTTAAGATAATCATCAGTCTGACTACAGCGCAAGGCCAGTTTGGGAATCCTGCCTTTATTGCTTAGGGTCTTAGCTGGGGTCATCATTGTGGATTCCTGTGAATTTCTCTATAACCAGGTTTCTTGCTAACCTCATAATGGCTCCCTCAATCAAGATATCTCTTTCCTTGCTCTCATCTCTGTCAGAGGTATTTTAAAGATGGCAGAAACCTTAAGCACTGGCAGCTGCCCTGAATCAATGTCTCATCCAGCCACCAGAGGGCATTACCAACACAGAGTTGCTTTGTTTTGCCAGGATCTCAGCTGATTTCTCCTTGCCCAGCAGCATTTTCTGTACATGAAAAAGTAAGTTTTCTCTAATTTTTTTTTTCTTAACTGGAGCCTAGGCTAATGTGGAAGGAGGAGCTTTCACAGCCTCCAGGACAGGAGATATTTGCATAGAGATCATCCCCTCTGAGGACAGTCACAGATAAGAAGTGACTGCCTCTCAATAGGTTGTGTCGATCCAGGAGAACTTTCAAGTGTCTCCACCATGACCTGGATTCCAGTTTTCCTCGCTTTCCTTGCTCACTGCACAGGTGGCTGTTTGCATGGAAATCTGGGAGTGTGAACAAGAGAATGATAGTCTCTTCCCAGATACCTAGGAATTGGCCTTGCCTGGTTCTCACTAATACTCTGTTTCACTCTACTCTTCTAGAATCTTGGGCTGAGGTTGTGTTCACCCAGCCCCAATCTGTGTCCGGATCCTTGGGGCAGAAGATCACCATCTCCTGCACCCGCAGCACTGGGAACATTGGAAGCAATTATGTATACTGGTACCAGCAGCATTCAGCAAGTGCACCCCGTCTGCTCATCTACAAGTATGATCAAAGACCCTCTGGGGTTCCAGATAGGTTCTCTGGATCCAAGGACAGCTCCTCCAACTCTGGCACCTTAACTATTTCTGGGTTACAAGCTGAGGATGAAGCTGACTACTACTGTCTGTCTGGCTATGACAGCTATTTCACACAGAGCCTCAGACTTACGGGGAACTGAGACAAAAACTCTCTAGAGCATCACTACCCTGCCTTACATTCAACCTTGGAAAATCGAGCTTTTCTGTCTTATTTTGTAAATTTTTGTTATAGTCTCTTTATTTCCTACAATGCAACTCATTATCTATCTATCTATCTATCTATCTATCTATCTATCTATCTATCTATCTATCTATATCTATCTATCTATCTATCTATCTAACTATCCATCAATCTTCTATTTATCTATTGTCTATCTGTCCATGCATCTGTCCATCCATCCTTTTATCTGTCCATAAATTCATCCATCCATCCATCCATCCATCCATCCATCCATCCATCCATCCATTTATCTTCTCTCTGTGTCTCTGTCTCTGTCTCTGTCTCTGTCTCTCTCTCTGTGTGTGTGTCTGTTTGTCTGTGTTGTTTTGCTGTTTCAGCTTTAAGAAGGGAGATCTTTAATATCTTTGGAATGAATTCCTTCCACTTGGGAGAATGCTAGGTCCTGTCTTTTATTAGTTAAATTTATTCTTGATATTTTTTATAGATGTATAGAATGTATTCTCATTATTCTTACATCCTATCTTGTCAGTCTGCCCCCACTACAAATATCATTCCCATAATTGTATATTTTTGTTTTATTTTGTGACCAACTGAGTTTAAACAGAACCTTTTGTGTGACGGGCAGTTGGAACCGTCCATTGGAGCTTAGTGGGCACACCAGTGGGCACACAACTGAAGACAATCACTGACCCTTCCCAGAGTCTTTCAGTAACAAATAGTTTGACTAGCAGAAATAGGGGTGGAGGCATGTCTACAGACATACTGACTGATGACAGGTTCAATCTTGTGAAGGTTTAGTTAAGTAAGTACAGCTGTTGTGAGTTCAAAAAATTGCAAAGATGGTGTTTCACCCAGAAGTGGCATTATGCAGCTCCTCTCCTAATTTTATAATCTCTCTACCCATCCTCCATAGTTCCCTAAGCTCAGAGAACAAACTTTTTTATTAAGGCTGACAGTAGGATTTGTAATTGGGTATCAATATAGATATTTAGAAGGAATTTTGGTGCTATGTCCATTTTACTAAACAATAGTATTGAGCTCTCCACTAGGGCCTATGACTTCCCCAAACTACACTTCTGACCAGGTTTATGGAACCATACATGCATTCTCTTCTGTGGAGCAGGAATCAAATGTAATCAGAGAGTAGATGGTTGCTCCCACAACAGTTTGTCACTGTAGCAAAAAGTACACATCTAGCCGAAGAGTTTCACAGCTAGGTAAGCCTACTGGAAACTTTCTCCTCTGGTAGCTTGTGTAGCATCTTCTGGCACTGTGAGAACTGGTCAGCATGGAAAAATATTTAAGCTTATTTTCTTTATATCTTCCAACCAAAATTGGTGATGTTTTCACTCGTATGTTCTTATCAACTAGTTCTGGACTGGGGGAACCAAAAGCTTGACAACTCTTCCTCTATAGCAAAGGTGGATTCATTCCTGTGATGGTTTCTATCATTCTGACACACCTTGAATTTATATTTCAATTTCAATTTTGTTGGCCAATTGAGTCAAATAGACCCCCAAGTTATTTCAGGCTGTTGCCAAATTCTCTGTTACCTTACAGAACTTTATGCTAATAACCCATTGCTTAAGACCTAACTTGAGGCATAAAACATAAAGAAATCAATCTGATAAATCATTTGGAAGCTTCATCATTACTAGATAGTGTTAATGGTGGTGGAAAGTCCTATCTACACTGCTAGAGGAGAAAGACAAGCTTCAACATGATCTGGGAAGCTATGTAACATATAGCAATGATATCCTGGTATGATTTGTAACTTGGTGCCAATTATTTTGTCATGAACATCATTGGAGTAACCAACCATTTTCTGTGTTTTTCTAAGGCCTGTTCCATGAGATGAATCTTCATTTGAAACTATTAAAGGGACAAAGAAACTGTGGAAAGATTGGTCACAGAGCAAACAATACAAGGGCATAAACAACTTCTAGTGACTTATTGCTTGTGATACTAAGGCTCAAACCTACGGCCATGTGCATAGACAAATGATATGCCACAGCTCTATGTCTATCTTTTTTAGATTACTTATTATGGAGGTTTGAATAGGAATGCCCCCCATAAACTCATGCGTTTGAAATGCTTGGCCCATAGGGAGTGGGACTATTAGGAATCATGGTTCTGTTGGAGTTGATGTGGTCTTGTTGGAGGAAGTGTGTTACTGTGGAGGCAAGCTTTGAGACATTACATGCTCAAGCTATACCCAGCGAGGCACAGAGTCGTGTGCTGTTGCCTGTGGATCAAGATGAAGAACTCTCAGCACTTTTTTCAGCCCCATGTCTGTCTGTATTCTGCCATGATGATAATAGATTAAACTTCTGAAGTGTAAACGAGCCTCAATTAAATGTTTTTCTTTGTAAGTGTTGTCATGGTCATGGTGTCTTTTCAAAGCAATTAAACCCCAAGGCACTTGTTGTAATTAATGTAATATAAATACCAGACAAACAGTTGCTCTAATGAGCTATTTAGTAAATAATGACAAAAGTCTGAGTGTATTCAGTTATACTGTAAGTGTGACTAATCAACCTATAAAGATCTCAGTAGTTAAAGCAGTGTTTCTCAATCTTCCTGATGTGCATTGTTATTCTTTATGGTATAAATATATAATATGTGTTGTTTTACTTGGTTAATGAATAAACTTTCTTTGGCCTAAGGCAGGGCTAGGTGGGAAAACCAAACTGAATGCAGGGAGAAAGAAGGTGAAGTCGAGAGATGCCAGCAGCCAATGGAGGAGTAAGATGCCAGAGCATTACTCCTAAACCACAGGCCAAATTGTGATATACGAATTAATAAAAATGAGTTAAATTGTATATAAAAACTTGTTAATAGTAAGCCTGAGCCATTAACCAAACAATTATAGTTAATATTAAGGCTCTGAGTGATTATTTTACAAGCACTAAAGGAACAGGCAAGATGCAGAAAAGCCTATGATTATATTTGGCACCCAAGGCGAGGCACAAATTTCCACATAACACCTAAGAAGTTTATAAAAAGGTTTTAGAACGCGTAAATGGAGCCCAAACAACTTCCTAATTGTGTCCTCATTTGGGGCCATGGTATAGATGCTACAGCATTCAGACTTGAACACAGCAAGTATGGTGAGTCCACAAGTAATATACAGTAAATGTGTAGCTCATAAAACAAATGACAGATCCACGGGAAGTGTATTTGTACATCCTTTCAAAATGGGACTCATTCTGGAAATGTGTCAGCAGTATAATTTCCTTTCCTCCTGCACATGTGATGGACTGACCTTCCCACATTCTAGAAAACAGGACACCATTCTCAAAAATGATGGTGGCTGAACTGAATGGCTACATGTAGAAAAAAACAAAACTGTTCCAGGTGATAAATATGATCATTTGCCTCAAAAGAGGGCCATATGCACTGGATAGGATAGATGAGAAAGTGGGGAATATATTTAAAGTCATTGGCAGAGGACAATATTTTCTGAACAGAACACCAGTCTCACTGGTGGCAAAAACAATTAATAAGTGAGACCTCATAAAACTGAAGAGCTTCTGTATAGCCAAGAACAGCATCATCTGGACAAAGTGACAGACTACAAAATATGAGAAGATTTTTATTAATTCCACATCTAGTGGATGACCAATAGTAAAAATATTTAAAGAACTCAAGGAACCGGACATCAGGCAAGCAAATAACCCAATTCAAAATGGGATACAGATGTAAAGAGTGAATTCTCAAAAGAGTAACTTGAATTTCTAGGAAACCTTTAAGTGTTTAACATTCATAACCTTCACAGAAATGAAAATCAAAACTACTTTGAGATTTCATCATACATATGTCAGATGGCTGAAATCAATGAAACAAATAATGGCTCATGCTGCTGAGAAACTGGGTGAGGAGAACACCTATTTTCTTTGTGAAGGCATGCTAACTTCTATGACCATTATGGAAATTGGTAAGGCAGTTCCTTATAAAGATGTACATAAAACTATCTCAAGAGCTGCCTAAACAACTTTTGGTCATAAACTTAGAAATTAACACTATATCTTACAACAGAGACACTTGGCCAACCATATTCATTGATGCTCTATTATGATTTTTTTTTGAGATAGGCTTTATCTGTAGCTGTTATAGCCTGTCCCGGAATTAGCTCCTTTAGACCAGACTGCCTTAAACCCATAGAAATCCCTCTGCCTCTGTCTCCCGAGTGCTGGGATTAAAGGTGTGCACCATCATCGCCTAGCAATGCTCTATTCTTAATAGACATAAATCAGAAGCAAATTACCAAGCAGTCAACAGAAGAAAAAAGAAAATGTAATACCTTTATACAATGGAATATGCCTTTAAAAAAGATATGTTGAAATTAACAGGTAAATGGATGAACTGGGAAAAATCATACTGTGAGGGGTAATTCAGACCCAGTAAGATAAAATTGTGATCTAATTACTTATATGTGGCTGGGTCATGGATGTTAATTCATGGATAAATAAGCTAAAATACATAAAATCAGAGATTAAGTATAGAGTAAGGAACATGAGGAGAAGGATCTTTCTAGGAAGGGAAAGTACAATGGATAGTCACAGATGGATGTAAGTGATGGGGGCTAGATTGAGACAATTAAGCAGGAAGAAAAGGGAAGAGTAGGCAGAGCAAGGGACTATGTATAAGGAGTAGCTAAAACCAAGGTATATTGGAGCAGTCCTATAGGAATCTAATGCAGTAATAGATACTCCCTAAGTTTTTTACATATGTGAAAGTGATTTAAATAAAATTGCCATAAATGTAGGAGACAAAACCCCAACTGGACAGCTCTATCAAATGTATTAAGAGATAATCAGTTTGATGAAAAATCAATGGTAGATTGCCTGCCCATACATCTACAGGCACAAGACAGAAGAAATCTAAATTTCTGGGTAGCACTGAACCATCTAGATATCTATTCACAAAGCAAAATCTCTAGAATTTTCTTTCTGGTTGACATTCCTTTGACAGGCCTTTGATAGCTATCTATAAGATTGTCTAGTTCATTCTATGTAACTGACAAAGAATTGAGTGCCTGAGAAAAACATATTCCTAGCCACAGAGAAAGAGAAATTAGCATCCCTGAACAGAAGAATAGAAACCTAAAGGTAGAAGTTAAACAGATGCTAACTTGGGTATTTGACAGGGAGGAATCTTTGAGTCAGGTTTTACCATCTGCAATGAGCTGGAGACTGAGAAGGGGAGTTTGAAATTTTGGGGAAGGATTACCCATTTCCTATCCTCACCCCTTAATTCCCTTTGATTAAGTCTGGATATTTAGTCTTCCAACAGGGAGCAGCTATTTCATTCTGGTCTGTGGTGGAAAAGGCAGTGTAACTATTGAAATTTCCATGCCTTAAGCATGGCTCAGACCTTTGTCATCTCCCCATTTCCTCCTTTACTATTTTATATATGGTCACATTGCTATCTTGTCCCTGGTTCAGAGATTCAGGTCGAGATTGTCCACAGCTCCATTCGTATTCCAAGATATTTATGATGCCACCAGTCCTCAAAGTGTTTGATTTACCATAAACAACACAAGGTGGGAGTGTTACTATAATTCCCATTTGCCGAATTTACTGAGCACAAGCAGTGCAAATACTGGGCCATTCCAAACTCATATGATTCCAAAACTAAGGTGGAGCTATTCCCCATTATCAGTAATTCATACAAGTTCATAGATATGGAGACAGAGAATGTTTCAGAAAGGAGTCAGGTAGGCTCCAGCACATTATCTTACTGTACAAATGGAAAATGGTACACCATTGAAGCCCAGAAGCAAATATCAGTATGCCTGATTCTGAAATCTATTTCAATTACCAATTCAGTAATAGTCTCTTGTAGAAACTTCAGAGAGTCAGTCACAATCACACACTTTCTAACCCAATGGGGAAGAACCAGGTCACAAATACATTCATTATAGCTAAGTCTTCAGTGCTGGTAATTCACTCATGCTTTTCTGGGCTCCAAAGTGCTGGGCACTTACATTTCTCTGACTACCCTCCACACCAGGCATTGTTTATCTCATTGGCTGTCTGCCTTCAGAGCCTGAAAGCTTAGCAGTTTCCTTTTCTCCTGCTCCACAGTAGTGAGTGGTTTCTGCTGCATTTAATGCAGCCCTGTCTACCTTTCCTGACAGCACTTCCTTTGTGGAAAACATTTGGAGGAAGTACTTAGTGAAATCAGAAATCTGCAACAGTTTCTTAAGATCCACCTAGAAAAAAGTGGTCCATCTTTTTCTCAGCACATGCCAGAATCTGCTCAAAGCAGTGGAGACTTGTTTAATTTAAGCAGAGTAAAGAAAAAAATTTCCTGTATTCCTTTAGAAAAGCCTGTGAATCTGAGCAATCCCAAATGGGTAAGGGCACTGTGTAGGGGAGTCTTGCTGCTACAGTCCCAGTGTGGACAGCATAAGATACACTGGACCATCTACAGATCTTTTTCTCTTCCTCTGCATTTTACCAGAGCATCCTCTGGACATTTCCCCCACATAGGGGTGAGTACCTGTTTTCTTTGTCACACTAGAAAGAAGTGGAGGCAGTCTTTTCTATTGACTTATATTGAAGTGAGAGATGACTCTTTAACACCCCATGGCCTTACTGAATTCCAAATCTTATCATGTCTATGTAAAATCTAAAGTTCAAAACAGTCTCAGAAGCCAATGATTCCCACAGCATATTAAAAAACAAAAGCAAGGCTGGCAGTGGTGGTGTATGTCTTTAAACCAGGCACTCAGGAAGCAGAAGCAGTAGGATCTGAGTTTGAGGCCAACTTGGCTTACAAGAGCTAGTTCCAGGCCAGGCTCAAAAGCTACATAAAAACCCTGTATCAAACAACCCTTCCCCCCAAAAAAACCTCAAAAATATAAAACAAAAGCAGAAATGCTTAGTGCTTAATGAGGTAGAAAAGGAATCAGTTCCTTGTGGGCCCTATTTACCATATCGGTTGACTAAAGAGTGGTAGCAAAAGCCTTTGCCCTGGGTCTCAAGGTTGAAATCACCTTCCAGCCTGCTCATTCAGAACCCAAATCCCTACTCTTCATATTTTCAGTGGAGGTGGGAGATGACTGAATTTCCCATCATGCAGTTGTGGATGACTATCATTTAGTGTTGAAAGGGGATTTTAGTACCACATGGCCATGGCTATTTACAAGTTTTTTTCTGAGATTTTCAGTCATGTAGAGGACCTATAGATGAGCTCATCTCTAATCCTAGTTGGAAGAACCTAAGGTATGTAACTGGTGTGCTGGTAGGTAATTGTTTAGGGAATTTCCAAGGCCATCTTCTGCCATGGACAAAGAATTAAATGGCTAGGAAAGACAGATGAAGTTGTAGAGAAGGGGACAGTGACAGCTTTAGGCATTTAGAATTAAAGAAGACTAAATGTCTGTTGAACAGATTCTGGCTTTGGTAATTTACAGGGCCCCTGAGTGTCCCAATTCTCAGACAGCCCCTCTGTTGATGCCTAACCCTGTGATTTCTAGCTGTTTTCCCCTTGTAGACTTTTCTAGGAAGAAGAAATGACAGTCTCAGGATGCCTGTTTTTACTTTTCTTGTCTAAGCATGTTCTTTTAACCTTACTTCAATACCTTCCCTGGAAAATGTAGTTTCATCCACAATAGTTTGCATGGGCATGTTTATGCCCATTAGAGGACAGTGGTGGGCTGATCTGGAGAGGACAGTGCCGTGGGCAAGACCAAGTCATTCCGAAATCACTGCTTCCCTCCCCACACTGGCACACATTGTCATACCGTTGAAGAATATTCCCCAAGAGCTCCTCTGTGGTTGACTTCCTGTTCTTTGTCCCATTCACTACATGAGTAGTGAAGTCATGACTCTATTTCTTATTTCCTCTTTTATCCTAGTGGAGTCATTGTCAGGAGAAATACATTTCTACCACAAAAATTTAATTATTTCATGGACAGTACATACTTAGTATAGCAAAAAGACTCTGAAACTAAATATTTTCAAGTCCAACAACGTAGTCTCAGGATATACAATTTTATATGTTGTTCTCTGTTGATAGATTGTTAAAATAGTGTAAATTTTCAACTGTTAGCTTAGGGATTCTCTTAGAATTCACATTGAAGATTTCAGCACCTATATATTTACTGTTTCATTGGACAAAATATGTGGACAGCAAATGGCAGTCAATCCTTTTATTGACCATGTATGAACTCTTGCTTGTCTGATAACAAGTGTGTCTGGGTATCTGAGTAGTCCAGGAACATCAGATTCCTTATTGCTGGAATTACAAGACAATGTGAGCTGTCTGACAAGGTTGCTAGGAATGAAATTACTTTCTCTACAGGAACAACAAACACACTTACAGAAGCATTGCTGAAATTCACACTTAATTCCAATACACTAATAAATTCTTACATAGAAATGACCATTATTACAATAACAAATGTTCTAAAAGAAAAGTGTGTCTCTCAAACCATTGATTCTCTATGTAAAATAAAGTGGATTACTCACTGCCTCAATTGACTCATACAGAATTATATTAATTGATAATTTACTTTCCACTCAGAGACTAGATAGGGATATGTGACTTCACTAATTATCTCACAGTTTGCAGGGGGAGGGGACCTAGAAGTCGCTCATCTGATGAAAAAACATGGTTGCATTAGGAGTGTATTTTTTCTAGTTTCTGATATTTTCCCCTCACTTTCAGGTTTTTCTATCATGCCACTTGGTGGAGCTCACGTCTTCTGCTTTGTCTTTCCACTTCTCTGTGACTCCCAATCTGAAGTAAAAGGAGGGGCCTTTACTTCAGAAGGAAGAGGGGTATTTGCATGGAAACAGCCTGCACATAGAATCACGGAGCCAGATAAAAAGGGGGCACCCAGTTCTAGTCAGACCACTGAACTCAGGAAAGGAATCTCGGAGTCATCACCATGACTTGGACTCCATTACTCCTCATCTTCCTTCATCATTTAGCAGGTCAGTGGACTTAAATAATTCTGGGAGAGTAAATGTTGCTTGGAATGTTTGACTTAAATTCTTCCTTGTGAATAAGATTTACTTGGCTTTCCTGATTTTTATTATCTTCCTTTTACAGGGTCATGTGCCCAGGTTGTGCTAACTCAACCAAACTCTGTGTCTGGGTCTCTTGGGAGCACAGTCACCATCTCCTGCAAGCGCAGCAGTGGTAACATTGGAAACAATTATGTGCACTGGTACCAGCAGCACATTGGAAGTCCACCCACCAATGTGATCTATGGTGACAATAAAAGACCATCTGGGATTCCTGATCGGTTCTCTGGCTCCATTGACAGCTCCTCCAACTCAGCCTCGCTGACCATCACTGCTCTGCAGATTGAGGATGAGGCTGACTATTACTGCCAGTCTTCTTATAGTGGCTATAGACACAGTGCTGAGAATCATGGGGAAGTAAGACAAAAACTCCATAGAGCACCAGCTGTGAAATCGCTTCTGAAAAAGACTATTGTTATTTCATGTCTCCTACAAAAGTATTGCTATTGGGATTGACACATCATAATTTCCTCCAGGTTCAGGGCAAGATTCTACTTTCTCTTCCCTCATATGGTTGGCTGAGCTCTTTACACATATAGGGTTGATCCATGTAGTATAGAAAGGTTGAAAAGAGGAATTCTTGAAGGCAATATTATTGACATTTTGTGTCATAGACTTCATACATGTGTGATGTGGTCAGCGTTATCTGTGACCATGAGTCGCTTAGGTATTTTCATTTTTTCCCTTCTTTATGACATCACTAACTCTGTAGTGCAAAATTTCACATGGGAAATGCCACACTTGGGTGAAGCCACCATTTCAAGAGGTTGTTTGGTTAAGTAGATCCCTGTTTTGACTCTTTCTTATTTTATTAAGGCATAAGAATGAAGATTTTATCTTCCTGAGATTTTGTCCACAATTGCTAAGCAAAATAACAGTACTGAATTCAAGTGACTATTCTGATAATAAGGTCATATGTTAATGATGACAAATCCTGTATTATATAACTCTGTAGAAGACTTAACCAAGGTCTATAATGTATTGTTAAGGGCAGACCTAGTGTACATGTAAATGCTAAAACTTTCATAAAGTAGACATGCAAGTGTAATAGAGTTTTTCCATTTCATGCTATCCATCTGTAAAGCTCTGAAGAGCATGGTATTGGAATAGTGAAAAGTGACAAAGCAATCTCAGTGAAGTGCCATATGAAACCTCAAACACTGTATTAATAATAGTTTTATCACTGGATAGTATGGCTCAAGCCTTTAATCCCAGTACTTGGGAGGCAGAGGGAGGTGGATTTTTCTGAATTTAAGGCTTGCGTGGTTTTCAGATTAGATTCCTATGCAGAGAAACCTTGTCAGAAATATTGAATAGATATAGCTTGTCTATGTTCAGGTCAGAATAACCAAGTATTGATTAAATACAATGTACAACACATTTGAGCATATATTGAATGACAGTGAGAAGGGAAACAGATGGGTCAAATAATTGAGTAAACGTTTACTCATCTTCTGATTTATTTTACTAACAGAATGAAAATAGTGATTACCACAGAGAGATGGATTACTCACTCACCCAATTTCTTCGTAACACTTATTCAGTTTAATGCAATTTTCTATTATCTGAGTTATAAACCATTATAGTATATATTTTCCCGTTTATGACATCTTTCCCCTTTCTGTGATAAAGATAATGAGTTCCTAATGGAAAGAGTGAGGAAAACATAAAGAGTAAACTGAGGCAATAATGTAAAGGTTGGAATTAGAAAGGTAAAACATGTAATTAATTATGTGCAAACATGTCTTCTGCTGAAACCATGGCAGTGAGGAAAAAGTAGACAGATCAGGTGAGGATCAGTATGGAGGGGAACAACTTGGAGAAAAACTGTTTGTGTTAAGAGAGAAAAGGACACACCGAAGATGGCTCCTGTGTCAGGGATTTCCATGAACTTTCACAGGGCAGCATGAATGGACAGTAGAATCCTTTTTCTTTCACAAATGTTTGTGCCCTTTCACGTAGTGTATAGATGTGCAGAATTGAGACAACATCTTAGTGGATTTTTTCTTTCATGATATGACCTATACTTTCCACATCCTTTGAATAACTTCAGTATGAAGACTATTTTGCTTGGTATTATGATAGCTATACCAGCTTTTTTCTTAGATCCATCTGATTGAAAAATCTTTATCCAACCCTTTGTGTTACATAACATCTGTCTTTGAGCTTGAGGTGTGTTTCTTTTTTTTAAAATGCAAGTAGAAAAAAGCTTTATTTAAGACAAAAGCCAGCAACAGCAAAGGTTTACAGTTTATCAAACAGCTGAGTATAATTTCTTTCCTTAATTTATGTCTGACACTTTTTTCTTTTTTTCCCAACCATTTATTTATTTATTTATTTATTTATTAAAGATTTCTGCCTCCTCCCCGCCACCGCCTCCCATTTCCCTCCCCCTCCCTCGATCAAGTCCCCCTGCCTCATCAGCTCGAAGAGCAATCAGGGTTCCCTGACCTGTGGGAAGTCCAAGAACCACCCACCTCCATCCAGGCCTAGTAAGGTGAGCATTCAAACTGCCTAGGTTCTCCCAAAGCCAGTATTGAAAACAGCTTGGTATTGGCATAAAAACAGAGAAGTCGACCAATGGAATCGTATAGAAGACCCGGATTTTAACCCACAAACCTATGAACACCTGATTTTTGATAAAGGAGCTAAAAGTATACAATGGAAAAAAGAGTGTATCTTCAACAAATTGTGCTGGCGTAACTGGATGCCAACCTGTAGAATAATGATAATAAATCCATATCTATCACCATGCACTAAACTCAAGTCCAAATGGATTAAAGACCTCAATATCAGTCTGAACACACTGAACGTGATAGAAGAGAAAGTGGGAAGTACTCTACAGCACATGGGCGCAGGAGACCACTTCCTACATATAACCCCAGCAGCACAGACATTGAGGTGTGTTTCTTGTACACAGCAGAATTGTGGATCCTCTTTCCATATACATTCTGTTAACCTGTGATTTTTTATTGGCAAATTGTGTCTATTGATATTGAGAACTATTAATGAACGGTAATTCTTAATTTTCTTGCTTTGTTACTGGTAGTAGTAGTGGTAGTAATGTGCGTGTGCGTGTGTTTGTCTGCCCCTTCGTTGAGTTTTGCTGGTATGAGATTATTTACTCTCTATGTGTTTTTTTTTTATGTTACTAACTTTTTTGGATTGAAGTTTCTCTTCTTTTTCCTTCTGTAGTGCTGTATTTGTGATTAGACTTTGTTTAAATTTGACTTTGTCATGAAATATCTTGCTTTCTCCATATGTTTTGATTGATAGACAGTTCTGTTAGGTACAGTAGCCTGGGCTAGCATCTGTGGTTTCTTAGAGAATGTAAGAAATCAATCCATGGCCTTCAGACTTTTGGGGTCTCTGATTTTCATATATCTGACTTTATATATTACTTAACTTTTTTCCATTGTAGTTTTTTAAATAGTTTTTTTTTCTTTCTGTGTGTTTAGTTTTGAACATTCATGTTAAATAGTGATTTTCCTTTCTGACCTAATCACTTTGGTGTTCTATAAATTTCTTGTACCTACATAGGCAGGTCCTTCTTTAAGTTAGAAATTTTTTCTTCTGTGAATTTGTTAGTATGTTTTATGAGTTTTTGAGCTGGGATTTTTCTTCATCTATTTCTATGATTCTTAGGTTTGCTCTTCTCATAGTCTCCCTGAATTTTTTTTTTGTGCTAGGAAGTTTTTTAGATTTTGCATTTTCATTTACTGATCATTCTCTTCTATTGTATCTTCAATGCCCGAAATTTTCTTTCCAACTCTCGAATTCTGTTGCTGGTGATTGCATCTGTTTGATTTTCTAGATATTTCATCCCTAGAATTTCCTCACTTTGTGTTTGTTTTTATTCCGTTTATTTCTATTTTCAGATCTTGAAGAGTTCTCTTAGCCTGTCAGTTTTTCTCTTTTTTGGGGGGGAGGGGTAATTCTTTAAGAGATTTATTGATTTCGTCCATTTGGTTGATTGTGGTTTTCTATACTGGTATCTATCTGCTACAAAGTGGTGTCTATGATGTCTATAAGAACTACACTTACCTGTGGATATAAGAACTAATATTTATGATAACGTTAGGGATAATTCTTGCTTAGTAAAGTATATTGCTAGGTTTTCCTTCAAGATCCATGACTTCTTTAGGCCTAGGTAGGTGGCTAGGTTTTCTCTGTCAGGAATGATTTCCAACTTATTTACTGCATACCTACAAAGTATGTATGCTACTACTGTGCCTCTAGAGTTATTGTGAAATGCTGGTCACTATTACCATTCATAAGTGTAATACTTATATAGAACTAATAATTGTTTCCATCCTTTGGAAGTTTGCAAGGTACCTTCCAGCAGCAAAAATGCTAATCTGCAAGGAGAAGGCTTTTACATCAGTTCCATCTTAGGGACTTCTGAACCCTGTCTGAGTTCATGGTTTCCTCAGCAATAAAGACTTACTTCCACCTCTGTTGGGCTACCAAGAGCAATAGCAATTTCCAATAATGTTTTGTGAGTCTCCTAGATGACTTTCACCAATGATTGTCTTTGTATCTTTGTGGCAGCATTGCCAGTTCAGTTATATTATACAAATATAACACAATTGTATAATTATTCACAAATTTAATTTTATTTGGGTATTTTTAGCAGATAGTAAATAGTTTAATTCATTAAACAAAGGACTAATCTCCAAAAAACATAAGAACTCAAGACACCAGTCATAAAAGTACCAACTAATCCAATGAATAGGTAGAATACAGATCTAAGGAGAGAATACTCAACAGAAGAATCTCAAATTGCTGAAAGACATGTGAGCAATCGTTCAACATCCTTAACCATCAGTGAAATTCAAATAAAGAAAAAGCTCTGAAATATCATCTTCCACCTGTCAAAATAGAGAAGAATAAAAACATAGACAACAGTTTATGCTTGAGAGGATATGGAGTAATTAGAACACTTCTCCATTGCTGGTGGGTGTACAAACTTGTAAACTATGGAAATCAGTATGCCAGTTTCTCAGAAAATTGGGACTCTTCTACCTCGAGGTCAAGCAGTACCAGTCGTGGGCATATACCGAAAGGAAGCACACTCATAACACAAGGACATTTGCTGAACTCTGTTCAAAATGGTATTATTTGTAAGAGTCAGAAACTGGAAACAACCTAAATGTCCCTCATCCAAAGAATGGATAAAGAAAATGTAGGATTATGGCACAACGGAATATTAAGTGGAAGTAAAAACAGTGACATCTTGAAATTTGCAGACAAGTAGATGTAACTTAAAAAAAGTAAACCATCTTGAGTGAGATAACCCTGACCTAGAAAGATATACATGGTATGTACTCACTCATGAGCAGATATTAGAGTAAAGCAAAGGATAAACAAATTGCAATCCACAGCCCCAGAAAAGCTATGTAAAAAGGAAGACACTAAGAGGAACACAAAATGAGGGCCTTAGGAAGGGAAATAGTCAAGATCTCATGGGTAAACGAGGCAGGGGTAGAAGGCAGGGGATGGGCGATGGGAACCGGAGAGATCAAAATGACCAAGTTGAGACCAAGAGAGGGAGAGGAATGAATGAGATATCATGAGCCATTACAGGTTTAGAGAGAAATCTGGTGCTAGGGAAACTCCAAAGGATTCACAAGGACGACTCCAGCCGACTCCTAGCAATAGTGGAAAGGAAGCCTTAACTGGCCTTTCCCTGTAATCGCATTAGTAACCACCCTAACTCCCATCATAGAATCTACATTAGCTAACTGATCGAAGAAGATGCAGTGATCCACAGCCAAGCACTGGGCTGAGCTCCTGGAGTTCAGGAGACCCACAGAGACAGCTGACCTGTGCTAGTGGTAGTTCACAGAATCTGGACTGACACCTGGGGAAACTGCATGGGACCAAACTAGGCCTTCTGAATTTGGCTTTGGTATCATGGCTTAATCTGTTGTGGGGGAAGGGGTGTCCTGTCAGTGGTACCAGAAATTACCCCAAGGTTCATTAACTGGCATTTTGGTGTCCATTCCCTATGTTGGGTTGTTTTCCCCATCGAGCATTATGCATTTAGAATTGGAGAAGACCAAATGTCTGTTGAACAGATTCTGCCTTTGGTAATTTATAGGGCCCCTGAATGTCCCTATTATCAGACTGCTTCTGTGTTGATGCCCAACCCTGTGATTTCTCACTGTTTCCCATTGAAGACTTTTCTAGGAAGAAGGCATGACAGTCTCAAAAAGCCTGCTTTTACTTTTCCATCTAAGCATGTTCTTTTAACATTACTTCAATACCTTCCCTGGAAAATGTAGTTTCATCCACAAATACTTCGCATAGATATGTTTATGCCCATTAGAGGACAGAGGTGGGCTGATTATGCCAGGACAGTGCTGTTGGCAAGACCAAGTCATTCAGAAACTACTACTTCCCTCCCCACACTTGCATACATAGTGATGCTATTGAAGAATATTCCCCAAGAGCTCCTCTGTGGTCTCATTCACTACCTAAGTAGTGAACTCATAACTCCATTTCATATTTCCTTTTTTATTCTATTGGAGTCATTGTCAGAAGAAATACATTTCTATCAACAAAAAATTTAATGATTTTATGGACAGAACATACTTAGTAAAGCAAAAAGAATCAGAAACTAAATATTTTCAAGTTCAACAACAAAGTCTCAGCATATACAATTTTATATGTTGTTCTCTGTTGATAGATTGTTAAAACAGTATAAATTTTCAACTGTTAGACTAGGGATTCTTTTAGAATTCACGTTGAAAATATCATCAGCTATTAATTCACTGTTTTATTGGACTTAATATGTGGACAGCAGATGGTAGTCAGTCGTTTTATTGACCATGTATGCACTCTTTCTTGTGTGATAACAAGTGTGTCTGGGTATCTGAGTAGGCCAGAAGTGTCTGATTCTTTAGTGTTGGAATTACAGGATGGTGTGAGTTGTCTGGCAAGGTTGCTAGGAATGAAATTTCTTTCTCTACAGGAACAACAAACACAGGAACAACAAGCACTGCTGAAATTCACTCTTAACTCCAATACACTAAAAAATTCTTATATAGAAATGACCAATATACAATAACAAGTGATCGGGAAAAAAAGGTGTGCCTCTCAAACCATTGATTCTCTATGCAAAATAAAGTGGTTTACTCACTTCCTCAGTTGACATATACAGGATAATATTAATGGATAATTTACTTTCCACTCGGAGTCCAGATAGGGATATATGATTAACCAAATTATCTCACAGTTTGCAGGGGTAAGGGACCTAGTAGTTGCTCACCTGATGGAGTGTTGTTTTTCTAGTTTCTGACATTTTCCCTTCACTTTTGGGTTCTTCTATCCTGCCACTTGGTGGAGCTCACGTCCTCTGCATGTGTAGTCTTTCCACTTCTCTGTGACACCCAATCTGAAGTAAAAGGAGGAGCCTGTACATCCCAAGGAAGAGGGGTATTTGCATGGAGCCAGGCTGCACATAGAATCACAGAGTCAGATAAAAGGGGCACCCAGCGTAAGTTAGAACAATGAACTCAGAAAGAAGAATCTGAGTGTCTTCACCATGACTTGGACTCCACTACTCCTCATTTTCCTTCATCAATTAACAGGTCAGTGGACTGTTAAATTCTGGGAGAGTAAATGTTGCTTGGAATGTTTGGCTTAGATTCTTCCTTGTGAATGAGATTTCCTTGATTTTATCGATTTTTATTATCTTTTTTTAACAGGGTCATGTGCCCAGTTTGTCCTAACTCAACCAAGCTCTGTGTCTGGGTCTCTTGGGAGCACAGTCACCATCACCTGCAAGCGCAGCAGTGGTAACATTGGAAGCAGCTATGTGCACTGGTACCAGCAGCACATTGGAAGTCCACCTACCAATGTGATCTATGGTGACAATAAAAGACCATCTGGGATTCCTGATCGGTTCTCTGGCTCCATTGACAGCTCCTCCAACTCAGCCTCGCTGACCATCACTGCTCTGCAGATTGAGGATGAGGCTGACTATTACTGCCAGTCTTCTTATAGTAGTGGCTATAGACACAGTGCTGAGAATCATGGGGAAGTAAGACAAGAACTCCATAGAGCACCAGCTGTGAAATCACGTGTAGAAAAACTATTGTTTCATGTGTCCTAAAAAGTAGTGCTATTGGAATTGCCACATCACATCATAATTTCCTCTAGGTTCAGTGCAAGATTCTACTTTCTCCTCCTCATATGGGTAGCTGAGCTCTTTACACATTTAGGGTTGATCCATGGAGTATGAAAGGTTGAAAACAGGAATTTTTGAGGGCAATATTACTGACATTTTGTGTCATAGACTTCCTACATGTTTGATGAGCTTAGCATCATCTGTGACCATGAGTCACTTATGTATTTTCCTGTTTTCCCTTCTTTATGACATCACTAACTCTCTGTAGTGCAAAATTTCACATGGGAAATGCCACAGTTGGCCACTGTTTCAAGAGGTTGTTCGGTTAAGTAGACCCTTGTTTTGATTCTTTCTTATTTCATTAAGGCATAAAAATGAGGATTTTATCACCCAGAGATTTTGTTCACAATTGCTAAACAAAATAACAGTACTGAATTCAAGTGACTATTCTGATAATAAGGTCATATGTTAATGATGACAAATCCTGTATTATATAACTTTGTAGAAGACTTAACCAAGAGCTATAATGTATTGCTAAGGGAAGACCTAGTGTACATGTAAATGCTAACACCTTCATATAGTAGACATGCAAGTGTAATGGAGTTCTTCCATTTCATGCTATCCATCTGTAAAGCTCTGAAGAGCATGGTATTGGAATAGTGAAAAGTGACAAAGCAATCTCAGTGAAGGGCCATATGAAACCTCAAACACTGTATTAATAATAGTTTTATCACTGGATAGTATGGCTCAAGCCTTTAATCCCAGCACTTTAGAGGCAGAGGGAGGTGGATTTCTCTGAATTCAAGTCTTGCGTTGTCTTCAGATTAAGGTCCTATGCAGAGATACCTTGTTAGAAAAACTGAATAGATATAGCTTGTCTATGTTCAGGTCAGAATAACCAAGTATTGATTAAATACAATGTGCACCACATTTGAGCATATATTGAATGACAGTGAGAAGGGAAACAGATGGGTCAAATAATTGAGTAAACTTTTACTCATCTTCTGATTTATTTTACTAACAGAATGAAAATAGTGATTACCACAGAGAGATGGATTACTCACTCACCCAATTTCTTCGTAACACTTTTTCAGTTTAATGCAATTTTCTATTTTCTGAATTATAAACCATTATAGTATATATTTTCCCGTTTCTGACATCTTTCCCCTTTCTGTGATAAAGATAATGAGTTCCTGATGGAAAGAGTGAGGAAAACATTAAGAGTAAACTGAGGCAATAATGTAAAGGTTGGAATTAGAAAAATAAAACATTTAATTAATAAAATGGGAGGAGACAGCTCTCAGTCTCATTCTGAGGCTTCCTGGAGGTAGGATCACCATTTATGAACTGAGGAGCAGATAAAAGCCAGAGGCTAGCTTCTTTGCTTTTCTGGTCTTCATGTTGAACCCCAATATCTGTCTCTGAGGTTTTATTAATTGTGCATCAGAGTTGAGAATGACAAAGGTCAAACAGGTGAAGCACAGCACGAAACCTCTGTAGATGAGAATATGATTCTTGAAAATGCTACAATTTACAGATAAGAAATTTGTTGAGCTGGGTGGTGGTGTTGCAGGCTTTAATCCCAGCACTCTGGAAGCAGAGGCAGGTAGATCTCTGTGAGTTCGAGGGCAGCCTGGTATTCCAAGATAGGCTCTAAAGCTACAGAAAAACCCTTTCTTGAAAAACACACAAAAAAATCTCTATTATTATAGGACCTGTTATTATAGGACTGGCAAAACTTGCAAACTCCAATGACAGCTCCAGATTTGACAGCTGTTTAGTCAAAAGTGTGCATTCCCTTCTGTGTGAGACATGGCCCCTAGATGCACAGATGTGTTCAGTTTATTTTGCCATTGTTTAAGAAAGCCTCTGCTTAGCCTGCAAATGACATGTTCTCTGCTGCAAAATTGTGATTTAAAGGCATGTGTCACATAACTTGTGCTCTATTCCCTCAGTGCTTTTGATGTTTGTGGCAACATAGGGATAATGTGCAGTGGTCTTGCCTTCTTGTGTGTACATCATTAAAATGGACACAGGATTCTATATCGTCTGTGAGCAGATTTTTTATTTGCTATGCAGAGATTAGAAGCCTTGCCCTCTCAGAATGTTTAACTGGAAGCTGTTAGGCTATGATAGGAGCATTTTTCATAACATAATGCTGTACCTCACCTGCCCAAGGTTTGACAGGCCTCCTGGAACAGGAAAGGCGATATCACTGAATAAATCATCCTTGGAACCAGAAACTGAAGCACAGGGCTGCCATTGAGATAGTGCCTATTCCTATGTGATTGCAGTGGATTTTATGGTTTTTTTCTTTAGGTCCCATGGAGCAAAGTGCAAACACATTGAGTGATTTTCTCTGGAACTTTTGGGACTGTATGTCTGTCTGTGTTTATAATCATTCATTTAGTTTTGCATAGAGCACACATCCTCAGATCTAATAAGATGAAAATTCTAAATTGAGGGAGAGTAACCTTATGGCAGACCACTGTAAACATGGATACCATGTTAAGCTGGCTGGTAGGAATTTCAGAGCAATTCAATTATTTTTTCTAATTGATGAGTTGTGTCCAAGTATGTTACTCTTCCCTTCCCTCCCTCCCTTCCTTTCTTTCTGTCTCTCTCAGTTTGTGTGTATGTGTGTGGGGTACTGTGTGTGCACATGCTTGTGTGTGTTCACCTGTGGATCAATTTCTTGTAGTTGCCTTTTAAATAATTCTATTGAATATTCATTCTTCTCTCATACAATGCATCCTGACCACATTTTCCCCTCCCCCCCACTTTTCTCCAGCTGTGGACCTCTGCCCATGACTTTCCCTCTGTCCCAGATCCATTTTCCCTCCATGTCTTTTTATGAAAAGAGTAGTCTTCCAAGAGTCAATTACCAAAAAGGACAAAGCGAGATACAATAAGATAAGGCAACGGCTTCCTATTGAGTCTGGACAAGGCATCCATGTAGGAGGAAGCGTCTCAAGAGCAGGCAAAAGAGTCATAGAAATACCTGATTCCATTGTTGGGGATCACATAAAAACACCAAAGAGCTGTACCATATAGGCAGAAGACTCAGTGAAGACCTGTGCAGGCTCCTTGCTTGCTGCTTCTGAGATCATGTAAGCAATGGTTAGTTGATTTGGTGCACCATGGTCTTCTGGTATCCTTCATTTCTCCTGATTCCTATAAATTTTCTTCCCCCTTTCTTGTCAAGTTCTTCATCTCTGAAGGGAGGGAATGATTGAAACCTCCAATTTATAATCTTTTGCCACTCTGGATCTCTGAACCCTCTCACAACTGTTTCCAGAGGAATCCTTTCTGATGATAACCAGACAAAGCACTGATCCATAAGTATAGCAGACTGTCATAAAAATAATTTAATTGATTTTTCAAGTTGTATTTGGTTCTACTCTAGGTGTCTTGGCTATCTAGTCTCATGTTTCTCAAAGTGTAGGGTCTGGGCTACCTTTTGTGGTGTGGGTCTCAAAATAAACCAAACATTACTTGGCTACTCCAATTTCTGCAAAAGATGGACAGTTCAGACTCTGAATCCCCCATGACCAGGAGTACAAAATAGGTCACACTCACAGAATCCAGCAAATTTCTATTGCACTAGGTTTCCACCCCTACAATGTTCCCCAATTCCAGCTGCTTTCCTCTGAATTGTCATTCTCCACAAACTACTGATTCTCTCCTGCTCATGTCTTCACCTTCCCTCAGTCCACTCACAAAATTTATTCTATTTGCCCTTCCCAGGGAGTTCCAAACAGCCCTCCTAGATCCTTCCTCTGTACCTAACCTTTCTGGGTATGACTTGTAACTTATCAATTACTTAACTGCTAGTATCCAATCACAAGTGAACATATATCGTATTTGTCTTTCCGAGTCTGGGCTACCTCGCTCAGGATGATGTTGTATAAAGTTCCATCCATTTGCCTGAGTATTTCATGATGTCACTTTTTAAAGTTTAGTAATGTTACTTTTTGTAAATGTACAACATTTTAATCCATTCTTCAGTTGAGGGTTGTGTCCAATTTCTGGCTCTTATGAAGACAGCCACAATGAACGTATTTATTCAAGTATCCTTGTGATAAGATTGAGCATACTTTGGATAGATGCTAAAAAATAGTATATATGGGACTTGAGATGGTTCTGTTTAAAATTTTCTGAGGAGACTCCATATTAATTTCTGTAGTGGCTGTACAAGTTTGCACACCCACTAGAAATGGAGGAATGTTCCTCTTGCTCCAATCCTCAGAAGCATGAGCTGCCACTGATCTTAGCCATGCTGACAGGCATAAGATATAATCTCAAAGTAGTTTTGATTTGTATTTACCTGCTGACTAACTATAATGAATATTTTAACTGTTTCTTGGCCATTTGTGATTCCTCTACTTACAATTTTTTCTTTACATCTCTACCCCATTTTCTTAATAAGATCATTTTGGTTTTTTACATCTAATTTCCTGAGTTCTTTATGTATTTTGGATATTAGATCTCTATCAGTCATGGGGTTAATAAAAAAAAATCTTTTCTTATCTCATATGCTGCCTCTTTATCCAATTGACAGTGTCCTATGCCTTACAGAACTTTTCAGTTTTTTGAGGTCTCATTTATTAATTGTTGATCTTAGAGCTATTGGTATTTGTCCTGAAATTATCTCCTATGCCAAAAGAGTTCAAGACTATTCCCCACTTTTTTTTCTCTCAGGTTCAGTGTGTTTGGTTTTATGTTGAGGTCTTTGTTCCACTTGGCCTATAGTTTTATGAAGCATGCTAAATATTTATCTATTTGCATTCTTCTACATGCAACCACTCAGTTTAATCAGCACCATTTTTCAAAGATGCTGTCTTGTTCCAGGCATGTATTTTTTGCTTCTTTATCAAAATTAAGGCATCCATAAGTGAATTTATGTCTGAGTCTTCAATTAAATTCTATTGATCAAATAGTCTGCTTTTATTCAAATATCATGTGTTTTTATCATTGTAGCTGGTAATACACCTTTAAATCAGCAATGGTAATATCTCCAGCAGTTCTCTTGTTGTTAAGTATAGTTTTAGGTATTTTTGATAGTTTTGTTTTTCTATATGAAGTTGAGAATTGTCGCTCCAATGTCTATAAAGGTTGTGTTGGAATTTTAATGGGGATTAAATTATGTTTCTACATTGATTTTTGTAGGGTGGCCATTTTTGTTAATTCTGCTCATCCATTAGCATAAGAGATCTTTCCTTCTCCTGATATCTTCTTCACTCTCTTTCTTCAATGAACTTATGAATGATCACAGGGAACACAGATACCACATATCTTATGATCTATTGGAGCCACAGTTCCTTTCTGGCTATTTGTTGACACCTTTCCAAGCATGTTCATTCTTTCTCTCTCTCCTCTGTCTCTTTGTCTATGTGTGTGTAGGTGTCTCTCTGTGTGTTTGTCTATCTGTGTGTGCAGTTGCAATTGTGTCTGTGTGTATATGTACATTCATTTGATGTATGAGCATGTGGAAGCACCAGAGAAATCTCCCTGCTTGTTACTCTGACATTCACCTTGATTTGGAAGAAAGACTCTCATGTATATCAAGGTCTCAGTGATTGAGCTACGCTATCTGACAGGACTTGAAACTCAAGAAGCAACATTTTCCACTTTGTCAGTGCTGGGCTTTCAAACATATGTCACCATAGGTGTTTCTTAAAAGAAGGGGAAATGGATGTAAAGAACTTGCAGACCCTTGCAAGCGCCTTGCATCTTTTCTTTGTTTTTTTGTTTCCATATTTCTACCAGTTTCTTGGATTCTTCCTGTGTCTCCCAGTTTTCTGAGACCACTGGACACCTAAACCAAGGATGTCTACACTGAGCTACCTCTTCTGGACTCTGCTTTTTTGTTGATCTGTAAATATTTTTCTCTCGGATTGGCAGCTGTGTATGCCTGGGGTGCTCCTTTTCAGTTGCCCTTCACAGAAAATGTCTAGTTTTATTCCCATCAATCAAAGCTCTGTGACTTTATGATCCTAAGACTATTATGCTTTTCTTAGCTTCTTCCTACACACTCATTAATTTGGTCAAGAAGCCAATTTCAAGATTTTACAACATGGGTGTCTATTAGAGTAGCTGGTTTGGTTATAAAAGTCATCAATAACCAATGGTTTGTGGATCACTGGCAGAAGTATGTTCTTGCCTGGTGATGTAATTAAGCTGCTGTAGCCTCAAACATCTTTGAATGCATGGAGTTGGCTTTGGCACAGAGCTTGTCAGACCATCACAGTGAAGATTTTTTTTTTTTTGTTTTTTGAGACAGGGTTTCTCTGTGGCTTTGGAGCCTGTCCTGGAACTAGCTCTTGTAGACCAGGCTGGTCTCGAACTCACAGAGATCTGCCTGCCTCTGCCTCCCGAGTGCTGGGATTAAAGGCGTGTGCCACCATCGCCCGTCTCAGGGAAGACCTTTGAAACACAGGGAAGACCTTTGCACCAGCAGTTCAAGCTGCCTCACAGAACAGAAGGGGAACTCTTATTAATGAACTAATGGGGGAAATTTTCACTCTGAACTGTGCTCTGTGCCAACCAGGTTCACTATCCTGAAATCCTGTTTGTGTTGCCTGTTTACTTATGACTAATCAGTTATCTAGAGAGGATGGGGGTCTCAAGGGAATGTCTGAGGTTGATGAAGTGCTTAGAAAATGTTTAGTGCAGTCCTCCTGTTCTGCATCTTAGGAACATGAAGTTGAGTGCTGAATTGTATGCCTTCCACCTTGTTCCTGTGTTTCCAGGTGAGGAACCAGCCCTGGATCTCCATCTACTTGCCTGGGAGGATACACTGAATTTCAAAGGGTTCCAACAGCCAAATAGAAAAGATGAAACCAATAGAATGATAGGTATAAGGAGCTGAGATCCCTCGTTACACACTCTGGTTCCCACCATTTGCTTATATACCACCTGAGTCATGACCACAAGAGCAGGGAAACCCTGTACATTTGAGCCTTAAAATGACCATTATGTCAGTGATGTGGGAGTGTCATATATCAATCTGTTGATTTCATTGGTTAAGTAATAAAGAAACTGCCTTGGCCCATCTGATAGGGGAGAATTTAGATAGGTGGAGTAAACAGAACAGAATGCTGGGAGAAAGAGGAAGTGCGCTAAGAGGCCATGCTCCTCTCTCCCGGGCAGATGCCATGAAGCAAGCTGCCAGGTCAGACATGCTGAATCTTTCCTGGTAAGACTGATGCTACACAGATTATTAGAGATGGGTTGATCGGGATATGAGAATTAGCCAGTAAGGGCTAGAGCTAATGGGCCAAGTAGTGTTTAAAAGAATACAATTTGTGTGTTGTTATTTTGGGTGTAAAGCTAGCTGTGCGGGAGCTGGGCAGGACGAAAAGCAAGCCTACAGCTCCTACTACATGTCAGGATTCCACTCTGTGTTCCAAGGCAGTCAGATGGTTCCATTTCTGCAAACCAAAAATCACCAGATGGAAGGTATGCAGGCCTCACCTGAGATGAAGTGGTTCTAGACCTGGGGCTGGGAAGGTAGGTAAGGAGTTGTCTGCCTTATTCTCTGAATACTAACCTGAGGATGTGATTGTCAAATACATTGAGACCAAAGCTGCCATATTCTCACTACAGCTGGGTTCAGGTCCAGAGATGTGGCAGGAGCAACTGATAACAAAGAAATGTCTGACCACCAAATGAGTTTCACACAACTGACCATCCCTGAATAGCTGGAGTCATCTTTATTTATACTTCAAAACAAGGATGTTTTTCTTTCTCTCCAGGATTAACATACAGCTAAGTCTTCAGTGTTGGTAATTCACTCATGCTTTTTAGGGCTCCACAGTGCTTGGGCACTTACATTTCTCTGACTACCCTAAACACCATGCATTGTTTATCTCATTGGCTGTCTGCCTTCAGAGCCTGAGAGCCTAGCAGTTTCCTTTTCTCCTGCTCCACAGTAGTGAGTGTTTTCTGCTGCATTTAATGCAGCCCTGTCTACCTTTCCTGACAGCACTTCCTTTGTGGAAAACATTAGGAGGAAGTGCTTAGTGAAATCAGAAATCTGCAACAGTTTCTTAAGATCCACCTAGAGAAAAGTGGTCCATCTTTTTCTAAGCACATGCCAGAATCTGCTCAAAGCAGTAGAGACTTGTTTAATTTAAGCACGGTTAAGAAAAAAAAATTTCCTGTATTCCTTTAGAAAGGCCTAGGAATCTGAGCAATCCTAATTGGGTAAGGGAGTGTAGTGAAGTCTTTCTGACTACAGTCCCATTGTGGACAGAAAAAGATACACTGGACCACGTCCAGAACTTTTTGTCTTCTACATTTTACCAGAGCATCCTCTGGACATTTTCCCCACATAGGGGTGAGTACCTGTTTTCTTTGTCACACTAGAAAGAAGTGGAGGCATTCTTTTCAATTGAATTTTATTGAAGTGCGAGGAGACTCTTTAACACCCCATGACCTTACTGAATTCCAAGTCTTATCATGTCTATGTAAAATCTAAAGTTCAAAACACTCTCAGAAGCCAATGATTCCCACAGCATATTAAAAAACAAAAGCAAGGCTGGCAGTGGCGGTGTATGTCTTTAAACCCAGCACTCAGGAAGCAGAAGCAGTAGGATCTCTGAGTTTGAGACTTGGTTTACAACTTGGTTTAAAAGAGTTAGTTCTAGGCCAGGCTCCAAAGCTACATAAAAACTCTGTATTAAACAGCCCTCCCCCCAGAAAACCTCAAAAATTTAAAAACAAAAGGAGAAATGCTTAGTGCTTAATGAGGTAGAAAAGGAATCAGTTCCTTGTGGGCCCTATTTACCATATCCGTTGGCTGAAGCGTGGTAGCACCAGCCTTTGCCCTGGGTCTCAAGGTTGAAATCACCTTCAATCCTGCTCAATCAGAGCCCAAATCCCTACTCTTCATATTTTCAGTGGAGGTGGGAGATGACTGAATTTCCCATCATGCAGTTGTGGATGACTATCATTTAGTGTTGAAAGGGGATTTTAGTACCACATGGTCATGGCTATTTACAAGTACTTTTCTGAGGATTTCAGTCATGTAGAGGACCTAGAGATGAGGTCATCTCCAATCCTGGTTGAGACAACCCAAGGCATATAACTAGTGTGCTGGTAGGTAATTGTTTAGAAAATTCCAAGGTCATCCTCTGGCATGGACAAAGAATTAAATGGCTAGGAAATAAAGATGAAGTTGTAGAGAAGGGAACAGTGACAGATTTATGCATTTAGAATTATAGAAGACTAAATGTCTGTTGAATAGATTCTGTCTTTGGTAATTTACTGGGCCCCTGAGTGTCTCTATTCTCAGACTGCTTCTGTGTTGATGTCCAACCCTGTGATTTCTAGCTGTTTCCCCTTGAAGACTTTTCTAGGATGAAGAAATGACAGTCTCAGGAAGCCTGCCTTTACTTTTCTTGTCTAAACATGTTCCTTTAACCTTACTTCAATACCTTCCCTGGAAAATGTAGTTTCATCCACACATACTTCGCAGGGACATGTTTATGCCCATTAGAGGACAGTGGTGGGCTGATCTGGAGAGGACAGTGCCGTGGGCAAGACCAAGTCATTCCGAAATCACTGCTTCCCTCCCCACACTGGCACACATTGTCATACCGTTGAAGAATATTCCCCAAGAGCTCCTCTGTGGTTGACTTCCTGTTCTTTGTCCCATTCACTACATGAGTTGTGAACTCATGACTCTATTTCTTATTTCCTCTGTTATCCTAGTGGAGTCATTGTCAGGAGAAATACATTTCTACCACAAAAATTTAATTATTTCATGGACAGTACATACTTAGATAGCAAAAAGACTCTGAAACTAAATATTTTCAAGTTCAACAACATAGTCTCAGGATATACAATTTTATATGTTGTTCTCTGTTGATAGATTGTTAAAACAGTATAAATTTTCAACTGTTAGACTAGGGATTCTCTTAGAATTCACGTTGAAGATTTCAGCACCTATATATTTACTGTTTCATTGGACCTAATATGTGGACAGCAGATGGCAGCGTATTGTTTTGTTGACCATGTATGCACTCTTGCTTGTATGGTAACAAGTGTGTCTGGTTACCTGGGAAGGCCAGAAGAAGCATCTGATCTCTTAGTGCTGGAATTACAGGAGGGTGTGAGCTGTCTGACATGGTTGCTAGAAATGAAATTACTTCTCTACAGGAACAACAAACACACAGCAAGCACTGCTGAACTCTACTCTTAACTCCAATACATTTATAAATTCTTACATAGAAATGACCATTATTAAATAACAACTTTTCTTTAAAAATGGATGTGCATACAAAATAAAGTGGTTTACTCATTGCCTCATTTGCCCTATACAGGATTATACTCATGAATAATTTACTTTCTACAGAATCCAGATAGGGATATGTGACTTCCCAAATTATCTCACAGTTTGCAGGGGTAAGGGACCTCGAAGGGGCTCACCTGATGGAGTGTTGTTTTTCTAGTTACTGACATTTTTCCTTCACTTTCAGGTTCTTCTATCCTGCCACTTGGTGGAGCTCATGTTCTCTGCATGTGTAGTCTTTCCACTTCCCTATCTCACTCAATCTGAAATCAAAGGAGGGGCCTGTACATCTCAAAGAAAAGGGGTTTTTGCATGGAGCCAGCCTGCACTTAGAATCACAGAACCAGATAAAAAGGGGCATTGAGCTTTAGTCAGTCCATTGAACTCAGGAAGAAGATTCTGGGTGTCTTCACAATGACTTGGACTCCACTACTCCTCATTTTCCTTCATCAATTAACAGGTCAGTGGACTTAAATAATTCTGGGAGAGTAACTGTTGCTTTGAATGTTTGGCTTATATTCTTCCTTGTGAATGAGCTTTCCTTGCCCTTACTGATTTTTATTATCTTTCTTTTATAGGATCATGTGCCCAGTTTGTGCTAACTCAGCCAAACTCTGTGTCTGGGTCTCTTGGGAGCACAGTCACCATCACCTGCAAGCGCAGCAGTGGTAACATTGGAAGCTACTATGTGCACTGGTACCAGCAGCACATTGGAAGTCCACCCACCAATGTGATCTATTATAACAATCAAAGACCATCTGGGATTCCTGATCGGTTCTCTGGCTCCATTGACAGCTCCTCCAACTCAGCCTCGCTGACCATCACTGCTCTGCAGATTGAGGATGAGGCTGATTACTACTGCCAGTCTTATGATAATAGCTATCCTCACAGTGGTGAGAATCATGGGGAAGTAAGACAAAATCTCCATAGAGGACCACCTGTGAAATTACTTGTAAAAAAGACTATTGTTATTTTATGTCTCCTACAAATGTACTGCTATTGGAATTGCCAAATTATAATTTCCTCTAGGTTCAGTGCAAGATTCTACTTTCTCCTCCCTCATATGGATGCCTGAGCTCTTTACACATTTAGGGTTGAACCATAGAGTAGGAATGATTGAAAACAGGAATTCTGGAGGGCAATACTACTGACATTTTGTGACAGAGACTTCTTTACATGTGTGATGTGTTTAGCACCATCTGTGACCATGAGTCATTTGCAGGTTCTCATGTTTTTCCTCAATTATGACATCACTCACTCTGTGTAATGCCTAATGTATCTGTAGCATGAGTAATGCCACACTGAGTGAAGCCAGTATTTTAAGAAGTTTTTCTAATCTGTTAAGAAATCCCTACCTTTGACTTTCCCTTATTTCACTAATGCATAAGGATGAAGTTTTATCTTCGAATTTCTGCCCTTAATTACTAAGCAAAATAACAGTACTGTACTCAAGTGACTGTTCTGATGATATGGTCATATTTTAATGAGGACAATGCCTGGGATATTCAACTATATAGAAAACCATACCAAGATATATAATACATTGTTAAGGAAAGACCTATTGTTCAAGTAAATGTTAAACCTTCATACAATGGACTTCCTGAGCTTCCTGCTGGGCCTATACTCCCAGCATACTGACTCTCTCTTCCTATCCCACCCAGCTTGCATCCAGAACCCTCCCCATTTCTGCCTCCCTTCCCTCGTGGGGCGCTGGGGCCGAATCCCAATGGCAACCTAGTGGACGGGAGCTCCTTTCTTTCAATAGCCTACCTGCAGCAAGCAAGGTAGGCACTATGTTTACAAGCTAACCAACCAGCAAGGAGATCTGATCTCAGCACCAGGAAAGACATCACTCGAGCAACAGGAGAGCCATCACTGGGGAGTGCCATCACTGGGAAGGTACATCAGTAGACAAGGAAACCTGATCCTGTAAAAGAAAATCCACAAGGAAGCATTCAGAGGAAGAGATGGGCAGGTGCCAATGCAAGAATTCACCCAAAAATCTGAAAATCAACATGAAACCACCAGAACCCAGCGACCTCACAACAGGAAGACATGAACACCTTAATCTAGAAGAAGTAGAAAAAATTGACTTTATGAAAGTGATTGATGCCCTTAAACAGCATGTAAAAAATGCCCTTATAGAAATGGATGAGAAGTATAACAGAAAGTTTGAAGAATTGAATAAATCAGTGATTGATACCCTAAGAAACCAAGAAAAAACAATCAAACAGATAATGGAAACAGTTCAAGACTTGAAAACTGAAATGGAGGCAAAGAATAAAACACAAACAAGGGCCAGCTGGACATGAAAAATCTAGGTAAATTAATAGAGACTACAGAAACAAGCATAATCAGCAGAATGCAAGAGATAGAAGAAAGAATCTCCGATTATGAAGATAACATAGAGAAAATAAACACTATGATCAAAGAAAACAGCAAGTCCAACAAATTCTCATCACAAAACATTCAGGAAATCTGGGACACAATAAAAAGACCAAACCTAAGAATAATAGGAGTAGAAGAAGGAGAAGTGCAGCTCAATGGTCCAGAAAATATATTTAATAAAATTATAGAAGAAAACTTTCCAAACCTGAAGAAAGATGTACCTATGAAGGTTCAAGAAGCATACAGAACACCAAATAGGCTGGATCAAAAAAAAATCCCCTCGCCATATAATAATCAAAACATAAAGCATACAGAATAAAGAAAGAATATTAAGAGCTGCAAAGGAAAAAGGCCAAGTTACTTATAAAGGTAAACCTATCAGACTTACACCTGACTTCTCTATGGAAACCATGAAAGCCAGACGATTCTGGATAGATCTACTGCAGAAACTAAGAGATCATTGATGCAAACCCAGACTACTATACCCAGCCAAGCTTTCGTTCACTATAAATGGAGAAATCAAAATTTTCCAGGATAAAAACAAATTTAAACAATACACAGCCACAAATCCAGCCTTACAGAAAGTAATAGAAAGAAAATCACTAACCAAGGAGTCCAACAATGACCACAATATCTCAGACATCTAGAGACCCTTCACCAGCACAACTCAAAGATGGGAAACACACAAACTCTACTACTAAAAAAATGACCGGAGTTAACAACCACTGGTCATTAATATCACTTAATGTCAATGGACTCAACTCACCTATAAAAAGGCACAGGCTAAGAGATTGGATACGAAAACAGGATCCAACATTCTGCTGTCTACAAGAAACACACCTCAACCACAAAGACAGGCACCTACTCAGAGTAAAGGTCTGGGAAAAGGCTTATCAAGCAAATGGACCTAAGAAACAAGCAGGTGTGGCCATACTGATTTCTAACAAAGTTGACTTCAAACTTAAATCAATCAGAAGAGATGGAGAGGGACATTTTATACTCATAACAGGAACAATTCATCAGGATGAAGTCTCAATCCTGAATATCTATGCCCCTAATATAAAAGCACCCACTTACATAAAAGAAACATTACTGAAACACAAGGCAGCCATCAAACCGCACACACTAATAGTAGGAGACTTCAACACTCCTCTCTCACCAATGGATAGGTCAATCAGATAGAAACCTAACAGAGAAATTAGAGAATTAATGGAGGTAATGAATCAATTGGACTTAACAGACATCTATAGAATATTCCACCCAAATAGGAAAGAATATACCTTCTTCTCTGCAGCCCATGGAACCTTCTCGAAAATTGACCACATACTGGGTAACAAAGCAAGCTTCCACAGTTACAAAAAAATATTAGTAACCACCAGTGTCTTATCAGATCACCATGGATTAAAGTTAGAATTCAACAGCAATGCTACCCCCAGAAAGCCTACGAACTCATAGAAACTGAACAGTCAACTACTGAACCATACATGGATTAAGGAAGAAATAAAGAAATAAATTCAAGTCTTCCTTGAATTCAATGAAAATAAAGAAACAACATACTCAAACTTATGGGACACTATGAAATCAGTCCTAAGAGGAAAGTTCATAGCACTAAGTGTCCACTTACAGAAAACAGAAAAATCGTTCTTTGCAGATGATATGATAGTGTACATAAGCGACCCCCAAAACTCCACCAAAGAACTTTTACAGCTGATAAGCAGCTTTAGTAATGTGGAAGGATACAAGATCAAGCCCAAAAAATCAGTTGCCCTCTTATACACTAATGATATGGAAGCAGAGAGGGAAATCAGAGAAGCTTCACCTTTCACGATAGCCACAAACAGCATAAAATATCTTGGGGTAAATCTAACCAAGGAAGTGAAAGATTTATTTGACAAGAACTTTAAGGCATTGAAGAAAGAAATTGAAGAGGATACCAAAAAATGGATGGACCTCCCTTGCTCTTGGATTGGGAGGATCAACATAGTAAAAATGGCAATTCTACCAAAGGCAATTTATAGATTCAATGCAATCCCCATCAAGATCCCATCAAAATTCTTCACAGATCTGGAGAGGACAATAATCAACTTTATATGGAAAAACAAAAAACCCAGGATAGCCAAAACAATCCTATACAATAAAGGATCTTCTGGAGGCATTACCATCCCTGACTTCAAACTCTATTACAGAGCTACAGTAATGAAAACAGGGTGGTACTGGCATAAAAACAGAGAAGTCGACCAATGGAATCGTATAGAAGACCCGAATTTTAACCCACAAACCTATGAACACCTCATTTTCGATAAAAGAGCTAAAAGTATACAATGGAAGAAAGAAAGCATCTTCAACAAATGGTTCTGGCAAAACTGGTTGTCAACCTGTAGAAGAATTAAAATAGACCCATATCTATCATCATGCACAAAACTCAAGTCCAAATGGATTAAAGACCTCAATATCAGTCCGAACACATTGAACCTGATAGAAGAGAAGTGGGAAGTATCCTACAACTGATGCACATAGGAGATCGCTTTCTATGTATAACCCCAACAACAGAGACATTAAGAGCAACATTGAAAAAATGGGACCTACCAAAACGGAGAAGCCTTTTTAAAGCAAAGGACACTCTCACTAAGATAAAAAGGCAACCCACTGACTGGGAGAAGATCATCACCAACCCTAAAACAGACAAAGGTCTGGTCTCCAAAATATATAGAGAACTTAAGGTACTAGAGTTTAAAATGCTAATTAACCCAATTAAAAAATGGGGCACTGAACTGATCTATTACAAATAATGAACTGGCTATTATAAACAATGCTGCCATGAATGTCGTTGAACAAATGCTTTTGTAGTATGATTGGCCATCTCTTGTATATATTCCAAAGAGTGGTATTGCTGCATCCAGAGGTAGGTTGCTTCCCAATTTCCTGAGAAACCACCACACTGATTTCCAAAGTGGTTGCACAAGTTTGCATTCCCACCAGCAATGGATGAGTGTTCCCCTTACTGCACATCTTCTGAAGCATAGGCTATCATTGGTGATTTTGATTTTAACCATTCTGACAGGTGTGATATGGTATCTCAAAGTTGTTTTGATTTGCATTTCACTGATTGCTAAGGAAGTTGAACATGTCCTTAAGTATCTTTTGGCCATTTGAAATTCTTCTGAAAACTCTGTTCAGTTCAGTACCCCATTTTTAATTGGGTCATTTAGAACTTTTGTCTAGTTTCTTGAGTTCTTTATATATCATGGAGACCATCTTTTTTCTGATGTGGGACTGGTGAAGCTCTTCTGCCATTCAGTAGGTTAGCTTTATATCTTAATGACTGTGTCCGTTGCTTTACAGATGCTTCTCAGTTTCAGGAGCTCCCACTTATTCATTGTTTCTCTTATTGTCTGTGCTACTGGGGTTATACATAGGAAGTGGTCTTCTGTGTCCATGTATTACAGGCTACTTCCAGCTTTCTCTTCTATCAGGTTTGGTGTGGTCGAATTTATTTTGAGGTCTTTAATCCATTTGGACTTGAGTTTTGTGCATGGTGATAGATATGGATCTATTTTCATTCTTCTACAGGTTGACATTCAGTTATGTCAGCACCATTTGTTAAAGATGCTTTCTTTCTTCCATTGAATAATTTTTGCTTCTTTGTAAATAATTAGGTATTCATAGGTTTGTGAATTAATATCAGGGTCTTCGATTCAATTTCATTGGTCAACATCTCTGTTTTTATTGCAATATCAAGCTGTTTTCATTACTGTGGCTCTGTAATAGAGTTTGAAGTCAGGGATGGTAATGCCTCCAGGAGTACTTTTATTGTATATCATTGTTTTGGCTATCCTGAGTTTTTCATTTTTCTATATAAGGTAGATTATTGTTCTCTCAAGGTATGTGAAGAAATTTGTTGGGATTTTGATGAAGATTGCATTGAATCTATAGATTGCCTTTGGTAGAATTGCCATTTTTACTATGTTGATACTACCCATCCAATAGCATGGGAGCTCCTTCCATTTTCTGATATCCTCTTCAATTTATTTCTTCAAAGACTTAAAGTTCTTGTCAAAAAGATCTTTTACTTCCTTGGTTAGAGTTCCCCCAAGATATTTTATATTATTTGTGGCTATCATGAAAGGTGATGTTTCTCTGATTTCCCTCTCTGCTTCTCTATCCTTTGTGTATATAAGGGCTACTGATATTTTTGAGTTGATTTTGTATCCTGCCACATTACTGAAGATATTTATCAGCTGTAGGAGTTATTTGGCAGAGTTTTTGGGGTCACTTATATACACTATCATATCATATGCAAATAATGAAAATTTGACTTCTACCTTTTCAGTTTGAATCCCCTTTATCTCCTTATGTTGTCTTATTGGTATTGCTAAAACTTCAAGCACTATATTGAAGAGACATGGAAAGAGAGGACAGCCTTGTCTTGTTCCTGATTTTAGTGGAATCAGTTTGAGTTTCTTTCCATTTAACTTGATGTTAGCTGTTGGCTTGCTGTACATTGCTTTTATTATATTTATATATGATCCTTGTATCCCTAATCTCAGCAAGATTTTCATCATAAACGGGTGTTGAATTTTGTCAAATGCTTTTTCAGGATCTAACGAAATGATCATATGGTTTTTTCTTTCAGTTTATTTATATGATAGATTACATTGATAGATTTTTTTTATGTGTTGAACCAGCCCTGCATCTCTGGGATAAAGCCTATTTGATCGTAATCGATGATTTTTTTGATGTGTTCTTGGATTCCATTTGCCAGTATTTTATTGAGAATTTTTGCATCGATTTTCATGAGTAGATTCTCTTTCTTTGTTGAGTCTTTGTGTGGTTTTGTTATCAGGGTAACTGTAGCTTCATAAAAAGAGTTTACAATGACTCTTCTGTTTCTATTATGTGGAACACATTAAGGAGTATAGGTATTCGCTCTTCTTGGAAGTTCTGGTAGAGCTCTGCACTAAAATCATCAGTCCTGGGCTTTTTTGTTTGGGAGGTTTTTGATGACAGCTTCTATTACCTTGTGATTTATAGGTCTATTTGAATTGTTCACCTGATCTTGGTATTATGTTGGTAGATTGTAATTATCTAAAAGTGTCCATCACTTTTACATTATCCAATTTTTGTGGCATACAACCTCTTGTAGTAAGACCTAATGATTCTCTGAATTTCCTCAGTGTATGTTGTTATGTCCCCCTTTGTATTTCTGATCTTGTTAATTTGTGTATTCTCTCTCTGCCTTTTGATTAGTTTGGATAGGAGTTTTCAAATCCTCTTGATTTTCTCAAAGAACAAGCTCTTTATTTCTTTAATTCTTTGGATTGTTTCTGTGTTTCTATTTTGTTGATTTCAGCCCTCAGTTTGATTATTTCCAGTCTTCTACTCTTCCTGGGTGATTCTGCCTTTTTTTCTACGGCTTTCAGGTATGCTGCTAAGTTGCTAATGTGAGATTTCTCTATTTTCTTTATGTTGGCATTTAGTGCTACAAACTTTCCTGTTAGCACTGCTTTCATAGTGTCCCATAGGTTTGGGTATGCTGTGTCTTCATTTTTGTTGAATTCAAAGAAGACTTTAATTTCTTTCTTTATTTCTTCCTTGACACAGGGGTGGTTTAATCATTGACTGTTCAGTTTCCATGATTTTATAGGCTTTCTGGGTGTGGAATTGTTCTTGAATTCTAACTTTTACTCCACGGTGATCTGATAAGACACAGGTGGTTACTCCAATATTTTTGTATCTGTGGATGTTTGCTTGGTTACTGAGTATATGATCAATTTTTGAGAAGGTTCAATGAGATGCTGAGAAGAAGGTATACTCTTTCCTGTTTGGGTGGAATGTTCTGTAGATGTCTGTTAAGTCCATTTGTTTTATTACATCTGTTAGTTCTCTCTTTTCTCTGTTAAATTTCTGTCTGGTTGACCTGTCCATTGGTGAGAGAGGAGTATTGAAATCTCCTACTATTACTGTGTGAGGTTTGATGTGTGATTTGAGTTTTAGTAATGTTTCTTTTACATTTATGGGTGCTTTTATATTAGGGGCATAGATATTCAGAATTGAGACTTCATCTTGATAAATTTTTCCTGTTATGAATATAAAGTGTCCATCTCCATCTCTTCTGATTGATTTTAGTTTGAAATCAATTTTGTCAGTTATTAGGATAGCCACACCTGCTTGTTTCTTAGATTGGAAAACCTTTTCCCAACCCATTTCTCTGAGGTAGTGTCTGCTTTTGAGGTTGAGGTGTATTTCTTGTAAACAGCAGAATGTTGGATACTGTTTTTGTATCCATTCTCTTAACCTTTGACTTTTTATAGGTGAATTGAGCCCACTGATATTAATGGTCAGTGGTTATTAATTCCTGTTATTTTTGGAAGGTATTATTAGTGTGTTTTTCTTCTTTGAGTTGTGTTTGTGGAGGGTTGTCAGATGTCTGTTCTATTGTGGGTGTTGTTAGCTTCCTTGGGTTGAGATTTTCCTTCTAGTACTTTCTGTAAGGCTAGGTTTGTGGTATGTATTGTTTAAATCTGATTTTGTCATAGAATATCTTGTTTTCTCCACCGATGGTGAAAGAAAGCTTTGCTGGGTACAGTAGTCTGGGTTTGCATCCATAGTCTCTTAGTATCTGCAGCACATCAATCCAAGACCTTCTGGCTTCCATTGAGAAGTCAATTGTAATTTTGATAGGTTTACCTTTATATGTTACTTGACCATTTTTCCTTTGTAGCTCTTAATATTCTTTCTTTATCATCTATGTTTTGTGTTTTGATTATTATATGGTTAGGGGATTTTTTTTGTTCCAGTTTATTTGGAGTCCTGTCAGCCTCTTGTACCTTCATAGGAATATCCTTCTTTAAGTTGGGAAAATTTTCTTCTATAATTTTTTGAATATGTTTTCTGGGCCTTTGAGCTGGTATTCTTCTCCTTCTATGCCTATTATTCTTAGGTTTGGACTTTTCATGGTGTCCTATATTTCCTGCATGTTTTGTGTTAAGAATATGTTGGATTTGCTGTTTTCTTTGATCAATGGGTCTATTTCCTCTATAGTATCTTTAGTGCCTGAGATTCTTTCTTCTATAATTTGTATTCTGTTGGTTATACTTGTCTCTGTAGTTCCTGTTCATTTACCCAGATTTTCTTCATCCAGCCATCCCTTCGTTTGTGTTTTCTTTATTACCTCCATTTTGGTCTTCAAGTCTTGAACTCTTTCCTTTACCTGTTTGATTTCTTTATCTTGGCTTTCTTGGGTATCTTTGAGGGATTTATTAATTTCTTCTAACTTTTTGTTTGTTTTCTCTTCCATTTCTTTAAGGGAGTTTTTCACTTCCTGTTTAAGGATCTCCATCATTTTCATAAGGTTACATTTAAAGTTGATTTCTTCTACTTCTTCTGGGTTAGGATATTCAAGTCTTCCTGTTGCATATTCACTGAATTCTGGTGTTATCATATTGCTTTCCAGGGTGCTGGAGGAATTCTTGCATTGGTGCCTGCCCATCTCTTCCTCTCCAGATCCCCCCAGCACTGGAGCAGGGTTTCTTGCTGGGTTCCACGGACCTTGTAAACAAAAAGCTTGTGTTGGGATTTAAAGGGCAATTGCATTGAATCTGTAGATTTCTTTTGGCAAGGTTTTACTATGTTAAGCCTGCTGATCAATGAGTATGGGGGAGTCTTTCCATTTTCTGATTACTTCTTCAATTTTTTTCTTCAAAGACTGAAGTTCTTGTCAAAGAGGTCTTTCACTTGCTTTGTTAGTGTTACACCAAGATATTTTATCATATTTTTAGCAACTGTAAAAGTTGTTTCTCTAATTTTTTCTTAGCCTGTTTATCATTTGTATAATGAGGTCTACTGAGATTTTTGAGTTAATCTTGTGACTAACCACTTCAGTAATATTGTTTATTATCTGTATGAGTTCCTTGGTAGAATTTTGGGGTCATTTATGTATACTATCATATCATTTGCAGATAATGGTATTTTGATTCTTCCTGTCCAAATATCCTCTTGATGTCCTTTATTTGTCATATTGCACTAGCTAGAACTTAGAGCACTATATTGAATAGATATGGATTGTGTCAAAAGCCTTGTCTTGTTCCTAATTTTAGTAAAAGCATTTTGAGTTTCTCTCCATTTAATTTGATGTTGGCTGTCAGGTTGCTAAATATGCCTTTCATTATATTTGAGAATTTTGCTTGTATACCTGATCTCTCCAATACTTTTGTCATGAAGAGGTGTTGGATTTTGTCAAAGGCTGCTTTATCATCTAATGAGATGATCTTGTGGTTTTTTTACTTTCCATTTGATACATGGTTGAGTGCATTGATAGATTTTCATATGTTGAAATTCCTGCATCTCTCAGATGAAGCCTACTTATTCAGGATGGATAATCTTTCTTATGTGTACTTGTATTCAGTTTGTGAATATTTTGTTATGTATTTTGCATCAACATTCATGTGGGTAATTTGTCTGTAACTCTCTTTCTTTGCTGATTCTTTGTGTGGTTTTGGTATCAAGGTGATGATGGCATCATATGTAGAAAAATTTGAGTAGAATTGCTATTAGCTCTTCTTAGAATGTCTGGAAGAATTCTGTGCTAAATTCATCTGACCATAAGCTTTTTTTTTTCACTGAGAGACTTTCAATTGCTGGTTAAATTTCCTTAGGGCTTAGAGGTCTATTCAAATTCTTCATCTGATCTTGATTAAATTTTTTTATGTGGTATCTAGCAATAACTTTGTTCTTTACTTTTGATTTTCCAATTTTATGGAGTACAGGTCTTTGATATATGACCTAATTCTTTAGATTTCTTTAGTGTATGTTATATCCCCATCTTTATTTATGATTTTGTTAATCTGGATATTCTCTCTCTGCCTTTTAATTAATTTGGATAATGATTTGTCTAGCTTGTTGATTTTCTTAAAAAACCAACTTTCTTTTGTTGATTCTATTCTCTTTGATTATTTTTCATTGATTTCAGTTCTCAATTTGATTATTTCCTGCCTTCTGCTCCTCTTGTGAGTTTGCTGTATTGTATTCCAGAGGTCTGAACTCAGTTGTTAAGTTATTGATATGAGAGTTCTCCAATTTCTTTTATGCAGGTACTTAGTGCTTTGAACTTTCTTGATAGCACTTTTCATAAGTTTGGGTGTGTTATGTATTCATCTTTATTGAAATCTAAGAAGTGTTTTGTCATGGCATTTCACTTGTAGTCTATTAAATAAAGCTTGCCTGAGGACCAGAGTATAAAACAACCCCACTATTCAGTCTGAAACCAGGCTGTGGGAGAAAACATATTTATCCCAAGTCATATTGGCGGACATAGAAACCAGTAGGTGTATGTCTTTAATCCCAGTGGTGCATGCTTTTAATCCCAGTCCAAGAGAGTATTATAAAATGGGAGAAAACAGATCTCAGGTGTAATTTCATTCTGAGATTCCTGGATGTAGGATAGCCATTTCAGACTAAGGTCAAGGTAAGAGTGAGTAGCCGGCTGTTATGGTTTATGGATCTTCAGGTTGAACCCTAATTTCTCTCTGAGATTTTACTAACTGTGCTTCCATCTTTAATTTCTTCCTTTCTCTCTTTCTCTCCCTCCCTACTGTCTTTTCTCAATCCCTCTTTCCTTCTTTCTTTTTTTCTTTATTTCTTGCTTGCTTTCTTTCATTCTTCTTTTTTTGACCCTGGGGTAATTCATTTGCCAGTTGTTCAGTTTCCATGAGTTGGTAGGTCTTCTGCAGTATCTGTTGCTGTTAGAAACTAGTTTTAATCCATGTTGCTCTGATAAGATACAGGGAGTTATTTCAATTTTTTTTCTTTAACTGTTGATACATGCCTTGTGACCAAGTATGTTTTCAGTTTTGGAGAAGGTTCCATGAGGTACTGAGAAGAAGGTATATTCTTTGTATTGGGGTGAAATTTTCTTTAGATATCTTTTAGGTCTATTTGAGTCATAGTGTCTGTTAGTTCCAGTATTTCTGTGATTAGTTTCTGTCAGGATGACATGTCCATTAGTGAGTGTGGTATTGCAATCTCCCACTATGAAAGTGTTGGATTCAAAGTGTGATTTAAGCTTTAGTTAAGCTAATGTTTCTTTCACAAAAGTGGGTGCTCTTTCATTTAGTGAATAGATATTAAAAATTGAGACATCATCTTGGTGGATTTCTCCTTTGATGAGTATAAAATATTCTTTCTGTATCCTTTGAACAATTTGGTTTGAAGAATATTTTGTTAAATATTATTATAACTATAACAGATTTCCTCTTAGGACCACTTGGTTGAAAAATCTTTATTAATTCTTTTCTCTGAGGTAATGTCTGTCTTCTTTCTTTTTTTATAGTTTTTTTTTTTTTGATTTTTCAAGACAGGGTTTCTCCATAGCTTTTTTTGGTTCCTGTCCTGGAACTAGCTCTTGTAGACCAGGCTGGCCACGAACTCACAGAAATCCGCCTGCCTCTGCCCCCTGAGTGGTGATATTAAAGGCGTGCGCCACCACCACCCAGCTTTTTTTTTTTATAGATTTTTTATTGAGCTACTTTTGTCTGGTCTCCTCTCTTCCTCTACCCTCCCCTTTTTCCCTCTTCCATGGTCCCCATGCTCCCAATTTACTCAGGAGATCTTGTCTTTTTCAGACTTCCCACCAACATTAAATCTATGCATACCTCTCTTAGGGTCTTCTTTGTTATCTAGGTTCTCTGGAATTGTGAACTTTAGACTTTTTTTTCTTTATGTCTAAAAGCCTTGTATGAGTGAGGACATATGGTTTTGGTCCTTCTGGGTCTGGATTACCTCACTCAATATGATGTTTTCTAGATCCAATCATTTGCCTGCAAATTTCAAGATGTCATTATTTTGTACTACTCTATTGTGTAAATGTACCACATTTTCCTTAACTATTCTTCAGTTGAGAAGCATTTAGGTTGTTTTCAGGTTCTAGCTGTGACAAACAGTGCTGCTATGAACATAGTTGAGCACATGTCCTTGTGGTATGATTGAGCATCCTTTGGATATAAACTCAAAAATGGTGTTCCTGGGTCTTGAGTTAGGTTGTTTCCTAATTTTCTTAGAAATTACCATATTGAAATCCAAAGGGGCTAAAACAATTTGCATTGCCATCAACAATGGAGGAGTCTTCCCTTTACCCCACATCCTCTCCAGCATGAGTGTTTTTGATCTTCACCATTCTTACAAGTGTAAGATGGAATCTCAACATTGCTTTGATTTACATTTCTCTGGTTGAGCATTTCCTTAGGTGTCTTTCAATCATTTTAAAATCCTCTGTTGAGAGTTCTCTGTTTAGGTCTGTACCCCATATCTTATTGGATTGTTTGTTCTTTTGATGACAAAATTGTTGAATTTTTACATATTTTGAAGATCAGCCCTCTGTCTGATGTTGGGATGGTGAACATCTTTTTCCATTCCGTAGACTGCCATTTGGTCTTGTTGACCATATCCTTTTCTGTACAGAAGCTTCTCAGTTTCAGGAAGTTCCATTTATTAATTGCTTCTCTCAGTGTCTGTGCTGCTGGTGTTATATTTATGAGATGGTCTTCTGTGTCAATTTATTCAGTGTACATCCCACTTCCTCTTCCATGAGGTTCAGTGTGGTTGGTTTTATCTTGAGGTCTCTTATACATTTGGACTACAGTTTTATACAAGATGATAGATATGGATCTGTTTTCATTCTTCTACATGTTGATATCCAGTTATGCCAGCACCATTTCTTGAATATGTTTCCTTTTTCCATTTTGTATTTTTTTGCCTCTTTGTCAAAAAGCAGGTGTTCATAGGTGTATGGATTTATATCTGGGTCTTTGATTTGGTTCCTTTGATCCTGATGTCTGTTTTTATGCAAATACTAGGCTGTATTCAGTAGTGTAGCTCTGGAGTAGTGTTTGAAGTCAGGGATTGTGATACCTCCAGAAGTTCCTTTATTGTACAGAATTGTTTTTTTTTTACTATACTGGGTTTTTGCTTTTCCATATGAAGTTGAGTAGTAATTTTGCTTGGATTTTGATAGGCATTGAAGTGAAACTGTAGATTGCTTTTCCTAAAATTGTCAATTTAACAATGTTAATTCTACCTATGCAAGATCATGGGAGATCTTCCTACTTTTTGGTGTCTTCTTTGTTTTCTTTCTTTAAAGGTTTAAAGGTCTTGTCATACAGGTCTTCCTCTTGTATGGTTAGAGTTACTCCAACATATCTTATACCATTTGTAGCTATTGTGAAGGGGGATGCTTCTCTAATTTCATTCTTATCCCATGTATCATCTGTGTAAAGGAGGGCTACTGATTTTTTTGAATTAATCTTGTATTCTTCTACATTACTGTAGGTGTTTAGGTGTAGTGGAAGCTCCTTGGTAGATTTTTTTTGGGTCACTTGTGTAAACTATCATATCATCTACAAATAGTGAGAGTTTGGCTTTCTGTTTTCCAAATTTTATCCCCTTGATCTTTTTTTGTTGTCTTATTGCTCTACCTAGAACTTCAAGTACTATGTTGACTAGATCTGGAGAGAGTTGACAGCCTAATCTTGTTCCTTATTTCAATGGAATCACTCTGAGTTCCTCTCCATTTAGTTTGATTTTGGCTGTTGGTTTACTTTATATTGCATTTATTATGTTTAGGAATGTTCCTTGTATCCTTGCTCTCTGCAAGGTCTTTATCATGAAGGTATGTTGTATTTTGTCAAAGGCTTTTTCAGCATCTAATTAGATAACAAGGATAGGCAAACCTTTCATTTAGAAACTAATTTAAACTTTATAACCGTATTTGGGAAATGTGGAAGTAAATACCCATGACCAAAGAAGGTCAAGCTGTTAGAAATATCTACTTTATCAAAGTTTAAACTGAGACCCAGGCTAGACTTATTATGATCACCTGTTTGGTAGTTTGTAATACCTTTTGGTATCTTTAGAGTCACCTAACCACAAAGCCCTGTGAAACTTTGTGAGATGAAATGTCTCAGAGAGTCTGCTGAGTGGGAGGATATTGAAGTCAGATTTTACAAACTGTAATGAGATTGGGATTGAGAATGGGAGTTTGAAATCTTGGGAAAAGGTTTACCATTTTATATCCTCACTCCTTAATCCCCCTTGGCTATATCTGGATATTTAGTTTTTCAACCGGTGTTGCAAGGAGACCCCTTGTTTGTTTACTGGCTGCCTGGCAGTTCAGACCCAAAATAATCACACAGAAACTACATTGTTTAAAACACTGCTTGGCCCATTAGCTCTAGTTTCTTATTGGCTAACACTTACATCTTAATTTAACCCATCTCCATTAATCTGTGTATCACCATGAGGTTGTGGCCTACTAGCAAAATTTCAGTGAGTGTCTCTCTGGAAGCAGCTCCATGGCTTCTCTGTGAATCAGCCTCCTTTCTCCCTCATGCTGTTTAGTTTCACCTGCCTATCTAACTTCTGTCCTGTTAACAGGCAAAGGCAGTTTCTTTATTCACCAATGGTATTCACAACATACAGAGGGAGAATCCCACATCAAGCATGAAACAACAATTTCAGTCTGGTCTGTCATGGAAAAGACTAAGTAATGTGATTTCCATTCTTTAGGCTTGGTCAGACCCATGGCATCTCCCTATTTCCTCCTTTAGTATTTAATATATGGTCATATTTCTAACCTGTTCCTGGTTCAGAGACTCAGGCCCAGATTACACACAGTTGTTTGAATTCCAAGATATTTATGATGCCACAAGTACTCAAAATACTTTATTTACCACAAACCACAGAAGGTTGGAGAGGTAGAAGTACCATTTGCCAAGTTTACACAGCACTTGTACTGTGGATACTGCTCCATTCCAACCTCACATGATTTCAAAACTAAGGTATTTCCAATTATCAGTAAACACAAGTTCATAGAGATGGGGACAGAACTTGTTTTGGAAAGTAGTCAAGTAGGTTCCAGCCCATTAGCTTACTGTACAAAGGGTCAATTGTATACCATTAGAAGCTCAAAAGCAAAGAAATGCCTGATTCTGGTTACCATCCTCATACCAATTCAGAAATTGTCTCTTGTAGAAATTCCAGAGAGGCCATTAGAACCACCAACTTTCTAACCCAATGGGAAAGAACCAGGGCAAACCCACAATCATTATAGCTTAGTGTTCAGTGTTTGGAATTCACTCATGCTCTTCTGGGCTCCAAAGTGTTTGGGCATCTCCATTTCTCTGGCTTCACCATCCTCACCATGCATTGTTTATCTCAGGTTCAGTCTGACTTCAGAGCTTGAGAACTCAGTGCCTTCTTTTTCTCCTGCTCCACAGTAGTGAATGGTTTCTCCTGCATCTAATGCACCCTGTTTCCTTGACCTGACAGCACTTCCTTTGTGGAAGTGCTTATGAAAAGCAGAAATCTGCAACAAATTCTTAAGCTCAACCTAGCAAAAAGGGGTCCATCTTTTTCTCAGAATCTGCTCACAGCAGTGAAGACTTATTTAACTTACGCAGGGTAAAGAAAACATATCCCGTATTCCTTTAGTAAGGTCCATGAATCTGAGAGATCCCAAACAGTTAAGGACACAGTGTAGTGGAAACTGACTGTTCCATTTGTAGACTATGGTCCCACTTGTAGACAAAAGAAGATATACTGGAACATCTCTAGGTCTTTTTTTCTCTTCCGTATTTTTCCAGAGCATCCTCTGGGCATTTTACCAAGACAAAATGAATAAGTATATACTCTTTTGCACTAGAAAAAAGTGGGGGCATTCTTTTCTGATTATTACTGTTTTGAGTGAGAGGTGACTTTTTAATACTCCATGACATTACTGATTTTCTATTCTTAACATGTCTATGTAAAATCCAATGTTCAAAAAAATCTTGGGATATAATGTTTCCCACGACGCATTAAAATCAAAAACAAAAATACTTAGTGTTTAAAGAGGTAGAAAAAGAGGCAAAAAGGAGAGAAAAGTGAATTTCAGACTTGGAGATGATGGATGGAAACTGCAGGTAGAAAGGGCTACCCAGCATAGTCCTCATCTCCGGGCTTCTACCTGACTATGGCACTGTGAGGAATGGAATCCAGGTTCTAGTGTGCATTTCCTTTTAGTGCTGAGCCCCACCCTCAGCTCTGAAACCAGGCTATTGCCATTTTCTTTCCTGCTCCCAGTCAGGTGTCTCTATTTAGCTTTTCACAGTTCAAGGATCCAAGGCCCTGTGTGAAGTGAGCAAGCTATTAGAGGAAGAGAAAGCTTTACTATGGATGCTTCCCCGGTGCACTGAGTGTGAAATATTTCCTGTCCCACTTTCACCACAAGCTTATCCATGTGGGCCCTATTTCCCATATCTTTTGACTGAAGACTGGCAGCACAAGCCTTTGCCCTGGGTCTCAATGTTTTTTTATATTTTTTTTATTATTTTTTTATTATTGAGAAAAAAATATTTCGGCCTCCTCCCTCCACTCCTCCTCCCTCTACTCTTCTCCCCCTCCCCCCACTCCTCTCCCCCTCCCTCTCAAGTCTGAAGAGCAGTCAGGGTTCCCTGCCCTGTGGAAAGTCCAAAGTCCTCCCCCCTCCATCCTGGTCTAGGAAGGAGAACATTCAAACTGGCTAGGCTGCCACAAAGCCAGGACATGAAGTAGGATCAAAACCCAGTGCCATTGCCCTTGGCTTCTCAGCAACCCTCATTGTCCGCCATATTCGGAGAGTCCGGTTTTATCCCCTGCTTTTTCAGTCACAGTCCAACTGGCCTTGGTGAGCTCCAATAGATCAGCCCCACTGTCTCCGTGGGTGGGTGCACCCCTTGTGGTCCTGACTTCTTTGTTCGTGTTCTCCCTCCTTCTGTTCCTCATTGGGACTTTGGGAGCTCAGTCCAGTGCTCCAGTGTGGGTCTCTGTCTCTATCTCCATCCATATAGCTATCCTCCTGGGTATGGGAAGTAGACAAGATTGCCAGGCAAAAATCGGGATCTTAAGGGTGGGGTGGGAGGGGGGTAAGGGGAGATGGGGAGAGAAAAGTGAGAAGGGTAGGATGGGGAGAACTTGGGGCAACGGGATGATTGGGATAAAGGAAGGTTGGATAGGGGAGCAGGGAAGCACATATCTTAATTAAGGGAGCCATCTTAGGGTTGGCAAGAGACTTGGACCTAGAGGGGCTTCCAGGTGCCCAAGGCGAGGTTAGTTCCTGGGGCAGCTGAGGATAGGGAACCTGAAATGATCCTATACTATAGCCATACTGATGAATATTTTGCATATCACCATAGAACCTTCATCTGGCGATGGATGGAGATAGAGACAGAGACCTGGTTCTCAATGTTGAAATCACCTTCCAGTCTGATCAATCTGAGCCCAAGCCCCTACTCTCCACATTTTCAGTGGAGGTGTGAGATGACTGAATTTCCCTCCATGCAGTTGTTGATAACTGTTCTTTAGTTTTGTAAAGACTTTTTAGAGCCACATATGTCATGACTATTTACAAGTCCATTTCTGAGATTTTCAGTCATGTAAAGGACCTTGAGAAGAGGTCATCCCAAATCCTAGGTAAGAGACCACAAGGCATGTAACTGGGGTGCTGGGATTTGTTTAGAGAGTTGCCAATGTCATCCTTTGGCATGGACAAAGAATTCAATGATGAGGAAAAGCAGACAATATTGTGGAAAAGGGGGCAGTGGCAACATCATGCAATTTGGAATTAGGAGAAGACTAAAAATCTATTAAACAGATTCTTACTTGGGTAATTTACATAGCCCCTGAGTGTCCCTTTTCCCAGACTGCTTTTGTGTTGATGACCAACCCTGTGAATTCTAGCTGTTTCCCCTTGAAGATAATTTTTTTGAGGAAAAAGAAGAAGAAGAAGAAGAAGAAGAAGAGGAGGAGGAGGAGGAGGAGGAGGAGGAGGAGGAGGAGGAGGAGACAGTCTAACCAAGCCTGCCTTTGCTTTTCTTGCCTACTCATGTTTCTTTAATGTTACTTTAATTCCTTCCCCAGAAGATGTAGTTCCATCTCCACATACCTCTCATGGACATGTTCATCCCCATTAGAGGACAGTGAAAAGCTGATCTTGAGAAGACAGTGCTGTTGTCAAGACCAAGTCAAGAGCTACCTATACGTTGATACCATTGGCTCCAGGAGTAGTTAACGGGTAACTTTATTTCATATCCTTTTTTTAAATCCCTGATGGAGTGATTGTCCAGGATAAATATTTCTACCAACAAAAGAATTCAATGATTTCATGAATAGTACCTACATAGCATAGAAACAAAAAGACTCAGAAAATAAACATTTTCAAGTCTGACAACTCTGTCTAAACATACACAATTTGATACGTTGTTCTCTGATGATAGATTTTTAAAACCCTGTAATTTTTCAACCATTGGACTAGGAATTCTTTTAACATTCATGTTGAATATATCACTATTTTCACTGTTTCATTGGACCAATATGTGGACAGCATATGGTAGTCAATTTATATAGTGTGCACTCATGATTGTGTGGTAACAGGTATTTCTGGGTACCTGAAGAGGCCAGAAGAGGGCATCTGATCCCTTAGTGCTAGAATTACAGGAGGTTGTGAGATGCCTGAAATGGTTGCTAGAAATGAAAATTACTTCCCCTACAGAAACAACAAGCACACTTAATAGCAGGCATTGCTGAAATCCACTCTAAACAAAAATACACTAATAAATTCTTACATAGAAATATCCAACATTGCAATCACAAGTGTTCTAGAGTTAACTAAAAAAGGTGTGCCTCTCAAACCATTGATTCTCTACGCAAAATAAAGTAGGTTACTACTGTCTCAATTGACATATACAGAATTATATTAATGCATAATTTACTTTACAATCATAGTCCAAATAGGAATATGTGGCTTCCCAATGGTCTCACTGTTGGCAGGGGGAGGGGACGTAGAGTCGAACAACATGGTTGCATTGGGGAGTGATGTTTATCTAGTTTCTGATGTTTTTACTTCATTTTCAAGTTTTTCTATCCTGTCACTTGGTGGAGCTCACGTACTCTGACCTCACTTCCCTATCACACCCAATCTGAAGTAAAAGGAGGGGCCTTTACATCCCAAGGAAGAGGGATATTTGCATGGAGCCAGCCTGCTCTTAGAATCACAGAGCCAGATAAAAAGAGGCACCCAGCTCTATTCAGTCCATTGAATTCAGGGAGCAGAATCTGGGTGTCTTCACCATGACTTGGACTCCACTACTCCTCATCTTCCTTCATCATTTAACAGGTCAATGTTCTTAAATAAATCTGAGAGAGTATCTGTTGCTTGGAATGTTTAGCTTATATTATTTTTGTGAATGAGATGTGCTTACCCTTCCTGATTTATGTTATTGTCCTTTCACAGGGTCATGTGCCCAGTTTGTCCTAACTCAACCAAACTCCGTGTCTGGGTCTCTTGGGACCACAGTCACCATCTCCTGCAAGCGCAGCAGTGGTAACATTGGAAGCAGCTATGTGTACTGGTTTCAGCAGCACTTTGGAAGTCCACCTACCAATGTGATGTATGACTACAATAAAAGACCATCTGGGATTCCTGATCGGTTCTCTGGCTCCATTGACAGCTCCTCCAACTCAGCCTCGCTGACCATCACTGATCTGCAAATTGAGGATGAGGCTGACTATTACTGCCAGTCTTATGATAGTGATTATAAACACAGTCATGAGAATCATGGGGAAGTAAGACAAAAACTCTGTAGAGCACCAGCTGTGAAATCACTTGTGAAAAAGACTATTATTATTTCATGTTTCCTGCAAAAGTACTGCTATTGGGATTGCCAAATGATAATTTCCACTAGGTTCAGTGTAAGATTGTACTTTCTCCTCCCTTATATAAATGGCTGAGCTCTTTACACATATAGGGTTGATCCATGGTGTAGGAATAGTTGAAAACAGGAATTCTGGAGGGCAATAATACTGACATTTTGTTTCAAAGGCTTCCTTACATATGCGATGTGTATAGCACCATCTGAAACCATGAGACACTTGCATATTTTCATGTTTTTCCTCCATTATGACATCACTAACTCTCTGTAGTGCCAAATTCCACATAGGAAATGCAACACTTGTGTGAAGCCATTGTTTCAAGAAATTGTTCTGCTAAGGAGCCCCATGCTTTCACTCTTTCTTATTTCATTAAGGCATAAGAATGAGGTTTTTTCTTCCAGAGTTTCTGTCCCTATTCTGATAAGTGACTGTTCTGATAATAAGGTCATATTCTAATGAAGACAAATCCTGGATGATACAACTCTATAGAAGACTTATCCAAGATCTATAATGTATTGTTAAGGAAAGATCTAGTGCTCATGTAAATGTTAAAACCTTCATATAGTAGACATATAGAGTTCTTCAGATTCATGCTATCCATCTGTGAAGCTTTGAATAGCTTGGTATTGGAATAGGGAAAGGTGACAAATCAATCTTAGTGACGATACAAAATAAGACAACAAATACTGTATTAATAATAGTTTTATCACTGGGTAGTATGGCTTAAGCCTTTAATCCCAGTACCGGGGAGGCAGAGGAAGATGAATTTCATTGAGTTTGAGGCTTCATAAGTTCCTATGCAGAGAAACCTTGTCTCAAAAAACTGAATAGATATAGATTGTCTAAGTTCAGGTAAAAAAACTGAGTGGTGATTAAATATTAAATACAGCATGCATCACATTTGAGCATATATTGGATGGCACTGAGAAGGGAAACAGATGTGTCAAATAATTGAGTAAACTTTTACTTATCTTCTGAAAAAGCATGGGATGAAACCGGACTCTCTGAATACAGTGGACAATGAGGACTGTTGAGAAGCCAAGGACAATGGCACTGGGTTTTGATCCTACTGCATGTACTGGCTTTGTGGGAGCCTAGCCTGTTTGGATGCTCACCTTTCTAGACCTGGATGGAGGAAGAGAACCTTGGACTTCCCAGAGGGTAGGGAACCCTGACTGCTCCTTGGTCTGGAGAGGAAGGGAGAGGGGAGTGGGATGTGGGGGAGGGGGAGGGAAAAGGGAGGAGGAGAGAAGGCGGAAAGTTTTAATAATAAAAAAAAGTTTAAAAAAAAGAAATTAAAAAAAAGAAAATGAAAGGTATATTCGAAGCAAAGGGAAGGAAAACATGGCAGAGGGCCAACAAGCAGATAAAGTTTAAAGTAAAGATCTCAAATGGAAAGTCCTATCAGAGCCCAATGCAAATCGACTTGGTCATATTTGGGCATAGAGACCATGGTGAAATGGGAGGATCTGGTTGATAAGGAGGGAACATTTATAACAATTAAAATGCCACAGTGCTGATAGAAAGTGACTGATGAAAACTTAGGGAGATATTAAGATTGCTTAGTGGAGGATACAAGCAGGTAGCTTGGTCCTGAGAATAGAATCCTATTATAAGATGGAAAATGAATGAAGATTATGAGGAGGCAAATACATCTAAAGAATTCTGCATCCATGTTGATTATAGTGGGGTGGAAATGGAAAGATGAAGATTATTGCATAGTGTGCCATTCAACTTGCTGATATGCTTTGTGGATCTTGTTGACTCAGAGTGGCATGGTCTCCCAGGAAGTTACGAAGATGCAACCAGTAGAATATGGTTCTGCTCAAGTGGCTGAAATTCAAGCACTAATTTTAGACCTTCTATTGTTCAAGGATGAGTCACTTATGCTTCAAAGCCTTTAGAAACTTCCCCTTATGTAGCTCCCATGTCTACTGTGCAACATCTTTTGTTATATTAGCATGAAAAATTCATATAAAAACTTAAGGATCAAATCACTGTCTCCAAGAATTTGCTATTTGAGAGTACCAAAGAGATTAAAAACAGATAATGGTCCTGCATATGTTAGTATAACCCACAAGGTCAAGCCATTAGCATTAGATTTCAAAAATAAAAGAGGGGGAATTTACAGGACCAACCACTAAAATATCCTATACTCTTTTTATATTGGATTTTTTGACGGTGGATGATCAAGGTCAGTCAGCTATGAGTAGGCACTGGTGCCATCGGCCCTTTGTGACTGGGAAAGTTTGCTGAAAAAATTTGGCAACAGGAAGATAGATGGACCCTGCTCTAGTCCTGTTCAGGTTCGGGAGAAGGGCTGTTTTGTGTTTTCCCTCCAGATGCAGATGCTCCTCTCTGGATTCCGGACAGATGCATCCAGCCTGTGGATGACCATGAGCATATGATGCTGCTGCTGCTGAGGCTATGCTGAGTCAAGAGAGGGGAGCAGTATGGAGCCTGGTGAGAAATCCCTCTGTGTTGATGCCAGTGGAAATATATAGTCCATTTTGGCCTTCTGTGTATACCACCAATTATATCACGGGTAGGGTATCCACTCATGTAAGGATTGAGCAGGCTACCTTTACCCTAATCGATACCCTGTGTTTTCGTGTGTCCCAATTTGGACCAACTCAGGTGGGGATAGTCCCTGTGTTTACAAAAATGTATCTCCGTGGACCATATGCCTGTATGGATGCTGTTCCCCTCATCCTTAAGGAGGGGTTTGCATTTAATCTAACTTCCAATTATGGTCACCCTTTCTTTTTGTGACATGGAGTGGGCCGGGATCTAACAAGGAGGGGAGTCTTAATTGTTCTTACAGAAGACAACACCATCCTTGTAAGAATTCCTGCTGCCATGCCTACACCAGTTAAGGATGAAGGGGATGTCCCTGTTGTTCTGCATTGGCAGAGGAGAGATTTTGGATTTACCACAGCTGTGTTTGCCGCTATTTCTATATCTGCCAACACAGATACTGCTGCCAGAATTGCTCTCCCCCAGACTGTGCAGATGGCTGAGACTGTCAACCAGCTAGCTGAAAGAGTCAGCAATGCTTTGGACATTCAAAATAATCTTAATGGACATATATTGACCTTAAACCAACAAGTGGCTCTGGTTCAGGAGCAAGTGGACTATCTTTGAACTTTTCAATGGTTAACATATTCTAGTTTATTATGTTATGTGCATTACTCATGGCACTGTATTGCATGCTTCTGCTACTGTTATGAACTCAACCATCACATAAGAGGGTTTGGAATATTACCTTTGTTAATTTTACCACCCAGTTAGTGCATACTATTCAGGCTGTAAACTTCACCCGTGTTAAGCCTGTCCAAGCCCATGATTAATGGGCTTGGATAGCTAAGTAGAGGGACGGTTGCAGTGGTGGTCCGGCTCATTGGTGCTGTCAGTCCTGGGAACACTTGGTTTAGGGCTATGTGTCTAGATCCTCTGTCGATTCTGCTCTGCCAGTGTCAGACTCAGATGAGTGTCACCCGACAGGCTGCACAGCCCGAATCTGTGTAAGTTTGGCTGCAGATGCTGGATAAGCAGTAGCCATGGACAGGCAATACCTTCGGGACAGGATGCCACAGAAGACAGGGAATATTAGAGGGCTATTTCCTATGACAGGCAAGGTATTTTACCCAAAGTAACCTAAGACAGGCACCATTTATTTTACTCAATAAAAGAGAGGAGTTGTGATCTGGCTGCCCTCACTCCTTCTGACTGACAGCAAAGCTTCCTTGTAATCAACAAGGATGTTTGTGTTCCCTCTGGCGGTGGTTTTCTGTAGAAGCATTCCCAGTACAGGATGCCCTGATCTTGACCTCTGGATGTTCAGCATGTCTCTGGCCAGCTGCCTAAAGGTATAAAAAGCTCTAGCTCTGGAAAACTAAAGGTTGCTGTTCTTCCACCTGAAAAGAAGCCTCCATGTCTCAATTGCAGCACCCTCCCACCAGTCTTGGCATCCCAGCTGTGCTGGCATGGCAGGAGGAGAGGCCCCTCGTCATCTGGCCTTGATATCATTTAGGCATAAGCCTCAAGCAAGTTTCATTCAGGGTCAATTTGCTAAACGCAGGGCGTAGACTACTTCTGCATACCCCCTCCCTCCTGAAACAGCTTCTTCTGCTCCTGAGCATGTTCCCCACCCTCCCCCAGCTGTTATTTCTGCTTCTGTCTAGACCACAAGGTTGAGTGTCAACAGGTGGCTAGCTGCTAGGAACATTTCATAGTTTGTACTTTTTCAAAGGTTCATGTTTTTAACTAACTCTTGATGTTGCAAAGTTTCTTGAACCCGGTGTCTTAACCAGCTCCTGATCAAGCAAAGTTTTTTAAAAATCTTCCTTTTCTTTACCTTATGAGGCATGATAAGATTAATGGTCACAAAGCCTAGCTGTGATATCTTTTGCAAGTTTGTACATCTGTCACAGCAGTTGTTTTACTTGGAAGATAGTGCTGTAATAACAGTTATCAAGTAAAATTTACAGAAAACACAAGGCAGTCTTTATACCATAAATAGAGTGAGTGATCTACCATGTCAGTCATTTGGATATGAATAAACATAAGTAGAAGATACACAAAAAGCCTGTGCTCCTCCATAAACTGAATGTAGTGGTTCACACAGAACACATGACTTGCTGTTGATTCCAGTGAATATTGGCTAGACCCAAAGAACTTGCTCTTCTTATACCTAGTACAAATTTGTTCAATGGGTTCAAGTTGTGTATTGGGAAAAGTAATAAGCAAACTTTCCATTAAGAAATTAATCTTTATAATTGTATTTGGGGAGTGATAGTAAACACCAATGAGAGAAGAAGATCAAGTCATTAGAATTATCTAATTTGTCAATTTCTAACCTGAGACCCTGGATAGATTTCTGAAGACCAACTGTTAATAGTTTGTAATGTCTTTTGGTAACTTTAGACTCACCTAACCAGAAAGCACTGTGAACCTTTGTGAGTCAAGTGTTTGAGAAGTCTACTGAGCAGAGGGATCTTGGAGTCTGTTTTACCATCTACAATGAGATTGAGATTGAGAAGTGGAGTTTGAAATCTAGGGGAAGGATGGCCCATTTCTTATCCTCACTTCATAATTTCCTTTGATTAATTCTGGTTATTTAGTCTTTCAACAGGGAGCAGCTAGCTCAGTCTGGTATGTCATGGAAAAGGCAGTGCAAATACCAGAATTTTCATGCCATAAGCATGGCTCAGACACTTGACATCTCCCTATTTCCTCCATTACCATTTCATATATGGTCATATTGCTATCTTGTCCCTGGTTCAGAGATTCAGGCCCAGATTGTCCTCAGCTCCATTCGTATTCCAAGATATTTATGATGCCACCAGTCCTCAAGCGTTTGATTTAGCACAAACCACACAAGCTTGGAGTGGTATTAGTATCCCATTAGCTGAATTTACTGAGCACACACAATGTGGATACCTCTCCATTCCAGACTCACATGTTTCCAAAACTAAGGTGGAGATGTTTCCAGTTATCAGTAAGATGGAGACAAAGCATGTTTCAGAAAGGAGTCAGGTAGGCTCCAGCGCATTATCTTAATGTACAAATGGCCATTGGAAGCCCAGAAGCAAACATTAGTATGCCTGATTCTGAGAACTATTTCAATTACCAATTCAGTAATAGCTTCTTGCAGAAACTTCAGAGGGGCAGTCACAATCACACACTTTCTAACCCAATAGGGAAGAACCAGGTCACAAATACATTCATTATAGCTACGTCTTCAGTGTTTGGATTCACCCATGTTTGTCTCAGCTCCATAGTATTTGGGCATCTACATTTCTCTGACTCCACCCTCCACACCAGGTATTGTTTATCTCATTGGCTGTCTGACTTCAGAGCCTTAAAGCTTAGTGGCTTCTTTTTCTCCTGCTTCACAGTAGTGAGTGGTTTCTGCTGTATCGAATGCACCCCTGCCTACCTGTCCTGACAGCACTTCCTTTATAGAAAACATTTGGAGGAAGGACTTAGCGAAATCAGAAATGTGTGACCTCAACCTAGAAAAAAAGTGATCCATCTTTTTCTCAGCACATGCTAGAATCTGCTCTCAGCTGTGGAGATTTTTTAATTTAAGTAGGATTAAAAAAAGAAAAATATCCTATATTCCCTTTTTAATTACTTTATAAATAATACCAATCAAAATTTCCACTTCCTGCTCTCCTCCCACTTCCCTCCTGCTTCCCCACTCACCCTTTACCCTCCCCACCAGTCCTAAGAGAAGGTAAGACACCCTGCCCCATGGGAAGGCCAAGGCTCCCCTCTCCATCCAGGCTTAGGAAGATATGCATCCAAATTGAATAGGATCCCCAAAATCCAGTACATGCAGTAGAGACAAAGCCCAGTACCATTATCACTGGCTTCTCAGTCTACCCTAATTGTCAGCCACATTCAGAGGGTCCAGTTTGATCCCATGTTCCTTCAGTCCCAGACCATCTGGCTTTGGTGAGCTCCCATTAGATTAGGCACACTGTCTTAGTGGGTGGACTAACCCCTTATGCTCTTGACTTCCTTGCTCATATTCTCCCTCATTCTGCTCTACAACTGGACCTTGGGAACTCAGTCCAGTGCTCTGATGTGGGTCTCTGTCCATGTATTCCTTTAGAAAGGCCTATGAATCTGAGAGATCCCAAATGGGTAAGGACACTGTATAGTGGATACTTGGCTGACTACTGTCCCATTTATAGACAGAAGAATATACATTGGAACATCTCCAGATCTTTCTATTTCACTCTGCATTTTACCAGAGCATCATCTGGGCAATTTACTCACATAGGCGTTAGTAACTGCATCCTCCTTCCCACTAGAAAGACATGGAGGCATTCTTTTCTATTGACTCTTATTGAAGTGAGAGGTGACTCCCATGGCCTTACTGAATTACAAATATTATCATGTCTGTGTAAAATCTAAAGTTCAAAACCCTCTCAAAAATTAATGTTTCCCACAGTATATTAAAAAACAAAAGCAAAGCATGCAGTGGTGATGCATGCCTTTAAACCAGCACTCAGGAAGCAGACACAGTCAGATCTCTGTGAGTTCAAGGCCAACCTAGTCTACAAGAGCTAATTCCAGGCCAGGCTCCAAAGCTATATATACACCCTGTATTGAAAACTGAAAAAAAAAAACCCGAAAATTTAAAAACAAAAAGCAGAAATTCTTAGTGCTTAATGAGGTAGAAAAGGAATCAGTTCCTTGTGAACCTTATTTACCTTATTATTTGACTGAAGAGTGGCTGCACAAGCCTTTGCCCAGGTTCTCAAGGTTGAAATCATGTTCCAGACTGCTCAATCAGAGCACAAGCCCCTACTCTCCACACTTTCAGCAGAGATGACTGAATTTCCCATCATAGAGTTGTGAATGACTATCATTTAGTGTTGAAAGGACATTTTAGTACCACGTGGGTCATGGCTATTTACAAGCCCTTTTCTGAGATTTCAGTCATGTAGAGAACCTATAGATGAGGTCATCTCCAATTCTAGTTGAGAGAACACAAGGCAGGTAACTAGTGTGCTGGTAATTGTTTAGGGAATTTCCAAGGTCATCCTCTGGCACGGAAAAGAAATGAATGACTAGGATAAAGAGATGAAGTTGTAGAGAAGGGGACAGTGACAGCTTTATGCGTTTAGAATTAAAGAAGACTAAATGTCTGTTAAACAGATTCTAGCTTTGGTAATGTACAGGGCCTCTGAATGTCCCTTTTCCCAGACTGCTTCTGTGTTGATGGCCAACCCTGTGATTTCTAGCTGTTTTCTTTTGAAGACTTTTCAAGGAAGAAGACATGACAGTTGTAGGAAGCCTGCTTTTCCTTTCTTGTCTAACCATGTTCTTTTAACCTTACTTCAATACCTTTCCTTGAAGAAATAGTTTTATCCACAAATACTTTGCATGGACATGTTTTTGCCCATTAGAGGACAGTGATGGGGTAGTCTTCAGAAGACAGTGCTGTTGGCAGGAAAAAGTCACTCAGAAATCACTACTGTCCTCCATACACTTGCACATGTAGTGATACCATTGGAAAATATTTCCCAAGAGCTCCTCTGTGGTTTACTTCCTATTCTTTGATTCCATTCAATACATAAGTAGTCAACTCATAACTCTATTTCATATTTCCTCTTTTATCCTGATGCAGTCATTGTCAGGAGAAATATATTTCTATGAACAAAATATTTAATGATTTCATGGACATTACCTACTTAGTATAGAAAAGAAAGATTCAGAAACTAAATATTTTCAAGTTTGGCAACTTAATCTCAGCTTACAAAATTTGATGTTGTTCTTTGTTGTAAGATTGTTAAAACTCCACAAATTTTCAACTGTTAGACTAGGGATTCTCTTACAATTTATGTTGAAGATTTCAACAGCTATTATTCACTGTTTCATTGGACCTAATATGTGAACAGCAGATTGTAGGCTATTTATAAATCGACTGTGTGTGCATTCATGTGTATGGATCCGTGTGTGTGGTAACAAGTGTGTCTGGGTACCTGAGGAGGCCAGAAGAGGCATCTGATCCCTTACTACCTTAATTGTACGAGAATGTGAGCTGTCTGACATCATTGCTAGGAATTAAAATCACTTCCTCTATAGGAACAACAAGCACACTAACAGCAGGCATTGCTGAAATCCACTCTAAAAGACAATACAATAATAAATTTGTATGGAGAAATTAAAAAAAAAACAGAAAAAGTTGTGCCTCTCAAGGCATTGATTCTCTATGCAAAATAAAGTAGTTTATACACTGTCTCAATTGACACATACAGAATTACATTAGTGAATAATTTATTTTCCACTCAGAATCCAGATAGAGATATGTGGCTTCCAAAATTGTCTCACAATTGGAAGGAGGGGATCTAGCAGATATTCACCTGGTGGAAGAACATGGTTGCTTTGGGGAGAGTTGTTTCCTTGGTCTGATGTTTTTTCTTCACTTTAAGGTTTTTCTATTCTGCCACTTGGTGGAGCCCAAGTCCTCTACATGTGTAGTCTCTCAACTTCTCTCTGACTCCCAATCTGAAGTAAAAGGAGGAGCCTGTACATCCCAAGGAAGAGGGGTATTTGCATGGAGCCAGCTTGCACTTAGAATCACAGAGCCATATAAAAAGGGGCACCCAGTTCTAGTCAGTTCATTGAACTCAGGAAGAAGAATCTGGGTGTCTTCACCATGGCTTGGACTCCACTACTCCTCATCTTCCTTCATCATTTAACAGGTCAGTGGACTTAAACAATTCTGGGAGAGTAGACGTTGCTTGGAATGTTCTTCTTTGTGAATGAGATGTGCTTGTCCTTACTGATTTTTATTATCTTCCTTTTACAGGGTCATGTGCCCAGTTTGTGCTAACTCAGCCAAACTCTGTGTCTGGGTCTCTTGGCAGCACAGTCACCATCACCTGCAAGCGCAGCAGTGGTAACATTGGAAGCAACTATGTGTCCTGGTACCAGCAGCACATTGGAAGTCCACCCACCAATGTGATCTATGGTGACAATAAAAGACCATCTGGGATTCCTGATCGGTTCTCTGGCTCCATTGACAGCTCCTCCAACTCAGCCTCGCTGACCATCACTGCTCTGCAGATTGAGGATGAGGCTGACTATTACTGCCAGTCTTATAGTAGTGGCTATAGACACAGTGATGAGAATCATGGGGAAGTAAGACAAAAACTCCGTAGAGCACCAGCTGTGAAATCACTTGTGAAAAAGACTATTGTTATTTCATGTCTCCTACAAAATATTGGTTTTGGGATTTCCAAATCATAATTTTCTCTTGGTTCAGAGTAACTTTCTACTTTCGCCTCCCTAGATTGCTCTTTATACATATATGCTTGATCCATGGGATAGAAATGTTTGAAATTAGGAATTCTTGATGGAAATACTACTGACATTTTGTGTCTGAGACTTCCTTTCATGTTTGATGTGTTCAGCACCATCTTTAAACTTGCATATTTTAAAATTTTCCCGCGGGCTGGAGAGATGGCTCAGCCGTTAAAGGCTAGGCTCACAATCAAAATAAAAATTTCCCTCCATTACAACATCACTAACTCTCTGTATTGCTAATTGTATCTGTAACATGGAAAATGCCACATTTGGTTGTAGCCCATCTTTCAAGAAGTTGTTCTAATCTTTTAAGAAACCCCTAGTTTTGACACTTATTTCATCAAGGCATAACAATGAGATTTTATCTCCCTGAATTTCTGTCCCCAATTGCTAAACAAAATAACAGTACTGAATTCAAGATACTTTCCTAATGATATGGTCATATTCTAATGAAGACAAAGTCTGTTTTATTCACCTTTATTGACGACTCAACCAAGATCTATAATGTATTGTTAAGGAAGACCTAGTGTACATTTAAATGTTAAATCATTCATAGAGTGGACATTCAAGTGTAATAGTGCTCTTTCATTTCATGAACTATCCTTCATCTCAAAAGCTCTGAAAAGCATGATATTAAAAAGTTAAAGGTGACAAAACAAGCTCAATGAAGAGTCAAAGAAACCAAAACATACTGCATTAATAATAGTTATATCACTGGATAGCATGGGTCAAGCCTTTATTCACAGTACCTGGGAGGAAGAAGGAGGTGGATCTTTGTGAGTTAGAGGCCAGCCTGTTCTTTAGAGTATGTTACAGGACAGCAAGTGCTTAACAGAAACACCTTGTCTCAGTCAAATATATATATTCTAAGTTCACATTAGAAAGCTATGTTGTGATCAAACCCAACATGCATCTATCTCATTTGAGCATTTATTGGGCGGCAGTGAGAAGGGAAACAGATGGGTCAAAAATTGAGTAAGCCTTTACTTGTATTCTGTTTTATTTTACTAACAGAATGAAAACCATGACTATCTCAGAGAGATGGATTAATTATTTACCCAATTTCTTCAAAATTTTATAGTTTTGTGCAATTTTCTACTTGGGGTATTATAAAACATTATAGCATATATTTCCCTGTTTCTGGCAACTTACCCGTATTTCTGATACAGAATATGGGTTCCTCATGAGAAGAATGAAGAAAACACTAAGAATAAATTGAGGCAATAATGTAAATAGAAAAATTAGAAAGGTAAAACATAATTAATTATGTGCAATAGGTCTTCTGCTGAAACTGTGACAGTGGAGAAAAACTAAACAGATCAGTTGAGGATCAGCATAGAGGGTGAAAACTTGGAGAACTGTTCATGTTAACAGAGCAAGAGACACAGCTAAGACAGTTGCTGGTCAGGGATTTGAATGAACTCCCACAGGGTATTATGCCTGGACAGTAGAACCTTTTTTGGTATGTACTTGAGACTGACTTTGATGATTATATATAAAAAGTAAAAAGTATTATTGTATATACAATTCTTGGAAATAGATAATGTACAATTATTTTTAAAAGTTATTTTTGACATGCAGATTGTTGACAAGGTGTTTGTGGTATTTAGGACTGTAGGGCAGATGATATTGGAGGCTCTGGGAGAATAAGTTTGGCATGGACAGTTTGGAATGGACCCTTCTGAAATGGGCAACTGCGGAAGGTATCACAATTTCAGTACAAGAGATAGCATAATTGTAGAGAAGAAAAGAGAAAAGAGGAGCAGAGAAAGGAAAAGAGTAGTGAATCTAGAAATTGAATGGGAGGGAACTTATCTCTGACTGTGGAATGAGTCTAGCTGTAGACAGCAGAAGCTAAGGTTAAAGACAGGGAACTTAAGAAAATATGCACTGTACTTCCAATCAATGGTAGAAATCATTTTAGAAAAACAACACTACAGAGACAAAGCCCCTTACCTGCAACACCCACACTGATAAATGCTAATGTGTGGTGGATATATGCTAAGAGATGGTCTGCAAAATTCTTTTGGCTTGAGGGAGAAAATTATTTTGATTCTTCACTATGAAGGGCTTTATGCAGTAGGAAAACAATGTCAGAAGGGGAGACATTTCCTCAGTCAGGTTATCCACAGAGGAGGAGGGAATTTGCTGTTGTTTTATAGAGGAATGAAAGAACACAGCAGCAGTGACCTGCAATGAGCCCAGAAAAGAGAAGTGGCTGCTGGCTGCTTAGGGAAGATGCACTCATTCTATCTAGTTCTGGAATATAGAAAGGCCAGAAGTTCCTCTGGTCCACAAACTACATACCCTGGTTGTTAGGAAAGCATCCAAATGAAGGCATAAGTCACAAACAATACCACACCAGTTTGGAATTATGATTAATAGGATGGTTATTTATTTAAGGGGGAAAAACTTACAGATCACCAGCCCAGACGACAGCCCTCTGCACAATCAGGTAGGGAGCCTAGTCGCTGGACGCAGAGCCAGAAGCCAGAGAGAGTGAGCTGAGGGCAGTGGCTGCTTTTTTAAAGAGAGAGAGACCATGCCCCAATGGGCTGGTATCTCAGAGGCTATTGGCGGAAGGAGCAGAAGGAGCTCCCACAACATCCAAATATCTATAGAAGAAGCTTGATCACACTTTATTACTTTATTTCAATCATATTTGGTTCTATCCTAGTGTCTACATCATCCAGACCCTCAGTGCTTTCACTCCAAGTAGTTAGTATCAGGGTTAGAATTACTCTCATGCATGGGTATCAGACTGGACCAATCACTAAACCCACAAACTCTGTGACAGACTTAACCTGTCACATGCCATAGGCAGGACAAACTATAAGTCAAACGTTATGTGGTTGCATTGATCACTCAGTCCTTCTGCCTGAAGTCCTGCTGGTCACAGGTATAGCCAGTTCATACTACATAATTGCTATTACTAGGAGTCTTAGCTGGGGTCATATCTGTATATATACATATATATATATGTAAATTCCATATATTTATATATATGTAAATTTCCAACTCCTCCCCTCCTCCCACTTCCCTTCCCTCCCCTAACCCCTCCCTTTCCCTCTCCAGTCCAAGGAGCAGTCAGGGTTCCCTACTCTATGGGAAGTCCAAGGTCCTCCCTGCTCCCCCCCAGGTTCAGGAAGGTGAGCATCCAAACAGACTAGGCTCCCACAAAGCCAGTCCATGCAGTAGAATCAAAACCCAGCACCATTGTCCTTGGCTTCTCTGTCAGCCTCCACCATCAGCCACATTCAGAGAGTCCAGTTTGATCACATGCTCCATCAGTTCCAGTCCAACTGACCTTGGTGATTTCTCATTAGATCAGTCCCACCGCCTCAGTGGGTGGACGCACCCTTCCCAGTCCTGATTTCCTTGCTCATGTTCTTCCTCCTGCTCTTCATATGGACCTTGGGAGCTCAGTCCAATTCTCCAATGTGGGTCTCTGTCTCTATCTCCATCCATCACCAGGTGAAGGTTCTATGCTGATATGCAAGATATTCATCACTGTGGCTATAGGATAAGGCCAGTTCAGGCACCCTCTCCTCTGATGCTGAGGAACAAGCTGGGGACATCTCCTTGGACACCTGGGAACCCCCAGAGTCAAGTCTCTTGCCAACCCTAAAATGGGTTAACTAATTAAGATATCTACTTCCCTGCTTCCACATTCACCCCTCCTCCATCCCAACCATCACATTCTCTCAAACTCTTCCCATCCTCCCTTTTCCCTTCTCTCTCCCCATCTTCCCCTATCCCCTCCCCACCCCTACCCCTATGCTCCCAACCCCTGTCAAGAAATCTTGTCCACTTCCAATATCCAGGAGGATAACTATATGTTATTCTTTGGGTTCACCTTCTTATTTAGCTTCTCTAGAATCACAAATTATAGGATCAATGTCCTTTATTTATTGCTAGAATCCACTTATGGGTGAGTACATACCATATTCATCTTTTTGGGTCTGGGTTACCTCACTCAGGATAGTGTTTTCTATTCCCATCCATTTGCATGCAAAATTCAAGATGTCATTGTTTTTTACCGCTGAGTAGAACTCTAAAGTGTATATGTGTCACACATTCTTCATCCATTCTTCCATTGAAGGGCACCTAGGTTGTTTCCAGGTTATGACTATTACAAATAGTGCTGCTATGAACATAGTTGAACAAATGCTTTTGTAGTATGATTGGGCATCTCTTGGGTATATTCCCAAGAGTGGAATTGCTGGGTCCTGAGGTAGGTTGACTCCCAGTTTCCTGAGAAACTGCCACACTGATTTCCATAGTGCTTCCACAAGTTTGCATTCCCACCAATGGATGAGTGTTCCCATTACTCCACATCCTCTCCAGCATAAGCTATCATTGGTGTTTTTTATTTTAGCCATTCTGACAGGTGTAAGATGGTATCTCAGAGTTGTTTTGATTTGCATTTCACTGATTGCTAAGGAGGTTGAACATTACCTTAAGTGTCTTTTGGCCATTTGAACTTCTTCTGTTGAGAATTCTCTGTTCAGTTCAGTACCCCACTTTCTTTTAATTGGGTTAATTAGGGTTTTAATGTCTAGTTTCTTGAGTTCTTTATATATTTTGGAGATCAGACCTTTGACTGATGTGGGGTTGGTGAAGATCTTCTCCCAATCAGTAGGATGCCTTTTTGTCTTAATGACAGTGTCCTTTGCCCTACAGAAGCTTCTCAGTTTCAGGAGGTCCATTTATTCATTGTTGCTCTTATTGTCTGTGCTACTGGGGTTCTACATAGGAAGTGGTTTCCTGTGCCCATGTGTTGTAGACCCCTTCCAACTTTCTCTTCTATCAGATTCAGTGTGGTCAGATTAATATTGAGGTCTTTAATCCATCTGGGCTTGAGTTTTCTGCATGGTGATAGATATGGATCTATTTTCATTCTTCTACAGGTTGACATCCAGTTATGCCAGCACCATTTGTTAAAGATGCTTTCTTTCTTCCACTGTATACTTTTAGCTCCTTTGTCAAAAATCAGGTGTTCATAGGTTTGTGGATTAATATCTGGGTCTTCGATTCGATTCCATTGGTCAACATCTCTGTTTTTGTGCCAACACCGAGCTGTTTTCATTACTGTAAAGCAAAGGACACTGTCATTAAGACAAAACGTCAACCTACTGATTGGGAGAAGATCTTCACCAACCCCACATCAGACAATGGTCTGATCTCCAAAACATATAAAGAACTCAAGAAACTAGACATTAAAACTCAAATTAATCCAATTAAAAAATGGGGTACTAAATTGAGCAGGGAATTCTCAACTGAAGAAGTTCAAATGGCCAAAAGACACTTAAGGTCATGATCAACCTCCTTAGGGATCAGGGAAATGCAAATCAAAACAACTTTGAGATAATTTAAACTTTTTAACAGTATTTGGGGAATGTGACAGTAAACACCCATGACCAAAACAGGTCAAACCATTAGAAATATCTACTTTATCAATGTCTAAACTTAGACCCAGACTAGACTTCTGATGACCACCTGAATAGTAGTTTGTAATACCTTTTGGTTTCTTTAGACTCACCTAACCAGAAACCTGTGAAACTTTGTGGGATGACTATTTGATAAGTCTGCTGAGTACAGGGATCTTGGAGTCTGTTTTAATAAACTGCAAAGAGATTGGGATTGAGAAGGGAAATTTGAAATCTTTGGGAAAGTTTTCCCATTTCATATCCTCACTGCTTAATCCCCCTTGATTATATATGGACATTCAGTTTATCAATAGGGAACAGCTGTTTCAGTCTGGTCTGCTATGGAAAAGGCTGAGTAAATAATGTGATTTCCATTCTTTAGTCTTTGCTCAGACCCTTGACATCTCCCTATTGCCTCCTATAGTATTCCATATATGGTCATATTTCAAACTTGTTCCTGATTCAGAGACTCAGGTTCAGATTGTCCACTGCACTTTGTATTCTAAGGTATTTAGGATGCCACCAATCCTCAAAACTCTTGATTTACCATAAACCAAAGAAAGTTGGAGAAGTATAAGAAGTCCCATTTGCTGAGTTTTTTTGCACATGCACTGTGGATAATGGTCGATTCCAACCTCACATGACTTCAAAACTAAGGTGGAGATATTTTCAGTTATTAGTAATTCACACAAGTTTATAGAGATTGGAACAGAGCCTGTTTCAGTAAGGAGGCAGGAAGGTTCTAGCTCATTAGCTTACTGTACAGATGACTAATTGTATAGCATTGGAAACTCAGAAGCAAAGATTAATATGCCTAATTCTGGTTATCTTCCATGTATCAATTCAGAAACTGTCTGTTTTAGAAACTCCAGAGAGGCCTTTAGAATCACACACTTTCTAACTTAATGGGGAGGAACTAGGGCACGAACACAATCATTATAGCTCAGTGCTCAGTGTTTGAAATTCACTCATTATTTTCTCAGCTCTAAGGTCTTTGGGCATCGAAGACCAAGATGGCTGCGAGAATCACCACTTTTCTCAAGAATGCCTGGGCGAAGGAGCCGGTGCTGGTGGTGTCCTTCTCAGTCTGCGGCCTCGCTATAATTATGCCCATAATCAGCCCCTACACCAAGTATGCTTTCATGATCAACCAGGCAACACCCTACAACTACCCAGACCCTGTAGGAGATAATGGGAACATGCCTAATGTGCCCAGCCACCCTCAGGACCCTCAGGGCCCAAGCCTGGAGTGGCTGAAGAACCTGTGAATACTCCTGCTGATGAAAGAGGCTCCTTCCCTGTTGCCCCCAATAAAACAAAACAAAACAAAAAACGTCCTTGGGCATCTCCATTTCTTTGGCTCCACTCTGCACAGCATGCATTGTTTATTGCAGGTTCAGTCTGACTTCAGATCCTGAGAGCTCAGCCCCTTCTTTTTTTCTTCAGTCCATACAGTAGTGAGTAGTTTCTGCTGCATCTAATGCATCCCTGTTTCCCTGCCCTGATGGCACTTCCTTTGTGGAAAACTTTTGGAGGAAGCGCTTATGAAAGGCAGAAATCTGCAACAGCTTCTTAAAGTCAACCTAGCAAAAAGTGGTCCATCTTTTTCTCAACTCATGCCAGAATCTGCCCACAGCAGTGGAGACTTATTTAACTTAAAGCATGGTAAATAAAAAATATCCTGTATTCCTTTACTAAGGTCTATGAATCTGAGAGTTCCCAAACAGTTAAGGATACAGTGTAGTGGAAACTGAATGTTCCATTTGAAGACTACAGTCTCATTTGTAGACAAAAGAAGATACACCAGAACATCTCTAGATCTTTTTGTCCCCTCTGTATTTTGCCAGGACATCCTCTGGGCATTTTATCAAGACAGGAATGAGTAACTATATCCTCTTTCCCACTAGAAAGAAGTGGGTGCGTTCGTTTCTGATTATTTACTCTTCTGAGTGAGAGGTGACTCTTTACTACCCCATGACAGTACTGAATTCCTAATCTTATCATGTATGTGTAAAATCCAATGAGGTAGGAGAGGAAGCAAACAACAAAAAGGAGAGAAAAGAGAATTGCAGACTTGGAAATGACGGGTAGGAAGTGCAGGTAGAAAGCGGGCTACTCAGCACAGCCCTCATCTCCAGGCTTCTACCCAAGCAAGCTGATCCAGTTTTGCCTCTGTTACTGGAACCTGGGAAACTATTATGCTGAATCAAAGGTTCTTTATATTACCTCTACTACCTGACTGTGGCACTGTTGGGAATGGAATCCAGGTTCTAGTGTAGGTTTCCTTCCAATGCTGACCCCACCCACAGATCTGAAAGTAGGCGATTGCTATTTTCTTTCCTGCTCCCAGTCAGATGTCTCCAGCTTTGCACAGTTTTAAGAATCCAAGAGCCTGTGTGGAGAGAGGAAGATATCAGAGGCAGAGTAAGCTTCACTAGGGATCTCTCCCAGGTGCATGGAGTGGTAAACATTTCCTGTCACACTCTCACAAGCTTAGTCAGTCCTTGTGGGTGTTATTTACCATAATTTGACTGAAGAGTGACAGCACAAGCCTTTGTCCTGGTTCTCAAGGTTGAAATCACCCCCCCCCCCCCCCGCCTGCTCAATCAGAGCCCAACCCTCTGCTTTCTACACGTTCAGTGGAGGTGGCAGATGACTGCATTTTCCACCACGCAGTTGTGGGCAAATATCATCTAGTTTTGAAAGGGCTTTCGGTGCCACATGTGTCATGACTCTTTACAAGTGCTTTTCTGAGATTTTCTGTCACATAGAGGACCTTTAGAATAGGTCATCTCCAATCCTAGTTGAGAGAGCCCAAGGCATGGAACTGGTGTGTTAGTAGTTGTTTAGGGTATTGCCAAGATCATCCTCTGGCATGGTCAAAGAATTGAATGACTTGTCAGATGAAGTCATGCTTCAGAATTGGAGAAGACTAAAAGTGCATTAACCAGACTCTTACTTTGGTAATTTACAGGGCCCCTGAGTGTTCCTTTTCCCAGACTGCTCCTGTATTGGTGTTCAACCCTGTGAATTCCAGCTGCTTCCTCTTGAAATATTTTTTAAGAAGAAGTAGAAGTGACAGTCTCAGAAATCCTGACTTTGCTTTTCGTTCCTACCCATGTTCCTTTAACGATCCTTCAATTCCACCACTGGAAGAAGTAGTTCCATCCCCACATACTTGTCATGGACCTGTTCATCAGTATTAGAGGACAGTGATGGGCTGAACTTGAGAGGACAGTGTTGTTGGCAAGAACAAGTCATTCAGAAATCATTACTTCCCTCCCAATACCTGTTCATTGAGTATTCCACAAAAGCTACTCTGTAATCTAATTCCTATTCTTTGAACCTTGTCTTTATGAGTAGGGAACACATCACTCTATTTCATATTTTATATTTTATACCGATGGTGTCATTGTCCAGGAAAAATATTCCTACCAATTAAAGAATTTAATAATTTCATGGATAGTACCTAATAAGGAAACAAAAAGAATCAAAAACTAAACAATTTCAAGTTTAACAATTCAGTCTCAGCATAAATAATTTGATATGTTGTTCTCTGCTGATAGTTTTTTTTATTTTTTCGAGACAGAGTTTCTCTGTAGCTTTTTGGTTCCCTTCCTGGAACTAGCTCTTCTAGACCAGGCTGGCCTCGAACTCACAGAGTTCTGCCTGCCTCTGCCTCCGGAGTGCAGGGATTTAAGGCGTGCGCCACTGCTGCCCGGTGCTGATAGATTCATAAAAAAGTGTAAATTTTCAACTATTGTACTAGATATTACTCTTACAATTCACATTGAAGTTTTCAGCAGCTATATATTTAGTGTTTCATTGGACCTAATATGTGGACAGCAGATTATATTCAATCTATATATTGGCCATGTGTGCAGCCATGCTTGTGTGGTAACAAGTGTGTCTGGGTACCCGAGGAGGCCAGAAGAGGGTATCTGATCCCTTAGTGATGGAATTACAGGAGGTTGTGAGCTGTCTGACATGGTTGCTAGGAATGAAAATCACTTCCTCTACAGGAACAACAAACACACACAACAAGCACTGCTGAAATCCACTCTAAATGACAACACAATAATAAATTCTTACAAAGAAATGACCAACATTGCAATGAGCAGTGTTCTAGAGTTAAAAAAAAGGTGTGCCTCTCAAACCATTGATTCTTTATGAAAAATAAAGTGGGTTACTTACTGCCTCAATTGACATATACAAAATTATATTAATGGATAATTTACTTTCCACTCAGAGTCTAGATAGAGATATGTGACTTTCCTCATGTTCTCATGATTTGCAGAGGGAGGGGAGCTAGAAGTTGCTCACCTAATGGAAGAAAATGGCTGCATTGGGGAGTAATGCTTTTTTAGTTTCTGATGTTTCCTCTTCACTTTCAGGTTTTTCTATCCTGCCACTTGGTGGAGCTATGCCCTCTGCATGTGTAGTCTCTCCACTTCTCTAACACCGAATCTGAAGTAAAGGGAGGGGTCTACACATCCCAAGGAAGAGAGATATTTGCATGGAAACAGCCTGACTTAGAATCAGATAAAGAGGGGCACCCAGCCTTAGTTAGTCAGTTGAACTCAGGGAGCAGGATCTGGGTGTCTTCACCATGGCTTGGACTCCATTACTCCTCATTTTCCTTCATCAGTTAACAGGTCAGTGGACTTAAATAATTCTGGGAGAGTAACTGTTGCTTGGCATGTTTGGCTTATATTCTTCCTTGTGATTGAGATTTGCTTGTCCTTACTGATTTTAATTATCTTCCTTTTACAGGGTCGTGTGCCCAGTTTGTGCTAACTCAGCCAAACTCTGTGTCTGGGTCTCTTGGCAGCACAGTCACCATCTCCTGCAAGCGCAGCAGTGGTAACATTGAAAGCAAGTATGTGCACTGGTACCAGCAGCATGTTGGAAGTCCACCTACCAATGTGATCTATAATGATGATCAAAGACCATCTGGGATTCCTGATCGGTTCTCTGGCTCCACTGACAGCTCCTCCAACTCAGCCTCGCTGACCATCACTGCTCTGCAGATTGAGGATGAGGCTGACTATTACTGCCTGTCTTCTGATGATAGTTATTATAAACACAGTGTTGAGAATCATGGGGAAGTAAGACAAGAACTCCCCAGAGCACCAGCTGTGAAATCACTTGTGAAAAAGACTATTGTTATTTCATGTCTTGTAATATGAGCGGCAGGGCTGTGTCCCCAGTACCTGGCCACCTGCATGGCTAGCTTATACCCCGAAATAACAACACACAAACTGTATTCATTTAAACACTGCTTGGCCCATTTCTATCTAGCCTCTTCTAGGCTAACTCTCGCACCTGGACTAGCCCATTTCTTATCATCTGTGTAGCACCGGTCTTACCGGGAAGATTCTAGCCTATTCATCCTGGGTTGGAGCTTCATCGCATGCATCTTCCCGGGAGCGGGGAGCATGGCATCTCTCTGAGGTGTCTGCCCCCAAGAGGAGAGCTATTGAGTCTGAGCTCACTTCCTCTTCCTCCCAGCACTCTGTTCTGTTTACTCCTCCCACCTATGTTTTAACCTATGAGGGCCAAGCAGTTTCTTTATTGCTTAACCAATGAAATCAACAGATTGATATATGACACTCCCACGTCAATGTCTCCTACTAAATACTGGTATTGGCATTGCAAAATTATAATTTCTTCTAGGTTCAGTGTAAATTCTACTTTCTCCTCCCTCATATGGATGTCTGAATCTTTACACATATAGGGTTGAACTATGGAGTAGGAATGGTTGAAAACAGGAATTCTGGAGGGCAATACTTCTGACATTTTGTGTCTGAGACTTCCTTACATGCGTGATGTGTTTAGTAACCTCTGTGACCATGAGTCACTTGCATATTTTCATGTTTTCCCTCTATTTGGACATCACTAACTCTCTGAAGTGCCAAATTCCAAATGGGAAATACCACACTTAGGTGAAGCCACTGTTTCCATAAATTTTGTTAAGGAGCCTTTTGCTTTGACTCTTTTTTATTTAATTAAGGCTTAAGAATGAAGTTTTTATTTCCCTGAGTTTCTGTCCCCAATTGCTCAGCAAAATAACAGTACTAAATTCATTGACTATTCTGATAATAATGTCATATTATAATGAGGACAAATTTTTGATTATACAACTCTGTAGAAGACTTAACCAAGATCTATAAAGTATTATTAAGAAAAGACCCTCTGTACATGTAAATATTAAAACCTTCATATAGTAGACATGCCAGTGTAATAGAGCTCTTTCATTTCATTCTATTCATCTGTAAAGCTCCGAAGAACATGGTATTGGCATAGTGAATGGTGACAAAGCAATCTCAGTGAAGAGCCAAAGAAAACCACCAAAACTGAATTAATAATGTTTATATCACTAAGTAGTATGGCTCAAACCATTAATCCTAGCACCTGGGAGGTAGAGGGAGGAAGATTTCTCTGAGTTTGGGGATTGCATGATCTTCAGGTTAAGTTCCTATGCAAAGAAACCTTGACTCAAAACCTGAATAGATATAGATTGTCTAAGTTCAAGTCAGAAAACTGAGTAGCGATTAAATACAACGTGCATCACATTTGAGCATATATTGAATGGCAGTGAGAAGGGAAACAGATGTGTCAAATAACTGAGTAAACTTTTTTTACATGAGATGATACATAATTGATTTTATTATTTATTCGGTTATAATATATAATCAGGAATAGGAATCATCCTATATACATAACACTCATCTGATCCAAAAGAGTTCTACCAGGTCTTCTAGCACAAGATAATGCAGAAATCGATCAATTATTGATTGGAAATGTGCTGAAGGCCTCAGAATTTCATTAAAAATATCACATCAGTAGCAAAGGTTTTTTAAAGCAACTTTTCCATTATGTGGCAACAAACCACAGAAATTATAAGGAAATGTCCTACTTGTTCTTTCTTTCTTTCTTTCTTTCTTTCTTTCTTTCTTTCTTTCTTTCTTTCTTTCTTTCTTTTTGTATGGGATAAAACTGGACTTGCTTAACATAGCGGACAATGAGGACTACTGAGAACTCAAGAACAATGGCAATGGGTTTTTGATCCTACTGCACGTACTGGCTGTGTGGGAGCCTAGGCAGTTTGGATGCTCACCTTACTATACCTGGATGGAGGTGGGTGGTCCTTGGTCTTCCCACAGGTCAGGGAACACTGATTGTTTTTGGGCTGATGAGGGAGGGGGACTTGATCGGGGGAGGGGGAGGGAAATGGGAGGCGGTGGTGGGAAGGAGGCAGAAATCTTTAATAAATAAATAAATAAAATAAAAAAGTAAACTTTTACTTATCTTCTGATTTATTTTACTAACAGATTGAAAACCATTACTACCTTGGAGAGATGGATTACTCACCCAATTTCTTCATCACAATTTTTAAGTGTCATGTTGTTTTTTATTTTCTGAACTATAAACCATTATAGTATATATTTTCCCCTTTCTGGCATCTTTCCCATCTCTGTGAAAGAGATAATGAGTTCCTTATGGGAAGAGTGAGGGAAACACCAAGCGTAAACTGAGACAACAATGTAAAGAGCAAAATTAGAAAGGTAAAACATGTAATTAATTATGTGCAAAGCATGTCTGCTGAAACTGTGCCAATGAAGAAAAAGTAAACAAATCTGGTGAGGACCAGCAATGAGGGGGACAACATGAAAAGAACTGTTTGTGTTAATAAAGCAAGGATATGCAGCTAAGATGGGGCCAATGTCAGGGATTTCAATGAACTTTCACAGGGCGGTAGAACCCTGTTTCCTTCACAAATGTGGGTGCCCTTTCGTTTAATGTATAGATGCTTAGAGTTGAGACAGCATCTTTGTGGATTTTTCTTTTGATGACTGTGAATTATCCTTTCCACATCCTTTAAATAATTTTGGTTTGAAGACTATTTTGTTTGGTATTACAACTATATCAGCTTTCTTATTAGATTCGTTTGATTGGAAAACCTTTATCCAACCTTTTACTGTAACGTAATGTCTGTCTTTGAGTTTGAGGTGTGTTTCTTTTACACAGCAGAAGTATGGATCCTGTTTCATATCCATTCTGTTAAACTGTGCCTTTTTATTGGCAAATTGAGTCTATTGCTATTGAGAATTATTAATAAACAGTGATTCATAATTTTGTTATTTTGTTGGTGGTAGTAGAAATAGTGGTAGTAATGTGTGCATGTTTGTGTGTGTGTGTATGTGTGTATTTTGTATGTGTATGTTTGTCTGTCCCTTCTCTGAGTTTTGCTGGTATGAGATTATCTGCTATCTATGTGCTTTTTTATGTACTGACATTCTTGGATTGAACTTTCTCTTCTCTTAACTTCTGTAGGGCTGTATTTGTGATTACACTATATTTAAATTTGACTTTGTCATGAAATATCTTGTTTTCTCCATCTGTTGTGATTGAAAGTTCTGACAGGTAGAGTAGTCTGGGTTAGCATCCATGGTCTCTTAGCATATGCACTAAATCAATCCAGACCCTTCTGGCTTTTGGGGTCTCTTATTCTAATAGATCTGACTTTATATACTACTTATTATTTTTTTCTTGTAGTTTTTGATAGTATTTCTTTTCCATGTGTTTAGTTTTGAAATTTTTTGTGGAATAGTAATTTTCTTATGTGATCCAATTTATTTGGGGCTCCATAAACTTATACCTATATAAGGAGGCACTTCTTTAAGTTAGAATTTTTTTCTTCTATGATTTTGTTAAATATATTCTCTGAGTTTTTGAACTGGGATTCTTCTTCTATTCCTATTATTAATAGGTTTGGTCTTTTCATAGTCCTACCGAATTTCTGGGTGTTTTGTGCTAGGGATTTTTATATTTTGTATTTTCTTTTACTGATCAATCTGTTTCTTCTATTATATCTTCAATGCGTGGTATTATCTTTCCAACTCTTGAATTCTGTTGCTGCTGATTGCATTTGTTTGGTTTTTCCAGATTTTCCATTTCTAGAATTACCTTACTTTGTGTTCTCTTTATTCCTTCTATTTCAATTTTCTGATAATGAGTTTTCTTAACCAGTTATTTTTTCTCTTGCTTTTCTTTTTTTTGGATTTATTGATTTCCTGCATTTTGATTGATTGTGGTTTTATATAGCTGTATCCATCTGCTGTAAAATGGTGTATTCATGATGAGAAGCAAGAACTACACTTATCTGCGGATATAAAAACCAATATGTATGATAAAGTTAGGAATAATTCTTGCTTAGTAAAGTATATTTCCAGGCTCTCCTCCAAAATTTATGACTTCTTTAGGCCTGAGGAGCTGGGTATGTTTTCTACATCAGGAATGATTTTCATTTTGTTTACTGCATACCACCAAAGTATGTATGCCACTACTGCACCTCTAGAGTTCTTGTGATATGTTGGTCATTATTATCATTCACACATGTAATACTTGTATAGAACTATTGATTGTTTCCATCCTTTGGAAGTTTGCAAAGTACCTTCTATAGCAGCAAAAAGATAATCTGCAAGGATGAGTTTTTTACATCAGCTTAGATACTTCTGAACCCTGTCTGAGTGCAAGTTTTCCTCTCTATTAAGAGTTTTCTGTTTAGGTGTCTGTACTCTGGTTTGTCTTTTGTTTTTTGGATTATTTGTTCTTTTGATGACAAAATTTCTTGAGTTCTTTGTATATTTTGGAGATCAGACCTCTGTCTGTTGTAGGGTTAGTGACGATCTTTTCCCATTCTGTAGGCTGTCTTTTGTCCTGTTGACCGTGTTTTTTGCTTTACAAAAATTTATCAGTTTCATGAGATCCCATTTATTAATTGTTTCTTTCAGTTTCTGTGCTGCTGAGGTTATATTTAGGATGTGGTCTCCTGTGCCAATGCATTCAAGTGTACTTACTACTTTCTCTTCTATGAGGTTCAGTGTGGCTGACTTTGTGTTGAGGTCTTTGACTCCATTTGGACTTGAATTTTGTGCATGGTGATAGATATGGGTCTATTTTCATTCTTCTACATGTTGATATCCAGTTCTGCCAGCACCATTTGTTAAATATGCTTTCTTTTTTCCATTTAATATTTTTTGTTTCTTTGTCAAAAAATCAGGTGTTTGAGGTGTTTGTATTAATATCGGGTCTTCTATTCAGTTCCCTTGGTCCTCCTGTCTGTTCTTATGCCAATACCAGGCTGTTTTCTGTATTGTAGTTCTGTAGTAGAGTTTGAAGTCAGGGATTGTGGTGCCTCCAGAAGTTCTTTTACTATACAGGATTGTTTTGGCTATTCTCAATTTTTTTTTTTTACTTTTCATATGAAGTTGAGTACCTTTCTTTTGAGATCTGTGAAGAATTTTTCTGGGATTTTCATGGGTATTGCATTGAATCTGTAGATTGCTTTTGTTAAGATTATTATTTTTATTATGTTAACTATGTTAATTCTGCCTACCAAAGAGCATGGGAAATCTTTCCACTTTCTGGTGTCTTCTTCAATTTCTTTCTTCAAAGATTTAAAGTTCTTGTCATACAAGACTTTCACTTGTTTGGTTAGAGTTATTCTAAGATATTTTTATGCTCTTTATGGCTATTGTGAAGGGTGTTGTGTCTCTGATTTCTTCTCCAGCCCTTTTATCATCTGTGTACAGGAGGGCTACTATTTTTTTAAGTTAATCTTGTATCCTGCTACATTTCTGAAAGTGTTTATGAGTTGTAGAAGCTCCCTGGTAAAATTTTTTGGATCGCTCGTTTAACCTATCATATCATCAGCAAACAGTGAAAGTTTGACTTCTTTCTGATTTGTATCCCATTTATCTCCTTTTGGTATCTTATTTCTCTAGCCAGGACCTCAAGAACTATATTGAATAGATATGGAGAGAGTGGACAACCTTGTCTTGTTCCTGATTTCAGTGGAATCGCTGGAGTTTCTCTCCATTTTTGTTGATGTTGGCTGTTGGCTTGCTGTATATTGCCTTTGTTATGTTTAGGTATGTCCCTTGTATCCCTTATCTCTCTAAAACCTTTATCATGAAGGGATGTAAACAAACTGAAAAATGAAAACCACATGATCATCTCATTAGATGCTGAAAAAAGCTTTTGACAAAATTGTCCAATATTTTTAGCCATTAGGGAAATTCAACTCAAAAAAACTATGAAATACCATCTTATACCATTCAAAATGGCTAAGCATAAAAACATACATGATAGTTTATGCTGGAGAGGATATGGGGTAAGGAGAATATTCCTCCATTGCTGGTGGGAGTACAAACTTGTAAACTATGGAAATCAGTATGTCAGTTTCTCACAAAATTGGGAATCAATCTAACTTGAGGTCCAGCAATACCACTTGTGGGCATAACTCAAAGAAAGCACACTCATAACACAAAGGCATTTGCTCAACTATGTTCATAGTGGCAATATTTGTAATAGCCAGAACCTGGAAACAACCATAATGTCCCTCAACCAAAGAATGGATAAAGAAAATGTGGTATGATGGCACAATAAAATATTAGCCAGCAGTAAAAAACAATGACATCTTGAAATTTGCAGGCAAATGAATGGAATAAAAAACAAATAAACAAAAAAAATCCCGAGTGAGCTAACCTAGATCTAGAAACATATACATGATATGTATTCATTCATAAGCAGATATTAAAGTAAAGCAAAGGATAACCAAAATGCAATCCACAGCCCCAGAGAAGCTAGGTAAAAAGGGGGACACTAAGAGGGACAAACAAAGAAGGATCCAGGAAGAGGAAATACTTAAGATCTCCGGGATAAACTAGGCAGGGGTAGAAGGCAGGAGATAAGGGATGGAAACATGATAGATCAAGATGACCTTTTTTGGGACATGGCAGAGAGGGAGAGCAATGAAAGAGATATTGTGATCAAGGGAGCCATTACAGCATTAGAGAGAAATCTGGTGACAGGGAAACTCACAGGTATCCACAAGGATGACTCCAGCTAAGGCTCCTAGCAATAGTGAAGAAGATGCCTGAACTGGCCTTTACCTGTAATCTAATTAGTGACAACCCTAACTCCCATCATGTAATCACCTTTAACTAACTGATCAAAGAAGATGCAGTGATCCACAGCCAAGCACTGGGCTGAGCTCCTGGAGTTCAGGAAACCCACAAGAAAGCTGACTTGTGCTAGATGTAGTTCATGGATTATGGATTGAAACCTGGGGAATTTGAATGGTACCAGCTAGAATGAATGTGGCTTTGGTATTGTTGCTTAATCTGTTTGGGTGGCAGAAGTGTCCTGTCAGTGGTACCAGAACTTATCCAGGGTGCATGAACTGGCTATTTGGAGCCCATTCCCTCTGGTAGCTTATATTGCCCAGCCTGATTCAGTGGGGAAGTTGCTTCTGACTCAACTTGGTATCCCAGACTTTGGTAACTCTCAAAAGAAGTCCTTATCCCCTTCTAGGAATGGATCCAGGTGGCAAGGGGGAAAGTGGGGAGGCAGAAAGGAAGGGAGGAGGAAATTAGGTTGAAATGTAAAATGAAAGAACAATTAAATTAAAAACATTTTCCTGACATCCTGGGGGCTATTTTACCCTCATTCCCCCCTATTCTATATATGCCTTCCTTCCTATCCTTAGAGTCCTTCACATTTTCCCATTTCCTCATTTCCACCATTAGATCACTTATCCATTGCTATTCCTCCTGTATTGTTCCTCCACAACCTTGTCCTGGCAATGGTCACTTTTTGTTTTTCTTCTTCCTGAAGTTATTCCAGTTTATATTCTTATATGTTTAGTTACTGGGTTAGGTGTTTTATTACATTTATCAATTCATATATGTGGAACCATCCTTCTATTTCAGGGATAAAGCCAACTTGATTATAGTGGATTTTTTTCTCATTTATGTCTCTATTTTGTTTGTCAGCATTTTATTGGAAAGTTTTGAATTGATGTCGATCAATGTTTCGTCCCTAAATTTTTTTTCGTCCCCAAAATTTTCTTTTTTGTTATTGAGTATTAATGTGATATTGGCTTCATAAAAGAAGTTTGTGAATATTCCATATGTTTCTATTTCTAGTTCAAGAGGGAATAGCTGTAGTTATTCTTTGAAAGCTTAGTAAAATTTTGCTAACTTCATCTGGCCCTGATATTTTTATTTATATATATATATATTTATTTATTACTGTCATACTTTTCTCATTTGAGATACTTCTGTTTAGGTTCTTGACATCTTGGTTTAATTTTTATTGTTCGGGTTAATCTAAAAATTTTCCTATTTATTTTAGGTTTACCAGCTTATTTAAGCATAGATTTTCTTTTAAGTATCCCCTCATTGTATTCTAAATTTCCTTGGTGTTTGTGACACTATTTTGAATCTGGTATTTCAGTATTTTTTTGTCAATCATTTTCATCTACTCAAAGAACCAGCTCTAAGATTATTTGTATTATTTCATTCATTTCTCTTACTTCCATTTTATTAATTACTGCTCTGATTTCTTTTATTTTTGCCACTTACTTCATTTGCATTTGCTTTGTTATTGTTTTCAAATTTTTTGAGTTGCATAGTTAAATAATTTATTTCATGCTCTTTGCCTTTTCAATGTAAGCACTTAGAGTTATAAATTTTCCACATAGTACAACTTTCAATATGTTGCAGTTTTATTTTGCTGTGTTTTAATTTTCATCTAGTTCTTAAAAATTTTTAATGTTCTATTGATTTCTATTTTGACCCATTCAACATAGTGATGAGTTGTTTAAACCCTGTGATTCTATATTTTCTAGAATATTCTCTCAATTTTAAATTTTATTGTATTATAGCTAGAAAGTATATAAGAAATGATTTCAATCTTTTTGCTGTTTTAAAGATTCATTTGTGTCTGGGGCATGGGGAAGTGATCTATTTTAGAAGAGCTACAATATGATACAGAGTAAAATGTATATTAATTTGTGTTTTGGGTAGAAGAGTCTATAGATTTTGATAATTCTACTTATTGCTTTATAACTTATCATATCTTTCAATTCCATTGATTCTTTTTATCCTTTTGCTCTCATGGATGGATAATTGGGGCATTGAAAATACATACTATTTATAGTTTAATGTAAATCAGTTTCTTTAAATCCAGTAGTATATTTTTATTTAATTTTATGTATATAATTAAATATTTTCATTTAATTTTCTAGACAAAATGTGGTTCCATAAAGTTTTGTGCATATATGTTTAGGAAAGTAATGTTTTCTTGGTAAATGACTACAAATAATAAAATAAGAAACTAGTAATTTCTACTAATTAGTTTCATTTTGAATTTAATTTTGTCAGATATGAGTACAGCAATGCTTGTTGGCTTCCTGATTCCATTTAATTACAGTTCTTTGTTCAACCTTTTGCTCTAAAGCAGTGCCTATCTTTTCAATTAAGATGTGTTTCTTCATCCTATTGAGGGAGGTAACAAATATACAGAAAGAAAATATCATGTTTACTTATTCATAAGTCACTTTTAAGCATAAAGCAAAGAAAAACCAGCCTACAATGCACAATTCCAAGAACCTAGACAACAAAGAAGACCCTAAGATAGACATACATGGATCTAATCTACATGGGAAGTAGAAAAAGCAAGCTCTTCTGAGTAAAATTGGGAGCATGGGGATCATGGAATTGTTGGCTAAGGTTGCTGCCAAGCCCAGTGATGCAGCCTTTCAGTCCCAAAGAAACACACAGAGGCCTACATTAATTATAAACTGCTTGACCTCTTATTTCAGGCTTTATTATTAACTAACTATTAGATCATACATTAACAAATAATTCTTGTCTGTGTTTGCCATGTGACTTGATACTTTTATCAGTGAGGCCTTCTCATCTTGCTTCCTCTACTTCTGAGTGAAAAGTGCAGACTAAGCCTTTTCTATTCGCTGAATTCTCCTAGTCTAATTGTCTGCCTATACTTCCTGCTGGTTTCTGGCCAATTGTTTTTATTGAACCAATACAAGTGACAAATCTTTACAGGGCACAAGACCATTGTCTCATAGATTTTCCTTTTTTACTTCAAAATAAGAACTATGAATGTCATCTCCTTTGTTTAGTTGGTTTTATTGCCCATTATTCATAATACTTACAATCAATACTCTAAACAAAGACAAGCATCCATAATCCAATTTTTGGGATTGTGTACATAGTTTTATAGACTACTTCCTACAGATTGAGGGCTCTGATAATCTTATGAGAACCTAAAGAAAATTTAGGATTATCATCAACTCCTGAGAAGAATATTTTTTGAAGCTTGATCATCTCAGCCAGCAGTCCTGAAGCTGTTTTGAATGTAGAACTCAGTAGAAACCACAATAGAGATCCTCTGAAATGTTGGATCATCTGGGCCATCCACTCATTTTGGAGATTTTTCAGGGGGTCTTCCTTGACAAAAATTTGTTTTTTTCTTAACCCAAAATGAATCCATAGGCTCTCATTTCCCATGGAAACAACATCAAAACCTCTTCTCCCGTGTAACATAGTTTTTACTTAAATTTTGAAGTCAAGGCATTATATATATATACATATATATATGTATATATATGTATGTATATATATTTGTGTGTTGTATTAATCTAGTGGCATTTTTTTTATTTTTGAGACAGGTTTCTCTGTAGCTGTTTTTGGTTCCTGTCCTGGAACTAGCTCTTCTAGACCAGGCTGGCCTCGAACTCACAGAGATCCGCCTGACTCTGCCTCCTGTGTGTTGGGATTAAAGGTGTGCACCACCACCGCCCGGCCTTCTAGTGGCATTTATAATCAAGTGTCTTTTAGAAGCTGTTTTTCCTTCCTCAGCCATCAAACAATTCAAATATAACACAATAATGTGTACTATCCATATTCTCTGTATATTTTCCATCATTGTTTGACTTTATTTTAATTCTATTTCTTTTATTTTTATTTTCAAATTTTGGTTTTTTGAGACAGGAATTTTCTGTGTATCTTTGGCTGTTCTGAAACTAACACTGTAAACCATGCTGTCTGAGAACTCACAGAGATCTGCCTGCGTCTGCCTCCTAAGCCATGGTACTAAAGGTGTGTGCTACCACACCCAACTTTCTTTTTTAATATTTATTTATTTATCATGTATACAATATTCTGTCTGTGTGTATGTCTGCAGGTCAGAAGAGAGCACCAGATCTCATTACAGATGGTTGTGAGCCACCGTGTGATTGCCGGGAATTGAACTCAGGACCTTGGAAGAGCAGGCAATGCTCTTAACCACTGAGCCATCTCTCCAGCCCCACTTTCTATTTTTCTTAAGGAATTTATCCTTTTTCTTTTCTCTCCCAAGTCAACACTGTAAAACACTGTAAACCATTAAGGGGTTATTTTTGTCGTGACCTGCCATAAATAGCTCAAGCCATCTTTATTTGTACTTCAAAGGAAGGTTATTTTTCTCAGTCTCCATGATTTACATAAAATATTTATAAGGCCACAGGAAAACAACTTTCTCAGGTACTTTGAGGCCTTCTGAACATTTTCAGGATTTTGTTTCCCATTTACTGCAATTAGCAGGCAAAATTTTGGGGGACCCGGATCAATCTATGTCTATAATTAAAGAGTTGGCTTTTAAAAATGCAAATAAGTATTACAAGGAGGAGCAGCCACTTTTAAATCCTTTGCTGATCTACAGGGTTGGTTACAGGCTGCTGGATTAGTAATAAATAGCCCCTAACAAAAACTGCAAAAGATGCATAAATCAAATCAACCAGGCATTAAATCATTAAAGTTGCAGTTCAACGTTTCTCATTTACAAACCTAAATGATTGGCAGAGATTTTTAGGTAATGTTAATTGGGTACATTGTCCTTGGCTCCCAGTACTGGAGATTCTAATCCTCTATCGCTAAGGAAGATGACTTCTAAAGTAAACAAGACCTTAAAACTATTATCTCATTTGCCTCTAAGTTTTCTCCCACTGGTGTATTAAAACCTAATCATATCATCACCCCATATGATAAGACACAGCTGAGATATTTATCATGAGATGCGGACCTTGTTCTTGGCAATCTCCTCTAGTCAATTAGACATTCATTATCCAAAAGGTTGGAACAGTTTAAAGGAGAGTATTTGGTCAGTACGGATGGAGGAAACATATCTATGATCTAATCAGGGATGTGCACAAAATACTAGAAATTTGAGCATTAAAAAGCTATTTGGGGGGTTGAGCAAGAGAAAAAAGGAGATGTAAATGTAAACATTTATGATAGTATGTGAAATAAGAGGCACTTTTTTAGTCTCTAAACATCCATCCAAGCTTCCATCCCATTGACATTTAAGTAAAGGTATAAGGGAATGTGGTATACACAAAAAATGAGTGACACATGTCTTCTGTTTATATGTATGTATAACCTATTCATGACACTACAATTCAATGTCACCAATCCTTCAGTATAATTTTTTTTTCGACACAGGGTTTCTCTGTAGCTTTGGTGCCTGTCCTGGAACTAGCTCTTGTAGACCAGGCTGGCCTATAACTCCGAGAGACCCACCTGTTTCTGTCTCCCGAGTTCTGTGATTAAAGGCTTGCGCCACCACCGTCCGGCCTTCAGTATAAATTTTAACAGAGTGCTATGTGAAGTTGCAGGGTTAGGAGCTTGGGGATTCATTAAAGAGAGACAAAACAAATGGTAGACTAGATCACAGACTGGAGCAGACTAGTTAAATTTTATGTAGAAGACAAAAAAGAAGGCACTTAATAGTACTGAGGATGTGACACATAGGGATGGATTGAGGAGTCTACTCCCTATGACAGGCAAGGTATTTTACCCAAAGTAACCTAAGACAGGCACAGTTTATTTTATTAAATAAAAAGGAAGGAGTTGATGTGATCTGGCTGCCCTCATTCCCCCTGACTGACAGCAAAACTTCCTTGTAATCAACAAGGATGTTTGTGTTCCCTCTGGCTGACGGTTTTCTGCAGAGGCATTCTCAGTACACAATGCTCTGATCTTGACCTCTGGCTGCTCAGCATGTCTTCAGCCAGCTGCCTAAAGGTATAAAGGCTCTAGCTCTGGAAAACTAAAGGTTGCTGTTCTTCCACCTGAAATGAAGCCTCCACGTCTTAATTGCAACACCCCCCACCAGTCTTGGCATCTAATCTGTGCTGGCACAGCAGGAGGAGAGCCCCTTCGTCATCTGGGGTTGATATCATTTAGGCATAAAGTAGAAAGAGCTGCAGGCAGGCCTGCTTTTCATCCCGCCCAGCTCCCACATGGTTAGGTTTACACCCGAAATAATAACACACAAATTGTATTCTTTTAAACACTGCATGGCCCATTATACCTAGCCTCTTCTTGGCTAACTCTCACATCTCGACTAACCCATTTCTAATAATCTGTGTAGCACCAAGAGGCAGTAGCTTACCGGGAAGGATTCTAGCCCAAGTCCATCTTGGGCTGGAGCTTCATCGTGTCTGATTGACTCAGCTTTCTTTCTCCCAGAATTCTGTTCTGTCTACTGCACCCACCTAAGGGCTGGCCTATCAAATGGGCCAAGGCAGTTTCTTTATTAACCAATGACAATCCTCCATCAGCATAAGACTCAAGCTAGGTTCATTTAGGGTCAATTTGCTAAACGCAGGGTGTATACTACTTCTGCATACCCCCTTCCTCCTTTGAGCAGCTTCTTCTGCTCCTGTGCATGTTCCCCGCCCTTCCCCAGCTGTTACTTCTGCTTCTGTCTAGACCACAAGGTCGAGTGTCAACAGGTGGCTAGCTACTAGAAACATTTCATAGTTTGTACTTTTTCAAAGGTTCCTGTTTTCAACTAAATCTTGATATTGCAAAGTTTCTTGAACCCAGTGTTTTAACCAGCTCCTGATAAAGCAAAGCTTTTTTAAAAAATTTTCCATGATTTTACCTTATGAGGCATGATAAGATTAATGGTCACAAAGCCTAGCTGTGATATCTTTTGCAAGTTTGTACATCTGTCACAGCAGTTTTTTTACTTGGAAGATAGTGTTTATAACAGTACTTTATTAAAATAATGGAAATGGCATACATATAAATTAATATTACCCATGTGGATATTGTTAAACTATGTGGCTTTGTAAGTTATCAAGTAAAATTTACAGAAAACACAAGGCAGTCTTTATACCATAAATAGAGTGAGTGATCTACCATGTCAGTGCATTTGGATATGAATAAGTGTAAGTAGAAGATACACAAAATGCCTGTGCTCCTCTATAAATTGAATGTAGTGGTTTACACAGAACACATGACTTGCTGTTGATTCCAGTGAATATTGGCTAGACCCAAAGTACTTGCTCTTCTTATACCCAGTACAAATTTGTCCAATACGTCCAAGTTGTGCATTAAGGAATAGGGAAAAGGAATAGGCAAACTTTCCATTAAGAAAGTAATCTGTATGATTGTATTTGGGGAGTGAGAGTAAACAAACACCATGAGAAAATAAGATCAATTCATTAGAATTATAATTTATCAATTTCTAATCTAAGACCCTGGATAGAGTTCTGATGACCAACTGTTGATATTTTATAATATCTTTTGGTAACTTTAGACTCACCTAACCAGAAAGCACTGTGAACTTTTGTGAGTCAAGTGTTTGAGAAGTCTACTGAGCAGAGGGATCTTGGAGTCTGTTTTACCATCTGCAACGAGACTGAGATTGAGAAGTGGAGTTTGAAATCTTGGGGAAGGATTGTGCATTTCCTATCCTCACTTCTTAATTTCCTTTGATTAATTCTAGATATTTAGTCTTTCAACAGGGAACAGCTAGTCCAGTCTGGTATGTCATGGAAAAGGCTGTGCAAGTATCAGAATTTTCATGCCTTAAGGATGGCTCAGACACTTGTCATTTCTCTATTTACTCCATTGCTATTTCTTATACAGTGTGGCTATCTCTTCTGCGTTTCAGAGATTCGGCCCAGATTGTCCACAACTCCATTCATATTTGAAGGTATTTACAATGCCACTAGACCCCAAAGCATTTGATTTACCATAAACCACACAAGGTGGGAGTGTTATTAGAAGTCCCATTTGCTAAATTTACTGAGCAACTGCAGTATGGATACTGCTCCATTCCAAATTCACATGATTCCAAAACTAGAGATATTTCCAATTATCAGTAATATACACAAGTTAATAGAGATGGAGACAAAGCATGTTTCAGAAAGGAGTCAGGTAGGCTCCAGCACATTATCTAATTTAAAAATGGCCAATGGTATGCCATTGGAAGCCCAGAAGCAAACATTAGTATGCCTGATGTTGGGAACGAACCACTTACCAATTCAGAAATAGTCTCTTGTAGAAACTTCAGAGAGGTTAGAATCACACATTTTCTAACCCAATAGGGAAGAACCAGGGCAGAAATCCATTCATTATATCTAAGTCTTCGGTGTTTGTAATTCACTCATGCTTTTCTTGGCTCCAAAGTGCTGGGCACTTCCATTTCTCTGACTACCCTCCACACCATGCATTGTTTATCTCATTGGCTGTCTGCCTTCAAAGCCTGAAAGCTTATTGGCTTTTTTTTCCTCCTGCTCCACAGTAGTGAGTGGTTTCTGCTGCATCTAATGCAACCCTGTCTACGTGTCCCAACAGCACCTTCTTTGTGGAAAATTTTGGAGGAAGTGCTTATCAAAATCAGAAACATGTAAGTTTGTTAAGCTTAACCTAGATAAAAGTGATCCATCTTTTTCTCAGCACATGCCATAATCTGCTCCTCACAGTGGAGATTTGTTTTTAAGTAGGGTAAAGAAAAAAAATATCCTGTATTCCTTTCTTATTACTTTATAAATAATACCAATAAAAATTTCCACTTCCTCCCCTCCTCTTACTTTCCTCCCTCTCCCCCACTTCCCCTCCTCCCTCCCCCTCCAGTCCTAAGAGAGGGCAGGTTACCCTGGCCTGTGGGAAGTCCAAGGCCCTCCCCCTCCAATCAGGCTTAGGAAGGTATGCATCCAAATAGAATAGGATCCTAAAATGCCAGTACATGCAGTAGAGACAAATCCCAGTGCTATTATCATTGGCTTCTCAGTCTGCACCAATTGTCAGCCACATTCAGAGGGTTCAGTTTGATTCCGTGCTCATTCAGTTCTAGTCCAGCTGGATTTGGTGAGCTCCCATTAGATCAGGCACACTGTATCTGTGGGTGGACCAACCACTCGTGGTCCTGACTTCCTTGCTTATATTCTCCCTCCTTCTGTTCTTCAACTGGACCTTGGGAGCTTAGTCCAGTGCTCTGATGTGGGTCTATGTCCCTGTATTCCTTTAGAAAGGCTATGAATCTGAGAGATCCCAAATGGGTAAGGACACTGTGTATTGGAGACTTGGGTGAGTACTGTCCAATTTGTAGACAGAAGAAGATACGCTGGAACAACTCCAGATCTTTTTTGTTTCCCTCTGCATTTTACCAGAGCATCATCTGGGCATTTTACCCACATAGGATCTAATAACCGCATTCTCATTCACACTAGAAAGAAGTGTTCTATTGACTCTTATTGAAATGAGAGGTGACTCTTTAATACTCTTTAATGGCCTTACTGAATTCCTAATCTTATCATGTCTGTGTAAATCTAAAGTTCAGAACACTCCCAGAAACTAATGTTTCCCACATCATATTAAAAAACAAAGCAAGGCCCGCAGTGGTGATGCATGCCTTTAAACCAGCACTCAGGAAGCAGAAGCAGTTGGATCTCTGTGAGTTCAAGGTCAACCTAGTCTACAAGAGCTAGTTCCAGGCCAGGCTCCAAAGCTATATACAACCCCTGTATTGAAAATTGAAAAAGAACCCAAAAATTTTAAAACAAAACAAGAAAAGCTTAGTGCTTAATGAGATAGAAAAGGAATCAGTTCCTTGTGAACCTTATTTACCTTATTATTTGACTGAAGAGTGGCTGCACAAGCCTTTGTCCAGGTTCTCAAGGTTGAAATCATGTTCCAGACTGCTCAATCAGAGCCCAAGCCCCTACTCTCCACACATTCAGCAGAGATGACTGAATTTCCCATCATGCAGTTGTGGATGACTATCATTTAGCGTTGAAAGGACATTTTAGTACCACATGGCTCATGGCTATTTACAAGTCCATTTCTGAGATTTTCAATCATGTAGAGGACCTATAGAACAGGTCATCTCCAATTCTAGTTGAAAGAACCCAAGGCATGCAACTGGTGTGCTGGTGATTGTTTAGGGAATTTCCAAGGTCATCCTCTGGCACGGAAAAGAAATGAATGACTAGGATAAAGAGATGAAGTTGTAGAGAAGGGGACAGTGACAGCTTTATGCATTTAGAATTAAAGAAGACTAAATGTCTGTTAAACAGATTCTAGCTTTGGTAATGTACAGGGCCTCTGAGTGTCCCTTTTCCCAGTCTGCTTCTGTGTTGATGGCCAACCCTGTGATTTCTAGCTGTTTTCTTTTGAAGACTTTTCAAGGAGGAAGACATGACAGTTGTAGGAAGCCTGCTTTTCCTTTCTTGTCTAACCATGTTCTTTTCACCTTATTTCAATACCTTCCCTTGAAGAAATAGTTTCATCCACAAATACTTTGCATGGACGTGTTTTTATCCATTAGAGGACAGTGATAGGCTATTCTTCAGAGGACAGTGCAGTTGGCAGGAAAAAGTCATTCATAAATCATTACTGACCTCCATACACTTGCACATGTAGTGATACCATTGGAAAAAATTTACCAAGAGCTCCTCTGTGGTTTACTTGCTGTTCTTTGATTCCATTAAACATAAGTAGTCAACTCATAACTCTATTTCATATTTCCTCTTTTATCCTGATGCAGTCATTGTCAGGAGAAATATATTTCTATGAACAAAAAATTTAATAATTTCATGGACATTACCTACATAGTATAAAAAAGATTCAGAAAGTAAACATTTTCAAGTTCGGCAACTTAGTCTCAGTTTTCAAAATTTGATGCTGTTCTTTATTGTAAGATTGTTAAAACTCCACAAATTTTCAACTGTCAGACTAAGGATTCTCTTACAATTTATGTTGACGATTTCAACAGCTATTATTCACTGATTCATTGGACCAAATTGTGAACAGCAGATTGTAGGCTATTTATAAATCGACTGTGTGTGCACTCATGTGTGTGTGGTAACAAGTGTGTCTGGGTACCTGAGGAGGCTAGAAGAAGCATCTGATCTCTTAGTGCCTGAATTGCAGGAGAATGTGAGCTGTCTGACATGGTTGCTAGGAATCAAAATCACTTCTTCTACAGGAACAACAAGCACACTAACAGCAGGCATTGCCGAAATCCACTCTAAACAACAATACAATAATAAACTTTTATGGAGAAATAAAAAAAAAACAGAAAAGTTGTGCCTCTCAAGGCATTGACTCTCTGTGCAAATTAAATAGTTTATACAATGCCTCAATTGACATATACAGAATTACATTAATGGATAATTTACTTTCCACTCAGAGTCCAGATAGAGATATTTGGCTTCCAAAATTATCTCACAATTGGTAGGAGGTGATCTAGCAGACATTCACCTGATGGAAGAACATGGTTGCTTTGGGGAGAGTTGTTTCCTTGGTCTGATGTTTTTTCTTCACTTTAAGGTTTTTCTATTCTGCCACTTGGTGGAGCCCAAGTCCTCTACATGTGTAGTCTCTCAACTTCTCTCTGACTCCCAATCTGAAATAACAGGAGGGGCCTGTACATCCCAAGGAAGAGGGGTATTTGCATGGAGCCAGCTTGCACTTAGAATCACAGAGCCAGATAAAAAGGGGCACCCAGCTCTAGTCAGTCCATTGAACTCAGGAAGAAGATTCTGGGTGTCTTCACCATGGCTTGGACTCCACTACTTCTCATTTTCCTTCATCAATTAACAGGTCAGTGGACTTAAATAATTCTGGGAGAGTAAATGTTGCTTGGAATGTTCTTCCTTGTGAATGAGATTTGCTTGTCCTTACTAATTTTTATTATCTTCCTTTTTACAGGGACATGTTCCCAGTTTGTGTTAACTCAGCCAAACTCTGTGTCTGGGTCTCTTGGGAGCACAGTCACCATCTCCTGCAAGCTCAGCGGTGGTAACATTGGAAACTACTATGTGCACTGGTACCAGCAGCATGTTGGAAGTCCACCCACCAATGTGATCTATAAGGACAATCAAAGACCATCTGGGATTCCTGATCGGTTCTCTGGCTCCACTGACAGCTCCTCCAACTCAATCTCGCTGACCATCACTGATCTGCAGATTGAGGATGAGGCTGACTACTTCTGCCAGTCTTCTGATAGTTATTATAAACACAGTGATGAAAATCATGGGGAAGTAAGACAAAAACTCCGTAGAGCACCAGTTGTGAAATCACTTGTAAAAAAGACCATTGTTTTTTAATGTTTCCTACAAAATACTGGTATTGGGAGTGCCAAATCATAATTTTCTCTTGGTTCAGAATAACATTCTACTTTCTCTTCCCTATTTGGATGACTTTGCTCTTTATACATATATGCTTGCTCTATGGGATAGAAATGTTTGAAATTAGGAATTCTTGATGGAAATACTACTGACATTTTGTGTCTGAGACGTCCTTTCATGTTTGATGTGTTCAGCGCCATCTGTGACCATGAGTCACATGCATATTTTAAAATTTTCCCTCCATTACAACATCACTAGGTCTCTGTATTGCTAATTGTATCTGTAACATGGAAAATGCCACACTTGGTTGTACACGTCTTTCAAGAAGTTGTTCTAATCTTTTAAGAACCCCTTGTTTTGACACTTATTTCATCAAGGCGTAAGAATGAGGTTTTATCTCCCTGAGTTCATGTCCCCAGTTGCTAGACAAAATAACAATACTGAATTCAAGATACTTTCCTGATGATATGGTCATATTCTAATGAAGACAAAGTCTGTTTTATTCATTTTTATTGATGACCCAACCAAGATCTATAATGTATTGTTAAGGAAAACCTAGTGTACATTTAAATGTTAAAACATTCATAGAGTGGACATTCAAGTGTAATAGTGCTCTTTCATTTCACGAACTATCCTTCATCTCGGAAGGTCTGAAGAGCATGGTATTAGAAAGTTAAAGGTGACAAAACGAGTGCAATGAAGAGTCAAAGAAACCAAAACATACTGCATTAATAATAGTTATATCGCTGGATAGCATGGGTCAAGCCTTTATTCACAGTACCTGGGAGGCAGAGGGAGGTGTATCTTTGTGAGTTAGAGGCCAGCCTGTTCTTTAGAGTATGTTACAGGACAGCAAGTGCTTAACAGAAACACCTTGTCTCAGTCAAATATGTATATATATATATATAATGTTAACGTTAGAAAGCTAAGTTGTGATCAAACACAACATGCATCTATCTCATTTGAGCATTTATTGGATGGCAGTGAGAAGGGAAACAGATGGGTCAAAAATTGAGTAAGCTTTTACTTGTATTCTGTTTTATTTTACTAACAGAATGAAAACAATGACTACCTCAGAGAGTGGATTAATTATTTACTCAATTTCTTCAAAATTTTATAGTTTTGAGCAATTTTTTTATTTGGGGGTTACAAAACATTATAGTATATATTTCCCTGCTTCTGGCAACTTTCCCATCTTTCTGATACAGAACATGGGTTCCTCATGAGAAGAACGAGGAAAACACTAAGAATAAATTGAGGCAATAATGTAAATAGAAAAATTAGAAAGGTAAAACATGTAATTAATTATGTGCAATAGGTCTTCTGCTGAAACTGTGACAGTGGAGAAAAACTAAGCAGATCAGTTGAGGATCAGCATAGAGGGTGAAAGCTTGGAGAACTGTTTGTGTCAATAAAGAGACACAGCTAAGATGGCTGCTGGGTCAGGGACTGAATGAACTCCCACCGGGTATTATGTCTGGACAGTAGAACCTTTTTTTGGTTGGTACTTGAGACTGACTTTGATGATTATATATAAAAAGTAAAAAGTATTATTGTATATACAATTCTGGGAAATAGATAATGTAAAACTATTATTAAAAGTTATTTTTGACATGCAGATTGTTGACAAGGTGTTTGTGGTATTTAGGACTGTAGGGCAGATGATATTGGAGGCTCTGGGAGAATAAGTTTGGAATGGACCCTTCTTCTGAAATGGGCAACTGCGGAAGGTATCACAATTTCAGTACAAGAGATAGTATAATTGTAGAGAAAAAAAGAGAAAAGAGGAGCAGAGAAAGGAAAAGAGTAGTAAATCTAAAAACTGAATGGGAGGGAACTTATCTATGACTGTGGAATGAGTCTAGCTGTAGACAGCAGAAGCTAAGGTTAAAGACAGGGAACTTAAGAAAATATGCACTGTACTTCCAATCAGTGGTAGAAATCATTTTAGATAAACAACACTATAGAGACAAAGCCTTTTACCTGCAACACCCACACTGATAAATGCTAATGTGTGGTGGATATATGCTAAGAGATGGTCTGCAGAATTCTTTTGGCTTGAGGGAGAAAATTATTTTGATTCTTCACTATGAAGGGCTTTATGCAGTAGGAAAACAATGTCAGAAGGGGAGACATTTCCTCAGTCAGGTTCTCCACAGAGGAGGAGGGAGTTTGCTGTTGCTTTATAAAGGATTGAAAGTACACAGCAGCAGTGACCTGCAATAAGCCCAGAAAAGAGAAGTGGCTGCTGGCTGCTTAGGGAAGATGCACTCACTCTATCTAGTTCTGGAATATAGAAAGGCCAGAAGTTCCTCTGATCCACAAACTACATACCCTGGCTGTTAGGAAAGCATCCAAATGAAGGCGTAAGTCACAAACAATCCCATGCCAGTTTGGGATTATGATTAATAGGATGGTTATTTATTTAAGGGGGAAAAACTTACAGATCACCAGCCCAGACAATAGCCCTCTGCACAATCAGGAAGGGAGCCTAGTCACTGGATGTGGAGCCGGAAGCCAGAGAGAGTGAGCTGAGGGCAGTGGCTGCGTTTTTAAAGAGAGGGGGACCGTGGACCACAGAGCTGATATCTCAGAGGCTATTGGCGGAAGGAGCAGAAGAAGCTCCCACAACATCCAAATATCTATAGAAGAAGCTTGGTTACACTTTATTATTTTATTTCAATCATATTTGGTTCTATCCTAGTGTCTACATTATCCAGACCCTCAGTGCTTTCACTCCAAGTAGTTAGTATCAGGGTTAGAATTACTCTCATGCATGGGCATCAGACTGGACCAATCACTAAACCCACAAACTCTGTGACAGCCTTAACCTGTCACATGCCATAGGCAGGACAAATTGTAAGTCAAATGTTATGTGGTTGCATTGATCCCTCAGTCCTTCTGCCTGAAGTCCTTCTGGTCACAGGTATAGCCAGTTCATACTACATAACTGCTATTACTAGGAGTCTTAGCTGGGGTCATATCTGTAGATCCCTGGGAATTCCATATATATATATATATATATATATATATATATATATATATATAAATATTCCACCTCCTCCCCTCCTCCCACTTCCCTTCTCTCCCATAACCCCTCCCCTTCCCTCTCCAGTCCAAGGAGCAGTCAGGGTTCCCTACTCTATGGGAAGTCCAAGGTCCTCCCTGCTCCCCCCAGGTCCAGGAAGGTGAGCATGCGAACAGACTAGACTCCCACAAAGCCCGTCCATGCAGTAGAATCAAAACCCAGAGCCATTGTCCTTGGCTTCTCTGTCAGCTTCCACCATCAGCCACATTCAGAGAGTCCAGTTTGATCACATGCTTCACCAGTTCCAGTCCAACTGACCTTGGTGATTTTCCATTAGATCAGTCTCACCGTCTCAGTGGTTGGAAGCACCCTTCGCAGTCCTGATTTCTTTGCTCATGTTCTCCCTCTTGCTCTTCATATGGACCTTGGGAGCTCAGTCCAGTTCTCCAATGTGGGTCTCTGTCTCTATCTCCATCCATCACCAGGTGAAGGTTCTATGCTGATATGCAAGATATTCATCACTGTGGGTATAGGATAAGGCCAGTTCAGGCACCCTCTCCTCTGATGCCGAGGAACAAGCTGGGGACATCTCCTTGAACACTTGGGAATCCCCAGAGTCAAGTCTCTTGCCAACCCTAAAATGGGTTAATTAATTAAGATATCTACTTCCCTGCTTTCAAATCCACCCCTCCTCCATCCCAACCATCACATTCCCTCAAACTCTCCCCATCCTCCCTTTTCCCTTCTCTCTCCCCATCTCCCCCTATCTCCACCCACCCCCACTCCTATGCTCCCAACCCCTGTCAAGAAATCTTGTCCACTTCTAATATCCAGGAGGATAACTATATGTTATTCTTTGTGTTCACCTTCTTATTTAGCTTCTCTAGAATCACAAATTATAGGATCAATGTCCTTTATTTATTGCTAGAATCCACTTATGAGTGAGTACATACCATATTCATCTTTTTGGGTCTGGGTTACCTCACTCAGGATAGTGTTTTCGATTTCCATCCATTTGCATGCAAAATTCAAGATGTCATTGTTTTTTACTGCTGAGTAGAACTCTAAAGTGTATATGTGTCACACATTCTTCATCCATTCTTCCATTGAAGGGCATCTAGGTTGTTTCCAGGTTCTGGCTATTACAAATAGTGCTGCTATGAACATAGTTGAACAAATGCTTTTGTTGTATGATTGGGCATCTCTTGGGTATATTCCCAAGAGTGGAATTGCTGGGTCCTGAGGTAGGTTGACTCCCAGTTTCCTGAGAAACCGCCACACTGATATTCAAAGTGATTGCACAAGTTTACATTCCCACCAACAATGGATGAGTGTTCCCCTTACTCCACATCTTCTCCAGCATAGGCTATCATTGGTGTTTTTTATATTAGCCATTTTGACAGGTGTAAGATGGTATCTCAGAGTTCTTTTGATTTGTATTTCACTGATTGTTAAGGAGGTTGAGCATGACCTTAAGTGTCTTTTGGCCATTTTAACTTCTGTTGAGAATTCTCTGTTCAGTTCAGTACCCCATTTTTTAAATGGGGTTAATTAGAGTTTTAAGGTCTAGTTTCTTGAGTTCTTTATATATTTTGGAGATCAGACCTTTGACTGATGTGGGGTTGGTGAAGATCTTCTCCCAATCAGTAGGATGCCTTTTTGTCTTAATGACAGTGTCCTTTGCCCTACAGAAGCTTCTCAGTTTCAGGAAGTCCTTTTATTCATTGTTGCTCTTATTGTCTGTGCTACTGGGGTTCTACATAGGAAGTGATCTCCTGTGCCCATGTGTTGTAGACCCCTTCGAACTTTCTCTTCTATCAGATTCAGTGTGGTCAGATTAATATTGAGGTCTTTAATCCATCTGGGCTTGAGTTTTGTGCATGGTGATAGATATGGATCTATTTTCATTCTTCTACAGGTTGACATCCAGTTACGCCAGCACCATTTGTTAAAGATGCTTTCTTTCTTCCACTGTATACTTTTAGCTCCTTTGTCAAAAATCAGGTGTTCATAGGTTTGTGGATTAATATCTGGGTCTTCGATTTGATTCCATTGGTCAACATCTCTGTTTTTGTGCCAATACCAAGCTGTTTTCATTACTGTAAAGCAAAGGACACTGTCATTAAGACAAAAAGTCAACCTACTGATTGGGAGAAAATCTTCACCAACCCCACATCAGACAATGGTCTGATCTCCAAAACATATAAACATCTCAAGAAACTAGACATTAAAACTCTAATTAATCCAATTAAAAATGGGGTACTGAATTGAACAGAGAATTCTCAACTGAAGAAGTTCAAATGGCCAAAAGACACTTAAGGTCATGATCAACCTCCTTAGGGATCAGGGAAATGCAAATCAAAACAACTTTGAGATAATTTAAACTTTTTAACAGTATTTGGGGAATGTGACAGTAAACACCCATGACCAAAACAGATCAAACCATTAGAAATATCTACTTTATCAATGTCTAAACTTAGACCAAGACTAGACTTCTGATGACCACCTGAATAGTAGTTTGTAATACCTTCTGGTATCTTTAGACTCACCTAACCAGAAAACTGTGAAACTTTGTGAGATGACTGTTTGATAAGTCTGCTGAGTACAGGGATCTTGGAGTCTGTTTTTATAATCTGCAAAGAGATTGGGATTGAGAAGGGAAGTTTGAAATCTTTGGGAAAGTTTTCCCATTTCATATCCTCACTGCTTAATCCCCCTTGATTATATATGCACATTCAGTTTATCAATAGGGAACAGCTGTTTCAGTCTGGTATGCTATGGAAAAGGCTGAGTAAATAATGTGATTTCCATTCTTTAGGCTTTGCTCAGACCCTTGACATCTCCATATTGCCTCCTATAGTGTTCCATATATGGTCATATTTCAAACTTGTTCCTGATTCAGAGACTCAGGTTCAGATTGTCCACTGCACTTTGTATTCTAAGGTATTTAGGATGCCACCAATCTCAAAACTCTTGATTTATCATAAACCAAAGAAAGTTGGAGAAGTATAAGAAGTCCCATTTGCTGAGTTTTTTTGCACATGCACTGTGGATAATGGTCGATTCCAACCTCACATGACTTCAAAACTAAGGTGGAGATATTTTCAGTTATTAGTAATTCACACAAGTTTATAGAGATTGGAACAGAGCCTGTTTCAGTAAGGAGGCAGGTAGGTTCTAGCTCATTAGCTTGCTGTACAGATAACTAATTGTATAGTATTGGAAACTAAGAAGCAATGATTAATATGCCTAATTCTGGTTATCTTCCATATATCAATTCAGAAACTTTCTGTTTTAGAAACTCCAGAGAGGCCTTTAGAATCACACACTTTCTAACTCAATGGGGGAGGAACCATGGCACGAACACAATCATTATAGCTCAGTGCTCAGTGTTTGAAATTCACTCATTATTTTCTCAGCTCTAAAGTACTTGGACATCTCCATTTCTTTGGCTCCACTCTCCACAGCATGCATTCTTTATTGCAGGTTCAGTCTGAATTCAGATCCTGAGAGCTCAGCCTTTTCTTTTTTTCTTCAGTCCATACAGTAGTGAGTGGTTTCTGCTGCATCTAATGCATCCCTGTTTCCCTGGCCTGACCGCACTTCCTTTGTGGAAAACATTTGGAGGAAGCACTTATGAAAGGCAGAAATCTGCAACAGCTTCTTAAAGTCAACCTAGCAAAAAGTGGTCCATCTTTTTCTCAACTCATGCCAGAATCTGCCCACAGCAGTGGAGACTTATTTAGCTTAAAGCATGGTAAATAAAAAATATACTGTATTCCTTTACTAAGATCTATGAAACTGAGAGTTCCCAAACAGTTAAGGATACAGTGTAGTGGAAACTGAATGTCCCATTTGAAGACTACAGTCTCATTTGTAGACAAAAGAAGATACACTAGAACATCTCTAGATCTTTTTGTCCCCTCTGTATTTTGCCAGAACATCCTCTGGGCATTTTATCACGACAGGAATGAGTAACTATATCCTCTTTCCCACTAGAAAGAAGTGGGTGCGTTCGTTTCTGATTATTTACTCTTCTGAGTGAGAGGTGACTCTTTACTACCCCATGACAGTACTGAATTCCTAATCTTATCATGTCTGTGTAAAATCCAATGAGGTAGGAGAGGAAGCAAACAACAAAAAGGAGAGAAAAGAGAATTGCAGACTTGGAGATGACGGGTAGGAAGTGCAGGTAGAAAGCGGGCTACTCGGCACAGCCCTCATCTCCAGGCTTCTACCCAAGCAAGCTGATCCAGTTTTGCCTCTGTTACTGGAACCTGGGAAACTATTATGCTGAATCAAAGGTTCTTTATATTACCTCTACTACCTGACTGTGGCACTGTTGGGAATGGAATCCAGGTTTTAGTGTAGGTTTCCTTCCAATGCTGACCCCACCCACAGATCTGAAAGTAGGCTATTGCTATTTTCTTTCCTGCTCCCAGTCAGATGTCTCCAGCTTTGCACAGTTTAAGAATCCAAGAGCCTGTGTGGAGAGAGGAAGCTATCAGAGGAAGAGTAAGCTTCACTAGGGATCTCTCCCAAGTGCATGGAGTGGTAAACATTTCCTGTCACACTCTCACAAGCTTAGTCAGTCCTTGTGGGTCCTATTTACCATAATTTGACTGAAGAGTGACAGCACAAGCCTTTGTCCTGGGTCTCAAGGTTGAAATCACCTCCCAGCCTGCTCAATCAGTGCCTAAGCCCCTACTTTCAACACGTTCAGTGGAGATGGCAGATGACTGCATTTTCCACCATGCAGTTGTGGGCAACTATCATCTGGTTTTGAAAGGGCTTTTAGTGCCACACGTGTCATGACTCTTTACAAGTGCTTTTCTGAGATTTTCTGTCACGTAGAGGACCTTTAGAATAGGTCATCTCCAATCCTAGTTGAGAGAACCCAAGGCATGGAACTGGTGTGTTAGTAGTTGTTTAGGGTATTGCCAAGGTCATCCTCTGGCATGGTCAAAGAATTGAATGACTTGTCAGATGAAGTCATGCTTCAGAATTGGAGAAGACTAAAAGTGCATTAACCAGACTCTGACTTTGGTAATTTACAGGGCCCCTGAGTATCCCTTTTCCCAGACTGCTCCTGTGTTGGTGTTCAACCCTGTGGATTTTAACTGCTTCCTCTTGAAATATTTTTTAAGAAGAAGAAGTAGAAGTGACAGTCTCAGAAATCCTGACTTTGCTTTTCTTTCCTACCCATGTCCCTTTAACGATCCTTCAATTCCTTCCCCGAAAGAAGTAGTTTCATCCCAACATTCCTTTCTTGGACATGTTCATACCTATTAGAGGACAGTGATAGGCTGAACTTGAAAGGACAGTGTTGTTGGCAAGAACAAGTCATTCAGAAATCATCACTTCCCTCCCAACACTTGTTCAGGTAGTGGTGCCATTGAGTATTCCGCAAAAGCTACTCTGTAATCTACTTCCTATTCTTTGAACCTTGTCTTTATGAGTAGGGAACACATCACTCTATTTCATATTTTATATTTTATACCGATGGAGTCATTATCCAGGAAAAATATTCCTACCAATTAAGGAATTTAACGATTTCATGGATAGTACCTACATAGTAAGGAAACAGACTAGGAAACTAAACAATTTCAAGTTTGACAATTCAGTCTAAGCATAAACAATTTGATATGTTGTTCTCTGCTGATAGACTCTTAAAACAGTGTAAATTTTCAACTGTTTTACTAGAGATTCTCTTACAATTAACATTGAAGCTTTCAGCAGCTATATATTTAGTGTTTCATTGGACCTAATATGTGGACAGCAGATTATATTCAATCTATATATTGGCCATGTGTGCAGCCATGCTTGTGTGGTAACAAGTGTGTCTGGGTACCCGAGGAGGCCAGAAGAGGGTATCTGATCCCTTAGTGCTAGAATTACAGGAGGTTGTGAGCTGTCTTACATGGTGCTAGGAATGAAGTACACTTCCTCTACAGGAACAACAAACACACTCACCACAAGCACTGCTGAAATCCACTCTAAATGACAACACAATAATAAATTCTTACAAAGAAATGACCAACATTGCAATGAGCAGTGTTCTAGAGTTAAAAAAAGGTGTGCCTCTCAAACCATTGATTTTTTATGCAAAATAAAGTGGGTTAATCCCTGCTTCGATTGACACATACAAAATTATATTAACGGATAATTTACTTTCCACTCAGAGTCTAGATAGAGATATGTGACTTCCCTCATGTTCGCATGATTTGCAGAGGGAGGGGACCTAGAAGTTGCTCACCTAATGGAAGAAAATGGCTGCATTGGGGAGTAATGCTTTTTTAGTTTCTGATGTTTTCTCTTCACTTTCAGGTTTTCTATCCTGCCACTTGGTGGATAATCCTAAATTTTCTTCTGGTCACCATAAGATTATAAACATCCCAACCATGTGTTTCTAAATACATGTATACATAAAAAATATATATATGCATGTTAAAACAATTTTTAATAAGAGGTTATGAATTTGAAAAGGAGCAAGTAGGGGCATAAAGGCAGATGTTCTGGAAGGAAATAAAGGGGAAGTGGTGTGATTATATTAAAATCTCAAAAAAATAAATATTTTTAATCAAATAAACATAGAATAATAAAAATGGCACAAAAGACTTTAAAAGGAGACTCCATACTAATTTTAAACTTCTTCCATAAAATAGAAAAGGAGGATTACCAAATACATCCTATGAAAACAGTAAAACATTTATAGCCCCCTGTCTGCGCTCTATGCGCTAGAATCCAGTTCGCGAGCTTCGGGCAAGGGGCTGGAGGTTGAGAATACACATGCAGAGACAGACCAACACATGGACCTCCAATCGCTGGTACAAAAGCCCTTCTTTAATAACACCATGGAGGCTTAAATACCCTGCAATCAATGGCCAACAGATAAAAATCCCATCCTCTGATCCTCTAGGCAAAGCACAGCTTTTAGTAACTTCAATTAGAAGTCTCTAGCAGGAAAGAGCAGCTGAAGGTCAGGACTCAATTGCTCCCAACAGTATTTTAATTCTATTTCTTTTATTTTTATTTTTAATTTTTGGGGTTTTTGTTTTGAGACAGGATTTCTCTTTGTATCTGTGGCTGTCCTGAAAATCTCTCTGTAGACCAGGCTGTCCTAGGTCTCACAGAGACCTCTGCCTCCCAAGTGCTGGTATTAAAGGTGTGTGTACCACGTTAAACTTTTTTTTTCTTATGGATTTTATTCTTTTCATTTTCTCTCCCAAGCCTACATATATTTTTAAACACACTGTAAACTGTTCAGAAATTTTTTTTGTGTGACCAGCCCTGAAAAGCTCAAGCCATCTTTATTTATACTTCAAAACAAGGATGTTTTACTCACTCTCCAGGATTAATATGCAGAAGAAATAAAATGTTTTCCCCCAACTGTAACACCAAAACAACTTTTAAAACAAAAATAACAACCAATGTTTTGCTACCTTTGCTAAATTCAAAGTCAGACACATCTTTTCCTTTCAAAGCTAACAGTTGAAAAATGTAGGCCAACATTTTCAAGAATAACATTATTGCTCATAACGTAACAAAGCATATTATCTGAAATAGAATTATTTGCCAATGAACTCCATACATGTAATGAGCTTATATTTCTCCAACTGTTTCCTTGTCATACTACTGGGTTCTGGACACTTAAGCCTCTCTATAAATGGTGAATTCTGATAAGGCAGTCATTTTCTACCTTAATGTTTTTGTCCCCCAGATTTAGGTGAGGTTATTACTGTCTCATGTTGTTTTCTTATATGTGCCCAATAACTTTTGTTGCCTCTGATTCTATCAGCACTGAATCATACAAGTTCTCAGGGTCTAGAATAACAGCTGATATTTCCAGATAAGAAACCTGAGATGCATCAGTTTCCAAATAATTTTAGGGAAAAAAATATTTGAGAAAAAATTGGGGTTTCCAGGAATGATCACACCTGTCTCTTTTATAATTGACAAAGTGAAACTAAAAACTCCCAAGAGAATTGTCAACATTTTGAGAGAGAAGAGAGGTTATAGTTCCCATGGTCCCAGCAGTATTATGTGTTGTTTTGAGGTCGACTGGTTATTGCCAAGTGACAGACTGTCTCCATGCACTTTGCCTCAAAGAGACCCAATGGACCAGCATTCATATGCTGATCTGAAATCATGCCAGATGGCTCCCAACACAAAGGCATGTTCATTCTAGTACCTGTGGAATAAAGACATGATGAAGAGGTGGGGAAAAGTAAGATAGAAAGGCCCTATACTGCTTGGACCAGTACTTGATACAGTCTTAGAATATATTGCATGAAAAATTCTTTTTAATTAAAGGAAAACATATTCTTGTTTCATTTCCTTTTATTTTTTCATTCAATATCATTGTTGTTTACTACACACTGTTATTTCATAGAGATAGAGTTGAGGACAGATATCAGTTTTTAAATACAAATGATAGAGGTCGTGACTGTATGTCCTTAGTTGTTACATATACCCACCTTCAGACTCAAATGTTCATGTATACTATTGTTATTTTTGGTGTTCATGTAAAAATGTGCATGTCAGGCATTCTCTTTTAACATTTCATTCTGATCTAAAGCGCATCCATGTTAGTGATGACTTCCTTGAGGATTTATAACATTCAATGATAAAAGCATCCATCCCAGCACGTATTAAGAGAAAATCAGTTTGATGATAAATCATCATAGATTACCTGATCAAACCTCTACAGGCACAAGACAGAAGAAATCTGAATTTTTGGCTAGCACTCAACTATCTAGATATCTAGTCACAGAGCAAAAAATCTCTACCATTTTCTTTCTTGTTCTCATTCCTCCTTTGACAGGCCTATGAAGCTATCCATAGGATTGTCTAGTTCATTCCATGTCCCTGACAAAGAACTGAGTGGCTGAGAAGGACAGATTCTAAGCCACAGAGACAAGGAAATTAGTAGCATTGAACAGAAGAATAGACACTAAGGCTAGAAGTTTGTTTAACAGATGTTAAATTGGGTATTTGACAGGTTCCAGGGTCATTTCCTTTCTCATATTGATCCTGTCTAGATAGCCACAACTGTGTTCTCCTGCAGCTTCTCCTCACAAAATCTTCTGAGAACAAGGAACTGCCATCTCAGGGAGTCTGCCTTCTCTTTCCCTGCCTGCCTATGTTTCTTTAACTCTCCTTTATTCCCCTATCTCTGAGAATGAAACATCCTGATATCAGGGAAGTGGTCACAACTTCTCAAGCTGATTTAAGCTGAATGGTACAGTCTAGGTGTCATCAGTCTGAAATAGAGGGGACTTTTATAAAGGGAATAGTTCCTGTGTCTGGTCCAGGGAGATGCGGCAAAAGTTTGGAGGGCAGTCCATTTGGCACTATATCTTCAGGGTTATCCATAGAAGCAGAGGGGCAGACTAAGTGTATAGGAGAATGCTAGAGGCCTTGATACCACAGCAGCGTAGAATAAGTAGTCCCAGGAATATCTCACCTTGTAGCAACCAGTCAAAGTCTAGTTTTGAGAATGATGAACAATGAACAGTGGATCCGCTTTCAGGTACCTTGATAATTGTTGGAGTAGTTAGACTCACGATGTCCTGTCCCTCATGGATGGTTTCTAGAGAGGGAGAGTATATATTTAACTATGATTTGATTTCTTAGGTTAAAATAATAGTGGGCTCACCACCCTTGGTTGCAGATAGGCACTGCACTGTTTAATTGCTAAGGTCAAGTTGCATTTTCTTACCAAGATGGAAATCTCATGAAAAACAGTTGCATAAAGAGCATCTCATATAGGTTTAAGCCTAATGTTCATGGATTGTGAGTTCTTGAACCATTAAAGAAACATGTCTATTATCTGACTCCTTGGCTGTACCTTCCTGCTGAGTGTTTAATATCATACACTCTGCCAAAATTTATCACACTTATTTTATTTTTCCCGTCAAGACAACCTAAAGATCTGTTCTTTAAGTGCCAGTTGGGTTTGAGAGGAACTTCTAGCTCCTCTAAACTTTCTTCTTTCAAAGAAATTTTCAGATGTTTATGGAGATAACTCAAAAGCCTTGCTTAGCTCTGGTTTTGCTTGGCAGTACCAAAGAAATTTTTCTGTAGTATTGATTCTCCTCTTTTTAGACTTTATACTTCTTAAAGAACAGGTAGGGTTTCCGTGGCCTCCCTGAAAAAATAGAAGAGAACAATTACAGAACATGTTGAGAGTTGTTCCACAGTGTGCTGAGACTTAATTGGCTCTGGAAAATCATGATCCATTGTAAACCTGCAACTACAATAGTATAGCCATCAAGTAGGATTATCAAACAACCAGAATGCCATTTATATCAGACTGGTGTTTAACAACTGTGTGATATATAGATAAAGCTGGGGAAAAGCCATTAACCAAACCCTTTAAACTTCTCCAAGCCAGTCCTTGTAATTGCTAAGAAGTAGACCAATAATTCTATTGATCTTACCAGAAGTTTTCACACTTTATGTAACTTGCTCAGATCCTTGTCTTATGAGACATGATAAGATTATTGATCAATAAGGCTAGCTGTGATATATTTCGCAAGTTTATATATCTGTCACAGCAATTGTTTTACTTGGAAGATAGTGCTGTTATAACAGTACATAAAATAATGTTGATCCCAAACTTTAAACATATCAATTAATTTTACCCATGTGCATATTGTTATGCTATGAGGCTTTGTAAGTTATCAAGTAAACTTTACAGAAAACACAAGGTAGTCTTTATACCATGAATAGAGTTATCTACCATGTCAGTGTATTTGAATATTTATAAGCATAAATAGAAGATACACAAAAAGCCTGTGCTCCTCCATAAACTGAATGTAGTGGTTAACATTGAACACATGACTTGCTGTTGAGTCCAGTGAATATTGTTTGGACCCAAAGAATTTGCCCTTCTTATATCCAGTATAGATTAGTCCAATAGGTTCAAGTCTATCGGGTTGTACATGGGGAACAGGGAAAGGCAAACTCTCCATTTAGAAACTAATTTAACAGCAGCTAAGGATAGGGAACCTGAAATGACCCTATCCTAGAGCAATACTGACGAATATCTTGCATATCACCATAGAACCTTCATCTGGCGATGGATGGAGATAGAGACAGAGACCCACACTGGAGCACTGGACTGAGCTCCCAAGGTCCCAATGAGGAGCGGAAGGAGGGAGAAGATGGGCAAGGAAGTCAGGACCATGAGGGGTACACCCACCCACTGAGACAGTGGGGCTGATCTATTGGGAGCTCACCAAGGCCAGCTGGACTGTGACTGAAAAAGCATGGGATAAAACTGGACTCTCTGAACATGGCGAACAATGAGGGCTGATGAGAAGCCAAGGACAATGGCACGGGTTTTTTTTTTTTTTTGATTTTTCGAGACAGGGTTTCTCTGTAGCTTTTGGTTCCTGTCCTGGAACTAGCTCTTGTAGACCAGGCTGGCCTCGAACTTCACAGAGATCTGCCTGTTTCTGCCTCCCGAGTGCTGGGATGGCACGGGGTTTTGATTCTACTTCATGTTCTGGCTTTGTGGGAGCCTAGCCAGTTTGGATGTTCACCTTCCTAGACATGGACGGAGGGGGGAGGACCTTGGACTTTCCACAGGGCAGGGAACCCTGACTGCTCTTTGGACTGGAGAGGGCGGGGGAGAGGAGTGAGGGGAGGGGGATAAGGGTGGCAGGAGGGGGAGGGAAATGGGAGGCTGGGAGGAGGGGGAAACTTCTTTTTTCCTTTTCTCAATAAAAAAATAAATAAAATATTAAAAATAAAAAAAGAAACTAATTTAAACTTTATAACGGTAATCGGAGAGTGGTAGTAAACACCCATGAGCAAAGAATATCAAGTCATTAAAATTATCTACATTATCAATGTCTAACCTGAGACCCTGGATAGACTTCTGATGACAACCTGTTTGGTACTTTGTAATATTTTTTGGTTTCTTTATACTCGCCCAACCAGAGAGCTCTGTGAACCTTGTGAGAAGAGTGTTTGAGAAGTCTGCTGAGTAGAGAGATCTTGGAGTCAGTTTTTACAAACTGCAAAGAGATTGGGATTGAAAAGGGGAGTTTGAAATCTTGGGGCAAGGTTGCACATTTCATATCCTCACTCCTTAATCCATTCTGATTAAGTCTGGATATTTGGTCTTTCAATAGGGAATACGTAGTTCAGTCTGGTCTGTCATGGAAAATGCTCTGTAAGTATTGGAATTTCCATGCCTTAAGCATGGCTCAGACACTTGTCATCTTCCTATTTCTTCCTTTAATATTTCACATGTGGTCATATTGCTATCTTGTCTCTGGTTCAGAGATTCAGGCCCAGATTGTGCACAGCTCCATTTGAATTCTAAGACATTTATGATCCCACCAGTCCTCAAAGCATTTGATTTACCATAAACCACACAAGCTGGGAGTTCTATTAGAATTCTCATTTGCCGAATTTACTGAGCACATGCAATGTGGATACTGCTCCAGTCCAGGCTCACATGATTCCAAAACTAAGGTGGAAATATTGCCAGTGAATAGTATTTCACACAAGTTTATAGAAATGGAGATACAACCTGTTTCAGAAAGGAGGCAGGAAGGCTTTAATTCATTAGTTTACTATACAAATGGCCAATGGTATATTAATGGAATCCCAGGAGCTAACATATATGCCTGATTCTTGGTACCATCCACTTATCAAGACAGAAATAGTCTTATGCAGAATCTTCAGAGAGGCTGTTAAAATCACCCACTTTCTAACCCACTGGGGGAAGAAACAGGGCACAAATACAATCATTGTAGCTCAGTGTTCAATGTTTGGAATTCACTCATGCTCTTCTGGGTTCAAAAGAGCTTAGGCATCTCCATTTCTCTGGCTCCACCTTCCACACCACATTTATCTCATGGGTTTAGTCTGACTTCACAGTCTGAGAGCTCAGAGCCTTGTTTTTCTCCTGTTTCACAATAGTGAGTGTTTCTTCTGCATCTGATGCACCCCTGTTTCCCTGTTCTGACAGTGCTTCCTTTGTGGAACACATTTGGAAGAAGTGCTTAGAAAAGACAGAACTCTGCAACAGGTTCTTAAACTCCCCCTAGCAAAAAGGGGTCCATCTTTTTCTCAATGCATGCCAGAATCTTCTCACAGCAGTGGAGACTTATTTAGATTATGTATGGTAAAGAAAAAAAATCCTGTATTTCTTTAGTAAGGCCTATGAATCCAAGACACCCAAAATGGGTAAGGATGCAGTGGAGACTTGCAGACTACTGTCCCATTTGTACATAAAAGAAGATACGCTGGAACATCTCCAGATCTTCTTTGTCTTCCTCTGCATTTTACAAGAGCATCCTCTCGGCATTTTACCAAGATAGGAATGAGTAACTGTATCCTCTTTCCCACTAGAAAGAAGTGGGGGCATTCTTCTCTATTTACTCTTATTGAAGTGAGAGATGACTCTCATGGCCTTAGTGAATTTCTAATCTTATCATGTCTGTGTAAAATCCAATGTCCAAAACATTCTTGAAGTCAATGTTTTCCACAGCACATTAAAAAACAAAAGCAGACCCAGCAATGGTGATGCATGACTTTAATCCCAGCACTCGTGAGGCAGAAGCAGTCAGTTATCTTTGAGTTCGAGACCAGCCTAGTCTAAAAGAACTAGTTCCAGGCCAGGCTCCAAAGTTACAGAGAAACTCTGTCTCAAATAAATTAAATTAATAAATAATGAATAATAAATAAATAAATAAATAAATAAATACAAGAGCAGAAATGTTTAGTGCTTAATGAGATAGAAAGGAAATCAGTTCCTTGTGGGTCCTATTTACCGTATTTGCCGACTGGCTAAAAGAGTTCCAGCTCAAGTCTTTGCCCTGGTTCTCAATGTTGAAATCACTTTCCAGCCTGTTCAATCAGAGCCCAAGCCCCTTCTGCACAATTCAGTGGAGCTGACTGAATTTCCCATCATGCAATTGTGGATGACTATCATTTAGTGTTGAAAGGGCTTTGTAGTACCACATGGGTCACGGCTATTTACAAGTTCTTTCCTGATATTTTAAGTCATGAAGAGAATCTTGAAAAGTGGTCAACTACAATACTAGATTAGAGACCCCAAGGTATGTAACCTAGGGTGCTAGTAGTTGTTTAGAAAATTGCCAAGGTCATTCCCTGGCATGGAAAAAGAATTGAATGACTATGAAAAACAGATGAAGTTGTAGGGAAGTGGACATTGACAGCTGTATGCATTCAGGATTGGAGAAGACTAAAGGTCTGTTAAACAGATTCTGGCTTGGGTATTTTACAGAGTCCCCAAGTGTCTCAGACTGATTCTGTGTTGATGCCCATCCCTGTGCCTTCTAGCTGTTTCCCCTTGAAGACTTTTCTAGGAAGAAGTGAAAGTTTCAGGAAGTATACTTTTGCTTTTCTTGCCTACCCAAGTTCTTTTAACCTTACCTCAATTCCTTCCCTGGAAGAAGTACTTCCATCCCCACATATTTTTCATGGATATGTTTATACCCATTAGAGGACAGTCATTCATTGATCTTGAGGGGACAGTGCTGTTGAAAAGACCACATCTTTCAGAAATCACTACTTGCTTCCCCACACTTGCACAGATAGTGATGCCATTGAGCTGTATTACCCAAGCTACCTTGTGATCTGCTTCCTGTTATTTGATCCCATTCACTAGATGAGTAGTGACCTCATAGCTATACTTCATATTTGCTTTTTTATCCTGATGGAGTCATTGCCTAGGAAAAAACATTTCTACCAACAAAGAAATTCGATGATTTCATGGACAGTACCTATTTCAGTATTTAAAAAAAAGACTCAGAAACTGAACATTTTCAAGTTCGACAACTTAGTCTCAGTATATACAATTTTATATGTTGTTCTTTCTTACTAGATTTTTAAAACACTATAAATTTTTAACTGTTAGTCAAGGGATTCTCTTAGAAATCACATTGAAGACTACAACAGCTATATTTTCACTGTATTTTTTGACCTAATATGTGCACAGCAGATGGTAGTCAATCTAAATGTTGACTAGGTGTGCCCTCTGGCTGGTGGGGTAACAAGTTGTGTCTAGGTACCTGAGGAGGCCAGAGAAGGGCATGTGATCGCTTAGTGCTGGAATTACAGGAGGTTGTGAGCTATCTGACATGGTTTGTAGGAATGAAAATCACTTCCTCTACAGGAACAACAAGCACATTTAGCAGCAAGCACTGCTGTAATCCACTCTAAATGACAATAAACTAATAAATTCTTACATAGAAATGACCAACATTGCAATCACCAATGTTCTAGAGTTTAAAAAAGGTGTGCCACTCAAACCATTAATTCTTTATGCAAAATAAAGTGGGTTACCCACTGTGTCAATTGACATATACAGAATTTAATTAATAAATAATTCATGTTCGACTCAGAGTCCAGATAGGGATATGTGACTCCCCAAATGGTCTCACTGTTGGCAGGAAGGGGAACTAGCATGGTTGCACTTGGGGAGTGATGTTTTTCTAGTTTCTGGTGTTTTCCTTTCACATTCAGGCTTTTCTATCCTGCCACTTGGTGGAGCCCAAGTCCTCTACATATGTAGTCTTTTCACTTCACAATCAGACCCAGTGTGAAATAAAAGGAGGGACCTCTTCATCCAAAGGAAGAGAAGTATTTGCATGGATCCAGCCTGCATTTAGAATCACAGAGCCAGATAAAAAGGGGCACCCAGCTCTGGTCAGTTCATTGAACTCAGGAAGCAGAATCTGGGTGTCATCACCATGACTTGGACTCCACTACTACTCATCTTCCTTCATCATTTAACAGGTCAGTGGACTTAAACAATTCTGGGAGACTAACTGTTCCTTGGGATATTTGGGTTATTCTTCCTTGTGAATGAGATTTGCTTGCCCTTACTGATTTTTATTATCATCCTTTTACAGGATCATGTGCCCAGTTTGTGCTAACTCAGCCGAACTCTGTGTCAGGGTCTCTTGGCAGCACAGTCACCATCTCCTGCAAGCGCAGCAGTGGTAACATTGGAAGCTACTATGTGCACTGGTACCAGCAGCACATTGGAAGTCCACCCACCAATGTGATCTATTATAACAATCAAAGACCATCTGGGATTCCTGATCGGTTCTCTGGCTCCACTGACAGCTCCTCCAACTCAGCCTCGCTGACCATCACTGATCTGCAGATTGAGGATGAGGCTGATTACTACTGCCAGTCTTATGATAGTAGTAGCAATAGACACAGTGGTGAGAATTATGAGGAAGTAAGACAAAAACTCCATAGAGCACCAGCTGTAGCTGTCTTGTAAAAAGGACTATTGTTATTTCATGTCTCCTACAAAAGGAACTCTATTGGGATTGACAAATCATAATCTCCTCTAGGTTCAGTGCATTATTCTACTTTCTCCTCTCTCATTTGGATGTCTGTGTTCTTTAGATATTTATGGCTGATCCATGAAGTAAAAATGGTTTAAAACAGTAATTCTTGATGGCAATACGACTGACATTTTGGTTAGAGACTTCCTCAGTTGTGTGATGTGTTTATCACCATCTGTGACTGTGAGTCACCTGCCTATTTTCATGTTTTCCCTCCATTATGACATCACTAACTCTCTGTATTGCCAAATATATCTATAACATGGGAAATCCCACATTTGGGTGTAGCCCTCTTTCAAGAAGTTTTTCTAATCTGTTAAGGAACCTCTACCTTTGACTCTCTCTTATTTCACTAAGGCATAAGAATGAGGTTTGATCTCCCTGAAATTCTGTCCCCAGTTGCTAGGCAAAATAGCAGTATTGAATTCAACTGACTGTTCTGATGATATAGTCATATTCTAATGAAGAGAAAGTCTGTGTTATTCAACTCTATTAATGACCCAACCAAGATCTATAATGTATTGTTAAGGGAAAACCTAGTGCACATGTAAATGCACTTAAAAACTTCATACAATGGACATGCAAGTGTTATAGAGCCTATTCCATTTTATTAATGATTCTTTATCTGTAAAGCTCTGAAGAGCATGGCTCTGAAATAGTAAAAGGTGACAATGCAAAATCAGTGAAGAGCCAGAGAAAACCAAAAACACTGTATTAATAATAGTTTTGTCTATATGTCTATATAGTATATATATATTATGGCTCAAGCCTTTAATCCCAGCACTTGCAAGGCAGAGGGAGAGGGAATCTTTGTGAGTTCATGACCAGCCTGGTCTTTAGAGTAAGTTCCAGGACAGCAAGGGCTATGCAGGAAACCTCTTCTCAACAAACCATATATATATATGGTTTGATGTGTGTATGTATGTATATATACATATACATATATATGGTTATATATATCTGCTTTGGGTCTAAAGCAGAACTAGGCAAGGAAAACAAAACTGAATCCTGGGAGAAAGGAGTCAGAGTCAGGGAGAAGGCATGGAGCTGCTGCCGGAGACAGATGTGCTGAAACTTTGCTGGTAGGCCAGGACCTTATGGTGATGTACAGATTAATGGAGATGGGTTAAGAAAGTAACCCATTAAGAAGTAATTGAGAAGTAAGAGTTAGTCAATAAGAAGGTAGAGCTAATGGGTCAATCAGTGATTTAATTAATATGGGTTTCTGTGTGATTATTTCAGTTTTGGGTAGCTGGAACAAACAAGTGTCCTCCTTACTACAAATTGACACCCACATGGCCATCTAAAATCCACTTAAAAACATGAGAGAGCTTTAAAAGGAATTCTAGACACAAACATACAGAGTTTAATATAGCTTCTTGCTGTTTGCTGGTGGTATGCCACAGCTCCTTTAGGAGAGGTTTTCCTGAGTCAGGTAGCAGAAAAAAAACTGCACTGCTTTGAGATATCAGCTTTCTGGGCCATGCTGCCAGTGCGACCTCTGGCTCTTTTAGGAGACCAAGCATTTTAATGGGGGTTGTGAGCAACGTGCTACAGCTTGCTTGGTAGCAACATGGACCAGCTGTAGGCCTAGAGATGGGGCACTGTGCATGGATCACGGAGGCAGTGAGCATGCTGAATTGGGCATAGCAAGCAGACACTGCCATGTTTCCCCAGTTCCCCTGGTCTTTAAACTGCACATTCTGGTCATTAAGAAAGCACCCAAATATCTATAGAAGAAGCTTGATCACTGGTGTGTGAAGTTGCTTTTATTGGTTAATGAATAAAGAAGCTGTTTTGACCTTAGCAGAATAGAGATAGCGGGGGAAAGCTAAACTGGATGCTGGGAGAAAGAAAGTGGAGTCAGGGAGCCACCATGGAGCAACAACCATATTGATTATCAAAGAGGCTATACAAGTTTGCACTCCAATAGATGAGTATTCCCCCTTGCTTCACATCCTATCCAGCATGGGTTTTCACTTTTGTTTTTGATATTAGACAATCAAACAGGAATAATATTGAATCTCAGAGTCATTTTGACTTGCATTTCCCTGATGATTAAGAGTTTCTTTGCCATTTGAAATTCTACTGTTGAGAATTCTCTGTTTAGAATTGTGCCCAATTTCAATTGGATTATTTGATGCTTTGAAGTCTAGTTTCTTGAATTTTTCTATATTTTAGTGATATATATATTGTTAGATATGGTTATTAATTGTCAGTGTTAGTGTTTGTACTATTGTCATTGTATTCAGGATGTAGTCTCCTATTCCAATATCTTCAAGGCTATTCCCTACTTTCTCTTCTATCACTTCAATTGTGTCTGGGTTTCTGTTGAGGTCTTTCATCTCTTGGAATTGTACTTTGTGTGTGGATTGATAGATATCGTTCTATTTGCATTCTTCTGCATGATCATGATGTCATCCAGTTATGCCAGCACCATTTGTTAAAGATGCTTTCTTTTTTGCATTGTATAATTTTTTTGTCTTCTTCATCAAAATCAGATGTACATTGGTGTTTGGATTTACTTCTGAGTCTTTTATTCAATTCCATTGGTCAATTTTTATGATAATATGATATGGTTTTTATTACTATAGCACCATAGTATAGATTGAAATCAGGAATGGTGATACCTCTGGAGGTTCTTTTATCATACAGGACTATTTTAGATATTCTGAGCTTTTATGAAGTTGAGGATTGCTCTTTCAAGGTCTACAAAGAATTGTGTTGGGATTTAAGTGGCAATTGCTTTGAATCTGTTGATTGCTTTTGGTGAGATTGCCATTTTTGCTATGTTAACCCCACAGCTCCATGAATATGGGACATCTTTCTATTTTCTAGTATCTTCTTCAATTGTTTTCTTCAAAGACTAATTCTTGTTATAGACATCTTTTACTTGCTTGATTAGAATTACACCAAGATACTTTTTAGTATTTGTAGCAATTGCAAAAGTTGTTATTTCTTCGATTTCTTTCTCAGCCTGTTTATTATTTATATAAGGAGGTCTATTGATTTGTTTGAATTAATCTTGAATCTAGCCACTTCAATAAATTTGTTTAACATCTGGTAGAAATTTTGGAGTCACTTGTGGATACTATCATACCATCTGCAGATAATGATATTTTGATTTCTTCCTTTCTAAATATCCCCTTAGTCTCCTTTTGTTGTCTTAGTGCACTAGCTATAACTTTAAGCACTGTATTGAACAGATATGGATCATATGGAAAGTCTTGTCTTGTTCCTTATTTTAGTAGAAGCATTTTGAGGTTCTTTCCATTTAATTTGGTGTTTCTGTATATTACTTTCATTATGTTTGGGAATGTTCCTTGTATACCTGATCTCTCTAATACTTTTATCATGAAGAGCTGTTGGATTTATTCAAAGGCTTTTTCATCATCTAATGAGATGATCATGTGGCTTTTTTCCTTTCAGTTTGTTTATATGGTTGATTGCATTGATTCACTCTCATATGTTGAAATTTCTGCATCTCTGGGATGAAGGCTACTTGTTCATGACAGATGATCTTTTCGATATATAATTGGATTCAGTATGTGAGCATTTTATTGAGTATTCTGCATCAATATTAATGAGGGTATTTCAACTTTCTTTGCTGATTATTTGTCTGTTTTGGGTATCAGAATGATGGTGGCATCATAGAATGAATTTGGCAATGTACCTTCTGTTTCTATTATGTGGAATAATATGAGGAGTATTGATATTAGCTCTTTTTTGAAAGCCTGCTAGAATTCTGTGCTAAATCCATCTGGTCCTGGACGTTTTATTTTGAGGGACTTTCAATTGCAGATTCAATTTCCTTATGGCTTATAGTTCTATTTAAAGTGTTCTTCCGACCTTGATTGAATTTTGCAATGTGGTTCTATCAAGAAGAACTTTGTTCATTACTTTTGGATTTTCCAATTTTAGGGAGTGCAGGTATTTGATATATTACCTCATTCTTCAGATTTCTTCAGTGTCTGTTTTGTCCCCATTTTTTTGTTTCTGATTTTGTTAATGTGGATATTCTCTCTCTTCATTTGAATTAATTTAGATAATGGTTTGTCTATCTTGTTGATTTTCTCAAATAACCAACTCCTTTTTTATCCAATCTTTGTATTGTTGTCTTTGATTCTATTTTCTTGATTTCAGCTCTCAATTTGATTATTTCCTTCCTTCTACTCCTCTTGTGACTATTTCCTCTGTCTTGTTCAGGAGCTCTTCACTGAACTGTTAAGTAATTGATATAGAGTTCTCCAATTCCTTTATGCAGGTACTTAGTGCTGTAAACTTTCTTTTCATAAATTTGGTTATGTTATGCATTCATCTTCATTGAAATCTAGGCATCATTTTGTAGTGGCATTTCACTTGTAGTTTAATAAATAAACCTTGTCTGAAGATCAGAGAATGAAATAGCTGCACAGGTCAGCATTAAACAAGGCAGTAGTAACAACAGACACCTTTAATCCCAGTGGCTATACTGATAGGCATAGAAACCTTGAAAAAAAAAAAGAAATATATTGGTGAAGACTGAAGCTGTTAAAAGATTAACTTTCAAAGATGTAATAGATGCTAATACCGGATTAATCTTATATATTTACTTTGCTTTCTGGGCCCTGTAGTTATTCAGTAAGGCCCCTAGGTGTGTGTAATAATTAAATTGTAGAACTCATTTACCTAATAACCCATAATAGTGTCTGTCTAACTTTTAAAGCCATTGTAATAATTTTGCTCTATTAACATATTAGTAAAACTTTATTCTTTTTTATTTTCATTGAAAAAAAAAAGAAACCTGGAAGTTCATGCCTTTAATCCTGGTGGTGCAAGTCTTTAACCCCAGCCCTGGAGAGTATTATAAAATGGGGGAAAACAGATCTTAGAAAGTCTCTTTTTTAGATTCCTGAATTGCCATTTCAGACTGAGGTTGAGGTAATAGCCAGTAGCTGGCTGTTTTGCTCTTCGGATCTTCGGGTTAAACCCCAATTTCTCCGAGTTTTTCTTAAATGTGCTGCCATCTTTAATATTTTCTTTCTCCCTCACCCCCTCTCTCTTTCTTTCCTTCTTTCTTTTTTGACCCAGTGGTAATTCAATTGCCAGTTGTTCAGTTTCCATGAGTTGGTAGGCTTTCTGTAGTTTCTGTTATTGTTGGAATCTAGCATTTATCTATGTTCCTTCTCAGTGGATGTCTCTGGCTCAGGCCTGCTCTGGTGGAGGTTGCTGGCTTGGGCCTGCTCCTGTGGATGTCTCTGGCTCAGCTTGGTTACACAGAGGTCTCTGACTCAGGCCTGCTCCCTTGGCAGTCCCTCACCTCACAGTGTAAATTTAAAGCATTGTATTTATCAATTGATTGGTTTCTGGACATCTGGGCTATTTTTTGTTTGTGCATTATGGTAGACCAGCAATAAATATAGATGAGACTATTGTAAAAGTTCTGATTTCCCCTATTCTCTCTCAGTCTGTCATTTGTACATTGGAAAATATTGGATTTTGTTTATTGATTTTGTGTCCTACTACTTTGCTAAATGTGTTTATCAGTTGTACAAGATTCCCAGTAGAACTTTTAGAGTCTTTTATAAATAAAATCATATCATCAGATAATAGGGTTATTTTGCCCAGCCCTTGTCTTACTCCTTTAGATAAGTCTTTAAGTTTTATACTAAGTAGGCATGAATAGAGTCAAATTCTTGTGCTTTCCCTTATTTTAGTGAAAATACTTTGAGTTTCTCACCATTTGGGCTGATGTTGGCTGTGGACTTGCTGTTCATAGACTTTATTATACAGGAGTATGTCTCTCGTATTCCTAATGTCTCTGAGACTTTTACCATGAATGGATATTGAGTAGTGTCAAAGGTCATTTCTGCATCTAAAGAGCTGATCATGTGGTTTTTGTCTTTCATTCTATTTATGTGGTAGATTACTTTTCTGAATTAAAGTATGTTGAGCCATTCCAACATCTCTGGGATTAAGCACTCTACTATGTTTCAGACAATATTGGTCTATCAGAAACCCAAGTAAGGTCTCCATGTAGCTACACATGACACCTGCTTTCCTAATTGTTCCAAATTACACACCATTATGCTGGCTCTGCGGGTTAATTAAAAAAAAGGCCCTCCATTTAGGAGACCACCAACCACCATACTTTTTCTGGTTTAAGTTAAAATGTGGCCTTAATATTGGACAATGGTCACTCCATACCCAAATTGAGAACTTATGACTTAAATGTCAAAACTGATCTAGATAATTCCCTAAAATGGAATGGATTTGATGCCTCCCTTATATAACTCCAAGTCTGTCTCAACCTTCCTCATCTCTGTTTCTCAGATCCTGCTTATAATAGTTCGCAGAGTAAAAAATTAAGTAATTCCTCATCCCCCCATCAAACATATCCATTGCATGTAAGAAGTGAGTCATAAAGTCAAAAGGAGGGCCTACCTAGATTAGCCTGCTACACATGGCAACTAGAGATAGATACTACATAGTTTCCTAATGCCTGCATTTTATACTGAATTTCAAGGACTGCTTTTTCTGATTAAGATACAGTAGTTTTTCTATATGTGTTCTGGGTTTCTTTCTGCCACAACTAGCTTGGACACTCTTTGTTTGTAATTTTATAGTTTTCTGTTTGATGGCCTCTGGGTTATAGTGCTTACATTAATGGCAACTTGATTTATTTCCTTTTCTTTTTATTTTGTTTCTTTCCTTTCTTCAAGACAGGGTTTCACTATGTAGCTTTGGCTGTCCTGAGTCACTAAGTAGATGACTCTGATTTCAAACTCACAAAGATCCACCTGCCTCCCAAGTGCTAAATTTGGAAGCATGCAAAAATAAAAAATAAAATAAAAAATAAACTTGGCTCAAGTTTATATCTTTATGAGAGAAAAAATCCTTACATTTTTAAGTGTGATTGCTTCAATCTTCATATACACAAAAACAAACTGCCTATGAATAAACAAATTACTGAGTTCATTATAAAATTTATCCAAATATAGTTTGCATACGGATAATACAAGATAATTGCATCTTGCTGTTTTTACTTATTGAAAAACAATCGCCTCTACAGATGACATATGACCTACACAAACTACTATATCCAACAAAAATTTTAATTACCATAGACAGAGAAAGCATTCCATGACAAAACAAGATTTAAACAATACCTATTCAAAAATCAAGTCCTACAGGAAGTTCTAGAAGCAAAACTCAAACACAATGAAATTAGCTGGACCTATGGAAACAGATAATAAATGATCTCACACAAGCAAACTCCAAGGACGGGAAACACACACACTAACACTACCACCAACAAAAACAAAAAATAGCAATCACTGATCATTAATATCTTTGAATATCAATGGATTCAATTCACCTATAAAAAGATACAGGCTCATGTTCTCCCTCCTTCTGGTCTTCATCTGGACCTTGGGAACTCAGTCCAGTGCTCCAATGTGGGTCTCTGTCTCTATCTCCATCCATCGCCAGATGAAGGTTCTATGGTGGTATGCAAGATATTCATCAGTGTGGCTATGTGAGAAGGCCAGTTCAGGCACCCTCTCCTCTGCTGCCCAGGGATCTAGCTGGGGAAATCCTCTTGGACACTTGGGAACCCCTCTAGAGCCAAGTCTCTTGCCAACCCTAAAATGGCTCTATTAATTAAAATATCTTCTTTACTGCTCCCATATCCACCCTTCCTCCATCTCAACCATCCATTCCCCCAAGCTCTCCCCAGTCCTCCCCTTCTCCCTTCGTTCTTCCCCTCTCCCCTTCCCCCATCCCACCCTCACCCCCGTGCTCCCCACTTTTGTCCAGTGATCTTGTCAGAAGAATAAATATATGTTTTTCCTTAGGTTTACCTTATTATTTAGGTTCTCTAGGATCATGAACTCCAGGCTCAGTGTCCTTTGTTTATGGCTAGAATCTACTAATGAGTGAGTACATACCATATTCATCTTTTTGGGTCTGGGTTACCTCACTCAAGATAGTGTTTTCTATTTCCATCCATCATATCTGTTTTTTAAACTCTTTCCAGCCATCTCCACTTCTGCATATTGCCTGAGCCTGGTAGATCGGTGCTTGATGAAGACAACCCAGGTAGATAGTTTCTTTAACCGTGAATAAGTTAAAACACACCTGAGCAAACACACATGGTTCTGACATTTCTTTTGCTTCTGCTTCAACTCCACAACGACTAATTTTTCTGTCATAATTCATTAATTCTTGTTTTTAATTTATAGCTGTTGCATTTTGTGAACATCTATCCCTCTAAATATCTGTCAGTTGAATATAATATTTTTATATCATGTAAGTAGTAGACAGGTTTCCATTAGTGTTTTTAGAAACCATCACATACAGTTATTCCTCATCACTACTCTCTAATCCTTACTTAGGGATAAATACAAGCCTACTGTATTATTTTTTTACATTAGTTATAAACTGACTGACCCATTAACTCAGGCTTCTTATTAACTCTTATAACTTATATTAGCCCATTATTATTTTCTATGTTGTCTATGCTAGGTACCTTTTTCAGCAAGGCTTTTTCTGTGGCTGAGCCAGAATTGCGGATTCTCCTGTTCTCCTTGACCCACCTCTACTTCCTGTCTGGTTGTCCCACCTATACTTCCTGACTGACTATAGACCAATCAGCATTTATTTAAATTATAATTGACAAAAATACAAACAATTGTCCCACACCACTTCCCCATCTTTCTTTTTAAATAAAAAGAACTCTGAGTCTATTATTCTTTGTTTAGCTTTTCTCCTGATCATTATTCATAACTTGTAACCAACATTCTAAACAAAGGAAAATATACATAGTCCATTTTTTGGGAATATGGGCATAGTTTTTCAGTTTGGGGACACTGATAATCTTATGGGGACTTAGAGAAAATTTAGAATTATGATCAAGTTTTGACTGGAGTATCCTGTGAGTCTTGATCATCTCAGGCAGCAATCTTGAATCTGTTCAGGATGTAGAACTCAGACATCTGGAGCCCATTGTATTCTTTCTCCAACTATTCTCTTTATAATTCTTTTTTGTATTGCCATGTGATTTTCAAATTTTTTATTTATAATGCACCAAGAGAGTCATGCAGTATGATATTTATAATCCTAAATACTAATATTCATCAGTGTGTCTCTATGGGTCAATCTGCTGAGGAAACAAGTAGAGAGAATAAGTCTGGATTCTTGAGCATTCTGAGAAGGGGCTCATGTAGTAAATTTCTCTGTCTTCAGCGTAGGTAGGAAAAGTCCCTAAATAAAATGATCCTTTTAAACTAAAGTCTAAAACATTTGTTATCTAACTTCCTAATGCTTTGACTTCTTAATACAGTTCCTCTTTTTGTGGTGACCCCAACCAAAAATCATTCATTGTTATTTCATAACTGTAATTTTCCTACTGTTATTTATCATAATGTATTATATGATCAACAGGGTATCTGATTTGTGACCCCTGTCCTGTGTAGGTCATAACCCACAGTTCAGGAATACTGTTTAACATAGTAGTCCCACTGAGAAGATGCATAAAAAAATAGATTATTTAAAAGTCAGCCTCAGAGGAGGTAACTTCTGACTGTGATCAGAAAGAGCTCAGTAATTAAAGCCTTTGGGAAGTATGGTAGTCACAGACATGACAGACCTGAATGTGCTCAGTGGGGGTCCATACCTTCCACTGGAGACTCTCAGCTGAGAACTCAAACATCTGTCTCCTTGTGAGTGTTCATGGTTTAATAGGCCTAACAGCTTGGGCTACTGTGATCCTTGGTTAGCCTCAGAAAGGAAGTGACACCCAGACTTTTGACAGTACCAACACCTATGAAAGGATTTGGTTGAACAAGACAATTTTTTTTTATGAAGGGCCCTTTCAGTTCTCTGAGAATTGTTAAAGGAGAAGAGAGACCCACACCATGTCTGTCTCAGCAGAGCTCAGTGTTGTCAGCACCATGGCCTGGATTCCTCTCCTCTTCTTCCTCCTTCATTGTACAGGTCTGGAGAATCATCTGCACACTGATGCCAGTTCAGGGAAACAAACTCATAGCAATATATATATTTTTCCTCTTCTTTCACCCCAGGAGATAATGTGTTTCTCTATTTTCAGAGTCTTTCTCCCTACCTGTGCTGACTCAGTCACCCACAGCCTCGGCCTCCCTGGGAACCTCAGTCAAACTCTCCTGCACCTTGAGTAGTGAGTACAGCACCTACACCATTAGTTGGTACCAGCAACAACCAGACAAGGCTCCTAAGTATGTGATGTTGCTTGCAAATAGTGGAAACTCCAACAAGGGGGATGGAATCCCTGATCGCTTCTCTGGCTCCAGCTCTGGGGCTCATCGCTACTTAAGCATTTCCAACATTCAGCTTGAAGATGAAGCTGACTATTTCTGCGGTATATATTATAACACTGGAGGACAATATGGGTGAACACAGTGAGCTAGATAAATGAGGAAGCAGGACAGAAACTGTTTTCTTCTCTTGCTTCCAAGGCTAGCCTATGGCTTTGGAAAGGTTCATTTGAAGTTCTTACCTATCACACTCCTTGGATATTTTCCTCTTGTTCTCAAAGGAGCAAACCATAATTCTAGCAATTTACCCTGGGCTCCTTGGGAAAGGAGAAAGGCTGGGATAGTATAGAGTACACTGCTGTGTAAGAGTGCTGACTATGTAAAATCAAATCTCATGTGTATAGAGTTGAAGGGTGAGAATATTCTCTTATGAACTTAGAGCAGTGGGTCAAAGGCTCTCACTGTTGCACAACAAAGTTCACAGTAATGTCTATTCTTTATAAGATGCCTTCTGGTCTCATGCTCTGTATTTTCACTTCAATAAATTGCCAAAAAGCACATTGTAATAACATTTATGAGTGCAAGGTCCCATATACTCATGATAAAATAATAGTAACCAACACTGTCTTAACATTTTCCTTGAATGCACATGAACTTCTCCATGTTGCTCCTGACACCCCTTCTTTACTTAGTGGGCCTTCCCAGAGATTTTTAAGGAAGGATAATATGACCATAAGTTTATTTATGGTTTAGTCTCTGCCAAAATTCTTACTTGTGAAATTTCTATATCAGCATTGAGGACTTCCATTTTCCACACTGAGACCACCTTTAAAATATTACTTTAGGATCAAAATAACCAATGAAATCATAAGATACAACATATAAAAGACAAAAACAAGATCAATAAACAAAGAAAACTGCACTAAATTTCTATAAATACATCTTATTATAAGAGTATCAGGGCATCATTCTTTTGTATAGTCTTTCAGTGAGAAGGCCAGAAGAATTACAGTTGTTTTCCTTGAGAAACCTCTGAAATCCAACTTGTAGAGCAGAGCCCCACATCAGGGCCTATGGGCTGTTAAGTGGTTTTGTTAGATCACAAACCTGAAACATCAGGTCCTGCTGGCAGTTAGGCCCTTATTGGTTTACCCTTCTTTCTCAGTCCTTACTTAGAATGGTATAACTTCTTTGTTACCTCTCTTTTTGGTTCTTTCTTTAAGCGATGAACAGAGTCCAAAGCCTTCCTTTTTCTCATACTTTGGTCTTCTTCACTATTCCCCCAGCTCACTCCCTATCAAGTGGCTGATTGTCCGCTTTACTAGTTATATTCCTATTTCTTTGATGAAACCCCATGGCAAAGGCAACTCTTAGAAGGGAGAGTTTATTGGGGAACTATGGTATCATAGGGATAAGGATATATGATGCTGAGGAAGTCACAGGTATGGAACAGGATCAAAAGCTTGGAGATCATGTCTCAAATGTTAAGCAGGAAGATGGGTATGGTGCAGGACTATAAAAATTCAAAGCTCACCCAAGTGACTTATTCAGCAATACCACTCTCCCTAAACTTACCCAAACAGCACAACTGACTTTGCACCAAGGAGTCAAATGTCAGAACCTATGGGGGACATTCTCACTCAAACCATCACATCCATGATGGAACTGAGCACCATGCTGGCTTATCTTAAACAGCATGCCATTTTGTATTTATCATCTCCCTTCTCCATCTTTGGGCAGCTGCCAAAATTTATAATTTGCCTTCTCCCAATTTTCTGAACTGTTTTCTTTTAAACACTGATGAAATGGTCCTCAAGTTGCAAAATGTATTCAGGAGGAGAGAATGATATTAGATGAGAAGGAAGGAGGAAGGAGAAAAGAGGAGGGGGAAGTAGGAAGTGAGAGGGACAGACAGACTGACAAAGACAGGGGTTTGTAGGGAGGTAAGGGAGAGAGAGTGTGTGAGACAGATAAGAGAGAGATAGCGTTAGACAGACAGACAGATAGATAGATAGATAGATAGATAGATAGATAGATAGATAGATAGATAGATAGATAGCTCAGCATAAAATTTTTGGCTGTGTCTGCTGAGTCAGGAAAACCTCTCTCAAAGGAGCTGTGTCATGCCACCAGCAAACAGCAAGAAGCTATGCTAAATTCTGTAGTTTTTTGTATAGAATTCCTTTTCAAGCCCTCTCAGATTTTACATGGATTTAGTCCACCACATTGGCGCCAATTTGTAGGAGGTTGCTGTTTATTCATCCCGGCAGCCCAGAATCTAAATAATCACACAGAAACTTTATTAATTAAATCACTGCTTGGACCATCAGCTCTAACTTCTTATTGGCTAACTCTTACATCTTGGTTTAATCCATTTCTATTAATCTGTGTATCACTACATGGCAGTGACTTACCAGCTAAGTTTCAGCATGTCTTACTATGGTGCTGGATCCATGGCATCTCCCCATCCACCTTCCTTCTCCCAGCATTCAGTCTAGTTTTCCCTGCCTACCTAATTCTGCCCTATCAACAGGCCAAGGCAGTTTCTTTATTCATTAACCAATGAAAGCAACATATAGACAGAAGGGCCTTCCACACCGGATCCATATCTATCCCCATACACAAAACTCATGTCCAAATGGATTAAAGAACTTCACATAAATCAAACCAGACTGAACCTGGTAGAAGAGAAAGTGAGAAGTAGCCTTCAATGCATGACCACTTCCTAAATATGACCTCAGTAGCACAGACAATGAGAACAACAATAAATAAATGGGACCTCCTGAAACTGAGAAGCTTCTGTAAAGCAAAAGATATAGTTAATGAGACAAAAAGGTAGCCTACTGAATGGGAAAAGATCTCCCCCAACCCCATACCAGACAATGGGCTGATCTCCAAAATATATAAAGAACTCAAGAAATTAAACATTAAAAAATTCCAAATAACCCAATTAAAAAATGGGGTCTAGAATTAAACAGAGAATTCTCAATAAAATATCTCAAATGGATGAAAGACACTAAAGAAAATGTTTAACATCCTTAGCCTCATGGAAATGCAAATCAAAACAACTCTGAGATACTATGAGAATGGCTAAGACCCAAAACACCAGTGATAACTTATGCTGAAGAGGATATGCAATTAGGGGAATACTCAATGCACACTTGGATAGCCACTTTGGAAATCAGTATGATGGTTTTTCAGAAAATTGAGAATCAACCTACCTCAGGATCCAACAATACCAGTCCTGGATTATACCCAAAAGATGCTCAATCATACTACAAAGACATTTGTTCAAGATGTTCATATCAGCATTATTTGTAATAGCTAAACTTGAAAACAACCCCTCAACCTAAGAATGGATAAAGAAGGTGTGACACATTTACACCTTAGAGTACTAGATAATGACATCTTGAAATTTGCATGCAAATAGATGGAACTATAAAACACCTTTCTGAGTGAGGTAACCCAGACCCAAAATAATGATGGTATGTACTCACTCATTGGTGGATACTAGCTATAAACAAAAGATATTGAGCCTATTGTTTATGATCCTAGAGAAGCTAAGTAACAAGGTGAAATGTAAGCAAAACATATATAGTTCCACCTGTAAAGTCAAAATAGACAAGATTGGCTGCCAAAATTGAGAGCCTGGAGATAGGACGGGGAGAAGGAAGATTGGAAGGGAAAGAGAAGAGAAGAAGGGGAAGGGGAAGGAGAAGGAGAATGTGAGGGAATGGGATAGTCAAGATGGAGGATGGAGGATGGACAGAGTTGAGAGCAAAAAAAAAAAAGAGATATCTTGATTTAGGGAGCTATTTATGGGGCTAGAAAGAAACTTGGTTCTAGAGAATTTCCCAGGAATCCACAAGGATGACCCCAGCTAAGATCTTTAGCTATATAGGAGAAGATGCCCAAACTGGCCTTGCTCAGTAGTCAGACTGATGCATATCTTAAATCTCACCATAAAACCTTCGTCTGGCAGCTGATGGAAATAGAGGCAAATACCCACATCAGAGCACTGGACTGAGCTCCCAAAGTCTAGCTGAAGACTGGGAGGAGTGAGAATATGAGCAAAGAGGTCAAGACCACAATGGGGTCACCCACTGAAACAGTTTGCTTGAGCTAATGGGAGCTCACCAACATCAGCCAGATAGTGAAGGATCAAGCATCGTGCCAAACTATTTCCTCTGAATGTGGTTGACAGTTGCTTGGCTGGGTCAGATTGAGAGGGCACTGGTAGTGGAACCATGATTTATTCCTACTGCTTGTATTGGCTTTTTGGGAACCTATTCTCTTTGTATGGATACCTTGCTCAGTGTAGATATAAGAGAGGGCTTTGGATCTTCCCCAAAGTAATATGCCTTATCCTCAATGAGGAGTGGATGGTGGGTGGGATAGTGGAGTAAGTGGTGAGAATGGGCAGAGGGGAGAGATTGGGAACTTGGATTGGTATGGAAATGAAAACAATTTCTTTTTTCTTTTTAAAAAAATAAAAAATAATCCAGACAGAACAAATCATCTGAAAGTACCCTTGAGATTTTTTTGTTTGTTTATTTGCTTTGTTATGATTTTTGTTAGTCATATACTGTTGGGCATGGGGCCTCCACTTAAGTATTGTTTGAATAACTAGGAATACTCTATTGGAGAAAACTAACTTTTTTCTTTTAAGCAGTTATTGATTGGAGATAGTTTTTGCAATGGAAGTTTGTGTACACTTTCCTTGTCATCACTGGCTTACACTTGTGTGATCTTACTTCCTGCTGTCTGAGAGGGCAACAGCATCTTTAAGCAATTTTGAAAAGAAAAATTTGGGTTAATTGTCAAAATCTGTGTGCGGTAGCTGTATCATTTGTTTTCCAGTCTTTGTATAATGGGAAAGTAGGTGGGTTGTCTCAAGGCCTAGCAAAAGTGGTCTGTTGGGTTGGATCATCTCAACTTGTCACATCAAATTCCCCTGAGCACTTTGTAATACAAAGTGTATCATTAGGTGATACTCATCAGCTTAGTGGTATTATCATATTCCTGTTGGTATCATTGTTCTGGGACTCCATCTCCTTTTTCTTTGAAGTCCATTAAGAGTCCACAATATCTCCTAGTTTGCACCCATAGGGGTATATTTTTGTATACCTATTTTATATCATGAAAAATGAATAGAATTTCCTCTTTGTATTTTTTTCAGAGGCAATTTGTAATTCCTAACAAGCAATGTTTATTTACTTCTTCAAACATTCTTTCTGAAGTATCTATATTTGAATCAGCTAGTAACATGCCATCCATGTAATCATATACTATTGATTGAGGAAATTTCTTATGTAACCTTTCCAATGACTGTTGTATAAAATATAGGCACATGGTGTGCCTTTTTAATATTCCCTGTGGGGAAAAAACTTCCACTGATATCTCTTAATGGGCTGAATTATTATAAGTAGGTAAGGTGAAGGCATATTTTTCTGTCCTTTCTTGTAAAGTTATAATGAAGAAGCAATGTTTCAAATCAATAACTATAAGAGGACATCTTTTAGGTAATAGAGAAGGCAAAGGAATTACAGACTGTAGGAATGTCATTGGCTAAATCACCTTACAACAAATCAGTTGTAATCACCAAATTACAAATTACAACTAATCCACAAGCAGTGCTTATATTTGTTGCCATTCTCCATTTTCCAGATTCCTTTTTAATAACAAATACAAGAGAATTTCAAGGACTAACTGATTCTTCAGTATGTTAAACTTTTGGCTGCTATTGTTACAGTTCTTCTAAGGCCTGAAGTTTCTCTGATGTTAAAGACCATTGCTCAATCCATACAGATTGATCCATCAACCATTTTAAAATTAGGGTGTTGGTTCCATTGAAAGATCAGTGGCTGCTGTGCCCTGTTCTTGTACTACCTGAATATTCTGTGAACATTTTTATAATGCCTTCAAATATTTTTCCAGAGACTTTGTTTATTAATGGTTCGTTTCTGAGACTGAAAGAACACTAATCTAAATATTCCATTGCTGTAATAAATCATGTTCCCATAAATTTAGTGCTATGTTAACCACATATTGCATTAATTCTCATCTCTGTCCTTCTAGCCCTATACATACAACCTTTCTTGCACTCTGTTTTACCTGAGATAAAGTTTCCATCATAAACGCTGAAATTATAAACTGAAGAGACCAATTTGGTTGCCTATATTCTGATGCGATTATTGTTACAGCTTCACCTGTATCTAGAAGACCTACAGAGACAACATCATTTATTCCTTTAAGTAGTATTAATTCATGAACATACCATAATTTTATAATATCTTGGATGGCTGGACATACAGTTCAGAGATTAAGAGCACATAACTGTAGGAAATTCAAGTTCACTTTTAGCCCTCACGTGAGGTGACTAGTAATAGCTTGTAATTTGAGCTCCAGGATTATCTAACAGCTCTGTCCTCTGTATGTGTATGTGTGCTTGCTGTAAATGTATGTGCATGTGTGTGTCTCTCTGTGTGTGCTTTCACTCACCCAGTCACCAAAATAATTTATAATACAAATTAATATAAAAGATATTTTTTCAGTATTTCAAAAATACTGTTTTTCAGTTCTGGGTCTTGAATATGTTTTCTAACACATGCTAGTCAGAACCTGGATTAGTACTCCACATCTCTAGGCCCATATGTATTTCTTTCTTTTCTCCTCTGTCATTCTGTAAAATACAGCTTGTGATCAATCAGAGTAACACAGAATGCCAAATCATGTGACAGTCAAATTTTAACCAAAAAATTCTTCTACCACTAAAATCCACTAATTAATTCAATAATGGTCATATCTGGTGCTTTGCATTGTGGCAAAAATATTTCTATAGGATACTAATGTCTAATGAGGCTTTAGTGCCTATAAAAATTTAAACTAAATATTTTCAAATAATGACTCATTATTTCCAAGAAAGACAAAACAAACAGTAGTAAAGTACATGAACGAACCAAATAGCAAAGAGTTTTAATGTCTGATGATGAATTCTAGGGAACTCTGAGTTACAACACTCAAGTGACAAAACATTTATTTTTATAAACCAGAAAATTTACAGTGTAAATGACAAAATACAATCCCCCTGACCAATGTTGAGCTGGATCAGAATCCCTAGTAATAAGGTAAAAACATTTTATTCAGAAAGCACAAATTCCTCTTTAAGAGCAATTGTAGGGAAATTTGAATCGGAGGGAAAATATCTAATAAAAAAAGCGACACAGGAGTCATACAAACAATAGAAATTAAAATGATAGAATTTTAATGTTTAAAAATATACAGTTTATAGCAATTTTGAAGAACAACTAAGGGACCTAAATTGAGGAATGAAAACTCATTCCTGAAGATATTTGAAGAAAGTATCCATAGTCCAACAGGGGGCACTGTGTACTTATGAGAAATTGACAAGACATGAAGCTGACTCCTGACTCACATTTAATCTTCTGAGCCAAGGTTACTGCCAGAATTAGAGGTTACAGCACAGCAGGTATTTTCTCAAAGCTGACCCAACCTCCCTGGCAGCAAAGTTTTTCCCTGGACTGAAGTGATGCAATGCAGTAATGATGGGAATAGTGAACATCTCTGGGATTCTCAGGGTATTAGAGAAATAATAATTTGGTGCTTTATGAGACTCACATTTTATTCTTAAGGACAGTAACATATTGGCTTAAATTTCTAGCTCATGACTGCAGCTAAATTTTAAACTTATTAATTTTCAGTAAAAAGCATAAATATATTACTTCTTTTTCAACATTTTATTACTGTAGGCAAGGAAAGAGATGTGCATTTGTTAAGAGATGACATTTCTTCAATGACATCCACCTGTACATATGTGAATTTGTAGGTATTTTATTTATTAGATACCAAGTATTGAATAAAGTATATAGCGCCAAGGGACATGCCTGTATTTTTTAGTGGGCAACCTTAATAAGGTTAATCCTGGCACATGATATTTGTATTGGGACACAGGATAATCTTTTGCTGCATATCGTTGTACAATACAAAATAAATGGAGGAATGAAGAAAAGTTCATAACCCAAACCACAACAGTTTGTAGCCTCTATTATATCAAATGCTTGTAACAAGATGCACATGAATTCTGCATCTGTGGTTCAAAATTAGGGTCTAACATTCTTCATTCATAAAGATCTCCTTTCCAAGTAACATACATCAATACCTGAAAGCCAACAATATAAAAAATGGCATAAAATAAAGTAAAAACTAGAGTCATAAGAAAAGAATAACAAAACATTTGCAAAAAGTAAAACAATTTTCAAATATTTATTTACATATTTATTTAATGAATTAACTCATGTGTATGGGTGTAACTGCCACAGCATGAGTGTGACATAGAGGACAGCTTGTATAAACTGGCTCCTTCCCTCAACTGTGGTTGTTCCAGGAATCAACTCACATTGTCAGGTTGGGCAGCAAGTGCCCTCACATGCTGAGCCATCTTGCTGGTCCAAAGGTTGACAATAGGGTACAATATATAGTTCTTCACATGTATTCACCAAGGAATAACAGAAGCCTAGTTTCTCTCCCTCCCTCTCTCTCTCTCTCTCTCTCTCTCTCTCTCTCTCTCTCTCTCTCTCTCTCTCTCTCTCTCTCTGTCTCTCTCTCTTTCTCTCCTCTACAATGACTTCTATCTTGATTCATCAATTATTGCTTAAATTTAGAAGTTCCCCTTCTCTGATCATCCATCCGCCTAAACACATGCCAGTTAGATACAGTATCTTTATGTCAGATAAGTAACAAGCAGGTTTCTGTGAGTGTTTTGGAAGCTGTCACATATATTCAATCTTCATCATTCCTCTTTAATCTTTACTTAAGGACAATTAAAGGCACAGTGAGTTCTTTTCCAATCCAGTTACTATAACTATTTTTGTAATTTAGGTATTTTTCTTTCCTCGGATTTCCTAAAAGTAGTATCTATCAAGGGGATCAAGGAATATAATATTTATCATGGTAGATACCAATATTCACCAGAGTGCCTCTATGGGTCAGTCTGTTGAGGATCCAATTAGAGGGAGAGAAAAGCCTTGATTCTTCAACATTCTGAGAAGGGTGTTCAAGAATCTCATGGAGGGACTTTCTATGTACTTAGTTTGTATTGAGAAATAAATCTCTATGTCATTGATTCTCAACCTTCCTAATGCTATGATTCTTTAATACAGTTCCTCATAATAGAGTTAACCCCCAACCTTAAAATTATTTGTTACTACTTTGTAACTCTAATTTTGCTAATGTTATGAATCATAATGTAAATATCTGATACACAGGATATCTGATGTATGACATTTGTCCTGGGGGTATAACTATAAGCAGGTTGAGAAATTCTGGTTTATATTATATTCTAACTGAAGAAAAGCAAACAAAACTTAGGACTTTTCATGACAATGAGACACATCTGCTCCTGGCAGCACCAATCTACTTCAAGAGGATGATGGGCATTGAAGAGGATCCTTATAGAGTTGGCTAGCCATTTGGGCAAGAGACTATTCATGCCTGGGCTACTTTATGTTATGCTGTGTGAACTGGACATGCAGGACCCACAGAAAAATGACTACTAAACTTGCCTAAATGTGAAACAGTCCTTCGGGGTTCCAGTTTCATTAAAGAGTCTGCAGACATTCTGTAGGACACAGACGAAAGTGACTGACAAACTGCCAATTTAGGTGGAATTGTCTTTGAAATTTCCTGCTTCATGGTAAAGTCTTCTGGATACTATGGGCCCATAGACTGAAGATTGGATGTCCTAATGTTACAGAAGAATTTTGAGTGACTGCCCCGGCAGTGAGACGTCTCTGTCATTTCTTGAGTTTTAGAAGTTGCTTACAATGCACTTCCTCTTAACTTACGTAATATAATATCTTCTGGAGTCTTTGATGGAGTTGAAGAATAGATAGTTATAATTATAATTTTATAAGTTATGATAAAATATAAAATAATTATAAATATTGTAACTGTAATTCTTGCTTGATACCTGTTCATTATAAGTAATTTTACTATGTGAAAATTAAAACCATTCTTTTTATTTGAACAGAAAAGGAGAAATGGTGTGGCAAGTTCTTCTATCTATGTGTTTCTTTTATTGATTAATGAATAAAGAAGATGCTTTAACAGAATATAGCCAGGCTGGAAAAGATATACAGAGACATTAGGCTGAGTCAGGGAGAAGCCATGTATCTGCAGCAGGGGACAGATGTACTGGAACTTTGCTGGTAGTAGATGACCCTGTGGTGATGCACAGAAAAATGGAGATGGGTTAGTTTCTGATATAAGAGCTACTTAGAAATATGCTTATGGTATTGGCCAAACAGTATTGCAAATAATATAGTCTCTGTGTGGTTATTTCAGATATGGGCAGCTGAAGAACCAACAAGCAGCCTCCACCAACACAAAACAAAAGAGATGATTTAAAAGTCAGACTCATGCGGCTGGGCAGTGGTAGCACACGCCTTTACTCCCAGCATTCAGGAGACAGAGATAGGTGAAACTGTGAGTTCAAGGCCAGCTTTGTCTAACAGAACTAGTTCCAGGACAGCTAGGTCTATTACACAGAGAAACCCTGTCTCGAAAAACAAAAACAACAACAAAAAAGTCAGACTCAGAAGAAGAAAATCCTGGTCTTGATTAAAATATGCTTAGTGGTCAAAGTCTTGGAAAAGTATCACTGACACAGTCATGAGAGACACGAACCTCTTCACTGGGGGAATACATGTTCCAATGAAGAAGCTGGAGACTGTCAGCTGAAAACACAAATATCTATAACTTTATAACTGCTCAGGATTAAACAGGCCCAGCAGCTGAGGCCACTGTAGTCTCTTGGGCAAACTCAGGCAGGAAGTGACATCCAGGCTTTTGATGGACACACACATAAGAATGGATTTGGTTGACCAAGACAAATTTGCATAAGGGCTGTGGTAGTTTTTGAGAAATGTTGAAGGATAAGAGAGAGCCACACCATGTCTGTCTCAGCAGAGCTCAGTGGTGTCTGCACCATGGCCTGGATTCCTCTCCTCTTCGTCCTCCTTCATTGTACAGGTCAGGAGAGTTATCTCTACCCTGATCTTTGTTCAGGGAAATCATATCATAGCCAGATGTATTCTTCCCTCTTTTCTGACCCCAGGATGTAATGTGTTTCTCTATTTTCAGGGTCTTTCTCCCAACCTGTGCTGACTCAGTCACCCTCTGCCTCTGCCTCCCTGGGAGCCTCAGTCAAACTCACCTGCACCTTGAGTAGTCAGCACAGCACCTACTACATTAGCTGGTACCAGCAACAGCCAGACAAGGCTCCTAAATATTTGATGTGGCTTAAGCAAGATGGAAGCAGCAGCAGGGGAGATGGGATCCCTGATCGCTTCTCTGGCTCCAGCTCAGGGGCTGATCGCTACTTAACCATCTCCAACATTCAGCCTGAAGATGAAGCTGACTATATCTGTGGTGTAGATTATCCTGTTGGTGGACAAACTGGGTAGACACAGTAAACCAGATAAAAGAGGAAGCAGAACAAGAACCCCGTTGCTCTCTTGCTACCAAGACTTGCCCATGTTTGTGAGAAGAAACATCTGAAGTTCTTAGCTACCAAAGTCATTGATTATTTCCTGCTTATTGTTCAAAAGGTTAGATCATATATCTATCAATTCCCCATGAATTCCTAGGGAAACAGAGGAGGAAGTGTGGATTGTATAGAGCTCACTGCTCAGTAGTGATAAAATAAAACCTGGCTTGTTTACAGATGAGGAGGGGAGAATACCTTTCTTTCTAATTGGAGTAGTGATTGTAAGGCTCTCACTTTTACCTTCGCAAGGTTCATGGAAATATCTATTCTTAGCAGTTTTTTGTTTTGTTTCATGCTATAAGGGTTTTTTTTTTACTCCATCAAATTCCAAAGAAGTACAGTGTAAGAAAATTAAAGGGGCCAGTGTGTTTGGAACTCCCTATTGCAAGCAAATTGAAAAATAAGGAACAGAAGTCTGAACATTGTCCTTGATATGTATGACCTCCATGTCCTTCCTGCAACATCTTCTTTCTTTAGTAAGCCTACTCAGAAGGTTTGAAGTATGAAAAGATCACCAAGTGGTTTTTGTCTCTGTCAAAATGCTTTTTAAATTTTTGTATTAATTGTATTTATTTATTTATTTTAGATTCTGAAAGAAGTTCCCCTCACTCTTCTCATCCTATTCCCTCCACTACACCCTATTCCCCCCCCATCAAATACACACCTTCAATGTTTCTGTTTAGTAAGGGGCAGGGCTCCTATGGGTATCAAAAAAGATGGCATATCACATTGAGATAGGCTTAAGATCCTCCCCTTATATTAAGGGTTGGTAAGAAAACCGTATATGAGTAACAGTTTCCCCAAAGCCTGCCAAATCATCAGACCCCATTCCAACTGCTAGAAATCCTACCATAAACCAAGCTATATTATGAATGTCTCACGTATAGTCCCCTTCAGGTTCCTCAACTGTTGGTCCAATATCTGTGAGCTCCTATGAACCCAGGTTATTTCTCTCTGTAGGTACCTTTGTAATGACCTTCACTCTCTGGTCATAAAATTTTTCTTCCACTCTTTAACAGGGTTCCAAAAATTTCCATGCTTGGATGTCAATTTCTGCCCCTGCTTCCATCAGATACTAAAAGGAGACTCTGATGAAAATTAAGGTAGCCATCAATTTAATTACAGGAAATGGCCAGTTCTGGCTATCTACTATTACAAAGAGTCTTACCTGAGATCATCATTGGAGATTAGTGAACTTGACAAATGAGGAAACAGAACAAGAACTCTGTTGCTCTCTTGCTACCAAGACTTGACTACAATTATGAAGTTCTTAGCTATCACAGTCACTGGATTTTTCTGCTTATTATTCAAGAAGTTAGATCACAGGTTTATTAATGCCTCATGAACCCTAGGAAAACAGAGGTGGAAGTGGGATTGTATAGAGCTTACTGCTCTCTAGTAATAAAATAATAACTGCCATGTTTACAGATGAGGAGGGGAGAATATCCTCTTACTAATTGAATACCTCACCAAAGTTCATGGAAATATCTGTTCTTTGCATGATAGCTTTCTTTTTGTTTTTGTTTTGTCTCATGCTATAAAGGTTTTTTCACTCCATCAAATTCCAAAGAAATACAGTGTAAGAAAATTTAAGGGGCCAGTATGATTAGAGTCCCCTATTGCCAGCAAACAGAAAAATAAGGAAGAGAACAGAAATCTGACCATTGTCCTTGATACATATGACCTCCACGTCCTTCCTGCTACATCCTCTTAGAAAGCCTACTCAGAAACTCTGAAGGCAGGACAAAGAGACCACCAAGTGGTTTTGTCTCTGTTAAAATGCTTTTCATTTAATATTTGTATTGATTCAATTTATTCTGGTAGAATTAAGTCAGACCATTTGTCTCTGGGTTTTTGTTTCTTTTTTGTTTTGGTTGGGAGACTTTTACTGGCTGCATCTACTTCTTCAGGGATTATTTACATGATCCAGCATTGGCTCTGGTTTGGGTTCTGAAACAGGGAAGGAACATAGTTGTGAAAAATGAATTAATTGTTGGATCACCAATGAGTTTCCCACAAGTGGCTGGCCCACAATAGATCCAGTCATCTTGTTTTATACCTCAAAAAGGCATGTTTTCCCAAACTAACAAACAAGTTTTTAATACCCTCCAATGTCAACTTCTGGCAAAAGCCAGTAAATGAAAGATATCTCTCCTAACATTTATGTCAAAACGTCTTTAAACATGAAGGCTGCATGGTCCCAGCAGCACTCCACACTGTATCAAATTCCACTGGTCCTTGCTGAAGAGACTGTCCCCATGGGCTTTTGTCTCATCTAGAAACTCATTGGAAAAGTACTTAAATACTTTTCCAAAACTAGACTGCATGACTTTCAACGTGCTTTCTGTCTGATTGTTTATCTGGTTTTGATTTAATTTTGGTATGTGATATCCACCAAAAAACTTTCCATTTCTTTAAAATTTTCCAATTTTGTGGAGTACAGGATTTTAAAGTCTGACCTACTGATGCTCAGGATTTCCTCAGAGTTGGCTATTATGTCTCCTTTTTTTCTGATTTTGTTAATTTACATATTCTTTTTCAAGCTTTTAGTTAGTTCAGATATGGGTTTGTCTATCTTGATCCTTTCAAAGAATCAAATTTTTGGTTCAGTGAATCATCACATTTTTCTTTGTCTCCATTTTATTGATTCCAACCTTCTGTTTGAGTGTTTCCTGCTGTCTACTCCTCTTAGGTGTAGTTTATTCTTTTTCTTCTGGAGTTCTAGGTGTGCTGTTAAGTTGCTACCATGAGATTTCTTCAATCTATATATGCAGGCACTTAGTGCTTTGAAATTTCCTCTCAGGACTTCTTTCATTGAGTCTCATAAGTTTGGGTATGTTGTGCTTTCATTTTCATTGAATTCTCAAAAGTCTTTAAGTTCTTTACTTTCTCCTTGAGCCATGAGTAATTCAGTTGAGAGTTGTCCAGTTTCCTTGAGTTTGTAGGCTTTCTGTGGCTTATGTTGTTGTTGAATTCCATCTTTATTCCATGGTGACCAGATAAGACATAAGAGTTTATTTCAATTCTTTTGTTTCTGTTGAGATTTGCTTTAGGTCAATTCTGAAGATGATTCCATGAAGACCTGAGAAGAAGGGATATTCTTTTATGTTTGGGTCAACATGATCTTTAGATGTCTGTTAGGTCCATTAGAGTAAAAACATCTGTTAGTGCCCTTATGTCTCTGTTTAGCTTGTGTCTGCAACACCTGCTCGTTTGTAAATGTCAGATCTTAAAGTCTCCAGTGCTTAATGTGTGGGATTTTGGGTGCAATTTAAACATTAGTAATTTTCTATTCTTTTTTTAACAAACGTCGGTGCTATTTTATTTGTGGTATAGATGTTCAGAATTGGGATTTCATCTTGACGAATTTTTCCTTTGATGAATATGAAATGTATGGGATAACTCTATACTGTGTGAAGGTGTATTGCTCTGACTGGTGTAATAAAATGCTAAACATCAGATGACTAGGACGGAGGTTTTTGCCAAACTTCCAGACAGAGAGAGAGGATATAGAAGGGGACAATTCAAGCACAGAAAATATGTCACAGAGATGTAGAGGGAGTCAGACATACAGAAAATGAGGTTAAAAGCCACATGGTGAAAGGTCGATTAATAAAAGTAGGATTGTTTAAATTGTAGGAGTTGATGGAACGTGTATAAGCTATAGGCTGGGTTTTCATAATTAATAAGATGTCTCCATGTCTTCATTTGGAAGCTGAGTGGAGGGACAGAAAGCAATATGTTGCGTATGACACCAGATGTTGAGCACATATTTCCATAAAAGACCTCACAAAACTTTATAAATTCCAAACAAAAAAACAAGGAGCCAGACATTGCTTCCTAGTCTCACAATCTCTCTGGCAGACAGTGGGATATGGGGTCATGTCTTCCACATACTGCCTGCAAGCTTGACCAGAGCCATGTGACATGTTTAAGGATGGCTCATGTCATCAGAGAAGGTTGCTAGTAAGAAGTAGAGATGTCCAGACACAGAAAACCTCTATACAAATAGAGTAAAAAATGGTATAGGCAGTCATAAAATAAAATATTAAGTTTAAAAATACTAGTGCCTTCAAAGAGAAAGAGTAATATTAAAAAGGCCATATAAACATGGGAAATACCCAGGGAAACTGGATCCTGGATAGTATGTAGTTGACTTTGAATATTTTGTATGTTGATGAGCAAAAGGAAACTTTACATGTACTCACTCATAAGTGGTTTTTAAACATAAAGCAAAGAAAACCAGCCCACAAATCACAATCCCAGAGAACTTAGAAAACAATGAGACCCTAAGAGAGACAGATATAGATCTAATCTACATGGGTAGTAGAAAAAGACAGGATCTCCAGAGTAAATTGGGAGCATAGGGACCTTGAGAGAGGGTTGAAGGAGAGGGGTGAAGCAGGGAGGGAAGCAGAGAAAAATTTAGAGCTCAATAAAAATAAAGAAAAAATAAAATAAAATAAAATGCATAATTTACAAATATAATTACACTGAAATACCTTTATTTTATTGGGATTGAAATAAAGGCCAGGTGGCCTTGACGTCTTTCAGGGGAAGCTTCATTTGCCAGTAAAGAAAAGCCTCTCACTTTGTCTGAAAACATGAAAAGGGCCCCAGTTCCTACGAAGACAGCATCCTGGTATAAAAACAGTTTGGTAACTTAATAAGAATGTCGTGTGTGATGTTTCACAGGATCAAACTTACACTGTCATGACTTTCTAGCATTTTGTCTTAAACCCCTGGCCTCCTTTGGATTTCCTAGACAGGAATCTATTCTTGATCAGAGAGCTTGAAGACATGCTTAATTGGCTTAACAAATTTGGTTATTTGTGACCTTGTCACATGGAGTACTTCACAACAAAATAAGAGACTGTAATTTAATATAAGACATGCTCAATTAATTGGCTACCCAATTAAAATTGTCCAGACTTTATAGGAATATGCATAATCATGAAGAAAATATTTGTCACTGTCCTGATACAGTATGTTTACACAATATAATAGATTCATTGATATGGCAAATTTATGCATTAAAAATTTCTTTAAGTAATATTAATTCATGAGCGTAGCATTTTATAGTATCTTTTGTGAACAGAGATACAGTCCAGTGCTTAAGAGCACATAACTGTATTAGATTCAAGTTCATTCCTAGCACTCAGGTAGGGTGGCTAATAGCAACCTGTAATTGAGATCTAGGGTTATCCAACAGCACTGGCCTCTCTGTGTTTACGTTTGTGTGTATGTGTGAATATGTGCATGTGTGTCTGTGTGTATTTTCACCCACACAGTCACACAAATGATTTTTAATAAAAATGAATATAAAATATATATTTCAGTATTTCAAAAATACTTTTTCCAGTTCTGGGTCTTGAATATACTTTGTAACACTTGCCAGTTAGAACCTCTATTTGTGCTCTACATTTCTAGGCCAATAGGTCTTTCTTTCTTTTTCCCTCTGTCATTCTGTAAAGTATGGCCTGTGACCAATCAGAGGAACACAGACTCTCAGGATGCAAATCATGTGACAGTCAAACCTTAAACAAAAATTATCTACCACTAAAAAACAATAATTAATTCATTAATGTCCATGTCTAAAGCTTTCCATTGAGGCAAAAATATTCCTATAGGTTGCTAATGTCTAATAAGATTTTAGTGCCTAGAAAATCTCAAACTAAATATTCCCAAACATTGTTGACTCATTATCCCCAAGAAAGACAAAATGAACAGTACTAAAGGTCATGAATGAACCAAATAACAAGTAGTTTTTCATGTCTGATGATGAACTCTAGTGAAATCTGTGTCACAACACTCAAATAATAAAATGCCATTTTTTCTGGTGAAACCAGAAAATTTACACTGTGAATGAGAAAATTACAATCCACACACACCGATGTTGAACTGGGTGAAAATCTCTAGTAATATGGTTAAAAAAAAAACTCTTTATTCAGAAAGCACAAAATCCCATTGAAGAACAATTGCATGGAATTTTGAATAAGACAAAAAATAACTAATAATAAAAAGCAAAACAGAAGTTATTGAAACAAAATAATAAAAATAGGATCTCAATGTTTAAATATAGAAATTTAATAGCAATTTCGAAGAGGAGCTAAGGAAACAAAAACTGGGAAATGGAAAGTCATACCTGAAGATATTTGGAAAAAGTATCCATAGTCCAGTAGGGGGCACTGTGTACTTTTCAGAAATTGATAAGACCTGAAGCTGACTCCTGACTCACATTTAATCTTCTGAGCTGAGTTTACTGGCCAGAATTAGAGGTAACAGCACAGCAGGTGTTTGCTCAAAGCTGACCCAGCCTCCCTGGCAGCACAGTTGCCCCTTCGGCTGAAGGGATGCAATGTAGTGATGATGGGGATAAGAAAATCTCTAGGCTTGTCAGGGTATTGGGGACATGATAACTTAGTGCATTATGAGACTCACATTGTATCCCCAGGACAGTAACATATTGGCTTATATTTCTAGCTCATGATGGCAACTAAACTCCAAAGTTACAAAATTTCTAGTAAAATCATAAATGTATTTCTTCTTTTTCAACATTTTGATACTGTAAGCAAGAAAACAGATGTGCAGCTTCTAGAAGATGCCTTTTTTTTTTCAATGTCATCCACCTGTGCATGTGTGAACATGCTAGAATTACTTCATTACTAGATGCTAAGTATTGAATAATTTGTTAAGTATATAACACCAAGGGCCATGCCTGTTGTTTTCAGAGGACAACCTTAATAAAGTTAATCCTGGCATATAATACTCAGAATGGGGGTCAAGATAATCTCTTGCTGCATGCGGTGATAGAAAACACAGGAAATGGAGAAAACAGGAAAAGTTCATAACCAAACCACAACAGTTTGTAGCCTCTACTAGATCAATACTTGTAACAAGATGTATCCCACATCTGTGAGTCAAAAGTGGAGCTAATTTCCTTCATTCAAAAAGACCTCCTTCCCAAGTAACGTACATCAATACCTGAAAGCCAACAATATATAAAATAAAGTAAAAACTAGAGTCATACAGAAAAGAATAACAAAACACTTGCAAAAAATAAAACAATTTTCAAATATTTATTTACATATTTATTTAATGAATTAACTCATGTGTATGGGTGTAACTGCCACAGCATGAGTGTGACATAGAGGACAGCTTGTATAAACTGGCTCCTTCCCTCAACTGTGGTTGTTCCAGGAATCAACTCACATTGTAAGGTTTGGGAGCAAGTGCCCTCACATGCTGAGCCATCTTGCTGGTGCAAAGGTTGGCAATAGGGCACAATGTATTCCTTGGATGTTCCTTGCATGTATTCACCCAGGAATAACAGAAGCCTAGCCCCCCCCCACACACACAGTTTCTCTTTCTCTCTCAATCTCTTCTCCTCTCCAATTTCCCCAATGACTTCTATCTTGATTCATTAATTATTGCTTTAAATTTAGAGCTGCCCCCTCTCTAACCATCTACTCCCCTAAAGCCCTTACAGTTAGATATATAGTATTTTTATATCAGATAAGTAGTAGTTAGTTTTCCATGAGTTTTCTGGAAACCATCACATATAATCACTCTTCATCCTTCCTCTCTAACTTTACTTAAGGAAAATAAAGGGCCAATCAGTTGCTTTCTAATTCAGTTACTATTTTTTTTCTGTAATTTAGGTTTTGATTTTTCCTCTGATTTCCTTAAAATAATTCATCCAGGGGGGTCATGGAGTATAATAATTCATCATCCTAGATACCAATATACAACAATGTGTCTCTATGGGTCGATGTGTCGAGGTTTGCAGTAGACACAGAGAGAAGCTTTGGTTCTTGAACATTTTGAGAATGAACATTCTATGTTTTCAATTTGTGTGGAGAAACCCTTGAATAATGAAATCCTTAGAAATAAGTGTCTATGGCATTGATTCTCAACCTTCCTAATGCTGTGATTCTTTAGCATAGTTCCTCGTTTTATGGTGATCCCCAACTGTTAAATTATTTGTTGCTTCTTCATAACTGTAAACAAAACCAAAGAGATGATTTAAAAGTCAGACTCAGATGAAAAAAAGATCTTGGCTTTGAATAAAAAAAAATGCTTAGTGGTAAAACTCTTGGGGAAGTATCATTAATAAAGATATGATAGACCTGAAACTGCTCACTTGGGGTCTAGAAGAAGCTGAAAACTCTCACTCATAATTGGTTTCTAGCCATAAATAAAGGACATTGAGCCTATAATTCGTGATCCTAGAGAAGCTAAATAAGAAGCTGAACCTAAAGAAAAACATATAGTCATCCTCCTGGATATTAACCTTCATCAGGCGATGAAAGGAGACAGAGACAGAGTCCCACATTGGAGCACCGGACTGAAACCCCAAGGCCCAAATCAGGAGCAGAAGGAGAGAGAGCACGAGCAAGGAACTCAGGACCGCAAGGGGTGCACCCACACACTGAGACAATGGGGATGTTCTATCAGGAACTCACCAAGGCCAGCTAGACTGGGTCTGAAAAAGCATGGGATAAAATCGGACTTGCTGAACATAGTGGACAATGAGGACTGCTGAGAAGTCAAGAACAATGGCACTGTGTTTTTGATCCTACTGCATGTACTGGCTTTGTGGGAGCTTAGGCTGTTTGGATGTTCACCTTACTAGACCTGGAAGGAAGTGGGAGGTCCTTGGAATCCCCACAGGGCAGCGAATCTTGACTGCTCTTCAGGCTGATGAGAGAAGGGGAGTTGATTGAGCGAGGGGGTGGGAAATGAAAGGCGGTGGTGGGGAGGAGACAGAAATCTTTAATAAAAAAATAATTAAAATAAAAAGAAAAAAAAGAAGCTAAAAACTCTTAGCTGAAGACACAAATATCTATATCTTTTTGACTGCTCAGAATTCAACAGGCCCGGTAGCTGTAGCCACTGTGGTCCCTTGGGTACCTAAGGCAGGAAGTGACACCCAGATTTTAGCTGGTAAACACCCCTAAGACAGGACTTGGTTGACCAAGAAATATTTGCATGAAGGGCTGTGACAGTTTTCTGAGAATTGCTGAAGTATAAGAGAGACCCACACCATGGATGTCTCAGCAGGGCTCAGTGGTGTCTGCACTATGGCCTGGATCCCGCTCCTCTTCTTCCTCCTTCATTGTACAGGTCAGGAGAGTCATCTCCACCCTGATTCTGGATCAGGGAAATCATCTCATCCCCTCTTCTCTGACCCCAGGATGTAATGTGTTTCTCTATTTTCAGGGTCTTTCTCCCAACCTGTGCTGACTCAGTCACCCTCTGCCTCTGCCTCCCTGGGAGCCTCAGTCAAACTCACCTGCACCTTGAGTAGTCAGCACAGCAACTACTACATTCATTGGTACCAGCAACAGCCAGACAAGGCTCCTAAATATTTGATGAAGCTTAATCAAGATGGAAGCAGCACGAAGGGAGATGGGATCCCTGATCGCTTCTCTGGCTCCAGCTCCGGGGCTGATCGTTACTTAACCATCTCCAACATTCAGCCTGAAGATAACGCTGACTATATCTGTGGTGCAAGTTATAAGATTAATGAACAATATGGTTAAGCACAGTGAACTAGACAAATGAGGAAGCAGAACAAGAACTCTGTTGTTCTCCTGCTACCAAGACTTGACTACAGTTATGATGCTCCTAGCATCACAGTCACTGGATTTTCCTGCTTATTACTTAAGAGGACAGATGATAGGTCTATCAATTCCTCATGAATCATAGGAAAACAGAGGGTGAAGTGGGGATCCTATAGTGCTCATCTCTTTAGTAATAAAAATCTAACCTGGCATATGTACAGATGAGGAGGTGAGAATATCCTTCTTACCATCTGGAATAGTTAGTTTAAGGCTTTCAATTTTACCCCACCCAAGTTTATGGAAATGTCTATTCTTTGCAAGATAGCTTTTTGATCTCATGCAATAAGTGTTTTGACTCCAACAAATTCCAAAAAATTATCGTATAAGAACATTTAAGGTGGTAGTGTGGTTGGAGTCCCCTATTGCCAGCAAACAGAAAAATAACAGGCACATGTCTGAACATCCTTCTTGCAACATCCTCTTTCTTTAGAAAGCCTACTCAGAAAGTCTGAAGGACAAACAGATCCCTAAGTGGTTTTGTCTCTGTCAAATGCTTTTTTAAATTTCTGTGTTAATTCTATTTATTCACTTATTTTAGATACTGACAGCAGTTTCCCTCGCTCCTCTTCTCCAATTTCCTTCTCTACATCCCCTTCCCCCGCCTCTACTTGCCAACATTTTTTTCTATTTTCTTGTGTGGAAAAACTTAAAGGTACTGTTCTTAATTTTCATTGAAAGTCTGGTAGAATTAGATCAGCCAACTGTCTCTGTTTTTCTTTTCGGTTAGGAATTTTTTTAATGGCTGCTTCTTCTCCCTTAGTTATTATTTATAGAATCCAGCATTCTCTCTGGTTCAGGTACTGTGGCAAGGAAAGTACATTGTTGTGAAGAAATGAATTGTTGGACTACCAATGAGTTTCACACAAGTGACTTGCCCACAGTCGCTCCAGTCATGTTGATTTATATTTCAGCAACAAGCATGTTTTTCCAAATTAACAACCATGATTTTTACATCTTCTGACATTAATCTCTGGGAAAAGTCAGTATGTCAAAGAAATTTTCTCCGACTTTTCATCAAAACATCTTTAAACCAAAAGCAACATTTATTATTTTGCTGGCTTGGAAAATATTTAGTCAGGTACAATCTGTCTTTTAAAAACTAAAAGGTGATTGAAATTAGTACACATTTTCAAGAAAAATAATATCTCAAAACATAGAAAGCATATTTAAAAAATCATTAACGGCCTCTGACCCCATTAGCACTGTATCAGAACAGCTCCCGGAATCTGGAATCACAAGTATCATCCCTAGTGAAGAAACCTGAGAAGCATCAGTTCCCAAAGAAGTTTAGGGGAAAATATTCAAGAAAATAATGGTGCTTTTAGAAATGATTACATCTGTCTTATACATGATTGACAAAATGGCACTAAAACCTATAGAATCATCAGTATTATGAGAGACAAGAAAATATGAAGCCTGCATGGTCCCAGCAGTATTCAGCTCTGTAGTAAGGTCTACTGGTCCTTGCTGAATGAGACTGTCTCCATGGGCTTTTGCCTCATCTAGAAAGTCATTGGACAATCACTCATATACTTGTCTCTATTTTACTGATTTAATCTATCAGTTTCATTATTTCCTGCTATCTACTCATCTTAGCTGTGGCTTATTCTTTTTGTTCTAGAGCTTTAAGGTGTGCTGTTAAGTTGCTAGTGTGAGATTTCTCTAACTTAAATATGCAGGCACTCACTGCTATGAAATTTCCTTTCAGCACTGCTTTTATTGTGTCCCATAAGTTTGCATATGTTGTGTTTCATTTTCATTGAATTCTAGAAAGACTTTAAATTCTTTACTTCTCCTTGAACCATTCTGTTCAAGTAATTCTGTTGAGAGTTGTTCAGTTTCCTTAAGTTTGTAAACTTTCCGTAGTTTCTGTTGTTGTTGAATTCCAACTTTATGCCATGGTGATCAGATAAGATTCAGGTTATTCCAATTCTTTTGTTACTGTTGAGATTTGATTTATGACCAAGTATGTGATCAGTTTTGAAAAACGTTCCATGAGGACCTGAGAAGAAGGGATATTCTTTTATGTTTGTGTGATATGTTCTTTAGATATATGTTAGGTCCATTAGAGTCATTATATCTGTTATTGCCCTTATTTCTCTGTTTCTTTCTGAAACTCCTATGTATTGTTGAGATTCAGATCTTAAAGTTTCCAGTGTTGAACGTGTGAAAGTTGGTGTGCAATTTAAGCATTAATAATTTTTATTCTTTTTTTAAGAAATATGGGTGCCATTTTATTTGGGGCATAGATGTTCAGAATTGGGCTTTCATCTTGATGGATTTTTCCTTTGATGAATATGAAATACTTGGGATATCTGCACACTATGTGAAAGTGTATTGCTCTGACTGGTGTAATAATATCCTGAACAGCAATAGACTAGGCTGGAGGTTTTTGTCAAACTTCCAGACAGAGAGATAGGAAACAGGAGCCAGTCCAAGCACAGAGGAGAAGCCAAAGAGACATAGAGAGAGCCAGACATTCAGAACAACAAAAAAGGTAAAAAGTAACATGGTGAAAGATAAACTAACAAAAGCAGGATTATTTATGTTGCAAGAGTAGATTGAACAAGCATAAGCCATAGGCCGAATTTTCACAATTAAGTCTCAATGTCATTATTTGGAAGCTGCATGGTGGGACAGAAAGAGACATGGTGAATGAATATAGAAGCTGCTTCAGCTTATGGCAGGGCAGAATAAAGTCAGGCAGGGAATCTGAACAGAGATACATAGAGTAGGCATTGTCGGGGAGGTGCCATGTAGCTCCCAAAGAAGGCAAACACCTTGTAGCCACCTATGAATCAAGAGGTAACAAACACAAGCCCTGGGCTAAAGTGTAAAGTAATAGACATGTATTAATTTAAGGTGTAGGATTTAGTTAATAAGAAGCCTGAGATAATAGGCCAAACACTGTTATAACTGATATAGTTTCTGTGTGATTATTCATGGCTGGGAAACCGAGAAATAAATGAGCAATCTCTCCTACAAGACTGAAAGGAGCATCTGGAGAGAACTAGGTGCACACTTTTTCCTCAATAAATGGCTGAGTCTTAATGTGATGCTGGTTGCCTGGGAAGAAGAGCTCAACAGGAGGATTACAATGAGATTAAGGGGAAGTCTGGAATGAGTGGAACCGAGGATAGGATGGAGGGTAAAGATATCCTCCCTGAGTTTCAGTCTAATACGTAAGATGTGGTCCCTTATAAACAAAGAATCTGGGGTCCAGTAGAGTCACAGGAGATAAAAAAATAGGCTAGAAGAAAATATTCAATGAAGCTGAGAACAATAACAAGGGGAATCTGGTGCCAAGTTATTGATCTTAGGACACAGGGACTCTCTACCATTCTTGAAAACAGTCAATCAGATCTCCGTGGAAGTACTAAGTCTTAGATGGAAAATCCTGAAGTCATTTTAGAAGCTCCTCCTTGATATATATCACTTCACATTCTCAAATTTCCTGCCAGGCTACAAAACTTTTAAACCTAGGTAATGAGACTTATTCCTTGTTACAAGATTCTGTAGATGAATGTGGAAAATGAAGAATTAAATACCAATTTTAGTAATAATAACTAGTTTTGATACATTTACTCATTCATTCTGTCTTATCCTTCAGTTTGTTAAAGTCTAAATTTCACAGAACTAAATAAGTGATTTTGATTGGGAACTGAGTAGAACAATCTGAAATCTAGCTGATTGGTTAATCTTCCTGTAAATACTAGATTCTCACATCTTTTATATTGATAATTATAACCTGCCTATTGAAAATTCATTGTGGGCCTAGAGTCCTGCTGAACACCATAACATTCAGGAAAGTGGAACTAGATATTTTCTTTACAAGATAATGTGAAGCAGGAGTGAGTAAATCAATGGCCTTGCTCTCATTCTGATGGAAAATGGGAGTTTGGAAATGGGGTTATAATAAGTAATACCTCCTTATTGTCTGGCTTAGGCCCATCTTGGGTTTTGTGGGATGACATAAAGCTCTACCCACTTCAGAATAGTTAATTGACCTCAGGACCCTAGAATCTTTATTGGATAGCAGAGAACAGAGAGCACCATACACAAACTGGTATTTCTCCAGCATGGTCTGGACACTCAGTGTCATATCGTACTTCCTCTTATTTAAAGGAAAAGCTAAGACTTTGCCACTTTGCTCAGCCAGAACAGAACTCAAGCTTGTAAATGAATATCAGATAATTTATATGACATTATATGGATGGGACCCTGACAATGATCCCTCCAGTGTCCAGAGCCTTCTGACTTAGCATCCATTGAAAACTTGGCTGCCACTGAAAAGGTATACATGTGGCGTATATTCTGCTGCTCAGGAGAAATGGTACAGAAACAGTGCACAGGAAACCATAAGGATCAAGACAAATCCTGTCTAGCATAGCAGTCTTCCTTTGTCCAACAAGTAATATATGTTTGACCTGGAATCATATCCAAGACAGCATCTGAATGCTGAGCTCATCTTGAGCTCATAGCATAATGTCAGTCTAACTTACTAAACTAAAAAATAACCAGCATGTATTGGTATGTTGAATACTTTTGTGAACTTCTCTATTGCTTATGAATGAACTAATTTTATTGATGATTTCCATTGTTTTAACAAAAGATAATGAAGTCATTAAAATTGATAAGCATGACATGCAGAAATCCCATGCCTAAGACTGGAGTTTTCACAGTAACAAGTGAAAATTAGATACTTTGCATTGAAAAACTTGAAACAATAAAATAAACAAAATTACATGTGCATATGAGCAAAGTTAAGTGTGAATTTTAATTGCTCTTAATAATAAAAACAGAGTCAGATTTTTGGATTAATACTGAAAGATCAGAGACACAAAGGAGCAAGCCACAGCCACATCTAACCTCCCAACTTTTTAGCCAAAAACAAGAAAAGCTCCTTTCTCAACCCTGCCTTATCACATCCTCTCTCCGGCCAACCATATCATAATTAAGGCAATATACAGCAAGCCAACAGCCAACTTGAAACTAAATGGAGAGAAACTCCCAGTGATCCCACTGAAATCAGAAACAAGACAAGGTTGTCCACTCTCTCCATATCTATCCAGTATAGTCCTTTAAGGTCCTAGCCAGAGCTTAAGACAACAAAAGGAGATCAAGAGGATACAAATTAAAAAAGAAGTCAAACTTTCACTATTTGCTGATGATATGATAGTTTACATAAGTGATCCCAAAAATTCTACAAAGGAACTTCTACAACTCATAAACACTTCCAGTAATTTAGCAGGATACAAGATTAACTCAAAAAAATCGGTATCCCTCTTGTACACAGATGATAAAAGGGCTGGGAAAGAAATCAGAGAAACATCACCCTTCACAATAGCCACAAATAGCATAAAATATCTCGGAGTAACTGTAACCAAACAAGTAGAAGACTTGTATGACAAGAACTTTAAGTCTTTGAAAAAAAAATTGAAGAAGATACCAGGAAGGGAAAAGATCTCCCAAGCTCTTAGGTAAGTAGAATTAACATAGTAAAAATGGCAGACTTACCCAAAGCAATCTACAGATTCAATGCAATGCCCACCAAAATTCCAGCAAGATTCTTCACAGACCTCGAAAGAACGGTACTAAACTTCATATGAAAAAGCAAAAAACCTAGGACAGCCAAAACAATCCTGTACAATAACAACTTCTGGAGGCATCACAATCCCTGACTCTGCTACTAAAAACAGCCTGGTATTGGCATAAGAACAGGCAGGAGGACCAATGGAACCGAATCAAAGACCCAGATATTAATATACACACCTTTTTCTGTTATTTCAATGAACATTTGATCACTTGATACAAATGGGTAATTTTAAACTTCATGGTTAAACAGTCTTTAAATTTACAATTTTGTTATACTAATTAAAAGAACGCAAGAAGAAAGAAGTTGGAGACTGGCAGATGCCATATATATATATATAACTGCTGAAGGAGAAAGATGCCAGAGGTAAGCCACAGCTTTGTGGTGTTACACAGATTAATAGAAATGGGTTAATTTAAGATGTAAGAGATAGTTAGAAATACACCTGAGCCATCAGTCAAACAGTGTTTTAATTAATATAGTTTTGTGTGATTATTCGGGTCTGGGTGGCTAAGAAATGAAAAAAAATCAATCTCTGTTTATATAATGACACCCAATGTTATGCAACATAAAGACTAAGAAAGCTTTTAAAAAAGGGCTTATAGACCCACAAAAACTGAAGTAATTTGGAGCTTCTTGGTAGCCACATTTTTTCATAAATGTGTAAGTTCAAATGTATTTTTATTTTTAATTGTCATTGATATGGCTTTAAAAATTGATGCCCTATCTCCGCACTTCTTCCACTTGGGAGCTACATTAGCTTGTAAACATATTGAATCTCACTTTCCTTGATAAAGTATTGTATAACACAAAAACTGTCCCCAATCTTTGAGAAAGGGTCCTGATATGTAATGTGTGATGTTTTGCAAGATCAAAGGCTACACTGTATGAACCTTCTGACCTGCAGCAGGGGTGACAGGACTGCAGTCTTCTGTCTTTTAATCCTCTAGGCTCCTTACTCTTTCCTGGTCAAAAGCCTATTCTTGGTCTACAAGATGAATCACTGTACTCTTAACTGACTTAATAAAGGTTGGTTCTCTATAACTTTCTTGCATGTAATATTTTACAATTAAAAAATGGGGCACTGAACTGAACAGAGAATTCTCAACAGAAGAAATTCAAATGGCCAAAAGACACTTAAGGTCATGCTCAACATCCTTAGCCATCAGGGAAATGCAAATCAAGACAACTTTGAGATATCATCTTACAGCTGTCAGAGTGGCTAAAATCAAAAACACCAACGATAGCCTTTGCTGGAGAGGATGTGGAGTAAGGGGTACCATCATCCATTGCTGGTGGGAATGCAAACTTGTGCAACCACTATGGAAAGCAGTGTGGAGGTTTCTCAGGAAATTCAGGGTTAACCTATCCCTGGACCCTGCAATACCACTCTTGGAAATATACCCAAGAGATGCCCTATCATACTACAAAAGCATTTGTTCAACTATGTTCATAGCAGCATTATTGGTAATAACCAGAACCTGGAAACAACCTAGATGCTTTTTCACGAAAGAATGGATGATGAAAGTGTGGAATATATACATATTAGAGTACTACTCAGCAGTAAAAAACAAGGACTTCTTGAATTTTGCATGCAAATATATGGAAATAGAAAACAGAGACAGAAATCTTTAATAAATAAATAAATTAAAAAATAAAAAAATTAAAAAAAAAGAAAACACTATCCTGAGTGAGGTAACCCAGACCCAAAAAGATGAACATGGGATGTACTCACTCATAATTGTGTTTTAGCCATAAATATAGGACATTGAGCCTATAATTCGATATCCTAGAGAAGCTAAATAAGAAGGTGAAACCCAAGAAAAACATACAGTTATCCTCCTGGATATTGGAAGTAGTCAAGATTGCTGGGCAATATTTGGGAACTGGGGGGTGGGGTGGGATGCGGGAAAGAGGAGATGGGGAGAGAAAAGTGAGAAGGGGAGGATAGGGAGAAGTTGGGGGAATGGGAATGTTGGGATAATGGAAGGATGGATATGGGAGCAGGGAAGTATATATCTTAATTAAGGGAGCCATTTTAGGGTTGGCAAGAGCCTTGACTCTAAATGGGTTCCCAGGGGTTCAGAGTGATGTTCCCAGGGGTTCAGAGGTCCTTGGGCAGCTGAGGAGAGAGAGCCTGAAATGGCCCGATCCTATACCCATACTAATGAATGTCTTGCATATCACCATAGAACCTTCATCTGGCGATGGATGGAGATAGAGACACAGACCCACATTGGAGCAATGGACTGAGCTCCCAAGGTCCAAATGAGGAACAGAAGGAGGGAGAACATGAGCAAGGAAGTCAAGACCGGGAGGGGGGCACCCACCCATTGAGACGGTGGGGCTGATCTATTAGGAGATCACCAAGGCCAGCTGGTCTGGGACTGAAAATGCATGTGATAAAACCGGACTCACTGAATACGGTGGACAATGAGGGCTGCTGAGAAGCCAAGGACAATGGCACGGGTTTTTGATCCTACTGCATGTACTGGTTTTGTGGGAGCCTAGCCAGTTTGGATGCCCACCTTCCTAGACCTGGATAGAGGGGGGAGGACCTTGGACTTCCCACAGGGCAGGGAACCCTGACTGCTCTTTGGACTGGAGAGGGAGGGGGAGGGGAGTGGGGTGTGGGAAGTAGGGGGAGGGGAGGGAAAAGGGAGGAGGGGAAGAGGTGGAAATTTTTAATTAAAAAATTTAATTAAAAAAAATAAGAGTACAGCTAAGTAAAAGGTATGACCAAAGTAATTGACTTACCGATAAAGTCTAGACTTCATAAAACTGTGCTTCACAATGAAGGAAAAATTTGTCTCTATGTTGATACAGTATATTTACACAATGCAGTAGATTCATCAATATAGCACAATCTGTGTTCAAAACACTTTTAAGTAATACTATTTTGGGAAAGTTACATAATTTGAAAGTATTTAAGATGGCTGGAGCGAAAGTTCTGTGGTGAAAAGCACATATTGATCTTATAATAGATTCAAGTTCACTCCTAGCACTTATGTACAGCATGGTTTTTCACTGCCTGTAATTTCAGGTCCAGGGAAATACAAAAGCACTGGCCTCTGATGTGTGTGTGTGTGTGTGTGTGTGTGTGTGCGCACGCGCGTGTGCGTATGTGCATTCATGTGTGTGCTTGCATATGCACAGAAATAATTATAATAAAAATAAAAAACTCTAAAATTTATGTTTTTCATAATTCAAAAATACTTTTATTTTTCACTTCTGCGTCTTAAAGACGGGTCCTCATACATTCTATTCAGAATCTCCATTATTTGTCCACAACTCCAGGCCAATAATTCTTTCTTTTTCTTTCTGTCCTTCTATAAAGCATAGCATATGACCAATTAGAATAACACAGACTCTCAGAATGTCAAGCCATATACCATCAAACCTCAGTAAATAATTTTCTGCCATTAAATAACATTAATTAATTAAATGTGAGCCATGTCTAGAGCTTTACTTTGTGGGAAATACATTCACAGTGGTTACTAATATCTAATATGATTTCAGTGACTATAAAATCATAAATAAAAATTTCAAAAGCAAAGTGTGTCTTATATTTCCCAAGAAAGACAAAATGAACATTCTCGGAAAAATGAATTAACCAAAATACAAGTATTATTTCAGGTCTGATAAAAACTCTAGAGAATTCTGTGTCACAATACTACTTGACAAAATATTTTCACTATACATCAGAAAAGTTACAATTTGAATGAATAAAATACAATCCACACACACAAAGGCTGAGATGGATCAGAATCTCTAGGGATAGTGTAAAGATATTTTTACTCAAATAACTCACAATCCTATTGAAGAACAATTGCATATATTTTTGAATCAGAGAGAAAGTAACAATCAAAAACAGCACAGAAGACATAAAAACGATGAAAATTAAAATGGTAGCTTTTAATGTTTAACAAAATAACATTAATAGCCACTTGAAGAGGAACTAATAGTGGAATGGAAACTTATTACTGAGGATATTTGAGGAAAATTTGCAAAGTCCAGCAGGGGGCACTGTACCCTTTTCAGAAAATGACAAGCCCTGAATCTGACTACTACTAAGTCAAATTTAATCTCCTGGGTCAAGTTCACACCCAGAATTAGAGGTCACAACATTGCAGGTGTTTCCTCAGAGCTGCTCCACCCTCCCCGGGTGTAGAATTGTGTCTTGGGCTAAATATAGGCAATTTAGAATTGATGATGGTAGTAAAAGACTCATTCTAAACCAAATCACCATTTCCCCAACAAACAAAGAATCTTAGAGCCCAATAGCTTCTGTGGGTCCTGAGGATTTCTGGAGATTAATTTTGACCTAGTTGCCTGTCTCTGTCCCGTCTTTCTGCTATTTCTGTCAAGTTTTGTGGAGATTATAGAGCCCTGCTTTTGGAATGATTCCTCTCAATTATTTACCATTTCCTAAAAATGATTTCTCCAAGCTGTGCTGATGTTGAGAAATGTGGGTATCTAGCAGTTACTGATTGTCTCTTTACACACTGGTTCTAGAAGTATCCTGGCCAAGCCTCTAGGCTTGCTTCACCTAAAATTTTCAATAGACACTCATAATCCCCTGTCACTTTTTACCTTAAATATGATCTTGTGCTTGGCGTTTGGGTTACAAGACTGAAGACAGTGCTGAATGCTACTGCATGCTACACTACAGTGATACACAGCACAGTGAGACACAGATGGATAAACAAGACATAAACGCACATTGGCCTGAATCTGGAAATATACCCGGTTCTGTGATAGTGGGATCCCATAACCAATCAATATTGCCATTACACAGGCAAGAAGGTGAAGGGAAGTATCCTCCTTCATTGTTGGGGCCCACAGAATGAATTCGTTCAACCTTGACTACAGGTCAGAGAGTTCAGACCAATTCTTGTTCCTTCAAGGTTATATGACAGGATGCTTTACCTAAGGTGTGATTATAGGATATACTGCCTAGAAAAAAAGATATTTAGATCTAGGATATAGTTCCTTGATGTTTGGAGAGGTGAGGAGGAGGAAAATGCTTTGTTCATTGTATCATGGCAAGGGAGTCTTTTGCCTTAACCCCTTTTTGGGTTGGGGCATATAAGAACTTTGAATAATAACTTGTGGCAGATCACAGTATACACTAAATGCCCTCCTGACTCTGTCTGTTGTCTCTTGTTACTTTCTTAGTCTTCCCTCCTCCTTCCAAGTACAGACTTCATTGTATCTTAGAATAAAAGAATGGAAATATTTGTCTACTATTTTGATAGAGAATAAAAAAATCCAGAATTCAATCATTCTATTCCTCTCTTAGTTGTATTTGCTTGTAAGGCTAGTGTCAACAGAACTCCAGAAAGAAGCATTCCTTGTGGTGTTCCGTCTACAACTTACATCAAATTGAGGTAACTGTCAATTCTTGCTTTATAACTATGATTATGTTATCTTTCTTCTGAAGCCAATGAAACTTTATTGCCTAGCTTTAAAAGCTATGAAATAGTATTATATATATATATATATATATATATATATATATATATATATATATAAAGACATCTCATTATAAGACTGCAAGTACTGTTGCAGATGTCTTTAATCAGGTGAACTCAAGCTGAAGCACATGAGTTCCTCTGCTTCCTATGATGGCTTTGCGAACACATGGAGATAACAATAGATTGACTATGAAAAATTGACATGTAAAGACTAATGCGCATATAGGTCTCTGTAGCTGCTGACCAGTGATCATCTAAGATTATTCACACACGGCAGAGACAGAACAGGTATGGAAGAGGTACTATAGTGTGCCTAGCTCAGTGTGTCCATTTTGCAAGTCTGCCTTCGAGAAATCAGTATAAGATAACACAGGTCACTTGTGCTAATCCACACAGTTGGTATATTGTTACTGCCATCCCAGGGAACCAACAAACTAGGCAATGATCTGCAAAATATTTCTGATTTGCACACATTTTTTGATCTTGCCTCATATTTCATCCTTAAAGATATTGACACGTTGGCTCATATTTATCAATTTATGACTGTGTATAAATAAGGTTAAATAATTTTTACTCTTAAATCATAAACTTATTTCCCCTCTTTTGATATGTTAATACTGTAAGCAAAGGTACAGTAGTATAGCTTTAAAAAAAGGCCTTTTCTTCAATGGCGTCCACCTGTGAATGTGTGATCATGAAATTATTTTGTTATTAGAAACTCAATTTTGAATACATATGAATTCTATGACACTGAGGGACATGCCTGTCATTTTTAGTGGGAAGCATTAAGAAAGTTAATCCTGTCATATAATGCACTGACTGGGAGTTAGGAAGTTCTTTTGTTACATGAGATGGCTGGAAATAGAATAAATAGAAGAAAAAGGAAAAATTCATAACCCAAACCATAAAAGTTTGTAGCCTCTGTTATCAATACTCATTAAAACTCAAGGTGAACATGGACCCTGCATTTGTGGGTCTGAAGCAGAATAAATATCCTTCATTTGTAAATTCTTCCTTCCAAGTAACTCATACCAATATTTGAATGTCCACAATTCCAAAGAAGGATTTAAAAAAAACTAAAATCACAGGAAGGCAGAAAAGAGTAGCAAAACAGTCCGTCACAAAAGAATCAAAATATTTAAAAAATATTTATATATTTATATAGAGGTTTATTTAATGATTTAATGTTTGTGTGTTTGTACGCAAAAGCCACAGCAGGAGTGTGATAGAGGATAACTTGTGTAGGTTGTCTCTTTCCTTTCACAATGTATCCTTAGAGTCATGCATCAGATCTGGCTCTTACAATCATGAAACACACTTCCTCGTCTGCATATTTCCTGAGCCTAGTGAATAGGGGTTTGAGAAAGACAGCTCAGGTACACAATTTCTTTAACTATGCATAAGTTAAAGTGTATATGAATAAACCCTCATGGTCCTGACATTCCTCCTGCTTCTGTCCAGTCTCTCCTATGACTTCTTCTATCACAATTCATTAATTCTTCTCTCCAATTTAGAGCTGTTCCCTGTTCTTATTATCTGCCCCCTAAATCCCTGTCGGTTAAACATATTATTTTTACATTAGTTAAGCAGTATGAATATTTCCATGAGTGTTTTAGAAACCATCACACACTCATTCTTCATCAGTTGTCCCTATCCTTACTTCAGTACAATTACAGCCAAATGTGTTCATTCCCCAACTTTTTTCTCTATAACTCTGTTTTTTATTGCCATTTTCAATTTCTATAAATTTATACTGCATGTAGTGAGTCATGCAATATATTTATCATCCTAGACACCAACATTAACCAGTGTGTCTCTACGGGTAAATATACTGAGGAACCAATTAGAGAGAATGAGCCAGGCCTCTTGAGCATCCTAATAAGAGGCTCATGTAATAAATTTTTCTGTCCTCAGCATGAGTAGGAAAAGCTCCTGAATAAAGAGATATTTATAAATTAAAGTCAACAACATTGGTTCTCAAACTTGTTAATGATTCCTAAATACAGTTTGTCATTATATTGTTACCACAACCATAAAATGATTTGTTGCTATTTCATAACTGTAACTTTCCTACACTATATATCGTAATATAAATACCTGATCAACAGGATATCTGATATACGACCACTGTGGGTGTTGTGACCCACATGTTGAGAACTACTGGTCTACATAATGTTCCCATGTAAGAGAAGTCATCCTCTGAGGAGGTAGATTTTTCTGACCTTGATCAGAAAGGATTTAGTAGTCAAAGCCTTGGGAAATTCTCCTTGAAACAGACATGGTAGACCTAAATCTGGTCAGTGTAGATCCGTAGCATTCTCTAAAGAATTTGGAAACTCTCAGCTGAGAACATGTTTATCTCTTAGTGACTTCTCAGGATTCAACAGGCCAAGCAACAGGGGCCGCTGTGATTCCTTGGTCATCCTCAGGCATAAAGTGACACACAGACATTTGATGACATAAACATCTAAGCAGGGATTTGGTTGGCCAAGAAAAATTTGCATGAAGGGCCCTGTTGGTTCTCTGAAAAAATTTAAAGGAGAAAACAGATCCATACCATGTCTGTCTCAGCAGAGCTCAGTGGTGTCTGCACCATGGCTTGGATTCCTCTCCTCTTCTTCCTCCTTCACTGTACAGGTCAGGAGAGTCATCTACACCATGATGCATTAGGGAATCCATTTGACTTCCAGATTCGTTCTTCCCTTTTCTCTCATCCAAGGAGATAATGTGTTTCTCTATTTACAGGGTCTTTCTCCCAACCTGTGCTGACTCAGTCACCCACAGCCTCAGCCTCCCTGGGAGCCTCGGTCAAACTCACCTGCACCTTGAGTAGCGACTACAGCGCCAACACCATTTATTGGTACCAGCAACAGCCAGACAAGGCTCCTAAGTATCTGATGTATGTTATGAGTAATGGAAACTACCAGAAGGGAGATGGGATCTCTGATCACTTCTCTGGCTCCGGCTCTGGGACTCATCGCTACTTAAGCATCTCCAACATCCAGTCTGAAGATGAAGCTGACTATTTCTGTGGTGTAGCTTATAGCACTGGAGGACAATATGGGTGAACACAGTGACACAGAGAGATGAGGAAGCAGGACAGGAACTGTTATCTTCTCTTCTACCAAGTCTAACCTATGGTTTTGAGTAGGAATATCTGAAGTTCTTAGGTATGACACTCATTGGATATTTTCCTCTTATTACTCAAGAGAATACAGTGTAAGTCTAGCAGTTTAACTTGAGCTCCTTCTGAAAGAGGGGAAAGGCAATGTTTGTATTGAGTGTACTTCTACGTAAAAGTAATGATTATATACAATCAAATCTCATGTGTATAGAGCTGAGGCAGTGAGAACATTCTCCTTTGAAGTTGGAGAATTGGGTTGAAAGCTCTCACTGTTACTCTCCAAAGTTCACAGGAATGTCTATTCATTGTAAAAAAGGCTTTTTTTCTCTCATGATCTGTTTTTTTTTTTAACTCCAGCAAATTCCCAAGAAGTACAGTGCAATAACATTTATGAGGCAGTGTGATAGGGCCTCCTAGACTCATGAAAAGATTATAGAAACAGCCACAATGGCTGAGCATCGTCCTTAAATGTACACAAACTTTTTCACATTGCTCCTGACACTCCTCTTTACTCAGTAAGCTTTCCCAGATACTTTGAAGGAAGGATAAAATGACTTCCATATGGTTTAGTCTCTGCAAAAATTCTTGCATATGACCTTTCTATATTTTCATTGAGGCCCCCTTTTGTCTACAATGAGACCACATTTAAAATCTCACATTAGGCTTAATGATGTGGGATTCCACTCTGTATGCTGTGAATACCATTGGTTAATAAAGAAGTTGTTTTGGGCCTGTGATAGGGAAGAACAGTGCTAGGTGTGGAAAACTAAATTAAATTTTGGGAGATGGGAGGCCGAGTCAGAGAAAAACGATGGAGCGGCCTGCGAAGACAGATACACAGGAAACTTGCCAGTAGGCCACGAGCCTCATGGTAAAATATAAAATAATAGAGACAGGTTGATTCTTGATATAAGAGCTAGCTAGAAATATGCTTAAGTAATTGACCAAGCAGTGATTTAATTAATACAGTTTTTGTGTGGTTATTTAGGGAGTCTGGTTGGCTGAGAAACGAACAAACAGAGGGCAGCTGGGAACACACTAACAGTTTCTTACTACAGCTTCAAATAACTAATGAAATTATAAGACAACATGCAAGGAAGACTAAAATTAAACAGCAAACAAACAAACAAGAAAACTCCACAAAATTCCCATTCAGGGAATGTATTCAGAGAATATCAGCTCATTAGTCTTTTGAATAAGATTTTAGTGAGAAAGCTAGAAGAATTATACTTGTTTTCCTAGAGAAATCTCTAAAACCCAACTTGTTGAGGAGAATCATACATCAGGCCCTATGGGCTGCTAAGAGGTTCTGTTAGATCAAAAACCCCAAACAGTCAGTCCTGCTTGGTGATAGGAGGTTCTGATGGTTTTGCCCACCTTTTCAGTTCTTTCTTAGAATGGCATAACTTTTCTCCCCTTTGTAGTAATAAGGAGCTGCGGCGGGGCTGCGTCCCCAACACCCCAGCCGCCTGCTCGGCTAGCTTAACCCGAAATAATTACATGGACACTGTATTCATTTAAACACTGCTTTGGCCCATTCCTATTTAGCCTCTTCTAGGCTAATTCTCACATATTAATTTAGCCCATTTCTAATCATCTGTGTAGCGCCGGTCTTACCAGGAAGATTCTAGCCTATGTCCATCCTGGGTCGGAGCTTCATTGCTTGCATCTGCCCGGGAGCGGAGCATGGCGTCCATCTGAGGTGTCTGCTCCGGAGAGGAGAGCTGTCGAGTCTGACCTCACTTCCTCTTCCTCCCAGCGTTTTGTTCTATTTACTCCTCCCACCTATCTTCTAACCAATGAAATGGGCCAAGGCAGTTCCTTTATTAGCCAATGACCTTCCTCCATCACCCCTTTAGGTTATTTCTTTACATGGTGACCAGAGCCCAAAGCCTGCCTTTTTCTTCACTATTCCCCTAAAGCTCACCTCCCTATAACATGACTGATTGTACACTGTATTAGTTACTTTATATTACCTTGATAAAACCTCATGACAAAGACAACTAATGGAAAGGAGAGTTCATAGTAAAATTATGATTCCAAAGGGATACTGATGTGGGATTCCCTTCTGTATGTTGTGAATACTGTTGATTAATAAAGAAACTGCCATGGCCTGTGATAGGGCAAAAGAGTAGAGCTAGTTTAGTAGAACTAAACTGAATACTGGGAGAAAGAAGGTGGATAAGAGAGACACCATGGAGCCACCCGAGGGGAAAGATGCGAGCTGAGCTGGAACCTTGCTAGTAGGCCACAAGCCTCGTGGAAAAATATATAAAATTATAGAAATGGGTCAATTTAATATGTAAGAGCTTGGTAAAAAGATGTTATTGTGATTGTTCAAGCAGTAATTTAATTAATACAGTTTATATAATACAGTTATTATTTCAGGAGTCACAGGCAAGGCACAGGCAAGTCACAGGAACAGGATCAGAAATTCAGGTCTCATCTCAAATGTCAAGTTAAAGATGAGTGTGGTACAGGCTTTGAAAGGTCAAAGCTTACCTCAAATGACTTGGTAGTCCACAACATACACTTCCTAAACTTATCTAAATAGCACCACTAACTTTGGGTTAAGTGGTCAAATGCCAGAACTTATGGGAACAGTTTCACTCAAACTACCACATTCACCATGCAATGGAACTCCATGCCGACTTAACTTAAACAGTCATGTCTTCTTTTCTTCCCCATCTTTTTACTTCTCTTCTGTACAGCTGCCAAGTTTGCCTTATCTCAATTCGCTGAACTCTTTCCTTTTAAGCTCTGATGAACCTGTTTTCAAGCTTCAAATACATTTAGGAGGTAGAAGGAGAATAGAGCAAGAAGGGAGAAGGGAGAGGCAAAGAAAAGGCAGAAGTAGAGAGGAAGAGTGACAGAGTGACAAAGACAGGTGGAGGGAAGAGAAGTGAGGGAGAGATGGAGAAGAGAGGGATAGAGCCAGACAGAGAGAATGCTCTGCATAATATTTTTGACTGCATCTGATGTCATGCAATAGGTTATCTAAGTAATAGCCAACAACAGAAGCTAGGCAATGCAGGACACAGAGGAGCGACTGACCACACCAAAGTGAAGATGGCAATCTCTTTACATTATAACAGTATATATCTATGAAGTATTAAGGTAGAACCATTAGGTCATCATCATCACACACACACTTGAGACTGAACAACAGCGGTCCGTGTTCTTTCTAAATAGGCTTTCCCATACCAGATGCCCTACTGCTAGCAGAATGTCCTCTGTGTGTTATTCAGAAAATAACTACCACATCTTTTCTCTCTTAACCAAATTCAATCTCAAACCTACCTAAAGCCAAGAGCAGGCAAAGAAATTCTAAAACTGATCTGGAATTTTTACAAGTAGCTCAAAAATTGCTTATTATTCTGTTTTCTTTAAATGCTCATGAGATTCCCAGCCTCTGGCGAAAACAATACAAGTGCCCATTTTTGGAATGACTATTTTGGGATCATCATGATCACCAAAACTCTTTTCTTACAACATCCACATTTAAAGACAAGATTGGAGCTGTAATGTGTAGAACTGGCATATAGGAATAGGGGTTGAAGTTCATGAGACACTGCTCTCTCTCTCTCTCTCTCTCTCTCTCTCTCTCTCTCTCTCTCTCTCTCTCTCTCTCTCTGTACTGCAGATAGAATGAAAAGCTTGGGAGAGGTTTATGTGTGATCTGAATGGCCTCATGACCCAGAAGTCTAGGATGTCTAATGTCATTCTTTAAACCAGAATGCCCCCAGTTAAAATGTTGGCATTGAAGAAACAAAGAATCTATCAGTTCTTCCACATCAGGTACTAGGAAATTTGTGGGTTAAGATTCAGTAATGGTTTCCATTTAATTTTCTTAGAAGACTTTTGTTCAAAGTAGATTGATATCATCCACTTGTTTATAAAAGTATTTTTCCCCAACGGAAAAGGGGACAAAATGACTGCATGGTCTGAGAAGTACCGAGCCCTGAATCCAGAAAGACAAAGACCCTGAATAGAATCTACGTCTTTCCTGGAGAGAATCAAGATAGAGAGCTACCAATTCCTCAAGCTCAACATATTTGCAAGAACCAAGTAAAATGTTCTTGGAAGCAGAACAGACAGGATCTACTGGGATAATTAAAGTAAATGATATTATAAATTAGAATGTGATTAATGAACATAAGACAAGTTAAACATTTGATTTTCTGTAATCAAGAGAAAGGAAGGATTGCTACAGTGGAGTAGATTAAAAGAAGTTGTTAATATTTTCCCTCATTTTCAAAGACAAATATTGTTATCATGTATCATATTTCCACCATGTGTAGTAGGCTTTTAATAGCTTTTCCTCTAGATTTTTATTATTTATTATTTCATATATATGTATATATACATATATATGTGTTCACACACAAAAACACACATATGTATATGTGTATATACACACACACACACACACACACACACACACACACACACACACACACACACATATATATTGAGCCAATGTCTCATAATGTGAACCAAGCTGACCTCAAAAACACAGTGACCTAGGATTATGGTGCTGGGATTAGAGGCATAAACTATCCTGCATGGTGTTTCTATTTTAGATTCATATTTTTAATTTTTCAATTTTTGATGTGATTATAATTTCAACATATTCTTCTTCCCTTTCCTCCTTTTAACCCTCCCAGATACCCTTCTTTTTTCTTTTTCTAATTCATGGACTCTTTTTGTAAAAAATACTATTATACTCATATATGTGTATATGTATGTAAGTATATGTGAATATAGATATACCTAAGTGTGCATATGTATATTCATTAATGTATATGTATTCCTAATTATGGCATGCTCAGTCTGCAGAATGTTAATTGTATGATTGTTTTCATGGCTGATCATATTTATAATCAGGGAAATGCAAAGCAAGACAACTTTAAGATACCATCTTACACCTGTCAGAATGGCTAAAATTAAAAACAGCAATGATAGCCTTTGCTGGAGAAGTTGTGGGGAAAGGGGTACACTCATCCATTGCTGGTGGGAATGCAAACTTGTGCAACCACTTTGGAAAGCAGTGTGGCAGTTTCTCAGGAAATTCGGGATCAACCTAAACCTGGACCCAGCAATACCACTCTTGGGAATATACCCAACCAAGGCCTTATCATACAACAAAAGTATATGCTCTACTATGTTCATAGCAGCATTGTTTGTAATAGCCAGAACCTGGAAACAACCTAGATGCCCTTCAATGGAAGAATGGATGAAGAAAGTATGGAATATATACATATTAGAGTACTACTCAGCAGTAAAAAAACAAGGACTTCTTGAATTTTGCATACAAATGGATGGAAATAGAAAACACTATCCTTAGTGAGGTAAGCCAGACCCAAAAAGAGGAACATGGGATATACTCACTCATATTTGGTTTCTAGCCATAAATAAAGGACATTGAGCCTATAATTCGCCATCCTAGAGAAGCTAAATAAGAAGGAGAACTCAAAGAAATACATATAGGCATCCTCCTGAATATTAACCTTCATCAGGCGATGAAAGGAGACAGAGACAGAGACCCACATTGGAGCACCGGACAGAAATCTCAAGGTCCAAATCAGGAGCAGAAGGAGAGAGAGCACGGGCAAGGAACTCAGGACCGCGAGGGATTCACCCACACACTGAGACAATTGGGGATGTTCTATTGGGAACTCACAAAGGCCAGCTGGCCTGGGTCTGAAAAAGCCTGGGATAAAACCGGACTCGCTGAACATAGTGGACAATGAGGACTACTGAGAACTCAAGAACAATGGCAATGGGTTTTTGATCCTACTGCACATACTGGCTTTGTGGGAGCCTAGGCAGTTTGGATGCTCACCTTACTAGACCTGGATGGAGGTAGGTGGTCCTTGGACTTCCCACAGGGCAGGGAACCCTGATTGCTCTTTGGGCTGATGAGGGAAAGGGACTTGGTTGGGGGAGGGGGAGGGAAATTGGGGGCGGCTGCGGGGAAGCGACAGAAATCTTTAATAAATAAATAAATTAAAAAATTTAAAAAAAGAATTAACAAGTATCAAAAAAATTGATGTGCTCTTTCCTGTGGAGCACTATAGCTTTTTCTCTCAGAATTGCTTAGGTGTGTGTAGTTTTTGTTACGGTTGAGGTGTTCTGGGCTCTCCCCACTCACTGTGGCATGACTATTCCTGTAGTCCTTGTTTAACTCATGTTTAGGCTGAATCAAATGTAACATTTTAAAGACCTTCCAGCCTGCAGCATGTGTGACATGACTGCAGCATCTGTCTTTAAATCCCCCACCATCCTTTGTCTTTCCCAGGCAGGGGCCTACTCTAAAGGTCTCACTGTGCTCTTAATTCATTTAACAAAGTTTGGTGATTTGCAACTTTCTTTCAGGAACTTTTTCAGAAACAAATAATAGAGTATAGCTTATGTGGGAGTGTCATCTAACTGTTGGTTTCATTGGTTAATTAATAAATAAACTGCTTGGCCTTTGATAGGCCAGCCCTTAGGTGGATGGAGTAGACAGAACAGAATTCTGGGAGAAAGAAAGCTGAGTCAGGCAGTCACCATAGCTCTCCTCTCCAAGATGGATGCAGGTTAAGATCTTACTGGTAAGCCTCCACTTTGTGGTGGTACACAGATTATTTGAAATGGGTTAATATAGATGTGAGAGCTAGCCAGTAAGAGGCTAGAGCTAATGGGCCAAGCAGTGTTTAAAAGAATACAGTTTCCCCTTGCGGTCCTGAGTTCCTTGCTCGTGCTCCCTATCCTTCTTCGCCTCATTTGGACCTTGAGATTTCTGTCCGGTGCTCCAATGTGGGTCTTTGTCTCTGTCTTCTTTCATCGCCTGATGAAGATTACTATTCAGGAGGATATGTTTGTCTTTGGATTCACCTTCTTATTTAGCTTCTCTAGGATCGCGAATTATAAACTCAATGTCCTAGGCAGTTTGGATGCTCACCTTACTAGACCTGGATGGTGGTGGGCGGTCCTTGGACTTCCCACAGGTCAGGGAACCCTGATTGCTCTTCGAGCTGATGAGGGAGGGGGTCTTGATAGGAGGAGGGGGAGGAAAATGAGAGGCGGTGGCGGGGAGGAGGCAGAAATCCTTAATAAATGAATAAATTAAAAAAAAGAATACAGTTTCTGTGTAATTATTTTGGGTAAAGCTAGCCGTGTAGAGCTTGGTGGGAATGCAGCCCACCGCAGCTCCTACTACTACATATAGCTAAATAAATTTATAAACAAAGTAATTGATTTACCAATTAAAGTAGTTCTAGACTTTATAAAAATACATCTCAGAATGAAGGTAAGATTTGTCACTATGCTGTTATAGTATATTTACACAATGCAATAGATTTATAGATATAGCAGAGTTTATGAATTTATACAACTTATAAGTAGTATTATTTTGGGAAAGTTGTATAATTGTAAAGTCTTTGGGTGCCTGGAGAGAAGGTTGAGGGTTGAAGAACACAGACTGATCTTACAGTACATTCAGATTCATCCCTTGAATTAATGTAGGGTCGTTTATCACTGCCTTTAGTTTCAGCTCCTGTGAATCCAACAGCCCTGGCCTCTGTGTGTATGTGTGTGTGTCTTTCACATGCACACATAATTTATAATAAAAAAGATCAAAAGAAAAATAACATCTGAAATTTTTTTCAGGAATCTATAATCTGAGAATGAAAATTTATCACTGGAAATTTATTTATTTATTTATTATTATTTATATTTATTTTTATTTATTACTGGAAGTAAGTATCCACAGTCCAGCAGGGGGCACTGTGTACTTCTCAGAAACTGACAAGAACTGAAACTGACTACTAACTCGAATTTAATCTCCTGGGACAATTTCACATCCAGAATTAGAGGTTACAGCACAGCAGATGTTTCCCCAGAGCTGCTCCACCCTCCCTGGGATTAGAATTGTGCCCTGTGCTGAAGAGATGTAATTTAGTGTTGATGGTGATAATAAAAGACTCACACTGCAGCAAGTCACCATTTCCCAAATACCCTGAAAACCCCAAAGATCAGTAGCAACTGTGCATCCTGGGATATCTTGAGATCTAAAGCAGGGCCTGGACACCTGACTCATCCCTCTGTCTTTCCTCCATCTCTGTCAAGTTTTGAAAAAGCCTGTCTATGGAATGACCCCCTCATTCTTTGCTTGATTCTTAAATGTAACAGCTATTTATTTCACCGTCTCCTCCACAAACTGAACTGATGCTGAGGAATGATGGTTTCTAGCAGTTACTGTTTGTCTCTTTCCATCTGTTGCCATCATAATTTAAATCTCCACAGACAACAAGGTGAAGGGAAGTATCTTCCTTCATTTGTGTTCTAACTAGAATAAAAAGTGGAAACATTTGTCAACTGTTGTGATAGACAATAAAACCATAAAATGAGAAGTAAAATATTTTAACCCTCCCATAGATGTATTTGCTTGTATGAGTCCATAAGTCTCCACAGAGAAGCATTCTCTGGAATGTTCTTTCTACAACTAAATTAAAGTGGAATAACTGTTCATACATATTTTATAACTATTGGTATATTATCTTTCATTTGAAGAAAATAAAATCCATTGTATAGTTTTTAAAAGCTATAAAAATGTATATTGTAGTTTTACTATATAATGACACTATAGTAACATATGACAATAACATACACTTTTATAATTGACATATTAGTGTCACAAGGATATGTGCTCAACTATGTTCATAGCAGCTTTTTGTCATAGCCAGAACCTGAAACAACCTAAATGCCCCTCATCTGAAGAATGGATAAGGAAAATGTGGTACATTTAAACAATGGAGTACTACACAGCAGATAAAAAAAATGACATCTAGAATTTTGAAGGAAAATGGATAAGCTAGAAAACATTATTTTGAGTGAGGTGACCCAGACACAGAAAGACAATTATCACATGTACCCACATATAGATGGTTTTGGAACACAAAGCAAAGAAAACCAACCTACAAACCACAATCCCAGAGTTCTTAGACAAGAGTGGGGACACCAAGAGAGACTTACATAGATCTAATCTACATGGGAAGTAGAAAGTAGAAAAAGACAAGATTTTCTGAGTAAATTGGGAGTATGAGGATCTTGGGGGAGAATAGAAAGGGAAAGGGAGAGGCAGGGAGGGGAGCAGAGAAAAATGTAGAGCTCAATAAAAATAAATAAAAAAGGAAGAAATAATTGACATATTATATAACATAATTGTTGTATTAATATATGTTAAATATATTATATTATCAATATACTGTATAATACATATATAATTAATGTATATTATATTATTTAATATGTAATTATTATATATTTATTTTAGGAATACATATATATATACACACATATTCTCCTTCCCAAGTAACTCACATCAATATTTGAATGTCAGTAATACCAAAGAAGTGCCTAATATAAAATCAAAACAGGCAGACAGAAAAAAGTACCAAAATAGTCATGAAAGCATCAAAAGAATTAAAGATAATTTAATTATTTACTTCGCTACATATTTATTTAATTATTAAATGTGTGTGTGCCAATCCTCCTTTTTCCCCAAGTTCCCCCCTTCCTCCCCTTCTCCCTTTTCCTTCCCCATCTCCCCTTACCCCCATCCCACCCCACCCCCAAGATCTCAATTTTCTCCCCGGCAACTTTGTCTACTTCCCATAGCCAAGAGGATAACTATATGTTTTTCCTTTGGTTCACCTTCTTACTTAGCTTCTTTAGGATCACCAATTGTAGGCTCCGTGTCCCTTATTTATGGCTAGAAACCAATTATGAGTGAGTACATCCCATATTCATCTTTTTGGGTCTGGGTTACCTCACTCAGGATAGTATTTTCTATTTCCATCCATTTGCATGCAAAATTCGGGAAGTCATTGTTTTTTTACCGCAGCATAGTACTCTAATGTGTAGATATTCCACACTTTCTTCATCCATTCTTCCATTGAAGGGCATCTAGGTTGTTTCCAGTTTCTGGCTATTACAAATAATACTGCTATGAACATAGTTGAACAAATGCTCTTGTCATATGATAGGGCATCTCTTGGGTATATTCCCAGGAGTGGTATTGCTGGGTCCAGGGGTAGGTTGATCCCAAATTTCCTGAGAAACCGAAACACTGCTTTCCAAAGTGGTTGCACAAGTTTGCATTTCCACCAGCAATGGATGAGTGTACCCCTTCCTCCACAGCCTCTCCAGCAAAGGCTATCATTGGAGTTTTTGATTTTAGCCATTCTGACAGGTGTAAGATGATATCTCAAAGTTGTTTTGATTTGCATTTCCCTGATCGCTAAGGAGTTTGAGCATGACCTTAAGTGTCTTTTGGCCATTTGAACTTCCTCTGCTGAGAATTCTCTGTTCAGATCAGTGCCCCATTTTTTAATTGGGTTAATTAGCATTTTAAAGTCTAGTTTCCCGAGTTCTCTATATATTTTGGAGATCAGACCTTTGTCTGTTGTGGGGTTGGTGAAGATCTTCTCCCAGTCAGTAGGTTGCCTTTTTGTCTTGGTAAGGAGGATTGGGATAAAGGAAGGTTGGATAGGGGAGCACGGAAGCACAATTCTTAGTTAAGGGAGCCACTTTAGGTTTGGCAAGAGACCTGACCCTAGAGGGGCTCCCAGGTCCCCAAGCCGAGGTCCCCAGTTAATTCCTTGGGCAGCTGAGGATAGGGAACCTGAAATGACCCTATCCTATAGCAATACTGACGAATATCTTGCATATCATCATAGAACCTTCATCTGGTGATGGATGGAGATAGAGACAGAGACCCACACTGTAGCACTGGACTGAGCTCCCAAGGTCCCAATGAGGAGCAGAAGGAGGGAGAACAATAGCAAAGAAGTCGGGAACACGAGGGGTGCACCCACCCATTGAGACAGTGGAGCTGATCTATTGGGAGCTCACCAAGGCCAGCTGGACTGTGACTGAAAAAGCATGGGATAAAACTGCACTCTCTGAACATGGCGAACAATGAGAGCTGATGAGACGCCAAGGACAAAGGCAAGGGGTTTTGATCCTACTTAATGTGCTGGCTTTGTGGGAGCCTAGCCAGTTTGGATGTTCACCTTCCTAGTCATGGACGGAGCGGGGAGGACCTAGGACTTACCACAGGGCAGGGAACCCTGACTGCTCTTTGGACTGGAGAGGGAGGGGGAAAGGAGTGGGGGGAGGGGGAGAAGGGTGGGAGGAGGGGAAGAAGGGTGGGAGGAGGGTGAGGGAAATGGGAGGCTGGGAGGAGGCGGAAACTTTTTTTTTTCTCATTTTCTCAATAAAAAAAAGATTTAAAAAAAAAACAAAAAAATGTGTGTGTGTGTGTGTGTGTGTGTGTGTGTGTGTGTGTGTGTGTAAAGACCACATCTATACAACAACTTTTGTAAGGTGACTCATTCCTTTCACAATGGTAATTCCAGGAATCAACTCGCATTGAGGCTTGAGAAGTAGTCTCACATATTCAAGCATCCTGCTGCTTCAAAAGTTCTAAGTAGGATACAATGTACATAGTTCTGTGAATGTATTCAACCAGAGATAACAGAACCCTAGCTTCTTTCTTTTGTTTTCTCCCATTCTTCCTTTTTCCCTCCTTCCCTCCTTTCCTCCCTCACTCCCTCCTTTCATTCTCTCTCTGTCTCTGTCTGTGTGTCTTTCTTTTTTATATTTCTTTCTTCCTATTGTTTTTGTTATTAATATTTTTTCTTCAGATTATTTTACTTTTTTCAAACAATATATTTTGATCGTATATTCCCCCAACTCTTCCCTGTTCCTTCCAGTTCTCTCCCATCTAACTTCATGTTCTTTCTCTTTCAAGCAAAACAGAACGAAATAAAACAAAACAGAAAAATCACAAAAAAATCCCAACAGCAACAATAGGAAAAATCAAACAAAAAGAATTGACGAAGTAAAATGGAAAAATCAATCAGAAAAAAATAAAACAAAATAAAAATTGTACACACACACACACACTCCAGAGAGTCTCTTTACTGTTGACTAACTATCCCTGACTATGATGCCCGCCCTGGAGTACGTTTGATATTTCAATGACATTTCATTGAAGATAACTGATTTTCCCATTTCCAAGTTATCGGTTGCAAATAAATTCCAGCTAAGGTTACGACCATTTGGTTACTTCTGTTTCTTGGTTCTGACATTTTGTCTGATTTGAACCTGTGCTGATATTACATGCTTGTTTTCATCGTTTCTATGACTTCATAAGTGACTCAGTCCTGTTGTGTCTGGAAGATGCTGTTTCCTTGGAGTCATCCATCATATCTGGATATTAAGCTCTATGCACCCACCTCCTCTCCTGTATATTCCCCGAGCCTGGTGGATATGTGTTGGACAGAGACAACTAAGGTACATAGTTACTTTCAACATGTATGAGTTAAATTATACCTGAACAAACCCACAAGGTCCTGACATTCCTGTTATTTCTTCTATCGTGATTCATTAATTCTTTCCTCCAATTTAGAGCAACTCCCTTTTCTTATCATCCATGGCCCTAAAGTCCTGCCAGTTAAATATAGTATTGTGATATGAGATAAGTAGTAGGTGTGATATTAGATAATTAGTAGCATTTGTGCTTTAGAAACCATCATTCTTTATCAATACTCTCTAATGCTTTTTTAAGGACAAACATGGGCCCACTTTGTTCTTTCCCCGACTTTTTTCTTTATAATTTTGTTTTGTATTTTCATGTAATGTTCATTTTTTAATTTATAATGCATCAAAAGAGTCATGCAGCATATTATTTATCATCCTAAATACTAATATTCATCAGTGTGTATATACGTCTACTAAGGAACCAAGGAGAGGGATTATGTCTGGATTCTTGAGTATTCTGATCAGGGGCTCATGGAGTAAATTTGTCTGCCCTCATCATAAGTAAGAAAGGCCCGTGAATAAAGAGATCCTTATAAATTAATGTCTACAACCTTGGTTCTCGAATTTTCTAATACCTTGAGGCCTTAATATAGTTTCTTCTTTGTGTTGTCACCCAAACAGAAAATTATTCATTGCTATTTCATAAGTGTAATTTTTCTACTGTTAAATATCATAATGTAATATTTAATTAACAGGATATCTGATAAGTGTCCTCTGTCGTGGTGGTCATAACCCATAGGGTATAAACACTGATCTACATAGCATTTCCACTGTAGAGAAAACAAAAGAGAAGATGTAAAAGTCAGCCTCAGAGAAGGTAAATCCTGAACTTGATCAGAAAGTGCTTAGTAGTCAAAGCCTTAAGGAAGTATAGTGGTGACAAACATGACAGACCTAAACCTGAACAGTGGGTTCCACAGGTTTCACTGAAGGATCTGGAGACCCTAGCTGAAATAAGAACATCTATCTCTTTGTGACTGTTCATGATCCAATATGCCCAGCAGCTGGGGCTACTGTGATCTCTTGGGCAACCTCAGGAAGGAAGTGACACATAGACTTCATGGCACAAACACCTAAGAAAGAATTTTCTTGACCAAGAAAATTTGCATATTTGCAAGATGGGCCCTCTCATATCTCTAGAAATGTTGAAGGATAAGAGAGACCCACACCATGTCTGTCTCAGCAGAGCTCAGTGGTGTCTGCACCATGGCCTGGATTCCTCTCCTCTTCTTCCTCCTTCACTGCACAGGTTAGCAGAGTCATCTAGACGCCAGTGCCAGTTCAGGGAATCCATCTGACTTCCAGGTAAATTCTCTTTTCTCTCTTCCAAAGTGATAATGTGTTTCTCTATTTACAGGGTCTTTTTCGCAACCTGTGCTGACTCAGACACCCACAGCCTCAGCCTCCCTGGGAGCCTCAGTCAAACTCACCTGCACCTTGAGTAGTCAGCACAGCACCTACACCATTGAATGGTACCAGCAACAGCCAGACAAGGCTCCTAAGTATCTGATGTATGTCTATGATAGTGGAAACTATGGCAAGGGAGATGGGATCCCTGATCGCTTCTCTGGCTCCAGTTCTGGAGCTCATCGCTACTTAAGCATCTCCAACATTCAGCCTGAAGATGAAGCTGACTATTTCTGTGGTGCAGATTATAGTGGTGGGTGAACACAGTGACCCAGATAAATGAGGAAGCAGGACAAGAACTGTTTTCCTCTTTTGCTACCAAGGCTAGCCTATGGTTTTGAAAATGATCATCTAAAGTTCTTATCACACTCTTTGTATATTTTCTTCTTATTACTCAAGCTTATTTCTACTTATTACTCAAGGGGATAGATCATAGTTCTAGCTCCTGAGCACCTTAGGAAAGATAAGAAATGCAAGGATTGTATTGACTTCACTCCTGTGTAAATTTAATGACTTTGGAAAATCAAATCTCATGTGTACAGAGTTGAAGAGGTGTGAACATCCTTATATAAAGTTAGAAAACTGGGGTTAAGCTCTCATTGTTACTCACCAAAGTTGACAGGAATATCTATTCATTGTAAAAAAAAGGCTTTATTCTCTCATGCACTGTCTTTTAACTCCAGCAAATCACTAAGAAGTACAATGTAAAGACATTTATGAAGTATTGTGGTAGGGCCCCCTAGAAACATTACAAAATATTAGTAACAGCCACAATGGCTGAGCATTGTTCTCAAATGTTTACAGACCTTCCATATTGCTTCTGACACTCCTCTTTACTTAGTCAGCCTTCCCAGATATTTTAAAGGAAGGATAAAATTACTGCTATATGGTTTAGTCTCTGCAAATTTCTTACGTGTGACCTTTTTATATCAGCATTTTTGGCTGTGTCTCATGTCATGCAATAAGTTTTCTATGTAATCAACATGAACTGAAGCTAGGGGATATAGAACACAGAGGAGGGACAGACTGCACCAAAGTGAAGTTAGCAATCTGTGTGCACTATAATAGCATATATCCATGAAGTATTAAGGAAAAGGCATTAGCTCATCATCACACACACCCTTGAGAATGGCGAGAAGCTGTCTGTTTTCTTTCCATTACCAAATATTTTATTGCTAGCATAATGTCCTCTTTTCTGTCTTACTCAACATATCACTTCCAGGTCTTCTCTTTCTTAACCAAACTCAACCTCAAACCTACCTAAAACCAATGAGCTTGTAATGTAATTCTAAAAAAATAATTCTTAAATTTCTACCAGATGCTCAAAATTTGTTTTTTTTGTTCTCTCTAAATTCTCATGAGATTGAAAGTCTATGAGGAAAATCATACAAATGCATCATTTTGGAAATATTATTTTTGGATGACCATGCTCACCAAATCACTTTTCTTACCACATCTAGTTTAAAAGACCAGATCTGAGCTGTAGTGTGTAGGACTGATGCTGTAGGAATTCCTACAGCCAGTAGCCTTTAAGTTACCCACCTACACGGGTATGTCCTCTTATACTCTATTACTATATATGTCAATATAAAGCAAGGGTCTAGCCTCTCTTTGCGTGGCGTGATTCAGTTCCTGTTCCCAGCTCATGCAAAGTATTGTGAACTGTTAGTCTACCCCTAAATAAATAACCTTATATTGTACTCAATTCTGAGCTAGTGTGGGATTTCTTTTTAATGTCCTTTTCATCTGGTACCTACATGGATCCGGATTCCACACCTACTGAGTGGACCAGCTTAGAGTTCTAACCAGTCCACAGCTCAGAAAGTCTTCCAACCTTACCTGCTTGGCTTACTTAAAACCCCAACTACATTGGAGCTAGCTCTGTGTAGCAGCTTGGAAATTTCTGAGTTCATAAACATCCCCTCCACCACTGCTGCATTCCTTGCCTCATGGTGACTTGTGCAGTTTCTGGTTTGTGCTCCCTGCCAGTGAGTTATGGGCTGCTTGCTCCATGTATGGAATTGACTTAATTGCTTTTAATTTGTCAAGCAAAACATATTTCTCAGTATTTAACCAGTACCAAGGTAGGAAACTAAAGTGGCTCAGGACTGTTTATATTGCCATGGGTTTCATTGCTGCTTGTTGCGACTCTGCACCCATGACACCTTCTGGACAATAAAGATTATCACACATAAAACAATATACCAGACCTCATAACAGGAAATTAATAAACTAATAAATTTGAAAGTTATATAATGGAAGAAAAATTACCACTAAAACTTTAATATTTTTTTTGCTAATACTATAGATTACATTCTGCAAGGCTTATATGGTTATTTGATACATCCACTTATTGGACATTTGGACTCAGTTTTTTTCATATTATTTAAGAAAATGGTTTGATAACAGAGCCAAGAGTGAGGCACTTTTAGAAATGATATGGTCTTTACAGATTAATAATGAACAGCTAGCTTACAGGATTAATATCATCGAAAATCAAAAGTTACCTGAAAAAAAAATATACCATTGAAAAGTATAACATTTATTTGACAGACAAAATTGAATCCATGTTTAGGGTACTGAGAAATTATCTTAAAGAATACATACTGTTGAATTTGACAATTAAAATTTGTTAAAATTAATGATAAGTTAGTGATGTAGTATTGTCATCTGTCAATCTGTTAATGTTGATTTCATTGGTTAATAAAGAAACTGCCTTGGCTGTTTGATAGGCCAGCCCTTAAGTGGGTGGAGTAGACAGAACAGAATGCTGGGAAGAAGGGAAATGGGTCAGACACGATGAAGCTCCGATGATGTGGGAGAGTCTTCTGTTTTGTGTTGATTTCATTAGTTAATAAAGAAACTGCCTTGACCCTTTAATAGAACAGAAAATTAGGTAGGCAGAGTAGACAGAACAGAATGCTGGGAGAAAGGAGCCAAGTTGCAGTCGCCAAAGCTCTCCTCTCCAAGAATGAGACTGTTTAAGAACATTCCTGGTAAGACACCACCTTGTGGTACTACACTTATTAGAAATGGGTTAATCTAGATGTGAGAGTTAGCCAGTAAGAGGCTAGAACTAATGGGCCAGGCAGTGTTTAAAAGAATATAGTTTCTGTGTAATTATTTTGGGTAAAGCTAGCCGGTGGTAGGGAGCCCCAGCTGGGTGGTGGGAAGCAGCCCACTGCTCAATACTACCCTCTGACCCAAGATGGACATAGGCTAGAATCTTCCTAGTAAGTCACCACCTTGTGATGCTTCGCGGATTATTAAATATGGGTTAAGCAAGATATGAGAGTTAGCCAAGAAGAGGCTAGATATAATGGGCCAGGCAGGGTTTAAATGAATACAGTTTCTGTATTGTTATTTCAGGGCATAAGATAGCCAGGTGGCTGGGAGCTGGGCAGCAGGGAAGTGGCCTGCAGCTCCTTCTCCAAATGACTGCCTAACGTGCAGATCTGAATCCATGGAAAGCCCGAAAGCTTGGGAAAGAATAGAGTAAAGCCATGTTTTCTTGGTAGCAGCAATTTCTCAGGTCTGTTCTGCTTCTTAGAGGCAAGCAAGCACTCTCATCTAAGAGAGGCTTCCCATCTCAGTTTTAGCTGCAAAACCCTGCATCTCTTTTAAGAGGTCCTGCCACGAAACACTTAAAAGGTGTTGATGAAAAGCTGAATGCATGCATTTTGGCTTTCAGCCATAGCAGGAAAAAAGCTGTGCCATTTAAAATGCTGGCTTTCTGGGCCATCCTGCCAGGGCAAACTCTGACTCAGAGCAGGCAGTCTGACTGAGTGTGGTCTGTGAGTAAAATGTTGCAGCTTGCTTGCTGGCAGGGACCCTGAACCACCATAGACTTGTGGTGGGAAACATGGCTACAGCTGGTATCTCCGCCATGAGGCTGGAAAGCTAAGGAATAGGCTGGATCCAGCCTCCAAAGCCACAGCTTTAATCCTACCCATATTGCTCAGTAATTTAAGACTCATGTGGTCAGAAAAAGAGAGAGAAAGACAGTAAAGAGAGATTCAAAAGCAAAATAAAGCTCTAAATGTTTTACTGTGTGTTAAAAATGTATGCTGGCTTGGGAGAGAAAAGAAATAAGTTAAAGTTCTTAAAGTAAATAAAGAAAGAGAGTAGTTGGGAGTGGTAGTACACATCTTTAATCCCAGCACTTGGGAGGCAGAGGTAGATTGACCTCTGTGACTTCAAGGTGTGGCAGGACATACCTTTAATCCCAAAGCCTGGGAGGCAGAGCCAGAAGGATCACTGAGAGTTCAAGGACAGCCTGGTCTACAGAATTATTCCAGGACAAAGATTATAGAGAACTTGTCTCAAAAAGTAAAAGTAAAAATAAACAACATATTTTTAAAATATTTTAAAATAAAGCTGTACAAAGATGGAAAATACACAGAGAATCTTGATACTGTATGCTATTATGCTCTCTTTGAATAGTTTGAATGCTGAGGCAAGAGCAACAGCTGCTAAAAGATATTTGTTTATAAATGCTGCTGAACTAATCCAAGACAGATATTTTGAAAATTCCTTGACTTCAAAATTTTGATCAAAGGTTATTATGCTTTGGAAAAGTTCTTTTGTTTTTACAGAGGATGAGACCCTGTGGATTGCTTTTATCCCAACATGGTTGATAGACCACGCCCTCCTGAAAGGTAGCTGTGAACACCCTCAAAAAATTTCTTCACTCAACTGCCGACTGAGATGAATCTAGCACACAGGTTATACCATGAAAGACCTGAATAACAGCATGAAGCAGTTTGTAGAGAAATAACTATGCCCATATTCACAAATATTGTTTATAAATGTTCTCTCACATTTAAAGGGGGATGTGATAGAGATATGAATAATTTGCATTGGTATGGATTTGATTTTATTGATATAAATTTAAGGTCAATCTTGTTATATGTATATGCCTTGATTAAGGTATAGTGATTATGTAGTTCATATAAAAATGTAATGTATATAGGTTGTTAATGGACAATCATCAATAATAATCAAGCTTGTAGTCATAGTAGTTAGATTTTCTAGATGTGCATAGATATATTTCAGATAGGCATTCTTCATATCTTTCAAAAACTACAGAATATGGCATTTTAAATGTTTTAATAACTTAGGGATTTTCTTGACAATGAGACACGTCTGCTCCTGGAAGCACCAATCTACTTCAAGAGGAAGATGGGCATTGAAGAGCCTCCTTATGGAGTTTGTTAGCCATTTGGGCAAGAAACTGCTCTTGCCTGCACTGTTGCATAAGCTGGACACAAAGAACCCACAGAAAGATGTAGCGGCGTAAATGAATGCAAGCAGATTTTAAAGAATATATACACAGCTTTAATGGGGAAATTAGACTTACATTACCACGGTTCCCACTGAGAACAGGAAGCAGGAAGGGGCAAGCGGGCTTCTGCGCGCCCGATTTATAAGTAAACATTCGCCTGAGGCAAGCCCGTCCCCTAAGGGGCTGGCTTAACCCTACAGAAAGAGGTCGGCTGAACTTGCCTAAAGGTGAGATGATCTTTTAGGTTTCCTGTCTCATGAAAGAGTCTGAGACATTCTGCAAGACACAGCAGATAGTGACTGAACTGTCTTTCAAATTTCCTGCTTCATGGAAATGTCTCTGGATACTATGGGCCTGAAGGCCGAAGATGGATGCCCCAGCAGTACAAAAGAACTTTGGGTGACTGTCCAGGCAGCAAGAGGTCTCTATCACTTATAGAGTTTTGGAAGTTTCTTATTTCTTGTTTGCTTAGGTAATATTATATACTTCTGGAGTCTTTGACGGAGTTAAAGAATAGATAGATAGTTATAGTTTTCCATTGTTATGATAAAATGGACCCGCACAGAATAAAGGCAATGCAGATATCAAAGAATATTTACCAGTTTATTGTTAAACTTACTGAATCAAAGTTCCAGCGTAGCACAGGTAGCGAGGAACAAAAGGGACGAGCCGCCTCTCTGCGCACCCTTTATTGGCAGGCATTCGCCTGAGGCAAACCCCGCCCTCTAAAGGGAGCTGATTTAACCCCTACATCTCCCCCTTTTGTCTAAATAAGACACAACTAAACCAAATATAACTATAACAATAATAACAAATGATAAATATAACAAACAATATTGAGAGCAAAAGTTTTGCTAAAGAGTAACTACAATTAAATAATCTTCAACTCCATCAAAGATCTGAGAAGGGAGTAAATATTACTTAACAAAAAAGAGATATCCAAAATGTGCAACAAATGACAGAGACAACTGACTGCCTGGGCAATCACCCAAAATCTCGTTTGCAATGTTGAGTCAACCAACTTTGGCTAAGGCCTAACATAACTGACATACCATTCTCAAATGCAAGGAACTTTCTTAGGATTATCCTACCCTGTCTTGGCAAGATAAGACAATCCTGTTTATAACTTAGTCAGTAGTTGAGGTATGGGTTTTTCTTAACCCAAAGGCCAGTTCTGCCAGGAAGACAAGCTCCCAGGGGAGTGTCTTTGGTGCTCAACGTTCTCTCGGGAGTAGAGTGGTGTTGCCAGGAGTAAATTGTGTCTCGATGGCACAGAATTCTAGGTTAGATTAAAGGCCATTTTCTACAGCTCTTCAAAGAGGCTGAAGATTATACTATCTATACTGAAAATAATCTCTATGTATCTAAAAGACCTGATTAACCTAAAAATAATATGACAAACATGTAATTCTCAATACCTATCTAATTTGAAAACTAAGGGAATAAACAATTGTGCAATGTATGAAGACAATGATCTTCACCTGTAAACAATATCATTACTTATCAAATGTAAACAATGTTATTACATAAATAGTACCAGAGGTAGAAATGTACATTGTGATATGATAGATGTATCCATACAATATAAGCATACTCTTATACCAAAATAGAGGTAGGAACACTCACATTCAATATTCAATATATCAATATACAAGAAACAGTACCAACATAATTTTCTAAAAACAGTAAGTCACAAATACCAATCATCCCATCAACCCAGTTAATCCCCCCCCCCTTTTTTTATCCCTAATTACATACAATATCTCCCCATCCCATCACTCCTAAACCAACCACTAAAAGATGTCCCTAACCCTGTGGGCAAACTCTGTTGGGAGAGGGGACGTCGTCCTCTTAGATTGCTTCTAGCTGACATGGGGGCGACGTTCTTCTTAGGGGCCCCTGTGAAAGCAAACGATGGTAAAATTCCCAAATTAACCTTTGACTTAAGAAAAATATAACTAGTCTCTGTGTGTTTCGAGAAGGTCCGGCCAGAGCGTTGTCAAAAATGTGCATCATATGAAATTGTCTCTTGCAGTTGGTACCAAAAAACAGGTCTAAAATTAGCGCTTAAAAAAAAAAATTCATGAAATAATTCATAAAAAATTATTTCAAAAAATAATTGATCAATTTCTGCATTACCTTGTGCTAGAGGACCTGGCAGACCCGTATGGGATCGGATGTGTGTTATGTACATAGGGCAAAGCCTGTTCCTGATCAAATCTTGAACCTGGATAAACAATGAGGTTAGTTCTGTATCATCAGGTATAAATTCAGCAGTTTCAATATGTAAAATAACTCTTTCTGCATATTGTGAATCTGTAACTATATTAATAGGTTCTTTAAAATCTCTTAGTACCATAAGAATGGCATATAATTCTGCCTTCTGGACAGAATCATAAGGACTTTGTTCCACCTTACCCAAGTCTTCTGATTTGTAACCTGCCTTCCCTGATTTATTGGCATCAGTATAGAATGTACGGGCTCCAGTTATTGGAGCATCACGGACTATTCGAGGAAGGATCCAAGAAGTTCTCTTTATGAAGTTGAGCTGCTTGCTTTTTGGATAGTTGTTATTAATGTCTCCCAAAAAAATTAGCACAAGCTCTTTGCCATGGTTCATTATCTTCCCATAATTTCTTTAGTTCATCAGCAGTGAAAGGCACTATAATTTCTGCTGGGTCTATGCCTGCTAGTTGACGAAGTCTCAGCTTGCCTTTTATAATTAACTCAGAGACTTTTTCCACATAAGTTTTCAGTTTCTTACTTGGTTTATGTGGTAAAAAGATCCATTCCAAGATAATATCATCTCTCTGCATTAAAATTCCTGTAGGAGAAATTTTCGATGGTAATATGACGAGAATACAATCGAGCTCTGGATTCACTCTGTCCACATGTGCCTGTTGTAATTTCTCCTCAATCATTGTCAGTTCCTTTTCTGCTTCAGCTGTTAATTCTCTGGGACTGTTTAAATCTTTATCACCATCCAAGGTCTTGTTCAAATGAATTATTAGATCAGGTGTTATCCCAATAGTTGGTCGTAAACTGGAAATGTCTCCTAACAGTCTTTGAAAGTCATTAAGAGTCCGTAGGAGATCTCTCCGAATTTGTGCCTTCTGTGTCTTAATTTTTTGCAAACCTATTCTATAACCTAAATAATTAACAGAATCTCCCTTCTGAATCTTTTCAGGAGCAATTTGCAATCCCCATTTAGGTAACAGTATCTGTATTTCTTCAAACAGTCTGTTCAAGGTATCTATGTTTGAATCAGATAACAATATGTCGTCCATGTAATGGTATACAATAGATTTGGGAAATTTCTTGCGTATTATTTGCAATGGTTGGTTCACAAAATATTGGCACAGGGAGGAGCTATTTAACATACCCTGGGGGAGGACGGTCCAGTGGTACCTCCTCGAAGGTTGAGAATTGTTATAAGTAGGCACTGTGAAGGCAAATTTTTCTCTATCTTCTTTTTGCAAAGGTATAGTGAAAAAACAATCCTTCAAATCAATAACTATGAGAGGCCATCCTTTTGGTAATAAAGAGGGCAACGGAATTCCAGATTGCAGAGGGCCCATAGGTTGAATAACCTTGTTGATGGCCCTGAGATCTGTCACCATTCTCCATTTACCTGATTTTTTCTTAACCACAAATACAGGAGAATTCCAAGGGCTGGTAGATTCTTCTATATGTCCAGCATCTAGTTGCTCTTGTACCAGCTGTTCTAAAGCCTGTAGCTTTTCCTCAGCTAAAGGCCATTGCTTTGTCCATATTGGTTTCTCAGTCAACCATTTTAGAGGCAAGGCTGTTGGTATTTCTGAAGGGACATCAATTGCTTGTTCCTGCACAGCCCTAATGGCCGGTTTTGTCCTTTTGTAATAACTTTTAATATTCCTTTCAGAAATATGGGCTCTAGAAGTAGCAGGAATGTTAATTTGAGTATTCCATTGTTGTAATAGGTCACGACCCCATAAATTCATTGCAATATTGGCTACATAAGGCCTTAATTTTCCTATTTGTCCCTCAGGCCCTATACATTCAACCCATCTCGTGCTCTGCCTTACTCGAGATAGGGTTCCAATTCCCAGGAGCTGAACATTTACATTCTGAAGAGGCCAATATGGATGCCAAGATTCTGGGGTAATGATACTTACATCAGCACCTGTGTCCAGTAGGCCAGTAATAAAAATGCCATTTACACACACTCTCAGCTTATGTCTTTGATCATTTATAGAAGTTTGCCAAAACACACGTAACTCATCTTTCTGATTACTATTGCTTGTAACAGTAGGCATGTGGCTTTCTAATTGTCCTGACGAGGCATGTTCTCTGCAGAAACTGGGAATGTCTGAACCATGTTTGCCATGGGGGCCTGAGAGGCCCCCCCTCTCACGTTTCCCGTCTGTATCAGGTTGCCTTGTCTATCTCTTGTAGACCTGCATTCATTCGTCCAATGTCTGCCCTTCCCACATCTTCTACATAAACCTGAAGGCTGATTCCTTCTATTCCTGTTATTTCTAGAGGACACATTATCATTATTTCTGAAAACCCGTTGTTTACAATTCCTTTTCATATGACCCATTTTGCCACAATTAAAACATTTGGTATTCTGGTGTCTCCTTTTACCATTGGAAATTGCTTCTTCTACCCATGCTTCAGTGCCATAGTCAAATGTGTCAACATCTAGTGTATGCAAGACCCATTCTTCCAAGGACGCTGATCTGAACATTAAAGGCCTCAAGATCCTTTTGCATTCCACATTAGCATTTTCATAGGCCAAAGACTCAATTATTATACGTCTTGCTTCTGGGTCAGGTATCCCCATTTGTACAGCCTTAGTTAATCTTTGTAAAAAGTCACTAAAGGGTTCTCTCTGACCCTGTTTAACTGTGACAAATGATTCCATTCTCTGTCCTGGGTCTTGTACTCTGTCCCAAGCCCTTAAGGCTGCTGTAGTACACATGGAGAGTATGTTTTCATCCAAATTAGCTTGTTCCTGAGGGTCTGAAAAGAGCCCTTCACCTAGAATTTTATCCAGGGAAACGTCAATTCCCTTCGCCTTTTCCTGCTGTTCCAAAAGTCTAGCCTCTTGCCTGAATAAGCATTTCCATTTTAATTGCGGTCCACTCTCAAGGACCGCGGAGCTCAGCTGGAGCCAGTCCAAGGGGGTTGCTTTGCTTGTTGTGGCCCAAGATTTTAGCATCTCTTTAACAAAAGGGGAGTGCATCCCAAAAGACATGATGGCCTGTTTAATTTCTTTGAGATCATTCATACGGACAGGCTCCCATGTATCTTCCTTGATGACCCTAGGGTTTCTGGAACCAACCACCTTTTCTGTTGTTATTACAGGAAAGGCATGTAGGGCTGTAGGTAGAGCTTTGTGAAAATTGTCCCGGAGGGATTTATCCACAGATGTAGTTAAAATTTGCCTTTCTACCCTTTGCTCTTCTTCATCAGAATTTAGAAATTCCTCAATCTTTTCAATTCTATTCACCATTGCTTTTTGTAATGTCTGAATCTCCTGCCCAGAATTATGTTCTAAAGCCTTCATTAAGGATTCTAGAGTATGAAATTTGTCCAGTAGAGATAACTTGTCATCTTTGGACATAATTTTTATGGCATAAACCGTGCCTTCTTGTATTGACAATCTTTCCGCCAATCTGTCATAAGCTTTAGACAAAATTCGATTGTCACATTCAGCAGTTTTGATTCTCTCAGTTAACGTTTCAGTTCCTACAGAAAGGGACTGCTGAAACTTACGATCTAATTCAGCTGTTCCTTCTTCCATAGTAATGAATTTCTCCTTAACATCAGAAAGGGACTGCTGAAACTTACGATCTAATTCAGCTGTTCCTTCTTCCATAGTAATGAATTTCTCCTTAACATCAGAAAGGGACTGCTGAAACTTACGATCTAATTCAGCTGTTCCTTCTTCCATAGTAATGAATTTTTCCTTAACATCAACCTGTACTTTTTCTAGATTTTGCTCAGTTAACCGAGTCATGTTAAACAAAGATTTGTTTTCTTCCTGGAGAACTTCAAACTGATTCTTGAGAAGATTGTTGTCGCTCTCAATAGTTTTCAAACGTTCAACCTCTGCCTTAAGAGATTTGATCATTTTCCTATTATCAAACCAAATAGTGCTAAGGAAAATTAAGAATCCCAGGAATATCCATATATGTGGTGTGGTAGACACCTCTTGTAAGATCTCCCAAATGGTGCACTCAAAAAAACTATTGAAATAAGTTGCGGTCACGTTCTCAGACATTATTTAGAAAAGAAAAAGTTCTCTTACCTGTAATAACTGGTTCCTGCCAGTGGTGGCGAAAGAGCCCAGTTGAATCCACGTGTCCTAAATCTGAAATAAAAGGACTCAAAAACAAAATTGAAACAGACACCAAGCTGATAAGTATTTTTTGCCGGGGCTCTCAGGCCGCTGTCACGTGACCTGAGCGCTGGCGGCGGTGGGGGAGGGAGGGGGAGCAGACACAGGCAGCGCGCACGCCGGCGGGCGGTGGCACACGGGAAATCTGGCCGGGGCGGCTCGGAACAGAGGCTTAGGCGCTGTTAAAAAGGCTCTGCCGATATCAAACTCACTGCTTGATACTCTAACAAGCAGCAGGGAAAATCGAGTTGCTCAGAATCTCAGCTGTTTCAGCGCGCGCCCAGAGAGACTGCTCAGAATCTCAACTTCTTCCGCGCGTGCCCAGAGAGACTGCCGCAGCGACCCCGGGTTGCAAGAGACTCCGTTTCGGGGCCGGTTCTCGGCAAAGCCCCACGGGGCAGGCGCCAGATGGACCCGCACAGAATAAAGGCAATGCAGATATCAAAGAATATTTACCAGTTTATTGTTAAACTTACTGAACCAAAGTTCCAGCGTAGCACAGGTAGCGAGGAACAAAAGGGACGAGCCGCCTCTCTGCGCACCCTTTATTGGCAGGCATTCGCCTGAGGCAAACCCCGCCCTCTAAAGGGAGCTGATTTAACCCCTACAATAAAAGATAAAATAGATATAAATATTGTAACTGTAATTATTGCTTGATAACTGTTTTGTTATATGTAATTTTATTATGTTAAAGCCTTTCCTTTTTGTTTAAACAGAAAAAGAGAAATGATGTAGTATTGTCATCTGTCAATCTGTTTGTGTTGATTTCATTGGTTAATAAAGAAACTGCCTTGGCCCATTTGATAGGCCAGGCCTTAGGTGGGAGGAGTAGACAGAACACAATGCTGGGAAAAAGGGAAGTGGGTCAGATGCGATGAAGCTCTGACCCAAGATGGACAAAGGCTACAATCTTTCTGGTAAGTCACCACCTTGTGGTGCTACACACATGAATAAAAATGGGTTAATCAAGATATGAGAGTTAGCCAGTAAGAGTCTAGAGTTAATGGGCCAGGCAGTGTTCAAATGAATACAATTTGTGTGTTGTTATTTTGGGGCATAAGCTAGCCAGGCAGCCGAGAGCCAGGCGGCAGGAACACTGCCCGCAGATCCTTCTACAGGTTAGCAGATAGAGTATCTCTCCAGGTTGGCAATCTGCACACTATCCAAATGATGATGAGGGGAACAGAGAAAAATGTAGAGCTCAATAAAGAAAGAATAAGACACCTGAGAAGGGAGTGTATGCAAGGGTTTCCTAGGAATAACATCTCCTCTTGGAATGGCATGAATAGTAGAACTCAGCATTCAGGTATATGTAGAAGGTATAGCAAAGGCCAGCTTTGGACCAATGAATGCATATCCAACAAAAGACAGACAAGGCAACTTGATACTAGCTGGAAACTGGCAGGAATTTGAAACAAACACAAAATAAGGTCTGAATCCCTGCATTGCACCTTTTCAGGTTCAAAGGACATTTGGGCCAGTCAAAGTGAAGCAAGTTACTGTTGTTAGACTCTTCCACCTGCAGAGGGTGGCAGGGTATCATCTATAAGCCCCAAAGAAAAGACTAGAGCTGTGCAGGGCTAGTCGATCAGGTGATGCTAGCCTAGGATTTCTGAAAGTGTCATGGAGAGTTTTTAATGCCAGTGATGGAATTCTGAGAGTCACATAACCTTGTCATTCAACACAAAGGGAGAAATCATACATAGGGAGAGGCTCACTGAGGAAATGCTCAGGCATAGTAAAATACCAGCCATGAGCGTCAGTAGCATTGTCATTGCTGAATTCATTGGCAAAGCCATTCTCAGTACAGTGGAGAGTTCATCATGGGAGAACTAACCGCCAGGGCATGTGTCTTGCACTCAGGATCACAGACTCCTGCATGTGATTGGCATTTTTTCCTGGTTATCAAGCCAACACCTATTACTTATCTCTCTCTTAGGTACTTCCGAAGACATACTCCTCTGCTCTTCCTCTCTTAACTATAGGCAGGTTTGCCAGTAGACTGAAGCACGTAGGCTCTGGTAAGTCTAAAGTAAGGAATGTGGCAAGCAGGGGTCTTCCCTAGATGAAGAACAGTATTTGTTGGAAATGTTATTAATAACCGGACACTAACCTCATTAAAAGCTTATCTGTATTGGTTCAGTGTCAGCATTCTTCCTGATGGAACCCCTGACTGAACACCTTTCAGAGCATGACTTATTGCAACTTTGATCTCTTTCACACACAAAAGAACTAAAGTGTGATTATCAGAAGTCTTGTTTCAGGCAATTTTAACAAGGCTTTCAAAGTCACTGGCGCAAGATTTTTAAATTAATTTCTGAAGCTGGATGCTAGTCTCCTCTAAGAAGAATGGAGTCAGAGAGGAAGGATATTCCACATGAGAATTGACACAGGACTTCTGATGACTTCACAAAAAAGATTATTTTATACCGAACCAATATATACAGATATATACTTCACAGCAATTCTTATAGCACAAGGCTACATTTTACTGGAATAACAAGACTCAATCACAAATATAGCTCATTAATCCAGAGAGAGGAAGGCAAATAAATGTGACAAGCCACACTACAGCTTTTGCTGAGTTAGGTGCCAGTATTGGTTTCTCAACAGGATGAAGAACACACCCCAGAGAAGATAATGGAAGGTGTGCAACATTGTTAGACCTGGCTTAGCAGAGTTAGGAGACTATCATGGGTAAATTCCTGTAGGGTTGTTGTTGTCAGAGAATAGAAAAGCATAGGGGCAATTCTCAGCATATGATTACTTGAACGAGTTGGGTTCCACCCTTCCTCATTAATTTACGCATTACAGTTTTGAAATATTTTCTATACAGAGGCATCAGTGGGGAGCCCCTGCCAGGCAGGGAGCAAATTTGCATAGCCACCAAACATTCACTAACTCCAACAGGCTTAAAAGAGAATAAAAGCCCTTGTAGCCTGGCTATACTGAGACTTCTAAGATCTATAACTCTGTGGCATCTCTACCATGTCATTGCTCTCTCTCCTGTTTCCCTTCATCTCTTTCTGCACAGGTGACCTACTAAAGACTCAGTTTGCTATTTCAACCTGCACAGGATACTGTTGCCCAGCTCTGAATCCTGAGTTCTGTTCCAGTAGAGTGTTGAGTTGGACCTGGAAGGGACATTGTTCAATATACTCAGCATCCTTCTCTTTTCTCTTACAGGTTCCATGGCCTCCTATGTACTGACTCAACCTTCTTCACTATCAGTGGCCTTAGGTCAAATGACCACTATAACCTGCTCTGGAGATAAACTCTCAGCTAAATATGATCACTGGTACCTGCAGAAGGAAGGCCATGCCCCTGTGCTGGTCATATATCAAGATAATAAACGCCCAGATGGCATCCCAGACCAATTTTCTGGCTCCAACTCAGGGAACAAGGCGACCATGACTATCAGCAAAGTCCAGGCGGTAGATGAAGCTGACTACAACTGTCACTGTTGGGATAGCACAAGTGATGCTCACAGTAACACGTGCAGATGAGGAAGTAAGACACAAAGCCTTCTCTCCTGTGACAGTGCCAACTCATTTCCTAGTTTAACTTGCAAAGTTGTTTCCCTGACCTTTGCTAAGATCTTTGTATTCTAATACAAAATGAACAAGCCTGCATGTGTAATGTGAACTGCCGAGTATCATTTCTCAGACACCACCAAGCAGAAGATGTGGTGACCTTCAGATTCGATCAGATAAAAGATTTTGTTCCTAAAATGTAGCCAATTTATTATGATATCTTCTTGTGAACATAGTGCATTTTGTTATTTGATTATTTTTTTTCTTAGATATTTTACATCTACTCTGATTATATTCACACTCATATTTTGTCTCTCTTTTCTGGGTTTCCCTTGAGAAACACTATAAGGGAGCTTGTGAATTATAAGAAATGTTTTTGCAGTCTAACAAGTGTACAGTTAGAACTGGAAAGACAACTCAAGAAGGAAGAATTGCTTTACTCTCTCCTACCAAACCAACTGCGAAGACCTATTCTACCTTGAGACCATATAGCAAATGTCATGTAATACATTCCCTACATATTGACACAAAAAACAGACATGCCTTTGAAGGAAAGTACTAGTATGTTCATATAAAGACTTACAGGAACATGAACAAGGAACTCAAGGGCAATTGCACCTTTCAACAGAGCATATATATGGAGATAAAAGCCTTGATTAACAAATATGGTACCCAGAACACTTCCTTACTATCCACTGCCTATGGATCTTATTTTCTCTTCTCCCAATGTCTTGCTACACTTGAATTTCTGAAATGCTATATTTAATGGGATAAAAGAGATTCACTCTAACATTGTCTTTGGTTGTAGATCCATGAATAAATGTACTTCTTTCCTTAATAACTATGTCTCCAGAATTTTGGCTTTGAATAAAAATCCCATGGATTTGAATTCCATAACATGGTTTGACCATATATTTTCACCTTTTCTGGGAGGACCTGAGAAACAGTCATGATCAGGTCTGGTTATAACTTCTCATCTCTGAGACTGCCTTTTCATTTTAGCACCCATCAGGGTGGATTAAAAAAATGTGTTGGAACACTACATTTGAGAGGAAAGTAGGGAACTGTTGATGGGAACACACTCATTGTACATAATATGCATTTCTGGACATGTCCTCATGTAGCCCAGGAATAAAAGAGACCATTTAAATATTTAAAAAGTAGGAAAAATAGCAGCAGTCTTTATTTTCAAAAGTAGAAAAATTATTGAACTTTGAAAAGGATATAATTGATTTTATAAAAATGAAAATAGCAGTGTTTATGATTATGAACAAAGGTACACTAAGTGGTGTGACTTGCCCAATCCTCTTAATGATTTTGGACGGTCACATGAGACCTCACAGGACACTGTCCTCAGGCCTTAAACATTCTGCTCTGTTTCTCTGAGGCTGATGTATTGCACTGATCATGGTACCACCAAAAGATATTAAACACATTCTCCTTAGAGAAGTGACATTTCTGAAGCATTTCATGGAAACTGTCTTCCACTGTGGTTGCCTCTGCTAATTGAATGTATTTACTTTCTGTTCAGTTGCAGCTTTCTCCACTCTAGTCATTTTCAGGATAAGGATAGAATGTGAATTAAAGTACAATTCATGTAGAAGCAGGTCATGGCTGTCTTTCATGAAGGAATCACAGGATAAGAATACATTGGTATCTTTACATTGCTCCTCCCAGAGATAGCATATGAGTGGAGAGGGATTCAGCAAAGACTTCCCCAGATGTTCTCCATCGATATATTCTTCATTATTTCCAGATCTCCATGTAGAATGTTCTCACTTCTGCAAATGGTAATGTTATAGAGATACTACCAATTAAAATGTATAAGTTACAAAAAGAGATACAAGCTCAATATCCTTTATTTATGGCTAGAAACCAAATATGAGTGAGTACATCCCATGTTCCTCTTTTTGGGTCTGGTTTACCTCACTCAGGATAGTGTTTCTAGAGAAGCTAAATAAGAAGGTGAATCCAAAGACAAACACATTGGCATCCTCCTGAATATTAACCTTCATTAGGCGATGAAAGGAGACAGAGACAGAGACCCACATCGGAGCACCGGACAGAAATCTCAAGGTCCAAATCAGGAGCAGAAGGAGACAAAGCACGAACAAGGAACTCAGGACCGCGAGGGGTGCACCCACATTGAGACAATGGGGATATTCTATCAGGAACTCACCAAGGCCAGCTGGCCTGGGTCTGAAAATGCATGGGATAAATTTGGACTAGCTGAGCATAGCAGACAATGAGGAAGAATGGGAACTCAAGAACAATGGCAGTGGGTTTTTGATCCTACTGTACGTCCTGGCTTTGGGGGAGCCTAGGCAGATTGGATGCTCACCTTACTAGACCTGGATAGAGGTGGGCGGTCCTTAGCTTCCCACAGGTCAGGGAACCCTGATTGCTCTTTGAGCAGATGAGGGAGGGTGACTTGATTGGGGGAGGGGGAGGGAAATGGGAGGCGGTGGCGGGGAGGAGGCAGAAATCCTTAATAAATAAATAAATTAAAAAAATAAAATAAAATATAGAGATACATAGTTATACCTTTACTTTTATTGGGTTTGACCTAGGTTTAAAATGTAAGATTACCCTGTCCCTGCTTCCTCTTCCATGTGGGAGTTTCATTAACCTGTTAACAAATGGCAACTCACTTTCATCAATAAATTGCTTTGCAACACCAAAAGGTATCCCAATCCCTACTGAGAAAGGGTCCTGATATGTGCAAACCTTTTTGTAATTATTTTTGTTTTTCGAGACAGGGTTTCTCTGTGGCTTTGGAGCCTGTCCTGGAACTAGCTCTGTAGACTAGGCTGGTCTCGAACTCACAGAGATCCAACTGCTTCTGCCTCCCGAGTGCTGGGATTAAAGGCGTGCGCCACCATTGCCTGGCCGTTTTGTAAATCTTTAAGAATGTCTTGGGTGATATTTTGCAAGAGCAAAGGTAACATTGTAAAGACCTTCCAGCCTGCAGCAGGTGTGACATGACTGCTGCCTCTGTCTTTAAATCCCCCACCCTCCTTTGTCTTTCCCAGGCAGGAGCCTGTTCTAGAGGACTAACTGTACTCTTCATTCATTTAATAAAGGTTGGTGATTTGTAACTGGCCTCCACGAACTGTTTCAGAAACAAATAATAGAGTATACCTAATTAAAAGTTATAACAAAGTAATTGATTTACCAATTAAAGTAGTTCTAGACTTTATAAAAGTACATGTCAGAATGAATCAAAGATTTGTTACTATGCTGTTACAGTACATTTATACACTACAGAAGATTTATAGATATAGCAGAGTTTATGAATTCAAACTACTTGTAAGTAGTATTTTTTTGGGAGAGTTGTATAATTGTAAAATATTTTGGGTGGTTGGAGAGAAGGTTCATTGGTTAAGAACACACTGATCTTACAGTAGGTTCAAATTCATTCCTTGGATTAACGTAGGGTGGGTTATCACTGCTTTTAATTTCAGCTCCTGAGAATCCAACAGCCCTGGCCTCTGTGTGTGTCTTTCACATGCACTCATAATTTATAATAAAAATAGACCAAAAGGCCAAAAACATCCGAAACTTTTTTTCAGGAATCTATAATCTGGGAATTAAAATTTATTACTGGAAAATTATTTTATTTATTTATATTTATTTATTATTGGAAGGAAGTATTCACAGTCCGGCAGGGGGCACTGTGTAATTCTAAGAAACTGACAAGAACTGAAACTGACTACTAACTTGAATTTAATCTCCTGGAACAATTTCACACCCAGAATTAGAGGTTATAGCACAGCAGCTGTCTCCCCAGAGCTGTTCTACGCTCCCTGAGAGTAGAAATGTGCCCTGGACTGAAAAGATGCAATTTAGTTGTGACGGTGATAGTAAAATTCTAATACTGCAGCAAGTCACCATTTCCCAAATACCCAGACAACCCCAGAGACCAGCAGCAATCTTTGGATCCTGGGATCTCTTGAGATTTAAAGCAAGACCTGGACACCCAACTCATCCCTCTGTCTTTATTCCATCTCTGTCAATTTTCAGGGAGATTAAAAAGACCTGTCTTTGGAATGACCCTCTCATTCTTTGCTTCATTCTTAAATGTAACAGCTATTTCTTTCAGGGTCTCCTCCACAAGCTGAACTGATGCTGAGGAATGAGGGTCTCTAGTAGCTACTGTTTGTCTCTTTCCACACTGCTTCCAGGAGTAGCCTGGCCAAGCCTCTAGGCTCTGATTCACCTAACAGTTAACAGTCACTCACGCTCTCCTGTCACTTTTTACATTAAATTGAATCTTTTTCTGGGCTTTCGGGTTACAAGTCTGAAGTCAGTGCTGAAGGCTACTGCACGCTACACGACAGTGGTGCTCAGCACAGTGAGACCCAGATGGAGAAGCAAGACAAATGCACATTTGCCTGAGCCTAGTATAAGCCCTGTCCTGTGATAGTGGGATTCCATGACCAGGCACTGCTGCCATCATAATTTAAATCTCCACAGACAACAAGGTGAAGGGAAGTATCTTCCTTCATTTGTGTTCTAACTAGAATAAAACATGGAGCTATTTGTCAACTGTTGTGATGGACAATAAAAACATAAAATGAGAAGTAAAATATTTTAACCCTCCCATAGATGTGTTTGTTTGTATGAGTCCATAAGTCTTCAGTGAGAAGTATTCTCTGTAATGTTCTTTCGGTAACTAGATTAAAGTGGAATAACAGTCAATTCATATTTTATAACTATTGGCATATTATCTTTCATTTGAAGAAAATAAAATTCATTGTATATTTTTAAAAGCTATGAAATTGTATATTGTAAGTTTACTATATAATGACACTATAGTAACATATATCATATGACAATAACATACACTTTTATAATTGACATATTAGTGTCACAAGGTTATGTGCTCAACTATGTTCATAGCAGCTTTCTTTGTCATAGCCAGAACCTGGAAACAACCTAAATGTCTCTCAACTGAAGAATGGATAAGAAAAATGTGGTACATTTACACAATGGAGTACTATACAGCAGAAAGAAATGACATCTTGAATTTTGCAAGAAAATACAAAAGCTAGAAAACATTATTTTGAGTGAGGTGACCCAGACACAGAAAGAGAATTATTGCATGTACCGACTTGTATGTGGTTTTTAAACACAAAGCAAAGAAAATCAGCCTACAAATGACATTCCCAGAGAACTTATACAACAATGGGGACACCAAGAGAGACTTACATAGATCTAATGTACAGGGGATGTAAGAAGAAAGTTGAAAAAGACAAGATTTTCTGAGTTAATTGAGAGTATGGGGACCTTGGGGGAGGATAGAAGGGGAAAGGGCAAGGCAGGAAGAGGAACAGAGAAAAATGTAGAGCTCAATAAAAATAAACAAAAAAGGAAGAAATAATTGACATATTATATAACATAATTATTGTATTAATATATGTTATTTTATATAAAAATAATATACTATATTATCAATATACTATATAGTACTTATATATTGATATATATTATAGTATTTAATATGTAATTATATATTTATTTTAGGAATATATGTATATATATATATACACACACACAATAGTTTCTTTTCTGACATTAGATTAACACATTTTCTCTTAGGGATGATATGATGATGTGATAAATCACATTCTAAAATTGTGAGTACTATTGCAGATGTGTTATGTCAGAAGAGTTCATGGAGAAGCATAGTGAATCCCCTAGGTCTTCATAGGATGGTTCTGAGAACATATGGAGGGAGTGTTGGATTGACATGAAGATGAATGTGCATATAAGGATTTGTAGCTCCTGACCAATGATAACTTAAGATTGTTCACAAACAACAGGGACAAGGAGGGAAGGAAGTGGTGCCATAGTGTGCTTAGCTCACCGTGTCTATTTGCACATCTCTCCTCCAGATTTCAGTATGTGATAATACAAGTCACTTATATTAACCCTGTGTTTATAGGTTGGTATGCTGTTGCTGCCATCTCAAGGAAATAACAAACTAGACAATATTTTTGAAGTATTTCTGAATTTGTGCACATTTCTCTAATCTTCACTCCATTTTCCCTAAGTATATTGACAAATTGATTCATATTTCTTGCTTTATGATTGCAACTAAACTCTAATGTTAACAAATTTTCAGTCTTACATCATAAATACACGTCTCCTCTTTCAATATTTTAATACTGTGATAAAGACACAGTAGTGCAGCTTCTAGAAGATGCCTTTTATTCATTGGCATCCACCTGTGAGAGTGAAATCAAACAAGCATTACCTTGCTAATAGAAACTCAATTTTGAACACTTTGTGAACTATATAACACTGAAGGACATGCCTGTCATTTTTAGCGGGAAAACTTAAGCAAGCTAATCCTGTCATATAATGCACATACTGAGAATCATGAAATTATTTTGTTATACATGATGGCAAGAAATAATACATAGAAAAAAAAGAGAAAAGTTTACAACCTGAACCACAATAGTTTGTAGCCTATGTTAGTCAGTACTTTCTAAAACTCAAGATGCACATGGATCCTGTATCTACGGGTGTGAATTGGGGTCTAGCATCCTTCACTTGTGGAGTTCTCCTTCCCAAGTAACATCAATATTTGAATGCCAGTAATACCAAAGATGTACTTAATATAAAATCAAAACCACAGGCAGGCAGAAAAAGTAGTAAAATTGTCATAGAAGCATCAAAAGATTTAAAATAATTTATTTATTCACTTAGTTACATATTTATTTAATGATTTAATGTGTGTGTGTGTGTGTGTGTGTGTGTGTGTGTGTGTGTGTGTGTAAAGACCACATCTATACAACAACTTTTGTAAGGTGACTCATTCCTTTCACAATGGTAATTCCAGGAATCAACTCCCATTGAGGCTTGAGAAATGTTCTCAAATACTCAAGCATCTTGCTGTTTCAAAGGTTCTAAGTAGGATACAATATACATAGTTCTGTGCATATATTCAACAAGAGTTAACAGAACCCTAGCTTCTTTCTTTTGTTTCCTTCCTATATATTTTGCTGCCTCCTTCTATATTTTCCTCCCTCACTCCCTCCTTTCATTCTCTCTCTATCTCTGTCTGTGTGTTTTTCTTTTTTATATTTCTTTCTTTCTATTTTTGTCTGTTAATATTTTGTATTCAGATTATTTTACTTTTTAAGTTTTTCAAACAATATATTCTGATCACATTGTTTCCCTTTTCCCAACTCTTCCCAGGTCCTTTCAGCTCTCTACTCATCTAACTTCATGCTCTTTTAAGCAAAACAAAACAAAAGAAAACAGAAAAATCACCAAAAAAAAACCAGAGCAACAGCAACAATAGGAAAAATCAAACAAAAAGAATGGATGAAGTAAAATGAGAAAATCAATCAGACAAAATTTAAAACTGCGCACACGCACACACACACACACACACACACACACACACACACACACACACACCATAGAATCTCTTTACTGTTGAGTAACTACTCCTGACTAAGAGGCCTGCCCTGGAGTGTGTTTGATATTTCAGTGACAATTCATTGGAGATAACTGATTTTCCCTATTCCAAGCTTTTGGTTACAAATAAATTCCGGCTAAGGTTATTGACTATATGTTTACTTGTATTTCTTGGATCTGGCAATTTGTCTGATTTGAACATGTGCTGGTCTTACATGCTTGCTTCTTCGTTTCTATGACTTCACATGTGACTCAGTCCTGTTGTGTCTGGAAGATGCTGTTTCCTTGGAGCTATCTGTCATATCTGAATCTTAAGCTCTTTCTACACATTTTCTTTCCTGCAAATTCTCTGAGCCTGGTGGATATGTGTTGGACAGAGACAACTAAGGTACATAGTTACTTTAACCATGTATGAGTTAAACATACCTGAACAAACCCACATGGTCCTGACATCCCTGTTGCTTTTGCCCAGTCACCCCTGTTATTTCTTCTATCATGATTCATTAATTCTTTTCTACAATTTAGAGCAACTCCCTTTTCTGATCATCCATGTTCCTAAAGACCTGCCAGTTAAATATTGTATTGTGATATTAGATAAGTAGAAGGCGGTTTCCCTGAGTGCTTTGGAAACCATCACACACAATCATTCTTTATCAGTACCCTCTAATCCTTTTTTAAGGACAAACACAGGACCATTTTGTTCTTTCCCCAACTTTTTTCTTTATAATTTTGTTTTGTATTTTCATGTAATGTTCATTTTTTAATTTATAATGCATCAAAAGAGTCATGCAGTATAATATTTATCATCCTAAATACTAATGTTCTTCAGCGTTTCTCTATGGGTCAATCTGCTAAGGAACCAAGCACAGAGATTAAGTCTGGAATCTTGAGCATTCTGAGAAGGGGCCTATGGAGTAAATTTCTCTGTACCCAGCATAAGTAGGAAAGGTCCATGCATAAAGAGATCCTTATAAATTAATGTCTACAACCTTGGTTCTCAGATTTTCTAATACTTTGAGGCCTTTATGTAGTATCTTCTTTGTGTTGTCACCCAAACAGGAAATTATTCATTGTTATCTCATAAGTGTAATTTTTCTACTGTTAAATATTATAATGTAATATTTTATAAACAGGATAGCTGATATGTGTCCTCTGTCGTGGTGGTCATAACCCATAGGTTATGAACACTGATCTACATAGCATTTCCACTGTAGAGAAAACTAAAGAGAAGATGTAAAAGTCAGCCTCAGAGAAGGTAACTCCTGAACTTGATCAGAAAGTGCTTAGTAGTCAAAGCCTTAAGGAAGTATAGTGGTGACAAACATGACAGACCTAAACCTGAACAGTGGGTTCCACAGGTTTCACTGAAGGATCTGGAGAATCTAGCTGAGATAAGAACATTTATCTCTTTGTGACTTTTCATGATCCAATACGCCCAGCAGCTGGGGCTACTGTGATCTCTTGGGCAACCTCAGGAAGGAAGTGACACCCAGATTTTGATGGCACAAACACCTAAGAAAGAATTTTCTTGACCAAGAAAATTTGCATATTTGCAAGATGGGCCCTCTCATATCTCTAGAAATGTTGAAGGATAAGAGAGACCCACACCATGTCTGTTTCAGCAGAGCTCAGTGGTGTCTGCACCATGGCCTGGATTCCTCTCCTCTTCTTCCTCCTTCACTGCACAGGTTAGGAGAGTCATTTAGACTCCAATGACAGTTCAGGGAAACCAACCGGCAAAAAGGTATCTTATACTCTCATGTGCTTCTCTTTTACAGGATCTTTCTCCCAACCTGTGCTGACTCAGTCACCATCTGCCTCAGCCTCCCTGGGAGCCTCAGTCAAACTCACCTGCACCTTGAGTAGTCAGCACAGCACCTACAACGTTGCATGGTACCAGCAACAGCCAGACAAGGCTCCTAAGTATGTGATGTATGTTTACAGTAGTGGAAACTATGGCAAGGGAGACGGGATCCCTGATCGCTTCTCTGGCTCCAGCTCTGGAGCTCAGCGTTACTTAAGCATCTCCAACATTCAGCCTGATGATGAAGCTATCTATTTCTGTGGTGCATATTATAGCACTGGAGGACAATACGGGTGAACACAGTGATCCAGAGAAATGAGGAAGCAGCACAAGAACTATTTTCCTCTCTTGCTACCAAGGCAAGACTATGGCTTCGAAAAGGATCATCTAAAGTTCTTACTTATCACACTCGTATATTTTCTTATTACTCAAGGGGATAGATCATAGTTCTAGCTCCTGAGCACCTTAGGAAAGAGAAGAAAGGCAAGGATTGTATTGACTTCACTGCTGTGTTAAATTAATGACTGTTTAAAATCAAATCTCATGTGTACAGAGCTGAGGAGGTGTGAACATTCTTATGTAAAGTTAGAGAACTGGGTTTAAAGCTCTCACTGTTACTCACCAAAGTTGACAGGAACGTCTATTCATTGTAAAAAGGCTTTATTTACTCATGCTCTGTCTTTTAACTCCAAATCACAAAGAAGTACAATGTAAAGACATTTATGAAGTAGTGAGGTAGGGCACCCTAGACACATTACAAAATATTAGAAACTGCCACAATGGCTGAGCATTGTCCTCAAATGTTCACAAACTTTCCATATTGCTTCTGACACTCCTCTTTGCTTAGTAAGCCTTCCCAATATTTTAAAGAAAGGATAAAATTACTGCTATATGGTTTAGTCTCTGCAAATTTCTTACATGTGACCTTTTTATATCAGCATTTTTGGCTGTGTCTCATGTCATGCAATAAGTTTTCTATGTAATCAACATGAACTGAAGCTAGGGGATATAGAACACAGAGGAGGGACAGACTGCACCAAAGTGAAGTTAGCAATCTGTGTGCACTATAATAGCATATATCCATGAAGCATTAAGGAAAAGGCATTAGCTCATCATCACACACACCCTTGAGAATGGCCAGAAGCAGTCTGTGTTTTTTCCTTTACCAAATATCTTATTGCTAGCATAATGTCCTCTTTTCTGTCTTACTCAACATATCACTCCCAGGTCTTCTCTTTCTTAACCAAACTCAACCTAAAACCTACCTAAAGCCAATGAGCTTGTAATGAAATTCTAAAAAATAATTCTTAAATTTCTACCAGATGCTCAAAATTTGGTTTTTTTTGTTCTCTCTAAATTCTTGTGAGATTCCAAGTCTATGGGGAAAAGTATACAAATGTATTTTTTTGGACATATTATTTTTGGATGACCATGCTCACTTTTCTTACCACATCTAGTTTAAAAGACCAGATCTGAGCTGTAGTGTGTAGGACTGATGCTGTAGGAATTCCTACCGCCAGTAGCCTTTAAGTTACCCACCTACGTGGGTATGTCTTCCTATTCTATATTACTATATAAGTTTATATAAAGCACTGGTCTATCCTCCCTTCTGGTGGCATGATTCAGTTCCTGTTCCCAGCTCATGCAGAGGACTGTGACCTGTGAGTCTACCCCTAAATAAATAACCCTTTATTTTACTCAATTCTGAGCTATTTTGGGATTTCTTTTTATGTCCTTTTCATCTGGTACCTACATGGATATGGATTCCATACCCACTGAGTGGACCGGCTTAGAGTTCTAACCAGTCCACAGCTCAGAAAGTTTTCCAACCTTACCTGCTTGGCCAACTTAAAACCCCAACTACAGTGGAGCTGTGTGTGGAAACTTGGAAATTTCCGAGTTCATGAACATCCCCTCCACCACTGCTGTGTTCCTTGCCTCATGGCGACTTGTGCAGTTTCTGTTTTGTGTTCCCTGTCCGTGAGTTATGGGCTGCTTGCTCCTTGTATGGAATTGACAAAATTGAATCCATTTTTAGGGTACTGAGAAATTATTTTAAAGAATACATACTGTTGAATTTGACAATCAAAATTGTTAAAAATTAATGATAGGTTAACAGATAGAGTATCTCTCCAGGATGGTAATCTGCACACTATCCTAATGATGAGGAGGGGAACAGAGAAAAATGTGGAGTTCAAGAAAGAAAGAATAAGACACCTGAGAAGGGAGTGTATGCAAGGATTTCCTAGGAATAACATCTCCTCTTGGAATGGCATGAAAAGGAGGACTCAGCATTCAGGTATATGTAGAAGGTATAGCAAAGACCAGCTTTGGACCAATGAATGCAGATCAACAAAAGACAGACAAGGCAACCTGATATTATCTGGAAACTCCTTGGGTGGGGGCATTCTCTCACAGGCCAGCAAGCCAAAAGTGTTCCAATCATTCCCAGTCACTGTGGAGGAATATATTGATACAAACAGATAAAAAAAGACAGGTCACAAATCGAAAGACTTAAGTAAGGTGGAATGGAGCCCTAATAATGCTATGAAAAAGGCAGACTTATATGCTATTTTCATGGATTTTAAAGAACCTCTTAATATAGTTACTGATTCACAATATGCAGAAAGAGTTGTCTTGCATATAGAAACTGCTGAATTTATACCAGATGATACAAAATTGACTTCATTATTTATCCAGGGGCAATATTTAATCAGGAATAGGCTCTGTTCCATATATATATAAGACACATCCAATCCCATAGATGTCTGCCAGGTCTATTAGAACAGGTGATACAGAAATTCACTGATTATTGATTGGAAATATATTGAAGGCCTCAGAATTTCATAGGAGATATCAAGTTTAAAGAGTTTAACTAAAGAGTTTTCTATTACATGGCAACAAGATAAGGAGATTATAAAGAAATACCATACTTGTTCTTTATATAACCAAACACCACTACTGGCAGAGAGTAACACAAAGTGTACTCAAAGGAATGAAATCTGACAGATGGATGTGTTCCACTTTGCAGAATTTGGAAATTTAAAATATGTACATTATACCATTGACACTTATTCAGGTTTTCAATGGGCAAATGCTTTGTGTTTAGAAAAGGCTGATTCAATAATCACACCTTTATTAGAAGTTATGGCCATCATGGGTATATCTGCACAAATAAAGACAGATAACTGTTCAGCATATGTCTCTGAGAAAATGAAACTGTTTTTTTGCATGTTATAATATAAAACATTTTATAGGTATACCACACAATCCTACATGTCAGGCAGTTATAGAAAGATCAAATTGAACTATATAAGATATGTTAAAACAACAAAAATTGGTGGAAAATACCTCCAGAAGTGATTGCATAATGCTTTATTGACCTTGAATTTTCTTAATGCTAACGAAAAAGGAACAATAGTAGCAGAGAGACATTTGATAATAGAAAACTCTTCTGAATTTAATCATCCAGTATATTTCAAGGATGTGTCAACCTCACTATGGAGGCCAGGAGATGTGCTGCATTGGTGATGGGATTTTGCTATTATTTCAACAGGAGAAAAAAACGTTATGGGTACCATCAAAATTAATAAAGATTCAGTTTGCAAAAGAGAAATCTCTTGAGAAAGAGAAATGACAGCTCATCCACTGAGGTGACAACCATATAGTTGGAAAGAAACCATATTGGCTTGGGGCAGGGTTTTGATCTCATTATTACAGGAAAATACACCTCTTCAAAAACTCAAGAGACCCTGGATGTTTTGATGTTGACAGAGAAAAAAATAATTATCTAATAAGGACCATTAGAAAAAAGGAGTATGACTTATAAGGACAGGTGATCGAAACATATATGAATATATAGAGTTCACTTTGGTGTTGGACAACGACTGCCTCTGTCCTTCTCTAAATCTAAGCATGTTGTCAAAATAAAAATTCAGAGTTTCTGTTTCATGTCAGGAGCCATGGTATGGGACATAAAGCAAAAAGGAATTTAGAAAAAAATTTACTTGTATTTATATATATATTTATCATATGATTCATTGAATATATGTTTGTATAAATAATGTTTAAATTTTTCACAATGAATTTTCCTGCAATAATCTTTGAAGTTTTCCGGAAGATGATGGGGCCCCACAACAACAACTCTACCTGGTTGATATGATGTCATGATGCTGATAGTGCTACTATAAGACCTGTTTTTGGGTACTAGCTGCTCTAGATGGTTCCAAATTGGGTAGCTAAAATGGTATACTTCTTTTACAATCTTCTGGCCAAAACTCCAAATAGGAACCTCAGAAAATCCTAACGAATACTCAGAGACTATATGCAATTGTACCAGGTAGTAATCTTGGAACTTAAGCGTCACTTTACTTTCACAAGATATTATAGAAAGATCATTGCCCCCATGACAGTGGAAGTAATACTAGAAGACGACGTCCCCTCTTTCAACAAAATGTGTCCTAGGTTTAGGGACATCATTTAGGGGTTGATTATAATTGTTATAAGGTTGGGGTTTGGAGAAAATTATGTAAACTCAGTAATTTTATTGAAAAAAAGAAAATTGAATGGTATAAAAGATTAGTGTGAGCTTATTCACACTAATAATGATAATGAATAAGGGAGGGAAAACTTGTGAACTATTATATATATGCAATTTACATTGGTTTAGATTCTTGTATACTGATATACACTAAAATTATATTGACTATGTTCCTATTTTGTCTACAATATTTGTATACTTAGGCAAAGTTATTTTGTCACATTGTATGTATACATGATTAAGACATTTTGTTTATTGATATAATTTTAATGTTGCAATATACATTTCTACCTCTAATCAAGATATTTATACATTGTTTACAATTTAAGGCCATTGTCCTCATTTGTTGCACAGTTGTTTAGGATTGTATAATATTCTAATATGAAGTCTTAGTGTTTAAGTTATATAGATATTAGGAATTATAGGTCAGTATTTATCTATATTTGTCATACTAACAGTTAGATTAATCATATTCTTTGATACATAGAGATTGTATTCTGCATTGATAGGTAATCTTCCACCACTTCAAAGAGACATAGAATATGGAATGCATTTTGATAACCCATGATTCTGCTGATGTGAGGCATAATTGCTTCTGGCAACATTGGTCTATTTCTGAGAGAATGTTGAGCACCAAAGACACTTTACTTGTAGTTTGTTTTCTGCTTGGCAAATCTGATTTTTGGGCAAAGAACTGCCCATGCATTGACCACTGACAAAGTGCACAATGTCTAGACAGGATAAGTAGGATGATAGAAAAAAATGTCAAATCTTGCTAAAACAGGGCAATATGGTTTTGAAAACTTTTCTGCCTCTGAAAATGGTTTGTCTTTTACTCTAGGTGTTAGCAAAAGTTGGTTGCTCCAATGTTGTAAATGAGTCTTTGGGTGATTGCCATGGTAGCCAGTTGTCTCTACTATTTCTTGTACATTTTGGAAGTTGCTTGCTTGCTCTGCCAGCTTACTCAAGCAATATTATTTCCCTTCTTGGGTCTTCTATGGGGTTAAAGACTAGATAGTTGTAGTTACTTTTCTCTCATGACTTGGCCAAGTTAATTACAATACAAGGCTTAAACTGCTTAGGATAGGATAATCGTTGAGACAAAAAAATTTCCTTCCACCACATAATAATCAAAACACTAAACGTAAGGAATAAAGACAAAGTAACATAAAGGCAGACTATCAGAATCACACCTGAGTTCTCAATGAAATCATGTAAATGTTCATGAGTGAGATAACACAGATGCAACACGACAATTACGGTATGTTTTCTCTTATGCTTAGATGACAATATTTAATTTTCCAATCTGTGTGATACAATCCGAATATCCAAAGAATTTAGGTCCCTTGTATGGAAGTAGGGAGATGATATCCTCCCCCCCCCCAAATTGGGTACAATCTCTCATAGAGACCTATGAGTGTACAATGAGCTGAGAGCAAGAGTTTGAAGCATTCAGTCCTTATTGTTTCCTCCAAAACCTTCATCTCAAGGCTCAGGAGACAAAGAAAAATCACAAAAGCCAATGGATGACTCCAAGAAAAAAAAATGTCTTTCAGATGAAACACGATGGATGCACATATAAAATCACAAATATTGTGACAACTCATACAAGGACTGCACAGGTTCAAGGCAGACAGGGACCTAGCACTGAGGTGTTGAAGTGGACAAAGAATCTCATCCCTAGTCAAAAAAAAAAAAACACAGAAGAAAATGAAGAACGAAACAAAAATCTGTCTGATGAAAATCTATTTACAATAGCAGGTATCATTGGTTATATCAACTACTTTCTCTGACATATTCCTAGCCAGGAATATTTCTCTAATAGAAATATAGTCCATCACTGAGCCTTTAATTCGTGATCCTAGAGAAGCTAAATAAGAAGGTGAACCCAAAGAAAAACGTATAGGCATCCTCCTGAATATTGACCTTCATCAGGCGATGAAAGGGGACAAAGACAGAGACCCACATTGGAGCACCGGACTGAAATCTCAAGGTCCAAATCAGGAGCAGAAGGAGAGAGAGCACGGGCAAGGAACTCAGGACCGCGAGGGATTCACCCACACACTGAGACAATGGGGATCTTCTATTGGGAACTCACCACGGCCAGCTGGCCTGGGTCTGAAAAAGCCTGGGATAAAACTTGACTCGCTGAACATAGCGGACAATGAGGACTACTGAGAACTCAAGAACAATGGCAATGGGTTTTTTTATTCCACTGCACGTACTGGCTTTGTGAGAGCCTAGGCAGTTTGGATGCTCACCTTACTAGACCTGGATGGAGGTGGGTGGTCCTTGGACTTCCCACAGGGCAGGAAACCCTAATTGCTCTTTGGGCTGACGAGGGAGGGGGACTTGAAAATGGGAGGCGGTGGTGGGGAGGAGGCAGAAACCTTTAATAAATAAATAATATATATATATATTCCATGAATTTTTGTTTTTTGCTGACTTTTTTATATTATTTTGGTATTTTTGTCTTATTGATCTTTTGTTCTCTTGTTTTATGCATTTCATTTTTGAGAAATGGCAATATGTATAGGTAGGTAGATAGGAGTAGGGATACGGAGTTGACAATAAGAAGTTAAAGAAAGAAGAAAACATGATAAATATAAGTTTTATTAAAAAATAAAAAAGATATTTCTATTACTTTAGCCTATTTTTTTCCCTTTTTTATAGCTTTCTTTTTAGTGTCCCAAATTTACTGGATGTTTTATATCCAGATATTATATTTTATTAGTCAGAAATATCTATTTATTTTAGCTACTTTTTCAAGGTCTGAAATTCTGTCATCCTTCCTTTTATTCTGTTGCAAAGGCCTTTGTTTTGTTTCACATTTGAATTTTTATTTTCTAATTTTATTTTAGTTTGAATTTTTATCAATACTTCTACTTAATTGTTAAATCTTCTTTCATGTATCAAGCTTTTTTCATTATTTTATTCAACAGTTTGTGTTTTCACAGTCTTCATTAAAACATTTGTTCATATTCTATTAGGGTTTTTTCACACAGTCAAAATTGAATGTTTGAAGTCCTTGTCTTGTTCTTCACCTAAATTGATTTTCAAGATCTGAGAAAATAGAAATCCTAGATTTTGAGAAAACATATAGTCTTGTTGTTCACATTTGTGTTATTATGCTTAGATCTGTGCATCCTGAATTGTGATTTCTGAAGTGTATCTGGGCATAGATATTTTGTCTCATATTTGTTGGTGGGTGTACTGTTCTTCGTTGCTAATGTCCCCTCTGAGTACTGGCCAACTGTGCAACTGTAGGAGCATTGATGCTCTGCCAAAAATGTTACACTGAGATTCTCTGATAGGTATTTTTTCTTAAGTTCAGCAGAAATGAACAAGAACACAGATGAACTACCAAAATAACAGAAACTGGAAAGTGGATATAACAATGGCCCCTGGACCCACACTAGTAGACCGATTCTCATATGGACTGAGGTTACTGAAGAAGAGGGACTCACACAGACAAGCTGTAGTGACACTAAGATTAAGTCTAGAGAGAGTGAAAGAAAGAATAGAAAAGAGGGTAACAATCCACTCCTTGAATTTCAGCCTAATGTGGGAGTTGTGTGTCCCTGATAGATAAAGATTCCGGGGGCCAATGGTGTCACAGAGGCTTAGAAAAAGGGTTAAAAGACAAGAATGAAAGGGGCTGCAAGGAATAACTAAGGGGGCTCTGGTGACATTCTATTGACCTTAGGTCTCAGGAGACCCTGTTACATTCCATTGAGACAATCAATCAGGTTTCCCAGGAGAACCCAGAAGAATCAAGCTTTAGATTAGAAAATCTGAAGCAATGTAAAAACTTCCTCCTGGCTTCAGGTGACTTCACATGTTCCAACCTTCCACATGGCTACAGAGTGTTTGTAACACAACTGCTACTGACATTTCCTACTTGTTACAGGAATTTGTAAATGAGCAAAATGAATATTGAAATACCAAGTTTAATAATGATAAATGGTTTTAAGCCACTGAATCATTTTTGTTTCACAGCTTATTACAGAATATATATATATGTATGTATGTATGTATGTATAGATAGATAGATAGATATAGATAGAGATAGATAGATAGATAGATAGATAGATAGATAGATAGATAGAAGTGCTTTCTAGGCATATGTTCAGAAGACACCGAATGAAGAAATCTAAAATCTATTGTTGATTTGTTCTGGGGAAAATTAAATTTTCACACTTATTGTAAAATAAATTTATTATAAATTAGTATGTCATAATAATGCCCTGCCTCTTGAAGAATCATTGTGTTGAACACCAGAACTTTCAGGACATGGAACACAGAAATCTGATATTTACCAAGATGCTGTGAGAGAGGAGTGAGAAAGACAGGATCATCTCTGTCCTTTGATGGAACATGCAGTATTGGGAATGAGGCTAAAACAAGCAACACATTGCCCTCTATGCTCTGGGTTGTAACCCCTCGGCTTCTGTGGAACTGGATTTGTCTCTACCCTCTTCAGAACAAGTAATTAATGTCAGGGTCCTGTATTACTGGGTAGAAAAGAGAACAGAAAGCACCACCCAGCTGTAGAGACAAACTGGGTGTCTCCTGCATAGCCTGCACAATCAGTGTCTCCTCTTACTTTCTCTGATTTAAAGAAGAACTGCCAAGGCTTTGCCACCTATTCAGCAACAAGAAGACCTGCAGGTTGGCATTTAGTTTGAGAATATTACAGGTATTTTGTTTAGGTGTGACCTTGACAACGATTCTTTCAGTGTCTGAACCTTCTGACCTCCCATCCCCTTACAACTCTCCCCGCACTGCAGAGGTGATCGAGTGATGCATCCTCTGCTGCTCAGGAGAGAGGGGTGCAGAAACAATGCACAGAGAAGCAGCAGGCTCATGGCTAACACTGCTTTGCCTCACATTCCCCATTGGTGGTCCAGGTTCCACCTGGGAACACACCAAGAACACAATCTTCTGAATTGTGAACTGTTATCCTGTCGATAGCTAGGCCATGATACAGATGGCTGTAACATGAGGGCCGGCTTGTGGGGTTTCTGTCCTGCCCAGTTCCCACAGCTGGTAAGGACCCAAAGAAAATCAAAAAGAGGTCTACATAAGTTATAAACTGATTGGACCCTTAGCTCAGGCTTCTTGTTAACTCCTATAACTTATATTAACCCCTTAATATTATCAATGTTAGTCTCAAGGCTTGGTACCTTTTTTGGCATGGCAGGTCACATCCTGTTTCTTCGGTGTCTGGGCAGGACTGCAGAGGAATAGGCTTCCTCCTTCCCAGAATTCTCCTATTCTCATTTTCCTGCCTCTACTACCTGTCTGGTTGTCCTGCCTATACTTCCAGCCTGTCTACTGTCCAATCAGTGTTTATTGAAAGCACAGTTGACAGAATATAGAATTGTCCCGCACCATATGGTGGTGAGTTTCCAAGCACTCACATTGGCATGCTATGTTCTAGAAAGCTCAAACTTGAATCAAGAATATCTATGTTCATTTTTATAATGACCCATCTTTTCCTTATTTTTGTGGAAAACTCAAATGTTTATCATTACCTGTTTTAACAGAAGGAGGGTCACATTGTTCTTAGGAAACTGAATTTTGTAACATCCATTACATAAAGGAATTAGTCTGCTTATTGAAGACAGAACTGGTGGAATCTTGATGAGTGTCTCTGGACTTGAAACCTCCTGTCTTTTCCCAGAGTTCCAACTGAAGAGACTCAGTAGTGAGTGTCTATCGGTTCTGGGAACAAGCACCTTCAGGTCTTAAAGAACAGGGAGCTCCAGTTTCATCACATTTGTGTCCAGGCTAGATTAGAAGTCTTCTAGCAGGAAATCAGAGGGTGTGTGTTCCAATAGCAATATCAATAAAAATGGTAGTGACAGATGATAAAATGAGCTTGAGTATTGGCGATAGAACACCAGATTTCACTTCTAAAATCCAGCTACCCTTGTTGGATTGAGTAGTATTATTCTTCTTAAGCACATAAATGGCCAGTGTACTATAGATGCTCTCAACACCTTTGTGAACTTCTCTGTTGCTTGGAAATAAACTATTTCTATCCACTATTTCTGCTGTTTGAATAGAAAAGATTAAAAAATTAATATAAAGTGATAAATATAGTATTATGCTTCATATCAGATAATACAGCATTTAGAATATAATGCAGTATTGACTCTTAGAGATATCTAGAGTTTATCCCAGCACCTGGGAAGCTGAGGCAGGTGTATCTCTGCATTTGAGACCAGCCTTATCAACACAGCAAATTCCAGGTCACCCAATGCACACACAACATCCCTGTCTCTAAAAAACAAAAAAAAAACAAAAAAACGAGAAAATGTGATACACAAAATCAAAGAAAAATAAATATTAATACATGATATATATAAGTAGAGTTGAATGAACTAAGGAAGTTATTTCGTTTTCTCTTTCTCTCTATGTATTTATCTACACATAAATACATATACACATGTTTATACTTGAAATATAATACAGTAGAGATTAAGAGTTTGGGAAAGGGGACATGAGAGTAATAGTCTGAGAGAGAGAGAGATGCAAATGCAGAGCTCATTTTTGAATTTTTAAAATTACACACACACACACACACATATATGTGTGTAAATATTATACTATTGTGTTATGCCTGAAAATTTCCTGGTTTAGTCACTCCTCATTCAGTTCAGTTTTCTGCCGTGTCCAGAAATTACGCTGTCATTTGACACAAATTTGCGAAACAAATATAAACATACAAACATATGTAGAAACACACACATACACAGTAGAATGGACTGTGAACATCAGCCCTGTGGTTACTTATAGGAATATACCCTGTCTTCTTTCCCACACTTGGTTACTAGCACTCTGTACTAGTTGCCTAGTTGCAGGAATTTGAAGCATTTGAAGAAAAGACATAGTAAGGCCTGAATCCCTGCACTGCACCTTTTCAGGTTCAAAGGACTTTGGGGCCAGTTAAAGTGAAGCAAGTTCCTGTTGTTAGACTCTTCCACCAGCAGAGGGTGGCAGGAAAGCGTCTAGAAGCCCCCAAATGGAAGACTAGAAATGCGCAGTGCAGGTTGAGCAGGTGAGACTAGGCTAGGATTTCTGAATGTGTCATGGGAGTTTTTAATGTCAGTGATGAAATTCTGAGAGTCACATAACCTTGTCATTCAGCACACCGGCAGAAATCATGCATAGGGAGAGGCTCACTGAGGAAATGCTCAGGCATAGTAAAATACCAGCCATGAGCGTCAGTCAGTAGCACTGTCATTGCTGAATTCATTGGCAAAGCCATTCAGAGTACAGTGGGAAGTTCATCATGAGAGAACTGACTCCCAGGGCCTGTTTCTGGCACTCAGGATCACAGACTTCTGCATGTGATTGGCATCTGTCCTGGTTATCAAGCCATCAACTATTACTTATCTCTCTCCTAGTACTTCCAAAGACAAACCCCTGAGCTCCTCCCCTCTTACCTATAGGCAGATTTGCCATTAGACTGAAGCATGTGGGCTCTGGTAAGTATAAAATAAGGAAGGTGGCAAGCGGGCGTCTTCCCTGGATGAAGAGTTCAGTATTTGTTGGAAATACCATGAATGACCTGGACACTAACCTGATTCAAAGCATATCTGTAATGGTTCAGTGTCAGCATTCCTTTTGATGGGTCACCTGACTGAAGACCTTTCAGAGCAAAACTTATTTCCACCTTGAATTCTTTCACACACACAAGAACTAAAGTGTGCCTATCAAAAAGTCTTGTTTCAGGCAATTTTAACAAGAATTCCAAAGTCACTGGCACAAGATTTTTAAATTAATTCCTGATGCTGGATGCTAGTCTCCTCTAAGAAGAATGGAATCAGAGAGGAAGGAAACTCCACATGAGAATTGACACAGGACTTCTGATGACTTCGCAAAAAAGATGATTGTATACCAAACCAATATCACACAGATATATACTTAAAAGCAATTCTTATAGTACAGGGCTACATTTTACTGGAATAACAAGACTCAATCACAAATATAGCTCATTAATCCAGAGAGAGGAAGGCAAATAAATGTGACCAGCCACACTACAGCTTTTGCTGAGTTAGATGCCAGTAGTGGTTTCTCAACAAGATGAAAAATGCATCCCGGAGAAGATAATGGAAGGTGTGCAACATTGTTAGACCTGGCTTAGCAGAGTTAGGATACTATCATGGGTATACTGTGGGGTTGTTGTTAGAAAATAGAGAAGCTTAGGGGGAATTCTCAGCATATGATCACTTGAAACAGTTGGGTTCCACCCCTCCTCATTAATTTCCGCATTACAGTTTTGAAATATTTTCTACACAGAGGCCTTAGTGGGGAGCCCCTGCTAGTCAAGGAGGAAATTTGCATAGCCACCAAACATCCAACTCCAACAGGCTTAAAAGAGAATAAAAGCACCTTGTAGCCTGGCTATACTGAGACTTCCAAGAGCTCTGTGGCATCTCTACCATGGCCTGGCTCTCTCTCCTGTTCCCCTTCATCTCTTTCTGCACAGGTGATCTACTAAAGACTCAGTTTGCTATTTCAGCCTGCACAGGATACTGCTGTCAAGCTTTGAATCATGAGTTCTGTTCTGGTAGAGTGTTGAGTTGGACCTGGAAAGGACATTGTTCAATATACTCAGCATCATTCTCTTTTCTCCTGCAGGTTCCATGGCCTCCTATGTATTGACCCAACCTTCTTCACTTTCAGTGGCCTTAGGTCAAACAGCCACTATAACCTGCTCTGGCGATAAACTCTCAAATAAATATGTTCACTGGTACCAGCAGAAAGCAGGCCATGCCCCTGTGCTGCTCATATATAAAGATAATAAGTGCCTCGATGGCATCCCAGACCAATTTTCTGGCTCCAACTCAAATAACAAGGCCACCTGACCATCAGCAATATCCAGGCTGGAGATGAGGCTGACTACTACTGTCAGAGATGGGATAGCACAAGTGATGCTCACAGTAACACATGCAGATGAGGAAGTAAGACACAAACCCTTCTCTCCTGTGACAGTGCCAACTCATTTCCTAGTTTACTTTGCCAAGTTGTTTCCCTGATCTTTGCTAAGGTCTTTGTATTCTAATACAAAATGAAGAAGCCTGCATGATAAGATGTGAACTGCTGAGTATCGCTCCTCAGACTTTACCAAGCAGAATATGTGGTGATCTTCAAATACCATCAGATAAAAGATTTTGTTCCCCTAAAATTTAGCAGATTTATTAGGACATATTCTTGTGAACATAGTGCATTTTGTTGTTTGATTATTTTCTTAGATATTTTACATCTATTTTGATTATATTCCCACTCACCTTTCCTCCCTTTTTTCCAGGTTTCCTTTGAAAAATACTATAATGGAGCTTGTGAATTATAAGAAATGTTTCTGCAGGCTAACAAGTGTGCAGTTAGAGCTGAAAAGACAACTCAAGAAGGAAGAATTGCTTCACTCTCTCCTACCAAACCAACTGTGAAGACCTATTCTGCCTTGAGACCATATAGCAAATGCCATGTAATACATTCCCCACATACTGACACAAAAAAGAGACATGTCTGTCAGTTTTACTTTGAAGAAAAATACTAGTATGTTCGTATAAACACTTTCAGGAACATGAACCAGGGACTCAGGGCAGTTGCACCTTTCAATCAGAGCATATACATGGAGATAGAATCCTTGATTAACAAAGATACTGCCCAGCACAATTCCTTACTGCCCAATGCCCATGGATCTTATTTTCTCTCCTCCCAATGTCTTCCTACACATGAGTTTCTGAAATACTATATTTAATGGGATACAAAAGATTCCCTCCAACATTGCTTTTGGTTGTAGATCCTAGAATAAATTTGCTTCATTCCCTCACAACTATGTCTCCAGAATCTTGGCTTTGAATAGCAATCCCATGGATTTGAATTCCATAACACTGTTTGACCATGTATTTCCCCTTTCCCATGAGGGCCTGAGAAACAGTTATGATCAGGTCTGGCTCTGCCTTCTCATCTCTGAGACTGCCTTTTCATTTTAGCACCCATCAGGGTAGATTAAAAAATGTGTTCAAAATTATATTCCAGAGGAAATTAGGGACCTGTTGATGGGAACGTACTCAGTTTACATAATATGCTTTTCTGGAAATGTCCTCATGTAGCCCAGGGCTAAAAGAGACCTTTTAAATATTTAAAAAGTAGGAAAAATAGCAGCAGCCTTTATTTTCAAAAGTAGAGAAATTATTGAACTTTGAAGTGGACATAATTGATTTTATAAAAAGAAAAACAGAAGTGTTTATGATTATGAATGAAGGTACACTAAGTGATATGAGCTGTATAATCCTCTTAATGATTTAAATGCTCATTTGAGACCTCACAGGACACTGTCCTCAGGCCTTAAACATTCTGCTTTGTTTCTCTGAGGCTGCTGTATTGCACTGATCATAGTACCACCAAGGGATATTGAACATATTATCCTTAGAGAAGGGACATTTCTGAAGCATTTCATGGAAACTCTCTTCGACTGTGGTTGCCTGTGATGAGTGAATGTATTTACTTTCTGTTCAGTTGAAGCTTCCTCCATTCTAGTCATTTTCAGGATAAGGAAAGAGTGTGAGTTAAAGTCCAGTTCATGAAGAAGCAGGTCATGGCTGTCTTTCATGAAGGAATCACAGGATTAGAATGCATTGGTATCTGTACATTGCTCCTTCCAAAGATAGCATATGAGTGGAGAGGGATTCAGTTAAGACTTCCCCAGATGTTCTCCATCGATATATTCTTCATTATTTCCAGATCTACATGTACAATGTTTTGATTTGCATTTCCCTGATTGCTAAGGAGGTTGAGCATGACCTTAAGTGTCTTTTGGCCATTTGAACTTCTTCTGTTGAGAATTCTCTGTTCAGATCAGTGCCCCATTTTTTAATTGGGTTAATTAGCACTTCTTCTACAAATGGTAATGTTATAGAGATACTACCAATTAAAATGTATAAGTGACAAAAGAGTTACATCAATATACCTTTACTTTCATTGGGATTGACCTAGGTTTAAAATGTAAGGTTACCCTGTCCCTGCTTCCTCTTCCACTTGAGAGTTACATTAGCCTGTTAACAAATGACAACTCACTTTCATTAATAAATTGCTTTGCAATATCAAAGGCATCCCAATACCTACTAAGAAAGTGCAAACTGTTTTGTAATTCTATAGGAATGTCCTGCGTGATATTTTCCAAAAGCAAAGGTAACATTGTAAAGACCTTCCAGCCTGCAGAAGGTGCAACAAGACTGCAGCCTGTGTCTTTAAAACCCCTACCCTCTATTGTCTTTCCCAGGCAGGGGCCTATTCTAGAGGACTCACTGGACTCTTCATTCTTTTAATAAAATTTGGTGATCTGTAACTTTCTTTCAGTAAATATTATCAGAAAAAATAAAAGTTATAGCTAAATAAAAGATATAACCAAAGTAATTGGCTTACCAATTAAAGTAGTTGTAGACCTTATAAAACTACACTTCAATATCATGAGAAGATTTGTCACTATGCTGTTACAGTATATTTACACAATACAGTAGATTCATTAATATAGCAATTCTATGTGTTCAACTAGTTTTATGTAATATTATCTTAGGAGAGTTGTATAATTTTAAAGTATTTTGGGTGTCTGGAGAGATGGTTCAGTGGTTAAGAGCACATACTGATATTATAGAAGATTCACGTTCATCCCTTGAACTTATGTAGGGTGTAGTATTTAGGGTGATTTAATTTCAGCTCTGGGGAATTCAGTATCACCGGACACCGGACTCTGTGTGTTGGTGGTGTGTGTGTGTGTGTGTGTCTTTGCACATACACACATAATTTATATCAAAAAATAAATAGTCCCCATCTAAAACACATTTTCTTCAGAAATCTATAATTGGAGAATGGAATCTTATATTGAAGATATTGGAAGTAAGTATCCACAGTCCAGTAGGGGGCAGTGTGTACTTCTCAGAAACTGGTAAGACTTGAAATTAACTACTAACTAAATCTGGCTCAAGCTGACACCCAGAAATAGAGGTTACGGGGTGTAGAATTGTGCCCTGGGCTGAAGAGATGTAATTTAGTGGTGATGGTGATAGTAAAAGACTCATACTGCAGCAAGTCACCATTTCCCCAATACCCAGACAACCCCAGAGACCAGCAGCTTCTGTGGATCCTGGGAATCTCTGGAGATTTAAAGCAGGACCTGTATACCTGTCTCATTCCTCCATCTTTGCTCTGTCTCTGTCAAGTTTGTGGAGATTAAAAGGGCCTGCCTCTGGAACGACTCCTCTCATTCCTTGCCTCATTCTTAAATCTAACAGCTATTTTTTTCAGGGTCTCCTCCACAAGGTGATGTGACACTATGGAATGAGGGTCTCTAGCAGATACTGATTGTCTCTTTCCACACTTGTTCCAAAGTACAGTGACCAAGCCTCTAGGCTCTGATTACCCTAACAATTAACAGATGCTCACACTCTCCTGTCACTTTCTATATTAAATATAATCTTCTTCTGTGGCTCTAGAATTACAAGACTGAAGACAGTGCTGAAGGCTACTGCATGCTATACTACAGTCGTCCTCAGCACAATTAGAAGCAAGACAAATGCACATTTGCCTGAGCCTGTATATAAGAACTGTCCTGTGATAGTGGAATTCCATGACCAGGCACTGTTGCCATCATGTTAACTCTCCAAAGACAAGAAGGTGAAGGAAAGTATCTTTCTTCATTTGTGTCTTAGAATAAAAAGTAGAGATATATTTAACCAGTTGCAATAGAGAATAAAAGCATAAAACCAGAAGTAAAGTACTTTATTTCTCCCATAGATGTATTTGCTTGTAAGACAAGAATCAACAGGTCTCCAGAGAGAAGCATTCTCTGTGATGTTCTTTCTACAACTAGATCAAAGTGGAGTAATAGTCTATTCATATTTTATAAATATTGATATATTATTGTAAATTTGAAGAAAATGAAATTCATTGTATAGCTTTAAAAGGTATAAAACTATATATTATATCTTTAACATATAATGACATTAAAATATTATATAACTTATGTCATATAATACATGCTATTATATGTATATCATATTATATAATATAATTGCTTTATGAATAGTTATATAATAAATAATTAATGTGTAAAATAATCAATATAACAAATGTTACACATATAGTTAATATATTACTATATAATATGTGAACATTATAATAATTTAGATAAATAATATATATGAAATAATTTTTTCTCTGACATTAGATTAACATACTTCCCCTTAGGGACGATATGGTGATGTGATAAATCTGAGTACCATTGTATATAATCTCATTTTAAGATTACAAGTACTGTTGCAGATGTGTTTAATCAGATGAGCTCATGCTGAAGCACAGTGAGTCCCCGTGCCTTCCTAAGATGGCTCTGAGAACATGGGGAGGTAGCATTGGATTGACATGAAGACTGATGTGCATATAGGGCTCTGTAGATGCTGACCAATGATAACCTAAGATCGTTGACAAACGAAAGGGACAAGAAAGGAAGGAAGAGGCCATAGGGTGCTTAGCTCACTGTGTCCATTTTGCAAATCTCTCCTGGTTGGTATGCTGTAGCTGCCATCTCCAGGAACTAATAAACTAGGAAACAATTTGTAATACATTTCTGAATTTGTGCAGATTTCTTTACTCTTTACTCCCATTTTCCCTAAAGACACTGACAAATTGACTCATATTTCTTCCTTTATGCCTGCAACTAAGTTCTAATATTAACCAATTTTCATAAACATATTTCTCCTCTTTCAATATTTTAGTGCTGTAAACAAGGACACGATAGTGCAGCTTCTAAAAGACGTCTTTTCTTCAATGGTATCCACCTGTGAAGGCATGATCACACAAGTACTACCTTGCTTTTAGAAACTCAATTTTGAACAGTTGGTGAACTATATGATACTGAGAGACATGCCTGTCATTTTTATTGGGAAACCATAAGAAAATTAATCCTGTAATATAAAGCATAGACTGGAAGTCAGGAAGTTCTTTTGTTATACATGGTAGTAGGAAACAATAAATAGAAGAAAAAGAAAAAAGTTCATAAACTGAAAGACTATAGTTTGTAGCCTGTGTTATTTCAATACTTATTAAACCCCAAGACGCTCATGGATCTTGTGTATCTGTAGGTCTGAATTGGGGTCTACTATCTTTTACTTGTGAAGTCCTCCTTTCCAAGTAACTCACATCAATATTTGAATGTCAATAATATCAAAGAAGTGTCTAATATAAACTAAAATCCACAAGCAGGCAGAAATGAGTAGCAAAATAATCATGAAATAATCATAAGATTTTAAATTTATTTATTTAATGATTGAATGTGTGTGTAATACCACAGAATTAATGTGACAGCTACAGAACAACTCGTGTAAGTTGACTCATTCCTTCCACAATGGTAGTTTTAGAAATCAACTCCCATTGTGAGGCCTGACAGGTACTCTCACATACTGAGCCATGTAGGTGGAGGCTGATCGTTCATTCCTGGCCACCCTGACCCGAAATATTACACAGAAACTGTATTAATTTCAACGCTCCTCCTCCAAAGCTTAGCCATATTTTTAGATAACTCTTAACACTAAATTAACCCATTTCTACTATTTTGTGTATCACTGCAAGGCTACAGTTTACCAGTAAGTTCTGAAGTGCCTGTCTCTTTTGGCAGCCACATGACATCTCACTAACTCTGTCTTCTTTCCTTGCTCTATTCTGCCCTGTCATAAGCCTAAGAAGTTTCCTTATTCATTAAGCAATAAAAGCAACACATACACAGAAGGACTTCCCACACGAGAGCCATCATACTGTTTAAAAGGTTTTAATTAGGATACAATGTATATAGTTCTGTGCAGGTATTTAACCAGAGAAGAAACAGAACCCTAGCATTTTTCTTTTCTTTCTTTCCTTTCTCCCTACCTCCCTTAATTCCCTCCCTCTATTCTTTCTTTCTTTTTTCTATATCTTTCTTTCTATTGTTTTTGTAAATTAATATTTTGCCTTTGGATTCTCTTTTAAATTTTTTAAGTAATATATTTTGATCATATACTTTCCCTTCTCCCAGCTCTTACCAGATCCTTTGAGCTGTCTACCCACCTAACTTCATTTTCTTTCTCTTTCAAACAAAACAAAACAGAACCTCACATACAAAAAAATAAAGGAACAACAACAGAAAAACCAAAACAAACTGGACAAAGCAAAATGGGGAAGTCAATCAGACTAAATACAACAAAACAAAAAGTGCACACACACACACAAACACAATAGAGTCTGTTTACTGTTGACAAATACCCCTTACTACGAGGCCTGCCATGGATTATGTTTGATATTTCAGTGGAACTCCATTGGAGGTAACTGAATTTCCTTTTTCTGTGTTACCTATTACAAATAAATTCATGCTAAGGTTATGACTATTTTATTACTTCTATTTCTTGATGCCGGCATTTTGCCTGATTTGAACCTGTGCTGGGCTTACATGCTTGCTTTCATAGTTTCTATGACTTCACAAGTGAATTAGTCCTGTTGTGTCTGGAAGATGCTGTTTCCTTGGAATCATCCATCATATTTGACTCTCCAGCACTTTCCACCCACTTTCTCTTATGCATGTTCCCTAAGTCTGGTAGATTGGTGGTTTGACAAAATCAACCTAGGTATATAGTTCCTTTCACCTTGCATAAGTTAAAACATAAGTGAGCAAACCCCCATAGTCCTGACATTCCTCTTACTTCTGCCCAACCTCCCCAATGTATAATTTTTCTATCATGATTCACTAATTCTTGCCTCCAATTTAGAGCTGTTTCTTTTTGTGAACATCTGTCCTCCTAGGGGTCTGTCAGTTAAGTGAAGTATTTTTATATCACATAAGTCATAGGCAGGTTTCAGTGAGTGATTATTAGAAATCATCACACACAGTCATTCTTTATCAATGCTCTGTAGTCCTTACTTAAGGACAAATACAGGCCCACTGTGTTCTTCCTCCAACTTTTTTCTGCATAAAATCTGTTTTGTATTGCTATGTGATTTCCACAATTTTTATATATAATACATCAAGAGAGTCACGTGGTATAATATTTATCATCCTAAATACTAAAATTCATCAGTGTGTCTCAATGGTTCATTCTGCTGAGGAACCAAGTAGAGAGAATAAGTCTGGATTCTTGCCATTCTGAGAAGGGGATCATGGAGTAAATTTCTCTGTCCTCAGTATAAGTATGAAAAGCCCCTGAATAAGGAAATCCTCATAAATTAAAGTCTACAAGCCGGGCGGTGGTGGCGCACGCCTTTAATCCCAGCACTTGGGAGGCAGAGGCAGGCGGATCTCTGAGTTCGAGACCAGCCTGGTCTACAAGAGCTAGTTCCAGGACAGGCTCCAAAAAAAAAAAAAAAAAAAACAAAAAAACACAGAGAAACCCTGTCTCGAAAAAAAAAAAACCAAAAACTCAATTTCTTACCTGCTGAGCAGCATCTGAGGGCCATCTCTCAGGGGTCTTCTACTTCTTGATTTTGCTGAACCTCCAACTGTAATGCCTGCATTACTCTCTCGATACAGTTAGTGCGCCACTGTATCACATGCGAGCCAGGCAGCCCAATTAATATTAGCTGACATGACTTTCTTGTAAGGACTGGTTAATTATCAAAGGTGATGAATAATTCCTTATACCCATTTGACCTCCAATCCCTTGATATAAAAGTCTATTGATAAGTGGGTATGCATTCTAACGATTTAAAGTAGAGCTGACTGATTCTTTTTCACATATAAAAGTTTAGATATTTTATTTCTTTAAGATTACTCATAAGATTATCTTCCAAGAACAGCAATTAAGTAATTGTCCCATTCTTTGTAAGTGCAAAATGCAGCCTGCCAGTGAAAGATTTGACAGAGAAAAATATCTTGCTTTCCTACAGGGTCAATTTATAACAAGTTGCTTGGCCATGAATGTGTGAGGGTTCTTGGGACAATTTGCTTTTTACATGTATTTTGTAAAATGTTAATCATGTAAGGGAGATGAAAAGCCATGTTTTTTTGCTATATTCATTATAATCTCTCACTTGAAGAATACAATGTAACCACACAGAAATTCCTATATTGATGGAAAAACTTTGCTGGGTTATATAAGCTGTAGAATAAAATATACAGTAGAAATAATGTAGAAAAACACAGAAGATAGAGAATAAAGAAAGAAACCATCAAGAGATCGTGTGGGTGTCTTTTTCTCTAACATCCCTCAGATAGAAAAATCTAGTAAATGCCAACTCTTTGGAGTTCCCATTGTGCCTTACTGTTGGAGGCTAGCAACAAGGCAGGGATAAATAAATTTGCATCCAATGACCTGTAGTCAGAGAACTTTTATCTTTCCAATTTTATCAGCAAGTGGAAAACCATATTACTATTAATTCCATGGTAACCTGGTTAATATTTTATATTCATGGCCAAGCATATATGTGATTTAGAATCCTTACTGCAATGGACAGTCAAAATGCCCTTTTAGGCGTGTAAAACTTGCTTAGTCAGTATTCCACTACACCCAAGGCTGCAGCTGATAAGAATCTGTAACAGGACTCACTCAAGATAACCAGACACAGTACTAGGACAAACCCCGTGATGTCATTGGATAGTCTAAAGCTAAAAACCAAGAGCAATGCTCTGCTCTACTCTGCTCTGCTCTGCACATCCTACCTCAATCTTCCCTCAGGCTACAACATGTCCCCCAGGGGATCCTGGTCCTCAAATCAGAGACTTCTGTTAAAAACTGACCTGACCTTCATATCAGAGAAGTTGCACAGGTGAGCAACCTTGGGTGAAAGGATTAGGAACATAGTTAGGAACTTAGAATGTGAACCTTGTGTACTGACTGTCAGCAGAAACAGACAAATCTTTATGAATTCAAGGTCAGCCCCTTCTACCGAAAGACCCTCGATTTCAAGGGTGTTTGGAGATACCCCCAGACTCAATAAACCAGGCCAGTGGATGCAATCAGCAAGAGGTTCTTTATTGTTCACAAGCGCTTGTGGGTGTGTCAACAGCTCCCGCTAACTGAACACACCAAGCAAAACTTCAGCAAGTTTATATAGGCAAAGTTGATTAGTAATCGGCAGTTTTCAGAGCATAGAGATCATTGGTTATTTTAAATAGATCAGGCAGTGACAATGGGCAAAGTTGTTTGTTCATTCCATTTCCCAGATGTTCCATTCTGGTCCTGACCTTCCTCATCTGGTTTTGTTAGATTATTCAAGGAGACAGATTGCTCCTTTTGTGAACTGCTAACATTCTAAGTTTGGCACATGTGCCAACTACAGATATCCTGTTCTCCTAAGCAAACGAGATGCTCTCATGAGAACAGGCTAGCTGCAGATCTTGAGGATTTTTCAAGCAAACTATTTCCTCATGGGAGCAGGCCAGCTGCAGGTCCTGAAGGGAGGGTCCTGGGGGTCTTTCACTATGAGTGAGTTCCAAAACACAGTGCAATGCTACAGAAAAATCCTGTCTCAAAAAAAATAAAGTTTCTCTGAAGTATGATTTATACTCAGGATTTTAAAGCCTGATGACACATACAAAGGCTTTACCAAATTGACTAAATTTGTAGCATTTCTATTCAACATGTGTTTTTTTGATGGAGGTAAAGACTTTTTACATTAATTACATTCATAAGGTTTCTCTCCAGCATGTGTTCTTTTGTGAAGTTGGGAACTACTGATATATAAAAAGGCTGTACCACATTGATTACATTCATAGGGTTTTTTTCCTTCATTTTTTTCTGTATTTGAAGTTTAGAGCTCTGTAAAAAAATCTTTATCTCATTGATTACATTCAAAGGGCTTCTCTCCAATATGTTCTTTATGTCTGTGAAGCTGCCCATGATTTTCAAAAGCTTTACCACATTGATTACATTGATATGATTTCTTTCCAGTATGTGTTCTTTAAAGATTGTGTTGACTACTAAGTTTAAAGTCTTTGACACATTGATTTTATTCATAGGGTTTATGTAAAGTATGTGTTCTTTTATGTGTTTTGAGACTATTAAGTTATGAAAAGGCTTTACCGCATTGATCACATTCATATGGTTTCTCTCCAGTATGTGTTCTTTTATGTGTTTGAAGACAACTAAATTGTAAAAAGGATTTATCACATTGATTACATTCATATAATTTTTCTCCAGTATGCATTCATTTGTGATGTTGGAGATTACTGACATATGAAAAGTATTTCCACATTGATTACATTCATAGGGCTTCTCTCCAGTATGTGTACTTTTGTGTATTTGGAGCTTAGAGTGCTGTGAAAAAGCTTCTTAACATATTCACTACATTCAAATGGCTACTCTCCAGTATGTGTTCTTCTATGTCTATTAAGCTGTCCATGACTTACAAAAGCTTAATCACATTGATTACATTGATAAGGTTTCTCTCCAGTATGTCTTCTTTGATATATGTGGAGAGTACTGTTCTGCGAAAAGGCTTTATCACATTGATCACATTCAAAGGCCTTCTCTCAGTATGTGTTCTTTCATGTATTTAGAGTTTAAAGTGTAGTGAAAAAGCTTTGTTACACTGATTACTTTAAAAGGCTTCTCTCCAGTATGTGTTATTTTAATTCTGTGAAGCAGGTCATGACTTACAAAAGCTTTACTACATTGATTATGTTGATAAGGTTTCTCTCCAGTATGTGGAGATTACTTTTCTGTAAAAAAGCTTTATCACATTGATTACATTGATAAGGTTTCTTTCCAGTATGTGTTCTTTGATGTATGTGGAGATTACTTTTCTGTGAAAAGGCTTTATCACATTGATTACATGTGTAAGATTTCTCTCTAGTATGTGTTTTTTGATATACTTGAAGATAATTGTGATATACAATCCTGAATATCTATGCCCCTAATATAAAAGCACCCACTTATGTAAAAGCAACATTACTAGAACTCAAGGCAGACATCAAACCACACATACTAATAGTAGGAGACTTCAACACACCTCTCTCACCAATGGACAGGTCAATCAGACAGAAACCTAATAGAGAAATAAGAGAATTAATGGAGGTAATGAAGCAAATGGACTTAACAGACATCTATAGAACGTTCCACCCAAATAGGAAAGAATATACTTTCTTCTCTGCAGCTCATGGAACCTTATCGAAAACTGACCACATACTTGGTAACAAAGCAAACTTCCACAGTTACAAAAAAATATTAGTAACCACCTGTGTCTTATCGGATCACTACGGATTAAAGTTAGAATTCAACAACAATGCTACCCCCAGAAAGCCGACAAACCCATGGAAACTGAACAGTCAACTATTGCTTCTCTTTGTTATAGAGATTTCTGATATGTTCTTATGAAATTTTTCTGAACACTTTATGTTGAGCTATGAACTTTTCTCTTAGCAGCTTTTATTGCGTTCTATAAGTTTGGATATGTGGTATATTTATATTATTTGAATCCTACAAATTCATTAATTTCTTTTTTTGTTTTCTTCCTTGATACAGCTATAATTCTTTTGAGAATTTCTTAGTTTCATTGAGTTTGTAAGGTTTGTGTAGTTTGTGCTGTTTTACTAGAGTTTTAATGCTTAGTAATATGATAAGATACTGGGTGCTTTTTCAATTTTTTGTATCTGTTAAGACTTGCTTTATCACTGAGTATGCTGTCAATTTTTGAGAATGTTCCATGAAATGCTGAGAAGTAGGTATATTCTTTGATGTTTGGGTGAAACATTTTGTTGATATTTGTTATGTTCATTAGAGTCATAAATCTTTTAGTTCCATTATATTTCTCTTTACTTTCTTTCTGTAAGACTTGTCTATTGGTGAAAAGGGGTGTTGAATTTTCCTACAGTTAATATTCAATATGTGATTTAGCTTTAATAATGTTTCTTTTACAAATGTGAGTCCTCTTGTGTTTGGGGAATAGATGTTCAGATTGAGACTTCATCTTGATTGATCCTTTTTTCCTTTGATGATTAAGATGTTCTTCTTCATCTGTTTTAATTAATTTTAGTTTGAAATTAATTTTGTTAGGATTCCTACACCAGCTTGCTTCTTAGGTCCATTTGATTAGAAAATCTTTTTACAACCGTTTACTCTGAGGTAATATCTGTCTTTGATGTTGAGGTGTTTCTTCAATGCAGCAGAATGATGGATCCTTTTTTTGTATTCAGTCTGTCAGCCTGTGCCTTTTTATTGGAGAACTGAGTCGTTGACATTAATTGATATTAATGAGTAATCATTGTTAATTCCTGTTATGTTGTTGTTGTTGGTTGTTTTGGTGGTGGTGGTGTGTGTTAATGTTTCCTTTTGCTGTGAGATTATCTGTTGACTGTGCTTTTTGGGTATAGCTAACATCCTTGGGTTGGAAATTACCTTCTACTATATTCTTTAGAGTTGGGTTTATGTATAGATATTAATTTAATTTTATCTTATGTGGAATGTCTTGCTTTTTCTATCCATGGTGACTGAAAGTTTTGTTTGGTGTAGTAGTCTCAACTGGCATCTCTGATTTACAAAAAGTCTCTTCTTGAACAGGCTCTTCTTGCTTTTAAGTTCTCTATTGGGAAGTCAGGTATAATTCTATGATATTTATCTTTATATGTTACTTGGACTTTTTCCTTTGCAGGTTTTAATACTCTTTATTATTCTATACTTTTAGTGTTTGACTAGGATGTAGCAAGGAGATTTTTTTTAATCCCATCTATTTGATGTTCTGTCAGCTTTCTGTGCCTTTATAGGTATGTCTTCCTTTTTGTTGGAAACTTTTTCCTATGATTTTGTTGAATATATTTCCTGGAACTTTGAACAGGGATTCTTCTCGTTCTTCTATTACTATTATTCTTGTTTGGTATTTTGGTCTTGTTTTCATCTCAGATTTTCTGTATGCTTTCTGCTAAAAATATTTTAGATTTAACAAGTTCTTTGACCAATAATCTATTTCCCCTATTTCAACATCTGAGATAATCTTTCCATCTTTTGTGTTCTATTTGTGATGTCTGCATCTATAGCTCCTGTTCATTTACATAGGTTTTCCATTTCCAGAAGTCCCTTGTAGATTTTTAAAAATTTGTTTGTTTTTGCTTCTATTTCTATTGTCAGGTCTTGAACAGTTTTAATTGTTATCTATCAACTGTTTATCTGTTCTTGGTTTTCTTGAAAATCTTTAAGATTTTATTGATTTCCTCCAATTTTTGGGTTGTCTTTTTCTCCATTTCTTTAAGGCATTTTCTTTCATTTCCTCTGTAAGGACCTCTATCATCTAATAGTGGAATGGAAACTTATTACTGAAGATATTTGAGGAAAATTTCCAACGTCCAGCAGGGGGCACTGTATGCTTCTGAGAAATTGACAAGCCCTGAAGCTGACTACTAAGTCAAATTTAATCTTCTGGGTCAAGTTCACACCCAGAATTAGAGGTTACAACATTGCAGGTGTTTCCTCATAGCTGCCCCACTATCTCTGGGTGTAGAATTGTGCCTCAGGTTAAATACAGGCAATTTAGAATTGATAACCATAGTAAAAGTCTGATTCTAAACCAAATCACCATTTCACCAACAAACAAAGAATCCCAGAGCCCAATAGTATTTGTGGGTCCTTGGGATTTCTGGAGATTAATTTTGACCTAGATGCCTATCTCTGTACTCTGTCTTTCTGCTCTTTCTGTCAAGTTCTGTGGGTATTATAGAGCCCTGCTTTTGGAATGATCCTTCTCAATTATTTACTGTTTCCTAACAGCGATTTCTCCAAGCTGTGGTGATGCTGAGGAAAGAGGGTCTCTAGCAGTTACTGATTGTCTCTTTCCACACTGGTTCCAGAAGCATCCTGGCAAGCCTCTAGGCTTGTTTCACCTAAAATTTTCAATAGGCACTCATAATCTCCTGTCACTTTTTACCTTAAATATGATCTTGTGCTTGGCGTTTGGGTTACAAGACTGAAGACAGTGCTGAATGCTACTGCATGCTACACTACAGTGATACACAGCACAGTGAGACACAGATGGATAAACAAGACATAAACGCACATTGGCCTGAATCTGGAAATATACCCGATTCTGTGATAGTGGGATCCCATGACCAATCAATATTGCCGTTCTACTTTTTACCCTACACAAACAAGAAGGTGGAGGGAACCATCTTCCTTTATTGTTGGGGCTCACAGAATGAATTTATTTAACCTTGACTACAGGTCAGAGAGTTCAGACCTTTCTTGTTCCTTCAAGGTTATATGACAGGATGCTTTACCTAAGGTATGATTATAGGATATTCTGCCTAGAAAAAGAGATATTTTGATTTAGGATGTAGTTCCTTGATGTTTGGAGAGGTGAGGAGGAGGAAAATATCTTTTGCCTTAACCCCTTTTTGGTTTGAGGCATATAAGAACTTTGAATAATAACATGAGGAAGATCACAGTATTCACTGAATGCCCTCCTGTCTCTATCTGTAGTCTCTTGTCTCTTTCTCAGTCCTCCCTCCTCCTTCCAAGTACAAAAGAATAAGTCAGGCAGGACCTGAGACTTCATTGTATCTTAGAATAAAAGAATGGAAATATTTGTCTACTATTTTGACAGAGAATAAAAAAATCCAGAATTCAATCATTTTATTCCTCTCTTAGTTGTATTTGCTTGTAAGGCTAGTGTCAACAGGACTCCAGAAAGAAGCATTCCTTGTGGTGTTCCGTCTACAACTTACATCAAATTGAGGTAACTGTCAATTCTTATTTTATAACTATGAATATGTTATCTTTCTTCTGAAGCCAATGAAACTTTATTGCCTAGCTTTAAAAGCTATGAAATAGTATATATATATATATATATATATATATATATATATATATATGAAATAATTTCTTCTCTGATATTAGGTTAACATATTTTCCCACAAGGAAGCTATAATGTGATAAATCTGAGTACTCCTGTATGCCATCTCATTATAAGACTGCAAGTACTGTTGCAGATGTCTTTAGTCAGGTGAACTCAAGCTGAAGCACATGAGTTCCTCTGCTTCCTATGGCGGCTTTGCGAACACATGGAGGTAACAATAGATTGACTAGGAATAATTGACATGTAAAGACTAATGCACATATAGGTCTCTGTAGCTGGTGACCAGTGATCATCTAAGATTATTCACACAAGGCAGAGACAGAACAGGCACGGAAGTGGTACTATAGCATGCTTAGCTCAGTGTGTCCATTTTGCAAGTCTGCCTTAGAGAAATCAGTATAAGATAACACAGGTCACTTGTGCTAATCCACACAGTTGGTATATTGTTACTGCCATCCCAGGGAACCAACAAACTAGGCAATGATCTGCGAAATATTTCTGATTTGCACACATTTTTTGATCTTGCCTCATATTTCATTCTTAAAGATATTGACACATTGGCTCAATTTTTTTATTTTTTTTAATTTATTTTATTAAAGATTTCTGTCTCTTCCCCACCACCGCTTCTCATTTTCCTCCCCCTTCCCCAATCAATTCCCCCTCCCTCCTCAGCCCAAAGAGTAATCAGGGTTCCCTGCCCTGTGGGAAGTCCAAGGACCACCCACCTCCATCCAGGTCTAGTAAGGTGAGCATCCAAACTGCCTAGGCTCCCACAAAGCCAGTACGTGCAGTAGCAGAAGGAGAGAGAGCACGAGCAAGGAACTTAGGACCACGAGGGGTGCACCCACACACTGAGAACATGGGGATGTTCTATCGGGAACTCACCAAGGCCAGCTGGCCTGGGTCTGAAAAAGCATGGGATAAAATCGGACTTGCTGAACATAGAGGACAATGAGGACTACTGAGAACTCAAGAACAATGGCAATGGGTTTTTGATCCTACTGCACGTACTGGCTCAATTTTTTTTATTTAGATCTGTGAATAAACTCTAAGGTTAAATAATTTTTACTCTTAAATTATAAATTTATTTCCCCTCTTTTGATATGTTAATACTGTAAGCAAAGGCACAGTAGTATAGCTTTAAAAAGAAGCCTTTTTTTCAATGGAGTCCACCTGTGAGTGTGTGATCATGCAATTATTACTTTGTTAGTAGAAATTCAATTTTGAATACATATGAATTGTATGACACTGAGGGACATGCCTGTCATTTTTAGTGGGAAGCCTTAAGAAAGTCAATCCTGTTGTATGATGCACAGACTGAAAGTTAGGAAGTTCTTTTGTTACATGAGATAGCAGGAAATAGAATAAACAGAAGAAAAAGGAAAAATTCATAACCCAAACCATAAAAATTTGTAACCTCTGTTATATCAATACTCATTAAAATTCAAGGATAACATGGATCCTGCATTTGTGGGTCTGAAGAAGAATAAACATCCTTCATTTGTAAATTCTTCCTTCCAAAGTAACTCACATCAATATTTGAATGTCAACAATTTCAAAGAAGGGTTTAAAATAAATCTAAAATCACAGAAAGGCAGAAAAGAGTAGCAAAACAGTCAGTCAGAAAAGAATCAAAATATTTTTAAATGTTTATTTATTTATATACAGGGTTATTTAAAGATTTAATGTTTGTGTATTTGTATGCAAAAGCCACAGCCGGAGTGTGACAGCAATAGTTGTATAAGTTGTCTCTTTCCTTTCACAGTGGTTGTTTGAGAAATTGGCTCCCATTGTCAGCAAGTTGTCAGCAAGTGCCCTTACTTGCTGAGTCCTCTTACTTGTTTAAAGGTTCTGTGTAGGGTGTGATGCATATAGTTTCATGCATATATTCATCTAGGGAAAACAGAAGCCTAACTTTTTTCTTTTCTTTCTTTCCTTCCTTCCTTTTTTTCTCTTTACCTTCCTTCTGTTCTTTCTTTTCTTCCATTCTTTTTTCTCTCTCCCTCAAACCCTCCCTCCCTTCCTCTCTCTCTTTCTCTTTTCTTTTTTCTATTGTTTTTGACAAGGAGCACTTTGTTTTGAGATTCTTTACCTTTTTAAAATTTTTTCAAACCATATATTTTGATCATATTCTTTCTCTTCCACCAACACTACCTAGATTCTTCCAGATCTCTACCCACACAACTTCATGTTTTTTCTCTTTTAAACAAAACAAAACAAAGCAAAAACAGAAAAATCTGTATAAAAACCAAACAACAGCAAGAACAAAAACAAAATGGATGAAGTAATATAGGAAAATCAATCAAAGTATAGCAAAACAAAACAAGAAGTGAACACAGACATACACACACACACACACACACACACACACATACACCATAGAGTCTGTTTACTCTTATCCAACTATCCCTGGTTGTGGGGCTCTCTAAAGAGTGTGTTTGATATTTCAGTGACACTCCATTAGAGAAAACTGATTCTCTCTTTTCCAAAATGTATCTATTACAAATAAATTCATGGCTAGGGGTGTAAGGATGTGACTATTTGTCCACTTCTATTTCTCAGGTCTAGCATTTTGTCTGGTTTGAATCTGTGCTGATCTTGTGTGTTTGCTTTTACAGTCTCTGTGAGTTCATGTGTGTTCTAGTCCTGCTGTGCCTGAAGGTGCTATATCCTTGGAGTCATGCATCAGATCTGGCTCTTACAATCATTAAACACACTTCCTCGTCTGCATATTTCCTGAGCCTAGTGAATAGGGGTTTGAGAAAGACAGCTCAGGTACACAATTTCTATGCATAAGTTAAAGCGTATATGAATAAACCCTCATGGTCCTGACATTCCTCCTGCTTCTGTCCAGTCTCTCCTATGACTTCTTCTATCAAGATTCATTAATTCTTCTCTCCAATTTAGAGCTGTTCCCTTTTCTTATCATCTACCCCCTAAATCCCTGTCGGTTAAACATATTATTTTTACATCAGTTAATAGTAGGAATATTCCCATGCGTGTTATAGAAACCATCACACACTCATTCTTCATCAGTTGTCCCTATCCTTACTTCAGTACAATTACAGCCAAATGTGTTCATTCCCAACTTTTTTCTCTATAACTCTATTTTTTATTGCCATTTTCAATTTTATAAATTTATACTGCATCTAGTGAGTCATGCAATATGTTTATCATCCTAGACACCAACATTAGCCAGTGTGTCTCTACGGGTACATATACTGAGGAACCAATTAGAGAGAATGAGCCGGGCCTCTTGAGCATTCTGATAAGAGGCTCATGTAATAAATTTTTCTGTCCTCAGCATGAGTAGGAAAAGCTCCTGAATAAAGAGATCTTTATAAATTAAAGTCAACAACATTGGTTCTCAAACTTGTTAGTGATTCCTTAATACAGTTCGTCATTATGTTGTTACCTCAACCATAAAATTATTTGTTGCTATTTAATAACTGTAACTTTCCTACTGTTATATATCATAATATAAATACCTGATCAACAGGATATCTGATATACGACCACTGTGGGTGTTGTGACCCACATGTTGAGAACTACTGGTCTACATAATGTTCCCATGGAGGAGAAGTCATCCTCTGAGGAGGTAGATTCTTCTGACCTTGATCAGAAAGGACTTAGTAGTCAAAGAGGTGGAAAAACCTCTTTGGAACAGACATGATAGACCTAAATCTGGTCAGTGTAGATCCGTAGCATTCTCTAAAGAATTTGGAAACTCTCAGCTGAGAACATGTTTATCTCTTAGTGACTTCTCAGGATTCAACTGGCCAAGCAACAGGGGCTACTGTGATTCCTTGGTCATCCTCAGGCATAAAGTGACACACAGACATTTGATGACATAAACATCTAAGCAGGGATTTGGTTGGCCAAGAAAAATTTGCATGAAGGGCCCTGTTGGTTCTCTGAAAAATTTTAAAGGAGAAAACAGATCCATACCATCTCTATCTCAGCAGAGCTCAGTGGTGTCTGCACCATGGCTTGGATTCCTCTCCTCTTCTTCCTCCTTCACTGTACAGGTCAGGAGAGCCATCTACACCCTGATGCAGTTATAGAATCGATTTGACTTTCAGATTCTTTCTCTCCTTTTCTCTCATCCAAGGAGATAATGTGTTTCTCTATTTACAGGGTCTTTCTCCCAACCTACGCTGACTCAGTCACCCACAGCCTCAGCCTCCCTGGGAGCCTCAGTCAAACTCACCTGCACCTTGAGTAGTGAGTACAGCGCCTACACCATTGATTGGTACCAGCAACAGCCAGACAAGGCTCCTAAGTATCTGATGTATGTTAGCAGTAATGGATATTATAGTAAGGGAGATGGGATCCCTGATCGCTTCTCTGGCTCCGGCTCTGGGACTCATCGCTACTTAAGCATCTCCAACATTCAGCCTGAAGATGAAGCTGACTATTTCTGTGGTACATATTATAGCACTGGAGGACAAGATGGGTGAACACAGTGACACAGAGAAATGAGGAAGCAGGACAGAAACTGTTATCTTCTCTTGCTACCAAGTCTAACCTATGGTTTTGAGTAGGAATATCTGAAGTTCTTAGGTATGACACTCACTGGATATTTTCCTCTTATTACTCAAGAGAATGCAGTGTAAGTCTAGCAATTTAACTTGAGCTCCTTCTGAAAGAGGGGAAAGGCAGGGTTTGTATTGAGTGTATTCCTACATAAAAGTAATGATTATATAAAATCAAATCTCATGTGTATAGAGCTGAGGCATTGAGAACATTCTCCTTTGAAGTTGGAGAATTGGGTTGAAAGCTCTCACTGTTACTCACCAAACTTCACAGTAATGTCTATTCATTGTAAAAAGGCTTTTTTTTCTCTCATGATCTGTTTTTTTTTTAACTCTAGCAAATTCCTAAGAAGTACAGTGCAATAACACTTAAGAGGCAGTGTGGTAGGGTCTCCTAGACTCATTTATTTACTTAGACAAAATAATAGAAACAGCCACAATGGCTGAGCATTGTCTTTAAATGTACATGAACTTTTCTATATTGCTCCTGACACTCCTCTTACTTAGTAAGCTTTCCCAGATATTTTGAAGGAAGGATAAAATTACCACCATATGGTTTAGTCTCTGCCAAAATTCTTGCATATGACCTTTCTATATTTTCATTGAGGCCTCCATTAGTCTACACTGAGACCATATTTAAAATCTCATGTTAGGCTTAATTATGTGGGATTCCTCTCCTTATTCTGTGAATTCCATTGGTTATTAAAGAAGTTGTTTGGGGCCTGTGATAGGGAAGAACAGAGCTAGGTGTGGAAAACTAAACTAAGTGCTGGGAGAAAGGAGGCGGAGTCAGAGAGACACTGTGGAGTCACCTGCGAAGACAGATATGCTGGAAACTTGCCAGTAGGCCACAAGCCTCATGGTAAAATATAAAATAATACAGACAGGTTAATTCTTGATGTAACAGCTAAAAAGAGACTTTGGGAGATTGCTCAGGTAACCAGTTTTCTTTGTCATATACTGCACATTTTGAAAGCTGCTTGATTGCACTTCCTGCCTTCTCAAGTAATATTATCTCCCTTCTCAGGCCTTTGATAGGGTTGAAGATTATAGTCACAGTTACCTTCCTCTTATGATTTAATCAAGCCATTTCCAATGCAAGACTTAGACCTTTTAGAATAGAATATCTATTAAAACATTTATCATGTGTTCCTTGCTTAATATTGTTTATGTAGGTTGTAATCCTAATTTTATACTTGATATCTATTCCTAGTTTATATTATAGTTTTGTATTTGGTTTGGAACTCTCTTATTTAGACATAATGAAGAGGTGATGGGAGACCTCTGTCAGCAAATGATCTTTAGAGGCTGGACCAGGTTAGGACATGACCTTTTGCTTTTGGTTACCCAGAGAAATCAACCAGCCCACCCAGGGAGCCCCCTTCTGTCTGTCTGTCTGTCTTTCTGTTTCTTTAGTCCTCATTCTACAGAGCTGAGGTTAAACTTCACATGTCTATTTTGTGAGTTTGCCCCTTATAATAAAAAAATATAATCAGAATATATAGGAAATAGCCTGGGATTTTTTGACATGTGTCCACACCCATCAACAAGTATGTGCTGCTGGAGTGACTACAAACTGGTACACTCAAGGTGAACTTCAGTGTGGCAGGTCCATAAAATATATTCCTAAACATATATATATATATATATATATATATATATATATATATATATATCAACATAAAATACGTATACTTCCAAAACCATGTTGATTGCTACACTATTCACAATAGTAAGAATTTAAATCAACTAGTGTCTATCAACATATAAATAGATAATAAAAAGGTACAAATAATTTTACTCAACTGCCATGAGAAAAGAAATCACATAAATGTGTTATTTTTTATCTTTGGCCCAATTTATAGATTTCTTTCATTAAAGACTCATTGCTGTTGAATTCTAACTTTAATCCGTGGTGATCTGATAAGACACAGGTGGACACTGATATTTTTTTGTATCTGTGGAGGTTTCCTTGGTTTCCGAGTATGTGGTCAATTTTCGAGAGGTTCCATGGGCTGCAGAGAAGAAGGTATATTCTTTCCTATTTGGGTGGAATGTTCTATAGATGTCTGTTAAGTCCATTTGCTTCATTACCTCCAGTAGTTCTCTTACTTCTCTATTAGGTCTCTGTCTGATTGACCTGTCCATTGCTGAGAGAGGTGTATTGAAGTCTCCTACTACTAGTGTGTGTGGTTTGATGTCTGCCTTGAGTTTTAGTAATATTTCTTTTACATACGTGGGTGCCTTTATATTAGGGGCATAAATATTCAGGATTGAGACGTCATCCTGACAAATTGTTCCTGTTATGAGTATAAAGTGTCCATCTCAATCTCTTCTGATTGATTTTAGTTTGAAGTCAGTTTTGTTAGAAATTAATATGGCCACACCTGCTTTTTACTTAGGACCATTTGCTTGAAAGACCTTTTCCCATCCTTTTACTCTGAGTTGATGCCTGTCTTTGTGGTTGAGATGTGTTTCTTGCAAACAGCAGAATGTTGGATCCTGTTTTCGTATCCAATCTCTTAGCCTGTGCCTTTTTATAGGTGAATTGAGACCATTAATATTAAGTGATATTAATGACCAGTGGTTGTTTACGCCAGATATTCTTATTGTTTTTGGAAGTAGAATTTGTGTGTCTCCCTTCTTTGAGTTGTGCTAGTGAAGGGTCACTAGATGTCTGAGTTATTGTAGGCAGTGTTGGCAATGTTGGATTCCTTGGGTTGCAGTTTTCCTTCCATCACTTTCTGTAGGGCTGGATTCGTGGCTACGTATTGTTTAAATTTGTTTTTATCCAGGAATGTCTTGATTTCTCCATTTATAGTGAACGAAAGCTTGGCTGGGTATAGTAGTCTGGGCTTGTATCCATGGTCTCTTAGCTTCTGCAGTACTTCCACAGTCCACCTGTGTCTTATCAGATCACCCCGGATTAAAGTTAGAATTCAACAACAATCCTACCCCCAGAAAGCCGACAAACTCATGGAAACTGAACAGTCAACTACTGAACCACACCTGGGTCAAGGAAGGAATCAAGAAAGAAATTAAAGTTTCCTTGAATTTAATGAAAATAAAGGGACAACATACTCAAACCTATGGGACACTATGAAAGCAGTGCTAAGAGGAAAGTTCATAGCACTAAGTGCCCACTTAAAGAAAACAGAGAAAGCATACATCGGAGACTTAACAGCACACCTGAAAGCTTTAGAAAAAAAGAAGCAGACACGCCCAGGAGGAGTAGAAGACTGGAAATAATCAAACTGAGGGCGGAAATCAACAAAATAGAAACGCAGAAAACAGTCCAAAGAATCAATGAAACGAAAAGTTGGTTCTTGGAGAAAATCAACAAGATCGACAAACCCCTATCCAAACTAATTAAACGACAGAGAGAGAACACGCAAATAAATAAGATCAGAAATGAAAAGGGGGACATAACCACAGACACAGAGGAAATTCAGAGACTCATTAGATTTTACTACAAAAGCCTGTATGCCACAAAACTAGAAAATGCAAAAGAAATGGACATTTTTTTAGATAAGTACCACATACCAAAGCTAAACCAAGACCAGGTGAACGATCTAAATAGACCTGTTAGTCGCGAAGAGCTAGAAACCGTTATCAAAAATCTACCTTCCAAAAAAAGCCCAGGACCAGATGGTTTCAATGCAGAATTCTACCAGAACTTCCAAGAAGAGCTAATACCTATACTCCTTAATGTATTTCACAATATAGAAACAGAAGAGTCATTGCCAAATTCCTTTTATGAAGCTACAGTTACCCTGATACCAAAACCACACAAAGACCCAAGCAAGAAAGAAAATTACAGGCCTATCTCACTCATGAATATCGACGCAAAAATTCTTAATAAAATACTGGCAAACCGAATCCAAGAACACATTAGAAAAATTATCCATTATGATCAAGTAGGCTTCATCCCAGAGATGCAGGGCTGGTTCAACATACGCAAATCTATCAATGTAATCCAGCATATAAATAAACTGAAAGAAAAAAACCATATGATCATTTCATTAGATGCTGAAAAAGCATTTGACAAAATTCAACACCCCTTTATGATAAAAGTCTTGGAGAGATTAGGGATACAAGGGTCATACCTAAATATAATAAAAGCCATTTACAGCAAGCCGTCAGCTAACATTAAATTAAATGGAGAAAAACTCAAAGCCATCCCACTAAAATCAGGAACACGAAAAGGCTGTCCACTCTCTCCATACCTCTTCAATATAGTGCTTGAAGTTCTAGCAATAGCAATAAGACAACATAAAGGGATCAGGGGGATTCGTATCGGAAAAGAAGAAGTTAAGCTCTCGTTATTTGCAGATGATATGATAGTATACATAAGCTACCCCAAAAACTCTACCAAAGAACTCCTACAGCTGATAAACACCTTTAGTAATGTGGCAGGATACAAGATCAACTCCAAAAAATCAGTGGCCTTCCTATACAGTAAGGATAAGGAAACAGAGAGGGAAATTAGAGAAGCATCACCTTTCACGATAGCCACAAATAGCATAAAATATCTTGGGGTAACTCTGACCAAGGATGTGAAAGATCTATTTGACAAGAACTTTAAGTCTTTGAAGAAAGAAATTGAAGAGGACACCAGAAAATGGAAAGATCTTCCTTGCTCCTGGATTGGGAGGATCAACATAGTAAAAATGGCAATTCTACCAAAAGCAATCTATAGATTCAATGCAATCCCCATCAAAATCCCATCAAAATTCTTCACAGATCTGGAGAAGACAATAATCAACTTTATATGGAAAAACAAAAAACCCAGGATAGCCAAAACAATCTTATACAACAAAGGATCGTCTGGAGGCATTACCATCCCTGACTTCAAACTCTACTACAGAGCTACAGTATTGAAAACAGCTTGGTATTGGCATAAAAACAGAGAAGTCGACCAATGGAATCGAATAGAAGACCCTGACATTAACCCACAAACCTATGAACACCTGATTTTCGATAAAGGAGCTAAAAGTATACAATGGAAAAAAGAGAGCATCTTCAACAAATTGTGCTGGCAAAACTGGATGTCAACCTGTAGAAGAATGAAAATAGATCCATATCTATCACCATGCACAAAACTCAAGTCCAAATGGATTAAAGACCTCAATATCAATCTGAACACACTGAACCTGATAGAAGAGAAAGTGGGAAGTACTCTACAACACATGGGCACAGGAGACCACTTCTTACGTATAACCCCAGCAGCACAGACATTAAATTAAGGACCTCATTGAATAAATGGGACCTCCGGAGACTGAGAAGCTTCTGTAAAGCAAAGGACACTGTCGCTAAGACACAAAGGCAACCCACTAACTGGGAGAAGATCTTCACCAACCCCGCAACTGACAAAGGTCTGATCTCCAAAATATATAAAGATCTCAAGAAACTAGACCGTAAAAGCTAATCAACCCAATTATAAAATGGGGCATTGAGCTGAACAGAGAATTCTCAACAGAAGAACTTCAAATGGCCAAAAGACACTTAAGGTCATGCTCAACTTCCTTAGCGATCAGGGAAATGCAAATCAAGACAACTTTAAGATACTATCTTACACCTGCCAGAATGGCTAAAATCAAAAACACCAATGATAGCCTTTGTTGGAGAGGTTGTGGAGAAAGGGGTACACTCATCCATTGCTGGTGGGAATGCAAACTTGTGCAACCACTTTGGAAAGCAGTATGGCGGTTTCTCAGGAAATTCGAGATCAACTTACCCCTGGACCCAGCAATACCACTCTTGGGAATATACCCAAGAGAGGCCTTATCATACAACAAAAGTATATGCTCTACGATGTTCATAGCAGCATTGTTCGTGATAGCCAGAACCTGGAAACAACCTAGATGCCCTTCAAAGGAAGAATGGATGAAGAAAGTATGGAATTTATACATATTAGAGTACTACTCAGCAATAAAAAACAAGGACTTCTTGAATTTTGCATGCAAATGGATGGAAATAGAAAACACTATCCTGAGTGAGGTAAGCCAGACCCAAAAAGAGGAACATGGGATGTACTCACTCATATTTGGTTTCTACCCATAAACCAAGGACATTGAGCTTATAATTAGTGATCCTAGAGAAGCTAAATAAGGAGAACCCAAAGAAAAACATATAGGCATCCTCCTGAATATTAACCTTCAGCAAGCGATGAAAGGAGACAGAGACCCAAATTGGAGCACAGGACTGAAATCCCAAGGTCCAAATCAGGAGCAGAAGGAGAGAGAGCATGAGCAAGGAACTCAGGACCGCGAGGGGTGCACCCACACACTGAGACAATGGGGATGTTCTACTGGGAACTCACCAAGACCAGCTGGCCTGGGTCTGAAAAAGCCTGGGATAAAACCGGACTCTCTGAACATAGCGGACAATGAGGACTACTGACAACTCAAGAACAATGGCAATGGGTTTCTGATCCTACTGCACGCACTGGCTTTGTGGGAACCTAAGCAGTTTCGATGCTCAACTTACTAGACCTGGATGGTGGTGGGGGTTCCTTGGACTTCCCATAGGACAGGGAACCCTGATTGCTCTTCGGGCTGGGGGGGGACTTAATTGGGGGAGGGGGAGGGAAATGGGAGGCAGTGGCGGGGAAGAGACAGAAATCTTTAATAAATAAATAAATTTAAAAAAGAAAAATAATAATAATAAAAAAAAGACTCATTGCATATGGTAATGCAATACTGACTTTTCTGTGTTTGGGGTCGGAATTTAGCCAAGTTCTGGTCCAGGCTTATTAGTAGTAGTCTTGAAATTTTCTACATCACTGATGTTTTCCTTACTTCCTGTCACATCGGTAACTGTGACAACCATCAAACAGGTGGATTATGTTTCTAATCCTGGCATTCGATTGTTTGAATCAGAACATTTGAAAAGTCAAGGTAATCTTGAAAAACTAGTGAGACAAAATTTAAAAATAAGAAAACGATTTTATAAACAACTATACTGGTTTTACTCTGAGTCATTGTGAGAGGATGAGGTTGGAGAAGCAATTTATCATAGGTGAGTGCTCTATGCCAACAGTTCTAAGATGAATTTAAATGCAATATTGACCCTTCTGCTTCAAGAGTCATGTTTGCCAAACTGGTAGAAAAATAAATACAGGTGATATGAAAAAAAAGAGCTAGCTAGAAATATGCTTAAGTAATTGACCAAGCAGTGATTTAATTAATATAGTTTTTGTGTGGTTATTTAGGGAGTATGGTTGGCCGAGAAACAAACAAGCAAAGAGTGGCTGGGAACATACTAACAGCTTCTTATTACAGCTTCAAATAACGAATGAAATTATAAGACAACATGAAAGGAAGACAAAAACCAAACAGCCAAAAAACAAGCAAGCAAAACTCCACAAAATTCCCATTCAGGGAATGCATTCCGAGAATATCAGCTCATTATTCTTTTGAATAAGATTTTAGTGAGAAAGCTAGAAGAATTATACTTGTTTTCCTGGAGAAATCTCTAAAACCCAACTTGTTGAGGATAATCCTACATCAGACCCTATGGGCTGCTGAAAGATTCTGTTAGAACAAAAACCCCAGTCAGTCCTGCTTGGTAATAGAAGGTTCTGGTGGTTTTGCCCACCTCTCAGTTCTTATTTAGAATAGCATATCTTTTCTCCTTTTTTTGGTTATTTCTTTGCATGGTGACCAGAACCTACAGCCTGCCTTTTTCTTGTATTTTTTGTTTCTTCCCTATTCCCCTAAGGCTCACCTCCCTATAACATAACTGATTGTACACTGTATTAGTTACTTTTCTATTCCTTTGATAAAACCCCAATGACAAAGACAACTCATAGAAAGGGGAGTTCATAGGAAAATTATAGTTCCAAAGGGATAATTATGTGGGATTCCCCTATGTATGCTGTGAATACCATTGAATAATGAAGAAAATGCCTTGGCCTGTGATAGGGTAAAAGAATAGAGCTAGTTTAGTAGAACTAAACTGAATACTTGGAGAAAGAAGGTGGATTACAGAGACATCATTGAGCCACCCTAGGGGTAAAAGTACGAGTTGCCAACTGGAACCTTGCTAGTAGGCCACAAGCCTCATGGAAAGATACATAAAATAATAGAAATGGGTCAATTTAATATTTATGAGCTTGCTGGAAAAATGCTATAGTGACTGGCCAAGCAGCAATTTAATTAATACAGTTTAAATAATTCAGTGTGATTATTTTAGGAGTTTTTGCAGGTGGGAAATGAACAAGCAGTCTTTTACAACAGGATAAGAAAGTCACAGGTGAAGAATAGGATCAGAAATTCAGGGCTCACATCACAAACATCAAGTTAAAGATGAGTGAGGTACAGGAGTTTGTAAGATGAAAGCTTACCTCAAATGACTAAGTAGTCCACAATAGCACACTTTCTAAACTTATCCAAATAGCACCACTAACTTTGGGTCAAGTGGTTAAAACTCAGAACCTATGGGAACATTCTCAGTCAAACTACCACCTTCACCATGCAATCAAACTCCATGCTGACTTATCTTAAACAGACATGTTTTCTTTTCTTTCCCATTTTTCAACTCTTCTCTGGGCAGCTGCCAAGATTTGCAGTTTGCCTTCTCTCAATTCACTGAACTCTTTTCTTTTAAGCTCTAATCAACCTGTTCTCAGGCTTCAAAATACATTTAGGAAGTAGAAGGATTTTAGAGGAAGAAGGCAAGAGGGAGAGGCAAAGAAAAGGCAGAAGCGGGGAGAAAGAGGGACAGACAGAGTGACAAAGACAAGGGAAGGGAAGAGAAGTGAGGAAGAGATAGAATGAGATGGAGGAGGGACAGATAGAGTCAGACAGAGAGAATGCTCTGCATAAAATTTATGATGGCATCTGCTGTCATGCAATAGGTTAAATAATCACAAACAACACAATTTAGGGAACACAGGACAAAGAGGAGGAACTGACCACACCAAAGTGAAGATGGCAGTCTCTTTACATTATAACAGTATATATCCATGAAGTACTAAGGAAGAAGCATCAGCTCATCACACACACACACACACACACACACGCACACACACACACACACACACACACACACACACACACACACACACTTACTTAAGATTGAACAGCAGCAGTCTGTGTTCTTTCTAAATAGACTTTCCCATACCAGATGCCTTATTGCTAACAGAATATCTGTGTGTTTTTATTCAGAAAATCACTACCACATCTTTTCTTTCTTAACCAAATTCAACCTCAAACCTACCTAAAGCCAAGAGCAGGCAAAGAAATTCTAAAACTGACCTGGAATTTTTACAAGTAGCTCAAAATTTGCTTATTATTCTGTTCTCTCTAAATGCTCATGAGATTCCCAGCCTCTGGGGAAAATAATACAAGTGCCCATTTTTCGAACGATTGTTTGGGGATGATCATGACCACTATAACTCTTTTTTTACAACATCCAGATTTAAAGACCAGATTAGAACTATAATGTGTAGAACTGGCACACAGGAATAGGGGTTGAAGTTCATGAGACACTTCTCTTTCTGTCTGTCTGCTTGTCTGTCTGTCTGTCTGTCTCTCAGCTGCAGATAGAATGAAAGGATTGGGAGAGTTAATGTGTGATCTGAATGGCCTCATGATTCAGAAGTCTGGGATGTTTAATATCATTCCTTAAACCAGAATGCCCCCAGTTAAAATGTTGGAATTAAAGAAACAAAGAATCTACTTGTTCTTCCATATCACGTACTAGGAAGTTTGTGGGGTAGGATTCAGTAATGGTTTGCATTTAATTTTCTTGGAAGACTTTTGTTCAAAGTGGATTGATATCATCCACTTTTTTATACAAGTATTTTTCTCCATAAAGAAAAGGGGCCAAAAGTGACTGCATGGTCTCAGAAGTACTGAGCCCTGAATTCAGAAGGAAGAAGGCCTAGAATAGGATCTATGTTCTTCCTGGAGAGAATCAAGATAGAGAGCCACCAATTCCTCAAGGTCAGCATATTTGCAAGAACCAAGTAAACTGTTTTTGAAGCAAAACAGACAGAATCTACTGGGATAATTAAAGTAAATGATATTATAAATCGGAATGTGATTAATGAACATAAGCCAAGTTAAACATTATATTATCAAGAGAAAGAAGGATTGCTACAGTGAAGTAGATTAGAAAAAGTTGTTAATAGTTTCCCTCATTTTCTAAGACATATATTGTTATCATGTATCATATCTCCACCATGTGTGGTAGGTTTTTAATAGCTTTTCCTCTAGATTTTTATCATTTATTATTTCATATATATATATATACATTTATATATATATATGTATGTGTGTGTGTGTCTGTATGTGTGTTGAGAAATGTCTCATAATGTGGACCAGGCTGACCTCAAATATACACTGACCTAACGTTGAGGTGCTGGGATTAGGGGCATAAGCTGTCCTACATGGTATTTCTATTTTAGATGCATATTTTTAATTTTTCAATTTTTTGATGTGATTATAATTTCAACATACCCTCCTTTCCTTTCCTCCCTTAAACCCTCCCAGATACCCTTCTTTGTTCTTTTCAAATTCATGGACTCTTTTTGTATTAAATGCTATTATACTCACGTATGTGTGTATGTGTATATATATATATATATGTATGCAAATTCATATGAATGTAAGTATATGTGAATATAGATATTCCTAAGTGTGCATATGTATATTCATTAATGTATATGCATTGCTAAATATGGCATTCTCAGTCTGCAGAATGTTAATTGCATGATTGTTTTCATGACTGATTATTTTAATCAAAAATCCAATTGATGTGCTCTTCCCTGTGGAGGACTATTGCTTTTGCTCTCAGAATTGCATAGGTTTATGTATTCAGTTTTTGTTAGGGTTGGGATGTCCTGGGCTCTCCCCCACTGACGGTCCTTGTTTAGCTCATGTTTAGGCAAGATGAAAGGTAACATTGTAAAGACCTTCCAGCCTGCAGCAGGTGTGACATGACTGCAGCCTCTGTCTTAAATCCCCCACCATCCTTTGTCTTTCCCAGGCAGGGGCCTGTTCTAGAGGACACTCTGTACTCTTTATTCATTTAATAAATTCGGTTATTTGTAACTTTCCTCCATGAACTATTTCAGAAACACATAATAGAATATAGCTAAATAAAAGTTATAACCAAAGTAATTGATTTATCAATTAAAGTAGTTCTAGACTTTATAGAAATACACTTCAAAATGAAGGGAAGATTTGTTACTATGCTGTTACAGTATATTTACACAATGCAGTAGATTTATAGATATAGCAGAGTTTATGATTTCAAACTACTTATAAGTAGTATTATTTTGGGAGACTTGTATAATTGTAAAGTATTTTGGGTGGTTGGAGAGAAGGTCCAATGGTTAAGAACACACACTGATCCTACAGTCGATTCAAATTCATTGCTTGGATTAATGTAGGGTGGGTTATCTCTGCCTTTAATTTCAGCTCCTGTGACTCCAACAGCCCTGGCTTCTGTGTGTGTGTCTTTCACATGCACACATAATTTATAATAAAAATAGATCAATAGGTCAAAAACATCTGAAACTTTTTTTCAGGAATGTATAATCTGGGAATGAAAATTTATTACTGAAAATTTATTGTATTTATTTATTTATTTATTTATTTATTTATTTATTTATTTATTTATTTATTTATATTTATTACTGGAAGTAAGTATCCACAGTCCAGCAGGGGGCACTGTGTACTTCTCAGAAACTGACAAGAACTGAAAATGACTACTAACTCAAATTTAATCTCCTGGGACAATTTCACACCCAGAATTAATGGTTACAGCACAGCCGTTGTTTCACGAGAGCTGCTCCACCCTCCCTGGGTGCAGAATTGTGCCCTGGTTTGAAGAGATGTAATTTAGTGTTGATGGTGATAGTAAAAGATTCATACTGCAGCAAGTCACCATTTCCCAAATACCCTGAAAATCCCAGAGACCAGCAGCAATCTGTGGATCCTGGGATCTCTTGAGATTTAAAGCAGGACTTGGATACCTGACTCATCCCTCTGTCTTTCTTCCATCTCTGTCCAGTTTCATGGAGATTAAAAATGCATGTCTTTGGAATGACCCACTCATTCTTTGCTTCATTCTTAAATGTAACAGCTATTTCTTTCAGGGTCTCCTCCACTAGCTGTACTGATGCTGAGGAATGAGGGTCTCTATTTACTGATTGTATCTTTCCACACTGGTTACAGAAGTAGTCTGGCGAAGCCTCTAGACTCTGATTCACCTAACAAATAACAGGTGCTCAGACTCTCCTGACACTTTTAACATTAAATAGAATCTTGTTCTGGGCTTTCAGGTTACAAGTCTGAAGTCAGTGCTGAGGAATACACTACAGTTGTGCTCATCACAGTGAGACCCAGATGGAGAAGCAAGACAAATGCACATTTGCCTGAGCCTGAGTATAAGCCCTGTCCTGTGATAGTGGGATTCCATGACCAGGCACTGTTGCCATCATAATTTTAAATCTGCACAGACAACAAGGTGAAGGGAAGTATCTTCCTTCATGTTTTAACTAGAATAAAAAGTGGAGATATTTGTCAACTGTTGTGATAGACAATAAAAACATAAAACAAGAAGCAAAATATTTTGACCCTCCCATGGATGTGTTTGCTTGTATGAGTCCATAAGTCTTCAGAGAGAAGCATTCTCTGGAATGTTCTTTCTACAACTAGATCAAAGTGGAATAACAGTCCATTCATAGTTTACAACTATTGGTATATTACCTTTTATTTTAAGAAAATAAAATTCATTGTATAGTTTTTAAAAGCTATGAAATTTTATGTTGTAATATTACTATATAATGACACTTTAGTAACATATATCATATGACAAATAACATACACTTTTATAATTGACATATTGGTGTCACAAGGATATGTGCTCAACTATGTTCACAGCAGCTTTGTTAGTCATAGCCAGAACCTGGAAACAACCTAAATGTCCCTCAACCAAAGAATGGATAAAGAAAATGCGGTACATTTACACAATTGAGTACTACACAGCAGGAATAAATAACAACATCTTGAATTTTGCAGCAAAATGGATGGAACTAGAAAACATTATTTTGAGTGATGTGATCCAGATGTGGAAAGACAATTATTACATGTACTCAGTCATAGGTGGTTTTAAATCATAAAGGAAAGAAAACCAGCCTACAAAGCACAATACCAGAGAACTGAGACATCAATTAGGACACCAAGAGAGACTTACATAGATCTAATCTACATGGGAAGAAGAAAGTAGAAAAAGACAAGATTTTCTGAGTAAATTGGGAGTATGAGGACCTTGGGGGAGTATAGAAGGGGAAAGGGGGAGGGAGGAAGGGGAGCAGAGAAAAATGTAGAGCTCAATAAAAATAAAAAAGAAGAAATAATTGAATAATATATAACATAATTATTTTGTTAATATATGCTACTTTATATATAATTAATAAATTATATGATCAAAATACTATATAATACACATATAATGAGTATGTATTATTATATAATATATAATTATTATATTTATTTTATATATATATATATATATACACACACACAATATTTTCTTTTCTGACATTAGATTAACACATTTCCTTTTAAGGATGATATGATGGTGTGATAAACCAGAGTACCACTGTGTATAATTTTAAGATTGTGAGTACTATTGCAGATGTGTTAAGTCAGAAGAACTCATGGAGAAGCATGTTGAATCCTCTAGGTCTTCATAGGATTGCTCTGAGAACATATGTAGGTAGTGTTGGATTGACATGAAGATGGATGTGCATATAAGGATTTGTAGCTGTTGACCAACGATAACCTAAGATTGTTCACAAACAACAGCGACAAGGAGGGAAGGAAGAGGTGCCATAGAGTGCTTAGATCACTGTGTCCATTTGCAAATCTCTCCTCCAGATTTCAGTACGTTATAATACAAGTCACTTATATTAACCCTGTCTTTATAGGTTGGTATGCTTTTGCTGCCATCTCAAGGAAATAAAAAAATAGATAATAATTTGTGAAGTATTTCTGAATTTGTACACATTTCTCTAATCTACACAACCTTTTTTCTAAAGATATTGACAAATTGACTCATATTTCTTACTTTATGATTTCAACTAAACTCTAATATTTAACAATTTTCAGTCTTAAATCATAAATGTACATCTCCTCTTTCAATATTTTTGTGCTGTAATAAAGACACAGTAGTGCAGATTCTAGAATATGTCTTTTATTCAATGGCATCCACCTGTGAAAATGAAATCACACAAGCATTACCTTATTATTAGAAACTCGATTTTGAACACTTTGTAAACTATATAACATTGAAGGACATCGCATCATTTTTAGTGGTAAACTTTAAGAAAGCTAATCCCGTCAAATAATGCACAGACTGGGAATCAGGAAATTCTTTTGTTATACATGATGGCAAGAAATAACATGTAGCATAAAGGGAAAGTTTATAACCTGAAACACAATAGTTTGTAGCATGTGTTAGTTCAATACTAACTAAAACTCAAGATGCACATGTATTGTGCATCTGTGTATCTGAATTGGGGTCTAACATCCTTCACTTGTGGAGTCTTCCTTCCCAAGTAACTCACATCAATATTTGAATGTCAGTAATACCAAAGAAGTGCCTAATATAAAATCAGAATCACAGGCAGACAGAAAAGAGTAGCAAAATAGTCATAAGAGCATCAAAAGATTTTAAAATTATTTATTTACTTAGCTATATATTTATTTAATTATTTTGTGTGTGTGTGTGTGTGTGTGTAAAGACCACAACTATAAAATAATTTTTGTAAGGTGACTATTCCTTTCACAATGGTAATTCTAGGAATCAACTCCCGTTGTGAGGCTTGAGAAGTGGTCTCACATATTCAAGCATCCTGCTGCTTCAAAATTTCCAAGTAGGATACAATGTACATAGTTCTGTGCATGTATTCAACCAGAGATAGCAGAACCCTAGCTTCTTTCTTTTGTTTTCTTCCTTTATCCCTTTCTCTTTCCTTCTCTCCTCCCTCACTCCCTCCTTTTATTCTCCGTCTATGTCTGTCTTTCTTTTTTTATTTCCTTCTTTCTATGGTTTTTGTCTATCAATATTTTGTTTTTAGATTTTTTTACTATTTAATTTTTTTTCCAAAACAAAAACAAAACAAAACAGAAAAATCAACAAAAAACAAAGCAACAGCAACAATAGGAAAACTCAAACAAAAAGAATGAAGTAAAATGCGAAAATCAATCAGACAGAAAAAAAAAGCCGCGCAAGTGCGCGCACACACACACACACACACACACACACACTATAGAGTCTGTTTACTCTTGACTAACTACCCGTGACTATGAGGCCTGTCATAGAGTGTGTTTGATATTTCAGTGACAGTTCGTTGGAGATAACTGATTTTCCCTTTTCCAAGTTATCTTTTACAAATGAATTCCACCTAAGATTATGACTATTTGTTTACTTCTATTTCTTGCTTCTGGCATTTTGTTTGATTTGAACCTGTGCTGGGCTTATGTGCTTGCTTTCATTGTTTCTATGACTTCACATGTGAATCAGTCCTGTTTTGTGTAGAAGATGCTGTTTTTTTGGAGTCAACCATCATATCTGGATCTTAAGCTCTATCCACTCACCTCCTCTACTGCATATTCCCTGAGCTGGTAGATATGTGTTGGACAGAGACAACTGAGGTACATAGTTACTTTAATTATGTATGAGTTAAAGCATACCTGAACAAACCCACATTTTCCTGACATTCTTTTTGGTTCGCCCCAATCACCCTTGTTATTTCTTCTATCACGATTCATTAATTTTTGCCTCCAATTTAGAGCAATTTTCTTTTCTTAACTTCCATCTTCCTAAAGCCCTGCTATTGAAATATAGTAAAATATAGTATTATGATATTAGGTAAGGCAGATTTCCATGAGTGCTTTGGAAACCACCACATGCAATCATTCTTTATTAATGCTCCCTAATCCTTACTTAAGAACAAACACAGGCCCACTTTGTTCTTTTCCTGATTTTTTCTTTATAATTTTGTTTTGTATTTCCATGTGATTTTCAATTTTTTAAAATTATAATGCATCAAAATATTAATGCAGTATTATATTTATCATCCTAAATACAAATATTCATCAGTGTGTCTTTATGGGTCAGTCTGCTGAGGAACCAAGCAGAGATTATATCTGGATTTTTGAGCATTCTGAGAAGGGGCTCATGGAGTAAATTTCTCTGTCCTCAGCATAAGTAGGAAAGGTCTGTAAATAAAGAGATCCTTATAAATTAATGTCTACAATTTCGGTTCTCAAATTTTCTAAACCTTAGAGACCTTAATACAGTTCCTTCTTTTGTGTTGTCATCCAACCAGAAAATGATTCAATGCTATCTCATAAATGTAATTTTTCTACTGTTAAATATCATAATGTAATATTTAATCAACAGGATATCTAATATGTGTCCTCTGTCCTGTGGTGGTCATAACCCATAGGGTATGAACACTAATCTACATAGTGTTTCCACTGGGGATAACAGAAAAGAGGATTTGTATAAGTCAGCCTCAGAGAAAGTAACTCATGAACTTGATCAGAAAGTGTTTAGTAGTCAAAGCCTTAAGGAAGTATAGTGGTGACAAACATGGCAGACCTAAACCTGCTCAATGGGCTCCACAGGTTTTACTGAAGAGTCTGGAGAATCTAGCCGAGATATGAACATCTATATCTTTGTGACTGCTCATGATCCAATAAGCCCAGCACCTGGGCTACTGTGATCTTTGGGCAATCTCAGGAAGGAAGTGACACCCAGATTTCTGTTGGCACAAACATCTAAGAAGGAATTTTCTTGAGCAAGAAAATTTGCATATTTGCAAGAAGGGCCCTATCAGATCTCTGAGAAATGTTGAAAGATAAGAGAGACCCACTCCATGTCTGTCTCAGCAGAGCTGAGTGGTGTCTGCACCATGGCCTGGATTCCTCTCCTCTTCTTCCTCCTTCACTGCACAGGTTAGGAGAGTTATCTATAGACCCTGATGCCAGTTCAGGGAAATCAATTGAGAACAAGGTATATTATCCTCTATTATCTCCCCCCAGGAGATTATGTGTTTCTCTTTTACAGGGTCTTTCTCCCAACATGTGCTGACTCAGTCACCCACAGCCTCAGCCTCCCTGGGAGCCTCAGTCAAACTCACCTGCACCTTGAGTAGTGACTACAGCGCCAACACCATTGATTGGTACCAGCAACAGCCAGACAAGGCTCCTAAGTTTCTGATGTATGTCTATGATAATGGAAACTATGGCAAGGGAGATGGGATCCCTAATCGCTTCTCTGGCTCCAGCTCTGGGACTCATCGCTACTTAAGCATCTCCAACATTCAGTCTGAAGATGAAGCTGACTATTTCTGTGGTACAAATTATTACACTGGAGGAAAATATGGGTGAACACAGTGACTTAGAGAAATGAGGAAGCAGGACAGAAACTGTTATCTTCTCTTGCTACCAAGTCTAACCTATGGTTTTGAGTAGGAATATCTGAAGTTCTTAGGTATGACACTCATTGGATATTTTCCTCTTATTACTCAAGAGAATACAGTGTAAGTCTAGCAATTTATCTTGAGCTCCTTCTGCAAGAGGGGAAAGGCAGGGTTTGTATTGAGTGTACTCCTATGTAAAAGTAATGATTATATACAATCAAATCTCTTGTGTATAGAGCTGAGGCAGTGAGAACATTCTCCTTTGAAGTTGGAGAATTGGGATGAAAGCTCTTACCGTTACTCTCCAAAGTTCACAGTAATGTCTGTTCATTGTAAAAAGATGTTTTTTCTCTCATGATCTGTTTCTTTTTTCTTAACTCCAGCAAATTCCTAAGAAGGACAGTGCAATAACATTTATGAATCAGTGTGGTAGGGCCTCCTAGACTCGTTTATTTACTTAGACAAAATAATAGAAACAGCCACAATGGCTGAGCATTGTCTTTAAATGTACATGAACTTTTCTACATTGCTCCTGACACTCCTCTTACTTAGTAAGCTTTCCCAGATATTTTGAAGGAAGGATAAAATTACCACCATATGGTTTAGTCTCTGCTAGAATTCTCGCATATGACCTTTCTATATTTTCATTGAGGCCTCCATTTGTCTACACTGAGTCCATATTTAAAATCTCATGTTATGTTTAATGATGTGGGATTCCACTCTGTATGCTATAAATATCATTGGTTAATAAAGAAGTTGTTTTGGGCTTGTGATAGGGAAGAACAGAGCTAGGTGTGGAAAACTAAACTAAATCCTGGGAGAAGGGAGGCAGAGTCAGAGAGAAACTGTGGAGCCGACTGAGGAGACAGACATGCTGGAATCTTGCAGTAGGCCACGAGCCTCATGGTAAAATATAAAATAAAAGAGATGGGTTAATTCTTGATGTAAGAGCTATCTATCAATATGCTTAAGTAACTGACCAAACAGTGATTTAATTAATACAGTTTTTGTGTAGTTATTTCATGAGTCTGCTTGGCCGAAAAATGAACCAGCAGAGGGTGGCTGGGAACACACTAATAGCTTCTTAACAGCTTCAAATAACGAATGAAATTACAAGACAGCATGCAAGGAAGACAAAAACCAAACAGCAAATAAACAAGCAAGCAATTTCCACAAAATTCCCATTCAGGGAATGTATTCTGAGAATATCAGCTCATTATTCTTTTGAATAAGAGAACTCAAGAACAATGGCAATGGGTTTCTGATCCTACTGCACGTACTGGCTTTGTGGGAGCCTAGGCAGTTTGGATGCTCAACTTACTAGACCTGGATGGAGGTGGGGGTTCCTTGGACTTCCCAAAGGGCAGGGAACCCTGAGTGCTCCTCGGACTGAGGAGGGGGGGTACTTAATTGGGGGAGGGGGAGGGAAATGGGGGGCGGTGGCAGGGAAGAGACAGACATCTTTAATAAATAAATAAATTAAAAAAGGAGAAAATTTCAGAAAAAATAAAGATAGAAATTGAGTTTCTGGAAAAAAAAGATTTCAGTGAGATTCTAGAGGAATTATTCTTGTTTTCCTGGAGAAATCTCTAAAACCAACTTGTTGAGGAGAATCATACATCAGACCCTATGGGCTGCTAGGAGGTTCTGTTAGATCAAAAACCCTAAATAATCAGTCCTGCTTGGTGATAGGAGATTCTGATGGTTTTACCCACCTCTCAGTTCTTATTTAGAATGGCATAACTTTTCTCCCCTTTTGGTTATTTCTTTACATGGTGACCAGAGCCCAAAGCCTGCCTTTTTCTTGTATTTTTTGTTTCTTCACTATTCCCCAAAGCTCACCTCCTTATAACATGACTGATTATATACTGTATTAGTTACTTTTCTATTCCTTTGATAAAACCCCAATGACAAAGACAACTCATAGAAAGAAGAGTTCATAGGAAAATTATGGTTCCAAAGGGATAATTATGTGGGATTCCCCTCTGTATGCTGTGAATACCACTGAATAATAAAGAAACTGCCATGGCCTGTGATAGGGCAAAAGAGTAGAGCTAATTTAGTAGAACTAAACTGAATACTGGGAGAAAGAAGGTGGATAAGAGAGACACCATGGAGCCACCCGAGGGGAAAGATGCGAGCTGAGCTGGAACCTTGCTAGTAGGCCACAAGCCTCATAGAAAAATATATAACATAATAGAAATGGGTCAATTACATATGTAAGAGTTTGCTAGAAAAATGCCATAGTGATTGGCCAAGCCTTAATTTAATTAATAGAGTTTATATAATACAGTGTCATTATATCAGGAGTCTGTGCATCTGGGAAGTGAATAAGCAGTCTTTTACAACAGGATAAGGCAGTCACAGGCAAGGAATAGGATCAGAAATTGAGGGCTCACATCTCAAATATCAAGTTAAAGATGAGTGTGGTACAGGTTTTGAAAGGTCAAAGCTTACCTCAAATGACTTGGTAGTCCACAACAACACACTTCCTAATCTTATCTAAATAGCACCACTAACTTTGGGCCAAGTGGTCCAATGCCAAAACCTACGGGAACATTCTCACTCAAACTACCACCCTCACCATGCAATGAAACTCCATGCCGACTTATCTTAAACAGAAATGTCTTCTTTTGTTTCCCATCTTTTTACTTCTACTCTGGGCAGCTGCGAAGCATGCCTTTTCTCAATTTGCTGAACTTTTTTTTTAAGCTCTGATGAACCTGTTCTCAAGCTTCAAATACATTTAGGAGGTAGAAGGAGATTAGAGCAAGAAAGGAAGAGGGAAAGGCAAAGAAAAGGCAGAAGTGGAGAAGAAGAGGGACAGAGTGACAAAGACAGGGGGAGGGAAGAGAAGTGAGGGAGAGATGGAGAAGAGAGGGATAGAGCCAGACAGAGGGAATGCTCTGCATAAAATTTTTGACTGCATCTGATGTCATGCAATAGGTTAACTAAGTAATCGCCAACAGCAAAAGCTAGGAAATACAGGACACAGATGAGGAACTGACTACACCAAAGTGAAAATGGCGATCTCTTTACATTATAACAGTATATATCCATGAAGTATTAAGGTAGAAGCATTAGGTCATCATCATCATCATCACACACACACACTTGAGACTGAACAGCAGCGGTCTGTGTTCTTTCTAAATAGGCTTTCCCATACAAGATGCCTTATTGCTAACAGAATGTCCTGTATGCTTTTCTTCAAAAAATCTTTTCTTTCTTAACCAAATTCAACCTCAAACCTACCTAAAGCCAAGAGCAGGCAAAGAAATTCTAAAACTGATCTGGAATTTTTACAAGTAGCTCAAAATTTGCTTATTATTCTGTTCTCTCTAAATGCTCATGAGATTCTCAGCCTCTGGGGAAAATAATACAAGTGCCCATTTGGAATGACTATTTTGGGATGACCATGATCACCAAAACTCTTTTCTTACGACATCCAGATTTAAAGACCAGATTGGAGCTCTAATGTGTAGAACTGGCACACAGGAATAGGGGTTGATGTTCATGAGACACTGCTCTCTCTCTCTGGGCTGCACATAGAATGAAAGGCTTGGGAGAGATTATGTGTGATCTGAATGGCCTCATGATCCAGAAGTCTGGGATGTTTAATGTCATCCTTAAACCAGTTAAAATGTTGGTGTTAAAGAAACTAGGAATCTACTAGTTCTTCCATATCAGGTACTAGGTAGTTTGTGGTGTAAGATTCAGTAATGGTTTGTATTTAATTTTCTTAGAAGACTCTTGTTCAAAGTGGATTGATATCATCCACTTGTTTATACAAGCATTTTCCCCATATAGAAAAGGGGCCAAAAACGACTGCATGGCCTGAGAAGTACTGAGCCCTGAATCCAGAAAGACAAAGGCCTTGAATAGGAGCTATGTCCTTCCTGGAGAGAATCAAGAGAGAGAGCCCCAATTCTTCAAGCCCAACATATTTCCAAGAAGAAGTAAACTGTTTTTAGAAGCAGAACAGACAGAATCTACTGGGATAATTAAAGTAAATGATATTACAAATCAGAATGTGGTTAATGAACATAAGCCAAGTTAAACATTGTATTTGCTGTAATCAAGAGAAAGGAAGGATTGCTACAGTGGAGTAGATTAGAAGAAGTTGTTAATATTTTCCCTCATTCTAAGACATATATTGTTATCATGTATCTCCACCATGTGTAATAGGCATTTAATAGCTTTTCCTCTAGATTTTCATCATTTATTATTTCATTTATATATGAATATATGCATATATTGAAACAATGTCTCATAATGTGGACCAGGCTGACCTCAAAAACACACTGACCTAATACTAAGGTGCTGTGATTAGAGGCATAAATTATTTCTATTTTAAATGCATATTTTAAATTTTTTGATTTTTGATGTGATTATAATTTCAAAATATCCTCCTTCCCTTTCATCCCTTTAACCCTCCCAGATACCCTTCTTTGTTCTTTTTCATATTCATTGACTCTTTTTCTACTAAATACTATTATACTCATATATATGTATGTATGTATGTGTATGTATATATGTATGCAGATTCATATGTATGTAAGAATATGTGAATATAGATATACCTAAGTGTGGATATTTATATTCATTAATGTATATGTATTCCTAAATATGGCAAGCTCAGTTTGAAGAATTTTAATTGTATGATTGTTTTCATGGCTGATCATTTGTATCGAATAAACAATTGATGTGCTCTTTCCTGTGGAACACTATTGTTTGCTTAGGAATGAGAAGTTTTTATTAGGGTTGAGGTGTCCTGGGCTCTCCCTACTCACTGTGGCATGACCATTCCTGTCCTCCTTGTTTAGCTTATGTTTAGGCAAGATCAAAGTTAACAGTGTAAAGACCTTCTAGCCTGCAGCAGATGTGACAAGACTACAGTCTCTGTCTTTAAATCCCCCTCCCTCTGTTGTCTTTCCCAGGCAGGGGCCTATTCTAGAGGACTCATTGGACTCTTCATTCTTTTAATAAATTTGGTGATTTGTAACTTTCCTCCATGAACTATTTCAGAAACAAATAATAGAGTATAGCTAAATAAATTTATAACCAAAGTAATTGATTAACCGATTAAAGTAGTTCTAGACTTTATAAAAAATACACTTCAGAATGAAGGGAAGATTTGTTACTATGCTCTTTCAGTATATTTACACAATACAGTAGATTTATAGTTATAGCAGAGTTTATGAATTCGAACTACTTATAAGTAATATTATTTTGAGAGACTTGTATAATTGTAAAGTATTTTGGGTGGTTGGAGAGAAGGTTCAGTGTTTAAGAACACAGACTAATCTTAGAGTAGATTCAAATTCATCGCGTGGATTAATGTAGGGTGGGTTATTACTGCCTTCAGTTTCAGCTCCTGTGACTCCAACAGCCCTGGCCTCTGTGTGTGTGTCTTTCACATGCACACATAATTTATAATAAAAATAGATCAACAGGCCAAAAGATCTGAAACTTTTTTCATGAATGTATAATCTGGGAATAAAAATTTATTACTGAAAATTTATTTATTTATTTACTCATTTATATTTTAATTTATTTATATTTATTACTGGAAGTAAGTATCCACAGTCCAGTAGGGGGCACTGTGTACTTCTCAGAAACTGACTAGAACTGAAACTGACTACTAACTCGAATTTAATCTCCTGGGACAATTTCACACCCAGAATTAGAGGTTACAGTACAGCAGGTGTTTCCCCAGAGCTGCTACAACCTCCCAGTGAGTGGAATTGTGCCCTGGGCTGAAGAGATGTAATTTAGTGGTGATGGTGTTAGTAAAAGACATACTGCAGCAAGTGACCATTTCCCAAATACCCTGAAAATCCCAGAGACCAGCAGCAATCTGTGGATCCTGGGATCTCTTGAGATTTAAAGCAGGACCTGGACAACTGACTCATCCCTCTGTTTTGTCTCCATCTCTGTCAAGTTTCTTTTTTTTAATATTTATTTATTTATTATGTATACGATATTCTGTCTGTGTGTTTGCGTGAAGGCCAGAAGAGGGCGCCAGACCGCATTACATATGGTTGTGAGCCACCATGTGGTTGCTGGGAATTGAACTCAGGACCTTTGGAAGAGCAGGCAATGCTCTTAATCACTGAGCCATCTCTCCAGCCCCAAACAATTTTTTTTTGTTTTGGTTTTCGACGGGGTTTGTCTGGTTTTGGAGCCTGTCCTGGAACTAGCTCTTGTAAACCAGGCTGGTCTCGAACTCACAGAGATCCGCCTGCCTCTGCCTGCCAAGTGCTGGGATTAAAGGTGTGTGCCACCACCGCCTGGCTCTCAAGTTTCATGGAGATTAAAAGAATCTGTCTTTGGAATGACCCTCTCATTTTTTGCTTCATTCTGAAATGTAATAACTATTTCTTTCAGAGTCTCCTCCACTAGCTGTACTGATACTGAGGAATGAGGGTTTCTAGCAGTTACTGTTTGTCTGTTTCCACACTGGTTCCAGATGTAACCTGGCCAAGCCTCTAGGCTCTGATTCACCTAATAATTAACAGGTGCTCACACTCTCCTGTCACTTTTACATTAAATAGAATCTTGTTCTGGGCTTTCGGATTACAAGTCTGAAGTCAGTGCTGAAGGCTACTGCACGACAGTGGTGCTCAGCACAGTGAGGAATAGATGGAGAAGCAAGACAAATGCACATTTGCCTGAGCCTGAGTATAAGCCCTGTCCTGTGATAGTGGGATTCCATGACCAGGCACTGTTGCCATCAATATATTATGTCTCCACAGACAGGAAGGTGAAGGGAAGTATCTTCCTTCATTTGATTTCTAACTAGGAAAAAAAGTGGAGATATTTGTCAACTGTTGTGATAGACAATAAAATCATAAAACAAGAAGTAAAATATTTTAACCCTCCCATAGATGTGTTTGCTTGTATGAGTCCATAGGTCTCCAGCATGAAGCATTCTCTGGAATGTTCTTTCTGTAAATAGATCAAAGTGGAATTACAGTCCATTCATATTTTATAACTATTGCTATATTATCTTTCATTTGAAAAAATAAAATTCATTGTATAGTTTCTAAAAGCTATGAAATTTTATATTGTAATTTTACTATGTACTGACATTATAGTAACATATATCATATGTAAATAACATATACTTTTATAATTGACATATTAGTGTCACAAGGATATGTGCTCAACTATGTTCATAGCAGCTTTGTTTGTCATAGTAGCACCTTAAAACAACCTAAATGCCCCTCAACCGAAGAATGGATAAGGAAAACACAATGGAGTACTACAAAGCAGAAAAAAATAACGACATCTTGAATTTTGCAAGAAAATGGATGGAGCTAGATAACATTATTTTGAGTGATATAAAACAAACACAGAAAGAGAATTATTACATGTACTCACTCATAGATGGTTTTTAAATATAAAGCAAAGAAAAGCAGCCTACAAACCACAATACCAGTGAACGTAGACAACAATCAGGACACCAAAAGAGACTTACATAGATCTAATCTACATGGGAAGTAAGTAGAAAGTAGAAAAAGACAAGATTTTCTGAGTGAATTGGGAGTGTGAGGACCTTGGGCAAGGATTGATAGGGAAAGGGAGAGCCTTGGAGGGAAGCAGAAAAATGTAGAGCTCAATAAAAATAAATAAAAAGGAAAAAATAATCGACATATTGTATAATATAATTATTGTATTAATATGTTGTTTTATATATAACTAATATATTATATTATCAATATACCATATAGTACATGTACAATTAATATATATTATGTTACATAATATATAATTATATATATTATATATATATATATATATATATACACACACACACACACAATAATTCCTTTTCTGACATTAGGTTAACACATTTCCTCTTAGGAATGAAATGATGGTGTGATAAATCAGTTACCACTGCGAATAATCACATTCTAAGATTGTGAGTACTATTGCAGAGTTGTTAAGTCAGAAGAGCTCATGTAGAAGCATAGTGAATCCCCTAGGTCTTCATAGGATGGCTCTGAGAACATATGGAGGTAGTGTTGGATTGACATGAATATGGATGTGCATATAAAGATTTGTAGCTGTTGACCAATGATAACCTAAGATTGTTCACAAACAACAGGGACAAGAAAGGAAGGACGAGGTGCCATAGTGTGCTAAGCTCACTTTGTTCATTTGCACATCTCTCCTCCAGAAATCAGTATGTGATAATACAAGTCACTTATATTAACCCTTTCTTTATATGTTGGTATGATGTTGCTGCCATCTCAAGGAAATAACAAGCAAGACAATAATTTGTAAAGTATTTCTGAATTTGTGTACATTTCTTTAATCTTCACTCCCATTTTCCCCTAAAGATATGGCCAAATTGACTCATATTTCTTGATTTATGATTGCAACTAAACCCCAATGTTAAACAATTTTCAGTCTTAAATCATAAATACATGTCTCCTCTTTCAATACTTTAGTACTGTGATAAAGACACAGTAGAGCAGCTTCTAGAAGATGCCTTTTATTCAATGGCATCCATCTGTGAGGGTGAGATCACACAAGCATTACCTTGTTATTAGAAACTCAATTTTGAACACTTTGTGAACTACATGACACTGAAGGACATGCTTGTCATTTTCAGGGGGAAACCTTAAGAGAGCTAATCCTGTCATATAAAATACAGGCTTCAAGTCAGAAAATTCTTTTGTTATACATGATGGCAAGAAATAAAACATAGAAGAAAAAGGAAAAGTTTTTAACCTGAACCAATAGTTTGTTGCCTGTGTTAGTCAGTACTTTCTAAAACTCAAGATGCACATGGATCCTGTATCTGCGGGTGTGAATTGTGGTCTAGAATCTTTCACTTGTGGAGTCTTCCTTCCCAAGTAACTCACATCAATATTTGAATGTCAGTGATACCAAAGAAGTGCCTAATATAAAATCAAAACCACAGGCAGGCAGAAAAGAGTAGCAAATTGTCATGAAAGCATCAAAAGGTTTAAAAATTATTTACTCCGCTACATATTTATTTAATTATTTTATGTGTGTATGTGTGTGTCTGTGTGTGTGTGTAAAGACCACACCTATACAACAACTTTTGTAAGGTGACTCATTCCTTTCACAATGGTAATTCTAGGAATCAGGTCCCATTGTGAGGCTTGAGATGTGGTCTCACATACTCAAGCATCCTGCTCTTTCAAAAGTTCTACATAGGATACAATGTACATAATTCTGTACATGTATTCAACCAGAGATAACAGAACCCTAGCTTCATTCTTTTGTTTCCTTCCTTTCTCCCTTTTTCCCTCCTTCTCTCCTTTCCTCCCTCACTTCCTCCTTTCATTCTTTCTATCTCACTGTCTTTCTTTTTATATTTCTTTCTTCCTATTGTTTTGGTTAGTAATATTTTCTTCAGATTATTTAACTTTTTAATTTTTTCAAACAATATATTTTGATCATATTGTTTCCCTTCACCCAATTCTTCCTAGTTCCTTCCAGCTCTCTCCCATCTAACTTCCTTTCAAGTAAAACAGTACGAAACAAAACAAAACAGAAAAATCACCAAAAAAAAAACAACAAAGCAACAACAACATAGGAAACATCAAACAAAAAGAATGGACGAAGTAAAATGGGAAAATCAATCAGACAAAATAAAACAAAATAAAAACCGTATACACACACACACACACACACACACACACCATAGAGTCCCTTTACTATTGACTAACTACCTCTGACTTTGAAGCCTGCCCTGGAGTGTATTTGATATGTAAATGACAGTTCATTGGAGATAACTGATTTTCCCTTTTCCAAGTTATAGGTTACAAATAAATTCCAGCTAAGGTTATGACTATTTGTTTACTTCTGTTTTTTGGTTCTGGCATTTTCTCTGATTTGAACCTGTGCAGGGCTTACATGCTTGTTTTCATGGTTTCTATGACTTCACATGTGAATCAGCCCTGTTGTGTGTGGAAGATGCTGTTTCCTTGGAGTCATCCATCATATCTGCATCTTAAGCTCTATGTACCCACCTCTTCTCCTCCGTATTCCCTGATTCCCTGAGCCTGGTGGATATGTGTTGGACAGAGACAACTAAGGTAATATAGTCACGTTAACCATGTATGAGTTAAATCATACCTGAACAAACCCACATGTTCCTGACATTCCTCTTGCTTTTCCCTAACCGCGTCTGTTATTTCTTCTATCGTGATTCATTAATTCTTTCCTCAATTTAGAGCAACTCCCTTTTCTAATCATCCATGCTCCTAAAGCCCTGCCAGTTAAATATAGTATTGTGATATTAGATAAGTAGTAGGTGTGATATTAGTAAATTAGTAGCATTTGTGCTTTAGAAACCATCATTCTTTATCAATACTCTCTAATGCTTTTTTAAGGACAAACACGGGCCCACTTTGTTCTTTCCCCGAATTTTTCTTTATATTTTGGTTTGTATTTTCATGTAATGTTAATTTTTTAATTTATAATGCATCAAAAGAGTCATGCTGTATATTATTTCTCATCCTAAATACTAATATTCATCAGTGTGTTTCTATGGGTTAGTCTGCTAAGGATCCAAGCAGAGAGATTAAGTCTGGATTCTTGAGCATTCTGAACAAGGGCTCATGGAGTAAATTTCTCTGCCCTCATCATAAGTAGGAAAGGCCCGTGAATAAAGAGATCCTTATAAATTAATGTTTACAACTTTGGTTCTCGAATTTTCTAGCACTTTGAGGCCTTAATCTAGTTTCTTCTTTGTGTTGTCACCCAAACAGAAAATTATTCATGGCTATCTCATAAGTGTAATTTTTCTACTATTAAATATAATAATGTAATATTTAATCAACAGATTATCTGATATCTGTCCTCTGTCCTGTGGTAGTCATAACCCATAGTGTATGAACACTGATATACATAGTGTTTCCACTGGAGAGAAAACAAAAGAGAAGATGTAAAAGTCTGCCTCAGAGAAGGTAACTCCTGAACTTGATCAGAAAGTGCTTAGTAGTCAAAGCCTTAAGGAAGTATAGTGGTGACAAACATGACAGACCTAAACCTGAACAGTGGGTTCCACAGGTTTCACTGAAGGATCTGGAGAATCTAGCTGAGATAAGAACATTCTCTCTTTGTGACTGTTCATGATCTAATAGGCCCAGCAATGGGGGTACTGTGATCTCTTGGGCAACATCAGCAAGGAAGTGACACCCAGACTTTTGATGGCACAAATACCTAAGAAAGAATTTTCTTGAGCATGAAAATTTGCATATTTGCAAGATGGGCCCTCTCAGATCTCTGAAAAATGTTGAAGGATAAGAGAGACCACACCATGTCTGTCTCAGCAGAGCTCAGTCGTGTCTGCACCATGGCCTGGATTCCTCTCTTCTTCTTCCTCCTTCACTGTACAGGTGAGAAGAGACATCTAGACGCCGAGGCCAGTTCAGGGAAACCAACTGACAACAAGGTATATTCTCCCCTCTTCTCTCACCCCAGGAGATAATGTGTTTCTCTTTTACAGGGTCTTTCTCCCAACCTGTGCTGACTCAGTCACCCACAGCCTCAGCCTCCCTGGGAGCCTCAGTCAAACTCACCTGCACCTTGAGTAGTGACTACAGCTCCTACACCATTAGATGGTACCAGCAGCAGCCAGACAAGGCTCCTAAGTATCTGATGTATGTTAACAGTAATGGAAACCATGGCAAGGCAGATGGGATCCCTGATCGCTTCTCTGGTTCCAGTTCTGGAGCTCATCGCTACTTAAGCATCTCCAACATTCAGCCTGATGATGAAGCAGACTATTTCTGTGGTACATATGGTAACAGTGTGTATACACTGTGACCAGTACAAATGAGGAAGCAGGGCAAGAACTATTTTCTTCATATTATTTCCTTAAGAAAATGGTTTGATAACAGAGCCAAGAATGAGGCACTTTTAGATATGACCAGTCTTTACAGACTAATAATGAACAGCTAGCTGACAGGATTAATACCATCAAAAATCAAAAGTTACCTGAAAAAAAATACCATTGAAAAGGATAACATTAATTTGACAGACAAAATTGAATCCATGTTTAAGAGTACTGAGAAATTATCTTAAAGAATACATACTGTTGAATTTGACAATCAAAATATGTTAAAAAGTTATGATAGGATAGTGGAGAGAGTATCTCTCCAGGATGGTAATCTGCACACTATCCAAATGAGAAGGGGAGCAGAGAAAAATGTACAGCTGAATAAAGAAAGAATAGGACATCTGAGAAGGGCGTGTATGCAAGGGTTTCCTAGGAATAACATCTTCTCTGGGAATGGCATGAATAGGAGGACTCAGCATTCAGGTATATGCAAAAGGTGTAGCATAGGCAGGCTTTTGACCAAAAGGCAGACGAGGCAACCTGATAATATCTGGAAACTCCTTTGGGGGGAACTCTTGCAGGCTCACAAGCCAAAAGTGGTCCAATCATTCCCAATAACTGTGGAGGACATGTCTCACCAGGAAAATCTAAAAATCCAGAACCTTCTGTAAAAGATCATACTGTTCTGAATGATGGAATAATTATGGAGGATAAATCAAAAATTTCAATAGGAAATAGGAAACACTTATTCTTGCAGACATCTACCAAAAGCGTTTACATGGCATTGTAATTGTGGGTTTGTTAGACATGGGTGCGGATGTGAGTATCCTTGCTCCAGAGTTGTGGCTTCCAAATTGGCCTCCTCAAGAGGCAGATGTTCAGTTCCTAAGAACTTGAACCCTATCTCAAATGAAACAAAGAATAAGATGGTTTGAATGCATAGGTCTAGAAGGACAGACAGGAAGGCTGAGGCTGTATGTGTCTAATATTGCAGTAAATTTATGGGGTTGTGACCTGCTGCAGCAATGAAATATGCAGATTAACATTCCTGCCATATCTAAAACTCATAATACTGGGAAGGATACTATAAGGTACTATACACAAAGGTCACTAGCCATTCTGGCTATACAAGAACACAAAGCAACTAGGAAACCTTTAGAGGTATCAATGTTGCTACCTCTAAAATGGTTTAAACAATGGCTGTTAACAGAAAATAAACAACAGGCTTTAGAACAGCTGGTAGAGGAGCAATTAGATGCTCACCATATTGAAGAGTCTACCAGCCCTTGGAATTCTCCTGTATTTGTTATTTAAAAAAGAAATCTGGTAAATGGAGAATGATGACAGATCTCAGAGCTGTCAACAAGGTAATTCAACCTTTGAGCCTTCTACAATCTGGAATTACTCTGCCTTATATATTACCAAAAGAAAGGCCTTTTATAGTTATTCATTTAAAAGATTATTTCTTTATTCATCTTTACAAGAAAAGGACAGAGAAAAATGTCACTTCACAGTGGCTACTTATAATAATTCTCAAACTATTAGGAAATACCAATGGACCATCCTTCCACAGGGAATGTTCAATAACACCACCCTATGCCAATACTTTGTAAGTCAGCCATTGGAAATAATATATAAAAATTTCATAAATCTATGATTTACCATTAAATCAATGACATTTTGCTATCTGATTCAAGTGCAGATATTTTAGAAAGAATGTTTCAAGAAGTAAAGAAAGTTTAGCCAAAATAGGGATTACAAATTGCTCCTGAAAAAATACAGAGTAGAGATTCTGTCAATTACCTAGATTATAAAATAGGTTTACAGAAAATTAGAACACAAAAGGCAAAATTAGGAGAGATTATTGCAAACACTAACTTTTAAAGATTGTTAGGAGACATTTCCAGTATACAACTAGCTGTTGGGATAATATCTAATTGAATAGTTGTTTAAACAAAACTTTAGATGGTAACAGAGACTTAAATAGTCCCAGAGAATTAACAACTGAAGCAGAAAAGGAATTAATTGTTGTTGAAGAAAAATTACAGGAGGTACCTGTGGACTGGGTGAATCCAAATCTTGCTTGCAATTTAGTCACATTGCCTTCCAGATTTTATCTTACAGAAATTTCAATACAAAAGGAAAATAGCATCTTAGATTGGATATTTGTATCACAGAAACCAAGTAAAAATTTAAGAACTAATGTGGAAAATCTCTGAATTAATTATAGGAGTTAAATTGAGACTTCCTCAACTAGCAAGGATAGACAGAACAGAGAGTATAGTGCCTTTTAATTCTGGTGAAATTAAAAAAAAACATGTGAAGACACTGAACCTTGGCAAAATACCTGTGCTAATTTTTTAGGAGAGATTAATAGAAATTATCCCAAAACTTATAGGATTAACCTTATAAAGAGAACTACTTGGATCCTTTCCCACATATTATGAGAAACACCAATAACTAGAGCCCATTTATTCTATACTTATACAAACAGATCAGGAAAGACAGGTTACAAATCAAAAGATTTAAGGAACATGGAATGGAGCCCCAATAATGCTGTTAAAAGGCAGAATTATATGCTATTTTAATGGTACTAAGGGATTTTAAAGAACCTCTTAATATAGTTACTGATTTACAATATGCAGAAAGAGTTGTCTTGCATATTGAAAGTGCTGAATTTATACCAGATGATACATAATTGACTTTATTATTTATCCAGGGGCAATATATAATCAGGAATAGGCTCTGTAACATACACATAACATTATCCAATCCCATAGAGGTCTGCTAGGCAGGTGATAAAGAAATTCACTGATTATTGATTGGAAATGTATTGAAGACCTCAGAATTTTGTAGGAGATATCATGTCACTAGCAAAGGTTTAACGAAAGAATTTTCTATTACATGGCAACATGCTAAGGAGATTATAAAGGAATACCATACTTGTTCTTTCTATAACCAAATACCACTACCTGTGGGGAGTACCACAAAGGATACTCAAAGGAATGAAACCTGACAGATGGGTGTGTTCCACTATGCAGAATTTGGAAAATTAAAATATGTACACCTCACCATTGACACTTATTTAGGTTTTCAATAGGCAACTGCTTTGAATTTAGAAAAGGCTGATTTAGTAATCACTCCATTATTAAAAGTTATGGCCATCATGGGTATACCTGCACAAATCAAGACAGATAATGGTCCAGCATATGTCTCTTAGAAAATGAAATAGTTTTTGCTTGTTATAATATAAAAAATTTCACAGGTATACCACATAATCCTATATGTCAGGGAGTTATAGAACGATCAAATCAAACTCTAAAAGATAAGTTAAACAAACAGAAAATGGTGGAAAATAACTTCAGAAGTGATTGCATAATGCTTTATTGAACTTGAATTTTCTTAATGCTAACAAAAATGGAACAACAGTAGCAGAGAGACATTGGATAATAGAAAACTTTTCTGAATTTAATCAGCCAGTATATTTCAAGGATGTGTCAACCTCACTATGGAAGCAAGGAGATGTGCTACATTGGCGAAGGGATTTTGCTCTTGTTTCAACAGGAGAAAAAATGTTATGGGTACCATAAAAATTAATAAAGATTCAGTTTGAAAAATAGAAATCTCAAGAGAAATGACAGCTCATCCACAGAGGTGACAACCATACAGGTGGTAAGGAAACCATATAGGTTTGGGGCGGGGTTCTGCTCTTGTTATTACAGAAAATACACATCTTCAAAACTCAAGAGACCCTGGATGTGTCAATGTTGACAGAGAAAAATAACTATCTAATAAAGATCTTTAAGAAAAAGGAATATGACTTATAAAGATAGGTGATCGAAACATATATGAATATATAGAGTTCACTTTGGTGTTGGACAACGAATGACTCTTTCTCTAAATCCAAGTATGTTGTCAAAATAAAAATTCAGAGTTTCTGTTTCACATCAGGAGCTTTGGTATGGGACAGAAAGCAAAAAGGAATTAAAAAAAATTTACTTTTCTTTATACATATTTTTGACTCTATCATACCTTTCATTGAATATATGTTTGTATAAATAATATTTAAGTTTTTCACAACGAACAATGAATTTTTCTGCAGTAATCTTTGAAGTTTTCCATAAGATGATAGGACCCCACAACAACTCCTCCTGGTTGATATGATGTCATGATGCTGATAGTACTACTATAAGTCCTGGTTTTGGGTACTAGCTGCTCTAGATGGTTCCAACTTGGGTAGCTGAAATGGTGTACTTTTTTTTTTTACAATGTTTTGGCCAAAACTCCAAATAGGAACCTCAGAAAACCCTACTGAATACTCAGAGACTATTTGTAATTATACCAGGTGGTAATCTTGGAACTTAACCATCACTTTACTTTCACAAGATACCATAGAAATAACATTGCCCCCATGACAGTGGAAGAAATTCTATAAGATGACATCCACTGTCTCAACAAAATTTGTCCTAGGTTTAGGGACATCATTTAGGGGTTGATTTTAATTGTTATAGGGTTTGGGGTTGGGGAAAGTTATGTAAACTCAGTAATCTTATTGGGAAAAAAAAGGGAAACTGAATAGGATAATACACTAGTGTGAGCTTATTCACACTAATAATAATAGTGGATAATGGAGTGAAAACTTGTGAACTATTATATATAGGCAATTTACATTGGTTTAGATTCATGTATATTGATACAAACTAAAATTATATTGAATATGTTCCTATTTTGTCTACAACATTTGTATACTTAGGCAAAGTTATTTTTTAACATTGTATGTATGCATAATTAAGATATTTTGTATATTGATATGATTTTAGTATTGCAATATATATTTCAACCTCTGATCAAGATATATATATATATATATATATATATACACATTGTTTACATTTTGAGGCCGTTGTCCTCATTTGTTGCACAGTTGTTTAAAGATTGTTTAATATTCTAATATGAAGTCTTAGTGTTTTAGTTATATAAATATTAAGAATTATAGGTCAGTAGTCATCCATATTTGTCACACTTACAGTTAGACTAATAGATTCTTTAGATACATAGAGATCATATTCTGCATAGATACATAATCTTCAACTGCTTCAAAAAGACATAAAATATGGAATGCATTTAAATAACCCATGGTTCTGTTGATGTGAGACACAGTTGCTCCTGGCAACATTGATCAATTCCCGAGAGAATGTTGAGCACCGAAGACATTATACTTGTAGTTTGTTTTCTTCTTGTCAAAACTGTCCTTTGGGCAAGGAACTGGCCATGCATCAACCACTGACAAAGCGCACAATGTCTGGACAGGATACACAGGATATAAGAAAAAAACTACCAAACATTGCCAAGACAGGGTAATATGGATTTGAAAACTTTTCTGCCTCTGAAAATGGTCTCTCAGTTACTCTAGGTGTTAGCCAAAGTTGGTTGCTCCAACACTGCAAATGAGACTTTGGGTGATTGCCTAGGTAGCCAGTTGTCGCTATCATTTCTTGCACATTTTGGAAGTTGCTTGATTGCTCTTCCTGCTTACTCAAGTAATATTATTTTCCTTCTTTGGTCTTAGATGGGGTTGAAGACTAGATAGTTGTAGTTATTTTTCTCTCACAACTTGGCCAAGTTAATTATAATACAAGACTTAAACTCCTTATGATAGGATAAATATTGAGACATTTATCACGTTTCTTATTTGATATTGTTTATGATGGTTGTAATTCTTATTTTTGTACCTGACATTTGTTCTTATTGTATATAATTTTATAGCAGGCTTAAAACTCTTCTATTTAAACAAAAGCGGGAGGTTTTATAGGAATCCCCCAGCCAGTAGCCTTTAAGTTGCCCACCCACTTGTATGTCGCCTCTTATTTTATATATGTCAATGTAAAGTGTGGGTCTGGCCTCTCTTGTGGTGGCATAATGTGGTTATTTTGCCCATTCATGAGGAGGATTGTCTCTGTGAGTCTACCCCTAAATAAATAACCCTTCATCATATGCAATTCTCAGAGTTGGATTTTTTTTTGCATTTTTCTTCAGACTGACACACAGGAAGAGGAGTATATGTTCATGAAACACTGATCTCTCATAAAACTGAGACTGCAGAGAGGATGGAAGGCCTATTAGAGGATCAGTGTGTGCTGTAGGACCTCATGAAGCAGGGAACTGGGATGTCATCACCACGGAGTGTACAATTTTCTTCCTGATCCTCCTTAATCACCACACAAGTCACCAGTTTGCTAGTGTAAAGCTGTCCTCATTCTAAATCATCCATTAATCCATTAATCTTTAATGTTGGCATTAAAGAAGCAAAGATTCCACTAGTGTCTTCCATATCAGCTACTGGGAAGTTTGTTGGGTAAGACTCAGTAATTGTTTGCATTTAATTTTCTTAAAAGACTTTTGTTCAAAATGGATTGAGATCATTCACTTGTTTATATAGATTATTTTCCCCCATATAAGCACAGAGGCCAAAAATGACTTCTTGGGCTGAAAAGTACTGAGACCTGGATCTGGAAGAGGCAAAGGCCTTGGGAAGGATCTATTTTCTTCTTGGAGAGAATCAAGAGAGAGAGCCATCAATTCCTCAAGCTAAGCATCTTTGTAAAGACCATGAAAATTTTATTTCTTTCTTGACCCAGGAGTGGTTCAGTAGTTGACTGTTCAGTTTCCATGAGTTTGTAGGCTTTCTGGGGGTAGAATTATTGTTGAATTCTAACTTTATTCCATGGTGATCTGATAATATACAGGAGGTTATTACAATTTCTTTGTTTCTGTGGATGTTTGCTTTGTTACTGAATATGTGATCAATTTTCGAGAATGTTCCATGACATGATGTGTAGAAGGTATATTCTTTTCTATTTGGGTGGAATGTTCTGTAGATATCTGTTAAGTCTGTTTGGTTTTTTACATCTGTTAGTTCTCTTATTTCTCTGTTAAGTTTCTGTCTGGTTGACCTGTCCATTGGTGAGAGAGGAGTGTTGAAATCTCCTACCATTAGAGTGTGGGATTTGATGTGTGCTTTGAGTTCTAGTAAAGTTTCTTTTACATATGTGTGTGCTTTTATACTAGGGGCATAGATATTCATGATTGAGACTTCCTCCTGATGAATTATTTCTGTTATGAGTATGGTGTCCTTCTTCATCTCTTCTGATTGATTTTAGATTGAAATCAATTTTGTTAGATATTAGTATAGCAACACCCACTTGTTTCTTAGGTTCATTTAATTGGAAAACTTTTTTCCCAACCCTTTACTCTGAGGTAGTGTTTGTATTTTAGGTTTGAGGTGTGTTTCTTTTAAACAGCAGAATGTTGGATCCTGATTTCCTATCCATTCTCTTAACCTGTGCCTTTTCATAGGTGAACTGAGTCCATTGATATTAAATGATATTATGACCAGTGGTTGTTAGCTCTGCTTATTTATTTATTTTTTGGTGGCAGAGTTTGTGTGTTTCCTTCTTTGAGTTGTGCTGGTGGAGCATTGTCAGATGTCTGCGTTATTATGGGTGTTGTTGGCTTCATTGGTTTCTGGTTTTCCTTCTAGTACTTTCTTTAAGGCTGGGTTTGTGGTTATGTATTGTTTAAATATGTTTTTGTCCTGGAATATATTGTTTTCTCCAAGGATGGTGAATGCAAGCTTTGCTGGGTATAGTAGTCTGGACTTGCATCCATAGTCTCTTAGTGTCTGCAGCACATCTATCCAAGACCTTCTGGCTTTCATGGTTTCCATTCAGAAGTCAGGTGTAATTCCGATAGATTCCCCATTATATGTTACTTGACCTTTTTCCTTTGCAGCTCTTAACATTTTTTCTTTATTTTGTATGTTTTGTGTTTTGATTATTGTATAGTGAGGGGATTTTTTTTAATTCAGTCTATTTGATGTTCTTTATGCTTCTTGTACCTTCATAGGAATATCCTTCTTCAGGTTGGAAAAGTTTTCTTCTATAATTTTGTTGAATATGTTTTCTGGGCCTTTGATCTGTAATTCTTCTCCTTCTTATACTCCTATCATTCTTAGGTTTGGTCTTTTCATGGTGTCCCAGATTTCCTGGATGTTTTGTGTTAAGAATTTTTTGGATTTGCTGTTTTCTTTAATCAATGAGTTTATTTCCTCTATAGTATCTTCAGCATCTGCGATCCTTTCTTCTGTCTCTTGTATTCTGTTGTTTATACTTGTCTCTGTAGTTTCTGTTCATTTACCCAGATTTTTCCATAGCCAGCCATCCCTCGGTTTGTGTTTTCTTCATTACCTCCATTTTATTTTTCAAGTCTTGAACTGTTTCCATTACCTGTTTGATTGCTTTTTCTTGGTTTTCTTGGTTATCCTTGAGAGATTTATTCATTTCTTCTAACTTCTTGTTTGTCTTCTCCATTTCTTAAAAAGACGTTTTTCACGTCCTGTTTAAGGTCCTCTATTGTTCTCATAATGTTATTTTTTATGTCGATTTCTTCTAGTTCTTCTGGAATAGGGTGTTCAAGTCTTCCTGTTGCGTGTTCACTGGATTCTGGTGTTGTCATATTGCTTTTCAGGTTGTTGGAGGAATTCTTGCATTGATGCCTGCCCATCTCTTCCTTCAAATGCAGCCAGGAGAGTCTTGGCGTCTTGGACCAAACTTTCCTGTGACTGACTGTGTACTTGGGGAATTTTCTTGGTCTGGCCTCTCTTAGGGCCCCTTGGCACTGGAGCCAGTCATGGCTAACACTGCTCTGCCTCAATTTCCCATTGGTGGTCCATGTTGCATCTGGGAACATATGCAAGGACACAATCTTCTGAATTGTGAACTGTTATCCTGGTGATAGCTAGGCCATCATATGGATGGCTGTAACATGAGGGCCGGCATGTTGGGGTTTCTGTCCTGCCCAGTTCCCATAGCCCGTAAGGTCCCAAAGAAAATCCCAAGAGGTCTACATAAGTTATCTGATTGGACCTTTAGCTCAGGCTTCTTGTTAACTCCTATAACTTATATTAACTCATTATTATTATCAATGTTAGCCTCATGGTTTGGTACCTTTATTGGCAGGGAAGGTCACATCCTGCTTCTTTGTGTCTGGGCAGGACTGCAGAGGAATAGGCTTCCTCCTTCCCAGAATTCTCCTACTCTCATTGCCCTGCCTCTACTTCCTGTCTGGTTGTCCTGCCTATACTTCCTGCCTGGCTACTGTCCAATCAGTGTTTATTGAAAACATAATTGACAGAATATAGAATTGTCCTGCACCATATGGTGGTGAGTTTCCCAGCACTAACACTGGCCATGCTGTGTTCTAGAAAGCTCAAACTTGAATCAAGAATGTCTATGTTCATTTTTATAATGAACCATCCTTTCCTTATTTTTGTGAAAAACTCAAATGTTGATCATTATCTGTTATAACAGGAGGAGCGGCACACTGTTCCTAGGAAACTGAATTTTGTAACATCCATTTCATAAAGGAATTAGTCTGCTTATTAAAGACAGAACTGGTGGAATCTTGATGAGTGTCTCTGGACTTGAAACCTCCTGCCTTTTCCCAGAGAATTCCAACTGAAGAGACTCAGTAGTGAGTGTGTGTAGGTTCTGGGAACAAGCACCTTCAGGTCTTAAAGAACAGGGATCTCCAGTTTTACCACATTTGTGTCCAGGCTGGATTAGAAGTCTCCTAGCAGGAAATAGGAGGGGTGTGTCATCCAATAGCAACAGCAATTAAAATGGTAGTGATGGATGATAAATGAGCCTGAGCATTGGTGACAGAACACGAGATTTCACTTCTAAAACCCAGCTACACTTGTTGGATTGAGTAGTATCATTTTTCTTTCTTAAGCACAAAATGGCTGGGGTATTACAGATGCTCTCAACACTTTTGTGAACTTCTCTGTTGCTTGGAAATACAATATTTCTATCCACTGTTTCTAGTGTTTGAATGAAATGATTTAAAAAAAGTAATATAAAGTGATCAACATAGCATTATGCTTCATATCAGCTATTACAGCATTTATAATCTAATGCAGATTGATTCTAAGAGATATCTAGAGTTTATAGCTATGTTGGCACATGCCTTTCATCCCAGCACTTGGAAAGCAGAGGTAGGTGAGTCTCTGCATTTGAGACCAGCCTGATCAACACAGCAAATTCCAGGTCACCCAATGCACACACAGCATCGCTGTCTCAAAAACAAAAACAAAACAACCAAAAAGAAAATGTGATACACAAAATCAAAGAAAAATAAACATTAATACATGATATATATGAGTAGGGTTGAATAAACTAAGGGTCATCTCTCTCTACCTATTTATCTATCTACACAGAAATACATTTACATATGTTTATACTTACAATAATAGTACAGTAGAGATTAAGAGTTTGGGAAAGTTGACATGGGAGGAATTGCCTGAGAGAGAGATGCAAATGCAGAGCTCATTTTTGAATTTCTAAATTACGTGTGTGTGTGTGTGTGTGTGTGTGTATGTGTGTGTGTGTGTGTGTGTGAGAGAGAGAGAGAGAGAGAGAGAGAGAGAGAGAGAGAGAGAGAGAGAGAGAGAGTGTGTAAATATTATACTAATGTGCTATGCCGGAGAATTTCCTAATTTAGTCACTCCTCAGTCAGTTCAGTTTTTTGCCTGTGTTCAGAAATTACACTGTCATGTGACAAACATTTGTGAAACACACACACACGCCACACACACACACACACACACAGTAGAGTGGAGTGTGAACATCAGCCCTGTGGTTACATATAGGAATATACCCTATCTTCTTTCCCACACTAGGTTTCTTGTACTTTGTATTAATGCCAGGAATTTGAATTTAACACAGAATAAGGTCTGAATCCCTGCATTGCACCTTTTCAGGTTCAAAGGACATTTGGGCCAGTCAAAGTGAAGCAAGTTACTGTTGTTAGACTCTTCCACCAGCAGAGGGTGGCAGGGTAGCGTCTAGAAGCCCCAAAGAAGACTAGAGCTGTGCAGGGCAAGATTATCAGGTGATGCTAGCCTAGGATTTCTGAAAGTGTCATGGAGAGTTTTTAATGCCAGTGATGAAATCCTGAGAGTCACCTAACCTTGTCATTCAGCACACAGGCAGAAATCATGCATAGGGAGAGGCTCAGTAGGGAAATGCTCAGGCATAGTAAAATACCAGCCATGAGCATCAGTAGCACTGTCATTGCTGAACTGATTGGCAAAGCCATTCAGAGTACAGTGGGAAGTTCATTATGGTAGAACTGACCCCCAGGCATGTGTCTTGGACTCAGGATCACAGACTCCTGCACGTGATTGGCATATTTTCCTGGTTATCAAGCCAACACCTATTACTTATCTCTCTCTTAGGTACTTCCGAAGACATACTCCTCTGATCTTCCTCTTTTAACTATAGTAGCCAGTAGACTGAAGCACGTGGGCTCTGGTAAGTCTAAAGTAGGGAATGTGGCAAGCAGGGGTCTTCCCTGGATAATGATCAGTGTTTGTTGGAAATGTTATTAATGACCTGGACACTAACCTCATTCAAAGCATATCTGTATTGGCTCAGTGTCAGCATTCTTCCTGATGGAACCACTTACTGAACACCTTTCAGAGTATGACTTATTGCAACTTTGATCTCTTTCACACACAAAAGAACTAAAGTGTGCTTATCAGAAAGTCTTGTTTCAGGCAATTTTAACAAGGCATTCAAAGTCACTGGCACAAGATTATTAAATTAATTCCTGAAGCTGGATGCTAGTCTCCTCTAAGAAGAATGGACTCAGAGAGGAAGGAGACTCCACATGAGAATTGACACAGGACTTCTGATGACTTCACAAAAAAGATGATTGTATACCAAACCAATATATACAGATATATACTTCAAAGCAATTCTTATAGCACAAGGCTACATTTTAGTGGAATAACAAGACTCAATCACAAATATAGCTCATTAATCCAGAGAGAGGAAGGCAAATAAATGTGGCCAGCCACACTACAGCTTTTGCTGAGTTAGATGCCAGTAGTGTTTTTTCAACAAGATGAAAAACACATCCCAGAGAAGATAATGGAAGGTGTGCAACATTATTAGACCTGGCTTAGCTGAGTTAGAAGACTATCATGGGTAAATTCCTGTAGGGTTGTTGTTGTCAGAGAATAGAGAAGCATAGGGGGAATTCTCAGCATATGATCACTTGAACAAGTTGGGTTCCGCACTTCCTCATTAATTTCCGCATTACAGTTTGAAATATTTTCTACATAGACATCTCAGTGGGGAGTGCCTGCCAGGCAGTGAGCAAATTTGCATAGCCACCAAATATTCACTAACTCCAACAAGCTTAAAAGAGAATAAAAGCCCTTGTAGCCTGGCTATCCTGAGATTTCTAAGATCTATAACTCTGTGGCATCTCTACCATGGCCTGGCTCTCTCTCCTGTTCCCCTTCATCTCTTTCTGCACAGGTGACCTACTAAAGACTCAGTTTGCTATTTCAACCTGCACAGGATACTGTTGCTTGGCTTTCAATCCTGAGTTCTGTTCCAGTAGAGTGTTGAGTTGGACTTGGAAGGGACATTGTTCAATATACTCAGCATCTTTCTCTTTTCTCTTGCAGGTTCCATGGCCTCCTATGTACTGACTCAACCTTCTTCACTATCAGTGGCCTTAGGTCAAACAGCCACTATAACCTGCTCTGGCGATAAACTCTCAGATAAATATGTTCAATGGTTCCAGCAGAAGGAAGGCCATTCCCCTGTGCTGGTCATATATCAAGATAATAAACGCCCAGATGGCATCCCAGACCAATTTTCAGGCTCCAACTCAGGAAACAAGGCCACCTTGACTATCAGCAAAGTCCAGGCAGAAGATGAAGCTGACTACTACTGTCAATGTTGGGATAGTACAAGTAGTGCTCACAGTAACAAGTGCAGATGAGGAAGTAAGACAAAAACCCTTCTCTCCTGTGACAGTGGCAACTCATTTCCTAGTTCAACTTGCAAAGTTGTTTCCCTGACTTTTGCTAAGATCTTTGTTATCTAATACAAAGTGAACAAGTCTGCATGTGTAATGTGAACTGTTGAGTATAATTTCTCAGACTCTACCAAGCAGAAGATGTGGTGACCTTCAGATTCCATCAGATAAAAGATTTTGTTCCTAAAATTTAGCTGATTTATTAGGATATATTCTTGTGAACATAGTGCATTTTGTTATTTGATTAATTTTTTTCTTAGATACTTTACATCTACTCTGATTCTATTCATACTCATATTTCTTCTCTCTTTTCTGAGTTTCCCTTGAAAAGTACTATAAGGGATCTTGTGAATTATAAGAAATGTTTTTGCAGGCTAACAAGTGTGCAGTTAGAGCTGAAAAGAGAACTCAAGAAGGAAGAACTGCTTCACTCTCTCCTACTAAACCAACTGTGAAGACCTATTCTACCTTGAGACCATAGAGCAAATACCATGTAATACATCCCCTACTGACACACAAAAAAGACATGTCTTTGAAGGAAAGTACTAATATGTTCATATAAAGACTTACAGGAACATAAATCAGGAACTAAAGGGCAATTGCACCTTTCAACTCGAGCATATATATGGAGATAGAAGCCTTGATTAACAAAGATGGTACTCAGAATATTTCCTTACTGTCCACTGCCTATGGATCTCATTTTCTCTTCTCCCAATGTCTTCCTACACATGAATATCAAAAATACTATATTTAATGCGATAAAAGAGATTCATTCCACTATTTTCTTTGGTTGTAGATCCACGAATAAATTTACTTCATTTCTTAACTAGTATGTCTCCAGAATTTTGGCTTTGAATAGAAATCCCATGGATTTGAAATCCATAACACTGTTTGACCATATACCTTTCACCTTTTCTGTGAGGACCTGAGAAACAGTGATGATCAGGTCTGGTTCTGCCTTCTCATCTCTGAGACTGCCTTTTCATTTTAGCACCCATCAGGGTGGATTAAAAAAATGTGTTGGAACACTACATTCGATAAGAAAGTAGGGAACTGTTGATTGGAACACACTCAGTGTACATAATATGCTTTTCTGGAAATGTCCTCATGTAGCACAGGGATAAAAGAGACCATTTAAATATTTAAAAAGTAGGAAAAATAGCAGCAGCCTTTATTTTCAAAAGTAGAAAAACTATTGAATTTTGAAAAGGTCATAATTGATTTTATAAAAATGAAAATAGCAGTGTTTATGATTATGAATAAGGTACACTAAGTGATATGACTTGCCCAATCCTCCTAATGATTTTAGATGTTTATTTGAGACCTCACAGGACACTGTCCTTAGGCCTGAAACATTCTGCTCTGTTTCTCTGAGGCTGATGTATTGCAGTCATCATGGTACCACCAAAAGATATTGAACACATTCTCCTTAGAGAAGGGACATTTCTGAAGCATTTCATGGAAGCTGTTTTCCAGTGTGTTTGCCTGTGCAAATTGAATGTATTTACTTTCTGTTCAGTTGCAGCTTCCTCCACTCTAGTCACTTTCAGGATAAGGAAAGAATGTGAATTAATGTGCAATTCATGTAGAAGCAGGTCATGGTTGTCTTTCATGAAGGAATCACAGGATTAGAATGCACTGGTATCTGTACATTGCTCCTCCCAGAGATTGCATATGAGTGGAGAGGGATTCAGCAAAGACTTCTCCAGATGTTCTCCATCGATATAGTCTTCATTATTTCCAGATCTACATGTAGAATGTTTGCACTTCTGCAAATGGTAATGTGATAGAGATACTACCAATTAAAATGTATAAGTTACAAAGAGATTTACATCAATATACATTTACTTTCATTGGGATTGACCTAGGTTTAAAATGTAAGATTACCCTGTCCCTGCTTCCACTTTCACTTGGGAGTTTCATTAGCCTGTCAACAAATGGCAACTCACTTTCATCAATAAATTGCTTTGCAACACCAATAGGTATCCCAATCCCTACTGAGAAAGGGTCCTGATATGTGCAAACCTTTTTGTAATGATTTTTTTGTTTTTTCGAAACAGGGTTTCTCTGTGGCTTTGGAGCCTGTCCTGGAACTAGCTCTGTAGACTAGGCTGGTCTCGAACTTACAGAGATTGCCTGCCTCTTCCTCCCGAGTGCTGGGATTAAAGGTGTGCGGCACCATTGCCTGGCTGTTTTGTAATTTTTTAAGAATGTCCTGGGTGATATTTTGCAAGAGCAAAGGTATCATTGTAAAGACCTTCCAGCCTGCAGCAAGTGTGACATGACTGCAGCCTCTGTCTTGAAATCCCCCACCATCCTTTGTCTTTCCCAGGCAGGAGCCTGTTCTAGAGGATTAACGGTACTCTTCATTCATTTAATAAAGGTTGGTGATTTGTAACTTTCCTCCACGAACTGTTTCAGAAACAAATAATAGAGTGTAGCTAATTAAAAGTTATTACAAAGTAATTGATTTACCAATTAAAGTAGTTCTAGACTTTATAAAAATACACGTCAGAATGAATCAAAGATTTGTTACTATGCTGTTACAGTACATTTATACACTACAGAAGATTTATAGATATAGCAGAGTTTATGAATTCAAAGTACTTGTAAGTAGTATTTTTTTGGGAGAGTTGTATAATTGTAAAATATTTTGGGTGATTGGAGAGAAGGTTCAGTGGTTAAGAACACACTAATATTACAGTAGGTTCAAATTCATTCCTTGGATTAATGTAGGGTGGGTTATCAATGCCTTCAGTTTCAGCTCCTGTGACTCCAACAGCCCTGGCCTCTGTGTGTGTGTCTTTCACATGCACACATAATTTATAATAAAAATAGACCAAAAAGCCAAAAACATCTGAAACCTTTTTTTCAGGAATCTATAATCTGGGAGCGAAAATTTATTACTGGAAATTTATTTTATTTATTAATATTTATTTATATTTATTTATTATTGGAAGGAAGTATTCACAGTCCAGCAGGGGGCACTGTGTATTTCTCAGAAACTGACAAGAACTGAAACTGACTAAAAACTCTAATTTAATCTCCTGGGACAATTTTACACCCAGAATTAGAGGTTACAGCACAGCAGGTGTCTCCCCAGAGCTGCTACACCCTCCCAGAGTGTAGAATTGTGCCCTGGACTGAAAAGATGCAATTTAGTGGTGATGGTGATAGTAAAAGTCTCATACTGCAGCAAGTCACCATTTCCCAATGACCCAGACAACCCCAGAGACCAGCAGCAATCTTTGGATCCTGGGATCTCTTAAGATTTAAAGCAGGACCTGGACACCTGACTCATCCCTCTGTCTTTCCTCCATCTCTGTAAATTTTCATGGAGATTAAAAAGAACTGTCTTCTCATCAGCCCTCATTGTTCGCCATGTTCAGAGAGTCCAGTTTTATCCCATGCTTTTTCAGTCACAGTCCAGCTGGCCTTGGTGAGCTCCCAATAGATCAGCTCCACTGTCTCAGTGGGTGGGTGCACCCCTCGTGGTCCCGACTTCTTTGCTCATGTTCTCCCTCCTTCTGCTCCTCATTGGGACCTTGGGAGCTCAGTCCAGTGCTCCAGTGTGGGTCTCTGTCTCTATCTCCATCCATCACCAGATGAAGGTTCTATGATGATATGCAAGATATTCATCAGTATTGCTATAGGATAGGGTAGTTTCAGGTTCCCTATCCTCAGCTGCCCAAGGAACTAACTGGGGACCTCAGCTTGGGCACCTGGGAGCCACTCTAGGTTCAAGTTTCTTGCCAACCCTAAGGTGGCTCCCTTAACTAAGAATTGTGCTTCCGTGCTCCCCTATCCAAACTTCCTTTATCCCAATCCTCCTTTTCCCCCAAATTCCCCCCATCCTCCCCTTCTCCCTTTTCTTTCCCCATCACCCCTTACCCCCATCCCACCCCACCCCCAAGATCCCAATTTTCTCCCCGGCAATTTTGTCTACTTCCCATAACCAAGAGGACAACAATATGTTTTTCCTTTGGTTCACCTTCTTACTTAGCTTCTTTACGATCACCAATTTTAGATTCAGTGACCCTTATTGATCCTACGTAATGTGCTGGCTTTGTGGGAGCCTAGCCAGTTTGGATGTTCACCTTCCTAGATATGAACTGAGTGGGGAGGACCTAGGACTTACCACAGGGCAGAAAACCCTGACTGCTCTTTGGACTGGAGAGGGAGGGGGAGAGGAGTGGGGGGAGGGGGAGAAGAGTGGGAGGAGTGGGAAGGAAATGGGAGGCTGGGAGGAGGTGGAAACTTGTTTTTTTCTCCTTTTCTCAATAAAAAAATAAATAATAATAAAAAGCTAAGTGACATTAAAAAAAAAAGATCTGTCTTTGAAATGACCCTCCCATTCTTTGCTTTATTCTTAAATGTAACAGCTATTTCTTTCAGGTTCTCCTCCACAAGATGAACTGATGCTGAGGAATGAGGGTCTCTAGTAGCTACTGTTTTCTCTTTCCACACTTTTTCCAGGTGTTGCCTGGCCAAGCCTCTAGGCTCTGATTCACCTAACAGTTAACAGGCACTCACACTCTCCTGTCACTTCTTACAATATATTGCATCTTGTTCTGGGCTTTCAGGTTACAAGTCTGAAGTCAGTGCTGATTGCTACTGCATGCTACACGACAGTGGTGCTCAGCACAGTGAGACCCAGATGGAGAAGCAAGACAAATGCACATTTGCCTGAGCCTGAGTATAAGCTCTGTCCTGTGATAGTGGGATTCCATGACCAGGCACTGCTGCCATCATAATTTTAAATCTCCACAAATGTTGAAGGAAAATATCTTCCTTCATTTGTGTTCTAACTAGAATAAAACATGGAGCTATTTGTCAACTGTTGTGATAGACAATAAAAACATAAAATGAGAAGTAAAATATTTAAATCCTCCCATAGATGTGTTTGCTTGTATGAGTCCAAAGTATCCACAGAGGCATTCTCTGGAATGTTCTTTCTACAACTAGATTAAACTGGAATAACAGTCCATTCATATTTTATAACTATTGGTATATTATCTTTCATTTGAAGAAAATGCAATTCATTGTATATTTTTAAAAGCTATGAAATTGTATATTGTAAGTTTACTATATAATGACACTATAGTAACATATATCATATGACAATAACATACACTTTTATAATTGACATATTAGTGTCACAAGGCTATGTGCTCAACTATGTTCATAGCAGCTTTCTTTGTCATAGCCAGAATCTGGAAACAACCTAAATGTCTCTCAACCGAAGAATGGATAAGAATAATGTGGTACATTTACACAATGGAATACTACACAGCAGAAAAAAATGACATCTTGAATTTTGTAATTAAATGCAAAAGCCAGAAAACATTATTTTGAGTGAGGTGACCAAGACACAGAAAGAGAATTATTGCATGACCCGACTTGTATGTGGGTTTTAAACACAAAGCAAAGAAAACCATCCTACAAATGACAACCCCAGAGAACTTATACAACAATGGGGACACCAAGAGAGACTTACATAGATCTGATCTACATGGGAAGTAAGTAGAAAGTAGAAAAAGACAAGATTTTCTGAGTTAATTGGGAGTATGGGAACCTTGGGGGAGGATAGAAAGGGAAAGGACAAGGCAGGAAGAGAAACAGAGAAAAATGTAGAGCTCAATAAAAATAAACAAAAAGAAGAAATAATTGACATATTATATAACATAATTATTGCATTAATATATGTTATTTTATATAAAATTAATATATTATCAATATACTATATAGTACTTATATAATTGATATATATTATATTATTTAATATGTAATTATTATATATTTATTTTAGGAATATATGTATATATACACACACAATAGTTTTTTTTCTGACATTAGATTAACACATTTCCTCTTAGGAATGATATGATGATGTGATAAATCAGTTACCACTGTGCATAATCACATTCTAAAATTGTGAGTACTATTGCAGATGTGTTAAGTCAGAAGAGCTTATGGAGAAGCATAGTGAATCCCCTAGGTCTTCATAGGATGGCTCTGAGAACATATGGAGGTATTGTTGGATTGATCTGAAGGCTCTGAGAACATGTGGAGGTAGTGTCGGATTATCATGAAGATGGATGTGCATATAAGGATATGTAGCTGTTGACCAATGATAACCTAAGATTGTTGACAAACAACTGGACTAGAAGGGAAGGAAGAGATGCCATAGTGTGCTTAGCTCACTGTGTCCATTTGCACATCTCTCCTCTAGAAATCAGTATGTGATAATACAAGTCACTTATATTAACCCTCTCTTTATAGGTTGTTATGCTGTTGCTGCCATCTCAAGGAAATAACAAAATAGGCAATAATTTGTGAAGTATTTCTGAATTTGTGCACAGTTCTCTAATCTTCACTCCATTTTCCCTAAGTATATTGACAAATTGATTCATATTTCTTGCTTTATGATTGCAACTAAACTCTAATGTTAACAAATTTTCAGTCTTACATCATAAATACATGTCTCCTCTTTCAATATTTTAGCACTGTGATAAAGACACAGTAGTGCAGCTTCTAGAAGATGCCTTTTATTCAATGGCATCCACCTGTGAGAGTGAGATCAAACAAGCACTACCTTATTATTAGAAACTCATTTTTGAACAATCTGTGAACTATATAACATTGAAGGACATTCCTGTCATTTTTAGTGGGAAAACTTAAGCAAGCTAATCCTGTCATATAATGCACATACTGAGAGTCCTGAAATTATTTTTATACATGATGGCAAGAAATAATACATAGAAAAAAAGAGAACAGTTTACAACCTGAACCACTATAGTTTGTAGCCTGTGTTAGTCAGTACTTTCTAAAACTCAAGATGCACATGGATCCTGTATCTGCAGGTCTGAATTGGGGTCTAGCATCCTTCACTTGTGGAGTTCTCCTTCCCAAGTAACATCAATATTTGAATGTCAGTAATACCAAGGTGTACTTAATATAAAATCAAAACCACAGGCAGGCAGGAAAAAGTAGTAAAATTGTCATGGAAGCATCAAAAGATTTAAAATAATTTATTTATTTACTTAGTTACATATCTATTTAATGATTTAATGTGTGTGTGTGTGTGTGTGTGTGTGTGTGTGTAAAGACCACATCTATACAACAACTTTTGTAATGTGACTCATTCCTTTCACAATGGTAGTTCCAGGAATCAACTCCCATTGGGGCTTGAGAAATGGTCTCACATACTCAAGCATCCTGCTATTTCAAAAGTTCTCAGTAGGATACAATGCGCATAGTTCTGTGCATGTATTCAACCAGAGATAACAGAACCCTAGCTTCTTTCTTTTGTTTCCTTCCTATATCCTTTTCTCCCTCCTTCTATATTTTCCTCCCTCACACCCTCCTTTCATTCTTTCTATCTCTCTGTCTTTCTTTTTTATATTTTATCCTTTCTATTTTTTGTCTATTAATATTTTGTATTCAGATTATTTTACTTTTTAAGTTTTCAAACAATATATTTTGATCACATTGTTTCTCAACTCTTCCCAGTTCCCTCTAGCTCTCTACCCATGTAACTTCATGCTCTTTCAAACCAAACCAAACCAAACAAAACAAAACAGAAAAATCACCAAAAAGCAAAGCAACAGCAACAATAGGAAAAATAAAACAAAAAGAATGGACGAAGTAATGTGAGAAAATCAATCAGACAAAATTTAAAACTGCACACACAGACACACAGCATAAAGTCTCTTACTGTTGACTATGAGGCCTGCCCTGGAGTGTGTTTGACATTTCAGTGACAATTCATTGGAGATAACTGATTTTCCCTATTCTAAGTTTTCGGTTACAAATAAATTCCAGATAAGGTTATGACTATTTGTTTACTTGTATTTCTTGGATTTGGCATTTTGTCTGATTTTAACCTGTGCTGGGCTTACATGCTTGCCTCAATGTTTCTATGACTTCACATGTGACTCAGTCCTGTTGTGTTTGGAAGATGCTGTTTCCTTGGAGTCCTCTGTCATATCTGGATCTTAAGCTCTTTCCACACACTTCCTTTCCTGCATATTCCTGAGCCTGGAGGATATGTGTTGGACAGACACAACTAAGGTACATAGTTACTTTAACCATGTATGATTTAAAGCATACCTGAACAAATCCACATGGTCCTGACATTCCTGGTGCTTTTGCCCAGTGACCCCTGTTATTTCTTCTATCATGTTTCATTCTTTCCTGCAATTTAGACAACTCCCTTTTCTGATCATCCATGCTCCTAAAGACCTGCCAGTTAAATATTGTATTGTGATATTAGATAAGTAGTAGGCGGTTTCCCTGAGTGCTTTGGAAACCATCATACACAATCATTCTTTATCAATACTCTCTAATCCTTTCTTAAGGACAAACACAAGCCCACTTTGTTTTTTCCCCGACTATTTTCTTTAAAATTTTCTTTTGTATTTTCATGTAATGTTCATTTTTTAATTTATAATGTGTCAAAAGAGTCATGCTGCATATTATTTATCATCCTAAATACTAATATTCAACAGTGTGTCTCTATGAGTCAATTTGCTAAGGAACCAAGCAGAGAGATTAAGTCTGGAATCTTGAGCCTTCTGAAGAAGGGCTCATGGAGTAAATTTCTCTGTCCTCATCATAAGTAGGAAAGGCCCGTGAATAAAGAGATCCTTATAAATTAATGTCTGCAACTTTGGTTCTCGAATTTTCTTGTACTTTGAGGCCTTGATATAGTTTCTTTTTTGTGTTGTCACCCAAACAGAAAATTATTCATTGCTTTTTCATAAGTGTAATTTTTCTACTATTAAATATAATAATGTAATATTTAATCAACAGGATATCTGATATGTGTCCTCTGTCCTGTGGTGGTCATAACCTATAGTGTATAAACACTGATCTACATAGCATTTCCACTGGAGAGAAAACAAAAGAGAAGATGTAAAAGTCAGCCTCAGAGAAGGTAACTCCTGAACTTGATCAGAAACTACTTAGTAGTCAAAGCCTTAAGGAAGTATGATGCTGACAAACATGGCAGACCTAAACCTGAACAGTTAGTTCCACAGGTTTCACTGAAGGATCTGGAGAATCTAGCTGAGATACAAACATCTATCTCTTTGTGACTGTTCATGATCCAATAGGCCAGCACCTGGGCTATTGTGATCTCTTGGCGAACGTCAGCAAGGAAGTGACACCCAGATTTTTGACGGCACAAACACCTAAGAAAGAATTTTCTTGACAAAGAAAATTTGCATATTTGCAAGATGGGCCCTCTCAGATCTCTGAGAAATGTTAAAGGATAAGAGAGACCACACCATGTCTGTCTCAGCAGAGCTCAGTGGTATCTGCACCATGGCCTGGATTCCTCTCCTCTTCTTCCTCCTTCACTGCACAGGTTAGGAGAGTCATCTAGACGCCGAGGCCAGTTCAGGGAAACAAACTGACAACAAGGTATATTATCCTCTCTTCTCTTACCCCAGGAGATTATGTGTTTCTCTTTTACAGGGTCTTTCTCCCAGCCTGTGCTGACTCAGTCACCCACAGCCTCAGCCTCCCTGGGAGCCTCAGTCAAACTCACCTGCACCTTGAGTAGTGACTACAGCACCTACACCATTAGATGGTACCAGCAACAACCAGACAAGGCTCCTAAGTATCTGATGTATGTTAACAGTAATGGAAACCATGGAAAGGGAGATGGGATCCCTGATCGCTTCTCTGGCTCCAGCTCTAGAGCTCAGCGTTACTTAAGCATCTCCAACATTCAGCCTGAAGATGAAGCAGACTATTTCTGTGCTACATTTTATAGCACTGGAGGACAATACGAGTGAACACAGTGACCCATATAAATGAGGAAGCAGGACAAGAACTATTTTCCCTCTTGCTACTAAGGCAAGCCTATGGCTTTGAATAGGATCATCTAAGTTCTTTTTTATCACACTTGTATATGACTCAAGGGGATAGATTATAGTTCTAGCTCCTGAGCACCTTGGGAAAGTGAAGAAAGTCAAGGATTGTATTGGGTTCACTGCTGTGTTAAATTAATGACTGTGTAAAATCAAATCTCATGTGTACAGAGCTTAGGTGGTGCGAACATTCTTATATAAAGTTAGAGAACTGGGTTTAAAGCTCTCACTGTTACTCACCAAAGTTCACAGGAATGTCTTTTCATTGTAAAAAGTCTTTATTCTCTCATGCCCTGTCTTTTAACTCCAAAACTCTAAGAAGTACAATCCAAAGACATTTATGAAGTAGTGTGGTAGGGACCCCTAGACACATTACAAAATATTAGAAACAGCCACAATGGCTGAGCATTGTCCTCAACTGTTCATAAACTTTCCCTATTGCTTCTGACACTCCTCTTTACTTAGTAAGCCTTCCCAGGTATTTTAAAGGAAGGATAAAATTACTGCTATATGGTTTAGTCTCTGCAAATTTCTCACATGTGACCTTTCTATATCAGCATTTTGGGCTGTGTCTGATGTCTTTCAATAAGTTTTCTAAGTAATCACCAAGAACTGAAGCTAGGGAATATAGAACACAGAGGAGGAACAAAACACACCAAAGTGAAGTTAGCAATCTGTGTGCACTATAACAGCATATATCCATGAAGTATTAAGGAAAAGGCATTAGCTCATCATCACACACACCCTTGAGAATGGCCAGAAGCCGTCTTTGTTCTTTCCATAACCAAATATCTTATTGCTAGCATAATGTCTTCTTTTCTGTCTTACTCAACATATCACCTCCAGATCTTCTCTTTCTTAACCAAACTCAACCTCAAACCTACCTAAAGCCAATGAGCTTGTAATAAAATTCTAAAAAATAAATTTTAAATTTCTACCAGATGCTCAAAATTTGTTGTTTTTTTTTTTTGGTTCTCTCTAAATTCTTGTGAAATTCCCAGTCTATGGGGAAAAGTATACAAATGCATCTTTTTGGAAATATTATTTATGGGTGACCATGCTCACCAAATCACTTTTCTTACCACATCTAGTTTAAAAGACCAGATTTGAACTGTAATGTGTAGAACTGGTGCTGTAGTAATTCCTACAGCCAGTAGCCTTTAAGTTATCCACCTGCTTGGGTATGTCCTCTTATTCTATGTATGTCAATATAAAGCACGGGTCTAGCCTCTCTTCTGGTGGCGTGATTCAGTTCCTGTTCCCAGCTCATGCAGAGGACTATGATCTGTGATCTACTGTTGTAATAAGAGCAGCGGGTTTGCGTCCCTGGCACCCAGCCGCCTGCATGGCTAGCTTATGCCCCGAAATAATTACACAGAAACTGTATTCTTTTAAACACTGCTTGGCCCATTAGTTCCAGCCTCTTATTGGATAGCTCTTACATATTGATCTAACCCATTTCTAATATTCTGTGTAGCACCGTGAGCTACCATACCAGGAAAGATCTTAACCTGCATCTCTCTGGAGTGGGAGAATCATGGCGACTCTTGACTCAGCTTCTTTCTCTTCGCATTCTGTTCTGTTTACTCCGCCTACCTAATTTTCTGTCTGATTAAAGGATTGAGGCAGTCTTCTTTATTACTTAACCAATGAAACAACAGATAGAAAGATGACCCTCCTCCATCAATCTACCCCTAAATAAATAACCCTTTATTATACTCAATTCTGAGATAGTTTGGGATTTCTTTTTAATGTCCTATTTATCTGGTGCCTATGATCCAGACTCTACACCTACTGAGAGGACCAGCTTAAAGGTCTAACCATTCCACAGCCCAGAACGTCTCCCAACCCTGCCTGCTTGGCTTGCTTAAAACACCAACCACAGTGGAACTAACTGTGTGTGGCAACTTGGAAATTTCCCAGCCTCATGAACATCCCTTCCACCACTGCTGCATTCCTTGCCTCATGGTGACTTGTGCAGTTTCTGGTTTGTGCTCCCTGCCTGTGAGTTATGGGCTGCTTGCTTCATGTGTGGAATTGATTTAATTGCTTTTAATTTGTCAAGCAAAACATATTTCTCAGTATTTAGTTAGTACCAAAGCGGGAAACTAAGCGGCTCAGGACTGTTTATATTCCAACGGTTGCATTGGTGTTAGTCACAACTCTGCAACCATGACACCTGCTAGACAATGAACATTACACCTAAAACAATATACCAGACTTCAGAACAGGCAATTAATAAATTAATAAACTTGAAAATTATATAATGGCAGAAATAATTACCACTAAAGCTTTAGTAATTTTTTGCTAATACTATAGATAGTATTCTGCAAGGCTTATATGGATATTGTGATACATCCATTTATTGAACGTTAGGACTCAGTTTATTTCTTCATATTATTTCCTTAAGAAAATGGTTTATAACAGAGCCAAGAATGAGGCACTTTTAGTAATGCTATGGTCTTTACAAACTAATAATGAACAGCTAGCTGTCAGGATAAATACCATTGAAATTCAAAAGTTACCTGAAAAAATATACCATTGAAAAGGATAACATTAATTTGACAGACAAAATTGAATCCACGTCTAAGAGTACTGAGAAATTATCTTAAAAAATACGTACTGCTGAATTTGACAATCAAAATTTGTTAAAAAGTCATGATAGGTTAGCAGATACAGTATCTCTCCAGGATGGCAATCTGCACACTATCCAAATGATGAGGAGGGGAACAGAGAAAAAAATGTAGAGCTCAATAAAGAAAGAATAGTACACCTGAGAAGGGAGTGTATGCAAGGGTTTTCTAGGAATAACATCTCCTCTGGGATGTCATGAGTAGAGGACTCAGCATTCTGGTATATGTAGAAGGTGTAGCAAAGGCTGGCTTTGGACCAATGAATGCATATCAACAAAACACAGACAAGGCAACCTGATACTATCGGGAAACTCCCTGAGTGAGGGGGGAGCTCTAGTAGGCCTGCAAGCCAAAAGTGGTCCAATCATTCTGACTCATTGTGGAGGACATGTCTCACCAGGAAAATCTAAAAATCTAGAACCTTCTGTAAAAGACCGGATTATTCTGGATGATGGAATAAGAATGGAGGATAAATCAAAAATTTTAACAGGAAATAAGAAACACATATTCTGGCAGACTTCTATAAATGATCAATAACCAAAGCTAAGAGTGTATACATGACATTGTAATTGTGGGTTTGATAGACATGGGTGCGGATGTGAGTATCCTTGCTCCAGAGTTGTGGCTTCCAAATTGGCCTCTTCAAGAGGCAGATGTTCAATTCCTAAGAAATTAAACCCTATCTCAAGTGAAATGAAGAACAAGATGGTTTGAATGCATAGGGCTAGAAGGACAGAGAGAAGAGCTGAGGCTGTATGTGGCTAATATTGCAGTAAATTTATGGGGTTGTGACCTGCTGTAGCAATGAAATATGAAGATTAACATTCCTGCCATCAACAAAACACATAATTCTTGGAAGAATACTATAAGATACTATACACAAAGTCATTCAGGCTGTACAAGAACACAAAGCAACTAACAAACGTTTAGAGGTATCAATGTTGCTACCTCTAAAATGGTTAATTGAGAAACCAATATAGTTTAAACAATGGCTGTTAACAGAAGATAAAGAGCAGGCTTTAGAACAACTGGTAGAGAAACAATTAGATGCTCACCATATTTAAGAGTCAACCAGCCTTTGGAATTTTTCTGTATTTGTTTTAAAAAGAAATCTGGTAAATGGATAATGGTGACAGATCTAAGAGCTGTCAACAAGGTAATTCAACCTTTGGACCTTCTACAATCTGAAATTTCTCTGCCTTATATATTAGCAAAGAAAGGCCTATTATAGTTATTGATTTAAAAGATTGTTTCTTCACTTACCTTTACAAGAAAAGGACAGAGAAATATTTGCATTCACAGTGGCTAAGTATAATAATTCTCAACCTACTAGGAAATACTAATGGACCGTCCTTCCACAGGGAGTGCTCAATAACCCACCCTATGCCAATACTTTTTAAGTCAGCCACTGGAAATAATACATAAAAATCATAAATCTATGATTTACCATTACATCGATGACATTTATGCTATGTGATTCAAGTGTAGATCTTTTAGAAAGAATGTTGGAAGAAGTAAAGAAAGTTTAGTCAAAATAGGGATTACAAATTGCTCCTGAAAAAATATAGAGAAGAGATTCTCTCAATTACCTAGATTATAAAATAGGTTTACAGAAAATTAGAACACAAAGGGCAAAAATTAGGAGAGATTGAGTGTAGACACTTAATAACTTTTAAGGATTGTTAGGAGACATTTCCTGTGTACAAGCAGCTGTTGGCATAGTATCTGATTGAATAGTTCATTTAAACAAATCTTTAGATGGTAACAAAGTCTTAAATATTCCCAGAATTAACAGCTGAAGCAAAAAAGGAATTAATTGTTGTTGAAGAAAAATTACAGAGGCACATACGGATAGGGTGAATCCAAATCTGTTTGCATTTTAGTCATATTGCCTTCCAGAAATTATCCTACAGAAATTTTAATACTAAAAGATAAGAGCATCTTAGAATAGATATTTGTATTACAGAAACCATCTAAAAAGTTAAAAACTAATGTGGAAAAAGTCTTTGAATTAATTATATAAGTTAAGTTGAGACATCCTCAAGTAGCAGGTATAGACTCAACAGAGATTATAGTGCCTTTTAATTCTTGTGAAATTAAAAAAAAACATGTGAAGACACTGAACCTTGTCAAAGAACTTGTGCTAATTTTTTTTAGGAGATATTAATAGCAATTATCCCAAAACTGATAGAATTAACCTTATAAAGAAAACAACTTGGATCCTTCCCCACATTTTATGAGACACGCCAATAACTAGAGCCCATATATTCTATACTTATGCAAACAGATCAGGAATGACAGGTTACAAATCAAAAGATTTAAGTAAGGTGAAATGGAGCCCTAATAATGCTGTCAAAAAGACAGAATTATATGCTATTTTCATGGTACTAAGGGATTTCAAAAACCACTTAATGTAGTTACTGATTCACAATATGCAGAAAGAGTTGTCTTGCATTGAAACTGCTGAATTTATACCAGATGATACAGAATTGACTTCATTATTTATCCAAGAGCAAGATATAATCAGGAATAGGCTCTGTCCCATATATATCTCACATCCAATCCCATAGATGTCTGCCATGTCCATTAGCACAGGTGATACAGAAATTCAGTGATTATTGATTAGAAATATATTGAAGGCCTCAGAATTTCATAAGAGATATCATATCACTAGCAAAGGTTTAATGAAAAAGTTTTCTATTACATGACAACAAGCTAAGTAGATTATAAAGAAATACTGTAGTTGTTCTTTCTATAACCAAACACCACTACCTGCAGTGAGTAACACAAAGGTACACAAAGGAATGAAATATCACAAATAAATGTTTTCCACTTTGCAGAATTTGGAATATTAAAATATGTACACCGCACCATTGACAATTATTCAGGTTTTCAATGGGCAAATGCTTTTAGTTTAGAAAAGGCTGATTCAGTAATCACACCTTTATTAGAAGTTATGGCCATCATGAATATACCTGCACAAATAAAGACAGATAATGGTCCAGCATATGTCTCTAAGAAAATAAAACAGTTTTTTGCTTGATGTAATATAAAACATTTTACAGATATACCACATAATCCTACATGTCAGGCAGTTATAAAAAGATCAAATTGAACTATAAAAGATATGTTAAACAAACAAAAAGTAGTAGAAAATACCTCCAGACGTGATTACATAATGCTTTATTAACCTTGAATTTTCTTAATGCTATCAAGAAAGGAAAAACAGTAGCAGAGAGGCATTGGATAATACAAAACTCTTCTGAATTTAATCAGATAGTATATTTCAAGATTGTCGACGTCACTATGGAAGCCAGGAGATGTGCTATGTTGTCGAAGGTTTTTTGCTCTTGTTTCAACAGGAGAAAAAAAATGTTTTGGGTACCATCAAAATTAATAAAGATTCAGTTTGAAAAAGAGAAATCTCTTGAGAAAGAAATGACAGCTCATCCACATAGGTGACATCCATACAGGTAGTAAGGAAATTGTATAGGTATGGGCAGTGTTTGCTCTCATTATTACAGAAAAATACACTCTTCAAAATTCAAGAGACCCTGGATGTTTCGATGTTGACAGAGAAAAAATAACTATCTAATAAGGATAATTAAGAAAAGGGAGTAGAGTTGGTGTGTTTCCCTTCTTTGAGTTGTGCTGGTGAAGGGTCTCTAGATGTTTGAGCTATTGTGGTCATTGTTGGACTCCTTGGTTTGTGATTTTCCTTCTATTACTTTCTGTAAGGCTGGATTTGTGGCTACGTATTGTTTAAATTTGTTTTTATCCTGGAAAATTTTGTTTTCTCCATTTATAGTGAACGAAGGCTTGGCTGGGTATAGTAGTCTGGGCTTGCATCCACGGTCTCATAGTTTTTGCAGTACATCTATCCAGGACCTTCTGGCTTTCATTGATTCCATAGAGAAATCAGGTGTAAGTCTGATAGGTTTACCTTTATAAGTAACTTGGCCTTTTTCCTTTGCAGCTCTTAATATTCTTTCTTTATTCTGTATGTTTTCTGATTTTTAATATTAAAACACTTCTTTTTTTATATATTTATTTATTAAAGATTTCTGTCTCTTCCCCGCCACCGCCTCCCATTTCCCTCCCCCTCCCCCAATTAAGTCCCCCCCAGCCCGAAAAGCAATCAGGGTTCCCTGTCCTATGGGAAGTCCAAGGAACCCCCACCACCATCCAGGTCTAGTAAGTTGAGCATCCAAACTGCTTAGGCTCCCACAAAGCCAGTGCGTGCAGTAGGATCAGAAACCCATTGCCATTGTTCTTGAGTTGTCAGTAGTCCTCATTGTCTGCTATGTTCAGAGAGTCTGGTTTAATCCCAGGCTTTTCCAGACCCAGGCCAGCTGGTCTTGGTGAGTTCCCAGTAGAACATCCCCATTGTCTCAGTGTGTGGGTGCACCCCTCGCGGTCCTGAGTTCCTTGCTCATGCTCTCTCTCGTTCTGCTCCTGATTTGGACCTTGAGATTTCAGTCCTGTGCTCCAATTTGGGTCTCTGTCTCCTTTCATCGCTTGCTGAAGGTTAATATTCAGGAGGATGCCTATGTTTTTCTTTGGGTTCTCCTTATTTAGCTTCTCTAGGATCACTAATTATAAGCTCAATGTCCTTGGTTTATGGCTAGAAACCAAATATGAGTGAGTACATCCCATGTTCCTCTTTTTGGGTCTGGCTTACCTCACTCAGGATAGTGTTTTCTATTTCCATCCATTTGCATGCAAAATTCAAGAAGTCCTTGTTTTTTATTGCTGAGTAGTACTCTAATATGTATAAATTCCATACTTTCTTCATCCATTCTTCCATTGAAGGGCATCTAGGTTGTTTCCAGGTTCTGGCTATCACAAACAATGCTGCTATGAACATCGTAGAGCATATACTTTTGTTGTATGATAAGGCCTCTCTTGGGTATATTCCCAAGAGTGGTATTGCTGGGTCCAGGGGTAAGTTGATCCTGAATTTCCTGAGAAACCGCCATACTGCTTTCCAAAGTGGTTGCACAAGTTTGCATTCCCACCAGCAATGGATGAGTGTACCTCTTTCTCCACAACCTCTCCAACAAAGGCTATCAGTGGTGTTTTTTATTTTAGCCATTCTGACAGGTGTAAGATGGTATCTTAAAGTTGTCTTGATTTGCATTTCCCTGATCGCTAAGGAAGTTGAGCATGACCTTAAGTGTCTTTTGGCCATTTGAAGTTCTTCTGTTGAGAATTCTCTGTTCAGCTCAATGCCCCATTTTATAATTGGGTTGATTAGCCTTTTACGGTCTAGTTTCTTGAGTTCTTTATATATTTTGGAGATCAGACCTTTGTCAGTTGCGGGGTTGGTGAAGATCTTCTCCCAGTTAGTGGGTTGCCTTTGTGTCTTAGCGACAGTGTCCTTTGCTTTACATAAGCTGCTCAGTCTCAGGAAGTCCCATTTATTCAATGAGGTCCTTAATGTCTGTGCTGCTGGGGTTATACGTAAGAAGTGGTCTCCTGTGCCCATGTGTTGTAGAGTACTTCCCACTTTTTCTTCTATCAGGTTCAGTGTGTTCAGATTGATATTGAGGTCTTTAATCCATTTGGACTTGAGTTTTGTGCATGGTGATAGATATGGATCTATTTTCATTCTTCTACAGGTTGACATCCAGTTTTGCCAGCACAATTTGTTGAAGATGCTCTCTTATTTCCATTGTATACTTTTAGCTCCTTTATCGAAAATCAGGTGTTCATAGGTTTGTGGGTTAATGTCAGGGTCTTCTATTCGATTCCATTGGTCGACTTCTCTGTTTTTATGCCAATACCAAGCTGTTTTCAATACTGTAGCTCTGTAGTAGAGTTTGAAGTCAGGGATGGTAATGCCTCCAGACGCTCCTTTGTTGTATAAGATTGTTTTGGCTATCCTGGGTTTTTTGTTTTTCCATATAAAGTTGATTATTGTCTTCTCAAGATCTGTGAATAATTTTGATGGGATTTTGATGGGGATTGCATTGAATCTATAGATTGCTTTTGGTAGAATTGCCATTTTTACTATGTTGATCCTCCCAATCCAGGAGCAAGGAAGATCTTTCCATTTTCAGGTGTCCTCTTCAATTTCTTTCTTCAAAGACTTAAAGTTCTTGTCAAATAGATCTTTCACATCCTTGGTCAGAGTTACCCCAAGATATTTTATGCTATTTGTGGCTATCGTGAAAGGTGATGCTTCTCTAATTTCCCTCTCTGTTTCCTTATCCTTAGTGTATAGGAAGGCCACTGATTTTTTGGAGTTGATCTTGTATCCTGCCACATTACTAAAGGTGTTTATCAGCTGTAGGAGTTCTTTGGTAGAGTTTTTGGGGTCGCTTATGTATACTATCATATCATCTGCAAATAACGAGAGCTTAACTTCTTCTTTTCCGATACGAATCCCCTTGATCCCTTTATGTTGTCTTATTGCTATTGCCAGCACTTCAAGCACTATATTGAAGAGGTATGGAGAGAGTGGACAGCCTTGTCGTGTTCCTGATTTTAGTGGGATGGCTTTGAGTTTTTCTCCATTTAATTTAATGTTAGCTGACGGCTTGCTGTAAATAGCTTTTATTATATTTAGGTATGACCCTTGTATCCCTAATCTCTCCAAGACTTTTATCATAAAGGTGTGTTGAATTTTGTCAAATGCTTTTTCAGCATCTAATGAAATGATCATATGGTTTTTTTCTTTCAGTTTATTTATATGGTGGATTACATTGATAGATTTGCGTATGTTGAACCAGCCCTGCATCTCTGGGATGAAGCCTACTTGATCATAATGGATAATTTTTCTAATGTGTTCTTGGATTCGGTTTGCTAGTATTTTATTAAGAATTTTTGCGTCGATATTCATGAGTGAGATAGGCCTGTAATTTTCTTTCTTGGTTGGGTCTTTGTGTGGTTTTGGTATCAGGGTAACTGTAGCTTCATAAAAGGAATTTGGCAATGACTCTTCTGTTTCTATATTGTGAAATACATTAAGGAGTATAGGTATTAGGTCTTCTTGGAAGTTCTGGTAGAATTCTGCATTGAAACCATCTGGTCCTGGGCTTTTTTTGGAAGGTAGATTTTTGATAACGGTTTCTAGCTCTTCGCGACTAACAGGTCTATTTAGATCATTCATCTGGTCTTGGTTTAGCTTTGGTATGTGGTACTTATCTAAAAAAATGTCCATTTCTTTTGCATTTTCTAGTTTTGTGGCATACAGGCTTTTGTAGTAAGATCTAATGAGTCTCTGAATTTCCTCTGTGTCTGTGGTTATGTCCCCCTTTTCATTTCTGATCTTATTTATTTGCATGTTCTCTCTCTGTCGTTTAAGTAGTTTGGATAGGGGTTTGTCGATCTTGTTGATTTTCTCCAAGAACCAACTTTTCATTTCATTGATTCTTTGGACTGTTTTCTGCGTTTCTATTTTGTTGATTTCTGCCCTCAGTTTGATTATTTCCAGTCTCTACTCCTTCTGGGCGTGTCTGCTTCTTTATTTTCTAAAGCTTTCAGGTGTGCTGTTAAGTCTCCGATGTATGCTTTCTCTGTTTTCTTTAAGTGGGCACTTAGTGCTATGAACTTTCCTCTTAGCACTGCTTTCATAGTGTCCCATAGGTTTGAGTATGTTGTCCCTTTATTTTCATTAAATTCAAGGAAGACTTTAATTTCTTTCTTGATTTCTTCCTTGACCCAGGTGTGGTTCAGTAGTTGACTGTTCAGTTTCCATGAGTTTGTCGGCTTTCTGGAGGTAGTATTGTTGTTGAATTCTAACTTTAATCCATGGTGATCTGATAAGACACAGGTGGACACTGATTTTTTTTGTATCTGTGGAGGTTTCCTTTGTTTCCGAGTATGTGGTCAATTTTCGAGAAGGTTCCATGGGCTGCAGAGAAGAAGGTATATTCTTTCCTATTTGGGTGGAATGTTCTATAGATGTCTGTTAAGTCCATTTGCTTCATTACCTCCAGTAGTTCTCTTACTTCTCTATTAGGTTTCTGTCTGATTGACCTGTCCATTGCTGAGAGAGGTGTATTGAAGTCTCCTACTACTAGTGTGTGTGGTTTGATGTCTGCCTTGAGTTTTAGTAATATTTCTTTTACATACGTGGGTGCCTTTATATTAGGGGCATAAATATTCAGGATTGAGACGTCATCCTGACAAATTGTTCCTGTTATGAGTATAAAGTGTCCATCTCGATCTCTTCTGATTGATTTTAGTTTGAAGTCAGTTTTGTTAGAAATTAATATGGCCACACCTGCTTTTTTCTGAGGACCATTTGCTTGAAAGACCTTTTCCTAGCCTTTTACTCTGAGTTGATGCCTGTCTTTGTGGTTGAGATGTGTTTCTTGCAAACAGCAGAATGTTGGATCCTGTTTTCGTATCCAATCTCTTAGCCTGTGCCTTTTTATAGGTGAATTGAGACCAGTAATATTAAGTGATATTAATGACCAGTGGTTGTTTACGCCGGATATTTTTATTGTTTTTGGAAGTAGAATTTGTGTCTCCCTTCTTTGAGTTGTGCTAGTGAAGGGTCGCTAGATGCCTGAGTTATTGTAGGCAGTGTTGGCAATGTTGGATTCCTTGGGTTGCAGTTTTGCTTCTATTACTTTCTGTAGGGCTGGATTCATGGCTACGTATTGTTTAAATTTGTTTTTATCCTGGAATGTCTTGATTTCTCAATTTATAGTGATCGAAAGCTTGGCTGGGTATAGTAGTCTGGGCTTGCATCCATGGTCTCTTAGCTTCTGCAGTACTTCTATCCAGGACCTTCTGGCTTTCATTGTTTCCATAGAGAAATCAGGTGTAAGTCTGATCGGTTTACCTTTATAAGTTACTTGGCCTTTTTCCTTTGCAGCTCTTAGTATTCTTTCTTTAACCTGTATATTTTGTGTTTTGATTATTATATGGCGAGGGGATGTTTTCCTTTGATCCAGTCTGTTTGGTGTTTTGTATGCTTCTTGAATATTCAAAGGAATATCTTTCTGTATGTTGGGAAAGTTTTCTTCCATAATTTTGTTCAAAATATTTTCTGGGCCTTTGAGCTGTGACTCTTCTCCTTCTTCTATTCCTATTATTCTTAGATTTGGTCTTTTTATTGTGTTCCATATTTCCTGAATGTTTTGTGATGAGAATTTGTTGGCTTTGCAGTTTTCTTTGATCAGAGCATTTATTTTCTCTATGGTGTCCTCAGAATCTGAGATTCTTTCTTCTATTTCTTGTATTCTATTGATTATGCTTGTTTCTGTAGGCTCTGCTCGTTGACCTAGATTTTCCATATCCAGCTTGTCCTCAGTTTGTGTTTTCTTCTTTGCTTCCATTTCAGTTTTCAATTCTTGAACTGTTTCCATTACCTGTTTGATCCTTCTTTCTTGGTTTCCCAGGGTATTATGTACGTATTTACTCATTTCTTCAAATTTTTGGTTATACTTCTCATCCATTTCTATAAGGGCATTTTTCACATGTTGTTTAAGGGATTCTACTGCTTTCATAAAGTCAATTTTTTCCACTTCTTCTGTGTTAGGGTGTTGGAGACCTTCTGTTGTAAGATCGTTGGGTTCTGGTGTTTTCATGTTGTTTTTCAGATTATTGGGTGAATTCTTTCCTTGGCGCCTGCCCATCTCCTCCTATCGATGCTATCTAAGGGGTCTTTTAAAACTGGTTCAGGTTCCCCTGCTGGCCAGGGGCTCCTCTTACAAAATGCCCTTGCTCTGCTTCCTGGTTCCTGCCGGGGGGCCAAGATCCCTCTCACCCCTCAGAAGGGTCTTCAGGAATAGGACCCGGCTCCTCCTTTGCCAGGGACCTCCCCAACCGAAGGCCTACCTCTTTGGTTTAATTGTAGTGGGGCGATCTGTTCTCGGTGTTGTGCGCGGTCCCTGCAGCCTGCTTCTGCTGCTGGGATGGTTCCCGCCGCCAGCAGCCTTGTCCTCTGCTGCTGCTCCGGTCCCAGTCGGTCCCTGCCGGCTGCGCTGGGCGTCCTCCGGCCGCCTTCCTCCGCCTGGTATCCTGGCCGCCTTCCGCCGCCCGGTGTCCCGGCCACCTTCCGCCGCCCGGTGTCCCGGCCGCCTTCTGCCGCCCATTTTGTGTTTTGATTATTATATGGTGAGCAGTGGCTCCCAGGAGCCCAAGGCGATGTCCCCAGTTAATTCCTTGGGCAGCTGAGGATAGGGAACCTGAAATGACGCTATCCTATAGCAATACTGACGAATATCTTGCATATCACCATAGAACCTTCATCTGGTGATGGATGGAGATAGAGACAGAGACCCACACTAGAGCACTGGACTGAGCTCCCAAGGTCCCAATGAGGAGCGGAAGGAGGGAGAAGATGAGCAAGGAAGTCAGGACCACGAGGGGTGCACCCACCCACTGAGACAGTGGAGCTGATCTATGGGGAGCTCACCAAGGCCAGCTGAACTATGACTGAAAAAGCATGGGATAAAACTGGACTCTCTGAACATGGCAAACAATGAGGGCTGATGAGAAGCCAAGGACAATGGCACGGGATTTTGATCTTACTTCATGTTCTGGCTTTGTGGGAGCCTAGCCAGTTTGGATGTTCACCTTCCTAGACATGGACGGAGGGGGGAGGACCTTGGACTTTCCACAGGGCAGGGAACCCTGACTGCTCTCTGGACTGGAGAGGGAGGGGGAGAGGAGTGGGGGGAGGGGAAGAAAGGCGGGAGGAGGGGGAAGGAAATGGGAGACTGGGAGGAGGCTGAAACGTTTTTTTCCTTTTCTCACTAAAAAAAACCAAAAAATTTTTTTTTCAAAGTTTAATGAAACAATGTTTATTTTAATAAAATATATATTATGATAAAAAAGAAAAGGGAATATGACTTATAAGGACAGGTGATAGAAACATATTGTATATATAGAGTTCTCTTTGGTGTTGGAGAGTGAATGACACTGTCTGTCTCTAATTTCAAGCATGTTGTCAAAAAACTTAAGAGTTTCTGTTTCATGTCAGGAGCCATGGTATGGGATAGAAAGCAAAAAGGAATTAAAAAATTAATTTTCTTTATACATATTTTTGTCTCTATTGTACCTTTCATTGAATATATGTTTGCGTAAATAATGTTTGAGTTTTTCACAATGAATAATAAATTTTCCTGCAGTATTCTTTAAAGTTTTCCAGAAGGTGATGGTGGCCCACAACAACAACTCTACCTGGTTGATATGTCATGATGTTGATAGTGCTACTATAAGACCTGGTTTTGGGTACTAGCTGCTCTAGATGGTTCCAAATTGGGTAGCTGAAATGGTATACTATTTTTACCATCTTCTGTCCAAAACTCCAAATAGGAACCTCAGAAATCTCTACTGAATACTCAGAGATTATTTGCAATTATATCAGCTAGTAATCTTGGAATTTAACTATCACTTTCACAATACACCATAAAGAACATTGCCCCCATGTCAGTGGAAGTAGTTCTAGAAGACAATGTTCCCTCTCCCCAAAAAAATGTCCTAGGTAGGGACATCATTTAGGGGTTGATTATAATTGTTATAAGGTTGGGGGTTGGGGAAAATTATGTAAACTCAGTAATCTCATTGAAAAAACGGGAAATTGAATGGGATAATAGATTAGTGTGAGATTATTCTTACTAATAATGATAATGAAAAAAGGAGTGAAAACTTGTAAACTATTATATATGGCAATTTACATTGGTTTAGATTCTTGTATATTGATATAAACTAAAATTATATTGAATATGTTCCTATTTTGTCTACAATATTTGTATACTTAGGCAAAGTTATTTTGTCACATTGTATGTATGCATGATTAAGACATTTTGTTTATTGATATAAGTTTAGTATTGTAATATACATTTCTACCTCTGATCAAGATATTTATACATTGTTTACATTTTGAGGCCATTGTCCTCATTTGTTGCACAGCTGTTTAAAGACTGTTTAATATTCTAATATGAAGTCTTAGTGTTTAAGTTATATAGGTATTAAGAATTACAGGTCAGTAGTCATCCATATTTTTCATACTTACAGTTAGACTAATAGATTCTTTAGATACATAGAGATCATATTCTGCATAGATAGGTAATCTTCAACTGCTTCAAAAAGGCATAGAATATGGAATGCATTTTAATAACCCAGGGTTCTGTTGATGTAAGACACAATTGCTCCTGGCAACATTGATCTATTCTCGAGAGAATGTAGAGCCCCTAAGACACTCCACTTAGAGTTTGTTTTATTCTTGGCAAAACTGGCCTTTGGTCAAAGAACCATGCATCAACCACTGACAAAGTGCACAATTTCTGGACAGGATAAGCAGGATATAAGAAAAAGGACTGCCAAATCTTGCCAAGACAGGGCAATATGGTTTTGAAAACTTTTCTGCCTCTGAAAGTGGTCTGTCACTCTAGGTGTTAGCCAAAGTTGGTTGCTCCAACATTGCAAATGAGACTTTGGGTGATTGCCTAGGTAGCCAGTTGTCTTTATCATTTGTTGCACATTTTGGAAGTTGCTTGATTGCTCTTCCTGCTTACTTAAGTAATATTATTTCCCTTCTTGGGTCTTCAATGGGGTTGAAGACTAGATAGTTGTAGTTACTTTTCTTTCATGACTTGGCCAAGTTAATTATAAGACTTAAACTTCTTAGGATAGGATAATTATTGAGACATTTATCACATGTTTCTTGTTTGATATTGTTTATGCTAGTAGTAATTCTTATTTTTATACCTGACATTTTTTTCTTATTCTATATAATTTTATAGTAGGCTTAAAACTCTCCTATTTAAACAAAAGGGGGAGGTGTTATAGGACTAACTCTAGCCAGTAGTCTTTAAGTTGCCTGCCCACTTGTATGTAGCATCTTATTCTAGATATGCCAATGTAGTGTGGGTCTGTCCTCTCTTGCTATGGCATCATTTGGTTCCTGTTCCCCATTCATAAGGAGGATTGTATCTCTGAGTCTACCTCTAAATAAATAACCCTTCATTATATGCAATTCTCAGTTAGAGTTGGATTTCTTTTTTGCATCCTTCTTCATACAGACACACAGGAAGAAGGGTGGATGTTCATGAGGCACTGATCTCTCATAAAACTGAGACTGGAGAGAGAATGAAAGGCCTATGAGAGGATCAGTGTGTGCTGTAGGGCCTCATGAAGCGGGAACTGGGATGTCATCACCAAGGAATGCACACTTTTCTTCCTGAACCTCCTCATACACCACACAAATCACCAGATTGCTAGTGTAAAACTCTCCTCATTCTAAATCATCCATTAATCTTTAATGTTGGCATTAAAGAAGCAAAGATTCCACTAGTTTCTTCCATATCAGCTACTGGGAAGTTTGTCGGGTAAGACTCAGTAATTGTTTGCATTTAATTTTCTTAGAAGACTTTTGTTCAAAATGGATTGAGATCATTCACTTTTTTATATAGATTATTTTTCTCCATATAAGCACAGAGGCCAAAAATGACTTCATGGGCTGAAAAGTACTGAGGCCTGGATCCAAAAGAGACAAAGGCCTTGGGCCTGATCTATTTCCTTCTTGGAGAGAATCAAGAGAGAGAGCCACCAATTCCTCAAGCTCAGCATCTTTGTAAATACCATGAAAACTTCAATTTCTTTCTTTATTTTTTCTTGATCCAGGGGTGTAGTAGAGGGAGTGGCGTGCCACTTCCAGCCACCCAGCTAGCTTTACCTTAAGTAATACACAGAAACTATATTCTCTTAAATACTGCTTGGCCCATTAGCTTCATCCTCCTACTGGCTAGCTTTCACATCTTGATTAATCCATTTCTATTAATGTGTGTAGCACCATGAGGTGGTGACTTACTGGAAAGATCTAAACCTGCATCCATCTCGGAGAGGAGAGATATGGCATCTGCCTGACTCAGCTTTCTCTCTGCCCGAATTCTGTTCTATCTACTCTACCCACCTAAGGGCTGGCCTATCAAAGGCCAAGCAGTTTCTTTATTAATTAACCAATGAAAGCAACAGTTAGATAGATGACACTCCCAAATCATTTCCCCCTTTTTCTGTTTAAACAAAAAAGAAGGCTTTAACTCCCGCATCACAGAGGTGGTTCAGTAGTTGACTGTTCAGTTTCCATGAGTTTGTAGGCTTTCTGGGGGTAGAATTATTGTTGAATTCTAACTTTATTCCATGTTGATCTGATAGTATACTGGTGGTTACTACAAATTCTTTGTTTCTGTGGATATTTGCTTTGTTACTGATTATGTAATCAATTTTTAAGAAGGTTCAATGACATGATGAGAAGAAGGTATATTCTTTTTTTGTTTGGGTGGAATGTTCTGTAGATGTCTGTTAAGTCCATTTGGTTCATTACATCTGTTAGTTTTCTTATTTCTCTGTTAAATTTCTGTCTGGTTGACCTGTCCATTGGTGAGAGAGGAGTGTTGAAATCTCCTACCATTAGAGTGTGGGGCTTGATGTGTGCTTTGAGTTCTAGTAATGTTTCTTTTACATATGTGGGTGCTTTAATACTAGGGGCATAGATATTCATGATTGAGACTTCCTCCTGATGAATTGTTCCTGTTGTGAGTATAAAGTGTCCTTCTCCATCTCTTCTGATTGATTTTAGTTTGAAATAAATTTTGTTAGATATTAGGGTAGCCACACCCACTTGTTTCTTAGGTCCATTTGATTGGAAAACCTTTTCCCAGTCCTTGACTCTGAGTTACTGTTTGTATTTTAGGTTGAGGTGTGTTTCTTGTAAACAACAGAATTTTGGATCCTGATTTCATATCAATTCTCTTAACCTGTGCCTTTTTATAGGTGAATTGAGTCCATTGATATTAAGTGATATTATGACCAGTGGTTGTTTACTCCAGTTATTTTTTTTTTTGGTGGTAGAGTTTGTGTGTTTCCCTTCTTTGAGTTGTGCTGGTGAAGGGTTGTTGGCTTCCTTGGTTTGTGGTTTTCCTTCTAGTTCTAGTACTTTCTGTAAGGCTGGGTATGTGTTTATGTATTGTTTAAATATGTTTTGTCCTGTAATATATTGTTTTCTCCATTGATGGTGAATGCAAGCTTTGCCAGGTATAGTAGTCTGGGATTGCATCCATGGTCTCTTAGTGTCTGCAGCACATCTATCCAAGACCTTCTGGCTTTCATGGTTTCCATTGAGAAGTCAGGTGTAATTCTGATAGGTTTACCTTTATATGTTACTTGCCCTTTTTACTTTGCAGCTCTTAATATTCCTTTTTTATTCTGTATGTTTTGTGTTTTGATAATTATATGGCAAGGGGATTTTCTTTGATTCAGTCTATTTAGTGTTCTTATGTTTCTTGTTCCTTCATAGGGGTATCCTTCTTTAGGTTGGGAAAATTTTCTTCTATAATTTTGTTGAATATATTTTCTGGGCCTTTGAGCTGTAATTCTTCTCCTTTTTCTACCCCTATCATTCTTAGGTTTGGTCTTTTCATGGTGTTCCAGATTTCCTGGATGTTTTGTGTTAAGAATTTTTTGGATTTGCTGTTTTTCTTTAATCAATGAGTTTATTTCCTCTATTGTATCTTCAGCATCTGAGATTCTTTCTTCCATCTCTTGTATTATGTTGTTTATACTTGTCTTTGTAGTTCCTGTTTATTTACCTGGATTTTCCATAGGCAGCCATCCCTTGGTTTGTGTTTTCTTCATTTCCTCCATTTCATTTTTCAAGTCTTGAACTGTTTCCATTACCTGTTTGATTGCTTTTCCTTGGTTTTCTTGGGTAATTTTGAGAGATTTATTCATTTTTTTCTAACTTCCTGTTTGTCTTCTCCATTTCTTTAAAGGAGATTTTTACATCCTGTTTTTAAGGTCCTCTATTATATTCATAATGTTATGTTTAAAGTCGATTTCTTCTACTTTTTCTGGAATAAGGTGTTTAAGTTTTCTTGTTGTGTGCTTGCTGGATTCTGGTGTTGTCATGCTGCTTTTCAGGTTGTTGGAGGAATACTTCATTCGTGCCTGCCTATCTCTTCAAATACAGCCAGTAGAGTCTTGGCATCGTTGTCCAATCTTTGCTGTGACTGACTCTCTGGGTGGATCTCTTCAGTGCAGGAGCAGGAACTGTTCCTGGGTCAAGGATCTCACAGACAATAGGGTAGGCTAGAGGGAGGCAGATGATGTGGGAGTGATTTCTTTTTAATCTGTTGTTTTCATTGGTTAATTAATAAAGAAACTGCCTTGGCCCATTTGATAGGCCAACCCTTAGGTGGGTGGAGTAAATAGAACAGAATGCTGGGAGAAAAGCTGAGTCAGGCAGTCACCATGATTTTCCCACCTGACACAGCTGCAGGTTAAGATCTTCCCTGGTAAGCCACCTCGTGGGCTACAAGATTATTAGAAATAGGTTAGATCAATATGTAAGAGCTAGCCAATAAAAGACTGGAACTAATGGGACAGGCAGTGTTTAAAAGAATACAGTTTCCATGTAATTATTTCAGGTATAAAGCTAGCCGGTGGCTGGCACCAGGAACGTAGCCCATAGCTTGCACTACAGGCAGAGTCATGTGGAACATAGAAGCCCCTGCAGCAGGAGCTGGAGGGACGCTGTACTTCCTTCTGGGCCAGCCAGCTGGGTGGGCACACACTCACCCCTCTAGATGGACCACCTCAGCACAGGAACATGGACTCCTTGTGGGCCAAGGACCCCACAGAAAAAAGAGTGAACTTGGTGGGGGGGCAGGGTATTGTGGAACAAAGAATCCACTGTAGCAGGAGCTGGAGGTGCCCTGTACTCCCTTCCAGGGACCTTCTGGCTTGGCAGGCACACACTTACCCCTCTGGGTGGATCTCCTCAGTGCAAGATTGGGAACTGTTCCTGGGCCAAGGACATAGCAGACAATAGGGCAGGCTTGGGGGAGGCAGGGTCATGTGGAACAAAGAAGCCCCTGCAGCAGGAACTGGAGGGGCCCTGCTCTCCCTTCCTGGGACCTTCCAGCTTGGCGGGTATACACTTACCCCTATGGATGGATCTCCTCAGTGCAGAATCAATTCAATTCCATTGGTATATTTGTCCAGTTTGTACCAATACCAAACTTTTTTCATTACTACAGTAGAACTTGAAGAGAGGGTTGGTGATGCCTCCAAAAGTTCCTTTATTGTACTGGATTGTTTTGGCTATGAGTGAATTTTTTTTGTTTTTTCATATGAACTTGAGTATTATTCTTTCAAATATGTGAAAAAATGTGCTGGGATTTTGATGGGTGTTTCTTTGAATCTGTAGATTGCCACTTTTGCTATGTTGATTCTACCTATGTAAGAACATGAGCTATCTTTCTATTTTCTGATATCTTTTTCAACTCCTTTCATCACAGATTGAAATTTCTTGTCATACAGGTATTTCAATTGTGTGGTAGAGTAACCCCAAGGTATTTCATATGGTTTGTGGCTATTGTGAAGTATGATGCTCTTCTGATTTTTTTCCTTAGCCTGTTATGTCATCATTTTCATTTCTGATTTTGTTAATTTGGATATTCTCTCTCTGTCTTTGGTTTGTTCAGATGAAGGTTTGTCTATCTTGTTGATTTTTCTCAAAGAACCAACTCTTTGTCTCACTGACTTTTATTACTTTTTTGTTTCTTTTTATTTATTTCAGCCCATAATTTGATTATTTCATGATATCTACTCCTCCTGGGTGAGTTGGCTTCTTTTTGTTCTAGAGCTATCGTATGTGCTTTCAAGTAGCTAGTGTGAGATTTCTACAAGTTCTTTATGTAGGCATTTAATGCTATGGCCTTACTTTTTATTACTGCTTTCAAAATGTCCCATAAGTTTGGGGACATTGTGCTTTCATTTTTATTAAATTCTAGGAAGCATTTAATTTAATTATTTATTTCTTTCTTGCCTCAGGCATTATTCAGTTGAGCATTGTTCAATCTCCATTAGATTGTGGGCTTTCTGCCATTAATGTTGTTGTTGAATGCTAAGTTTAAGCTATGGTGATTCCATAAGATAGAGGGTGTTATTCTTCTTTTTCTGTTGAGGTTTGCTTTGCTACTGAGAATGTGGTCAGTTTTAAAGAAGGTTCTATGGGGTGCTAACAAGAAGGTATATTATTTTGTGTTTGGGTGGAATGTTGTACAGAAGTGTATTAAAACCATTAGAGTCATATCTGTTAGTTCCTTTATTTCTATGTTAAATTTCTGTCAGACAGACCTGTCCAATGGTGACAGTGGAGTTTTGAAGTCTCCCACTACTAGTGTGTAGGGTTTGATAAGTGTTTTAAATTTTAGTAATGTTTCTTACAAATGTGTGTGCCCTTGTATTTGAGCATAGATGTTCAGAATTGCAATTTCATATTGATGGGTTTTTTTCTGTGATAAATATAAAATGTACTTTATCTCTTGCAAAATTTTTTATTTGAAGTCCCTTTCATTATATCTGAGGATAACTATACCACATTGTTTTTTAGGTCCATTTTATTGAAAAATCTTTTTCCAGCCCCATACTCTGATGTAATGTCTGTCTTTGAAGTTGAGTTGTGTTTCTTATATGCAGCAGAAAGATGTTAGATGGCAACTTTATAGGAGATTTGAGACCATTGATGTTAAGAGATATTAATCAACAGTGATGGTTAATTTCTGTTGTTTTTGATTGTTTTATTGTGATGTGTTTATCTTCTTTGTGTTTTTTTGGTTTTGGATTATCTGTTGCCTGTGGTTTTGTATATATAGCTCACTTCCTTGGGTTTGAGTTTTACTTCTAGTACTTTCTATAGGGCTGGGTTTGTGGATAAGTTTTGTTTAAATCTAGTTTTATCACAGAATATCTTTTTTAATCTTTCTATGGTGATTGAAAGCTTTGCTGGTTATAGTAGTCTGGGCTGACATCTGTCGTCTCTTAATGTATGCCGAACATCTATCCAGGATCTGCTGGCTTTTAGAGTTTCCATTGAGAACTCAGGTATGATTCTGGTAGGTGGGTCTACCTTTATATGCTACTTTGCCTTTTTCTTTTACAGCTTTTAATATTCTTTTTTTTATTTTTTATGTTTAGTGTTTTGATTTTTATGTGGCAAGGGGACATTCTTTGGTCCAGGCTATTTGGTCCACAGACTTCTTATATTTTTATAGGCATTTCAGTCTTAAGGTTGGGAAAGTTTTCTTTGATTTCATTGAATATGTTTCTTTGTGCCTTTTAGCTGGACTTTTCCTTCTTCTATTCCTATTATTCTTATGTTTTTTTATGGTTTTCATGATTTCCTGGATATTATGTGTTAAGAATTTCTTGGATTTAATATTTTCTTTGACCAGTGAATCTGTTTCCTATATTGTATCTTTAATGCCTGAGATTATGTCTTCCATATTTTCTATTTTATCATTTATACTAGTATTTTAGTTCCTGATTGTTTATGTAGATTTCTCATTTCCAGAATGTTCTTATTTTGAGTTTCCTTTATTGCCTCTATTTCAGTTTTCAAGACTTGAACCATTTCCTTCACTTGTTTGAATGTTTATTCTTGGCTTTCTTTCCTTGCTTTAAAAGATGTGTTGGTTTTTTTCCATTTTTTGGTGGTCTTTTCCTCCTCTTCTCTAAAGGCATTGTTTATTTCCTTTTTAAGAGATGATATCACCTTCATAAAGTTATTTTTGAGGTTGTTTCCATCTGTTTCATCTGCATTGGGATTTTCAGGTCTTGCTGATGTTTAACTATTAGATTATGGTGGCACCATATTGTTCCCTATGTTTTTGAATGTATTCTTACACTGTCATGTACAAATCTCTTCCTCCAATGGGTGCTGTTGGGGTCTTTGCTTCCAGGGATGCTTCTTCCTCCAATTGGTGCAGGTGGGGCCTGTAGCTTAAGTGGTCACTCTTCATCCATTTTTTGTCTGCCTTTTCCTGCATTTCTCTAAGGGAATTGTTTATTTCCTTTTTAAGAGATGATATCACCTTCATAAAGTTATTTTTGAGGTTGTTTCCATCTGTTTTATCTGCATTGGGATGTTCAGATCTTGCTGAAGTTTAACTACTAGATTATGGTGGTGCCATATTGTTCCTTATGTTTTTGAATGTATTCTTACATTGTCATGTACAAATCTCTTCCTCCAATGGGTGCTGTTGGGGTATCTGCTTCAAGGGATGCTTCTTCCTCCAATTGGTGCAGGTGGGGCCTGTGGCTTAGGTGGTCACACTTCATCCAGATGGAGATGGGGTTATGCCTCTGGTGTTCACTGATGGGGCTCTGGAGACTCCTCCAAGTATGGGTGGGGCAAAGGCTCTGGTAGTTGTTCCTTCTTGTGTAGACAGCAAAGAGGCTTTGGAAGTCACAGATGCAGTGGGGGATTATTGCAGGTGTTGGGAGACAGCTGCCAGGTCTCTGACTTTGATGCATTGGTGTGGGGCACACAGTGTTTCTCTGGGGCCTAACGCCTAGAGAGCAGGACTCTCCAGCCAGGAACACACTCATTTTTACAGGTGCAGTGAGAGCAAAGATTGCAGTAGTAGTAGATGGGTTGAGCATTGGTAACAGGTTTGGGGATTCTGCTCTGGCATCTCTGGGGCTTTGGTAGGTAGGAGTGTGGTGTAAGATGTGCATCCAGGGGCAAGGGCCTAGAGAGCAGGGTCTCTCAGCCTGAAAACCAGGCACTCACCTCTCCAGATACAGTCATGGTCAAGGCTCCTGTGTTCACAGATGCAGTGGAAAGTGAATGACTGTGTGGGGAGGTTTCTCTGGGGTCTCTAGAGCTTTAGTGAGTGAGGATGGTGCACAGTATGGCTTCAAGATCTAGTTGGTAATGAACAGTGCCCCTATGCTGGGAATTCAGATAATCATCTCCCCAGGTGTGGTCCAAGCCAAGGCTAAGGGAGTCACAGATGCAGTGAGGGATAGTTGTGGGTCTCTTTTTATGCTTTTAATTTAAATAGATTTATGAAACTTCTTCCTTTCCTGCCTCCAGCACTTCACAGCAATATCCTTGGAACTTCTTCCCTGTTCCCTTCACAGTGAAGTTGGCAGCCTCTTTTGTTATATTTGCTACACACATATGAGCACACACAGGTTTTTGAACAGGCAGAGCCTGTTTTTGTTAATTTATGTATATGATTTCAAGCCCAAGCACTCTACACAAGACAGTGATTAGGGGGTACATCCTAGTTTTCCTGCCCTGGGCAATCAATAGCTTCCGTCATTAACGACTCCCATTATCTGTCTCTAATTCCACATTTACATGTCCATCAATATTGCTATTTTTCTGGTCTTGTTTAGACAGTCATTTCTAGGAAAGACTATTTCACAGTGAACTTTTAGTATTATGGTTCTTCCACTCTTTATGCCTCTAACTTCTCCCATATTCCCTGAACCACAGATGCAGGACATGTGATAAAAATGTGTTTATTGGTGGTTCTGGTTCCCAGGTATGTGCTGATAATGTTCAATTATGTACAATTGTTGCTTTCTACAGTAGTCTCCAATTGATTCAAAACAAAGTTCTTGGTGAGAGATGGTAATGTTACAGTTTAGGAGTATTGATTGGATTTATTGTTTCTTCCAGTTAAAGAATTAAAAGACAAGAGAAACAAATTTAAAGATGAACAGGTAGCAGAGAAGAAATGCTGAAACAGAGACAGAAGAAAACAGCATCTGCAGTTGAAGAAAGTCTTTCATTAGAGCTGAAGAAACACTCATACATCCAAAACATAAAGAAAGAGATCCCCTAGAAATCAGAGGTGTAACTCAGGAAATTAAAGATTCAGTCTCTTTTTGACCACTAGGGTTGAAATCTCTGAAGTGTTTTACTGACCTAGTTTAGGGTTTGTATGTTTGAAGAATGTCAGGATGGTGGATTGTACCATAGTTTTGGGGTACTTTACTCTATGATTTAGCTTTGAATGTTTTATGCCAGCCTGTGAGACAGTCAGTGAGCCAGTCTGCTTTGGGGAGATCAAAGACAACAAGGTTTTGTTCTAAACTGCAATATTTTTGTCTGTGGTCAAAAGGGCAAGAAATAAAGCTTAACCATGGCCCGAAACATCTTTTCTCATCAACCAGTAAAAACAACACATACACAGAAGGACATCCCATATCAGAAAGAGACAGCCTTCTAGGAAGTATCCTGCTTTTATCAGGTAGTCATGGCAACTCTCCTTATGTGTTTTCTCTGGTTCTAAGGATAATATTAACAATGTAATAAGAAATTACTCTGGGAAGGTGGTTCAGTTTCCAGTAGCAGACATTAGTTTCCTCTTCTTTATTTAACTTTTATCCAATGAGACAACTTCTGAGTTGACTTCTGGCAACTTCCACCACTTAAAATAGTGCACCAGGAAGTGCCTCTTATATCAGTAGATTAAAGTGAAAAGTTTTACATTATTTTTTCTTATTTGTTAAAATTTATTTTTCTTTATGTTTACCATTGTTTTGCTTACCTGTTTGAAAGTGTGCCTGAGCCTGTGGCGTTCAGAAGAGGGTGCACTATCCTCTGGCCTTGATATATAATTGTAAGCAACCAAGTGGTTGTTGGGGAACAGAACTCAGGTTAATTGCAAGAACAAGTGCTCTTGACTGCTGAGCTAACTCTCCAGACCCTATTCTTTTCATTTTAAAATTCATATCCTGCAACTTTATTTTTAAATTTTCTTTTTCTTACCATTACTTATTAATTTTTTGAGATTGTAGTTTGATTACAACACTTTTCTCTTCCATTTTCTCTCTATTATTTCTTTCTAAACCATCTGTATTCATCTTACTCTGGGAATAAGAAATTACCATGAAGTCTCTTTTCTTTGAACATACCTTGATTCAATTAAATTTTATATTAACCTTTATGAGCTCAGTTTGGGTTTGACTAGGTGAACATGCAACAGAAAAGTCATATTTCGTGTCTTAAATATTAGAATCCAGAGAGGAATAAATGCAGAAAACCAGCAGTGAGGTTAGAGGGCAGCTAACAGTGAGGCTGGAGTGGTGAGCTAAATCGATCCACGTTCTGCAGTCTTCTTTTATTTTCTTTTCATACACAGTATCCATATCTCAGTCATGTGATTTTTATATGAGTGACCTCAATATTAATTCTAGGGCTAGTCACTGTTTTGGTGGCCAAAGCAGTTTAGAGGATAACATGATGGAATGAGATGAGAGGGAGGTGATACTTGTAATCAAGTTCAGTCAAGGGCCTCGATGTTTAAAAACATCAGAGTCTAATGCACAGGAACAGGCTGGAAGGGCAGTCTTCAAAACTTCAAATAAGATCCCATAAATCTTAGTAACACAGATGTTGGTACTTTCTGCAGAGCATGCATTGCACTTTCGTTCTGAAGTCAAGATGAAGGCCACAGTGTGTGAATAAATGCTGTCATGGGAGTCTCATGAGTGTCTTTGCTTACATGGCCAATATTAAACCATTTGAACCTTGCAAATGCATATTTTATTAGTACATGCCATTTCCTTAACCCTTCTCTGATGCTAATCACACAACTCCATCCATGACTACCCATTACTACAAAGAAATAGCAACATTTGCCTCCTGTTTACATCCAAACATCTGTCTTCCAAATACAAGTGTTCTTTTGTTCCTATATACTAAGAAGTTTGTCTGATCTCTTTGTCCAGTAAGGTATTATTCAGAACCAGTAATTGGCCAAGTTAGGGATGCTGGAGCAGGGGGTTCTGTTGAGTTGTGCAAATAATCAACCAGTATCCTATTGGCTTTAAAGCCCACTACACCATATGGAACCCTGGCATGATACTACTTGGATGACATAGAATCAAAGACTACTTATGTCAGTAACTTAGCAGTAAACCAAATATTACTGTTGGGCAAAAGGACTGATGCTTACAATGACCCCAATAAAAGGACAAATATGACACTGCTATACTCATAGACCATTGTCTAAGTTGGCCATCCTCAGCAAAGTTTCAGAGATTGATAACTGAACTATGAACAGAGAAAGAAAAGATCTTGCAACGCTCAGTCTCAAATAGCATGTTCCCAATTAATTCTACCATTCGATACTCAGGGAATTCTTTGCAAGAGGAGATAAAAACTTTGCAAGATTGAGTGGTAGTGCAAGACATCAAGGAAACAAAGCTTTCTAGATACAAGAGTGATATACATATGAACTCACAGAGCATGTAGCAACATATACAGGACTTGCACATGCCTCTGCTGTATGTGGTCCCAGTGCTAAATGAGAAATAAATACAAAACCACATTCCTAAAACCTTATCTCCAGTTTATTGTTTTCAAAGGGAAATTTAGTTTACTCCAATGGGTTCTCATTGAGTATACAAACTGCACTTAACAGAAGGCTTCATGCCATGATTATATGTCCAAAATAAAACTGTCTTAACAATATTTCAGGAGTCTTTTCTCTCATGAGAAAATGCCTTAGCTATTATTTTTGTTAAAGATATTTTGCTTGCATATTATAGTTTATGTGTTTCCTCCTTGTACCACTATCAGTATGTCAGCATTTTGTGCTCTTTCTTTCAGTGTTCTTTCTTTTTGTTTTGTACTTTTATGGTTTGTTTTTTTCATTATTATTATTCGTAGTATTAGTATTGTTATGTAATTATATGTCTGTTGGTTTTCCATGAGACAGAAAATGGATATGTTGTGTGTGTGGAAATATTGAAGGAACAGGAATAATTTGGTTGGTGAAAGTTAGTAATAGATTATATTTATAATGTTTTTAATAAAAAGAGTTATAAAACACAATATCACGAAAATAAACCAACCAAAATAAGGTGCAGTATAAACAGTATTTTTAGAAGATGAAAATATATTGACTGAGAGTTGTTTAACATTTGTTTTGCCATCAGAAAAATGTATTCAAACCTAGTTTGAAGTTTCATCTTATCTTTCTCAGATTGAAAAGGCTAATAAAACAAATTAAAGTATATGATAGAAAAGATATGGAAATAGAAGAAAATTTATTCTTTGCTGATAGGAGCTCAAAATAAAATAGGCATTATGGAAAACCATGTAGCTGGAATTGATTTTCCTTGAGGACCGCTCTTAGGTATATATCCAAGGACTCTACATCCGAGATCACAGATACTTGTTACCTATGTTCATTGATTCTGTATACATAATGGACATCAGTTAGAAACAGCCTATATTTCTAGAAACTGATGAATGGATAATAAAAAATGTGGTACACTTAGACAGTGGAGTATTTTTAAGCTGTTAAGAACAAACAAAACTTTGAAATGCTCAAATAGGTCAATAGAGCTAGAATTAAATGTTTTTGAGTAAGGTAACACAGACGCAATAAGACAAATACAGTATGTTTTCTCTTATGCTTAGACGATAACATTTAACTTTCCAATCTGTGTGATGCAATGTCAATATCCAGAGAATTTAGGTACCTTGTATGGAAGCAGGGAGGAGATGATATCCCAAAAGTGGGGAAATATGTCTCATAAACAATTATGATTGTACAATGACATGAGAGCAAGAGTCTTTTAAGCATTCAGCCCTTAATGTTTTCTCCAAAACCTTCCTCTAAAGGTTCAGGAGACAACGATCACAAAAGCCAGTGGACGACTCCAAGAAAATAATGTCTTCCAGAAGAAATGCAATGGATATACATAAAAAATCACAGATACTGTGACAACTCATACAAGACCTGTACAGGTTCTAGGCAGACAAGGACATAGTTCTGAGTTTGAAGTGGACAAAGAATTCCATCCCTAGTCAAGAAGAAACCAGAGAAGAAAACCAAAAAAGAAACAAAAATCTGTGTGATAAAAATGTATTTACAATAACAGGTATCATTGGATATATCGACCAAATTTTCTGACATACCGCAGCTAGCCGGAAATATTTCTTTAATAGAAATACATTTTATAATTTTTTGTTTTTGCTATTTTTTTCATTTTATTTTGTTATTTTTGTCTTATTGATCTTTTGTTCTCTTGTTTTATGCATTTTATTTTTTGGGAGATGACAATACGTAGGTAGGTAAATAGGAGCAGGACATTATTCGAGTAGCTAGGGATATGGAGTGGACAGTAAGAATTTAAAAAAAGGGGAAAACAGGATAAATATGTTTTATGAAAAAACAAAAAAAGACACTTTCTGTTCCTTAGCCTGTATTTCTTTTACTTTATTCATGGCTTTCTTTTCAGAGTGTCCCAAATTTACTGGCTGTTTTATTTTCAGATATTTTATTTTATTTGTCATAGCTATCTGTTTCTTTTAACTATTTTTTCAAGGTCTGAAATTCTGTCTTCCCTTCCTTTTAATCTGTTGGGAAAGCCTTTGATTTGTTTCACATTTTTTATTTTATTTTCTAATTTTATCTCAGTTTGGGTGTTTATTATTACTTCTACTTAATTGTTAAATCTTCTTTCATGTGTCAAGCTTTTTTCATTACTTTAATCAAAGGTTTGTGTTTTCACAGTCTTCATTAAAACATTTATTCATATTCTCTTAGGGTTCTTTCACACAGTCAAAATTGAATGTTTGAAATCCTTGTCAGGTTCTCCACCCAAATTGATTTTCAGGATCTGAGACAATAGGAATCCTGGATTTTGAAGAAACATACCGTTTTTTTTGTTCACATTTGTGTTATTATGCTTAGATCTGTGCATTCTGAATTATGATGTCTGAAGTGTATCTGGGCATAGATATTTTGCCTCATATTGGTTGGGTGGGTAATGTGTTTTTTGTTGCTAATGTCCACTCTGAGGACTAGACAGGTGTGCAATTGTAGCATCTTTGATGCCCTGCTAAAAGTGTTACATTGAGATTCCCTGATAGGTAATTATTCTTGAGGTTAGCAGAAATGAACAAGAACACAGATGTGCCAGCAAAATAACTGAGACTGGAAGGTGGATATAACAACAGCCCCTGGACCCACACTAGTAGACTGATTCTTGTTTGGACTGAGGTTACTGAAGAAGAGGGACTCACACAGACAAGATGTAGTGGCATTATGATTAAGTCTGGAAAGAGTGAAAGAAAGAATAGAAAAGAGGGTAACAATCCACTCTATGAATTCCAGCCTAATGTGACAGATGTGTTTCTTTTCTAGATAAGATTATGTGGGCCAATGGTGTCACAGAGGCTTAGAAAAGGGTTAAAAGACAAGAATGAAAGGGGCCTGCCAGGAATAACTAAGGGGGTTCTGGTAACATTATATTGACCTTAGGTCTCAGGAGACCCTGTTACATTCCATTGAGACAATCAGTCAGGTTTCCCAGGAGAACCCAGAAGAATCAAGCTTTAGATTAGAAATCCGGAAGCAATGTAAAAAGCTCCTCCTGGCTCCATGTGACATCACATGTTCAAACCTCCCACATGACTAGAGAGTATTTGTAACACCGCTGGTACTGACATTTCCTACTTGTTACAGAAATTTTTAGATGAGGAAAATGAATATTGAAATACCAAGTTTAATAATGACAAACGATTTTACCACTGGGTCATTTTTTGTTTCACAGCCTACTATAGAATATATATATTTTACAGTACTTTCTAGGCATATGTTCAGAAGACACTGAATGAATCAATATAAAATCTATTGTTGATTTGTTCAGGGGAAATTGAATTTTCACATTTATTGTAAAATAAAGGTATTATAAATTAGTATGTCATAATAATGCCCTGCCTCTTGAAGAGTCATTGTGTTGAACACCAGAACATTCAGGACATGGAAAACAGAAATCTGATATTTACCAAGATGCTGTGAGAGAGGTGTGAGAAAGACAGGATCATCTCTGTCCTTTGATGGAACATGCAGTATTGGGAATGAGGCTAAAACAAGCAACACATTGGCCTCTATGCTCTGGGTTGTAACCCTGGCTTCTGTGTTACTGGATTTGTCTCTACCCTCTTCAGAACAAGTAATTAATGTCAGGGTCCTGTATTACTGGGTAGAAAAGAGAACAGGTAGCACCACCCAGCTGTAGAGACAAACATGGTGTCTTCTGCATAGCCTGCACAGTGTCTCCTCTTACTTTCTCTGATTTACAGAAGACATGCCAAGCCTTTTCCACCTATTCAGCAACAAGAAGACCTCAAGGTTGGCATTTAATTTGAGAATATTAGAGGTATTTTGTTTGGGTGTGACCTTGACAATGATCCATTCAGTGTCAGCATCTTCTGATATGCTATCTCCTTAAAGCTATCCCTGCACTGCAGAGGTGATCGAGTGATGCATCCTCGGCTGCTAGGAGAGAGGGGTGCAGAAACAATGCACAGAGAAGCAGCAGGCTCATGGCTAACGCTGCACTGCCTCATGTTCACCATTGGTGGTCCATGTTCCATCTGGGAACATATGCAAGGACACAATCTTCTGAATTGTGAACTGTTATACTGGTGATAGCTAGGACATCATATGGATGGCTGTAACATGAGGGCCTGCTTGTTGGGGTTTCTGTCCTGCCCAGTTTCCATAGCCAGTAAGGTCCCAAAGATAATCCCAAGAGGTCTACATAAGTTATAAACTGATTTGCCCCTTAGCTCAGGCTTCTTGTTAACTCCTATAACTTATATTAACTCATTATTATTATCAATGTTAGCCTCATGTCTCAGTACCATTTTTTGGCATGGCAGGTCACATCCTGCTTCTTTGGTGTCTGGGCAGGACTGCAGAGGAATAGGCTTCTTCCTTCCCAGAATTATCCTCTTCTAATTGCCCCTCATCTACTTCCTGTCTGGTTGTCCCGACTATACTTCCTGCCTGGCTACTGTCCAATCAGTGTTTATTGAAAACATAATTGACAGAATATAGAATTGTCCCGCACCATATGGTGGTGAGTTTCTCAGCACTCACACTGGCCGTGCTATGTTCTAGAAAGCTCAAACTTGAGTCAAAAATATCTATTTTCACTTTTATAATGAAAGATCTTTTCCTTATTTTTGTGAAAAACTCAAATGTTTATCATTATCTGTTCTAACACAAGGAAGATCACACTGTTCCTAGGAAACTGAATTTTGTAACATCCATTACATAAATGATTTAAATAGTCTGCTTATTGAAGACAGAACTGGTGAATTCTTGATGTCTGCCTCTGGACTTGAAACCTCCTGCCTTTTCCCTGAGAATTCCAAGTGAAGAGACTCAGTAGTGAGTGTGTATAGGTTCTGGGAACAAGAATTTTCAGGTCTTAAAGAACAGGGATCTCCAGTTTCATCACATTTGTGTCCAGGCTAGATTAGAAGTCTTCTTGCAGGAAATAGGAGGGGTGTGTGATCCAATAGCAACAGCAATCAAAATGGTAGTGATGGATGATAAAATGAGCCTGAACATTGGTGACAGAACACCAGATTTCACTTCTAAAACCCAGCTACCCTTGTGGGATTGGGTAGTATCATTTTTCTTTCTTAAGCACAAAAATGGCTGGTATATTACAGATGCTCTCAACACTTTTGTGAACTCCTCTGTTGCTTGGAAAAAAATATTTCTATCCACTGTTTCTACTGTTTGAATTAAATTATTAAAAATTTATATAAAGTGATAAACATAGCATTATGCTTCATACCAGCTACTATAGCATTTAGAATCTAATGCAGAATTGACTCTTAGAGATATCTAGAGTTGATAGCTATGTTGGCACATGCCTTTCATCCCAGCACTTGGAAAGTAGAGGTAGGTGTGTCTCTTCATTTGAGACCAGCCTGATCTAGACAGCAAATTCCAGATCACCCAATGCACACACAACATCCCTGTCTCAAAAACAAAACAAAATCAAATCAAACAAAAAAATGTGATACACAAAATCAAAGAAAAATAAACATTAATACATGATATATATGAGTAAAGGTTGAATGAACTAAGGGTCATCTATCTCTTCCTATTTATCTATCTACACAGAAATACATTTACTTATGTTTATACATACAATAATAATACAGTAGAGATTAAGCATTTGAGAAAGGGGAAATGGGAGGAATTGTCTGAGAGAGAGAGAGAGAGGCAAATGCAGAGCTTATGTAATTTTTAAATTACATATGTATATTTGTGTGTGTGTGTGTCTATGTGTGTGTGTGTAAATATTATACTACCGTGCTATGCCTGAGAATTTCCTGGTTTAGTCACTCCTCAGTCAGTTTAGTTTTTTGCCTGTTTTCAGAAATTACACTGTCATGTGACAAACATTTGTGAAACATGTATATATTGTGTGGATATACACACACATACACAGTAGAGTGGAGTGTTATCATCAGCCCTGTGGTTACATATAGGAATATACCCTATCTTCTTTCCCACACTTGGTTACTAGTACTTTGTATTAATGGCAGGAATTTGAATTTAACACAGAATAAGGTCTGAATCCCTGCATTGCACCTTTTCAGGTTCAAAGGACATTTGGGCCAGTCAGAGTGAAGCAAGTTACTGTTGTTAGACTCTTCCACCAGCAGAGGGTGGCAGGGTAGCATCTAGAAGCCCCAAAGAAAAGACTAAAGCTGTGCAGGGCAAGTTGATCAGGTGATGCTAGCCTAGGATTGCTGAAAGTGTCATGGAGAGTTTTTAATGCCAATGATGGAATACTGAGAGTCACATAACCTTGTCATTCATCACCTAGGCAGAAATCATGCATAGGGAGAAGCTCACTGAGGAAATGCTCAAGCATAGTAAAATATCAGCCAGTAGAACTGTCATTGCTGAATTGATTGGCAAAGTCATTCAGAGTACAGTGGGAAGTTCATCATGGGAGAACTGAGTCCCAGGGTATGTGTCTTGCACTCAGGATCACAGACTCCTGCATGTGATTGGCATCTGTCCTGGTTATCAGGCCATCACCTATTACTTATCGCTCTCCTACGCACTACCAAAGACATACTCCTCTGCTCATCCTCTTTTACCTATAGGCAGGTTTGCCATTAGACTGAAGCATGAGAACTCTGCTAAATCTAAAGAAGGGAATGTGGCAAGCAGGGGTCTTCCCTGTCTAATAATCAGTGTTTGTTGGAAATACCATTAATGACCTGGACACTAACCTCATTCAAAGCATATCTGTATTGGCTCAGTGTCAGCATTCTTCCTGATGGAACCACTTACTGAACACCTTTCAGAGCATGACTTATTGCAACTTTGATCTCTTTCACACACAAAAGAACTAAAGTGTGCTTATCAGAAAGTCTTGTTTCAGACAATTTTAACAAGGCATTCAAAGTCACTGGCGCAAGATTTTTAAATTGATTCCTGAAGCTGGATGCTAGTCTCCTCTAAGAAGAATGGAGTCAGAGAGGAAGGAGACTCCACATGAGAATTGACAAAGGACTTCTGATGACTTCACAAAAAAGATGATTGTATACCAAACGAATATCACACAGATATATACTTAAAAGCAATTCTTATAGTACAGGGCTACATTTTACTGGAATAACAAGACTCAACCACAAATATAGCTCATTAATCCAGAGAGAGGAAGGCAAATAAATGTGACCAGCCATACTACAGTTTTCGCTGAGTTAGATGCAAGTAGTGGTTTCTCAACAAGACAAAGAACACACCCCAGAGAAGATAATGGAAGGTGTGCAACATTGTTAGACCTGACTTATCTGAGTTAGGAGACTATCATGGGTAAATTCCTGTAGGGTTGTTGTTGTCAGAGAATAGAGAAGCTTAGGGGGAATTCTCAGCATATGATCACTTGAACGAGTTGGGTTCTACTCTTCCTCATTAATTTCCACATTGCATTATCCCAATCATTCTGTTTCCCCAAGTTCCCCGCATCCTCCCCTTCTCACTTTTCTCTCCCCATCTCTCCTTACCCCCAACCTACCCCACCCCCATGATCCCACTTTTCTCCCCAGCAATTTTGTCTACTTCCCATAGACAAGAGCATAACTATATGTTTTTCCTTGGGTTCAACTTCTTATTTGGCTTCTTTAGGTTCACCAATTTTAGACTCTGTGACCTTATATATGGCTAGAAACCAATTATGAGTGAGTACATCCCATGTTCATCTTTTTGGGTCTGGGTTACCTCACTCAGGATAGTGTTTTCTATTTCCATCCATTTGCATGCAAAATTCGATAAGTCATTGTTTTTTACCGCAGCGTAGTACTCTAATGTGTATATATTCCACACTTTCTTCATCCATTCTTCCATTGAGGGACATATAGGTTGTTTCCAAGTTCTGGCTGTTACAAATAATACTGCTATGAACATAGTTGAACAAATGCTTTTGTCATATGATTGGGCATCTCTTGAGTATATTCCTAAGAGTGGTATTGCTGGGTCCAGGGGTAGGTTGATCCCCAATTTCCTAAGAAACAGAATGATTGGGATAAAGGAAGGCTGGATAGGGGAGCACGGAAGCACAATTCTTAGTTAAGGGAGCCATCTTAGGGTTGGCAAGAGACTTGAACCTAGAGTGGCTCCCAGGAGCCCAAGGCGATGTCCCCAGTTAATTCCTTGGGCAGCTGAGGATAGGGAACCTGAAATGACCCTATCCTATAGCAATACTGACGAATATCTTGCATATCACCATAGAACCTTCATCTGGTGATGGATGGAGACAGAGACAGAGGCCCACACTGGAGCACTGGACTGAGCTCCCAAGGTCCCAATGAGGAGCGGAAGGAGGGAGAAGATTAGCAAGGAAGTCAGGACCACGAGGGGTGCACCCACCCACTGAGACAGTGGGGCTGATCTATTGGGAGCTTACCAAGGCCAGCTGGTCTATGACTGAAAAATCATGAGATAAAACCAGACTCTCTGAACATGGTGAACAATAAGGGCTGATGAGAAGCCAAGGACAATGGCACGGGGTTTTGATCCTACTTCATATTCTGGCTTTGTGGGAGCCTAGCCAGTTTGGATGTTCACCTTCCTAGACATGGACTGAGGGGGCAAGACCTTGGACTTTTCACAGGGCAGGGAACCCTGACTGCTCTTTGGACTGGAGAGGGAGGGGGAGAAGAGTGGTGGGAGGGAGAGAAGGGTGGGAGGAGGGGGAGGGAAATGGGAGACTGGGAGGAGGGGGAAACTTTTTTTCCATTTCCCAATTAAAAAAAAATCCGCATTGCCGTTTTGAAATATTTTCTACATAGACATCTCATTGGAGAACCCCTTCCAGGCAGTGAGCAAATTTGCATAGCCACCAAATAGTCACTAACTCCAACAAGCTTAAAAGAGAATAAAAGCCCTTGTAGCCTGGCTATACTGAGACTTCCAAGATCTATAACTCTGTGGCATATCTACCATGGCCTGGCTCTCTCTCCTGTTCCCCTTCATCTCTTTCTACACAGGTGACATACTAAAGACTCAGTTTGCTATTTCAATCTGCACAGGATACTGTTGCTTGGCTTTGAATCCTGAGTTCTGTTCCAGTAGAGTGTTGACTTGGACCTGGAAGGGACATTGTTCAATATACTCAGCATCTTTCTCTTTTCTCTTGCAGGTTCCATGGCCTCCTATGTACTGACTCAACCTTCTTCACTATCAGTGGCCTTAGGTCAAACGGCCACTATAACCTGCTCTGGAGATAAACTCTCAGATAAATATGTTCACTGGTACCAGCAGAAGGAAGACCATTCCCCTGTGCTGGTCATATATGAAGATAATAAACGACCCGATGGCATCCCAGACCAATTTTCTGGCTCCAACTCAGGGAACAAGGCGACCCTGACCATCAGCAATATCCAGGCTGAAGATGAAGCTGACTACTACTGTCAGAGTTGGGATAGTACAAGTAGTGCTCACAGTAACACGTGCAGATGAGGAAGTAAGACAAAAACTCCTTTGTCTCCTGTGACAGTGGCAAATCATTTCCTAGTTCAACTTGCAAAGTTGTTTTTCTAACCGTTGCTAAGATCTTTGTTTTCTAATACAAAATGAACGAGCCTGCATGTGTAATGTGAACTGCTGAGTATCGTTCCTCAAACTCTACCAAGCAGAAGATGTGGTGACCTTCAAATTCCATCAGATAAAAAAATTTTGTTCCTAAAATTTAGCCGATTTATAAGGATATATTCTTGTGAACATAGTGCATTTTGTTATTTGATTAATTTTTTTCTTAGATACTTTACATCTACTCTGATTATATTCACACTCATATTTCCTCTCTCTTTTCTGGGTTTCCCTTGAAAAATACTATAAGGGATCTTGTGAATTATAAGAAATGTTTCTGCAGGCTAACAAGTGTGCAGTTAGAGCTGCAAAGACAACTCAAGAAGGAAGAATTACTTCACTCTCTCCTGCCAAACCAACTGCGAAGACCTATTCTACCTTGAGACATAGAGCAAATGTCATGTAATACATTCCCTACTGTCACAAAAAACAGACATGTCTTTCAGTCTTACTTTGAAGGAAAGTACTAGTATATTCATATAAAGACATACAGGAACATGAACAAGGAACTCAAGAACAATTGCGCCTTAAAACCAGAGCATAAATATAGAGATAGAAGCCTTGATTAACAAATATGGTACACAGCACACTTCCTTACTGTCCACTTCCTATGGATCTTATTTTCTCTCTTCCCAATGTCTTCCTACACAGGAATTTCTGAAATATAATATTTAATGGTACAAAAGAGATATCCTCCAACATTGCCTTTGATTGTAGATCCATGAATAAATTAACTTCATTCCCTCACAACTATGTCTCCAGAATTTTGGCTTTAATAGAGATCCCATGGATTTGCATTCCAAAAGACTGTTTGACCATATACTTTTCACCTTTTCTGTGAGGACCTGAGAAACAGTCATGATCAAGTCTGGTTTTGCCTTCTCTTCTCTGAGACTGCCTTTTCATTTATGCACCCATCAGTGTGGATTAACAAAATGTGTTGGAACACTACATTTGAGAGGAAAGCAGGGAACTGTTGATTGGAACACACTCAGTATACATAATATGCTCTTCTGGAAATGTCCTCATGTAGCCCAGGGATAAAAGAGACCATTTAAATATTTAAAAAGTAGGAAAAATAGCAGCAGCCTTTATTTTCAAAAGTAGAAAAATTATTGAATTTTGAAAAGAATATAATTGATTTTATAAAAATGAAAATAGCAGTGTTTATGATTATGAATAAGGTACACTAAGTGATATGACTTGCCCAAAACTCCTAATGATTTTAGATGTTTATTTGAGATCTCACAGGACACTGTCCTTAGGCCTGAAACATTCTGCTCTGTTTCTCTGAGGCTGATGTATTGCAGTCATCATGGTATCATCAAAAGATATTGAACACATTCTCCTTAGAGAAGGGACATTTCTGAAGTATTTCATGGAAACTGTCTTCCACTGTGTTTGCCTGTGCAAATTGAATGTATTAACTTTCTGTTCAGTTCCAGCTTTCTCCACTCTAGTCATTTTCAGGATAAGGAAAGAATGTGAATAAAAGTACAATTCATATAGAGCAGGTCATGGCTGTTTTTCACGAAGGAATCACAGGATTAGAATGCATTGATTTCTATACATTGCTCCTCCCAGAGAGAGCATATGAGTGGAGAGGGATGCACCAAAGACTTCCCCAAATGTTCTCCATCGATATAGTTTATATTATTTCCAGATCTACATGTACAATGTTCCTTCTTCTACAAATGGTAATGTTATAGAGATACTACCAATTAAAATGTATAAGTTACCAAAAGAGTTACATCAATATACCTTTACTTTCATTGGGATTGACCTAGGTTTATAATGTAAAATTACCCTGTCTCTGCTCCCTCTTCCACGTGGGAGTTTCATTAGCTTGTTAACAAATGGCAACTCACTTTCATTAACAAATTGCTTTGCAACACCAAAAGGTATCCCAATCCCTACTGAGAAAGGGTCCTGATATGTGCAAACTTTTTTGTAATTCTACAAGAATGTCCTGGGTGATATTTTGCAAGAGCAAAGGTCACATTGTAAAGACCTTCCAGCCTGCAGCAGATGTGACATGACTGCTGCTCTGTCTTTTAATCCCCCACCATCCTTTGTCTTTCCCAGGCAGGAGCCTGTTCTAGAGGACTAACTGTACTCTTCATTCATTTCATAAATGTTGGTGATTTGTAACTTTCCTCCACGAACTTTTCAGAAACAAATAATAGAGAATAGCTAATTAAAAGTTATAATAAAGTAATTAATTTACCAATTAAAGTAGTTCTAGACTTTATAAAAATACATATCAGAATGAAGCAAAGATTTGTTACTATGCTGGTACAATATATTTACACACTACAGAAGATTTATAGATATAGCAGAGTTTATGAATTCAAACTACTTGTAAGTAGTATTGTTTTGGGAGAGTTGTATAATTTTAAAGTATTTTGGGTGGTTGGAGAGAAGGTTCAGTGTTTAAGAACACAGACTAATCTTAGAGTAGATTCAAATTCATCGCGTGGATTAATGTAGGGTGGGTTATCACTGCCTTCAGTTTCAGCTCCTGTGAATCCAACAGCCCTGGCCTCTGTTGTGTGTCTTTCACATGCACACATAATTTATAATCAAAATAGATCAAAAGACCAAAACCATCTGAAAATTTTTTTCAGGAATCTATAATCTGGGAATGAAAATGAATTACGTGAAATTTATTTTATTTACTAATATTTACTTATTTCTACTTACTACTGGAAGTAAGTATCCACAGTCCAGCAGGAGGCACTGTGTATTTCTCAGAAAGGGACAAGTACTGAAACTGACTACTAACTTAAATTTAATATCCTGCGACAATTTCACACCCAGAATTAGAGGTTACAGCACAGCAGATGTCTCCCCAGAGCTGCTACACCCTCCCTGGGTGTAGAATTGTGCCCTGGACTGAAAAGATGCAATTTAGTGGTGATGGTGATAGTAAAAGTCTCATACTGCAGCAAGTCACCATTTTCCAAATACCCAAAAAACCCCACAGGCCAGCAGCAATCTTTGGATCCTGGGATCTCTTGAGATTTAAAGCAGGACCTGGACACCTGACTCATCCCTCTGTCTTTCCTCCAACTCTGTCAATTTTTCATGGAGATTAAAAAGACCTGTCTTTGTAATGACTCTTTCATTCTTTGCTTCATTCTTAAATGTAACAGCTATTTCTTTCAGGGTCTCCTCCACAAGCTGAACTGATGCTGAGGAATGAGGGTCTCTAGTAGCTACTGTTTGTCTCTTTCCACACTGCTTCCAGGAGTAGCCTGGCCAAGCCTCTAGGTTCTGATTCACCTAACAGTTAGCAGGCGCTCACACTCTCCTGTCACTTTTTACAATAAATTGCATCTTGTTCTGGGCTTTCAGGTTACAAGTCTGAAGTCAGTGCTGATTGCTACTGCACGCTACACGACAGTGGGGCTCAGCACAGTGAGACCCAGATGGTCAAGCAAGACAAATGCACATTTGCCTGAGCCTGAGTATAAGCTCTTTTCTGTGATAGTGGGATTCCATGACCAGGCACTGTTGCCATCATAATTTAAATCTCCACATAACAAGAAGGTGAAGGGAAGTATCTTCCTTCATTTGTGTTCTAACTAGAATAAGAAGTGGAAGTATTTGTCAACTGTTGTGATAGACAATAAAAACATAAAATGAGAAGTAAAATATTTAAATCCTCCCATAGATTTGTTTGCTTGTATGAGTACATAAGTCTCCAACAAGAAGCATTCTCTGGAATATTCTTTCTGTAACTAGATCAAAGTGGAATAACAGTCCATTCATATTTTATAACTATTGATATAAATTCTTTCACTTGAAAAAAATAAAATTCATTGTATAGTTTCTAACAGCTATGAAATTATATATTATAATATTACTATATAATGACACTATAGTAACATATATCATATGACAATAACATATACTTTTATAATTGACATATTAGTGTCACAAGGATATGTGTTCCACTATGTTCACAAAAGCTTTGTTTGTCATAGCCAGAACCTGGAAACAACCTAAATGCCCCTCAACCAAAGAATGGATGAGGAAAATTTGGTACATTTACATAATGGAGTGCTATACAACAGAAAAAAACAATGGCATCTTGAATTTTGCAGGAAAATGGATGGAGCTAGAAAACATCATTTTGAATGAGGTAACCCAGACACAGAAAGACAATTATTACATGTACTCACTCACAGGTGGTTTTTAACATAAAACAAAGAAAACCAGCCTACAAAGCACAATCTCAGAGAACTTAGACATCACTTAGGACACCAAGAGAGACTTACATAGATCTAATCTACAAGGGAAGTAGAAAGTAGAAAAAGACAAGATTTTCTGAGTAAATTGGGAGTATGAGGATCTTGGGGGAGAATAGAATGGGAAAGGGAGAAGCAGGGAGGGGAGCAGAGAAAAATGTAGAGCTCAATAAAAATAAATAAAAAAGTAAGAAATAATTGACATATTATATAACATAATTATTGTATTAATATATGCTATTTTATATATAAATATAGTATATTATCAACATACTACAGAGTACACATATAATTAATATATTTTATTATATTATATAATATATAATTATGTTTATTTAAGGAATATTTATGTACAATAATTTCTTTTCTGACATTAGATTAACACATTTCCTCTTAGGGATGATATGATGGTGTGATAAACCAGAGTACCACTGTGTATAATCACATTCTAAGATTGTGAGTACTATTGCAGATGTGTTAAGTCAGAATAACTCATGGAGAAGCATGTTGAATCCTCTAGGTCTTTATAGGATGGCTCTGAGAACATATGGAGGTCGTGTTGGATTGACATGAATATGGATGTGCATATAAGGATTTGTAGCTGCTGACCAATGATAACCTAAGATTGTTGACAAACAACAGGGACAAGGGGGGAAGGAAGAGGTGCCATAGGGTGCTTAGCGCATTGTGTCCATTTGCACATCTCTCCTCCAGATTTCAGTATGTTATAATACAAGTCACTTATATTAACCCTGTCTTTATAGGTTGTTATGCTGTTGCTGCCATCTCAAGGAAATAACAAACTAGACAATAATTTGTGAAGTATTTCTGAATTTGTGCACATTTCTCTAAACTTCACTCCCATTTTCCTTAAAGATATTGACAATTGACTCATATTTCTTGCTTTATGATTGCAACTAAATTCTAATATTAACCAATTTTCAGTCTTAAATCATAAATGTATGTCACTTCTTTCAATATTTAGTACTGTAATAAAGACACAGTAGTGCAGCTTCTAGAAGATGCCTTTTCTTCAGTGGCATCCACCTGTGAGAGTGAGATCACACAAGTACTACCTTGTTATTAGAAACTCAATTTTGAACATTTTGTGAACATGACACTGAAGGACATGCCTGTCATTTTCATTGGGAATCCTTAAGCTAGCTAATCCTGTCATATAATGCACAGATTTCAAATCAGGAAATTCTTTTGTTATACATGATGGCAAGAAATAATATAGAGAAGAAAAAGGAAAAGTTTGTAACCTGAACCACAATAGTTTGTAGCCTGTGTTAGTCAGTACTTTCTAAAACTCAAGATCCACATGGATTGTGCATTTGTATATCTGAGTTGGGGTCTAGCATCCTTCACTTGTGGAGTCCTCCTTCCCAAGTAGCTCACATCAATATTTGAATGTCAGTAATACCAAAGAAGTGCCTAATATAAAATCAAAACCCCAGGCAGGCAGAAAAGAGTAGCAAAATAGTCATGAAAGCATCAAAAGATTTAAAAATAATTTATTTATTAACATAGCTTCATATTTACTTAATTTTTTAATGTGTGTGTGGCTCTGTGTGTAAAGACCACATCTATACAACAACTTTTGTAAGGTGACTCATTCCATTCACAATGGTAATTCCAGGAATCAACTCCCTATGGGAGGCTTCAGAAGTAGTCTCAAATACTCAAGCATCCTGCTGTTTCAAAAGTTCTAAGTAGGATACAATGTACATAATTCTGTGCATGTATTCAACCAGAGATAACAGAACCCTAGCTTCTTTCTTTGTTTCCTTCCTTTCTCCCTTTCTCCCTCCTTCTCTCCTTTCCTCCCTCACTTCCTCCTTTCATTCTCTCTCTCTCTCTCTCTCTCTCTCTCTCTCTCTCTCTCTCTGTGTGTGTGTGTGTGTGTGTGTGTGTGTGTCTTTTATTTATTTATTTATTTCTTCCTATTGTTTTCAGGTTATTTTGTATTCAGATTATTTTACTTTTTAAATTTTTCAAACAATATATTTGATCATATTGTTTTTCTTCCCCCAACTCTTTCCAGTTTATTCCAGCTTTCTCCCATCTAACTTCATGCTCTTTCTCTTTCAAGAAAAACAGAACAAAGCAAAACAGAAAAATCACCAAAAAACGAAACAACAGCAACAATAGGAAAAATCAAACAAAAAGAATGGACGAAGTAAAATGGGAAAATCAATCAGACAAAATAAAACAAAATAAAAGCTGTACACACACACACACACACACACACACACACACTCACACACACCATAGAGTCACTTTACTATTGACTAACTACCCCTAACTATGAAGCCTGTCCTGGAGTGTGTTTGATATTTCAATGACATTTCACTGGAGATAACTGATTTTCCCTTTTCCAAGTCATTGGTTACAAATGAATTCCGGCTAACCTTATGACTGTTTGTTTACTTCTATTTCTTGGATCTGGCATTTTCTCTGATTTTAACCTGTACTGGGCTTACATGCTTGCTTTCATCGTTTCTATGACTTGTGAATTAGTCCTGTTGTGTCTGGAAGATGCTGTTTCCTTGGAGTCAACCAACATATCTGGATGTTAAGGTCTATGCACACACCTCCTCTCCTGCATATTCCCTGAGCCTATTGGATATGTATAGGACAGAGACAACTAAGGTACATAGTTACTTTAACCGTGTATGAGTTAAAACATACCTGAACAAACCCACATGTTCCTGACATTCTTCTTGCTTCTCCCCAATCACCCAGGATATTTATTCTATCATAATTCATTAATTTTTGCCTCCAATTTAGAGCAATTCCCTTTTCTGATCATCCATGCTCTAAAGCCCTTCCATTTAAATATTATATTGTGATATTAGATAAGTAGTAGGCAGTTTCCATGAGTGCTTTGGAAACCATGACACACAATCATTCTTTATCAATACTATCTAATCCTTTCTTAAGGACAAACACAGCCCACTTTGTTTTTTCCCCAACTATTTTCTTTATAATTTTTTGTATTTCCACGTGATTTTCAATTTTTTTAATTTATAATGCGTCAAAAGAGTCATGCAGTATGATATTTATCATCCTAAATACTAATATTCATCAGAATGTCTCTATGGGTCAATCTGCTTAGGAACCAAGCAGAGAGATTAAGTCTAGATTCTTGAACATTCTAAGAAGGGGCTCATGGAGTATATTTCCCTGCCCTCATCATAAGTAGGTGATATAGGAGGGTCTTCTATCTATCTGTTGTTTCATTGGTTAATTAATAAAGAATACTACTTGGCCTGATAGGTCAGAACATAGGTAGGCAGGGAAGACAGAACAGAATGCTGGGAGGAAGAAGGGAAGTGAGTTAGTCGCTATGGTTCTCTGACTTGAGATGAATGTATGCTAGAATCTTTCCCAGGAAGCCACCAACTCGTGGTGCTACACACATTAATAGAAATAGGTTAATCAAGATGTGAGAGTTAGCCAATAAGAGGCTAGAACTAATGGGCCAAGCAGTGTTTAAATGAATACAGTTTTGGTGTAATTATTCTGGGGCTAAGCTAGCTGTGCGGGAGCTGGATAGGATGAAAAGCAGGCCTGCCTGCTTGCCTCCTTTCTACAAGTAGGAAAGGCCATGAATAAAGAGAACTTTATATATTAATGTCTACAACTTTCGTTCTCACACTTTCTAATACATTGAGGCCTATATAATTTCCTCTTTGTGTTGTCACCCAAACAGAAAATTATTTATTGCTATCTCATAAGTGTAATTTTTCTACTGTTAAATATCATAATGTAATATTTAATCAACAGGATAGCTGATATATGTCCTCTGTCTTGTGGTGGTCATAACCCATAGTGTATGAACACTGATATACATAGTGTTTCCACTGGAGAGAAAACTAAAGAGAAGATGTAAAAGTCAGCCCCAGAGAAGGTAACTCCTGAACTTGATCAGAAAGTGTTTAGTAGTCAAAGCCTTAAGGAAGTATAGTGGTGACAAATATGGCAGACCTAAACCTGAGCAGTGGGTTCCACAGGTTTCACTGAAGGATCTGGAGAATGTAGCTGAGATATGAGCATCTATCTCTTTGTGATTATTTATGATCCAATATGGCCAGCACCTGGGGCTACTGTGATCTCTTGGGCAACCTCAGGAAGGAAGTGACAGACTTTTGATGGCACAAACACCTAAGAAAGAATTTTCTTGAGCATGAAAATTTGCATATTTGCAAGAAGGGCCTGGTCAGATCTCTGAGAAATGTTAAAGGATAAGAGAGACCCACACCATGTCTGTCTCAGCAGAGCTCAGCGGTGTCTGCACCATGGCCTGGATTCCTCTCTTCTACTTCCTCCTTCACTGCACAGGTTAGGAGAGTCATCTAGACCCTGGTGCCAGTTCAGGGAATCCATCTGACTTCCAGGTAAATTCTTCTCTTTTCTCACTTCCAAGGTGATAATGTGTTTCTCTATTTACAGGGTCTTTTTCGCAACCTGTGCTGACTCAGTCACCCACAGCCTCAGCCTCCCTGGGAGCCTCAGTCAAACTCACCTGCACCTTGAGTAGTGAGTACAGCACCTCCTACATTGCATGGTACCAGCAACAGCCAGACAAGGCTCCTAAGTATCTGATGTGGCTTGGTAGTAATGGAAACTACGATAAGGAAGATGGGATCCCTGATCGCTTCTCAGGTTCCGGCTCTGGAGCTCATCGCTACTTAAGCATCTCCAACATTCAGCCTGAAGATGAAGCAGACTATTTCTGTGGTGCAGATTATACCGGTGGGTGAACACAGTGACCCAGATAAAATGAGGAAGCAGGACAAGAACTGTTTTCCTCTTTTGCTACCAAGGCTAGCCTATGGTTTTGAAAAGGATGATCTAAAGTTCTTACATCTAAAGTTCACACTCTTTGTATATTTTCTTCTTGGTACTCAAGGGCATAGATCATAGTTCTAGCTCCTGAGCACCTTAGGAAAGAGAAGAAAGGCAAGGATTGTACTGACTTCACTCCTGTGTAAATTTAATACCTTTGGAAAATCAACTCTCATGTGTACAGAGCTGAGGAGGTGTGAACATTCTTATATAAAGTTAGAGAACTGGGTTTAAAGCTCTCACTGTTACTCACCAAAGTTGACAGAAATGTCTATTCATTGTAAAAAATGCTTTATTCTCTCATGCCCTGTCTTTTTCACTCCAGCAAACCACTAAGAAGTACAATGTAAAGACATTTATGAAGTAGTGTGGTAGGGCCCCTAGACACATTACAAAATATTTGAAACAGCCACAATGGCTGAGCATTGTCCTCAAATGTTCACAAACTTTCCATATTGCTTCTGACAGTCCTCTTTACTTAGTCCGCCTTCCCAAATATTTTAAAGGAAGGATAAAATTACTGCTATATGGTTTAGTCTCTGCAAATTTCTTACATGTGACCTTTCTATATCGGGATTTTTGGCTGTATCTCATGTCATGCAATAAGTTTTCTAGGTAATCACCAAGAACTGAAGCTAGGGAATATATAACACAGAGGAGGGACAGACTGCACCAAAGTGAAGTTAGCAATCTGTGTGCACTATAATAGCATATATCCATGAAGCATTAAAGAAAAGGCATTAGCTCATTATCACACACACCCTTGAGAATGACCAGAAGCCATCTGTTTTCTTTCCATTACCAAATATTTTATTGCTAGCATAATGTCCTCTTTTCTGTCTTACTCAACATATCACTTCCAGGTCTTCTCTTTCTTAACCAAACTCAACCTGAAACCTACCTAAAACCAATGAGCTTGTAATGAAATTCTAAAAAAAAATTCTTAAATTTTTACCAGATGCTCAAAATTTGTTTTTTTTTTTGTTCTCTCTAAATTCTTGTGAGATTCCAAGTCTATGGGGAAAAGCATACAAATGCATCTTTCTGGAAATATTATTTTTGGATGACCATGCTCACCAAATCACTTTTCTTACCACATCTAGTTTAAAAGACCAGATCTAGGCTGTAATGTGTTGGACTGATGCTGTAGGTATTCCTATAGCCAGTAGCCTTTAAGTTACCCACCTACTTGGGTATGTCCTCTCATTCTATGTTACCATATATGTCAATATAAAGCACTGGTCTATCCTCTCTTCTGGTGGCATGATTCAGTTCCTGTTCCCAGCTCATGCAGAGGATTGTGATCTGTGAGTCTACCCCTAAATAAATAACCCTTTGTTATACTCAATTCTGAGCTAGTGTGGGATTTCTTTTTAATGCCCTTCTTCATCTGGTGCCAACATGGATCCGGACTCCACACCTACTGAGTGGACCAGCTTAGAGTTCTAAACAGTCCATAGCCCAGAAAGTCTCCCAACCCCACCTGCTTGGCTTATTTAAAACCCCAAATACAGTGGAGCTAACTGTGTGTGGCAACTTGGAAATTTTGGAGTTAATGAACATCCCCTCCACCACTGCTGCATTCCTTGCTTCATGGCGACTTGTGCAGTTTCTGGTTTGTGTTCCCTGCCAGTGAGTTATGGGCTGCTTGCTCCATGTACAGAATTGATTTAGTTACTTTTAACTTGTCAAGAAAAACATATTTCTCAGTATTTAACCAGTACCATGGTGAGAAACTAAAGCGGCTCAGGACTGTTCATATTCCTACAGGTTGCATTGCTTCTTGTTGCGACTCTACAGCCATTATACCTGCTGGACAATAAAGATTATCACACATAAAACAATATACTGGACCTCATAACAGGTAATTAATAAATTAATCAATTTGAAAGTTATGTAATGGAAGAAAAAATTACCACTAAAGCTTTTAGTATTTTTTTTGCTAATACTATAGATTGTAATCTGCAAGGCTTATATGGCTGTTGTGATACATCCATTTCTTGGACATTGCGACTCAGTTTTTTTCATATTATTTAAGAAAATGGTTTGATAACAGAGCCAAGAACGAGGCACTTTTAGAAATGCTATGGTCTTTACAGACTAATAATAAACAGCGAGCTGACAGGATTAATACCATCGAAAGTCAAAAGTTACCTGAAAAAATAGCTTTGAAAAGGATAACATTTATTTGACATACAAAATTGAATCCATGTTTAGGGTACTTACATTATCTTAAAGAATACTTACTGTTGAATTTGACAATCAAAATTTCTTAAAATTAATGATAGGTTAGCAGATACAGTATCTCTCCAGGATGGCAATCTGCACACTATCCAAATGATGATGAGGGGAACAGAGAAAAATGTAGAGCTCAATAAAGAAAGAATAGGACACATGAGAAGGGAGTGTATGCAAGGGTTTTCTAGGAATAACATCTCCTCTTGGAATGGCATGAATAAAGGACTCAGCATTCAGGTATATGTAGAATGCATAGCAAAGGCCAGCTTTGGACCAATGAATGCAGATCAACAAAAGGCAGACAAGACAACCTGATACTATCTGGAAACTTCTTGGGTGGGGGCAATCTCTCACAGGCCAGAAAGCCAAAAGTGGTCCAATCATTCACAGTCACTATGGAGGACTTTACTGATGCAAACAGATCAGAAAAGACAGGTCACAAATCGAAAGATTTAAGTAAGCTGGAATGGAGCCCTAATAATGCTATGAAAAAGGCAGACTTATATGCTATTTTCATGGTACTAAGGGATTTTAAAGAACCTCTGTTCTTTATTGTGAATAGTTACTGATTCACAATATGCAGAAAGAGTTGCCTTGCACATTGAAACTGCTGAATTTATACCAGATGATACATAATTGACTTCATTATTTATCCAGGGGCAATATATAATCAGGAATAGGCTCTGTACCATATACATAACACACATCCAATCCCATAGATGTCTGCCAGGTCTATTAGCACAGGTGATACAGAAATTCATTGATTATTGATTGGAAATGTATTGAAGGCCTCAGAATTTCATAGGAGATATCAAGTTTTCTATTACATGGCAAAAAGCTAAGGAGATTATAAAGAAAACTGTACTTGTTCTTTCTATAACCAAACACCACTACTGGCAGGGAGTAATATAAAGGGTACTCAAAGGAATGAAATCTGACAGATGGATGTGTTCCACTTTGCAGAATTTGGAAAATTAAAATATGTACATTATACCATTGACACTTATTCAGATTTTCAATGGGCAAATGCTTTGAGTTTAGAAAAGGCTGATTCAGTAATCACACCTTTATTAGAAGTTATGGCCATCATGGGTATACCTGCACAAAAAAAGACAGATAATTGTTCAGCATATGTTTCTAAGAAAATGAAACAGTTTTTTGCTTGTTATAATATAAAACATTTTACAGGCATACCACACAATCCTACACGTCAGGCAGTTATAGAAAGATCAAATTGAACTATAAAAGATATGTTAAACAAACAAAAAGTGGTGGAAAATACCTCCAGAAGAGATTATATAATGCTTTATTGACCTTGAATTTTCTTAATGCTAATGAGAAAAGAACAACAGTAGCAGAGAGACATTTGATAATAGAAAACTCTTCTGAATTTAATCATCCAGTATATTTCAAGGATGTGTCAACCTCACTATGGAGGCCAGGAGATGTGCTGCATTGGCAAATAGATTGTTGCTATTGTTTCAACAGGAGAAAAATATGTCATGGATACCATCAAAATTAATAAAAATTCAGTTTGAAAAAGAGAAATCTCTTGAGAAAGAGAAATGACAGGTCATCCACAGAGGTGACAACCATATACGTGGAAAGGAAACCCTATAGGTTTGGGGCAGGGTTTTGTTCTCATTATTACCGGAAAATACACCTCTTAAAAAACTCAAGAGACCCTGGATGTTTCAATGTTGACAGAGAAAAAATAACTATCTAATAAGGATCATTAGAAAAAAATATGACTTATAAGGACAGGTGATTGAAACATATATGAATATATAGATTTCACTTTGGTGTTGGACAACGACTGGCTCTGTCCTTCTCTAAATCTAAGCATGTTGTCAAAATAAAAATTCAGAGTTTCTGTTTCATGTCAGGAGCCATGGTATAGGACATAAAGAAAAAAGTATTTAGAAAAATTTTACTTTTCTTTATACATATTTTTATCATATGTTTCATTTAATATATGTTTGTATAAATAATGTTCAAATTTTTCACAATGAATTTTCCTGTAATAATCTTTGAAGTTTTTCAGAAGATGATGGGGCCACAACAACTCCACCTGGTTGATATGATGTCATGATGCTGATAGTGCTACTATAAGACCTGTTTTTGGGTACTAGCTGCTCTAGATGGTTCCCAATTGGGTAGCTAAAATGGTGTACTTCTTTTTACAATCTTCTGGCCAAAACTCCAAATTGGAACCTCAGAAAACCCTAACGAATACTCAGAGACTATTTGCAATTATACCAGGTAGTAATCTTGGAACTTAAGCATCACTTTACTTTCACAAGATACCATAGAAATAACATTGCCCCCATAACAGTGGGCAATTCTAGAAGACAACGTCCCCTCTCCCAACAAAATGTGTCCTAGGTTTAGAGACATCATTCAGAGGTTGATTATAATTGTTATAAGGTTGGGGTTTGGAGAAAATTATGTAAACTCAGTAATCTCATTGGAAAAAAAAGGAAATTGAATGGGATAAAAGATTAGTGTGAGCTTATTCACACTAATAATGATAGTGAATAAGGGAGGGAAAACTTGTGAACTATTATATATAGGCAATTTACATTGGTTTAGATTCTTGTATACTGATACACTGTAACACCCAATTTTGTGTTACGCCCTTGGTACAGTTAGCGCGCCACTGTACCCTATGCGAGTTGGGCAAGGGCCTGGAGATTGAAAGAACACACAATAAAACCAGAGTCATTTGAAAGAAGATCAGAGGAATGCCAGTTTATTCATATTTGGGGAAGTCCTTAAGTACCTAACTGCTGCACAAGGACCTCTGCCCAGGCAAGTGGGAAATTACCATATTAACAAAGGAGTCAATGCCCTACAGCTAATCACCAGGTGGGGCAGGGAGAGCACAGAAACAAACAGGATGCTTAGTTAGCTGACCAGAAACTGTCCTCGCAAATGCACCCCAGGAACAAGGGCAGACCCAGGCCCTACAGGTCCACCTTTAATATAAAATTATGACTAGGCCTGTCTTGGGTGGCATTGGACATCAGGCAATACCCCTTACCTGTCATGGGAAAGCATCCAGGACAAAACACCTTTCCTGTCTTAGGTTAGGGCAGCCCCCCCAAAACTGTTCCCATCATTGGCTCACTAATCATCCAACACCGAGTTCAACCAGATTTGTACTGAAAGATTCTCTGGGGCAATAGCCACGTGGCAACATTGACCTGAGCTTGCCTTTGGCTCTGGCATGATGCTCCAGCACATATAAGCATTCCTTAAGGAGACTGTGCCTGCTCAGTCCTTAATAATTCTGCCCAAAATGGAGCCCTTTAAGTAAGGTCTCAGCGCTGGTGAAAGGAACCCTGGTATAGCTAACTAGAATAATCTCAAGAGCCAATTTGTAAATTGTACACCCCAGGGTCCGTGAATAACAGCAATAAGCCTATTACTGTAACATGTAGCAATGGTCTTTAACCACAACCAAGAGCAAAATATTCATTTGTAAATTTAGCTCAATTTGAATGGCAAAGGTATTTGCAAACTGCCTTTAGAAGGTATCCTTTGTGCTAGCAGGAAGCAACTGACTGACTAATGAAAAATCCACAGCAATGGCTGCATGATCATGGGATGGAGGTAGAGGAATCCTTAGCAGTCGGACCACCACAGCCAGCTCCTCAGGAATCCTGCAACTCTTCAGTACAAGCCAGAATCTCCTTGATCTCTTGGCTCTATCCTGTCTTCAGGCTTCTGGACAGGAAAATCCACAGCACGCACCAGCCGCTCAGGTACCCATATTGGATGTCAGCATCCTGCAGGAAAACACAAACAGCCCCTCTTCCCCACACCAGTACAGGATCTGGACCATACCAGGTGCCGTCTGCTAGATTCTTCCATTTGACATTAAGCATCCCGGAAGAATCTGGCTGCCAATGCCGGTCAGCAGCGGTATGAGATTGAGCATCAACAGTCAAAAAATTTAAAATGTATAAAATAAAAGACAAATGATCTCTGGGAGTGGAACCATATTCTCTCTTTTTTGTTTTATGCAAATAGGTTTTGAGCGTATTTGAGGATGTGTGCACTCCACTATAGCTTGTCCTTGAGGATTATAAGGTATTCCCGTTTTGTGAGAAATTGAAAACTCAGAGCAAAATTTAGCAAAGCCATTGCTAGTATAGGCTGGTCCATTATTAGTTTTTACAGTTTTAGGAACTCCCATGTAGGCAAAAACCTGGAGACAATGACTTCTAACATCCCGTAATCTTTCTCCTGTATGAGCTGAGGCAAAAATGAGATGAGAATATGTATCCACGGTTAAGTGAACATATTGCATGTGGCCAAAAGAAGGAACATGGGTGACATCCATTTGCCATAAATGATTAGGAGCAAGCCCACGAGGATTAACTCCCAAATGGGGAACAGTTAAAAGTTCTGTACACAGAGAGCATCTTTTAACAATATCAGTGGCTTACTTTCGAGATATCTTAAAATGAAATCTTAAAGATCCAGCATTGATATGAAAATGATTATGAGCTTTTTTTTGCAGCTTTATAAGATTCCTGACTCACTACATAAATTTGATGAGTAAGCTGATCAGCCAATGCATTTCCTTCCCTCAAAGGACCAGAGAGTTCAGTATGAGCCTGCAAATGCCCTACGTAAATGGGAACAGATCAGGCCCAAAGCAAAGTCTGAATAGCCAATAACTGCATCTGGACTCGAGATACAGAGGCAATATAAGCTGCAGTTTCCAATGGTGCAAGAATTTTGCTTATACACTGACTGTCAGTAAAAAGGTTAAATGGAATATCAGCATATTTCTCTAGGGCCATCTGGACAGCAACCAATTCAGCCACCTGAGCAGAGTTAGTATTAACAGACTGAATATCAAAATCAGGATGGGAGGCTACCACAGCTCTCCCTGTGGAAGATCTATCAGTAAACACATTTCATACCCCTGCCCAGAGGCTGCAAAGAAATAACTTTAGGGCCGGACCACCGGGCGGCGGAACGCAACGCGGCCGGACCACCGGGCGGCGGAACGCAACGCGGCCGGACCACCGGGCGGCGGAACGCAACGCGGCCGGACCACCGGGCGGCGGAACGCAACGCGGCCGGACCACCGGGCGGCGGAACGCAACGCGGCCGGACCACCGGGCGGCGGAACGCAACGCGGCCGGACCACCGGGCGGCGGAACGCAACGCGGCCGGACCACCGGGCGGCGGAACGCAACGCGGCCGGACCACCGGGCGGCGGAACGCAACGCGGCCGGACCACCGGGCGGCGGAACGCAACGCGGCCGGACCACCGGGCGGCGGAACGCAACGCGGCCGGACCACCGGGCGGCGGAACGCAACGCGGCCGGACCACCGGGCGGCGGAACGCAACGCGGCCGGACCACCGGGCGGCGGAACGCAACGCGGCCGGACCACCGGGCGGCGGAACGCAACGCGGCCGGACCACCGGGCGGCGGAACGCAACGCGGCCGGACCACCGGGCGGCGGAACGCAACGCGGCCGGACCACCGGGCGGCGGAACGCGGCCGGACCACCGGGCGGCGGAACGCGGCCGGAGGACGCCCAGCGCAGCCAGCGGGGACCCACTGGGACCAGAGCGGCAGCAGAGGACACAGGCTGCTGGCGGCGGGAACCGTCCCAGCAGGAGAAGCAGGCTGCAGGGACCGCGCGCGCAACACCAAGAACAGATCGCCCCACTACAATTAAACCAAAGAGGTAGGCCTTCGGTTGGGGAGGTCCCTGGCAAAGGAGGAGCCGGGTCCTATTCCTGAAGACCTTTCTGAGGGGTGAGAGGGATCTTGGCCCCCAGCAGGATCCAGGAAACAGAGCAAGGGCATTTTGTAAGAGGAGCCCCTGGCCAGCAGGGGAACCTGAACCAGTTTTAAAAGACCCCTTAGATAGCATCGATAGGAGGAGATGGGCAGGCGCCAAGGAAAGAATTCACCCAATAATCTGAAAAACAACATGAAAACACCAGAACCCAACGATCTTACAACAGAAGGTCTCCAACACCATAACACAGAAGAAGTGGAAAAAATTGACTTTATGAAAGCTGTAGAGTCCCTTAAACAACATGTGAAAAATGCCCTTATAGAAATGGATGAGAAGTATAACCAAAAATTTGAAGAAATGAGTAAATACGTACATAATACCTTGGAAAACCAAGAAAGAACGATCAAACAGGTAATGGAAACAGTTCAAGAATTGAAAACTGAAATGGAAGCAAGGAAGAAAACACAAACTGAGGCCCAGCTGGATATGGAAAATCTAGGTCAACGAGCAGAGCCTACAGAAACAAGCATAATCAATAGAATACAAGAAATAGAAGAGAGAATCTCAGATTCTGAGGACAACATAGAGAAAATAAACGCTCTGATCAAAGAAAACTGCAAAGCCAACAAATTCTCATCACAAAACATTCAGGAAATATGGGACACAATAAAAAGACCAAATCTAAGAATAATAGGAATAGAAGAAGGAGAAGAGTCACAGCTCAAAGGCCCAGAAAATATTTTGAACAAAATTATGGAAGAAAACTTTCCCAACATAAAGAAAGATATTCCTTTGAATATTCAAGAAGCATACAGAACACCAAACAGACTGGATCAAAGGAAAACATCCCCTCGCCATATAATAATCAAAACACAAAATATACAGGTTAAAGAAAGGATACTAAGAGCTGCAAAGGAAAAAGGCCAAGTAACTTATAAAGGTAAACCGATCAGACTTACACCTGATTTCTCTATGGAAACAATGAAAGCCAGAAGGTCCTGGATAGAAGTACTGCAGAAGCTAAGAGACCATGGATGCAAGCCCAGACTACTATACCCAGCCAAGCTTTCGTTCACTATAAATGGAGAAATCAAGACATTCCAGGATAAAAACAAATTTAAACAATACGTAGCCACGAATCCAGCCCTACAGAAAGTAATAGAAGGAAAATCGCAACCCAAGGAATCCAACATTGCCAACACTGCTTACAATAACTCAGGCATCTAGCGACCCTTCACTAGCACAACTCAAAGAAGGGAGACACACAAATTCTACTTCCAAAAACAATAAGAATATCTGGCGTAAACAACCACTGGTCATTAATATCACTTAATATTAATGGTCTCAATTCACCTATAAAAAGGCACAGGCTAAGAGATTGGATACGAAAACAGGATCCAACATTCTGCTGTTTGCAAGAAACACATCTCAACCACAAAGACAGGCATCTACTCAGAGTAAAGGGCTGGGAAAAGATCTTTCAAGCAAATGGTCCTAAGAAAAAAGCAGGTGTGGCCATATTAATTTCTAACAAAACTGACTTCAAACTAAAATCAATCCGAAGAGATCGAGATGGACACTTTATACTCATAACAGGAACAATTTGTCAGGATGAAGTCTCAATCCTGAATATTTACGCCCCTAATATAAAAGCACCCACGTATGTAAAAGAAATATTACTAAAACTCAAGGCAGACATCAAACCACACACACTAGTAGTAGGAGACTTCAATACACCTCTCTCAGCAATGGACAGGTCAATCAGACAGAAACCTAATAGAGAAGTAAGAGAACTACTGGAGGTAATGAAGCAAATGGACTTAACAGACATCTATAGAACATTCCACCCAAATAGGAAAGAATATACCTTCTTCTCTGCAGCCCATGGAACCTTCTCGAAAATTGACCACATACTCGGAAACAAAGGAAACCTCCACAGATACAAAAAAATATCAGTGTCCACCTGTGTCTTATCAGATCACCACGGATTAAAGTTAGAATTCAACAACAATCCTACCTCCAGAAAGCCGACAAACTCATGGAAACTGAACAGTCAACTACTGAACCACACCTGGGTCAAGGAAGAAATCAAGAAAGAAATTAAAGTCTTCCTTGAATTTAATGAAAATAAAGGGACAACATACTCAAACCTATGGGACACCATGAAAGCAGTGCTAAGAGGAAAGTTCATAGCACTAAGTGCCCACTTAAAGAAAACAGAGAAAGCATACATCGGAGACTTAACAGCACACCTGAAAGCTTTAGAAAAAAAAGAAGCAGATGCGCCCAGGAGGAGTAGAAGACTGGAAATAATCAAACTGAGGGCGGAAATCAACAAAATAGAAACGCAGAAAACAGTCCAAAGAATCAATGAAACAAAAAGTTGGTTCTTGGAGAAAATCAACAAGATCGACAAACCCCTATCCAAATTAATTAAACGACAGAGAGAGAACACGCAAATAAATAAGATCAGAAATGAAAAGGGGGACATAACCACAGACACAGAGGAAATTCAGAGACTCATTAGATCTTACTACAAAAGCCTGTATGCCACAAAACTAGAAAATACAAAAGAAATGGACATTTTTTTAGATAAGTACCACATACCAAAGCTAAACCAAGACCAGGTGAACGATCTAAATAGACCTGTTAGTCGCGAAGAGCTAGAAACCGTTATCAAAAATCTACCTTCCAAAAAAAGCCCAGGACCAGATGGTTTCAATGCAGAATTCTACCAGAACTTCCAAGAAGAGCTAATACCTATACTCCTTAATGTATTTCACAATATAGAAACAGAAGAGTCATTGCCAAATTCCTTTTATGAAGCTACAGTTACCCTGATACCAAAACCACACAAAGACCCAACCAAGAAAGAAAATTACAGGCCGATCTCACTCATGAATATCGATGCAAAAATTCTCAATAAAATACTGGCAAACCGAATCCAAGAACACATTAGAAAAATTATCCATTATGATCAAGTAGGCTTCATCCCAGAGATGCAGGGCTGGTTCAACATACGAAAATCTATCAATGTAATCCACCATATAAATAAACTGAAAGAAAAAAACCATATGATCATTTCATTAGATGCTGAAAAAGCATTTGACAAAATTCAACACCCCTTTATGATAAAAGTCTTGGAGAGATTAGGGATACAAGGATCATACCTAAATATAATAAAAGCTATTTACAGCAAGCCGTCAGCTAACATTAAATTAAATGGAGAAAAACTCAAATCCATCCCACTAAAATCAGGAACACGACAAGGCTGTCCACTCTCTCCATACTTCTTCAATATAGTGCTTGAAGTTCTAGCAATAGCAATAAGACAACATAAAGGGATCAAGGGGATTCGTATCGGAAAAGAAGAAGTTAAGCTCTCGTTATTTGCAGATGATATGATAGTATACATAAGCGACCCCAAAAACTCTACCAAAGAACTCCTACAGCTGATAAACACCTTTAGTAATGTGGCAGGATACAAGATCAACTCCAAAAAATCAGTGGCCTTCCTATACACTAAGGATAAGGAAACAGAGAGGGAAATTAGAGAAGCATCACCTTTCACGATAGTCACAAATAGCATAAAATATCTTGGGGTAACTCTGACCAAGGATGTGAAAGATCTATTTGACAAGAACTTTAAGTCTTTGAAGAAAGAAATTGAAGAGGACACCAGAAAATGGAAAGATCTTCCTTGCTCCTGGATTGGGAGGATCAACATAGTAAAAATGGCAATTCTACCAAAAGCAATCTATAGATTCAATGCATTCCCCATCAAAATCCCATCAAAATTCTTCACAGATCTGGAGAAGACAATAATCAACTTTATATGGAAAAACAAAAAACCCAGGATAGCCAAAACAATCTTATACAACAAAGGATCGTCTGGAGGCATTACCATCCCTGACTTCAAACTCTACTACAGAGCTACAGTATTGAAAACAGCTTGGTATTGGCATAAAAACAGAGAAGTCGACCAATGGAATCGAATAGAAGACCCTGACATTAACCCACAAACCTATGAACACCTGATTTTCGATAAAGGAGCTAAAAGTATACAATGGAAAAAAGAGAGCATCTTCAACAAATTGTGCTGGCAAAACTGGATGTCAACCTGTAGAAGAATGAAAATAGATCCATATCTATCACCATGCACAAAACTCAAGTCCAAATGGATTAAAGACCTCAATATCAGTATGAACACAGTAAACCTGATAGAAGAGAAAGTGGGAAGTACTCTACAACACATGGGCACAGGAGACCACTTCTTATGTATAACCCCAGCAACACAGACATTAAGGACCTCATTGAATAAATGGGACCTCCTGAGATTGAGAAGCTTCTGTAAAGCAAAGGACACTGTCACTAAGACACAGAGGCAACCCACCAACTGGGAGAAGATCTTCACCAACCCCGCAACTGACAAAGGTCTGATCTCCAAAATATATAAAGAACTCAGGAAACTAGACCGTAAAAGGCTAATCAACCCAATTATAAAATGGGGCATTGAGCTGAACAGAGAATTCTCAACAGAAGAACTTCAAATGGCCAAAAGACGCTTAAGGTCATGCTCAACTTCCTTAGCGATCAGGGAAATGCAAATCAAGACAACTTTAAGATACCATCTTACACCTGTCAGAATGGCTAAAATCAAAAATACCAATGATAGCCTTTGTTGGAGAGGTTGTGGAGAAAGGGGTACACTCATCCACTGCTGGTGGGAATGCAAACTTGTGCAACCACTTTGGAAGGCAGTATGGCGGTTTCTCAGGAAATTCGGGATCAACTTACCCCTGGACCCAGCAATACCACTCTTGGGAATATACCCAAGAGAGGCCTTATCATACAACAAAAGTATATGCTCTACAATGTTCATAGCAGCATTGTTTGTAATAGCCAGAACCTGGAAACAACCTAGATGCCCTTCAATGGAAGAATGGATGAAGAAAGTATGGAATTTATACATATTAGAGTACTACTCAGCAATAAAAAACAAGGACTTCATGAATTTTGCATACAAATGGATGGAAATAGAAAACACTATCCTGAGTGAGGTAAGCCAGACCCAAAAAGAGGAACATGGGATGTACTCACTCATATTTGGTTTCTAGCCATAAACCAAGGACATTGAGCTTATAATTAGTGATCCTAGAGAAGCTAAATAAGGAGAACCCAAAGAAAAACATATAGGCATCCTCCTGAATATTAACCTTCAGCAAGCGATGAAAGGAGACAGAGACAGAGACCTAAATTGGAGCACAGGACTGAAATCTCAAGGTCCAAATCAGGAGCAGAAAGAGAGAGAGCACGAGCATGGAACTCAGGACCGCGAGGGGTGCACCCACACATTGAGACAATGGGGATGTTCTATTGGGAACTCACCAAGGCCAGCTGGCCTGGGTCTGGAAAAGCCTGGGATAAAACCGGACTCTCTGAACATAGCGGACAATGAGGACTACTGAGGACTCAAGAACAATGGCAATGGGTTTCTGATCCTACTGCACGCACTGGCTTTGTGGGAGCCTAGGCAGTTTGGATGCTCAACTTACTAGACCTGGATGGAGGTGGGGGTTCCTTGGACTTCCCACAGGACAGGGAACCCTGATTGCTTTTCGGGCTGGGGGGGAGACTTAATTGGGGGAGGGGGAGGGAAATGGGAGGCGGTGGCGGGAAAGAGACAGAAATCTTTAATAAATAAATAAATTAAAAAAAAAAAAGAAATAACTTTAGGGAAACATACTGGATGATTTAAAAAAAAAAAACCAAAAAGACTAACTTATCAGAAGGATAATGATTGTCAAACTTGCAGGGATTAGTGCATAAAAATAAGGTCCAATCTTCAGCAAAATTTTGCAACCAAGTTATTTCTGCCTGGGTATATGGTGTAATAACATTATCAGGTAACATTCCAAAAGTTTGCAAACTAAGTTTATACCCTTTCTGAATAACACGTAGCACAACTGATGGATATGAGATAACAATTTTTACAGGTGACACATGTTCATGTACCCAGAGGATGGGTCCTTGCTGCCAAAAAAACTCCAGTAGGACTATGCTTGGAGGGGAAAATTATCAACAGCAGCGGCTGACTATAGTCAATATAATGAATATGAGCAGAGGCAAGCTTTTCTTTAATTAAAGTAAGACATTGCCTTGCTTGAGTTGTTAACTCACAAAAGGAGGCTGGGTCTGGATTCCCCTGCAGAATGTCAAAAAGTGGTTTTAAGTCTCCAGTAGGAATTTCCAGACTGGGCCGGACCCAATTTAGGTCTCCAAGCAATTTTTGAAAATCATTCAAAGTTTGTAGTTTATCTAGGCGAAGAGTAACTTTCTGTGGTTTTACGCCTGTCTGTAACAGCTGATACCCCAAGTATTGATATAGAAACTACTGTTGTACCTTTTCAGAAGCAATTATTAACCCAGCATGTGGTAGGCATTCTTGCAAGTCAGCAAAAGCCTCAAGGACTATTTCTGGGTCCTGTCCAGCTAATAGGATGTCATCCAAATAATGACTTATATATAGTTGAGAATATTTATATCTTATTGGGGCAATAACCTGGGCCACATCCATTTGGAAAATTACTGAACTATTGGCCATACCCTGGGGCAATGTTACCCATTGGTAGTGCCTGTATGATTCTTTGAAATTTATAGATGGTACACTGAAAGCAAATTTATCAGAATCTTTTGGATGCAAGGGAATGGTGAAAAAACAATCCTTCAGGCCAATAACCAAAATATGGTATCCTGCAGGAATACCCACAGGCTGAGGCAACCCAGGTTGAGTAGTCCCTATAATTTCCATAAATCATTTACTGCTCTAAGATCTTGCAGCAGCCTCCATTTACCAGACTTTTTCTTAATAACAAAAATAGGAGTATTCCAGGGAGAAGTGGATGGCATTATGTGTCCTGCTTCTAGCTGTTCCAGGAATTCACTCTGTGGACCAGGCTGACCTTGAACTCGCAGAGTTCCCCAAGTGCTGAGATTAATGGCGTGCACCTTCACACCTGGCTTTTTTCCTGGGCTGATTAACTGCCCCTTTACCAGCAGGGCAGTTCCTTTTGAGGTGTCCTGACCTTCAGCATAGAAAACAATTCCTTGGCCTAGCTCCACCTGGACCTTCCTTAAGGGCAGAAACAATTTCCTGGCCCATTATGTGAGTGCCATCAATGTCTCTGCATAATCAGATAAAGGCATTTAAATCTCCATCTCTATGGGAACGTAAAACCTCCTGACAGAACCTATTAGCATTTTCATAGGCCAAATGTTTAATGACTGGCACAGCTGAGTCCACATCCCCAAAAATGAGACTTCCCACCTGTAGAAGGCCGTCAATAAACTCAGAATAAGGTTCTGAAGATCCTTGAAGGGTCTTCAAAAGCTGTTCTCATGATCCTTTGTTAGGTAAAGTTTTCCTAGCTTTAATGGCTGCTGCAGCTATTTGAGCATAAATCGCAGGATCATAAGCAATCTGTGCTCCTAAGCCAGCATATTGTCCTTCACCAGTTAACATGTCAAGGTTATACTGGGGGAAACCTGCTTCGGCATTTTTCCCTGTGGTCTTTTTGCAATTTTCCTGCATTTTACCTCTCCATAAAAAGAAATCACCCCCTGAAAGACAAGCCCTGCAAAGCTGCATCCAGTCACTGGGTGTAAGGCTGAGTTCTACAAAGGATTCCAATAAAGCTACAGTGAAAGGAACATGAGCTCCATAGTCCACAACTGCTTCTTTTAACTGCTTAATATCCTGAAAGGCCAGGGAGTTTCACTGCCTGGCCCTCTGTCCCTGCTGATCAATATTTTCCACAACAGGATAAATCTGCCTCTCTCTACTTAGATTATTTAACCTGTTCTGGATCTCTCAGATTTCGACCTCTAAGTCTATAGGGGCAGAAGCAGTAGCACAAGAATATTGCGGCGGAGGTCTCATGGAGACATCTCCGTTAGTTTTCTTCCTTTTCTCTTTTTCTAAGTTCTTTTTTATCAGTGCAATCTCCTTTTCTAAAATCTCTTCTTCTTCTTCTATATCCTTTCTAATACTTCCTGTTCCTAAAACTTCCTGTTCCTGAAAGACCCTCAGAGAGGACCTTTCCTCTCTGATGAAGACCCCAGAACCAGGACACTCCGAGACCAGGCCACAGGATGCAATTAGCAAGAGGTTTATTGAGTAAACACAGGTACCTGCGGGCAGCAAGTCTTTCGGAGGACTTGCGCACCTGCCAACTGGAGGGCGGGCTTTTTATAGGGAAGAGCAAAAAGCAAGTTTACAGAAGCAAAAGCGTGGTTATCGATCGACCGGAATGAGGCGGGGGCATGAATGGTTTCCCCTCTCAGCATGGGTGTCAGCAAGAAGCAAGTTTTCAGAAGCAAAAGCGTGGTTATCGGAATGCGGCGGGGGGCATGAAAGGTTTCCTCTCTCAGCATGGATGCCTGGCAACAGTCATCCTGTTCCTATCTTATAGCTAACCTGCTTTGTTGACATCCTATCTTATTGACATCTTGCCTTGCAGTCTTCCTATCTCTATCTCCTGCTCTCTCAGGCACCTGGGATGTTCTTACAGGAGCAGGCTGGCTGCTGATCCGGAGATTTGTTTAAAACAAACAGGACGTTCCCCCGGGAGCATGCTAGCTGCGGGTTTTGAGGAGGGGGTCTGTAGGGTCTTTCACATCTCCGTTAGTTTTCTTCCTTTTCTCTTTTTCTAAGTTCTTTTTTATCAGTGCAATCTCCTTTTCTAAAATCTCTTCTTCTTCTTCTATATCCTTTCTAATACTTCCTGTTCCTAAAACTTCCTGTTCCTCAAAACTCTTAATAGAACTCACAGATTCTACTTTCTGAATCTCCTCAAGGGTTTTGTTCAAACTCTCTAATTGCTCTTTCACTTTTACATCATCACTGAGAAGAGCATCTCTGACTGAAAGACCCCCAAGGTAGGCTGCCTTTCAGTCTGGGGAGACCCTCCCCAAGGAACAGCGAAGCCACACGTGTGGATGCAAACAGCAAGAGGTTTTATTCAGATACACAGGTACCTGGGGCGTAGTCGCTCGGAGGACTAGCGCGCCTTCAGGTTGAGGCAGTGGATTTTTTATAGGGTAGGGAAGCAAAAGCGCGGGTACAGAAGCGAGACACATAGTTACAGGGTTCTGATTGGACAATTCAAATAAGGCTGGGGTTCAAACTGAGTACAGTTCTGTGGTTTCCAAGAAATCAGATATGCATGCTGACTCGGCCTATCTAGGGTACAACTCTTCTTCTGGACCCCAAGTTCCCTGCTGGCAGTCCAGATGGTCGACCATAGATATCTTGCCTGGCTCAACGCCCCTGCCCCTAAGTTGACCAACGCCCTTATCTCTAAATTGAACTCCCTTGTCCTAGCTTTCAGTTATATTGCTCAAAAATTCAAGCCTTGTAAAATAGCGTTATTGCTGCTGCTAACTTAATGCTGCTAAGTAGGGGTCTTTCATGACCAAGCGCCATAGTGAATATATCGCCATGGGGAATTCTTCTGGCCCTCGTGCTTTCAGTGCATTTTGAAGATCAGCCTTTACCTGCTCCCAATCAGTAATGTTAAAGCCCCCTGCATGTAGAAACCAGGGACTAAACTCTAAAACCGTCTTAATGATCTTGTGCTGTCTCAACTTTAATACCGGTGCCTTTATTCTCCAAAAGAGCTAACAACTGGCCTGTTAACCGGCCCCTTAACACTAGAACAGAATTACTTGCACCCATAACCAATTCACCCTCACCACTCAATTTTTTACCTGTTGGCCAACCTTCCCGAGGGCGACCTCTCAGTGATCCCGACATCCCAATCTCACAGATGGGTCTCCGACTGCAGTTGCCAATGATCATTCCAGCGGGCCTCCAATTGTAACACCCGATTCTGTGTTACACCCTCGGTACAGTTCGTGCGCCACTGTACCTTATGCAAGTCGGGCAAGGGCCTGGAGATTGAAAGAACACACAAAGAAACCAGGGTCATTTGAAAGAAGATCAGATGAATGCCAGTTTATTCATATTTGGGGAAGTCCTTAAGTACCTAACTGCTGCACAAGGACCTCTGCCCAGGCAGGTGGGAAATTACCATATTAACAAAGGAGTCAATGCCCTACAGCTAATCACCAGGTGGGGCAGGGAGAGCACAGAAACAAACAGGATGCTTAGTTAGCCGACCAGAAATTGTCCTTGCAAATGCACCCCAGGAACAAGGGCAGACCCGGGCATACAATACACACTAAAATTATATTGAGTATGTTCCTATTTTGTCTACAATATTTGTATACTTAGGCTAAGTTATTTTGTCACATTGTATGTATACATGATTAAGACATTTTGTTTATTGATATAATTTTAATATTGCAACATACATTTCTACCTCTGATCAAGATATTTATACATTGTTTACAATTTGAGGCAATTGTCCTCATTTGTTGCACAGTTGTTTAAAGACTGTTTAATATTATAATATGAAGTCTTAGTGTTTAAGTTATATAGGTATTAGGAATTATAGGTCAGTAGCCATCCATATTTGTCATACTTACAGTTAGATTAATTGTATCCTTTGATACTAAAGTTCATATTCTTCATTGATAGGTAATCTTCAACCACTTCAAAGAGACATAGAATATGGAATGAATTTTGATAACCCACGGTTCTGTTGATGTGAGACATAATTGCTTCTGGCAACATTGATCTATTTCCGAGAGAATGTTGAGCACCAAAGACACTTTACTTGTAGTTTGTTTTCTGCTTGGCAAAACTGTCCTTTGGGCAAGGAACTGCCCATGCATTGACCACTGACCAAGTGCACAATGTCTAGACAGGATAAGCAGGATATACGAAAAAAAAAAGTCAAATCTTGCTAAAACAGGGTAATATGGTTTTGAAAACTTTTCTGCCTCTGAAAATGGTTTGTCTTTTACTCTAGGTGTTAGCCAAAGTTGGTTGCTCCAACATTGTAAATGAGACTTTGGGTGATTGCCTAGGTAGCCAGTTGTCTCTATCATTTCTTGTACATTTTGGAAGTTGCTTGCTTGCTCTTCCTGCTTACTCAAGCAATATTATTTCCTTCCTCGGGTCTTCGATGGGGTTGAAGACTAGATAGTTGTAGTTACTTTTCTCTCACAACTTGGCCAAGTTAATTATAATTCAAGGCTTAAACTCCTTAGGATAGGATAATTGTTGAGACCAAACAATTTCCCCTCACCACATCATAATCAAAACACTAAATGTAAGGAGTAAAGACAAAGTAACATATAAAGGCAGACTATCAGAATCACACCTGAGTTATCAATGAAAATATGTAAATGTTCATGAGTGAGATAACAAAATGCAACATGACAATTACGGTATGTTTTCTCTTATGCTTAGATGATAATATTTAACTTTTCAATCTGTGTGATACAATCCGAATATCCAAAGAATTTAGGTCCCTTGTATGGAAGTAGGGAGGAGATGATATCCCCCCCCCCCTCAATTGGGTACAATCTCTCATAGAGACCTATGAGTGTACAATGTGCTAAGAGCAAGAGTCTTTGAAGCATTCAGTCCTTATTGTTTTCTCCAAAACCTTCATCTCAAGGCTCAGGAGACAAAGAAAGATCACAAAAGCCAATGGATGACTCCAAGAAAAAAATGTCTTTCAGATGAAACACGATGGATGCACATATAAAATCACAAATATTGTGACAACTTATACAAGGACTGCACAGGTTCAAGGCAGACAGGGACCTAGCACTGAGGTGTTGAAGTGGACAAGGAATCCCATCCCTAGTCAAAAAGAAACCAGAAAAGAAAATGAAGAACAAAACAAAAATCTGTCTGATGAAAACCTATTTTCAATAGCAGGTATCATTGGATATATCAACTACTTTCTCTGACATATGCCTAGCCAGGAATATTTCTCTAATATAAATATATTCCATGAATTTTTGTTTTTTGCTGACTTTTTCATATTATTTTGGTATTTTTGTCTTATTGATCTTTTGTTCTCTTGTTTTATGCATTTCATTTTTGAGAAATGGCAATATGTAGGTAGGTAGATAGGAGTAGGGATATGGAGTTGACAATAAGAAGTTAAAGAAAGGGGAAAACATGATAAAACAAGTTTTATAAAAAATAAAAAGATACTTTCTATTACTTTAGCCTGTATTTTTTTTCCTTTTTTTACAACTGTCTTTTCAGAGTGTCCCAAATATACTGGATGCTTTATATCCAGATATTATATTTTATTTTTCAGAGCTATATATTTCTTTTAGGTATTTTTCAAGGTCTGAAATTCTGTCATCCTTTCATTTTATTCTGTTGGGAAAGCCTTTGTTTTGTTTCACATTTTGAATTTTTTTTTTCTAATTTTATTTTAGTTTGGGTTTTTATTAATGCTTCTACTTAATTGTTAAATCTTCTTTCATGTATCAAACTTTTTCATTATTTTATTCAACAGTTTGTGTTTTCACCATATTCATTAAAAAATTTATTCATATTTTCTTAGGGTTCTTTCACAGTCAAAATTGAATGTTTGAAGTCCTTATCTTATTCTTCACCTGAATTGGTTTTCAGGATTTGAGACAATAAAAATCCTGGATTTTGAGAAAACATATAGTCTTGTTGTTCACATTTGTGTTATTATGCTTAGATCTGTGCATCATGAATTGTGATGTTTGAAGTGTATCTGGGCATAGATATTTTGTCTCATATTTGTTGGGTGGGTATTCTGTTCTTCGTTGCTAATGTCCCCTCTGAGTAATGGACAAGTGTGCAACTGTAGGATCATGGATGCCCTGACAAAAATGTTACATTGAGATTCTCTGATAGGTATTTTTTCTTGAGTTCAGCAGAAATGAACAAGTACACAGATGAACTACCAAAATAACTGAAACTGGAAGCAGGATATAACAATGGCCCCTGGACCCACACTGGTAGACCGATTCTCATATGGACTGAGGTTACTGAAGAAGAGGGACTCACACAGACAAGCTGTAGTGACACTAAGATTAAGTCTAGAGAGAGTGAAAGAAAGAATAGAAAAGAGGGTAACAATCCACTCCTTGAATTTCAGCCTAATGTGGCAGATGTGTTTCCCTGAGAGATAAAGATTATGTGGGCCAATGGTGTCACAGAGGCTTAGAAAAGGGTTAAAAGACAAAAATGAAAGGGGCTGCCAGGAATAACTAAGGGGGCTCTGGTGACATTCTATTGATCTTAGGTCTCAGGAGACTCTCTTACATGCCATTGAGACAATCAGTCAGGTTTCCCAGGAGAACCCAGAAAAATCAAGCTATAGGTTAGAAATCCTGAAGCAATGTAAAAACCTCCTCATGGCTACAGGTGACTTCATATGTTCAAACCTTCTACATGGCTACAGAATATTTGTAACACAACTGCTACTGACATTTCCTACTTGTTACAGGAATTTGTAAATAAGCAAAATGAATATTGAAATACCAAGTTTAATAATGACAAATGGTTTTAAGCCACCGAATCATTTTTGTTTCACAGCTTATTACAGAATATATATATATATATATATATATATATATATATATATATATATATATATATATATATATATCAGTGCTTTTTAGGCATATGTTCAGAAGACACTGAATGAAGCAATCTAAAATCTATTGTTGATTTGTTCAGGGGAAAATACAATTTTCACATTTATTGTAAAATAAAGTTATTATAAATTAGTATGTCATAATGATGCCCTGCCCCTTGAAGAGTCATTGTGTTGAACACCAGAACATTCAGGATATGGAACACAGAAATCTGATATTTACCAAGATGTTGTGAGAGAGGAGTGAGAAAGACAGGATCATCTCTGTCCTTTGATGGAACATGCAGTATTGGGAATGAGGCTAAAACAAGCAACACATTGCCCTCTATGCTCTGGGTTGTAACCCCTTGGCTTCTGTGGAACTGGATTTGTCTCTACCCTCTTCAGAACAAGTAATTAATGTCAGGGTCCTGTATTACTGGGTAGAAAAGAGAACAGAAAACACCACCCAGCTGTAGAGACAAACTGGGTGTCTCCTGCATAGCCTGCACAATCAGTGTCTCCTCTTACTTTCTCTGATTTACAGAAGACATGCCAAGGCTTTGCCACCTATTCAGCAATAAGAAGACCTCCAGGTTGGCATTTAATTTGAGAATATTAGAGGTATTTTGTTTGGGTGTGACCTTGACAATGATCCTTTCAGTGTCAGAACCTTCCGACCTCCCATCCCCTTCCAACTCTCCCTGCACTGCAGGGGTGATCAAGTGATGTATCCTCGGCTGCTCAGGAGAGAGCGGTGCAGAAACAATGCACAGAGAAGCAGCAGGCTCATGGCTAACACTGCACTGCCTCACATTCCCCATTGGTGGTTCATGTTTCATCTGGGAACATATCCAAGAACACAATCTTCTAAAATATGAACTGTTATCCTGTCGATAGCTAGGCCATGATACGGATGGCTGTAACATGAGGGCTGGCTTGTGGGGTTTCTGTCCTGCCCAGTTCCCACAGCTGGTAAGGTCCCAAAGAAAATCAAAAAGAGGTCTACATAAGTTATAAACTGATTGGCCCCTTAGCTCAGGCTTCTTGTTAACTCCTATAACTTATATTAACCCCTTAATATTATCAATGTTAGTCTCATGGCTTGGTACCTTTTTGGCAGGGCAGGTCACATCCTGCTTCTTCGGTGTCTGGGTAGGACTGCAGAGGAATAGGCTTCCTCCTTCCCAGAATTCTCCTATTCTCATTGCCCCGCCTCTAATACCTTTCTGGTTTCCTGCCTATACCTCCAGCCTGATTATTAGCCAATCAGTGTTTATTGAAACATAATTGACAGAATATAGAATTGTCCCACACCATATGGTGGTGAGTTTCCCAGCACTCACACTGGCCATGCTGTGTTCTAGAAAGCTCAAACTTGAATCAAGAATATCTATGTTCATTTTTATAATGAACCAGCTTTTCCTTATTTTTGTGGAAAACTCAAATGTTTATCATTTTCTGTTGTAACACAAGGAGGATCACACCGTTACTAGGAAACTGAATTTTGTAACATCCATTTTATAAAGGAATTAGTCTACTTATTGAAGACATAACTGGTGGAATCTTGATGGCTGCCTCTGGTCTTGAAACCTCCTGCCTTTTCCCAGAAAATTCCAACTGAAGAGACTCAGTAGTGAGTGTGTGTAGGTTCTGGGAACAAGCACCTTCAGGTCTTAAAAAACAGGGATCTCTAGTTCATCACATTTGTGTCCAGGCTATATTAGCAGTCTTCTAGCAGGAAATGGGAGGAGTGTGTGACCAATAGCAACTGCAATCAAAATGGTAGTGATGGATGATAAAATGAGCCTGAGCATTGGTGACAGAACACCAGATTCCACTTCTAAAACCCAGCTACCCTTGTTAGATTGGGTAGTATCATTTTTCTTTCGTAAGCACAAAAATGGCTCATGTATTACAGATTCTCTCAATACTTTTTTGAACTTTTCTGTTGCTTGGAAATAAAATATTTCTATCCACTGTTTCTACTGTTTGAATGAAATGATTAAAAAAATAATATAAAGTGATAAACATAGCATTATTGTTCATACCAGCTATTACAGCATTTATAATCTAATGCAGAATTGACTCTTAGTGATATCTAGATTTTATATCTATGTGGGTACATGCATTTCATCCCAGAATTTGGAAAGCAGAGGTAGGTGAGGCTCTTCATTTGAGACCAGCCTGATCTACACAGCAAATTCCAGGTCACCCAATGTACACACAGCATCCCTGTCTCAAAAACAAACAAAAAACAACAACAAAGAAAGAAAATGTGATACACAAAATCAAAGGAAAATAAACATTAATACATGAAATGTATGAGTAGTGTTGAATGAACAAAGGGTCATCTCTCTCTCTCTCTCTCTCTCTCTCTCTCTCTCTCTCTCTCTAACTATTTATCTATCTACAAACAAATACATTTACCAAGTTTATACTTACAATAATAAAACTGTAGAGATTAAGATTTTGGGAAAGGGGACATGAGAGGAATTGTGTGAGAGAGAAGCAAATGCAGAGCTCATTTTTGAATTTTTAAAATTATATATATATATATATATATATATATATATATATATATATATATATTTGTGTGTGTGTTTTGTGTGTGTGTTTCTGTGTGTGTGTGTAATTATTATACTACTGTGCTATGCCTGAGAATTTCCTGGTTTAGTCACTCCTTACTCAGTTCAGTGTTTTGCCTGTGTTCAGAAAATACACTGTCATGTGACAAACGTTTGTGATAAACATATGTGGATACATACACACACACACACAAACATACACACACACACACACAAACAGTAGAGTGGAGTGTGATCAACAGCCCTGTGGTTACTTATAGGAATATACCCTATCTTATTTCCCACACTTGATTATTAGTACTTTGTACTAATGGCAGAAATTTGAACCAAACACAGAGTAAGGTCTGAATCCCTGCATTGCACCTTTTCAGGTTCAAAGGACTTTGGGGCAATTAAAGTGAAGCAAGTTACTGTTGTTAGACTCTTCCACCAGCAGAGGGTGGCAGGGTAGCATCTAGAAGCCCCAAAGAAGACTAGAGCTGTGCTGGGCACGTTGATCAGATGATGCTAGGCTAGGATTTCTGAAAGTGTCATGGAGAGTTTTTAATGCAAGTGATGGAATTCTGAGAGTCACATAACCTTGTCATTCAGCACACAGGCAGAAATCGTGCATAGGGAGAAGCTCACTGAGGAAATGCTCAGGCATAGTAAAATACCAGCCATGAGCATCAGTAGCATTGTCATTGCTGAATTGATTGGCAAAGCCATTCAGAGTACAGTGGGAAGTTCATCATGGGAGAACTGACCCCCAGGGCATGTGTTTTAGACACAGGATCACAGACTCCTGCATGTGATTGGCATCTGTCCTGGTTATAAAGCCATTGCCTATTACTTATCTCTCTCATAGACACTTCCAAAGACATACTCCTGAGCTCTTCCCCTTATACCTATAGGCAGATTTGCCATTAGACTGAAGCACATGGGCTCTAGTATTCTAAAGTAGGGAATGTGGCAAGCAGGGGTCTTCCCTGGATGAAGAACAGTATTTGTTAGAAATGTTATTAACGACCTGGAACCTAACCTGATTCAAAGCATATCTGTATTGGCTCAGTGTCAGCATTCTTCCTGATGGAACCCCTGACTGAACACCTTTCAGAACATGACTTATTGCAACTTTGATCTCTTTCACATGCAGAAGAACTAAAGTGTGCTTATCAGAAAGTCTTGTTTCAGGTAATTTTAACAAGGCCTCCAAAGTCACTGGCACAAGATTTTTAAATTAATTCCTCACACTGGATGCTAGTCTCCTCTAAGAAGAATGGAGTCAGAGAGGAAGGAGACTCCACATGAGAATTGACACAGGACTTCTGATGACTTCACAAAAAAGATTATTGTATACCAAATCAATATATACAGATATATACTTAACAGCAATTCTTATAGCCCAAGGCTACATTTTACTGGAATAACGAGATTCAATCACAAATATAGCTCATTAATCCAGAGAGAGGAAGGCAAATAAATGTGATCAGCCACACTACAGCTTTGCTGAGTTAGATGCCAGTAGTGGTTTCTCAACAAGACGAAAAACGCACCCCAGAGAAAATAATGGAAGGTGTGCAACATTGTTAGACCTGACTTAGCTGAGTTAGGAGACTATCATGGGTAAATTCCTGTAGGATGCTTGTTGTCAGAGAATAGAGAAGCTTAGAGGGAAATCTCAGCATATGATCACTTGAACAAGTTGGGTTCCATCCCTCCTCACTAATTTCCGCATTACAGTTTTGAAATATTTTCTACACAGTGGCCTCATGGGGAGTCCCTGCCAGGCAGGGAGCAAATTTGCATAGCCACCAAACATCAACTAACTCCAACAGGCTTAAAAGAGAATAAAAGCCCTTGTAGCCTGGCTATACTGAGAGTTCCAAGATCTATAACTCTGTGGCATATCTACCATGGCCTGGCTGTCTCTCCTGTTCCCCTTCATCTCTTTCTGCACAGGTGACCTACTAAAGACTCAGTTTGCTATTTCAACCTGCACAGGATTCTGTTGCCCAGCTCTGAATCCTGAGTTCTGTTCTGGTAGTGTTGAGTTGGACCTGGAAAGGACATTGTTCAATATACTCAGTATCCTTCTCTATTCTCTTGCAGGTTCCATGGCCTCCTATGTACTGACTCAACCTTCTTCACTATCAGTGGCCTAAGGTCAAACGGCCACTATAACCTGCTCTGGCGATAAACTCTCAGATGAATATGTTCACTGGTACCAGCAGAAGGAAGACCATTCCCCTGTGCTGGTAATATATCAAGATAATAAACGACCCGATGGCATCCCAGACCAATTTTCTGGCTCCAACTCAGGGAACAAGGCGACCTTGACTATCAGCAATATCCAGGCTGAAGATGAAGCTGACTACTACTGTCAGAGATGGGATAGCACAAGTGATGCTCACAGTAACACGTGCAGATGAGGAAGTAAGACAAAAACCAATTTCTCTCCTGTGACAATGGCAAATCATTTCCTAGTTCAACTTGCAAAGTTGTTTCCCTGACCTTTGCTAAGATCTTTGTATTCTAATACAAAATGAACAAATCTGCATGTGTAATGTGAACTGCTGAGTATCGTTCTTCAGACTCTACCAAGCAGAAGATGTGGTGACCTTCAAATACCATCAGATAAAAGATTTTGTTCCTAAAATTTAGCAGAATTATTAGGATATATTCTTGTGAACATAGTGCATTTTGTTATTTGATTAATATTTTTCTTAGATACTTTACATCTACTCTGATTATTGTCACACTCTTATTTCCTCTCTCTTTTCTGGGTTTCCCTTAAAAATACTATAAGTGATCTTGTGAATTATAAGAAATGTTTCTGCAGGCTAACAAGTGTGCAGTTAGAGCTGCAAAGACAACTCAAGAAGGAAGAATTACTTCACTCTCTCCTACCAAACAAACTGTGAAGACCTATTCTACCTTGAGACCATAGAGCAAATGTCATGTAATACATTCCCTACTGTCACAAAAAACAGACATGTCTTTCAGGTTTACTTTGAAGGAAAGTACTAGTATGTTCATATAAAGACTTACAGGAACATGAACAAGGAACTCAAGGGCAATTGCACTTAAAGCCAGAGCATATATATATAGAGATAGAAGCCTTGATTAACAAATATGGTATCCAGCACACTTCCTTACTGTCCACTGCCTATGGATCTTATTTTCTCTCCTCCCAATGTCTTCCTACACAGGAATTTCTGAAATATAATATTTAATGGGATAAAAGAGATATCCTCCAACATTGCCTTTGGTTGTATATCCATGAATAAATTTACTTCATTTCTTAATAACAATGGCTGCAGAATTTTGGCTTTGAATAGAAATCCCATGGATTTGAATTCCATAACACTGTTTGACCATATACTTTTCACCTTTTCCGTGAGGACCTGAGAAACAGTCATGTTCAGGTCTGATTCTGCCTTCTCATCTCTGAGACTGCCTTTTCATTTTAGCACCCATCAGGGTGGATTAAAAAAATGTGTTGGAACACTACATTTGAGAGGAAAGTAGGGAACTGTTGATGGGAACACACTCAGTGTACATAATATGCATTTCTGGACATTTCCTCATGTAGCCCAGGAATAAAAGAGACCATTTAAATATTTAAAAAGTAGGAAAAATAGCAGCAGTCTTTATTTTCAAAAGTAGAAAAATTATTGAACTTTGAAAAGGATATAATTGATTTTATAAAAATGAAAATAGCAGTGTTTATGATTATGAACAAAGGTACACTAAGTGGTGTGACTTGCCCAATCCTCTTAATGATTTTGGACGCTCATTTGAGACCTCATAGGACACTGTCCTCAGGCCTGAAACATTCTGCTTTGTTTCTCTGAGGCTGATGTATTGCACTGATCATGATACCACCAAGGGATATTGAACACATTCTCCTTAGAGAAGGGACATTTTTGAAGTATTTCAAGGAAGCTGTCATCCACTGTGTTTGCCTGTGCAAATTGAATGTATTAACTTTCTGTTCAGTTCCAGCTTTCTCCACTCTAGTCATTTTCAGGATAAGGAAAGAATGTGAATAAAGTACAATTCATGTAGAAGCAGGTCATGGCTGTCTTTCATGAAGGAATCACAAGATTGGAATACATTGGTATCTTTACATTGCTCCTCCCAGAGAGAGCATATGAGTGGAGAGGGATTCAGGTAAGACTTAACCGTATGTTCTCCATTGATATAGTCTTCATTATTTCCAGATCTACATGTAGAATGTTCTCTCTTCTGTAAATGCTAATGTTATAGAGATACTACCAATTAAAATGTATAAGTTACCAAAAGAGTTACATCAATATACCTTTACTTTCATTGGGATTGACCTAGGTTTAAAATGTAAGATTAACCTGTCTCAGCTTCCTCTTCCACGTGGGAGTTACATTAGCCTGTTAACAAATGACAACTCACCATGTGCTGGCTTGGTGGGAGCCTAGCCAGTTTGGATGTTCACCTTCCTAGATATGGACGGAGGGGGAAGGACCTAGGTCTTACCACAGAGCAGGGAACCCTGACTGCACTTTGGACTGGAGAGGGAGGGGGAGAGGAGTGGGGGGAAGGGGAGAGGAGTGGGAGGAGGGGGATAAGAGTGGGAGGAGGGGGAGGGAAATGGGAGGCTGGGAGGAGGTGGAAATCTGTTTTTTTTTCTTTTCTTTATTCTCCTTTTATCAATAAAAAAAGGAAGAAAAAAATAAATTTTATGGTACAGGAGTTCACCACAAAATAAATAAATAAATAAATTGCTTTGCAACACCAAAAGGTATCCCAATCCCTACTAAGAAAGGGTCCTGATATGTGCAAACTTTTTTGTAATTCTACAAGAATATCCTGGGTGATATTTTGCAAGAGCAAAGGTCACATTGTAAAGACCTTCCAGCCTGCAGCAGGTGTGACATGACTGCTGCTCTGTCTTTTAATCCCCCACCATCCTTTGTCTTTCCCAGGCAGGAGCCTGTTCTAGAGGACTAACTGTACTCTTCATTCATTTCATAACGGTTGGTGATTTGTAACTTTCCTCCACGAACTTTTCAGAAACAAATAATAGAGAATAGCTATTAAAAGTTATAATAAAGTAATTAATTTACCAATTAAAGTAGTTCTAGACTTTATAAAAATACACATCAGAATGAAGCAAAGATTTGTTACTATGCTGGTACAATATATTTACACACTACAGAAGATTTATAGATATAGCAGAGTTTATGAATTCAAACTACTTGTAAGTAGTATTGTTTTGGGAGAGTTGTATAATTTTAAAGTATTTTGGGTGGTTGGAGAGAAGGTTCAGTGTTTAAGAACACAGACTAATCTTAGAGTAGATTCAAATTCATCGCGTGGATTAACGTAGGGTGGGTTATCACTGCCTTCAGTTTCAGCTCCTGTGAATCCAACAGCCCTGGCCTCTGTGTGTGTGTCTTTCACGTGCACACAAAATTTATAATAAAAATAGATCAACAGGCCAAAAACATCTGAAACTTTTTTCCAGGAATCTATAATCTGGGAATGAAAATGAATTACTGGAAATTTATTTTATTTATTAATATTTATTTATTTTTATTAACTACTGGAAGTAAGTATCCACGGTCCACCAGGGGGCATTGTGTACTTCTCAGAAACTGACAAGAACTGAAACTGACTACTAACTTGAGTTTAATCTCATGAGACAATTTCACACCCAGAATTAGAGGTTACAGCAAGCAGGTGACTCCCCAGAGTTGCTACACCCTCCGTGGGTGTAGAATTGTGCCCTGGAATGAAAAGATGCAATTTAGTGGTGATGGTGATAGTAAAAGTCTCATACTGCAGCAAGTCACCATTTTCCAAATACCCAGAAAATCCCAGAGCCCAGCAGCAATCTTTGGATCCTGGGATCTCTTGAGATTTAAAGCAGGACCTGGACACCTCTCTCATCCCTCTGTCTTTCCTCCAACTCTGTAAATTTTTATGGAGATTAAAAACCTGTCTTTGTAATGACACTTTCATTCTTTGCTTCATTCTTAAATGTAACAGCTATTTCTCCTCCACTAGCTGTACTGATACTGAGGAATGAGGGTCTCTAGTAGCTACTGTTTGTCTCTTTCCACACTGCTTCCAGGAGTAGCCTGGCCATGCCTCTAGGCTCTGATTCACCTAACAATTAACAGGTGCTCACACTCTCCTGTCACTTTTTACAATAAATTGAATCTTGTTCTGGGCTTTCGGACTACAAGTCTGAAGTCAGTGCTGAAGGCTACTGCATGCTATAGGACAGTGGTGCTCAGCACAGTGAGACCCAGATGGAGAAGCAAGACGAATGCACATTTGCCTGAGCATGAGTATAAGCTCTGTCCTGTGATAGTGGGATTCCATGACCAGGCACTGCTGCCATCATAATTTAAATCTCCACAAATGTTGAAAGAAAATATCTTCCTTCATTTGTGTTCTAACTAGAATAAAAAGTGGAGATATTTGTCAGCTGTTGTTATAGACAATAAAAACATAAAATAAGAAGTAAAATATTTTAACCCTCCCATAGATGTGTTTGCTTGTATGAGTCCAAAGTATCCACAGAGGCATTCTCTGGAATGTTCTTTCTACAACTAGATTATACTGGAATAACAGTCCATTCATATTTTATAATTATTGGTATATTATCTTTCATTTGAAGAAAATACAATTCATTGTATATTTTTAAAAGCCATGAAATTGTATATTGTATGTTTACTATATAATGACACTATAGTAACATATATCATATGACAATAATATATACTATTATAATTGACATATTGGTGTCACAAGGATATGTGCTCAACTATGTTCACAGCAGCTTTGTTTGCCATAGCCAGATCCTGAAAACAACCTAAATGTCTGTCAAGCAAAGAATGGATAAGGAAAATGTGATACATTAACACAATATTAACCTCCTCTTTATAGGTTGTTATGCTGTTGCTGCCATCTCAAGGAAACAACAAACCAGACAATAATTTGTGAAGTATTTCTTAATTTGTGCACATTTCTCTAATCTTCACTCCCATTTTCCCTAAAGATATTGACAATTGGGCTGGAGAGATGGCTCAGTGGTTAAGAGCACCGGCTGCTCTTCCAGAGGTTCTGCGTTCAATTCCCAGCAACCACATGGTGGCTCACAACCATCTGGAATGAGATCTGGCACCCTCTGGCATGTGAGCATACATGCAGGTAGAATGTTGTATACATAATAAATAAATAAATAAATCTTTAAAAAAAGATATTGACAATTGACTCATATTTCTTGCTTTATGATTGTAACTAAATCCTAATATTAATTAATTTTCAGTCTTAAATCATAAATATATGTCACTTCTTTCAATATTTTAGAACTGTAATAAAGACACAGTAGAGCAGCGTCTAGAAGATGCCTTTTCTTCAGTGGCATCCACCTGTGAGAGTGAGATCACACAAGCATTACCTTGTTATTAGAAACTCGATTTTGCACATTTTGTGAACTACATGACACTGAAGGACATGCCTGTCATTTTCATTGGGAAACGGTAAGCAAGCTAATCCTGTCATATAATGCACAGACTTCAATTCAGGAAATTCTTTTGTTATACATGATGGCAAGAAATAATATATAGAAGAAAAAGGAAAAGTTTGTAACCTGAATCACAATAGTTTGTAGCCTGTGTTTGTCAATACTTTCTAAAACTCAAGATGCACATGGATCATGCATTTGTATATCTGAGTTGGGGTCTAGCATCCTTCACTTGTTGATGTCTTCATCCCAAGTAGCTCACATCAATATTTGAATGTAGTAATACCAAAGAAGTGCCTAATATAAAATCAAAACCACAGGCAGGCAGAAAAGAGTAGCCAAATAGTCATGAAAGCATCAAAAGATTTAAAAATAATTTATTTATTTACTTACTTACATATTTATTTAACAATTTAATGTGTGTGTGTGTGTGTGTGTGTGTGTGTGTGTGTGTGTGTGTGTAAAGACCACATCTATACAACAACTTTTTTAAAGTGACTCATTCCTTTCACAATGGTAATTCCAGGAATCAGCTCCCATCTTGAGGCTTGAGAAGTTGTCTCACATACTCAAGGATCTTGCTGTTTCAAAAGTTCTAAGTAGGATACAATATACATAGTTCTGTGCATATATTCAACAAGAGTTAACAGAACCCTAGCTTTTTTATTTTTCCTTCCTTTATCCCTTCCTCCTTCCTTCTCTCCTTTCCCCTCTCATTCCCTCATTTAATCCGTTACTATCTATCTATCTATCTATCTATCTATCTATCTATCTATCTATCTGTGTTTCTTTTTTATATTTCTCTAATTTGTTTTTGTCTATTACTATTTTATTTTCAGATTATTTTACTTTTTAAATTTTTCAAACAATATATTTTGATCATATTGTTTCCCTTCCACCAACTATTCCCAGTTCCTCCAACTCTCTACCCATCTAACTTCATGCTCTTTCTCTTTCAAGCAAAACATAACAAGCAAAACAAAACAGAAAAATCACCAAAATACAAAGCAACAGCAACAATACGAAAATCAAACATAAAGAATGGATGAAGTAAAATGGTCAATCAAACAAAATAAAACAAAATAAAAACTGCACACACACACACACACACACACACACACACACACACACACACACCCCATAGAATCTCTTTAAGTTTGATTAACTACCCCTGACTATGGAGGCCTGCCCTGGAGTGTGTTTGATATTTCAGTGATACTTCATTGGAGATAACTGACTTTTCCTTCAAGTTATGTGTTACAAATAAATTCAGGCTAAGGTTGTTACTATTTGTTTACTTTTTTTCTGGCATTTTGTCTGATTTGAACCTGTGCTGATCTTACATGCTTGTTTTCATCGTTTCTATGACTTCACATGTGAATCAGCCCTGTTGTGTCTGGAAGATGCTGTTTCCTTGGAGTCATCCATCATATCTGCATCTTAAGCTCTATGTACCCACATCTTCTCCTCCGTATTCCCTGAGCCTGGTGGATACGTGTTGGACAGAGATAACTAAGGTAAGATAGTCACTTTAACCATGTATGAGTTAAATCATCCCTGAACAAACCTACATGTTCCTGACATTCCTATTGCTTTTCCCTAACCGCCCCTGTTATTTCTTCTATTGTGATTCATTAATTCTTTCCTCAATTTAGAGCAACTCCCTTTTCTGATCATCCATGCCCCTAAAGCCCTGCCAGTTAAATATAGTATTGTGATATTAGATAAGTAGTAGGTGTGATATTAGATAATTAGTAGCATCTGTGCTTTAGAAACCATCATTCTTTATCTATACTCTCTAATCCTTACTTAAGGACAAACACGGGCCCACTTTGTTCTTTCCCCTATCTTTAACTTTATAATTTTGTTTTGTATTTCCATGAGATTTTCATTTTTTAATTTATAATGCATCAAAAGTGTCATACTGTATAATATTTATCATTCTAAACACTAATATTCATCAGTGTGTCTCTATGGGTCAGTCTGCTAAGGAATCAAGCAAAGAGATTACATCTGGATTCTTGAGCATTCTGAGCAGAGGTTCATGGAGTAAATTTCTCTGCCCTCATCATAAGTAGGAAAGGCTGTGAATAGAGAGATCCTTATAAATTAATGTCTACAACTTTGGTTCTTGAAATTTTTAATATTTTGAGGCCTTAATATAGTATCTTCTTTGTGTTGTCACCCAAACAATAATTCATTGCTATTTCATAAGTGTAATTTTTCTACTGTTAAATATCATAATGTAATATTTAATCAACAGGATATCTGATAAGTGTCCTCTGTCCTGTGGTGGTCAAAACCCATAGTGTATGAACACTGATATACATAGTGTTTCCACTGGAGAGAAAACTAAAGAGAAGATGTAAAATTCAGCCTTAGAGCAGGTAAATCCTGAACTTGATCAGAAAGAGCTTAGTAGTCAAAGCCTTAAGGAAGTATAGTGGTGACAAACATGACAGACCTAAACCTGAACAGTGGGTTCCACAGGTTTCACTGAAGGATCTGGAGACTCTAGCTGGTTACTGTGATCTCTTGGGCGACCTCAGGAAGGAAGAGACACCCAGATTTTGATGGCACAAACACCTAAGAAAGAATTTTCTTGACCAACAAAATTTGCATATTTGCAATAAGGGCCCTGTCAGATCTCTGAAAAATGTTGAAGCATAAGAGAGAGCCATACCATGTCTGTCTCAGCAGAACTCACTGGTGTCTGCACCATGGCCTGGATTCCTCTCTTCTTCTTCCTCCTTCACTGCACAGGTGAGAAGAGTCATCTAGACGCTGATGCCAGTTCAGGGAAACCAACTGACAACAAGGTATATTCTCCCCTCTTCTCTCACCCCAGGAGATAATGTGTTTCTCTTTTACAGGGTCTTTCTCCCAACCTGTGCTGACTCAGTCACCCACAGCCTCAGCCTCCCTGGGAGCCTCAGTCAAACTCACTTGCACCTTGAGTAGTGACTACAGCACCAACACCATTTATTGGTACCAGCAGCAGCCAGACAAGGCTCCTAAGTATCTGATGTATGTTTACAGTAGTGGAAACCATGGAAAGGGAGATGGGATCCCTGATCGCTTCTCTGGCTCCAGCTCTGGGGCTCAGCGCTACTTAAGCATCTCCAACATTCAGCCTGAAGATGAAGCAGACTATTTCTGTGCTACGTATCGTAACAGTGCTGTACACAGTGACCCATATAAATGAGGAAGCAGGACAAGAACTATTTTCCTCTTTTGTTACCAAGGCTAGCCTATGGTTTTGAAAAGGATCATCTAAAGTTCTTACCTATCACACTCTTTGTATATTTTCTTCTTGGTACTCAAGAGGATAGATTATAGTTCTAGCTCCTGAGCACCTTAGGATAGAGAAGAAAAGCAAGGATTGTATTGAGTTTACTCCTGTGTAAAATTAATGACTATGTAAAATCAAATCATATGTGTACAGAGCTGAGTACGTGCGAACATTCTTCTATAAAGTTAAAGAATTGTGTTTAAAGTTCTCACTGTTACTCACTAAAGTTCACAGGAATGTATATTTATTGTAAAAAGGCTTTATTCTCTCATGCCCTGTCTTTTAACTCCAAATCGCTAAGAAGTACAATGTAAAGACATTTATGAGGTAGTGTGGTAGGGCCCCCTTGACAATTACAAAATATTAAAACAGCCACAATGGCTGAGCATTGTCCTCAAATGTTCAGAAACTTTCCATATTGCTTCTGACACTCCTCTTTACTTAGTAAGCCTTCCCAGATATTTTAAAGGTAGGATAAAATTACTGCTATATCGTTTAGTCTCTGCAAAATTCTTACATGTTCCCTTTCTATATTAGCATTTTTGGCTGTGTCTGATGTCATGCAATAAGTTTTCTAGGTAATCACCAAGAACTGAAGCTAGGGAACATAGAACACAGAGAAGGGACAGACTGCACCAAAGTGAAGTCAGCAACCTGTGTGCACGGTAACAGCAAATATCCATGAAGTATAAGGAAAAGGCATTAGCTCATCATCCCACACCCTTGAGAATGTCCAGAAGTTGTCTGTGTTCTTTCCATTACTAAATATCTTATTGCTAGCATAATGTCCTCTTTTCTGTCTTACTCAACATATCACTTCCAGGTCTTCTCTTTCTTAACCAAACTCAACCTCAAACCTACCTAAAGCCAATGAGCTTGTAATGAAATTCTAAAAAATAATTCTTAAATTTCTACCAGATGCTCAAAATTTGTTTTTTTTTGTTCTCTCTAAATTCTTGTGAGATTTCCAATCTATGGGGAAAAGTATACAAATGGATCTTTTTGGAAATATTATTTTTGGATGACCATGCTCACCAAATCACTTTTCTTACCACATCTAGTTTAAAAGACCAGATTTGAGCTGTAGTGTGTAGGACTGATGTGGTAGGTATTCCTACAGCCGTAGCCTTTAAGTTACCCACCTACTTGGGTATGTACTCTTATTCTATATTACTATATATGTTAATATAAAGCACGGGTCTAGCCTCTCTTCTGGTGGCATGATTTAGTTCCTGTTCTCAGCTCATGCTCTCTTCCTATCCCATCCAGCTTACATCCAGATCCCCCCACCCTCTGTTTCTCTTCCCCCTCCCTTCCCTGGTGGCAGAGAGCCTCCCTGCTCTGCCTGCTTGGGCGCTGGGTCCTAACCCCAAGCGTAGGGTAAAGGGGAGCTCGGGGGCTTCTTTGTCCCCATAGCCCGCCTGCAGCAAGCAGGGTGGGCCCTTTGTCTGCGAGCGAACCAAGCAGCACGGAGTTTCATCAGGGCACCTAGTGAGACATCATTGTGCCCGCCTGCAGCAAGCAGGGTGGGCCCTTTGTCTGCGAGCGAACCAAGCAGCACGGAGTTTCATCAGGGCACCTAGTGAGACATCATTGTGGTGAGTGAGTGCTGCGGCACCCGGGAACAGCCCGCCTGCACTTCCTGATCAACCTACAGGGCTACACTGCCCGGTACCTCCTCTCTCTTCCTATCCCATCCAGCTTACATCCAGATCCCCCCACCCTCTGTTTCTCTTCCCCCTCCCTTCCCTGGTGGCAGAGAGCCTCCCTGCTCTGCCTGCTTGGGCGCTGGGTCCTAACCCCAAGCGTAGGGGAAAGGGGAGCTCGGGGGCTTCTTTGTCCCCATAGCCCACCTGCAGCAAGCAGGGTGGGCCCTTTGTCTGCGAGCGAACCAAGCAGCACGGAGTTTCATCAGGGCACCTAGTGAGACATCATTGTGGTGAGTGAGTGCTGCGGCACCCGGGAACAGCCCGCCTACACTTCCTGATCAACCTACAGGGCTACACTGCCCGGTACCTCCTCTCTCTTCCTATCCCATCCAGCTTACATCCAGATCCCCCCACCCTCTGTTTCTCTTCCCCCTCCCTTCCCTGGTGGCAGAGAGCCTCCCTGCTCTGCCTGCTTGGGCGCTGGGTCCTAACCCCAAGCGTAGGGTAAAGGGGAGCTCGGGGGCTTCTTTGTCCCCATAGCCCGCCTGCAGCAAGCAGGGTGGGCCCTTTGTCTGCGAGCGAACCAAGCAGCACGGAGTTTCATCAGGGCACCTAGTGAGACATCATTGTGGTGAGTGAGTGCTGCGGCACCCGGGAACAGCCCGCCTGCACTTCCTGATCAACCTACAGGGCTACACTGCCCGGTACCTCCTCTCTCTTCCTATCCCATCCAGCTTACATCCAGATCCCCCTACCCCCTGTCTCCCTCCATCCCTCCCTTCTTGGAGCAGAGTGCCGCCCTGTTCAGCCTGCCTGGGCGCTGGGACTGAACCCGAAGGTGAGTGCAAAGGGGAAGGTGGTAGCTCCTTTGTCTCCATAACCTGCCTGCAGCAAGCAGGGTGGGCCTTTGTTTGGAAGCTAACCAAGCAGCAAGGAGATCGGAACTGGACTCCAGGAGAAACATCACGGGGGAGTGACATCACTTGGAAGGTACATCAGTTGGCAAGAAGACCTGATCCTGTAAAAGAAGATCCATAGGAGAATATTGGAAGGAAGAGATGGGGAGACGCCAATGCAAGAATTCACCCAACAATCTGAAGAACAACACGAAACCACCAGAAGCCAGCGACCTCACAACAGGAGGACATGAACACCTTAATCATGAAGAAGGAGAAAAAACTGACTTCATGACAGTGATTGACACCCTTAAACAGCATATAAAAAACGCCCTTATAGAAATGGATGAGAAGTATAACAGAAAGTTCGAGGAATTGAGTAAATCAGTGAATGATACCCTAGGAAAGCAAGGAAAAACAATCAAGCAGATAATGGAAACAGTTCATGATTTGAAAAATGAAATGGAGGCAAAGAAGAAAACACAAACAGAGGGCCGGCTGGACATGGAAAATCTAGGTAAACGAATAGAGACTACAGAAACAAGCATAACCAGCAGAATACAAGAGATAGAAGAAAGAATCTCAGAGTCTGAGGATAACATAGAGAAAATAAACGCACTGATCAAAGAAAACAGCAAGTCCAACAAACTCTCATCACAAAACATTCAGGAAATATGGGACACAATAAAAAGACCAAACCTAAGAATAATTGGAGTAGAAGAAGGAGAAGAAGTGCAGCTCAACGGTCCAGAAAATATACTTAACAAAATTATAGAAGAAAACTTTCCCAACCTGAAGAAGGATGTACCTATGAAGGTTCAAGAGGCATACAGAACCCCAAATAGGCTGGATCAAAAAAAAACATCCCCTCGCCATATAATAATCAAAACACAAAATATACAGAATAAAGAAAGAATATTAAGAGCCGCAAAGGAAAAAGGCCAACTTACTTATAAAGGTAAACCTATCAGACTTACACCTGACTTCTCTATGGAAACCATGAAAGCCAGAAGGTCCTGGATAGATGTACTGCAAAAACTAAGAGACCATGGATGCAAGCCCAGACTACTATATCCAGCCAAGCTTTCGTTCACCATAAATGGAGAAAACAAAATTTTCCACGATAAAAACAAATTTAAGCAATACGTAGCCACAAATCCAGCCTTACAGAAAATAATAGAAGGAAAATCACTAACCAAGGAGTCCAACAAAGACCTCAATAACTCAGACATCTAGAGACCCTTCACCAGCGCAACTCAAAGAAGGGAAACACACAAACCCTACTACTTAAAAAGTGACCGGAGTTAACAACCACTGGTCATTAATATCACTTAATGTCAATGGACTCAACTCACCTATAAAAAGGCACAGGCTAAGAGACTGGATACGAAAACAGGATCCAACATTCTGCTGTCTACAAGAAACACACCTCAACCACAAAGACAGGCACCTACTCAGAGTAAAGGGCTGGGAAAAGGCTTATCAAGCAAATGGACCTAAGAAACAAGCAGGTGTGGCCATACTAATTTCTAACAAAGTTGACTTCAAACTTAAATCAATCAAAAGAGATGGAGAGGGACATTTTATACTCATAACAGGAAAAATTCATCAGGAAGAAATCTCAATCCTGAATATCTATGCCCCTAATATAAAAGCACCCACGTATGTAAAAGAAACATTGCTAAAATTCAAGGCAGCCATCAAACCGCACACACTAATAGTAGGAGACTTCAACACTCCTCTTTCACCAATGGACAGGTCAATCAGACAGAAACCTAACAGAGAAATTAGAGAATTAATGGAGGTAATGAAGCAAATGGACTTAACAGACATCTATAGAATATTCCACCCAAATAGGAAAGAATATACCTTTTTCTCTGCAGCTCATGGAACCTTCTCGAAAATTGACCACATACTTGGTAACAAAGCTAACTTACACAGCTACAAAAAAATATTACTAACCACCTGTGTCTTATCAGACCACCATGGATTAAAGTTAGAATTCAACAACAATGCTACCCCCAGAAAGCCTACAAACTCATGGAAACTGAACAGTCAACTACTGAACCATACCTGGATTAAGGAGGAAATAAAGAAAGAAATTAAAGTCTTCCTTGAATTCAATGAAAATAAAGAAACAACATACTCGAACTTATGGGACACTATGAAAGCAGTCCTGAGAGGAAAGTTCATAGCACTAAGTGCCCACTTAAAGAAAACAGAGAAAGCACATATTGGAGACTTAACAGCCCACCTGAAAGCTCTAGAAAAAAAAGAAGCAGACTCACCTAGGAGGAGTAGAAGACTGGAAATAATCAAACTGAGGGCTGAAATCAACAAAATAGAAACACAAAAAACAATCCAAAGAATCAATGAATCAAGAAGCTGGTTCCTGGAAAAAATCAACAAGATTGACAAACCCCTATCCAAACTAATCAAACGGCAGAGAGAAAATTTGCAAATTAATAAGATCAGAAATGAAAAGGGGGACATAACCACAAACACAGAGGAAATTCAGAGAGTCATTAGATCTTACTACAAAAGCTTGTATGCCACTAAACTGGAAAATGTAAAAGAAATGGACACTTTCTTAGATAAATACGATTTACCAAAATTAAATCAGGACCAGGTGAACAAGCTAAACAGACCTGTCAGTCGCGAAGAACTAGAAGCTGTTATCAAAAACCTCCCTACCAAAAAAAGCCCAGGGCCAGATGGTTTCAATGCGGAATTCTACCAGAACTTCCAAGAAGACCTAATACCTATACTCCTCAATGTATTCCACAATATAGAAACAGAAGGGTCATTACCAAATTCCTTTTATGAAGCTACAGTTACTCTGATACCAAAACCACACAAAGACTCAACCAGGAAAGAGAATTACAGGCCAATCTCACTCATGAATATCGACGCAAAAATCCTCAACAAAATACTGGCAAACCGAATCCAAGAACACATCCGAAAAATTATCCATTATGATCAAGTAGGCTTCATTCCTGAGATGCAGGGCTGGTTCAACATACGAAAATCTATCAATGTAATCCATCATATAAATAAACTGAAAGAAAAAAACCATATGATCATTTCATTAGATGCTGAAAAAGCATTTGACAAAATTCAACATCCATTTATGTTAAAAGTCTTGGAGAGATTAGGGATACAAGGGTCATACCTAAATATAATAAAAGCTATATACAGCAAGCCGACAGCTAACATCAAATTAAATGGAGAGAAACTCAAAGCCATCCCGCTTAACTCAGGAACGCGACAAGGCTGCCCACTCTCAGCTCATGCAGAGGATTGTGATCTGTGAGTCTACCCCTAAATAAATAACACTTTATTTTACTCAATTCAAAGCTAATTTGGGATTTTTTTAAATGTCCCTTTCATCTGGTGCTTACGTGGATGCAGACTCCACACCTACTGTGTGGACCAGCTTAGTGTTCTAACCAGTCCACAGCCCAGAAAGTCCCCCAACACTGCCAGCCTGGCCTACTTAAAACCCCAACTACAGTGGAGCTAACTCTGTGTGGCAACTTGGAAATTTCCGAGTTCATGAACATCCACTCCACCAGTGCTGTGTTCCTTGCCTCATGACAACTTGTGCAGTTTCTGTTTTGTGTTCCCTGCCCATGAGTTATGGGCTGCTTGCTCCTTTTATGGAATTGACAAAATTGAATCCATGTTTAGGGTACTGAGAAATTATCTTAAAGAATACATACTGTTGAATTAGACAATCAAAATTGTTAAAAATTAATGATAGATTAACAGATATAGTATCTCTCCAGGATGGCAATCTGCACACTATCCAAATGATAATGAAGGGAACAGAGAAAAATATAGAGCTCAATAAAGAAATAATGAAACACCCGAGAAGGGAGTGTATGCAAGGATTTCCTAGGAATAACATCTCCTCTTGGAATGGATTGAATAGTAGAACTTCAGCATTCAGGTATATATAGAAGGTATAGCAAAGGCCAGCTTTGGACCAATGAATGCGGATCAACAAAAGACAGACAAAGCAACCTGATACTATCTGGAAACACCTTGAATGGGGGCAATCTCTCACAAGCCAGAAAGCCAAAAGTGGTACAATAATTCCCAGTCACTGTGGAGGCCTATATTGATGCAAACAGAGCAGAAAAGACAGGTCACAAATCGAAAGATTTAAGTAAGGTGGAATGAAGCCCTAATAATGCTATGGAAAAGGCAGACTTATATGCTATTTTCATGGTACTAAGGGATTTTAAAGAACCTCTTAATATAGTTACTGTTTCACAATATGCAGAAAGAGTTGTCTTGCATATTGAAACTGCTGAATTTATACCAGATGATACATAATTGACTTCATTATTTATCCAGGGGCAATATATAATTAGGAATAGGCTCTGTACCATATACATAACACACATCCAATCCCATAGATGTCTGCCTGGTCTATTAACACAGGTGACACAGAAATTCACTGATTATTGATTGGAAATATATTGAAGGCCTCAGAATTTCATAGGAGATATCAAGTTTAACTAAAGAGTTTAACTAGAGTTTTCTATTACATGGCAACAAGCTAAGGAGATTATAAAGAAATACCATACTTGTTCTTTATATAACCAAACATCACTACTGGAAGGGAGTAACATAAAGTGTACTCAAAGGAATGAAATCTGACAGATGGATTTGTTCCAGTTTGCAGAATTTGGAAATTTAAAATATGTACATTATACCATTGACACTTATTCAGGTTTTCAATGGGCAAATGCTTTGAGTTTAGAAAAGGCTGATTCAATAATCACATCTTTATTAGAAGTTATGGCCCTCATGTGTATACCTGCACAAATAAAGACAGATAATTGTTCAGCATATGTCTCTAAGAAAATGGAACAGTTTTTTGCATGTTATAATATAAAACATTTTACAGGTATACCACACAATCCTACATGTCAGGCAATTATAGAAAGTTCAAATTGAACTATAAAAGATATGTTAAACAAACAAAAATTGGTTGAAAATACCTCCAGAAGTGATTACATAATGCTTTATTGACCCTGAATTTTCTTAATGCTAACGAGGAAAGAACAACAGTAGCAGAGAGACATTTGATAATAGAAAACTCTTCTGAATTTAATCATCCAGTACATTTCAAGGATGTGGCAACCTTACTATGGAAGCTAGGATATGTGCTACATTGGTGAAGGGATTTTGCTCTTGTTTCAACAGGAGAAATAAATGTTTTGGGTACCATCATAATTAACAAAGATTCAGTTTGAAAAGAGAAATCTCTTGAGAAAGAGAAATGACAGCTCATCCACAGAGGTGACAACCATATAGTTGGAAAAGAAACCGTATAGGTTTGGGGCAGGGTTTTATTCTCATTATTACAGGAAAATACACCTCTTAAAAAACTCAAGAGACCCTGGATGTTTTGATGTTGACAGAGAAAAAAATAACTATCTAATAAGGACCATTAGAAAAAAGGAGTATGACTTATAAGGACAGGTGATCGTAACATATATGAATATATAGAGTTCACTTTGGTGTTGGACAACGACTGGCTCTGTCCTTCTCTAAATCTAAGCATGTTGTCAAAATAAAAATTCAGAGTTTCTGTTTCATGTCAGGATCCATGGTATGGGACATACAGCAAAAAGGAATTTAAAAAAATTTACTTTCTTTATACATATTTTTGACTCTATCATACCTTTCATTGAATATATGTTTGTATAAATAATGTTTAAGTTTTTCACAACGAACAATGAATTTTCCTGCAGTAATCTTTGAAGTTTTCCATAAGATGATAGGACCCCACAGCAACTCCTCCTGGTTGATATGATGTCATGATGCTGATAGTGCTACTATAAGACCTGTTTTTGGGTACTAGCTGCTCTAGATGGTTCCAAATTGGTTAGCTAAAATGGTGTACGTTTTTTTTTTACAATCTTCTGGCCAAAACTCCAAATAGGAACCTCAGAAATCCGTAACGAATACTCAAAGACTATTTGCAATTATACCAGGTAGTAATCTTGGAACTTAAGCATCACTTTACTTTCACTAGATATTATAGAAATATCATTGCCCCCATGACAGTGGAAGTAATTCTAGAAGACAAAGTTCCCTCTCCCAACAAAATGTGTCCTAGGATTAGGGACATCATTTAGGGGTTGATTATAGTTGTTATAAGGTCGGGGTTTGGAGAAAATTATGTAAACTCAGTAATTTCATGGGGAAAAAAGGGAAACTGAATGGGATAAAGATTAGTATGAGCCTATTCAAACTAATAATGATAGTGAATAAGGGAGTGAAAACTTGTGAACTATTTTATATAGGCAATTTACTTTGGTTTAGATTCTTGTATATTGATACACACTAAAATTATATTGACTATCTTCCTATTTTGTCTATAATATTTGTATACTTAGGCAAAGTTATTTTGTCACATTGTATGTATGCAAGATTAAGACATTTTGTTTATTGATACAATTTTAATATTGCAATACACATTTCTACCTCTGATCAAGATATTTATAAATTGTTTACATTTTGAGGCCATTGTCCTCATTCATTGCACAGTTGTTTAAAGACTGTTTAATATTCTAATATAAAGTCTTAGTGTTTAAGTTAAATAGGTATTAATCAGGAACCCACTAAGGCCAGCTGATCTGGGTCTGAAAAAGCAGGGATAAAACCGGACTGGCTGAACATAGCAGGCAATGAGGACTACTGAGAACTCAAGAACAATGGCAATGGGTTTTTGATCCTACTGCACGTACTGGCTTTGGGGGAGCCTAGGCAGATTGGATGCTCACCTTATTAGACCTGGATGGAGGTGGGTGGTCCTTGGACTTCCTACAGGTCAGAGAACCCTGATTGCTCTTTGAGCTGATGAGGGAGGGGGACATGATCGAGGGAGGGGAGGGAAATGGGAGGTGGTGGCAGGAAGGTGGCAGAAATCTTTAATAAATAAATAAATAAATATAATTATAGTTCAGTAGCAATCTATATTTGTCATACTTACAGTTAGATTAATCATATCCTTTGATACTAAAGATCATATTCTGCATTGATAGGTAATCTTCAACCACTTCAAAGAGACATAGAATATGGAATACATTTTAATAATCCAGAGTTCTGTTGATGTGAGACATAATTGCTCCTGGCAACATTGATCTATTTCCGAGAGAATGTTGAGTACCAAAGACACTTTACTTGTAGTTTGTTTTCTGCTTGGCAAAACTGTCCTTTGGGCAAGGAACTGCCCATGCATTGACCACTGACCAAGTGCACAATGTCTAGACAGGATAAGCAGGATATACGAAAAAAGACTGCCAAATCTTGCTAATTTGTTGGTGTTTGGTTTTGAAAACTTTTCTGCCTCTGAAAATGGTTTGTCTTAACTCTAGGTGTTAGCCAAAGTTGGTTGCTCCAACATTGTAAATGAGACTTTGGGTGATTGCCTAGGTAGCCAGTTGTCTCTATCATTTCTTGTATACTTTGGAAGTTGCTTGCTTGCTCTTCCTGCTTACTCAAGTAATATTATTTCCTTCCTCGGGTCTTTGATGGGGTTGAAGACTAGATAGTTGTAGTTACTTTTCTCTCATGACTTGGCCAAGTTAATTATAATTCAAGGCTTAATCTCCTTAGGATAGGATAATTGTTGACACCAAAGAATTTCCCCTCACCACATAATAATCAAAACACTAAACGTAAGGAATAAAGACAAAGTAACATATAAAGGAAGATTATCAGAATCACACCTGAGTTATCAATGAAAATATGTAAATGTTCATGAGTGAAATAACACAGATGCAACATGACAATTACGGTATGTTTTCTTTTATGCTTAGATGATAATATTTAACTTTTCAATCTGTGTGATACAATATGAATATCCAAAGAATTTAGGTCCCTTGTATGGAAGTAGGGAGGAGATGATATCCCCCAAATGGGTACAATCTCTCATAGAGACCTATGAGTGTACAATGTGCTGACAGCAAGAGTCTTTGAAGCATTCAGTCCTTATTGTTTTCTCCAAAACTTTCATCTCAAGGCTCAAGAGACAAACAAAGATCACAAAAGCTAATGGATGACTCCAAGAAAACAAATGTTTTTCAGATGAAACACAATGGATGCACATATAAAATCACAAATATTGTGACAACTCATACAAGGACTGCACATGTTCAAGGCAGACAGGGACCTAGCACTGAGGTGTTGAAGTCGACAAAGAATCCTATCCCTATTCAAAAAGAAACCAGAAAAGAAAATGAAGAATGAAACAAAAATGTTTCTAATGAAAATCTATTTTCAATAGCAGGTATCAATGGATATATCAACTACTTTCTCTGACATATGCCTAGCCAGGAATATTTCTCTAATATATATATATTCCATGAATTTTTGTGTTTTGCTGAATTTTTAATATTATTTTGGTATTTTTGTCTTATTGATCTTTTGTTCTCTTGTTTTATGCGTTTCATTTCTGAGAAATGGCAACATGTAGGTAGGTAGATAGGAGTAGCGATATGGAGTTGACAATAAGAAGTCAAAGAAAGGGGAAAACAAGATAAAATAAGTTTTATAAAAAATAAAAAGATATTTTCTATTACTTTAGCCTTTATTTTTTTCCTTTTTTATAGCTTTCTTTTCAGAGTGTCCCAAATTTACTGGATGTGTTATATCCAGATATATATTTTATTTGTCAGAGCCATCTAATTCTTTTATCTATTTTTTTCAAGGTCTGAAATTCTGTCATCCTTCCTTTTATTTTGTTAGAAAGGCCTTTGTTTTGTTTCACATTTTGAATTTTTATTTTCCAATTTTATTTTAGTTTGAATTTTTATTAATACTTCTACTTAATTGTTAAATCTTCTTTCATGTATCAAGCTTTTTCATTATTTTATTCAACTGTTTGTGGTTTCACAGTATTCATTAAAACATTTATTCGTATTCTTTTAGGGTTCATTCACACAGTCAAAATTGAATGTTTGAAGTCCTTGTCTTATTCTTCACCTAAATTGATATTTCAGAATCTGACAATAAAAATCCTTGATTTTGATGAAACTTATAGTCTTGTTGTTCACATTTGCATTATTACGCTTAGATCTTTGCATTCTGAATTATGATGTCTGAAGTGTATCTGAGCATAGATATTTTGTCTCATATTTGTTGGGTGGGTAATCTATTCTTTGTTGCTAATGTCCCCTCGGAGTACTGGCCCCTTGTGCCACTGTAGGATCATTGATGCTCTGCCAAAAATGTTACATTGAGATTTACTGATAGGTATATTTTCTTGAGTTCAGCAGAAATGAACAAAAACACAGATGAACTACCAAAATAACTGAATCTGGAAGCTGGAAAAAACAATGGCCCCTGGACCCATACTAGTAGACTGATTCTCATATGGACTGAGGTTACTGAAGAAGAGGGACTCACACAGACAAGCTGTAATGACACTAAGATTACGTCTAGAGAGAGTGAAAGAAAGAATAGAAAAGAGGGTAACAATCCACTCCTTGAATTCCAGCCTAATGTGGCAGTTGTGTGTCCCTGAAAGATAAAGATTATGTGATGGGGGAGAGTCTTCTGTTTTGTGTTAATTTCATTGGTTAAATAAAGAGACTGCCTTGGCCCTTTAATAGGACATAAAATTAGGTAGGCAGAGTAAACAGAACAGAATGTTGGGAGAAAGAAGCTGAGTCAAGGAGTCGCCATGATTTTCCTACTGGACATAGACACAGGTTAAGATCTTCCCTGGTAAGACACCTCGTGGTGTTACAGGGATATTAGAAATGGGTTAGATCGATAAGTAAGAGCTAGCCAATAAGAGGCTAGAACTAATGGGCCAGGCAGTGTTTAAAAGAATTCAGTTTCCGTGTAATTATTTCGGGGCATAAGCTAGCCAAGTGGGCGGCCGGGTGCCGGGGACGCAGCCCGCTGCTCTATTTCAAAAGAATGGCACCCAACGTGGGGGGCTCCTCACAACAATTATGTGGGTCAATGGTGTCACAGAGGCTTAGAAAAGGGTTAAAAGACAAAAATGAAAGGGGCTGCCAGGAATAACTAAGGGGGGTCTGGTGACATTCTATTGACATTAGGTCTCAGGAGACCCTCTTACATGCCATTGAGACAATCAGTCAGGTTTCCCTGGAGAACCCAGAGGAATCAAGCTTTAGATTAGAAATCCTGATGCAATGTAAAACCCTCCTCCTGGCTTCAGGTGACTTCACACGTTCCAACCTTCCACATGGCTACAGAGTGTTTGTAACACAACTGCTACTGACATTTCCTACTTGTTACAGGAATTTGTAAATGAGCAAAATGAATATTGAAATACCAAGTTTAATAATGATAAATGGTTTTAAGCCACTGAATCATTTTTTGTTTCACAGCTTATTACAGAATATATATATATATATCAGTGCTTTTTAGGCATATGTTCAGAAGACACTGAATGAAGCAATCTAAAATCTATTGTTGATTTCTTCAGCAGAAAATTGAACTTTTATATTTTTTGTAAAATAAAGTTATTATAAATTAGTTGTCATAATGATGCCCTGCCCCTTGTGGAGTCATTGTGTTGAACACCAGAACATTCAGGATATGGAACACAGAAATCTGATATTTACCAAGATGTTGTGAGAGAGGAGTGAGAAAGACAGGATCATCTCTGTCCTTTGATGGAACATGCAGTATTGGGAATGAGGCTAAAACAAGCAACACATTGCCCTCTATGCTCTGGGTTGTAACCCCTTGGCTTCTGTGGAACTGGATTTGTCTTTACCCTCTTCAGAATAAGTAATTAATGTCAGGGTTCTGTATTATTGGGTAGAAAAGAGAACAGGTAGCACCACCCTGTTGTAGAGACAAACATGGTGTCTCCTGCATAGCCTGCACAATCAGTGTCTCTTCTTACTTTCTCTGATTTACAGAAGACCTGCCAAGGCTTTGCCAACTATTCAGCAACAAGAAGACATCCAGGTTGACATTTAATTTGAGAATATTAGAGGTATTTTGTTTGGGTGTGACCTTGACAACGATTCTTTGAGTGTCTGAACCTTCTGACCTCCCATCCCCTTACAACTCTCCCCGCACTGCAGAGGTAATCGAGTGATGCATCCTCTGCTGCTCAGGAGAGAGGGGTGTAGAAACAATGCACAGAAAAGCAGCAGGCTCATGGCTAACACTGCTCTGCCTCACATTCCCCATTGGTGGTCCAGGTTCCACCTGGGAACGTATGCAAGGACACAATCTTCTGAATTGTGAACTGTTATCCTGGTGATAGCTAGGCCATGATCCGGATGGCTGTAACATGAGAGCTGGCTTGTTGGGGTTTCTGTCCTGCCCAGTTCCCACAGCTGATAAGGTACCAAAGAAAATCAAAAAGAGGTCTACATAAGTTATAAACTGTTTGGACCCTTAGCTCAGGCTTCTTGTTAACTCCTATAACTTCTATTAACCCCTTAACATTCTCAATGTTAGTCTCATGGCTTCAAACCGTTTTTGGCAGGGCAGGTCACATCCTGCTTCTTCGGTGTCTGGGTAGGACTGCAGAGGAATAGGCTTCCTCTTCCCCATAATTCTCCTATTCTCATTGCCTTGCCTCTAATACCTTTCTGGTTTCCTGCCTATACTTCCAGCCTGATTACTAGCCAATCAGTGTTTGTTGAAAACATAATTGACAGAATATAGAATTGTCCCACACCATATGGTGGTGAGTTTCCCAGCACTCACAGTGGCCATGCTATGTTCTAGAATGTTCACACTTGAATCAAGAATATCTATGTTCACTTTTATAATGAAAGATCTTTTCCTTATTTTTGTGAAAAACTCAAATGTTTGTCATTATCTGTTGTAACACAAGGAGGATCACACTGTTCCTAGGAAACTGAATTTTGTAACATCCATTACATAAAGGAATTAAACAGTCTACATATTGAAGACAGAACTGGTGGAATCTTGATGGCTGCCTCTGGACTTGAAACCTCCTGTCTTTTCCCAGAGAATTCCAACTGAAGAAACTTGGTATTGAGTGTGTGTAGGTTCTGGGAACAAGCACCTTCAGGTCTTAAACAACAGGGAGCTCCAGGTTCATCACATTTGTGTCTAGGCTAGATTAGAAGTCTTCTAGCAGGAAATGGTAGGGGTGTGTGATCCAATAGCAACAACAATCAAAATGGTAGTGATGGATGATAAAATGAGCCTGAGCAAAGGTGACAGAACACCAGATTTCACTTCTAAAAACCCAGCTACCCTTGTTGGATTGAGTAGTATCATTCTTCTTAAGCACATAAATGGCCAGTGTACTATAGATACTCTCACCACCTTTGTGAACTTCTCTGTTGCTTGGAAATAAACTATTTCTATCCACTACTTCTGCTGTTTGAATAAAAAGATTAAAAAATTAATATAAAGTGACAAATATAGCATTATGCTTCATACCAGATATTACAGCAATTAAAATCTAATGCAGAATTAATTCTTAGAGATATCTAGAGTTTATAGCTGTGTTGACACATGACTTTCATCCCAGCACTAGGGAAGCAGAGGCAGGTGTATCTCTGCATTTGAGAACAGCCTGATCTACACAGAAAATTCCAGGTCACCCAATGCACACACAACATCTTTATCTAAAAAACAAAAAATGAGAAATTGTGATACACAAAATCAAAGAAAAATAAACATTAATGCATTATATATATATATATATATATATATATATATATATATATATATATATATGTAGAGTTGAATGAACTAAGGAAATTATCTTTTTTCTCATTCTCTATGTATTTATCTATCTACACATAAATATATATACACATGTTTGTACTTGAAATATAATACAGTAGAGATTAAGAGTTTGGGAAAGGGGACATGGGAGTAATAGTCAGAGAGAGAGATGCAAATGCAGAGCTCATTTTTGAATTTTTAAAATTCCACACACACACACACACACACACACACACACACACGTAAATATTATACTATTGTGTTATGCCTGAAAATTTCCTGGTTTCGTCACTCCTCACTCAGTTAAGTTTTCTGCCTTGTCCAGAAATTACACTGTCATTTGACACAAATTTGCGAAACAAATATAAACATACACACATATGTAGAATCACACACATACACAGTAGAATGGACTGTGAACATCAGCCCTGTGGTTACTTATAGGAATATACCCTGTCTTCTTTCCCACACTTGGTTACTAGCACTCTGTACTAGTTGCAGGAATTTGAAGCATTTGAAGAAAACACAGAGTAAGGCCTGATTTCCTGCACTGCACCTTTTCAGGTTCAGAGGACTTTGGGGCCAGTTAAAGTGAAGCAAGTTCCTGTTGTTAGACTCTTCCACCAGCAGAGGGTGGCAGGAAAGCATCTAGAAGCCCCAAAGGGAAGACTAAAAATGTGCAGTGCAAGCTGAGCAGGAGAGGATAGGTAAGGATTTCTGAACGTGTCATGGGAGATTTTAATGTCAGTGATGAAATTCTGATAGTGACATAACCTTGTCATTCAGCACACAGGCAGAAATCATGCATAGGGAGAGGCTCACTGAGGAAATGCTCAGGTATAGTAAAATACCAGCCATGAGCATCAGTAGCACTGTCATTGCTGAATTCATTGGCAAAGTCAGAGTACAGTGGGAAGTTCATCATGGGAGAACTGACTACCAGGGCCTGTTTCTGGCACTCAGGATCATAGACTCCTGCATGTGATTGGCATCTGTCCTGGTTATCAAGCCATCAACTATTACTTATCGCTCTCCTACGCACTTCCAAAGACATACTCCTGAACTCTTCCCCTCTTACCTATAGGCAGATTGCCATTAGACTGAAGCATGTGGGCTCTGGTAAGTCTAAAATAAGGAAGGTGGCAAGCAGGCATCTTCCCTGGATGAAGAGTTCAGTGTTTGTTGGAAATACAATGAATGACCTGGACACTAACCTGATTCAAAGCATACCTGTACTAGTTCAGTGTCAGCATTCTTCCTGTTGGGTCCCCTGACTGAAGCCCTTCTGGAACACAACTTATTGCAACCTTGATCTCTTTCACACACACAAGAACTAAATTGTGCTTATCAGAAAGTCTTGTTTCAAGCAATTTTAACAAGGCTTTCAAAGTCACTGGCACATGATGGAGGAAGGTCATTGGTTAAATTAAAAGACACTGCTTGGCTCTCATTGGTTAGAAGATAGGTGGGAGGAGTAAACAGAACAGAATGCTGGGAGGATGAGGAAGTGAGCTCAGACTCCGCAGCTCTCCTCTCCGGAGCAGACGCTTCAGAGAGACGCCATGCCCCAGCTCTGACCCAGGATGGACATAGGCTAGAATCTTCCCGGTAAGACCGGTGCTACACAGATGATAAGAAATGGGCTAGTCCAGGTGCGAGAGTTAGCCTAGAAGAGGCTAGATAGAGATGGGTCAAGCAGTGTTTAAAAGAATACAGTGTCCGTGTAATTATTTCGGGGCATAAGCTAGCCGAGCCAGGCGGCTGGGGTGTTGGGGACGCAGCCCCGCCGCCGCTCCTTATTACTACAAATGGCGCCCCACGTGATGGACTAAACCCACTTAAAAAACCTGAGAAGGCTTAAAAATAAAGGAGAGAGAGTTTAACACAGATTTTTGCTGTTTGTTGGTGGTGTGCTGTAGAGAGATTTCCTGATTCGGCAACAGCAGCAGAAAAAACGCTGTGTCATTTCAAAGTGTGGCTTCCTGGGGCTGTGCCGCCAGTGCAAACTCTGGCTTTATGCATGTGTTCCCGCTTGGGATCGGAAGGAGAGTGCTCTGAGACCTTGACGATGACTCAGAGCTCCCCGCCTGCTCCTGGGCAGAAGGCAGAATCAGGCTTAGGCAGGCAGAAGAGCATGGCGGATTCCTGCCGCCATACAGGGATGTGTTTTCAGACTGCGCAGTGCTCTGCATGTCAGATTTGGATGTAACTTGGATGAAAAGAATTTCTGTGCTGCACGCTCAGTCTCAGAATTAAAGTGCTGAGTGCTGCTCCTACCTGATGATGAAGCTAGCACAAAATGGTACGTCCTCCATTTTGAAATTTTCCTGACTCAGCAGCAGGAACAAACCTGAGTTGTTGTAAAATGCCGGCTTTCTGGGCCATCCTGCCAGGGCAAACTCTGACTGTTTGAGGCAGGAGGGCTGGCTACCGAGAGAGGATTTGAGTGTTGTCTGTTGTAGCTTGCTGGCTGACAGGGACCTTGAAACGCCATAGAGGTGTGGCTATAAACATGGCTGCAGCCTGTATATCCACCATGAGTCTGGAAAGCTAAGGAATGGGCTGGATCCAGCCGTCAAAGCCACGGCTTTAGTCCTACTGAGATTGCTTGGTAAATTAAAGACTCATGTGGTCAAAAAAAAAAAAAGAGAGAGATAGAGTAAAGAGAGATTCAAAGACAGAGAAAATTTCTGAATGGTTTAAAGTGTGTTAAAAATATATGCAAGCTGAAAGTTGAAGTTCTTAAAGCAAAAAACAAAAAAAGGAAGAGAGTTGTTGTGTGTACACACCTTTAATCCCAACACTTGGGAGGCAGAGGGAGATAGACCTCTGTGACTTCAAGGTGTGGTAGCACATGCCCTTAATCCCAGTGCCTAAAAGGCAGAGACGAACAGATCTCTGTGAGTTCAAGGTGTAGTAGCAAACACCTTTAATCCCAATGCCTGGGAGGCAGAGACAGGCGGATCTCTGAGAGTTCAAAGACAGCCTGGTCTACAGGGTTATTCCAGGTCAAAGATGTGTGCTCAAAGAGCAAAAAGTTAACCTAGGAATGTCACAGCTTAGATTCTTAAGCGCCTAGTGATTTAAAGGCGCAAATCAAAAGTGCTCCTGGATAGTAAAAAATTGCAGATTCACAATAGGACAGATTCAGACCACTAAATGAGTCACCCTGTTGGATGAATGTACGTTGGCTTGGGAGAGAGAAGAAAAAGAATATAGAGAATAAAGTTAATGGTTTAAAAAGAAAAAGGTAAAAGTAAAGTCTTTAAAGAGACAGAGTACAGATAGTTATAGATATAAATAAAAATAAGCCGCGTAAAGATGGAAAATTCACAGAGAGTCTGGATTATGTACATTGTGTTTTCTTTAAAATTTTTGACTGTGAAGGAGCTAAGTACAGAGAGACATTTCATTATATGGACTGCCAAATGGAACCAGAACGGATATGATAAGGGTATTATGATTTCAGAATTTGGATCTAAGGATATGATACTTTGGAAAAGAGATTCTTCTTTTGTTTTCACAGAGGATGAGACTCTATGGATTTCTTCTATTCCGACTTGGTATGATGGACCACGTCCTCCTGAAGGGTTGCTGTGAACATCTTCAGAAAATTGCTTTGCTCAACTGCCAACTGAGATGAAACTAGCACACAGGTTATACCATGAAAGACTTAATTAACGATGCCCCCATTCAGCAGGAAGCAGTTTGGAGAGAAAAAACTGCGCCCATGTTCCCAAATATGGTTTATAAATGTTCTTTTACATTTAAAGGGGGATATGATATAGACATGAATAATTTGCATTAGTATACATTTTGCTTTATTGATAGAGATTTACGGTCAATTTTGTTATATGTATAAATGTTTCTGATGTAACTTTTACTTGATAACTGTTTTGTTATATGTAATTTTGCTATGTTAAAGTTAAAGCCTTTTTTTGTTTAAACCGAAAAAGGGGATATGATGGAGGAAGGTCATTGGTTAAATTAAAAGACACTGCTTGGCTCTCATTGGTTAGAAGATAGGTGGGAGGAGTAAACAGAACAGAATGCTGGGAGGATGAGGAAGTGAGCTCAGACTCCGCAGCTCTCCTCTCCGGAGCAGACGCTTCAGAGAGACGCCATGCCCCAGCTCCGACCCAGGATGGACATAGGCTAGAATCTTCCCGGTAAGACCGGTGCTACACAGATGATAAGAAATGGGCTAGTCCAGGTGTGAGAGTTAGCCTAGAAGAGGCTAGATAGAGATGGGTCAAGCAGTGTTTAAAAGAATACAGTGTCCGTGTAATTATTTCGGGGCATAAGCTAGCCGAGCCAGGCGGCTGGGGTGTTGGGGACGCAGCCCTGCTGCCCCTCCTTATTACTACAGGCACAAGATTTTTAAATTAATTCCTGAAGCTGGATGCTAGCCTGCCTCCGCTAAGAAGAATGGAGTCAGAGAGGAAGGAGACTCCACATGAGAATTGACATAGGACTTCTGATGACTTCACAAAAAGATGATTGTATACCAAACCAATATCACACAGATATATGCTTAACAGCAATTCTTATAGTGTAGGGCTACATTTTAGTGGAATAACAAGACTTAATCACAAATATAGCTCATTAATCCAGAGAGAGGAAGGCAAATAAATGTGACCAGCCGCATTACAGCTTTTGCTGAGTTAGCCAGTAGTGGCTTCTCAACAAGACGAAGAACACACCCCAAAGGTATTAATGGAAGGTGTACAACATTGTTAGACCTGGCTTGGCTGAGTTAGAAGACTATCATGGGTAAATTCCTGTAGGATGCTTGTTGTCAGAGAATAGAGAAGCTTAGGGAGAAATCTCAGCATATGATCACTTGAACGAGTTGGGTTCCACACCTCCTCATTAATTTCTGCATTACAGTTTTGAAATATTTTCTACACAGTGGCCTCATGGGGAGTCCCTGCCAGGCAGGGAGCAAATTTGCATAGCCACCAAACATCAACTAACTCCAACAGGCTTAAAAGAGAATAAAAGCCCGTGTAGCCTGGCTATACTGAGACTTCCAAGATCTATAACTCTGTGGCATATCTACCATGGCCTGGCTCTCTCTCCTGTTCCCCTTCATCTCTTTCTACACAGGTGACCTACTAAAGACTCAGTTTGCTATTTCAACCTGCACAGGATACTGTTGCCCAGCTCTGAATCCTGAGTTCTATTCTGGTATACAGTGGAGTTGGACCTGGAAAGGACATTGTTCAATATACTCATCATCCTTCTCTATTCTCTTGCAGGTTCCATGGCCTCCTATGTACTGACTCAACCTTCTTCACTATCAGTGGCCTTAGGTCAAACGGCCACTATAACCTGCTCTGGAGATAAACTCTCAGATAAATCTGTTCACTGGTACCAGCAGAAGGAAGGCCATGCCCCTGTGCTGGTTATATATGCAGATGATTTACGCCCCAATGGCATCCCAGACCGATTTTCAGGCTCCAACTCAGGGAACAAGGCCACCTTGACTATCAGCAAAGTCCAGGCTGAAGATGAAGCTGACTACTACTGTCAATGTTGGGATAGTACAAGTGATGCTCACAGTAACACGTGCAGATGAGGAAGTAAGACAAAAACCCCTTTCTCTCCTGTGACAGTGGCAACTCATTTCCTAGTTCAACTTGCAAAGTTGTTTCCCTGACCTTTGCTAAGATCTTTGTTTTCTAATACAAAATAAATAAGCCTGCATGTGTAATGTGAACTGCTGAGTATCGTTCCTTAGACTCTACCAAGCAAAAGATGTGGTGACCTTCAGATTCCAACAGATAAAAGATTTTGTTCCTAAAATATAGCAGATTTATTAAGATATATTTTGTGAACTTAGTGCATTTTTTGATTAATTTTTTCTTAAGTATTTTACATCTATTCTGATTATATTCACACTCACCTTTCCTCCCTCTTTTCCAGGTTTCCCTTGAAAAACACTATAATGGAGCTTGTGATATAAGAAATGTTTCTGCAGGCTAACAAGTGTGCAGTTAGAGCTGAAAAGACAACTCAAGAAGGAAGAATTGCTTCACTATCTCCTACCAAACAAACTGTGAAGACCTATTCTATCTTGAGATCATATAGCAAATGCCATGTAATACATTCCTTACTGTCACAAAAAAAGAGACATGTCTATCAGGTTTTCTTTGAAGGAAAATATTATTATGTTCATATAAACACTAGTGGGAAGATGAACCAGGTACTCAAGGGGAATTGCACCTTTCAACCAGAACATATATATGGAGATAGAATCCTTGATTAACAAAGATACTGCCCAGCACACTTCCTTTCTGCCCAGTGCACATGGATTTTATTTTCTCTCCTCCCAATGTCTTCCTACACATGAATTTCTGAAATACTATATTTAATGGGATACAAGTGATATCCTTCAACATTGTCTTTTGTTGTAGATCCACGAATAAATTTACTTCATTCCCTCACAACTGTGTCTAAAGAATCTTGGCTTTGAATAGCAATTCCATTGATTTGAATTCCATAACACTGTTTTGTAGTAATATGAGCGGCGGGGCTGCGTCCCCAACACCCCAGCCGCCTGCTCGGCTGGCTTATGCCCCGAAATAATAACACGGACACTGTATTCATTTAAACACTGCTTGGCTCATTTCTACCTAGCCTCTTCTAGGCTAACTCTCACACCTGGACTAGCCCATTTCTTATCATCTGTATAGCACCAATCTTACGGGGAAGATTCTAGCCTAAGTCCATCCTGGGTCGGAGCTTTATAGCGTGCATCTTTCCTGGAGCGGGGAGCATGGCGTCTCTGCTGAGGCGTCTGCTTCCGAGAGGAGAGCTGTCGAGTCTGAGCTCACTTCCTCTTCCTCCCAGCGTTCTGTTCTGTTTACTCCTCCCACCTATCTCCTAACCAATGAGATGAGCCAAGGCAGTTCCTTTATTAGCCAATGACCTTCCTCCATCACTGTTTGACCATATACTTTTCCCCTTTCCCATGAGGGCATGAGAAACAATAACAATCAGTTCTGGCTCTGCCTTCTCATCTCTGCGACTGCCTTTTCATTTTAGCACCCATCAGGGTGGATTAAAAAAATGTGTTGGAAAACTATATTCCAGAGGAAAGTATGGAATTGTGAATGGGAACACACTCAGTGTTTTTTTTTCTGGTAATGTCCTCATGTAGCACAGGGCTAAAAGAGACCATTTAAATATATAAAAAGTAGGAAAAAAAACAGCAGCCTTTATTTTCAAAAGTAGAAAAATTATTGAACTTTGAAAAGGACATAATTGATTTTATAAAAATGAAAATAGCAGTGCTTATGATTATGAACAAAGGTACACTAAGTGATATGAGCTGTATAATTTTCTTAATGTTTTTGGACGCTCATTTGAGACCTTATAGGACATTGTCCTCAGGCCTGAAACATTCTACCATGTTTCTGTGAGGCTGATGTATTGCACTGATTGTGGTACCACCAAGGAATATTGAACACATTCTCCTTAGCGAAGGGACATTTCTGAAACATGTCATGGAGGCTGTCTTCCACTGTGGTTCCCTGTGCAGACTGAACATAGCTATTTTCTGTTTAGTTGTAGTTTCCTCCACTCTAGTCATTGTAAGGACAAGGGATGAATGTTAATTAAAGCTCCCGGTCATGAGGAAGCAGGTCGTGACTGTCTCTTATGAGAGTATCACAGGATCGGAATTCATTGGTATCCTTACAATTCTTCTTCCAGAGATAGCATATGATGAGTTGAGAGGGATTCAGGTTAGACTTAACCAGATGTTCTCCATCAAAATAGTCAGAGGGTCTGTGTGAGTGTCTTTGCACATGCACACATAATTTATATAAAAAAAAATAAATAAAAATCCCCCCAAAATCTGAAAAATCATCTTTTTCAGGAATCTATAATTGCAAAATAAAATCTTATAATGAAGATATTGAAAGTATGTATCCACAGTTCAATAGGGGGCACTGTGTACTTCTCAAAAATTGGCAAGACCTGAAATTCACCACTAACTCGAACTAAATCACCTGGCCCAGGCTGACACCCAGAATCAGAGGTTACAGCACAGCAGGTGTTTCCTCAGAGCTGCCCACCTTCCCAGGGAGTAGAATTTTTCCCTGGGCTGAAGAGATGTAATTTAGTGGTGATGGTGATAGTAAAAGACTCATACTGCAGCAAGTCACCATTTCCCCAGTACCCAGAAAACCCCAGACCAGCAGCATCTGTGAGTCCTGGGATCTTTGGAGATTTAAAGCATGAACTGGATACCTGCCTCATCCTCCCATATTTCCATGGTCTCTGTCAAGTTTCGATGAGATTAAAAAGGCCTGCCTTTGGAATGACTCCTCTTATTCGTTGCCTCATTTTTAAATTTAACAGCTATTTCTCTCCTCCACAGGCTGTGGTGACTCTGAAGAATGAGGGTCTCTAGCAGTTACTAATAGTCTCTTTCCACACTGGTTCCAGAACAAGCCTCTAGACTTTGATTACCTTAACAACTAACAGGCACTACCACTCTTCTATCACTTTTTATATTACTTATCTTCTTCGGTGGCTTAGAGTTACAAGACGGAAGACAGTGCTGAAGGCTACTGCATGCTATGCTACAGTGGTGCTCATCACAGTGAGACATATTAGGAGAATAAAGACAAATGTATATTTGCTTGAGCTTGGGTATAAAAGTTGTCCTGTGATAATGGCATTCCATGACCAGGCACTGTTGCCATTGTAGTTTTAATTCTCCAAAGACAAGAATGCGAAGGGAAGTATCTCCCTTCATTTGTGTCTTAGTTAGAACAAAAAAGTAGAGATATTTGTCAACTGTTGCAATAGAGAATAAAAACATAAAACCAGAAGTAAAGTATTTTATTCCTCCCATATGCATTTGCTTGTAAGACTAGAGTCAACAGATCTCCAGAGAATAGCATTCTCTGTGATGTTCTTTTTACAAGTAGATCAAAGTGGAGTAACAGTCCATTCTTATTTTACAGCTATTGGTATATTATCTCTCATTTGAAGAAAATAAAATTCATTTTAAGCTTTTAAAAATTATGAAACTATATATCTTTAATATATAATGACATTACAGTATATAACACATGTCATATAATAATATGTGCTATTATATTTAACATATAATATGATTATCTTATGAATATATGTTATGTTATATATAATTAATGTATAGTACAGCCAATATACTATATATTACATATAAAATTAGTATATATCATTAGATGATATATGAGTATTATATTAGAATAATATAGATGAAATAATTTCTTCTCTGACATTAGATTAACATACTTCCCCTTAGGGAAGATATGGTGATGTGATAAATTTGACTACCATTGTATATAATCTCATTTTAAGATTACAAGTACTGTTGCAGATGTATTTAGTCAGATGAGCTCATGCTGAAGCACAGTGAGTCCCCGTGCCTTCCTAAGATGGCTCTGAGATCACAGGGATGTAGCATTGGATTGACATGAAGACCGATGTGTGTGTAGGGCTCTGTAGCTGCTGACCAATGAAAACCTAAGATTGTTCACAAACATCAGGGACAAGGAGGGAAGAAAGAGGTGCCATAGGGGGTCTAGACAGCCATTTTGCATATCTGTTGTCCAGAAATAAGCATGTGATAATACAAGTCACTTGTTTTAACTCTCTCTTTATAGGTTGGTATATTGCTGATGCAATCTCAAGGAACAAATTGGGCAATAATTTGTAATGTATTTGTTAATTTGTGCACATTTTCTAAATCTTCACTCCCATTTTATTAAGAAAGATATTGACATGTTGACTTGCTTTATGACTAAAAACAAACTCTAATGTTAAACAATTTTCAGTCTTAAATGATAAACGTATTGCTCCTATTTCAATATTTTAGTATTGTAAGCAAGGGTACCATAGTGCAACTTCTAGAAGATACCTTTTCTTCAATGGCATCCATCTGTGAAGGTGTGATCACACAAGTACTACCTTGCTATAAGAATCTCAATTTTGAACAATTGGTGAAATATATGACACTGAGGGACACGCCTGTTATTTTTAGTGGGAAACCTTAAGAAAGCTATTCCTGTCATATAAAGCACAGACTGGAGTTCAGGAAGTTCTTTTGTTATACTAAAGAAAAAGGAAAAGTCCATAACTTGAAAGACAATAGTTTGTAGCATGTGATAATTCAATACTTATTAAAACTCAAGATGCACATGGATCCTATATATCTGTAGGTCTCAATTGGGGTCTACCATCCTTTACTTGTGAAATCTTCTTTCCCAGGTAACTCACATCAGTATATGAATTTCAATAATATCAAAGAAGCACCTAATATAAACTCAAAACAACACGTGGGCAGAAAGAGTAGCAAAGTCATTTTGAAATTAATCATATGATTGTAAAATTAACACTTTATTTATTTAGTTACGTATTTATTTAATGATTGAATGTGTGTAAATACCACAGCATTGGTGTGACAGCTAAAGAACAACTTGTGTAAGTTGACTCTTTCCTCCCACAATGGTAGTTTCAGTAATCAACTCCCATTGTGAGACCTGACAAGTACTCTCTCATACTAGCCATGTAGGCAGAGGCTAATAGTTCATTCATGGCCACCCTGACCCAAAATAACACACAGACACTGTTTTAATTGCAACACTGCTCTGCCAATAGCTTGGACATATTTTTTTTAGCTAACTCTTACATTAATTTAACCCATTTATGTTATTCTGCGTATCACCAGAAGGCTCATGGTATACTAGTAAGTTTGTGAAATATCTGGCTCCTTCAGCAGCCACATGACATCTCTCTGACTCTGCCTTCTGCTTTCTATCTCTGCTTGTAATCCCCCTCTTGTTTTGTTCTATTCTCCCCTGTCATAAGCCAAAGAAGTTTCTTTATTCATTACCCAATAAAAGCAACGCATATACAGAAAGATTTTCACCCTAGAGCCATCATACAGTTTAAAAGATTCTGAGTAGGATGCAATGTTCTATGCTTGTATTCAACCAAGGAAAACAGAACCCTGGCTTCTTTCTTTTTTCTTCCTCTCTGTGTCTCTCTCTCTGTGTCTCTCTCTGTCTCTCTGTCTCTGTCTCTCTCTCTCTCTCTCTGTCTCTCCCTCTCTCTCCCTCTCTTCCATCCTCCCTCTATCTCTCTAGTCTTTCTTCATTTTTTCTTTCTATTGTATTTGTCAATTAATATTTTGTCTTCAGATTCTCTTTTTAAATTCTTTCATGTAATATATTTTGATCATATACTTTCCATTCCCCCAGATCCTTCCAGCTCTCTACCCACCTAAATTCATTCTCTTTCAAGCAGATCAAAACAGAATTCCCCCACACAAAAAATAAAGCAACAACAACAGAAAACCCAAAACAAAATCCACAAAGTAAAATGGGGAAATCCATCAGACTAAATAAAACAATACAAAAAGTATACACACACACAGACACACACACACACACACACACACACTCACACACTTTATAGACTCTGTTTACTATTGACTAACTACACTTTGTTATGAAGCCTGCCCTGCAGTGAGTTTGGTATTTCAGTAAGACTCATTGGAGATAACTGAATTTCCCTTTTCTGTGTTATCAACTACAAATAAATTTCAACTAAGATTATTTTATTACTTCTCTTTTTTTTGGTGGCATTTTGTCTGATTTGAACCTGTGCTCATCTTAAATGCTTGCTTTCATAGTTTCTATGACTTAATATGTGAATCAGTCCTGTTGTGTCTGGAAGATGCTGTTTATTTGGAGCCATCAATCATATTTGTCTCTTAAGGACTTACCACCCACCTGCTCTTCTGAAAATACTCTGATCCTGGCATATTTGTTGTTTGACAAATTCAGTCTAGGTATATTGTTCCTTTAACCATGTGTACATTAAAATATAACTGAGCAAACCCATATAGTCTTGACATTTCTCTTACGTCTGCCCAACCTCCCCAATGACTAATTTTTTTATCATGGTTCATTAATTCTTGCCTCCAATTTAGAGCTGTTTCCTTTTGTGAACTGTCCTTGAAAGATCAAGGATAGTCAGATAAATACTATATTTTGTATCACATAAGTCATAGGGAGATATCATTGAGTGTTTTTTTAGAAACCATCACACACAGACATTCTTTGTCAATATTCTACAATCCTTAAGGACAAATATAGGTCCACTCTGTTCTTGCTCCAACTTTTTTCTTTATAATTCTGTTTTGTATTGCCATGTGATTTTCAATTATTTTATTTATAATGCATCAATAGAGTCACATAGTATAATATTTCTTATCCTAAATACTATTATTCATCAGTGTGTCTCTGTGGGTCAATCTGCTGAGGAACCAAGTAGAGATAATACACCTGGATTCTTGAGCATTCTGAGAAGAAGCTCACGGAGTAAATTTTTCTGTCCTCAGCATAAGTAGAAAAAGCCCTTGAATAAAGAAATCCTTATAAATTAAACTCTAAAACTTTGGTTCTTGAATTTCTTAATGCTCTGACTCCTTAATACAGTTTCTAATTTGGTGGTGACCCAAACCATAAAAATTTTCATTTCTGTTTCATAAGTGTAATTTTCTATTGCTATTTATTATAATGTAATATTTCATCAACAGTATTTCTGATATATGCCTTCTGTCCTGTAGGGGGTCATAACACATAGGGTAAGAAAAATGGTCTACATAGTGTTCCCACTGGGGAGAAGAAAACTGAAGAGAAGATGCAAAAGTCAGCCTCAGAGGAGGTAACTCTTTCTAACCTTAATCAGAAAATGCTTAGTAGAAAATGCTTTGGGAAAGTATGGTGTTCATAGACATGACAGACCTAAATCTAGTCAGTGGGGGTCCATAGGTTTCACTGAAGGATCTGGAGATTCTAAGCTGAGAACACATACATCTACTTTGTGACTGTTCATGATTCAATAGTCCCAGCAGCTGGACTACTGTGATCGCTTGGGCAGACTCAGGAAGGAAGTGTCACCCAGATTTTAATGGCACAAACACCTAAGAAGGAATTTTCTTGCCCAAGACAAATTTGAATATTTGCATGAAGGGCCCTGTCAGTTCTCTGAGAAATGTTAAAGGATAAGAGATACCCACACCATGTCTGTCTCAGCAGAGCTTAGTGGTGTCTGCACCATGGCCTGGATTCCTCTCTTCTTCTTCCTCCTTCATTGTACAGGTAAGAAAAATCATCTGCACCCTGATGTCATTTCAGGGAAACCAAATGTCAACAAGGTATGTTATCATCTCTTCTCTCACTCCAGAAGATAATGTGTTTCTCTATTTACAGGGTCCTTCTCCCAACCTGTGCTGACTCAGTCACCCACAGCCTCAGCCTCCTTGGGAGCCTCAGTCAAACTCACTTGTACCTTAAGTAGTGCACACAGCAGCTACAACATTGAATGGTACCAGCAACTGCCAGAAAAAACTCCTAAGTATCTGATGTTTCTTAGGAGTAATGGAAACTACGATAAGGGAGATGGGATCTCTGATCGCTTCTCTGGCTCCAGCTCTGGGGCTCATCGCTACTTAAGCATCTCCAACATTCAGCCTGAAGATGAAGCAGACTATTTCTGTGGTGCAAGTTATAGCAGTGGGTGACACAGTGACCCAGATAAATGAGGAAGCAGGACAGAAACTATTTTCCTCTCCTCCTAGCAAGACTAGCCTATGGTTTTGAAAAGGATCATCTGAATTTCTTACTTATCATACTCATTGGATAATTTCCTCTTATTACTCAAGGGAATAAATCATAGTTCTGCCTTCTGAGCTCCTTGTGAAAGAGAAGAAATGCAAAAATTGTATTGAGAGCACTGCTCTGTAAAATTAATGACTATGAAAAAAATCAAGTCTCTTGTGTACAGAGCTAAGGAGGTGAGAACATTCTTTTTTGAAGTTAGAGAATTGGGTTTAAGGCACTAGCTGTTACTCACCAATGTTCACAGTAATGTCTATTTGTTGCTTATAAGATGGCTCTCTTCTCACATTCTCTAATTGTTTTAACTCCAGCAAATTCCTGAGGAGTAGTGTAAGAACATTTATGAGGCAGTGTGCTGGGGCCTCCTAGGCTCATGACAAAATAATAGAAACAGCTACAATGGTTGAGCATTGTCCTTAAATGTACACAAGCTTTTCAATATTGTTCCTGACACTCTGCTTTACTTAGTAAGCTTTCTCAGATATTTTTGAGGGAAGGATAAAATGACCACCATATGGTTTAGTCTCTGCAAAAATTTTTACATGTGACTTTTCTATATCAGCATTAAGACCTTCCTTTGTCCAAACGGAATCCATCTTTAAAATCTCACACTAGATATTGGACCAATAAATACAAAACATAGACAAGGCAACCCAATACCATAGGGAAACATTATGGGTGGCCTCTTGAAAGCCCCCGTGATGAATGTGGTCCATTCATTTTCAGGTACTGTGGAGAATGTGTCTCATCAGGAAAACTAAAAAAATCTACTGCCTACTGTAAAAAACAATGTTTTTGGGACTTGTTTTCTACAGCATGCACTGGCTTTTTGGGACATTAGTCTGTTTGGATGCACACCTTCCTAGGCCTGGGTAGAGTGGGGAGGGCTTTGGACTTCCCACAGGACAGGGTACCCTGCCTTCTCTTAAGACTGGAGGAGGAGAGAGGAAGGTGAGTGGAAGAGGGAGGGAATTGGGAGGAGTGGAAATTTTTGAATGAAAAAAAAAACTAAACTTAACTCTTAAAAAAAAATAGTGGTCTGAATAATGGAATAAATGTGGAGGATGAGTCAAAAACTCCAGTAGGACATAGGAAATGTATATTCAGTCAAACTTCTATGAATGATCAAAGACCACACAAAAGAATGTGTATATTTTGGTAAGTAATATTTATCCAGAAAGTTGTCTATTTCCTTTAAGTTTTCCAATTTTGTGGAGTATAGGTTTTCAAAAAATAACCTGATGATCCTCTGTATTTCCTCCATGTCTGTTGTTATGTCCCCCATTTCATTTCTGATTTTGTTAATTTGGATATTCTCTCTCTGCCTTTTGGTTAGTTTGGATAAAGGTTTATCTGTTTTGTTGATTTTCTCGAAGAACCAACTCTTTGTCTCATTGATTCTTTGTGTTGTTTTCTTTGTTTCTATTTTGTTGATTTCAGCTCTCAATTTGATTATTTCCTGCTGACTAGTTCTCTTAGGTGAGTTTGCTTCTTTTTGTTCTAAAGTTTCCAAATGTTCTGTTAATTCACTATTGTGTGATTTTCCCAGCTTCTTTATGTAGGCATTTAGTGCTATGAACTTGCCTCTTAATACTGCTTTCATTGTGTCCCATAAAGTTGGGTATGTTTTGTGGTCATTTTCATTGAATTTTAGGAAGTCTTTAATTTATCCCTTTATTTCTTTCTTGACACATTCATTCAGGTGAGCATTGTTTAATTTCCATGTGTTTGTGGGTTTTCTGGAATTAGTATTGTTGTTGACTTCTAGTTTTATACCATGGTGATCTGATAAGATACATTGGGTTATTCCAATTTTTTTGTATTTGTTGAGGTTTGTTTTGTTACCAAGTATGTATTCAATTTTTGAGAAGGTTCCATGAGGTGCTGAGAAGGTATATTCTTATCTGTTTGGATGGAATGAATATTCTATAGATGTCTGTTATGTCCTTTCAGTCATAACATCTGTTAGTTCTCTTATTTCTCTGTTCATTTTTGTCTGATTGATCTGTCCAATGGTAAGTGGGGAGTGTTGAAGTCTCCCACCATTAGTGTGTGTGGTTTAATATATGATTTAAGCTTTAGAAGTGTTTATTTGACTTATGAGTGTGACCTTGTTTTGGGGGTATAGATGTTCAGTATTGAAATTTCCTCTTGATGGATTTTTACTGTGACTAATATGAAATGTTCTTTTTGTCACTTTTGACTGATTTTAGCTTGAAGTCTATTTTGTTAGATATTAGGATAGATACACCTGCTTGTTTCTTAGGCCCATTTGATTGGTATATTTTCCCCCAACCTTTTACTTTGAGATGATGCCTGTCTTTGAGGTTGAGATACATTTCTTGTATGCAGAAGAGGGATGGATTCTGTTTTTGTATCTAATATGTTAGGCTGTGCCTTTTTATAGGTGAGTTGAGTCCATTTACATTAAAGGATATTAATGACCAGTAGTTGCTATCTCCTGTTAATTTAGTTTTCATCATTGGTAATGTTAATTTGTGCATTTATTCCTCTTCAGGATTTGCTACAATAAGATCATCAATTATCTGTTTTTTTGTTTTGTTTTTGCTTTCTTTGTGTGTGTGTGTGTGTGTGTGTGTGTGTGTGTGTGTGTAGCCATCTTCCTTGGTTTGGAGTTTTCCTTCTAGTATTTTTTGTAGGGCTGGGTTTGTGACTAGGTGTTGGTGAAATCTAGACTTGTCATGGAATATCTTGTTTTGTCCTTCTATGGTGATTGACAGTTTTCCTGCGTATAGTATTCTGGGTTGGTATCCATGGTCTCTTAATGTCTGCATAGTGCTTGATCATGATATTCTGGCTTTCATTTTCTCCACTGAGAAGTCAGGTGTAATTCTGATAGGTCTACCTTTATATGTTACTTGGCAAATTAAACAGACCTATATCTGCTGAGCAATAAGACACCAAAAGAAGTCAAATTCTCACTGTTTGCTGATGATATGATAATTTACATAAGTGATCCCAAAAATTCTACCAAGAAACATCTACAAATCATAAACACTTTCAGCAATGTAGACTGATACCAGATTAACTAAAAAAAAAATCACTAGCCTTCCTGTACACAGATGATAAAGGGCAGGGGAAGAAATCAGAGAATCAATACCCTTCACAATAACCACAAATAACATAAAATATCTTGGAGTAACTCTAACCAAACAAGTCGAAGACTTATATGACAAGAACTTTAAATCTTTGAAGAAAGAAATTGAAGAAAACACCAGAAAGTGGAAAGACCTCCCATGCTCTTGGGTAGGCAGAATTAATATAGTAAAAATGGCACTCTTATCAAAAGCAATCTGCACATTCACCGCAATGCACATCAAAATACCAGCAAAATTCTTCAAAGACCTCAAAAGAATGGTACTCAACTTTATTTGGAAAAGCAAAAAACCCAGGATAGCCAAAACAATCCTGGGCAATAAAAGAACTTCTGGAGGCATCACAATCCCTGACTTAAACTCTACTACAGAGCTACAGTACTGAAAACAGCCTGGTATTGGCATAAGAACAGACAGGAGGACCAATGGAACCTAATAGACGACCCAGATATCAATCCACACATCTTCGAACACCTGATCTTTAATAAAGAAGCATAAAATGTCAAATGGAAAGAAGAAAGCATATTTAACAAGTGGTGCTGGCATAACTGGATATCAGCATGTAGAAAAATGAAAATAGACCCATATCTATCACAATGCTCAAAACTCAAGTCCAAGTGGATCAAAGACCTCAACATAAAGCCAGGATATCAATCCACACATCTTCGAACACTTATCTTTGATAAAGAAGCAAAAACTAACAAATGGAAAAAAAGCATATTTAACAAGTGGTGCTGGCATAACTGGAATATGTAGAAGAATGAAAATAGACCCATATCTATCACCATGCACAAAACTCAAGTACAAATGGATCAAAGACCTCAACATAAAGTCAGCCACACTGAACCTTATAGAAGAGAAAGTAGGAAGTACACTTGAACGCATTGACACAGGGAACCACTTCCTAAATATAACCCCAGCAGCACAGACACTGAGAAAAACAATTAATAAATGGGACCTTCTGAAACTGAAAAGCTTCTGTAAAGCAAAGGACATGGTCAACAAGACAAAACGACAGCCTACAGAATGGGAAAAGATCTTCACTAACCCCACATCAGACAGAGGTCTGATCTCCAAAATATGCAAAGAACTCAAGAAATTGGACACCAAAAGATCACATAATCCAATTAAAACAATGGAGTACAGACCTAAACAGAGAACTCTCAACAGAGGAATCTAAAATGGCTGAAAGACACTTAAGAAAATGTTCAACATCTTTAGTCGTCAGAGAAATGCAAATCAAAACAACTCTGAGATTCCATTTTACACCTGTAAGAATGGCCAAGATGAGAAACACTGATGACAACTTATGCTGGAGAGGTTGTGTGGAAAAGGGAACACTTCTGCATTGCTGGTGGGAATGCAAGCTGTTATAACCCCTTTTGATGTCAGTGTGGCAATTGCTAAGAAAATTAGGAAACAACCTTAAGACTCAGTAATACCACTTTTGGGTATATATCCAAAGGATGCTCAATTGTGCCCCAAGGACATGTGCTCATCTATGTTCATAGCAGCTTAGTTTGTCATAGCCAGAACCTGGAAACAACCTAAATATTCCTTGATTGAAGAATGGATAAGAAAAATGTAATACATTTACACAATGGAGTACTACACAGCAGAAAACACAACAACAGCTTGAATTTTGCCTGAAAATGGATGGAGATAGAAAACATTATTTTGAGTGAGGTAACCAAGTACAGGAAGACAATTATCACATGTACTCACCCATAGGTGGTTTTAAAACATAAAGCAAAGAAGGCCAGCCTATAAACCACAATCCTAGAGAATTTAGACAACAGTGAGGACACTAAGAGAGATATACATAGATCTAATCTACATGGGAAGAAGAAAGTAGAAAAAGACAAGATCTCCTGAGTACATTGGGAGCATGGAGACCTTGGGGAAGGATTGAAGGGGTAGGTGAGAGGTAGGGAGGGAACCAGAGAAAAATGTAGAGCTCAATAAATATCAATAAAAAAGAATGCGTGTAAATGACATTTTTATTGAAGCCCTACTAGACATGGGTTTGGATGTAAGTATCATTGCTGCAGAATCTTGGTATCTGAATTGGCCTCTTCAAGAGGAAGATATTCAGTTGTTAGGAATTGGAACCTTATCTCAGGTAAAACAAATCATGAGATGGGTATAACGCATAGGCCTTCAAATTCTACTGTATTTGTTTTTGAAGAGAAATCTAGAAAATGATCAATGGTGACAGATCATCCAGCTATCAACAAGGTTATTCAACCTATGGGCCTTCTACAGTCTGGCATTCCTCTGCCTTCTCTTCTACCAAAGGCATGGCATCTCATAGTTGTTTATTTAAAGGATTGTTCCTTCACTATACCTTTATAAAAAAGGATAGAGAAAAATTTGCCTTCATAGTGCCTACTTATAATAATTCTTAGCCTACTAAGATATATCAATGTGCCATCATCCCACAGGCAATGCTGTGCCAATACTTTGTCAGTCAGCCATTGAAAATAATAAGTAGGGAAATTCCTAGGTCTATAATATATTATTAGATGGATGAATTTTGTTATCTGATTCAAATGCATGATGGAGGGAGGTCATTGGTTAAATAAAAAGAAACTGCTTGGCTCTCATTGGTTAGAAGATAGGTGGGAGGAGTAAACAGAACAGAACGCTGGGAGGAAGAGGAAGTGAGCTCAGACTCCACAGCTCTCCTCTCGGGAGCAGATGTCTCAGGGAGACGCCATGCTCCCAGCTCCCAGGCAGATGCACGCGATGAAGCTCCGACCCAGGATGGACATAGGCTAGAATCTTCCTGGTAAGCACACCTAGGGGCCCTACACAGATGATTAGAAATGGGCTAAATTAATATGTGAGAATTAGCCTAGAAGAGGCTAGATAGAAATGGGCCAAGCAGTGATTAAATGAATACAGTTTGTGTGTTGTTATTTTGGGCATAAGCTAGCCAGGCAGCTGGGGTGCTGGGGACGTAGCCCCGCCATCCCGTTTACTACAAATGCAGATACTTTAGAAAGGATGTTTGAAGAAGTAAAAAAAAAAAAAAAACTTTTGCCTACTTGAGGATTAAAAATTACTCCTGTAAAAATTCAAAAAGGAGATGCTGTTAATTACTTAGGTTACAGAATAGGTTAAAAATTAGATAGAAGAGAAAGTGGGAAGTCGCCTACAACATATGGGCACAGGCGATCGCTTCCTAGGTATAACACGAGCAGCACAGACATTAAGGGCAACATTGAATAAACGGGACCTACTAAACTGAGAAGCTTCTGTAAAGCAAAGGACACTGTTACTAAGACAAAAAGGCAACCCACTGACTGGGAGAAGATCTTCACCAACACCGCAACAGACAAAGGTCTGATCTCCAAAATATATAAAGAAATCAAGAAACTAGACCGTAAAAGGCTAATCAACCCAATTAAAAAATGTGGCACTGAAATGAACAGAAATTTCTCAACAGAAGAAGTTCAAATGGCCAAAAGACACTTAAGGTCATGCTCATGCTCCTTAGCAATCAGGGAAATGCAAATCAAAACAACTTTGAGATATCATCTTACACCTGTCAAAATGGCTAAAATCAAAAACACCAATGATAGCCTTTGCTGGAGGGGTTGTGGAGGAAGGGGTACACTCATCCATTGCTGGTGGGAATGCAAACTTGTGCGACCACTTTGGAAATCAGTGTTTCGGTTTCTCAGGAAATTCGGGATCAACCTACCCCTGGACCCAGCAATGCCACTATTGGGAATATACCCAAGAGATGCCCTATCATATGACAAAAGCATTTGTTCAACTATGTTCATAGCAGCATTATTTGTAATAGCCAGAACCTGGAAACAACCTAAATGCCCTTCAATGGAAGAATGGATGAAGAAAATGTGGAATATATACACATTAGAGTACTACTCAGCGGTAAAAAGCAATGACTTCTCGAATTTTGCATGCAAATGGATGGAAATAGAAAACACTATACTAAGTGAGGTAACCCAGACCCAAAGAGTTGAACAAGGGATGTACTCACTCATAATTGGTTTCTAGCCATAAATAAGGTGAACCTAAAGAAGCTAAGTAAGAAGGTGAACCCAAGAAAAAAACATATAGTTATCCTCTTGGCTATGGGAAGTAGACAAAATTGCCGGGGAGAAAATTGGGATCTTGGGGGTGGGGTGGGATGGGGGTAAGGGGAGATGGGGAGAAAAAAGGGAGAAGGGTAGGATGGGGGGAACTTGGGGAAACAGGATGATTGGGATAAAGGAAGGTTGGATAGGGGAGCAGGGAAGCACATATCTTAATTAAGGGAGCCATCTTAGGGTTGGCAAGAGACTTGGACCTAGAGGGGCTCCCAGGTGCCCAGGGTGATGTCCCCAGTTAGTTCCTGCGGCAGCTGAGGATACCGAACCTGAAATGACCCTATCCTTTAGCCATACTGATGAATATCTTGCATATCACCATAGAACCTTCATCTGGCGATGGATGGAGACAGAGACAGAGACCCACACTGGAGCACTGGACTGAGCTCCCAAGGTCCCAATGAAGAGCAGAAGGAGGGAGAATATGAGCAAAGAAGTTGGGACCACAAGGGGTGCACCCACCCACTGAGACAATGGGACTGATCTATTCAGAGCTCACCAAGGTAGCTGGACTGTGACTGAAAAAGCATGGGATAAAACCGGACTCTCTGAATATGGCGGACAATGAGGGCTGCTGAGAAGCTAAGGACAATGGCACTGGGTTTTGATCCTACTTCAGGTTCTGGCTTTGTGGGAGCCTAGCCAGTTTGGATGTTCACCTTCCTAGACCAGGATGGAGGGGGGAGGACTTTGAACTTTCCACAGTGCAGGGAATCCTGACTGGTCTTCAGACTGGAGAGGGAGGAGAAGAGGAGTCGGGGGAGGGGGAGAGTAGTGGAAGGACGGGGAGAGAATGGGAGGGTGGGGGAGGTGGAAATTTTTTTTTCAATTAAAAAAAAAAACTTCTGCAGTACATCTATCCAGGACCTGCCCTTTTTCCACTGGCCTGGGTCTGGAAAAGCATGGGATAAATCCGGACTAGCTGAACATAGAGGACAATGAGGAATACTGAGAACTCAGGAACAATCGCAGTGGGTTTTTGATCCTACTGCACGTACTGGCTTTGGGGGAGCCTAGGCAGTTTGGATGCTCACCTTTGGAGACCTGGATAGAGGTGGGCGGTCCTTGGGCTTCCCACAGGTCAGGGAACCCAGATTGCTCTTCGAGCAGATGAGGGAGGGTGACTTGATCGGGGGAGGGGGAGGGAAATGGGAGGCGGTTGCGGGGAGGAGGCAGAAATCCTTAATAAATAAATAAATAAATTAATTAATTAATTAAAAAAAGAAAAAATATTAGAATTCAAAATGGCACAAATTAGGAGAGACCAGTTGCAGACTCTTAATGACTTACAAAGATTATTAGGAGTCCATTTCCATTCTATGACTGGCCATTGGGATAACACCAGACGTAATAGTTTATTGAAACATAACCTTGAATGGTGATAAAGACTTGAATAGTCTCAGAGAATTAACAGCTGAAACAGAAAAGGAATTGACAATTGTTGAAGTGAAATTACAGGAGGCATATGTGGTTAGGGTGAATCCAAAATTAGTTGTATCTTAGTCATATTGCCTTCCAGAATTTCCAGAAGCTAAGAGACCATGGATGCAAGCCCAGACTACTATACTCAGCCAAGCTTTCATTCACTATAAATGGAGAAAACAAGACATTCCAGGATAAGAACAAATTTAACTAATACGTAGCCACGAATCCAGCCCTACAGAAAATAATAGAAGGAAAACCGCAACCCAAGGAATCCAACATTGCCAACACTGCCTACAATAACTGAGGCATCTAGAGACCCTTCACTACCACAACTCAAAGAAGAGACAAACAAATTCTACTTCCAAAAACAATAAGAATATCCGGCATAAACAACCACTGGTCATTAATATCACTTAATATTAATGGTCTCAATTCACCTATAAAAAGGCACAGGCTAAGAGATTGGATACGAAAACAGGATCCAACATTTTGCTGTTTGCAAGAAACACATCTCAACCACAAAGACAGGCATCTATTCAGAGTAAAGGGTTGGGAAAAGGTCTTTCAAGCAAATGGTCCTAAGAAAAAAGCAGGTGTGGCCATATTACTTTCTAACAAAACTGACTTCAAACTAAAATCAATCAGAAGAGATCGAGATGGACTCTTTATACTCATAACAGGAACAATTTGTCAGGATGACGTCTCAATCCTGAATATTTACGCCCCTAATATAAAAGCACCCACTTATGTAAAAGAAATATTACTAAAACTCAAGGCAGACACCAAACCACATACACTAGTAGTAGGAGACTTCAATCCACCTCTCTCAGCAGTGGACAGGTCAATCAGACAGAAACCTAATAGAGAAGTAAGAGAGTAGCTACTGGAGGTAATGAAGCAAATGGACTTAACAGACATCTATAGAACATTACACCCAAATAGTAAGGAATATACCTTCTTATCTGCAGCTCATGGAACCTTCTTGAAAATTGACCACATACTCAGAAACAAAGGAAACCTCCACAGATACAAAAAAAGTATCAGGGTCCACCTGTGTCTTATCAGATCACCATGGATTAAAGTTAGAATTCAACAAGAATCCTACCTCCAGAAAGCCGACAAATTTATGGAAACTGAACAGTCAACTACTGAACCACAACTGGGTCAAGGAAGAAATCAAGAAAGAAATTAAAGTTTCCTTGAATTTAATGAAAATAAAGGGACAACATACTCAAACCTATGGGACATTATGAATGCAGTGCTAAGAGGAAAGCTCATAGCACTAAGTGCCCACTTAAAGAAAACAGAGAAAGCATACATCGGAGACTTAACAGCACACCTGAAAGCTTTAGAAAAAAAAGAAGCAGACGTGCCCAGGAGGAGTAGAAGACTGGAAATAATCAAACTGAAGGCGGAAATCAACAAAATAGAAACACAGAAAACAGTCCAAAGAATCAATGAAACAAAAAGTTGGTTCTTGGAGAAAATCAACAAGATCGACAAACCCCTATCCAAACTAATTAAACACAGAGAGAGAACACGCAAATAAATAAGATCAGAAATGAAAAGGGGGACATAACCACAGACACAGAGGAAATTCAGAGACTCATTAGATCTTACTACAAAAGCCTGTATGCTGGGTCCAGGGGTAGGTTGATCCCGAATTTCCTGAGAAACCGAAACACTGACTTCCACAGTGGTTGCACAAGATTGCATTCCCACCAGCAATGGATGAGGGTACCCCTTCCTCCACAGCCTCTCCAGCAAAGGCTATCCTTGTTGTTTTTGACTTTAGCCATTCTGACAGGTGTAAGATGGTATCTCAAAGTTGTTTTGATTTGCATTTCCCTGATTGCTAAGGAAATTGAGCACGACCTTAAGTATCTTTTGGCCATTTGAAGTTCTTCTGTTGAGAATTCTCTGTTCAGTTCAGCGCCCCATTTTTTAATTGGGTTAATTAGCAATTTAAAGTCTAGTTTCTAGAGTTCTCTATATATTTTGGAGATCAGACCTTTGTCTGTTGCAGGGTTGGTGAAGATCTTCTCCCATTCAGTAGGTTCCCTTTGTGTCTTAGTGACGGAGGGGGGAGGACCTAGGACTTACCACAGGGCAGGGAACCCTGACTGCTCTTTGGACTGGAGAGAAAGGGGGAGAGGAGTGGGGGGAAGGGGAGAGGGGTGGGAGGAGGGGGAGAAGAGTGGGAGGAGGGGGAGAAGAGTGGGAGGAGGGGGAGGGAAAGGGGAGGCTGGGAGGAGGTGGAAATAGATTTGCATTAAGCAATCTATTTCTGGAGATATTTTTCACCCCTTTCTGTTTGTTTAACATGCTTTATAGTTTGATTTGATCTTTTTTATAACTGCCTGACCTATAGGATTATTTGGTATACTTGTAATATGCTTTACATTGTAATAATAAACAAAAACTGCTTCATTTTCTTGGAGACATATGCTGGACCATTATCTGTCTTCATTTGTGCAGGTATACCCATGATGGCTATAAATTCTAATAAATGCATGACTAGTGAATCAGCTTTTTTTGAGATCAAAGCATTTGCCCATTGCAAACCTGAATAAGTGTCAACGGTGTGGTGTACATATTTTAATTTTCCAAAATCTGCAAAGTGAAACACTTCCATCTGTCAGATATCATCCCTTTGTGTACCCTTTGGATAACTCCTTGCAGGTAGTGGTGTTTCATTATAGGAAGAGTAAGTAGGACATCTCTCTATAATCTCCTTAGCTTGTTGTCATGTAATAGAAAACTCTTTCTTTTAAGTCTTTGCTATTGACATGATTTTTCTTACAAAATTTGAAGTCCCTCAGCACACTTCCAATCAATAGTCGATCAATTTCTACATTATCTTGTGCTAGAGGACCTGGTATATATATATATATATATATATATATATATATATATATATATATATATATATATATATATATATCACACATATGGGATCAAATGTGTGCTATATATATATGAAGAAAATCCTATTTCTGAATATATCTTAAACATGAATGGTATAACTTTAGCCATTTCAATATGCAAAACAACTCTTCCTGCATATTGTCAATCAATTGATCTCAATCTATTGAGAGCTTCTTAAAAATCCCTTAATACTATGAGAATTACATATAATTCTGCCTTTTGGACAGATAGAAAATTGTTATCCAAGTAATTTTAAATTATAGATTAAGGAAATTGTTTACATATTATTTCCCCTGGCTGACTTACAAAGTATTGGCACAGGGTGGAACTATTGAGCATACCCTATAAGAGGATGATCCCTTGGCATCTCCTAGTAGTGCCTAGAAGTAGGCTCTGTGAAAACGAATTTTTCTCTGTGCTTTTCTTGTAAAGATATAGTGGAGAAGTAATTTTTTAAATCAGTAACTATAAGAGGCCATCCTTTTAGTAATAGAGAAGGCAGAGGAATTCTAGATTGTAGGGGGCACATAGGTTAAATTACCTTGTTGACAGCTCTTAGATCTGTCACCTTTCTCCAATTTCCAGATTTTTTAAACAACATATACAGGAGAATTCCAAGGGCTGATAGATTCTTCAATATGGTGGGCATCAACTTGTTCCTGTTCCAGCTATTTTAAAGCCTGCAGTTTGTCTTCTGTTAAAGGCCACTTTTTAACCCATATTTGTTTCTCAGTTAACTATTTTAAAGGTAGGAACATTGGTACTTCTAAAGGTTTGCTAGATGCTTTGTGCTCTTGTACAGACTATATTGCTGGTGACCTTTGTGTATAGTACCTTATAAAGTCCTTCCCAGAAATATGAATTTCTAGGACTGCAGGAATGTTAATCTGAGCATTTCATTGTTACAGCAGCTCACCACCTCATAAATTCACTATAGTATTAGCCACATACAGCCTCAGTCTTTCTCTGTCCTTCTGGCCTTATGCATTTAACCCATCTTGTGTTTTGTTTCACTTGATATGGGGTTTATATTCCTAGAAATTGAACATCTGTCTCTTCAAGAGGCCAATTTGGAAGTCAAAATTCTGGAGTAATGATACTTAGATCGTCACCTGTGTCTATCAAACCCACAATTACAATGCCATTTATACATATTCTTAGCTTTCATCTTTGATTATTTATAGAGGTCTGCCAGAATATGTTTCCTATTTCCTATTGGAATTATTGATTCATCGTCCATGTTTATCTCGTGATCCAGAACAGTATGTTTTTTTCAGCAGGCACTGGATTTTTAAATTTTTCTGGTGATATATGTCCTCCACGGTGACTGGGAATAACTGGTCCACTTTTGATGTAAGGACCTGTGAGAGGCTCCCCAAGGAATTTCTTGAATGTATTGGGTTGCCTTGTCTGATCTACCTGCCTCTGCTTCCCGAGTGCTGGGACTAAAGGTGTATACCACCATCACCTGACTCAATGGTACTTTTAAATCAATATATAATGGATTTGGATTGTTTCCTCCACAGTCTTTCTGATATGCACATTCCTCACTTCTACCAAAAAAATGCATGATATAATTCTGTCAGATTGACTGTGTTAGCAATAATTTACTTTAGGCTCTTTATATCATGAAAATTTTTCATTGTCCCTCAACTGTAGCAAATACTTTAGCTGGATATATTCATTTAGGTTGTCAATTGATGTTTAGGATTTGGAATGGATTGATCCCGACTGTTCTGTGTCTCAAAGTTTCCACTGAGAAATCAGGCATTTATTCTTAAGGGGTTTTCTTTATATGGGTCTTGTGTTGTTTTACTTCCAAATTTCAGTACATTTTCCTTGTTTCCTGTACTTGCTGTTTTAACTGTGATATGCCATGGTGATTTTATTTAGCTTTTCTTTTCTATTCTTCTCTCAAACAATACCCCATCACAGCTTTCCCTCCCTTCACTTCTCCCCAATTACTTCTTACCTCCCCTCTCCTTCAGATTCATTGCTCTTTTGTTCTCCTTCATAAAAGACCAGGGCCCCCAGTGTGATTAGCTAAACTTGGCCTAACATGATGCAGAAAGAATAGGCATATACACTCATATTAAGTTGGTACAAGGCAATGCAACAGAAGAAAATAAGTCTCACAAAAAGTAAATAGTCAGAGACACCACCACTCTCATTGTTAGTGAACAAAATGCCAAGCTATAGAACCACAGCATGTACCCAGGGGACCAGTGCAGACCCACGCAGGCTCCTTGATTACTACTTGAGTCTCTTTGAGCCCCAATGAGCCCTGCTTAATTAATTGTGTGGCTGTGTTCTCCTTTATTCCTCTACCACTCATTGTTCTGCCATATTTTCTACCCCTTCTCTGGAATTCCCTGAGTTCTCCCTTCTATTTGACTGTGGATGTCTGTGTCCGCCTTCATCAGATGTGGTAAAAATGATAACAATTGGGTTATCTATTGATTCTATCAGAATAGCAGAATAACATTAGGAATTGCTGCATTTACTTTGTGTGTCTGTGTGTCTGTGTGTGTGTGTGACTGGGGGAGAACTGATTCTATCCTATGACTTTGAACTATCTAACTTCTGAATTCTGACCATTTAGGGGGGAGAATAAGGCATGGATTCCCTTTTGTGGTGTGTTCATTAGCTTAGACCAGTCGTACGTTTGACACTCCGACATGTTCTGTGCAAACATTTCCAGGTACATATTGCAGGCAGGTCAGGTTTAAATCATAGATATTGTGCCTGGGTTCCTGTCCTAGTCCCAGAACTGGTAGCCTAGCCTGGTTACTGATGATGAGTGGTTCATGCTCCATATTATCTACTACTTGGAGTCCTTGCTAGTGTCAAGCTCAGAGGTTCCTATAAGTTTTTACTACACTGCACTAAAATTTAATATTGCCCCCAAAATTCCCAAGTAGTTCAATCTTTTCTACACACAATTCTCTCCCTCTCTGATGTAATTCCACCTGTTCCCATCCTCCCATAAAATATGTTCAATTTACCCTTCTAATCCAACCATTCCAGATTTCATGATGCCTTTTTTTTTCAAACATCTGTGCAATACAGCATAGAGTTCTCCTTCATAAAAGAGCAGGCCTCTCAGTGTGATCAAACGTGGCCTAACAATGTGCAGTAAGAATAGGCATATACCATCTTATCAAGCTGGTACAAGGAAATGCAGTAGGAGAAAATAAGTCTCACAAGAAGGCAGGTAGTCAGAGAGACTCACACTCAAATTGCAACAAAAGCCCCAAGATATGGAACCACAGCATGTACCCATAGGACTAGTGCAGACTCATGCAGGCTCCTTGATGACTACTTGAGTTTCTGTAAGCCCCTATGAGCCCTGCTTAATTAATTGTATGTCTGTGTTCTCCTTTATTCATATACCCCTCTGGGTTCTACAATTGTTTCTACTGTGGTTGTCTGTGTCTGTCTTCATCAGATGTGGTAAGAAGCTCCTGCAATGATACTTGGGCTAGCTACTGATTCTATGGGCATAGCAGAATAACATTAAAAATCACTGTATTTTCTGTGTGTGTGTGTGTGTGTGTGTGTGTGTGTGTGTGTGTGTGTGTGTGTGTGTGAAAGAGAGAGAGAGGGAGAGAGAGATCTTAATCTGCCCTATATATCAGAGCCATCTAGCTTCTGGATCCTGGACATTTAGTAGGAAGCTTTAAGCATGGGCTCCTTTTTGTGGTGTGGTCCTAAGGTTAGACCAATCACTGGTTGGACATTTCAACATGCTCTGACAAACACTGCACAGTCCATTTTGCAGGCAGGGCAGGTTGTAGCATGTTAAAATCCTCAAAAAAAATACTTTATTTTTTTATTTTTTTATTAAAGATTTCTGTCTCTTCCCCGCCACCGCCTCCCATTTCCCTCTCCCTCCCCCAGTTAAGTCCACCCCCCCAGCCCGAAAAGCAATCAGGGTTCCCTGTCCTGTGGGAAGTCCAAGGAACCCCCACCTCCATCCAGGTCTAGTAAGTTGAGCATCCAACTGCCTAGGCTCCCACAAAGCCAGTGCGTGTAGTAGGATCAGAAACCCATTGCCATTGTTCTTGAGTTCTCAGTAGTCCTCATTGTCCGCTATGTTCAGAGAGTCTGGTGGAATAGCCTGGGAACAAAATACTTTCGAACTGAGTCCAAGAACAAAGCAAAGAGATCACACACCATGATCAAGTAGGCTTTATCCTACAGATATATGGCTTTTTCAGCAAATGAAAATTAGAAATTTAATCCACTAAATAAACAAATGAAGTTAAAAAATTCATCATCATCATCTTTAGAATGTCAAAAAATCATGAGAATTATCTATTGTGATTGCATTGGATGTTTAGGGTGTGTCTTGCAGATGTATGGATGAGTATATTTTTGGGTTTTGGCCACTTTCTTCCATGATCTTCTTGCTGATCTGGTATATATCATTTACTTGGGAACTTTTTCCCTCACCTAGGCCTATATGTTGAAAGTTTGGGTTTTTCATGGTATCCAACATTCCCTGAATGTTCTTTTCCTTATTAAAGAATTACCATAGATTTTCTTTATTGTTTTATGTGTTTTCTTCATTTAAATAAATGGTATTTTTATGTTTTTCCTTTGAACCTTCTAATTGGTTCATTGACTATACCTTTTCTTTTGTTTAGAAGACTTTATTCATTTATATTATGTATATGATTTCTCTATCTGCCTGTCTGCTGTAATGGCAGAAGATGGTATCAGATTTTAAAATAGATGGTTGTGAGCTACCTTGTAGCTACTGGGAATCAAACTCGGGACCTCTGGGTGAAAGGAAGTGCCCTTAAATTCTTAATCCTTTCTCTCTAGGCCTCACTGAATATTTATATTTTAAATTTATTTTACTGTGATTGCTGTTAAGTTTCTCTATATTTTTAGTGAAAATAATTCTCAAATTTAGGGTGTATTTTGTAAATTTCATGAGCTTTATTTTTGTGTTTTATGTGGCATCCCAAGGAAACCTTAATTTTTATCTACTTAAGTTCACTTTTTATTCATTTCATTGAGCTATTTCTCTCTCTTTATTATCAGTTTTCTCTTGGAAATCTTTCATTAATTATATAATTATTCATTTATTTTCTTTCCTATGTTTCATCAAAGTTATTCCCATTGACAAACATTTCCATTGTATTTGTAGATTTTGGAGAGGAGATACTCACTTTATTTTTTACAACATTTGTATTTCTGCAATGAGATATGGGCATTAGTCTTTTTGGTAATTCTGTGCCTGATATGGACAGAGCACTTTGGGGCAGAGGAGAGGATATGCAGGCATGTGAAGCCTAGAATGGAAATGACTTAATATAATGAAGTAATGTAGATTGAGGGAACTGGAATGCTGTGTAGGATTTGTGTTCTTGTCCAATTTGGTTTTTAGAGTATAGGTGGCTGGGTAGAGAGTTTGGAATTTTACAGGCAAGGTCTGAGTTTCAGATTTGGGTAGTGTATACTCTGACTGAGGTCTAGAGTTTGATTTTGATACATGCCTGGGTGGTTAGAGTTGGCCAGAATCATGGATGCAGGACCACAGCTGATTTTGAGAGTTGGGAAGGTTAAGTGGTGGGGAGGTTCATGCAGACTCAGTGGGCTAGAGTATGGAGAAAAATGTTGGAGTATTGGCTGTGTAGATAGGTTTGATGTGATATCAAGATTTCAGATCTTTTTAAAAATGATTCTATTCATTCTTTGAAATTGCGATATCTTTATCCAATGTATTTCAGTCTGGTATCTACATTGCTCTTCTTTTCATAAATTAACCCTATGATCCCTCATTTCCTTATTTGACTACTTCAAGTACTGTTTTTTATTATTATTTTCATGGTTTGTATTAGCCAAGTAAGTCTAGGTAGCACTATTCATGGATAAACTTTATGCTTCTGCCCACTAAGACATGGTAAAGATGGTATTGACCATATTACCCTCCAAATTGCAATGCATTCTCCCAGTGACAATCAGCAGTCCAGTACCTACTTAGCTGATGAGGGGTACCTCACTCACATTGGAATTTTGACATAAATATTCTCATATAAGCCTTCTTTAGGCAACAACTCCTGCTGTAAATTAATGTTTATCAATTATGTCCTAACCAGGAAAAAAATTTCAGTTCTCTTTGTACTTCTGACGTACTACAAGTGTACTTTGTGTTTCTGTTTCCTTAATTTTTTATTTATTTTAAAGAAAACAAACTATCTTGTTTCATTATACATACCAATCCAAGTTTCCACTCCCTTCTCTCCTCCCATATCTTTCACATACCCTCACCCCACCCTTATCTTCTCTGCAGAGAGGGTAAGGCACATTTCTTTGGGGAAGGTACAAGGCCCTCCCTCCTATATGTAGGCTAAGCAAGGTATTCACCCAGAAAGAATAGGTTCTCAAAAAGCCAGTACAAGCAGTAGGGGTAAATTCTGGTTCCACTGCTAGTGGCCCCTCAGTCTGTCCCAGCCATGCTACAGTAAACCACATTCAGAATGGCTACTTTGGACTTATGCTTGTCCCTTCCCAGTCTGGCTGGTGTTGGTGAGCTCCAATTAGCTCAGGTATACTGTATCAGTGCATGTATCCATCATGGTCTTGACTTCTTTGCTCATATTCTCATTCCACCTGCTCTTCAATTGGACTTTGTGAACTCAATCCAATGCTCTAATGCAGGTCTCTGTTGCTCTTTCCATTAGTTTCTGGATGAAGGGTCTATGATGATATTTAAGATATTCATCAGTCTCACTAAAGGGCAAGGCAAGTTCAGGTTCCCTCTCTATTGCTTTGGGTCTTAGCTGGTGTCATCCTTGTGGATTCCTGGGAATTCCTCTAGAGCCATTTTTCTTGCTGACCCCATAATGGCTCCCTAAATCAAGATATCTCTTTTCTTGCTCTCATCTCTGTCCATCCTCTACCTTGACTATCCCATTCCTTTAAGTTTTCCCCACCCTCTCTTCTCTCCTCCTCTTCCTCTTCCAACTTCCCTTTTCCCCTAAACACCATGCTTCCAATTTTGTATTTAAATCTTGTCTATTTTGACTTTCCAGGAGTTTCTATATATGTTTTTCTTAGGTTTCACCTTATTACTTATCTATTCTAGGATCATGGACTATAAGCACAATACATTTTGTTTATACTTATGAGTGAGTACATACCATAATCATCTTTTGAGGTAAAGGTTACTCAGGATAATGTTTTTTAGTACCATTCATTTGCATGCAAATTTCAACATGTCATTTTTTTTTATCGCTGAGTAGTACTCTACTGTGTAAATGTGCCATATTTTCTAAATCCATTCTTTGATTGAGGGGCATCTAGGTCATTTCTATGTTCTGGTTGCTGCAAAATATGATGCTGTGAACATAGTTGAACAAATTCCTTTGTAGTATGATTGAGCATCTTTTGGGTATATATCCAAAAGTGGTATTGCAGGATGTTGAGGTAGGTTGATTCCCAATTATATGAGAAAACACCATACTGATTTCCAAAGTAGTTGTACAAGTTTATATTCCCACCAGCAATGAATGAGCATTCCCCTTACTCCACATCCTTTCCCACATAGGCTATCATTGGTGCTTTTGATCTTAGCCATTCTGACAAGTATAAGATAGTGTTCCAGGGTGGTATTGATATGCATTTCACTGAATGTTAAGGATGTTGAACTTTTCCTTAAGTGTCTTTTGACCATATGAGATTCTTCTGTTGAGAGTTCTCTATATAGTTCTTTACCCTGTTTTTAAATTGGGTTATTTAGAATTTTGATGCCCAATTTTCTTGAGTTATTATATATTTGGGAGATCAGTCATTTGTCTGATATGGGTTGGTGAAGATCTTTTTCCATTCAGTTGGTTGATATTTGGTCTTATTGACTAGTTCCTTTGCTTTACAGAAGCTTCTCAGTTTCAAGAGGTTCCATTTTTTTTTATCGTTGCTCTCAGTGTCTGTGATAATGGTGTTATATTTAGGGAGGAGTCTCCTGTGACCATGCATTGAAGGTTACTTTCAACCTTCTCTTCTATCAGGCTCAGTGTGGTCAGATTTATACTGAGGTCTTTAATCCATTTTGGAGTTGAATTTTTTTGCATGGGGATAGATAGGGATCTTTTTCATTCTTCTGCATGTTAACATCCAGTTGTGCCAGCACTATATGTTGAAGATGCTTTCATCTTCCATCATATAATTTTAGCTTCTTTGTCAAAAATCAGATGTTCATAGGAGTGTGGATTAATATCTAGTTCTTCAATTTCATTCCATTGGTCAACCTCTCTGTTTTTATTACAACACAGTTGTTTTCATTACTGTAGTTCTGTAATAGAGGTTGATGTCAAGAATGGTGCTGCCTCTGGAGGTTCCTTTATTGTACAGGATTGTTTTGACTATTCTGGGTCTTTTGTTTTTCCATATAAATTTCAATATTGTTCTTTTAAGCTCTGTGACAAAGAAAATGAATATTGTTCTTTAAGGTATGTGAAAAAAGAAAGGAAGTTTGATGGGGATTGCATTGAATCTATAGATTAATTTGGTAGGATTGCCATTTTTATTATGTTTATCCTACCTACCCATCAGCATGGGCAATATTTCCATTTTCTTGTATCTTCTTTAATTTCTTTCCTCAAAACCTTAAAATTTTGTTGAAGGATCTTTCACATCTTTGGTTAGTGTTACCCCCCAAAGTATTTTATGCTAGTTGTGGCTATTGTAAAAGGTGATTTTTCTCTGATTTCTTTCTCAGCTTCTTTAACATTTTTATCCTGCCACATTACTGAAAGGATTTAGAAGTTCCCTGGTAGAGTTTGGGGGTCACTTATGTATAATATCCTATCACCTGCAAATATCAGACATTTGATTTCTTCATTTCCAATTAGAATCTTATTGCTCTAGCCAGAATTTCAAGAACTATGTGGAAGAGATATGGAGAGAGTGGACAGCTTTGTCTTGTTCCTGAATTTAGTGGAATCATTTTGAGTTTCTCTCCATTTAATTTGCCATTAACTGTCAGCTTCTTGTATATTGCTTTTATTATGTTTAGATATGTTCCTAGTATCCCTAATGTCTCCATGATCATTTTGAAGGGTTGCCTGATTTTGTCCAATGTTTTTTTTAGCATTTTATGAGATGATCAGATGGGTTTTTTTATTTTAGTTTATTTATATGATGTACTAAATTGATAGATTTTCATCTGTTGAACCATTCCTGTATCTTTGGGATAAAGCTGACTTAATCTTATTGGATAACTTTTTATTTGTTCTTGGATTCAGTTTGTTAGTATTTTTTGAGTATTTTTCTATCTATTATGAATGAGATTGGTCAATTTCTTTCTTGGTTGAGTTTCTGTGTAGTTTTGTTTTCAGGGTAATTGCAGCCTCATAAAAAGAGTTTGGCAATGTTTCTTCTGTTTCTATTGTGTGGAATACTTTGAGGAGTATATAAGTATAGGTATTAGCTTGGACTTTCTGATATAATTTTACACTAAAGTCTTTCAGGTCTGGGCTTTTTTTTTTAAAGCTGGGAGGCTTTTGATGACCTCTTCTATCCTTGCAATTTATAGGTCTATTTAAATTCTTCACCAGGTTTTGATTTAATTTTGCTATTATGTATCTATCTAGAAAATTATCCATTTCTTTTGTGTTTTTAAATTTTGTGAAGTACAGGATTTGTAGTATGACCTAATGATTCTCTGGAATTCCTGAGTGTCTGTTATTATGCCCTACTTTTCATTTCTAATTTTGTTTATTTCGATGTTCTCTCTCTGCCTTTTGATTAGCTTGGATAAGGGTTTGTCTATCTTGTTGATTTTTGCAAAGAACCAGTTCTTTGTCTCATTAATTCTTTGTATTAATTTCTTTGTTTTTATTTTATTGAATTCAATTTGATTATTTTCTGTCTTCTACTCCTACTGTGTGCATCTGCTTCATTTTTTTTCTTGAGCTTTCAGGTGTTCTGTTAAGTCACTGGTGAGAGCTTTCTTTACTTTCTTTATGTGGGCATTTAGTGCTATGAACTTTCCTCTTAACACTGCTTTCATAGTGTCCCATAGGTTTTGGTACATTGTTCCTTCATTTTTGTTAAATTCTAGGAAGTCTTTTAATTTCTTTGTTTCTTCCTTGACCCAGGGGTGGTTCAATAGTTCACCATTCAATTTCTATGAGTTTGTAGGCTTTCTGAAAGTAGTGTTGTTATTAAATTCTTTTTTTTATTTAATTTATTTATTTATTAAGGATTTCTGCCTCCTCCCCGCAACCGCCTCCCATTTCCCTCCCCCTCCCCCGATCAAGTCACCCTCCCTCATCTGCTCGAAGAGCAATCAGGGTTCCATGACCTGTGGGAAGCCCAAGGACCGCCCACCTCTATCCAGGTCTCCTAAGGTGAGCATCCAAACTGCCTAGGCTCCCCCAAAGCCAGTACGTGCAGTAGGATCAAAAACCCTCTGCGATTGTTCTTGAGTTCTCAGTATTTCTCATTGTCCTCTATGTTCAGCCAGTCCGGATTTATCCCATGCTTTTTCAGACCCAGGCCAGCTGGCCTTGGTGAGTTCCTGATAGAACATCCCCATTGTCTCAGTGTGTGGGTGCACCCCTCGAGGTCCTGAGTTAAATTCTAACTTTAAACCATGGATAGCCAATAAGATACAGGGGGTTACTTCAGTTATTTTGTATGTGTGGAAGTTTACTTTGTTATGGAGTATGTGGTCAATTTTAGAGGCAGTTCCATGAGGTTCTGAGAAGAAGGTATATTCTTACGTGTTTGGTTGGAATTTCTATAGATATCTGTTAAGTCCATTTGAGTCATTCCATCTGTTTGTTCTCTTATTTCTCTGTTAAGTTTCTCTCTGATTGACCTGTCAGTAGGCAAGAGTGGAGTCTTGAAGTCTCCTTCTATTAGTGTGTGGGGTTTGATGTGTAATTTTAGCTTTAGTAATGTTTCTTTTACATATGTGGGTGCTCTTGTATTATGGGCATAGATGTTCAGTGTTAAGAGTTCATCTATATGAATTCTTCCTGTTATGAGTATATAGTGTCCTTCTCCATCTCTTCTGTTTTATTTTAGTTTGAAATCTACTTTATTAGATATTAAGATATGTACACCTACTTGTTTCTTAGGTCCATTTGATTGGAAAAACTTTTTTCAAAACTTTACTTTAAGGTAATGTCTTTGAGGTTGAGGTGTGTTTCTAGTATACAGCAGAAGACAGGATCCTATTTTTCTTTCTGTTCTTTTAGCATGTGTCTTTTTATAGGTGAACTGAGTCCATTCATATAAAGAAATATTAATGACCAGTGATTGCTAATTTCTGTTATTTTTTCAATGGTAGTGTGTAGGTTTCCCTTTGTAGCATTTTGTTGGTGTATGGTTATCTGTTGCCTGTTTTCTTGTGGGTGCAATTAGTTTTCATGGGTTGGGCATTTTCTTCTAGTACATTCTGTAAGGCTGGATTTATGGATGGGTATTGTTTAAATCTGATTTTGTCATGGGATATCATTTTTCTCTATCAATGGTGATTGATAGCTTTGCTGGGTATAGTAATCTGTGCTTGCATTTGTGGTCTCTTAGTGTCTGCAATACATTCTTCCAGGAACTCTGGCTTTCATGGTTTACATTGAGAAGTTGGGTCTATTTCTGATAGGTTTGTTTACATGTATATGTTTCTTGATCTTTTTCTTTTGCAGCTTTTAACATTCTTCGTTCTGTATGTTTTCCATTTTGATTTTTATATGGCAAGGGGATTTTTGTTTTATCTATTCTATTTGGTGTTCTGTAAACTTCTTGTACCTTCATAGAAATATCCTCCTTTAGATTGGGAAGGTTTTCTTCTATGATTTTGTGAAATATATTTTCTGTGCCTTTGAGCTGGAGTTCTCCTTCTATCCCTATTATTCTTAGGTTTGACAAAGAAAATAAAATTATTCAATGGAAAGAATGCGACTGCAACAACTGGTACTGGCATAATAGGATGTCATCATGTAGAAGAATGCAAATAGATCCATACCTCTTGCCATGCACAAAATTCAAATGGATTAATTACCTCCATATAAATTTGATTACACTGAAACTGATAGATGGGAAAGTGGGAAGTAACCATCAGTGCATGGGTAGAGGAGACCACTTTATAAATATAACCCCAGTAGCACAGACACTGATAGCAATAATAAATGAATGGTACTTCCTGAAATTGAGAAGCTTCTGTAAAGCAAAAGACACAGTAAATAAGTCAAAAAGAAAGCCTACCAAATGGGAAAAGATCTTCAACAACCCCACATCATATAGAGGACTATTCTCCAAAATATATGAAGACCCAAGAAATTAAACATTTAAATACCAAATAATCCAATTAAAAAATAGGGTACAGTTCTAAACAGAAAAATTTTAACAGAAGAATTTCAAATGTCTGAAAGGCAATTAAGGAATGGTTTAACATCCTTAGCACTCAGGGAAATGCAAATGAAAATGACTCTGAGATAACATCTTACACACCTGTGAGAATGGCTAAAATAAAAAAAATGCCAATAATAGTTTATTCTAGAGAGGATGTACGGTAAGGTGAACTCTCCTTCATAACAGGAGGGAATGCAAACTAGTGCAACCATTTTGGAAATCAGTATGGCATTTTTTATTCAGAAAATTGGGAATCAGTCTACCACAAAACCCAGTAATACCACTCTTGGGAATATACACAAAGGATACCCAACATACTACGAGGACATTTGTTCATCTATGTTTATAGAAGCATTATTTGTAATAGCCAGAAACTGAAAACAACCTAGATGCCCCTCAGCTGAAGAAAGGATAAAAAAATAATGTGGTATAGTTACACAATGGAGTACTACTCAGCTGTAAAAGAACAATGACGTCTTTAAATTGGCATGCAAATGGTTGTAACTAGAAGAAATCATTATAAGTGAGGTAAGCCAGACCCCAAAAGATGAGCCTGGTATGTACCCACTCAAATGAGAATACCAGCTGTAAATTTAAGGATAAGGAGCCTGTAGTTAATGACCCATGAGAAATAAAGCAACAAACAGAACTCTAAGATAAACATATATAGATCAACCTAGGAAGGAGAAATAGATAAGATTTCCTGAGATAATTGGGGTGGGGGAAGAGGGGAAGATAGAAGGGGAAGAGGAAGGGAGAAGAAGAGTGGGAAGGAAAAATATAGGGAACTGGATGGTTAAGATGGTGGAAAGAAAAGAGAACAAGGAAAGAAATATCATGATTGAGGTAGGCATTAGGGGGCTAACAAGAAACTTAACACTAGATTCTAAGGAATCCACAAGGATAACCCCAGCAAAGTCCCTAAGCAAAAGTGGAGAGGGTGCCTGAATGGGCCTTACCCTGTAGTCAGATTGATGACTGTCTTTAATGTCATCATAGAACCTTAATGCAGCAAGTGATGGAAGCAGATGCAGAGAACCACAGTGGAGCAGTGGCCTAGGTTCCCAAAAACCAGTCCACACGAGGGAGAAGTGAGAATCTGAGCTAAGAGGTCAAGACCATGATGGGGATACCTACTTAAACAGCTTACCTGAAGTAATGGAAGCCTTCCAACTCTGGTCTGACAGCAAGGGAACTAGTAAAGGACCAAACTAGGCCCTCTGGATGTAGGTGTCAATTGTATGGCTTGGCAAGGCTGTGCAGTCAATGGCAGTGAGGCCAGGATTTATCCCTATTGCTTGTTCTGGCTTTTAGGAAGGCATTCTTTCTAAAGGGACACATTGCTCAGTCTAGATATAGTGGGGATGGCCTTGGTTTTTCCTGACAGCAATGTGTTAGATTTCAGTGACTCCCCATGGGAAGCCATACTGTCTTTGATGAGTGGTTGTGGTGGGATCAGTTGTGGGTAGAAGGAGAAAGAAGCATGAGGAGGGAAGGAAGGAAGGAATGAAGTTGGTATGTAAAATCAGATAACATAAGATTGTTTTTTTAAAAAAAATAGAAAATTCCCTTTTCCCATTTTTATTGCTTATGTCAATTTTCTGGGTACAGCATCAATTAGTAAAGTAATGTTATTTATTTCTCATATGCCTTTTTAGTTTCCGAATCAGTGATGGAATCCTGTAGTCTCAGGTGAGATTCAACTTCAGTTGTTTATGCTGTGACTCAGCTACTCAATGTACTACTTGCACTTATCCTTTATATCTAAGCCCACAAGGTACCTGACATTCATTCAAGACATCAAAGGCTGTCTCTCTACAGCTCACCACACCTGAGGTGTCATTATAAAAAAAAAAACATAGGAGTCAACACATCCTTGCTCTTTCACACTGAGTCAGTGGAGGTGGAGTGCAAGAAGAACTTCTTTCATGGATATAATAATCGTTTCTTTTGCTACATGTCTTACTCTGGCCATACTTTCCTTTGCCAGTAGAGAATCCATCTATGGTCTTATTGCTACAGTTCCTATCTCTTCAGCCAGTTGTTTCTATAGCAACAATTTGCCCTGGGGATTATAGGCCCTATTCCAGTCAGTTCCCCTGACTTTTCTTGGAAATACATGTGAAGATAATCAGACTCTCACACATTCCATGACAGACAATTTTGTGCCACTTTGTTGGGTCTGTAATAATTTCATCGCATGGTTTGTTGTTACAGACCTTAATTTACAGTCTGGATTTTAGAGTAATGCTTGCACAAACACATTAAGTTTTATGATGAAGTTATGTTTCTATAGTTTAAGTAAAAACTTTTTACCTGGCTATATGATAAAATGCAAAACTTTCTTGTCAGGACATCAGGGAGAAAAATGAGAATGCCTGAAATCTGAACAGAGAATTTTACACTTGATGTTGGAGAACTACATCACCGTTGTCTTTGTTGGTGTGACGGTTATTCTTTCATGATTCCTTGTTTATCATGGTTGTTCCTGTCAAGTATGATTAACAGCTCTTTATGTTATGTTTATATCCAGTTCACTTTCTAATGCTAATTTAAAAACCGTGGAGATTTATCATGTAGAATACAATGTTTTAGCTAAGTTTATTTTGTCAATATATTTTTATGCATATGAATATATATGAGTCCATAAGAATATAACATACTGTTATAATATGTTACATGCTTAATGAACAATGTCTAGTGCTGATGCATTTTGCATTCTACTGCTTCAATTAAAAGAATCCAAAAATATTGTAGTTCCCTCAGAATTTCAGTCATGAATAACTGCATGTTGACATGAAATTGCTTTCTGTTGTGCTTCATTCCATTCCACAGCTTCCATTCATTAATCTAAGTAGCAACCCCATCTTTGTGAACCTGGCCAGCAGAAACACAGTGAAGTTCATGATTAACTTTATAGGATTCTGATGTACATTTGAGTTCAGCTTTTCTTTCTCTATTTCTGCTTTGTCTACGTAGAGTGCAACATGGCAGTACAGTACAAGCTCTGACTGTATAACTTCACTTTTGTGCAGAAACTTGAACTCAGCAAGGGAGAAACTCATCATTTTAATTGCTCCTGTTTCATGAGTATCTGTGATACCACACAATGAGTGAATACTCATTTGATTTCTGAGGTTCTACAGATGGTGAGTGTGCTTGCAGCAGATGAAAGGTGTTTGATATTACTTTTTTTTTTTATTTAGCGAATTCCTCAAGAGAGAATCCAGGAACTAAGGCAGCATATTGTTTTCCCTGAGACAGAAGAGATGGCTGATTCTACAGTAAGTATGTCTCTGCTCAGAAACTATGCTCAATTTCTTCTGCAAAGCTTATATATTTATGTTGCAATCTTTACTTCTCTGTTTCTCGTAGCCTAGCTTACAGAGTTTATTTCAGCTGTTATTTGTTTGCCTGTACTTCTCAAGAATGCTATTATTGAGTCTTTAGATATATATTGTTTATACAGTGTGGGTTTACCTTTATTTTGTCCTTACCTGCTCATTTTTTTCTCAGGATATATAACCTCAGCGAACTGATGATGTTCATCACTGGGAATTCCATTATGATAGATAAATATTGTAACTGGCTGATTTCCATTTTCTCCATAGACCAACTCATATCCTCATACAAAAAGAGGAAATGCAATTGTATGGCATGGCTTGCATCTGAGCACTCAGTTTGGTTACTGACTTATTAAAATTCATATACAATTACCTGGAATGTGCTGCCTAGCATAGCTCTTTCAGTAATGAGATAGTAGAATTAGAAATGTCATATTTCATGGAAAATAAAAGAAATATATAGAATTCACTTGAGAATCTAGAAAGCAGCAGATACATGTAGCTTATACTCAGCATAAACCTGATGCTGTTTAATTCACACTACAGTTTCCTTGCCTTCTTTCTTGGACAATCACTATCAGTACAATAATGATGTGACTATGTTTCAAATCATGTTTATCTTGGTTTATCTTAATATCTCAATGTTGACTTCATTCAGAGATCATTAGTTTAGATTTTGTGTTTCTGGTGTTGTATATAGTGTTTCATTCTGAAGCCAGGATGCATTGAATTCACATTATCAGCAATAATTATTTTGAAGTATTGTCAGTTGGAGAACATAAAATATCAAATTTTATGCAGAAACTGAACTTTTCCATAATTATTTTGATTTGTTTGCTTGCATCAGAGGCTCCCTTGCATGGGATCTCCAACATTTCCCCATGAACACGTTTTTTTTTTAATTCAATGTTTCAGAAATATATATATATATATATATTTATAGGCTTATTATTTTTAATTTTCCTTCTATAGAAAATAGATATTTTCCTCATATAATTCATGATTATGGTTTTTTTTTTCTACTACTCCCAATTAATCTTCACACGTTATTCTATGCAGACACTCCCCCTTTCTGACGTTCAATAGAAAACAAACATTATTAAGGGAGAAAAATGAAACAAAAATATAACATGATATAATAAGATAAAACAAACTAATGGAGAATAATAGGAAAAACAAACAATCAGATGAAAATAGTCCAAAAAAAGTTACAAGAGACAGATAGAGATGCAGAAATCCACTACTTTTTAAGGTCATGAATTCCCTAAAACACCAAACTGAAACTGTAATATATATGACATGTAGGAGAAAATGTAATAAATTTATAAATAAAATAAATTATAAGAAAATGAAAGAACAGAAATTTCTGAGATTACATTATGATTCAGGGAACTTCCAAGATACTGTTGAGTTTATTGAGACTCACTATGCAACTTACCTTTGAGAGTAGTTTTTTATCCCAGCAACAAATCTTTGAAGAGGAGCAAATTTTCATTTAGGTGGGATTATTATTCGGAGATTCTTTCAAGGCTAGGGAATTGGGAATGTGTCCAGTTCTTATTTGAACTCTGAATGCCCTGTGTATGCTGCCTCAATTTCTTTTCATCAATATGTGTTTCAATCCAGTAAAGGTGGAGGGCTTTGTATGTTTGTGTGTTGGGAGGGATACGTGGGTATCTTCCTCTTCTTTTACATGGTTCTGTGCACCCTGAGGCAAGGTATTTGATGGAGACCTCCCATTCGGCATTGTTTCATGGTCTTTCAATCTCTGCATATTGTCTGCCTGTGAGCTTCTCTATTATTTCTCCTTACCTATTCAGGAGGAATATCCTCTAATGGGGTGAGCAAGGCTTTGATCTATGTATATTTGATCTATTTATCTGCTGTATAGTAGAATGTCATTTAGGAGCAATTTTATTTCTCTCTCTCTCTCTCTCTTTTTTATTGAGAAAAGGAAAAAAAACAAGTCTCTGCCCCCTCCCAGCCTCCCATTTCCCTCCCCCTCCTCCCACACTTCTCCACCTCCTCCTACTCCTCTCCCCCTCCCTCTCCAAACCAAAGAGCAGTCAGGTTCCCTGCCCTGTGGAAAGTCCAAGGTCCTCCCCCCTCCGTCCATATCTAGGAAGGTAAACATCCAAACTGGCTAGGCTCCCACACAGCCAGAACAAGAAGTAGGATCAAAACCCCGTGCCATTGCCCTCATTGTTCGCCATGTTCAGAGAGTCTGGTTTTATCCCATGATTTTTCAGTCACAGTCCAGCTGGCCTTGGTGAGCTCCCAATAGATCAGCCCCACTGTCTCAGTGGGTGGGTGCACCCCTTGTGGTCCTGACTTCCTTGCTCATGTTCTCCCTCCTTCTGCTCCTCATTGGGACCTTGGGAGCTCAGTCCAGTGCTCCAGTGTGGGTCTCTGTCTCTGTCTCCATCCAGCACCAGATGAAGGTTCTATGGTGATATGCAAGACATTCGTCAGTATTGCTATAGGATAGGGTCATTTCAGGTTCCCTATCCTCAGCTGCCAAGGAACTAACTGGGGAAATTGCCTTGGGCTCCTGGGAGCCACTCTAGGTTCAAGTCTTTTGCCAACCTTAAGATGGCTCACTTAGATAAAAATTGTGCTTCCGTGCTCCCCTATCCAACCTTCCTTTATCCCAATCCTGCTTTTTCCCCAAGTTCCCCCCATCCTCCCCTTCTCCCTTTTCTCTCCCCATCTCCCCTTACCCCCATCCCACCCCACCCCCAAGATCCCAATTTTCTCCCCGGCAATTTTGTCTACTTCCCATAGCCAAGAGGATAACTATATGTTTTTTTTTTTCCTTGGGTTCACATTCTTATTTAGCTTCTTTAGGTTCACCAATTGTAGACTCCGTGACCGTTATTTATGGCTAGAAACCAATTAAGAGTGAGTACATCCCATGTTCAACTCTTTAGGTCTGGTTTTCCTCATCTCAGTATAGTGTTTTCTATTTCCATCCATTTGCATGCAAAATTCGAGAAGTCATTGTTTTTTACCGCAGCGTAGTACTCTAATGTGTATATATTCCACACTTCATCCATTCTTCCATTGAATGGCATCTAGGTTGTTTCCAGGTTCTGGCTATTACAAATAATGCTGCTATGAACATAGTTGAACAAATGCTTTTGTCATATGATAGGGCATCTCTTGGGTAAATTCCCAGGAGTGGTATTGCTGGGTCTAGGGGTAGGTTGATACCAAATTTCCTGAGAAACCGAAACACTGATTTCCACAGTGGTTGCACAAGATTGCATTCCCACCAGCAATGGATGAGAGTACCCCGTCCTCCACAGCCTCTCCAGCAAAGGCTATCATTGGTGTTTTTGATTTTAGCCATTCTGACATGTGTAAGATGATATCTCAAAGTTGTTTTGATTTGCATTTCCCTGATTGCTAAAGAGCATGAGCATGACCTTAAGTGTCTTTTGGCCATTTGAACTCTTCTGTTGAGAATTCTCTGTTCAGTTCAGTGCCCCATTTTATAATTGGGTTGATTAGCATTTTAAAGTCTAGTTTCCTGAGTTCTCTATATATTTTGGAGATCAGACCTTTGTCTGTTGCGGAGTTGGTGAAGATCTTCTCCCAGTCAGTAGGTTGCCTTTTTGTCTTAGTGACAGTGTCCTTTGCTTCACAGAAGCTTCTCAGTTTTAGTAGGTCCCATTTATTCAATGTTGCCCTTAATGTCTGTGCTGCTGGGGCTATACCTAGGAAGCGATCTCCTGTGCCCATCTATTGTAGGGTTCTTCCCACTTTCTCTTCTATCATGTTCAGTGTGTTCGGACTTATATCAAGGTCTTTAATCCATTTGGACTTGAGTTTTGTGCATGGTGATAGATATGGGTATATTTTTATTCTTCTACAGTTTGACATCCAGTTATGTCAGCACCATTTGTTGAAGAGGCTTTCTTTCTTCCATTGTATACTTTTAGCCTCTTTACCGAAAATGAGGTGATCATAGGTTTGTGGGTAAAATCCGGGTCTTCTATTCGATTTCATTGGTCGACTTCTCTGTTTTTATGCCAGTACCACACTGTTTTCATCACTGTAGCTCTCTAATAGAGTTTGAAGTCAGGGATGGTGATGCCTCCAGAAGATCCTTTATTGTATAGGATTGTTTTGGCTATCCTGGGTTTTTTGTTTTTCCATATAAAGTTGATTATTGTCCTCTCAAGATCTGTGAAGAATTTTGATGGGACCTCGATGGGGATTGCATTGAATCTATAAATTGCCTTTGGTAGAATTGCCATTTTTACTATGTTGATCCTCCCAATCCAAGAGCAAGGGAGGTCCTTCCATTTTCTGGTATCCTCCTCAATTTCTTTCTTCAATGCCTTAAAGTTCTTGTCAAATAGATCTTTCACTTCCTTGGTTAGAGTTACCCCAAGATATTTTATGCTGTTTGTGGCTATCGTGAAAGGTGAAGCTTCTCTGATTTCCCTCTCTCTTCCATATCCTTTGTGTATAAGAGGGCGTCTGATTTGTTTGGAGTTGATCTTGTATCCTGCCACAGTACTAAAGGTGTTTATCAGCTGTAAATGTTCTTTGGTGGAGTTTTTGGGGTCACTTATGTAGACTATCATATCATCTGCAAATAATGAAAGTTTCACTTTTTCCTTTCCAATTCGAGTCCCCATGATACCCTTATGTTGTCTTATTGCTATTGCTAGAACTTCAAGCAATATATTGAAGAGGTATGGAGAGAGTGGACAGCTTTATCGTGTTCCTGAGTTTAGTGAGATGGCTTTGAGTTTCTCTCCGTTTAATTTGATGTTAGCTGTCAGCTTGCTGTATATAGCTTTTATTATATTTAGGTATGACCCTTGTATCCCTAATCTCTCCAATACTTTTATCATAAAGGCATGTTGAATTTGTCAAATCCTTTTTCAGCATCTAATGAAATGATCATATGGTTTCTTTTTTCTTTCAGTTTATTTATATGATGGATTACATTGATAGATTTGCATATGTTAAACAGCCCTGCATCTCTGGGATGAAGCCTACTTGATCATAATGGATAATTTTTCTAATGTGTTCTTGGATTCGGTTTGCCAGTATTTTATTGAGGATTTTTGCGTAGATGTTCATGAGTGAGACTGGCCTGTAATTTTCTTTCTTGTTTGAGTCTTTGTGCGGTTTTGGTATCAGAGTGACTGTAGCTTCATAAAAGGAATTTGGCAATGCCTCTTCTGTTTCTATATTGTGAAATACATTAAGGAGTATAGGTATTAGGTCTTCCTGGAAGTTCTGGTAGAATTCCGCATTGAAACCATCTGGTCCTGGGCTTTTTTTGGTAGGGAGGTTTTTGATAACCGCTTCTAATTCTTCGCAACTAACAGGTCTATTTAGATTGTTCACTTGGTCCTGGTTTAACTTTGGTATATGGTATTTATCTAAAAAAGTGTCCATTTCCTTTACATTTTCCAGTTTTCTGGCTTACATGCTTTTGTACTAAGATCTAATGATTCTCTGAATTTCCTCTGTGTCTGTGGTTATGTCCCCCTTTTCATTTCTGATCTTATTAATTTGCATATTCTCTCTCTGCCGTTTGATTAGTTTGGATAGGGGTTTATCAATCTTGTTGATTTTCTCCAGGAACCAGCTTTTTGTTTCATTGATTCTTTGGATTGTTTTCTGTGTTTCTATTTTGTCGATTTCAGCCCTCAGTTTGATTATTTCCAGTCTTCTACTCCTCCTAGGTGAGTCTGCTTCTTTTTTTCTAGAGCTTTCTGGTGGGCTGTTAAGTCTCCAATGTGTGCCTTTTCTGTTTTCTTTAAGTGGGCACTTAGTGCTATGAACTTTCCTCTTAGGACTGCTTTCATAGTGTCCCATAAGTTTGAGTATGTTGTTTCTTTATTTTCATTGAATTTAAGGAAGACTTTAATTTCTTTCTTTATTACTTTCTTAATCCAGGTATAGTTCAGTAGTTGACTGTTCACTTTCCATGAGTTTGTAGGCTTTCTAGGGGTAGCATTGTTGCTGAATTCTAACTTTAATCCATGGTGATCTGATAAGACACAGGTGGTTACTAATATTTTTTTTTTTTTGATTTTCGAGACAGGGTTTCTCCGTAGCTTTTTGGTTCCTGTCCTGGAACTAGCTCTTGTAGACCAGGCTGGCCTTGAACTCACAGAGATCTGCCTGCCTCTTCCTCCTGAGTGCTGGGATTAAAGGCGTGTGCCACCACCGCCCGGCCTAATGTTTTTTTGTAACTGTTGATGTTTGCTTTGTTACCGACTATGTGGTTGATTTTCGAGAAGGTTCCATGAGCTGCAGAGAAGAAAATATATTCTTTCCTATTTGGGTGTAATGTTCTATAGATATCATATATCAATTTGTTGATTTTATTGGTTAAGTAATAAACAAACTGCTTGGGCTAATATCTTAGAACATAGGTGGGTGGAGAAAACAGAACAGAATGCTGGGAGGAAGAGGAAGTGAGGTAAGATGCCTCAGACAGAGATGCCATGCTCCCTGCCTCCGAGCAGACAGACACGATGAAGCTCCGACCCAGGATGGACATAGGCTAGAATCTTCCCGGTAAGACTGGTGCTCACAGATTATTAGAGATGGGTTGATCAGGATATCAGAATTAGCCAGTAAGGGCTAGAGCTAAAGGGCCAAGCAGTGTATAAATGAATACAGTTTGTGTATTGTATTTCGGGTATAAGCTAGCAGGAGGCTGGGGTGTTGGAGACGCAGCCCCGCCGCTCCTATTACAACAAATTCGCTTATTTCTCTGTTAGGTTTCTGTCTTATTGACCTGTCCATTGGTGAGAGAGGAGTGTTGAAGTCTCCTACTATTAGTGTGGTTTGATGCCTGCCTTGAGTTTTAGCAATGTTTCTTTTATGTACGTGGGTGCTTTTATATTAGGGGCATAGATATTCAGGATTGAGACTTCATCCTGATGAACTGTTCCTGTTATGAGTATAAAATGTTCCTCTCCATCTCTTCTGATTGATTTAAGTTTGCAGTCAACTTGTTAGAGATTAGTATGGCCACACCTGCTTGTTTCTTAGTTCCATTTGCTTGATAAGTCTTTTCCCATATTTTTACTGAGTAGGTGCCTGTCTTTGTGGTTGAAGTGTGTTTCTTGTAAACAGGAGAATGTTGGATCCTGTTTTCTTATCCATTTTCTTAGCATGTGCCTTTTTATAGGTGAGTTGAATCCATTGACATTAAGTGATATTAATGACCAGTGGTTGTTAACACTGGTCACTTTTTTAGTTGTAGAGTTTGTGTGTTTCCCTTCTTTGAGTTGTGTTGGTGAAGGGTCTCTAGATGTCTGAGTTATTGTGGTCATTGTTGGACTCCTTGGTTAGTGATTTTCCTTCTATTAATTTCTGTAAGGCAGCATTTGTGGTACGTATTGTTTAAATTTGTTTTTATCCTTGAAAATTTTATTTTCTCCATTTATAGTGAATGAAAGCTTGGCTGGGTATAGTAGTCTGGGCTTGCATCCATGGTCTCTCAGTTTCTGCAGTACATCTATCCAGGACCTTCTGGCTTTCATGGTTTTCATGGAGAAGTCAGGTGTAAGTTTACCTTTATAAGTAACTTGGCCTTTTTCCTTTGCAGCTCTTAATATTCTTTCCTTATTCTGTATGCTTTGTGTTTTGATAATTATATGGCGAGGGGATGGGTTTTTTTTGATCCAGCCTATTCGGTGTTCTGTATGCTTCTTGAACCTTCATAGGTATATCTTTCTTTAGGTTGGGAAAGTTTTCTTCTGTAATTTTATTAAATATATTTTCTGTACCATTGAGCTGCACTTCTTCTCCTTCTTCTACTCCTATTATTGTTAGGTTTGTTCTTTTTATTGTGTCCCAGATTTTCTGAATGTTTTGTGATGTGAGTTTGTTGGACTTGCTGTTTTCTTTGATCAGTGTGTTTATTTTCTCTATGGTATCTTCAGAATCTGAGATTCTTTCTTCTAACTCTTGTATTCTGTTGGTTATGCTTGTTTCTGTAGTCTGTTTGTTTACTTAAATTTTCCATGTCCAGCCAGCCTTCTGTTTGTGTTTTCTTCTTTGCCTCCATTTCAGTTTTCAAGTCTTGAACTGTTTCCATTATCTGTTTGATTGTTTTTCCTTGGTTTTCTAGGGTATCATTCACTGATTTATTCAATTCTTCAAACTTTCTGTTATATTTCTCATCCATTTCTATAAGAGCGTTCTTTACATGCTGTTTAAGGGCGTCAATCACTTTCATAAAATCAATCTTTTCTACTTCTTCTTGATTAAGGTGTTCATGTCCTCCCGTTGTGAGGTTCCTGGTTTCTGATGGCTTCTTGTTACTTTTCAGATTGTTGGATAAATTCTTTCATTGGTGCCTGCCCATCTCTTCCTCCAAATGCTCCCCTATGGATTTTGTTTTACAGGATCATGTCTCCTTGCCTACTGATGTACCTTCCCAGTGATGGCTCTCCCCAATGCTGGCTCTCCTGGTACCGAGATCAGATCTCTCTGCTCAATGATGGCTCTCCCCAATGCTGGCTCTCCTGGCTCCAAGATCAGGTCTCCGTGCTAGTTGGATAGCTCAAAAACAAGGTGCCTACCTTGCTTGGTGCAGTCAGGCTATTGAAACAAAGGAACTCCCGCCGGCTTGGTTGCCCTGAGAATTCGGACCAGCACCCAGACAGGCTGAGCTGGGTGATGTTATGTGCTGAAACAGGGCAGGGGGGAAGAAGTGGGGAGGGTTCTGGATGCAAGCTGAGTGGGATAAGAAGAAACAGGCAGTATGCAGGGAGTAGAGGCCCTGCAGAGAGCCAAGAAGGATAGGAGGTTGAGGAACTTCTGAGTTCCCTGTCACGGGCTGGCGCCACGGGGTCAGAAACTCACCCCAATGTGTAATTTTGGGTGGCACATTTACACATTTTCTTTATCCATTCTTCAGTTGAGAGGCATCTAGGTTGTTTCCAGGTTCTAGCTATTAAAAATAATGCTGCTATGAACATAGTTGAACAAATGCTTTTGTAGTATGATTGAGCATCTTTTCAGTATATGCCCCAAGGTCATATTATTGTGTCCTGAGGTAGATTGATTCTCAATGTTCTGAGACACCACCATACTGATTTTCAACGTAGTTTTACAAGTTTTCATTCCCATCAGCAATGGATAAGTGTTTCCCTTCCACTGCATCCTCTTCAGCATAAATGATTATTGGTGTTTTTGAAATTAACCATTCTGTCTTGTGTAAGATGGTTTTGATTTTCATTTCCCTCATGGGTAAGGATGTTGAAAATTTCACTTAGTGACTTCATTTTGAAGATCAGTCTTCTCTCTGATTTGGAGTTAGCGAAGATATTTTCCCATTCATTGGGTTGCCTTTTGTCTTATTGATTGTGCCCTTTGCTTTACAGATGCTTCTCAGATTCAGTTGGTCCCAGTTATTTATTGTTGAACTCAGTGTCTGTGATGCTGATGTTATATTTATATTTGGGAAGTGGTCTCATATGCCCATGCATTGAATGCTAATTCCAACTTTTTCTTCTATCAAGTTCATTTGGTCGGATTTATATTGAGGTCTTTAATCCATCTGGACTCAAGTTTTGTGTGTGGCCGTATTTATGGATCTATTTGTATTCTTTTACATGCTGACATCCAGTTATGCCAGCACCATTTGTTGAAGATGGTTTTTATTATCCATTGTATAATTTTAGGTTTTCTGTCTAAATCAGGTGATCATAGGTATGTGGATTAATATCCATGATATTGATTTGATTCCCTTGGTCAACTTATCTGTTTTTATGCCAATACAGAGATGTTTTCATTATTGTAGTTCTATAGTAGAGCTTGGTGGCAGGGATGGTGATGCCTCCAAAAGTTCCTTCATTATACATGATTGTTTGGCCTATGCTGAATTTTTAGTTTTTCCATATGAACTTGAAAATTGTTCTTGTGAGCTCTGTGACTAATTGTGTTGGGGTTTTGATGGGGATTTCAATGAAGCTGTAGATTGCTTTCGGAAAGACTGCCTTTTAATGTTGATCCTACTTGTCCAAGATCATGAGAGATCTTTTCATCTTCTTATATCTTAAATTTTTCCTTCAAAGACATGAAGTTCTTGTTGATCAGGTCCATCACTTGTTTGACTAGAGTTATCACAAGACATTTTATGTTCTCTGTGCCTATTGTGAATGGTGATGTTTCTTCTCTGATTACTTTCTCAGCTTCATTATCATTTGTACATAAAACAAATGCTTTCCTTGAGTGCTCTTTTATACTGCTCCATTACTGTTTATCAGCTGTAAGAGTTCCCTGGTAGAATTCTTGGGCTATTATATATACTAGCATATCATCTGTAAATGTGAAATTTTGATTTTTCTTTCCCATTTGTATCTCCTTGATTTCCTTCTGTTTTCTTATTGCTGTAGCTTGAAATTTAAGAACTGTGTTGAATAGACATGGAGAGAGTGTACAACCTTGTGTTATTCCTGATTTTAGTGTGAACATTTTGAATTTCTCTCTACTTAAATAGGTGTTGACTGTCAGCTTGCTGTATATTGCTTTTATTATGTTTAGCTGTGGTTTTTTTGTATCCCTGATATCTCCAAGACCTTTATGATAAAGGGATGCTGTATTTTGTCAAATGTTTTTTGAGTATCTTCTGAGATGATCATATGGATTTTTTTGTTTATTTATATAATGGATTATATTGAGAGATTTTCATATGTTAAACAATCCCTGCTTGTCTGGAATGAAGCTGACTTAATATTGGTGAATGATGTTTTGTTGTGTTCTTTGATTCTATTTTATTTAGTTTTTCTGCATCAATAGTCATGAGGGAGGTTGGTCTATAATTCTTTTTCTTGGTTGATTCTTTATGTGGTTTTGGTATCAGGGTAATTTAGCCTCATATAAAGTGTTTAGCAATGTTCTTTCCTGTTTCTATTATGTAGAAGAATTTGAGGAATATAGGTATTAGGTTTTCTTTGAAGTTCTGACTAAAATCAGTGCTAAAATTGTTGAACCTTGGGCATATTTTTCATTTGTGAGGCTATTGATTACAGCCTCTTTTTATTTGTAGGTTATAAGTCTATTTAAATTGCTCACCTGGTCATGATTTCTTTTTGGTGTGTGATACTTATCCAGAAATTTGTCCATTGGTTTTACATTTTCTACTTTTGTGGAGTACAGGTTTTCGCAGTATGACCTAATGATTCTCTGTGCCTGTTTTTATGTCCCCCTTTTCATTTCTGATTTTGCTAATTTGAACATTCTCCCTCTGTTGTTTCATTATGTGGATAATGGTTTGTTTATCTTGTTGATTTTCACAAAGAACCAGCTCCTTGTTTCACTGATTATTTGTATTGTTTACTCTGTCCTGAAATTATTTATTTCTTGGTTGAGGATACTTTTTTTTTGTTCTAGAGTGTTCAGGTGTTAAGTTGCCAGTGTGGGATTTTTCCAATTTCTTTATGTTAGCACTTAGTGCTCTGAAATTTCCTCTTAGCATGGCTTTCGTAGTGTCACATAGTTTGGGTACGTTGTGCCTTCATTTTCATTGAATTAGGAAGTATTTAATGTCTTTCTTATTTCTTCCTTGACCCAAATTTGCTCAACTGAGCACTGTTCAGTTTCCATGAGCTTCTAGGCTCTGCAATTAGTGATTTTGTTAAATTCTAACATTAAACCATGGTGATCTGATAAGATACAGTAGTTATTCCTATTTTTGTATATGTTGAGTTTGCTTTGTTATCAAGCATGTGGTCAATTTTAGAAAAGATTTCTTGAGCTATTGAGAAGTTATATTCTTTTGTGTTTTGGTAGAATATTTGGTAGATGTCTGTTAAGTCCATTTGAGTCATGACATCTGTTACATCTCTTATTTTCTTTGTTAACTTTCTGTCCGGTTGACCTGTCCATTTGGGAGAGTGGAAAGTTGAAGTCTCTTTCTATTAGAGTGTCGGGTTTGATGTGAAGTTTAGGCTTTAGTAATGTTTCTTTTTTTATTCATTTATTAAAAATTTCTGTCTCTCCCCTGCCACCGCCTCCCATTTCCCTCCCCCTCCCCCAATTAACTCCCCCTCATATATTTGAGTGTGTTTGTATTTGGGACAAGATGAGACTTCATCGTGATGAATTGTTCTTGTTATGAGTATAAAGTGTCCCACTCCATCTCTTCTTATTTATTTTAGTTCAGAATCTTTTTTGTTTGAGATTAGGATAGATTTTTGATTTGATTGGAAAATTTTTTCCTAACCCTTTACCCTGAGATAATATCTATCTTTGCTGTTGAGGTATGCTTCTTGTATACAGGAGAAGCAGGGATCCTCCTCTCATACCCATTCTCTTAGACAGTATTTTTTTAGGTAAATTGAGTCCGTTGATATTAAGAGATATTAATGACCAATGATGGTTAATTTGGTTTATTTTTCGGTGTTGTTTTTGTGTGTTTCCATTCTTTGAGGTTGGCTGTTGTGAGGTTATCTGTTGCCTGTGTTTTTTGTAGGTGCAGTTTGCTTCCTTAGGTTGGAATTTCATTCAATTACTTGTCATAGGACTGGATTTGTGGATAAGTATTACTTAAATCACTTTTAGTCTTAGAATACCTTGTTTTCTACATCAATGGTGATTTAAAGCTTTGGCTGGGTATAGTTGTAGGGGCCTACATCCATGGTCTCTTAGTGTTTCTGCAGAACATCTGTACAGGACCTTCTGGTTTTAATGATTTCATTTAGTAGTTGGGTGTATTTCTGTTCGGTCTGCTTTATATGTCACTTGTGTTTTTAACTTTATAGTTCTTAATATTCTTTCTTTTTTATATTTTTGTGTTTTGATTATTATATGGCAAGGGGACATTTTGTTTCTGATCCAGTCTATTTGGTGTTCTATAATCTTCTTGTAGGTTCATAACGATATCTTTCTTTTTGTTGGGAAAGTTTTCTTCTATGATATGGTCGAATACATTTTCTGTGCCTTTGAGCCAAAGTTCTTTTTCTTTCCAGATTATTCTAAAATTTTGCCATAATTTGGTGTTCCATACTTCCTGGATGTTTTGTGCTAATAATTTATTGGATTTAAGATTTTCTTTGACCAATGAATCTATTTCCTCTATTGTATCTTCAACACCTAAGATTCTCTCTTTCATTTCTTGTTTATGTTGGTTAAGCTTTCCTCTGTGGTTTCTGTTCATTTACCAAGATTTTCCTTATCCTGGATTCCCTTGGTTTTTGGTTTCTTTAATGCCTCATCAATATTGAACTCCTCGAAATGTTTGATTCACCTGTTTGACTGTTTGAATGTGTTTTTTTTGGGGGGGGGGGGGTTCCTGTAAGAGATATCTTGATTTCTTCCAATTTTTGTTTGTGTTTTTTGCCATTTCTGTGAGGGAATTTTTCAATTCCTTTTTAAAGTCTTCTTCATCCTCATCAAATTACATTTAAAATCAATTTCCTCTGTATCTCCTCTATCAGGATATTTAAATTTTCCTGTTGTATGGCCACTGGGTTCTGGTGGTACAATGTTGCTTTTTATCTTTTGAAATCCTCGAAGTGGATATATTTTTGGGGAACTGATCTTGGTCTGCTCTGTACTGTCACTGTCTATGTCTCAAGGAGCCACTGAGGTTTCTCTTAGCCTGCTCTCTTAGTCTGCTCTCTTGGTCTGCTTTCTTTGTTTGCACTCATTGTCTACTCTGTACAGTACCAACTGTACTTCAGAGTCTCCCTCTTGTTCTTCTCTTGGTCTTCCATGCGTATTTTCAGTTTCTGTTTCAGAGTTTCTCTGAGGTTTTCAGAGGAATAGGAGGTATTGGGTGGAGTGAGACTTGTAGCTTTCAGGGTCAAATAAATGAGGTTGGGGAGTTGAGGCAACCTACCTGTAGGAAGCTTGCCAGCTAGCTGACTAGAGAAGCTGAGAAGTAGGGAAGGGACTTGCCTGGTATGGAGGACCTAAAGACTGGATTGTAGTAAACTTGACAGCCTTGCCTTCTTCCTATCTTTATTTGAATGTCTTTAAGATTCTCTCTATTTAATTTGACATTTCTAGATGCTTTCTGCAAAAGTTATTTATTATGTTAGGTATGTCACTATCAATATTCTTCTAATAATTTTATCATGAAGGGGTTGAGGTTGGATTTTTTTCAAAGGTATACTTAAGAAAATCAACAAGATAGAAAAACTTTTGTCCAACTAACTAAAATACAAAGGGAGAATATCCAAATTAAGAAGAATAAGAAATGAAAAGTGGGATAGTAGCAAATAATAATGAGGAGCTCAAAACATGTACTTCACTAAATAAAAAAATCTAATTATTAATGAATTTTTTTCAATTATTCCTTTAAATATTGCTCAATGAAGATCATATAAACAATGTAAGTAGACTTATGAACACTATTGAAAGAAAAGCAGTCATTAAAAAGATCTCCCTATGGAAAAAAAAAAGAACAAAATCCAGGGTAAGATGATTTTAGGACATAATTCTTTGATATTTAAAGCAGACATTATGTTCTTCAAATTATTCATCCAACTGAAATAGAAGGAATAGTAACAAATTCTTTTTGTAAGAACACATTAACCCTGATATCCAACCACACAATGAATCAATACAGAAGTTTAACAAATCTCTTTCAAAAATCAATTTTTCCATGACATGTTTTTTTTCTAGATAATGTAAGTGAGGTTTAATAAGTCATAAAACAACTGCAAATGCTGAATATACCCACTGCAATAATACATATGTATCCCTTAGTGAGATCTCTACAACACATAGCAACAATAGAATAGACAAGAAGAGTCACCGTTAGTGGTTAACATCCATAATGTTTTAGAATCCAAGAACTTTGAGTCAGACAAGTGACTCTTTACAATGAACACTTGCAAGGAAAATTATAGTTTCTGATACTGTCAATTAATAAAAATGATATTAGATCATGTGTTATGATATTTACTTCGAATATTAAAAGCTAAAATAATTTAGTTGAGAATAGAACTCAGTATTAACCCAACTAATAATGAATCAAGGATATATTATACATTGAGGAAAACTATATCTGTATTATAGTACCAGGAGTGTTTAAACATTAGTCAAACTATGGCAATCTACAATTGTAATGACAGAGAAGGATGTTAGAAGGAGGCAAAAATCTAGCTAAACAATGAGAGGAAATTACAAGGATTTTGACTGGTACAATGGAAGAAAACTGTGTACTACAGAAACATGCAAAAGTTAAATCTCAAACAATAAAACAGTATAAATCATAAAAGATAATAATTAAGATGTAGTGAAATGAGAGTGACTAACTATGTTAAAGAATTATAATAGGAGAAAGACAACAAGGAAATGTACAATGAGTAATATAACTACACTGTCAATCAGGGTACATACTTAGTGGTTTGCCCTTTTCTTTCTACCTGCCCCATAGTGAGTCATGTAGAAAATTTGAATAAGGGCAAAGTACTGTTTGTTATATTAACTCTAATCTATAAAATCGTCTGTATGTCATGCTTGCTGTTCACAGAGTTGTTTAATCAACATTTTTGTTGGTGCTTTTATTGGTTCCTTAGTAATTCTGATGAGTAACTTATTGTAATTTAGTTCTCATATTCATCTTGTGTTCTTGAAGCAGTGGTGGATCCCTGTAGCTTCAGGGGCGAGTCAGCTTAAGATGTCAGCCGATTCAAGCCATGGATCAGCTACACAATCTGCCACCTAACTTGTTCTTTATAAATCTTCCCACAGTGTTCCTACTATTTATTCACCTAGAAGTCAGCCTCATTTGAGCTCACCACACACAGGTGTCAGGCCTTCCGTGGTCTTTCCCAGTAATGTCATTGGAATAATTTGCAGGAGGATTTGTGCTTCATTCTTGGATATGGCAATTCTGCCCCTGTCTACACATCTTACTTTTGACTAATTTTCATTTGACAGCAGTGAATGCATGCATGGTTTCATCTTTACAGCTCATGTCTCTTCAACTTGTGGTTCCTAAAGAAACAATTTGCCTTGTGAATAGAAGCCCTTGATTGGTGAAGTCTGGAACTGCACATGACGATTTGGCTCCCATTCACATACTACTTTTCAGCCTGTACATCTACAGCTTAATTTTGTCCTACATGGCTTAATATTTCAGGCACACAGATTTTTATGTATAGACTGTATTTTGGAGTATGTTGTTTGAAAAATGCTAATCCAGAACACATCGTGTTTTGTGATGAACTCTTGTATTCTTTGTCTAAGTAAAGAAATTTGTACCTGGGCACCTCATAATCTGCTTTCCTTCATGACAGGCAATCTTGACGTTTGAGGATGTTGCAATTGATTTCTCTCCAGATGAGTGGGACTGCCTCAACGTTGAACAGAAGGCTTTGTATAGGGATATCATGGTAGAGAACTACAATAATATGGTCTCTGTGGGTGAGACTATTTTTCATGTTTCCTTTTTTATTATGATTTTTTCCTATAAGTATGTATTACGTCTATGTCTGAATTGTCAGCCTTACTTTTACATGTCAATTTAATAAAAATCTTGGAGTTCATCATGTAGAACCCAATATTTTGTATAACTTTATCTTGTCAATATAGTCCTGAATCCTGAGAATGACATTCATCATTCAAACATGTATAATACATTTTACTTTTCAGACTAGATTATATATTGATTTGCAACATGATGATTCACAACATATTTGCTTTCAATAGTAATTTACAATGGAAATCAAGGAATACAACATTATCAAAATTGATTTTGAATGTTTTAAATTTTGGACGACAGAAATTCGTGTATTATATTTTTAATTTTATATTATATGACATTTTATATAGTGTTTTCTTAGAAATCCATGTGTTTTCCTATTATCCCAATTTATGGCTATATATCTCTTTTAATATGCAGGTTTTTCAATGCCAAAACCAGACCTGATTATCTGTCTTGAACAAAGCAAAGAGCCCTGGAATGTGAACATGGGAGAGACAGAAGGCAATGAAAGAGGTAAGACACAATGAAGCCTTTACAGCCTTGGCACATGTGGGAAACCTAGGACATGGGGGAATTATTCCCTGAAGTGGGGTTTGCAAAGAGCTTTCCCTGAAATGGTATAAAAATTCACATTGTATAATTATCTCAAATTACTTTATGGGTCTCATTCACATGAAATGACCTAAAAATTTACTTTAAAACCTTACTTTAATTATGGTATAAAGCAGAATTTAGAATATTTGTTGCCATATCTTTGAATGCCACCACACCCAGAAATGAACAATATTGAAAATAAAATTAGCATTAAAAACTTTTGTAGTTTTTGAAAGAGTATTTGTCTGTACATGTTCATGTCTGTTTGTCTGCTCTTATGAGAGTACTACATAGTTTTCACTGTTGTGTATTATCACATATAATCAGGAAATATAAATTTTATAGTTGTACTCGTTTTGGAAGATTGTAGAGTTCATTCATTGCATTAGACTTTACAGAAATTAAAAGGTAACTCTTTTATTTCTGCAAAATATTCATTAGAAATTAAGAATTGTTTGAGACATACATGCTATTGGTCCATTTTAAAGTCATCTGAAAATCTCTGAATATCAAAATCTATATGTTATTTTCCACATAATGGTTGTATATTTTCTTGTTTTCCTTTGTGTTTTTTATCTATATTTGAGTTTGTTTGGAGAATCAAATTTGTATATGCATAATATTTTATTTTTAGTACTTTTATTAATTATCTAAGAATAAATTTCTGTAACATTTCACCAAATTCAACTCTCCAGTTCTCTGATGTTCCACTTCCTCTAAACTTCTTTATTTTTTCTCTTTTTTTTTTACACGCACAGAATTCAATCTGTAATTCTCATACAATCCTGGGTGTTGAACAGGGCCTGAAATATGTTTATACTATCATAAGTTGCACAATCTTAAACATTATGCCCTTTATCCATTTAAGTTTCAGATGATAGAATCATCTCAGGAAGGTATGGGTCTCCATGTCCACTTTTTCTCTAGGATTTTAATCTTGCTTGGGCTTTCTTACGTCCAATGTATACTATCTTGATTACTTGAGTTTATAAGTCACCTGTTACTTTGTATACAAAGAACTATTTTTTTATAGTCATTCATGACTTTCTACACTTAACATGTATTATCACTCTCTCCTGAATGAGCTCTGAACATTCAATGAAATGGGTTTGATATAAACATGCTAATTAAAACCGATTTGTTTTTTTTTTTTGGTTTCACTATGTCCACATATGAGTCAAATTTTAGATGTCAGATTCCATTAGGAATGAAGGCATAGAGATGCACCAGTCTGTGGGTAAACCAATAAAATAGAGGAATAATTTTAATACTATAACCAAGAAGCAGAATAATGGTAGTAAGTAGTACCTTGTCTCTACTATAAATTATCTTGAATTATCATGAATACTTCTCAAACTATTCTTCAAAAGATAAATAATTAAAAAAAGACCAAAACCTGTGAAATTCTCTTTATGAGAACAGTACCATTGACACTTAAACCATGTATACACACAAAAAGAAAGTAAAAGATGTGCCAATTTCATTATGAAGATATCTGCAAAAGTCCTCAATAAAATATTTGCAACCTGAATCCAACAGCATATCAAACCAGACACTTCCTCTCAACACATGTAGCGACAGATCAACAATTCAAAACCAATAAAGTAGTCTACCGCTTATACAAACTGAAAGTCACATTCCATATGTTCATCTCATTAGATGCAGTAAATCCTTTGACAAAATTAACAACCTCTGCTTGACAAAAGTCAGGGAGAGATTAGGGATGCAAGATACATACTTCCAAACGAAATAGGCAATTTGTAGCAAGCCTATAGCCCATATCAAACTAACTGGAGAGAAATCAAAGCCATTTCACTATAATAGGAAACAATAAAAGGGTATTCACTTTATCCATATGAATTCCATACAGACCTTGAAATCTTAGCTAGAATAATAATATAAATGAAGAAGATGAAGAAGTGATGAATAACAAAGGAAGACATGAAAGGAATGTTATAGGCAAATGCTATGATTTTATGTATAAAAGACTCCAAGACACTTATCCAACTGAGATACACTTTCATCAAAAATAAGAGATGTAAAATTGACTAACAAAAGCAGTAGCTCTCATATGTACAAATGAGAAAGGACTTAAATAGAAATCAGGGAAAGGAAACCACATCTTGAACAATAACCCCAGAAAATAGTTTGGGGTAATCAAACTAAAAAAGTGAAAGACCCTTGTCAGAACACTAAGGCATTGAAGAAATAAACTGAAAAAATATCAGAAGATGGAAAAAATTCACGTACTCATGGATTGGCCAATCAATGTAGCAAAAATGAATATCTTATCAAAGTAATGTACTGATTCAGTGAAAATCCCATCAAAATTTTAACAATTCTTGAAGGTCTTGAAAAGAGAGTCTTCAGTGTCATATGGAGGCAAACAAACAAAAATCTCACAATAGCTTAACCAATCATGAAAAATCAATCTATATATACAGTATATCACCATTCACAATTTTAAAATATTCTGCATTTATATAATAATCAGGTTTTGTTCAATAATGGTATGGCTGATCACTGAAACAAATTACAGAGACTAAAATAAGTACACTCATCTATGACAACTTATTTTGTTCAAGAATCTAGAAAAATACATTTCACAAAACATTAGCATTTAATTCTAGTTAGAATTACCCCAAACTCCTTTCTGATTCTTTAGATGCCAAGTTGTTTTCTAAGTGACAGAAAGTGGGTGAATTCTGACATCAATGAAGATGGGGAAGATCTCATGACTTTTGAGGGAGAAAAGCCATAGTAAGAATATATTTTATGAAAACATCTATTTTCTGTATAAGAAAAAGAGAATATGTTTCTCTGTTAATAAGATCAGTCCTAGTGAATTTACATGATGTCTGAAAATTTATGGATGCCTTCCTTGTGGCATACATGATTCTCTGTGGGCAGTTAGTAATAACTGTTTCCTGTTCTTCCTTTCCTTCTTTCTTTACTAATTAATAGTCTGTCTTCTTTATTTATTTTGTTCACTTTGTTCAATTTGAGGGATTGTGAGGATGAGTTATGTTCATTAAGATAATACCATATCAGGAGTGTGATTTTTTTGTGTTTGGGTTATAGACTTTTTCAGTTGCTGTGATAAAACTCCAAGATAAAGACAATACACAGAAGAAAGATCCATTATGATAAATCAGAGGTAGTAGTTGACAATGAGCTAGAGCTGCTGTGAGAGGTTCCATCTGGAACCAAAACAGGAAGCAGACAGCTCACTGTTGGCAATAGAAGGCATTAAAATTCTCAAAGCCATTATCCAGATACATGTGTTCCAGGAAGTTGATACCTTTTTTTACCCTACCCATAAATACCACCAACTTCAGGTCACATATTCAGACATCTGATTATATGGGGTCATTTCACTCAACTCATCATACTCTTGTTTATTATTCTGAAAATTATGATTGGAATATCTAAGGTAAGATAACTTCATTTCTTCCATTTTTATACTTTATTAATTATGTTATAAAAGATCATCTACCCATTGCCTTAAAAAGATTGTTTCATTAGAATAAATAATTTGAAGTTTATTTTTTGTAATATGCCACATTGCATATGAGTCTATATATTTATAAAATTATGTCACTTATATATCTGAAAATGTTTCACATATGTGAACTAATAATTTTATTTTTTCTGTCTTCCAGTTTTCTATTTTAATCAAACAAAAGATCTGTTTTCACAGGGCAATAGACAAGATCCTATCCACAACTTAATATCAGGAATAGACGTAAGTAGTGACTTAAAAAATTTGCATTTAAGGATGATCTCAAATTATTGGGAAGAGAGAAAAGAGAATGGAATATGTCATGATTGATATAATTTGTATTCACCAACCCTGTGTTTACCTGTAAAAATTTTAATAATCTCTACCTTTGCTTGCAATATTTCACATTAGATCAATTATGTTTTCAGAAAGTTTCTTCAGTAAAAAAATATAAGCTTTAAAAGATGTTTTTATTCTACAAAGACTTTTGAAAAACCTAAATCTGAATGACACATAGACTATTAAATATTCACTAAAGTTCCCTCAACTAATAATTATATTTTGTCACAAACTATTCAATTGAGATATACATGGGGAGTTTTTTCTCAAATGATACTGAAAATATATCATAGCATTTCTAGTTGTGAGAAGCCTTACACATTTAATGATGTTATTAAAACATTTCCTAGGAGCTCTAGGATGACTATTTATCAGAATACTCATCTTGAAGGGAGAAATTCCCAAAACATCAAATCACAATATGACTTTACTTAATTTTTAAATATTTAAATACATAGAAGAAATTTGTTTTTCTCAAGAGCCAATCATATATGAAAACTGTAAAGAGATTTTTGATTATAACACATCCCTTTATTTTTGTCACAGCATGACCAGACAAAAGAGAAACATTTTATACGTAATCAAATTGGACTAAACTACTACAGGAAATATGAGAAGGGCTCCAACAGATCTCCATGTCTCACTAGGCTTAAGAGAATTAATCTCAGAAAGGAGGCCTACAAATGTAAAGATTGTGGCAAGTCATTTACCCATCATGCAAAACTTCAAGTTCACCAGAGAATCCATACTGGTGAGAAACCTTACAGATGTCAAGAATGTGGAGAATCCCTTACCCAGTACACAAATCTTCACAGACATCACAGAATCCATACTGGTGAGAAAGCTTACAGATGTCAAAAATGTGGCAAGTCTTTTACCAAGGATTCAAATCTTCATAGGCATTACAGAATTCATTCTGGTGAGAAACCTTACAGATGTCAGGAATGTGGCAAGTCCTTTACCCAGGATTCTAATCTTCATAGGCATTACAGAATCCATACTGGAGAGAAATCTTACAGGTGCCAGGAATGTGACAAGTCCTTTACCCAGGATTCAACTCTTCAGGGGCATTACAGAATTCATACTGGTGAGAAACCTTACAGATGTCAAGAATGTGGCAAGTCATTTACCCACAACTCAACTCTTCTCAGACATCGCAGAATCCATACTGGTGAGAAACCTTACAGATGTCAAGAATGTGGCAAGTCATTTACCCACAACTCAACTCTTCAGAGACATCGCAGAATCCATACTGGTGAGAAACCTTACACATGTCAGGAATGTGGCAAGTCCTTTACCCAGTACACAAGTCTTCACAGACATCAAAGAATTCATACTGGTGAGAAACCTTACAGATGTCAGGAATGTGGCAAGTCCTTTACCCAGGCTTCAAATCTTCACATTCACCACAGACTCCATACTGGTGAGAAACCTTACAGATGTAAAGAATGTGGCAAGTCCTTTACGAGTAACTCAACCCTTAGAAAGCATCACAAAATTCATGTAATGGATACATTTCATAAAGTTTATTAGTATACCTCACATTAGTTCATTGTACGGTCTTCATACATTGACCAAGATATTACACAGATACAAATCCTTTAAATAATTTTCAAAGTTTTGTCAATACTTATACAGATATACAGTTCTTACAATTTAGAAACATTGTGTCCAGATTTGAACTTTATTTTTTCAAACATTTGTTTTAAACTGAATTTTTGCATCGTTATAAGAATATACTATTCAAACATCATAATGATGGATGAGGCAATATATATAGTAGAAGAAAATTAAACAACAACATTTCTTGACTGTATGTTGAGATAACATGTTAAAGAGACAGCCGATGTGAAACTATTTCAGATTTTGATGCATATTTAATTTCTTGTCATAAGGTTGCTTATGTAATGAGATTGTATTCTATATAAAAATTGTATTCCTGTGATTTTTGGTGATTTTATATAAATACCAGTTTGCTTTAAACTTCAAGTCTTTTCATTCTGTGTCTTTGCAATAAAAATGTTATATATCTTCGCAATATTTTATTCCATTTTTTTGTTCTGATAGTCTATTTTCCAATGGCAGGGTGTTGTAAACGTGAGCTCTTCCGTGGATCACAGCAACAATGAAAACTTGGCATAAAATAGAAATAGATTTGTCGTGGAAAATGCCTACACTGTCTAAAACTGGGTTACTTTGATTGATGAAATAGGCTGATGATTGGATAATGTCTAGGCACAAGGTACAGGCAGAAATTCCTTACAGAGAAAGTAAGGAGGAGGAGGAATTGAGGCATGCAAGTGAGTTGCCAGAAAACAGTAAGGAAACAGCTTGGGCAATTTGTGGCAAAATGTAGACAAAAAATATGGGTTAATTAAATTATTGGACCTAATTGGAAACAATCCTATGTTAAGGCCAAGCACTCAAGTAAGAAGTCTCCCCGCTAATGTTTTGGATCTGGTAGGACAGCAAATGACAATCTACATAGATTATTTTAAACTTTGTATAATTGTGGTTTAAATCGATGTGAGGATGTTGGATCATACCAATGGGCATGCTAAACTGGAAAGGAAAGCTGTAAGGTAACAGCATCAAAGAACTCTATAGTCTTTTAGAAAAGCAGGGAGTGGGAGAAGTGGCCTTCCCTAGAGAAGAGCACAAAAAGTGATTGTCCAGTAACCAATGGACAGCCTTTAAAACATAGAATTGTACCATTGTATGATTGCTCCCCTTGTATTTAGGGATATATGTATATACAAATTTATGTATAAAATAACAATGCATTAAAAAGGACAAAACTTGAAGGAGAACAGGAATGTGTGGTTTATAGGAGGGTTGGAGGGAGGAAACTGAAGGTACAAAATGTAATTTGTAATGAGTACAAAGGCTCACTGCTCAAAGGTAGCACTGGGGAAACCAGAAATGCTAAATACAGGGTTGTCAATTCAATGAGAATATGCATACTCTGTTTGCGACTCTGACAGCTGGGGCTGGCGGTGGATAATTGCCCACATGTATTGACCTTGTGCTATCTGTAACCAGGTCATACTAAACTCCCAGAAGCAACATTGGACATACTCAATATCCAAAGTGTCAAAATACAGTTAAAATGATACATGCCCATGAATGCCTTGGGAAATCATGAGAAAATCTCTAGGAAGAAAAATGGAGAGGACCTTTTAATCCAAGTACATTTTGTTCCATGACATAATCTTGGATGTGATTTTCTGCCTCCTGCAACAAATATTTGCATTCAATTTGTAAGACATGATTATTTTTGTCGGGTGTCGGAACATAACTCTAGAACCCAATGTGTTGAAAAATATCCTGAATGCTGTGATCACAGGATCTTGATTCTTGAGACAACTCAGAGTCAAATTCCAGAAGTTTGAACCAACCCAAGCTACTGAATCCTGTTGTTTAGGATTTCCTTCTTGCCTCATGTGGACTGTTATTCTGCCAGCCCTGCTGTTTGCAGAAACCCCCAGAAAATTATGTCCTAAAAAAATTAGAAAACATAAAAATGTAGAGACTCTCATTATTTGAAACTTTTACAAACTTCTCTCTAAAAGAAATTGCCCACTGCGTTAATTAGTTTTAATATAGCTAGAAAAGTAATGATTATATTTAGCCATGTTCTCCAGATACTTTGCATCATTCCAAATGATATTTTCTCTGGTTACCAAGATTCACATTTTTTCTTTAGCATTGCAATATGTGTTTGTAACAAGTTTTAATAATTAATATATTATTGTTAAAGAACAATTATATATATAAAGATAAATATAACTCTCTCTATATATAACTCTCTCTCTAAATACATACATACATATATATATATATATATATATATATATATATATATATATCTGCAAAACAAACTCAGTTCCTCCTGCCTTTTAAAGTATGAGAGACCATGACCCAGTGGGCTGGTATCTTAAAGGCCATTGGCTTAAGATGTGGAAGAGTCTCCTACAGACCTTCCCATTTTGTTTAAGTGGGAGAGTTCCAAACCAATACAAAACAATATACACTAGGAACAGATATCAAGTATAAGATTAGAATTACAATCATAATTAACAATATTGAGCAAAGAGCATATGTTAAATGTTTTAATAAACATTCTATTTTATGGAGTTAAAGTCTTGTAATGTAAATGGCTTGGTTAGTTCATAAGAGTACAGTAACTATGACTATCTAATTTTCAACAACATTGAAGACCTGAAAAGGAAGATAATATCACTTGAGCTGGCAGAAATTACAATTAAGTAGCCTCCAAAGTGAGCAATATATGACTGAAACAATTAGATACCTGAGTAATCACCCAAAGTCTCATTTTGCAACATTGAAGCAACCAACTCGGGCTAAGGCCTAGTGTAACTGACAGACTATTTTTAGAGGCAGAAAAAAATTTCAAAACCATTTTACCCCATCTTGGCAAGATTTGACAGTCATGCTTATCCATTTCTGGATACCATGTGATGTGGGAGTGTCATATCAATCTGTTGATTTCATTGATTAAGTAATAAAGAAACTGCTTGGCTGGCTCCCATAGGTTAAAACATAGGTGGGAGGAGTAAACAGAACAAAATGCTGGGAGAAAGAGGAAGTGAGCTCCGACTTGACAGCTCTCCTCTCGGAGGCAGATGCCTCTGAGAGACACCATGCTCCCATCTCCAGGGCGGACGTGAGAGCTCTGCTCTCTGAGGCACCTACGATGAAGCTCTGACCCAGGATGGACGTAGGCTAGAATCTTCCAGGTAAGACCTGTGCTCACAGATTATTAGAGATGGGTTGATCGGGATATCAGAATTAGCCAGTAAGGGCTAGAGCTAAAGGGCCAAGCAGTGTTTAAATGAATACAATTTGTGTGTTGTTATTTCGGGGGCATGAGCTAGCATGGAAGTGGCCGGGGTGCCGGGGATGCAGCCCCTCCGCTCCTTTTACTACAACCATGTAACTTGTCAGCAGTTGAGGAATTGTCAGTTCCTTGTCCAAAGCCCAGTTTTGTCAAGAAAACAAGCTCCATGTGGAGTGTCTTCAGTGCACAACATTCTCTTAGGAATAGATTGATAGTGTCAGAAGCAGTCATGTCTCATGTCAACAGAATCCTAAGTTATTTAAATGCTATGTTACACAGATGCTTGAAGTAGTTGAAGAATATTTATCTAGAAAAATTACAGTCTATATGTATCTAAAGAGCTTAATTGATCTAACTGTATGTACAACAAACATGAACAACTATTGACCTATAATATTATGAAAATATACCGTGAAAGTTGTATCAATATGCAAAATGTCCTAAACTGAGGTAGAAACATACGTATATACAATCTGACAAAATAACTTTGCATAAGTGTACAAATGTAAACAAATGTAACAGATATGATTTGATCTTGTATCAATATACAAAAACTATACCAATGTAAACTATCCATTTATAATAGCTAACATGTATTCACTATATTACCCACTATTACTATCTCCCCCTTTTTTTAAACATAGTTTTCACACCAAACATCGATCTAATACAAGTAATAATCAACAACCCATAAACAGTGTTCCCAACCCCTGTAGACAAACATCTTTTGGGGGGACAGGGGTATCATCATCTTACAGAACTGCTTCCTGCTGTCATGTGGGCAATGTTCTCTTAAAGGGATCCCGCAAAATTAAAGTGATGGTTAAGTCTCAAAATTACTGTCTAGTAAAGTTGCAAACAAATTTTGCAGTAGTTGATAGATATTTTTTTTCTTAAAAGTTCTCATTTGGAGTTTTGGCCTGAATGTCATGAGATGGTGCATGGTTTCAGCAGCTGGTACACAAAAATGAAGTCTTATATTAGCGTTGTCTGCATCATGATGTCATTTCAACTAGGTGGAGTGTTTGCTGTGGCCCCTTCTTCTTCCTGGAAATTTCAAAGATTACTGCAGGAAAAGGGTCTGTAGGAAAATCTATGTCCATCAGGAAAAACTTAATCATCATTCATATGAATATACATTCAATGAAGAATATGATATAAACAAAAAAGGCATGGAGAAAGTAAAATTTTTTCTAAAGTCTTTCTTCTGTACCATACCAGATGGCTCCTGATATGAGACAGAAACTCTGAATGTTGTCTTTAACAAGAAGCTTGGGTTTAGAGAAGTACAGAGACATTGTCCAACTCCAAAACCAGGCACACACACACACATATATATGTATATATATATACATATATGTATATATATATATATGTATATATATGTGTGTGTGTGTGTGTATAATATATGTGTGTGTATGTGTAAATATGTGCAAATAGTACCTGAATTCATAAACCATATTCTTTTTCAAGATCCTCCTTAGTGGATAGTTATTTTTTTCTTCTGTCAGCATTCAAATACCCAGGGTCTCTTGAATTTTTGATGATGTGTATTTTTTTTGCAAAGATAAGAGCAGAACACTGCCTAACCCTTATGATCTTTATTTACCACATGTATGATTGCCAACATTGTGGATGTGGTTTTATTACTCTTTTTCAGGAGATTTCTCCTTTTCAAAGTGAATCTTTATTAATTTTGCTAGTATCCAAAATTTTTCTTCTTCTGTGGAAACAAGAGCAAAACCCCTTCCCCAACATAGTACATCTCCTGCTTTCCATTGTGAGGTCAACACATACTTGAAATATACTGGTTGATGCAATTCAGAAGATTTTTCTATTTTCCAATGTCTCTCTGCTGCTGTTGTCTCTTTCTCCTCAGTGTTAAGAAAATTTAAGGTTAATAAAGCATTATTCAATCTACTTCTGGGAGTATTTTCCATCCATTTCTGTTTGGTCAGCATATGCGTTATAGTGCGATTTGAACTTTCTATAACTGCCTGACCTGTAGGATTATTTTGTATACCTCTAATGTGCTTTATATTATAACAATCAAAACACCATTTCATTTTCTTGGATACATATGCTGGTTCATTGTCTGTCTTTATTTGTGCAGGAATGCCAATGATGGCCTAACTTCTAATAAATGTGTGATTACTGAATCAGCCTTTTCTGAGGAAGTTATTCTTGAGATTTTTACATACCTGTAGTGGCGTAAACGAATGCAGACAGATTGTAATAATATATATAGCTTTAATGTCGAAAGAGACTTACAGAACCACTGTTCCAGTGGAGACCAGGAAAGCAGAAGCGACGGCTGGGACACGCTTGCCAAATTTATAGGCCGACATTAGCCCGAGGAGAACACGCCCCCTAAGGGGCGGGACTTATCCCTACATCTCCCCTTTTTGTCTAAATAAGACAGAACTAAACCAAATACAACTATATACAATAACAACAAATAATAAATATAACAAACAATATTGAAAACAAAAGCTTTGCTAAACATTCTATCTCAAGGAGTCCAAATAATGTAAAGAGTAACCACAATTATATAATCTTCAACTCCATCAAAGATCTGGGAAGGGAATAAACACTACTCAACAAACGAGATATATCCAAAATGTGCAACAATTGACAGAGACAACTGACTACCTGGGCAATCACCCAAAGTCTCGTTTGCAACGTTGAATCAACCAATTTTGGCTAAGGCCTAACATAACTGACATACCATTATTAAAGGAAAGGAACTTTTCAAAACTATCTTACCCTGTCTTGGCAGGATATGACAGTCCTGTTTTATCCATTAATGCACGCTCTGTATCTCTGTCAGTGGTTGAGGTATGGGCAATTCTTTGCCCAAAGGCCAGTTATGCCAAATAGAAAAGCTCCAGATGCAGTGTCTTTGGTGCTCAACATTCTCTCGGGAATAGAGCGGTGTTGCCAGGAGCAATTGTGTCTCACTATCACGAAACTCTGAGTTAGATTAAAGGCCATTTTCTACAGCTCTTTGAAGAGGTCGAAGATTATCTATCTATACTGAGTATAATCTCTATATATCTAGAGAACCTGATTAGTCTACTTATAAATGACAAACTTAGATGACTATTTATCTATATAATTCTCAATATCTATCTAACTTAAAGACTAAGACAATAAACAACTGTGTAACAAATGAGGATAATGACCTCCAAATATAAACACTGTAAAAATATACATTGCAATATGGTAAATATATATCAATACACAAACATTATATAAGTATCTTAATCAGAGGTAGAAATGTACACTGCAATATGGCAAATATATACAATATATATATATATATATCAATACAATATATGTCAATACATAAAAATGTTTTAAACAGACATAGAAACATGCATGCATACAATAGTCAATATAATTTAACTTTGTATCAATATACAAGAATCGATACCAATATATTTGTCTAAAAGCAGTAACTCACAATTATAAATCTATTATCCCATCATTCCCTCTTTTTTTTTTTCAAAATGATCCCTGAGCTTATAAAATTCCTCCCCCAATCTCCCAAGGATGTCCCTAAACCCAGGGGCAAAGTTTACTGGGAGAGGGGACGTCGTCCTCTAGAATTACTTCCAGCTGTCATGGGGGCGATGTTCTTTCTGGGGGATGGAAACTTACAGATCACCATCCCAAAAAACAATCCTCTCATGGCAAACAGGAAACCGAGTCTAGCTGCCTGAAAGGGAGCCAGAAGTAAGTAAGAGGGCACCTGGTATCTGCTGCTTTTCAAAGTATAAGAGACCATGCTGAGTAGGCTGGTATCATAAGGAGGGGAAGGACCTCCTACAGCGCGCGCGGACGAGCGTGCGCGTGTGTGTGTGTGTGTGTGTGTGTGTGTGTGTGTGTGTGTGTGCATGTTTAGAAAAGGACAGGTCTCCCTTGGTTATAGAAAACCATGGCATTCCGCTTGCAGTAAGACTAAGAATTTCCTTATGTGTTGAGGCTGGGCAGGTTGACCAATTATGGGAGGTAGGGTCCCCAAAGATAGAATTAGAGTCAGAGACAACTATTATTTTTTCTTATAAAAGTACCTCAAGATGACCAAGAAACACACCTCTAACATCTATGCAAAGGGTCTAGGACAGTTTTATGGAGGACCCTGGGCTGTCTGTTCAGACTTTTGCAGCCACAATGAACTCAGGTTATTTGATTCTCTAAATGATCTTGTGGTGTCCTTGTATATATTTGGAAGATCTCCTTCTAATTACCAGCTCTCCATATACCCACTTCTCAAAGCTACTGCTCCAGATATAATTTAATAAATATATATGCTCTTCCAGATACTCTGGATCCCAACCACTCAGTTGATAGTTAATTAGCTAGCTAACTATTTCAGTAAAAGAAAACCAAAAGTATTTGTGTACTGTGTATGGACATTTAAAAGCAAACGAATTCTCCTGGCAACAGAAACTTCCTTGTAATAATCTTGTTTATTCACCATGTCATTATACTTTTTTTCCCGTTTATTTATTTATTAAATATTTCTGTCTCTTCCCAGCCACAGCCTCTCATTTCCCTCCCCCTCCCCCAATCAAGTTCCCCTCCCTTGTCAGCCCATAGAGCTATCAGGGTTCCCTGCCCTGTAGGAAGTCCAAGGACCACCCACCTACTCAGCAGTAAAAAACAAGGACTTCTTGAATTTTGCATACAAATGGATGGAAATAGAAAACCATGTCATTATACTTGTGAGAACTCACACAAGATTTCTAATTTGCTCATGTAATGAAGCATTGGTTCCATGGCTATCTCCTGAATTTCAATGAGTCTTTTGTGAAAAGTAACTGTGTTCATAAAATAATATAAAAATAGTGAATACAATAGTGCATTTTCACACTATATACTCCTTCATATATGTACTCCCCTTTCTCTTGTGTTAGTAAATGAAAGAACAAGTTTATTCGAGTTTTCTGAAATTTTGTTCCTTTTCTTTGATAAAGAGATAATAAATTCCTCCTTTTACATCTGAACTTTGGCTTTATATACTGGGAAACTACATTCCACATAGTTGGCCCAGTCTCTTCCAACACAAATATCTTCCCCCACATATTAGGAAACTCATTTCTTTTTCTTCCACTTTATTCAATTTCATTTTAATCTCATCTATTTCACCCCCATGTTCACAGGCATGTGGCTTTTCTATGGTTGAATTTTCATCTGCTTCTATTTTGGCTTCATAATACATTAAATTGCTTGTTGCAGATGACCAAATTTTCTTTGTCCATTCTTATTTAGAGTATCATCTAGGCTTTTTTAAGTTTCTTACAATTACAAATAGAACTCCTATGAACACAGTGGAACAAGTGGCTTTGTGTATGATTGAACTTTCTATGTGTAAATGTCCAAGAGTGGTATTGTATTGTTGGGTCTTAAAATAGATTGTTTCCAAATATCCCAAAAAATTGTTATATTTATTTACACATGTGCTGCACAAATTGTCACTATCATAATCCCTGTGGTCGTGTCCCTCTTGTTCCACACCTTCTCCAGCATTAGCTGTCATTCATGGCGTTGATCTTATCCATTCTCACTTGTTAAAATAAAATCTGATAGTATTTTGATTTTCATTTCCCTAATGACTAAGGATGGTGAGTAGTAGTTTAAGTGCATCTTGGCCAATTAAAATTCTTCTGTTGAGAATTCTCTGTTTGACCTGTTCCCTATTTTTTATTGATTATTATTGAGCCCTACATTTTTCTCTGCTCCCCTCCCTGCCTCTCCTCTCCCATTCAACATTTTCCAGGTTCAAATGCTCACAATTTACTCAGGAGATCTTGTCTTTTTCTACTTCCCATGTAGATTCGATCTATGTATATCTCTGTTAGGGTCCTCATTGTTGTCTAATTCTCTGGGATTGTGATTTGTGGGCTGGTTTTCTTAGCTTTATGTTGTTCCCTATTTTTAATTAGATAATTTGTTGTTATTTTTAAGTCTAGTTTCTTAATTTCTTTATTCTGGAGATCAGCTCTCTGTCAGATGTGGAGTTGGTGAAATTTTTTTTTTTTACATTTTTTAGGTAGCCATTTTGTTTTACTGCCCTTTGCTTAAAGAAGGTTTTCAGTTTAATGAGTTTCCATTTATTAATTGTTTATCTCAGTGTCTGTGCTACTGCTGTTTTATTCAAGAAGTTGTCTCTTGTACCAATGTGTCCAAGGCTATGTAGATTTATGTTGAGGTCTTTAATTCACTTAAATTTGAATTTTGTGCAGGTTGATAGATATAGATCTATTTGCATTCTTCTACATACTGGTATTGCCAGACCCTTCAGTTGACGATGCTCTCTTTAATTACATAGCATAACTTTGGCTTCATTGCCAAAATCAAATGTTTGTAGGTGCTTCAGTCTGATTTTATTTTATTTTATTGACACACCTGATGGTTTTTTATGCCAATGACATTCTGTTTCTATTAGTATAACACTTAAGTAGAGCTTGAAATCAGGAACTTCCTTTATTGTTATTTTACAGCATTGTTTTAGATACCTGAGTTTTTTTGTTTATTGTAGTTCACTATTGTTCTTTCATGTCTGTAAAGAATTTTATTGGAATGTGGGTGCATATAGAATTGAATCAGCATGTTGCTATTGGTAAGATGACCATTATTACAATGTTAGTTCTACTGATACATAAGCATGTGATATCATTTTCTGATTCCTTCTCCAATTATTACATAGCAGGGTGAATGTAATTCTACACCCTATATTTTCTATGTAAAATGTTTTACAAAAGAGGCTGCAAATGTACTCTCTGCAGGGATGTGATTTAGGATTAAAGGAATGGTTGTGATATTCATCCATATTTGATCACTCTCTGAATAAAATATGCATGTGCAAGTCAATATGTCACTGCCTTTTTAATAAATATATTTTGCATGAATTCTTTAATAATAAAATGAAAATATTGTGGAATTATTCTGCATATTGCACTTCTGCATCTCTATATCTATGGAATACAGTTTTTATGATATGAGATTCATTCAAGAATGCAAAAGAAGGAAAAACCATAAAAATGAGTCAATACTTACTTCTACATATTTAGGGGATTTTGAATTATTCTTACACTATTCATGTAGAAACCAAAGACAAGTATAACAAAGATAAACTGATCTTCAGAATGAGATGACCACATATGAAAGGAATGAACTACATGAAATCACTGCCCATTGTACCAACAATGACTTGGACAAAAGGTACTCATGCCCACTTCTCCAGTGACAGTATTGACCCCACTGTGTCATCCCCAGTATTTCACAAGTCACAGGCAGATACACATCCAGGGTGTCATCATACCTAAACCAATATTGCTGAGTATGTCTGAGAGGCAGAATATCAAGTCTGGGTAGGACTGAGATGAGGAGCTAATCCTGTGGCCTGATCCACAGTCTGGGGATAGGGGGAGTAATGTGTGACATTGCAGCAAGCATTTCAAAAGGCCTTGATTGGTGTTGGCTTGTAGAACCTGCTGGACACTATGAGTGCATGATGAGTTTGTCTATTTCACCAGCAGATGCTTGGACACTGATAGCTCCTTGCAACCCCAGGAGGAACCTGATACTACTTGTTCCATTTCAATGTATGCCTAGATGTCTTGGAGCTCATTAGTGCTCCTTCCTGACTTGTTCCTTATACTCCAAGACAATGACACCTCCCTGTATTTTGAAAAGCCTAACTATATGCGGAATTTGTGTGTGTTTGTATATGCGTATTGTGAGGAGGTGTCTGTGACCCTTCAAATCCTGAGAGTGAGGGTACCATGGCAGGGCATATGGATTTGCCTGTCTCATTGTTTCCAGGTGATTCCAGTGCTGATGCCTGGGATCTCTTAAAGCTTTGCACAAGGCCAACATTGACTCAAACTCACTGTGTAGGTCCCTCATTGTTTTTGTCACAAATGAGTTTCTTACTCCCTATTTTCAATCAGTTTATGGCAAGAGAGAATCATTCCTCACCTTAGATTCTTGTTCTGTCTGGTGATGAATGGAAGAAATCTGTATACCTTAAACAGAAGCCGACATGACCTTATCTGAGCCCGGTCAGATAAGGTCCATGGCAACCTCAGAAGCACATTGAATGAAGAAGTGGGAGTCTGCTTCTAATCTGATATGTGGGTGCACAGCACTGCTTCCCACCATGCTTCTGTACTCATTCCACCTCACTCTGTCACTGCAGAGGCTCCCAATGTGTGCCCATACCTGACTGTGAGCCTACTGTATGCTCAAAGAGCCCAGGTCACAGGCCGGGTTTTCCACTTCTCAGTTATGTCAGATTCTTCATTGATGTACTCATGTAAATCCACTATTGTGGTTTATTTGTTTTTTTTTTAAGGAGATTTAAGGTATTTCTCATTATTTTCCTTTTGAAAATAAGAAGTTGTAGACCCATGAAAAGCAGCATCAATGTATTATTGGAAAGTCACTTAGTATTGTGAAGTCAGATAGGGAAGGCTAGCCCTATCTAGGCATTGTCTAGGTCAATATGAATGTCTTAAGAAGAAATGAAATAGAAACTTCTCATAACCCTGCAAAGTGATTATCCTATATTTTAAACTGTCCTCAAATGAGTATTGCAGGTAAAGTTGATTTAAGATTATCATCATATTGCTTTCATTTCCCCCACACTAGAATTTCATGTGGGGCCACCAAGAACAGTGAGGACAGATCTAGGGATGAATGCTGGCTTACCTAAATGCTAGGCAATCAACTTGTCATCTGAGCTATGTCTACAGATGTTTTCCTTTGTGTGAAAATTTTTAGCAGCTAGGAGTATCTTTTTTTCTGAGTGTACCCCCAATCCAAATTCCACATTGTAACCAGCCCTACTGGATCTTTTTGGGTGTGCTTTCAAATACCTGTACTTGAGGCAAGTGGTCTTTTCCCCAGTCATATTATGTAATTTCTCAGTAGTGTTTTATTTCTCATCATGGTGAACAGGAAGATTCTCAGGAAGGAATGAAACATCCTTGAGCAACATTTCAAGAAAGAACACTCAGTTTCCCACATGGAAAATACTAAGCGGTATTCAATCAAGCAGAAATTTATCTCTTGCTTTGGAATGAGGATGTGCAGAAAGCTTCCCATGTATCCCAAAAATGACTCTTGATAATGGCAGCATGACTTCCGGTGAGTTGTGAAGAGACCTAGTTAGCCGAGAGGCCATGGTAGTTCTCAATAACATCAGCATTCCCTTTCCTGGACATTCGGTTGTATCCTGGAGATCGCTGACATCATCTGTGAAGGCACCAGTGCTGTAGCAACACCAACTACTATTGGGGTGTTCATTCAGTGCCTTTACAGTTCACTCATGGCAGACATGTTGCTGAGACAGAGCAGACTACTTGGCAGAGAGAATGGGGAGCTTAAAGATATAAAAGTGAGAGAAAAAAAAGCTGATCTTTATTCTTAGTGTGAAACACTGAGATGCAAGTGATTCTGGGATGTAGTGAGTGTTTGTCAGGGGATGATGGTCTTCCTAGAGGAGAAAGGCAGGAGCTAGGCCTTCCATTTGTGGGGTATCAGTAGCTAGAGTCTCTGGAAATATTCTGGACTTGCCTGATTTCCCTGTACAGTATAATTACTCTGACCACAACTCCCTGGCAGTGTCTCTCAATGTTCCAAGTGAAGTTCTCTATCTAAGCTTTGGGACTGATTCAGAAGCCTGTTCTCTCTGTCAACAGAAAATGTTAAAATCACAGACCTTGGTTACTAACTGGTACTTTGAGGGATGACTGTTGGCCCACAATTTTCCTACCTTCAGTGTTTCTGTGCTATTGAATGACCTGGAGAAAACCAATTACAGAATAGCAGAAAAGCAAAGTATCAGGGAATGGTAAAAAGTGATGTTGCCTGGGATTCAGACCCCCAGACAGTTTAATACATAGCATTGCTTCAATTAATTAGAAGAGGAAGGGACCTGACTTAGAAAATATAAATTATTTAAGAGTATAAGCATTGTAAAGTATAATAAATCTAAACAAGGAGCCTTGCAAGAATAATGGATGGAGAAGACAACAACCTTTCCTGAATTGGAGATAAAGTACAGAAAGTATACAAAAAGACAAGCAATATGAACAATTTTTAAAAACACACAATAAAGAACACTAAGAAAATGTGTGACACCATGAAAAAAACAAATTGATAGAGTATAGGCATACATGAAAGAGAAGAAAGTCAGGTCAATGGAATAGTCTGAATCTTAATAAGATAGTAGAATAAATAAATCTTCCAAAACTTAGGAATGACAGGGTCATCAAGAGACTCAAAGCACACAGAACAAAAACAGATGATTTCAGAAAAGACACTTGTATTGAAAAAATTAAAGTACAGTAGTTGACATTTGAGTTTCCATTAGTTTATAGGCTTTCTGGGGGTGGTATTGTTGCTAGATTCCAACTTTACTTCATGGTGGTCTGATAAGACACAGGTGGTTACTCCAATTTTTTGTATCTGTGGATGTTTGTTTTGTTACTAAGTATGTGATAAATTTTTGACCAGGTTCCATGAGGTGCTGAGAAGAAGGCATATTCTTTCTTGTTTGGGTGGAATGTTCTATAGATGTCTGTTAAGTCCTTTGATTCATTACATCGGTTATTTCTCTTATTTCTGTCTGATTGTTCTGTCCATTAGTGAGAGTGGAGTGTTGAATTGAAGTCTACTATAAGTGTGTGGGGTTTGATATGCAGTTTAAATTTTAGTAATTTTTTTTACATATGTGAATGCTCTTGTATTAGGGGCATAGATGTTCAGGATTAAGACTGCATCTTGATGGATTGTTCCTGTTATGATTATAAAGTGTCCTTTTCCATCTCTTCTCACTTATTATAGTTTGAAATCAATTTTGTTAGATATTAGGATAGCAACACATGCTTGTTTCTTAGGTCCATTTGATTAGAAAAAGTTTTTCCAACCCTTTACTCTGAGGTAGTGTCTATCTTTGAGGTTAAGTTTCTTCTAAACAGCAGAATGCTGGATCCTGATTTCATATCCATTTTCTTAACCTGTGCCTTTTTATAGGTGAATTGAGTCCATTGATATTAAGTTGTATTAATGACCGGTGGTTGTTAACTCCAGTTATTTTTTGGTGGTAGTGTTTGTGTATTTCCCTTCTTTGGGTTGTGTTGATGGAGTATTATCAGATGTCTGTGCTATTATGGGTTTTGTTGGCTTCCTTGGGTTGTGGTTTTCCTTCTAGTACTTTCTGTAAGACTGGGTTTGTGGCTATGTACTGTTTAAATCTGTTTTTGTCATGGAATATCTTGTTTTCTCCACTGATGGTGAAAGAAAGCTTTGCTGGGTATTGTACTCTGGGCTTCATCCATGGTCTCTTAGTGTCTGCAGCACATCTATCCAAGTCCTTCTGGCTTTCATGGTTTCCATTGAGAAGTCAGGTGTAATTCTGATAGGTTTACTTTTATATGTTACTTGACCTTTTTCCTTTTCAGCTCTTAATATTCTTTCTTTATTTTGTATGGGTTTTTTGTTTTGATTATTATATGGCAAGGGGATTATTATATGATCCAATCTATTTGGTGTTCTTTAAGCTTCTTGTACCTTAATAGGAATATCTTTCTTAAGGTTGGGAAAGTTTTCTTCTATAATTTTGTTGAATATATTTTCTGGGCATTTGAGCTGGAGTTCTTCTCTTTCTTCTACCCCTATTATTCTTAGGTTTGATCATTTCTTGGTGTCCCAGATTTCCTGGATGTTTTGTGTTAAGAATTTGTTGGATTTGATGTTTTATTTGATCAATGAATCTATTTCCTTATAATATCTTCAGCACTTGAAATTCTTTTTTTCTATCTTTTGTATTCTGTTGGTTATGCTTGTCTCTGTAGTTCCTGTTAGTTTACCCAGATTTTCCATATCCAGCCATTCCTCTGTTTGTGTTTATTTTATTACTTCCATTTTTGTCTTCAAGTCTTGAACTGTTTCCTTTACTTGTTCAATTGCTTTTTCTTGGTTTTCTTGGGTATCTTTGAGGGATTTATTAATTTCTTCTAACTTTTTGTTTGTCTTTTCTACCTTTTCTTTAAGGGAGTTTTTCACTTCCTGTTTAAAGGTTTCTATAATTTTCATGATGTTACATTTAATGTTGATTTCTTCCACTTCTTCTGGGTTAGAATGTTCAAGTCTTTCTGTTGCATGTTCACTGGATTTTGCTGTTACCATTTTGCTTTCAGGATTTTGGAAGAATTCTTGCATTGGCGCCTGCCCATGTCTTCTTTCAAATGAGGCCAGCAGAGTCTTGACATCTTGGTCCAAACTTGCTGTGGCTGACTGTGTATTTGGGAGTTTCTTGGTTTTCCCCCTCTTAAATCCCCTCAGTTCTGGAGCAGGCTCTCAGATCCCCTCCACCCTGAAGCATGCTGTGTTTGGGGATCTAAGGACCTAGCAGATGAAAATGACAGCTTGGGGGCAGGGTAGAATGGGGTAAAGAAAGCCAGCAGCAGGGAACACACCCTGCTGAATGGCCAGAGAAGCTTAGGGAATTGGACGGGGACTGGATTCAGTCCTCCAGGACTGTCCAAGAGACTGGCACTTCACATTCTCCAGCCATGTTGCCACTTACTCACCTCTCAGTATCTCCTCAGCATGGGATCAGGATCTCTTGCAGGGTTCTAAGGACCTCACAGACTAAAAGGCAGACTTCGGGGCAGTGTGGGATGGTAGAAAGAAGTCCCAGTGTCAGGAACACACCCTGTTGGCTGTCTGGACCCCTCAGCCCTAAAGCAGGCTGTGTTGGGGGATCCAAAGACCTCCCAGATGAAAAGACAAGCTAGGTTAATATCTTTAAAGAGACATAGTACAGACAGTCAATGATTAAAAGGAGTAAAGATAAATAAGCCACTTAAAGATGGAAAATACACAGAGAGTCTGGATTGTGCATATTATTGTGTTTTCTTTAAAATTTTGACTGTGAAGCAGCTAAGTACAAAGAGACATTTCATTGTATGGGCTGCTAAGGTAAACCAGCATGTATATTATATAGGTATATGACTTCAGAATTTGAGTCTAAGGATATTGTGCTTTGGAAAAGAGGTTCTTCTTTTGTTTTCACAGAAGATGAGAACCTGTGAATTGCCTCAAGATCAATGTGGTTTGATAGACCATGTGCCCCTGAAAGGTCACCATAAACACCCACAAAAATTAATTTGCCTAACTGTTGACTGGGATGAACCTAGCACACAGGATACACCATGAAAGACCTGATTAACAATGCCCCCAAACAGCAGAAAGCAGTATGTACAAGTCTACAACCATATTTCCATTTATTGCCTAATAATGTTCTTTTACATTTAAAAGAGGATATGATATAGATATGAATAATTTGCATTGGTAAGGATCTTGGTTTATTGATACAAGTTTAGGATCAATATTGATATATGTATATGTATTTCTGATCTTGATTAAGGTAATGTGATTGTGTAGTTCATTTTAAAAATATAATGTATAATTAATAAATATATGTTAATAGATTATCATCTATAATAGTCAAGTTTGTAGTCATGTTAGATTTTCTAGATGTACAGAAAAGTATTTCAGATGGATAGGTATTCTTCAAATCTTTTAGAGACCTTCAAAATATGGCATTTAAAATGTTTAATAATTTAAGACTTTTCATGACAATGAGACACATCTGCTCCTGGAAGCACCAATCTACTTCAAGAGGAAGATGGGCATCGAAGAGTCTCCTTAAGGAATTGGTAAGCTATTTCGGCAAGAAACTGTTCTTGCCTGGATTATTATATAAACTGGACATGCAGTACCCATAGAACAATGACTGCTAAACTTGCCTAAAGGTGAGACTATCCTTCGGGGTTCCTGCTTCATGAAAAAGTCTGCAAGACATTCTACAGGAGACAGAAGAAAGTGACTAAACTGTCTTTGAAATTTCCTGCTTCGTAAAAATGTCTGCTGGATATTAGGGGCCTGAAGGCCAAAGATGGATGGCCCAATGGTACAGAATGACTTTGGGTGACTGTTCAGGCAGTGAGAGGTCTCTGTCAATTCTATAGTTTTGGAAGTTGTTTATAATGCACTTCCTGTTTACTTAGGTAAAATTATATCCTTCTCCAGTCTTTGATGGAATTAAAAATAGATAGTTATTACTATAGTTTTTCTTAGTTATTATGAAAGATAAAATAAATATAAATATTGTAACTGTAATTCTTGCTAGAAGTTTACTATATTAAAGCCTTCCTTTTTGTTAAAACAGAAAATGGGAAATGTTGTAGGAGGCCCTTCTTTCTATGTGTTGCTTGTATTGGTTAATGAATAAAGAAACTGCCTTGGCCTAATAAGGCAGAACTTAAGTAGGTGGAGAAAACTGAATTCTGGGAGGAAGAAAGCAGAGTGAGGAGACACCATGGACCAGCCACTAGTGATAGATGTGCTGGGACTTTGCTGGTAATTCACAACTTCGTGATGATATACAGATTAATAGAAATTGGTTAAATTCATTACCTCCATTAATTCTCTTATTTCTGTTAGGTTTCCATCTGATTTACCTGTCCATTGGTGAGAGAGGAGTGTTGAAGTCTCCTACTAGTAGTGTGTGTGGTTTGGTGTCTGCCTTGAATTCTAGTAATGTCTCTTTTACATAAGTGGGTGCTTTTTATATTAGGGGCATAGATATTCAGGATTGAGACTTCATATGATGAATTGTTCCTGTTATGAGTATAAAATGTCCCTCTCCATCTCTTCTGATTGATTTTAGTTTGAAGTCAATTTTGTTAGAAATTAGTATGGTCACACCCACTTGTTTCTTAGGTCCATTTGCTTGAAAAACCTTTTCCCAACCCTTTACTCTGAGTATATGTCTGTCTTTGTGGTTGAGGTGTGTTTCTTATAAACAGCAGAATGTTGGATCCTTTTTTAGTATCCAATCTCTTAGTCTGTGCCTTTTTATAGGTGAATTGAGTCCAGTGATATTAATGACCAGTGGTTGTTTACTCTGGTTATTTTTTTTTGGTAGTAGAGTTTGTGTGTTTCCCTTCTTTGAGTTGTGCTGGTGAAGGGTCGCTAGATGTCTGAGTTGTTGTGGGCATTGTTGGATTCCTTGGGTTGTGGTTTTCCTTCTATTACTTTCTGTAAGGCTCGATTTGTGGCTATGTATTGTTTAAATTTGTTTTTATCCTGCAATATTTTGTTTTCTCCATTGATAAGTGAATGAAAGCTTGGCTGGATATAGTAGTCTGGGCTTGCATCCATGGTTTCTTAGTCTCTACAGTACATCTATCCAGAACCTTCTGGCTTTCATGGCTTCCATAGAGAAGTCAGGTGTAATTAATGATCCTAGAGAAGCTAAATAAAAAGGTGAACACAAAGAAAAACATGTAGTTATCCTCCTGGACATTGGAAGTATACAAGATTGCCAGGCAAAAATTGAGATCTTGGGGTGGGGGTGGGGTGGGGGTAAAGGGAGATGGGGAGAGAGAAGTGAGAAGGGGAGGATGAGGAGAGCTGGGAGAACGGGACAGTTGGGATGGAGGAAGAGTGGATATGGGAGCAGGGAAGTATATATCTTAATAAAGGGAGCCATTTTAGGGCTGGCAAGAGACTGGACTCTAGAGGGATTCCCAGGTGTCCAAGGAGATGTTCCCAGCTTTTTCCTTGAGCAGCTGAGCTGAACTGGCCCTATACTATAGCCACACTGATGAATATCTTGCATATCACCATAGAACCTTCATCTGGCAATGGATGGAGATAAAGAAAGAGACCTACATTGGAGCTTTGGACTCAGCTCCCAAGGTCCAAATGAGGAACAGAAGGAGAGAGACCATGAGCAAGGAAGTCAGGACCATGAGCAGTGCACCCACCCACTGTGATGGTGGGGCTGATCTAATGGGAACTCACCAAGGCCAGGTGATCTGGGACTGATGGAGCATGTGATCAAACCAGACTCTCTGAATGTGGCTGACAAGGAGGGCTGACTGAGAAGCCAAAAACAATGGGACTGGGTTTTGATCCTACTGCAGGTACTGGCTTTGTGGGAACCTAGTCTGTTTGAATGCTCACCTTCCTAGACCTGGAGGGGGGGAGGACCTTGGACTTCCCACAGGGCAGGGAAACCTGACTGCTCTTTGGACTGGAGTGGGAGGGGGAGGGGAAATGGGAGATGGGGAGGAGGTGAAAATTTTTAAGAAGAAGAAGAAGAAGGAGGAGGAGGAGGAGGAGGAGGAGGAGGAGGAGGAGGAGGAGGAGGAGGAGGAGGAGGAGGAAAAAAAGAATTGGGTTAAATTAATATGTAAGAACTAGCCAATATGAAGTTATAGCTAATGGTCCAAGCAGTGATTTAATTAATACAGTTTCTGTGTGTTTATTTCGAGGCTAAGCTATCTGGGCAGCCAAGATAAACAAGCAGACACTCATTGCAACATGAAGGGACATAAGGAAAACTCTAAGTGGCACATCTACCATAGTTTTGCTGATAGGAAAAGGTACTCATTAATGTAATAGGGGGAATTTTTTTTAGCAGCGTGGATGTGAAAAACAACAAAAGCAGGGCACAAGAGCAGAAAATAGGGGGCAGGAATAAATACATTTATACATAGGAGAACATCTCATAAAAACACATTACTGTTTACTGTTAATGTACTGTGATAAAGTTATTGATGAACATTAAAATAAGATGAAAAACTAGACTTTGAAGAAAAAAGTGGTAACAAAATATTTAAAAGTAGATGAAATGACCTTACATATCATTGGACAGCTCTGGCATCAAGATGCTATCTAACCAATTATTATGTACTGTGTCTATACTCTCCAGTCTACATAGCTCATATTTGGCCCTTTAGCCCTTGATTGCAATGTGAAGCATTAAATATTGCATTTTCTGAAAAGTACTATTGCAGTTGTTTCCTTAACCTCTGATATAATGTTTTTATGTTTCAAAACTTCACAATTTTAATATCATTCCTTTTACTGTAATTCTGGTCCAGAGTCAATGCCCAGAAGAGGGGGGGGTTACATGTCATAGCTTAGAAGCTGCAATTCTTATATTTGTAAGTGACTATGCTGTCAAAAATGTTTCTAAATATGTAGATAGATATATGATAGATAGAGAGACTCAATTTTCTTTGAGAAGTTTCTTTTTGCAATGGGAAGCAGTGAATGTAATGACCCATAACTGATTACAGTACTGAAAGAAAGAGTCTGAGTGCTCTGCCCTAAATGGAACATATTTATCATCACCCACCCCTAAACACAACAGCAAGGCTCAGGGAAAATTTGAGTGAAGATGGAACAATATAAGAGTCAAAGAATAGGGGATTGTTGGTCTGCTTTGAAATGTGCTTTGGTAGTGCTATTTCCTGGATATGATATGCTATCAGAATCATGAGTTTACAGGAGCTATTGCTTTGTACATAAGTATATCACATAATCAAGAGAACAAAATTCCTGGCATATATGGGGTAGATTTCTGAAGATTGCAACATTGTCTTTGACCCACTAATAAAAACTGAAGAAGCTAAGAAGGTCAAACACACTGTTATTCTCTTTAAAGATACAGGAGTGGGGGGAGATGGCTAGTCCCATGAAGAGCGATGGTCCCCTAAGGTGCAGCAACAGGCCACAAAAGGCCATGGGGTCTGCTCAGGTCTCCATAGGGCACCTTAGAAGGGTAGTGGTAGGTGGGAGACTGTGGCAGGTGAAAGACAGACAGATATGCCTTGCAGAGGGAGAGTGAGCTTGCTTATAGTATTTATTTAAACTAGAATGACTGTGACAGATATTTTTGCATAATAAAAGGTATCTTTAGGACTATGAAAGGCAGTGTGAAAGAAAATTTTGATAACTTATATTTGTCCTTACAACTTTATAATTTACAGGTGCGCACTTTAATAACTTGTATTTGTATCTTACTGAAATTTGTTTGGTGAGACTGTCCTTTTAAACTGACAGAACTTGTCAGCTGTCAAACTTCATTGGAGATCTTTGATAAGAATAAAATTTTACTTGAGTTTTGATTTACAAAGACAGAGAACTTACTTGGTTGGCAACCAGAGTTATTCCTCAGGGTTGTCCTTGTTCGTTGAGTGTTGTATTTGCCTTTTGCAGGGTCTGCCAGGCTCTAGAAGATCCCGTGTGTTAGAAATCTGTAGGAAGACATGCCTTCTTGACCTGAGCAGCTCGGCTGTCAATTCTAGTGATTCTGTTCACTGTCTAGAGATCTTCAGTTTAGATGAAAGGCTCAGTGCTTGGCAGTTGATGAAGCAAATTGCAGATAGATGTTGTTCTGTGCCTAACTGCCTTCTGTTTCCTTTGGAGATAGTAGGGTGCTGCTACTAGGAGACAACCTGTCTCTTTTCATTATGAAAAGTCTTTCAATAATTAAAAATTGAAATGCCATATCCCCAGATCTCTGAGCAGTTGAGGGCTAGTTGTTGGATATTGATAAGTTATAACTACAGCATAGAATCTTCCTGGCGAGCTGGCTCAAAGCTTGACTGTACTAACTCTCACCTTAACAGGTAAGATTTATACTTGCAAAAGATAGTGAAGAAAAAGCTGCTTGCAATAGAAGCTTAATGGTAGAACTGACAATAGTAGAGAACAGCTTAATATCTTTTAAAGCATGGTTGGATGAAATATATTGTATTTTTGTGTATTTTGTATAAAGTATGTATTGTATTTTTGTAAGAGATTTAAGAGTATATACCAATTTAGAAAAATGAGACTTAATTGTTTTCTTAGTCTGGAATGAGATACAATGAACAGACAAAAAGTTTAACAGTAAGCATATGTGCATTCTCTCCCAGTTGAATTTAAGTTTTATACACATATACTGAGTAAAATCTAACTTATCACATATATGCACATACACACAAACACACACACACACACACACATTAAACAGGAGTTGGGGGAAGTGGATGCTCTTGGTGGGCCCTACCAAAGTCATGCTACTGCACAAAACACACATATAATAGATTCAGTAAGAGGAATTTAGAGACAGAAACATAAGTAAACCATGAAAGTAGGCAGGGAATACCTCAGTAAAAATGGCAGGACTTGGTCACCTGACCTGGCCCTAAGTGAAGATGGTGGTGAGGTCACCTGATCTTAGTCAAAACGACTGTGGTCGTGTGTTGTATGAAGAATCCATTTTTTTTTGAACCATGGGAGTTTTAAATATAATGACAAGAGAGACTTATATGCTGTGTAGAACATACATTTAAACAGAATTACATTTGTGTGGTTATACTATTCATACATTTTTTCATACAGGAAGTAGAGAGAAAAAGAATGTTTACAGGTGGGTGGGGAAGAGACTGCCCAGCTAAAGGAAAAGCAGATAGGTGTGAGATGCCAGTGGCTGGACACCTGCAGTCCTGGTTGCTGGTAGCCGGTAGTTTTTGAGGTTTTGTTTCCCATGGCTGAAACCATGACAACAGCAGAAATAGTGAAAACCCCATGGCTGGTAGGTGAATGTCTCCACTCTAGGGAGGGAGTTGATAATAAAACCTTGACAGGCTTTCTGTCAACTTGGAAGTCAGAGGATAGAGGCTGCCCCAGGCAGTCTATGACAGCAAGAACCACTTACAAGAGATCCAAAAGGAAAAAAAAAAGACAATCCCCCCCAAATAGCAGCATCTCAGTGACACTGAGCCCCAGAAATGAATGGGCTGCTAAGTGAGTGGAGTGCTAGCAAGTATCTGAGGGGCACCAGGCCCCCCAAATGAAATGTTTTAGCTTATGGGAAGTAGCCAGAGGTGCATGTGAGCAAAAAATGACTTGAAAAAGGGGAACCTTACCATTTGAAGGTGTTGGAAAGTGGTCTGAGTCCAGGGTCCTCATGTATCCTCAGCTGGCCTACCCACAGGCAGAAGGGAATGTGGAGAGAGACTGGCTGAGTCATGCACAAACACACGGCTTATCTCTTCAATGGAATGAGGTGCTTAAATAATGGGGGAAATAAAGTTTACAACTTGATAATCCTTTGCTCAGTGTTTATTTATCTGAGACCCTTTTCACCTAAACTCCTGCTTCTAGTTCATAAAACTCATCCTAGTGAAAGGTTTCCTTTATTCTTTATGGCAGCCTGTGTGACTTCTATGTTTTCTTGTGGTAATGCTAATCAACACACCCACAGACATTATGTTTACCTCGGACCTTCTTCCTAGACTCTTATCTTGACCATTACTAAAGACAGCACAATCCCATCATAGGAAGAAGTCATGTGTACTTTATAAAGACTTCAATGTAAACATGTCCTAGGCTTTGTTGTACTAACTGGTCTGTATTGACTGCTAGAAGAAAACTTTTTGTCAAAATTTTGCTATGCTAAATTATGGTTCTAATAAAATGATCTGGTCAGATTCAAGAAGTCTTGACCCAGAAACAGTGCCCATATTGGGCCGATGAGTGGTAGTTTGCTCTTGCTTCACCCTAATCATTTTTCTTTGGCTGATGTAAAGCCTGCAGGCATCCTTCACAGATTATCTCTAGTCCCATCCCTCATATCCATAGAGATTAAAGAATTTATTATTCTGTAGGGTTAATCCAGCCCCTTTAGGGGGCGGGTTTGCCTCGGGCGAATGCATATGGATAAATTGGGCGCGCGGGAGGCAGCTCGTCCCTTTTCCTGCCTCCTGTGAACCGGCTACGTGGGAACCTTGGTCCTGTAAGTTTATTTAAACATTAAAGCTGTATATATTCTTTAATATCTGCCTTGCATTTATTTACGCCGATACATTATTCAATGACAAAGAGTTGAAGAAGAAATCAAGAATGCTTTTTGGTAAGTTTTTTGAAAATTCTCATATTAGGTTTCACCTCTGATACAGTAAATCAGATCAAACTGAGTTAAAAAAAAAAAAAAGACCAGGGTAATAAGCCAAGCCCTCTTGGATGACTTTTCTGTCCCACCCCCAGAGGTGAGGCAGTAAGAGGGGGGAGATTTACATACCTATAGTGGGAGGTTATATCTGAAACCTGCTTATGCTTTCCTATGAAGGCAAACTGGTCTGTATATGGAAGCAGGTCAGGACTGTCTCTCATGAAGGTATAGGAATGGATGGCATTGGTATCTTTACAATTCTCCTTCCAGATATTGCACAGGAAGAATGGAGAGAAATTTAGGTAAGACTTAATCAGATGTTCTCCATCTAAATAGTTTTCAAATCTACATAAAGAATGTTCCCCTTTCTGCAAATGATAATTGCATAGAGATACTACCAATTAAAATGTATGTTTCAAATGGAGATATATATATATATATATATATATACCTTTATTTTTATTGGCATTGACCTAGGTGCCCTATCCCTGTACCTCTTCCACTTGGGAGTTACATTAGCCTGTTAACAAAGGGCATCTTTCTTTATTAAATTGTTTAACAACAACAAAAGTGGCCCCAATTCCTATTAAGAAAGGGTCCCCAATCTCTATTGAGAAAGGGTCCTGATATGTGGAAACCTTTGGTAACTCTCTAGGAATGTCCTATGTGATGCTCTGCAAGAGCAAAGGTAACATTGTAAAGACCTCCCAGCCTGCAGCAAGTATGACATGACTGCAGTCGTTTGTTTTTAAATCCCCAGCCTCCTTACTCTTTCCCAGGCAGGAGCCTATTTTACATACTTACTGTACTCTTAACTCACTTAATAAAGGTATATGATTTGTAACCTTCCTCTATGAACTATTTCAGAAAAACAAGTAATACAACATACCTAAATAAAGATATAACCAAAGTAATTGACTAACCACTTAAAGTTGTTCTAGGCTTTATAAAACTATGCTTCAGAATGAAGAGAGGATTTGTTACTATGCTGTTACTGTATATTTACACAATACGATAGATTCATTGATATAGCAAGTCTGTGTTCAAACTACTTTTCAGTAGTATTATTTTGTGAGAGTTGCATAATTTTAAAGTATTTTCGGTGGCTGGAGAGAAGGTTCAGTGGTTAAGAGCACAGACTGATCTTACAGTAGATTCAAGTTCATCACTTGCACTTAAGTAGGGTGACTTTAATTTCAGTTCTTGGAAATCCAGCAGATGGTCTCTCTCTCTGTCTCTGTCTCTGTCTCTGTCTCTCTCTCTCTCTCTCTCTGTGTCTCTCTCTGTGTCTCTCTCTCTCTCTGTGTCTCTCTGTCTCTCTCTCTCTGTGTCTCTCTCTCTCTGTCTCTCTCTCGCTCTGTGTGTGTGTGTCCCTCTGTCTGTCTCTCTCTCTCTTCAGCAGATGGCCTTTCTCTCTCTGTTTCCTCTGTCTCTGTCTCTGTGTGTGTGTGTTTATGTGTGTGTCTGTGTGTTTTTCCACATGCACACATAATTTACAACAAAAATAAATTAAAAAGCAAAAAAAGTATCTAATTTTTTTAAGGAATCTTTAATTAGGGAATGGAAACTTATACTGAAGATATTGGAAGTAAATATCCAAAGTCCAGCAGAGGGCACTGTGTTCTTCTCAGAAACTGACAAGACCTGAAGTTAACTACTAACTGGAATTTCATCTCCTGCGCCAAGTTCACACCCAGAATTAGAGGTTACAGCACAGCAGGTGTTTCCTCAGAGCTGCCCCACCCTACTGAGTAGTAGAATCATGTTCTGGGATGAAGAGATGTAATTTATTGGTGATGGTGATAGTAAAAGACTCATACTGCAGCAAGTCACCATTTCCCCAATACCCAGAAAACCCATCTTTCCTCCTTCTCTGTCAAGTTTTCTGGAGATTAAAAAAGGCTGCCTTTGGAATAACCTCTCTCATCCCTTGCCTCATTCTTAAACCTAATAGCTATTTCTTTCAGATCTCCTCCCCAAGCTGTGGTGAAGCTAAGGAATGAGGGTCTCTAGCAGTTACTGTTTGTCTCTTTCCACACTGGTTCCAGGAGTAGCCTGACCAAGCCTCTAGGCTCTGATTCATCTAACAATTAACAGGTATTCACACTCTCCTGTCACTTTTTACCTTAAACATAATCTTGTTCTGGTGTTTTAGGGGTTACAAGACCGAAGACATTGTTGAAGGCTACTGCATGCTATGCTACAGTGGTGCTCAGCACAGTGAGACACAGATGGAGAACCACACAAATGCACATTTACATGAACCTGAGGATAAGCCCTGTCCTGTAATAGAGGAGTTCCATGACCAGAAACTGTTGCCTGTTTAGTCCAGTGGGGTCACACAAAGATGAGAATACCACCAAGTCTAATAAACCAGAAGTAAACTTTATTCCAGAAACCAGATCCCAGGAAAAACAGAAGCAAACTTAAAAATAAAAAATAAAAAATACCACAGGGCACAGAAGCTAGCTGAGACCATAGCCAGCAATGGTGTTTGTTAGACTGTGGCCAAAGGCTAATTTCTGAACCCACCTTTTATAGTTAAGGCACCAAGCATTAGGTCTGAACAAAGGAAGTTTTACATTCTTGCCCTGACCCCTGGGTCAGTCACAGTCAACATAGACCGGAAGGAAGGGAGTGGGATCTAACATCAATGGGTAACTAGGCAGCTATCATGAAATATGCTTCAGGGTAGATTACAGTGAAAGTCACTAATTGCAAGAAAACAGGTGTTTTTAGCAATTAGAAAAGGGACTGCTAGTCATATCAGAGGGTTGAAAAATCAGAATAATTGGTTCTTAGGCTGGGAACTTTGAAGATAGCAGAAAACCTTTCATACTATCTCAAGGTAAAACAGACTGCTATACTTTATAACCTCCTTTATCAGAGCTCATTGGTTAAACTAGGTGTTTGCACCACTGTAGTTCTTTCTCCTCGTACCTCCAGGCAGTGTATACTGAAGCCCCATGCCTCCCCTTTGATGGTGCCAGTTTTCCATAACAGAGACAGTGCCTAACCCAGAGGTCACATATCTCTGCCTCCTAAAGGTTAACTGAGTTCATATCTGTTGTTCATCAAGGATGGCCAGGATACTACTCTGAGTTTGCCGAGAGAAGCTCAGGCTTTGTAAATAGAACAGCCAGTTGTAAAATGAAATGACCTAGGCTGATGGAGGCTTCTTAAGCATCTGAGAAAATAACTCACTGTGAATGATTGACCCTTGATCTACTGAGAAATCTGCTGACAGTCTGTTCTCATTTCCCTAGACTTATAACTTTATATTTCTTTATTTCTACATTCTTATTTTTGGAATCTACATTTTTATTTTCTTATTCTTGGACTCTTCATTGCCCTTCTAATTTTATCTCTCCACAGAGAAGGTGAAGGGAAGCATCTTCTTTCATTTGTGTCCTAGTTAGAGTAAAAAAGTGGAGATATTCATCAACTGTTGCCATAGAGACTAAAAGCATAAACCAAAAGTAAAGTATTTTATTCCTTCCATATGTATTTACTTGTAAGACTAGAGTCAACAAGGCTCCAGAGAGAAATATTCTCTGTGATGTTCTTTCTACAAGTAGATCAAAGTGGAATAACAGTCCATTCATATTTTATAACTATTGGTATATTATTTTTCATTAGAAGAAAATGAAATTCAGTCTATAGATTTTAAAAGCTATGAAATTATATCTATTATAATTTAAATATACTAATATTTAAAAATGTAATATAATAATTGTTATATTGATGTATATCACATAATAATTGATACATTATTATGTGATACATGATTACTATATTCTATTATAGTAACTATATATGTATATATATATGAAATAGTTTCTTCTCTGCCTTTAGGTTAACAGATTTGCCCTAGGGGAAGTATGGTGATGTGACAAATCTGAGTACCACGGTGTATAATCTTATTATAAAATTCTAAATGCTATTGCAGATGTGTTTAGTCAGATGAGCTCATGCTGAAGCACAGTGAGTCCCCTAGACCTTTATAGGGTGCCTCTGAGCACACAGAAAAGTAGCATTGGATTGACATGAAGACTAATGTGCACATAGGGTTTGTAGTTCCTGACCGATGTTCGCCTAAGATTGTTCAGAAACAACAGGAACAAGAAGGGAAGAAAGAGATGCAGTAGGGTGCTTAGCTCAGTGTGTGATTTTGCAAGTCTATCCTTGAGAAATCAGTATGAGACAAGACAAGTCACTTAAATTATCCCTGTGTTTGTAAGTTGGTATGTTGTTATTGCCATCTCAAGGAACTAACAAACTGGGTACCAATTTGTAAAGTATTTCTGAATTTGTGCACATTTCTTTAATCTTGATTCACTTTTTGTTTCTAAGAATAGGCACATTGGCTCATATTTTTTTCTTTATGAGTGCAACTAATCTCCAGTGTTCAACAATTTTCAGTCTTAAATCATAAACATATTTCTCCTCTTTCAATATTTTAGTACTGTAAGCAAGGACACAGTAGTGCAGCTTCTAGAAGATGCCATTTTTACAGTGGCATCCACCTGTGAATGTTTGATCACACAAGTGTTACCTGTTATTAGAAACTAAATTTTGAACACTTGGTGAACTATATGACACTGAAGGACCTGCCTGTTATTTTTAGTGGGAAGTTGTCAGGGTCTGGTGCCAGCCTAGACCCTAAATTATATTTCAGGACCGGAAGGTAGGCATGGGATTAAAGACACAACTCCCATGGCTTTATCGGGAGGGAGATTCTTAGTGATCCCTCATGAAATCCTGAGTTTACATCCTGAAAATTCCTCGCGTTTATACTCCAAACAGCCTTTGTACCAATATGTAAACTGAGGGTATACTCATTAGCATTCTGTTTCCTAGGTAGCCAGGTAAATTACTTTAATCACCTTCACATCTTTTTATGCCCTCTCTGTCATGTCTTCCTATCTTCCTGCTCTGTATGCCAGCTCTGTCAAGTAGGCTGAATTAGCATCTCTATCCCAGGGATCCTCCAAACTACAAAGAAGGAGCAGAACACCATTAGCATATCCTGACCCTGCCAACAGCCTGTCTGTAAATGCTAGGTGATCACCTCCTGTGCTGCAGGTGCAAACTATGGCCAGAGTTTCTGGTTGCCATATCATGTAGAAATATGGGCCTACAGGAAATCTTAAGAAAGTTAATTCTGTCACATAAAGCAAAGACTGGGAATCAGGAAGTTCTTTTGTTCCATGTGTTGGTAGGAAACATTAAGTAAAAGAATAAGGAAATGTTCATATCCCAAACCACACAGTTTCTAGCCTGTGTTATTTCAATACTTATTGATACTCAAGGGGCACGTGGATCCTGTATTTATGGGGGTCCAGCATCCTTCACTTGTGAAGTCCTCTTTCCCAAGAAATTCACATCAATATTTGAATGTTAATAATACCAAAAAAGTCCCTAATACAAAATCAAAACCACGGGGGGGGGGGGCAGAAAAGAGCAACAAAATAGTCATGAAAGAATCAAAAGATTTTAAAATATTTATTTATTGATTTATCTACATATTTATTTAATGATTTAATGACTGTGTGTAAAATCCATAGCATAAGTATGACAGTTAGAGAACAACTTGTATAAATTGTCTCTTTCTTTCCACAAGGATTGTTTCAGGCATCAACTCCCATTGGGAAGTTTGACAAGTGCTCTCACATACTGAGCCATCTTGCTTTTAGAATGTTCTGAGTAGGATACAATGTATAGTTTCATGCATGCATTCAAGCAGAAACAACAGATCCTTAGCTTCTTTCTTTTCCTCCCTCCTTCCCTCTCTCTTTCCTTTATATTTCTCTCTTTTTTCTATTCCTTCATTCTCTATATGTCTTTCTACTGCTTTTGTCAATTAATATTTTGTCTTCAATACTTTACTTTTTTTAAAAACATTTTTCATACAATAGTTTGATTTTATCCTTTCTATTACCCCAACTCCTCCCAGACCCTCCCAGCTCTCTACTTTCCCACCTTCATGTACTTTCTCTTACAAAAATAAACAAAACAGAAAACCCACCAAAAACAGAGCAACAACAACAGAAAACGAAAAACAAAATAGACAAAGTAAAATTGGAAAAATCAACTGGACAAAATATAAAAAAAAGGTGTGTGTTTGTTTACTGTTGACTAACTACCCCTGGTTATGGGTCCCTGCCCTGGAGTGTGTTTGATATTTCAGTGACACACCACTGGAGATAACTGATTTTCTTTCTCCCAAGTGTTCTATTACAGATAAATTCATGACTGAGGTTGTGCCTATTTGTCCACTTCCATTTCTCTTTTTTCTGGTTTGAATCTGTGCTGGTTTTGTGTGCTTGCTTTCACAGTCTCTGTGAGTTCACATGTGAGTCAGTTCTATTGTGTCTGGATGATGCTGTTTTATTGGAGTCCTCTGTCATTTCTGGCTGTTAAGCTCTTTCCACCCACCTCCTCTTCTTCATATTCTCTGAGCCTGGTAGATAGGTATTTGATGAAGACCACCAAGGTTTCTTTAAACAGTTTCTTTAACCGTGTATAAGTTAAAACACTCCTGAGTAAACATACATGGTCCTAACATTCATCTCACTTCTCCCTATTCTCCCCTGTGACTTCTATCATGATACATTGATTCTTGCCTCCAATTTAGAGGTGTTCCCTTTGTAAACATCTATCCCTCTAAAGATCTGTCCGTCAAATATAATATTTTTATATCACATAAGTCCTAAGTAGGTTTTGTTTCCATAAGTGTTTTTGGAAACCATCATAGAGTCAATTCTTCATTAATACACTGTAATCCTTAATGAGAAATACAAGCCCAGTGTGTTCTTTCTCCAACTTTTTTTCTTTATAATTCTGTTTTGTGTTGCCATATAATTTTCAATTTTTTACTTATAATGCATTAATAGAGTCATACAGTATAATATTTATCATCCTAAATAGTAATATTCATCATTGTGTCTCAATGGGTCCATCTGCTAAAGAACCATGTAGAAAGAATAAGCCTGTCAACTTGAGCATTCTGAGAAGGGACTCATGGAGTAAATTTCTCTGTCCTCTTCACAAGTAGGAAAAGCCCCTGAATAAAGAGATTCTTATAAACTAAAGTCTACAACTTTGGCTCTCAAATGTCCTATGCTCAGATTTCTAAATACAGTTCCTCATTTTGTGGTAGTCCCCAACAATAGAATAATTACTCATTGCTATTTCTTAGCTGTAATTTTCCTACTGTTATTTATCATAATATAGTATCTGAGCAAAAGGGTATCTTATATGTGATTCCTGTCCTGTGGAGGTCATAACCTACAAGTTAGGAACACTTGTTTATATTGTATTTCCACTGAGGAGAAGCAAACAAATGAGATTATATAAAAGTCAGCATCAAAGGAGGCAACTCACTTTGTCCTTGATCAGAAAGAGCCTAGTAGACAAAGCCTTTGGGAATTATGGTGGTCACAGACATGACAGATGACCTAAGCCTGCTCAGTGGGTGTCCATGGGTTCCACTGAAGGACCTGGAGACTCTGACCTGAGAATATAAACATCTATCTCTTTGTGGCTGTTCATGATTCAATAGACCCAGAAGGTGGGGCTACAGTGTTCTCTTGGGCAGCCTAAGAAAGGAAGTGACAGACAGACGTTTGATGGCACTAACAACTAAGAAGTAATTTTGTTGATCAAGATAAATTTGCATATTTGCATAAAGGGCCCTTTCAGTTTTCTGAGAAATGTTGAAGTATAAGAGAGACCCACACCATGTCTGTCTCAGCAGAGCTCAGTTGTCAGCACCATGGCCTGGATTCCTCTCCTCTTCTTCCTCCTTCATTGTACAGGTTAGGAGAATCATCTGCACCCTGACACCAGTTCAGGGAAACAAACCGATAGAAAAATATTTTCTCTTCTCTCACCCCAAGAGATAATGTGTTTCTCTATTTTCAGGGTCTTTCTGCCAAACTGTGCTGACTCAGTCACCCACAGCCTCAGCCTCCCTGGGAGCCTCAGTCAAACTCACCTGCACCTTGAGTAGTGACTACAGCACCTACACCATTGAATGGTACCAGCAGCAGGCAGACAAGGCTCCTAAGTATGTCATGGGGCTTGGAAGTAATGGAAGTTTTAACAAGGGCGATGGGATCTCTGATCGCTACTCTGGCTCCAGCTCTGGGGCTCATCGTTACTTAAGCATCTCCAACATTCAGCCTGAAGATGAAGCTGACTATTTCTGTGGAGTAAGTTATGGCACTGGTGAACAGTTTTGGTGAACACAGTGACCCAGAGAAATGAGGAAGCAGAACAGGAACTATTATCTTTTCTTGCTACCAAATCTAGCCTATGGTTTTGAAAAGGATCATATGAAGTTCTTAGCTATCATCTTCCTTGGATATTTTTCTTTTATTACTCAAGGGGATAGACCATAAGTCTAGGAATTTATCCTGTCCTCCTTGGGAAAGAGGGAAAAGACAGAGATTGTATAACGTGTACTGCTATGTAAAAGTGATGACTATGTAAAATCAAATCTCATGTGTATAGAGCTAAGGAAGTAAGAATATTTTCCTATGAACTTGTATCAGGGGGTTGAAGGCTATTTCTGTTACTCACCAAAGTTCACAATAATGTCTATTCTTTGTAAGATGCCTTCTTGTGTCATGCACTAAGTGCTTTTTTTTTAACTCCAGTAAATTGTCAAGAAGTATATTGTAATAATATTTATGAGTGCAGAGCCCTGTATACTCATGATAATAGAGACAGTCAATTGCTTACCATTTTCCTTGAATGCACATGAACTTCTCCATGTTGCTCCTGACACCCCTTCTTTACTTAGTAAAACTTCCCAGGGATTTTGAAGGAAGAATAATATAACTACCATATGGCTTAGTCTCTGCCAAACTTCTTACTTGTGACATATATCAGCATTGAGGTCTTTGTTTGTCCACAGTGAGACCACCTTTAAAATAATGAAATCACAAGACTCAAATTATGAAAGACAAAACAAAAACAATAAATAAACAAACAAACAAAACCCCACAAAATTCTTATAAAGGGATCTTATTCTGAGAATATTAGGACATCATTCTTTTGTATAGTCTTGCAGTGATAAGACCAGAAAAATTACAGTTGTTTTCCTGTAGAAGCCTCTGAAACCCCACTTGTAGAGCATATTCCCACATCAATGACCATGGCCTGTTAGCATGTTTTGTTAGATCACAAAACTGAAACAACTAGGTCCTGTTGGCATTTATAAGGCTCTGATCGATTTACTCACTGACTAGAGCTGGGCTAACGTTTTATCTCATGGAATAAGCCTTAAAATTAACCAGACAGCAGGTGATTACTTCCCCACTATTGCAGCAGTGTATGATGTGAGCAGTGTAGTTGTATTAGTTGTTTGTTGATTTTTGTGTCCTGATACTTTGCTGAAAGTGTTTAGTACATTGGCAAATAGGGTTATTCTGAATAAATCTTTCTGTTTGTGTCTACTTGATCTCCTTCAGTTGTCTTACTCCTTCAGATAAGTCTTCAAGTTTTATTTTAAGCAGGCATGGATAGAGTGGAATTCTTGTGTTTTCCTTTATTTTAGTGAAAATTCTTTGAGTTTCTCACCATTTGTGTTGATGTTGGTTGTGAAATGGCTGTTCATGAACTTTTTATATCAAGGTATGTCCCTTGTATTCTTAATGTCTCCAATACTTTTGCCATGAATGGATGTTGAATAGCATCAAAGGCCATTTCATCATCTAAAAGAATGATCATGTGATTTTGTCCTTAATTCTATTTATGTGGAGTGGGATGGTTAAAATGGAGGAAGGATGGATATGGGAGCAAGGAAGAAGATATCTTAATTAAGGGAGTCATTTTAAGGTTGGCAAAAGGCTTGGCTCTAGAGGGGTTCCCAGGTACCCACAGGGATATCCCCAGTTAGGACCCTGGGCAGTGTAGGAGATGGTGCCTGATCTGGCCTTGTCCTGTAGTCATACTGATGACTATCTTGAATATCACCATAGAAACTTTGTCCAGAGACAGATGGAGATAGAGACAGAGACCCACAATGGAGCACTGGACTGAGTTCCCAAGGTCCAGTTGAAGAGCAGAAAAAGGGAGACTATGACCAAGGAAGTCAGGACCACTAGGGGTTGGTCTACCCCCTGAGACAGTATGCCTGATCTAATGGGAGCTCACCAAAGCCAGCTGGACTGGGACTGAAGGAGCATGGGCTCAAAATTGTCCCTCTGAATGTGGCTGACAATTGTTGCAGACTAAGAAGCCAATGATAATGGCACTAGGATTTGATTCTACTGCATGTACTGGCTTTTTGGGATTCTAGTCTATTTGGGTGCATACCTTCCTAAGCCTGGATGGAGCGTGGAGGACCTTGGACTTCCCACAGGGCAGGTACCCTGCCATCTCTTAGAACTGGAGGCAGAGGGGGGAGGGTGAGTGGGGGAGAAAGACGGAAATGGGAAAAGGGGAGGAAGTGGAAAATTGAATTATAGTATTTATAAAGCAATAAAAAATATAGAAAAAAGAAAATAAAGAAAAATATGTAGAAAATATCTCTATGTTAATTTTAAAAGGAAAATTGAGATTTCATCAATTACAAGGAATAGACCCAGCAGATATTATGAACCTTTTAAAAACTGATGAAAATAACAAACTATGGGAAGTAATGAACCCTTACAAAGAGCTTTTAGTAATTTTTTGGGAAAGACTGACATCAACTATCCTAAAAGTGAGATAGAGAACTAACTGGACCCTTCCTCACATTGCAGGGGACACACCAATAACTAGGGGCCCTCCCTACCTTCTATACTGATGCAAATTAATCTGGAAAGGTAGGTTACAAGTCAGGAAATTAAAGTGAAGTGGAACAAAGCCCTTATGATTCTGTCTAAAAGTCAGAAATATATACTATTCTCATGGTACTATGAATTCTTAAAGAACCTCTTTACAATATGCTGAAAGAGTTGTTTTGCATGTTGAAACTGTTGAATTTATATAAGATGATACAGAATTGACTTCATTATTTATAAGATACAAGATATAATCAGGAGTAGTCATCATCCCATATACTTAACACACTCTGATCCTATACATGTCTGCCATGTCCTCTAGCACAGGGTAATGCAGAAATTGATCAATTTTTGATTGGAAATATGTTATAAGCTTCAGAATTTCATAAAGAGTCATCATGTCAATAGCAAATGTTTAAAAATGTCCTATTCTGGGGCTGAGAGATGACTCAGAGGTTAAGAACACTGACTGCTCTTCCAGAGGTCCTGAGTTCAATTCCTAGCAACCACTTGGTGGCTCTCAGTCATCTATAGTGAGATCTGGTGCCCTCTTCTGGCATGCAAGCATACATGGAAGGAATGTTGTATACATAATAAATAAATAATTCTTTAAAAATGCCGTTTTCCATAACACAACAATAAGCCAAGGAGATTATAAGGTAAGGCTATGTTCTACTTGTTCATCATGCAGCCAAACACCACCTACTTGCAGGAATTAACCCAAGGGTTACCCAAAGGAATGAAATCTGGCAGATAGATGTGTTCATTTTTGTAGAATTTGGAAAACTAAAATATTTACATGACTCCATTGATATCTATTCAGGTTTTCAATGGGCAACTGCCTTGAGTTTGGAAAAGGCTGATTTGAAAATCACACATTTGCTAGAAGTTGTAGGTATACCCGCCCAATTAAAGCAGACATTGCATCAGCATATGCCTATAAGAAAATGGAACAGCTTTCTGCTTATTATAATATAAAGCATGTTGCAGGTATACCACAAATCCTACAAAATAGGGTGTTAGGGAAAGTTCAAATCACACTCTAAAGGATATATTAAAGGAACAGAAAGGGATGATAAATACCCACTGAAATAGATTGCATAATGCTTTATTTTACTTTATTTTGAAAATTTTGAAAATTATTTCATGTTCATTGGTATTTTATCTGCAAGTATTCGATCCCCTGCAACTGGTGTTACAGACGGTTTTAAGCTGCCATGTGGGTGCTGGAAATAAAACCCAGGTACTCTGGAAGCTGAAAAACACCACTTAAGGATTGGGTTTGGACTATAAAACTAATAAATGCTTTTCATTTGAACAAATATCACTTGTTAAAAGAGAATCTCCCCAAATTTAGGGATGGGGAGGGTCTTGTTTCTGTCTTTTCATGAGAATAAAGGTATCTAGCTAAGGAATCTGAAGACTACTGGATGAATGAGACATCTGAAGAAAAAAACCAAATAATCAAAAAAAAGTCTCAAGAAAAGAGTAAATTGGCCTATTGGTATAACACATTTCAAACAGGATAAATATTCATAAATTTTCCCAAATATTCGTTTCTGCTGTTTCTACAGACACATTATGCAAATGATCTTTTTGTAGTCCCAGTCTATATAAAGATTAGAGTGGGCTTTGGAGTTGGAATGTGGCTCTCCCCTTCTCTAAATCCAAATATGCTTATTAAAGTAAAATTCAAAATCTCTGTGTCATGTCAGAAAAGACAACTTATATGGGGCAAAAGAAAAACAAAAATTTAAGGATATTTTATTGCTACTTATCTCATAAATAATAGTTTTATATTGACCCTTTGACAGCTTTTCTTAAGGTATAAGTTTTTTAAGATTTATATCTATATTAATATATATTAAATATATATATATATATATAAATTAATATTTTGTCATGATAATAATGGTCATATTGAGTACTTATTATAGACCTTCCTGTCAACAATTTCATGTTTAAGTCTCTACCCTGAATACACTTAACAGTGACCTTTGAAGTCTTCAAAAGGAGGATGGGGACCCACAACAACACTTCCTCCTATTCTGTGATAACACCACTAAGCTGAAAAACACCGCCTAAGGATTTGTAGTTCATTGGCTTTGGACTAGAAACTACTCAGAACAATTTTGAAGTGGCTAGATAAAATTATTCAGCCTAACAGACTAGTCTACCAAAACTTGAGATAGACACTGCACTTTCCCGTCATGCATAGACTGGACAAAAAGTGACAGGGCTACCTCTTTCAGGGCTTGACTATTAACCAAATTTTTTCAGCATCCCCTAAAGATACCGTAACCCCCAGACAGCAGGAAATAAATTACAAATATGATGCCCACATTCGCAAGAGGTAGGGTAGGTAGTTTTCAGTCATTTAATGGATTATGGATATTTGCCATTGTTTAGGGCATAATTTATAAGCTATTATTGGTAATTGTCAGAAAAAGTTAAGCAAAGGAAATTAGATTCAAGGTTTTGTTTTGAAAAGAAAAAAGTAGGATATAGATATGATATGATTAAATGGTAAGTAATTGAATCTGCTGTGAAAAGAGAAAAAAATATAAACACAATATGATAAAAGGGCAGATTATTGAATCTACTTAAAATTAACTACAAGTTTTAATTCTTTAACGTTGGATTGGACTTTTATATAACATATACAAATTTTGTGTATTGAGATTAATTTTGTTAGAACATATTGTAATGCGTATCTACTTTTGTTTAAGGTATTGTACCTATAAACTTATTTAATAGTGTAATGCAAGTTTCTAGTCCCATGAAATTATTATTAGTAACTATATAGAATAATACAGAGATGTAGGTTAGTAGTCAGTCATCTAGTATAATAGAAGTTGTCACAGTATTGATGTTTTCAAGGTTAAACAAAGATATATTGTAGATAAACAGGTCATTGTCAAACACTTTAGAGATCTACAGAATATGTTATTTAAGATGCTTTAATAACCAAGGTTCTTCCTTTTTTATGACAATAAGATTGTTTGCTCCTAGTAGCACCAATCTACTTCAGAGAGGACAATAGACATTGAGGAAACTTTACATGGAATTTACTGTCTTTTTGACAAAAGTAAGTCAATGGGCAAGAAAATGCCCCTTTTTCGGATGCTGACACTATTCTGTCATAATACAATACAATACAGTGACTACCAAACACTGTGAAGACAAGGACAGATAGCCCTTCAGAATACACTGCTTCACAAAAGAGTCTGTCAGATATGCCAGGCCTATAGGCCAAAGATGGATGCCACAATGTCGTAGAAGAACTTTGGGTGACTGTGCAGAAAATATACAATGAGAGGAGAGAGAGAAGCTCAGATTGTTTAGTCTGTTAACTCTGCAGTCACCCAGCCTTGGTAGAGGTAAGATTTCTCTAATGGTCTGGCTACTTTGCTTCCTGGATTTTGGTTAGAACCCCAAGAGAAGTCTCCAGGCTTTTATTACTCATGCTACTGATGCCAGTACAAGAATGTATCCGCCAACATAAAGAGTAATGTGGTACCATAGTGGTTCTACATCAGCAAGACCAGAACACCCCAATGTTGAAGAAGCATAAAAACAATCTTAAAAATAACTCTATGAAGAGAATAAAGCCATTAAAGAGGAAATGAAAAATTACCTAAAAGAAATAAAGGAAAAGACAAACAAAAATTGAAAGAAATCAATGAATCCATTAAAGTAATCAAAGAAAGATAATTAAAAACAATCAAACAGATCAAACACATGACCAAAATTTTGAAGACATAAAGTTTGAAATATATGAAATAAAGTAAGCAAAAGCAGAGGGAATTCTGGAAATAGAGAACCTAGGAAATCAAACAGTAACCAGAAATGGAAGCAAAACCATCCCAATGCAAGAGATGAAAGACAGAATCTCTGGTGTTGAAGATATGATAAATCAGATAGATTCATAAGTCAATGAAAACATTAAAAACAACAAAGTTTTCTTAATCATAATGCAAAATGATCAAGAAATCTGGGACACCTTGAAAAGACTAAATCTAAGAATAATAGAGATAGAAGAAAGAGAAGAATACCAGATCAAAGGAATAGAAATTATATTCAACAAAATCATAGAAAAAAATTTCACAGCTTAAAGAAGCAAATACCTATGAAGATACAATAAACTTACAGAATACAAAATAGACTGAGTCATAAAATTCACCTTGCACATAACAATCAAAACACCAAACATACAGAATAAAGAAAGAATATTAAAAGTAGCAAAGATAAAAGGCCACGTAACATAAAAAGGCAGACCAACCAGAATTACACCTGACTTATAAATGGAGTGTCTGAAAGCCAGAAGGTCCTGGAAAGATGTTATGTAGACCATAAGAGACCATGAATGTCAGCAGAGATTACCCAGCAAAGTTTTCAATCACCATAAACAGAGAAAGCAAGATATTCCATGACAAAACCAAATATAAACAATGAATGAAATGAAATGAAATTTATGCCTTGGTAATGCTGTATTAAGTTGGAGAAGATGTTTCCTGTGGAAACAAAAAGCTGTGTATTCCTTCAAGGTTAACAGAAATCATACTTGACTGGGGTAGGATACCTCCTGATTTTCTTGGCTATAAACATGGGGAGGAAGCCAAAAATGACTACAGGACAGACAACGTATCAGCTGAACCCTCTGCATAGGAACAGAATGAAGGTTAGACGAGACTTGATAAATCTATGTTTGATAAATCATGACTGATTATTGTAATCAGAGACGACATGTTTATTTCCCAGTCACCAAGACCAGAATTATTACAGAGAAACAATATTAATTACAACACTGTTTAACATACACCTAGCTAACTCTTACATCTTAAATTAACCCATTTCTACTAATCTATGTATTGCCATGAGGCTGTGGCTTAGTGGTAAGGATCTTGTGGCTTTCTCTTTCAGTAGTTACATAGCATCATCTTGGCTCTGGTGAATTCTTGCATTGGTGTCTACCCCTGTTCTGACTATTAGACTGTGAAAGCTACAAGTCCCATTCTACTCCCAAACTTGTCTATCTATCCCACAACCTCAAAGGAGCTCTGAAACACAGCCTGCTACTTCACAGAGAGGGCCAAGATATAGACTACTCCAAAAACCCTGAGACACAGACAGTGACAATACAGAACAGATCAACAAAAGTTCCCAAGACACATATAGCCACTGCAAGAATTGGATCAAGACACAAAGACATTGCTGGCATCAATAGAAAAGACATGGGGTAGGTGCCAATGCAAGAATTAATCCAAGAACCTAAAATGCAACATGGTAACAGCAGGACACAGTGGTAACACAACAGGAAGACTTGATCATTCAAACCCAGAAGAAGCAAAAGAGAATGATTTTAAAGGTAACTTTATAAAGAGAATGGAGACCTTTAAAGAGAAAATGAAAAAATTCCATTAAAGAAATAGAGAAAAAGACAAACAAAAATGGAAGAAATTAATAAATCTCTCAAAGAAATCCAAGAAAAAACAATTAAACGGGTAAAAAAAAAAGCTCAAGACTCAAAGTCTGAAATAGAGGCAATAAAGACAACAGAGAATGAAGAAATTCTGGATATGAAAAATCTGGTAAAATGAAAGAGAACACCTGATTTTTGACAAATGAGTTAAAATCATTCAATGGAAAAACAAGCATCTTTAACAAATGGTGTTGGCATAACTGGATGTCACCATATAGAAGAATGAAAATAGACCCATATCCCCATGCACAAAACTCATATCTAAATGGATTAAAGACCTCAATTTAAATCCATCCACTCTGACCCCTAAAAGAGAGAAAGTGGGAAGTAGCTTTTAATGCATGGGCACGGGATACCACTTCCTAAATATAACACCAGAAAAACAGAATCTAAGTGCAACAATAAATAAATGGTACCTCCTAAAACAGAAGATTCTGTAAAGCAAAAGACATAATTAATAAGACAGAAAGGAAGACTACTAAATGGGAAAAGATCTTCATTAACCCCAAATCAGACTGAGGAATTATCTTTAAAATATAAAGAACACAAGAAATTAGACATTAAAATCCCAAATAACCCAAATTCAAAGCTTGGGTACAAAACTAAACAGAGAATTCTCAACAGAAGAATCTCAAATTCCAGAAAGACACTTACACAAAAGTTCAACATCCTTAGCCATCAGGGATATGCAAATAAAAACATTTCTGAGACATTATCTTACACCATTCACAATAGCTAAGATCAACAATACCAATGAAAGTTTATGCTGGAGAAAACGTGGAATAAGGTGCAAAACACTCATCCATTGCTGGTGGGAATGCAAACTTGTACAACCACTTTGGAAAACAGTATGGCAGTTTCTAAGGGAACTGGGTATCAACCAGCCTCAGGATCCAGGAATATCATGCTTTGGTATGTACACAAATAACGCTCACTCATACGGCAACGACATTTTTCAACTATGTTCATAGTAGTATTATTTCCAGAGCCTGGAAACAACCTAGATGCCCCTCAACCAAAAGAATGAATAAAGAGAATGTGGTACATTTACACATTAGAGTACTAAGTACTACTCAGAGATAAAATTAATGCCACCTTGAAATTTGCATGCAAATTGATGGAACTAGAAAAACATCCTCAGTGAAGTAACTAAGACTCAGAAAGATGAACATGGTATAAGCTCACTCATAAGTGGATACTAGCTATAAAGTAGAGGATATTGAGCCTATAGTTCATGATCCTAGAGAAGATAAGTAACAAGATGAACCCTAAGAAAAACAAACATATATCCACCAGAATGGGGGAAATAGACAAGATTGCCTAACAAAATTGGAAGCATGTGGGTAGGAGTTAAACGGAGGACAGAAGGAGAAGACAAGGGGTGATGGTTAGCAGGGAGGAGAACTTGAAGGAATGGGAGAGTCAAGAAGGAAGAAGGACAGAGATGATTTTGGATGCTCATTTGAGACCCTACAGGACACTCTTGTCTGGCCTGCAACATTTTGCCCTGCTTCTCTGAGGATGACATAGTGCACTGATCAGAGTGCCACCAAGGGATATTGAACACATTCTCCTTAGAGAAGGGACATTATTAGTAAAGCATTTCATGGAGACTGTGTTCCACTGTGCTTGCCTGTGCAGACTGAACATACTTAGTTTTACTGAGCTTCAGTTTCTTCCACTCTAGTCATTTTCAGGATAAGGAATGAATGTGAATGAAATGTGCAATTCATGTGGAAGCAGGTCATGACTGTCTCTCATGAAGGAATCACAGGAATGGACTGCATTAGTACCTATACAATTCTCCTTCTAGAGATAGCATAGGAAGAGTGGAGAAAGATTCAGGTAATACGTAATCTGATATTCTCCATCCATAAGGTCTTCGGATTTCCTGATCTACATATAGAACGTAGATTTCTGCAATTGATAATTTCATAGGGATATTACTAATTAAAATGCCTATGTTAGGGACAGAGTTACATTGATATACCCTCATTTTTATTAGGATTGACCTAGGTGCCAAATCCCTGCACCCCTTCCACATGGGAGTTAACCTGTTAAAAAAAATGAAAGTTTACTTTATTTAATAAACTGTTTTAAAATACCAACTTGACCCCAGTCACTATTGAGAAAGGGTCCTAATATTAGCTGTTTGCTAATTCTATAGGAATTTTTCTGTGTGCTGTTTTGCAAGATCAAAGGTTACATGGTAAATACCTTCTAGCCTACAACAGGTGTAACTCAGGCTTCTATCTTTAAATCTGCTACCCTCCTTTGTCTTTCCCAGGAAGAAGCCTATTCAAGAGAACTCACTGGACTTTTAATTGGTTTAATAAAGGTTGGTGACTTGTAACTTTCTTCCATAAACTATTTCAGAAAAAAATAATAGAGTATAGCTAAATAAAAGATATAACCAAAGTAATCGAATTCCCAGTTAAAGTAGTTCTTGACTTTATAAAAATACACTTCAGAATGAAGTGAAGATTTATCACTATGCTGTTACAATATATTTACACAATACAATAGATTCATTGACTTGCAAGTCTGTGTTCAAGCTAATTTTAAATCATATTATTTTGGGAGAGTTGCATAATTTTAAATTATTTTTGGTGGTTGGAGAGAAGGTTCAGTGGTTAAGAGCACATACTGATCTTACAGTAAATTCAAGTTCATCCCTTGCGTTTATGTAGAGTGGCTCATCACTGCCTTTAATTTCAGCTCCTGGGAATCCAGCAGCACTGGCCTCTGTGTATGTCTGTGTGTGTGTGGTATGTGTGGGGGGGTCTGTGTGTTTGTGCTTGCACCTGCACACATAATTTATAATAAAAATAAATCAAAAGACCAAAAAAATCTGACACCTTTTTTCTAGTAATCTTTAATTGGGTAATGAAAACTTATTACTGAAGATATTGGAAGTAAGTATCCATAGTCCAGCAGAGGGCACTGTGAACTTGTCAGATACTGACAAGCACTGGAGTGAACTCTGAACTTGAATTTAACCTCCTGGGCCAAGTTCACACCCAGAATTAGAGGTTACAGCACAGCAGATGTTTTGTCAGAGCTGCCCCACCCTCCTGGGAGTAGAATTGTGCCCTGGCTGAAGAGATGTAATTTATTGGTGATGGTGATAGCAAAAGACTCATACTGCAGCAAATCACCATTTCCCCCAAACCCAGAAAACCCCGGAGACCAGAAGCATCTGTGGATCCTGGTATCTCTGGAGATGAAAGCATGACCTGAATGTCTGTCTCATCCCTCTGTCTTTCCCCCATCTCTGTCAAGTTACATGGAGATTAAGAAGGCCTGGTTTTTGAATGACTTCTGTGAATCCTTGCCTCATTCTTAAACCTAACAGCTATTTCTTTCGGGGTCTCCTCCACAAACTGTGGAGATGCTGAGGAATGAGTGTCTCTAGCAGTTATTGTCTCTTTTCACACTGGCTCCAGAAGTAGCCTGGTCAAGCCTCTAGTCTCTGATTCATCTGACAATTAACAGGCACTCACACTCCCTGTCAGTGTTTACCTTAAGTATAGTCTTGTTCTGGGCTTTAGGGTTACTAGACTGAAGAAAGTGCTAAGGGCTAGTGCATGCTGCACTAAAGAGATACTCAGAACAGTGAGACACAGATGAAGAAGCAAGACAAATGAACAGTTGCTTGAACCTGAGTATAAGAATTGTCTTGCAATAGTGGGATTCCAGGGGCAGGCAATGTTTCATCCTAAATTTAACACCCCACAGACAAGAATGTGAAGGGAAGTATCTTCCTTCATTTGTATTTATTTAGAATAAAAAAACTGGATATATTTCTCAACTGTTGCAATAGAGAATAAAAATATAAAGCCAGAAGTAAAGTATTTTATTTCTCCCTTATGTATTTGCTTGTAAGATTAGAGTCAACAGGTCTCCAGTCTTCAGAATATTCTCTGTGAGTTCTTTTTACTACTAGATCAAAGTAGAGTTCATTCATATTTTACAACTATTGTTATATTATCTTTCATTTGAAGAAAATGAAATTTATTGTATACCTTTTTAAAAGTATGAAACTATACATTTTAAAATATAATGACATGATAATATATAACATATGACATATAGTAATACATACTATTTGTATATATTATATTACATAATATAATTAATTATGATGTGGATATATGCTATGCTATATATAATTAATGTAATGTATAATCAATATACTCTATATTACATATATGATTAATTTATACTATTATTAATATATGTCCATTATTTTTTAAATTTTTATTGCTTTATAAATACTACCATTCAAAATTTCCACTTCCTCCCCTGCACCCAATTCCCTCCCACTCCCTCACTTGCCCTCCTCTCTCCTCCTCCAGTCCTAAGAGAGGGCAGAATACTCTGCCCTATGGGAAGTCCAAGGCCCTCCCCCCTCTATCCAGGCCTAGGAAGGTGTGCATCCAAACAGACTAGGATACCGAAAGGCCAGTACATGCAGGAAAGACAAATTTCAGTGCCATTATCATTGGCTTCTCAGTTAGCCCCCCATTGTCAGCCACATTCAGAGTCCAGTTTGATTTCATGCTCATTCAGTCCCAGTCCCCCAAGTTTTGGTGAGCTCCCATTAGATAAGGCACACTGTCTCTGTGGGTGTACCAACCCATCACAGTCCTGACTTCCTTGTTCATATTCTCCCTCCTTCTGCTCTTCAACTGGACCTTGGGAGCTCAGTCCAGTGCTCCAATGTGGGTCTCTGTCTTTATCTCCATCTGTCGTGGAATGAAGTTTCTATGGTGATATTCAAGATAGTCATCAGTGTGACTATGTGACAAAGGCAGTTAAGGCACCCTCTCCTCTACTGCCCAAGGACCTAGATGAGGACATCCATGTGGAACCTGGGAACCCCTCTAGAGCCAAGTCCCTTGCCAACCCTAAAATGTCTCCCTTAATTAAAATATCTCATCTATATTACAATAATTTCTTCCCTGATATTAGATTGGCATACTGTTCCTTAGGGAAGATATGGTGATGATTAATAAATCTGCGTACAATTGTATATAATCTCATTATAAGATTGTAAGTAGTGTTGCAGATGAGTTTAGTCAGATGAGCTTAAGCTGAAGCACAGTGAGTCCCTGTGCTTCCTAAAACGGCTTTGAGTACATCGGGAGGTAGCATTGGATTGACATGAACACTGATGTGCATATAGGGCGCTGTAGCTGCTGACCAATGATAACCTAAGATTGTAGGCAAACAACAGGGACAAGAAAGGAAGCAAGAGGCCATAGGGTGCTTAGCTTACTGTGTCCATTATTTTACCTCCTTTCTGTAGTTTATTAAAAATTTCTCATTTTTATTTATTATTGTTATTATATTTTATTAATTTGAAAAATACCAATCCATTTTCCCACTTCCTCCCCTCCACCCACTCCCTTCCTATTCCCTCCATACACCTTTCTCCCCACCCCCATCCAATCTTAAGAAAGGGCAAGGCACCTTGCCCTGTGCAAAGTCCAAGGCCCTCCTTACTACATCCAGGTTTAGCAAGATATATGCGCAAAGAGAACAGGAAAAGCCAGTACATGCAGAGGAGACAAATCCCAGTGCCATTGTCATTGGCTCCTCAGTCTGACCCAACTGTCAATGACTTTCACAGGGACTAGTTTGATTCCTTGCTCATTCACTCCCAGTCCAGTTGGAGTTGGTGAGCTCACATTAGCTCAGGCAAATTGTCTCAGTGGATGAACCCCTCATGGTCTTGACTTACTTGCTCATATTCTCCCTCCTTCCACTCTTCAACTAGACCTTGGGAGCTCAGTCCATTGCTCCTATGTGGGTCTCTGCCTCAGTTTCCATCTGTGTTGAACGAAGGTTCTATGGTGATATTTAAGATAAATCATCAGTCTGAATACAGGGCAAGGCCAGTCCAGGCACCCTCACCTTTTTTTGCTTAGGGTCTTAGCTTGGGTCATCCCTGTGGATTCCTGGGAATTTTTCTAGAGCCAGGTTTCTTGCTAACCCCCAAATGGCTTCCTCAATCAAGATATCTCTTTCCATGCTCTCATATCTCTCCTTTCTCCATCTCAACTATCTCATTCCCTCAAGCTCTCCTCAACCCTTCCCTTCTCTTGTCCTCTTCCCCTTCTCCACTTCCTTCTACCCCCACCCACATGCTACCAAATTTTGTCAGGAGATCTTGTCTGCTTCCAATTTCCAAGTGGATCTATATATGCTTTTCTTTGGGTTCACCTTATTATTTGGCTTCTCTAGGATCATGAACTATAAACTTAATGTCCTTTGTTTTAGGCTAGTATCCACTAATGAGTAAGTACTTATCATATTCATATTTGGGTCTGGGTATCTCACTTAAGATAATGTTTTCTAGTTCCATCCATTTGCATGCAAAAATCAAGATGTCATTGTTTTTCTGCCACTGAGTAGTACTCTAATATGTGGATGCACCACACTTGTTTATCCATTCTTCTGTTGAAACGCATCTAGGTTGTTTCCAGGTTCTGGCTATTACAAATAATGCTGCTATGATGATAACTGAACAAATGCTTTTGTAGCATAATTGAGCATCTTTTGGGAATTTTCCCAAGAGTGGTATTGCTGGACCTGAGGTAGGTTGACTCCCAATTTTCTGAGAAACTGCCATACTGATTTCCAAAGTGGTTGCAAAGGTTTACATTCCAACCAACAAATGAATGAGTGTTCCCCTTAATCCATATTCTCTCCACCATAAGCTATCATTGGTGTTTTAGATCTTACCCATTGTGGATAGTACAACTTTATGAAAATGATAGAGACCTTTAAAGAGTAAGTGAAAAAATCCCTTAAAGAAATGTAAGAGACCTAATTGGGTACATCTCTCTGAACCCCTGGGAACTCCTCTAGAGTCAAGGCTCTTGTCAACCCTAAAATGGCTCCCTTAATTAAGATATAAACTTCCCTGCTCCCATATCCATCCTTCCATTATCCCAACCATCCCATTCCCCCAAGTTCTCCCTATCCTCCCCTTCTCACTTTTCTCTCCCCATCTCCCCTTTCCCCCATCCCACCCCACCCCCCAGTTCCCAAATTTTTGCCCAGAAATCTTGACTACTTCTAATATCCAGGAGGATAACTATGTTTTTCTTTAGGTTCACCTTCTTATTTAGCTTCTCTAGTATCACAAATTATAGGCTCAATGTCCTATATTTATTTCTAAAAACCAATTATGAGTGAGTACATCACATGCTCATCTTTTTGAGTCTGGGTTACCTCACTCAGGATAATGTTTGCTATTTCCATCCATTTTCATGGGCAGCTGAGAAGAGAGAGCCTGAAATGGCCCAATCCTATAGCCATACTAATGAATATCTTGCATATCACCATAGAACCTTCATCTGGTGATGGATGGAGATAGAGACAGAGACCCACATTTGAGCAATGGACTGAGCTCCCAAGGTCCAAATGAACATCAGAAGGAGGGAGAACATGAGCAAGGAAGTCAAGGCCACGAGGGGGGCACCCATCTACTTAGACAGTGGGGATGATCTATTGGGAGCTCACCAAGGCCAGCTGGACTGTGACTGAAAATGCATGGTATAAAACCGGACTCACTGAATATGGTGGACAATGAGGGCTGCTGAGAAGCCAAGGACAATGGCACTGAGTTTTGATCCTACTGCATGTGCTGGCTTTGTGGGAGCCTAGCTGTTTGGATGCTCTCCTTCCTAAGCCTAGATGGATGGTGGAGGACCTTGGACTGCCCACAGGACAAGGAACCCTGACTGCTCTTTGGACTGGAGAGGGAGGGGGAGGAGAGTGCAGTGTGGGGAGAGGAGGGAGGGGGAGGGAAAAGGGAGGTGGGGAGGAGGCAGAAATTTTTAATTAAAAAATTAATAAAAAAGAAAAAAGTAAGAGAAGATAAACAAAAAGTTAGAATAAATTAATAAATCCCTCAAGAATACTCAAGAAAACTAACAAAAAGCAATCGAACTGGTGAAAGAAACAGTTCAAGACTTGAAGATTGAAAAGGAGGTAATAAAGAAAACATACACTGAGGGAATTCTGTATATGGAAATTCTGGGTAAATGAACAGGAAGTACAGAGAAAAGTAAAACCAACTGAATACACGAGATAGATGAATCTGAGTTGCTGAAAATACTATAGAGGAAATAGACTCGTTGGTTAAAGAAAACATTAAATCCAACAAATCTTAAGCCAAAAGATTCAGGAAATCTGGGACACATTGAAAAGACCAAGCCTAAGAATAATAGGAGAAGATACCAAGCTCAAAGACATGGAAAATATATACAAAAAAATTATAAAAGAAAAGTTTGCCAACCTAAAGAAGGATATTCCTATGAAGGTATAAGAAGCTTACAGAACACCAAATACAATAGATAAAAAAAATCCCCTTGCCATATAAGAGTTAAAACACAAAACACACAGAATAAAGAAAGAATTTTAAGAGCTGCAAAGGAAAAAGGTCAAGTAACATATAAAGGTAAACCTATCAGAATTATACCTGATAAGTTAATGGAAACCATGAAAGCCAGAGGGGCTTGGATAGATGTGTTGCAGTCACTAAGAGACCATGGATGCAAGCGCAGACTACAATACCCAGACAAGCTTTCTTTCACCATCAGTGGGGAAAACAAAATATTCCATGACAAAAACAGATTTAAACAATACATTTCCACAAACCCAGCTTTACAGAAAGTAGTAGAAGGGAAACCTCAACACAAGAAAGCTAACAATACCCACATAACACAGACATATGATAACCATCCACTAACACAACCCAAAGAAGGGAAACACATAAACACTACCACCAAAAAAATGACTGGAATTAACAATCACTGGTCATTGTTATCACTTAATATCAATGGACTCAATTCACCTATAAAAATGGATATGAAAACAGGATCCAACATTCTGCTGTTTACAAGAAACACACCTCAACCTCAAAGACAGACACTAACTTAGAGTAAAGGGTTGGGAATCACTTTCTAATCAAACGAACCTAAGAAACAAGCGTGTGCAGCTATTCTAATATCTAACAAAATTGATTTCGAACGGAAATCAGTAAGATGAGATGTAAAAGGACATTTTATAATCATAACAGGAACAATCCATCAAGATTCAGTCTCAATCCTGAACATCTATGCCCCTAATACAAGATCACCTACATATGTAAAAGAAACATTACTAAAGCTTAAATTGCACATCAAACTCCACACACAAATAGAAGGATATTTCCACACTCCAATTTCACTAATGGACAGGTCAACCAGACAGAAATTAATAGAGAAATAAGAGAACTAACAGATGTAATGAATCAAATGAACTTAACAGATATTTATGGAACATTCAACCCAGACCGAAAAGGATATACCTTCTTTTCAGCATGTCATGGAACCTTCTCTAAAATTGATACATACTCAGTAGCAAAGCAAATATCCACAGATAAAAAAATTGGGAGTAATCACCAGTGTCTTATTGGATCACCATGGAGTAAAGTTAGAATTTAACAATACTTTCTGCAGGAAACCTACAAATTCACGAAACTGAACAGTCAACTACTGAATCTTCCTTGGGTCAAGGAAAAATAAATAAAGAAATTAAAGTCTTCTTGAATTCAACGAAAATGAAGGCACAACATATCCAAACCTATGGGACACTATGAAAGCAGTGCTAAGAGGAAAGTTCATAGCACTAAGTGCCCACATAAAGAAAATTGAGAAAGCTAACACTAGCAACTTAACAGCAGACCTGAAAACTCTAGTAAAAAAAAAAGCAGACTCACCAAGGAGGAGTAGAAGACTGAAATAATCAAACTGAGGGCTGAAATCAACAATATAGAAACACAGAAAACAATACAGAGAATCAACAAAACAAAGAGCTGGTTCTTCGAGAAAGTCAACAAGATTGACAAACCCCTATCCAAACTAATCAAAAGGTGGAGAGAGCACATACAAATTAACAAAATCAGAAATGAAAAGGGGCACATAACATCAGACACTGAGTAAATTCAGAGAATCATTAGATCTTCCTACAAAAGCCTGTACTTCAAAAAAAATTGAGGAAATGTAAAAAAAAGGGCATGTTTTTAGATAGATACCATATACCTAAATTATCAAGACCAGGTGAACAATTTAAATGAGTCAATTTTGCAAATCTTTCCTCCAGAAATCAGTATGTGGTAACACAAGTCACTTGTATTAATCCTCTCTTTAAAGTGCCATGTTGTTGTTGTATTTTCAGGAACTAACAAGCTAGGCAATAATTTATAAAGTATTTTTGAAGATGTGCACATTTCTTTCATCTTCCCTCACATTTTATTCTTAAACATATTGACACATTGGCTCATATTTCTTGCTTTATGACTGCAAATAAACTCTAAGGTTAAACAATTTTCGGTCTTAAATCATAAATGTATTTCTCCTCTTTCAATAGTTTAGTACTGCAAACAAGGACACAGTAGTGCAGCTTCTAGTAGATGTGTTTTCTCCAATAGCAGCCTCCTGTGAATGTGTGGTCACACAAGTATTACTTTGTTATTAGAAACTCAATTTTGAACACTTGATGAACTCTATGACAGTGAAGGACATGTCTGCCACTTTTAATAGGAAACCTTAAGAAAGTTAATCCTGTCATTTAAAGCACAGACTGGAAGTCAGGGAATTCTTTAGTTATACACGGTACTAGAAACAATAAATAGAAGAAAAAGGAAAAGTCCATAACCCGAATCACAATAGTTTGTAGTTTGTCTTAATTCAATACTTATAGAACTCAAGTTGCATATGAACCCTGTGTATCTGTAGGTCTGAATTGCGTTCTGTCATCCTTTACTTGTGAAGTCCTCCTTCCCAAGTAACTCACACCAATATTTAAATGTCAATAATATCAAAAAACTGCCTAATACGAACTGAAAAGCTCAGGTGGGCAAAATAGTTATGAAAGAATCATGAGATTTTAAATTTATCTGTTAAGTAGTTAGTTACATACATATATATAATTATATATATATATAATTATACATATATATATAATGATTGAAGGTATGTGCGTATGTGTGTGTGTGAGTAAATACCACAGCATGACTGTGACACCTACAGAACCTCTTATGTAATTTGACTTATTCCTTCCACAATGGTAGGTTCAGGAATCAACTCCTATTGTGAAACTTGACAAGCATTCTCACATACTGAGCCATGTAGGCATAGGCTGATTGTTCATTCTCAGCCACCCTGACCTGAAATATCACACAGAAATTGTATTAATGGCAACACTGCTCTACCACTTGCTTATGCATATGTTTAGCTAACTCTTAACATTATCACCACAAGGTGTTTGATTTACAAGTAAGGTTCTGAGGCATCTGTTACTTTTGGCAGCCGCAAGGCATCTCTCTAACTCTGCCTTCTTTCTCCTCTATCTCTACTTGGAATTACATCCTTGCTCTATTTTGCCATGTTATAGGCCCAAGAATCTTCTTTACTCACTTATCCAATAAAAACACATATACAGAAGGCCTTCCTATACCACTGAATGTAATACATATACAGAAGAACTCCCCACACCATTAAATGAAACACATATACAGAAGGACTTCCCACACCAGAGCCATCTGTTTGTTCTGAGCAGGTTCTGAGTAGGATTCAATGTATACAGTTCTGCACATGTATTCAACCAGGGATAACAGAACCCTAGGTTGTTTCTTTTCCTTCCTTTCTTTCTCTCTCCCTCCCTTCCTCCATTCCTCCCTTCCTCCCTTCTTCCCCCCGTCTCTCTCTTTATTTCTTCCTTTCTATTTCTTTATTTCTATTGTTTTGTCATTTGTCAATTAATATTTTGTCTTCGGATTCTCTTTTAAAATTCTTTTCATACAATATATTTTGATCATATACTTTCCCTTCCCCCAGATCCTCCCAGATCCTTCCAGCTCTCTACCCACCCAAGTACATGTTCTTTCTTTTTCATACAAAACAAAACAGACTCACCCACAAAAATAAAGCTGCAACAACAGAAAAAAACCAAAATAGACAAAGTGAAATGGGGAAATTAATCAGACTAAAGAAAAACAAAAAGTGCACACACACAAAAACACATACAAACACACTATAGAGTCTGTTTAATGTTAACAAACTACCCCTTGCTATGAGGCCTGGAGTCTCATATATTTCAGTGTTTGATATTTCTCAGTAACACTCCTTTGGAGATAACTGATTTTCACTTTTCCGTGATATCTATTGCAAATAAATTTCAGCTAAGGTTATGACTATTTGATTACTTCTTTTTCTTGGTGTTGGCTATTTGTCTGATTTGAACCTGTGTGAGTCTTACATGCTTGTTTTCGTAGTTTCTATGTCTTCACATTTGAATCAGTCTTGTTGTTTCTGGAAGATGCTGTCTCCTTGGAGACATCCATTATATCTGACTCTTAAGCTCTTTCCATACAACTCCTCTCCTGCATATTCCCTTAGCCTGGTGTATTGGTGGTTTGACAGTGTCAACGTAGGTAGATAGTTCCTTTAATCATGCATAAGTTAAAACATAACTGAGCAAACACACATAGTCCTGACATTCCTCTTACTTCTGACCAATCTCTCCAATGACTAATCATGATTCCTCATTTTTCTATCATTATTCATTAATTATCACCTTCAATTTAGAGCGGTTCCCTTTTGTGAACATCTATCCCTATACAGATCTGTCAGTTAAATATATATTTTTTTCTATCACATAAGTAGTAGGCAGGTGTCAAAAAGTGTATTTTTGAAAACGACACATAGACATTCTTTGTCAATATTCTGTAATCCTTACTTAAGGACAAATACAGTCTCACTGTGTTCTTCCTCCACCTTTTTTTCTTTATAATTCTGTTTTGTATTGCCATTTGATTTTTCAATTTTTTTATTTACAATGCATCAAGAGATTCATGCAGTACAGTATTAATCATTCTAAATACTAATATTTATCAGTGTGTCTCTATGGGTCAATCTGCTGAAGAACCAAGTAGACAGAATAAGTCTGGATTCTTGAGCATTCTGAGAAAGGGCTCATGGAGTAAATTTCTCTGTCCTCAGCATAAATAGGAAAAGCCCCTAACTGAGACATCCCTATAAATTAAGGTCTGCAAATTTGATTCTCAAATTTTCTAATGTGCTGACTCCTTGGTACAGTTTCTAATTTGGTGGTGACCAAACCATAACATTTTTCATTGCTATTTCATAACTGTAGTTTTTCTACTGTTATTTATCATAAAATAATATTTAAACAATAGTATATCTAAGATATGATATCTGTCTTTTGGGGATCATAGGCTATAGGGTAAGGACACTGGTCTACCGAATGCTCTTATTGGGGAGAAGAAAACTAAAGAGAAGAGGTAAAAGTCAGCCTCAGAGGAGGTAACTCAATCTGTCCTTGATCAGAAATGCTTATTAGTCAAAGCCTTGGGAAAGTATGGTGCTCACAGTTATGACAGAACTAAACCTGCTCAGTGGGGGTTCATAGGGTCCACTGAAGTATCTGGAGACACTAAGCTGAGAATACAAACATTTATCTCTTTGTGACTCCTCATGATTCAGTAGGCCCTGCAGCTGGGGCTACTGTGATCTCTTGGGCAGACTCAGGAAGGAAGTGACATACAGACTTTTGACGGCACAAACACCTAAGAGGGATTTTCTTGGCCAAGACAAATTTGCATATTTGCAAGAAGGGCCCTGTCAGTTCTCTGAGAAATGTTAAAGGATAAGAGAGAACCACGCCATGTCTGTCTCAGCAGAGCTCAGTGGTGTCTGCACCATGGCCTGGATTCCTCTCCTCTTCTTCCTCCTTCACTGCACAGGTAAGCAGAGTCATCTGTACCCTGATACCAGTTGAGGGAAACCAATTGAAACAAGGAATATTCTCTTCTCTTCTCTCATCCCAGGAGGTAATGTGTTTCTCTATTTCCAGGGTCATTCTCCCAACCTGTGCTGACTCAGTCACCCACAGCCTCGGCCTCCCTGGGAGCCTCAGTCAAACTCACCTGTACCTTGAGTAGTCAGCACAGCACCTACACCATTGAATGGTACCAGCAACAGCCAGAAAAGGCTCCTAAGTACGTGATGTGGCTTAGTAGTAATGGAAACCATGGCAAGGGAGATGGAATCCCTGATCGCTTCTCTGGCTCCAGCTCTGGGGCTCATCGCTACTTAAGCATCTCCAACATTCAGCCTGAAGATGAAGCTGACTATTACTGTGGTGCAGGTGATAGCAGTGGGTAAGCACAGTAACCCATATAAATGAGGAAGCAGGACAAGAACTATTTTCCTCTCTTTCTAGAAAGGCTAGTCTATGAATTTGAAAAGGATCAGCTGAAGTTCTTACTTTTCACACTCACTGAACCTTTTCTTCTTATCACTCAGGGATAGATCATAGTTCTATCTCCTGAGTTCCTTGTAAAATAGAAGAAAGGCAAGGATTGTATTGAGAGCACTGCTCTGTCAATTAATGACTATGAAAATTAAATCTTATATGTACAGATTTGAGGAGGTGAGAACATTCTATTTTGAAGTTAGAGAATTGGGTTTAAGGCACTAGCTGTTACTCACCAATGTTCACAGTAATGTCTATTTGTTGTAAAATGGCTCTCTTCTCACATGCTCTAAATATTTTAGCTTCAGTGTTGTAGTAGCGGGTCCCTTTGTTTCGTTCTAGCACCCAGCAAGATTACACCCAAAATAATCACACAGAACTGTATTCATTTAAATACTGCCTAACCCACTACCTCTAACTTTTCACTGCCCAACTCTTACATCTGATTTTAACCCATTTCTTTTAAATCTGTTCATCACCACATGACTGTGGCTTACTGACAAGTTCTGACCATTGTCTGTCTTAGGCAGGAGAACCATGTTTTCTGCCACTCTGCCCTTTTTCCCAGCGTTCGGATCTGTCTTCTCCACCTACCTAAGTTCTGCCCTATAAGACCAAGCAGTTTCTTTATTAATTAACCAATGAAAGCAACACACAAACAAAAGGACCTCCTACACCACCCCAGCAAATTCCTGAGAAGTACAGTGTAAAACACTCATGCGGCAGTAGTTCTGAACTGTGTAAGGGGGAGAGATGGAGCAGAAGACAGGCGAGCATGCATTCATTCCTGTTTGCCCTTGACTGTGACTAGGATGGGACTAGCTGCCTCGTCTTCCCACTGTGATGGGCTTTAACTTGGCCTTGGAAATTGCTACAAACCCTTCCAAATCTGGCCTGACAGCAAGGGAACTAGTAAAGGACCAAACTAGGCCCTCTGGATGTAGGTGTCAGTTGTATGCCTTGGCAAGGGTGTGCAGTCACTGGCAGTGAGGTCGGCATTCATCCCTAATGCTTGTTCTGGATTTTAGGAAGGCATTCTTTCTAAAGGGACACATTGCTCAGTCTAGATATAGTGGGGATGGCCTTGGTTTTTCCTGACAGCAATGTGTTAGATTTCAGTGACTCCCCATGGGAAGCCATATTGTCTTTGATGAGTGGTTGTGGTGGAATCAGTCATGGGTGGAAGGAGAAAGAAGCATGAGGAGGGAAGGAAGGAAGAAATGGATTTGCCTTATAAAATAAAATAAGATAGTTTAAAAAAATAGAAAATTCCTTTTTCCCATTTTTATTGCTTTTGTCAATTTTCTGGGTACAGCCCCACTTAGTATAATAACATTATATATTTCTCATATGCCTTCAGAGTTTCCGAATCAGTGATGAAATCCTGTAGTCTCAGGTGAGATTCAACTTCAGTTGTTTATGATGTGACTCAGCTGCTCAATGTACTGCTTGAACTTATCCTTTATATCTCAGCCCACAATGTACCTGACATTTATTCAAGATGTCAAAGGCTGTCTCTCTACAGCTCACCACACCTCAAGTATCATTATAGGAGCATAGGAGTCAGCACATCCTTGCTCTTTCACACTGAGTCAGTGGAGGTGGTGTGCAAGAAAAACTTCTTTCATGGATATAATAATCATTCCTTTTGCTACATGTCTTACTCTGGCCACACTTTCTTTGCCAGTAGAGAATCCATCTGTGGTCTTATTGCTACAGTTCATATCTCTCCAGCCAGTTGTTTCTATAGCAACAATTTGCCATGGGGATTATAGGTCCTATTCCAGTCAGTTCCCCTGACTTTTCGTGGAAATACATAAGAAGATAATCTGTCTCTCACACATTCCATGACAGACAATCTTTGAGCCACATTTCATATCATGGTTTGTTCATACAGACCTTAAGTTACAGTCTGGATTTTAGAGTAATGCTTGCACAAACACATTAAGTTTTATGATGAAGTTATGTTTCTATAGTTTAAGTAAACACTTTTTACCTGGCTATATGATAAAATGGAAAACTTTCTTGTCAGGACATCAGGGAGAGAAATGAGAATGCCTGAACTCTGAATAGAGAATTTAACAATTGATGTTGGAGAACTACATCATTGCTCTCTTTGTTGGTGTGACTGTTATTCGCTCATGATTCCTTGTTTATCATGGTTGTTCCTGTCAAGTATGATTAACAGCTCTTTACGATATGATTATATCCAGTTCACTTTCTTTTTTTTAAACTTTTTTTATTGAGAAAAAGAGAAAAAAAAACAAGTTTTCCCCTCCTCCCAGCCTCCCATTTCCCCCACCCTCCTCCCACCCTTCTCCCCCTCCCCCCACTCCTCTCCCCCTCCCTCTCTAGTCCAAAGAGCAGTCAGGGTTCCCTGCCCTGTGGTAAGTCCTAGGTCCTCCCCCCACCGTCCATTTCAAGGAAGGTGAACATCCAAACTGGCTAGGCTCCCACAAAGCCAGCACATTACGTAGGTTCAAAACCCCGTGCCACTGTCCTTGGCTTCTCATCAGCCCTCATTGTTCGCTATGCTCAGAGTGTCCAGTTTTATCCCATGCTTTTTCAGTCACAGCCAAGCTGGCCTTGGTGAGCTCCCAATAGATCAGCTCCACTGTCTCAGTGGGTGGGTGCACACCTCGTGGTCCCGACATCTTTGCTCATGTTCTCCCTCCTTCTGCTCCTCATTGGGACCTTGGGAGCTCAGTCCAGTGCTCCAGTGTGGGTCTCTGTCTCAATCTCCATCCATCACCACATGAAGGTTCTATGATGATATGCAAGATATTCGTCAGTATTGCTATAGGATAGGGTCATTTCAGGTTCCCTATCCTCAGCTGCCCAAGGAATTAACTGAGGACCTCGGCTTGGGCATCTGGGAGCCACTCTAGGTTCAAGTCTCTTGCCAACCCTAAGGTGGCTCCCTAACTAAGAATTGTGGTTCCGTGCTCCCCTATCCAACCTTCCTTTATCCCAATCCTGTTTTTCCCCAAGTTCCCCCCATCCTCCCCTTCTCACTTTTCTCTCCCCATATCCCCTTACCCCCATCCCACCCCACCCCCAAGATCTCAATTTTCTCCCCGGCAATTTTGTCTACTTCCCATAGCCAAGAGGACAACTATATGTTTTTCCTTTGGTTCACCTTCTTACTTAGCTTCTTTGGGATCACCAATTGTAAACTCCGTGACCCTTGTTTATGGCTAGAAACCAATTATGAGTGAGTACATCCCATATTCATCTTTTTGGGTCTGGGTTACCTCACTCAGGATAGTGTTTTCTTTTTTTTTTTGAGTTTTTTTTATTTATTTATTATGTATACAATATTCTGTCTGCGTGTAATAGTGTTTTCTATTTCCATCTATTTGCATGCAAAATTCGAGAAGTCATTGTTTTTTACCGCAGCGTAGTACTCTAATTTGTAGACATTCCACACTTTCTTCATCCATTTTCCATTGAGGGGCATCTAGGTTGTTTCCAGGTTCTGGCTATTACAAATAATACTAAAACTGAGAAGCTTCTGTAAAGCAAAGGACACTGTCACCAAGACAAAAAGGCAACCTACTGACTGGGAGAAGATCTTCACCAACCCCACAACAGACAAAGGTCTGATCTCCAAAATATATAGAGAACTCAGGAAACTAGACTTTAAAATGCTAATTAACCCAATTAAAAAATGGGACACTGAACTGAACAGAGAATTCTCAGCAGAGGAAGTTCAAATGGCCAAAAGACACTTCAGGTCATGCTCAACCACCTTAGCGATCAGGGAAATGCAAATCAAAACAACTTTGAGATATCATCTTACACCTGTCAGAATGGCCAAAATAAAAAACTCCAATGATAGCCTTTTCTGGAGAGTCTGTCGAGGAAGGGGTACCCTCATCCATTGCTGGTGGGAATGCAATCTTGTGCAACCACTGTGGAAGTCAGTGTTTCGGTTTCTCAGGAAATTCCGGATCAACCTACCCCTGGACCCAGCAATACCACTCCTGGTAATATACCCAAGAGATGTCCAATCATATGACAAGAGCATTTGTTCAACTATGTTCCAGTTCACTTTCTAATGCTAATTTAAAAACCTTGGAGATTCATCATGTAGAAATCAATATTTTAGCTAAGTTTATTTTGTCAATATATTTTTCTACACATCAATATATATGAGTCCAAAAGAATATATCATAATATACTGTGATAATATGTTACATACTTAATGAACAATGTCTAGTGTTGATGCATTTTGAATTCTACTGCTTCAACTAAGAGAATCCAAAAATATTGTAGTTCCCTCAGAATTTCAGTCATGAATAACTGCATGTTGACCTGAAATTGCTTTCAGTTGTGCTTCATTCCATTCCACAGCTTCCATTCATTAATCTAAGTAGCAACCCCATCTTTGTGAACCTGGCCAGCAGAAACACAGTGAAGTTCATGATTAACTTTATAGGATTCTGATGTACATTTGAGTTCAGCTTTCGTTTCTCCATTTCTGCTTTGTCTCGGTTGAGTAAAACATGGCAGTACAGTACAAGCTCTGACTGTATAACTTCACTTTTGTTCAGAAGCTTGAACTCAGCAAGGGAGAAACTCATCATTTGAACGGCTCCTGTTTTCCTGAGTATCTGTGATACCACACCATGAGTGAATACTCACTTGATTTCTGAGGTTCTACAGATGGTGAGTGTGCTTGCAGTAGGTGAAAGGTGTTTGATAATACATTTTTTTTTATTTAGCAAATTCCTCAAGAGAGAATCCAGGAGCTAAAGCGGCATATTGATTTCCCTGAGACAGAAGAGATGGCTGATTCTGCAGTAAGCATCTCTCTGCTTAGAAACTATGCTCAATTTCTTCTGCAAAGCTTATATATTTATGTTGCAATCTTTACTTCTCTGTTTCTCATAGCCTAGCTTACAGAGTTTATTTCAGCTGTTATTTGTTTGCCTGTACTTCTTAAGAGTGCTGTTATTGAGTATGTAGATATATATTGTTTATTCAGTGTGGATTTACCTCCATTTTGTCCTTGCCTGCTCAATTATTTTCAGGATATATTACCTCAGTGAACTGATGATGTTCATCACTGGGAATTCCATTGTGATAGATAAATTTTGTAACTGGCTGATGCCCATTTTCTCCATAGACCAACTCATATTCTCATACAAAGAGAAGAAATGCAATTGTATGGCATGGCTTGCATCTGAGCACTCTGTTTGGTTACTGATTTTTAAAAATTCATATACAGTCACCTGGAATGTGCTGCCTAGCATAGCTCTTTCAGTAATGAGATAGTAGAATTAGATATGTCATATTTTCATGGAAAATAAAAGAAATATATAGAATTCACTTGAGAATCTAGAATGCGGCAGATACACATAGCTTATACTCAGCATAAACCTGATGCTGTTTCATTCACACTACAGTTTCCTTGCCTTCTTTCTTGGACAATAACTATCAGTACAATAATGATGTGACTATCTTTCAAATTATGTTTATCTTGGTTTATCTTAATATCTCGATGTTGATTTAATTCAGAGATCATTAGTTTTGATTTTGTGTTTCTGGTGTTGTATATAGTGTTTCATTCTGCAGCCAGGATGCATTGAATTCCCATTATCAGCAATAATTATTTTGAAGTATTGCCAGTTGGTGATAAAATTTATAAATAAAATAAATTATAAGAAAATGAAAGATATAAATTTTTAACACTACATTAGGACTCAAGGAATTTCTAAGAGGCTGTTGAGTTTATTGAGACTCAGCATGCAACCTACCTTTGAGAGTAGTTTCTTATCCCAGCAAAATTTCTTTGAAGAGAACCAAATTTTCATTTATGTGGGATTATTAGTTGGAGATTGCTTCAAGGCTAGGGAACTGGGAATGTGTCCAGTTCTTATTTGAACTGTGAATGTCCTGTATATGCTGCCTCAATTTCTTTTCATCAATATGTGCTTCAATCCATTAGAGGTAGAGGCCTTTGTATGTTTGTGTATGGGAGGGATATGTGGGTATCTTCCTCTTCTTTTACATGGTTTGTGAACCCTGAGGCAAGGTATTTGATGGAGACCTCCAATTCAGCATTATTTCAAGGTCCCTCAATCTCTGCATATTGTCTGGCTGTGAGCTTATCTATTTTATCTCTCTACCTGTTCAGGAGGAATATCCTCTGAATGGGTGAGCAAGGCTTTGATCTATGTATATTTGATCTATCTATCTGCTGTATGGTAGAATGTCATTTAGGAGAAATTTTATTTCTCTTTTTTTAGAACAAAAAAAATAGTGTTTGATTTTATTCAGGGTCCTGGGCTGTCTACTTTCTTGTTCTTTGTCACCAAAGCAGTGTGAGTTATTGGTTTCATCTCATGGAGTTAGCCTTAAATCACATCAGATTTTGGAATATTACCTCCACAAGCTTTGTGCCACAATTATACTAACATATCTTATGGGCAGGACACCAATGTAGATCAAACGGTTTGCATTTGAGATTGATGTTTGTGTTTCTTCTCAATAGTATGTAGACAATTTTGGTACACCAAAGACTCAGGTTGTGATAGATACCAGCTCCACTTCTATGTGTTCAATGGGGTTGTTTGAAATGGAGCACAAATTCTATTTTGATCAATAAATCCATATAATGCAAGACATTACCATTTTCAAACACTGCAGTTTTTGCTTCATTTTAGCTGGATGTGTCTGGTAGAATCTTTCTGTATTGCATAAAACAGAATGATAATATTTTCTCCAGCCGGACAATCTAAGTCCTATTTGAAATCTATCTTTTTAGTATGGTAAATACATTATAATTTGTTAGGTAATGTGCATACTAAAGCAGGTGTCATAGTCAATTCTAACATTTATATTAAAGTTGGTCAAAGTTTTGATATTAGTAGAGAGATGAGAATTTCTTTCACAGCATGCCAGAGCAGCACAGTTTTCAGTCTGACATTATAGGCCTTTGGGTAACATGTCATCATGTTCATACAGTATTTATGGTGTCATGATGAAGAAATTAAAAGCACTCACTATTATGCAAGGCATAAATGTGAATGATTGAAAGAGAAGATCTGAAAATACTTCAGTTGTGAGGGATATCCACCTTCCATAGATGCTTTGATTCTTTTCCAAGTAAGCCAACACCTGCTCTTAAGTTGCAGGTTTCTGAAAACTCTCCCATGCCCCTGTCCCGAAGAGTGAGCTAAAAAGCCATGAATAAACCTATGTAATTATTCCCACTGATTATATTTTTTTTACATTTTTATGTAGTCATCTATTTATTTAGAGAATGTGTATGCATGCATTAATTGTGCTTGTGTGCATGTGTGTATCGTCATGGTGCATGTGTGGAGGTCAGAGGATAACAAGAGAAAGTTAATTCTCATCTACCAGCATGTGGGTCCTGGGGTATGAATTTAGGTCAACAGACTTGGTGGCAAGGGCCCTTACCCACTGAGCCATCCTGCAGGCACTATTGTTTCCTTAGAGTCATTTTCCATCACTATATCTCAAATGATTGTTCTTTTAAATTATTATCCATATGTTCCAATATCCACACACCCCTACAATCCGTATTATTGAAATAAGAGCTCTAAAGCACATAAGAGAATGATTTCACAAACACAAGTTTTGTTTTTTATTTTTATATGGTAACCGTATGTGGTGAACCTCTATTGAGTCTTTAATAACATGATTTATATTTTTGGGCTGAGTGTGGTGGCCTATGACTATATTCCCAGACCTTGGGAGTTAGAGGATGGTGGTTCAGGATTTGAATACCAGACTCAAATACATATCAAGTTTGATACCAGACTGTCAAAAATGTATAATAATATTTGCATTATATAATTTTTGGCTTTAAATAAATTTTTAAAATTCATTTTAAAAACTATCTTTTCTCAATTTACATGCCGAATCCATTCTCCCCTCCCTTCCATCTTCCTCCTTTCTTTACCTTCCACCCTACTACCCAGGGGTGCATAGTCAACAAAGACTAGCACATTGCTTTGAGAAAGGACCAAGGAAGTCCCAACTATATCTAGACTGAGCAAAGTATCTCTCTACAGAGGATAGGTTCCAAAACATCAGAACAAGCAGTAGTGCTAAATTCTGTTCTCACTGTTAGTGGCCCCACAGTCTGCCCCAGCCATACAACTGTCACCAACATTCAGAGGGTCTAGTTTGATTCTATGGTGGTTTCTCTGCTATCAGGCTAGAGTTGGAAGGCTTCCATTAGATCAAGGAAGTTGTTTCAGTGGGTATTTTCATCAGGGTCTTAACGAATTTGCTTGTATTCTCACTCTTTCCTCTCTTCAGCTGGATTTTGGGAGATCAGCCTAATTTTCCACTATGGTTTTTGCAACTGCTTCCATTAGTTGTTGCATGTAGATTCTATGATGACATTTAAGATAGTCATCAATCCAACTACAGGGCAAGACCAATTCAGGCACACTCTCCTCTCTTTCTTAGGATCTTAGGTGGGTCATCTTTGTGGATTCCTTAGTATTTCTCTACTGTATATAGTGCTATCCACATAATGGATCCATCAATCAAGATCTCCTTTACTCTTACTCTGTGCTAACCCCATCTCGAACATCTAGTTCCCTCAGGTCTTCCACTCACCTTCTCCTCCGCTCCTCTAATTTTTCCTTCCTTTATTCCCCCATCCCCATGATCCTAGCTTTCTCAGGAGACCTTGTCTATTTCCCCTTCTAGTGGGATATTTTCATGTTTGTGTAAGTGTTCTTCCTTTTATTTAGATTCTCTGTGGTTGTAGATTATACTATGCACCCCTTTTCCTTTGATTTTCAACTAGTATTCACCTATGAGTGAGTACATACCATGATCATTTTCTGGGCCTGGATTAACTCCCTCAGGATGGTTTTTCCTAGTTCCAACCATTTGCATGCCAAATAATAGACGTCATTTTTTTTTTCTACTGAGTAAGTACTCTAATGTGTAATTGTGCCACATTTTCTTTATCCATTATTCAGTTGAGAGGCATCTAGGTTGTTTCCAGCTTCTAGCTATTAAAAATAATGCTGCTATGAACATAGTTGAACAAATGCTTTTGTAGTATGATTGAGCATCTTTTCAGTATATGCCCCAAAGTCATATTATTGTGTCCTGAGGTAGATTGATTCTCAATGTTCTGAGTCACCACCATACTTATTTCCAACATGGTTTTACAAGTTTTCATTCCCACCAGCAATGGATAAGTGTTTCCCTTCCACTGCATCCTCTCCAGCATAAATGATTATTGGTGTTTTTGAAATTATCCATTCTGTCTTATGTAAGATGGTTTTGATTTTCATTTCCCTCATGGGTAAGGATGTTGAAAATTTCATTTAGTGACTTTCAGACATTTAAAGTTCTTCTGTTAAGAATTCTCTTCTTAGTGCTGTATGCAATTTTTCAATCAGATTTTGACGTCTAATTTCTTGAGTTCTTTAATATTTTGAAGATCAGTCCTCTATAGATTTGGAGTTAGTGAAGATATTTTCCCATTCATTGGGTTGCCTTTTGTCTTATTGATTGTGCCCTTTGCTTTACAGATGCTTCTCAGATTCAGTAGGTCCCAGTTATTTATTGTTGAACTCAGTGTCTGTGATGCTGATGTTATGTTTATATTTGGGAAGTGGTCTCATATGCCCATGCATTGAATGCTAATTCCAACTTTTTCTTCTATCAAGTTCATTTGGTCGGTTTATATTGAGGTCTTTAATCCATCTGGACTCAAGTTTTGTGTGTGGCCGTATTTAGGGATCTATTTGTATTCTTTTACATGCTGACATCCAGTTATGCCAGCACCATTTGTTGAAGATGGTTTCTTTTATCCATTGTATACTTTTAGGTTTTTTGTCTAAATCAGGTGATCATAGGTATGTGGATTAATATCCATGATATTGATTTGATTCCCTTGGTCAACTTATCTGTTTTTATGCCAATACAGAGATGTTTTCATTATTGTAGTTCTATAGTAGAGCTTGTTGGCAGGGATGGTGATGCCTCCAAAAGTTCCTGCAGTATACATGATTGTTTGGCCTATGCTGAATTTTTAGTTTTTCCATATGAACTTGAAAATTGTTCTTGTGAGCTCTGTGACTAATTGTGTTGGTATTTTGATGGGGATTTAATGAAGCCGTAGATTTCTTTCAGTAAGACAGCCTTTTAATGTTGATCCTACTTTTCCAAGATCATGAGAGATCTTTTCATCTTCTTATATCTTAAATTTTTCCTTCATAAGACATGAAGTTCTTGTTGATCAGGTCTATCACTTGTTTGGCTAGAGTTATCACAAGACATTTTATGTTCTCTGTGCCTATTGTGAATGGTGATGTTTCTTCTCTGATTACTTTCTCAGCTTCATTATCATTTGTACATAAAACAAATGCTTTCCTTGAGTGCTCTTTTATACTCCCCATTACTGTTTATCAGCTGTAACAGTTCCCTGGTAGAATTCTTGGGCTATTATATATACTAGCATATCATCTGTAAATGTGAAATTTTGATTTTTCTTTCCCATTTGTATCCCCTTGATTTCCTTCTGTTTCCTTATCGCTGTAGCTAGAAATTTAAGAACTGTGTTGAATAGACATGGAGAGAGTGTACAACCTTGTGTTGTTCCTGATTTTAGTGTGACCACTTTGAATTTCTCTCTACTTAAATAGGTGTGGACTGTCAGCTTGCTGTATATTGCTATCATTATGTTTAGCTGTGTTTTTTGTATCCCTGATATTTCCAAGACCTTTATGAAAAAGGGATGTTGGATTTTGTCAAATGTTTTTTGAGTATCTTCTTAGATGATCGTATGGATTTTTCTTTTAGTTTATTTATATAATGGATTATATTGAGAGATTTTCATATGTTAAACAATCACTGCTTGTCTGGAATGAAGCTGACTTAATATTGGTGAATGATTTTTTTGTTGTTGTGTTCTTTAATTCGATTTTTTTAGTTTTTCTGCATCAATAGTCACGAGGGAGATTGGTCTATAATTCTTTTTTTTGGTTGAAACTTTATGTGGTTTTGGTATCAGGGTAACTTTAGCCACATATAAAGTGTTTAGCAATGTTCTTTCCTGTTTCTAATATGTAGAAGAATTTGAGGAATATAGGTATTAGGATTTCTTTGAAGTTCTGACTAAAATCAGTGCTAAAATTGTTGAAAATTGGGCATATTTTTCATTTGTGAGGCTTTTGATGACAGCCTCTTTTTATTTGTAGGTTATAAGTCTATTTAAATTGCTCACCTGGTCATGATTTCTTTTTGGTATGTGATACTTATCCAGAAAATTGTCCATTGGTTTTACATTTTCTAATTTTGTGGAGTACCGGTTTTTGTAGTATGACCTAATGATTCTCTGTGCCTGTTTTTATGTCCCCCTTTTCATTTCTGATTTTGCTAATTTGAATATTCTCTCTCTGCTTTTTCATTATGTGGATAATGGTTTGTCTATCTTGTTGATTTTCACAAAGAACCAGCTTCTTGTTTCACTGATTATTTGTATTGTTTACTCTGTCCTGAAATTATTTATTTCTTGTTTGAGGATTTTTTTTTGTTCTAGAGTATTCAGGTGTGAAGTTGCCAGTGTTGGATTTTTCCAATTTCTTTATGTTAGCACTTAGTGCTCTGAAATTTCCTCTTAGCACGGCTTTCGTAGTGTCCCATAGTTTGGGTACATTGTGCGTTCATTTTCGTTGAATTAGGAAGTATTTAATGTCTTTTTTATTTCTTCCTTGACCCAGATTTGCTCAACTGAGCACTGTTCAGTTTCCATGAGCTTCTAGGCTCTGCAATTAGTGTTATTGTTAAATTCTAACATTAAACCATGGTGATCTGATAAGATACAGTAGTTATTCCTATTTTTGTATATGTTGAGTTTGCTTTGTTATCAAGCATGTGGTCAATTTTAGAGAAGATTTCTTGAGCTGTTGAGAAGTTATATTCTTTTGTGTTTTGGTAGAATATTTGGTAGATGTCTGTTAAATCCATTTGAGTCATGACATCTGTTACTTCTCTTATTTCTCTGTTAACTTTCTGTCTGGTTGACCTGTCCATTTGGGAGAGTGGAAAGTTGAAGTCTCGTTCTATTAGAGTGTCGGGTTTGATGTGAAGTTTAGGCTTTAGTAGTGTTTCTTTTTTTATTCATTTATTAAAAATTTCTGTCTCTCCCCTGCCACTGCCTCCCATTTCCCTCCCCCTCCCCCAATCAACTCCCCCTCATATATTTGAGTGTGTTTGTATTTGGGACAAGATGAGACTTCATCGTGATGAATTGTTCTTGTTATGAGTATAAAGTGTCCCACTCCATCTCTTCTCATTGATTTTAGTTCAGAATCTTTTTTGTTTGAGATTAGGATAGATTTTTGATTTGATTGGAAAATTTTTTCCTAACCCTTTACCCTGAGATAAGATCTATCTTTGCTGTTGAGGTATGCTTCTTGTATACAGGAGAAGCAGGGATCCTCCTCTCATACCCATTCTCTTAGCCAGTATTTTTATAGGTAAATTGAGTTCATTGATATTAAGAGATATTAATGACCAGTGATTGTTAATTTGGTTTATTTTTCGGTGTTGTTTTTGTGTGTTTCCATTTTTTGAGGTTTGCTGTTGTGAGGTTATCTGTTGCCTGTGTTTATTGTAGGTGCAGTTTGCTTCCTTAGGTTGGAATTTCATCCAGTTACTTGCAGTAGGACTGGATTTGTGGATAAGTATTACTTAAATCTCCTTTAGTCTTAGAATACCTTGTTTTCTACATCAATGGTGATTTAAAGCTTTGGCTGGGTATAGTTGTAGGGGCTTACATCCATGGTCTCTTAGTGTTTCTGCAGAACATCTGTACAGGACCTTCTGGCTTTAATGATTTCATTTAGAAGTTGGGTGTATTTCTGGTAGGTCTGCTTTATATGTCACTTGTTTTTTTTTTTTTACCTTTATAGCTCTTAATACTCTTTCTTTTTTATAGTTTTTTATTTTGATTATTATATGGCAAGGGGACATTTTGTTTCTGATCCAGTCTATTTGGTGTTCTATAATCTTCTTGTAGGTTCATAATGATATCTCTTTTTTTGTTGGGAAAGTTTTCTTCTATGATATGGTAGAATACATTTTCTGTGCCTTTGAGCTAAAGTTCTTCTTTTTCTTTCTAGATTATTCTAAAATTTTGCCATAATTTGGTGTTCCATACTTCCTGGATGTTTTGTGTTAGTAATTTGTTGGATTTAAGATTTTCTTTGACCAATGAATCTATTTCCTCTATTGTATCTTCAACACCTAAGATTCTCTCTTTCATATCTTGTATTATGTTGGTTAAGCTTTCCTCTGTGGTTTCTGTTCATTTACCAAGATTTTCCTTATCCTGGATTCCCTTGGTTTTTGGTTTCTTTAATGCCTCATCTATATTGAACTCCTCAAAATGTTTGAATCACCTGTTTGACTCTTTGAATGTGTTTTCTTGGGTTCCTTTCAGAGATATCTTGATTTCTTCCAATTTTTGTTTGTGTTTTTTGCCATTTCTGTGAGGGAATTTTTCAATTCCTCTTTAAAGGTCTTCATCATCCTCATAAAATTACATTTAAAATCAGTTTCTTTTGTGTCTACTCTATTAGGATATTTAAATTTTCCTGTTGTATGGCCACTGGGTTCTGGTGGTACAATGTTTCTTTTTATCTTTTGAAATCCTCGAAGTGGATATATTTTTGGGGAACTGATCTTGGTCTGCTCTGTACAGTCACTGTCTATGTCTCAAGGAACCACTGAGGTTTCTCTTGGCCTGCTCTCTTAGTCTGCTCTATTGGCCTGCTTTCTTGGTCTGCTTTCTCTGTTTGCACTCCTTGTCCACTCTGTACAGTCCCAACTGTACTTCAGAGTGTCTCTCTTGTTCTTCTCTTTGTCCTCCATGTGTATTTTCAGTTTCTGTTTCAGTTTCTCTGAGGTTTTCAGGGGAATAGGAGGTTTGGGGTGGAGTGAGACTTGTAGCTTTCAGGGTCAAATAAATGAGGTTGGGTTGTTGAGGCAGCCTAGCTGTAGGAAGCTTGCCAGATAGCTGACTAGAGAAGCTGAGAAGTGGGGAAGGGCCGTGTCTGGTATGGAGGTCTTAAAGACTGGGTTTTAGAAAATTTGACAGCCTTGCCTTCTTCCTATCTTTATTTGAATGTATTTAAGATTCTCTCTATTTAATTTGATATTTCTAGAGACTTTCTGCAAAAGTTATTATTTTAGGTATGTCACTATCAATATTCTTTTTAATAATTTTATCATGAAAGGGTTGAGGTTGGATTTTTTCAAAGGCATACTTAAGAAAATCAACAAGATAGAAAAACCTTTGTCCAACTAACTAAAATAAAAAGAGAGAATATCCAAATAAAGAAAAATAAAAAATGAAAAGTGGGACAGTAGCAAATAATAATGAGTAGCTCAAACATGTACTTCACCAAATAAAAAAATCTAATATTAATGAATTTTTTTCAATTATATCTTTAAAAATTGCTCAATCAAGATCATATAAACAACGTAAGTAGACTTATGAACACTATTGAAAGAAAAGCAGTCGTTAAAATCATCTCCCAATGGAAAAAAAAGAACAAAATCCAGGGTCAGATGATTTCAGGACACAATTCTTTAATATTTAAAGCAGACCTTATGGTCTTCAAATTGTTCAACCAACTGAAATAGAAGGAATAGTAACAAATTCTTTTTGTAAGAACACATTAACCCTGATATCCAAACCACACAAAGATTCAGTAAAGAAGTTTAACAAATCTCTTTCAAAAATCATTTACTCCATGACATTTTTTTTCTAGATAATGTAAGTGAGGTTTAATAAGTCATAAAACAACTGCAAATGCTGAATAAACCCACTGCAAAAATACCTATGTATCCCTTAATGAGAAATCTGCAAAACATAGCAACAACAGAATAGACAAAAAGAGTCACCGTTAGTGCTTAACATCCATAATGTTTTGGAACCCAAGAACTTTGAGCCAGAAAAGTGACTCTTTACAATGAACACTTGCAAGGAAAATTGTATTTTCTGATACTGTGAATTAATGAAAAATGATATTAGATAATGTCTTATGATATTTACTTCTAATATTAAAAGCTAAAATAATTTCGTTGAGAATAGAACTGAGTATTAAACCAACTAATAATGAATCAAGGATATAATATACATTGAGGAAAACTATATCTGTATTATAGTACCAGCATTTTTAAGACACAAAGGCAACCTACTGACTAGGAGAAGATCTTCACCAGCCCCGCAATAGACAAAGGTCTGATCTCCAAAATATATAGAGAACTCAAGAAACTAGACTTTAAAATGCTAATTAACCCAATTAAAAAATGGGACACTGAACTGAACAGAGAATTCTCCACAGAAGAAGTTCAAATGGCTAAAAGACACTTAAGGTCGTGCTCAACTTCCTTGGCAATCAGGGAAATACAAATCAAAACAACTTTGAGATATCATCTTACACCTGTCAGAATGGCTAAAATCAGAAAAACCAAGGATAGCCTTTGCTGGAGAGGCTGTGGAGTAAGGGGTACACTCATCCATTGCTGGTGGGAATGCAATCTTGTGCAACCACTACGGAAGTCAGTGTTTCGGTTTCTCAGGAAATTCGGGATCAACCTACCCCTGGACCCAGCAATACCACACTTGGGAATATACCCAAGGTATGCCCTATCATATGACAAAAGCATTTGTTCAACTATGTTCATAGCAGTATTATTTGTAATAGCCAGAGCCTGGAAACAACCTAGATGTCTGTCAATGGAAGAATGGATGAAGAAAGTATGGAATATATACACATTAGAGTACTATGCTGCGGTAAAAAACAATGACTACTCGAATTTTGCGTGCAAATGGATGGAAATAGAAAACACTATCCTGAGTGAGGTATCCCAGACCCAAAAAGATGAACATGGGATGTACTCACTCATGATTGGTTTCTAGCCATAAATAAGGGTCACGGAGTCTAAAATAGGTGAATCTAAAGAAGCTAAGTAAGAAGGGGAACCCAAGGAAAAACATATAGTTATCCTCTTGGATAAGGGAAGTAGACAAAATTGCCGGGGAGAAAATTGAGATCTTGGCGGTGTGGTGGGATGGGGGTAAGGGGAGATGGGGAGAGAAAAGTTAGAAGGGAAGGAGGTGGGGCTTGGGGAAACAGGAGGATTGGGATAAAGGAAGGTTGGACAGGGGAGCACGGAACCACAATTCTTAGTTAAGGGAGCCACTTTAGAGTTGGCAAGAGACCTGACCCTAGAGGGGCTCCCAGGTACCCAAGCCGAGGTCCCCAGTTAGTTCCTTGGGCAGCTGAGGATAGGGAACCTGAAATGACCCTATCCTATAGCAATACTGACGAATATCTTGCATATCATCATAGAACCTTCATCTGGTGATGGATGGAGATAGAGACAGAGACCCACACTGGAGCACTGGACTGAGCTCCCAAGGTCCCAATGAGGAGCAGAAGGAGGGAGAACATGAGCAAAGAAGTCGGGACCACGAGGGGTGCACCCACCCACTGAGACAGTGGGGATGATCTATTGGTAGCTCACCAAGGCCAGCTGGACTGTGACTGAAAAAGCATGGGATAAAACTGGACATGGCGAACAATGAGGGCTGATGAGACGCAAAGGACAATGGCACGGGGTTTTGATCCTAAGGAATGTGCTGGCTTTGTGGGAGCCTAGCCAGTTTGGATGTTCACCTTCCTAGATATGGACGGTGGGGGGAGGACCTAGGACTTACCACAGGGCAGAAAACCCTGACTGCTCTTTGGACTGGAGAGGGAGGGGGAAAGGAGTGGGGAGAGGGGGAGAAGGGTGGGAGGAGGAGGAGAAGGGTGGGAGGAGGGGGAGAAGGGTGGGAGGAGGGGGAGGGAAATGGGAGGCTAGGAGGAGGTGGAAACTTGTTTTTTTTTCTCCTTTTCTCAATAAAAAAAAACATCAGTCAAACTATGGGAATCTACAATTGTAATTACAGAGAAGAAGGTTAGAAGGAGGCAAAAAACTAGCTAAGCAATGAGAGAAAATTACAAGGATTTTGACTGGTACAATGGAAGAAAACTGTGTACTACAGAAACATGCAAAAGTTAAATCCCAGTTAAACAATAAAACAGTATAAATCATAAAAGAAAATAATTAAGATGTAGTGAAATGACAGTGAATATGTTAAAGAATTATAATAGGAGAAAGACAACAAGGAAATGTACAATGAGTAACATAACTACACTGTCAATCAGGGTACATATGAAGTGGTTTGCCCTTTTCTTTCTACCTGCCCAATGATGAGTCATGTAGAAAATTTGAATAAGGGCAAGGTACTGTTTGTTATAGTAACTCTAATATATAAAATCGTCTGTATGGCATGAATGCTGTTCACAGAGTTGTTTAATCAACATTTTGTTGGTGCTTTTATTGGTTCCTTAGTAATTTTGATGAGTAACTTATTGTAATTTCGTTCTCATATTCATCTCGTGTTCTTGAAGCAGTGGTGGATCTTTGTAGCTTCAGGGGCGAGTCAGCTTAGGATATCAGCTGATTCAGGCCATGGATCAGCTACACAATCTACCATCTAACTTGTTCTTTATAAATCTTCCCACAGTGTTCCTACTATTTATTCAGCTAGAAGCCCACCTCTTTTGAGCTTGCCTCACACAGGTGTCAGGCCTTCCATGGTCTTTCCCAGTAATGTCATTGGAATAATTTACAGTAGGATTTGTGCTTCATTCTTGGATATAGCAATTCTGCCCCTGTCTACAATCTTACTTTTCACTCATTTTCATTTAACAGCTGTGAATGCATGCATGGTTTCATCTTTACAGCTCTTGTCTCTTCAAATTGTGGATCCTAATGAAACAATTTGCCTTGAGAATAGAAGCCCTTAATTGGTGAAGTCTGGAACTGCACATGATGCTAATTTGGCTCCCATTCACATACCCCATTTCAGCTTGTACATCTACAGCTTAATTTTGTCCTACATGGCTTAATATTTCAGGCACACAGATTTTTATTTATAGACTGTATTTTGGAGTATGTTTTTCAAATAATGCTAATCCAGAATACATCATGTTTTGTGATGAATTCTTGTATTCTTTGTCTAAGTAAAGAAATTTGTACCTGGGCACCTCATAATCTGTTTTCCTTCATGACAGGGAATCTTGACGTTTGAGGATGTTGCAATTGATTTCTCTCCAGATGAGTGGGACTGCCTCAACGTTGAACAGAGAACTTTGTATAGGGATGTCATGGTAGAGAACTACAGTAATATGGTCTCTGTGGGTGAGACTATTTTTCATGTTTCCTTCTTTATTATGATTTTTTCCTATAAGTATGTATTACGTCTATGTCTGAATTGTCAGCCTTACTTTTACATGTCAATTTAATAAAAAATTTGGAGTTCATAATGTAGAACCCAATATTTTGTGTAACTTTATCTTGTCAATATAGTCCTGAATCCTGAGAATGACATTCATCATTCAAACATGTATAATAGATTTTACTTTTCAGACAAGATTATATATTGATTTGCAACATGATGGTTCACAACATATTTGCTTTCAATAGTAATTTACAAAGGAAATCAAGATATACAATATTATCAAAATTGATTTTGAATGTTTTAAATTTTGGACGACAGAAATTCGTGTATTATATTTTTAATTTTATATTATATGACATTTTATATAGTGTTTTCTTAGAAATCCATGTGTTTTCCTATTATCCCAATTTATGGCTATATATCTCTTTTAATATTCAGGTTTTTCAATGCCAAAACCAGACCTGATCATCTGTCTTGAACAAAGCAAAGAGCCCTGGAATGTGAACATGGGAGAGACAGAAGGCAATGAAAGAGGTAAGACACAATGAAGCCTTGACACATGTGGGAAACCTAGGACATGGGGGAATTCTTCCCTGAAGTGGGGTTAGCAAAGAGCTTTCCCTGAAATGGTCTAAAAATTCCCATTGTATAGTTATCTCAAATTACTTTATGGGTCTCATTCACAGGAAATGACCCAAAAATTTACTTTTTTTTCCCTCTGTTTTTTTTATTTTATATTTTTTATTGAGAAAAAGAAAAAAAGTTTCCCCCTCCTCCCAGCCTCCCATTTCCCTCCCCCTCCTCTCACCTTTCTCCCCCTCCCCCCACTCCTCTCCCCTTCCCTCTCCAGTCCAAAGAGCAGTCAGGGTTCCCTGCCCTGCGGAAAGTCCAAGGTCCTCCCCCCACCGTCCATGTCTAGGAAGGTGAACATCCTAACTGGCTAGGCTCCCACAAAGCCAGAACATGAAGTAGGATCAAAACCCTGTGCCATTGTCCTTGGCTTCTCAGCAGCCCTCGTTGTTCGCCATGTTCAGAGAGTCCGGTTTTATCCCATGCTTTTTGAGTCATAGTACTGCTGGCCTTGGTGAGCTCCCCATAGATCAGCTCCACTGTCTCAGTGCATGGGTGCACCCCTCGTGGTCCTGACTTCTTTGTTCATCTTGTCCCTCCTTCCACTCCTCATTGGGACCTTGGGAGCTCAGTCCAGTGCTCCAGTGTGGATTGCCGTCTCTATCTCCATCCATCACCAGATGAAGGTTCTATGGTGATATGCAAGATATTCGTCAGTATTGCTATAGGATAGGGTCTTTTCAGGTTCCCTATCCTCATCTGCCCAAGGAACTAACTGGAGATATCGCCTTGGGTCCTGGGAGCCACTCTAGGTTCAATTCTCTTGCCAGCCCTAAGGTGGCTCCCTTAACTAAGAATTGTGCTTCCGTGCTCCCCTATCCAGCCTTCCTTTACCCCAATCATCCTGTTCCCCAAGTTCCCCCCATCCTCCCTTTCTCACTTTTCTCTCCCCATCTTCCCTTATCCCCAACCCACCCCAACCCAAGATCCCACTTTTCTCCCCCGCAATTTTGTCTACTTCCCTTATCCAAGAGGATAACTATATTTTTTTTTCTTGGGTTCACCTTCTTATTTACCTTCTTTAGGTTCACCAATTGTAGCCTCCGTGACCCTTATTTATGGCTAGAAACAAATTATGAGTGAGTACATCCCATGTTCATCTTTTTGGGTCTGGGTTACCTCACTCAGGATAGTGTTTTCTATTTCCATCCATTTGCATGCAAAATTCGAGAAGTCATTGTTTTTTACCGCAGCGTAGTACTCTAGTGTGTATATATTCCATACTTTCTTCATCCATTCTTCCATTGAAGGGCATCTAGGTTGTTTCCAGGTTCTGGCTATTACAAATAATACTGCTATGAACATAGTTGGACAAATGCTTTTGTCATATGATGGGCATCTCTTGGGTATATTCCCAAGTGTGGTATTGCTGGGTCCAGGGGTAGGTTGATCCCAAATTTCCTGAGAAACTGAAACAGTGATTTCCAAAGTGGTTTCACAAGATTGCATTCCCACCAGCAATGGATGAGTGTACCCCTTCCTCCACAGCCTCTCCAGCAAAGGCATAATTGGTGTTTCTGATTTTAGCCATTCTGACAGGTGTAAGATGATATCTCAAAGTTGTTTTGATTTGCATTTCCCTGATTGCTAAGGAAGTTGAGCAGGACCTTAAGTGTCTTTTGGCCATTTGAACTTCTTCTGTGGAGAATTCTCTGTTCAGTTCAGTGCCACATTTTTTAATTGGGTTAATTAGCATTTTAAAGTCTAGTTTCTTGAGTTCTCTTTATATTTTGGAGATCAGACCTTTGTCTGTTGCGGGGCTGGTGAAGGTCTTCTCCCAGTCAGTATTTTGATTTTTTGTCTTAGTGACAGTGTCCTTTGCTTTACAGAAGCTTCTCAGTCTCAGGAGGTCCCATTTATTCAATGTTGTCCTTAATGTCTGTGCTACTGGGGTTATACCTAGGAAGCGATCTCCTGTGCCCATCTGCTGTAGGGTACTTCTCACTTTCTCTTCTATCAGTTTCAGTGTATTCAGACTGATATTGAGGTCTTTAATCCATTTGGACTTGAGTTTTGTGCATGGTGATATTTATGGGTCTATTTTCATTCTTCTACAGTTTGACATCCAGTTGTGCCAGTACCATTTGTTGAAGATGCTTTCTTTCTTCCATTGTATACTTTTAGCTCCTTTATCGAAAATGAGGTGTTCATAGGTTTGTGGGTTAAAATCCGGGTCTTCTATACGATTCCATTGGTCAACTTCTCTGTTTTTATGCCAATACCAAGCTGTTTTCAATACTGTAGCTCTGTAATAGAGTGTGAAGTCAGGGATGGTAATGCCTCCCGAAGATCCTTTATTGTATAGGATTGTTTTGGCTATCCTCGGTTTTTTGTTTTTCCATATAAAGTTGATTATTGTCCTCTCAAGATCTGTGAAGAATTTTGATGGGACCTCGATGGGGATTGCATTGAATCTATAAATTGCCTTTGGTAGAATTGCCATTTTTACTATGTTGATCCTCCCAATCCAAGAGCAAGGGATGTCCATCCATTTTCTGGTATCCTCTTCAACTTCTTTCTTCAATGCCTTAAAGTTCTTGTCAAATAGATCTTTCACTTCCTTGGTTAGAGTTACCCCAAGATATTTTATGCTGTTTGTGGCTATCGTGAAAGGTGAAGCTTCTCTGATTTCCCTCTCTGCTTCCATATCCTTTGTGTATATGAGGGCGACTGATTTTTTGGAGTTGATCTTGTATACTTCCACATTACTAAAGGTGTTTATCAGCTGTAAAAGTTCTTTGGTGGAGTTTTGGGGGTCGCTTATGTACACTATCATATCATCTGCAAATAATGAAAGTTTAACTTCTTCCTTTCCAATTCGAATCCCCTTGATCCCATTATGTTGTCTTTTTGCTATTGCTAGAACTTCAAGCACTATATTGAAGAGGTATGGCGAGAGTGGACAGCCTTGTCGTGTTTTGAGTTTAGTGGGATGGCTTTGAGTTTCTCTCCATTTAATTTGATGTTAACTGTCGGCTTACTGTATATAGCTCTTATTATATTTAGGTATGACCCTTTTATCCCTAATCTCTTCAATACTTTTACCATAAAGGGATGTTGAATTTTGTCAAATGCTTTTTCAGCATCTAATGAAATGATCATATGGTTTTTTTCTTTCAGTTTATTTATATGATGGATTACATTGATAGATTTTCGTATGTTGAACCAGCCCTGCATCTCTGCAATGAAGCCTACTTGATCATAATGGAAAATTTTCCTAATGTGTTCTTGAATTTGGTTTGCCAGTATTTTGTTGAGGATTTTTGCATCGATAGTCATGAGTGAGATTGGCCTGTAATTCTCTTTCTTGGTTGTGTTTTTGTGCGGTTTTGGTATCAGAGTGACTGTAGCTTCATAAAAGGAATTTGGCAATGCCTCTTCTGTTTATATTTTGAAATCCATTAAGGAGTATAGGTATTAGGTCTTCTTGGAAATTCTGGTAGCATTCCGCATTGAAACCATATGGTCCTGGGCTTTTTTTGGTAGGGAGGTTTTTGATAACAGCTTCTAATTCTTCGCGACTAACAGGTCTATTTAGGTTGTTCACTTGGTCCTGGTTTAACTTTGGTATATGGTATTTATCTAAAAAAGTGTCCATTTCTTTTACATTTTCCAGTTTTGTGGCATACAGGCTTTTGTACTAAGATCTAACGATTCTCTGAATTTCCTCTGTGTCTGTGGTTATGTCTCCCTTTTCATTTCTGATTCTATTAATTTGCATATTCTCTTTCTGCCATTTGATTATTTTGGATAGGTGTTTATATATCTTATCTTGTTGATTTTCTCCAGGAACCAGCTTTTTGTTTCATTGATTCTTTGGATTGTTTTCTGTGTTTCTATTTTGTTGATTTCAGCCCTCAGTTTGATTATTTCCAGTCTTCTGCTCCTCCTAGGTGAGTCTGCTTCTTCTTTTTTCTCTAGAGCTTTAAGGTGGGCTGTTAAGTCTCCAATGTGTGCTTTCTCTGTTTTCTTTAAGTGGGCACTTAGTGCTATGAACTTTCCTCTCAGGAATGCTTTCACAGTGTCCCATAAGTTTGAGTGGGTTATTTCTTTATTTTCATTGAATTCGAGGAAGACTTTAATTTCTTTCTTTATTTCTTTCTTCATCCAGGTGTGGTTCAGTAGTTGACTGTTCAGTTTCCATGAGTTTCTAGACTTTCTGGGTGTAGCATTGTTGTTGAATTCTAACTTTAATCCATGGTGATCTGATAAGACACAGGAGGTTACGCATATTTTTTTGTACCTGTGGAAATTTGCTTTGTTACCAAGTATGTGGTCAATTTTTGAGAAGGTTCCATGATCTGCAGAGAAGAAGGTATATTCTTTCCTCTTTGGGTGGAATATTCTATAGAAGTCTGTTGAGTCCATTTGATTCATTACCTCCATTAATTCTCTTATTTCTCTGTTAGGTTTCTGTCTGATTGACCTGTCCATTCACCTCCTGTTTAAGGTCTTCTATTATTTTTTATAGTTCACTTTTGAGTCGATTTCTTCTAATTTTTCTGGAGTAGGGTGTACAATTCTTATTTCGTGATCCCTGGATTCTGGTGATGTCATGTTGCCTTTGAGGTGTTGGAGGAATTCTTGCCTTGGCGCCTTCCCAACTCTTCCTTCAAATGGAGCCAGGAGAGGCCTGGTGTCTTGGTCCAGTCTTTGCTGTGACTGACTCTCTGGGTGTAACTCTTCAGTGTAGAAGCAGGAACTGTAGGGTCCAGATGGAACTCCTCAGCACCGAAACATAGACGCCTGGTAGTCCAATGACCCGCGGACAAAAGGGAGAACTTGGGGGGCAGGGCGGGGACGAGTAGAACACAGGACACCCTGCCACAAAAGCTGAAGGTGCGCCTGCTCCCTTTCGGGGGGGGGGGATTTGAGACCTGCCCGGTAGGCAGGCACTCACCTCTCTGGGTGGGTAGCCTTAGTGTTGGAGCAGAAAACTGTTTCTGAGCAAAGGACCTAGCAGAAAATGCAGGCTTGGGGGGGGGGGGGGTCATGTGTAAGAAAGACAGCCCTGCAAAAGGAGCTGGGGGAGATGGGTTTGTGCTCTCTTCTGGGACAATCTGCCCCTGGATAGCACACACTCACCTGTCCACATGGAACTCCTCAGTACCTAAACAGGGCCGCCTGGTAGCCCGATGATCCGGGGACAAAAGGAAAAATCGGGCAGGTGGTTCGAGATCCAGGAGGGCACTGGCACCCCTGGAGCACAAGCTGAAGGTGCCCGGGCTCCCATTCGGGGGTCCTTGAGGCCTGCCCAGTAGGCAGACACTCACTGCTCTGGGTGGGTAGCCTTAGTGTAGGAGCAGAAAACAGTTCCTGAGCAAAGGACCTAGCAGAAAACCCAAAAATTTACTATGAATACTTAACTTTATTTATGGTATAAAGCAGAATTTAGAATATTTGTTGCCATATACTTGAATGCCACCAAACTGAGACGTGAACAATATTGAAAATAAAATTAGCATTAAAAACTTTTGTAGTTTTTGAAAGAGTATTTCCCTGAAATGTTCATGTCTCTTTGTCTGCTCTTATGAGAGTACTACATAGTTTTCATTGTGTGTATTATCACATATAATCAGAAAATACGATTTTTATAGTTGTACTCGTTTTGGAAGATTGTAGAGTTCATTCATTGCATTAGACTCTACAGCAATTAAAAGGTAACTCTTATTTCTGCAAAATATTCATTAGAAATTAAGAATTGTTTAGAGTCATACATGCTACTGGTCCATTTTAAAATCATATAAAAATCTCTGAATATCAAAATCTATATGTTACTGTCCACATAAAGGTTGTATATTCTCTTGTTTTCCTTTGTGTTTTTATCTATATTTGAGTTTGTTTGGAGAATCAAATTTGTATATGCATAATATTTTATTTTTAATACTTTAATTAATTATTTAAAAACAAATTACAGTATCATTTGACCAATTCAACTCTCCAGTTCTCTGATGTTCCACTTCCTCTAAACTTCTTTATTTTTTCTCTTTTTTTTACACCCACAGAATTCAATCTGTAATTCTCATACAACCCTGGGTGTTGAGCATGACCTGTAATATGGTTAAAATATCAGAAGTTGCACATTCTTAAATTTATGCCCTTTCTCCACATATGTTTCAGGTGATAGAATCATCTCAGGAAGGTGTGTCTCCATATACACTTTTTCTCTAGAATTTTAATCTTGCTTGAGCTTTCTTAGGTCGAATGTATACTGCCTTGATTAAATGAGTTTATAAGTCATCTGTTACTTTGCATACAAAAGAACTAGTTTCTTATAGTCATTCATGACTTCCTACACTTAACATGTATTATCACTCTCTCCTGAATGAGCTCTGATCATTCCATGAAATGGGTTTGATATAAACATGCTAATTAAAACCTAATTTTTTTTGTTTTCACTATGTCCACCTATGAGTCAACTTTTACTGTTAAATTCCATTAGGTATAAAGGCATAGAGATGCACCACTCTGTGGGTAAACCAGTAAGATATAGGAATAATTTTAATACTATATCAAAGCCGCAGAATAATGGTACCACTGTACCACCTATCTTTAATAATTATCTTGAATTAGCATGAATACTCCTCAAACTATTCTTCAAAAGATAAAAAAATAAAAAAAGACCAGAACTCTTAGAAATTCTTTTTGTGGGACAGTTCCCTTGATACTTAAGCCATGTATCCACACAAAACGTAAGTAAAAGGTGTGCCAATTTCATTATGAATATACCTGCGAAAGTTCTTAGTAAAATATTTGCAACTTGAATACAATAGCATATCAAAAGAACTATCTACCAGACACTTCCTCTCAAGACATGTAGTGACAGATCAACAATTCAAAACCAAAAATTAATCTACTGCTTATACAAACTGAATGTCAAATTCCATATGTTCATCTCATTAGATGCTGAAAATGCTTTGACAAAATTAACAACCTCTGCTTGACAAAAGTCCTGGAGAGATTAGGGATGCAAGGTACATACTTCAAATGAAAAAGGCAATTTGTAACAAGCCTATAGCCCACACAAAGTAACTGGAGAGAAATCAAAACCATTCCACTAAAATAGGAAACAATAAAAGGGTATTCACTTTCTCCATATTCTGCATTTATATAATAATCAGGTTTCATTCAATAATGATATGGCTGATCACTGAAACAAATTACAGATACTAAAATAAGTCCTCTCATCTATGACAACTTATTTTGTACAAGAATCTAGAAAAATACATTTCACAAAATATTGGCATTTATTCTAGTTGGAATTACCCCAAACTAATTTCAGATTCTTTAGATGCCAAGTTGTTTTCTAAGTGACAGAAAGTGGATGAATTCTGACATCAATGAAGATGGAAAAGATCTCATGACTTTTGAGGGAGAAAAGCCATAGTAAGAATATATTTTATGAAAACATCTATTTTCTGTATAAGAAAAAGAGATAATGTATCTCTTTAATAAGATCAGTCCTAGTGAATTTCATGATGTCTGAAAATTTATGGATGCCTTCCTTGTGGCATACATGATTCTCTGTGGGCCAGTTAGTAATAACTGTTTCCTGTTCTTCCTGTCCTTCTTTATTTACTAATTAATAGTCTGTGTTCTTTATTTATATTGTTCAATTTGAGGGATTGTGAAGATGAGTTATGTTCATTAAGATATACCATATCAGGAGTGTAATATTTTTTGTAGTTGGGTTATAGACTTTTTCAATTGCTGTGATAAAACTCCAAGATAAAGACAATATACAGAAGAAAGATCCATTATGATAAATCAGAGGTAGTAGTTGACAAGGGGCTAGAGCTGCCGTGAGAGATTCCATCTGGAACCAAAACAGGAAACAGACAGCTCACTGTTGGCAATAGAAGGCATTAAAATTCTCAAAGCCATTATCCAGATACATGTGTTCCAGGAAGTTGATACTTTACCCTACCCATAAATATCCACCAACTTCAGGCCACATATTCGGACATCTGATTATATGGGGTCATTTCACTCAACTCATGATACTCTTGTTTATTATTCTGAAAATTATGATTGGAATATGTAAGGTAAGATAACTTCATTTCTTCCATTTTTATAATTTATTAATTATATGTTATAAAAGATCATCTACCCATTTGCCTTAAAAAGATTGTTTCATTAGAACAAATTATTTGAAGTTTATTTTTTGTAATATGCCACCTTGCATATGAGTCTACATATTTATAAAATTATGTCACTAATATATCTGAAAATGTTTCACATATGTGAACTAATAATTATATATTCCTATATTCCAGTTTTCTCTAAAATTATGTCACTTATATATCTGAAAGTGTTTCACATATGTGAACTAATATTTATATTTTTTTCTGTCTTCCAGTTTTTTATTTTAATCAAACACAAGACCTTTTTTCACCGGAGAATAGACAAGATCCTATCCACAAGTTAATATCAAGAATAGATGTAAGTAGTGACTTAAAAAACTTGCATTTAAGGATGTTCTCAAATTATTGGGAAGAGAGAAAAGAGAATGGAATATGTCATGATTGATATAATTTGTATTCACCAACCCTGTGTTTGCCTGTAAAAATCTCTACATTTGCTTGCAATACTTCACATTAGATCAATTTTGTTTTCAGAAAGTTTCTTCAGTAAAAAAATATAAGTTTTAAAGCATATTTTTACTCTACAAAGAATTTTGAAAAGTCTACAAACTGAAAGACACATATACTATTAAACATTCACTGAAGTTCCCTCAACTAATAATTATATTTTGTCACAAGCTATTCGATTGAGATATACATAGGGAGTTTTTTTCTCAAATGAGACTGAAAATATATCATAGCATTTCTAGTTGTGAGAAGCCTTACACATTTAATGATGTTATTAAACCATTTCCTAGGAGCTCTAGGATGACTAATTTTCAGAATATCATCTTGAAGGGAGAAATTTCCAAAATATCAAATCACAATAAGACTTTACTTATTATTTAAATACACAGAACAAATTTTGTTGTTTCTAATAGCTAATACATATATTAATTAAAATTGTAAGATTTTTTATTATAGCACACACCTTTATTTTTGTTGCAGAATGACCAGACACAAGAGAAACATTTTGTAAGTAATCAAATTGGACAAAACTACTACATGGAATATGAGAAGGGCTCCAACAGATCTCCATGCCTCACTAGGCTTAAGAGAATTAATCTCAGAGAGGAGGCATACAAATGTAAAGATTGTGACAAGTCATTTACCCATCATGCAAAACTTCAAGTTCACCAGAGAATCCATACTGGTGAGAAACCTTACAGATGTCAGGAATGTGGCAAGACCTTTACCCGGGATTCAACTCTTCAGGCGCATTACAGAATTCATACTGGTGAGAAACCTTACAGATGTCAAGAATGTGGCAAGTCCTTTACCCAGAGCTCAGAACTTAACATTCACCACAGAGTCCATACTGGTGAGAAACCTTACAGATGTCAAGAATGTGGCAAGTCATTTACCCACAACTCAACTCTTCACAGATATCGCAGAATCCATACTGGTGAGAAACCTTACAGATGTCAAGAATGTGGCAAGTCATTTACCCACAACTTAACTCTTCAGAGACATCGCAGAATCCATACTGGTGAGAAACCTTACAGATGTCAGGAATGTGGCAAGTCATTTACCCACGACTCAACTCTTAACAGACATCACAGAATTCATACTGGTGAGAAACCTTACAGATGTCAGGAATGTGGCAAGTTTTTTACGCAGGCCTCAAATCTTCACATTCACCACAGAGTCCACACTGGTGAGAAACCTTACAGATGTAAAGATTGTTTCAAGTGCTTTAGGAGTAACTCAAATCTTAGAAAGCATCACAAAATTCATGTAATAGATACATTTCATAAAGTTTATTATTATACCTCACATTAGTTAATTGTACTGTCTTCATACATTGACCAAGATATTACACAGATGCAAATCCTTTAAATAATTTTCAAAGTTTTGTCAATACTTATACAGATATACAGTTCTTACAAATTTAGAAACATTGTGTCCAGATTTGAACTTTATTTTTTCAAACATTTGTTTTAAACTGAAATTTTGCATCGTTATAAGAATATACTATTCAAACATCATTATGATGGATGAGTCAATATTTATAGTAGAAGAAAATTAAAAAACATTTCTTGAATGTATGTTGAGGTAACATGTTAAAGAGCCAGCCGATGTGAACCTATTTCAGATTTTGATGCATATTTAATTTCTTGTCATATGGTTGCTTATGTAATGAGATTATATTCTATATAAACATTGTATTCCTGTGATTTTTGGTGATTTTATATAAATACCAGTTTGCTTTAAACTTCAAGTCTTTTCATTCTGTGTCTTTGCAATAAAAATGTTAAATATTTTGCAAATTTTTATTCCATTTTTTGTCCTGATAGTCTGTTTTCTAATGGCAGGGTATTATAAATGTGAGCTCTTCCGTGGATCACAGCAACAATGAAAACATGGCATAAAATAGAAGTAGATTTGTCGTGGAATATGTCTACACTGTCTAAAACTGGGTTACTTTGATTGATGAAATAGGCTGATGATTGGACAATGTCTAGGCACCAGGCAGGGGCAGAAATTCCTTGCAGAGAGAATAACAAGGAGGAGGAATTGAGGCATGCAGGTGAGTTGCCAGAAAACAGGAAGGAAGCAGCTTGTGCAATTTGTGGCAAAATGTAGACAAAAAATATGGGTTAATTTAAGTTATTGGACCTAATTGGAAACAATCCTATGCTAAGGCCAAGCATTCAAGTAAGAAGTCTCCCCGCTAATGTTTTGGATCTGGTAGGACAGCAAATGACAGTCTACATAGATTATTTTAAACTTTGTATAATTGTGGTTTAAGTCGATGTGAGGTTGTTGGATCGTACCAATGGGCATGCTAAACTGTAAAGGAAAGCTGTAAGGTAACAGCATCAAAGAACTCTATAGTCATTTAGAAAAGCAGGGAGTGGGAGAAGTGGCCTTCCCTAGAGAAGAGCACAAATGGTGATTGTCCAGTAACCAATGGACAGCCTTGAAAACATAGAATTGTACCATGGTATGGATTGCACCCATTGTATTTAGGAATATATGTATATACAAATTTATGTATAAAATAACAATGCATGAAAAAGGACAAAAACTTGAAGCAGAACAGGAATGTGTGGTTTATAGGAGAGTTGGAGGGAGGAAACTGGAGATACAAAATGTAATTTGTAATGAGCTCAAAGGCTCAGTGCTCAAAGGTAGCACTGGGAAACCAGAAATGCTCAATACAGGGTTGTCAATTCAATGAAAATATGCATACTCTCTTTGCTACTCTGATGGCTGGGGCTGGCGGTGGATAATTGCCCACATGTACTGTCCTTGTGCTATCTGTGACCAGGTCATACTAAACTCCCAGAAGCAACACTGGACATAGTCAATATCCAACGTGTCAAAATACAGTTAAAATAATACATACCCATGAATGGCTTGGGGAACTGTGAGAAAATATCTAGGAAGAAAAATGGAGAGGACCTTTTAATCCAAGTACATTTTGTTCCATGACATAATCTTGGATGTGATTTTCTGCCTCCTGCAACAAATATTTGCAATCAATTTGTAAGACATGTTTATTTTTGTTGGGTGTCGGAACATAACTATAGAACCCAATGTGGTGAAAAATATCCTGAATGCTGTGATCACTGGATCTTGATTCTTGAGACAACTCAGAGTATAATACCAGAAGTTTGAACCAACCCGAGCTTCTGAATCCTGTTGTTTAGGATTTCCTTCTTGCCTCATGTGGACTGTTATTCTGCCAGCCCTGCTGTTTGCAGAAACCCCCAGAAAATTATGTCCTAAAAAAATTAGAAAACATAAAAATGTAGAGACTCTCATTATTTGAAACTTTTACAAACTTATCTCTAAAAGAAACTTGTCCACTGCATTAATTAGTTTTAATAAATAACTAGAAAAGTAATGATTATATTTAGCCATGTTCTCCAGATCCTTTGCATCATTCCAAATGATGTTTTCTCTGGTTACCAAGATTCACATTTTTTCTTTAGCATTGCAATATGTGTTTGTAACAAGTTTTAATAATTAATATATTATTGTTAAAGAATAATTATATATATAAAGATAAATATAACTCTCTGTATATATAACTCTCTCTCTCTCTCTCTCTCTCTCTCTCTATATATATATATATATATATATATATATATATATCTGCAAAACAAACTACGTTCCTACTGCTTTTTAAAGTATGAGAGACCATGCCCCAGTGGACTGGTATCTTAAAGGCCATTGGCTTAAGATGTGAAAGAGGCTCCTACAGACCTTCCCATTTTGTTTAAGTTGGAGAGTTCCAAACCAATACAAAATAATAAACACTAGGAACAGATATCTAGGATAAGATTAGAATTACAATCATAATTAACAATATTGAGCAAGGAGCATATGTTAAATGTTTTAATAAACATTCTATCATATGGAGTTTAAGTCTTGTATAGGAAATGGCTTGGTTAGTTCATAAGAGTACAGTAACTATGACTATCTAATTTTCAACCCCACTGAAGACCTGAAAAGGAAGATAGTATTACTTGGGCTGGCAGAAAGTACAATTAAGTAGCTTCAAAAGTGAGCAACATATGAAACAATTAGATACCTAGTAATTACCCAAAGTCTCATTCTGCAACGTTGAAGCAACCAACTCTGGCTAAGGCCTAGTGTAATTGACAGACTATTTTCAGAGGCAGAAAAAAATTTCAAAACCATTTTACTCCGTCTTGTCAAGATTTGATAGTCATGCTTATTCTTTTCCGGATACCATGTAACTTGTCAGCAGTTGAGGCATTGTCAGTTCCTTGTCCAAAGGCCAGGTTTTTTTGTTTTTTTTAAATTTATTTATTTATTAAAGATTTCTGTCTCTTCCCTGCCACCACCTCCCATTTCCTTCCCCCTTGCCGAATTAAGCCCCCCCTCAGTCCGAAAAGCATTCAGGGTTCCCTGCCCTGTGGGAAGTCCAAGGAACCCCCACCTCCATCCAGATCTAGTAAGTTGATCATCCAAACTGCCTAGGCTCCCCCAAAGTCAGTGCGTGCAGTAGGATCAGAAACCCATTGCCATCGTTCTTGAGTTCTCAGTAGTCCTCACTGTCCGCTATGTTCAGAGAGTCCTGTTTTATCCCAGGCTTTTCCAGACCCAGGCCAGCTGGCCTTGGTGAGTTCCCAATAGAAAAAAAGCTCCATGTGGAGTGTCTTCAGTGCTCAACATTCTCTTAGGAATAGATTGGTAGTGTCAGAAGCAGTCAGGTCTCATGTCAACAGAATCCTAAGTTATTTAAATGCCATGTTACACAGATCCTTGAAGTAGTTGAAGAATATCTATCTAGAAAGAATACAATCTATATGTATCTAAAGAGCTTAATTGATCTAACTGTATGTACAACAAACATGGACAACTATTGACCTATGATATTATGAAAATATACCCTGAAAGTTGTATCAATATGCAAAATGTCCTAAACTGAGGTAAAAACATACATATATACAATCTGACAAAATAACTTTGCATAAGTGTACAAATGTAAACAAATGTAACAGATATGATTTGATCTTGTATCAATATACAAAACTATACCAATGTAAACTATCCATTTATAATAGTTAACATGTATTCACTATATTTCCCACTAATACTATCCTGCCCCCCCTTTTTTAAACATAGTTTTCACACCAAACATCGATCTAATACAAGTAATAATCAACAACCCATAAACAATGTTCAAAACCCCTGTAGACAAACATCTTTTGGGGGGACAGGGGTATCATCATCTTACAGAACTGCTTCCTTCTGTCATGTGGGCAATGTTCTCTTAAAGGGATCCTGCAAAATTAAAGTGATGGATAAGTTTCAAAATTACTGTCTAGTAAAGGTGCAAACAAATTTTCGAGTAGTTGATAGATATTTTTTTCTTAAAAGTTCTCATTTGGAGTTTTGGCCTGAATGTCATGAGATGGTACACAAAAATGAAGTCTTATATTAGCGCTGTCTGCATCACGATGTCATTTCAACTAGATGGAGTGGTTGCTGTGGGGCACCATCTTCTTCCTAGAAATTTCAAAGATTTCTGCAGGAAAAGGATCTGTAGGAAAATCTATGTCCATCAGGAAAAACTTAAACATCATTCATATAAATATACATTCAATGAAGAATATGATCTAAACAAAAAAGGCATGGAGAAAGTAAAATTTTTTTAAAGTCTTTCTTCTGTACCATACAAGATGGCTCCTGATATGAGACAGAAGCTCTGAATGTTCTCTTTAACAATAAGCTTGGATTTAGAGAATTACAGAGACATTGTCCAACTCCAAAACCAGGCATATATATATATATATATATATATGTGTGTGTGTGTGTGTGTGTGTGTGTGTGTGTGTGTGTGTGTGTGTAAATATGTGCAAATAGTACCTGAATTCATAAACCATATTCTTTTTCTAGATCCTCCTTAGTGGATAGCTATTTTTTTCTTCTGTCAGCATTCAAATATCCAGGGTCTCTTGAATTTTTGATGATGTGTATTTTTCTGCAAAGATAAGAGCAAAACACTGCCTAACCCTTATTATCTTTATTTACCACATGTATGATTGCCAACATTGTGGATGTGGTATTATTACTCTTTTTCAGGAGATTTCTTTTTTTCAAAGTGAATCTTTATTAATTTTGTTAGTATCCAAAATTTTTCTTCTTCTGTGGAAACAAGAGCAAAACCCCTTCCCCAACATAGTACATCTCCTGGTTTCCATTGTGAGGTCAACACATACTTGAAATATACTGGTTGATGCAATTCAGAAGATTTTTCTATTTTCCAATGTCTCTCTGCTGCTGTTGTCTCTTTCTCCTCAGTGTTAAGAAAATTTAAGGTTTATAAAGCATTATGCAATCTACTTCTGGGAGTATTTTTCATCCATTTCTGTTTGGTCAGCATATCCTTTATAGTGCGATTTGAACTTTCTATAATTGTCTGACCTGTAGGATTATTTTGTATACCTGTAATGTGCTTTATATTATAACAATCAAAACACATTTTTTTTTTCTTGGATACATATGCTGGACCATTGTCTGTTTTTATTTGTGCAGGAATGCCAATGATGGCCTAACTTCTAATAAATGTGTGATTACTGAATCAGCCTTTTCTGAGGAAGCTATTCTTGAGATTTTTACATACAGACAAAGTTAAATTTGGCATTTTTACCCTTTGTTCCTGGTCATCAAATTTGATAATTTTTTCATTGTTTTCAAATCTATTTACCACTGCCTTTTGTAATGTTTTGTAATGAATGTCCAGTGTTCTGCTCTAATGCCCTCATTGAGGATTCCAAGGTATGAAGTGTGTCCAGTAGAGATAATGTTTCATCCTTGTACATGGTCTTCATAGCATGCATATTACCTTCCTGGAGAGACATCCTATCAATCAATCTGTCATTCCCCTTTGACAGAGTCCGATTAAGACTTTCAACAGTGCGAATTCTCTCAAATAACGCTTCAGCACTCACTGTCATTGATTGGGTTTTATGTGCCAAATCATCTGTTTCCTTCTCTAGAGTGCTGAATCTTCTTTAAATAAATTACTATCAGTCTGTACCATTTCCAAAAGCATCTCAGTTGACAGAGTTTTGTTAGTTAAATTGGCTGTAACCTTCTTCAGATTTCCAACCTCTTTCCTGAGAAGTGTGGTTTCAGTCTTAAAAGACTACCATTTCTAAAAATGCCTCATTCTTAGCCCTATTGTCAACCATATTTTAAAGAAAAAAATATTGAGTAGAAGACTAATCCCCAGAAACAAAATAGTGATGTAGAAGGGACATCATCTTATAAGTCTTCTAAAACCTAGCACATGGACACCTTGGATAGTTAGATTGTCTGACATTGTCCTTTTAAATTAGCAACTTATGTTCTATTTTTAGAATATTAAATCTTACCTAGTAAGATACACATAGTGGTGCATCTGAATTCAACTGTGGCCAGTCTAAAATCTGATTTCAGAGCAGAATGCTAAAAGATAAATCACAGACTGTGTGCTCCTTGAATGTCTAGAACAATGGAATAGGCAATTGCAAACAAATCGTTAGAAAGCCACAGAACAACTGGTTCAGACAGGGAAGCTCGTGTCTCACAGAAATGTCTACAATGCACACTTGTGGGAGGCAAACAGTAGGCTGCATGGATACTTGTAGCTAATCCGAGACTTGTAAAGGGAACTGCAGCTGATCTTTAGAAAAGCCGCTGTGCAAGATTCTATATTAAACTGCTTGCTGAGGAACGGTTCATGCTGAGCCAGGCTGACAGCACGCAGCAGAGCTTGGCTTCCCAACCCAAATGATGAGCGCCAGATAAATTGGCAAAACAATCCCACACCAGTTAAGAATTAGGGATAATAAAAAGGGTTATTTACGTAGGGTGGGAAACTGACAGATCACCATCCAAAACAACAATCCTCTCAGGGCAACCAGGAAACAGTCTAGCTGCCTGAAAGGGAGCCATTAGTAAGTAAGAGAGCAACTGGTATATGCTGCTTTTCAAAGTATAAGAAACCATGCCCAGTAGACTGGTATCTTAAAGGCTTAAAGACTATTGGCTGAAGGAGGGGAAGGATCTCCCGCAGCAAATATATATATATATATATATATGTGTGTGTGTGTGTGTGTGTGTGCGCGCGCGCGTCTGTGTGTGTGTGTTTGGAAAATGACAGGTCTCCGTTGGGTATAGAAAAATATGGCATTCCAGCTTGCAGTAAGACTAAGAATCTCCCTATGGGTGTTGAGGCTGGGCAGGGTGACCAATTATGGGAGGTAGGGTCCCCAAAGCTAGAATTAGAGTCAGAGACAACTACTGTTTTCTCTTATAAAAGTACCTCAAGATGACCAAGAAACACATCTCTAACATCTATGCAAAGGGTCTAGGACAGATTTATGGATGACCCTGGGCTGTCTGTTCAGTCTGTTGCAGCCACAATGAACTCAGGTTATTTGATTCTCTAAATGATCTTGTGGTGTCCTTGTATATATTTGGAAGATCTCCTTCTAATTACCAGCTCTCCATATCCCTCTTCTCAAATCTACTGCTCCAGATATAAGTTAATAAATACATATACTCTTCCAGATACTCTGGATCCCAACCATTCAGTTGATAGTTAATTAGCTAGCTAACTATTTCAGCAAAAGAAAACAAAAAGTATTTGTGTACTGTGTATAGATATTTAAAAGCAAATCAATTCTCCTGGCAACAGAAACTTCATTGCAATAATCTTGTCTATTCACCATGTCATTATACATGTGAGAACTCACACAAGGTTTCTAACGTGCTCATGTTATGAAACATTGGTTCCATGGCTATCTCCTGAATTTCAAAGAGTCTTTTGTGAAAAGTAACTGTGTTCATAGAATAATATAACAGAGACCTTGGAGGAGGGCTGAAGAGGGCAGGGGAGAGGCAGGGAGGGGAGCAGAGAAAAACGTAGAACTCAATAAAAATCAATAAAAATAATATTGAATACAATAGTGCAATTGCACAATATATACTCTTTCAAATATGTACTCTCTTTTCTCTTGTGTTAGTAAATGAAAGAACAATTTTATTCGAGTTTTCTGAAATTTTGTTCCTTTTCTTTGATTAGGAGATAATAAATTCCTCCTTTTACTTCTGAATTTTGGCTTTATATACTGGGAAACTACATACCACATGGTTGGCCCAATCTTTTCCAAGTCATATATCTTCCACCACATGTTAGGAAACTCATTTCTTTTTCTTCCACGTTATTCAGTTTCCTTTTAATCTCATCTAATTCACCCCCATGTTCACAGGCATGTGGCTATTCTACGGTTGAATTTTCATCTGTTTCTATTCTGGCTTCATAATGCATTGAATTGCTTGTTAGAGATGGCCAAATTTTCCTTATCCATTCTTATTTAGAGTATCATCTAGGTTGTTTTCAGTTTCTTACAATTACAAATAGAACTCCTATGAACACAGTGGAACTAGTGGCTTTGTGTGTGATTGAACTTTCTATGTGTAAATGTCCAAGAGTGGTATTGTATTGTTGGGTCTTAAAATAGACTGTTTCCAAATATCCCAAGAAATTGTTATATTTATTTAGAGATGTGCTGCACAAATTGTCACTACCATAATCCCCGGGGAGGTGTTCCCCTTGTTCCATACCTTCTCCAGCATAAGCTGTCATTCATGGCGTTGATCTTATCCATTCTCACTTGTTAAAATATAATCTGAGAGGATTTTGATTTTTGTTTCCCTAATAATTAAGGATGGTGAGTAGTAGTTTAAGTGCATCTTGGCCATTTAAAATTCTTCTGTTGAGAATTCTCTGTTTGATCTGTTCCCTATTTTTTATTGATTATTATTGAGCCCTACATTTTTCTCTGCTCTCCATCCTGCCTCTCCTCTCCCATTCAACATTTCCCCAGGTTCCAATGCTCACAATTTACTCAGGAGATCTTCTCTTTTTCTACTTCCCATGTAGATTCGATCTATGTATATCTCTGTTAGGGTCCTCATTGTTGTCTAAGCTCTCTGGGATTGTGATTTGTGAGCTGGTTTTCTTTGCTTTATGATGTTCCCTATTTTTAATTAGATAATCTGTTGTTATTTTTAAGTCTAGTTTCTTAAGTTCTTTATTTTGGAGATCAGCCCTCTGTCAGATTTGGAGTTGGTGAAGAGTTTTGTTTTTTTTTGTTTTTTTTTTTTTTACATCACCATTGTCTTTGTAGGTGTGACTGTTATTCGTTCATGATTCCTTGTTTATCATGGTTGTTCCTGTCAAGTATGATTACAGCTCTTTATGTTTTATTTATATCCAGTTCACTTTCTAATGCTAATTAAAAAACCTTGGAGATTCATCTTGTAGAATACAATGTTTTAGCTAAGTTTATTTTGTCAATATATTTTTATGCATATCAATATATATGAGTCCAAAAGAATATATCATAACATACTGTGATAATATGCTTCATGCTTAATGAACAATGTCTAGTGTTGATGCATTTTGAATTCTACTGCTTCAACTAAGAGAATCCAAAAATATTGTAGTTCCCTCAGAATTTCAGTCATGAATAACTGCATGTTGACCTGAAATTGCTTTCAGTTGTGCTTCATTCCATTCCACAGCTTCCATTCATTAATCTAAGTAGCAACCCCATCTTTGTGAACCTGGCCAGCAGAAACACAGTGAAGTTCATGATTAACTTTATAGGATTCTGATGTACAGTTGAGTTCAGCTTTCCTTTCTCCATTTCTGCTTTGTCTCTGTTGAGTGCAACATGGCAGTACAGTACAAGCTCTGACTGTATAACTTCACTTTTGTGCAGAAACTTGAACTCAGCAAGGGAGAAACTCATCATTTGGATGGCTCCTGTTTTCATGAGTATCTGTGATACCACACAATGAGTGAATACTCACTTGATTTCTGAGGTTCTACATTGATGAGTGTGCTTGCAGCAGGTGAAAGGTGTTTGATATTACTTTTTTTTTATTTAGCAAATTCCTCAAGAGAATCCAGGAGCTAAAGCGGCATATTGATGTCCCTGAGACAGAAGAGATGGCTGATTCTACAGTAAGTATGTCTCTGCTCAGAAACTATGCTCAACTTCTTCTTCAAAGTTTATATATTTATGTTGCAATCTTTACTTCTCTGTTTCTTGTAGCCTAGCTTACAGAGTTTATTTCAGCTGTTATTTGTTTGCCTGTACTTCTTAAGAGTGCTATTATTGAGTATTTAGATATATATTGTTTATTCAGTGTGGATTTACCTCCATTTTGTCCTTGCCTGCTCATTTATTTTCAGGATATATAACCTCAGTGAACTGATGATGTTCATCACTGGGAATTCCATTGTGATAGATAAATATTGTAACTGGCTGATTTCCATTTTCTCCATAGACCAACTCATATCCTCATACAAAAAGAGGACATGGATTTGTATGGCATGGCTTGCATCTGAGCACTCTGTTTGGTTACTGACTTATTAAAATTCATATACAGTCACCTGGAATGTGCTGCCTAGCATAACTCTTTCAGTAATGAGATAGTAGAATTAGAAATGTCATATTTCTTGGAAAGTAAAAGAAATATATAGAATTCACTTGAGAATCTAGAAAGCAGCAGATACACATAGCTTATACTCAGCATAAACCTGATGCTGTTTCATTCACACTACAGTTTCCATGCCTTCTTTCTTGGACAATAACTATCAGTACAATAATGGTGTGACTATGTTTCAAATCATGTTTACCCTGGTTTATCTCCATATCTCAATGTTGACTTCATTCAGAGATCACTAGTTTAGATTTTGTGTTCTTGGTATTGCATATAGTGTTTCATTCTGCAGCCAGGATGCATTGAATTTACATTATCAGCAATAATTATTTTGAAATATTGCCAGCTGATGAACATAAAATATCAAACTTTATGCAGAAACTGAACTTTTCCATAATTATTTTTATTTGTTCCCTTGCATCAGAGGCTCTCTTGCATGGGATCTTCCACATTTCCCTGTGAACATGTTTTTTTTTTAATTTAATGTTTCAGAAATATATATATATATATATGTATGTATGTATTTAGAGGCTTATTATTTTTAAATTTTCCTTCTATAGAAAATAGATATTTCCTCATATAATTTCATGATTATGGTTTTCTCTTTTTCAACTACTCCCAATTAATCTTTCCACCTTATTCTATCCAGATCCTCCCCCATTCTGATGCTCAATATAAAACAAACATTATTAAGGGAGAAAAATGAAACAAAATATAACATGATATAATAAGATAAAACAAAACTAATATGCAGAATAATAGGAAAAACAAACAATCAGATGAAAAATAGCCCCAAAAAAGTTACAAGAGACAGATAAAAGGCTAGAGATTTGGTTTAAAGTTTAAGAGCATTGCCTGCTCTTCCAAAGGTCCTGATTTCAATTCCCAGCAACCACATGGTGGTGCACAACCATCTGTAATGGGTTTTGTTGCCCTCTTCTGGCCTGCAGGCATACAGAGAAAATATTGTATACATAATAAATAAATAAATAGATAAATATATAAATAAATATTTTTTTTTTAAAAAAAGAGACATAGATGCAGATATCCACTATTTTTTAAGGTCATGAATTCCTAAAACACCAAACTGAAACTGTAATATATATTACACGTAGGGGAAAATGTAATAAAATTTATAAATAAATTAAATTATAAGAAAATGAAAGAACATAAATTTCTGAGATTACATTATGACTCAAGGAACTTCTAAGATGCTGTTGAGTTTATTGAGACTCAGCATGAAACCTACCTTTGAGAGTAGTTTCTTATCCCAGGAACAATTCTTTGAAGAGAACCAAATTTTCGTTTATGTGGGATTATTAGTCAGAGATTGTTTTTAGGCTAAAGATCTGGGAATGTGTCCAGTTCTTATTTGAACTGTGTGTGGCCTGTGTATGCTGCCTCAATTTCTTTTCATAAATACGTGCTTCAATCCAGTAGAGGTAGAGGGTTTTGTATGTTTGTGTGTGGGGAAGGACATGTGGGTATCTTCCTCTTCTTGTACACGGTTCTGTGAACCCTGAGGCAAGGTATTTGATGGAGACCTCCCATTCAGCATTATTTCAAGGTCTCTCAATCTTTGCATATTGTCTAGCTGTGAGCTTCTCTATTTTTTCTCTCTACCTGTTCAGGAGGAATATCCTCTGATTGATCTATGTATATTTCTATTTATCTGCTGTATGTCATTTAGGAGCAATTTATATCTTGGTTTTTAGAACAAAAAGTATTGTTTAATTTTACCTCCGTTCCCTGGGCTGTCTACTTTCTTGTTCTTTGTCACCAAAGCAGTGTGAGTTATTGGTTTCATCTCATTGAGTTAGCCTTAAATCACATCAGATTTTGGATTATTACCTTCACAAGCTTTGTGCTACAATTATACTAACATATTTTATGGGCAGGACACCAATGTAGATCAAACGGTTTGCATTTGAGATTGATGTTTGTGTTTCTTCTCAGTAGTATGTAGACAATTTTGGTACACCAAAGACTCAGGTTGTGATAGATACCAGCTCCACTTCTATGTGATCAATGAGGTTTTTTGAAATGTAGCACAAATTCTATTTTGATCAATAAATCCATATAAAGCAAGACATTACCATTTTCAAACACTGCAGTTTTTGCTTCATTTTAGCTGGATGTGTCTGGTAGAATCTTTCTGTATTGCATAAAGCAGAATGACAATAATTTCTCCAGCCAGACAATCTAACTCCTATTTGATGAAGATGTTTTCTTTTCTTCATAGCAAATTTATTGTTTATTTATCAAAAATCAGGTGTTTATATGTGTGCAGCTATGTGCTTGTGTCTTTGATTCAATTCTGCTCACTAACATGTCTTTATTTTTACAAATACTGTGTAGTTTTGATTACTATCTATTTGAAGTACTGTTTGAAATCTGATACCATGATATCTTCCTTTTTATTGCTCAGAATTTTTTTAGATATTCTGGATTTTTTTTCATTTTTCACATTGTATTCAATCATATCTTTTCATTGTATTTAAATCATATGTAAAGAAATGTGTTGGCATTTTGATGGGTACTAAGTAGAATCTGTACATTTCTTTTGCTCAGATTTTATATTTTACTTTGTTAATTCTACTGATCCATGAGCACGAGAGACCTTTCCATCATCTGATATCTTCTTTCACTTCTTTCTTCAACATATTGAAATTGTGGTCATACATGTCTTTCACATGCCTGGTTAGGGTACTCCAGGTTATTGGAGTTTTGTGGCTATTATAAATGTTGTTTTCCACCGAATTCTTTCTCAGTTCATTTGGAATCAATATTTAAAAGGTCTACTGACTTTTTATAGTTAATCTATGGTTCAGTCATATCGCTGATGGTGTTTATCAGCTGTGGATAGTACTTCTTGGCAGATTTTGTTTTGCAAATAATTTAACATTTTTTCTCCTTTTCCAATTTGTGTTTCTTTGATCTCCTTCAGTTTTCTTTTGCTTTAGCTAACATTTCAAGTATTGTAATGCCTAGGTGTAAAAAACTTGACAGCCTTGCCTTTTTCCTATCATTATTGGAATATCTTTATGATTCTCTCTATTTAATTTGATGTTTCTAGAGGCTTTCTGCAAATGTTATTTATTATATTAGGTATGTCACTATCAATATTCTTTCTAATAATTTTATCATGAAGTTGTGGAGGTTGGATTTTTTCAAAGGCATACTTAAGAAAATCAACAAGATAGAAAAACCTTCATCCAATTACCTAAAATTCAAAGAGAATATCCAAATTAAGAAGAATAAGAAATGAAAAGTTGGACAGTAGCCAATAATAATGAGGAGCTCAGAACTTGTACTTCACTAAATAAAATAATCTAAAATTAATTATTTTTTTTCAATTATACCTTTAAAAATTGCTCAATCAAGATCATATAAACAACTTAAGTAGACTTATGAACACTATTGAAAGAAAGGCAGTCATTAAAATCATCTCCCAATGGAAAAAAAAGAACAAATTCCAGGGTCAGATGATTTAGGACATAATTCTTTGATATTTAAAGCAGACATTATGGTCTTCAAATTGTTCAACCAACTGAAATAGAAGGAATAGTAACAAATTCCTTTTGTAAGAGCACATTAACCCTGATATCCAAACCACACAAAGATTCACTAAAGAAGTTTTCCAAATCTCTTTCAAAAAACACTTACTCCATGACATGGTTTTTTTTCTAGATAATGTAAGTGTGGTTTAATAAGTCATAAAACAACTGCAAATGCTGAATATATCCAATGTAAAAATACCTATGTATCCCTTTAAAGCAGGAGCGATACAACACATAGCAACAACAGAATAGACAAGAAGAGCCACCGTTAGTGCTGAGCATCCATAATGTTTTAGAACCCAAGGACTTTGAGCCAGACAAGCGACTCTTTACAATGAACACTTGCAAGGAAAATTGTAGTTTCTGATACTGTGAATTAATAAAAATTATTAGATCATGTCTTATTATATTTACTGCTATTATATTAGAAGCCAATATAATTTAGCTGAGAATAGAACTCAGTATTAAACCAACTAATGATGAAATAAGGATATAATATGCATTGAGTAAAACTATGCTGTATTATAGTACCAGCAGTGTATAAACATCAGACAAACTATGGAAATCTACAAGTGTAATGACAGAGAAGAATGTTAGAAGGAGGCCAAAAACAAGCTAAGCAATGAGAGGTAATTACAAAGACTGGTACAATGGAAGAAAACTGTGTACTACAGAAACATGCAAAAGTTAAATCCCAGTTAAACAATAAAAGAAAATAATTAAGATGTAGTGAAATGACAGTGAATATGTTAAAGAATTATAATAAGAGAAAGACAATAAGGAAATGTACAATGAGTAATATAACTACACTGTCAATCAGGGTACATATTAAGTGGTTTGCCCTTTTCTTTCTACCTGCCCAATGATGAGTCATGTAGAAAATTTGATGAAGGGCAAGGTACTGTTTGTTATAGTAACTCTAATCTATAAAATCATCTGTATGACATGCTTACTGTTCACAGAGTTGTTTAATCAACATTTTTGTTGGTGCTTTTAATGTTTCCCTAGTAATTTTGATGAGTAACTTACTGTAATTTATTTCTCAAATTATCTTGTGTTCTTGAAGCAGTGGTGGATCTTTGTAGCTTCAGGGGCGAGTCAGCTTAGGATATCAGCTGATTCAAGCCGTGGATCAGCTACACAATCTACCATCTAACTTGTTCTTTATAAATCTTCCCACAGTGTTCCTACTATTTATTCAGCTAGAAGCCCGCCTCTTTTGAGCTTGCCTCACACAGGTGTCAGGCCTTCCATGGTCTTTCCCAGTAATGTCATTGGAATAATTTACAGTAGGATTTGTGCTTCATTCTTGGATATAGCAATTCTGCCCCTGTCTACAATCTTACTTTTCACTCATTTTCATTTAACAGCTGTGAATGCATGCATGGTTTCATCTTTACAGCTCTTGTCTCTTCAAATTGTGGATCCTAATGAAACAATTTGCCTTGAGAATAGAAGCCCTTAATTGGTGAAGTCTGGAACTGCACATGATGCTAATTTGGCTCCCATTCACATACCCCATTTCAGCCTGTACATCTACAGTTTAATTTTGTCCTACATGGCTTAATATTTCAGGCACACAGATTTTTATTTATAGATTTATAGACTATATTTTGGAGTATGTTTTTCAAATAATGCTAATCCAGAACACATCATGTTTTGTGACGAACTCTTGTATTCTTTTTCTAAGTAAAGAAATTTGTACCTGAGCCCCTCATAATCTGTTTTCCTTCATGACAGGGAATCTTGACGTTTGAGGATGTTGCAATTGATTTCTCTCCAGATGAGTGGGACTGCCTCAACGTTGAACAGAAGGCTTTGTATAGGGATGTCATGTTGGAGAACTACAGTAATATGGTCTCTGTAGGTGAGACTTTTTGTCATGTTTCCGTCTTTACTATGATTTTTTTCCTACAAGCATGTATTATGTCTATGCCTGAATTGCTAGCCTTACTTTTACATGTCAATTTAATAAAAATCTTGGAGTTCATCGTGTAGAACCCTATAATTTGTGTAACTTTATCTCATCAATATATTCTTGAATCCTGGTAATGACATTCATCATTCAAACTTGTATAATACATTTTACTTTTCAGACACATTCTAGATTATATATTGATTTGCAACATGATGATTCACAACATATTTGCTTTCAATAGTAATTTACAAAAGAAATCAAGGAATACAATATTATCAAAATTGCTTTTGATTATTTTAAATTTTGGAAGACAGTATTTATATTTTTAATTTTATATTATATCATATCTTATATAGTTAGTGTTATCTTAGAAATCCATGTGTTTTACTATTATCCCAATTTATGGACATATATCTCTTCTAATATGCAGGTCTTTCAGTGCCAAAACCAGACATAATCATCTGTCTTGAACAAAGCAAAGAACCCTGGATTGTGAACATGGGAGAGAAAGAAGGCAATGAAAAAGGTAAGCGACAATGAAGCCTTGGCACATGTGGGAAACCTAGGACATAGAGGAATTCTTCTCTGAAGTGCGGTTAGCAAAGATCTTGCCCTGAAATGGTACAAAAATTCACATTGTATAGTTATCTCAAATTACTTTATGGGTCTCATTCACATGAAATAACCTAAAAATTTACTTTGAATACTTAACTTTAATTATGGTATAAAGCAGAATTTAGAATATTTGTTGCCATATCCTTGAATGCCACCAAACCCAGAAATGAACAATATTGAAAATAAAAGTAGTATTAAAATTTTTTGTAGTTTTTGAAAGAGTATTTCTCTGTACATGTTCATGTCTGTTTGTCGGCTCTTGTGAGAGTATTACATAGTTTTCACTGTTGTGTATTATTACATATAATCAGAAAATATGAATTTTATACTTGTACTCAATTTGGAATATTGTAGAGTTCATTCATTGCATTAGACTCTACAGAAATTAAAAGGTAACTTTTTTATTTCTGCAAAATATTCATTAGAAATTAAGAACGGTTTAGAGTCATACATGCTATTGGTCCATTTTAAAGTCATATAAAAATCTCTGAATATCAAAATCTATATGTTACTGTCCACATAAAGGTTATATATTCTCTTGTTTTCCTTTGTGTTTTTATCTATATTTGAGTTTGTTTGGAGAATCAAATTTGTATATGCATAATATTTTATTTTTAATACTTTAATTAATTATTTAAAAATAAATTACAGTATCATTTGGCCAATTAAACTCTCCAGTTCTCTGATGTTCCACTTCCTCTAAACTTTTTTATTTTTTCTCTTTTTTTTACACCCACAGAATTCAATCTGTAATTCTCATACAACCCTGGGTATTGAGCATGACCTATAATATGGTTAAAATATCAGAAGTTGCACATTCTTAAATTTATGCCCTTTCTCCACATATGTTTCAGGTGATAGAATCATCTCAGGAAGGTGTGTGTCTCCATATACACTTTTTCTCTAGAATTTTAATCTTGCTTGAGCTTTCTTAGGTCGAATGTATACTGCCTTGATTAAATGAGTTTATAAGTCATCTGTTACTTTGCATACAAAAGAACTAGTTTCTTATAGTCATTCATGACTTCCTACACTTAACATGTATTATCACTCTCTCCTGAATGAGCTCTGATCATTCCATGAAATGGGTTTGATATAAACATGCTAATTAAAACCTATTTTTTTTTTGTTTTCACTATGTCCACCTATGAGTCAACTTTTACTGTCAAATTCCATTAGGTATAAAGGCATAGAGATGCACCAGGCTGTGGGTAAACCAATAAGATACAGGAATAATTTTAATACTATATCCAAGCAGCAGAATAATGGTAGTAAGTGGTATCTCCTATATTTTAATAATTATCTTGAATTAGCATGAATATTCTTCAGGCTATTCTTCAAAAGATAAAAAATAAAAAAGACCAGAACTCTTATAATTTTTTTTGTGGGACAGTTCCCTTGACACTTAAACATGTATACACACAAAAAGTAAGTAAAAGATGTGCCAATTTCATTATGAATATACCTGCGAAAGTCCTCAATAACATATATGCAACCTGAATCCAATAGCATATCAAAGGAACTATCTACCAGACACTTCCTCTCAAGACATTTAGGGACAGATCAACAATTCAAAACCAATAAAGTAATATACCGCTTATGTAAACTGAAAGTCAAATTCTATATGTTCATATCATTATATGCAGAAAATCCTTTGACAAAATTAACAACTTCTGCTTGACAAAAGTCCTGGAGAGATTAGGGATGCTAAGTACATACTTCCAAATGAAATAGGCAATTTGTAGCAAGCCTATAGCCCACATCAAACTAACTGGAGAGAAATCAAGACATTCCACTAAAATAAGAAACAATACAAGGGTATTCACTTTCTCCATATGAATTCCATACAGTCCTTGAAATCTTAGCTAGAATAATAATACAAATGAAGATGAAAAAGTGATGAATAACAAAAGAAGACATGAAAGGAATGTTATAGGCAAATGCTATGATTTTATGTATAAAAGACTCCAAGAAACTTCTCCAGCTGAGATACACTTTCATCAAAAATAAGAGATGTAAAATTGACTAACAAAAGCAGTAGCCCTCATATGTAAAAAAGAGAAAGGACTTAAATAGAAATCATGGAAAAGAAACCACATCTTGTACAATAACCCCAGAAAATAGTTTGGGGTAATCAAACTAAAAAAGTGAAAGACCCTTGTCAGAACTCTAAGGCATTGAAGAAATAAACTGAAAAAGATATCAGAAGATGGAAAAAATTGACGTACTCATGGATTGGCCAATCGATGTAGCAAAAATGAATATCTTATCAAAGTAATGTACTGATTAAGTGAAAATCCCATTAAAATTTTAACAGTTCTTGAAGGTCTCGAAAGGAGAGTCTTCAGCATCATATGGAGGCAAACAAACAAAAATCTCACAATAGCTTAAACAATCATGAAAATGAAATCTATATATACAGTATATCACCATTCACAATTTTAAAATATTCTGCATTTATATAATAATCAGGTTTTGTAAAATAATGGTATGGCTGATCACTGAAACAAATTACAGATACTAAAATAAGTGCACTCATCTATGACAACTTATTTTGTACAAGATCTAGAAAAATACATTTCACAAAACATTAGCATTTAATTCTAGTTAGAATTACCCCAAACTCCTTTCTGATTCTTTAGATGCCAAGTTGTTTTCTAAGTGACAGAAAGTGGGTAAATTCTGACATCAATGAAGATGGGGAAGATCTCATGGATTTTGAGGGAGAAAAGCCATAGTAAGAATATGTTTTATGAAAACATCTATTTTCTGTATAAGAAAAAGAGAAAATGTTTCTCTGTTAATAAGATCAGTCCTAGTGAATTTCATGATGTCTGAAAATTTATGGATGCCTTCCTTGTGGCATACATGATTCTCTGTGGGCCAGTTAGTAATAACTGTTTCCTGTTCTTCCTGTCCTTCTTTCTTTACTAATTAATAGTCTGTCTTCTTTATTTATATTGTTCACTCTGTTCAATTTGAGGGATTGTGAAGATGAGTTATGTTCATTAAGATAATACCATATCAGGAGTGTAATATTTTTTGTAGTTGGGTTATAGACTTTTTCAATTGCTGTGATAAAACTCCAAGATAAAGACAATACACAGAAGAAAGATCCATTATGATAAATCAGAGGTAGTAGTTGACAATGAGCTAGAGCTGCTGTGAGAGGTTCCATCTGGAACCAAAACAGGAAGCAGACAGCTCACTGTTGGCAATAGAAGGCATTAAAATTCTCAAAGCCATTATCCAGATACATGTGTTCCAGGAAGTTGATACCTTTTTTACTCTACCCATAAATATCCACCAACTTCAGGCCACATATTCAGACATCTGATTATATGGTTGAACTCTTCATACTCTTGTTTATTATTCTGAAAATTATGATTGGAATATGTAAGGTAAGATAACTTCATTTCTTCCATTTTTATAATTTATTAATTATATGTTATAAAAGATCATCTACCCACTTGCCTTAAAAAGATTGTTTCATAAGAATAAATGATTTGAAGTTTATTTTCTGTAATATGCTACCTTGCATATGAGTCTACATATTTATAAAATTATGTCATTTATAATCTGAAAATGTTTCACATGTGTGAACTAACAATTATATATTTCTATCTTCCAGTTTTCTATTTTAATCAAACACAAGATCTGTTTTCACTGGAGAATAGACAAGATCCTATCCAAAAGTTAATATCAGGAATAGATGTAAGTAGTGACTTAAAAACCTTGCATTTAAGGATGATCTCAAATTATTGGGAAGAGAGAAAAGAGAATGGAATATGTCATGATTGATATAATTTGTATTCACCAACCCTGTGTTTACCTGTAAAAAATTTTAATAATCTCTACATTTTCTTGCAATACTTCACATTAGATCAATTTTGTTTTCAGAAATTTTCTTCAGTAAAAAAATATGTTTTAAAGCATGTTTTTATTCTACAAAGAATTTTCAAAAATAAAAACTGAAAGACACATATACTATTAAATATTCACTAAAGTTCCCTCAACTAATAATAATATTTTGTCACAAACTATTCAATTGAGATATACATGGGGAGTTTTTTCTCAAATGATACTGAAAATATATCATAGCATTTCTAGTTGTGAGAAGTCTTACACATTTAATGATGTTATTAAAACATTTCCTAGGAGCTATAGGATGACTAGTTATCAGAATACTCATCTTAAAGGGAGAAATTCCCAAAATATCAAATCACAATATGACTTTACTTATTACTTAAATATATAGAACAAATTTTGTTTTTCCTAAGAGCCAATACTTATATTAAAATTGTAAAATTTTTTTATTATAACACATACCTTTATTTTTGTTGCAGAATGACCAGACACAAGAGAAACATTTTGTAAGTAATCAAATTGGACAAAAGTACTACAGGAAATATGAGAAGGGCTCCAACAGATCTCCACGTCTCACTAGGCTTAAGAGAATTAATCTCAGAAAGGAGGCATACAAATGTAAAGATTGTGGCAAGTCATTTACCCATCATGCAAAACTTCAAGTTCACCAGAGAATCCATACTGGTGAGAAACCTTACAGATGTCAGGAATGTGGCAAGACCTTTACCCAGAGCTCAGAACTTAACATTCACCACAGAGTCCATACTGGTGAGAAATCTTACAGGTGCCAAGAATGTGGCAAGTCCTTTACCCAGCATTCAAATCTTCATAGGCATTACAGAATTCATAATGGTGAGAAACCTTACAGGTGCCAGGAATGTGGCAAGTCCTTTACCCAGCATTCAAATCTTCAGGCGCATTACAGAATTCATACTGGTGAGAAACCTTACAGGTGCCAGGAATGTGGCAAGTCTTTTACCCAGGATTCAAATTTTCATAGGCATAACAGAATCCATACTGGTGAGAAATCTTACAGGTGCCAAGAATGTGGCAAGTCCTTTACCCAGCATTCAAATCTTCAGGCGCATTACAGAATCCATACTGGTGAGAAACCTTACAGGTGCCAGGAATGTGGCAAGTCCTTTACCCAGGATTCAAATCTTCAGGCGCATTACAGAATTCATACTGGTGAGAAACCTTACAGATGTCAAGAATGTGGCAAGTCATTTACCCGGGATTCAACTCTTCACGGACATCGCAAAATCCACACTGGTGAGAAACCTTACAGATGTCAGGTATGTGGCAAATCTTTTACCCATAGAGCAAGTCTTCACAGACATCGCAGAATCCATACTGGTGAGAAACCTTACAAATGTCAGGAATGTGGCAAATCATTTACCCGGGATTCAAATCTTCACGGACATCGCAGAATTCATACTGGTGAGAAACCTTACCGATGTCAGGAATGTGGCAAGTCCTTTACCCAGTCCTCAAATCTTCACATTCACCACAGAGTCCATACTGGTGATAAACCTTACAGATGTAAAGAATGTGGCAAGTGCTTTACGAGAAACTCAACTCTTAGAAATCATCACAAAATTCATGTAATGGATACATTTCATAAAGTTTATTAGTATATCTCAAATTAGTTCATTGCACAATTTTCATTCATTGACCAAGATATTACACAGATGCAAATCCTTTAAATAATTTTCAAAGTTTTGTCAATACTTATACAGATATACAGTTCTTACAAATTTAGAAACATTGTGTCCAGATTTGAACTTTATTTTTTCAAACATTTGTTTTAAACTGAATTTTTGCATCGTTATAAGAATATACTATTCAAACATCATAATGATGGATGAGGCAATATTTATAGTAGAAGAAAATTAAACAACAACATTTCTTGACTGTATGTTGAGATAACATGTTAAAGAGCCAGCCGATGTGAACCTATTTCAGATTTTGATGCATATTTAATTTCTTGTCATATGGTTGCTTATGTAATGAGATTATATTCTATATAAACATTGAATTCCTGTGATTTTTGGTGATTTTATATAAATACCAGTTTGCTTTAAAATTCAAGTCTTTTCATTCTGTGTCTTTGCAATAAAAAATGTTAAATATCTTCGCAATATTTTATTCCATTTTTTTGTTCTGATAGTCTATTTTCCAATGGTAGGGTATTGTAAATGTGAGCTCTTCCATGGATCACAGCAACAATGAAAACATGGCATAAAATAGAAGTAGATTTGTCGTGGAATATGCCTACACTGTCTAAAACTGGGTTACTTTGATTGATGAAATAGGCTGAAGATTGGATAATGTCTAGGCACAAGGTACAGGCAGAAATTCCTTGCAGAGAGAGTAAGGAGGAGGAGGAATTGAGGCATGCAAGTGAGTTGCCAGAAAACAGGAAGGAAACAGCTTGTGCAATTTGTGGCAAAATGTAGACAAAAAATATGGGTTAATTTAAGTTATTGGACCTAATTGGAAACAATCCTATGCTAAGGCCAAGCATTCAAGTAAGAAGTCTCCCCGCTAATGTTTTGGATCTGGTAGGACAGCAAATGACAATCTATATAGATTATTTTAAACTTTGTATAATTGTGGTTTAAATCGATGTGAAGTTGTTGGATGATACCAATGGGCATGCTAAACTGGAAAGGAAAGCTGTAAGGTAACAGCATCAAAGAACTCTATAGTCTTTTAGAATAGCAAGGAGTGGGAGAAGTGGCCTTCCCTAGAGAAGAGCACAAATGGTGGTTGTCCAGTAACCGATGGACAGCCTTGAAAACATTGAATTGTAACATGGTATGGATTGCTCCTTTTGTATTTAGGAATATATGTATATACAAATTTATGTATAAAAATAACAATGCATAAAAAAGGATAAAAACTTGAAAGAGAACAGGAATGTGTGGTTTATAGGAGAGTGGAAGGGAGGAAACTGAACGTACAAAATGTAATTTGTAATGAGTGCAAAGGCTCAGTGCTCAAAGGTAGCACTGGGGAAACCAGGAATGTTAAATACAGGGTTGTCAATTCAATGAAAATATGCACACTCTGTTTTCTACTCTGACAGCTGGGGCTGGCGGTGGATAATTGCCCACATGTATTGTCCTTGTGCTATCTGTGACCAGGCCATGCTAAAGTCCCAGAAGCAACACTGGGCATACTCAATATTCAGTGTATCAAAATACAGTTAAAATGATATATATTGATGAATTACTTGGGGAACTGTGAGAAAATCTCTAAGAAGAAAAATGAGAGGACCTTTTAGTCCAAGTACATTTTGTTCCATGACATAATCTTGGATGTGATTTTCTGCCTCCTGCAACAAATATTTGCATTCAATTTGTAAGACATGTTTATTTTTGTCGGATGTAGGAACATAACTCTAGAACCCAATGTGTTGAAAAATATCCTGAATGCTGTAATCACTGGATCTTGACTCTTGAGACAACTCAGAGTCAAATTCCAGAAGTTTGAACCAACCCAAGCTACTGAATCCTGTTGTTTAGAATTTCCTTCTTGCTCCATGTGGACTGTTAATCTGCCAGCCCTGCTGTTTGCAGAAACCCCAAGAAAATATATTATGTCCTAAAAAATTGAAAAACACAAAAAATAGTTTCTTATTATTTGAAAGTTTTACAAACTTCTCTCTAAAAGAAATTTCTCCACTGCATTAATTAGTCTTAAGAAATAGCTAGAAAAGTAATGATTATATTTAGTCATGTTCTCCAGCTCTTTTGCATTATTCCAAATGATGTTTTTTTCTGGTTGCCAGGATTCATATTCATTCTTCAGCATTGCAATATGTGTTTGTAACAAGTTTTAATTTTTAATATATATTATTTTTAAAGAATAATTATATAAATAACTATATATATATCTCTCTCTATATATATAACTATCTCTCTCTCTTCATATATATATGAGGCTGCAAAACAATCCCAGTTCCTGCTGCTTTTTAAAGTATATGAAACCATGCCCCAGTGGGCTGGTATCTTAAAGGCCATTGGCTTAAGAAGCCGAACGATCTCCTATAGCGCCTTCCCATTTTGTTTAAGTAAGAGAGTTCCAAACCAATACAAAACAATATACACTAGGATCAGATATCAAGTATAAGATTAGATTTACAATCAGATTAAACAATATTGAACAAGGAATATATGTTAAATGTTTTAATAAACATTCTATCCTATGGAGTCTAAATCTTATATAGGAATTGGCTTGGCTAGATTGTAAGAGTACAGTAACTATGACTATCTAATCTTCAACCCTATCGATGGCCTGAGAAGGGAGATAATATTACTGGAGCTGGCAGGAAGTACAATCAAGTAGCTTCCAAAGTGAGCAACATATGAAGGAAACAATTAGCTACCTGAGTAATCACCCAAAGTCTCATTTTGCAACGTTGTAGCAACCAACTTTGGCTAAGGCCTAGTGTAATTGACAGACTATTTTCAGAGGCAGAAAATTTTTCAAAACCATTTTACCATGTCTTGGGAAGATTTGACCGTCTTGCTTGTCCATTTCTGGATATGATGTAACTTGTCAGCGGTTGAGGCATCGTCAGTTCCTTGCTCAAAGGCTAGTTTTGTCAAGAAGAAAACAAGCTCCACGTCTTCGGTGCTCAACATTCTCTCAGGAATAGATTGGTGTTGTCAGAAGCAGTCATGTCTCATGTCACCAGAACCCTAAATTATTTAAATGCCATGTTCCACAGGTCCTTCAAATGGTTGAAGAATACCTATCTAGAAAGAATACAAGAATATACCCAAGAGATGCCCTATCATATGACAAAAACATTTGTTCAACTATGTTCATAGCAGCATTATTTGTAATAGCCAGAACCTGGAAACAACCTAGATGTCCTTCAATGGAAGAATGGATGAAGAAAGTATGGAATATATACACATTAGAGTACTACTCAGCGGTAAAAAACAATGACTTCTCGAATTTTGCATGCAAATGGATGGAAATAGAAAACACTATCCTGAGTGAGGTAACCCAGACCCAAAAAGATGAACATGGGATGTATTCACTCATAATTGGGTTCTAGCCATAAATAAATGTCAGTGACTCTATAATATGATATCCTAAAGAAGCTAAATAAGAAGGTGAACCCAAAGAAAAACATATAGCTATCCTCCTGGTTATGGGAAGTAGACAAGATTGCTGGGCAAAAAAAATTGGGATCTTGGGAGTAGAGTGGGAGGGGATAAGGGGAGATGGGGAGAGAAAGTGAGAAGGGGAGGATGGGGGAACTTGGGGAATCGGGATGATTGGGATAAAGGAAGGTTGGATAGGGGAGGAGGGAAGCACATATCTTAATTAAGGGAGCCATCTTAGGGTTGGCAAGAGACTTGGACCTAGAGGGGCTCCCAGGTGCCCAGGGTGATGTCCCCAGTTAGTTCCTGGGGCAGCTGAGGATAGGGAACCAGAAATGACCCTATCCTATAGCCATACTGATGAATATCTTGCATATCACCATAGAACCTTCATCTGGCGATGGATGGAGATAGAGACAGAGACCCACACTGGAGCACTGGACTGAGCTCCCAAGGTCCCAATGAGGAGCAGAAGGAGGGAGAATATGAACAAAGAAGACAGGACCACAAGGGGTGTACCCACCCACGGAGACAGTGGGACTGATCTATTCAGAGCTCACCAAGGCCAGCTGGACTGTGACTGAAAAAGCATGGGATAAAACTGGACTCTCTGAATATGGCGAACAATGAGGGCTGCTGAGAAGCCAAGGACAATGGCACTGGGTCTTGATCCTACTTCATGTTCTGGCTTTGTGGGAACCTAGCCAGTTTGGATGTTCACCTTCCTAGACCAGGATGAAGGGGGGAGGACTTTCGACTTTCCACAGGGCAGGGAACCCTGACTGCTCTTCAGACTGGAGAAGGAGGGGGAGAGGAGTGGGGGCAGGGGGAGAGGAGTGGGAAGAGGGGGAGGGAAATGGGAGGCTGGGAGGAGGCAGAAATTTTCTTTCAATAAAAAAAATAATAATAAAAAATAAAAAAGTAGAATTCATTATCAACACTAATTTCAAAAAGTCTACAAACAGGTCTAGTAAGGTGAACATCTAAACAGCCTAGGCTCCTGCAAAGCCTGTATGTTCAGTGGTATCAAAACCCAGTGCCATTGTTCTTGACTTCTCAGCAGTCCTCATTGTCCCGTATGTTCAGTGAGTCTCTTTTTATCCCATGTTTTTTCAGACCCAGTCCAGCTGGCATTGTTGTGTTCTCGAAAGAACATTCCCAGTGGGAGGTCCTTGGACTACCCACAGGGCAGGGAACCAGGTCTGCTCTTTGGGCTGATGAGAGAGGGGGAGTTGATTGGGGGGAGGGGGATGAATATGGGAGGTGGTGGCGGAGAAGAGACAGAAATCTTTAATAAATAAATAAATAATAAAATAATTCTACAAACATATGGAAATTAAGCAATGCTCCTTTGTACAACCCTGGGTCAAGGAAGAAATAAAGAAAGAAATTAAAGACTTTTTGGAATTCAGTAAAAATGAAGGCAAAACTTACCCAAACCTAATGGACACTAACAATGCAGTGCTAAGAGGAAAGTTCATAGCACTAAGAAAATACATAAAGAAAGCAGAGAAAGCTCTCACTAGCAACTTAACAGCACACCTGAAAGCTCTAGAACAAAAAGAAGCAGATCCATCCAGATGGAGTAGAAGATAGGAAATAATCAAATTGTGGGCTGAAATCAAAAAATTAAGAACAAAGAAAACAATACCAAGAATCAATGCAACAAACAGCTTATTCTTTGAGAAAATCAGCAAAACAGACAAACCCTTATCCAAACTAATCAAAAGGCAGAGAAAGAACATTCAAATTAACAAAATCAGAAATGAAAAAGGGGTCATAATAACAGGCACTGAGGAACTCCAGAGAATCATTAGGTCATACTACAAAAACATGTACTTGGCAAAATTGAAAAATGTAAAAGAAATTGACATTTTTCTGGATAGGTACCATATACCAAAATTAAATCAAGACCAGGTGGACAATTTAAATTGACCAATAACATGCAAGGAAATATAAACAGTCACCAAAAGCCTGTCAACCAGAAAAAAAAACCCAGGGCTAGATATTTTCACTGCAGAATGCTATCAGAACTTCAAAAAAGAAAAAAAAAAAAGCTATTACTTATGTTCCTCAAAGTATTTCACATAAAGTAAACAGAAATAACATTACCAAACTCTTTTTATGCGTCTACAGTTATCCTAATACCAAAACTACACAAAGAGAAAGACCAATCTCACTCATGAGCATAGATGCAAAAATTCTCAAAAAAAATACTGCCAATCTGAATCCAAGAAAGCATCAATAATATCATCCACCATGATCAAGTCATCTTCATCCCAGAGATGCAGGGATTGTTCAACACACAAAATCTATCAATGTAATCCATGAAATAAATAAACTGAAAAAAATCATATGATCATCTCATTAGATGCTAAAAATGCATTTGACAAAACCCAACACCTCCTTATGATAAAGGTCTTAGAAGGATCAGGGATACAAGGAACTTAGCTAAACATAAAAACAGCAATATACAGCAAGTTGACAGCCAACATCAAATTAAATGACGTGAAACTCAAAGTGTTGCCCCTAAAATTAGGAGAAACACAAGGCATTCCACTCTCTCCATATCTATTCCACATATATATTCATGTTCTTGAAGTTCTTGCTAAAGGAATAAGACAAAAAGAAAATCAAGGAGATTTACATTTGAAAAGAAGAAGTCACACTTTTGTTCTTTGCAGATGATAAGATTGTATACAAAAGTTACCCCAAAAACTCTCCCAGGGAACTTTTACAGCTAAAATACCTTCAGTATTATGGCAGGATATAAGATCAAATCAAAGATATCAGTAGCCCTCCTATATACAAATGATAAAGAAGCTGAAAAAGAAATTGGAGAAACATCACACTTCACTATAGGCACAAATGACATAAATATCTTGGGGTAACACTAAGCAAAGAAATGAAAGACCTGTTAGGCAAGGACTTATGTCTTTGAAGAAAGAAATTGGAGAAGATAACAGAAAATGAAAAATATCTTCCATGCTTTAGAGAGGTAGGATAAGCATATTAAAAATGGCAATCCTACAGAAAGGAATCTATAGATTCAATGCAATCTCCATCAAAATCCCAATACAATTCTTCAAAGACCTTGTAAAAAATAATCAAATTCATATGAACAAACAACAACAATAACCCAGATAGCCAAAACAACCCTGAACAATAAAGAAACTTCCAGAGGCATGACCATCCCTGACATTAAGCTCTATTATAGGGCTGTAGTGATGAAAACAGCTTGGAATTGGCATAAAAACAGAAGTGTTAATCTGTGGAATCAAATTAATTGAAGAACTGGATATTAATCCATAAACATATGAACGTATGAACATATGAACAATAAAATACTGCCAATCTGAATCCAAGAAAACATCAATAACATCATCCACCATGATCAAGTCAGCTTCATCCCAGAGATGCAAGGATGGTTCCACATACAAAAAAATCTATCACTGTAATCCATGACATAACTAAACTGAAGGAAATCATGTGATCATTTTTTGACAAATGAGTTAAAATTATGCAATGGAAAACTAAAGCATCTTCAACAAATGGTGTTGGCATAACTGGATGTCACCATATAGAAGAATGAAAATGGATCCATATCTATCCCCATGCACAAAACTCATATCCAAGTGCATTAAAGACCTCAATATAAATCCATCCACTCTGACCCCAAAAAAAAGAGAAAGTGGAGACTCGGGGGGAGGGAGTATGGAGTGGGGAGACGGGGAGAGGAGTGGGGAGAGGGTGAGAGGAGTGTGGGGAGAGGGAGAGGAATGGGGGAGGGAGAGAGAAATGGAAGGAGGGGGAGGGAAATGGGAGGCAGGGAGGAAGCGGAATTTTTTTCAACAAATAAATAAATAAATAAAAGAAAAGTGGGAAGTAGCTTTCAATGTATGGGTACAGGATACCACTTCCTAAATATAACACCAGTAATACAGACACTAAATGCAACAATAAATAAATGGTACCTCCTAAAACTGAGAAGATTTTGTAAAGCAAAGGACACAGTCAAAAAGGAAAGATTATTGAATGGGAAAAGATCTGCATCAACCCCAAGTCAGACTGAGGACTTATCTCCACAATATAAAGAACACAAGAAATTAGACATTAAAATCCCAAATAACCCAAATTAAAAACTTGTGTACAGAACTAAACAGAGAATTCTCAACAGAAGAATCTCAAATTCCAGAAAGACACTTAAGGAAAAGTTCAACATCCTTAGCCATCAAGGATATGTAAATAAAAACAATTCTGAGACACTATTTTACATCATTCACAATAGTTAAGATCAACAACACCAATGAAAGTTTATACTGGAGAGGACATGGAGTAAGGAGAGCACTCATCCATTGCTGGTGGGAATGCAAACTTATACAACTACTTTTGAAATCAGTATGACAGTTTCTCAAAAAACTGGGTATTCACCTACCTCAGGATTAAGGAATACTACTCTTTGGTATATACACAAAAGATGCTCACTCACACTACAAAGACATTTGTTCAACTATGATCAGAGCAGCATTATTTGTAATAGCCAAAACTTGGAAACAACCTACATGCCTTTCAACCAAAAGAATGGATAAAGAGAATGTGGCACATTTACACATTAGAGTACTAAGTACTACTCAGAGATAAAAACAATGCCATCTTGAAATTTGCATGCAAATTGATGGAACTAGATAAATATCCTCAGTGAGGTAACTAAGACTCAGAAAGATGAACATGGTATGCGCTCACTCATAAGTGGATACTAGCTATAAAGCAAAGGATATTGAGCCTATAGTTCATGATCCTAGAAAAGATAAGTAACAAGATGAACCCTAAGAAAAACAAACATATATCCACCAGAATGGGGAAAATAGACAAGATTGCCTAACAAAATTGGGAGCATGTGGGTAGGGGTTAAAAGGAGGGCAGAAGGAGAAGATAAGGGGAGATGGTTAGCAGGGGGGAGAACTCGAAGGAATGGGAGAGTCGAGATGGAGGAAGGACAGAGATGAGAGTAAGGAAGGAGATATTTTAGTCGAGGAAATCATTATGGGGCTAACAAAAATCTCTCACTATAGAAATTCCCAGGAAGTCACAACAATGACTCCAGTTAAGACTCTAAGCAATAAAGAAGAGAGTGCCCAATCTGACCCTTGCCCTGTAGTCAGATTGGTGAATATCTTAAATGTCAACATAGAACTTTTATCCAGCCACTGATGGAAACAGAGGCAGAGACCTGCGTAGAATAACTAGACTGAGCACCCAAAGTCCAGTTGAAGAGTAGGAGGAGTGAGAATATGAGCAAAGAGTTCAAAACAATGATGGGGACACCCACTGAAACAGTTTACCTGAGCAAATGGGAGCTCACCAACTCCAGCTGGACAGTGAAATAAACAGCATAGGTCCAAACTAGTCCTTGTGAATGTGTGTGACAGTTGTATGGCTGGACAGACTGCAGGGCTGCTGGTAGTTGCACCAGAATTTATCCTTACTGCTTGTACTGGCTTTTTTGGAATCTATTCTCTTTGGATGGATACCTTGCTCAGCCTAGAGATAGTAGGGAGGGCCTTAGACCTTCTCCAAAGCAACATGCATTAGCTTCTCTGAGGAGTGGATGAAGGGTGTGGTGGGAGATTAGTTGGAGGAGATGAGAAGAGAGGAAGGTATGGGGACTAGGATTGGTATTTAAAATTTAAAATGGTTTTGATTTTTTTAAAAAAAATAATGAAAGAGGAAACATCCCCCTTCGGAACGGAATAAAATAAAGAAAAAATGAAATTACTTCTGGAAGGAAAAATTTGTTTTACCTTGAAGTGTCAGACTACACCACTATGGGTAAAGCATGGTAAGGAGTCTCAGTCCATGGCTCCCAAAATGTGAATCCATTGCTATGCAAATTATGTCAGTTTTGGGGGAGAAAAGACAGGCTTTTGATAGGGTCTGCAAATTATTGTCAGCCTTATGAGAACCCTCTAGTCTGTGGAATGATGGGAAAATAAGTTAGAGATCAGATAAGGTCTGGCTAATCCTTCATGATTTTGGATGCTCATTTGAGACTCTACAGGACACTCTCATCAGGCCTGCAACATTTTGCCCTGTTTTGTCTGAGTGTCAGTGTCACGAAGGGATATTGAACACATTCTCCTTAGAGAAGGGACATTAGTAAAGCATTTCATGGAGACTGTCTTCCACTGTGCTTGTCTGTGCAGATTGAACATATTTCATTTTACTGAGCTTCAGCTTCTTCCACTGTATTCATTTTCAGGATAAGGAATGAATGTGAATGAAATGTGCAATTCATGTGGAAGCAGGTCATGACTGTCTCTCATGAAGGAATCACAGGAATGTAATGCATTGGTACCTTTAAAATTCTCCTTCCAGAGATAGCATAGGAAGAGTGGAGAGGGATTCAGGTAATATGTAATTTTATGTTCTCCATCTAAAAAGTCTTCAAATTTGCTGATCTATGTATATAATATAGATTTCTGCAATTGATAATTTCATAGAGATACTACCAATTAAAATGCATAAATTAGCCGAGCGGTGGTGGCGCAGGCCTTTAATCCCAGCACTTGGGAGGCAGAGGCAGGTGGATCTCTGGGAGTTCGAGGCCAGCCTGGTCTACAAGAGCTAGTTCCGGAACAGGCACCAAAGCTACAGAGAAACTCTGTCTCGAAAAACCAAAAACAGAAATGCATAAGTTAGGGACAGAGTTACAGCAATAAACCCTCATTTTTATTAGGATTGACTTTGGTACCCAATCCCTGCACCTCTTCCGCATGGGAGTTAACCTGTTAACAAATGAAAGTTGACTTTCTTTAATAAACTATTCTGCAACACCAACTTGATCCAAGTCACTATTGAGAAAGGGCCTGATATGTAGAAGCTGATTGCTAGTTCTATAGGAATTGTTCTGTGTGATGTTTTGCAAGATCAAAGGTTACATGGCAAACACCTTCTAGCCTGCAACAGGTGTAACATTGATGTGGGAGTGTCATATATCAATCTGTTGATTTCATTGGTTAAGCAATAAAGAAACTGCTTGGCCCTGATAGGTTAAAACATAGGTGGGAGGAGTAAACAGAACAGAATGCTGGGAGGAAGAGGAAGTGAGCTCAGACTCGACGGCTCTGCTCTCTGGAGCAGAGATGCCATGCTCCGCTCTCCCGGACACACGTGATGAAGCTCCGACCCAGGATGGACATAGGCTAGAATCTTCTCTGTAAGTGCACCTAGCAGTGCTACACAGATGATTAGAAATGGGCTAAATTAATATGTGAGAATTAGCCTAGAAGAGGCTAGATAGAAATGGGCCAAGCAGTGTTTAAAAGAATACAGTGTCCGTGTAATTATTTTGGGGCATAAGCTAGCAGGTGGCCGGGGTGCTGGGGACACAGCCCCGCTGCTCCTATTACAATATAACATGAACTCAGCCTTCTGTCTTTAAATCTGCTACCCTCTTTTGTCTTCAAGGAAGAAAACTATTCGAGAGACTTTACTGTATTTTTAATTGGTTTAATAAAGGTTGGTGACTTGTAACTTTTTTCCATGAACTATTTCAGAAATAAAAAATAGAGTATAGCTAAATAAAAGATATAACCAAAGTAATCGAATTCCCAGTTAAAGTAGTTCTAGACTTTATAAAAATATAATTCAGAATGAAGGAAAGATTTGTTACTATGCTGTTACAGTATATTTACACAATATAATCCATTCGTTGACTAGCAAGTCTGTGTTCAAGCTAATTTTAAGTAATATTATTTTGGGAGAGTTGCATAATTTTAAATTATTTTTGGTGGTTGGAGAGAAGGTTCAGTGGTTAAGAGCACATACTGATCTTACAGTAGATTCAAGTTCATCCCTTGCGTTTATGTAGAGTGGCTCATCACTGCCTTTAATTTCAGCTCCTGGGAATCCAGCAGCACTGGCCTCTGTGTATGTCTGTGTGTGTGTGTGTGTGGCAAGGGCGGCAGTCTGTGTGTTTGTGTTTACACCTGCACACATAATTTATAATAAAAATAAATCAAAAAGGCAAAAAAATCTGAAACTGTTTTTCAGTAATCTCTATAATTGGGTAATAAAAACTTATTACTGAAGATATTTGAAGTAAGTATCCATAGTCCAGCAGAGGGCACTGTGAACTTCTTAAATACTGACAAGCACTGAAGTTAACTCTGAACTCGAATTTAATCTCCTGGGCCAATTTCACATCCATAATTAGAGGTTACAACACAGCAGATGTTTCCTCAGAGCTGCCCCTCCCTCCTGAGAGTAGAATTTTGCCCAGGGCTGAAGAGATGTAATTTAGTGGTGATGGTGATAGTAAAAGACTCATACTTCAACAAGTCATCATTTCCCCAGTACCCTGAAAACCCCAGAGACCAGCAGCATCTGACCTGGACACCTGTTTCACCTTTCTGTCTTCCCTCCATCTCTATCAAGTTACATGGAGATTAATAAGGCCTGATTTTGGAATGACTTCTCTCAATCTTTCCTCATTCTTAATCCTAACAGCTATTTCTTTCAGGGTCTCCTGCACAAACTGTGGTGATGCTGAGGAATGAGGGTCTCTTGCAGTTATTGGTTGTCTCTTTTCACACTGGCTCCAGAAGTAGCCTGGTCAAGCCTCTAGTCTCTGATTCATCTGACAATTAACAGGCACTCACACTCCCTGTCAGTGTTTACCTTAAGTATAGACTTGTTCTGGGCTTTAGGGTTACTAGACTGATTAAATTACTGAAGGCTACTGCATGTTCCACGAAAGAGGTACTCAGCGCAGTGAGACACAGATGAAGAAGCAAAACAAAAGCACATTTTCCTGAACCTGAGTGTAAGAACTGTCCTGCGATAGTGGGATTCCATGGGCAGGCAATGTTTCATCCTAAATTTAACACTCCACAGACAAGAATGTGAAGGGGAAATATCTTCCTTCATTTGTGTTTATTTAGAATTAAAAAGTGGAGATATTTATCAACTGTCAAAATAGAGAATAAAAACATAAAACCAGAAGTAAAGTATTTTATTTCTCCCTTATGTATTTGTTTGTAAGATTAGAGTCAACAGATCTCCAGTCTTCACAATGTTCTGTGTGAGTTCTTTTTACTACTAGATCAAAGTAGAGTTCATTCCTATTTTACAACTATTGTTATATTGTCTTTCATTTGAAGGAAATGAAATTCATTGTATAGCTTTAAAAGTATGAAGCTATATATTTTAATATATAATGACATTAAATAACATATAACATATAATAATGCATACTATTTTATATATTATATATTACATAATATAATTAATTACTATGTAAATATATGTTATGCTATATGTAATTAATATAAAGTATAATCAATATATTCTATATTACATATATAATTAATTTATATTTTATTTAATATATGTCCATTATCTTTAAAATTTCTATAGCTTTATAAATGATACCATTCAAAATTTCCACTTCCTCACCTCCTCCCATATCCCTCCCACTCTTCTACCCACCCTCTGCTCTCCCCCTGATTGCTCTTCGGGCCGAGGAGGGGGGGACTTAATTGGGGGAGGGGGAGGGAAATGGGAGGCGGTGGCAGGGAAGAGACAGAAATCTTTAATAAATAAATAAATTTTAAAAAAAGAAAACAGAATAATAAAAGCCAGTACATGCAGTGGATACAAATCCCAGTGTCATTATCATTGATACCTCAGTCTGCCCCAACTGTCAACGACATTCTCAGGGACTAGTTTGATCCCATGCTCATTCACTCCCAGTCCAGTTAGAGTTGGTGAGCTCACATTAGCTCAGGCAAATTGTCTCAGTGGATGAACCCCTCATGGTCTTGACTTCCTTGCTCATATTCTCCCTTCTTCCACTCTTCAACTGGACCTTGGGAGCTCAGTCCAGTGCTCCTATGTGGGTCTCTGCCTTGGTTTCCATCTGTTGTTGAAAGAAGGTTCTATGGTGATATTTAAGATAAATCATCAGTCTGACTACAGGGCAAGGCCAGTTCAGGCACCCTTACCTCTATTGCTTAGGGTCTTAGCTTAGGTCTTCCTTGTATATTCCTGGGAATTTTTCTAGAGCCAGGTTTCTTGCTAACCCCCAAATTGCTCCCTCAATCAAGATATCTCTTTCCATGCTCTCATATCTGTCCTTCCTCCATCTCAACTATATCATTCCCTCAAGCTCTCCCCAAATCTCCCTTTCTCTCATCCTCTTCCCCTTCTCCCCTTTCTTCTACCCCCCACCCACATGCTGCCAAATTTTGTCAGGCAATATTATCTGCTTCCAATTTCCAAGTGGATCTATATATGCTTTTCTTTGGGTTCACTTTATTATTTGGCTTCTCTAGGATCATGAACTATAGGCTCAATGTCCTTTGTTTTAGGCTAGTATCCACTAATGAGTAAGTATATATTATATTCATATTTTTAGGTCTGAGTTATCTCACTTAAGATGGTGTTTGCTAGTTCCATCCTTTTGCATGCAAAAATCAAGATGTCATTGTTTTTTACCGCTGAGTAGTACTCTGATGTGTGGATGCACCACACTTCTTTATCCATTCTTCTTTTGAAAGACATCTAGGTTGTTTACAAGTTCTGGCTATTAAAAATAATGCTGCTATGAACATAATTGGACAAATATTTTTGTAGCATGATTGAGCATCTTTTGGGAATATTCCCGAGTAGTACTACTGGATCCTGAGGTAGGTTGACTCCCAATTTTCTGAGACACCACCATACTGATTTCCAAAGTGGTTGCAAAAGTTTTCATTCCCACCAACAATGAATGAGTGTTCCCCCTAATCCAAATTTTCTCCAGCATAAGCTATCATTGATGTTTTAAATCTTAGCCATCGTGAATGGTGTAATTTTATGAAAATGATAGAGACATTTAAAGAGGAAATGAAAACCTCCCTTAAAGAAATGGAAGAGAAGATAAACAAAAAGTTATAATAAATTAATAAATCCCCCAAAGATACCCAACAAAACCAGCAAAAAAACAATCAAACTGGTGAAAGAAACAGTTCAAGACTTGAAGACTGAAATGAAGGTAATAAAGAAAACAGAAACTGAGGGAATTCTGGATGTGGAAATTCTGGGTAAATGAACAATAACTATAGAGAAAAGTATAACCATCTCAATACAAGAGACATAAGAATTTCAGGTGCTGAAGATTCTATAGAGGAAATGGACTCATTGGTCAAAGAAAACACTAAATCCAACAAATCTTAACACAAAACTTTCAGGAAATTTGGGACACATTGAAGAGACCAAGCCTAAGAATAATAGGGGTAGGTTCTTTCCAGCTTGGGCCCGGCAGAATGGCTCCCGCAAAGGAGGGTGGCAAGAAGGAAAAGGGCTCTTCTGCCATCAACGAGATGGTGATCGGAGAATACACCATCAGCATTCACAAGCAAATCTATGCATGAGCTTCAAACAAATCTGGAAATTTGCCATGAAGGAGATAGGGACTCCTGATGTGCAGCTTGATACCAGGCTCAATAAAGCCATCTGGGCAAAAGGAAGAATGAATGTTCCATACCGTATCTGGGTACGTTTATCCAGAAAACGTAATGAGGATGAGGACTAGCCAAATAAACTCTATACATTGGTAACTTACATGCCTGTTAATACATTCAAAAATCTACAGACAGTCAATGTGGATGAGAAGTAACCTACTGAATCTCAAATAAAGTTGGAGAACTGCCTTAAAAAAGAAGAATAGAGGTAGAAGAAGGAGAAGAAATCAAGCTCAAAGACACAAAAAATATATTCAACAAAATTATAGAAGAAAACTTAGCCAACCTAAAGAAGGATATTCCTATGAAGGTACTAGAACCTTACAGAATACCAAATAGACTATATAACAAACATTCCGTTGCCATATAATAATCAAAACACAAAACATACAGAATAAAGAAAGAATATTAAGAGCTGCACAGGAAAATGGTCAAGTAACATATAAAGATAAACCTATTAGAATTACACCTGATTTCTCAATGGAAACTATAAAACACAGAAGGTCTTGGATAGATGTGCTGTAGACACTAAGAGACCTGACTACTATAAACAGCAAAGTTTTCTTTCACCATCAATGGAGAAAACAAGATGTTCCATGACAAAACAGATTTAAACAATACATATACACAAACCCAGCCTTACAGAAAGTAGTAGAAGGAAAGCCTCAACCCAAAAAAGATGATACCCACAAACACAGACATATGATAACCCTCCACTAACATAACCCAATGAATGGAAACACACAAACCATACCACCAAAAAATAACTGGAGTTAACAATCAATGCTCATTAATATAGATTAATATCAATGGACTCAATTCACCTAAAAAAGACACAAGGTAAGAGAATGGATATGAAAACAGCATCCAGCTTTCTGCTGTTTACAAGAAATATACCTCAACCTCAAAAACATACACTATCTCAGAGTAAAGGGTTGGGAAAAGGAAGGTTTTCCAATCAAACAGACCTAAGAAACAAGTGTGTGTGGCTATTCTAATATCTAAAAAAATTGTTTTCAAACTAAAATCAGTGAGACAAGATGTAAAAGGACATTTTATAATCATAACAGAAACAATTCATCAAGATGCAGTCTCAATCCTGAACATCTATGCCCCTAAAACAAGAGCTCCCACATATGTAAAAAAAAAAAAAACATTACTAAAACTTAAATTGCACATCAAACCCCACACACTAATAGTAGAAGGTTTCAGCACTTCTCTATCACCAATGGAGAGGTCAACCAGACAGAAATTAACAGAGAAATAAGATAACTAACAGATGTAATGAATCAAATGAACTTAACAGACATCTATAGAAAATTCCACCCAGATAGAAAAGGATATACCTTCTTCTCAGAATCTCATGGAACTTTTTCTAAAATTGCTATATACTCAGTAACAAAGAAAACACCCACAGATCAAAAAAAAATGGAAGTAACCACCAGTGTCTTATTGGATCACCATGGAGTAAACTTAGAATTTAACAACAATACTATGATGGAGGAAGGTCATTTGTTAAATAAAAAGAAACTGCTTGGTCCTCATTGGTTAGAAGATAGGTGGGAGGAGTAAACAGAACAGAACGCTGGGAGGAAGAGAAAGTGAGCTCAGACTCGACAGCTCTCCTCTCGGGAGCAGACGCCTCAGAGAGAGACGCCATGCCCCGCTCCCGGGCAGACACACGCGATGAAGCTCCGACCTAGAATCTTCCCGGTAAGACCGGTGCTCACAGATTATTAGAGATGGGTTGATCGGTATATCAGAATTAGCCAGTAAGGGCTAAAGCTAAAGGGCCAAGCAGTGATTAAATGAATACAGTGTCCATGTAATTATTTAGGGTAAAGCTAGCTGTGCAGGCGGCCAGGGTGTTCGAGACGTAGCCCCGCCGCTCCTTATTACTACAATACTATCTGAAGGAAGCCTACAAACTTATGGAAAATAAACAGTCAACTACTGAACCTTCTCTGGGTCAAGGAAAAATAAAGAAAGAGATTAAAATCTTCTAGAATTGAAATAAAATGAAGGCACAACATATCCAAAACTTTGGGACACTATGAGAGCAGTGCTAGGAGGAAAGTTCATAGCACTCAGTGCCCACTTAAAGAAAATGGAGAAAGCTCACATTAGTGACTTAACCGCACACCTGAAAGCTCTAGGAAAAAAAAAACAGACTCACCCAGGAGGAGTAGAAGACTGGAAATAATCAAACTGAGGGCTGAAATCAACAAAATAAAAACACAGAAAACAATACAAAGACTCAACAAAACAAAGAGCTGGTTCTTTAAGAAAGTCAATGACAAACCCTTATCCAAACTAATCAAAAGGTGGAGAGCAAACATACAAATTAACAAAATCAGAAATGAAAAGGGGGACATAACAACAGACACTAAGGAAATTCAGAGAAGCATTAGGTGTTACTACAAAAGCCTGTACTTCAAAAAAATTGGGAAATGTAAAAAAACAGGCATTTTCTTTTAGATAGATTCCATATACCAAAACTGAATCAAGACCAGGTGAACAATTTAAATGAGTCAGTTTTGCAAATCTGTCCTCCAGAAATCAGTATGTGATAACACAAGTCACTTGTATTAGCCTTCTTTTTATAGGTTCGTATGCCGTTGCTTCCTTTTCCAGGAACTAACAAGTTAGGCAATAATTTGTAAAGTATTTTTGAATTTGTGCACATTTCTTTCTTCTTCCCTCACATTTTATTCTTAAACATATTGACACATTGGCTCATATTTCTTGCTTTATGACTGCAAATAAACTCTAAGGTTAAGCAATTTTCAGTCTTAAATCATAAATGTATTTCTCCTCTTTCAATAGTTTAGTACTGCAAACAAGGACACAGTAGTGCAGCTTCTAGTAGATGTGTTTTCTTCAATAGCAGCCTCCTGTGAATGTGTGGTCACACAAGTATTACTTTGTTATTAGAAACTCAATTTTGAACACTTGGTGAACTCTATGACAGTGAAGGAAATTTCTGTCACTTTAAATAGGAAACCTTAAGAAAGTTAATCCTGTCATTTAAAGCACAGACTGGAAGTCAGGGAATTCTTTTGTTATACATGGTACTAGAAACAACAAATAGAAGAAAAAGGGAAAGTCCATAACCCGAATCACAATAGTTTGTAGCTTGTGTTAATTCAATACTTGTTAAATCTCAAAATGTACATGAACCCCATGTATTTGTAGGTCTGAATTGGGTTCTGCCATCCTTTACTTGTGAAGTCCTCCTTCCCAAGTAACTCACATCAATATTCAAATGTCAATAATATCAAAGAACTGCCTAATATGAACTGAAAACCTCAGGCGGGAAAAATAGCAAAATAGTCATGAAAGATCCATGAGATTTTAAATTATCTATTAATTAGTTAGTTACATATTTATTTAATGATTGAAGGTGTGTGTGTGTGTTGTGTATGTGTGTGTGTGTGTGAGAGAGAGAGAGAGAGAGAGAGAGAGAGAGAGAGAGAGAGAGAGAGAATACCACAGCATGACTGTGACACCTACAGAACCTCTTATGTAATTTGACTTATTCCTTCCACAATGGTAGGTTCAGGAATCAACTTTTATTGTGAGACTTGACAAGCATTCTCACATACTGAGCCATGTAGGCAGAGGCTGATTGTTCATTCTCAGCAACCCTAACCTGAAATATCACACAAAAACTGTATTAATTGCAATACTTCTCTACCACTTGCTTAGGCATATGTTTAGCTAACTCTTAACATTATCACTTCAAGGCTCTTATTTTACTAGTAAGGTTCTGAGGCATCTGAATTCTTTGGCAGCCACATGGCATCTCTCTAACTCTGCCTTCTTTCTCCTCTATCTCTACTTTGAATTCCATCCTTACTCTATTTTGCCATTTATAGGCCCAAGAAGCTTCTTTATTCATTTTTCAAATAAAAACACATATACAAGAAGGCTCTCCTATACCATTGAATATAACACATATACAGAAGGACTCCCCACACCATTAAATGAAACACATATACAGAGGAACTCCCCACACCATTAAATGAAACACATAAACAGAGGAACTCCCCACACCATTAAATGAAACACATATACAGAGGAACTCCCCACACCATTAAATGAAACACATAAACAGAGGAACTCCCCACACCATTAAATGAAACACATATACAGAGGAACTCCCCACACCATTAAATGAAACACATATACAGAAGGACTTCTCACACCAGAGCCATCTGTTTGTTCTGAGTAGGTTCTGAGTGGAATACAATGTCTATAGTTCTGCACATGTATTCAACCAGGGATAATAGAACCCTAAGTTCTTTCTTTTTTTTCCTTTGTTTCTCTCTCCCTCCCTTCCTCTCTCCCTCCCTCTGTTCTTTCTTTCTTTCTTTCTTTCTTTCTTTCTTCTCTCTCTTTCTCTCTTTTTTCTTTCTTCCTTTCTATTTCTTTATTTCTATTGTTTTTGTCATTTGTCAGTTAATATTTCATCTTCAGATTCTCTTTTAAAATTCTTTTCACACAATATATTTTAATCATATACTTTCCCTTTCCCTAGATCCTCCCAGATCCTTCCAGCTCTCTGCCCACCCAAGTACATTTTCTTTCTCTTTCAAACAAAACAAAACAGATCCCACACACAAAAATAAAGCATCAACAACAGAAAAACAAAAACAAAATAAATATGGTGAAATGGGGAAATTAATCAGACTACAGAAAAACAAAAAGTGCACACACACAAACAAACTATAGAGTCTGTTTACTATTTACTAACTACCCCTTGCTATGAGGCCTGCCCTGTAGGGTATGTTATACTTCAGTAACACTTCATTGGAGATAACTGATTTTCACTTTCCAGTGTTATCTATTGCAAATAAATTCTGGCTAAGGTTATGACTATCTGATTGCTTCTATTTCTTGGTGTTGGCTATTTGTCTGATTTGAACCTATACTGGTCTTACATGCTTGCTTTCATAGTTTCTATGACTTCACATTTGAATCAGTCTTGTATCTGGAAGATGCTGTCTCCTTGGAGGCATCCATTGTATCTGACTCTTAAGCTCTTTCCACACAACTCCTCTCCTGTGTATTCCATTAGCCTGGTATATTGGTGGTTTGACAGTGTCAACCTAGGTAGATAGTTCCTTTAATCATGCATAAGTTAAAACTTAACTGAGCAAACACATATCGTCCTGACATTCCTCTTACTTCTGCCGAACCTCTCCAATGACTAACCATGATTCATCATTTTTTCTATCATGATTCATTAATTCTTGCCTTCAATTTCGAGCTGTTCCCTTTTGTGATCATCTATCCTTATAAAGATCTGTCAGTTAAATATATATTTTTTATCACATAAGTAGTAGGCAGGTGTCAATGAGTGTATTTTTGACAACATCACAAAGACATTCTTTATCAATATTCTGTAATCCTTACCTAAGTACAAATATAGTCTCACTGTGTTCTTCCTCCAATTTTTTTCTTTATAATTTTGTTTTGTATTGCCATGTTATTTTTAATTTTTTATTTATAATGCATCAAGAGATTCATGTAGTATAATATTAATCATTATAGATACTAGTATTCATCAATGTGTCTCTATGGGTCAATCTGCTGAAGAACCAAGTAGACAGAATAAGTCTGGATTCTTGAGCATTCTGAGAAGGGGCTCATGGAGTAAATTTCTCTGTCCTCAGTATAAGTAGGAAAAGGCCCTGAATAAAGACATCCCTATAAATTAAGGTCTATAACTTTGGTTCTCAAATTTTCTAATGTGCTGACTCCTTAGTACAGTTTCTAATTTGGTGGTGACACAAACCATAAAATTTTTCATTGCTATTTCATGACTGTAATTTTTCTACTGTTATTTATCATAATATAATATTTAAACAATAGCAAATCTGATATATGACATCTGTCTTGTGGCATCATAAGCTATAGGGTAAAGACACTGGTCTACCGAGCAGTGCTCTTACTGGGGAGAAGAAAACTAAAGAGAAGATGTAAAAGTCAGCCTCAGAGGAGGTAACTCAGTCTGTCCTTGATCAGAAATGCTTAGTAGTCAAAGCCTTGGGAAAGTATGGTGCTCACAGTTATGACCGAACTAACCTGCTCAGTGGGGGCTCGTAAGGTCCACTGAAGTATCTGGAGACTCAAAGCTGAGAATACGAACATCTGTCTCTCTGTGACTCTTCATGATTCAATAGGCCCTGCAGCTGAGGCTACTGAGATCTCTTTGGCAGACTCAGGAAGGAAGTGACACTCAGACATTTGATGACACAAGCACCTAAGAAGGAATTTTCTTGACCAAGATAAATTTGCATATTTGTAGGAAAGGCCCTGTCAGATGTCTGAGAAATGGTGAAGTATAAGAGAGATCCACACATGTGTATCTAAACAGAGCTCAGTGGTGTCTGCACCATGGCCTGGATTCTTCTCCTCTCCTTCCTCTTTCATTGTACAGGTCAGGAGAATCAGCTGCACTTTGATGCCAGTTGAGGGAAACCAATGACAAGGTAATTCTCTCCTCTTCTCTCACCTCAGAAGGTAATGTGTTTCTCTATTCCAGGGTCTTTCTCCCAACCTGTGCTAACTCAGTCACCCACAGCCTCAGCCTCCTTGGGTTCCTCAGTCAAACTCACCTGCACTTTGAGTAGTGAGTATAGCATCTACGCCATTGGATGGTACCAGCAACATCCAGGCAAACCTCCTAAGTATCTGATGTATCTCTATGATAATGGAAACCACAGCAGGGGAGATGGGATCCCCGATCGTTTCTCTGGCTCCAGCTCTGGGGCTCATCGCTACTTAAGCATCTCCAACATTCAGCCTGACGATGAAGCTGACTATTTCTGTGGTGTAGATTATCTCACTAGTGGAGTATTCGGGTGAGCACAGTAAACAAGATAAATGAGGAAGCAGGACAGGAACTATTTTCCTCTCTTGCTAGCAAGGCTAGCCTATGATTTTGAAAAGGATCATCTGATGTTCTTACCTGCCACATTCCTAGGATATTTTCGTGTTATTACTTAAGGTGATAGATCATGGTTCTAGCTTCTGAGCTTCTTGTGAAAGAGAGAAAAGGCAGGTTTTGTGTAGAGAGAACTTCTCTGTAAAAATAATGACTATGAAAATCAAATCTCATGTATACAGAGATGAGGAGGGGAGAACTTTTTGGAAGTTAGAGAATTGGGCTTAATGCTTTTGTTGTTATTTCCCAATGTTCATAGTACTGTCTATTTGTTCGAAGATCGCTGTTTTCTCACATGCTCTAAGTACTTTAACTTTAGCAAATTTCTGAGCAGTATGGTTTAATAACATTTATGAGGCAGTGTGGTGGTCCTCCTAGACTCATGACAAACTAATAGAAACAGCCATGATGGCTGAGCATTGTCCTTAAATATATACAAACTGTTCCATATCAGCCCCAACACTTCTTTTTACTCAATAAGCCATCCCAGATATTTTGAAGGAAAGATAAAATTACAAACATATGGTTTAATCTCTGCCAAAATACTTACATATGACTTCTCTATATCAGTAATTTTTTTATTGAGAAAAGGAAAAAAAGTATCCCCCTCCTCCCAGCCTCCCATTTCCCTCCCCCTCCTCCCATCCTTCTCCCCCTCCCCCCACTCTTCTCCCCCTCCCTCTCCAGTCCAAAGAGCAGTCAGGGTTCCCTGCACTGTGGAAAGCCCAAGGTCCTCCCCCCTCCATCCATGTCTAGGAAGGTGAACATCCAAACTGGCTAGGCTGCCACAAAGCCAGAACATGAAGTAGGATAAAAACCCCGTGCCATTGTCCGTGGCTTCTCATCAGCCCTCATTGTTCACCATGTTAAGAGAGTCTGGTTTTATCCCATGCTTTTTCAGTCACAGTCCAGGTGGCCTTGGTGAGCTCCCAATAGAACAGCCCCACTGTGTCACTGGGTGGGTGCACCCCTCATGGTCCTGACTTTCTTGGTCACCTTCTCCCTCCTTCCACTCCTCATTGGGACCTTGGGAGCTCGGTCCAGTGGTCCACTGTGGGTCTCTGTCTCTATCTCCATCCATCACCAGATGAAGGTTCTATGGTGATATGAAAGATATTTGTCAGTATTGCTATAGGATAGGGTCGTTTCAGGTTGCCTATCCTCATCTGCCCAAGGAACTAACTGGGGACATCACCTTGGGCTCCTGGGAGCCACTCTAGGTTCAAGTCTCTTGCCAGCCCTAAGGTGGCTCCCTTAACTAAGAATTCTGCTTCCATGCTCCCCTATCCAGCCTTCCTATATCCCAATCATCCTGTTTCCCCAAGTTACCCCCATCCTCCCCTTCTCACTTTTCTCTTCCCATCTCCCCTTACCCCCATCCACACCACCCCCAAGATCCCACTTTTCTCCCCGGCAATTTTGTCTACTTCCCATAGGCAAGAGGATAACTATATGTTTTTCCTTGGGTTCACCTTCTTATTTAGCTTCTTTAGGTTCACCAATTGTAGCCTCCGTGACCCTTATTTATGGCTAGAAACCAATTATGAGTGAGTACATCCCATGCTCCTCTTTTTGGTTCTGGGTTACCTCACTCAGGATAGTGTTTTCTATTTCCAACCATTTGCATGCAAAATTCGAGAAGTCATTGTTTTTTACCGCAGCGTAGTACTCTAAGGTGTATATATTCCACACTTTCTTCATCCATTCTCTCATTGAAGGACATCTAGGTTGTTTCCAGATTCTGGCTATTACAAATAATACTGCTCTGAACATAGTTGAACAAATGCTTTTGTCATATGATCGGGCATCTCTTGGGTATATTCCCAAGAGTGGTATTGCTGGGTCCAGGAGTAGGTTGATCCCGAATTTCCTGAGAAACTGAAACACTGATTTCCAAAGTGGTTGCACAAGATTGCATTCCCACCAGCAATGGATGAGTGTACCCCTTCCTCCACAGCCTCTCCAGCAGAGGCTATCCTTGGTGTTTTTGGTTTTAGCCATTCTGACAGGTATAAGATGATATCTCAAAGTTGTTTTGATTTGCATTTCCCTGATTGCTAAGGAGGTTGAGCATGACCTTAAGTGTCTTTTAGCCATTTGAACTTCTTCTGTTGAGAATTCTCTGTTCAGTTCAGTGCCACATTTTTTAATTGGGTTAATTAGCATTTTAAAGTCTAGTTTCTTGAGTTCTCTATATATTTTGGAGATCAGACCTTTGTCTGTTGCGGGGTTGGTGAAGATCTTCTCCCAGTCAGTAGGTTGCCATTTTGTCTTAGTGACAGTGTCCTTTGCTTTACAGAAGCTTCTCAGTTTTAGTAGGTCCCATTTATTCAATGTTGCCCTTAATGTCTGTGCTGCTGGGGTTATACATAGGAAGCGATCTCTTGTGCCCATCTGTTGTAGGGTACTTCCCACTTTCTCTTCTGTCAGGTTCAGTGTGTTCAGACTGATATTGAGGTCTTTAATCCATTTGGACTTGAGTTTTGTGCATGGTGATAGATATGGGTCTATTTTCATTCTTCTACAGGTTGACATCCAGTTGTGCCAGCACCATTTGTTGAAGATGCTTTCTTTCTTCCAATGTATACTTTTAGCTCCTTTATCAAATATGAAGTGTTCATAGGTTTGTGGGTTAAAATCCGGGTCTTCTATAGGATTCCATTGGTCAACTTCTCTGTTTTTATGCCAGTACCACACTGTTTTCATTACTGTAGCTCTGTAATAGAGTTTGAAGTCACGGATGGTAATGCCATCAGAAGATCCTTTATTGTATAGGATTGTTTTGGCTATCCTGGGTTTTTTGTTTTTCCATATAAAGTTGATTATTGTCCTCTCAAGATTTGTGAAGAATTTTGATGGGACCTTGATGGGGATTGCATTGAATCTATAAATTGCCTTTGGTAGAATTGCCATTTTTATTATGTTGATCCCCCAATCCAAGAGCAGGGGAGGTCCTTCCATTTTCTGGTATCCTCTTCAATTTCTTTCTTCAATGCCTTAAAGTTCTTGTCAAATAGATCTTTCATTTCCTTGGTTAGAGTTACCCCAAGATATTTTATGCTGTTTGTGTCTATTGTGAAAGGTGAAGCTTCTCTTATTTCCCTCTCTGCTTCCATATCCTTTGTGTATAAGAGGCTTATTTTTTGGAGTTGATCTTGTATCCTGCCACCTTACTAAAGCTGTTTATCAGCTGTAAAAGTTCTTTGGTGGAGTTTTGGGGGTTGCTTATGTACAGTATCTTATCATCTGCAAAAAACGAAAGTTTAACTTCTTCCTTCCCAATTCGAATCCCCATGATCCCATTATGTTGTCTTATTGCTATTGCTAGAATTTCAAGCACTATATTGAAGAGGTATGGCGAGAGTGGACAGCCTTGAGGTGTTCCTGAGTTTAGTGGGATGGCTTTGAGTTTCTCTCCATTTAATTTGATGTTAGCTGTTGGCTTGCTGTATATAGCTTTTATTATATTTAGGTATGACCCTTGTATCCCTAATCTCTCCAATACTTTTATCATAAAGGGATGTTGAATTTTGTCAAATGCTTTTTCAGCATCTAATGAAATGATCATATGGTTTTTTTCTTTCAGTTTATTTATATGATGGATTACATTGATAGATTTTCGTATGTTGAACCAGCCCTGCATCTCTGCGATGAAGCCTACTTGATCATAATGGATAATTTTCCTAATATGTTCTTGGATACGGTTTGCCAGTATTTTGTTGAGGATTTTTGTGTCGATATTCATGAGTAATATTGGCCTGTAATTCTCTTTCTTGGTTGAGTCTGTGTGTGGTTTTGGTATCAGAGTGACTGTAGCTTCATAAAAGGAAATTGGCAATGACTCTCCTGTTTCTTAATGTGAAATACATTAAGGAGTATAGGTATTAGGTCTTCTTGGAAGTTCTGGTAGAATTCCGCATTGAAACCATCTGGTCCTGGGCTTTTTTTGGTAGGGAGGATTTTGATAACAGCTTCTAATTCTTCGCGACTAACTTGTTTATTTAGGTTGTACACCTGGTCCTGGTTTAACTTTGGTATATGGTATTTATCTTAAAAAGTGTCCATTTCTTTTACATTTTCCATTTTTGGCATACAGGCTTTTGTAGTAAGATCAAACGATTCTCTGAATTTCCTCTGTGTCTGTGGTTATGTCCCCCTTTTCATTTCTGATCCTATTAATTTGCATATTCTCTCTCTGCCGTTTGATTAGTTTGGATAGGGGTTTATGTATCTTGTTGATTTTCTCCAGCAACCAGCTTTTTGTTTAATTGATTCTTTGGATTGTTTTCTGTGTTTCTATTTTGTTGATTTCTGCCCTCAGTTTGATTATTTCCAGTCTTCTACTCCTCCTAGGTGAGTCTGCTTCTTTTTTTTCTAGAGCTTTCAGGTGGGCTGTTAAGTCTCCAATGTGTGCTTTTTCTGTTTTCTTTAAGTGGGCACTTAGTGCTATGAACTTTCCTCTTAGGACTGATTTCATAGTGTCCCATAAGTTTGAGTGGGTTGTTTCTTTATTTTCATTGAATTTGAGGAAGACTTTAATTACTTTCGTTATTTCTTCCTTGATCCAGGTGTGGTTCAGTAGTTGACTGTTCAGTTTCCATGAGTTCGTAGGCTTTCTGGGGGTAGCATTGTTGTTGAATTCTAACTTTAATCCATGGTGATCTGATAAGACACAGGAGGTTACTAATATTTTTTTGTAACTGTGGAAGTTTGTTACCAAGTATGAGGTCAATTTTTGAGAAGGTTCCATGAGCTGCAGAGAAGAAGGTATATTCTTTCCTTTTAGGGTGGAATGTTCTATAGATGTCTGTTAAGTCCATTTGATTCATTACCTCCATTAATTCTCTTATTTCTCTGTTAGGTTTCTGTCTGATTGACCTTTCCATTGGTGAGAGAGGAGTGTTGAAGTCTCCTACTATTAGTGTGTGCGGTTTGATGGCAGCCTTGAATTTTAGTAATATTTCTTTTACGTACGTGGGTGCTTTTATATTAGGGGCATAGATACTCAGGTTTGAGACTTCATCCTGATGAATTGTTCCTGTTATGAGTATAAAATGTCCCTCTCCATCTATTCTGATTGATTTACGTTTGAAGTCAACTTTGTTAGAAATTAGTATGGCCACACCTGCTTGTTTCTTAGGTCCATTTGCTTGATAAACCTTTTCCCATCCCTCTACTCTGAGTGGGTGCCTGTCTTTGTGGTTAAGGTGTGTTTCTTGTAAATAGAAGAATGTTGGATCCTGTTTTCGTATCCAATCTCTTAGCCTGTGCCTTTTTATAGATGAGTTGAGCCCATTGACATTAAGTGATATTAATGACCAGTGGTTGTTAACTCTGGTCACTATTTTAGTAGTAGAGTTTGTGTGCTTCCTTTCTTTGAGTTGTGCTGGTGAAGGGTCTCTAGATATTTGAGTTATTGTGGTTTTTGTTGGACTCCTTGGTTAGTGATTTTCCTTCTATTACTTTCTGTAAGGCTGGATTTGTGGCTACGTATTGTTTAAATTTGTTTTTATCCTGGAATATTTTGTTTTTTCCATTTATAGTGAACAAAAGCTTGCCTGGGTATAGTAGTCTGCGCTTGCCTCCATGGTCTCTTAGTTTCTGCAGAACATCTCTCCAGGACCTTTTGACTTTCATTGTTTCCATAGAGAAATCAGGTGTAAGCCTGATAGGTTTACCTTTATAGGTATCTTGGCCATTTTCCTTTGCAGCTTATAATATTCTTTCTTTATTCTGTATATTTTGTGTTTTGATTATTATATGACGAGAAGATTTTTTTTTTGATCCAGTCTATTCGGTGTTCTGTATGTTTCTTGAACCTTCAAAGAAATATCCTTCTTTAGTTTGGGAAAGTTTTCTTCTATAATTTTATTAAATGTATTTTCTGGACCATTGAGCTGTACTTCTTCTCCTTCTATCCCAATTATTCTTAGGTTTGGTCTTTTTATTGTGTCCCAGATTTCCTGAATGTTTTGTGATGAGAATTTGTTGTCTTTGCTGTTTTCTTTGATCAGTGTGTTTATTTTCTCTATGGTATCTTCAGTGTCTGAAATTCTTTCTTCTATCTCTTGTAATCTGTTGGTAGTACTTGTCTCTGTATTTGCTGTTCGTTTACCCAGATTTTCCATATCCATCCTTCCCTCGGTTTGTGTTTTCTTCATTACTTCCATTTCATTCTTCATGTCTTGAACTGCTTTCCTTACCTGTTTGATTGCTTTTTCTTGTTTCTCTTGGTTATCTTGGGTATCTTTGAGCAATTTATTCATTTCCTCTACCTTTTTGTTTGTGATCTCTAATTGTTTATGGCAGTTTTACACCTCCTGTTTAAGGTCTTCTATTATTTTCATATAATTCACTTTTGAGTTGATTTCTTCTAATTCTTCTAGAGTAGGGTGTACAATTCTTCTTATTTCGGGATCCCTGGATTCTGGTGATGTCATGTTGCCTTTCAGGTTGTTGGAGGGATTCTTGCCTTGGTGCCTTCCCAACTCTTCCTTCAAATGGAGCCAGGAGAGGCCTGGTGTCTTGGTCCAGTCTTTGCTGTGACTGACTCTCTGGGTGTAACTCTTCAGTGTAGAAGCAGGAACCTTCCTGTCCAGATGGAACTCCTCAGCACTGAAACATAGACGCCTGGTAGTCCAATGACCGGTGGACAAAAGGAAGAACTTGGGGGGGGGGGCAGGACAGGGATGAGTAGAACACAGGACACCCTGCCGCAAAAGCTGAAGGTATGTGTGCTCCCTTTCGGTGGGGGGGTCCTTGAGGCCTCCCCGGTAGGCCTCTCTGGGTGGGTAGCCTTAGTGTAGGAGCAGAAAACTTCCTGAGCAAAGAACCTAGCAGAAAACGCAGGATTGTAGGGGGTGGGAGGTCATGTGTAAGAAAGACAGCCCTGCAGAAGGAGCTGGGAGAGGGGGTTTGTGCTGTCTTCCAGGGCAATTCGCTCCTGGATAGCACACACTCACCTGTCCAGATGGAACTCCTCAGTACCTAAACAGGGCCGCCTGGTAGCTTGATGATCTGGGGACAAAAGGAAAAACCGGGCAGGCGGGGCGAGATCCAGGAGAGCACAGGTACCCCTGAAGCACAAGCTGAAGGTGCCCGGGCTCTCTTTCGGGGGTCCTTGAGGCCTGCCTGGTAGGCAGGCACTCACCGCTCTGGGTGGGTAGCCTTAGTGTAGGAGCAGAAAACTGTTCCTGAGCAAAGGACTTAGCAGAAAATGCAGGCCATCCAGATGGAACTCCTCAGTACCTAAATAGGGCTGCCTGGTAGCCCAATGATCCGGGGACAAAAAAAAAAAGCTTCTATATCAGTGTTAACGCCTTCATTTGTCCACACTGAGTGCATCTTTTTTTTTTAGTTTCTTTTTTTTCCGTTTATTTATTTATTAAAGATTTCTGTCTCTTCCCCTCCACCGCCTCCCATTTCCCTCCCCCTCCCCCAATCAAGTTCCTCTCCCTTGTCAGCCTATAGCGCTATCAGGGTTCCCTGCCCTGTGGGAAGTCCAAGGACCACCCACCTCCATCCAGGTCTTGTAAGGTGAGCATCCAAACTGCCTAGGCTCCCACAAAGCCAGTACGTGCAGTGGGATCAAAAACCCATTGCCATTGTTCTTGAGTTCTCAGTAGTCCTCATTGTCTGCTATGTTCAGTGAGTCCGGTTTTATCCCATGCTTTTTCAGACCCAGGCCAGCTGGCCTTGGTGAATTCCCGATAGAACATCCCCATTGTCTCAGTGTGTGGGTGCACCCCTCGCGGTCCTGAGTTCCATGCTCGTACTCTCTCTCCTTCTGCTCCTGATTTGGACCTTGAGATTTCTGTCTGGTGCTCCAAAGTGGGTCTCTGTCACCATGAAATGAGCTCCATGCTGGCTTATCTCAAATAGCATGCCTTCTTTCCCATCTTACTTTTCCTCCTCTGGGCAGCTGACAAGATTTACACTTTGCCTTCTCTCAGTTCTTTGTACTGTTTTCTTTTAAGCACTGATTAAATTGTTCTCAAGCCTCAAAATACTTTTAGGAGATAGAAGAAAATTAGAGTAGAAGCAGAGAGGGAGAGGGAAGGAAAAGGGGGATGTGGGGAAGGAGAGGGAGAGACTGAGTGCCAAGTCAGGAGGAGGGAAGCAGAGTGAGGGAGAAATAGATTGAGATAGAGAAGAGAAAGATAGAGACACAGAGAGAATGCTCAACATAAAATTTTGGATGTTATCTGATGAGATAAAATAAGTTTTCTTGGTAATCTCCAACAACTGAAGCTAGGAAATATAGGACACATTCAGGGACAGACCACACTGTACTGAAGATGGCATACCATAATAGTTTGTACCATAATAGTATATATCTATAAGTACTAAGGAAGAGACATTAGCTCATCATCAGAGACAGCCTTGAGAATGACCAGCAGCAGTCTGTGTTCTTTCTCATGCCAGATACCTTATTGCTAGCATAATGTCCTCTGTCCTGTCTTACTCAACATATCACTTCCACGTCTATTCTTTCTTAAACAAAATCAACCTCAAACTTACTGAAAGCCAAAGAGCAGGTAAATTCTACCAGATGCTCAAAATTTGGTTATTTTTCTGTTCTCTCCAAATGCTCGTGAGAGTCCCAGTCTATGAGGAAATGAATACAAATGCATCTTTTTGTAATGATTCTTTTGGAAAGACCATGCTACCAAATCTCTTTTGTTACCACATCTAGATTTAAAGACTATATCTGAGCTATAGTGTATAAAACTGACATATGGGAAGAGGGATGCATGTTCATGAGACACTGCTATCTCACAAACTGGGCTGGAGAGAGAATGAAAGGCCAGGGAGAGGATCAGTGTGACCTGTAGGGCCTCATGGAGCAGGGAACTAGGATGTCATTACCACAGAGTGCACAACTCTGTACCTGATCCTCCTAATTCACCACACAAGTCACTGGACTTTCTTCCAAATGGATTGCCATTCTCTTATTTAGATAGATAAATTTTTTCCATACAGCAAAAGGGCAAAAAGTGACTTCATGGGCTAAAAGTACTAAATCCTGAATCCAGAAAAGTCAAAAGCCTTGAGCAGGATCTATATTCTTCCTGGAGAGAATCAAGATAGAAAACACCAATTTCTCAAGCTCAGCATCTTTGTAGGGATCAAGAAAAGTCTTTTTGGAAGCAGGACAGAGTCTAATGGGATAAGTAAAGTAAGAGATATTATAAATAAGAATATGAAAAATGAACATAGATAAAGGCAAACATTGTGTTTTCAGCAAAAGAGGAATTGCTACAGTAGAATAGATATGAAGAAGTTTTTATTAGAACCTGTCATTTTCTAAGACACGTACTCTTATCATGTATTGTATCTCTACCACAAAAAGTTTGTTTTACTCTAGATCTTTATCATTTATTATTTTTTTCATTATATATGTATTGAGCCAATATCTCTTTATGTAGGTTGTCCTGAAACACACACTAAACTAATGTTAATGTACTGGGATTAGAGGCATGAGCTATCCTATACATGTTATTTTTATTTTAAATGTATATTTTTAATTTTTCAATTTTTTGATGAAATTTTAGTTTCAACATATCCCCCTTCTCTTTCCTCCCTCAAATCCCTCCCAGACATCCTTCCTTGTTCTCTTTCTAATTTATGAACTCTTTTTGTACTGAATGCTATTATACTCACATACATATGTATGCAAATATATAACTAAATTTATGTGTATATGGATACACCTGTGTTTGTATGTCTATATGTATGTATACATTAATATATATGCATTTCTAAATATAGCATGCTCAGATTTAGAAAGCTATTTGTTTGATTGTTTTCATGGCTGAACATTTGTTATCAATATCTGGTTGATGTACTCTTCCCTGAGTAGGGCTGTTTTTTTTCATTTCAGCATTGTGTAAATGTCTGAAGTTTTTTTTTTTTTGTATAGGGTTGATTTTTCCTGAGCTCTCCCTATCCACTGTGGCAGGCCTATTCCTGTCATCCTTGCTCATGTCTTTTGTAGGAGCTCATGTGGTGAGACTTTATGGGTGCAGTTTCTGACATTCATAAAGAAATTCAATCTCTTAGAAAACTCCCTGATACATTTTAGGGTGTGTGTGTGTGTGTGTGTGTGTGTGTGTGTGTGTGTGTGTGTTGCACATTTCTGTGTGTAGGCATTTGCCTGTGAGTGCCAGAACTCTGGCACTGGAATTCTAGGAGATTACCGGCTGACATGTGGGTGCTGTGAGCTGACCTAGGAACTTTTGCAAGAACAGTTAGTGCTCTTAACCACTGAGCAATCTGTCCTGCCCTAGATGCTGTATTTTCAGATGCTCTAACACCAGCTTTAGTATCTTTCTGAAATCGACATTAACATACCAACTGAATTCATGAATTGATGTTTATTCTTTTTTACATGTTGACCAATGTCAGGTATTTCTTTTTTTTAAAGTTATGCCCACCTATTTTAAGTTGATCATTGACTTGGAAAAGCTCATTTAACTTCCATATGATTTTAAGCAATACCTTCTGAAGACTGAACATGCCTTCATCACAGGAGTTTCTTTTCTTGCATCCTGTAGTCATTTATAAGTGTCAAAAGACTGATTTTTGACCCCCATAATATCCTGTTCTTTAATTGACAATATTTTATTTTATTTGTTTAAAACTAGGTGAAGACAGTTATTTGTGGTGATTAACATATTAGATAATTTGGGCTTCAATTTACCTGGGGCTGAGTTAAAGCATGAAAGTCTAACAGATGATGTAAATTTGAAATGAAAGTGGCTCTTTTTATGTTTTTAAATTTTATTATATTTTTTAAACAATCTTTTTATTTTACATACCAATCCCAGTTCCCTTTCCTTTCCCTCCTGCCTTTCCTCCCACCTTTCTCCCATCCAACATCCCATCTTTCCTCAGATAGGGTGAGGCCTCCCATGGGGAGTCAACAAAATCTTTCATATCACTTGAGGCAAGAGCAACATTCTCCTCTATGAATCTAGGCTGAAAAAGTTTTCCTTCCATAAGGAATGGGCTCCAAAAGCCAGTTCATTCACTATGAATAAATACTGGTTCCACAGCCAGTGGCCCCACTGCCAGGCCACAAAACTGTCATCCACATTCAGAGGGCCTTCTTTGATCTGATAAAGGTTTGGCAGCTGTAAATCCAGACTCACTGAGCTCCCACTAGCACAGGTCAGCTGTTTCTGTGAGTTTCCCTATCATGGTCTTGATCCCTTTGCTCATGCTATCACCCCCCCTCTCTACAGCTGCTAAAAGATATTTGTTTATAAATGCTGCCGAATTAACCCCAGATAGGTATTTTGAAAATACCTGGACTTCAAAATTGAAGTCAAAAGCTATGTTACTTTGGAGAAGAGATTTTGCTTTCATTTCCACATGAAATGAGAGGCTGTAAATTTATTCTGAGTTAAGAAAAGTCAGGTTAAATCAAGGAAGACCACCTGAGAAATCTCCAGTAGGAAGCGATGGCCCGGATGTCTGAGTTTTACATTCAAAACAGATTGAAGACTGCTGCCTGAGATGATCAGGACTCCCAGGATACCCCAGTCAGGACTTAGGTCATAATTCTAAATTTTCTTTTGGTTCTCATAAGATTATCAGTGCTCCCTACCAGCAGGAAGTAGCCTGGAATACTACGCCCAAATTCCCAAAAAATGGACTATGGATATTTTTCTTTTTTCTTTTTTTTTATTTTTTTTTATTTTTTTTTTACTTTTATTTTTTTTATTGATAAAAGGAGAATAAAGAAAAGAAAGAAAAAAAAACAAATTTCCACCTCCTCCCAGCCTCCCATTTCCCTCCCCCTCCTCCCATTCTTCTCCCCCTCCTCCCACCCCTCTCCCTTTCCCCCCACTTTTCTCCCCCTCCCTCTCCAGTCCAAAGAGCAGTCAGGGTTCCCTGCCCTGTGGTAAGTCCTAGGTCCTCCCCCCTCCGTCCATATCTAGGAAGGTGAACATCCAAACTGGCTAGGCTCCCACAAAGCCAGTACATTGCGTTGGATCAAAACCACGTGCCATTGTCCTTGGCGTCTCATCAGCCCTCATTGTTCGTCATGTTCAGAGAGTCCAGTTTTATCCCATGCTTTTTTTGATAACAGTCCAGCTGGCCTTGGTGAGCTCCCAGTAGATCAGCTCCACTGTCTCAGTGGGTGGGTGCACCCCTCGTGGTCCCGACTTCTTTGCTCATGTTCTCCCTCCTTCTGCTCCTCATTGGGACCTTGGGAGCTCTATCCAGTGTTCCAGTGTGGGTCTCTGTCTCTATCTCCATCCATCGCCAGATGAAAGTTCTAGGATGATATGCATGATATTCGTCAGTATTGCTCTAGGATAGGGTCATTTCAGGTTCCCTATCCTCAGAAGCCCAAGGAACTAACTGGGGGCCTCAGCTTGGGCACCTGGGAGCCCCTCTAGGGTCAAGTCTCCTGCCCATCCTAAAGTGGGTCCTTTAACTAAGAAATGGGGTTCGGTGCTCCCCTATCCAACCTTCCTTTATCCAGATCCTCCTGTTTCCCCAAGTCCCCCCTCCTTTCCTTCTACCTTTTCTCTCCCCATCTCCCCTTACCCCCATCCCACCCCACCCCCAACATCCCACTTTTCTCCCCGGCAATTTTGTCTACTTCCCTTATCCAAGAGGATAACTATATGTTTTTCCTTGGGTTCACCTTCTTACTTAGCTTCTTTAGATTCGCCTATTGTAGACTCCGTGACCCCTATTTATGGCTAGAAACCAATTATGAGTGAGTACATCCCATGTTCATCTTTTTGGGTCTGGGATACCTCACTCAGGATAGTGTTTTCTATTTCCATCCATTTGCATGCAAAATTCGAGAAGTCATTGTTTCTTACCGCAGCGTAGTACTCTAATGTGTATATATTCCATACTTTCTTCATCCATTCTTCCATTGAAGGGCATCTAGGTTGTTTCCAGGTTCTGGCTATTACAAATAATACTGCTATGAACATAGTTGAACAAATGCTTTTGTCATATGATAGAGCATCTCTTGGGTAAATTCCCAAGAGTGGTATTGCTGGGTCGAGGGGTAGGTTGATCCCAAATTTCCTGAGAAACCGAAACACTGACTTCCACAGTGGTTGCACAAGTTTGCATTCCCACCAGCAATGGATGAGTGTACCCCTTCCTCCACAGCCTCTCCAGCAAAGGCTATCCTTGGTGTTTTTGACTTTAGCCATTCTGACAGGTGTAAGATGATATCTCAAAGTTGTTTTGATTTGCATTTCCCTGATTGCTAAGGAGATTGAGCACGACCTTAAGTGTCTGTTGGCCATTTGAACTTCTTCTGTTGAGAATTCTCTGTTCAGTTCAGTGCCCCATTTTTAATTGGGTTAATTAGCCTTTTAAAGTCTAGTTTCTTGAGTTCTCTATATATTTTGGAGATCAGACCTTTGTCTGTTGTGGGGTTGGTGAAGATCTTCTCCCAGTCAGTAGGTTGCCTTTGTGTCTTAGTGACAGTGTCCTTTGCTTTACAGAAGCTTCTCAGTTTTAGTAGGTCCCATTTATTCAATGTTGCCCTTAATGTCTGTGCTTCTGGGGTTATACCTAAGAAGCGATCACCTGTGCCCATCTGTTGTAGGGTATTTCCCACTTTCTCTTCTATCAAGTTCAGTGTTTTTGGGCTGATATTGAGGTCTTTAATCCATTTGGACTTGAGTTTTTTGCACGGTGATAGATATGGGTCTATTTTCATTCTTCTACAGGTTGACATCCAGTTGTGCCAGCACCATTTGTTGAAGATGCTTTCTTTCTTCCATTGTATACTTTTAGCTCCTTTATACATTATGATCAAGTAGGCTTCATTCCTGAGATGCAGGGCTGGTTCAACATACGAAAATCTATCAATGTAATCCAGCATATAAATAAACTGAAAGAAAAAAACCATATGATTATTTCATTAGATGCTGAAAAAGCATTTGACAAAATTCAACATCCATTTATGTTAAAAGTCTTGGAGAGATTAGGGATACAAGGGTCATACCTAAATATATTAAAAGCTATATACAGCAAACCGACAGCTAACATCAAATTAAACAGAGAGAAACTCAAAGCCATCCCACTAAACTCAGGAACACGACAAGGCTGTCCACTTTCGCCATACCTCTTCAATATAGTGCTGGAAGTTCTAGCAATAGCAATAAGACAACATAATGGGATCAAGGGGATTCGAATTGGAAAGGAAGAAGTTAAACTTTCGTTATTCGCAGATGATATGATAGTGTACATAGGCGACCCCCAAAACTCCACCAAAGAACTTTTACAGCTGATAAACAGCTTTAGTAATGTGGCAGGATACAAGATCAACTCCAAAAATCAGTTGCCCTCTTATACACAAAGGATATGGAAGCAGAGAGGGAAATCAGAGAAGCTTCTCCATTCACGATAGCCACAAACAGCATAAAATATCTTGGGGTAAATCTAACCAAGGAAGTGAAAGATCTATTTGACAAGAACTTTAAGGCATTGAAGAAAGAAATTGAGGAGGATACCAAAAAATGGATGGACATCCCTTGCTCTTGGATTGGGAGGATCAACATAGTAAAAATGGCAATTCTACCAAAGGCAATTTATAGATTCAATGCAATCCCCATCAAGATCCCATCAAAATTCTTCACAGATCTGGAGAGGACAATAATCAACTTTATATGGAAAAACAAAAAACCCAGGATAGCCAAAACAATCCTATACAATAAAGGATTGTCTGGAGGCATTACCATCCCTGACTTCAAACTTTATTACAGAGCTACAGTAATGAAAACAGGGTGGTACTGGCATAAAAACAGAGAAGTCGACCAATGGAATCGTATAGAAGACCCGGATTTAATCCCACAAACCTATGAACACCTCATTTTCGATAAAGGATATTTTTCTTGTTAAAAAAAAAGAGAGGTAAGTGGTGTGGGACAATTCTGTATTCTGTCAATTATGTTTTAAATAAATGCTGATTGGCCAGTAGCCAGGCAGGAAGTATGGGTGGGACAACCAGATAGAAAGTAGAGGTAGGACCATGAGTACAGGAGAATTCTGGGAAGAGGGAAGCTCCATCTGCAATCCTGTCCAGACACCAAAGAAGTAGGATGTGACCTGCTGAAAAAGGTACTGAGCCATGTGGCTAGCATATACTAGAATAATGGGCTAATAAAGTTATAAGAGATAATACAAAGCCTGAGCAAACGGGCCAATCAGTTTATAAACTAATGCAGTCTCTCTGTGTGATTTCTTTGGGACCTAAATGGCTGTGGGAACTGGGCAGGATAGAAACCCCAACAAGCAGGTCCTTATGTAACATGTTACTATGAGTACATCAGCATCTTGTTCTTTTTTTCACACTTTTTTTCCTATTTGTTTTGTATTATTATGGTTTGGCTCTATCAATAATATTATTATTGTTATGTCTTTATATGCCTGTTGGTTTTCCGATGAGATAGAAAAGGGATATGTTGTGTAGATAGAAACTATGAAGGACCAGAAATGAGTTGGTTGTGAAAAATAATCTAGTAATAGACTATATTTATAATATTTTTAATTTAAAAAGAGACCTAAAACACAATATCATGAAAACAAACCAACTAAAATAAGGTACAGAATAAAGAGAGTGAACATATATTTTAGAAGATAAAAATATATTGACTGAGAAAAGTTGAACATCTTTTGTCATCTGGCGAATGTATTCAAAACTACTTTGAAGTTTCATCTTACCTTGCTCTGATTGAAAAGGCTAATAAAACGATTTAAAGAAAATTATAGAAAAGATATGGAGAAAGAGGAAAATTGATTCATTGCTGATGGGAGTTCAAATCAAAACAATCATTATAGAAATCCTGATATTCCTGACAACCTAGCTATACCACTCTTAGGTATATACCCAAGGACTCTACATCCTAGTTTAGAGATACTTATTACCCAGGTTCATTTCTTCTCTATTCATAATTGATATCAATTAGAAGTAGCTTATATTTCTAGAAACTGATGAATGGATAATAAAAATGTGGTACAATTACACAGTGGACTATTATTGAGCTCTTAAAAAACAAAACTGTGAATTGATCAGGTAGATCAATAGAGCTATATGAAAATGTTTTTGGGTGAAGTAACACAGACACAAAAAGACAAATACTGTATGTTTTCTCTTATACTTAGATGATAACATTGAGCTTTCCAATCTGTGGGTTACAATCTGATTATCCAGAGAATTCAATTACCTTTACAGAAACAGAGAGGATATGATATCCCAAAAATGGGGAAATGGAATATAGTGTTGTGGAGAGTAAGAAGGGAAACAAGGACAGAAATATTAAATGGTGAGGGATGTGATAAAGGGGAGAAGGAGGGACATGGAGAAGAACAATTAATACCTTTGAGCAAAGGGGTACCCAAAGAATCTGCTAACACCACAAAACAGTTTTAAGGCTATCGATTGCTGTCCACAACCTGACAGGTCCTGGTCTGATGACAACAGTTTCTTAAGTCATCAAACATGTAGAGATTGAGTTGATGCTTAACTAGAAGAATAATCTCTACTGACTTTCATTCATAGTGATGAAAGGTCCTCTTCACACTACCTTAGAAAAAATGTAACCATCAAAACCTTCCCATAGTATTCCAAGTAAAGAGACTCAGTAGTGCATTTGCCTACGCTCTGTGACAAGAACCTTCACGTCTGAAAGAACAGGGATCTCCAATTTCATCACATTTGTGTCCAGGCTGAATTTAAAGTCCTTTACCATAAAATTGGAGGCGTGTGTAATCAAATAGCAACAGCAATCAAAATGGTAGTGATGGATGACAAAATGAGCCTGAACATTGGTGACAGAACACCAGATTTTACTTCTAAAACCCAGCTACTCTTATTGGATTGGGTAGTATCATTCTTCTTTCTTAAGCACAAAAATAGTTTATTACAGATGTTCTCAACATTTTTGTGAAGTTCTCTGTTGCTTGGATATAAATTAATTATCCCCAGTATTTTTACTGTTTGAAAAGATTAAATAATTAATATGAAATGATAAACATAGCATTATGTTTCATGCCAGCTATTACAGCATTTAGAATCTAATGCAGAATTGACTGTTAGACATATCAAGAGTTTATAGCTGTCCTGGCACATGCCTTTAATCTTAGCACTTGGGAAGCAGAGGCAGGTATGTCTGTGAGTTTGAGACCAGCCTGATCTACACAACAAATTCCAGGTCAGCTAATACATACACAGCATCCCTGTCTCAAAAAAAATGTGATACACAAAATCAAAGAAAAACAAACATTAATACATGACATATGAGTGCCATTGAATGAATTCAGGAATCTATCTATCCATATATATATATATATATATATATATATATATATATATATATATTTGCAATAATAATAGAGTATAGATTAAGAGTTTGGGAAATGGGATATGGAGGGAATTGCTTGAGAGAGAAAAAGAGAGATGCAAACACAGGGCTCAATTATGAATTTTTAAAATTCCATACATATATACACATATATGTAAATACTATACTCCTATATATAGACTGTATATATACTACATACTGGATATATATATATATATATATATATATATATATATATATATATATATATATATATATATATATATTTCCTGAGAAATTCCTGGCTTTGTCACTACTCACTAAGTTCAGCTTTCTGCTTGTGTCCTAAAACTATACTACTATGTGACATACATTTATGAAACAAATATATGCATACAAACATATGTGGACATACATACACACAATGGAGTGGAGTGTGAATATTACCCCTGTGGTTACCTGTGGGAACATGCCCTATCTTCTTTCCCACACTTGCTTACCATTGAAGCAACACATAGGAATGCCTGAATCCCTGCTTTGCACTTTTTCAGGGTCAAAGGACTTTGAGGTCAGTTAAAGTGAAGCAAGCTCCTGTTGTTAGACTCTTCCAATAGCAGAGGGTGGCAGGGAAGCATCTAGGAGCACCCAAAAGGAAGACTAGAGCTGTGCACTGGAAGTTGAGCAGGTGAGGCTAAGCTAGGATTTTTGAAAGTGTCATGGGACAGTTTTTAATGCCAGTAATGACATTCTGAGGATCACATAACCATGTCATTCAGGACACAGACAGAAATTATGCTTGGTGAGAGGCTTATTCAGCAAAGGCTCACACGTAGTAAAATACTAGGCATGAGCTTCAGCAGCACATTATTGCTCAATTCTTTGATTAAACCATTCTGAGTAAAGTTCATTGTGGGAGAACTGACCCCCAGGGCATAGGTCTTGCACTCAGGATCATGGTCTCCTATATGCAATTCACAGTTGTCATGGTTGTCAAGCCATCACCTCTGACTTATTGCTCTACTGTGCACTTGCAAACAGGCATACTCATGGGCTCTTCCCCTCTGACCTATAGCCAGATTTGTCATTAGACTAAAGCACGTGGGCTCTATTACGGCCTAAATAAGGAAGGTGGCAAACAGGGGTCTTCCCTGGATAAATATCAGTGTTTGTTGGAAATACCATGAATGACCTGGACACTAACCTGATTCAAAAAATATCTGTATTTGTTCAGTGTCAGCATTCTTCCTGATGGGTTCCCTGACTGAACACCTTCCAGAGCATAATTTATTGCAACCTTGATCTCTTTCACACACACAAGAACTAAAGTGTGCTTATCAGAAAGTCTTGTTTCAGACAATTTTAACACGGCCTCCAAAGTCACTGGCACAAGATTTTTAAATTAATTCCTAAAACTGGATTCTAGTCTCCTCTAAGAATAATGGAGTCAGAGAGGAAGAAGGCTCAACATGAGAAATGATGCTGAACTTCTGACGATTTCACAAGAAAGATAATTGTATAATCAATATCACAAAGATATGTATTCTTATAGTACATTTTTTATAGGCTACATTGTTATAGGGCTACATTTTATTGGAATAACAATAATGAATCACAAATATAGCTCATAATCCAGTGAAATGAAGGCAAATGAAGGTAACTAGCCACACTACAGCTTTTGCTGAGTTAGATGCCAGTAGTAACTTTGCAACAAGACTAAGTACACACCAAAGACAAGGTAATGGAAAGTGTGCAGCATTGCTGGGCTTATTTTAGCAGTTAGGAGACAATCCTGGGTAAGATTAGGGTTGCTGTGGTCAGAGACCACAGAAGCTTAGAGGAGATTCTCACCATATAAACACTTGAATGAGTTTGGTTCCACAATTTCTCATGAATTTCAGCATCACATTTTTGAAGTATTTTCTCCACAGAGGCTTCAGTGGGGAGCCCCGGCCAGGGAGCAAATATCCACTAACTTCAAAAGGCTTTAAATAGAATAAAGGCCCTTGTAGTCTGGCTATATTGAGACTTTGAAGATCCAGAACTCTGTGGCATCTCCATCATGGCTGGCTCTTCCTCCTGCTCCCTTTAATCTCTTTCTGCACAGGTGACCTACTAAAGATTCAGTCTGTTGTTTCAGCCTGAACAAAGCACTGCTGCCCAGCCCTGAATCCTGAGTTCTGTTCTGGTAGAGTGTTTAGTTGGCGCTAGAATGACATTGCTCAATATACTCTGCATCCTTCTCTTTTCTCTTGCAGGTTCCATGGCCTCCTATATACTGATACAATCTCCTTCACTATCAGAGGACTTAGGTCTAAAAGCTATAATCAACTTCTCTGGAGATAAACTCTCAGAAAAAAGATGATCACTGGTACCAGCAGAGGCCAGGCCATGCCCCTATATTGGTCGTATATGCTGATAATACATGCCCCCTTAGCATCCCAGACCAATTTTCTTGCTCCAACTCTGGTAACAAGGCCACCCTGACCATCAACACTGTCCAGGCTGGAGATGAAGCTGACTACTACTGTCAGTGTTTGGATAGTACAAGTAGTGTTCACAATGACACAAGCAGATGAGCAAGTTGTGAGACCCTCACCCCTTATTCTCAAAGCGACAAAAAAAATATTTCCTAGCAAAATGTTTTAAAATTAGAAACCTGGACTAGCTTCTTGTTCGCAGAAAGATAGTGGCCTTCTCCTCCTCCCACCCTGGAAATTCCAAAGCACAAGGATGCTCAGCCACCTGGAGATAAAAGACAGCAGAGTAACCTTGCTCTGAAAACAAAAAAGAAGTTGACAAAGCAGGATGGGAGAGGGAGCAAAGACCTTGCACCCATGCCAGAGAACCCCACCCCGACCACCCAGAAGGGCTGCTTGTCACTTTTGCCCTTAAAAACTAACCTCAGAGGAACTTTTAACTCCTCTCTACCTCTCTGTGACATGGTGTTAGAGATGAGTTCTGAACTGGTTTGTATTAAGGCTAAATAAACATTGCTTATTACAGTCTGGGCTTCTCTGGTTTCTGATGGTCTCCCTGAGGGTCATAATCTGGGCACAACAGAAGTAAGACACAAACCCTCTCCTGTGATAGTGGCAACTCATTTCCTAGTTTACCTTGCAACGTTGCCTTCCTGGCATTAGCTAAAAACTTTGTTTTATAATACAAAATGAACAACCCTACATGAGTAAGATGTGAACTGTTGAGTATCGTTCCTTGGACTCTACCAAGCAGAATATGTGGTGACCTTCACATTCCATTAGATAAAAGATTTGGTTTTTAAAATTTAGCAAATTTATTAGGATATATTCATTGTGAAAAGAAGTGCATTTTGTTATTTGATTAAACTTTTTCTTAGATTCTTTACATCTCATCTACTCTGATTATATCTCTACTCACTTTTCCTTACTCTTTTCCAGGTCTCATTTAATACTATAATGGACCTTGTGAATTATAAGAAATGTCTTTTCAGTCTAACAAGTATGCAGTTAGAGCTGAAAAGACAGCTCAAAACAGAGGAATTGCTTCCCTCTTTCTTACCAGAACAACTGTCAAGACCTTTTCTACCTTGAGCCCATATAGCAAATGCCAAGTAATACATTCCCTACTGACACAAAAAAACCAGACATGTGTGTATGGTTTACTTTGAAGTAAAGTGCTAGTATGTACATATAAAGGGTTCCAAAAACATGAACCAGAAACTTAAGGGCAATTGCATCTTCTAACCAGATGATAGATATGGAAATGGAAACCTTATTTAACAAAAATACTGGCCAGCACACCTCCTTGCTGCCCACTGCCCATAGATCTTATTTTCTCTCCTCACAACTTCTTCCTATACATGAATTTCTGAAATAATATATTTAATGGAATAAATCAAATACCCTCCAGCATTGTCTTTGGTTGTACATCCAAGAATAAATTTACTTCACTCCATAACAACTATGTCTTTAGTGAAAAAGCATGGGATAAAACCAGACTCGCTGAACATAGCAGACAATGAGGACTACTGAGAACTCAAGAACAATGGCACTGGGTTTTGATTCTACTGCACGTTCTGGCTTTGTGGGAGCCTAGGCAGTTTGGATGCTCACCTTACTAGACCTGGAAGGAGGTGGGCAGTCCTTGAACTTCCCACAGGGCAGGGAACCATGATTGCTCTTCGGGCTGATGAGGGAGGGGGACTTTATTGGGGGAGGGGGAGGGAAATGGGAGGCGGTGGCGGGGAGGAGGCAGAAATCTTTAATAAATAAATAAATAATCTTGGCTTTGAATAGCAATCCCATGGATTCAAATTTCATAACAGTATTTTGCAATATAATTTCCAGTTTTCCTGCGAGAGTCTGAGAAACAATCATGATCAGGTCTGGCTCTGCCTTCTTATCTCTGAGACATAAAGCTGTTTTTCTTTCTTTCTTTCTTATTTATTTATTTATTTATTTATTTATTCCTTTTAGTACCCATTACAGTGGATGAAGAAATGTGTTGGAAAACTACATTCCATAGGGAAGTAGGGAATTCTGGATGGGAACACATTCAGTATACTTAACATGCTTTGCTGGAAATGTCCTTATGTAACACAGGACTAAGTAAAGTTAAAAGAGACCATGAACATTCAAATTAAGTGAAAAGAGACCAAGAATATTTAAAAGGAAGGAAAAGTAGCAGCATCCTTTATCTTTAAAAAGAAAAAAATTATTGAACTTTGAAAAGAACATATTTTATTTTATAAAAATGAACATAGCAGTGTTTATGATTATGAACAAAGGTACACCATGTGATATGGTCTGAACAATTCTCTTCATGATTTTGGATGCTCATTTGAGACCCCAAATGACATAGTCCTCAGGCATGGAACATTCTGCCCTGTTTCTCTGAGGCTGATGTACTGCACTGATCATGGTACCACCAAGAGATATTGAATACATTCTCCTTAGAGCAGGAACACTTCTGAAGAATTTCACTGTGGAGGCTGTCTTTCATGTGATTGCCTGTTTTTATTTTCTGTTTAGTTGCAGCTTCCTCCACTCTAGTCATTTTCAGGATAAGGAATGAATGTGAATGAAATGTGCAATTCATGTGGAAGCAGGTCATGACTGTCTCTCATAAAGGTATCACAAGAATGGAATGCATTAGTACCTTCACAATACTCCTTCCAGAGACATCATATGAAGAGTGGAGAGAGATTCAGGTAAGACTTAACCAGATTCTCTCCATCTAAATAGTCTTCAGGTTTCCAGATTTACATGTAGAATGTTTTTTTTCCTGCAAATGATAATTTTATAAAGATATTCTCAATTAAATGTATAAGGTACAGAGTTATAGAGTTACACCTTTTCATTGGGATTGACCTAGGTTTAAAAAGTAAGATTGCCCTGTCCATGCACCTCTTCCATTTGGAAGTTACATTAGCCTGTTAACAAATAGCAACTTATTTTCATTAATAAATTGCTTTGTGACACCAAAAAGTGTATCAATCCCTATTGAGAAAGAGTTCTGATATGTCGAAACTGTTTTATAACTCTGTGGGAATGTCCTGTGTGATGTTTTGCAAAAGCAAAGGTCACATTATAAAGACCTTCCAGCCTGCAGCAGGTGTGATGTGACTGCGGCCTCTGTCTTTAAATCCCCCACCCTCCATTGTCTTTCCCAGGCAGGAGCCTACTCTACAGGACTCACTGTATTCTTAATTCATTTAATGAAGGTTGGTGATTTGTAACTTTCCTACATGAACTATTTCAGAAAAAAGGTGCAGCTAAATAAAAGATATAACAAAAGTAATAGAATTACCAATTAAACTAGTTCTAGACTTTATAAAAATACACTTCAGAATGAATGGAAGATTTGTCACTATGCTGTTAAAGTGTATTTACACAATACAATAGATTTATTGATATAGCACAGTTTATGTGTTTAAACTAGTTTTAAGTAATATTATCTTGGGAGGAATGCATAATTTTAAAGTATTTTGGGTGGCTGGAGAGAAGATTCAGTGGTTAAGAGAATATGGTGATCTTACAGTAGATTTAAGTTCATCCCTTGCACTTATGTAGGATGATTTAATTTCAGCTCTGGGGAATCCAATAGCACTGGGCTCTGTGTATGTGTATTGTTGGGAGGTCTGTGTGTGTGTATTTTCACATGAACACATAATATATATCAAACATAAATTTTAAAAAGCCCTCAAAAATCTAAAACTCATTTACTTCTATAATGAAGAGAGAATGGATACTTATACTGAAGATATTGGAAGTAAGTATCCACAGTCCAGTAGGGGGCAGTGTGTACTTCTCAGAGACTGGTAAAACATGAAATTAACTACTAACTTCCTCTAAGTCTCCTGGCCCAAGCTGACAACAAGAATTAGAGGTTACAGCTCAGCAGGTGTATCCTCAGAGCTGCCCTACCCTCCCTTGGTGTAGAATTGTGCCCTGGGCTGAAGAGATGTAATTTAGTGGTGATGGTGATAGTAAAAGACTCATACTGCAGCAAGTCACCATTTCCTCAATACCCAGACAACCCCAGAGACCAACAGCATCTGTGGATCCCAGCATTTCTGGAGATTTAAAACATGAACTGTATACCTGTCTCATCCTCCCATCTTTCCTCCATCTCTGTCATGTTTCATGGAGATTAAAAAGGTCTGCATTAGGAATGACTCCTCTCATTTCTTGTTCCATTCTTAAACCTGACAACTATTTCTTTCAGGGTTTCCTCCACAAGCTGTGCTGATGCTGAGCAATGCGGGTCTCTAGCAGTTCCTGATTGTCTCTTTCCACACTGGTTCCAGAAGTAGCCTTACCAAGCCTCTAGGCTCTGATTACCCTAACAATAATAGGCACTCACATTCTTCTCTTGCTTTTTATATTAAATATAAATCTTCTGTGGCTTTAGGGTTGCAAGATTGAAGACAGTGCTGAAGGCTACTATATTCTGCTTTAAAGAGGTAATCAGTACAGTGAAACAAAGACAAATGCACATCTGCCTGAGCCTAGGAATTGTCCCGTGATAGTCGGATTTCATGACTAGGCACTGATGCCATTCTACTTAATTCTCCACAGACAAGAATACGAAGGGAAGCATCTTCCTTCATTTGTGTCCTAGTTAGAATTAAAAAGTGGAGACATTTGTCAACTGCTGCAATAGAGAATAAAAGCATAAAACCAGAAGTAAAGTATTGTAAGGTATTTTATTCCTCCCATATGTATTTGCTTGAAAGAATAGAGTCAGCACATCTTTAGAGAGAGGCATTTTCTGTGATGGAACTCATTCTATAGTTTTTCTTTTTTCTTTTTCTTTTTTTTTGTTCTTTCGAGACAAGGTTTCCTTGTGGGTTTTGTCCTGGAACTAGCTCTTGTTCCTATAGAGCAGATTGGTCTCTAACTCACAGAGATTCTCCTGCCTCTGCCTCCTGAGTGCTGGAATTAAAGGTGTGCACCACCATCACCCGGCTTCATTGTATAGCTTTTAAAAAGTATAAAAATATGTATTATATCTTTAATATAGAATGTTATTACAATATTATATAATATATGTTATATAATATATACTATTATATACATAACATATTATATAATTACTTTATAAATATATGCTATGTTATATATAAGTAATATATAATATAACCAATATACTATATATTATATAAATATTAAAATATAATAATATAGATGAATGGTATAGATAAAATAATCTCTTCTCTGACATTAGATTAACATACTGCTCCTTAGGGAAGATATGGTGATGTGATAAATCTGAGTGATATTGTATATAATCTCATTATAAGATTGTAAGTACTGTTGCAGATGTGTTTAGTCAGATGAGCTCATGCTGAAGCACAGTGAGACCCTATGCTTCCTAAGATGACTCTGAGAACATATGGAGATAGCATTGGATTGATATGAAGACTGATGTACATGCAGGGCTCTGTAGCTGCTGACCAATGATAGCCTAAGATTGTTCACAAATAACAGGGACAAGGAGGGAAGGAAGAGGTGCTATAGGGCGCTTATCTCAGTGTGTCTGTTTTGCAAAACTGGCCTCCAAAAATAAACATGTGATAACACAAGTCACTTGTATTAACTCTCTGTTTATAGGTTTGTATGTTGTTGCTGCCTTCTCAAAGAACTAACAAACTGGGCAATAATTTGTAATGTATTTGTTAATTTGTGCACATTTCTTTAATCTTAACTCCCATCTTACTAATAATTCTGTTTAGTATTGACATGCAATTTTCAAAAATTTTTATATATAATGCGTCAAGAGAGTCATATAGTATAATATTTATCATTCAAAACACTAATATTCATCAGTGTGTCTCTGTGGGTCAATCTTCTGAGGAACTGAGTAGAGAGAATAAGTCTGGATTCTTGGGCATTCTGAGAAGAGACTTATAGAGTAAATTTCTCTGTCCTCAGCATAAGTAGAAAAAGCCCTTGAATAAAGAGATCCTTATAAATTAAAGTATACAACTTTGGTTCTCGAATTTTCTAATGATCTGACTCCTTAATACAGTTTCTAATTTGGTGGTGACCCCCACCATAGATTTTTTCATTACTGTTTCATAACTGTAATTCTTCTATTGATATTTATCATATTGTAATATTTAATGAACAGGATATCTGCTTTATGACATCTGTCCTGTAGGGGTTATAAGTCATAGGGTAAGAACACTGGACTACATGGTGTTACAACTGGAAAGAAGAAAACTAAAGAGAAGATGCAAAAGTCAGCCTCAGAGGAGGTAATCGTTTCTGAACTTGACCAGAAATGCTTAGTAGAAAAAGCCTTGGAAAAGTATGGTCTTCACAGACATGATAGACCTAAACCTACTTAGTGGGGGTTCCATATGTTCCACTGAAAGATCTGGAGACTCTAAGCTGAGATAAGAACATCTACTTCTTTGTTACATCTACTTTCTTATTCTTGATCTAATAGGCCCTGCAGCTGTGCTACTGTGGTCTCTTGTAAAGATTAGTGGGGGTTCCATATGTTCCACTGAAAGATCTGGAGACTCTAAGCTGAGATAAGAACATCTACTTCTTTGTTACATCTACTTTCTTATTCTTGATCTAATAGGCCCTGCAGCTGTGCTACTGTGGTCTCTTGTAAAGATTCAGGAAGGAAGTGACACCCAAAATTTGATAACATAAATAAACACCTAAGAAGGAGTTTCTTGACCAAGACAAATTTGCATATTTGTAGGAAGGGCCCTGTCAGATCTCTGAGAAATGTTGAAGTATAAGACAGACCCACACCATGTCTGTCTCAGCAGAGCTCAGTGGTGTCTGCACGATGGCCTGGATTTCTCTCCTCTTCTTCCTCCTTCACTGCACAGGTAATCAGAGTCATCTGTACCCTGATACCAGTTGAGGGAAACCAATTGAAACAAGGAATATTCTGTCCTCTTCTCTTATTTCAGGAGGTAATGTGTTTCTCTATTTTCAGGGTCTTTTTCCCAACCTGTGCTGACTCAGTCACCCACAGCCTCGGCCTCCCTGGGAGCCTCAGTCAAACTCACCTGTACCTTGAGTAGTCAGCACAGCTCCTACACCATTGCATGGCTCCAGCAACAGCCAGACAAGGCTCCTAAGTATGTGATGTGGCTTAGTAGTAATGGAAACCATGGCAAGGGAGATGGGATCCCTGATCGCTTCTCTGGCTCCAGCTCTGGGGCTCATCGCTACTTAAGCATCTCCAACATTCAGCCTGAAGATGAAGCTGACTATTACTGTGGTACAGGTGATAGCAGTGGGAGAACACAGTGGCCCAGATAAATGAGGAAGCAGGACAGAAACTGTTTTCCTCTTTTGATAGCAAGGCTAGCCTATGGTTTTGAAAAGGATGATTTGAAGTTTTTACTTATCACACTCCTTGATATTTTCCTCTTATTAACTCAAGGAGTTAGATCATAGTTCTAGCTCCTGAGCTACTTGTGAAAGAGAAGAAAGGCAAGGATTTTACTGAGAGCACTGCTCTATAAAATTAATGTCTATAAAAATGAAATCTCATGTGTAGAGAGCTGAGGAGGTGAGAACATTTTTTTTGAAGTTAAAGAATTGAGTTTAAGGTTCTAGCTTTTACTCATCAATGTTCACAGTAATGTCTATTTGTTGTAAGATGACTTTCTTCTCACAGGCTCTAATTGTTTTTACTCCAGCAAATTGCTGAGAAGTACAGTGTAAGAACATTTATGAGGCAGGGTGATAGGGCTTCCTAGACTCCTTACAAAATAATAAAAAAGTCATAATGGCTGAGCATTGTTTTTAAATGTACATGCACTTTTCCATATTGTTCCAGCACTCCTCTTACTTTCACAGATATTTTGAGGAAGGATAAAACCACCCATATGATTTAGTCTCTGCCAAAATTCTTACATGTGACTCTTCTATATCAGCATAAAGTCCTTCTGTTATCCACACTGAGTCCATTTTCTTTTTCTTTTTTTTTAAATCTTTTTTTTATTGAGAAAATGAGAAAAAAAACAAGTTTCCACCTCCTCCCAGCCTCCCATTTCCCTCCCCCTCCTCCCACCCTTCTCCCCCTCCCTCCACTCCTTTCCCCCTCCCTCTCCAGTCCAAAGAGCAGTCAGGGTTCCCTGCCCTGTGGTAAGTCCTAGGTCCTCCCCCCTCCATCCATATCTAGGAAGTAAAGAAGCTAAGTAAGAAGGTGAACCAAAGGAAAAACATATAATTATCCTCTTGGCTATGGGAAGTAGACAAAGTTGCTGGGGAGAAAATTGAGATCTTGGGGGTGGGGTGGGATGGGGGTAAGGGGAGATGGGGAGAGAAAAGGGAGAAGAGGAGGAAGGGGGGAACTTGGGGAAAAAGGAGGATTGGGATAAAGGAAGGTTGGATAGGGGAGCACGGAAGCACAATTTTTAGTTAAGGGAGCCACCTTAGGTTTGGCAAGAGACTTGAACCTAGAGTGGCTCCCAGGTGCTGAGTCCATTTTCAAAATCTCATATTAGACTTAAAATAACCAATGACATTACATAACAACATGCATAGAAAACAAAAGCAAAACAACAAACAAAATCCACAAATTTATTATAAGTGGATTGTTTTTTGAGTGTATCAGAACATCATTGTTTTGTATAGGATTTCAATGAGAAGTCCAGGATTATACTTGCTTTACTGGAGAAATCTCTGAAACCCAAATTGTTGAACAGACGAGGTTGGGTGCATTCAGGGCAGTACGGTTGTAGTCATTGTTGAGCAGAATTCTACATCAGGCCCTATGATAGGAGGTACTGTTAGATCACAAACACAAAATAACCGATTCTGTTTGAAGATAGGAGATTATGATGGGTTTTCCCACCTTTTGTAGCCCTTACTTAGAATTGCATAACCCTTTTTTTCCCAGTTTGGTTTTTTCTTTACAAGGTGACCAGAGCCCCAAGACTGCCCTTTTCTAGTACTTTGTGTTTCTTCATTATTCCCCTAAAGCTCACTTCCCTTTCAAGTGACTGATTGTACACTGTATTAGTTCTTTTACCATTAATTTGATAAAACCACACAACAAAGGCAACTCTGCTGTAGGAATTCCTGTAGCCAGTAGCCTTTAAGTTACCTACCCAATCGAGAGTGGCCTCATATACTATATATACTGATGTAAAGCATGTGTCTGGCCTCTCTCTCTGTTTTCCAGCTGCTGTGATTGGTTGCTGTTCCTTGGTTGAGCAGAGATTTGATCTGTGGGTCTACCCCTAAATAAATAACCTTTTATTATACTCAATTATATTCTGAGCTAGTGCAGGGTTGCATTTTTAGCATCCTTCATCTGGCGCCCACATGAATTCAGACTCCACACCTACAGGGTGAATGCCCTAAAGGCCTAAGTGGTCCATGGTCCTGAAAGTCTCCCACTTCCACCCACCTTTATTGATTTTACATGAGCAAATTTTTGTAAAAACACGTGCCACAGCATAGCTAATTGCATGCAGCAACTTGAAAATTTCCCAAGCTCATGCACAACTCCTCCACTGCTGCATTCCCTCCAGCATTCCCTGCTGTGTGAAAATAAAAATAAAATCCACTGCCTACTGTAAGAACAATACTGGTTAGGATGATGGAATAAAGGTGGAGGATGAGTCCAAAGCTCCAGCAGGACATAGAAAATGTATATTCTAGCAGACTTATATAAATGATCGAAGACCAAATCTAAGAGTGTGTATAAATGGCATTATTATTGAAGGCCAACTAGACACAGGTGTGGATGTAAGTATCATTACTCCAGAATCTTGGAATCCAAATTGGCCCCTTCAAGAGGTAGGTGTTCAGTTCCTAGGAATTGAAACCCTATCTCAGGTGAAACAAAGGATGGGATTGGTAGAATACGTAGGACCATAAGGGTAAAAAGGAAGACTGAGGCCATATGTAGCTAATATTGCAGTCTATTTGTTGGGTCGTGACCTATTGCAGCAATAAAATACCCAAATTAACATTCCTGCAGCCCCTAAAACTTGTGTTTCCATTTTAAATGTTAGAAAATATAAATGTCAGACACCAGCCATTCAGGCTGTACAAGAACATAATTCAATTAATAAACTTTCAGAGGTACTAACAGCCCTGTCTTTAAAATGGTTAAGTGAGAGACCAATATGGGTTAAACAGTGGCCTGTAATTGAAGAAAAGTTGATGGCTCTAGAACAGCTGTTAGAAGAGCAACTAGACGCTCACCATATTGAAGAGTCACCAGCCCTTGGAATTCTCTTGTATTTGTTTCTATAAAGAAATCCAGAAAATAGAGAATGGTGACAGTACTTAGAGCTATCTGCAAGGTTATTCAATGATAAGCTCTCTATAGTCTTCAATTCCTCTGCCTTCTCTATTACCAAAAGGATGGCCTCTCATAGTTTTGTTTTATACAATTGTTTCTTGTAGCATGAGGGCCTGCTTGGTGGGTTTTCTGTCCTGCCCAGTTCCTGCAGTCATTAGGTCCCAAAGACTCACACAGAGGTCTCCATAATTTATAAACCGATTGGCCCATTAGCTCAGGCTTCTTATTAGCTCTTGTGGCTTATATTAACCCATTATTCTTATCTATCCTAGCCACATGGCTCAGTACCTTTTTCAGTGGGGCAGGTCACATCCTGCTTCTTTGGTGATCTGAGCAGAACTGGGAGAAGAATGGGCTTCCTTCTTCCTAGAATTCTCCTGTTCTCATTGCCCTCCTCTACTTCCTGTCTGGTTGACCCGTCTATACTTCCTGCCTGGCCAATCAGCGTTTATTTAAAACATGATTGACAGAATACAGACAATTCTTCTGCACCACTTCCTTCACTACACATTTACAAGAAAAGAACAAAGAGCTCAGTCCAGTGTTCCAATGTGGGTCTTTATCTCTAGCTTCATCTATCGCCAGATGAAGTTTCTATGGTGATATGCAAGATATTCATCAGTATGGCTATAGGATAGGGCCATTTCAGGCTCCCTCTCCTCAGTGGCCCAAGGATCTAGCTGGGGACATCTCCATGGACACCTGGGAGCACCTCTAGAGTCAAGTCTCTGGCCGACCCTAAAATGGCTCCCTTAATTAAGATATATACTTCCCTACTCCCATATCTACCCTTCCTCCATCCCAACCATCCCATTCCCCCAAACTCTCCCCATCCTCCCCTTCTCACATTTTTCTCCCCATTTCCCCTTACCCCCCCATCCACACCCCCAAGTTTCCAATTTTTGCCTGGCAATCTTGTCTCCTTCCAATATCAGGAGGAAAACCCTATGTTTTTCTTTGGGTTTACCTTCTTATTTAGCTTCTCTAGGATCTCATATTATAGGCTCAATGTCGCACCCACTGAGACGGTAGGGCTGATCTAATGAAAGCTCATGAAGGCCAGCTGGATGATAGAGCATGTGATCAAACCAGACTCCCTGAACATGGCTGACAAGAAGGGCTGACTGAGAAGCCAAGGACAATGGCACTGGGTTTTGATCCTACTGCATATAATGACTTTGTGGGAGCCTAGTCTGTTTGGATGCTCACCTTCCTAGTCCTGGATGGAGTGGGGAGGACCTTGGACCTCCCACTGGACAGAGAACCCTGACTGCTCTTTGGACTGGAGAGGGAGGGGAAGGGGGATGGGGATAGCGGGAGGGAAATGGGAGGAGAGGAGGAGGTGGAAATTTTTAATTAAGTAATAAAAAATATAAATAAGAAAAGAACAAAGAAAAATTTACCTTCACAGTGCCTAGTTATAATAATTCTCAGCCTACTAGGAGATATCAATGGACCATCCTTGCACAGGTAATGCTCAATAGCCCCACCCTGTGCCAATATTTTGTCAGAAAGGCATTGAAAATAATGCATAGGCAATTTCCTAGGTTTATAGTCTATTATTACATGGATGGCATTTTTCTTATCTGATTCAAATGTAGAAAATTTAGAAAGTATGTTTGGTGCTCAATTCAGCAGCACATATATTAAAATTGGAATACCACCAAGATGATTAGCATGGGCCCTGTGCAAAGATGACACACAAATTCATGAAGCCTTCCATATTTTTATATGTATCCACAAACCCAGCTTTACAGAAAGTAGTAGAAAAAAAAACCTCAACCCAAGGAAGCCAACAAAACCTGCAAAAGCACAGACATCTGACAACCCTCCACAAACACAACTCAATGAAGGGAAATACACAAACACTACCACCAAAAAATAACTGGTGTTAACAACCACTGGTCATTAATATCATTTAATTTCAATGGACTCAATTCACCTATACAAAAGCACAGGTTAAGAGAATGGATAAGAAACAGGATCCAACATTCTGCTGGTTACAAGAAACACACCTCAACCTCAAAGACATATGCTACCTCAGAGTAAAGGGTTGGGGAAAGGTTTTCCAATCAAATGGACCTAAGAAACAACAGGGTGTGGCTATCCTAATATCTAAAAAAATTGACTTCAAACTAAAATCATTCAGAAGAGATGGAGAAGGACACTTTATACTCATAACAGGAACAATTCCTCAAGATGAAGTCTCAATCCTGAATATCTATGCCCCTAATATAAAAGCACCCACATATGTAAAAGAAACATTACTAGAATTCAAATCACTCATTAAATCCCCCACACTAATAGTAGGAAATTTCAACATTCCTCTATCGCCAATGGTCAGGTCTACCAGAAGAAACTTAACAGAGAAAAAAAGAGAGAGAATTAACAGATGTAATCAATCAAATGGACTTAACAGACATATATAGAATATACAACCAAAACAGGAAAGAATAAACCTTCTTCTCAACATCTCACAGAACCTTTTTGAAAATTGATCACATACTCAGTAACAAAGCAAACATCCACAGATAAAAAAAAATGGAATAATCACCTGTGTCTTATTGGATCACCATGGAGTAAAGTTAGAATTTAACAACAATTCCACCCCCAGAAAGCCTACAACCTCATGGAAACTGAACAATCAACTACTGAACCACTCCTGGCTCATGGAAGAAATACAGAAAAAAATAAAGTCTTCCTTGAATTCAACAAAAACGAAGACACAACATACCCAAACCTATGGGACACTGTGAAAGCAGTGCTAAGAGGAAAGTTCATAGCACTAAGTGCCCACATAAAGAAAACAGAGAAAGCTCACATTAGAGACTTAACAGCATACCTGAAAGCTCTAGAAAAAAAAGAAGTAGACTTACCTAGGAGGAGTAGAAGAGTGGAAATAATCAAACTTAGGGCTAAAATCAACAAAACAGAAACACAGAAAACAAAACCAAAGAATCAATGAACCAAAGAGCTGATTCTTTGAGAAAATCAACATGATTGACAAACCCTTATCCAAACTAATCAAAAGGTAGAGAGAGAGCACTCAAATTAACAAGACCAGAAATGAAAGGGGAGTCATAACAACAGAAACTGAGGAAATTGAGGGGATCATTAGGTCTTACTACAAAATCCTGTATGCCACAAAATTGGAAAATGTAAAAGAAATGCACATTTTTTAGATAAATACCATATACCAAAATTAAATCAAGACATGGTGATCAATTTAAATAGACCAATAATTCGTGAGGAAATAGAAGTTGTCATCAAAAACCTTTCAACCAAAAAAAAAAAAAGCCCAGGACCAATTGGATTTAGTGCATAATTTTACCAGAACATCCAAGAAGAGCTAATACCTATATTCTTCAATGTGTTCCATATAATACAAACAGAAGTCATTACCAAACTCTTTTTATGAAGCTACAGTTACCCTGATAGCAAAACTGCATAAAGACACAACCAAGAAAGAGAATTACAGACCAATCTCACTCATGAACAACAATGCAAAAATTTTCAATATAATTCTGGCAAACTGAATTCAAGAACACATCAAAAAATCATCCATTATGATCAAATAGGCTTCATCTCAGAGATTTAGAACTGGTTCAACATACGAAAATCTATCAATGTTATCCATCGTGTAAATAAAAAATCATACTATCATTTCATTAGATGTCAAAAAAGCATTTGAGAAAATTTAACACTCCTTTATAATAAAGGTCTTGGAGAGATTAGGGATACAAGGATCATAACTAAATATAATAAAAGCAATATACAGCAAGCTAAAAGCTAATATCAAATTAAATAGAGAGAAACTCAAAATTATTCCACTAAAATCAGGAAAAAGACAAAGCTGTCCACTCTGTCCATATCTCTTTAATATAGTGCTTGAAGTTCTAACAATGGCAATAAGGCAACATAAGGAGATCAAGAGGATTCGAATTGGAAAGGAAGAAGTCAAACTTTTGTTAGTTGCAGATGATATGATAGTGTATGATATGGGTGACCCCAAAAACACTACCAGAGAACTCCTACAGCTGATAAATTCCTTCAGTGATGTGGAAGGATACAAGGTCAACTGAAAAAAATTAGTAGCCCTCCTATACCAAAGGATAAAGAAGAGGAGAGGGAAATCAGAAAAACATCACCTTTCAAGATAGCCACAAATAGCATAAAGTATCTTGGGGTGGCACTAACCAAGATAGTGACAGATCTATTTCTTTGAAGAAAGAAATTGGAGAGGATACCAGAAAATGGAAGGATCTTCCATGCTTTTGGAGTGGTAGGATCAAAATAGTAAAAATGGCAATTCTACCAAAGGCAACCTATAGATTCAATGCAATCTCCATCAAAATCTCAACAAAATTCTTTGCAGACCTTGAGAAAACAATAATCAACTTTATATGGAAAAACAAAAAACTCAGGGTAGCCAAAATAATCTTATACAATAAAGGAACTTTTGAAAGCATTACCATCCCTGATATCAAACTCTATTACAGAGCTAGAGTATTGAAAGCAGCTTGGTATTGGCATAAAAATAGAGGCATTGACAAATGGAATCTAATTGAAGACCCAGTCATTAATCCATAAGCCTATGAACATCTGATTTTTGACAAAGAAGCTAAAATTATACAATGGAAGAAAGCAAGCATCTTTAACAAATGGATCTGGTAAAACTGGATGTCAACCTGTAGAAGAATGAAAATAGATCCATATCTCTCACCATGCACGAAACTCAAGTCCAAATGGATTAATGACCTAAATATATATCCAATCATACTTAACTTTATAGAAGAGAAAGTGAGTAATAGCCTGCAACACATAGGAATAGGAGACCACATCTTACATATAATTCCAGTAGCACAGACAATAAAAACAATGATGAATAAATGTGACCTCCTAAAACTGAAAAGCTTCTATAAGCAAAGGACACAGTCATTAAGACAAAAAGGTAACCTACTGAATGGGAGAAGATCTTCACCAACCTTATATCAGACAAAGGTCTGATCTCCAAAATATATAAAAAAACCCTCAAGAATCTAGACATTAAAACTCTAAATAACACAATTAAAAATGGGATACTGAACTGAACAGAGAATTCTCAACAGAAGAAGTTCAAATGTCCAAAAGATACTTAAGGACATGTTCAACTTCCTTAGCTATCAGGGAAAAGCAAATCAAAACAATTTTCAGATACCATCTTACACCTGTCAGAATGGCTAAAATTAAAAACACCAATGATAACCTAGGCTAGAGAGGATGTGGAGTAAGGGGAACACTCATCCATTGCTAGTGGGAGTGCAAACCTATACCACCACTTTGGAAATCAGTGTGGCAGTTTCTCAGAAAATTGGGAGTCAACCTACCTCAGGATCCAGCAATACCACTCTTGGAAACATACCCAAGAGATGCCTAATCATAGTATAAAAGCATTTGTTCAACTATGTTCATATCAACATTATTTGCAATATCCACAATATGGAAACAACCTAGATGCTCCTCGATGGAAGAAAGGATAAAGAAAATGTGATAAATCTACACATTAGAGTACTACTCAACAGGAAAAACAATAACATCTTGAATTTTGCATGCAAATGGATGGAAATAGAACACACTGTCTTGAGTGAGATAATCCAGACTCAAAAAAATGAATATGGTATGTACTCACTCATTAGTGGATTCTAACTATAAACAAAGGCCATTAAGCCTATAGTTCACAAGGCAAACCCAACAAAACACATATATAGATCCTCCTGGAAATTCAAAGCAAATAAGATCGTCGGGCAAAAGTTGGGAGCATGGGGTTGGAGGTAGGGGTGAAGGTGGGGATGGGTGAAGGGAAGAGGGGGACATGGAAGGGAGAAGGGAGCCATTTTAGGGTTGGCAAGAGACTTGGCTGGCTCTAGAGGGGATCCCAGGTGTCTACAGGGATGTCCCCAGCTAGGGCCTTGGGCAGCAGCGGAGAGAGTGCCTGAACTGGTTTTACTATGCTATCTAATGGGAGCTCACCAAATCCAGCTAGACTGGAACTGAACGAGCATGTGATCAAACCAGACTCTCTGAATGTGACTGCCAATGGGAGCAGAATGAGGAGCCATCGATAATAGCACTGGGACCTGTTTCTACTGTATTGCTGGCTTTTTGGTTCCCTTGTCCATTTGGATGCTACCTTCTTAGGCCTGGATGGAGGACTTCCCACAGGGCAGGGTATCCTGCACTCTCTTAAGGAGGGAGGGGAAGGGAAGAGAGTGAAAAGGGGAGCAGGTGGGGAATGGGAGGAGGGGAGGAAATGTAAATTTTTGAATGGAAAAATATGTGAGCAGAGAAGTAACCTTAGGCAGGATAGGTAAGGTAGATACCTGACCAGTGTGGTTTCTAGACCAGGAGTGGTGTCTGAGGAGGAAGGACCTTCTGTAAAGGAACTCAAAATGGCTTAGTCTGTAGGAATGCATGGGGTTGCCGATAGGTGGATACAAACAATGAGAAAAGAAAAGCCCAAGATAACCTAAATTTAACCAAGGTAGGTCTTAGTGAGCTGTTTTTGATGAATCCATTGGTCCTCTCAATCTTTCTCAAAGATTGTTGACAGTACGAGATATTGAATTACCAGGAAAAGTTGAGGCCTTCATTCAAGATACTCAATGACTCTGGAAGTGAAGGCTGTGCTGTATTCCATTTGGATGGTCTGTGGCATGTCAATCAAGGGATGCTGTGCTCAAAGAGTTCCAGAGCCACCACATCTATTGTTTTCCTGGATATCAGAAATGCCTCGATCTATCCTGTAAAGATGTCAACAAGAGTTAGGGGATAATGGTGCTTTTTTTGAATGGGCTTGTGGGTGAAGTCAACCTGCCAATCCTTGCCCAGTTGGTGACCTCAGAACTGGTGTAAGGTTTGGTGTAGCTGGAGGGCTCCCTGACTGCTAGCTTTGGCACATATCTGGTGGGAGGTACTGATTTATAAAATAAGGACTTGAAAATGCTTGGGGTCAAAGAAGGGCTCTAGAGATTGATATTAGTTTCCTCCAGGCCAAATTCCTTGACACAGTTGTTATTTTTTTTTTTTAAAAAAAGGTGTGAGATGGAGACACCATTATGTCACTGGGCTCTCTTTAGTGCCTTTTATTGAAGGAAAGGAGTAGAGAATGTGGAAGGAAGGGAGAGACCAGACTTGAGAGACATGAGAGGCAAAGGAGAGGAAGAGACAGAGACAGATACATGGACAGAGTGGCTACAACAATACAGTTATATCCCATCATAAAAGGTGGCCTTTTGCCCATCTGCCCCCCTGTCTCTCTGTCTTGCTGTCTCTCTGTCTTGCTGTCTCTCTGTAACTTGAGATAATACGGTAATGCTGAAAAAGCTTCCATGTAGTCCTGTTAGTCATAAAGAACCTAGAGTCTGGGAACAGTAAAATCCACAGAAATTTAAGTACTTCTGAACACTATTTGTAGCTATCAAAACTCTATTTGTGAGGGCTAACACTTTGAAGCTCTGAAATTCCAGTCCAATAATAGCATAGAAAAGGGAGAGAAGTTTGAAACTTCTTTACATACCTTTTGTGGGAGGTTATAACTGAAAGCCGCTTATCCTTTGCAAGGAAGCCTACAACCAGGCAGATCTGTCTGTGTGTGGAAGCAGGTCAGGACTGTCTCTCTTGAAGGTATAGGAATGGATGACATTGGTATCCTTATAATTCTCCTTCCAGAGATAGTATAGGAAGAGTGAAGAGAAATTCAGGTAAGACTTAATCAGATGTTCTCCATCTAAATATAGAGTTCAAATTTCCAGTTCTACATATAGAATGTTCCCTTTTCTGCAAATGATAGTTTCAGAGATATACTACCAATTAAAATGTATAAGTTATAATCAGAGTTACATTTACACACTTTTTTTATTGTCATTGACCTATGTGACTTTTCTGTCCCTGCACCTCTTCCACTTTGGAGTTACATTAGCCTGTTAAAAAATGACAACTTACTTTCTGTATTAAATTGTTTTACAACACCAAAAGGGGCCTAAATCCCTATTGAGAAATGGTCCTGATATGTAGAAATTGGTAACTCTCTAGGAATGTCCTGTGTGATGTTTTGCAAGAGCAAAGGTAACATTGTAAAAACCTTCCAGCTTGCAGCAGGTGTGACATGAATGCAGTCATTTGTTTTTAAATTCCCAGCCTCCTTATTCTTTCCCAGGCAGGAGTCTATTTTACATACTTACTGTACTCTTAACTCATTTAATAAAGGTATATGATTTGTAACTTTCCTCTATAAAATATTTCAGAAAAATAAATAATTGAGTATAGCTAAATAAAAGATACAACCAAAGTAATTGATTAACCAATTAAAGTAGTACTAGGCTTTATAAAAATATGTTTCAGAATGAAGAGAGGATTTGCCACTATGCTGTTATAGTATATTTACACAATATAATAGATTCATTGATATAGCAAGTCTGTGTTAAAACTAATTTTACATGTGGGAGAACTGCATAATTTTAAAGTATTTTGGGTAGCTGGAGAGAAGGTTCAGTGTTTAAGAGCACATACTGATCTTACAGTAGATTCAAGTTCATCCCTTGCACTTATGTAGGGTATTTATCACTGCCTTTAATTTCAGTTCCTGGGAATCCAGCAGCACTGACCTCTGTGCGTGTCGTGTGTATGTGTGTGTGTGTGTGTGTGTGTGTTTTCACATTCACACATAATTTACAAAAAATAAATCAAAAAGCAAAACAAATCTAAAACATTTTTTTCAGGAATCTACAATTAGGGAATAGAAACTTATACCGAAGATATTGGAAGTAAGTATCTACAGCTGAGCAGGAGGCACTGTGTACTTCTCAGAAACCTACAAGACCCGAAGATAACTACAAACTGGAATTAAATCGCTTTGGCCAAGTTCACACCCACAATTAGAGGTTACAGCACAACAGGTGTTTCCTCAGAGCTGTGCCTCCCTCCCTGGGAGTAGAATTGTGCCCTGGTCTGAAGAGATGTAATTTAATGGTGATGATGACAGTAAAAGACTCATACTGCACCAAGTCACCATTTTCCCAATACCCGGAAAACCCCAAAGACCAGCAGCATCCGTTGATCCTGGGAACTCTGGAGATTTAAAGCAGGACCTGGATGCCTGTCTCATTTCTCCATCTTTCCTCCTTTTCTGTCAAGTTCCCTGGAGACTCAAAAAGTCCTGCCTTGGAATGACTGCTATCCTTACTTGCCTCATTCTTACACATAACAGCTGTTTCTTTCAGAATCTCCTTCCCAAGCTATGGTGACACCGAGGAATGAGGGTCTCTAGCAGTTACTCATCGCCTCTGTACACACTGGTTCCAAGAGTTGCCTGACCATGCCTCTAGGCTTTGATTCATCTAACAATTAACAAGTACTCACACTATTCTTTCACTTTTTACCTTAAATATAATCTTGTTCTTGGGCTTTAGGGTTACAAGACTGAAGCCAGTGCTGAAGACTACTGCATGCTACACCACAGTGGTGCTCATCACAGTGAGACACAGATGGAGACGACAAATGCACATTTTCTTGAGCCTGAGTATAAGCCCTGTTGTGCAATAGTAGGATTCCATGAAGAGGCACTATTGTCATCCTAATTTTACCTCTCTATAGGTAACAATGTGAAGGAAAGTATCTTCTTTCATTTGTGAAAAGTGGAAATATTTATCAACTGTTGCAATAAAGAATAAAAGCATAAAACCAGAAGTAAAGTATTTTATTCCTCCCATATGTATTTGCTTGTAAGACTAGAGTCAACAGGTCTCCAGAGAGAAGAATTCTCTGTGATGTTCTTTCATAACTATTGGTATATTAGCTTTCATTTGAAGAAACAGAAATTCATTCTATAGCTTTTAAAAGATTTGAAATTATATGTATTATGATTTAAATACATAATATTTAAATTATATTATAATTGTTATATTGATATATTATTTATCTCATATATAATTAACATATTATATAATATAATTACTATATTGTATCAAATAATTTCTTCTCTGACTTTAGGCTAACAGATTTCTCCAAAGGGAAATATGGTGATGCAACAAATTCATACCACTGTATATAATCCTATTATAAAATTCTAAATACTATTGGAGATGTGTTTAGTCAGATGAACTCATGCTGAAGCACAGTGAGTCCCCTAGACTTACATAGGATGTCTCTGAGAACACAGGGAGGTAACATTGGATTAACATGAAGACTGGTGTGCATATATAAGACTTTGTACATACTGCTCCATGATCACCTAAAATTGTTCACAAACTACAGGAACAAGGAGGAAAGAAAAAGATGCAGTAGGGTGCTGAGCACAGTGTGTCACTTTGCAAGTCTATCCTCAAGAGATCAGTATGAGATAAGACAAGCCACTGAAATCAACCCTGTGTTTGTAAGTTTGTATGTTGTTACTACCATCTCAAGGAAATAGCAAACTGGGTAACAATTTGTAAAGTATTTCTGAATTTGTGAACATTTCTTTCATCTTGATTCACTTTTTATTTCTAAAGATATTTGCACATTGACTCATATTTCTTCCTTTATGAATGCAACTACAGTCCAATATTAAACAATTTTTCAGTCATAACTTATAAATATATTTCTCCTCTTTCAATATTTTAGTACTGTAAGCAAGGAGACAGTAGTACAGCTTCTAGAAGATGCCTTTTTTATAGTGGCATCCACCTGTAAATGTTTGATCACATAAGTATTTACCTTGTTATTAGAAACTCAATTTTGAAAACTTGATAAACTGTATGACACCTAAGGACATGCCTGTCATTTTTTTAAAAAAAGTTAATTCTGTCATATAAAGCACAGATTAAAAGTCAGGAAGTTCTTTCGTTCCATGTGTTGGTAGGAAACATTATGTAGAAGAATATTGAAAAGTTCATGTTGCAGGAGGCCGCTAGTTTGATTTCTGGCCACGTAACCCCTAAATAACCACAGAGAAACTGTATTAATTAAATCACTGCTTGGCCCATTAGCTCTAGCTTCTTATTGGCTAACTCTTACATCTTAATTTAACCCACCTCCATTAATCTGTGCATCACCATGAGATTATGGCCTACCAGCAAATTGTCAGCATGTCTATCTCCAGTGTCGACTCCACGGCACCTCTCCTACTCTGCCTTCCTTTGCCCAGCATTCCATTTCGTTTTCCCCACCTACCTAAGTTCTGTCCCATCAACAGGCCAATACAGTTTCTTTATTCATCAATGATATTCACAGGATACAGAGTGAAATCCCACATCAAGTTCATATACCAAACCACACAGTTTGTGCCTGTGTTATTTCAAGACTTATTAAAAATCAAGGTGCACGTGGATCCTGTATATATGGGTCTGAATCGGTGTCCAGCATCTTTCACTTATGAATTCCTATATTTTTAAGAAATTCACATCAATATTTGAATGTCAATAATACCAAAGAAGTGTCGAATATAAAATTAAAACCACAGAAGGGCAGAAAAGAGTAACAAAATCATCATGAAAGAATCAAAAGATTTTAAAATGTCTGTTTATTTATTGATTGATCTACATATTTATTAATGATTAATTAATGTGTGAAAATTCCACAACATAAGGGTGACAATTAGGGAACAACTTGTGTAAATTGTCTCTTTTTTCCACAAGGATTGTTTCAGGAATCAACTCCCAGTGGGAGGTTTGACACATGCTCTAACATACTGAGCCATCTTGCTGTTTAGAAGGGTCTGAGTTAGATACAATTCATAGTTTCATGCATGTATTCAATCAGGAACAGCAGATCCTTAGCTTCTTTCTTTGCCTTCCTCCTTTTCTCCCTTTATATCTCCTTCCTTTCTATTTCTCTCTTTCTATTCTTTCATTCTTTATATGTCTTTCTATTGATTATTTCAATTAACATTTTGTCTTCAGATTATTTCATTTTTAAAAACATTTTTCATACCTTATATTTTGATCATATTCTTTCCATTATCCCAACTCTTCCCAGACCCTCTCAGCTCTCTACCTTCCCAACTTCATGGACTTTCTCTTTCAAACAAAACAAAACAGAAAAACCATGAAAAACAGAGCAAAAACAACAGGAAAAGAAAAACAAAATAGACAAAGTAAAATGGGAAAATCAACCAGACAAAATATGACACAACAAAACAAAAAGTGTGTGTGTGTGTGGGCATACAAACACAGACATATAATACACACACACACACACACACACACACACACACACACACACCATGGAGTCTGCTTACTTTAACTACTCCTTGTTATGGTGCCTGCCCTGGAGTGTGTTTGGTATTTCAGTCACACTCTAGCAGAGATAACTGATTTTTTCTTTTCCAAGCTATCTACTTTAAATAAACTCATGGCTAAGGTTGTGTCTACTTGCCCACTTCTATTTTGCAGTGGTGGCATTTTTTTCTGTTTGAATCTGTGCTCTTTTTGTATGCTTGCTTTCCTAGGCTTTGTGAGTACACAGTGAATCAGCCCTGTTGTGTCTAGAAGATGCTATTTCATTGGAGTCATCCATCACATCTGGCTCTTAAGCTCTTTCCACCCATCTCGTCTTCTGAATATTCCCTCAGCCTGGTAGATAGGTATTTGATAAAGACAGATAGTTTCTTTAATCATGCATGAGTTAAAAGACACCTGAGAAAACACACATGGTACTGACATCCATGTCACATCACCCCATTCTCCCGTGTGACTTCTGCTGTCATAATACATTGATTCTTGCCTCCAATTCAGAGCTGTTCCCTTTGTGAACATCTATTCATCTAAAGATCTGTCTGTTAAATATAATATTTTAATATAACATAAGTAACAGGCAGATTTACATGAGTATTTTTGGAAACCATTACACACCATCATTCTTCATTAATACACTCCAATCCTTACTTAAATACAAATACACGCGCAGTTTGTTCATTCTGCAACTTTTTAAAATAATTCTGTTTTGTATTGCCATGTGATTTTCAAAATTTTTATTTATAATGCATGAAGAGATCATGCAGCATAATATTTATAAACACTAATATTCATCAGTGTGTCTGTATGGATAAATATGCTGAGAAGCCAAGTAGAAAGAATAAGCCTGCCAATTTGAGCATTCTTGGAAGGGTCTCATGGAGTAAATTTCTCTGTCCTCAGAATAAGTAGGAAAAGCCCCCAAATAAAGAGTTCCTTATAAACTAAAGTCTACAACTTTGGTTCTCAAATTTCCTAATGCTGACTCTTTAATACAGTTCCTCATTTAGCGGTGATCCCCAACAATAGAATTACTCATTGTTTTTCTTAGCCATAATTTTCCTACTGTTATTTATCATAATGTAATATATGATCAACAGGATATCTCATACGTGACTCCTGTCCTGTGGGGGTCATAACCTACAACTTAGGAACACTGGTCTATGTAGTGTTTCAACTGAGGAGAAGCAAACAAATGAGATTATGTGAAAGTCAGTCTCAGAGGGGGAAACCCATTCAGACCTTAATAAGAAAGAGCTTAGTAGACAAAGCCTTTGGGAAGTATGGTGGTCCCAGACATGACAGACCTAAACCTGCTCGGTGGGTGGCCATCGGTTCCACCGAAGAATCCAGAGACTCTGATGTGAGAATAAAAACATCTATCTCTTGTGACTGCTCATGATTCAATAGGCCCAGCAGATGGGGCTACAGTGTTCTCTTGGGCAGCCTCAGGAAGGAAGTGACACCCAGATTTTGATGGTACAAACACTAAAGAAGGAATTTTGATTATCAAGATGAATTTGCATGAAGGGCCCTTTCAGTTCTCTGAGAAATGTTAAAGGAGAAGAGAGACCCACACCAGGTCTGTATCAGCAGAGCTCAGTGGTGTCTGCACCATGGCCTGGATTCCTCTCCTCTTCTTCCTCCTTCATTGTACAGGTGAGGAGAGTCATCTGGACCTTAATGCCAGTTGAGGGAAACCAATTGACATCAAGGTATATTCTACCCTCTTCTCTCATCCCAGGCGGTAATGTGCTTTTTTTTATTTCTAGGGTGTTTCTCTCAACCTATGCTGACTCAGTCACCCTCAGCCTCAGCTTCTTTGGGAGCCTCAGTCAAACTCACCTGTACCTTGAGTAGTCAGCACAGCACCTATAGCATTGGATGGTACAAGCAACAACCAGACAAGGCTCCTAAGTATCTGATGTATCTTCAGGATAATGGAAACTATGACAGGGGAGATGGGGTCCCTGATCGCTTCTCTGGCTCCAGCTCTGGGGCTCATCGTTACTTAAGCATCTCCAACATTCAGCCTGAAGATGAAGCTGACTATTTCTGTGGTGTAAATTATTACACTGGAGTACAATATGAGTGAACACAGTGAACCAGATAAATGAGGAAGCAGAACAGGAACTGTTTTCTACTCTTGCTTTGAAGGCTGGCCTATGGTTTTGAAAAGAATCATCTGAAGTTCTTAGCTATCTTCTTCCTTGGATATTTCCCCCTTATTACTGAAGGGGATAGTCCATACATCTAGCAATTTACCTGAGCTCCTTCGAAAAGAGGGGAAAGGCAGAGATTGTATAGAATGTACTTCTATGTAAAAGTGATGACTATGTAAAATTAAATCTCATGTGCATAGAGCTGAGGAAGTGAGAATATTCTATGAAATTGTAGCAGGGGGCCAAAGGCTCTCACTGTTACTCACCAAAGTTCACGATATTGTCTGTTCTTTGTCAGATGCCTTCTTGTCTCATACTCTAAATGTTTCTTTTAACTCCAGTAAATTGCCAAGAAGCACATTGTAATAATATTGAGAGTTCAGGGCCCTGAATATTCATGATAGTAAAAACAGTCATTGTCTTAACATTTTTCTTGCATGCCCATGGACTTCTCCATGTTTCTCATGACACCCCTTCTTTACTTAGTAAGCCTTCCCAGAGATTTTGAAGGAAGACTAATATAACTACCATATAGTTTAGTCTCTGCCAAAATTTTTACTTGTTACTTTTCTATATCAGAAATTAGGCCTTCATATGTCCACACTGAGACCATCTTTAAAGAATGAAATCACAAGAATCAAATTACAAAAGACAAAACAAAAACAAACAAACAAACAAAATCCCACAAAATTCCTATAAAGGGATCTCATTCTGAGAGCATCAGGACAACATTCTTTTGTATAGTCATTCAGTGAAAAGATCAGAAGAATTACAGTTGCTTTCTGGAGAAGCCTCATAAACTCAACTTGTAGAACAGAATCCCATATCAAGGTCTGTGGGCTGTGAAGGGATTTTGTTCAATTCTGTTTATGTTGTCTTCAGTTGTACAACTTTATTTCAGCTTACGTAGAGCAACAGATAATCGTGGCAATAGCCTGGATTATATACTGCTTGTTTTTTGACTTTTGGCCAACAACTCAATTATATCTAACTCATTTCTGACACTGGAGGTTTCATTTGGAGACTAGGGTTGTCTAGTTGAGGCTTTTTTTCTCACCATTATTTGATGATCCACACAGATTTATTTTATACATATGTAATTATTTTAAGGAGCTTCTACTGTAGTGGGTTTCTCCATGACCTCTGTAATATCCCTTATTGTTAGCTCTCTCTACCCCATTCCCTCCTGGTTCCTGTCCTCATCTCCCCTACCTTTAATCCTCCCATTTTCAGTCACTCCACTTGGTTACTTCATAGGCATACATTCTATTTCCCCTTTCTCAGGGAGAGACTTTTGTAAGTGGGAATTTATCATAGTCATTGTATGTGGCGTTAACAAAAGAATGTAACAGTTGTTTGTTACTATAACTAGAGTAAAAGCTAAATGTATTAATGTTTATTGAAAGTAACTGTACCCTTAAGAAATCATACTAGACAATGGTGATTGTTTTCTATAATGTATGGAATTGCTTAACTTAAAGAGTGTTTCATCTGTTGCCTGAATTTGGTCAGAAGAAAATTGAGGTACACTTGGAGGTCTTGAATTATTGGGTACTGCAAACAGTACACAGTAATAACTAAAGTTGGGCATATATGATCATTGTATTCACAGAATGTATTGAATAGATCAAATGGGCTTTGCTATGAGGAACTTGTTGTACTCCAGATATAATCTGTGTGTACAATGAATATACATGCTTCTGAACTGAGGTTCAAGGTTCAGTTTATAGAAGCTGTTCCTCTGTGCTGCCAGTGATCCTACAATTGCATCCTGGGGTACTCTCCTTCTTTAAATGACCCACACAGTACAGAGCACCCAACACTTTTTCCCCCCAGATCCTTACTATATCCCTATCTGCTATGTTATATAGATTGCAATATGCTTATCAGACTAGCAACTAACACACATTTTATGTGAATACATACAATATTTGTCTATCTATGACTTTGTACCTGACTGAGAACAATTTACTTCTAGCTTTATTATTTCACCTTCAAAATTCATTATTTCATTTTTAAAGCTGAGAAATATTCAACTGTATAAATTTAAAACATTTTATTTATCAATTCGTTGGTTGTTGGATATTGTTTCCAGTTATGCCTGTTATGATAGATGAACAATTAATAAGGATAAACCTTTTGTGAAGGCTCTGGATTACCCAATTCTTTCCTCAATCTGTTATTTGCATATTGAAAAGATATTGAATTTTGTTTGTTGATTTTTTTCCCTGTTACTTTGCTGAAAGATTTTTATCACTTTGACAAATAGACTTATTCTGAATAACCCTCCCTGGTTGTATGTATTCAATCCCTTTCAGTTGTCTTACTTATTCAGAAAATTCTTCAAGTTCTATTTTAAGTAGGCATGGATAGAGTGGAAATCTTGTGTTTTCCCTTGTTTTAGTAGAAATGCTTTGAATTTCTCACCATTTGGGTTGATGTTGTTTGTGAACTTGCAGTTCATGGACTTTATTATATCAAGGTATATCCCTTGTATTCCTAATGACTCCAATACTTTTGCAGTGAAAGGATGATGAATAGCATCAAAGGATATTTCTGCATCTAAAGGGATGATCATGTGATTTTGTCTTTAATTCTATTTATGGGTGGATTATATTTCTGAATTCAAGTATGATGAATCATTTGGAAATCTCTTGGATTAAGCTCCCCACCCATACCTTCCAGAAAAGTTTGGTCAAACAGAAACTCAAGTAATGTCTTTAGATAGTGGCATATCACCCCTGCTTTGACCTTTGCTCTATATATGTCATGGCTTCCTAATTGACTGTTCCAAATTACACACCACTAGGCTAGTTCTGTGAGTTAATCTAACACAAACAAACAAACAAACAAAACTCCATTTGTGAGATCATAGACTACCACACTTCTTCATGTGTAAGTTCAAATGTGACCTTAAAACATAATAAACAATGGACACTGCCTACCCAAATGAGAACTGAGAACTTATGATTTTAATGTCTAAACTGATGAGATGGAATGGATTTGATTTCCCCTCAAACTTCTCATCACTAGTATTCAGCTTCTTCTTATAACAGTTCCCAGAGACAAAGATTAAGTAATTTCCCATTGCCCCTCTAAAAGACACCCTTCGCCTGTAACAACTGAGTGACAATGTAAAGATGAGGTCCTACCTAGGTCCTGCCTTTAATGCTAGGGCTAGAGGAAATATAAAATGGGAGGAGAAATGGGCTCAGTCTGTGGTCACGCAACTTTGGAAGAGGTTAGACTTCTTTAGTGCCCTGGTTGCTTTGTTTTTCTGGTTTGGGGGTTAAACTACAATATTAGTCTCTGGGTTTTTATGTTATATTTGTGTCCGAGTTTGGGGTATGAATTTATGAAAAATCCATTTGCCTAGGCTTTGTAGCCACCAGTACTGGTTGGGGTTACATGTGGGGCTCCCACTGGAGCTTCATAAGGAGCAATAGTTCCATCAGGCTAAGCTTTCTTTTCTTTTCTCTCTCTGTCTGTCTGTCTTTCTCTCTCTCTCTCTCCACTGCAGATTGCAGACTCTCCTTGAACCTCCTTCTTAGGTTGCTGCCAAGCTAGGCAGTTGCCTTGAAATACAGTCAGGTTTTATGGTCCTACACAGCAGAACTCAGACTCACATCTTCATAAACATCTTTTGTAGATTTGGTAAAAAAAAATTAGAATTCTAAAGGAAAGAATTAGTTAATAAAGATAGTTTTATCTAACACTAAAAAATGTGGAAAACCATTATAATAGAGCTTTTTGTGTTTATATATGATGATATGTTAGACAGTTTGAAAATGGAATGATAAAATGAAAAGATATCTAATGTAGATGGGATTTAATAAGGTTAATTGTAAACATTGCCAGTGCTATTATTTTTGTCTCATCACTAAAAGAGCTGATTAATCTGAGTGATAAGATACAGGCCTTGGAAAAATTTAATAAAACTGATCAAAAATAGATTCAAATCCAGACAGAAAAATTTAATGGAGATCCAATTTCAGCATTGCATTGTAAGAATAGAGAGGAATATTCTAACATTTTCAGACAACCAACCTTAATATATTTAATAACCTTACAGTATTTTCCAAATGACAGAGGCTCTGTTACAGCTAAGTGGACTCCTGTGCCATTGTTAGATTTAAGGAGAATAAAGGAGGCAATAGACCCATATGGCATGCATTCACCTTTTTGTGAAGCAAATGTTAAACTTGCGGTCAATTTTGTAATAAAATTATCCCTAATGACTGAAAAGATTCATGGAATTTTAGATACTGGTCCACAATTACAATGGTCCCTAGCTCAGAAAAGAAGCTAAGATTATTGAACAATGGAGTAAAGATAAAGGTAGAGAAAGCACACAAATTCAAATTCTTAGAGGAGAATATGTTACAATAGAAAGGGATGCTGTTTATGATGACAACGTTTTGGATTCATGCTGCAAATAAGCTTTTAATGCTTAAGACAGAATGAGAAAAATGGGAAAGAAAATTGAGCCATTTACATACATATGCAGGGCCCAAAGAAAGACTTAATGGAATTCTTAGAAAGATTGACTTCAGTAGTAAATAGAATGATACCAAATTCAGAAGCAAGACAAATAATAATTCAATCTCTGGATTTTGAGAATGCCAATATTAATACAAAAGAATAATAACACAATTAAACACAAAGTAAGTACATTAGGAAGAATGGCTCCAAGACACAGTTAAGATTGGATCTCATGAACACGATGATAAATGGATGGGAGAGGTGATTTTTAGGTTTGTGGAAAAATTGAAATTTCAAATATTGTAATTGTGGCAAAAAAGTCACTCTAAAACGGACTGAAGACATGGTATTTCTAGAAACAATGTTTTTTTTTTTCTAATAATAATTTCCTCCTTTCTAGATTATGTGGAAGGTATGGCAAAGGCAGGCATTAAACTAATTAATATAAGTCAATGAGGAATATTCAGAGAATATTCCTTTGCCATCAGGAATCTTCTTGAGGGACCTCTTGCAGGCCCCTAGTCCAAATCTGGTTTAGTCATTTCCTGCTATCATAGAGGAACCTTCTTCCCAGAGCAATTAAAGGACCTACTGCCTATTGTAAGGAACCATACTGTTTTGGATAACAGAGCAGCTGTAAAAATAAGGAAAATTTCAGGAGAATCCAAAAAGTGAGCAATTTGGCAAACTTCTACAAATGAACAAAGACCAAAATTAAAAATACAAATAAATGATGCTGCCATTGATTCAATGACTGTCTGGTAGACACAGGTACAGATATAACAATAATTTCATCAGAATCTTGGCATTCAAATTTGCCTCTTCAGAATGTAAAGTTTCAGTTTTTGGAGACTGGATCTTTATTTCAAGTACAGCAAAGCATATAATGGGACAAGTGTATAGAGTCAGAAGGAAAGAGAGGAATATTAAAATCATATGTACATAGCATAGCAATAAATTTGTGGGAATATGACTTGTTACAACAAAAGAATACTCAGATTAAATCCCCTAAATCTTAGAAATGAACCATAAATTAACATATGTATCAGAGAAAATAGTATAATGTTTTATAAAGAACAGTTACCAAACATTCATGTTGTACAAGAATGGGGCACAAGAGTTGCTGGTATTTCCAATGCACCAACAGTCCTACTTCTAAAATTGACAGACAAACCTATATGGGTAAAGCAATGACCTTTACCAATAGAGAAAATGCAGAGTTTAGAACAGCTGGAACAGTAGCAACTAGATGTTTATCATACTGAAGACTCAACCAGCTCTTTGAATTCTCCTATATTTGTTGTTAAAGGGAAATCTGGAAAATAGAGAATGGTAAAAATATTTAAGAGCTGTTAATAAAGTGATTTGGCCATTGGGCTCTCTACAGTCTCTCATCTCTTTGCTTTCTCTATTGTCTAAAGGATGGTCTCTTATAGTCATTTACTTAAAGTATTGTTTTTTTCACTATACCTTTATAAGAAAAATAGAGAAAACTTTGCCTTCACAGTGGTGCTGTAGGAATTCCTACCACCTGTAGCATTTAAGTTACCCACCCACTTGGGTGTGGCCTCTTATACTATTTATGCCAATGTAAAGTGTACGTCTGGCCTCTTTTCTGACTGCCAGATTCTGTTGCTGTTCCCACTTTCCAGTTGAGGATTATATTTTGTTATTTGATTTAAATGTAGATACTTTAGAATGTTTGAAGAAGTAAAGAAAAATTTGCCTTGTTGGAAATTACAAATTTCTCCTGAAGATAAAGAAAGTGGAGATTTTATTAATTATTTAGGTCATAACATAGGATTACAGAAAATTAGATCCCAAAAGGTACAAATTAGGAAAGATCAGTTGCAGACACCTAATGCCTTTCAATGATTACTGCGGGACATTTCTCAGCAATGACCACCTATTGGGATAAAATTTGATTAACTAATTCATTGAAACAAAACCTTATAGGATGACAAGGAATTAAATAGTATCAGAAAATTATTAGATGAATCTGAGAGAGAATTGACTTTAATTGAAGAGAAATTACAGAAGACACATGTGGATCATGTGAATACAAATCTTAACTGTAATCTGATCATATTAACATTCAAACATTCCCTTACCTAAATTTCAGTGCAGAGGGAATATATTATCTTAGGATGGATCTTTTTAAACACACAAACCAAGTAAAAATTAAAATTTTATGTGAACAATAGCTCTATGTTAATTTTAAAAGGAAAATTGAGATTTCATCAATTATATGGACTAGACACAGCAGATATTATGGACCTTTTTAAAATTGATGAAATTAACAAACTATGGGAATTAATGAACTTCTACTTATTTTTTTTTTGGAGAGACTGATATAAACTATCCTAAAAGTGAGATAGAGAGCTAATTGGAGCCTTCCTCACATTGCATGGGACACACCAATAACTGGAGCCCCTCCATGCCTTCTATACTGACGCAAACAAATCTGGAAAGATAGGTTACAAGTCAGGAAATTAATTAAAGTGAAGTGGAACAAAGCCCTTATGATTCTGTCTAAAAGTCAGAAATATATACTATTCTCATGGAACTATGGATTCTTAAAGAACCTATTTACAATATGCTGAAAGAGTTGTTTTGCATGTTGAAACTCTTGAATTTATGCAAGATGATACAGAATTGACTACATTATTTATAAGATACAAGATATAATCAGGAATAGTCATCATCCCATATACTTAACACACTCCAATCCTGTACATGTCTGCCATGTTCTCTAGCACAGGGTAATGCAGAAATCGGTCAATTATTGATGGGAAATATGTTGTAAGCCTCAGAATTTCATAAAAAATCATCATGTCAATAGCAAATGTTTAAAACTATTCTTTTCCATTACACAACAAGAAGCCAAGGAGATTATAAGGTAAGGTTATGTTCTATTTGTTCTTCATGCAACCAAACACCACCCACCTGCATGAAATAACCCAAAGGGTACCCGAAGGAACGAAATCTGGCAGATGGATGTGTTCCTTTTTGTAGAATTTGAAAAACTAAAATATTTACATGACACCATTGATATTTATTCAGGTTTTCAATGGGCAACAGCCTTGAATTTGGAAAAGGCTGATTTGATAATCACACATTTGCTAAAAGTTTTAGGTATACCTGCCCAATTAAAGACAGACATTGCTCCAGCATATGTCTCTAAGAAAATGGAACAATTTTCTGCATATTATAATATAAGGCATATTACAGGTATACCACAAATCCTACAGAATAGGGTATTAGAGAAAGTTCAAATCACTTTCTAAAGGATATGTTAAATGAACAGAAAGGGATGATAAATACCCACAGAAATAGATTGCATAATGCTTCATTTTACTTTATTTTGAAATTTTTAAAAATTATGTTATGTTCATTGGTATTTTATCTGCAAGTATTTGATCCCCTGCAACTGGTGTGACAGACAGTTGTGAGCTGCCATCTGGATGCTGGGAATTAAACCCAGGTACTCTGGAAGAGCATCCAGAGTTCTTAACCACTGAGATATCTCTGCAGAGAAGAATAACGCTTTACTAACTTTGAATTTTCTAAATGCTAATAAGAAAAGAATGACAGAAGTTTGGAGATATAGGATAGTAGAAAAAACTAAGGAATTAAATCAGTCAATATACTTTAAAGATGTGCTGACTCTAGAGTGGAAACCAGGACGTGTGCTATGCTGGGGAAGGGGTTTTGTTTTGTTTCTTTTTCCCAAAAGAGAATAAAAGCTATGAATATCATCAAAATTAATAAAAATTTGATTTGAACAAGAAACACCTCTTAATTAGATGAGATGATAGTTTATCACATGTCATAGCACTTTAATCAAACAATTTCCGGTGTGAATCTATATCAGTTTTCTTCAGTGAACCATAAGCACACCAAACAACAACATTTGAAGTCTACATAAGGAGATGTGGACCCACAACAACATCTCCTCCTGGACTATGATAATGTCACTAAGCTGAAAAACACCACTTAAGGATTGGCTTTGGACTATAAAACTAATAAATGCTTTTCATTTGAGCAGATATCACTTGTTAAAAGAGAATCTCTTCAAATTTAGAGATGGAGAAGGATTTGTTTCTGTCTTTTCATGAGAATAAAGGTATCTAGGTATCTGAGTTTATAGTTTGTTATCACAGAGAAACTAAATAAGAAGGTGAACCCAAAGAAAAACATAGATCTATCCTCCTGGATTTTGGTGTGACTGATCTAATGGAAGCTCTCCAAGACCAGCTCTACTGGGACTGAACGAGCATGTGATCAAACCGGACTCTCTGAATGTGGCTGACAATGAGGGTGGACTGAAAAGCCAATGATAATGACACAGGGTTTTGTACTGGCTTTTTGGGAGCCTAGTCTATTTAAATGCATACCTTCCTAAGTCTAAATTGAGGGGGGAGGTCCTTGGACTTCCCATAGGGAAGGGCACCCTGTCTGCTCTAAGGACTGGAGAGGGAGGGGGAGGGGAAGTGCTGGGAGTGAGAGGGAAATGGGGGGATGGGAGGAGGCTGAATTTTTTAATAAAGAAAAAAAAGAAAAAAGAGTAAATTGGCCTATTGGTATAATACATTTTCAACAGGATAAAATTTCTTAAATTTCCCCAAATGTTTGTTTCTGCTCTTCTCTACACACACATAATGCAAATAATCTTTTTGTACTCCCATTCCATATAAAGATTAGAGATGGCTTCGGAGTTGAAATGTGACTCTCCCCTTCTATAAATCCAAACATGCTATTAAAGTGAAATTCAAAATCTCTGTGTCATGTCAGAAAAGACACCATATATGGGGCAGAAGAAAAACAAAAATTTAAGGACATTTTATTGCTACTTATCTCATAATTAATTGTTTTTATATTTACCTTTTGATAGCTTTTCTTAAGGTATATGTTTTATAAGATTTATATTTATATATATTAATATGCATTATATATGTTTATTAATATTTTGTCATGATATTAATGGTCATATAGAGTACTTATTCTAGAAAAAGTTTCATCTACCTTCCTATCATCAACTACATGTTTGAGTCTCTACCATGAGAATACTTAACAGTGACCTTTGAAGTCTTCACAAAGAGGATGGGGCCCCACAACAACATCTCCTCCTGTACTGTGATAACACCACTAAGCTGGAAAACACCACCCAAGGACTGGCTTTGGACTACAAACTGCTCAGAACAATTTTGAGGTGGCTAGCTGAGATTATTCAGCCTAACAGACTAGTCTAGCTACGTGTTAAGATAGCCCCTGCACTTTCCCATCATGCATAGACTGGACAAAAAAATGACATCTCTCCCAGGGCTTGACAATTTAACCAAATTTTTTTCAACATCCCCTAAAAATACCATCACCCCCAGATAGCAGGAAATATATTACAAATATGATGCCAACATTCCCAAGATGTAGGGTTTTTAGTCACTCAATGGATTATGGATATTTGACATTGTTTAGGGCATTATTTATAGGCTATTATTGGTAATTGTCAGAAAAAAGTTAAACAAAGGAAATTAGATTCAAGGTTTTTGTTTTGAAAAGAAAATGTAGGATTTAGATACAATATGATTAAATGGTAAATAATTGAATCTGTTCTGAAAAGAAAGAAAAGGTATAAATACAATATTGTAAATGGATAGATCATTGAATCTACTTAAAAAGTAACTGCAAGTTTTAAATGTTTTATATTGGATTGGACATTTGTATAACATATACAAATTTTTTTATATGGAGATTAATTTTGTTAGGACATACTGTAACACATGCTACTCTTGTTTAAGGCATTGTACTTATAAACTCATTTAAAAATTTCATACAAGTTTGTAGTCCCATAAAATTATTATGACTAACTATTGAGGATAATAAAGAAATGCAGGTTAGTAGTCAATCATCTAGTATAATAGAAGTTGTCACAGTATGCAAAGATATATTGTAGATAGACAGTCATTGTCCAACACTTTAGATATCTACAGAATATGTTATTTAAGATTCTTTAATTACCAAGGTTCTTTTTTTTTTATGACAATGAGACATGTCTGCTCCTGGTACCACCAATCTACCTTGGAGAAGATAATGGACATCGAAGAAACTTTACATGTAATTTACTTTCTTTTTGGCAAAGTAAGTCATTGGGCAGGAAAATGCCCTTTTCTCGGTTGCTGACACTATACCATCCTAATTGGACAAATAGCACACAAAATAAAGTGACTGCCAAACATTGTCAAGACAAGGACAGAGAGCCCTTCAGAATACTCTGCTTCACAGAAGAGTCTGTCAGATATGCTAAGCCTGTAGGCCAAAGATGGAAGCTGAAATGTTGCAGAAAAACTTTAGATGACTGTCCAGGCTAGAGGGAATATAAAATGGGAGGAGAGAAAGAAACTCTGATTGTTTAGTCTGCTAACGCTGCAGCTACCAGCCTTGGTAGAGGTAAGACTTCTCTAGTGGCCTGGCTGCTTTGCTTTCCTGGATTTTGGTTAGACCCCTAAGAGAAGTTTCCAGGCTTTTATTACTCGTGCTACTGATGCCAGTACAAGAATGTATCCGCCAACATAAAGAGCAATGTGGTACCACAAGAACCTAATGGTTTTACATCAGCAAGACCAGAACACCCCAATGTTGAAGAAGCATTAAAAAAAAAAAACTAAGAAATAACTATATGAAGAGGATAGAAGCCATTAAAGAGGAAATGAAAAATTACCTAAAAGAAATAGAGGAAAAGACAAGCAAAAATTGAAAGAAATCAATGAATCCATTAAAGCAATCAAAGAAAGATAATTAACAGATGAACAAAACATTTGAAGACATAAAATTTGAAATATATGGAATAAAGTAAGCAAAAGCAGAGGGAATTCTGGAAAACCAGAAAGTCCTGGAAAGATGTTATGTAGAAAATAAGAGGCCATGGATGTCAGCAGAGATTACTATACCCAACAAACTTTTCAATCACTGTAAACAGAGAAAAGATATTCCATGACAAAACCAAATTTAAACAATGAATCAAATAAGACAAAATTTATGCCTTGGTAATGCTGTATTAAGTTGAGGAAGATGTTTCCTGTGGGCAAAAAGCTATGAATTCCTTCAAGGTTAACAGAAATCATACTTGACTAAGGTGGGAGATTCCTGATTTTCTTGGCTATAGACATGGGGAGGAAGCCAAGAATGACTACAGGACAGACAACTTATCAGCTGAACCCTCTGCATAGGAACAGAATGAAGAAGAGATGAGACTTGATAAATCTTGTTTGTTACAGATTCCTTATGACTGATTATTGTAATCAGAGACTATTGGTAAAATGAACGAGATTGACAGAGACAAACAAAACCAATGGAATATAAGAGATGGAAGAGAGAATCTCAAAGGTTGAAGTTACTATGAAAGAAATAGATTCATTGGTCAAAGAAAATATTACATCCTATAAATTCTTAACACATAACATCCAGGAAGTCTTGGACACACTGTAAAGATCAAACCTAAGAATAATAGGGATAGAAGAAGAAGAAACCCAGCTCAAAGGCACAGAAAATATATTCAACAAAATCATAGACTTTAACACCCGATTTGGTGTTACACCCTCGGTACAGTTCGCGCGCCACTGTACCGAACGCGAGTCGGGCAAGGGCCTGGAGATTGAAAAGAAGACACAGAGAGACCAGGGTCATTCGAAAGGAGATCAGCCGAATGCCACTTTATTCAGCATTCGGGGAGTCCTTATCTACCTGACTGCAGCACAAGGATCTCCGCCCAGGCAGGTGGGAAATTACCATATTAACAATGGAGTAAACGCCCTGCAGCTAACCACCAGGTGGGGCAGGCATAGCACAGAAACACACAGGAAGCTTAGTTAGTTGATCATAAACTGTCCCCACAAATGCACCACAGGAATAAGGGTGACCAGGGCCCTACAAGAGACGAAAACTTCCCCAACCTAAACAAGGATATCTTATAAAAGTACAAGAAGTGTAGGGTAGCCCAGCCCCCTTAGGGGGTGTGTTCGCCTCGGGCTAATGTTTACATATAAATCTGGCTAGTGTGAGCCCCACTGCTCTTTTTTCTTTTATCTCCTGCTCATCGCTGGATCCCTGGTGTTGTAAACTATCCCTTCATTAAAATTTGCTATTTCATATTAAGCTAGCCTGGTTATTACGCTGCTTACAGTTTGGCACCCAACGTGGGACTTTGCGGATACCTGCCCCGAATCAGAGCCTCCTGGGTGGCAACTGCTGGGAGCCAGCACCCCCTCCTCCCCGGAGGCCTCTCCCTCCACACAGATTGTACCCTCTCAGCACAGCTCCTTGCCGGTCCGCTCTGCCCAACTACAGAGGCAGAAGCAGCTGAGATTGTGCAGCCAGCGACTCGATTTTTCCTGGCACTTGCTAGAAAGTCTGTGTTTCGGCAGATACGTGAATCGGCCCGAATGAGTCTGTGCGCCCTGCCCTGCCCGACAATGGTGCTAGCGCCTCTGTATACAGCCCCCCCCCAGCACCTAGCAGTAAACAGTGCGATCAGTACCCCATAATGCCACTTCGCGCATGTGACTGCTCTGCGTCCCCTCTCCGCGGGTGGCTTAGTTTGGCCATGGCTCTGTCCTGTTTCCTGGTCCTCCCCCTTGCTGCTTATAGTTAACTTTCAGTTTTGGGATTGGAGTAGACTTTTCACATGGGCTCAGACTCCTGCCACGTGAACTCACCCACCACAACCATCTGCTGGCAAGAAACGGTCATTACAGGTAAAAATTCTCTTTTATAAATAAAAATAAATACAAATTTGATTAAAAATGTCTAAAAACATTACAATTCAAGACTTTAACAGCCTTTTTGATTGTACCATGTGGGATATTTTACAAGAGGTGTCTGTCACCCCACATCTATGGATCTTTTTGGGATTAGTAGTTTTCCTTGGTACTATATGGTTTGATAATTAAAATATGATAAAGTCTTTACTAGACAAATCCAGGATTCTTAAGGCAGAGGTTGAACACTTAATAACAATTAAAAATGACAACAGTTTTCTCAAAAATAAGTCTGAAGTTCTCCAGAAAGAGACTAGATCTTTGTCTAACATGACTCAATCAACTGAGCAAAATTTAGAAAAGATACAGGCTGATATTAAGGAGAAATTCATTACTATGAAAGAGGGAACAGCTGATTTGGATCATAAGCTTCAGTCCCTTTCTGTAGGAACTGAAACATTAATGGCTGATATTAAGGAGAAATTCATTACTATGGAAGAGGGAACAGATGATTTGGATGGTAAACATCAGTCCTTTTCTGTAGGAACTGAAACATTAACTAAGAGAATCAAAACTGCTGAATGTGACAATCGGATTTTGTCTAAAGCTTATGACAGATTGGCAAAAAGATTGTCAATACAAGAAGGCACGGTTTATGCCATAAAAATTATGTCCAAAGATGAGATGTTATCTCTAATGGACAAACTTCAAACTTTAAAATCCTCAATAAAGGCTTTGGAACATAATTCTGGACAGGAGATTCAGACATTGCAGAAGGCAATGATAAACAGAATTAAAAAGATTGAGAAATTTCTAAATTCTGATAAAGAGGAGCAAAGGATAAAAAGCAAATTTTAACTCCATCTGTGGGTAAATCTCTCTGGGACAATTCCCACAAAGCTCTATCTACAGTGAAAGACCCTACAGACCCCCTGTCAGAACCCACAGCTAGCATGCTCCCATGAGAACGTCCTGTTTGTTTGAAAGATTTTCAATACCTGCATTTGGCTGTTCCCATGAGAACATCCTGTTTGCTTGACACCCTCAGGAGCCCCTCAGGACCTGCAGCTAGCCTGCTCTCATGAGAACATCCCGTTTGCTTAGGAGAACAGGATATCTGAGGTCAGGGCCCCTAGCTGCAAAACAGGATAGCTGCAAAATAGGATATCTGTGGCCATACATCTGTGCTGGGAGAGGAAAAACCACATATGCCCCTTGCCTCTTTCCAACCGACCAATGAGATCCCTGTAATCATGCTTTTGCTTCTGTATGACTGCTTCAGCCACCCTTTTACCTATAAAAAAAAAAACAACTCCCAGTCTGCAGGCGGGCAAGTCCTCCGAAAAGACATTGCCACCCACAGGTACCTGTGTACACCTAATAAACCTCTTGCTGGTTGCAGCCAGTGGTCTTGGACTGTTCTTTGGGTCCTGGGGTCTTCTCCTGAGGGAAGGTCCTCTCCGAGGGTCTTTCAACAGGTCTACCTGCCTTTCCAAGCTTATAGAACACCAAATAGACTGGATCCAAAAAAGTCACCAAGCCATATAATAGTCAAAATGCAAAACATAAAGAATAAAGAAAAAATTTAAGAGCTGCAAAGGACAAAGGTCAAGTAACATATAAAGGTAGACCTATTAGAAATACACCTGACTTCTCAATGGAAGCCATGAAAGCTGGAAGGTCCTAGTTAGATTGCTACAAACACTAAGAGACCATGGATGCAAGCAAGACTTTCAATCACCAAGATGGAGAAAACAAGATATTCCGTGAAAAATCCAGATTTATACAATCACTATCCACAAGTCTAACCCTACAGAAAGTATTAGAAGGAAAATTCGAACCCAGGAAAGCTGACTGTACCCACATATAGGCAGGCAACAGATAACCTCACACCAACAAAACCCAAAGATTTGAAATGCACTCACTTCTACTGAAAAACAAGAAGAATTAATAATCATTGGTCATTAATATCTCTTAATATCAATGGACTTAATTCACCTATAAAAAGACACAGGCTAAGAGAATGAATATGAAAGCAAAATCCAGCCTTGTGCTGTATACAAAAATAAACACACCTCAACCTCAAAGGTAGACATTACCTCAGAGTAAAGGTCTGGGAAAGATTTTCCAATCAAATAAACCTAAGAAACAATCTGGTGTAGCTATCCTAATGTCTAACAAAATAGACTTCAAATTAAAATACATCAAAAGACATGGAGAAGGACATTTTATACTCATAAAAGGAACACTCCATCAAGATGAAGTCTCAATACTGAATGACTACCTATGTCCCAAATACTGTATCACCAACACATGTAAAAGAAATATTACTAAAACTTAAATTGCACATAAAATCCCACACACTAATAGGAGGAGGCTTCAACACCTCACTCTCCCCAATGGACATATCAACCAGACAGAAAACTAAAAGAGAAGTAAGAGAATTAACAAATATCATTGTTCAAATGGAATTAACAGAAATCTACTGAACATTCCACCAAAACACAAAAGAATATACAGTTTTATCACCACCTCACAAAACCTTCTCTAAAACTGACCACATAAACTTGCTAACAAAGCAAACCTCAATAGATACATATTGGAGTAACCTCCTGTTTCTTATTTGATCACCATAGTTAAAAGTAGAATTAAATATCAACACTAATTTCAAAAAGTCTACAAACACATGGAAATTAAACAGTGCTCTATTGTACCAACCCTGTGTCAAGGAAGAAATAAAGAAAGAAATTAAAGACTTCCTGGAATTCAGTGAAAAGGAAAGCACATTGTACCCAAATCTAAGGGACTCTATCAAAGCAGTGCTAAGAGGAAAGTTCATAGCAATAAGAGAATACAAAAAAGAAAAAAAGCAGAAAAGGCTCTCACTAGCGACTTAACAGCACACCTGAAAGCTCTAGAACAAAAAGAAACAGATCCAGCCAGTTGGAGTAAAAGATAGGAAATAATCAAATTGAGGTCTAAAATCAAAAAATCAAGAACAAATAAAAGCAATACCAAGAATCAATGAAACAAAGAGCTGATACTTTGAGAAAATCAGCAAGACAGACAAACACTTAACCAAACTAATCAAAAGGCAGAGAAAGAACATTCAAATTAACAAAATCAGAAATGAAAAGGGGGTCATAATAACAGGCACTGAGGAACTCCAGAGAATCATTAGGTCATATTACAAATACATGTACTTGGCAAAATTGAAAAATATAAAAGAAATGGACAATTTTCTGGATGGTTACCACATACCAAAATTAAATCAAGACCAGGTGGACAATTTAAACAGACCAATAACCTGCAAGGAAGTAGAAACAGTCATCAAAAGCCTCTCAACGAGAAAAAAACCCAGGGCCAGATATTTTCACTGCAGAATGCTATCCGAACTTCAAAATAGAAAAAGAAAAGCTATTACCTATATTCTTCAAAGTGTTCCACATAAAGTAAACAGAAATAACATTGCCAGACTCTTTTGAGTCTACAGTTACCCTAATACCAAAACTACACAAAGACTCAACCAAGAGAATTAAAGACCAATCTCACTCATGAACATAGATGCAAAAATTCTCAATAAAAATGCTGGCAATCTGAATCCAAGAAAACATCAATAAAATCATCCACCATGAACAAGTGAGCTTCATCCCAGAGATGCAGGGATGATGGTTCAACATACAAAAAAAAAAATCTATAAATGTAATCCATGAAATAAATAAACTGAAAGAAAAGAAATCATATTATCCTCTCATTAGATGCTAAAAATGCATTTGACAAAATCCAACACCCCTTTATGATAAAGGTCTTGGACGGATCAGGGATACAAAGAACTTAGCTAAACGTAACAACAGCAATATACAGCAAGTAGACAGTTAACATCAAATTAAATGATGAGAAACTCAAAGTGATTCCCCTAAAATCAGGAGAAAGACAAGGCTGTCCACTCACTCCATATCTATTCCACATAGTTCTTGAAGTTCTTGCTAAAGCAATAAGACAAAAAGGAGATCAAGGGGATTTAAATTTGAAAGGAAGAAGTCACACTTTCGTTATTTGCAGATGATATGATACTATACATAAGTGACTCCAAAAATCTACCAGGGAACTTCTTCAGCTAAAATACCTTTAGTATTGTGGCAGGATACAAGATTAATTCAAAGTAATCAGAAGCCCTCCTATATACAAATGATAAAGAAGCTGAGAGAGAAATCAGAGAAACAGCACCCTTCACTATAGGCAAAAATAACATAAAATATCTTGGGGTAACACTAAGCAAAGAAATGAAACTCCTGTTTGGCAAGGATTTATGTCTTTGAAGAAAGAAATTGGAGAAGATAACAGAAAATGAAAAAATCTTTCATGCTTTTAGATAGGTAGGATCAACATAATAAAATAGCAATCCTACCAAATGGAATCTATAGATTCAGTGCAATCTCCATCAAAATCCTAATACAATTCTTCAAAGACCTTGTATAAAATAATAATCAAATTCATATGGGCAAACAACAACAACAAACCTGGATAGCCAAAACAACTCTGAACAATAAAGGAACTTCCAGAGGCATGACCATCCCTGACATCAAGCTCTATTATAGGGCTGTAGTGATGAAAGCAGTTTGGTATTGGCATAAAAACAGAAGTGTTGACCAATGGAATCAAATTTATTGAAGAACTGGATATAAATCCACAAACCTATGAACACCTGATTTTTGACAAATGAGTTAAAATTATGCAATGGAAAAACAAAGCATCTTCAACAAATGGTGTTAGCATAACTAGATGCCAACATGTAGAAGAAGGAAAATAGATCCATATCTATCCCCATGCACAAAACCCACATCAGACCAAACACTTATTTCCAAAATATAAAGAACACATGAAATTAGACATTAAAATCCCAAATAATCCAAATTAAAAACTTGGGTACAAAACTAAACAAAGAATTCTCAACAGAAGAATCTCAAATTCCAGAAAGACAGTTAAGGAAAGGTTCAACGTCCTTAGCCATCAGGGGTATGCAAATAAAAACAATTGTGAAACACTATCTTACACCATTCACAATAGCTAAGATAGAAAACTATTTGCGATAACTCACTGTACTTTTAATTGGTTTAATAAAAGTTGGTGACTTGTAACTTTTTTCATGAACTATTTCAGAAAGAAAATAATGGAGTATAGCTAAACAAAAGATATAACCAAAGCAATTGAATTCCCAGTTAAAGTAGTTCTAGACTTTATAAAAATACAATTTTATTTATTATTATTATATTATATTTTATTATTATTATATTGTATTTATAAAAATACAATTTTATTTATTATTATTATATTTTATATATATTATTATATTTTATTACTTTGAAAAATACCACTCCAAACTCCCACTTCCTCCCCTCCATCCACTCCCTCCACATACCCTTCCTTCCCACCCCCTCCAATCTTAAGAGAGGGCAAGGCACTTTGCCCTGTGGAAAGTCTAAGGTCCTCCCCACTACATCCAGATTGAGCAAGGTATACATGCAAAGAGAATAGGATTCCAAAAGCCAGTACATGCAGTGGAGACAAATTTCAGTGCCATTGTTATCGGCTCCTCAGTCTTACCCACCTGTCAATTACATTCACAGGAACTAGTTTGGTGCCATACTCATTCACTCCCAGTCTAGCTGGAGTTGGTGAGCTCACATTAGCTTTCATCAGGCAAATTGTCTCAGTGGATGAACCCCTCATGGCCTCGACTTCCTTGCACATATTCTCCCTCCTTCCACTCTTCAACAGGACCTTGGGAGCACAGTCCAGTGCTCCAATGTGGGCCTCTGCCTCAGTTTCCATCTGTTGTTGGAACAATGTTCTATGGTGATATTTAAGATAATCATCAGTTTGACTACAAGACAAGTCCAGTTCAGGCACCCTCACCTTTATTGCTTAGGATCTTAGCTTGAGTCATCCTTGTGGACTCTTGGGAATTTTTCTAGGCCAAGTTTTTTGCTAACCCCAAAATGGCTCCATCAATCAAGATATCTCTTTCCTTGCTCTCATATCTGTCCTTCCTCCATCTCAAATATCCCATTCCCTCAATCTCTCCCCAACCCTTCCCTTCTGCACTCCTCTTCTCCCCTTCATTTTACCCCCCCACCCACATGCTACCAAATTTTGTCAGGCGATCCTGTCTGTTTCCAATTTCCAGGATGATCTATGTATGGTTTACTTTGGGTTCACCTTATTACTTTGCTTCTCTAGGATCATGAATTATAGGCTCAATGTCCTTTGTTTATCACTAAAATCCACTAATGAGTAAGTACATATCATATTCATCTTTTTGGGTCTGGGTTATCTCACTCAAGATAGTGTTTTCTAATTACATCCATTTGCATGCAAAAATCAAGATGTCATTGTTTTTTACTGTTGTGTAGTACTCTAATGTGTGGACATGCCACACTTCTTTATCCATTTTTCTGTTAAAAGGCATCTAGTCGTTTCCAGGTTCTTGCTATTACAAATAATGCTGCTATGAACATATTTGAACAAATGATCTTGTAGTATGATTGAGCATCCCTTGGGTATATTCCTAAGAGTGGAACTGCTGGATCCTGAGGTGGGTTGACTCACAGATTTCCAAAGTGGTTGCAAAAGTTTGCATTCCCACCAACTATGAATGACTGTTCCCCTTAATCCACATTTTCTCCAGCATAAGCGCTCATTGATGTTTTTCATCTTAGCCATTGTGAATGGTGTAACTTTATGAAAATGATAGAGAAGCCGGGCGATGGTGGCGCACGCCTTTAATCCCAGCACTCGGGAGGCAGAGGCAGGTGGATCTCTGTGAGTTCGAGACCAGCCTGGTCTACAGAGCGAGTTCCAGGACAGGCTCCAAAGCTACAGAGAAACCCTGTCTCGAAAAACCAAAAAAAAAAAAAAAAAGAAAATGATAGAGAACTTTAAGGAGGAAGTGAAAAATCCCTTAACGAAATGTAAGATAAGACAAACAAAAGGTTAGAATAAATTAATAAATTCCTCAAGGATATTCAAGAAAACCAAGAAAAACAACAATCAAACAGGTGAAGGAAACAGTTCAAGACTTGAAGACAGAAATGGAGGTAATAAAGAAAACACAAACTCAGAAAATTCTGGATATGGAAATTCTGGGTAAATGAACAGGAATTACAGAGACAAATATAACCAACTGCATACAAGAGATAGAAGAATCTCAGGTGCTGAAGTTACTATAGAGGAAATAGACTCATTGGTCAAAGAAAACACTAAATCCTACAAATCTGCACAGAAATCATTCATGAAATCTGGGACACATTGAAAAGACCAAACCTAAGAATAATAGGGGTAGAAGAAAGTTAAGAACACCCGTTCAAAGACACAGAAAATATATTCAACAAAATTAAAGAAGAAAACATTGCCAACCTAAAGAAGGATATTCCTATGAAGTTACAAGAAGCTTACAGAACACTAAATAGACTAGATAAAAAAAAATCCCTTTGCCATATAATAATCAAAACAAGAAAACATACAGAAAAATATAAAGAACAATTATTAAGAGTTGCAAAGGAAAAAGGTTAAGTAACATATAATGATAAACCTATTAGAATCACACCTGATTTCTCAACGGAAACCATGAAAGTCAGAAGTGCTTGGATAGATGTGCTGCAGACACTAAGAGACCATGGATGAAGCCCAGACTACTATACCCAGCAAAGCTTTCTTTCACCATCAATGGAGAAAACAAAATATCCCATGACAAAAATGCATTTAAACAATACTTAGCCACAAACCTAGCCTTACAGAAAGTAGTAGAAGGAAAATCTCAACCCAAGGAAGCCACCAACAACCAAAAAACACAGACATATGATAACCTTCCACAAATACAACCCAAAGGAAGGGAAACACACAAACACTACCACCAAAATATAACCAGAGTTAACAACCACTGGTCATTAATAATACTGAATATCAATGGACTCAATTAACCTATAAAAAGACACAGGTTAAGAGAATGGATATGAAAATAGGATCCAGCATTCTGCTGTTTACAAGAAACTCAAAGACAGACACTACCTCAGAGTAAAGGGTTGGGAAAACTTTTTCTAATCAAATGGACCTAGAAACAAGTGGGAGAGGCTATACTAATATTTAACAAAATAGATTTCAAACAAAAATCAGTGAGAAGAGATGGAAAAGGACACTTTATAATCATAATAGGAACAATCTATCAAGATGCAGTCTCAATCCTGAACGTCTATGCCCCTAATACAAAAGCACGCACATATGTAAAAGAAACATTACTAAAACTTAAATTGCACATCAAACCCCACACACTAATAGTAGGAGACTTCAACACTCCACTCTCACTAATGGACAGGTAAACCAGACAGAAATTACAGAGAAATAAGATAAATAATAGATGTAATGAATCAAATGAACTTAACAGACATCTATAGAACATACCACCCAGATAGATATACCTTCTTTTTAGCATGTCATGGAACCTTTTCTAAAATTTATAACACACTGAGTAACAAAGCAAACATCCACAGACACAAAAAAATGGAAGTAACCACCTGTGTCTTATTGGATCACCATAGAGTAAAGTTAGAATTTAACAATAATAGTATCCCCTATGAAGCCTACAAAATCATGGAAACTGAACAGTCAACTACTGAACCACCACTGGGTCAAGGAAAAATGAAGAAATTAAAGTCTTCTTGAATTCAATGAAAATGAAGGCACAACATATCCAATCCTATGGGACATTATGAAGGCAGTGCTAAGAGGAAAGTTCATAGAACTAAGTGCCCACATAAAGAAAATAGAGAAAGTTCACATTAGAGACTTAACAGCAAACCTGAAAGCTCTAGAAAAAAAGAAGCAGACTCCCCCAGGAGGAGTAGAAGACTGGAAATAATCAAACTGAGGGCTGAAATCAACAAACACAGAAAACAATACAAAAAATCAAAGGAACAAAGAGCTGGTTCTTTGACAAAATCAACAAGATTGACAAGCCCTTGTCCAAACTAATCAAAAGGTGGAGATAGAACATCCAAATTGACAAAATCAGAAATGAAAAGGGGGACATAACAACAGACACTGAGGAAATTCAGAGAATCATTAGTCTTACTATAAAAGCCAGTACTCCAAAAAACATTGGGAAATGTAAAAAAAAAAAAAAAAGCAGGCATTTTTTTTTAAGATAGATACCATATACCAAAATTGAATCAAGACCAGGTGAACAATTTAAATGAGTCAGTTTTGCAAAGCTATCCTCCAGAAATCAGTATGTGATAACACAAGTCACTTGTATTAACCTTCTTTTTATAGGTTGGTATGCCGTTGCTTCCTTTTCCAGGAACTAACAAACTAGGCAATAATTTGTAAAGTATTTTTGAATTTGTGCATATTTCTTTCATCTTCCCTCACATTTTATTTCTAAACATATTGACACATTGGCTCATATTTCTTGCTTTATGACTGCAGGTAAACTCTAATGTTAAACAATTTTGAGTCTTAAATCATAAATGTATGTCTCCTCTTTCAATAGTTTAGTACTGTAAACAAGGACACAGTGGTGCAGCTTCTAGTAGATGTGTTTTCTTCAATAGCAGCCTCCTGTGAATGTGTGGTCACACAAGTATTACTTTGTTATTAGAAACTCAATTTTGAACACTTGGTGAACTCTATGACAGTGAAGGAAATTTCTGTCACTTTAAATAGGAAACCTTAAGAAAGTTAATCCTGTCATTTAAGACACAGACTGAAAGTCAGGGAATTCTTTTGTTATACATGGTACTAGAAACAATAAATAGAAGAAAAAGGAAAAGTCCATGACCCGAATCACAATAGTTTGTAGCTTGTGTTAATTCAATACTTATTAAAACTCATGATGCACATGAACCCTGTGTATCTGTAGGTCTGAATTGGGGTCTACCATTTTTTGCTTGTGAAGTCCTCCTTCCTAAGTAACTCGCATCAGTATTTAAATGTCAATAATATTAAAGAACTGCCTAATATAAATTGAAAAGCACAATATGTTAAAAACAAGTAGCAAAACAGTCATGAAAAAATCATAAGATTTATTTATTAATTAGTTAGTTAGTTACATATTTATTTAATGATTGAAGGTGTGTGTGTGTGTGTGTGTGTGTGTGTGTAAATACTACAGCATGAGTGTGACGCTTATAGAACATCTTGTGTAATTTGACTTATGCCTTCCACAATGGTAGTTTCAAGAATCAACTCCTATTGTTAGGCTTGTCAAGCATTCTTGCATACTGAGCCACGTAGGCAGAGGCTGATTGTTCATTCCTGGCCACCCTGACCTGAAAGATCACACAGAAATTGTATTAATTACAACACTGCTCTACCACTTGCTTAGGCAAATGTTTAGCTAACTCTTAACATTACCACCTCAAGGCTCTTGGTTTATTAAGGTTCTGAGGCATCTGACTTTTTAGGGAGCCACATGGCATCTCTCTAGTTCTGCCTTCTTTCTCCTCTATCTCTACTTGTAATTCTATCCTTGCTCTATTTTGCCATGTCATAGGCCCAAGAAGCTTCATTTTTCATTTATCCAAAACCAAAAAACAAAAACACATATACAAAAGGCCTTCCCACACCATTAAATGTAACACATATATAAAAGGTCTCCCTACACCATAAATATTAACACATATACAGAAGGACTTCCCACACCAGAGCCATCTTGCTGTTTGTTCTGAGTAGGATGCAATGTATATAGTTTTGCATATGTATTTAACCGTGGATAAAAGCACCCTAGTCTCTTTCTTTTCTATCCTTTCTCTCTCCCTCCTTCCCTTCCTTCCTCCCTCCTTACCTCTATTCTTTCTTTCTTTTTTCTTTCTCTCTTTCTTTTTTCTTCCTTACTATTTTTTTATTTATATTGTTTTTGTCACTCTTTTAAAACTTTTTTCATATAATACATTTTGATCATATACTTTCCCTTCCCCCAGATCCTCCCAGATCCTTCGAGCTCTCTACCCACCCAAGTTCATGTTCTTTCTCTTTTAAACAAAATTACAGACCCCACACACAAAAAATAAAGGAGCAACAACAGAAAAACAAAAACAAAATAGACAAAGTGAAATTGGGAAATTAATCAGACTAAATTTAAAAAAAGTGCACACACACACACACACACACACACACACCCCACATACACAGAGGGAGGGAGAGAAGGAGGAAGAGAGAGAGAAAGAGAGAGAGAGAGAGAGAGAGAGAGAGAGAGAGAGAGAGAGAGAGAGACTATAGAGTCTGTTTACTGTAGACTAACTACCCCTTGCTATGAGGCCTGTCCTGAAGTGTGTTTGAAATATTTCAGTAACACTCCATTGGAGATAACTGATTTTACCTTTTCCAAGTTATCTATTGCAAATAAATTCCAGCTAAGGTTATGACTATTTGATTACTTCTATTTCTTTGTGCTGCCAATTTGTCTGATTTGAACCTGTGTGAGTCTTACATGCTTGTTTTCATATTTCCTGTGAATTCACATGGGAAACAGTCCTGTTGTGTCTGAAAGATTCTGTTCTCTTGGAGTCATCCATCATATCTGGCTCTTAAGCTTTTTCCACCCACCTCCTCTTCTGCATATTCCCTGAGCCTGGTGTATTGGTGGTTTGACAAAGTCAACCTAGGTAGATAGTTTCTTTAACCATGCATAAGTTAAAACATAACTGAGCAAACACACATAGTCCTGACATTCCTTTTATTTCTGCCCAACCTCTCCAATGACTAATTTTTCTATCATGATTCATTAATTATTGCCTCCAATTTAGAGCCATTCCCCTTTGTGAACATCTATCCTTATAAATATCTGTCAATTAAATAACTTTTTCTATCACATAACTAGTAGGCAGGTTTCAATGAGTGTAGTTTTGAAGACATCACACAGACATTCTTTATCAAACTCTGTAATCTTTACTTAAGGACAAATACAGTCCCACTGTGTTTTCCTCCAACTTTTTCTTTACTTTTTCTTTATTACTGTTTTGTAATGCCATGTGATTTTTCAATTTTTTATTTATAGTGCATCAAGAGAGTTATGCAGTATAATATTAATCATCCTGAATACTAATATTCATCAGTATGTCTTTATGGGTCAATCTACTGATGAACCAAGTAGAGAGAATAAGTCTACATTCTTGAGCATTCTGAGAAGTGGCTCATGGACTAAATTTCTCTGTCCTCAGGATAAGTAGGAAAAGCCCCTGAATAAACACATCAAATAAATTAAAGTCTACAACTTTAGTTCTTGAATTTTCTAATGCTCTGACTCCATAATACAATTTCTAATTTGGTGGTGATCCCAACCATAAAATTTTTCGTTGCTATTCCATAACTAATTTTTCTATTGTTATTTATCATAACATTATATTTAAACAATAGTATACCTGATATATGACATCTGTCCATGGGGATCATAAGCTATAAGGTAAAAACACTGGTCTTTCAAGTGCTCCCACTGGGGAGAAGAAAACTAAAGAGAAGATGTAAAAGTCAGCCTCAGAGGAGGTAACTCCTTAAGATCTTGATCAGAAATGCGTAGTAGTCAAAGCCTTAGAAAAGTATGGTGGTCATAGACATGGCAGGCATAAACCTGCTCAGTGGGCATTCATAGGTTTCACTAAAGGATCTGGAGACTCTAAGCTGAGAATACGAACATCTATCTCTTTGGGACTATTCATGATTCAATAGGCCCAGCAGCTGGGACTACTGTGATCTGTTGGGCAGACTCAGGAAGGAAGTGACATACAGACTTTTGATGGTACAAACACCTAGGAAAGAATTTTCTTGCCCAAGAAAAATTTGCATATTTGTAGGTAGGACCCTGTCAGTTCTTTGAGAAATGTTGAAGTATAAGACAGACCCACACCATGTCTCTCTCAGCAGAGCTCTGTGGTGTCTGCACCATGGCCTGGATTCCTCTCCTCTTCTTCTTCCTTTGCTGTACAGGTCTGGAGAATCATCTAAACCCTGATTCTAGTTGAGGGAAACCAAGGACAACAAGGTATACTCTCCCCTCTTCTCTCACCCCAGGAGATAATGTGTTTCTCTATTTCCAGGATCTTTCTCCCAACCTGTGCTGACTCAATCACCCACAGCCTCAGCCTCCCTGGGAGCCTCAGTCAAACTCACCTGCACCTTGAGTAGTGAGCACAACACCTATGCCATTGAATGGTACCAGCAACAGCCAGAAAAGTCTCCTAAGTATCTGATGTATGTTGAGGATAATGGAAACCATGGCAGGGGAGATGGGATCCCTGATCGCTTTTCTGGTTCCAGCTCTGGGGCTCATCGCTACTTAAGCATCTCCAGCATTCAGCCTGAAGATGAAGCTGACTATTTCTGTGGTGTAGTTTACCTTAATGATGGACAACACGGGTGAGCACAGTGAACCAAATAAATGAGAAAGCAGGACAATAACTATTTTTCTCTCTTGCTAGCGAGGCTAGTCATAGTTTTGAAAAAGATCACTTGGAGTTCTTTCCTGTAACACACACTCGTTGGATATTTTCCTCTTTTTACTCAAGAGGATAGATCATATTCCTAGCTCCTGAGCTCCTTGTGAAAGAGAGGAAAGGCAGGGATTGTGTTGAGAGCACTGCTCTGTAAAATTAATGACTATGAAAATCAAATCTCATGTCACAGAAATGAGGAGGTGAGAACTTTCTTTTTTGAAATTAGAAAATTGAATTTAAGGCTCTTGTTGTTATTCACCAATGTTCACAGTAATGACTAATTGTTCAAAGATCATTCTCTTTTCATGTGCTCTATGTGCTTTAACTCTAGCATATTTCTGAGCAGTAGAGTTTAATAACATTTATGAGGCAGTGTGGTAAGGCCTCTTAGACTCATGACAAAATAATAGAAACAGTCATGATGGCTGAGAATTGTCCTTAACTGTCTACAAACTTTTCCATATTGCTCCCAACACTTCTTTTTACTCAATAAGCCTTCCCAGATATTTTGAAGGAAGGATAAAGTTACAGCCATATGGTTTAGTCTCTGCCAAAATACTTACATGTGAATTTTCTATATCAGCATTAAAGGCTTCCTTTGTCCACACTGAGTCCATCTTCAAAATTTCACATTGGACTTAAAATAACCAATAAATTACATGACAACATGCATAGAATACAAAGGCAAAACAACAAACAAACAAAACCCCACAAATTATTATAAAGGGATGATATTTCAAAACTATCAGGGCATCATTCTTTTGTATAGTATTTCAATGAGAAAAGCAGAATTATATTTGCTCTCCTAGAGGTATCTCTGAAACCCTACTTGTTTAGCACACAAGGTCAGGTTCATTCAGGGTGATATGGCTGTAAACCTTATTGAACAGAACCCTATGTCAAACCCTATGCTAGGAGGTTCTCTTAAATCAGAAACCTAAAAGAGCCTATCATTCTTAAAGATAGAAGATTATGATGAGTTTTCCCACCTTTCTATGCCATTTATTAGAATTGTAAAACTTTTTCTCCAGTTTTGGTTATTTCTTTACATGGTGCCCAGAGCCCCAAGCCTATCTTTTTCTAGTACTTTGTGTTTTTTTTCACTATTCCTCAAAGCTCACCTCCTTATCAAGTGACTTACTGTCCACTGCATTAGTTAATTTTCTATTACTTATATAAAAACCACATGGCAAAGGCAAATTACAGAAGAAAGAGTTCATAGGGAGATTATGATTCTTTCAGGATGAGGAAGCCACAGACAGGAAACAAGATCAAAAGCTCAGAGTTCACATCTCAATTGTCAAGCAGGAGGAGTAGGCTGGTGTGGGATTTTGAAAGTTCAAAACTCACCTGAATTGATTTAGTTGTCTACAAACCACACTTCCTAAACTTATCCAATTACTACTAATTTTGTACCAAGTAGTCAAATCCCAGAATTTATGGGGGAATTCTCATTCAAACCACCTCTTTCACCAAGCAACTGAGCTCCATGCTGGCTTATCTCAAATAGCATGCCTTCTTTCCCATCTTACTTTTCCTCCTCTGGGCAGATGACAAGATTTATAGTTTGCCTTCTTTCAATTCTTTGTACTGTTTTCTTTTAAGCTCTGATAAAATTGTCCTCAAGCTTCATAGTGCATTTTGGGTATAGAAGGAGATTAGAGTAGAAGCAGAGAAGGAGAGGAAAGGAAAAGGGGGAAGTGAGGAAGGAGAGGGAGAGACTGGGTTTCAAAGATAGGAGGAGTGAAGGGAGTAAGGAAGAAATAGATTGAGACAGAGAAGAGAGAAATAGAGACAGAGAGAATGCTCAACATAAAATTTTTGGCTGTGTCTGATGTCATGCAGTAAGTTTTCTAGGCAATCTTCAACAACTGAAGCTAGAGAATATAGGACACACATCGGGACAGATCACACCAAAGTGAAGATGGCAATTTGTTTGTACCATAATAGCAAATAACCATAATTATTAAGGAAGAGGCATTAGCTCATCATCACACACACCCTTGAGAATGACTAGCAGTAGTCTGTTATTTCCCGTGCCAGATACTTTATTGCTAGTATAATGTCCTCTGTCCTGTCTTACTCAACATATCACCTCCAGGTCTTTTCTTTCTTTTTTTTTAAATTTATTTATTTATTAAAGATTTCTGTCTCTTCCCCGCCACCGCCTCCCATTTCCCTCCCCCTCCCCCAATTAAGTCCACCCCCCCTCAGCCCGAAAAGCAATCAGGGTTCCCTGTCCTGTGGGAAGTCCAAGGAACCCCCACCTCCATCCAGGTCTAGCAAGTTGAGCATCCAAACTGCCTAGGCTCCCACAAAGCCAGTACGTGCAGTAGGATCAGAAACCCATTGCCATTGTTCTTGAGTTCTCAGTAGTCCTCATTGTCCGCTATGTTCAGAGAGTCCGGTTTTATCCCAGGCCTTTCCAGACCCAGGCTAATCAACCCAATTATAAAATGGGGCATTGAGCTGAACAGAGAATTCTCAACAGAAGAACTTCAAATGGCCAAAAGACACTTAAGGTCATGCTCAACTTCCTTAGCGATAAGGGAAATGCAAATCAAGACAACTTTAAGATACCATCTTACACCTGTCAGAATGGCTAAAATAAAAAAAAACACCAATGATAGCCTTTGCTGGAGAGGTTGTGAAGAAAGGGGTACACTCATCCATTGCTGGTGGGAATGCAAACTTGTGCAACCACTTTGGAAAGCAGTGTGGCAGTTTCTCAAAAAATTCGGGATCAACCTACCCCTGGATCCAGCAATACCACTCTTGGCCTTTTCTTTCTTAACCAAAGTCAACCTCAAACCTACCCAAAGCCAAAAAGCAGGTAAAGAAATTCTAAAAATTACTCTGTAATTTCTACCAGGTGCTCAAAATTTTGTTATTCTTCTGTTTTCTCTAAATGCTCATGAGAGTCCCAGTCTATGAGGAAATGAATACAAATGCATCTTTTTGTAATGATTCTTTTGGAAAGACCATGCTACCAAATCTCTTCTTACTACTTCTAGATTTAATGACCATATCTCAGCTATCATGTGTAGGACTGACACACAGGAAGAGGGTGTATGTTCGTGAGACACTGCTCTCTTGTAAAATGGGATGGAGAGAGAATGAACGGCCTGGGAGAGGATCAGTGTGAGCTGTAGGGCCTCATAAAGCAGGAAACTGGGATGTCATCACCAAGGAGTGCACCACTCTCTTCCTAATCCTCCTCATTCACTATTCAAGTCACTGGATTGCTAGTGTGAAGCTCTCTTCATTCTGAAATCATCCCTTAGTTCTGAATGCTCCCTGTTTAAATGTTGATGTTAAAGAAGCAAAGATTTCACTAGTGTCTACCATATCAGCTACTGGGATATTTGGGGGGTAGAACGCAATAATTTTTTTGCATTAATTTTCTTAGCAGACTTTTGTTCAAGATAGATTGTCATTCTCTTCTTACATATATAATTTTCCCCATACAGCAAAGGGGTAAAAGTGACTTCATCGGCTAAAAGTACTGAATCCTGAATCCAGAAAAGATGAAATCTTTGAGCAGGATCTATGTCCTTCCTGAAGAGAATCAAAATAGAAAACACCAATTTCTCAAGCTCAGCATCTTTGTAGGGATCAAGAAAACTCTTTTTGGAAGCAGAACAGACAGAATCTAGAGGGATTAGTAAAGTAAATGGTACTATAAATAGGAATATGACAAATGATCATAGATAAAGGCAAATATTGTGTTGTCATTAAGAGAAAAGAGGAATTGTGACAGTGGAGTAGATTAGAGGAAGATTTTTGTAGAGCCTTTCATTTTCTAAGACACATCCAGTTATCATGTATTGTATCTCTACCATAAAAAGTTTGCTTTCTCTAGATGTTTATCATTTATTAATTTTTCTTTATGTATGTATTGAGCCAATATCTCTTTATGTAGACTAGGTTGACCTGAAACACACACTGAACTAATATTAAGGTGCTGGGATTAGAGGCATGAGCTATCCTATATGTAATTGCTATTTTAAATGTATATTTTTAATTTTTTTGATGAAATTATATTTTCAACATATCCCCCTTCTCTTTCCTCCCTCAAAGCCCTCCCAGACATCCTTCCTTGTTCTCCTTCTAATTCATGGACACTTTTTGTACTAAATGCTATTATACTCATGTACATATGTATGCAAATATATGTAAGTAAATTTATGTGTATATGGATAAACCTAAGTGTGTATATTGTGTATATGTATATATATATATATGTATACATTAATATATATGTATTTATAAATATAGCATGCTCAGGTTTATAAAGTTATTTGTATGATTGTTTTCATGGCTGAGTACTTGTTATCAATATTTAATGTCCTCTTTCCTGCATAGGGCTGATTCTTTTCCTCTCAGCATTGTGTAGATGTCTGTAGCTTTTTTTGTATAGGGTTGATGTTTCCTGAGCTCTCCCCATCCACTGTGGCAGGCCTATTCCTGTCATCCTTGTTCGGCTCTTGTTTAGGCAGTCATTTGGTGAGACTTTATGGGTGCAGTTTCTGACATTCATAAGAAATCCAATCTCATTAAAAACTACTTGATACAATTTTTAGGGTGTGTGTGTGTGTGTGTGTGTGTGTGTGTGTGTGTGTGCTTGAGTGCGTGCATGTGTGTGTGTGCTTGAGTGCGTGCATGTGTGTGTGTACGTTGCACATTTCTGTGTGTAGGACTTTGCCTGTGAGTGCCAGAACTCTGGCACTGGAATTCTAGGAGATTCCAGGCTGACATGTGGGTGCTGTGAGCTGACCTGGGAACTTTTGCTAGAACACTCAGAGCTCTTAACCACTGAGCCATCTGTCCTGACCTAGATGTTGTATTTTCAGATGCTCTAACACCAGCTTTAGCTTCTTACTGAAATTGACATTAATATACAAACTTAATTCATGAACTGATATTTATTCTTTTTTACTTGTTGACCAGAGTCAGGTATTTCTCTTTATAAAAGTTATGCCCACCTATTTTAAATTGATTACTGACTTGCAGAAGCTCATTTAACTTCCATATGATTTTAAGCAATACTTTCTGAAGACTGAACATGCCTTCATCACAGGAGTTTCTTTTCTTGCATCCTGTAGTCATTTATAAGTGTCAAAAGACATTTACATGCAAAAAGACTGATTTTGACCCCCATAATATTCAGTTCTTTAATTGACAATATTTTATTTTATTTGTTTAAAACTAGGTGAAGGCAGTTATTTGTGGTGATTAACATGTTAGATAATTTTGGCTTCAGTTTACCTGGGGCTGAGTTAAAGCATGAAAGTCTAACAGATGATGTGAATTTGAAATGAAAGTGGCTCCTTTTATGTTTTTAAATTTTACTATATTTTTAAAACAATCTTTTTATTTTGCATAACAATCCCAGTTCCCTTTCCTTTCCCTCCTGCCTTTCCTTCCACCTTTCTCCCATCCAACACCATATCTATTTCTCAGATAGAGTGAGGCCTTCCATGGGGAGTCAACAAAATCTGTCATATTGCTTGAGGCAGGAGCAATATCCTCCTCTATGTATCTAGGCTGAGAAAGTTTTTTTTCCCCATAAGGAATGGGCTCCAAAAGCCAGTTCATTCATTATGGATAAATACTGGTTCCACAGCCAGTGGCCCCACTGCCAGGCCACACAACTGTCACCCACATTCAGAGGGCCTACTTTGATCTGATGTAGGTTGGGCAACTATAAATCCAGAGTCAGTGAGCTCCCACTAGCACAGGTCAGCTGTTTCTGTGAGTTTCCCTATCATGGTCTTGATCCCTTTGCTCATACTATCTCTCCTCCCTCTCTACAACTGGACTCCAGGAGCTTGGCCCAGTGCTTAGCAATGGATATCTGCATCTGCTTTCATCAATTACTGGGTGGAGGTTCAATGATGACAATTAATGTAGTCATCAATCTGATTACAGGGTAAGACCAGGACAGTTAACTTCTCGACTATTGCTTAGATTCTAAGCTGGAATCTCCCTTGTGTATTCCTGGGAATTTTCCTAGGACCATGTTTCTTGCTAGCCCCATAATGGCTCCCTTTATAGAGATATCTCTTTCCTTGCTCTCCCTCTCTGTCCTTTCTACAACTCAAACTACTTCATTACCCCTAATGTTCTCTACCCACCTCCCCTTCACCCTTGCTCCCTACATCCTTCCACCCTCCACTCTCACCCTACTGGTATAGTTTTTTTTGGGGGGGGGCTCCATTGTCAAACAACTTAATTAGATGCAACAAATTTGTAGTAGAGCTGGTTTTACTTGGTGGGAAGATGACTAGTTGGGATTTTCTGTCTCCCATATTTGGTGATTCACCATTATTTGGTGATTCCATTTATATTTCTTTAATAAATGTATATTTTCAAGAAGCTACTACTATATTCAGTTTCCATATAGTTCTCAAATAATTCTTAGTTTATTCCACATACCACCTAAGGTATTGCCAAGGCCCTTTGTTTCTCTCTACAAACTGATGGTGCAGTCATATTCTGAAGAAAACACCTATGTAAATCACTGAACTTAATGAAGATAAACTGGCACATATCTGAAGACTTCATGTCTATTGACTGGTTCTTTTGGTACTAGAAGATAATATGCACACTATTAGAGTTGTAATCACAAAACCAATCTCGCAATCTATAGTTGTGACCTGATTACAAGATACACCAGTGAAATAGTGGCACAAAAATTATGTTTAATCAACCAGTATCTTACTGGCTTTAAGGCCCACTATATAAGGTGGAACCCTGGAATGATATTACTTGGATTACCTAGAATCAAAGACTACTTATGCCAGTAACTTAGCAGTAAACCAAATATTACTGTTGTTCTAAAGGGCTGATGCCTACAAATGACCCCAATAAAATGACCACTGTGACACTGCTATATTCATAGACCATTGTTTAAGTTGGTCATCATCAGCAAAGTTTCAGAGATTGCTAACTGAACTATGAGTAAAGAACAAAGTACCTTGGAACACCCCGTCCCAAATAGCATGTGACCAAATAATCCTACCCTTCAATACTCAGGGAATTCTTTGCAAGATTCAGTGGTAGTGCAAGACATCAAGGAAACAAGGCTTTCTAGATACAAGACTGATGGACATATGAATTCACAGAGAATGTAGCAGCACACATGCCTCTGCTTAGCCAGGGCTAAGAGTGAAGAAAACACAAAACCCCATTCCCAAATATTTTTTATAAAGGTTCTTTTCTATTTAAAGGAGGATATGATATATATGAATAATTTACATTCTATGGATCTTGATTTATTGAAGCAAATTTAAGATCAATCTTGTTATATGTATATTTCTGCCCTTGATTAAGGTATTGTTTGTATAGTTCATTTAAAAATGTAATATATAATTAAGAAATATGGGTTAATAGATAGTCATCTATAATAGTCAAGCTTGTAGTCATGTTAGATTTTTTAGATGTATAGAGGTATATTTCAGTTAGATAGGTATTCTTCCAATCTTTCATAGACCTTTAGAATATTGCATTTATATGTTTTAATAACTGGACAGTTGCATAAACTGGACATACAGGACTCACAGAGCAATAACTGCTGAACTTGTCTAAAGGTGAGACAATCCTTTGGGTTCCTGCTTCATGAAAGAGTCTACCAAATATTCTGCAGGACACAGAAGAAAATAACTGAAAACTGCAAATATAGGCAGAACTGTCTTTGAAATTTCCTGCTTCAACAGTACAGAAGAACTTTGGTGACTGTCCAGGCAGCAAGATGTCTTTGTCAATTCTAAAGTTTGGGAAGTTGTTTATAATGCACTTCCTGTTTACTTCAGTAATATTATATCCTTCTGGAGTCTTTGATGGAGTTGAAGAATAGATAAATAATTATAGTTGTAGTTTTCCTTAGTTATGATAAAATATAAGGTAAATACAAATATTGTAACTGTGATTCTTGCTTAATAACTGCTTCGTTATATGTAATTTTACTATGTTAAAATTAAAAACCTTCCTTTTTGTTTAAAAAGAAAAGGGGAAATGGTATAGGAGTTCCTTCTGTTTGTGTGTTGCTTTCATTGATTATTGAATAAAGAAACTGCCTTGGCCTAGTTGATTGGGCGGAACATAGGTAGGCAGAGAAAACAGAACTGAATGCTGGGAGGAGGGAGAGCAGAGTCAGAGAAGCCATGGATCTCTCTGCCAGAGAAGTACACTGGTAAGAATCTCTGCTAAGCCACTGCCATGTGGTGATACTCAGATTAATGGAGATGGGTTAAACTAATATGTAAGAGTTAGCCAATAAGAAGTTAGAGCTAGGGACTGAATAAGCATGGAATAAAACCGGACTCTCTGAACATGGCAGACAATGAAGGCTGATGAGAAGCCAAGGACAATGGCACTAGGTTTCAATCCTACTGCATGAACTGTCTTTGTGGGAGCCTAGTCTGTCTGGATGCTCACATTCCTGGACCTGGATGGAGAGGGAGGACCTTGGACTTCTCACAGGGCAGGGAATCTGGACTGCTCATCAGGCTCGAGAGGGAGGGGGAATAAAGTGGGGGGAGGGGGAGAGGAAGAGAGGGAGAGAGGAGTGGGGGGAGGGGGAGAGGAGTGGAAGGATGGGGAGGGAAATGGGAGGTGGGAAGGAGGCGGAAATTTTTTCAACAACAAAAAAACAATAAATAAAACATTTAAAAAAAAGAAGTTAGAGCTAATGGCCAAGCAGTGTTTTAATTAACACAGTTTCTGTGTGGTTATTTCAGGTGTAAGTTAGTGGCGTGGCTGGGACAAACAAGGGGCCCTGCTCATCCTACAACTCATTTTCTAGTTTACCTTGCAAAGTTGCTTCTCTGACCTTTGCTAAGAACTTTGTTTTCTAATACAAAATGAACAAACCTACATGAGTAAGATGTGAACTGCTGAGTATCGTTCCTCAGACTCTACCAAGCAGAAGATGTGGTGTCCTTCAGATTCTATCGGATAAAAGATTTTGTTCCTAAAATTTAGCAGATTTATTAGGATATATTAATTGTGAAAATAAGCGCATTTTGTTATTTGATTAAATTTTTTCTTAGATTTTTTACATCTACTCTAATTATATCCATACTTACTTTTCCTCCCTCTTTTCCAGAACTCCATTAAAAAATAGTATAAGGGAGCTTGTGAATCATACAAAATGTTTTTGTAGCAGTGAGAGCTGAAAAAACAGCTCAAGAAGGAGGAATTGCTTCCCTCTCTCCTACCAAACCAATACATTCCCTACTGACACACACAAAAAACTCCACATATGTCTGTAAGGTTTACATTGAAGGAAAATGCTAGTATGTACATATAAAGGGTTCCAGGAAGATGAACCAGAAACTGAAGGGCAATTGCATCTTCCAACAAGAGCATAGAAATGGAGATAGAAGTGTTGTTTAACAAAAATACTGCCCAGCACACTTCCTTACTGCCCACTGCCCATGGATCTTATTTTCTCTCCTCCCAACCTTTTCCTGTACATGAATTTCTGAAATAATATGTTTAATGTCATAAATAATATCCTCCAGCATTGTCTTTGGTTGCAGATCCACAAATAAATTTGCTTCAATCCCTAACAACTATGTCTCCATAATGATGACTCTGAATAGGAATGTCATGGATTTAAATTCCATAACACTGTTTTGCCATATATTTTCCACCTTCCCCATAAGGACCTAAGAAACAGTTATGATCAGGTCTGGCTCTGCCTTTTCATCTCTGAGACATAAAGCCTTCCCTTTGCTTCTATCATCCATCAGGCTGGATTTTATAAAGTGGTGGAAAACTAAATTCCAGAAGAAAATAGTGAATTGTGGATGGAAACACACTCAGTGTACATAACATGCTTTTCTAGAAATGTCCTCATGTAACACAGGACTAAGTAAAGTGAAAAGAAATCATGAATATTTGAGTAAAGTGAAAAGAGACTAGGAATATTTAATAGGTAAGAAAAATAGCAGTAGTCACTTTCTTAAAAAAGTAAAAAATATTGAAATTTGAAAAGGACATATTTGATTTTTTAAAAATGAAAACAGCAGTGTTTATGATTATGAAGAAAGCTACACTAAGTGATATGGTCTGCATAATCCTCTTCATGATTTTGGACTCTCATTCTGCCATGTTTCTTTGAGGCTGATATAATGCACTGATCATGGTTCCACCAAGGGATACTGAACACATTCTCTTTACAAAATGGACATTTCTGAAGCATTTCATGGAGGCTGTCTTCCACTGTGCTTGCCTGTGCAGACTGAGCATATTTATTTTCTGTTCAGCTGCAGTTTCTCCACTATAGTTGTTTTCAGAATAAAGAATAAATGTGAAATAAAGGTACAATTCATGTGAAGGCAGGTCATGACTATCTCTCTTGAAGGTATCACAGGAATGGAATGAATGCATTGATATCTTTACAATTTTTCTTCCAGAGATAACATTTGAAGAGTGGAGAGGGATTCTGGTAAGACTTAATTAGATATACTTCATCTCAATAGTCTTCAAATTTCCTGATCTACATGTAGAATGATCCCTTTTCTAGAAAATGTTATTTTATAGAGATACTACTAATTAAAATCTATAAGTTCCAGAGTTTATTGATATACCTTTATTTTCATTGGAATTGTCCTAGGTTTAAAAAATAAGATTAACCTGTCGCTACTCCTCTTCCTTTTGGAAGTTACATTAGCCTGTTAACAAATGGCAACTTAATTTCATTAATAAATGGTTTTGCAACACAGACAGTTACCCCAGTCCCTATTGAGAAAGGGTTCTGATATGTAGAACTATTTGATAACTCCATAGGAATGTCCTGTGTTATGTTTTGCAAGAGCAACAGTAACAATGTAAAAACCTTCTAGCCTGCAGCAGGTGTGACATGACTGCAGCCTCTGTCTTTAAATCCTCCACCCTCCCTTATCTTTCCTAGAAAGGAGCCTATTCTGCAGAACTCAGTGTATTCTTAATTCATTTAATAAAGGTTGGTGATTTGTAACTTTCCTATATGAACTATTTCAGAAGAAAAAATAATAGAGTATGGCTAAATAAAATATATACAAGTGATTGCTTTACCAAAAGAAGTAGTTCTAGACTTTATAAAAATGCCCTTCAGAATGAAGGGGAGATGTGTCACTATTCTGTTACAGTATATTTGCACAATATATTCATTGATATATCACCGTTTATGTGTTCCATCTAGTTTTAAGTAATATTATTTTTGGAGAATTGAAGAATTTTGAAGTATTTTGGATGGGTGGAGAGAAGGTTCAGTGGTTAATAGCACATACAGATCATAAAGTAGATTCAAGTTCATCCCTTGCACTTATGTAGGGTGACTTAATTTCAGCACTGGGGAATCCAATAGCACTGGACTGTGTCTATGTGTGTGTTGGGGGGGGCGGTTGGCTTATCTCTGGGGAATCCAACTGCAGTGGACACTGTGTTTGTGTGTTTGGGTCTGTGTGGAGGGGCCTTTTCACATGCACCTATAAATTATATCAAAAATAAATTTAAAAAAGCCCCCCAAAAATCTAAAACTCATTTTCTTCAGTAGTCAATAATTGGGAAATGGAATCTTATACTAAAGATACTGGAATTAAGTATCCACAGTCCAGTAGGGGGCACTGTGTACTTTTCAGAAACTGGTAAGTACTGAAACTAACTACTAACTCAAACTAAATCTCTGGGGACGTATATGATTTTCTTTGGGTTCATCTAGGATCATGAACTATAGACTCAATGTCCTTTGTTTATAGCTAGTATCCACTTTTGAGTGAGTGCATATCATATTCATTTTTGGGGGTATGGGTTGCCCAATCAGGATAGTGTTTTCTAATTCCATCAATTTGCATGCAAAATTCAAGATGTCATTTCTTTTTACCACTGAGCAGTACTCTAATGTGTAAATGTGCCACACTTTCTCTATCCATTCTTCAGTTGAGGGGCATCTAGGTTGTTTCCAGATTATGGCTATTACAAATAATGCCACAATGAGCATAGCTAAACAAATGCTTTTGTAGTATGATTGAGCATCTTTTAGATATATTCCCAAAAGTGATATTGCTGGATCCTGAGGTAAGTTGATTCCCAATTTTCTGAGAAACCACAATACTGATTTCCAAAGTTGTTGTACAAGTTTGCATTTACACCAGCAATGGATGAATGATCCCCTTACTCCACATCCTTGCCCGCATAAGCTATCATTAGTGTTTTTCATCTTAGCCATTTTGAAAGGTGTAAGATGGTATCTCGGAGATATTTTGACTTCATTTCCCTGATTGCTAGGGAAATTGAAGTATCTTTAGGCTGTTCTGTTGAGAATTCTCTGTTCAGTTCAGTACCCCATTTTTAATTGGATTATTAGAATTTTAATGTCTAGTTTCTTGAGTTCTTTACATATTTTGGCAATCATTCCTTCATCTGATATGGAGTTGGTGAAGAACTTTTCTCATTCAGTAGGCAGCCTTTCTGTTTTATTGACTGGGTCCTTTGCTTTACTGAAGCTTCTCAGTTTCAGGAGGTCCCATTTATTTATTGTTGCTCTTAGTGTCTGTGCTACAGGGGTTATATTTAGGAAGTGGTCTCTCATGCCTATGCATTGAAGACTACTTTCAACTTTCTCTTCATTTAGGTACAGTGTGGCTGAATTTATATTGAGGTCTTTAATCCATGTGGATTTGAGTTTTGCTTGTGGCTGTAGAGATCAGTCTATTTTCATTCTTCTACATGTTGACATCCACTTATGCCAGCATCATTTGTTGAAGATGCATATATGGACCCACCCACAGGTTGGAGACAGACAGAGTTACATGACAGGATTGAGAGCATGGAAGTGGGGAGTGTAGAGGGAGAGGGAAAAAGAGGAGGGGAAAAGGGGAAGGTTGAGGAGAACTTGAGGGAATGGGATGATCAACATGGACATGGGACAGATATGAGTGCAAAGAGAGAGATATCTTGATTGGGAGAGCCATTATGGGGTTGGCAAGAAGCCTGGCTCTAGAGAAATTCCCGGAAATTCACAGGGATGGTCCCAGCTAAGACCCTAGGCAATGGTGGAGAGGGTGCCCAAACTGGCATTGCCCTATATTCAGATTGATGATTATATTAAATATCACAATAGAACCTTCATTCAACTACAGATGGAAACAGAGGCAGAATCCCATATCAGAGCACTGTACTGAGCTCCCAAGATCCAGTTGAAGAGTAGAAGGAGTGAGAATATGAGCAAAGAGGTCAAGACCCTTAAGGGATTGATCCACTGAAGCAGTTTACCTGAGCTAATGGGAGCTCACCAACTCCAGAGGGACTTGGAAAAAAAACAAGCATAGGACCAAGCTAGTCCCTCTGAATATGGTTGACAGGTGTATGTCTGGGGCAGAGCCCACTTGAAATAGTGCTGCTATCAATAAGCCATGCTTAGCTTTTATTATTTTTTTTACAATTATTTCCTAAGCTCTTTCTGGATTTATGTGGATGTAGTTGTCCATGTGGGTGCCATTTGTTGACTGAGGTTTTCTGTCTTGCCCAGTTTCCACAGTCATTAAGTCCCAAGGAAATCACACAGAGTTCTACATTAGTTATAAACTGATTGGCCTAGTAGCTCAGGCTTCTTATTAACTCTTACAATTTCTACTAGCCCATTATATTTACCTGTGTTAGCCATGTAGCTCCGTACCTTATTCAGTGGGGCAATAACATCTTGCTTCTTCTGTGGTCAGGTCAGACCTGGGGAGGAATGTGCTTCCTTCTTCTGCAATTCTCCTGTTCTCCTTGACCCACCTCTACTTTCTGTCAGGTTGTCCCACCTATACTTCCTGTTTGGCTACTGACCAATTAGTGTTTATTTAAAATATAATTGACAGAATACAGGCCACTATTCCACACCACCTTAAGAAAGTTAATCTTGTCATAAAAAGTCCAGATTGGAAGTCAGGAAATTCTTTTGATATACAATATAGTAGGAAACAATAAATAGAAGAAAAAGAAAAAGTTCATAACCTAAAACAAAATAGTTTGTAGCCTGTGTTAATTCAATACTTATTAAAACCCAAGATGTACATGGATCCTATGTGTCTCTAGGTCTGAATTGGGGTCTAGCATCCTTTACTTGTGAAGTCCTCTTTCCCAAGTAACTCACATCAATACTTAAATGTCAATAATATCAAAGAAGTACCTAATATAAATTCAAAATCACAGGACAGAAGAAAAGAGTCACAATTTAGTCATGAAAGAATCATGAGATTTTTAAATTATCTCTCTATTTATTTAGTTACATATTTTTGATTGACTGTGTGTGTGTGTGTGTGTGTGTGTGTGTGCGTGCATGTGTGCAAATACCACAGTGTGAGTGTGACAGCTACAGGAGAACTTTTGTAAGTTGACTCATTCCTTCCACAATGGTAGTTTCAGGATCAACTCCCATTGTGAGGCTTGACAAGTACTCTCTCATACTGAGCCATGTAGGCAAAGACTGATTGTTCATTCCTAGCCATGCCTACCAAAAATATTCCACAGAAACTTTATTAATTTAACACTGCTCTGTCAATAGCTTAAGCATATTTTTTTAGCTAACTCTTACATTAAATTAACCCATTTCTATTATTCTTTGTATCACTATAAGGATCATGGTTTACTAGTAAGGTTCTGAAGTGTCTGTCTCCTTGTCAGCTACATGGCATCTCTCTAACTCTGCCTTCTTTTCTCCTCTATCTCTGCTTAGAATTCCATTCTTGCTCTCTTTTGCCCTTCATAGTCCCAAGAAGCTTCTTTATTCATTACCCAATAAAAGCAGCACATATACAGAAAGACTCTCCACACCATTAAAAGCAACACATTTACAGAAGGACTTGCCACACCAGAACCTTCTTGCTATTTAAAAAATTCTGAGTAGGGTACAATGTATAGAGTTCTGCACATGCATTCAACCAGAACCCTAGCTTCTCCTTTTCTTTCACCTTCCCTTCCTTCTTTCCTCCCTTCCTTTCTTTCTTTCTTTCTTTCCTTCGTCCTTCCTTCCTTTCCTTCCTTTCTATTTTTCTATTTCTTTTTGTTGTTTTTGTCAATTAATATTTTGTTTTCATATTCTCTTTTAATTTTTTTGCATATAATATATTTTGATCATGTACTTTTCCTTCCTCCAGCTTTTCCCAGATTCTTCCAGCTCTCTACAAATCCAACTTCATGTTCTTTCTCAAACAACCAAAACAAAAAGCTCACAGGAAAAAGCCCAACAGCAACAGAAAAAACAAAAGCAAAATGGAAAGGTAAAATGGGGAAATCAATCAGACTAAATAAAACAAAAAGTGTATACACACACACATAAAAAAAGAGTTTGTTTAACATTGACTAATTACCCCTTACTATGCAGCCTGCCCTGGAATGTGTTTGATATCTCATTGACACTCCATTGTAGATAACTGAATTTCTATTTTCCATATTATCTATTACAAATAAATTCTAGCTAAGGTTGTGACTATTTTACTGTTCTATTTCTTGGTGCTGGCATTTTGTCTGATTTGAACCTGTGCTGGTCTTACAAGTTGCTTTCATAGTTTTTATGACTCCACATGTGAATCAGTCCTGTTGTGTCTGAAAGATGCTGTTTTTTTTTTTTGTCATCCATCATATCTGGATCTTAAGCTATTTCCACCCACCTCCTCTTTTGCATATTCCCTGAGCCTGGTGGATTGGTGGTTTGACAAAGTCAACCTGAGTAAATAGTTCTTTTAACCATGAGTAAGTTAAAACATAACTGAGCTAACACACATAGTCCTGACATTCCTCTTACTTCTGCCCAACATCCGCAACTAATTTTTCTCTCCTGATTCATTAATTCTTTCCTCCAACTTAGAGCTGTTACTTTTTGTGAACATCTATCCTTCCAAAGATCTGTCAGTTAAATAAAATATTTTTGTATCACTTAAGTAGTAGGCAGGTTTCAATGAGTGTTTTTTTTTAAAAAAAAAAAACATTACACCCAGTCACTCTTTATTAATACTGTATAATTCTTACTTAAGAACAAATACAGGCCCATGCCTTTCTTCTTCCAACTTTTTTCTTTATAATTCTGTTTAGTATTGCCATGTGATTTTTAAAAAAAATTATATATAATGCACCAAGAGAGTCATGTAGTATAATATTTATTATCCTAAGTACTAATATTCATCATTGTGTCTCAATGGGTCAGTCTTCTGAGGAACAAAGTAGAGAGAATAAGTCTAGTTTCTTGAGCATTCTGAGAAGGGGCTCATGGAGTAAATTTCTCTGTTTTCAGCTTAAGTAGGAAAAGACCCCGAATAAAGTTATCCTGATAAATTAAAGTCTACAACCTTGGTTCTCAAATTTTCTAATGCTCTGACTCCTTAATACAGTTTCTAATTTGGTGATGACTCCAAACATAAATTTTTTCATTGCTATTTCATAACTGTAATTTTTCTACTAATATTTATCATAATACAGTATTTAATCAACAGCACACCTGATATATAACATCTGTCTTGTGGGGATAATAACACATAGGGTAAGAACACTGGTCTACAGAATGCTCCCACTAGAGAGAAGATTTAAAAGAGGATGTAAAAGTCAGCCTCAGAGGAGGTAACTCCTTCTGGCCTAAATCAGAAAGTGCTTAATAGAAAAAGCCTTGAGAAACTATGGTGTTCACAGACATGAGACTTAAACCTGCCCAGTGGGGGTTTATAGGTTTCACTGAAGGATCTGGAGATTCTAAGCTGAGATACGAACATTTATCTTTTTGTGACTCTTTATGATTCAATAGGCCCTCCAGCTGGGCTACTGTGATCTCTTGGGCAAACTCAAGAAGGAAGTGACACCCAGACTTTTGATGGCACAAGCACTATTAAGGAATTTACTTGACCAGGACAAATTTGCATATTTGCATGAAGGGCCCTGTCAGTTCTTTGAGAAATGTTGAAGGATAAGAAAGACCCACACCATGTCTGTCTCAGCAGAGCTCAGTGGTGTGTACACCATGGCCTGGATTCTTCTCCTCTTCTTCTTCCCTCATTGTACAGGTCAGGAGAATCATCTGCACCCTGATGTCAGTTGCGGGCAACCAATTGAAAACAAGGGTCATTCTCCCTACTTCTTTCACCCCAGGAAGTAATGTGTTTCTCTCTTTCCAGAGTCTTTCTCCCTACCTGTGCTGACTCAGTCACCCACAGCCTCAGCCTTCTTGGGAGCCTCAGTCAAAATCACCTGCACCTTGAGTAGTGAGCACAGCACCTACACCATTTATTGGTACCAGCAACAGCCAGAAAAGGCTCCTAAGTATCTGATGTATCTTAGGAGTAATGGAAATCATGACAAGGGAGATGGAATCCCTGATCGCTTCTCTGGCTCAAGCTCTGAGGCTCATCGCTACTTAAGTATCTCGAACATTCAACCTGAAGATGAAGCTGACTATTACTGTGGTGCAGGTGATAGTACTTGGTATACACAGTGAACCATATAAATGAGGAAGTGGTACAGGAACTATTTTCCTCTTTTGCTAGCAAAACTAGGCTATGGTTTCAAAAAGGATCTTATGAAGTTCTTACTTAGCACACTCCTTAAATATTTTCCTCTTAGTACTCAAGGGGGATAGATCATAGTTCTAGCTTTTGAGCTCCTTGTGAAAGAGAATAAAGGAAAGGATTATAATGAAGCACTGTCACTGCTCTGTAAAATTAATGACTATGAAAATCAAATCTTATGTGAACAGAGGTGAGGAAGTGAGAACATTATATTTTAAAGTTAGAGAATTGGGTTTAAGGCTCTAGCTGTTACTCACCAATGTTCACAGTAATTTCTATTTGTTGTAAGATGGCTCTCTTCTCACATGCTCTAAGTGTTTTATCTCCAGAAAATTCCTGATGAGTAAAGTGTAAGAACATTTATTAGGAATGTGGTAGGGCCCCCTAGACTCATGACAAAATAATATATCCAGTCACAATGGCTGAGCATTGTCCTTAAATGGACACGAACTTTTCCATATTGCTCCTGACACTCCTTTTTACTAATTAAGCCTTTCCAGATCTGTTTATTCTGTGCCAAAATTCTTACATGTGGCTTTTCTGTATCATCATTAAGGCCTTCCTTTGTCCACACTAAGTCCACCTTTAAAATATTACATTATACTTAAAATAACCATTGATATTACATGACAACATGCAGAGAAGACAAAAGCAAAACACCAAACAAATTCCAACAAAATTATTATACAGGGATTATATTTTGAGACTATGAGGGTATCATCTTTTGTATAGGATTTCAGTGGCAAGGCCAGAATTGTACTTGGTTTCCTGGAGAAATATCTGGAACCCAACTTGTTGAACAGACGAGGCTGAGTGCTTTCAGTGCAGTATGGCTTTAGACCTTTTTGAGCAGAATCCTTCGTGAGGCCCTATGCCAGAAGGTTCTGTTAGATCACAAATATGAAACAATCCTGCTTGAAAATAGGAGATTAAAATGGGATTTCCAATCTTTCTCAGGCCTTACTTAGAATTGCATAACTTTTTCTCTGCTTTTGGTCATTTATTTACATGGTGACCAAAGCCCAAAGTCTGCCTTTTTCTAGTACTTTGTGTTTCTTCACTATTCCCCTAAAGCTCACCTCCCTATTAAATGACTGTCCACTGTATTAGTTACTTTTCTATCACTTTGATAAAACTACATGAAAAGGGAACTCATAGAAGGAAGAGTTCATAAGGAGATTATGATTTTGGGGGAATAAGGAATTCACAGACAGGGAACAAATCTGTCCTACAGAAATCATTATGTGATAGTGTAAGTCACTTGTATTAACCCTCTTTTTATAGGTTGATATGTTGTTGCTTCAGTCTCAAAGAACTAACCAACTAGGCAATAATTTGTAAAGTATTTCTGAATTTGTGCACATTTCTTTAATCTTCACTGGCATTTTATTCATAAAAATATTGATACATTGGCTCATATTTCTTGCTTTTTGACTGCAACTAAACTCTAATGTTAAACAATTTTAGTCTTAAATCATAAATGTCTTTCTCCTCTTTCAATATTTTAAAACTGTAAGCAAAGACAGAGTAGTGCCTCTTCTAGAAGACTCCTTTTCTTCAATGGCATCCACCTGTGAATGTGTGGTCACACAAGTACCACCTTGTTTTTAGAAACTCAATTTTGAACCCTCAGAGAACTGAGCAACTTGCCTGTCATTTTTAGTGGGAAACCTTAAGAAAATTAATCCTGTCATATAAAGCAGAGGCGGGAAGTAAGGAAATTCTTTTGTTATATATGTAGTAGGAAACAAATAGAAGAAAAAGGAAAGTTCATAACCTGAAACACAATAGTTTGTATCCTGTGTTAATTCAATACTTATAAAAACTCAAGACATAAATAGATCCTGTGTATCTATAGGTCTGATTTCGGGTCTACCATTCTTTACTTGTGAACTACTCTTTCCCAAATAACTCACACTAACATTTAAATATCATTAATATCAATGAAGTGCCTAATATGAAATCAGCCACGGGTGGGCTGAAAAGAGTAATGAAGTAGTCATGAAAGAAACCTAGGATTTTAAAATATCTATTTAGTTAGTTACATATTTATTTAATTGTTGCGGGAGGTCCTCCCACTCCTCCAGCCTATCGCCGCTGAGATACCAGCCCCTTGGGGCGTGGTCTCTCTCCCTTTAAAAAAGCGGCCACTTCCCTCTCCTCTCTCTCTTCACTTCCTGCTCCGCTGGCGACTAGACTCCTGGTCGCGTAGAGGGCTGTTGCCTGGGACAGTGATCTGTAAGTTTTTCCCCTTTAAATAAATATCACCCTATTAATCATAATCCCAACTTGGTGTGGCATTGTTTGTGACTTACGCCTTCATTTGGCACCCAACGTTTGGTTTTAGAACCTCTCCCGGCTCGCAGCCGCGAGTTCGGCTTGGCAGCCGGAAGTTCGGCTTGGCGGCCGCAAGTTCGGCTTGGCGGGAGCCCTTGCTTCCTCAGCCGCTGCCTGTGCCTTGCAGCGGCGGCCTTGGCCTCCCGTGGTTTGCTCTTTTCTGAATTGTTTTTAAATCTCTCTTGTAAGCACAGCTCTTAAAGTGGCGCGAACCAGAGCACGCGGTTGCTGAAAGCTGCAACCCCTCAGGGTGACTCTGTCACGTGGAGGCATAAGCAGCTTCCAGATTGCTCTTCTCTACCCCTGGATTCTGGGTTTCTGGTTCCGTCTCTGGAATTGATTTAATTACATTTACTTTGTTGAGAAACTTGCGTTTTCCAGTTTTTAACATCTACTAAGGCACTGAAACAGGACCATGTTTTCATCGCGATTCTGCAACAGCGCCACCTGCTGGACAATAGGTAATATGGCAATTTTCGTTTCTAACGCAAATTTTACTGCTTTGTTTTCACTAATACAATGGATTAGTAATTTTATATTTACTAATACAATGGATTACATCATACAAGGTTTATATGAGTATGGGAATACCTTAATTTGCTTGTTACTAGGCTTCAGTTTTCTTTTCCATATTCTATCATTAAGGAAGAATATGGCACTCCTAAGAATGATTGAATCTTTACATACTAATAATGAACAGAAAAATATGGCACTCCTAAGAATGATAGAATCTTTACAAACTAATAATGAACAGAAGAATATGGCACTCCTAAGAATGATAGAATCTTTACGAACTAATAATGAACAACTAATTGACAGGATTAAAATTATTGAAAATCAGAAGTTATCTGAACAAGTGGATACTATGACAGACAAAATTGATTCCATATCCAAGGGTATTAGAAAGTTACCTGAAAGGGTTCAGGCTGTTGAATTTGACCTTCAGAGTTTATCACAAAGTTTTGATAAGGTAACAGACAGAATGTACCTCCAAGATGGGAATCTACATGATATACAAGAAAAGTTTAAGGAGGACATGTTATCTTTGAAGGAAAAAATTAAAGCTTTGGAATCACAGGTGCAGAATGGGGACCAAAAAATTGATACCTCAGTGAAATCACTGGAAATATATACAGGTCAGGAGATTCAGGATTTAAGAGAGACAATGATAAAAAGGTTTGAAAAGATTGGAGAAATTATTGCAGCTGGTGAACAGAGTAAGGAGGCACAAGGACAGGATACAATGCCTCCACCAGCTATTAGAACTGGCTTACCCAGGGTTCTAGCGACATACCCTGTACTTAATTCTGACAAAGCGTCAACTTCTAAAGGCTCAAAGGGAGTCAGAGAAGCTAGATGGACACCAATAGCAATGAATGATCTGAAAGAAATTAAGCAAGCTGTTGTTAATTTTGGCTTGCACAATGCATATGTAAAGGAAATGATAAAGACTTGGGCTTCTAATGCTAGAGCTATCCCCCATGATTTCCATCAGTTAGTGTCTGCAGTTTTAGATAAGGGACCTTCCTTGATGTTTGGAATTTATTTCAGAGAAGAATCCAAACATATGGAACAGCAAGGAAGAGCAAAAGGTATTGAGGTTTCCCAAGATCAAATTCTTGGTGCAGGAGAATATGCTGATCCACAGGTCCAAGCTCTTTATGACAATGAAGTACTGTGTCTATGTCACCAAGCAGCTTTAAATGCTTTGAATAGGATACAAGATCCAGCAAAAAGGGTTGAATCATATACCAGAATTAGGCAGGGACAGAGAGAACCCTTTATTGACTTTTTGCAAAGATTGATTAAGGCTCTGGACATAGGGGTAACAGACCCAGAATCTAGACGAATACTTCTTGAATCTCTAGCTTTTGAGAATGCAAACATAGAATGCAAAAAGATAATTGGGCCTTTAAAGTCTAGATCAGCACCTATGGATGAATGGATTCAGCATACGATGAATGTTGAGACGTTTAGCTATAACGATGAATCTTGGGTAGGAGAAGTGATTTCCAAAGCAATGAGGAGACATCAAACTGCCAGGTGTTTTAATTGTGGTAAATTAGGACATTTACAAAGGGATTGCAGGCAAAGAATTTCTAGGAATAATATCTCTTCTGGGAATGACAAAAATAGGAGACCTCGGCCTTCAGGTATATGTAGGAGATGTGGTAAAGGCAGGCATTGGTCCAACGAATGTAGGTCAACAACAGATAGACGGGGCAATCCGATATCATCGGGAAACTCCATGGGGGGCCTCTCGCAGGCCCCCAAGCCAACAGTGGCCCAGTCATTCCCAGTCACAGTGGAGAACGTGCCTCACCAAGAAAATTAAAAGCTCCAATTTCTGCTGTAAAAAGTAATGCTGGTCTAAATGATGAATTACGTGTGGAGGATGAGTCAAAAAACCCAGTAGGACAGAGTAAACGTATATTTTGGCAGACTTCTATTAATGATCAAAGACCAAAGCTAAGAGTCTGTATAAATGGCACTTTTATTGAAGGCTTATTAGACACAGGTGCGGATGTAAGTATCATTACCCCAGAATCTTGGCATCCGAATTGGCCTCTTCAAGAGGTAGATGTTCAGTTCCTAGGAATTGGAACCCTATCTCGTGTAAAACAAAGCACAAGATGGGTTGAATGCATAGGGCCCGAAGGGCAAATAGGAAGACTAAGGCCATATATAGCCAATATTGCCATAAATTTATGGGGCCGTGACCTGCTACAGCAATGGAATACCCAGATTAACATTCCTGTATTTCCAGGAATTCATAATTCGGGGAAGGATATGATGAGATATTATGGAAAAAGGTCACCAGCCATTCAGGCTGTACAAGAACATACAGCAAATACCAAACCTTTAGAGGTACCAACAGCCCTACCTTTAAAATGGCTAACTGAGAAGCCGATATGGATCAAACAGTGGCCTCTAGCTGAAGATAAACTACAGGCATTGGAACAGCTGGTGCAAGAGCAACTAGATGCTCACCATATTGAAGAATCAACCAGCCCTTGGAATTCTCCTGTGTTTGTTGTAAAAAAGAAATCTGGTAAATGGAGAATGGTGACAGATCTAAGAGCTGTCAACAAAGTAATTCAACCTATGGGCCCACTACAGTCTGAAATTCCTTTGCCTTCTCTGTTACCAAAAGGATGGCCTCTTATAGTTATTGATTTGAAAGATTGTTTTTTCACTATACCGTTACAAGAAAAGGATAGAGAAAAATTTGCCTTCACAGTGCCTACTTATAATAATTCTCAGCCTAATAAGAGATATCAGTGGACTGTCCTCCCACAGGGTATGCTCAATAGTCCTACATTGTGCCAATATTTTGTAAGTAAGCCATTGGAAATAATTCGTAAACAATTCCCCAAGTCCATCATTTATCATTACATGGATAACATCTTGTTATCTGATTCAAATAAAGATACTTTAGAAAGGATGTTTGAAGAAGTAAAGAAAGTCTTGCCTAGGTGGGGATTACAAATTGCCCCTGAAAAGATTCAAAGAGGAAATTCTATTAATTACCTAGGTTACAGAATAGGGTTAGAGAAAATTAAAACGCAAAAGGCACAAATTAGGAGAGACCGCTTAAAGACTCTTAATGACTTCCAAAGATTGTTAGGAGACATTTCCAGTCTACGACCAGCTGTTGGGATAACACCTGATCTAGTAGTTCATTTAAACAAAACCTTAGATGGTGATAAAGATTTGAATAGTCCAAGAGAACTGACAGCTGAAGCAGAAAAGGAACTGACAATGATTGAGGAAAAATTACAGGAGGCACATATGGATAGGGTGAACCCAAATCTTAGCTGCATCCTAGTCATATTGCCTTCCAGAATTTCTCCTACAGGGATTCTAATGCAGAGGGAAGATATTATTTTAGAGTGGATGTTTATACCTAATAAACCAAGTAAAAAATTAAAAACTTATGTGGAAAAAGTCTCTGAATTAATTATAAAAGGTAAGCTGAGACTTCGTCAACTAGCAGGTATAGACCCAGCAGAAATTATAGTGCCTTTTACTAATGAAGAAATAAAAAAGTTATGGGAAGACAATGAACCGTGGCAAAGAGCTTGTGCTAATTTTTTGGGAGAAATTAATAGCAACTATCCCAAAAGTGGTAGACTTAACCTCATAAAAAGAACTTCTTGGATTCTTCCTAGAATTGTACGTGATGCTCCAATAACTGGAGCCCGTACTTTCTATACTGATGCAAATAAATCAGGGAAAGCAGGTTACAAGTCAGATGAATTGAGTAAGGTGGAACAAAGCCCTTATAATTCTGTCCAGAAGGCAGAATTATATGCCATTCTTATGGTGCTAAGGGATTTTAAAGAACCTCTTAATATAGTTACAGATTCACAATATGCAGAAAGAGTTATCTTGCATATTGAGACAGCTGAATTTATACCAGATGACACAGAGTTGACTTCCTTGTTTATCCAGGTACAAGACATAATCAGGAACAGGCTTTGTCCAATGTACATAACACACATCAGATCCCATACAGGTCTGCCTGGTCCTCTAGCCCAAGGCAATGCTGAGATTGATCAATTATTGATTGGAAGTGTGTTGCAGGCCTCAGAATTTCATAAGAAGCATCATGTCAATAGTAAAGGCCTAAAGAAAGAATTTTCCATTACTTGGCAACAAGCTAAGGACATTATAAAGAGATGTCCTACTTGTTCTTTCTATAATCAAACACCGTTGCCTGCAGGGAGTAACCCAAAGGGTACTAAGAGAAATGAAATCTGGCAGATGGATGTGTTCCACTTTATGGAATTTGGTAAATTAAAATATGTACACCATACCATAGACACGTATTCAGGTTTTCAATGGGCTACTGCCCTGAGCTCAGAAAAGGCTGATTCAGTAATCACACATTTATTGGAAGTTATGGCCATCATGGGTATACCTGCACAAATAAAGACAGATAATGGTCCAGCATATGTATCTAAGAAAATGAAACGCTTTTTTGATTATTATAATATAAAACACATTACAGGTATACCAAATAATCCTACAGGTCAGGCAGTTATAGAAAGATCAAATCGTACTATAAAGGATATGCTGAACAAACAGAAAGGGACCGAAAATACCCCCAGAAATAGATTACATAATGCTTTATTAACCTTGAATTTTCTTAACGCTAATGAGAAAGGAACGACAGCAGCAGAGAGACATTGGATAATGGAAAAGTCTGCTGAACTAAATCAACCGATTTATTTCAAAGATGTGCTGACCTCTCAATGGAAGCCAGGAGATGTGCTACGTTGGGGAAGGGGTTTTGCTCTTGTTTCCACAGGAGAAGAAAAATTGTGGATACCATCAAAATTAATAAAGTTTCGATTTGAAGAGGAGAAACCTCTTGGAAAGGAGAAATGACAACTCATCCACAATGATGATATTCATACAGGTGGTAAGAAAAACATATAGAATGGGGGCAGGGTTCTGTTCTTATCTCCACAGGAAAACACTCATCTTTGAAAAATTCAAGGGACCCTGGATATTTGGATACTGACAGATGGAAAAATACCTACCCAATAGGAAATATCAAGAAAACTGAAAGGGTTGTGTAAGTAATATTAAACCATATTTCTAAATTTATAAAGCTGGTTTTGAAGTTGGACTCTGGCTCAGTCCTTCTTCAATTCCAAGCCTGTTAGTAAGAGAAAAACCCAGAGTTTCTGGAGTTTCTGTCTCATGTCAAGAGCCATGATATGGGACAGAAAGAAATATGAGTTTAGAAAACATCCTTGCTTTTCTTCATATCTATCATACTTTTCATTGAATATATATATCATGCCTTTTATTGAATATATATGTATGTATATATATATATATGTCTATATGATTAATGTTTAAGTTTTTCACAATGAACAATGAGTTTTTCCCGAAGTGACATTTGAAGTTTCCAGGAAGAAGATGGGGCCCCACAACAACAACTCCACCTGGTTGATATGACGTCATGATACTGATAGCGCTACAACAAGACCTGCTTTGGGTACCAGCTGCACAAAACAGTTCCAACTTGGTTAGCTGAAATGGTGCACATCTTATACAACATTTTGGCCAGACCTGCACAAAATACTCAGAGACTATTGGCAATTTTAAAAGACATTGATCTTGAAATTCAACCATCATTTTACTTTCACAGGATCCCCCAGAAAGAACGTCGCCCCCATGACAGCTGGAAGTAATTCTAGAGGACGACGTCCCCTCTCCCAGTAAAGTTTGCCCTTGGGTTTAGGGACATCATTTAGGGGTTGATTATAATTAGTATACGATTGAGGGTTGGGGGAGGAATTTTATAAGCTCAGGGATCATTTTGAAAAAAAAAAAGAGGGATGATGGGATAATAGATTTGTAATTGTGAGTTACTGTTGTTAGACAAATATATTGATATAGATTCTTGTATATTGATACAAAGTTAAATTGTATTGACTATTGTATGCATTCATGTTTCTACCTCTGTTTAAAACATTTTTTATGTATTGACATATATTGTATTGATATATATATGTATATTGTATATATTTACCATATTGCAGTGTACATTTCTACCTCTGATTAAGATACTTATATAATGTTTGTGTATTGATATATATTTACCTACTGCAATGTATATTTGTACATTGTTTATATTTGGAGGTCATTGTCCTCATTTGTTTCACAGTCGTTTATTGTCTTAGTCTTTAAGTTAGATAGATATTGAGAATTATATAGACTAATAGTCATCTAAGTTTGTCATTTATAATTAGACTAATCAGGTTCTTTAGATATATAGAGATTATACTCAGTATAGATAGATAATCTTTAACTTCTTCAAAGAGCTGTAGAAAATGGCCTTTAATCTAACTCAGAGTTTTGTGGTAGTGAGACACAATTGCTCCTGGCAACACCACTCTATTGCCGAGAGAATGTTGAGCACCAAAGACACTCCACCTGGAGCATTTCTTTTTGGCAGAACTGGCCTTGGGGCAAAGAAATGCCCATACCTCAACCACTGACAAAGATACAGAGATGCATCAATGGATAAAACAGGGCTGTCTTATCCTGCCAAGACAGGGTAAGATAGTTTTGAAAGTTGCTTGCCTTTGAAAATGGTGTGTCAGTTATGTTAGGCCTTAGCCAAAGTTGGTTGCTTCAACGCTGCTAATGTGACTTTGGGTGATTGCCTAGGTAGCTAGTTGTCTCTGTGATTTGTTGCATGTTTTGGAAGTTGTTTTACTGAACTTCCTAATTACCCAGGTAACATTATTTCCCTTCTCAGATCTTTGATGGGGTTGAAGACTATATAAATGTAGTTACTTTCTCTCATGACTTGGCCAAGTTATTTATTATACAAGACCTAAGCTAGTTAGAATAGGATATTTGTACTTATTGTATATAATTTCATAGTAGGTTTAGAACTCTCTTATTTAAACAGAAGGGGGAGGTGTTGCGGGAGGTCCTCCCACTCCTCCAGCCTATCGCCGCTGAGATACCAGCCCCTTGGGGCGTGGTCTCTCTCCCTTTAAAAAAGCGGCCACTTCCCTCTCCTCTCTCTCTTCACTTCCTGCTCCGCTGGCGACTAGACTCCTGGTCGCGTAGAGGGCTGTTGCCTGGGACAGTGATCTGTAAGTTTTTCCCCTTTAAATAAATATCACCCTATTAATCATAATCCCAACTTGGTGTGGCATTGTTTGTGACTTACGCCTTCATTTAATGACTGAAGCTGTGTGTATGTGTGTGTGAGCAAATACCACAGAATGAATGTGATACCTGCAGAACAACTTGTGTAAGTTGACTTGTTCCTTCCACAATGGTAGTTTCAGGAATCAACTCCCATTGTGAGGCTTCATAAGCGTTCTCACATACTGAGCCCTGTTGGTTGATTGTTCATTCCCTACCAATCTGACTCAAAATATCACACAGAAACTGAACTAATCGCAACACTGCTCTGCCAATAGCATAAGCATGTTTTTAGCTAACTCCTACATAAAATGAACCCATTTTCTATTATTCTGTTTATCACCAAAAGGCTCATGGTTATCCGTAAGGTTCTGGGGTATCTGTCTCCTTTGGCAGACATATAGCATCCCTCTAACTCTGCCTTTTTTTCTCTTCTATCTCTGCTTGGAATTCCCTCCTTGTTCTATTCTGCCCTGTCAAAAGCCCAAGAAGCTTCTTTATTCATTAACCAATAAGAGCGACACTTCCCACACTAGTCATCTTGCTCTTTAAAAGGTTCAAAGAAGGATACAATGTATATAGTTCTGTGTATTCAACCAGGGATACCAGAACCCTAGATTCTTTCTTTTCTTTCCTTTCTTTCTCTCCCCCTCCCTTCCATACTCCCTACCACTGTTCCTTTGTCCTTCCTTCCTTCTTTTCTTTCTTTCTTTCTTTCTTTCTTTCTTTCTTTCTTTCTTTCTTTTTCTTTTTTGATACAGGTTTTAGACTCTGTAGCTTTGGAGCCTGTCCTGAAACGAACTCTTGTAGAACAGCCTGGGCTCACATTTCAAGGCGTCTGCCTGTCAGTGTTGGGATTAAAGGCTTGCGCCACCACTGACCAGCTGCCTATAATTTTCTAAGACATATGCTATTAACTGTTATCACTTATTGTATCTCCACCACAAGGAGTTTGCTTTTCTATAGACTGTAGTAATAGGAGCAGCAGCGGGGCTGCGTCCCCGACATCCCAGCCGCCTGCTCGGCTAGCTTATACCCCGAAATAATTACACAGACACTGTATTCTTTTAATCACTGCTTGGCCCCTTAGCTCTAGCCCTTACTGGCTAATTCTGATATCCCGATCAACCCATCTCTAATAATCTGTGAGCACCGGTCTTACCGGGAAGATTCTAGCCTAGGTCCATCCTGGGTCGGAACTGGGGCATGGCGTCTCTCTGAGGCGTCTGCTCTGGAGAGGAGAGCTGTGGAATCTGAGCTCACTTCCTCTTCCTCCCAGCGTTCTGTTCTGTTTACTCCACCTACCTATGCTCTAACCAATAAAATGGGCCAAGGCAGTTCCTTTATTAGCCAATGACCTTCCTCCATCATTTCCCCTTTTTCGGTTTAAACAAAAAAAAAAAAGGCTTTAACTTTAACATAGCAAAATTACATATAACAAAACAGTTATCAAGTAAAAATTACAATAATCTTTATCATAACTAAGGAAAACTATAACTATAACTAACTATTCATAACTCCATCAAAGACTCCAGAAAGATACAATACTACCTAAGCAAACAAGAAAAAAGCTACTTTTAAAACTCTAGAAATGACAGAGACATCTCACTGCCTGGACAGTCACCCAAAGTTCCTCTGTACCGTTGGGGCATCCATCTTCAGCCTTCAGGCCCATGGTATCCAGCAGACATTTCCATAAAGCAGGAAAATTCAAAGTCAGTTCAGTCACTATCTGTTGTGTCCTGCAGAATGTCTCGCAGACTCTTTCATGAATCAGGAACCCCAAAAGATCATCTCACCTTAGGCAAGTTCAGTAGTCCTCTCTCTGTGGGTTCTCTGTGTCCAGCTTATGCAATAGTCCAGGCAAGAGCAGTTTCTTGCCCAAATGGCTATCAAACTCCATAATGATCCTCTTCGATGCCCATCTTCCTCTTGAAGTAGATTGGTGCTGCCAGGAGCAGAGTGTCTCATTGTCATGAAAAGTCCTTAGTTATTAAAACATTAAATGTCCTATTCTGTAATCTTTGAAAGACATGAAGAATGTCTATCTAAAATATATCTCTGTATATCTAGAAAATCTAACTAACATAACTACAAGCTTTACTATTATCGATAATTATCCATTAACAACCTATATTTCTTAATTATACAGTACATATTTAAATGAACTACACAATCACAATACCTTAATCAATATCAGAAATACATATACATATAACAAAATTGACCGTAAATCTCTATCAATAAAGCAAAATCTATACTAATACAAATTATTCATATCTATATCATACCCCCTTTTAAATGTAAAAGAACGTTTATAAACCATATGGAAATATGGGCGCAGATTTTTCTCTCCAAACTGCTTCCTGCTGAATGGGGGCATCGTTAATTAGGTCCTTCATGGTATAACCTGTGTGCTAGTGTCATCTCAGTTGGCAGTTGAGCGAAGCAATTTTCTGAACGTGTTCACAGGAACCTTCGGGAGGTCGTGGTCTATCATACCATATCGGGATAGATGCAATCCACAGGGTCTGGTCCTCTGTGAAAACAAAAGAAGACCCTCTCCAAAGCATCATATCCTTAGACCCAAATTCTGAAATCATACACTTGGGTTAGCTATTTATTTTATCAGAATAGCAGAATAACTTTAGGAATTACTGCACTTACTGGGTGTGTGTGTGTATGTGTGTGTGTGTGTGATAGATGCAGAGAGACAGAGAGACAGAGACAGAGAGAGATCTGATTCTACCCTATGACTCCTAACTACCAACTACCTAGCTTCTGGATTCTGACCATTTAGGAGGGTGTTTAAGGCATAGGTTCTTTTTTGTGGTGTGGTCATTAGGTTAGACCAGTCACAGGTTGAGCACTCCAATATATTCTATGCAAACATTGCCAAATACATATTGCAGGCAGGGCAGGTTTAAGTTATAGATTTTGTGCCTGGGTTCCTGTCATAGTCCCAGATCTGGTAGCCTTACCTGGTTACTGATGATGAGTGGTTCATGTTCCATATTATCTATTACTATGGGTCCTTGCTAGTGTCAACCTTAGACGTTCCTTCAAGTTTCCACTACACTGCACTACATTTCATGTTGCCACCTAAATGCCCAAGGAGTTTAGTCTTTTCTGCACACAATTCTCTCCCTCCCTTATGTAATCTCACCTGTTCCCATCCTCCCATAAAATATGTTCAATTTCCCCTTCTAATTCAACCCAAATTTCATAATACTTTTTTATCTAACATCTGTGCAATATAATATTGAGTTATCCTTTGTAAATGAGCAGGCCTCCCAGTGTGATCAAACTTCTAACAACATGCAATAAGAGTAGGCATATACCCTCTTATCAAGTTGGTACAAGGCAATACAGTAGGAGAAAATAAGTCTCACAAGAAGGCAAGTAGTCAGAGAGAGACACCCACTTTCAATGCAACAAAAACCTGAAGCTATAGAACCACAGCATGTACCCAGAGGACTCATGCAGACCCATGATGGTTTCTTCATTGGTATTTGAGTCTCTGTAAGCCCCTATGAGCACTGCTTAATTAATTGTATGTCTGTGTTCTCCATTATTCATCTACCCTTCTGGGTACTACAATTGTTTCTTCCCCTTCTTTGAAATTCCATGAACTCTGCCTACTATTTGGCTATGGATGTCTGTGTCTGTCTCCATTGGATGTGGTAAGAAGCCCCTGCGATGAAACTGGAGCTAGCTACTGATTCGATGAGCATAGCACAATAACATTAAGAATCACTGCATTTACTCTGTGTGTGAGAGAGAGATCTCTGTTTCTACCCTATATATCAGAGCTATGTAGCTTCTCGATCCCGGACATTTAGTAGGGAGCTTTAAGCATGGGCTATTTCTTGTGGTGTGGTCCTAAGGTTAGACCAATCACTGGTTGAACACTTGAACATGCTCTGACAAATGTTACCCAGTACATATTGCAGGTAGGGCAGGTTGTAGCATGTTAAAATCCTCAAGAAGAAAGCAAAGAGATCATACACCATGATCAAGTAGGCTTTATCCCAGAGATGTATGACTTTTTTAACAAATGGAAATCAGTAGTTTAACACACAAAATAAACAAATGAAGTTAAAAAAATCATCCTCATTTTATTAGATGCCAAAAATACCATGAGAATTTTCTAATGTGATTTATCTGATGTTTTGGGTGTGTCTTGTAGATGTATGGATGCATATATTTTTAGTTTTTTGAAGTTTTCTTCCACAATCTTCTTGCAGATCTGGTATATGTCATTTACTTGGGATTTTTCTCCCTCACCTCTGACTATAAATGGAAGGTTTGGGTTTTTATGGTGTCCAATATTTTCTGAATGTTCTTTTTCTATTTTTAAAGAATTACCATAGTTTTTCTTTATTGTTCTATGTGTTCTCTCTGTGATCTTCATTTAGGTACATGATAGTTTAATGTCTTTCCTTTGAATCTTCTAATTGGTACATTGATTATATCTTTTCTTTTATATAAATGACTTTATCCATTTATATTATATATATGATTTTTCTATCTACATGTGTGCTGTAATGCCAGAAGATGGTATCTGATCTTACTATAGATGATTTTGAGCCACCTTGTTGTTCCTGGGAATCAAACTTGGGACCTCTGGATGAGAAGTGCTCTTAAACTCTGAGTCATTTCTCTAGGCCTCACTAAATATTTATATTCCAAATTTATTTTAGTATGATTCCTGTTCGATGTCTTTATATTTTTAATGAAACAAATTCTCAAATTTAGGGTGTTTTTTTTGTAAATTTCATCGGCTTTATTTTTTTTTTTGTTTTATTTGACATCCTGAGGAAACCTTAATTTCATCTACCTCACTTTATATTTTTATTAATTTAATTGAGCCATTTCTCACTCTTTATTGTCAGTTTTCTTCCAGAAATCTTTCATTAATTATATGATTTTTCATTTGAATTCTCTTTCCTATGTTTCATCAAAGTCATTCCCATTGACAAATATTTCCATTGTATTTATACATTTTGGAGAGGAGATACTGACTATATATTTCACAACATTTGTATTTCTGCAATGAGATATGGGCATTAGGCTTTTTGGTAATTCTGTGCCTGATATGGACAGAGTATTTTGGGGCAGAGGAGAGGATATGTAGGCATGTGAAGCCTAGAGAATGGAAATGACTTAATATAATGAAGTAGGTAGATTGAGGGGAATGGAATGCTGTGTAGGATTTGTGTTCCTGTCCAATTTGTTCTTTAGAGTATATCTGCCTGGGTAGAGAGTTTGGCATTTTATTGTCAAGGGTCTATGAATTTCATATTTAAGTAGGGTGTACCCTGGATGAGGTCTAAAGTTTGATTGTGATACTTGCCTGTGTGTTAGAGTTGACCAGGATCATGGATGCAGAACCAAAGCTGATCTGGCAGGTTTGGAAGGTTAAGTGGTAGAGAGTTTCAGGTAGACTCAGTGGGCTACAATATGGAGAAAAATGTTGAAAAATTGGCTATGTAGATAGATTTGATGTGATATTAACAATTCAGATCTTTGCAAAATTATTCTACTTATTCTTTGAAATTGCCGTATCTTTATCAAATGTATTTCAGTCTTATCTACACTGCTCTTCCTCTCATGAATTAATACTATGATCCCTCATTTCATTTTTTTTGCCTACTTAAGGTTCCATTTATTATTATTCTTTTTATGATTTGGATTAGCCAAGTGAGTCTAGACAGTACTATGCATGAACAAACAGTTATGCCTTTGTCCACTGTGACATGAGAAAGATGGAATTGGGCATACTTCCCTCCAAATTGTCACACATTCTCCCAGTGGCAATCAGCAGTCCAGCACATCCCCAGCTAATGAGGGGGATTTCAATAGGTACCTTCTCACCCACATTCGAATTTTGACTAAAATAGTCTTATATTATCCTTCTCTAGACAACCATTCCTGTTGTAAATTAATGTTTATCAATTATGTCCTGACTAGGAGAAAGAATTTAAGTTCTCTTTGTAACTCTGACTTACTACATCATTGTTTGTGTTTTTGTTTCCTTAATTTTAATTTTTTTTAAAAAAAAGAAAACAAACTATCCTTTTTCATTATACATACCAATCCAAGTTTCCGCCACATCCTCTCCTTCCATACCCTCCACATATCCCCCACCCCACCCCTATATTCTCTGCAGAGAGGGTAAGGCTCATTGCTTTGGGGAATGTCCAAGGCCCTCCCTCTTACATCTAGGCTAAGCAAGGTATCCATCCAAAGAGAATAGATTCCCATAAAACCAGTACAAGCTGTCGGGATAAATCCTGGTGCCACTGTCAGAGGGCCCCTAGTCTGCCCCAGCCATGCAACTATAGACCACATTCAGAGAGTCTAGTTTCTTCCTGTGCTTGATGCTTCCCAGTCTGGCTTATTTTGGTGAGCTCCCATTAGCTCAGGTATACTGTTTCAGTGGATGTACCCATCATGGTCTTGACTTCTTTGCTCATATTCTCATTCCTCCCACTCTTCAACTAGACTTTAGTAACTCAGTCTAATGCTCTGAGTCAGTGTAAACAGTGGGTCTCTGCCTCTGTTTACACAGTTGCTGGATGAAGGTTCAATGGTGATATTTAAGATATTCATCAGTCCGACTACAAGGTTAAGCAAGGTCAGGCAACCTCTCTATTGCTTATGGTCTTAGCCGGTTTCATCCTTGTAGATTCCTGGAAATTTCTCCAGAGCCATGTTTCTTGACTCCATAACGGCTTCCTCAATCAAGACATCTCTTTCTTCGCTTTCATATCTGTGATTTTTCCATCTCAACTCTCCCATTCTTTCAAGTTTTCCTCAATCCTCCACTTCTTGCTTCCTTTTCCCATTACACCCTCACTTCTCCCCCAAACACCATGCTGCCAATATTGTGAGTTGATCAGGTTTATTTTGACTTTCCAGGTGTAGCTATATATGTTTTTCTTAGGTTTCACCTTATTATTTAGCTTCTCTAGGATCGTGGACTATAGACTCAATAACCTTTCTTTATAGCTAGTATCCAGTTATGAGTTAGAAAATAACATATTCTTGCATCAATATTAATGAGTGAGATAGGCCTGTAATTCTCTTTCTTGGTTGGGTCTTTGTGTGGTTTTGGTATCAGGGTAACTGTAGCTTCATAAAAGGAATTAGGCAATGCCTCTTCTGTTTCTATATTGTGAAAAACATTAAGGAGTATAGGTATTAGCTCTTTTTTGAAGTTCTGGTAGAATTCTGCATTGAAACCATCTGGTCCTGCGCTCTTTTTGGAGGGGAGATTTTTGATAACAGTTTCTAGTTCTTCGCAACTAACAGGTCTATTTAGATCATTCACCTGGTCTTGGTTTAGCTTTGGTATATGGTACTTATCTAAAAAAAAATGTCCATTTCTTTTGCATTTTCTAGTTTTGTGGCATATAGGCTTTTGTAGTAAGATCTAATGAGTCTCTGAATTTCCTCTGTGTCTGTGGTTATGTCCCCCTTTTCATTTCTGATCTTATTAATTTGCATATTCTCTCTCTGTTATTTAATTAGTTTAGATAGGGGTTTATCAATCTTGTTTATTTTCTCCAGGAACAAGCTTTTTGTTTTATTGATTCTTTGGTTTGTTTTCTGTGTTTCTATTTTGTTGATTTTAGTCCTCAGTTTGATTATTTCCAGTCTTCTACTCCTCTTAGGTGAGTCTGCTTCTTTTTTTTCTAGAGTTTTCAGGTGGGCTATTAAGTCTCCAATGTGTGCTTTCTCTGTTTTCTTTAAGTGGGCACTTAGTGCTATGAACTTTCCTCTCAGGACCGCTTTCATAGTGTCCCATAAGTTTGAGTAGGTTGTTTCTTTATTTTCATTGAATTCGAGGAAGACTTTAATTTCTTTCTTTATTTCTTCCTTGATCCAGATGTGGTTCAGTAGTTGACAGTTCAGTTTCCAGAGTTTGTAGGCTTTCTAGGGGTAGCATTGTTGTTGAATTCTAACTTTAATCCATGGTGATCTGACAAGACACAGGAGGTTATGAATATTTTTTTGTAACTGTGTAAGTTTGCTTTGTTACCAAGTATGTGGTCAATTTTTGAGAAGGTTCCATGATCTGCAGAGAAGAAGGTATATTCTTTCTTATTTGGGTGGAATTTTCTATAGTTGTCTGTTAAGTCCATTTGATTCATTACCTCCATTAATTCTCTTATTTCTCTGTTAGGTTTCTGTCTGATTGACCTGTCCATTGGTGAGATAGAGTGTGGAAGACTCCTACTATTAGTGTGTGCGGTTTGATGGCAGCCTTGAGTTTTAGTAATGTTTCTTTTACGTACGTGGGTGCTTTTATATTAGGGGCATAGATATTCAGGATTGAGACTTCATCCTAATAAATTGTTCCTGTTACGAGTATAAAATGTCCCTCTCCATCTCTTCTGATTGATTTAAATTTGAAGTCAACTGTATTAGAAATTAGTATGGCCACACCTGCTTGTTTCTTAGGTCCGTTTGCTTGATAAACCTTTTCCCATCCCTTTACTCTGAGTAGGTGCCTGTCTTTGTGGTTAAGGTGTATTTCTTGTAAACAGCAGAATGTTGGATCCTGTTTTTGTATCCAATCTCTTAGCCTGTGCCTTTTTATAGTTGAGTTGAGCCCATTGACATTAAGTGATATTAATGATCAGTGGTTGTTAACTTCGGTCACTTTTTTAGTATTAGAGTTTGTGTGTTTCCTTCCTTTGAGTTGTGCTGGTGAAGGGTCTCTAGATGTTTGAGTTATTGTGGTTATTGTTGGACTCCTTGGTTAGTGATTTTCCTTCTATTACTTTCTGTAAGGCTGGATTTGTGGCTACGTATTGTTTAAATTTGTTTTAATCCTGGAAAATTTTGTTTTCTCCATTTATAGTGAATGAAAGCTTGGCTGGGTATAGTAGTCTGGGCTTGCATCCATGGTCTCTTAGTTTCTGCAGTACATCTATCCAGGACCTTCTGGCTTTCATTGTTTCCATAGAGAAATCAGCTGTAAGTCTGATAGGTTTACCTTTATAAGTAACTTGGCCTTTTTCCTTTGCAGCTCTTAATATTCTTTCTTTATCCTGTATGTTTTGTGTTTTGATTATTATATGACGAGGAGATGTTTTTTTTTCGTTTTTTTTTTGGTCCAGTCTATTCAGTGTTCTATATGCTTCTTGAACCTTCAAAGGAATATCCTTATTTAGGTTGGGAAAGTTTTCTTCTATAATTTTATTAAATATATTTTCTGGACCATTGAGCTGTACTTCCTCTCCTTCTTCTATCCCAATTATTCTTAGGTTTGGTATTTTTATTGTGTCCCAGATTTCCTGAATGTTTTGTGATGAGAATTTGTTGGCTTTGCTGTTTTCTTTGATCAGTGTGTTTATTTTCTCTATGGTATCTAAGTGTCTAAAATTCTTCTATCTCTTGTAATCTGTTGGTAGTACCTGTCTCTGTAGTTCCTATTCGTTTACCCAGATTTTCCATCTCCATCCTTCCCTCGGTTTGTGTTTTCTTCATTACTTCCATTTCATTCTTCATGTCTTGAACTGCTTCCCTTACCTGTTTGATTGCTTTTTCTTGTTTCTCTTGGTTTTCTTGGGTATCTTTGAGCGATTTGTTCATTTCCTCTACCTTTTTGTTTGTGATCTCTAATTGTTTATGGCAGTTTTTCACCTTCTGTTTAAGGTCTTCTATTATTTTCTTATAATTCACTTTTGAGTCGATTTCTTCTAATTCTTCTAGAGTAGGGTGTTCAATTCTTCTTATTTCGGGATCCCTGGATTCTGGTGATGTCATGTTGCCTTTCAGGTTGTTGGAGGAATTCTTGCCTTGGCGCCTTCCCATCTCTTCCTTCAAATGGAGCCAAGAGAGGCCTGGTGTCTTGGTCCAGTCTTTGCTGTGACTGACTCTCTGGGTGTAACTCTTAAGTGTAGAAGCAGGAACTGTCCGGTCCAGATGGAACTCCTCAGCACTGAAACATACACGCCTGGTAGTCCAATGACCAGCTGACAAAAGGGAGAACTTGGGGGGCAGGGCGGGGATGAGTAGAACACAGGACACCCTGCTGCAAAAGCTGAAGGTGCAAGTGCTCCCTTTCGGGAGGGACCTTGAGGCCTGCCCGGTAGGCAGGCACTCACCTTTCTGGGTGGGTAGCCTTAGTGTAGGAGCAGAAAGCTGTTCCTGAACAAAGGACCCAGCAGAAAACACAGGCTTGGGGGGGGGGGGTTCGTGTGTAAGAAAGACAGCCCTGCAGAAGGAGCGGGGGGAGGGGATTTGTGCTCTCTTCCAGGACAATCCGCCCCTGGATAGCACACACTCACCAGTCCAGATGGAACTCCTCAGTACCTAAACAGGGCTGCCTGGTAGCCAGATAATCCAGGGACAAAAGGAAAAAAACGGGCAGGCAGGGCGAGATCCAGGAGAGCACAGGCACCCCTGGAGCACAAGCTGAAGGTGCCCGGGCTCCCTTTCGGGGAGGGGGGGTCCTTGAGGCCTGCCCAGTAGGCAGGCACTCACCGCTCTGGCCAAAAGACTCTTAAGGTCATGCTCAACCTCCTTAGCAATCAGGGAAATGCAAATCAAAACAACTTTGAGATACCATGTTACACCTGCCAGAATGGCTAAAATGAAAAACACTAATGGTAGCCTTTGCTGGAGAGGTTGTGGACAAAGGGGTACACTCATCCATTGCTGGTGGGAATGCAAACTTGTGCAACCACTTTGGAAACAGTGTGGAGGTTTCTCAGGAAATTTGGGATCAACCTACCCCAGGACCCAGCAATACCACTCTTGGGAATATACCCAAGAGATGCCCTGTCATACTACAAAAGTATTTGTTCAACTATGTTCATAGCAACATTATTTGTAATAGCCAGAACCTGGAAACAACCTAGATGTCCTTCAATGGAAGAATGGATGAAGAAAGTGTGGAATATATACATATTATAGTACTACTCAGCGGTAAAAAATCAATGACATCTTGAAATTTGCATGCAAATGGATGGAAATAGAAAACATTATCCTGAGTGAGGTAACCCAGACCCAAAAAGATGAACATGGGATGTACTCACTCATATATTTTTTTAGCCATAAATATAGGACATTGAGCCTATAAATCACAATCAGAGAGAAGCTAAATAAGAATGTGGACCCAAAGAAAAACATACAGTTATCCTACTGCATATTGGAAGTAGACCAGATTGCTGGGAAAAATTGGGAACTGGTGGGCGGGGTGGGATAGGGGAAAGGGGAAATGGTTAGAGACAAGTGAGAAGGGGAGGATGGGGAGAGCTTGGGGGAATGGGATGGTTGAGATAATGTAAGGATGAATATGGGAGCAGTGAAGTATATATCTTAATTAAGAGAGCCATTTTAGGGTTGGCAAGAGTCTTGACTCTAGAGGGGCTCCCAGGGGTCCAGAGAGATGTACCCAACTAGGTCCTTGGGCAGCTGAGGAGAGAGAGCCTGAAATGGCCCGATCCTATAGCCATACTAATGAATATCTTGCATATCACCATAGAACCTTCATCTGGCGATGGATGGAGATAGAGAGAGAGACCCACATTGGAGCAATGGACTGAGCTCCCAAGGTCCAAATGAGGAACAGAAGGAGGGAGAACATGAGCAAGGAAGTCAAGATAGCGAGGGGAGCACCCACCCACTGAAGCAGTGGGGCTGATCTATTGGGAAATCAAGGCCAGCTGGATGGGGACAGAAAATGCATGGGGTAAAACTGGACTCTCTGAATATGGTGGACAATGAGGTCTGCTGAGAAGCCAAGGACAATGGCACTGATTTTTTTTTAAATTTTTTTCGAGACAGGGTTTCTCTGTGGTTTTGGAGCCTGCCCTGGAACTAGCTCTTGTAGACCAGGATGGTCTCAAACTCACAGAGATCCTCCTGCCTCTGCCTCCCGAGTGCTGGGATTAAAGGCGTGTGCCACCACTGCCCGGCTATGGCATTGAGTTTTTTTTTTCATGGCATTTTTTTTTTATTGATAAAAGAAGAACAAAGAAAAAAAAACAAATTTCCACCTCCTCCCAGCCTCCCCTTTGCCTCCCCCTCCTCCCACTCTTCTCCCCCTCCTCCCACTCTTCTCCCCCTCCTCCCACCCCTCTCCCCATCCCCCCACTCCTCTCCCCCTCCCTCTCCAGTCCAAAGAGCAGTCAGGGTTCCCTGCCCTGTGGTAAGTCCTAGGTCCTCCCCCCTCCGTCCATATCTAGGAAGGTGAACATCCAAACTGGCTAGGCTCCCACCAAGCCAGCAGATTGCATAGGATCAAAACTGCGTGCCATTGTCCTTGGCGTCTCATCAGCCCTCATTGTTCGTCATGATCAGAGAGTTCAGTTTTATCCCATGCTTTTTTTGGTAATAGTCCAGCTGGCCTTGGTGAGCTCCCAGTAGATCAGCTCCACTGTCTCAGTGGGTGGGTGCACCCCTCGTGGTCCCGACTTCTTTGCTCATGTTCTCCCTCCTTCTGCTCCTCATTGGGACCTTGGGAGCTCAGTCCAGTGCTCCAGTGTGGGTCTCTGTCTCCATCTCCATCCATCGCCAGATGAAAGTTCTAAGATGACATGCAAGATATTCGTCAGTATTGCGATAGGATGGGGTCATTTCAGGTTCCCTATCCTCAGCTGCCCAAGGAACCAACTGGGGACCTCAGCTTGGGCACCTGGGAGCCCCTCTAGGGTCAATTCTCCTGCCCACCCTAAAGTGGGTCCCTTAACTAAGAATTGTGGTTCCGTGCTCCCCTATCCAACCTTCCTTTATCCCGATCCTCCTATTTCCCCAAGTCCCCCCTCCTTCCCTTCTACCTTTTCTCTCCCCATCTCCCCTTACCCCCTTCCCACCCCACCCCCAAGATCCCACTTTTCTCCCCAGCAATTTTGTCTACTTCCCTTATCCAAGAGGATAACGATATGTTTTTCCTTGTGTTCACCTTCTTACTTAGCTTCTTTAGGTTCGCCAATTGTAGATTCTGTGACCCCTATTTATGGCTAGAAACCAATTATGAGTGAGTACATCCCATGTTCTTCTTTTTGGGTCTGGGATACCTCACTCAGGATAGTGTTTTCTATTTCCATCCATTTGCATGCAAAATTCGAGAAGTCATTGTTTTTTACCGCAGCGTAGTACTCTAGTGTGTATATAGTCCATACTTTCTTCATCCATTCTTCCATTGAAGGGCATCTAGGTTGTTTCCAGGTTCTGGCTATTACAAATAATACTGCTATGAACTTAGTTGAACAAATGCTTTTGACATGTGATAGAACATCTCTTGGGTAAATTCCCAAGAGTGGTATTGCTGGGTCCAGGGGTAGGTTGATCCCGAATTTCCTGAGAAACCGAAACACTGACTTCCACAGTGGTTGCACAAGATTGCATTCCCACCAGCAATGGATGAGGGTACCCCTTCCTCCACAGCCTCTCCAGCAAAGGCTATCCTTGGTGTTTTTGACTTTAGCCATTCTGACAGGTGTAAGATGGTATCTCAAAGTTGTTTTGATTTGCATTTCCCTGATTGCTAAGGAGGTTGAGCACGACCTTAAGTATCTTTTGGCCATTTGAAGTTCTTCTGTTGAGAATTCTCTGTTCAGTTCAGTGCCCCATTTTTTAATTGGGTTAATTAGCATTTTAAAGTCTAGTTTCTTGAGTTCTCTATATATTTGGAGATCAGACCTTTGTCTGTTGCGGGGTTGGTGAAGATCTTCTCCCAGTCAGTAGGTTGCCTTTGTGTCTTAGTGACAGTGTCCTTTGCTTTACAGAAGCTTCTCAGTTTTAGTAGGTCCCATTTATTCAATGTTGCCCTTAATGCCTGTGCTTCTGGGGTTATACCTAAGAAGCGATCACCTGTGCCCATCTGTTGTAGGGTATTTCCCACTTTCTCTTCTATCAGGTTCAGTGTTTTTGGGATGATAATGAGGTCTTTAATCCATTTGGACTTGAGTTTTGTGCACGGTGATAGATATGGGTCTATTTTCATTCTTCTACAGGTTGACATCCACTTGTGCCAGCACCATTTGTTGAAGATGCTTTCTTTCTTCCATTGTATACTTTTAGCTCCTTTATCGAAAATGAGGTGTTCATAGGTTTGTGGGGTAAAATCCGGGTCTTCTATAGGATTCCATTGGTCGACTTCTCTGTTTTTATGCCAGTACCACCCTGTTTTCATTACTGTAGCTCTGTAATAGAGTTTGAAGTCAGGGATGGTAATGCCTCCAGAAGATCCTTTATTGTATAGGATTGTTTTGGCTATCCTGGGTTTTTTGTTTTTCCATATAAAGTTGATTATTGTCCTCTCCAGATCTGTGAAAAATTTTGATGGGATCTTGATGGGGATTGCATTGAATCTATAAATTGCCTTTGGTAGAATTGCCATTTTTACTATGTTGATCCTCCCAATCCAAGAGCAAGGGATGTCCATCCATTTTTTGGTATCCTCATCAATTTCTTTCTTCAATGCCTTAAAGTTCTTGTCAAATAGATCTTTCACTTCCTTGGTTAGATTTACCCCAAGATATTTTATGCTGTTTGTGGCTATCGTGAATGGAGAAGCTTCTCTGATTTCCCTCTCTGCTTCCATATCCTTTGTGTATAAGAGGGCGACTGATTTTTTGGAGTTGATCTTGTATCCTGCCACATTACTAAAGCTGTTTATCAGCTGTAAAAGTTCTTTGGTGGAGTTTTGGGGGTCGCTTATGTACACTATCATATCATCTGCGAATAATGAAAGTTTAACTTCTTCCTTTCCAATTCGAATCCCCTTGATCCCATTATGCTGTCATATTGCTATTGCTAGAACTTCCAGCACTATATTGAAGAGGTATGGCGAAAGTGGACAGCCTTGTCGTGTTCCCGAGTTAAGCGGGATGGCTTTGAGTTTCTCTCCGTTTAATTTGATGTTAGCTGTCGGCTTGCTGTATATAGCTTTTATTATATTTAGGTATGACCCTTGTATCCCTAATCTCTCCAAGACTTTTAACATAAATGGATGTTGAATTTTGTCGAATGCTTTTTCAGCATCTAATGAAATGATCATATGGTTTTTTTTCTTTCAGTTTATTTATATGCTGGATTACATTGATAGATTTTCGTATGTTGAATCAGCCCTGCATCTCAGGAATGAAGCCTACTTGATCATAATGGATAATTTTTCGGATGTGTTCTTGGATTCGGTTTGCCAGTATTTTGTTGAGGATTTTTGCATCGATATTCATGAGTGAGATCGGCCTGTAATTCTCTTTCCTGGTTGAGTCTTTGTGTGGTTTTGGTATCAGAGTAACTGTAGCTTCATAAAAGGAATTAGGTAATGACCCTTCTGTTTCTATATTGTGGAATACATTAAGGAGTATAGGTATTAGGTCTTCTTGGAAGTTCTGGTAGAATTCCGCATTGAAACCATCTGGTCCTGGGCTTTTTTTTGGTAGGGAGGTTTTTGATAACCTCTTCTAATTCTTCGCGACTAACAGGTCTATTTAGATTGTTCACCTGGTCCTGATTTAACTTTGGTAAATGATATTTATCTAAGAAAGTATCCATTTCCTTTACATTTTCCAGTTTGTGGCATATAGGCTTTTGTAGTAAGATCTAATGATTCTCTGAATTTCCTCTGTGTCTGTGGTTATGTCCCCCTTTTCATTTCTGATCTTATTAATTTGCAAATTCTCTCTCTGCCGTTTGATTAGTTTGGATAGGGGTTTGTCAATCTTGTTGATTTTCTCCAGGAACCAGGTTTTGGTTCATTGATTCTTTGGATTGTTCTCTGTGTTTCTATTTTATTGATTTCAGCCCTCAGTTTGGTTATTTCCAGTCTCCTACTCCTCCTAGGTGAGTCTGCTTCTTTTTTTTCTAGAGCTTTCAGGTGGGCTGTTAAGTCTCCAATGTGAGCTTTCTCTGTTTTCTTTAAGTGGGCACTTAGTGCTATGAACTTTCCTCTTAGGACTGATTTCATAGTGTCCCATAAGTTTGAGTATGTTGTTTCTTTATTTTCATTGAATTCCAGGAAGACTTTAATTTCTTTCTTTATTTCTTCCTTAATCCAGGTATGGTTCAGTAGTTGGCTGTTCAGTTTCCATGACTTTGTGGGCTTTCCGGGGGTAGCCTTGTTGTTGAATTCTAACTTTAATCCATGGTGATCTGATAAGACACAGGTGGTTAGTAATACTTTTTTGTAACTGTGGATGTTTGCTTTGTTACCGACTATGTGGTCAATTTTCGAGTAGGTTCCATGAGCTGCAGAGAAGAAGGTGTATTCTTTCCTATTTGGGTGGAATGTTCTATAGATGTCTGTTAAGTCCATTTGTTTCATTACCTCCATTAATTGTCTTATTTCTCTGTTAGGTTTCTGTCTGATTGACCTGTCCATTGGTGAGAGAGGAGTGTTGAAGTCTCCTACTATTAGTGTGTGCGGTTTGATGGCTGCCTTGAATTTTAGCAATGTTTCTTTTATGTACGTGGGTGCTTTTATATTAGGGGCATAGATGTTCAGGATTGAGACTTCATCCTGATGAACTGTTCCTGTTATGAATATAAAATGCCCCTCTCCATCTCTTCTGATTGATTTAAGTTTGAAGTCAACTTTGTTAGAGATTAGTATGGCCACACCTGCTTGTTTCTTAGGTCCATTTGCTTGATAGGCCTTTTCCCAACCCTTTACTCTGAGTAGGTGCCTGTCTTTGTAGTTGAGGTGTGTTTCTTGTAAACAGCAGAATGTTGGATCCTGTTTTCTTATCCAATCTCTTAGCCTGTGCCTTTTTATAGGTGAGTTGAGACCATTGACATTAAGTGATATTAATGACCAGTGGTTGTTAACTCCGGTTTTTTTTTTTAGTCGTAGAGTTTGTGTGTATCCCTTCTTTGGTTTGTGTTGATGAAGGGTCTCTAGATGTCTGAGTTATTGTGGTCATTATTGGATTCCTTGGTTAGTGATTTTCCTTCTATTACTTTCTGTAAGGCTGGATTTGTGGCTGCATATTGTTTGAATTTGTTTTTATCCTGGAAAATTTTATTTTCTCCATTTATAGTGAACGAAAGCTTGGCTGGGTATAGTAATCTGGGCTTGCATCCATGGTCTCTCAGTTTCTGCAGTACATCTATCCAGGACCTTCTGGCTTTCATGGTTTCCATGGAAAAGTCAGGTGTAAGTCTGATAGGTTTACCTTTGTAAGTAATTTGGCCTTTTTCCTTTGCCGCTCTTAATATTTTTTCCTTATTCTGAATGCTTTGTGTTTTGATAATTATATGGCGAGGGGATGTTTTTTTTTGATCTAGCCTATTCGGTGTTCTGTATGCTTCTTGCACCTTCATAGGTATATCTTTCTTTAGGTTGGGAAAGTTTTCTTCTATAATTTTATTAAATATATTTTCTGGACCATTGAGCTGCACTTCTTCTCCTTCTTCTACTCCTATTATTCTTAGGTTTGGTCTTTTTATTGTGTCCCATATTTCCTGAATGTTTTGTGATGAGAGTTTGTTGGACTTGCTGTTTTCTTTGATCATAGTGTTTATTTTCTCTATGGTATCTTCAGAATCTGAGAGTCTTTCTTCTATCTCTTGTATTCTGCTGGTTATGCTTGTTTCTGTAGTCTCTATTTGTTTACCTAGATTTTCCATGTCCAGCCGGCCCTCTGTTTGTGTTTTCTTCTTTGCCTCTATTTCAGTTTTCAAGTCTTGAACTGTTTCCATTATCTGTTTGATTGTTTTTCCTTGGTTTTATAGGGTATCATTCACTGATTTATTCAATTCTTCAAACTTTCTGTTATATTTCTCATCCATTTCTATACGGGCGTTTTTTACATGCTGTTTAAGGGCGTCAATCACTTTCATGAAGTCAAACTTTTCTCCTTCTTGATTAAGGTGTTCATGTCCTTCCGTTGTGAGGTCGCTGGATTCTGGTGGCTTCATGTTGCTTTTCAGTTTGTTGGGCGAATTCTTGCCTTGGCGTCTGCCCATCTCTTCTTCCAAATACTCCCTTATGGCTCTTCTTTTACCAGATCAGGTCTCCTTGCCTACCCAACGTGGCCTCCCCAATGTTAGCTCTCCTGGCACCAAGGGATCAGGTCTCCGTGCCCAACCCTGGCTCGTCCCAACGCTGGTTCTCCCCAATGCTGGTTCTCCTGGAGCCGAGAGATCAGGCCTCCGTGCTGGTTGGGCAGCTCGCAAACAAAGCGCCTACCCTGCTGGGTGCAGGCAGGCCACAGAAACAAAGGAACTGCAGCCCGCCTGGACGCCCCGAGGACTGGGACCCAGCGCCCAATGCCACGCGCTGAGAGAGGGCGGTGGGGCCCAAGTGGGGAGGGCTCTGGACGGAAGCTAGGTGGGCCAGGAAGAAAGAGGCAGTAACCAGGGAATAGAGGTCCTGCAGAGAGCCCAAGAACGACAGGAGGCCTAGGGACCCCCGAGATCCCCGTCCCTGGCTGGCGCCGTGGGCCAGAAACTCACCCCAATGCTGGTTCTCCTGGGGCCGAGAGATCAGGCCTCCGTGCTGGTTGGGCAGCTCGCAAACAAAGCGCCTACTCTCCTTGGTGCAGGCAGGCCATAGAACAAAGGCAGTGGAGCCCGCCCGGGCGCCCCGAGGACTGGGACCCAGCTCCCAGTGCCACGCGCCAAAAGAGGGCGGGGGGCCCAAGTGGGGAGGGCTCTGGACGGAAGCTGGGTGGGCCAGGAAGAAAGAGGCAGTAACCAGGGAATAGAGGTCCTGCAGAGAGCCCAAGAAAGACAGGAGGCCAAGGGACCCCCGAGATCCCCGTCCCTGGCTGGCGCCGCGGGCCAGAAACTCACCCCAACGCTGGTTCTCCTGGGGCCGAGAGATCAGGCCTCCGTGCTGGTTGGGCAGCTCGCAAACAAAGCGCCTACCCTCCTTGGTGCAGGCAGGCCACAGAAACAAAGGCAGTGGAGCCCGCCCAGGCGCCCCGAGGACTGGGACCCAGCTCCCAATGCCTCGCGCCAAAAGAGGGCGGGGGGGGGCCCAAGTGGGGAGGGCTCTGGACGGAAGCTGGGTGGGCCAGGAAGAAAGAGGCAGTAACCAGGGAATAGAGGTCCTGCAGAGAGTCCAAGAAAGACAGGAGGCCAAGGGACCCCCGAGATCCCTGTCCCTGGCTGGCGCCACGGGCCAGAAACTCACCCCAACGCTGGTTCTCCTGGGGCCGAGAGATCAGGCCTCCGTGCTGGTTGGGCAGCTCGCAAACAAAGCACCTACCCTCCTTGGTGCAGGCAGGCCACAGAAACAAAGGCAGTGGAGCCCGCCCGGGCGCCCCGAGGACTGGGACCCAGCTCCCAATGCCACCCGCCAAAAGAGGGCGGGGGGCCCAAGTGGGGAGGGCTCTGGACGGAAGCTGGGTGGGCCAGGAAGAAAGAGGCAGTAACCAGGGAATAGAGGTCCTGCAGAGAGCCCAAGAAAGACAGGAGGCCAAGGGACCCCCGAGATCCCCGTCCCTGGCTGGCGCCGCGGGCCAGAAACTCACCCCAATGCTGGTTCTCCTGGGGCCGAGAGATCAGGCCTCCGTGCTGGTTGGGCCTGGCATTGAGTTTTGACCCTACTGTATGTACTGGCTTTGTGGGAGCCTAGCCGGTTTGGATACTCACCTTCCTAGACCTGGATGGAGGGGGGAAGGACCTTGGACTGCCCATAGGGCAGGGTACCCTGACTGCTCTTTGGACTGAAGAGGGAGGGGGAGTGGAGTGGGCGTGGGAGTGGGGGGAGGGGAAGGGAAAAGGGAGGTGAGGAGGAGGCAGAAATTTTTAATAAAAAATTTAATAAAAAATAAATAATAAGAAAAAAGAAGATCAGTCCTAGTGAATTTACTTGATGTCTGAATAATTATGGACACCTTCCTTGTGGCATAACTCCGTAGGCCAGTTAGTAATAACCGTTTTCTCTTTCTTATTACCTTCTTCCTTTATTAATTAATATTATGTCTTCTTTATTAATATTATTCAATTTGTTTATTTCAAGGTATTGTGAAGATGAGTTATATGCATTAATATTAAACAATTTCATTAGTGTGATTTTTTTGTAGTTGAGTTATAGGCTTTGTATAAGTTACTTTTCAATTGCTGTAATAAAACTCCAAGATAAAGGCAATATACAGAAGAAAGATCCATTATGATGAATCAGAAGTAGTAGGTGACTAGGGGCTACAGCTGCAGTGAGAGGTCCCATCTAGAAACACAACAGGAAGCAGAGCGATCATTGTTCTCAATAGATATACATGTTTTCCAGTAAGTTGATACCTTTTTATCTTACCCATAAATATCCACCAACTTATGGGCCTGTATACAGACATCTATTATATGGGGTCATTTCACTCAACCCATCATAGTCTTGTTTATTATTCTGAAAAATTATGATTGGAATATCTAAGGTAACATAACTTAAATTCTTCCATTTTTATAATTTGTTTATTATGTTATAAAAGATTTTCTATCCATTTGCCTTACGAAGATTGTTTCATTAGAATAAATGATCTGAAGATTATTTTTCATAATATGCCTTGTATCACTTATATATCTAAAAAGGTCTCACATAAATATACTAATACAGATAATTATGTATTTTCTATCTTCCAGTTTTCTATTTTCATCAAAGACAAGACATATTTTCACAGAAGAATAGACAAGATCCTATCCAGAATTTAATATCAGGTATAGATATAAGTAGTGACTTAAAAACCTTGCATTTAAAGATGTTCTCAAAATTTGGGGAAGACAGAAAAGAGAATGGATTATGTCATGATTGAAATAATCTGAATTTACCAACCACCCTGGATTATCCTGCAAAAATTTTTCAGTAATCTCTACCTTATCTTGCAAGATGTCACACTAGATCACTTTAGGTCACTTATATTTTCCAAAGCAGTTTTTTTTTTTTTTTTAGTAAAAAATACAAATAAAGTTTTAAAACATGTTTTTATTCTCCAAAAATTTTGAAAAACATAAAAACTGAATGACACATATGCTATTAAACATTCACTAGAGTTCCCTCATCTAATAATCATATTAACAGTTATATTTTGTGCCAAGCTATTCAATTGGGATATACAGAAGACATTTTTCTCAATCAAATGAGACTGAAAATATATCGTGGTTTTCTAGTTGTGAGAAATCTTGCACATTTAATGATGTTATTAAAGCAGTTCTTATGAACTCTAGGAACACTAGTTACCAGAATGCTTATCTTGAAGGGATAAATTCCCAAAACAATAAATCACAATATGGCTTTACTCATTAATTATCATACATAGAAGAAATTTGTTTTTCCCAAGAGCCAATACATACATGATAATTTTAAGGGGATTTTGACTGTAACACAAACGTTTATTTTTGCAGTGTGATCAGACACAAGAGAAGCATTATATAAGGAAACAAAATGGACAAAACAACTACATGGAATGTGAGAAGGGTTTTTAACAGATATTCATGCCTCCCTAGGCATAGGGGAATTAATCCTGGAAGGAAGGGATACAAGTGTAAAGATTGTAGTAAATCATTTACGAGTCATGCAAAACTTCAAACTCCCATTCTGGTGAGAAACCTTACAGATGTCAATAATGTGGCAAGTCCTTTACCCAGGACACAACTCTTTACAGACATCGCAGAATCCATACTGGTGAGAAACCTTACAGATGTCAAGAATGTGGCAATTCATTTTACCCACAACTCAACTCTTCACAGACATCACAGAATCCATACTGGTGAGAAACCTTACAGATGTCAAACATGTGGCAGGTCATTTGCCGAGTCCTCAACGCTTCAGCATCATCAAAGAATCCATACTGGTGAGAAACCTTACAGATGTCAAGAATGTGGCAAGTCTTTTACCACTGTCTCAGGTCTTCACAGACATCGCAGAATCCATACTGGTGAGAAACCATACAGATGTCAGGAATGTGGCAAGTCATTTATCACAGCCTCAGATCTTCATATTCATCACAGAATCCATACTGGGGAGAAACCATACAGATGTCAAGAATGTGGCAAGTCATTTATCACAGTGTCAGATCTTTATAAACATTGCAGAATCCATAGTGGGGAGAAACCTTACAGATGTCAAGAATGTGGCAAGTCTTTTACCACTGTGTCAGGTCTTCGCAGACATCACAGAATCCATACTGGTGAGAAACCTTACAGATGTCAAGAATGTGGCAAGTCCTTTACCCAAGTCTCAACTCTTCATGCTCACCACAGATCCAAACTAGTGAAAAACCTTACATATGTAAAGAATATAAAATAGTCTTTTAACAGAAACTCAACTATTAGAAAGCATCACAAAATTCATGTAACGGATACATTTCATAAAGTTTATTAGTATAACTCATATTAGTTCATTGTACAAAACTTCATACGTTGACCAAATTATTACACAGGCACATATTTTAATTAAATTTCAAAACTTTTTCAATACTTATACAGATATATATTTCTCATAAATTTAGAAACATTGTATCCATATTTGAACTTTATTGTCTTTAGTTTCTGCATACCAAATTCATGCATCATTGTTTTAAACATACTATTCAAGCATTACCTATTATGAATAAGCAAAAAAATTAAGTCATAACATTTCTTGACTGTATGCTGAGAGAACGTGTTAAAGAACCAGACAATTTGAAACTATTTCAGATTTTGATGCATATTTAATTTCTTGCAATATAGTTGCTTATATAATGAGATTATACTCTATATAAACATTATTTTCCTGTGATGTTTTGGTGATTTTATATAGATATCAGCTTGTTTTAAACTTCAAGTATTTTCATTGTGTGTCTTTGCAATAAAAATGTTAAACATTTTGGTCAATTTTATTCCATTTTTTGTTCTGATAGTCTATTTTCTAATGGCAGGGTATCGTAAATGTGAGCTCTTCTATGGATGAGAGCAACAATGAAAACATGGCATAAAATAGAAGTACATTTGTTGTGGAATGTATCTACACTGTGTAAAAATAGATTGCTTTGATTGGTAAAATAAGATGATGACTGTTCTCAGAAATGCCCACAAAATTATATTATGACATCAAAAAAATTAAAAATACAAAAAAGAAAATATAAAGAGCTTCTCATTATTTGGAAGTATTGTAAACTTCTCTCTAGGACAAAATTGTCCACTTTATTCATTAGTTTAAATAAATAGTAAGAAAAGTGACAGCTATATTTAGCCATGTTCTCTAGCTCTTTTTCATTATTCCAAACGATGTTTTCTTGTTTACCAAGATTCATATTCTTTCTTTAGCATTGTACTGTGTTTGTAACAAGTTTTAATTTTTAAATATGACATATATATATTACATCTGGGCCAGTTTCCCCTGCCTCCTCTCCTTAAGTCACTTACTCCCATACCCCTCTCTTCCCACACCATAAACCACTCTTCCTCCATTGCTGTTAGGAAAGGATGGGTCTCCATTGGGCATAGAAAAACATGGCATTCCAGTTTACAGTAAGACAAAGAATCTCCCTATGTGTTGAGGCTTGCCATTATGGGAGGTAGGGTCCCAAAAGCCTGAATAAGAGTCAGAGAAAGCAACTGTTTTCTCTGATAGGAGTGTCATAAGAAGACCAAGCTACACAACTGTAACATCTATGCAAAGGGCCTAGGTCAGTTGCATGGAGGACCTATGTTGTTTGTTTGGTCTTTTGCAGCCACAATGAACCCAGGTTAGTTGACTCTGTGAATGTATATTTTTGGAGGTCTCCTTTCAGTGTTAGGCCCTCCTCTACTTATGAGCTCTCAATATCCCAGCTTCTCAAGGCCACTGCTCCAGATATAAGGTAATAAATACATAGGCTCTGTCAGATACTCTGGATGCCAACCCTTCAGTTGGTAGTTAATTAGCTAGCTAATACTTTCAGTAAAAACAAAGCAAAATTTATTTGTCTGTTGTGAATGGAAATTCAAAAGTCAACTAATTCTGGCAACATGAACTCCCTTAAAATAATCTTGTTTTGTTCACCTGGTTATTATTTACTTGTGAGAAGTCACACAAGACTTTGAATTTGCTCATGTTATAAAATGTTGATTCCATGGCTATCTTCTGTATTTCAATGAGTCTTTTGTTAAAGAGTAACTGTGTTTATAGAATAATATAACAATATTAAATAAAATAGTGCATTTTCACAATTACTACTTGAAATATGTACTCTCTTTTTTCCTGTGTTAGTAAATGAAAGAAAAAAATTTCTGTAATTTTTCTGAAATTTTGTTCCTTTTATTTGAAAAGGAGATAGTAATTTTTTTTTTTTACTTCTGAACTTTGACTTTATATACTGGGAAACTCCATATCACAGGGTTGGGGGGTTGGGCCTGATCTCTTCCAAGATAAATATCTTCCCCCACATATTAGAAAATTCATTTCTTTTTCTTCCATTTTCTAGAAATTTACATTTAATCCCTTCAATTTCACCCCCATGTTAACAGGTATGTGGCCTTTCTATGGTTGAATTTTCATCAGCTTTTATTCTGGCTTCATAAAGCATTGAATTGCTTCTTTTAAATGTTCTGAATTTTCTTTACCCATTCTTATTTTGAGTGTCATCTAGGTTGTTTTCACGTTCTTCAAATTACAAATAAAACTCCCATGAACACAGTGGAATGAGAGACCTTGTTATGATTAAGCTGTCTTTGTCTAAATATCCAAAGATGGTATTGCTGGGTCTTGAGATTAATTATTTCAAAATTTTCCAAGAAATTGCCATATTTATTTCTACAGGGAATGTATAAATTTTCACTCTTGCCAGCACTGAAGAGGTGTTCCTCTTGTTCCACATCCTCTCCAGCATAAGCTCTCCTTTGTAGTTTTGATCGTATCCATTCTCACTTGTTAAGGTGTAATTTGGGAATTATTTTTATTTTCATTTCCCTGATGTCTAAAGATCATAAACAGTGGTTTAAGTGCATCTTGACCATTTTCAGTTCTTCTGTTGAGAATTCTTTGTTTGATCAATTTTCTGTGTTTAATTGGATAATTTGTTGGAATTTTTTTTTTTACATCTAGTTTCTTGAGTTCTTTATACTTTTTTGAGATCAGCCCTTTGTCAGATGTGGAGTTGGTGAAGAACGTTTTGCAATCTTCAGGCTGCTGTTTTGTCTTATTGACAGTGCCCTTTGATTTACAGAAGTTTTTCAGTTTAACGGGCTTCCATTTGTTGATTTTTGGTCTCAGTGTCTGTGCTAGTGCTGTTCTATTCAGAAAGTTGTCTCTTGTACTAATGTGTCCAAAGCCATGTATATTTATGTTGAGGTCTTTGATCCACTTAAATGTGAATTTTGTGCAGGTTGATAGATATAGGTCTATTTGCATTCTTCTACATGTTGACTCAGGTATTGCCAGACAATTCTGTTGATGATGCTCTCTTTTATTGCATGGCATATTTTGGCTTCATTGTGAAAAGTCAAGTGTTTGTAGGTGTTTGGGTCTTTTATTTTATGTCATATAATTTTAATATAAAAACAAAAAATAAAAATAAAAAAGAGGAAAAGCAGGCAATATTAAATGTTTTTAAGAAATGATTTAGGGAACAGTACACAGAAAGCTACAAGGAAATTATATGACCATGGAGACAGAAATGGAAAGCAAAAAAATCAGTCAGAAAAAGCTCAGGGAAGGATCAAATCACTCTTAAAATGTTAAAGAGGGAAGAGAAACAAGGCTATCTTGCTGAAGAGACACTAACTGGCAAAACAACAAAGTCCAAATTGTACTTCGGATTACACACTGTGAGTGTGTCCTGTACGCATGGTCTAATATCCACATGAGGTAATTAGCAAGGTTTCTGATTGACAGGGACCAGCCTCAGCAGCGCAATGAGCCTCGAATCTGGGATATCTGGAAGGTGAAATGAATACACGAACACAGGATTCTGATGCAAGCTGACGGGCTACCAGCTGCAAGGCAAGTTCTTCTATCCTGAGCTTCAAAACTCAGTCTTTTATTGTAAATTTTACATAGGGAAAATGACTCATTTTTTTTTCTTGCCACAGGTTAATCATTACCTGGGCAATGCAGCTCACAAGAATTCTAAAGATTCTTTGAAATAGGAACATCATCATTCATTATGACATTTTCCCAGGTCCCAAGCCCCAGGCCAGCCACTATATTCTTAATTCTTAGCTGAATTAATCAGAAAGGAACTTCTGAGGCTTTCACCTCAGAGGCTAACTACTCACAATTTCAGAAGCTTAGTTCAATGAGTTTTACTTCATTGTTGTATCCTGTTTCTTGTTGTTCCTTACAATTCCAATTTTGATTTACAAGACCATAGGCAGTCAGCCATAAAAGCCCTAGGTTCCTCAGAAACTTTATTCCTCATAGCCAAGTTCTTTTCTGTTTCAGTATAATTCTTTTGCCAAGTTGTATAATCAGGTAAAAACAATTTCTGCACTTTTCCCATATTTCTCCAATTCATTCATCAATCATGTTTCTCCCCATGTCAAGTGTCAGGGAATGGTAAGCAATGGTGTTTCCTTGAATTAAGACCCCCCCAGACAGTTTAATACACAGCATTCCATAAATTAATTAGAAGATGAAGGGACCTGAATTGGAAAAAGTAAATGATTAAAGAATATAAACATTGTAATGTATAATAAATCTACACAAGGGAAGCCTTACAAGAATAATGGATGGAGAAGACAATAACCTTTTCTGAGTTAGAGGCAAAATAAAGCAGACAAAAAGACAAACAATGTGCACAGTTTTTTAAAAACACACAACAAAGAACATGCAGAAAATGTGTGACACCATGGAAAGAACAAATCGATATAGTATAGGAGTACATGAAAGAGAGGAATGCCAGGTCATTGGAGTAGTCTGGATCTTAATAAGATAGTAGAATAAATAAATCTTTCCAAACATAGGAAAGATATGGTCATGGCGAGGCTCGAAGCACACAGACCAACAAACGGATAATTTCAGAAAAGATATTTCCATAGAAAAAATTAAAGTACTAAATTGCAAAGCTAAAAGACAGTATTGAAAGCTAAAAGAAAAAAAAACACAAGTCATATGTAGTGGGGAAATCTTCAGAACAACTGCAGTTGTCTCTCTCAGTGAATTTTTTCAGAGGCAGAAGAACTGGGAGAAATATACACCAAGTTTGAAAGACCACAATTGCCAAAGTAGACTACCGCACCCAACAAAACTCTTTATTATAGATAAAAAAGAAACTTTTGTATACTCCCAACTAGGCTAAAAGAATTTCTATCCAACAAAGCACACCTGAATAGAACACAGGAAGTAACCCTTCAGGCTAAACTGAGGAATAAAGATGGACAAGAAACTGAAAAATAGAAAATAACGCTCTTAGTCTGAAACCTGAAACACTAAAACGGTTAGCAGAAAACATAAATAGAACCATACAAATATGTATAGGGAAGGATTTTCTGAACTGGATTCTATTCCCCAAGAAATTAAACCCAAAAACTGACAATAGGAACTTCATAAAACTAAAAGACTACTATACTGATAATATAAAATAAACTTGGAAAAAAGAAACAATGGAAGGCAATAATTATAACTCCATATATGACATAAGATTAATATGTCAAATATGAAAATTACTTCAGAAAGGGAAAAATGTGACCAAAAAGAAGTTGTGAAGGATCTGAACAGAGACTTCTTTCGAAGAAACTAAATAGATGAAATTAAAGGGGCCAAGAATGCAACAAAAAGTTTTTGTCATCTTTAGCCATCATGCAAATAACAATTAAAACAATGTTGAGATTTCATCTCACTCCAGTCAGGATGGCTACAATCAACAAAATCTATAGCCACCAATACTGGTGAAGTTGTTAAAAAAGAATACTTATTCACTGTTTGTGGAACATAAATTAGTACAGCCACTCTGGAAATCTGTATAGAGAATCAACATTCAAAAAAAACTAATCTAAGGATATTCTAATTTATGCTCAAGTCAAAAACCTATTTCATACATCCCTAAAGTACTCACTAAATTACTTCATGAATACTTGCTCACCTATGGTTATTGCTACCCTATTCACAATAGATAAGAAACAGAAGCAATCAAAATATCTTTAAGCAGATAAAAAGATAATGAAATGAGGATTATATTGACAATAGAAGAATAATCAGTTGTAAAACAGTGAAATCATGGATTTCTTTATTGATGTCTACTGAGCTCTACATTTTTCTCTGTTCCCATCCCTGCCAATCTCCTCCCATTATAAACTCTCCCAAGGACTCCGTGCTCCCAATTTATTCAGGAGATCTTGTCTTTTTCTACTTCCCATGTAGATTAGATCTATGTATGTCCCTCTAGAGTCCTTATTGTTGTCTAGGTTCTCTGAGATTGTGATCTGTAGGCTGCTTTTACTACGTTATGTTTAAAAACCATGTGTGAGTGAGTATATGTGATAATTGTGTTTCTGGGTCTGGATTACTTCACTCAAAATGATGTCATCTAGCTCAATCCATTTGCCTGCAAAATCAAGATGTCATTATTTTTTCTGCTGTGTAGTACTGCATTGTGTAAATGTACCACATTTTTCTTATCCACTCTTCAGTTAAGGTTGTTTCCAGGTTCTGGTTATGACAAACAATCCTATTATGAACATAGTTGAGCACGTGTCCTTGTGGCACGATTGAGCATCCTTTAGATATATACCTAAAAGTAGTATTACTGGGTCTCAAGGAAGGTCGTTTCCTAATTTTCTGAGAAATAGCCACACTGGCATCCAAAGAGGATGTACAAGCTTGCATTCCCACCAGAAATGCAGGAGTGTTCCCTTTACCCCACAACCTCTCCAGCATAAGCTGTCATCAGTGATTTTTTTTATCTTGGCCATTCTCACAGGTGTAAATTGGAACCTTAGAGTTGTTTTAATTTGCATTTCTCCGATGACTAAGGATGTTGAGCATTGTCTTAAGTGTCTTTCAGATTTTAGATAGGAATCCTCTGTTGAGAGTTCTCTGTTTAGGTCTGTATTCCAATTTTAATGGATTATTTGTTCTTTTGATGACCAATTTCTTGAGTGCTTTGTATACTTTAGAGATCAGACCTCTGACTAACATAGGGTTAACGAAGAATTTTTCCCGTTCTGTAGGCTGTCATTTTGTCTTGTTGACCGTGTCCTTTGCTTTACAGAAGCTTTTCATTTCCAGGAGGTCCCGTTTATTAATTGTTTCTCTCAGTGTCTCTGCTACTGGGGTTATATTTAGTAAGTGATCTCCTGTGCAAATGTGTTCCAGTGTACTTTCCAATTTCTCTTCTATGAGGTTCAGTGTGGCTGGCTTTATGTTGAGGTCTTTGATCCATTTGGACTTGATTTTTGTGCATGGTGATAGATATGCATCTGTTTTCATTCTTCTACATGTTGATATCCAATTATGTCTTTTTTCCATTTAATTTTTTTTGCTTCTTTGTCAAAAATCAGGTGTTTGAAGGTGTGTGGATTAATATCTGAGTCTTGGATTTACTTCCATTGGTCCTCCTATCTACTTTTAAGCCAATACCAGGCTGTTTTCAGTACAGAAACTCTGTAGTAGAGTTTGAAGTTAGGGATTGTGTTTTCCATTTGAATGGTCTGTGGCATGCCAATCAAGGCATAAATATGCTCAAGAATTTCCTGAGCCACCACATCTGCTGTTTTCCTGGATGTCAGAAAGGCCTACATCCATAATGTTAAAGAGTCAACAAGAGTTAGGGGTTAATGGAGATTTTTATGAATGGGCACGTGGGTGAAGTCAACCTACCAGTCCTTGCCCAGTTGGTGTCCTCAGAACTGGTGCATTTGCTATAATATCTGGAGGGCTCCTTGCCTGGTAGCTTTGGCACATGTCTGGCAGGATGCATTGATTTGTAAAATATGGACTTGAAGATGGTTAGAGTCAAAATGGGGCCTAGAGATTGATACTAGTTTCTAGTAGGTCAGATTCCTTGAGGCAATTGTAACAATTTTTAAAAAATGGGGGAAATAGAGAAGCAACATCATGTGTCAGGGCTGTCTTTAGAACTTTTTTATTGGGGGAGGGAAATAGGAAAGGAGAAAGGAAATGGGAGACCAGCCTTGAGAGACACGAGGGACAGAGGAGAGGAAGAGAGAATAAGATAAAGAGACATGAACAGAGATGCTACATTGCTACAGCTACATCCCTTCATAAGAGGTGTCCATCTGCCCCTCTGTCCTTCTGTCTCTCTGTGGCTTGAGATAATATAGGAATGTTGAAGAAGCTTCTTTGTAGTCCTGTTAGTGCCATGAAGAACCTAAATTCCAGGACTAGTAAAATCAACAGAAATTTAAGAATTTCTGAAAACTGTATGTAGCTATCAAAACTCCATTTTTTTCAATAATAAAACTCTGAACATCTAAAATTCCAGTGCAATGATAACTTAGAAAAGTGATAGAAATCTGAAACTTCTTCAGATACCTTATGTGGGAAGCCTAAAGCCAGGCAAACTGGTCTGTATGTGGAATCAGACCATGACTGTCTTTTATGAAGGTATCACAGGATTGGAATGCATTGGTATCATTACAATTCTCCATCCAGAGATAGCATTGAAGAGTACAAAGGGATTCAGGTAAGACTTAACCAGATGTTCTCCATTGAAATAGTCTTCAAATTTCTAGACCTATATATGGAATGTTCCCTTTTCTGCAAATGGTAATTTCATAGAGATACTACCAAGTAAAACGTATAAATTACAAACAGAGTACTATACCTTTATTTTTATTGGGATTGACATAGGTGACCTGTCCATGCACCTCTTCCACTTGGGAGTTACATTTACCTGTTAACAAATGGATACTCACTTTTTTAAATAAATTGTTTTTACAACACCAAAGGGGCCACAATCCCTATGGAGAAAAGGTCCTGATATGTTGAAACTGTTTGGTAACGATAAAAATGTCCTGTGTGATGTTTTGCAAGATCAAAGGTAAATAAATATCTTCCAGCCTGGAGCAGGTGTAAAATGACTGCAATCTTTGTCCTTAAATCCCCTAGCCTCTTTTGTCTTTCCCAGGAAGGGGGGCCTATTCTAGAGGACTCACTGTACTCTTAATTCGTTTAATACTTTGGTGATTTGTAACATTCCTCCATGCACTATTTCAGAAAATTTAGATTATGAATAAATAAAAGATATAACCAAAGTAATTGACTTACCAGTTAAAGTAGTTCTAGATTTTATAAAAATACACTTCAGAATGAAGGAAAGATTTGTCACTATGCTGTTACAGTATATTTACACAATATAATAAATTCATTGATATAGCACAGTTTATGTGTTCAAACTACTTACAAGTAGTATTATTTTGGGACAGTTGCATAATTTTAAAGTATTTTGGGTGGTTGGAGAGAAGGTTCAGTGGTTAAGAGAACAGACTGATCTTACAGTAGACTCAAGGTCAATCCATTGGATTTATGTAGGGTAGTTTATCACTGGCTTTAATTTCAGCTCCTGTGAATCCAACAGTACTTTCGTGTGTGTGTGTGTGTGTGTGTGTGTGTGTGTGTGTGTGTGTGTGTGTGTGTATTTGGACATGAACACACAATTTATAATAAACAAATCAAAGCAAAAACAGTGTGAAACTTATTTATTTATTTATTTATTTTGGTAATCTATAATTGGGGAATAGACACTTATTACTGAAGATATTTGGAGATAAATATTCATTGTCCAGCAGGGGGCAGTGTATACTTCTCAGAAACTGACAAGTCCCAAAGTTAACTACTAACTCAAATTTAATCTCTTTAGACAAATTCACATGCAGAATTAGAGTTTACAACTCAGCAAGTGTTTCCTCAAGCTGCCCCTTCCTCCCTGGGATTAGAATTGTACCCTGGGTTGAAGAGATGTAATTTAGTGGTGATGGTGATAGTAAAAGACTCATACTGCAGCAAGTCACCATTTCCTCAATACCAGGAAAACCGCAGAGTCGAGCAGCATTTGTGGATCATGGGATCTCTTGAGATTAAAAGCAGGACCTGGCTGCCTGTTTTATCCCTCCATCTTTCCTTCTTTTCTTTCAAATTTCGTGGAGATTAAAAAGGTTTCTGGAATGAACCTTCTCATTCCTTACATCATTTGTAAATCTAATAATCATTTCTTTCAGAGTCTCCCCCCCAATCTGTACTGATGCTGAAGTATAAGGGTCTCTAGCAGTTACTGATTGTATCTTTCTGCACTGGTTCCAGGAATAGCCTGGTCAAGCCTCTTGGCTCTGGTTCACCTAACAATTAACTATTAACAAGCATTCTCTCTTCTGTCACTTGTTAACCTTAAATATAATCTTATTCTGGTGCTTTTGGGTTACAAGACTGAATAGAGTGCTGAAGGCTACTACATGCTACACCACAGTTGTGCTCATCATAGTGAGACACAGATGGAAAAGTAAATTATAAATGTACATTTGCATGAGCCTGTGTAAAGGCTCTGTCCTGTGATAATGAGATTCCATGGCCAGGCACTGTTGACATCCTAATGTTAAGTTTGCACAAAGAAGGTAAAGGGAATCACCTTCCTTCATTTGTGTCCTAGTTAGAATAAAAAGTGAAAATAGTCTTCAACTGTTGCAGTAGAGAATAAAAACATAAAACCAAAAGTGAAATTTGAATTCCTCCCATAGATTTATTTGCTTGTATGACTAGAGTCAACAGGTCTCTAGAGAGAAGCATTTTCTGTGATGTTTTTTCTACAACTAAATCAAAGTGGAGTAACAGTCCATTCACATTTTATAACTATTGGCATATTTTCTTTCATTTGAAGAAAATGAAATTCATTGTATAGTTTTTGCAAACTATTAAATTATATATTATTATTCTAATATACAATGATATAATAATATGCAACATATGACATATAATAACATACAATATTATTAAATATAACATATTATATAACATAATTACTATATGAGTATATATTATATAAAACAATATAATCAATATATTATATATAATAAATATACAAACTGTATGATATATGATTATCATATATAACATTATAGTAATATATATGAAATAATTTCTTCTCTGACATTAGATTAACATTTTTCCACTTTGGGAAGATGTGGGGATGTGATAAATCTGAATACCATTGTGTATAATCTCATTATAAGATTTTAAGTACTTATCCATATGTGTTTCATCAAATGAGCTCACACTGAAGCAAAGTGAGTCCCTGCACTTTCCTAACATGGCTCTGAGAACACAGAGAGGTAATATTGAATTGACATGAAGACTTAGGCGCATAGAGGACTTTGTCGCTGCTGACCAATGATAACCTAAGATTGTTCACAAACAACAATGACAAGGAGGGAAGGAAGAGGTGTCATAGGGTGCTTAGCTCAATGTGTCCATTTGCAAATCTGTCCTCCAGAAATTTGTATGTAATAACACAAGTCACATGTATTAACCCTCTGTTTATATGTTGGTATGTTGTTTCTGCCATCTCAAAGAACTAAGAAACAAGGCAATAATCTGTAAAGTATATCTGAATTTGTGCACATTTTATTCCTAAAGATAATGACACACTTTTCTTGCTTTATGGCTCATATTCCTTGCTTTAGATTGCAACTAAACTCTAACATTAAACAATTTTCAGTCTTAAATTATAAACACATGTCTCCACTTTCAATATTTTAGTACTGTAAGTAAGGACAAAGTAGTGCAGCTTCTAGAAGATACCTTTTCTTCAATGGCATCCACCTGTGAATGTGAGATCACACAAGTATTATATTGTTATTAGAAACTCAAATTTGAGCACTTGGTGAATTCTATGATACTGAGGGACAAGTCTGTCATTTGTAGTGGGAAACCATAAGAAAGCTAATCCTGTCATATAGTGCACAGACTGGGAGTCAGGAAGTTCTTTTCTTCCATGTGTTGGTAGGAAGCAGCAAACAGAAGAAGAAAAAATTGTAACATGAACCTCAATAGTTTCTAGCCTGTGTCAGTTCAATACTTATCAAACCTCAGCATGCACAAGAATCCTGTATCTGCAGGTCTGAATTGGGGTCTAGCATCCTTCCCTTGTGGAGTCCTCCTTCCCAAGTAACTCACATCAATGTTTGAATGTCAGTAATACCAAAGATGTACCTAATATAAAGTCAAAACCACAGGTGGGCAGAAAAGAATAGCAAAATAGTCATGAAAGAATAAAATATTTTTAAAATATGCGTTTATTTATTTAATTAATATTTGATTAATGATTAGATGTGTGTATGTGTGTATGTGTAAATAGTACAGCATAAATGTGACAAGAACAGTACAACTTGTGTAAGTGGAGTCATTCCTTCTAAGAATCAACTCCCATTGTGAGGTTTGATCAGTGTCCTCATGTACTGAGCATCTTGCTGTTTGAAAGGCTCTGAATAGCATACAATGTACATATACAAGCAGAGATTACAGAACCCTAGCTTCTTTCTTTTGTTTCCTTCCTTTATCCTTCCCCCTTCTTCTGTCCCTCCCTCCCTTCTTCCTTTTTCTTTCTTTCTTTCTATTGTTTTTGTCAATATTTTGTCTTCAAGGTTTTTTTTTTACTTTTTAAAAATTTTATACAATATATTTTGATCATATTCTTGCCCTTCCTTCAACTCTCCCCAGATCCTTCCAGCTCCCTAGCCACCCAATTTCATGTTCTTTCTCTTTAAAACCAAAATGACAGAAAAACCACCAAAAAACAAAGCAACAAAAAAATAAAAAACAAAAATTAGACTAAGTAAAATGAGAAAATCATTCAGACAAAATAAAACAAAACAAAAAATGCACACACACAGATGTACATACATATACACACACAGAAACACCATAGAGTCTGTTTACTGTTGACGGACTACCCTCACAATGAGGCCTGTCCGGGAGGGTGTTTGATATTTCAGTGACATTTGATTGAAGATAACTGATTTTCCCTTTTTGAAGTTATATATTACAAATAAATTCACGGCTAATGTTATGACTATTTGTCTTCTTCTATTTCTTGGTGCTGGGATTTTGTCTGATTTGAATGTGTGCTGGTCTTTTGTGCTTGCTTTCATACTTTCTATGACATCACATGTGACTCAGTCCTGTTGTGTCTGGAAGATGCTGTTTCCTTGGAGTCATCCATCATATCTGGATCTTAAACTCTACTCACCCACCTCCTCTCCTGCATATTCCCTGAGTCTGGAGGATAAGGATTTGACAAAAACAACCCAGGTAGATAGTTTCTTTAACCATGTATAGGTTAAAGCAAACTCGAGCAAATCAACATGGTCCTGACATTCCTTTTGCTTCTCCACAATATACTGTGTGATTTCTTTTATCATGATTTAATTTTTGCCTCCAATTTAGAGCTGTTCCCTTTTCTTAACTTCCATGCCCCTAAAGCTCTGCCAGTTAAATATAGTATTTTGATATTAAATAATTAGTAGGCAGGTTTCCATGAGTGTTTTGAAAACCATCACACAGTCATTTTTCATCAATACATTCTACTTCATACTGAAGAACAAATACAGGCCCTCTGCATTCTTCCCCCGACCTTTTTCTTTATATTTTTGTTTTGTATGGCAATGTAATTTTCAATTTTTTATTTATAATGCATCAAGAGTCATGCAGTATAATATTTATTATCATAAATACTAATATTCTTCAGTGTGCTTCTGTGGGTCAATCTACTGAGGAACTAAGTACAGAGAATAAGCCTGGCAACTTGAGCATTCTGAGAAGGGGCTCATGGTGTAAATTTCCCTGTCCTCATCATAAGTAGGAAAAGCCCTTAATAAAAGACAGCCTTATAAATTAACATTTACAACTTTGGTTCTCAAATTTCCTAATGTGTTTAGGCTTTAATACACTTTTATACTTTGTGGTGACTCCCAACCATAAAATTACTCATTGCTATTTCATAACTGTAATTTTTACTGTTACTTATCATAATATAATATATAATCAACAGAATATCTTGTATATGACCTCTGTCCTGTGGGGGCCATAAGACATAGGGTAAGAACACTGGTCTACATAGTGTTCCCACTGGGGAAAAAAACAAAAGACATAAAAGTCAGATTCTGAGGATGTTACTATTTCTGACCTTAATCAGAAAGTGCTTAGTAGTCAAGGACTTGGGAAAGTATGGTGCTCACAGACATGAAAGACCTAAACCTGCTCAGTGGGTTCCATAGGTTTCCACCGAAGAATCTGGAGGCAATAGGCTGAGAATACAGCATCTATTTCTTTGTGACTGTTCATGATTCAATAGGCCCAGCAGCTGGGGCTACTGTGATCTTTTGGTCAACCTCAGGAAGAAAGTGATACCCAGATTTTGATGGCACAAGCACCAAAGAAGGAATTTCCTTGACCAAGACAAATTTGCATATTTGCATGAAGGGCCCTCTGAGTTCTCTGAGAGGATAAGAGAGACCCACACCATGTCTGTCTCAGCAGAGCTCAGTGGTGTCTGCATCATGGCCTGGATTCCTCTCCTCTTCTTCCTCCTTCATTGTACAGGTAAGAAGAGTCATCTGCACTCTGATGCCAATTCAGGGAAACCAGCTGACATCAAGGTATATTCTCCCCACTTCTCTCACCCCAGGAGGTAATGTGTTTCTCTATTTCCAGCAACCTTCTCTCAACCTGTGCTGACTCAGTCACCCTCAGCCTCGGCTTCCTTGGGAGCCTCAGTCAAGCTAACCTGCACCTTGAATAGCGAGTTCAGTACCTACACAATTCATTGGTACCAACAAGAACCAGAGAAGGCTCCTAAGTATGTGATGTGGCTTAGTAGTAATGGAAACCAAAACAAGGGAGATGGGATCCCTGATCGCTTCTCTGGCTCCAGCTCTGGGGCTCATCGTTACTTAAGCATCTCCAACATTCAGCCTGAAGATGAAGCTGACTATTTCTGTGGTTCAGGTTATAGCATTGGAGAACAATACGGGTGAGCACAGTGCACCAGATAAATGAGGAAGCAAAACAGGAACTATTTTCCTCTCTTGATACCAAGCTAGCTTATGGTTTTGGAAAGGATCATCTGATGTTCTTAGCTATCACACTCTTTGGATATTTTCCTCTTATTACTCATAGATCATAGTTCTAGCTCCTGAGCTCCTTGTAAAAAAGACAAAAGGCAAGAATTGTACTGAGAGAACTGCTTTGTAAAATTAATGAAATGGAAAATCAAATATTATGTGTATAGACTTGAGGAGGTAAGAACATTCTTCTTTGAGATTACTGAAGTGGAATTAATGCTCTCATGCTTACTTACCAAAATTCACAGTAGCATCTATTTGTTGTAAGATGGTTCTCTTCTCTCATACTCTAAGTGTTTTACCTCTAGTAAATTGCTAACAAGTGCAGTGAAAGAACATTTATGAAGCAGTCTGGTAGGGATCCTTAGACTCAGAACAAAATAATAGAAACAGCCACACTGGCTGAGCTTTGTTTTTAAACGTACACAAACATTTCCATATTGCTCCTGACACTCCTTTTTACTTAGTAAGCTTTCCCAGATATTTTGAAGGAAGCCTAGAAATATCAAAATATGGTTTAGTCTCTGTCAAAATCTTTATAAGTGAAATTTATATATCAACATTAGGGCCCTCCTTTGCCCACACTGAGTCCATCTTTAACATCTCACATTAGACTTAAAATAACCAATGAAATTACATGACAACATGCATGGAAGACAAAAATAAACCAACCGACAAACAAACAAAATCCCACAAAATTATATAAAGGGATCATAATCTGAGAATATCAGAGCATCATTCTTTTGTATAGGATATCAGTAAGAAGGCTAGAATTATACTTGCTTTCCAGGAGAAATCTCTGAAACTCATCTTGTTGAGCAGACTAGGTTGGGTGCATTCAGGGTGGTATGGCTGTTGTCCTTGTTAGCAGAATCCTATGTCAGGCCCTATGCTAGCAAGTTCTGTTAGATCACAAACCTGAAACAGTTGATTCTGCTTGAAGATAGGAAATTAAGATGGGATTTTTCACCTTTCTCAGTCCTTACTTATAATTGCATAACTTTTTCTCTCATATTGGTCATTACTTTACATGGTGACCAGATCCCAAAGTCTACTTTTTTTTCTAGTATTTTGTGTTTCTTCACTATTTCCCTAGATGTCACCTCCATATCAAGTGACTAACTGTTCACTATATCTATTACTTCAATAAAAGCACATAACAAAGGCAACTCAGAATGAAGAGTTCATAGGGAGATTATGGTTCTTTCAGGATAATGAGGTCACAGACAGGGAACAAGATCGGTAGTCCAAGGTTCACATCTCAATCATCAAACAGGGAGAGGGGTGTGGTAGAAGGCTTTGAAATTTCAAAGTTCACCTGAAGTAATTTAGTTGCCCACAATACTTCACTTCCTAAACTTACCCAAATATCACCACTAGTTTGGGACCAAGTAGTCAAATCCCAGAACCTATGGGGGGAATTCTCACTCAAACCACATCTTTCACCATGCAACTGAGCTCCATGCTGGCTTATCTCAAATAGCATGCCTTCTTTCCCATCTTACTTTTCCTCCTATAGGCAGCTGACAAGATTTACAGTTTGCCTTCTTTCAATTCTTTGTACTGTTTTCTTTTAAGCTCTGATGAAATTGTCTTCAAGCTTCAAAATTCATTTAGGAGTTAGAGGAGGTTAGAGAAGAAGGGAAGAAGAGGAGGGAAGGACAAGGAGTAAGCGGGGAAGGAGAGAGAGACAGAGTATCAAAGAGGGGTAAGTTAAAGGGAGAGAAGGAGAAATACAAAAAGACAGAGAAGAGAGAAATAGAGACAGAGATAAAATCCTCAACATAAAATTGTTGGTTACATCTGCTGTCATGCAAGAGTTTTCTAGGTAATCACCAACAACTGAAGCTAGGAAATATAGAACACAGAGAAGGGAAAGAACATATCAAAGTAAAAATGGCGATCTATTTTTACCACAATAGTATACATCCATGAAGTATTAAGGAAGAGGTATTAGCTCATCATTACACACACCCTTGAGAATGATTAGCAGCAGTATGCATTCTTTCCCAGGCCAGATACCTTATTGCTAGCATAATGTCCTCTGTCCTGTCTTACTCAGCATATCACTTCAACATTTCTTCTGTCATAACAAAGCTCAACCTCAACCCTATCTAAAGCCAAAGAGCAGGTAAAGAAATTCTAAAAATGACCTTGGAATTTCTATCAGATTTTGAAAATTTGGTTATTCTTCTCTTATCTATAAATTCTCGTGAGATTCCCAGGCTATGGGGCAAAGAATACTAATGCATCTTTTTGGAATGATTATTTTTGGGATGACCATGATCACCAAATCTCTTTTCTTACCACATGTAGAAATAAAGACCAGATCAGATCGGTAATGTATAGGACTGACACATAGAAAGTTAGGTGTATGTTCATAAGCTATAGTTCTCTCATAAAATGGGCTGGCCAGAGAATGAAAGACCTGAGAGAGGATCAGTGTGAGCCGTAGGGCCTCATGAAGCAGGGAACTGGGATATCATCACCATGGAGTACTCAACTCTCTTCCTGATCCATCTCATTCACCACACAAGTCCCTGCCTTGCTAGTGTGAAGCTCTCCTCATTCTACAATCATCCCTTAGTCCTTAATCCTCTTAGTTAACATGTTGGTGTTAAAGAAGCAAAGATTCCCTTGGTGTCTTCCATATCAGCTACTGGGAAGTTCATGGGGTAAGACTCAGTAATTGTTGGCATTTAATTTTCTTAGAAGTCTTTTGTTTAAAATGGATTGAGATCTTTTACTTGTTTGCATAGATAATTTCCCCCCATATAGCAAAGAGATCAAAAATGAATACATGATCTGATAAATAGTGAGCCCTGAATCCAGAAAGGAAATGGCCTTGAACAGAATCTATGTCCTTCCTGGAGAGAATCAGGATAGAGAGCCACCAATTCCTCAAGCTCAACGTCTTTGCAAGAACCAAGTAAACTGTTTTTTGGACAGACAAGTTCTACTGTGTTAAGTAAAATAACTGATAATATAAATCAGAATGTGATAAATGAATATAAGCCAAGATAAACATTGTATTGTTATTATCAAAAGAAATTGATACAATAGCATAGATTAGAAGCTGTTAAAAGATCCTCTTGTTTCAAAGACATATATTGTTATTATGTATTGTATATCCAACATACAAAGATTGCTTTTAATTTCTTTGTCTCCAGAATTTTATCATTTGTTATTTATTTATTTATTTATTTATTGACCAAATGTCTCAGTATGTAGACCAGACTTTCATCACACCCAAACTGACCTAATGTTAGGGTACTGGGATTTTAGATATACATTTTAAATATTTTAATTTTTGTTGAAATTATAATGTCAACATATCCCCCTTCACTTTCCTCCCTCAAAACCCTCCCAGATACCCTTCCTTACTTGTCCTCTTTTTAATTCATTAACACTTTTTGTACTAAATGATATTATACTGATATACTTATGTGCATGTATATACATGAATACAAATATATATATATATGTATAGAAGTATATTTATAACTGAATATATATATATATATATATATATATATCATGCTCAGTCTTAAGAAAGTTAATTGTATGATTGTTTTCATGGTTAAGCATTTGTTATCAAACAACCAATTGATGAGCTCTTCCCTGTGAAGCACTGTTCCTTTTCCTTTCAGAATTGCTTAGGTGTCTGTTTCTTTTTGTTAGGGTTGAGGTGTCCTGGGCTCTCCCCATTCACTTTGGCAGGTCTATTCCTGTCATACTTGTTCACCTCTAATTTAGACAGTCATGTGACTTTTCGGTGTAATTTCTGTCATTCATAGGAAATCCAATCTTATAGAAAACTCCCTAATTTTAATAGTGTGTGTGTGTGTGTGTGTGTGTGTGTGTGTGTGTGTTCCATGTTTCTGTGTATAGGCATTTGCTTGTGAGTGCCAGACCTCTGGAGGTATAATTCCAGTAGATTGTTGACTGACATGTGGATGCTCGAAGCTCTATGGATTTAGGAGATGACTGCTTATGATTACCTGGTTTCCTGGAGAGAATGGGGTGGATTCAAGCAAAATTGGGTCCATTGGCATGGGATCAGGGAGATAGCTCTTAAAATGTGAGCACAGAAGGGACCTTAGGCAGGAGAGGTAAGGTAGATACGTGACTACTGGAGTTTCTGGACCAGTGGGCTGTGGTTGAGGAGGAAGGACCTCCTGTAAAAGAATTCAAAATGGATTAGGCCTATAGGAAAGCATGGGCTTGCTGAGAAGTGGAATATTGCAATGAGGGAAATAAAAGGTGTGATTTTCTTTTGGGCTAAACAGTTGTGGGGTACCAGGCAGGACAGAAAACACAAACAAACAGGCCCGCCCTCATGTTACACTATTTAGATGAAGAACATCTTATTATGTCTTCTCTGAATACTTCTCCACTCTTGATATGCTATCTTTGGAAGGATAATTATAAAGATACCAATGTATCCCAATCCTGTGATACCTTCATGAGAGACAGTCATAATCTGCTTCCACATACAGATGGTTTGCCCAGTTTTGGGCTTCGCACTTAAGGTATGTAAAGAAGTTTCAGACTTTTGTCCCCTTTCTATGCTATTATTGCACTAGGATTTCAGAGCTTCAGAGTGTTAGCCATGACAAATAGAGTTTTGATAGCTACAAATAGTTTTCAGATCACTAGCTCTAGCCTCTCATTGGCTAACTCTCACATCTTGATTAACCCATTTTTCTGATCTATGTTAGCCATGTAGCTCAGTACTTTTTTTCAGTGGGGCAGATCACATCCTGCTGCTTCGGTGGTCTGGACAGGAGTGGGAGGAATCAACTTCCTTCTTCCCAAAATTCTCTTGTTCTCATTACATCATTTCTGCTTCCTGTCTGGTTTTCCTGCCTAATACTTCCTGCCTGGCCAATCAGTGTTTATTTGAAACATGATTTACAGAATACAGACAATTCTCCCACACCAAAATAGTCCTCAAATTTCCATATCACATATGAAATGTTCCCTTTTCTGCAAATGGTTACTTCATAGAGATACTACCAAGTAGTATGTATATGTTACAAAGTAACGTCCATATACCTTTATTTTTATTGGGATTGACGTAGAGGTCCTGATCCTGCACCTTTTCCCCTTGGAAGTTACATTACAACAGCAAAAGGTCCCCAATATTTATTGAGAAAGGGTCCTGATGTGTGGAAACTGTTTGGTAACTATAAGAATGCTCTGTCTAATGTTTTGCAAGATTAATAATAATATTGTAAAGACCTTTCAGCCTGCAGTAGGTGTGACATGATCGTAGCCTCTAACTTTAAATCCCCTACCCTCCATTGTCTTTCCCAGGCAGGGGCCTACTCTAGAGGACTCACTGTGTTCTTAATTCATTAAATAAATTTTGGTGATTTGTAACTTTCCTACATGAAGTATTTAAGAAAAAAATAAGAATATGACTAAATAAAAGATATCCAAAGTAATTGACTTACCAATTAATGTAGTTCTAGGCTTTATAATAATATGCTTCAGGATGAAGGGAAGATTTGTCACTATGCTGTTACAGTATTTATACACAATACAATAGATTCATTGATATAGTACAGTTTATGCATTCAAGCTACTTCTAAGTAATATTTTGGGAGAGTTGCATAATTTTAAAGCTTTTTGGGTGGTTGGAAGAGAAGGTGCAGTGGTTAAGAGCACAGACAGATCTTACAGTAGATTCAAGTTCATCCCTTGGACTTACCTAGAGTGGTTTATCATTGCCTTTAATTTCATCTCCTGTGAATCCAACAACACTGGCCTCTGTGAGTGACTGTCTTTGTGTATGTGTGTGTGTGTGTGTCTGTCTCTGTGTGTGTGTCTCTTAGTCTCTCTCTGTTTGCACATGCACACATAATTTAAAATACATATAAATCAAAAAGATGAAAAGTCTGAAACTTATTGTTTTCAGGCATCTATAATTGGGTAATGGAAACTTATTACTAAAATATTGGAAGAAAATATTTATAGTCCAGCAGGAGGCACTGTATACTTCTCAGAAAACGACAAAACCCAAATTTAACTAATAACTTGAATTTAATATCCTTGGTCAGGTTCACACCCAGAATTAGAGGTTACCACATAGCAGGTGTTTCCTCAGAGCTTCCCCCAGTCTCCCTGGGAGTATAATTGTGCCCTAGACTGAAGAGATGTGATTTAGTGGTGATGGTGATAGTAAAAGACTCATACTGCAGCAAATCACCATTTCCCCAATACCAAGAAAACCATAGAGACCAGCAGCATCTGTGGATCCTGGAATCTCTTGAGATTTAAAGAAGGACATGGATGCATGTCTTATCTCTAGATCTTTTTTTCCTTTTCTTTCAAGTTTTGTGGAGATTAAAAAGGTTTTTTGGAATGAACCTTCTCATGCCTTGCCTCATTTCTAAATCTAATAACCATATCTTTCAGGGTCTCCCCACAATCTGTAATGATGCTGAGGTATAAGGGTCTCTAACAATTACTGATTATCTCTTTCCGCACTGGTTTTAGTAATAGCCTGGTCAAGCCTCTTGGTTCTGATTCACCTAACAATTAACATTCTCTCTTCTGTCACTTGTTAACCTTAAATATAAACTTGCTCTTGTGCTATTTGGTTACAAGACTTAATAGAGTGCTGCAGGCTATTACATGCTACACCACAGTTGTACTCATCATAGTGAGACACAGATGGAGAAGTAAAATATAAATGCACATTTGCCTGAGCCTGTGTAGAGGCTCTGTCCTGTGATAATGAGATTCCATGGCCAGACACTATTGCCATCCTAATGTTAAGACTCCACAGAGAAGGTGAAGGGAAGCATCTTTCTTCATTTGTGTCCTAGTTAGAATAAAAAGTGGAGATATTCTTCAACTGTTGTAAAAGAGAATAAAAACATAAAACCAGAAGTAAAATTAGTATACCTCCCAGAGATGTATTTGCTTATACAAATAGAGCCAACCGGTCTCTAGAGAGAAGCATTCTCTGTGATATTTTTCTAAAACTAGATCAAAGTGGAGTAACAGTCCATTCACATTTTATAACTATTGGTGTATTATCTTTTTTTGAAGAAAATTAAATTCATTGTTTAGTTTTTGCAAATTATGAAATTATATATTATTATTTTAATAAACAATTATATACTAATATACAACATATGATGTATAATGACATGCACTATATTAAATATAACATATTATACAATATAATTACAATATTAATATATGTTATATTATGTAAAACAATTTACATATATAATTAGTATACAAATTGTAAAATATATGACTATTGTATATAATATAGTAACATATATATATATATATATAATTTTTCTCTGACATTAGATTAACATTCTTCCAGTTGGAGAAGATGTAGTCATGTGATAAATCTGAGTACAATTGTATATAATCTCATTATTAGATTGTAAGTACTTCTGCAGATGTGTTTCATCAAATGAGCTCATACTGAAGGAGAGTGAGTCCCTGCACTTTCCTAAGATGGCTTTGAGAACACAGAGAGGTAATATTGAATTGACATGAAGATTGATGTGCATAGAGGACTTTGTCGCTGCTGACCAATGATAACCTAAGATTGTTCATAAACAACAGGGACAAGGAGAGAAAAAAGAAGTGTCATAGGGTGCTTAGCTCAGTGTGTCCATTTGCAAATCTGTCCTCCAGAAATTAGTATGTGATAACACAAGCCATATGTATTAAACCTCTGTTTATATTTTGGTATGTTGTTTCTGCCATCTCAAGGAACTAAGAAACAAGGCAATAATCTGTAAAGTATATCTGAATTTGTGCGTATTTCTTTAATCTGCACTGACATTTTGTTCTTAAAGGTATTGACATACTTTTCCTGCTTTGTGGCTCATATTCCTTGCTTTAGATTGCAACTAAACTCTAACATTAAACAATTTTCAGTCTTAAATCATAAACACATGTCTCCACTTTCAATATTTAGTAAGCAAGGACACAGTAGTGCAGCTTCTAGAAGATGCCTTTTCTTCAGTGGCATCCACCTGTGACTGTGAGATCAAACAAGTATCACCTTGTTATTAGAAACTCAAATTTGAACACTTGGTGAATTCTATGACACCGAGGGACAAGCCTGTCATTTGTAGTGGGAAATCTTAAGAAAGCTAATCTGTCCATATAGTGCACCGACTGGGAGTCAGGAAGTTCTTTTGTTCCATATGTTGGCAAAAAACAGCAAACAGAGAAGAAGAAAAGTTTGCAACTTGAAGCTCAATAGTTTGTAGCCTGTGTTAGTCAATACTTACTAAAACTCAAGATGCACATGAATCATTTATCTGCAGGTCTGAATTAGGGTCTAACATCCTTCACTGACTCCTCCTTCTAACCAAGTATCTCACATCAATATTTGTATGTCAATAATACCAAAAAAGTACTTAATATAAAATCAAAACCATAGGTTGGCAGAAAAGAGTAGCAAAATAGTCATGAAAGAATCGAAAGATTTATAATTATGTCTTTATTTATTTACATGTTTATTTAATGATTTAATGTGTGTGTGTTTGTGTGTGGGGGTGTGTGTAAATACCAGATCACGTATGTGACAGCTACAGAACAACTTGTGTCAGTTGTCTCTTTCCTTCCACAATGGTAATTCCAGGAATTGGCTCCCTTGTGAGGCTTGACAATTGTTCTCACATACTGAGACATCTTGCTATTTAAAAGGTTCTGAATAGCATACAGTGTACATAGTTCTGTGCATGTATTCAACCAGGAATAACTGAACACTAGCTTCTTTCTTTTGGTTCCTTCCTTTATCCTTCCCTCCCTTCTTCTGTCTCTCCCTCTCCTTCCTTTCTTCCTTCCTTCCTTCCTTCCTTTCTTTATTTCTATTTTTTGTCAATATTTTGTCTTCAAGTTTTTACTTTTTAAAAATTTATTTAATAAAATATATTTTGATCATATTCTTTCCCTTCTCCCAACTCTCCCCAGATCCTTCCAGCTTCCTAGCCACCTAACTTCATGTTCTTTCTCTTTCAAACAAAAAAGACAGAAAAACCACCAAAACCCAGAAAGCAACAACAAAATTAAAAAACAAAAAATGGATTAAGTAAAATGAAAAATCATTCAGACAAAATAAAACAAAACACAAAGTGCACACATATAGACGTACACACGCACACCACACACATGTACTCATGCATACACACACAGAGACAGACAAACAAACTGCATAGTGTATGTTTATTGTTGACTAACTACTCCTGACTATGAGGCCTGCCCTGGAGTGTGTTTGATATTTCAGTCACACTTGATTGGAGATAACTGATTTTCCATTTCCGAAGTTACATATTATGAATAAATTCACGGCTAATGTTATGACTATTTGTCTTCTTCTATTTCTTGGTGCTGGGATTTTGTCTGATTTGAATGTGTGCTGGTCTTTTGTGCTTGCTTTCATACTTTCTATGACGTCACATGTGACTCAGTCCTGTTGTGCCTGGAAGATGCTGTTTCCTTGGAGTCATCCATCATATCTGGCTCTTAAGCACTTTCCACCCACCTCATCTTCTGCAAATTTCCTGAGCCTAGTGAAAAGGGGTTTGACAAAGACAAAGACAACCCAGGTAGATAGTTTCTTTAACCATGTATAAGTTAAAACATAACTGAGCAAACCCACATGGTCCTTACATTCCTCTTGCTTCTCCACAATATACTGTGTGACTTCTTTTATCATGATTTAATTTTTGCCTCCAATTTAGAGCTGTTCCCTTTTCTGATAATCCATCCCCTAAAGCCCTACCATTTAAATATAGTATTTCGACATTTTTTTTAACTCAAACAGCTGATAGTTTTCACAATGTAAGTGAGCGCTGCACTTTTTCTAATACCACTTCTCCCCTCCAAATTATTCTGTCAGGAAAGGGGAAGCCTTGCTTGTCATGCAGCTTGAAAACACCGAGGCTCAGCACCGTGATCAACTGGTGAAACAGAACAAGAAATACAAAACAGAAAAAGAGCCTTTCCGCTCTTATCTGTCTGGCCGAGTCATGCCAGGCCGTGTGGGCACCAACATAGGGCGAGCAGGGGGTCTCATCATTGGAGGTCCGGGCATCATGGGCATATGGCCACCCATGGGAGACCTCATTCCAGGAGCAGGTCCCACAGGCATCATCCCAGGAGGAGGAGGACCCATCATCGGCATAATGGGAGGGCCTCTCATGTGGGGTGCAGGCATCATGCGAGGGTGAGGAGGACCCGGGAGACTGGGGGGAGGCGGGATCATGGCCCCTGCAGGAGGAGGAGAAGAGACTGGAACTGGAGGTATCTTTCCTTGTTGAAATGCAGCTGTTGTTTTGTCAATCAGGCTCTGGGCTTGCTCTTCCATCCATTTCTGGTAGTAGTCTTTCACGTTCTCCTATGCTTCCGACCGCTGCAGTGTGTCTTTCTCACAGATGGAGAATCATGGGAAAGACACATATCACAGTAGTCACAATAAAACTTAGGTATGTTGCTCCGCAAGCCGTTGGCTACCCCTAGTATTTCGATATTAAATAATTGGTAGGCAGGTTTCGCTGAGTGTCTTGAAAACAATCACACAAGTCATTTTTCATTAATCTATTCTAATTCTTACTAAAGAAAAAATACAGGCCCACTGTGTTCTTTCCCCGACATCTTTCTTTTTTTATTGATTTTATTATTATTATTAAAAATTTCCAACTCCTCCTCTCATCCCTTTTAGATCCCCCTCCCCTACCCCTCTCCTCCTCCATCTCCAGTCAAAAGAGTAGTCAGGGTTCCATGCCCTGTGGGAAGTCCAAGGTCCTCCCCCCTCCATCCAGGTCCAGGAAGGTGAACATCCAAACAGACTAGGCTTCCACAAAGCCAGGCAATGCAGTAGGATCAAAACCCAGTGCCATTGTCCTTGGTTTCTCAGTCATCCCTCATTGTTTGCCACGTTCAGAAGTCCAGTTTGATCACATGCTTCAGCAGACCCAGTTCAGCTGCCCTTGGTAAGCTCCCATTAGATCAGCCCCACCGTCTCAGTGGGTGTTCTCCCTCCTTCTGCTCCTCATTTGGACCTTGGGAGCTCAGTCCATTGCTCCAATGTGGGTTTCTGTCTCTATCTCCATTCATCGCCAGATGAAGGTTCTATGGTGATATGCAAGATATTCATCAGTATGGTTATAGGATAGGGCTATTTCAGGCTTCCCTCTCGTCAGCTGCCCAAAGAATTAGCTGGACATCTACTTGGACTCCTGGGAACCCCTCTAGAGTCAAGTCTCTTGCCCACCCTAAAATGGCTCCCTTAATTAAGATATCCACTTCCATGCTCCCATATCCACCCTTCCTCCGTCCCAACCCTCCCATTCACCCAAGCTCTTCCCATCCTTCCCTTCTCACCTTTGTCTTCCCATCTCCCTTGACCTTCCAACCCACCCCCAAGATCCCAATTTTTGCCTGGAAATCTTGTCTACTTCCAATATACAGAGGGATAACTATATGTTTTTCTTTGGGTTCACCTTCTTAGTTAGCTTCTCTAGGATCACGAAATATAGGCTCAATGTCCTTTGTTTATGGCTAGAATCCACTTATGAGTGAGTACATACCATATTCATCTTTTTGGGTCTGGCTTACCTCACTCAGGATAGTGTTTTCTACTTCCATCTATTTGCATGCTAAATTCAAGATGTCATTGTTTTTTACTGCTGGGTAGTACTCTAATGCGTACATAATCCACACTTTGTTTATCGATTATTCCACTGTGGGGCATCTAGGTTGTTTCCAGGTTCTGGCTATTACAAATAATGCTGCTATGAACATAGTTGAACAAATGCTTTTGTAGCATGATAGGGCATCTCTTGGATATATTCCCAAGAGTGGTATTGCTGGAACTGGGGTAGATTGATCCCAAATTTTCTGAGAAACCGCCACACTGATTTCCAAAGTGTTTCTACAAATTTGCATTCCCACCAGCAATGGATGAGTTTTACCCCTTACTACACATCCTCTCCAGCAAAGGCTATCATTGGTGTTTTTGATTTTAGCCATTCTGACATGTATAAGATGGTATCTCAAAGTTGTTTTGATATGCATTTCCCTGATTGCTAAGGAGGTTGAGCATGACCTTAAGTGTCTTTTGGCCATTGGAAATTCTTCAGTTGAGAATTCTCTGTTCAGTTCAGTGCCCCATTTTTTAATTGGGTTAATTAGCATTTTAAAGTCTAGTTTCTTGAGTTCTTTATATATTTTGGAGATCACACCTTTTCTGTTGCAGGGTTGGTGAAGATCTTCTCCCAATCAGTAGGTTGTCTTTTTGTCTTAATGGAGGTATCCTTTGCTTTACAGAAGCTTCTCAGTTTCAGGAGGTCCCATTTATTCAATGTTGCCCTTACTGTCTGTTCTACTGGGGTTATACGTAGGAAGTGATCTCCTGTGCCCATGTGGTGTAGACTACTTCCCACTTTTTCTTCTATCAGGTTCAATGCATTCAGATTAATATTGAGGTCTTTAATCCATTTGGACTTGAGTTTTTTGCATGGTGATAGATATGGATATAGATTTGTTGAAGATGCTTTCTTTCTTCCATTGTATACTTTTAGCTCCTTTGTCGAAAATCAGGTGTTCATAGGTTTGTGGGTTCATATCCGGGTCTTCTATTTGATTGCATTGGTCGACTTCTCTGTTTTTATGCCAATACCAAGCTGTTTTCAATACTGTAGCTCTGTAATAGAGTTTAAAGTCAGGGATGGTAATGCCTCCAGAAGTTCCTTACTGTATAAAATTGTTTTGGCTATCCTTGGTTTTTTTGTTTTTCCATATAAAGTTTATTATTTTTCTCTCAAGCTCTGTGAAGAATTTTGTTAGGATTTTAATGGGGATTGCATTGAATTTATAGATTGCCTTTGGTAGAATTGCCATTTTTGCTATTTTGATTCTACCCATCCAAGAGCATGGGAGATCCTTCCATTTTTCTGAAGTCCTTTTCAATTTCTTTCTTCAAACCCTTAAAATTCTTGTCAAATAGATCTTTCACTTCCTTGGTTAGAGTTACCCCAAGACACTTTATGCTATTTGTGGCTATCATAAAAGGTGAAGTTTCTCTGGATTCCCATTCTGATTCTCTATTCTTTGTGTATAGGAGGGCTACTGATTTTTTTTTCAGTTAATCTTGTAACCTGCCACCTCACTGAAGTTATTTATCAGCTGTAGAAGTTCTTTGGTAGAGTTTTTGGGGTCACTAATGTACACTATCATATCATCTGCAAATATCAAAAGTTTGACTTTTTCCTTTTCGATTCGAATCCCCTTGTTTTCCTTATGTTGTCTTTTTGCTATTGCTAGAACTTCAAGAACTATGTTGAAGAGATATGGTGAGAGTGGACTGCCTTGTCTTGTTACTGATATCAGTGGAATGGCTTTGAGTTTCTCTCCATTTAATTTGATATTAGCGGTTGGCTTGCTATATATTGCTTTTTTATATTTAGGTATGATCTCTCCAAAACCTTTATCATAAAGGGATTTTAAATTCTGTCAAATGAATTTCAGCATCTAATGAAATGATCATATGGTTTTTTTCTTTCAGTTTATTTATATGATGGATTACATTGATAGATTATCATATGTTGAACCAGCCCTGCATCTCTGGGATGAAGCCTACTTGGTTGTAATGGATAATTTTTATGTGTTCTTGGATTCTGTTTGCAAGGATTTTATTGAGAATTTTTGCATCGATGTTCATGAGTGAGATTGGTCTGTAATTCTCTTTCTTGGTTGGGTCTTTGTGTGGTTTTGGAATCAGGGTGACCATAGCTTTGTAAAAGAGTTTAGCAATGGCTCTTCTGATTCTATTATATGAAACACATTAAGGAGTATAGGTATCAGCTCTTCTTGGAAGTTCTGATAAAATTCTGCATTAAAACAGCCAGGTCCTGTTTTTTGTTTGTTTGTTTGTTTGTTTCTTTTTTTGTTTTTTGTTTTTTTTTTTTTTTGGTTGGGAGGTTTTTTTATGACAGCTTCTATTTCCTCACGACTTTTAGGTCTATTTAAATTGTTGACCTGGTCTTGATTTAATTTTGGTAAATGGTACTTATCTAAAAACAAGTCCATTTCTTTTACATTTTCCAACTTTGTGGCATATAAGCTTTTGTAGTAAGACCTAATGATTCTCTGAATTTCCTCAGTGTCTGTTGTTATGTCTCCCTTTTTATTTCTGATCTTGTTAATTTGCATTTTCTCTCTCTGCCTTTTGATTAGTTTAGATAAAGGTTTGTCAATCATATTTTTTTAAAAGGGCACCTTTCATCCTTATTTTTTAAATATTTATTTATTATGCATACAATATTCTGTCTGTGTGTATGTCTGCAGGCCAGAAGAGGGCACCAGACCTCATTACAGATTGTTGTGAGCCACCATGTGGTTGCTAGGAATTGAACTCAGGACCTTTGGAAGAGCAGGCAATGCTCTTAACCACTGAGCCATCTCTCCAGCCCCTTGTCAATCTTATTGACTTTCTCAAAGAACCAGCTCTTTGTTTCATTGATTCTTTGGATTGTTTTCTCTGTTTCTATTTTGTTGATTTCAGCCCTCAGTTTGATTATTTCCAGTCTTCTATTCCTCCTGGGCAAGTCTGCTCCTTTTTTTTTCTAGAGCTTTCAGCTATGCTGTTAAGTCTCCAATGTGATCCTTCTCTGTTTTTTTTTTTTAATGTGGGTGCTTAGAGCTATGAACTTTCCTCTTAGCACCACTTTCATAGTGTCCCATAGGTTTGGGTATGTTGTGTCTTTATTTTCATTGAATTCAAGGAAGACTTTAATTTCTTCCTTTATTTCTTCCCTGACCCAGGGGTGGTTCAGTGGTTGGCTGTTCAGCTTCCAAGACTTTGTTGGCTTTCTGTGAGTAGAATTATTGTTAAATTCTAACTTTATTCCATGGTGATTTGATAAGACACAGGTGGTTACTAATATTTTTTTTGTAACTGTGGAAGTTTGCTTTGTTACCGAGTATGTGGTCAATTTTCGAGAAGGTTCCATGAGCTGCAGAGAAGAAGGTATATTCTTTCCTTTTAGGGTGGAATGTTCTATAGATGTCTGTTAAGTCCATTTGATTCATTACCTCCATTAATTATTTTATTTCTCTGTTAGGTTTCTGTCTGATTGACCTGTCAATTGGTGAGAGAGGAGTGTTGAAGTCTCCTATTAGTGTGTGAGGTTTGATGTCTGCCTTGAGTTATAGTAATGTTTCTTTTATATAAGTGGGTGCTTTTATATTAGGGACATAGATATTCAGGGTGAGATTTCATCCTGATGGATTGTTCCTGTTATGAGTATAAAGTGTCCATCTCCATCTCTTCTGATTGATTTTAGTTTGAAGTCAATTTTGTTAGAAATTAGTATAGCCACACCTGCTTGTTTCTTAGGTCCATTTGATTGAAAAACCTTTTCCCAACCCTTTACTCTGAGTAGAAATCTGTTTTTGTGTTTGAGGTGTGTTTCTTGTAAACAGCAGAATGTTGGATCCTGATTTCGTATCCATTCTTTTAGCCTGTGCCTTTTTGTAGGTGAATTGAGTCCATTGATATTAAGTGATATTAATGACCAGTGGTTGTTAACTCTGGTTATTTTTTTTGGTAGTAGTGTTTGTGTGTTTCCTTTCTTTGAGTTGTGCTGGTAAAGGGTCACTAGATGTCTGAGTCATTGTGGGCATTGTTGGATTCCTTGGTTTGTGATTTTCATTCTATTACTTTCTGTAAGGCTGGATTTGTGGCGACGTATTGTTTAAATATGTTTTTATCCTGGAATATTTTGTTTTCTCCATTGATGGTGAACAAAAGCTTGGCTGGGTATAGTTGTCTGGGCTTATATCCATGGTCTCTTAGTTTCTGCAGTACATCTATCCAGGACCTTCTGGCTTTCATGATTTCCATAGAGAAGTCAGGTGTAAGTCTGATAGGTTTACCTTTATAAGTCACTTGACCCTTTTCCTTTGTAGCTCTTAATATTCTTTCTTTATTCTGTATGTTTTGCGTTTTGATTATTATATGGTGAGGGGATTTTTTTTGATACAGTCTATTTGGTGTTCTGTATGCTTCTTAAACCTTCATAGGAATATCCTTCTTTAGGTTGGGAAAGATTTTTTTTTTCTGTTATTTTGTTGAATATATTTTCTGGGCCATTGAGCTGTAATTCTTCTCCTTCTTCTATTCCTATTATTCTTAGGTTTGGTCTTTTTATTGTGTCCCAGATTTCCTGGATGTTTTGTGATGAAAATTTGTTGGATTTGCTGTTTTCTTTGATCAGTGTATTTATTTTCTCTATGGTGTCTTCAGCATCTGAGATTCTTCTGTCTCTTGTATTCTATTGTTTATGCTTGTCTCTGTTGTCTCTGTTCATTTACCTAGATTTTCCTCCTCCAGCTGGCCCTCGGTTTGTGTTTTCTTCATTGCCTCCATTTCAGTTTTCAAGTCTTGAACTGTTCCCATTATCTGTTTGATTGTTTTTTCTTGGTTTCCTAGGGTATCTTTTACAGATTTACCCAATTTTTCATACTTTTTGTTATTCTTCTCATCCATTTCTTTCAGGGAGTTTTTCACATCCTGCTTAAGGGACTCTATTGCATTCATAATGTCAATTTCTTTTACTTCTTCTGGATTAGGGTGTTCAAGTCTTTCTGTTGTGTGTTCGTTGGTTTCTGGTGTTACCATGTTGTTTTTCAGATTGTTGGAAGAATTCTTTTATTGGCGTCTGCCCATCTTTTCCTTCAAATGCACTCAGATGGATCTTCTGGCACAGTATCAGGGCCCCTTGATGGCCAGGGACCCCTCTGATGGATCTTCTGGTACAGGATCCGGGCCCCTTGCTGGCCAGGGACCTCGCAGACAAAAAGCATAGCTTCCTGCTTGCAAGCTTAGTGAAACCAGGGACAGGACTCTTGGAGGTCAAAGGACCCTGCATACAAAAGGGCGAATTTGGCGGGGAGGGTTGTGTGGAGCCAAGAAGCCCCTGCAGTAGGAGCTGGAGGTGCTGTGCACTCCCATCAGACCAGACGGGTGCACACTCACCCCTCTAGGTTGGTAGCCTCAGTGCAGGAAGAGAAACTGTTCCTGGGACAAGGACTTCGCAGACACTAGGGCTGGCTTGGGAGTTGGGTCAGAGATGTGCGGAACAAAGAAGATCCTGCAGCAGGAGTTGAAGGGGCCCAGTCCCCGACTTTTTTCTTTATATCTGTTTTGTATGGTCATGTAATTTCCAATTTTTATTTATAATGCATCAAGTGTCATGCAGTATATTTATTATCCTAAATACGAATATTTATCAGTGTGCCTCTATTGGTCAATCTGCTGAGGAACTAAGTACAGAGAATAAGCCTGACAACTTGAACCTTCTGAGAAGGGACTCATGGTGTAAATTTTCCTGTCCTCAGCATAGGTAGGAAAAACCCGTAATAAAGACATCCTTATAAATTAATGCCTACAGAGTTGGTTCTCGAATTTCCCAATGTTTTGAGGCCTTAATACAGTTTCTTACTTTGTGGTGACTTCGTACCATAAAATTATTCATTGCTATTTCATAACTGTAAATTTCTTATTGTAAATTATAATAATGCAATATTTAATCAACAGAATATCTGGTATGTGACCTCTATTTTATGGGAGTCATAACCCATGAGTAAGAACACTGGTCTACATAGTGTTCCCACTGGGGAGAAGAAAACAAAAGAAAAGATGTAAAACACAGCCTCAGAGAAGGTAGCACCTTCTGACCTTGAACAGAAACTGCTTAGAAGTCAAAGCCTTGGGAAAGTATGATGCTCACAGACATGACAGACACAAACTAGCTCAGTGGGAGTCCATCGGTCTCCACTGAAAGATACAAAGACTCTAGGCTGAGAATACAAACATCTATCTATCTCTTTGCATGTGTTCATGATTTAATAGGCCAAGCAACTGGGGCTACTACGATCTTTTGGTTAACCCCAGGAAGAAAGTGACACCCAGATTTTTGACAGCCCAAACACCTAAGAAGGAATTTCCTTGACCAAGACAAATTTGCATATTTGCATGAAGGGCCCTCTGAGTTCTCTGAGAGGATAAGAGAGACCCACACCATGTCTGTCTCAGCAGAGCTCAGTGGTGTCTGCACCATGGCCTGGATTCTTCTCCTCTTCTTCCTCCTTCATTGTACAGGTAAGAAGCGTCATCTGCACTCTGATGTCAATTCAGGGAAACCAGCTGACATCAAGGTATATTCTCCCCACTTCTCTCACCCCAGGAGGTAATGTGTTTCTCTATTTCCAGCGACCTTCTCTCAACCTGTGCTGACTCAGTCACCCTCAGCCTCAGCTTCCTTGGGAGCCTCAGTCAAACTAACCTGCACCTTGAATAGCGAGTACAGTACATACACAATTCATTGGTACCAACAAGAACCAGAGAAGGCTCCTAAGTATGTGATGTGGCTTAGTAGTAATGGAAACCAAAACAAGGAAGATAGGATCCCTGATTGCTTCTCTGGCTCCAGCTCTGGGGCTCATTGTTACTTAAGCATCTCCAACATTCAGCCTGAAGATGAAGCTGACTATTTCTGTGGTGCAGATTATAGCATTGGAGGACAATACGGGTGAGCATAGTGCACCAGATAAATGAGGAAGCAAAACAACAGGAACTCTTTTCCTCTCTTGATACCAAGCTAGCTTATGGTTTTCAAAAGGATCATCTGATGTTTTTAGCTATCGCACACCTTGGTTATTTTCCTCTTATTACTCATAGATCATAGTTCTAGCTCCTGAGCTCCTTGTAAAAAAGACAAAAGGCAAGAATTGTACTGAGAGAACTGCTTTGTAAAATTAATGTAATGGAAAATCAAATATTATGTGTCCAGACTTGAGGAGGTAAGAACATTCTTCTTTGAGGTTACTGAAGTGGAATTAATGCTCTCATGCTTACTTACCAAAATTCACAGTAGCATCTATTTGTTGTAAGATGGTTCTCTTCTCTCATACTCTAAGTGTTTTACCTCTAGTAAATTGCTAACAAGTGCAGTGAAAGAACATTTATGAAGCAGTCTGGTAGGGAACCCTAGACTCAGGACAAAATAATAGAAACAGCCACACTAGATGAGGATTGTTTTTAAACGTACACAAACATTTCCATATTGCTTCTTACACTCCTTTTTACTTAGTAAGACCTCCCAGATATTTCGAACAAAGTATAAAAATGCAAACATATGGTTTAATCTCTGTCAAAATCCTTACATGTGACCTTTCTATATCAACATTAGGGCTTTCCTTTGTTCACACTGAATCCATCTTTAACATCTCACATTAGACTTAAAATAACCAATGAAATTACATGACAACATGCATGGAAGACAAAATCAAAACAACAAACAAAATCCCACAAAATTATATAAAGGGATCATAATCTGAGAATATCAGAGCATTGTCCTTTTGTATAGGATTTTAGTGAGAAGGCAAAAATTATACTTGCTTTCCAGGAGAAATCTCTGAAACTCAATTTGTTGTGCAGATTAGGTTGGGTGCATTCAGGGTGGTATGGCCATACACCTTATTGAGCAAAATCCTCTGTCAGGTTCTATGCTAGCAAGTTCTGTTAGATCACAAACCCCAAACAGTCGATCCTGCTTGAATATATGAAATTAAGATGTGATTTTCCACTTTTCTCAGTCCTTATTGAGAATCACACAACTTTTTCTCTCATGTTGGTTATTTCTTTACATGGTGACCAGATCCCAAAGTCTACTTTTTTTCTAGTACTTTGTGTTTCTTCACCATTCCCCTAAAGCTCACCTCTCTATCAAGTGACTGTCCACTGCATTAGTTATTTTTCTATTACTTCAATAAAACCACATGACAAAGGCAATTCATAGAAGGAAGAGTTCATAGGGAGATTATGGCTCTTTCAGGATAAGGAAGTCACAGACGGGGAACAATATCACATCTCAATCATCAAACAGGAAGAGGGGTGTGATACAGGCCTTTGAAAGTTCAAAGTTAACCCAAAGAAATTTAGCAGTCCACAATACTTCACTCCCTAAACTTGTCCAAATAATACTGCTAGTTTTGGAACAAGTAGTCAAATTCTAGAACCTATGGGGGGAATTCTCACTCAAACCACCACTTTCACCATGCAATTGAGCCCAATGCTGGCTTATCTCAAATAGCATGCCTTCTTTCTCATCTTACTTTTCCTCCTATGGGCAGCTGACAAGATTTACAGTTTAGCTACTCGCTGACAAGATTTACAGTTTAGCTACTCTCAATTCTTTGAATGTTTTCTTTTAAGCTCTGATGAAATTGTCTTCAAGCTTCAAAATGCATTTAGGAGGTAGAAGGAGATTAGAGGAGAAGGGAAGGACAGGGAAGGACAAGGAGTAAGTGGGGAATGAGAGAGAGACAGAGTATCATTGATGGGGGAGGTAAGGGGAGAGAAGGAGAAATATGAAACAGAGAAGAGGGAAATAGAGACAGAGAGAAAACACTCAACATAAAACATTTTTGGTTGTATCTGATGTCATGCAATAAGTTTTCTAGGTAATCACCAACAACTGAAGCTAGGGAATATAGGACACAGAGGAGGGACAGAACGTACCAGAACAAAGATGGCAATCTGTTTGCACCATAATAGTATATAACCATGAAGTATTAAGGAAGAAGCATTAGTTCATCATGACTAACACCCATGAGAATGAACGGCAGAAGTTTGTGTTCTTTCCCATGCCAGATACTTAATTGCTAGCATAATGTCCTCTGTCCTGTCTTACTCTACATATCACTTCCAGTTGTTTTCTTTCTTAACCAAACTCAACCACAAACCTACCTAAAACCAAAGAGCAGGTAAAGAAATTCTAAAAATGACTCTGGAATTTCTATCAGATTTTGAAAATTTGGTTATTCTTCTCTTGTCTATAAATGCTCATGAGATTCCCAGGCTATGGGGAAAAGAATACAAATGTATCTTTTTGGAATGATTATTTTGAGATGGCCATGCTCACCAAATCTCTTTTCTTACAACATTTAAAATTAAAGTCCAGATCAGAGCTGTAATGTGTAGGACTGACACACAGGAAGAGAGGTATATGTTCATAAACCACAGCTCTCTCATAAAATGAGCTGGCGATAGAAATAAAGACCTGGGAGAGGATCAGTAACCCTTTGGGTTACTCCCTGCAGGCAACGGTGTTTGATTATAGAAAGAACAAGTAGGACATCTCTTTATAATGTCCTTAGCTTGTTGCCAAGTAATGAAAAATTCTTTCTTTAGGCCTTTACTATTGACATGATGCTTCTTATGAAATTCAGAGGCCTGCAACACACTTCCAATCAATAATTGATCAATCTCAGCGTTGCCTTGTGCTAGAGGACCAGGCAAACCGATATGTGTTATGTACATTGGACAAAGCCTGTTCCTGATTATATCTTGTATCTGGATAAACAATGAAGTCAACTCTGTGTCATCTGGTATAAATTCAGCGGTTTCAATATGCAAGATAACTCTTTCTGCATATTGTGAATCTGTAACTATATTAAGAGGTTCTTTAAAATCCCTTAGCACCATAAGAATGGCATATAATTCTGCCTTCTGGACAGAATTATAAGGGCTTTGTTCCATCTGACTTGTAACCTGCTTTCCCTGATTTATTTGCATCAGTATAGAATGTATGAGTTCCAGTTATTGGAGCATCATGTATAATTCTAGGAAGAATCCAAGAAGTTCTTTTTATGAGGTTAAGTCTACCACTTTGGGTATAGTTGCTATTAATTTCTCCCAAAAATTAGCACAAGCTCTTTGCCATGGTTCATTGTCTTCCCATAACTTTTTTTATTTCTTCATTAGTAAAAGGCACTATAATTTCTGCTGGGTCTATACCTGCTAGTTGACGAAGTCTCCGCTTACCTTTTATAATTAATTCAGAGACTTTTTCCACATAAGTTTTTAATTTTTTACTTGGTTTATTAGGTGTAAATATCCACTCTAAAATAATATCTTCCCTCTGCATTAGAATCCCTATAGGAGAAATTCTGGAAGGCAATATGTCTAGGATGCAGCTAAGATTTGGGTTCACCCTATCCACATGTGCCTCCTGTAATTTTTCCTCAATCATTGTCAGTTCCTTTTCTGCTTCAGCTGTCAGTTTTCTTGGACTATTCAAATCTTTATCACCATCTAAGGTTTTGTTTAAATGAACTATTAGATCAGGTGTTATCCCAACAGCTGGTTGTAGACTGGAAATGTCTCCTAACAATCTTTGGAAGTCATTAAGAGTCTTTAACCGGTCTCTCCTAATTTGTGCCTTTTGCGTTTTAATTTTCTCTAACCCTATTCTGTAACCTAGGTAATTAATAGAATTTCCTCTTTGAATCTTTTCAGGGGCAATTTGTAATCCCCACCTAGGCAAGACTTTCTTTACTTCTTCAAACATCCTTTCTAAAGTATCTTTATTTGTATCAGATAACAAGATGTCATCCATGTAATAATAAATTATGGACTTGGGGAATTGTTTACGAATTATTTCCAATGGCTTACTTACAAAATATTGGCACAATGTAGGACTATTGAGTATACCCTGTGGGAGGACAGTCCATTGATATCTCCTATTAGGCTGAGAATTATTATAAGTAGGCACTGTGAAGGCAAATTTTTCTCTATCCTTTTCTTGTAATGGTATAGTGAAAAAAAACAGTGTTTCAAATCAATAACTATAAGAGGCCATCCTTTTGGTAATAAAGAAGGCAAAGAAATTCCAGATTGTAGTGGGCCCATAGGTTGAATTACTTTGTTGACAGCTCTTAGATCTGTCACCATTCTCCATTTACCAGATTTCTTTTTTACAACAAACACAGGAGAATTCCAAGGGCTGGTTGATTCTTCAATATGGTGAGCATCTAGTTGCTCTTGCACCAGCTGTTCCAATGCCTGTAATTTATCTTCAGCTAGAGGCCACTGTTTGATCCATATTGGCTTCTCAGCCATTTTAAAGGTAGGGCTGTTGGTACCTCTAAAGGTTTAGTATTTGCTGTATGTTCTTGTACAGCCTGAATGGCTGGTGACCTTTTTCCATAATATCTCATCATATCTTTCCCAGAATTATGAGTTCCTGGAGCTACAGGAATGTTAATCTGGGTATTCCATTGATTTATCAGGTCACGGCCCCATAAATTTATTGCAATATTGGCTATACATGGCCTTAGTCTTCCTATTTGCCCTTCGGGTCCTATGCATTCAACCCATCTTGTGCTTTGTTTTACACGAGATAGGGTTCCAGTTCCCAGAAACTGAACATCTACCTCTTGAAGAGGCCAATTCAGATGCCAAGATTCTGGAGTAATGATACTTACATACGCACCTGTGTCTAATAAGCCTTCTATAAAAGTGCCATTTATACAGACTCTTAGCTTTGGTCTTTGATCATTAATAGAAGTCTGCCAAAATATACATTTACTCTGTCCTACTGGGTTTTTTGACTCATCCTCCATGCATAATCCATCATTTAGACCAGTATTACTTTTTACAGCAGAAATTGGAGCCTTTAATTTTCTTGGTGAGGCACGTTCTCCACTGTGACTGGGAATGACTGGGCCACTGTTGGCTTGGGGGCCTGAGAGAGGCCCCTCAAGGAGTTTCCCGATGCTATCGGGTTGCCTTGTTTGTCTGTTGTTGACCTGCATTCGTTGGACCAATGTTGGCCTTTACCACATCTCCTACATATACCTGAAGGCCTAGGTCCCCTATTTTTGTCATTCCCAGAGGAGATATTATTCCTAGAAATTCTGTGCCTGCAATCCCTTTTCAGATGTCCTAATTTACCACAATTAAAACACCTGGCAGTTTGATGTCTCCTCATTGCTGTGGAAATCACTACTCCTACCCAAGATTCATCATTATAGCTAAACGTCTCAACATTCATCGTATGCTGAATCCATTCATCCATAGGCGCTGATCTAGACTTTAAAGGCCCAATTATCTTTTTGCATTCTATGTTTGCATTCTCAAAAGCTAGAGATTCAAGAAGTATTCGTCTAGCTTCTGGGTCTGTTACCCCTATGTCCAGAGCCTTAATTAATCTTTGCAAAAAGTCGATAAAGGGTTCTCTCTGTCCCTGCCTAATTCTGGTATATGATTCAACCCTTTTTTGCTGGATCTTGTATTCTATTCCAAGCATTTAAAGCTGCTTGGTGACATAGACACAGTACTTCATCGTCATAAAGAGCTTGGACCTGCGGATCAGCATATTCTCCTGCACCAAGAATTTGATCTTGGGAAACCTCGACACCTTTTGCTCTTCCTTGCTATTCCGTATGTTTGGATACTTCTCTGAAATAAATTCCAAACATCAAGGAAGGTCCATGATCTAAAACTACAGACACTAACTGATGGAAATCATGGGGGGTAGCTCTAGCATTAGAAGCCCAAGTCCTTATCATTTCCTTTACATATGCAGAGTGCAAGCCAAAATTAACACTAGATTGCTTAATTTCTTTTAGATCATTTATTGCTATTGGCATCCATCTAGCTTCTCTGACTCCCTTTGAGCCTTTAGAAGTTGATGCTTTGTCAGAATTAAGTATAGGGTATGCCACTAAAACCCTGGGTAAGCCAGTTCTAATAGCTGGTGTTGGCATTGTATCCTGTCCTTGTGCCTTATTACTCTGTTCACCAGCTCCAATCATTTCTTCAATCATTTCAAGTCTTTTTATTATTGTCTTTATTATTGTCTCTTTTGAATCCTGAATCTCCTGACCTGCATGAGTTTCTAGTAAAGATTGTATGGCTCTTAGGAGTGCCATATTCTTCCTAAATGATAGAATATGCAAAAGAATACTGAAACCTAGTAACCAGTAAATTAAGTTATCCCCATAGTCATATAAACCTTGCATGATATAACCCACTGTATTGGTAACTAAAACAGTAAAATTCATGTTGGAAACGAAAACTGCCATATTACCTATTATCCAGCAGGTGGCGCTGTTGCCAAGTGGCGATGAAAACAGGGTCTTGTTTCAGAGTCTGCTTAGTAGTATTTGTTAAAAACTGGGAAATGCAAGTTGCTCAACAAAGTAAATGTAATTAAATCAATTCCGTACACTGAACCATAAACCCAGAATCCAGGGTGATAGAAGAGTAACCTGGAAGCCGTGTATGCCTCCCCATGACAGAGTCACCCCGAGGGGTTGCAGCTTTCAGCAACCGGCAACCGTGTGCTCTGGTTTGCGCTACTTAAGAGCTGTGCTTGCAAGGGAGATTTAAAAATGACTCAGAAAAGAGCGAACCACACGGGCAGAGACTACGTGGGCCTGTGGAGTTTCAATCCACGTGGGGAGGCAGACGATAGGGTATGTGAGGACTTGAAGTCAATCTGAGGTGTCTAAAAGAAAAATATAAAGAACTGCAGCAAGAAAAGCCAGTGTGTGATAATTTATATTAAACTGCTGGCTCCACGCACAAGACACAAGCCACAAGGCCGCCACAAGGCACAAGGACGGGAGGGCTCGCGCCAAGCCGAACTCGCAGCAGGCAGCCAAGTGGGGGAAGGATAGGTCCTAACATTGGGCACCAGGTGAAGGCATAAGTCACAAACAATGCCACACCAGTTTGGAATTATGATTAATAGGGTGGTATTTATTTAAAGGGGAAAAAACTTACAGATAACAGCCCTCTGCGCAACCAAGAAGGGAGTCTAGTCACCGTCAGAGCAGGAAGTGAAGAGAGAGAGGAGAGGGAAGTGGCCACTTCTTTAAAGGGAGAGAGACCATGCCCCAATGGGCTGGTATCTCAGCGGCTATAGGCTGGAGGAGCCGAAGGACCTCCTGCAACAACTAATGTTATGAATATTTGTATTCTTCTATTTCTTGGTGCTGGGATTTTGTCTGATTTGAATGTGTGCTGGTCTTTTGTGCTTGCTTTCATACTTTCTATGATGTCACATGTGACTCAGTCCTGTTTTGCCTGGACGATGTTGTTTCCTTGGAGTCATCCCTTATGTCTGGCTCTTAAGCACTTTACGCATATCTCCTCTTCTGCATATTCCCTGAGCCTGGTCAATAGGGGTTTGACAAAGACAACCCAGTTAAATAGTTTCTTTAACCATGTATAAGTTAAAACAAACTCGAGCAAACCCACATGGTCCTGACATTCCTCTTGCTTCTCCACAATATACTGTGTGACTTCTTTTATAATGATTTAATTTTTGCCTCCAATTTAGAGCTGTTCCCTTTTCTGGTCATAGAGCTCCTAAAGCCCTACAAGTTAAATATAGTATTGTGATATTAGATAAGTAGTAGGCATGTTTTCATGAGTGCTTTGAAAACTATCACAGTCATTTTTCATCAATACATTCTAACTGTGAGACACCATTTTAGACCAGTCAGAATGACTATAATAAAAAACATCAATGATTGCTTATACCGGAGAGGATGAAGAATAAGGGGCACACTTCCTCCATTGCTGGTGGGAATGTAAACTTGGAAAACCACTCTGGAAATCAGGCTTTTCAGAAAATTGGGAATTACCCCAACTCAGTACCCAACAATTCTACTCTTGCGCAAATACCCAAAAGGTGCTCAATTCTACTTTAGTGACATCAGCATTATTTGTAATAGTGAGATCCTGGAAGCAACCTAGATTCCCCACAGCTGAATAATGATAAAGAAAATGTGCCACATTGACACATTAGAATATTTTCAGTGGTAGAACACTATGACATCTTGAAATTTGTATGCAAAAGGATAGAACTCCAAAAACCATCCTGAGTGAGGTAACTCAATCCCAGAAAGATGAACATGGTATGTGATCACTATAAGAGTACTTGTAAAGTATTAGAAGTTTATAGTCTATGACCGTAGAGAAGCTAAGCAACAAGGTGAACCCTAAGAAAAACATACATAAACACACCTGGAAAGGGGAAATAGACAAGACTGCCTGACATAATGATAGCATAAGGATAGGGTTAGAAGTGAGGGTGAAAGAAGAAGAGGAGGGGATAATAGGGAGGGAGGAGGAAAAGTTGAGGGAATGAGATAGTTGAGATAGAGGAAAGACAGAAATGACAGTAAAGTAAGAGATATTTTGATTGAGGGAGACATTATGGGACTAGCAATAAATTTGGCACTGAAATTCCCAGGATTCCATAAAGATGACCCCTGCTAAAAACCCTGAACAATAAAGGAGAGAATGCCAGAACTGGCTTAACCCCAAAATAACCACCCAGATACTGTACTAATTAAACCACTGGCCCATTAGCTCTACCTTCTTATTGGCAAACTTTTACGTATTAATCTAACCCATCTCTATTAATCTGTGTATTGCTACATGGCTGTGCTTTACTGGGTAAAGTTCACATCCTCTGTCTTCAGTGGGCTACATGGCTTCTCTCTGACTCCACCCTTCTTTCTCCCAGCATTCAGTCTAGTTTTTTTGACCTAGTTAAGTTCTGCACTGCTATAGGTCTAAAGCTGTTTCTTTATTCATTACTGGTAATCACAGAGTACAGAGGGAAATCCCACATCACCTCCCCTTTTCTGTTTAAATAAAAAGGAAGGATTTTAACATTAACATAGTAAAATTACATATAACAAACCAGGTATCAAGCAAGAATTACAGTTAAAACGTTTGTATCAATTTATCTTTTTTCATGACTAAGGAAAACTATAAATTCCTTAACTCCATCAAAGATTCCAGAAGGATATAATATTACCTAAGTAAGCAGGAAGTACATTGTAAGCAACTTCCAAAACTATAGAAATAACAAAAACATCTCGCTGCCTGGACAGCCATCCAAAGTTCTTCTGTACCATTCGGGCATTCATCTTCAGCCTACAGACCTATAGTATTTAGCAGACTTTCCCATGAAGAAGGAAATTTCAGTTACTTTCTTCTGTGTCCTGCAGAATGTCTATCAGACTCTTTCATAAAGCAGGAACCCCAAAGGATGGTCTCACCTTTTCACAAGTTCAGCAGTCATTTTTCTGTGAGTCATGCATGCCCAGTTCATCAAGCAGTCCAGGCAAGAGCAGTTTCTTGCCCAAATAGCTAACCAATGCACCATAAGGAGCCTCTTCGATGCAGATGTGTCTCATTGTCATGAAAAGCCTAAGTTTCTAAACATTTAATGCCATATTTTGTAGTCTTTAAAAGGTTTGAAGAATGCCTATCCGTCAAAATACATCTCTGTACATCTAGAAAACCTTACTAACATGACTTACCAACTTGACTATTATAGATGATTATCTATTAAATTACAATTTTAAATGACCTGCACAAACACAGTACCTTAATCAAGAGCAGAAATATATATACACAGTATAACAAAATTGACCTTAAACTTGTATCAAGAAACTAAGATCCATACCCATGCAAATCTCTTTAGCATATCCCCTTTTAAATATAAACAAACGTTTTTAAACAATATTTGGAAATTTGGGCGTAGTATTCTAGACTACTTTCTGCTGATTGGGGCAGTGTTAATCATGTCTGTCATGGTGCATCATGTGTGCTAGGTTCATCTCAGTCAGCAGTTGGGTCAAGTAATATTTTTGAGGGTATTTAGGGTGACCTCTAAGGAGCTCATGGTCTATCAAACCATATTAGTCAGGAAGCAATCCACAGGTTCTCGTCCTCTGTGGAAAGAAAATGATGTGGGAGTGTCATATATCAATCTGTTGATTTCATTGGCTAAGCAATAAAGAAACTGCTAGGCCCATTGGATAGGCCCACCCTTAGGTGGGTGGAGTAAACAGAACAGAATGCCGGGAGGAAGAGGAAGTGAGGTCAGACTCGACAGCTCTCCTCTCCGGAGCAGACGCAAGAGAGACGCCATGCTACCTGCTCCAGGGAAGACGCACGCTATGAAGCTCCGACCCAGGATGGACTTAGGCTAGAATCTTCCCGGTAAGACTGGTGCTACACAGATGATAAGAAATGGGCTAGTCCAGGTGGGAGAGTTAGCCTAGAAGATGCTAGGTAGAAATGAGCCAAAGCAGTGTTTAAAAGAATACAGTGTCTGTGTAATTATTTTGGGGTAAAGCTAGCGGGGCAGGCGGCTGGGGTGTTTGGGGACGCAGCCCCACTGCCCTCCATATTACTACAACAAAAGAAGAACCTGTTTTCTTATCAATATTTTGAAATCAAAATACTCTCAAGATATACATGTCAGTTTAGTTTAGCTAGTTCAGTCAGTAAAGCATGGAACTGTTAATCCCAGGGTCTGGGGTTGGTGCCCCACGTTAGGTGCTTATTTGTAGTATGGAGGCTGCTAGTTAGTTCTCTGCCACTTAACCCCAAAATAACTACATGGACACTGTATTAGTTAAATTACTGCTTGACCCATTAGCTCTAGCTTTTAATTGGCTAACACTTATATATTAATTTAACCCATCTCTATTAATCTGTCTATTTCCATGTGGCTGTGGCTTACCGGGTAAAGTTCCCAACATCTATCTCCAGTGGGCTACATGGCTTCTCTCTTATTCCACCCTCATTTTCCAGAATTCAGGTTAGTTTTCCCCAGCCAGCTAAGTTTTGCCCTGCTGTAGGTCCAAATCAGTTTCTTTATTCATTAATGGTAATCACAGTATTCAGAGGAAAATCTCACATCACTGGCCTTGCCCTGTAGTCAGAATGGTGAAAAATCTTAAATATCACCACAGAACCTTCATCCATCAACTGATGGAAACAGAGTCAGAGACCCACATTGGAGCACTGGTCTTAACCTCCAAAGTCCAGTTGAAGAGTGGAAAAACTGAGGATATAAGCAAAGAGGTCAACATCATGATGGGGATACCCACCGAAACAGTTTACCTGAGATAATGGGACCTCATCAACTCTAGCTGGACAAGGAAGGAATCAGCATAGGTCCAAACTAGTCCCTCTGAATGTGGGTGACAGTTTTACGACTGGGCCAGATTGTGTGGCCACTGGTAGTGGCACCAGGACTTACATCTACTGCTTGTACTGACATTTTGGGAACCTATTCTCTTTGGATGGATACCTTGCTCAGTCAAGATATAGCATGGTGGGCATTAGACCTTCCCTGAAGCAATCTGCCTTACCCTCTCTGGAGAATGAATGGGAGTGAGGTTGGGGGAGGGGTGAAGGAAATGGGTGGTGGGAAGGGAGAAGGAACTGGGATTGGTATGCAAAATGAAAAAAAGATAGTCTGTTTCTTTTAAAAAAGAAACATAAAATAAATTTAAAAATAGAACAAAAGAAAAGAAGCACATTATAGAAGTATTTTGGTTTCTTAGAAAACTGGAAATGATCTACTACAAGATACAAATATAGCACTTAGTAGAGTGATTCTCTTTATTCAGGTTCATGGATGTACTATTTACAATACACATCTGTCAGAAACAACTTACATTTCCAACAATTACTGAATGAATAATAAAAATATGCTATATTTACACATCAGAATATTGTTTAGCTGGTATGTAAAAATGAAACTATGAAGTCTTAAGTAAATTGATTGAGATAAAGAAAAATATTTCTGTCTTGTATGACCCAGACACCAAGAGACAAATATCATATTTTCTTTTTTATGTGGAAGGCAACATTTAAGCTTCCAATCTGTGTGCTGCAAACTGGATATCCCCAGAAGTCAGATATCTTGTAAGGGACCAGAGAGGAGGAAAGGATTTCCCACCTCAAAAAGGAACTAGAATATAGTGTTTTGGAGAGAAAGATGGGAACCTACAATAGGAGGATGAAAGATGTGGGCATGGGATAAAAGGATAAGATTGGTGTATAAAGAAAGACAACTCACACTAATAGGTTTCTGAAAAGCCTATGGAAATTTACTATTGTAAAAGTGTCCTAAAATACATACACATATGAAAGGAGTCTAAATGGAGTCAACATATAATGCAGGAATGACATCACAACTAGACATTTTATGCCACAAAGTTAAGTCTGCTGGGTCAATAATGGATCATATTTTCCTGACTCCTTGGGCAAAGGAATTCTCGAACATCAGAAAATCATGCCAAAGCTATTGGATGTTTTATAAAGACTGATGCTAATGCCATATTGTTGGTGACAACACTTTCCAATCTCATCTAACATGTACAAGTTGAACTGGTGCCTAACCAGAATCTTCACTACTAATCACTTACAGTCAGGATACTAAAAGGTACTCTTCACACTCCCTGAGGAAAAAGGAAATGGTTACTACCTCCCAAATATAAACTGGAACTTACAAAAGTAACCTGTGTGCAGAATAGACTGGTACAATACTGGGACAAATGTTATGGCATTAACCAACAATTCTGATTGGACTTAAGGATCACTGTACAAGTTGGAACCCATCCATGACACTGATAATATGCCAAAGGTCCTGGTCAGAGGCCTAGTAGAAACTTTAATATTATTATTAAGATAGAGGGATATGGTAACAAAATGACTCCTACTGACATACAATTATTCCAAATGATTAGTGCCATGCTCAAATGCCACCAGAGAAACTTAATAGATAGAAATCAACCTGGAGACCTAAAACTACATTTTGCATTGAGTGTGAGCACCTTTGAAGTACTCATCATTAAATGGGATGCTTTCATCAAACTACTCATCCCAAGTATCAAGAGTCTATGTAGAAAAAGGTGCAGAAAGACTGCAACAGTCACATGGGGATGACTCCAAAGAAACTGTGACTTCCCAAATCTATGAAACTGATACAATATGAAGTTACATATACTGTGACAGCTCACACAAGGCCTGCAAAGGTCCAAGGCATACAGGGTACTAGCATTGGGGAATTAAATTTAACAAGGAATATCATTCCTAACCAAGAAGGTATTTGAAATTGATACTAGTGGGAAACATTTTTCACTAATATGTATAACTGGTGCATCAGCACATTCAGGACAGGTGACACAGACGTCTGATATTTAACAAGATACTGTGAGAGAGGAGTGAAAAAGACAGGGGCCTCTCTTCTGAGGAAGCATGAGAGATTGGGAATAGGTATGAAATGAACAACCTTTCCCCCACTGTTCCATGGATTGTGTCTCCTGTGCTTCTGGGAAACCATATATAGTTCTGCCCACTTAAGAATAGTTCATTTTTGTCAGGCCCTGCATTCTTGGGTGGATAAGGGAGAACAGGTAGTACCATCCAGCTGTGGAAATAAACTGGGGTGTCTCCCGCATGCCCTGGACACTTTCATCTCTTACTTTTTCTGCTTTACAGAAGACTTGCCAAGGCTTTGCCCCCTTGCTCAGCCCAAATAGGACTTCAAGATTGGCATTTACTCTGATATTTTTGCAGGTGATGTTCTTGTTTTGGTAAATCCCTGACAAGGATCCCTATAGCGTACCAAGTTTCTTGGCCTGGCATCCACTTGAAAACTCAACTTCCACTGCAGGGGTATTCAGGCAACACATACTCTATTGCCCAGGAACGATGGAGGAGAAATAATGCACAGAGAGCCAACAGAATCAAGCTAACCTTGCCAAGCACAGCATCCTTGTTTTACCCCACAGGTGATCCATTTTTCAGCCATAACCATATCCAAGGACACCGTTATCTGAATGCTGAACTGGTGCAGGCTAAGACATGATGTGGTTGGTGGTGAGTTGTATGTGTCATAAATCTTCAGTAGGTCACCTTATTGCATAGTGGGTTGTACCACTTTAGAATCACAAACATATATGTCGCCAGTGAAGTGTTGTTGCTGCTAACAATTGGGGGGACTTCTCTACTGCTTGTAAATGAGCTAATTTTATTAATAATTTCCTGCTTCAAAAAAGATAATCCTTCCTAGACCTGGATGGAGGGGGAGGACCTTGGACTGCCCACAGGGCAGAAAACCCTGATTGTTCTTTGGACTGGAGAGGGAAGGGGAGGGGAGTGGGGTGTGGGGAGTGTGGGGAGGGGAAGAAAGGAAGGTGGGGAGGGGGCAGAAATTTTTAATAAAATAAATAAATAAAAGATAATCAAATAATTATTTAAAAGTGGGAACATGGCATGGTATTTCATGCCTGGTATCCCAACACCTAGAAATTTTACACAGAATTAATCATTCAAGGTAATTGGAGTGAAAATTTAATAGTCTTTATTAAAAACTTGAAATAACATCAAAATAGACAACACATATACAATTGATCCAAACTAAGTACACTCAGTAAGTTAAGTCCTAATGTGTATATGTAAACATGTATGCATGTATATGTACATATGTATGTCTGTATGTATATATATGTGTGTGTGTGTGTGTGTGTGTGTGTGTGTGTGTGTGTGTGTCACAATAAGAAAGTTGATATCATGAAATTGGAAATGAGACACAGGAGGAATTTACAGGGAGAAAAAGAAGAATAATATAAAAGTATTAAAATAGATGCAGGGCTGGTTCAACATACGCAAATCTATCAATGTAATCCACCATATAAATAAACTGAAAGGAAAAAAACATATGATCATTTCATTAGATGCTGAAAAAGCATTCGACAAAATTCAACACCCCTTTATGATAAAGGTCTTGGAGAGAATAGGGATACAAGGGTCCTACCTAAATATAATAAAAGCTATTTACAGCAAGCCAACAGCTAACATTAAATTAAACGGAGAAAAACTCAAAGCTATCCCACTAAAATCAGGAACACGACAAGGATGTCCACTCTCTCCATACCTCTTCAATATAGTGCTTGAAGTTCTAGCAATAGCAATAAGACAACATAAGGAGATCAAGGGGATTCGTATTGGAAAGGAAGAAGTTAAGCTTTCATTATTTGCAGATGATATGATAGTATACATAAGCGACTCCAAAAATTCTACCAAAGAACTCCTACAGCTGATAAACACCTTTAGTAATGTGGCAGGATACAAGATCAACTCCCAAAAATCAGTTGCCTTCCTATACACTAAGGATAAGGAAGCAGAGAGGGAAATCAGAGAAGCTTCACCTTTCACGATAGCCACAAATAACATAAAATATCTTGGGGTAACTCTGACCAAGGAAGTGAAAGATCTATTTGACAAGAACCATAAGTCTTTGAAGAAAGATATTGAAGAAGACACCAAAAAATGGAAGGACCTCCCTTACTCTTGGATTGGGAGGATCAACATAGTAAAAATGGCAATTCTACCAAAAGCAATCTATAGTTTCAATGCAATCCCCATCAAAATCCCATCAAAATTCTTCACAGATCTGGAGAAGACAATAATCAACTGTATATGGAAAAACAAAAAACCCAGGATAGCCAAAACAATCTTATACAACAAAGGAGCGTCTGGAGGCATTACCATCCCTGACTTCAAACTCTATTACAGAGCTACAGTATTGAAAACAGCTTGGTACTGGCATAAAAACAGAGAAGTCGACCAATGGAATCGAATAGAAGACCCTGACTTCAACCCACAAACCTATGAACACCTCATTTTTGATAAAGGAGCTAAAAGTATACAATGGAAAAATAAGAGCATCTTCAACAAATTGTGCTGGCAAAACTGGATGTCAACCTGTAGAAGAATGAAAATAGATCCATATCTATCACCATGCACAAAACTCAAGTCCAAATGGATTAAAGACCTCAATATCAGTCCGAACACACTGAACCTGATAGAAGAGAAAGTGGGAAGTACTCTACAGCACATGGGCACAGGAGACCACTTCCTACGTATAACCCCAGCAGCACAGACCCTAAGGGCATCATTGAATAAATGGGACCTCCTGAGGCTGAGAAGCTTCTGTAAAGCAAAGGACACTGTCACTAAGACAAAAAGGCAACCCACTTACTGGGAGAAGATTTTTACTAACCCCGCAACTGACAAAGGTCTGATCTCCAAAATATATAAAGAAATCAAGAAACTAGACCGTAAAAGGCTAATCAACCCAATTATAAAATGGGGCATTGAGCTGTACAGAGAATTCTCAACAGAAGAACTTCAAATGGCCAAAAGACACTTAAGGTCATGCTCAACTTCCCTAGCGATCAGGGAAATGCAAATCAAGACAACTTTAAGATACCATCTTACACCTGTCAGAATGGCTAAAATAAAAAACACCAATGATAGCCTTTGCTGAAGAGTTTGTGGAGAAAGGGGTACACTCATCCATTGCTGGTGGGAATGCGAACTTGTGCAACCACTCTGGAAAGCAGTGTTTCGGTTTCTCAAAAAATTCGGGATCAACCTAACCCTGGATCCAGCAATACCACTCTTGGGAATATACCCAAGAATGGCCCTATCATACAACAAAAGTATATGCTCAACTATGTTCATGGCAGCATTGTTTGTAATAGCCAGAACCTGGAAACAACCTAGATGCCCTTCAACAGAAGAATGGATGAAGAAAGTATGGAATATATACGTATTAGAGTATTACTCAGCAGTAAAAAACAAGGATTTCTTGAATTTTGCATACAAATGGATGGAAATAGAAAACACTATCCTGAGTGAGGTAACTCAGACCCAAAAAGAGGAACATGGGATGTACTCACTCATATTTGGTTTCTAGCCATAAATAAAGGTCATTGAGCTTATAATTCATGTTCCTAGAGAAGATAAATAAGAAGGTGAATCCAAAGACAAACACATAGGCATCCTCATGAATATTAACCTTCATCAGGCGATGAAAGGAGACAGAGACAGAGACCCACATTGGAGCACGGGACAGAAATCTCAAGGTCCAAATCAGGAGCAGAAGGAGAGGGAGCACGAGCAAGGAACTCAGGACCACGAGGGGTGCACCCACACACTGAGACAATGGGGATGTTCTATCGGGAACTCACCAAGGCCAGCTGGCCTAGGTCTGAAAAAGCATGGGATAAATCCGGACTAGCTGAACATAGCAGACAATGGGGAATACTGAGAACTCAAGAACAATCGCAGTGGGTTTTTGATCCTACTGCACGTACTGGCTTTGTAGGAGCCTAGGCAGTTTGGATGCTCACCTTAGGAGACCTGGTTAGAGGTGGGCGGTCCTTGGGCTTCCCACAGGTCAGGGAACCCTGATTGCTCTTAGAGCAGATGAGGGAGGGGGACTTGATCGGGGGAGGGGGAGGGAAATGGGAAGCGCTTGCGGGGAGGAGGCAGAAATCCTTAATAAATAAATAAATTTAAAAAAATAAAAAAAATATTAAAATAAAATATAATTTATTGAACTCTTTAACTATGCCTGGAAATTTCTGAGTGAGTCCCTCCCCTAGTTTCTGTCTATGTTCTAAAGTGATATTGGTCTGTGACCCTTAGAATATGATATACATATACACATATATGCACATATACTCACACACACACACACACACACACACACACAAGAGGGAGCCAGAGGAAGAGAGAGAGAGAGGTGAACTTCAAACTCAAGAGTTTGTTATACGATCACATCTTGTCTTGCTTCCCCACACACTTCTTTTTTCTGGCCCCAGGATGTAGGAATAGTGGGATTTCAGTCCACTATGATGGCTGTTGGTTATTTCCAAATTCTGTCATTCTGGTTATTACTGTAGGTGATAGGTAGTTCATCTGCATAGGACTATTCATTGTTTGTCTTCATTGGTAGTTTGTGTAACACGGTTGGATACTTTAACTGCTAGTCCTCTGTGAGGACACTTCCAGGTGAGTTCCAGATGACTGTCCAAATATTATATCTGAAGTATGTGCAATGTCTTCAGTAGTACAGGCTTACTTACCTTCAACTTCTGGGAGACCATCAAATACAATGGCATTAGCCTATTTTTTTTTAAGTCTCATGGATTGCTGTAACACTGTATTTTGTTAGCTATGGTTTTGGGGAGCATTCTCCCTCCATGTTCACTTAAATTTTAAGTAAATATAAAATAACAGTTTCCTATGACTTTCTAAACATCCTTATACGTCTTTCTCTCTCTCCCTTATGTTACCTTTCCTTACCTCCTCCCCACTTAACGTGTTCCCCATCCTGTTTTGTCACGTTCTGTCTTCATCACACCTGTGTCATATCATTCTTCCCTCCACAGCTCATTTTCACATCATGCTCAGTCAATTTAGACATTCCTCGTTTCTGTGGTAAGTCTACAACATATACCAATCGCCACAGATTTAGAGTCGGAATGCTCAGCTAAGAGAAGGCATTTGGTGTATGTCTTTATCGGTCTCATGTAACTCACTTCATATAATATCTTGTAGTTCCACCAGTTTACTTGCAAATGCCACAGTGTATATAATACCCATTAATGAAAGTCTCATAAATTAAATTAAAAGCCTATATTAAATATTTAAAGGTAATAAACTATTTTATTTCTATTAAAATATTTCCAGGGCAGACAATATTACTTAGCAAGTAAAGGTGCTTTGCATCTGACCCTGGTGACCTTAATTTGATTCCTGATCGATAGAGAATTCACTCTTAAAAGATGTCCTTTAATAGCGACACTTTTACCACACTACATGCACAATTATTTCCACATGAACATTCACACACACGTACACACAAAACACATAAATAATTGAAAATGCAACTTAAAAATTAATTTTAATTACATTATAATTCTACATTCCAACTCATCAGTCCAGCATGCATGCATACAAGAGCAACACTAGATGGACTCAATAGGCATATATATATATGTTTGGATGCACAGCGATAATTATAGAGAAGATTATGAATCTGAGAGGGAGTTTGGGTCATAGAAAGAGTTGCAGTAGGAGAAGTTGGGGTAGAAATGAAAGAAATATAGTACTCGTGAATGGGATTATTGAAAAAATGAAAAGTTTAATAATAGAAATGTTTATCACATGTTTATTCTTTGCTTGATTTTCTTATGCTTATCGACACCTGTGCTGGTTTGAATAAGAATGACCTTCTAGGCTCTTATATTTGAATGCTTCATTACCAGGCAATGGTACTAGTTGAAGATTAGGATGTGTGGCCCTGTTGGAGGAACTGTGTCACAACAGGCTCAGAGTTTTTTGTTTTGGCTGTATGAAGATTCAGATGTAAAACTCTCAGCTACTTCTCCAGCACCATGATTTTCAATGTCCTAGCGAACACCAGGATAATAATGGATAAACCTCTGAATTTCTAAGGAAGCACATACTAAGTGCCTTCTTTTGTAAGTGTTACCATGATCATGTTGTCTCTTCATATCGACAGAATTCTAACATAATAAATGACTCACTAGTTGGAAACAAAAATAATATTCAAAATGCCCATTTAATTGGTAGCTGATTTGTCCACTATTCTTTATTCAACACATGTATCCTCCCTCTGATCGCCCTGGTCTTGATTGCATTATGCCCTCTGCAGTGTAAGTGAATCATGAAAGACTGACTATTCAGGTCTTAGACTCTGCAACCACATTAGTAGTAACTTCAGTACAGCTCACTGGCCCTGGTGACACAGCTGCTTGGGAAGATTACTAAAGACTGGATCCTTTTATTGCCCATCTAAGAGGCAGAGCTCTGGAGCATCTGCACCATTATCTGCAGACCTCAGGGTCTCTGTTTCCTTTTTCACACCATGTGAAACCTTTTTGAGGTAATTATACCAGCCTCTAACACAAGTTCTCACATCGTGTCAGGACTATGAACATGTAAGGTGCTGCAGTAAAAAATAAAAAAAAAAATAAAAAACTTGTGCTACCATTTCTCTGAGTTTATAAGCCCTGGTTGTTTTAGAGACCGCTGTGGAAGAGGGCATAAGAGTCCTATAACTCACATGCTCAACAGAGAGGAAAGAAACAATAATACAGGAATACCAGCAAAAGGCATTCAAGGGGTGCCTGACACAGCAAACATCCAATTGCCCATTTGTTTTCTAGCTCTAAACTGGGCTCTGTTCCAGAGACACCACTTGCAGGTTGTATTGGACTCCTTAGAACAGCCAGGATACTGGGGGACAGGAATGAGTTGTACATGACACAATCTTAGCTATTCCGTCACTGTTGTACTTTTATCTCTATTTACCCCACCTGGCACCACAGGGCCCCAGGCATGGATTCATTACATCTGTCTCAACTCCTATATAAGGAAGCTTTGATCTTTGTTTTTTGTTGCCTTGTTTGTGGATTATTTGTTCTTTTGATGTCAAGTTTCTTGAGTCCTTTGTATACTTTGAAGATCAGTCCTCTAACTAGTGTGAGGTTGGTGAAGATCTTTTCCCATTCTGAAGACTGCCATTTTGTCTTGTTTACCATGTCCTTTGCTTTACAGAAGCATCTCAGTTTCAGGAAGTCCCATTTATTGATTGTTTCTCTCAGTGTCTGTGTTACTGGGGTTAGAGTAGGAAGTGGTCTCCTGTGCCAATGCGTTGAAGTGTGCTTCCAACTATGAGATTCATTGTGGTTGGTTTTATGTTGAGGTCTTTGATCCATAGGGACTTAAGTTTTGTACATGGTGACATATGTATGGATCCATTTGCATTCTTGTATTTTCTAGGCCCTCAATCTCTGGTACTAGAGAACCTGCCCAGGAATTTATTTTCTCAAATAAACCTGTTGCTATGCTTTTTTTCATTTTGACTTGATGTGGCTTACTGCACAGACAGAGAAAGCTAATCTCAGGGGACAGAAAACCCATTACGTGGAATACATGAAGTTTCTCTACAATCAATGAATTAAAATAAAGCACCACAAAAGGACATTTAGAGAAGGTCACAGGATTGTCCCTGCCATAAACCCTTTGACCGTGTGTATGTTCTTTAAACATGCAAGTATGGGTATACCTGGTAGAATCAGACTGGATCCCCACGTCCTCCCTGCCACACTGTCAAGAGACAGTGTGTTGTCAACTAAAGAAGTTTCTGTTATGAGGTACCTCACCAGCAGAGGGTGGCAGAGCTGCAGGAAAGACTAGCCAGGTCACTTTGGAACCTAGATCCTAGAAGTCAAAAAGCAAAGTCAAAAGAATCCACTCTATGTACTGAGCTGTAGTACTTAAATTGAGTGAGACTTACATTATAAGCTGAAACAAAACAGTCAGGGTTATGGGAAGCATCTAGGAAATTCACTGAAGAATCCTGGTTGCAGGTACTACCCTGGGCAACACCCAGAACACTGAGAGTCTCTGGCAAGACCACAGTATGAGAGGATGTGTTCTCTAGCCCTGTGCCCATCACCCAAGATGTCTGTCTGTGTCTTGTACCCACTCTCCAGGCAATCCAGCAGAAACTTATTCTCACCTGAGCATTTCTAGAAATCTTCCCCACTCCTCCATTTTCCCTTGCTTATTACAGAGACATATGTTGTCACTATATAATATCTGTGCTCACATGTAGTCCTAGATCAGGAAGGGGACACTCCGTGTCTGTTTTTGGATAAGGCTCTTTAGATGCTGGAGACTAATGTGGATTCTTATGTACTTCATGTAATACATGATTTAATAACAGAACTATCATTGAGTCAAGCATAGCTTCAATACAACTGGAGGAGCTCTGAACAACTGTGGCCCTTAGGACCTTCATAGAAAAGAGAGGGACTGAAGGGTATTTGCCAGGTAAGTCTAATAAATTAGAGTTTCAGTGTGGGCCTTAATCCAGATCATGTTAAACACTGCCACAAAATGGACAAGAAATCAATCCTTCAGGACAGTAACAATTATACTATGGAAACAGGGACACCATAGTAGGAAGTTGTCACAATATCTGAAATAAAACAAGGAATTGTGATGACTCCACAAAAGCAGGTAATTACAAACTTACCAAGCAACATGTTTTTGTTTTGTTTTGTTTTTTTTTAAGAAATGAATTAGGCAATGCCCTTATGAAAAGGGACTCCATTCTAGTAATGTAAGTTCCCCATTAAGCCTACTTGGGGAGCCCCAGGGATGGAATAAATTTGCATATGTACCACACAGCCCCACAGACTAGAGAGGCAATAAGAGAAGACTGCAGGGGCCCAGTTGTGCTGTGATTTCAGAACACAGAGCTCTGAAGCATCTTCATCATGGCCTGCACCACTCTTCTTCTACATCTTCTCTCTCTCTATGCAGGTGAACTTCTCAGCTCCCTCCCCAGTCTCACAGGAGACCCTGAACTCAGGTAGAAATCCTAAAAATGAGTCTTTATACTTTGACATCTCTACCTTCTCTCCCCCACTCTCTCTCTTTTTAAACAGGTTCTGTGGCCTCCTATGAGCTGATCCAACCATCTTCATTATCAGTCGCTGTAGGAGAGACTATTGAAATCACTTGCTCTGGGGATCAATTGCCAAAAAAATATGCTTATTGGTTTCAGCAAAAGCCAGGCCACTCCATTATGCGACTCATATATGAAGATAATAAGCTCTCATCAGGGATTCCTGACCGATTCTCTGGTTCCAGTTCAGGGACAACAGCCACTTTGACCATCAGTAGAGCTCAGCCTGAGGATGAGGCTGACTATTACTGTTTTTCAGCATATGGTGATGATAATAAACCCACAGTGATATAAACAGATGGGGAAGTGACTCACAAATCCTTTCTCTGCAGCTTGCACCATCTTCCTGTAGCCACAGCAAGACCAGAGATAAACTCATGAACATATTTGGGCCTAGTTCACCTATATCTGATGAAATTTTCCTTCTAGTATTCTAGAAAGCTCTCTAGTGAATGGATTAGGTAGGTTTAGAGCTGTCAGGGATACACTGTCCTGATGATTATTTAGATGAAGAATTATTAGGAAAAGGGAATACAAATGAAGAGAAATATAAATGATACATCCATACATGTTCCAGGTCTCCACACTTCCTACTGTGATGTGTGAGACTCCTCTGGGCAAATGCTATGGATTACTTCCTTCAAGAACTCAACTGGTCTTGGTCCTAGAAACCTGGTACTCCATGACACTCCAGTACATTGAACAGAGAATTCAGAATAATGAGTACAAAGGGATCTCTGTTAAATAAGAACAATCCATTGAGTCTTACATATCTGGCAACTGCTAGAGGTACTCTCAGTGGAATGTACAGTTTGTACTCGTGTCCCTGTATTTAGGACCTTCACAGAAATGTCTAGTTTAATGATTTTATTAAGATAAGAAGTCAATATTCTTGTACCAAGTATCTCAATTTAGGATATCCTCAAAAGGGATAGCCTTGAGTTACTTTTCCTCCTTCCCACTCCCTTGTCCTCACCGTTTATAAGCCACCCTGCAGTTCAATTTTCTCTCAAAATAGTTATTCAAGAACCCAAATAATGAAGGCCAATTACCTTGGTCTTCATTGATATTCTATGGAATATCAAGGATCTTGAAAACATCTCTACATCCAGAAGGTGATGGTAAATATAGAGTAAATACATAAATGCCTCATCTGGTTCTCATTATTAATTGTCCTATTGTAAAGCAGAAAAGCATTCTCACACATTCAGTACTCTTGGTTATGGAATTGAGGTAGATACATACTGGGAATGAACAGTGTTCAATGCAACAGGAAACACTTAGGTGTGAGCTACAAAATGGGAGTTCGGTCTTATGCATTCTCCACATCTTGAAAAAAAATTCATTTCTAAAAGACAGAAATACTGATGTTTCCAGTCTGGGTAATAAAGATGAAATTTCACAAAAATACTACTGCAAACCACACTTGTCAATATGAAGGTCATACATATTCCCATGTGCCATATAATCCCTAAATAAAACCAACAAGATTAACCATGCTCTACCTACTGTAACAAGCATCTCTGTAGAAACTGTTGCCACTGTCTTACTTGAGTGGAGGCCAGGTATTAATTTCCCTCAAGGACCATAATACAGATTTTCTTTATTGTGTCTATTTTCCCTCTTTAATATTATATATTCCAAATTCTAAAATGAGTAGTTAACTGTTGTTAAAGATATCATAGATGATGCTGGGATATAAAGAATAAAAAAATTATTTGAAAATATATATCCCAAGATACTTCTATCAAAATATGAAAAAACAGGTTTGTTCACAACTTATATTTTCTTCTTTACAGATTTTATACTCTCTCAAATTCAGAAAAAAAATGTTTGCTGATAATAATTCATGAACTGACCATGTGAGATGGAATTAAGCAAATCTTTACTCCTGATGCTGATGCTACACTAGGCCCTATAATTGGGACTATATATATTGTGACTAAATGTTGATCAAGAGAGAATTCTTTATTACATAAAATTCCTCAACACAGTCTTGTTGTGGCCTCCACATTCATTTGTGGTAGTCCAAGTCAGTCAGTAGCCAATAGCCTCTATTTTATTTTATGATTCCTTAGCATGAAGTTACCTAAGTGCCATACATAGAAGACAGTGCAGTCATTGTTCAGGTCTCTGGAGAAATACATTCCTTCTGGAACTCTGATGTCTCTATTATACAATCATTTCATAAAAGCAATGAACAAATATCCTAGAGGGGGCTCAGCAGGTAAAAGTGCCTTCTACCATGTCTACAACATGAGTATGATTTCTGGAATCCACATGGTTGATGGGAGAACTTACTCCCAAAAAATTATCCTCTGATGTTCACATGCACAGTATGGTACGTGTGTGTGTGTGTGTGTGTGTGTGTGTGTGTGTGTGTGTGTGTGTAAGTGTGTGTGTGTGTAAATTAGACTATCTTGGTTCAGGAGACCTGTTTCTACCCATAGGACATACGTGTGAGATAAAAAAAAAATGATGGTGCTGGAAGGATGGAGACACATTACCTTAGAACATTCAGGTTACTAAATTCAAGCAGACTGCTTATGTATTTATAAATATAATATAATAAATGAAACTGCTAATGGTCCTTATTGTAATAAGGAGTGGCGGGGGCTGCTTCCCACCACCTGGCTAGCTTTATACCCGAAATAATTACACGGAAACTGTATTCTTTTAAACACCGCTTGGCCCATTTCTATCTAGCCTTTTCTAGGCTAGCTCTCGCACCTGGACTAGCCCATTTCTAATAATCTGCTGTAGCCCACGAGCTGGCTTACCAGGAATGATCTTCACTTGCATCTGCCTGGAATGGGAAAATCACGGTGACTCCCTGACTCAGCTTCTTTCTCCCAGCATTCTGTTCTGTTTACTCCACCCACCTAAGGGTGGGCCTATCAAATGGGCCTAGCAGTTTCTTTATTGCTTAACCAATGAAATCAACAGATTGATATATGACACTCCCCCATCAGGTCCTCCCCTGTTGCAGAAATTCATGTGTCTCCTCAAGGTTTTCAGAATATTTCCATGTCCAGGAATGGCTCATCTCAGTTCCTATGAGAGGGCAAATCTCCAACAATATCTCAAATTTTTCACAGAGCCCAAGTCTCTACAATGTTGTGACCAAAGGGAGAGTTATTGAAGCAGAAGGAATAAAAGACACAAATATATACTTTTGTCCAAACTTCATAAGTTTGCAATTTTTTGGCTCTTGATCTGTGAAAGAAATAGAAAACAACTGAATCTCTACATTGATGGCTCATACTGTTCACTTGCAAGCTTTCGTTTTGCTCTAAAGGATTCCATACAAGTTAAGTGAGTGTCAATATTATTATTTTCTGCCTGGTCACTTAGGAATATACTTTTACCTTCTTGTATGAGGGGTGATGTACATACTAATTCATCATTAAATATGAAATATGTGTAAGCAACATTATACAGACTGAGCAGAGTATAATGTACTTAGGAATATAAGTGAATGGGAAGGCAGTTGAAAATGATTCAATTATAATCTGAAAAATATATTGTAAGAGGCCACCTCAACAACAGTTCATTAAGCATGTAAAGGTGTTAATAGTTTATATCTCTGTATATGTTGGGAGCTGGCCTTCTGATGGTTAGCCTGGTGTTTGGTACAGCAGAACGTCACGATTCTTCTGACTGAAGTAACCTCTTTTTTTCCCTGCTGTGGCTTATTTTCCTGACTGCTGTGGTTTGTGTTCTTCCAATAAGTGTGGTCTGCACCTGAGTCCCTGAAGTCTGCTCTTCAGACTGATGTGGTCTGCTCTCTATCAGTGGATTTTTCACTTGAGTTGGTACAGAGCATAGCAAAGGTACTATTCTTCTGACTGGGGTGAACTGTACTTGAGTCAGTGAAGTCTGCCTGAACTGTTGGGAAGGGAACATGAGCAATTTGGTTGTGTAAGTTGGGGGCAAAATGGACAGGGAGAGTAATAAAAGATATGTCTTAATTGCAGTGGAGCATTCCGGGGTAAGGGAGAAACTTGGTACCAGGGAAAACCATAGGATTCCACAAGGATGACTTCAACTAAGAATTCTAGCAATAGTGGAAAGGATGCCTGAACTGACCTCCAGCAATTAGATAAGTGAATATCCTAATTGTCATTTAAGAACCTTCATCTATCTGGGTGGTGGTGGTGCACGCCTTTAATCCCAGCACTTGGGAGGCAGGGGCTGGAGGATCTCTGTGAGTTCGAGGCCAGCCTGGTAGAAGCAGGTGCAAAAAGAAGATTCACAGCCAATCACTGGGCCAAACTCCAGAAGTACTGTTTAACTGAAAGAGGAAGTATTATATGAGCCAGTGGATCAAGGTCATAATGGGAGAACTCACAGAGACAACTCACCTGAGTTTGTGGGAGCTCACAGACTCTGAACTAGGCCCTCTACGTGGGTGTGACAGTTGTACATGTTAGTCAGTTTGTGGGGAATCTCAGCAGTAGGATCAGGAACTGTCCCCGGAGCATTGACTCTTGGGAACATATTCTCTGCTGGGTTGCTTTGCCCAGCCTTGAAGCAGTGGGAGGAGCTTGGTTCTGCCTCAACTTGGTGTGCCACTCTTTGTTGATACCCAGGGGAGGTCTGCCTCTTTCTAAATGGAAACAGGAAATGGGGAAAAATTGGATTGGGGGAGGCTAGAGGGGAGGTGGCGAGAAGGAACGGGAGAAGTGGAAGGAAGAAAAACTGTGGTCAGTACACAAAATAAATGAAAAGTTTTAATTAATGGAAAAGAAAATAGGAAGTAGGTAAAGGTGATTGGCAGTATACAACCGATAATGACTGGTGAAAAGGGAAAAGGGGGAATTCATAGGGAAGGGAGAGAGGTAATACAGGAGAATAAGGGGCAGATTTAAAATAACAATATGGATGGCTGAAAAAGCCATAAATATTATTATTATTATTATTATTATTATTATTATTATTTTCCTTAAAAATCCTGCAATGCCTATAATTTAATGTATAAAAATTTAGTTTTAATGAACTTTTCTTAACTGGACTTACTATGTTCCCTCCAAGAAACAAAATATACTTAATAAAACCTTTAATATCAGACAAAAGGTGCCCCATTTTTGTTTTGAGTTGTTAACCATGGCTATCCAAGAGATTCCCAAAACATGTAGCCTATTACTACTGGTTACCCCATTGAGGTGAAAGGTAAGAACTTATTGCTGGGGCCGGGCGGTGGTGGCGCACGCCTTTAATCCCAGCACTCGGGAGGCAGAGGCAGGCGGATCTCTGTGAGTTCGAGGCCAGCCTGGTCTACAGCGCTAGTTCCAGGACAGGCTCCAAAACCACAGAGAAACCCTGTCTCGAAAAAAAAAACCAAAAAAAAAAAAAAAAGAACTTATTGCTGAAGACACATGCCCTTCAGAAACAGGGCCTGGAGACCATTGAACTGGAACAGATCTGAATGGCCTGTCCCTTAGGATTAGGTTTTATGGTACCATAGGCACCATATAAACTTCTGAAAGAGAGAGGTAACAACAAGTCTCACCAAGCTATAATATATCACGCATCAAGAGCAGCATGACAGTTAAGACTTACAATACTATAGTGGGCCTCATATCTTGACGGTAACCAAGAACTTTGTATTGGACTTCAGAGGGAGACCATGCCTGGTACTGAAAACCTAGCCAAATACTCAGTGTTAGAAAAATCCTATTTATTGGAGAAGATTCTACAACTATTAATTTACTAACCAGCATAATGCCTAAAAACATTTATCTTTATATTTACAAATAACTACAGTCTTCATGCATCATTAAGGAAACTTCATTTTGAAACTCAGAAAGACCACTGCAGAAAATCAAAATAAATCAAAATGCAGAGTTGGGGAGCACAGTTCTAACTAATATATCTCCAAGATTTTCCACATGTAAGGCTCAGAAATTGTTATGGAAAAAAGGGCGGAAAGATCATAAGAGTAAGAAGATCAGGGACTGTGCAGTAAGATTCTATCTTCTAGTAACACTGGAAGTTGCACCCATAAAATCTCACTAACGTGACTACATAAACTGAATAAGAAGGCCACAAAAGCTGAATGAGGACACCAAAGAACATGTTGAACCCCACCAAAAAAAGTCCATGTGTTTTCAACTCTTTACAACAAAACAAGACAAAAAGCAATCAAACAAAGACCCAGTAATACCACTTTTAGGTATATATCCAAAGGATGCTTAATCATGCCACAGGGACATGTGCTCAACTGTTTATAGCAGCACTGTTTGTCATAACCAGAACCTGGAAACAACCTAAATACCCCGCGACTGAAGAATGGATAAGGAAAATGTGGTACATTTACACAATGGAGTACTACACAACAGAAAAAAATTACATCTTGAATTTTGCAGGCAAATGGATGGAGCTAGAAAACATCATTTTGAGTGAGGTAACCCAGACACAGGAAAACAATTATCACATGTACTCACTCATAAGTGGTTTTTAAACATAAAGCAAAGAAAACCCACATCACAATCCCAGAGAACCTAGACAACAATGAGAACCCTAAGAAAGACATACATATATGTAATCTACAAGGAAAGTAGAAAAAGACAAGATCTCCTGAGTAAATTGAGAATATGGGGACTTTCGGAAAGGGTTGAAGGGAAGAGGAGAGGTAGGAAGGGGAGCAGAGAAAAAATATAGAGTTCAATAAAAATCAATAAAAAAACTATAGATAACTAAAGACAGGAATGGGAGAAACAACCTTCTCTAGGGAAGATTGGACCAATTTGTTGTTCAGTACCAGATGGTTATTACCAAAGACATACATATAAGTTGCATTATATGAACTCAACAGGTTGCATTTCAGAACACATATGCATGCAGTAAGAGTTGTTGCAAAAATAGTTTTATGAATTTGAAGAAGAGACAAAGGGTTATATGGGAGGGTTTGGAGGGAAGATAGAGAACAGAGAAATGTTGCAATTTAAACACAGTCTTATGAATATATAACAAAAAATAACAATACACACACACACACACACACACACACACACACACATATATATATATATGATAGAATTTGTTTTTAAGCCCTTTCAGGTTTTACATGGATTTAGGGACCGTGTTGGAGCACTGATTGTTGTAGGGTAGGGGGCCCCTTGTTTAGCCCAGTCACCCAGCTAGCGTACACCTGAAATAATCACACAGAAACTGTCTTAATTAAGACACTTCTTGGCCATTAGCTCTAACTTCTTATTGGCTAACTCTTACATATTAGTTTATTCCATTTCTATCTGTATATCACCATGTGGCAGTGGCTTACTGGAGAATCTAACTGGCATCCATCTCTGGCGGAGGATCCATGGCTTCTCTAACTCTGCCCTTCTTCATCCCAGCATTCAGTTCTGTTTTTTCTGCCTACCTAAGTTCTGCCCTTTCAACTAGGACAAGGCAATTTCTTTATTCAGCAACACACAAACAGAAGGAAATATCTATCTTTCTAGTTCCTTGGTGTGACATTGATGAATTTTGGTGCCCACTTTGAGGTTACTTCACTGTGTAACTGTCACATTTTGGCACCCCACTGATGTTTCTTTAATGCATAATTAATGAACAACTGGAGGAATAAACTTATCAGCAAGAGTGTGGTCGAACAGTTAAAACCCAATGTTTCCTTCTTCCATTTTTTTTTCTGGGTTGGCATAAACAGGGGTGGCACAGATTTAGGGGAATGGGATGCTGTTTCAAATAATCAGATCAAAAAAATTCCCCACAGGATTACCTAAAAGTATGTATTTTGGTCCCTTTCTTATACAGTCAATTTGACAACCAAGATTAGCCATCACACTTAGGATATACGGAGCCAACCAACTTTTAGATAATTCAGAGATATTCAAAACCCTTCTCATGTCCCTGATACTTTGTCATTTTTTTCTCCAGTTTTCCTAAAAGGTGAAATAAAGGTGAGATGAAAAAATTTGGTGATTTGGATGAGCAAGATGGCTCAGTGGGTAAAGATGCTTTCTGGACAGACTGATGACCTGAGTTCCATCCCAGAGACTTGCACAGTAGAAGAGAACCAACTTCTGCTAATTATTCTCTCTCTCTCTCTCTCTCTCTCTCTCTCTCTCTCTCTCTCTCTCTCTCTCACACACACACACACACACACACACACACACACACACGTGAGCGTGCACAAACACACACACATATTTGAACTTGAGCAATATGAGTAGGAAAAGGAAAAGTGGGAATACAAGGAGGAGTGTGCTATATCTGGAAAGGCTCTCAGAGTTCTGGGTGAAGAATTGTTAGGGATTTTTCATCAGGTACCAGAGACGCCTGTGTTGCACTGGAGTTGGACAGATATTCCCAGGCAGGAGACACCTAGCTAACCTAGAAGAAAAAGTGACAAATGTCTTGAAAATTAGATCAACTTGACTGAATTCTTCTGTGTAGGTTTGAATGGATTCAGCTCTCAACCCATTTCAATCCAGAGAAGTACAGTCTAGGCAGCCAAATCTTAAGCTATATGATGTGGAAAGTCCCAGAATCCTTTCTGAATACATATGTGGCTACCCATGCGAAGGTAGCTTGTGGACTGTGGTAAAATGCCTACACAAAGACCATTACGGTTACAAAACCTTGGAGCAGAACAATTAGAGTTGCTTCATTTAGGGGCATTCCTTTCTTTTCCCAAGATGGTGGACTGCCTCTGAGGGGACTCTCCAGATTCTGGGCTCTACACCATGAGACAGTCACATCCACATGAGAGTACTGGCATGGGCTATTTTCAGTCCCACGTTTCACCAGAGCAAACACAGAATCCCATATTCAGGATCAGAGGAGTCTCATATCAGAGGCAGGAGAGGGACTGTGGAAAATGGGGAGAAACAGAACAGGGATATTACAGGGCACTTTAGTGCCAGAGATGACACCTACATCCCATAACCGATCAGAACCAAGAAAGTCAGGTGTGTCTGTGTCTGTGTGTGTGCCATTCATTGGTGTGATCTAGACCTTAGCACCAGGCCTGACTCTCAGAAGCTGACTAAGCAATTTTGTACATTGGCGGTATATAGATTGGAGATCCTGGAAAACTAATCTGGGAGAAAGATGAACCCATTAATTCCTGGTTACCCTCATTATGGGGAGTTGTTTATATTTTATTTTTTCCAATATTACTGTCATTATGGGGAGCAGTGAAAGATTTGGGACCATTCTGTTCTTGCAAACTGCCTCAGTTCTGGAGAAACTGGAAGCACATACAGATTAGACACCAAAACCAGCTTATCAGTCCCAGCAATACAAATATCAGCATTTTGACACCTATTCTATGGACTATGAGACAAGAACGAGATGGTATCTACACAGCTGAGTTTGATGACCCCATATTTTCCACAATGTTCATATTGTGTCATTACCTACCTTGTTTGGTCATACTCAAAATAACCTCAGAAAGGTAAAATACAGAACAAAGATAATCATGCCTTTATTAAAGACCTTTGGAAAGATGAGAACCATGGACAGCTTTTTCCTGGAAGTCATAATGCTTATGAGTGAAACTCTGGGCTATTTTTTTGTCTTTAAATTTTATGAAGACAAATATACTGATATCTAGCAAACACATCATGGAGTACAAGGAGTTTCCGTGTGTCTGAAAATTGGAGGAAAAACTCCTTACAAGGTCTGGAAGTTCATGTTGCTATCTTCTGAGCCATCCTTGCTAAAACTATTAAAACAAAATATTCAAACTGAAAATATAGCAAGGGTCCCAGAGAATTGAAGCTCTGAACTTGAGTAGATATGTTTAGGGTATGTGTATATAAGCTTGAGTGTATGTATGTTAATCATGTGAGTACCTGAAGAGGATGTCAGATGTTCTGAACTGGAGGTACAGGTGATTTTGAACAGTCTCATGTAGCAAACCCAGGTCTTTTGTAAGAGCAGTATATACTCTTAATTGCTGAACATTCTGTCCAGCACCTTTTTTTTAAAAAACTTTTAAGGGGTGAAATATCTCTATGATACCAATGATGGTTTTTGAAATCCTTGTCTCAGGTGATGCTCTTACTTCAGGCTCTCGGTTGACTATGGTTTAGTGTACTTACCATGTTCCTGACTCTATACAGGGGATTTTGAGTCTTCCCAAGCCAAAAAATTAGTAAATGTTGGTGGATTTGCCAATAACCTTGGTCTAATAATTGTAATTTGTAGATGAGTGTTGATATATCACATAGATTTTATTAATAGGTTTAATTAATTTTGTCAAAAATTGCTATAAATGTTTATGAGATAGCTCAGTAGTTTAGAATTTAATAATGAGGCCCTGTGGTAAGACTCCTGTACTACAAAAGTTGTTAGTGGTAGAAAAAGCACTTGTAAAGCAAGAGGGAAAATCCTCACTGACATTCTAGGAGTGGAAAAATAGGGACTTTTTCTCTTTGGATATATGGTGTGAGAAGTTCTTCTGTCTATGTGTTGCTTTTAGTGGTTAATGAATAAAGAAGCTGGCTTGGCTTGTGATAGGGCAGTGGAGTGCTAGGTGCGGAAAACTAAACTAAATGCTGGGAGAAAGCAGTTGGAGTCAAGAGAAGCCATGAAGCTACCATAGGGGAAAGACACAAGCTGCCAGCTGGAACCTTGCTGGTAGGTCTCTAGCCTCATGGCAAAATATAAAATAATAGAATGGGTTAATTCTAGCTAGCAACACACTTAAGTAATTGTCCAAGCAGTGATTTAAATAATGTAGTTTCTATGTGATTATTTTGAGTCAGGGCAATTGGGAAACGAACAAACAGCCTTATTACTGCAGATGTAGGCAGCATTTGGGGGCATTTGAGAAGAAAAATATGGATAAACCAAAAGCCACCAGAAGAAAAATAAAGCATAAGAAAGTTCCATTCAGTCAACTCAGATTCAGCTATGTTTAATTGAATATCTATTATCTACCAAATTTTTGGCATTATGCTTTCCCTTGTACCAAGCATTGCCATGCCACCTAGAATGAGGGAAAAGTGCCATCATTGGACAATCCCATTCCTGCCACCTTTTAATTCTGTGGCATCAAAATTTAGAGAATCTACCAGAGTATCATTTTTTTAATTTGCATATTAGGAAGAGTAGGTAATGTCCCAGGTTTATAGACTAAGGCACATAGCCATTGTAAAAATGTTACTATTTCCTTTGAACTATATATCATATTCCTGGGATTAAAATGTGAATTCAAACAAAAATACATCCTGATCCACATCCTCTAGCAGCAATGCCTACCATATCCCAGCTCTTGGTTCATTGAGGATCTGGGAACAAAATTCTAGATGGTGGGAGAGCTCACACTTTATGGAGCATGCTCCCTCTTGGATTCTAGCTCACTTTGTACCAACCCCTAGAGCAATAGTAAATTCTGCCTTCATTTTCTTTGGAATCTCATTGATGCCTACAGAACAAGGACCCTTGTGAGAAGATTCCTGAAAAGTTCCTCAGAAATCTAAAATCAGAGGAGAGCTAACAAGAGAACCTGGTTCACTAGAGAACAGAATAGAACCAGCAGATACCAACTGTCATTAGCACTCACAATCCTCCTGTGTATAACACCATACCATTTCACACAAGAAAACAGGTCTGGTGAACTCTTAACCAAGTTAATCTTAACCAATAAAAACCAGGAGTCAGATATTGGGCTAAAAACCTGGACTATGAAAGAACTGGGAGCAGTCACTAGTTCCTTTTTACCTGTGTACTTCCTCTGTCCAAAGGACCAAGATCCTTCTCCAGCCCACCTTATTACTTCTAGGCTCTATCTACCTAGTGCTGGGATTAAACGCTTGTGGCACCATTGTCCAGCTTCTATGGACAGCTAGTGGCTAGCTCCTCCCTCTGATCCCCAAGCAAGTAAAATATCACACAATGGTCTGGAGCTTATAGATTCAGCATAATCTCACTATTACTGCTCCCCTGAGCTTTATAAAGTCACAGTCTGCTGGACTCTTGTTTGATTCATGAGAGGGCCAGACAGTATCTGAACAGATTGAGTCATTCTATACAATGAAGGCTTGATAATACTTCACCTGAATGGAGAGTACTCACTTAGAGCCTGATTTGAGAAATCCAGGACTCTGAGCTCAAGCTTTCAGTGACTCTTGTCTTCTCAAGACTCATCTGTGAACACACTGCAACTTCTGGGCACCTGAGAGAGGCCTCAGACCTCTGGAGAATCCCATGGAGAACCAGAAGACCATGCTGGTCAGCTTTGTTCTACCCAGGTCCCTGGGGATAAGACCAGTCTGGCTGCTGTGCAGGACAGGAGTTCAGCTCTGGATCCTGACCACAATAAGACAGTTTTTTACCCACCCCCACACACCCCAAAACAGACCTCTAGAGAATATTAACCACAATGCCTGCAGGGGCAGGCTGAGGGTGGGGCCATGAGCCATGTGGACCTCTGTGCACTTGGGCAGCCATCACCAACAATCCAGTGGAATCCCCTTCAGAAATCTTGTTCACCAGTTAGGTCAGAGGTAACAGTGGCCGTGACCACAGATGAAGCCTAGCTTGAGCAAGTGGGAAGGTGGCTCTCAAAAATGAGGCTTTGAGCCAGTTGAGAGCACATTGGAGCAGGATGTGGGCCTAGGAGCATGGGCAGGAAGCAGTTACTCATTCTTCAGAGCTTGGAGAACAGGTATGTGAGCTTCAGTCAGGGAAAGGCCAGTAGAGAAGAGGTAATGTGGTAACCTTGGAGAGGATGAGAAGGACCAGACTGAGAGTAATGTATGGGTAGACGCTGGCTTAGTGTTGCCTTTTTGCTAATTGTAGATTTGTTTACAATAACTTTGGTTTTTACTATCATGTTGTAATATTAGTAATCTTGGTTTTATATCTCATCAACTTCTGATAGTATTTCATATATCTGAATCTTCTGAGCAAAAGGAAACCACATAACAGAAAGACAGGTTCACAACATAAGAGTAGGAGTTGTGTCTGCTGCTGCACAGGATGTTTCTGTTCTTTTCTTCCACTGACCCCCCCCCCTCATCTGTCCTCTCCTCTCTTGTTTCTTGCTTGCTTTTTCTTTCCCCTCTTTCCCCTCACCACTCAACCTCGTGATTTCTCTCCTATCTTCCTCTTGCCCATCTTCTTTCACCTATTTCCTGTGAGCTAGGCACTACCATTATATTTACTAGCCATGGATTCTGTCAAGCTATGGGTTTGAAATACTGATACAGAAGAAATTTATATTCATTGGGCTGCATGTAGTGCAGGTGCCAAGGGCCACAGAGCTCTTAACAGTCACTGTATCTTTTGGCAGTGCCATTACCCCCAGGAATTCGCCATCTGAGAATTGCCAAAATATGTTATATTAATATGTTTTTTTCTTTCTGAAGAAAGGTAACAGATATGGAACACAAGGCAGGGCACACGATAGACATGTACGCTAACATGTAGTTACATTACCATTACTGTCTAATATTTTGGGAAAGACAGGCTATAGGCAAGAAATAGTGCTTGCCTTGCCCTGCCCCAAGGATACAAATTTCAGTCACTAGGGTGTTCATAAACAGTTACTGGGGTTAAGGCCTGATAATATAGAGTATATAATACAGAGATAATATAGAGTATAATATAGCATCTGAACCAAAGGGACTTTTTCCAGTTGAAGAGTAAGACCCACTGTCCACTTTAGGAGCAATAAAGGAAAAAATAGTGCTAGCATCACATTTTTGAGTACAACAATAATTGAAATAGGAAGAATGGGGCACTCAGTAGAGAACTGAGCTATTGGGAAGAGACAGAGGATCAAAAGGTCTAAAGTTTTAACCTTTGTTTGAGGTATGAGAAAGGCATCAGAAGGATTGATGTAGGTGTCTTATGGTTCTATTGCTGCAACAAACACCATGGCCAAAGAGCAAATTGGAGAGCAAAGAGTTTATTCATTTCATATTCTATATTGCTATTCATCACTGAAGTAAGTCAGACAGAAACTCAAAAGTGCAGGATGCTGGAGGCAGGAGTTGATACAGAGGCCATGGAGGGGTCTGTTTACTGGTTTGCTTCCCATGACTTGCTCAGCCTGCTTTCTTTCAGAACCTAGGCTCTCCACTCCAAGGAAGGCTCCACCCACAATGGGCTGGGTCCTCCCACATTTATTACTAATTGAGAAAATGCCCTACAACATACAGGCATTTTCTCAACTGAGGTTCCATCCTTTCTGATGACTCAACCTGGTGTCAAGTTGACACAAAACCACCCAGTACAACAGGAGACCACCAAAATTGAATTGTGTCTTAGAAAAGGTGGTTCCAATAGCAAACTGCATGGTCATATTTGAGGACGTGTTGCAAGGAGGGGCAGCTTGTTTGTCCCAGCCGCCCGGCTAGCTTACATCTGAAATAACCAGACAGAAACTATATTAATTAAAACACTACTTGGCCATTAGCCCTAACTTCTTATTGGCTAACTCTTCCATATTAGTTTAACCCATTTCTATCAATCTGTTTATCACCATGAGGTGGTGGCCTACCAGCAAAGTTTCAGCGCATCTACCTCCAGCTGTGGATCCATGGCATCTCTCTGACTCTGCTTTCTTCCTCCCAGTATTCAGTTCTGTCTTCTCCGCCTACCTAAGTTCTACCCTATCAGCTATGCCAAGGCAGTTTCTTTATTCATTAACCAATGAAAGCAACACACAAACAGAAGGAACTCCCATACCAAGGATAGAGGTAGAGACCAAAGAAGTCAATGGACAGACACGATGCCTAGAACACAGCCTGGAGATGGGAAGGAACACCTATAATATCCCAAGTCCAAGATCCCTAAGGAGGGAGAATTAAAGTGATCAGATTTAAAGTAAGAATTACCAGAACTTCATGGAAGAAATTTGCAATCTTAAGGAATGTCTAGAGAATATAAATTCACAGCAATTTCAGGAATAGCAGTGAGTTTTAAAATACATGTTGATATCTTCATGGTACAATTCCACTCTACAAATTATTCCTAAGCAGGGACCATAATGAAAACTGTAACCAAATGTGTATAAGCAGGAAGGGTGAGCTTAACATTATTATTAATGACAGTAATAACAAAATACAAAAACCACTGGTCAACACAAAATGAACTTTATGTTTTTTGTATGCTTTTTTTGTTGTAGTATTTTTGCCTTAATGGTTTATTTACTTGCTTTTGTTTTTGTATTTTTTTCTTAAGCAGAAAATAACATAAAATTGGGTAGGTAAGGATGTGGGGAGGATCTGAGAATATTTGGAGTAGGGGAAAGAATATCATTAAAATATATTTAAATAATGAAAAGAATGAAATTAGAATCATTCAGTGCGCTACAGTTGTAATTTTGAACAGATTTTCTGATGTTTCTAGATTTTTTGGAAATGTAATTTTAATGAACTGTTATAATTATGTTTCAATAATAATAAAAGAACTTTAATAGATGTTAACTTTATGCCACATTCTGCTGCTGGGGTTTGCTTTGTGGGTGAATGATATATTCACTGTCACTCCCTGAGAGAAAACTCATTTTCTCTTTGCCAGTAGTTATCAATTGCAAAAACTTCCTTTTATTGTTGTTCCTTTAACAAAATAATACTAGTAGATTTTCCCCTAGACTCACGACCTATGTAACCTCAGGATCTTGGCCACTTTGTAATTCCAGATATGAATTTCATCTCATTGAGTAAGTGCTAATTCGAACCAGGATAGTTGGTATTACCATAGCATCTGTACCTCTATAGCATCAGTATATATCACAAGCAGGTTGCTGTTGTATGCCATATTGTTTGTAATTAAGTTATGTTGGTGATTATCTTTTCCCCCTGATATCTTGCAGCATACCTTCCAATATAATGAGTGCTAATCAACAGAGATGAAGCACCAACTCAACTTTCTTGTGTTCAATGGCATAAGATATCATTGACTTTAGTGATAAAAGTTTACCATCAGGTTATAGAGAGGAACCAATAGCTTTGGCAAAAACCTGAAATGTTGCAGAGGGGATAGGAGGTCTTTCACCAATGATTCAACAAAATATAGTAAAATACTAGTACAGGGAATTTTACTCTGAGGCATACTATATCTAGTTTGGACGCTGTCTTATCCCCACCACCACAATACCTGATAACTATTTAAATTCCTTTCATATATGTGCATATTTTATGGAAATTCTTTAGAAGTAGGTTTCCGCATGATGTTTCAGAAGGTCTTTAATGTTAGATGTCCCTTCATATCATACTTTTCTCTCCTATACCCTTCTTCATTTAATCAGGACCAACACTGTCTTGTTGGACCATGTACCAACCAGCCTTTCCTATTCTCCCTTGCTCTTACTGCTTGATTTATAATTAACTCCCTGTTTCTCAAGAAGTCCACTTTTTTGTGATGACTGCAATTTTGATGCAGTATATAATTAATTTAAAAAGAAAATTATCTGACAATACTTAGCATTTTCATCAAGGAACAAGATTATACTCTGATAATTCACCTCTAAGTTAAAAAGCCAAGTAGTTTATTCACAATGCAAAACATGTTTATATGACATTCTATGTTGTTTATTTCTAGAGCATTTTCTATAATGTTACTGAGTCATAAATGGATCCCTTTGGGATGTCTAAATTATGGTCACTTATATATCAGAAAAATGTGTAGACTTTATAAGTTGCTTTTGCATTCAGTCACTTCCTTCTCATGTTAGTTCAATGACTCCTTAACTCATTCCTTCAGGTTTCTCTGTTGATTGACTAGAATTTTACCAAAAATTTGTATCCCCAAGCCTATTTCAGTAGATCTGACTATCCAGAATCTGTGACCTATTGTAAATGATGAAAGAATAACTTGAAGTTTGTCCTTGTTTCTGACTCAAATGTTATGCCTTAAGTATGGATAAAAATATGTAATTTTTAAAAAAATTACTGACTGGGGAAGTTTCCTTCCAATATTAAAGGAAGAATGTTTGCTTTTCTTACTAAGAAACAAGGGTTAGGTTTATGCTGGTAATATATTTAAAAATACCTTATGTATGTACCAGTCTTTAACCAGTGGCAATTGTCATGTTGATGGAATTGACAGTAGAGGACAAGAAGGAAAAAAATAAAATGGCAGCCTCAACACACTGAATAATCTTCTATTGTAAAGTAATAATCTTGGAGAGCTGAAGAGATGGCTCAGTGACTAAGGAAGTGTACTAATCTGACAGAAGACCCAAGTTTAGTTTCCAGGAGCCACATTGGGTGTATAACAATGGCCAATAATCCTAGCTCCAGAATATCTGACACCTTCTTCTGGTCTCTAAGGGCACTAAATTTACACAGAGAAAGCCCATAAGCATACATATTCATGAAGTTTTTTTATTAATTTAAAAACTGAGAGATAAAATTTCAACAAAACCTAAGGATTCTTGTCAACATGAGTCTTTGATGTGAGCTGGGTGTTAGTCATTGTGTTTTGAATATTTTAGTGGCATGTTGTACTGTGTAGGCTAACAAAAATTATGTTGATTCAATGAGATGAAAATATTCCGGGATGACTTCCAGCTCTATACTAGAAAGAAATTGCCAAAAGGCATTACAAAGGATCAATTTTCAGGGAAATATTTGGTTGGGGAATATTGAATTTAAGGTTTCTATAGAGCATCCAAATGGAAGTCATCCAGGAATATTTTCATCTCATTGAATCAACTCACCTTCCTGGTCCTGGATAGAAGTGGGAGGACCTTGGACCTTCCGCAGGGCAGGGAATCTGGACTGTTCTTCATTCTCGAGAGGGAGGGGGAATGGAGTGGGGGGGGGGAGGGATAGGGGAGTGGGGGGAGGAGGCGATGTGTGCGAGGAGGGGGAGGTAAATGGGAAACGGGGAGGAGGTGGATTTTTTTTGCAACAACTAAAAAAAAATAAAATAAAAAAGGCTTTAGCTCTTGGCAAAGTAAAGCTTGCTGTTCTTCCACCTGAAAAAAAAAAAGGTTCCTATAGAACATTCATGAAGAAATAATATTCCTGAATTAGTAGCAAAAAGAAAGAATAGGACAACCACAGATTTCTGGGTGGCTTTGCATAGTGCACAATGCAAGTCATATTCAGTAATAACATAAAGAGTACAGGGCAGGCACTACGCTGATGATAGTCTTAGAATGGACAGTGTGTGCTGATCAAAGGGAAAGGAAAGATAATAGAATGTTGGAAGTTTCAAAAACAAAGTAGAGGAAAATGATGGGAAAGAAAGGGTTCTTTGAGACACAAGAGACGCTGTTGAAGTATAGAATTGTTTGAGAGTAGGTTATTTTTGTCTTTTGTGCAAGAAGTTCTAGGAAACTATGAAGGTGACAGTCAGAGTAGCCTACTCATGTTCCAAAATAAAAAAAAAACAAATAGAGGGTGCTTTGTAGTCATTCTTTGGGTTCTTGGGTGTATGTATATACAAAGATAGGTGTGTATGTGTGTGTAAGGATAAATAGAATGGTGAACAGATCCTGTATTCTGAGAAACCACATAAGAATGAAGTGCACATGAGCTATATCTCTGTAAGTAGAAAATCGAAGGAAATTCTCTTTGGAGAAGTTTCATAAGGCAAGAGTGGTCCTGTGTCCTTGGTTCCAAAGAAGGTGACTAATTGGGACTATACAAATTCGTGAGGAACAGCATCTCAGTCTGTAAAATAAGGCTAAAACAACTGTACTTTATGTCACTCAACAAAGTCACCTGAAATAATGTTCCACTCAAGATTTCTTTAGGATCTTCTATATTGTTGTCATGATTGGTAATATCAGGTACACATGGTGTGGAAGCAACTCCATGGGAGTCCCTGCCTGAGAAGAACACAAGCATTTGGAAGGATTACCATCCACCTATCCTCAAGTGAGGTCACAGCTCCACCCATTAGAGCCAGCTAATGTTTTGACCCAGCCCAGCTGCCAGAGAACAGGCCCAGGTGCTGGCCCCACAGGTTTTGGTTTGAGTCTCAGTCACTGTGGTATGTTTTCGGCGGTGGAACCCAGCTCACTGTCCTAGGTAAGTGGCTTTAATTCTCCTTTCTATTCAGCCCAGCATGTGTTGTCTTAGAAGGATCTGTTTTTTTCTCTCTGAGAACTTCTCATCTTCACTCCCCTAACTTAAGGACTGATTTTTTAGCCTTCTTCATGGTGACTAGGGAAGATGGGCAATTAGGAGAAATCTGAAGGAAGGGCCAGCAGATCAGAAGCAGATGGCCTCAGATTCTAATAAATATGTTGTGATCTCATGGGCTTCAGTTAGGGTCTGATCAGAGTCAAGGGCTCTATTCTTGTTCTCAGACAGATTAATCATTGGGAATCATGGACTGGGTCAAAGAACGGGCACTAGGACTTTGTCAGAGCCCACAATATCTTCTTAGGGTGTGAAGGGTTGGATCTAGATATGTAAGGGCAGCTTCCCAGGGTCTTAGATTAACAAAGTGGGAGACACGCAAGCATAGTGAAGGAGTAAGTTTGTAATTGTCTTCAGTTATCTGACCATTTACTGAGCTACTGAGGTCCTATAGACACAGAGACAGTATTTATTAGCAGGGTAACCAAATCCTGGTCACCTCAAGATTAGCTGGGATTCTGTCTATAAAGTCCCTTAATCCTGGGTTATGCTGCCTTGTGTTCCCATTGTCAGATTCTTTTTTTAAAATTGTCAGATTCTTTAAATGGCATATAAAATTTAGGAGGTCAGGAATGAGGGACAAACTGGGGGTTTCAGAATACTTTCTGACCTTCAGGGAAGGAAACTGTTTCTGTGAGCAAGTGACTGTTATGCTCTTGCATCCGAGGAGAAAAAGCCTACAGAACATGGCCAGGGTAACGGATATAGTGGTCAGGTCAAACTAAGCAGGAGTCGCTAAAAACCTAGAGTAGCCTCAGATCTTCTTTGTACGGATCAGACCAGTCAGTGAAAATGCTGAGGAGATTAACGTGGAGACCCTACTGTTCAAGATTACAGGAGGCCCAGTGCCTCTAGGTGCTGGGGACAAAGAATGGGTCTCCTTACTTAGTTAAAATGCAATCTTCAGAGCAAGGTGGAGTGTAGCTTATTCACCAAAGAGCTCTGACCACCACAAGAATAAAGAGGAGACAGCTGGGCTAGGGAAGGTGATCAGATATGGGACAAATTCCAAAGTAGATTATAAACAATAGGGTGGAGAGAACACAGTCATACCTACTGATAGTTGGGGGATGGGGACAGAGAGGAGGAGTCCAGTTCATATACCTTGGGAGGGTATCCTGGAAACTTTTGGCTACTAAGAAGACTATTCACTGAGGCTCAAAGGGGCAGATGAGAAAGTTGCAGGTGAATAAGATGACAAATACGAAGAGTCACTGAGATTTGATAGTTTTTATTTTGTCTCTTGAAATAATTCCCCTCTTTTATTCTTACAGGTCAGCCCAAATCTTCTCCCAAAATCACGGTGTTTCCACCTTCACCTGAGGAGCTCCAGACAAACAAAGCCACACTGGTGTGTCTGATCAACGACTTCTCCCCGCGTACTGTAACAGTGGCTTGGGTGGCAGATGGTGCGCCTATCACCCAGGGTGTGCAGACTACAAAATCCACCAAAGAAAACAAAAACTACATGGCCAGCAGCTATCTAAGTTTGACAGCAGACCAGTGGAGATCTTACAAGAGCGTTTCCTGCAAAGTTTCTCATGAAGGGGATGTTTTGGAGAAGAGTTTGTCCCCTGGACAATGTAGCTAGGAGCCCAGACTTCTCCTGAGCCTGGGAAGTGTGGAGCTAGGGGACCCAGAATGGAGTCTCTTCTCTATACTAGGGAATCCAGGCTTCTCTTTTACCCACTGAATATTCAATAAAAGATCATTAGTTAATCAGAGGTACTGCCTTGTCCATTTGTTCTCATTATATATTCAATTTTGAATCATTGAATCTGCAATGTGGGGAGGTGGGATCAGGTTCCCAGTGAGAAATTAGTTTTCCTTGGAAACATTCAGAGAGTATCACCCTAAAAGTGACATTTCCCTTGCTCTGCACTGTTGTCTGATCCCTGTCATGCAGGGACACTCATTTAGAAAACAGCTCAGGTAAACTATCATGCTTCAGGCTAAACAATTAATATTATATAGCAAGTCCTCAAATGTATAAAATCTTGCAATGAACTTAGTAAATTTTATTATATAATTCAAAACATTGATAGCCCTCTATATTTGGGCACGAGGTGGGATAATCACTCAAACAAAATAACAGCATCCAATGAGAAATAATGGATTCAAAATGATCCCAGAAGGGTGCCAAATAATGTTTCAAAGGAAGTGATTTCAGAGTCAAATTTTAGACTATTCAAGGTCATGTCAGGTGAGGTCAAGGAAGACAAAGTGTATGTGACCTGAGAGTTAAACTTATGTCAGTTCCTTGGTAGACTTAGGTCTTTACTGTCCCAAATCCTCTAGTGTGCATAAGCACACCAGTGTGTACTTCAGTTTAGTATCAACCACAGTCTTTGAAATTGGCTGGCAGCCTTGAGTGGTCCAGCCTCTGTCCATGTCAGTAAATATTTACTGTGTTTGAGACATGGGGACTCTATAGCTCATAATCTGTATAAACCCTGACTGCATCCAGAACTTTGGTGGATCAGACAGTCCAACATGACAGTCTTCATAGCTAGAAATATTCTTCAACAATGAAGCAGAGTGACAGATGACAACATAAAGCTTAATCACAGGTCACCAAATCCCCGTTTCTGAACTAGGAAGAACCTGTGGGATTTGTGCCACATGGCAGCTTTTCATTGCTATGGCATGATAAAGTCTGTGCCCAATAGTTGGAAGTAAAGATCCTCGGTACTCTCACAGAAATATTCCTTGATGAGAGCAGTGCCAACACTCATCCAGACCCAGATATTGTTCAGAGACTCACTTCCTCATCCCTTTGTTTCAAGATTTCACTGACAAAATTGAACACAAAAATTAGGAAACTCAGAAATAGGAATGTTCCCACATTTCCATCAAGTAGCCTGTAACAATCCTTGCACCTGGATTTTGATAAGACTCCTCCCTTATATCATGTTAAGAAAGCCCATTCCAGAAGTTGTATCTTGTCAGCTATGATAATATTTCTGGGTTTACAAAGAGAAAGTACAGATATCATATCAAACTTCAAAAGAAGTTATTGATTATTTCTTCATGTCACATAATAGTCAAGTTGTCATTAAATGACTACATGACATGACCCTACAGTGTTTAGTAATGTATTATTGGTAAAGATTTCACCCCATGAAGGAAGATGAGATGTGTCTGAAGCCGATGGTTGCGTGTGTTCTCCACCTGTTGTATTCTGCAGGGCCCCAGACCCCTCTCTTCATTCTTTGCCAGGCAGAAGGTGCAGAGACTGAGTTAATGGTCCCAAGACTTTGCATAGATTTCATGCTTGCTTCCTTGAGCTGTCACCAAGGGATCCTCTCTATTAATTCTTACCCTGTAAAGAGCTTCTTTTTAAAAGGGTGTGGAAATTTTATGGATGACTTTCTGGCAAGTATATCTCAGAAGACAAATGGGATCCTGGGAAGAAAGATCTTCCAGAAAGATTATCACATGCCCAGAATCATCAAGGACTACATACATCACAGCTGAAAGTGTAGGATAAGGTGCATGTATGGTTTTTGCATGAGCCTATATCACAGTGTTGGGTGTTCGGCGGAGGCACCAAATTGACCGTCCTAGGTAAGTCACCCTTTTTTCTTCTGTTACTGTAATCTTCAAGGTTTGAGATGATTTTTGCATTGGACTATTTCTCATTCTCTATTCTACTTCATGCTTCAGCTTCTCTCTAGGTACATAATCTCTTGCTTCTCTAGATTCTGTGCCTCACCTCAAATGGTTCTCTGTGACCTTTTATGTCTAATCTCGTAGGCAGGGGGCCAAAAAAGATAAATTCTCAAGGTCTGTCTGTCATTCTGTTGCAGTATCCACTGCTCTGATAAGTACTTCAATGTGCCACTATCTATGAGTGTGTATCTTTTTGGTAAAATTTGTGAAGGGTAAAGTAAATTGTTATCTTATTGAGAAGGAAGAACAGAGTCAGAGAGAGAGAGAGAGAGAGAGAGAGAGAGAGAGAGAGAGAGAGAGAGAGAGAGAGAGAGAGAGAGAGAGGTGGTAAATAACTTGTCAGAGTTCAGATAAACTAGCCATTACAACTCAGGATCCAGTTTATAAGACAGGCAGGAGATAGAAAGGATTCCAAATCTTCCAGAAAAGTAATGAACAGAGCAGTAACCTATCTAGAACTCAGGAAATTTAGTAACAAGAAAGGGAAGGGATCTCAGGACACAGGAAGTCAAGAGAAGAGAGACTGAAGATGTGACTGGGAAGTTGTGTTCCTGGATCTCTCTAAGACACTGCTTAGAAAACAGAGCAACTGTATTCATGTAGATCTGGTCTTGATGCATAAAAATAAAACACCACATCCAGAAAGGGGAATCGTGTCTCATTCTGCAGAATTAGAAACAGTTCAAGCAGATACATACTTTGCTGAGCAGAAATCACAGACCCAGGGGCCATGATTTGGATGAAAATAAATGCCTAACTATAAAGTTTAGTCTGAGCAGAGGTTAAAAATAAAACACCACATCCAGAAAGGGGAATCGTGTCTCATTCTGCAGAATTAGAAACAGTTCAAGCAGATACATACTTTGCTGAGCAGAAATCACAGACCCAGGGGCCATGATTTGGATGAAAATAAATGCCTAACTATAAAGTTTAGTCTGAGCAGAGGTTTTCCATCAGAACTGTCCTCAGAGTGGGACAGATAGATGGTAGACATCTATAAAAAGCAGAGAGGATACAAGGGCAAGGACATAAAGGTTAGGTGTCTGTGTTGAAGGTCAGAATCGAGTGAAGTGTGGCACAAATGTGGAGTACATAATTCCTAGGTACACAGGGAATATATGAAAGAAATATATACCCCACTTTCTGTATTCCATTAAAATACAGTCACTAAACTTGGGATATGCTAATACTACCTCTAGGATTTCTATTGGGAAACCAAGATTTCTTCTGACTTTTTCTTTCTTCACCCTGCAGGTCAGCCCACATCTCACCCTTCAGTCACCTTGTTTCCACCTTCTCCTGAGGAGCTCAAGACCAGCAAGGCCACACTTGTGTGTATGATCAATGACTTTTACCCTGGTGATTTGGCAGTGACCTGGAAAGCAGATGGTACAACTATCACCCAGGGTGTGGAGACAAGTAAGCCTTCCAAACAGGGCAACAAGTACTTGGCTACCAGCTTCTTGACTTTGACAGAAGATGCATGGAAATCTAAAAACCAAGTCAGCTGTGAGGTCAATCATGAAGGGACAAAAGTGGAGAGGAGTTTGTCCCCTGCAATGTGTTCCTAGGCCTTCCAATATTCATCTTACCCCTAGAAACTGGGATTAGAATAATGAACAAATACTGTTCTTGCCTATCATAGCCCTTCTCCCTGCTCCTGAAATGCAAAATAAAATATCTGTTCTCAACCTGTAATCCTACTGTACTCATTTGTTTTAGTGTATATTTCACTGGTATTCACAATAGTGTGGGAATTTGCTGGAACCCCTTGGTTTGTAACTGGGGTGATACCCTGCATAATCACCCTAGGGAGTACCTGCTCCATGCAGACACAATTTCCCACCTCTCTTCTGGACCTTTGATCATACCATGCAATTTTACAGTGTGAGTGTAATAGATTTCCCTAATTTCATTCTTTAATAGCCCTAATCCTATGTCACCTCCATTTCTAAAAATCTACTGGTGCCTAACCATGTTCCTTAAAATTATAATTGGAGTCTGGGGCAGTTCTATTATATGCTATCTCAGTTTCTATTACTCAAGTCAAAATGAATAGATAGTATTAGGAAATTGAAAGTTTATTACAATCTGTACAAAGAAGTAAAATCAAGCTAAAGATAGAGCATGCGAGGTGTTCATGAAGGTTGCAGTATGGTTGTATTCAGCCTTGATAAGTATATGAACTAAAAGAAACAAGACATGATATCCAGCCCAAATGCTGTCAGAGGCATTCAGTGCTGAGTTTGAGAAACTTTGAGATGTTTTCACTTCAGAACTAGATTTTGAGATTTGCCATTCATCAGGGCTGAAGGTTCCAAGTATGACTAAATATATGGGTACCATACAGAGAACAAGACTGTCCTAGAATACCAGTTGTCTTCTAAAGAAAGGGAGGAGAAGAGGGATGGAGCACTTAGAGATGAATGGATGTGGAGATAAGGAGGATCTGGGAGGGCATGAATGAGGAGAAACTGTGATCAGAATGTTGCATGTGTTTTCAAAAAATTAAAAGAATATCAAATCAGCTTAGGGATAGAGCATGAGTAAAGTTGTTAAGGATTGGAGCCTGGACATGGTCATTGTGAGTATAAACCTTGTAAAAAGTCAACTTAGGAATGACCCCAAAATTAGCACTCCTGAGGAACTCTGATTGACTAATAGAAGATGTTTCAAAGTTGAATTCATGAGTATACTCAAGTCTTGTGAAGACAAAGTGAGGTGAGTGTGGTTTGAGAATTGTCAGCAAGACCGGGTGTTCAGGAAGTCTCAGCTGGGCTACATGCTTCTCCACAACCCTGTCCTTTCATGTTTAATTTCATCTAGTGTGGGCATCAGACTGATGTCATGCATAATTCTTAGCACAAGTCTGCCTTCCATGGTTTACTATTATTCAGCTTGGTTAGACCATCATGATCAGGTCCAGTGTACAACATCGTCTAGTTCTCACAAGGGACATGGCAGCTGTCTGGACCAGAGATCCTTGGTCAACCTATCAACTCAGTGACATAGTTAAAAAATCAGAAGACATACTCAATAATGGAACAGCATGACAAGGAAGGGGAAAGTAAGGTTTGATTCTGGTTACAACAATCCAGACTCCAGCCTCTGAGACAAAAACTTTCAAAACTTGTATATTACAATGTTTGTCTGATTCTAGTTTACAGAAATAATTTCTTTGACCCAAAGTCACAGATTACTTCAAGTAGGAAAGATATTGAAATGAAGTGGAATATCATGATATCTCAGTGTTCTAGTCTACTAGAACACTACCACCATAGCAGTAGCTCATTCACTGAGTCCCATCTGCTACACAGAGACAAGACTCATTCTTTTGTTGCATGCTTTATTACAGACAATACTGAACATCAAGAAGAGAAGCATGTCAATGAACTCATTAATTAGTCACTGAAAAATTTATTACACTATTTCAATTGACCTTTGACAACATAACTCTCCTCTTATGTAATATTCTGAAGTAGATCTTGACAGGTTGTTTCTATGTGTATATATTTCACCACAGTTATGCATCAATAATAACTGAAATGTCCACAAAATGAACTCTAAGCAGAAATTATGGATAATCTTTCACATCAGAAATCAGTAATTTTGTCATCACATACCCATAATTATCATAGACTCAAAGTGTTTTTGCATGCTTGCATTATACCTTCTTATTTCTTTATCTATATACATCAGAAAGATTGGATGTGTTTCTTAATCAATTCAACTAACCTGTATCTTTGGTTTGGAGAGTTGAAAACATGAATATTTATAGTTAATATTAAGAAAGTGTTTGCTGGCCCTCATATTTTTACCCCTATGTTCTTATTTTATTTTGTGTTTCCCTGGGAAATCTCCCTACTCATTTTCCATAATTATAGCTCCATTTCTACATCTTTAGAAAAGTAGAAGATAGTTTCAAATAGTCATGATACATGAGTGTATTCTTGGCTGTTGAAAACTGTGAGATCCACATGTTACTCTGATTCCCATCCAGCCAGAGGGTAAAGGAGAGAGCTACTGATCCTAGGATTCTGATGTTACTCTCACAGCCCAGTATCTTCCTAAGTTGTTGGTGGTAGCAGCTTGCTAGATTTGATGGAGACATCCCACTTAGAGCTGTGTTTTCTAAGCTTTGTACTCTTTCTCTCTGTGTTATGACTGGCCATGAGTCTTTGTATTTGTTCCCATCTACTGCATTGGAAAACTTCTCTGATGAAGGCTGAATAAATTACCATCTAGGGATATAGCTGAATGTGATTAGGAGTCATTTTACTGATGAATTTTTAGAACAATAGTATTTGGTATCACCCTAGGTCTTTGGGATATCTAGTCTCTGATTTTTGATGGGTCAAGCAGTGTCAGGTATGGTTCAGTATTGAAGTACCTTAAGCCAAAACAGACATGGGTTAGTTACTACTATAAGGTTTGTGCAGTCATTGCCCTAGCATATTTTCTGGTCAGGACAGACTGAATCAAAGGTTTTTATGGTTAGATTGGTGTTTATGCTATTTTTTGGTAGTTATTCCACATCAAAGACACTAGAACATGGGGATAAAAGTTCTATGTTGTAGCAAATCAAGATTTCCATGTTCAGTGACTTGTATGGATGCTGTCTTCAGCAATAAGGACTTGCTGTCAATTTGTGGAGTGCTACCTCTAGGTTTGGTAACTTCCTGTCATCGTAAATTTTACAGTCTCTATTCTTCTTGTGAGACAATGGATTCTGGGAGTTAATCACTAGTTTTGCTTTGTAAAACCTCTTTGCTTGTGGGAAATAGCAAGGCATCTATAGGATATCTATTGTAAAATTAGTGAGGTAATTCAATCCCCCACAAGTTGTGATTTTGTATGTTTTCATTTTTGTTTGTTTTATCCTTATAAACCCTGTACTAACAATATATTGCTAACCATATTCTAAATACCTCAAGTCTCAGAGATAGTTCTGGCCAATATCCATAGTCCTGGGTTGTTTGAGCATCTCCATGGGACCCTTTAGGCCAACAACTCATTTGTATGACACTTTTTCACCTGGTTTTGTCTCTGTTCAAAACTAGACAAAGCATTGCACAAACTGCCTCACAATCTGTTTTACAAACAAAAAACTTTTTGGAAGGAAATAAATATGGAACCAGGTGGTGGTAGTGCACACCTTTAATCCAAGCATCTGGGAGGCAGAGGCAGGCAGATCTCTGTGAGCCTGGTCTACAAGAGTTAGTTCCAGGAAATCCAGGGCTGTTAAACAGAGAAACCATGTCTCAAAAAAAAAGAAAAGAAATATATGAAAAGTTTTTTATATAATCACATAAATGTAGGAATAGATTGTCCACTTTAATCATTTCAAAGGCTACAAAAATTACATATGTAGTTTCCAGTAGAACATTAAACCTCATCACCCTTTCATTATTTGGGCATGGATCCTGGGTCTTACATATGGTAAGTCAGTGTTTTATCTCTGGGTTTCATCTTCAACCATGGGCTTCACTTTTATTTTTAGAAAGTATTTTGGTATAGTAAGGAGGCTGCTAGTTAGTTCCCCCGAACTAACTAGCCCCGAAATAATCACACAGAAACTCTATTAATTAAATCACTGCCTGGCCCATTAGCTCAAGCTTCTTATTGGCTAACTCTTACATATTAATTTAAGTCATTTCTATTAATCTGTGTATCACCATATGGCTATGGCTTGCCAGCTAATGTTCCAGTGTCTATTTCCAACGGGGCAGGTTTCTCTCTGACTCAGCTTCCTTTCTCCCAGCATTCCATTTAGTCCTCCCCACCGCTACAGGTCCAAAGCAGTTTCTTTATTCATTAATGGTAATCACAGCATACAGAGAGGAATCCTACATCATTTTGGTACATTGCTTAAGATGGACTTGAACTCCTACTTCAGTTTTAGCTTCTAATGAATCTGGAGTACAACTGTGACTCTCTCTTAAGAATTAAACACTAACATCTTGAGCTGCACTACTGTCCTTTTCTTAGTAAGTCCCAACTTTATTTAATTCTGCATAGTCTTTAATTCTTTTTCTGCTTGGTGAATCAAGATCCCAGTTACTTCTACGACGTCTCTGAAAAGAACTCCCCGGTACACAAGGCCAGAAATACCAAAGTGCAATGCCAGTGACATCTAAACTGTTGTCCAGGTTCTTGATGTTTCACCCAAACTCAGGCTCCATTTGTCACAGCAAGATGTGTTCCTATGTCCCTGTAGAAACCGTCTGTAAAGACTTACAATCAAAGATCCTTTGTTTTGCCTAAGTAAGATATCTACAAAAATGATTCTAAATCTGCTCAGTTACCATAGAATCCAAACTAGCTTTAAACAGTGTTGTAATGAGTGGAAGTTTCCTTTAATGATGGTCTTGATTTTAAGGGACTTGACAAACTCTAGAGAGTCTGCTTCACCTTTAAAAATGTACTTTTCTTTCCCTGGCTTCCTGTACCCTAAGAGTCCCTAGATGTTGTCATGAGGTTCAGCTTGGCTGCTCTTATTTTCTGAGTCAGAAAGACACAATTGTTCCCTTTCTTCCCTTTAGGCTATTCGTTTTGGGACCTAAGTATGCTTTAACATCCTCAACTAATGATTTGGACTTGTTACTCTTTTTCTTCCCTGCCACAATGTGGGTGACCTCTGTGCCAGCTTGCCTCTTCCTTTCTCCTACTTTGGGTAGATTCAAGATGTGCAGATGATTGTGCTGGCATTTTCCTTTTAAACTCTAGTAAGTTGTTCTCAATCTTCTGTTTGTGCCTGTTCTTAAATTCCTAAATAATGAGACTAAAAACCATAAGAGGGGAAAACAATCTCCCATTGTCATATGGCTCTGCTGGGACACCTCAATATTTCTGGTAATGTAACAATACTTTCTGTATTCTTCAATCAGAACCAAAAATGGACCCATAAATACCCCTCTGGGTAGCATCAGTGTCTTTCCTAACAATACTTCTACAAAGTCCCTAAAAACCAGATAATTCCAAAAATTGCACGTAAGATCTCTGTGAGGTGATCTAGGAAAATTCCACTCCTCAGGGACACAATCACAGGAACATGATTCACAGTTACCTGGTCAGAGTCACTGAGGGGCCTGAAAAGTCACATTGTCACTGAAGACTATAAACCTATTTCTTTTTCTAGGAATTCCACAGAAGACCTCTATAGAACAACCTAAGACCAGAGACCTTTAAGCAGTATGACCTAAGCTCTTTATTTTTTGGACATTCTCAGTTTATTCCTAATGTCCTGGCACCACCTATTTCCCCCTGATATTGTGCCTCACACATATCTGTGACTTGTCTTATATTGACAGTCCTCCTGTTTTTATCTCTTTAGTGCTCAGATTAAAAGACAGAAAAAAAATATGGCTCAAGAACCCTGGCCACTGACTGAGGAAAGGCCAATGTCCACAACCCCTAAGCATATGCCTTCATCTGTGTAGAAAACAAAAGAAATACATAGGCAAGTCCCCAACAAGCTCAGAAATTGTGTAGGCCTGAGACACTCATGAGAAGGGATCATGTGGAAGCATCCAAACAGGTGAACCTGTCCTTAGGTAGACAAAGTCTTCAGATGGAGCAATCCCAGAGCAGACCCAGAGGTTACTATGTCTTTCCTGAGAACCTGTTATGTACCAAGTCTACAGCAACTATGGGCCAAGCAGGGGTCATCAATCTTAGAGTTAAGAAACCTTAAAAAATAATAATAACAATAATAATAATAATAAACCTTAAAGAGAAATAAATAAATGTAAGAGATAAATGCATAATGTCATGTAGGACACAGGTAATCATTTTGTGGATAAAAAATTGTATATGTAAGGACTGACTGTAATAAAAAATACCACTAGGGCTTCTCAAGGGTTAACATCCCAATAGCCAAAAGCGAGCAGGAGCTAAAGAGCCCCACTATTGTTACCTATGCTTAGCCTCATTTTGTTTTCTGTTCAGATGAAATGATATAATAGACATTCATTCCCTCTATAACGTGGGGAGGAGATAAGATAAAAAACAATGAGATTCTCATTATTATCCCAGACACAGAACTCCCAGATTCCACATTGTTCTCATCTTTATTATAGTTGGTTCAACCTCTGTGAAAAAAGGTCTTAAGATACTGTTGTATTTTATCCACAGAGTCTTTCATCTAGTTCTTGTCTGTCTCACCACCCAGGGATTTTTATAAGCTTCATGTATATGATTTTAGTTATATGCCCAGCCACCAAAATAGGATCCCTAAGGAAGGGTCAAAACCTATGAGAACAGAGGATTCTTTTTCTAAGTGTTAATCAGCTACTATCTCAACATTCTACCTAAGGCCTGAGAAAAGATGCTGAGAGCAAAAAGTGGTTTAGTGCAGAGTCATGAACCCATTTTCCAGCTGGAACTGTAACCAGGGCCCTGTCCTAACTTACCCCACAGAGATTAAAGCACCTGGTGCTAGGCCTGGGCCCGGGTGCAGTTTCTGAGCTAATTTTGGCCTCTGAGATTCTTAGTTTCATTAGGCCAGCTTCACTGAATCAGGCCTACAGGGACCACAGATGGTGTCGAAGGGTTGGTCCCTGTCCAGCTGAGGTTTCAGCAGTACAAGAACAACAACCAAACATGTAACCAGCAAAGTATCCATTATCCACGGCTCACCTTTTCTTTCCTGCAGGATATCACTGCAGTTGTGTGAGAAGTGCCTCCACTTTACTCTCTACTGAACATGCTGACCCAGGAGTCTGCAGAAGTTTTGTGCACAATCTATCTATGGCCATGATCTAGTGTCCCCAACTAGTGCTCACACGTATTTCATTCAAGTTCCATTCTGAAAAGATCCTATGCTCTAGAAACTTTCCCTATAGGATAAACCTACAATGTGAATGATATACTGTAGGTCATATGTGATGGAAGCAACAGTCTAGAGCAGGGCCCATAGCTTTACCCTAAGACTACAAAGCAAAAGGATACAGGACATCTTGAATGATTGGCATGAACAGAGGAATACAGAGTGACTAACATGTGCCATCTTGATCTGCAGCTAAAGCAGTGTATTCAGAATAACTGGAGCATTCTGGTTACTTTCCCCACCTTCACCTGTCTCTCACCGTGCTTGGCCTACCATGCTGCTCTCCATACAAGAAGAACCTAAACACTGCACTATGGCTGTGTGGTACTTAGAAGTAAGACATACATGGTGTAGGAAAGAGAGGAGACTGGAGATCTCCTCTCCTATCCCTACAATGAAAGATAATTCAACACAGGCAGTTAAAATCTGCACAGACGGACTGAGCAGGTACAATTTGAGGCAGGCCCAGGGAAGAAGTCGGTTTAAGAGGCTTGGCTGCTGATAAGGGGCTAGACCTGGAATACGACTTCTAGTTTGGGACAAGCATCTGAGGGCCACAAACTTTACATCCTCAGAGACTGGTGGTTGCAAAGTCTAAAGGTCAAGACCTGGAGTAGAGGCCATAAACAACTTCACTCTGACGGTATATACCATATCTAAAGGCATCCGTTTCCTAAGTGTTATTGTTTTTAAGCCATTTAAAAAAAGACAAGGACACTAGAAATCAGAACAAGCATTCAGAAATTCTGTAAAGTCAAAACCTAGGAACTATATCCCAATGAAGAGAAATCCCTAGAATAAGTAGGTGTTCCTACCTATCTTCCAGCCCAGGGACTTTCATCATGAACAGGAAAATGTATTCATCAGAGTAAGATTATCCTCTTCCAGGGAATGGTCACTGTCACACAAAAGGATTTTTATCCGTCATTCCAAAGCATAACCCCACTTTAGAGGTGCATAAGTTAACCAGCTAAGACACAAGACATTGATGAGAAACTGAACTGCAGACACTATGGTCAGCCATTCACCAAAAGCTGAGTGGTGAGAGACAGCAGCAAAGAGTCTAGGAGAGTCCAGATATCTCTTCTTTCTGAGGAAGACTCCAACTGACACACAGGGATGACTGCTACCTGCTCAGTTTTCAAGAGTCCTTCACACTGAACAAATAACTTCCCCTCTTTGGACCTCAGTTTCCCTGTTTGTACTAGGGTGTGATTATCTCCTTGACAGTGTGGACTTGGAGATTAATAGAAAAGATGACTAGAATCTCTGCCCAATGAAAATCCTCACTACTATAGAGTATTCCTACCATCAATAGTATCAAGTACTATCAGTAGTATCCAGCTACTATTATCATCTCCTGAGATCTTACACAAGTCTACCTTGTTTGTTTTTGTGTTTTTGTTTTTGTTGTGGCTCTAGATTGATAATTTCTTTTCACTGGAGCTTCAACATTGTCGTCTGCCCAATAAGCAATTGAATGTAAATCCATAAATATAAATTATTTGGGAAGCAATAGATTTTCTGTATGATGGAGTTGACCAGGAAAATAGGTTCTGAATTTGGGAAAGCAGAAATGCCTAAGTGTGTAATATGGTAAGAAAGCAGTATAAGCTCTGGGTGGGGTGGGGAAGGATGGACTTAGTTGCTTTACTAAGCCCACTATGACTGCAGCTGGCCACCCTTGAGAATCCACAAGCTAAAATTAGCCCTGTGTTGACTGAAACAAGAACTCATAGTCTCAGAAAAAGAGAAATAATGAGAAGTGAAACAAAGTTCATGACCAGCAAGGCATAACAAACAGGATCAGGTGTGTCATCAGAGGAGCAAGAGCCAGTTTTGGGAGTAGAGATGAGTGGTTGTGTACCTCACAGTTAAGCGCAACAGAGGTCACCTCACACCTCTTTCCTACTTTCAGTCAGATTCTTAGGGCTTGATGCTATCCCCTAGCTGCCTCTGCACATTGAAGCTCAGCCTTGAATACTAGAACCTTAAAGGAACATGGCTCAAAGAGCTTCATAACCAGGCAGGGGTAGTCTTGTGGGTTATATGAAAACTAAACAGTGGTAAACTTGGGTATAACTCTAGAGTCAGAGCCCAAGTCTCTGGCTGGAACAGAAATGGGTGATTGAATGAGCAATCACAAAAAGTCTCACTTCTTCAGACTCTGTGGTTAAGAGCTCACGATCCACCCAACCCAGCTGTTCAGCCATCCTGACTTTGCTCCTTACAGCTACAAGGTGGTAAACACCCTGCCTGGGACAGAAATGCTGTCTTTATCAATTAATCATGGAGCTATCACAGGATTAGCACATGGAAACACATGAACAAGTACATTTGAAGAGGGAACTGGAATAGATGCCTAGTATATATGTGGTGCCAATGTGTTTGAAGAAGTACTCTGACAGGTGCCAACAGAAGGGAATAGTATCTCACAGACCCAGGACAAGAAGACCTCACTCTTGACTAAAGACATGATGTCTTATATAGAATAGTCTGAGAGATCCACACCAACATGCTCTCAAAGTGTTTTCCAGTAGAAATTTGACCCTTTATGCTTTCCCATATTTTGTGATTTTTTCAGTGAATGACTACAGGCATTATAAATATGGAACAAATGAATGGGAAGATGTAAGAAACAAGATTCTCTACAAATTCTCCCTGAGATGACCATAAAATATATTTAACATCATATACCAAGTATTATTTCAAAGATATCCAAAGATGTGAGCAGAGAATATTGAGAGATTATAATTACAACCATTGCAGGCTGTAGGCAGTAGGGTTGTCTGAAATGGGATATCTAAATTAGCTTGGTCTGCATAACAAGATTCATCTTGCACACATGCATAAATACATGAATGAAAATGTGACTATGGGTATATGTATGTCTGTTGGAATCTATGCTTATTGCCTATATGTATAGGAATTCACTTGTGAGGACTGTAATACTTTTGTTTGCTCATCTGAATTTTCTTTTGTAACAAAGACCAAATATTTATTTTTGATTATAAAAAGTGTTGTGGACACACAAAAGTATGTATTCCAATTCAATTAACATTCAACAAATGCCTATTGTCTGCCTGTCATAATCCTTCCAGGATTATGTACAGAATTTGTGATTGTACTGAAGTAAAAAGAGAACTATTCATCTCCACTGATAAGCACTATAATTGTTGGAACATACAGAAGAAAAGAGGATTGTATAATATACATATGGACATTTTTTCCCTCTAAATCTTCATTTCTTGTCAAAAACTGTGAAGCTGAAACAAAATGGTAGCCATAAACAAAGGCACAAAACTAAGAGAAGAGATTACAGGAGTTTTAACTACCTGGACATAGGCATTGGGAGAAAGGATTAATGCTAAACAATCCAAGTCAAGTTGAAATAAGAACAAAGGTTACTGCCAAAATAGAAAAAAAAAAGCAATTGCACATCAAATCCTTTTATCTTTCATTTAGTCAGCACTGGGAATAAAAACAAGGGTGTTACACTTAGTGAATAAGCACTCTACCACAGAGCTGCATCTCCAGTCTTTCTGTGTTTTTATTTTTGAGACAATATTTCACTAAGTTTGCCAGATATTTTCCAGGCCATCTAAAATTACTAGCATGTATCAATAGGCCTGACAGCTTAAGCAATTCCTACACATAATTTTAAACTTCTTCATACACTTTGAAACAACACCTGCTAACATGGATATAGAGAGAAGGGATCACTCATTTGTTGCTGTTAAGAGTGTATTAGTGTACGCAATGAAAATTAGTGTGTTCCTCAAAAAGCTAGAACTAGATCTACCATATAATCCACCTATAACTTTCTTGAACATATACCAAAACATCTCTCTTTTTGACTACAGAGATACCTGCTAACCAGTGTTTAATGCTGCTCTCTTCAAAATAGCCAAGAAATGGAAATTGCCTAGATACCCAACAGTGCATGAATGGATGATGAAAATGTGCTGCATATAGGCATGGACTATCACTCAGTTGTTAAGAAAAATAAAATTGTGGAATTCATATGGATTGCGCTAGAAACAATTTTTCAGAGAGATAAACCAGACATCTTTTTGCAAAATGTGTGTTATCTCATGTGTGGTTGTTAAGATATGTGTGTGTTATTTAGAGTACCCACAGAATTTATGAAATTGGTAAAGGACCTTTGTTGTGGATCTTTCAATGGAGGGAAATAAAATACAATTGTGTAAAGGGTTAAAGTGGAATAATGAAATGGGAAGATTTAAATCAAGTTTGGGGATAGGGAGGCAAGGAAGTCGAAGGAATAAGGGGAATGATAAAAACATTAATGACAACACACACACACACACACACATATATATATATATGAGAGAGGGGGGGGGGGAAACAACACAGAGAGAAAGAGAGAGATTCAATGGAATTACACTACAACTTGATATCAATCCCCATAGTAGACACCACAGGATAAAATGTCTAGCTCTAGGGATACAAGACCTCTTCTGAAATTTGTGGCTAGTGACCCTGAAACATAGATGCATAGACTTTGAAACCTTACAGACTATCCTTGAACTTGATGATAAAACCCTATTGCTAAAGATACTGCATACTTTAATCTTACAACATGGGGAACTCAAGCTGGTACTTACCTGGAAACTCATCACTTACTGGATAGCGCTCATTGTTATGTTCATGCTACCAGAGAATCACCATAATCATCTGTCTAGTCTAGCTGTGAACTCCATTATCCGTGATAATAACTACCCTGGTAAAATATATCCACTGGTGCAGTAGTGGAACAAATGGCATGGGATTAGAAAATCATTTTCTGTCCATATTTAGACTCAGTAAAGTGCATCCTATTCCTTGCACCTTTATCCAGAACAAGAACCTGTGACTGGGCAAGTCACTGTCTCCAGTAAAGAAACTATTATTGCTACTCTGCTAAACATTACCTAAGTGTTAAACCAACCCCTAAATTATTTATCCTTATATCCACAGATTAATATATGTCTTGACCTTCATCAGAGAAGCTTCTGTTTGACAATTAACAGAAACTCATAACTGGTCGAGATGCACAGAATAATAGACTATAGAGGTCTCCAACCCAAATGTGATATTTATTTCACACCCCTTAACCCAAGGATCAGGGATCATTGTAGTAGGGGTAGAAAGACTGTTAAAGCCAGAGGTGGCGGTTGGCTAAAAGGATAATGTTTGTTTATTGGCTTGTTTGGTTTTTTTTGGAATAAAAAGTGCTGTTGTGTGTATGAACTCATATTGGTTGTGACAGCATGTATAAGACCTGTGAAAACTGCAGTCAGAGAAAATACCATCATGGCACTATTAAATGAATACAAAGTCCTGCTCCTTGCTGAGGAGCTACTGGTAACTGATAACTGTTGGAAAGTTTTCTTTTAGGTGTAATCCTGGTAGGTCAATCATGCTCCAATGGATGGTTACACTCAAGAGTACATAGACAACACTAATGGAATTTGGTGTATTAAAAATAAATAAAATTTAATGGATAAAGAATGAGGACTTCTCTGGAAGGAGTTGGGGGATAAGTATGATGAAAATATAATGTAAGAAATACTAAAATAATCAATAAAAATATTTTAAAAAGTAAAGATACCATTATCCAGAGTGAATTAAATTAAAATTTTACTTAGGAACCTATCACCACAGTCCTCCCAAGGTTATTTGAACTGAGGTATAACAATGTACAAGCATATGGTGTCCTGAGAATCTCCCCATTCCCGAAGAAAGGCCTACACTGAACTGACAGGTTTTCCTTACTCTTACCTAGAATAGGTTCCAGGCAGAGGACACACTTTGTATAGATCAGAGAGGTAATGGGAAATCATCAACCTTTATACTGATCTGGTCTTTTAATCTTGTTACCAAATACGTTTTGATAGTAAATAGATGCTGAGAGAAAGAGGTAGCACCTAGTAGTAAAAACATGTTGACATAGTCTCCCAAGGGACCAGCCACATGCTATTTCAGGAACTGATGCTAACAGTAAACAAACAACAAACAGGGGCTGAATCAAAAGGAAGTCAAGATTGTTGCACAGGTGTGAGAGATCCTAATGGCCGAGGATCTTGCCTGTGATACTTCAGAAAGGGAATCACCAGCCTTAGGAGCGATTTGTCTTCTGTCCATAGAGCTTTCCTTGAAAGAGGTGTTGGTTAGCTCCAATGACCTCAAACTCCAGGCCCAGGTGAAGCATACAGACAAAGATGAGGCTCAGGGATACAGCTGTCAAACCAGACCAAGGGAATCAGCTTGTTTGTTTTCTCACTTCCTCTAAGAGCAGGGATCACTTAGTTTTTGTTTCAAGATAATAAAGTGCTCACTGTACAGAGCATGAGAAACACTGAAAGCACAAACAACAGAAAACATAAGCATGCAGAGGAGCCATAGATTACTTTTCCACATGTTCCTTTGGCTGTAGTTATGAGTGATAACCAACTTCAAATGAGCAAATGAAATGCTTTTGAAAGGTGTAAAAAGCAGTGATCGTGGTGGTGGTGATGGTTGCACAGCGCTGTAAATGTACTGAATGTAACTGGGGCGTTCATGTAAGGACGGTAATGGGATGGGATGTGGATCCCTCCATTAGCCACTGTGGCTAAGCACACACCGGCCCTTGGAAGCCCCTGAGTTAATAGTCCCTTTCATCCTCTATTTACTTTTGCTTTCCTCTAAGAGAACTGTTTTTCTGCCTAGCCAGATTCTGAATTTCTTGGAGATTTGATTAGGCTGGGCATATTTACTGTCATTCAGTTCTTCTATGCACTTTCTTTGGCATCCATTCATGTAGTTATAGTGGTCATTTACAGTGCCAATTACAGAAGTGTCAACAGCAGGGCACCAAAGACACTGACCCGAGGCTTAGTGTAAGTGTTTTCCTTTTAAAACATTTTAAATAATAGAGATTGCTTCATATGTTTCTGATTATATAAAGCAGTGAAAGATTCTTTTTTGAAAAAAAGGAGGAGCTTGAGAGTTGATGGCTCAGCAGCTAAGAGTTAAGGCTACTTTTCCATAGGTTCAATTTCCAACAACCAAATGATGGCTCACAACCATCTATAATAAGATCTAGCATCCTTTTCTGGTGTGCAGGCATACCTGCAGGCAGAACATTGTATATGGAATAAATAAGTACATCTTTAAAAAGAAGCAGAAAATTGTGCTACAAGGACATGTGCTCAACTACATTCCTAGCAGCTTTGTCATTGCCAGAACCTGGAAACAACCTAAATGCTCCTTGACAAAGAATGGATAAGGAAAATGTGGTACATTTACACAATGGAGTACTACACAGCAGAAAAAATAACAAAATCTTGAATTTTGCAGGCAATATGATGGAGCTAGAAAACATTATTTTGAGTGAGGTAACTCAGAAATACAATTATCACATGTACTCACACATAAGTGCTTTTTAAACATAAAGCCAAGAAAACCAGCCTACAAATCACAATCCCAGAGAACCTAGATAACAATGAGAATCCTAAAAGAGACATACATGGATCTAATCTACATGGGAAGAAGAAAAGACAGATCTCCTGAGTAAATTTTGAGCATGGAGACCTTGGGAGAGGGTTGAAGGGAAGGGGAGAGGCAGGGAGGGGAGCAGAGAAAAATGTAGAGCACAATAAAAATCAATAGAAGAAAAAACAAGCAAGGAAAAAAGTATGAAGATGGAACATCCCTATACAGCCTGGATAAACAAATGTTGCTGTATTCCTTTGCACAGCCTATTCCACATTCAGTGAGAACTCAGTAAACGTCCACAGGTATCACTGTGAGGTCCTTGAACTCCTCTCCCTACTTTATCCTTCACTTTGCCTCTTTCTGTGTGAGTCTTGAGTTTGCTGTGTTGCCTTGCCCAGGAGACAGGAAAAAGAACAATACTTAATTAGAACCATTTGAATTCTAATTTATTATTAACCATATTTCTTCCCCCTAGAAGGCAAAATACAGAAATTTAGCATCATTGAAAGAATTTTGTGAGCTGGCCCAGAGTGTGCATACCCAGTATCCCTCCACGGAAGAAAACTGATTTTTCCCTCTCCCAGCTGCTATCAATTGTAAAGAACTCTTGGTTAGAGGTGAACTTTGTGCTTCTTTCCACCTTCCCCTTTTCCAAACTGAAATTCTATCTGACTTGAATTTGTCCAAGTCTTTTCTGTGCTGTAACAGTCTTTATGAGTTCACATGAATTAGCCCTGTTCTGTCTGGAAGACACTGTTTCCTTAGTGCCCACTGAGTCTTATGATCTTTCCACCTTCTCTTCTAGATCCCTAAGGGGAGGGATTTGATATAGACATGTCATTTAGGACTGACTGTTCTAAAGAATTTCTTCCCATGAGAGTGCCTGGATAGACAACAAAAGTCTGATCTTGTTCCTCCAAAGTATTGCCACTCATTTTTCAGATGGAAAGACATCTAGAAAGTACTTGATATCCTCATCATGTAAGATAAAATAAATCCCAGATAAAACCAACAATAGGGTGATAGAGTGGTTTTTCTAATGAATACAAAAACTGGTCATTTGGTAGTAAATTGATCAATCAAAGTAAGTGAATTGACACCAAACACAGAGGAAACCAACTATGTCCATCAGGATAACCATATAGTTATGTAATCTGTAGTTATAGTTATATAATCTGTAGTTAGTATAGAAAAATTAAAGATGCAAAATGGCTGCTGCTAGGACCTCTGCACAAAAGGCTGAGCTCATCAGAAACTATCTGCAGGGAAGCTATTTAACATCTGTTCTGTCTCCAGACTCGCCTTTTTTTTTTTTACATCTTGTGTGCTTATGATGCCATTTCGAAAGAGAAAGGGCTGCTCAATTGCAACTGAAGGGATATTACACATTCTATAGTAGTTTGTAGGTAGTTGGACACTGCAAATTCCTTGGCATGTGACAATTACACACTGGGGCACAAGACAAGTGATGGTGAGTCCCATGGAAGTAACTATTTGGAGACAAAGAACAAAAGAAGCTACTGAGTCTCAAAGACAATGTCACTCATTCTCAAGCTTGACTGGTGTAAACTTGAGCTCTGCCTTTTTGCTTTTGACACAAAAAATATCAGTTTGTGGCTTATGGAATTTAGATGCAATTAGAAAAGAGGCAAAGGGAAACAATATCCCTTAGTAGGGCCAATTGTTAAGCAATTACATGAGTTTAACCATTCAGGGTATATGGCTGTAAAACCTGTTCCTTTGAATTGCAACACTCCTTACAAATTGAAAAACTTGCCCAAAGATGGAGCAAGGAGGCCCAGAAAGCTAGGGTGGTAAGAGAAGGGAAACAAAGTCACATATCAGAGAAAATAGAAATTTGGAAGATTCTTTTTTATTTTATTTTATTAAAAATTTCCGCCTGCTCCCCACCTCCTTTTCCCTCCCCCTCCCCCCACTCCCCACTCTTCACTCCCCTCCCCCTTCCTCTCCAGTCCTAAGAGCAGTCAGGTTCCCTGCCCTGTGGGCAGTCTAAGGTCCTCCTCCCTCCATCCAGGTCTAGGAAGGTGTACATCCAAACAGGTTAGGCTCACACAAAGCCAGTACATGCAGTAGGATCAAAACCCAGTGCCATTGTCCTTGGCTACTCAGCAGCGCTCATTGTCCACCGTAATCAGAGAGTCCGGTTTTATCCCATGCTTTTTCAGTTTCAGTCCAGCTGGCCTTGGTGAGCTCCCAATAGATCAGCCCCACCATCTCAGTGGGTGGCTGCCCCCCTCGCGGTCTTGACTTCTTTGTTCATGTTCTCCCTCCTTCTGTTCCTCATTTGGACCTTGGGAGCTCAGTCCATTGCTCCAATGTGGGTGTCTATCTCTATCTCCATCCAACGCCAGATGAAGGTTCTATGGTGATATGCAAGATATTCATTAGTATGGCTATAGGATCGGGCCATTTCAGGCTTTGTCTCCTCAGCTACCCAAGAACCTAGTTAGGGAAATCTCTCTGGACACCTGGGAACCCCTCTAGAGTCAAGGCTCTTGCCAACCCTAAAATGGCTCCCTTAATTAAGATATCCACTTCCCTGCTCCCATAGCCATCCTTCCATTATCCCAACCATCCCATTCCCCCAAGCTCTCCCCATCCTCCCCTTCTCACTTGTCTCTCCCCATCTCCCCTTTCCCCTATCCCACCACACTCCCCATTTCCCAATTTTTGCCCAGCAATCGTGTCTACTTCCATTATCCAGGAGGATAACTATATGTTTTTCTTTATAGGCTCAATGTCCTTTATTTGTGGCTAAAAACCAATTATGAGTGAGTACATCCCATGTTCATTTTTGGGTCTGGGTTACCTCACTCAGGATAGTGTTTTCTATTTTCATCCATTTGCATGCAAAATTCAAGATGTCATTGTTTTTTACCGCTGAGTAGTACTCTAATATGTATATATTCCACACTTTCTTCATCCATTCTTCCATTGAAGGACATCTAAGTTGTTTTCAGGTTCTGGCTATTACAAATAATGCTTCTATGAACATAGGCATATCTTGGGTATATATTCCCAAGAGTGGTATTGCTGGGTCCTGGGGTAGGTTGATACCGAATTTCCTGAGAAACTGCCACTTTCCTTCCCATAGTGGTTGCTCAAGTTTGCATTCCCACCAGCAATCGATGAGTGTTCCTCTTACTCTACATCCTTTCCAGCAAAAGTTATCACAGGTGTTTTTGATTTTAGCCATTCTGACAGGTGTAAGATGGTATCTCAAAGTTGTTTTAATTTGCATTTCTCTGATCACTAAAAAGGTTGAGCATGACCTTAAGTGTCTTTTGGCCATTTGAACTTCTTCTGTTGAGAATTCTCTGTTCAGTTCTGTGTCCCATTTTTTAATTGGGTTAATTAGCATTTTAAAGTCTAGTTTCTTGAGTTCTTCTTATATTTTGGAGATCAGACCTTTGTCTGTTACAGGGTTGGTAAAGATCTTCTCCCAGCCAGTGGGTTGCCTTTTTGTCTTAGTGACAGTGTCCTTTGTTTTACAGAAGCTTCTCAGTTACAGGAGTCCCATGTATTCAATGTTGCCCTTAATGTCTGTGCTGCTAGGGTTATATGTAGGAAGGGGTCTCCTGTGCCCATATGTTATAGAGTACTTCCCACTTTCTCTTCTATCACGTTCAGTGTGTTCAGACTGATATTGAGGTCTTTAATCCATTTGGACTTGAGTTTTGTGCATGGTGATAGATATGGATCTGTTTTCATTCTTCTACAGGTTGACAACCAGTTCTGCCAGCACCATTTGTTGAAGCTTCTCTCTTTCTTCCATTGTATACTTTTAGCTCCTTTGTCGAAAATCAGGTGTTCATAGGTTTTTGGGTTAAAATCCGGGTCTTCTATTCGATTCCATTGGTCAACTTCTCTATTTTTATGCCAATACCAAGCTGTTGTCAATACTGTAGCTCTGTAACAGAGTTTGAAGTCAGGGATGGTAATGCCTCCAGACGTTCCTTTATTGTATAAGATTATTTTGGCTATTCTGGGTTTTTTGTTTTTTTTATATAAAGTTGATTATTGTCCTTTCAAGGTCTGTGAAGAATTTTGAAGGGAATTTGATGGGGATTGCATTGAATCTATAGATTGCTTTTGGTAGAATTGCCATTTTCACTATGTTGATTTTCCCAGTCCACGTGCAAGGGAGGTTCTTCCATTTTCTGGTCTTCTCTTCAATTTCTTTCTTCAAAGACTTAAAGTTCTTGCCAAACAGGTTTCTCGCTTCCTTGGTTAGAGTTACCCCAAGATATTTTATGCTATTTGTGGCTATCGTGAAAGGTGATGCTTCTCTGATTTCAGTCTCTGCATCCTTATCCTTAGTGTATAAGAGGGCAACTGATTTTTTGGAGTTGATGTTGTATCCTGCCACATTACTAAAGGTGTTTATAAGCTGTAAAAGTTCTTTGGTAGAGTTTTTGAGGTCACTTATGTATACTATCATATCATCTGCAAATTCCTTTTATGAAGCTACAGTTACCCTGATACGAACACCACACAAAGACCCAACCAAGAAAGAGAATTACAGGTCTATTTCACTCATGAACATTGATGCAAAAATTCTCAATAAAATACTGGCAAACCGAATCCAAGAACACATTAGAAAAATTATCCATTATGATCAAGAGATGCAGGGCTGGTTCAACATACGCAAATCTATCAATGTAATCCATCATATAAATAAACTGAAAGAAAAAACATATGATCATTTCAGTAGATGCTGAAAAAGCATTTGACAAAATTCAACATCCCTTCATGATAAAGGTCTTAGAGAGATTAGGGATACAAGGGTCATACCTAAATATAATAAAACTATTTACAGCAAGCCGACAGCTTTCATCAAATTAAATGGAGAGAAACTCAAAGCCATCCCACTAAAATCAGGAACACGACAAGGCTGTTCACTCTCTCCACACCTCTTCAATATAGTGCTTGACGTTCTGGCAATAGCAATAAGACACAACATAAGGGGATCGAGGGGATTCAAATTGGAAAGGAAGAAGTTAAACTTTCGTTATTTGGAAGATTCTTGAGGTTCAAAAAACCAATACTGTTAAAAGAAATAAAGAGTTGCTGAGGTGGACAATGTTCAGCCAAACTGAGAAGTGGAGGAGTGGAGTGTATGTAGCTGCCTGCAGGCTGAGCAGGGTTTTTCAGGGTTGCAAATTTTCCAAGGTAGACACCCATGCAAAGTTAGGCTTTCTAGTAATGCAGCCGCCTTTGAGTTTTTTCTGCTTCATTTAAGGGATATCCTCACTGATACCCCTGTTTGTTCCCCAATAAGAACTAATTTGTTCACCAAATAGGACTTTGGAGCAGTGGTTACTTTGATTAGTTATAGGGTCCTTTCTGGGGTGAGTAGAAATAGATGTTACATCTCCCCAGGAAATGACTCTCACAAGAGACACTCTAATCAATAACGTTAAGCTATGAACTATAAGCCCAAGCATACCAGAAATTATTCAAATAACAACATCACTGAAAATACTGGAGAAATAAGTAAGGACTCACTAAGATAAACTATGTACAGTTTGTACTGCCTGTCCACATTTAGAGTGGTAGTAGATTGTTTTTGTTTTTGAGATAACACAACTTGGGAGATAACTGAAGATTCCTATGGGCAAGGAGACCACAAACTTCAGATGAAATGCAAAAGAGAACAAGGTCTTGAAAAATAAAGTTGCTAATTGTTCCAACAGACTCACTTCCACTGGTATCAAGGCATACCCACTGCCTTGCTTCATATGGCTGTGACACCCAAAGTGGGCTTGATTTGAGTCTTCAGAAAATTGTTTATGAATGACCACTACAGACTGTTTAAACTAGGTGATACTGTAATATTGTAGACCAAGAACTCAGAGCTATACACACTACCTAGAATGGATTTAAAACTTTTCTAATATGTGGGCTAGGAGATTTTGATCTTATAGTCCTATGTCCTTTCCCAGATCTAGTGACAGTGCTCTGCTGATAACCTAAAAAGTCAGAATCCCTGGAAGATCAACTGACAGAGATGATTGGTTTGGAGTGTTTCTTGTTATACCAACAGTAGTAAACTTGCAAGAGTAGTCTCAGACACAGTGTACTGTGGTGTAGAGAACATCTCCAGATCAGTGGACACGCAAACAAACAGAAATTTAAAACTGACAATCTCAGATGGGTGAATGTGATACATGCCCTTTTCCCCAATACTCAGAAGACAGACTCAGGTGGATCTAGGAGTTCAAAGCCAGCCCAGTCTATGGAACTAGTTCCAGAACAGCAAGGACTACACAGAAAACGCCTGTCTTGAAACAACAAGCAAACAAAATACGACTTAACGCAGCAATGATGGTTATATTCTTTTGCTTTTCTTCATCCAGGAGAGCATCATATCTTTAAACTAATGTGAAAGTGTCTGGGTATATTTCACAGAAGGTTTTTAAACATCTCTTACCTTTACATTACAGGAGGGACTTATTCATAACTTACACTTTCAGCATTGGGTGCTTACACACACTTCTAATAACCCACAAGTTAAAAATCATATTCTTTTTTATGGAGTTGAGTATGCTATACTATATTCCAATATAAGTAACATACATATTATGACTTAAAATGATTTATGTTGATTTTAACAATTGTCTTTCCTGGGCTTTTTTTGGGGGAAGGGGGGTTGGTTGGTTGGTTTTGTTTTTTAATGTGTTATTCTTACAGGATGTGTCAGTTAGTATTGAGTTGTCAAATATCTTCTTGGGAGTGAAGAGTAGAACATGAGGGAATGGAGTTGCTGAGATGGAGTAAGGACAAAGAAGGCTAGCAAGGAAAGAGATATCTTGATTTAGGGATCCATTATGGGGCAAGTGAAAAACCTGGTTCTAGGGAAATTCTCAGAAATCCATAAAAATGACCCCAGCTATAACCCTAAGCAATAGTGGAGAGGTTGCCTAAACTATCCTTCCTCTGTAATCAGATTGATGACTACCTTAATTGTCAGCATAGACCCTTCATTCAGCATCTGATGGAAGCAGTTGCAGAAATCCACAGATAAACCCTCAACTAAGATTCCAGAGACAATTCCAGGAGAGTGAGGAGCAAAGGAGGCATGACCACAATGGGGATACCCACAGAAACAGCTGGTCATAGCTAGGGAAAGCTCACTGACAATGGACTGATAATTGGAAAACTGACATAGGTCTAAACTAGGCCCTCTGAATGTGGATGACAGTTGTGTGGCTTAGGGAATCTGTGGGGCCACTGAAAGTGGGATCAGGATTTATCTCTAGTGCTTGCATTTTGGAATCCATTCCTTTTGGAGGGATACCTTGCTCAACTTAGATATAGGAGAGAGAGCTGTGGACCTACCTCAAAGCGATGTGTCATCATACTTTGTTGACACCCCTTGGGAAGCCTTGCCCTCTCTGAGAGTTAGATGGGGTGTGAGGGGAAAGGGAGGCAGGGGAAGAGAGACGAGGTAAGGTAGTGGGAACTGGAATAGTATGTGAAATGAGAAAAGATTTTATTTAAAAAACTAAATTTAATTTAAAAAGATCCAATATCTAATAAAAGTAATTTCTGCTTTACAAGAAATACAAAGAAAATCCCAATCTTGTGAGAGAATTTTGAAGAAACACACTTGCAAGCTCCTCATGCCATAGAGAAATGCTTCAAAAGATCCCACATGACAAACATTGGATGTCCATTGTTTTTCTTGCAAGTATGAAAGGGATAAGGTGAGAGAAATAAATGAGACAGGAATTAAAAAAACAGCAATGACAATGCTACCTAATATAGATAACAAATTTACAAAATATATAACATGTATGTACAGCAAAATTTTCAAATATAATTTCACATCATAAAATTCCAAGTTTTATATATATTCAGAAATTAATACAAAAGAATATTCTTTTTTTTGAGAAAAGGAGAAAAAAAATAAACAAGTTTCCACCTCCTCCCAGCCTCCCATTTCCCTCCCCCTCCTCCCACCCTTTTCTCCCTCCCCCCACTCCTTTCCTCCTCCCTCTCCAGTCCAAAGAGCAGTCAGGGTTTTCTGCGCTGTGGTAAGTCCTAGGTCCTCCCCCCTCCGTCCATATCTAGGAAGGTGAACATCCAGACTGGCTAGGCTCCCACAAAGCCAGCACATTACGTAGGATCAAAACCCCGTGCCATTGTCCTTTGCGTCTCATCAGCCCTCATTGTTCGCCATGTTCAGAGAGTCCAGTTTTATCCCATGCTTTTTCAGTCACAGTCCAGCTGGCCTTGGTGAGCTCCCAATAGATCAGCTCCACTGTCTCAGTGGGTGGGTGCACCCCTCGTGGTCCCGACTTCTTTGCTCTTGTTCTCCCTCCTTCTGCTCCTCATTGGGACCTTGGGAGTTCAGTCCAGTGCTGCAGTGTGGGTCTCTGTCTCTATCTCCATCCATCACCAGATGAAGGTTCTATGATGGGGCCTTGGGGAAACAGGAGGATTGGGATAACGGAAGGTTGGACAGGGGAGCACGGAACCACAATTCTTAGTTAAGGGAGCCACTTTAGGTTTGGCAAGAGACCTGACCCTAGAGGGGCTCCCAGGTGCCCAAGCCGAGGTCCCCAGTTAGTTCCTTGGGCAGCTGAGGGTAGGGAACCTGAAATGACCCTATCCTAGAGCAATACTGATGAATATCTTGCATATCATCAAAGAATATTCTTAATTACATAATTTATAACTGAACTAAGCTATCAATAAGCTACTGATTAAAATGTAGTCATGTCCCCACTATTAAAAATTACTAGTGAGAAATGTGGAAAATAGTCACAGATTCAATAACTCAATGTGACAAAGATGCTTATTCTTCAAATATTATTATATTTGAAGAACTCTTTAAATGTTTCAGAACTATGCAATTTTATATCTGAGGTGATAGAAGTCTAGATACTGACACTAAGTAAGAGAAACTAACATACTCCAAAAGGAAAAAGAGAAATGTCACCCTCATTTCTCATCAATTTTAACATAGTTCAAATATGTAAGGGGCTACAGTCGGAGATGCTGAGGTGGAATCCTTGCAATATCTTCTCAACCTAAGCTCAAGGTCCCATCCTTGATCTAAGAGGACTCTGTGTCCTTGCTCAGAACAGAGAAGAGCTTGACTTCATGCAGATGCAAAGGAGTAAGGACCTGTATCGTGTAGGAGGGTCTTCTTTCTATGTGTTACTTTCATTGGCTGAATAAAGAAAACTGCTTTGGCCTTTTGATAGGGCAGCCCTTAGGTGGGCAGAGTAGACAGAATGGAATGCTGGGAAGAAGGGAAGTGTGGCAGACTCCATGATTCTCCTGCTCAAGATAGATGGATGCTGGTTAGACTCATCCCGGTAGCAACAGTCAAGTGGCGATACAGATTATTAGAAATGGGTTAAACTAATATGTGAGAATTAGCCAATAAGAGGCTAGAGATAATGGGCAAGGCAGTAATTTAAATTAATACAATTTCTGTGTGATTATTTCGGGCATAAACTAGCCGGGCAGCTGGGAGCCGGGCTGGATGAAACAATGGACCCGATCCTTCATACTACACCTGTACAACATAGGAGCCCTTTAATGACAACAGAGAGAACTTAAGATATATGAAAGGAAGAGGCAACGTGGGGGATAAAGTGGAGGAAGGAGTTCAAGGACTTTAGAGTGACACCTGTGGATTTTACCTGTGTTCTGGCTGAGTTAAAAAGAATACAGCAACATCTGTTTATTCACATTCTCTAGGCAGCACAGGATCAGGGCTAGGTTGTGGCCCTGATGAACTGAAAATTGGTCCTTCTGTTCTAGAGAGAGAATACAGCTAAGAGTCCACCTTAACATTCCTGCTCAGGTTCCCAGAGATCCAGATTGGAGTAGAGTCTACCAAGCCAGGATGGGTATGGAAATTTGATATGCAGGACTTTACTGGTAAATTGTAAAGGAAGAACCAGACAATCCCAAATAGTCATTGACCAGATGACCTATTTCACATCTGTTCACACAGGAAGACATGGAACTCACTTCATCTGACCGAACAGGATTAGCTAGAAATTCAGAAGACTAATATGTCCCACATGTACTTTTTCAGTTTACTCTGAAAACTGAAATCAAAAGACATTATGTTTAGGATAGTCTTCAAGGACCTGATTCTGGTCGTTTCATTCACACATGCCTTCTTTTATCTTCTTACTTCTCACCATTCCTACACCCTTTTAGGTATAGTCCAATCCATGATCTAGTGTAATGAAAGTTTTTCCTGCCAAGTGCACTCTTCTCCAAGTACCTAATCTTTCCTTTTCTATTTACTGAAAGATGTATATGGGATATTTGTGAACATTCAGCTAGCAGCACTTTCTTTGCTCTTTCAAAATATATAGCATCACCTATTAGAACATCATGTGTTCTGTGTCATTCACTCACTGACACTGCCGTAGAGATGTACCCTGGAGGCCACCACTATGTTCTCAGAGCCCAAAGAAGAACTGATCATCCAATTGATTAGTGACTGTAAGTGTGGTAGGTGTTGCTGCATTCTGGACAGGATGGTAGTCTAGGGCTTGGGTTAGAGAGGGAAGAGATGAAATCAGGCCCCCTCCACTTTCCTCTTTTGATATCAGCACTTATGATAGTTGGCATGTTTATATTTGTCTACACAGCACTGTGCTGAAATTGATATAAATGTGCTTGAATATTCTGTATTTCTGTAAATCCTGCCTCCCTTATCACTTACTCACTTTCCCACTGGGACATGGAGACCTATATGTGATACAATTTGGAGATGTCTCTCTTAAGCTGTCATTTCCCTCATAGAGGGCCATCTTTTGTCTAGGTTCTTCCAAAGGTCAAAGCTAGGATCTGGACTCTACAAGATATTAGGAGTTGGACTATGTTGGAATCCGAGAACTTAGACCACATAGGCAGAAAGAGAACACTGTCTAGAGAGTGGGAGACTGATTTCTATTTGTTGTCTATTGTCTGACCTGGGTCAGCCTACAAGTCCTGTGTTAAAAGGAGACAGTTTTCTTTCAAACTTATACATCTGGGGATTTCTCATGTTTAGCCCTAAAATTATGTGTTACCTAAAGGAGATGATTTAGTTAATAGACATAAGCAACTACTTAGGTTTTGTCTCTGATGTTTGCACTAGTGTGCATGAGAGGAGGTATGTAAATGTGCTAGTGTCAATGATTATGCATGTACATGAATATGGGGGTTCATTTTTACAGTGATACTTAAGATGTGCTGTCCAAAAACAAGACTGGGGCCCCTTGCCATTTTGGCTATTTATGTGATGATTTTGATATCTTTGTTCAGATAACACTCCTGAATGGTGCCTAGTAAATCTATAGCTACATTTTGAACCATTCAGGTATCCTACTCCCTAGTAGACTTCAACATTGCCTCAGTGTCCTCTCCATTCTCTGTCTTGAATATTCATGATCAAGAAAAAATTCTGGCTTGGTCCTGACCCTGCCATTGTTTGGGTTGTGGGAGCAATGAGTTATGAAGTAATAAAGAAAGGACAACTGATCCTCACATAGTTCATGAAACTCATGAGCCCTAATTAGCCAGGATGTTTAGTATTACGTATGTTTCACCTCACCATCTCAGATAGAAGACAGGGCAGGATCTCACAAGCTATATTGGGCTTCTTGCACAAATGGGATAATGTTAACTCATGGTATTAAGACCATGGGTATGGAGTCTGAAAGAAGACAGCATGAAGGCCTGGGACCTGGATCCATGGGCCATGTGACCGGTAACAATGTTCCATGGGTGAACTCCTTCTAGCCTCAGGTTTTATTGTGTCATTCTTCTCTAGTAATAGTGTTCCCATTACCTAGACAACTTGATTTTGGCTTAACCAGAGATTGAGAAAATAAAAAAGGACAGACATACAGATAAACATAGAGAAAAGCTAGGTTTGGTGGACCCTGTGCTCTGATGAATGTATATCAGCATCCAAGGAACTCAGAGTGTTTATTTTATACCTCTAAATTGAGAAGGCAGAAGTGCCTTTATGGTATAAAGCTAAACAGGAGGCAAGTTTGGCAATTCTTGATAGGAAATCTCTATAAGGTACCAATCTCTGGCTGTAGTCATCAGGGAAAAGGAAGTTTTGACTGATACTTTCTGTGCATACTGTTAACATTTGTATATGGATCAGTAGAAGGCCTTACCATCCTCCTGTACCTAAACAGGGGAAGATCTTGAAATTTCCATGGCTTTGAGGCATTGAGATTTCTAACATTTCCATGGCTCAAAACCTCATTAGTTCCTCACAATGTATGGTAGCCCTATATCCCAATACTCCTGGAACATTTGCAAAAAAAAAAATACCTTGTAACACAGAGGTCCACATAGGCCAACCAAGACATGGTCCAGGATGGTATGGAGAGGAACAACACAAAAATGGCAAAACAAAGTATAACAAAAAGCATGCCCCAACACACACACACACACACACACACACACACACACACACACCAGGCAGTTAGTTTTGTTTTGGTCATCAATACCTAGTCATGGTGCTTGACCCTGAGTCTGATTGATGTGCTTAGTGATACTCTATTGTTGAAAACAAGATTTTCCCTTTGCCAAAGGTCATCCTCAAACTCCTCCCTTAAGGCTTAGGGATCTATGAAGATAAAGAGGCATAAAATTCTGAGATAGAGGTGGTGGATGACTCCAAGAAAACCATGTCTTCCAGACACAACAGGACTGATTCACATGTAAACTCAGATAAACTGTGATAGCATGTGTAGTACCTGAACGGATTCAACTCAAACAGGATCCTGCTACTTATAAGGGGACTTATACAAAGAATTATGCTGTTAACTAAGAAGAAATGTATAATTTATAGCTAATGACATCAAAGGGAGATTTTATTTATTTATATTTTGTGTGTGAGTATTTGCTTGCTTATATTCTGTGTATCATATGTAGGCTTTTCCAATGGAAACCAAAAAGTGCATTAGATCACCTGAAATTGGATTTACAGAGAGCTGTGAGCCACCAATTAGATGCTGAAAAATCAATTCCATGTTTTAAATGCTGAACTTGAGGTGTCTAACACGAGATATATTTTTTTAAGAACCAAAATAAACCACATCTTTTGCTTTGACGGGTCTCCATGGAAACATTTGCAATAAACCTCAGGTTGGAGTCTTTGATGCCTTGCTTCTGAGCATATTCAACCACATCCTGGTGGGCCACAGTGGATAACTAGATGGTAGCACTTCTAGTAATTGGCATTAAAAGTGAGCAATAAGTCCATAAAAATGAATGCCAAGGACACAGAGTACAGAAAAAATCAAATGACAGTGACTATTCCCTGCCTAATCTAATCTCCATGAAATTCAGGATCACACCAGGAAGAAAAACAGTTCTCTTAGAGGAAAACAAAATAAAAGCAAAAGTAAATGGAAGATGAAAAAGATGATTAATTCAGGGAGTCCTGAGTTCCTCAGTGGTTAATGGAGGGAAAAATCACCATTGTAAGTGAACGTCTCAGTGGCATTTAATACATCCACTGTATTGTCCAACCATCACTACCAGTATCACTACTTTCTACATCTTGAACATGCACTTCATTTGCTCAATTGAAGTTTGTTGCTACTCATAGCTACAACCAAAGGAACATGTGGAAATATATTCCGTGGCTCCTCTGAGTGTTTATTTTTCCTCTTGTTTGTGTGCCTCTGTTTCTCATGCTATAATGAGTAAACAGTTTATTAGTCTTGAAACTAAAACCAAAATCAATGATCCCTCCTTTTAGGGGAAGTGAAAAGACAAGCAAGCTCATCCCCTTGAACTGTTCTGTCACCTGTGTTCCTAAGTCTCATCTGTGACTGGCTTCCTTCATCTTGGCCTGGAGTTTGAAGACATTGGAGGCAGCACATCTTTCTAGGAAGTCCCTAGTGACAGAAGAGATATCTCTCCAAGGGCTGGTGATTCCCTTCCTTGAAAAGCTCTACTCGAACCTTCAGCCATCAGAGTGTTTCACTAGTGTGTAAAACATTTTATGGTTTTTTTTCAGAAATTCATTTTGGTTTTGCTCACTTGTTAGTATACACTGATAAACTGGGGAATATCCAGTTTTTTGGGAGAATGGGTCAAGACTGTTTTAGCAGTACCTTGTTCTCTCCCAGCTTTTATTTATTATCAAAACCCTTCCAAATAGCAATCTTATGAAATATGTTTAAATCAAATGTTGAAGTTTTCCCACAGTCCCTCTACTCTATCTGTATATGTCCCCCAATAAGGAATGAGGACCCAGAAAAGAATAACTAAGAGAAAGCTGCAATTCCAAGGTAGATTCTTGCTTCTAGGTGAGGAAAGTATTTCAGGCAGCCAGAATTCAGTAAGATACTATGCCTCAAACATAGTACCCTGAAATAAAGTTTGGTGACCAGTTTCAGTTAGAGAACAATTAGAAAAAAACAAAGATTTCCAATGATTCCCACAAAACACAGTCATACAGACCTTCTTTTAGGGTTTTGTATATTAGGTTAGATTTACTTGATCCATTCCTACATTGTGGTCTTCAGGGCACCCTAGAAAGAGATAAGCAGATTTGACTTTTTTGTGATACCAAGAAGAAGGCCTTTTATTCATCATTTCTTCCCTAAAGAACAACATTTTACAATCATCCCACCTAAAACTTAACATAGGTCTGTGTGTGTCCATGCACAAGAGATGGATCCAGGACTCAAAAAAGGCCAGTCTGGAATCTAAGCACAGGCTTATTTTCACAGCTTATAGCTCATCTCATGAGCCTAGCTCATGAGTTTCCAAACTCTGCAATATCTGCATCCCAATGAAGACATCCCCACTGCTTCTTTGTGCACACATGTTCTCTGCATTTGGTGTATACAACAGACACAGACACCATCTTTTATGGTGTAAACAAAGCTCATATGCTAAAAAAATTGCCAATGTCATATTCAAGACAAGTTTGGAACTGAAACTTAAACTCCAAAGTTCATTTCACTGTCTTTACAAAGAGTTGCCAGTTACCCACTTTCTGGGTTTCTCACAATTAAGTTATTTTACAACCACCCACTCAGCTATTCAGCCATTATACATTTACTCATTTAACTGTTCACATAGTCATGAACTCACTAAACTACTTATTTTTCTACACATTTTGTCCATCCATCTACTTGTCCAACCATACAGAAATTTCTTCATACATTCATCCTTTTATCCATCTATGCATATATCATACATTTCTCATTCATTTTTCCTTTATTTCTCAACTCCTCATCTAACATTTCACCTCTTCATCTGTCAACACATTAATGAATTTCTCCACCCATCCTCTGTTCTGTTCATTTTTCACCCATCCATCAATCAAGTACCCATCTATATATCCATTGTTTGAACTTTTCATTGAGAATCATTGAGCTATCAGACATTTGACTATTTCTTAGAGTGATACAAAACATTTAGAGACCAGGAAAAGAGCCAAACCATTTCTTTGGAACAAAAGTTTTTCTTTGGTCAATGTGGCCTTTAGAATGGGTAAGTGGGAAAGACAGCAGGGAAGAAGCAGTTTAGCTTCTCCTGTTTTAGTTTTAGACCATAATATTAGACTCATAGAGTTGATTAAGGAAGTGGGAAGTGAACAAAAAAGAGATGTGGGCTGTCTTCATGCTGCATAGAGAACAGATACCTAATGTTGTCAATAGATGAAAAACTTTTAAAGTCTCTTAGGCTGCCCAAACTGTAGCCTAACAAAGATAACTATTTCTCACATTTTGCTGAGACAATGAATGCTGTCTTAACGAATTCATTCATACTCTGACATGCACTTCCTATAACAAACATGTTTGTTGAGGACAACATACCATGAGAGAGGCTGGGATTTAAGGTAATATGCTGTCTCTTTAAGTGGTAGAGAACTTTGTATAATAGGCATTCCTGAACATATATTCAGATACACTATCTAATCCCCTGTGTAAGGAACCTGTGAACACTCTTGAAATCTTCTCTGGTCTTGATCTGACAGCATGCCATGTCTTCACTATTGGTGTTCCTATTTACCCAACCTTGTCTTTTGCTAATCTTTTTTGTTTGTGTGAAGGGATTTAATATTTTTCCCAGAAATTTCTCAAGCTATTAGTCATGTTGTCCCAGATTTTCTGTAGACTTCCTGGGAAACTTAGTGGAACATTGTCTCAAAAAATTACAGAAAGACTTGAGGAATAAACCCTGTGTTAGATGTTTGCTTATAACATGCAACTCTAAATGTTCATTATCTAGTCCCCATACAAAGAAAATGATAAAAAAAATTGCTAAAATGTTTAATGTATAGTTGCTTATTATTCTATTTTTGTAAAAACTTTGTTTGGTTTCATTTGTTCTTTTTTGTCAAATGCCTGAATTTGGGTAGTTCATACCACAGAAATAAAAAAAAATACCTCCTCTTTCTATTTTCTTTGATCTGAACAATTTCTCAAAACCATATCTCTACATTTTGGCTAGATTTCTAACCACATTTCATGTTTTGGGACAAGAAACAAAGAATCTAGGGCCAATTGTCCAGAGTTATAATTCAAGGTCCCTTTCCACGTGTATATCTCCCACACTGGACTCATGTCCTAAGATGGATGGTTTTCTGTCTTTTCTTCAGCATAATAACAAGTACAGCATCCTTCCAGTGAATGTCAGAACAGGCAGGAAATAGATGTTTGTCAAATGTTAAATGAACTGTAACAAACAGACTAAAAAACATAAAGTACTCTTTTCATAATTATACCAAAAATATGATTGTTGTTCAAAAAGAAAATTAGATAAAAAATAAAAATCAGCATCACCTAAATTTCTACCCCACAAGAAGTTCTTAGTTATAGATATGGACTATACATATACAGATATGCATATGCACCTCACATCTTTATTCATGTATTTGTGTATGTTTGTGTATGTATTTATGTGAGACAGATATTGTGATATAGTTGATCTTGAATCTTTATGCTTAGACGATCCTCTTGCCTTAGCCTCCAAATGGGGAAAATTATATTCATATTCCTATCTAGTTCATGTCTCATCTTTTGACCCATTAGAAGAAAGACTAAACTCGTGTCTTTTGTTTTGTTTTGGAGACAGGATTTCTCTGAAGCTTTGGAGCCTGTCCTGGAACTAGTTCTTATAGACCAGGCTGGTCTCGAACTCACAAAGATCCACCTGCCTCTGCCTCCTGAGTGCTGGAATTAAAGGCATGCACCACCATTACCTGGTTCTATACGCATGTCTTTACAGATGCATTGTCAGCTCTTCTTAGGAAGAGAATATTGATATGATTTTTAAGTTAAACCATTTCTTTGTTTCATAGTTATAAAACTCATACTTATTCTTTAAGAAATCATAAAATATAGGAAACATATAGAGATTAATTTCTGAGCTGGAGAAATGGCTCAGTAATTAAGAGCACTGGCTGCTCCTCCAGGAGAATTAGATTCAATTTCCAGCTCCCACAGGGCAGCTGTAATTCCAGTTCCAGTGATCCAATGCCCTCTTCTCATCTCTATAGGCACAAAACATGCATCTGGTTACAAACATACAGGTTGGTATGTTTCTATTCATGCACATAGAATATCAAAATTTTTAAATTAAAAATAGTCAAGTTTCTATGATAAAGCACCCTGAAAATGTGTTGCTGTGATTTTTTCTAGACTATTCTTTTTAAGAAATAGTACATTTAAACAATGATAAGAAATTGTTCTCTAACCTGCCTGTGCGCCACTCTTTGTTGCTGTAGACATACATCTAGCCCCTTCTCCAAGGATATTTAGGACATGTGAAAATTAAGTCATCTATACTAGTTCTTGTTAAAATTGTGACCTGAAGGACCAGTGAGATATCTACAGCAGGATAAAGGTGTCTTCAAATTTACTTCCTGTGACTTATGTTACAAAATGAAAGAATGAACTCCAGCAAGTTGGCCTTTGGTCCCCACATTAGTACTGTGACATGCAAGTGACCCCACGTGTGCACATTCCTAAAAAATAAATGAAGAATACTTTTAAAAACTAAACTTTGGCTATGAGTCCTGATATTACCTTGGCCCTGTGACATCTCTGTGGAGAAGTATCAAGAGCAGGATTTCAGTGTTGTTATCAGGAAGTTCCAGTGTGTGTCTTTGAATGACAGGGTATCAAGTAATGAAGATTTCTGTGCTTGTTTACTCAGTTGTTTATTTCTGCCCAGGCTAGGAACTTATGATAGGACTTCAGAGTTCTGATCTAGTCACCCCCTCTCTGGTGCACTGCTAACATACAAGGCTTAAGCCACTGGTCCTGAGACCCCTTCGTCCTGGTCTTCCAGGATTCTAATATTCAAGACTGAGCTTGGAAGGTTAGGATGCAGGCAGGTGGACAGCATCAGACCCATGAACTTGGAGTTGGAAATGAATATGATGTATACTCTGCTATTCCTACCTATGAGAAACACAACCATCCAACTATAGTCTTGAAAATGCCCCTTGTTACCAATAGCCACACCTGGCCCTGTTTGTCATGCTTTGCTTAACATGGGCTCGGTTTCACTTCTATTTATTTCTCTCCTTTTGGCCTTTGAGTTCTTGTTTCAGCCAACACAGAACTAACTTTAGCTTGGGGATTCCCAAGGTGGCCACCTGAAGTCAGGGTGAGCAAAACTGGGGAAAGCAACTAGATCCAGCTCCCTACACACTCACGGACAAACAAGCCTTAGCCTATCTCTTGTTTCACACTCAACTGAATGATTTCTGTCCTACCATACCTAGAACCTACCCCCATGATTAACCCTACCATATAAGAATTTTATAATTTTCAAGATAGATGACACAATCAAGATGATTCACTTCCTCACTGGGAAAACTGTAGGGTGCTCCCATGAGAAGGGAAGTTAAGTGTTAAAGGTCACAAAGTCAGAGACCAGGTCTAGGCAAGAGATCAAGTGATTATGGTAGTAACTAGTGTTAGTAAGAGGCCTCATATGCCAGGAAAACTTTAGGTAATATCTCAATTAATCCCCATAACATCCTATGCTGTTTGTACTTAATCCCAGTCTCTTACAGAGAAGGAACTAGAGACCTACTGAGGGAGAATGAATTGCTCAGAGTGAAGGGGTGATAAAGACTGAGTAGGTAGTACACATCCCTATATGTTTATCAACAATCATCTACAGAAATAACTTATGACTCTTCTGGGCTCTTTGCTGCTGTCCCTCCATACCTTTGGTAATTTATTTAGTTGATTACAAGTGATAGTATCTGTAGACTATCCACTGTCCAATGTCTGATCTCATGGCTATTTGATTTCTGAACACTTGAAATGGGTTAAGGTTTTGGAATCCCTCCAGAGAGCATGCCCATTGTCTTAACGGGGGGATCACTCTACACTGAACACGCTGTATGAACACAGACAGGTATCTTACTTTCCTAAATGTTTTATTGACTCATCAGGTAGAAAGGCCAGGGTTAGAAGTCAGGACACATAGGAATTTATTTTGCCTCATCCTGAGGATTTCATTGCAATGGGATGAGGGTCATAGAAGTCAACCTGACAGAATCTCCATGTGCTCATTCTGGTATTAGTGTCCCTGTGTTTTTTAAGCAATTAAAGAACAAAGCACAAAACATCATCCAGAAAAACCTTAGCTCGGGATGCTTGTGCCCTTCAAATTTATAAATCTGTCTAGAGAAGCTATTTGAACCTCCTTTTTTTCACCTTGACTACTTTGTACCCTGCATTCACTGATCCTATGGACTGTGAGGTTTGTGTTCCTCACAGCCCTGGGCTAGAAGTCACATTCAAAGCCTAGGACTGCATTGCTCTTCCTTGGTTTTTGTTATATCAGCAACCAAATTTCCTATACCAAATTATACATTGAGTCTGTCCCCAAGCTCTCACTGCTCGCTCAGTCCCTCTGTGAGTATCTAGTTTACTATCTGTGTTGGATTATTTTATCTCTCCAGGGTAAGACCCAAGTAGCCCCTCTCCTTTCTTCCTTGTTACATATGTGGTCTTGATCTTAGCAGTACCCAGTCATGGAGAAGAGATCCCAGACTGAGCAGCAAATAGGATCACAGCTCTGGTAGCATAAAAAAACAGAAGTCTAGAGGATGAAGGTGAAGAACTCAGGATACTTCAACAATGCTAAAAGAACTAACTATGCCCAAATAGACAAAGAATTCATAATAGCCAGACCATAATTCCTTTGGTCATGACTACTGGCCTCAACATGTTTTGGATCTCTTCACCTTTTTATTTTGGAGAGTCCAAATCCTGGGCCTTTTTCTAGTGGCAGCAACAATCTTTACTGACCTCCAGTGTACCATGTACTTACGAGATCCCATCTTTATTGTAAGCTACTGTAGTTTAGAGAGCTAGCTTCACACCAGAATCTGAATTGGGCTAAGCATGTTTAAAAATATATTGAGTACATTGATGGATACACATGGCTAGTTCTATGGTCACATTCCTTTAGGCTCATAGGTGTACAGATCAGGTCAAAGGCACCTATTACTTCTCTTCTGAGACATCAGGTAGCTTGTATTGTGACTCTGTATTCCCTGGGTTATTCGTTTGGGATAGGTCTAATAGAGCTATTCCTGGTAACTGGAGATGAGCTAAAGAAACCACACTTAGGCAGATGACTTGCCTCTCCTGGGGTGAGCACAGTTCCCCTGTGTGGGTATTTGATCCCCTCCTAAACTCTCATTGGGACCTATATTTCTGAAATATCTTGGAAGTATTTTCACTGACTAAATGACAGTGTATTTGATTGGGGCTAGCATGCCTCTTGTCATCAATGAACAGGATCATCAGTTCTTAACAACCAAGAAGTCACCATAGTCACTATCCCAGGTAGAAGCAGAACCATCTCTGGGGAAAATGAAGGTGGCTGTGCTGGGAAGAGTTTAGCTTGAACCTGCTGCTTTGTGCACTATTATTGTTTACTCTTTCCTCAGCAAAAGAAGGACCAGTCTCACATGGTCTCCTCTCCTGAGGAGGCAGAGTTTTCAGGGGATAACAGATCAGAAGTTCAGGGCACTGGAGGGATCATTGTCAGCATCCTAACCAAACACCACCATCACTTGTGATAATCTCAAAGTTAATGCTAACAATGTCAGTGTTGTGGCTTAACAAGACAATAAAGTCATGGCAGGTCATCTGTAAATGAGAGAAAGTAAAAAGTACCAGTAAGTGTGCAGGCCATGTTGGAGACAACCCAGTTTGTTTCCATAGCTGGATGCTGTTGGACTGTGGATTGCTCTTCTGTCATCCACCAAGAATACAGGGCTCTGAGATTATTCTGATATGGTAAAACTATTCTGATATGGGTAAAAGTATATGTGGTTCCAGAAAACCCATGCAGTTCACCCAGAGGACAGTGGGAAGGGAAGAATTGCTCATTCTAATTTCATTCCAAGTCTCCTATACTCCCTCAGATGTAGAGAGGCCCTTGTCCTTCTCACTCCTGCCTCACAGCATATTGTTAAATATCACATATTTGTGTCCCGTGTCCTGAATGCTGGTATTCAACAGGATTCTAGGCCTACAATGACCCTTCAATGGGCAAGATATAATTATGATCATAAAATAAATATGACAATCCAACTTTTGCATGATTAAAAATAAATAAATCAATCAACTAAAGATTTTAGATTTTAATTCTTGCTTGATACCTGTTTTGTTATATGTAACTTTACTATGTGAAAGTTAAAACCTTCCTTTTTGTTTAAACAGCAAAGGAAAGTGATGTTGGAGTTTTCTCTGTGTGCTGAGATTATCATTAATGAATAAAGAAACTACTTTGAACCTATAGCAAGGCAGAACTTAGGTAGGCAGAGAAAGTTAGGCTATATACTGGGAGGAAGAAGGGCAGGGTCAGTGAAATGCCATGAAGCAGCTGCCACTGGAGACAGACGTGCTGAAACTTTGTTGGTAGGCCATGACCTCATGGTGATATAAAGATTAAGAGAGATCGGTTAAATTAAGATGTAAGAGTTAGCCAATGGGAATCTGGAGCTCATGTGTCAAGCAGTGATTTAATTAATACAGTTTCTGTGTGGTTATTTCAGGTCTAAGCTACCCGGGTGGCTGGGAAGAAAAAGGGGTCACCCTCCTACTACAATTCCACAATTCATATAACTACATATATTTGATATAAATTAAAGGATAGGGTAGGGATGGACTTCATGAGAAAGGTTAAATAGAATATATAGTTTAGAAGATACGGGGTGTGAGAGGATACTAGAAGAGGGAAATTAAATGGAGATGATCAAAGAAAAGGAGGTTAGGGAGGGAATATGGGAAAAACTTCTAAAAATAAGGAACATCAGAGGATTATATGTAAACCTACTAAGTCAGAAGCTTCTTAATATATAGCCATTCAGGAAAGAAATCAAAATGAAATCACAAAATAACTGATAGAGAAAACCTCAACTAGATGTCTCTTATCATCAAATGACTTAAACCTCATCCTGCTATATTCACAGATTAATGTCTTGATTATCCATCATCAGAGAAATGTTCCCCTGTGGTAAATGGGAACAAATACAGAGACCCACAACTGGTCAGTGTGCAGAGATTGGAAAACCTCGGAATGGGTTGTCTCCATAAAGCCTCTCCCCTAAGGACTCAATAACTTTTGGAGAAGAAGAGTCAGAAAGATTGTAAAAAAAAAGAAAAAGGAGGGATGGAAGACATCAAGTACACAAATTCTTCCAGACACAGAAGGACTGGCACACATGCAAACTCACGGGGCATGGGTGGGTGGGCAAGCAAATGCTGGGTCTGCAAATATCCAAGCGTAATGAGATTCCTGGACTGCAAGAAGAAAGGGGACATGATCTTCTCAGCAATTATTGAATTTGTCCAGAACTGTATATATGTTAGGACACAAAGCAAGTTTCCAGGAATATTTTAAAAACTAAAATTGTACCTTTCAACCTATCTGACCACCAAAAATTAAAGTTGCTTACAATTTGATTTCAGCCCTCAGCTTGAATATTTCTTGTCTATTTTCTTGGGGTATAATTTCTTAGTTTTGCTCTAGAGTTTTTAGATATGCTGTTAACATTATGAACTTATGCCACATGGGCTAAAAATCTCCTTCTTTAGAGGCATAAATTATATAACAAATTTCTAGAACCATCCTTTACTTCCCTCTTGTTGAACAAGACTTAAATCTAACTAGAGAGCTGTTGGTCATCACTAAGTAGTAAACAACCAAGCAAAATGAAGAGAACCAACAGTCCAATCTGCTCAAAGAATCAGACACTCTAATGACATATCTTTACATTTCCTTCAACTGCTTGGAATTCAATCCCCCAATCTGGTCCTCAGTTCTGCAGCATATCGTCTGATAAGACGTTCCTCTCATACAACATGCCCACATCTACAGTAAACTACATAGATCTTTTTTTCCTATTCTCCCTCCCTAATAATTGCTTTATCCCAGACCCCTACCTCAATAAGCATTTCCCAGGAACCTGCATGCCACTCTTGCAAGGGAAGTAGGTAGCCAGACTGCAGATATTCATCTTTCCCTCAGCTTCTCCAAATCTTCTATCCCCTCAAGTCCCATCCTCAGATCTACAACAGAACACCTGCTGCAGCTTCCACCACCACCACCACCTCCACTGAATCACTCATATTCCTCCTAATACCCCTCCCTCCACTTATTGTTTTTTTTTTCCAGCCTCCAAATCCAGCAAGCACTACCTGGGAACCAGCAGGCCACATTGGCATGGGAAAGAAGCAGACTAACTAAAGATCTTCATCCTTCTCTTAATTTCTTCAAATCCAGTCTACCAGTTTCAACCCTAACTCTATAGCTATAGCCTTTTTTTCACTTTCTGACCCCATTCCCAGGGAACTAAGATCCTGGTCAAACATCCTGTTTTTCTCCATCTTGTAAAACCTCACCCCCCCCCGATCATCTCCATTACTAAGTCTCAGCTCTACATATCAAGATGCACATTTTTGGGGGGAAAACCCAGTGCCCATATCTATCAGGATCCCATAAGAACTCCTAACACACACACACACACACACACACACACACACACACACACACAGCCATCATACTCTCCAAAGAGCCAGAGAGAAAACAGGAACCAAAGAAAAAATACCCACATAAAAAGGCAAAGCCATAGATCAGCACCTAAAATTATACCAGTCCCAATCTCAAATGCATAGACACCAGTGTAAAGCAAAATAACTAACAACCATGACATTGTGTTTTGACTAGAGCCCAGCAAGCCTATCACTGACAACTCAGAATATTCCAACATATCTGAGTCACAAGATTTTATGAATATGATAGAGGTCCTTTAAGAGGAAATGAATAAAGGGGTCCCTAACGAGGAAATTAATGAATCCTGTAGAGAAACCTATGGAAACATACATAACAAACCAGTGGAAGGAAACAAAGAAAATTGTCCAAAACATGAAGTGTATGAGAATCAATAAAGAAACCCCCAAATTAGGGAAATCTGAAAATTAAAGGTTTACGAACATGAAAAAAAAAAACCTCAGAGGCACATCACAACACCAGAATATAGTGATGGAAGAAAAAATCTCAGACACTGAAGACAAGATAGAAGAAATAGATACCTCAATCAAAGAAAATTTAAAAACTAAAAAATTCCAAGCATAAAACACCAAGGGAAGCTCAGATATTATCAAAAGACTAAATCTGATAGGAAGAGAAAAAGAAGTAACACAGGTCAAAGGCACAGAAAACATTTTCAACAAAATAATGGAAGAAAATTTCCTTAACCTGAAGTAAGAGATGCTTATGAAAGTATAAGGAACATACAGACCAACAAGTAAACTGGACCAGAAAAGAAAACCCCTTTGGCACAAAGTAATCAAAACCATAAACAAACAGAACAAACAAAGAATAGTAAAACCTGCAAGGGAAAGTGATCAAGTAAAACATAAAGGCAGAGTAATTAGAATTACACCTAATTTCTCAATGGAAGCTCTATAAGCCAGAAAGGTGTGAATTGACGAGCTACAAAATCTAAGAGACCATAGATGCCATCCCCGATTATTATAAACAGCAAAACTTACAACACAATAGATGGAGAAAATAAGACATTCCTTGATAAAGCATTATTTATTAATAAATCCAGTCCTATAGAATCTGATAAAGAAAACTTTAATCTGAAGAAATTTACTACATTCAAGAAAACACAGGGAATAAATAAATCTTCTATCAGCAAGTCAAAAGAGATGCACACACACATAGAGGGGGGGCAGAGAGAGAGAAACACTGTAAAAAGAGCATAGTAGGAATCAACTAACACTGATCACAAAATTGGCTTCAGTCCTCCAATAAAAAGACAGGCTAGCGGAATGGATATAAAATATCAGGACCCATATTTCTGCTGTATCCAAGATACATCAAAGACACCACATACCAAAATTAAATGAAGACCAAGTGAAGAATTTAAACAGACCTATAACCTGCAAGAAAATAGAAGCAGTCATCAAAAGCCTCCCAACCAAAGAAAGCCCAGGCCTGGTTTGTTTCAGTGCAGAATTCTACCATAACTTCAAAGAAGTGCTAATACCTAATCTCCTCTTAGTGTTCCATAGAATAGAAACAAACGGAACATTGCCAAACTCTTTTTGAAAACAACAGTTACCCTGATAGCAAAATCACACAAAGACTCAAATAAGAAAGAGAATTACATACCAACTTCATGCATGAACATAGATGCAAAAATACTCAATAAAATACTGGCAAACTGAATCCAAGAACACATCAAAAAAAGGATCTACCATGATCAAGTTGGTATATAAGTCACAAATTATAGGACACAATGAAGGTTGTTCTAAGAGGCAAGTTCATAGAGTTATGTGACTACATTAAAAAGTTGAAGATATTATATTATTCTTTGAACAAGTGCAAATTTGTGCTTTGAAAAACTCAGCCATGACATTTATATGACCAAGATATTAATGCTACCTAAAAATACAGTGGCTCTTTGACTTCAGAATTATATTTACAATGTCTGGGTAGTTTTCATTTCAAACATCACTAATGGTATTCTTTTATCAATTTACTAGAATTGATTTTTACCTTATATTCAAAAATAGAATCTCATAATGTAATTGAAAGTCATTTCCTCTCCTTCTATTCCCCCCATTTCCTCCCTACTTCCCTTGCCATCTGGATACATACACTTTTGTTTCTCATTAGAAAACAAACAGGTTTCTAAGGGATAATAATGAGATAGAATAAAAATAAAAGCTGACACATTGGAATTAGACAAAACAAACAAACACAAGGAAAAGAGCCAAAGATAAGGCATAAATATAACAGATCCACACACTCAGGAAAGTTATACAAACACTAAAGTGGAAGTCATAATATTCATGCAAAGTGTAGGCCCTCAGTATGTTGCCTCAGTCTCTACAAATTCATACATTCCTTGGTCCTGTTGATTTAGAAGGCCTTGTTTCCTTGGTGAAAAAGTCAGTTCTTAATGAATAACAAAATAAGTTTTAAGAATAAAAGAATGGAAGGGAGAAAGAAAAGAGGAAAGACAGACAGACAGACACCAACAAACAAACAAACAAACAAAGAAAACCTAGGTGCATTCACTCCTCAGAGTTTCTAAGTGGGCCTGGAGCTCATCATTTTTCTGATAGGCTGGCAAATCATCCATCGTGTTGACTACACTTTCCCCTTCCACTCAGCACTGAAATTACATATACACATAACCACTACCAGGATTTATGTCGGTGCTAGAAATCTTAACTTAGATCATCCTGTTTATCTGTCAAGTATTCCTACATGCCAAAACATTTCAATGGACATTTGCCCGTTTCTACTTCTCCCTTAGGATTTTTTCATTTCATACCCACAATCTCATTTTGACCTTATTTATATTTTCTCAGTGAACACATAAAACTAAGTTCACCATTCCAATGACCTTTACTGAATTTCATATAGTAGCACATGAGTATTTTAATCATCTATCTTAAATATAAAAAATTATATAAATTAAAGAGGATACTGTTTTCTTTGTTCTTGGATCCAGTTTAAGGTGCCAACCATATGAAGATAACATTTCACATTTACTGACTATGATTATACTGCAATTTGTACACTTGAATATTCATTAGTTAATGATTTGATTTTGTGTTGTCATTGCCGGCCTTAATATAAAGCTTTGAACTCAGTTTGTTATTAAGACAAACCAAGCATAAATTTCTTGGATGCATATAGAAGTTGATATAAAAATAGTCTCATGAAATAAGCAGATTTCAGAGAAACAATGCTGAAGTACTAGACATGCAGAGCAGTGGACAAACATACCTAGCATGTTCAAACCCTTTCTTCAAAATATAGCACGCAAACACAAAATATCCTGATATTTCTTTCTTTTCTGATTATGAATCTGTGCTATTCTAGAGGAACTATTAAATAAGGCTATTTGATCAAGAATTGAGAGAATGAGATACTATGGGAGGAAATGCTGAACTCTCATAAACAAAGAGCTAAATATCTTTTCACGAAGCGAAATTTCAGAAAATAAAACTATGTCCAACACGTGGCTCATGCTAAATACAAATATTTTTTAAAAAATGTTTTGGAATTGCCTGTCCCTGACTCATTGTAGCCCCATCATTTGGTCAGCAAGTAAGACTCCTGCAAGCAGACCCTCCCTCATCACCATTTCCCTGCCAATCCACCTCATGGCATCAGAGGCCCCTGAATCACAGGCTTCATATGCAATGATTGAAGCACGAGGTGAGTGACTTGTCTCCTGGCTGGACAGCCCCAGACTCTAGGTCCTAGAACATGAAGCATATCTTGTATTCCTCCTACACCCATTGCAGCCCCAGAATTTGGTCGGCAGACAAGATTCCTGCAGGCAGACCCTTCCACCACTCCTGCCACCCACTCCTCCAGCCAACTAACACCCAGGGCATCAGAGGTCCATGAGGAGCAGGCTTTACCTGTATCCTTGGGAATAATAACCCTAGCAGCCATTCAACAGTGACCCCAGAGGCAGGGACAGCACCTCCACCAATTGGAGGAAGATTCAACACCTGAACCTATATTTGCCTCCAAAACTAGATGGGTAGACAGCAATTTAAGAATATACTCAACAAAATAAAGAGAAATATGGCACCGCCAGAAGATAGTGGTTCTACAATATAAATACCCAAACATCCCAACATAGATGAAGCATGAGAAAACAACCTTAAAAATGCATTTGTGAGGATGACAAAGGCCATTAAGAAGGAAATGAGATAGTTATTTAAAGAATTCAATGAAAAGACAAACTAAATTTGGAAGAACTTAGTAAATCACTTAATGAAAGACAAAAAAAAAAGAAAAGTAAAAGAGGTGAAAAAAACAATTGAAGACTTGAAAATTGAAATAGAGGCAATAACAAAACCACAAACTGAGGCAATTATGGAAATGGAAAATCAATGTAAATGAACAAAAAAGACAGATGCAAAGATTAACAACAGAATGGAAGAGATAGAAGACAGACTATCTAGAATAGAGGATATGATAGAGGAAATAGATTCACCAGTCAGAGAAAATATCAAAGCCAAGAAAGTCATAAAACAAAACTTTTAATAAATTTGTGACACCATGAAAAGACAAAACCTATGCATAATGGAGATAGAAGGAGAACAATACCAGCTTACAGAGAATATATATTCAACAAAAATTTAAAAGAAAATTTTCCCAACCTAATGAAGAAAACTTCTATGAAGATACAAGAATTTTAAAGAAAACCAAATAGACTAAACCCCAAAATCTCAGCACATAATAATCAAAATGTTAAACATACAGAATAAAAAGGGAATGTTAATGGTTGCAAAGGAAAATGTCAAGAAAAATATAAAAGCAGACATATAACACCTGATATCTTAATGAGATGCTGAAAACCAGAATGTTCTCAGCAGACATTTATCAGATACTAAGGAATCATAGATGCCAGCCCACACTCATATAAACAGAAATAGGTTATATTACCTATAATAATAGATGGAAAAAAACAAGATATTTCATGACACAACCAGGCTTAAACAATACCTACTCACAAATCCAGCCCTACAGAAAGTATTAGAAGAAAATTTCCAACTCAAGGAAGTTATCTGTACCCATGAACACAGGCAATAAATAATCTCACACAAGCAAATTCAAAAGAAGAGAAACACCCACACACTGTCACCAACAAAGACAAAACCAAAAATGACAAGAATTAACAATCACTGCTTATTAATATCTTTTAATATCAATGGACTCAATTAACCTATAAAAAGACATAGGAAGACAGAATGGATGCAAAAACAGGATCTGTCCTTCTTCTGCATGCAAGAAACATGTCTCAACTTCAAAGACAGACATTACCTCTGTGTAAAGGCTTGGGAAAAGATTTTCTAAACAAATAGCAACAAACTGGTGTAGCTATCCTAATATCTAACAAAATAGACTCAAACTAAAATTGATCAAAAGAGATGGAAAAGGACATTTCATATTTATAACAGGAATAATCCATCAAAACAAAGTCTCAATTTTAAATATTTATTCCCCAAATACAAAACAACACATATTTTTAAAAGAAACATTATTAAAGCTTAAGTCACACATCAAAACTCAGACACAATAGTATGATACTGCAACATCAAATTCTCACCAAATGAATGATCTCCCAGAAAGAAACTTGACAGAGAAATAAGGAAACTAGCAAATGCTATGATACAAATGGGCTTAAGAGACATCCATAGAACATTTATATATATATATATATTCTTGGCAGCAACACATGTAACCTACTCTAAAATTGACTACATGCTCAGTCACAAAACAAATTTCAACAGATACAAAAAATTGGAATAAACCCCTATATCTTACCAGATAACCAAGATTCAAGTTGGAATTCAACAAACTAATTACCGAAAACCAACAAAGTCATAGAAATTCAACAATGCTCACCCGAATCACCATTGGATCCAGGGAGAAATAAAGAAGGAAATTAAAGACTTCATAGAATTCAATAAAAATTATGCACAACATACCCAAACTTATAGGACACCATGAAAGCAGCACTAAGAGGAAATTCCATAGCACTAAGTGCCTACATAAAGAATTTGGAGAAGTTTTACAAAACCTTTTTAACAGCAGAACTGAAATCTCTAGAAGAGAAAGAAGTAAACTTACATGAGTAGATGCCAGGAAATAATAAAATTGAAGGTTGAAATTAATAAAAGAGAAACAGAAAGAAAATACAAAGAACCAATGAAATAAAGAATTGGTTCTCTGAGAAATCAACAAGGTATACAAATACAAACTAACAAAAGGCAGAAAGATCATATTCAAATTTAAAAAATTGGAAATGTAAAGGGAAACATAACAAAAGACACTGAGGAAATCTAGAGAATCATTAGGTCATATATCAAAAACCTGTTCTCCACAAAATTGGAAAATCTAAAGGAAATGGATAATATTCAGGATAGGTCCAAGATACCATAATTAAATCAATAGCAGATAAAAAACTTAAATAGACCTATAACCCCTAAAGAAATAGAAGAAGTTATTTTAAAAAACTCCCAACAAAAAAAGGCCCAGGACCACGTGGTTTTTAAAGAAGAATTCTACCATAATTTCAAATAAAAATTATTACCAATTCTCAACATTGCCAAACTCTTTATATGACACTACAATTATACAGATATTCAAACAGAGAAAGAAATAGAATTATAGACATATGTTCATCTTGAAAATTGGTACAAAAATACTGAATAAAATCTTAGAACATATAAACGTTCTACTATGATCATATGTGTGTCATGTAAGAGATGCAGGGATAACTCAACATACAAAAATCCATCAATGTAATCCATTATAAAGAAACTGAAAGAAAAAAGTGATCATCTCATTAGTTGAAGAAAAAACCTTTGACAAAATTCGACACATTCTCATAACAAAGGTGTTGGAGAGATCAGAATACTAACACTTAACAATGGCAATATATAGTAAGTTGATACCCAACATCAAACCAAATAGAGAGAAACTCAAAGTGATTCCACTAAAATCAGAATCAAGATAGAGCTTTCCATTCTCTCCATATTTATTCTATAATACTCAAAGTTCTAGCTCTGTCAATAATAAAACAAAAGGAGATCAGAGGGATACAAATTGGAAATACAAAAGTCAAACTTTCATTATTTGTAGATGATATGATAGTATATAAAAGTGATCCCTAATAATTCTACCAAGGCACTCCTACAGCTTTTAAACACCTTCAGTAATGTTGCAGAAAACAAGATTAACTTAAAAACATCAGTAGTTCCCCTATATGCGAATTACAAGGAGGCTGAGAAGGAAATCAGGGAAATATTACCCTTTGTAATAGCCACAAATAATATAAAATATTTTGGGTAACTCTAACCAAACACGTGAAAGAACTGTATGAAAAGAACTTTATGGGGCTGGAGAGATGGCTCAGGGGTTAAGAGCATTGCCTGCTCTTCCAAAGGTTCTGAGTTCAATTCCCAGCAACCACATGGTGGCTCACAACCATCTGTAATGAGGTCTGGTGCCCTCTTCTGGCCTGCAGACATACACACAGACAAAATATTGTATGCATAGTAAATAAATAAATAAACGTTTTTAAAAAAGAACTTTATGTCTTTGAAGAAGATATCAGAAAATGGAATGATCTGCCATGGTCTTGGATAGGTAGGATTAAGATAGTAAAAATGGCTATCTTGCCAAAAGCAATCTCCAGATTCAATGCAATCCCGATCAAAATTCCAACACAATTCTTCACAGACCTTGAAAGGACAATATACAACTTCATACAGACAAACAAAAAATTCAGGATAGCCAAAATAATCCTGTACAATAAAGGAACTTCTAGAGAGATTACAATCAATCTTTATTATAGGGCTACAATAATAAAAAACAGCTTGGTACTCACATAAAAGCTGACACTTAAATCAATGGCATTTTAATAAAGACCCTGACATTAACTACACATCTATGAATGCCTGATATTTGAAAAATAAGCAAAAATTGTATGATGGAAAAAAGCGAGCACCTTCAACAAATGGTGCTGAAATAACTGGATGATGACATGAAGAAGAATACAAATATATCCATATATATCCCAATTCATAAAACTCAAGTCGCTGTGGATCAACTATCTCAGCACAAATCCAGTTACACTGAAGCTGATAGAGGAGAAAGTGGGAAGTAGCCTTGAATACATTGGGACAAGCTTACTACTTCCTGAAGAGGACACCAGTAGCATAGACACTGAGATTGACAATTAATAAATGGGGGTCTCTTGAAACTGAAAACCTTCTGTAAAGCAAATGCATTGTAAATCAGACAAAATGGCAGCCCACAGTATGGGAAAAGATCTTCACCAACCCTACATCTGACAGTGCTTCAGGAAGGTTTATTAATGAATACTAAAAGAAATGCTGGAGTCCTCACCATTCATGATTTCAACTTATATATGAAGCTGAAGTAACTTAAAAAAATGGTACAAAAGCAGACATTTTGATTAATGGAAATCAATTGAAGACACATACATAAATGAACACTCCTATTGGTATATTATTTTTGACAAATAGCCAAGAAATATAACACTGAAATAATGCCAGCATTTTTGAAAAATGGTGGTGGTCAACCTAGATGGTTGTATTAAGATGAATCCAAACATATCCACACTTAGCAACATAATAGATCAGCCCCACTGTCTCAGTGGGTGGGTACACCCCTAGCGGTCCTGACTTCTTTGCTCATGTTCTCCCTCCTTCTTCCCCTCATTTGGACCTTGGGAGCTCAGTCCGGTGCTCCAATGTGGGTCTCTGTCTCTATCTCCATTTGTCGCTATGGTGATATATAAGATATTCATCAGTATGGCTATAGGATAGGGCCATTTCAGGTACCCTATCCTCAGCTGCCCAAGGAACTAGCTGGGGACATCTCCCTGGACACCTGGGAACCCCTCTAGAGTCAAGTCTCTTGTCAACCCTAAAATGGCTCCCTTAATTAGGATATATACTACCCTGCTCCCATATCCACCCTTCCTTTATCCCAATCATCCCATTCCCCCAAGCTTTCCCCATTCTTTCCTTCTCACTTTTCTCTCCCTGTTTCCCCTTACTCCCATCCCAAACCACTCCCATGTTCCCAATTTTTGCCCGGGAATCTTGTCCACTTCCAATATCCAGGAGGCTGACTATATGTTTTTCTTTGGGTTCACCTTCTTAGTTAGCTTCTCTAGGATCATGAATTATAGTGTCAATGTCCTTTATTTATGGCTAGAAACCAATTATGAGTGAGTACATTCCATGTTCATTTTTTGGGTCTGGGTTACCTCACTCAGGATAGTGTTTTCTATTTCTATCCATTTGCATGCAAAATTCAAGATGTCATTGTTTTTCACCGCTGAGTAGTACTCTAATATGTATATATTCCACACTTTCTTCATCCATTCTTCCATTGAAGGGCATCTAGGTTGTTTCCAGGTTCTGGCTATTACAAATAATGCTGCTATGAACATAGTTGGACAAATGCTTTTGTAATATAATAGGGCATCTCTTGGGTATATATTCCCAAAAGTGGTATTGCTTGGTTCTGGGGTAGGTTGATCCCAAATTTCCTGAGAAACCACCACACTGATTTCCAAAGTGGTTGCACAAGTTTTCATTCCAACCAGCAATGGATGAGTGTACCCCTTTCTCCACAACCTCTCCAGCAAAGGTTATCCTTGGTTGTATAAGATTGTTTTGGCTATCCTGTTTGTTTGTTTTTTTTGGTTTTCAATATAAAGTTGATTATTGCCCTCTCAAGGTCTGTGAAGAATTTTGATGGGACCTTGATGGGGATTGCATTGAATCTATAGATTGCTTTTGGTAGAATTGCCATTTTTACTATGTTGATCCTCCCAATCCAAGAGCAAGGGAGATCCTTCCATTTTCTGGTATCCTCTTCAATTTCTTTCTTCAAGACTTAAAGTTCTTGTCAAATAGATCTTTCACTTCCTTGGTTAGAGTTACCCAAATATTTTATGATATTTGTGGCTATCGTGAAAGGTGATGCTTCTCTGATTTCCCTCTCGGCTTCCTTATCCTTTGTGTATAGGAGGCCAACTGATCTTTTGGAGTTGATGTTGTATCCTGCCACATTACTAAAGGTGTTTATCAGCTGTAGGAGTTCTTCGGTAGAGTTTTTGTGGTCGCTTATGTATCATATCATATCATCTGCAAATAACAAAAGTTTAACTTCTTCCTCCAATTCGGATCCACTTAATCCCCTTATGTTGTCTTATTGCTATTGCTAGAACTTCAAGCACTATATTGAAGAGGTATGGAGAGAGTCTACAGCTTTGTCGTGTTCCTGATTTTAGTGGGATGGCTTTGAATTTCCATTTAATTTGATGTTAGCTGCCGGCTTGCTGTAAATAGCTTTTATTATATTTAGGTATGACCCTTGTATCCCTAATCTTGCCAAGACCTTTATCATAAAGGGATGTTGAATTTTGTCAAAAGCTTTTTCAGAATCTAATGAAATGATCATATGGCTTTTTTCTTTCACTTTATTTATATGATGGATTACATTGATAGATTTTCGTATGTTGAACCAGCCCTGCATCTCTGGGATGAAGCCTACTTGATCATAATGGATAATTTTTCTAATGTGTTCTTGGATTCGATTTGCCAGTATTTTATTGAGGACTTTTGCGTCGATGTTCATGAGTGAGATTGGTCTGTAATTCTCTTTCTTGGTTGAGTCTTTGTGTGGTTTTGGTATCAGAGTGACTGTAGCTTCATAAAAGGAATTTGTGTAGCGGCGTAAACGAATGCAGACAGTTTGTAAAGATATATATAGTTTTAATGTAGAAATAGACTTACAGAACCACCGTTCCCGCGGAGACCAGGAAAGTAGAAGCAGAGAGCTCGGAGCACGCTCGCCAAATTTATAGGCAGACATTAGCCCGAGGCGAACACGCCCCCTAAGGGGCAGGACTTATCCCTACATCTCCCCTTTTTGTCTAAATAAGACAGAACTAAACCAAATACAACTACATACAATAACAACAAATAATAAGTATAACAAACAATATTGAGAACAAAAGCTTTGCTAAACATTCTATCTCAAGGAGTCCAAATAATGTAAAGAGTAACTACAATTATCTTCAACTCAGTCAAAGATCTGAGAAGGGAATAAACACTACTCAACAAACGAGATATATCCAAAATGTGCAACAATTGACAGAGACAACTGACTACCTGGGCAATCACCCAAAGTCTCATTTGCAATGTTGAGTCAACCAATTTTGGCGAGGCCTAACATAACTGACATACCATTATTAAAGGCAAAGAACTTTTCAAAACTATCTCACCCTGTCTTGGCAGGATATGACAGTCCTGTTTTATCCATTGATGCACGCTCTGTATCTGTGTCAATGGTTGAGGTATAGGCATTTCTTTGCCCAGAGGCCAGTTCTGCCAAATAGAAAGGCTCCAGGTGGAGTGTCTTTGGTGCTCAACATTCTCTCGGGAATGGAGTGGTGTTGCCAGGAGCAATTGTGTCTCACTATCACGAAACTCTGAGTTAGATTAAAGGCCATTTTCTACAGCTCTTTGAAGAAGTTGAAGATTATCTATCTATACTGAGTATAATCTCTATATATCTAAAGAACCTGATTAGTCTGATTATAAATGACAAACTTAGATGACTATTTATCTATATAATTCTCAATATCTATCTAACTTAAAGACTAAGACAATAAACAACTATGTAACAAATGAGGATAATGACCTCCAAATATAAACACTGTACAAATATACATTGCAATATGGTAAATATATATCAATGCACAAACATTATATAAGTATCTTAATCAGAGGTAGAAATGTACATTGCAATATGGTAAATGTATACAATATATATATCAATACAATATATGTCAATACATAAAAATGTTTTAAACAGACATAGAAACATGCATGCATACAATAGTCAATATAATTTAACTTTGTTTCAATATACAAGAATTGATACCAATATATTTGTCTAAAAGCAGTAACTCACAATTATAAATCTATAATCCCATCATTCCCTCTTTTTTTTTCAAAATGATCCCTGAGCTTATAAAATTCCTCCCCCAACCTCCCAACCCCTAAATGATGTCCCTAAACCCCAGGGTAAGCTTTACTGGGAGAGGGGACGTCGTCCTCTAGAATTACTTCCAGCTGTCATGGGGGCGACGTTCTTTCTGGGGGATCCTGTGAAAGTAAAATGATGGTTAAATTTCAAGATCAATGTCTTTTAAAATTGCAAATAGTCTCTGAGTATTTTGTGGAGGTCTGGCCAGAATGTTGTACAAGATGTGCACCATTTCAGCTAACCAAGTTGGGATCATCTTGTGCAGCTGGTATCCAAAACAGGTCTTGTAGTAGCGCTATCAGTATCATGACGTCATATCAACCAGGTAGAGTTGTTGTTGTGGGGCCCCATCTTCTTCCTGGAAACTTCAAATGTCACTTCGGGAAAAACTCATTGTTCATTGTGAAAAACTTAAACATTAATCATATAGACATATATATACATACATATATATATTTAATAAAAGGCATGATATATATATTCAATGAAAAGTATGATAGATATGAAGAAAAGCAAGGATGTTTTCTAAACTCATATTTCTTTCTGTCCCATATCATGGCTCTTGACATGAGACAGAAACTCCAGAAACTCTGGGTTTTTCTCTTACTAACAGGCTTGGAATTGGAGAGGGACTGAGCCAGAGTCCAACTTCAAAACCAGCTCTATATATTTATAAAGAAATGTTTAATAAGATATATAAATAAAAATTAATACTTACAAAATGTGTCCATCCATCAGTAATTAAATATTCAGGGTCCCTCAATTTCTTTAAAGATGAGTATTTGCCTGTGGAGATAAGAAAAGAACCCTGCCTCCAACCTATCTGTATTTCTTACCATCAGTATGTTCGCCATCCTTATGAAAGAATTGTTATTTATCTTTTCCAAGTGGCTTCTCTTCTTCAAACCGAACCTTTATTAATTTTGATGGTATCCACAATTTTTCCTCACCTGTGGAGATAAGAGCAAAACCCCTTCCCCAACGTAGCACATATCCTGGCTTCCATTGTGAGGTCAGCACATCCTTGAAATAAACTGGTTGATTTAGTTCAGTAGACTTTTCCATTATCCAATGTCTTTCTGCAGCCGTTGTTCCCTTCTCATTAGCGTTGAGAAAATTCAAGGTTAACAAAGCATTATGTAGCCTATTTCTGGGGGTGTTTTCCACCCCTTTCTGTTTGTTCAACATATCTTTTATAGTTCAATTTGATCTTTCTATGACTGCTTGACCTGTAGGATTGTATGGTATACCTGTAACATGCTTGATATTGTAATAATCAAAAAACTGTTTCATTTTCCTAGAAACATAAGCAGGACCATTGTCCGTTTTTATTCGTGTAGGTATACCCATGATAGCCATGACTTCTAATAAATGAGTGATTACTGAATCAGCTTTTTCTGAACTTAAAGCAGTTGCCCACTGAAAGCCTGAATAAGTGTCAATGGTGTGATAAACATATTTTAATTTGCCAAATTCTGCAAAGTGGAACACATCCATCTGCCAGATTTCATTCCTTTGGGTGCCCTTTGGATTAGCCCCTGCAGGCAGTGGCGTTTGGTTATAGAAAGAGCAAGTAGGGCATTTCTTTACAATCTCCTTAGCTTGTTGCCATGTAATTGAAAACTCTTTCTTCAAACCTTTGCTATTAACATGATGTTTTTTATGAAATTCAGAGGCTTGTAGCACACTACCAATCAGTAATTGATCAATTTCTGCATTACCTTGTGCTAGAGGACCTGGCAGACCCGTATGGGATCGGATGTGTGTTATGTACATAGGGCAAAGCCTGTTCCTGATCAAATATTGAACCTGGAGAAACAATGAGATTACTTCAGTATCATCAGGTATAAATTCAGCAGTTTCAATATGTAAAATAACTCTTTCTGCATATTGTGAATCTGTAACTATATTAATAGGTTCTTTAAAATCCCTTAGCACCATAAGAATGGCATATAATTCAGCCTTCTGGACAGAATTATACGGACTTTGTTCCACCTTATCCAAGTCTTCTGATTTGTAACCTGCCTTCCCTGATTTATTGGCATTAGTATAGAATGTACGGGCTCCAGTTATTGGAGCATCACGGACGATTCAAGGAAGAATCCAAGAAGTTCTCTTTATGAAGTTAAGCCGCTTGCTTTTTGGATAGTTGTTATTAATGTCTCCCAAAAAATTAGCACAAGCTCTTTGCCATGGTTCATTATCTTCCCATAATTTCTTTAGTTCATCAGCAGTGAAGGGCACTATAATTTCTGCTGGGTCTATGCCTGCTATTTGACGAAGTCTCAGCTTGCCTTTTATAATTAACTCAGAGACTTTTTCCACATAAGTTTTCAGTTTCTTACTTGGTTTATGTGGTAAAAAGATCCATTCCAAAATAATATCATCTCTCTGCATTAAAATTCCTGTAGGAGAAATTTTTGATGGTAGTATGACAAGAATACAATCGAGCTCTGGATTCACGCTGTCCACATGTGCCTGTTGTAATTTTTCCTCAATCATTGTCAGTTCCTTTTCTGCTTCAGCTGTTAATTCTCTGGGACTGTTTAAATCTTTATCACCATCCAAGGTTTTGTTCAAATGAATTATTAGATCAGGTGTTATTCCAATAGCTGGACGTAGACTGGAAATGTCTCCTAACAGTCTTTGAAAGTCATTAAGAGTCCGTAGGCGATCTCTCCTAATTTGTGCTTTTTGTGTCTTAATTTTTTGCAAACCTATTTTATAACCTAAATAATTAACAGAATCTCCCTTCTGAATCTTTTCAGGAGCTATTTGCAATACCCATTTAGGTAAAAGTATCTTTATTTCTTCAAACAGTCTGTTTAAGGTATCCATGTTTGAATCGGATAACAAGATGTCGTCCATGTAATGGTATACTATAGATTTGGGAAATTTTTTGCGTATTATTTGCAATGGTTGGTTCACAAAATATTGGCACAGGGAGGGGCTATTTAACATACCCTGGGGGAGAACAGTCCAGTGGTACCTCCTCGAAGGTTGAGAATTGTTATAAGTAGGCACTGTGAAGGCAAATTTTTCTCTATCTTCTTTTTGCAAAGGTATAGTGAAAAAACAATCCTTTAAATCAATAACTATGAGAGGCCATCCTTTTGGTAATAAAGAGGGCAAAGGAATTCCAGATTGCAGAGGGCCCATAGGTTGAATAACCTTGTTGATGGCCCTGAGATCTGTCACCATTCTCCATTTACCTGATTTTTTCTTAACCACAAATACAGGAGAATTCCAAGGGCTGGTAGATTCTTCTATGTCCAGCATCTAATTGTTCTTGTACCAGCTGTTCTAAAGCCTGTAACTTTTCCTCAGCTAAAGGCCATTGCTTTGTCCATATTGGTTTCTCAGTCAACCATTTTAGAGGCAAGGCTGTTGGTATCTCTGAAGGGACATCAATTGCTTGTTCTTGTACAGCCCGAATGGCCGGTTTTCTCCGTTTGTAATATCTTTTAATATTATTCTCAGAACTATAGGCTCTAGAAGTAGCAGGAATGTTAATTTCGATATTCCATTGTTGTAATAGGTCACGACCCCACAAATTCATTGCGATATTGGCTACATATGGCTTTAATTTTCCTATTTGTCCCTCTGGCCCTATACATTCAACCCATCTCATGCTCTGCCTTACTCGAGATAGGGTTCCAATTCCCAGGAGCTGAACATTTACATTCTGAAGAGGCCAATACGGATGCCAAGATTCTGGGGTAATGATACTTACATCAGCACCTGTGTCCAGCAGGCCAGTAATAAAAATGCCATTTACACACACTCTCAGTTTAGGTCTTTGATCATTTATAGAAGTTTGCCAAAACACACGTAACTTATCTTTCTGATCATTATTGCTTGTAACAGTAGGCATAGGGCTTCCTAATTGTCCTGATGAGGCACGTTCTCTGCAGAAACTGGATATGACTGAACCATGTTTGCCATGGGGGCCTGTGAGGCCCCCCCTCTCACGTTTCCCGACTGTATCAGGTTGCCTTGTCTATCTCTTGTAGACCTGCATTCATTCGTCCAATGTCTGCCTTTTCCACATCTTCTACATAAACCTGAAGGCTGAGTCCTCCTATTTCTGTTATTTCTAGAAGATGCATTATTATTATTATTTCTGAAAGATGCATTATTATTATTATTATTATTTCTGAAAATCCGTTGTCTACAATTCCTTTTCATATGACCCATTTTGCCACAATTAAAACATTTGGTATTCTGGTGTCTCCTTTTACCATTGGAAATTGATTCTTCTACCCATGCTTCAGTGCCATAATCAAATGTATCAACATTGAGTGTATGCAAGACCCATTCTTCCAAAGGTGCTGATCTGAGCTTTAAAGGCCCCAAAATCCTTTTGCATTCCACATTTGCATTTTCATAAGCCAAAGACTCAATCATTATACGTCTTGCTTCTGGGTCAGATATCCCTATTTGTACAGCCTTAGTTAATCTTTGTAAAAAGTCACTAAAGGGTTCTCTCTGACCCTGTTTAACTCTGACAAATGATTCTATTCTCTGTCCTGGGTCTTGTACCCTGTCCCAAGCCCTTAAGGCTGCTGTAGTACACATGGAGAGTGTATTTTCATCCAAATTAGCTTGTTCCTGAGGGTCGGAAAAGAGCCCTTCACTTAGAATTTTATCTAGGGAAATGTCAATTCCCTTTGCTTTTTCCTGCTGTTCTAAGAGTTTAGCCTCTTGCCTGAATAAGCATTGCCATTCCAATTGTGGTCCACTCTCAAGTACTGCAGAGCTCAGCTGGAGCCAGTCCAAGGGGGTTGCTCTGTTTGTCGTGGCCCAAGATCTTAGCATCTCTTTAACAAAAGAGGCTTGCATCCCAAAAGTCATGACAGCCTGTTTAATTTCCTTGAGGTCATTCATACGGACAGGCTCCCATGTATCCTCCTTGATGACCCTAGGGTTTCTGGAACCAACCACCTTCTCTGTTGTTATTACTGGAAAGGCAGGTAGAGCTGTCGGTAGAGCTTTGTGGAAATTGTCCCGGAGAGATTTACCCACAGATGTAGTTAAAATTTGCCCTTCTACCCTTTGCTCTTCTTCATCAGAATTTAGAAATTCCTCAATCTTTTCAATTCTATTCACTATTGCCTTCTGCAATGTCTGAATCTCCTGTCCAGAATTATGTTCCAAAGCCTTCATTGAGGATTCTAAAGTATGAAGTTTGTCTGTTAAAGATAACATCTCATCTTTGGACATAATTTTTATGGCATAAACCGTGCCTTCTTGTATTGACAATCTTTCCATCAATTTGTCATAAGCTTTAGACAAAATCCGATTGTCACATTCAGCAGTTTTGATTCTCTCAGTTAATGTTTCATTTCCTACAGAAAGGGACTGAATCTTATTGTCCAAATCAGCTGTTCCCTCTTCCATAGTAATGAATTTCTCCTTAACATCAGCCTGGAGAACCTCAAACTGATTCTTGAGAAGATTGTTATCAGCCTGGAGAACTTCAAACTGATTCTTGAGAAGATTGTTATCAGTCTGGAGAACTTCAAACTGATTCTTGAGAAGATTGTTATCATTCTCAATTGTTTTTAAGCATTCTATCTCTGCCTTAAGAATCCTGGATTCGTCTCGTAAAGACTTTATCATATTTCTATTATCAAACCATTTGGTGCCAATGAAAACTATGAATCCCAGAAGGATCCATAGAGGTGGCGTGATAGACACCTCTTGTAAAATCTCCCACATGGTACAATTAATAAAACTGTTAAATTCTTGAACAGTAATGTATTCAAACATTTTATTTATAAAAGAAAAATTTTTTTACCTGCAATGATCGGTTCCTGCCAGTTGTTGGTCTCTATGTTTTTGGAGCCTGTCCTAGAACTAGCTCTTGTAGACCAGGCTGGCCTCGAACTCACAGAGATCCGCCTGTCTCTGCCTCCCAAGTGCTGGGATTAAAGGCGTGCACTACCACGGCCTGGCAGGCCTCAAACTCACAGAGATCCGTCTGCCTCTGCTTCCCAAGTGCTGGGATTAAAGGCGTGTGCTACCACTGCCTGGCCGGCCTCAAACTCACAGAGATCCGCCTGCCCTTGCCTCCCAAGTGCTGGTATCAAAAGCGTGCGCCACCACTGCCCTGCCAAGTCACTTTGTGTCAGACCAAATCTGCCACTGTGGCAGCTTTTGTTGCAAAACCGCAGGTACTTAAGCTTCCGCTAATTCAGGCAGTGGGGTTCCGCTGTAAAACTTAGCCAAGGCAGGCAGAATGGGCCTGTGTGGCCGAGTACGTCTCGGACTCGGCACTGGGGCCGGAGTCACAAACTGAAAAACAGCACCCAGGAGGGTGCTGTGTTAGCTAGCGGGCTACCCGCTTGAGTCGAGGGCAAAATAGCCCGACGTTGGACGCCAAAATGTAGCGGCGTAAACGAATGCAGACAGTTTGTAAAGATATATATAGTTTTAATGTAGAAATAGACTTACAGAACCACCACTCCCGCGGAGACCAGGAAAGTAGAAGCGGAGAGCTCGAAGCATGCTTGCCAAATTTATAGGCAGACATTAGCCCGAGGCGAACACGCCCCCTAAGGGGCGGGACTTATCCCTACAAATTTGGCAATGACTCTTCTGTTTCTATATTGTGAAATACATTAAGGAGTATAGGCATTAGGTTTTCCTGGAATTTCTGGTAGAATTCTGCATTGAAACCATCTGGACCTTGGCTTTTCTTGGTCGGGAGGTTTTTGATAAAGCTTCTAATTCTTTGCGACTAACAGGTCTATTTAGATTGTTCACCTGGTTCTGGTTTAACTTTGGTATATGGTACTTATCTAAAAAAATGTCCATTTATTATACATTTTCCAATTTTGTGTAACAGACAGATCTAATTATGAAAGAGAGATTTAATATAGAGGAGGACCAAATGTGGAGGGGATGGAATGATGGGGTTGGAAAATACAAAAGGATACAGCTAAAATTAAGAGGCATTTGAGAGGTGGTATAGAAACCTAATACAGTAGAAATAATGCAGTAGAATAAAATATATTCATAAATGAGGTTGATCTAAATCAATTCAACAAATAATGAGGGAAACAGAGTCCCAAGTGTGCATCGTTTGTCACCAAATGAAACTTCTAATAATGTTACTGGGTTACATCTAGAATTTTTGGCCAAAGGGGCCAAGCAGGAATAACCAAACAACCCAAGCTGTTGCCAAGACAATAAGTTGCTATCTAGAAACTAACAACAGGGCCTGTTTCCTGGAGTCAACACCCATTCAACTCATTAAACATGGAAATGTTGGTGTTCATAGAGTGTTCACTTCTATATTCCATCATCTTTGATACAGGAAATTACTCTGTGTGCTTTCAAAGGAGAAATACAAACATCAAGTCATCTACAATACCATTATCTATAATGGTATAGTACCTGCAAGATATCCTAAGACAATGGTGATATAAAGCTTTTTTAAGTACCCAAACAATAACTGATTTGAGTTAAGGCCCACTCCATGAGACAAAATCCATACCCAATACTGCTTGTGTGATTGAGAACCTGAAACAAGGTAGCCCAGGGACCTGATGTAAAATCATGTAATACTGGTCTATAAAAGAGAGAAAATATAGTAATAAACCAACTTCTAGTGATATTCTGCTATACTCATACAATATTGCCTTGTTCAGCCATTACCAGAGAAACTTCCTCCTACAGCAGATGGGAAGATATACAGAGATGAATAGACAGACATTACATAGAGTATGAGAGACTTTGCAACACTCAGCCTTAAATGAGCTGTCTCCAGCAAATTCCTCCCCTCAGAACTCATGGAACTACATGACAATATGTTCCTCTCTGATAGAAAGGAGGCAGAAAGAATGTAAGTGTCAGAAAGGATAATGAACACCAAGAAAACAAGGACCTCTAAATCAACATAAACAAAGCTCGTATGAACTCACCAAAACTGAAGTAGCATGCACAGGGCCTTAATGGGTCTGTACCAGGTCCTCTGCATATATATTAGATCTTTATAACTAATATTTTTATGGGATCCCTGCATGTGTTCATGAGCAAATCTCTGAGTCTTCTGCCTTCATTTAGGCTCTTTACCTTCTCTTGGTTTGTTTTGTACAACTTCGAGGTAATAATTTTTGTTTTATCTTCTTATATTTTTAGTAAACAAATGAAAACTTAGTCATTAGGCTAAAATTAACAACTTAGCGGTCACTTATACCTGCTGAAAAATGGGAAATCAGTTTTCTTCAATTTAGTGACACTGGGTAAATTAACAACTCCAGGACAGGCCTCATGATGAGAAATAGCTGACCAAAATATAGTGAATTTCATGGCATTTGTATGCTTTTATTTGATTACAGTTTTGCGTTTGTTTGTTTGTTTTCTTTTTGAGTGTGGTTTTATTATGTATTTTTTGCTTGTAAGGAGGGGTCTTTTGAGAAAGAACTTTGTGTTGGTTGAAAAGGGAGGGGAAAAGGATTTTGAATGATTTAGGAGAGGGGAAGAATGGGATGAAATATATTTAAGTTTTAAAGATTGTATTAAATAATACAAATATAATAAAAACTAAGGTGAAAAATGATAGAGGAAGACATACTGTGTCACCATATAGTACACACTGGCATGTATATGAGCTCATACCACTCCACCCACACATGTATGTACATATATGTGCACATAGACACACAAAATACACATCATACATATACACACACCCTAAATTGTATTCATTTAGGTTTTGATATCTCTTCATTTCCCTTCAGTGCAGTGCTCACTTCAGATTTCTTCTTGATTATATCTCATCTATATATTTTATTATGCTATTATTTACAATGTAAGTAATAGTTGTAGGTCCAACACATTTTAAATGTAACCAGTGTTGTACCTTTACTAATCCTATAATGTTGAATGTCTATGTGTTAATTGATTAAAATTAAATGCTTGTTAAAAAATAGAAAAGTTGAGTGTTATCTTTTTTTTTTAATTTTTGAGACAGGGTTTCTCTGTAGCTTTTTGGTTCCTATCCTGGAACTAGCTCTTGTAGACCAGGCTGGCCTCGAACTCACAGAGATCCGCCTGCCTCTGCCTCCCAAGTGCTGGTATTAAAGGCGTGCACCACCACCACCCGGCCAGTTGAGTGTTATCTAATGGGCCTGCCTTTATATGTGATTTGTCTTTTTCCCTTACAGCTTTTAACATCCTTGGTTATATCTGATGGTGGCTTTCTTTCCTTGCCCTATTTATTTGTTGTTCTCTGTGCCTCTTGTACCTCAATAGACATTACTTTCTTTAGAGTTTATTATCAACACAGACTGTCTCATAGTGCCCCCTGCTGGTTATAAGGCCATAGTCAACATGGCCAAGGTATCAATGAGGCTAGTTCATTTTACACTTGATCACTGTTCAAACATCCAAAGTCTCATTCTTAAATGGAGAGGGTATAATTAGTATTTTCCCACATTCAGAGGTTCTCTTCTATGTGGTGAATCATCTCAACATGACCTATTACAACTCACCTCCTGTTACACGGTACTCTACTCTGAGAATAGGTTTATTGGCAGACAGATCCATCATCAGATTGTGCAAAAGATTTACCCCATGGGAAGAAGCAGTTGCACTGAGATTGTAATGGGCCAGTGAGCAATGTGTAGGTACCAATTAATTTGACATCTCTTAAGACTTCTGAGTTGGATAAGAGCACCCTCTGGTGGCCTCATTATCCTTAGAGGTAGGTTTTCATTCATTTAACAAATAACTATCAACTAATATTACCACATCAACACTATATATCTCACTCAGTCTGACATTCATTCAATAGCTTTCTCTTATTTACCATTCTGATTTATAAATATTTGTCTAGATTTTAGTAAAATAATCTAAAGGAGAATGCATATAAATTAATACCACTCTAGGTCTAGATTAGGTAAAATAAGGGGTTCTTTATTTAAAGGGGAGACTCACAGTCCTCCAGCATCCAAGTGTGAGAGGAGAGAGAGAGAGAGAGAGAGAGAGAGAGAGAGAGAGAGAGAGAGAGAGACCATGCATCATTTTGGTACCCAAGGTCATGCCCAACCTGGTCTAGTCACTCAAAGGCCATTAGATAAAGGAGGTTCCCCAGCATGTCCCATTTTGTCTCTAAATAAGAGAGTTTCAAAATCAATACAAAACTATATACAATAAGAACAGATATCAGTTACAAATATTAGAATTACAACCAGCATAAACAATACTAAGCAAGAAACATATGCTAAATGTTCAATAATTATTCTATTCTAAGGGATCTAAGATTTGTACTAGAAATGACTAGGCTAAATCAAAACAGGAAAGTAACTACAACTATGTAGTCTTCACCCTGAGAAGGGAGATAATATTACTTGAGTAGGCAGGAAGTGCAATCAAGCAGCTTACAAAATGTGTTGTAAATGACAAAGACAACTGAGTAACTGGGCAATCACCCAAAGTCTCATTTGCAACATTAGAACAACCAACTTTGGCTAAGGCCTAAAGTAACTGATACACCATTTTCAGAGGCAGGAAAATTTTCAAAACCACCTTACCCTGTCTTGGCAAGATTTAGCAGTTTATTTCTTGTATCCTGATTGTCCAGTCTCAGACACTGTGTATTTTGTCAGTGGTAAAGGTATGGGCAGTTCCTTGCCCAAAGGCCAGTTCTGCAAAAAGAAAACAAAATCCAAGTGGAGTATCTTCAATGTTCAAAATTCTTTTCGGAATAGATCAGTGCTGCCAGGAGCAATCATGTCGCAAGTCAACAGAACCAAAAATTATTTAAATGCCATATTCTGCAGTTCTTTGAAATGGTTGAATATTACCTATCTATGAAGAATTCAGTCTCTATGTATCTACAGAACCTGATTAGTCTACCTATAAGTGTGGCAAACATGAATGACTATTGACCTATAATTCAATTATATAATTGACCTATATAGCCTAGACTAATATATATATATATATATAATTATTTAATTGACCTATATAACCTATATAGCCTAGACTAATATGTCATATTAGAATATTAAACAATCTCTAAACAACTGTGCAGCAAATAAAGACAAAGACCTCAAAATGTAAAAAATGTAGAAGTATCTTGATTAAAGGTAGAAGTGTTTAGTGCAATATGATTGTTATATCTTAAAATTATATCAATATACAAAATATATTACTCGCTATTATTATGAGTGTTAGTAATCTCACACTAATCTACCTATTATCCCACTCAATTTCCTTTTTTCATGAAATCCCTGAGCCTATAAAACTTCCACCCAACTTCCAATCCTATGCCCATTATAATCAACCCCTAATTGATGACACTAATCCTGAGGACAAATTTTGTTGGGAGAAGGGCTGTCATCATCTAGAATTACTTTGAAATGTCATAGGGCCTATGTTCTTTCTATAATGCTATAAAACTGAAATGATGATTAAGTTTCAAGATTATTGTCTGGTATAATTGCAAATAGTCTCTGAGTAGTTGATAGGGTTTTTCTGAAGTTCTAATTGGAGTTCTGGCCAGAAAGTTGCAAGAAGGTACATCATTTCAGAAACATAAGTTGGAATCATCTTGAGCAGCTGGCACCAAAAATTCATCTTAAAGTAGCACTATCAAGATCATGACATCATATCAACCCAGTGGAGTCATTGTTGTGGGGCCCTATATTCTTCCTGGAAACTTCAAAGATTACTGCAGAAAAAAATGTATTGTTCATTGTAGAAAACTTAAACACTATTCATACAGATATATATTCAATGAAAGGTATGAAATAGACAAAAATAGATATGGAGAAAAGTAAAATTTTTCCTAAATTCCTACTTCTTTCTGTCTCATACCAGATGGCTCCTGACAAGAGACAGAATATTTCATTTTTTTCTTTTAAGAATATGCTCGGATAAAGAGAGCAATAGCCATTGTCCAACTTCTAAACCAGCTTTCATTTTTAAGTGAGCCTATTATTCTACTGGGTAGTAGAGAAAAATATATATGCTCAGAGATTTTACCCTGCAGATGACCTGTCCTCATAAGTTATATTCCTTTTTGCTCAGTAACCTTTTCTGGATAGCTATCTTTTTCTCTTTAGGCATCTAGATGTCCAGAGTTTCTTGACTTTTTGAAGATAACTATTTCCTTGAAAAGGCAAGAACAGAACCCAATCCTTATGAGGCTTTTTTTTAACCACCTGTATGATTGTCACCTCTATGGATGAGCTGTCATATCACTTCCTCAAGAGATTTCTCCTTTTCTTTTCTTTTTTTCTGATTTTCTTTCTTCTTCTTTTTTATTTTATTATTTATTTATTTTTTCATTAAAAAATTTCCCCTCCTCCCATTTCCCTCCCCCTCCCTCTCCAGTCCAAAGCACATTCAGGGTTCCCTGCCCTGTGGGAAGTCCAAGGTCCTCCCATCTCCATCCAGGTCTCCGAAGGTGAGCATCCAAACAGACTAGGCTCCCACAAAGCCAGCACATGCACTAGGATCAAAACTCCGTGCCTTTGTCATTGACTTCTCGGTCAGCCCTCATTGTCAGCCAAGTTCAAAGAGTCCGGTTTGATCACATGCTCCATCAGTCCCAGTCCACCTGGCCATGGTGAGCTCCCATTAGATCAGGCCCCCCCTTCCCCACCTCAGTGGGTGGGCACACCCCTTGCATTCCTGACTTCCTTGCTCATGTTCTCCCTCCTTCTGCTCCTCATTTGGACCTTGGGAGCTCAGTCCAGCGTTCCAATGTGGGGCTCTGTCTCAACAGAATCTTTATTAATTTTGATGGTATCCACAGCTTTTCTTCTGTGGAAACGAGAGCAAAGCCCCTTCCTCAATGTAGAATATCTGTTTTCCGTTCTGAGGTCAACACATCTTTGAAATACACCAGCTGATTTAATTCATAGACTCATTCCCACTTTGGGTGGCCAGATGAAGGAGAACACAAAGTAATTCCACACTGGCTATGAATTGGATATGACAGGGGGTTCTTTATTTAAAGGGGAGACTCACAGATCACAGTCCTCTGTATGGATGGGAAACAGGAATGGAGTCCAGCAACCAGATGTGAGTGGAGAGAGACAGAGAGAGCAATCACACAAATTTTGGCTACTCAAGGCCATGCCTAAACTGGTCCAGCACCTCAAAATCCACTGACCAAAGGACATTCCCCAGCAGATCTGCTTTAAACTTATCTAAGTGCTGTGAAAGAACAAAAAGGATTGTTTTTAATCACTAAAAAGTGCATCTATTTTGAACCTCATATGAGATGTACAGGTTGGTTAATTGAAATTATATATGATAAACTGAAAAAAGACATTAATGAATAAAAATGGCTGAAGATTTATGACTAAAGTTTTGACTACTGCTTCACTAGAAAACATATCCAAATGTTCAAAGCCATTTAAAAATTCTGAATTTGAAAACACAGCTTGCTACAGTACAGAGAGGACCAAGAGGTGAGTTTTAAGCCACCTGGAGGACACCCCATTCTCTAGGACCTCCATAGTGGAATAAAACTCTGGGACCCCCCCCCCAACTGCTTCAGCTTCTCTAGCTAGCTGGTAGGAGAGTTTTATGCAGGTAGGCTGCCCCAATATCCGCCCCCTTCCACAGGATCCTCATGAGATACAAGCCACATTCTGCCACCAAACTCACCTATTCTCCTGACACCTCAGTGGAACTCTGAGAAACAGCTTGATACACTACTGAGAAGACCAAGAGGTGAGTGACTAGCTACTCAGTAGGACACCCCACTATCTAGGCCCCCCATACTAGGGCAAGACCCAAGACTCCTCCCCCACTAGTTACATTATCTAGCCAGCTAGTAGGAAGAAAATTTCTTGCTCAGTGGACCAAGATAGAAAATCAAGAAAGGAACTCTAAAGCACAAGCTGTGACTGCATAGTACCAAGAGAGCAAATCAGGAGAGGATACCAAGAGAGCAGGTTAAGAGAGACATCAGTGGCTCCCCGAGACACAGACATTGACAGTAAAGACCAGGGCAAGAACAATTCTCAAAGTCTCAGACAGACACTGCAAAGATTGGACTGAGACACCAAGACACTGCCAGCATCAACTGAAGGAAATGATGGGTAGGCACCAATGTAAGATTTCATCTAGCAACCTAAGCAACATGGTAACACCAGAACCCAATGGTTACACAACAGGAATACTTGATTATCCTAAACAAGGAAAAGCAGAAGAAAATGATTTTAAATATATTTTTTATAAAGATGATGGAGACCTTTAAAAACGAAACGAAAAACTCCCTTTAAAAAATGGAGGAAAGAACAAACAAAAATTGGAAGAAATTAATAAATTCCACAAAGAAACCCAAGAAAACAATCAAACTTGAAACAAACTTAAAAATAATAGGGATAGAAGAAGGAGAAGAACTCCAGCTCAAAGGCACAGAAAATATATTAAAAATCATAGAAGAAAACATTCCCAATCTGAAGAAGGATATACCTATGAAGGTACAAGAAGCTTACAGAACACCAAATAGAATGGACCAAAGAAACAAGTCCCCTTTCCATACAATAATCAAAATGCAAAACATATGGAATAAATAAAGAATATTAAGATCTGCAAAAGAAAAAGTAAAGTAACATACAAAGGTATACCTATAAGAATTACACCCAACTTCTCAATGGAAACCATAAAAGTCAGAAGGTGCTGCAGATACTAAGGGACAGACCACAGATGCAAGATCAGAGACCCAGATTACTACATCCAGCAAGTCTTTCAATCACCATTGATAGAGTAAAAAAAAAGATATTCCACGACAAAAACAGTTTAAACAATACCTATCCAAAACCCAGCACAACAAAAAAGTACTAGAAGGAAAATTCCAACCCAAGGTAGCTAACTAAATCCACAAAAATACAGGCAACAGACAACCTTACACCAGCAAATCCAAAAGAAAGGAAAGATACCACCACTGCCACCAAAATATAACATAAATTAACAACCAGTGGTCATTAATATCTCTTAATATCAATGGACTCCATCACCTATAAGAAGACACAGGCTAAGAGAATAGATAAAGAAACAGGATCCTGCTTTTTGCTGTATAGAAGAAAAACACTCAACCTCAAAGACAGACATTACCTCAAAGTGCTGGGAAAAGGTTTTCCAATCAAATGGACCTAAGAAACAAGCAGTGTAACTATCCTAATATCTAACAAAATAGACTTCAGACTAAAATCAATCAGGAGAGATGGAGAAGGACACTTTATACTCATAACAGAAACAATTTATCAAGATGAAGTCTCAATCCTGAACATCTATACCCCTAATACAAGAACACCCATATATGTAAAAGAAACATTACTGAAGCTTAAATCACATATCAAACCCCACACACTAATAGTAGGAGAACCCTAAGAAAAACGTATGTATATCCACCTGGAATTTCAAAATAGACAAGATCACGTGACAAAATTGGGAACATAGGAGTCGGGGGAGAGGGAGGGTAGAAGGAGAAGAGAAGGAGAGGAGGGTATGGGCAAGGAGAAATTGAGGGAATGGGATAGTAGAGATGGAGGAAGGACAGAGATGTGAGCAAGGAAAGAGATATCTTGATTGAGAGGACCATTATGGGGTTAGCAAAGAACCTGGCACTAGATAAATTCCAGGAATCCACAAGGATGACCCTTAGCTAAGACCTTAAGAAGTAGAGGAGAGAATGCCAAAACTGGCCTTGCCCAGTAGTCAGACTACTGAATATCTTAAATATCACCATAGAATCTTTATTCAGCAACTGATGGAAATAGAGGCAGAGACCCGCATCAGAGCACTGGACTGAGCTCCCAAAGTCCAGTTGAAGAGAGGGAAGAGTGAGAATATGAGCAAAGAGGTCAAGACACGGATGGGTACATCCACTGAAACAGTCTACCTGAGCTAATGGGAGCTCACCAACTCCAGCCAGACAGGGAAGGAACAAGCATAGGTCCAAACTAGTCCCTCTGAATGTGGCTGACAGTTGCATGGCTGGGGCAAACTGAAGGGCCACTCACAGTGGCACCAAGATTTGTTCCTACCACGTGTACTAGCTTTTCGGTAATCTATTCTCTTTGGATGGTTACCCTGATCACCCTAGTTATAACAGGGAGGGTCTTGGACCTTGCCCAAAGCAATATGTCTTACCCTCTCTGAGGACTGGATGGGGAGTGTGGGGGTGGGGGGTTAGAGGAGGGAATGGGAAGAGATGGAGGATGGGAAACTTGGATTGGTATGTATAATAAAAAAAAGATAGTTTGTTTTCTTTTTTAAAAAATAAAAAAATAGCTCTCTTCCTATCCCATCCAGCTTACATCCAGATCCCCCCACCCTCTGTTTCTCTCCCCCCTCCCTTCCCTGGGGGCAGAGAGCCTCCCTGCTCTGCCTGCTTGGGCGCTGGGTCCTAACCCCAAGCGTAGGGTAAAGGGGAGCTCGGGGGCTTCTTTGTCCCCATAGCCCGCCTGCAGCAAGCAGGGTGGGCCCTTTGTCTGCGAGCGAACCAAGCAGCACGGAGTTTCGATCAGGGCACCTAGTGAGACATCATTGTGGTGAGTGAGTGCTGCGGCACCCGGGAACAGCCCGCCTACACTTCCTGATCAACCTACAGGGCTACACTGCCCGGTACCTCCTCTCTCTTCCTATCCCATCCAGCTTACATCCAGATCCCCCCACCCTCTGTTTCTCTCCCCCCTCCCTTCCCTGGTGGCAGAGAGCCTCCCTGCTCTGCCTGCTTGGGCGCTGGGTCCTAACCCCAAGCGTAGGGTAAAGGGGAGCTCGGGGGCTTCTTTGTCCCCATAGCCCGCCTGCAGCAAGCAGGGTGGGCCCTTTGTCTGCGAGCGAACCAAGCAGCAAGGAGTTTCATCAGGGCACCTAGTGAGACATCATTGTGGTGAGTGAGTGCTGCGGCACCCGGGAACAGCCCGCCTACACTTCCTGATCAACCTACAGGGCTACACTGCCCGGTACCTCCTCTCTCTTCCTATCCCATCCAGCTTACATCCAGATCCCCCTACCCCCTGTCTCCCTCCATCCCTCCCTTCTTGGAGCAGAGTGCCTCCCTGTTCAGCCTGCCTGGGCGCTGGGACTGAACCCGAAGGTGAGTGCAAAGGGGAAGGTGGTAGCTCCTTTGTCTCCATAACCTGCCTGCAGCAAGCAGGGTGGGCCTTTGTTTGCAAGCTAACCAAGCAGCAAGGAGATCGGAACTGGACTCCAGGAGAAACATCACGGGGGAGTGACATCACTTGGAAGGTACATCAGTTGGCAAGAAGACCTGATCCTGTAAAAGAAGATCCATAGGAGAATATTGGAAGGAAGAGATGGGGAGACGCCAATGCAAGAATTCACCCAACAATCTGAAGAACAACACGAAACCACCAGAAGCCAGCGACCTCACAACAGGAGGACATGAACACCTTAATCATGAAGAAGGAGAAAAAACTGACTTCATGACAGTGATTGACACCCTTAAACAGCATATAAAAAACGCCCTTATAGAAATGGATGAGAAGTATAACAGAAAGTTCGAGGAATTGAGTAAATCAGTGAATGATACCCTAGGAAAGCAAGGAAAAACAATCAAGCAGATAATGGAAACAGTTCATGATTTGAAAAATGAAATGGAGGCAAAGAAGAAAACACAAACAGAGGGCCGGCTGGACATGGAAAATCTAGGTAAACGAATAGAGACTACAGAAACAAGCATAACCAGCAGAATACAAGAGATAGAAGAAAGAATCTCAGAGTCTGAGGATAACATAGAGAAAATAAACGCACTGATCAAAGAAAACAGCAAGTCCAACAAACTCTCATCACAAAACATTCAGGAAATATGGGACACAATAAAAAGACCAAACCTAAGAATAATTGGAGTAGAAGAAGGAGAAGAAGTGCAGCTCAACGGTCCAGAAAATATACTTAACAAAATTATAGAAGAAAACTTTCCCAACCTGAAGAAGGATGTACCTATGAAGGTTCAAGAGGCATACAGAACCCCAAATAGGCTGGATCAAAAAAAAAACATCCCCTCGCCATATAATAATCAAAACACAAAATATACAGAATAAAGAAAGAATATTAAGAGCCGCAAAGGAAAAAGGCCAACTTACTTATAAAGGTAAACCTATCAGACTTACACCTGACTTCTCTATGGAAACCATGAAAGCCAGAAGGTCCTGGATAGATGTACTGCAAAAACTAAGAGACCATGGATGCAAGCCCAGACTACTATATCCAGCCAAGCTTTCGTTCACCATAAATGGAGAAAACAAAATTTTCCAGGATAAAAACAAATTTAAGCAATACGTAGCCACAAATCCAGCCTTACAGAAAATAATAGAAGGAAAATCACTAACCAAGGAGTCCAACAAAGACCTCAATAACTCAGACATCTAGAGACCCTTCACCAGCGCAACTCAAAGAAGGGAAACACACAAACCCTACTACTTAAAAAGTGACCGGAGTTAACAATCACTGGTCATTAATATCACTTAATGTCAATGGACTCAACTCACCTATAAAAAGGCACAGGCTAAGAGACTGGATACGAAAACAGGATCCAACATTCTGCTGTCTACAAGAAACACACCTCAACCACAAAGACAGGCACCTACTCAGAGTAAAGGGCTGGGAAAAGGCTTATCAAGCAAATGGACCTAAGAAACAAGCAGGTGTGGCCATACTAATTTCTAACAAAGTTGACTTCAAACTTAAATCAATCAAAAGAGATGGAGAGGGACATTTTATACTCATAACAGGAAAAATTCATCAGGAAGAAATCTCAATCCTGAATATCTATGCCCCTAATATAAAAGCACCCACGTATGTAAAAGAAACATTGCTAAAATTCAAGGCAGCCATCAAACCACACACACTAATAGTAGGAGACTTCAACACTCCTCTTTCACCAATGGACAGGTCAATCAGACAGAAACCTAACAGGGAAATTAGAGAATTAATGGAGGTAATGAAGCAAATGGACTTAACAGACATCTATAGAATATTCCACCCAAATAGGAAAGAATATACGTTTTTCTCTGCAGCTCATGGAACCTTCTCGAAAATTAACCACATACTTGGTAACAAAGCTAACTTACACAGCTACAAAAAAATATTACTAACCACCTGTGTCTTATCAGACCACCATGGATTAAAGTTAGAATTCAACAACAATGCTACCCCCAGAAAGCCTACAAACTCATGGAAACTGAACAGTCAACTACTGAACCATACCTGGATTAAGGAGGAAATAAAGAAAGAAATTAAAGTCTTCCTTGAATTCAATGAAAATAAAGAAACAACATACTCGAACTTATGGGACACTATGAAAGCAGTCCTGAGAGGAAAGTTCATAGCACTAAGTGCCCACTTAAAGAAAACAGAGAAAGCACATATTGGAGACTTAACAGCCCACCTGAAAGCTCTAGAAAAAAAAAGAAGCAGACTCACCTAGGAGGAGTAGAAGACTGGAAATAATCAAACTGAGGGCTGAAATCAACAAAATAGAAACACAAAAAACAATCCAAAAAATCAATGAATCAAGAAGCTGGTTCCTGGAAAAAATCAACAAGATTGACAAACCCCTATCCAAACTAATCAAACGGCAGAGAGAAAATTTGCAAATTAATAAGATCAGAAATGAAAAGGGGGACATAACCACAAACACAGAGGAAATTCAGAGAGTCATTAGATCTTACTACAAAAGCTTGTATGCCACTAAACTGGAAAATGTAAAAGAAATGGACACTTTCTTAGATAAATACGATTTACCAAAATTAAATCAGGACCAGGTGAACAAGCTAAACAGACCTGTCAGTCGCGAAGAACTAGAAGCTGTTATCAAAAACCTCCCTACCAAAAAAAGCCCAGGGCCAGATGGTTTCAATGCGGAATTCTACCAGAACTTCCAAGAAGACCTAATACCTATACTCCTCAATGTATTCCACAATATAGAAACAGAAGGGTCATTACCAAATTCCTTTTATGAAGCTACAGTTACTCTGATACCAAAACCACACAAAGACTCAACCAGGAAAGAGAATTACAGGCCGATCTCACTCATGAATATCGACGCAAAAATCCTCAACAAAATACTGGCAAACCGAATCCAAGAACACATTAGAAAAATTATCCATTATGATCAAGTAGGCTTCATTCCTGAGATGCAGGGCTGGTTCAACATACGAAAATCTATCAATGTAATCCATCATATAAATAAACTGAAAGAAAAAAACCATATGATCATTTCATTAGATGCTGAAAAAGCATTTGACAAAATTCAACATCCATTTATGTTAAAAGTCTTGGAGAGATTAGGGATACAAGGGTCATACCTAAATATAATAAAAGCTATATACAGCAAGCCGACAGCTAACATCAAATTAAATGGAGAGAAACTCAAAGCCATCCCGCTTAACTCAGGAACACGACAAGGCTGCCCACTTTCGCCATACCTCTTCAATATAGTGCTGGAAGTTCTAGCAATAGCAATAAGACAGCATAATGGGATCAAGGGGATTCGAATTGGAAATGAAGAAGTTAAACTTTCGTTATTCGCAGATGATATGATAGTGTACATAAGCGACCCCCAAAATTCCACCAAAGAACTTTTACAGCTGATAAACAGCTTTAGTAATGTGGCAGGATACAAGATCAACTCCAAAAAAATCAGTCGCCCTCCTATACTCAAAGGATATGGAAGCAGAGAGGGAAATCAGAGAAGCTTCTCCATTCACGATAGCCACAAACAGCATAAAATATCTTGGGGTAAATCTAACCAAGGAAGTGAAAGATTTATTTGACAAGAACTTTAAGGCATTGAAGAAAGAAATTGAAGAGGATACCAAAAAATGGATGGACATCCCTTGCTCTTGGATTGGGAGGATCAACATAGTAAAAATGGCAATTCTACCAAAGGCAATTTATAGATTCAATGCAATCCCCATCAAGATCCCATCAAAATTCTTCACAGATCTGGAGAGGACAATAATCAACTTTATATGGAAAAACAAAAAACCCAGGATAGCCAAAACAATCCTATACAATAAAGGATCTTCTGGAGGCATTACCATCCCTGACTTCAAACTCTATTACCGAGCTACAGTAATGAAAACAGGGTGGTACTGGCATAAAAACAGAGAAGTCGACCAATGGAATCGTATAGAAGACCCGGACTTTATCCCACAAACCTATGAACACCTCATTTTCGATAAAGGAGCTAAAAGTTTACATTGGAAGAAAGAAAGCATCTTCAACAAATGGTGCTGGCACAACTGGATGTCAACCTGTAGAAGAATGAAAATAGACCCATATCTATCACCGTGCACAAAACTCAAGTCCAAATGGATTAAAGACCTCAATATCAGCCCGAAAACACTGAATCTGATAGAAGAGAAAGTGGGCAATACCCTACAACAGATGGGCACAGGTGATCGCTTCTTAGGTATAACCCCAGAAGCACAGACATTAAGGGCAACATTGAATAAATGGGACCTACTAAAACTGAGAAGCTTCTGTAAAGCAAAGGACACTGTCACTAAGACACAAAGGCAACCTACTGACTGGGAGAAGATCTTCACCAACCCCGCAACAGACAAAGGTCTGATCTCCAAAATATATAGAGAACTCAAGAAACTAGACTTTAAAATGCTAATTAACCCAATTAAAAAATGGGGCGCTGAACTGAACAGAGAATTCTCAACAGAAGAAGTTCAAATGACCAAAAGACACTTAAGGTCATGCTCAACCTCCTTAGCGATCAGGAAAATGCAAATCAAAACAACTTTGAGATATCATCTTACACCTGTAAGATTGGCTAAAGTCAAAAACACCAACGATAGCCTTTGCTGGAGAGGCTGTGGAGGAAGGGGTACCCTCATCCATTGCTGGTGGGAATGCAATCTTGTGCAACCACTGTGGAAGTCAGTGTTTCGGTTTCTCAGGAAATTCGGGATCAACCTACCCCTCGACCCAGCAATACCACTCTTGGGAATTTACCCAAGAGATGCTCTATCACATGTCAAAAGCATTTGTTCAACTATGTTCATAGCAGTATTATTTGTAATAGCCAGAACCTGGAAACAACCTAGATGCCCTTCAATGGAAGAATGGATGAAGAAAGTATGGAATATATACACACTAGAGTACTACTTTGCGGTAAAAAACAATGACTTCTCGAATTTTGCATGCAAATGGATGGAAATAGAAAACACTATCCTGAGTGAGGTATCCCAGGCCCAAAAAGACGAACATGGGATGTACTCACTCATAATTGGTTTCTAGCCATAAATAGGGTTCACGGAGTCTACAATAGGCGAATCTAAAGAAGCTAAGTAAGAAGGTGAACCCAAGGAAAAACATATAGTTATCCTCTTGGATAAGGGAAGTAGACAAAATTGCCGGGGGGAAAAGTGGGATCTTGGGGGTGGGGTGGGATGGGGGTTAGGGGAGATGGGGAGAGAAAAGGTAGAAGGGAAGGAGGGTGGACTTGGGGAAACAAGAGGATCGGGATAAAGGAAGGTTGGATAGGAGAGCACGGAACCACAATTCTTAGTTAAGGGACCCACTTTAGGGTGGGCAGGAGACTTGACCCTAGAGGGGCTCCCAGGTGCCCAAGCTGAGGTCCCCAGTTAGTTTCCTGGGCAGCTGAGGATAGGGAACCTGAAATGACCCTACCCTAGAGCAATACTGACGAATATATTGCATATCAGCCTAGAACTTGCAACTGGCGATGGATGGAGATAGAGACAGAGACCCACACTGGAGCAATGGACTGAGCTCCCAAGGTCCCAATGAGGAGCAGAAGGAGTGAGAACATGAGCAAAGATGTCGGGACCACGAGGAGTGCACCCACCCACTGAGACAGTGGAGATGATCTACTGGGAGCCCACCAAGGCCAGCTGGACTGTTACCAGAAAAAGCATGGGATAAAACTGGACTCTCGGAACATGGCGAACAATGAGGGCTGATGAGACGCCAAGGACAATGGCACGCGGTTTTGATCCTACGCAATGTGCTGGCTTGGTGGGAGCCTAGCCAGTCTGGATGTTCACCTTCCTAGATATGGATGGAGGGGGGAGGACCTAGGACGTACCACAGGGCAGGGAACCCTGACAGCTCTTTGGACTGGAAAGGGAGGGGGAGAGGAGTGGGGGGAAGGGGAGAGGGGTGGGAGGAGGGGGAGAAGAGTGGGAGGAGGGGGAGAAGAGTGGGAGGAGGGGGAGGGAAATGGGAGGCGGGTGGGAGGAGGTGGAAATTTGTTTTTTTTCTTTTCTGTATCCTCCTTTTATCAATAAAAAAATTTAAAAAAAATAAAAAAAATAAAAAATAAAAAAATAAAAAAATAAAAGCATTCTGGATACAAATTTAATTAAATTTCTGTTTGATAATATGTTATGCACAATATCCAGCCCTGTCCAGAAGCCAACACTGTGTGAGAATAGAAAACAACTCACCTGAGAATAAGAGTTGAAGGAACCTCTTCTCTCACACTGAATAGAAATTGTTTGTGGCTGAAAATATCATCTATTCTGTAAAATAGCACGTTTAATCATAAGGAGTAGGTATATGTTTATAAATTGGGAAGCAATCTCAAAAGTGCCTTACATTGGAGATACTACTATTCCTCCACAGTCTTGAGTAGACTGAGCAGTGTCCTAGCCCACATCTCAGACAATACTGTTGAAGTATTACATACACTAGGAACTATTTTGGCATTCCTCACAAGCCAAGGTTGTTTTGGCAGAGAGCTGGAGGTAGTTGTTATCAGTAAGAATCTCAGGCATTCAGCATAGAGTCTTCCATTGTGTTTACTGAATAGAGACAGAGGACAGCTCACTTGGAGAAAACCAAGGGCTCAGGAACAGTGCTATCTGTGGGTTGTGCAAATGGTTCAGCCCACAGATCCTTCAGTGGTGGAGACTGGGACTGTGCAGGATGGGGTGGTACTACCCAATAGATACAAAAGTGGCTCAAGCTGCAGACCCTCAGATGAGGAGCTTGAGCTCATGGAGGCCCAGGAAGGTGATGATGGTACTTGAGAGAAGCGTACACAACTTACTTTGATCACCAATCCTCATGTGTCAAGTGAAGGGGACTACAGATGATAGGAGGTGAACACTATTTGAGAAGCAAGTAAATGATGTGCACTCATATCTTGGGGGTAGCTTGGGGATCTATTTTTGTTACATTTGAGACAGGATCTTCTTTTATATCCCAAGCTGGACTGAAACTCACAATAGAACACAGGCTCTTCTATTTGTCATGATCTCATGAGGAGACCTACTGCCTTGGAACCCCAAGTGGTAAAAGTTACTCCATGAACATTGAAGGTTATTTTTTAAAGCTAGTCTAAAAGTTTTGGAGAAATTAGAAATGTTTAATCAATCTCCAAATTATACTTTAATCCATTAAAACTGAAAACATAGGGCTTTAAAGAATGTTTTGATGGCTGAATTGAGTCAGTCATTTGGACTTTACAAAATTTCATCACATTTATGCCAGTTTAAGTTTTAAGCTACTCTATTTTTAAGTCTTTTTGGATGTGGTTCTGTAAGATACCTTGTCAGTCTGAAGGGAAGATCAGTGGATCCCATGATATACACTTGCTAGTACTGCTTACATAATTCAACATCACACAAAACAGAACAAAGTGAGTTTTGGAAGGAAATGCAGATACAATTTAATTGATTTCAACTGATCCAAATATAGATGTCATCTCATCCAGGCTTGATCTAGCTAATTGTCAGGATTTAAATGAAGACCAAAGCATTACCTGAGGACAAGTTCACATACCATGTTCAAGAAACATAATCCCAAAGTGATTTAGATACAAACAAATTTAGTTATTTCAAGAATCATGTGTGTATAAACAACTTTGAGCTTTGCATAAGACTTCACCCTTAGCAAATGTCTACATTTCATCCTCCTCAGACTACAGTGGACATCACCAAACACTGTCACACAATTTTTGATAAAATATAAGTTAATTATATTCATGTTCATTTCTGACAGGTTTTTTAATAGAAACATAAGAATCTCTTTAATTTCATTTACTTTGATAAAATACTACTATCACAATGTGCCATGGCACTTAAGAAATATGCAGTCTTTAGAAAACATAAACTTCTCTATTAAAATTCACTCTTCTATGTATAATATTAATGCCAGCTCCTCATTCTCCATTATTTTAGAGAAATATTTATATTACAGATATACATGGTGTGCTAAAGACTTAATATGTTGTGTCCCTGTTGTATGTTGATTGTTGTTTGCATTTATCTTCAGTATTAGACCTGAATACATATATAAGAATTAGTAGAAAATTAGTACCTTCCTCTTAGCAATATTTTAAGTTCAAAGTAGGCTGAACTCAATAGAAAAAACTGTCAAAGCTTTTTGTATGAGCAAGCACTGTGAGGGAAAAGCATTTATTGTATGTTAGATGTTATTACTCACAAAAATATATGGCCTGGCTACAAAAATAACTGACATATTTTAAAAATAAAAAAGTCAACTTATTTCATGAATTTAACTTTATATGGTTACCATAAATCTACAATGATTAAAAATATAAGCTATTGTAATGTATTCCTTTATCATACCAATTTGCACGTAAAATATGCTTTTGAAGATATGACATTTCTGTCTTACCTAGGTAAGTCTTAAACTCAATATATTCATCATGTTGGACTTGAACTCATAGTATTCCTTTCTTTAATTTTAAAGCCCAACTACCTAAAATACAGCTAAAAATAGAACATAATAACCAACTAACTCACACTGCAACCTTGTTCATCCGTAATATTTTTAAGAATGCTCTGGACACTTCCCTGTTGCGGAGACTGTAAATGAGGGGATTCAACATAGGAGTAAGGATGGTATAGAAAGCTGACACCATTTTGTCCTGATTGGGAGAACGACCAGAAGAGGGTCTCATGTAAATGAACATGGCTGCCCCATAGTACATTCCCACCACCACAAGGTGAGAGGAACAGGTTGCAAAAGCCTTGTGGCGACTCTCAGCAGAGGACATTCGAATGACAGCCAAAATCACACGAGTGTAGGAAGCAATAATGATTGATACAGGGAAAATGAGCATAATTACACAGCAAAAAAATATCATCATTTCATATATTGAGGTATCACTGCATGAAAGAGTGAGCAGGGCTGGAACCTCACAGAAAAAGTGAGGTATTTCTCTGGCACCACAATATGAGAAAGACAATGCTGCTGCAACTTCTATTATGCCATCAAGGGAACCAAGAATCCATGAGGAGGCAGCCATGAGACCACAGATTTTATGACTCATGAGAATAGGATACCGTAATGGGTGGCAAATAGCCGCATAACGATCATAGGCCATTAATGCCAACAGAAAACACTCGGCTCCAAGTAGAGATACATAGAAGAATATCTGGCATCCGCAGTTAGCCGTGGAGATGGACTTGTTCCCAGAGAGGAAGTTGAAGGCCATCTGGGGCACTGTAGTACAGATAAGCATGAGATCCATGAGAGAAAGTTGGCTAAGAAGGATGTACATTGGCGTGTGAAGTTGAACATCCAAGTAGATGAGAAGCACCATGACAGAATTACCCAAGATGGCCATGAAGAAGATACCCAGTGTGAGTGAAAAGAAAAAAGTATGAAGAGGGCTATGATCAAAAATTCCCAGCAGGATGAAGTCATAGCTGAAGGTCGAGTTGTTCCATTGCATCATGAGTATGTTCACTGTAGAGACAGAATAAACAATAAAGGTCACAATGTGTCATTGAAAGGTTCCATTATTTCCATCAAATATATATATATATATATATATATATATATATATATATATATATATATATATATATGAAAAATTGTGTCTTTGGGAATAAGCTATTTTACTTCATGATGGCAGTGATTAAAACTTACTTTTGAGTTCTCTTTTGCACTCTCTTTCTCTCTCTCATGCACACCGACATGCACACACACATGCAAATGCACGCAGGAGAGTGCAAAGTTTGATTCTGTATTCAAAATTGACTTTCTACTCTTGTTTTTCTTGCCTTATCCCCTAAAGTGTTAGGATTACAGATGTACATGCACCACCATACCTGGCTTCATAGGAATTTTAAACTCAAATTTATTAGTAAGCAGATCTAGAAGATTCCATAAAAGCAGATATCAAAAGTCATGCTATGCAAGCCAAATGCAAGTTTGAGGAAGAATTCAATGTGCATGAATCTTTTCAGTCACCTCTTAATAATTATGAACACTATAGCTACTTTTGTTTTCAAAGCTTTTTTGTTATTCAAAAATTTAATTACATTTTTCCTTTTAATTTTTTAAATAAGCTTTTGATTATATTTTTGTATACAGTTATTTTCTTGTACATATGTCTGTATGCCACATGTATTTAATGTCCTTGGAGGCTAGAAAAGAAATCCAAATACACTGGGACCTGAATTATAAATAGTTGTGAACTTCTATGAGGGTTTGGGGAATTGAACTTGAGTCCTCTAGAAGAGTGACGAATACTCATAAGCACTAAGTCATGTCTTCAGCCCCTGTATTATTTTTTAATATTTCACTTATCTCTATTTTCATACAATGTATTTTGAGCACAATCTATCCTTCACCTACACCTGTAACCACCTTTCGCAGTCTCAATTTCTTTTCATATGCACTTTGAGTTTTCTTTTTTTTTTTCATGTATTGAGTCCAGTTTGTTTTGCCCAAATTATCTTAGGAATGAGGCTTGCTCTGCGCATGTAGTAGACATATCATGTGTCACATTATTGAACAAAACTGATTGTTCAGGTATTGGTGAGATTTTCTATATACATTCTTATCCTGCACTGAAGGTTTTGTATGTTTTGACTTTCTACAAGTCTTGTGTAAACAGTTATAACTACTGTGAGTTTATATTGTATCTACTGTGTTATTTCTAAATATGTAATTTCCTAAATATTATTTGCTGACTTCTATTCTTGAAATCTTTCTACCTTCTGTTCTATGAAACTCAGGGACACAGATGCTATATGTACATTCCATTTATGGTTAAACTATCAACTATCTCTTATTCTGTGTGTTTTATCTAGTTGAAGTCTCTGTGTTAATTGCAATTAACTGGAAGAAGACTCTTCTCTGATGAGGATTGTGATATAGCCCAATGCATGAATACTGCAAGAAGTCATTAGGAATCATTTTATTAGTGTGCTCATTTAGGGCAAAGGTAGTACTGAATTCTCTCATGGAGCCTAAAACCTACCAGGCAAGGTTAAAAGAAATTCTTTGAATTGAATAAAAATGAAAATTCATCATAGTAAATATGTGAAATATAATAATATATTACAAATAAAAAAGTTTATAGGACTAAGTGACTACATTTAAAAAGGTTTGGAGATATTTTATAGTAATAATGTAGTACTTTAAGGTCTTGCTAAAACAATAATAAAAACATCCAAAAAGAGTAGATGGGAATTGACCATTAAGTCCAAAAAAATTAATGAAATAAAATATAGGAAATAATACAAAGAACTACTGAATCAAAATATTGATGCTTTAAAAATATTAACAAGATTAACAAAACTCTAGGCAAGTTAATTAAAATAAATAGAAAGAAAACTCAATAAAATCAGAAAATGAAATGAAAACATTATAACACATATTAAATAAATTCAGAGAATCATAAATGTATAACAAAAATCTATATACAGTGCAGTTATGAAATAGAGCCCATAAATTCCTGATCCAGGACTGACCTGAATTGTCCCTCCCTGCAGACTAGCTTTATGGTAGTATAAGGGAATATGCAAGCTTCCAATGGAGGGCAGCAATCAACAGTCAAACCCAAATATTATGCCTATGAAACACTTCAATGACTAGCATGGACATTAATAATACTGGTCTTATACTGGCACAAATACCTTGCCAATAACCAACAGCTCTCAACTTGGGTTTAAGACCTGTTCCATAAGAATGGAACAATGTCTAGTACTTGAAACTTACCTAACTACTCAGTTCTAGGGAAGTCATGATTATTGAAGAAGAATCTATAACCACTAATTTACTTAGCCAGTATAATTTTTAACAAAATTCTATAAATATTTTTTTCTTATATCCCCCAAAAAATTATACTGCTCACTCCCCATTAAGAAAATTACATTTTGCAACAGATGGGGTCACTACTGAAAACCACAGTCAATCAAAATGTGTAGGTTTAGAGCCAAGTTCCAAGGAATACATCTACAAAACTCTCCTGAACCTAAGGCTCAGGAAACATTACAAAAGAGCATGCAGAAAGGTAGTAAGAGCCAGAGAATTATGGAATTTCCTATGAGACTGTGTCTCCCACAAAAATCCAAAGCTATACACGTGAACTATCATCAGCATGATGCCAAATGTCATCTGAAGAAGGGCAACCCCAATGGATGTGCCAAATTTGGCAGGATAAGCCCACAGAGCCTCATCCTGCACAATACTCTATAGGAAACCAGGGAAAACTGGGAGCAGGGTAAGTAAGTGGTCTTCCCCAGAGAAGAGCACACCAATTTGTCCAGTGACAACCAGCCAAGCCTGACAACATACATACAAATAATATTATACAGACAAAACAGCTTATAATTCGACTTATATATTGTAAATGTGTGTGTAGTACAATGCAATTATAATTAGCAGAAAAGCACGAATTTAAAGGAGAGTGAAAATAGGTATATGGAAACATTTGGGAGGAGAAAGGGAAAAGAGAAATATAATTCTACTGTAATCTCAAAAATAAAAATATCTATACAATGCTACACTGACAAATTTAAAAGAAATTAATTTCTAGCTAGATATGAATTACCAAAATCAAGCCAAGGTGATACAAATCATTTAAATAGATCTCTAAAAAAACAAAGAAAAAGAAATAATAATTAAATGAAAATAAGCTTGATATCAAGTGATTATTTTGCAGATTTCTACCATACCAGCAATGAAAGACAAAGAACAAGTCTTCTCTAATTATTACACAAAACAGACAAAGAAGGAACATTTTCATATGTGTTTTATGAAGTCTGCATTATCCCAATTCAAAACCAAAGATTCAAGAAAAATATTTATCTATCAGATGATCTCTGTAATAAACACAGACACAAAATTTTCCAGTAAAATAATTATAAACTAAAATCATAAATACACCAAAAAGACTACCCACTGTAATTAATTTGGCTTTGTCCCAAAGATGCAGAGTTTATTCATCATATGCAAACCAATGACTATAATCACCATAAAAATAGACTGAGGAAAAGAAACCACAAGATTATTTCATTAGCTACAGAAAGAGGCTTTGACAAAATCCAACATTCCTTCATGATAAAGCTCTAGAGAACCTGAGAAGACAGAGGCATATATTCACGTATTAAACAAAGCCTCAACACTTTCCCTAACTCTCTTGACTGGCACCTTGATAATTTTGAGTTAAAAAGTTGTTTTACAATTATAGAACTTAGTTTTTATATATCAGAACAAATATACAAACTTTATAGTGTTCTGAGGAAAAAAGTTCAACCTATATATTTCTCTGTGTCCCATATTCTTCAAAGGGGGCAAGTATAACATAATACTTTTGTTGTACAATTTCACTCACGACTTACTCCTAAACTGCTCCCTCAATGTCTCATTTATTTTTATTGTTCCATCACAGAAAGTTAAAGCCAACAACACTTTGTTGTAATTAAAGAAAATATCACTGAACTCTATCTAGGCTACCCAGACCAAATCCATGGAAGCAGTGTGTTAGTAAAAACCAGTTATGTAACACTGTGAAAAATGAATTTAGATCTAGAAGAGTAGTGTAATGATGGTATATTTCCCCCAACATGTATAAGAACATAAATTAGATTGTCAATACAGAAGGTTAGGATAAAGCTCAAGAGTAAAACTGGAAGAGAAGATGTAAAAAAGGGCAAGGAACAGTGTTTAGTTAAAAAAGAATAGAATATTAGTATAGATGTTAGAGATATCCATTTAAATACAACATATTATTGCATTATACATTTTATGATAATTTAAATAATATCATAAAATCTTATAATACTCCTCCATCTTTTTTAAATCTGATCTTTATTTTTGATTGTGTAAATGTTTAAGTGGGTAGATGTCATACATGAGGAAGTATTTAAGGAATGCAGAAGATGCTGATAGGTCCACTGGAGATGGAGTTAGAGGCACTTGGGAGCTGCTCATCATGGATACTGGGGCTGAATTTGGGATCAGTAGTCCATTTTATCTACTGAGCCATCTTTTAAGTGTTTCCAACTTTTGAATAACTAATGGATAAATAACTATTATAAAATTATTTTAAGGAATGGGATATTTGATATGTGCTGGAAAGAGGAGAGGAAAAGCATAAAGGGAAGTAAAGGCAATGAGTAAAAACGTCAAATAAATAGAATATGGAAAGATAGTGAATATCAAAAGAAAAGAAATCTTGGACTTATAAAGAAACTGAAAGATTGGAGCACAGAAAAGACAAAAAATGAGAAAAAAGGGCAAATAAGGTAAAAATAAAAAAGATAGTGAAATTTGGTTGGAATAAATAAATATAAGCATCTACCCTCAATGTTTTATGCTATGTAATGTTATTAAAATTATGTAAAATGCCTCAAAATTAATATAGAAACAATGCACTACTATATATATACATATATGTATGTGTATATATATATATATATATATATATATATATATATATATATATACACCTGTCATTGCCTAAACTTAAAATTACTAACAAATATGAGACTACAGAGAGAAACTTCAAATCATACCTCGCAAAAAGGATTGCTCATTTCTTCTAGGAGTGCCTGTGAGTACTGCTGTGGGAAATGTTCACATCTGAAACCCCTGAATTTATGTATAAAATTAATATGTTTTTTAATCCAACCAATATATTTTTCTCATGTTTTTGCAAAGATCCAATAGATTGTATTTTGTATTACTACTGTCCTAAGAAAGCAGCTGATATCCAAATTGTTCATGATTTCTACAGATTCAAATTTCACCTGACATTGACTGGAAAGTACTGTAGAAATTTTGCAACAATCCAGTTAATTCCTTTGAGATATATTTTCCATGAGAACCTTGTGAATGCCTACTTACAGATCTGGGATACAAGAACATTAACTAAGGCATCTCCATCTTTTTCTTTTCAATGAAGTTTCATTATTTCACAGTACTTTACTTCTATAATTTGTGTCACCTTCCAGTTACAATTTATACACTTAAATGTACACATATACAATCATAAATACACAGATTTATACAACTGAAAACACATGTACATTATCTACACATATTTCTGTATTCTTCTTGATTGTGTAGAAATCAAATTCTTCAATATACTGAGTTCAGAGATAATATGTGGCCTTGTTCTTTGTTCTTTAAAAATAACGTGTAAGAAACCTTGATTTCAAACAAAAAGGTATTTTATGTTTACTCTGCTATCAACTCTTGTGTTAAAAACCAAACCACATACCTCTGAGAATTTTCTGTCATCTTGGTGTAGGAAGCACAGAAGTTCTTACATGCACAGATATGTACTGGGGGAACCAGGAATGCAAAACACGTAGGATTTTTTTCTTCAAGGGGGGAGATATATATTATGTTTTCTACCCAGGAGGCTGTGAAAAGACATGTTCTAATGGCCTTGTGACCTTTATAGTTTCTACGTAGCCAGAGATCACACAGAATCATCCCTGAGACCCTTGTCTTGAGCTTTTTTTTTTCAGTTAATTGATAGAACCAATCTTTGTGGAAGATGTCTGATGTACTTTACAAAGAATTTCCATGTATTTAAGTCTTCAGCTTTGTTGTGCATGTTGGGTTGAGCTAATTAACACCAAGAATTTTTTCACAAAATTGTGTTGTATTTAAATATACCATTAAAAAACCTCTCAGAGTTTGAACTAACACTGGCTGAGAGACTTGTTAAATCAAACTGCCTTCTTGTCTCCCTCAGATCATCATTTTTCAGGCTATGCTGTTTACAGACGCCCTGAAGATTTTATAGCCATGTCAGGTTTCTCTACAAGGCCATAAAAGGTTCTCTTAAAACTCACTCATCAAAGTACATGACTTCATTGTCACTTTTAATCTTACCATCATTTAAATTCAAGTAACTTTGTAATATGCTCATTTTACCAGCTCAATTTTACTAATATTTTTAATAATATACTGTTTTCTTAAGAAATTGTTTGTTCTTGATTGATAACCTACATGCTTTCTCACTTTTGTGATATTATTCAAAGAAGGACATTTTATGTATTGGTGAAAGTCATAAATCGGCAGCCGGACTGCAAGAATGAGGAAGTTCATCAGATCTACTGGAAGGCCTTACCGTGACTTAAATCACACTTCAGACAGCTGTAAGCAAAACATAACATTCATTTAACATCTTCATAATTGATTTTCAAATCTTAAAGTCTTAAGAAATATAAGAAATATTATTATAGTTTTACAAAGAGTATAAAGTGAAATGCAAAAGAATATGAAGGCAGATCATCATGAAGAGTATCCCAGCATTTGAAGGAGTTTAACATAAAATAATATCTATCACATGAGTAATAAGTAATGTGTGGGTCTCTCCATGACAGAAGGACTCCCTAACATCATGGAAGTTGGAAAATACCTTTCCCCAAGTCTTACCTTCTATTTGTCCTCAACAAGAATTGTTCTTCACAAGGTAACTGAACACATTTAACCTTCTACAGCAATACCCAATCAACATTTTACCAAGTCATCTGTGATTTGTTTTTAGTTTCTCCAGGGAATTCAATGCCTTGCTTCAATTATGACACTATATGTTTCCAGCTACTTTTCTTTCTCAGTCTTCGAATAATTTAGACTTAAAGTAGAAAAACTTTTGCTTTATTTAGAAAACAGAGAAGGTTACTTTATTTTATTATTGAAAATGTACCATTTTTATTTTGTCTCTGTCATTTACATATTTGATTATTCTGACTTTATATGTCATATTTTCAAACTCTCTATTAAGTCCATAAAAATAAGTGAAAAGCTGCAATTTGCAATTTAAGTTCTCATTTTAATTAGGTTAAAGCATAGAGTGTTTCGTCTTATTTACCTGCGAATAGAGCATTATTCAATCTCATCAAATACTTTCAAACTACTAAGTAACGTCACTGTGATATCAGTAGGCTGACTTTCCATACATTAGTAGGCTTTTAATATTTCTGTTTGATGACTAAATATTTTCTACTCCAGATAACACAATTTGTTTCCATTTTTGTTTATTTTTGAGATGTCTCTATTCCCTTTATTCCCTCTATTCTTCTCATATGTCCCTTTCCATTAAATTTTATGGCCCCTTTTCTCATCGATTGTTATTATACAGCATTATTTTGGCTATTCTAGATTTTTGCTTTTCCATATGAAGCTAAGTATTGCTCTTTCAAGGTCTGTGAAGAATTGTGTTGAAATTTTGATGGGGATTTCATTGAATCTATAGATTGCTTTTGGTAGGATTTCCATTCTTTATGTCAATCCTACCTATTCAAGAGCATGAGAGATCTTTCCTTTTTGTAATACCATCTTTCTTCAGAAACTTAAAGTTCTTGTCAAATAAGTCTTTCACTTGTTTGATTAGTGTTACCAAAAATATTTTATGTTATCTGTGGCTATTGTGAATGGTCATATTTCTCTGATTTCTTTCTCAGCTTCTTTATCATTTGCATATAGGAGGGCTACTGACTTTTTTGAGTTGGTCTTGTATCCTTTCACATTACTGAAGGTGTTTATCAACTGAGTTCCCTGGTAGAATTCTTGGGTTCACTTATGTATCCTATCATATCATCTGTGGATAGCAAAAGTTTGACTTCTTTCCAATCTGAATTCCCTAGATCTCCTTGTGTTGTCTTATTGCACTATCTAGAACTTCAAAAACTATGTTGAATAGATATTGAGAGAGTGGACAGCCTTATCTTGTTCTGGATTTTAGTGGAATAACTTTGAATTGCTCTCCATTTAATTTCATGTTGGCTGTCAGCTTGCTGTATATTGCTCTTATGTTTAGATATGCTCCTTGTATTCCTAATCTTTCCAAGACCTTTATCATGAAGCGGTGTTGGATTTTGTCAGTGCTTTTTCAACACCTAATGAGATGATCATATGTTTTTTCTTTTAGTTTATTTAAATAGTAGATTGCATTGATAGATTTTCTTTTTGTGTGTGTGTGTGTGTGTGTGGTTTTTCGAGACAGGGTTTCTTTGTGGTTTTGGAGCCTGTCCTGGAACTAGCTCTTGTAGACCAGGCTGGTCTCAAACTCACAGAGATCCGCCTGCCTCTGCCTCCCGAGTGCTGGAATTAAAGGCGTGTGCCACCACTGCCCGGCTGATAGATTTTCATATGTTGAACCATCTCTGCATCTCTGGAATGAAGCCAACTTGATCATGTTGGATATTTTTTTCATGTGTTCTTGGATTCAATTTGCAAGTATTTTATTGAGTATTTTTACATTATTATTCATGTGGCAGATTGGTCTGTAATTCTTTTTCTTGATTGACTCTTTATGTTGTTTTGGTATCAGGGTAACTTTAGTTTCATACGAAAAGTTTGGCAATTTTCTTTCTGATTCTATTATGTGAACCCATTTGAGGAGTATAGCTATTAGCTCTTTGAAGTTCTGCTAGAATTCAGCACTGAAATCATAAGACCCTGGGCTTTTCTTGATTGGGAGGCTTTTGATGACAACTTCTATTTTCTTGTGGTCACCTGGTCTTGATTTAATTTTGGTATTTTTTATCTATCCTGAAAATTGTCCATTTCTTTTAGATTTTTATAATTTTGTGTAATACAGGTTTTTGTAATATTTTCTAATGATTTTCTGGATTTCCTCAGTGTCTTTTGTTGTGCCCCCCTTTTCATTTCTGACTTTTAATTTGGATGGTCTCTCACTATCCTTTAATTAGTTTGTATAGGGTTTGTCTATCTTGTTGATTTTCTCAAAGAACCAACTCTTTGTCTCATTAATTCTTTGTGTTGTATTCTTTGTTTCTGTTTGATTTATTTTGATCCTCAATTTAATTATTTCCTGATCTCTACTCCTCCTGCATGAATCTGCTTCTTTTGTTCTAGAGCTACCAGAGATGCTGTTTAGTAATTAGTGTGATATTTCTCCACTTTTTTTATGTAGGCACCTAGAGCTACGAACTTTCCTCTTAGCATTGCATTCATAGTGTCTTATATGTTTGGGTGTTGTGCCTTCATTTTCATTGAATTTTAGGATGTCTTTAATTTCATTTTTTATTTCTTTCTTGACCAAGGGATGAATTAATTGAGCACTGTTCTATTTCCATGAGTTTGTAAGTTTTTTGCAATTAGTGTTGTTGTTGAATTCTAACTTTAAACCATGGTGATCCAATAAGATACAGGAGTTTATTCCACTTTTTTGTATCTGTTGAGGTTTGTTTTGTTACTAAGAATGTGGTCAATTTTAGAGAAGGTTCTATGACATGCTGAGAAGAAGATATATTCTTTTGTGTTTGTGTGGAATGTTCTTCTGTTAGTTCTCATATTTCACTGTTAAATTTCAGTCTGGTTGACCTGTCCTTTGGGGAGAGTTTGATGTTGAAGTCTCCTGCTATTAGTGTGAGGGGTTTTATGTACGATTTAAGCTTTCGTAATGTTTATTTTATATATGCAGGTACTCTTGTATTTGAGGCATAAATCTTCAGGATTGACACATCATCTTGACAGAGTTTTCCTGTGATGAGTATTAAGGGTCCTTCTTTATCTCTTCTGATTTATTTTAGATTTATGTCTATTTTCCAAGATTTTAGGATAGCTATATTTGCTTGTTCTTTACGTAAGTTTGATTAGAGAATCTTTTACTCTTTTATGTCTGTTTTGAGTTTGAGGTGTGTTTCTTGTATGCAGCAGAAGGATGAATCATGCTTTCCTTTCCATTGTCTTAGCCTGTGTCTTTTTATAGATGAATTTAGTCCATTGATATTGAAAGATATTAATGACAGGTGATTGTTAATTTCTGTTATTTTTGGTGGTAGTGTTTGTATGTTTCCTTTCTTTGGAGTGTCCTAATGTGAAGTTATCTGTTGCGTGTGTTTTTGGGTGCTGTTAGCTTCGTTGGGTTGAAGTATTCCTACCAGTACTTTCTGTAAGACTGCATTTGTGAATAAGTATTGTTTAAATTTGTGTTTATCATGGAATATCTTGTTTTCTCAATCAATAGTGATTGAAAGCTTTGTTGGGTATAGTAGTCTGGGCTTGTAGCTCTGGTCTCTTAATGTCTGCAGCAATCTGTCCAGGAATTTCTGTCTTTAGTGATTTCCATTGAGAAGTTGGGTATAAATCTTATAGGTCTGACTTTATTTTTTTAACTCACCACACTGTTGCCTAGAGGTAGAGGAAGGCAAATAGCTTGTGTGGAGGGGATGCCTTATATTTCAGTGCCCGTTTGGGCTGTATATGCTGGTATATCATGAATAATAAAAACCTAGAGACAGATACTGGTGTTGAACTTGAAGATCAAAAAAGCAAAACAACTAACCACCAGAAAGAACTTTTACGTTACAAAATCTTTAGACTGAAAGGATGAAATCATGTCTCTATTAGTCCTTAGATTGCTTACTCCAGTAAGTTCATGTTTCTTCCCCTTTATATTCCTTTTCCCACCTCCCTAGTGCTGGGATTAAAAATATGTTTTTCCAAGTGCTGGGATCACCTTCATGTATATGGAGTGGTTCCTATTTCTGATTGTATCTTGTAACTGTATAAGTAATAAAGTCAATTCTGTATCATCTGGCATAAATTCAGCAGTTTTAATATGTAAAATAACTTTCTGCATAGTGTAAATAGGCAACAATGATGAGAGATTCTTTATAATCCCTTATTACCATGAGAATAGCTTATAATTCTGACTTTTGGACAGAATTGTAAGAGCTTTGATCCTCTTTGCTTAAGGTTTCTGATATGTAACTTGCCTTTCCTAATTTATTTGCATCAGTATAGATTATAGGAGCTCCAGTTATTGGTGTGCCCCATACAATGTGAAGAAGTATCCAGTTAACTCTTTTTATAAATTGAACTCTCTTGCTTTGGGGATAGTTGTTGCTAATCTCTCCCAAAAATTACTACAAGTTCTTTGCCAGGGTTCACTTTCTTCCCATAATTTGTCAATTTCTTCATTACTAAAAAGTTCTATAATTGCTGATGGGACTATTCCTGCCAATTGACAGTTTCAGTTTTCCTTTCAGAATTAACTCAGAGACCTTTTCCACATACTTTTTTTTTCTCAGTTTATGTGGTAAAAAGATCAATTTTGTAATTTTTTATTGAAAATTTCCACCTGCTCCCCTCCTCCTATTTCCCTCCCCTCCCTCCTCCTCCTCCCTCTCCAGTCCAAGGAGTAGTCAGGGTTCCCTACCCTATGCTAAGTCCAAGGTCCTCCCTGCTCCCCCCAGGTCCAGGAAGGTGAGCATCCAAACAGACTAGGCTCCCCCAAAGTCCATCCATGCAGTAGAATCAAAATCCAGCGCTATTGTTCTTGGCTTCTCTGTCAGCCTCCACAGTCAGCCATATTCAGAGAATCTGGTTTGATCACATGCTCCATCAGTTCCAGTCCAACTGGCATTGGTGATCTCCCATTAGATCAGTCCCACAGTCTCAGTGGGTGGACGCACCCCTCGCGGTCATGAACAAAAAAGATCAATTTTTAAATGTTTTTTTATTCATTTATTTATTTTTAACATACCAATCCCAGTTCCCTCCCTCCTCTACCTCTGCTTCTCCTCCTTCACCCTACCCAACCCTCATCTATTTCTCAAAGATGCTAAGTCCTCCCCTGGGAAGTCAACTAAGTCTATCCCATCAATTCTTAGAGGCAGGCCCATGCCCCCATACATTGTATGAGCAAGGTATCTCCCCATTAAGAAAGGGTTCCAAAAAGTCATTTCATGCATTAGAGTAAGAGCCTGGTTCCACTGCCAGTGACTACATATTCTACTCAAGCCACACTGCTGTCACCTATATTCAGGAGGCCTAGTTCATTCTTATTCAGATTCCCTAGTTGTCCTTCCAGTGATTTTCCATTAGTTCAGGCCAGCTGTGGGTTTTCCCATCATGGTCTTGACCCCCTTTGGTCGTATTATTGCTCATCCCTCTCTTTTTCTGGAACTCATCACAGAGATTAGTTGTGGATCTCTGCATCTTACATCTGTTTCTGGAAGAGGGTTGCAGCTTCTCTGGGGTGGTGGAATGTAAGCTGGTTATCCTTTGCTTTATGTCTCACATTCACTTGTGAGTACACACTATATTTGTCTTTCTGGTTCTGGATTTCCTAACTCAGGATGGTTTTTTTCCTAGTTATACCAGTTTGCCTGCAAATTTAAAGATAGCATTGTTTTTACCACCAAATAATACTCAGAGATACCATCTCACACTGATAAAAATCGGTAAGATAAAAACACTAATAACAGTCTATGATGGAGTAGATGTGGAGTAATTTGAACTCGTCTCTGTTGTTGGTGTGAGTACAAACTTGTTCAGTCCCTGTGGAAATCAATTTGGTGAATTTTCAGAAAATTGGTAACCAATATACTTCAAGACCCAGCAATACCACTTTTGGACATACACCCAAAAGAGGCACAATCAAACCACAAGAACATTTGCTCAATTATGATCATAATACCATTATTTGTAAAAGGCAGAACCTGGAAACAACCTAAATGTCCCTTAATCAAGGAATGGATAAAAAGATACATTCTAAGATAATATCTTCCCTGCACATTAAAATTCCTGTAGGGGGATGTGTAGAGGGTAGTATGACCAGAAAGCAGTTAAAACTCAAATCCACACAATCCTCATTTTGCTTTTTCAATTCTCTTTAATTGAAGCCAAGTCTCTCAGCATCAGCTGATAATTCCTTCAAACTGTTTAAGTCTTTGTCACCATGTAAGGTTTTTTTTTTTAAAAAAATTAATCAATTCATTAGGTTTTATCCCAAAAATGAACTTTAAATGGGAAATGTCTCCCTTGGAAGTCTTTAAAAGTCTTCAGTCACTTTCTCCTAATTTGTACCTTTTGGGGTCTAATTTTTTAAACATATTTTATAGCCTTAGTAACTAATAGAATTGTCTCTTGGTTCTTTTTCAGGAGCAATTTGTGATCCCCAACAAGGCAAAGTTTTATTTATTTCTTCAAACATTCTAAAATATCTACATTTGAATCTGATAGCAAAATATCATCTATGTAATTGCAAGCTACAGATTAGAAAATTGTTTAAGTATCATTTCCAATGGTTGCCTTACAATATTGGCACAGGGTGAAGCTATTTGGCATTCCCAATGGGAGAATCTTCAATTGATATCTCTTAGCAAGCTGAGAACTATTATAGGTAGGCACTGTGAAGACAAAGGTATAGGAAAGAAACAGTCTTTTAAATAAATAGCTATAAGAGGCCACTATTTAGGCAATAGAGAAGGCAAAGGAATGCCAAACTGGTGAAACCTCATTGGCTGAATCATCTTATTAACAGCTCTTGGATCTGTTACCATTCTTCATTTCCACATTTTTTTAACAGCAAATACAGGAGAATTCCAAAGGCTGATTGATTATTCAATAGGATTAGTATTTAGTTGCTTCTGTACCAGCTATTCTAAAGCCTGAAATTTCTCTGTTGTTTAAGGCCATTGCTTAACATATATAGGTTTGTCTGTCAACCATTTTAAAGGCAAGGCTATTGGTGCCTTTCAAAAGTCAGCAGCTGTTTTTCCCTGTTCTTGTACAATCTGAATAGTCAGTGACTCTTCTTTATAATTTCATATAATATTATTCCCAGAAACATAAATTAATTTATGGTTTGGTTGTAAGATTGAGGGAATGTTAATGTGAGTATTCCATTGCTATAACAAATCATGTCCCCACAAATTTGTTGCTATGTTAGCCACATATGATTCTAATATTTCACTCTGTCCTTCTGACCCCACACACTCAACCCATCTCATGCTCTGAATTATCTGAGATCAAATTCTGATCTATAATAAATGAATATTTATATACTGAAGAGGCCAATTTGGATGGCAAGATTCTGATAAAATTCTTGTTACAGCCACACCTGTGTCTACTGCACCTTCAGTGACAATGTGTTTTATTTGCATTTTTGATTTTGGCCTTTATTTATAGAAGTGTCTGGGACCAGTATTGACAAAAATACTACTTGCCAGAGTAGGGGCATAGCAGTTTAGAAATATAAGTAAGTAAAGAATGCAAAGACACGGGGAAAGTAATAAAGCAGAAATCATAGAATAGTACCAAGAAGACATTCCAAGAACTACTGAAATTATCCATGTTTAATTTTCCATACACTTTTATACCCCAATACAAAAGGGGGAAGAAGGAAACAAAAGACTTCTTTAATGTGATACAAAGGACAACTCGAACAATTAATTGCTTTAACAATCTGAGGCATCAAATCATTAGAATTTTGTTGTTTAGGCAGTGAAGCCACACTAGACCAAGTATTTTGAAGGCAACCATTCTCCAGCTGACCTTATATAATAAAAGAAGGAGCAGATGTATGCTTGCATATTCTGACTTTGTGTCAGGATGGAATGAATTTACCTGTATGAGCCATCTTACTGTCAAAAGAACCAAGTAATCACATCCTGAGTGTGGACGTGTAGCTACACTTGTCAACTATTTTGAGCAGCCTCCAAACTCTCAGACCATCAGACAAGATGAAAATACTCACAATTCGGGGCCTCTACAATTCCTCCCTTTTAATTAATTTTAATAAAGTCTGTGCTTCTGCAACTACAAAGATGATAACATCTGCCTTGGGTGAGCACTTTGCCATTTCCCAGACTTATCCATCTTTGGTACATGCATTTCAATAATACATGCCCATGTCTTAGGTGCCTGGGAGGAAAAGGGCTCAAACCCTGCTTTGACTGTCAATCTCTGTAATCAAAGGATTAAGGGGAAAAAGTAACTCTGGGTTTGGTGTCTCTGAACCAAGCTTCTGTCAAGACAGTTCATCTGAAATTAGCTAAGGCTTTGTGAATATACATACTACTATGGCTATATTCTCTCCTAATTAAAGGAGAGGAGGATCACTATAGATGGGAATACCCCTTTCAATTTTTCAACTATGTCAAATTCAAAAACACATAGGAAATGTCCAACTTTTCTTAACATCTTATTGTGAACTAAAGCAGTTATAAACATTACCAGGTCAATACCATAATTTTAAAGTGGAAATTAACAATAAACACAAAATTTTCAAGGTATGTGTGGTATGTGTGTGTATGTCTGTCTGTGTGGGCTTCTGTTTGTGTTCTCCATGACATTTGTGTTTCAGTAATTACAGTTTCTTTTTTTTCTGTAGTCTTTTAGCTTTGTTTATTTCTGTCTTTAACCTAAAGTATTGGTTTTATTATTGAATGTAAGGCTAATTTGGTAAACAAATATTCTTTAAGCCTGTATATATTGTAGAAAAAATTTCTTTCTCCTTTAACTATGACTGATAGATTTTTTTTGGATCTTGTAGTCTGGTTTGGCATCTGTTGTCTTTTAGAAGTGGGAGTACATTTCTCAAGATTCTTACAGATTTTAATTTTTTTCTCTTAAGAAGTCATCCGCTACTCTAGTGAGCTTTTCTTTATGTATGGGTTTTCTTTTGTATCTTCAATACTTTCCCTTTGTATGGTATAGTGTTTTAACTCCAATATACCAAGGAGAATTTCTTTTTTGGACTAGTTAGGTATACTGTGAGCTTCTTAAATCCATATGTACTTAAAGGGATTCTATAAAGTTGGAAGCATTTCAGGGTAAAATCCTGGTGCAAGGGTATCTCCCAGAAACCCATAAGTACTCTCTACCTCCACCCCCCCCAACAATCTTGATATCAATAGGAGGCATGACCCTTTTTTGAATAAAAACAAAGGAGAAGTGAATTGGGAAGAAGAAGGAGAGGAAACAGAATGGGAGGAGAAGAGGGATAGGGAACTGCAGTTGGAATGTAAAATAAATAAATATAATTAACTGAAAGGGGATACATAAAAATCTCTTTAATTACAATTACTTTTATAATAATACCATTGCAATGTGCAATAACATTGAAGAAAATGCAGACTTTAGAAAACATAGAGATCGCTATTAAAATTCACTCTCCTGTGTATAAAATTAATGCCTGCACAAGATAAAAAATGAAACAACTCCTCATTCTCCAATATTCTGCAGAAAAAAAACGTTTATTGTGCTTAAGACTTGATCAACTGTAATATATCTTCTTTGTCTGTTGACTGTTGTTTGCATTTATTTCTATTATTAGAAATGTATATACATACATTATATATAGTAATTATATATTCAAAAGTTCTGTATGAACAAGCACTATGAGAGAAAATGCCTCTTGTTTATTAAATGTTATTATTGACAATAATACATTAAAATGACTACAAAAATAAAGACACATTTAGAAAACAAGAATACCAACTTTTATCACAGCTTTAATTTTATGTGGTTGCTATAAATCTACAATGAGAAAAATATTACCTATTAAAGTATACTCTTTCATCATATGTATTTGCACATAAAGTATGCTTTTTGAGATATGGTTTTACTATCGAACTTAGGCGAATCTTGAACGAAATATATTTCTCAAGCTGCACTTGAGATCTTGGCACTCCTTCATCTTCTGTCAATATGCCCAACTACTGAAAGCATGGCTAACAAGAGAGCATCATCATCAGCTAACTCACACTTCAGCCTTTTCCACCCCTATTACTTTCATGAAGGCTCTGGCCACTTCTCTGTTGCGGAGACTGTAAATGAGGGGATTCAACAAAGGAGTAAGGATAGTATAGAAAGCTGACACCATTTTGTCCTGATTGGGAGAACGACCAGAAGAGGGTCTCATGTAAATGAACATGGCTGCCCCATAGTACATTCCCACCACCACAAGGTGGGAGGAACAGGTTGCAAAAGCCTTGTGGCGACTCTCAGCAGAGGACATTCGAATGACAGCCAGAATTACACGAGTGTACGAAGCAATAATGATTGTTACAGGGAAGATAAGCATAATTACACAGCAGAAAAATATCACCTTTTCAAATGTCAAGGTATCACTACATGAAAGAGTGAGCAGGGCTGGAACATCACAGAAAAAGTGAGGTATTTCTCTGGAACCACAATACGAGAAAGACAATGCTGCTGCAACTTCTATTATGCCATCAAGGGAACCAAGAATCCATGAGGCAGCAGCCATGAGACCACAGATTTTATGACTCATGAGAATAGGATACCGTAATGGATGGCAAATAGCCACATAACGGTCATAGGCCATTGTGGCCAATAGAAAACATTCGGCTCCAAGCAGAGATACATAGAAGAATATCTGGCATCCACAGCCAGCCATGGAGATGGACTTGTTCCCAGAGAGAAAGTTGAAGGCCATCTGGGGCACTGTGGTACAAATGAGCATAAGATCCATGAGAGAAAGTTGGCTGAGAAGGATGTACATGGGAGTGTGGAGTTGGGCATCCAGGTAGATGAGAAGCACCATAGTAGAATTACCCATGAAGGCCAGGAAGAAGATACCCAGGATAAGGGAAAAGAAAAAAGTATGAAGAGGGCTGTGATCAAAAATACCCAACAGGATGAAATTAGAGTTGAAGGTCCAATTGTTCCATTGCATCATAAGTATGTTCACTGTGGAGACAGAATATAGAATAAAGGTAATAATATGTCAACAACATGACCAATATTTCCTTCCAAGCTAAATAATCACAAAGAGTTATGCAAGCATAAGAAAGTTGATTCTTTGGGGATCAGTTATTTTATTTGGTGATATAGGAGATTAAAATTTATTTTTGAGTGCTCTCTGTCTTTCTCTCTCTCTCTCTCTCTCTCTCTCTCTCTCTCTCTCTCTCTCTCTGTTTCTCTCTCACACACACACATGTGCAACCACACAGAGACATGTGGGCACACACAGTTTATTCTATATCCAAGTCTGATTTGAACTCATGATTCTCTTGCCTTAACCTCTAAAGTGTTGGGATTACACATGTGCACACACAAATATGCCTGGCATCATACAATTTTTAACTCAATTTACTTAGCAAAGAGCCATTGAAGATTACATCAACACAAACATAAAAGCCTTGCAGTCAAGTTGCAGGAAGAAGTCCAAATACACATGTAGTGTCATTCAACATTTCATAATTGCTAACATTATGAAGAGATTTCTGAGTGCAGAGAATTCCATCATCTTTATATTACATTTTTTTCATTGAGGTTACCATGTCATATTCAGACAAAAGAAGTCCTATTTAGTAAAATATAGAATATTATTCAATTGAAATTACTAAATTCAATTAATTTATTAACTTAATAAAATGAATCTAATACCAGATAAACAGATACATTCAGACACCAATTTTAGAACTCTATTAATTCAAGTGTGTTAACATAGAGGGTAACCATGAAAGTATGTTCAAACCAATGTTTTCATCATTTTATCATTTGTAAAAGTGTCTCTATAGATAAAGAGTCTAACCAGTCAATAATCAACCATAACTACATATTTTAAATTTTGACTACATATTACTTTAGCCATGTGAATTTCAGCAATTATTCACTTCAAACATAATTTTAAACTTACTAATAGTGAATACTTGTAATATCTATAAGGATACCTAACACTAAATAAAATTACATTTTAATGTATTTTCAATATTGCCTACATGTATGAGCATCTTAAATTAAATATGGCTTGAGAGAATATTGACTATTTTTACCTCTACGGGTGTACAATCTATTTTAAAAAGTCAGTGCTCCATTCTGGAACTTTCAGACTTCACACTTCAGACTAGGAACATTTAAGCAATGTTGCCAGGTATACACTATGCTAGGAGCTTATAATTAGGCCACAGATATATAATCCTTTTAAGTTTCTTTATTAAGTTTCATGATTGTGTAAGCAGTATAAAATAAAATATCTGCATGAAAAAACTTTTTCTCTAATTTCTTTTGAAAGATTTTTAAAAGCATAATTTTGCAGGTGGGTGGGTCAAGCTAAGTGGCTGAGGGTGAGATTAACATTTCAAAACTCTAGCTTAAGTCTGCAAAAGCAAAAACAGAAAAAGAAAAAACTAATATCTTTTAAATTTTCCTTAATATATTTGTTTTCTCATTTTGTAGTTCTTTGTAGAATCAAGACATTAGTTTCCCCTATTTTTCTAAGTAAGACTTGTCAATCAACTTTATTGCTACTGTATAAAAACCTATAATACATTGTCCATTATACTTATTTTGCATTTCAGAACATTTTGTTGTTCCTAAAAATTGTTACTTTTTTTATATTTACTTCTTATTATTAAAAAATAATTTATTTGTATTTTATGTATATGGTTATTTTCTTGCATGTATGTCTGTATACCACAAGCATCTAATGTCCTTGGAGCCCAGAAATGTACCTTCAATCCCCTGTAACTTGAGTTACAGATAATTGTGAGCTGCCATATGGATCCTGGGAGAAGAGTAGTCAATGCTCTTAAACACTAAGACATCTTTCCACTCCCTGTTTTGTATTTTTTTTAACATTTCAATTAATTCTTTAAGATTTTCAGAAAATGTATTTTGAGGAAATTCTAATCTACTCCCATAACCACCCTCTCTAACATTCCTTTTCCCACCCTACTCTGCATTGTCTTCTCTTTTTCATTCACTGAGTACAGTTTGCTTTGCCCCATTAATAAGAGGATTGGTACTTGCTCTGACATATAGTAGATGTACCAAGGGTCACATTATTAGAGAAAACGGACTCCTCATGTCGTGGCGAGATTTTCTGTGCACATCCCCACTCCGTCCTAAAGATTTTGCAAATATTGACCTTGAACACGTCTTGTGTACAACTACCTGTGCAACTGCTCTTTCATTTCCATAAAGCATGGTTTTCTGATGTTATACATCCCTTCCAATTTTTTAAATCTTCGTACCTCCTTTTCTATGAATATTACTGAGCCTTTGGGAAAAAAGATCCTATTTGTCTTATTTATCGCTAAACTCTCAAATATCTCTTATTCAACGCATTGTGACCAATTTAAAGACTCTAAGTTAACCTAGTATAAGACACTTTTCTGATGATATTCAAATATGTATTGATGTATCAGTATTGTGAGAATTCATTAAGAGGAATTTTAGTAGCATTTCCATTTAGAAAAAATGACAGTTTTGGATTTTCCCATAAAGCCTCTAATCTACCTAGCCAAAGTAAAAAAAAAAAAATACTAGAATTGAATGAAAATGAAAACACACCATATCAAATATATGGAATACAAAGATAACAATACAAAGAGAAAAGGTTATAGGACTAAGTAACTATATAAAAACAAAAACTGGCAAGATTTTATATTAACAGCTAATGATGTGCCATAATGCTTTGCTAAAACAATAATGGAAAACAACCGAAAAGAGTATATGGGAATAGACCATAAAAGTCAAGGGTAAAATTAATGAAATAGAATTTAGAAAACAATACAAAGAATCAGTGAAATAAATGACTCTTTGAAAATATTAACAAGATTGATAAACCACTAGGCAAATCAATCAAAAAAAAACAGAAAAAAATGCCCAAAGTAAGAAAACATTATAACATAATTGAGTAAAGTCAGAGAATCATAAATATATAACTTAAAAATATATATACTACATACTTTAGGAACAGAGCCCAGTAACTCCTGAGTTGGAACTGACCTGAATTCTCCCTCTCTGAGGTCTAGCTTTCATAGTACCAGAAGGGATTGTGCAAGTTTACAAAGGAGGACTGAAACCAGCATTGCTAACCAGCTATAATGCCTATGAATCACATCAATGTCTAGTTTGAGACAATGATCCTCTAGGTGTAATAGTGGCACACATACCTTGGCAGTAACCAACAGCTCTATAATTGGACATAAGACCCGTTCAACCAGAAGAAAACAATTACTCATACTGAAAATGTAGCTAACTACTCAGTGATAGGGAAGTTGTGGTTATAAGAGGAGAACCTAAACCAGTATAAATTCTAACAACAACCATAAGTTTTGATCCTAATATACCTAGATAAGTTTAGTCTTCACACTTCATTAAGGAGATTACTTTTTCCAACAAATGAGACCACTACAGAAAACCACAACAAATCAAAACACAGATTTGTAGAGCCCATTCCCAGTAGATACATCCCCGAAACTCTCTTGTACCTAAGGCTTAGGGGACATTGCAAAAGAGGAGACAGAAAGATAGTAAAAGCCAGAGAATTGGGGAATTTCCTGTGACAAGTTGTCTCCTACAAATATCAGAGGCTATACCCATAAACTCTAATGAACATGACTGCCAAAAGTCAGGTAAACTAGGGCAACCACATTGGACTTTCCAATTGTACCAGAAAAGCCCACACAGCCACAACCCTACACAAGACATGTAGGAAAGAAATGATAAATCTGGGAATGGGAAGATGGCTGTCCCCAGGGAAGAGAATACCAATTTGTCCACAGTCAACCAGTCAGGTCTGAGAACATACAAAAAAATAATTTTATACAGACTGAGGAGCTTATACTTAGGAATATATATGTAGTAACATGTAATAATAAGTAGTGAAAAGGGGCATGAATTTAACAAAAAGTGATAAGGTATATGTGGGAGAGTTTGAAGGGAGAAAAAGCATGGGAGAAATATAATTATACTATAATCTCAAAAATAAAAATATCTATACACCACTAAACTGGCAAATCTAAATTTATATATACATATAAATTTATAAATATATATACATATATTACCAAATTTAAATCACAGTGAATTAAACTATTTAAATAGGTCTGTAACAACCAAAGAAATAGAAGTTGTTAGTGTTCAGGCACACCCTGGCATAGCATGATGCCCTGTGCCCTGTAACAGGTCTGCCAGAGTAGCAGATGATACCCTGTCCCTTTAAGAGACAAACTCTGCCTACTCTCTTCTCTTCTTCCTTTCTGTCATTCTCTCTCTCCATTTCTCTCTATCCTCTTTGTCTCTGTGTGTGTGTGTATTGTGTGTGCTTGTCTATGTGTCTCCTGTTTTCTCTTCCCTTCTCATTCTCTTTATCTCTAACTCCACACTTAAGCTCTGTCTCCATGGTGTATTCTGTCTCCCAACATAGTCCTCACATGTGCCGTTTTACAACAGAAGTAATACTTAAAAATTATTCCTTAAAATAGGCAAAGAAGGAACATTTTCATATATGGTTTACGAAATCTAAATTACTCTGACGCCAGACAAAGATTCAACAACAAAGAATTATCTAGCAGATGATCACATATAATAAACATATATGCAAGAATTGTCAGCAAAATAATAGTAAATAGAATTTATAAACATATCAAAAAGACTACACACCATATTAATTTAACTCAGGAACCAAAGATGCAGTAATTATTAATCATACGTTAACCAATAATATATTTCACAACAAATAGATTCAGGAAAAGAAACAACATAATTTTCTCATTGGCTTCAGAAAGAGACTTTGACAAAATCCAAATCCTTTTGTAATAAGAGCCCTAGAGAACCTATGAATACAGGAGACATATCTCAACACACTAAGCAGTAATCAGCAAACCTCCAGTCAACAGCATCTTCACTTAGATCAGGAAGAAGAAAGGGATGTCCAACCTCTTAGTTCTTCAGTATAGTGCTTGATATCTTACCAAAAGCAGTAGCAGAAGAAGTCAATGTATCCTTATTTGCAGATGATATTATTCTATAAGTTAAAAATTACTAAATACTTCACCAGGAAAACACTGAATATAAATATGTCCAGCAAAGTAGCATCACACAAGCCGGGCGATGGTGGCGCACGCCTTTAATCCCAGCACTCGGGAGGCAGAGGCAGGCGGATCTCTGTGAGTTCGAGACCAGCCTGGTCTACCGAGCTACCTCCAGGACAGGCTCCAAAGCCACAGAGAAACCCTGTCTCAAAAAAACCAAAAAAAAAAAAAAAAGTAGCATCACACAAAATTAACATGTAAAAAACAGTAACATTGCTATATAATAATGACAAACACAGAAGTCATGAAAAGAATTCCATTTACAACAGCCTCAAAAAATGCCTTGGAATAAGCCTGATAAAGAAAGTGAAAGAGCCAGGTGGCAGAAAAGTACTACTTTAATCTCAGCACACAGGAAGCAGAGGCAGGCTGATCTTCGAGTTTAAAGCTACCCTGGACTACAAGTTCCAGTACAGTCAGAGTTGCACAGAAAAACCCTGTCTTAGAAGACCAAAAGAGAGAGGGAGAGAGAGAAAGAGAGAAGAAAAAAAAGGAAGTGAAAGAAAAGAAAGAAAAAAACGTGAAAAAATGGAAGAAAGAAACTGAGGACTTGAAAACTGAAGAAAACGGGAAGACCTAAGCTAATGATTTCATAAAAATAATATTGCGAAAAAGACCTTCCTACCAAAAGCTATTTTCAGATAAAATGCAGAGCTCATCAAAATTCCAACACAGTTTTTCACAGAAATGGAAACAATCTAAACACCAAGATGACCAAAAAAAAAATGAAAATAAAATAAGTATAACTAAACAAAAAGAGAATTACTGTTTTTAAGGTGTTAACCCATAACTGTATCACATAAGTAGGAATGCCTATATACAAATTAAATTCCTCAAAGGCTACAAGTATTAACAGTTGGCATGGGCAGAAATGTTGACTAAAGTCTTTTAATGCATTTAACTGGTAAAACGGAGAGTAAATCTGCCTCTCTTCTTAAGTCTGTGAGGTGCTCAGGTACACCTAGAAGGCATATTTTCCTTTACTGAAGAGTGGAACCCAGCATACCAGGTGCATGACTGAGGTTTCCCAAGTGCTTTTCCATAATAGCCCACAACAACAAACATCAGACATGGAAAATTACCTCATTTTTAAAGCATTCATTTTTCTTTCTAATTCATTCTGATGGAGCTCAAGTAGAAGCCTACGATTTATCTCTCATGGAGATTCAGAAATATTTGGTATGTAGTTAATTTAAAAATTATGTGTTGGGGGAAATGTGCTAACATTGCACTATTGTCTATATTTAAATTAGCATTTCACCATGTCTCATAACTGCTTTTCACTAATACATTACTTCCATGAGTTGATCTGGGGTTCCTGTATAGAGTTCAGCAATGTTTTCCTTAATATAATTAAGTATTGTTGGCTCTAACTTTCTGTGATAGGACAATAATGATAAATGAGACTTTGAAGGACTGATTTAGGAGGAAGTGAGTGGTACCATAGAGCAAAGGTATGATTCTTTGCTTGCCTCTTTTTAAGTATATGGTAAACAGAGAAATATATAGGTTGAACTATGTTCTTCACAACACTACAGATTTTGTATATTTGTTCTGATAAAAAACAATTAAGTTCTGTAATTGTAAAACAATTCTTTTTGTTAAACTCAAAATGACAAAGGTATCACTACATGATAGTTAGGGAAAACGTTGAGACTTGATCAGCTCCACTGCCCACACTCCTGTTTTTAAGGCAGTTTCTACACTTAAATAAATTCATGATTTTGCTTATGTGCATAGAATGTGAGCAGATATAAACTGAGGTTTGTATTGAAGTTTGTTGTTCATAGGAGATATAAAGGGGAACTGCAAGCAAATGGAAACCAGCCCATCACAACGCTTAATAATGAGAGTAGAGAAGGAAGAAAAGGGCAGGGCAAGAAAGAGTGTTTAGTTAAAAAACAATAAAATATTAGCATATATGTTAGAGGTATCCGTTTAAATATATTATATGATTGCTTTATAAATTTAGTGATAATTTTATCAATAGGTTGTTAGCATAATAAATTCTTATAATGTTCCTCCATCTTTTTAAAAAGTGATTTTTATTTTTAATTATGTATTTATGTGTGTGGGTATGTGCCATATGTGGGGAAGTATCTAAGGAATCCAGGAGATGGTGATATAAGGTTCACCTTAGATGGAGTGAGTGGCAGTTGTGAGCTGCCCATTGTGGGTGCGGGGAACTGAACTTGGGTGCGCTAGTAGATCAGTATCCAATTTTAACTACTGCACCACTTTTCCAGCCTGTCCTCCATCGTTTAAATAATTATAAAATAAATAACTCTTATAAAGTTATCCTGAGGAATCAGAAGTTTGAGATATGTGGAAGAAGAGAGAAAAAGCATATTGTTGAATAAAGACATTTCAAATCAATAGATTATTGAAACATAGTGAATATCAATAGAAAAAAATGTTGGAACTGAAAAAAAAACTGAAAGGTGAGAGCACAGAAAAGAAAAGGTAAAATGAGGAAAAATGGATAAATGAAGTAAGAAACCACGGTAAACATTAGTTGGGATAAGTAAATATAAGCATCTACTCTAAATGCGCCAACTTATGTAAAATCATCCAAAATATGTAAAAAAAAATCCTCCAAAATTAATGTAGGAAGAATGTGCTATAATTCTTTATAGATATAAATATAAAAATCTGTCATTGCCCAAACCTCAAAATTACTCACACATATTTGCCTACAGAGAAATGTCAAATCATACCTCACAGAAAAGATTGCTCACATCTTCTATGAGGTCCCCTGAGTATTTCTGGGGTAAATATTGATACCTGAAATCCCTGAGATAATGGATAAAATTAGTCTCTTTTTTTCTAACATATATTTTCTCATAGGTTTGCTAAGTCCCAATAGATTATATCATTCCTGTCCAAAATAGACATTATTTCAAATAGCTCAGAATTTCTGCAGGTTAAACATTCACCTCACATTGACAGGGAAACACTGCAGAAATTTTTGCAAGAATCTAGTTAAGTCATCTGATCTCTGTTTTACATCAATACTGTGTGAATGCCTACTTATAGATTTTTATTAAAAAACATTCAACTAGACATCTCCATCCTTTTTAGTGAAGTGCCATTGTTTTACAGTCCTTTATTTCCATAATTAATACCTCCTTCCAATTACAATTCCTAAATTTGCATGCACAGATAAACATTCATATGTAAACAGACTCGTAAATTCAAGCACACATGCACATGCTCTGCACATATTTCTGTATTCTTCTTTATTGTGTAAAAAGTAAGCTCTTGAATATACTGACTCAGAGATGATATGTGGCCTTGATAGTGGTTTTTTTTTAAAAAAAAAACCATTTAAGAAACATTGATTTCAGACAAAAAGGAGTTATATGCTTACTTTACCATCAACTCCTGTGTCAAAAGCCAAGCTATATGCCCCTGATAATTTCCTTTCATTTTGACATGGAAAGCACAGAGGTTGTTATACCCACAGATAAGCACTAAGAAAACCAGGAATGTAAATCACACAGTTTTTATCAAGGGAATATATGTATTTTATGTTTTCTGCCAAGGAGGCTAGGGGCATACATGCTCTAATAGCCTTGCAATCTTTCTAGTATCTGTGTGACCAGAGATCACATAGGATTCTTCCTGAGACCCTTGCCTTCACCTTTTTTCTCAGTTAATCTGTAGATTAACCTATCTTCATGGAAAATGTCCTGCATACTTTACAAAGAATTTTGATGCACTCAAATTTTAAGCTTCATTGAGTGTGTGGGCTTGAATTAATTGTCACCAGAAATTTTTTCACCAAAATTGTGTTGTGTATAAATACCTAAAATAAACTATTCAGGGTCAGACCCTCAGAGTTTGAGCTAATGCTAGCCATGAGTCTTGCTGAAAAAAAAATAGTACATTCTTCTGCTCCTCAGACCATCCTTGTGTTTATAGAAGCACTGCAATTTTATATACCTATTATAGGTTTCTCTACAAGATGATATAAGTTTCTTTTAAAACTCACTTGTACATGGCTTACTTGTCACTTTTAACCTTGCCATCCTTTAAATTCTAGTATCTTTGAAATAAATAATAAATATCAATAAATCGTAAATGAATAAATATTAACAACTAATATTTTTGATATCTGTTTTTCTTAATGTTTGCTTTTGAATGATAACCTATAGGCTTTTTTCTTATGTGATCTTATCCAAAGATAGTCATTTTATGCAGTGATAAGAGCCATAAGTCCACAACAAGACTGAAAGAGTAAGTTCATCAGATCTACTGGAACATTACAATGACAAATCACACTTCATACGAATGTGAGCAAATTATTACATTCATTTATCGCCTTCATAATAATTATATTATGTTTTAACTAAGAAATATAAGAAACATTATTCTATTTTTGAAAATAATATAAAGTGATGAGTAGCAGATCAGCATAAAGAGCATATCTGAAAGAGTTTAGCATATTATAATATCAGGATTCCCTAATATCTTGGAGGTTGGAACATATTCCTCTCTCAGTCTTACCTTCCATTTGTCCTCAACAAGAATTAATGTTCCAAAGTAACTAAAAATATTTAAACTTCCTGAGTTTTAAACTTCCAAACCCATATAACATATTTTGTCAAGCTATCTGTGATTTATTTTTACAATTTCTCCAGGGACTTAAATCCCTTGCTTTCAATTATAACACTATATGTTGTCAGCCACTTTCTTCCTAGGGCTTAATATAATTTGGCTTCAAACTTAAAAAAATTGTCCACTATTAAGTCAAAACAAAAAGTTGCTTCATTTTAATATTAAACAATACAATTTGTACATTGTTTCCTTTATCCCTTGGTCATTTACATATTAATGACTCTATTTTGACTATTCAAACTTTATATGTCATATTAATCAAATTCTTTATATCCACAAGAATAAGAACAGAAATTTGAGTTCTCATTTTAATTAGGTAAAATTCTTGAGTGTTTTGCCTTATTTACTGTAAATAGAACTTTATTCAAGTTTATCAGTCACTTTCTTTTTTTCCTTTTTCTTCTTTCTTTTTTTTATTTTTTGGTTATTTTCAAGACAGGATTTCTCTGTAACTGTGGAGCCTGTCCTGGAACTATCTCTTGTAGACCATGCTGGCTTTGAACTCACAGAGATCTGCCTGCCACTGCCTCCTCAGTGCTGGGATTAAAGGCATGTGCCACCACCGCCTGGCCCATCAGTCACATTCAAACTGCTAAACTGAGTCACTGTGATGTCATTAGACTGACTTTCTGTATATTAGTAGACTTTTAATATTTCTACGTGATGATAATGTTTATCCACTCCCGTTAATATCATTTGCTTCCATTTTTGTTTATTTTTGATATTTATTCCTTTCCTTTCCTCTCTCCCTTCTTTTCAAATGTCCTTCCAAACTCTCCTTTAAATTCATGGCCACTATTTTCATCAATTGTTATTGTATGCATATATATATACATATATATGTATATATATGTATATTTGTCCATGTAACTTGATCTTTCATGTGGAGGATCACCTCTCCAATGTCCAGCTTTATTCAGTTTCCTGTAGTTCTTTCTGTGGGAGTGAGACCTCATGAGCTTTTTCCTGTTCATCTTGGTGTGTTCCCAAGTGTGATCCTTGTTCAACTCACATCTTGGATTTCCTCTTTAGATTCCATTTCTTCTTCTTTAAACTCTGTTTGCATAGGAGGCAGAATTTTCAAATCTCAGTATTAATTGGTTTTTTTTTGTATTTATAATATCTTACTAAGAAGGATCTACAAAATCAATGTCACAAACATAAAGCACAATTGGGGAAAATGTTTGATGAATATAGCATGACAGAAGAGATGAGCTATGATGTTCATAGCATTTTCATAAATATAATATCTTCTTAGTAATATTTGGTTTTGGTTATTTCAGCAACCCTAAAAATTGTGAAATTCTCCCATTATATAAGTTTGTTTTGTGAGTGTGTGTGTGTGTGTGTGTGTGTGTGTATATGTTTGTGCTGATGGTTTCCTTTGCTGACTAGAAAGTTCTTAATTCTATATAGTCTCATTTATCGATTTTCCTATATTATTGGAGTTTTCTTCAGAAAACTCTTGCCGATATTCTTAACTTAAAATATGTTATTTGCTTTCCTCTAGGAATTTCATTGTTTCTTGTTCTAAATTAAGACATCTGAGCCAATTTTAAATGAATGTTGTGCACAAAGTGCTGCATGTCTGATTTCATTCTTCTGTAGATGGAAATCCAGTTTTACCAACAGCATTTGGATACTATACTTTTCCCAGTATACTATTTTGATTACATGACTACGTCTGTGGAGGTTTAGTTCAGAATCTTTTGTTTTACTCCTTTAGTGCACATTCCTGTTTATATGCAGTGACATGCTACCTTTGGTACTATTACTCACAGAATTGTTTCATATGAAATATTATGATCTTTCTAGTAGTATTCTGCTTAGGGTTGCTTTGTCTACACACAGTTTTCAATATTTCCATATGGATTTGTAAAGTTTTTATTTCTAGTTATGTAAAAAATAACATTTGAATTTTAATGTAAATGACATCAAATCTGTAGATTACTTTTGTAATATGGGTATTTTCAAAATATTAATTTTTCTGAGAGTATGGAAATTTTCTCCATTTTCTGATAGTTTTATTGACATGTTTTCAGTGTCTTAAAATTTCTGTTTCAGAAGTAATTATAAATTTGGTGAAATTTATAGTCCTAAATTCCTTCAGTTTGTTTTTTACATGGAATGATATTTGTTCTTCATTTATAAAAGATGACTTTGGCTAGCTATAATATTATTGTTTGTTAGTTGGGATCTTTTAAAGTTTGGATTGCATCTTTCTGAGTACTTCTGCTTTCTAAAAATTTATAATCAGATAGAGAAGTTTAATTCTGTAAATACCAACCTTCATATATGCCTTTACCTTTAGTCAATATTTTTTAATCATTTTATGATATCAGTTTTTAAATTATGTATCTTGGGGAGTTTCATTTCTGTTCTTGTGTATTAAGTGTTCTGTTGGCCACTTGCACTTCTATGGACATCTTTTTCTTAAAACATAGGAAATTTTGTTTAATAATTATATTGAAAATTTTTCTTTGCCTTTGACTTGGGATTATTCTCATCCTATGCCCATAATTCATAGATTTGGTCTTTTCATGGTGTTCCAAAAACCACGCATGTTCTGTTCACAAATATATGTATGTTTTGTTTTTTTTTTACTCAGTAACAATCCTCTAATTTTTCTTTGAATTCTGTTCTGTTAATGAGGCTTTCTACTTAAATTTTAACAGCTTTAGTGAATTTTCCATTGCCAGTTCCTTTTCAGTTTAGATTTTCTTTAGCATTTCTAGCTCTCTATTGAATTCCATTTCCATATGCTAAATTTAGTTTCTTATTTCATTTGTATGTTTTTATTTTGTTAAACATCAATTAATTTAGTCCTCTTCTCTTAGGTTATTTACATGTTTGTGCTCTTTTTAATTCATTGAGCTCTTTAAATGTTTATAATTGCTATTTTGAAGTCCATGTTTTAAAATTCATCTAAGTCATTCTTAGGAACCAACACATACGGGATTGGTAGAATTTGGGAGGGTATTGTTTTGTTTTGTTTTTTATATTGCTTTTGTTTTTTTTTTCCATGAGACCGGGCAACCAGAGTAAGTTGTCGATTGTGTCATTTTCTTTATTGTTTTAGCCCACCACACCGTCGGTTACCGGTACAAGATGGCAGTCAGCTTATCGGAGGTGGATGCCTTACTTTTTCAATGACTGTTTGGGCCAAGTATACTGGTTTGGTCCAAGGAAGCTCTGAGGTGACAGACAGTTTGTTGGTATTAATGATGTAGGGACTGCTTTATCTGATCGGTGCCGAGATGTGTATGGTCTATGTGCTTTTAGCAGATTATGAAGTAAGGGAAGGCTTTCAGGAAGTTTGGATAGAAGAAGTACATATCCAGCTCCACATCATTCCAGGCTGAACCATGGAATATTGTCTCAAGTGGGTTCAGGCTTTGTGAGCTTCAGGTGATGGATATAGAGTGATGTATTAGCAAGTTGATAAACATGTATTCCTGATCTCTCCAAGACCTCTATCATGAAGGAGTATTGCATTTTGTCAAATGCTATTCAGCATCTAATGAAATGATGATATTTTTTTCTCTAAGTTTATTTATATGATAGATTATATTGATAGATTTTTATATGACAACCTACCCTGCATCTCTGGGATAAAGCCAACTTGATCTTGGTGGATAATTTTTTTCATGTGTTCTTGAATTCGGTTTGCCAGTATTTTATTGAGTACTTTGCATCCATGTTCATAAGTGAGACTGGCCTGTAATTCTCTTTTTTGGTTGAGTCTTTGTGTGGTTTTGGTATCAGGGTAACTGTAACCCCATACAAAGAGTCTGGCAATGTTCCTTTTGTTTCTATTATGTTGAACACTTTGAGGAGTATCTGTATTAGCTCCTGTGAGAAGTTCTCATGGAATTCTGCACTGAAGCCATCAAGCCCTGATCTTTTATTGGTTTGGAGGTTTTTGATGAAAGCTTCTATTTCCTTGCAGTTTATATGTCAACTTAAATTGTTAACCAGGCCTTGATTTAAATTTGGTATATGGTATCTATCTAGAACATTGTCCATTTCTTTTACATTTTCCAATTTTGTGGAGTACAGGTTCTTATAGTATGACCTAATGATTCTCTGAATTTCCCCAGAATCTGTTGTTATCTCCCCTTTTTTGTTCCTGATTTTGTTATTTTGGATATTTGCTCTCTGCCTTTTGATTAGTTTGGATAGGGGATTGTCTCTCTTGTTAATTTTTCAAAGAACCAGCTCTTTGTTTCATTGATTCTTTGTATTGTTTTCTGTGTTTCTATTTTCTGATTTCAGCCCTCAATTTGATTATTTTATGTCCTCTACTACTCCTGCGTGAGTCTGCTTCTTTTTGTTCTAGAGATTTCAGGTGTGCTGTTAAGTTACCAATGTGAGCTTTCTACATTTTCTTTATGTGTGCACTTAGTGCTATGAACTTTCCTCTTAGCACCGCTTTTATAGTGTCCTATAGGTTTGTGTATGTTGTGCCTTCATTTTCATTTAATGCTCAGAAGTCTTTAATTTCTTTTTTTATTTTTTACTTGAGACAGGGATGATTCAATATTTCACTATTCAATTTCAATGAGTTTATAGGATTCTGAGAGTAGTGTTGTTAAATTCTTTCATCCATGGTGATCCAATAAGACACAGGGGGTTACTCCAAATGTTTTGTTTCTGTGAAGGTTTTCTTTGTTACTGAGTATGTGGTCAATTTTAAAGAATTTTACATGAGGTGCAGAGAAGAAATTATATTATTTTGCATTTGGGTGGAATGTTCTATAGATATCTGTTAAGTATATTTGATTTATGACCTTTGTTAGTTCTCTTATTTCTCTGTTAAGTTTCTGTCTGGTTGACATTCCCATTAGCAAGAGTGGAGTGTTGAAGTCTCCTAATTTTAGTGTGTGAGGTATGATTGTGATTATATTTTAGTAATGTTTCTTTAACTGAAGTAAGAAGCTTTTTATGTGTTCCCTGGATGCCCAGCAGCTCAGATCCGAAATAATCACACAGAAACTATATTATTCAAAATACTGCTTCACCCCTTGGCTCTAGCTTCTTATTGGCTAACTCATATATCTTAATTTAACCCACTTCTCGTAATCTGTGTATAACCACATGGCTGTGGCATACCAGGTAAAGTTCTGGTGTCTGTCTCTGGCCAGGCTACATGGCTTCTTTCTGACTCTGCCTCTTTTCTCCCAGCATTCAGTTTAGTTTTCCCCACCTACCTAAGTTCTGCCCTAACAACAGGCCAAGGTAATTTCTTTATTCACCAGTGGTATTCACAGTTTACAGAGGGCAATCCCACATCATTTAACATATGTGGATCCTCTTATATTAGGGGCATAGATGTTCAGGATTGAGTCTACATCTTGATAGATTTTCCTTTTATATTATACTGTATACTTTTCCATCTCTTCTGATTGATTTTAGTTTGAAATCTATTTTGTTTGTTATTAGGATAACTATATCTGCTTGTTTCTTAGGTCTATTTTACTGGAAAACCTTTTTCCAACACTTTACTCTGAGGTAGTGTTTCTCTTTGAGGATGAGGTGTGTTTCTTGTATACAGCAGAAGACTGGATCCTGTTCTCATATTCATTCTCTTAGCCTGTGTCTTTTTATAAGTTAATTGGGTCCATTGATATTAAGAAATATTAATAACTAGAGGTTGTTAATTCCTATTATTTTTCAGGAATAGTGTTTGTGTGTTTCCATTCTTTGAGCTTTGTTGGTGGGAAGTTATCTGTTGCCTGTGTTTTGTGAGTACAGTTAGCTTCTTTGACTTGGGATTTTCCTTTTAATACTTTCTGTAGGGCTGTGTTTGTAGATGTGTATTGTTTAAATCTAGATTTGTCATGGAATATCTTGTTTTCTCCACTGATCATGATTGAAAGATTTGCTGGGTATGATAGTCTGGGCTTTCCTCCATAGTGTCTTAGTGTCTGCAGTACATTTTCTAGGACCTTCTGGCTTTCATCATTTCCATTGAGAAGTCGGGTGTAATTCTTATAGGTATACCTTTATATGTTACTTGACATTTTTCCTTTGCTGCTCTTAATGTTCTTTCTTTATTCTGTATGTTTTGCATTTTGATTATTATATGGCAAGAGGACTTTATTATTTTTTCCAATCTATCTAGTGTTCTGTAAGCTTCTTGTACCTTCATAGAGGTATCCTTCTTTAAGATGGGAAAGCTTTTTCAATGATTTTGTTGAATATATTTTCTGTATGTTTGAGCTGGAGTTTCTTTATTCTATCCCTATTATTATTAGGTTTGGTCTTTTCATGATTTCCTAGATGTTTTTTGTTGGGAATTGTGAACCCCCAGATCCTGAACAACTTGTTTTCTCCTGCTCTAAGTACCTATAGCTGCTCTGAGCATGAGACCCTCAGCAGTTCCTGATGGAAGGGGAATAGCATTTGGCTGGGGTGTGGCTATCCCTATATAAGCTTCCACTGGAAACAATAAGGGGGCAGTCTTGGGGCATTCTGGCATCAAGGATGACCCATGTCTCTGTCTGTCTGTCTGTTTCTGTGAGTCTTTATGCGTTTCAATCTCCAGCTTCTTGCCCGGCTCGTGAACTGTATGGTGGCACATAGAACACAGAAGAGTGTGGTGCGCCACAGTTTTTGTGAAGAATTTGTTGGATTTAATGTTTTCTTTGACCAATTTCTTCTATAGTATTTTCAACCCCTGAGATTATTTCTTTTATTTTTTGTAATCTGTTGGTTATGCTTGCCTTGTTGTTTCCATTTGTTTACCCAGATTTTCCATATCCAGAATTCACTTGGTTTGCATTTTCTTTATTACCTCTATTTTAGTCTTCATGTGTTGAACTGTTTGCTTCACCTGTTTGATTGCTTTTTCTTGGTTTTCTTGGGTTTGAGTGATTTACTAATTTCTTTCAATTTTTGTTTGTCTTTTCCTCCATTTTGTTTAGGGAGTTTTTCATTTTCTCTTTAAAGCATCATCTTCATACTATTACACTTAAAGTTGTTTTTTTTTTCTGCTTCTTCTGGTTTAGGATGATCATGTCTTCCTGTCATGTGACCACTGAATTCTGGTGTTACCATGTTGCTTTTTAGGTTGTTGGGTGAATCCTTGCATTGGCATCTCTTCCTTCAAATGAGACCTTCCTTGTCTTTGTGTCTTGGTCCTATTTTTGCAGTGGGTGTCTGAGTCTGGAAATTGTTCTTGATCTGCTCTGTTCTGTCAATGTCTGTGTCTCAGGGATCCTCTGAGGTCTCTCTAAGCCTGCTCTCTTGTTCTTCCCTCCTGGTTTACTCTCTTGGTCCTCTCTCTTGGTACCCTCAGTATTGTAACAAACTCTTACTTTGGGGGTAGGTTGGGATTAGTAGCTTGCAGGGTCAGGTGGGTGGGGGTGGGTATTGGGGGTGCCTACCTGCAAGAAACTCTCCTGTTAGCTGGCTAGAGAAACCAAGGGAGTTAGGGGAGGGGCCTGGGAATTTGTCCCACTGTGGAAGTCCTAAATAGTGGGAGACACACAGCATAGCTGTTTTCTCACCTCTTAGTCCCCTCAGTATTGCAGCAAGTGGTGTTTCAGAGTTCTACCAAGGTTTCAGGAGAATAGGCAAGTTTGAGGGGCAGGGGGTGGGTCTAGTAGCTTGCAGGGTACAGAGTATGGGGGTAGATATTGGGGGAGACTACCTACATGAAACTCTCCTGATGGATGGCTAGAGAAGCCAAGGGAGTTAGGAGAGGAGCCTGGAGATTTGTTCCACTGTGGAGGTCCTAAAGAATGGAATGTCCCAAAGCATGGCTGATAACAGAGTGAAGGTTTGGAGGCAGGAAGAGCTCAGAACTCACACACTGGGAATAGTCTTGGTCTTTTGAAACCCCAAAGCCTGCTCTCAGTTCTTTTCCTGATGGTATCCTTTCCTTTATTCTACTTCAGATGAGGCTCTCTTTAATTTCCATATCTCCTAACCATATGCCTTGACTCCAGCTTCTTTTTAAATAATATGATATCTGGCTTCTGCATTCTTACTCAAACAGAGTGATCCAATGTGATTATCTTTCCATTGTTGATACTTTAAACAGTGAAATATTGTCTAAATAGTAGAACTGGATTGTACAATTATGGAGTCTGTGGGCTCACCTACTGCCTGGAACATCTTTTGGAAGTGGCTTTTATTTCTTCTCCTCCCTGGTATGGAAATGTATAACTGAAAAATTTTCAAGTTGTTTTTCAGCATATCACCTATTTTTTTGTTAGCACTTTTTTCTTATTCGGATTCTTTATCAAGTTCAGGAAACCCACTGTATGCCTGTGAAAAAACAAGATTTTATAAAGTTTATGATCATGAAATAAAGAAAACCTTCTTATTGGGCATCAGTTGACCATGTAAACACAGTTGTCATTCATTAAATAATTTTTTATATATTAACATATTCATAAGGTTAAACAAATACAGATACAATACATAGTAAACTGAAAGAAATATATTTAGAATTTAAAAAACTAGCATCACAACTTCAAGCAAAGATATAAGTAGATAATTCAGATAATTTCCCTTATTCTTCTTTTTAAGATAATCTTTCACTTCCTCTCATTTATACACTAGATAGAACAACCCTTATACCAGAGAACAGAGTATGTAAATATCCCTGTGTGGACTTATCAAATAACTCATCGTGATAAAGTGTAAATTACAGTAGCTAACACAGAAACCTATACAAGAAAAGTCTTTGGTGAGAAAGGTGAGAGGAATACTCCAAAGCTATAAAAATCACAAAAGAGATATTTAGTAATTGCCTGAGTACAACAAGTGTTGTTCAGTGTTATATTAGTGTCACCTGTACAGTGACAAAAAATACTAGAGGAAAAAAGAAAGTAAGATTAGAATTAGGAAGGTCTATAATGGATACATATGAAAGTGCGTATGAAAAGAACACATGAACATTGTTGACTTCTTTTACACACTCCCCATTGTTTTGAAACTAAATGATTAAGGAAACAAAGTTACTCCTCTTTTTAATATCCACTATTTTGTGTCTTTGGTTTTGGCTATTTTGGTATAATTTCATAGTCATATGAAGAGCAAGTTATTCTGAAAAATATATAGGATAAGGATGGACCTAACAACATGTGTTATTTCTTTACAATGCTGCAATAAAGACACATCTATGAAAGATCAAGACCTGTAATATCATTATTCAGTGGTGTGGAGTCATGTCATGAACTCAACTTAATAATGGTTTGCTGATTATTTGGTATTTTGATGTCTAGTTTATTGAGTTCTTTATATATTTTGAAGATCAGTTCTATGTCCAATGTTGGGTTAGTGAAGATCTTTTATCATTCTGTTGGCTATCACTTTGTCTTATTTACCATGTCCTTTGCCTTACACAGAAGTCAGTTTCAGGAGGTCTCATTTATTGATTGTTCCTTTCAGTGTCTGTTCTACTGATGTTATATTTAGTAAGTGTTCACCCATGCCAATACATTCAACGCTACTTCCCACTTTTTATTCTTTCATAATCATTGTAACTGGAATTATATTGACTTCTTTGATCCACTTGAACTTGAGTTTTGTGCGTAGTGATAAATATGGATACACTCGTAATCTTCTGCATGTTAACATCCAGTTATGCCAACACCATTTGTTGAAGATGTTTTCTTTTTTCTATTGTACAGTTTTGAATTCTTTGTCAAAAATCAGGTGTTCGTATATGTATGAAATTAGGTCATGGTCTTCAATTTGATTCACCTCAAGGTTCAGTGATACCACTCTGGTGAATATACTAAAAATATATGATTAGTCATACCACAAGGAAACTTGGTCCACTATATTGATAGCAGCATTTTCATAATAGCCAGAACCTGGAAACCCAGATGCCTCTCACCTGAAGAATGGATAAAGAAAATATGGTACATTTGCACAATTGAGTATTTCTGAGCTGTAAAAAACAATGACATCATGAAATTTGCAGGCAAATGGATAGAACTAGAAAACTCAAAACTCATCATGAATGAAGTAACCCTGACACAGAAAGACAAAAAACAATATTCATTCTCTCTTAAGTTGATATTAGTTGTAAATCAAAGGATAACCAGGCTACCATTCATAGCTCCAGAGAAGCTAGTACCAAGTGCCATAGGAAGACAATTAGAAGAGATCTCCTGGGTAAACTGGGGGTGGGGGAAAAAGAGAGTAGTGGGTGGGGTTGAGAATATGAGGGAATGAAATGGTCCAGTTTGGGAAGGATCACAGCAGGAGAGCCTAAGAAAGAGATATAGGGAGCCATTATCGAGTCCAGCTTCATGATCCTGGGCTAGACCATGAAAAGAGAAGGAGGAGGGGGAAGGGAAAATGGAGAGGCAAGTATCACAGCCAACAAGTCCCGAAGAGAGTCTCTAATTTATAGTACCGTGTTATCTATTAATAGCGATACTTTGACTTCTCTTTCCATTTCTGTCACTTGTATTTCCCTTTCTTGTCATATTTCCCTAGCTATGATTACAAGCATGTATAGTGACTAGGAATAAAGATAAGAATAGCTATGCCTTAATTCTGATTTTAATGGAATTTTTAAATTTCTCTCTTCTATTGATATTGTTGGCTATGTGATTTTCATCAATAGCATTTGAAGTATGTTCAATGAATGGATTATATAGGGAAGGTCACCTGGGGAAAGGGCAGCCCCAACCCTGAGCTGGAACTTAAGGTGTAGAGTGGAGCATGCCAGGAGAACCCTTTAACAGGTAGAGACCGATGCTTGGAGAACCTAAAGAGCAGGTCTACTTTGATATGTTGAACAGACTCCTCAGAAGTTTGTTTCAGGTTTGAAATCTAGCAGATAGTAAAATGTAGGTGATATGAAAGGCACAAGGTGTAATATGGTGGTAAGAAATATTTAAGTAGGGAGAAACTGGGAAACAGAGGAAACAAGAGGGCAGGGAACTGAATATTACCAAAAATGAATGGAGCATGAAAGAGCAATTCAAAAAGCAATAAACTTGCAATCAATCTTTAAAAGTAATGTACATTACGGAGTAAAGCTCTTATAATTGATAGAGGATGCACTGAATTAGAACAATATGTTTTGGAAGGTAATTAGAAACTTTGCAATAAAATTGAAAAAATCATGAGCAAACATCCAAATTCAATTTTTAATTAAAGCTCATATGTTCTTGACCCAGGAAGATAAAGATTTCTCTGCAGGATTTGTTCATAAGTGCTTTATACTGCAAAGACACAGTATTTCTCTTTGTATCATATGATCACACTGATTTAGTACACCAAAGTACTGTGGTAACTGGGGACTCTACAAACCAACACAATGTATACAGGGTGTTGTCAAAGGATCCACCCATAGAAATTATGACTGATATATAAATGATCAACAACTTATTGGGCATGTAATAAATAAAAGAAATAATGATTGGTCTTCAGTTTAATTAAGACTTACACAGCTATTTTCAGATTTTCCTACTTTAACATGTCAGATTGGTTTAGAATAAAGAAATTGGATGGACTATGAATCCAGAAAATGTCTTTACACATGAGCAGGCAAAGTTACCTTACATGTTCTCTTGCCAATCTGCTTATTCTGGTTCTAAGAAACCAAAAAGAGCAATTCATAGGCATAGGGGGTATTCTGAGAAAATGTCCTGACTGAATGCATGAGGCAACCAGGTTATCTGTGACAAAGGTAAAAATAAAAAAATTCATTTTCCCTCAGCCAGTGCCTTCAGACTCTCCTAAACTACAAGCACCAGAAAAACTCAGGGATCAGGTCACATAGATGAGGGCATTTTCCCACTATTCTTATTCTCTTACAAGAAGAAAGTGTGACATGAAAAATGATTGAATGACTCCAGAGCAATTGAAAATCATGTTCCCAAACAAACGAAGGGTCTGGATCCAGTTTCTCCAGGTAAGCAGCAGCTAGTCGTTTGGTTCTTCCCTAGTGGGAGGACTACTGGTACATTATGAGTTCCCCCAAGTGGAACATAAATGAGATGAAGTTGCCTTCATAAATTCTCATAAAATAGAAAAATTTAAGAAAAGTTAATAAAAACCTCTGTAGGTGCTCTTTAAATTTAACACTAATTAAAAAAAATCAGAAAGTAAAACATAATACCAAAAAATGGTATTCAAAAGGGTTTGTCATTCCAAGGATAACATCTAAATAAGTGACTGTGAAGACTCCCTGAGAAAATGACCTGTGTTTTTGATCAGTGATGGAGGAAGGTCATTGGTTAAAATAAAAGAAGCTGCTTGGCTCTCATTGGTTAGGAGATAGGTGGGAGGAGTAAACAGAACAGAATGCCGGGAGGAAGAGGAAGTGAGGTCAGACTCGACAGCTCTCCGCTGGGGAGCAGACGCTTCAGAGAGACACCATGCTACCTGCTCCAGGGAAGACGCACGCTATGAAGCTCCGACCCAGGATGGACTTAGGCTAGAATCTTCCCGGTAAGCGCACCTAGGGGCGCTACACAGATGATTAGAAATGGGCTAAATTAATATGTGAGAATTAGCCTAGAAGAGGCTAGATAGGAATGGGCCAAAGCAGTGTTTAAAAGAATACAGTTTCCGTGTAATTATTTTGGGTAAAGCTAGCCGTGCGGGCGGGGTGCTGGGGACGCAGCCCCGCCGTTGCCCATATTACTACAGATCAGTGTCCTCAGAACACCTACAATGTCTTAGCTCTCTAACGTCTACCACTGAAAGGAAAAAATATACATTTACAATATATAAAAGTATTGCAGCATTTAGAGATCAATTAAATCTCAGAAGTAAAACAATTTCATCTCTCATGCCTTTTAACACAAATATAAAAATACTTAAATATGCTTGTCTAAAAGATTATCTAATGGTTACTACCTTCTTTCCTTACATGCTTGTATATTGTTTTTATTAAAAAATTAATATGTTCTTTTCACATTTTACATAGTTATCTCCATTCCCAAGAAGTAAAGGATAATGTTATTTTGCTTCTCAAGCACAATATCTGCTTAAGAAGCAAAATAACTATGTCCAACCGTTTTTCTAAATTCAAGAGTTTGCTATACAGTCTCAAGCACTACTGAAGGTATTGCTCCTATCATCTTCTTCACATAATGTGCATTAAAAATTATATGCATCCTAAAATGTCAAGTTTCTCTTACTCAGAAGGTGATCATTAGTAAAGTTGGTACATAGAAGTTGAAACATCTATATGGCCATCTGGAAACATAGATAACCAGAAATTTTCATCCAGTCTTTTTTATCTCATACCATAAGGATGAAGTTGTTCACTAACAAAAACACTTTGGAATTAATCCAAGACAAAGTACTGTCCCTGACTGGATCTTGAGATGCTAATGTCTTAATTTGGAGCATAGCATTCAGGGACTTAATAAATTACACTTCAGGGATTGTGGTAACAAAGGTTTTAATTTGTTTGGCACAGGTGAACACAACGAGAGTTTTGTTTAATTGCTACCTCATTAATAGGAGTTGCAAACTTTATTTTATCCCCTTGCAACTTGTTAATTTTGGCCTTAATAAACTGGTAGAATTGAAGCAAATTCACTCTATAGGAGGCCTTAATAAATTGGGGGAATTGTAGTAAATTCACTGTCACTGAGTGGTATGAACCCTTTATTGTATAAACCAAAGTTCTACGGTTGCTGTGGTAATAACAAAAAAATGAATTATGAAAACATAAAATTAACTTTCTGTAAAATATAACAAACAATTAGCCAGATACTAGTCTCGGCTTGATATTTCGTAATTACTAATTACATAACAAGCAAGTAACATTTAAATTATTTCAAATTCCCCAGATACATGCTTGATTTGTCTAGCTGATATTAGTAGCCTACTATCCAATTGTGGATCATTATTCATATTAGATCTTTGTCTCAAAGAATTTACTCATCAAAATACATATCATCAAATAAGATTAATCAACTCACAAATTAATCCAGTCCCAATACTATGTAAAAAGAATTCCTTTGAAAATTTCTCTATAGTTTCGTCTAAAGCACATATCGCTAAAAATATTCTGATTCCTATAAATATGATGAAAGAATGTAATCAATGATTTACTTTATAAGAATTGTTGCACACTCAGATACAGATCTTTTCATATTCTTTTGGAATAAGAAATATTTTTAACTTATTTTTAATATTTAAAATACACAGATAAATTTTCACAACTTCATTTAAACCACTACAAAATTTGTACTCACTACTGAACCTACCAGTCTCCAACTGAAAGATCCAAGATAGCTTCAGCTCTCTGTCGTAACCTCTGTAAATGAAGCTTCTTTGTTGAAGGGTGTGTGGTGATGTGGAAGAGAGACTTACATCAGTCTTTTAACACTTGCTCTCCAGTGGGTGGTGCTGTTGTTGAGCCCTTGGTATCTCTACCAGGTTTTTTTAAATTTGTTTGTTTGTTTTAGGAAAACAAATGCATTTTGTATCCAATTATAGGGTTGGCATATAAAGATTTTTGTCTTTCTTTGTGTTGTTTCTACTTTCTGCCTTCCTGTTTATACAAGCTAATTAAGCAAGCTAGTTCCTTGTCAAAGGTCACTGGATGCCTTTAATGTTGGCCAGCTCTTGTTGAAATGTAACATTCCCACTCTCAGATTTTTGTGGAAAAAAAGAACAAAATATATAAGAGCTTTAAAACTCCCAAGGAACACCAAAGTGTGCTTAGGACTTGCAAGAGACAAAACTAAGAATAATAATAAAATGTGGGTAAATAATATTTAATTTGTTACATTGTATTACAAATGTAATTTGAATTAAAGTCTGTTTTTAATAAGTTGAAAACTTTACGTTGCTATGTCTCATTACATTATAAAAATGGAGATGATTCAGTAAGTAGGAGAAATTAAAAAGGTTGAAACATATGTAAGTATGCCAATATGTGTTTGGTACAAGGCTAAAGGAAAAGCTTTTAGAATAGAAGCACTTTAGATTGTAAATTAATTCTGTCCTAAGGTAAAGGCTTGTTCTAAAGTAAAAAATAAAAGATAAGGAGAAAATTAAAGGTTGGCATATATATATATATATATATATATATATATATATATATATATATATAATGTTGTAACATAAAATAAAAGAATTTTAGTATAATTAGGTGGGGAATAATACTAAAATTTAGAACATTGGGCTGTGGACCTCATATCTCTTCTTGTTTCCACCAGTGAAGTCCTCTTAAGTTGATCTATTTTAGTAACATTAGCAAAGGTAAACTTTTTATTTAAAATTATAAGATAAAATTGTATTGTCATAGAATTTTGTATTTAATCTTAATTTAGAATAAATAGATAATATACTTTTATGCAAATAATGTTATAAAATTATCCATTTTAATGACTAATTTGGTGTGTCTGTAAATTGTAAATGTATTAAAATTTTCAGTTTTGGTAAGATATTGTTTGGTTCCTATTGACTTAGTCAGTTAGGCAAAGGCCCTCAAGTCAACACCATCCAAAACTCAAAGCAGGCTAAAGTGGAAAAATAAAGAAATCGAGAAGAATGACCTCACAGAATTATCTTTTTGTTGTAGTTACTATTCAACATTCAGCTGAGAAACACTTGCTAAGAACACCATCCTCACATGCTTTCCTGAGAAATGAAGGATATTTATTTCCTAAACTGGTTATCCAGTTTGTAGTCACCATCCTTCTGAAGGGAGATCAAACAACATAAGATAAAGCTAAAGTTGGAGGGCAAACTTTGATTTCTCTGATAGACATTGAAATTAATTATTTGAGGATAAAATGCTTGCTTATCAAATCTGACTTGATAAGGTACATACATGAAAGTTTTACATATCCTGGTAATTATAAATTTGTCTTGTTCTAGATCTATCAAGGCAAAAGCACTGCCACTGGGGACTCCTGTACATAAGGTGTGCTTCTCTCTGATTCCTAGTCTTTAAACTATCAGAAGAAAAATGGGCCAAAGTTTGTATGTACCTCCATTTGCTGCATTTTTCTTTGAATGCTCACAGTTCTATTTTGAGAGAAAATGGACTCCTCGGTGGCAACTAAAATAAATAAATTAAATGTGAGTAAATATTCTGAAGCATCTAGAAGCTATGCAAACTCTTAGTAGGATGGCACGCACAGGTTGTTTGAGCTGCCTGAAGTAAGTGCTGAATCCACTGGAGGACAGAATTTGGCAGAAACTCAGGGCAATACATTTTTAAATCTCATAACAAAATTATATTCACTAGCATGTTTAACTTGCTTATGGCTGAGAACCACTATTTTGATTATAACATGGAAAAGTTTTTTGCTAGGAGGTTTATTGAATCTGGATAACTAGAAAAGAAATAAGAAAGAAATAATATACATTTTAACCCATTTAGTAGGAAAAATTGTTAAAAGTTACATGATCATAATTGTTCTTGTAGAAATGCTTTACTTACATTAAGCCAGCAATTACAAGACCAGGCTATCCCAAATCCATATATCCAAAACAACAATGAAACATGCAGTTTGTTGTCCAACACTGAGTGTGTTGACTTAAATGAGATGTCCCCATAAGTTTCTGGCATTTGAACACTTGGTCCCTATTTGGAAGCCCTGTTTGGGAAGGGGAAAGGAGATCTTGCTGGAGAAAGACTGTGGCTAGGTAGTGAGAGTGTCTCAGACCGTTGATGGGATATCTGCTTCAAAGTTTGACATGACTGGCTAATGTGACAAAGGGCAAGGGAAGGTTCAGCAAAAAGGGATTCTTCTTGGGCTAATTACCTTTGATTTAAACAAACCAAAAATTTCTCACAATTTCCCATCTTAGTTATACTTTTTTCAAACTTTCAGGTGTTGGCCATTTGAAGTGTCAAACAAAAGTAAATTTTGTCACAAGTGATTGATTGGTTTAGCATGGTTTAAGGAGATCTACCTTTCTAGAGGTGGTCATTTGACCAATAATTGACCCAGCTCAACCAAAATGTGTCTATCTAGTTTCTACCTTGTCCACCTCCCCTGAAGAAGTAAACTTGACTTCTGTTATGAAATTGGGATGATGATCAAACTGGTTTGACCAATGAACTTAGGGTATCTGGTATCTTAGTTTTGAAGCATAACTCTAAAGGTCCTTTCTAAAAGACAACAACTGTCTGATGTAGAAATAAAAGGAAATCTTTCACTGGTGTCTGGAAAGAGATGTGAAGGTAAAGTCAAAGCACAAGTTATTAGCCTAAGCAGGTGTTATGATGTGAAATAAACAACCCCTAAAGGAAGTAGAATAATTAGAAAGTGTGGCTTTATTGGAGTATGTGTGGTCTTGCTGGAGGAAGGATGGGTGTGAGCTTTGAGATCTCTTTTGCTCAAGCTTCCCTCAGTGTGACTTTCAGACCATTTCCTGTTGCCAGCATGATGTAGAACTTTCAGCTAATTCACCAGCACAATGTCTGCCTGTACACTGCCATGTCCCAACATGATCACAATGCACTGAACTTCTAAAACTGTAAGTGCATCACTCCAATTAAATGTTTTCCATTGTAAGAATTGCCATCTTCATGGTGTCTCTTCCCAGCAATAGAAACCCCAACTAAGACAGCAGAAATCGAGGAGAAGACAGAACAGGAATATGTCAAGTCAAAGTTGATTATAATCCCTTGATGGACTCACAAGATCATCCACATTAACAGAACAATTGAGACCTATCCTACAGTTTCCGGGGATGTAATTGACCATGGAGAGCAAGCGAAAAACATTCTCCCTTGGAGTCCTGCTTGTCACATCAGTAAAGATGCCAAGTATAGTTATTGGGCATCCAGAAGATCAGTTACACTGGTCTTGTGCTGTAGGAAATCTTCCATCCAGCATCCTTTAAGTTACCCTTTCACTTGGGCATGGCCTTTTGTACTATAAACGCCAATGTAAAGCACACACACTCTCTCTTCTGGTTGCTGGATTTGATTGTTGTTTTCCCATTCAAGCAAAGAATTGTGATCTGTGAGTCTACCCCTAAATAAATAATCCTTTAATGTACTCAATTTGAGCCAGTGTGGGATTTTATTTTTTAGCATCCATTTTTATCTGGTATGCCACATGGATCACAACTCCAAACCTACCAGGTGGACTGATCCAAAAGGCCCAAATTTTCCACAGCCCAGAAGGTCTCCCTTCCTGCCTGCCTAGCTTGCATTCACATACACCCTCACCACAGTGAAAAATTTCCAAGCTCGCACTCATTTTACCCCACCACTGGCATGTTTCCTACAGTGCAGTGATTTGCACTGCCTCCAGTTTGTGCTCCCGACTCAGGAGTGCTGGGCTCCTTACTTCATGTACAGAGTTGGTTTGACCAGCACCAAGGCAGAAGGCCAAGGTGCATAAAATGATCCATGCCGCCACCAGTTGTGCCACAGGTTACCACTTTGCAACTGCGACACCTGCTGGACGATAAAGATTATTACACATAAAACAGTTTACTGGATCTCATACCACAAGAAACTATTTAATTAATTAATACATGAAAACACTTGAAAGTTATATAATTGCAGACAACATTAGCATGCAAAATTTTAATAAGTTTTTAATACTACGGATTGTATTCTGTAAGGCCTATATTGTTATTGTGATACAACCATTTATTGGATATTGGGACTCAGTTTTTTTTCATATTATATCATTAAGAAAATGGTTTGATAACAGAGCCAAGAATGGGGCACTTTTAGAAATGATACTGTCTATAGACTAATAATGAACAGCTAGCTGACAGGATTAATACTATCAAAAATCAAAAGTTATCTTAAAAAATAATATTATTGAAAAGGATAAAATTAATTTGACCGACAAATTCAATCCATGTCAAAGGGTACTGAGAAATTTTCTGAAAGAATTCATACTGTTTAATTTAACAATCAAAATCTGTCAAAAGATCAAGATAAGTTAGTAGATAGAGTATCTCTCCAGGAAGGCAATCTGAACACTATCCAAATAATGTCTAAGGATGAGACGTTATCTTCAAATGAAAAACTTCAGACCTTGGAATCACAAATTCAGAATGAGGACCAGAGGATAGGTACCTCAAAAAAAAAATCACTAGAAATACATGCAAGCTGGGAGATTCAGGATTTACAAAAGACAGTATTAAAAAAATTTTATTCAGCCTGGTCTACAAGAGCTAGTTCCAGGACAGGCACCAAAGCTACAGAGAAACCCTGTCTCCAAAAACAAAACACAAAAAAAAGATTTGAAACAATTGAAGAAGACTGTGATCAGTTAGTTTACCCCTAAATAAATAACCCTTTATTGTACTCAATTCTGAGCCAGTGTGGGATTTCTTTTTAGCATCTGTCCTTAGTCTTGTACTTTTAATTATAGTTTAATATTTAGATAAAACTAAACTTAGGGAAAAATAGACAAACAAACCTTTTATAGGGTTTCTGTTGCCATAAAGAGTCACCATGACCATGTCAACTCTTATAAACGAAAACGTTTAATTGGTGTGATTTACAGTTTCAGAGGATTAGTCCATTCTTATCATGGTGGGACATGATAGCATACAGGCAGACACTGTGCTGTAGATGGAACTGAGAATGGAGGAAGAACTACATCTTGATCCTGAAAACAACAGGAAGTGATCTGAGACACTGGGCATAACTTGAGCACATTATAAGACTGTAAAGTTCACCTCCACGGTGGCACACTTCCTCAAACAAGGCCAAACCTAAAGAAAGAAAGCCATAGCTCTGAAACATGCTACACCCTATAAGTTCATGGGCACCAACTATGGTTTCTTTTAAGACAGGGTTTCACTGTAGCTTTGGACCCTATCCTAGAACTAACTCTTGTAGAACAGGGTGGTCTCGAACTCACAGAGATGCACCTGCCTCTGCCTCTTGAGTGCTGGGATTAAAGGTGGGCACCACCACTGCCTGGGCAATACCAACTTAATAAAAGAAGGCTGAATCCAAACTACAAATTAACATTACTGTGTCCATATTACTAGACTATGAGACTTTGTAAGTTCAAGGTAATCATGATGAAAAACACAAGGCGGTCTGTATACAGTAAATGGAGTCTATCATAGTTGGGCTCTTGGTTTGTATGAGTGTGTGTAGCAAATACAGATAGGAGCAGACACATGGAAAATATTATTAAATGGAGGATGTTTACTAGTTATCAAAAAAACTTAACTAAGGAATCCCTGTTATGATGCTGGAGTTACTATTAAGAGAACTTTTAAACAGAGAGTCCACTGTCTCCTCTTCATTGATGGGCAATCCATTAGTTTCTTTTAACAGAGACATCTTTATCTCATGAGAAAACAGTATTTATAAAAGGTATTGTTCCCTTATAAAACTGAGTACCTTTGTTTCCATTGAACTGGAGACTTGCTGTTGAATAAAGTAACAGATGTACAAATTTTTACCCATGTTAGTCTTTTCATCTATTTGGTGGTATGGATTAATAAGAGACAGAAATATATATGAACATTTTAGTAAAGTAATTATTGTGAGAGAATTGTGAGAAGCAAGCCCAGTAGTGTTCAGGGTTATTTTTACTTAACACATGCAGTCTCAAATCAAGTACTTGAGATCTAAAAAACACAGAGCACAGAAAACAATAAAACCTGATATATATATGAGTGAATGAGTCACATATAAGGCAGCATTTCCTTGATTTTGAAAGGTCACCCTCTGATATCTATAGACTCTATAAATCATGATATCAGGTAACATGCATAACCAAGGAAAATCAACAAGTAACTAACAGAAGTATCTGCCTTTACTGATGTCTACCATCATACATTGTCTAGTTTGAGTGTGCCTGCAAATGAGGCAGTAAACACATAAACATACACATACACACAAACTCACTAAGTACCCTCTCTGCTCTAAGGAGATCAAGTTGTAGGGTAATATAATGATTAAATGAGACAATTAGATCTTGATTCCTTTATATATCAAATCTCCAACATTTTATTTTAACACATCTTTTGGCACTTTTACTTAATTTATAATCTGAAAGATATAGATAGGAAGAAAGCACAGGGTTAATTTTCCTTAAAACACACAGTTTTGAATCAAGTACTTGAGATCTAAAGAACACAGGCACAGAAAACAATAAAACCTAATCATAAAACAACAACAAAACAACCGACGCTCTTTGCTTCCCACTAAACAATTACCCCTTCTTTGTAAAAAAAAAAAATCAAAATCAAAACAAAAAGCAAAAACCAAGTATGAGTTAGATTAATATATGTACCCAAATAAAAAAGCAAATAAAAAGGAAGAGATTCTGTGGTCTCCATGCAAGAAAGATGAATTGACATTTCATTTTATTTATTTAAAAAGAAAACAAACAATATTTTTTTCATTTTACATAGCAATCCCAGTTCCCGCTCCCTCCTCTCCTCCCCTTGCCTCCACCTAGTGCCCCCTCCCAACCCCCATTCACTGCTTAGAGAGGGTAAGGCACATTGATTTGGGGAAGGTTCAAGGCCCTCCCTACTATATCTAGGCTGAGCAAGGAATACATCCAAAGAGAATAGATTCCCAAAAAGCCAGTATACGCAGTATGGATAAATTATGGTGCCACTGCCAGTGGTCCTGCAGTCTGCCCCTGCCATACAACTGCCATACAATGCCACATTCAGGGGGGACTAGTTTGGTTCTATGCTTGTTCCTTCCTTATCTTGTTGGAGTTGGTGAGTTCCCATTAGCTCAGGTCAACTGTTTCAGTGGGTGTCCCATTCATGGTCTTGACCTCTTTGCTCATAGTCTCACTACTCCCATCTTCAATTGGACTGCATGAGCTCAGTCCAGTGCTCTGGTGCAGGTCTCTGACTCTGCTTCCATCAGCTGCTGAATGAAGGTTCTATATTGATATTTAAGACATTCATCTGTTTGACTACAGGGCAAGGCCAGTTTGGGTACTGCCTTCTCTATTGTTTAGGGTCTAAGCTGGAGTCATTCCTATGGATTCCTGAGAAAATCTTCAGTGTCTGATTACTTGCTAGCCCCACAATCAATAGATGAAAGGATTAGAAATGTAGCTGATATTATATCTCACACTTATGATGGTGCTATGATAGGAAAAGTAATTTCTAGAAAGTTTAAGAAAAATCAAAATGTCAGGTGTTTAAATTGAAGTAAGAAAGTAATTTGAAAAGGAATTGGAGGTAAGATGTGTTCCCCAAACAATGTTTTTTCTAGAGATAATCCAAACAGAAAGCCCCAAGCTTCCAGAGTATGCAGGTATGGCAAAGGTCAGCGTTAGGCTAATGAATGCAGATCAACAAAGGACAGGCAAGGTGGTCCTTTGTCATCAGGAAAAGCCATGATGGGTCTCCCATAGACCCCAATATTACATTTAGTTCTGTCATTCCATGGCAACATTGGAGAAACTCATCCACAGAACAATTAAAAGATTTAATATCTGTTGTTAAAAACTGTACTGCTCTGGATATGACCAATGATAGAAGAACTTTTATAGTTACAACAAAAGTTCAGCAGGGACCAGAAGTATTTTTGCTAACTGCTATAAAATATCAGAGATCAAAGTGAAAAAATACATATAAATGGCCATGAAATTAAGGGTTTGGTAGACACAAGTTTAGACGTAACAATAATTATACCAAAATCTTAGCCTCCAGATAACCTCTTTAGAAGGTAAATGTTCAGCTTCTTGAAATGGAAACTTTATCTCAAGTAAAATGAAGTTCAATGGGTTGACTGTATAGAGACAGAAGGACAGGTAGGAAAATTAAAACCATATATAGTTAACACAACAATGAATATATGGGAATGTGATTTGTTGCAGCATTTGAAAACACACATTGATAATTCTCCAATCTCAGAAATAAAACATAAAATAAAGAATACTTTGGAGAGAAATATTATAAAGTTATTATCAAGAACAGTCACAGATCATTCAGGTTGTGCATGAACGATATAACAGTTGGTGCTATTTCAAGTGTACCAACTGACAACTTTTATGGATGGAACAATGGCATTTGATATTAGAAAAATTAAAGGCATTTTATAATCTGCTGTTATAATCTGCTGACCTGGTCTGTCACCTGGGTACCGTGTCCCTTTAAGCAAGCCCCACCAGCATCCCTCTTGGATTTCCCATCTCTTCATCGGCTGCTTTTTTTTCTCCTCATCCTTCTTCTGAGGGGTAACTACTGCCTCTCTCTCTTTTTCCCTCTTTCTTCCCCCCATCTTTCTCTGCCTCTCTCTTTTCCCCCTTCTCCCTTTTCCTCCTTTCCCCTCCATAACCCACTAAATAAACTCTAAACTAAAACTTTTTCTCTGCATGGCATGTCTGTCTGTATCTGTCTGTCTCTCACCCGTTGCAGTCTCCCACCATCAAGGGGGTCTCCTGATGCCTTAGGTGGACTGCTGCAACCGCCCTTTGTAAGACTGGCCTTGGGTAAATGATAACAACTAGAACAGTGGGTATAGGAAAAGCTACATATTCAACATATTGAAGAATCAATCAGTTCTTGGAATTCTCTTATATTTGTCATTAAAAATAAATCTGGAAAAAGGGAATGATAACAGATTTAAGGGTCATAAATAAGGTGACTCATACAATGGGCTCTTTACAGCCTGAAATTCTCTTCCCTTTTCCATTACCTAAAGGGTGGTCTATTATAGCAGTTGATTTAAATTCTATGTTTTTACTATACCTTCAAAGATCAGGAGAGAGAAAAATTTGCCTTCACAGTGTGTGCTTATAAAAATTTCCAGTCTGTTAAAAGACATTAGTTGAAAATTCTTCCACAGGGGATGTTAAACAGTGCCACCTTGTGTCAACATTTTCTATAACAGCCATTAGAAATAATTTATAAACAGCTTCCTCAGTTTATAATTTACTATTATATGAATGGTATCCTACTAGTTGATTCAGATGCAGATACATTGCATAAAAACGTTTGAAAAAGTAAAAAAAAAAATCCTTCTTGGGCATTAATCACAAATTGTTCCCCAAAAAAATTCAAAGAGGAAATTCTATTAATTATGTAGGATATAAAATAGATTTACAAAAATTCAAAAACAGAAAGTTCAAATAAGGAGAGATAAATTTAAACTCTAAATGATTTCCAAAATTGCTTAGAGATATTAACTGGCTATGACTCCAATAAGATTAAATATTCAAGAACTAAGTAGTTTATTTCAAACCTTACTATGTGTAAGAATTTAAATAATCTAAGAATATTATTAGCTGAGTTTGAGAGAGAATTGGCTTTGGTAGAAGAAAAATTATAGGGTGCACATGTGGATTTAAAGACCTACATAGAAAGGGATCCTGAGTTGATTCTGAAAGGAAGTTGAGATTTCATCAAGTAATAGGAATAGACCCAAAATAAATTGTGGGTACCTTTTACTAATGCTGAAACTGCCTTATTATGGGCAGAAAATAAACACTGACAAAATTTTTGCAGTAATTTCTAGGGAGATATTAGCAAGTCTTCTGTTTATAAAAAGAACTAATTGAATCCTTCCTCACATTGTACTAGATGCACCAATTTATGGAACTCCTACATTCTAAACTGATACAAATAAATCAGTAAATGCAGGTAATGAGTCAGGAATATTAAGGAATGTGGCTCAAGCCCCTTATATTCTTTTAAAAAGTCAGAATTATATGTTATTCTCATGTTATGATTAGATTTTTCTAGAACCTTTTTATATAGTTACTGACTCTGAATGTACAGAAGTTGTCTTACATATTGAAACCATTGAAGTTATTACATATGATTCATAACTAACATTGTTATTTATTCAGTTGCAAGAAATTGACAGAAATACAAATAATCACTTATATATAGCACATATAAGGTCCCATATAGGACTATCAGGCCCTCTAGCACAAGGTAATGATAAAATTATCAGCTATTGGTAGGAAATGTGATAGAAGCCTCATAATTTCATAAGAACATCACATTAATAACAAACATTTGAAGGAAAATTTTTCTATCAATTGGTTACAAGACAAGGAAATTATAAGGAAATGTTTTACTTATTCTTTGTACAACCTCACTCTACAACCTGTAGGAGGTAACCCAAAGGATACTCAAAGAAATGAAATTTGGCAAATGGATGTTTTTCATTTTGCAGAGTTTGTAACATTAAAATATGTGAATCATACCATAAATACTTATTCTCGATTTCAATGGAAAACAGCTTTGAATTCTGAAAAGGCTAATGCTGTAATTATACATTTATTAGAAGTTATGGCCATTGTAGGGATACCTATACAAATTAAGACTGGCAATGATCCAGCATATATCTCTAATAAAATGAAACAATTTTTCATTTTACAATATAAGTCATATTATAGGTATACCACACAATCCTACAGGACAAACAGTTATAGGAAGACATAATCACACTTTAAAAGATATGCTTAATAAACAGAAAGGGGGAAAACAGAGATAGATTGCATGATGCTTTATTAGTTTTTAATTATTTAATGCCAATGAGAAAGGAACAATAACTGTGGAGACAGTAGAAAACATGCTGAATTAAATCAGCCTGTATACTTTAAAGATGAGTTGACCTTAACATGGAAGGCAGGGTATATATTATGTTAGGGAAGAAGTTTTCTTTTGCACCCACAGGAGAAGAAAAGTTATGGATACCAATAACATTGATAAATATTATATTCTAAGAGGAGAGGCCTCTTGATTAGGAGATGTGATAGTTCACCAAACTGCATGGCCATTCCATCTAAATTAACTTATACAACTAAAGAATGTCTTTCCTTTGATCAGATATAACCTACTCTCCAGGTTTATATCAGGATTAAACCTCTCAGGGTCTAGAAAGATTTACTATGATAGGCAAAAATCTGGCTAACTAGATCTGAGGATAAATCGAAATAAATCAACTCAGGCAACACTATATGTTCTTTATTCCTTGGGGCAAAGAAGCATCAAGAATAAGGAGAAGCCTAGTGGTGGCGATGGTGGCACACGCCTTTAATCCCAGCACTCAGGAGGCAGAGGCAGGTGGATCTCTGGGAGTTCGAGGCCAGCCTGGTCTATAAGAACTAGTTCCGGGACAGGCACCAAAGCTACAGAGAAACCCTGTCTCGAACCCACCCCCCAAGAAAAAGAATAAGAAGAAGCATAAGGGTGGTCTCCACAAAGCTTTTAGTTTATCTAGGCATACACACAAATTAGCAGTCCCATATACAATAGTATCAAGCATGCATTTTCACAGAGTCACAAAAACCTGTGTCTTCGTCAAGGAGGATCCCTATGTCCCAGGGTTGTGTGGTTTTGAAGTTCCCCAGTGGCTGGAGACACAGCATTGGTAGCTATACTAACCTGAGGGTTTGATTTGCATAAGCATCTAGCTTGTTTGAGTTCAAAAAAATCTCTTCTAGGAACTTTGCTTTTGACTACAGCAGAGTATCCAAGTGAGACTTTTTTGTCTTTAAAGCTAGTCTTAGTGACTTAGGCCATCTTCCTATATAAACAGCTAATTTCCTGGGCTATAATCTTACATTTGTTGAACCAAGATGAAGGATAAATAGAGAATATTAGTAGCTTGTTAGGTTAGAGCAAAGGGACAGTAGATTGTATCTTCCAGAGTCTGCTGTTAGAGCAGACATATAGGCTCCTTCTTTGGTGACAAATTTGGTCACTAAAGATAGTTGTGGGAAGTTAGTTTTATGTGAATTGTGGCTATGGGGAAAAAGGTTTGATTGAGTGACTGCCTCAACACCAGGAATTCACAGCGTGAAGGAAGGTAACTCGTTGGCCTTACAGGAAATCTCAGGTTTATACAATGCTGAGATACACTTCCCATGAATAGTCTAATATATCTGTCAGCTATATACTTACTGTATAATACCTGTAGGCTCACCACAACCTGCTAAAAAGAGAAACTCCCCAAAATTAGGGTAGTGACAGTGTTTTGTCTTTTCAGGGGAATAAAAGCTTCCAACCAAAGAATGTGAAAACCACTGAGCAAATAAGACATCTGAAGGATGTCCCCTAAAAAGAATAATTTGACCTAATGGCATAACCCACTTCCAACAGGATAAAATTTCATAAATCTTTCCAAATGTTTGTTTCTTCTGTTCTCTACAGACATATAAGGCCAATGACCTTTTTTATAGTCACAATTCAATTGAAAATTAAAGCTGGCTTTGGAGTTGGAGAGTGGTTCTTTCCTTCCCTAAATGCAAACAGGCTTGTTAAGGCAAAATCCAAAATCTCTGTCTCATGTCACAAAAGTCATCTGGTATAGGTCAATAGGTCAGAAAAACAAATGAGGTTAAGAAGTTAAGAGGCTATTCTTTAGTTTTATTTTGATTCTTTTAACCTTTTCTAATTTGGGGGAGTATTTCTGGGACTAGCTCTTATAGACTAAGTTGGCCTCGAACTCACAGAGATCTGCCTGCCTCAGCTTCATGAGTGCTGGGATTAAAGGCATGTGCCACCACAAGCTGGCTTAAAGTTTTCTTAAGGTGTAAATATTATTTCAAGAATTATAAGATATACATCTTATAATTAAAGATACACACACACATATATATATATATATACATTCTGTTGTGATTTTTGAGTCATATAGAATACTAGTTCTAGTAAAAGGACTCAAATAGCTTCCTTAAGTGATTTTGGGCTTGAGATTGATGCAGGTAACTAGGATCCAAGTTTGTGTACTCTGGATGTACTTACTAGATTTCAGTTATTTAAATTCCACTAGATATGCTGTGTACGACACATTTAAAATGCTTAAGTTTTGTGCATTAAATTGTGACCATTCCTAATAGTGACCTTTGAAGTATCTAAGAAGATTATGGGGTGTAAATAGCTTTTATTATATTTAGGTATGACCCTTGTATCCCTAATCTCTCCAAGACCTTTATCATAAAGGGGTGTTGAATTTTGTCTAATGCTTTTTCAGCATCTAATGAAATGATCATATGGTTTTTTTCTCTCAGTTTATTTATATGGTGGATTACATTGATAGATTTGCGTATGTTGAACTAGCCCTGCATCTCTGGGATGAAGCCTACTTGATCATAATGGATAATTTTTCTAATGTGTTCTTGGATTCGGTTTGCCAATATTTTGTTGAGAATTATTGCGTCGATATTCATGAGTGAGTTAGGCCTGTAATTCTCTTTCTTGGTTGGGTCTTTGTGTGGTTTCGGTATCAGGGTAACTGTAGCTTCATAAAAGGAATTTGGCAATGACTCTTCTGTTTCTATATTGTGAAATACATTAAGGAGTATAGGTATTAGTTCTTCTTGGAAGTTCTGGTAGAATTCTGCATTGAAACCATCTGGTCCTAGGCTTTTTTTGGAAGGAAGATTTTTGATAACAGTTTCTAGTTCTTCGTGACTGACAGGTCTATTTAGATCGTTCACCTGGTCTTGGTTTAGCTTTGGTATATGGTACTTATCTAAAAAAATATCCATTTCTTTTGCATTTTCCAGTTTTGTGGCATACAGGCTTTTGTAGTAAGATCTAATGATTCTCTGAATTTCCTCTGTGTCTGTGGTTATGTCCCCCTTTTCATTTCTGATCTTATTTATTTGCATGTTCTCTCTCTGTCGTTTAATTAGTTTTTATAGGGGTTTGTCGATCTTGTTGATTTTCTCCAAGAACCAACTTTTTGTTTCATTGATTCTTTGGACTGTTTTCTGTGTTTCTATTTTGTTGATTTCTGCCCTCAGTTTGATTATTTCCAGTCTTCTACTCCTCCTGGGCGCATCTGCTTCTTTTTTTTCTAGAGCTTTCAGGTGTGCTGTTAAGTCCCCAATGTATGCTTTCTCCGTTTTCTGTAAATGGGCACTTAGTGCTATGAACTTCCCTCTTAGTACTGCTTTCTTGTCCTATGTCATACGGCAATGTATTTCACTTTTAGGTCCTTTTACAAGAAAGATAAAGCAATACGTTTCCATGGAGAATGGAATCAGAGCTCAAGTGACTTCATTTTGTTAGGACTGCTTCCACAAAACCAAACAGGTTTTCTGCTTTTGCTGTTCATCATCTTTGTGTTCTCCCTGGCTTTGTTTGGCAACTCAACAATGATCCATCTCATTCGTGTAGATTCCAGGATCCATTCCCCTATATACTTTCTCCTCAGTCAGCTCTCTCTCATGGACCTGATGTATATTTCTACCACTGTTCCCTAGATGGCATTCAACTTCCTCTCTGGCCAGAAAAGCATTACCTTCCTGGGCTGTGGAGTACAATCATTCTTTTTTGTGACAATGGCAGGTTCTGAGGGTTTGCTCCTGGCTTCCATGGCCTATGACCGTTTTGTGGCCATCTGTCACCCCCTTCATTATCCCATTCGCATGAGCAAAATGATGTGTCTGAAGATGATTATAGGCTCCTGGACACTGGGCTCCATTAACTCTTTAGCACACACAGTCTATGCCCTTCACATTCCTTACTGCCATTCCAGGTCCATTAACCATTTCTTCTGTGATGTTCCAGCCATGCTTTCCCTGGCCTGTATGGACACTTGGGTTTATGAGTACATGGTGTTTGTGAGCACAAGCCTGTTTCTCCTACTTCCTTTTCTTGGCATCATGGCTTCCTATGGACGCATCATTTTTGCTGTTTTTCATATGTGCTCAAAAGAGGGAAAGAAAAAGGCCTTCACCACGTGTTCAACTCACTTAACTATGGTGACATTTTACTATGCACCTTTTGTCTACACTTATCTTCGACCTAGGAGTCTCCGTTCTCCCACAGAAGATAAGATTCTGGCTGTCTTCTACACTATTTTCACCCCCATGTTGAACCCATCATCTACAGCCTGACGAATAAGGAGGTCCTGGGGGCCATAACAAGAGTCTTTGGAACATTCTCTTCTACAAAACCCTGATTATTTCTTCTCTACTCATCTTTCAGTTTCCCTGGAGAATGTCATAGAGGAGGGCTGTCTTTAGAAAATGTAATGTGTGCAACACACATCATAAAATTTCTGGTGATTCATTACTTGTTAAGATTAAATAATATATTCATTATTGCATACTAGTACAGTTCCTACATGGTTATTTAATTTGTAACCTTATAGCCAATAATAAAATCAATAAATATTAACAACAATTTGGAATGCTATTGATACCTGATGTATATGCATTTTAAGTGCACAAATACTTCTGTAAATGTGATACTATTTATGCCAATTTAACAAATTAGTTCTAAAACATTGGCATATAATTATTTCTTTACTCATATATATTTTGCTTTCACTATTCAAAATCTTTTGTGTGTTGCCTATTTACAACCTATTGCATTTTTCACTATATACATTTTAAGGGATAATACCCACATGGGAAACTGTGTTGAAAATGGAGCAACATAGAAATTATGAAATGCTATAAAACATTAAAACTAATCACCAGAAAGTACTTTACCCCAGGTATAATTGTTCTCTAAAAAGGATAGTAGTTAATAAATGCTGTTCGATTAGGAAGAATAGAGAACTATTATACCATAGGTGGTCAAATTTCAAAATAATATGTATGCTATTCTAATGTGCCTAAATTTGAAGAAAACAGAGTCAGAGATTTTTAAGAGCTGTATACACCCACACTTATTCCATTTCTGTTCTTCTTAACTAGAATAGGTCCTGGTGTGCTATGCCATAGTGAAATAAATATAGTTAAACATAATGTCTCATATCTCAAAGGAGAGAAAGCTGAAGGTATTCATCCAATGAAGGTAAAAACTTCAAGTGATAGATTGGCTTATCTCCCTAATTTCACCATTATTCAATGAATATATATATATGACATATTACATTATACCTCATAAGTAAATGCAACTTTCAATTAAAACATTTATAATATAGATGAGATATTTTAGAATGTATCTGTGACAGGCTGAATATTGGTGGGAATTGAGAGAATAAAAATGATAGCATGGAACTGATGATTTAGAGAATTCTTGTTTACTTGTTTTATTTGTACCATGATCCGTTGGACTAGTTAACATATGTTTCTCACCCTTCTTCTCAGCTCCATCAAACATCCATGGCCTCTTCTTCATAATTATAAATATCAACCTAGTGTTGCTTGCATGTACATGTGTTTCAGACTAACAAATTATGCCTGAATAACCTATGCATGGTTTATCACTTGAGAAAACTGATTATCCCTCCATCAATAGCCATTGTTTCTCCCCATTCCTTCAGGTCATGATGGGGCCTTGTGAAATTTCATACAACATGTTACTATGCCAATTGATTTGGTCACTATATATATGTTATCTTTAGGTAATCATATATTTGAGAGTTCGTGGATTTATCTTTACTCTTTTGTCTAGAAGGTGCTATTTTGCAGCACTTCTCCTGTTATTCTTGGTCTTTATGCCCATATTTCCACAATGTTTCTGAGTCTTGGGTGTAGGGGGTATGCTGTAGATGTCTCATTTGCAGGTGGGAACCACAGGGTCACTTGTTCTCTTCATTCTCACTAGTTGTGTGTTTGTGTAGTGCTCTTCATCTGATACTTAAAGGTTTTTCATTTATTAATATTTTTATTAATTTTTGTAAGACCATAATAGAATTAAATTATTTTCCACTCCCTTTTCTCCCACACAACTCTCACATGCACCCCCTACCTTGCTATATTTCAAATTCCTGGACTATTTTTGATAATTTTTATTTATAGAAATTTTATTTATAAAATTTATTTATAAAAATTTTATTTATAGAAAAGGGGAGTTTTTTAGGGAGAGGGAGAAAAGTAAATGCAGAAAAAGGTAAGCAAATAGAACAACAATAAGGATGTCTGAAAAGCCACAAAGAATCATACATTTAACTATTTGTATAAAATCTATAATATATATATAATTTCCATGTATAAACATACAGACATATTTTTCATGAACTTTCTCATTTGGGCTGATGGTACCCACTTCAACACCCAAGTACTACCTAACAAAGACCCTAATATCAGACACTAAAGCCATTTTTTAGTTGTCAGCTGGGGCTACTCAGAAGACTCCTAAAACTCACAACTTATTCCTATTGTCCTTGGTTATCCACCCTCACATAGGTAGAAGTACCTGTTACTAAAGATACCATACACATCAGAAACAGCTTCCAAGACTCTTGAGCTGGAACTAACCTGAATGTCCCCTAACGGAAGGCTAGTTTTCATGATACCATAAGGCATCTTGAATGCTTACCAAAAAAGGTGGCGATCAAGAGTCCTACCCAGTTATAATGCCTATGGACAATATCAATGATCCACATGGCATTATAGCCCTAAGATTATACTACTGGCATGAGTTCTTTGGTGGTAACAAATAGCTCTCTAATTTGACTTAAGACCCTCTTTACAAGAAGGAAACTTTGTTTGGTACTAGAAACCTAGAACTATTCAGTGCTAGTAAAATCATGGTTATTGGAGGAGAATCTACAATCACTAACTTACTAAACCAGCCTAATCCCTAACAATAACTTATAAACATCTATCCTTATGCCAACAGATATAGATATAGACAGTTACAAGTCAATTAAAATGAAGAGTTGTAAAGGCCTACCTTCAATTGATATACCTATAAAACACTTCTACTTCCTAAGGTTGAGGAACATTGTGGAAGAGGGGGTAGAAAGATTATAAGAACCCAGAGGATCAGATACATGGTTGGGATATTGAGTCTCCTAGTATTATCACAAATTACATTCAAAAAGTCACCAATATGATTGCCCAAACATGACAGGAAAAAGATTACCAATAGATATGCAAGTGGACAAGTAAAAGTCCATGAGATTTCAACTTTCAACAAAGATCTAAAAACCACTGAAAAAAAAGCAAATCTGGGAGCTAGGAGAGGTGGCTTTTTCCAAGAAATAGAACACGAATTGGTGATCCAGTGCCAAACGATCATCCCTAAGAGCATAAATGCAAGTAAAATTATACCAAATGAGCAGGTTTTATATATGTGTGTGTATACATGTGCATATATGTATTCGAAAAAGAAGCTATTACTTTGAAGGAAAGTAGGAAGGGGCATAAAGGAGGGTTGGAGAAAAGGAAAGGTAAGGCAGAAATGTAATTATACTGTAGTCCCAAAAATAAAAGTAAAGAAAAATGTTGAGAGGCAAAAAAAAAACCAAGAATGACATTTTAGTTTCTATTTTCACTTATAAAACTGGGCCCATTACTAAACGCCTTAATCTTTCCTGGAATATTTCAGTTCTTATGATTTAATTGGCAAATACCGATATTGAGTTTACTTGCTTTTAAATCCCAGACTCAGGTAGGTAACTTATCACTATTTTTTGAAAAGCGAATTCTGTGAGTTATTCTTCTCAGTGCCTCCATAACTTCTTTGTTTCTCAGGCTGTAGATGATGGGATTGAACATTGGGGTGAGGACTGTGTAGAAGACAGCCAGAGTCTTGTCTTCTGCTGGGGATCGGAGGGATCTCGGGCGTAGATAAGTGTAAGCAAATGGTGCATAGAAGAAAGTCACCACAGTGAGGTGAGTGCTACAAGTAGAATAGGCCTTCTTCCTCCCTGCCCCAGAATGCATACGGTAGACAGCAAGGAAAACACGACCATAAGAGCACACTATACCAATAAATGGTAACACAAGAAAGAGGATTGTGCTCACAAATACAGTGTATTCATAGACCCATGTGTCCATGCAGGCCAGGGTTAACATGGCAGGGACATCACAGAAGAAATGGTTGATGGCCCTGGATCGGCAGTAAGGAATGTGAAGTGCATACCCAGTGTGAGCACTGGAGTTAATGGACCCTAGCACCCAAGATCCTATTATCATCAGCACACAGACTCTTTTGTTCATGTGTGTGGCATAGTGGAGAGGAAAGCAAATAGCCACATAACGGTCATAGGCCATAGAAGCCAGCAAAAGAGTTTCTGCACCCCCAAAAGTCAAGAAGAGGAAGATCTGAAATCCACACCCAATGAAGGAGATGTACTTATTCCCCAACATGAAGTCAGACACCATTTTAGGGACAATGGTCGAGATGTAATTTAAGTCAATAAGAGAAAGCTGACTGAGTAAGAAATACATGGGTGTGTGGAGACGGGACTCTAGGAGGATGAGGAGGATCATGGACAGGTTGCCAATCCACGCTGTCAGGAAGATGAGAACAATGAGAACGAAAAGGAACAGACCTGTTTGTGATGGTGGGAACAATCCCAATAAAATAAAACCTGTAAATGTTTGATTATAACTATCCATCAGGTGTTCATTTAGACTCTCTTAGAAGCCTATGCAATAATGTTACATAAAAGACAATAAAATAATTCAATTCATGATTTCACCAGACTTTCATTGCTCATAACTGCTAAGCAGAGAATAGTGTACTTTGAATCATCTTCTAACTTATATATAAATTTAGAGTAAAACAACATATATTAACAAAATATCTTACTGAAACCTGAGAACCTATAAGAATATTTCCATAATGCCCTCATTAGGAAATTGATATTTTTATTACTAAAAAAATAGATGCCATGAACATGAGATTTCATAGTGCAATTTTGGAACCACTATAAATGCCTAAAATACAGGCCCACAATTGAATGCATTTTCCTTCCATTCAGGGTGACTCTTTTTTGCCATACTCCGGACCTAAGATACATACAAAGATGTAACATTTAATAAGATCATTCAAAAATATATTTCTTTCATATGTACCCTTCACATTAATAAAAACCAAGATTTTTCAAAACTTGGGTGCTGTTATTTCTTTTAAACTCTATACAAAATGCTTATTAACAAATGTCAACTTCTTTTTCCTTCTTATCCAATCACATTTGAAACACTCTAACTAGACGCTGTCTGTGGGCATGTACATAGCACGTTCATTCCACCAAAGAAACAAGTGTTGTTGCCCTTTCTCAGAACCTCCCAAGCACTTTGCTTTTTCTTCATTCCTTATTTTCCTCTCTGCTATCTAGAACATAAGGTGGAAATTTAAACACACACACACATTTATGAATTTTCTGTCTCAGAACTACCTGGAATGAAAAGGCAATAAATGATGTACATTTATAAATGTTTCATACAAAGCAGAGGGATAGCTACAAAAGAGGACTCAGGACCTTTCAGAGTTTGTTTCAGGCTTCTTAATGGAGTAGAATCATGCCGCTAAATGGGGGGAGCGAGAAAGAATCCAGAGTCTTCAGAATGTGCATGAGCATGGGCTGTTCTTCTCCACCAGGAATGCAATCTGCAGAAGGCTTAACATACTGAGCCCAGAAAATGCATGAATATGTCTGTCTGTGCTAGGGCCAATGAATATAAGTCTGGAAATCTGTAAACTGAAGAGCAAGATATACCACTTAAGAATATGCAAACATATACACATATAAACACCCAAACACATACATAGGATAAGTTAGAAATGATGAGGAAATTGATATTTTTATCAGAAAAATCAGCATCTTCAGAGGTACATGGAGAGGTTTCAGTTCATAGCACAGACATCATTTATTTTGAAGGAATGACAGATGCTGATAAAAAAAAATACCAGAAACTAAAATGAGCAGGGTTGCTCAAATACAGTCAAGAAAGATTCTAAAGTAAATTGGAAACCATTTTAAAGAAAAAATATAAATAAAACATGAAAACTGAAGTTTAGAAAAGGAGTATTATGATTGGATATTTATGCATATTTGATGCAGAAGGGTCTTCTATCTATCATCATTGGTTAACTAAGAAAGAAAACTGCTTGGCCTGATAGGTCAGAATATAGGTAGGTGGGAAGACAGAACAGAATGCTGGAAGGAAGAAAGCAGAGTCAGGCAGATGCCATGCTTCTCCTACCCAGGTGGTTAGACTCATGGCAGTAAGCCACAGTCAAGTGGTGATACACATTAATAGGAATGGGTTAATCAAGATGTGAGAGTTAGCCAGTAAGAGGCTAATGGGCCAGGCAATGTTTAAATGAATACAATTTGTGTGTTATTTTGGGTGTAAAGCTAGCCGTGTGGGTACTTGGCAGGATGAAAAACAGTCCTGCTCACCTCATCACTACATATTTTCATGAGCATTCCAAAAAAATGCGTAATGCAAAATAATTATGGGTTGAAATTAGCAAATTACAGAACTGAAGTTACTCAGAACTGAAATGCATGGCTCTATTGTTTAGATACCATACATGTTATGCAGAAATGTAAAGAGAAAATTATATTTTGAAAATAAAATTATTTTTTAAACAAAGAAGTCTCTTGAGAATCCAGAAATGTTTTTGGTTTTTTTTTTCTTTTCAAAAAATCACTTTAACATTCAGAATAAACTATGGGATAGGTATCTATAAAAGTAGTATCTTTAAAAAAAACAAAATAAAACAAGTCATGAGGAAAAGTGAAGTAACTGCAGCCAAATACCTACTGGCTTTTCAGTGATGCTGTGTGTTGTACATACTACCAACGTATTCTCCTATGGGAAATGTCAATATCTTTTAGAAGATGGAACAAAGATGTCAGCCTCCAAAAAACACAAAGAAAGTTGTGGCTATGTTGGAATGGAGGAGCGGGAGAAGGGTGTGATATGCAGAAATGCTTGCAGTCTCCTGATCTTCACAAACAAATGTATGACTTAAAGTATTACAGAAGTGAAAGGGTGAAATATTGACCTGAGCAGCAACTGGGGCAGCTATGGTACTGTCTTACCTTTTGGGCTGTAGCTGCTTTAACATAACAATTTTCCAGACAGAATCATTTCAAAGTACTAATACAATTGCATGCATGAAGCCTGAAGTAAATTGTGAGAAGCAAGCTGTAACCTATGAGTCTGTGCTAAACAAAGGAGTCTCAAGTGGCTACTGAAAAACAAGTGAAATTCTGAGAAAGCAGATAGTTTATACAGTCATAGTTGGATTCATCATGAAACTAACATCCCAGACTGACATTAGAGTATGCCGTTTATATTGACATTTTAAGTGACTGATTGAAATGAAATGTTAATAATTACCAATGTGATTAACATTGTGACTGACACCACTTGTGCTTTCTACAGGGTTTAACAATACTTCCATAAGTCACTTTAAGGCTGAGATGAAAATAACAAAGAAAAAATAATGACTGATATATAACTTCATTGATGAGACACCTCCCAGCTGTCAAGGAAAATTATTCCAATCAACTGTGTTTCTTTGTTCCTGTTTGACAAAAGTGAACAAGGTGACATTGTTTAAAGGAAAGGTGCACCTGAAAGGACATTGTTTACAGCCACTGAATACTTGTTTCAAAGGTAAAAAATGGAGATATTTTTGCTTATATGACAAACTGTGTTACCTTCTTTCTTTCTCAAGGTGAAATAGCAATAATTCATTTCTTTAGGGATCATTTGAATGGATTTTAACTTGTCTTGGTTCCCCTAACAATGAAAGGTCATGGCACATTAAATGGGTGAAAATCAATCAGACAACAGTGACAAGAACATTATAGGGTGCTGAAGTAACAACACCAATGAAGCAAAAGACCTGTGTGTAGAAATGTAGATAACCCACACTTGCAAGTGTCCAGATATCTGCCTGAATAAACTGTCTGAATATATTGATTTAGTATTAGAAACTATACTTTATCTCCTCCACATTGTGTATTTGTTTAATCTTGATCATTTAACCTATATGATAATGTAACCATTTTATTTAAGACAGGATATTACTATGTGGCCTTAGCTAGCCTAGAAGTTTGCCATGTAGACAAGAGTTGCCTACTTAGAACTCACAGAGATCCCCCTACCTCCGCCTCATAACTGCTAGGATTAGAAGCATGTGCTAACTTTCCTGGTAACCACTAGCATAGATAATAAAATCAAGTTAAGAAATTTTAAGCATATTTGTTTTGGTCTCTTTTCTGGAACTTAGAGAATACAAATCAAGCACAAACATATATATTACAGAACATAGATATTATCTAGTTTATCATTTACCAGATACACTGTCTTATTCCTCATACATCTGGAGATAATATTTATGAAGCAAGAAAACAATTGACAGCTTATATTTGTGAATATATGGAGAAAGCAGGATACTTATTCATTGCCAGTAGCAGTGCGAGCTAGCACCTATGAAAATCAGTGTGAAACTTCATCAAAAAAATTGAAAGATCAGTCTACTGCAAGACCTAGCTTTACTGTCCTTAGGCATGTATATAAAGTACTCTATATCATAGTACAGATTCTTGCTAATCTGTGTTCATTTCTGTTCTATGCATAATAGCCAGACCTTATAAACATTCTTGATGTCCACCAACAGTTGAATGTATAATGAGAATATGATCCAGTTACACAATGAAATACTATTCAGCTATTAAAAAAAATAAAATTTGCAAGGGCATGGATGAACCTTGAAAAAATCATCCCAAATGAGGTTACCCAGACCCAAACACCAATGTTACATGTTTTCTCTGATGAAGGTATTAGATATTAAGCTTTAGATACTGGTAAATGCCTTTTTAAATACCCCAAACTTTAGTAATTTAAAGAACCTCTAATGAAAGCCCAAAATACTACATTTCCATTAATTCAACTGGCAAGAATATCCATTTTTCCAATACTTGTATTCACTTAAAAAATCTGATGATAAAGCTTTCTTTCAATTATTCATATAATTAGAGAAAATATGCATTTTTAGATATGCTTTTCCTGTTTTAAAGAATCAAGTGTGATTTGTGCAGTTTAAAGTTAAACTGTATAGTACTTGTGAGCCTTTTAGAGTGTTCCTTTATTGCATCTTTTCTGGGACTCTTCTTTTCATTACTTTAATGTAAATCACCAAGTAAGCTGCTATTAGTGGATTAAAACTGATGGCTGCATTTTTTTTAATTTTATGAAAGAAGACCACATTTGCTCTTCTAGAGGCTTTATAAGGAACATAGGATGATATCTGTAAACATCTTCAAAATAATCTCCATCATCATTCACATAAACTTGAGCCATTTTCTCTCATCTAGTCTCTAAGATATCCTAAAGAGCCATAGCTTCACAAGGAGGAGTTTCTTAACCACATGCCAGAAGAGAGCCTATAAGCCAAGAGATGCCCATCCTTCCAGAGAACAGAGCCAATTCATATTTCTCCCATAAGATTTACATTACTATAGTTCTTCAAATGCTGCCTTTTGGGGGACAGTATATCATTCAGCCAGGTTAGTTTTAAACTAACCGTGTAGTTGAGGATGCATTAAAGTTGGGGCTACACTTGACCCATCTCCTGGGATATGATATGCCACTGAAATGGACTTTATGATTTATTTTTCATACCTGATATACATAAATATGTCAGCCCATAGATGAGATTTCCTTTATTTTCAGTTATATGAACTTTTAGTATTAAGAAATACTTTCCATAGAATCCAAATCCAATAACCTACATGATCAATCCTGGAGTGTAGACAAGCATTCTTCCCAAGAGTGCCCTCTCATTTAAAAAAAATACATTGAGATCCCTCATTTCCTCAGCATTTTCACAATATATTTTACAAAAGAAAACAATGTGCAGTCTCTTGTGTTATTTTAGTATTTCTTTTATATTATTCAAACAATTATAAGTTATGATTATTTAAAAGAATATACTATTTGAGGTTGGTATTCAATACTTTGAAATCCTAAAATGATGAATTAGCATCCATAGATAGTTAGAAACTACATAAGTATATAGCTATAACCCATCCTCTGAATTTTAGTGAGATTGGAGGATGATTTATAGAGCTGCATGTTCGTTTTTTTGAGACAGGGGTTCTCTGTAGCTTTGGAGCCTGTCCTAGAACCAGCTCTTGTAGACCAGGCTGGCCTCAAACTCAGAGATCCACCTGCCTCTGCATCCAGAGTGATGGAATTAAAGGCATGTGCCACCACCGCCCAACAAGAACTGCATCTTTATACCAGACTGTTGTATAGAGTTTTGAATAAAACTTAACAAAGCTCTACTTTGTTGCAAACTTGGATTTTGAATACTAATTTGGGATCTTTTTAATTTACGAATAGAATTTTTAATAATAAGTTATTGGAAGATTACATGAGATAATTCACAGAAAATTCAGCAGAAAATCTTAGGCAGATTAACACTGAGTAGCGGCTCTGACATTTGACACTTGTTAGCCACCAACATCTGCATTAGCATGGCCACCTGCATATGATCATCACCCACATATTTGTCACCACTTATTGTTCAGTGACTTGGAATATATTTTTTGTGCTATATAATTTTCTAATGGTGTTAAAGGGTGCTAATTAATCATTATTACTTAACTGAAGCTTTAATGACTACACAGAAATTAAAAGAAATAAGAAGAAAAGGCAAAATTTATAGACCTAAATTCAGTTGAATGAATAATTGAAATATGTAATTTGCAATATCCCTATGAATTGCACATGAACTTATAGTAATGTCTTAAGTTTGCAAATCATAATTTTGCTCCATAGATGATAAATTTTAGCCATTACCTTGATATTTTAATACAGAAGATTTTATGCAAAGTATACTTGCATTTTTATAAGAAATTTAGATATCTTGTAAATTATATATGAGAATGTTTTATAATTTACAGTTTATATAAATAAAATAATGTCCAAGAAACAATTACTTTATCCTGGGAACCATATAACCCTGAACTCATTTATAAATATTTTATATGATCCCAAGAAAGAAATCAGAAATTAAACTTTCAATTGTTAGCAAATTATCTTTTTAAACATGACTTCTCCATTGAATTTCGCTGAGGTCTATCAGCAGCCCTCTTACTCAAATCTAACTTTTCCCATCCCAGAAATTTTTTCAGGAATTAGTCCCCAAACTGCCTCTTGTTATGAAATTACTCCCACTGTTCCCTCAGACTATACTTAAATCTGTCTGAGGCTCACAATGCCTGAATGCAATACTTAAACATTTCCTAAAATGTTAAACTTAACTAAGGAACTATTTCAATGCATACAAAATCCCACTGCCAAGAGGGATAATACCTAGAAACCAGCATGAATGTGATGACCACATGCACTTGCCTGGGAACACCCTTCCTTGTGGGAAACATAACTGATGTTGATGGTTCTTATTTTCCAAAATAAATAGTAGTATTCTTGATAAAATATGTTTTTATGTAAACATCTTGATTTATTTAAAAACAGAAGAGTCTCTAATTTTGAGGTTGTATTTAAACTTTAAAACATATTTTGATAACCACTACTTATAGTATCTTTATAATGGACATAATTTCAGGAACTTCATATTATTTATAATAAATGATATCATTTTTACAGTAAATATGGGAAATTGTAGTAAATACACTGGATGTATTTTTAACTTTGGAATTAATTCATATTATTATTATTAATCACAACAGTTCTTTTCAAAATTGTATAGAGATTTTAGATAGCATCACATCTCTTTTCATATATATTATATATATGTATATATATATATATGATTTTGTATACTATGTTATCTTAACACACTCAAATTAAAAACAATATTACTATTCCTTTTCCTTGGGGAAGAAAATCTTAAATATACTAAGTGCTGAACTTTGTATTTGAAAATTTTCAATCAATTCTAAAACAAATTTCTTTCAGCATTTTCCAGAATCTAAACATAAATATGATAACTAAATATAAAAACAAGCTTAGAATACACACCATTTTTATTTCTCCAGCATCACAGTTTCCCTTATGTCAGTACTTCACAAAGGCTTTTGCACACTTTAAGCCAGTGAACATACTTTTCTCCCATCCTGTGCTTGGCAACTGCTTTCTTCCATGGAGACAGGTGCAATTATAATTCTAAGCAAGCCCTAACAGATTTAAAGTCTCACAAGTCTCCTTCCCCCATCTCTATCTCTCTCCCTCCTGCCCCGCTCTGTGTGTGTGTGTGTGTGTGTGTGTGTGTGTGTGTGTGTGTGTGTGTGTGTGTGTTGTGGGATGTTACTAATGAGTCAAGAATTAGGCCAGGGTCAGGAAAGGAGTTTTAGCAATTTCTTAAAGGTTTCTCAGTTCAAAATATTTGTTGATATTATTCTAGTAGCAAAGTGTCTCAGAGTTTCACAAAGTATGTGGGTTTTTTTAATATTCTTTAAAATTTTTATGTTTTAACTAAACTATAATTACATCATTTCCACCCTTCCACTTGATTTCCATCTTTTCCACTCCCATCTTTCCCTCTCAACTCATGGAATTTTTTAAACTTGTTATTATTGCACATGAATACACAGACACTGACACACACACACACACACACACACACACACACACACACACACACACACATATATATATATATATATATGACAGTTCATGAATTATAATTACTGGATAAATGTAAAATCATATACTGTAAAACAATCAACCACTGAAATATATATATATGTATACACACACACACACACACACACACACATGTATGTGTGTCTGTGCACCATGGAAAATTAATCTGGATGATGATCTCTTTGTTTGTATTCAGTTGTTCTTAATGTGAAGATTACCCTTGTGATAGCAACAGGTATGTAAAAATAATAACAACAATAACAAAGAGAATGGTAAATCATAAGAAATGTTAATAAACTTTATTGACTGAACTGTGCCATGCATAATCTTTTGTATTATTCAAGCTATTGTTATTTTTTTATTTTTATTTGAAATCTATCCCATGACAATGGTTTATTAAGAAAAGAAAATATTGGGATGATTTTTTACAGTATAGTTCTAGCTCAATAATTACAACAGGAATTGAGAAACTTGAATGTGTTATTTTTTATGAGGTTCTATCAGCCCAATCTATGAAGCCGAACAAGCTAAAACACCATTTTGATAGCAAGCATCCACTTTTTGCCAGCAAGGATATCAACCATTTTAGAAGCAAAGCTGATGGAGTCAAGAAAAGCAGACTTGACAGTGGTGGCAAGTACCACAAAGAGAAGGTAGCAGCTGTTGAAGCTTCATATTCAGAGTCACCATAGTTATGAACGTCACACCAATATTAAGGATTTGTTGTTGCCAAAAGTCAAAACGAATGTTTGAGATATAATCAGAGACAAATTTGTTACACAATTGAGTGCAATTTCCTTATCTAACAATATTGTCCGCAGAAGAATGTATGGCATGTCTACTTATGTTCTTGGTCAGGTAATCAAGAAAATTAAATATGCTCCACTTCCAATGTTTAGTATTCAGTTTGATGAATCTACAGACATTGCAAACTGTTCGCAACTACTGGATTGCAAGAGGTATATCAATGATGGCAATTTTAAAAATGAGTTTCTTTATGCAAACCTCTTGAAGCAGCGACTACTGCACTTGGTGTCTTTGACACAGTTGGTTCATCTGAAAGAACAGATGATATCTTAGAGAAAGGTTTATGGCCTTTGCACTGATGGTGCTCCAGCTATGCTAGAATGTCTGTCTGGGTTTCAATGTTTGGTACTGAATGAACCACCCACAGTCATCAGAACTCACTGTATGATGCAAATATCAGTCATTAAGAAGTTGGACACAAAAATTACAAGAAGAAATGAAAATCATTATAAATTCTGTCAATTTGTAAAGGCAAATACTTTAAACAGTCAACTGTTTTTGCAACTGTGCAATGAGTTGGATGGGGTAGCTGACTATTTTGCTTCACTGGCCAGGCTCTGTAGAACCACCTGGCACAGGTTGGACCTGGCAAAATGCTGTTGGAGGTGGATCCAAGTTGACTCCATGGAGCTCACAAAAACAATCCAAAATATTTGAGGCTTGTTGCTTTCTTAGTATCATGATGAGGTCACCAACCAAGATAGAGGACAGCCACGTGGTTGCTGTTTAAAGCATGCTTCTCTAAGCAATAGTTACATGCACATATACACAGAGTTGAATACAAGTTACATTCATATACACAGAGAATTAAACCCAGCATACATGTACAGATATAGAGTTTAATCCAAATCACATGCCTACATGGACAAACAAATCTTCTTTCTGATCCACTCTCTTCCACCTGCAACAAATCTGCTTTGTCATTCACCAACAGCTTTGCTTCCATTCAGTACCAAAAATTAGGTGTATGGTGAGGCTACCTACCTCTCACCATTCCCCTGGATGTGAGATTGGCCTCAGAATTTTGTGAACCAGATAGTTGGAAAACTGAGTAAGAGTTCTTCACTTACATTCTTTTTCTTTGGTACAAGACCTACTTATGACTATCTGCTCTCCCTTTGAAAATGTAGTATCTGTTTGCTGCAATATGTGGGTCAGATGGAGAAGCCATATTCCTCTTGCTCAGCACACACTGGTTCTCCCTTTACTCAGCTCCTGTTTAATCTGTGGATCTCTCTTTCTTTGTCTCTGTCTGTCTGTCTGTCTGTCTGTCTGTCTGTCTGTCTCTCTCTCTCTCTCTCTCTGTGTGTGTGTGTGTGTGTGTGTGTGTGTGTGTGTGTGTGTGTGTGTGTGTGATAATTAGCATGTCAATTCTAGGTAAAATAATCATCTCTTCATTTAATTAATTTAATTGTTCCAATTTTAAAACATGCATTGCCTAATCTTACAGAGACTTAACTCTCTCCATAGTAATGGTGTTTCCCATTTTTTTTCCTTAAGAAAACATTTATTCTACCAGGCATGGTGGTGTATGCCTTCAATTTCAGCACTCAGGAGGCAGAGGCAGGAGGATATGTGGAGAAAGACTGAAAAACCAAAAAAAATTTTAAAAGAGAGAGCGTGTGTGTGTAGGTCAAAGGACATCTTGTAGGAGCTGGTACTCTTGTTCCATTCCATGAGTTTCAAGAATCTAACTCAGGTTTTCAGGCTTGGTGGCAAGAGTCTTTACTCACTGAGCCATTTTGCTGGACCCAAGAAATAATATTTTTTCTTCCACTCTTTCAGATAGTCTTTTGTAGCCCAGGCTGGCCTCAAATTTGCTATATGCTTTAGAATTACCATAAATGTCTTCCTGCTTCCACCCCCAAAGTGCAAAAATATAGGTGTGGGGCACCATGCCTGGGGTATGTGGCACTGAGGGTGGAGCCCAAGGCTTCAATAATACTAGGTAAGCACTCAGCCACCTGAGCCCCAGCCCCATGATTTGGCTGGTCTGGTTTCTTTTATTTTGTTTTTAGGGGCTGGCTGGCTTTTAGAAATAAGAAAGTGAATCCAAAGACAAACACATAGGCAGCTCCTGAATATTAACCTTCATCAGGTGATGAAAGGAGACAAAGACAGAGACCCACATTGGAGCACCGGACAGAAATCTCAAGGTCCAAATCAGGAGCAGAAGGAGAGGGAGCATGAGCAAGGAACTCAGGACCACGAGGGGTGCACCCACACACTGTTTCCCATTTTTAAAGACAGAAAAACTCACTTTTTAAACTAATTCTTCAGTTTAAGAATTCCCAGTTTTCTCCATTCTGCCTCCTGCTGCATTAAACAGTAGAAGACTGCATGGGTTTCATGGTAGCTATCTAGTTTGACAGCAGCCCTAGAAGGATGTACAGGGAAAGCCCAAAACCTGCTAGAAAAGAAGTAAGAAAAGCCTAGCCAAGAGGGGTTTGACTTTAGGCAAAAAAAAGAGCTCTAGCCTATTCTGGTGGATGCAAAGCTACAGGCAAGTATCTTTATCATGAATTCATGCCCCAAAAGTTGAATGACCGATGTAGCATGAATTCTAATTGTTCTTAATAATAAAGGCGATGTCCCCAGTTAGTTCCTTCGGCAGCTGAGGATGGGGAACCTGAAATGACCCTATCCTATAGCAATACTGATGAATATCTTGCATATTACCATAGAACCTTCATCTGGTGATGGATGGAGATAGAGACAGAGACCCACTCTGGAGCACTGGACTGAGCTCCCAAGGTCCCAATGAGAAGCAGAAGGAGGGAGAACATAAGCAAGGAAGTCAGGACCGCGAGGGGTGCACCCACCAACTGAGACAGTGGGGCTGATCTATTGGGAGCTCACCAAAGCCAGCTGGACTGTGACTGAAAAAGCATGGGATAAAACCGGACTCTCTGAACATGGCGAACAATGAGGGCTGATGAGAAGCCAAGGACAATGGCAAGGGGTTTTGATCCTACTTCATGTTCTGGCTTTGTGGGAGCCTAGCCAGTTTGGATGTTCACCTTCCTAGACATGGACAGAGGGGGGAGGACCTTGGACTTTCCACAGGGCAGGAAACCCTGACTGCTCTTTGGACTGGAGAGGGAGGGGGAGAGAAGTGGGGGGAAGGGGGAGAAGGGTGGGAGGAGGGGGAGGGAAATGGGAGGCTGGAAACTTTTTTTTCCTTTCTCAATAAAAAAAAATAAAATAAAATAAAATAAAAACACAGAGTCAGATATTAGGGTGTTAAAGCTAAGAGAGCAGAGAAGCAGAGAAGACCATCACTAGAGAGACATTTTACTTCTTCCAAATCCTCAAAGTGGTGGTCCTGTCATTACAAACCCTCAGGCTGAATGTGTCCTCTCTCTATCAAACAAAGGTGTCCTGTCTCTAAGAAACCTCGCAGTAAGTCCTCTGAGCTCCTGTCTCCTCCTACCCTACATTCCTCTCTCTATCAAACAAAGGTGTCCTGTCTCTAGGAAACCTCGCAGTGAGTCCTCTGAGCTCCTGTCTCCTCCTACCTTACATTCCTCTCTCTATCAAACAAAGGTGTCCTGTCTCTAAGAAACCTCGCAATGAGTCCTCTGAGTTCCTGTCTCCTCCTACCCTACATTCTTCTCTCTATCAAACAAAGGTGTCCTGTCTCTAGGAAACCTCACAGTGAGTCCTCTGAGTTCCTGTCTCCTCCTACCCTACATTCCTCTCTCTATCAAACAAAGGTGTCCTGTCTCTAAGAAACCTCGCAGTGAGTCCTCTGAGTTCCTGTCTCCTCCTACCTTACATTCCTCTCTCTGCCTGGCCATATGGCTCTTGACTCCACATTCTTAGTGCTATAATTAAAAGCATATGATCCTACATGCTGGGATCAAAGTTATGGACTCTGTTTCTCTTTTAGACTAATTCAATTGTATGTAGCCCAGGGTGGACTTGATCTCACAGTGATCCATCTGCTTCTGTCTGCTGAGTTCTAGGATTAAAGATGTGTACCACCACTGCATGGCCTCTATGGCTAACTACTGTGGATAACTCTGTACTCTGATGTTCAGAAAGTCTTTATTTGTTACAGTACAAACAAAATATTATCACATACCTCAGTAAGTACTGTGGGGGAATGTCTCTTAAACACTTTAACATCATTTTATTTCAACTAGACCTAGTAAGAGAGTTGACAAATCCCATAATTTATCTATTTTTATGTAATTGACTAAATATACCCAGCCATAAGGACTGTATAAATTTACACTTCGTCCAATTGTGTATAACAGTTCTCCATACTTCCACTCACAAAAGCATTTGGTAGCCATTATTTATGAAATTTTTATGTACTTAAAATATTTCATGACATTGAAATTGCTATATTTTCTTACATAGTAGATAGACACTTATACCATTTAAGTACTGGGCACATAAAGTGCACAGTTCAAACTGCAGTATGCTACAAATATTTATTATACATATATTTTAATAATGATATTAATGACAGCAAATATATGAGTAAAGCAATAATTCATGTTAATTTTGTAGAAACATTTTATTATCAACATAAATAGTATCATTTTATAGTAATATTTGTACAGTCACAAGTTATAATGTATCGTATTATGTTAGGATAAGAATTCACTGTCTAGTTTCTGTTATTGATATCATTGACACCAATGTTGTGAATTAAACATGGAAATAAATGCACTAGCATGTAATAATAAGCATACTATTCAAGCTTAACTAGTAGTGAGTCATCAGAAATGTAAGACATGTGTGTAGCTCACTTTACATTTCCAAAGGACAGCACTATTCTGACATATGACAGAAATATGACTATAGAAGAAATGATCAATGTTTAGTAGAACAGAATGTCCCAAAGACTCTTGTCATAGCTCCCAGAACTTCTTTATTTCTCAGACTATAGATTATGGGGTTCAGCATGGGGGTGAGAATGGTGTAGAAGACAGCCAGAATCTTATCTTCTGTGGGTGTACGGAGACTTCTAGGTCGAAGATAAGTGTAGACAAAAGGTGCATAAAAAAATGACACCACAGTTAAATGAGTGGAACATGTGGTTAAAGCCTTTTTTCTTCCCTCTTTTGAGTGCATATGGAAAACAGCAAAAAGGACCCGTCCATAGGAAGCTGTGATGCCAAGGAAAGGAAATAAGAGAAAGAGGCCTGTGCTCAGGAACACCATATACTCATAAACCCAAGTGTCCATACAGGCAAGGGGAATCATGGCTGGAATATCACATAAGAAATGGTTAATGGACCTAGAATGGCAGTAAGGAATATGAAGAACATAAATTGTATGTGATAAGGCGTTAATGGAGCCCAGTGTCCAAGATCCTATGATCATCTTCAGGCACATCATTTTGCTCATGCGAATGGGATAATGTAGAGGGTGGCAGATGGCCACAAAACGGTCATAGGCCATGGAAGCCAAGAGCAAGCCCTCAGAACATGCCATGGTGAGAAAGAAAAAGGATTGCACTCCACAGCCCAGGAAGGAAATGTTTTTCTTACCAGTGAGGAAGTTGAATGCCATCTTGGGAACAGTGGTAGAAATATGCATCAGGTCCATAAGAGAAAGCTGACTGAGGAGAAAATACATGGGTGTGTGTAGCTTGGGATCCACACGAATGAGGTGGATCATTGCTGAGTTCCCAAGCAAGGCCACAGAGAATATAGAGATGATAAGCAGCAGAAGCAGTAGGCCTGTTTGGTTTTGTGGAAACAATCCTAATAAAATGAAATCACTTGAGGTCTGATTCCATTTCTCCATGAAAATGTATTACTTTATCTTCCTTGGAAAAAATGACCTGAAAGTAAAATACTCTGATCATATTGATTAGAAAAGGAGAATATAGAGGAACTTGCTTGCACTCAATTTTTCTTCATGTATCTCCATCCTTCTGTTGAACTTATCATGAAATCTGAGCTATATGTTCCTTTCTCCTAGCCTCTGGCCAGCTTCTCAATTTAAAGTTACCTCTACAGTAATTTTAAGTTCAAGGGTAGCAACATGAATAAGGTAGTTAATACATTTCCCCAAAAATAAGACCATGCAAGACCATTACTCACGATTAGCAGTACAGCATACAAAACATAGAAAACCTCTCCCTTTTGTACCACTTGCATCCTGCCTCTGTACCAATAATAGGACATACTGTAGACAGATCACAGGGATCTGCTCCTTGGTGCTCTGCCTCTCTAATTCTATAATAAAACTTTGCCTTTTCTGAAAATAACCTCCTCTCACAATTCACTTTTCTGAAACAAAAAGGTTTTGTGTGTGCTCAAATCCACTTTAATCATAAGATGCTTTTGGATACTTTGGTTTGTGAAAATTTTAGTTATCAATTTAATACACATTCACAATAAAAGTGATTCTACAACAAAACACAATAAATGACACAGATTGCCTAATATGTATTTTTGTTATATTTTACCATTGTAAATATTATACACATATGCCCCAATAGTATACATGTTGCTTATATATGCTGTTTTCTCTTTTTTCTATGCAGCTCAGATCTTTATACTCCACTGACAGAAATAAGAACTCCTTAAAACATGTTTATGGGGTAAAATGTGTAGATGTGCAATGTAGACTCTTCTCACCCATATTTTTTTATATTTTCATTTACTTAATTCTATGTATTTGTAGTGGAGTATATGGATGCATACAAATTCAATGACTTATGGTACTTTTTTTAAAAAATAAAAATTTGATAGAGAAAGGGTAAGAGACAGCTGGACTGGGACTTGCCTTTAGCCACTAAATGTAGGCACCATGTAAGCAGGTCTGTGAAGTTCCCTACTCAATATGATGAACAAGGAACAGGGTCTGGAAGGAAAGAAAAAGAGAACAAAAATCAATGAGATAAGTGGTTGTATAGGAAAAGTGTGAGGGCAATTGTGTATGAAGAAAAGAACTTGAAATCTTATCTGTGTAAATTGGTAAAACACAGAAAGTAATATGTTCTTAGGAACATTTCTAGATTTCAGATAAGTTTTTTTTCAGAAAGTAGTTGCTGTGAGGATCATGCAAAGAAGACTACTTAAAGCAAATAAGAATGTCTGATAACTTACCTGGATTTGAAAACAGAACCACACATCTAACAAAAATCATTGACACTTGATGACATGAGGAGAGTGGATGCCTACCTGGACATAAGATATTCTCTGATTATTCATTGATATCTATTCCCTGGAACAGCACTTATAATAGGTATTCAACCTATGTGTCTGTTGAAATGAATAAAACTTTATTCTTGGATAGGATAACATGATCATACTGGAAAAACTGACAATATTATATGTAAAATCTTGTCTTCTGTATCATGCCTTGTGAACAAAGAACCTCTTATGGGTACTATCTTGATTTCCTTGAACACTGGTTTAGCCATAGAGGAAGAACCATTCCAGCCAGCCTTGCAGAAGTGTTCTAGTTCATTAGACAAAATCTGCACTAAACACATAGTACACATTTAATTTCTATAGAAGGAATGTACAGGTGTGTGTTCTCAGATTACCTCTCAGTGATTCATTACCATGCTTTGAAGACAGTTACTTCCATGATTATTTTGTATCCAATGTCAAAATATGGTCATCTTGGTCATTAATATTTGGAAATATCTATTTTAAGGGTGCAGATACTTGCAACTTAAGGTTTAAGATATAAGACTTTGGTTTATATAGAGTTAAAGACTTTCCATTGTTGACAAGATAATTTCAATATTGGGTATAAGCTTGTATTTGCACGCATGTGTTTTTTTCCCAGATGAAGTTTCTTTGTGAAGTCTTGGCCATCCTGGAACTTCCTCAATATATAAGACTGGCCTCAAACTCAGAGATCCACCTGCCTCTGCCTCCCAAGTGCTGTAATTAAAGGCATCCACATCACTACCCTCTCAAGTGCACACTTTATTTAACATAGAGTCATATAAAGATTTGTATCATTGACTACATTTTAACTTTAAAATCTTCCAAGGGCTACAAGACAGATGTACTTTTAGTGTGTCTCTTGAGCATTCCAAAATACCTGAAAAACATAGAGTTGTTTAATGCCCTATTGTAAAAGTCCTACTGTATAGAAGTGCTACATATGCAGAATGCTAGTTTAATTTTTCCAAAATTACAGATATGTAAACAAAATAGGGACACGCTGCAAAAAAATCTACAGAGCACAAGACTAGGTACACAGATGAACACTAGTAAATCTGCTTAGTCTTTAAACATCTTTGTGACTCTAGAGAACATGAACCTCAGTGAGCTGCCTGCATTCAACAAATGTTAGGTATTCCAGAAGTGTCCATCTCTTTTTCTCCATTCCACATCTTGGCTTTTGAGAAACTTGAACATCAGCAATAAATCTTTTATTTATGGTCAAAACATTCAAAGCAGCGCATTGTAGAATTCTAACATGATTAATTTTTTTTCTAATGCATTTTAAGTTCACTTTTGCTTTTCTAATTTGTTAGGAAAATCCTAACAAGGGCTTCCTCAGTACAAGAAAACCATACCTCCAGAATCTCTTCTAATTAACCTAAAAACCAACTCTGCTTGATTATGACTTCTGGACTCAATTTATGCAAAGATCTTATTCTTTAATTTGCATTTGTGAGAAAAGGTACCTTCACAGCACAACCATACCCTGCAGAGAGTCTCTGGGTCTTGAGAAGTCCTCAGATCCCCTTTTGTTCATGTCTTCAGCCAGGTATGCCACAAGATCTGCTCCTTGTGCAGCACCCTCAATTGAAATTTGAAAAACTGCTCCCTATACAAAAAATCACTTCTTTCTTCAAAATACCAAAAAGAAACTTTCAAGGATTATCTAATACTATTTTATTTCATCTTATGCATGATGAAACCAAAAGAACATTAACCCACCTGGATTATATTTGCATTTTTATTGCTCACATAAATCATTTCTTACTAATTATTTTAAATGCGACAAATGAGAAGTTTTAGATTTATATTGTACATACTATATTGGTGAAAGACAGAATGGCAAATGCTGTAGTTTATGTGCACCACCTTGCATTACCAAGTCTTAGATTTCCTCTTTTTCCTCTAATTGATCCCTTGTGTCTAAACCTACAGAGACAAAGGCTTGGTCATTTCTTCTAACTTGGTTGCTATGAGGTAGCACAGTACTGAACTTATAGAAATAAATACATGGCAACTATCACTCCTTCAATAATAGGATACCAGAAGAGAGAATAAGGAGGATGACTGCATTATTTCAAAATGTAACTCGAGAGATGTTAGGGATACTATGCTATATGTATTATACTCCCCAGTTTTTTTAGTGTTTGGCTCCAAAGGGGTACAAAATGATATACTGAAACATTGGTTGAGGCAAAATTTCTACTTTAGTCACAGGTTGATGCACATGTTTGTTGAAAATTGGATCTTCGGACTCAGGATCAACCAGGCTGACAGATTCACCCAGATTAGAAACACAAGTATAATGAATTTCAAAACAAATAAAAGACTGTGACCTAATCTTTAGGATTTCTACAATCTGAAGGATGTTTCAAGATACAGTAAGAAGGATGTATGCTACTAGTTTACGAATAATTATGGAGATGCAGAAATTAGAAGATTAATAATCTTATTGTCCTACTTAATCCTTAATCCATAGTAAATAGATTAATGAATAGTTTTTAATTTAAAATTGTTTTTTAAACAATCTTTTTATCACTTTACATACCAATCCCAGTTTTCACTCTGTCTCCTCATACAACTCTATTCTCTTCCTCCCTCCTCATCCCCATACACTCCTTAGTGAAAATAAGACTTCCCATAGGGAGTTAACAAAGTTTAGAACATCACTTTTCAGCAGGACTAAGGCCACCCCCACTATACCTAAGCTGAGCAAGGTATTCCCTCCAAAGAAAGTGGGTTTTAAAAAGCCAGTTCAAGCACCAGGGATAAATTCTGATCCAACTTAAAGTGGTCTTATAGACTGCTCAAGCCTTACAACTGTCACTAACATTCAGAGGGCATCGTTTGATTCTGTGCATGTTCCTCCGTTGTCACTCCAGAAGGAATGAGTTACCACTAGCTCAGGTCAGCTATTTCTGTGAGTATTCCCATAATGGCTTTGACCCCTTTGCTTATATTATTGATCCTCCCTCTCTTTGACTGGACTTTGGGAACTTGGCCCAGTGTTTTTCACTGTGGATCTCTGCACCAGTGCCCTTCACTTGTTGGAGGAAGGTGCTATAATGACAATTAAGGTAGCCGTCAATTTGATTATGGGGGAGGCTACTTCACCCTCTCCACTACCACTTAGGGTCTTGGCTGGGGTCATCCTTATGGATTCATGGAAAGGTCCCTAGTGCCAGGTTTCCTGTTGGCCCCAGAATGGCTCCCTCAATCGCGATATCTCTTTCTCTGGTCTCCCTATCTGTCCATCCCCCATCCTTATCATCCCATTCCTTCAAGTTCTCCTCCTCCCCTTTGCCCTCCCTTTTCCATCCACCACACTCCCAATTTTCTAAGGATAGATTGCCTATTCCCCATTCTCAAGGGAAATCCATGTACATCTCTCTTAGCGTTCTCCTTGTCACCTGCATTCTCTGCAGTCATGCAAAATAGGCTAGTTATTTTTTGCTTTATGTCTAATACCCACTTATGATTGACTACATACCATGCTTGTCTTTCTGGCTTGGGGCCTCACTCAGGATATATTTTTCTAGTTTCATCCATTTGCCTGCAAATTTCAAGATGTCATTTGTTTTTATTGCCAAGTAGTACCACATTTTATTTGTCCTTTCTTTGGTTGAGGGGCATCTAGGTTTTTTGAAAGTTCTAGCTATTATGAATAATACAGCTATGAACACAATTGAACAAATATCCTTGTAGTATGCGTGTGCATCCTTTGGGTATGTGCCATAGAGCAGTATTGCTGGGTCTTGAGGTAGATAGATTCCTAATTTTTGGAGAAATAACTGTAATGATTTCTACAGTGGATGTATAAGTTTACAGTCCCACCAACAATGGAGGAATGTTCCTTTTACATTGCATTCTCTACATCATGAACCATCATCAGAGTTTTTATCCTAACCATTCTGACTTGTATAAAATGGTATCTCAGACTCATTTTGATTTACATTTCCCTGATGGCTAAAGATGTTGAGCAATTCCTTAAGCATCATTCTTCCACTTGAGATTCTTCTTTTGATAATTCTCTATTTAGATTTTACCCCAATATTAATTGGATTATTTGGTAACTTTGATGTCTAGTTTCTTGAGTTCTTTATATATTTTGGAGATCAGTCCTCTGTCTGATGTGGGTTGGTAAAGGTCTATTTCCATTCAGTTGGCTGCCATTTTGTCTTATTGACTGTGTCTTCTATTTATAGAAACTTCTCAGTTTTAAGATGTCCCATTTGCTTATTGCTGCTCTCAGTGTCTGTGCTTCTGGTGTTATAATTATGAAGTGGTCTCCAGTGCCCATGTATTCAAGACTACTTTCCACTTTCTCTTCTATGAAGTTCAGTGTGGTTGGATTTAAATTGGGGTCTTTGTTCCACTTGGACTTGAGTTTTCTACATAAGGATAGATATGGATCTATTTGCATTCTTCTCCCTGGTAAGATTTTTGTGGTCACTTATATATACTATCATATCATCTACAAATAGTAAAAGTTTGACTTCTTCCTTTCCAATTTGTATCCCTTTGATCTCCTTTTGTTGTCTTGTTGATATAGAAAAAAAATGAGTACTATATAGGATAGATTTGAAGAGATTAAATAGCATTGTTTTGTTCCAGATTTTAGTGGAATCACTTTGAGATTTTCTCCATTTAATTTTATGTTAACTGTCACCTTACTGAATATTGTTTTATTAAATTTAGATCCATTTCTTGCATCCCTGATATCTAAAAGACCATTATCACGAAGGGTTGTTGGATTTTGTCAAATGCTTTTTTAGCATCTAATGAGATGATCATATAGTTTTTTTCTTTCAGATTATTTCTATAGTGGATTACATTGAAAGATATTCATATATTGAACCATCCTTGTATTTCTGAAACCAATTTGATCATGGTGGATTAGTTTTAGATATGTTCTTGTGTTTGGTTTGCCAGGATTTTATTGCGATTTTTTGCATCAATGTTCTTGAGGGAGATTGACCTGTAATCTTCTTTTTTAGTTGAGCAATTGTGTTGTTTGGGTACCAGGGTAACTATACCCTTGTAAAAATAGTTGGCAGTTTTCCTTCTGTTTCTGTTGTGTGGAACAATTTGAGGAGTATTCATATTAGCTCTTCTTTGAAGTTCTGGTAGAATTCTGCACTGAAACTACCTAGACCTGAGCTTTTTTCGGTTGTGGGGGGACTGCTTCTATTTCTTTGGAGTTATAGGTCTATTCAAATTGTTTATATGGACTTAATTTCATCTTGGTATATGATACCTATCCAGAAAATTGCCTATTTATTTTAGATTCTCCAATTTTGGGGAATATAGGTTTTCAATGTATGACCTAATGATTCTCTGGACTTCCTCAGTGTCTGTTGTTCTGTCCCACTTTTCGTTTCTAATTTTATTAATTTGCATATTCTTTCTCTGCCTTTTAGTTAGTTTGGATAAGGGTTTGTCTATCTTGGTAATTTTCTTGATGAAACAGCTTTTGGTCTCAATGATTTTCTGTGGTTTTCTTTTAGCCCTCAATTTGATTATATCCTGTTTTCTCCTCCTCCTGTGAGTCTGCTTTTCTTGGTTCTAGAGATTTTGGGTATGCTGTTAAGTCACTAATGTGAGCCTTCTCTACTTTCTTTATGTAAGTACTTAGTGCTATGAACTTTCTTCTTAGCACTGTTTTCACAGTGGGGATGTTACACATTCATTTTCACTGAATTCTAGGAAGTCTTAAATTTTTCTTTATTTTGTCCTGTACCTTGGCACAGGGATGATTCAATTGAGCATTGTCCATTTTTCTTGAGTTTGTACACTTTCTGCAACTAGTGTTGTTAAGTTCTAACTTTAAGCCATGGTGATCTGATAGAGTATTTGGGGTTATTTAAAATTTTTTGTATCTGTTGAAGTTTGCTTAGTTTTCAAGTATGTGGTCAATTTTAGAGAAGGTTCCATCAGGTGCTGAGAAGAATGTATATTCTTTTGTGTTTGGTTAAAATGTTCTATAGATGTCTGTTAAACTCATTTGAGTCATGACATCTGGTAGTTCTCTTATTTCTCTGTCTGGCAGACATGTCCATTGTTGAGAGTAGGATGTCAAAGTCTCCTACTATTAGTGTGTGGGGTTTGATATGTGATTTAAGCTTTAGTAGTTTCTTTTGCATATGGTGCTCTTATATTGGGGAAATAGATGTTTAGGATGGAGACTTACATCTTGATGAATTGTCCATGTTATGAGTATGAGATGTTCTTTTCAATCTCTTTTGATTGATTTTAGCTTGAAGTCATAGCAAGTGGGTAGTTTGGGGGCACAAGTGGGATTTGTAGATTACAGGGTTTGATTTAGGGGGTTGTTGGAGCAGCCTGCCTGCAGGAGGCTTGCCCACCTACTGACTCAGAGAATCACTGAGGTTGCAGAGGATGGGTGGGTTTGGAGGTAGAGTGAAACTTGTAGATTACAGTGTCCAACTGATGGGAAGGTGTTAGAGCAGCCTGCTTGCAGGAGGCTTGCCTATTGACCAGCTAGCACAGCTGATATGGGTGGTAAAGGGGCCTGAGGTTTTATGCCAGAGCCTAGGGTCAAGAGACTGGGCTGTGCAGCGGAGGGACTAACCATTAACCTCTTGGTCTGATTTGATTAATGAACATTTGAGATATGTCAGATAATCTATTTGTGCCCAAGGGCTCATCATCAAAATAGATGAGAGTTTGTTATTGAATGACACTTTACTCAGCAAATATTAGTCATAGGTGTGATAGGGAACAAATTTTCCATAGAATTTCACCACCTTAATGCTACTAGTGGAAAATTTATGAATGCAAATGAATTTTTATTACTATCCTTTATAGATAACTTTTATACTTATCCATTGCATTGCCTAAAAAGCCACATAGGCCAATCACATTCTATGTTTCTTACCATGCATGTCGGGTCCATATGGAACAATGATATATTACTGGAAAAAAAACAAAATATGATGACAGACCTTACCTCAAGATTCCCCTCTAAGACAGTTGTTAAATGTCACAGTGTTTTTGTACTCTCTAAAGACATTTCTGTGATTTCTTGCCGTTCTTGACTTGTCCACATATCAATGCAATTCCATATTCTATTAATCATCAAGAAAGGAGGAAAATTGGTAAGAAAACATGACCAGTGAGAATTCTCATTCAGCTCTATCAGCGTTTCAGCCTGCTTCATTCTGCGCTGCAGGCTAAGCCTTGCATGTACTAACAGTGCACAATACCAGCCTGTGGGGAATCTTAATCTATCCCCCACAATTTTGCATGGGGCTCGTCTTTTCTCTTTTTCCTTTCCCATCTTTTCTGAAATTGGACCATTTTACAGCACGTGGACATTAGTTTTAGGTGAAATTGATGTCTTGAAGTTGAGTGTCTGATGAAAAAGACTGTTTTTTCTCTAAAGAGAATGAAATGACATATGGGTAAGGTAGAAGGGTAGGGAAATTGTTGACAAGTACTTTCAAGAGATGTGATATATGAAAGAATCAAAGAGAGGTAAATAAATAGCTCTGACTTGGTATCTCTATGATCCTAGGGCAGAAGTTCTTAACCTATGAGTCTCAACCTTTTGGGTGTCAAATAGCACTTTTGCAGGGGTTACCTAAGACCATAAAAACCACAGATATTTAAGTTATGATCAATAATAGTAGCAAAATTACAGTTATAAAATAAGAATTAAAATAATTTTATAGAGGGTCACCATAATAATAGAAACTGTATTAAAAGTTCACAGTGTTAGGGTTGAGAACTTTAAAGATTCTCTATTGTCCTGGAGGCTTAATGAGGCAGAGACGCTTTGCAGTGTTTAAAAGATGACTGGGATTTGGTGTTCAGGGTAACGTGGTTCTTCAAATGAGACTTTATCAGTACAGGGAGTCTCTACATGCCAGATCCTGGTAAAGAGATGATGCTGATAATCTTGGAGCCATAAAGTCAGAGAGGAGGAGCTTAGTGATACCATACATAGATGTGAGTTGGTTATCAACTTTAAATTGTGTACTATATAATTAAAAGAAAATTTAATAGAAACTTAAAATAATGACATTTATCAAGGAGCACATACAAATTGACTATAAGTACTCACTTTATTAGCAAAACCTTTTGATATTAGAATTTTTTAATGTAGATAAGGGTGGCATTGAACTCAATGAATCAAGGGCCTAGAAAGTGTTTTAAGAAAATCACAGATGAAACATTGAGCAAATGTCTTTTTATTGCTACAGAAAACACTAGTGTAAAAACTTCAGTCTGAACAGAAAATGAGCTAAAAGGACATAAATAATACCTGACATTCAAATAAAAATGGGAAGAAGTAAAAAAATAAATGCAACAACAAAATAATAGGAGTTAGTAAACACTCTTTGATAATAATTATTAATATTAATGGCCTCAATCTCATCCCTCAGAAAAGATATCCAAAGCAAATGAAACCAAGCAATGTAGGTGTAGGTATTTTAAATTCTGACCATAGTCCCCTAAAATGGCCCCTCCCTTTGAGCTTTATATTCTGATTCACAACATTTTTAGAAGACTTTCACTTTACATAATGCCCGGCCAATTTTAGGGAACCAAGGTAAAAGACTGACCACAGCCAATTAACACTCTCTAAAGTTGAAAAAATGGCCTCAAATGGTAACCCTCTCCTGAGCACCACATCTCGGTCTATAGTCCAACAAAACAATATTGTTTTATTGGAGGCCATGCCATGCTAGGAATCCCAGAGATCAAGCAAGTACCCAGAAAACGCAGAAGTCACAAAGGTACTTGGAACCACTTATGTGACATTGGGACCTAAAACCTTGGGAGTCTTGCAGGCAACAAAGACCCCATTGGAAACACCATACTAGACCTGAAGACTTGATAATTACTTGAACCCCTGACAACTTAGGCCAGAAGTCTAGAGAGGAGAGAAATCAGGGAACAAAACATCCATCCAACAAAGACAAACTCAGAAACCAACACCTAGAACTATAATCATCCCAAATGCATAAATGCCAATGCAAGAATACAATCAACAGCAAAAAGGGCAATATGGAACCACCACAGCCCAACTATCCTACAACAGGGAGACTGTTACAATTAAAGATAGTTCCAAACTAGCTCAGAATGGACCATAATAAATGTTTAATTATGAGGGGGTAAATTTTGGACCAGTAGGCTGAAGATGGGTGCTAGCAATATTACAAAAGAACTTTGGGTGACTGTTCAGGCAGATGATTTTTCTAATGTGTTCTTGGAAATAGTTTGCCAGTATTTTACTGCATTTTTTTGCATCAGTATTCATGAGGGAGATTGGTCTGTTGTTCTCTTTCTTAGTTGACTCCTTTTGTATCTTGGGTATCAGGGTAACTGTAACCTCATAAGAAGAGTTTGACAATATTCCTTCTGTTTCTGCTGTGTGGAACAATTTGAGAAGTATTGGTATTAGTTCTTCCTTGAGATTATGGTAGAGTCTGCTATGACACCAGTGGCCCTGAGATTTTTGGTCAGGAGACTTTTGATGACAGCTTCTATTTCCTTAAAGGATACAGGTATATTTGTTTATTTGGTCTTGATTTAATTTTGGTATTTGGTATCTATCAAAAAATGGTTCATGTCCTTTAAATTTTCCAATTTTGTGGAGTACATGCTTCTCAAATATTGCCTGATAATTCTCTGGATTTCTCCAGTGTCTGTTGTTCTGTCTGCATTTTTATTTCTGATTTTGTCAATTTTGATATTAGCTGCCTTTTGGTTAGTTTGGATAAAAGTTTGCCTGTCTCATTGATTTTTCTCAAAGAGCCAACTCTTTGTCTCATTGATTTTTTGCTTTGTTTTTATTTTATTGATTTGAGTCCTCAATTTAATTATTTCTTAATATCTACTTCTCCTGGGTGAGATTTATTCCTTTTGTTTTAGAGGTTTCGGGTGTGCTGTTAATTCACTTGTGTGAAATTTCTCTAGGTTCTTCCTGTAGGCAATTCAAGCCAACAGCTTTCCTCTTTACGAAACTTTCATAGTGTCCTTTAAGTTTGGGTATGTTGTGTCTTTGTTTTCAGTAAATTCTAGGATGTCTATGATTTCTTTTGTATTTCTTCCTTGACTCAGGGATAATTCAGTAGAGCTGTGTTCAATTTCCATGAGTTTGTAGGCATTCTGCAATTAATTTTGTTTCTCTGGATTTAAAGTTGTTGGCTTTCTGGATTTCTAACTTTAATTCAAAGTCATCTTATAAGATATATGGGATTATTCCAATTTTTGTATCTATTGAAGTTTGTTTTGTGACCAAGTATGTGTTCAAGAGAAAAAGGTATATTCTTTTGTGTTTGGGTGGAATGTTCTATAGATGTTTATTAAACTCACTGAGTCACATAGACTGTTAGTCCCTTTATTTCTCAGAAGTTTCTGTTTGACGGTCCTGTCCAGTGGTGAGAGCGTGGTATTGAAGTCTCCCACTATTAGTGTGTGGGGTTTGATATGTGATTTAAGCTTTAGCAATGTTTCTTTTACAAATGTGGGTACCCTTGTATTTGGAGCATAGGTGTTCAGAGTTGAGACTTCAATTTCATGAATTTTTTCCCTGTGATGAATAGCTAGTGACATGCAGTCATTTTAGACTTACCATGCATATACCCTTTCTATTGTCAGCCATATTGAATGGACTCACACATGTCATAATGCCATCAAATACAGTCAGACCCCATTGTCAGCCACATTCAGAGAGTCCAGTTTGATCACATGCTCATTTAGTCCCAGTCCAGCTGGCCTTGGTGAGCTCCCATTAGATCAGTTGCACCGTCTCAGTGGGTGGATGCACCCCTCGCAGTCCTGACTTCCTGGAAACAACCTAGGTACCCCTCAATGGAAGAATGGATAAAGAAGGTGTGGCACATATACACATTAGAGTTCTACTTAGCGGTAAAAAACAATGACATCTTGAATTTTGCATGCAAATGGATGGAAATAGAAAACACTTTACTGAGTGAGATAACCCAGACCCAAAAAGGTGAATATGGTATGTACTCACTCATTAGTGGATTCTAGCCATAAACAAAGAACACTGAGCCTATAGTTCATTATCCTAGAGAAGCTAAATAAGAAGGTGAACCCAAAGAAAAACATATAGTTATCCTCCTTGAAATTAAAAGTAGACAAGATTGCTGGGCAAAAGTTAGGAGCAAAAGGGTGGGAGTGGGGTGGGGGGAAGGGGAGAGGAGGGGGAAAGAGAAGGGAGAAGGGGAGGATTGGGGAGAGCTTGGGGAGTGGGATGGTTGAAATAGAGGAAGGGTGGATATGGGAGCAGGGAAGAAGATATCTTAATTAAGGGAGCCATTTTAGGGTTGGCAAGAGACTTGACTCTAGAGGGGTTTCCAGGTGTCCAAAGAGATGTCCTCAGTTAGGTCCTTGGAAAGCAGAGGAGAGGGTGCCTGAACTGGTCTTCTCTCATAGCCACACTGATGAATATCTTGAATATAACTATAGAACCTTCATCTGGTGATAGATGGAGATAGAGACAGAAACCCACATTGGAGCACTGGACTAAGCTCCCAAGTCCCAAGTTCCAGATGAAGAGCAGAAGAAGGGAGAAAATGAGCAATGATGTCAAATAACAGTACCTTTTATGCATTTTCTCATATAATAACTAGACTAAAGAAAAGAAGAAAGAGTTTCTTAGAATCTAGAGAAATGACTTTATAGTTCATTGGTTCCATTTATCTGTTCTACCACAAGAATAAAGGTTGCAGCAAATGAGGTTTTGGTGCTATTTTAACATGCAAAAAGTGTAAAATACTGATCATGAACTTGGATTACTAACAAATTTCAGCAAGTATATCATAAAATCAGAAAGGAGTTAGCAGAGGTGCACAAAAAATAAGTAGGAGTTTAACACATCAAAGGATATTACACAAGTCTAGTAACTATGAGACTGGGAAAAATGAAAATCTTAGTGAGATCTCTGCTTACATGAGAGAACATTTAAGACCCAGATGTCTGCATTATAAGATCCCTACTTCCTAGCATCTCAAGCCCTGTGCCTTGAGCACTCTTGTAGAGATAACTTAACTGAAAGGTAACAAGCTAAGTTTCTTATTCTTCAAACTTATTATAATAAACCTTCAGTTGAGCCCACATTTCACTAATTTTTTGAACACCAAGAGATTAAAATCTCTATCTTGACAGCACATTAGATTGGCATTGCTTTAAAACAGAGCAGGTGAATAGTCCATAGTGCTTGAACCACAACTCTCAAGAGATAGGTCTGACTGTATCCCTCTAAACTCTAAATGGTAAGTATTTCCATAAAGAAGCATTGGCTGAAATATAGCCACACAGTCTGTAAACAATCTAGTCTCCTAAATGTCAGATTGGCATAAAAAGTATGGACAAATAAAAGGACTTCAAAGTTAAGAGCAATATCAAAGTAATATGATCATATGGACATCAGCAGTAATCTAGGAGTTCTCTGGTAGAATTTTTGGGTAATGTTTGTATAATTTTATATCTTATGCACATGACAATACTTTGACTTAGTACTTTCTAAGTTGTATTCCTTTTATATCCATTAGTTGTCTTATTGAACTAGCTAAAATGTCTTGTCCTATATTGAATAGATAGGAGAGAGTGGGCAACTTTGTCTTGTTTGTCATTTTAGTTTGATTGTTTTAAGTTTCTATTTAATTTTATGTTGGCTATGAGCTTGAAGTATATTGTCTTCAATATATTTATATATGCCCCTTGCACCTTTGATATCTCTAAGGCCTTTATCATTAAAGGCTATGCAATTTTGTCAAAGGCTTTTTTTAGCATCTAAGGAATTGATCATGTGGGGTTTTTTTCAGTTTGTTTATACCTTGGCAGATTTTCATATGTTGAACCATCCCTGCATCTCTGTGATAAACCCTACTTGATCACAGTGGCTGATCATTTTGATGTGTTGCTGGCTTAAGTTAGTCATTTTTTGGAGTATTTTTGCAACAGTGCAGAAGGAGGCAGGCTGATACCTAGTATAACATGGCAAGAATTCCATTGGCCATGTTTTCTCACCAAATTTCCTCCTTTCTTGATGATCAGAGGAATAAGGAATTGCATGGATATATGAATAAGATAAGAATTGCAAGGATTTACAGAAATGTCTTCAGAGACTATAAAAATATTATGACATATAAAAATACTGCCTTAGAGGATAAATATGAAGTAAAGTCTGTCATCATGTTTTTTCATGCCTTTTATCCAGTCATATATCATTATTACATATGGACCCATCATGCATGGTATGAAACTGGAAATGTGATTGGCATATGTGATTTTCTAGTCAATGCAATCAATATGTATAGGAGTTATCCAGAAAGCATATTAATAAACATTCATTTTGTATTTATAACTTTCCCACCAATAATTTTAAAGGGGTTAAACTCTTTGTAAAATTTGTATTTTATCACGTCCATCACTAATATTTGTTGAGAACAATGCTATTCAATAACAAATTCTCATCTATTTCTATAATGAGAGCCAGAGTACACATAAATATTTGACATACCCCAAATGTTCATTAATCTCCTTACTGTGGATTGCAGAGGACAGTAAGTCTATAAGGCTCCTAATTTCTGATTCTACATAGACACTTCACATGTAAGTAGCATGCATCCTCCCAGCTAGTTCCTGAAACATTCCTCAGATTGTAGAAACCCTAAAAATTATATCACAGTCTTCCATTTTGAAATTCAGTCAACCTGTGTTTCTAATTAGTGGTAGCTCTATCATCATGGATGACTCTGAGTCTAAACTTTATTTTTTGACTAAAATATATCTTATGTCTATATCAATGCTTCAGAATATCAATTTAAACCCTGGTAGAGGCCAACATTAAGTAATGAAGGGCTTTTATGTATATCCAAATATCCTTTATATCTCTCAAGTCACATTCTGTTGTAATGCAGTCACCCTCCTTAGTCTACAATAATGACATCCTGTTATTACAGATGTGGTTATTACCATTTATGCATGTATGTATTATGTATTTATTACTGTAAGTTCAGAACTGAGATACCTCAGAGTAGTCAAGTGAGGAGAAATGGCCAAGACTTTGTCCCTGTAGATTTAGAGATAAGGGATCAATTAGAGAAAAAGGAAGAGCATCACACACTTGATGATCCAAGATTGTGCATATAAAATAAGACATTTGTCATTCTTTCTTTCAGCATCATAGTCTGTGGGAATTAATTCCCACATTTCATTTAAAAATAATTTGTAAGGAATGATTTTATATGGGAAATGAATATGTAAATATTTCAGGAGGTTTAATGGTGTTATCTTGGCTTCATCGTGAATAGAAGAAAGAGTAGTAGATAATAGGAAGTTTCTTTCTAATATTTTGGTGGAAGAAGGGACTCCTGTTCAGTTGAGGCACAGGAAGACTATCTTGTGGAATACCTCACAAGGGACATGAACAAAGAGGGTAGCTGAAGACTTCTTAAGACCCAGAGACTGCAAGGAGTGGCTCTGTTGTAAAGGTACATTTTCTGACAAATACAAACACAAGTATAAGGTCCATAGATAAATTGAGTCCAGAAAACATTATGAGAAGAGTTGATCTGTGTTGGGATAACCAGCGTAGTTGATGGGGGTATGGATTTGCTATACTGAGGAAATCTTTCCTAGGATTTTCAAAAAAAAATTAGAAAGGCAATAGTGAACTTATGCAAGAGCAAAAAGTGTAAACATGTTTGAATTCTGCAATGTGCTGTTTTTTAAGGTTTGACCATGGATAAGAGGCTGTATTTTTCTGGTGTTGAGGTTTCTCAAATGCAAAGATGTAGAATGAAATTCTACTTCTGGAAAACCTAATGTATGTTGAATGCAGACAGCTCATTGAAGTTCTTGTTCTCCAGAGTCATATGGTGTTTGACAAGACCTGCCTGGTCTTGTGATCTTTAGACTTTTTTTTTGCTAGCCATGTATCACTATTATGCTTACATATCCTTGACTTTGGCAAAATTATTCTAACATTCTGCAATGCAGCACTCATACACAAGAGAATGCTTACACCAGGGCTTCAAATATCTCTATGATTTTTGCATCTTTTGGAATGCTTTAGAGGGACACTAATATTACATCTACTTTGCAGTCATTGGAATTCTTTCTGTGACTCTTTGTTAAATAAAGGCCATATTCAGCAGGCTGGTGGTGTTAAGTGCCTTTAATCCCAGAACTTTGGTGTCATAGGCAGGTAACTCTGATTTTGAGACTAAGCTAGTCTACTGAGCAAGTTCCAGGACAACCGTGGGTGGATACACAAAGACATCCTGTCTTGAAAAGCCACACACACACACACACACACACACACACACACACTCATGTGCATGCATGCCCATACCCAACACAGAAATTATCTGGTCATCTATGTAAAAATATTTAGCTCAGTTTAGATCAATGGCTTAAACCTTAAATCCCAGGTATCAGCACCCCAAAAATTGCTGTTCCCAAAAATTAAATTCCCAGATATCAGCACCCAAAAAATTGCTGTTCCCACAGATTAAAACATGATGACATTTTTTAAACATTGGGAACAAAACTGCAGCAACTGTCCTCGAAACATATTTATAAATCACCAAGAAGTAATCTGAGAGCCCAAACCTGGATATTCTTCTCCTAGAAATCAAACAGGAAGTGTAAGTTTACTGCAGACTGTGTCCAATTACGGTTAGTGAAAACTCCTGAGAGGATGACTGTAATAGTTCTTCCTCTATTACTAAACCAGTGTTCAAGGAATTAAATAATAGTGCCCATAATATGTTTTTCATTACTCACAAAGCATGATGCAGAAGACTGGATTTTATGAAAAGATGTTGTCAGCTTTGAGATATGTCATCGATAACCTATTTTCTCTAAGGATAATGTTTTCTTTATTTTAACAGACACGTAGGATGAGCATCTGCTTTAACTGATAAGAGGAGCCTGTGTCAGGTAGGCAACCCACTGTCCTCATGTCACCAGGTAGCGGTGATTTTTTTACATGTGTAGTTCTGTTTTCAAGTCCAGAAAAGTTACCGGATATTCTTATTCCCTCTGTAGTCTTCTCTGTATGGTCACCATAGCATCTCCTTTCTGTGCATGAGCATCCTGTCTGAGGTCTAGAAATGTACATAAGAATACATGACTCTCTTTGTTTTATCAACTTATCCAGATCAGACTTCAAGTACTCTTTTTCACACATAATTGCCCTCACAGCTGCCATGCACAATCACTTATCTCACTGTATTTGACCTCTTTAATTTTTTCCTCTTAACTTATTCCTTTTTCATCACTTTGAGTAGGGGACTACACAAAGACCTGCCTATATGGTGTCTATATTTTGTGGCTGAAGCTAAGTCTCAGTCCAACTATCTCTTATTCTTGTTTATCATGCTTTCTTAAAAAAGTAGATAAGGAATCACTGAGTTTGTAAACATACACCTACCCCAACAAATAAAAGGAAATAAATGAATGAAAATATAACTATTAAAAATATGGATGAGCAGAATAAACAACACACGCCTACACAATTTCTTCCCTCCATGAACAAATTTATAAGGGATTCTCACTCCTGGTAGTGGAGTACAAAGCCCTGAGCTGCATAACAAGAGGAGAAAACAGTGCATATAAGCTAAATTGTTACTATTGTGTCTTATGTGTATGCAATTTACAATTGTGAAATATCAAATATGCATATTAGGCAATGTGTATCATTTATTGCATTTCATTGTATAAATATCTACATTGTGTGTGTTTCTTCAATTAATATCTACAAATCTGAGAAAAATACAAGGCATCCCTTATGCAAGTGAGTATACACAAATAGAATCTTAGGATTAGTGAGGATCTGAGCATACACAAACCCTTCTAGTTCTAGAGTAGTGAATTGTGAATGGAGGTCACTTTCAGGAAAGACAAAGATGTTTTGGAGAATGTGAGAGGGAGGCAGAGCATCAAGGAGAAGATCCCTGATAAATGACTACAGTATGGACATTTAGAGGAAGAGGGCCACGAAGCAAGTGATGAAGAAGACAGGGGCTTTCTTAGTTTTGCAAGGAAGACTGAGGATCTTTAGTGATAATGGCCTTGCATCGAGTTATCTATCGGGAAATATGAGAACTATCTGACTCATATTGCCACCTTTGATTTTGAAATAATCACACATATATCTTTGAATTGAGAACTTGGTCAGAGACAAGAGGGAAGAAATATTCAGCTCAGATTTCAAGTTCAAAAGCAAAATGGTTCTGGGGGAAGAACAACTGAGTGCAAGCATTCATTACAAGGCAGTTCCTCAATTCTTTTTTTACTTTATAATGAGTGTATTGTACTTTCAGGTCACATTTTCAAGAAAGAGAAAGAAATACATTTCGATGGAGAAATGGAATCAGACCTCAAGTGATTTTACTTTGTTAGGATTGTTTCCACAAAACCAAACAGGCCTACTGCTTTTGGTGCTTATCATCTCTATATTCTCTGTGGCCTTGCTTGGGAACTCAGCAATGATCCACCTCATTCGTGTGGATCCCAGACTCCACACTCCAATGTACTTTCTCCTCAGTCAGCTCTCTCTCATGGACTTGATGCATATTTCTACCACTGTTCCCAAGATGGTATTCAACTTCCTCTCTGGTCAGAAAACCATTACCTTTCTGGGCTGTGGCGTACAATCCTTTTTCTTTCTCACCATGGCAGGTTCTGAAGGTTTGCTCCTGGCATCCATGGCCTATGACCGTTTTGTGGCCATCTGCCACCCTCTACATTATCCCATTCGCATGAGCAAAATGATGTGTCTGAAGATGATCATAGGATCTTGGACAATGGGCTCCATTAACGCTTTATTACATACAATCTATGTTCTTCATATCCCTTACTGCCATTCCAGGTCCATTAACCATTTTTTCTGTGATGTCCCAGCCATGATTCCCCTGGCCTGTATGGACACTTGGGTTTATGAGTACATGGTGTTTGTAAGCACAATCCTGTATCTCCTACTTCCTTTCCTTGGCATCACAGCTTCCTATGGACGGGTCCTTTTTGCTGTCTTCCATATGCACTCAAAAGAGGGAAGGAAAAAGGCCTTCACCACGTGTTCAACTCACTTAACTGTGGTGACATTTTACTATGCACCTTTTGTCTACACTTATCTTCGACCTAAGAGTCTCCGTTCTCCCACAGAAGATAAGACTCTGGCTGTCTTCTACACTATCCTCACCCCCATGCTGAACCCCATCATCTACAGCCTGAGGAATAAGGAGGTCCTTGGGGCCATGACAAGAGTTTTGGTAACATTCTCTTCCACTAAACATTGATCATTTGTTCTCTATTCATATTTCTTTTTCCCTAGAGAATGCTAACCTAGAGCCATGTATTGAAAATATAGGGTGTGCCACACAGCTGTCATACCTTTCTGACGATTCATTACTGGTTAAGATTAAATAGTATGTTCATTATTGCACACTAATACAATTATTCACATGTTCATATCATAACATATTATAGTCAAAGATATCAGTAACAAAAATTAGACAAAAAAATGAATTGATGTCCTAATATAATATGATACACTTTACCTTATAACTGTACAAGTAATATTGTAAGTTGTGAAACTTGGACTACCTAATAGACTCCTCTCAGTAGCACCAGAATGTATTCCTGTTGTATGGGCCATTGCCTTCAGAAAACAGTAAGTAATTTTAAGAAAACAATGCCCAAAGTCTTAACAGGTGGTTGATTTCTGAATGTTTGGTGAATTATAGACATATATCAACATTTATAGGGGTTGGTTACAAGTTGTTATTGATCATGAATGGGGAGGAAACTAAGCAAAAAAGATAAGATTTTAGAATTGAACTTAGAAAATAAAAAGAGGGATTATAAAAATGATTGGATAAAACTGTAGATTATTGAATCTACTTTTAAACTAAGAAAAAACTACTAGTCCCAAATATTTCACATTGGTTTGGATTTTTGCATACGGTCCTAAGCAGGTTCTACAACTGTCAGTCCAGCATTGGTGAGTTCCCACTAGCTTGGTTCAACTGTTTTTATGGGTTTCCCTATCATGGTCTTGAGCCCTTTGCTCATATTATCACTCCTCCCTCTCTTCAACTGAAATCCAGGAGTTCAGTCCAATCTTTAGAGATGGATATCTGCATCTGCTTCCATCAATTGCTGTAATAAGGTTCTATAATGACAATTGAGGTGGCAACAAATCTGATTACAGGTAAAGATCAGTTCAGGCACCTTCTCCACTATTGTTAAGATTCTTTTTTGGGGTCATCCTTGAATACTCCTAGAAATTTCTTTAGGGTCAGTCTTCTCACTAAATAGATAATGGCTCCCTCTATCAAGTATTATTTCCTTGTTCTCCCCTTCTGTCCTTTCCCTATTTCAACTATCTCATACCCTCATGTTCTCTACCCGCTCAACTTCTTCCCTCCCCATTCATTCACTACCAGCCTCTAGATGCTCCGAATTTACTCAGGAAATATTTCTATTTCCCCTTTCCAGGAGGATCCACGTATGTGTCTCTTAGAGTCTTCCCTGAATTTTTTCTGTGGTTGTGAACTGTAGGATGCTTATCCTCTATGTCTAATATCCTATCCACTAATGAATGAGTACATACAGTGCTAGGTTTTTCTGTGTCTGGGATACCTCAGTAGGAATGACTATTCCTAGTTTCATCTATTTGTTTACACATTTCAAATGTCTTCTTTTTTTCACCACAGATTAGTACTCCATTGTGTAAATATACCACATTTTCTTTAATCATTCTTTGGTTGAGGTACATGTAGGTTGTACCCAGGTTCTGTTATTATGTATAATGCTGCATGAAAATGGGTGAGCAATTGTCCTTGTGGTATGACTGTGCATCCTTTGGGTATATGCCCAAGAGTGGTATTGCTGGGGCTTGTGTAAATTGATTCCCAATTTTCTGAGAAACCACCATACTGATTTCCAAAGCAGCTATACAAGTTTGCACTCCCATCAGCAACAGAGGATTCTAGTTTCTCCACATCCTCTACAGCATTAGTTTTATTTAATGTTTTTTTATCTTGATCTTAGCCATTCTGATAGGCGTAAGATGGTATCTCAGAGTTGTTTTAATTTGCATTACCCTGTTGGCTAAGAATGCTAAGCAATTCCTTAAGTGTCTTTTGTACATTTTGATTCCTCTATTGAGAGTTCTCTGTTTAGAGCTGTACTTCATTTTTAATTGGATTATTTGGTATTTTTATGTTCAGTTTCCTGAGAACTTAGTATATTTTGGAGATCAGTCCTTTGTCAGATGTGGAGTTGGTGAAGATTATTTTCTGCATGTTGCCTTTTTGTCTTCTTGACTCTATCCTTTGTCTTACAAAAGCTTCTTAACTTCAGGCAATCCCATTTATTAATTGTCGATCTCAGTGTCTGTACCACTGGTGTTATATTCAGGAAGTAGTATCCTGCATCAGTCTGTTCAAGGCTGCTTCTCATTTACTCTTCTATGGGGTTCAGTGTGACTGGATTTATGTTGAGGTATTTAATGTTTTTAGACTTGAGATTTGTGCATGGAATGGTATGGATCTATCTGCATTGTTCTACATCATGACATCCAACTATGTATTCCAGCACTATTTGTTGAAGATGTTAACTTTTTTCATAAGCTTCTTTGTCAAAAAAAGGTGTTCATAGGTGTGTGGGTAAATGTTAACATGCATATTCAATTTGATTCCATTGGTCTATCTGTCTCTGTGCCAATATCAAGAGGTTTTTATTACTATACCTGCATAATAGAGGTTGAAGTCAGGGATAGTGATGTCTTTGGAATTACTTTATTGTACAGTATTTTTGACTGCCCTAGGTTTTGTTTTTGTATAGGAAGATGAGTATTGTTCTTTCAAGGTCTATGAAGAATTGTGTTGGGATTTTGATGGGGATTGTATTGAATCTATAGATTGCTTTTGGTAACATTGCCATTTTTATTATGTTGGTCATACCTATCCAAGGCATGGGAGATATTTCCATTTTCTGATATCTTGTTCAATTTCTTTCTTCAAAACCTTAATGTTCTTGTTTTACAAGACTTCCATTTGCTTAGTTAGAGTTACCCCAAGTTATTTTATGTTGTTTATGGCTAATTTGAATGGTGATACATTTCTGATTTCTTTCTCAACCTGTTAATCATATGTATAAAAGAAAGCTACTGTTTTATGAGTTTGTCCTGAATCCTGTCACATTAATGAAGGTGTTTGTCAGCTGTAGGAATTCCATGGTAGAATTTTTGAATCTCTTATGCATAATATTATACCATCTGAAATTAGTAAATGTTTGATTTATTCCTTTACAATTTGTACCCCTTGATCTCCTTTTGTTGTCTTATTCCTCCAGTTAGAACTTACAGTACTGTGATGCGTAGACATAGAAAGCATGAACAGCTGTCCCTTGTTGCTGATTTAAGTGGAATCACTTTGAGTTTCTCTCCATTTCATTTTATATTGGTTGTTGACTGGCTGTATATTGTCTTTATTATGTTTACTTATATTCCTTGTATCTCTGATATCTTCAAGGCCTTTATTATGAAAAAGTGTTGAATATTTTCAAAGACTTGTGTGGTTTTTTCTTTCAGTTTTTTAACATGGTGGATTACATTGAAAGATTTTTATATGTAGAACCCTATCTGACTCTGGGAAGTAGCCAACTTGATTATGGTGAATGATTTTTCTCATGTGTTTTTAGGTTTGGTTTACCAGTATTTTATTGGGTATTTTTACATCAATGTTCAGGACTGATATTAGTCTGTAATTCTCTTTCTTAGTTGAGTCCTTGTGTGGTTTGGTTATCGGGGTAAATGTAGCCTCATAAAAAGATTTTTTGCAATATTCCTTCTATTTCTAGTGTGTGAAACAATTTGAGGAGTATTGGTATTAGTTTTTCTTGGAGATTCTGACAGAATTCTGCTATGTAACCACCAGGCCCTGGGCTTTTGTTGCTTGACAGATTTTTGATGACAATTTCTATTTCCTTAGGGGTTATAGTTCAATTTAAATTGTTTATCTGGTCCTTATTTAATTTTGGTATATGGTACTTATTAGGAAAATTGTCCATTTCATTTATATTTTCCAATTTTGTGGAGTACAGGAGTACAGGCTTCTGAAGTCATAGCTGAAATAGGAAAAGGACAGAGGGGAAGAGCAAGGAAAGAAATGCTTGATAGAGGGAGCCGTTATGTATTTAGTGAGAAGACTGACCCTAAAGAAATTTCCAGGAGTATTCAAGGATGACTCCAGGAAAGAATCCTAACAATAACAGAGACGGTGCCTGAACTGGCCTTCACCTGTAATCAGATTTGTTGCTACCTCAATTGTCTTATAGATCCTTCCTCCAACAACTGATGGAAGCAGATACAGATATTCATCGCTAAGGATTGGACTGAACTCCTGGTTTCCAGTTGAAGAGAGGGAGGAGTGATAATATGAGCAAAGGGCTTAAGGCCATGATAGGAAAACCCACAAAAACAGTTTATCATGTACAGGCCCATGATTTCAATTAATTCCAAGTTTCATACGCACACAACTGACCCACAAACAATTTTTAAGGGTGCTGGAATGGCTACATATCTAATAGAAGGAATTACCAGGTAATCAACTTGATCAATAGCTGTATTTGTTATATGTAAATGAAAATATTTCTGAGATATGGGGATTTGCGCTTATCATGATGTAACTATACTGACATTTACTTTGTTTCCCATGACAGCTTCTAATTGTGAAGTCACCAATTAAACTTTCATTATATTGTCACCCTTAAATGGAATAGTGGTACCTGAAAATACAGTGATAACAGAGAAGAGAATCCTTCTACATGATGTTTAGAAAAATTTAAAATTTAGGAAGGTGACAAATATTCTTGGGGCAATAACACTTATCAGGTTTTTTTATGGTCCCTAATAGAAATCCAGTCCCCCAACTGTGGATGGGCTTCCATAATTAAGATGTTGGCCCATGATCTAAAGCCAAGAATACTGGACATCATATTGATAAGTATAAAAATTATGCTATGGTGCCCTCAAAATAGACAGAGATCAGATATTATGATCATCATAAAAAAAGCTCCCCAATAGAAAAACATATTCATACATATAAATGGCACAAAGACCATCAGAACACTAAGTAGATATAACCAAAAAAGAAGCATCACACAGCCCATTAGCACACAGCACAACTCTAAAGACATAAAACAAACAAAACCATCAGAGTAAAATTCTTCTCAGAGAAAATTTCAAACTTAGAAGTCTTAGAAAAATATACTCCAAGTTCCAGAAGGTCACAGATATCAAACCAGACTACTTTACCCAGCATAGCTATGTATCTTACTAAAGAAAACATATAAACTTCTTTTGCTGTAAGTAGGCTGAAAGAATTTATGTCCACTCAAAATTTCTGCAGATAAAACTCGAGTCAATATTTCAGGTAAAAGAGAGGAATAAGTATAGCTGCTAAGATAAAGAAGAAAAACTAAAGGAGATATATTTCCCAACATACAAAACAAAACAAAAACAACCATATTCTACGTGGGGTGGGGTAGTACTTTGCTGTGGTTGATTTTGATGTTCTTAAAGTATTTCATGACTTTGATATTGCCCAATCTTCCTACATAGGAGACACTAACACCAACTGAACATAGATCACATGAAAGGGCACAGTTAAACTATATGTTGTAAATACTCAATATACATAAATTTATAATAATGATAGAATAAAAGCAAAATACATAATCAAAGCTATTAAATCATGTAATCTTGTAGAAACAACATGTGAATATCAGCATAAACAGTATCATTTACAGTAATATTTCTTTGTAAAATTATTTATTTATTTTAATTTCATCTTACATTCCAACCACAGTTTTATCTCCCTCCCCTCCTGAAACCTTCCCCTAGCCTGTCTCCCAGCCCAACTCAATCCACTCCTTCCAATGGATAAGGTCTCCCGTGGGGTGTCAACAAAGACTGGTATATTAAGTTGGGGCAGAACACATGGGATGGGCTCCAACAAACTAGCTCATGCACCAAGAATAGATCCTGTTCCTACTGCCAGAGGACCCTAAGATATAGTAATATTTTTACATTCATAAGGTAAAATGTGTCATATTATGTTAGGTAGTAATTCCTTTTTTAATTTCTGTTGTTGATATCATTGACAATAATTCTATGATGTGAACATATGAATAATGGTAATAGTATGTAATAATGAACATACTGTTTAATCTTAATTAGTAATAAATCACAGGAAAGTTGGGACATGCGTGTGTCACACATTATATTTCCAATAAATGACAGTAGTCTGGCATTTTCCAGGGAAACAGAAATGTGAATAGAGAAGAGATGATCAATGTTTAGTGGAATAGCATGACCCAAAGACTCTTGTCATGGCCCCAAGAACCTCCTTATTCCTCAGGCTGTAGATGATGGGGTTCAGCATGGGGGTGAGGATAGTGTAGAAGACAGCCAGAATCTTATCTTCTGTGGGAGAACGGAGGCTCCTAGGTCGAAGATAAGTGTAGACAAAAGGTGCATAGTAAAATGTCACCACAGTTAAGTGAGTTGAACACGTGGTGAAGGCCTTTTTCTTTCCCTCTGTTGAGTGCATATGAAAGACAGTAAAAAGAACCCGTCCATAGGAAGCTGTGATGCCAAGGAAAGGAAGTAAGAGAAACAGGCTTGTGCTCACAAACACCATGTACTCATAAACCCAAGTGTCCATACAGGCCAGGGGAAGCATGGCTGGGACATCACAGAAGAAATGGTTAATGGACCTAGAATGGCAGTAAGGAATGTGAAGGGCATAGACTGTGTGTGCTAAAGAGTTGATTGAGCCCAATATCCAGGATCCTATGATCATCTTCAGACACATCATTTTGCTCATGCGAGTGGGATAATGAAGGGGGTGACAGATGGCCACAAAACGATCATAGGCCATGGATGCCAGGAGCAAACCTTCAGAACATGCCATAGTCAGGAAAAAGAATGATTGTACTCCACAGCCCAGAAAGGTAATGCTTTTCTGACCAGAGAGAAAATTAAATGCCATCTTGGGAACAGTGGTAGAAATATACATCAGGTCCATTAGAGAGAGCTGACTGAGAAGAATGTACATGGGGGTGTGGAGCCTGGAATCCACACGAATGAGGTGGATCATTGTTGAGTTGCCAAACAAAGCCAGGGAAAACACAAAGATGATGAGCAACAAAAGCAGAAGGCCTGTTTGGTTTTGTGGAAACAACCCTAACAAAATGAAATCACTTGAGCTCTGGTTCCATTTCTCCATGAAAACGTGTTGCTTTATCTTTCTTGAAAAGGGACCTAAAGTGAAATACATTCCCATGTGAATTAGGACAGGAGAATAAAAAGAGAAACTGCCTTGTAATGAATGCTAGCACTGAATTTTTCTTTCTACAGCATCATCATTCTGTTGAACTTATTTTGAAATTTGAGTTGACTATTCCTTTCTACTTACTTCTGGCTACGTTCAAAGATGTTGCAACATTAATAAAATCGCTAACACATTTTTTACTTGTAACTCTACATGAGCCTATTATTTAACCTAATTACACACTCTGTATTTCCCCATGTCTTCTGTAACACTGTCCTTTGTAAGACTTTCAATACTGGCCATGTTTACTCAACTCATCCTATACAATACATATCCATCCCATGGATCAAAATAGCACAGCAAAGAGTACCTTGTGGCAATTATTCACATCTAGTAACAAATTGCCTGGCATTGTGTGTGTGTGTGTGTGTGTGTGTGTGTGTGTTTGCTGAGAGCAAATACAATTGAAAAGGAGATAGATCTTCTTACAGAAAAATGGGAATAATCTTTTATAATTATCTAATCAAGAAATACTGACAATGAGGAATACATAGGAAGGAACATGGTAGGTACACAGGACTACTACTAAGCACAGAAGGAAATGAGATTTTAAGCCTCCCGTGTACTCTTACTATTTTTAAAACAAATACTTAAGACTAAACAGATAAATATAAAGCATAAATAAAAATTATCTCGACTATAATAAACTCATGCCTTCAAAAAACATTCCCTGTTTCTAGATTCTTGTACAGGTGTCATGTAAACAGGTCTTTGTGATGTTCCTTACTCAAAATTGTGAGCAAGGGACAGGGCAGGATTAAAGGGGTAGTTGATGAAAAACAAGGAGCGTGGTTAAGGAGGGCAGGGGTGAGATCAGTTGTTTAAAACATACAAACTTGGATTCTGATATTGATAACATGACCCAACAGTGAGAGTGAAGTACTCTTAGGTACATTTATAAACCTCATACCAGAAGCTCTTGCGCAGAAGGGAGATTCTGTGGGGACCATGCAGAGGAGACTAGTTAGAGGGAATAAGAATATCTGGTGTATCTGGATTTGAAAACAATCACATCTCACAAAACTACTGGCTCCTCATGGTTTTAGAACAGTGGGATGCCTACCTGAACATAAGCACCAGGCTGATGATTCATTGATATTTACTTCTTAGCGCAGCACATAGTTGCAGCAGGCTCCCATCTAGTGTGCCTGTTGAAAGAATAAATCATTTTCCTTAGAGATGACAGGTTACCATTTTCATACTGGCAAAGCTGACAACATAAATTTTGAAATCTAATCTTCTGCATCATGCCTTGTAAATAAAGAAGAACCTCTTATGGGCAATTTTTTTACTACCATGAACTCTGGTTCACCGCTAACGGAAGAAACATTCCAGTTGTTTTCTCGGGAGGTGTTTCCAACACCTAGTTATGGACAGAGTCTGCACAAAATTAGTATTTCATATGTTGGATTTCCTTCTTGCTTTTTTAAACTATATGTGTGTGCATTTGTGCCTTCCCTGCTGGTAAGTCTATGTGAGTATATTAGATAAGATATTGGAATTACAGTTGTGAACCGTATGGGTGCTGATTATTGAACCCAGGTCCTCTGGAAGAGAGTTCAGTGCTATTAAACACTGAGTAATCTCCCCAGCCCCACATGATTGATTTCTATGAAAGGAATGCACAGGAGTGTACTCTTAGATCACTAGTCAGTGGCTCATTAGCACACTGTGAGGACAGTTACAGTAGTAATTATTTTGCTTCCAATGTTAGAAACTGGCATCTTGGCAAATATTATTAGGAAATAACTATTTTTGGCAGTTAGATACCTGGGACTTGATGGTTTAGAATTACAGACTTTGAGTCAGAGCCAAAGATATTTAATTTATTACCAGACAATTTCTTCATTCCATCTGTACCTTATTTAACACACAAGAGACATAGGAAGAACCATATTCTTGGTTACATTTCAACTTTAAAATCTTCCAGTGGCTCAAAGCAGATGTAATGTTAGTGTGCCACTTGATTATTCCAAGACATGAAAACATAGTTGTTTAAGACTCTGTCACTCTGTCATGAAGAATCCAATAATGCAGAAGTGCTTCAAATGCAGAATGCTAGAGTAATTTTGCCAAAGTTATAGGTGTATAGACACACAACATGAATTCATAGTTAGCAAGAAATCCACAGAGTACAAGACCAAAGAGGAAATTGGTCATCAGAATCTCTACTTAGATTTAGAAGTCTCCAGAACTTTTGAGTACATTAACCTCAGTGAGCTGTCTGTATTCAGCATATATCAGGCTCTCAAGAAGTGTCCATCTCTTTGCTCCATTCCAAATCTTAGCTTTTGAGAAACTGCAATACCATAAAAATTAAGAATCTTAATTATTGTCACGACTTTCAAAAATAGCATATTGTAGAATTCAAACACATTTACATTGTACCTCTTGCATTTTAAAGGTCACTTTTTATTTTCTAATTGGTTAAGAAAATTTATATTCTCTATTTAGGAGAAAAGAATTACTTATGACAAGAAAACTTCATCTGGACTCACCTTATCCAAAGGTCTTATATTTGTACTTGTGAAAGAAAGTATACTTAAAATGGTATTGTTGCCTGATGACAGTCTATTGTTCCTGGGAGGGCTTCAACACGCCTCTCTGCTCATATAGACAGTCCTGTACACCACAAGATCATCTTTCAGCATAGCAGTCCTACCTCAGTCTAAAACTCGCTTTTCCCTTCATTGACCTACCAAAATCCCTGGAAATAATTTTTCAAGAATTATTTACTAGTCATATTATTTATGTTGAAAACAGAAAGAATTTGATTTCCTTAACTAAAATAGTCTCACTGCTTGCTCAGAATATCTTAATTTACTAGTTATTTATTTGAGGGAAACTTAAGAAACATGTCACTTCCATTTCGCACATGTTATAGTGATGAAAGAGACAATGGTAAATGCTGTATTTTAAATGTACATTCTTGGATTGCCAAGCCTTAGGTACTACTCCTTTCTTCTAATTGGTCCCTCATGTCTAAATCTACAGAGATAATGCCTTGGCCATTTCTCTTGGCTTGGCTGGTCTGAGGTAGCTGAATTCTGATCTTAGAGAATAAATTAATGACAGTCACCTCTCCTGCAATTACAGAATACCCAAAAACACACCAAGGAGAGTTCTGTGACCAGAAAGGTTTCGGAATATGGCTTGTGAGTTATAGGGGTATTAGGCAACATGTATTATAGTCCCTCATTTATAAAATTTGGACACCAAAGGGCTATACAATTGATATCCTGAAACATTGTTCTAGTCAGAAATTCTATATTAAATTCAAAAGTTTGATGTGGCAGTTTTGTGACAAAGCAGATATACAGATTCAATTAAGACGGACAGCCTCAGTGACTAAGAAATCAAGTTGGGCAAATTTCATTGCAAATGAAAACTTGGGGCCAAATATTTAAATATTCTATAATTTGAGGAACATACTAAGGATAAACTGGGAAAACATATGCCACCTGCTTGCATAGTGTGTATGCAGAAAAAAGAAGGAGTATAATTGAAAGTTTTATTATCCTGTTCAACCCACACATTGGTAAAATAGATTAGTGAATATTTAAAGGTATTCAAGATATTTAAGTTCAAGTTTATATATTACTTAAATAGATGTAAGAATATTATCTAATAGCAATGTACTCAATAAATATCACCAACTAATATGACTGAAATACAGTTTTAGTAACTGGTTCCACAGCTTTAAAGCTAGTAGTAGCAAAGTTACAAATGCATGTACACTTTTATTAGTTCCTTCATCTGCACTTAATACTTAGTTTGGGATGTAGTAACAGTACACAGTGCTATCTTCTGTGGCTGAATCTACCCACTGCATTTTTACATTGGGCTTCATCTCTTTACACCATAGCCTTATCATATTTTTTCTGATGTTAGACCAGCTTCCCAACATACAAACGTTTTTTGTGTGTGCCGTAATTGTGGTGTGAAAGAAGGAGTATCTGACTAAAAGAGGGAAGAAAAGAGAGAGTGATGGAGAGGGGGAGAGAAAAATAGAAAAGAATACAAGTCACATGTAAAGAAAACCTATCAAAGAAACAGCTGATTTTTCAAATAGAACTTTGAAATCCAGAAGAACTTGGAACAATGATTTCCAAGTCCTTGAAAACCATTATGGCAAACATAGACTTATAGACCCAGAAAAAAATATGTGTCATATTTAAAATGTAAGAAAAAACTTGTCATTATATAAACAGTCTTAAAATTATAACCAACAAACCAACTTAAAAAAAATACAGGAATCAGTATTTCAATAAGAGAGGAATGAGCATAGCCAAGAGACTATAGAAACAAAAAGGAAGATTTAATTAATGAACACAAAGTACAACTGAGAACACAGACAATAGCAACAAAATTTATGGCTGCTTGGACGAATTGCTGGAACAATAAAACAAAAGACAAAAATTAAAGGGAACAAGATAGAAAAACAAGTCAAACTATTTCCAATTGAAGATTAAGGGATTCAAAAAAATCTACCAGAAAACTTCTAACAATGATCAACAATTTCAGCAATGGGACAGGATAAATAATCAACTTTCATTACTCACTAACTTTTCTATACCTAAGGACAAACATACAGAGAAAGATATTATAACACATTCTTATTCATAATAACAAGGAAAAATTAAAATATCTAAAAATAAAATGAAGCAAGGTGGCAAAGGCCTCTATACTGAAAACTTTAAAAGAGAGATAAAGAAAGAAACTAAAATATGGGAGGATGCTCATGGCCTCATAAAATTAATATTGTGAAAAAGAACATTTCACCAAAAGCTATATTGAGTTGGGAATTATTATTAAAATGTAATGCCAGACATTCAGGAAACAAACTATTGTCCTCCCTAAGAAAACATCTTGAAATTTGCAGGCAAATGGATGCGTCTAAAAATTATCATATTGAGTGAGGTAACCCAGACCCAGAAGAAAATATCCTATTTATTCACTCGTATGTAGCTTTTAGGCATAAAGTAAAAAAAGCACCTTTAATTCACAATTCAAGAGAACTTAGACAACAAAGAAGACCCTAAGAGATACATGTGTGGATCTAATGTACATGGAAATTCTAAAAAGACAAGATCTCCTGAATAAATTGGGAGGACTGGGACCATGGGAGAGAATAGAAGGGGAGTGGAAAGGAAGGTAAGGAAGCAGAGAAAAATATATAGCTCAATAAAAAAAACTAAAAATAAGAAACCATATTGCATATTGCTCTGGATAATAGAACAACTATAAAAGTGAGAACAAAAACTTTCAGGAAAACCCATAAAGTGAATATTTTGACAAACTTTTATAAATTAAGAAAGTCAAAAATAAAAATATAAATAGATAATATTTCACTAAAATAAGCATAGACACAGATAAAGTTATAAAAATAATTTTACCAGAATCTTGGTAAACAAATCAGCCTCTTCAGAATGTAAATGTTTAACATTTTATTTTATTTTTTCAAAAATTATTTTCTTTTTTTCTTTGTGCATAACAATCCCAGTTCCCACTCCTTCCCTTTCTCCCATTCCTTCCACCCTGATACCAAAACTACACAAAGACCCAACCAAGAAAAAAAATTAAAGACCAGTCTCACTCATGAAAAATACTCAATAAAATTCTGGTAAACTGATTCAAGAACACATCATAAAGATCATTGATCATGATCTACTTGGCTACATCCAAGAGATGCAGAGAAGGTTCAACATATGGAAATATATCAATGTAATCTATCACACAAATAAACTGAAAGAAAAATACATATCATCATCTCAATAGATGCTGAAAAAGAATTTGACAAAATCCAAGACCCCTTTATGATAGAGGTCTTAGAGAGAATAGGGATACAAGGAATAATCTAAACACAATAGAAGCAATATACAACAAGCCAACAGTTAACATCCAATTAAATAAAAAGAAACTCAAAGTGATTCCACTAAAATCAGGAACAAGACAAGGCTGTCCATGATCTCCATATCTATTATATATAGTACTTGAAATTCTGGCTAGAGCAATAAGAAAGCAAAAGGAGACCAAGAGAATTCAAATTGGAAAGGAAGAAGTCAAACTTCCTGAAACTAAGAAGGTTCTGTAAAGCAAAGGATACAGCCACTGAGAAAAAGGTAGCCCACAGAATGAAAAAGATCTTCACCAGCTCCACATCAGACAGAAGACTGATCTTCAAAATATATAAAGAAGTCAAGAAATTAAAAATCAAAATTCCAAATAATCCAATTAAAAATGGGGTACAGAACTAAACAGAGAATTCTCAGCAGAAGAATCTCAATTGGCCAAAATACACTTAATGAAATGTTCAATATCCTTAGTCATCAGGGAAATGCAAATCAAAACAACTCTGAGATACCATCTTACACAGTTAGAAAGGCTAAGATAAAAAAAACACCAATGATACCTATTGAGATTTTCAATGGGCAACTGCTTTGAGTTTGGAAAAATGCTGACTTTGTAATTAATCATTCACTAGACATGGTAGCCATCATGGGTATAACTGTACAAATAAAGAAAGACAACATTTCAGCATATATCTCTAAGAAAATGAAATAATTTTTTGCTTATTATACTAATATAAAATAAAGTACAGGTATTCTACATAACCCTATAGGAGAGCAGTTATAGAAAGATAAAATTGAACTTTAACAATCTGGTAAATAAAAAGTAATGATAAATACCATCAGAAATAGATTTCATAATACTTTACTAATTTTGAATTTTTAAATGCTAATGATAAAGGAACAACAGCTGCAGAGAGACATTGGATAGTAGAAAAAACTATGGAATTAAATCAGCCCATATACTTTAAAGATGTACTTATCTCAGAATGGAAACCAGGACATATGTTACATATGGGAAAGTGTTTTTGTTTGTTTCTACAGGAGAAGAAAAGCTATAGATACCATCAAAATTAATAAAGATTCCATTTGACTAAGAGACAGCTCTTGTTTATATGAGATTATAGTTCATTAACCATCTCCAAGCCAGGCTGTGGTGGTGCATGCCTTTAATCCCAGCACGTGGGAGGCAGAGGCAGGCAGATCTCTGTGGGTTTGAGGCTGGTCTAGTATATAGAACTAGTTCTACGACAGGCTTCAAAACTACACAGAGAAAACCTGTCTCAAAGAACCAACAATAACAACAACAACAAATGAACCGTTGCTGTTTAATCTTAACTAATCTATAAAACTAACAAATGCGTTTCACTTGATCAGATATTACTTGCCAAAGGGAATCTCCCCAGAATTAGAATTGATGAGGGATTTTTTTTCTATCCTTTCAGAAGAATATAGGTATGTGGCTAAGGAATCTGAAGACCACTGGACAAATGAGACATCTGAAGAAAAGGACAAATTATCCAGAAAAGAAATGTTTCAAGGAAAACACTAAGTTGACTTATTTATATATCACATTTCCAGCAGGATAAAATATCTTAAATCTTCAGAAATGTTTCTTTCTCCTATTCTCTAGAGAAATATAATGCTCATGGTCTTCTTGTAGTCCCAGTCTAATTAAAGATTTAAGCTAGATTGGGATTTGGAGTGGGGCTCTCTCCTTCTCTAAACCTAAGCATGCTTATGATAGTAAAATCAAAATTCTCTGTCTCATGTCAAAAAAACTCTCTGATATGGAACAAAAGAAAAACAAAATTTAAAGACTATTATATTGGCAATAATCTCATAATCCTTTGGTTTTTACTTTTTATCGGCTTTCCTTAAGGTATAATATTTATAAGATTGAGAGAGAGAGAGAGAGAGAGAGAGAGACAGAGACAGAGAGAGAAAGATTTGAGATTTTGCCATAATATTAATGCACATATAGAATACTACTTCTAGAGAAAGGTTTCATCTAACTTTCTATACATGATTTTGGGTTTGAGTCTCTATCAGTTTTCTGCAGTGAACCATGACATGCCTAATATTGACATTTGAAGTCTCCAAAAGGAGGACGTAGACCCACAATGACAAATCCTCCAGGACTATAATAATAGCACTAAGCTGAAAACAACGCCTAAAGATTGGTTTTGGACTACAAACTGCTCAGAAAAAAAAATTGAGGTGGCTAGCTGAGATGATCCAGGCTAACAAATTGCTCTGTCCACGACTTGAGAAAAACCCTGCACTTTCCCATTACACACAGACTGTACAACGAATAATACAGCTACTTCTCCCAGGACTTGACAATTAACCAATATTTTTTCTTTTCAAGATACCTCTAAAGAGTTCATCACCCACAGACATCAGGAAATAAATTTAAAAGTAAAACACCCATCTTTCCAAAAGGTGGGGTGATGGTTTCTGGTCGTGCAATGGGTTATGGATATTTGTCATTGTTTAAGAATTTGGATACTGTCTCAGTGGGTGGACCAACCCCTCGTGGTTCAGACTTCCTTGCTATCCACTCCCTCCTTATGCTCTTCAATTGGACCTTGGCTGCTCAGTCTGTTGCTCTGATGAGGGACTTTGTCTCTATCTCCATCTGTCACCAGACGAAGATTCTATGGTGATCTTTGAGATAATCATCAGTGTGTTAGTGGGGCAATGCCAATTCAGGCACCCTCTACTCTGCTGCCCAAGGACCTCCAAATCCAGCTGGACTGGGACTGAATGAGCATGCTACCAAACCGGTCTCTCTGAATGTGGCTGAAACGGGGGTCTGATTGAGAAGCCATTGATAAAGAACCTTCATCTGGCGATGGACGGAGATAGAGACAGAGACCCACAATGGAGCTCTGGACTAAGCTCCCAATGCCCAGATGAAGAGCAGAAGGAGGGAGAACATGAGCAGGGAAGTCAGGACCGCGAGGGGTGTGCCCACCCATGGAGACGGTGGGACTGATCTAATGGGAGCTCACCAAGGCCAGCTGGAATGGGACTGAATGAGCATGTGATCAAATCAGACTCTCTGAATGTGGCTAGCAATGAGGGCGGACTGAGAAGTCAATGATAATGACACCGGACTTTGATTCTACTGCATGTACTGGCTTTTTGGGAGCCTAGTCTGTTTGGATGCACATCTTCCTAGACCTGAATGGAGGGGGGGGCCTTGGACTTTCCACATGGCAGGGCACCCTGACTTCTCTTAGGACTGGAGAGAGAGGGGGAGGAGAAGTGGGGGGAGCGGGCAGGAAATGGGAGGATGGGAGGAGGTGGAAATTTTTAAGGAAAGTAGGAAGGAAGGAAGGAAGGAAGGAAGGAAGGAAGGAAGGAAGGAAGGAAGGAAGGAAGGAAGGAAGGAAGGAAGGAAGGAAGGAAGGAAGGAAAATTTTTAAAAAGAATTTGAATAAAAGTTGTTATTGGAAATGGTCAGGAAAAAGCTAAACAAAGGGAATTAGATTCAACGTTCTTGTTTTGAAAAGCAAAAGGGGGATATAGATACAATAGGATAAAAGGGTAGATTATTGAATCCACTCTGAAAAAAATAGAGTATATAATATGAGAAGATAAAAAGGAAGATTATTATATATATTTTTAAAAAGCAGCTACTAATTTTAAATGTTTTACTTGGATTTAGATTTTTCTATATTGTATAAATTTTGCATAGTGATACAAATTTGAGATTAATTTTGTTAGAACATACTGAACATACATTTCTACTTTTATTCAAGATATTCTACTTATACAACCCATTTAACGATGCAATGCAAATTTCTAGTCCTTGAAAGTTATTATTACTGTTTAGAATAATAAGGAAATGCAATTTAGTAATTAGTCATCTATTACAATCAAAGTGATAATTACATTAGGTGTGTTTTCATGGTCAAACAGAGATACATTGTAAACAGACATTGTAAATCATCTTCAAACACTTCAGAGATTCACAGACTATGACATTTAAGATGTTTTAATGACATTGGTTGGTTTTTCTTTTTTATGACAACGAGACATGTCTGCTCCTGGCATCACCAATCCACTTTATAGAAAATGATGGACATCGAAACGCCACGTGGAGTTTGCTTTTTTTGTGGCAAAAGTAAGTTACTGGGCAAGAAAGTGAGCTTGCCTCAACTGCTGACAGTATGCTGTTCTAATGAGACAAGCAGAAAAAAAAAAAGAGAGTGACCGGTCAAACCTTTCCCAGACAAGGTAGGACAGTCCTTCCAAAACCCTGTTTCATAGAAAAATCTGTTCGATAATCAAGGCCTATAGGCCAAAAATAAATGCCCTAACTTTGCAGAGAAACTTCAGATGATTTCACAGACAGACAGCTGTTTCTGTCTTTTCTCAATTTTCTGGAAGTCGCTTATTCACACTTCCTGCTTACTAAGTAAATATTTACTTCTTGGGTTTCTGGGGGAGTTGAAGACTAGAAATTTATAGTTATAGTTTTCCTTGTTTACCAGACATAGAAAACAAGTTAAGATAGAAAGTAAATTAGATACAAGACCAAGATAGGATAGATAATGGAGTTTTCCCCTGAATTTGTCAAATGCAAATGGACTAGACATTGTTGATGCATTTATTGTCTATATATATTGTATATAGTTATTGTACTTATTGTATATAGTTTTCTTATATTAGTTATAACTTTCATTTTTATTTTAGACAAAATAGGAGAAATATAGTGGCATATTATTTATGCTTTAATATAGCTTACCTAAAGGTGTGTGCAAAGAAACCACGTGCCAGGTAGTGGTTTCACACACTTTTAATCCCAGCAGCCACATTATTTAGCCATAGAGGCTGATTGGTGGTGGTGTATGCCTTTAATCACAGCACTAGAGAAGAATAAAGGATGGAAGGAGAGAGGTCTCAGTATCATTATGAGGATTCCTGAAAGCAGGATCACCATTTTAGTTTGTAGTAGAGGTATGAGCCTGTGAATGGCTGTTTTGTTTTTCTGATCTTCAGGTTGAACCCCAATATCTGTCTCTGGGTTTTTATTATTTATGCTACAATGAGTAGTGAGGAATACACTTACATATGAGGTTAGTAACTAATGTTTATAGACTGCAGTCAGGGATTATGCTGGCTTAATAAATTAAATTAGTGATTATAGATTCTCCTCCAGTATTTTTTAATTCAATAGTATGCAGTAGTTAACTACCTTTGCAATGCAGGGCATGAGTTTTCCCTTTTGAACAGATCTTAAATGCAATGATAGTACTGCTGGTTACAACTATGATATACATGCCACTACTGCGCTACTACACTTACAATTTTCATGTCATGCTTCCATTGATGTGGTTCATAGGTGTCATAGGTAGGCCTATTGATTATCATCCTCCTTTGGAAGCTGCAGAGGTGCCTACTGGTATTATGAAAGCTACTCTTCAAGGAAAAAATATCCAAGCCAGTCACATCGCAGGCTCTCTTTTGGGAGTACATGGAGTCATTAACAATATGAACTTCCCTTCCATCTCTGAAGGACAATAGAAATAAATTGTGTATTTAGGAGTTCACTGCTGGTGGTAATATAGATTTTTTTAAGTTATTTCCTTATACTCTGAATTCCCTCAGTATCTGTTGTCATATTTCCCATTTATCTTCTGATTTTACTAGTTTAATCTCTCTCTTTTACTTTGTTTAATTTTGTGCTAATCTTGTTAATGGTTTAAAATAACAAATTGTTTATTTCATTGACTCTTTATAATTTTTATTTCTGGTTGATAAATTTTACCTACTCTTTATTAAGTCTCCTCATCTATTCCACTTTTTCCCCAAGTCTTCCTTAGAAATATGACACTGATCCTGTTCCTTTTTATAGACTTTTATTGCTACAAATTTTCCTTTTTGGACTGCTTTCATTGCATCCCATAGATTTTGATATATTGTTTTTCATTTTTATTCAAATTAATTTCATTAAGTTTGAAGTTTCATTCTTGATTTCTCTCTCCACCCAATTTTCAGTCAGTACTGTGTACAAGTTTTTGTACTTTACTCCATTTCTATTTTTGATATCTAGGTTTGTTCTTTTATGGTTAGATAGTATATAGAATGTTATTGCAATGACCATAAAATTGCTGCATCCTGACATATTGTCAATTTTCTAGAAACTTTCATGGATTCTGAGGTGGAAGTTTATTTTTCAGTGTTTGGGTGTACTGTTCTATAAATCTATTAGATGTATCTGATTTAAAATGTTATTCAACTCCAGTGTTTTTCTATTTGTTTTTGCTTAGATAACCTGTTTATTGATGAGAGAGAGACATTGAAATTACCCTCTATTACTGTATTAGGGTCAACCTGTAATTTTTTTAGTTGCTTCTTTTATGAAATATAGCACACTTGTTTCTCAAGAATATATGTTTAGAATTATTATATGCTCTTGCTAGGCTTTTTCTTTAATGAGTATAAAATGTCCTTTTTTATCTCTTTTGGCTTAACATTTATTTTGTCATATATTAGATTAGTTATACCTACTTATTACCTTACTCCTTTTGCTTGTATGTTGGTTTGAATGAGAATGGCCCCCATTGGCTTATATATTTGATCACTTGCTCCCTAGATGCTAGAAGTCTTTAGAGGAGGATTAAGAGGTATGGCATTATTAGAGGTGGAGTATCATTGAGATTAGGCCTTAGAGTTTCAAGAGCCCATATGAGGCCCAGTGTCTCTCTACCTTCAAACTGTGGACCAGATGTAAACTCTCAGCTGGTGCTACAGAAACATGCCTGCTTGCCTGTTTCCTGCTTCCCTCTGTGACAGTCATGGATTCACTGTCTGAAATTTAAAGCAAACTCTCAATTAAATAATTTTTATGACTTACCTTAATCATGGTGTCTCTTTTTGACAATAGAAAAATAACTAAGACAAAATGGAAAACCTTTTCCATCCTTTTACCCTGAGGTTGTATCTATCATTGATTATGAGTTGTGTTTCTTGAAGGCGGAAAAAGGTTGGGTTTTACTTTTTATTAAGTCTTTGTGTGTGTGCCTTCTTATTCATGAATTGAGTTTATTAATATGAGAATTATTAATAAATAATTAATCATTAATTTGTATAATCTTGTGGTGTTATTTTCTTAGAACTTAATTACTCCAGAATTATTTATTCTTTGTGACCTCTTAAGTATGTTTAATCTTCCTTTCAGAACAAAGTATTCCTTCCAGTGTCATCTGTAAAGCTGGCTCAGTGAAACACAGATTATGTAAGTCAGACTTTTGCTCTGTGAAGTTTTTATTCTTCTACAGGTTTGACATAAGACTTGATGCACTGAATCTTATAGAGGAGAATATAATGATTATCTAAATCATTCAGATATGGGTTTAAAACCTAATTTATTAGAGAAGCAATGGAAAGGTAGCCAGTGACCTCCACTCTATTATCTATCTTATCTTCATAAGTCCAAAGTTTTGTACTTGATTTAGTTTTTATCATAAATACAGAAAGTGTAACAATAACTTCAAGACCATTAGAAATCTGAGAAGCATAAATATTACCTGATTAAACAGGAAGTGCGAGTAAGCAAATTCCAAAACTATAGAAATGATAGAACCTACTGACTGCCTGCAAAGTCATTCTAAGATTCCTCTGCAACATTGGAGAATCCATCTTTAGCCTACAGGCCTAGACTATCTCAGAAACCTTTTGTGAAGTAGGAATTTTTGAAGGACTGTACATTCTTGTTTTGTTTTTTTTTTCTTTTTGCAAAGTTCAGCAATTACCTTTTCTTGTGTCCTGATTGTCCAATTAATTTTGACAGCATACTATCAGCAGTCAAAGCAGGGACAGTTTCTTACCCAGTGGCTTTATTGCCACTATATATATAAACTCCATATGAAGGTTCTTTGATGCCCATAATCTTTTTTGAAGTAAATTGGCACTGCCAGGGATATACATGTTTTACTGTCATAAAAAGCCATCTGTTATTAAAACATTTTAAATGTCATATTCTGCAGGTCTCTGAAGTGTTGGAAGACTATTTATTTAAAATGCCTCTCTGTTTGAACTTGAAAACATATGTAACATGATTATAAATTTGAATGCCATAGATGACTGAATATTAACCTCTTTTTTATTATTCTCAATAGCTTTCAAGGGTTAGAACTTTAGGTTTTTAAATGAGTTGTATAATATCTTAAACAAGAATAGAAACTTATTATAATATAAGAAAAATTAACTTAACTTTGTACCAATCTGCATAAGTATCTTAAATGAGAGGGGAAACATATAAATTAAATAACAAAAATAACCTTAAATTTGCATGAATATGCAAAAATCCATACCAATGTGAAATATTTGGGACTAGTAGTTGTTTTTCTAGCTTAAAAGAAGATTCAATAATGAGCAATTTTGTCCTATCATTTCTAAACCACCCCTTTTTTCTTTTCAAAATGAGATTCTAAAATCTCCTTTGCTTAGTTTCTCTCCTGTCCATGTATAAGAACAGCTTCTAAACAATCCCCATATATGTTGATATAAATCCATTATTCACCAAGCAACGCGAAACCAACCACCCTACCTTTTAGAAATTTGGATGCCATGTACTTAGAATTACTTCCTGTTGTCTCAGGGCTATGAATCATGCACCAGAGATCGATCCTGGTCCTACTGCAAGGGGCCATTCAGATAGTCTAAGTTTCACCACTTATAAGAATATTTTGTACACTCATAAGATAAATTGTGTTGTATTATGTTAGGATAGTAATTCATTGTCTAATTTTGTTACTTATCTCATTGACTGTAATGCTATAAAGTGAAGATGTAAATAATTGTACTAGTGTGTAATAATAACATACTATTTCACCTTAACGCAATCACGAGAAAAGTTTGACATGTGTGGGGCACAAATTATATTTCCAATAGATGACATTAGTCTAACATTCTTCAGGGGAACAGAAATATGATTAGAGAAGAAATATCAATGTTTAGTGGAATAGAATGTCCCAAAGACCCTTGTCATAGCCCCGAGAACCTCCTTATTCCTCAGGCTGTAGATGATGGGGTTCAGCATGGGGGTAAGGATAGTGTAGAAGACAGCAAGAATCTTATCATCTGTGGGAGAACGGAGACTCCTAGGTCGAAGATAAGTGTAGACAAAGGGTGCATAGTAAAATGTCACCACAGTTAAGTGAGTTGAACACGTGGTGAAGGCCTTTTTCTTTCCCTCTTTTGAGTGCATATGGAAGACAGCAAAAAGAACCCGTCCATAGGAAGCTGTGATGCCAAGGAAAGGAAGTAAGAGAAACAGGCTTGTGCTCACAAACACAATGTACTCATAAACCCAAGTGTCCATACAGGCCAGGGGAAGCATGGCTGGGACATCACAGAAGAAATGGTTAATGGACCTAGAATGGCAGTAAGGGATGTGAAGGGCATAGACTGTATGCGCCATGGAGTTAATGGAGCCCAGTGTCCAGGACCCTATGATCATCTTCAGACACATCATTTTGCTCATGCGGATAGGATAATGAAGAGGGTGGCAGATGGCCACAAAACGGTCATAGGCCATAGAGGCCAAGAGCAAACCCTCACAACCTGCCATAGCGATAAAGAAAAATGCTTGAACTCCACAGCCCAGAAAAGTAATGCCTTTCTGGCCAGAGAGGAAGTTGAATGCCATCTTGGGAACAGTCGTAGAAATATGAATCAGATCCATGAGAGAGAGCTGACTGAGGAGAAAGTACATGGGGGTATGGAGCCTGGGATCCACACGAATGAGGTGGATCATTGATGAGTTGCCAAGCAATGCTACAAAAAACATGAAGATGATAATCAGCAAAAGCAGAAGGCCTATTTGATTCTGTGGAAACAATCCTAACAAAGTGAAATCACTTGAGGTCTGATTCCATTTCTCCATGAAAATGTATTGCTTTCTCTTTCTTGAAAAAGTGACCTGAAAATAAAATACACTTAACATATAAAGTAGAAAAAGAGAATAAAGAGGAACTGGCTTATAATAAGTGTGTGTGCTCAATTGTTCTTCCCCAAGAACCATCCTTCTGTTAAACTTTTTTTGAAATCTGAGCTAAATGTTTCTTCTTATCTCTGGCCCAGTTCTCAATTCAGAGATATCTCTATAATCATTTTAAAATCAAAGTGGCATCATAAGTAAAACAGCTCTCACACTTCCTCATATATAACTCCATGCAACATCACTATTACTCAAGATCATCTCTCCTCCTTTCAAAACTAGGAAAGCCCTTGTCTTCTGCATCACTTGCTTCCTGGCCCTCTTCCTCTAAATGGTCATACTGTAAACAGATTCCAGTGATCTGCTCCTTTGTGATCTGCCTCTAAAATTCTCCAATAAGTCTTTGTCTTTCCTGAAAATAACCACCACTCACAATTCACTGTTGTAGAACTAAAAAGTTTTGTGCATGCTCAGATCTTCGCTAGTCACAAAATGTTATATTTGTGTACTCATTTCCATAAGGAACACTTTGTTTTCTGTCAATTTTACTTATATCAATTGAATACACAGTCACAATGAAAGTGTTTATACAACAAAATGCATAAATACATATATGATATATCTTACAATTGTAAATTTTATACACATATGACACAATAGTAAAATCTTGCTTATATGTACTGTTTTCTCTTCTTATGCAGCTCAGAACTTTGTACTTCACTGTCAGGAGTGAGAAGCCCTTAGAAACCTGTTTATAGGGGAAGGAAATGTGTAGGTGTACATTGTTTATTCTGCTCACTCATATTTTTCAATTGTTACATTTTCGTTTATTTATTTGTTTGTATTTGTCAGGAGGCAGGGGCCAGGTGCATGTTTATAAACTCAAGATTCCTTTTACATTTTGTAAGCAAGCATGGTAGACAAGGATAAGAGACAGCTGGGCTGGTACTTACCTTGGACCACGAGGTATAGGCACTATATAGGCAGGTCTTTGTAAAGTCCCCTAATCAAAGTGATGAACAAAAAATAGGTTAAGAGGGAAACTAAAAGAAGCAAGTACAAGGAGATAAGTGATTGATTGTGCAGGCCAGTTGTGAGGGCAATTATATGTGAAGAAGAGGACTTGGGATCTGATCTGCTAAGATGAGAAAACAAGGAGAGTAGTGTGTTCTTAGGCACATTTCTAGACCTCAAAGGATGCCATGCTCAGAAAGGAGCTGCTCTGGGGACCAGGCAGAGAAGACTACTTAGATGGAATAAGAATATCTGATAATTTACCTGAACTTGAAAACAAATTCACACATCCAAAAATACTCCCTGAAAACTGGTGACATGAGGACAATGTGATGTCTACCTGGACATAGGCTCCTCTATGATAATTCACTGCTGTCTACCCACTGGAACCACACTTACTTACAGCAGATATTTAACATGTGTGTATGTTGAAAGGAAGAAAACATTATCCTTATAGAGAATAGGTTATCATGGTCGTGCTGAGAAAGTTAGCAACATCAGGTTTAATATCCAGTCATATGAAACATGGCTTGTGAATGATGAAGAATATATTATCAGCATTATCATTTACGTTCTTGAACACTGGTTTAGATATAGAGGACAGACCATTACATCATCCTCTCAGGAGTGTTCACTAACCATCTTTGCACACAGCCTGTAGTAATCTTACACTTCATGTTTGATTCTAGAAGAATGTGCAGGTATGTGCTCTCAGATCACTTCTTGTTGATTCATAAACGTGCTCTGAGAATAGTTACTGAAGTCATTATTTTATTTCCAATGTTTAGAAACTGTTATCTTGGCAGTTAATGTGGGGATATAGCTATATTTAGGGAGCAGATGCCTGGAACATAATGTTTAAGATCTAAGACATTGATCTAAACTGAGCTAAAGATTTTTACATTGATGGCCACATAATTTCAATGTTAGATACTAGCGTGGGGGGGGGGGGTTAAAGACAGTGTGTCTTTGTGTAGCCATGGCTGTCCTGGAACTTGCTTGGTAGACCAGTCCAGTCTTGAAATGATAGATTCACCTACCCATGACCTTCAAGTGCTACGATTAAAGGCATTTACTGCCACCACCCTGCTGAATATAAGCTTTATTTAACCTGGTCACAGAAAAAATAGTATTATTGATTATAGTTTAGCTTTAAAATCTTCTAATGACTGAAAGGCAGATGTAATGTTAGTGTGCCTGTTAAGCATTCCAAAAGATGAAAAAAACTTAGACATGTTTAAAGACCTGTTGTAAGAGTCTTATTGTGTAAGAGTGCTGCAAATGCAGAATGCTAGAATAATTTTGCCAAAGTCACAGATATGTAAACAAAACAGGGACACACAGTTACAAAAAATATCTACAGAGCACAAGACCAGACAGGTAATTGAGCATCAGTCTCTGCTCCGTCTTAAAAACTCCATGTGACTCTGGAGAAAAAGAACCTCAATGAGCTGCCTGTGTTCAACATATATTAGGTCCTCCATTATCTTTCTTCCATTCCACATTGTGACTGTTGAGAAACCTCAATACCAGAAAAATACAGCATCTTATTTATGGTCAAGCCTTCATAAGCAGCACACATTGTAGAATTCAAACATGATTACATTTTTCTCTCGCATTTAAGTTCACTATTATTATTCTAATTGGTTATGAAAACCCTGAGAATGTCTTCCTCAGTTTAAGAAAACCATACTTTAAGAAATTCCTCTCGTTATCTTCACCCAGACCCAATAATGTGCTCAATAATGTGTTCTGGGCTTAGTCTATACAAAGATCTTATAATTGTGTTTGTATTTGTGAGAAAAAGGTACCTTTCTGGAACAGTCACTCCCTGCAGACAGTCTCTGGGTTCTGACAAATCTTCAGCTCCCCATTTGTTTTCATGTCCCCTGCTGGGCATGCCACAAGATAGTCTCTCTGTGCAGGATCCTCAGTTGAACAAGAGTCCCTTCTTCCACCAAAATATTAGAAAGAAACTTTAAAGGATTATCTACTAGTCTTTCTTTTATACATGATGAAACCAATATAGCATCATTAATCTCCTGAAATATTTACATGTTCATTGTTTGTATACAACATCATTTCTTACTAATTATTTCTAAAGGAAATATGTAATTATCTCCCACTAACTATATTGCTGAAAGAAAATGACAAATGTCTTATTTTATATGCATAACTTTGAAACGCCAAGCCTGACATGCTCCCTGTTTTTCTCTAATTGATCCCTCAAGTCTAAATCTACAGAGACAAAGTCTTGGAAATTTCTCGTGACTTGGCTGCTCTGAGATAGCTGAGTTCTTAACTTTAGAGAAATAAATACATGACAATCACCATATCTGTAATCACAGGATATCCGAAGAGACTAAAGATAGTGACTACATTATTTCAGAATGTGACTTGAAAGATATAAAGGATGATGGGATATATATGCATATGTACATACATATATATCCCCTTATTTAGTGTTGGGCCCCCACCAGGTTCGACATTGATATATGGAAATGCTGATCTAGTCAGAAGTTGTACTCCAGTCACAGGTTGATGCAGAGGTTTTGTTGTAATGCACATTCAGACTCAAGGTCATCCATGCTGACAGATCCAAGCAGACTGGATTTCAAAACAAACGGAAGACTGTGACCTTGACCTCATTTTTAGGGTTTCTGTAATCTGAGGAATGTTTCACTAACCAGGAGAATTATGCTATTTACATATGACATAAAAATTAGGAGCCTTATAATCTTACTGTCCTACTCAATCCAAAGTAAGTGGATCAATGAATACTTGGAGTATGTCAAATATTTATGTGTGGCCAGAGTGTCTTTATAGAAAGTGATGAGAAATTGTTATTGAATGGCATTCTACTCAAAAAACATTAGTGACGGGTGTGATAGGGAGAAAATTTACAAAGAGTTCCACCCTTTCAAAACTATTAGTGGGAAAGTTATAAATGAAAATGAATGTTTAGTATTATTATTTTTGAATAACTTCTATACATATTCGTTGGATTGTTTACAATGCTTAGGGTTTTAGCTGGGTTCATCCTTGTGAATTCCTGGAAATTTTCCTAGTGCCAGGTTTCACACAAGCCCCATAATGGTCAGGGGAGCAGGAGGAGGGGAAGGAGTGAAACTGGGACTGGTATGTAAATTTAGAAAATATGGCTTAAAAAATAAGTAAATAAATTTAAATTAAAAAAACACAAAAAAGATACATGAGTCTTTTCTAGATTGCTCTGCTAAGCTGGAAATTAACTGCTGATTCTGTCAATGTGACTAGGGCAGGTGTTAATTTATGACTTCTTCTGTTCTGTAACTATACAACTTCGTGTAACATGTAACGTGTAATTTCAGGTTGAATGCATGTCCCTGAGCTGTTAGTCATTCATATTTAGCTCATAATAAACCATTTTCTTCAAAAAATGAAAGGCTCAATAACAGGTAGGAGGAAACAAGACCCCCCACAGAGATAGATTGCATAATGCCTTATTAACCTGGAATGATCTTAACGCTAATAAGAAAGGAACAACAGCAGTGAAGACATTGGACAATGGAAAAAACTTCTGAGTTAAATAAGCCTGGGTATTTCAAAGATGTGTTGACTTCAGGATGGAAACCAGGATATGTGCTATGTTGGTAAAGAGGTTTTGCTTTTGTTTCCACAGGAGAAGAAAAGCTATGGATATTATCAAAATTAATTAAGATTCAATTCAAACAAGAGACACCTCTTACTAAGGAGAAATGATAGCTCATCAACCAATGTAACAATTCTACCAGTTGTAATGAAAACTCATAAGGATCTAGGCATGATTCTAATTTTTATCTCTACAGGAAGAGGGAGAGAAATAACTTAAAGAAATAACAAACCTTGAACATGCGGGCATCTAAAAAGAAAGGAAAGCCATACAGAAGAAAAGTTACCAAACAAAGAAAAATCTGATCTATGCTAACAATATTCTCTGCAGTGTAAAAATCTCACTGTCTAAACTCTTTATCTCTTTACTTCTCAGAAAATGTGTAATCCTGACTCAATTAAAAAATCAAAGACAGCTTTGGAGTTGGAGCGTGTCTCTCTTCTCTAAATCTAAGGATGTTGTTAAAAGAAAAATTCATGCTTTCTTTCTCATAGCAGAGTAACCACCATGTTTAAAACAGAAGAAAACCAAAGTTCTAGGGACTATTGTTGTCTTCTTATCAGTAGGTGGAACTTTCAACATATTAGGACAAAAAAACAAATTGTAATACATGCACAAAACGTGAAATAACATCTTGCATCCTATATGATTATGAATTAAAGCTGAAAACATCAGCAGAAGACACACAAATAAGTGTAATCTAAACAACTCACTACAAAGTGAATATTGGGTATTAATAGTAACTAAGAAATAATTTTTAAATATTTGTTTAATCTTTCAATCACTATAGATGGAGAAAACAAGATATTACATGACAAAACCAGATTTAAACATACCTATCCACATATCCTGCCTTACAGAGAGTACTAGAATGAAAACCCCAAACAAATAAAATTAACTGTACCTACAAAAGGACAAGGAACAAATAACCACACACCAGCAAACACCAAAGAAGGGAAACACACAAACACTCCCACGGAAAAATAGCAGGAATTAACAATCACTAGTCATTAATATCTTTTAATATCATTGGACTCAATTCACCTATAAATGACACAGGCTACAAGCCAAGTGGTGGTAGCACATACCTTTAATCCCAGTATTCAGGAGACAAAGACAGGTGGATCTCTGTGTGTTCAAGGGCAGCCTGGTCTACAATAAGTAGTTCCAGGGCAAGCTACAATTCTACAGAGAAACACTGAGGTCTCAAAAAAAGACACAGGCTTATAGACTAGATTTTTAAAAATGACTCATTCTTCTGCTGCATACAAGAAACTCACCTCCACCTCAAAGACAGACATTACCTCAAAGTGAAGGGTTGGGAAAAGATTTTCCAATCAAATATACCTAATAAGCAAGTGGTTGTAGCTGTTTTAATATCTAATAAAATTAACTTCAAATGAAAATCAATCAAATGAGATGGAAAAGGACACTTCAGAGTCATCACAGGAAAAAAAATCTATCAAGAGGAAGTTTCAATTCCTGAACATCTATGCCATAAATACAAGAGCAACAACATATTTTAAAGAAACATTATTAAAGCTTAAATCACACACCAAATACCACACACTAATGGTAGAAGACTTCAAAATCCCACTCTCACCATTGACAAATCTGCCAGACAGAAACTTAACATGGAAATAAGAGAACTAACAGATGTCATGACTCAAATAAACTTTACAGACATCTACAGAACATTTCACCCAAACCCAAAAAAATATACCTACTTCTCAGCACTTCATAGAACTTTCTCTAAAATTGACTACATATTTGGTAACAAAGCAAAACTCAATAAATACAAAAAAATTGGAATGACCCCCTATATATTATTGGATCACAATGACTTTAAGTTAGAATTCAGCAGCAACACGAATTGCAGACAGCCTACAGACTCAAGGAAATTGAACAATTCTCCAGTCAAATAACCCCTGGGTCAAAGAAGAAATAAAGAAAGAAATTAAAGACTTCCTAAAATTCAACAAAAATGAATGCATAACATACCCAAAACTATGGGAAACTATGAAAGCAGTGCTAAGAGGAAAGTCCATAGCACTAAGTGCCTATATAAAGAAAGTAGAGAAATTTCACACTAGTGACTTAACAGCACACCTGAATACTCTAGTACAAAAAGAAGCAAACTCACCCAGGAGTAGTGGATCACAAGAAATAATCAAATTGAGGGCCGAAATCAATAAAAATAGAAACAAAAAAAATAAAGAAGCAATGAAACAAAGAGCTGGTTCTTTGAGAAAATCAACAAGATAGACAAACCATTATCCAAGTTAACCAAAAGGCAGAGAGAGAATATTCAAATTAACACAATCAGAAATGAAAAGGGGAAATAGCAACAGACACTGAGGAAATTCAGAGAATCATTAGGTCTTGTTTAGAAAACCTATACTCTACTAAATTGAAAATCTAAAGGAAATGGACATTTTTCTGGATAGGTACCACATATCACAATTAAATCAAGCCCAGATAAATGATTTTAATAGAACTATAACCCCTAAAGAAATAGCAATAATCATCAAAAGTCTCCCAAACAAAAATACACAAGATCAGATTTTATTCGCACAGAATTCTACCAGAACTTCACAGAAGAGCTAATAATACCTACACTCCTCAAATTGTTCGACCTAATAGAAACAGAAGAAACATTGTCAAACTGTTTTTATGAGGCTAATATTACCCTGATACTGTAACCACACAAAGACTCATCTAAGAATGAGATTACAGACCAATCTCGCTAATGAACATTGATGCAAAAGTACTCAATAAAATATTGCCACACCAAATCCAAGGACTTATCAAAGAATCATCCATCATGATTAAGATGGTTTGATCCTAGTGATGCAAAGATGGATAAACTTATGAAAATCTGTCAATGTAATCATATATATATATATATATATATATATATATATATATATATATTAACTGAAAGAATTATCATATCATGAGTTTCTGAAAAAATCTTCAACAAAATCCAATAACCATTTATGATACAAGTTTTGGAGCAATCAGAGATATAAGGAAAAAAATCTAAACATAATAAAAACTATAAAAGAGCAAGTCAATAGTCAACATAAAATTAAATGGAGATAAACTCAAAGCAATTCCACTAGAATCAGGAACAAGACAAGGTTAATCCACTCTCTGCATATCTATTCAATATAGGACTCAAAGTTCTAGCTAGAGCAATAAGAAAACAAAAGGGGATCAAGAGAATACAAATTTAAAAAAAAGACACCAAACTTTGGTTATTTGCACATTATAGGATAGTATAAATAAGTGACCCCAAAAATTCTACAAGAGAACTCCTACACCTGATAAATACCTTCAGCAGGATACAAGACTAACTCAAAAAAAAGTACCTCCCCTATATACAAATTATATGATAAAAGGACTGAGAAATAAATCAGAGAAACATTACCCTTTCCAATAAGCACAAATAACATTAAATATCTTGGGATAACACTAATCAATGAAGTGAAAGTGAATATAATAAAAGAAACTAAGCCCTCTGAATGTGGCTAACAGTTATATGGCTTAGGTAATCTTCAGTGCCACTGGCAGTGGTACCAGGATTTATTCCTAGTGTTTGAATTGGCGTTTTGGATCCCATTTTCTTTGTAGGGATACCTTGCTCAGCTTAGATATAGAGACAAGGGTCTTAATCATGCCCCAAAGTGATATGCCTGACTTTATTGACTCCCCATAGGAAGATTTACCCTCTCTGTGGAGTGGATGGGAGTGGGGTGGGGAGAAGATGGGAGCAACAAGAGGAGTAGAGGGAATGGCAACTGAGAATGTAAAATAAGAAAAGATTGTTTTAAAAAATAAATAATATATTTTTGTTTTTTCTCTATATTGAAAACTGATATTTTCTCATAAAATGTATCCTAATTACAGTATTTCCTCCATCTACTTCTCAAAGTTCCTGTCCATCTTTCCTTCCATCCAGATCCACCACTTTTAGTCCCTCATTAGTAAACAATCAGGCTTCTATGGGATAATAATAATACATAGGACAAAACCTAATACCAGACTATGATAACACTAACACTGGCATTTACAATATTTCTGTCTCCTATTTGCCACAGTTCCCTGAACCCTCGATGGAGGTATTTGGTTGAAACATACTATTTAGGGTTCAGTGTTTCAAGGTCTTTCATTCTTATTAATCTCTGGCTGTGGGTCTCTGTATTTGTTCCCATCTGCTTCAAGAAGCTTCTCTCATGATAGCTATGCAAGACATTGATTTATGAGTATAGCAGAATGTTATTAGGAGTTATTTTATTGTGACATTCTTTTCATGGGAAAGGTTTTCAGTTTACCCTCTATTCATGGGTTGTCTAGTCTCTGTTTCTTGCTAAGGCTAGCAGTGTGATTTTGGTTGGTTACTACTACAAGTTTTGTGACACCATTGCACTAGCATATCTTGCAGACAAGACACAAATATAAATAAAAGGTTTGTGACTGAATTTGTGTTTTGTTAGCATGCAGTGAACCTTCTTGTACCAAAGACTCTAGCATACAGTGGTTAAACGGCTACATAAACACTAGATCTAATTACCCATGTTCAATGAGTTGTGAAGAAATCATGTTTAGAAATAAGATCTTGCTGTCCTCAGGTGGTGGTGGCATATGACTTTAATCCCAGCACTCAGTAGGCAGAGGCAGGCAGGGCTCTGAGTATTTGAAGCCAGTATGGTATACAAGAGCTAGTTCCAGACAGGCTCCAAAGTTATAGAGAAACATTGTCACTAAAAACAAATTAAACAAAAAACAAACAAAAGACCTTGCTGTTGGTGGAGAGTAACTTATAGTCTAGGCAAATAGCAGAGATTGTTTGGGTGTTTACATTTGGCCAACAACTCAATTAGATGTAACCCATTCCTGCATCTCAAAGTTTCACAGGGTAACAAGAGATATCCAGTTGAAGCTCTCTCTCCCCCGTTTATCATTATCATATCTCTTCATTTAAATCACCTTCATAAATGTATATATTTTAGGATGTTCCACTCTATTAGATTTTCATATTACCCCTAAAAATGTCCACTAATTTTAGCTGTATCTCCCTATATTTCTCCCTTGTTTGCATCTTCTTCCCCATCCTATTTAATCTTTGATGAAAATGAAAACAAAACAAACACAAGCCAATGAAACAAGGAACTTCTAAGAGGCAAGTGCACAGGAACAAGTGACTATGTAAAAAAAAAAACCTGAAGATATTTCATATCAATACTTTAATAATACATTTAAAAGCTTTAGAAAACCAAGAAGAAATGACACCCCCAAAAAGTATATGGGAAAATATGGTCAAACTCAGGACTGAAATCAGTAAAATATGAACAGCAAAACTTAAAAAAACAATGAATGAAACAAAGAATTGGTTCTTTGAAAAAAATGTCACTAGATTGACAGTCTTTAGCCAGATTACCCAAAGGTAAGAGAAAGAGAGGTCCAAATTGATAAAATTAGGGATCAAACTGTAACATTAGAAATTAAAAAATTCAGAGAATCATAAAAATCTGTACTCAACCAAGCAGAAAAATTAAAATAAATGGATTAATTTATTGATATATACAACCAACCAAAGTTAAATTAAGATGAACTATACAACATAAACAGAGCTACAATGTCAGTAAATAAAAGCAATAATTAAAAAATCTCAGTAGTCCTCATTGTCCGCTATGTTCAGAGAGTCCGGTTTTATCCCAGGCTTTTCCAGACCCAGGCCAGCTGGCCTTGGTGAGTTCCCAATAGAACATCCCCATTGTCTCAGTGTGTGGGTGCACCCCTCGCGGTCCTGAGTTCCGTGCTCGTGCTCTCTCTCCTTCTGCTCCTGATTTGGACCTTGAGATTTCAGTCCTGTGCTCCAATTTGGGTCTCTACAATGGCAATGGGTTTCTGATCCTACTGCACACACTGGCTTTGTGGGAGCCTAGGCAGTTTGGATGCTCAACTTACTAGACCTGGATGGAGGTGGGGGTTTCTTGGACTTCCCACAGGACAGGGAACCCTGATTGCTTTTCGGGCTGGGGGGAGACTTAATTGGGGGAGGGGGAGGGAAATGGGAGGCGGTGGCGGGGAAGAGACAGAAATCTTTAATAAATAAATAAATTAATAAAAAAAAGGAAAAAAATCTCACAACTAAAACAAAGGCCAGATAATTTCATTTTTAATTACAGATGAACTATATTTCATAATGTGTTGCAGAAGGAGCAGGCCGTGTCCCTCCACCTGGCTGGCTTGACCCCAAAATAACCACACAGAAACTGTATTCATGTAAACAGTGCCTGGCCCATTATCTCTAGCCCCTTATTGGCTAACTCTTACATATTAGTTTAACCCATCTACATTAATGTGTATCGCCACTTGACTGTGGCTTACCAGCATGAGTCTAACCAGCGTCCGTCTCGAGCAAGAGAACCATGGTGTCTTGCCTCTGCCCTTCTTCCTCTCAGCATTCCTTTCTGTCTCCCTGTCTAACTAAGCTGCTGCCCTATCAAAAGGCCAAGGAAATTTCTTTATTCAACCAATAAAAGCAACATAAATACAGAAAGACCTCCTACACCAATAATGTATAAAAACTTCATGATTTTATATTTATTTACAACTGAAGAGTATTTCATAATGTATATTTACCACATTTTCATTAGCTGAAAGACATTTAGTTGTTTCCATTTCCTAGATGGGGTGAATAGAGCAGCAATCGATACAGATGAGGAAGGATCTGTGAAGTAGGTTATCCAGCACATTAGGAATATGTACTGTCTCTGTAGTAGGATATATAGTACTTTAAGAATATCAAGAAGTGTCATAGCTATACCCTATGTTAGATTTACTTTTACCTCTTTAAGAATTATCCACACTAATTTCCATAGTGGCTGAACTAGTTTGCAGTCCAACCAAGAATAAACAGGTGTTGCCTTTTGAAGCATTCTTCACCACTACAGTCCAAAATATCTTTCTATTAAAAAGGTAATTATTTTCTAAATGATAATCCATGAGGCAATATTTGAAACAAAGAAAATATACATAATGTGTCTCAATATATATCAGTCATAAGTACTGGCATAAGATATTACTAAGTCTTATGTTTTTCATTTAAATCAGTTATCTGTCAAAAGTGTAATAGATATTTAGAACCTACTTTTGATAACAAGAGTCTTTTCATTTGAATCAACAGAACAATCAATGGAAGGCAATATTCTGACATTTCCATGCTGCTTTATAATTATTTTGAACGACCTGTTTCCTTTTGTGGTAAAGTTGACAATCAATTAATAAATATTTTATCTAAATGATTGCAGCTTTCTTTAATGATGAAAGTACAGATACAAGCTATTGCCAGCCTACAGTAAAAAGATAATTTTCTGAGGACTTTAAGAGGACTTTGTTGCAGTGTATCTTTAACGTGGTAGAATTTCAAGGTAAATTTATTTGGGTCTATTTGGGGGTTTTGTTGTTTGGTTTGGTTTGGTTCTGTTTGGTTTGGTTTTTGTTCTTTGGGGGATTTTGGCAGAAGGCTTTTGATTATTGTTTCAATCACCTTATTGGCTATGGGTCTGTTTAGGCTGTTGAATCCTTCCTGGTTTACGTTTGGTAGATAAATTGGATCTCAAAATTCATGCACTTCATTAAGATTTTCTGACTTAATGGAATACAAGACTTTAAAGATTTCCCTTATACTATTCTGATATTATTTGCTGTTCACTGTAACTTTTCCTTATTCATACCTGGTTCTGTTAAGTTGGGTCATCAGTCTACTTCTTTTGGTAGTTAGGTCAAGGATCTGTCAATCATGTTTGTGCTGTTAAAGAACAAGTTCTTAGATTCATTGATTCTTTGGACTGCTTCTTTGTTTCTAGGTCATTCTTTTCTCATCTGATTTTTATTATTTCTTGCCATCGCTGAATTTGATCTTAGTTTTGTTTTTTCTCTGGCTTGAATTGCATCAAATCATTTATTTTCATTCTCTCGGAATTTAAAATGAGGACAATTAGTGCTGTCAATTTTTCTCTCAGGACTGCTTTTAATGTGGTCCAGAGGTTTTGTTGTATTGTGGTTTCATTTTCACTTATTTATAGAATTTATGTATATTTTTGCTTCTTCTTTGACACTTTCATCATTCAGCAATGAGAGGTTTAATCTTGAGTCTGGGTAATTACTGGGTATTTTTAGTTTATTGCATTTTGGTAATATATAACAAATGGAGTTAATTCAGTTTTTATAAATTTATTATGATTTATTTTGTTTTGTTTTCAAGGATTGCTCTATTTTAGAAAAACTTCCATGTGCATAGTCTCTGATATTTAGGTGAAATATTCTGTGTATATCAGTTAAGTCCATTCATATATAATGTCATTTAATTTTCATGTTTTCTGTTTGTTTTCATGTTTCAGGTTGTCAGTCAATTAGAGAAGATGCGATATCGAAATAGCCTGGTATTATTGAGTGGATGTTAATTTGTGTTTTTTTTTAATTCCAAGAGTATGTCTTTTATATAATTATATACACCAAAATTGGGTGTATATGTGGTTTAAAGTTGAAATGTCTTCTTAATTCTTCCATTTATTAGAATAAAGTGACCTTATTCTCCTCTTATGACCAGTTTCAGTTTGGTACCTATTTTGTCTAATATTTGGATATGAATGCTTACTTCATTGCTTGTTCCATATGCTTGGAATACTTTTATAAATCCTAAAATTTTAAGGCAGTGTCTGTCTTTAAAGATGGGTTTCTTGGGTATAATGAAAAATGGATTGCATTTCCTTATCTATTTGCCTAAAGTGTGTCTGTTGATTGATTTTAGAGTTAGGGCCAATAATATTAAAGATTAGTATTTATAACTATGTTGATTACCATCATTATCTTGCTGTTTTTCTTTTTAGTCATGCTTTGTGTTTCAGGAATATGATCTTCATTTAGTTTCTTTCTAAAGTATCTCAGCTATGTTTACTGCTTTTCTATTCTGTAGCATTGCTTTCAGTGTTCTCCATGCAGCTGGTTTGGTGAATATGAATTCTTTTTAGCCTGTTTGCATTATAGAAAGTTTTTTCTTTATCCCATAACAATGTCGGGTACTTTTGCTGGGTAAAATAGTCTAGATTGGCATCTGTCATCTTTTAGTATGTAGAGTACATTATTGACCCTACTAGATTTAAGTCGTCATTGATAAAGTTGTTTTTCTGTTGGGTTTTATTTATACATGTCTTATGATTTTCCTTTTTCAGCTTTCAATACTCTTTCTTTATTCTTTATACTTAGTGTTTTAACTTTAGTATAAGATGGGGAGGTTTTTTTTGGTTTTGTCTATTTGATCTTCTATGTACTTTTTGTATCTATAATGTGTTTCCTTAATTTAAGAAAGTTTTCTTCTGCAATCTTGTTCAGAACCTCATCTATACAATTAACCTGGGAATATTCTCCCAGATCTAATATTATATTTAAAAGATTTGTCCTTTTCCTGCTGTAACAAAAATTCTTGAATGTTCTTTTCCTATACCTTTTTCATTTTTTATATTTACTGTTTCTGTGATCTAATGATGAATCTTTACCTGTATGACCTGATCTTCTACTTGATGAATTTTCCCTCATGATATATTAATTTAGGTTATTGAGTATTTCAATTCCATCTTCAAAAGAGCTTTAGTTTTCTATATCAAACTTGAATTCTGGATCATCAAAACCATTTTATTTAGCTATAGGATTTGGGAATTTTGGACAACACTTAGATACTTATTACTGTTGCAAGTTCACTGGTATATTTGCTTCTGCTTTCTTTTTTTATTGAGAAAAGGGAAAAAAAAAGTATCTGCTTCCTCCCAGCCTCCCATTTCCCTCCCCCTCCTCCCACCCTTCTCCCTCTCCCTCTCCAGTCCATAGAGCAGTCAGGTTTCCCTGCCCTGTGGAAAGTCCAAGGTCCGCCCCCCTCTGTCCATGTCTAGGAAGGTGAACAACCAAACTGGCTAGGCTCCCACAAAGCCAGAACATGAAGTAGGGTCAAAACCCCGTGCCAATGTCCTTGGCTTCTCATCAGCCCTCATTGTTTGCCATGTTCAGAGAGTCCGGTTTTATCCCATGCTTTTTCAGTCACAGTCCAGCTGGCCTTGCTTTCTTAAACCACCTTGAAATTCTGTTATCTTTTATGGTTGCTACTTAAGAATTTGTACTGGTTTGAAGTAGACAGTTTTCACTGGAGAGTGTTTATCTAGGATTGGTGTATTTATAGGGAGGCATATTTGTTTGATATTCTATATTGTTTGCCTATTGGTGATGAGTCATGTAAATCTAGTCTATAATGTTCTTTCTAAACATTTTGAGCTGAGTCCAGTCTATGCATAAACAATTATAGTCAAATTCAGAAACACACACACACACATATATATATATATACACAAAATATGTATTGACATTATACATATATATATATCAGGGCTTCCATTTAACTTTTAAATTCTCCTAACAATAGTATGGCTTTATTGTTATGCTAGTATTTTTGACATGCTCATTGAAATAACATGCTTTAGTATAAGGATAGGAAATTACAAGAAAAAATTATAATTCTGCATTGAGATAGTAAAATTTTATTTAAAAACAAAATTGTTTCTTTATATAATCAAACTTTTGAAGTTAAATTATAATTTTGTAGTGCATTTAATTCCCTAAGTACATTTTCCAGAATATTTTTTCTAAGAATTCTGTGCTATGTCTCCAGTTTATGCACAATATATCATAGTCAAATTCACAAAAAATGACATGCTAAATTGAAAGCTATTTCTTTATTTTATCTTATAGTTATATCATTTTTCCTTTCCTTTCTTCCTTCTAAATTATTTTATATACCTCTAATTACTCTCCTTAAAATTCTTGGCTCTTTTTGCATTAATTGTTGTTACATACAAAAATGTATTGTTACTTTGTTTCGAGTTTTTCAAGCAAATTTTTATTAATATAAGTAGACTCTGTTTTGCAAGTGTTATTGCAGGTAAACCAATTTATTTATAATTACATTCCCTGAGATCATATTGATAATAGTTTCTCTGTAACATATATACTTCCATAATCATTCTGGGTACTGAGAATTTTCAGATGGAAAAAATGTTCAGAACATAAAATTCTGAAAACAACCTATCATAAAGAGAGTAACAAATTTTCCCTTAACGAAAATCAGTAGCATAAACTGCAGTAATTTACCAACATTGCAAAACATGTTGCACTTCAGTGACAGAGTATGAAATTTGCAAGTTTTGCACAGTAGCAAAGGTAATCAAAATAAACAAGTAAGAAGCATAATATCTACAAAATCATGAAATTCAAAATCCCACATTGAGGTCTTTACAGAAAAGTACATAATACAGAGGGGTAATGTGCAGTACTCTTTAGTAAGGATGACTCCTAAGCTACAGTAGTACGATGACATGCTAAAATGTATTATGATCAGTGTAGAAAATGCTATCACAAAAGAAAAAAGGGCATTTCCAGCAATTATAACTTATGATGTCTTCTTTCAAGTTACTTTTTGTATTTTCTTCATGCAACAAGGATTATTCGAAATATTGTATGTGATATGATTAAAATTTTCCCTAATTAAAACATTGTTTTCTACTCTGTTGCTAATAGTAGAACAAACTAACCAGCTTTAATAAAAATGTTTGTTCTTTGCATTATTTTGGAAAATTGCTAGAAAATTTGTATACATAATTCTACAATATGTAGAGAATATATACATACACTAGCGATATTTTCAGAATCTTTTTAGATAATACGTTTTTGTTGTCTTAGCACAGTATAGCATGACTTTACTATAGGGCGTCTGAATATGAGATGTAGATTACACATTATTCTCAAGTAAATGTGTGAGCCAATCTAAGGAAGTGAGTTTGGAAAACCCGAAAAGCAGGTATTTTTCTATTCATTTTTTATTCAGAAAATTATTTTGGACAATGTTTTTCACAGCCATGAGGACATCTTTATTCCTAAAGCTGTAGATTATTGGGTTGAGACTGGGTGTCAAGATGGTGTAGAATATTGCCAGAAACTTATCCTGGCCTGGAGTGTGGTGTGAGCGAGGTCTCATATATGTGAAAATGAAGGGCCCATAGTACATTATGACCACAACCATGTGGAAGGAGCAGGTGGACAAGGACTTCTGTCGGGCCCCTGATTGCATTTGGAAGACTGGGAGGAGAATTTGCACATAAGATATAGAGATGATTGAAAATGGAATCAGTAGGAAAATGATGCCACTGACATAAACTCCTCGCTCATAGCGTGATGTGTCTACACAGGACAGCTTCAACATGGCAGGGACTTCACAGAAAAAGTGATCAATGGCCCTTGAGTGACAAAAAGGAAAGTGGAGTGCAAAAGATGTGTGGACTATGGAGTTAAAAACCCCCACAAGCCAGGAACCTGAAGCCAGGAACCCACTGGTGTTGTCCCTCATCAGCACAGGATAATGAAGTGGATGGCAGATGGCCACATATCGGTCATAGGACATGGCTGCCAGGAGAAGGCACTCACCTCCTAGCAAGGTGAGGGACAGAAATATCTGGAAGCCACAGCCTGCGAAGGAAATAGTTCTGCTGCCTGACAAATAGTCAGCAATCATTTTAGGCACAATGTTGGAAATGTGCAAGATATCCATGAAGGAAAGATGGCTGAGCAGGAAATACATAGGGGTGTGGAGTCGAGAATCCCTGTGGATTAGGAGGATCATGAGGGCATTTTCTGTTATAGTCATAATAAAAATGAAAAATATAAATGAGAAAAACACCTGACTCGTTTGGGAAGACGAGAACAAACCCAAAAGGATGAAGTCACTGCTGAAAGTGTGGTTCTCATTTTCCATCATGTCTCCTCCTATTTTACCTAGAAAGAGATGGTTATTTAATTAGAAAAGAGAAGTAAAATCTTATGCTCACTTATACATGTTTATGTAATAAAACAAGTTGATATATAATGTGTATTCACCATTAAATGCATCATAAAGGTTCTCATAGTGGGTACATTATACAATATATAAATTAATTTGACCTAACAAATTAAAAAATTTAGTGTGGAATGAACCTTTTATATATTTTGTCTCATAGCTGCAATTACTTGATTATGTTTTACTTAAGTCCAGTCGTTTCTCAAATATATCTTTTACATCTGCACAACACTTGTAAGCTTCACTCGGGACTGCTATGGGTGGGGTTCTCTTCCAGAGCTCTACCTAGAACCTGGGCATGGTAAAATCATTCATTAATTAACTGAACCTGCTCTTTTGCATTCTGTTCCACCCTGACATTTTGGGTAAAAGAAAATGAGCTCCAGTTATGAAATAAAGGAATAAAGAATTACACCAGCATGGATTGTGTAGGTGATTTCTTTTTAATATCTTTTTTTAATTTATTAGATTAAAAAAACAAAGTTCCTACTCCCCTCCTCCCAGTCTCTCCACACACCCTCCCACCCCACTCCCATCTAATCCTCAGAGAGGGTAAGGCTTATTGTGTAGGTGATTTGATGCTGAGTTTAATACAATGGATAAGATTGTCCATGATTAGTTTTCCAAATATTCAATACTTTTTAAAAATAACACTGAGATTAGTCATCTGTCTGGGTGTGAGACAGAGAGAGAGAGAGAGAGAGAGAGAGAAAGAGAGAGAGAGAGAGAGAGAGAGAGAGAGAGAGAGAGAGAGAGAGAGAGAGAGAGAGAACATTCTCTATATCTAAAAAGTTCTTTTTCATGAAAGTTATTTTAGGGTATTTAACTTACATAGGCCATTATAATACAGTTAGCCGAGCAAGTAGCTTAACTGACCTACATGGGAAGCTGCATATGATTCATTGTTCTTACCCACTTGGTGATTCAGATTGTATGTAATTCTCACTGGTCAATGCACCACTAAAGTCACTTTGAGAAAAAGGTAGATAGTGAGAAAGCCTTGGAGGCTATGGATGAAAATTACAAGAAGTAATGCTGCCATGAGAGCTTAAACTTTATCACTTCTTGTCTTCTTAAGGGAGTTTGTGGGATCCCTATAGGAGAAAGAATTCAAAATATTGGATGGGAATATTTGGGCAGCTTTGCACTCAGATATACACATGAATGTATACTTGGGAAAAGCAAATAGATATTCCTAAGACAGCCAGTGTGTTGTTCTAAGTTCATTTTACACCAACTGTTTGTGTATGTGTGTGTTTGTCTAGTAGTTAACATTTAACTATGTGCAATCACTACAGACTTACCATATATCTACCTGTTTCTACCTGTCAGCCAGATTTAATGGAATCATACATGTCACAATGTCATCAAATTCATAATGCCAGGTACTGAGCTATTACACTAATCCCCTTCAATAACCTTCACCTGGCAAACCCATGAATGAGCATTTATAATTCTAGAGGTCATAGATTTATAAAGGTGCTATTTTGTGCAATTGGAAAAGCTTCAAATCTTACCTGTGTCCTCTTCTAAACACCTATACACAAATCACAACTTCTGCAAGTTATGACTCTATAAACAGTGTTCATGTAGAATGTCCTCTCAGATCGTATGACCTATGTGTAGAAACGGTGGTTCTAAAGGTACATTCTTTCCCTTTCTTCCTATTGAACAAGGTTTACACAGATTCAGCACCACACATATAATCCTGTGTTTTTCATTCTTCCTGAAGCAGTAGAATGTGGTTAACGATGCAGTTCTGAAGCACTGTAATTTTCTGGTGGGTCAAGCTAAGTTTCTTATTCTTTAAACTCATTATCATAATAAACCTTCAATTCAAACTTCATTTTCCTAATTTTTTGAACATCAAGAGGGAGGAGGGGGAGTAGGGAAGCAAGAGGGGAATGGGAGGAGGGGAGGAAGTGGAAATTTTTTAATAAAAAATATAAAAAACAGGAAAAGATTCTGGCAATATCGTTGATTTAGTCATAATAGTTATAACCATACATTGTTCAGCATATTAGAATTTCAAGAAATATTTTAAACAACTCTTGTTTACTAAACTCTTAAGGGATTTTGTTGTTGTGAGAAAGGAAGCCCAGGGTTACTTAAAACACAACATTTAATCCAAGCTAAATTCAGCTTGCAGCAATCTCCTACCTCACAAGTACTAGAATTATGGGCCTGTCCATATAGAATCTTATAACCATTATAACTTTTCAAACTACAGCATGACGCCCACAGAGATTAGGCAATTTTCATTTTAGGCTGTCTGGCTTATCTGCTGTGTAAACTGGTCCTGATGTCAGCAGTCATAGTCAAAATGATGCATCATGTCCATCCAAACTTCACTTCATTCAACAAAGCAATCCATTTGTAGCACCTTGTTCTTTGAAACAGGAGAGTAAGCTGTTCTGTTCAGATATATGTTGTGTGAATGCTGCTGCATGTTGTACAGATATGTAGTGCTCAGGCTATTACAATTGGTCTTTTCCAAAGGAAACCCTTTTAGTTTCCGCCCGCAGACTGCTCTCCATTTTAATGATGACCGTGACAACCTGCATGCCATTGCAGCCTGATGATTCTGGAATTTTGCCAGTGCCATTCTAATGTTTTAGGCTTTTCCAAGGTCAAACATGCTGTGAGACTGACCAGTATAGAGAGTCCACAGGACCCTAGACAGACTGTTAAACAACTAAATTCAAATATTCACTTTGAATATATGTCTTTATGTTGTTGCAGACTCATGTGCCCCTGGACACTTAACCTGCCTGTATTCTTAGCCCTCAGGCACAGCCTCATGAACAGTATGTATGTCTTACTAGCTAGGTGAGACCCCAAGAACCTGACCCATACATGCCATCCTTATACTATCAGGAAAAGCTCAAGTACCACAGCTTGCACATCAGCCTAAGCATATTCAGCTATTTGTCATATTCTTTCAACCTGAACTCAATGTCAAGCAACTGAACAACAAGTCTACCAAGTCCTGATACATGACCTGAAACTAAACAAGCTCAGACAATAACATAAGAGACAAAGTTCCACTCAATGGAAGTAGCATATGATACCACATCAGCTACACAAGCAGTGAAACAAAGCCTTATGACTAGGAATCATTACATAAACAATATGAAAAACAGATGTTATGCTTTCCAAAAAATTGGGATCTTGGGGGTGAGGTGGGATGGGGGTAAGGGGAGATGGGGAGAGAAAAGTGAGAAGGGGAGGATGGGGGGAACTTGGGGAAACAGGATGATTGGGATAAAGGAAGGTTGGATAGGGGAGCAGGGAAGCACATATCTTAGTTAAGGGAGCCACCTTAGGGTTGGCAAGAGACTTGGACCTAGAGTGGCTCCCAGGTGCCCAAGGCGATGTCCCCAGTTAGTTCCTTGGGCAGCTGAGGATAGGGAACCTGAAATGACCCTAGCCTATAGCCATACTGATGAATATCTTGCATATCACCATAGAACCTTCATCTGGCGATGGATGGAGATAGAGACCCATACTGGAGCACCGGACTGAGCTCCCAAGGTCCCAATTAGGAGCAGAAGGAGGGAGAAGATGAGGAAGGAAGTCAGGACCACGAGGGGTGCACCCACCCACGGAGACAGTGGAGCTGATCTATTGGGAGCTCACCAAGGCCAGCTGGACTATGACTCAAAAAGCATGGGATAAAACCGGACTCTCTGAACATGGCGAACAATGAAGGATGATGAGAAGCCAAGGACAATGGCACGGGGTTTTAATCCTACTTCATGTTCTGGCTTTGTGGGAGCCTAGCCAGTTTGGATGTTCACATTCCTAGACCTGGACGGAGGTGGGGGGACCTTGGACTTTCCACAGGGCAGGGAACCCTGACTGCTCTTTGGACTGGAGAGGGAGGGGGAGAGGAGTGGGGGGAGGGGGAGAAGGGCGGGAGTAGGGGGGGGAAATGGGAGGCTGGAAGGAGGCAGAAACCTTTTTTTCTCAATAAAAAATAAGAAAAATCTAGCAGTCCTATAGAAAGTCTGACAAGAAATCCTACTACATTATGTCATTTATGACCTTCATTAGAAATACTGTCACAGCAGAGCTAACCTAGGCTTCACAGACCACGTAGATTAGCTCTAAAAGTACGATGACAACACATGCAGACGAACGTAAAGAGTTTGCTCAGATATTCCCTGAATTCAAGCAGATATTAAAGAGAAAGGAAAACAAAGACACACAAGCTGGTGTTTAGGGCTAAGAATGGGCAAAAGCAATAGAGAACAAGCTCATTATATACAAGCCCATGGTTTCTATCAGTCCCAAGCTTCAATCCATACAACCAAACCACAAACAAATTTTAAGGCTTGTAGAATGGCTAAATGTCTAATATTCACTTGTTATAAAACAATTATCAGATAATGGACTTGATTAAGGACTGCTTTTGTTATACGGTTAACTAGAATATTTCTGAAATGTGGGGATTCAGGTTTAAACATGATAAGAGTACAAATGCCTTTTAGTTTTGTTTCTCATGAAAACTATTAATTGTGATGTCACAAATTAAACTTTCATTATCTTGACACTTCTAAATGGAATAGTGCTGCCTGAAACTGGAAAGAGGAATAAAGATTTCATAGCAGAGAAGAGAATCCCTGTACGTGATATTTAGAAAGATGATCAAATCCAGGAAGGCTACAAATGTTCTTGGGTCAGTATCAGCCATCAGTTTTTCTTATGACCCCTAATGGAAATCCAGCCCTCCCAGCTTTGGGTTAGCTCCCATAATTGTGATGTGCACCCATGACCTAAAACTGAGCATATTTGACATTACATGGTTAATTATAAAATTTATATATATATATATATATATATATATATAAATTTATATATAAAATATATATATATTTACCAGTATAGTATGATATTCTCAAAATAGACACAGGTTAGATATTATAACCCTCACGTAAATAAAACTCCAAAAATAGAAATATATTCAAACAAATGGGTGACACTCAGAACATCAGAATATCAAGTAGATATAACCAAAAAAAGAAGCACCACACAGCACATTAGAGTTAAAATACTAAAGACAAAAAACAAAGAAAACTATCAGAGTAACTTTCTTCTAAGGGACAACCTTAAACCTAGAAATCCTGGAACAATATACTCCAAGTTCCAAAAGATCACAGATGTCAATCCATTCTACTTTACTCACAACAATTTTCTCTCATACTAAAGGAGGTAGATAAACTTCCCATGTTGCATACAGGCTAAAAGAATTCATGTACACCCAGCCATTCCTACAGATAAAACTGGAGTCAAGATTTAAGAGAGAGGAGAGGAGTAAGTGCAGGTATTAGGCTATAGAAAGAAAAAATAATGGAGATATATTTACAGAAATATAAAACATTACTAGAAAGTCAAGCACGACTAAGGCAACAAAATGGCAGCAAAGCTCAAGCACCATTAAATAATAAATTTAAATATTAGTAATCTCAAATGCCCAATCAAGACAAAGTTTAGACAAATTAAAATTAAAAAATTTATTTTTTGTTGTTTACAGAACCTCTTCTTTTCTCCAAGAATAGGCACCATTTATAGTGAAAGGATAGAAAATAATATCAAAAACAATTTGGACCAGGCAGTAAGCCGACCGACAAAAGTATCCTAATATCTAAAAAAGTAGAATTCAAACAAGAATTAATCTGAACACATAAATAGAGACACCTGATTCCAAGCAATAAAACGTTGCAGTCTTGGACATATATATATATATATATATATATATATATATATATATATATATATATATATATATATACCAATCTCTGGCATACTAAATTCTATAAAAAGCATAGTAACACACTTCAAGATTCGAATTAGCTCCAGCTCAGTAATGGTGATTTGAATGGGTATCAAACACATAGACTCACGTGTTTGAATGATAGGCCTATAGAGAGAAGCATCATTAGGAGGTGTGGCTTTGTTGGAGTAGGTGTGACCTTGCTGGAAGAAAACATAAAGAAGTATGATAGACATGTCACTAAATTAACCAAAAGAAAGGGATGACACAAATTAATAAAATCAGAGATGAATACCAAAACATTACAAGAAAAAAAAGAGAGTTACAAAATTACCATAGGTCATGGAGGCCAGGGGAAAGCCCTCAGACCCTGCCATGGTCAGAAAGAAAAGGAATTGCATTATGCATCTCAAGGAGGTATTGATTTTCTGACCAGAGAGAAAGTTGAATACCACCTTGGGAACAGTGGTAGAAATATGCATCAGGTCCATGAGAAAGAGCTGACTGAGTAGAAAGTACATGGGGGTGTGGAGCCTGGGATCCACACGAATGAAGTGGATCATTGTTGAATTGCCAAGCAAGGCCACAGAGAATATGGAGATGATGAGCATTAAAAACAGAAGGCCTGTTTGAGTCTGTGGAAACAACCCTAACAGAATGAAATCACTTCAACTCTGATTCCATTTCTCCACAAAAATGTATTTCTTTCTGTTCCTTAAAAAAAAAGTGACTTGAAAGTAAAATACACGTATCATATAAAGTAGAACAGGAGAATAAAGAGGTACTGACTTCTAATGAATTCTTGCATTGAATTGTTCTTGCAATATCATCTTTATGGTGAATTTATTTTTAAATCTGAACTGAATGTTCCTTCCATCTTACCTCTTGCCAAGTTCTAAATTCAGAGATAACACTATGGTCATTTTAAAATCAAGGATAGCAGCATAAGAAAGATAGCTTACACATTTCCCCCTAAATAACTTCATGCAAGACCATTACATAAGATTATCAACCCACCTTACAAAACTAAGAAAGCCTCTATCTTCTGCATCACTTGTTTCTTGTTCCTGTTCCCATAATTATCCATACTGCAGACAGATCCCAATGACCTGCCCCTTGATGCTCTGCTTCTCAAATTCTCTAATAAAACTTTGTCTTTCCTGGAAATAACCTACATTCATAATTCACTGTTCTAGATATGAAAGGTTTTGTGTGTGCTAAGATCCACACTAATCATAAGATACTATTTACATGTACTCACTTTCATAAAGGATGCTTTGGTTCATGTAAATGTTAAAGATATCAATTGAATATACACTCACAATCAAAGTGTTTATACAACAAGACAAAATAAAAGACAGAAATTGCCTAATATGTATATTAGTTATATTTTACAATTGTAAATATGTTGCCCATATACCCCAATAGTATATGTTGTCTTTAATGTGTACTGTTTTCTCCTATTACTTTGCAATTCAGGTCTTTATACTCCACTGGTAGGAATGAGAAAAAAAATATGTTCAAACTGGAAGAAAATGTGGAGGTATGCATTGTTGATTCTACTCACTCATAATTTTCAATTGTTATTTTTTTCACTCGTTTTATTCTATGTATTTGTGTTGTGGGTGCATGCGTACAAACTGAATGATTCCTTGTTTTAAAAAAAATCATGGTTGATAAAGGATAAGAGCTAGCTTACCTGGAACTTACCTTGAGCCATGAGATGTAGGCACCCTGTAAGTAGGTCTGTGTAAAGATCTTTACACAAAATGATGAGCAAGGAACAGGGTCAGGAGCAAAAGTAAATGATGGCAAAAATAATGAGATGAGTGGTTGTGCAGGGAGTCTGTGAGGGCAATTGTGTGTGAAGAAAAGGACTTGGAATCTGATCTGGGTACGATGGGAAAACAAGGAGAGTAAGCGCATTGTAGAAGTCAAACATGATTATATTTTTCTCTTGCATTATAAGCTCACTTTTGCTTTTCTAATTTGTTATAAAATTCCTAGGAAGAGTTTCCTCAGTACAAGAGAACCATATCTCCACAATCTCTTCTAGTTATCATCACCCAAACCAACTCTACTCAATTATGTCTTCTGGACTCAATTTAGCCAAGGATCTTACACTTGCGTTTGCATTTATGAGAAAAGGTACCTTTTCAGTACAGCCATTCCCTGCAGAGAGTGTCTGGATCTGAACAAGGCTTCAGCTCCCGCCTTTGCTCTTGACCCCTGCCAGGTATGCCACAAGATCATCTATCGCTCTGTGCAGCAGCCCCAATTGATTTAAAAATCTGCTTCCTACACAAAAGTTTCTTCTTCCACCAAAATACCAGAAAGAAACTTTCAAGAATCATTTACTACTATTTCATCTTATGCATGATAAACATCGTTAGCCCTCCTGAAATAAGTACAAGCTCATTGCTCATATAAAACATCATTTCTTATTAATTACTTTTAAATGAAACTAAATAAATATTTTGGGGTTATTTTCCACAGACAATATTGCTGAAAGACAGGAAGACAAATGTATTATTTTGTATGCACAGCCTTGGGTCGCCAAGCCTTAGATGGTCCTTCTCTTTCTCTAATTAATCCCTCATGTCTAAATCTACAGAGACAAAGCCTTAGCCATTTCTCCTGACTTGGCTGCTCTGAGGTAGCTCAGTTCTGAACTTAGAGAAATAAATATATGACAATCACAACTTCTATAATCAAAGGATGTCTGAAAATAGACTAAGGAGGGTGACTGAGTTATTTCAGGATGTGACTTGAGAGATGTAAAGGGCACTGGGCTATGCTTATTTATAGCCCCTCAGTTTTAATTGTTGGACACCAAAAGGGTGCAAAATGACATACTGAAAAATTGATATAGACAGAAATTTCACTATCATAACAAGTTGAATCAGAAGGCTTGTGCTAAAGTGGACCCATAAACTCAGGGTCATACAGAGTGACCAATCCACCACTGATTAGAAAGACAAATTGCATGAATTTTCAAGACAAATGAAAGATTTTGACCCAATCTTTAAGATTGTTCCAATCTGAGGAATGTTACAGGAGCTAGCAGAGTAGAAGTATGCTTTTTGCATGTTAAATATCTATGTATAAGCAGAAATTAGGAGACTTATAATCTTATTGTACCACTCAATACACAAAAATTAGATGAAACATTTGGGGTATTTAAGTTGTTGATATGTGCCTTAGGATTCACTATATAGATAGATGAGAGGTTTTATGTTGAATGGCAATGTACAAAGCAAATATTAGTGAAGGGTATGATGGTATACAAACTTTAACTAATAGTTCCACCCTTTCAATATTACTAGCAGGAAAATTATAAATACATATGAATATTTATTATTGTTTATTATGAATGACTTCTAAACCCCTCCGTTATGCAGAGTAAAACCATTTCATGGCCTAGAAAGACATATTGGCCAATCATCTTCTTAGTTTCTTAACATGTATGTCTGGTTCATATGTAATTTTTTTAATGACACAGTATTTTTGTAGTCTCTGAAGACTTTTCCGCAAATTCTTGCAATTCTTATCTTTTCCATATATCAATGAATTTCCTTATTCCTTCGATCATCAAGAAAGGAGAAAGTTTGGTGAGCAAACCAAGGCTAGTGAGAATTCTCATACTGTTGGACTACATGTCAGCCTGCCTTCTTCTGCACTACATGCTCAGCTTTGCATGTACTAACAGTGCACAGCACTGCCCTGTGGGAACCTTAATTTACCCCCCACACTTTGTATGGTGATCATCTCTTAGCTTTTCATCTTCATAGCACATCGACCATTAGTTTTAGGTGAAATTGATGTATTAAAGTTGAATCTCTGATAAAAGACTCTCTGGTGTTTTTTCTAAAGAGGTTAAAAATTCTTATGGGAAAGGTAGAAGGGTACGAGAGATTATGAACAAGTGGTTGCAAGAGATTTAAACTATGAAACCATCAAGGAGGGTAAAATAATGTTCTGACTTTGTATCTCCATGATCCTAGGCCAGTAATTCTCAACCTGTGGGTCTCAACATTTTGTGGGTCAAATAACACCTTTATAGGAGTTCCCAAACATCATTGGAAACCTAAGTTATTTACATTATGATCTATAGCAGTAGCAAAAGCACAATTATGATGTATCAATAAAAATAATTTCATTTTGGGGGTCACCACAACATAAGGAACTGTATTAGAGGATTACAGCATTAGAAAGTTGAGAACCACAGTCCTGGTCACCAAATGAAGCAGAGATACTTTGAAGAAGCTAAAGAACTAGGTTTTGATGTTCAGGGTAATGCATTTTTCTGAAAAGACTTTATAAACACAGGGAGTATCCACATGTAGGGTCCTGGCTAAGAAATGATACTGATGAGCTTGAAATCTGAGAAGGCAGAGAAGGGGGAATAAGTAATACTACATATAGATATGAGTTGGCTATCCACATTAAATAGTGTACTATATGATTGTGAGAGAAAATACTAAAATAGTAGCATTTTTCAATGAGCACATACAAATTGACTATAAATGTTCACATAATTTACAAAAATTTTTGATACTTCAGTTTCTTTACTGTGCCTAAGGATGGAATTGGCCTCAATAAATCAAAGGCACAAAAAACATTTTAACAAAATCACCAATGAAAACATATTTAGCAAATTTCTTTCCACTGACTAGAACATTTGACACTAGAGTCAAAACTTCAGTTTGAACAGTTTCTACATCTGAGAGGACAAAAGGAATAATTCATGACACAATATTCAAATAAAAATGTAAAGAAACAGAAAAAAACTAATGTAAAAACAAATTAACAGAGTTGATAAACACTTCTCAATCATAATTATTAATATTAATGGTCTCAGTCCCTCAGAAATGGAAGACTAATTCACTAGATTAGAAAACCAGGTTATTCTTTTGTCTACTTCCAAAATAATACATCTTTCCACCTGAGATAGACAACACCATAAGGTAAAATCAGAGAAAAGAATATCACAAAAGGGAACCAAGAAATGAAGATGTATTATAATTATGACAAAATACACCTAAAACAGCCCTCTCCCTTCAGCTCCAGATTCCAACCTGAAACATTAAAAGACCTCTCTTAACCTAATGTCAGTCTAGGAACCCAATGTACAATACTGCCTATAGCCAGCGAACACTCCCTTAAGCTGGCAAAAAAAAAAAAAAAAAAAAAAAAAACAAGTGCCAGATATTTAGTGCAGAGTTCTACCGGACCTTCAAAGAATAGCTAATACCAATACTCCCAAAATTATCCCACAAAACAGAAACAGAAGGACCATTGTCACATTCATTGTATAAGGTCACAATCAACCTGATACTCAAAACACAAAGATTCAACAAATAAAGAAAATTACAGGTTTAGGTTAGTAGCCCATGGAATGAAATATCTTTCTGAAGTTATCTCATTCATGTCAAAAAATTCAAAGAAAATATAATAAAATGCATAATTCAGACTCTGTATATTCCATATTTATGTGGCACTTTTTACTCTATACCTTTTTAATATTTAACTATCTTTACTCCTTTAATATATGACTTTCTCTACTCTCTTAAATTAAAGAACTATTTCTTTTTATAACTCTCTATACTCTTTTTCCTCTCTCTGACAAGCCTATGTACATTTTTTTTAACATTCTGTGTCTCGTTTAGAGGTTTATTTTTGTCTGAATCTGTCTCTATTGCATATCTGTAATCATTTTCTGACCATAAATGCTATTTTTAAATGCTAAATAAGTATGGCTAGGACTAATGCTGCAGCTTTGTCTGTTGGTTCTCCTCCTTCCAACATAGTGGAGTTATGCTAACTGCCTCTGTAAGCTGTGCTCACTGTGCCAGCTTCGGGAATACAGGGGATTTATGTCGCCATTAAGCAGCTTGTAGCACTCTGCTCATAAAACTCAATTTAAGTGTCCCATAGCCTGAACCCCCAGAAGACACAGAGCCATTCATGCTGCCAGGACAAACCAGTAAGCTGTCTCTTAAAGAAGCTGCACCTCTACTTGCAGCCAGCAAACAGAGCCTATCAGAAAAAAAAAATGCAGCTACCAAGAAATTGCCCTTGGCTCCCATTTTTGTCCATCTTGAAGCCCTCTTTTTTTTTTCATAGGTTTTTTTTTCTAGGTCTTATGTGAGTCCATGTCCCACGTGGTGGGCACCATTATGTAAGCAGAGGCTGCTCATTGGTTTCCCAGCTGCCCAGACCCAAATAATCACACAGAAACTATATTAATTTCAACACTGTTTGGCCAACAGCTTAGGTATATTGCTAGCGAGCTCTTACACTATAAATCAACCCATTTTTATTATTTTATATTCTATCACAAGGATCAGTCTGCTGCTCAGGCTCCAGCATCGTTCTCCTTCAGCAGCTACATGGCATCTCTTTGACTCTGCCAACTTTCTCTCTATATCTCTGTTAAGGTTCGTGGTTTCAAGCCCCATGTTGGGCACCACTATGTAACCAGAGATTGCTCTTTCACCCCTGGCCACCCAGACCTGAATAATCATACAGAAACTATATGAATTACAATGCTGTTTGTCCAACAGTTTAGGCATATTACTACCTAACTCTTATATCTTAAATTAACACATTTCTTTTCATTTCTGTTTCCAGACTGTAGCTTATCAGTAAGGTTCTGGCATCCTTCTTCTTCTGCAGCTATATGGCATCTTCCTGACTCCACCTACTCTCTCTCCATATGCCTGTTTGTATCCCCAGTAATAGTCCCTTTGAGATAACTAAATTTCCATTGCAAGTAGTTATCAATTGGAGATAGCTTCTGCAATGGTAATGTAGATATTGGTTCACTATCTTTTTCAGTTTCAGTACTCAGTCTGGTACAGATTCCTGCTGGGCTTGTGGATGCTGACTCAAGTTCTGTGAGTTCTTCTCTGCATTGTTCATGTTTACGTAGATGTCTTCCATCCCCTTTGGCACTTACAATATTTCTGTCTCCTCTTTCTCACAGTTCCCTGAACCCTGAGGGTGGGTATTTTGTTGAGACATACAATTTATGGCTGACTTTTCCAAAGTTTCATATTCTCTGCATAATCTCTGGTGGTGGGTCTTTATATTCGTTCACATAGGCTGGAGGAGGAAGCTTCTCTGATGATAGCTGAGCAAGGTGGTGCTCTATGTGTATAGTAGAATGTTATTATGGGTTCTTTTATTTCAACATTCTTTTAGTAGAATATTTTTCAGTTTACCCTCTCTTAATGGGCTCTCTAGTCTCTGTATTGTAGTAATCCTAACAGTGTTATATTTGGGTTTCATCCTGTGGTGTGTCAGGAGCCGTTTTCCCCCCAAAATTATTACAGGAACCATCGCCCTGGGGAGTCTGCAGAGAACCCCACTTCCCAATTGTATTGAGAATTGTTCTATTGATAGAGCCTACCCCACACCCAATTATCTGTTAATAGAGAGCTATCTGTTAGTGGAACCCTCCCCACATTCCAAACTATCTAGAGAACTAGGTGTGTCAACTTGTGACTTCCTGGCCTATGTGACCTGACCGGACATAACCTCCTGGCCTACGTGACAAACGTGAACCACGCGGCAAGAGTCCAGGCCCCTGTGCCCCCCCCCAATTCCTTATCCTATATAAGCTGTAACCCTGTCTCTAATAAACAGAGGCTCTGACAAACCTAGCATGGCCTTCTTCCTCTCTCTCAGCCCATATCTTACAGATAGCACCTCTCTGGGACCCTGGAACAACTGATCAGCCAGGCGGGTTACACCCCTAGACTGAGTAACCCGCCAAGGCTGTCTACAGTGGTGTGGAACTTAAGTGAAATAAATGATGTTGGTGAGTTACTCCTTCAAGTTTTGTACCACCATTGCACTAACATATCTTTCAGGCAAAATACAAATATAAATCAAACGTTTGTGGCTATTTAGTGTTTTGGGAGCTTGCAGGGAACCTTCTTGTACCAAAGACTCTAGTACACAGTGGTAAAAGGATGACATAGGCACTAGACCTAATTCTCCATGTTCAGTGAGTTCTGTATATGGTATCTTCAGGAATAAGTCCTTGCTGTTAGTTTGTGGAGAGCAATCTTAATCTAGGCAAACTACATATGTAGTTTGGGTGTTCCCATTTGGCCAACAATTCCATTAGATGTAACACATCCTGCTAAACAAAGCTTCATTTGGTGACAAGAGATATACAGTTGAGGCTATCTCTCCCCCATTTTCATTATCATATTACTTAATTTTGATCATCTTCATAAATGTATATATTTTAGGAGGTTCCACTCTCTTAGATTTCCATATTACCCCTCAAATATCCACTAATTTTAGCTGTTTTCCCCATAGTCCTCCCCTGGTTCACCTCTTCTTTCCCCTCCCACCTGTTCCTTAATGAAAATAAAACAGAGCAAACCCAAACCTGTGGGACATAATGAAGGCAATTCTAAGAGACAAGTGCATAGTGACAAGTGCCTATGTAAAAAAAAAATTGAAGATATTTCATATCAATAGCATAATGATGCATTTAAAAACTTTAGAAAATCAGGAATAAATGACACCAAAAGAGTATACAGAAAGAAATCGTTAAGCTCATGACCGAAATCAGTGAAATAGAAACAACAAAACTAAAAAAAAAATATAAAGAATCAATGAAGCAAAGAATTGGTTCTTTGACAAAAAAATCCCAGATTGAAAATCCTTAGCCAGATTAACCAAAAGTAAGAGAAAGAGGGGTCCAAATTGATAAAATTCGGGATGAAATTGTGTCATTATAACAGACAATAAGGACATTTAGAGAATCATAAAAGTCTGTACTCAAACAAACAGAAAAATTAAAAAAGACATAGATTAATTTATTAATGTATAAAACCTACCAAAGTTAAATCAAAATGGAATAAACAACTTAAACAGATCTATAATCTCTATAATCCCAGTAAATTAAAATCAGTAATCAAAAAATCTCACAACTAAAACAAGGGCCAGATTATTTCATTTTTATTTAAAAATGAAGTATATTCCATAGTGTATACAAAGTTCCTGATTTCATTTTTATTTACAGCTGGAATATTCTATCTCATCTATGTCTTGCAATTCTACTATCCTTTGATCAGCTGAAGAATATTTAGTTGTTTCCATTTCCTAAATCCTGTGTATAGAGCAGCAAAGAATATGGATAAGCAAGGATCTGTGAAGTAGGATATCCAGTATTTTAGGAATATGCCGTCTCTATAGTAGGTTGTACAGTAGTTTAAGAATATGTCAAGAAGTGTCATAGTTGTATCCTGTGCCAGATTTACTTTCGCCTTTTTAAGAATTCTCCACACTGATTTCCAAAGTAGCTGCACTAGTTTCCAGACCAAGCAATAGTTAATCGGTACTCCCTTTTATTGATATTCCCTTTAGCATTTGTTGTCAAATGTTTTGTTTGTCTTTAACTTTCTGATGAAGGTCAGATATCTCAAAATTGTCTTGATTTGCTCTTTCCTAATTGCTAGTAATGATAAACGGGTTTTCACATGTTACTAATCATTGTTTCTTCTTTTCAAGTCTTTTTGTTCAGAATTGTTTTATCTAGTAAGGTATTTAGTCATTTTTATGAATATTAGGATTGTTTGCTCTATCTCTGAGAATAAATGGATATTTTTTATTGGGGTTACATACAATTTGGAAATGGCTTTTGGCAAAATGGTAAGTTTCACAACAATTGTTCTACCAATATACAAGCATAAGATGTCTTTCCATTTTCTAGTGTCTTTCTCTGTATTATTCATAAGAGGTTTACAATTTTCATTGTAGAGGTCCTTCACTTCCTTGGCTAAGTTTATTCTTAGAAATTTTATTTTTATGAAGTGATTGCTATGAAAATTTACCTATAATTGCCATATATATATATATAGTTTGTTGGAGGCACATAGAAAACTTATTGATTTGTTTCAGTTGATTCTGTATCCTGTCACATTGCTGAATTTTTTTATCATTTGTAGAAGTGTCTGGTATAATTTTTTAGATCTCTAATGTATGACATCATGCCATCTGCAAATAGATATAGTTTTACTTCTCCACATTTCTATTCCTCTAATTTCTACCTTTTTTCATATTACATTAGTTAGCACTTCAAGCACAATATTGAAAAGGAGTTGGAGATAGTGAACATTCCTGTCTCATTCCTGGCTTCGGTGTGATGTCTTCAAGCTTTTCTCCATCTAGACTAGAGATTTCTCATATATGGCATTTATTATGTTGAAGGATGTTACCTCTACTCCTTTTATTTAAACATTTGTTTTTATAGATGAGATCTCCTAGATAAATTGTGGTGAACATAGGGATCAGGTTGGTCAAGTTGGGGAAAGGACAAAGGGGGGAAATAATGAAAGAGAATAAAATTGAATTAAAAAAATAAGTATTTGTTTTTATTTTGGGTATGTGGGCATAACTGTGTGTGCATGTGGGTGTGGGAATGCCACATGCATGCAGGTACACATAGATGCCAGAAGACAACATAAGAACCAAGAAGATGGAGTTAGGCAGTTGTGAATGACCCAATGTAGGTGATAGGAAGAGAGCAAAGTCCAAATGAAGACAGTTAAGCATTCTTAACCACTCCATCCCAAAACACTTTTCTCTTAAAAAGATGAATTTTTGAATCATAATCCATAAAGCAATATTAAACCGTGGAATAGGGAATTTAGATTTCTTTTCCAGAATTAAGCAATTATCCACTGGGGTGGGGAGTTGCACCCTAGAGTAATCATCTGTTGAAAGCCAGTCATCTTCTTGAGTAGTCAATCCCCTTGGAATGTCCTTCAGGAACTTCCCAGACCAACTTGCAGAAGGAGAATTGAGACAAGAATTGCCGGGATAACACACTGGAATTTGTCTTAAGAATCTAGTTTAGCCAGATGAAGGTAGCTCACACTTTTAATCCTAGGATTTGGGAGGCAGGTGGATCTCTGTGAGTTCAAGGCCAATCTGGTCTACAAGAGCTATTTCTAGGACAGGCTCCAAAACTACAGAAAAACCCTGTCTCATCTGGCAATGGATGGAGATAGAGACAGAGATCCACACTGGAGCACCGGACTGAGCTCCCAAGGTCCCAATGAGGAGCAGAAGGAGGGAGAACATGAGCAAGGAAGTCAGGACCATGAGGGGTGCACCCACCTACTGAGACAGTGGGGCTGATCTATTGGGAGCTCACCAGGGCCAGCTGGACTGTGACTGAAAAAGCATGGGATAAAACCGGACTCTCTGAACATGGCGAACAATGAGGGCTGATGAGAATCCAAGGACAATGGCACAGGGTTTTGATCCTACTTCATGTTCTCGCTTTTTTAATGATCTAAGTATATTTTCCAGAATATCTTTGTATTTTGTGCTATATTTCCAGCCTATGCACAATATATCACAGTCAATTTCACAATAAAATAACTTGTGCTAAATTTTACGCTATTTTACTTTTCAGACTACAACATAATGATATCATCTCCCCCTCTCCTTTCCTCCTTCCACATTATCTTATATACCTCTCCTTACTCTCATTCAAATGCCTGCCTCTTCTTTTCCTTTTTTATTAACTTTTTGTCCTTTACTTTTTTACATACCAAACACAGTCCCCCTCCCACCTTACCTCCCTCTCCCTCCCCCTCACTCCCAGCTACCCACTTCTCCATCCACTTACTCCTTCTCCTCTCCATTCAGAAAGGGGCAGGGCTTCTATGGACTTTAACATAGCAAACATTGCACAGCACGTTGTTGAGGTAGAATCGAGCAACCAGGCTTTTTCTTTTGATTTTTCTCAAGCAAATTGTTATTGATAAAAATGGATTTTTTTCCTGATGTTATTTCAGATAAACTTATTTATAATCATATTCCCTGTAATCGTATTGACAATAGTTTCACTGTAACATATGTGCTTCCATAATCATTTTGCATACTGAGAGTTCTTGTACAGAAAAGGTGTTTAGGCTAAGACAGAGTCTAGCCAGCTGGGGTCCTCAAGGTCCTGACTGGTGAGAAGACAGCCATGGGCATGCTCTAATGCACCAGGCATGTGGATTTTTATGATAATGAAATATGTGGTAGAGAAATGGGAGAGAGAAGCAGAATGGTTCTTGCATTGTGGAAAATGTGGGAAGGAAGAAATGAAGACAGTGAGGAGTGAGGACAGTCAGAAGTGAGCAGATGTTGGAGGCTTGTTTGCCACCTGGGGCCATGGTGAAGGTGGTGGGGAGTAGATTGAGGGGTAGGTATGCTTGACACCTGGGACAGGCTGCTGCCAGAGGCCGTATCTGGGTCCTTGATCCTAAAGTAGCTAGGGTCTGTGTTAATAGCCATGGCTCCTGTTTCTGTCAGTTGCCATGCTGATTTCAGTGGGCTGGGCCGCCTACTGGGGTCGTGTTTGGGTCCACAAGCCATGCTGCTACTGGACACATACCAATCTGAGTGACGGTTATAGCCATGGACTATGTCTGGTGGTCTACTATAACCAAGGTCTATGTTGATGCCCTGTCCCATGGTGTCAATCAAAGACCACATGAACGCTGGGGTATGGGACACAACCTGTGGCCTTTTTGGTGTTCAGCTGCCATGCTGCTGCCAGAATTATCTTGATCTGGTGGCCAGGGCTACCATTTGTAGCTAGGATATCAACCAGGCCAAATTGCACCCTGGGACTTTGTCTGGTCCTTGGCCCAGCTGTCTCTGGACTATGTGTTGAAGTCTGTGGTCCATGATGCCACTAGGGCCTAAATAGAAGCTCAGGATCTCGAAGAGAGCCTACTCTTGGTTGGAGACTAGGAGGCACACCACAGCAGAGGCCATACAGATATGAATAGCCTGTGTTGACCTGGTACCATGGTGTCATCTGGGCCCAGGCTGCTGCCAAGGGGTGTGTCTAGGTTCATGGTTCTTTACTGGGCAGTGTCTGGATTGATGTGTGTGGTTCCTGTTTTCACCTTGCCCATGAGAATGCCCAGGGTCAGATTCTCCACCTGAGTCCAGGTTGGTATCTGATAGCCAGAATGCAACCAGTGCATTGTGCTGTTATACAATGTCATGGTGACGTACAGGCCAGAGCTGCAGCTGAGGATCATATCAGGGTCCATGGTATTACTGCAGCCAGGGTATGTGCTGATGTCCAATGGTCCTGTAACCATGGAAGGCTGTGAAGACACCTGAGATCAAGGGCCATGTTGGTGTCTCAGGTCCATACCGCCACTGGGGCAATGGTCACACCCATACCCATCTGCTGCTAAGGACCATGTAGGCATCAATGGTCCTACTGGGCCTGGGGTCTGTGCTGATACAGAGGAGGAATGTGTTGCACCCATCAATCCTGGACCACTCCTAACCTACAGTAGAATAATGACATGCTAAAATGTATTGTGGTCATTTTAGAAGATGCTACTGCAAAGACAAATTAGCACATTTCCAGGAAATATAACTTTATATGATGTCTTCTTTTAAATTACTTATTGTTTTTTATTCATGAAACATTGATCATTCAAAATATTGGTTGTGATATGATTAAAATTTTCCTCAATTAAAATATTTCTACCCTGTTGCTAGTAGGAAAATAAATTAATCAGTTTTAATAGGAATATTTATTCCTTTGCTTTATTATTATTTCCTTAGCTTTAAAAATTGCTAGAATATTTAATCCCAGCCCCCGGGAGGCATAGGCAGGCAGATCTTTGTGAGTTTGAGGCCAGCCTGGTCTACAAGAACTAGTTCCAAGACAAGCTCCAAAGCTACAGAGAAACCCTGTCTCGAAAAACCAAAAAAAAAATGCTAGAATAGTTTGTAGACAACATATACAACCTTCTTAGATGACACGTTTTGTTGTCTCATCACAGCATAGCGTGACTTTACCATGGGGCATCTGAATATGGATATTGATATATACCTGTGCACAATTACACATTTTTCTCAAGTAAATGTATGAACCAAGCTAAGAATGAGAGTTTATAAAAGACAAAGATTGCAGGTATTTTTCTATTCATTTTTTATTCAGAAAATTATTTTGGACAATGTTTTTCACGGCCATGAGGACATCTTTATTCCTAAAGCTGTAGATTATGGGGTTGAGGCTGGGTGTCAAGATGGTGTAGAATATTGCCAGAAACTTATCCTGGCCTGGAGTGTGGTATGAGCGAGGTCTCATATATGTGAAAATGAAGGGCCCATAGTACATTATGACCACAACCATGTGGAAGGAGCAGGTGGACAAGGACTTCTGTCGGGCCCCTGCTTGCATTTGGAAGACTGTGAGGAGAATTTGCACATAAGTTATAGAGATGATTGAAAATGGAATCAGTAGAAAAATGATGCCACTGACATAAACTCCTCGCTCATAACGTGCTGTGTCTACACAGGACAACTTCAACATGGCAGGAATTTCACAGAAAAAGTGATCAATAGCTCTTGAGTGACAAAAAGGAAAGTGGAGTGTTAAAGATGTGTGGACTATGGAGTTAAAAACCCCCACAAGCCAGGAACCTGAAGCCAGGAGCCCACTGGTATTGTCCCTCATCAGCACAGGATAATGAAGTGGATGGCAGATGGCCACATATCGGTCATAGGACATGGCTGCCAGGAGAAGGCACTCGCCACCTAGCATAGTGAGGGACAGAAATATCTGGAAGCCACAGCCTGCGAAGGAAATAGTTCTGCTGCCTGACAAATAGTCAGCAATCATTTTAGGCACAATGTTGGAAATGTGCAAGATATCCATGAAGGAAAGATGGCTGAGCAGGAAATACATAGGGGTGTGGAGTCGAGAATCCCTGTGGATTAGAAAGATGAGGAGGGCATTTTCTGTTATAGTCATAATAAAAATGAAAAATATAAATGAGAAAAACACCTGACTCGTTTGGGAAGACGAGAACAAACCCAAAAGGATGAAGTCACTGCTGAAAGTGTGGTTCTCATTTTCCATCATGTCTCCTCCTATTTTACCTAGAAAGAGATGGTTATTTAATTAGAAAAAAAGTAGTAAAGTCTTATGCTTACTTTTATATGTGTTTACATAAAAAATTAGTTGACATATAATTTGTATTTACTACTAGGTGTCTCATAGAGGGTCTCAGAGTGGGTATATTATGATAGGTATAAATTTATTTGGTCAAACAAATCATAATATTTAGTATGGAATGAACCGTTTTATATTTTTTATCTCATAGCTACAATTACTTACATATGCTTTTCTTAAGTCCAGTCATTTCTAAAATATACCTTTTACATCTGCACAACACATGTAGGCTACACTGGGGATTCTTGTTGGTTAGATTCTCTACCAAAGCTCTGTCCAGAACCTGGGCATTGTAAAACCATTCATTAAATAACAGAAACCCATCATTTCCTGCTGTTTTACATTCTGCTCCACCCTGATATTTTGGGTTTAAAAAAACCTGGTATCAAATTATTGAAGAAAAGAACAAAGAATAACATGTGTATAGATTGCCTAGGTGGTTTCATGTTAAGTTTAACACAATGAAGGAAATTGTTCACAATTAGTTTTCCAAACATTCAATACTGCTTTCAAATATTCTGTGATTAACCATCAGTGTGTATGTGTGTGTGTGTGAGAGAGAGAGAGAGAGAGAGAAGCAGAGACTGAGACAAAATTCTCAATATCTATAAAGTTCTTTTCATGAAAATTTATTTTGAATCTTTAACTTACATAGTATATTATTAACACAGCTAGCCTGAGAAAGTGGCTTAGCTGATCTACATGGGAAGCTACATATATCATTCATTGTTCTTAACAACTGGTGATTCAGGCTACACATAGCTTGTTACCAAACACTGTGCCACAAAACAGCACTACACATATAATCCTGTGTTTCTCATTCTTCCTGAACCCAGGAGAATGTGACAAACTGACGCAGTTCTCCAGCTACAGTCCAGTAAGGTGGGAACTAAAACAGCCTACCTTTCTCACTCCCCTTATATTATGTTCCAGCACACTATGAACACATTCAAATGAAAGGTTATAGGAGCATAAAACTGTGAATTCAGACCCCAGCAAAATGAATACATTCTCCATCGCAGGACCTGCTCCAGATCACCAACAGCAGCACCAATTATTGTATAAAAAATTAAAATATTGTTTTATATTAATCACTTGCCTGTCTCACTGATGAAAGATTCTTATGTCTGTTGTACACTCTATAACTCCAATTAAAATATCATTGAAATATTTCCTCATACAGTAATCTTGGCTAAAAGAAAAGGGATTCTTGGAATCTAGAAAAATGCCTTTAAACTTTGTTGGTTCCATATATTTACTTTACCATAAGAACAAAAGCTGCATCAAGTGAGGTTTTGTTGCTATTTCAAGATGAGAAAACTGCAAAATACTGATCATGTACTTGGAATTATTAACATATTCCAGCTAGTGTAACAGAAAGTCAGGCTAAAGTTAGCAGAGAACAAATGAGTTTTACTGGTAAACAAGTATGTGTTTTACACAAAGAAAGATATTATACAAGTCTTCTGACTAAGAGGCTGGTAAGAATGAAAATCTTACTGAGAACAGTTCTTACATAAGATAAGATGTAAGGACCAGATGCAGAGGGTGAGAACTACAAGAAGAGCCCCACTGCCTACCCTCTTAAGCACTGAGCCTTGAACACTCTTGCGAAGATAACTTTACTAAAAGGTAAAGTTTCTTACTCCTCCAACTTATTATAATAATATACAGTCAATTTAACCCACATTTTACTAATTCTTGAAACATCAAGAGATTAAATTTTCTACTTTGACAGCCCTTTAGATTGATGTTGCTTTAAGATGGAGAAGTTGAAATGTCTACTGTGTTTGAAGCACTACTGCCCAGAGATAGGTCTGGCTATCATCACTCTAAACTCTAAATGGTAAATACTCCCCAAAAGTACCATTGACAGAAATGTAGCTCTACAGTCTGTGGTCTCCTAAATGTCACATGAGTAGTAGTAGTAGTATTGACAAAGAGAAGGAACCCAAAGCCAATGGCAATATCAAAGTAACATCATCATATGGACACTAGAGTGACTTCAAAGGTCCAGAAGGGCTGCACAGTTTCACCATGGCAACCAAGATCTGTGACTGTCCAACAAGAATCTAGAAATAATTGCTTTTAGGTGTAGCCGTTTTTTGTTAGAATAAGTTTCATTAATCTTTGTCTTTCTAGTTCTATTTATTTCTCAGTTTTTGTTAACAAGCAAACACAGTGAGTAGCATTGTAGTTTACATTTCTCCAGTTGAAACAAATAAAAAAATTAGACTTTAATGTTCACATTTCTTCTAAGTTATTTCAAATAATAGTGTTTGGCTTTGCACTTGTCTAAATTAAATAATTGCATTAATCAATTTCAGAAAGTCCAGGTGATTTATGAGAAAATTATAAATTAGTTTTAAAATATGTATAGTACACTATATAGATAATTATGACAGAATGGGATACATTTGTGAACAGAATTAATAGTAATAAAATATTATTTAAAAAAATCACTAAATTAGGTTCAAAAGGTCGTAAGAGAATAGCTATCAGTACCGATTATAATTGTTCACTCCTCTAAACACTTGCATTAGTGCATGTACTTGGGTAGTTTTCAGATTGATATCATTCTAGTCTGTTGTACTCAAACCATGTAATTCTCATTTTGCATAAAGTAGAAACTAAAGATATTATATTATACAATGAATTTCCTGCCTCTGGAATCTTCACATGCTTAGTCCTAAAAGCCAAAACTTCTTTTTCTTAGTATGAAAATGAGTTTTGTTACATCTTATAATTTAAAAAAATCATGGAATCTCCAATCTTTATTGAATATTTCCAGTGAGTTATTTGTATTTTCACAACTTAAACTATGTCCTGTCTTTTCCATAGTTTCATTACTTCTCCAGAAACTGTTTATCTTAATAATTCCAAGGAATTCCAGGTTTTTTTTCCAAGTTTACATTAGAAACCTGTCTTCCCATAGGGCTTTATGCTTTCTGCAGAGAAAGTAATTCTGTTCCATTCAGAAGCAGCCAACTTCCTCAGCACATGACACTCAGGCTGTAGGTAGGAGTTTACACGAGTTCAGTTACTGCTGCAGTCCAGGATTGGGGCTTAACATAGCATATTCTAGCACACGGTGAATCAACCCATGAATTCTACAAGACCTAGTCCTCCCTCTTGCCCTCACAACTCAGGGCTTCAGAACAGACCTGGTTTGCCTCACAAAGCACACTTTATGCTGTAGGTATGCGGTATAGGGGCATCCTCACTCGGTATGCTGATCACTTGCATGTGTTAATAATAATACCTCTGCATACATGATGGACGATACCTCAATTCCAACAACCCCTTCAGATCAGCTTGAACTGAAGACTGCCTTTTGGATGCAAGGCAAAAAAAATTGGAAGACATCTAATCTTCTTGAAGTTCTTGGTGTGTGGTTTCTGGGAGAGAAAAAAATGCCATCTTTTGATTGGGGAGCATTGGGAATTGGATTCCCTGAGAGTAGGCTGGCCAGGCAAATGTGGCTTGTGTGGGGAAAATGGCTACACTGTAGCATTCCCTATGGTAAAACAGAGGGGTCTGAACATCACATCATCACAAAATAAATATATAAATTAATATATAATTTTGGTAATATCGCTGATTTAGTCATACAATTATGATCAAACTTTCTTCAGCATGTTAGAATTTCAAGCAATATTATAAACAACTCTTGTTTCTTAAAGTCTTACAGGATTTCTTCCTGTTGTTATTGCTGTTAGAAAAATAGCCCAAGATTAGTAACGCAAAATTATCTAGAACGCACTTTATAACCCAAGCTAGATTCAGCTTGTGGCAATCTCCTGCCTCAGCCTCACAAGTACTAGAATTACAGGATGGCCACATAGAATCTTACAGCCATTATTTCACTTTTCGGAGTACAACATGAGGCCCACAGAGACTAGGCAGCATTCATTTCCAAGGCTGTCTGGCTTTCTCCTGTGCAAGCTGGTCCTGTTTTCAGCAGTTGCAGTCAAAATGAAGCATCATGTCCCCACAAACTTCGCTGGATCATTCAGCAAAGGAGTCCATTTGTAACACCTTGTTCTTTGGAGCATGAGAGTAGTCTGCTCTACTCAAGTGTGTGTTGTGTGAATGCTGCTGCATGTTGTACAGATATGTGGTTCTCTGGCTATTAAAATTGCTCTTCTTTTTTAAAAGAAAGCCTTTTAATTCCAGCTCCCAACAAGCTGTTCTCCATTTAATTAACAGTGACAACCTGTATGCCATTGCAGCCTGCTGAGTCTGCCTGACCTGAGCTTGACAGTGCCATTCGAACACTTTAGGCTTTTCCAAGGTCAAACATGTGTGGTGCCTGAGTGCAAGGATTCTCCAAGAAGACCACCAGGGAGCCACACTTCCCAATGCAAAAGAAAGGTTTTGTTTATTAAGTATGGGCTAGCACAGGACCTCTGCCTCACAGTCTGACACAGAAGATGGAGGGAGAAGGACCCCATCTATTTTTGTAAGGGGTTTATAAAGACAAAAACTACAAAGCAGTCACAAGGTTACAGTCTCAAAATACAAAATTACTTATCCAATATGACAATTGACTGAAAGTGAGGAAAAGCTCAGCTGTTAGTTTTTGATAGGCTAATGGTATCTAATGGAGATAGCAACACCCACCCATGGTTACATCCTCCAGTCATCTGCTGAGCATGCACTAACTGCAAGGGCAAAACAGTGGTTAATCAGGTACCTACAAGGACATTTGAAGCAAGCAGATGTGAACAGATGTTGTTTGAGTACCCTGGGTGGGTCACTTTAAACGGAGTAGGCACAGTTTCTTGGGAATGTTTATGACTTTGCTGAACTGCATTCAACCCCCTAGTTAGGTCCTGTCTAAAATAGAGTTCTTTTTCTTTTTTATTTATTTATTTATTAAAGATCTGTCTCTTCCCCACCACCGCCTCACATATCCCTCTCCCTCCCCCGATCAAGTCCCCCTCCCTCATCAGCCCGAAGAGCAGTCCATGTTCCCTGCCTTGTGGGAAGTCCAAGGACCACCCACCTCCTTCCAGGTCTAGTAGGGTGAACATCCAAACTGCCTAGGCTCCTACAAAGCCAGTACGTGCAGTAGAATCAAAACCCAGTGTCATTAATCTTGACTTTTCAGCAGTCCTTATTGTCCACTATGTTCAGCTAGTCCAGTTTTATCCCATGCTTTTTCAGACCCAGCTGGCCTTGGTGAGTTCCCGATAGATCATCCCCAATGTCTCAGTATGTGGGTGCACCCCTCGCGGTCCTGAGTTCCTTGCTCATGATCTCTCTCCTTCTCCTCCTGATTTGGACCTTGGGATTTCAGTCCGGTGTTCCAATTTGGGTCTCTGCCTCTGTCTGCTTTCATCCCCCAATGAAAGTTAATCTCCAGGAGGATGACTATATGTCTTTCTTTGGGTCCACCTTCTTATTTAGCTTTTCTAGGATCACGAATTACAAGCTCAATGTCCTTTATTTATGGCTAGAAACCAAATATGAGTGAGTACATCCCATGTTCCTCTTTTTGGGTCTGGGTTACCTCACTCAGGATAGTGTTTTCTATTTCCATCCATTTGCATGCAAAATTCAAGAAGTCATTCTTTTTTACTGCTGAGTAGTACTCTAATATGTATATATTCCATACTTTCTTCATCCATTCTTCAATTGAAGGGCATCTAGGTTGTTTCCAGGTTCTGACTATTACAAACAACGCTGCTATGAACATAGTTGAGAATATAATTTTGTTGTATGATAGGGCATCTCTTGGGTATATTCCCAAGAGTGGTATTGCTGGGTCCAGAGGTAGGTTGATCCCGAATTTCCTGAGAAACCGCCACACTGTTTCCAAAGTGGTTGCATAAGTTTGCATTCCCACCAGAAATGGATGAGTGTACCCCTTTCTCCACAACCTCTCCAGCAAAGGCTGTCATTGGTGTTTTTGATTTTAGCCATTCTGGCAGGTGTAAGATGGTATCTTAAAGTTGTCTTGATTTGCATTTCCCTAATCGCTAAGGAAGTTGAGCATGACCTTAAGTGTCTTTTGGCAATTTGAAGTTCTTCTTTTGAAAATTTTCTGTTCAGCTCAGTGCCCCATTTTATAATTGGGATGATTAGATTTTTACAGTCTAATTGCCTGAGTTCATTATATATTTTGGAAATCAGACCTTTGTCAATTGCAGGGTTGGTGAATATCTTCTCCCAGTCAGTGGGTTGCCTTTTTGTCTTAGTGACAGTGTCCTTTGCTTTACAGAGGCTTCTCAGTTTCAGGAGGTCCCATTTATTCAATGTTGCCCTTAATGTCTGTGCTGCTGGGGTTATACGTAGGAAGTGGTCTCCTGTGCCCATGTGTTGTAGAGTACTTCCACTTTCTCTTCTATCAGGTTTAGTGTGTTTGGACTGATATTGAGGTCTTTAATCCATTTGGACTTGAGTTTTGTGCATGGTGATAGATATGGATCTATTTTCATTCTTCTACAGATTGACATCCAGTTATGCCAGTGCACTTTGTTGAAGATGCTCTCTTTTTTCCATTGTATATTTTTAGCTTCTTTATCGAAAATCAGGTGTTCATAGGTTTGTGGGTTAAGGTCGGGGACTTCTATTCGATTCCATTGGTGGACTTCTGTTTTTATGCCAATACCAAGCTGTTTTCAGTACTGTAGCTCTGTATTGAGTTTGAAGTCAGGGATGGTAATGCCTCCAGATGATCCTTTATTGTATAGGATTGTTTTAGCTATCCTGGGTTTTTTGTTTTTCCATATAAAGTTGATTTTTGTCTTCTCCAGGTTTGTGAAGAATTTTGATGGGATTTTTATGGGGATTGCATTGAATCTATAGATTGCTTTTGGTAGAATTGCCATTTTTACTATATTGATCCTCCTAATCCAAGAGCAAGGGAGATCCTTCCTTTTTCTGGTGTCTTCTTCAATTTATTTCTTCAAAGACTTAAAGTTCTTGTCAAATAGATCGTTCACTTCCTTGGTCAGAGTTACCCCAGGATATTTTATGCTATTTGTGGCTATCGTGAAAGGTGATGCTTCTCTGATTTCCCTCTCTGCTTCCTTGTTCTTAGTGTAAAGGAAGGCGACTGATTTTTTGGAGTTGATCTTGTATCCTGCCACATTACTAAAGGTGTTTATCAGCTGTAGGAGTTCTTTGGTAGAGTTTTTGGGGTCGCTTATGTATACTATCATATCATCTGCAAATAACGAGAGCTTAACTTCTTCCTTTCCAATACGAATCCACTTGATCCCCTTATGCTGTCATATTGCTATTGCTAGAACTTCAATCACTATATTGAAAAGGTATGGAGAGAGTGGACAGCCTTGTCGTGTTCCTGATTTTAGTGGGATGGCTTTAAGTTTTTCTCCATTTAATTTAATGTTAGCTGTCAGCTTGCTGTAAATAGCTTTTATTATATTTAGGTATGACCCTTGTATCCCTAATCTCTCCAAGACCTTTATCATAAAGGGGTGTTGAATTTTGTCGAATGCTTTTTCAGCATCTAATGAAATGATCATTTGGTTTTTTTTCTTTCAGTTTATTTATGTGGTGGATTACATTGATAGATTTGCGTATATTGAACCAGCCCTGCATCTCTGGGATGAAGCCTACTCGATCATAATGTATAATTTTTCTAATGTGTTCTTGGATTCGGTTTGCCAGTATTTTATTTAGAATTTTTGCATCGAAGTTCATGAGTGAAATAGGTCTGTAATTCTCTTTCTTGGTTGGGTCTTTGTATGGTTTTGGTATCAGGGTAACTGTAGCTTCATAAAAGGAATTTGGCAATGACTCTTCTGATTCTATATTGTAAAATACATTAAGGAGTATAGGTATTAGCTCTTCTTGGAAGTTCTGGTAATATTCTGCATTGAAACCATCTGGTCCTGGGCTATTTTGGATGGGAGATTTTTGATAACAGTTTCTAATTCTTCGCGACTAACAGGTCTATTTAGATAGTTCACCTGGTCCTGGTTTAACTTTGGTATATGGTATTTATCTAAAGAAATGTCCATTTCTTTTGGATTTTCCAGTTTTGTGGTATACAGGCTTTTGTAGTAAGATCTAATGATTCTCTGAATGTCCTCTGTGTCTGTGGTTATGTCCCCCTTTTCATTTCTGATCTTATTTATTTGCGTGTTTTCTCTCTGTCATTCAATTAGTTTTTATAGGGGTTTGTCGATCTTTTTGATTTTCTCCAAGAACCAACTTTTTGTTTCATTGATCCTTTGGACTGTTTTATGCATTTCTATTTTTTTTATTTCCACCCTCAGTTTGATTATTTCCTGTCATCTACTCCTCCTGGGCACGGTTGCTTCTTTTTTTTTCTAGAGCTTTCAGGTGTGCTGTTAAGTCCCCAATGTAAGCTTTCTCTGTTTTCTTTAAGTGGGCACTTAGTGCTATGAACTTTCCTCCTAGCACTGCTTTCATCGTGTCCCATAGGTTTGAGTATGTTGTCTCTTTATTTTCATTAAATTCAAGGAAGACTTTAATTTCTTTCTTAATTTCTTCCTTGACCCAGGTGTGGTTCAGTAGTTGACTGTTCAGTTTCCATGAGTTTGTCGGTTTTCTGGGGGTAGCTTCGTTGTTGCCTTCTAACTTTAATCTGTGGTGATCTGATAAGACACAGGTGGACACTGATATTTTTCTGTATCTTTGGAGGTTTCCTTTGTTACCGAGTATGTGGTCAATTTTTGAGACGTTTTCATGAGCTGCAGAGAAGAAGGTATATTCTTTCCTATTTGGGTGGAATGTTCTATAGATGTCTGTTAAGTCCATTTGCTTCATTACCTCCAATAATTCTCTTAATTCTCTATTAGTTCTCTGTCTGATTGACCTGTCCATTGGTGAGAGAGATGTGTTGAAGTCTCTCACTACTAGTGTGTGTGGTTTGATGTCTGCCTTGAGTTCTAGTAATATTCCTTTTACATAAGTGGGTGCTTTTATGTTAGGGGCATAGATATTCAAGATTGAGACTTCCTCCTGATGAATTGTTCCTGATATGAGTATAAAATGTCTATCTCGATCTCTTCTGATTGATTTAAGTTTGAAGTCCATTTTGTTAGAAATTAGTATGGCCACACCTGCTTTTTTCTTAGGACCATTTGCTTGAAAAACCTTTTCCCAACCCTTTACTCTGAGTAGATGCCTGTCTTTGTGGTTGAGATGTGTTTCTTGTAAGCAACAGAATGTTGGATCCTGTTTTTGTATCCAATCTCTTAGCCTGTGCCTTTTTATAGGTGAATTGAGCCCATTAATATTAAGTGATATTAATGACCAATGGTTGTTTACTCCAATTCTTCTTATTGTTTTTGGTAGTAGAGTTTGTGGGTCCCCCTTCTTTGAGTTGTGCTGGTGTAGGGTTGCTAGATGCCTGAGTTATTGTAGGCAGTGTTGGCAATGTTGGATTCCTTGGGTTGTGATTTTCCTTCTATAACTTTCTGTAAGGCTGGATTTGTGGCTACGTATTGTTTAAATTTGTTCTTATCCTGGAATGTCTTGTTTTCTCCATTGATAGTGAATAATAGCTTGGCTGGGTATAGCAGTTTGGGCTTGCATCCATGGTCTCTTAGTTTTTGCAGTATCTCTATCCAGGACCTTTTGGCTTTCATGGTTTCCATGGAGAAATCAGGTGTAAGTCTGATCGGTTTACCTTTATAAGTTACTTGGCCTTTTTCCTTTGCAGCTCTTAATATTCTTTCTTTAATCTGTATATTTTGTGTTTTGATTATTATATGACGAGGGGATTTTTTTTGATCCAGTCTATTTGGTGTTGTGTATGCTTCTTGAATATTCAAAGGAATATCCTTCTTTATGTTGGGAAAGTTTTCTTCCATAATTTTATTAAAAATATTTTCTGGGCCTTTGATCTGTGACTCTTCTCCTTCTTCTATCCCTATTATTCTTAGGTTTGGTCTTTTTATTGTGTCCCACATTTCCTGAATGTTTTGTGATGAGATTTTGTTGGCTTGCTGTTTTCTGTGATCAGTGCCCTAATTTTCTCTATGGTGTCCTCAGAATCAGATTCTTTCTTCTATCTCTTGTATTCTATTGATTATGCTTGTTTCTTTAGTCTCTGCTCTTTGACGTAGATTTTCCATATACAGCTGGTCCTCAGTTTGTGTTTTCTTCCTTGCTTCCATTTCAGTTTTCAGTTCTTGAACGGTTTCCATTACCTGTTTAATCATTTTTTCTTGGTTTCCCAGGGTATCATGTATGTATTTACTCATTTCTTCAAACTTTTTGTTATACTTCTCACCATTTCTATAAGGGCATTTTTTACATGTTGTTTAAGGGACTCTAATGCTTTCATAAAGTCGATTTTTTTCCACTTCTTCTATGTTAGGGTGTTCCAGACTTTCAGTTGTAAGATCATTGGGTTCTGGTGTTTTCATGTTGTTTTTCGGATTCTTGGATAAATTTTTGCCTTGGTGCCTGCCCATCTCCTCCTACGAATGCTATCTAATGGGTCTTTTAAAACAGGATCAGGTTTCCCTGCTAGCCAGGGGTCCCCCTGCTTAGAAAATGCCCTTGCTCCATTTCCTGTCTCCCGCAGCTGGCCAAAATCCCTCTGACCACTCAGAAGGGTCTTCAGAAGCAGGACCAGGCTCTCTATTCACCAGCGACCTCGTCAATGAAAGGCCTACCTATCTGCAGGCCAGCCACAAAAACAAAGAAACTCCCATTGCCCTCTGCCCCGAGCACCCGACCCAGCGCCAAGCAGGATGAACTGGGTGATCCTGCTTCCTCGTAGAAGGGAGGGAGAATGAAGGAGGCCCCTGGGCGCAAGCTGGGATGGGCCAGGGAGAGAGAGGTCACAGCAGAGGAGTAGCAGCCCCAGCAGAGGGGGGCAGCCCTCACAGACTGACCAGGGAGTCCAGAGGGTCAGGAAATGTCCCTGCACTGTTTCCTGGGACCCGCTGCCAGCCAAGAACATTCTCACCACTCAGGAGGGTCTTCAGGGACAGGACCAGGCTCCCCATTCTCCAGGGGACCTCGCCAGTGAAATGCCTACCTCTCTTCAGGCCAGCCCCCAAAAAAACCTACTTGATTTAATTGTAGTAGGGCGATCTGCTCTCAGTGTGGGCTTCAGTGTTTCAAGCTTGGACCATCCCGTGTCCTCCGCACATCTGCGCCGGTCTCTCCACACTGCCACACGTCTGCCTAGAGTTCTTTTTCAAAATGGAGTTTGTACATCCCATGTTCCTCTTTTTGGGTCTGGCTTACCTCACTCAGGATAGTGTTTTCTATTTCCATCCATTTGTATGCAAAATTCAAGAAGTCATTCTTTTTTACTGCTGAGTAGTACTCTAATATGTATATATTCCATACTTTCTTTATCCATTCTTCTGTTGAAGGACATCTAGGTTGTTTCCAAGTTCTGACTATTACTAACAATGCTGCTATGAACATAGTTGAGCATATACTTTTGTTGTATGATAGGGCATCTCTTGGGTATATTCCCAAGAGTGGTATTGCTGGGTCCAGGGGTAGGTTGATCCCTATATCACTCATATTTGGTTTCTAGCCATAAATATAGGACATTGAGACTATAATTCGTGATCCTAGAGAAGCTAAATAAGGAGAACCCAAAGAAAAACATATAGGCATCCTCCTGAATATTAACTTTCATCAGGCGATGAAAGGAAAGAGACAGAGACCCACATTGGAGCACAGGACAGAAATCTCAAGGTTCAAATCAGGAGCAGAAGGAGAGAGAGCATGAGCAAGGAACTCAGGACCGCGAGGGGTGCACCCACACACTGAGACAATGGGGATGTTCTATTGGGAACTCACCAAGGTCAGCTGGCCTGGGTCTGAAAAAGCATGGGATAAAACTGGACTCGCTGAACATAGCGGACAATGAGAACTACTGAGAACTCAAGAACAATGGCACTGGGTTTTTGGTCCTACTGTACGTACTGGCTTTGTGGGAGCCTAGGCAGTTTGGATGCTCACCTTACTAGACCTGGATGGAGGTGGGTGGTCCTTGGATTTCCCACAGGGCAGGGAACCCTGATTTCTCGTTGGGCTGACAAGGGAGGGGGACTTGGTTGGGGGAGGGGGGGAAATGGGAGGCGGTGGCGGGGAGGAGGCAGAAATCTTTAATAAATAAATAAATAAAATAGAGTTTGTTTTGCTTGACCAGTATGGAAATTCCACAGGACCCTAGACAGACTGTTCTACATCAAAACTTGAAGACTCATCTGGGAAACATATCTTTGTGTTGTCCCAGACAGGTGTGGAATTTTACCTGCCTATGTTGACAGCCCTCAGGCACAGCCTCATATACAACATGCATGCCTTACTAGCTGGGTGAGACCCAAAGAACCTAACCTATCATTGCCATCCTTATACTTCCAGGCAAAGCTTAGATAGCACAGCATCCACATCAGTCCCAGCATATCCAGCTATTTGTCCCATTTCTCTAATCCAAACTCAATGTCAGGCATCTGAAGAACAAAACTACCAAGTCCTTATACATGATCTGAAATTCATCAAGCTTCGACAATAACACAAAGGCAACATTCCACTCTGCAGAAGCAGCCTATAGTCGCACATTAGGCACACAACCAGTGAAAGAAGTCCTTATGACCAGATATCAACATAAACACGTAAACAATGTAAAAAGCAAAGATGTTCTGTCTTCCACAAAATCCAGCAGTCCTATAAAATGTCTAACAAGAAAAGACCCACTACATTGGATTGTATATCACTTACATTAGAAATACTGTCAGAGCAGAGCTAACCTAGGCTTCACAGACCATGTAGATGAACTCTAAAAGTATGATAACAACACATAAATAAAGGCAGATAAAGGTAAAGAGTTTGCTCAGATTTTCATTGAATTTAAACATATATTAAAAAGAACAGAAAACAAAGAAGCACAAGCTGGTGTGTGGAACTAAAGCTGAACAACAGAAGTGGAACACCAGCTATTAATGTACAAGTCCATGATTTCAATCAAGTCTAAGACTCACACCCACACAACCAAACCACAAATGATATTAAAGGGTTCAGGAAAAACTAAATGCCTAATATTGCTATGAAAGAATTATCTAGTATCAACTTGATTAATGGCTGCTTTTGTTATATGGTTAACTAGAACATTTTCAATATGTGGGGGTCTTTGGCTTAACATAATATAACTATAACCACCATTTAATTTTTATTCCTATGATAACTACTAATTGTGAAGCCACAAATTAAACTTTCATTTTCTTGACACCATTAAATAGAAGACTGGCTTGAAAATGGAAAGAGAGCAGAGTTTTCATGATAACAGAGAAGAGAATCCCTGTACACAATGTTTAGAAAAGTGTCCAAACCTAGGAAGGATAAAAATGTTCTTGTGTCAACATCAACCATCAGTTTTTCTTATGATCCCTAATGGAAATCCAGTCCCCCAACTTTGGGGTCTCCCATAATTGTGATGAGAGTCCATGATCTAAGGCCAAGAGAACTGAATGTCACAAGGTCAATTATTAAAATCATAAAAGAGTTTATGTCTACCCAATCATTCCTACAGATAAAACTCAAATCAAGACTTCAGACAGAAGAGGGGAATAAATGTTCTACTTGGATACATAAAGAAAACTAATACAGATACATTTATTCTGATATAAAATGTTACTAAGCCCAGAGTAGCACAAAGGCAACAAATGACAGTGAAATTTAAATATTAATGAATTCAACACCAAATCAAAGACAAAGTGTAGACAAATAAATTAAGAGGTAAAAATGTATGTTATGTTCTTTAACTCCAAGAGTTGACACCACTTTATACTGAAAGAATAGAAAAGAGTATCAAAAACAAATTGGACCAGGAAGTAAACAGGCAAACAAAAATTATCCTAATATATAAAAATGTAGAAATCATACAAAATTTAACAAGAACACATAGAGACACTTGATTCTAAGCAATGAAACATTACAATCTTAGATTTATATACATAGTAATAGATTTTAAGATTCAGATTAGCTGCAACTCAGTAATAATAGTTGACATCAATACCCACTATGGTGATTTAAATAGCTGTGACTCCAATAGACATCACTAGGAAGTTTGGCCTTGTTGACATAGGTGTTTCCCTGTTGGAGGGAGTATGTCACTGTGAAGCTAGCTGGCTATGTGATCTTATCTACTCAAGCTATACGTGGCATGGGAGACAGTTCACTTATAGTTGTTTGTTAATCAAAATGTAGAACTTTCAGCTACTTCTCCTACACCATGTCTGCCTGCATACTGCCTTGCTTCCCACCATGACAATAACAGACTAAACCTCTGAAACTGTAAGCCAGGCCCAATCATATGTTTTCCTTTATAACATCATGGTGCTTTTTCACAGTAAGAGAAACCCTAACTAAGACACCCACTTTTTTCAACTGACATTTCATTCAGATTCTAAAAAATTAACTGACAAACTACACTGAATGGACTTAGGAGACAAATAAAGCTATTCCATCCAAACATCAAGGAATAGACATTACATTTAGCTGCCTGTGGAAGTTTCTCTAAAATATAAGAACATACACACCAAATCACAGTAAGCACAGAAAATTTTAAATAACTCCTTGGCTACAATGCAACAAAACTGTAAATCAATGGCAAAAGAATCTTGTAACATGAATTCTAGTTGGTAGTAACAATAAAACCCAGAGTCAGTATAGGGGTAAACACTGAAGATCAGAGAAGCTGATCAGACAGCCCCTAGAGAGTTCTTATATCTATCAATGCTCAAACCAAAGAAGTGATCCTATCCTCAAACTTCCTCCTCAGACTGACTGCCTCAGATGGTGCTGCTCCTGTCTATTCCTCTCTCTGCCCAGCCATATTACTCCTGTCTCTACCTCCCTAGTACTGGGATCAAAGGCATGTAATCCCAAGTGCTGGGAGCTTCTTTATGTGAGTTCTGTTTCTCTTTTAGACTGGATTAATTTCATGTAGGTCAGGTTGACCATGAACTAACAGAGATCCATCTGTCCCCTGAGTCCTGGGATTAAAGGTGTGTCCCCCAACTGCCTGACCTCTAGTGGCTTAGTTCTTCGCTCTGATCTTCAGGCAAGCTTTATTGGTTAAAATACAAACAAAATGTCACTAAAGAATCTTTATGAATTACACATACCTGTGGAAAATGAACTGAATAATAAATAAAAAAGAATAAATCAAAATGTAAATCTTAAAAATTGCTAGAAATAAATAAAATGAAAAAACAATATATCAAAATATCTAAGACACTTGTTTTAGTTTTTTGAAGAAGGGTTTCTTTGTGTAGCCCTGGCTGTCCTGGAATTTGCTCTGTAGTCCAGGTTGGCCTCAAACTCACAAAGATCTGCTCTGGCTCTACCTCCCAAGTGCTGCAATTAAAGGTATGTGTCACCACCACCTGGATTAAAAAAGTCTTAATAGAGAAATTTATAAATTTAAGGCTATACATTTGAAAAAATCAGAAAAAGTATAAATGACCTGATGATGTGACTTAAGAGTTTTGAAAATCAATAACAAACAAAATCCATATTCAATGTACACAAAGTAATAAAGTTATTTATTACATATTTATAATAAAATTATTATTCTATAATAAAAATTATGAAAACATTAATACAATAAAAACAAGAACAACAAAAATAGTTCAAATTATTATTTAATCTAAGATCTGGTTCTGAAAAATGTAAGGAAGTTTGATAGAAACTTTACTGGATTAACCAAATAAAAGAAAGGGATGACAAAAATTAACAAAATCAGAGATGGAGAAACACAATAAAAAATTCAAAGTAATGTAAGTGAATACTTTAAAAACTTGTACTCCAATGAGTTAGAAAACCTAAAGGAAATGCATTAACTTCTAGATTCATCCAAAACCACCAAAGTCAATAAAAAAGAGACAATCACTTTAAACTGGCTACACAAATAAGGAAATTGAAACAAAATATACAAAGAACTCAGGAAATAAAATCAGCCAAACAAAGCTTACTCCCCTCCCTTAAAAACTTTGAGAAAACAAAGGAGCCAACTAAAAACTGGGCTAAGGATCTGAACAAACAGTTGGCAAAAGAAGAACTAAAAAATACTAGGAAATAACTTTTAAAAATATTCCATATCTTTAACCCATGGAGGATGAAAATTCTAACCATATAAAGATTTCATCTTACCCCCATGAGAATGGGTAAGATAAAAAAAAATTTATCTTGATAAGTACTGATGTATATGTAAGGGAGGGGGAATACTTAGTCATTGTTGACAAGAACACAGAGTAGTATAATCACTCTGGAAATCACTGTGGGGAAGTCTCAAAAACCTGGAAAGTGATTTGTCATAGATCTGTAGTTCTCCTTGGAATATATCGAAAGCACTCCATATCCTACAGCATATATACTTTCTCTGTCATGTTCATTGCAATCATATTCACTATAGCTAGAAAATAGGAGGAGCCTCGATGTCCTTGAAATGATGAACAGAAAATGAAAACGGGGTTTGTATATAGCAGAATCCTATACAGCTGTAAGAAAATAATGAAATTTGGAGGTAAATCGATGGAACCAGAAAAATGTAATACTGAGAGAAGTAACCCAGACCCAGAAGAACAAAGATGTCTTTTATTTGTCAATCTTGGATCCAAATTTGTACATTTGAGAATAGTTTGAAGCAACTCCAGATGCCAGGAAATTAGAAGGGGGGCATGATGGGAGGGGAGAATGGGAACTATAAGGGCAGAAGTATAACAAAGGGGAAAGGGAGAAATGTGGGCGATCTTAACTAAGGAGTCAGGGGATGAAGGTAACACAGAGGAGATGGAAAAAGTGGAGACAAATAACATAAATGATATATTTAAAGAGTCCTGTTAAATATTTATATTAAACATTTACCTTAAATATGTATTACAGCCCCAATCCCAATGGACTTCCACTACTCAGGTGCAGATCACAGCAGTAAGAGTAGGTAAGTAACCCACCTGCCAGCTGCACTGCCCTAGTCTCTAGATTCTGTTCCCAAATTCCCATGCCACTACCAACCACTCCCACCTCATCACAAGCCTTGAGGTCTGTCCACACCCTCAACCACAAGAAGCCTCCATTGCTCAGATACAGGCCACGCCAGTCATAAGAATGGATCCAGGCCATATAGGTCAGAAAAATAGATACAGGCCACACCTATCAGAAAAACAGTCCTCATGCTGCACCAAGGTCAAGATAACTGACAAAGGACCCTCTCCTAACTTGGATAGATATTCTCTCACAGGCCTGAGGCAGGGAACTCCATAGGAGCAGGACTGAGCCAGCAACCTAGGCCAGAGCAGGCCTGAGACAACGAACTCCACAAAAGCAGCACTGAGCCAGTGACCAGAGCAGGCCTGGGACAGTGAACTCCATGTGAGCAGAAGCAGATCCAGACCAAGAAAAATTGCAGAAGCAGGACAGGGCCAGCAACCTAGGCCAGAGCCGGCCTGAGACAGAAAAACTTCACAGAAGCAGGTACAGGGGAACAACCTCCAGAGCCAGAGATTGCTGCAGGTACAGGCATGAATCTGGGACCTCCAAGGGAGTAGACCTAAGCCAGGTTCTCTACAGATCTGGGCATGAGTCTGGGACCTCCGAGTAACTAGGCCTGAGCTAGGACCTCTGTGTGTCTGGATGTGAGTCTGGGACCTATGAATAAAGATCAAACTGAAGGCCAAAATCAATAAAATAGAAGCAAAGAGAAATATACAAAGAACTAATGAAACAAACAGGTGGTTATTTTAGAAAATCAACAAGATAGACAAAACTAACAAAAAGACCAAGTAAGAAAATCCAACTTAAGAAAATTAGAAATGAAAATGAGGATAAAACAATGGGCACTGGGGAAATCCAAAGAATGATAAGGACGTATTTCAAAAACCTGTGCTCCACTAAATTGGAAAATCAAACCAAACAATTTTCTTGATAGATACCACTTACCAAAGTTAAATAAAGATGAAATAAACAATTTAAATATATCTATAACCCCTGAAGAAATAGAAGCAGCCAATAAACTATCCCAACTAAAAAAAATAGCCCGGGGTCATATGGTTTTACTGCAGAATTCTACCAGGCATTCAAAGAAGAGATAATACTTACGCTCCTCAAATTATTCCACAATACAGAAACAGAAGGAACATTGTCAAATTTGTTGTATGAGACCACAGTTATGCTGATACTCAAACCACACAAAGATACAACAAGGAAAGGGAATTACAGATCAGTTTCCCTCACGAATAATGATACTGAAATACTAAATAAAATACTTGCAAACTGAATCCAAGAACACACCAAAAAATAATCCACAAAGATCAAATAGGCTTCATCCCAGAGATGTAGGGATGATTCAACATATGAAATCCGTCAATGTAATTTACCACATGACCAAACTGAAAGAAAAAATCCACATGATCATCTAATTAGATATTGAAAAAGCCTTTGACAAAATTAAAAACACTTTCATGATCAAAGTCTTGGAGATACCTAGGAAACAACAGGCAGACCTAAACAAACGATTACTGGGCTGAGAAAGAAATCAGGTCAACAAACACCCTTCATAATAACCACAAATAACATAAAATATCTCGGCATAACTTTAACCAAGCAAGTGAAAGACATATATTATAAAAACTTCAAGTATTTGAAAGAGAAAATTGAAGATGATTTCAAAAGATGAATTCAGTTCAGGCACCAGTAGAATTAACATAGTAAAAATAGCTATCCTACCAAAAGCAATCTACAAATTCAATGCAACCCCATCAAAATACCAGTATAATTCTTTACAGAACTAAAAAGATCAATACTCAACTTTATATGGGGAAAAAGAACTGCTAAAACAATCCTATACTGGGGTGAGAAGTCCTTATGTATATGTGTTGCTTTTTTAAATTAATTGATAAAGCTGTTTTAGCCAGTGGCTTAGCAGAATAGAACTAGGTTGAAAAACTAAACTAAATTCTGGGAAAAAGAAGGCAGAGTCAGTAAGAAGCCATGTAGCCCCTCCAAAGACAGACACCAGATGGAACTTTACCCAGGAAGCCACAGTCATGTGGCAATATACAGATAAAAGAAATGGGTTCTATGGTGATATGCAAGATATTCATCAGTATGGCTATAGGATAGGCCCATTTCAGGTTCCTTATCCTTAGCTGCCCAAGGAACTAGCTGGGGACATCTCCCTGGACATCTGGGAATCCCTCTAGAGTCAAGTCGCTTGCCAACCCTAAAATGGCTCCCTTAATTAAGATATATACTTCCCTGCTCCCATATCCACCCTTCCTTTATCCCAACCATCCCATTTCACCCAAGCTCTCCCCATTTCCCCTTACCTCCATCCCATGCCACCCCCAAGTTCCCAATTTTTGCCCAGCAATCTTGTCTACTTCCAAAATCCAGGAGGATAACTATATGTTTTTCTTTGGGTTCACCTTCTTATTTAGCTTCTCTAGGATCACAAATTATAGGCTCAATGTTCTTTATTTGTGGCTAGAAACCAATTATGAGTGAGTACATCCCATGTTCATCCTTTTGGGTCTGGGTTACCTCACTCAGGATAGTGTTTTCTATTTCCATCCATTTGCATGCAAAATTCGAGAAGTCATTGTTTTTTTACCGCAGCGTAGTACTCTAATGTGTATATATTCCATACTTTCTTCATCCATTCTTCTATTGAAGGGCATCTAGGTTGTTTCCAGGTTATGGCTATTACAAATAATGCTGCTATGAACATAGTTGAAGAAATGCTTTTGTAATATGATAGGACATCTCTTGGGTATATCTTGCATATCACCATAGGACCTTCATCTGGCGATGGATGGAGATAGAGACAGAGACCCACATTGGAGTACCGGACTGAGCTCCCAAGGTCCAAATGAGGAGCAGAAGGAGGGAGAACATGAGCGAGGAAGTCAGGACCACAAGGGGTGCACCAACCCACTGAGACAGTGGGGCTGAATTGGGAGCTCACCAAGGCCAGCTGGACTGGGACTGAAAAAGCATGGGATAAAACTGGACTCTCTGAACATGGCGGACAATGAGGGCTGATAAGAAGCCAAGAACAATGGCACTGGGTTTTGATCCTACTGCATGCACTGGCTTTGTGGGAGCCTAGCCAGTTTGGATGCTCACCTTCCTCAACCTGGATGGAGTGGGGAGGACCTTGAACTTCCCAAATGGCAGGGAACCCTGACTGCTCTTTGGACTGGAGAGGGAGAAGGAGAGGAGTGGGGGGAGCGGAGGGAAATGGGAGGCATGGAGGAGGCAGACATTTTTTCAACAAAAAAATAAATAAAAGAAATGGGTTAATTTAAGATATAAGAGTAAGACAGAAATAAGCTTAAGTTATTAGCTGAACAGTATTGCAGATAATATAGTTTCTGTGTGATTATTTCAGGTCTGAGCTGTCAGGCATGAACAAACAGCCTCCCCCAACACTATACAATAAAAGAACTCTTGAGGTATCCCTGATTGAAAGCTATACTACAGAGTTGTAGTAATAAAAACTGCAAGGGGTATAAAAACAGACATGTTGATTAATGGAATTAAATAGAAGGTTCAGACATATATACATGCAACTATTGACACTTGATTTTTAATAAAGAAACTGGAAATATACAAGGCAAAAAAGAAAACATATTCAACAAATAGTGCTGGTGTAACTGGATATCTGCATGTAGAAGAATGTGAATAAATCTGTGCTCATTGCTCTGCACAAAACTCAAGTCAAGTGGATCAAAGACCTCAGCATAAATCCAGGTACACTAAGCCTATAGAAAACAAAGTGGAGAATAGCCTTGAACACACTGACACAGGAGACAACTTCCTAAACAGAACATGAATAACACAAGCATTAAGAACAGCAATTAACAAATGGGACCTTGTAAAACTGAGAAATTTCTGTAAGGCAATGGGTGCCATTAATTAGAAAACACAGCCACCTACAGAATGGGAAAATACCTTCATCAACCCAACATCTGACAGAGATCTGATCTCCAAAATAAGTAAAGAATCCAAAAAAATGTGATGTTCAAAAATCAGATAACCCAATTAAAAATAGCGTACACATCTAAAACAGAGTTCTCAATAGAGGAAACTCAAATTCCCAAGAAACTCTTAAAGACATGTTCAACATACTTAGCCATCAGGGAAAGGCAAATCAAAATGACTTTGAGATTCCACCTTACACCTGTCAGAATGGCTAAAACCAAAATCACATGTGATAACTCATGCTTGAGCAATGGAGGTGTGGAACATGGTGGACACTCCTCTGTGGAGTCCCAAAAATGTGAGCCTATTTCTACCTTGTCTGATGGTAAGAGAGTTTGGAGGTTGCTGAAAATTATTGACAACAATCAGGGCTACAGGATGTAGTTACTTGGCTCCTTTGACATTAAGATGGCATATACAGGTAGATCTACTCCACCCTGACAGATGGTCAGGATATACAAGCATATTTCTGCTCTTTCTTTTCTAATAGGAGGTTGCCTGGGGAGTGGCTGCTTTTATGACACTTGGTTAGTATGGCTTTAATGCCTAAAAAACAGAATACCAATGACTTGATCTCTCAAAGTGTTAAAGCAATTAACTGTTTGAGTTATTCTATCATGTTAAAGAAGTCTTCTGTTGCCTTCTTCCACCTTTTGCATTGGAGTATAAAAGTGTATGGAAAATTAAACACGAGTGATTTCAGTTTTCACTGGAACTCCTTCCAGATACTATCCTATGTTTCAGTTTTTATTATTTTTACTCGTGTCTCTATATTCTTTACTAACTTTTCTGATCCTCATGTCCCCACCCTTGCCAGTAGTATTTTTGTGGAGAATGGTCTTCTACACTCCTCAACTGCTGGTGGAAGTGCATACTTGTACAGCCACTTTGGAAATCAATATGAGAGTTTCTGAAAATATTGGGAATTAATTTACCTGAAGACACAGCTATACCACTCCCAGGAATATACCCAATGGATGATCCATTCTATCACAAGGACACTTGCTCAACTATGCTCATAGGAGATTCATTTATAATAGCCAAAAATGAGAAACAAACTAGATGTTCCTTTATTGAAGAATGGATAATAAAATATGGTATATTTTCACAATGGGTTGTTACTCAGTTATTAAAAACAAGGGCATCATAAAATTTGCAGGCAAATGGTTGGAACTTTAAAAAACTCCTGAGTAAGGCAACCCAGACTCAGAAAAAAAAGCATGCCATGTATTCACTTATAAGTGGATATTCGCTGTAGAATAAAAGATAATCATGCTACAGTCCCCAGACCCAGACAGTCTAAGTAACAAGATGTAGTAATAGGGGGAGCGGCGGCGGGGCTACGTCCCCAAAACCCCAGCCGCCTGCCCGGCTAGCTTATGCCCCGAAATAATTACACGGACACTGTATTCTTTTATAAACTGCTTGGCCCTTAGCTCTAGCCCTTACTGGCTAATTCTGATATTTCAATCAACCCATCTCTAACAATCTGTGAGCACCGGTCTTACCGGGAAGATTCTAGCCTAAGTCCATCCTGGGTCAGAGCTTCATAGCGTGCGTCTTCCCTGGAGCAGGTAGCATGGCGTCTCTCTTGCGTCTGCTCCGGAGAGGAGAGCTGTGGAGTCTGACCTCACTTCCTCTTCCTCCCAGCGTTCTGTTCTGTTTACTCCACCCACCTAAGGGTGGGCCTATCCAATGGGCCTAGCAGTTTCTTTATTGCTTAGCCAATGAAATCAACAGATTGATATATGACACTCCCACATCAACAAGACACAGCGCTCTACAGGGACATGTGGCTCTCCCAAGAAAGGGGAAATAGAATAGATTTCGTGCATGGTCAGGGGAAGGTGTGGTTGCAAACAGGAGGGATAGGTGTCCCTCCACTTGGGGCCTTGCCTGGTTATAAAAAAATGGATAGTTCAGGTTATGTAACCCCCACTAATAGTAGTGTCTGTTAGGATATCTCTCACAGATTCCATAGAGTTTCCCTTACATTCGGTTTCCAACTCAACCCCCCAAATACCCCCAAATTCCATTACCTGGTCCCCATAGGCTTGTAACAATATCATAATGCAAAACGTGTTTATTCCAACTTCAAAGGTCCCCATAGTCTGAACACATGATTTCTGACAAAGAAGCCAAAATTATACAATGGAAAAAGGAAAGCATCTTCAACAAATGGTGCCATCATAACTGGATGTTTGCATGTAGAAGAATGCAAATAAATCTGTCCTTATCACTCTGCACATAACTCAAGTCCAAGTGGATCAAAGATCTCAACAAAAATTCAGTTACAGTAAACCTGATAGAAGAAAAAGTGGTAAAGAGCCTTGAATGCATTGGCACAGAAGACAACTCCATGAATAGAACAACAGTTGCACAGACACTAAGATAAACAAGTAATAAATGAGACCTCATGAAACTGAAAAGATGCTTTAAGGCAAAGGACGCGGTTAATAAAACTAAACAGCAAGCTGGGCGGTGGTGGTGCACGCCTTTAATCCCAGCACTCGGGAGGCAGAGGCAGGCGGATCTCTGTGAGTTCGAGACCAGCCTGGTCTACAGAGCTAGTTCCAGGACAGGAACCAAAAAGCTACGGAGAAACCCTGTCTCGAAAATCCAAAAAAAAAGAAAAAGAAATAAAACTAAACAGCAGCCTACAGAATGGGAAAAGATCTTCCTTCACCAACCCCACATCTGACAGATGACTGATCTTCAAAACATGTAAAGAAGTCAAGAAACTTGATATCAAAGAACATATCATCTAATGAAAAATGGGCTACAGATCTAAACAGAATTCTCAATAGCAGGCATAAATGTCTGAGTGACACTTAAAGAAATGTTCAGCATTCTTAGTCATCAGAGAAATGAAAATGAGTTTTTGATATTCTGTCTTATACCTGTCAGAATGTATCAGACATAAAACATAAGTGACAACCCATGCTAGAAAGGATGTGGAGCAAGGGGAACACTCCTCAACTGCTGATGGGAGTACAGCTGCTTTAGAAACCAATCTGGAAGTCTCTCAGAATATTGGGAATCAAGCTACCTCAAGACCCAGCTATACCACTCAATCATATATCCCAAGGATGCTCAACGACACCACAAGACCCTTTCTCAACTATGTTCATAGCAGCATTATTTATAATAGCCAGAATCTGGAAACAACCTAGATGCTCCTCAATCAATGAATGGCTTAATAAAGTGTAGTTCATTTACACAATTGAGTATTACTCAGATGTAAAAAACAATGTCATCAGGAAATTTGAAGGCAGATACTGAAAGTAGAAAAATCCATCCTGAGTGAGGTAACCCAGACCCCAAAAGACAAGCATAGCATGTACTCACTCATAAGTGGATATTAGCTGTAAGGTAAAGGACAACCATGGTATAATCCACAGCCTCAGATAGGCTAGGTAACAAGGAGCCTATAGTCTACAACCCCAGAGAAGCTAAGTAATAAGAACCCTAAGAGAAACATACATAGATTCCCTTGGGAAAGGGAAATAGACAAGATCTCCTGAGAAAATTGAGATCATGGAGGTAGAGGAAGAAGGTAGAAAGGGAGGAGGAGGGGGAGAGAAGGGGATGGGGGATAAGAACTAGAGGGAACAGGATAGCCGAGATGGGAGAAAGAATAGAGATGAAAAACTAGAAAAGAGATATTGTGATTGATGGAGCTATATCACAAGGGCAACCCCAGCTAAGACCCTAAGCAATAATAGAAAGGGTGCCTGAACTGGCATTGCCCTGCAGTCAGATTGATGACTATCTTAAATATCACCATAGATCCTTCATGCAGCAGGAACTGATGGAATCAGTTGCAGATATCCACAACAGAGCACTGGGCTGAACTCCCAAAGTCAAATCGAAGAGTGGGAGGAGTAAGAATACAAGCAAAGAGTTCAAGCCCGTGATGGGGATGCCCACTAAGACAGCTTACCTGAGCTAATGGGAGTCCGCCAACTCTGGCCTGACAGTGAGGGAACCAGCATGGGACCAAACCAGGCCCTCTGAATGTAGGTTACAATTGTAAGGCTGGGGCAGACTGTGGGACCAATGACAGTGAGACCAGAATTTATCCCTACTGCTTGTACTGGCTTTTTGGAACCTATTCTCTTTGGAGGAATACCTTGCTAAGCCTAGATATAGTAGGGAGGGCCTTGGTCCTGCCTCAAAGCAATGTCCTAGACTTTGTTGACTCCCCACGGGAAACCTTACCCTCTCTGATAAGTAAATGGGGGTTGCAATGGAGGGAAAGGTTAAGGAAATGAGAGGAGGGGAGGAAGTGGTAACTGGGATTGGTATGTAAAATGAGAAAAGATAGTTGTTTAAACAATTAAATAATTAATTAATTAAAAATAGAATGAAGGCAAATATTTGAACAAAACAATAAATTTATGTTAATTTTATAGAAACATGCCAATATCAGCATATTACAATAAACACACAAAGTATATCTCATGTGTGTTAGTATACTAATTCATTGTCTAATAATTGTCATTAAAGTAATTGACTATAATGTTATAATTAAGCATGTGAATAATTATACTAACATATAATGAGAAATGTATTATTTAAACTTAACTAGTAATGAATCACCAGAAAGGTATGATATGCACGGCACACATAATATTTCCAATAGATAGCCCTGCTCTATGACATTCTGCTAAAAGGAGTAGAAAGGAAATGATCAAGTTTTGGTGGAAGAAATTGTCCCAAAGACTCTTGTCATGGCTCCAAGAACCTCCTTATTCCTCAGGCTGTAGATGATGGGGTTCAGCATGGGGGTGAGGATAGTGTAGAAGACAGCCAGAGTCTTATCTTCTGTGGGAGAACGGAGGCTCCTGGGTCGAAGATAAGTGTAGACAAAGGGTGCATAGTAAAATGTCACCACAGTTAAGTGAGTTGAACACGTGGTGAAGGCCTTTTTCTTTCCCTCTGTTGAGCGCATATGGAAGACAGCAAAAAGAATACGTCCATAGGAAGCTGTGATGCCAAGAAAAGGAAGTAGGAGAAACAGGCTTGTGCTCACAAACACCATGTACTCATAAACCCAAGTGTCCATACAGGCCAGGGGAAGCATGGCTGGGACATCACAGAAGAAATGGTTAATGGACCTAGAATGGCAGTAAGGAATGTGAAGGGCATAGACTGTATGTGCTAAAGAGTTAATGGAGCCCAATATCCAGGATCCTATGATCATCTTCAGACACATCATTTTGCTCATGCGAATGGGATAATGAAGAGGGTGGCAGATGGCAACAAAACGGTCATAGGCCATAGATGCCAGGAGCAAACCCTCGGAACCTGCCATGGTCAGAAAGAAAAAAGATTGCATTCCACAGCCTAGGAAAGAGATGGTTTTCTGGCCAGAGAGGAAGTTGAATGCCATCTTGGGAACAGTGGCAGAAACATCCATCAGGTCCATAAGAGAAAGTTGACTGAGGAGAAAGTACATGGGGGTGTGGAGCCTGGGATCCACACGAATGAGGTGGATCATTGTTGAGTTGCCAAGCAAGGCCACAAGGAATATGGAGATGATGAGCAGCAAAAGCAGAAGGCCTGTTTGGTTTTGTGGAAACAACCCCAACAAAATGAAATCACTTGAGCTCTGATTCCATTTCTCCATGAAAATATGTTGCTGTATCTTTCTTGAAAAAGAAACTTATGAGCAAAATATACTTATCAGATGAAATAGGACAAGAGACTAAAGAGGAACGGTCTTGTAGTGAATGCTTGCACCGAATTGCTCTTCCTGCAGCACAGCCCTTCTGTTGAAATGATAAAGTGGTTGAGAAAGAAAACAGAGAAATATCACCCTGCACAATAGCCAGAAATAACATAAGATATCTTGGGATAACACTAACCAAAGAAGTTAAAGACCTGTACTACAAGGACTTTAAGTCTTTGAAGAAAGAAATTATTTTGAAATCTGAACTGAAGGTTCCTTGCATCTTGCCTCTGGCCAAATTCTCAATTCAGAAATATCTCTATGAAAAAAAAAAGAAAAGAAAAGAAATATCTCTATGGCTTTATCAAGGGTGGCAACATGAGGAAAATAGCTCACAACTTTCCCCCTAGACAACTCTATGCAATGTAGATCATCAACTGACCTTATAAAACTAAGAAAGCCTCTAACTTCTGTATCACATACTTTTTGGCTCTGTTCCCATAATTGAATATACTGCAAACAGATCTCTAGGATGTGCTCCTTGGTGCTCTTCCTCTCAAATTCTCTAATAAATCTTTGCCTTTCTTGAAAACTCTCTCCACTCCCAATTCACTGTTCTGGTATTAAAAGGTTTGTGTGCTCAGATCCACACTAGTGATAAGATGATATTTGTATGTACTTTCTCCATAAGTAGTGCTTTGATTTTTGTAAATCTTACAGCTATTAATTGAATGCACACTCATAATAAAACATTTTATACAATAAAACATAACAAACATTACACATTGCCGAATATGTATTTTTGTTATAGTTTACAATTGCAAATATTATAGGTACTTATTCAAATAGTATAAATGTTGTTTATAAGCATTGCTTTCTCCTTACTTTAAAGTTCTGGTTTTTGTACACCATTAACAGGAGTGAGAAGCCCTTAAAAATATGTTCATTGAGGAAGAAAGGTCCATGTGTGCATTATTTATTCTTTGTTGAGGCTGAAAAATTCAAGCCCATTTCCACCTTGTCTAATGATCAGAGAGTTTGGAGATTTTACAGCCATAGTTGCACCTCCTAACTCAGAAAGTGATTTCTTAGTGATTTTGAAGTTAAGATAGCATCAGTGCCATCCTGACAGCAAGATGTAGAGGTGCTTCTGTTCCTTTCTTTTGTTAACTATGGGGTCACCTAGGGAAAGGCAGTCTGTGACCTGGAGTAGGTGACTTGGGGCACCTTTCTAGCTAGACAACAGAATGCTAATGTCTCTAAATTGACTATGTGAGTAAACTTTTTGTATCATGTTAAAGAAGTCTTTTGTTACCTTCTCAGTTTATGTTGGGTATAAAAGCTATGGAAAAATAAAGATGGGTGATTTCAGGGTCTGAGTAATGCCTGAAATACCCTCCCAATACTGTCTTATGTTTTCTGTCTTATTATTTGTATGTGTCTTCATATTCCTTACTTTTATTTCTTCCCATGCCCCTACCCTGGTAAGAGGTGATTTTTGTCAAGGCAGTTCCTCAACAATTCTGCTCACCAAAATTTTTAAATTGTTATATTTTCATTCTTTTTATATGTACTTGCATGGAAGAAAGAATATCATTGGGACAGTCAATATCCTTCCTCCTTCCTGAGTACCAAATTCAAATCATCAGTTTGAAGGTAAGTGCCTTTACATGTTGAGCTATCTCAGCAGACCAAAAAACAAAGCAATGTCTTGCTCTTACTTATTAATTTTTATGTCACATATATTTTACTTATACACTTTAAACTTATTCAACTGAGAAAAATAAGACAAAATTAGTAACCATATATAGTGAATAAATAAATTAAAACAAGAATAAAATTAATAACTTTGTTTCATATATATGTGTATATTCATGTTCTAAATATATAAATATGTCTTCAATCTGTATGATGTTATGGATATATAAATTTTTTTTCAAGAATGATTATTTAGCATTAAATAACTGAATTTGCAAGAGAGCAAGAAGAACATATGGTAAAATCTAGATAGAGTAAATTATAAAATAGATCTGATCTGGCTATATTATAATGCAAAAATTAAAAATATCTGAAAATGTGAAATGAATAAATTTTCTGCCAGGATAATTTCTACATTTCTATTGCCAGTCCTCATTATAGGCTTGCCTCAGTAATGATCTCTCCTACTGCTCTTCTATTTCATCTGATTTTTCTCCATTCACTCTCAAGCAAGAAAAATCTAAAATTATGATTTATTATCTCTCAGACAAACATTTTCTTTCTTCTCTTACCTGTCCTCAGTATAGGAGTCCATACTTTACATGTGTGTACCCTTGTATCTGAGAGAAACACTGAAGACAGGGCCTGAGCAGGTTACTGGCCTGGATACTAATGTTTGATTACTAATAATTTTCAACACTAAATAATAGCAAATAGTATTTTGTGAAATTTATTCACGTTGAGCATCAAATTATTTAGCCTTCCATATGTTTGTGGTGAGCACAAAAACAATTGTAAAACAGAATTTGTCACATAAAATGGAAATAGAATTTTATAGTTATCTAATTAAGAGGTACTGATAATGAGGAATGCATATGTAAGAACATGGCAGGTGCACAGGATCCCTTGGCATAGACTATATATAAGAAAAGAAAGAATTTTGTGTTTCTTTATTACCATTTAAAGATAAATGCCTATAAGATGATCAATTAATATGAAGTATAAATAAAAAACACAATGACCAATTTTATTGTATACCTTCAAAAATATATTCCCTGTTCGTAGACACTTGAATATTCTTTTTGTTAACTCAAACAAGATTATGGTTCTTTAGCACAAATTAAGAAGGTGATTACTAAAATAGACCAATAAATTCAAGCATATGACCTGATGTCATATAATAAGTCTTCCTATGAGTAAAACATGCAAAGTAAAAGAGACAGCTTGATTGGAACCTGCCCGGAGCCACTAGGTGGCTCCATGTAAGCAGGTCTTTGTAAAGCCCACTATTCTAAGTGATGAATAAGAAACAGTGTTGGGAGGGAAAGTAAATGAGGACAAAAACAAAGAGACTGATGGTTATAAAGGGTTGTGGTAAGGTTAATTGTGTAGGCAGATGCCACACCAACTCCAGTGTCGTCTGTGTGACATGACATATGTTATTATGGCAGATGGGAACTACGTGTCCTATAGGACTAGGCTTCCTGGAGGTCAATGGCAGATGGCCTGGTATTAGCCACCCTTGGGGCATAGACAGGTTTTTAGATTAGCTGACTATGCAGGATATGGGCTTTGCACAATCTCTTTTATAACAATGATATTCTTATATCTACAAGACAAGGATTATCTCTTCAGGAACAGCTCTGAGATAGGAAAGCACAGTATGGGAATGTATAAGACTACAGCAGAACCTTTGTCTACACGTGGGGTGTATGACGAGCAAGGGAATAGATGGGTTAATGTTGAATATTATGAATAGGCTTGCTAAATCCCAACCCCCATGGTGTCTGCTGCATAAGAAGGTACAAAAAATATATTTCAGCAGGTGCAGAGCTGTTAGTCATATTTGGTCACTAGATGAGATAAAGAAAGGATTAGAAAGAGGAAGGGCCATGATAGCGATAATGAGACAGAAACTTTCTCTTCATAAGATGAAACCACTTGTCTGAGGCTTACATTCCTAAGGACAAGATTTTCTCTTCTAAGGATGCTTTATGTCTAACACCTGTCCCTGATAATATGCTTTTCTTATAAATTGCTGATGTGACTAAAACGGGATTTCATACTGTGCCAACTAATGATACGTGACCTTATTATTTGTTCTTTGTTTGAATACTATATAAAACATAAATTCAGTAAAATCACAGCAGATTCCAAGCACTCTCTTGTGTGTTGTGTCCGTCTGTCATTTGCCGAACTTGTGCCTTCCTGTGTACAAAGCCCCTGCTCCTCCCATGGTCTGAGTGGCTCCCCTGAGCTAGTCTGTGGCAGGCATAAAAGGACTTGGGATCTGATCTGAATAAAATGCTAGAACAGGGAGAGTGATGTGCTCTTAGATTCTAGACCTGATACCAGATGCTCTTGTTCAGAAGGGTACTGCCATGAGTACCATGCAGAGAAGACTAGTCAGGGAGAATAAAATATCTGGCGACTTATCTGAATTTAGAAACAGAGCCAAACATTCCACAAAACCACTGACACCTGGGTACATTAGGACAGTGTGATACCTACCTGGTCATAGGTTCCTGTCTGATGATTCACTGATGTCTACACCCTGGTACTGCACTTACACACAGAGCAGACTCTTAATCTGTGTGCCTGTTGAAATGAATAAAGCATTATCCTTAGAGATGATAGAATACAATTGTTCATACTGAAAATATCATTTTAAAAGTCAATCTTCTACATTCCCCTGGGGGAACTTTCTTTACATCCTTTATCACAGGTTTAGCTGGAAAGGAAGGAACATTTCATGGGGAGGTGTTTCCAATATCCAGCTTTGGCCACAGAATCCGCACTAAACTTACACATCATAGGTTTGATTTCTACAAAAGGAATGCACAGATGTGTGCTGCCAGATCACTTTTCAATAGTTCATAAACATCTTTGAAGACAGTCACAGCAGAAATTATTTTGTTTCCAATATTTAGAAACTATCATTTAGGCATTAGATAATAGGAAACAGCTGTTTTCAGGAGGCCAGATACCTGGAACTTAAAGTGTAAGATCCAAGGTCAGAGCTATTGGTGATCAGATGATTTCAATATTGGGTGTGGACTTTACTTAATACAGAGTCACAGAAAGAATTTTTCTATTGATTATATTGTAACTTTAAAATCTTGGAGTGAGTGCAGATATAATGTGAGTGTAAAAACCATAGAGCTACTTAAAACTGTCATGAAGAGTTCTGTTATATATGACTGCTACAAATTCAGGATGCTAATTAATTTTGCCAAAGTTATAGGTATATAAACACAACACAGACACACACCAAGAAGTCTGCAGAGCACAAGAAAAAACAGGGAATTGAACATCAGAGTCTCCGCTTAGTCTTAATACTTCCCCCCCGGACACCCAAGAACACGAACCTCAGTGAACTGTCTGAATTCCGTACATTTTAGGTCCTCCAAAGGTGTCCATCTCTTTCCTCCATTCCACATCTAACTTTTCAGAAAACTCAATACCACAGAAATTCAGTCTCTTATATTTATGGTCATAACTTCTAAAAATAGCACATTGTAGAATTCAAACATGTATAAATCAATTCTCTTTGTATTTTAGACTAACATGAAAATCATAGCTCTAGAATCTTGCCTAGATATTCTAACCTAAACCAACTATGCTCATAATGTCTTATGGAATCAGCTTATACATGTATTTTAAGTTAGTGCTAGTATTAGTAAGAAAAGGTACCTTTACAATTACAGCCATTCCCTGCAGAACATCTCTGTGGGTCTTGAGAAGTCTTCAGCTCCCCTCTTTGTTCACATTCCCTACCAGTTATACCACAAGATTATCTCCCTTTGCAGTAGTCCCAACTGAAGGCTGAAAATCCGCTTCTTACACAAGAGCCCCTTCTTCCACCAAAATACCAGGAAAGAAATTTTCAGGAATTATATACTAGTCACATATTCACAATGAAACCACGAGCAGATCATTAAACCCTTCTGAAATATGTACAGGTAAAACAGCATTTCTTGATAACTATTTTTAAATAAAATACAGATTTTAGATGTATTTCAAATAGATTATATTGCTGAAAAACAGAATGGCAAATGCTGTATTTTATATGCACATCCTTGAATCACCAAGCCTTAGATGTTCTTCTTTTTCCTCTAATTGATCCCTCATGTCTAAATCTACAGAGACAGAGCCTTGGCCATTCCTCCTGACTTGGATGCTGTGAGGTAGCTCAGTTCTGAAATTATAGAAATAACTACATGACAATTGCCACTCCTACAATCACAAGATGCTTGAATTAAGGAGAACATGATTTCAGAATGTGACTGGAGAGATGGAAAGTTAGAGATGTAAAGAATTTTATATACATATAATAGCCCCTCTTTATTAAGTGTAGGGTCCCAAAGGGATCCAAACTGATATACTGAAAGATGGATCTAGACAGAAATTCTACTTTAGTCCAGGGCTGATGCAGAGATCTTGTAGTAAAGTGGATATTAAGACACAGGGTCATCCAGGCTGACAGATCCACCACTGATTAAAAAACAAGTTGATCAAACTTCAAAACAAATGAAAGATTGTGACCTAATCTTTAAATTTTCTACTATTTGAGGGATGTTCCAGGAGCTAACAGGGGGAACATATGCTATTTGCATGCAGAGTGTCTGCAGAAGCAGGAATGAGGTGACGTAGTCTTCCTATCCTACTCAACCCATAGTAGGCTGATGAATGAACATTTAGATTATTAAGTTATTATCTGTGCCCCGAGACTCATTATAGAAATAAATGAGTGTGTTATTTTTCAAACTTTCTTTTTATTTATACCTTGTGTCTCTCACATCATGCATCTCAATCCTATTCATTTCCTGTCCCTTTGTTTCCACCCTCTGCCCTTGCATCCTCCTACCCCCAATAAAATAAAATTTAAGAAAAAACAAGAGAAAAGTCTCATCATGGAAGCTGTAGTGAGACACAGTGAGTCATTCAGTAAACCTTTTCATCCATATATCTTTACATGAAAGTCTTCATTGCAAAGAGTCATTGTTCTGGTTTAAGGCCTCTGGCTTCTGATACACTGTTGATCCTGGGTCTTCCCTGGAACTCCTTTTGGCTATTGTGTTGTTGCCCTGTATCATACTTCACTTTAGATCTGCAGGACCAGTCCCTTCACATGCTCCAGCGGATCACAAAAGGGGTGGATTTGTGGTAGGCCAACTCATAACCTTGGTTCTTAACCTGGGTAGTTGCAGGGTTAGTCAGCCCACCAGCCCTCCCCCAGCATTGACCACCAGGGTGAGTTCTCCAGCAATGCCCTGGCTACTTTACCCCTTGTAGAGATGAACTGGAAACAAGGCCAATTCTCCTGCTTTCACCCATCAGAGTCAGCTCTACCACACCTACACCTTCAGAGCCAGCTCTACCATGTTGCCCAGGTGGGGGTCAGGGCCTGTTTTCCTCAGTACTATAGCTGGTAAGAAAGAGGTTCAAGTCCCTTGTCTGTCACAGGCAGCAAGGGGCAAATGGTAAGGGGGCATCTTTCCCTCACCAAGCAACCACGTGACAGTTAAGTGGTGGGGACAACCATCGCATGCTCAAAACTTTGGGACTGGCTCACTCACACCTCCGCCAACAGGGTTGGCTCTCTTATGCTGCAGAGCCTGCTCTGCTAAGGACTTTGGCTGGTAAAGGGGAGGGTTCAGCTCCCTTGTCAGTTGCAAGTGGTAAGGGCAAGAGGGGAGGGTATCCCTGCATCAAACTACAGGCATGGGAGGTGGGACCAGCTATCCCACTTTTCTGCCCTCAGGACTAGCTCAGCTCCACCCTGTCTACAGGATCAACTCTATTGTGCTGACCATGCAAGGCGCAGGGCCCTTTCTCCCAAGTTCTGCAGTTGGTAAAGGGTTGGGTCAAGTCCCCAACATGCTGCAGGTGCCAAGGTGTGAAGAGAGGAGGGCCTCTTTCCCTCACCCATACCACCACATGACAGATGAGAGGGAGAGACTCTACCTCCTCTCCCATCCTCACCCCCCCTCCCAGGGACAGCTGGCTCACGCTCCTACAAACAAGGTCAGCTCTGTTGTGCTGCCCAGGTGAGGTGTAGAACCCTCTCACCTGAGTGCTTCAGTCAGTGAGCAGCAGGAGCAGTTCTCTCTAATACTGCAAGGTAGTGAGGGGCAGGCTCAAATTTGTATGTCCCTATCCTCTCAGCCTTTGGTGATATCAAAATCCGTGAACATTAGGATAGAAAGTGGCTGCATCAGGGCCATGAACACAGACATCAGCCCCTAGTAGCAGACCAGGCCCAGATATTACTATGGCCCTGTATGAGATTCAAGCCACCCACCTCATCCCACTCATCACCACATTCACCTCTTCAGATACGCCTTTGTTTACAGGAAATGAACCACTCTGCCTCTCTTCTCTCTCTGTCTCTGTCTCTATCTCTCTGTCTCTTTCTATCTCTCTCTGTGTGTCTCTCTCTCTTTCTCCAGTACCATATGTAATACACACTCATCATAAGAATGCCTGTCTGCCAGGTGCCACAAGACACCAGACTGGCTCATGCTTTCCCCTTGGAGCCCAGGACAGACTGCCCTGGGCCTGTGTGTGGATCTCTTTTCCCACTCAGTACTTCATGGCTCTGGGCAGGACCATGCTTCCTCCTCAGAATTTGTTATTTAATGACTTTGTACTTGATAAATATTATTCATGGGAGTGATGGGGTATAAATTTTTACCAGTTACTTCTAATCTTTTGATGTTACTAGTGGGAAATTCATAAATGCAAATGAATGTTTATTATTATCTTTTATGGATAACTTCTATACCTCCCCTTTATGCAGAGTGGTACCGATTGTGTTGCCTAGAAAGTCCACACAGACCAATCAACTCTCAGTTTCTTACCATGCATATATGGTCTGTATGTAACACTGAGATATTCCTGGAGAAAAGGTCAAACTTGGATGATAGACCTTACTTCCAGTTTGTAGTCTATAGTAGTTCTTGTCATGTCAGTGTTTCTGTAGTCTAGAAAGGAATTTCTATAAATTCTGGCAACTTTTATCTCATCTACACATCAAGGTACTTTCTTATTCCTTTCTTCACCCACAAAGGAGTAAATATGGTACGAAATCATGGCCAGAGAGAATTCTTGTTCTGCTAAACTAGGTATCAGTCTGCCTTATTGTAGTAGTGGGGGCGGCGGGGCTCCTTCCCGCCACCCGGCTAGCTTTACCCAAAATAATTACACGGAAACTGTATTCTTTTAAACACTACTTGGCCCATTAGTTTTAAACTCTTATTGGCTAGCTCTTACATATTGATCTAACCCATTTCTAATATTCTGTGTAGCACCACGAGCTGGCTTACCAGGAAAGATCTTAACCTGCGTCTGTCTGGAGTGGGAGAATCATGGTGACTGCTTGTCTCAGCTTCTTTCTCCCAGCATTCTGTTCTGTCTACTCCACCTACCTAATTTTCTGTCCTATCAAAGGGCCAAGGCAGTTTCTTTATTTAACCAATGAAATCAACACAAAACAGAAGACTCCCACATCACCTTATTTTGCACTGTTCAGCACTGTGTGTGCTAATTTTGGGAGTGGAAGCTTCACCTCAGCACTTGGCATTCATATATCTAATGAGTCTGAAATGTTTGGATGGAAGCCACAGCCCAGTTCTTGGCATCCATATATCTGAAGAGTCTGGAATGTTTTGTGGAAGACACAGCCCAGTTCCTGGCATCCATAAATCCAAAAAGTCTAGAATGTTTGGGTGGATCCACTCCAAGCCCTCTCCCCTGGGAATTATCTCAGTCCAGACTCCACCCCTGAGAAAGCCCACCAAATGCTGACCCCTCACCAAAAATGCTCAAGACTACTCCCACAGGGAAGTTAAACTGCCCCACCCCCAGAGAACAAACACATGGTTTTCTGGTCTTCCTTTCTTGGCTCCTCTCTGAGGAGCTGGAAGGCCATCTGGGAGCATTGGTATCCATTAAACTTGGGCTGTTTCTAATTCAGTTTGATTTGGTCTGGTTCAGATTATTGCATTGGTAGAGAGACTTATCAGGGTACAGAAACTTTTCATCTGGAGGTCCCATCAAGGGGCTGTTTTTCTCACTGGCCCAGGGACTTGGGAAGAGACAGCAAAAGTAGATCAGAAGCTAAAACCTGACCAAATAGATGTGAGCTTCTCCCCATCTACTGGCTTTCTCAACTTATCCCATCCCAGTTTGTACCCAAGCACTCCTTTCCATTTCTGTGGTCTTTAGATCCACCACCACAGCATACTTCAGGAAGGAGAGGATCTGAGAGCCAATTCCAGTGCTGAGGGGACCTAAGAGAAGGCAGAACAAGAAAAAAAACAAGTACACAGTTAGCCACAGGAGAGATCAGACCAAGCCATCGAGACTATCCTGGCCACATTTAAAGGAAGAGATGGGCAGGAGCCAATGCAAGAATTCTTCCAAAAGCTGAAAAGCAACATGATAACACCAGAATCCAGGGATCATGCAACAGGAAGACTTGAACACCATAATCCAGAAGAAGTAGAAGAAATTGACTTTAAACATAACATTATGAAAGTGATAGAGACCATTAAACAGGATGTGAAAAACTCCTTGAAAGAAATGAATGAGAAGATTAACAAAAAGTTAGAAGAAATGAATAAAACCCTCAAAGATACCCAAAGAAAACCAAGAAAAGCAATCAAACAGGTAAAGGAAACAGTTCAAGAATTGAAAACTGAAATGGAGGCAATGAAGAAAACACAAACTGAGGGTTGGCTGGATATGAACAATATGGCTAAATGAACAGGAACTACAGAGACAAGTATAACCAACGGAATACAAGAGATAGAAGAAAGAATCTCAGACACTGAAGATACTATCGAGGAAATAAACACACTAATCAAAGAAAAGAGCAAATCCAACAAATTCTTAACACAAAACATCCAGGAAATCTGGGACACCATGAAAAGACCAAACTTAAGAATAATAGGGGTAGAAGAAGGAGAAGAATTACAGCTCAAAGGCCCAGAAAATATATTCAACAAAATTATAGAAGAAAACTTTCCCAAACTAAAGAAGGATATCCCTATGAAAATACAAGAAGCATATGGAACACCAAATAGACTGGATCCAAAAAAAAATCCCCTTGCCATATAATAGTCAAAACATAAAACATACAGAATAAAGAAAAAATATTAAGTGCTGCAAAGGAAAAAGGTCAAGTAACATATAAAGGTAAAAATATCAGAATTACGCCTGTCTTCTCTATGGAAACCACGAAAGCCAGAAGGTCTTGGATAGATGTGCTGCAGAAACTAAGAGACCATGGATACAAGCCCAGACTACTATACCCAGCAAAGCTTTCTTTCACGATCGATGGAGAAAACAAGATTTTCCAGGATAAAGCCAAATTTAAACAATACATAGAAACACAGCCAGCCTTACAGAAAGTACTAGAAGTAAAACCACAAACTAAGAAAACCAACAACACCCATAATAAAACAGACCCTCAACCAGCACAACTCAAAGAAGGGAAACACAGAAACTCTAACCCCAAAAATAAATAACCAGAGTTAACAACCACTGGTCATTAATATCACTTAATATCAATGAACTCAATTCACCAATAAAAAGGCACAGGTTAAGAGAATTGATACTAAAACAGGATCCAACATTCTGCTGTTTACAAGAAACACACCTCAACCACAAAGACAGATATCATCTTAGAGTAAAGGGTAGGGAAAAGGTTTTTCATTCAAACGGGTCTAAGAAACAAGCAGGTGTGGCAATACTAATATCTAACAAAATTGACTTCAAACTAAAATCAATCAGAAGAGATGGAGATGAACACATTATACTCATAACAGGAACAATTCATCAGGATGAAGTCTCAATCCTGAATAGCTATGCCCCTAATATAAAAGCACCCACGTACATAAAAGAAACATTTTTTGAACTCAAAGCACACATCAAACCCCATACACTAATAGTGGGAGATTTCAACACTCCTCTCTCACCAATGGACAAGTCAACCAGACAAAAACCTAACAGAGAATTAAGAGAACTAATGGAGGTAATGAACCAAATGAACTTAACAGACATCTATAGAACATTCCACCCAAATAGGAAAGAATATACTTTCTTCTCTGCAGCTCATGGAACCTTCTCGAAAATTGACCACATACTCGGTAACAAAGCAAACATCCACAGATACAAAATAATTTTAGTAACCACCTGGGTCTTACCAGATTACCATGGAATAAAGTTAGAATTTAACAACAATTCTACCTCCAGAAAGCCTACAAACTCATGGAAACTGAACAGTCAACTACTGAACCACCCCTGGGTCAAGGAAGAAATAAAGAAAGAAATTAAAGTCTTCCTTGAATTCAATGAAAATAAAGACAGAACATACCCAAACCTATGGGACAATATGAAAGCAGTGCTAAGAGGAAAGTTCATAGCTCTAAGTGCCCACATTAAAAAATCGGAGAAAGCTCACATTAGAGACTTAACAGCCCACCTGAAAGCTCTAGAAAAAAGAAGCAGACTCACCCAGGAGGAGTAGAAGACTAAAAATAATCAAGCTGAGTGCTGAAATCAACAAAATAGAAACACAGAAAGCAATCCAAAGAATCAGTGAAACAAAGAGCTAGTTCTTTAAGAGAATCAACAAGCTTGACAAGCCCCCATCCAAACTAATCAAAAAACAGAGAAAGAACACACAAATTAACAAGATCAGTAGTGAAAAGGGGGACATAACCACAGACATAGAGGAAATTCAGAGAATCATTAGGTCTTACTACAAAGGCCTATATGCCACAAAGATGGAAAATGTAAAAGAAATGGACTTGTTTTTAGATAAATACAGTATACCAAAATTAAATCAAGACCAGGTGAACAATTTAAATAGACCTATAAGTCATGAGGAAATAGAAGCTGTCATAAAAAAAAAACCTCCCAACCAAAAAAAAAGCCCATGACCAGAAGGTTTTAATGCAGAATTTTACCAGAAATTCCAAGAAGAGCTGATCAACCTTTACTCCTTAAGGTCTTTCACATAATAGAAAGAGAAGAGTCGTTGACAACTCTTTTTATGAAGCTACGGTTACCCTGACAGCAAAATCACACAAAGACTCAACCAAGAAAGAGAATTACAGACCAAACTCACTTATGAACATCGATGCAAAAATTCTCAATAAAATACTGGCAAACCGAATCCAAGAACACATCAAAAGAAATCATCCATTATGATCATGTAGACTTCTTCCAACATACAAAAATCTATCAATGTAATCCATCATATAAATAAATAGAAAGAAGCATTTCGAAATACCTCCTACAATGCTAGTATTACTTTACTGCCAAAAGGAGGTAAAGATATAACAACAGCTGGGGACAACAACAGACCAATAGCTTGCATGTACTGGATTTTTGTGACCCTAGTCTATATGGATGCACAGCTTCCTAGGCCTGGATATAAGGGGGGAGGGCCTTGGACTTCCCACAGGGCAGGGTTCCCTGCCCTCTCTTAAGGAGGGAGGGAGAGGGAGGAAGGTAAGTGGGAGAGCAGGAGGGGAATGGGAGAATGGGAGAAAGTGTACATTTTTGAATGAAAAATAAATAAATTAAAAAATAATAATAACAAATATTTTTAATTGATTTAAGATGACTTGGGTATGGGACTACCATGCACAGCCTGTTCTGGGCCAAGGTATATTTACTCTATAATTACTCTATGACTTTCATCATGAACATGTGAAATTTTGTCAAAGGCTCTTTATGCATGTATTGAAATGATCATTTGATATCTTTTATGTCTAACTATGTGATTTATTACATTCATTGATTTGGGATGTTGATACATTCCCATGTTTTCCAAAATAAGTAAAGAGCCTTGGCATGATGTAAAAAAAAAACAATACCAATATCACCCAAATTAACAGAGTTATTACTGAATTTGGAAGCATCACAAGATATACCATGGCAATCCAATATGTTATAAGAAAATAATTGGAAAATCTGTAGCCTCTTAGGTTGAAAATATATAAAAGAAATAGAGAAATAGATAAATTTCTAGGTGCATACAATGTACCAAAGAATCCACAAAATTTTACAATATTAAAAATCCACCAAAGTTTAAACACACCCATAAAAATGAGGAAATTAAAATAGTAATAAAATCCTCCCAACCAAAAACAAGTTCAGTGCCAGAAAGAAGCACAGAAAAAATCTACTGGAATTCCATTGAACATCTCTAGTCAAATACTTCAAAATTTATTAAAAAAAATAGAAAGAAGCATTTCAAAATACCTCCTACAATGCTAGTATTACTTTACTGCCAAAAGAAGGTAAAGATATAACAACAGCTGGGGAAAACAACAGACCAATAGCTTGCTAAATGTATTTTTTAAAATATTCAATAAAATACCTGTAAAACTGTAAATGACTATATATCAAAAAGTTTATCCACTATAAACAAAAAAGTTTTAATTAAGTAAAATGTATATAAATAACATATACTTTGACTGTCATTTCATTTCAATGTTTTATGGAAACTAAAAAATTTCTAAACCAATTAAGATCCTCTAGAATAGTCTTACACAAAGACATTAGAAAAAGATGTCCAGAATATGTACTCTATATGATAAATTATTCATACAAAATTAAGTTTACTTATTTATGAGGTACAATGTCACTTTTCATACATGGTGAACACTGTACATGGATGGAAACAAAATAATTAGTCAATTTATATTTAAAACTTTTTACTTCCTTTGCATGAATACATTCAATATCCTCTCTTTTGATATTATGAGGCATTAAGTTTAACTATATTTATTCACCTACAGAGCATACCAGAGCATATTCTGGCCAATGGGAAAAGTACTTCAGTAAGTGGGGGGGGGATGTCTTTCAAACGCTTAAACTTTATTCTATTCCAATTTAGACTAATAGGGGGAGTTGACAAATTCCATAATTTTTTCTTTACGTTGGTGGGAAAACATGCTCTTCCTAAAGGACAGTGTTAATTCACATCTCAATAAACTGTGGATACTAGTTCCCCATACTTCTACTCACAACAGCATTTGACCACCATTGTCTTTTTATAATGACCATTCTACCTGGGATGAGGTAGTACTTTGTACTGGTAAAATTGGATCTTCTTAAAACATTTCAAGACCTTGAGATGGCTCTTTGAGATTGTTCTATTTTCCTACATAACAGACACTGTCCACATGTAAATATTAGTCACTTGAATGAGAAAAGTAGAAACTGCAATGTGTTGTAAATACTCAATACACACAGGCTTTTAATATTGAAAACAATGAAGGCAAAGAACTGAGCAAAGCAATAATGTAGGTTAACTTTGTAGAAACAATTCATCAATATCAGCACAAATCATATCCATATTACATTACACTCAAGTATATTTCAAGTTGTGTTAGTATACTATTCCTTTGTCTAATATCTGTCATTAAAATAATTGATTGTAATGTTGTGACTTAAATATGTTAATGAATCACCAGAAAGGTATATAGAACGTGTGTCATACATTACATTTCCAGTATACAGCACTGTTCCAACATTGTCCAGGAGAAGGGAAAGAAGAACAGTTAGGAAAAGATCAAGTTTTCATGAAAGACAATGTCCCAAAGACTCTTGTCATGGCTCCAAGGACTTCACTATTCCTCAGGCTATAGATGATGGGGTTCAGCATGGGGGTGAGCATAGTGTAGAAGACAGCCAGACTCTTATCTTCTGTGGGTGTACGGAGACTCCTAGGTCGAAGATAAGTGTAGGCAAATGGTACATAATAAAATGTTACCACAGTTAAGTGAGTTGAACACGTGGTGAAGGCCTTTTTTCTTCCCTCTTTTGAGTGCATATGGAAGACAGCAAAAAGGACCCGGCCATAGGAAGCTGTGATGCCAAGAAAAGGAAGTGGAAGAAACAGGATTGTGCTCACAAACACCATGTACTCATAAACCCAAGTGTCCATACAGGCCAGGGGAAGCATGGCTGGGACATCACAGAAGAAATGGTTAATGGACCTGGAATGGCAGTAAGGAATGTGAAAGGCATAGATCGTATGTGCTAAAGAGTTAATGGAGCCAAGTGTCCAGGACCCTATGATCATCTTCAGGCACATCATTTTGCTCATGCGAATGGGATAATGAAGAGGGTGGCAGATGGCAACAAAACGGTCATAGGCCATAGATGCCAGGAGCAAGCCCTCGGAACCTGCCATGGTCATAAAGAAAAAAGCTTGAGCTCCACAGCCCAGGAAGGTGATGCTTTTCTGGCCAGAGAGGAAGTTGAATGCCATCTTGGGAACAATGGCAGAGACATCCATAAGGTCCATGAGAGAGAGCTGACTGAGGAGAATGTACATGGGTGTGTGGAGCCTGGGATCCACACGAATGAGGTGGATCATAGTTGAGTTGCCAAGTAAGGCCACAAGGAATATGGAGATGATGAGCAGCAAAAGCAGTAGGCCAATTTGGTCTTGGGGAAACAACCCCAACAAAAAGAAATCACTTGAGCTCTGATTCCATTTCTCCATTAAAATATGTTGCTTTATCTTTCTTGAAACGGGACCTAAATGTAAAATATACTTATCAGATGAAATAGAAAAAGAGGATAAAGAGGAACTGGCTTGTAATGAATGGTTGCACTGAATTGTTCTTCCTGGAGTACCGTCCTTCTGTTGATCTTATTTTGAAATATGAACTGAATGTTCCTTCTTTCTTGCCTCTGGCCAAGTTCTCAATTCAGAGATACCTGTATGGTCAATTTAAAATCTTGGGCTTCCCACAGGTCAGGGAACCCTGATTGCTCTTCGAGCAGATGAGGGAGGGTGACTTGATCGGGGGATGGGGAGGGAAATGGGAGGCAGTTGCGGGGAGGAGGCAGAAATCCTTAATAAATAAATTAATTAAAAAAAATAATATCACACTGTTATAGAAGCGCTAAATGATGTGGGATATCCTTCTGTATATGTGCTGCTTTTATTGGCTGATGAATAAAGCTGTTTTGGCCAATGGCTTAGCAGAGTAAATCCAGGCGAGAAATCTGAACAAGGTATATAGGAAGAGTAGGCAGAGTCAAGGAGATTCCATGTAACTGCCAAAGGAGAAAGATGCCAGTACATTACTGGTAAACCACAGCCTCGTGGTGATACATAGATTAATAGAAATAGATTAACTTAAGATGTAAAAACTAGCTAAGAATATGCCTGAGTCATTGGCCAAACAGTTTTGTAATTAAAAAATAAATAAATAAATAAATAAAATCAAGGGCGGCAACATGAATAAGATAGCGCATACATTTTCTCATAGATAATTCCATGCAAAGCCATTACATGAGGTCATCAACCCACCTGATAAAACTAAGAAAGCCTCTATCTTCTGCAGCACTTGCTTCCTGGCCCCCTTCCCATAACTCGCCATATTGTAGACAGATCCCAGGGATCTGCTCCTTGGTGCTCTGCCTCATAAATTCTCTAATAAATCATTGTTTTCTAAAAATAATTACCAATTCACTGTTCTAAAACTAAAAGATTTTGTATATGCTTAGATTCACACTAATCATAAGATACTATTTGTTTATACTCGCTCCGTAAGTGGAGCTTTGGTTTGTGTAGATTTTACAAATCTCAACTCATACACAGTTACAACTGAAACATTTATACAACAAAACACAATAAATATCACACATTGCATAATATGTATTTTTTATAATTTACAATTTTGAATAACATACAAATATTTCCAAATAGTATAAATGTTGCTTATATACATTGTCTTCTCCTCTTACTCTGAAATTCTTAAAAACTTGTTCATTGGGGAAGAAAATGCATGAGTAGTAAATTCTTGACTTTCTACTCACAAATATTTTAAAAATTGTTACATTTTTATTCATTTACTTATGTGTATTTGGGGAGTATATACATGCCATGGTATTTGCATGGAAGATAGAATGTCATTGGAAGGGTATGTTTCCTTCTTCCATCTTGAATATCAAACTCAGATAATCAGATTGGAGGCAAGCATCTTTACATGCTGAGCCTTCTCAGTAGCCCAAATAACAAAGTAATGGCTTGGTTTTTTTTATTGTTTATGTCATATATATTTTACTTACACACTTTGGATTTATTTAACTAAGGAAAATAAAACAGAAGTTTTAGCCATATTTAGAATAAATAATTAAAACAAAAATTAAATTAATAATTGGTGCATATACATATGTCTATAGTTATATATTTCTGAATATATAAACACAACATCTTCAGTCTACATAATGATTCAGGTATGTATATGTTTACAAAAAAAATGATCATTTTTGCATGAAGCAACAAATTGAATTTACAAGAGAGCAAGAAAAGTACATGGTAAAGCCTGGCTAGAGGAAATGAAAAAAAAATGAATCTGATATATCATGATCAGAAATATAAAAATGTTATCTACGAAGGATAAAATGAATGAATGTTCCTGCAGGGGAAATGTTGCCTACTTTTCTATGGCCAATCCTCAGTGTAGGAATTGTTTCAATAACGGTGTCTCCTACTGCTATTATGTGTCCCCTGATTCTTCTTCACGCATTAGCAACCATCCAAAATCCATATCTCTCTCATACATGTTATCTTTCTTCTCTTACCTGTCCTCAGAATAAAAGTTTGTGCTTTACATATGTGTGCCCTTCTATCTAGGAGATATACTGACAACACAACCTGACAAGGTTATTGGCCTCAATGTTAAAGTTGGGTTACTGATAATGTTCAGCAATAAAGAAAAGTAAACGGTACTTTATGAAAACTACTCACATGTGGTAATAGGTCACTTGGCATTCTCTATGTCCATGATGAACAAAAAAGCAATGTAAAACAGAGCATGTCACAGAAAAAATAGAAAAGCAGTTCTATACTTAACTGAAAAAGCAATACTGATAATGAGGAATGCATGTGCAAGAACATGCCAGATGCCACCACTTTCTTAGAACCACAGAACTACTTAGCATAGATTAAATATGACAGCAGAAGAATCCCGTGTCTCCTTATTCCTTTTCAAGCATAATTGCCTATAAACTGATTGATAAGCAGGAAGTATAAATAAAAAAGTCACCAACTTTATTGTATACCTTCAAAGCACCATCAATGTTCCCAGATGTGTGCATGCTCTGTTCATTAAGCCATGCAATGTCATGTAATCTATAGCACGAATAAAGAAGGCGATGCCAGTGACCTGTTGTTACATGGTAAGTCCTCCTAAAAGAAAAACATAGTACACAAAGGAAAAGAAACAGATGGACTAGAGCCTGCCCCCAAGCCACTATGTGTAGGCATCATGTGGGAATGTATCTGTAAAGCCCACTTCTCTAATTGATGAACAAGGGAAAAGCCTGGGAGGGAAAGTCAGTGAGGGCAGAAACAATGAGAATATTGGTTGTGAAGGGAAGGTGCAAGGGCAATTGTATTGGGGCGGGGGAAGGACTTGGATTCTGATCTGAATAAGATAGTAGACCAGGGAGAGTGATGTGCCCTTAGGTACATTCATCAAACATATCTAAAATGTTCTTATTCAGAAAGGAGCTGTGATGCCAACCATACAGAGAATATTAATTAGATGGAAGAAGAACATCTGGTTAGTGATCTGGATATGAGAAAAAGAGCCACAGGTCCCAAAAAACGACTCACACATGGACTCATTACAGCAGTGGGATGCCTACCTGAACATAGGCTCCTGACTGATGATTCACTGATGTTTACTCCCTGGAACAGCACTTAGTTAGAGCATGCTCTCATCCTGTGTGCCTGTTAAAATGAAAAGAACATCACTCTTAGAAAGGATAGATTACAATTGCTCATACAGACAAAGCTGAAAACAGTTAATAGTTAAAAATCAGTCTTCTGCATTATAATTTGTAAATAAAGAGGAACCTCATACAGGTACTTTCTTTTACAGCCTTGAACAAAGATTTAACTGCAGAGGAAAGAACATTCCACAGGTCCTTTCAGGAGGCATTTCAAATAGCCATCTTTGAGCATGGAGTCTGCACTAAACTTATATTTCACACATTTGTTTTCAATAAAAGAAATATACATGTGTATGCTCTTAGATCATTTCTCACTGGTTCATAAACATGCTTTGGAAAAGAATTACAGCAGAAATTATTTTGTTCCCAAAGTTTATAAACTGTCATTTTGGAAGGTAATTTTAGGAAACAGCTATTTTCAGGATGCCAGATACCTGGAACTCTAGGTTTAATATCTGAAACATTAAATCAGAGCAAAGATCTCTACATTGAAGACCAAAAAATTTCAGTATTTTGTGTGGGCTTTATTTATTACAGAGTTGTAAAAAGAATTGTATTTTGATTACTTTAACTTTAAATCTTCCAGTGGCTGCAAGGCAGATGTAATGTTAGTGTGTCTCTTGATCATTCCAAAAGACATGAAAAACAGAGTTCTTTAAAATTCTGGAGTGGAGAGTCCTATTATACAGGAGTGCTACAATTTCAAAATGATAGATTAATTTTGCCAAAGTCACAGGTATAAAAACATAACAAGGACACACAGTTAGCAAGACATCTACAAAGCACAAGACGAAACATGAAATCAAATATCAGAGTCTCTGCTTAGTCTTAAAAACTCCAGGGTACTCCCAAGAACATGAACCTTAATGAGCATATATTGTGACCTCCAGAAGGGTCCACTTCTTTCCTCCATTGCACATCTTAGCTTTTGAGAAACCACAAGACCAGAAAAATTTAGACTCTTACTTAGGTCGCAATCTTCAGAAGCAGCACATTGTAGATTTCAAACACGTTTATATCAATTCTCTCAGCATTTTAAACTAATGTGAAAACTGTACATTTAAAATCTCCCCTAGTTATCCCTACTTATTTTAACCTAAACCAACTATGCACAATAATGTCTTCTGGACTTAGTTTATCCAAGTATCTTACAACTGAGTTAGTATTTGTGAAAAAAAATGTATATTTACAATAAAGCAGTTCCCTTTGGACAGTCTCTGTGTGTCTTGAGAAGTCTTCACTTTCCCTGTTTGTTCACATCCACTACCAAGTTCCCCACATGATTATCTCACTGTGGAGCAGCCTCAACTGAAGGATGAAAATCTGCTTCTTATACAAGAGCCCCTTGTTCCACCAAACTACAAGGAAAGAAACTTCCAAGAATTATCTACTAGTCAAATATTCTCGATGAGAGGAAGAGAAAATCATTAATCCTCCTGAAATACGTACAAGCTCAGATAAAGCATCATTTTCCACTAGTTATTTTTTAAATGAAACACAGGAAACATTTTAGATTCATTTCTCACAGACTATATTAGCGAAAGACAGAATGATAATGCTATATTTTATATGCACATCCTTGGATCAGCAAGCCAGAGATGCTTCTCTTTTTTTTTCTTTTCTAATTGATCCCTTGTCTCTAAATCTACAGAGACAAAGCCTTGGCCATTTCTTCTGACTTGGTTTCTCTGAGGTAGCTCAGTTCTGAACTTAGAGGAGAAAATACATGACAAATGCCACTCCTGCAATCACAGGATGCCTAAAAATAAACTAAGGAATCATTATTCCAGAAATGGAATTCCCAAAAATGCACTGCAGTATTCCAGAATATGATTTGAAACCTGTAAGAGATGTTAGTCAATATGTATTAATGTCTCTCATTTTTAGAATATGGGCACCATGGGACTACACATATACTAAAATATTGATCTAGACAAAAATTCTACTTTAGTTCTAGGTTAATACAGAGGACTTGTGGCAAAGTGGAAATTCAGACGCAGGGTCATTTAGGCTGACAGATCCATCACTGATTAGAATAACAAGTAAATCAAGCTTCAAAGGAAAGAAAGATTTTGACCTAATCTTTAAATTTTTTACAGATTGAGAGGTGTTCCCAATATTAGCATGTAGGATGTATGCTGCATGCATGTGAAGTGTCTATGCAGAAGCAAGAATGAGAAGAGTTATAATCTTACTGTCCTACTCAATCCACAATAAGTACATTAATGAGCGTTTATGGTATTTAAGATATTTATCTGCACTCTAGGTGTCATTATAGAAATAGATGAGAATTTGTTAATGAATAAACATTATTCAAATAAATATTGAATGTTTTCTCAATAAATATTAGTCATGAGAGTGATAGGGTATAATTTTACCAGTTAGGTTCCCTTTCTAGTGTTACTAGTGCAGGAATAATGAATGCATATAGATACATATTATTGTCTTTAATGGACAACATTTTTGCTGAGTGGTACCCACTGCATTGCCAAGAAAATCTACATAGACCAACTTTGTTCACCCAGAAAGGAGTAAATTTGAATTTGAAAAAAAAATGGATGTGGAAGGAAGTCCCACCTATACCTCCTGGCTTCCCAGAACCGAAATAACCACACAGAAACTGTATTAATTAAAACATTGCTTGGCCCATTATCTCTAGCTTCTTATTGGCTGACTCTTATATTAATTTAACTCATTTCTATTAATTTGTATGTCACCACATGGCAGTGGCTTACCGGCAAAGATTCAGCATGTCTCACTCTGGCAGGGGATCCATGACTTCCCCTGACTCTGTCCTTCTTCCTTCCAGCATTCAGTTCTGTCTTCCCTGCCTACCTAAGTTCTGCCCTATCAACAGGCCAAGGCAGTTTCTTTATTCATTAATAGTAATTACAGCACACAGAGGGGACTCCCACATCACCTCCCCTTTTCTCTTTAAATTAAAAGGAAGGCTTTAACATAGTAAAATTCTAGCAAGAATTACAGTTACAATATTATCTACTTTAGCTTTTATCATAACTAAGGAAAACTATAACTATAAATTCTTCAACTCTATCAAAGACTCCAGAAGGATATAATATTAACTAAGTAAACAGGAAGTGCATTGTAAGGAACTTCCAAAATTCTAGAAGTGACAGAGACATCTCACTGCCTGGACAGTCACCCATAGTTCTTCTATACCATACGTTGGGGTATCCATCTTCAGCCCACAGGCCCATAGTGTCTAGCAGACTTTTCAATGAAGCAGGAAATTTCAAAGACAGCTCAGTCATTTTCTTCTGTATCCTGCAGAATATCTCGCAGACTCTTTCATGAAGCAGGAACCACAAAGGATCATCTCACCTCTAGGCAAGTTCAGCAGTCATTTCTCTGCAGGACCTGCATGTCCAGTCTAGCAGTGCAGGAAAGACGACTTTCTTGCTCAAATGGCTAGCAAACTCAAATAAAGAGCCTCTTTGATGCCCATCTTCCTCTTGAAGTAACTAGTACTGCCAGAAGCAGATATGTCTCACTGTCATGAAAAGTCTAAGTTCTTAAACATTTTAAATACCATATTCTAAAAGTTGTCTGAAAGATTTGAATACCTATTTAACAAAATATGTCTTTATGCATCTAGAAAATCTAACATGACTACAAGCTTGACTATTATAGATGAGTATCTATCAACATACTTCTTAATTACACATTACATTTTTAAATGAGCTACACAAACACAATTCCTTAATCAAGATCAGAAAAAAACATATATGTATAACAAAATTGACTTTAAATTTGTATCAATAAACCCAGATCTATACCAATGCAAATTATTCATCCCTATAGCATATCCCCTTTAAATTAAAAAAAAACATTTATAGACCATATTTGGGAATATAGGCATATTTTTGTCTATACTGCTTCCTGATAATTGGGGGCACTGTTAATCAGATCTTTTATAGTATATCCTGTGTGCTAGGTTGATCTCAGTCAGCAGTTGAGCAAAGTAATTTTGTGAGGGTTTTCACAGTGACCTTTCGGGGGGTGGGGGGTCTATCAAACCATATTGGTCTAGAAGCAATCCACATATTCTCATTTGTTATCTGAGGTTTTCTGTCCTGCCCAGTTCCCTGAATTGTTATGTCCCAAAGAAATCACACAGAGATCTGCATTAGTTATAAACTGATTGGCTCATTAGCTCAGGCTTCTTATTAACTCTTAAAACTTATATTAGCCGAGGGAGGACCTTGGACTTTCCACAGGGCAGGGAACCCTGACTGCTCTCTGGACTGGAGAGGGAGAGGGAGAGAAGTTGGGGGAGGGGGAGAAGGGTGGGAGGAGGGGAAGGAAAATGGGAGGCTGGGAGGAGGGGGAATCTCTTTTTTTCCTTTCCTCAATATAAAAAATAATCTTCAACAAATAAAAAAACTTATATTAGCCCATTATTCTTGTCTATGTTAGCCACATGGCTCAGTACCTTTTTTAGTGAAGCAGTCACATCTTGCTTCTTCTGTGACTGGGTCACATTGCAGAGGAATGGGCTTCCTTCTTTCCAGAATTCTCTTGTTCTCATTGACCTGTCTAGTTGTCCTGCCTATACTTCCTGTCTGGCTACTGACCAATCAGCATTTATTTAAAATATAATTGACAGACTACAGACTATTGTCCCACATCACTCATCTTTGTGAAAACAAAAGAAGAATCTCTTTTCCAAAACAACATATTCTTAGACTCAAATTTTGGTATCAATATACCTTTAAAATATATATGCTGGCTTAGCTTTAGCAGCCCATACAATGAAATGTCTCTCTGTATTTAGCTCCTTCACAGTCAAAAAATTTCAAAGAAGACACAACAACATACATAATCCAGACTCTCTGTGAATTTTCCATTTTTATGAGGCTTATTTTTCTTTACTCCTTTTAATCTATGATTATCTGTACTCTGTATCTGTAAAGACTCTACTTTTTTAAAGCATTAACTTTATTTTATGACTCTGGATACTCTTTTTTTCTCTCTTCAAAGTCTACATACATTTACCCAACATTGTGAACCATTTAGAGATATTTTATGTCTGAATCTGAACTATTGCAAATATGTAATTCTAGGAGCCCCTCTTAAAATGCTAACCACCTCTTAAAAACTTAAGTGGCGCCATTAGTAGGATTTACATGGCACTTCCTGCTTGCTCTGTGCAGTCTAAAACTTACGGTGTGGCATTTCTATGATATATACAATAATTCCCACTCACTCTGCACAGCCTATCATGGCAGAGCTGCTCACCATCTCTGAGAGACATGAACAGTGTCCCATCTCTAGGCACACAGCCAGTCCATGCCACCATGAAGCAAGTTTCAGCAGTCTGCTCACAAACTCCACTCAAAGTGTTCCTTCTTCCAAAAGAGCTGGAAGTTGCTCCAGCAGTGGCTCAGAAAGCTGGCATTTTAAAATGGCCAAGCTTTAATCCTGCTATGGCTGAATCAGGACAATCTCGCTTAAAGGAGCTGTGGCTTGCCACTAGAAAACAGCAAGAAGCTGGGGTAAACTTTATATTTTGTGTCTAGAATTTCTTTTCAAGCTTTCTCAGGTTTTTTGTGGATACAATCAACCATGTTGGAGGGCCAATTTGTAGGAGGACAGCCTGTCTATTTCTCCCAGCCACCCAGAACTCAAATAACCACATAGAAACTGTATTAATTAAAACACTGTTTGTCCCATTATTTCTAGCTACTTATTGGTTGACTTTTATATTAATTTAACCCATTTCTATTAATCTGCATATCACCATATGGCAGTGGCTTACCGGCAAAAATTCAGCACATCTATCTCTGTTGATGGATCCATGGTGTCCCCTGACTCTGCCCTTCTTCCTCCCAGGATTCAATTCTTGCTTCCCTGCCTACCTAAGTTCTGCCCTTAAATTCCATTTCAAAAGTTGGAAATTTAGCTTGCTAGAATCTTTTCCTGAGGTCACCACTCCCTTTATTTTATTTCTTAATCGATATATCTCCTTCAACACAAAATTTAGTTACATACTACTTCCTGGTGCTCTTTTTCTCCTCAAAATTTACATTTTCTAATTTACCCATCTCAGCTTGCTATCTTTTATTATAAATCTTCGTTAGAGCTACCATTAATAAACACACAACAAAGTCTATACTAGGCAATTTTGAGATTGTCTCGCCTACAGAATTAATTCAAAATTCTTCATTTTGAGCTTCATGCAGACTCTTCAGAAAAGGGCAAAAGGCGGCTGTTAGGAAAAATCCTATGACAAGCTGCTCAGCCAGCACAAAGAAATCTAACTAGATCAGATTAAACCAAATTAAAATGCCCATGTTTTATTAAATACAGCACACTCAGGTGGCCAAGCACATGGCAGGGAGACAGGAAAGAGGTGAGCACATGAAAACCCAGAACCCCATGTTCCTCCTCTTGGATTCCACTTAAATACCCTGTGGGAGGGGTTGACCCCTCCCAACAGGAGGGATAAGGACATGCCATACTGGGATTTGGAGTCCAGACCAATGCAACTCCCAGGCCAGGGGGCTGGGATAGATGTCAGGGGTTGGGGTTAAGCTCCCAACTTAACAGCAGCCACTTTCTTTGTAAAAATATAACAATAATGATCTTTAAGCAACATACTAAAATTCTTCTCCTCTGAAACCTCTTGAATGAACCCCTAACAGTTCATATTTTTCTAACTTTTATTTCTAAAAATAACTTATTTTACATACCAATCCCAGCTCCCTTTCATGCCCATCCTTCTCCTCGCCCAACCTTCTCCCCATCCCACCCCCTATTCACTCCTCAAAGAGGGTAAGGCCTCCCACAGGGAGTCAACAAAGTCTGTCACATCACTTGAGGCAAGACCAATGCCCTCGGCAACCCATCTATGCTGAGCAAGGTATCCCTCCATAGGAATGGGCTCCAAAGAGCCAGTTCACTCATAACAGATAAATACTGAATTCACTCAGTTTATGTTTTCTTTATTGCCTCTATTTCAGTTTTCAAGTCTTGACCATTTTCCTTTACTTGTTTGATTTGTTTTTATTTCTTGGTTTTCTTTGATTTCTTTGATTTATTGCAATTTGTTTCTTTATTTTCCTCCACTTCTTTAAGGAAATTTTTCATTTTCTGTTTAAAGGCTTCTATCATCTTCATAAAGTTATTTTTAAGGTTGTTTTCTTTTACTTCATCTGTGTTGAAATATTTAGATCTTCCTGATGTAGAACTTCTAGTTTCTGGCAGTGCCATATTGCTTTTTATTTTGTTAAATATGTTCTTATACTGCCATCTGCCTATCTCTTCCACCAATTGGTGCATGTAGGGCCTGTGGCTTAATTGGTTGCTCCTTCTCCAGGTACATGTGGTTTCATGCCTCTACTATAACTGATAAGGCTCTAAAGTTCCTTCCTTGCAGGCATGGACAAGACTCTAGTGCTTACAGATGCCATGGGTAATGGCTGAGAGTATGGGAACATTTCTCCTAGGTCTACGTGGCTTTGTTGAGTGCTGGTAGGGCGTGGGATGTGCCTCCATGGCTAGGGCCTAAAGAGTAGAGTCCTCTAGCCTAGAACCCAAACACTCACCTCTCCAATGCATCTGAATGTTCTTCTGTATTCGTAGGGCATCCTTCTTCAGCATATATATTCAAAATATCTGGTAGATTTTTCAGTTAAGCAGGAAGCTTGAAGATCTGTTCTGCCTTGTACTGACAAAGTTCTTCAGTTGCTTTCTTCAGTCTCCTGCAAAATATATGAAAGTTCCTTAATGAAGCAGGAACCCTGAAGAAGCATCTCATATTCTTTGGCCAAAATCAGAAGTCATTTTTCTATGGGTCCTGCATGTCTAATTTCACAGCATACAGTCAAGCAGTCCAGACAAGAGCAGTTTCCTGTCCAAATGACTCATAAACTCTATAAGGAGAGTCTTCAATGGCCATCTTCCTCTTGAAGTAAGTGGTGCTACCAGGCAGCAGACATGTGTCACTGTTAAGAAAAGTCTAAGTTCTTTGACATTTCACATCATTTTATTGTTGTGAAGAGGCCACCACAACCATGGCAACTCTTAAATGGAAAATATTTAATTGAGGGACTCACAGATTCAGAAGTTCAATCCATTATCATAATAACAGGGAGGATGGTGGTTGTAGGCAGATGTGGTGATGGAGGAATAACTGAAAGTCCTACACCTTTTAGGAAACAGGAAGTTGACTGAGACACTGGGAGGTAGGTATCCTGAGTATAGCAAACTTCAAAGCCCATCCCAACAGAGACACACTTCCTCTAACAAGGCCAATCCCTCTCCAAAAATGTGACACCTCCTAATAGTGTCACTACCTATGAGATTATTGGAGCAATTACAAACAACTAAATCAGCCAAGAGTTGTCTAATTGGAAATAAGCATTACTCAGTAAGAAAAAACTAGTGCCTGTGGCTGTAAACTTAACAAAATGTGCTAGAAAAAGCATAAGTCCTAGACAGAAACATACTACTTCCTCTTTTGTAATGAAACAAGTTTCTTTTTGAAGCATAGAGAAGCTACTTCAGAGATCTACAACAGGTCAAAATGCAGAGAATAAATGACTGTGAGGTATCCAGTACAAAAAGGGCCACCTACAATACGACTCTTATACCTAAGACTCAAAAAAATGTTGAATAGGGAAGAGAAATAGTGTAAGGGCTAGAGAACATGGATGATTGCTGTCAAGCAGCATCTTCTAGAAATGACAGGAATGAATGAAATCTCAAAAATGTGGTTGTCTAAACAAAATATCCATAATATCACAAATGACATGCCAATGTAGATGAAGACAATTCCATAAGATCTAATCCCAAGATTGCCAACCCGACACATTCAATGACTACTGAGGAAAGCAAAATCAATTTTCTTCAGGGACAGTTCCCCTGAGAGGTTATCAAAACCCAAACCCAAGTTGTGATCTCTAAACAAATGTTTATAATAACAACAGAAAATGGAGTCAATAGTGTATATATGCATTTGTAGATGATAGATAAGATATAGAGAAAATAAAAATAGGTATCAAAAGATAATAGACAGTAAAAGATATATAGGTAACAAGTGGTTATAGAAGAAGAGGTTTTGAATTCCAGAGAGATTGGGAATTGGAGTTGTTGGAATGAGTTTGAGTCTTATTGATATGCATTGCTCTGCCTTGATACGGGGGAAGAACTTGGCCCTGCCTCAACTTGATATGCCATGATTTGATGACTTCTATGGGAGGCCTTACCCTTTCTGAAGAGTAGATGGGGAGTAGAAAGGAAGTGGACAGGAGGAAAGAGAAGAAGAGGAGGGAAAGAAACTGTGGTTGGTATATAAAATAAATTTAAAAATTTAATTAAACAAAAAACACAGCATACACTTGAACAAAATTCTCAAAAAGTTTGTGTGTGTATGTGTGTGTGTGTGTGTTTTCCAGGTTGTATGAATACAAAGGATGTATATGCATTAGCCCAAAGGAACAGAAAGAGGTGCAGTTCTCCTGAAGCGGAAGTTTTAGGCAGTTGTGTGATATTTAACATGGATGTTGGGAACTCAACTGATATCTTCTTCAAGAACACAAAGTGTTCATAGTCAGTGAGGCATCTCTCTAGCCTGTCAAAAATAATTTTTTAACATTTTAAATAAAATATTATTGAATAATTTTCATTCATTGTTTCTTACACAAATTTCTCCCATGCTGCAATCAGTGCTTGCTACTCTCCTGTCCCCCTCCATAATCATCATTGTTGAATATAATGTTACATGTATATGCATATATAATAATACATGTATATGCATTATTATAGTCATAATAACATGTTAAAACCATTCCATTTCCAGGTGCATAATTTTAGAACTGACCACCTGTTATTAAATAATGAATTGGAGAGCTCCTCCATGTGAGAGAATTACTCTTCATGATCACTGCATCCCTTAGCTGCCTGCATTTCTTTGTCTGGGGGTGAAGCCCCATGGGTAATCTCCCTTTCGTGTTAGCATATCTCTTAGTAATGTCCCTGTCCATATCTCGATTCGGCAGCTATGTTGCTGAGGTCTCATAGCTGAAGCTTCTCTGTCACTTACAGGATACACAATTTCACACGTGGAAATCTGACTTATCTTCTATGATGTGCCCCAAGTTTTATGCACAGGAGTTCGCATGCAGGTGAATCCATTGGGGTTAGGCATACCACTGTCAGGTGATCTTTGTACTTGGACCATTGGTAGTTTTGTAAGGGTCTCTACTTACTGCATAGAAAAGCTCTCTTGGGAGGTATTGGGACCAATACTTAAATCTGGGTATCAAGACAAGTATTTACAATGCAGTTTAAAAAATGTACTGATTTATGAAGGTAGCTGTAGTTGCCTCTGCTCTAAGACCCATGACTTCACTATCACCACTTTCAGGAAGTTGGGTGGTGCCAGGGGCCCAGCCCCAGTTATTGGCACATTCCAGAATGGAGGCAAGAAGTAGGCCAGGGAGAATGGAGTCAGGCATGGTGTTTGAAAGAAACTTGCAGACTGACTGACTGGCAGTCAGGAAGCTTCTTTGTTTATGCAGAGCTCGGTAAGCAGGGATAGAGTCCTGCTGCTCCAAGGTATAGATCATATCATTTCTATTCCTGGACATGTATTTAACATCCTCATGCATATCTTTTGGTAATGATTGTTAAACCATGACAGAACAGAGTATTTTTTACAGTAACTTTTATCTACCCAATAACCCAACCTCCAAATATCTGGAGACATATGACAGCCTCTTCTCAGATGGAAAGCTCTTGTAATTAAAAGGATGCTAAACAGAAAGTAAATAACCAAGACAAACTTGGCAGATTTCTATGCCCCATGCAGTTACTACTAACTCTTAATGGCCAGAGTGCCAATTGTTAATAGGTCCTCAGGCCAAAGATGATGCACTTATTATTCAATTTCTAACATAATACAATGTTTGCCTTGTATATCTTTATAAAATTTATTCATATTTATAATATCAGCATTCTTTTGCTCCTTGGTCATATGACACAACAGTAGTTCTGTATAAGTTAACATTTCTAGAAAAGAGAGGTCCTGATACCTCATTTCTTTTATCATTTTTCCATAGCATTTCTGTCCATCAAGGTAAGCCCCTGTGTAAGGCAGAGGTAATCCAGCCAATCTAACATTGTAGCTGTACATGCCACATAATCACCTGAGCATATAGCAAAAATAAACTTGTATTTGTTCTAATTATCTTGTTTCTAGTAAGTACAGTGCTAGATGTTCTAAGTACATTGCAGAGCCTCATAATGAGATTTCTGGTGTCTTTATGTACACCACAAGCTTCAGGATGCAGTGAAGATTTTCAAGTATATAAGGATATCTCCCTAAAAGTGGGAGAGTTCGTATGTTCAGGATATTCCCAGGGAAGCTTGGAAGCAGTACTCCTAGGAGTAGGCATGAATAATATGTAAGAAATTTTCCATCAATCCTATATCGCCAAGTAGTGCAAGTATTAAAATAAAACAAGAATGCTATACATCCAGAATAAAAAGTAAACGTAAAAGATAGTGACCGTGCAGCTTAACTTTGCTGAATCTTTGACAAGCAACTGTGCTGGTTTTATGACATCCACCATTGCCGTTAGGTATGACTGTGCCAGGGTTGGTATCCAGAACCAGGCATGAATTTTCTCCTATTGAACAGGTCTTAAATCCAGTTAGACAGCTGTTGATTTCCACAAGATGAGAGCCACTTCTACACATCTGCACATTTAGGGATTTCTGGCCGTGTTGATGATTGGTGTGAGTCACAGGCTTCAGAGCAGGTGACGACTACTTGTTCCTTCCCTCCCTGAAGTGCTTGTACAGCAACTTCTGATTCTTTGAAAGCTAGTCCTCAGACAGTAGGCTTTAGGTCAGGTACAAATCAAATCCTCGGAGTATTATATATTAAGTACATGGTGGCTACAGCCATAATAACTTATCTTCTATACCTAAAAGGCAACAAACAGAAATACCTGTAGAGTGTATTATTTAGAAAAATCTCTTGCATTCCCTAATAAAAACCTCAAAAGAGGATTTCTCATGTCTGATATTGGTATTTTTATTAAACAGTCCATGACTCTGAGGAAATATTTTCAGCCCAAGAGACCTAACTTCATTTAAACTTCATGTGTTTATGCATACACATATGTTTACATGTATTATCTGTAGCTTTGGTTAAAAGGAAAACAATATGATTTCTTAGAGCTTTTTCAATGTCTTTAGTGTTATTTTTCCTCTTCTCTCCTTGTCTTTCTGTATGACTTCCTCATCTACCCTATTAAAAACCATCTCGAATTTTCCTTATCTCCCTCTTCCCTGCAGATTTATTATGCCCTCTGTAGCACTTCCTACCTGGGACCTTTTTACTTTCCTTTATTGGTTTACATGGTTACGTCAGGTTGTATACTCATAGCTGAAGATGCAGAGCTAGGCATCATAGATGAGAGAAAATGTGAGAATATGAGAAGTTTGTTCTATGTGTGGTTTGCCTTATTCGATATAATATTTTCTACTTCAATTAATTTACTTACAAGTTCCATGATTTCAAATTTCTTTATACACATATGTTTTTCTATGGCACTTATGAGTACATTATTATTTTCTACTAATCAGTATAAGGACATTTAAATTGTTACAGTTTCCTATCTATTGTGGTTAGAGAGGCTATGAGCATAGATGAACAAGCAACTGTGGAGTAGGATGTCAAGTTCTTTGGTCAGATGTCAAAAAGTAACATGAGTGGATCAAATGATAAATTTCTTTAAGAATTCTTTTCACTGATATTCAGAATGGCTACAACAGTTTGGAAATCCACCAACAGCAGATGAGGTGTCTCCTTTCCATTCTCCCCAGAATGTTTTTGTTTTGTTGATTATTGCAATTCTGAATGGCTTAAGATGAAATCTCAGTAGGGGTTTGAGTGTGTGTGTGTGTGTGTGTGTGTGTGTGTGTGTGTGAGAGAGAGAGAGAGAGAGAGAGAGAGAGAGAGAGAGAGAGAGAGAGAGACAGACAGACAAAGGGGGTGAGGGATGGAGAGAGAGAGAGGAAGGTAATGCTTTGTTTTAGGGGTTTGTTCACCTGTTTTACTTGTATTACAGTAATTGGTTAGATGATGATAACTTTATTTTTTAGAAAATTTTATATTGATCTTTGAAAAATCTCTGTTCATAACCATAATCCATCTTTAAATTGGTCATTTGATTTTCTGACTCTTTCCTTTCTCTTTGTTCCTTTTACTTCTTCATATATTCTGCATATTATCACTCTATTAGATATATAACAAGAAGCAATTCTCCCCCACTCTGTGGGTTCCTCTTCATTTGGTTCATTCCTTGACTATACTTAAGTATTCTAAACTTAAAAGGTCCCACTTGTCAGTTGTTGATCTGAATTCTTGGGCAAATCGAATCCTACTCAGGAATTCCTTCCTTATGCACAAATATATTGTAGGGTACTGCCTATGTTTTCTTATACCAGTTTTAATGATTCAGGTTTCACACTCAGGCCTTTGATCAATTTAAAATTAGTTTATTTTCACCATAAGTGTCTAATTTCATTCTTCTGCATGTAGACATCCAATTTCCCAGCACCATTTGTGGAAACTTCGGTCTTTTCTACACTGTATACTTTTGGCATATTCAGCACATATGAGATGGCTATGGTGTTCATGATTTCAATGTGTTGACTTCAAGATTTTTGATTGAATTGAGATTATTTTGAATGTAGGACTGCCATGTGTAGTCTTTTCTAGGTCATGGTATGCTTACTCTAGACTTAATCCATGACTTTCCTCATGAACAAATGTTAAATTTTGTCAAAGTCTCTAACTTCATGTATTGAAATGATCATGTGATTTTTGCTTTTAGGTGTAATTATGTGATTTATTGCATTCATTAATTTGGGAATTTTGATGCATTCCCACATTTTCCAAAATACAGAAAGAGCAACCTAAAGAAAAAAGATATCACCCAAATTAACACAATTAGTACTGTACTGGGAAGCATCACAAAATATACCATGGCAATTGAATATAGTATAAGAAAATATTTCAATAACCTATAGGCTGTTAAGTTAAAAAAAATTATAAAAGAAATAGTTAAATTTCTAGGTGCTTGCAATGTACCAAAAGTTAAACTAACAATCCACCAAAATTTATACAGACCCATAACAAATGAGGATATTCAAATAGCAATAAAATCCTCCCAACCAAAACACAAGTCCAGGATGAGAAGATGCACAGAAATATACTACCGAATTTCATTAAAGATCTCTGTTGTCTGTGGTTTCTGTCCTGCCCTGTTCTCACAATTGTTAAGTCCCCAAAAAATGAAAAATAGGTCTACTTTAGCTATAAACTGATGGCCCATTAACTCAGGCTTCTTATTAACTCTTATAATTTATATTAGACTTTTATTCTTATTTATGTTAGCCGCATGGCTCAGTGCCTTTTTCAGCAGTTTAATCACATGTTGCTTCTTCTGTGTCTAGGCAGGATTGCAGAGGGAGCTTCCCTCTTGCCAGAATTCTCCTGTTCTCATTGATCCTCCTCTACTTCCTGTCTGTTTGTCCCGCCTATACTTCCTGCCTGTCTACTGGCCAATCCGCATTTATTTAAAACAAAATTGACAGAATATAGATAATTGTCCCACACCAGATCTCCAGTCAAATACTTCTAAAATTATTCAAAAAAATAGAAAGAAGAAGCACTTCAAGACACCTCTTACAATGTTGGCATTACTCTGCTACCAAAAGAAAGTAAGGCCAACAAAAGAAAACAACAGACTAACAACTTGCTAAATATATATTTTATAATATTCAATAAATACATGTAAAATATATATGAGCATATATCAAAAATATTAATCACAATGAACAAAACAAGTTTTAAATAAAAATGTAGATAAATAGCATAGCCTCTCACCATCATTTCATATCAGTGTCTTATGGAAACAAGAATATTTCTAAGCAAATTAAGTTCCTCTAGAATGGTCTTACATAAAGACATTAGGATAAGACGGCCAGAATATGTGCTCTATATGATAAATGTTTCAGCCTAAGACAATAGTACTTATTTACAAGATACAATGTGATATTTTATACATGTGAACATTGTATATGAGTGGAAACAGGATAATTAGTCAATTTATATATGAAAAATTTTACTTCTTTGGCAAGAGTACATTCAATTCTTTTGATATTTATGAAACATTATGTCTAACTATGTTTATTCAAGTGCAGAGCACACCAGAACCTCTTCTGCCTAATGGGAACAGTACTTCAGTAAGTAGTGTGGAGGAAATGTCTTTTAAACACTTAAATCTTATTCTATTCTAATTCAGTAGAGGAGTTGAACAGTCCCTTAATTTCTTCTTTACTTTTATGTTGTTGACTAAACATAATCTTCCTAAAGGACAGTATTAATTCACATTTCAATAAGCTGTCTACTCACAACAGCATTTGATAACCACTGTTGTTTTTATAATGACCGTTCTACCTGGGGTGAAGAAGTACTTTGCTGTGGTAAAATTGGATGTTCTTAAAACATTTCAAGACTTTGAAATGGCTATGTTTTCCTAATAGTAGACACTGGTCCCATGTTAATATTAGCTCACTTAAATGAGCAAAGTCCAAATTTCAACATGTTGCAAATATTCAATATACATAAGATTTTAATAATGAAAAGAAAAAGAAAAACACTTGAGCAAAGCAATTCATTTATGTTAATTTTGTAGAAATAATACATCAACAGCAGCACAAATCATATCCATATTACAGTACACTCAAGTATAATTCAGGTTGCATTAGCATTGCAATTCATTTTCTATTACCTGACATTAAAATTATGGACTGTGGTGATGTGAATATTAAACATGTTAATGAACTGCCAGGTAGGTATGATATGTGTGTGGTACACTTTATATTTTTCAAACACAACAGTGCTCTATGACATTCTGCAGGAGAAGGGAAAAAAATGTAGTGAGAAAAATATCAAGTTTTTATGAAAGAGAATGTCCCAAAGACTCTTGTCAGGGCCCCCAGGGCCTCCTTATTCCTCAGGCTCTAGATAATGGGGTTGAGCATGGGGGTGAGCATAGTGTAGAAGACAGCAAGACTCTTAATCTTCTGTGGGAGAACTGAGACTCTTAGGTTGAAGATAAAAGTAGGCCAAAGGTGCATAGTAAAATGTCACTACAGTTAAGTGAGTTGAACACGTGGTGAAAACCTTTTTTCTTCCCTCTTTTGAGTGCATATGGAAGACAGCAAAAAGAACCCGGCCATAGGTAGTTGTGATGCCAAGGAAAGGGAGCAGAAGAAACACAAAGGTGCTCACAAATACTATGTACACATAAACCCAAGTGTCCATACAGGCCAGGGGCAACATGGCTGGGACATCAAAGAAGAAATGGTTAATGGACCTGGAATGACAGTAAGGAATGTGAAAGGCATAGATCGTATGTGCTAAAGAGTTAATGGAGCCAAGTGTCCAGGACCCTATGATCATCTTCAGACACATCATTTTGCTCATGCGAATGATATAATGAAGAGGGTGGCAGATGGCAACAAAACGGTCATAAGCCATGGAAGCCAGGAGCAAGCCCTCGGAACCTGCCATGGTCATAAAGAAAAAAGCTTGAGCTCCACAGCCCAGGAAGGTGATGCTTTTCTGTCCAGTGAGGAAGTTGAATGCCATCTTGGGAACAATGGCAGAGATATCTATCAGGTCCATGAGAGAGAGCTGACTGAGGAGAAAGTACATGGGTGTGTGGAGCCTGGGATCCACACGAATAAGGTGGATTATAGTTGAGTTTCCAAGCAAGGCCACAAGGAATATGGAAACGATGAGTAGCAAAAGCAGTAGGCCAACCTGGTTTTGTGGAAACAACCCTAGCAAAATGAAATCACTTGAGCTCTGATTCCATTTCTCCATTAAAATGTATTGCTTTACCTTTCTCGAAAGGGGAACCTGAAAGTAAAACATACTTATCAGATGAAATAGAAAAAGAGAATAAAAAGGAACTGGCTTGTAATGAATGTTTGCACTGAATTGTTCTTCCTGGAGTACCATCCTTCTGTTGAACTTATTTTGAAATATGAGCTGAATGTTTCTTATGTCTTATCTCTGGCCAAGATCATATAAGAAATACTTGTATGATCAATTTAAAATCAAGAATGGCAACATTAGTAAGATAGCTCACACATTTTATCATAGAAAACTCCATGCAAGACCATTACTGTAGACCATTACCTACATCACAAAGCTAAGAAAGCCTCTATGGTCTGCATCACTTGCTTCCTGGCACTGTTCCCCTAAATGGTCATACTGCAGTCAGATCCCAGTGACCTGGTCATTGGTGCTCTGCCTCTTGAATCCTCTAATGAATCTTTACCTTTCCTGAAAATAACCTCCACACACAATTCACTGTTCTGTAATGAACAGGTGTTATATGTGCTCAGATCCAAACTAATCATAGATGCTCTTTGTATATACTTACATCCATAAGGGATTCTTTGGCCTTTGTAAATTTTACTGTTATGAATTGAATATACCTGAATATACACAACTACAGTGTTTATGGAACAAAACATAATAAATGTCACATATTACATAGAATGTGTTTTTGTTATATTTTCAAATTGTAAATGGTATACAAATATGTCCAAATTGTATGAATGTTGCTTATATGCATTGCTTTTTCCTCTTACGCTGAAATTCTGTTGTTTTTTTTTTTTTACTCCACTAGCAGGAATAAGAAGCCCTTAAAAGCCTGTTAATTTGGGAAGAAAATGTGTAGTAGCAAATGCTAGACTTTCTGCTTATCAATATTTCAAACATTGTTAAGCTTTTACTCATTTATTTATGTGCACTTATGGAGTATATGCATGCTATGGTACTTGTATGAGAGATAGAATATTATTGACAGAGTCAATTTCCTTCCTCCATCCTGAATATTAAACTCAGATCATCAGATTGAAGGCAAGTATCATCACTTGCTGAGCCAAGCAAATTAATGCCTTGTTCTTATTTAATAATTGTCTGTTTTATATGTATTTTAATTGCACTCATTAGACTTATTTATCTGAGGAAAATAAAACAAAAGTATTATTTGTATCTAGAATAAATGAATTAAAATAACAATAAAATTAATACTTGTTTATTGCATAAATATGTGTATAAGTATATATTCCTAAATATACAAATACAACATCTTCAGTTTATATAATGGTACATGTATGTGTATGTTCACAATAATGAACTTTTAGTATTGAATACCAAATTGAATTTGCAAGAGAGCATGAAGAATAAATGGTAGAGCCTAGATAAACAAAATGAAAAAATGGATCTGGTATAACTATATTATAATCTGAAATATCAAAATATTATCTAAAAAGAATCAAATGAATAATTGTTTCCGCCAAAATAATGATTTCTACTTTTATAAGGTCAGTCCTCTGTGTATAGCTTGCCCCAACAATAGTGTTTCCTATTGCTGTTCAGTGTCATCTGCTTCTTCTCCGCGCATTAGCAAGCATTCTAAATCCATAAGTATGATTTATTATCTCTCCAACATACATGTTCTTTCTTCTCTCACCTGTCCTCAGTATGAAAGTCCATGTTTTATATGTGTGTACCATTATATGTGGGAGAAATACTGAAGACAGAGCCTCAGAAGCTTACTGGCCTGAGTACTAATGTTGGATAACTATTAATTTTCAACACTAAAGACCAGCAAATGGTACTTGGCAAAAATTATTCTTATTTGGTAATAGATCACTTAGCATTCTCTATGCCTGTGGGGTGCACAAAAACAATGTAAAACAGTTTGTGACAGAAATGCACTTTTATGATTATCTGATAAAGAGATACAACTAGGGATGCAAATGCAAGAACGAGGCAGGTGTACAGAACTACTTGGCACACAGTAAACTTGGTACCAGAAAAATCCTGTGCTTCCTTATCACCTTTCAAATATAAATGCTTAGAAACTGATTGATAAACATGAAGTATAAATAAAAAACAAAATCACCAACTTTATTGTATACCTTCAAAACACCTTCAATGTTCCTAAATAAAAGTTTCATATTCTAGGGATAGGTCCTGATCCCACTGTTACCAGCCCCACCAACAGACCAAGCTGCAAAACTGCTACCCACATACAGAGAGCCTTGGTCAGTCCCATACAAACACCCTAACTGTTAGTTCAGAGTCCATGAGCTTATAAGGAGCTCAGGTCAGCTCTTTCTTTGGGATCCCCATCTTCATCTTGACCCATACTGCTTATACAGTATCTCATCCCTCTCTCAAGTTGGACTCCCAGAGCTAAGCCCAGTGCTTGTCTGTGGAACTCTGTGTCTGATTTCATCATTCAAAGATGAAGGCTCGCCGGGCGATGGTGGCGCACGCCTTTAATCCCAGCACTTGGGAGGCAGAGGCAGGCGGATCTCTGTGAGTTCGAGACCAGCCTGGTCTACAGAGCTAGTTCCAGGACAGGCTCCAAAGCCACAGAGAAACCCTGTCTCGAAAAACCAAAAAAAAAAAAAAAAAACAAAAAAAGAAAAAAAAACAAAGATGAAGGCTCTCTCATGACAATTAGGTAGTCACCAATCTGATTACACAAAGAGGCCAGTTGAGGCACACTCTCCACTATTGCTAGGAGTCTTAGCTGGGTTCTTCTTTGTGGATTCCTGGGAATTTCCCTAGCATCAAGTTTCTCCCTAACTTCATAATGGCACCTTCTATCAAAATATATATGCATATATCTCTTTCATTGGTCCCTACTCCATCCCTCGCCCAAGTCAACCATCTCATTCCCTCATGTTTTCATCCCCATCCCTTCCTCTCTATGGCTCCTTGCCCGCAGTTTACCCAGAATATCACATCTATTTCCCCCTCTCAGAGCGATTCATGTGTTCCTCTTAGGGTTTTCCTTGTTACCTAGCTTGTCTGAAATTGTGGTTAGTAATCTGGTTAACATCTAGTAACCACCTATGAGTAAGCACATACCATGTTTGTCTTTCTGGGTCTGGGTTACCTCACTCGGTGCAAATTTCATGTTGTCATTGTTTTTACAGCAGAGTAATACTCCATTGTGAAATGTACCACATTTTCTTTATCCGTTCTTCTGTTGAGTGTGAGACAAATAATAAAAACCCAGAGACAGATATGGGGTTCCGTCTGAACATCAGAAAAGGAAAGCAGACAAGCCACTAGAGAGTTCTTACATGTACAAAATCTTCAGACTGAAAAGAGTGAGTTCCTGTCTCAACCTGCCTTAAATTTCTCTCTAGTGTTGTTATTAAAAGTATGCACTGCACCACCACTGCCGAGCCTCTATGGCTAACGCCTGCTGAGATTAAAGATGTGAACTACCACTGCCTGGCCTATATCACTGACTAGTGTGGGTGCTGAGGGTAAAGGTGTGTGCCACCACTGCCTGGCCTGTATGTCTGACTAGTGTGGCTAGCTTTGCACTCTGATCTTCAGCCAATTTAATAAAACAGAAATAAAATATCACTATATTTCTCCTTTTGTCTAAAATAAAAGAGAAAACTATAAGAAAAACTAAGCATAAGAATTACATACATTATATACAGGCAATAAGTACATCAAAAATGTCTAATCCATTTGCATTTGACAGATTCAGAGAAAATACTTCATATGTATCTCATCTTATTGAGTCCAAAAGATTGTACCTAAGTCATTTTCTATTCTAATTTGTATTATCAAATTACCTTTATTGTCTCTCAACTTTTTATACTTTACACTTCTTTGGTGAATTTCTTTTCTGAGTCTGGTAAACAAGGAAAACTATAACTATCTAGTCTTCAACTACCTCCAAAACCTGAGAAGAAATGTTAACTGAGTAGTCAGGAAGTACAAGCAGGTGACTTCCAAAAAAAAATGTGAGAAATGGCAGAAACATCTGACTGCCTGGACAGTCACACAAAGATCTTCTGAAGTATTGGAGCATCCATCCTCAGCATAAAAGCCTAGAATACTCAACAATTTTTTCTGTCAAGCAGTTCAGTCCCACCCTGTCTTGAAAAGGTTTGGCAGTCAATTCCTTTTGTGTCTTGTCTTTCCAGTTTGGACAGCATACCATCAACAATCAAGGCAAGAGAAATTTCTCACCCAGTGATTTGCTTTTGCCATGAGAAAAGTAAACTCCATTTGGAGTTTCTTCTATGACCATCATCTTCTCTGAAGTAGATTAGTGCTGTCAGGAGCAGACATGTCTCTTTGTCATAAAAAAGAGCCTATGTTATTAAAACATCTTCAATGCCATATTCTTTAGATCTCTGAGTTGTTTGAAAATAACCTGTCTACTTAAAATAAGTCTCTTTGACTTGAAAACATACCTAATATTCCTACAAATTTATTTGCGATAGGTAACTAATTACTAACCTGTATTTCCTTACTATCCAAATAGTTGGTAATAATAACTTTTAAGAACTAGACACTATTAGATGAGCTGTATAGGTACAATACCTTGAACAAGATTAGAAACATATGTTGTAATGGAATCAATCTCAAATTTGTATCAATATGCAAATTTGTATGCAATATACAGAAGTCTAATCCAATGAAAAATATTCAAAACTAGTAGTTGCTATTTAAAAGTAGTTTCAATAATATACCTTTTTATCTTATTATATCTATATCCTCCCACTTGTCTTCAGAATAGATTCTATAATCTCCCCTTTTATCTTATCACATCTATATCCTCCTGTTTTTTCACAACAAAAACTCTGAATCTAATCTTCTTTGTTCAACTTCCCTCTTGACAGTAACCAATAACAACTTGTTAAAAAAAAACCTCCTAAGCAGCAATAAATATCCATAACCCATTGAAAGACCAAAAACCTCACATCCACCCTCTCAGGAATGGAGCACTGTGTTCTTAAATTTTACTTCCTGCTGTCTGGAGTGATGTCATCTTTAGGGAGATCCTGAAAAGAAATATTTGGGTTAATTGTTCCAGTCCTGGGAGTTTTGTCATTTGTTGTCCATGTAATGGGAAACTGCAGGGCTTGTCTAGTGTGGGAGGTCCTTATGTCTGTGTGCTGCTTTTCTTTATTAATGAACAAAGACTCTGCCTTGGCCTGTTGATAGGGCAGAATTTAGGTAGGCAGGGAAAACAGAACTGTTCTGGGAGGAAGAGGGTGGAGTCAGAGAGACGCCATGGAGAGGCCAGAGTCAGACATGTCAAATCTTTACCAATAAGCCACTGCCACATGGCAATATACAGATTACTAGAAATGGGTTAAACTAAGATGTAAGATTTAGCCAATAAGAAATTAGCGCTAATGGGCCAAGCAGTGATTTAATGAATACATTTTCTGTGTGGTTATTTCAGTTCCAGAGCAGCCAGAACAAACAAGTGGTTCCCCCAACATTTGTCTCAAGTCTTGGCTACAGTACTCTGTGAGGCTGGATCATCTCAGCTAGGCACCTCAAAATTATTCTGAGCAGTTTATAGTCCAAAACCAATCTTTAGGTGGTGTTTTTCAGCTTAGTGGTACTATCATAAGTTCTGGAGGAATCATCATTTTGGGGTCCCTTCCTCTCTTTTGAGATTTCAGAAGTCACACTTAGGCATGCTTATGACTCAGTGCAGAAAACTGATAGAGACTCAAACACAAAATCATGTAGAGGAAGGTAGATGAAATATTTTTCTGGAATTAGTACTCAATATGCCCTTTAACATTATTACTATATATTTATATATTAATCTTACAAATTTGGAGATAATATTTATACCCTAAGAAAAGTTGTTAAAGAGTAAATATAAAACCAAAGAATTGTGAAATTAGAGACAATAAAATAGTCCATAAATTTTGTTCTTCTTCTGTCCCATATCAGGTGGCTCTTCTGACATGAGACTGATTTTGGATTTTCATTAATAAGCATGCTTGAGTTTAGAGAAAGAGAGAGCAACACTCAAAGCCAACTTTGAACTTTAACTGAACCAGTACTACAAAAAAAAAGATCATTTATATTATATGTCTGTAATGAACAGCAGAAACAAATATTTGAGATTTATAAAATTTTATCCGTTTGAAAATATGTATGCCAATAGATCAATTTACTCTTTTTCTTGGGACATTTTTTTCTGGATGATTTTTCCTTTTTCTTCAGACCTCTCATTTGTCCAATGGTCTTCAGCTTCCTTATCTGGATACTTTTATTCTTCTGAAAAGAAAGAAAGAAAACCCTTCCCTAACTGTAGATTGGGGGACATTCTCTTTTGGCAAGTTATATCTGATCAAATGAAAAGCATTTGTTAGCTTTTAGGTTAGTTTAGATTAAACAGTCATGCTGTTTGATAAGCTACCATCTCTTCTAATTAAGAGGTGTCTATGATTCAAATAACATCTTTATCATTTATGATGGTATCCATAGCTTTTATTGTCCTGTGGAAACAAACGCAAAACCCTTCCCCAAAGTAACACATGTTCTGGTTTCCATTCTGAGGTCAGTACATCTTTAAAGTATACTGACTGATTTATTTCCACAGTTTTATCTACTATCCAATGTCTCCATGACTGTTGTTGCTTTCTCATTGGCATTTAGAAAATTCAAAGTTAATAAAACATTATGCAATCTATTTCTGGGGGTCTTTATCATCACTTTCTATTTATTTAACATATACCTTAATGTTTGATTTGAACTTTCTATAACATCCTGCCCTGTAGGATTGTGTGGGACATTTATAGCATGTTTTTTACTATAATAAACAAAAACTTGTTTCTTTTTTTTACACACATATTCTAGAGCATTGTCTATCTTTATTTGTATAAGTATACCCATGATGGTCATAGTTTCTAGCAAATGTGGGATTACAGAATCAGCATTTCCCAAAGTCAAAGTAGTTGCCCATTGAAAACCTGAATAGATATCAATGGTGTGGTGCACATATTTTAGTTTTTCAAATTCTACAAAATGAAACACATTCATCTTCCAGATTTAATTTCTTTGAGTAACATTTGGGTTACTTCCTGTAAGTAGTAGTATTTGTTGTATAAAGAACATGTAGGACATCTTCTTATAATTTCTTTGGCTTGTTGCCACATGATGGAAAAGTATTTTTTTAATTTTTCCTATTGACAGCACATTTTATATGAAAGTCTGAGACCTCCAGCACATATCTAATCAATAATTGATCAATTTCTGCATTATCTTGTGCTAGAGGACCTGGAAGATCTGTATGGGATTGCACGTGTGTTACATATGTTGAATGATTCATATTCCTGATTATATCTAATAACTGAATAAATAATAAAGTCAATTCTGTATAATCTGATATAAATTCAGCAGTTTCAATATACAAAACAACTCTTTCTTCATATTGTGAATCTGCATCTGTGTTGAGAGATTATTTAAAATTCATTAGTACCATGAAAATAGCATATAATTTTGACTTGGACAGAATCATAACGTCTTAGATCCACTTTTCTTAAATTCTCTGACTTGAAACCTGCCTTACCTGATTTATTTGCATCAGGATAAAATGTGGTATTTCCAGATATTGGTGTTTCCCATAAAATTTGAGGAAGGACCCAGTTAGTTCTCTTTACAAATTGAATTCTCTTGCTTTGGGGATATTTGTTATTAATCTCTCCCCCCAAAAAATTAACACAAACTCTTTGCAAAGGTTCACTTTCTGCCCATAATTTGTCAATTTCATTATTAATGAATGGTTCTACAATTTTTGCAGGTCTATTCCTGCTAGTTGACAAAGTCTCAATTTTCCTTTTAGAAAAGTTTAACTCAGAGACCTTTTCCACATATGTTTTTAATTTTTTACTTGGTTTATGTGGGGGGAAAAAATGTCCACTCTAAGATATCTTTCCTCTGCTTAAAATTCATATTGGGGAATGTTTGGAGGATATTATGACCAGAATGCAGAATTCAGTTAAGCTTTGGATCCACATGATCCTGCTGCACCTTCTATAATTTCTCTTCAATAAAAGCCAATTTTCTCTCAGCTTCAGATGATAATTTCCTGGGATTATTTAAGTCCTTATCACCATCAAAGGCTTTGTTTAAATTAACAAGTTCATCAGGTTTTATCTTTAATTGCTCTGGGAAGGAGTTTCCTCAATGACGGCAGGAAGTTATTGAACTGGATTTAGAATAGGGCCTGAGAGCAATCCCTCAAGGAGTTTTATAAAGGCAAAGATGGTCTTGAATGTCTCTTGTTGATCTACATTCACTAGCCCAATGTTTGCCTTTGCCATATCTTCTGCATAATCAAGAAGTGACAGGCATTCTGCTTAGAATATGTTAAGAAAAAAAACATTATTTCTAGGATCACCCTGTTTATAATCCCATTTAAGGTGACAATGTTTACCAACACTATAATAGTTAACATGTAAATTTTTCCCCAAAACTCTGGAAATCAACTCTCCTATCCATGTATCATCATGATAATGAGATTTAATATAAGATGTAGCTCAGATCCATTCCTCCAAAGGTGCTAACCTTGCATTTAAAAGCTTAATTATCCTTTTGCATTGAGAATTAGCAGTTTCAAAAGCCAAAGATTCAATTATAATTTGTTTAGCTCCTAAACTTGGTTTTATTTTGTTTACTACTGTCAATCTTTGTAAAAAAAGCTGCAAAGGTTTCTTTTGGGCCCTGTATGACTTCAGTAAACGATTCAATTCGTTTTCATACTTCTTCAATTCTGTCCCAAGAATTCAAAGCTTCTGCATGGAATAAAGCTAGGATGTGGCCATCATATAGAGATTGCCTTTTTATATTCCTTCACCAATAAGTTGATCTTGGGACATTCCCATACCTCTAGCTTTACTCTGTTGTTCAATAGTATTAGCTTCTTCTCTGAACCAGGTACTCCATTGTAATTGTGGACCAGGCTCTAAAATAGTTTCAACCAAATCTATCCAATCTTTGGGGGATAATTCTATTATAAATTGACCATGAATTTAACATTTGCTTCACAAAAGGTCAATGCATGCCATATGAGACTAGTGTTTTTTCAAACCTCCTTAAATTTAACATTGACATAGGAGTTCACTGAGCTCTTACAGATTATTATTTGAAAATTGCTATAAGGTTACTGAATATATTAAGGTTTGTCATTTGAAGATATCAAAATGCCAAATGTTTTAATTGTGGTAGAATTACATCTAAGAATGTAAAGAAGGCATTCCTAGAAATAATGACTCCACTGGGAATGACAAAAATAGAAGGTCTCAATCTTATGGATTATGTAGAAGATGTGGCAAAAACCAACATTGGAACAATGAATGTAGATCAACAAAAGACAGACAAGGCCACAAGCTTCTATTGGGAAAATCTTTGGATGGCCTCTTGCAGGCCTGCAGGTCAAACATGGTCCAATCATTCTTAGTTACTGTGGAGGACACGTCTCACAAGAAAAATTTTAAAATCCAGTGCCTTCTGTAAAAAGCCATGCTGTTCTGGATGATGGAATAAATGTGGTGTGTGAATCAAAAATTCCAATAGAAAATAAAAAATGTATATTTTGGCAGACTTCTATAAATGATCAAAGACAAAAGCTGACAGTTCAAGTAAATAACATTACAACTCCAGGACTACTGGACACAGGTGTAGAGGTAACTCTTATTACTCCAAAATTTTGGCATTCGATTTGACCTCTTCAAGAGACAGAAGTTCAATTCCTAGAAATTGGAACCTATCTCAAGTGAAACAAAGGATAAGATGGGTTGAATTTATAGGGCCAGATCTTTCATTTTAAAATTGATATAAAACATAACTGTGTCAAGCTGACAAAGGGTAGGCTTGTGATGGTGAATCTCCGTTATCTGTCTGACTACATCTGGAATCACCTAAATACCAAGCAGCTGAGCATGCCTGTGAGGGATTTCCTTGATTATATCATTTGAAGTGGGAATAACCACTCTAAATCTGGCCACACCTTCCTGTGTCAGTCCATAGAAAAGTACATGGAAAAAGGAAGCTTTTGCTTTTTGCTTTCTTGTCCTCACTCTCACTGGCTTGTTTACCTGTCCTACTGCTGAGGCATCCCTTCAGGTATTAGAGCCTACTTCTTCAGGATTCCAATACAGACTGAAGATGAGCAGCTATCCAGGAATGCATCAGGACTCTACTAACAAACTGGGACTGCTGAGACATCTAGTCTCATAGAATATACAACTACCATATTCTTGGCCTTTCTGTCAACAGACAGCATTGTTGGACTATGCAGACAGTTGCCAATATGCCACTCTAATATTTAACACCCTGACTAATACGCTGTAAGAAAAAATAGCAATAAATACCTTGAGAAATATATTTCTTTCTCTTATCTTTAGAGCTATAGGCAAGCACATTTACTAAAGTGAGGAACTGACTCATGTCTTATAGGGTCCCACAGTCTCCAAGGGAGCCAAAGATTTGTTAAAGGCAGGCACTTTCATTATCTGCAGTCTTCCTTTCATCTACCCAATGATTATTTTAGACAAATCCTTTCTCCTGTAGAAATAAAGCATAAAGCAGATATGGGTACAAAACGTTTTGGCAGAACTTGTGTCATTCTGTTTTGACCAGATGTACAGAGGAGATCACAGCAGCCCTACATGAGTTCCAGTTCTCATCTTGTTTTCTGATGAATGGATGAAGGAAGAAAAAAAGAGTCCAGTGCAAGTGGTTGGTGGCAGATTTTATTTTCTATAAATTATGAAGATTAAAGAAAATTTCTTAGGGTAACATGCGTATTGTTTAACTAAGAGCTGGAATGATTGATGCTTTATTTTTATGTCTACAGACAGCTAATTCTTAGTCTCTATTAATTCTGAAGCAAGAATCATGAAGAAAAAATAAGTGTCTTTCATGTAAAAAAAAACCAAGCAATATGGGATATGTTGTTATTTTTGATAACTAAAAACAATAAAATGGGAAGGGAGGTAAGTATCAAGTCAGACACACATTCATCAAATCAATACAGAGGGTAAGAAAACCCAGTGAAATATTTTTCAATGAAAATGTTAATGCTAAAATGGATTTCTCTAGGCAAACACAGGTAGGACTAATTAAAATCAATTATTTTGGTTTATAATTTCTAAATACCTGCCACTTGTACATTATGTTAATTCAATGTATCTCACATATTCATTTGAATTGCTAAAATTTTCCTACAAAACCTAGAAAATACTTTTAAATATCTTTCTTAATCTTTCATGAGATGAACAAAAATATTCATAATTGATATGCTGCTTCAATTTTAATCACTAATCACTCACTGATTTTAGTAGATCGTAGCAAATAAGAGAAGCCTCCAAAATACTGGAAATAACGGATTTTTTTTCTAAGCTCCACTATTCTGATTTCCTTTGGTTATAAATTAGATTCTCTGGTATCCCATTGACTGATGCCTTTGCCGGATTTTGTAGAAAGCCAGACCCACAACACAGAGGACGACCACGATGGCCCCGACCACAGGAAGCACAACTGTGTAGTCAGACAGACACTCATCCACTACAAGAGAAAACAAATACAACAGAGCAGGTAAGATTGGGTGATGATGTCACAGGAGGCTGCAGACAGGAATTTAAAATAAATAGATGAATTAAAAAATATATTTTATGAGTAGTACTTTATAATAATGGACTAAAACTCTTATCGCACAAGTCAGTCCTGCCTCTGTCTGTGGTCCCCCTTTATCTATAATAAACCTTCTCCGCCATCAAACCTAAGAGCAGTCATGTTCTCCTTTTTATTTCATTTTTGAATTCAACTAAGAGAGAACTTGGTACCACAAAGTGCACGACTGTTGTGACAGACCTGGGCCATGTTGTTTGGGTAGAGGAGTGTGGAAAAAGTTGGTACTTTGTGCTATAAAATCCATTGATATTCAGAGATTAATGGGATGTTCTGGGAACTGGAAAGAGAATCAGAAAGCAATACAGATGACAGAAGCCTGGCTTGTGAAGTTTTGGATGGAAGCAAAACATCTCTTGGGAACATGACATGAAAATCTGAATTAAGAATTTGTAGTTCTGGTTAGCTGGAGATGAAAAATTAATTGTGATTAACAAGAAAACAGGACCACTAAGGAGAAAACTTTCCTTTCCTGGGATAATCTGTAGTGGTCTAAAGAATCATCAGTGATAAAAAAAAAAGAGAGATAGAGAGAAGTATCATTTAAGTAAAATGTTTTGGGAGTATTTATTCAGGGTCAGCACACAAAATCTGTGATCGAGAGCAGGCCAAGGCTGTACCTTGTGCTGGCATCCAAACTTAAAAACATAAAATAGTCTTCTAAGTATCAAAGTTTTGGGGAATAACTAACTAATATCTAATTTAATTAAGAATCACTCATTGATGTGGGATCCATCCCTAACACTATACAGTTAGTTAAGAACCTGCGACCAAGTAGATCATGTACCTAGGGGAAAACCAAATACTACTGTTCTGCTAGAGTAATACAGAAATAAAATTACTCCTAGCAACATTCTGTTATAGTCATAGATAAGGGTCTTGCTCAGTCATCATCAGAGAAGCTTCTTCCTGCAGTAGATAGGAGAAAATAGAGAGACCCACAAGTGGAAAATATGGAGAGAATATGGAGAGAGAGAGAAAGAGAGAGAGAGAGAGAGAGAGAGAGAGAGAGAGAGAGAGAGAGAGAGACCTTGGAACTATGTAGAAAAAGAGAAATGGAAATATAGTAAGTGCTACAGGGACGAATGATGCCAAGGACACAATGTCTTCTTGACAGAACAGAACTGATGCACACATGAACTCACAGAGACTGTGGCAGCATGCACAGGGCCTGCGCAGGTCCAAGCCAAATGGGGTCGCAGCACTGAGAGAAGAAGGGGACATATGCCTCCACAAGCCTCCTCCTCCAAGAAACTAGCTCCAATTGCTTGTGAAGGGAAAATCAGTTATCTCTAATGGAGTCTTACAAGGTATACAAACCACTCTTAAGGGAAGGCCTCATGCCCAGCAGTAGATGACCAATACAAAGTAACTCAAAGGCATTTCAGAGGTTTTATTTTTTGTTATTCTTTACCTTAAAGGTAGGTCTTTGTGCATATATAGCACACACCTTATGATTTTATGGTTTATGGTTTTATAGATTTCTATATGTGCAAATTTTTGTATCTCTGCATCTATGAGTTTCTTGTGCTTTTTCTTTAACTCTTTTTCTTCTGTTTGTTTTTTGTTTTGTTTTGTTTTGCCCTGTTCCAGTGTATTTGTCTTTATTTAATCTGGTTTTATTTTATTATTACTATTTTAGATACCTGGTTGTTTTGTTATGAAAGAGAGAAGGGATATGGATTTAGGTGTGAGAGGAGGTGGAAATAAATGTCTAGGAAGAGTTGGATGAGGAGGAATCATAACCAAATTATAGTGTATAAGAAGATATTTTCAATAGAAAATTAGAAACTAAAAACAATGTCTATGGATGATGTTTTTGAAGACATGAAGGAATCATGGACAGCAGCTTGGCATTGGCAACATGTGGTAAAGTCACTGTCTCTGAAGAGGGCCCAGCAAAGGCTGTTGATGAAGGTACAGTCCAGTTGTCATGCACACATCAACATTTTAGAGATGCTTGGATGACCACCAAGGACAATAGCATCTGAGGAGTAGAGCCAACCTGACCCAATGACACATTCTATGTGTGCTTTGGTACACACCCATTAGAGTGCAGAACATGATGTGATTAAGACATCTGGCATTGATCTTCACACTATTCGACTTTTGTTTCTCTTTGATATGATTGTGATTCTGCCCTGACTCTTTCCTCCTGGACTAAGAAGGTATGTAAGTTACTTTTTTGGAGCCCAAAGTAAAGATATTTTGGAGTTTTAGAGAAATTTCAAATAGTTTCTCTGAAATTTCTACAGACTAGGTTTTTTTAGAGATGATTTGAACTTCTAAAGAAACAATAAATTCTTTAAAGACACTGAGCTTTTAAGGTGCTTGAATTTTTTAAGCCTCTGGGACTTTGGAAAGTTGGTATCTTTTATCATCTCATTAGATACTGGAAAGTATTCAACAAAATCCAACACCCTTTTATGATAAAGGTCTTAGAGTGATCTGGGAAACATGGAACTTATCTAAACATAATAAATACAATATACAGCAAGTCAACATTCAACACCAAATTAAATGAAGAGAAACTCAAAGAGATGACATTAATATCAGAAACAAGACAAGGTTGTCTACTCCCTCCATATCTATTCATCATAGTACTTGAAGTTCTAGTTAGAGCAATAAGATAATAAAAGGAGATCAAAGGGACATGGATTGAAAAAGAAGTAAAAATTTTATCTATTTTCAGATGATAAGATAGTATATATAATTGACCCCCAAAATCCTATGAGAGAACTCCTACAACTGAAAAACACTTTCAATAATGTAGCAGGATACAAGATCTTCTCAAAAAATCTCCTATGTACAAATGATAACAGGCCGAGAAAGAATTCAGAGAAATATCACTGTAGTGATATTTCATCTGTATATTAATAAATAAAGCTTGCCTTAACTTCAGAGAGTAAAACAGTGGAACTGAACTTACAGACCGGGCATCACACACCTTTAATACCAGTAGACACACTAATTTGCTATAGAAATCAGGCAGTAGTGGTGCACACCTTTAATCCCAGCACTAGAGAAGACTATAAGATGGGAGGAGACATCTCTTACACACAGTCTCATTCTGAGATTTCTGAAGTCAGGATCACCATCCCGACTGAGGTAGAGGTAAGAGCCAGTGGCCGGCTGTTTTGCTTTTCTGGCCTTCATGTTGAATCCTAATTTCTGTCTCTGGGTTTTTATTAACCATGCTACACATCACCCCTTCCAATAGTCACAAATAACATAAAATATCTTGTAATACTAACCAAAGAAGTGTAAAACCTGTATTAAAAGAACTTAAAGTCTTTGAAAAAAGAAATTGAACACAATATCAGCAAATGGAAAGATATCCCATCCTCTTGGATAGGTAGGACCAACATAATAAAAATGACATTCTTACAAAAAAAATCTATAGATTCAGCGTAATTCCTTTCAAAATCCCAAGACAATTCTTTACAGACCTTGAAAACAATGCTCAACTTCATATGGGAAAAAAAAACAGGATAGCCAAAACAATTCTGTACAATAAAGGAACTTCCAGAGGCATCATCATCCCTGACTTTAAGCTCTACTATAGAGCTATAACAATGAAAACAGACTGATATTGGTATCAAAACAGACAGGTAGACCAATGAAATCAAATCAAGGACCCTAATATTAGTCCACACACCTATGAACAACTGATTTTTGACCAAGAAGTTAAAATTATACAATGGAGAAAAGAAAGCTTCTTCAACAAATGATGCTGGCATACCTGGTTGTTAGCATGTAGAAGAACAAAGAGAGATCCATGTCTATCCCTATGCACAAAACTTAAGTCCAAATGGATCCAAGACCTCAACATAAATCCAGTCCCACTGAACCTCATAGAAGAGAAAGTAGAAAGTAGCCTTCAGTGCATGGGCACAGGAAACAACTTCCTAAATAAACATCAGCAGCACAAACACTGAGAGCAACAGTTAATAAATGGGACCTTTTAAGACTGAGAAGCTTCTGTAAGTCAAAGGACATGGTCAATAAGACAAAATGGCAGTCTAAAGAATGGGGAAGATCTTCACCAACCCCACATTGGACAAAGATTGATCTCTAAAATATATAAAGAACTCAAGAAACTAGACATTAAAATAGCCAAATAATCCAATTTTAAAATGGAGTATAGTTCCAAATGGAAATTTTTGACAGAAGCATCTCAAACGGCCAGAAGATACTAAAGGAATCGCTCAACATCCTTAGCCAACCTAGAAATGTAAATTAAAAAAAACTCTGAGATACTGTCTTACAGCAATCAGAATGGCTAAGATCAAAAACACCATTGACAGCTTATGCTGAAGAGGATGCCAAGTAAGAGGAACACTCCTCCATTGCTGGTGTGGGAGGAAAAACTTGTACAGCCACTTTGGAAATCAGTGTGGAAGTTTCTCCAAAGATTGGGTATTATTCTACATCAAGACCCAGTAATACCACTCTTTGGCATATACCCAAAGGATGCACAATCATGTCACAAGGACATTGTTCAACCATATTCATAGTAGCATTATTTGTAATAGCCAGAACCTGGAAGCAACCTAGATGCCCCTCAACCAAAGAATGGATAAAGAAAGTGTGGTAAATATACACAATGGAGTAGTACTCAGTGGTTAAATAAAAATGCCATCTTGAAATTTGCTTGCAAATAGATGGAACTAGAAAAAACATCCTGGGTGAAGTAACCCAGACCCAGAAAGACAAATACGGTATGTACTCACTTCTAAGTGGTTATTAGACATAAAGCAAAGGGTAACCAGCCTATAGTTCATGACTCCAGAGAGCAATGTAACAAGGAGAACCCTAAAAGAGACATACATGGACCCCCTTGGAAAGGAAAATAGACAAATTCTCCTGAGAAAATTGGGAGCAGGTGGGGGAGGGAAGGCAGACAGGGATGGGGAAGGTAGAAGGGGAAGAAGGAGGAGGAGAACATAAGGGAATGAGAGTGTTAAGATGGGGAAAGAACGGGGGAGCAAGGAAAGAGACATGTAGGAGCCATAACGGGACTAGGGAGAAACTTGGCACTAGGGAAATTGCCAGAAATCCACAAGGATGACACCAACTAAGGCCCTAAGCAATAGTGGAGAGGGTGCTAAACTGGTGTTCCCCTGTAATCAAATTAATGACTACCGTAATTGTCATCATAGAACCTTTATCGAGCAACTAATGGAAGCATATACAGATATTCACAGCTAAGCTCTGGACTGGGGTTCTGGAGACCAGTCAGAAATGGGTTATATTTAATCATTTTCTTGGACTTAAGATGTTCCATAGAAACCCCAAAACAACCCAGGCTATTGCTAAGGCTACTGTTGGTTGTGGTTGTTTGAATAGAATGGCCCCCATTGGCTCATACATTCGAATGCTTTGTCACCAAGAAGTGGTATTACTTGAAAGGATTAGAAGGGTTGAAGATGTGGCCTAATAGGGATAGATGTGGCCTTATTGGAGGATGTATGTCATTAAAAGTGGGCTCTGAGATTCAGAAGTCCATGCTAGGCTCAGCACTCAAACACACACACACACACACACACACACACACACACACACACACACACTTTCTCTGTGTCCCTCTCTGTCTCTCTCTGTGTTTTTCTCTGTCTCTCTGTGTTTACAGTTCAGGATATACCTCTCAGCTACTTCTCTAGCACCATGCCTGCCTGCCATCATTATCTCTGCCATGATGATAATGAACTAAGCCTCTGAAACTGTAAGTAAGCCCCCAAACTAAACACTTCCTTTATAAGAGATATCTTGGCCACAGTGTCTCTTCACAACAATAAAAAGTGACTACAACAGTGGCCTCCAAAAACCGAGAGGCATAAAATCATAAAAAAATGGAGTAGACAAAGCCCTAAATAGACATCTCTTGCCACCAAGTGAAACCTCCAATTCCAGGAATGGATTACCCAGAACCTTCACTCCTACAGATTAATATTCATAATACTGGAAGGTGTTCTACATGCTACCAAGGGAAAAAGGCAAACACCAACCCAGTTACACACCCTTCTATCTACAAGAGTGACCTGATTGCAAGACATACTAGTGCAATGGTGGCACAAAACTTGTGGGAGTGAACAAACACTATCTGATTTGAGTTAAGGCTATGAGAAGGATCCCATCCTCAGTGTTACATGGGTAGCCGAGAACCTGAGATTAGATATCCCAGGAACCTAAGGAAAAAAAATACTACCATTCTGCCAAAATAACATGACAATAAAATGACTTCTTGTGGCTTTCTTCTATACCCATTGATCCATGCCTTGCTTTGCCATCATCAGAAATGCTTCTTTCTGCTGCAGGTGGAAATGAATATAGAGATCGACAGCCAGACAATATGCAAAGAATGAAAAACCTGGGTAAACCTTGCCCTAAAAGAGATGCCGCCATCAAATCCCTCCCCTCGGGACTCAGGGAACTCTGCAAAAGAGGAAGCAGAAAGAATGGAAGAGTCATAAGGGATGGAGAGCACAGATGAACCAAGGCAGATCATTATAGCTGTGCATATGAACTCATGGAGACTGAGACAACATGCACAGGGACTGCAAGGGCCTGAACCATATGGTGTCCTAGAACTGAAAGGAGGAGGGAACATACTCCCATCCTTAAGCCAGAAAACATCTCCAGTCAAAAGCCACTTGCAAATAAAACTTAGATTTTTTTCACTGGGGAAACAAACCACTCTTAAGGATAGGCTTGATGTCCAGGAGTAAATGACCAACAGAAAATGAACTCAACATCTTTGGGGGTCCTTTGCTTCATTATATAAATTAGAAATGATTTTTAACCTTACAGGTCCTTTGTGTATATATTACAGCTTCCAGTTGCAGGTTTTTTATGGGATTCTTATGTATGTGTGTCTGTGTCTATACATGTTTCTTATGCCTTTTTTGTGGCTCTTTGTCTTGTTTGTTTTGTCATATTCTGATTTGCTTGATTTTGGTTTCTCTTGTTGTATCATTCCATAGTATATCATATTATAGTATATTATTATTCCTTAGATGCCTATTTCTTTTTTAAAGAGAGAGGGAAAAGGTTTGGATCTGGAAGGGAGGAGTAAGGAAGTGAAACTGGGAGGATTAGAGGGAGAAGAAACCATAAACAGAATATATCATATGAAAAAAATCTATTTCCAACTAAATAAAAAATAATGAATCTAATGCCACCCAACATATTAATCTTTGTTCTTAGTTCCTAGAACTGTGAAAACATAAACTTCTGTTTCTTAAGGCATCCAGGCTGAGGCACTTTGCTATGTCATGCCTAGCAAAGCAATAACCCTACCTCATTCCTTAGCTTCAATGTAGTCTTATATTTTCTGCAGTGGTTCTACCAGTGGCCATGCACTTTGTTTACATTTTGTTCACACTTAAGCATGTCAATCAAAAAATTCAATTTTCTTGGATAATATGTGAGTGACTTATACTAGTTATCACCATTGTACTGGAACTCTGTCAATGAATTCCTTGAGGTTTCGGAATCTATTCGTTTTTAAATGGCCTGGGAACTAACTATGGGCTTGAGTTATCCTGATGTTTGGAATGACTCACAGCTCACTTCCTCCCATCCCTATGTTTGCTCTTTCTATTTTCTATCCTTGGTTTGAAAAGGAAGACTATGAAGCAAATGACTCTTCCTTATTCCAGACAGAAGGAGGCACCAACAGAATTCTGTCCACTTGTTGAAAGTTTTGTCGAGTGGGTGTATGTATAGTGAATGAGAAGAGGGAGACAGAGTTAGGAGCTTGCATCAGCTGACCCTCCACTCTGTACTGAAGAAATTAAGCAAAACTGTGAGAAATGAACACATCCAAGTATTGGTATACTAGCTATTCAAATAAAGCCCCTACTCGTTACGGCTACCAGAAAGTTTGTTTAAGTTAACATGGAGAACAGTTTATGATGCTGGGGATAGATAACAGAAGTCTATCAGCTGAAAGAACTTGTTGAAGATGGTAGAAATGAAGATTACAATTTTACAAAACACCTCATTGCTCTATTCTTCGTGTTAAGTTCTGCCTCTTGTTCCCATTTGGTGCAGATACCACTTCCACAAAGTAGATTAAAGTCTAATGTGGTTGTTCTTTAAGATGACTAGTTGCCCTGCGGATCCACACCTCCCACTCTGGTCTGCAGAGCTTTAGAAGGGCCCTTGACATTGCGTAGCTGGAGCCTAAAGAAAAAGTGTTTGACCGAGGACAAATGAGGTCACGTCTCTCCAAGCCAAGTGTGTGCTATTACCTGAATCACTTAGGAGAAAGCCAGGCCCTCACATTTACTTTTTCATCAACACCTCCTGTTTTAGAAGGAAATGGGTGTTTCTGAGTACTCTGGGTATGTTTAGGGGCTCTTCAGGCTCTCTTGAGTCTTCCAGATGCTTCCCTCAGCCACTCAAAACTGTGGAAAGAGCTAAGACACTTTCAGGAACACGTGCATTTCATAAATGAGCAGTAATCATGGAATAGTTGCCAAATTGCATGAACTTCCTGCTCAAAATAATGGGAGAAAATATGAAAAATATAGAAAATTTCCCTTCTTTGATCCACCCCTCACTATCAGCATTGTGTTAATCTTGTTCTCTTTGAGTGTTTATGGTCCTTGCACATATATTTTTTAAATTCCATTCACATAGTAGCTTTTTTAAAGAATAGTTGTTTCTGGTAAAAAAATGTAGTGTTTACAGAATGGCATTTATTTTTCCAGTTGAGCATTATTTAAAATAATGAATTACAAAATCTAGGAATGAGGACTTGGAGCTAAAGCAGTGACTAAAAGAGAATTCTTTTGGTGACAGAACAGTAGGGTGTGAAAGTTTAGTGAAAAGGGGAAGCAAAGAAAGAGTAAAGAAGCATTACTCTCTTGCCCAGGGTCTCTTGAATTGATGATGATTTTTTTCCCTTTGATGATGTTTTCTTTCTCTTATACATCTGCCTGTGAGCAGTAGTAATGGTATCCAGACATGGGAAAAGTTTTATCCACCAGACCTTTCCTGCTTCACAGAGGTTCTTCACAAGTAAACAAGCAAGTATCTACCTTATGCTGAAGCCACATGATTAGTGTTAGAGATTTTTTCAAATTTTCATGGTGAATTTGCAAAGAAATAAATATTTCCTAGATGTCAGACCCTCTAAGACCAGCTTTCCACAGCTTAGCTGTAGTGATGCTTACTTACATGAACCCTATGGCAATGGCACCAAGTAGAAGCAGAAACTCAAAGACTGGAGAAAACCTTCAAAGACACAGGATCCAACACAAACAACACCTGAATTCTTTATTTGCCTAATAAGAAGACTTTTTTTCTAGACACATTTTTAGTTTTAGAAAGGAGCCCAAAGTAAAATTCATATCAGAACTTCACACAGAGCCTCTATTCACAATGCTTGAAAAATAATTTACAATGTTTTTTGAGTTCCTCTAGGAAAATTATTTTAGGTGGTTTATGATCTTTCTGGTCAGATGTAGAAGTCCTAATAACACTGTTCTCAGACATGAAAAACGGTTGTGATTTGAATAAGAATGGCTCCCATGGGCTCATATATTTGAATGTTTAGTCATTGGCTCATGGCTCTGTTTGAGAAGGACTAAAAGGATTAGAGATGGGGCCTTACTGGAGAAGATATGCCTTATTGGGGTGGGTGTGGCCTTGGAGAATGTACATCACTGAGGGTAGTCTTTGAGGCTTCAAAAGTCCATGGGAATTCCAAGTTCTCTCTCTTTCTCTCTCGGCTGCCTATGGATCAGGTTGTAAAGCTCTCAGTTCGAGGGCCATGCCTACTGTGTGCCTCCATACTCCACATTACGATGATAATGGACTAACCCTCTGAAACAGTTAAATGCCTTCTTTTATGAGTTGTTGTGGTCTGGTGTCTCTTCACAGCAGAACAGTGACTAAGACAAGAGCTTTTCTAAAAAGTGGCTTGCCTTGCGCTGGCCTTCATCTAAGCGCTAGTTTTTACCCCTTGAAGTACCAGGCAAGTTCTGTGTAGTAGTTCAAAAGCAAAGAAAAAGTCAGGTATGAACTAAACTGGCTATGAAGAAATGTCCAATGAAATGTCTTATATTCCAGAAAAAGGTACCCCAACAGAATTTATTTCTTTCTTGAATGTGGAAAAATGCATCCTGTTTTATCCTTTCTGCAGGTGTGAAGAATCTATTATGAAATTTTAAAGAAAAAAATCTCTTAGTGAAGATGTTTAAAGTGTTCTCTAAACATGCTGGAGTTATTTAGCCTTTAACAGCATTTACAAGAGGTGCCCACAGTGCCCTCCCTTTGTGTGTGTGTGTGTGTGTGTGTGTGTGTGTGTGTGTGTGTGTGTGTGTGTGTGTGTTTAAATGAGTAAGAATGTTACAGCAGTTAAGAGTCATCCTACTGAAGTAAGGTAGTGGACATGCATTTAGTTTTGTGTGTGCCATATCTATACCATATTTATATCATATATGGCATATATACTATATACTAACACAACTCTTAGAGCTTCACAGGGTTATTATCTTATAATAAGTCATGTGCTCTGGTCTCTTAGAAGCTTCAGAATAAACATACCTTGGAACCAACCCTGGGTTTCTAAGGGCTGCTTAAGGATGGTTAACTTACCATTTCCAAAGCCGTCTCCTTCAAAATCAAAGGCTTGGAGACGGATGTTCATTGTTTTCATTTGAAGCTGAGCTGACAGTTGGATGCTCTGCTCACTCACACACTTGAAGGAGTGCCCAACTACTGTCTCAAACAGCATCATAGTATGTTTCATGCCCTGGTAAGTCTTCTCTGAGGAAAAAAAAATAAAATGTGATATATTCAAGAATCCTGACACTATCAATTGAGTTCCAGGTGCTACTGGCCTGCTAATGTATTGCTATACGTTAGTCACCTTCCTTTGGGTGGTGTGCCCTTGGAGTTCTGCCATCTTTGCTTCATGAAAACAACATTCTAGGTACGCAAGCTTTTTCTGTAGCCCTGGTTGGAATTTATGTGAAGTGTTGGCAAGAGTGAACTGAGTACTTTTCCTCTGGATTCCTTCACATTGTTGGAGACAGAGCTGTCACTTCCTGAGGCTATAGAGAGTTTCCTAAAAACTTTAGAAAGAGGAGTAAGATTGTTTTAACACATATAGTGCATGAGAGTGAGCCAGAACAAACACAGACAAGTCCACAAATGGAGTATCTGCGTACTGTGAGACTCGATCAGTCCAGGAGGGAAGCTGCACCCATCCTTGGAAATGTATCCCACTCCTTCTGTTTGCTGTCCAGGAAAGGGACCTGATCATTATGTCAGTATACCCTTTCCAAAAAGGTTGTTAAGGCAGATGGGGCTAAGCATATGCCAAACTTCATTTGCTCCAGTCGGCACTTACCAAGCACTCTTCTAATCATGCTGTGCCTTCATGAATGACAAAAATATTTCACGGGCCAGAGTGCCAAAGCGTCTTGTCTGTTTGCCAGTTACAGTAGGGAATAATCTCACAAAAATTAACAAGTTGGGGGAAAAAATGAAGTTAACAAGCTGTCCTGAGACGATGTACTAAATTATCTGTTTATACTATACTGCTGCATCATGGGATGTCCATCTGTAGCTTTCTTTACATATGACCTGCCTATCCATATATCATCTGTCTGTCTCTCCTGGGTAGCCTATTGCTGCCATCCATCAGTACTGTAGTGATAATGAATTATGTTACTAATACTAGCACCAGCACCACACTGACATGAAAACCATCATTACAGCATCTACTGTTCCACATGCTAATAATGCTGAGCCCTTGATCATATGAACCTAGAATTGTTTCCCCATCTGTTAGCCTCAATGCTAATTTCTACTCTAATATTTCTTTCCCACATTCCTTGAGAGTTGACCACCCTCCCACTGGCTAAAACTGGTCCATCCCTAGTGATAACATTAAGCAATTTCTAATGGCACTCATAATACTTATTCTCTAGCTTAGATGAGGCAGGTGTAAGTTAACACATCTGGTAATCAGTTGTAACATTTTTATTTACATTTAACTAGCATAACTGACAAAATTCTCTTGAGTAACTACATAAAATATAACAAATGGTTTAAATAGACTTTGCCAACATGGTTTCATTTCTTAGCAAATTTCATTAGTGAGAGATCATTAATTAATAATGTTTAAACCAATCAGATGATACCACTTTGAAAAGAAGAAAAAAATCCAAAGCCAGTAACTGGCATAGTAGAGTAGCTCTATACAAATGTGTATCTAAGGCTAGACTTTCTGGGGAGGTAACTGAGGCCTTCTGTAGATTTGTTAGATTTATTTAGGAGCATTATCTCTCTAAATGTGAACATTGGTAAAAAATTTTTAGACATGCTCCACTATGGGTAATTTTCCATGAGAGAACTAAAGGGAACTTTTGGAAGTGCAAATTTGATACCCCATTTCCTTAACCCAAATCCGCTCATAATATATTTATATACTTTAGAATAAAATCTCAAGTCATTAGCTTACCTGCCCTGGGCTGTACATCCCTGGGACCTCATCTGCTGTACATTCACTCTCTAGGGCACATTAGTATCCTGCTATTCCTAAGCTGCTGTGGTGGTTTGACTAAGAATGTCCCCTATGAGCTCAGATAAATGGAATATTTTGTCTTTAGTTGGTATCACTGCTTGTGGGTGTGGCCTTGGGGAAAGTACATCACTCTGGTTGGTCTTAGAGTTTTCAAAAATTCTGAATTTTCAGAAACTTTCTCTCTCTCTCTCTCTCTCTCTCTCTCTCTCTCTCTCTCTCTCTCTCTCCTCTCATTTTTCTACCTTGGCTTACAGATTAAGATGTAAGTTCTCTGTTTTTCTGTTTCTTGCCCCATGCCCCAGTCACCGTGCCTAACTGCTGCCCTGCTTTTTTGCCATGATGCTGATGCTAATGAACTCTTATGTCTTTGGAAAAATTAGCCAAATAAATCCTTCCTTCTTTAAGTTACCTTAGCCATAAAGCTTCACTGCAGCAGTGGAAAAGTAATGAATACAGCTACCTTAGCAAGCTCACTCCTGAAGACTCAGGCCTCTTTCACTATTGTCATCTGGAAAAGCTGCCTCAAACCAGGCATCCACATATGGAGATAATGGAGAGACTGTGATCAAACCTCATATCTTTTAAAGAAGTGTCTCTTCTCTGGAGGCTTCCCAAAGGGCACACAAAATAGTTCTCCATCCTCTGACATTCTGGTTTGGGTTTCTCCCTAGGATTCATTACCACATAAGAATGTAGTTTAACATAGCTCTGTATGGTACACTTCCTTCTGGAATGCAAACTTCACTCTGACAGAATCTTATCAGTTTGGATAATTATGACTCCTTGGTGCCTAACACAGACAGAGCATGGTACCTAGCTATCTCATATTTTTGTAGACTAATATGCATTTCAGAGTACGGAATAAATTGCACTCCAACAAGAAATCAGTTTAAAGGATACTGAACTTGCAATTTCCAAAAATAAGTCGCCAATATAATCTAGACCACCATCCTCCATGATCAGATAACCTGAGGTACATATATGTTGTAAATTCTCCCAAAGCTTTATTTTATTATAGACTATTTTCTTGTTGTTTAAGAAAAAAAAAACAGCATCAAAGTGTATCGGCGTCAATGACATAAGCAAAGCAAAGTGATATGCTCATTGCTGTCTTACCTGTATTTGAGATAGTCAAATAGGCTCCTACTTCACTGACATAATATGACGTTTCTTCCTGTAAAATAGCAGTGTGTTAAACTTTGGAGAATCTCAGTTTTAATATCTCTAATCTTGGCTATTAAGTCCTTGATATGAGGGCTAGAGCATATATTTGTGCTAGTCATAATTATATTTGAAAAATTCAACAAAAGTCAACATATTACACAATATATGAAAATAGGTAATGAATGATTCCTGGATCTAGGTTTCTCTATTTCTTATTTGTTGCTAGAGCCTGAAACTAAAATTCCACCAGAAGAATTTCAGTGTTTTCAAGTTTCCAAAATGCAAACAGGCAAATAGGCAAAATGAAAGGCAGTAGGAATGGTTAATGAGGATGAAGGGGCTTAACTCAGACTACCCATGCTCAAGAATACATTGGGTGGAATTTGAGGGCTTCATCAATCCTCTGGAGAAAATAAAACAAACAAAATTTTATATGCATTTCCCTGGGTAGAATGTCAATCAGTCTAGAGAGTTAAATAGATTCGTGTTTTCAGATTAAATTGACCACCAAAAATGAGAAGACTACAATTTCCTGGAATCCACATCTTAGTCCCACATTTTATGTGGGGAGTTTCATTTTGAGTAAAAAAAAAAAAACACAATATCCCTACAATCTTTTGAAAGACTGGAGGCACAGAATGCTCAAGCAAATTTAATTTGGGAATGAAGGAGTCAATTTAAAATTAAATTTGTGTATCTGTTTGGTGATGAGAATTAAATCCAGGGTCTCATGTATAATAAGTGTGTACTCTACCACTGAGCTAAGTCATTAAGCCCTTTCTATTTTTCAAAGTTGGTGATTCATATTGCTATTACCAGAAAGGGGTAACAATAATGATAGTATAACCAAAATCAGAATATAAAATAAAATTACTTTCAAAAGTTTCACATTTATACATGAAATAAATTAAATAATTATAAATACATTGTAGTTCATATCCCTGTTTGCTAAACCCAAACCAAAATGAACTTGTCTTTAACATCCCCTCCATGTCAGACATTGTACAAGGCAGAAGTACTCCATCTCATCAGTCTTAGAGGCAAATAGAACCACACACTTGGGCCATCTATATACTTCAGGGGAAAGTATCTGTGGCCCAAGTCCTGTCTAGGTTGCTTTTATGTATCATCTATTCATATTATTCCTTACCTGGGATTTATTTCAGCATAAAAGAGACCTTTACTTCTGCATTCGTAGCCCAGGCTATAAGACCCCTGGCCTGAGCTGGCTGTAGTGGAACACACCTTTAATCCCAGCATTTCAGAAGCAGAGGAAGGCAGATCTCTAGGAATTTGAGGCCAATATGATCTACATAGTGAATTCCAGGCCAGTCGGGGCTACATAGTAAGAGTCTATCTCAACCCCTTACAAAAAAAAGTACTCTACTATACAGCAAAAGTAAAAAGAGGCACTATTGAAGGGTTTTAAGTTTGGGAATATGGTGGATGCTGTGTTTATAAAAGTCACAGTAACTTGTCTCATAATTTCCATTTTCCAGATTAAGAAATATCCCCCAAGTATATGCACATGCAGTTGGTACGGACTCCATAGTGGCATAAGTTCCTCTGGACAGTGGCATGACCACGTGTATTTGTTTGGCCTTCCCCCCAGATATCTGTCCATGGTAATTTATTCAATATAATAGGCAGCAGTTGAATATTCACCATGTTGTCTGCAATGCATATGCTCTTATAGAAATGATCCCTTTTCTCATTTTTAAGTAATAAAATAGAAGTTAAACAGATTAAGGTCACCTGCTTACTGCCACAAAGCTAATCAGTGACAACGTCAAATTTACAGCTGACTCTGCCCTTAACGCCCAAGCCTTTTCCACTCCAATTGATGTCTCTATTTCCTGTTAGGAAAACTCAGAGCCTTTCTAGTCTCTGGGGATTAGAAAGAACCCATTTTGGTATTTGCTGTTGGTTTTAGAATAACCCCATTTATCTGGTGTCCATTGGGAATTTCCAGAAATCTTTTCATCCTTGAGTAATCTGCAAAGGGCACTGGTGACTAGACCCCCAATAAAGCTAAGGCTCTCCTGAGAGGAACTGAAATCCTTCTTGTACTTTTCAGAGGAGACTGAAGAAGAAGGCAAACACGATGTCAACACTTCCTTCCTTTCCCTCTCAAGCTCCTTATTCTTATCTGAAAAGATTTCAAGAGATTTTTGTGTTCTTCTGCCAGGTCCTAGCTTGAAATTTAGAGCTGAAGTACTGGCACTAGAATGAGGAGAGGTCAAGCCATGCGAGAGCCAGTCAGTGGGATGAAATTCATGCTCACCTTAATAAATGTGACATTCACTGATCCACCTTGGAAATCCAAGAAAAGGTTGGACTTTTGGGAGCCACATTTCCCAGATGCGTGGGTTAGTCTGGGGTCAATGTTGAAGTGTCTCTGAGTTGCAAAATCCTAAACCAAATAAGATAGATCCATTCAGTAAGAGAGCAGGGGAAAAAACCTCAAGCCAAGTCAGAGACCCAGAAGTTCAAGCTACTAAATGAGTAATAAATAAATGAATATTCATTTGAGACCCACACATTCCCCTGGTGGATGGCACCCTCTTACTTCCAAGCATGTGCTTAAAAGATTTCTTAGAAGAAATTCTTTCATGATAAGGACATCTAATGAGTAACTCATAGGAGGTAAATTGTATGGAATTCCGTTTTTGTTCAGTTCAATGTATTGAAAAGTGATAGAAGGGGGAGTTTGTATTCTAAAGTACTTTGGCCTCAAATACAGACATGTGAGTTTTCTCTGGATAAAAAGAAAATAATTTATGATGGTTCCTTCGTAAGTAAAATGTTTTGTATAACCTCTTTCCCTAATGTTCTTGTTAACTTGGATTTTTGTATTGATGTCTCAGTGGACTGGAACCATGGAGAACATCAGATTCCAACATTTCATGTCAGAAAGGAATTGAGGCTGGGAAGACATGCAGAGGGACAAGGCCAGGCTGTGATTGTCATTCAGCTTCCCTAATATTAGCAATGCTGGCTCCAAGTAAGAAGTATCCATACTGAAGTTCTCTTTGCCTTCTCTAGTTTACTCTTCTTTTGGAACGCATTCCTTTATGATAGAGAACACTGGAAAGATGAACCCACAGCTAGGTACCTGTCTCACCTAAAGAAGTGGAAGTGATGTAGAGAACTGCTCTTCTCTGCCTTGTAAAAGCTGCACTTCAAGGGGTGTGCCACCACTACCCAGCAAGAACTGCTCATTCTCAAGAAAACAGCTCCAGTCAGACTTTGAAGATAGCGTTATCTTCCTATGACCTCAACTTACCGTATCATTTTCTTGAACAATCAGCGCTAGTCCCATCTCTGCTTTTATACAAAGCCTGCTTCCATTTAGGACTTCATACATTCCAGTTTTAGCTGGTGACAACTGGGTTGCAAGAGTGGGCCCAGGAACTTCGGGGGCAGTGGAGATTGGTAAGCTGTCCTTGTGTGTAGGTACTGATGTTCCTGAGACATAGGTGAGTGGAGTTGGCTTCTCGTTGGTTGTGCTTTTGTGTGAAGCTGTGAAAAATGTTTGGGGGAGGATAATCTGACCACCAAGCTGTGTAGTTCTCCCAGTTATATGGTTGACAGTAGATATACTAGCTCCAGTTGTATGAATTGGTAAATGTGCAATTGATCTAGGGCCAATGGTACCTTCCGTAGATGAAGCAGTCACGATTGAGTTACTAGGTCTGACTAAGGTGTCATTAACTGGGCTGCTGGGTATAAGACCTTTTGTGGTTACTGGAATTACTGCTTTGATTGTTCTGTGAGCTGTATTTTCAGAGGTGGAGGTTTCAGCAGCTAATTGAATGTGATCATCCCTTGATCTTGCTACTAATGTTACATGACCTGTTTCATTAGTCAGCTGTAGAAGAGGTTTTGCTGTGGTCTGTTTTGTTGCTGTTAAAGTATATTGAAGATACCCTCTGATTTTTGGAAGGTCTTTTTCTCTTATTTGATGGCCATGTAAAATTACTGCAAATTAAGAAAGCAAAAATGTTATAAGCACTGGACAAATGCTTACAAGGTCCCTCCTCCATTCCCATTGTAATGCGCTCATAAGCAAACCAGTATTCACAGTTTCACATTTGGGGAAAACTTCCAAAAGTTGCAACAATGAAGTGAAGAACACCAAAGACTCTAGTGCCAGGCCATCATTGTAATATTTTTGTTTGCACATGTGTTTTTTATAAGTTTATGACTGTATTCCACGCATTCTTCATGTAATCCCTTCATCTGCATAGGTTTTGGTACCAATGAACACCAAAGTGATAATGTTCAACTGTGAAACCAAAAGGAAGTCATAAAATGGCCTGTAATAAACAGTGGCTGTGATTATTTTATAGCCTGAGGCAGCAATAGAGATTTATATGGTTTGAGATTGTTCATGGAATCATGTAATTCCAAGTTGAAATAAGTCTCACAACCTATTTAGTTCCAACCATAATTTGATAGATAAATTGTGACTAATCGATATATATTTATGCAATCTATGCTTAATTTCTGTCAATGATGAGAGAATATTTTCTCACAAGATAGTCCCTTTTGTATTATTTTTTCTAAATATAGACCAACTTCTATTAATTTTTTGAGCAATCAGGTCTTTATTAACTAAGAAAAAAGTCAAGGTGTAATAGCTCTGGTTCTTCTTGTTTTGGTTTAAGTGTTAGCTCTTCAGAGTGCCTTCCCTTTTTCTTCCTTATATAAAATGACTCCATCACCATGGTTCTCCCTCTGGTGATATGGTCATTGTTTCAGCTTCACCTATCACATCTGTACTCACATATGGGGAAAGTATCCAGATATTTACTCATCACGTTGACAGTAGGCTGTAGAATTCCTTCCTTAAAAAAAAATGTTCACTTGCTAGTTCATTTGTTGGTTATGCATCTCAGTCACTAGATTAAAAGCCTAAAGTTGAGAGCTGTGTGCATAGTTTACCACAAGTGCCTGCGCATAAAAGGTGTTCAGGAGCTATGGGCTGGATGAGTGAGTAAAGGAGGGTGCTAGTGTTAGAGATGTTCTAGAGTTGTTATAATGCTCAAACAAGTTTGTTTCTTTGAAACCCTTCAGGACCATTGAGTATATAGTGACTGCTGTTGACACAAATTCTCTCCAAGAATATCTTTTAAGGAGCTTAAGACCTCTGTCTCTCTTTCTTCCAGATTCTATCTTTGCTTCTTTGTAAGTATATATAAACCCAGAGAAGTAGACAAAATTCTGAGACTGGCCCTTGGAAACTTTTTGATATGATGCGCTAGGAAACAGCTTTGTCCCTTCAAACTTCTTGGTCTTACTGCATTTACTCAGACATTTGCAGGAGCTGTAGTAGTTGACTCTGGGCTGAGACATGGGAAAAGATGCAAAGAGAAGAAACATAACTTTACCCTGGTATTTATTTATGAGTTTATAACAGTCAATATAGTCTATAAGAATCTTTAGGTCTTCTTCTTCTTCCATTCAATACATTTTAAGTGTCTAATTTTTCTATATTAATAGGTAACAACAAAACCTCGGCACTTATGCTACTGAGGATCAAATCCAAGGCTTTGTATATGCTAGGCAAGCACTTTACTACTGAGCTATATTCCATACCCATAACACTCTCCAATTACTGGACTCATTCTACATGGTGGCTTCAAACAAAAGATGCTTCCTCATCTTCTCACAGAAACATTTGCTCAACCATGTTCACTGTTGCTCTATTCATAATAATAAGAAATTTTAAACAACCTAGATGTCCCTCAACAGAATAATGGTTAAAGAAAACATGGTACACTTACAAAATTCAGCAGTTTAAAAAAATTAAATTTACAGGTAAACGGATATAACTAGAAAAAAAATAAAACATACTGCATGAGGAATCCTAGACCCAAACAATCCAAGCTATTGTCAAGACTAGCAGTTTCTAAGCTTGTGAAAACTCATGGACTCTGGACTTTGGGAGCCTGCATGGGATGGGCCTAGGCACTCACTCTGCATGTGTGAGGCCATTGTGTAGCTTGGTCTGACTGTGAGGTTTTGAGCAGTGAGATCATGCCCTGTCCCTGGAGTGCTTAGCTGGCTTTTGGGAACATGTTCCCCATGCTGGATTACCTCACACAGCAGGGATAGAGCAGGGGGAGGAGCTTGGTCCTGCCTAAACTTGATGTACCATGTTTGGTTAACACCCATGGGAGGCCTGACCCTTTCTAAATGAAAATAGAGGAGAAGTGGATGGTGAGGCAGTCATATGGGAGGCTGGGGGTGGGGGCAGGAGAAGAAGAGGAAGGGGAGACTGGTCAGTTGAGAAAATAAATGAAAAAAATTTCCTTTAAAAAAGACTTGAGTTTTTTCCTCTCTATAAACTGACAACAAGGCCTCATTGCTGAAGACAAAACCTACACAACTCATTGAACATGGAGAAATCAAGCTAGTGCATACATAGAACCATCACCCCATGGGCTAGCGTCTTTGGTACAGGACACTACTCTGCATACTAAATTTAAAAAGAAACATGAACATTGATCCAGCCACAAACTCTTAGATCAACAATGTTGTCCTGCCTGAAATATATATAGGGCAATGGTGGCACAAAGCTCATATGCAGGAGTAATGAACCAAATCTTATTTGACTTAAGACCAACTCCATGAGATGGAACCCATACCCAACACTGTTTGGGTGACCAAGACCCAGATAATAGACAGCATAGGAACCTAGAGTAAAATCAAATACTACTGTTCTAACAAAAAGGCAATAAAAATGACTTCTAATAACATTCTGCTCTACCCTTAGATCTGTTCCTTGCTCAAACATCCTTAGAAAAGCTTCTTCCTGCAGCAGAGGGGAACAAATACAGAGACCCACAGCCAGACTATGCAGAGTGAGACACCTTGGAACACCCAACCCTAATTTGCTTCCATCAAACCCCTTCCCTCAGGTATCAGAAAGTCCTGTGAAAGAGGAGGTAGCAAGAGTATAAGAACAGGAAGGGATTAAGGGCAACAAAAAAACAAGGCCCTCTAAATCAGCACAAGCAAAGCTCATATGAACTCAGAAACTGAAGCAGCATGCAGAGGGCCTGCATGGGTCTATACCGGACCTTTGGCTAAGTATTATGGCTTCAAGTTTAGTTGTTTTATTGGATTCCTGAGTATGCAAATAAGTGGATTCCTAGTTTTTGCATCTTCTCTCGGGCTTTTTTCCTTCTGTTGATTTATTTTGTCCAACTTTGCTGTGGTAGTTTTCTCTAATTATATTATATTTATATTTTTAAATGAATGAGTGAATGAATGAATGAAAACCTAATCCCTAGGGTAAAGATTAAGGACTGAACTGTTATTTATACTTGCTGGAAAAAAAGAAAAGAACTTTTCTCCTCTAGAGTGATATTGGATATATCAACCACTCCAAGACAGGCCTCACATTCAGAAGCAGTTGACCAACATATCATGCAATGCACAAATTTTTACTGTGCTTATATTTGGTTACAGTTTGGAGAGGTTATTGTTGTTTTTATTGTTTAGCTTTTCTTTTGGGGTGTGGTTTTATTTTGTTTACTTGTTTTGTGAGCTGTTGTATTGGGGTTTTGTTTGTGTTTTAAGAAAGAACTTAAAGTTGTGTAGGTAAGGTGGGGAGATGATCTGGAATAACTTTGGAGAGGGGATGACTATGATCAAAATACAATTAAATTTAAAAATTGTTTTAAATAATAAAAAAGTGATGGCACCCAATCTCAAAAAGAAAAAGCATCTATCCCTCATGTAAGGACTAGCCAATAATGTATACACTTAAGCAAACAAATGTATGTGTGCGTTCAGTATAACACTGAGAAAAAAGGACATGAAACGGTAGTTAAAAAGGCAAACTTTTACTAATGTGTCCACAGAACAAAAGATGGGAAGGTGCTGCCTCCAAAACTCAGCCTCTTCTTCCTCAGCAATGAAACCTTGACTGTAAGCTGAGCCTGAGTTCTGTGGCGTAAAGAACCCTTCATCCTACTTCCTCTTCTAGCTGGGTGAGAGTATGTTCATAGGCAGCAATTTTTGCTTTTTATATTAGCTTAAAACAATAAGTTGTGGAAGTTTTTTTTCATGGTGCTAGTGACTGGATCCAATGCTAAGCCAATACTATCATTGCCCTAGATCCCCAAATCAAGTCACTTTATTTATGTATTTCTGAGAACATGAAAATATAATCCTGAAAGAATGCCACAAAGAAAACTATGTGTGTTAAGGCAGCTACCATGAAGTTTCACGTAGCTTCCATAACATCCGTGCAATATCTAAAGCCCCTGTGTCCTCCACTAGAGCATCTCAGCAGTGCAGTGTAGACTGTGTCGGTGGTCTCACAAGCTAAATTCCATGGTTCTGGAAGGAATTGGAAATTAGTTGGTACAGCAGAACAGAACAACAACCCAATAGAACTCAATATCTTGGGTATAAAATACTCAGGGGAGAGTAGGTACTTAAGACAGCCAGTAATTATTCTAAGCTTGGCCTCCCAGGCAACCTTTCTGAGTTGGTTGTACAATAACAATATTTTAATAACCTTTTATTTGCCTGAATTTACACTTTCTGAATTGCTGTAACTGGTCAGATGTATTTTTGAATGTCACGGTTTATGTAAACAGCAGTCACATTTTTTAAAAAAAATAGAGAATGTAGTATGTGACTAGAAAACAGCTCCGATTGCTAAGCCCTGGTTCAGTTATCCTAGATTAAGGTGATTTTTATAAACTCACATTGATCTATAATATCCAAACTAATGTGGGTGTCTAAGACAATGTCTTCTGGTGTTGATATCCATTCTAGTTCACAGAAATTCTACTCAAATCACAAAGGCCCTTGGGAAAAAGAGAAGGTGGTCCCTGCCTGAACACACTAACCACTTTTAAATGTCATCACAATAAATACCTGAAGGAACAGAAACCATATCTATAGCCCTTCCTGCCTCACTTCAGGTCCACGGCACAGACAACCATTTGGATTTAAAATAACTAGATAAAGCATGGCCACCACAGAAAATGGGCTATGTCACTTACCATCCAGGGACAGGAAGAGCATGGCCACGGCAGAGAGCTGCCCAGGCATGGCAGGCGAGCTTGGCTGAGCACAGCGGAACCTTCTGAACTGCAGGAATGGAATCGGTTTCAGAGCAGTGCACAGAACAGTAGGAACATCAAACTCCCCGTCCTTTGTCCACTTGTGGCAGAGACGCTGACCTCACTCACATGAAGAGCAGTAGCTAAGGATCCTGCTGCACGGTGAGGGAAACCGCAGGCAGCTCACAGTGGCAAAGTAAACACTTGCCTCTTCCTGGAGTGTTTGTGGAGGTGAAGGTGTAGGTGGGGACTGGCGAGGGTGAAGGGCGGCAGAAATCATTTCTCCGAAAAAGGTGGCAGATCTGTGGCAGCTCCTTGCCTAAGACTTTGCTCTCCTCTTTATGTAAGACCTTGAGGACATTCCTGTAAGCCCTTGTCAGCCAGTTCTTCAGGCACAAGGTTGAGCAGCAGTTCTAGAACGCTGTCTCTGAGTATGATGCATGCCAGTGTGGTGTTCACAGCTGCCTCACTTGGAACCTTGTGGGAACTAGGGACATGGGGAGTTGAATCTGGCTCAGGCCGTTCATCAGATGAATTACTCTGGTTACTTTTTGTTGCGTGTATACTGATATGAAAAGATAGAAAAACACATTGATGTTTTCGCACAATGTTAGGATCTGTTGGATAACACATGGGTTTGATGGTAGCTAACTGCCAGGTATTTCTGCTATGCTTGGGTTCTTTATTCCAATCTTGATTTTTAATATTAAATCAGATCACTCACACTGCCATGCCTCATAGAGAGACAGAGAGAGAGAGAGACAGAGACAGAGAACTTCAGAATACCTATGAAAAGCTAAGAGGTCACAACAGAATTAAAGAATTTTTGGAAATGATTTTCTTCCTATTTTAATCTGCTCTATATATTTATTATTAAAAACTAAAATGGCAAAATTTCCTTTATTGAATATTTCTGAAAACTAGAAAAATCCAATGATACACTCTATTTTTTAATCTCCTAACCAAATTACCCTAAATTCTATTTATATTCTTTCACGTTCATGTATTTCATCTCAGATTTGAGGCTTCTAAAGTCACAAAATAATTAAGACTCACCTGTGCTTCGTTGCATCAAATTAAAACAAGAAGTTAAATTGAAGTCATATGCATTCAAACTGCCTATTCCATACAGATCACTGGGGATAAATCGGGAAGCAAGCCCAGCACCGGAGAAATGAACGATATCAGAGAACTCACACAGACTATTCAAAATGACTGCTATACTGTTTAATATTTTTTTAAAAAGCTTTCGCATTTGTTGCCTGGCATCAGCAGCAGTAAATGACAGTGTGGGATTTAGGTCTACATTGACTTTGTCCTTTCTCCTTCATTTGCATTCTCAGAAGGATCCCATGCACGATACAGGCAAACGCTCGGGTGCATCATCTGAACAGAACCCTCCTTTCCTCATTTGGGTCTCCACTAAGGCCAGCACTTCTTTGTTTGCTGTCAACCCACATAAATCTTTTCAACTTTGCTATAGGATCATTTTGCAATGTCAGAAATTTCCTGACCCTGTCCCTGGGAAAGACACCTTTAACCTCCCACAGGAGTCTTTCCCTCTGTCCTGGGTCTGGCACTATTCTGGTGGAGGGAAAGTAAGCTTGGTGCTGGAGTGGAGGGTCAGTTTTCATAGATCCTTTGCTAACATTTCTGGTTGAAGGCCTTCTGAGCCTTTGGAGGAATTTTGTTCTCAGAACACCTGGTGAGATTCTGGTTCACAGTTGGGGTTAACATCTACGATGGCTCCATGTGAGGGGCAGAAGCCCCAAAAGCAGATCCAAGCAGATTTGCTTAGCTCTGGAAGAGACCCAAGTCCAAAACTCCAGCAGGCAGAGGAGAGAAGAAATTTAAATGTAAATTTTAGGAACATAAACTGAGTCCCTATTGGGAAGACAGGGACCTACCTGAGACCTAGGGAAGAAGGTGGAAAAGTCATGGGTGTGGAAGAGAAAATATGAAGTTGAGTGCAGCTGCAGGTGAAAGGACAGGACCAAACGCAGACATAGGAATGAGGAGATGGACGGAGAGCACAGTAAGATGCGTGAACAGAGGGACAGAGAAAGCCGCCACATCAACAATGGGACTAAGATAAACTAAAGAAAGAAGAAATTAGGGCGGACATAAATGACTTGAAAGATGTCCTACCACATTTCCTTTTAACTCTTCTACCTGGCCAGTGTTGAAGACAGGCAGATCATAGAGAATGACAGTTGATTATCAAAACCTTAATCAAGTAGTGACACTGATTACAGCAGCTGTACCAGACGTACATGAAATCCTTACATGAAAAGATTGAAACATCTCCTGGAAGATGGTACGCAGCTATTCATCTAGCAAATGCCTTTTTCTCAGTACCTTTCCATAAGCTATTTGCTTTCAGTTGTCAAGGCCAACCGTACATATTTACAATTTTACCTCAAGGATATATTAATTCTCCGGCTCTGTGTGATAACATAATCCAGAGGGATTGTGATTAACTGTCTCTTCTATAAAATATCACACTGATCTACTATACTGATGACAATATGCTGATTGTACCAAAGGAGCAGGAGGTAGCAATTAATTATATTGGACTTGTTGATAGTGCACATGCATATCAGATTATGGAAAATAAATCAAAAAAACTTCAAGGGCCTTCTAACTCAGTGAGATTCATAGGAGTCCAGTGGTTTGGGCATGCTGAGCTATTCCTTCCAAGGTGAAGAATAAGTTATTGCACCTGGCTCCGCCCACTACCGAGAAAGAAGCATGATGCACAATGAGCAGACTGGGATCTGAGCGGCTGCACATTCCTCATTCGGGTGTGATGCTCTGGCCCATACACCAAATGACTTCGAAAGCTGCAAGCTTTGAGTGGGCCTAGGACAGGAGAAGTCTCTTCAGTTCCAACACACCAGTGGGGCTTGCGGTGTCAGTGGCAGAACGGGATCCTGTTTGAAGCATAATGATGGATCCCTGAAAAGAACTTTAGAATTTTGGAACAAACCGCGTTTCTCTCTTTGAGAGATGGCCCTTGCCCTGCTATTGAACCTTAGTGGGAACAAAACACTTCACAGTTGGATGTCAAGTTCCCATAGACCTGAGCTGTGCATCATGACTTAGGTATTATCTAATCCACCAAGTCATAAAGTAGGACATGCGCACTAACAATCCATCATCAAATCAAAGTGGCATTTACATGGCCAGGCTCCAGCAAGTCCTGAGAACACAAGCAAGTTACTTGAAGAAAATGCCCAAATGCCTACAGTTCCTGACTTCTGCTCCCATGAATGCAGCCTTATCCTCATGATTAGTTAGTTGATCATGGGAGAAAGAAGATCAGGGTCTGGTTTACTGATAGCTCTGCTTGTTATACAGGTACCACCCAGAAACGAACAGCTGCAGCATTACAGCTTCTTTCTGGGACAACCCTGAAATATGCTGAAATAAAATAAGTAGAAAAGGCCAGTTATTGGATGCCGAGGCATTGATTTAGTTAGCATTTATTTACAGCACTACATGTACTGCCTGTTTGCCAAACATGACTTTACTTGCTACCTCAATCAGAATAACCTGGAAACATAGCCGAAACAGTGGGCCCTCGTCCTTAACAACCTCCTGACTGTCATGTAAGTTTCCATAAAACCTTGATTGTTTATCTGCTCCATGGACCTTGTGGCTTTAAAGTATAAAATGAGAATGCAAACTGGACCCAGTAGTCAAGCCTCTCAGGAGCTGTCCTGGCTTCAGCTTACTGGTGACATCTCTCTTCCACTCTCACTGGTGTTGGAGTGCTTATTCCAGAGAGATTCCCACATTTCTGGAGGCCCCAGCTAGATCTCCCTTTACTAAGACCCCAGTTGATCCAGAGAGACTGATCCCAGGCCTCTAGCCACCAAAGGTCTATAAATCTGGGAATCACATGCTCCGGTCAGGGTTCCAGGGCACCGCTTCCAGTAACCAAGGGAATGTGAGTCCCAGAACCAGAGTCTGAGAATGAAAGAGCTGGAGGTCCAGACCAGTTAAGAGCCATCTTGGGTTTGATCACCCTGCAGGAGATTGCATCTTTGGGATACTGAAGTGACACTGGTTTCCAAGGAAACAGACAAACTAGTAATTTAAAATGGGAATGTATAACTTCTGAATTTGTGTTCTTGCCCTGTCAGTGGCATCCACCTGATACAATGCTCACTGGCCTCCACCAGCAAACCAGCTCTGCCAGACTCCAGCCCACTGCATTCTAGGGCAAGCCAATTCCAATGTATCAACTACAGAAAATTCTTGGCCCCCCAAGATGATGGTAGCTATGTTATCCAGCCACAGATTTGTCTAAAAACAAGGGAGGGACCCCTCCATTATTACAGAGAAATTATAAAAGAGTTTTCTTCTCATAGCCAAACTTTAATGATGAGCTGCTCCCCAATTCAGACGTGAAACCTTTTATTGATGGAGCTGAAGTACACAACAGGGAAGAGCCCCTCACAACAAGAGACTTAAAGCAGCAATGTATAGAGAAAGGGGACTGTTTACATCAGTGTGGTGGTTTGAATAAGTATGGCTTCAGGAGACTCATATATTTTAATGCTTAGTCATCAAGGAGTGTCACTATTTAGGATTAGGAGGTGTGGTCTTGTTGGGGTAGATGTAGCCTTATTGGAGAAAGTGTATGACCTGAGTGGGCTTTGAGGTTTCAGAAGCCCAAGGAAATCCCAGTGGCTCCTCCTTCCTGCTGCCTGCTGAACCAGATGTAGAGCTTCCAGTTCCTCCAACACCATATTTGCCTGTGTACCACCATTCTTCCCATTATGACAATAATGGACTAAATCTCTGAAACAGTAATCAAGGCCCAATTAAATGCTTTCATTTATAAAAGCCGTGTGGTCATGCTGTCTCTTCACAGCAATAGAACATTGACTAAGACACTCAGGGTGCAAAAAAGTTAAACATACCAAATCCTTCAGCTCTTGGAAGCTGTCTGGGGTCCCGGCTGTGGCATCACTGACATATGAACACAAAGAGCCCAGGTAGAGTAAGTTGGGAAAATGTATAGACCAGTCAGACAAACAGGCTACCCTCCATGAAGAGGAGTAATGCCCGCTCAAAGACACCACAGTTTATCAAATAAAAATCCCAGTACCAAGCCAGGTGGTGGTGGAGCATACCTTTAATCCCAGGACTCGGAAGGCAGAGGTAGGTGGATCTCACTAAGTACAAGTCCAGCCTGATCTACAAAGCAAGTTTTGGGACAGCCAGGACTGAAAGCCTGTCTCAAAAAAAAAAAATCCAGAACCAGGTTCCATATTATACATGCAAAAGAAAACACATTGCAGACTATTGCCATTGCTCTTGATTGCTCTATAGAACTTGATGTTGCCATTGCAAAAGACACCACATAGTTGAATGAAGAAATCAAGGGCAAGGAGACATTAGACTGGTACCCAAATCTTAGAAACTTTATTCTTAACAGCTAGATTTCAGTATTTGAAGATGCCATGCACACTACTGGCTGAGAAAAGTCAACAACACTCTTAGCCACTGTGAACTGTCTGCTTTAATAGCAGGTTCTCTGGAAAGTTATGCACATAGGTTCAATTGTGGAACAAATATTAAAAGAGTAAGCAACCAATTTTGGGTTGGATTTCAGACCAACTATATAGGATAGAAGTCATGCTGATGCAGTTAACTTGGCTAAAAAATCTGACCAGTTAGGTGATAGGCTGTAGGAAATAACCTTGCATTATTATTCTACTAAATTGACATACTAATAACTGACCTCTGGGTTTTTATCTTTATCCCCATAGATCAGTGTATCTCCCAACCCTCCTGAGAGAAACTTCTTTTTTACTGTAGATGGTGATTACTACACAGGCTCATAACTAGTCAATATGCAGAAAATATAAGGCTGTGAAGTGCTCAGCACTAAATGGAACACCTACGTCACACATATACACATACCCAAGGTTCAGAGGTTATCATGGAAGAGGGTCAAAGGTTGAGTCAGAGAGAGGAGACACCAGCAGTGAAAAAGCATTTGCCAGAACTGCCAGCACATTCACATGGACACACAGAGGCTACACTGCATGTGCCTGACCTGCATAAGATCAACACAGCCAAATTCCCAGCATGAATGGGAAAGGGTCAACTGATTTCCATCCCATCCCAGAGAAATTTGGCAGTGTAGAAGGGCATTTTTAATGTCATAATGTATGAGCAGATATATGATGAGGAAATGTGTTACGGGAAACTAACGAAGAGAGGCAAACACTGCTGTTCAACACCCTACACTGCATAGCCCAGATTCAACAACGATTTATCTGACTACATCTGACAAAACTCACAGTCAAGAAGTCCCTGCCTGGGCATCCCAGAATTGTACTGTGCTATTCCCAGGGCAGGACGCAGAGCCTGTTCTGCACCTTTGGGGCCCATGACCAAATCCACATGACTGCCTCTCTCTCCTAAGCACAAACATAGCCAGGCAGGGATGGGGGCCAACTGCCATGAAAGTCATCAGGGGCAGGATCTCATGCATCCTGCCCTCACCAATACCACCTGCACCAGAACACCAGTCTTCACCGCCCCCCCACAACAGGAGAGCCAGACAACACCCTGGAGTAAGTGCTCCTCCACGATGCTGGTGGTCCTTAAACACCGAGAAGAAAGTCAGAGACGCACTAGACAGCAAATTTCTAGCTCCTCTTACACACTCAGCTTTTCTACTCCTCTCCCTCATTATCTCCCTCATGCTTTCTCTCCTCTCCAGGAAAACTGATTTGAAGCTTTCACAGCTATTATCCAACTGGAAAAGCCCCACAAGACGAGGAGGAGGGGACAAGAGTGAACCCTCATAGTAACAACAGGGGAATGCTTTGACCCAGACAAGGCCCACTGGGAAATTCCCTGCACTAATTATTCGGGTTCTCAACAGGACCTTCTAGTTGTAACCAGAACCCAACTAGCAAGAAGGTTTTGGGTGACATACAAAACTCAACTTCCTGATCAGGCCAGGTGTTAATGAGGGAGAATTGGGAAAGGGAGGGAAAGGGCTGAGGGGACAAGGACATCTGATGATATATATATATATATATATATATATATATATATATATATATATCATGCAATAAGTTAATCAAAAGGGGCCATGATTTTGAAAGAGAACAAGAAGAGGTACATGGGAGGGTTTTCAAGGAGGAAGGGGAACAGGGATACTGTCATTAAATTATATTTTCAAAAAATGAAAGAAAAATCTTAAAGAAGAAACATTTGAAGTGCTTTCTGCACCCTGGTGGGAACCGAGGTAACCCAGGAGCTGAAAGGCAAGTTCCAACTACTCTGCAGAATAAATTGCACTGCAACATCAATGATTAGATGGAGTTTCAGAGACATACAACACTTCCTAGCAGTGTCTTGTACCCTGGAAAGAAACCCAGAACTATTTAGCTGGCCACAGAAAACTGTGGTCATCTCTTGTAGCTTTAAGTTTGGGAATCATGTGATGGCTATAAATAGTCAATCCATACATGGGAAATGAGTGAGGGAAGACAGTAGAGGAACCTGGCTCAGGGATGTTTGCCTCTTGTAGGAAATCCACAAGAGACATCTTCTAGGGTGCTTGTCCTACACTGGTGTCTACTGATGCCAGGAGCATCAGTGCGGATGCAAAATGACAGTCTTCCTGAAAGGTCTGCAAGGGACTTTGTCTTCTGTCACAACCACCTGTGACCCAGAAAGGCTTGAATGTTGAGCTATTAGGGACTACAGAGCCACCTGCTGGCACACAAGGTGGAAGAGCAGTCAGTGCTCTTGAGTGCTAGTTATTTGCCATGCCCCATCCTTATAAACACTCAGGATGAAAAATCAAGTTATAAGAGTAGTTTTAAGATCACACACACACACACACACACACACACACACACACACAACATGGGGAGGGGGGATTCACAGATGTTTTGCTTTGATAATAGTAAACCCTTAAATGATACATTCTTAGGAAATTTGGAGAAGGGCTGGTCCTGGCAGCCAACAGCTGGCAAAGAAGATGTTATGTGAGTCCTGGAGACATGTCCAGGCTGTGTGGTAGAATAAAAAGAGTGCTGGTTGGAGGTAGGATGGGAGGGATGAAAAGTGAACAACAGACCTTCATGGATGGATGCTATAGCTCACACCACATAAACCCTGCATGGTTTAGGGTAATCCAAATTTAATAAATTTATAAGTTGTGATTTTGATTAAACAAATTGAGGAAAATTTGCCAAATAAAGCTATTAGTGAATTTAAAGTAGCCTTAACAGACATTTTTAGTAAATTAGATTTTGAAGATAAAGTGATGGCCTTTCTCTTTTTGTCCACTAGGTGGCAGATCGTCACTATCGTAATCTTGCTGGTTACCCGACAGCTCTATTGGCATAGATAGTAAATGAGGAAACTGTTTTCATTTAAAACCCAGATTCTTTTTCTCTATTCTTAAAACTAAGAAAAGTTTCTAAAGTTCAGCTCCAGAATGTCAACTAAAGTTCACCATTTCATCTGGAGGCAGAGTGGCGTTTCTCTAAAGCAATGCTTAAGGCCTGGGCTCACCTTCCTGTCCTCCACAGGTCAGACGGTCAGATGCTAAGGGAGAGCACGACATCATCCTAGGAGCTTCAGCACATTTTTCCTCACAGGCTGCGCAGTGTTAACTCCACTCTGTAAAATAAATGATGAAAGGACGGAAGCGCAAAGAGGCTAACTGCTTGTCTAAATAGATGGAACTGACTTCAGTTGAGCCCTTTCTTATGCTGTGAGAAAAGAGAAATGAGGGAGGAGGGGACAAGTTATGGGACTGGAGAGATGACTCAGCAATCAAGAGCAGTGACTGTTCTTCCTGAGGTCCGTATTCAGTTTTCATCATTCACATGGTGGCTCACAACTGCCCAGACTCCGGTTCCAGGGATCAGTGTCCTATTCTGGCCTCCTCTAGTACTGGATGTACGTCGTGTACAGACACACATGCAGGCACTCACACATACACATGAAATATAGATAAATAAATCTTTTTTAAAAGTCCAGTTGCCCAGTTGCTGTCTAGAATTCCTTTTCTTTTTCTTGTTTTTTCTTCTTTTCCTTTCTTTTCTCCTTTCTTTTCTTCTCTTTTCCTTGCTTTTCTCTTTTTCTTTTCCCTTTTTCTTTCTTTTCTTTTCTTTTCTCATGGCAGTCTGAACTGGCTGTCTTGGACTTTGAGAGCTGGTGTGAACTCAAGTCTAGCAAACTTCCCAACTGAGAACTCACTTCCCTCAAACGTTCTGGGCTGGAACAGTTGTGGTGAAGAACAGCCCGATCCATTCTGCTGGCTCCTGCTGAAGTCTTGTTCCCTTCATCAAATTTAAGGGAAGTTTTTCAGTTAGACTAAAATGTAGAGTCTCACTGCACTATGATCACATTCACCCTAAAGGTCAGTGTGTCTTAGCATGCAATGTTACACATCCTCTCTAATACAGAGTCTATAGTATCATATGGCATCACCAGTCTATAGTATCATATGGCATCACAAGTCTATAATATTATAGGTATCACTAGTCTATAACATCATATGGTATCACTGTCTATAGTATCATATGATATCACTAGTCTATAGTATCATATGATATCACTAGTCTATAGTATCATATGATATCACTAGTCTATAGCATCATATGGTATCACTAGTCTATAGTATCATATGATATCACTAGTCTATAGTATCATATGATATCACTAGTCTATAGCATCATATGGTATCACTAGTCTATAGTATCATATGATATCACTAGTCTATAGCATCATATGGTATCACTAGTCTACAGTATCATATGATATCACTAGTCTATAGCATCATATGGTATCACTAGTCTATAGTATCATATGATATCACTAGTCTACAGTATCATATGATATCACTAGTCTATAGCATCATATGGTATCACTAGTCTATAGTATCATATGGTATCACTAGTCTACAGTATCATATGATATCACTAGTCTACAGTATCATATGGTATCACTAGTCTACAGTATCATATGATATCACTAGTCTATAGTATCATATGATATCACTAGTCTATAGCATCATATGGTATCACTAGTCTATAGTATCATATGGTATCACTAGTCTACAGTATCATATGATATCACTAGTCTACAGTATCATATGGTATCACTAGTCTACAGTATCATATGATATCACTAGTCTACAGTATCATATGATATCACTAGTCTACAGTATCATATGGTATCACTAGTCTACAGTATCATATGATATCACTAGTCTACAGTATCATATGATATCACTAGTCTATAGCATCATATGGTATCACTAGTCTATAGTATCATATGGTATCACTAGTCTACAGTATCATATGATATCACTAGTCTACAGTATCATATGATATCACTAGTCTATAGCATCATATGGTATCACTAGTCTATAGTATCATATGGTATCACTAGTCTATAGTATCATATGATATCACTAGTCTACAGTATCATATGGTATCACTAGTCTACAGTATCATATGGTATCACTAGTCTCTAGTATCATATGGTATCACTAGTCTACAGTATCATATGATATCACTAGTCTACAGTATCATATGGTATCACTAGTCTATAGTATCATATGGTATCACTAGTCTACAGTATCATATGATATCACTAGTCTACAGTATCATATGGTATCACTAGTCTCTAGTATCATATGATATCACTAGTCTACAGTATCATATGATATCACTAGTCTACAGTATCATATGGTATCACTAGTCTACAGTATCATATGGTATCACTAGTCTACAGTATCATATGATATCACTAGTCTCTAGTATCATATGATATCACTAGTCTACAGTATCATATGGTATCACTAGTCTCTAGTATCATATGGTATCACTAGTCTATAGTATCATATGATATCACTAGTCTCTAGTATCATATGGTATCACTAGTCTATAGTATCATATGATATCACTAGTCTATAGCATCATATGGTATCACTAGTCTATAGTATCATATGGTATCACTAGTCTACAGTATCATATGATATCACTAGTCTACAGTATCATATGATATCACTAGTCTATAGCATCATATGGTATCACTAGTCTATAGTATCATATGGTATCACTAGTCTATAGTATCATATGGTATCACTAGTCTACAGTATCATATGATATCACTAGTCTACAGTATCATATGGTATCACTAGTCTATAGTATCATATGGTATCACTAGTCTACAGTATCATATGATATCACTAGTCTACAGTATCATATGGTATCACTAGTCTCTAGTATCATATGATATCACTAGTCTACAGTATCATATGGTATCACTAGTCTACAGTATCATATGATATCACTAGTCTATAGCATCATATGGTGTATCACTAGTCTATAGTATCATATGGTATCACTAGTCTACAGTATCATATGATATCACTAGTCTCTAGTATCATATGATATCACTAGTCTACAGTATCATATGGTATCACTAGTCTACAGTATCATATGGTATCACTAGTCTACAGTATCATATGATATCACTAGTCTACAGTATCATATGGTATCACTAGTCTACAGTATCATATGGTATCACTAGTCTACAGTATCATATGATATCACTAGTCTACAGTATCATATGATATCACTAGTCTATAGCATCATATGGTATCACTGTCTATAGTATCATATGGTATCACTAGTCTACAGTATCATATGATATCACTAGTCTACAGTATCATATGATATCACTAGTCTACAGTATCATATGATATCACTAGTCTATAGTATCATATGGTATCACTAGTCTATAGTATCATATGATATCACTAGTCTATAGTATCATATGATATCACTAGTCTACAGTATCATATGATATCACTAGTCTATAGTATCATATGGTATCACTAGTCTACAGTATCATATGGTATCACCAGTCTGTAGTATGATAGCTTCACTGCCCTAAAAATTCTAGTGGTTCGCTTATTTATTTTCCCCCTGCGAATCTTTTCTACTATCCGTATTTCTTGCTTTTCCAAACTATTATATGTAATCTTTTAAGACAGGCCCTTTTCACTTATCCTCCATTTAAGGTGTCTCCATGTTTTTGTGGCTCAATAACTTATTTTTACGTCATTGAGTAATACCAGATGTTACACAGTTTGCAGTCATTTGTATGATTGCTATCTTGCCTAGTAAGACTATTTTAACTTTACAAGAAACTTCAAATTATCTTGTAAGTGATTATGTCATTTTACATTCCTACCAGCAAGAGTGAAAATTACACTTCCCAAATGTCGTGTATTGTGTGTGTGTGTGTTGTTGTTGTTGTTTTAATTGGTAGTAACCATAAATCTTCTCAAAAGACAATGGATTTCCATAAGTCTTGCTAGTTGAAAAGCTGTCTATGGGCAGAAGAGCCTATCAACAGAACAGTCATACCTAATGCCTGTTTCTTGAAGTCAGTCAACCTTCCCAATGCTTAAGATATGTGCACTGTTATTTGGGCAAGTGTCCACAAAGGCCCATGTTTTGCAAGGTAACCCTTAGCTTGGCACTATCAGAAGGTAGCAGAAATTTTAAGAACTGAAGCCCAGTGAGAGTTCTTCTAGGAGCATATGCACATATATATTATATATGTTCTTAGTAAATATAAAATGATATGTATCCTTAGTGTTACTTCCCCTCCCCCTTCCTCCTCCTTGATGAAAGTCTTCCCCTACATTTCCCACGTTTACTTTCATAGCACCTGTGTCCTACTATGGCCCTGTTTAGATGCCTCCCCCTTTAATTTCCTGGTTTCTGTGGTTACTCTGGCTTTGAAAGTCATGTCTAAAGAGTTAAGCCTAAGAACTGTAAATAAGAGAAAAGATGAAATGCCTGTCTTTCTGGGTCTTGATTACTAATTGAGTATAATATGTTCTAATTTCATTCATTTACCTGATTCGAAGCATTTTTGTTGTTTCCATTTTCTTTACAGCTTAATAACATTCTATTGTGTATATGTCACTTTTTTTTTCTTTAGTCACTCATTAGTTGGAAGCCATTTAGGTTGTTTCCATGTCCCACCTATTGTGCAAAGAGAATGGCAATGAACATGGCTGTGGAGTAGGACGTGGAGTCCTTTGAGCATGTGCTACAGAGTGATAGATACAATAGCTGGGTTGTATGGTAGGTAGATCTGTTTTTAGGTGTATTGGGAACTCTCCATGTTGATCTCCAAATTGACTTAGCAGTTTTCAGTTCCACCGACAGGGGGCGGGCATTTACAACCCACCAGCACTTTTGTCAGCTTTTTTCTTGATCTTAGTCATTCTGACTGGGGTGACAGGAAATCTCAAAGCTGTTTTAATCTGCATTTTATTCATTGATAACAATGTCAAAGACTTCCTGAAATATTTCTTAATTTCTTCTTTTGAGAACTCTCTGTTCAGATCCATAGCCTATTTTTAAATTGGGTCTTTATTTTTTTGATTCTTTGTGTTTTGTTTTGTTTTAAATTATTTTGTTTTGTTCTTCAGTTCTTTACCTATTCTCGATATTAATCTTCTGTCAAATGAATAAATGATGAAGCATACCACCCTATGCCTTCCTTTTCAGTTGGTTGATTTTTTGCTGCACAGCTTTTCAGCTTTTATGAGGTCCCCATTTGTCGGTTGTTATTCGTAATGCCTGAGCACACAGAGTCCTGTTCAGAAAGTCCCTTTCTACACCTGCCTGTAGGGGACTGCCTGTGTTCTCTTCTAACAGTTTCAGTGTTTCAGGATTCATGTTTGGATCTTTAATTCATCCGTTATTGCTTTTTGTGCAGAGTGATAGGTAAGGGTCTAACTATACTCTTCTGCATGTGCACATACAATTTTCCCAGCACCATTTGTTAAAGGCACTCTCTGCTCCAGTATATGTTTTTAGCATCTTTGTCAAATACCAGATGGCAGTAGTTGAGTGCATTCATGTATGGGGCTTCTATTTCATTCATTGTTCCACAAGCCTGACTTTGTGGCAAACATGCTATTTTTATAAAAATAGACCCGCAATGTATCTTGAAATCTGGAATGATGATCTCTCCTCCAACTCAGTAATTTCTTGCTCAGGATTGCTTTGTTTTCCTTGTGCTTTTGTAGTCCCATGTGAATTTTAGGATTTTAATGTTTTTTCTTTGAAGAATGTCCAGGAGATTTTGATTAAGGTAGTGTTGATTATATACATTGTTTTCGGTAAAACAGTCATTTTCACAGTATTAATTCTTCCAGCCCATGAATATGGGAGCTTTTCCATTTTTTAATGTGTTCCCCAGTCTCTGTCTTCAGAGACGCAGTTTTCAGTTTAGAGGTTTTTCATTTCCTTAGTTAAGTTAATTTCTAAATATATTTAAGACTATTGTGAATGGAAGTGTGTGCATTATCTCTTTCAGAGTATGTTTGTTGTTGAGGTGTAGGAAGGCTACTGATTTTTGTAAGCTGATTTTTATCTTGCAACCTTGCTCAACTCATTGATAATTCCTAGAAATTTTCCGTTGGCGTTATTAAGGTCTTTTATGTATAATATATCATCAACAAATAGGAATATTTTGACTTCTTTTACTGTTTGCATTCCTTTAACTTATTAGTCTCAATGGTGCCTCAAACACTAGATTAAGAAGTATAGGGGATAATGGAAATCTCTGTCTAGTTCCTTATTTTATTTGGATTACTTTGAGTTATTCTCCATTTAAGATAATGTCAACTGTAATATAATAATACACTGCTTTATTGTGCTAAAGTATATTCCAACAGTCTTACTCTCTCTTGGACTTTTATAGTGAAGGTGTGTTGGAATTCTGTCATAAGCCTTTTCTCCATCTATTGCAATGGCAACTTGATTATGGCTTTGTGTGCGTTTTTATACTTTATTACATTTATTGACTTACATATGTGAAACCATCTGTGCTTCTTTAGGATAAAGCCAAATTGATTGTGGTGGGTGACCTTTTTGATATGTACCTATATTTGGGTTGAAAGTCTTTTATTAAGGATTTTTGCATCAACAGTCAACAGACATATGGGCCTGAAGTTTTGGTTTTACTTGTTGATTTTTTTTGGCATTCGTTGCTATTCTCCTGAACTTTGTTGAACTGTTTTGATGGTGGTGGCTCTGGTAGGATGTGTGCATGCCTCTCTCTCTCTCTCTCTCTCTCTCTCTCTCTCTCTCTCTCTCTCTCTCTCTCTCTCTCTCTCTGTGTGTGTGTGTGTGTGTGTGTGTGTGTGTGTGTGTGTGTGTGTTCTTTAAAGTCTTTGAAATTTTTGATGAAGTTTATAAGTATTCTTTTAAGGTCTTAAGGTTTTGTCCTGGGATTCATCCAGGCAATTCTCATTAGAGAAAATGTCTGTAAGACTGGCTGGTGGATTTGGAAGAGATAAACTCTCTTGGCCTTTTATATTATTTTTGTTTTTATGAGGGACCTGGATATGAGTAAACCTCTCTCATTGGTTGTGTGCTTGATGTGAGCTTTTAGGCAGCCTTAGGCCAGCATATAGCTTTATTATGAGGCCTGAAAGCTGAAACTGGCACCATTAGGCACAAGTTCTGGAGACTTAGCAGCTAGATCCTTGCACAGATGTGCAACCTGGGGTAACACTAGAGGTTAGGTAAGGCGCAGATGGACTAGAGTATGAGGAAGAGGGTGTGGTAGCTTGAATGAAAATGTACCCCACTGGTTCATAGGGAGTGGTGCTTTTAGAAGGTGTGTTGCTGTTGCTGCGGGTATGGCCTTGTTGGAGGAAGTGTGTCACTGGGTGTTGACTTTGAGGTTTCAAATGGTCAAGCCAGGCCCATTGGCACTCTCTTCCTGCAGCTTGCTGATCCAGATATAGAATTCTCAAGTACACCTCCAGTACCATATCTGTCTGTGTGCCACATTGCTTTCTGCCACAGCAATAAGGGACTAAACCTCTAATCTATAAGCTAGCTCCAATTAACTGTTTTCCCTTATAAGAGTTGTCAAGATCATGATGTCTCTTCACAGCAATAGAACACAAACTAAGAGAGAAGTTTAAGTGTTGCTGTGATAGGAATGACCATGATTTTGTTGGAGGAATATGGAATACTTTGGGACTTAAGTCTAAAAAAGCAATTGAATGCTTTAAGTGGGACTAAATGGGCCATACTAGTAGAAGCATGGAAGAGAGTGGTGCTAAGGGTGATTTGAACTGTGGGAACCCGGCTCGAGATGTTTCAGATGTGGCTAGACACTGTTCTTGTGATATTTTTGGCAAAGAATGTGGCTTCTTGTTGCCCTTAAAATCTGCCTAAGATTAAGTTGAAGAGTTTTGGATTAATTGTATTTGCAGAGAATTCAAAACAGCCCAATGTTTATTAATGGCCAGTCTTATGCAAATATATAATGAAATGGAGCAAACTGAGCAAGGAAAAATATAAAATATACAGTTTGAGGAGAAAGAGGCACAGAAAGTTTAGAGGACAGCTCCTGTGTTCAATGAGATGAATGGATTTAAGAAATCTTGATGTTATATGGAATAAAGGTAGTGGTAACTTCAGAGAAAGACCCTACCCCGTTAAGCTTCTAACTTGTGCAAATGAATTAAAGAAAAACTTAGGTCGAGGCAGTTGGTACACTACTTTAATCCCAGCACTCAGGAGATAGAGCAAAGAAAATCTCTGAGTTTAAATCCAATCTGGTCTATAGATCAAGTTTCAGGAGAACCAAGCTCAGACAATGAAGAGAACCATTGAAAACAGAAAGCTGATAAAGACATAATTAAAGGGGGAAGCCATGTTCCAGCCCCAGCAAACAGCAGAACTTGGCAGTTTTGGCTTTAGAGTCAAGGATACAAAAAGGTATTATGGACTCTCCCTCTAGTACTAGGGAAAGCCACTGAGACCAGGACTGCATCAGGGGTGTCCCTGTATGGAGGACTAAAGAGGCATTGCATGAAGCTCTGAAGGTGAAACCTGAATTTTCTTGGAGACCTTGTTACAAGAAGAGGGGCCCTTTGTTTGTCCCAGCCACCCAACTAGCTTAGACCCAAAATAACCACACAGAAATTATATTCATTAAAACACTGCTTGGCCCATTAGCTCTAGTTTCTTATTGGCTAATTCTTACATCTTAATTTAACCCATTTCTATTAATCTGTGTATCACCACGTGACTGTGGCTTACTGGCAAGATTCTAACCATGACATCTCTCACGCTGACCTTCTTCCCAGCATTCAGTTTTGTCTTCTCCACCTACCTAAGTTCTCCCCTATTGGGCCTAAAGCAGTTTCTTTATTCATTAGCCAATGAAAGCAACATATGAACAGAAGAACCTCCTACACCAAGACCCCAAGATATTAGAGACAGCAGAATGGAGGGATACTTGCCAAGGAAAGCTACTAACATGGAATAGAACCAGCCCAAGAAAAAGAAGTGTGTTGCAGTTAACAAAGCAGAAAAGAGTTGGAGATATGAAAAGCAGTTTGACATCAGGCATGGAGATGCAGAATTTGGAGTTTGTCCAGCTGGTCTTTGGTTTTGCTTTGGTCCAGATAGTTTCTCACTGTGTTTCATTTGCTCCCCTTGAGAATGGTAATGTATATTCTGTGTCATTATATGTTGGAAGTATGTGATCTGCTTTTTGATTTTGATTTTATAGGGGGTTACAATTAAAAGAGTGCCTTGAGTCTCAAAAGAGACTCTGAACTTTGGACTTCTAAATGATTTTGAGACTGTTATAGACTGTGGGGACTTTTGAAGCCGAACTAAATGCAATCTTTGTGTTGTGATATGGCTATAACTTTATGGGGGCCAGGGAATGGAATGTGGCAGTTTGAATAAAAATGGTCCCCATAGGAAATGCCACTATTAAGTGGTGTTTTCTTATTGGAGTAGGTGTAGGCTTGTTGGAGGAAGTGTGCCACTACAGGGAGGAGGGTTGCTTTGAGGTTTCAAATGCTCAAGCCAGGCCCAGTGTCAATCTCTTCCTTCTGTCTACCTATCTGGATCTAGAACTCTCAGCTACATTTCTTCAACAACATGTCTGCCTGTGTGCCACCATGTTTCCTACTATGATGATAATTGATTAAACCTCTGAACCTATAAGCCAGTGCCAATTAAATGCTTTGCATTATAAGAGTTTCCTTGATCATGGTTTCTCTTCACAGTAATAAAACACAAACTAAGACAGGGGCTCACCAGACCTGACCTGAGCACAGTCTATGCCACCAGGGCTAGTTCTGGATGTTGATTATAGTGGAGAATAGGTTAGGAGCAAAAGAGTTGATCAAAATGAGTTGGCACAGAATGTGTGATGAGGCAACGCACAGGTATCCCATCTGAGGCTATGCTGCTATGCTACAACCTACTGTGTATGGTGGCTATAGGGTCACTGGTGGGAAATGGAATTCCAAAGGAATTAAGATGGGCTGGGAGGAAGAGGCAGAGCTAGTGGAAGTGGCAGAATTGAAGGTACCCTAGGAAAAGCAGAACAAAGTAGAAGAGGGAGAATATAGCCTACCTAGATCCTCCAAGTATGGTTGTGTGATACCAGGTAGAAAGCAGGGCTGTAATCATTGGTTGGGGAGCCCCCAAAGGAATAGAGAAGGGACTGAGGCAGACAGACAGTGGTAGCAGGGTTAGGGGGATTAGAATTGTTAGTACATTCTCAGCAATATCTACTGCTCACCTGAAAGCTTCGGACTTCAAGAATATTTCTAAGAACTGATGCAAAATATTTGATATTTTTTTTCAAATCTATCTTTGTGTATTGTGTTGGCTAAACACCTGGAAAGAAGGACCCTCAATTGAGGAACAGTCTCCAAGGCCTATGGACATAAGTGTGTGGTATTTTCAGGATTACCAATTAATGCATAAACAGACATTAACTTAAACTTGCAAGTTAACCCAAATTCCTTCTAGTTTATAGTATAACTAAAATTTAAGATAAATAGTTAAGTAGACTTAGTCAAGATGTTACCTGGTTAATCATTGTTTCCACTCTGATTCTGTAAGAGATCTAAAAAAAAAATCATATTGTTTGGAAACCAAACTGACTTTCAGGATATAGCAGGCCCTGTCACCCTTCTAAACTATTGCTCTCATCTAATGGTGATCCTCTAGGCTCTGCTATTCCTAGAGTCTGCAGATTGTAATGGCAATGTTGCCCTGTACTTTTAGCTTTCCTTATGGAATTAATATTGTTACAGAACAAAAGTTTTATGTTTTATCAAAATAATTGCTTATACTTTCTATAAATTTGTCAAGTTTCTAATTAAGAAAGTCTTACATTAGGTTTGCTTAAAAACATCTCTGTCAAGCTTCATCTAAGTGCCATGCAACATACATTTTAAAGCAGAAATTATTCTTCAGTGGTTATGTAATTGACCTTCTGGGTGCTCAATGTAGAACACCATACATAGACACAGATGCTAATATGCACATAGACAAATATTCTGGCCTATATTTCTAAGTCAATTAAGTCCCAGAGGTCTGAGATATCACCCAGAGAATGGGACAGCAGTGGTAAGTGACCTGTCCCCTTGCTTGAAGAGGCCATGGTGATCTCAGAGGACAGATTCTGAACAGTGTAAAACCTGAAAAAAAAGGATAGTCAGCATAAGTATGTTCCCTATTCTTCCTAAGGAAATGTCACAGTCAAAAAGACTTTGACTCATCCCTAGCGGATATCACTATGATAAAAGGCTAAAAGAGCCAAAGACTCCTCCCAAATCCCAAGTAGTCCCTGATGATTAGACTCTCAACTGGCCTTGCATTAAAAGGGAAACTGACTAAACAGACCCTCTTCCACAGCCTTCCTTCTTTACCCCATCTCTTTGGTTCACCCACCAACATCCTTGGCAGTGTGTCTAGAAACCCACTAGCCATGCTGGCTAGGGAAACAGGAATGTGATTGGCTTTCTCCTTTCCATTCTCCAATTCAAATTCCCCAGTGTTACCTCCAGCTCTATAAAAGACCACCTGTTGCCTCTCCTTTCTCCCTGTCCCCATTCCCAGGAAACTAAACAGAGTTTCTCCTACAGCCTTTCCTCCAGCTCTGTAAAAGACCACCCGTTGCCTCTCCTTTCTCCCTGTCCCCATTCCCAGGAAACTAAACAGAGTTTCTCCTACAGCCTTTCTTCCTAACCTCATCCCCCAGTTTCAGTCACCAACAAACTGTGCACTCTCTCCGGGGACACCCACTGGCTAGGCTAGCCATGGAATCAGGTAGGTAATCTTCAATCTCCTTCTCTTCCTCCAATTCCAATTCCCCAGTATCAACCCCAGATCTATAGCAGATCACCTAGATGGGAAAAGAGTTAAGCAATGGTTTGGTACCGGCATTTTCTTGGGTGAGCTCTGTTTGCTAAAAGCAAACCTTTAAGAGAGGTTTTCCTGATTCAGCCCTAGGAGATGTTCTAAAAGGCAGCTTCCTGGGCCATGCTGCCAGTGCAAAATACAGCTATGGAACATTTGAATGGCATTTGTGAGCCCAGGTGTTTGTGTGCCCACTCGGGATCAGGAGATCAGGGGATGAGACCATGCCCCTGGTTAAGTGCTCCCTGCCTGGACAGGCAGTGAGATCAGGTTTACTGAGTGTGCACAGGCAGGAGAGCATGGTGGATTCCTGCCTCCATACACAGAGATATTTCCAGGCTGCACAGTGCTTTGCATGGCAGATTTAGCCATTACTCAGATTAAAAGGGTATATGTGCTGTACACTCATTCTCAGAGTTAAAGTGCTGAGTGCAGCTCCTACCTGGTGGCCCCAGAGCTGGTAGTAATGGTACCTCTACCATTTTAAAAGTGAAGAGAGGTAGAGCCAGCATCCAGAGCAACTGCAACCAAGCTGTCTACCATTTTAAAAGCTCTTCAAGGCAGTAAAGAATTACAGATAATGCAATAAGGGCAGGTTCAGACATTAAAAACCTCTAAATGGGTCACAATGTTGCATAAATCTATGTAGGCTGGGAAGAGAGAAGAAAAACCGTATAGAGAGTTGGAAAAGAAGTAAATCGTTTTTTTAAAAAGGTCTTTAAAGAGACAGAGTACAGACTGTCATAGATTAAAAGGAGTAAAGGAAAAGTAAGCCATATAAAGATGGAAAATTCATGGAGAGTCTGGATTATGAATATTATTGTGTTTTCTTTGAATTTTTTTGACTTTGAAGGAGCTAAGTACAGAGAGAAATTTCATTGTACAGGCTGCTAAGATAAACCAACATAAAGGTATCTTGACTTTAAAATTTGAGTCTAAAGATATGTTGCTTTGGAAAAGAGGTTCTTTTGTTTCCACAAAGGATGAGAACCTGTGGATTGCTTCCAGACTAATATGGTTTGATAGACCATGACCTCCTGAAAAGTTGCCGTGAACAACCCCAATAAATTCTTTGCCCAACTGTTGACTGCTGACTGAGATGAACCTAAAACACAGGATACATCATGAAAGACCTCATTAACAGTGCCCCCAAACAGCAGTAAGAAGCTTGGATAAAACTATGCCCATATTCCCAACTATTGTCTATAAATGTTTGTTTATATTTAAAGGATGATATGCTATAGATATTTGCATTGGCATGGATCTTGGTTTATTGACACAAATTTAAGGTCCATTTTGTTATATGTATATTTCTGTTCTTGATTAAGGTATTGTGTTTGTGTAGTTCATTTAAAAATGTAATGTATAATTAAGAAATATAAGTTAATAAGTAGTCATCAATAATAGTCAAGCTTGTAGTCATGTTAGATTTCTGATGTACAGAGATGTATTTGAGATGAATAGGCATTATTCACACCTTTTAAAGACTACAGAATATGACATTTAAAATGTTTTAAGAACTTAGGACTTTTCAAGACAATGAGACACATCTGCTCCTGGCAGCACCAAATTACTTCAAGAGGAAGATGGGCATCAAAGAGGCGACTTATGGAGTTTGTTAGCTATTTGGGTAAGAAACTGCTCTTTCTTGGACTGCTTAACTGAACATGCAGGACCCACAGAGAAATGACTGTTGTACTTGCCTAAAGGTGAGATGATCCTTTGGGGTTCCTGTTTCATGAAAGAGTCTGCTAGACATTCTGAAAGACACACACACAAAAACACACACACACACACAAAGTGACTGACAAACTGCCAATATAGCCAGAACTGTCTTTGAAATTTCCTGCTTCATAGAAATGTATGCTGGATACTATGGGCCTGTAGGTTGAAGATGGATACCCTAGTTGTACAGAAGAACTTTGGGTGACTGTCCAGGAAGTGATGTCTCTGTCAATTCTAGAGTTTTACAATGAACTTCCTGTTTACTTAGGTAATATCATGTCCTTCTAGAGTCTTTGATGGAGTTGAAGAATTTATAGTAATAGCTAGAGTTTTTCTTATTTATGATAAAAGATAAAGTAGATAAATATTGTACCTGTTTTGTTATATGTAATTGTACTCTGTTTTGGATGAAGAAAGTATGGAATATATACACACTAGAGTACTACGCTGCGGTAAAAAACAATGACTTCTCGAATTTTGCATGCAAATGGATGGAAATAGAAAACACTATCCTGAGTGAGGTATCCCAGACCCAAAAAGATGAACATGGGATGTACTCACTCATAATTGGTTTCTAGCCATAAATAGGGGTCACAGAGTCTACAATAGGTGAACCTAAAGAAGCTAAGTAAGAAGGTGAACCCAAGGAAAAAAATATAGTTATCCTCTTGGCTAAGGGAAGTAGACAAAATTGCCGGGGAGAAAATTGGGATCTTGGGGGTGGGGTGGGATGGGGGTAAGGGGAGATGGGGAGAGAAAAGGTAGAAGGGAAGGAGGGGGGACTTGGGGAAACAGGAGGATCAGGATAAAGGAAGGTTGGATAGGGGAGCACGGAACCACAATTCTTAGGTAAGGGAGCCACTTTAGGGTGGGCAAGAGACTTGACCCTAGAGGAGCTCCCAGGTGCCCAAGCTGAGGTCCCCAGTTAGTTCCTTGGGCAGCTGAGGATAGGGAACCTGAAATGACCCTATCCTAGAGCAATACTGACAAATATCTTGCATATCATCCTAGAACCTTCATCTGGTGATGGATGGAGATAGAGACAGAGACCCACACTGGAGCACTGGACTGAGCTCCTAAGGTCCCAATGAGGAGCAGAAGGAGGGAGAACATGAGCAAAGAAGTCGGGACCACGAGGGGTGCACCCACCCGCTGAGACAGTGGAGCTGATCTACTGGGAGCTCACCAAGGCCAGCTGGACTGTTACCGAAAAAGAATGGGATAAAACTGGACTCTCTGAACATGGCGAACAATGAGGGCTGATGAGACGCCAAGGACAATGGCACGGGGTTTTGATCCTATTTAATGTGCTGGCTTGGTGGGAGCCTAGCCAGTTTGGATGTTCACCTTCCTAGATATGGACGGAGGGGGGAGGACCTAGGACTTACCACAGGGCAGGGAACCCTGACTGCTCTTTGGACTGGAGAGGGAGGGGGAGAGAAGTGGGGAGAAGGGGAGAGGGGTGGGAGGAGGGGAAGAAGAGTGGGAGGAGGGAGAGGAGGGGGAGGGAAATGGGAGGCTGGGAGGAGGTGGAAATTTGTTTTTTTTTTCTTTATTATTCTCCTTTTATCAATAAAAAAAAAAGAAAAAAAACCTTCGGAGTCCCCTCTGTGTGCTGTGATTACCATTAATGAGTAAAGAAACAGCTTTGGACCTATAGCAAGGCAGAACTTAGGTAGGCATGGAAAGCTAGGCTGAATGCTGAAAGGAAGAAGGGTAGAGTCAGAGAGAATCCATGGATCTGCAAGAGATAGAAACTGGAAACTTTACCCAGTGAGCCACAGCAACATGGCGATATACAGATAAATAGAAATGGGTTAACTTAATATGTAAGAGTGAGCCAATAAGAAGCTAAAGCTAATGGGACAAGCAGTGATTTAATTAATACAGTTTCTGTGTGGTTATTCCGGGTCTAAGCAAGCCAACAAGCAGCCTCCCACTACATTCTTCTTTCATTCCCTGTGAACTCTACAGATCCTCCTGGCAGAACTAACTTTCCTCCCTCCTGTGGACCCTCTTAGTCCCTACCCACTAGTACATCTCATTCCTGCTTATTAGCTCCAAATACCTAGAAACAAGTTCTATTTGTGACCCCCAGTGAGCAAACCTGGCAAGGACTCAGAATCACCCCCTACTAAGCATCTCACAGCCACCACACACTCCTAAGATTCACAGAAAAAAAAACCACACACCAAACAAGAACAAGATCAGAATTATAATCAGCCCAAACCCAGATGCCTAGATAACAGCATAAAAAACACAACCAATAGCAACCAGGACAATATCTCTTCACTAAAATCTAACAACCCTGCTATAGTAAGTCCTAAGAAAAAGCAATATAGTTGAAGCACAAGATAAAGACTTCAAAACAGCTATTATAAATATTTTAGAACATCAATGAGGGTACAAGTAACTCTATTTATGAAAATACAAATAGTAGAAAGAAATGAAGAAAGCAGTTCAAAATAACAAAGTGAAAATAGATTAGCAAAGTAAACCAAAACTGAGGAAAAACTGGAATGGAAAAATTTGAAAACTTGAACAGGAACCTCAGAGGCAAACTTCACCAACAGACTATAAGAGATGGAAGAGAAAATCTCAGAAAATTGAAGAAAAGAAAGAAAATAGATAACTCTATCTAAGAAAATGTTAAATACAAAAAAATCCAGGCATAGAAAAGCCATAAATTCTAGGACAATAGGAAAAGACCAAATCTACAAATAATAAGAAAAGAAGAACAGGAAGAGTCACAGATCAAAGGCACAGAAAATATTTTCAACAAAAATCACAGAAGAAAAATTCTCTAACCTAAAGAAGGCGATGCCTACTAAGGTACGAGAAGCACACAGAATGCCAAATAGACTGGATAAAAAATAAATAAATAAGTTGTATAAATATTTTTGTTTACTTAGTCTGTCAATTTTGTCTGATTAATGGGTAATAAAATTAAAATTATATGAATATTCTCATGTTAAAAAAATTAAAAATAGCCGGACAGTGGTGGTGCACGCCTTCAATCCCAGCACTCGGGAGGCAGAGGCAGGCGGATCTCTGTGAGTTCGAGGCCAGCCTGGTCTACAAGAGCTAGTTCCAGGACAGGAACCAAAAAGCTACGGAGAAACCCTGTCTCAAAAATAAAAAAACATTAAAAATAAATAAATAAATTTTCATGACTCATAATAGTCAAAATGCTAGAGTTACAGAACAAAGAAAAATATTAAAAGCTGCAAGGGGAAAAGACCAATTAATATATAAAGGCCTACCTATTAGAATAACAGTTGACTTTTCAATAAAGACATAAAAGCCAGAAGAGCCTGGTGGATGTTTTACAAACTCTAAAAGACTACAGATGCCAGCCCAAACTATTATATCCTGCAAAACTTTCACAGTTATAGGAGAAAGACTTTCATGATAAAAACAAATTTACAAAATACCTATCTACAAATCAGCTTTACAGGGGGCACAAGAGTGAAAACTTCAACTTGAAGAGGTTACTACACCAAAAATCAAACAAACAAAAAAGAAAACCCACAAGGAACAAATAATCTCAGACCAGCAAATCAAAAGAGGCAGAAAAAAAGGAAACACTTCAACAGCAAAATAATCTAAACATAGCTTTTGATAATTCACAACATCAATGGTCTCAATAGCCCAAATGGGGAAAAAAAAGGCATATACTAACAAATTGGATATGAAAACAGGACCAGTCTTTCTGCTGCATCCAAGAAACATGCCTTACCAGCAAACCAAATCCAAGAACACATCAAAAAGTTCATCCACCATGATCAAGTAGGCTTTATCCCAGTGGTGGGTCAATATAAAAAAAAATCAGTAAATGTAATCCACCATATAAATAAACTGAAAGACAAAAATGACAATATTATCTATTTAGATACAGAAAAGACAATTGACAAAATCCAACACTTCATGTTAAAAATCCTGGAGAGACTAAGGATACAAGAAACATACCTCAACATAATAAAGGCAATTTGCAGCAAGCCTACAGCCAACATCAAATTAAATGGAAAGAAACTCAAGTAATTTCACTAAAACAAGAAACAAAATAAGGTTGTCCATTCTTTCCATACCTATTCCACACAGTATTTGAAGTTTTAGTTAAAGTAATAAGACAACTGAAGTAGATCAAAGGTATACAAATTGAAAAAAAATCAAAGTATCATTATTTGCAAATGATGTGATAGTATATGTAAGCAACCCTAAAAATTCCACCAGAGAACCCCTCAGTCCATAAACACTTTCAACAAAGTAGTTGAAAAGAAGATTAACTTAAAAAAATTAGTATCCCTCCTATACACAAAAGACCAAGAAAGAAATCAGGGAAACCACACCATACACAATAACCTCTAATAATATAAAATGTCTTGGGGGTGACTCTAAACTAGGAAGTGAAAGATTCATAACCCAGAAGTTTCAAGTCTTTGAAGAAAGAAATTAAAGAAGATATCAGAAGTTGGAAATATCTTCCTTGCTCATGGATTAACATCGTAAAAATAGCCATCCTACCAAAAGCAAGGTCCAAACCCCATCAAAATTCCTACATAGTTCTTCACAGATCTGGAAAGGACAATTCTCAACTTCATATAGAAAAACCAAAAAAAAAACAGATTGCTAAAAACAATTCTGAACTGCCAGAAGTCTCAGCATTCCTAATTTTAAGTTGTATTACAGAGCTATAATAAAAAGGCAGGGCATTGGCATAAAAATAGACATTCAGCAATGGAATAGAATTGGAGACCTAAACATATATCCACACACCTACAGACACCTGATTTTTGATTTTAAAAAGCCAGAAATACACACTGGAAAAAAAGACAGCATTTTCAACAAATGTTGCTGGTCAAACTGAGTATCTGCGAGTAGAAGAATGTAAATACATCCATACTCACCACACTGCACAAAATTAAAATCCAAGTGAATCAAAGACATCAACATAAAACCAGATACAATGAACCTGATAGAAGAGACAGTAAGGAATAGCCTTGAATGAATTGGAACAAGAAAAGACATTCTGAACAGGGTACTATCAGTGCAATCACTAAGATAAACAATTTAAGGTAGGGGGCTCATAAAACTGAAAAGCTTCTGCAAGGCAAATGATATAATCAATAGGACAAAACAGCAGCCTACAGAATGGGAAAAGAATTTTGGCAATTCCACATCCGATAGAAGACTAATATCTAAAATAAATTAAAGAAGTCAAGAAACTAGATATCAAAAACCACATTAACTAACTTTTTAAATAGATCTAAACAAAATTCTCAATAGAAGAATCTCAAATAGCTGAGAAACACTTAAAGAGATATTTGATATCCTTAGCCACCAGGGAAATGAAAATCAAAACTACTTTTATATTCAATCCTACACCTGTCAGAATGGTTAAGATCAATATCACAGTGATTGTTCATTCTGGCGAGGATGTGGAACAAGGAAAACACTCCTCCATTGCTGATGGGAGTGTAAGCTTGTACAGCCACTATGGAAATCAATATGGTGGTTCCTTAGAAAGTTGAGAATTGATCTACCCAAAGACCCAGATATACTCCTCTTGGGCACATCATCTCACCACAAAAACATTTACTCAACCATGTTCATTTCAGCTTTATCCATAATAGGCAGAGCTGCAAACAATCTAGATATCCCTCAACAGAAGAATGGATAAGGAAAAGTGGTTATTTACACAGTGGAGTATTACTCAGATGTTTTAATAAATGACATTATAAAATTTCCAAGCAAATAGATGAAACTAGAAAAAAATTATCATGAGTGAGGTAACCCAGACCCAGAAAGACAAATATGGCATATATTCACTTATAAATGGATATTAATCATTAAGTAAATTATCAAGCTACAATCTATAGACCTAGAGGGATTAAGAAAAGAGGAATAATTGGGGTGTGGGAGCATGGATTTCCCTGACAGAGGGAATACAGTAGATTTTATTGGTGAACTGGGGCAGGTGGGGACAGTAGGAGGGATAGAGGATGGTAGGATTGATGAGAGAGATGACTAGAATTTGGGGGCTATTGAAGGTGGGAATCTAGTGCAATAGAAACTCCTGGAATCTGTTAGATGATGCTAATGTTGACTCCTAGTAACGGAAGATACATTTTAACTGCTCATCTCTTGTAGCCAGGTGAGGCTTCCAGTGATAAGACTGGGTAACGTTCAATTGAGTTGTTGGCCATCAGGGGTCCCATGGAAATTCCCAGACAATTCAAGATGTTGCTAAGACAAAGGGTTGCTCTCTTCAAACTGACAGCAGAGCCCCATTGCCAAGGATGACACCACACAACTCACTGAAGGTGTGAAAGTCATGGTGGTACCTACCCAGAACTTTACCCCTACATTCTAGTCTCTTTCGTGTGGTAAGGTGCTCTGCAGGCTACCGGAAAATAAAAATGTGGACCTCACCTGAACTCAGGCACAAAACTTTGGCCTACAATATGTCCTGCCTCCAAAATATGCCAGGCAATGGTGGCACATAACTTGAGGAAGTAGCCAACCAATGTCTGGTTTGACTTAAAACCTACTTCACAAGAAGGAACCCATATCTGAAACTGCATGGGTAGTCAAGAACCAGAGACTAGATTGTAGCACAATTAATAAAAACCCAGAGATAGATATTGGGGTTCAAAATGAAGGCAAAAAGGCAAAATAGCCAGCCATTGGCTCTTATCTTTACCTCAGTCTGAAATGGTGAGCCAGCCTCCAGGAATCTCAGAATAAGACTGTGCCTAGGAGCTGTCTCCTCCCATTCTATACTCCTCTCTAGTGCTGGAATTAAAGGTGTGTACCACCAACTACCAACCAGTTTCTATGGCAAACACTATGGCTACTGGGATTAAAGGTGTGTGTCACCACTCCTGGATTTGTAAGGCTAACCAGAGTAGCTGTTTTACTCTCTGATCTTCAAGCAAGCTTTATTTTTTAAAATATAAATTAAATACCACTATACTAGATAGCCCAGAAACCTGCTTGACTAAACACTGTTGATCAAAAAAATTAATAAAATTATTCCTAATAATATTTTTCTATACTAATAGATCACTATCTTATCCAGTCTTCATCAGAGAGGCTTCCTCCAGCAGCAGATGGAAACAGATGCAGAGATCAATAGCCAGACATTATGTGGAGAGAGAGTCTAAATGAGAGGTCTCCATAAAATGTCTCCCCTTAGATCTCAGGGAATCCCTCTGGCTTAGTTAGGGTTTCTATTGCTGTGAAGAGACACCATGATCACAGAAACTTTTATAAGGGAAAAACATTTAATGGGGGCTGGCTTACAGTTTCAGAAGTCTAGTCCATTATTGTCATGGCAAGAAGCAAGGCAGCATGCAGGCAGATATGGTGCTGGAGAAGGAGCTAAGAGTTCCACATCTTGATCCTTAGGCAGCAGAAGGAGACACTATGTGTCACACTGGGTGTGGCTTGAGCATATATGAGACATCAAAGTCTACCACCAAAAATGACACACTGCCTCCAACAATGCTATACTGCCTACTACTGCCACTCCTTGGAGAAGGCGTTTTCTTTCAAACCACCACATCCTCTGAAGAAGAGACAGAAGAGAGAAGGGAGGACACCAGGATAATAAGGTCCTCTGAATCAACTAAACAAGGTGCATATGAACTCACAGATACCAAAACAGCAAGCACGGGACATATATGGGTCTGCATCAGGTCCTCAGAGTATATTATAGCTATTAGCTTAGTATTTTTATGGGGCTCCTGAATGAGAACAAGTCGGTCTCTGACTCTCGTGCCTACTCTTGGAACTCATTCCCTTTTGTTGGATTGCCATGAACAAATTCAATATGATAGTTTTTGCTTCATCTTCTTGTATTTTATTTTGCTAGGTTTGGTTGTTATCTCTAAGAAGTCTGTACTTTTCTAATAAGAGACAGAATGAAAGTGGATCCAGAGGTGAGGGGAGGTAGGAAGGAACTGGAGGAGTAGATGAAGGGGAAGCTATAACCAGGATATATTGTATGAGAAAATAATCTATATTCAATAAAAATAATCAAATATTTTTTAAAAAAAAACAAGAAAAATAAAAGAAATCAGGGTGAGCAACCATGGGGAGTAAGCTCATAAGCATCACTCCTCCATAGGCTCTGCATCAGCTCCTGCCTCCAGGTTCCCATCCTGCTTGAGGACCTACCCTGACTTTCTTTGATGATGAACAGTGATGTGGAAATATAAGCTGAATAAACTCTTTCCTTCCCCAGTTGCTTTTGGTCATGGTATTTCACCACAGCAATAATGACACGAACCGAGACAAATAACTACCAAAGACAAATAAATACTTTTATAAGTATTCAATATCTCTCACCATTAGAGAAATGCAAATGAAAACATCTTTGTGATGTCATATCCCCTCATTTTGAACAACAGCAAATGCTGATGTGGGTTGTGGGTAAGTAGAACACATAATCATTGCCCTTAGGAATATCAACTGATACTATGGAAACCAGAATGGAGGGAGGTGCCTCAAAAAGCTGTAAAGTCTCAAACCCTGGGACAAATGACTCAAGTGCCTATTTAACATATCAAAGTGTTAGGCTAGCATCAGGTTCTGCTAGCATCCCTCAATCCCTACCTGGTACAGGGTATGGCTCCTTTACCCAGCCCTCTACACTAAACTCTCTAGCCCAGGAGCTAGGTTGCCCTTTCTAAATAATCCAGCCATTTTGGTTACCCACATTTTTTCCTTTTACCTTTTACACTTTTGGCTGCTGCACCTAGTTCTCCTCTCTCCCCTCTTCCTTCCTGTTTTCATTTTGCTGACCTTCACCTGAGTAATCTGTCCCTTTAAGAGACAAGTTCCGCCCACCCCGAACCCACCCCCCAAAAGCTAGCTGATCTCCTTCTCCCCTCCTTGCTCTCTCTGTAGGTCCCTCTTCTGAAGAGTTAACTACTGCCTATCCCACTTCCCACTTCTATCTATCTATCTATCTATCTATCTATCTATCTATCTATCTATCTATCTATCTTTTTTTCTCTTCTCTCCATAATCCCCTTACCCATTAAATAAATTCTAAATCCAAGTTCTCTCTGCATGGCATATCTGTCTGTCTCTCACCCTCTGCGGTCTCCTACCTGCCATGGGACCTGCCAGGATTACACCACCATGACCTTCCTCTGTCTCCTCACATGAATTGGGGTCTCCCAGATGTCCCTGTCTCTGACTCCGCTCTCCCTTTTGTCTACAATAAACTTTCTCCTCCACTATACCTTGGAGCAGTCATGTCCCTTTCTTTTTATTCCTTTTTTTTTTTACAATACAACTCATGTATACCATTGTGTGTGTGCACGCGCACGCGTGTGTGTGTGTGTGTGTGTGTGTGTGTGTGTGTGTGTGTGAGAGAGAGAGAGAGAGAGAGAGAGAGAGAGAGAGAGAAAGAGACAGAGAGAGAGAGAGAGAGAGAGAGAGAGAGAGAGAGAGAGAGAGAGAGAGGAGGCATGCTTGTATATATGTTTGTGTGGGTGTGAGTGTACGTGAATGGAGATGGTATACACATATGTGTTCAAGCACATGTGGAGATAAGATTAATACTGGTATCTTCAATAGTGATTCTAATATCATCATCATTATCATCATATGTATAGGCGTAAATAAATGCAAGGCAGATATTAAAGAATATATACAGCTTTAATGTTTAAATAAACTTACAGAACCAAGGTTCCCGCCTAGCCGTTTCACAGGAAGCAGGAAAAGGGGCTAGCCGCCTCCTGCGCGCCTGATTTATCCATATGCATTCGCCCGAGGCAAACCCGCCCCCTAAAGGGGCTGGCTTAACCCTACAATCATACCATCATCATTATTATCATCATTTTGAGACAAGATTTCTCACTAAATCTGGAGTTACTGATTCTGCTAGACTGTCTGGAAGGACCGTTCCAGGGATCTGCCTGTCTCTGTCTCTCATGCTGGGGTTACAGACATGTGCTACTGTGCCTGACACTTACCTGTGCTCTGGAGTTGTAACTCAGTTCATCACGATTGCACCACAAACAGTTTACCACTGAGCAGTCTCTCCGGTCCACAGCTTTACCACTCAAGTATATACCCAGAATGACTCACAGTCATTATACTACAGAGAAACAAATTTAATTCTATAACTGCACTATTCATGATAGCTACGAAATGAAACCAGCCTAGATGCCCATCAAGAGAAGAATGAGTAAAGAAAATGGGTTACATATGCACAATAGAATTTCATTCAGTCATAAAGAAAGATAGATCATGACATATGCAGGAAAACAAATGTAACCCAAAAACATGATGTTAGGTGGAGTAAAAGTCAGTCTCAGAAAGTTAAAGAGCATGCTGTCTGTTATATGCAGAACCTGTAAACCTAGTCAAACTGTAGCTAGGGAGGCCATAACCCTTCCCCCCAAAAAAAGAAAGAAAAGAAATGAAATGAAGGGGGGAAGGACAGAAAAAGGAAGGAAGTAAATAGAGAAAGAAAAAAAACTAAAGGAAACCTGGAGGTCTACTTGCAAAAACTGAAATTCCTCCAGTCTACTCATGCTTGAGGACATCATAAGACCAACAAGGTTGGGAGGAAGCATTATGCTCTCTGTCCTATTCTACTTTCTGCAAATATATTTCCTATTGCTCTATTCACTCCTTTCTTTCCCCAAGATGATAGAAACATTTCTCACAAGGATTTTTCTCTCTTCCCAGGACTTCTTAGCTCTAAACCCACAGGACCAGGTAGATATTCCTATCAGGCTTACTTTAGACTTCAGCTTCTTCAAATGTGGGCTGCCATTCGACAAGGTATCACATGACAGAATGTGAGGGTCAAAAGATTGGCAAAAATAAAAGGCTTCTGAACAAATAACAGCCAAAAGTTAATTTAAAATCATAATGTGTTCACACATTCTAAGCAGAGTTTTTTCCTGTGTGCTGTGTGACAGCATCTTAGGTTCTGAACACACAACTCAATGAATGCTGCCAATGACTCTTGGCTAAGATTTTAGACTATTGTGTATTATGAATTGTAATATTTTGCTGTATATACAGTTTTCTGTTCTTACAGGAACACAGTGGCTCCGCTATGGAAAACAAAGACTGCTCATATTCTTTTGCCATCATATTTTAGCATGTTAGCATGAAATTCGTATATCTTTGGATTTTATCATGTTCAAATTTCTATTTTTTAAATTGGTGTTTGGTGCTAGGGGTTACTCATTTGACAGGGTGTTTACCTAGCACTGCACAGTTTAGTTCAATTCCCAGCACTGCATGAAACAAGTATGGTAGCATAGGCTTATGAGCCCCATACTCAGGAGGCAGAGAGGATGGCCAATCAGAGTCCAAGGTCATTCTCATCTACAAAGTAAGTTTCGGATTAACCTGAGCTACCTGAGACCTTGTCTCAAAATCAAATAAATAAAAATAAAAAGATAAATAAATGAACTGGTTGATTAGTTAAAATTGTTGTTTGGTTGCTGAATTGAGTTTCATTAAAAATCATTCAATGAACGTTGATTAATCCCAGTACTCGGGAGGCAGAGGCAGGCAGATCTCTGTAAATTGGAGGCCAACCTGGTCTATAAGACCTAGTCCCAGGACAGCTACACAGAGGAACCCTGTCTTAAAAAAACAAAAACAAAAAAAATCAAAATATCAGTCAACTCCAGAAAATGCCAAAGGTGCTCTATGCCTTTCATTTTCAAATATTTAGTCAATATTTATTTCTTAAAAATAATTAAGCATATCCATATCATTAATATGTGAGTTTGTTTTCTCCTATACTAAATAGTAAATGCATCTAGACCAAAGAATTGCTTACAGGATTTATATTGGGAAGGGTCTGCCTTGTATATCTATGTATATAAAATATAATATACTTAAACAATATAAACATTGATCTGGGGCAAAGAGGTCTAGAGTGGAAAACCAACTAAGACATTTGCAGGGAATGTATATGAATCAAGGGTTTCAGACATCAGCATGTAAGATATTCTTAGATGGGAAGTCAGTTCTGGAAGTATGACAGATATGTTGTTGTTCGAGTTGTGACAAATAACACACTAGAATTTGAAGACAGCTCATTTAGTACTGTTTAGAACTGAGAAGTTCTGGTGGCCACATGCACTCCATAAAGTGGGTTTATGGGAATTTAGTAATAACTATCAAAGAAAAAAAGGCTGGCAATTTTCTCAAAATAAAGTACATTCCAAGGTTCTTGGTTTCATTCCAAGTACCTCAAAAAAGGAGGGGAAGATAGGCAATTACATTATAGTTGTCCATTAAATATTATCCTCCCTAAACTTACATGCAAAGTTCCCAACACAAATGCCTATCTATAGGATGGCACCACAATACAGTCAATAACTGTATTGTTTTCTTCTTTCCTTCCTTTTTTTTTTTGTTTTTGTTTTTGTTTTTCAAGACAGAGTTTCTCTGTAGCTTTGGTGCCTGTCCTCCTGGAACTAGCTCTTGTAGACCAGGCTGGCCTCGAACTCACAGAGATCCACCTGTCTTTGCCTCTCAAGTGCTGGGATTAAAGGTGTGTGCCACCACCGCCCACACCTTTCTTTATCCCATCACAAACTCAAATCATTTTCAGGTGTGGCAAGGCTGGGTATCAACTGACTTTAAAAACATAAATGTCAGTCAGACAGCATTCAAGACTGCATGCACTGTTGCTTTTCTGTTGAGGTTGGATGAGCTCTCCTGAGTGGGACAGAGGTGAATTGATGGAGTCCCTGGCACCTTCTCAGGACCCTATATGCCCCTAGAATTAAATGTTTGATCTATTGCCAGAAAATGAAGAAGGATCTGAGGATAGCTTAAAAACTGGTACTATGTCATTGCTGCAGGAGCTGTCTGAGTGTTTTTGATATTGAAGAAAAACAGTCAGCTTCTCTCCATCTCTGGCTGAAGCCCACACTATTGTGAAATAACCTTTTTTTTTTTACACTGTGAATATGTGTCACTTGGATTGGTTTAAGCAAAAACTCAACATCCAATGGACTGGTTTAATAAAAAACTCAACAGCCAATAGCTAGGCAGGATTTTCAGAGCAGAGATGATGCTGGGAAAAAGGGCAGAATTGCAAGGAGTTGCCAGGCAAACGGAGAAAGAGCAACATGGACAGTACAGAGAAAAAGTTTAAAAGCTACAACACAAAAGTTTTGCTAAACATTCTATCTCAAGGAGTCTAAATAATGTAGAGAGTAACTACAATTATATAATCTTCAACTCAGTCAAAGATCTGGGAAGGGAATAAATATTACTTAACAAGCGAGATATATCCAAAATGTGTAACAATTGACAGAGACAACTGACTACCTGGGCAATCACCCAAAGTCTCGTCTGCAATGTTGAGTCAACCAACTTTGGCTAAGGCCTAACATAACTGACATACCATTATTAAAGGCAAGAAACTTTTCAAAACTACCTTACCCTGTCTTGGCAGGATATGACAGTCCCGTTTTATCCATTGATGCACACTCTGTATCTCTGTCAGTGGTTGAGGTATGGGCTAAATTAATATGTGAGAATTAGCCTAGAAGAGGCTAGATAGAAATGGGCCAAGCAGTGTTTAAATGAATACAGTTTGTGTGTTGTTATTTCGGGCATAAGCTAGCAGGCAGCCGGGGTGCTGGGGACGCAGCCCCGCCGCTCATATTGCAACAGTTCTAAATAAAGTTAATATGATCTCACTGACTTCTGTAGTCTTGGCATTGAAGAGGGATATCAATGTTGCCAAACCACAGTAGTGATAGGGAAAGCTGCAGGAAAGAAGTAAGCTTTGAGGACCCTTTACAATGCCAGGAGCTTCTTTAATGAAAATGTAGTATTTGGCTTATGTGGAGGCACTTAGCAAAATTTCAAGTCATCCAGATAGTAATACGGCACCTATTTACCCTACGCAAGGCATTGTCAGGGAGCTTGTGGGACTCAGTCTTCACCTTCACAGTCAGGATATGAAGATTCTTGACCTAGGCAAGGAAAGAAATCATCCTTCCGCGGCAAAACGTCACAGATTGTTATAGACTGACAGTAGTAGTGAGACGGAAAGTAGACTCTCATCTTTGCTTCTCAAGACGCCTTTGTTTACATTCCAGTTTACACGTGCTTCCCTGAAGACAGAAATATTGACGGGGGTGGGGGTGAATGGCAATGGAAGAGGTCACCAAGAAGCAAGTATGAGAGGAGTAACCACCCCAGAAAGGTACACGAGTGAGAAGAATTTGTGGGAAGTAGAGGAAGAAGCAGCCAAGGGGTGGGCATTATTTTAAGGGGCACTGCTGTTTTAACTACTGGAATTCCCAAAGATGGAACACCACTGATCCCCTCCTGACAGTGATGCTGATGCCCAGCCTGAAGCCATCTCTGCCTTTTCTCAAGGTGGCAGGAGTTTTCTACAGCCTGTGATGAGGATGAGGAAGGCAACCATGCACCCCACCCAACATGAGGGCCCCAGTCACTGTGTTCTGCTAATCACTGACATTGAACCAAGTCCTTACCAAGCAGGCAGGTAAGACTCATGAGTGAGAGAAGTTGGGTACCTTGTCTGAAATCTCACGAGAAAGCTGGTTCAGGATTTTACTTTGCATGAATGCTGGTTGGTTTCAGAACACTAAGCTTGGAATATTTCTGGATTCATAACAGCGTCTGTAGAGGGCTATGTCTGATAGTCCAGAAAGCAAACTAAGCTGAACAAGTCAAGCCTGACACTGTGATGATATAATTCAACTGTGTTAAGCAGAATTTCAGCATCACTGGACTTCTGTCTGCTGAACAGTGTGGTAAATTCTCTTACACTCGGGGTTTAATGTTCCTTCCACTCACTGGTCCATTCCTATCCTCCTGCCCCCCACCCCGCCCCACCGTCAACATCTTATCTGCCCTTTCTAATTCTAACATGTCAACCTCTTACTTTTACATTTAATAAGTTAACGTGAATTTTGTTTTTTACAGTTCTTTGGTGCTCTGCAAAGCATGTTCCTAACAGCATGAAGTCTTTTGTATATGGAATTGTAGGGTTCTATGCTCACAAGCAACTACAGTGGACGGGAGACTATAATGACCCCTTTCCTCCTATTGCTACTATTGAATTTTATTCCCAACCCATCTCAAAAGCTTCGTGCAAATTCGGCCAGTGAATCTCTGCCAGTGAAACCATGTGTTTCTCTGAGGTACTATGGATGAGGAGTCAGCTGCTCTAGGAAAATTTTCTAGATGGATGAAAGGACCTCCTTTACCTGTCCCCTGGTGTGTGTGTACGTGTGTGCGCGCGCACATGCGTGCGTGTGTGTGTGTGTGTGTGTGTGTGTGTGTGTGTGTAAAACATATATAAGCTGATACATGGAACTCGTTCCAAATGACTGGGAAGGAATAAAGCCCCAAATGAATATTTGTATATGAATAGAACATACACATGTGTTTTAGGGCAGGACTGTATGAGGAATTACAGCTAGTATTTGAAGAGACAAGTGGGTAATTAACCCTGTAGGAACAATGAATGATCTTCTTTATAATCACTGTCAGACTCAGTCAGGAGGCCCATTACATGAGTATTCCTGTTTGTGGTCTCCTGGGCAGGTTGAGACTAACAGTGAACCATGCCTTGTGTGAGTGATACATGAATACGTCAATTTATGATTGGAAATATGCTGAAGTGCTCTTAAAACACAAATACAAAATGTTCTAAAATTAGAGTTTGAAACAAGTCTGTTGAATGAACAGTTTTAGTCCTTTGCAGCGTGTTTTATTACAAAACTGCTCAAAATAGGACCTCCGTTGAATGCTTTTATAAGGAAATTTTTGGAATACCGTTTGCCAAACAAGCAACTAGGCACAGGAACGTATTCGCGGGAAGGGGAGAAACAGGGAAGGGAGCAGAGAAAAATGTTGAGATCAATAAAAATCAATTAAAAAATGTATTTGCTTGCTCCTTCCTCTAGCCTGTAATTACTGATAATTTCCGGTTGCAGGTTGTGCAAGTACATTCGTGTGAGCTCAGCCACACATTTGTTTCTCTAAATCCGTGAAGTGACACTTCCCAGAGTCCACCACAGACAGCGCGTTCGGGCGGTGAGCAGCACCTTCACAAACCGCGCTGGTCGGGAAGGACTGCCCGGCGGGGCTGAGCTTGGGAAAGGACGCAGGGAGTGGTGTGACTGAGTAACAAGCTGGAGGCTCTCGTGGCGGCTCCCCTGCCGGAACCTGGACCCTTGATCAGACCCGCCCAACTCGACCGGCTCCAACCGGCTCCAGCGGGGTCTCCAGCACAGCCCCGCCCCAGCTGCCTGACTTACAGGGAAATTTAGTCTGCAAGTTTTCTTCTTGAGACCTTTTTCAGCTTCTGGGAGAAGAGCCGGCCTCCTGACTGGGATGGATGTTTAGGAACTTGGGTTTGTACTTGGTGAGTTTTGCTGTGTGCTCCGCTTGAAATTATCTGGGTTAAAGGTAAAAAAAAAAAAAATCAATGTGGAAGCTGGGTAGAGAGGAAGGATTTGCTTTTAAAACAGACTGTTGGCGTGCTATCATCACTTGATGTAAATTCGAGTTTGCTCTCTTTGTTATTTAGACTCCCAGAAACTCAAGTCCTAAGTGTCCGAACTGACAAAAGACCCGTCAGCTCTTAAGGTTTCTTGCTGTGAAACTAGGACGATCTCAAAACTGCTGCTCATTCGAAACCTACAGCTCGGAAGTGACTAAGTGAAGCGTGGATGAATGGATAGTGAATCTTCACCATCGCTGCTCCTAGATCAAAGTATCCCGAGGTCAGTCATTGCCCACGCAGAGTGTGTTCGCTCCCAGACCGCCACATCCTGCTGTGCGAGCCAAGTCCCCTGGGGGGGGGGGGAGAATGTGGTCTTGCGCCTTGCTTTAGACTGGAACACTCTCGCACCCGCTGCAGAGTCTAAGTCCCCGGGTGGGCTTGCTTTGTGCGGGCTCTGAGGTCCTCCTAGAGGATGGCTTGCTCAGAGTACAGTTCGCCCGGACCCGCCCAGTCGCACCTCCTGATTTCCTCCGCCAGCCCGGGACCGGACTCACCTCCGCGAGGCGGGAAGGAGAGGACAGCCTAGTCCACCCTGATGATGGGGGACATCAGGGCGGAAAGCATCGGAAAGATGGACGGCTGGCTCTTCGGTGCTGTCCGAGGCTGCCGGGTCCCGAGATGCGGAGAGGGAGGGAGCGGGCGGCCGAACGCCTTTGTTCACTGCGGCCTGTGGGCGCAAGCGCGGGGCGGCGACCACCCTGGCCAAGTCACCGCCTTTGTGCGGCAGGTCCGATCTGACTGGCTAGGTCCAGTGCAGCCGGTTTCCCGGGTCGGCCGGTGGAGAGAGGCGGCTGTGGCTTCACAGGACCCGACCCAGCCCTCGCCAGGCTTCAGGCTGGGTCCCGAGCTTTACCGACGCCAGAGTGAATTCCTACCAAATGCTTGGGGCGGCTTGCAGATGGGGAGCTGACCGCTGCTTTAGACTAGTTACTGCCTGAAGAAATGGAAACACTGAAACAGGCTGGTAGGGGAAACTGGGGAAAGTTCTTTCTAATGAGAAACCCCTGGCTACTTCTATTTCCTTTTAACAATACCAAATTTTATTTTGCATTTTGATTTTGTTTGCTTTGGGCTCGCATTCTTTGCAACAGTATTGGTTTTCCTAGGTTATGGGTCTAATAATACAGGGACTCAGATGCCACCATATGGGCCGTTCGTGGCGGTAGAGCAAATATTTAGGGTAACTTTCTGGCGAAAGTACATCCATTAGAATTGGATTTGTTCCTCTGTGCCTTTATTTTGGGAAACAGCCTGGTCCCAAGGGGCAAGGATGCCGGGGAGATGGATATGAGAAATCTGAAACTGACCCAGAAAAGGATGATTGCAGGTGCGGAAATGACCCTACCCTGAACACCGAAAGCGTGGTTAGTGAGCAGCTGATAAGGTTTGAACTTTATCCAAAGAGGGCTGGAGATACAGGCTGGTTCAATCTCAGATCAAGGGAAAAGATTTGTCAGAAGAAACAAGTGGGTGATGGGGTGGTGTATTTTTAATGCAAGATAAATTTGGTACCTGAGGGACTTCCATTATATATATATATATATATATATATATATATATATATATATATATATATATATATACATATACTTAAAACATCTTTCTCTCTCTCTCCCTCTCCTTCTCCCTCTCCCTCTCCCTCTCCCTCTCCCTCTCCCTCTCCCTCTCTCTCTCTCTCTCTCTCTCTCTCTCTCTCTCTCATTTCCCCCTTCACCTCCCTGCCACTTCCTCCCACTTTACCATTCTTACTAAGCACTCACCACAGATGAGGCTGACTCTGTCTGTACCTGTCAGTCATCCAAGTGCTCACTTATGACACATAAGGTTATGTGTTATGATGGGTAAGTTCTCTAACTCTCAGGAGCCCTGGAGCCCTTCTTAGGGAACGGGAAGATGAGAGATGAGTACACGCAGACATGACTTTTCATTGCTTTGTTTACAAAGAAATTTCAGAAGATGGGAAAGGATTTTCAAAATGAAATCCAGGCCCTATTGAGAAATAAAAGGAAAGAAAGGAAGGAAGGAAGGAAGGAAGGGTAGAAAGAAAGAGGAGAAAGGACAGAAAAAGTACTTATATATTTCATTAAAATTTGGATCAAATCTCTCTATATAATAATAAATATATCAAAACAGATTTGTAGTAAAAGTCCATAGGTTTCTAATTTTCAGATATAGAACAGCTTGGGTTTCTAAATGGGTCATCTTTTAAAATGGGTCACTTTGGACAGAATTGCTGTACTCTTTCTGACTTACAAATTGTAAAGGGTTGAGTTCGGTCTGCAGCCAAAGTGCATTCAGGTTTGCATCTCAGAACATACATTGAAAGAGACTGAGAGAAAGCCAGAAGATAGATAACTTTTCCAAAGTAACAAACAAGGTGGACACTGATGTGCTAGAAATTTTCTGTGCTCAGTTGAACAGATTCAAGCAAATTATCCAAAGAGTTCCTCCACTGAGCATCAAATCTCTCCCAGCAAAAATGTGCAATAGTGTGAATCTATAACTACCTACAGTAAGCAGTGCACATCACAGTACACAGTATGTATTAATTTTTATATTTCCATATGTATGCATATATACATATATCTGTATGTATGTATATTCCCATATACTCCATGTTTAAGAATCTTTATATTTAAAGATAAAAGGTGTGATCAGAAGCTGGGTGATGGTGGCAACACCTTTAATCCCAGCACTTGGGAGGCAGAGGCAGGCAGATCTCAGTGAGTTCAAGGCCAACCTGGTCTACAGAGCGAGTTCCAGGACAGCTAGGACTGTCACACAGAGAAAACCTGTCTCGAACAGCCAAAAAAGATTTAAAGAAGGAGGAGGAGGAGGAGGAGGAGGAGGAGGAGGAGGAGGAGGAGGAGGAGGAGGAGGAGGAGGAGAAACTTTGTTAGATAAGGTATGAACTTTGAATAAATAAAACGACTCTTTTACATTTAATGTTATAAATTTAAAGGCTGCCTTGGATTGGTCTTGTACCAAGATTTATCTTCTATAGTGAATCATTTAAAAATAGACAGCCAGTTTGCTATACAAAAACATCTTGCTGCCAAGTATATAGGCAACAGAATTCTAAAAGGTACAAGATTATGTGATACCACATAAAATCCACTTAAAGTTTCCTATTTTATCTCTTTTCTTACTTTCCCACAACTCTTTCTATAACTGTCTGATAGTGCTCTAAGCAAAATAAGCTAACAGGTTGACTCCTGAGGTTTCGGTCTCCCTGACTGACAAGCTTTATCTGACTTCTGTGTCATCATCACTGAAAGACATCTTCAGCGCCTGGATGGTCCTTAGCATCCTTTCTGGTCACAGACAGTGGACACCATGCTTCGTCAGTTAGGATCTGTTAGGTGACTGCTAGCAATCAATATTTTAATAAGCTTCTATCTGACTAATTGTTTCAGAAGAAACCTATTAGAATGCAGCAGCTTTAAAAGCTTGATATTTGCCTGGAAACATTAGTCACCTACCAGTCTGTAGTAACTAACAATCCATGAATGGTTTCTAGAGAAGGAAAATTGATGCATATAAAGTAACTGATGTGGCCCACACTCTTAAGTTATGTCAGATGATCCTCAGAATACACTAGTACCTGGTTCAAAGGCAAGTCAAATGCACATGATGAGTAAAATAGACCAAATAAATGCACCTTTTTTTTTTCATTCTAAAACTCCGGAATCTTCTGTTCTCTCTCGTATCTATCAGGCCCAGATTTCAGGTTGCAGCAGAACTGATTCTTTGGTAGAATAGCAAACCCTGAAGCATCTCTGAAGTTACCCCCAGCATCTTGACTGTGGCATTTTCAGGTATGTGACTAGTTAGCATCTGTTAACCTCGTGAAATGTAAACATCATTTACTTTTCAGGGCTGCCCAGAGCGAGGCAAGTGCTTCATAAAAGGAGGCGTATTATAATGCATCATTGCTCAGTGAAGACAGTTCTGTACTCTTATGTTTGTATTCTCGTTTACTTTTTGTCCTCTGTGTGGAAAACTTTCAATCAAGTGACACTTCTAGATGCCCATAAGCAGATGGACACCCGGTATAAGGTGCCCAACATCACTGTATTCCTGATCTTACCAGGATTAAAACCAAGCCCTCCTTTCTGTTCTCCTTTTGACATCTTTTCTCTTGTATTATGTGCCAGTAGCTAACTTGGTGTTCCTCACTCTAGCTACATTGTTTCCCTTTGAGAACTTTGAAATTGCTGTACTTTGTCTTGCTATGTAATGCCTTCCTCTCTGTTCCTCAACCCCACTCCAGAAACCAGCTCAACGGCACTCCACTTGTGTTCTTTCCTGGCTCTGAGGCTGCTTCTCTACTCTTCCTTGATGTATGAACTCCTGCTCTTCCTCTCTAGGCCCTTCTCATTGGCCAGCTGTCCTCATTTTCCACCTTCTGCCTCTCATCTCAGACAGCAACCCTTCCCTACAGGACTCTTGATTTAGCAAATGCTTGATGATATCAGATTCATGCCCCCCCCACTTCCCTTCCCAGCTGAATCCAACATTTCAGATGTACCTTGGTGAATATTTTTTCTGGATCCTAAGAAATCTCAAGAATATTTGAAAAAAAAAATCTCAAATTTTGAACCTCTCAGGTTCAGACAAAGCAGTTATTATGTGTGAAGCATCCTAGTGAAGTTGGGGGTGGTAGCAGTGTTTACTGTGTCTTGTATCACATTAAAGGGATGGACATTTGACTCTGACAGATGATGGACTTGTGCCTTTGACTCATACTCTGGCTATAAGCCTTATATAGTAACAGGTTTTCATCTCTGAATTATGCTTACTTTTTGCCTATTATTTAATGAGCCAACTTTGAATATATTTTTTAAGTTTTGCTTACCCTTATTCAGGATTAAAATTTTGATGTAGCCTTTTTAAACAAAAAAGAAAGACAGGAAGGAAGGAAGGAAGGAAGGAAGGAAAGAAGGAAGGAAGGAAGGAAGGAAGGAAGGAAGGAAAAGGAATAATTTCTGAGGCTAGGGTATGACTCACTATGTGGTATGACTGTTCAATTTTCAATTTATCCAGTATTTGTTTATCAAATTCTTGCTTCACGTCCCCTCTGAGTTTTCTCTCCTCTTCTTCCCTCCTCTCCACTTCTTTCTTCAACCCTCCTCCTCCATGTTGGGCGGCTATCCTTATACCCGATGGTATTCTTTGGAGAAAGGACTGTACACATAGAAGACACGGGCTCATCAGATCCCCTTTTCCCGTTGTTCACTGATATAGGGATCGAGTTGAGGAGGGGAGCATCTGCGCCCTTGCAGAGCCCAGAGAAGGCTTCTTAGTAAAGAAAAAGAGTTTAAAAACAGCAACTACAACAACAACAAACTCTGTAGATGGTAGAAAGTCATGAATGGCTTCAGATTCTACATGGTGTAACAGCTTTCTTTGTTCCCCTGCTACTCCTCTTGGCCTCGCCCAACCTGCCTCCCTGCTCTGTGGTCTCTGTGGGAACTGTGGTGTGAGTCATGGCGGGGAGAAAGGGCAATGATGAACAGTTGGAGCATTGGTCTGGAAATTTTGAAGGTTAAATGGTTACCCTGGTATCTCAGTGCTCCAGTTTGTTCCTCTGCAAATACGGAGAGATCTTTTCGCTCCCGTAGGTTGTTGCTAGGCTTAAAGCATGAGCAGTCACACGAAGCACGTAGAATAATGTCTGTTACGTACAAAACATACCTATATTAGTAACTGCTGAGAGAGGAGTAAAGAAGTTTTTTTTTTTCAGCCAGAAAACAAAACAAAATGAAATCGGGTGGTGGAGGAGGATTTTATTTAGAATAACCAAGCATCCTTTCAACCCAAACAATTGTGTTGCAACAATGAGTTTAGAAGGCCAAGTTTAAGAAGTAAATGTCCAGCCTGAAACTTTCTTCATATTTTCTGTCTCCAATTCCACATACTCAAACTAAGGAAATTTTAGTGAGACGATAAACCATCATGCTTTTCTCTAGCCCCGTGCTACCAGGTCTTAGCTAAGCCTTAAGGCCCATCTTCACCCGTTTTTGCCATTTGATATTTCTTTGTCTTTACTTCTCCCACACCTGGCAAATGGATCTAGCCCATATTTAATAAAAAGAAACTTAATTTAATTTACCTAGGTGAAGATTTTACAACTAGACCATCAAACAGATTGTATAATGCAAATCCCTGTGCCCCTCACACCCTTTTTTAATAAATTGGAACTAAAGTCTTTGGACTAACATTGAAGAGCTGACTATGAATGCATTCTTTATAGAAGGTTAATGACTTCAAATGGCTTCTGAATTTTGTTGATGGCTTGAGCTCAAGTTCTATGACCAAAGACAAATGTTGGATATTTTTTTCCTTTTTTATAACACTTACATTAGAAATATTCAAACCTGAATTAAAGAATATTATTATTATTATCATTATTATTATCATTATTGTATAATACTACAGATATGATTGGAAAATATCTGATGTTTCACTCGGGAAATGTGTAGGCTGAAACACCAGGTTGTTTTCCTCCCTAGGGAGCAGAGTCAGCACCACTAGCTGGTAATTGTTTATGTGGCTACAGAAAACTTTGCATTTATTTCTTCTGAGTGATGCTAGAACAAGATCCAAAAGTTATCTCTTCCATGGGTCTTCATGTAATTCAAGCTTAAATATAAATGATATAATGCATTAAACCTTAAAATGGTAATTTATTGGAGTTTTTACTAGTTCATATGTCATTTTTATAAGTATGTTTTCTTTAAAGGGATTGTTAATATATGCATGACTCATGGGTAGTCTATAATTTGTACTGGTTTCAAAAATGAAGGTAACCATCAATCCTGTGCCATTTTCTATAAAACTCTTCTGAAGCAAGGTTTCTTTTAAAAACTTATTTTTAAGGTTTATTTATTCTATTTTACATGTGTGAGTGTTTTGCCTGCCAATCTGTTTTGGCACCACCCCTGTATCTGGTGCCCACAAGCATAAGAAGAAGGTATCAGATCTTCTGAAACTCGAGTTATACATGATTCTGAGCCATCGTGTGGTGCTGGAAACCAGACCCAGGTCCAGCAGGAACAAGAGCTCCTCACCTCTGAGCATGTCTCAAGGCCTTCTGAGGCAAGTTTCATGACAGTAATTTATTCCTCTCAGGAAGAAAAAAACCAAAACTAGGGTAGAATGGCTCAATTGCTTAATTTTCTTCTTCTAATCACTTAGTCTAACCCATTGCCTTCAAGTAACATTGACGACTTAAACAGAGTTTTAGGATTTATTTTTGTTTTGTGAAAGGTTTTTTGGCATTTTCCCACTACCCACATGTTAACCATACCTTAACTGCCTAAGGTGCCGTTTAAAATAAGTCCATTATTTATTGTCTTGCCCTCCCTGTTTTTTTCCTGCCCCAGAGTTTGCACCTCCCCATCTTCCTGCTTTTCTTGCCCTGTAAAAAACTCACCCACATTTATAAAATCAGCCATCTTCCTGTTCTGCATGCCCACCTTGTTATCTAGCAAATAGAACCCTGCTTCACCCCCACCTCAGTGAGCTGGTTTTCTTCTAGCCAGTCATAATGAAAGAGTACCTCACCATTGTGTGCACAGAAATTATACTTTATACGGGACAATGAGGCCAGAAATTATCACACCGTGTTCATCCATCATGCCTGACTTGCACATGGCCACGCCACACCGCTCCACCATGCCTGGCTTACACCTAGCCACGCCACACCCCTCCACCGTGCCTGACTTGCACATGGCCACGCCACACCCCTCCACCTTGCCTGGCTTGCACATAGCCACGCCACACCCCTCCACCTTGCCTGGCTTACACCTAGCCACGCCACACCCCTCCACCTTGCCTGGCTTACACCTAGCCATGCCATACCCCTCCACCTTGCCTGGCTTGCACATAGCCACGCCACACCCCTCCACCATGCCTGGCTTACACCTAGCCACGCCACACCCCTCCACCTTGCCTGGCTTACACCTAGCCACGCCACACCCCTCCACCATGCCTGGCTTGCACATGGCCACGCCACACCCCTCCACCTTGCCTGGCTTACACCTAGCCACGCCACACCCCTCCACCTTGCCTGGCTTGCACATAGCCAAGCCACACCCCTCCACCTTGCCTGGCTTACACCTAGCCACGCCACACCCCTCCACCTTGCCTGGCTTACACCTAGCCACGCCACACCCCTCCACCTTGCCTGGCTTACACCTAGCCACGCCACACCCCTCCACCTTGCCTGGCTTGCACATGGCCATGCCACACCGCTCCACCATGCCTGGCTTACACCTAGCCACGCCACACCCCTCCATTATGCCTAGCTTACACATAACCATGCCATGCTCTTCTACCATTCATGGTTTGCACAGCACACACTCACATCCTTGCAGGGCTAATTAGAATGCTAAAGGCTGCAGGTGTTTAACATGAACTTACACTGCAAGCATCACCATCTTGGTTAAAACTTCAAAATTTTTATCAAGTTTTGCATATTGCAAAAGTACACTCAACAACAAAGTGAGTTGACAATTTGAAGTATTAGAAATCAGGTGTTATTATTGGGAGCTTTGTAGCTTCCTGACTGAAATGGATTTGCTGCGAGTCCCAAGAGCAGAGGGGGCAGCGAGTCCCGAGAGCAGCCAGTCCTGGCACCAGGAAGCAGGTCTCCAAAGGTGACTGGTCCCCTGGGCGTCCCTGGCGGCTAGACATGTGGGCGGTGGGTGGGCAAGGGACAGACAGATAGGCACACCATGCAAATGGGTTTGCTGCAAGCTGCCTGGGTCCCAAAAACAGCCAGTCCCAAGCAGGGACGGCGCACAAGACCACGTGGCAGATCTCCATGTGACTGTGGCCGGCTGGCGAGAGAGATGGATAAACATACCATACAGAGTAAAGTTAGACATTTACTAGGTGGATTATGGAGGGGAAGGAAAAAGGGGAGAAGGGAAGAGAGAGAGAGAGAGAGAGAGAGAGAGAGAGAGAGAGAGAGAGAGAGAGAGGGAGGGAGAGAGAGAGAGAGAGGCTGCCTCTCTGAGAGGGTCAGGAAGAGAGAAAGTGCAAGTCTGAGGCTACAAGCAGGAAGGAAGTGGGCATGGATTGTCTGTTAAAGAGACAAAACAATCTTTACACTGACACACTAACTTGTGGAGTTTTCTTAAAATAATTTTAAAGAGCTCTTTTGTCTGAATAAATATTCTTTTGAGTAATTGAGGGGCACAGCTCCATGACTAGAAAGTATTTTAGGAGATGTCTGTTACCTTGTTCTGCTTATTTAGAAAAAAAATAATTTAAAGATTTTATTTTTATTTGTGTGTATGTGTTTCCTCCATCTTAATCACTGTGTGTGTGTGTGTGTGTGTGTGTGTGTGTGTGTGTGTGTGTGTGGTGGGTATGCATGCCCTTGTATATGTACAAGTGCCTTTGGGAATCAGAAGGTGGTGTCAGATCCTCTGGGCTGGAGTTACACACAGTTGTGAGTTGGCAGGCACTGGTATTGGGAACTGAATGGGGGTCCTCTCAAGAAAGAGACAAAGACTCTTAACCTCTGAACCCCCAATGTTCTACTTCTGTTCTTTGTTTTTCTGATTACTTTTTAAAAATATAAAGTTTCTTTCTCCGAAATAGAAACAAACTAGAGTTGTAGCACAACTCTTTGTTTTGCTCTAAGTTATTCTTTCCAGCACTCTGCTCCACGTTTCCAGGAAGCTCCAAAGTGAGCTGCCATTTTCAGTTCCCCCAGAAACATTACATTGATGGTCCCCTCTAATGTGCAGATGAAATACTAAAGCCAGTGAAGTAAAGGCTTCCCAGGGTGACACAATAAGTCTGGCTGGGAGCAGAGGTGACCCTTGTCTCCAGTTTCTGGGCTGACACTGTGTTGCAAGTGGGTGCTGAACTTCACACTTGTTTTGAGTTGTCTGCAAGGCCCCACATTTTCCTCCACCCGATGAGCCAACTTGTGGGCTTCTCTTCAGTGACCTTACCTACGCTCCAGATGCTAAACTAATGATGTGCTTGGTGCTGTGAGGTACAAGAGGAGGGAGGGTACCTGTTGCAAAGAGCTGGGGCAGCTTTGCTCACTCCTGTTGGAGGCAAGTGCTTCGGCTCTCCTTCGGGCTGGGAAATGCTTCCCATGGCTGCTCTACTTGGAGGACTTTGGTTCTTTGGGCATTAGAAAGAAGGTATAAAATAAACAAGTAGTTTACCTTTTCTAAATCTTCCCCTAATCACACCACTACTTCCAGTGAGATTTGGTTATAGTGTATGTAAATAGTGAATCAGTGTTTGTCTCTGTTGGTGAGTAGGAGAAATCTCATTCTCAAACCTCATGATAGGCTAAACGCAGTGGTTAAGGTTGCTGGCTTTGCCATTTTTCAGAAATGTTTCTTGACTAATTGAGGTCTACTTAAGAGTATTTGAAAAAAGATGGGGACACAGACATCCTAGAAAAACAAAATGATTATTATAGACCAGTTGCTATTTTTAGCAGCAGCTGCAGCAGCAACAGAACACCATGCTGAGTCAGGGCCCTGATTCACTGTAGGGATCTAGTATCTTTGGTGAGTCGGGCTTGCATCTGAATGCTTGGAGGAGTGGGTTCACAAGCTGATAGTCTCCTAAGCTCAGGCTTATAAATGACCTTGGTAAGAATGCACAAGGTAAGCTGGCTGAGCACAGCTCAAAGGTAAGAAGTTGGTTGTGCCTGTAGAGTGTGTGTGTGTTGCCTGCATGCATGTCTGCACATCACATATATGCCATGCCTTTGGAGGACATTGGGTCCCCTGGAAATGGAGTTCGAGGCATTTGTGAGATGCAGTGTGGATGCTGGAAATCTGGAAGAGTTCCTAAATCTCCAGCCCAATGTCTGTACTTCCCTACATTCCAAAAGTTAGTGCATTGTTTTTTTCCTCATTGCTAGGACAAAACTCCTGACAAAATCAACTTAAGGAAAGAAAGGTGTGTTTTGATTGACAGTTTGAGGGTAGCCATCATGGCCGAGAAGTTGTGGCAGCAGAAAGATGAAGCATGGGCCACAGACCATCCATCCACTGTCAGGCGGCAGACAGAAGTGAACGCTGGACTTCTGCTTGCCTCCCTTTTTGTTTCAGTGGAGAACTCCATTCATAAGACATGTCAAAGGCTTGTCTCCTAGGTGCTTCTAGACACCGAAGAGCTGAAAATCAACATTAATCATCACATTTACCAACCTTTGTCCTCTTCCTAGATCTGTTGGAGTAGAAACTACAGATTTGTTCCAACTTAGAGTTTTCCTAGACTTCGTAAATGTTGATTGATGCTGCTATAAAAGATTCATCCATCAAGGATTATCTATTACCTCAATTTAAGTCTCTAGATCCTTTATGTTTTGCCTTCACAGGCATCCCTTACCTGAATGATGACAAACAAAGATATTGCCCCTGTATTAAAGTTATTTTGCAAACTAGAGGCAGAAACCAGCATCAGAAATTAGTGTTTCTAGTTGTTTTTCTCACCTTTAGAGTATTCAATCCAGACATGGTAAGCATATGGAGGGGTTGGAAGGCATTGCCATACTGATCTGTTGGAGCGAGGCATTCAGCTTTTTCATAATCAAGCCCACTAACGCATTAGCATTGCATCCTTGAATGCATGCAACATAAGTCTCATATCTACCTACTGCTTTCTTTATACCGTTTGTTTTTCTTTTGCAGTTGTGGCTTCCTAAGCAGTTTTTGCAGTTTCAGAATTGATATCCTACCATGTTGTGCTATCCATGTTGATTAGTTATGAACACAGTCTCAATGGAGCTGGCTTTCATCTCCTTTTTTGGACATTTCTCATGACTAGCCTTTGAAGTTACTACCCTGACTAGGAGTAATAGTGGGGAATGGGAAATAGAGGAGAACCTGAAAACCCAGTGGTCTGGAAGGCAGTGTTACAACTGGAAATAGGCTCCTTCTTCGGGGTCTTCCATGTGTACAACCGTTTTTATAACAATATCAAGGATGGAGATACACAATTACAAGTACAAGGGTACAAAGCAGTATTTTGCTCTGGGATTTATGCTGTAGGCTTGCATTTAAATTGTAGATATAGAGATGATAGCTATTGGGAGGCTCCTTTCTTAAGAGCAGGAAGAAACAAAGTTGTCAATATTCTGAATAAAAAGCCTGTATCAATTATTTTCCTCCAGTTCTGCTTTCTTTTTTATTTCACTTATTAAATACTAATGCCACAAAGGTGACATTTGGCTTAAAGGACAAGGAGTATTCTTTCTCTTTATGGTAACTCAGTGACCCATTCATATGTTGTCCTTTTCGTAGAGTCACTGTGCATGTTCACAGGAAGGACCACAGGGAGCAACAACATGAGGCCGTGCACAAAATTTAATGAGGAACGCCCGGTGGACAGCCTTGGAGGTGTCAGTGTCGTTGGACTATAGTGCTCCATTCCTTTGCAACCCCAGAGGAATGTTGCCAGAAGAGAATATTATGTGGAATGAGACCGTCCTATCTTTTGTGACCAATATGTATTAAGAAACACATCTCTTCTGCACATACGAAGCGCTATTGTCTTGAAGAAGCAAGCAGCTATTTACAACAGACCTGAGAACATGAGAATGTCTGTTAGTGGCAGAAGAGGCAAAAGATGGAAATTTTTTCAGCTCTTTGCCACTTGTTTTATATTAAGCTTCATGGTTTTCTGGGGCCCGATCAATAATCACATTGTGAACCATATGAAGTCCTACTCCTACAGATACCTCGTGAACAGATACGGCTTTGTGAATGACTCCCTGTCTCTCAAGCACAGCTCCGAGCAACCTCACTACCGATACTTGATCAACCACAAAGAAAAGTGTCAGGCTCAAGATGTCCTCCTCTTATTGTTCATAAAGACTGCCCCTGCAAACTATGGCCGACGCTCTGCAATCAGAAAAACATGGGGCAATGAGGATTATGTTCGGTCCCAGCTGAATGCCAACATCAAAATTCTGTTTGCCTTGGGGACTCCTGCTCCACCAAAGAGAGAAGAACTGCAAAGAAAACTGATTTGGGAAGATGAAAAGTACAAGGACATAATTCAGCAAGACTTTGTTGATTCCTTCTACAATCTTACTTTAAAACTGCTCCTTCAGTTCAGCTGGACAAACAGCTTTTGTCCACATGCCAAATTCCTGATGACGGCTGATGACGACATATTTATCCACATGCCAAACCTCATCGGGTACCTTCAAGGGCTAGAGCAAATTGGTGTTCGAGACTTTTGGATTGGTCATGTTCATCGTGGCGGCCCTCCTGTTAGGGATAAAAGCAGCAAATACTATGTTCCCTATGAAATGTACCAATGGCCAGCTTACCCTGACTATACAGCTGGGGCTGCCTATGTCATTTCCAGCGATGTGGCTGCCAAAGTATATGAAGCATCGCAGATGCTGAACTCCAGTCTGTACATAGATGATGTGTTCATGGGCCTGTGTGCCAATAAAGTGGGGATAGTGCCACAGGACCACATGTTTTTTTCTGGGGAAGGTAAGGCTCCTTATCATCCTTGCATCTATGAAAAGATGATGACATCTCATGGACACTTACAAGATCTGCAGGAGCTCTGGATGGAGGCCACAGATCCTAAAGTAAAGAACATCTCAGAAGGATTTTTTGGTCAAATATACTGCAGGTTAATTAAGATAGTTCTCTTCTGCAGATTGGTTTACAGGAGTCCGTACCCTTGTAGGGCTGCATTTGCTTAACAGTACTTGAATACTCATATTCTCTGTCATTGAGCCAAACTTGGAGGGGAAAAAAGTCTGCAAACATTTCTCTACACCCTAAGTAAAATGAACTAAAAGCAAAAAGATCATTTAAGATCCCAGGGAATTAAAATGTTTCTTTGATTACAGAAACTAGTGAATGCAACACCTAATTCATGGCTTAAATTCATTTCAAGGATTTCAAATTTTAAATCATGAGCAAATTTTAAATTTTAGATCATGAGCAAAGGCAAAAGTAAAGCAAAATTCAAGTTCTCACTTGGTGCCACATGTGTCTTTGAGGTATGAAGAGCAATTGGGATGTCTTAGTATCAAAATAATGGTTGGGGGAAATGCCTAACAGATGTATAACGGAGCATTTCTAAGAAATTAATGTCTTTAGAACAAACATTCCCATTTATTTTTATTAAAGAGTACTTGGCAGACGTGGGCAGATGGTATAGAAGAAAAGTATACCAACGTGAAGAAAGTTTCATTCTAATAAGGACAGAGAGGAAAATGTCTACAGTCTCATTATGGTTGAATCACTAAATACTGGCATTCCTATAAATATGTATCTAGACAGTTCTGGCACCATTTAAAATATACTTATATCATTTTCTCTAATTTTTAATATAAAATTTAAGAAAGTCATCAGCTCTGCTCTCACCAGAATAATCTAAAATTATCAAGCAGGAATAGTTCTTGGCCTGTGAGAGCCCTCTCTAAAGAGAAATTGCTGTCAACTTCAATAAGCTGGTTTTGATTTAATGAATTATGCCATGGATTTTAAAGCATTAAATATTGGCCTTTGCTTAAGGTAGTTGTTTGAATACTGCTTACATAGAAGAATATAATAAGGGAAGAGACTTCAAGAAAAGACAGGGCTAGGGCTGTAACTCAATACCCAACAAGAAAAGACAAAGTTTCATAAAAAGACTCTTTTCCTTGTAACTTGTGATGTGTTAGCTTAGAGTCCAAATCACAGCAGTGATTACTAGAATCAGTCCATGACCTACCAGCAAGGTTTCATAGGCTACAGATTTTGTTCCAAATTGACTTTTAATTTAAAAGATTTTAATATGCTACCATGTCTAAATAATACATTATTTGGCTAAATAACTATCAGTGATGATCTTTTAAGTCTTTCAAACATGGAAGCAGAGCAAGAGTGGTAGAGAAACTAACCAAACGAGGCTAAAAGTTTTGGTAAAGCTGCATATTATTTGTAACCAGCGGTGATTTTACAAAGTATGATGAAAAATGTGCTGGAATGTCAACAATGCACGAGCACAGAAAAGACTAAGAGACATCCATGGATGGAGACATGCAATGCAGGCCAAAACAATGACTTCAGCAAAAGCAAATGGCCCGTTTAACAAACTTCAGACAGAGGCACATGTTAGAGAAAAGCTCAGCTATCATTAGGATAGTATTGGAAAAAAAGTAAAACAAAGCAAAACAAAAACAAAATCTAAGAATTTCTCAGAATACACAACTAAATGATACCTGTGTTTTTGCAGGTAGATTTTTTTTTTAATGTTTACAGAAATCTTTGTGAATTTTTCTACTATGATATTTGAAGCTTGTTTACACTGCTTGGATAATTTCTTACTAACCTCAATATGTGGTGTTAAAGATTCTTAAGATAGTTATTTTTAGGATAGATTCAGGGTTTTAGATTATTACAGTTCAGATTTTTCTGATCCATTTTTTTAAAAAAAAAAAAAAACTAGGAAACAAAGGTGTTATTTGACAAGCAGTTTCATAGCTAACCAACACTCACCAGTTGGCCCTTTGATAACTGCTGGCGTTGGGTTTTATGTGCCCGAGTTTCAATTTTGAGCTTTGAAAAGTTGCCACGGATTAGAAAACATAATTTCCTTGTGGCCACTGAGGTGGTCTTGTTTACACTCAGTACTCTATGAAGCAGTTATTTATTTGCTTGATTGAGCTCTCTTGAACAGTGTTCATCCTTTTTATTTTTGCTTAGAATAGAATAGAACCGGTTTGAAGCTAAAGGAATATGAAGGTACTTTGTGTCTTTTGGAATTGTTAGATTATTCCACCAACAGACCCAACGGCCTGAAAAGTGTGTAAATGGAATTATTCTAGCCTTTTAAAAAGGAAGAAAAACTTTGGTGCTGAAATGCAGTGTTGTTTTCAAAATGAAAAATAAAATAGAAAAGGAAAACAAACTACTGGTCTCTTGAGTAAAAGAAAAACATGTCTATATACAGTATTATTGCTAAAAAAAACTTCTTAATTCTTGATTGGTTTGCATATATTATTCAGCTATTAGTTTTATACCAAAATGTTCAATATTTATATTGCTTGAGTTTCAATCTTATATGGCAAAATAATTAGGAGGTCTAAAATGTTTATGCTTTCCAATAAATTACTTAAAAACCATCAACAATGTATTTAGACTCCTGTGTGGGCGTCGTTTTGTACATAATTACCCTATTTTTGACACTGTCTCCTTTGTTTTCACATTACTGCTCTGCTCAGTTTAGAGCATTTATTGTGGAGCTGTAGGAGGAGGCCACTTGTTCGTCAGCCACCCAGAACCAAAATAACCACACAGAAACTATATTAATTAAAACACTGCTTGGCCATTAGCTCTAGCTTCTTATTGGCTAACTCTTATATTAATTTAACCTATTCCTATTAATCTGTATATCGCCACGTGGCAGTGGCTTACCGGCAAAGATTCGGCATGTCTGACTCTGGCAGCTCCATGGCGTCTTCCCTGACTCTGCCTTCTTCTTCACAGCATTCTGTCTTGTTTTCCCCACCTAGCTCTGTTCCCCTACAGCTCTGCTATAGGTCCAAAGCAGTTTCTTTATTCATTAATGGTATCCTGTGTGGGCATCATTTTGTATATAATCACCTTCTTTTTGATACTGTCCTCTTTGTTTTCACATTGCTGCTCTGCTCAGTTGAGAGAATTTATTATGGGGCTGCCTATTGAGGTCTGCTTCTGTGCTGGGGAAATGCTATTCCTTAATCATTTATTCAAAATGGCATAAAATAAAGAACACGCAGCTAAGATGCCATTTAAAGAGGCTAGACTTCATTCATTGGCAGAGTAAAAGAAGAGTGTGGAAGTATCTGCATTACTCGGGTGTAGCAGAATTTTGTACTTGGAAGGTACTCGGGTACACCTGAGATGTCTGTACTTCATCACTTGGAAGAACTAGTTAACTTAAAGTAAATTTTTGCAGTTTACCTGGACATCATAGCTACAATGAGAGTAGGCCCTGTGATCTCTGGATGTGCTGATTCTCCATTCTTCCGAGAAGGCTTTAGATGTCTCCCCTGCTATTTCTTCCAGTCAGTTATGTGTCTGTATCAGAACAAAATTTATTAGCTTCCCTTACACTGTTCCTTTGCTCTGTACCTCAAATCCTGCTTCCTCTGGGGAACCTAAACTCTTCCACCTGGCTTTAGAAGCCCCATGGATATATCCCCTGTAAGTTTACTCTGCTTACTGCTGACAGTGTCACAAATTCCTTTCTATCCCTTGATGTTGTTGGGTTCCTTTGTCAAGAGCACTGTCTCTGTTTTATGCATCTGAAGGGGAGTGCTCTAAAAAGTCCTGGTTATAAGAATCTGGAAGAGGTAAGTTTATGTTAATGACCCATACAAGGTCACTGCAGACCTCATGTACTTTCCTCTCCCCCTGCCAGGCCACAAGGAAAGTGTGGCACACCTCCAGTCATTTCTGTCTGTCCTTCTTAACTAATCCCCATTTCCTGTAATAATCCATGTGTCCCTGTACAGGTCATTGTACAGCACCTGCCTTCTGGACCCACAGTCACACCTGTGACAACTGCTACTAATTGTCCCATTTTTTTCCCTAGCTATAATGTAAATTCTGACATAGAGATTCAGCATATCCAATTACATAGTAATATTATTCTATCAACATATTCACCTATGTAAAGATTATTCAGATCCCTTCCTGGGTACTTTCTGATGTCAGTATTTGCTTGTAGTACTTATAAATGTGTACTTTATGCTTATTAATCTTTTATTAATTTTATGAATCGTAATATTTTACACTCAAACATAGTGTGTCTATAAAGTTAAGCACCAATAACTTTCTATCAGCTATTTGTCACAATTCAAATCTAGACTATCAAGAGTAAATAGGAAATTCATATCAAATAATATAGCTAAGACTGGAACACAACATTATGCAACATTTTAACAAAATGCAAAAGCCTTGTAGATTCTTTAATCTCATAATGAATTTGGCTAATTTTGCATTAACAATGTTTCACATGAACATAAACTTTTCATTAACAGTTTCACATTTTTTCTCTGTCTTTCTTATGACAAATATGATTTAAGGGACTACTATAAATTATTATGGTACAAAATTAAATTATTGTATGTATATATACTATACAATAATTCATCAACTAACCTAAACACAAGAGTCAGGCAGGGTTACTACCGCAGTGATGAAACACCATGGCCAAAGCAACTGGGGAGGAAAAGGTTTACTTGGCCTACACTTCCACAGCACTCTTTATCATTGAAGGAAGTCAGGGCAGAAACTCACTCAAACAGGGCAGGAACCTAGAGGCAAGAGGATGACTGCTGCTTACTGGCTTGTGAATCATGACTTGCTCAGTCTCCTTTCTTAAAGAATCCAGGATCGCCAACCCAGGGATAGCACCACCCTCAATGTCCTGGGCCTTCCCCCATCTATCACTATTTAAGAATATGTTCTACAGTACTGGCTTTGTGGGAGCCTAGCCTGTTTGGATGCTCACCTTCCTAGACCTGAATGGAGGGGGGAAGACCTTGGACTTCCCACAGGGCAGGGAACCCTGACTGCTCTTCGGACTGAAGAGGGAGGAGGAGAGGAGTGGAGGGAGGGGGAAGAGGGAGGGAAAGGGGAGGCTGGGAGGAGGCGGAAACTTTTAATCTAAATAAATAAATAAATAAGTATGTTCTACAGCCTTGTCTACAATCCAGTCTTACAAGGCATTTTCTCTGTTGAGGTTTCTTCCTCTCAAATGACTACAGCTTGTATCAAGTTGACATAAAACTATCCAGCATAGCATGTATCTGAAACTATGAAAGTAGGTATGTTTCAAGATAGAAAAATTCTGTAAGGTAAATTCATTTATGGAAACAACAGAATAATACATCATTGCCAAGTGGTGCTCTTTGGAGGACATGACATTAACATTTTATGTTCAGAAATGCTCAAATTGGGCTATTCACTGTACCTCAAGGAATATTTTTTTTGCTTGTTTAATTTTTTGCTAGTTTAATTTACTATTTTTATATATGCATGTATGGTCTCTGTCATGTTTGTGTGTGTGTGGACGTGTGAGTGTGTTCATGTCTGTGAGTGCTGGCATGCAGCACACATCAGATCAGAGGACTCCCGTAAGTGCTAGTACTCTTGCCTTCCTCAAAACTTGAGAGTGGGTCTTTTGTTCATTACTGCATACAACAGTGCTGGCTCACAAGTTTCTTGAATTTTCCAGTATCTGTCTCTAACTTTGCCTTAGACATTTCAGGAATTAGAGGTGCCCACCACAGCATCCAACATTACATGGGATGTAATATCCATATGTCCTCCTCATATATAGACAGCAAGAGCTTTGTTTACTGAGCATCAGGGATACATTTTACTACAATAGTTGGAAAAACAATACTGTTTTCTGCTTGAATATAACTGACAGTGAATGGATATAAAATATTCTATTTTACTAAAGAAACCATCTTTTGGAGGCATGTTAAAATCCAATAATAGACCTTTGTGATAAAATTATCTCAAACATTATATTAGTCCAGGTTCTCTAAAGGAAGTGGATAGAATGAATGTATATATATATATACACACACACACACACACACACACTTCTAAAGAGCTCCTAATCTTCAGTCTATTTAGGAATTCTTAAGAAGTTGGTACTTATACCAGCAAAGGAAACCCTTAAAAATAAGTTCAATGAACTTGCCATGTAATGAAAGCCAAGAGATTAAAAGGCAAAGTTATATCCATCCATGTCCTTTTCTGTGGGTTGCCACCATGTCTTAGTCACTCTTCTACTGCTCTAAAGAGACACTATGACCACAGCAACTCTTATAAAAGAAAGCATTTATTTGGGGATGGCTTACAGTTTCAAAGATTTAGTTCATTATCCTCATGGTAGAAAACATGACAGCATGCAGGTAGAAAGGGTAGCTGAGAACTCTACATCCAAATACATAGGCAGTGGGAAGAGAGGAACTCTGAGCCTGTCATAGGTTCTTGAAACCCCAAAGCCCAACCCCAGTGACCTGCTTTCTTCAACAAGGCCACACCACCTAATCCTTTCAAACAATGATCAAGCATTCAAACCTATAAGCCTATGGGGCCATTCTCATTCAAATCACACACCAGAGGGTATGGCCCAGATTTAGGGTTGTATTCTGGGTTCGAATAATCTGATTAAGAAAATACCCCCCTGAGATGGTGTAGGAGGTCCTTCTGTCTATGTGTTGCTTTTATTGTTTAATGAATAAAGAACTGCCTTGGCCTATAGCATGGGAGGAGAAAGGAGTAGTTAGAGAGATGCCATGGAGCCACTGATGGAGATAGATATGCTGAAACTTTGCTGGTAGGCCACGACCTTGTGGTGATATACAGATTAATAAAAATGGGTTAAATTAATAAGTAAGAGACAATAAGAAGCTAGACCTAATGGGCCAAGCAGTGATTTAATTAATAGAGTTTCTGTGTGATTATTTCAGGACTGAGCAGCCAGGAATGAACAAGTGGCCTCCTCCAACAAATTGGCACCCAATGTGGGGCACAAAACCATGATCCTGAGATTAAGAGTCTCATGCTCTTCCTACAAATTTGTGCCCAGGTGGCCAACTAAAATCCACTTAAAAACCTGAGAGAGCTTAATTCTAGACACAAAAATATGGAGTTTAACACAGCTTCCTGCTGTTTACTGGCAGAATACCACAGCTCCTTTAAGAGAGATTTTCCTGACTCAGCGGCAGAAAAAAAAACTACACCATTTTGAAATGCCAGCTTTCTGGGCCATGCTGCCAGGGCAACCTCTGGCTCTTCCAAAAGACCGAATATTTAGATGCGTTTTTTGAGCAGCATACTGCAGCTTGCTTGATGGCAACTTAGACCAGCTGTGTACCTAGAAGTGGGGCAGTGTACATGGTGCTCAGAGGCAGTGAGCAGCTCTGCCATGCTGGACTTGGTGGAGCAAGCAGAAAATGTTGTATTACCCCTAGCAATGATGCAGATTAAGTTTTTGGGAAGCGTTTAGCAATTTAAGAAGCTCTCCTGGAAGTAAAGAATTATAGATACACAATAGGAAAGACTCAGACATAAAAGACCTCTAACTGGGTCACAGTAGGCTTGGGAGAGAGAAGAAAAAGAGTATAGAGAGTCATACAGAGTACTGATAGTCACAGATTAAAAAGGAGTAAAGAAAAATAAGCCCCGTAATAAAGAAAAATTCAGAGACTCTGGATTATGTATATTATTGTGTTATCTTTTAATTTTTTATTATGAATAAGCTAAATACAGACAGACATTTCATTGTATGAGCTGCTAAACTAAACTAACATGTTAAAGGTATTATGACTTCCAAATTTGGGTCTAAGGATATATTGCCTTGGAAAAGAGGTTCTTCTCTTGGTTCCAGATAGGATGAGAATCTGTGGATTGTTTCCAGACTGGTGTAGTTTGACAGACCAAGATCTCCTGAAAAGTCACCTTAAACACTCCTCAAAATAATTTGCCCAAAAACAGCAGGAAGAAGTTTGGACAAAACTATGCTCATATTCCCAAATATTGCCTATAAATGTTTTTTTTTTACATTTACAGGGGGATATGCTATAGATATTTACATTGGTATGGATCTTGGTTATTGATAAAAATTTAAGGTCAATTTTGTCATACTATATATATGTATTTCTGATCTTGATTAAGGTATTGTGTTTGTCCAGCTCATTTAAAAATATAATATATAATTAAGAAATATAGGGTAATAGATAATCATCTATAATAGTCAAGCTAGTTAGATTTTCTAGACATGCAGAGATGTATTCTTCAAACCTTTCAAAAACTACAGAATATGACATTTAAAATGTTTAAGAGTTTAGGACTTTTCATGACAATGAGACATATCTGCTCCTGGCAGCACCAATTTCAAGAGGATGATAGGCATTGAATAGGCTCCTTATGGAGTTGGTTGACCATTTTGCAAAAAACTGCTCTTGCCTGGACTGCTTGATAAACTGTGCATGCAAGACCCACAGAGAAATGACTGCTGAACTTGCCTAAAGGTGAAACAATCCTTGGGAGTTCCTGTTTCATGAAAGAGTCTGCTAGACATTCTGCAGGACACAGAAGAAAGTGACTGAAATTTCCTTCTTCACTAAAAAGTCTGATGCATACTATGAGCCTATAGGCCAAAGATGGATGCTCTAACAATACAGAAGAACTTTGGGTGACTATCTAGGTAGCAAGATGTCTCTGTCAATTCTAGAGTTTTAGAAGTTGCTTACAATGCACTTCATGTTTACTTAGGTAATGTTATATCCCTCTGGAGTCTTTGATGGAGTTGAACTATCTATAGTTATAGTTTTCCTTAGTTATGATAAAAGACAAAATAAATATAAATATTATAACTATAATTCTTGCTTGATAACTGTTTTGTTATATGTAATTTTACTATGTTAAAGTTAAAACCTCCCTTTTTGTTTAAACAGAAAAGGGGAAATGGTGTAGGAGTTCCTTCTGTTTGTGGGTTGCTTTCATTGGTTAATGAATAAAGAAACTGCCCTGACCTAGTTGATATGGCAAAACTTGGGTGGGTGGGGAAAACAGAACTGAATCCTGGGAGGAAGAAAGGTGAAAATGGAGAGAGCCGCCATAGAGCCGCCAGAGTCAGACATGCTGAATCTTTCCCATAAGCCACTGCAAGAAATAGCAGGTAAAGATGTTGACTGTCTAGGGATCAGGTCATTCTGTTTGGTTTTTTAATCCCTCCTCTGAGGCATCTCCTTTTGATAGGCATTTACTAAAGCAGTACCAGGAGTGTGTCCTGCTATGACTGACCTGACCATGCTGTTTCTGGAGGGCTGGGGAGGACTTGGAAACTTGCTGCGAGAAAAATGGCTGAATTCTGTAAGCAGAGTTTACTGGGCTGTCTTAGTAGGAACTTGGAAGGCAGTGCTGAGAGCAACAGAGACGGTGTAAGTCCCACTGAAAGAGTTTGGTAGGAAACAATGCATTAGAAACTGGGTGAAAGACCATTTTTATGATATTTTGGCAAAGAATATGGTTGTTTTTTGCTCCCATTTGAAGAATTTGTCTAAAGCTAAAATTTAAAGAAATGGACTGAATTCTTTCGCTTAGAAGAGTTCATAACAGGCTAATATTGACTTTGTTACATGATTATAGGTTACTATATGATTCCAGGTCTACAACAACAAAAAAGAGCAAATGAGATGGAAAGAAATACAAAATGCACCATTTACAAAGAAAGGGCACTGCTGCAGCCAACGTTTGTAAAGAGGTAAAGAGATTAAGGGAAACCTGATCTGTGGTGAAATACAGGAAAGGACACCCTCAGGCAAGACCCCAGCCAGATAACATTCCAACCTTGCGCCTCCAAGAAAGGCACAACCAACAGCTGCTGCAAATGTGACTCAAGGAGCCAGGGGCCATCCCAAGATGGCCACCATACTTGGCGGTGACGTCTACATACTGCTGGCTTTAGAGTCACAAAACATTCGTGAGTAAAAGAGTTGGGGAATCTTCATTCATGGTTTCAGAGATCTGCTGAGGCCAAATGTGTGGCAGGAACATCCCTACCTGGATTCCCTGAGAGGTCCTATCTGTAGGGGTGAAGTCTGAATTAGAGACCCCAAGACGTAGGAAATGCCAGAGCTATGGGTTATCTGTCAAGGAGTCGCATACACAGAACCAGTCCAAGAGAAAAATGTATGTTGCAGGCAGCAAAGCTGAAAGGGCACCGTCGTCTAATCCCCTTTACATCCACAAGGAGTCACACATAGGATTTGACATTTGCTCTGCTGGGGTTTGATCTTGCTTTGGTCCAGTATTTTCTTACTATATTCTCATTTCTCCCCTTTGCAATGCTAATGTATATTCTGTGCTCTGATCTATTAGAAATATGCAATTTGGTTTTTGATTTTACAGTGAGTTACAGTTAAGAGATTGCCTGGATTCTCAGAAAAGATTTTGTACTTTTAAACAGTTATGAAATGGGCAGGAGCCTATGGGAGACAGAGAGTAGAATGTGGCATTTTGGTTGAGAATGACCCATAGATGCAGATGTTTGAATACCTAGTCCTCAGTGGGTGATATTGTTTGGGAGATTTAGTCGGTGGAGCCTTAATTAGAGGAAGTATGTCATTGGAGACAGACTTTGACAAAGTTTAAAGAAATGGCAGAAGCTGTTTAGGGTTCACTTTCTGTTTGTTTCCTGCTTGAAGTTAAAAATGTTGTAGCCACTGTATGGCCTTGCCTGCTGTCATACTTCCCCACTGCAACTGATGGTGATGAACTCTTCGTCTTCTGGAGCCAGAGCACAAACGAGTCCTCTCTCCCATAAATCACCTTGGTGATGGTGTCTCAGCAACAGAAAAGCAAACTTATGCAGAAGTCAAACAGCTACTAAAGGTGACTACCAGTAGAATCAAATTATTAGAGATTTTATGTGGACAGGAAGCTTTATTTTTTAATGGCTTCTCCCATATAGTTTTGGTCTTTACCTCTCAGCATAGGCCTTCTGAGCTGCTTACAACTCACACACCATTCACCAAAAAATAGCATTAAATATATGCAAATGATATATATCTTGGGAATAAGAACCTTTAAAAATATTAAAAAAGCAATAATCCATTTAATATTAATATCAGTTCTGGGACTTGAATTTTTGGCCTTCAACAGTATAGCAAGTTCCTGATCTTGTTTTATCTTTATATAAACTATATTTATGGTTTTTTAATTCTTTGAAAATTTTACACATGTACAAACCCTATTTTGACCACACCCACACCCGCTACTCTCATCCAGATCCTGCAGCCCCAACTCTATGTCCTTTAAGTTTTATAACTAATAAGTCATTGAATCCAATCAGTGCTGTTCATATGCTTATAGATATAGGACCATTCTGTGGAGCACGGGCAACCCATCAGCAGCCACCCCCAAAGTCAAATGACTTTTACTCGGTAGCCATCAACCTCCCTATAGCTAGCTGCTCAGGACCCCATCCACACTGAAATTTTGATTGGTGTGTGTTCATGTGTGCTCTGAGCCCATGTGTGTTCAAGAAAACAGAACTTCACAGGTTTTTACACTGATGTACAGGCTTCATCATTCAGGAGATGCGCTCTTGGGCTTGCAGAAATGCCTTGGCACAGACTCAATTGTGTCATCCTGTGGAGCTGCTGCTGGTGGTGGTGTACATGCCAGACAGGTGGGATGGGGACCAGAAAGGGACTTCTCTCTCCATCAAGCTTAACATACTAAGAGCCTCTTGGGTGATGTATGGGGCTGTTTTCAAAAGAGTCTTTAAAAAGAAATGCTTGTATAAGGTTCACAAGAATTCCTTGTGTTCGAATACAGTGACTTTCACAATAGCCCACAAGGCACACAGATAGCCCTCCCTCCACTCCCCTCCCCATGCCACCCAGCTCTGGCTCTCTTGAACTCACAATACTGTAGCTGAGGTAAATCTTGTATTTTTACTACTTTTGATCCTCCTGCCTCAGTCTCCCAAATTTCAGATTTTAGATCTAGATTAGACCTCAGGCCTATAATCAGGCTTACCTGTTTAATTTTCAATTCCAGTCAACCTACCAATGTGAGTTTACAATCACTGTCGTGAATTCTAATTTGAAGCATTCTTACGGAATGAAAAGAACACAAACCTGGATGAGAGAGGTAGCCCATGATGGAAATTCCTGAATACTTTCTAAATTAAAAGTAATTGGGGGTAAGAATTCTATAGATTAGTTGTTTCCTTTAATCACTGGGCTGGTACAATGGGTTAGACGTAATCTAATAGAGTACTTAGTACAAGGAAAGATTCCAGAGGTGGACAATTTGCTGCCCTTTAGTCCCTACCTTGTGAGGAAAAAGTGAAATACTGCCGAGCCCTCTGCAAGCACGAACAGTAGCTACCTACTCTGTGATAGCATGGAATCATATTTCTCGCTAGCTGTGAGATATTTTTCAAGTCAGTCTTTCAATCACCTATTTTCTGGTCAGGATGAAAGATGTATGATAATGGCTATGAAACATCCATCTGCTTATGATCTACAACACCATGACAGGTACCACTAGTGAGCTGTTGGGGGAAACCTTGAACTACCCTTCCTAAAAGCTCTGAAGAAGAGAGCATACTTGAGTAAAAGCTTGCTTGTTAAGTAATAGACCACAAAGACTAACCATAGATGAGCCACTGGTGATACTTGCTGTCTCTGTTGCTCTTTTCATTGACCTATGAAACGATACTGCCTCAGAGCACACAGCAGCCATGCTTTCTTGTGGAATCCTATGTATGTCTCTGAAGTCATCTGATGTAGAATTGCCTCTGGGATACACTAAAGGTTGTTCAGCCAACTGTTCTAAGAGGGAAACAGCTCATAAACAACCTCATCTAGGAGGCCAACGGGATAGGATGGGAGCCGTTATGAGCATTGTATCCTTAAGGAAGAGGATAGCAATGAAGGCAGCTGAGCCGACGCTGGACAGTCATTTCCCTTGACCGCAACTGCTCGGCAGCCTCTCTCCTGTTTCAAAGTGACACCAGCTGAGGTACAGCTTCAGCAGCACACAGAATACTGTTCTCTATGTCTTCTCAGCAACTGATAAAGTTTGAATGCTTTCTCCCCATATGTTGAAGAAATACATGATTTAAAACAAAATGAAAACAATTTTTAAAAAGTAAGCAAGTTATTTTCCAGCTAGAAGGAATTTTATAAAATCTTTTTATTTTAATTTATCTGAAGAAGTTATCAATGTCTAACCAATATTTACTTATGTATTTTATGTATCTGAGTGCTCTGTCTGCATGTATGTCTGCACACCAGAAAATGGGGCATTAGATCCCATGATAGATAACTGTGAGCCACCACATGGTTGTTGGCAATTGAACTCAGGTCCTCTGGAAGAGCAGTCAGGGCTCGTAACCACTGAGCCATCATCTCTCTGCCCCCAATCTATTTTAATGTAAATTTTGAAAACTATTTTGATTATTAAAATTATTTTTTTCTTCCCTAAAAAATAAAAACTAATCTCTGAATGAATAAAATTAAGTTCTTCCTCTTGCTCAGTAATTTTATGATATTAAAAATAAATGTGTAGAAGACACTCTCAGCCATAGCTCAGTAGTGCATGATAATATAAGGTATTATTTAATGTCAATATTATTTTATGGGGAAAAGTTTTATACAATATAATCGAACAAGGCTTCCACTTCCCCAGCTCCTCTCAGATCCTTTCTACCTCCTCATGCAGTCAACTCCCTGCCCATTTGTTCCCTTAAGAAGGACAACAAACAGAAGCTTCTCAGTCTCAGGAGGTCCCATTTATTCAATGAGGTCCTTAATGTCTGTGCTGCTGGGGTTATACGTAAGAAGTGGTCTCCTGTGCCCATGTGTTGTAGAGTACTTCCCATTTTCTCTTCTATCAGGTTCACTGTGTTCAAACTGATATTGAGGTCTTTAATCCATTTGGACTTGAGTTTTGTGCATGGTGATAGATATGGATCTATTTTCATTCTTCTACAGGTTGACATCCAGTTTTGCCAGCACAATTTGTTGAAGATGCTCTCTTTTTTCCATTGTATACTTTTAGCTCCTTTATCGAAAATCAGGTGTTCATAGGTTTGTGGGTTAATGTCAGGGTCTTCTATTCGATTCCATTGGTCGACTTCTCTGTTTTTATGCCAATACCAAGCTGTTTTCAATACTGTAGCTCTGTAGTAGAGTTTGAAGTCAGGGATGGTAATGCCTCCAGACGATCCTTTGTTGTATAAGATTGTTTTGGCTATCCTGGGTTTTTTGTTTTTCCATATAAAGTTGATTATTGTCTTCTCCAGATCTGTGAAGAATTTTGATGGGATTTTGATGGGGATTGCATTGAATCTATAGATTGCTTTTGGTAGAATTGCCATTTTTACTATGTTGATCCTCCCAATCCAGGAGCAAGGAAGATCTTTCCATTTTCTGGTGTCCTCTTCAATTTCTTTCTTCAAAGACTTAAAGTTCTTGTCAAATAGATCTTTCACATCCTTGGTCAGAGTTACCCCAAGATATTTTATGCTATTTGTGGCTATCGTGAAAGGTGATGCTTCTCTAATTTCCCTCTCTGTTTCCTTATCCTTAGTGTATAGGAAGGCCACTGATTTTTTTGGAGTTGATCTTGTATTCTGCCACATTACTAAAGGTGTTTATCAGCTGTAGGAGTTCTTTGGTAGAGTTTTTGGGGTCGCTTATGTATACTATCATATCATCTGCAAATAACGGGAGAAGATCTTCACCAACCCCGCAACTGACAAAGGTCTGATCTCCAAAATATATAAAGAACTCAAGAAACTAGACCGTAAAAGGCTAATCAACCCAATTATAAAATGGGGCATTGAGCTGAACAGAGAATTCTCAACAGAAGAACTTCAAATGGCCAAAAGACACTTAAGGTCATGCTCAACTTCCTTAGCGATCAGGGAAATGCAAATCAAGACAACTTTAAGATACCATCTTACACCTGTCAGAATGGCTAAAATCAAAAATACCAATGATAGCCTTTGTTGGAGAGGTTGTGGAGAAAGGGGTACACTCATCCATTGCTGGTGGGAATGCAAACTTGTGCAACCACTTTGGAAGGCAGTATGGCGGTTTCTCAGGAAATTCGGGATCAACTTACCCCTGGACCCAGCAATACCACTCTTGGGAATATACCCAAGAGAGGCCTTATCATACAACAAAAGTATATGCTCTACGATGTTCATAGCAGCATTGTTTGTAATAGCCAGAACCTGGAAACAACCTAGATGCCCTTCAATGGAAGAATGGATGAAGAAAGTATGGAATTTATACATATTAGAGTACTACTCAGCAATAAAAAACAAGGACTTCATGAATTTTGCATACAAATGGATGGAAATAGAAAACACTATCCTGAGTGAGGTAAGCCAGACCCAAAAAGAGGAGCATGGGATGTACTCACTCATATTTGGTTTCTAGCCATAAACCAAGGACATTGAGCTTATAATTAGTGATCCTAGAGAAGCTAAATAAGGAGAACCCAAAGAAAAACATATAGGCATCCTCCTGAATATTAACCTTCAGCAAGCGATGAAAGGAGACAGAGACAGAGACCCAATTTGGAGCACAGGACTGAAATCTCAAGGTCCAAATCAGGAGCAGAAGGACAGAGAGCACGAGCATGGAACTCAGGACCGCGAGGGGTGCACCCACACACTGAAACAATGGGGATGTTCTATTGGGAACTCACCAAGGCCAGCTGGCCTGGGTCTGGAAAAGCCTGGGATAAAACCGGACTCTCTGAACATAGCGGACAATGAGGACTACTGAGAAATCAAGAACAATGGCAATGGGTTTCTGATCCTACTGCACGCACTGGCTTTGTGGGAGCCTAGGCAGGTTGGATGCTCAACTTACTAGACCTGGATGGAGGTGGGGGTTCCTTGGACTTCCCACAGGACAGGGAACCCTGATTGCTTTTCGGGCTGGGGGGAGACTTAATTGGGGGAGGGGGAGGGAAATGGGAGGCGGCGGCGGGGAAGAGACAGAAATCTTAAATAAATAAATAAATAAATAAATAAATAAATAAATAAATAAATGAAAAAAAAAAGGACAACAAACGAGGAAAGAGCTAGCCAGGAAGCTTTCTGCGGTTGACATTGGCTGGCAAAGGAAAAATTATTGCCCGCATTATTCCCATCCTTAAAATCAGGAACCACTACAGCTAATGCTTTTCTCCAAGAATAAACAATAATAACAGGATGCTAAAGGCCAAGCATTGTGTGAGGCTGCTTGTTCATTTCCCGGCCACCCTGACTCGAAATAATCACACAGAAACTATGTTATTTGAAATACTGTTTGGCCAATAGCTTGAATGAATTTCTAGCTAGCTCTTATATCCTAAACTAAACCATCTCTATTAAACTGTGAATCACCATGAGGGGCCTACCTGCAAAGTTTCAGCAGGCTCTAGAGGAGGCGTCCATCTGCTACGGTGACTACAAGGCTTCTCACTGACTCCTCTAATCTCTCTCTCTCTCTCTCTCTCTCTATATATATATATATATATATATATATATATATATATATATATATATATACACACACACACACAAACACATATATATATCTTCCAGCCTGGCTATACTCTGTTAAGCTATTGGCTGAAAGCAGCTTCTTTATTAATCAATGGCAATAAAACTTTCATAGCATACAGAGGTGAATCTCTCACCAGCCAAGCATTCTCTTGCACTTGTAAATCAAATGATCAACTATATGAAGTTACTGAAAATAGGAGCCAAGATGGAAAGGCATTCTAAGTAAGAAACACTGAATAATTACTAAATTTCCCTCTTCCCGGTGGTGTATTTGGGAGGAAAGGTCTTTGATGTGAGTCCTTGTGACAAAATGCCAGAGATAAGCCATTTAAAGGAAGAGGATCAGAGCGTGCTGGCACTTGCTTATAGTCCAGTATGGGAGGCTAAGGTGGGAGTACAAGGCCAGCCTGAATTACATAGAGGAATCCTATCAAAGAAGGGGAAAACAGAGAGAAGGGTGAAAAAGGGGGGGAGGAGGAATCTCTTTACTACTGGAATTGCTGGGAAGCGGGGGAGGAGCAGCATCTCTCCTTCTGCATCTGCCCCTTGCTTTCCCTCTCCCTCCCCCATCTGGCTTTCCCTTTCTTTCTTCCTCTCCTCTTTAATCTCTGTTCTTTCTCTCACAGTATTTTGGATCTTTTTCTTCCTCTTGCTCTCATGCTCAGTGTAGAAACTACTCAGCGTGTCTATCTTGGGAGCAGATTCCCAGCTGATCAGTCAGCCAGCAGAATTAGCTCCTCTTAACCAGTCCTTCAAAGCCCTCTTTTCCCACTTTTCCACCAACCTCTGAATGAAAAAAATTAGGTTCTTCCTCTGGCTCAGTAATTTTTATTCCTTTAGAGGTTAGTGCTCATTTCTACTTTCCGTTCCCATTGCCTAGGACACTGCCGAGGGATTTACCAGGAAAGTGAGCAATGACTCGGTGTTTCCACAAAAGGATAAGCTAGTATCGCTTGCACAGCTGGGAACTTGCTCCTGCAGAGACTCTCCTATCTCTAGTCCCAATGAGCTTTACCTGGGGAATGAGGTCGCGGTTTCCAGGGGGAAGTCAGAGGAAAGCAAGATATGAAGATATTTAATAGATGAAGGGCAGACTTGAGGAACAGGAATAATTGATCCTAAGGTTTTTGAAAACAGGAAATGATTTAAGAAACAGAAGACAAAATGGATATCAAATATATACTTTGCCTATTTCATATTCTCCCCAGAGATTCTTATACCTAAGGGCCTAATGTTCCCATTAATATTCTTAGTAATTATTTGTTTTTCTTACTGTTTAGATGATTTTTGATAGGTTTAGATTGATCCTCAATACTACCTGGATATTTTTGTCACCTGAAACTCTGACTGCATAGTTTAACTATTATCCATAAGTCTGTAATTCTTCTGTTTGAAAACATCACAGTGTGTGCTGACCAAATCATTCTACCACATTTCCTATTTAGCTCCCTCATGAAAATACAGTCTCAACGCTTCATATAATCACCACTTCTTGTGAAGATGCACACAGAGCATCTGTCTCATATAATCACTTCTTCGAAAGTTTTTGATTCTCCATTATCCTAGAAGTTCCAAATCCAATTTGCTACACATTCCTTTTCTCCAAGTCCTTGAGCCTGTCAACATGACGTCCAGTGCCATGTCACCTCAGTGTGGTCTTCGTACCATAAGCACTCCTGTCACCATGCATGAGCGTGAACAGGTGAGATTCCTGAACCCCACTCCAGCCCTCCTTCACTGAAATCTCCGGTGAAACCCGCGATTTGCATCTCAGGACTGTGGCATGCTCTGAGAACTCTTCAATGAGCTTGGCTGGGCAGCTTCTGGGAGTCACAGGCTGTTCCATTAACTCTGAGACTGAGCAGACTTTGTCACACTTACATTATGGCTATGATTTCCCCCTTTCTTCTGTTTCATTGAGTGTTTTCATACAGCGATAAGAGGGTGCCAAACAAACGACAATCAAAACTAGTTTTTCTAAAATAGCATATCTGATATGCTGCCTTTCTGTACCTCAGCACTTCAGGGGCACCCCTCATTAGGAGCATCAGAGAATACAGTTACTGCATTTCCAGAAGGAGAAAGAAATATTTCTAAGACCTGGTCCACCGTAGAGAAATGCAGTTAGTAGCTTTATAGATTTACCTACTAGGTATCCAAATTGTTTATTAAGAATACAGGGTAGTTGACTAGGCAATTAGACCTGGTCTCTACTGTTAGTCTGAACATTTGAGGTGCCTATTGAACATATCGAAGCTGATGTGGACCACCAAGTTCTTCCTGCATCCCTCAGTCCCTACCTGATACTGGATAGGACTCCTGGCTGGCATACCTTGTCCCCAACCCTAAATTTCTTCAGTCCAAGGGCTGGGTTGCCTTTTCCTCAGCTGCCCTTTCCTTTAAAATCCAGCTTTCTTTTTTTTATTTCCAAACTAATAGGGCATCATGCTTCAGTACTTACAATGAAAACATTCTCTTATCCACATGATGTCTAGATCTGCAGGAAACAGTAAGCTGGAATCCTCTCAGTGACAAATAGGAAAGAATGAAGTCAGGAAACAGCAGCTGATCCTCCAGCAAGCTCAGCATTAGCACCAGCTCACCAGCTGACAGCTAATGCTGCTAATCCATTTGATTCTAGAACTGTATGTCATTGACAATGGAAAGATGTAGACAGCCTAGATGCACGCCCCAGCCCTGGGGCAGAAAACATCCGTGAGAATGGACCTGCTGACTCATGGCTCAATAACATGTTCTAGAAGCCACCCACTGCACATGCTGAGTAGGAACTCTCTGTCCCTAGAGGTGGTCGCCAAAAGATCCCGGAGGGAATCCCAGATGCTCTTGGTGTGTCCCTGAGCCACCAGAACCCACCGTTAAGCCCCAAATCAGCTGACTAAACTATGGATTCCTTGGCATGATCTGAGTCTAATTCCCTGAGGTGGGGCCCTGGGGAATCTGCAGGTGTAGCCAGTCACCAGGTGATTTGCCCAGACTAAAGTTTGAGACCAATGACTTCTCAAATGCTCAGTCTGCTTCTGCCTATGTCAGGAAGCCATGAACTCTTTCCTGTCTTAGGAATTAAATTGATAACATAATTATGCTCTCGAGGGGCACAGCAGATATGAAGTGGACGGTAAGGTGTCTTAGTCATCATTATTTGTTAAGCGTCCCCCAAAGGACTCATACCTACTTGGACTATGAGGAAATCATTATGCAAATGCAATGCTTTACACCAGAAAGGGAACAGCAAAATGTGCCCAAATGGCTAGACCAAAATGTTTGCTTGAAAGCTTCATCCTTAGATCCCAAGAGTCTGGAATGTTTGGGTGAAACTTTCCATTCCAGGCCCCCTCCTCTGGGAGTTACCTCAGTCCAGACTCCACCTCAGAGAAAGCAAGCCAATCGGTGACCCCTCCTTATAGAGGGTCAAGACCACTCCCACAGGCTATTTAAAGTGCCTCTCAGAGAATGAACCATGGTCTTCCAGGTTCTCCTTTCCCTTCTTCATGGTTTGCCTGTCTTCTTTCCCATCTTCATCCCTGGGGGGGGGGGCGGGAGGGGGGCTGGACAGCCACCTGGGAGCGCTGGCATCCATAGTCCTGACTATGAAATCCATCTAGTGCCCGCAGAAACATACTGTAAAACTTACTATAAAACTTGTCTGGCTTTCAAATAGAAGCATCAGTACTTGTAAAGAATATTTTGTTGTTCTGTTTTGAGACAACAGAAGGTCCTCACGCAACCTAGGCTAGCCTCAACCTTGCTATGAGTTCAAAATGATCTTGCACTTCTGATCTTCCTGCCTCCACCTCTGCATAGCTGAAAAATTACTATTACAGAAATAAATAGATGATAATGGCCTATTACATTCCAGGTATTATTTGTGCCTATCATGTCTCTAATGCACTTAATCTTCACGAGAACTCCTTAAAGTATACATTACAAAGTTTCTTTTATATATTTTTACATTCATATGGCAATGTCCACGACAGGAGGAAATGGTTCATGAGTAGGGTGATGCAGCCATTATTAGGAAGCTCGGGAGCAACGGCCCGGGAATGGAATGTCAGTATGGGAGTTGGGCACAATGAAACAAGAAAAGCAAAACTGGGATGGTGGAAATGAAGTAAAGAGCACAAACATGCTCATGTTTCAGCCTATCTGTTTCACTGTGATCTTGTAAAGTTACCAGGGTTGAACCTCAGCTGGAGTTCAGGTCCTGAGATGGGGAAGGGGTATCGGTGCAAGGAAGATTCTGACCACCTGGTGGATTGCACTCAATTGGCCCCAAATAGCTTGAGCCATCTTTATTTATACATACAAATTAATTGTATTTGTATATAACTATTTTTCTACCAAGCTTACATGAACAGTTTTATTATTGTCTCTTATTTTTTACTTTTAAAAAGTACATAATAGTCATTATAAAATCCCCCATTATTTCTCTTTGTGCTTCCCCAAATACACTTTCCCATTCCCATATTCTAGACATAGAATTCAGCATTTTTACAACATTAACTAAATATTGAGCCAGACACAACTGTTTTTGCAGTATTATGTCAACTGTTAGTTCCTTGAAATTACAAAGTTAAAAAGTAATAGATATGGCTACAATGCTTTAAGAACAATAATATTCTAACCCAAATGATTCCTTCATGTCTGTAAGATATGCTCTTATACAGTTTCCCTTTCTACAAGAGGATCCCATGTCTCAATCTCCCTATAAAGGGCAGTCTTTGATAAGGCACTCTTTTCCCATCCCACCATACCATAGTTCTTTCACCAATATAACCTCCCATAAATGGTAAATATGGATCTCTCCATCCCATATTTTACATTGCATTTCCCCCACTGGATCATACCAGATCCTACCATTGATTTTATGGGCTTGGTATACAGAGAACTGACTCTCAACAATTGGCACTATATATATATATATATATATATATATATATATATATATATATATATATATATATATATATATATTCATGAGGCTTTGTCCCTAATCTGTGTATATGTGTCTTACTCTGCTTCCCAGAACTCAGAGACGTGGTTAATGTTCCAAGTGTTGTTTTGTCATATGTTCCTATTACTTCCTGACACTACAGTTCTATTAAGTATCATCTGTAAGTGTGTCCATGTAGGTCTATGCTTCCTTTCTTTTCTTTGTAGCCTCTGCCTCAAGCTCAATAAGCAGCCCAGCAGTAATAGCATAATTGCTAGCTGAGCATCAAAACACTCATGTAGACGTATAATGACGACCTTATTCTCTTTGCACTTGCCCTAACTCGTAACTGTGGCAGAATATAATTACTGAGATGAGTAGCAATTTGTTTGGCATGCAACTCTGCCCTCTTTTAACATGAGGACTTAGGGCTCTGTAACGAAAGAAGGTTGTTTTCAAATAAATGCAGCACTTGAGTCCTTTCCTTAGACAGACTGGGTTAGATATCATTTCCCTGAGCCAGAACACTCAGGATACAAGTCAAACAAACACAGCCTTGTCTAGGTTTCTATTCTAGAGAACTTTGGGACTGGTTCCTGGGTCACAAATGATGGTTTGTCATGCACTGAAAGTTAAGAATAATCGCAGGGCTCCATGATCCAAGGCAAATGGTCATCTTTGTGCACATGAGCACTGAACATCTTTTCCTAGCCCTACACTTTGGCATTCACACAACCTATAGCTTGTTCATTTCCTATGGGAGGAGATCTGTACTTTGCAGGAAGATTTAGGGAGTTTCTGATCCCTCTCAACCTCATATGTTTGACCTTTGTCAATGCCACATAGGTGGAGACTATATAGCCTTCATACACTCTAGCCTATATACTTTGGCAGCTGGGTCTATATCCCCTTCCTAGATCATCTGCAGGTAAGACAGAGTTGCATATAGAAGTGGTAGAGAGCAGGTGGATACTCAGGTGAGGGGACTTTGATAGCCAGCAAGATATTTTACAAACTGGCATAGTTGAATGCCTCAGGTGGCATTTGTTTGACTTGCAAAGTAGTACTGCACAACACACATACATTCCATTGCCTCCCTATCTCACTCTTCTCTAACAATACTTCATTGTATGATCTTCTTTCTAGCAATATGATGAATTATTACAAATACACACACATGCATGTAATTTTAAATCTAGGTTTTAAATAAAGATAAAATATAGTATACATATTTGAGTCCAGCTTATTTTGCTTACAATAATTTTCCAGTTGTATCTATTTCACTACAAAGACATTATTTTATTTTTCTTTAAGACTACATGAAATCCAATGTGTCTGTGTCTTACATTTTCACTGGTCTATGGTGGTCCATGGCTTGCCTATTGTGACAGGTGCAGCAATATACGTGCATGTGCAAGTATCTCTATGCTGTGCCCAGGAGTGATCAATCTGGATCATGTGAGGTCTATTTTCTTGTTTTTGAGGAACCCCCACACTGAGTTCCATAACATCTGCACAAGCCTTTATTCTCACCAGCTGTGAACAACCATTGCACTTTCCCCACATCCTCCTAGGCATTTGCCATCACTCTTTTCTGACTAGAATAAGGTGGGATCTTTTTAAAATAATTTTTTTCATGTTTTGAGATTACAATTATATCATTTCCTCTCCCTTCCATCCCTCCCAACCCTCCAATGTACACCTAAGCCTGTAGTAATATGGAGCGGCGGCAGGGTTGCGTCCCCAAATCCCCAGCCGCCTGGCTCGGCTAGCTTATGCCCCAAATAATTACACGGACACTGTATTCTTTTAAACACTGCTCTGGCCCATTTATAATCATCTGTGTAGCGCCCCTAGGTGCGCTTACCGGGAAGATTCTAGCCTAAGTCCATCCTGGGTCGGAGCTGGGGCATGGCGTGCGTCTTCCCTGGAGCGGGTAGCATGGCGTATCTCTGAAGGCGTCTGCTCTGGAGAGGAGAGCTGTCGAGTCTGACCTCACTTCCTCTTCCTCCCAGCGTTCTATTCTGTTTACTCCACCCACCTAAGGGTGGGCCTATCCAATGGGCCTAGCAGTTTCTTTATTGCTTACAATGAAATCAACAGATTGATATATGACACTCCCCCATCACTTCCCCTTTTTCAGTTTAAACAAAAAAAAAAGGCTTTAACTTTAACATAGCAAAATTACATATAACAAAAGTTATCAAGTAAAAGTTACATCAGAAACATTTATACATATAACAAAATTGACTGTAAATCTCTATCAATAAAGCAAAATCTATACTAATGCAAATTATTCATGTCTATATCATATCCCCCTTTAAATGTAAAAGAACATTTATAAACAATTTTTGGGAACATGGGCGCAGTTTTTTCTCTCCAAACTGCTTCCTGCTGAATGGGGGCGTCGTTAATTAGGTCTTTCATGGTATAACCTGTGTGCTAGTTTCATCTCAGTTGGCAGTTGAGCGAAGCAATTTTCTGAAGGTGTTCACAGCAAACCTTCAGGAGGACGTGGTCCATCATACCAAATCGGAATTGAAGAAATGAACAGGGTCTCATCCTCTGTGAAAACAAAAGAAGACTCTCTCCAAAGCATCATATCCTTAGACCCAAATTCTGAAATCATAATACCCTTATATCCATTCTGGTTTAGCTTGGCAGCCCATGTAATGAAATGTCTCTCTGTACTTAGCTCCTTCACAGTCAAAAATTTTAAAGAAAACACAATGTACATAATCCAGACTCTCTGTGAATTTTCCATCTTTACGCGGCTTATTTTTATTTATATCTATAACTATCTGTACTCTGTCTCTTTAAAGACTTTACTTTTACTTTTTTCTTTTTAAACCATTAACTTTATTCTCTATATTCTTTTTCTTCTCTCTCCCAAGCCAACGTACATTCATACAACAGTGTGATTCATTTAGTGGTCTGAATCTGTCCTATTGTGAATCTGCAATTTTTTACTATCCAGGAGCACTTTTGATTTGCGCCTTTAAATCATTAGGCGCTTAAGAATCTAAGCTGAGACATTCCTTAGTTAACTTTTTGCTTTTTGAGCGTATATCTGTGGACCAGGCTGTCTTTGAACTCTCAGAGATCCGCCTGTCTCTGCCTCCCAGGCATTGGGATTAAAGGTGTTTGCAACTACACCTTGAACTCACAGAGATCTGTTAGTCTCTGCCTTCTAGGCACTGGGATTAAAGGCGTGTGCTACCACACCTTGAAGTCACAGAGGTCTATCTCCCTCTGCCTCCCAAGTGTTGGGATTAAAGGTGTGTACTAAGACACACAACAACTCTCTTCCTTTTTTGTTTTTTGCTTTAAGAACTTCAACTTTCAGCTTGCATATATTTTTAACACACTTTAAACCATTCAGAAATTTTCTCTGTCTTTGAATCTCTCTTTACTGTATATCTCTCTTTTTCTGACCACGTGAGTCTTTAATTTGCCAAGCAATCTCAGTAGGACTAAAGGCGTGGCTTTGCCAGCTAGATCCAGTCCATTCCTTAGCTTTTCAGCCTCTTGGCTGAGGTACTGTCTGTAGCCATGTTTATAGCATTTCAAGGTCCCTGCCAGCCAGCGAGCTACAACAGACAACACTCAAGTCCTCTCTCAGTAGCCGGCCCTCCTGCCTCAAACAGTCAGAGTTTGCCCTGGCAGGATAGCCCAGAAAGCCGGCATTTTTAAACGGCGCACCTTTTTTCCTGCTACGCCTGAAAACCGAAAAGCATGCGTTCAGCTTTTCATCAACACTGTTTAAGTGTTTTGTGGCAGGACCTCTTAATGAGCCGCAGGCTTTGCAGCTAAAGCTGAGTCAGGAAGCCTCTTGGGGCTACCAGGTAGGAGCAGCACTCAGCACTTTAATTCTGAGACTGAGCGTGCAGCACAGAAATTCTTTTCATCCAAGTAACATCCAAATCTGACACACAGAGCACTGCGCAGTCTGAAAACACGTCCCTGTATGGCGGCAGGAATCCGCCATGCTCTTCCGCCTGCCTAAACCTGATTCTGCCTTCTTCCCAGGAGCAGGCAGGGAGCTCTGAGTCATCGCACGGTCTCAGAGCACTCTCCTTCCGATCCCAAGCGGGAACACAAACATAAAGCCAGAGTTTGCACTGGCGGCACAGCCCCAGGAAGCCACTCTTTGAAATGACACAGTGTTTTTTCTGCTGCTGTTGCCGAATCAGGAAATCTCTCTACAGCACGCCACCAACAAACAGCAAAAATCTGTGTTAAACTCTCTCTCCATTATTTTTAAGCCTTCTCAGGTTTTTTAAGTGGGTTTAGTTAGCCACACGTCTGGGCGTCATTTGTAGTAATATGGAGCGGCGGCAGGGTTGCGTCCCCAAATCCCCAGCCGCCTGGCTCGGCTAGCTTATGCCCCAAATAATTACACGGACACTGTATTCTTTTAAACACTGCTCTGGCCCATTTATAATCATCTGTGTAGCGCCCCTAGGTGCGCTTACCGGGAAGATTCTAGCCTAAGTCCATCCTGGGTCGGAGCTGGGGCATGGCGTGCGTCTTCCCTGGAGCGGGTAGCATGGCGTATCTCTGAAGGCGTCTGCTCTGGAGAGGAGAGCTGTCGAGTCTGACCTCACTTCCTCTTCCTCCCAGCGTTCTATTCTGTTTACTCCACCCACCTAAGGGTGGGCCTATCCAATGGGCCTAGCAGTTTCTTTATTGCTTACAATGAAATCAACAGATTGATATATGACACTCCCCCATCATAAGCCCTTGCTCTCTTTCAGACTTATGGCTTTCTTCTTTCAATGTTGTCACATATGTGTGTGTTCCTAAATACATAAATACAACCTGTTCAGTCTTTATAGTGTTACTCGGATGTATGTTTGCATGGATAACCAATTGGATAGCCTAGAGATGATGCCTTCTCCCACTCCCAGCATCCTTAGTTGCCTATGGTCCTCTGTCTAGAACTGAGGCCTCCTGAGCTTCCTTTGCATGCCTGTTGATGTTGTTCCTCCTCAGCTAATGTTTAGGCACCCATGTTGGTGCAATTCTTGGTGAGACTCCTCACTACTGCAAGAACCATTAATGTTAACTCTGACTCAGGATTTACACCGTGAGCTGCCACAAGGGATGGAACCTTCTTTGAAAACACTGCTGTGTTGGTTTCTTGTCTTACCACTGTGGCAAATCTCTAAAAAAAATAATGTAAAGAAAGAAGAGGAGCTGGTGGACTTTTTGTCAACTTAATACAAACTGGTATTTAGGAAGAGGGAGCATCACTTGAGGGATTGTCTCCATCAGGCTGGCCTGTGAGCATGTGTTTGGGGAATTTTCTTGATTAATGACTGATGCGGGAGAGCACAGCCCACTGAGAACTGTAGCACCCCTGGTAATGTGGTCCTGGGTTGTATAAACAAAGCAAGCAAGCAAACCATGGAGAGGGAGGAAGCAGCATTCCTCTGTGCTTCTGTTTCAGTTCCTGCCTTCAGATCCCCACCTTGAATCCTTACCTAGACTTCCTTCGGTGATGGACAAATAGCCTGTAAGGTGAAATAAACCTTTTTCTCGCCAAGTTGCTTTTGGCCATGGCATTTATTATCACACAGAGAAGTAAGTAGACCAGAGGACTAGGACTTATTTTGGCTTCCAGTTTGAAAGCACAGTGTACCAGAGTGGGTTGTGGGATTCCACTCTGTATGTTATGAATGTGTTTTGTTAATAAATAAAACTGCTTTGGTCCTATAGCAGGGAAGAACAGAGCTAGGCAAGAAAACTAAGCTGAATGCTGGGAGAAAGTAGGCGGAGCCAGGGAGACACTATGTAGCTACCAGAGGAGACAGAGACCAGAGAACCTTACTGGTAAACCATGAGCCTCGTGGCGAAATATAAAAAATAAAAATAGGTTAATTTGGGGCTGGAGAGATGGCTCAGCGGTTAAGAGCACTGCCTGCTCTTCCAAAGGTCCTGAGTTCAATTTCCAGCAACCACATGGTGGCTCACAACCATCTGTAATGAGATCTGGTGCCCTCTTCTGGCCTGTAGACAAAATACTGAGAATACTGTATACATAATAAATAAATAAATCTTAAAAAAATAGGTTAATTTAATATCTAAGAGCTAACTAAAAATATGCTTAATCTATTGGTCAAACAGTATCACAAATAATACAGTTTCTGTGTGATTATTTCAGGTTTGGGCAGCCAGGAACAAACAAATAGCCTCTGCCTACAAGGGTGGAAAAAGTCAGAATTGTAGGATGCTGAGGCTACTGTTTCATATACCTGAAGAGAGGAAGCAAGAGAGCACTGAATGCTTAGTCCCCATTTTCCTTTTTAGCCAGTCTAGAACCCAACTCATGAAATGATGCTGCCTACATGCAGGCCTCCTACTCATCTCAGTTAGCCTGATCAAAACAATCCCTCAGTCACACCAAGAGGCTCTTCTTGGGATCTAGGTCCTGTCGTATTAAGGATCAGTAAAAACTGTCACAACTGCCTTTTGTTGTGAACCCTACCGTGTCCTTGATGCCCTGCCTCCTCTCTCACACACACATATCTCCTGCTGCCATATGCATTTAAGAATAAGCATGTTGCATGTTGCCAGAAAGTTAGAACAAGTGTGGGAAAGATGACTGTGGTGAATTCAGCCTCCAGTGATGTGTAGAAAGTAGTCTCACATTTGTGGGAAAGGATTAGGGACTTTGCTACAATTCTCCAACAAAATGTCCCTACATGGTTATGTGGAACTTGATTACTGGCTGATTCTTTGTATGCTAGTAAATGAGAGAGTCAGAAGAAGAAATAATAGACTATATTTCAAAGACAGAACTAGAGTAATAGCTTTGTCAATCCGGTTACACAGTTCCCTGGCAGAGGGAATAGATACAGAAGCCAATTCCAAAAGGTAACCCAGACAAAAGGCAAGCAGTCCTACACTCAGGACAAGTTGGAACACCTCACAAGCTTCAAATTCAGGTGCAAGTTTTGGTATGAAAGTGATTCTTCCAGAAGATGACTCAGTGTTGGAGAGAAATCTTTTTATGACTTGGAAGGCAGAGGACAGAGCCATCATGAGAGAGAATTGTTAAAAGTCAAGCTAGGGGCCCAAGATCAGGGAAAATCTGCAGGTTTGGAAACTCACTTTAATCTGTCATAGCCATGGATGAGAAAAGGTACAGAAAGTAGGCATCGTGAGGGGCATGAACGCTGGGCATTGACAAACCAAAGGGTGTTAGGGAGCAGGAAACTGTCCCAGGGCCTCCCCCGGTGGCCAGGAACAGAACTCATCAACCAGGAATTTAATATCTGAGGTTTGATAGCCTGAGCCAGAGAACAGCAGATACATAAAATTCAGGAGGCATTGTCTTTCCCTAGTGCTTATATGAGCCTGAAAACCCTCATGTGCCTGGGATGTTGATGACGCCCACATCTACTTCCCTTCAATGAGGTGATTAGTATTGAAGAGGTTTTCAAAGTATGAAGACAGGTCCCTCTTACGTACCAGTATAAGTATTATGGTTGTTTGCCAAATTCTTAACACACTTGGAAGATAGTCCCCAACTAAAACAGCCACCACAGAGATACAATATGATGGTCTCAGGAGGGTAAGGGAGTCTGCCCAGTTCACAGAATAAAAAACTGAAGACAGCCACTGTAAAGGCAGTTCTGACAGACAGCAGACATCTCAACAAAACAAGCTCAACAACATAACAAACCAGCAGAAAGATAAAAGTTTGCTAGTTTAACTGAGACTTGCCTCACTGCATACAACTGGCAGTGACCAATTTGCAAAGAATCCCCAGGGGGAAAGAATTTTTACAACTCATCTTTCATTTTTTCTTTTCTTTTTTCCTATTTTTTTTCAAACTTATGGTGCCCCTTCTGTTATGAATTTGCTGTGGGTCCCGAGCAGCTTGCTGTGGGGTCCTGGTGGCTGGCAGGTCCACAAACCAAGGTGGCTGGCCCCAGCCATGTGGCAGGCCCAGTGGGCCCTGCGAGCCCGGTGAGCGGCGAGAGCAGGCAGCAGGTGGGAGGCACAGGCACATCATACAGAATAGAATTAAATATTTATTAGGTGGGTTATGGAGGGGAAGGAAAAAGGGGAGAAGGGGGTAAGAGAGAGAAAGAGGAGAGAGAGAGAAAAGAGGAGAAGAGGACAGAGAAAGAGAGAGAGAAGAGAAGGGAGAGCAGGAAAGGGAACGGAGAGAGAAGCCAAGATGGCGAGGGAGGAGCTACAGGGAGTGGGTGTGGCTTGTCTCTTAAAGTGACAAACAATCATAACATTTCCAGCTCTTTTTTATAGTAAAAAGCAAGAAATTAGACACCACAGGTTGATGGAATTGGGGCGGCGGATTCTTAAGACTGCCTCTGGCTTATTTGTGGGCATCATATTGGGGGGAGGGGGGGGAACCTGAGACGGCTGGGTGTTGGCCACATCCTGGCATAGCTGGTCTCTTTGTTCCTGTCTGGTGTTTGTGGCATGGAAATGTCTGGTGTCTCTTATACCTGTTTGCGGTATTGGCAGAACAAAGAACAAAGTTAAATTAAGGGAAAAAAATTTTTTAGGACCAGGGAATTGAGGGGGGTGTATCTGACCTGTTTAAGGTGAATCCTTTAATTCGGCTCCCTGGAACTCACAAGAATTCTTTGGGTTTGTGAAAACAGAAGTTTTAGACACATACATTGTATAATGACTGTGACATATTTTTGTACAATGAAAAGTATTTTTAAGACTATGGAAAGCATTATGAGAAAGAAATTTGATCTGAAATTTGTTTGGTGAGGTTGTTTTTTTTTTTTAAACCTGGCAAAACCTCTCAGCTATCAAACTGTATCAGAGATCTTTGAGAAGGATAAGATTTTACTTGAGTTACTGATTAAAAAATGACAGAGAACATACTTGATTGGCACCCAGAGCTACTCTTTTGGGGTCCTCCATTGTCACTGAAAGTCGCATTGACCTTTTGCTGTATAGCGCAGGGCCTGCCAGTCTCCGGAAGATCCTGTGGGCTAAGAAATCTGTAGGAAGACAAGCCTAACTTGACCTGAGCAGCTAGGCTGTTGATTCCAGCGATTCTGTCCACATCAGGAAATCTTCAGCTTAGATGAAAAGCAGTTTTTCTCAGTGTAGATGGACATTGTTGTGTGCCCATTTGTCTTCTGTCTTCTTTGGAGGAAGTAGAGTGATGCTGCTAGGAGCCAACCTGTCTCTTTTTGTTATGAAAAATTTTTTAATAATTAAATATTTAAATATCACACCTTCCGTTGTGTACTACACATTTAATAAGATTTTTAATTTGATTTTAAAATACTTTTGCTATTCTCCTTTATGCATCCACCTAATTTTACTTACAACTTTTCCTTTCCATTTAGTGAAAACGTATTTTATTTCCCTTACTTTCTAATTTTCTTATTTAATTTGTTTCCCCCAAGCACCATGCTGCCTTCTTTCCATCCTCCTCACTATAGTTAGTAGAGTTTTTATTTTACCTTCTTGTTTTCTAATGCTAATGCTTTTACATTCCTCATTCTCTGTTCCAAGGGCATTGAATCTTGTTTTCAAACATTTAAGTTATTAAGAAATCGTGGTTTGTTTTTCCTTTAGTTGCTTTTCCCATTACTTCCAGTTTTCCTGTTATTTTCTCATATTTTCTATTACTTTTTCTGATTTGTTGCTCTTTTCTCTTCTAAGACATTCTCCTCTCCTTTGTCACCTTTGTTTCTTTTTGTTTCTCTCCTTTCCCTGACTCTGTGTCTCAATCATTTGCTACTTCCATAATTATTAACTTCATAGCAAGCTTCAGTTCTACATTCATTGGTGATAATTTAGTCAGTTGTGATTGGCTTAGGTGTGTTTCTCTATCATGTATTTTAGACATTGTTGCTAAGACCTCAGTTTGTCCCTCCTTGCTGAACGGCTCTGGGGACAGGAAACCTTCAAGAGTAGCTACTCAGCAATATAATCTCCCCAAAATCGTAGAGGAGACATCCACATCAACAAGTACATAAATTGCAGCACATACATTCAACATGAAAAAGCAAGACTACCTGACTTTTACAAAATTGTATAATCCCTTGTTTACTAAACTCAAGGATATAAGGCAGGTTAACCATCAAGATTTCCAAAGTTTTTGGTAAAATGTTTGATGACCTGAAAGATGACAAAAACCAGAAGATGAATTCAATTCAGCATGTGGAGAAGAAAATTTGCAATGTTGAGGACAAAGTCATCAAAATGGATGAGAAAATTAGTGTGATGTTTTGAATGAGAAATGTGCCCCAAAGGCTCAGACATTTAAACTTTCTCCCCAGTTGCTGATGCTGTTTGGAGAAGTTATGAGAAGGTGCAGCCTCGTTGGAGGAAGTACATCACCAGGGACAGGCTTTGAGATTTTATAGCTTTGCTCTACTTCCAGATTGTTCTATGGGTTTTCTGTTTGTATTTGAAGACATGATCACTCAGCTTCCTGCTTCCTTTGCCTGCTGTAATGCCATCCCAGCCATTATAGACATATCCTCTGAAATCATAACCCAAAATAAACTATTTTTTCCATTTGGAGGAAAACTGCTCTTCCCTTAGAATCCAATGACACACAAAGAAATAAAGAGTTTGAATACACAGCTTTGAAATGAATGGACTCATTGCTGAAAATTAATTGTTGTTTTATTACTAAATTTCATAATTTAATAATAATTTTGGGACAGATGGTTCAGAGATTAGAGTATTTGTTCCATAAGCATGAGGAACAGAGTTCAGATCCCAGAACCCAGCTGAGCACAGTCTTTCATAGGACAGTCACCCTAGCACTGAACAAGGTAGAGACAGGAGGATTAATAGGGCTTGCTGGTTGCCAGCCTTGCCAAAGAATGATAACTCCATGCACAGCAAGAGACCAAAGGTGAGCAGCAATATATAGGGGCATATGATACTCATCTCTGGCCTCCACAGGTTCACACCCACAAGGTGCATATCATTCTCCCCCCACTTCTTCCCCCACATATACAGGCAAAATAAATAAGTAGGTGTAAATAGGTGAATTCTTATACGTAAGTTAATGTCTTCCAAGTGTTCATTACTGAATGCCAGGCAAATCTTTCCAAGAACACGAGGTGTAGAGAAAAGCAATGACAGTGCAGGCTATCATCACGGAGAAGGAGGGAGCCTGATTTTGCTTAGAAAACCAAGGATGGACCACCAAGGGTGAGGCTAGGAGACTGGGAAGATGGATGGAACTTCACAAACAGCACTTCTTTTTTGGCATCCTAATCCACTGACCTGTCATAATCAAGACACTTTGTACAAAAAAAAATTATAAATAGCAAAAAATTATTTCTCATAGTTTCGGAGGCTGAGAAATCCAAAATCAAGGTTTTTTGCAGGCTGTCAGGTAAGGCATGCTTTCCAACAGTTTCCTCTTTTATGAGGGCACAAATTCCATTTGAGAGAGTAGAGAGCTCATTTTCTAAAAGTCCTGTTTCTTAATACTATCACATGGGCTCCAACATGGGGAGTCTCCGGATGCCAGCCGTAGACCACAGCACTGAGCTTCATTCTCACTTTGTTCTCAGTATTACTGAGTTTCATGGTTTAATGTTCTTTATGTCACGAGCTGCCGCAGATTATATATCACTTCCTCCCTGCACCAACCCAGCTTTTGCTACTCCTGGGTTTTCTGACACTGGCACCATTCATACTTGGGCTGGAACTGATTTGCTGTGGGGTGGGTTAAGTTGTAAGATGTTTAGCAGGTTTAGTAGATCCTTGTTTCTCACCCATTAGATAAACCAAACAAGCCCCTGACAAGTTATGGGACCAAAAAATAAATAAATGAATATCTAAAGACACTGGAAATCGGGAGGCAGAGGCAGGCGGATCTCTGTGAGTTCAAGACCAGCCTGGTCTACAAGAGCTAGTTCCAGGACAGGCACCAAAACCACAGAGAAACCCTGTCTCGAAAAACCACAAAAAAAAAAAAAAAGACACTGGAAAGCTTCCCACGGAGAACAACTGAAGAGAGCACAAGCTCAGCAAGGCTGGTAACTCCCTCAAAGTCAGACTGTAAGTATGGTGGTAATATCTAAGACACAACTCTGCTGACTTCCTGGATTTCAGCTTGTCTGTGGACTAGAATGATCTGGTGAATTTTATGAAATGCTAATATCTACAATCCTTTCAAGACCAAAAATGTCCCCGAGGCACAGGGAGATTTCACACTAAGTCAAGTCCCAGGCACCCACACCAGAAGATGGCAGAGATGTTTGATGGTCATTAGGAGGGACACAAGCTTTATCTACTCTGCCTGAGCCTGTATCTGGTAAATCCAAACCTTCTCAAGGTCAAGCATTCAGCCCCCAAAACCTCTCCACTGTTGATTTTGAATTCTCTTGTCTTTTGGGAAACAAAGAATCACACACACACACATACACATACACACACACCACCACCACCATCCATAAGATGATACAGTATGATGATTTAATCCACAAATATGAAAATATTCCAAAATTTTCCTAATTTTTGTGTCAACTAGCACTTTTTCAATGTATCCATGAAAGTCAGAAATAGAGCTTAACATGACATTCTTTAAGGGAAAAAAACTCTAATTAAACTTTACCATTATTAAACTATATTTCAACTTTTGCCTAACAAGCATTTATATTTTCAAAAACTGGCTACTCTACCTGATGTGATTTTAAAATCTTTTTCCATTTTTTCGGTTTGTGTGTAGAATACCTGTGTCCTATAGCCTGTGACAAATGGGGACCTGGATCAGAAAGCCCAGCTCCAGGCTAGTTAGGGTCTGTCAAAAGTCATTTTTTCCAGTGTTCCCAAACTAAGGCATATACTCCAGTCACAAAAAAAAAAAAACAAGTGTTTTGGTGAGGTCTATAACTACGCAACAAGAATCTTAATAAAAGGTAGTCTGGAGAATATCAGAATAAAGTGGTAATCCCTAGAGACATACGGAATAACTGTGGGAAAGATCTGTGCCCCTGATGTATCCCTGTGAGGGATGCTGATGTATCCATCCCAAACTCACTTTGCACAGCGATGTGGAGGTGGGAGCACGTCTCCATCACTCACTCTTCATTGTACTCATTGAGGCAGTCTCACAGTTGAGCCAGAACTCACCAATACAACTAGTCTAATTAGGCAGCTTACTCCTGGGATCCCCAGTCTCCACTCTCAATACTGGAGCTACAAGTGGACTGATAAGACCACTGTTATTTACATAGGTATTATTATATACATTATTATACACATATGCGCACACATGTGTGTATATAGTAAACTCCTGTCTTTATAAATGTTATTGGTATGGCACTAACAATCCTGCTGATGCTTCCCAAACTCACTTTATCTAGAGATGTGAAGGTAACCAAAGTGGGTTTTCACACACTAGCAATCCTGATGAGAAACTGATACCCACATGCCTAGAGAAAACTGACTATTCCAAACCGCACTTTCTGCACTCTTCTATTGTAGTCCCGATCTAGATATAATGTGGGCTTCCTCACTCAGAGGCCCTCACACCTTGTGCTCACTCCAGACCAGGGACGGGGGGGGGGGCCCCCTTCTAACTCCAACCGCTAATGCAATCAATATGCAGAATACTGAAAAGAAGAAAAATCCCTCTTGTGCCACTCCCTGACAGTCACTACTCCCTCGACATACACACTCCATCCCAGATCCCTGAGAAATACTAACCTGACTTTTGATGAGGGTACAAAAGTCAAGGCAATAGAGAAAGAATTTCATTTCTAACAAACAATGCTAGAACAACTGGTATTCACATCCAGGAAACAGAACCTTGATGGATTCCTCCCACTTTACACAAAAAGTAACTTAAATGCATCACAGGTTAAATGAAAAATAGAAACCCTTTGTCCCAAGTTCTTAGCAAAGAGTCTCCTAAACCAAGACTTTCTTAAAAGGTGAGCATCTTTTGCTATTCACTATCAATGCACTGTTGTCATACCAGAGTTTCTGCTGGTGGGGTAATTTAGAGAAGGCCCCTCATAGCCTCAGGATGGGTCTTAGAACCTCAGCCCCACCCACCAGCTCTGCAAAGCTGGAGATTAAAACTCTTGCAAAACCTCTTGCGCAAGGAGACTGGGAGAACTTCTCAGTTGGTGAGATGTTCTGGGAGGTGGATTGCCTGGGGAAGGACGGGAAGCTCCACACCCAGGCTGTATACCTTGTCTTTGATATCTCTTGCACCTGGGACAACTGGAGTTGTGTCCTTTATAAGAAACTAGAATGTGCTAAGCAAGCTGTCTCTCAGAGCCTTATGGGTCTTCTATCACATTACAGAATCCAAAGCTGGAGGGTATAAGAACCCTACAGTCTGTAGTAGGTCAGAAATACAGGAGACACTGGTCTATAATTAACTCTACAGAGGAACAGGGTTAGCTCCAGGAAGATAGTATCAGAATTTAATTGAAGGGCATTTAGTTGGTGAATTCCAGAGAGCTAAAAAGTTCCTTGAGGGGGGAAAACCTCTCATATTAACTGTCAGAAGTGCTGAGTAATCAGGAAAGCCTTGTGAAGTGAGAAAAACTGTCTTGGGGCATAGTCTCTGGAGAAGCTAAGTGTAGTTCTGAGGCATGTCCACACAAAAGAAAAGCTGATGAACTAACTAGGCACTGTCTAAATGTAAAACACTTATTATGCAAAAGCTACAACTAAGAAAATGAAAATCGTCACAACTGGTAGAAAACATGTGATCTATCTGATGATGCCTTACATCTAGAACACATACAGAACAATAATAAAAACAAACAGGGCAGTCAATAAGGGTAAAGATTTGGACAGAAACTTCACCAAAGAAGATAATCCAATGGTTTTAACTACATAAATGAGATTCAACATCATTAGTTATGAGGGAAATTCTTTCTGATTATGACCATGATACAACTAAGCCAAATTTGTTGCTTTATTTATTTATTTTGATTTTTTGAGACAGGGTTTTCTATGTAGCCCTGGAACTCATCCTGTAGACCAGGTTGGCCTCAAACTCACAGCAATCTGCCTGCCTCCACTTCCCGAGTGCTAGGATTAAAGGCACACACCACCACTGCCCTGCATCTAAGTCAAATTTGAAGAGAGAGAGAGAGAGAGAGAGAGAGAGAGAGAGAGAGAGAGAGAGAGAGATTACCTTTTTTTTTTGGTGAAAGCATGAGAGTATGAAGCAGCCTGAATTCTCATAAACCATAGTTGGAATGCAAAATAGTATTTTGAAAAAGCGATATCTTACATATGTGTTAAACATATTCTGATTCACGGCCTGCTCAAATACTGCATGTGAGTATGTGCCGCAGCTTTGATTTTAATTACTAAAAACTAAATGGAACTGAAATTTCCTTCTCTGATGACCACATAAACTAGACCCTCTATAACATGGCATGATATTTAGCAATGCATGAAAATAACTATTTACACAAAAATGTAAGAACAAAAGCCAGGCTCAAAGGCTTCTTAATACAGGGCCCATGCAGTGGCTCCAAAGAAGACAAATCCTGGGGATCAGCCAGGATTAAGGAAGGGGGAGAGAGATGGACTTCAAAAGGGCCACATAAGGCAATGGGTGTTGCAGAACTACCCTGTATCTTGATCTTGATGGTTATTAAATAATCCCAGGCATTTGCTCAGACCATGAACCGGAGAGAATAATAAATAAGTAAGTAAGTAAGTAAATAAACAAACAAACAAATAAATAAATAACTTTGGGGCTTTATTGTGTAATAGGGAAGAACCAGGCTTTTTCTTAAAAAAAAAAAAAAGAGTAATTTTACTCCATATAAATTTAAAAATAAATCCCCAAAATGGAATCAAAGCAATCATACCATGGCATTTTCCATCTTCTATTCCACATGGTTCAAGGGACTTTTGTTGTCATTGTTGTTATTTTTAAAGTTTTAGAATTCTATAAAGGAACTGTAAACATCTTAGTAATTTTGCATGTAAAATTCACTGAATATGTAAATCTGGACTTAAAATGGTTGTTTAGCTGGGCACAGTGATTGGGAAAGGAGGATCAGGCGTTCAGCTGAGGCTGTGCTGGACTACAAAGAGAGCCTTTCTCAAAAATACACAGAAGTCATTCTGGACTCTGTAGGTTGTAATTATTTGCCTTCACAAGATCAATTGTACAAAAAAAAATTTCGTACTCTTGATACTCTGGCATTTGTCACCTCAATGACTGCCCTCCCTAGCTACAGGTAAGGACCTCATTGAGAACATGACTTCCATATGCAAACCAATCAATCCCAACCACCTCCTTAACAAAGTATGCACAACACACAACACACACACACCACCACACACCATACCAAACACACACAGACCACACCACGCACCATACAAAACAAATACACACACACCACACCACACACCATACCACACAAACACACACATACCACACCACACACCATACCACACAAACACACACATACCACACCACACAAACACACACACACACACACATACACCATGTTCTCCATCCTAAGTCAACCTAAAGCAAAGTACCCAATGGCTAGAGACCACTAATATGGCCCCAAAGACCAGAAGAATTATTCAGACTAGCCATCCCTAAATTCCTTCTTAAGTCTCTGGTCCAGCTGGTCCCTGCTCCCAGGGCATCTGCCTTCTGATTCAAACTAGGATCTCCCCTGCAGTCCCTTGCAGCATGGGGTGAGCGCTTTCTGTAATTCATGAGTGAGATGAACTTCGGTCTTCTCTGAGGCATTAAGAATTCCCGCACCATGACCCATATGCACATTCTCAGGAGAGCTGCATAGCCTTTCCTTTCTTTCTACATGCATGCAAGCACAGTTATTCTCATTCTTTCAGGAAAAGCATGCTTCAGTTAGGATTTATGTTTGTTTTCTTTTGGTATTAATTTTTTGTGTTTAGTTTTGTTTGTTTGGGATGCTTTTTGTTTTGTTTTTGAGATAAGCTTAGACTAAGCAGCACGGGGCCAGCTTAATTATCTGCTCTTTCATTTATAAAAGAGATATTTTGTATTTTCTGACACAAACTTGATGATTGATTGGTTGATCAACTGATGATTTGGCTTGGTTTGGCTGGTTAGTTTTTGAAACAAGGGCTCATTCTTAGCCCAGGTTGCTCTCAAACTCTCAATGTATGAAAAGAAGGTTATTCACTAAGGAGTAGGCTGGGTAGGAAGGGAGGTGGGGAGGATCTAAGAGGAACTGAGAGAGGAGGAATGTGATCAAAATATAGTGTATAATTTTTTTCCCAATAGAAAATAAAATGAACTGGGCAGGGAACTAGTACTATTAGAAGAGGAAAGTGAGGTACAAAGCAAAGTACCATGATTTAGAATAAAATAAGGAAGACAACCTAATAACTGGAACTGCCATTTAAAAGACAAAATATGTTTTGACACTTGATTCACACACAGTAACTTTAAATTCTGTGTTCCATATGCAGTAAGATACCAAGAGAATATAGTCTTGTGTGTTGATAAAATAGAGCCTACAGGTCAACTTGCATTAAAGAATTATACCAAGGTTCAATGCCCCATGCTGTACTTCCTACACTGAACTACTGGGTGGACCGCATAGCTTTTCCACATGCAGTTTTTATCCCTGTAAAATTAGGATAATTCCACAAGTAAAGAAGTAGTTAAAAGGGCAAATTCTAGAAGCAACCTCGCTAGATTTGAGTATTAAATTCTTCCATTTATATATTGTATAGTTGGTTATATTTGCCTTTGAGAAGGAGGGAATTGCACAACACCTACAGTTTTAAAATCTCTTCTTTTGTAAGTCTGAAATAATAAAATAGTACGTATTTACAGGATTGATGGGAGAATTGAAAGTACATGTATTTGTATATAACACAACATAATGTGTTATTTCTCAATGTTCTTGTCACAGTGATTCAAAGACACAGTAAATGAAAAACAAACCCTCAGTGGCTCTGTGATAACAGTAAAACATGGTCTTTAGCCTCATAAAATTTATCTCTACATGAATAGGACAGAAGATAGAAGAAAAGCCTGAGAAAGAATGCTAACAGTGTTAGAATAACCAGTACTACTCACTCCTAATTCAAGACATAGAAAAGAGTGCTTAGTAATCAAGGGAATAAAACATCAACAAATTTATAGTTAGGGGCATTCCTACTGTTACCAAACAAAATCAAAGTTTTTCAAGCAAATTTGGTCAACATGCTAAAGAACAGAGGAAAAGGCTCCCAGAATACATTAAAAGATCGATTGTACAAAAAAAAAATTCTGTACTCTTGATGCCATATGTAAGATACATAATTTCTTTTTTTTTTTAATGGCTGGGTCGTATCAGATAATCATATGATTAATTTTTTTTTCTCTTTCTTTTTTTTATGTATTTTTTATTGATAAAAGGAGAATAAAGAAAAGAAAGAAAACAAAAAAACAAATTTCCACCTCCTCCCAGCCTCCCATTTCCCTCCCCCTCCTCCCATTCTTCTCCCCCTCCTCCCACCCCTCTCCCCTTCCCCCCACTTTTCTCCCCCTCCCTCTCCAGTCCAAAGAGCAGTCAGGGTTCCCTGCCCTGTGGTAAGTCCTAGGTCCTCCCCCCTCTGTCCATATCTAGGAAGGTGAACATCCAAACTGGCTAGGCTCCCACCAAGCCAGCACATTGCGTTGGATCAAAACCGCGTGCCATTGTCCTTGGTGTCTCATCAGCCCTCATTGTTCGTCATGTTCAGAGAGTCCAGTTTTATCCCATGCTTTTTTTGGTAACAGTCCAGCTGGCCTTGGTGAGCTCCCAGTAGATCAGCTCCACTGTCTCAGTGGGTGGGTGCACCCCTCGTGGTCCCGACTTCTTTGCTCATGTTCTCCCTCCTTCTGCTCCTCCTTGGGACCTTGGGAGCTCTATCCAGTGTTCCAGTGTGGGTCTCTGTCTCTATCTCCATCCGTCGCCAGATGAAAGTTCTAGGATGATATGCATGATATTCGTCAGTATTGCTCTAAAAATGGGGCACTGAACTGAACAGAGAATTCTCAACAGAAGAAGTTCAAATGGCCAAAAGACACTTAAGGTCATGTTCAACCTCCTTAGCGATCAGGGAAATGCAAATCAAAACAACTTTGAGATATCATCTTACACCTGCCAGAATGGCTAAAGTCAAAAACACCAAGGATAGCCTTTGCTGGAGAGGCTGTGGAGGAAGGGGTACACTCATCCATTGCTGGTGGGAATGCAATCTTGTGCAACCACTGTGGAAGTCAGTGTTTCGGTTTCTCAGGAAATTCGGGATCAACCTACCCCTCGACCCAGCAATACCACTCTTGGGAATTTACCCAAGAGATGCTCTATCATATGTCAAAAGCATTTGTTCAACTATGTTCATAGCAGTATTATTTGTAATAGCCAGAACCTGGAAACAACCTAGATGCCCTTCAATGGAAGAATGGATGAAGAAAGTATGGAATATATACACATTAGAGTACTACGCTGCGGTAAAAAACAATGACTTCTCGAATTTTGCATGCAAATGGATGGAAAAAGATACATAATTTCTACGGGGCACTGGGGTCTAAGATAAAGAATATTTTAAGAGTAGAAAATACCAATATCTGAAACTGAGAAAGCACTGGGGTTTTTTAAACAGAAGATTAAACACAACAAAAGACAGGCTCGGTGGACTGAAAACAGGGAAGAGAAGGGAGGCTGTAAAAAACAGGATGTGGGGTGATGCGGAGTGTGAGTGACAGTCCCAGGAGAAGAGAAGAAGCATGCTAGAGAAACCCAGTTCTCAGAGCTGATTAAGAACTTCTGGAAACTGAGAAAGATGCAAACTCACAAATTCAGGCAGGGGATAAAACAAAGAAAACATCAAACATGTCAGAGCCAAACTAGTGAAAACGAATGATAAAAAGAAAATCTTAAAGGCAACCAGTTAACAAAGACACAGTGACTTCAAATAAACAAAAAAAAACACCCAACGGTTTCAACAGAAAACATAAAAACTGAATCCCATGAAGTATCAGCAGAACACATGAACTGATATTCAGAATTCATTGTTAAAGTGAAGAGAAAGACATTTCCAGACAACGGAGCGAACAGAAATGTTATCATTAGACCCAGCAGTAAATACTGAGACTTCTCAAAGCTGGGATGCCTGGTAAGACTAGAAGCTGAGGTTTTAAAAACAATAATCAGCTTGCGAAGGATCAGCTAAAGGATGAACTTAGCCCGGCAGCCCGATTTTCATCAAATGCACAAGACTAGCAACCCAAGTTTCATCCCCCGAACCCACATAAAGGTGGAAGGAAAAAACTGACTCCACAACACCTCCTTCTGACCTACACACCCACACCGTGGCGTTGGAGTACGAGCACACATGCATGCATGCACTTCATTTGAGACCATACACAGCAATAATAAATGTAAATTTCATTTCAAAACTCAACAGTGGTTATTAAAAACTTCTACCTTCGTTCCTAAGTTAACTAAAATTTTACTGAACTGCCATAATTTGTGAGCCAAATATAATAGCAACCATGTTGTCAACCCAGTCTGACTTTCCTGGAATGTCTTGCTTTGACAGCAAAGCGTAGCAGACTCTGGGAAACCATGACTCAGACCCTAATTTAAATGCTATCCCTGGCATCTTGCCTATAAGGCTTCATACTACAGGAAACAAAACTACTCCTTAGGACTGTCTGTACTTGCTGACAATCGCTCTGAAATCAGAAACAGATGTAGGAGTTTCCTTTCGAATAGAAAAACTCTGGTTGTTCCTAGGTTCCCATGGGTTTTTAGATGTCATCATCCCAATTAGGAATTCAAGTATTTGCCCAGGTGCTGGCGGCACACACCTTTAATCTCAGCATTCAGGAGGCAGAGGCAGGCAGATCTCTGTGAGTTCGTGGCCAGTATGATCTACAGTGTGAGTTTCAGGGCTACATAGAGAAACACTCTCTCAAAAAACCAAAAGAAAGGAAGTATTCATAATGCTTCCCAGGCATGTGGTATTTTCTTGGCATCCTCATTTGAGCAAGACTGGTACAGTAGCGCATTCATCTCAAACATTCCTTTAGAGCTTGACATTCTATAACTCACTATTCTGGGCAGTCCATAGAATGCTCTATGATAGTTATATTTTGGGTTTTGAATGAGTGGGTTTCTAAAATATACAGCAACCCAAAATAAAAGAATAAATATCAAATAATAGCTAGATGATAGATAGGTAGATAGATAGATAGATAGATAGATGATAAATAGATGATAGTTAGAAGATAGATAGATAGATAGATAGATAGATAGATAGATAGATAGATAGATAGATAGATAGATGATAGATGATAAATAGATGATAGTTAGAAGATAGATAGATAGATAGATAGATAGATAGATAGATAGATAGATAGATAGATGATAGATAGGTAGGTAGATAGATAGATATAGATATAGATATAGATATAGATATAGATATAGATAGATAGCCAAACAAATGAAAGACACTAAAACATCAAGTCAGGTACTCAAAACATCCAGCAAAAACAAACTGGGCAGTCCCTATGTGGTAGTTTGAATGTATTTGGCTCCCATAATCTCATAGTGAGCAGAACTATTAGGAGGTGTGTCTTTGTTGGAGTAAGTATGGCCTTATTACAGGAAGTGTGTCACTGTGCGAGCAGGCTTTGAGGTTTCTTATGCTTAGAATACTACCCAAAGTTGACTTCCTGTTGCCTTCAAGATATAGGACACTCAGCTATTTCTCCAGCACCATGCCTGCCTGCATGCCACAATGCTTCCCACCAATATGGACTGAGCCTCTGAACTGTAAGTGAGCCACCACAATTAAATTTTTCTTTATAAGAGTTGCTGTGGTCACGGTGCCTCTTCACAGCAATAGAAACCCTAACTAAGACACCCTATAAGCATTCAACTGGAGTTTTGATGAGATAGAGTACCAGACAGAGCAGAGGGCTCCTCGTGTGAGGCTTCCAAGAAAAAGAACAAAAAACAAAAGAGAGATAAGACCCCCCCCCAACTGGGAAGCTACAAACACCTTGCAGAAACAAACAGAAGACAGGTGGAGGCAGCCCCTGGAGTTCCCCCATCAAGAGCCTCAAGCAGAGAGAGCAGTTTCACTTCAGGAGAGGTTTTGCAAAGCAAAAACAGATAGCAACAGCTAGGGATAACATCATCAAATCACGTGCTCACAACAAATGGGCCGGGGGAAGCCAGGTGGAATTCCCAACTGAAAGTTCTCCCAACATACAAGCTACCCATGGCTGAACTTCCAGCTTTTACCCACTGTTGGTACTTTTCTATCATGGGATCAGCATAGTAACACCTGTTAAAATGGTTTCTAGCCATCCTCAAAAGCACAGTGATTTTATTCATGGGCTGTCTTGCTGTTCTCTCTTCCTTGTCACAGAGTTAGAGGGTAGTAAGTCATCCATAGACAATAGGCTTTAAAAGGAAACTCTGAGACAAACATGCCTGGGTCTGAAATGTAAGGGGGGAGTGACAAAACTTCTAGAGTCAAGCTTTCAGTGAGCACAAACAACACATGGCTACTTGTTGTTATAAAATGTTGTCCTAGGGTTATCCTGCTATGGTGAAATACAATGACCAAAGCTACGTAAGGAAGAAAGGGTTTATTTGGCTTACACTTCTACATAACTGTCCATCACTGAAGGAAGTCAGGGTAGAATCAAATAGGGCAGGAACCTGTAGGCAAGAGCTGATGCAGAGGTTATGGAGGAGTGGTACCTTATGGCTTGCTCCCCATGGCTCACTTAGCCTGCTTTCTTATAGAACCTAGAACCACCAGCCCAAGGGTCACACCACCCACACTGGGCTGGGCCCTCCCCACATCAATTACTAATTAAGAAAATGCCATACATTTCTTTATGGAGACATTTTCTCAGTTGAGGGTCCCTCTTTAAGATGACTCTAGTCTGTGCCAAGTTGATATAAAACTAGACACTGTAACTGACCCCTTGTCAACTTGGCACAAAAATATCACTGTTTAGCCATATCTTTTCCTTCCTTGTCCATCATCAAGATCACACATTAATATCAACATTACAATCTCTAAAAGCCCACAGTTTTTAAAAATCTGAATACTTAAAAATTCAGTTTCCTAAAAAGTCCAAAGTCTACAACTGTGGGCTCCTATAAAACCAAAAATATCAAGCACATTCTTACTTCAAAAAGGAAGGACCACAGTCACAATCAAATCATAGCAAAACCAAACTTCAGTTGTGTAAAACAGAAAACCTCAATGCCCAGTGTCTGGGATTCATTTATGAGCAGACTGACTCCTCCAAAGGACTTGGGTCAGGTCTCTGGCTCCGCCCTCTGCAGCTCCCACAACTGTCTCTGAGGCTCTGACTGGCTCCCCTCCACAGCTGCTGCTGTTCTTGGCAGTTCTCCCATGGCACTGGCATCTCCAGAAGGCTGGGTCTCTTCTACAACTGGGCTGCACTTTTACCCACAGTCAAAGAGCTCGTTCTGGGCTCTTCAGGGACTCCAGCCCTGCCACCCAGTGCCAAACTTCAGCTGCTCTCTATGACCCCTTCTTGATTTCAAAATCAGTGACATCTGTGTAAGTCTTCTATTACTAAGGTCAGCTACCAGCACAAGATACAACCTCAGACACCTCTGGACCACAGCGTCTATGTGCTGACTCTGAGGAAATACTTCCCAGAAGATTTCACCTCAGTGATGCTAGTCTCTTCTCAATCACAGCTGACTCTTCAGTTCCAGTCACCCAGATACCACAGATTTTTTCATGCAAATGATTCAGTGAAATCCTTGCTTCCTTCTGAAGCTTCACAAGTCAGTCCTCTTTCTTCTGCCTTTCCCTCAAGACTCTTTTCTTCCAGGACTCCCAAGGAAGAGCTCACCAGCCATTACTCAAAGTTCCAAAGTCCTTTCCCAGCTCTCCCAGACACAGCATGGTCAGGTTGTCACAGCAGTACCCCACTATCCTGGTACCAATTTCTGTCTTAATCGGGGTTACTATTGCTGTGATGAAACATCTTGGCCAAAGTAACTTGGGGAGGAAAGTACTTATTTGGATTCTGCATCACTGTTCATCAATGAAGGAAGTCAGAAAAGGAGGTAAAACAGGTCAGGAGCCTGGAAACAGGAGCTAATGCACTGGCCATGGAGGAGTGATGCTTACTTGACTTGCTCTTTGTGGCTTGTTTAGCCTGCTTTCTTCTAGAATGAGGACCACTAGCCCTAGGTGGCACTACCCACAATGGATTGAGCCCTCCCCCATATATCACTAATTAAGAAAATGCCCTACACACAGACCTTATGGAGACATTTTCTCAAACGAGGTTCCCTCGTTTTAGATGCGTAGACTGTGTCACATTGACATAAAACTAGCCCATGTATAGTGATTCTACATAGTGACTCAGAATCACAAGGACAATGGATGCTCTTTTACAAATTCAGTTGATTATTTCCATCGATCTTGAAAGAAGGGTTGAGAAATACGTCAATTAAGTATGGAAGACTCGGGTAACAATTTAGTTTTAATCTGTTGAATATCTTAGAGTCTTTACTATACTCCCCCCATTCTCAACCTGAAAGTCTCACCTCACCTAATCACTTTGCTATATTCCTTAGTGCCTCATTATAGTAGACCTGAGATCTTCATTTTGAATGAACTAACAGGCTAAGACTCTGATGGAGGAGGGTCATCTGTCTATTTGTTACTTTCATTGGTTAATAAAGAAACTGTCTTGGCTTTTTGATAGGGCAGAATTTAGATAGGTGGTGTAGACAGAACAGAATGCTGGGAAGAAGGGAAGTGAAGCAGACACCATGGAGCCAGCCACCAGGTCAGACATGCTGAATCTTTCCTGGTAAGCCACCACTTCATGGTGCTACACAGATTATTAGAAATGGGTTAAGCAAGATATGAGAATTAGCCAATAAGAGGCTGAAATTAATGGGCCAGGCAGTGTTTAAATGAATACAATTTGTGTGTTGTTATTTCGGGTGTAAAGCTAACCATGTGGGAGCCAGGCGGGACGAAAAGCAGGCCTGCCCGCAGCCCGCAGCTCCTTCTACAAGACTCCTGCATTCTTCTTTTTGACTCCAGAATTCCTTGCTGAAACCAAAGAGAAGAATCAGACAGTCTCTGGATACCTCTGCAAGTCAGCACAGAACTGTGCACTGAGGGGCAGCAAATACTCTTGAGCCACAGGATGGGGAATCTGCAGAGCAATCCATAGCATATGGACTTTCCTCACTCGAATTTTTTCTAGATCCTGATTCAAAATTAAAAGCTATTGTTTTAAAAAAGTAAATGGATAAGTGGGGAAATTAAACATATTTTTCATGATATAATGATAAATTTATTCTGTTTTTAAATAATCTTATTTAGAAAAATATGTTAAATATTTGCAAACAAGATATGTTATCTCCTTAAAGACACTGATAGAAGAAAATGTGGGTAGAGATTCAGATAAAATACACTTGGCTTGAATTGTTTATTGTTACATCTGAACATAGGAATTTAGGTGTTTATTCTACCAGTCCTTTGCCTTTTGTATATACCTAAGTTTGATTCCTAGAGAGACTCAACTCCAGAAAAGTATGCTCTGACCTCCACAACACATCCATACACACACACTAAACAAATGTAAATAAGAAGTTTTTGTAAGCATACAATAGGAATAAACATATCATCAATATACAAATACAGAATAATACATCAAAACCTATTATCAGTTTTTTATTCCTGCTGTTCAGAATGATATAAGATAAAGCAGATTCAAAAGTCCTAGCATATAGGCTTTGTTGACTCCCCATAGGAGGCCTTACCCTTTTAGAGGAGTGGATAGGGGTATGGTTTGGGGAAGTGGCAGGAAGTGAGAGGCAGATAGGAAGGGGACACTGTGGTTGCTACATAAAATAAGTAAAAAACTTAAAATTAAAAAAAATCATGGCATAAAAAGCTTCTAGAAAGTTGTATGGATCATTCCCTTCACCCAAATATCTACCATAACTTCCTTTAAATTATATTAATTTCAGAATTATACTAAATGTTTTAAAATGAAAAATACTAGAAACAAGAGATAGAAAAGTTTCAGATCTTTGTTTTTTTTTTATTTTTTTGTTTTTTGTTTTTCGAGACAGGGTTTCTCTGTAGCTTTTGGTTCCTGTCCTGGAACTAGCTCTTGTAGTCCAGGCTGGCCTCGAACTCACAGAGATCCGCCTGCCTCTGCCTCCCGAGTTCTGGGATTAAAGGTGTGCGCCACCACCGCCCGGCAAGTTTCAGATCTTTGGAAGTTGGAGGTATGGATGAATTCCTCTTTATTGAGATGATGTCATTTGAAAATGGAGGACAAAAGTCTTCAAGGTTTCATAGTCTGCAAAGCACTCATACTCTTGAAGAAGATAGAAAAAAACAAGAACAGTAAGCATTGAAAACCATTCAATCTTTAACATCCACATCAGTCATGTAGGTGAGACCAAGATCGTCGCGGCTCTACAAGCACCACATGATGCCCTGTACCTGACGCAGCCTATGTGGGTAGGTTTGCCTAGGCTCAGCCGAGGATTTGCGCTGATACTAGGGAGAAGTGAGAACATACCTCAAGAGGGAAACGCAAAGCCCAAAAACAGATATTAACCTTTTAACATATAAAAAAGAAGAAAATATTAAAGGCAGAAAAATAAAATGAAAAAATATGAGAATTGGTGTCTAAATTACAAAATACTCAACAACTGACATATTTTGTATAAAATACAAAACCAAAGTGGATTAAACCTGGATTTCAACAATGACAGAAACAACAGAAAGCCTAAAAACCTCACGGAAACTAAACAACTCTCTACTGAATTACCACTGGGTCAAGGAAAAAAAAATAAAGAAACAAATTAAAGACTTCCTAGAATTCAATAAAAAGAATGTATAATATACCCAAACTTAAAAGACACAACGAAAGCGGTGCTAAGTTCATAGTGTGAAGTACCTTCATAAAGAATTTGGAGAGATCTCATACTAGTCACTTGACAGCACACCTGAAAGTTCTAGAAAAGAAGCAAACACGCACAAGAGGAGGAGATGGCAGGAAATAACCAAATCAGGACTAAAATCAATAAAATAGAAACAAAGAACAATACAAAGAATCAATGGAACCAAGATTTGGTTCTTTGAGAAAATCAACAAGATAGGCAAACCCTGTCCAAACTACCTAAAAGGCAGAGAGAGAATATCCAAATTATCAAAATCAGAAATGAAAAGGGTGACATAATAAAAGAACACTGAGGAAATCCAAAGAATCATTACATCATATTTCAAATACTTGTACTTCACAAAATTGAAAAATATGAAAGAAATTGATAATTTTCTCAATAGACACTACTTACCAAAGTGAAACCAAGAAAAGATAAGCAATTTTGATGTCCCTATATTCCCCAAGGAAATAAAAGCAGTCGTTAAAAGTTTCCCAACCCCCCCCAAAAAAAATAGAAAAAGAAAAAAAAAAGTCCAGGGCCAGATGGTTATAACAGAATTCTAGCAGACTTTCAAAGAAAAGCTAATACCAATACACCTCAAATTATTTCGTAAAAAGGAAACAGAAGACATGTTGCCAAATAATTAGAAGGAGTAGGGGTAGTCTTGGTGGAGGAAATGTGTCACTATGGAAGTGGTTTTTGAGGTCTCATATATGCTCAAGATACTGTCCAGTGTGTGAGACCACTTCCTGATGCCCATGCAAGATGTAGGACCCTCAACCACTTCTCTAGCACCTTGTCGGCCTGCACGCCACCATGTTCCCCACCATGATTATAATAGACTGGATCTCTGAACTGTAAGTGGGCCACCACAATTAAATGTTTTCCTTTAAAAGAGTTGCCATGGTTATCATGTCTCTTCACAGCAATAGAAATCCTAAGACACTCAGCCTGCTTTCTTATAAAACCCAGGTCCGCCAGCCCAGGAATGGCACCACCCACAATGTGCTGGGCCCTCCCCCATCAATCACAAATTAAGAAAGTGCCATCAGGCTTGCCCCACAGCCTGATCTTCTGCAGGAATTTTCTCTGTCGAGAGTCCCTCCTCTCAGGTGACTATAGCTTGTGTCAGGTTGATATTAAAACTAGACAGCACAGACATCCTTTTATCTGAGGCTGCCAATACCATCCACATCTAGGGGTGACTTCCTACTTCCAATAGTCTATCAAGAAAATGCCTCCTAGTTATGTTCAGCAGCTTACTTCTTAAATGAATCTGATCCAGTCAGTCTGGCCACCAAAAAATAACCATCACAGCGGGGAGTAGCAGAACGCATTACAAAAATTAAAGGAGGACATTAAAGATGGAAAGATTTAAGCGAGGATGAGGAGCGAGGCTGGGGAGAAAGTGAAATAGGAAAGAGGGCTAACCAAAACTAGTACATAAAAAGACAAATAAAAGCCCAGCACTTTGTAATCTATGGGTTATATGTCTATTTAAATAGTTTAGCTGATCTTGATTTAACTTTGGTAGGTGGTATATACCGAGGAAATTATCCATTTATTTTAGATTTTCTAACTTGGTGGAGCAAAGGATTTTAAAGAATGTCCTTAAGCTACTCTAGATTTGCTCAATGTCTGTCACTCTTTCATTTTTACTTTTGTTAATTTAGATCTCGACTCTTCACCTTGTAGTTAGTTTGGGTAAGGGTTTGTCCGTCTTACTGTTTTCGCAAAGAGCCAACACTTTGTTTCATTGATTCTTTGTATTTTTTTCTTATTATTGTTTCTGTTTTATTTATTTCGGTCATGAGTTTATTTCCTGTTGTGTACTCCTCTTGGTTGTGCTTTCTTCTTTTTGTTCTAGAGTTTTCAGGTGTGGTGTTAAGTTACTAGTGTGAGAGCTCTCCAATATTTTATGTAGGCACTTAGTGCTATGAGCTTTCATTGTGTCCCATAACTCTGGTTATGTTGTGTATTCACTTTCGTTCAATTCTCGAGTGTCTTTCATTTCTTTCTTAATTTCTGTCTTGAGCCACTTTTCCTTCAGTAGAAAGTTGTTCAGTTTCGATGAATTTGTAACTTTTCTGTTGCTTCCGTTGTCTATATTCAGCTTTATTCTGTGCTGGTCAGAGAGGATGCAGGCTGTCGTTTCAGTTTTGGTGTATCTCTTGAGACTTGCTTTATTTCTGACAATTTTGAAGAAGGTTGCATGAGTTGCTGAGAAGAAGGTACTTTTTGTGCTTAGGGGAAATGTTTTGTAAATAACTGTCGGGTCATTTGCTTTACGATGTCATTGAGCATCAGCATTTCTCTGTTTAATTCTTGTTTGGAAGATCTGTTTGTTGTCAAGAGTGCAGCATTGGCATCTCCCATTATTGGTTTCTGAAGGTCAATCTGTGATTTAAGCTTTAGTAGTGCTTCTTTTATAAATTTGGACGCCCATATTTTTGGTGCATAGATGTTAAAAATTTCAGTGTCATTTTGGTAGATTTTTTTTCTTTGATGAGTATGTAGTGTCCTTCTGCTGTGCCCAAGTTGAGATCCCCCCGCCCAGAGAGACCATCACTGGAATCTAGTCAAGTCCAGAATGCAAAGCAAGGTTTATTCAGCACTCTCCAGCCAGGCTGGGGGCTTGACCACTACCCGATGCAGCACAGTAGGGAAGAGACTCAGGAGCAAGGGGGTTAGTTTTAATGAGTACAGGGTGTGGACTACTTCTGTATATCCTCTTCCTCCTTTAAGCAGCTACTTCTGCCTCTGTGCATGCCCCCCCCTCCTCCCTAAGCAGTTATTTTCTGCTCCTGTCTAGACCACAAAGCTGGGTGTTGACAGGGGGTCCTGCTGCTAGGGACAGTTGGTTATTTCCCTGATGACTCCTATGACATTGCAAAGGGCATGTGTCTTAACCAGATCCTAATCTTAAAGTTTTTCATGTCCTTACACTTCCTCATCTCTTCTGATTAGTATTGGCATGACGTCTGTTTCATCAAATATCAAAATGACTAAACCAGCTTGCTTTTTAGGTCTATTTGCTTGGAGTATCTTTTTCCCCCATCCTTTTACCCTGAGGTAATGTCGATCTTTGAAGCTGAGGTGTGTTTTTGGATGTAGCAGAAGAACAGTGCAGGAGGACCCAATGGCCAGCTATGACTGCCTGGGGAGGAAACCCCTTGAGGCCAGTTGAGCATGCACATTAGCAACTTTCCTATGAGCCAATCAGAAGTCTGCTGTGAGACCTGGAGATGATGTCATGATAACCTAGGGCCAATGAGAGAGAGAGAGAGACAACACAGCATTCCAGATTGGCACTGCCCCTGGGTCCTGGGAGGAGGTATAGGAGGCCTGCTCATACCCTCAATAAAGGAGTAGGCTTTTGCTTTTCATCTGGCTGCTAGAGTCGGTGCCATTGTTTCTGCACCTTCTTGTGCCCTCCCGCAAGAGGCTAGACATTTTGGCTAGTATCCTGCAAACGAATGGAACCTGTTTTGTTTTTGGTTTTTTTATTATTCTGTTACTCTGTGTCTTTATTGGGGACTTTAGACCATTGATGTCGAGAATTGTGAAATGAGCAATGCTTGCCGGTTCCTGTTATTTTGGTGGTGGTGGTGGTGGTGGTGGTGGTGGTGGTGGTAGTGGTGGTGATGGTGTGTGTGTGTGTGTGTGTGTGTGTGTGTGTGTGTGTGTGTGTATGAATGTGTGTGAGTATGCAGGTGCATGTGTGTGTGTGCATCCTTCCTCTCTTGATTTTGTTGGTTTGGGATTATTTATCCCATTGCTTTCTTGGATGACGTTAACATCTTTAGCTTAGAGTTTTCCTTCTAGTGCTTTCTGAATGGCTGAATTGGTAAATTAAAAACTGCTTAAATTTGGTTTCATCATGGTATGTCTTTTTTCTCTGATGTGTTCTGGCCAGGTTCATATTCAGGTTCTCAGGAAAATGGCCCAGAATCATAGTTTGTAGTGACTTAAGAAGAAAACCCATAATTCATTGCTTTTCCCATCAGGTCCAATCAGAGGCAAGCATACATCCTGATTTACCTACAGCCTGTGAACCTCCCGCCCACACGTGATCAAGCACATCCAGAACAGATGGGTCAAACAAACTTGTTTAGGGGAATGAAAAGCATGTGGCTTGTTGTCTCCCATCAATGACAGCCTTCAGCATTTCAGGAACTCTCTCTATCCTTGGGCAAGAGGCTTGCAGATCAAAGGCATTTTTGTTTTTATTGATACATTAGGCACAGTAATTGAAACTTAAAATGCAACTTTCGTTCTCACAGCATCTGAAGTCTTTTAGAGTTTATCAAACATTTGTCCAGGCCCTCTGACTTTTAAAGACTCCTTTGAGAATTCAGGTGTTACTCTACTAGGTCAGAATTTAGATGTTACTTGGTCTTTTCCCCTTGCTGCTTTTAATATTCTTTCTTTATTCTGTACAGTTAGTGTTTTGTTTATTATGTGACAAGGGGACTTTCTTTTCTGGCCCAATCTATTTGGTGTTCTCCATGCTTCTTGTGTCTTGATAGGCATCTCCTTCTTTTGGTTAGAAAATTTTTCTTCTATGATTTTGTTGAAAATATTTTCCAGGCCGTTGAGATGGGTTTTTTTCTCCTTTCTCTTTACTATTGTTAGAAAAAAATCCTAAGATGAGTGGCTCCACCGGCACAAAGAAATCCAATTAGGTGAGATCAAACCAAATTAAAATGTCCATTGTTTTATTAAATATGGCGCTCTCGAGTAGCTGAGTGCATGGGGGGAAGACAGGAAAGCAGGGAGCACATGCAAACCTGGAACCACATGTTTCTTCTCTGGGAACCCATAAATACCCTGTGTGAGTGGTCCTGACCCTCCCCCAAGAAGGGGTCAGGACCTGGCATGCTGGGATTTGGAGTCTAGACCAATGCAACTCCCAGGCCAGGGGGCTGGAATGGATGCCAGGGGCTGGGGTTACATTCCCTACTTAACAACTATTATTCCAAAGTTTGGTCTTTTCATAGTGTCCCAGATTTCCTAGATGTTTTGTATTTGGAGTATATAAGAGTTAATGTTTTCTTTGATCAAAGTATCTATTTCTTCCACTATGTCTTCAATGCCTGAGATGCTACCTTCCACCTCTTGTATTCAGTTAGTGAGGCTTGCCTTAAGAGTCCTGTTCGAGTTCCTAAATTTCTCATTTCCAGATTTCCCTCAGTTTGCCTTTTCCTTATTGATCCTATTTCCATTTTCAGGTCTTAAACTGGTCTGTTCATTTCCTTCCACTGTTTGTGCTTCCACAGATCTCTGTAAGGGTTTTAATCGTTGCCTCTTTAAGAACCTCTAGCACATTCATAAAGGCTATTTTAAGGTCTTTTTCTTGTCTTCCAACTATGTTGCTATACTCAGGATCTGCTGTGGTAGGGTTGCTGTGCTCTAGTGGAGACATATTGTCCTGGCTGTAATGTATTGTATTTATGCTGACTTCTAGTCATCTAGGTTTGGGAAGATTGTAATTCTAGTTTCTGATATTTTGTCTTTTCTTTGTTGGTGGAAATTGTGTTCCTTGGTTTCTGTTGCTGTCTCTGATTCTTAGGAGAGTGTGATGGCTGTATGTTGCCTGGTGGGAAATTCTTCTGGAATCCTGATAGATGTGGCCACTAGGGGTTCTAGGTAAAATGTGTTTCTAGGTATGGGGTGCTGACACATAGCAATAGTGATGGGCTAGGAGAGGGAGGCTGAAAGGGAGGGAAGCAAGTGTTCCAACAGGATCTGCTTAGTGCCCTGGGAAAGGGACAGAGAGTGAGGAGAGGCCATTGCAGAAGGTCTGCTACAGAGCTGCAGATGACAATGGGGGACTGGTCTTGGAGGAATGGAGAGGGAAGCGAATATCTGTAGATAGTCTACGTGCTTCTGCTAGAGTTGGGAGCTTGGGTAAAGCAATGAACCGGGATGGGGGAGGTTAGGAGGAGCGGATCTGTGTGATCTACTGGAGATGGGCAGGAGGTCTGCTGCAGAGCTACAGAGGAGACTGGGGTAGTGAATTTGTAAGAGAGAAGAGAGAGATGAAGATCTGCCTTTTGCCTACCTGCTTTCCTGACAGGAGTCAACCATATCATTTTCAGACCATTTTCAACTCCTGAAACTTGTGTTTTGTTTATTTACTTAGTGTTGCTTTGTTTGGGGTGTGTGTGTGTGTGTGTGTGTGTGTGTGTGTGTGTGTGTGTGTATGCTTGTGTGCTGTTGTTGTTGTTGTTTCTCTGATTGATGTAGTTGTGTATCTTCAGAGCTCCTAACACCTCCCTGCGCATCTCAGCAAACACTATGATAATGGAGTCAAATGAGGTGGTATGTTCCCTAAGTTCTTAGTATTGCCTTGTAGCCATCACAGTCAAGATGCGAGCACAGAGGGTGTTCATAAAATGCGTAAGGAAATGGAGTCTTCCTGTTGTAACCCAAGCTAGCCAGAAAGTGAGTTGTTGAAATCAATCACTGTTGATTCAAGCACAGAGACATCTCTCTCTTACCCTAAACACACTGCCATTTTTTCTATTTATCAATTCTTTTTTTGATCTATACTACCTTGAAAATCCTCTGCACACTCTATAGGAAACATATTGTAAACTGGGAAGTGCTGTGGTGCCTACTTACCAGGTAACATTTAAAAAAATATATGCAAATCAAGACAAATAGGACTCACAGAAGCACAAGGCTGGCTTTGGTTTTTGAAACTTGTTCCAAAAATTGAAGATGAATATTCAAGTCAAATTCACTGTTTTGGGCCCTCTTGCCCTTTATCTGTGCTTGATATAGAAAGGCTAAAGAGGTAAGAGCTAACAAAGCTAGAAGGGGATGGGTGACTGGTCTGCCAGTTCCTCTTTCACAAGAGAGACAAACAGCTTTCGGAAGGGGTGTGAGGGGGAAAAAAGGCTTCCAGGTTACCAAAGCTTAAACAAGGAGCAGAAAGCATAACAAAGAGCTGAGGCCCAAACAGTGTAATTCTTCCCAACTCTCTTTACTTTACGCTAGTTCAAAGGCAGTCAAGAGCAGTACTCACTGAGACTTAAAAAAAGGAAGTAAAGCAAAATGAAATTGACTCATTTCATTGAGGGTTCACTGTTACGGGGAAAAAGGTTGCCACAAATGATAACCATTGACCAGAAATGCAAGTGAACCATGGGATCAGGCCAAGTTCAACTACCCCAGAAGACAAAACTCTCCATGAGAAGTGGAGGGTCAGTGTGACCCACTCACCTACCACAAAGACTTCTCCTTTAGAATGAGCCCTTACCAAACTAAAGTTTTACTTCCTGGGAACCACTATGTGTTAGGACACTAAACTCAGTAGAGATCAAAAACCAAAACCAAACAAACAACACCTTTTCACCATTTTACATGGTCATAACAGAAGCAGTAATAACTTATTTTCATACACTGTAGCATTCTAAAATGTAGAAACCCAATGATTTAGAAAATATCACACACACACACACACACACACAAAGAACTAAGAAAGCATAGTAGGTTGTGTCTTCTGAAGACACAAGATCAGACTGAAGGCCTAAAAATGTGTAGAGATCTACTCAAGGACTGGGAAGTGTGTCCCTGCAGAAAATGACTCCACATAAGTCCAGTTCTCCATGCAACAAGCAGCTCCCTTAGAGGCTCACATGTTTGCTGGTGTGTTTGCACTCATACATAACATACATGGGAGTGATGAAAGAAATCAAGATATTGGTGAAATAAAGTGTTCTACTAAACCTTGAAAAAGCACATTAAGATAAACCTAGTCTTCCCTGAAGGAGGAAAAAAAGGCCACAAAACTTTTTAGAGTAGGTTTGATTAAGGCGGTTCACACCCTAATCTCCAAAGATAGTATCAGACCACAAGTAGCCTCCCAGTTAGCTGGTGTTGACCTTCACTTCTGATAAATCAGGCATAAAGTAATCACCAGGGCATATATGTGACTGCTGTGTAAATTCTTAACCAGCTCCAATTAAGGATGATGTAGGTCATGAGCAATACAAACTTATGGTAGGTCAAGGCTTTCCTGCTCATATCTCCCCACTTAGAAAGTGTACCCAGTACCAGGGTTCAGACCCCATATCTAGCTCTAGCTCTATACAGACTGTCTTACTTCTTCCTTTGGAGCTCTGGATATGTGTTGTCTGAAGTGTCATGGAGAAGTAAAGCATGGGTTGAAGTAGCAGAAATAATAGATGGGTAAACAACATTTATGTCGAGGACTGAGCTAAGAGCAGTTTTCAATTGTGACCTTTTTGATATCCTGAATTCTTACCGTCATTTCTCCACTGGACAATGACAATTATAAAACCTGCTCCCTAAACTTTCTATTTAGGAAAGAGAAACTCTTCAGTTCTTGGTATGATCTGAATTCTCTTTACATTGCTCACATATCACAAGCAACATTGCCTAGAAAGCCAGTTGAACCCTAAACTAGAGCAATGAACCAATAACCCTGGCGCATCAGCAATACAGTCAGTGTTTCTTCACTCTGCAGTGTTGAGTAAGGTCCTCCCATATGTACAGCATGGTCACAATAGAGCCTTTTTGCTCATACACTGTTTACACATGCATTATTCCTGAATGATGGGTCAGGAACACTGCTAAGTTACTGAACTATGGCCATGGAAAATTTTTATTCCACCCAACCCTGCCACATGGGATCTATGGGTCAAGACAGTGAATTGGAAAGCAGAAAATTGTGTTTAGCTAATCTGGAAATGCTTGTAAGATTGGCTATACCATTCAGGAAGTCCTCCTCTGTGGCATGTTTAAACCCTGCAAACTCTGGAAGAGTGATGGTAGGTGTACCATCCTTCCATCAACCTCTTGCAACAAAAATGAATGGCTAGGATAGCAACTGTGCTAATGTCACAGCTCTGCAGGCGAGGAGCCTGAGCTGACATCATGTGCTTCTTATCAACTAGAATTTCAGAGAAGTTAATACTGACCACATCTCCTGCCTTCTATAGCCTGCTCAGCAGCACTTGCTGTAAGAACTCTATTTTGAGCCTTTTGCAGAGAGTTGCTACATAAAAGCTAACATTGACTAGCTAGGATCATAACAATGCCAACACAAATATATACACAATATTACTGCCCAGTTTTGTAGCCAGGTGAGAGCTCACATCTCAACCACAAGCACATAACAGAACTAACAGAAGATGCAGTTTCATCTCAAAGCTCAACTCCAGTGGCTGCTCCAAACAGTGTTACCAATTGGATACCAAGGGTTTAAATGTTCAAGACAATGGAGGACATTTTTCATTCAAACCCGCACATTGCATTCCTTGACCCCACTGGGCCATAGCTACATCATAATAAAGATGCATTCAGTCAGACTTTAAAAGTCTCCATAGTCTTTTGCAGTCCCAACACTGTTTAAAATCCCAGTGTCTTCTGAGACTCAAGAGAGTCTCTTAACTATGACTCCCATAAAATCAAAATGGAAATTACCCACTCCCAGCATAAAATGGCAGAGAACATGCACTACCATTCCAAAGGGACAAAATGGGGACATGGTGGGGAAATACTACACCAAAGCAAGACAAAACCCATCAGGGCAAATGCCAAATGTTGTAGCTCTGTGGTCCATGTTTGGGGTTTCAATTTTATGGTACTTGAATGGCTTCACTTCATCTTTGATGTCTGAAACATACATCTCTCTCTTGGGCTGCCTCCATCCTGTATACAGGAATTCACAACTACAACACCAGCAAAAAGAAGGAAAGAGTGATCTGTAAGTGATGTAAGGCTTTTCATTTCAAAACCTACCTCAATGGTATACTTTCTCTAGAAAGTCTAAACAATACAAATTTCCCCAAACAGTGCCACCAATAGGGGATTAAGTATTCAAATGCCTGACACTATGGGGACATTATCCCTTAATGCTACCATATAAGAGAACTCCAAAATCAGACAGACTGGCTTACATTTTACTTTGCCATTTAATTGCTATATGATTTGGGCAAGATACTTAAACTCAGTAGGAAATTCCTTATTTATTTACTTGCCTACTAATACAAACACACACAAGTTTGTATAAGAAATAATCGTACCTTCTCAAAAGGTATTATGAGTATTAAGAATAAACACATGGAAAGCATTTTAGCAGAATGTTCACTGCAGATCAGTGCTCAATGGCCAACTGTGATTATAATTCATATGACAATTTTTGTCTCACTGTGGTGTCTGAATAGTATCTTCTCACTTCATATTCTTGACAGTTTCACAACTACAGTAAGTTTCAGAGAGATGTGAATTAAGAGAACTGGGATCTAAAGAATGCCTTAGGTGTGTTACATGCAATGCTAGTTATATACCAAGTATTTGCTAAGTGAACAGCTAAAGAATTTTAAGCAACCAAACACCCTAAGTATTCACTAGGATGTGATTGTGCTGTATAATTTTGCCCATTTATTTATTGATTGATTGATTTTTCTCTTCAGAGTTGGACACAGAGCCAGGGCCTCACCAACAGTAAGTAATTGCTCTACCAATGAACTATATCCTCAGCCCTTTGAGTTTCATTCTAATTTTTATTTATATTTTTGAGGACTTCATATATAACTATAGTATTTACATATTTTCCCCCTCCCTCTTCTTAATATAACTCCCATGTCATCTCTCACCTCTACTCCCTTTTAAATTCATGGCCTCTTTTTAAAATTGTTAATGCTGGGGGTTCCTTGGACTTCCCACAGGACAGGGAACCCTGATTGCTTTTCGGGCTGGGGGGGGACTTAATTGGGGGTGGGGGAGGGAAATGGGAGGCGGTGGCGGGGAAGAGACAGAAATCTTTAATAAATAAATAAATTTAAAGAAATAAAAAATAAAAATAAAATTATTATTGCTATATACAATCATATGACTCTATAAATGCAACCTTCTGAGTGCATTTAGTGTTGCTTCATGTGTGTGTTTTTAGGGATAGTCATTTGGTACTGAATAACCAATTAGGTGACTCATCCCTGGGGAAGGCTCTCTCCCTCTCTCGGCAGCCATTAATTGCCTGTAGTTCTTCATCTAGGGGAGAACTCTTGTGAGATTTCTCCTATCCACACTGGCATGTCAACGAGTGTTGTTCAGGTCTTGTTTCGGCAGCCATGCTGTTGAAATTTCATAGGTGCAGGTTCTCTGTCATTTTTAGATGATAAAGCTTGCAGCAGATCTTCCGGTCCCTCAGGCTCTTACAGTCCTCCACCCCCTCTTTCACAATGTCCCCTGAGCCTTACATGTAAAGGGTGTAGTCAGGGCTGTGCACTCCATGACAGCTGCTCTCTGCATTATGACCAGTTGCAGACTTCAATAGCTGAGGAAGAAAAAAAAACTTCTTTGATGAGGGATGAGAGCTACGCTTTATGAGTTTTATGGGTATGATTATTTAGAACATACTTAGAAATTATAATGGTTGCTGAAACTGGAAGTAGCAGGTTTCCCTCTACGCTCCATGGTCTCGTCAGCCATGCGTAATTGGTTCAGATTATAGTACCAGGCATGAATTCCCTCATAGTGAGCAGGCCTTACGTTCATTAGACAGCTGTTGGTTACCCCCAGATGTAAGTGCTTCTATTGAACCCTTGAGTATATCTCGCCATGGCAGTCATTACTGCGGTTCACAGGTGTCACAGCTAGGGAGGACTACTGATGGTTTTTCTCCCTTGATAGTTTGTGTAGCATCTTCCAATACTACATGAGCCATTCCTGCGAGAGGAGGCTTCCAGGTTAAGTCCCGTTTAATCCCTCCAAATCCTGTATCAGAAGTGTGTAGTTAAGAGGTACTTCCTTCAAATTCTAGGACGCAATCAAGAGCAACAGCAATAATCTATATTGTTTGGGAGATTTTCTGTATTCCGCTAACAATTCAAAAAGAGATATTTCAGGCTTGGTATTGTAATTTTTGTTAGTCTATGGTTCTCAGAGGGGACATTATAACTACAAGTGATGTAACTTTATTTTTTTAAACTATACATATATATGTATGTATACATATACACTATTGTAATTTTAGGTAAACATAAAATAATAAGATCTCTTAAAGCTTTTTCAAACATCCTTAGTGTTATTTATCCCTCCCTCTTCCTCTACATTGGTCCCCCCACCCCCAACTCACTTTAGTCTTTCCTTTTTGTAGTTGACTGAAATAAAGCTTTGCCTACCTAAACAGAGCAAGGTAGGAGGAATTTTCTTCTGTGTATGGTCCATTGTTAATCATACTCAACAAGGCATTTAGTGCCACCTTGTGATCAAATATGGTAATACAAGAGAGGAAAGTGATCTCAAAGGAAGCTAAGAATCCCTCTGGTAATAAGTAGAATAGTAGCTCAAATAAAACAAACCTCACTCCTCACTCCCCTTTAATGACCTTCCCCTCCCTTTAGATGAATGAGATCCAGCTTGCAGCAGAAAGCAGGAACAAGTGAAGTCAAAGTTAGCAAACCTGTTGGCAGAGAGAAAGCCCTCCCCGCATCATAGCAAAACCTACAGCCTCAGCCTACACACAAACCAAGTGCACACTACACGAAGGCCCTGATCCCCTGGCATGGGCCCTGAGCTCTAACCTTTCCCCAGCTCTAGCCCACTTTCTCTCTTTCTTTCCTTCCTCTGATTTCCTCTGTTTCTGTCACTGTCATCTTATCCTGTCCAATTTCTCCTTCCAAGACACAAGAACCTAAAAATCCTGGTGGGTAGACTCTGACATGAGGGACCAATTAATTCAAAGAGGATGATGGAGTGAAGAAACTCATTATGGAATTTGCCTTCAATGTGACAAAGCTTGCCATTAGGGCAAGAAACTGCTTTTGCCTGGACTGCTTGACGATATGTTGTTTAAACTGGACATTCAGGACCCACAGAAAAGTTGCTGCTAAACTTTGTCAAAACAAGGTGGAATAGTCCTTCATGCCCCACATCAAAGAAGAAACTTCCAGACATACTGCATGACACAGAGGAAAGCAGCTGGTAAACTTTGCCATATAGGTAGGTCAGTCTTTCAAATTTCTTGCTTCATGGAAAAGTATGCCAGATAATATAGGCCAGTAGACTGAAGACGGATTTCCCAATGTTACAGAAGAACTTTAGGTGACTGTCAAGGCAGCCAGATGTCTCTGTCCTTTCTAGAGTTTTGAAAGTTGCTTGCAATGCACTTCCTGTTTACTCAGGTAACTCCTTCTGGAGTCTTTGATAGAGTTGAAGACTATATAGTTATAATAGTTTTTCTTAGTTACAATAAAAAGTAAATTAGATATGAAACTTTAGACTCACAAAGATAGGATAGATGATGAGAGTATTTTCTTTAATTTTGCCAAATACAAATTGACTGGATATTTGTAACTGATTCTTACTTGATAACTGTTTTGTCATATATAATTTTACTATGTGGAAGTTAAAACCTTCCTTTTTGATTAGACAGAAAGGGGTGAATGCTGCGGGATGATCTTTCTGTATGCCGTGAATATGTGTTGCTCTCATTCATTGATAAATAAAGCTGATTTGGCCTACAGACAGGCAGAATAAGGATGGTTGGGAAAGCCAGATAGAGATACAAGGAGGACGGTGGAGTCAAGAGACACCAGCAGCTACCCAAGGAGCAAGATGCCAGAGCCCTGGTAAGCCATGGGTCGTGTGATGGTATAAGATTAATATAAATATGAGTTAATTGAAATGTAATAGCTAGCTTGCAATAAGCCTGAGCCATTGGCCAAACATGTTTATTAATATAAGCCTCTGAGTGATTATTTGAGAACTGGTGGGTGAGAAAAAAAAAAAAACCTCTATTTACAGATGAGACTTGGGGAATTGGATCTCAGGAGCTGTAGGAGAAGTATGTGTCTGCTTTCAGCCTACTAGTTGCCCTGGGTGGAGCAGGCTCATGGGTTTAGCAAGGGGTGCCTGCTGGGGTATGGTTTGGGACAAAGCAACAAGTTGGGAGGGGGTGGTCAGAAAGGAAAGAGCTGTGGGATCCATAGTAGACACAGGCAGGGGCAGGAAGACTGCCACAGGTGTTCTGCTAAGAACTTGGTTAGATATTGGAAAACATAGTCCTGCTCATTTTCTAAGTAAAGGGAAATCCAGGGAGATTATAAACTCACCTGTGGTGACACAACAAAACAAGCAAAGAGCCCAGATTGTCCCTAATCCTCTGACTGAATCAGGCCTTGACTATAAGTGATGCAAGTCCTTGGTTTTGGTCTTGAGGTTCAGAGACCCTTCCCAACCCCATGAGGCTGACCAGTTCTTCATCATGTGAGTCTGAGGCTTACTGAGTCCTTTCCTGTTGTAGGAGCTGCAGGCCTGCTTTTTGTCCCACCCAGCTCCCGCACGGCTAGCTTTACACCAGAAATAACAACACACAAACTGTATTCTTTTAAACACTGCTTGGCCCACTAGCTCTAGCCTCTTACTGGCTAATTCTCATATTTTGCCTAACCCATTTCTAATAATCTGCATAGCACCATTAGGTGCACTTACCAGGAAAGATTCAGCCTACGTCCATCCTGGGTCGGAGCTTCATCGCATGTGCCCCCGAGAGCTGAGCTATGGCATCTCTCTGAGGTGTCTTACCTCTCACTTCCTCTTCCTCCCAGCATTCTGTTCTGTTTACTCCTCCCACCTATGTTTTAACCTATGAGGCCAAGCAGTTTCTTTATTACTTAACCAATGACCTTCCTCCATCACTTTCCTACAGCCTTGCATGGCTACCTAATAAACTCAGATCCGTGGTTTGTGTTTCAAAGTATAGAAATGTGCTGTTCTTCCTTTGGCTCAAGTTATGCTGAGAGTGGTTAGTCTCTAGCCAGCGAGTAACACTGGTTATTCCTTAAAGTCTTTATAGTGAGGGGGTCACACGATTTACATTGGACAGCTGAAAAGGTCAAAAGTGCCTTAAATTCAGCATGACCCCAAGGCAATGCCTACTGATTCACCCACCTTTTAGTGATGATTGATACTTGTGAGCCTGATAGAATAGGGGCATGTTCTACTTGTTAGAGCACGCTTCACTAATGATAACTGATACCCACCTCTGGACAGATAGGGGAGGATGAGGGCAAGAATTCTTTGGTCTTTCTACGCCATGGGAAAGACTGGCTTAACATCCCAACAGGTCTGCATACGAAAGTCCCTTCTGATACTGTACAGTCAGGCAACCAGGTCCAGTGTACTTTGAACCTAAGTGGTCTCACTGGTGAATTGCTTTCTTTCTTCCAGAAAAAGCAGAACAGAACCACAAAGGGCCAACCAAGGCACTGATGCCTGCTGCACATCTACTCTGGCCTGCTGCGGTCTCAGCTTCCCTCTTGTTTTCTCCTATATTTGACATTTATGGATCAGAGGGAAACCCATCTTTCTGATCTACATGAGACAAAGAGAAGAAATAATCCCATTTCATCCCCAATTCTGGACTGGGAAAGTTACAAATGAACTAGAGGGGAAACAAGTTTCTCTTTTCTATCCCTAGGAAGTATCTGTCTTGTACCCAAGACCTACAATTCCAGAAGTGAAGACAGTAGGAAAGACCACATGAAGTCTCCAGCCTCCAAGTGTACAGCATGTCCCATGTCTAGGTTAGGGAAGTAAGCAGCAATTAGGTATCAAGGCAAAAACTATAACTGTCATCATAAAGGTATTAAGGGATAGCTTATTCTGGAGCCATTTTGAGTGACCATGGCCTTGGAACATAGATTTAGGTTATCCCAAATTTCATATTCCAACTGTGGAAGCAGTTTCGTGAAGTTGATATTTTAACACAAGAGAGTCATAAATCAAGACACACTTGAAATACATCGATGGGTACATCAGAGAGGCAGTTACAGAAGGATGGGGGGAAGCTTTTTAATAGGTTTAAGATGCTATCTTATGACATTCTTAGTGTTTGGATTGGTGGGAGCTAGTGGTCTGCTAAATTAATAGTTTTCACAAAAGGTTTTTATCTGTTTGTCATGGGATGTTAGTTCTGATGCTGGGGTAGGTAACGGGTAGCTGTTGGAAGATGGTAGAACTAAATCTAGATTAGGTACGTGGCCACATTCTGATCTCTCCACAGTACTGCTGTTCTAATCAATAGGTCTCTGCAGGCACAGCTTCTTCTCAGTTCTCGTTTGCATAGGTGTCACCCCCTTCCCAGTCTAAACAGTATGGCTACATAGACCCCAGGCAGGATGATCACTGATGAGTGAAACTGCCTTAAACAGAAGCCATAAACACAATGAATCTGAACAGAGAGTTGTTGCAAACAATGAAAAATAAAGACCAGGACAGGGAGATTCTGGGTCTCACTCTCTTGCTGTTCTGAAATATCTATAACCCTGTTATTTAAAAGACGAAAGTTGTGGGGAGCTAGCTAAGAGGAGTGGTGGCCCAGATGAAGCTGACCCAGCAATAGTACTACCTTTTCCGTAGCAGTGTAAGGATTTGCCAGGTGGCCAACGTAGGTTACTTGGGCACCAAATGAAGCACAATTAATAAAAGCTCAGGGTCAGAAACTGGGGTTTGAGCAAAAGAGTCAGCCACTGGCTCTCACCTCAACCTCAGTCTGAAATGGCGATCCTGCCTGCCAGAATCTCAGAATGAGACCATGAGACTATGTCTGAGAACTGTCTCCGTCCTGTTATATTTCTCTCTAGGGCTAGGATTAAAGGCATGCACCACCCGATTTCTATGGCAACTAGTGTGGCTACTGTGGATAAAGGTGCATGTCATTGTGGTTACTGGGATTAAAGGTGCGTGTTACCTTAACCTGGTCTGCAAGGCTGACCAGCCGGACTGTTTTAGTCTCAGATCTTCAGGCGGCCTTTCTTTATTAAAATACACTTGAAATACACCACAACAGTGTATTGCCAATAATGAACTGGGGTCTCTATGCTCAGTCACTGTTTCACACACCTCTCAAATACATTAATTCAACACCAGCTATGACCAGACACGAATACTGTGCTTTACGTACTGATTTGATTAGCTATAACATATAGCTAATCAAATAAGAACAATAACATACCCAATATTCAAATGAACCTCATCCAACTAGCTAACCCTGCCCTCTCTGGCCCAATTAGACTTAAACTGAACTTCCTAAGAAAGAAGGAAGTGCACATGTATGGACAGTGAGTGGGGAGCTAATTATGAAGCCACCTCGGGGGCATGCTGGCTTTCATTTCTCCATTTATTGTCCATGTCAAAAATAATGAAAATTTACTTCCTTCCTTTGCTGTGTCCCATGTGGCAGCTATGTTTAACCTGTCCCCTGACAGATAACATATACCTGTTCATAAATTAACAGTGAGTAAAAGGCACATGGAAAGCAGGTAGAGAATTTTGAAGAAATTTTAAAGATTTTTAAAATTAAAAATGCTAAAAGATTAAAAGTCCAGCTTTCTACTAGTCAATATGATTAAATAATTAAAAAAAGAATAGAACACAGGTTGAGAATTGAAGATATAACTCTTCCATTATTTGACTCCCAAAACTAAATTAACACACACATACACAAACACACAAACACAAGCTAAACATCTCTAGTTCAAAAATTCTAACTCCAAATTATTTTGAGCATAGACATGGCACCACAAGTGGAAAGTTACACCGCGAAACCTTGTTTCACACACCAAATTATTCAAAACATACAGTAGATTTCCTGTCCTACACCCAACGTATCGCATTATGGATATATAGATATTTCAAGATCTAAAAAATGCAAAACCTGAAGCACTTCTAATTCTAATAGTTTCAGACTAGGACCATTCAATTTGTATTTCATTTCATCGATAAAATAATTTAAATTCTAATGCACAACACTGAGAGTGTGTCAGAAACTAGTATTTTTGCATACCCTCCAGAAGTAAGGGACATAATTAACAATGCTCCTAGTTTTGATAGGGTACTTCTGTAGTCGATTCAATAGCAAACACTTTCTGTACATTATCTTGATCCTTAAAACAACTCTAAGGATGATATCAAATTACCTTGAATTAGTTTGTCCCAGATTGTCTTAGTGTTTCCATTACTGTGAAGAGACACCATGACCACATCAACTCTTATAAATGAAAACACTTTATTGAGGTGGCAGCTTACAGGTTAGGAGTTTAGTCCTTTATCATCATTGTAGGAGCAAAGCAGAGTGCAGGCTGACTTGGTGCTAGAGAAGGAGCTGCCATATGTTGATATGTATACAACAGGAAATAGACTGTCTCACTGGGTGTGGCTTGAGCATAAATGAGACCACAAAGCTCACCTTCATAGTGGCACACTTCCTCTAGCAAGACCACACCTACTCCAGGAAGGCTGCAACTCCTTATAGTGCCTCTCCCTTTGGGGGTCATTTTCTTTCAAAGCACCAAGACTTGAACCTAGCTTTTTTCTGAACTCCAAAGTCCAGTACCTTAGCCATTGTGACATGCGACTTCACATGGCCACTAAAAACTTCCTATTTTATAGGAAAACTTCAAGTCCTGGCCGATTTTATGGCAACTTGACACAAGCTGAGTCATTTAGGAGGAGAGACTTTCAATTGAGAAAAATCCCTTTACAAGATATGCATGTAAGTCTGAACGACATTTTCTTAATTAATAATTATGTAGAAGGGCCCAAACCACTGAAGGTGATGTCACACCTGGATTGCTATGGATGGAGAGGGGAGGGCCTTGAACTTCCCACAGGGCAGGGTACCCTGCCTTCTCTTAGGACTGGAGGCGGGGGGAGAGGAGGAGTAAGGGGAGTGGGAAGGAAATGGGAGGAGGTGGAAATTTTGAATGGCATTATTTATAAAGCAATAAAAAAAGAAATAATTACAGAAAAAAAAGTAAGTCTCTGTGTCATGATTTGAGAGCTGGTTGGTAACCCAAAAGAAAAAGCCTGGTCCACTGGGGAGATTGCTCACACTCAGATCTGCAGCATCCATGTAAAAGCTCAGTATGGTGACCATGTGCCTATAACCCCAGTGAAGATCGGCAGATATCTTGGGTTCCCTGGGCAGCCAGTCTAAATGAAACAGTGAATTTTGGGTTCAGTGAGAGACATGCATTAATGAATACGGTGAGAAGGCTCAGAGAGATGGCTCAGTAGGTAAAGGCACTGTTCATAACTTGACAATCTAAGCTTAGTACCTGGATCCCACCGGGTGGAAGGACAGAACGAACTTCTGAAGGCACAGTCACACACACTGCACACACACACGCACACACACAAATGCATACACACAGTAATGAAATTTTTGATTAAAAAAACTAAGATGTTGAAGTAATTAAGAAAGATATCTTGGTATCAACCTCTACCCTGTACACATGCCCACATGAGTGAGTGCATCTTTAAACATCATACATACACACAAAGCACATACTAATAGAAACATGAAACTCCCTTGGTTTACATAATAAAAAGTGTTCTCTGTAGCCTTTATTTTTATACTAACAAAACTTTGCCAAACGCAGAATGCACAAATATTAAGTGTACAATTATTAAATCTGAACAAACATGTAACTGGCATAATCGTGTTATGCCACACATATGAAACACTCCCACTTTCCCACAAAGTTTCCTTATGATGCTCTGTCCCAAGCCGTGTACTTTTGAGCCCTCCATGGATCAACTTCCTTCTCATAAACACACATGAACTATCCAGGAGCCCCAGACCCCAGTCCAGAACACAGCACTGTAGAGCACACGGTCACCCTTCACATTTCCTGTCTTCATGTTCGTCAGGCCCAAGAGAAGACTCCGCGTGGATCTTTTAAGATGCATAGAAGGACGAGGCAGCTGTTGGAACTCTATGATGGTTTACAGGCTGCACCATGACAGACATCGGGAGCTCGTCCAGATTCAGGGAGCAGGGAGGAATTGATGACAGGAAGCACTGTGGCAAAGAAAAGACAAATTAGTCAGCTTGTCAAATGCTTCTCACATGGCACAAATCTTATATGTTCTTACATAATTAAATACCATGTCCAGTAATGCCAGACATCAACCATCCTCCTTTTTTTCTTCTGATTCATAATGCAAATACACTCAAACTTTGACCTCATTTAAACACAACTGCATTCTACTTAAGTTATGGCTACTTTAGATTACTGCTATCACCAGAGATCAAATCCTTTGCAATTTCAATTAAAACTATATAGTGATTTTCTGCTGACATGACGGCAAGAAAAAGTATTTCTTGGAATAACTAATAACTTTTAAGGTACATGTATATCTACTATCTATTCAAGTATAACTGATCCAGCAACAGAACTCAGATATGGCTGTCCAATTAAGTTATTGTCAATATTTTATGATTTCTAGTTCTATAAAAATGATAACTTTATTTTTACTAATATTACATGTATTTATTTGGGGTGTGGTATACATGCCATGCACAGGTGCGAAAGTCAGGGGACAGCTTGCAGGAGTCAGTTCTCTCCTTCCACCATGCAGTGGAGGAGAGGGTGCCTGAACTGGCCTTGTCCTGTAGTCAGACTGATGACTATCTTGAATAGAACTTTCATCCAGCGATAGATGGAGATAGAGACAGAGACCCACATCGGAGCACTGAACTGAGCTTCCAAGGTCCAGTTGAAGAGCAGAAGGAAGGGAGAAGTCAGGACCACGAGGGGTTGGTCCACCCACTGAGACAGTGTGCCTGATCTAATGGGAGCTCACCAAAGCCAGCTGGACTGGGACTGAACAAGCATGGGATCAAACTGGACCCTCTGAATGTGGCTGACAATTGGGGCAGACTGAGAAGCCAATGATAATGGCACCGGGATTTGTCTATACTGCATGTACTGGCTTTTTGGGATCCTATTCTATTTGGATGCAAACCTTTCTAATCCTGGATTTGGGGGGTGGGGGGCTTGGACTTCCCATCCACAGGGCAGGGTACCTTGCCCTCTCTCAGGACTGGAGGGGGAGGGTGGAGGGTATGTGGGGAGGGAAGTGGGAGGAGGGGAGAAAGTGGGAATTTTGATTGGTATTATTTATAAAGTAATAAAAAAAAAGAAACAAACTCAAAAAACAAAAACAAAAAACTTCCTGGCCAAGCGTGAAGCAGAACAGGAAGTTTGGGTCTTAGCAGCCACAAAACAGCCCACCATGAAGGCATACCTTAGAACTTGAACTTGGGTGCATACAGATTCCACAGAACTTCCTTAGAACTTGGGTGCATACAGATTCCACAGAACTCGCTGGCTTTTCTACCTTGTTGTATCTGCCCATGAGGGGAACAAATTACTCCACTATGTGCTTCCTCTAAATGGCGTGTCTCCGGCACATTGTTCCTCACAAAGCTAATAACACACTGTGCAAAGTTTGCTTAGCAACAGAAACTGGAACTGGCATTCAGACCATTCCTATAGTCATCTAGAACTCTAATAGTGGGGGCAGAGAACCATTGCCTGGGTAATTCCAAATGAAAACTGCCGAAGACTTAGAGAATGTTAAGAAAATCTGTGAACCATCCAACCTCTCCAAAAAGGCTTTTCTGTTTCAGCAGAAGCGTCAGGGTGCTCTACCTGCATCTTTATAAATTCTTCCCCACAGCTTCTCAAATCGCTAGAACTTTTTAAATTTTCTTTGAAAAATTTACTTTGAGAGAGAGAGAGAGAGAAAGAGAGAGAGAGAGAGAGAGAGAGAGAGAGAGAGAGAGAGAGAGAGAGAGAGAGAGAGGAAGCGAGCACATGAGTGCAGGTGTCCAAAAAAGCCTGGCACATCTGTTCCTGGCAGTCTGCTGTAAGCCACCAGATGTGGGTACTGGAACCGAGCTCCCATCCCAGATCAGTATGTCCCCTTAACCCTGAGTCATTTCTTCAGCACAAAGTCACTTGAACTTTAAAATGAAGACCATATGATGACTTCATTTAAATTTCTTTCATGTATGTATATGTTTAAGGAATCTTCTACAGTAGTAGGTTTCTATGTGGCTTTTCAAAAGGCCTTTAGTGTTAGTTATTCCTCCCCATATTTCCTCCTATACCCTGTTATCCCTTTGCCCTCAATATTTAATCCTTCTAGTTTCCCCTTTGTTACTTCATAACACTACATTCTATTTCCCCTTCCTTGGGAAGTCCTCTTCTGTCCCCTTATCCCTTACTAGTACCTGTCCTAGCAAGTTTTATGTAAACTTGACTCGAGCTAAAGTCATCTAAGATGAGGAAACCTCAACTGAAAAACAAATGTTTCTTTAAGATTGGGCTGTAGGCAGACAAGCTTCACCCCTGCACTGGTGGTCCTGAGTTCTATCAGAAAGCAGGCTGAGCAGATTATGAGGAGCAAGCCAATAAGCAGCGCCCCTCCACTGCTTCTGCATCAGCTTCTAGGTTCCTGCCTGGTTTGAGGTTCTGCCTTGGCTTCCCTCAGTGTATATGATTCAGAATATTTAAGCCAAACAAACACTTTCCTCTCCAAGTCGTTTTTGGTCATGGTTTTTAATCAGAGCAATGGCAATTAAGTGAGTACCTATCCTCTATGGTTCTTCAGATTACAGCACATATATTAGAAGCTTAAAAGTTAGCATCCACATATAAGAGAAAACATATAAGAGCTGTTTCTCGGAGTCTGGGTTAGCTTACCCAGATTGCTTTTTTTCCAGCTTCATCCAAAATTGCCTGCAATTTTCGTATTTCTTAACAGTTGAAAAATATTCCATTGTACAAATACGTGACACTTTCATCAGTTGACGAACATCTAGGATGGTTCCATTCTATTTTCTGGTTATTATGAATAGAGTAGCAATGAATATGGATAAGAAAGAATCTCTGCAGAAAGATGTAGTCCTTTGCACATATGCCCAACTTAGGCCACTAAGTAAAATCTCCAGTGCTAGGAATGAGTTACATATTGTTAAATAATTTGCCAAAGGGGCCCCATGGAGCACCTCTTTCAAACATTACAGGCTATTGCCAAGGTTGGTTGCTCTCTACAACCTGATGTCAGGCCCTTTTGGTGAAGACAACATTGACTTATGTCATTGAACACAAAGTAATTCTGGCGCCCAACTAGAAGCTTACCCATACTGATCAGCATTTTGTGTTCCTGGAAGATATCCTACACTCCACAGCATGAGAACAATAATAATGAATATCACCTAGCTATAAATCTTGAAACCTAAAACAATGATCTGTCTGTAAAACATACTGGTGTAATTGTGGCACAAATGTTAAAGGTCTAATTAGCCATTTTTTGTTGGTACTTTAGGCCCATTCCATGAGATAGAACCCATGCCCAACACTGCTAAAGTGGCTAAGAACCTAGTTTAGATAGGTCATGGGCCTAAGGAAAAATCTACTACTATTTTTCTGTTAAAAACGCATGGCTACAAAATTATAGCTAATGACATACTGCTATACCCATAGATCAGTGTTTTGCTCAGTCCTCATCAGAGAAGCTTCTTCTTGCAAAAGACAGGAATTAACAGAGACACACAGTGGACAATGTGGAGAGAGTGAGAAACTTTGGAGTACTCAGTTTTAAAGGGGATCTCTATCAAACCCCTTCCTGCAGTGATATGTGGTTTATACAAATAAAGCTTACCTGAAGATCAGAGGGCAGAGCTAGCTACTAGCTAACCATAGAGGTGTGGAGGTCTGTACAGACAAGAAGTGATATAACTGGGCAGAGAGAGGAAGTGATAAGGTGGGAGGAACCAGGGACTCAGCCTCTTTTCAGCTAGGAAGTTGAGTAGGGAAGGTGGCTGTGGTTTTACTGCATCTCTCTGATCTCTCAGCATTTTCCCCTACATCTGACACCAGGCTTTTATTATTAAGACCTATTAGAACTTGGTATGCATTTCCTCAAGGCTCAGAGATCTATGTGGAAAAGGAGATGGAAATATTGTAAGAGCCAGAGGTGGTGAATGACTCTAAGTATCTCCCAGTCACAACAGAACTAATGGGTTCAAGCCCGATGAAACCTCAACATTGAATGGGGGAAATGAGCACAGGATCCCACGCTGAGCAAAGAAACTATTTACAAATGATGGCTTCTGTGAGAGGGAAAATCATATTTTTTTTTCCAGTGAAGTGTATATCAACCATACTCCAGGATATCCCTAGGCATAGGAGTAGTTGATCAGCACAAAACCAGCTACATGTAAATTTTTTTTGGTGGATTTTGTTTCATTTTATTTTGTCTGGGGATTTGGGGGGGTAATTGTTTTGATTTTCAATTTTTGTTGGTTCCTTTTTTTGAGAGAGAATACAAAACGTTGTGTGGGTAGGGATGTAAGGAAGATATGAGAGAAGCTGGAGAGGGGAAAATATGATCAAAACATAGTATGAAAAAATTCTTAAGTAAAAAATAAAATGCAGATTCTAATTCAGTGAAGCAAATAGTCTGCATATTTAAGCCAGGTCCTCTGTGGTTCTGGGTGCATCTGAGCCTGGGAACTCCGAGGGAGTAGACCGGAGCCAGAGACATTTGCAGGACCAGCTCTAAGCCAAGGCTCCTCTGTAGAAGAGGATACAGACCAGGAATTACAGAAACAGGTCAAAGCCAGTAACCTAGGCCAAAGTAGGCCTGAGACAGCAAGCTCCACGAGAGCAGAGCAAAGCCCAGGAATGCTGGGCAATCTCCAGGAACACGGAGTGACCAACGGGGTAAATAGAATGGTGGCACTGACTATACCACTAGGAACAATGATCTGAGCTTTGGATTCACTGGCACCTAGAAGATTAATCAACAGAATCTCAGACAGCCCCAACCACACCTATTAGAGGAAAAGATGAACTGAAAAGGTAAGAACACATGCAACACCACGAAGAGCAACACAATACCATTAAAACCTAAAGACTCTACAACAGCAAGACTTGAACAATCAAATATAGATGATGAAGAAGAAAATGACATAAAAAATAACTTCATAAGAATGTTTGAAACTCTTAAAGAGAAAATGAAATAATTCCCTTAAATAAATGGAGGAAAAGACAAACAAAAAATGAAAGACATCGGCAAATCAAAGAAAAACAAGAGAAAGCAATTAAACATATGAAAGAAACTATTCAAGACGTGGAAACTGAAATAGAGACAACAAAGAAAACACAAACTCAGGGAATTATAGGAACAGAAATTATGAGAAAACAATCAGGAACCACAAACGCAAGCATGAACAGCAGAATACAAGAGATGGAAGAGAGAATCTCAACTGCTGAAGATACAATAGAGGAAATAGACTCATCAGTCAAAGAAAACATTAAATCTAACAAAAGCTTAAGCCAAAATATCCAGGAAATATGAACACAATGAAAAGGTTAAACCTAAGAATAATAGGTATAAAAAAAGAAGGTCAACTCAAAAGCACAGAAAATATATTTAACAAAATCATAGAAGAAAACTTTCCCAACCTAAAGAAAGATATGCCTATGAAGATACAAGAAGCTTACAGAACACCAGATAGACTGGATGCCAAACAAAAGTTCCCTTGCCAAATAATAATAAAAAAAAAACTAAACATACAGAGTAAAGAAAAAATATTCAGAGCTGCAAAGGAAAAAGGCCAAGTAACATATAAAGGTAGACCTACACCAAATAGACTGGATCCCAAACAAAAGTTCCCCTTGCCACATAATAATCAAAAAACTAAGCATACAGTAAAGAAAAAATAATAAGAGCTGCAAAGGAAAAAGGTCAAGTAACATATAAAGGTAGACTTATCATAATTACACCTAACTTCTCATTGGAGACAATGAAAGCCAGAAGGTCATGGCCAAGCATTATGCAGACATAAAGAGACCACAGATGCTAGCCCAGACTACAATACCCAGAAAAACTTTCAATCACCATAGAAGAACAAAACAAGATATTCCATGACAAAACCAGATTTAACCAATACCTAGTCACAAACCCAGTCCTACACAAAATACTAGAAGGAAAACTCTAACCCACTGAGTTGGCTACACCAACAAAACCACAGACAATTGATGGTCTTATAGCAGCAAGTCTCAAAGAAAGGGAAAATGCACAAATTTATATGACCAACAATGAAAACTAAATTACAGGAGATAGCAACCACTAGTCATTAATATCCCTTAATATAAATGGATTCAACTTACCTATAAAAAGGCACAGGCTAAAAGACTGGATATGAAAATAGAATCCATCCTCCTTCTACATACCACAAACACATCTCAACCTCAAAGACATATATCGTGTCAGAGTAAAGGGTTGGGAAAAAATATACCAATCAAATGGACCTAAGAAACAAGTGGGTGCTTTTGTCTGCAAGCTCCCTGGCCAGCAGGGAGATCTGTCCTTGGACCAGAAGATCCATCGGTGGGGTGAGTGAGTTCCTGACCTGCGGCAGCAGCCCAGGAGATAGAGCACAGACATTCCTCATCCCCCTATACTTCCTGGCCTTCCTGCAGGGGCTATTCTCCCCGGCTACTGCCTCTCTCTTCCTACCTCACCCAGCTTGCATCCAGAAAACCCCTCCCTTCTTCCTCCCCTCTTCGGGCCCATAACATTCCCCAGCTCAGCCTGTTTGGGGGGTTCCTTTGTTTCAATAGCCTCCTTGCAGCAAGGTAGGCCTTTTGTCTGCGAGCTCCCTGGCCAGCAAGGAGACCTGATCCAGTAAAAGAAGATCCATATGGGAGCATTCAGAGGAAGAGATGGGCAGGCGCCAATGCAAGAATTCCTCCAACAATCTGAAAAACAACATGAAATCACGAGAACCTGGCAAACTTACAACAGGAGGACTTGAACACCTTAATCAATAAGAATTAGAAAAAATTGACTTTATGAAAGTGATAGAGGCCCTTAAACAGGAGGTGAAAAACTCCCTTAAAGAAATGGATGAGAAGTATAACAGAAAGTTTGAAGAACTGAGTAAATCCGTAAATGATATCCTAGGAAACAAAGGAAAAACAATCAAACAGATAATGGAAACAGTTCAATACCTGAAAACTGAAATGGAGGCAAGGAAGAAAACACCAACCGAGGGCCGGCTGGATATGGAAAATCTAGGTAAACGAATAGAGACTACAGAAACAAGCATAACCAACAGAATACAAGAGATAGAAGAAAGAATCTCAGATTCTGAAGATACCATAGAGAAAATAAACGCACTGATCAAAGAAAACAGCAAATCCAACAAATTCTCATCACAAAACATTCAGGAAATCTGGGACACAATAAAAAGACCAAACCTAAGAATAATAGGGGTAGAAGAAGGAGAAGTACACAGGACACAAGAAGAAGCAGGACGCTAGGAAAGGACTGACAAACCTTGCCAAGACAGGGTAAGATGGTTCTGAAAAATTACCTGCCTCTGGAAATGGTCTGTCAGTTATGCTAGGCCTAAGCCAAAGTTGGTTGCTTTGACATTGCAAATGAGACGTTGGGTGATTGCTCACATAGCCAATTGTCTCTGTCATATACTGTTCAACTCAAGTAATATTATCTCCTTTCTCTGGCCGTCAATTGGGTTGAAGATTAGATAGTTTTCCTCTTATGATTTAGCCAAACCTATTTCCAATGCAACACTTAGACTCTTTGGAATAGAATGCTTATTAAAACATTTATAATGTGTTCCTTGCTTAATATAGTTTATGTTGTTTTTAATTTTATACTTGATATCTGTTCCTATTATATATAGGTTTGTATTGGGTTTGGATCACTCTTGTTTAGGCAAAAAGGGGAGATGATGCAGAAACCCTGTTAACCAATTATCTCTAAGATGTGGGACCAAGTTAGGGTGTGGTTTTCTGGGACTCAGAGAAAAATGGTGCCCAACCCAGGTGAACTCGTTCTGTGTGTAGTTCACTAGTGGCACAGCTGAGCTCGGACTTTTCGTTCCTGCTTTGTGAGTTTTCCCCTAATAAAAAATAAAAATATACTTATTTTATCTTTTAGCTAGCCTGGTTATTTCCCAAATCGAGTTAACTTCTACACATATGGGAAACCACCATAGGAAGAACAGAGTCCCATAATGAAGACACAATAGGAACAACACAGGCCTACAGATAAGGGCTCCATAATAACAGTAGTTCACACTAAATAGAACCTCCATAGGGTACAGCAGAGCCCAAAACATGTGCATCAAAAGAAACATAAGACATCCACACATGAGGACTTCATAGGAACAGTACAGTTCCATAGTGAAACCAACACAGGAGAGGCAGAGTCCAAAAATGAAAGTACCATAGGAACAGTAGAGGCCAAACATGGTCTCCCTAGGAATATCAAAAGGCAATAATGAGGGATCAATATGAAGACCAGAGATCAATAAAGTGGCTTCCATAAAAATAATAGAGTTCCATGTGTCATGCCTTCATGAGGAACAGTGAAGACACAGATGTGAGGCCCCATATGGAACAGTGAGAAGCCCAGGAGCTGGGCCTCTGTAATGGACAATGAGAAGCCTACAAGCTGGTAATCCAAAAAAAAAAAAAATCAATGAGAAGTCCAGGAGCTGATACTATATAATGGACAACGAGAAGCCCACCAGCTGGTCCTCTATAAGAGATAATGAGAAGACCACAAGTTGGTCCTCAATAAAGAACAATGAGAAGCCCAGGAACTGGTCCTCCATAAGAACAATGAGGAGACCAGGAGCTGGTATTCAGTAATAGTCAATGAGAAGCCCAGAATCAGGTCCTATGTAATAGTCAATGAGAGGCCCAGAATCAGGTCCTCTGTAATAGTCAATGAGAGACCCAGAATCAGGTCCTCTGTAATAGTCAATGAGAGGACCAGAATCAGGTCCTATGTAATAGTCAATGAGAGGACCAGAATCAGGTCCTCTGTAATAGTCAATGAGAGGCCCAGAATCAGGTCCTCTGTAATAGTCAATGAGAGGACCAGAATCGGGTTCTCTGTAATAGTCAATGAGAGGCCCAGAATCGGATCCTATATAATAGTCAATGAGAGGCCCTAAATCGGGTCCTCTGTAATGAGAGGCCCAGAATCATGTCCTCTGTAATAGTCAATGAGAGGCCGAGAATCAGGTCCTCTATAATGAGAGGCCCAGAATCAGGTCCTCTGTAATAGTCAATGAGAGGCCCAGAATCGGGTCCTCTGTAATGAGAGGCCCAGAATCAGGTCCTCTGTAATCAGAGGCCCACAATCAGGTCCTCTGTAATAGTCAATGAGAGGCCCAGAATCAGGTCCTCTGTAATAGTCAATGAGAGGCCCAGAATCGGGTCCTCTGTAATGAGAGGCCCAGAATCGGGTCCTCTGTAATAGTCAATGAGAGGCCCAGAATCGGGTCCTCTGTAAAGAGAGGCCCAGAATCAGGTCCTCTGTAATGAGAGGCCCAGAATCGGGTCCTCTGTAATAGTTAATGAGAGGCCCAGAATCAGGTCCTCTGTAATAGTCAATGAGAGGCCCAGAATCGGGTCCTCTGTAATGAGAGGCCCAGAATCAGGTCCTCTGTAATCAGAGGCCCACAATCGGGTCCTCTGTAATCAGAGGCCCAGAATCGGGTCCTCTGTAATAGTCAATGAGAGGCCCAGAATCAGGTCCTCTGTAATAGTCAATGAGAGGCCCAGAATCGGGTCCTCTGTAATGAGAGGCCCAGAATCGGGTCCTCTGTAATAGTCAAAGAGAGGCCCAGAATCGGGTCCTCTGTAAAGAGAGGCCCAGAATCAGGTCCTCTGTAATGAGAGGCCCACAATCGGGTCCTCTGTAATAGTTAATGAGAGGCCCAGAATCAGGTCCTCTGTAATAGTCAATGAGAGGCCCAGAATCGGGTCCTCTGTAATGAGAGGCCCAGAATCAGGTCCTCTGTAATCAGAGGCCCACAATCGGGTCCTCTGTAATAGTCAATGAGAGGCCCAGAATCAGGTCCTCTGTAATAGTCAATGAGAGGCCCAGAATCGGGTCCTCTGTAATGAGAGACCCAGAATCAGGTCCTCTGTAATCAGAGGCCCACAATCGGGTCCTCTGTAATAGTCAATGAGAGGCCCAGAATCAGGTCCTCTGTAATAGTCAATGAGAGGCCCAGAATCGGGTCCTCTGTAATGAGAGGCCCAGAATCAGGTCCTCTGTAGTCAGAGGCCCACAATCGGGTCCTCTGTAATAGTCAATGAGAGGCCCAGAATCAGGTCCTCTGTAATAGTCAATGAGAGGCCCAGAATCGGGTCCTCTGTAATGAGAGGCCCAGAATCAGGTCCTCTGTAATCAGAGGCCCACAATCGGGTCCTCTGTAATAGTCAATGAGAGGCCCAGAATCAGGTCCTCTGTAATAGTCAATGAGAGGCCCAGAATCAGGTCCTCTGTAATAGTCAATGAGAGGCCCAGAATCGGGTCCTCTGTAATAGTCAATGAGAGGCCCAGAATCGGGTCCTCTATAATCGTCAATGAGAGGCCCAGAATCAGGTCCTCTGTAATAGTCAATGAGAGGCCCAGAATCAGGTCCTCTGTAATAGCCAATGAGAGGCCCAGAATCGGGTCCTCTGTAATGAGAGGCCCAGAATCGGGTCCTCTGTAATGAGAGGCCCAGAATCAGGTCCTCTGTAATGAGAGGCCCAGAATCGGGTCCTCTGTAATAGTCAATGAGAGGCCCAGAATCGTGTACTCTGTAATGAGAGGCTCAGAATCAGGTCCTCTGTAATCAGAGGCCCACAATTGGGGGTCCTCTGTAATAGTCAATGAGAGGCCCAGAATCAGGTCCTCTGTAATAGTCAATGAGAGGCCCAGAATCGGGTCCTCTGTAATAGTCAATGAGAGGCCCAGAATCAGGTCCTCTGTAATAGTCAATGAGAGGCCCAGAATCGGGTCCTCTGTAATAGTCAATGAGAGGCCCAGAATCAGGTCCTCTGTAATAGTCAATGAGAGGCCCAGAATCAGGTCCTCTGTAATAGTCAATGAGAGGCCCAGAATCAGGTCCTCTGTAATAGTCAATGAGAGGCCCAGAATCAGGTCCTCTGTAATAGTCAATGAGAGACCCAGAATCGGGTCCTCTGTAATAGTCAATGAGAGGCCCAGAATCAGGTCCTCTGTAATAGTCAATGAGAGGCCCAGAATCAGGTCCTCTGTAATAGTCAATGAGAGACCCAGAATCGGGTCCTCTGTAATAGTCAATGAGAGACCCAGAATCGGGTCCTCTGTAATAGTCAATGAGAGACCCAGAATCAGGTCCTCTGTAATAGTCAATGAGAGACCCAGAATCGGGTCCTCTGTAATAGTCAATGAGAGGCCCAGAATCGGGTCCTCTGTAATAGTCAATGAGAAGCCCACCAGCTGATCCTCCATAAGGAACAATTAGAAGCCCAGGAGCTACGAATATTTCTTGGAATGTTGTGGCTGTTGTTTAGGAAGATAACAAGCCTCATGTTTTCACTTCCCTAAATATGTTTGTTAGACCCATCTGCACCCCACGTTCTTGACCACTTGTGAGCAGGAGAGGTGCCATTGGCAGGAAGTATGACAGGATGTACTCTTGCCCGTGGCTCGATGCAGAGGGGAGGTATGCAAGCAGGAAGGAAGTCGGGATATATGTTGCTCCTGATTGGACCTGAGGACAATTGCAGTGAATTGTGGGTTTTGACTTCTTAAGGGCCAGCACAACGTGACTTGGGGACATTTTTTGAAAACTTGGGTGTGGACCTGGCCAGAACCCATGCTGCTCACCACTTTTAAAATGTTTGCTTCCAATTTGGCTTTAAATTGGTATAGTCATCTAATCTATGACCAGTGGGAATTAACATTTCCTGGATTCCTCCCAGCGAGATTCAGACCATCTACCCAAATTCTAAATTTGAACTTTTTCTCTGGAACTCTTGGGCTGAGGCATTCCTTCACAGGCATGTGCCTTTTGATGCACCAAGGCTCCGAGCCTGCTTTCGGTTTATGGATGATCCAGGTGAAGTCCCAAGCTGAGAAAAGCAGTAAGTATCTAAGAAGTCCTCCAGGTGAGTCATAGTCTAGTTTTGTTTTGTGGGATCCCCATTTGGGAAGTGGAGAGGTTTCCAAATGGACCCCAATATTCTCCAATCCAAGGCAAAAAGTGAGATGTTGGCCATGTACCTGGTTCTGGCTCTGGCTGGAAAGTTTTGTCTGTGTCTCAGGGAAAGTTTTGTCTTGGAAGGTTTTATCTGCCTGTTTCTCGTGAAAGTTTTATCTGTTTTGTTGGGAAGTTTTGTTTCCGCGTTTCCCCATGTGTCTGTAAGTTTTATTGCAAGCATGGAGCTGAGACAGAAATAGGACAGATATTTCTGATGTCTCTGCTGCCACCACTGATATGGCTACTTTTATAGTCAGGACTCAGAATTTATCTCTGGCCACTGGGTTCAAGTCACTGGGCTTTGAGATGTCTTTTGGGTGTGTATGACATTAAAGTGGTTTTTATGCCATTTAATTTTATTGGAAAGCTGGAGCTAGACTTGGCTTATGGCTCTCCCTTCTTTAGACCCAAGCATATTGGAAAGTTTCCTCTATGTCCTGTGTCAGTTGACTCATCTCAGGCCACAGCAGGGAAAAGAAAGCAAAGTGGGGCAGTCCCCCAAAATTAGATTTGGTTCATGTGAATATTCTGTACTTCAAGATTTATAAGTTCTTTTATTGGATAAGGTTAAAAGTCTAAAATCTATGAAGAAAGTTACGTTAAAACTAGTAACAATCGAGTTGAGGCTTCAAACTCTATGCATAGGAATCTTAAAGGAACCATGTGGCATGATTTCCTTTTGGAATATAAGCAACTCATGTATTGCCACCATATTTGGGCAGCCACATGGCTGGCAACCACATGGCGGCAGCCATCTTTGCTAGTGTTGGAGAGGATGGAGCTCATGTGACATCACCATCTTTGGGCAGCCACATGGCTGGCAGCCATTTTTGCTAGGGTTGGGGAAGATGGATGTCATTTCAGTTCATCATCTTGATTAAAGGTGTCCTGGCAGCGTGGGCCTACCAGGGAGATAACAATAGAGCTACAAGATATTTGGATTAGGATGGAATTTGGGGTGATAATTCCCGCCCTGTCCTGTCCTAAAAAATAAGGCTTATGAAAGATAGTATTTAAAAACATGCTTGTTAATAAGGAATTAAAGCTGCACCACCAAGCCTTCATATGCAAGCCTTGCACTGGCAGCCAAACTTTGTAACATAGAGTAACCCAGGTGACAATGGTTTGAAAGACATAAAGGGGTCATGGGGAAGAGCTGAGACTTACAAATGTGTGGCAGGAACATTACTTACAAATGTGTGGCAGGAACACATTTGTAAGCTGAGACTTACAAATGTGTTCCTAAAGAGAGCCCAGTTGCAACAGTGGACCCTAGCAGTTGGAGAAATGTTGGTGCCATGTGATAGTCACCAGATCTTCCATGCCCCAACTCCTAACAGTGACCCTGAGGTCTCCAAAGAAGATGGCAGGGCAGTACGACAACTCTACCTGGATCGTGTTAATGCTACCCACGGAAAAAGACTGTCCCAAGGCTGCACCAGTCACCAGAATCCGGCTCAATCTGTGGACAAGCAGGACATTGAGAGCTCATCACCCTGCTTTGTCTAGACAAAGTAAGATCGGTCCCCACCCTGTTCCTACTCCACAGGAAAGCTTCTCATCTCCTGGCTGTGGTGGCTGAAGACTGATGCTATCCTGGTACCTTTGCCCCCATGTCATGGAGACCACATGAATCTGAGATGACTGTCTGGGTAATGGACTAGTCTCTGTCATTTTAACTGAAGCATGTTTGGATTCACCTCTCTGCTGTCATTTGTCCTCCTCGGGTCTCTGATGGTGTCAACAGCTAGGCTGACTGTATCTTTATCCGTTTAGCAGCAGCACGTAACCATGTTCTTCCTTGGACTCATTTCATATATAAGAATTGAACTTCAGTTTTTCTAGAGCTACTAGGTCCCGTTGCCTGTTTAAGAAAAGCTAGATAGGTTTGCCTTGCCAACAGGCTTCATATTAAGAGATAAACAGGTTTCAGATGTAACTTTCCACTGAAGGAACTCAATGATTTGCGACGACTGCTCTCGGTAATAACTCCTGGTGTCTCTGGTAAATGATTAGATGGAAAGGAAAAGGGTTAAAAGTCCATGCAAGTTTTGAGGGTCTAAGAAAATGTTCTAAGATATATAAAGGTCTGAGGATCTAAGTGTTCTAGGATAAAGGTCTGAGACTGTGAAAGCTCAAGTAAAAAGTTCCAGGGGCCTAAGAAGAGGATTTATGATGTGTAAATGCATGTTGGAGAATGTGAGTTAAGATGTGTGAAAAATGGGAAATGCTTCAGATTCCCCTCTCCCCATGCTATTGTTTCACCAGGATTTCAAACGTTCAGAGGTTTAACATTGATCAATGGCGTTCTCATAAGCTGGTCTGCTTACTGTTTATTCCCAAGCTCAAGATTTTAAATTTTCTTTCGTTGTCTTCTAAGAATAAGCCTAAACGTGCTTCTCATTGGGCTATAGACAACTCTGCCTCATCTATATCTGGTTCTATGGGCAGAGGAAAAAGGTATTCATGCCTTTTTACCCAAATCTATTGCTTTTGTTAGGACTCAATTGTGTGAGTCATATTCCAACTTTTTTGTTGTGGTTTGCTCTGTTTTGTCTTTGTTTTTAATTTATGGAAGGCTGGCTTGAAACAAGTCAAGCTAAGGATAGGTATTGATAAGTAACAAAAAGTCTCTGTGTATTTATTCGGGAGCTGTGTGACAGGGCCCCAAAGAGAGAAGAGTATAGGAGTATAAAGCACACACATTTCACTATCACAACCTTAATATTGGCATTTTTTTTGTCCTCCAGGAGGAGCTTACTTTGCAGGACAGCCATGACAAGCTCAACATAGGCCCGATTTTCGGCAGTTTGCCCTATGGCAACATCTACCTGATTCCAAGAAAGACCACAAACCAAGATCAACCAGGCACTACCCAGAAACAGACCATCCAAAGGAAATTCCTAATATTCCGACCATTGTAGATAGGATCACCTGCTAGCACACACCCATCGCTTTTCACCAGGACACACCTAGGCAAATGTCAGCTAATCAGAGACATTGAACCTTAGAAATTCCGCACCCCAACCTCTGCTATTATACAAACCCCACCCCCAACTGAGCTCAGGACTCTCTGATTGTGACAATCCATTTGACACATGGAGAGTTCGAGTTCGAACTTGAATAAAAATAAAGGCTCTGTGCTTTTACATACAGGACTAGGTCTCTTTGTTGATTCTGGGGGAACTCCGTACATCTGGGCATAACAATATAAGCTGGGGAGTGTTGTGAACCTGACCATCTATTTGCAAAATAGGCACGACTGAAATATACTTTTGATAATTGCTATGAAGTTTGATTAAAGTCCTATGTGACCAATATCTGAGCTAGTTAGATTACATTAAATGTATTCATTACAGTACTATATAGTTATCATGTTTCAATATTCTCCAAACTCCCATTTCTTCACCAAACTCTTAAGGAAACTCATGTGTTTTGAGAAGTCAAAGGTATTTCATCATGATAGTTATAGCTTTGGCAATTCATGAGCATATCCCTTTCCTCCCAATGCTCTGCACACTAAAGATCTCTACACACCTTGGCCTAGCTGGGCGGCTTGTCTGCCAGGAAACAAACTCAACAGTCATGACCTCCTCTAGGCATAAAATCCTAACAGAACACAAAGGCCCAAGGGGTTCAACCTTTCACTTAGAAAGCAGCTTGTTACAGACACGTGGTTCATTTCGCCAGCATCCGGTCTCAAAGCCAAAGAGTTCTCCCCAGTGCAGACACACCCTCCTACCCACAACCAGGGACAGGAGGAGGCGCACAGCCCTGACTGGGAAAGCTACAAGCTCCTGCAGCTCCAGTGTGAGCTTGCACAGGTTACTGAGGTCTCTCCTTGTCCCCCTGGACAGGTCGGAGAGCACTCCTGGCGCCAGCAAGGCGGCTTGGGTGCAGCACCAAACTGCAAGTTGGGGAAGACAATCCTGAGCAGGTAAAACAACTCTCGTTAGGACTGCACGTTGCTGCTGATCATCTTGCCCTCAGCGCCCTGGACTGGTGGTGGAGAATATTGCTCTCACGAACCCGCCTCACCTCATCGAGACCAGGTTCAGCTGCCAGCACCGCCACCGCCAGCATCCCGCGCAGGTCCACCGTGTCCCAGTCGGCTGCCAACTCCACCCGAGTCCGCCAGTCCGCTTGCCGCCCAGACCTCAGAGGCTGAAGCTGCCGGCCAAGGAATCCAAGTAGAGGTGGTAGAGCATCCCGAGTCCCAGCAGGAGAACATAGCCACGTAGGTGGAGACAGGTCGATGCCCATGGGGGCCATGAAGCGCGACAGGAGCTAGGACCGACTCAGACCCGCCACTAAGTCCCCTACAAGGACACCCGCTTCCGGGATCCTGCTCGGGCAATCGCCACTGCTCAGGGAAAACAGTGAGGCTGCCTGGCCACCTTGCAGCAACACAGCTCGCCTAGCAGTCGCCTGCAGCAACACAGCTCGCCTAGCAGTCGCCTGCAGCTTGCCCTTCCGCATAGACCAATGCCAGGAGGTGAAGGGGGAACGAGAGTATCCGGTTACGGATTATGGGGGGAGGGAGGGAGAAAAGCTCCAGCAGTTTTTTTGTTTTTTGGTTTTTTGGTTTTTCGAGACAGGGTTTGCTCCAGCAGTTTTATAGACACCTGTTGCCTGTTTTTTACAGTGTGGATTTCAGATCGGTAATGCTAATATATCTAAAACCTTTATGGCCTTTTGTAAACAAAAAAAAAAAGAATTGTGTAAACTTTATAAAATCTAGGGAGTCATAAGACTTGGACCCACTTCTCACAGGTCAAAAAAACTGCAGGTAAGAACAGCCTAAGTTTTCCCCACCTGCCTATTCCTGAGGATGGGATCTCTCTCTCTCTCTCTCTCTCTCTCTCTCTCTCTCTCTCTCTCTCTCTCTCTCTCTCTCTCCCCTACTCCCTCCCTCCCTCCCTCATCTTGGTACTCCTCCCATCCCCAGACTACTAGGGCTATGAACCTGAAAGTTCCAAATGTAAGGCAGTGGTGGTTTGAAAATAAATGGCCCTCAAACGGAGTGGCACTATAATAGGAAGTGTGCCCTTATAGTGGCCTTGTGGGAGAAAGTGTGTCACTGTGGAGGTGGGCTTTAAGGTCTCATATATGCTCAAGCCAGGCCCAGTGTCTCAATTCACTTCCTCTTGCCCATGGGATGAAGATGTAGCTCCTCCTCCACTCTCAACTCCTTCTCCAGCACCATGTAGGCATGGTGTCACCATGTCACACCATGATAATGAACTAAACCTCTGAAAATATAAGCCACCTCAATTAAAATGTTTTTCCTTCATAAGAGTTCCCATGAGCATGGCGCCTCTCTTCACAGCAATAGAAATCCCAGCTAAAACAAAGAGGACTACAACCTGCTCCAAACAGCTGTGAGCCCTGCATATGCTAAAAGCTGGCGTGGATCAGTCCAGCCAAAGGGATTGCTCCCTGGTTTTTGAGCTGGGTCAATGGATCAGATGATTCTGATGAATGCCCCATTGCCTGAATTCCCTCCTTGCCTTTGAATAACATTCCAGCCCTCCTGGACCCTGACAACAATGTCTTAGTTTCAGGAGGAAGTAGTTAGAGAAGAGAGTATGTCATCCCTTGTTCCCCAATAGGCTGGAATATTAAATCAAAATGATACTCCCTGGCATAGGTGATAAAATAGCTACCTATACTGCCTATTGCTATGTCAGAAAAAGGCACCTGTTAAAACAAAATAGACCCAGATCTATCAACAAGTAAATTCATTAGCTGAAATACTTCTACAATATTATAGGGTACTCAACCTGCTCTATGTAGCACAGAGGATATCGTATGACTTTAAGAGAAAAATTGTTTCTATATAAACCACTCAAGAATAATTAAAGATAATCTGGCTGTATTCTACAAAAGCATTGCAAAAAAAAAAAAAGGAGACCTGAAATGAAATAAATAATCGGTCCCATTCTCATTTCCCAACCCCTTCTATATAGTAACTCTGAATAAGAGCCGTCACAGGACATTTGGACCTTCTACTTCTGCTCATTGCTGTTGGCTCTTGCATCATTGATGCCATAACTAAATGATAATTCCTGACTGAGTAACATTAAACTGGTGAATATTAGATTCATATATATATATATATATATATATATATATATATATATATATATATATACTCAATTGGAGAGAGTCAGAGTTAAATTCTAATTAAATTACTATGCATAAGACATCTATGAAACCAAAATGCCCCTGGCCTGCAATCCCCTTGCCCAAGGACAGAAGGACAGATGCTCTTGAAATACCAGAGGCTATTATTTATGAGAGATAGCATCCAAATGTATCCACCCTTTTAAACACAGTTATTTGACCCATCCATACTTGATGTACTTAATCTCATGTAAGCAAAAGGTATGGGGTCAGGAAATACGTCAGGATGTTTCTCTAATTGTATATAGGCGGGAAGTACACAGGCAAAAAGTAGGGTGGGAGGCATCGTTCCATCTGATTGAACCTGATAAGAAATGTGGTGAACTGGGTGTTTTGTCTTTTTAAACCACTGTAAAATGTGGCCTGGGGGGGCGTTACCTGGGAACCTGGGTACGGACATGGACAGAGCGCATCCTCCTGAGCACTGTAAAATTAAAGCTTGCTTCAAATTTCCCTTGAAACTGTGATAGTGATATTATTTTCCACCAATAGAGTTAACCAAACAAGGCCCTATATCTGAAGAGGAGAGGTCATCCAAGGGAACAGCACAGGTCTTTCAGTGAGGTCCTCCATAGAAGCAGGAAGGGCCCAGAAGTGTGGTCTTCCTTGAGAACAGAAGCCCCTATATGAGGCCTCCTTAGGATCAGCAGAGTCCTGCCGGAGAACAATCTTTTTGTACACTGTGAATATTGGTTATTCTCATCGGTTTAATCAAGAGCTGACTGGCATATTAGCTAGGCAGGTTAAGGTTAGGTGGGAGGACCAGACTAAGATGACTCTTGGACAAAGAAGGGTTGAGAGAAGGAGTCACCAGGAGATACAGAGAGTAGCAAGATAAACATGCTGTACTGAAAAAAGGTACCGCATCATGGCAGAGCATAGATAAGAAATATGGGTTACTTTAAGTTGTAAGACATAGTAACAAACTTAAGCTATGGCTGAGCATTTACAGTTAATAATAGATCTCTGTGTTGTTATTTCGGAGTTGACAGTCCCAACAAAAACCTCTGTCTATGTATGGTCCCCACTGTCAAGCAACATATAGCCGCATAAAACCAAACAAAGCTTATAAAAGAAGTCTAAACACAAAAATGGAGCCAAACACCACTTCCTAGTCTCATGTCCCTCATTCTGGGTTGTGATACAGAGACACAGCTTCCAGTCACTGCCTGTAGGCTTGTACTGCCGGATTGAGCCCAGCCAACACAGCATGCCATGAGCTAAGCCACATGATGGGTTTAAGCTTTGTTCATGTAGACAACAAAAATTACAACACAGTAAAAACAGATCCAGATTGGGGGGGGGGGACCTCTAAACAGGTTACAATGTGTTTAAAAAAAAATGTATAAAGTCATGGGAGAGAAAGGAGAAAGTGTATAGATGCTCATAGAAAAAAATTAGTTTAAAAATAATAAAAGTGAGTCCTTTAAAAAGGAATAAAGTAATACGAAAGGAAAAGGCCATCAAGAGATGTAAAATACACAGGGAGTCTGGATCCTGTGTGTTATTGAGCTGTCTTTAAATTTTTTGAGTGGGCTAAAGTTGCCTCAGCAGTTAAGATCACTAGCTGCACTTACTGGCTTTGTGGGAGCCTAGGCAGTTTGGATGCTCACCTTACTAGACCTGGATGGAGGTGGGTGGTCCTTGGACTTCCCACAGGGCAGAGAACCCTGATTGCTCTTTGGGCTGACGAGGGAGGGGGACTTGATTGTGGGAGGGGGAGGGAAATGGGAGGCGGTGGCGGGGAAGAGACAGAAATCTTTAATAAATAAATAAATTTAAATAAATAAATAAATAAATAAGTAAATAAAAAAGATCACTAGCTGCTGTTCCAGAGGTCCTCAATTCAATTCCCAGAAGCCACATGGTGACTCACAAGCATCTGTAATGAGGTCTGGCGCCCTCTTCTGGCCTGCAGGCATCCATGCAGACTGAATACTGTATACACAATAAATAAATAAATCTTTATAAAAAAATAAAATCAAATTTTTAATTGCTGATAAATCAGTGGTGGCTGCTAGGACACATTGGGTTGATGGAGTTAAAGACTAAATAATTAGACTTAAAGTTTTCTTAGTTATGATTAAAGGTAAATTAAATATAAAACTTAGTAGGTATAGCGGAGGCCCATAAGTTGAGGCCCTCCTTGGGAACAGCAGAAGCCCATAATTGAGACCTTCCTTTAGAACAGTAGAGTTCTATATGTGAGGCCTCCATAGGCACAGCAGAGGCCCATAAACAAGGTTCTTCTTGTGAACAACAGGGGCCCCTAATTGAGGACCTCCATGGGAACAGAAGATGGACATCTGTGAGGCCCCTGTTGCAACAGCAGAGGCCCAGAGGGGAGTCCCTCCTTGGGAGCAGCAGAGGTTCACAAGTGAGATCCTCAATTACAGCAGCAGGTGCCTTGGGAAGAGTAGTGGCCCACCGAGGTCCTCCCTGAGATCAGCAGAGGCTCAGCACTGAGACCCTCCACAGTAGAAGCAGCCTAAGAAACAAGCAAGTGCTTCCGTTAAAAGCATTCGCTTGGCTGGCTTCCAAGTCCACGGCAGACATACCGAGAGAAGACCCTCCCTTTCCAAGCCCACTCAGAAGATGTGCTACATTTTCTGCTCACCCAGTCAATCTGTTACAAGGTTGTGTGTCTAACCAGAATCCTCCCAGACTCCACGCTTTCCTTCAGCCATGAAGTTAATCATTTGGATTCTCAATTTCATTATATAAAAGCAATGCAATTCAGTTCCTTTTTAAATAGGGAATACAACTGAACAAAAACTTTTAGATGCCATTCCTTTACCTATGATGAACCCATTATCTACCACACTGGTAGGTGATATTTAAAACGTACATAGCTATACACACACTTGTCCAGGCTTTGAAAGTAAGCCCTCACAAACCTTACAGCCTGGTTCTTTCAGCTCATCATCTATTCTTATTGTGAATCTCTCTCAATAAACGACTACTTACAGCATTATATAACTGGTACTTCTTGAAAATTTCTTTTTAAATTATCAAACAAGAAACATAATTATGAAATAATTCTTTTAATCTGAAATATCTTAGTTAAGCCATGCTTTGCTAGCAATGAGGATAAATGACAAGTCCAAAGTCACCGTTACCTTTTTTGGCCCTAAATTCCAAGCTGATGCAGCTTCCTAAGAAATGGTGATAGGCCCTCATCTCTGCCTCTGTTATCCGCACCGTTGTGTAAGGTGAGTATCTGTCTGGCTCCTCATATGGCCTACACTGCACAGCCATGGAGCTCCAGGACACAGGACCACCTCCTCTCCTCTTCATGCTGCTCTAGGCGCTGCATTCACAATATGCTAAAACCTCCTCCACCTAATCTCTCTGAAGATCACACAAGGTCTTTCCCTTGCTGAGAGCTGAGCCTGAGGATTAGTGAGTGCTACCAGGATTACTGCTTCAGCAGACTACCAGAACTCCCCATTCGGAAACAGAAGGGAAGCTGAGGGAGAAAGACATTAGGAACAAAGGAAAATGCTAGAGCTGCTGATAATAAGAATGCTTCCCTAAAAGCACCACATCATGAAGTATCAGGCCAGGGGTTACGTGCAACCGAAATTATTAAATTAAATTTTAAAACAGGGATAAAAATTTTGAAAAATTATTCTTCGGAGGATTATTTCTGCCAGGTCAGTTTCACTTACCTTTTCCAAGCTCTCCAGGCTGCACAGCATAAGCCCAACTCTTAGCATTGCCACCAGGGAATTTACCATCTAAGGAAACACCAGGCTGACACAGCAAATGATAGATTCAAAAGCTCTAACTGCTCCTGGGGAGCGGCTGCAGTGCAACATCACAATTCCCAAGTGAAGGACGCTCTTTTCTGCTATGATGTGCAAGAGCCCCTCTAGATCCACAAGAAAAAACAATCACTTCATATTGTAGAGCTAAGCTATACAAAGACACAGGCAGGAGCTGCCTTTTCTTAACACATTTTATTCTGTTTTTACGTGATTAACGCTGCTATTTATAAACTGTGTCCTATAATTTAAAAAGAATACACCATGAAACAGCCAATAGTTAAGAAAAAAAGGTTATGGTTTAAAAAGAGAGAGAGAAAAGTATATGAATGTCTAAAGAATCTATGTAAGCATCTGTGGTGGTCTGTAGCCTCTGTCTATGTGAATATCTGTGGTTCTCTCTCTACTCTGTCCATATGAACATCTACAGTGGTCTCTAGGTTCTGCGTATGTGAGTGCCTGCTGTGGTCTCTAGGTTCTGTGTATGTGAGTGCCTGCAGTGGTCTCTAGGTTCTGCGTATGTGAGTGCCTGCTGTGGTCTCTAGGTTCTGTGTATGTGAGTGCCTGCAGTGGTCTCTAGGTTCTGTGTATGTGAGTGCCTGCAGTGGTCTCTAGGTTCTGCGTATGTGAGTGCCTGCTGTGGTCTCTAGGTTCTGTGTATGTGAGTGCCTGCAGTGGTCTCTAGGCACTGTCTATGTGAGTGCCTGCAGTGGTCTCTAGGTTCTGTGTATGTGAGTGCCTGCTGTGGTCTCTAGGTTCTGTGTATGTGAGTGCCTGCAGTGGTCTCTAGGTTCTGTGTATGTGAGTGCCTGCTGTGGTCTCTAGGCACTGTCTATGTGAACATCTACATTGTTCTATGGACTCTGTCTACGTGAGCATCTGTGGTCATCTCTCGGCTCTGTGATTTCCAAAGGAAAGTGTGTATTGCACTTTAAGCTTATTTACAGACTCAGATATGTGTAGTCATTGGGTCATTTTTCTCCAGTAACAATGGTGTTTTATAATTGAACTGGCCTACTTGCCAACCATTTCCTAGGATCGCTTTGTAAATGTTTGCTTTTTCAAGATAAGGTGAAGGGGATTCAGCTCAAGCAGGTAGGAGGAAAACTCAGTAAAACTTTAACCCATCCTGTCTCCTCTGTCTCATACAGATGTGAAGCTGTACCAGTGCAAGGCTGCGGCTAGACTACATCTGGTTCATAGTAAAATAATACATGCTTTGTGATGTTTTTAGTTATTTACAAGTTTTTAATAAAGTTTATAAAATAAGAAAATAAAAATGCTAAATGTTAAATATATATTTTTCTTTCCTTTATGACTATGAGGCCTGTTTATTTTATATAAAGTCTTAACCATAGAGATGTGTTTTATGATAAGGTTGTTATTCAGGCTATTCTTGCTCTATTGCCTGGTATGTTGTCTAGGTTAATGTGCCTAAAAGTGTTTGAATCTTGTTGATTTTTCTCAAAGAACCAACTCTTCACTTCTTTGAGGCTATATTTTGTTTTTGTAGTTGTTGCTTCTATTTAATTGATTTCAGCCCTGAGTTTTATTGTTTCTTTCTGCCTATTCTTTTCGGGTGTTATCTCTTCTTGTTTTTCTAGAGCTTTGAAGTATATCATTAATCAATTAATATGAGATGTCTCTAGTTTTTTATGTAGGCACTTAGTGTTTCCCATAGGCTTTGGCAAGATGTATTTTACCTTCATTAAATTCTAAAAAGGTTTTCATTTCCCTTTTTCTTTGTTTTGGTTTGGTTTGATTTTTGGTTTCTCCAGACAGGGTTTCTCTAAATAACTGCTCTGGCTGTCCTAGAACTCATTTTGTAGACCAGGCTGGCCTTGAACTCACAGAGATCCTCCTGCCTCTGCCTCCCAAGTGCTGGGATTAAAGGCATGCACCACCACCACCCGGCTTTTAATTTCCTTTTAATATCTGTCTTAACACAGTTTTCATTCAGTAGTGAGTTGCTTTGCTTCAGTGAGTTTGTGTATTATCATTCCTATTCTTGATACCCACTTTAAGACATGGTGGGCAGTCGGGATGCAGGGTATTATTTCAAAGACTTGCTTTGTATCCCAATATGTGGTCAGTTTTGGAGATATCTTAGAGTTTCTATTGCTGTGAAGAGACACCATGACCACAGTAAGTTTTGTGAAGAAAAACATTTAAATTTGGGGGTGACTTACAGTTATCATCATGGTGGAACATGGCAGCATGCAGGAAGATAACAATGCTGAAGAAGGAGCTGCGAGTTCTACATCTTGATCTGCGGTCAATGGAAAGCCAAGTGTCACTGGGCACAACTTGAGCATAGAAGACCTCAAAGCCCACCCCCACAGTGACACACTTTCTCCAACAAGGCTATACCTACTGCAGTACCTCCTAACAGTGCCAACTCCCTGTGGAATCCATTTTCTTTCAGACCACCACAGGAGAGTTCAATGGACAGCGTGAGAATGATGTGGGGTTTTATAGTGTTTGGGTGTAATGTTCTGAAGCTGTTTCTCTGTTTAGTTTTTGTCTGAATGCTCTATCTACTGGTAAGAGGGGGGTACTGAAGTCACCCACTACTGCTGTGTAAGAGTCAGCATGTAATTTTAGCTGTAGTACTGTTTCTTTTTGAAATTCAGTGCCCTTGTGTTCATTACAAAAAAAATGTTTAATAATATTTATTTGATACTTTATTTATTTATTTATTATGCATGCAGTATTCTGTCTGTGTGCATGTCTGCAGGCCAGAAGAGGGCACCAGACCTCTTTACAGATGGTTGTGAGCCACCATGTGGTTGCTGGGAATTGAACTCAGGACCTTTGGAAGAACAGGCAATGCTCTTAACCACTGAGCCATCTCTCCAACCCCTCATTACAAAATTTTTTGAATTATCTAGTTGATGAATATTTTTTCTTTATGGATATGCAGTGTCCTTCCCTATTAACCAAATTTAATCCTAAAATTAATAAGAATTATTGTAGTTTGAAGTATGTTTTGTCAGATATTAAAATAACTACACTTTCTTGCTTCTTAGGTCCATTTGTTTGGAATACGCCTTTTCATCATTTCACCCCTGGGTAATGTCTCTCCTTGGTGGTGAGATGTATGTCTTGGACGCAGCAAAAAGCTGAGCCCTGTTTTCTAACCCATGTTTTCTAATCTGGTGCTCTTTGTCTTTTTGTTGGGGAATCGAGACCATTAATATGGATGGTTACTATGGAACACTGTTTACTAATTCTTGTTATTTTGTTATGTTGACTCTCCCTCTCTTGATGAACTATTCTGGAATTACTGATTCTTTTTGTCCTTTGAGGTATAATTAACCCCTTCAGACTGAAACTTTCCTCTTGGTGTCCTCTGTGCAACTGGATTGGTGGACAAAATTTGTTTAAACTGGCTTTTACCATGAACTCTCTTCAGGATTTGAAGATAAAATAGAGTAACTGGACAACGAAAGAACATCTAGGATGCTACCTACTACTACCTCCTCCACCTGCAAGTGGCCTTGGGAGATAATAAACTAGATAAGAAGTAAGATTGTAGATTGTAAGACTATTGTGTTAACTTTCTGTACTTCAAGTTAAGTTTATTCTATATAGATAAAAAGCTGTAAGAGATATAACAAAAATGGATTAAAAAAAGAAGTAAGATTGTAAATGAAAATTTCTGTAAAGAAGCTGTGCGAGTAAACGCTGATGGCTGGATTCAAACTTCAGCAGTGGAGAGATTGGGAGGCTCTAGTTTCAGAGTCTGTTTACAGTTTATATCTTCAGTGATCTTCAGCCTACCAAAGGCCATTCCTTGTCCCTCTTTGTGTTGGGCCTAATATCCTGTAAGTAGCAGAAAAAGCTGTATCTACCATGGCAAACAGATAAAGACCCCTGGTATTTTAAGTGTATTATTAACTTAACAAAACTCCATTCTGCCCAATGGAAGGGATGGCTAAGATTCCTCTGCCTGCTGCGACTGCCCACATAATGTTTCCACCAACGGATTTTTTAAATGCCTTGACGTATAACTTTCGTTGTCCTGTTACTGTAAAAAGTCCACGGAACTGCTTTCACATTGGATTTGGAGAGCCCTGATACATGTTCCCAGCCATAGTCACTAAGTTTGACCACAGAATAAACAATGTCTCTTACTCCCTTTGAGGTGAGAACCATAATTATTTTTTCTCACACTGACTAAGCTCTGTGATGCAGCTTCCATGAGGCAACCGTCCATGACAGTACAGGACCTTGCAGGGATGTGGGTGTTTAGGGGTCAGCCACCCTCCTGTAAGTAATTCCTCATTCATGGTCCATAGGAAAGTCTTTGGTGAAACCATACTTCGGTCTGTTAGAGTAAGTAAGCGTTCTATTGCATCTCCCCAGGGAAAGTTAATGTGTTAATTCCATAGACGTGAGAAGAAAGGCTATTAGAGTTCTTGCTCTCCTCTGAAACCTCATGAGCCAGGTCACCACTATATGCATCATCATCATCATCATCATCATCATTATTATAGCTTTCAAGTCTACTCTGGACATTTCTGGTTCCCAGCAGTATGGTCCAATCAGCTCTGTTCATATCTTTCAAGGGCTTGATAAGCCCAGCATTCCAAACTATTCCACATATTTCCCACAAATCAGTCTCAAATTCAGGTTTAGGGTTATCACCACAATGACCCCACTTTTGGTACCAATTTCTGTGTTATTTTCTTTTCAAACATTTTTTTAAATTCAAAGTTTATAAAGTAAGAATTTTATAGAATACAAAGGTTAATTATTGCCAAAGATAAAAAATATTTAAAAATAATTTAGTGTGGCCATGTGTCCCATTACTTTCTGTTTCCTGGTCCCTTAAGATCTCGTCCTCTGTCTCTCGCCATGCCCTTTCTAGTTTGATCGCACACACCCTTGTGCAAGCATGCATCTGATCTGGGTTCCGCAGATGAGAGAAAACGAGCAGGGTTGTCTTTCTGAATTTGACTTAATTCACTTTCACACGATTTTCGGTTCTCTCCATTTTTCTGCAAATTGCCATGATTTTATTTCTCTTCACGGCTAAGTAAGATTCCAATATACATTTACCACTTTTATCTACTCATCTGTTGATGGACATCTAGACTGCCTCCACATCTTCGCTGATGTAAATAGAGCAGCGATGAACATGGATATGAGAGTACCTCTGTGGTATGTTCACTTAAGCCTTTTGGGTGTATATCGAAGGGAGATATAGTTGGGTCTTAACAGAAGTTCTATTTTGAGACAGGGCCCCACTGTGTGTCCGTGGCTCACACAGATCTGTAGGTGTTGGGATTACTGGGGATAGCCACGCTCAGCTATTTTTTAGTTCTTTTGAGAAACCTCAGTACTGGTCATTTCTACGATGTAACCCTTTTTATTCTGACTGCTCTGGTCCTACTTCTTTGCCTTAGGTGCTTAAAGATTAAAAGCTCTCCACAGACGTGCAGCATCCCTACCCCTAAAAGACCTGGGACAGGCACAGGAATCCACTCTACCCCAACCCATATCCCCGGTGGGAAGCAGAGCTGGGCCACAATCTTTGCCAAATAGTTTTAGCGGTAACGAATCGGTTCAAAAACAAACAAACAAAGCAAAACAAAACAAAAATCTTTGGATTGGCCCTTTTCTTTGTTCTGGTCTGGACGGTGGCCCCAGAAAGACAAGACGTCTTCATAGGAACTGAGAGATTGAAATGAAGACAACGCCTCCACCTCCATGAACAAGGTGGAGTTAAAGGACTTGGTCCCACAGCCAAGTAGCAGATTGCGGCTGGGAGGAAAGCGTTCCTGGAGCCTGCTGCCACTGCCAAGGCAATGGCAGGCGGAAAATCTTGATCAGTGCTCTCTGTAAAGCGGAGTGGTGACGGGGACAGAGGTACGGAGGCCCGGGACTGAGGGTCCCGGAGAAGGAGCAGGACAGGAGGACAGAGTCGGCTTGTCGGGGTTCTGCCTCCCACCCACCTCACTGAGGGCGTACTCCGCCCTCTCTTCTCCACGCTCCACTGGAGCTAAGTTGCTACTATAAAGAAGAGTTGCCTCTTTTGCCCTATTTATTCATCCATTCTCTTTTATTTATGGGCACACAGATTCTTATTTCAATTATCTGAATTGCAGTCCGTCAGTATTTCTTCGTCCTTTAGCTGTTGCTGTTTGACCAGTGAGTTTCTTTAGCCTGGTTCCTGGACCTTTTCTCCATGTCTCCTCGTTTGCTATTTTCTGGTAGAGCGTGTTCCCAGCTCTCATTATTCTTTCTCTGCTTCTCCTCAAAGCCGCTTACTGCTTCAAAAGATTCTCCATTTTAATATACTCCCAGGCATGTCTGACTCCGTATCTAGCCACAGAGAGACAGACAGACAGAATGAAGAGAGGGGGAGAATGCGTACAGTCACTTCCCTTCCAAATCAACATGTTAAGACTCTCTTGAGTCTTTCAGTGTGTCTGACTTCTCTAAGCCCAAGAAAATTGACCTTCTCTAGCGATGATATATTGTTAATTATTTTATACACATAAATCAATCTCAAAAATGTTAACCCATGCCATTGTGAAAAGCCAACTAAACAGAGTTTAATATTGATCTATAAATAATTTGGTTTCTATAATAAAACTATATTGTAAAGGTTGTATTATTTTACACTTATATAAGCTAAAAATTTTCTATAATACCAAATTAACATATGAATATAGAAGAAGACATATAGAATAAAACATAAAATGCTTAATACCCCCAAACAGACAACAGTTACTAAAATGGGATCATACATTCACGGAGACAGAACTGTATCTTGTAAAAAATCATTCTTGATCTATAGTATGGATAATTGGAATGAGATAAAATTAAATTTGGCTTGACATGGTAGTGTCTGTTTCCCAACTGCCAGGAAGAATGAAGCAAGAGGTTATTTTGAGCCTAGCAGTTCAAAGCCATCCTCAGCAACCTATTTGGGAGGAAAATTTTATCTATACATTGTAGTACTTTCAAAGTCCAAATAAGTCAAGAATCTAAAGGTAAGGCAATAAGCCATACAAGAAAAAGGGCTCCAGCAATGGGTCTCAACCTGTGGGTCACAATCTTTGACAAACTTCTATCTACAAAAATATTTATATTATGATTCATAACAATAACAAATTACAGTTGTGAAGTAGAAACAAAAATAATTTTATGATTGGGGATCACCACAAGATGAGGAGTTCTATTAAAGGGTCACAGCATTAAGAAGGCTGAGAAGCACTGCTCTAAAGACTCAAAATCCACAGGCCAAAAAAGAAAAAAGTTAATAAAGTTGACCATCCCAAACTGCATGATAAAAACACCATTAATAATGTTAATAGGCAAACAACAAGCCAGACGTGGTGGTGCACTCATTTAATGCCAGCTCTCAGGAAGCAGAGGCAGATGAATCGTTGTGAGTTTGAGGCCAGCCTGATCTACAGAGGGAGTTCCAGGACAGCCAGGGCTGTTACACAGAGAAACCCTGTCTGGGGAGGTGGAGTCAGACAACCAACAAATTGGTGTGGTGATAAAAACATCTTTCACATTCTAAGAGATGATGAAAATAAGTCTCACATTTTAAAAGACTGGAACTTTTGCTGGACTTCACAGCCAGAGTTAATAATACACCTTGAGATGTATTAACCTAAGACCTCTGTCCTATTGTGTACTCTGTGTGTTTATATAACCTGCCTTCTACAGAACAATGTAACAACCAACCTTCCTTGCCTTGGGTTTTACCATACCCCTGATCCAAGAGTGTTTGTATGTGTGTGATAATGATCATTTTCTGGAATCATTAAGTTGGCTAAAAACAGTCTTATGAAATGAAAATCCACCACAAGTGCTGAACAGGACATATGGATATTGCCTGATGAACCTTTACACCATTTGTTATCTGGGTCAGTTGGAGTCAGGGACTCAGTCCTTTCTAAAACTCTGTTGAAAGATTTCTGTAAAGAATCCCTCATTCCTTCTCCCACATGTAGCATGAATAATAAAAATCCAGAGACAGATATTGGGGTTCAACCTAAAGATCAGAAAAGCAAAGCCCTGGCTCTTACCTCTACCTCAGACCAAAACGGGCAGTCCTGCCTCCAGGAATTTTTAGAATGACACTGAACTGAGACCTGCCTCCTCCCGTTTTATATTTTATATTCTTCTCTAGTGCTGGGATTAAAGGTGTGAACCACTGCCGCTGACTTCTGTGGTAAACTAGTGTGGTTACTGGGATTAAGGGTGTGTGCCACCACTACCTTGTTTATAGCTGACCAGTGTGGCTTCTTTACTCTCTGATCTTCAAGCAAGCTTTATTTATTAAAATACAATAGAAGAGAGAGCAAAACTCTATCTAAGGAACACACACAGGGAGACACATAGACAGGTATAAATTCAAAAGGCAACACTTAGCCAGGCACAGATTTGGACTCGTACAACAGACAGGAATGACAGAAGACACACAGAGAGAAGTGACAGACTCCTATCTGGGCTATTAAATTCCCATCAATAGGAAGTGCTTCTTAATTTATTTTCCTTAAAGCAACACTAATGAATTCTTGGTGGCTCTGAGTTTATCATTAATGAGTTCAAACTAATACAATTAGGAAGGCTGCATAACAGATCTGGTGGTGGCTGGGAATTTGTCTCAGTGGCAAAACATGTGCTTAACTTGTGCAAGGCCTTAAGCTCGATTCTCAGTGTGACCAAAGAGAGCAAGAGAAAGAAAAGGAGAAGGAGGAGCTGAGGAAAATAAAAGAACACTTCCTGAAAGGAAAAAAATAGAGGAGTCATGGTGAAACGGCAGAAGAAGGGAGCCAAGGCATGCCAGCCTGTACGCAAGCTGCCTCTTCCACTCTGTCTCCCTGGAAGTACCCTGGAAATCTGAAGTCGACTTGGTCAGTTCTTGGAGTTGTCTTCGCCAGAGGGCCGGAAGGCTGGTTTATTTTGTGTCCAATCCAGGGAAGTCTGGATTCCGAGATAATTGACGTTTCATAAAGATTAAAATTGGAGGATCTGACTCCCCCTTCCAGCATTTACAGACATTGAACAAGTGTGGTACACGGACATCCATGCAAGGGAAACATTCATACATATAAAAGAAAAATAAATAAAATTACAAAAATTAAAGATAAAGAGTGATATAGGTCTTAATCTATTCAGAATCTTTTTAATTATTGTCTCTACACACCATGGAGTTTTTGTTTCTAATGAAATGAGAACTAGATTTGCAGGCATGGCATATAGGCCTGATTCTCAATAGCTGAGACACAGAAACTTTATTTCTTTCAGGGTACCTGAAGAACAGTGAGCTTGTGTTGACTGCTGTAGAGTTCAGACGCTCTGCGCAGCCAACGCAGTGCTGTGGTGTGGGATTAGCTTCAGGGTGTTTTGCGACATACGGTGCATGTTCACTGGTATAAACTCATCATGACATTGCGGTGGCTTGAAAGAAAATGGCCCCCACAGGCTCACACAAGGGGCGCTATTAAAAGTTGTGGCCTTGTTGGAGTAATGGCGCAGGGCATGGCACAAGGCACAGACTGAGTCCTGAGGTGGAGGACACTACTTGACAAGGTTCTAGTGAAACACGATCAAGAGATTCAGTCTCAGGAGTGTTGGCTTCCGTTTGCACTTTAAGGAGCAGCTGTTTGCATAATGGGGAGTTTTCTGCTTATGCACTCCCCGGGGAGATATATTCATGTTCCTGATAGAAACTGAAGACAGAGCGACTTAACCTGAGAGGAAGGTCACAGAAGAAAGAATCCTCCATATGCCCCAAGGATTGTGGTACCAATGGGGTAGATTCTGAGAAATTTCTTGCTCAGCTCTGGATACAAGATGCAGCAAGTATATCCATTACCCTATACTGGAGCCATACGGAGGAGAAAAAATAATATGAGTTGATGGAAAGAGAATGAGATACCAGAATCTTCCTTTTGGGGAGCATACAAAAAGAATAGGCCTCTGCTATAAAACTGAGAAACACAAAAAGGTTATAATTGGCCAGTTAAATGAGTATTATGAGATAATTTGTAAAGCTTGCATTTTAGAAAACATCAAAGGATTCTGCACATAACTTGGTTAAGGTAAAAATAATTTCATTCTGACTAACATTGTAACCACATGAGCAGCCAGCCAAGACACAGGCTGTAAAAATAGAAGGTCCTGTGTTTTGCATACCCGGAGCAATTTGTAACTTTCTGATTTGACAGAAGTTGGTCTATCAGAAGCTAGTCTCCTAATAAGACTAGTTTTTTTGTTCTTTGCTTTTAACCCTGAACATTTAATGAGGAAGTGAAGAAGAGATCCGGAGCTCTGATGCTCGCCAAATGACTTATATAGTCAATATGCTATGTAAATAAAGAGTCTCTCTGGTTGAAAGAGAAAAGCAGCTGAACCCTCAAGATGTGCATTCCCCCCACCTCCACCCCCCCAGCTGATTCCACATCTCCTCTTTGGGACTTGAACCCCACTGAAGCTGGACTTCAGCAGAGTAGGCGTGACTTTGTTGGAGAAAGTTTGTCACTAGGCTTTGAAGTCTCAAATGTTCAAGCCAGGTCTAATATGGCATTAACTTCCTGCTGCCTGCCAATCCAGATGTAAATCTCTCAGCTCCTCCTCCAGTGCCATATCTGACTGTTTGACACCAAGACTGTAAGCCAGCCTCAAGTAAATGTTTTCCTTTATAAGAGTTGCTATGGCCATGGTGCCTCTTCATACCAATAGAAACTCTAATTGAGAAGAAGTTGGTACCAGGGACTGGGGTATTAAAGGCCTGATCATGCTTTCGTTTGGAAGAATATGGGCTCTGGGACTTTGGATTAGAAACGCAGTTGGACACTTTAAGTGGGGCTTAATGGGTCATCCTAGTAGGAGCATGGAAAACCATGGTGATGGTGATTTGAACTGTGGGGGCCTGACTCAAGACATTTCAGAGAAGAATAATTTTAGTATATGGCCTAAAGGCTGGTCTCATTATATTTTGTTTAATATATATACAAATATATATATATATTGCCTTTTTTTGAAAAGTCAGCCTGAGGCTAAAGTGAAGAGTTTTGGATTAATTGTGTTGGCAGAGAAAAATCTCAAAACAGCATGGTATGGACCCTGGTATGTGGTTATTAGTGTTCACTCTTATGCAGATTTATAATGAAAAGGAGCAAACTAAGCAAGGAAAAATACAAAATGTACACTTCGAGGAGAAAGGGGCACCAAGAGATGGAATGAAGCTAAGTCCTGTATTTAAGGAGACAAGCGAAATAAAGAAAAGCCTGGTGCTAAATAAAGAAAGAGAGTGGTAACCTCAGAGCAAGACCCCATACAACTAAGCTTCCAGCTGTGAAAAGGAATTAAAGAAACATGAAAAGAAGTTAAAGAAAACCTGAAGGCCAGGCATGGTGGTACATACATTTGATCCTATCACTCAGAGGTGAAGGCTAGTGATTCTTTAATTTTGAGGACAGCCTGGTCTACAAAGCAAGTTCTAGGACAGCCAAGCTTAGGCAGTGAAAGAAACCCCTGAAAGCAGAAAGCTGGAGAAGGTGTAATTGAATGAGGAGGCCATGTTCCAGCCACAGAAAGCAACAGAACTTGGCAGCTTAGGACACATGGTTCTGGCTTTAGAGTCAAGGACAGAAGAAAGGGGTTATGGAATCTTCCTCCACACCTAAGGAAAACCATTTAAAGTCAGGCATGTGTCAGGGGTGTCCCTGACTGGATGCCCAGAGAGGCCATTGTGTGAAGCTGTGAAGGTGAACCCTGGATTGCCTTGGAGACCCCAAACTCTTGGGGGTGGCAGAGCTGTACAGTACCTGCTGAGGAAAGCTGTTAACATGGAGTGGAGCCAGCCAAGAGAGAGAAGTGTGCTGCAGTCAACAAAGCTGAAAGGAGTTGGAGGGCTGAAGAGCATTTTGACATCAGATATGAAGATGTAGACTTTGGAGTTTGCAGAGCTGGTTTTTGGTCTTGCTTTGGTGCAGTATTTCCTCACTGTGCTCCCTTTTGGAGTGGTAATGTATATCCCGTGTCACTGTTTGAAGTCTGTGATCTGCTTTTTCATTTTGATTTTATAAAAGATTTATAGAGTTGAAAGATTGCCATGAGCCTCAGAAGAGCCGAGTTTTATAGACTAAGGTTACTTTTAAAGTTGGATTTAAGGCATTTCTGCCTTAATATATGGCTACAAGCTTATGGGGGCCAGGGAGTGGAATGTGGCTTGAAAAAAAAATTGGCCTCCATAGGCTTACAGGGAGTGGTACTATCAGGAAATTTGGCCCTTCTAAAGGAGGTATAACCTTTTTGGAGGAAGTGTGTCACTGGCGGTGGACTTTGAGGTCTCAGATGCTTAAGCCAGGTCAGTGAATCACCAGCCTCTTTCTGCTGCCTGCAGAACCATATGTAGAACATTCAGGTACCTCTGCAGTACTATGTCTGCCTGCCATGATGATAATGGACTAAACTTCTCAGCTGTAAGCCAGCCCCAGCTAAAGGTTTTCCTTTATAAGAGTTGCTTTGGTCATGGTGTCTCTTCACAGCGATAGAAACAGAAACCCTAAGACTCCTATGAATCTGGTAAGTTTTAGACTCTTTCTGAGACTTCTGAACTGTTTAATTCCTGGATCTTAAAGATATTCCCTTTAGGGAACACTCCTCTACTGCTGGTAAGAGTGCAAACTTATACAACCACTTTGGAAATCAGTATGGCAGTTTCTCAGAAAATTGGGTATCCATCTATCTCAAGACCCAGCAATACCACTCTTAGGCATATAACCAAAGGATTTCCGATCATACAAAGACACCTTCTCAACTATGCTCATAGCAACATTATTCATAATAACCATAATCTGGAAACAATCTAGATGTCCCTCAACCAAAGAATGGATAAAGAAAATGTGGTACAGTTACACAATGGAGTACTACTCAGCAGTTAAAAATAAAAAACAATGGTGTCATGAAATTTGCAGGCAAATGGATGGAACTAGAAAAAAATCATCCTGAACAATGTAACCCAGACCCAGAAAGAAAACCATGGTATGCACTCACTCATAATTGAATATTAGATGTAAAGCAAAGAATAACCAAGCTATAATCCACAGTCCCAAAGAACTGGGTATCAGGGACGACCCTAAGAGGGACACACAGGGATTGCCCTAAAAAGGGACAATAAATAAAATCTCTAGGGTAAACTGGGGGTGGGGGGAGGGTGGAGAGTGGAGGGAAAAAGAGGATGAGAATGTGGGGGAACAGAATGGTTGGGGGGGGACAAAAAGAGGGGGTAGCAATGAAAGAGGTATTTTGATAGAGGGAGCCATTATGGGGTTACACAGAAACTTAGGGCTAGGAAAACACTCAGAAATCCATAAAGATGACCCCAGATAAGACTCCTGCCCATAGTGGATAGGGTGCCTGAACTGGCCTTCTCCTGTAAAATCAGTATCTGTATTTGTCTTCCTTTGGTGCTTAAGCACCCTTCAACCTGCAAGTAATGTTGCCTTCAACTTATATAGTAATTACTTCATACACTCTTCAAAATATCAACCAAATTCTTATGCTCTACAGTCCTAGTACCCTACGAAAGATCAGAAATTCCTCAAGATCCGCACTCAGCTCTCAATAAGTTCCAAAAGAAAAGTAAAGTCTCTTGTTAGTGATTTGACTTTGCTGATATGTCAGGGAAGATATGCAGAGACAAAAGGAGAAGCAAAAATTCCTCTACTTTAACAATCAGAACCTGACTACAGACTTCTAGCCTGGCTCATGACTTGTGATGTTTTATGCAAATATTTAAAGCCTAACTCCTGGTACCACAGTGTCTTCTCCAAAATGGTCAATCTCAAGGAAGACAGCTAATGCTGTAAAATTTACTACGTGACAAGACAGGGAGATGCCCAATTACCTATTTAGAATTGGATTCCACACAACTGGCATATGATTTAAAAATCAAATAATATTTAATAATTATTATTTTAAAAAAACTAACCTTGCCCTTCAGGTGGGCAATTAGCCCATTGCATCTCTGTCTCTCCTGCAGAGTATCTTATTAAATCTATTTGCTTCTGCACTGGTCCGGTAAATACTTTTTGCCCTTCTGTTCTTGGCTTATGACCTTCATTTCCTGCACAACAGTTTTCAGAAGGAAATGTGGTCTAGTTCACAGGGCCATTTCCCACTCTTGTGACTGGTACCTACCAAGAGCTGGAAAACAAGGTTCCTGCCTGGAGCGGCTGGGAGAACTCACTGTCAGGTTGGGAAAGAAAAAACCTTTGACTCTGGTTACTGTGATCATGGGTTCCCACATTATCTGCTTTCATTTCTGACCCAGACCAGCTTCTGTATTGATATGTCTATCCAGATTTCTCTTGTTTCTTTGCTCAAGAAGCATAATTCTTGCCAGATTAGCTCTCGTTGCCAGGACTGAAGTCTTGAACATCTGAAAGAGGCCTCTCTCTGAGCCATTAGCCTGTACAATTCAGAGTGTCTCTGGGGTCCCCCAACCTGTTTCCTCTTGGGGTAGTAACCTGTGCCTAACACTGTGATCTTTATTTAGTAATCCATATTTTCTGGCAGCAGAATCATTCACCTATGCAAGATACCTCTGCTCAAACTCCTGCAATTTATTGAAAATAAATTATTTTGATTTAATATATTCTGATCATGGGTTCCCCTCCCTCAGCTCCTCCCAGATCCTTCTCACCTCCCCACCCACTCAGCTTCTTCTTATCTCTCTTTAGGAAACATATAGGCAAAGAAACCAGATTTCTTTCTTTAATAAAAGAAGGAAGGAAGGAGGGAAACGCACAAGAAACACACACAGAGATACACATACAATCGATCAATCAATAAATAAATCTACAAAATCAGAAACCATGATATACGAACAAAAGACCAATAAACAAAAACTTCCCAAATGAAGTGATATGAGGCAAAAGTCTGCAGTAATACTACTGAATTCACTTTGTGTTGGTCATCTACTACTGGGCATGAAGCCTACTCTAAAGTGTTGTTAATAAACTCAAAGAGAATCCATTGAAAACAAATTTTTCTTTCCCAAGTGAATGTTGATTGGAAATAGCTTCTTAGGGACAGGAGCTCATGTCTGCTTTCCTTCTCAGCTCTGGTACCCCATCTGACTTAGGCCTGTGGAGGCCCTGTGCATGCGGCCACAGTCTCTGAGTTCATATCTGCATCAGTCTTGTTGTGTCTGGAAGTCTCTGTTTCCTGTTTTCACAGCTCTCTGGGCTCTGAGGGTGAGGGGTTTGATGAAGACATCCCATTTAATTCCGAAGTCTCTCACTCTCTGTACATTGCCCAGTGTGGATCTCTGTGTTAGTTTCCATCACTGTAAGAGGAAGCACAGATCTGAGGCAGAATGTCTCAGGAGTAATTTTTTGCTACATTCCTAAGCTAGGATCCATACATGGGAGAGAACATGTGTTGTTGTCCTTTAGAAGCCTGAGTAACCTCACTTGGAATAAATTTTTCCTCATTTCTATTTTTTTGCACTCTTCCCCCATAGGCTGGATGGTACTATAGAGAGTCACAAATGTCTTATTCTTCTAGCCTAGCCCCTTTTCAAGCTTCTTTCCCTATTGGTTCAGGATGCAAAGACTCGTCCAATGAATACTCTGGGCTTTTGAGGTTGTCTCCTTTTCTAATTGTGAGCTCAGTCCTGCTGCACACTGTCGGCAACTCCCCAGCTCTCACAATTCTGAGGCAAGTAGTACTCAGCCATCGGCTAAGCAAGATCTGGGCTGAGTGCCTCCTCACTGTCTGGGACTCTGTGAACCTCATACCAGAAACGGACCATAAAGATTTATCTCCTACACTGAGTAATATTCCATGGCTTTATGTATGAAGGAGGATAAGAAAAAAAGTTGCTGTGGCTGACTTGTGTATTGTGCCATTCTTCCTTCCTCAGAATCACCTAGAATAAATGGATGACTTACAACTGATGGCATCTTTGATTCAACCACTCCACCAGTTGGGGGAGAAATCCATCAAACAGGCCACAGTCCTTCTCTCAGTCCATCACTAGAACCCTAGGTGAAGACTTTGTCGACCCTCTGGTGGACATGCTTAAAAGTGCAACTTACATTTTGTATGAAAATCTTGAGGCTGAAAGTGTGGTTTGAAGTCATCTCCAGCCCTTGTTTTTTCACAGAGATGGGCAAGAAAGGAATCCTCAGGCCTGCAAGCCTCTGATCAGATAAGGACTGTTCTAGCACCTGGGTTGGGAGCATTTACAACATTAGGCAATGAACTAAATGTTTCTTGAGTATGATCTCATTTAACCCTCGTTCAAACCATACGGCATACATTCCATTACACAGATTTTCTTTGGTTGTTTTGTTTTCTTGTGTATTGTGAAACAAAGTCTCACATAGCCCATGGTGCCGCCAGCTCACTCTCTGATGGGGGAGAGTCTTCTGACTTGTGTTAATTTCATTGGTTAAATAAAGAGACTGCCTTAGCCCTTTAATAGGACATAAAATTAGGTAGGCTGAGTAAACAGAACAGAATGCTGGGAGAAAGAATCTGAGTCGAGGAGTCGCCATGATTCTCCTACCGGACACAGACAAAGGTTAAGATCTTCCCTGGTAAGACACCTCGTGGTGTTACAGGGATATTAGAAATGGGTTAGATCGATATGTAAGAGCTAGCTAATAAGAGGCTGAAACTAATGGACCAGGCAGTGTTTAAAAGAACACAGTTTCTGTGTAATTATTTTGGGACATAAGCTAGCCATGTGGACGGCCAGGTGCCAGGGACACAGCCCCGCTGCTCCTATTTCAACAACTCTCTGTAACCAAGTACTGTGCGCCTCCATCAAGTGCTAGAGATGCAGATGTGCACCCTCATAATCACACACTGGCTTCTTAAACCGTGGGTTATGACCCCACATGTAACTGATGATTGTGAAAATTTGGCAACAGTAGAGGGTTTCTGGACACAAGCTGACTAAGCATTATCAAGATAAAACACATACTGGATCCGAGCTGTTCTGGCACTACTGATCCCCCTGTAGCCTCGCTGCATTCTTGGGTCTAAACACAAAGTGACTGTCCACTTTGTGACGCTTCTGTCACATACAGACACGCCACACAGCACCAGAGAATGCTGCCTGAGACTGCACACTCTGAATTGCAGCGTTTTCACTTTCCGATCGCTGCAAATGGGGCGGCTAAACTATGGAAAGCAAATACGTTTGTGTTTTCCTCCCATCATCCCCTAGCATGTTAGCTTCAGGTTGTGTCCTGTATTGCAATGCATTAGAATGCTTCGTTTTTAAAATTGCTCTTTGAGTGGTTGACTCAAGTTTAATTTTTTAAAAAAAAAATCCAAACCTCTAGAAGAGACAGGCTCATAATCCCAGCACTTGGGAGGCAAAGACAGACTGGTCTTTGTGAGTTCAAGGCCATTATGGTCTATGTGTTGAGTTCTAGGCCAGCCATGGTTACAGTGAGACCCTATCTCAAATTAAATAAATAACTCTCTAAATGAATTTTGGTTTGGAATTAAAAAAAGAATTACCAATTGTTTCTGAAATGACCCTAAACAAATTTCTGCCACTTTTGTTCTGCATACTTATGTGTAAAAGTATCAAAATTGACAACTACAAAAGAATAAAAATATCGGCAAGCTCTAAAGATATCAAAGATGCTCTGTGCCCAGCTGTACCAAATATTCTGCCAAGGTTTAATTCTTTCTGTAAAAATAAACAAGCACACCCACCTCCTCAGTATGGGAATTTGCTTTCATTTTCAATAGATACTAAACTATGTATCCTAAATAATTGTTTTAAAATAAACTTTGTTTTCCATTGGTAAATGTTTGACCTCTATGCATGTCTTATATGCTTATATGTCCACAGTCATAAAAAGAATTCTCAGGCAAACGGGGTCATGAGTGGAAAAGCTGAAGAAGCCCTCCTGTTACCCTGTTTTCAAGATGTGACCACTGGAGTTGGGAACTGTGTGCCGCAGCAACGGCCTTCTGGGGTAGTACTTCCGCAGCACATGCCTCCATCCGTGGTTCCCACTGAGGATGGAGACCCACCTTCAAGAAGATACATTTTGTAAAATCACATTCCTAAAACAACACTTTTATAAACGAAAATCTACTCTGTATCAGCGCTGCCATGTTGTATCCAAGTTTTTTTTTTAATGAATTGGTGCTTAACACCTGAAGGTACTTATTATTGCTGTCCTTCAGTAACTGGGACTGTTGGATCAGACTACCATAGAGCCATCATAATACAGATACACTCAAGTCCCTTATACAAAATGATGTGGATTTTGCCTATAAGCTATGTGCATCTCGAATATTTTTTATTTGGTCTAAATTACTTATAATACCTGACATGTTGCAAATGCTATGGTTGCTACACTATGTTGTTTAGGGAATAATGATAAAAGAATGTCAGCATGCTTATCAGAGATATGGTTTGTTTTCAAATATTTTTTATCAACAGTTGACTACATGTGCTGCAGTCTGCAGGAATCATGCAGTGAGATTTCAGCTGATAGAGCAGAAGGCTGAACCACCAGAATGAATGGTTCTGATGAATATATATCCTGACTCACAAGGGGCTGGGCCTACCGCCTTTTGTATATCAGCTGTTCCTACGGTAGATCTCTTGTGAAGCCATAAACACTCTTCCTTAGTGCAAAATTCAGCAGAATGTGGATTATTAGACACAATTCCTTCTGTATTGGTATTTTGTACCTCCAGTGGGAAATTTAGCCACATAGCCAAAAACCTTTGTTCCCACAGCCATATCTCCATTCTGTTCCCTGAGATACATTAGAAGCCACCTCCTTGCAACTATCTTCCATTTGGCAGGACATGCAGTCAGGAAAGGAGTCTTTCACATAGATCACATTGGGACCTTCAAAGATAAAGGGACGTCCAAGCTCAGAGTATTGCCTGTTTTGTGTGTGTGTATAAACTGGAAACTTTACATAACAGGGAGAACAGCAGAAGAATAAAAAAACTGATGTAGAAAAGCACATAGTGGAGAATTTATTTTGTCCTCAGATCCTTTTAAGTCCAGCGCGTGCTGTGAGTCCTCTTCTGAACCCTGACGGGACACCGAGGCTGGCACTCAGAGGTTCTCAATATACATTAATGTAGAAGCATGGATTGAAGTGGGCCAACCACAGACTGTATTTCAATGTGCTGGGCCTAGACTTCCTGGTTGACTATTGAAGTATGGGGTTTTGGCTCCTGTTCCCAGGAGGATTCCGAAGGATTGAATGCATGTGGTCCAAGTGCTGCTGTGCCCATTTCTTCTGGCAGTGAACAGCATGTCTCTGTCATCTGAGGAGTTTACCCAAGACAGCCTAGGACAGGTTAACAGGCATTCTGCAAAGCCATCCGCAGCCCAGCTGTGGTTACATAGAACAGGATCAGGAGGAACAACAACATAGGCATTCAAAGTTGTTGTGTTCACAGAACTTTGGGTTTGTCATGGCAATATCTTGCAACCATCTATGAGTCTAGCCAACTTGCATTTACAAACTGAAGGCCTTCCTCTTCTCTCAAGTCTCTCAAGTGACAAGTCAACCTTCCCCTGCTCAGCAGCTAGCATTTGTCACAGCTTAGCATTATATTAAACACTTACTCGGTTATCCCAAACTAGAGAGCAAGGACTTTCTTTGTTCACAGGTGGAACCTGACAGGACTCAGATGTGAGTTCAAAGGGGACACTCAGACAGACTGTTGGGGTAAAAGGTTTCTTAGAAAGGGTTAAGCTGGGTATGGTGGCACACGCCTTTAATCCCAGCACTCCGGAGGCAGAGGCAGGCAGATCTCTGTGAGTTCAAGACCAGTCTGGTCTACAGAATAAGTTCCAGGACAGCAAGGGCTACACAGAGAACCCTGTATCCGGTCAGAAAAAGAAGAGGAGGAGGAGGAAGAAGAATTATTAATGCTATAGACAGACTAAACAACAGCATGGCGGGGGCTCTGAGAAAAGTTCAGGGCCCAGCACCAGAGTCAGACAGCATGGTATAACTCTGCAGAGAAGAAACCATGGCCCATGGGGAGAAGTGAGAGTCCCATGCTTTTCTGAGCATGGGGTGGTTTTGCAGCATAAGCCTTTGGTCAGGCTTTCTGATTCCCAGTCATGGGAGAGAATGGGGAACAGGGCTTTTGGTCACCCTCTTGGCTCCTAGAAGCCTGCTAACTAGGGATCCATATGGTACCTCTGGAGGGTTCCTGGGAGGGAGGGGAAGGCTGCTGCAGGTACGAACAGTGTCCTAGCTGCCTCTGGGTTCTGTCCCCACATTCTTATGGAAACCTAGTGCTTAAGTTTGCCTCTGGCTCACACTAAGACCAGTTTGTTCCTACTCCACCGTCTGTTTAGGACTTAGGACAAAATGTAAGGTATTAATGTTCCTAGGGTTTCGACAACGAATCAATCTTTCTGAGAACACAACTGTGACAGGTAGTTTTATTGTCGACTCGCCACAAGCTAGAGTCATCTGAGAGGAAGGAGCCTCAATTAAGAAAATGTCTGCCTAACATTGGGCTGTAGGTTATTTTCTAAATTAGTGATGTAGGGTGGAGAGACCAGTCCATTGTGGGTGGTATCATACCCTGGGCTGGTGGGGCTGTTTCTAACTCTGTTACCTGCTTTTAGGACCCCTTCCTCCTACTGGGTCACCTCATCTAGCCTTAATAGGAAAGGAGGTGCCTAGTCTTACTGTAACTTGATATGCCATGTCTGACTGATATACATGGGAGGCTGCCCTTTCCTGAAGAGAAAGGAGGAGGAGTAGGTGGGGGCTGGAGGGAGGAACTGGGAAGAGACAAGGGATAACTGTGATCATGCTGGAAATTAGTTAATTTATTAAAATTAATAGAAAGAAAGAAAAAGAAGAAGAAGAAGAAGAAGAAGAAGAAGAAGAAGAAGAAGAAGAAGAAGAAGAAGAAGAAGAAGAAGAAGAAGAAGAAGAAGAAGAAGAAGAAGGGAAGGAAGGAAGGAAGGAAAGCTGAGCAAGCCTGAGGAGCAAGCTAGTAAGCAGCACTCCTCCATGGCCTCTGCATCCTCTCTTGACTCCAAGTTCTTCCCCTTTTTGAGCTCCTGCCCTGATTTCCTCCAGTGATGAGCGTGAACGTGTGAGCCAAACAAACCCTTCCCTACTCTAGCTGATTTTGTCATGTGTTTCCTCACAGAACTAGAAACCCTAACTAGGACCAATATTCTACTACCAGGATGCACTTTGGCTAGCTGGAAGCACTTAGCGATTGTACCCACTCAAACGTAGCTCCCAAATATAAGGACTACATTTAGTAATCTGCAGCCATATCTCAGGCCTTCCTGCATTTGTCCCTGGCCTAATCCCTTTTACTGTTCCTCACTTGGTCTTGTGTTTCTGGGAAATTACTCAACAGATAACACCTATTACTACATTTTCATTATGAAAGAATAGAATTTCGCCCACAGAACTCGTGTCTAAGGTCAGTGTTATGTTTTTCTCTACAGTCGGATGTGTCCCTCTGTTTTTTTAAGGGGTGCTGCTCACAGGGTCAAATCACAGCCCCCCCCCAACTCTTTCTCCTCATCATCTTTGCACAGCCAGCACTCTCCAGCCTTGTTTTTCAGATGGGAGTTGTGACCCTCGATGGTAGACAATGAAGTTAATTGGGTGGATGATGAACAGCACTTTCATGAACGTCAGAAGTATGCAGTTTATTTTGGTATGTGTGGATTGTGGTGGGTTATGAATACCACATTAAGGAATGGCAGAAACATGCACTTTATTTTGATATCTGGTGTTAAAGTCTGTGGAACAGATGGGTCAAAGTTTTCCCACTAGCAACTTCAGCATCAATGCAAGTGGTCAGCTCACCTGGCCCTTTGACTTTATTTTCTTCATTAGTCAATGTGCAATGAGGTGCTCAGCATATCTGCCCATTCAAACTCTTCATCCAAAGATATGGATTGCACTTTAGCTTAGCTTTCAGTAGTTCAAGGCCAAACCCCAAGAATGACGCAACCCTCTGTTCAGTTATTGCCTGGAATATGTGAAGGTTGTCAAAGAATTCATAAACCTTTTACTCAGGAACCGGATGGATTACAAGTCCAGCCTAGAATACACAGCAAAATCCTGCACATAATGCAACCTACCGCTAGGTGGAGACATGACCTTGTCTACTCCCTTAAGGGTTACTCAACTGGATAGGTGGGACATCCTCTAGAAACCACTCCCAGGAAGGGAGACTAACAAAAGATAAAGCAGGTACCTTTACAGAACCCCACCCCCCAGCACAGTCCTTAGGAACAGGGGCAGCTCTAGGAGCTGAGCTACTATGAGGTTCACCTTAACCTGCCTGCTCCCCTGAGGAGGTCTTTTGTCAGTCTGTGTCCCAAACATTTTCAGATCTGTAAGATGCTCATGTTAGGTTTGGGTTTTTCAGATTTATGTTGTTTAACATGGAGAAGGCAATGTTCCACAGTCAAGCAAATGAAGCCTGAAGTTTCTGTATTATTGAAAGATCCTGTGTTGACATAATCATTTGTGTTTGCTTTGGTTTTGGTTTTTCAGTTTTTCAAGACAAGGTTTCTCTGTGTAGCCCTGACTGTACTGAAACTCTCTCTCCTTAAACTAGGCTGGCCTTGAACTCAGAGATCTGACTGCCTCTCTAGAATTAAGGGCAACTATAACCACTGCCCAGCCTGGTTATTAAGGGTTCTTTTTTCTTTTTGTTTGTTTGTTCGTCTGTTTGGTTGGTTGGTTGGTTGGCTTTTCGAGACGGGGTTTGTCTGTAGCTTTGAAGCCTGTCCTGGAACTAACTCTTGTAGAACATGCTAGCCTCAAGCTCACAGAAATCCTCCTGTCTGTCTCTCAAATGCTGGAATTAAAGGTGTGTGCCACCACCGCCTGGTTGGCTATTAAGTTTTTAAAAAGTCTTTTAGAAGGGAAAAAAAACAGTACTGGGACCAAGAAAAAAATTACCCATTTGGGAAGGCAACAAGAATGAGACAGGAACCTGTTATGAAATGGGACAGAGAATTGGTGTCTGGGAAGTCCCCATAAGGGGAGGGAGGGATGAAGGGAGGGAGAGAGAGAGAGAGAGAGAGAGAGAGAGAGAGAGAGAGAGCGAGAGAGAGCCCAAAGCATTAGTTACAGAATTTTAAAGAAGGCTCGAGCTCTAGTTAACATCTGAAAGAAAATGTCAGAAGAGATGAAAAGGAAATAATTAAATAATTATGCCTTTCTGAGTCAGGCATCAGAGTAACAGTGCACAAGAAAACAGAATCAAGATGGGCAGGTGGATGCTCGGTGTCCTGTGGGGTTTGGGGGAACCCGGCAGCATCCTTGGAGCTTTTTGCACTGTAAGCACCCACGCTTAAACAGGAGCATGGATGCTAAGTCACTCCTGAGAAGCCAGGGGTCTCCCTGGAGAGAGTGCTGGAGACAGGAGTGAATGGATGCATGAGCTTTGTTGCCAGCATACTCTGTAGAATTTGGGTTTCCCTCTCCTTCTAGAGCCATGAAAGTCTGTATATAAGGCATTAGATCATATATAATACACCATTTCCCTTGGTTTCTAGAAAAATAAGTCCAACTTTGGATAGTATTAGGGGTTAATATTTCCTTTGCCGAAACTTTTTCCAACACATAGCCAGAGAATACTGTAGTAAAACATTAGGTTCCTTTCTTAAGGTTTTTGGGATTTGAGTTATCCTAACCCTTGAGGCTGTCATAGCCACAAGACTAAGCACATGTTGGTGATGATCCTAAGGACAAAGAGACCAGCAGTAGAGCCTTAGCACTGGACTAGGGCAGCCCTGAGGCAGGGTTCTTTAGAGGACACAACCAATAGGAACAACTCATTAGCTTTAAAACAGTAACAGCAGGCTCACACCTAGCTCAGAGGCTCAGCAGTCCCGCCAAGGCTCTCTGTCACAGGATGGGAAGGGCGCTTGGGATAGGGGTGGGAGCAGCAACCAATGGTTACTCAGACCACAAGATTGGACCCCAGCAGCCTCACTCTGAGACAGAAGCAGGGATGTTTCCTGGAGAGCAGCAGTCCTGAGTCCATGAGAAAAGCTCGGAAACACTGGTTCTGCTCTCTGTGAAGGCATCAAGTCCATTTGGTGCCACGGGGAAGGTCATGTTAGCAAAGGTGAGAAAATCCTCCTGCCATATCTACTGCTACCAGAAGGAGCTGCCACAACTCGGACTTTTCAGGGTGGGACTCCCTGCATGGTTGATTCTAATTTATGGCCACTTAGCATTAAAATCATCCATAAGAATCTTTCAGCGACAGCTCTGGGCCTGAGACCAGATGGCTAGAATGCTTTTTTCCTGCCTTTTCTTACTCCAGGTGCTCTTGAGGAAAAGCACAAACAGCACAGCCCAAAACAAAGAGAAACACAGGTTTGGATCTGCATATTCTGAGTCTGGGGCTTCTCTCTCCCCAGACAGGGGTTTATACAGCTGTCTTACATGTGCATGCACTCATGTGAGCGCTCTCTCTCTCTCTCTCTCTCTCTCTCTCTCTCTCTCTCAGTCTTGTGTGTCTGTCTGTCTGCCTGACTGTCTGTCAAAACTTTTGATGAAAGGTTCTGCCAAGAGCATCTCTGATGGTTTTGTTTGTTATTTTTGTTTTTTCCTCCTTGGAATCTCTTTTAAGAAGCCTGTGAGAAGAGGTGGAGGGATGGAGAGAACCCTCCCCAAAAAAACAAACAAAACCTAAGGGGCAACGTCCAAATGACTTTGGTCCTTTTGTATTAAATTGTCATTCAAGTTCAAAGTGGTCATTGTGTGTGTTTTAGCTTCTTTTATTTAATCCTCAAGAATCTGTTTGCTTGATATTACATTTTTTTCTTGTTGTGGAGAGTGTATGGGGGTGTCACCAGAGAAAACTGCCCAGACGTCTTCTGGTTTTTATTAGCTGGCCAGCGACTACACTGGCTGATCAGGATCCCAGTGTAGCACTGAGCCTTTCTCAGGATCCGTCTTTAAGCACAGAAACCATATTCTGGGTGGACATATTTCAGTTAACAAACAGTTAGAGCAAGGAGAACTACAGAAGCCAAAAGCAAGGTTAGTACATTTAGAGACTTTCCCAGAACTATATGGACTCTGATGGATTCAGTCTTTGTTTCATTTTGGCAGGTGTTATGGCATGAATGGTACTCTCATCATGGAGTCAACTGTGCTAAGGTCTGAGCATGTTACAGACAGTGCTTTTGAAAGGCCAGTCAAAAGGAATCTAGAGTTAATCTTAGTTAACCTTAGTTACCGTTTCTGTTTCCTGACTGGCAGGGGAGAAGCCTTACAGGTTGCCTGGGAATCAACAGCCTACATATTGCTTAGTTCTACATTGCCTTTGGACAGTGAAAAGAACTAAGACTCAAAATCTTGCTGGGAATTGGAGAAGCATCTTCTCTCCACAATTTCAGAGCTACTTCAATCCGTGAGACTAAGCCTTCTGACCAGCCAAAGTTAAGAGCCACAACAAGTCTTCATCAGCACATGTCAAGATCACCCCCCATAGAAAACATATCATTGTCTCTTTCAGATAAGTCATTAACCATTAAGTATTTGAGATGATTGAGAGAGTACTTAAAAAGAAAAGGCTGTCTATTCTGGCCACAGTGTGTTAGAGGCACAGGGTAACTAACACAATTTCCCTTCAGGACCCAATAACTACAAAAAAAACTTTTAAACTAAAATAACCCACCATGCTGGTCTAGTAATGCCTCCTTTGGATATATTGCTCAAGGGACTGCCTTATATCTGGGGCATTATCTCTGTACTCATAGGTAAAGAGTTGTCTACAGGAATGAACTACCAAGAACGAAGAAGGTGCAGGTGCTTGTCTAATGGATTGCCAAGTTTGTTCTCTGGTGCAGATGAAAATCTGAACATCTGGAAAGGACTGAGGGCCAAGCCCTGAAGAAAAAGAAAGAACCAACTTTAACACTTCGGGATTGGAGAGGCCTAACTCTAAATACATTAAATGGACTCTGTTTGGGTATTTGTTTGTTTGCTTGTGTTTTATGTTGTTTTGTTTTTTGAGAAAGGGTTTCTTTCGTTTTGTTTCGTTTTTCAAGACAGAGTTTCTCTGTGTAGTCTGGCTGTCCTAGAACTCACTCTGTAGATCAGGCTGGCCTCAGACTCATAAAGATCCACCTGCCTCCCGAGCGCTGGAATTAAAGATGTGTTCCACCACCACCAGGCCTTTTGTGGGTGTTTTTATAGAGCTCATGTCCTCCCCTTCACCTATGGGTGCTCTTTAGATACCACACACAACCATGTGCTTTTAAGTCTTCTTGAAACAAACAAAACAAAAACACCATCTCAGGGAGACTGCTTTCACTTTCCTAGTTTATCCATGTCTGTCAAGAGCAGTTAGGATAGAATAGACCAGAAAGAAAGCAAAGCATGAGGTATAATTAATTAGGAGTTTTGAGAGAGGAAAGAACCTGTTGTTTCAGTCTGACTAGAATCCTTTCTACTCAGGAATGAGAGTTTAACCTCTAAGTAGTTGGATAGCAAGCACTCAGTCTGTCTTGCTGACCTTTTAGGCTTGTCACTATGACAATTCACTTTTCAGTCTGGATCCACTGAGATAAGACCTCAGACTTTAAACTTTTGTCGCCAATTTGAATTGTTCCTGTAGAGAAGAGCAATGTAAGCTGGGAGGCACCTGGAACGTGTTCAGTGCTGCTCTATTCATAATAGCCAGAAACTGGAAGCAACCTAGATGTCCCTCAACAGAAGAATGTATAGAGTGTAGTACATTTACACAATGGACTATACTTGGATCTTTAAATATATAACATTATAAAGTTTGCAGGCCAATGAATGGAACTACAAAAAAAAATCATCCTGAGTGAGATAACCCAGACCCAGAAAGATAAGTATGGTATCTATTTATTTGCTTATATCTGTATATGAGCCATTTAATAAATGATAACTAAACTACAATCTATAGACCCAAAGAGGTTAGATATAAGGAAGGGACTGGGGAGGCAAGAATACATGCATATCTCTAGGAAGGAAAAATAGAAGTGATTCTACTGGAGCCGGGTAGGCAAGACAAGAAAGGGAGGATCAGGTGAGAAGGAGAAGGGAGGGTGGGGTTGAAGAACAGAATGAGAGGAAAGACAGCTGGAACTGAAGAGCATTTACAGAGCATTTGAGCAGCTGATATGGAACCCCAGTGCAGTGGAAACTTCCTATAATAAATGAAGGTGATCCCAATGAAGTCTCCAAATATTAGAGAGACAGAACCCCTACTGATCATCTCTTTCACCATGTGGAACCTCTGCCAGGATTGGGTTTCATCCAATTGAGTTGTTAGCCAAGGGGGTCCCATGAAAATCTCCGAACAACCCGGGCTGTTTCCAAGACAATAGGTTGCTTTCCACACACTGAAAGCAAAACCCTATTGTTGGAGACAATACCCATACAATTCATTGGACATAGAAAGTTTGATCCGGTGCCTACATAGAACCTTCATCCCCTACATTCTAGTGTCTATGACACAGAAAGATACTCTATAGGCTAGCAAAAGAGAAAAGGAAACACCAACCCAACAACAAAATCTCTGATCTACAATCTGTCCTGCCTGCAAAATATGCTAGGGCAGTGGTGGCACAAATATCTGGGAATAACCAACCAATGTCCAACTTGAGTTATGGACCACTCCATTAGGTGGAACCCATACTGGACACTGCTTGGGTGACTGATAACCAGAGTCTAGACAGCCCAAAGATCTAAGGTAAAACCAAAGACTACTGGTCTAAACATAACAATAAAATGATGCCTAATGATATCCTTCTCTACACAAAGATGGGTGCCTTATTCAGCCATCATTAGAGAGGCTTCCTCCTGAGGAGATGGAAACAAATAGACCCACAGCCAGACGTTACTTAGAAAGAGAGAGACCTTGGAACACACAGCTCTAAATGAGATATTCCTATTAAATTCTTCCCCTCACAGCACAGGGAACTCCTCAGGAGAGGAGACAGAAAAAATGGGGAAGGACTCCAGGAGAACAAGGCCCTTTGAAACAACTGAGCTAAGCTCATATGAACTCAGAGACTAAAGCAGCATGCACAGGTCTGCACCAAGTCCTCTGCAAATTATATGTATTATAGTTTTCAGTTCAGTATTTTAGTATTTAGCTTGGAACTCCTAAATGTGTGGGTCTCTGATTGTTGTGCCTTCTCTTAAAGATCTTTCATTTTTCTGTTCATTTATCTTGTCCAACTTTGATATGACAGTTTTTGTTTTAGCTCATTATATCCTACCTAGCTATATTTTGTTGTTGTCTCTAAGAAGCCTATTCTCTTCTAATAAGAGATAAAGTATATGGAGGGGAAACTGTATTTAAATAAATAAATATAATTTATATAAAATATAATAGTAAAGACTTATATGTAATCTGAAGTGAAAAAGATGAGGGTTCCTTGCAGCCTTAGTTTCTGTGCAATGTCCAGGAAGTCCTCAAAGGTGACAATGAACAGTGGGATCAGCCATGAGTCTTCTTGTAAGTGTATCAGGAATTACAAGCCACTAGAACAGCTCGTGTCAGGACTTTCCTGTTCAAGTACAGGTGGGAGTCTAGTTCTTTAAAAAGGGCAGATTCAATATTGTTCAAAAGATGTTTTGAACCTTTTGGAGACAAGATAGGTGAATACATGAGGAGAGGCAATTTGGGTAAGGAGCACTATATTACTGGAGCAAGTCCTTTCTGGGGAGAGGTCCTGAGGATTAGGATTAGATAATTGGCTGCCCAGCTTTATGTCAGTTTGACACAAGCTAAAGTCATCTGAGAGGAGGGAGCATCAGCTGAGAAAATGCCTCCCTAAGATTGGGCTGCAGACAAGTCTGTATGGCATTTTCTTGATTCATGATTGATGTGGGAGGGGCCAGCCTATTGTGGGTTGTGGTACCCTAGGCTGCTGGTCCTGGGTTCTATAAGAAAGCTGGCTGAGCATGCCATGATGAACAGCTAGTGAGCAGCATCCCTCCCATGGCCTCTGTATCAGCTCCTGCCTGCAGGTTCCTGCCTTGCTTCAGTTCCTGCCCTCACCGCTTTTGATGATGAACTGTTATGTGGAACTGTCAGTGAAATAAACTCTGTCCTCCCCAAGTTGCTTTTGGTCATGGTTTTCATAATAGCAGTAGTAAGCCTAACAAGAGGCAGAGAGATCCCCAATCTCTAAGGTGGGAGTGAGCACCCATCAGAGCAAGAAGAGGGTAGGAGATATTCATTTATGACTCCTTAGGAAGGAAATGATACTGTTATCAAGAAAAGGAGGAATCAGAGAGGAGTGAGGGAACAATCCAGGGGAACCAGAGGACCCCCCATACTTAAGATGAAAGGGGTTGAGATTAAAGGGCTTGCAGGGAGAGCCCTAAGCTTTAGATGCTCAAGGCATTGGAGTTGGAGCCAGTCTTGTTTCAATCTAGAGCTAGTTTGATGAGAATTTCCTTGAGAGTTCAGTTAGTCATTTCTACTTTCTCTGACAATTGGAGTGATATGGGATATGGAATCTTCAGGAATCTGGAGAGAGGTCACAACTTGTTGGGTGATCATGGATGTAAATTTGAAGCCATTCATTGTCTGGTTGAAGAGAAGATAAGAGACTGAATCGGGGGATAAGTTCAGAGACTAAGATATGGGCCACAGTAGGGCCACCTTTGTTAGTAGTTGGGAAAGCCTTGACCTATCCCAAAAATGTATCTACCATTAATAAAAGGTATTTATACCTTTTTTCTTTTGTAGGAGGAACACAGGTAAAGTCCAATTGCCAGCCCATGGCAGGCATCTGGTGTAGGAAATGGTAGCATCTAAGGTTTAGACTGGAGTATGTTCTTCTGCAGGAATCACAGGAGTTAGATAAGTTAGATAAGTCCTGTTTGTCTGAAGGTTGGAGGGAAGAGTGTGGTTGGAGAAACTGGAGTAGAACTTGGTTAGAGGGCTGGAACAGAGTGGTTAGAGTGGGTGAGGATGTATTTAGTCGGAGGAACATGAGGTGCCTGGGAGTGGATTGGGAATGGGGGGCCCGATAGGCATGAGTGAGGAAGTTTTGTGGTCAGAGGTAGAATCAGTAAGCTGGAGATGAATGAGGGCAACTTCCTCTGTGAGTTTATCAGCACAATTGTCCTGTGACCATGAACAACAGAGGTTGTCTCAGGAAGTAAAGCAGCATTTAAGAGATTCTGGATCTGGACCAAATTAAAGATAGGAGTTCCCCTTTGTGTGAGAATTTCCCTGTCTCCATACTAAGATGTTAGAATGGATAATATTTTTTTTCAATCTATGTAGATGTTGACTTGTTTGTCTGCAGCCAAGGTCAGGTCTAAAGTTGGGGGTGTGAGCTCTGCCTCCTACAAGACAGTGTGATGGAGGAAGGGTCTGGACTCAGCAAAAAAACCAGGATAGCCAAAACAATCTTATACAACAAAGGAGCGTCTGGAAGCATTACCGTCCCTGACTTCAAACTCTACTACAGAGCTACAGTATTGAAAACAGCTTGGTATTGGCATAAAAACAGAGAAGTCGACCAATGGAATCGAATAGAAGACCCTGACATTAACCCACAAACCTATGAACACCTGATTTTCGATAAAGGAGCTAAAAGTATACAATGGAAAAAAGAGAGCATCTTCAACAAATTGTGCTGGCAAAACTGGATGTCAACCTGTAGAAGAATGAAAATAGATCCATATCTATCACCATGCACAAAACTCAAGTCCAAATGGATTAAAGACCTCAATATCAGTCCGAACACACTGAACCTGATAGAAGAGCAAGTGGGAAGTACTCTACAACACATGGGCACAGGAGACCACTTCTTACGTATAACCCCAGCAGCACAGACATTAAGGACCTCATTGAATAAATGGGACCTCCTGAGACTGAGAAGCTTCTGTAAAGCAAAGGACACTGTCACTAAGACACAAAGGCAACCCACTAACTGGGAGAAGATCTTCTCCAACCCCGCAACTGACAAAGGTCTGATCTCCAAAATATATAAAGATCTCAACAAACTAGACCATAATAGGCTAATCAACCCAATTATAAATGGGGCATTGAGCTGAACAGAGAATTCTCAACAGAAGAACTTCAAATGGCCAAAAGACACTTAAGGTCATGCTTAACTTCTTTAGCGATCAGGGAAATGCAAATCAAGACAACTTTAAGATACCATCTTACACCTGTCAGAATGGCTAAAATAAAAAACACCAATGATAGCCTTTGCTGGAGAGGTTGTGGAGAAAGGGGTACACTCATCCATTGCTGGTGGGAATGCAAACTTGTGCAACCACTTTGGAAAGCAGTGTGGCGGTTTCTCAGGAAATTCAGGATCAACTTACCCCTGGACCCAACAATACCACTCTTGGGAATATACCCAAGAGAGGCCTTATCATACAACAAAAGTATATGCTCTACGATGTTCATAGCAGCATTGTTTGTGATAGCCAGAACCTGGAAACAACCTAGATGCCCTTCAATGGAAGAATGGATAAAGAAAGTATGGAATATATACATATTAGAGTACTACTCAGCAATAAAAAACAAGGACTTCTTGAATTTTGCATGCAAATGGATGGAAATAGAAAACACTATCCTGAGTGAGGTAAGCCAGACCCAAAAAGAGGAACATGGGATGTACTCACTCATATTTGGTTTCTAGCCATAAACCAAGGACATTGAGCCTATAATTAGTGATACTAGAGAAGCTAAATAAGGAGAACCCAAAGAAAAACATATAGGCATCCTCCTGAATATTAACCTTCAGCAAGCGATGAAACGAGACAGCAACAGAGACCCACATTGGAGCACAGGACTGAAATCTCAAGGTCCAAATCAGGAGCAGAAGGAGAGAGAGCACGAGCAAGGAACTCAGGACCGCGAGGGGTGCACACACACACTGAGACAATGGGGATGTTCTACTGGGAACTCACCAAGACCAGCTGGCCTGGGTCTGGAAAAGCCTGGGATAAAACCGGACTCTGAACATAGCGGACAATGAGGACTACTGAGAACAATGGCAATGGGTTTTTGATCCTACTGCACGCACTGGCTTTGTGGGAGCCTAGGCAGTTTGGATGCTCAACTTACTAGACCTGGATGGAGGTGGGGGTTCCTTGGACTTCCCACAGGACAGGGAACCCTGATTGCTTTTCGGGCTGGGGGGGGGGACTTAATTGGGGGAGAGGGAGGGAAATGGGAGGCGGTGGCGGGGAAGAGACAGAAATCTTTAATAAATAAATAAATTAAAAAAAAGTGTATAGGAGTGTTGAGAGTAAAGTTGGCCCTAGATGATGGGATAGACAGCCACAAAATGAGGTGTCTTGAGTGAGTTCTATGAATGGGTTGAGGGTGAAGTCTAAAACTTTGATGTGGAGATGAAGAGGGAGCAGATTGGGGGTCTTAGAGGAGGTGGTGGGTAATAAAGTGGTGGGGTTGTAGGTTGAGGAGGGTTGGAAGGTTAGGTTGGGGTCCAGGAGATAGGCATGGAGAACCTGAACCTGGGAAGGTGGTAGGGTTTGGAATCTATGGTGGCCAATGGGATCTTTAAACGACAATGTGAAAAGAACAGTGAAGAACTATGGGGGAATATTTTGTTGGCCTCGGGGATAAGAATGGTGGCAGTAGCTATGGTCTATAGACAAAGAAACCACCCTGTAACAACCAAGTCCAGTTGTTTGGATTCAGTTGGGGTGTAAGTGGCTCCTGTTCACTGACAGGACAGCAGGGGTATGGCCCTGGGTAATGTGAAAGAAGAGAAAGAAAGACCAGGAAGGGTCTGGGAGTGTGAGGGTAGAGACTCTAGATAGAGACCATCTTAAATTGTCAGTGGCATTAATAACAGAGGAGGGGAAGGAGAGAAACTCCTAGATAGAGGGGGATGGGTAATGAAAGAGAAGTTAGGGATCCAGATTTAGAAAATTTAAAGAGGCCTTGAAAGGTCATAAATTCCCTCTTGGTGTTACGCATAGGGTAGTTAAGGAGTTCCTTCCTGTCTTCACAGAAGTGAGCTGGACCAAGAATGATGAAAGAGGGAGAGATCTCAGTAGGCTACGGGCAGGACTGAAATCTTGGGCAAAGGAGGCTTGGACATGTACCATGTCGCTTCACCACCGAAGACTCTTCCATTGAAATATAAGCCAAAGATCGTTGATGTGGGTCATGCTATTTTATCCCAACAACAGCAAAGTAATGAAAACCTTTTAGAAAAGAAACCCAGATTAGTGTGTTTATGGCACAAATACAATGAAAAAGGAAATTTTACAGATTGATGTACAAAGGGTGACATCAGGGAAATGCCTTTGGCCTAACCAAGCTTCACTCAGCCAAGAAAGCATGCTGGGAAAAACCATGTTGTATGAACTTAGTTGACATGGGTACTATGGAAGTAACCCCCTGGAGCCCTCATCCCAACCCTTTTTTCCCTTCAAGCCATCTCAGAGTCAGGTCACTGGGCAGGTACGGCACACTCCAGGCCTTTCTGTATCTCCCCTTAGTCAGGTGTCTCTTTTCCAGCAACTATCCGTGTGTCTAAGTACAATTCACTGTAACATGGTGCAAGAACCTGAAAACCTTAGTGCCTACCCTCGAGGACCCTGCTTATACATCTGACACTTGGAAACCCAAACCCTGAGTACTCTACAAATTATACTCTTTCTGTGAGCTACAGTGGGGAAGCTTCAAATGTGGAATGTTAAATCTTTTTACAAGAACATGTTTCCCCACTCACTCCCATGCATTCCTAAGTATCCCTGTTTTGTGAGTATAAGTACCCGTGACTTTGCTACAATTTATATGCTTATCTGGTATTATAAAAATCATGCAGCTCTTCCTTATGAGCGCCTATGATTTCTGAAGTAGTCCTGGAACTCAAGACCTCCACTTTGAGTCAGGTCTGTAAGTCAGATTCAAAGTCCTTACCTTCTCAGCATGTCACACACTGAGAGATGTTTACTGATCCGAAGGTAGACCAGCTGTCCACTGGACAGAGCAAGAATTCTCCATATATGCTAATGATGTTATCATGGCATTTACTCTTTGACAGCTCTTCCCTGGCTTAGGCTTTGGACTAGACAGACTTTCCCTGGGCTCACAAGCGAATTTCACCCTCAGGCTCAGAGAGGATCACATAAGCAACTAGACTAGCTGATCTTAGTGCCCAGATTCCAGAAAGGGCCCATGGAGGGCAACCAAAACATGGATGCAGCCTCATGAGTTCATGTGCCTCTCCGTTTTAGCTAACTCAAGGAGAGGGTGACTTAGAACACTGTATAGTGAGCCTTTTACTTAGTTCTTGAGTCTCTCTTGGTGTGTGTGGGGGGGGGTATTTGTCATTCACTCATCAGACCTAAGCACAGCAAGCACAGAAGACACCATGAACACTTGATGTTGAACTGGAGTGAACTGGGGGAACGGTTTCAGTAGAGTGTTGTGAACATGCTTAGCGCTCACGAGTGACAATGTGCTCTAAATGTGTGAACATGCAGAGCGGGCACACAAAGGTGTTGTCCCCTCTTACATCCTACAGAGCAGCCATGCTTGATGAGAAGATAGAGCAGCACACACACCGATAAACACACATTGCTGTTTATCTTCAAAAACCTAGATAGAAGTAAAAATAGCTGGAATTCCCAAGGTTTTAAAATCTAGTTTGAAGAGTAGTTTCTTCCAGACATAACTTTTTAATGAAAATGAAATTCACTATCAACTCTAATTCTACTAGCTTCTCAAACGGCGGAGGTGCACAAGCATAGTATGACCCTCTGACATGAAGTACAACTCTACCAAGAGAACCGAGAACTTATACAACGAAAATAAGGCCTCTTGGACGATGTAGCCACTGTGTTCTTTACTACAGCTTGTGAAACAAGACGTCATGGCCCCTGTCTCCACCTCCGGAATGAAAATGCATTTCCACTGAGTTTATCTGAAATACCTCTGCTTTCAGTGAAGGGCTGACTCTGTGTTTTAAGTGGAAACTGAACCAAGTTGATATGAAGCCTACATGAAGGATTTACAGGGACCCTGAAAACTAAGATCTGGGAAAGTCAGGTCCCAGGAACATAGACTCAAATTCTTGAATGCCCTCCAGAAGAATGACTTCTAGAAGAGCATTCTTAGGAGTGACCAGTAGTATGAAGGTGTTCACAAGCGGTGAGGAGAGAGAACACAAAAATAAAACAGCAGTTGTACACTGAGAAGCCAGGACATCAAACCACTGAGAAGTCTTCAAAAATGTTTTTATTTCAAACTTTAATTCAATTTTATTTCTTAATGTGTGAGTGGTGTGTTCACAAGTGTGAAGACCCAAAGTAGATGTCAAATGATTTCCTCAGTAATGCTCTGCTTTTCACTGCTGAAACCTCTTCCAGGCAGCCACTCTTCAATTTTGTTTACAGATACAGGGTCTCTGGATGAACTGGAGTCACCAACTCTGACTGACTGAACGGCCCAGCTTGCCCTACAGAACCCGTCTCTGCTTTCCCAACACTGGGATTGCAGGCAGCTCACGCCTGCTCAGCTTTCGTGTGGGCTCTAGGGCTCCTAACGCTGGTCTTCAGGCTTGCACAGCAAGTGCTAATCCACTGAGCCGCCCCCAGCCACTAAGCGGCAGTGGTAATTCTAGTCCAACATGGCGCATCCTGTAATCAAAAACAATGGCCACGATGTGGGGAAAACAGGACCTGTCTTTCACCTTTTTCAAAACAACTGGGCCATCCCAGACTAGTCTCAACAGACAAGTCCAGGGGAAGATCATAGAAGATGCTCTTGACAAGTGGCCCAAAAGGCTCCAAGATCAGTAGTCTCATATTTACAAGGAATAAAAGGAAGACAGCACAGAAAAACACCTTTATTCCCTTGTCTTCAGCAAAGTTGCTGGAAAGAGACACCAGCCAAGTTTGAGGTTAACTTTCGATTTTCCTATCTGAGTTAAGTGTGGTGAACGAGACACTGATGCGGGAAGACCTGTGTTAATTCCGGCTCAGCTGCTTGCTCTCTGAGTGGCCTGGTGAAGGTTGGCCTGTCTGAAATGCCTTTTCTTCACCTCTAAGACAGGCGTAACGCTATCCGGCAGCAGGTCATTACCAAAGTTAAGCGAATTATCATGGATAAGAGCCTGGCACAGGCCAGGGTACGTAGGCATGTATGGAATGTTAAACATTACCCTGCATCTTGAGGTAGGTCACACAAGCATTCCGGCTGGTCTCATAAGCTGCCCCATGATAAGCCTTAAAGTCAAGGCAAGCCTAAGGCTCGCAAGGGACCTGAGTAAGCTGGGGTGCGGAATCAGGGCTCAGAGACTCCAGGGGCACCTTCCTGAGTCCCTTCACAGTCACACGGACACTGCCCCAGGCACAACCCGCCGGATGTGAGTATATGACTTCCTGATGGTGACACTGCCGTGGTGGGACACTCCTCGCGGCAGGACACATTCCTCTGTCAGCTTCTGAGCCTCGGGGTCCCAGCAGAGCACAGTGGCAATGACCTCATTCTTCTCATCCCTCCCTCCGGTGATGTACAGCCTGTTGTTGCAGGGCGCAATGCCACAGCTGGCTCGCTCGTGACTGAACTGTGTCACCAGACACCAGCTATCTTCCAGAGGGCTGTAGGAATAGAGCGCTCTCATGGCGCCTCCTGCAAAGAAAGAACACGCATGCTGGGCATCTTTCTGGGCCTTTCCTCATTAGCCACAAGAGTTCTACTTTTGATTAGGCCAGATCTACCATCTTACCAGAGAAACAGTAGACTGGTGGCTTTCTTCCCAGAAAGCCGGGATGGACCCCCAGTTTACTGAGGTGCAAACTTCATCTCCTTTCAGTTCTTACCGGGTGGAAATCTGGTTCTAAAAGATATCTGACTGAGCACAGCTGCAAATCACACCTTCAGACCGGCTCCCTGGGAACCCCAGCTGATGCCTCAGGTATCTCAGCGAGGCTACGTTCTCATCTGCGACCCTATACACTAAAATCAGTTTTACAGATAACAAAAGGACCATGTACAGAGGCAATTCATAAAAGCCGTCAGCCTGGCAATAGCCAGGAACAGCCTCTGTTTGGAGAGTAAGCAGGATCAAGGTCATCGAGGTTGCCCAATTTGATACTGGATCTTTGAGACCTTGGAGAACTGACCACAAACAAACCCCAAGAGACGCGCAGCAAGGGAGAGCTACGTTTTCTGTGATGGTCACCTCCCAGTGCCTCCCCTGATCAGCCCTGAGTTACCCACCGAAGCTGTTTGTATTCTGGCATCTCTTTAATCGGCAGTTCTTTATCGCGGCTGCACATGAAAATCAGCTGGAGTTTTGAAGACCCCAGCTGTACTCTTCCCAGACACCCTTCTCCCCTCCTGACATAAGGCCTGGCTACTGTAACTTTGTAAAGCACTCTCTGGTAATCCTAAGGAATGGTCAGGGGCTGAAAACCACCAGTCTTTAACAATTACATGCCAACTGTGGTCTGCCTGGCCAGGCTTCCTCTCAACTAAGTACATACATTTTTTTCCCCAAGTACCTAAAACCAAGGAGGAGAGGAGCATGTCCATGATCACTAACTGACCTGTACAAATGGTTCCTTTTCGTTGAGCATTTGCTACACTGCATGTTTCAATTTCTGTATATTTGCTATGTTTGCTACACAGCTTTACTCCTGCACTGACCACTGGCCTCCTCCACTGGACTATGGCATCCATGCTTTGTGTGGCTGCTTCTACCTCCCGGACTTCAAGGGAAATTCCAACAAGGCCTGGGTCAACACCACCTTCTCTTCCTTCTCAGCCTTATTCACATTACCCAGGCATTCTCAAAACAATAATATTTGGTCTCCCGGATGGCCACAGGGACGACGGGCTACAGATGTAAGAAACCCTCACCGACTCACCGACAACATAGATGTGATCCTGGAAGCTCACTGCATTGATGCATTTAGCCTCTACTGGCATGGCTGACTTCAAAATCCATTTATTGGTCGAAGGATCATAACACTGAGTCTTATCTGTGGCCAGCTTCCCATTGGGTCCTCCTCCAATGACATACAGCTTCTTCTTGTGGCTAGCAGCGGCAAAGGAACTGACATGGACAAGGAGGGGTGCAGCCTGCAGGGGTAGAGGGTACAGGAGTCAGTGTGCTGCTCAGATTGCTGGAGAAGCTTGGAGCACACACTCGGGCATGCTTCAACTGAAATGGCAAAGCCCATGGGCTCTCAAGAAAATGCAGAGAGAAACAAAACCCACTGTCTCTACAGATTCTAGGAAGCCTGGAGCAAGCTGTGTCTTGGCTGATCCTGCTTGTTTATCCCCCAGTCCAGCTCTCAGGGAAGGAGGGACACAGGCAAGACTAAATGTCCCTGTACAGGAAGCCAGCATGTTCATATTCATTCAATGGTCAATTGCTAAGTGCCAAGGTCAGTTTAAGGGTACACACATATGTAGATGCTCCCATGTAGAGGCAACACTGCAGATTTGGGGATTAAGCCAGATTTCTGTTTGTGAGCCCAATAACACTAAAGTAGACTTTTAGGAGCCTCTTGTCAATCTGCATAACCCTTTAGTTTGAAGGACTAAGTGATGGGACCTGATGATTAGAAAAGATCTTGGACCCAAGCCCCATGGTTCACAGGCCTTAGCTGGATGTCATAGCAATGTGATGATAACTGTTCTTTGTGCTTTTAAATTTTCTGAAGCTGGAACATGCTCTGACAATAAGAAAGAAAATCTGCACTTGAGAATGATCTGGAAACACTGGAGATAAGGCTGTTTTCTTATCCTGGGGCAGTTTTTAATCAGAGGTGGCTTTGCTCGAGACTTGCACAAAGGCCTGGAAATGGCTCATCAATAATGAGAAAATAAATACAGCCTGCCTTCTATTCATAACCAAATGACCCAGGGTTCACAAATGGTGGAGGAAATGGATCCTCCCTTTTCTGGTACGGAGGGGAGCAGGACAGAAGGCATCTGAGGTGAGAGACTCTAGGCCAGGTCATACGACCAATAGGGTTAACCATCTCGGGGTAGGCTCAGCATCCCCTCTATAGCTTGGGCTCTGGCTAGCACAGGACAATGTCCACACAGAGCCAGGTCGCCTGAAAGAATGTTACTACTCTTGAAAGACCCCTACCTAGCAGCATTAAGTTAGCAGCAGCAATAACGCTATTTTACAAGGCTTGAATTTTTGAGCAATATAATTAGAAGCTAGGACAGGGGAGTTTAACTTAGAGATAAGGGCTGTGGTCAGCTTAGGGGCAGGGGCGCTGAGCAAGGCAAGATATCTCTGGTCAACCATCCGGACTGTCAGCAGGGGACTTGGGGTCCAAAGGAAGAATGGCACCCTAGATAGGCCAGGGCAGCATGTATATCTGATTTCTTGGAAACCACGAAATTGTACTCAGTTTGAACCCGAGCCTTGTTTGAATTGCCCAATCAGAACCCTGTAACTATGCATCTCGCTTCTGTTCCCACGCTTCTGCTTCCCTACCCTATAAAAAACCCACTGTTCCAACCTGAAGGTGCGCAAGTCCTCCGAAAGACTTGTTGCCCGCAGGTACCTGTGTTAACTCAATAAACCTCTTGCTGTTGCAGCCGTATGAGTGGCCTCGCTGTTCTTTGGGAGGGTCTCCCCAGACTGAAAGGCAGCCCACCTTGGGGGTCTTTCATTTTGGTGCATTGGCCGGGAAGTGGAGACCCCTGCCCAGGGATCACCGACCCACCACATCGGGAGGTAAGCTGGCCAGTGATCGTTCTCTGTGAATATCTGTGCTTCTGTGTTTCTGTGTATGCGCATGCGACCGTATCTGAATCTGTATCTGTACTAGTTAGCTAGCTAGAATCAGTATCTGGCAGATTCGCGGAGAAGCTGACGAGCTTGTACTCCCGGCTGCAACTCTGGGAGACGTCCCAGAGTGTCTGGGGCCAAATTTGTGGCCCGTCCGTATTCTGTGAATCCTACCAAAATAGGACTGTTCGGGGCACCCCCGCTGTCTGAAGGGTATGTGATTCTTCTGGGAGACGAGAGATCCGGACTCTCGCTGTCTCCATCTGAAATTTTGCTTTCGGCATCATGCCGAAACCGCGCCAGCGCATCTGTATTGTCTGTGTATTTTTGTGCTTAATATGTTCTTTGTTTTGTATATCTGTTTGTACTCGAGTCTAAATCTGGTACCATGGGGCAGTAAGTAACCATCTCTTTGACCCTAACTCTATGAAAATCCAAAAGGAACGCTGACAGCCTGCCCCTCCTTCACTTCCCTAGGCTGTGCTGCTGAACTGCCCTGCTTGCTGTTGCGAGGGGGGAGGGAGCAGGGCTGTTATCTCCTGCAGCACAGCCTGGAGCCAGGCCTAGGCGGGGCAACCAGCTCCAGCTCTGAGCAAACTTCTCAGCAGGATGCAGGGCGGGGCATGGCAGCAACCCTGGCCCGAGGCAGGGAAGGGGGCAGCTGTGGCCCCCACATCTGCAGGTGAGTCCCCTCCCCGGCCCAGCAGCAGCCGCCTTAGCTGTTACCAAGGGTGCCAATGCAGAGACGCTTGAACTGAGTTGAGGCTTCCAGGTGGCCCACCAAACCTGACCTGATGAGTTCCCTGGAGGGAATGCCTCCTGGGGCCTCTGGAATCCCATTCAGAGAAAAGCTGCTAGATTGCTGTGAGTACTGAGGTGGGGTGTGGGAAGCTTGTGCTATACAACTAGGAGCTCACTGTGGACAGAGCTGAGGCTGAAGCCAGGTCCTGGGAGGATCCCCAATGGGGTTCCCTGTGGAGAAGGCTTGTTTTCCTTGGAAAATAAGATGCTAGAGACTGAATGGCAGCCCCCATCTGCAAATGCCATGTAAAACCTTGTGCCAAAGATCTATGGCCCTTGCCCAGGGGAAATAACTGGTGCTAACGCCAGGGTCATGGAACTAAGACCTCCTGTGGAGACACATGCCAGCCAGTTGGGTCCAAGCTGGTGCTAATTCCTCCCCACAGGACCCAGTAAGCCTGGGAACCTGCAGTAGGCTATTTCTCTGGGATTGGATACCCTATTAAAAAGCAAAAGGTCCCCTAAAGAACCTGGACCTTTCCGTTTTGGCAGTGGGGCAAGAGATTGCAAGTAAATATCCCTGTGGCTGTTGGTAAATGGTGAATGTGGATTCAGGAGTGGCAGGTAATGGAGTAAGCTGACATTAAAAGGGCCTACCAGCCCTGATAACATCTGTCTTCTGGGGATACTCTATACCAGTCATCATGTGCTGCATCCAGGTAAAAGCCTCTGGTTTAAAAATTGAAAAAATTAAATTAAGTCACTTTAAAATAATATGCTTATAAAAAACTACAGATTGTTGGTTTTTATATTTCTTACTATGCAGTGTGTCCAGATGAAAATAAATTCAGGCCTGGCACAGGGCCAGGGCCATATGAACAGCCCAGCTGAGCTTCTAAGCCAGCCCATGTTTAGATCTAAATTTAACACTTGTCTGCTCACAATGCTTGTGATAAGGAGGGGACCCCGCCCACATGGCCACATGGCAAAGATCTGCTAAAGCCTCTCACCCCACCACAATTGCAAGGGGGTGTTACTAAATGATGAGGTAGAGATAAAATGGCCCTTTTGACTCTTTATAATGTTTATGGATATTTAAAAAAAAAACATGACAAAGATTCTCATTCATTATTAATATAAAAAGGTGCATTTTAGGTTGTTTTCAGATTCTGTCTATAATAATAAAAAGGATGTCGCTAAGTTTTTAAGGTAATATGTTATCTAATTCTGAAAATCCACCATGCTAATGTTCAAAGTAGCTGTAAGCATAAATTGTCAAATGATATTTTTAATCCTGGTCAGTTTTACAGGAATAAGATAAAATCTCAGAATTGTTTAATTTGCATTTCCCTGATGATTAAGGATGTTATATTTAAGCAAATTTTAAAATCTTTCAGTCATTTCAAGTTCATTTTTTGAGAATTTACAGTTTTGGTCTGTGACGTAATTGTACTGAAATATTTATTTTTATGAGGATTAAGCTTCTAAATTCCTTATATGGTTTTAACATAATTGATAAAGACACCTTTCCTATTCTACAGGCTGATATTATGTTCTGTTAATTATATCCTTTGTTATATAAAAAGCTTCTCAGTTCTGGAGATTTCAATTACTGATTGTTTCCTTTAATGTCTACGCTACTGAGGCTATGTTCAAAATTCTATTTATATTGTTGCCCTTATGTTAAGGTCTTTAATTTGTTTGGATTTCAGTTTTGTGCATAGAGATAAATATGGATCTATTTTCATTCTTCTACATGATAATGTCTAATTAATTCTTAAAGGGAGAAACTGACAGTCAAAATGTTGGGCTCATGGCAAATCTCAGGGGGGGGGGCTGCAAGGCACCCCACTAATTCGGCCAAGATAAGAGAGGTTCTCCAGGGGCCAGTTAAAATCTGTGTTCTTTAAATGATTAATAGAAGTTTACAAGCATTTTTACCCAACCTCTGAAGGTCAGCAGACAGCAGTAGTCATGGCCTACATAGGACAGGCAACATCAGATATAAAAAAAGATACAGCAAATAAATGGGTTAAAAGATTATACTTAGTAAAGATTTAGAAAAAAAATGTTAAACAAGGGACAGAGAAAAAAAGCGAGAGAGAGAAAGAGGCGGAAAGCAAAAAAAAAAAAAAAAAAAGAGAGAGAGACAGGACACAGACAGATAAGGAGCGAGCCTGGGCAACAGAAGATCAAAGACAAATGAAGAGGGACACTGGAACTGAGTAAAGAATACGAACTGGACACCTTACAAACTATAAATTTGGGAAAAAGACAAATAAATGACTCGTTCCTCCCTGGTCACTTCTGAATGTATGACCAAAGCCTTTTGTTGACCAAACGAGGGACTTTTGCTTTCGCTGCTGTTTTCAGTTCTGCAGGAGATGCAGGCTGCTTGTCTACCTCTGCCTCTACCACGCCCTCCTCACCGGGATGACCACCTCTCCCTGCCGTCACCGCTGAAGAAATCCTCACCTCCTAGCAACTGCCTTGATGCTGTGCTTGCTCTAAAGCCTACATGAGCCCTAACTGCTCACTTTACAGTCTTGCTCCCCTCACCCATGTCAGACAGCGATACAGCAGTCACAATGCTACCACAGATGCCCTCCTGTGCCAGACTACTGCTCCTGTGCTGGGCTGACGTCGATGGACTATGGATCCTGCCAGCATCTGCATAAAGGACAGGTGAATGGCAAAATGGCAGACTAAGCTGTGCCAGGCAGAGCCGAAAATGAGGGCGAAGCTTGCCTGGGGCACAAGGCTGGCGGTCCAAGCTGAGCAGGCACACAAGACTGAAGGTAAGCGGAAGGCGGGGGGCAGCACTGGTGGACAGGAAGCAAATGATCTAGGCCAGTAGCCTCCCTTCAGAGATGGCGGCCCGACCAGAAAGCTGAACTTATGGCTTTGATACAAGCTCTACAGATGGCAGAGGGAACGTCTATACTAACAGCAGGTATGCTTTTACCCTCAACTGTATACACAAAGCAATATACATTTGCAGAAATTTTGAGCCTCCAGGAGGCCACACATTTGCCAAAGAAGATAGCCATCATACATTGACCAAGATTGAGACACCCAATATGATGGCTAAGAAGATCATAAAAAAAGATCATTCTAAGGTTGGGGATGCCCAAGATAATCATGTCCCATAATAGACCTGCCTTTGTTGCCCAGGTAAGTTAGGGTATGGCCAAGATATTGGGGATCAATTGAAAATTAAGCTTACCAACCCCAAAGCTCAGGTCAGATAGATAAGATAAATAAAATTCTAAAAAAACAAATTGACATAATTGGCCCTGGAGACCAGCAAAAATGACTGGACAGACCTCCCTCCCTCCTGTCCTGTTCTGGGTTCAAAACACCCCGGCATCGTTGCCACTAGTTCTGCTGCCTGGCTAGTTAGCTGCCGCTCATGTATTTGCTGAGAATGGCTGACCTTGATGATGGAATCCTGAGCTCAAGGCTTGCACAGGGCAGGCACATCTGCTATAAGATGGGCTTACATCACCTTTAAGGCTCTTCTTTCCTAAAGTCAGAAACCCACAGGGCTCTGCTCATTTTTTAATGTCTTTTAAAGCACAATATCACACAGCAGAAGCAAAAGGCAATTCTGTTCTCTTCCTCCTCTGTGTGTCTGGGACAGATTGACAGGAATTATTTTGTACTGTTTAAGACTTTTCCAGATCAGACCGTTTTGTGCAGATAACTGCAGAGATAAGCAAACACACCTAAAGCCTCCTTACCTCTGGACAGGTTTTGTTTTTCTAAAGCCTGGGTATTTATGTCCTCATTGGCTGTCCTCTGGCTTTAGGGCTTTTTGTTTTGTTTTAAACATTTGTCATCCTGTATTGCATTTTCTCTCATTGTTTGTTAAAGTTCTCACAATGGACACAACCCTGTACATTTGGATAAAGCTGATGCTACAGGATGCAATGGAAACCCGTAAATGCCATGTGGTGCCAGCTGGACCAAAACTGACCTCTCCGGCACATTCTCTGGAGTTGAGGATCAACACTCCCGGTGTCTACAGTAAAAGAGATTTGTCTTCATAATACTGAACTTGTCTCTTATAAAAAGGCATGTGTTTCTTAGGGCTGAGTTAAGCTCTTTGTAGTCAATAGACTATTATTGCCACAGTGTTGGGTGCTATTCTCGGGTCTACAGTGGTTCACAATGTCTACCATATAGTTAATTTCAAGCCTCATTCAGACAATTTTGCCAAGAGCTATTCTACACACCCTAGAGGTGTTCTACTATCTTCTCAACAAGGATAGTTTAAAGGATGGTTTATAAACCGCCTGGTACAATTTATAAAAGACAGACTTTCAGCTATCCAAACCTTGGTCCTCACTCAGCAATATCATCAGCTTAAACAATATGATCCAGAACATGTTAAGAATGCCCGCTAGTTGAATAAATGATTTTATTCAAATTCACAATAAGAAATGGGGGGATGAAAGACCCCTACCTAGCAGCATTAAGTTAGCAGCAGCAATAACGCTATTTTACAAGGCTTGAATTTTTGAGCAATATAATTAGAAGCTAGGACAGGGGAGTTTAACTTAGAGATAAGGGCTGTGGTCAGCTTAGGGGCAGGGGCGCTGAGCAAGGCAAGATATCTCTGGTCAACCATCCGGACTGTCAGCAGGGGACTTGGGGTCCAAAGGAAGAATGGCACCCTAGATAGGCCAGGGCAGCATGTATATCTGATTTCTTGGAAACCACGAAATTGTACTCAGTTTGAACCCGAGCCTTGTTTGAATTGCCCAATCAGAACCCTGTAACTATGCATCTCGCTTCTGTTCCCACGCTTCTGCTTCCCTACCCTATAAAAAACCCACTGTTCCAACCTGAAGGTGCGCAAGTCCTCCGAAAGACTTGTTGCCCGCAGGTACCTGTGTTAACTCAATAAACCTCTTGCTGTTGCAGCCGTATGAGTGGCCTCGCTGTTCTTTGGGAGGGTCTCCCCAGACTGAAAGGCAGCCCACCTTGGGGGTCTTTCACTCTAACTGGATCAATAATATTGACTCTTGACTCCTAGGAAGAGAGAAGTTCAAGAAGATGTCTATGGGACCAAATAGATCAATCAACCAGCCACCACCATAGGTAATGTTAAAGTGATCAATCACCAGCCACCACCATAGACAATGTCGAAGTGATCAATCACCAGCCACCACCATAGGCAACGTCAAAGTGATCAATCATCAGCCACCACCATTGGCAGGATTTTTGTTTTGTTCTTGTTGTTGAAGCTTTGAAATTGCTCCCGGAAACGATCTTCCATACCTCTGACCAGCAGTTGTGGAAGGGATCATAAGTCTCCACATTGTTGATCCTCTGTAAGCCATCAAAACCCCCAATGACATAGACTTTGCCACCCAATACGACCATCTTATGCCTCCAGCGGCCTATGTTTAAATATTCAATCTGAATCCACTTGTTGATTGAAGAATTATATTTCCAAACATCATGCTGTGTTTCTTTGCCACCTACAAGAGACACAAAGTACTTTAAAAACACCAAGCAGACGTCTCCAAATCCAGTTTTCCCCCAGCATTCTCCTCAAAGCGCTAAGTGTTCAGCCAAGTCCCAGTCAAGGGGAGATGGAGAAATCCTGAAGGTCTCATAGGAAGGACAAGACAAACTCAAAAGAATGAGAAGCCACAAAGTCCGGGCTGTGCCGCTAAAGCTCAGGAAGGGGGGCCACGTGGAAGGATCCAGAGAAGGCTTCAGTGAGGTCAGTCTGGGTGGGTGGGAGAGTCTAATCCAGGGTTTGTGCTCCCCAAGAAGCGGGGAGCAAGACTGTGCAAGGGCTGGACAGTCAGAAAGTTAGAAGAAAGTTCATGTTCTAAGTGTATTTATTTATTCATTTATTTAAACAAACAAATAAAAAACTAGAAGAAGCAACAGTGTGGAAGAAATTACCAAGAGATCTTGCAACATTATTTCCGCTTACATCTTCAATCTACATAAAAGAGTAAGTAGTATAAAGAATGGAATCGACCTCTAGGCAAGCTTTTGCCTCCTCTCAAGGGTTAATCCAGTGGGGCAGGCTTGGAATATGGTTTGGGGCTCCTGCCAGGAAGGCAGGTCCACCTTAAGACAATGCATCTCTTCCTTTCCAGAGTTCCCGCCCTAGTGCCCTCCCTACACTGAACCAGAACCGGACGATGTCCTGACTATTTCTAGTTCTTTTCTAGGCTTTTCTATCAGATACTGGCCAGAACTTTAACGCACTTTAAACTCCCTAAGCAAGGTTTTGGGATTCCGCACTCTTTCTAAAGACACCGCCCACTCCTTATCCCCTCCCCCACACCATCACCCACCAGACTCCCGGAGCTGCCTGTGCCCAGCTGGCTGACCTCCATGCTGTCTTATCTAAAGCAGCTTGACTTTTGTTTTTCTCCCCCTCCTGTCTCCTCCTCCTTTCCAGGCAGCTGTAAGAGTTACAGCTTCCTCTCCTGGGTTTTTCTTTTAAACTCTAACTAATTGCCCTTGAGCTTCATTTGAGTCTGTTCTTAAATCTTTTATTAATATGAAAACCAAGAACCCCAAAGAGAGAACAGACTTCTTGGGTGCTATCTGATGGGTCTTCTGGGGCTCCCTATGATTTCTAGCAGCACTTCTTTCCTGCCTTTATTTCTTTAGCTGGCAGAGTCAAGGAACCCATCCCTGCACCTCTAGATGGCAATGTGCCTTTGTCTTATTTTTAATTAATTTTTATTATGAAAATATGGAATGTTTACAATTGATCATTTGAGAGTGAAATGGCTAATGTTTCTTTACAACCACTCTCTTAGAACACAAAAATTATGATGTCTGTGTCAAAGGCACGTGTGAATTTTTATAGATGCTTCCAGTAGTCCTCGAAGATGCCCCACCCCCTCTGCAATAAAGAACAATGGCATGATGAAGTGACCAGTATGACAAGAATGAAGAGATGAAACCATGGACCCCAGGAAATGAGAATTTCTCCAGGAATCTCATGTTGGAAGACGACAGAGGCTGAGAGCAAAGTGTTGGCCAGGGGGAGAACTTGCCTGCCATAAAGAGATTTCCCAGAGTTCTAGCAATTTTTCAGACGATCTTGTAGGTAAGACCGAAGCCCGGCCAAAGATGGGTTATTAATGGATAGGACCACACTTTAATGGTCTTTAGGACTGCTTGCTTAGTCGTGCATGTCCCTGGTACCATATCTTTAACCGCAGCACTCCGGAGGCAGAGATGGAGAATCTCCATGAAGTTGAGGCCAACCTGGTCTTCACAGAGAGTTCTAAGGCTGCCAAGGCTACTCAGTGAGATCCTGTCTCAATAAATCAAATCAAATCAAATCAAAAGCCTGTGACTTCATTTGGGGGCCCCAAATGTGAACTTGAGTGGGGTTGCCTGATATCTTTGTCCTTCTTTCCAATGTGGCCTCACTGAGTAAATCCCCTCTTCTGCGTTTTACTATTAATTTGGCTGTATTAATTGACTTTTACTACAAATGACTGTTTAAATTGGCTTCTTGGGTATAAGTGTGGTCAAGCCTGGCTCCTTGGCATAGAAACTGTGTGCCTGAGTTTGGTGGGTGTGTCACTGACTGGTACCATGGCTGCAGAGGGGCTGCTCTTCCTTTCCTAGGGCTGTGTCCACATGCCTTGAACCTTCGTCTTTGCTTTGTCCTTTTTTTTGGGGGGGGGGGGGTTCTCTACTCAAGACATTATGATGTTGGTTCCATTTGGGTAGTATTAAAGATTAGAAAATGTCATGAAAACTTTCAACGAGGTCTTTATTAAGAGAAAACAAATGCTGTGCTTTCCTTAGTGACTTAACATCTGGCTGGTTTAGAAAGCATATTGCAAAGATGAGAAGAGCTACCTAACAGCTGCCCAACCTCCCTCAGGTGTCTGTGTCCTCAGTTCTTTTAACAGTGTGTAGACTGCTACAAGATATTTAGAAGATTCTCCAGAAAAAGCTTTCTGTGGTGTGAGTGAGGAAGCGAATTCCAGGCAAGTGTTCCACCACCGCCGGAAGGACTTTTGGGAAAGGGAAATGAAGAGAGAAAGAAGGTCAAATATGAAAATAATAACAAAAGGAAACTAGTGTGAGTATAAGGTTAGATAAACTGACCGACTAAAATTGAATACAAAAACAAACTCAAATATATAGAAGTGATTAAATGTTGTTTAGCAGTTGGCCATCTGGAGACAAGTTAGATAGCTATGCCACTTTACAGGTAAAACAGTTTTCAAATGTGACTTAGGGAAGGATGTAGGAGACTAACTCAGTGATTTGGAGAGCGTGATGAGAAAGTAGAATCACGCAGGAGAGAAAACGGTAGGGAGAATGTAAATGAAAGTTCAAAGACAACCACAATCTAAAGGGAAAGTAACTACACCACAGAGCAAAGGATATTTAGTAAGAAAAAGACAAATACACAACAATAGAAAACAGGCAAAGGGTATGAGGAGACATACTTTAAAATAAATACAATTAGCCAATAATTATATGAAAATTTACTCAACATCACTAAAGATACGAGAATGTAAATGTATATATTTTAGTCTATTACATCAGAAATAATTGTTGATAACAATCGTTTTGAAGAATGTAGAAAATGGGCTCTGGTTAAGCTACATATGTGTAATCTTTGTGGAGAAACATATTCTCCACAAATTCTCAATTCACTAGTCTTAAGACCTCTTCTAGGAGTCTTTCCACAAATTCAAAGTTATTGTGTATGCAAATGTCTGCTAGAGTATTTTTCTGAAGTAGATTATAAACAGTAAGTACATGTGCAGTGGCAGAGATCAGTTCTGATTACCAAATCTGTTCCTCCTTCCTGGACGCATAGCTAAACTACATTGCCGACCCTCTATTCTGGGAAAGAAGGGCACGCTGTTGGCTCTTGCCAGTGGCCTTGTGGCCTTGCAAGCTATAGCTCTGTGGAGTAGCTGTGTCTTTTCCTTCAGGCCCTGTGTGGAGGATGGCAGAATCCTATGTCAGAAAAAACCCGAGTCCCTGAAAGCCTAAGTTAAGCAACGGCCTCCTGACCCCACCACTCCCACACATCCTTGTTCATTCACTAAGTGGGACTTGGGGCTTGTTGAAATAGCTAATATTAGTTATCCTAAAAAAATATAAAAATAATTTATTAAAAAATATCAAAACATGGAAATTATCATGGAACCAAATGCCATTCTCTGTATTGTTCAAATCTTATGATATTCCTACAATAAAAAGAAACTTATAGTCTGACCAATATTATGAACAGACACGGAGATCAGCTAACGTTACTCTTTGGAGGACACTAAATACAAAGCAGTGGGAAGGGTATGTTTGCACTCTTCTTTTTATATGAATGAGAAGGACTAGGACCCGGGCTTAGCCCCTGGATTGTGATCCTGTCCAACCCCAGGATATAACCTAGAACCTCTCTGAGCCCTGTTTTCTCCTACTTCATAATTTACCCTCTCTTACTATGACTGGTAATTACGTGTTGTTAAAGTACAGGTTTACCTACTAAGCGGGAAAGATGACAGAGACTGTGTCATTCAAAAATATCTATTGAGGATTTACATTGCTAGGTGCGAGAGACTGATTTAACTCCCACAGAACTTCAAGTCTAAGGAGAAGGCAAGTGCAAATAACTGTTAATAATTGAGCAATAACTTAGCAATGTAAATGTATTCCCATTCTTTCAGTGGAAGCAGATCACTGAGAAGTTTGGGGAGGTCGGGTTTGTGGGGGGATACGACATTTCATTATTCTAGTCCAACACTCAGATCAGTGCCCTGTGCCTACAGCAGACTGAACAAACCGTTTTTGCTGTCTGTGCTGCTCGTATTTCAGCATGTTTGAAGTGATAATGCTTTCTCCAGGATAAAACCACCTAAGCTCCTGGTTCTATATCCTGAACTCACAGACATTCTCGCACGGCGGTTGGTTGGTTGGTTTTTACTTAGGGAAGCATAGAATGCTATTGAGGAACCGCTTTGATCCCAGCCTCCAGCTTACCTGAGATGTAGACCTCATTTTTTAATGTCACACAGGCAAACTCTACCCACTTCTTATTCTCGCTCTCCAGCTCATGCTCTGTCAGCGGGAGCTTGGCCACCTCCAGGCGACTGCGCCTCAGGGGGTCCAGGCAGGTTACCTCGGCCACAAATCGTTCATCTTTTGTGCAACCGCCAATAATCATGAACACCTCAGACTGGAACTCATGCATCCTGGGCTTGGTGCGCTCTGAAATAATCTAGAAATCAATGAGAGGATGTGTGGACAGAGGGAATAGAACATGACGATGCACAGCCTGGGCTGTGGAACCACAAAAGGCAGGTCCCGGTTTCTGCCTCCACCGCTGTTAGTCTTGTGACTTCTCCTTGACCATGCCTTCATCATCTGTATGATGGCTGTCTGACTGTAACTACCCAGTAGGTTTGTTGTATTAGACATGGACTGTGATGACCCAGGACCCGCTGTGGAACAGGTACTGAATGAATTGTTTACCTGTCATTTCTGCTGCTATCTTAAGACAAAAATCTGTTTGCCACCAAATGCACTTCCCGCCTCTTCTCTCCTACCTGTTCTGAAACCTGAGCTCCTGGAATGAGTGTCAAAGTTAATATTTATTCAATACCTATTGTCAAAATGTAAAAAAGAAAGAACAGGCTGGGGGGTCCACGGGAAGGAGCTGACACACGTCACCCTTCAGAAGGTCTTTATTTGGGCGGGGGTTGGGGATGGGGCTGCAAGGGATGGCAGGTTTTCAAATCGAAAGAAGAGCTTCCTTAAGAGAAATAAAGCATTGTGACCACAAACGGCCATAATGGGACCTTGAAGATGTGCGTGTTTGGGGGTGGGGGAGAGTAATGGCAGAGACAGAGAGCCTTGCTTCAAACCCCAAGAAGAAAGGGTGTTTCTGACTCATGGGTTTTCAAGAGATAGGCTAACACACAGGTACTTCAAAATTCAGTCTGTGCTATTGCACCTGCCAAGGGGCATGGAGCAGGCTGTAGGAAGGCCCAGAAGCTTGTCTTGCTGGTACAAGGGGGAGGGGCTACCAGGCTATAGGTGCATGCTTTCCTTCCTTATCAACTGTTTGTTCCAGAAAGAGAGCTAGGGGGACGGGGGGGGGGGTCTCGTTTTGAGAGAAAGAAATAGAAAGAGGGTCTGTTTTCTATTACTTATTATACACCAAGCCCTGGGCCAAGCACGTTATATAACATTGCAGTCTATGGTAATGGTCACTGATACTATTGACATTCCCTAATAGAAGGAAGAGGGGCCTTTATGCGGGAGTCCAGCCATTACTTGTCTCCTACTCTCCTCCGGCTGCAAGTGATCTTGGGAAATGCTACAGTAAAGAAGAAGTCCATCGGTAAATGAAAATGGAACTCCAGGATACAGTTTGTGTGACTTCATCATCCATAATGAGGTGAGACTTTTCAGTAATGCAGCCGTCTGGGGGGTCACCCAACTCACCAAGCTAACTTCAGTGGAATTGTTATTTCGGTTTGTCATTAATATCTATCTAGAGTGAGTCTTGTAGTATGTTTGTGTCTCCCCAACAAAAGGGTTTTTTTTTTTTGGTTTGGTTTTTTTGTTTGGTTTTTCAAGACAGGGTTTTCCTGTAGCTTTAGAGCCTGTCCTGGAACTAGCTCTTGTAGACCAGGCTGGCTTTGAACTCACAGAGATCTGCCTGTCTCTGCCTCCCGAGTGCTGGGATTAAAGGTGTGCACCACCACTGACCGGGTGGCTCCCCAGCAAACATTAACAACATCAATTTGTTATTTGTGTGTGTGTGTGTGTGTGTGTGTGTGTGTGTGTGTGTGTGTGCCAAGGAGCTAGATCCAGTAAATTTTGCATCCCTACTTTGTGAGCTTGTACTGTGGCCATAACATTTGTGGTGGGCCTGTTAGTTGTGAGTACAAAGGAAGAGCGGGAAGAAATGTGACAGGATAAAGCCCTCATTAATGTGCTGAGCCTGAGAGCATAAGCAGTAGAAAGTCCATGGGGTAAGGATGAGAGCAGTGGGCCAGAGCTTGGGGACATCTGAAGGTACGAAGCTGGTTGGTAGGATTTGAGCAAAGAGTTGACACCAAAGACAAACAAACAAGTGCTTCTCTGCACCTTTCTTCCCAATATCAGCCTGGTTTCTGTTCCCAAACATTCCCTCCCCACAGCTGAGGCACAACCTCCAAAACAAGCTGGTCATCTTTGTTCAGTCAGGATTTGGGTACGGTAGGCAATGCTTCAAGAACAGTCTTATAATTTACTATAAGGACATCCCTTTTTCTCTAATGGATTCTCAGCACAAAGAACAATCAGTACCTGGGTCTTATGGCTTTCTATGAGTCAGTGGATGGATGGATGGATGGATGGATGGATGGATGGATGGATGGATGGATGGATAAGACAGGAAGCCAAGGTCCCTGGTATGGACTCCCTCTTACAATACAAATCAGTGTGGTACCCACTCTCCACAATGGTCTCCCAGAATTCACAGCCCTTACTGTTCTGGAATCAGTCTCTCTAACCAAAGGATTACAGCAGAAGTGGTGTTCCACCACACTACCAAAGGCAATAAAGCTTCCATATTGATTGCTTTCTTAGTCTCTCTAAGATAATTTGCGCTAGTGGAATGCCATCTGCTATGTAGATGCCCTCATGGCAAGAAAGCACAGCTTCAAGCCAATAGACAGTAAGGGACAGATGCATGCCTGCAATACTGTGAGTGAGTAGCATGTGGATGCTTGGATCTCATTTGAGCTTTGAGGTTGCTGAAGTCTAAGCCAATAGATAATAGTTGGATCGACACCTAGTAAGAAACTTTACATCAGAGCCACCCAACTAAGCCAAGCCATTTTACGTTCTTTTTCCTTTTGCAGTGTAGGATTGAACACAGGGCATCATCATGCCTGCTAGGCAAGAACTCTACCATGGATCTGCAACCCTGTCTGCTGCTTTAAACTGTGAAGTTGTAGGGTGATTCATTATGTAGTGATTCCCAATGGGGTAACAAGGATAGGAGAAAGAAAGGTCTCAAATCAATGTCCAAAACTTATAATTTAAGAAACTAGGTGGGGGGAAGTAAATTCAGAATGTAAACAGAAAAAAAAAGAATTCTATCATGATCAAAATAGAAAGAAAATTAAATAGAAAACAGAAAACAACAGAGAAAATAAAATTAAACCAGGAGTTAGTTTATTGAAAAAAATCAACAGAATTTATGATATCTCTAGCAAGACCAATGGGGGCACAAAGAGCCACTATCTGGAATTCAAGATGCTATGTTACTACAGATTCTATATAGATAGTATAGATCCACGTCACTACATAGTCTATAGATAGTACTGATGATGGGCGGAGTTGAGAACAGCTTTATGCCAACAAATCCGCAACCTGCATGGATAGAGAAATTCTCTGCAACTCTGTTTGAGAAGTAACAGACCAGCAATGTGTCTGTTAGCGTGATATGATTTGAAGTGAGAATCTCCTCTCTCAAGGAAAACCCCAGGTTGACCAAACGCCAAACTCCAAGGATACCTGTGAAGAATAAATGAGCAGCAAGCAGTTCTAAGAACAGTCAAGGAATACAGCCATCCATACAGATGAAGGAATAAGCTCCAGAGGAGTCACAGACAGATACGATTCCTGAACAACTTTGGGCTGAGGTTTCTACCATAGCCTGCAGATGAGGTTTGGCACATTTTGCACAGTGATAGGTACACATGCCTGTCAATCAACAGCAACCTCTCCCTATACCATAGCTTTTTGGTGAGCTTGCTCCTCCGCTAAATCTGGCCTTGTCTTTACAAGATTATGAGTAAAAAACATCTTGAGGAATTGCAAAGGAGAACGGGTAGCAGCAAACACCTTCTTGGTGCCCATTGGGTCATCCGTAAACACTGCCATTCACAACACGCCAGAGATTTCTCCTAAGATCTAGAGACAAAAAGTCCAGTAAGACTTGGTTCCTACTATAACAAGTTGCAAGTTTAGAGTATTACAAGATGATGAATTCAATGCCCACCATGTGACATTTGTGTCATGACCAAAGACCGAACCAATGGGAACACAAAGGGTTCTCTGAAGAAGGTAACCTTGGATTTTGAGTAGACGCAGAAGTTAGGTAGAGGAAGAAGAAGGAAGCATTAGACAACATTTGCCTTGTCCTGAAGGCTGGAAAACCATATCTTTTGGGGGAACTGGACACAATAAATAAAAACCACAGCAGAACGTAAACATCAACAACTAAAGAAACAGAGACCATGAATTTGAGCATAAGGGGGATACAGGAGAGGAGTGAGAGGGAGGAAATGGAAGGGTAAAGAGATGCAATGATATTTTCATTCAAAGGCGGATTTTAATTAAATTTGTTTTTAATTTGTAAATACAAACACACACAGTAGAGGTGGGTAGTAAATGATGCCAGAGACCTAAGCAGGAGGTATTTTAGTGAACAGAGCTCAGGGGACTTTAGAAGAAAGAGTGGATGGCTTCCTGAAGGTGAAGGAGAGCCAATGAAAAGGTCAGGCCAGGAGCAAAGTTCACACCTGCATCCTCCATCAGCCCAGGAGTGGGGATGAGTTGGTGGGAGAACAGACTGGGAGTACAGTAATGAGGTCTAAGGAATTTCTATAAATTCAGGGAAGAAATGAGGGGCCTCTGGACCTTGCCTTGTCCTGAAGGCTGGAAAACCGTATCCTTTGGGAGAACTGGACACAATAAATAAAAACCACAGCAGAACATAAACATCAACAACTAAAGAAACAGAGACCATGAATTTGAGCATAAAGGGGATACAGGAGAAGAGTGAGAGGGAAAAGTGATGCAAGACAGCGTCAGAATAGAACAACAGATACAAATGCTCACAAGAATGGGAAATGTAAGGAAGTAGCATCCCTTCAGAATGTGACTGGAGGGGACCCCACACAACTGGGCAGAGGACAGATGAGACAGCCACGGTGCCAAACAGTTTCCACTTCTCACTAAATCCTCCCCACGGCTGTGTAAAAACGTGCTATCATCCCCGTTATACAGATCAGGAATCCCAGCTTCTGGAAGGACTGGACTCCTCTACTTGCTGTCCTGAGGTGTGAGCAAAGGTCACTTGCATTTCTGAGAGCCCTGGCTCTCTTCTTACATTGCCAATGAAATGCAGCGCCTCTGACATCCAACCTACCTCGTTGCCAGAAAGGTGGTACATCCTGGCTTCCTGAAGCAGGGGGAAGACCTCGGGACACTGCCTTATGAGAGGATCTGCTTCAACCATCTCCACAAAGTACCACGGGTCCAGAAGTGGTAAGCGCACATTCTCAAGAACACAGGGGAGTAGGCAGAGTCGTTCTGATTGTTTGTGCCGGACCCAGCTCATCACTGTCTCAAACACCTGAGCCTCCTCCGTCACACAAAGATCGTCACTCTTCAAGATGTGATACAAGGTATCCACCGGAAGTTCAAGGAACTCCTCGGAGTTCAGAATCTGAACGAAGTTTTGAATGATGTAACTTTGAACTTGCATCTTTAAACTGTCCAAGGAGTGTGTGTCTGCCAGCCTCAGTATTCCGATACAATTTTCTGGATTCAAGGCTTCTGTAAGGAAGCTGGCACAGGCATCCACCAGCTGCAGAAACTAACAGAAGGGTGGAGAGTCAGGCCAGGAAGTGCTCAGTCCACAAGAACATTCATCAGTGAGTTGTGTGTGCCAGCAAAAACTCAGCAGCAGCCTAAATTTCGAACAGTACAGTCACATAGCCAAGAACTCTGTAAATAATTTAAAAACATCTTACAAGATTACCTTAAGTCCTCTGAAAAATATAATGTATTGGGTTTTCAGATCCGTGCATTAAATCTGATCAGACATCTAGATTTATTTTTGTTTATTTTATAGGACTGGGGTGGAACACACAGCATTGCATGTGTTAAGTAAGTGCTCTGGTATCAAGCTATTTTTCCTAAATTTAAACCTCTAGATTTAATCATCAATTATATATATATATATGTATATATATATATACACATACATACATACATACACATTCATCCACATCAAGATGGTAGGAAATTCCATGGAACAACTGGTCTAATTTCTCCTGTAAATATGCTACAAATGTAAAAAAGGGAGAGAAGGAGGGAAAATGTGAAAACAGGAACTCTGCTTGCATCCATGATTGCAATTGCACAAATTGGATTTAGTGGGTTATTTTTCTAAAGGGGGATGATGAAGTTGGGAGGAGGGATGAAGGGCCAGAGTGGGTCCTCAAGGAGTTAGAGAAGTGAGGTGTAAATATGACCAAGAACCATTATATGCATGTATAAATTATCAAAGACTAAAAATATAAAGATGAGAGATTTACGAGTTATATCAACTTACTGCAAAGTATGGACCATACTTGAATGTCTGATGTAAGCAGCAAATTAAGTCAGAGAAATGTTTACAAGCACTAATATTTGAAGACATGAAAAGGTATTATTAATTTTAGGGGCAATTATGGTCTTACAGTTATTTTTAATAAGAGTCTTTATCTTTTGAACTAGGGTGATGGTTCAGCAGATAAAAATGCTTTTTAATCAAGCCTGGTGACCCAAGTTCTGATCCCCAAGGGAACTGACATATAAAATACTACAGTTTAAGGTATCACACTCACCAATCAAGCTATGGGACGTTTACTCTTTGTTAATGTGTTATTTACCCCTTCCCCAATGAATTAAAATCACTTTTGTAATTGAAAAAGAATAATTTAAAAAAAATATTGGTTGGTTCCCATATCCCACCTTAACTCTACATCATCTTCTGCAGAGAATATGAATTTAATGTTTGGGCAGCATTTTATAAATTACAAAACATCGTCATTGCCATTGTGTTCAATGCTGATATTTCACAGATCACATCTCCCAGGCATCTAGTTCACTACTGTTCTCTGGGGCTGTGTTCTGCACAAGTCTGGACCTCTCTTTGTCCGCTGGGTTCACAAGATCATGTTCTCAGTGTGCTTGAGCTGCTCATCTAAGTGAAGGAAGAAGGAGATCACAGGGAAGGGCCAGGTGAGGAAGCCCCGCTGAGGGCAGGTACTGGGAAGAGATATGGGGACAGACCTGGCAGGGGGAAGTATGGTATGCAAAGAACAGGTTCTGGTGACAAGAAGCTATGAGGATAAAAGGGGAGGGTGGGGCAGGAGTGGTCTTGGGTCTGGTTTTGAACTGGCAGACTGAGTTGAAGAGAGTCCAATCTTTACACTGCAGTACCCCTCCAAAACACATATCCCCCATTTTCAATGTCATTTCCAATCACAAAACATGATTTTCCCTATCAGAGCATCGCTTCCAACTTATCATCTACAAAATGTTTCTTTGAGAGCCAACACAAAGCTGGAGAAAGATGGAGTTGGTGTTGCCTCCCTCTGCTCTGTCTGTAGAACCCAGTGTGCCTACAGCTCACCTCCTTGCTTGAGGAACTGTGAAAGTGATTGAGCTGAGAATCCTAATCCAAACTGTTTGTTTGATTTTTGTATGTCTTTTTTTTAATTTTTGATTTATATTTTTATAGCCCAAAGATGCCTCAAACTCTTTATCCTCCTGCCTCATCCTTTTAAAGACTGAGATTACAGGCTTGTGCCACCACGCTCAACTCTGGGAAACTCTATGAGCTACTCACTGTTATGGTAACATTATGAAATATCTACTTCACCCTGGCACTTTAGTTCTGGGTAAATAACTGTATAAATAAAAAATGGAATAAGAAGAACAGATAAAGCCCACCTCTCCATGAAGCTCTTACTTCAAAGCCAGTTCTCCCCAGTGGCTTCTCTAATTCCCCGATGTGGAATCTGTTCTTATCCCTTCCTCGGCCTCATGTGGAGGTGCCTGTAACAGCTCTGCTCTGTGCTCTGCCCAGCCAGATCTAGCAGCCCAGAGGTTCTAGGTCATGATTTTGTTTTTATTTCCAGCAATGTCTACTACGAAAGTCTGACGGCAGATGAGTAGGAAAGGCCAGACAGAAGAAAAAGATCCTTAATAGACATCTGGAATGCACTAAGACCCGTGAGTTTCTTCATCTGTCACTGCACTTCACAAACTATTTTTAAACAAACGTCTCTTATTTAATTAGTAAAAAGAGGATATTCCAACTACACTTGCAAGTGGACATTTACACGCTACATTTACAGATTTAAACACTTAAGATTTTACCTGTAGCCTGACAAAGAACATGTGCACTTGCCTCAGCCCTCTTCTCCCTCCCTTCCTCCCTCCCTGTCCCTCTACAGAGAGGAGGAAATAGAGAATTCAGAGAAAAAGACATTGCCTGAAGTCACATAGAAGGAGGCAAGATGAACCTTTAGCCTGCTTGCTAAGGACAGTGGCAGGCTTGCGCTGTTGGGCTAACAAAAGCCAGGAGAATCTCAAGAGACCTTATGACCACAAGGGAAAGTAGGTGTCTCTGACTGCCTAAGCTCTCCCAAAATATACGTCAACAAGTATTTCAGAGTGATCCAACCAGTAGCTAGGAATTTGCTGGCATGTGAGGGAGTCATGAAAACAAGTTGTTGTTTTTTTTTTTTTTTATGTATTTGCCTTTGGATAAATTTTCAGCATGTTGTTCCTCGAACCTGGTTTTTAGAACTGAGAGATGACAAATAATAGTAACAGGTATAACCAGTTTCCTGTTTAGATGGATAAGTGAATTAAAAGTTACAGTCAGCACCTGACTCTGACAGGAACTCCTAAAATACCACCAAAGAGACACGACCACACAGGAACTCCTAAAATACCATCAAAGAGACATGGCCACAGTTCCCATAAGAAATGTCTGCCTTAAAGAAGCCATCTGAAAGTCTTTTGAGGAGTATCTATTCTGATTCTTTATTCATTTTTAAAATTTTCAGTGCATTTGTGTGTGTGTGTGTACTACATGTGTGCGTACACACACACATACAAAGTACAACATTTGCATATTATGTCAAACATCAAAATGTCAACACGGTTGTTCTCACAATTAATATCCTACTCTGAGAGTAATATATAGTTAACACCAGGCTGTCTGGGATGCTGGACTATGAGAACTATTTCTGAACACTTAACCCTACCACACCTTAGTCTCATATGAACATTGCAAATACTTCAACTAAAAGAATATAGCTGATAAAAAAAAAAACAAGCAAAGAAATAGCACCAGGTACACACCGTCTGATGAAGTAACATGAAAAGCCAAGATACCATAATTCCTCCCAAAATGACTAATTCCACAGTATGACACCTAGTGAGGGTGAATTAAATAAAATCCTAGACAGAGAACTCAAATGAGAGATTATAAGTATGTTCAAAGAAGAAAAGAAGCTCCTGGGTTAGAATACAAACAGAGGAATAAAATAAGGAAAGTCACGTGCTGCTGGGCGCACTCCCTGGCCCAGGAGGGTGCGCTGTGCTGACAGCTGGAGCACACACAGTGCTCCTTACACACCCCAGTGTGAAAGTGAAGTTACAGGCCGCAGGATGCCCCACTCTGATACACGCTTATCCAACACACTTCTTCCTGTACAAACCCCAGCTCTGAAGATCAGATGGCATACAAAGCAGCTGCCCCAGTGTGACTCCCCCAGCACACACCAGAACTGAGTCTGGGCAGTTAGAACTAGAAAGTTGGCTGGGCAGGATGACCCAAGTTCCGGTTCCAGCATCCTCATCTGTCAGCTCACAGCTGTTAGAAACAACTGTAGCTGTGGGGAATCTGACACCCTCTTCTGGTCGCTGTTGGCATGGGTACACTCATCTCTCTCTCTCTCTCTCTCTCTCTCTCTCTCTCTCTCTCTCTCTCTCTCTCTCTCTCTCTCTTTCTCTCTCTCTCACACAGACACACACACAAATATGTAAAAATGTGAAAACTAAAAATACTAAAAACTACATTTAGAAAGAAAAGTAAATCTTTTTTATTGTGTGAGACCTGCTTTGAGACAGTAAGAGAATCAGGAGACTTGACAACGACTCCAAACTTTGTCACTCAAAAAAAATAAGCTTCTACTTTGGTGCCAGACAATAAATCTGTAACAGTAAATGTCGTAGCTATTACTATTTCCAGTTTTCCCATCTTTAGACAAGTCAGCAACCCTCCCTACATTCCAATAGAGGGTATTAGCATGAAAATAACAAGGACTGCTGAAGCTTTCCTGGGCAAAGGTCACTGTGTTCAAGGTTGTGGGCACATTAAGTTCAGAAGACCTCTTGACACAGAAAGATTGAGCTGAGGGTATGTTGTTGGATGGTGGGCAGGACGAGATTAACTATAAACACTGAGCATGAAGTTGGTGAGTCCCCCCACCCCCATAAAGAAGGATGGTTTCCTGTCAATCAAACAGGTTGATGGTGAGCACAGAGAGACGGTCAAGGCAGTGAGTGTTTACTGACTAGGGGACATCACCAGAAAACCAGCCCAGCCCGAAATAATTGGCTTGACATCTTCAAGAAGCCCTGAGAAACTGAGCCTAACTGGTGGTAACCTGTTACTCAGAATTCATCAGGGCTGCTTTGTAGTGGATTTCCTATTTTCTTTCCATGATCCTGTCTTTTGTCAGACCTTATAAATCACTCCCTAACTCTAGCCTCAACAGAGCTAATCCCACTACCAACAAGCTTGGACCATGAACCCCTCAGAAGGTAAGCATCCTGGGTTCTGTTCCCTTCAATACTAAGCTAATTATGACCCAAGCAGAGACCACCTCCATAGGAAACAAGCCATGTATAAGATTTGATACTTATCCCTGGTTCCTGGAAGTGATATGATCTCTCCCTGGACTGTTTCTTACACATCTAGGCAATGAGACAACATTAATACAATGGAATCAAGATCAATAGTATGATTCTCAACCTAGGCAAAGATGATAATTTGGATGGAATCCCTGTTTTAATTATGGATGCAACTGATATTATTCATAGTCTAATTATTTTATGAAGCTAGTGTAATTACTACAATCATATGAAGCAAATATTACTGAACAGAAACAATATATTACTTGGAAGTATTTCTGAAGTCCTCCCCCCTCTGTGACACTTCTTACCTCTCACCGCTCTTCTTTCACAGCCACACAGTCTCGACTCCCCATATCTAGACAGCATGGCCCCAAAGCTGCATGGTGGTGACGGCAAGCAGTAGGGTCTCCCATCAGAGAAGTCAGTTCCACATCACAGCGCTTTCAGCCATCCTCTGTGTTGCCTTAATTTTGTGCCCAACTTATGATAAAGGCAAATGTGTGTAGGAAGCCCTGGCCACACCACTGGCTCTAACTAGGCTGCAACACCTGGAAGACACTGTGCTGCAGTCAGGGACCAAGGCACCACACTTCCTTAGTGTTGTATGGTAAAGCAGGAAACACCTCATTGCATCGCCTGTCACCGAGTGCCCAACTGAGCATCTTTTGACCTTCAGGTAAGCTTGCTCGCTCACTTGCTCCCTCCCTTCCTCTCTCTCTTTCCATGTGTGTGTGTGCCTATCTCTCTTTGTGTTTATCTCTGTGTCTCTGTCTTTGTCTGTATGTCTGTCTTAGTGAGTGTGTCCATCTTTCTGTCTGTTTCTGTCTTTATCTCTCCTGTCTCTCTTTCTCTGTCTTTCTGTGTGTCTCTCCGTCTCTCTCTCTCCGTGTGTGTGTGTGTGTGTGTGTGTGTGTGTGTGTGTGTGTGTGTGTAAATTCCAGATACAGATCTCGAAGCCGGCCTAAGCAGGTCTCTAGAGATCCCTGCTTTCACTGACTTCAAAGGCAAGCACAGAACTTGTTGGTTCACACACCTGGAAAAGATTGGCGGCCTCCAGAACCCGCTGAACATTGTGCTTGGTGATCAGAGCCTTGCTTGTGTATGTGTAGTTCAGGAGAGTGTGCATGGTCTCCGCATCCACCCCTTTAATAATGATCCTCTTCTCATACTTCTCCTTTAAGTCGTTGCAGAACATGGCCCTGGAAGAGAGACCTGTGATGTGAATCCTTCCAGGACTCTGGGTTCCAGACCTGAACAGATCCCCTTTTAGAGTCATCTGCCCTCCTGCAAAAGTGAAGTCCCAAATCAGAACCAACATAGAAACAGAATCATTTGATGTGCTGACTTCTTGAGATTTTGCCCCTTGATTCTTTGGCTCTCCTTGTAGATGCTATTTCAGTGCCTAGCATAAAGAACTCTTGAATGAAGTAAATGAATTTCAATGTATTTAATGTATTTTGTCATTAGTCTCTCTGGGATCACCTGTACTCTGAATTGAGCTGTCTTTCCTAGATGTGACTTTAGAACTCTCTCTTAGAATCACACGCAGTGGATTACATCCTACTCCTGTTTAGCCCAGAAAATCAACAGAGTTAGAGAGGCCAGGGCTCAGTACCAGGAAGGGACAAACAAGTAAGACTGTGTCCAGAGAGAAATCAGCTCCAGCCTAATCCTGCAGGGTTGGGACAGTGCACTCCACAGCTGTCCCAGCAGAGATAAAGATATTGCTTTGACACTGTGGGACCACAGACAGCCTTCACTCCAGGAACAGGTAATTCTCAAGCATCCTGGTTTTCCAGGAGCCCAGGAGAAAGCTGAAAAGTGCTGCCTGATGGCTGTGGTGGGCGGAAGAAGGCTAGTGTCCGGGCAAAGCTTGAACTCACTCTACTCCATGGCATAAGTGAGAAAATATAAATCAATGCAAATGTTTAATGGTTATTGGTTAATCCCTACCTTACTGATGCATTTGAAGAATAAGTAATATACTATGCATCAGTAAAAGCTCAAACAAGCAAGATATTCCAGAATAAATCAGAGGAATTTTAGCTGGGGAGAGACATGGGGTTAGGTGGATGAATTTGTTACTTTTCTTGTTACTGCAACTAAACACCTCACAAGAAGTAACTTAACAGGAAGATGCATCCTCCAGCTCCAGGACTGAGGGCACAGGCTACAGTAAGAGAGAAGGCACAGCAGCAAGGTCAGCTGTGCAGCAGGAGAGTGAGCAGCTTCCTTGCATTTTCAGATCAGAAGGCAGAGATAGGGCAGGGTGTAGGGCTGGGCTGTAAGCATCAAGGCCTGCTCCCCGAGACCCACTTCCTCCAACTAGGTCCCACATCCTCCCTAAACAGCACCACCAGCTAGGAACTGAGTCTTCAAACACACGAGCATGCCAGGGATGCTTTGCTTCTAAACTCCGAGAGGAGGTCATACACCATTGCAGTCTTAGCTTGCCAGCATGTGTCCTGGTCTCTATCAGGTTCCTGGTGTCAGCTACAGCAAAGGCAGAGTCTGGGTTCCATTAACATCGCTCTAAGTACACTAACTCCATAACTGTTTATGGAAGAGGGGGAAAGGGGAAGTATAAGGGAAACGTCTTTCTCTCCAGGGCTCGTGCACATCTAACTCCCACAGCCCCAGTATGTCCTTGCTCTCCTCGGACATGTTGTCACTGCCCTGGGCCATGGCCACCATATTGAACACAAACGCTAAGCCTACAGATTCTTTATAGGCCAAACTCCCAAGCAGTTATTGCAGCTCCCAGAGACCCATAGACACACATGCATGGGCAAATTTTGGTCTCCAGAGATGGTCAGCCACAGAATAAACAGAAGTTAGGACTTAAGCCCCCAACCTTGAGTCTAACAGGATACAATAGTCAAGAAAATCAGTAAGATACAAAGTCAAACGCTGGGGAGATTGACTTGGTATCACTCTGAGTACACTAGACCAGGTTATGTTCTCTGGTAGCACAGCTGGGTTGGTTGTTAGCAATTTACCTCTTAGTAAGGGTAGTAGGGTGGGGGAAAGGGATGCATAAGAATAAAAGATAAAGACACAGACATATGAAAATGGCAGCTAGGCAAGGTGGCACATGCCTATCATCCAGCACATAGGAGGTGAAGGCAGAAGATGAACTCATATCCAACCACCATCCACTGTATAGCAAATTCAAAGTCAGCCCAGGATAAAAGAGGCTATCTCAAAAAAAGTCAAAATGGCGGGATGGAAATGCTATGATGAAACTCGTCCTTTGAGAAGAATAATTATTAAGAATTACAACAGTTGTAATGGTATATGCCAGTAGGATATGCCAAAGAACCAGAGGTAAGAGGATCAAGTTGTTCAAGTCCAGCCTAGGATACATATAGTTCTGGTTTTTTAAGGCTAAATATGGCAGCACATGTCTTTAGTTCCAGCACTTGAGATTCAGTGGTAGGCAGATCTCTGGGTTTGATGCCTGATGCTTGCCTGTCTCAAAGAAAGAAAGCAAGAAAAAAAAGGAAAAGAGAAAGAGAAAAATAAAGAGGCCTGGTGAGAGGGCTCATGTAGTAATAGAGGCGGCGGCGGGGCTGCGTCCCCAACACCCCAGCCGCCTGCTCGGCTAGCTTATGCCCCGAAAAAATTACACAGACACTGTATTCATTTAAACACCGCTTGGCTCATTTCTACCTAGCCTCTTCTAGGCTAACTCTCGCACCTGGACTAGCCCATTTCTTATCATCTGTATAGCACCGGTCTTACCAGGAAGATTCTAGCCTAAGTCCATCCTGGGTCGGAGCTTCATAGCGTGCATCTTCCCTGGAGCGGGGAGCATGGCATCTCTCTGAGGCGTCTGCTCCGGAGAGGAGAGCTGTCGAGTCTGACCTCACTTCCTCTTCCTCCCGGCATTCTATTCTGTTTACTCCACCTACCTATGTCCTAACCAATAACATGGGCCAAGGCAGTTCCTTTATTAGCCAATGACCTTCCTCCATCATTTCCCCTTTTTTGGTTTAAACAAAAAAAAAAGGCTTTAACTTTAACATAGCAAAATTACATATAACAAAACAGTTATCAAGTAAAAGCTACAATAATGTTTATCATAACTAAGGAAAACTATAACTAACTATTCTTAACTCCATCAAAGACTCCAGAAAGATACAATACTACCTAAGCAAACAAGAAAAAAGCAACTTTTAAAACTCTAGAAATGACAGAGATGTCTCGCTGCCTGGACAGTCACCCAAAGTTCCTCTGTACCGTTGGGGCATCCATCTTCAGCCTTCAGGCCCATGGTATCCAGCAGACATTTCCATAAAGCAGGAAAATTCAAAGTCAGTTCAGTCACTATCTGTTGTGTCCTGCAGAATGTCTCGCAGACTCTTTCATGAATCAGGAACCCCAAAAGATCATCTCACCTTTAGGCAAGTTCAGTAGTCCTCTCTCTGTGGGTTCTCTGTGTCCAGTTTATGCAATAGTCCAGGCAAGAGCAGTTTCTTGCCCAAATGGCTAGCAAACTCCATAAGGATCCTCTTCGATGCCCATCTTCCTCTTGAAGTAGATTGGTGCTGCCAGGAGCAGTGTCTCATTGTCATGAAAAGTCCTAAGTTATTAAAACATTTAAATGTCCTATTCTGTAATCTTTGAAAGACATGAAGAATGTCTATCTAAAATATATCTCTATATATCTAGAAAATCTAACTAACATGACTACAAGCTTTACTATTATCGATGATTATCCATTAACAACCTATATTTCTTAATTATACAGTACATATTTAAATGAACTACACAATCACAAGACCTTAATCAAAACCAGAAACACTTATACATATAACAAAATTGACCGTAAACCTCTATCAATAAAGCAAAATCTATACTAATGCAAATTATTCATGTCTATATCAGGCTCATAGGTAAAGATGCATGTCACCAAACATGATGGTATGAGTTCAGTCCCCAGAACCCATGTTGTGGAAAGAGAAACAACTCCCAGGCGTTGTCCTATGATACGTGTGCCACACACATATTCCTCCCTGCCTCTCTCAAAAATAAAAATAATAAAATAAAAAACTTACCCCATAGCACGTAAGATATTCATAATAAAGTATTTTCTAGAAAGGTATGGACCAACTCACATGAGATCCTCGTTTAAAAAAAAAATGTTTCAGAGCAATAAGCCAGTTGCCCAATCCTGTGAGCCAGTGATGCCTCAGAGCAGAGCCCAGATCATTCAGCATGCCTCTCACCACAGCCATGGACATACCACAGGCCCAAGGCTCACCTAGATGAAGCCAGGCCCCAGATGAAAACACTTTGCTGGGCCACACAGCTCTCCCATGTCCATGGGGCTTACCCGTCATTGAGGTCCCTCCTCAAATGTCATTTCTTCAGAGAGGTTCCCTCTTGTGCTGTACCCAATGTAAAACCACCACTCCACATTTATTGGCTTTATTTTTCCTCATAGAACTCTCACAGCCCGACACTGCATGGGACACTCCTTTGTTCACTACTGTGATGATCGTCTTCTCAGCTACCATATGAACTGACTGGACTGACTGCCATGGTTACAGAGTTCCCACTGCCTAGACCAGTTCTCCCGATCCAGTGGGATTCCGTCTCTAAAGTCAATGACTGAGTGAGGCAGTGGACAAACTGTCTTTCTGAGATCCCTGGAGTGGCTTTCTTTTCAGTCACCTACCACTCCAAAAATTGTCAAACACCCTCTAGCGAATGAAGAGGAGCCGATCCCCGCCTCCCACCAAAAAAATTCCCATCATACATCCGGGGCCTATAATTGGAAAGGGCTAAACCTCTACATGCATCCCACTTACTATTCCTGAACACCCTGAACACCACTACTGGAATTTTCCCTCCATCCCAACTAACCTGTGGTTTACCCTCTCCTATAATCTCCATGTTTCAGAGCTCCCGTAGTGTGACACAACCAGCCCTATAAACAAGTACTCCCTTCACCTCTGCTGTCATATGCATTTTAACACCTGCTTACCAATACTTAGTTCCCTACTCATCCCCCTCTTCCCCATCTTCTTCAGACCAAGAATTAACTTCTCTGCTTCACTAAGACATTCCGTGTTATGTCTAACTTAATTGCAAAGTGAGCAAAAAATAACTCAGGAGTGCAGCTGTGTGCAGATGGCACATGTCTGTAATTCCAGAACTCAGAAAAAGGAAGCGGGGGAGATTTGGTCAAAATAAACCTGAGATCAAGAACCTGTTTCAAAGTGTATGTGTGTTCACATATGTGCAACCAGGTTAATACATTCTTTTTGATGAGCAGTGCTGTTAAGAAAGGGTTATTCCTGGAAACAACCTAAATGCCCCTCGACCAAAGAATGGATAAGGAAAATGTGGTACATTTATGCAATGGAGTACTACACAGCAGAAAAAAAATGATATCTTGAAATTTGTAGGTAAATGGATGGATCTAGAAAACATCATATTGAGTGAGGTAACCCAGACCCAGAAAGACAAATATCATATGTGCTGACTCATAAGTGACTTTTAGACATAAAGCAAAGAAAACCAGCCTACAATTCACAATCCCAGAGAACCTAGACAACAATGAGGACCCTAAGAGAGTCATACATGGATCTAATCTACATGGGAAGTAGAAAAAGACAAGATTTTCTGAGTAAATTGGGAGCATGGGAACCATAGGATAGGGTTGGAGTGGAGGGGAGAAGAAGGGAGGGGAGCAGAGAAAAATATATAGCTCAATATAATCAATTTTTAAGAAAGAGAAAGGGTTATTGTTCCAGTGTAGTCAGAGGAGTTTCTACACAAAGGATCAGGGAGTCACTGGATCCAACTGTGGTGGAAAACAACATGAATTTGCTGGCTATGGCAGCCAGAAGCTCTGAGCTGCAAGCACCGAAACCTTCCATCTTCATTTCCCAAACCAGTTCTTATTTTTCATCTCATTTTTCACAAGAATTCATTTATTTTGATGTATGCGGGTGTTTTGCCCGCATGCATGATGCGCAATAGGTGCATGAAGAGCCTGTGGATGTCAGAAGAGAGTATTAGATACCGCTAAGGAACTGGACGTAGAGATGGTTATGAGCGGCTATGCGGGTGCTGGAAATTAAACACAAGTCCTTGGAAAGAGCAGCCAGTGGTCTAACTGCTGAACCACCTCTCCAGCTCTTTCCCTATGCCAATTCTAACCAAAGAAAGCACGCAAACAGCTCAGTCCAGTTTCTGATCTCCAGTTAGTCTCTAAAGCCTATTGTGTCGGCTCTTACCATACCTGGAGTCCTGTTTACAGCCTTTGCCTCAAGCATCACAGCCTCACAGGGTGAGTCACAATGTAAGCTCTAAGGCCAGGCACATCTGAATTCTGTGTGTGTCTGTCAAGAGAATCCTGAATTTTACCAGCCCTAAGTCAAATGAATTAAAATCTTTAGTAATGGGGCTAGCTAGATGCATTTTATTAGACCCTATGCTGGCTCTCATGATTCCTTGGCAAAACAAAATTGAAAATCCACTGTCCTAACCTGAACGTGATAGCATGTGTCTATGATCCCAGCATGAGAGACTAAAACTGGAGGAACGTGCATTAGCGGCCAGGCCAGGCTAGGCTACTGTCCTGCTTACCTTCTTATTGCTGTGTTAACACACTGTGAGAAGGCAATTTATAGACAAAGAGTTTATTGGGGGCTTACAGTTTCAGAAGTGAGTCCTTGACCATCATGGCAGGGAGCATGGCAGCAGGCAGGCAGGCAAGGCCCTGGGGTAGTAACTGGGGGACTTACATCCTGATGCACAAGCATAAAGCTGGGAGAGAAAGCTAACTAGGAATGGTATGCTCTTTTGAAACCTCAAAGCTCACCCCCAGTGACACAAGTTCTCTAACAAGGCCACATCTCCTAATTCTTTCCAAACACTTTCACCAAGTGGTATCAAGAATTCAAATATTTGAGCCTCTGGGGATATTCTCATTCAAACCACAGTGTGTACAAAACAAGAACCTGTAAATAAATAAATAAATAGTCCCCTAACACAGGTCCCTTTGGCTCCCACCTTACAATGAATTGTAATACAGATCAAAGTTAAGAAAACAACGAGCTGGGACTCGGACAGGTATGCACCTGGGTATTTTTTTAAGGCTCTAAAGGTTTCCTTCCATCTTTTGAGATCCAGTGCTCCCAGGATCCCATTAGGCCTGGGGATCCTTCACAAAGGAAAGGGAGAAGTAACAAGCTCTCCCAGCATGGAACGCTCTCAGTGCCAGGCCTTGTCCACCCTCTATGTCTCTAGCTAATATCATCAGAGAAGGCGCTGCAGCCTCCACTCAGGTAGCACAGTTCATTGGAGCTCAGAGTTTCCATAATCAGCCTTATTAATAATAAATAACACACGATTCTGTTCTTGTCTGTTGTGAACATGCAAATCTCTCACACCTGGGAGAGTGCCTTCTACTGTGGCTTATTCCCCAGGGGCTTGTGTGTTCTAAGCTTGGTCTGCAAGTGGAGCAGTGTAGAAGTGCTGGGACCTTTGAAACACTGAGCACCTAACACAAGGCATTGGGCTGTTAGGGCACTGCCATCAGAAGAACCAATGTGGTTCTCATAGGACCCTGCGAAGTTGTTCAAAGAGGGCTATTTGGAAGAGGAACACGGGCCCCACCCCTAGGCTCTCTGGCTTCTTGTCTCACCGTGGGACCTTGCTCTCCTACACATTCCCACCGTAATATTACCTATTAAGTGATTCTGACTCCATCAAGGTCAGAGCAAGGTCAATGTCAGCATCATTTCCTTAAACCTCCAGAACTACATAATCCTTTCTTCTTAAAGTTCCCAGCCTCGGGTATTTGTTATATAACAAAAGAAAAGAAGAGAAGAGAAAAGAACTAGCATGTACCTTCAGAGGAGCATTTAGGGGTACATAGACTTCTTTCTTTCTCCTTCAGACACATACCTCATAAACAGAGTTCACATTTCTCTCTTGAGCTTGAAGTGGGTGTTTAACACCTCCAGCCATCGAACAAGCATTTGAACTAAAGTGATAGAGGAGCTTAAAACAGAGTTTCTTCCACCGACTTTAAATAGCATCAAGCCTTTACAGAACTTCTGTTTGCCAACCTTCTGCTCATGTTTACCACGCCTCAGCCACTACACACGGCTTTGGGGAAGCAGAAGCTGACTTGCTTACTGTGCACTCAGGACCCTCAAAACCCCACTAGGGTATCAGTAGTGACTTGGCAAGCGATGAAATTCTAATCATCCAAATTTATGGCCAAAAGGCTTATTCTGACCTACGAGATCAGGCCCAATAGAACATAACAATAAATACTTGTGCCCAGGACCCAGTGATGATCCAGCCACACATGTAACGGCCATTCTTGTTTTCTTAGTCAGTATCATTCTTACCCTATTTAGTAGGAGCACTCCGGCTTCCCACAGTGAGCTACCCCTCCTCGTACACTATCTTGAATGACTGTGTGGAACTAGCCTCACTTCTTAGGCCAGTGGCGAACATGATCCAAGTTATATGGTACATCCCCCAAGCCCTATTTAGTTATGGCTGAGCACAGGGCCGAGCAGAACCAGTTTCAGAACTTTCTGTGGCGATACTACTATGAGAAGTTTGCTTCCCATTGAAATTGATGAAATGAGAGTTCAAAGATACTTGTGACCTCCTTGTCTCTATCCAACAGATGAGGGAAGAGGAGAGGGAAGGGGAGGAGAGGAGAGACACAGAGAGAGACACACAAAGAGAGATAACTTGAGCACAGGCATCCATCTGTACCTGGAAGCAACGCATCTAGGCTTTTAAAGCAAAAATGAGGGAGTGCACTTTATTCTTTTAGAAATGCCACAGCAAGCATTTTTAACAATAGCCAGATGCAGAGGTGGATGGACAGAGGGCTGAAAAGATACCCACCCACATGGCCAGTCTAGGCCAAGAAGATCTAGTTACTCCATCCTACCTCCCACACACACTCCCACACTCTGACTACCGTGAGCATAAATGACTGTGATGACCTTACACAGATATGTGTGATGAGAACTATATTGTCAATTATGCTTGAAATCAGTCCTCCTGTACTCTCTTGCCAGGGCTCCTATGTTACACACATGGTGGTTATCACTTGACTCGGTTTGCCTTTGGGTTTGTGCCTCATTCTCCCACTGGAAATGAAGCCTGGCTACCCCAGCCCAGTGGTTCTCAATCTGTGGCTCAAGACATCTCACAGGGGTCAACTGGACCACAGGAAACCACAGATATTTCCATGATGATTCATAACAGTCACAAAATTACAGTTAGTAACGAATGTAATTTTATAGTTGGGGTTATCACATGAGAAACTGTGTTCAAGGGTCGCATCATTAGGAAGGTTGAGAACCACTGCCCTAACCAAATGCCATTTGCCTCCCAGACAAATGGACAGAAGGACGAAAAGATACCCACCCACATGGCCAGTCTAGGCCAAGAAGATCTAGTTACTCCACCCTACCTCCCACACACACTCCCACACTCTGACTACCGTGAGCATAAATGACTGTGATGACCTTATGCAGATATGTGTAGTTCCTTAAGGTCTACTTGGAGTTGTCACACCCTTATTAGGTCAGAAACGGTGAGCATTGGTGCTTACTGCCCACAGCCACAGTCTGAGCCTAGGCATCCCATGCCATTTTCCTTCTCTTCTGAACATGTCCCATCCCAACTCACCCAGGACCCTGTGGCGGCACTCCGTGATGGACAGGTCATTATCAAGAAGTTTCAGACCAGCCTCTGACCTGACTGAGCATTCCCTGGTCTTAGAATCCTGCACACGTACTTCGATCCCCATCTTCATCCCAAGATATTGACACGTGGAGGATCTACCATAAGCAGATTATCCCTACTGTGGAGCAGGGTGCTGGTTCTATGCATGTTCCAGAGCGCTCCCTCTGCCAACTTCCAGACTGACCTGGACCACAAACCTGACATTTGGCTGTCCGTGATACAGAAGGCAGAGGGTAAAAGGACAAAGCTGAGCACTACTTCCAGAGAGCAAGAGCAAAACCAAAGAAGGGGGAAGGGGAAGATGGGGAAGGGAAAATTTATACACAGGCATCTAGTGCACAGGCGCCAAGGCTAGGGCATCAAACCAGCACCTAGGGTACTTGTCGGTCTTTGCCCCTGAATGCGGACTTCATCCAGGGGAAGAATTCTCTACTTCCAGTCCTCTCTCGTAGATAACTCTTTAAAGCTGAAAGGACAGCACCCCCAAAGCCTACGTTGGTCTAGATGGCACAGGGCACAGAGTGTAATAACAGCTGTGGTACTTCCTGCAAGGTGGTTGCAATGCAGCTTTCAGTGCTACTGAAGAGGAGGAGACGCTCGCAGAAGCCTCTGGATACCTTCTCTGCACGCCTGGGAGCAGGCAAGTTTTTCAGAGCAATTGGGCCATATGCTTTATTTGTTTTCAAACTATTTACATAATTTGAGTCCATAGTTCCATGCCTGTGTGAATGAGAACTCCTGGGGGGGGGACTGTGACTACAAAGGCCAACTGATTGATTTGAGCACCAGCGACTTGGGGGGGGGGGTTGGATGTGTTGAGTCCCAAATTATGTTAAGCCATCATTAGTGCCCTTAAAGTCATTTATTGCCCTCTTCTGCATGTGACCTAACTCTTAGGTAATCTCTGGAATGCACCAACCAAACACTAACTTTCACCAACAAAAAGGCGAAGAATGCTCTCAGATAATGTCTGGGGCCTGTAGCTGGGGTTTCTCACTTTGTTAACACCCCACTGATCCAGCATACCCACCAGTGTGTCTGCCAAGCATGTTGATCCCTTACTTTCTTTGTTCTGTTTCTGTAGAGACTTCATGCAATTGCTACCTCATTGGAACACGGTATTCAGAAAGAACCAGAAGCTGTGCCCCTGGCCCATGATCTCTCATATCAGCCTCCAGAATGGACAGATACCTTTTGTCCCCTTGAGATGAAAACTACTCATTTTGTTCCAATTTCAAAACATCTAACTTTATACAAAAACCTGTGAGAATAATTATGATCATGTTCATAATTAAGTAGTAAGTGAATTGCAATATACCCACAGTTTCAAATAACTATGCCTAACAAGTATAGAATACCAGGGAAAATGCTTACACTATGTAATTGGATTGGGCATAAAGAATAAGCGATAATATATGGTACAAGCACAATGACTTCTTAGCATCTATACCTAGAAGAAAGAAGGGACAGCACATTTAAATGTTAATAAAAGACTTCTAGGTAATTTTTCTGTAAATTTAGAGCTCAATATGCATTTATCAGTCTTTAATATTTCTTATTTTTCCCAGATTTGCCTTCACAAATTTGACCTACTTATGTAAAATAAAAGAAGCATTAAAAACAACAGTAGGATTGCTTACAGTGGTAGGTATAAGAAAATATAAAGCTGGGCTTCTGCACAGGAGGATTCTGGGTAACTGATAACTGAAACAAAGAGTCACACATGGAAAGAGGAGATGACAGAGTAGAAGGATGATACCAGAGCGAGCACAGCATTTTCTTAACCATGATGGTTGTCCTGACGTCAGTGTGTCTCTCCAGACACTGAAACACCATCGATAGTTAAAGACGACAGAGAAAGAAAGAAGTTGTTTACGGGGAGGCAGTTTCTAGAGCTGCTAAGTCGTTATTTAAATCACACAACTGGGTTGAGAGGCCAGTCAACCACAGCCAAGGAGGGGGACAACGGCATCCACCCCGTTTCTGTGAACAAAGCGTCAGTAACACCCATTAATGTATGTGTCCGGCAACTGGCACAGAGACCACATGACCCCAAAGCTTAAAACAAGCGCTTCAGGGCCCCTTACAGAACAACTGTGCAGATCCTTTATCTAGAATAAGAAATTGCAACTTTGAATAATCCACGGTTTATAATTCTTTCACAGTTAACACATGTATCAAATAGATTTCGGTCATTTTCACACATACCCACCCCTTCCCCTATCTCAACCCTCTCCTTCTCATGCTGAAATCTCTTTATTCCCAAGCTCCCCCTCCTAGTCTTAAGTTTCCTTCCGTGTGTGTGACCCACTGAGTTAACTAGAGCTGCTTTCACAAGTTTGTATATGGGGCGCAGTTATCTGCTGGAATATAGGCAATTTATCAGTGGCATCTCCTCCAGCAACCATTAACTGTCAATAACCCCAGGGAAGGCGGGGCCTAGAGGCCCCTCCCACATCCCACATCTGTGACGCACTGTTGAGCCCACTCTTGGGCAGACAACAAGAGCTAAGGTGAGCTCATGAGTGCCGGGGCTACGGTGTCTGAAGTCGTCCGTGTGCTGCGCATGTGCCCTTCCCCTGGCTCTCAGAATCTTGCCACCTCCTTTTTCGTGATATGGAAGATCCTGGGCTCCCGAGGGAACCTACAACCATTGTTTTGCTAAATGGTCATTTCAAATGGCCTTCTAAATTCTCGTGTTCACATCCACAGATGAATGCTGCTCTCAGAGAGGCTTACTGTGCTGCTGGTGGTTAATGTAGAAATCATACCTGACTGAAACAGCAGGAACAACCCATGCTTCCTATGTAATTTTATCACGATTTATTGATTTTTATTTTCTGTGTATGACTACTTCCTGCATGTGTGTATATCATGCGTGTGCCTGGTGCCTGAGAAGGTCAGAAGAGGGGATCAGATCCTCTGGAAATGGAGTTATAGGTGGCTGTGAGCTACCATGTGGGTTCTGAGAACTGAACCTACATCCTCTGTAAGAGCAACAAGTACCATCTCCCCAGCCCTAATTAATCCATGTTTTTAACTAAATTGGGGGAGGGCAAGATCAGAACTGAGTTATTTTGAACTTGTTTTACTTCTGACCTTGTCTCTAAATGAGATGGGTGGGCAGGTGAAGGCCTGGCAAGGGCACCTGTCTTATCCGTCCCCTCCCAATCTATAAACTCAGAGCCGTTTGCAGGAGAGCATTATGTCAGCTTAGTGACCTCCCAGTCCTCCCCACTCGGTGCTGTCTCCTCCTAGGCAGTGGTGGTTGCCAGGGGATGTCTGTGGTCTGGCTGCTAGCAGAGAAGAGTCAAGGTTACTTGAGATTGCCTCCTACGGCCTCTGCCTTCATCCTTCATCCCAGCCTACATCACTTTCACTGTAACCTCTCTTCTGAAGACATCTTGCCACGGGCTCAGACAGCCTCCTATTCTGGATCCTCCTGCTTCTACCTCCCAAACACCCATTTCACCATGCCCAACTACACTGTAACTTTTCCACTGGAACTTCTAGAAGGTCTCTCTGATGAGGCTCTCCCTCCTTATAGCCCAATATTGTATTTTCACAGATATCAAATCGTGCCATTTTTTTATTCTCTAATACTCCTCCATGGCCTTCTTCTGCGGGTAAGATACATTCCACTCTTTAGCCAGTCATAACAAAACCTCTCATGCTCTGACCCTAGTAGTTCCCCAGCCATGTTGAACTGCATGCACATCTACTTCTCCCAGCGATTTGCATGTGTGTCTGCATGCTACCTCTTCAGACGGTTCTTCCCGCCAGCTCCAGGTCCACTGCAGGTCTACCAACCTAATATGTCATCCTGAGTCTTAGGATGCAGCTACAAATTGACACTATCCTTTCCTCATCTTCCTTGTTTGTACATGCTGCTGTGTATGTCTCTCTGTATGTCCGTGTGTGTGTGTGTGTGTGTGTGTGTGTGTGTGTGTGTGTGCGTGCGTGTGTATGTGTCCGTGTGTGTGTCCTTGTCTACTGATCCCTCTTTCCAGGATAGTCACAGAGCTCTGACCCTCTCCAGATGCCTCCCAAACCAAAATGTCCCAGATAATCAGACTTACTCTATACAATTAAGGATCCCACAAATCTGGTAAGCTTTTATTTGACCCAGGCATGGATCATTGTATCTATCATTTTTATAGATCCCTCACACAAACTGTTAGTTTTCAGTTTTATCATGTTTTAAAGTCATAGTAGTATATCACTCATGTAATTAGTATGGTCTTTTCACTGAAATTGATATTATGTTAATTAATGCATGAGCTTCCAGACAGCCAAAGCAAATAAAAAGTTACAGTAAATTGGCCAGTAAAAGGAAGTAAAGCAGAATTTACTATGTCTTTAATACACATTAATTTGTTTTTCTGTTTGTTGAGTGTCTCCCTTACCCAAGATTCACTCAGACAACACGGTTAATGTGGTCTATGGAGACACTTGCTTTTAGATTCTCTCTCTCTCTCTCTCTCTCTCTCTCTCTCTCTCTCTCTCTCTCTCTCTCTCACACACACACACACACACACACACACACACACACACACACACACACCTACCTCTTTGGCTAACCTCCTAAGTTAGGCTGATCATTGTGCCCTTATTCCTTGGCATGGAGATTGGTCTAGGAATCATAACTGAGTGGATCTAAGCCAATAAGCATCTTTCCCAAGGTTCTTTATACTAAAAGTAGAGAAAAATCTCCTAAGTTCCCTCTGGAGCCAAAGCTGCAAGAAATGAGTCTCAAATCTACCAAAAAGCAAAAGGCAACCATGTGGCAGAAGTGGAGAGTGAGTGAAGGTGCAGCCAATAAGAGGGAGTGAGAGGGAGTCAGAGGGAGTGGGAGGGAGTAAGAGGGAGTGGGAGGGAGTAAGAGGGAGTGGGAGGGAGTGGGTGGGAGTGAGAGGGAGTGGGAGGGAGTGAGAGGGAGTGGGAGGGAGTGAGAGGGAGTGGGAGGGAGTGGAAGTGAGTGAGAGGGAGTGGGAGGGAGTGAGAGGGAGTGGGAGGGAGTGAGAGGGAGTGGAAGGGAGTGAGAGGGAGTGGGAGGGAGTGGGAGGGAGTAAGAGGGAGTGGGAGGGAGTGGGAGGGAGTGAGAGGGAGTGGGAGGGAGTGGGGGGGAGTAAGAGGGAGTGGGAGGGAGTGAGAGGGAGTGGGGGGGAGTAAGAGGGAGTGGGTGGGAGTGAGAGGGAGTGGGAAGGAGTGAGAGGGAGTGGGAGGGAGTGGGAAGGAGTGAGAGGGAGTGGGAGGGAGCAAGCATCCAACTGCACTGCAGGTCTGGCCTTCTCCTTGTTCTCTGCTGTGCTCCAGTCTTTCTATGATATAGATATACACTAGAGCCAATTTCATTTGAGTTTCCATCCCTTGGAACCAAAATCAAACAAAACAAAGCAATACCTGCCAACCCACCCACCAGGACAAACAAACAAGCAAAACCCAAGAAACCACGCTGACTAATGTGAGCATGGTGGATGGAGCTGCAGGCCCATCTATGAAAAGCTCAGATGTCACACACAGTTGCAGGCCCATCTATGAAAAGCTCAGATGTCACACACAGTCAGCTCTTCTCAGGGACTAGCTGTCCACCATCATGCTGCCCAGGGCTCACACAGTGCTTTAACAAAGGACTGCTTGCATACCCATGGGAAATATTTCTCTGTTGTGCTTTAATTGAAAAACTGCATGGAAAATACCCAGAACTAAGTAACTAGACTTCTTTTTCTTTATAAGAAAAATCTTTTTGCCACGTTTATTAGTTGCATATATGTATGTTTATGGACACATGTGCATGCCATGGCCATGTGGGAGGTGAGAGGACAACTTGAAGGAGTTCCCTCTTTCTACAGTGTGAACTCGGGTCCTCAGACTTGGAGACAAGCATCTATGTTGAGGCATCATGCCAGCACTCTGGCTCTTGATTTAATGATTCATAATTCCATATGCCCTAGACACTAGGTATGGGTATGGGTCCATTTTATTTAGGAAAATACCAAAGAAACTTATTCGTCTTTTGCATGGACTATAATACTACCACCCACTCTGTCCCAACATCCTACCCTACCCCACCCACACCTCCTAGTCTAAACCAGTGCTGCTAGAATCACTATAAGGGCATAGCATACCTAAGTCCACATGGTTATATGAGGGATGCATTGACACTATACTATTCTGAACCATTTTGGATTTGGGGCGTGTGTGTGTGTTTAAGAATACAGACCCATGGATCCATGTATAGAGGCCAGAGGTGGACATGGCTGTCTTTCTCTGTTGCTCCCCAGCATATGTTTTGAGTCAGAATCTGCCACTGAATGTGGACCTCACTGAGTGGCTAGGCTATCTCTACTTCCCAGGACTAGGATTACAGGTTTGCACTGCTATGCCTAGATTTTAACATGAATGCTAGGGATCTGAACTTGAGTCCTGCTTGCACAATAAACATGTGACCTACTGAGCTATCTCCCAGGGCCTGCATTTTGGATTTTAAATGCTCCTTCTAATTTTTCCCATGATGACTGAACTTCATCATCCTTCCCTTTTCTAAGGCATACACTGCCTCCCAATCTTGTGAGAACTTCTACTTAACCAGTGAGTCAACTGTAGGAGGACTATCCAGGTTTTACTAACTCTGAATATATATATATATATTCATATATATATATATATCCTCCTAAATAATCAGTTACTGCAAGTGGCACCAAGGACACAGGAATGAATAAGGAAGTCATTGCCTTCACATAGCTCACTCTGTTTCACTGGCTGGCCTGGAACTCCTATGCAGACCAGGCTGGCCTCACAGAGATCTGCCAGCTTCTGCCCCTCAAGTGTTGGGATTAAAGATGTATGCTACCATAGGCAGGTCAGTCTGTTTTCACAGATGGGGAAAGGAAGAAAAACAGTGTGAATGGTTGCCATTTTGCCTGCTAGGACCTTAAGTTACACAGCTAATACCTGTGAGACAAGAGTCAGAGCCTAACAACTATTCTTCATCTAATTCAGGGCCACAGAAGTCATTTGGGGGTACTGGACCCTCCATAAGAATGGAAAATTCTCCCTTCTGAGTGGGGCATGTGGCAGGAGCCTCCACTTTTCTAGGTTGAAAGGCTTGATGTTCCTTCCCAGCTCCTGTCCCAGTGAACAATCAGAGCTGAGACCTTTGGCTTGGGGAGACAGAGAAGCAAGAACACACCAAAGCCTATTTGTGTAGAAGAAACAGAAGCCCCAGTGAGTTCCAGTTTTCAAGAATGGGCACAGAACAAGGAGGGAGTTGACGCTCCATGATGTCCCCTTCAAGATTCCGTAGCAGCTGGGCTTCTGACCCAGGCTCAGTGGCTGAGACCTGGACTACAGCCTGACCTCCCTTGCACCTGTCTCTTTTCTGAGTCTGCTTCTCTACACTTCTTGGGAGGGGATTTTCCATGCCCATACCACCACACACGGAAGTTTCTCTTTTCAAATAAGCCAGAGACCATTTCTGATCACAAAAGTAGGAAATCTGACTTACTGCCACACAAGATGTGTTTTTAGGCAAACAGATTAATAAATATATTGTTGTATTATTTGCTGATATCATGATTTCATGATAGCTCACTAGTAAATGTAGACCTGAAACCTTTAACTATAGATAAGGGTGCTAAGCCTTCGAAGTCGAGTAATTCCTCCCAGATTCTATAAAGCCAAGGAGCTAACTTTTAAGGTTTACCATCCTTTGTTCATGTCTCAGTCTCAACAAAACGTATTTTTCTCCAACTTCCTCATTCCTCCCCAGACTTTAAAATAGATCCACAAAGGGAAATTCACTGTCTGAGTGACTAATATTGTCCCTGTTTGGCTGACACATTCTTACCCTATCATTCTTTTGGCGCACAATTAAATTCTTGCAACTAGTTGTGTGTGTGTGTGTGTGTGTGATAAACAGGACCAGCAGGTTGCTGTGGGTGAAACAGCTCTGATATATTGACAAGGCAAGGGGCTGCATCTCAGGGAAGTGATGCCCACACTGTACCACAGAGACTGCTGATTTCCATCTGCTGTGGTGTGATGACGATGGCAGATAACTCACTCCTTACAAAATCTTAGAAACAGCAAAGAGTCAGTGAGTCACTGTCAGACCTAGTGTTGGTCCTTGGTCATAGGACACAAGTTGGCTAATATTTTTTTTAAATTAAAGGCATCCTAGACTTCATTCCCTCATCTGTAAGATGAGCCCAATATCCCACCTCATTAGGTTGTTGTGCACACTAAATGGGCTAGGCGCATGTGACACTGTGCCCATCCCACACAATTGTTCAACAAACACAGAGTCCTATCTCCAGAACTGTACCCATTATAGGAAGAAAACTATGTTGGAAATACCTAGATGTCAATCTAAAGAAAGAATAAGATCAGGCAATTTGGCTAGAAAGTCTCCATCCACATCTACGTTGCTTCAACGTCTCACCACCATCACTTGCCCTGAGGACCAGAAGAGTGTTTTCTACATCAGCAAGGGTAGAAGATCTGAGCTGAGGCACCTCTGCTTATGAGGAGAAACCCAAGGACCAAAACAAAGTGATGTCTCAAGGGCAGAGAGCCAATAGTCCTGTCTCATGATCAGGCAAACACAGTTTTAACATTCACAACCAATGACAGCAGTTTTTCAGTGACTCAAAAGAAAAAGAATAAACTGAAAACAAGTACCCAGGGCACTGGGGAAAACTGGCTTTCCTTCACTCCTGAGAAAGCTAGTGGCCAGGCTAAACAGTGTGCTATGTCAACCCGTTTTCATGACTGTGTTTACATTCTATGGGATGCTGTCCGTAGAATGATGCCCATAGAAAGATGCTCCAAACATAGCAGCAGTACTGCAGTTAAAACAAAGACTTTCAGAATGTGTGACATCCTTGCTCCAGCAACAGCCAGGTACATGAAGTGCGGCTTACATTTCCTCATCTGAAAAGGGGGGCATCTGTTACCTTCATCATGCCACTGCAGAGTGAAACCAGCGACCATTGTTTGTGGTGCAGAGCAGGCATGACTTCCCTCAAATCAGCATAGCCTCTTGCCCCTTGCCTTGTCAATACATGGGAACTATTCCAAATAAAATATTGTTTTATATATATATACTTATATATATATACTTTCTACAATACTTTCTTAAAATCCTTAATCAGAACTAAAAGGTAGGAAAATCTCACTAAGATAAACAAAGTGATTCTTCCACCCTCCAGTTTCCAAAGTACCTCCCTCATCTACACCACCCTTAAACACTGATTCCCTGTCATGCCCACACTCATGTGGACAACACTCATCCAACTGTATTCATAGGGGGTTTCCACAAAGCTGCTTCGAGCAAATGTATCTGCCAGGCACCGTGTAAGACCTTTCACTAGAAGGACCCTTACAACAACGACAAGAGAAACAGTCACTGAACCCACGTTCCAGTTCACACACTGAAACTCAAGGGTACCAGGGAAACTTGCCTAAAACCTCACAGCCAGAAAGGGTCCAAGTGAAATGGAAGCAGGTCTTGTGGCCCCAGGTCTCCCACTATGACAGCCAGGAGCCTTTCACACCCAGAGACTTTTATTTAGCCTTCCTACCTCTCCTTGCACAACAGAAGCCCTGAATTTTAGCAAGTCATCTGATAACTTCAAGAGCGAGGCCACATCCTTTTGCTCTACCTCCACTGATGAACAAAGACAACACCATGTTCCTAACACATTAGTCAAAATAATGGAATAGATTGGGGGGGGAGGGAAATCCCCCGGACTTAAGTAATTTCACATCCTTAAAATCAAGGACATACTTACATATGTAAAGTTTACCTAATAAATAAGCCCTGCTTCTAAAGGGTCCCAGTTTCTCTTATAACATGGCCTAAATCCAAAATCTAAAGTTTGATAGTGTTCTTTCTTCTATTTTAGTTAGGCACACAAGTCTTAGTATATGTACATACATATTTACAGTTTATATAATATATAATGTAATATATGATATAATATGTAACATATATTATATATTATAATAATAAATAACCATAAATGTAACAGTAAGCAGATTAGGTTGAGCTCTCACATCTACAGGTACTTTCCCGCAGCATGCATGCAGTTTGACTTTGATTCAAGGCAGGCTGACCTGAAATAGTTGCTGGCTGCAGCAAGCACCACACGATGGCAAGAAAATTCCTGAAAGTCCACACACAAGATGACATCTGTCAGAGCGTTTTCCTCTCGGAGGGTCTCCAGGCCGTTCTGAAGAATTAAGGAAAGTCTCGAGTCATCAAATTTTACCTTCTCCCCATTTAATATTTCCACCAAGTCCTCCCTTTTCGGGGAGGGCTTGTCTGTAGTGAGTGCTGAGGGGCCTTCCAAGCTCCTCTCTACCACTTCGTCGTCACTCATGGTGCAGGCGCCTCTTTGTCCTGCCATCGACGTCCAGACTAAAGGAGCTGCCAAGTTTCGGGGAGGTCACACTGCAGAAGCTGAGCGGATTTCCTGCGCGGGCCCCTCCACTTATCACCAGCTGTCACACATACATAACAGGAAGTCTCACACTTTCTCATCCTGTTACTACAAACGCCAGCAGCAACTCCTCCTCTTCTTCTTTCTGTGGATAGTCACAGAGCTAGGAATCTCTTGAGTGGACGTGTGGGCCAGGAGAGAAAGGCAGCTTCTCCGAATCCCCTGGGAGTACAGTTTAGTCATCTCTTGCCTCGCACCCATGGACGGCAAGCCTCTGGGCCTGGTTATTACCTGGTGATTCCATAACCCAAGATGTCACTGAGAATGGGCAGGTGATCTTCTCTGTCTCCCACTGCCTGAGACCCTTCGAAACCTAGAAATCTCCCTTCAGTCATCACCGCACATCTTATGCGCCATCGTCCCAGTTTAGGGAGGTGACATTGTCATGACAGCCATAAATACCCCCCACACCAAACAAGCATCTCCTGATTTGAACATCCTCTATGAGAAAAAGAGGAGAAATAGTTTCCAGAAACCTCATGCCCAGGGACTCATCTCTTACCTTAGGGTAGGTCCACACCTGATAGCCCTAGCAAGTCTCAATTTGGCCTGCTCTCACCCAGCACTGACCAACCATGTATTTAATAGTAGATCATGGAGCGTTCTCATTATTTTGGCAAGTCTGCATTTCTTAGTAATTGTAATTTATTAAAATCTCACTATCCTAGGGTTTTATGTGACTTAAGGCATGTTAGCCTTTATCGAAATGCATTAGCATTAGTAAGAAACTTCTTGTTTTACACCTAAGAAAACTAAGGCTCTACTCAGAGGAGGGCCAGGACCCATTCTGCTTGCCTCCAAAACCTGTTCTCTCCAAGAGAACTGACTCCTACAACCTAATCTCTGACCTCCACAAGTGCACTGTGGCAGATATGTGCACCCCATAAATAAAAGAAGGGGTTTCTTATGTAAAACAAGAATATCAATATCAGTGTGCCAATTTGCTTTTACTCTCAATAAATGGTAAAATTATGTGAATGCCAAAGAATTGTTTTGAAATAAATTTCTTCATAACTAAAATAAAAACGTTTCCTCCAACACAAGAGACAACAAAGGCTGAACTTCAGGTTTGAGTTGACCTGAAGTCTGTGTCTCCCACAGAGAGACTCGCAGAGATTGCCTCCCATTGATGTCGTGCTCCTGTGCACCTGATCAAAGTAGCTTCCATGTTGTCCTCTGTCCTGGTGCACAGTGCTTGGAACCCTCTGCAGGAGTTCCAGTTCTGCTGGACTATCTTTGTTGCCTTTGGACCGCTGTTCCTGACATGAAGGTCTTTTATAATCCTCCAAAGCTTGTTTTTGACCTGGAACTCTCACACGGGTTAATGCTTTGGGCTTCCATGGCTTTAGCAACAAGAATCTCAATGGAAGAAAGCACTGTGGAGCCTCACACTTGTCGCCGTTGCTACTGTTGACTTTAATTTTTTTTATTTAAGTATTTTCTGTTTAGACTTTCATAGATAACTACTGTATCATATAAGTACAGCCTGCTGGGTCCATTCACTGATGCTTATATATGTGTGTGTTTAGGGCTGATGGTTTGGGATTGGATAACTTATCGAAGGTCTTGTTCCTAGAGGAGAGTGATTCTTCCTTTCAGTAGCCATTAATTATTTTTTTAGCTCTTCATCTATGGGTAGAGTGGTAGTGGTGTGAATGAGAATGACCCCCATAGGCTCAGATATTTGAATGCTTGGTCCCAGTTGGTGGAACTGATTAGGAAGGGTTTGGAGGTGTGGCCTTGTTGGAGGAAGCATCACTGGAGAAGGGCTTTGAGGTTTCAAAAGTCCATGCCATTCCCAGTTAGTGAGTTAGTGAGTGCTCTCTCTCTCTCTCTCTCTCTCTCTCTCTCTCTCTCTCTCTCTCTCTCTTTCTCTCTCTTCTCTCTCTCTCTCTTTTCTCTCTCTTCTCTCTCTCTCTTTTCCTCTCTTTTCTCTCTCTTCTCTCTCTCTCTTTTCTCTCTCTTCTCTCTCTCTCTCTCTCTCTCTCTCTCTCTCTCTCTCTGTCTTGTGCTTGTAGCTCAGTAAATAAGCTTTCAGATACTGCTCCAGTGTCATACCTGCCTGCATGGTCATACCCGACCATGATGGTCATGAACTCTAACCCTGTGAAACTGATGAACTATAAGACCCCAATAAACTGTTCTTCTTTCTGTAAGTTGCCTTGGTCATGGTGTCATCACAGCATCAGAAAAGTGACTAGGACATAAGTCTCAGGAGACTTCCTCCATTCCTCCTGGCATGCTAACTGGTGCTGTCACTTTGCTGGTTTTGTTTAGGAAACCATATGGTTACGATTTCGTGGGTACGGCTTCCCTATCATATTAGAAGACACGATCTCTCAGCAGATGCCCTTGTCCTCTGGCTCTTGCAATATTTCTACCCTCCTCTTCCAGGATGTTTCCTGATTTTTGAGTTCCTGCATTTTGACCATCATACATTTCTGTGATGGTCCACATCTGCTGCAAAGAGAAGCCTATCTGATGAAGGGTGAGAGTTACACTTCCCTGGAGATATAAGGCTAAGCACTTTTAAATTTAGGAAAGTGATAGTAGTAAGTTCTCTTAGGGGCTATGGTGTCACCAACCATGGACAGTTGGCTGGGTTTATAGTACCAGGCATGAATTCCCCCTATTGATCAAGACTCAACTAGATAGTCACTGGTTACTCCTAAGATAGAAGTGCCATTTTTGCACCTTTGAAGACATCTTGCTATTCTGGTCATTGTTGTGGTACAGGCTTTACAGCTGGGTCAGACTGGTTGATTTCTCCATTGGCAGCTTACATAGCACCTTTGAGTACTAGGAAAGTCAGTCTTCAAGGAGGAGGCTTCCAGTTTAATTCTAGCTCTAGTCCTCCAAGCCCTGTGTCTGAAGTCTGTTTTGACTTTAGCAATACAGTCTTACCTCCAAGTTCTGCGAGGAAACCAAGAGCAACGGAAACAGCCTATATCTCTTTGGAAGCAACTTTGACCCTCTGTAGTTAACAGTTTTTACATATTTAATGATGCGTTCATTTTTATTTTATGTGAATGGGTGTTTTGGCCTGCATATATTTCTGTGTACCACATATATGCAGTGTCCAAGGAGGCATCATATCCCAGGAACAAGAGTTACAGGCCACTGTAAGCCTCCATGTGGGTGCTGGGAAATGAACCCAGGTCCTCTGCAAGAGCAATACATGTTCTTTACCACTGAACCATCTCTCCAACATATGACTTTTTAACATAAGATCTCATTCCATACCCAAGCTGGCCAGGAACTTACTACACAGCCTAGGCTGACCTTGAATTATTGCTTCTCCTGCCTCTGCCTTCCAAATGACAAGATGGTAGAAGTGAGCCACCATAAATCAGATGGAATCCACATTTCAGGGAAGAGCTCAATGATGTGTCATAAGGACACATTTTTTTTCCATCTTACCTTCAGTGATGTCACAAGTAGCTTCCACCATATTAGACATCATGCCTTCACATGTCCCCAGTCCCATATCAAAGAAAATACTCAGAGAAATGTAATGCGCGAAACAATCCCACACCAGTTAGGATGTAAAGGGGTATTTATTTTGGGGGTAAAACTTACAAAACATCAACCAACCGTCAGGGAAAGAGTCTAGTCGCTGAGGCTTGCCGCTCTTTTTTAAAGAGAAATAGACCACGCCCCGGTGGGCTGGTATTTCAGCGGCTATTGGCTGAAGGAGCAGAAGGCGCTCTGCAGCACAGTGGGCTCGTATTTCACCAGAGTAGGTGATCCTGGGGTGTATCAGAAGGCAAATAAGCAAGCCAATAAGAAGTATTCCTCTTTGGTTTCTGCTTCAGTTCCTGCCCTAACTTCTCTCAGTAATGGAATGTGACTTTGGAATTTAAGATGAAATGAATCCTTTCCCCTCCAAGTCTGTTTTGGTCAGATTTTTCTCACATCAATAGAAACCTAACTAAGACAATCGCCTGCCATCACTAGATGGTAAGACCCTATTGCTGAAGACACCACACACTTTGGTTATAAGACCAAGAAATCAGTATGGAGGTGATCTGAAAACTTCCTCCCCACTGACGTGGTTTCATAGTGTCAGAAGGTAGTATGCTGGCTTATGGGAGGAAAAAGACATCCATGGTCTGACCCTGTACTGAACCCTGCACTCTACAGTGTCTTTCAGAACAATAGTGGCATGATTGTTATGAATGTAACCAACTACTTTATGACTAGATTTGAGGCCGAATGGGAATTTATGTCTGGTACTGTAAACCTGGTCAGAAGCCCATGGCTGACTATAGAAATCATGGGCTGTAGCACGAATAATAAAAACCCAGAGACAGATATTGGGGTTCAACCTGAAGATGAGAAAAGCAAAGTAGTCAATGACTCAAGAGACCTTTTACCTCTACCAAGTCTTCAGGGATCCTATCTCCACGCATCCTCAAACTGCACACTCCAGTGAACTCCTGTCTCTCCCCTTCTATATTCCTCTCTTTGTTCAGCCATATTATTCTTGTCTCCACCTCCCTAGTGTTGGGACACTGGGATTAAAAGTATAAGCCACCACCACCTGGATCTGTTTCTGGATTGATCTTCTGTAGCCCAGGGTAGCCTTGAACTCACAGAGATCTGTCTGACTCTGTCTCCAAAGTCCTGGAATTAAAGGTGTGTGTCACCACACCCCAGCCTGTATGGCTGACTAGTGTGAATGCTTTGCCCTCTGATCTTCAGGCAAGCTTTATTTATTAAAACACAAATAATAGACCACTACAATGGGCTGTAGAAGGGAGCTACTCAGACATGTTACCAAACTGCCTCCTAAATATATATGTTTATACTCACAGATGAGTGGTTCTCAACCTTGGTCATAGAAGATTCTTCTATGTAAATAACAGTTCATGAAGAGACTTATAACTCATGAGAGTGTTAAGAATGACTGTTGTTGCCCCCAGACCTTAGTAGGCCCCAGACTTGAACACAACTAACCCCATTTTCAAAATACTATTCAGGCCATTAAAACTAGAATGTAGACATAACCAGCAGCCAAAACGAAAACAAAGACCTAATCCATCAAAGTTCATAATTCTGAGAAAGTCCCTAAATGTACTAACCTTGCTTTTTGGTTTCTGTAGCTCAGCTTCTGACTAATTGTTCTTCTTAACTGAAGTATCTCGACACAGGATATGGTTTCTGTGCTTAAAAGCTCACCCTGAGAAAGTCTCTGGGATATACTTGGATCCTGAACACCTAGTGTAGTCACAGACAGCTGATAAAGACTTTCTATTGGCTTAAACCCATGCCTGAGCAGTCTTCTCTGGTGGACACTCCACACAATCTCCTTGAGATCCCCACAGACCAGATCTCAAGACACCGGGGATCTCAGATCAGCTTGGAAAAGGGAAAAATGTGGTGGTCAAGGAGTTCCTAGGGTTTGTGCAACCTGAGACGTTCCAGGTCCCCCAGAACTCTCTTTAATCAATTTCTGCCTAATGCTTCAGGGGAGTCTGACACCTCCTCCCCAAAATGAAACAAATTAGAAAGTTGCCTGGTCTGTCACCTCTACAGGTAAGTCTGGTTAATTTGGGCACATAAACATAGCCACTGGTTCAAAGTCTGCTAACAGTGTAACAGTGCGAGACATTGCTGGATTCCCCTATCTGTTCCCCTGTATGATTGTGTGCTAGCCACTGTTGGTTTTCTCTCTCTCTCTCTCTCTCTCTCTCTCTCTCTCTCTCTCTCTCTGTGTGTGTGTGTGTGTGTGTGTGTGTGTGTGTGTGTGTGTGTGTGTGTGTGTGTTTCCATCAGTTTTGTTTCCCTGTATTGACCAGTGGCTTTCTTTGGAATGAGATCGCCCTGGCTAAACACTAGTGCCCTCTTGTTTGGGATCTGAATTCTTTTGGCTCTGTCAGGTCATCCAGGGAAACCTAAAAAAACAAAACAACAACAAACAACTTCCATCTGTTCCACTCCTGGACTATCAGTCCCACTCACCGTCAGAGTCAACCAGGGTCTGCCCCTGTCCCAGTCCCTATGTGGAGTTGAGGGAGGCCACACCTCTCATCCAGGGCCCTGTATCATCTATGCAGAATACACACATAGAGGGGGAAGTAGCTCCCAACTCCAAAGAATAAGAGACAGGTTCGGGGTTCCAGGTGTGGTTGGGTATTGCTGTTTCTGAATACTAAAGTCTTCAGAAGCAATGAGGCCTCTATACCCCAGCACAAAGGAGACTGAACCTCAAATCTTAACTGAGAGTCAACAAAAGATATATGAGACTTTACTAACAATTCTGACTTCAGCTATAGCTCTAGTATTTCCAGATGTCTCAAAACCTTTTCGTTTGTTTATTAAAAGACAAAAGGAATTTTAACCTAAACTTTAGGTCCATGGAAATGCCCTGTGACATACCTGTCTGAACAAAAGGACCTTATAGCCACAGGATAGCCCACTGAAGAGTTGCATTGGCTACTGCTAGTTTAATGGGGGAAGGGAGTTAACTCTGGGTCAACATCTTCTATTCACAGTAGCCCATGTGGTTGAGGCCCTCCTCCAATAAACACCAGATTGCTGGTTGTCTAATGCCTGTTTGGCCCTGTACTAGACCCTACTGCTGGTCCAAATCCCTCAAGTCTTGTTTGAGAAACCCACCGCCATCAATGCTGCTACCCCCTTACCTGATGATGACCCAAAGATGCTCACCCATAACTGTCATAAGATGAACTATAAAACCAGGTACATGGAAACTACAGTAGACACTTTAAAGGAAATGATTTGGTCCGAAGCCCAAGAAAGCAGAACTCACTGATCTGACCCAGGCTCTCAGATGGGAAGAAGGAAAGTCCATCACAATATACACAGACAGTGTGTGTATGCTATGCTTTTACTACCGTGCATGAGCACGGTATGATCTATGGAGCACTATTTAGTGGTAAAAACTAATGACTTCTTGAAATTTGCAGGCAAATGGATGGATCCAGAAAAAAACCATATTGAGTGAGCCAATCCAGACCCAGAAAGACAAATATAGTATGTACTCACTCATAAGTGACTTTTTGACATAAAGCAAAGAAAAACAAGTCTACAGTCCACAACCCCAGAGAACCTAGACAACAAAGAGGACCCTGAGAGAGACATACATGGATCTATATAGGAAGGACAAGATCTCCTGAGTAACTTGGGAGCATAGAGGTCAAAATGTTAGTATTTTACAGCAACAACAAAATAAAGCACCTAAAGAAAAGACCTTTCTTTCTAATATTCTTTTAGCATATTTAGAATATTAAGTAAAGGTATTCCAAAGTTCAAAGATATTAACATCAAATGTTGTGTCACTGACAATATCTGGGGTCATGAGAGCAGGACAGCTGGCCCTGGCCCTAACCTGGGCAACACAGTAGTGCTGACCCCATTGACAGGAGTGTGGCTGAGTGGGCTGTGAGAGTGGCATCTGCCATGTGGTGGTTTGCCTGAGGGAAAGATGCCCTCTCCACCTTGTCCATCACCAACCACCTTTGACCTATGGCAGGTGTGAGAGCTAGCCTGAGAAATGTGAAAGCAAGCAAGTCGGCCCTGTCCCTCATCAGTTGCAGCACTCAGGAGAGTGTGTCCTGCACTTAACCTGGGCAACACTGTAGAGCTGGCCCTGGTGGTGTGGGTGAAGGACAGCCAAGGCCATGACAGCAGGAGAACTGGCCCCACACCTTGCTGCCTGCTGCATTGGGTGAACTAGCTGGGGCAGGGCTGGAGAGCTCACTCTGGTGGTGAGGCTAGAGGAAGCTGGTGGGCTGACCAATCCTGCAGTCATCCAAGCCCAGAACCGGAAGCTATGAGTTGGCCCACTCCAACATCCACCCCATCTATGAGCTGCTGGAGCAAAGGGGCAGAATTAAAGCTACAAAATCTCCATGACAGAGGGAAATGATAGAATGTCAAGAAGAGCGCCAGTGAGGGCCCAGAATGGATAGTGTAGAAGAAGTCAGAGACCTCGCACCAGACCAATGACTCATTGCAATGAGCATTTGCAAGTTAAGATGTATGGACTAAAGGATTTAATGTGTGACTCACTGTGTCACACACTATAGCTTCCACAGTGAGATTTTTTTTCTTTTAAATTTTATTATATTTTATTTTTGGAGGGAGGTTGCAAGGGTAGAGGACATATATGAAAATCTGGGGGATGAATAGGATTGGGGTGATAAAATCCACAAAGAATCAATAAAAAGTTAATAAAAAAGAAAACATTTTTAGTTAAAATAATGTTAAACTGTTGGGTGGTGGCACACACCTTTAATCCCAGCACTCGGGAGGCAGAGGTGGGCAGATCTCAGTGAGTTCAAGACCACCCTGATCTACAAGAGCTAGTTCCAGGACAGCCAGAGCTACACACAGAGAAACCCTGTCTCAATCAAACAAAATGTTAAACTTAGATCTGAGATAGAAAGTTGATGGAAGTTGAATCTTTGAACTAAATCTAAAATCACCAACGATGATCTTATTCATGTAAGTGGTCATAAATGTTTAATTATACTGATAAAAAAGTAACTAGTAAGGACATTTATAAATAAATAAAGCTTCAATGTGAACTATATTCCATAATATTAATCAGTGCTACATTTACAACATGTGATAATAGCATTACGCTCGTGTCCTTCTCCTTGGAAGACATCTGTCACTTGTCTCCATGTGGTTCAGCAAACAAGTTAATTTATATAGATGTCAAAAGCAAAACGTAAGTGGAAACTCATTATACTTTTACTTGATACTTCAAACTTAAACTGTTTGGGGAGCTGCCTAAGGACCACAAAAACCTTCTAGCATGGACAGTAACATCATTTGTGTAAAATTTGCCCCCCAAAGGTTCAAAATGAACGTTGGTCACAGCACAGCAGGAGTGAGGTGGGTCCTAGCGTGTGGAGATTAAAGCTTTGTGGAAGACTGACATTTTTCTTACAGGAATGTGGTCTCACTCTCAGAATGCCCCACAAGTTGTCCTGCATGAGCCTGGCGCTGCCCCTCATCTCCCCCAGATATACTACTCACCACTCTTGCTTGTACTCCTCCCCTAGGATGACATCACTTGCCATGTGGCCTTGATGAGAGCCAGGCAGATGCCAACATCATCCCCTTGAACCTCTAGTACTACGCACTAAAAAATTATTGTTTCTTCACAGTTTACCCAAAGAACTTCAGTACTTTGATCAGTAGCATAAAACTGATGCTCAAAAGAGATGAAGGCTCCCAAAACTGCTCATATGGTGTCACTACTGGCTATGCCACCGTCACTGCCTCCCCAATAAGTCAATCTTACCAAAAGATCCAACTGAGTACAAAGTCCCCAGAAATGGTCACCTCTGGGTGCACCATCATCTGTACATAAGAGCAGGGCCCAGGAGGGAGTTGGAAGCTAGGGGTTGGGGACTTCCACCCAGTCTCATTGTGAAACAGACAGGTGGCCTTTCACCCTTAAAATACATCAGCCAGGGGAAAGAGAGGTGAACAAGTCCATTGAACCTCAAGCTACAGAATGTCAATGCAACTCTAGATAAGAGATAAGAAAAACGAGGGAAGTGTTAGATAAATAAAATCTACCTTTCTATTTCTCCATGTCATCTGCATTTGTGGGGCTATGATATATTTGAGAGATCCCAGAATTTGAATTAACTGAAGTTTTTCTGTTACCTTGCTGATATAGTAAATGGGATTCCATCGTTCCAATCATGTTCTTTAAACACATGGAGAAAGATTTAACACATTCCAAATTCAGTTAAGGTCTTTCAGATACCTCCGGTTTGTGTCAACTGCTCAGTGTTGTGGATGTGCATAAACAAAACGAGGAAATACTACTGAACTGTACTCACTAGTCAGTCTAGTTCATCAGCACAGTGATCTCTCCAGGTCCAATAACGGCTCAGGGTGGTGAGATTTAAATATTCAACACTCAATGAACATTTTACAAATTGTTCCTTTAGCGTAGGGAGGTGAAGGTGTATTTTGTGATTCTAACTGGGATTAGAAAATTTAGCCATCATCTTTATAGAGGGATAACTGAGATTTTTTAAGAGTTTGTATCTGAGGTAAGAATCTTATCTAGCATGGGACAGAGTTTGAAATCCATCTCTTCCTTTAGGAGTCTTTTCTGTGGAAACAGAAAAGCACAGACTATCAGGAAGGGCTCAAACTCTAGAGTCACATAAACGTGAATTTGACTCCTAATTATTGCACTTACCAGCTTGTGGCCTTGGATGATTTGCTCAAAGTTTTTAATGCTTGGTTTTTCTGGTCTGTGTGACTTTCTGTTAAAGTAAATTATTTTAAGAAAGTTAAAAGTGATTTACATGTCCATCAGCCAGTACCAAAAATGCTTTTCAGTGTATCTGGAGGGAATTTCTACCGCTGCTTCTCTTTGCATAGGATTCGGAAATTTCTTTATCTAACAGAGGTTGCTGTTCATTGAGTATTACTCTGCCAGGTGCCAGGGACATTCTATAACAACATCTTACCTAATAACCCACAGAGAGATCATGATAGAAAGTAACTTCTGTGTCTAAATTGGTCAATGCAAACTTTTCAGCTCACTGCCCCTTTTTCTTCATCTTTGGGATCTTTTCTGGGTTAATGCCATGCCCAACGGGACAGTAACAAAGGAAATTTTCAAGTCGGTCTTTTTCCGGAATTTAAACTTAATTGATATTTACGAAATGTCAAGGTCGTGCTTTTTGCAGTACAGACACGAAACACAAGAGTGAGCCAATATTTCCCCCAAGCCTTGCACTAAAGGAGGCCTCCAACCTCATAAGACCAACCGGAGAGAAACACTGCATGCGGAATGTTCAGGCAGCTATGGGGGGACAAAGTACAAAAATCTGGGGACCCTTTTAGACACAATCTTTAATGATTCGCTTATAACACTTCATACTGTCCTTTAATTTGGTTGTTTTCCAGAACAACAGGAACCCAGCTGGTGGGCACCAGAGTTGCACCACAGTTTCCAGAGTGCTACTGGCTTGACCTGCGAGGAGACCCTCATGGAAGATATTCTGGGTGAAGCTGGGTCACAGCAGGAAACAGCAATCTTTCTGAGGGCTATTCTAATCCGTGCATGTATTCAGAAACTCTCCCACATGTCAGTTCCTGTGAGATAAAGAAAGTATAATGGGTCAGAGAAGCTCTTGGAAACAGAATACCTGAGTTTGCAACTCACTTTTATCACTTGTTAGTATACCCTTCAACAGGAACCGGAGGCAGGAGTTGATGCAGAGATCCTGAAGCGGGGCTACTTACTGGCTTGTTTCCCTGACTTACTCAGCCTCCTTTCTCATAGATCCCAGGACCACCAGTCCAGGAATGACACCACCCACCAACGGCTGGACCCTCCCCCAATCAACAACTAATTAAGAAAATGCCTTAGAGGCTTTCCTACAGCCCAATTTTATGGAGTCATTTCCTAAATTGAGGTTCTCTCCCCTCAGAGGACTGTAGCTTGTGAAAGCTGAGGTAAAACTATCCAGTGCACTGCCTTTTACAGGAGATGGAAACAAACGTAGAAACTCACCGGATAATGTGTAGTCCTGACACTCAGTCCTAAGTGGGATGTTTGCATCGAACTCCTCCCCTCACAGCGCAGGAAGCTGTGTGGAAGAGGAGGCAGAAAAAGTGTAAGAGTCAGAAGGGATGAACAACTCTCAGGCACAACAGGTCTGATGCGCATATGTACTGACAGAGACTGTGGCAGCCTGGACAGGGCCTGCACAGGCCTGAGCCTGATGGGTCCCAGCACTGAGAGGGGAAGTGGACACAAGCCCCCATCCCTAACCTAAAGTTATCTCCCAAAGGAAAAGTTAGTTTTCTCTAACAGAGTCTCACTAGGTATACAAACCCTACGTAAGAGCAGGCCTCAAGCCCAGCAGAAGATGGCAACACAAAGTGAACTCAGTGGTAATTTTGGAGGCTTTTTCTCATGTTTATTCTGGGCATTTTTCCCTTTACAGGTCTTCTGCTTCTATATTATAGTTTCTGGGTTTGTTTTTTGGGGGGTTCCTAGGTGTGCAAATGTGTCTTTTCTACATCTGTATGTGCTTCTTGTGGTTTTTCTTTGACTCTTTTTGTGCATTTGTTTCCTATTTAGATTGGTTTTGCTTTTATTGCATCTAATTTCATTTCTATTTTAGATACCTATTTGTTTCTTAATGAGAGAGAGAGCAAGAAGGGATATGGATTTGGGTGGGTTGGAAGGTCAGGAAGATCTAGTAGGAGCTGAGGGGAGGAAAACCACAATCAGAATATATTATATGAAAAAAATCTATTTTTAATTTTTAAAAAAGAAGGGAATTTGGGATGCCAACAAATGTGGGAAGGAACATGGGAATGCCTGTGGCCCTCCGCAGCTTCTAGAAAAGTTAGGGAAATGATGTTCCTGTACTCCAAACATCTTTCTGAAGACACATAATATTTCTGTGCTTTATATAGGCTTGAGCATGCTGCCTGTGAAGCAGGCTTCCCCACTGATCTGTAAGCTCATAACTCTTTTCCAGAGGAGTTGTGATGATAACAATGATCCTTGTCATGCAAAGTGCTGGTTTTCTGCCTGTTCTTCCAGCATTAATCAGGGGAGGCAACGTGGCCAATGTCTCCCAATCACATTACAACTCCAAGCCTTTTCAGTTATTTTCATCTTTGTCTTAATTACATCCCAGTCTCACAGAGTCAGGAATTCTTATTGAACCCAAAGATTATGAATACCTAATGCATAATTAGCTTTCCTCGGTCCAAATAGCAAGTTCTGTCACCATGTAACTGGACAAATGCAACAAGTTGCTTAAACTCACCCCTCAATTTCCTATCTATAAATCATATGCTGGTAAACATATGACTTAAAAATTTATAAGTAGATAAAAGGTGCTTGTTAGATTATTGTTCGTTGCTTAGAAGTATTGCTAGTTGAATGAGCTGGATAATACTTTTATCAGACGGCATCCAATTAAAAGATGGAACTCACGTATTTTTAACAACAAGAATTTAACATGAGAGAATACCCAAAACTGCCAGATTACTAATTGAAAAGAAAAACAATTCTAAGCCATCACAGAGACAACAACTTCAGGAAGGCAAAAGGGATAAGTGGAAATGATTAGAAGCTTGGAGGAATGGCCCACGGGCCTGGAAGGCAGAGTTCTGAGACACAGGCCCCAGCTGACTCTACCGCTGCCTTTTTGGAGATCCAGTAGAGTTGGCTTTAAAACTGGCAAAACTGCAAACAGAACTGAGCTGCTTCTGGGATGAACTTTCTCTGCCAGAGGGAAGTAACGACATCAGTGGATGAAACAAGAAGCCAAACAGAAGGAAATGAAAATTCACGGGGACAAGCAAATCATTACTTTCTCAGCTAGCCCTGCAATCTCCCACCGAAGCCTTTGAGTAACAGCCTAAATGGCTGGGGTGTTTGTCGGTGGTAGAATGCTTGCTGAGCATGGGGAGAGCTCTGGAATCTACTGCGAGCATCACAAACAAAGCGGAGGCTGATAGGACGTGGGTGGAGGAAAAGTGGTTTCCCACCCCTGCGCCACACAGCTAAGTATAGAGGCGACAGCAATGTACAGTACCCAATGATAGTACATCGTTTCTATTAATCACCAACATCACGACTACTGTTTTACAGATAGTTTGAACTCAGTGTAGTAAGAAATTTAAACAACTTATCAGACACACTGGAAACTCTCAGCCGCACCAGTGTCTAACGGGCTGGCCCTCCCCAGCCTGCAGGGCGTCTGCTGACTGACTGCATTATACCCTCAGATGCCATCTAGAAAAGGATAATTTGTATGCGCTGCGTGTGTGCCGTGTGAAAAACAAAGCAACTGATAATTTACTGCCAAGCTTGATGGCCGGCATTCATGGGGTCACTCCTACGAGAAGGGCCCACTGCTGCTGCTTCAGTGGTCCAGGCTGCTGCTACCACACACACCCTGCACGTCCCCCTTAAAGGTCTCTGCTGCCGAACCGCCTGTGGGAGAGCACTGCAAACGAACTGTTGTCACGGCTCTACTCCGCCCCAGGGGCCGCAGCCACACCGTGAGTCAGAACTAACTTTTCGGCCAGTGAGCTGCACACATGAGCAGCACTGGACCGAACATGGAGCGCAGACGAGAGCAGCAAAGCATGAAGGCGTCTAAAGGAGCCCTGGACTGCAAGTCAGACAGAATGACTGCTCTGCCCCGCCACTGCCAAGCTGAACTGTAACGCGGTGCTGGGCTGTGGACCCAGCACGGTGCTAGCTTATGATACTCAGGTGGGAGGGTCAGACACAACCTTTCAGAATACCGATTACAGAAAGCCCTGCCCATGGAAAGTTCTAATCCTGATTCGTTAGGAACAACCGTACCTCACTGGGGTGTGGTACTGGGCTACGGTACTGGCAAAAGCGGCCTATGCTCACAGAAACGCTCATCTTAAAAGGTACTCTGACTTCACTTGTCTGAAATACCGAGACTAGCAGTCCCCGGCCCCCAAGGACGTATGGAGACTGATACACATGGCATTCTTAGGGAAGAGGGAAAATCATTCCAAGGGGGAAAAACACACTAAGAGCATAATACGTGAAATTCATATTTCCACCTTCATAAATGTGTTTGACTTTTTATTGTTTTTCTAAATTCAATCTTTTATCTGTGCCCCATTTTTTTATTGGATTATTTGGTAGTTTGGTGTCTGGTTTCTTGAGTTCTTTATGTATTTTGGAGCTCATTCCTCTGTCCAATGTGGGTAGGGTTGGTGAAAATCTTGTCCTATTCAATAGTCTGTTGTTTTGTCTTAATGACTGTGTCCTTTGCCTTATAGAAGCTTCTCAGTTTCAGGAGGTCCTATTTACTAATTGTTGCTCAGTGTCTGTTCTACTGGTGTTATATTTACCAAGTGGTCTCCTGTGCCCATGCATTCAAGGCTACTTCCCACTTTCTCTTCAATGAGGTTCAGTGTGGCTGGATTTATGTTGAGGTCTTTGATCCATTTGGACTTCAGTTTTGTGCATGGGGATAAATATGAATCTATTTGCATTCTTTTACATGTTGACATCAAGTTATGCCAGCACCATTTGTTGGAGATGCTTTCTTTTTTCCATTGTATAATTTTAGCTCATAGAACCTTCGACTGATGGAAGCAGATACAGAGATCTAAAGCACGGAGCTGAGCTACCTGAGACCAGCCCAAGAAAGGGAGGTGGGCGAATATGAGCAAAGGGGTCAACACCACGATGTTGATATTCACAGAAACAGCTGATGAGCTAGTTAGAGTTCACTGACTCTGGACTGATCGCAGGCAAAACTGCATAGAAGCAAATTAGGCCCACAGAATGGGCAGTCTATGGGCTGGCAGTGGGACCAGGATTTATCCCTAGTGCTTGAACTGGCATCTAGGAGCACATTTTTTTGAGAGATACCTTTCTTAGCCTAGATATAGAGGGGAGGGTCTTAGTCATATCTCAAAGTGAAGTGTCAGACTTTGTGGAATCCCTATGGGAAGTCTTACCCTTTCTGAAAAGTGAATGGGGGAGTGGGGTCAGGGGAAAATAGGGGAAGCAGGAGGAGGAGAGGGTGTGGGAATGGGAATAACTATGTGTAATGATAAAAGATTGTATTTTAAAATTCTTAATAATAAAGAATAGAATTACCATGATGGCCAGCTAATGTACTTCTGTGCATATGCCCAGAGGACTCTACATCACACCACAAACATACTTCTACATCCATACTTAATGTTTCTCTACTGACAGTAGCTAAAATCCAGAATCTTCACCTCAATGTTCATCAATACAGGACAGATTATGAGAATGTTGTACACATTGTTGACAGCTGGACTGATGGCCAAGATTTTCCCTGGAGTCCTGATGGAAAGATAAAGAACACAGGAATATACTTAGCAGAGTCTGTGATGCCTGGGGCCAGGCTGGCCTTGGGGCAGCTAATAGGTTCAGATCCTAAGAACATAACTCTTTTCTCCCCATGGGGCTGTGGTTATCAGTACCAAGGCCGTTGAGTGCTTGGTCTGATGCTCTTGAGATACCCCATGTTCTCCTTGTGCTACATTGTTTGATGGACTTCTCCCTGACTTAGACCCATTACATGACCGTTTCTGCTGACTTAGCCCCATGTCACCCTGGAAACAGTATAAAGGTGCTGTGCTTCTCAATCAGCTTGCTTGGTATAAGATATATACATACTTACTATTTTCTTTATCTCGGATTCCCTGGAACTTCCTTCTCATTGAAGAATCACCTGCTGATCCAGGTCAACAGAATTTTACTAAGCCATAAAGAAAACTGAAATTATGAAATTTCTAGAAAAAAATGAATGCCTTTTGAAGTTATATTAAATAAGGTAACCCTGACTCAGAAAGACAGCTAGTATCCTATATGTGGATACTAGCTTCTAATGTGTGTGTGCATGCCATATGCATGTGTACACATGTGTATGTACGTATGTAGTTTGTAGTGTGTGTGTGTGTGTATGTGTGTGTGTGTGTGTGTGTGTGTGTGTGTGCGTGTGTGTCTGTGGTACAGGTAGTGAAACTAGAATTGTCAGGGGGATGCTGGGATGGAGAGAGGAGGACCCGAGGAACGACAGACAGAAATCAAGCATGTGACTGAAAACAGCAGAAACACTGCTAGAGTGGAGGAGTACAAGGCAGAGAGCATGGGAGTTGGGGAGAAGAGGACAGGGCAACAAAGACAAATTGTGTTTGAAATGACATGATGAAACCTAGTATTTTGTTCACAATTGTGATATTTAACCTTGTCAGCATGATGGGACTTGGACTCGCCAGGGAAACAAATCCCTGGCCATATTTGTAAAGGATTACCTGGATGAGGTCAATGGATGTGGGGAGATAAAAGAAAGGCTAAGATTGGGGAAACTTCCTCAACTTTTAGCACAGATAGTCACCATTGAACCTTTGAGAAGACAGCTATCCACCTTTGGACTCAGTAAGTCTCAATACACTGTTGAGCATCAGCCACATGGTGGTGGCTAGAGATCGGCACTGACAGCCCCTCATCATGGATAGTCCTCTACATGAGGACATAGGTAGGTAGGGAATGACAATCCAGGTAAGTCCTATGATGGGGACATACCATGTACTTCAAGATGGGCCTAGACTTCCGGAAGCCAGAGATAGGCCACAATGAAGGAAGACACACAGGACATGATAGGCAAAGATCCTAAACAATGGGGCCCACGTGAAAAACATTATAGAGCTGAGGGGGAACAAGGAATGTTCAAAGAACTGAGGGAAGCTTACAAAGCCATCATAGTTAGGGTGACCCTACCTAAGTTCATTCCTGGACATACAGGTGATCCCTGTACCCTGGCTAGTAGTTAGACAACAGTGGAGGACCAGTAGTGACAGTCAGATGTGAGCTTAAGATCAGCTCTGGGTGCCACATGGGGAATGGCTTGGAGTATGACAGGAGGTGAGAATACCGATTCTTCTTGCCAACCAGCAAATGAAAGATGATGGCAGTTCAAATCAAGGGGGTAGCCAAAGAGATTCAGAAATGGACTCAAGAAATGTTTAAAATGTAGAAACAGTAAGATTCAGCTGCAGGGATGAATATAGTTGACCTCATATAGAAATTAGGGTAAAGTGTCTAAGTGTCTCCCTTAAGCACCTGAACAGATGTTGATGTCCTTTACTGGGATGGGAACACAGGAAGCAGAGCATGTTTAAGGAGGGAAATGACAGAGTTAGGTTCAGTGTAAAGTATACAAGGTCATCCTGGAGAACACAAACGTTAACTGGAATCTCTTCTAGTCACCTACCATGCTGTGAATATCTCCAACAAAACCAACACTGAAATTTAATCCCCATAATGAAGATTAAGAAATGAGAGCAGGAACTGGAGAAACATCCCAGCAGTTATGAGCATTGAGTGCTCTTACGGAGGACCCAGGTTTCATTCCCACTACCAGCATGGCTGTCACAATTGTCTGGAACTGCAGTCCTAGGGGAAATCTGACACCCTCTTCTGGCCCCCATAGGAACTGCATGCATGTGGTATACAAACAGCAGGTGTAATACCTATTTATATTTAATCCCTCAATCAATTAATGGGACCAGATAGGTAGGACCTTTGAAAAGTGTCCTCATGAGTGAATTGCCCATTCTCAGATGAACTGGCTATAAAGGAACTATCTTTATCATCAATATATAAATAAACTGTTTAACACACTTGGTGTGCTGGATATTTTATGGCAATTTGAAACAAGCTTAACTTATCAGAGAGGAGGGAACCTCAGAGATTATGTTGTAGGCAAGTCTGTAAGGCATTTTCCCAATTAGTGATCAATGAGGGAGGGCCACGCCCATCATGGGTAAGGCCACCCCTGAGCTGGTGGTCCTGGGTTCCAAAAGAAAGCAGGCTAAGCAAGTCACAAGGAGCAAGCCAGTAAGCAGCAGCCCTCCATGGCCTCTGCATCAGCTCCTGACTCCAGGTTCCTGCCTTGCTTGAGTTCCTGTCCTGACTTTCTTTGATGATGAACAGTGCTGTGAAAGTGTAAACCTTTCCTCCCTAACTTGCTTTGGTCATGGTATTCCATTACAGCAATAGTAACCCTAACTAAGATACTTATGTCCTGTTTCAGGATGTGATGTCCTGTACTACCTTATAGAATTCTTGTAAGAAAGGAGGCCCTTACCACATATGACCCCTTATTATTAAATTCTTAAGCCTCAGGAACTATGATAAACACATTTTTTTTTGCAGCAGGAAGTTAGTTTTGTTGTTCACTTGTTTGGTTGTTTGGTTTAGTTTTGTTTTGTTTTTTGGTGATGTGGACAGGATTTCTTTGTGTAGTCCTGGCTATCCTGGAACTCACTCTGCAGATCAGGCTGGCCTTGAACTCAGAGATCCGCTTGCCTCTGCCTCCTGAGTGCTGGGATTAAAGGCATGTGCCACCACTGCCTGGGTACATTTCTTTAAAATTTCTGTACTGTAAGATATTCCATTGTTATAACTCAAAACACAGTAAGATAACATTACAAGTGTTGCTTTCCAACTTCAACTTATGACTACATCCCTACCTCTCCAAGTTTCTCAGCTATCAACTAGCAAATGCTTTGAATATCACCTTCCGTCTAGACTATTCTTAGCCTCATGTTTTATTGACTGATAAATTTAAATTTGCTCTCCTGCAAAATTTATCCTAAGTGAGAACAGGATGTGGATTACCAACATATATGTACTCTCAACTCTGTCTAAAACAAGCCATTGGTGCTCAACTGATATTCAATTAGTATTCAATTTGAACTGAATTTTTGTTTTGTTTTATTTTGTTCTGGTTTTTATTTATTTTTATGTATATGAGTGTTTTATTTTCATATGTATCTGTATACCATGTGTGTGCCTGGTGCCCTGTACAGCCAGAGAGGACATTGACTCCCATGGAACTACAGTTGCAGGCAGTTATCAGCTGTCACATGGAGCTGAGAATTGAACCTGGATCCTCTGAAAGATCAGTCAGTTCTCTTAACCACTGATCCATCTCTCCAGCCCCATTTTCTTTCTTTATAAAGCTCCCACTAGCCAAGACAGAGGTCCCTAGTTTTTTCAAGGTCCTTCTGTCTTTTGCTTCACACAAAACTGAGCAGTAACAAACAAAAAAATAATAATTTGAATTTTTATTCTTTAAAGCAAAATCTCAGTTCTACAAATCAATTTTCTTTTTTTTCTTTTCTTTTTTTATTGATAAAAGGAGAATAATAAAGAAAAAAAACAAATTTCCACCTCCTCCCAGCCTCCCATTTCCCTCCCCCTCCTCCCACTCTTCTCCCCCTCCTCCCACCCCTCTCCCCTTCTCCCCACTCCTCTCCCCCTCCCTCTCCAGTCCAAAGAGCAGTCAGGGTTCCCTGCCCTGTGGTAAGTCCTAGGTCCTCCCCCCTCCGTCCATATCTAGGAAGGTGAACATCCAAACTGGCTAGGCTCCCACCAAGCCAGCACATTAAGTAGGATCAAAACCCTGTGCCATTGTCCTTGGCGTCTCATCAGCCCTCATTGTTCGCCATGTTCAGAGAGTCCAGTTTTATCCCATTCTTTTTCGGTAATAGTCCAGCTGGCCTTGGTGAGCTCCCAGTAGATCAGCTCCACTGTCTCAGTGGGTGGGTGCACCCCTCGTGGTCCCGACTTCTTTGCTCATGTTCTCCCTCCTTCTGCTCCTCATTGGGACCTTGGGAGCTCAGTCCGTTGCTCCAGTGTGGGTCTCTGTCTCTATCTCCATCCATCACCAGATGAAGGTTCTATGGTGATATGCAAGATATTCGTCAGTATTGCTATAGGATAGGGTCATTTCAGGTTCCCTATCCTCAGCTGCCCAAGGAACTAACTGGGGACCTCAGCTTGGGCACCTGGGAGCCCCTCTAGGGTCAAGTCTCTTGCCCACCCTAAAGTGGCTCCCTTACCTAAGAATTGTGGTTCCGTGCTCCCCTATCCAACCTTCCTTTATCCCGATTCTCCTGTTTCCCCAAGTCCCCCCTCCTTCCCGTCTACCTTTTCTCTCCCCATCTCCCCTTACCCCCATCCCACCCCACCCCCAAGACCCCAATTTTCTCCCCGGCAATTTTGTCTACTTCCCTTAGCCAAGAGGATAACTATATTTTTTTTCCTTGGGTTCACCTTCTTACTTAGCTTCTTTAGGTTCACCTATTGTAGACTCCGTGACCCCTATTTATGGCTAGAAACCAATTATGAGCGAGTACATCCCATGTTCATCTTTTTGGGTCTGGGATACCTCACTCAGGATAGTGTTTTCTATTTCCATCCATTTGCATGCAAAATTCGAGAAGTCATTGTTTTTTACCGCAGTGTAGTACTCTAGTGTGTATATATTCCATACTTTCTTCATCCATTCTTCCATTGAAGGGCATCTAGGTTGTTTCCAGGTTCTGGCTATTACAAATAATACTGCTATGAACATAGTTGAACAAATGCTTTTGTCATGTGATAGAGCATCTCTTGGGTAAATTCCCAAGAGTGGTATTGCTGGGTCCAGGGGTAGGTTGATTTTCTTAATCAGAGTTTGGGGATATAACTCAGTGAAAGAATCCTCGCCTGGATTTCCTAATCTGAGCGTGTTAGCTGGGCCATCTTAATATGTGGTTGTTTTTTATTTGGATATCTCCATGCAGAAAGATAAAGTACACTATATCTATGAGGCACATGATATGCACGGGGCTCTTTGGGATGAAGTAGGCCTGATTGGAGAGGCAGGGATGTCAGTGAGGTACCATTTCCTTCTTCACTGAGTCAAACAGCAGGGGAAAGAAGTGGTAGACACTTAAGGTGAATGCTTTCCCTGGGCAAGAAATGTGAACAGGGCAGAAGGGTCACTATTGAGATCCAAATATCCACTTTCCCTGGAACCTTGCTGTTGTGGGAGGTCCTTCTGCTCCTCCAGCCTATAGCCGCTGAGATATCAGCCCATTGGGGCATGGTCTCTCTCCCTTTAAAAAAGCGGCCACTTCCCTCTCCTCTCTCTTCTTCACTTCCTGCTCCGCCAGCGACTAGACTCCCTTCCTGGTTGCGCAGAGGGCTGTTGTCTGGGACGGTGATCTGTAAGTTTTTTCCCCTTTAAATAAATACCACCCTATTAATCATAATTCCAAACTGGTGTGGCATTATTTGTGACTTACGCCTTCACCTTGCTTTCCTCACCACATTCAGGCTGAGTTGAATTTGCCTCCGATTAGCACCCCTTAAAACTCTGAGCTTCTCTGTCGAACATTCGACTCTATCGGAAATACCTGTTCAGGTGACCATCCACCTGCTACACCTATGTGCAATGTGAGGGCAAGAACTGTGTCTTGATATCTGGGGGGCCCTGGTATCAGACACAGTGCCTGACATATACGTCAATATATAAAATAGTAAATGTCTTAGACCCATGTTTCTCTGGCCACCAAATGTTAATGAAGGCACTTTGAAACTTATATGCATGGAAACACTCAATTTTACACAGTCTTGATTCTTAGCTCCACTTCAACACAAGACCAGGTCCTGAAAAGTCCTGGTAAAGATTTTTAATATGTATCCCAAATAAACGTGACTTTATCTCTGTTTGGCCATGTTGATTGCTTTCTCTTCTCTTGTCTAGGTCCATGGGACCCCATTCATGTGTGTTTCAACTCCAAAACTGCATTTTTCCATGCATACTTCCAGAAAGTACTGGTGGATTACACAGCATTGACTAGAATAGACTCAGGCCTAGGTCCCCTGGGATCTTAAATTCTAAATGTCTACCGATACTTCCTGTCCTTCAAAACCCCAGATACTATGAAGCTACCTCATGGACATACGATATTTTGATAGGATACATACTGGGGCTGAAGAGATAGCTCTTAAGTTAAGATCACTGGCTGAACTTCCAGAGGTCCTGAGTTGAATTCCCAGCAGCCACATGATGGCTCACAACTATCTAAAATGAGATCTGGTGCCCTCTTCTGGCCTGCAGGCAGAACACTGTATGCATAAGAAATAAAATCTTTTTACAAAATTAAAATTGTAATATATTGATAAAGCAATCCCATGCCAATTTAGAAACATCAGGAAAGTTTTAGAAGTTCAAATTTAAATAACACCTACTAAAGGGTTTCAGTTTGCCCAGGGCCACTGAGAATTGGTCATTTCCAAGGGATCTATAGCAGACACATCCAACTTTTGCCTGGCCTTCTGTTTCCATATCCACATAAAGCAGTGGTTTTCAGCCTGTGGGTTATGACGCCTTCCAGGGTCAAGTGATCTTTTCATGGGGTCACATATCAGATATCCTGCATATCAGATGTTTACATTACAGTTCGTAACAGTAGTAAAATCATAGTTATAAACTAGAAACGAACTGGTTTAATAGTTGAGGGTCACCACAGCCTGAGGAGTCACAGCATTCGTTAGGAAGGATGTGAACCACTGCATTAGAGCATTCCACCCTCCCTACCCCACTCTGTGATAGCGAGTGAGGGACAATATACCCTGCCCTCGTGTGGCATCTCTTACTGAGGTCTTGCCAGATTACATGCCACCTTGTGTAAATTTAGGAGCAGCAAAGTTGGGCGGTGGTGACGCACGCCTTTAATCCCAATACTCAGGAGGCAGAGGCAGGCTGATCTCTGTGAGTTCGAGGCCAGCCTGGTCTACAGAGTGAGCGCTAGGACAGCCAAAGCTACACAGAGAAACTCTATCTTGAAAAATCAAAAAACTAAAAAATTTTAGGAGCAGTCCATCACAAAAAGGCAGCTTCCCCAGCGGAGAGTCACACTCCGAGGTGCGCACCACAGGCAGGATTTCAGTCCTAAAAAATTTGTGACCTTTCCAGCATTGCCCCATGCTGAGGCCCAGATACAATTCCGTGGGTCACATATTAGGTGCACAAACACATTGCCTCATTTACGTTACAGCTGTTTTAAATTAACACTTCTGAATAAGCGAAACCACTTTCCATGGAAATTACTAAACTAAATGAAAACCATTTCCCAAAGCACTAATAGCAGCCCCAGGATCATACAGCATGCCCCAAATTCCTCAAATGTCTTCTGAGACTGCAACTTACTTCCTATGAATTATCTCTGAAGCTTTTCAAAACCTATGACTTCACCGAACTCTCAGCAAAGTCCCTCCTGCACAGTCTAAAGTGAAGGCCCCACCCCTCCCTGGGTGGGTATCAAGGGCAGAGCTCCCACAGTTTGCCAAAGTAAGATCACTAAAGAAATGCAGGCCAGTGGCTTACACAGCTCACAGAGCTAAAGTTCCCGGTCTGTCATTTTTCTCACGAATCAGGTTTACAAATCTCAGCCTAGCCTCTCATTGTATTAAAATAAGCCCCTCTCTACACTCTTTACCGTCAATTTCTTCTTTTTGAAGTCTTAGCTTTATGTGTTATACGTGTATGAGTGTTTAGCCTGCTTGTATGGATGGCATCACCATGTATCCGGCAGGTGCCTGGGGAGGTCAAAAGATGCTTGGATTCATCTGGAACTGTAGTTACCTATGTGTTAGGAATTTTCCCAAGTTGAGCTCTCTGCCATAATGCGAGCTCTCTGACAACGCAAAAATCCCAGTCAAGCCAAATCACAACAAGTCAAATTAAAAAATATCCAGGTTTAATGGGATTCTCAACCGGGGTGGGGTGGGGGCACACGAGGGAACTTTCAGTGGAAGCAGTTTAAATAGACTGGGGGAGTGGTCAAGATTTTGGCGGGCACAGGGACCAGGCCTCCATCTTTGGAAACCAGAGTCTGGGACTTACACTATGGTTTTATCTACTATATGGGTGCTGGGAGTTTAACCCAGATCCACTGGAAGAGTAGCCAGTGCTCTTAACCACTGATCTATCTCAACTACTTCTTAATGCCTGTATAGGGTAAAAGAACATAGACATAATATTTACAGATATTTTCTCCACTGTATCATTCAATAAGGATGAATTGTGTCTCCAAAGCCAACTAGGGCAGCCCTAGTCCTTAAGCAGATTTGACGGGTGCCTATGCCAAGTCTGTCCTGTGGAAAGTCCCAGGCTCTCCCTGAGCTTTCTGCAAATGAGATAGAGTAGGAAGGACTGGGCTCACATTCCTTCAGGCTCAAAGTAAGCCCCCTGGGGAAGCTGCTTTTTGTTGATCCTGGTACGGTGCGCGTGGCACACAGATCCTTGCACCGGTGACCCTGTTTCCTGCAACCGTACAGATACTCAGTATAGATTCAATGTAGACTACCTGCTCTCCAAGTACCTTTGACACCGTTACGGGATGACACCATTCCTAGGGAGAGGCGAACAAACATCTGCTGCGCCCAGATAGGGAACTGATGACTGACCAAGGTAAAGCTCTATCAAAGTCCCACTTGATGAGGTGACTTACAGGAATGTGGGTAAAGGGTCACTTACCCGAGCAGACATGATTCAGCTGTATCAGCCAAGCCCCACCCCAGCATGAGTTCACAACAGCTGAAAACCTGGAGCACACTGCACAACTTGCAGGCAGCCCAACAGGTGGCCGAGTGTCTCTTCCAGGATGCTCAGTTGTCCAGAGCCTCTTCTGGATCACCTGACAGGTCTTAGCTTCTTCCTGGTGGCTCAGTCAATGCCCCTTTTAAACGGCTCAGCTTGTCTGAGAGTGGCCCTCAGCACTCTTTACTGCTTATACACCCTTGGGGGACAGAAGGGCCTAGGGAATCTGGTCAGTTTCGTGGACTTCTTGAAGCTATTTTGAGTTGTTTACTTCCTGTCTTAATGAGCTTCCCTGCAGGGTGTAATGTCTCACCTTTGCTTAGAACATCTAGTTTTTGACTTCCTGGTGAGCATCCTGTCCTAGAATATCTTATTGTTTCACCCCTCTTTTCAATGTCCTATGTCTTAAAAAACCTTTCTCTAAAAGAATGGGGGTTTTAATATCAGAAGAAACTGCTACATAACAGACACCCAGGGAACAGCAGGTCTCACTATCCACACCAAGCACAGCACACCGACCTTGCCGCCGTCCCCTCTCTCACCTTCCCAGTCATCACCAACCTCCAGGTCCAAATTTCCCTCATGATTTTAGGTAAGTCAATTAATTTCTCCTCTCCAAGTCACCCAGGTCCAACTTCAGGCCAATTTTTTCAGGTTCTTTACTGAACAAATGGGTCTTTTGTTCCTTCAACAAAGGCCTTGACGTCATAGTTGGCTTCCTTTAACAGAACTTACCCTCCTTGCAGATAGACGCTGTTTCACGGGCCATTTATTCTTTGCTTTTCTGATAAACGTACAGTGGCAATCAGGCACAAGAACCCTTTCCTTCAGCTTCACTAAACAGAAAACACTGTCTTCTTATTGCATGTACTGACAATAGAGCACTCAGCTTCTCAAGCTTACAAAGTCCAGTTATCAACTCTCAGCTGGTGTGGACTTCATAGTTTACAGTGTTAAGAGCTTAGGCTTAAAAGCAGAAAGATTTCCGTTTAAAATACTGATCAGACTGCAGCAGGAGCCTGTCTCAGGAACATTGCATTGTAGAAGACCATGCCAACCTCCCTGCTCTCCACGCACCCCCCCACACACATACATATCAGAAGAAGCCGAAATGGAGAAAACTCTTTTTCAACAATTATTGACCCTTTATGTATTTACTATTCATACGCATGCATGCATGTGCCAATGCAGACATATACACATGTATATGTGTCCACACCTTTTCATAGACTCCTAGAGCTCTGTACAGTATTATTCAACCTTGGCAGTCTATTAAGATCATCTAAAGACTTTTCTTAATGGCGATGGGTTAAATTAAGATGTAAGAGTTAGCCAATAAAAAGCTAGAGCTAATGGGCTAAGCAGTGATTTAAATAATATGATCTCTGTGTGATTATTTTGGGTCTGAGCAGCCAGGAACCAACAAGCAGCTTCTTATAAAGATCTATATCCAGCAAACCTCCTCCCCACAAGTCAGCTAGGTCCTCCTCTCCAAGGTAGGGTTTGAGTTCTGTATTTCATAATGAGTACGTTGTGAAGTGCCAATGCAGTTCGGATGTGCGTACAGGCTTAAAACTCTTTGGAAATACTCAAAGCCTTTGCCACTCAAATATGAGCAAGAACAATGGCATTGTGAAGGAGGAGATCCCCATACCTACTGCACCGGAGTCTGCTTTTTCCCGAGTTCCCAGGTGAATGAAGTGCACGCTACAAGTGGGAGGAGTCTCTCTCTGAGTTCACAGATGAGGCCAGGAGAGGCCACGTGACTTCAGAGGTGAGAACTCAAATGAGCAAGAGCCCAGGTCCCTTTACTGACAGGCCCCTTATTTCCAATCATTATTTTTATCTAGCAAATGATTAGTTATTCCTAAAAATTGCAACATGTTTGCCACAGTTCTCTATGACTTGCTTCTGTTTAAAAACATACAATTTCAAAAACAGGCAAGACATTTGGGGGCTCATTTTCTTCTCATCAAGAACACAATGATCAGATATAGCAACAAGAATAACAACAAAAACTGATGTCCTTGTAGGGCAGAGACATGGAGACATGGAGAAAATATGGAAAGCATTCAACCAAACAACTGTCATTTCCCTTGTGAGTCACAGACAATAGGAACTGTGATTAATGTTGACAGAGGGGACAGAGGCCGACTCAGGGCACTAATCCGAACTCAGCATAGATCACACAATCAGTCTGCAGGGAGGTTGTTCATAGGCTTCATAACCCCCTTGGTATAGTCACATGAGGACAGTTTGACTTCATTACTATAGGCAATGGGAATGAAAAATAAATTCCACAGATCCATATCCCAGGCTGTGTCAGTGTATGGATTATCCAGTGATTCCATAGCCCTAAATCCTTGAGAGAATCTCCACCAGGTTCTAGGTTCAGCCTCCACCCAGCTACTTTTAGCCTTTACATTCACCTTAGATCCACAAGCCCCACAGGGCGGGAAGCTTTCTCAGGAACTGGATGTCCACAGCCTAGTTTGAGCTAGTTTCTTGGCCAGCTTCCTACACTTTCTTCCATTCTGCTTAACACTTCTGCTTTCGGGGAGACTTTATTTCTTTGTCTTGGCCACATTGCTACTTCAATCAAACATCCTTTCTCTAGCTGACCTGACTATGATCCTCCTGCCCTGGCTCCCTCTACTCAGTAGAACTATTTCTAATTCTGAGAATGTCATCTGGCCATCAGAAATCTAAAATCCTGCTGCTAAGAGCACACACTCTCCCTGGATCTTTTGTTCCACCCCCTCTTAAAACTGCAGAGACGCCCTCAGCATTGCTGTAGACCCCAGGCTTCTGACAGGGCTCCCAGGATATAGGCCTCAGTCTGGATCCCAAGCACGGAGTCCAGAGCTTGTTTACCAGTCCCCTCTGCCTCTCTGCCTCTCTGTGGCACTTCCCTGGCAGCCGTTTAGCCTCCTGATAACGTCACACGGGCTCTCAAGAGAGGCAGGATGGATGGTGTTCTCGGTTCCCTGTCCGATGAAAATAATCTCCATGCAAGCATGCATTCCTCACGTGAGATGTTCCACCCCTCCAGTCATCTCTAGTTACAGTGAACTCAAGTATAGAAGGCAAAAACACATTCTGCTACCAGCAAGGATTTCAGAGGCTAAGCAGCTGGAGAAAATGCCCCTCCTTAGTGACCTGCAGAAACTCTCTTGCAGGCCTTTGACTGCTCTTCCCATGAAGTCAGCTGGAAGCCAGCCCCAGGCTGGGTTTGCACCAGGAAAAGAGGCAGCAGCTGTTACAGGGTAAAGTCAGGCAAAGCTCAGAGGGGCCAACAGCCTGCTAGGAGTCAATCCGGGTCAAAGAGGACACAGAACAGCTCAGGTTTAAAGCAACTGTATTAGTCAGGGCTTTCTAAAGGAACATAACTGAGAAGATGTGTGTGTGTGTGTGTGTGTGTGTGTGTGTGTGTGTGTGTGTGTGTGTGATTTATTACAGTGCCTCACTGGATAGTTCAACAATGGCTGTCTCCTGACGAAAAGGCCAAGAATCCCTGAGTTGTTCAGTCCAGGAAACTGGATGTCTCAACAGTCCCAGTGTGGTGCAGGAGTCCCAGAAAATTCCTTGAGAGCTGCTGGCCTGCAGTCAACCTTGGAATCCTGAAGAAATGGGTTCTGTCACCAATGAAGAATGCCTCAGCAACAGGACAGGTGAACTTGCCAGTGAGAGTGAGAGCATGCAGACAAAACCAAAATGCTGCTTTCTTTAATGTTCTTTTATATAGGTTGACGCCGGAAGGTGTGGCCCAGATTTAGGATGGGTGGTCCCCCTCTAATGACCAAATCAAGAAAGTCCCTCCTAAGTGTCCCCTGCCACTTGAGTTTTAGTTGACAGTCAAGTTGACAAGAGTAGCCATCACAAGTCCACCCTTTGTCAACTTGACATATAACCATATCGCTTTACAGCATGTTTCATTTTCAAATGAAAAAAATAACCAGGTCATCTGCCTACGATAGCTATTAACACATACAACTACAAGTGCATCATAAGGAGGTGGCAATGTCCTTTGTGCATAGGCTTTTAGTGTCTCAGCTTAAATACAATAGGAACCACTGACATTATCTCACTACTTATTACATTACATGATAAACAAATAAGGAAAGAACACACAAGTATGCATTTAAGATATGTATAAGTGCACAAATATCTTCTTGATAAAAAAGGACAGGACCACTTACGTCCTTCGCAGTTCTTACTTTTGCAGCTGGCCATAGGGCTTTAGCTAGCTCTTACAACTAGCTTCCTCTACATTCTGTATATCCTCCACTCTCAACAACACTCCAGCAGCTCTTGGTTCTTTCCTGAAGGAGTGACCCATATCCTCATTCCTCAAGGGTCTGTGCCCTTTGTCTTCCTGCCCAGACTGGGTTGCTGCACTTTCCCTCCAATTGACTTTAACCACATGGGCATAATATCAAAGAGATGCCCTAAAGACATAACACTCCTTACATCCCTCGTAGAGAAGCAATCCAATTTCCCCTTGGTAATCTGGATCAATCACCACTCCAAACACTGTTATTCCTTTCTTAGACTGTTGGTTTAAGGACATCAGAAGCTCAAAGTGACCAGGGGGAAATCTGAGCTTCCAGTTCAATCAAATGTTTGCTGTGTCTCCCAACAGAAGTGCTCCACAATCCGAAGCCAAAATTTTTAGGCCAACAGGATTTAAAGTCACAGGAACAAGAAGATGGAGGGAACCTTCCCATTTCTACCCCTTGATTCCTGAACCCATGGATCCTGACTATGGAAGAAATCATACCACATATTGGACACTGATTCAAAGCACATACCACCTTCTAGAGAACCCAGTCCTTAGGGTGCGACCACCTAATAGGTGCTGTAACTGTGTCTTCAAAAGGCAAATCCCATTGCTCTCTTGGGTCAGCTGCTTCAGGATGTGGAGAACATGGTAAGACCAGTGGATTCCATGAGTGTGGGCCCATCTGGAAACATGAGTTAATCGGCCTGAAGCAATGCTGTGTGTAATATGACAGTGGATACAGCATCCTGTCAGCCCATGGATGGTAGTTTTGGCCAAAGCATTATGTGGAATAAAGGCAAATTCATAATCATAATAAATATCTTCTCTAGTAAGGACAAAGTATCGCCCTTTCTACCAAGAAAATGTCAAATGTAGTCAGCCTGCCACCAAGTCACTGGATGGCTACCCTGGGGAAAGGTGCCATCCATATCTGGGGCTCAGAATTGAATCTGCTGCTGGCAGATCTGTCACTCATCAGCAATGGTGGCCAGGTCAGCCTTCATAAGTGAAAGTCTGTGTTGTCAAGCCCCCATCTTTACCACCATGGTACTTTGCTCATGACCCATTGGGCAACGGCAGGGATGGCTGGGAAAGAGGCTGACTGTTCAACGAGCAGGTTATCTTATCTACTTGGTTTTTGAACTCCTCCTCCACTGAAGTCACTTTTTGATGAGCATTTACATGGGACACAAGTATCTTTACATGGTTCACCCATTTGGAGAGATCTATCCACATACTTCTTCCCTAGGTGTCTTCCTCACTAGCTTTCCTATTATACTCTTTCTAATACCCTGACCATCCAGTCAACTCATTGTTTATAGTCCAGGAATCAGTGAATAATCACATATCTGATCATTTCTCCTTCCAAACAAAATGTGTGAACAAATGTATTGCCCAAAGTTCTGCCATTAGTGAAGATTTCCCTTTCCCTTCATCGGGATCTTTCAGGGTTGTTCCAGAAAAGGGTCGTAGTGATGCAACTGTCCAATTCTGGGTGGTGCCAGAGCGGAGGACATATTTACTTCCTTCCAAATAATGGGGCTCTATCAACATGAAAGAGTAACTCTCATCTCGAAGAGGATAAGAAATAGTTTGTTCTGAAACCAGTTGTTAGCGGTCATGATCTGAGCACACAGGTTACCCCAAATTGGAAGCAGCTTCAAGATGTTTTTAATAGAACAAAACAAATAAAGACATAAATCAAAGCACTTTCAGAAACACTAGTGGAAACATTAGGCATGTGATTCCAGGAAAGCTGCCAACCATCAGCTATGGAATTCTATACCCGTGACAGTTGGCCTGCTGGCCAATGATTTCTATCTGTTAGTCAGGGAATAGTAGGTCCAACACAGAAGTGAGTGTCTTAGTTAGGGATTCTATTGCTGTGAAGAGTCACCATGACCACAACTCTCATAAAGGAAAAACATTTAATGGGGGCTGACTTACAGTTTCAGAGGTTTAGTCCATTATCATAATGACGAGAAGCATGGCAGCAGACAGGCAGAGCTGGTGTTGGAGATGCAGTTGATAGGTAGGCAACAGGAAGTGAATTCTGTGTCACACTGGGTAGGTATAGCATGAGCATGGAAGACCTTAAAGCCTACCCCCAGTGACGCACTTCCTCCAACAAGGCCATACCTAATAATATCACTCCCTATTGGGGCCATTTTCTTTCAAACCACCACAGTGGACAAGGAATGGCTATTTAGGAGGTGATAGTTATTAGTTCAGGATAAATTGTTAAGACTCTGGACTTGCAGCATTCCAAACTCTCCACAGTCGTGGGTGTTTTAATCACTCAGCATGTGTGGACACAAATTTCTTCCCAGAAATTCTGCTTCAGAACCATAAGTCATTGTGTGTTCTTAGAGAAAAGAGAAAAATACCTATTCCTCAAGCGTTAGGCTCCCCCTATGCTGGTCCATCCTCACATGGAAAGGAGCTAACATACATTCAGGAGGCATCAGAGTTCAGAAGCAAAAACGTCAAGGACTGGGTCTGCAGCTTGGGTAAATGTGGCTGATCCCCTGGGACATTCAATCTGGTTGTGCCAATCACCTCCTTCCTAACTCAGAGCCACAGCTCTGGACAGAAGACTGAGAGATCACGGCAGGGACACATGCCCTCGTTCCCATTGATCTCTCCCGTTTTTGTTTTGTTTTACGGGATGGATTAGAGATATTTGGGGTATAAGCAAAACTATCAGAGACCAGAGCTACAGTCCATGGATAAGCATTGACTACTCTCTCCCTAACCCCAAGTCCCAGAGGGTAAGATCAGATGAGGCCATGCTGAGGTATCCTTTCTAATAGGCCTGAAATTCGCTTTCAGACACCAGACTAAGAATGAGGAGGGGGAAGGGGCACTCCTGATTGAATCCTCCCACTTGCTTTTACAGACAGAAAGCATTTCAAGATGTCCCTGATTCCTTGCTAGCCTTCCTCTTGTAAAACAGGAAAAAAAAATTATCTTCAGGGCCTCAAGTGAAGGGCTCTGTTCTTTTTCTATTTTTTTTTCTTTTAAGAGAAAAGGTACTTAAGTTCTTCAAAAGGTTGTCGGCCTCCATTCACAAGACATATAAACTGACTGTGGGTACACCACAAATCTCATCACCCCAAGTCTAGCCCAGGAGGATCTCAGGTTAGACACTGGTAAAGGCGTATATTTCTGTTGGCTTGATTATATGGGCTGGCCACTCACACATATAATGTTTAGAGATATATAAACATATAATGTTTAGAGTGGCCCTTCAAAATCAAATGTTGTATGTCAGATGACATTCCTTTTTTAAAAAGCGTTTTCTGCCTCTTGTCAACCCCGATTCCCAGTGGGTGCTCCAGCAGATAATAAGACTCATTTGGACACATCAATATAGAGTATTAGGAGGCCAGTTGGGTCTAGTTGTTACCACTGGACTCCACCACAATTCTACCCAAGTACCTGGAATACACTAGAGGAAGAAAACTGCCTTTCGTGTATACATTCTATTGGTAAATTTTCTGCACTGTCTAAGCTCACTGACTAAAAGTCTCTCAATCAGTAACTTTATATAATAGTTTTCTCAAAGGTTACTTAGTTTATTTCTGGACCATGTTGTAAACAAAGATATAAGCAAAGTTTTTATGTGTCTCCAATTATAGCTGCTATTCGCACTCATTCAAAATCAGTGACGTTAGATCACTCTCCAGACTGGATAATATAAAAAAAAAATTAGTTACTTGTGTTTCCTAGAGGACTTTTCTGGAAACTTTGCACAACCTCATTTTACAGTATGCACACAGGTAACATTAATGTACTGCATTGTGGTATGTATGTGGTTTGGTATAAAATGATAAAATCTTAAGCCAGATGCACATCTCAGCAAAGCTTGGTGGATATCTGTAAGTCTGAGGCCAGCCTAATCTACATCTGTCTACCAACAGACTATCCAAAGAATTCAGTAGTTGTTCAGCCCACAAACTGGATGTTTCAGCTGGCCTTCAGCATACACCAGAATCCCGAAGCCATAGCCTGCAATGCCAGTGAAGGAACAGACTTCTCAGAGAGGATGAGAGCAAGCAGGCAAAGAGCCAATGTTCCCTTCTTCCATGTCCTTTAAATAGGCTGCCAGCAGAAGGTGTGCCCCAGATTAAAGGTGGATCTTCCCACCTCAAAAGATCCAGATTAAAGGTGAGTCTTCCTACTTCAAATGATTCAGTTAAGAAAACAATCCCTCACAGATGTAGCCAGCTGCTTGGGTTTTCGTTCATTCCAGGTGTAGTCAAGCCGACAGCACAACCAAGAATAGCCATCACACCACCAAGGTCAACTAGGGTCCAGTGAACAGTGAGACATCTTTCAAAATAGCCTGGAGTGCTGGTGAGTCATCTTTCATCTTGTTCAAGGAGCCCTTTGCGACCCTACTGGGTAAACTCTAACAGATTCTAACCAGTGTCCGTTCTAGGAATAGGAGGGTGGACAGAGAGGAGAATTTTCCTCGGTATTTCAAAGTGAAGTCACAGTCAAGCAAGGTCTTTGACTTATCCTCACATAGATGAAGCCACTGGTAAAAATAAGGCCAGAGAAACCTCTGGCTCCTCTCAATGCCTGAAGACCAGATCTTTGAGTGGCCTTAACAATAAAAATGAAAATCATCAGTTATGGCTACTTTAATGTTCTTAAACATCCAACAAAAAAGTATAACCCAAAATTTAAATGATTGTCATGTTTAACAGTTTAAGAGCTCACACTCCCCAGTCATTAGACTTAAATCCATATGAGATGTTATTTTACACGGCTATTTCTCACTAGTAATTTTCTTCACGGTAAGGAAATATTGTCCATGTATAGGATATTATGATGTCTCAGATCAACACTGGAGCACCTACCTGCAGCTGAGGAAAACAGGTACACTCACTTTAATGCTGAGGCCAAATCTAAATGTATTTATCAACTGTGAAATGCCCTCTCCCTGGAAGACTGATTCTCACAGCTGGATCATGTCCTCCTGCAATCCATGTTCCCTGATTAAATGAGGTTACAAAATACCGCACTGTCAAACTCACAGGACTAGGAGAAATTATTCAAGATACCCAAATAGTGCAGCCCTGGAAAAACCTTACAGAATAAGACCAAATGGGATCTGGTCCATTTGCCGGGGCACCTATTGCAGGGAGGACACTGCCAATGAAATTTGTTTTATTTTACTTTTCTTGTACTTTTCAGGCATTTGCTCTCACGTGTACGAGTCTGATGTAATGAACAGCTGATTACATGTAGATTGCACAGTTACACTTTGACCTGTCAAACAAAACTTATGTCAGTCTGGATGTAGAAGAGACCAATTCTCTGACCTTGTCCCTGAATATTCCACATCAGGTTAAGATTACTGAGACCTAGTGGTCAGTCTCTTAATTCAAGACAACAGATAAAAAAGAACTCTGGAAACTCCTGAAGCAGACATTACCTTAAAAATACACATCCCTATCTATTTCACTTCGGGTTATGCCCCCCCCCCCGACCTCCGATTTCCCCCGTACTTTATCCCTCTTCCTGTTTTAGTCTTTCTGCTCCCAGGACCCCACCTTTATACTTTTGTTTTTTCTGTAATGCTAACCCACCATCATAGGCCCCTTTCTTTTTTCCAGCCTTTTCTGGATTCTACTTGTGTTTAAGCTAAATGCACAAAACAAAATGTTTGCAATTAGAACCACATAGTAGAGAAAACGTGCACCATTTGTCCTTCTATACCTGAATTATGTCACTCAGAGTAATTTTTTCCAATTCCATCCTGTGGATTTAATGATTCTGTAGCCCAGAGGCTGTGCCCCTCTCCATTCCTCACCTTCTCTTTCCAATATAAACCATCCACCTTGGCCACACACTTCCTTGGTCTCTTGGTCCTCTGTTCTTGGCTTCTTGGTCACTCATGGCTTCTTGGTCCTCAGCTCATTTCTTGATCCGCTTGCTCTCACTCCTCTTTTCTCTCTCTTGTCTTCCTCTCTCATTCACCCTCACTCTCTCCTCTCATGGCTCGGTTCAGTCTGCTGGTCATGTTTAGTTTGCCACTTTCCCCAGTCTGGACCATCCAGATGCCTCTGGCTGTACTCTCCCTCATATCTACAATAAAACCCTTCACCTCAACCATATAGGAGCGGTCATGTCCTCAACTTCAGTGTTGTCAACTTGACATGGGGCCACAGGTCTTTGTCTGCCCAATGTAACTATCTCATGTATAACTGAAATCACTATTATCCCAGAACAATGGCAAAGTCCCTTGGGGACTTCTAAGTCTTGAAATATCACATAACTTAAAATAAAACAGTTTGAAAAACACTTCCTTCTTTTATAATCTTGTTCAATGCTACAGACTAGAAATAAAACACAAATATCTGCTTAATATATGAACAAAAATATTCTCTTTATATACGGTTTTATTTTTTAGCTAACATAATTATTTATTGATTCTTTGAGAATTTCTCATCTTTTACCCAAATTCCACTCATCTCCCAGTCCCTCCACATCCTCCCCTCATCCCTGTAGCATCTCCAAAAGAAAATTAAAAAAAATAAAACCAAACCAAAACAAACAAACAAGAACAAAACAAACCCCCAAAAAACCTCTTTGCTCTTCCATCTTTCCTGCCTTTCCAGCACCTCTTCATTCCTCCTGGTGGCACTGGGAACCGTAGTGTGTCACACAGTACACACTTTCATCCAATCAGCTTTACTAGCAAATGTTCATTGCAACAAATCACTGGTCCAGTTCCAGGCTGCTGGTTTCTGGCGCACATCAACACTGGATCTTCACTGAAACTCCTCTCAGATATCCCGGGGCCATCCCAAGTATTGGAGATCTCCGGGTATTGTTCCACCAGACCAGTCCTTTCAGGAGCCCCAGCAGGTTCTAGATGGGGAATATTAGGGTAGGCCAACCCAAGGCCTAGCTGTGGGCCTGAGTGGTAGCTGAGCTGGTCAGTCTGGGCCACTGGGGCTGCCCCATCAGGCAAGTGGTGGAGACAGCTCCCCTATGCCTATACCTTCAGGGTCATTTCTCCCTCATCTGTGGTGAGGGGTGGGGGCATCTCTCCTGAGTGCAGGGGTCAGCTTTCTTAGGGCAAGTGAAGGGCAAGGCCACTTAGCATAGCCCTCTGATTTCATCATGAATGGTGTCTAAGACCCTCTGAAATAACACAGGCCACAGACATCAACACAGACCCCAGCTGCAGCTGGACCACGGACCCAGACATGGTCCTCAGCAGCAGCGGGGTCTGGATGTCACCATTGCTCCAGGTGGTAGGAGAGGCCACTTAGATTGGTATGGCTCCAGTCGCAGCGTGGCCCTCAGACACCAAAATTACCCCAGACCACAGGCGTCTGCATGGCCTTTGATGGTAACAGATGTCTTGGACATCAACAAAGACCCTGGCCCTAGGTAGCAACCCAGTACCAAATGACACCATGGCCCCAGGTAGCTTTACAGGCCACCCAGATCTGTATGGCTGAAGCATGGCCTTCAGACTTCAACAAGGCCACAAGTTGTGGTCTAGAACCCAGGCCTCCACGTGGACCCTAGAGGCCGCTTGGACCATGAATGTCAACACAGACCCTGACTACAGTAGGACCACAGAACCACATGATCCACATAGAACCATCACATGATCCTCGGCAGCAGCTCGGGTCTGGATGTCATCATGACCCCAGGTGGCAGTGAAGACCACCCAGGTTGGCATGGCCCTAGAGGCAGAGCAGCCCTCAGATACCAACATGGCCTCAAGTGGTGGCCCAGACTCCTGGAATCAGCGTGGTCCTCAATGGCAACAGTAGCCATGAACATCAGCACAGACTCTAGCTACAGTAGGGCCACAACCCAGCTAGAGTCTGTCAATCATGGACAGCCAAGGCAGCGAGACAGAAGCCACCACCAGCAGGAAGAGAAGACAGGCAAGCATCTCTGTTTCCTTCTTCTGTCTCTTCAATCTGGGCTGCCCCTGGAATGCGTCACCCTCTGTGGAAAGCCTTTCACCCTCAGTCAACCCTTCCTGGAGACATGCAGTCACAGACTCTCACGGAGGCGTGCCTTTTAGTTGATGCTTCTCCACAGTTAACAATCAGGAGTAAGCATCGAATGTGTCATTTTGTTGTTGACTAAAACAGGATGTGGCAAAACTCAAGCTGCCCCTAGAATTTCTAAGAATAACTAACAAATAACAAAATATGTGGCCACTTCTTTTTTATATTTTAACCTGCTATCTGACAAAATTACTTTTCTTGGCATATTTAATTTAAAATGTCTGAGTGAATATAAGCATAATTAAGATAAATGTTGAACTTGTAATTATGGCATCCACACTGAAGGAGATATTGGCCTGTCTGCCTGTGTTCTCTCTCCATATTACTGCTGCTATTGCCTCCATTGAAAAATAAGTTCTTCAGGGTCTTTATCTAGGCCAAATCTAAAAAGATAGAGATATTTAAAAGACTTAATTTTTAAAAAGTGATTGAAGGGGAGGGAAGCCATCTTAAAACCAAGCAATTGTTGCATGCTTAGTATGAGACGCTAGTGCCGTAATAATGAATTCAAGAGACTTCAGGAATCCATGAACCTGAATTCCTGGAAAGAAGCTGTGTCTACAAACCTGACAGGTTACAAGTTCAGTGATGTGGAAGGGTTAGGCTGCTGCAGCTCCAAAGCCCATGACTCTTGATCCTGGTGACTTTGAGGCCCCTAGGGACTTTCTGATGCTTCCACTGATTAATGTTAAAGTGCCTTGATTTATGACTTTGTCGTCATAGAAACTTCATGGAACTGCTTCTACGTTAGAAATAAAATAAGGTATAACCGAAATCTGTGTTCCCAGGACATTGTCACTCATTCTTGGCTCCAGAATAAATGATCTCTTATGACTTTTGAGGCAAGAACTATGTTTCTTATGTACACCCAGTGAAAGTAAGGCAACTTTGTTATCATTTCTGCAAAGCTGGGTGTCAGCCCAAACACAGGCAAAAATGGCTGGCCCACCAACTTGGCGCAAAAGTGATTGCTATTGCCCTACTTGAAGTTCCGTGCCCTGTCTCTTTCCATTGGGCTAGGTACTACTGTGAAGTAGACGCTTCCTGGCATCTGGCCTAACACCCACCTCATGTCACACAGCTTGTTTGTTTATTTTATGCTCTGTTTCAGTTTCAATTTGCCTTATCTAATGTATATCCTGGGCCTTAACATGCCTTCCACTTCCCTGATATATGAACACAGTCACTAACAAATTGTTTGCAACTTTTCAACCCTAAAATAAACTAAAAACACCTAGGCAGGCAGGCACCAACCAGCAGCAAGGGAAGACAAGAGCCCAGTGCTTCCTGCTTCTCTGTGATCTGGTAGACTCATGTCTATGTAAAGACGCCTCTGGTATTGGAAATAGATCAATTATATTCTACACTTGGGGGCATACAAGAGGAACCCTAAAGTCATAGAGATATGAGATGATTCTCATTTATTTCTAACGTAAGTATAATATAAATTCAACCCCTTTACTTAGGGCAACAACTTACCTAGGTACTTTCAGCCTTGAAGAAAGATAAAATAATTTGGGTAGATGTAGTGAGGAGGTGAGCAGACCTGCTTTTCGTCCTGCCCGGCTCCCGCACGGCTAGCTTAACACCCGAAACCACCTACATCAAGTAGACATGCACTATAAGAAAAATGAGAGAGGCAGAGGCAGGTGTATCTCTGTGAGTTTGAGGCCAGCCTGTTTTACAAGAGCTAGTTCCAGGATAGGCTCCAAAGCACCAGAGAAACCCTATCTTGAAAAGCCAAAATACGTACGTACGTACATACATACATACATACAAAAGAAAAATGAGGTGAAGGAGCAGACAGACTCAATCTCAACAGACTGAGACTGCTTTATCAGAACATGAAGGCATTCCAATGTTTTTGTAGGTTACAGGTTGAGCATCTGGAGAGGCTGGAGACATGCATGTATATGCACAAACACACATATACAGTCAGTTACCAGGAAGTCACAGCTGTTTTTTGTGGTTAGACTGGGAGCAGGGTAGGTTGTTTCCCATAGCTGAGTATATTGTTTCTGCAGGTGAATGGTCAGGTGGCCTAAGCCATTCTTTATGGCTAGGGGTTATTGCCTGACTCAACTTCTCATGAACCGAGGCTATTTATCACCCATGACTCACTGAAAGGACTACCATGTCCACTACAAAGGTGAATGAACAGGTAATACAAAAGGAAGGAGTAGAGAGAAAGAGTGGAGACAGACATGTCAAACTTTTTTTTTTTTTTTGAGACAGGGTTTCTCCGTGGCTTTGGAGCCTGTCCTGGAACTAGCTCTGTAGACCAGGCTGGTCTCGAACTCACAGAGATCCGCCTGCCTCTGCCTCCCGAGTGCTGGGATTAAAGGCGTGCGCCACCACCGCCCGGCCAGACATGTCAAACTTTTATCCCACTCCCAGTTGCCTTGTAGGCCCAAATGAGATCCTGTGTTGCCTGGGATCCATATACAGCTTTCTGAGTTCTCACTGGAGTATGCGGTAATTTTGTTAAGAAAGAAACGCTTTTGGGTGTGGTAGTAAATGCCTTTCATGCCAGCCCTTTGGAGGCAAAGGCAGGCAGATCTCCGTGAATTAGAGACCAGCCTGGTCTACATAGCAAGATCTGGGACAGTCAGGGTTACACGGAGAGACCATGTTTAAAAAGAGAGGAGAGGAGAGAAAGGAAAAGGAAAAAAAGAAAGAAATGTTTTCTAAATTTTGTAAGGAAAAATAAAACAGAAACTATTACAGAAGAAAGTGATATAAAATTACAAAATATATTTTTGCTAAGGATTATTTTTAAATATGAAGAAAAAAAGGAGACCACCATTCCAACTGAAACGTCTGGACAAGGCGAACCTTCCTCTTGATCAAGAGGGTGTACTCAAAAAGAGCAAACACATACCAAGACAGGAAGCACATTTGGTTTTGATTCTAATGCAGGTGGTCACACTGTCTTTTCCCCCTTGGCCGGAGTCCAAACTCACAACCTTCTGCAGCTGGCTAGTCTAAAAGGAACTGGTGCATAGGAAAGAAGACAGGAAGAAGAAAGGAGTCACTGCCCCCCAACAAATTTCTAGACAGTGGGCCTTTGAGTAAACAAAGGTTTTCCTGGGTGGGTAAGATAAAAACTTTGCAAATTTTACATGGTAAAGAAGACAAAAAGATCTTAATTCCTTATCCTTCAACGCAAGTTTTGTAGTATTTGATAGAAAAGAATCATGATTGATAATTCTTATATATGTCTGAGGGTCTTGCCTGCTTGTATGTCTGTGCACCATGAATGCGCCGGTTACCCACAGAGGCAGAAAATGACACCAGATCCCATGGAAGTGGAGTTACTGATAGTTGTGAGCCACCATGTGGGTGCTGGGTCCTCTGATAGAGCAGTCAGGGCTGAGCCAACTCCCCAGCCCCAAGATTTGTTTTAATACACTCTTGGATAAGAAAGGATTTCAGATTGAAAATTATTTTTGTGTTAAAGTGAAAGATTTTTTCAAAATGGAAAAGGAAAGATTAGGTACAGCTAGAAGTTAAGGTGCCTGGTAAGTAGGTTGTGAAAGCCACAAGTTAAGATTTACTTTAGTGGACAAATGTCTAGTTGCAAAATGTGAATACTGCACAAATTTGTAATTGAATCTACGACCTCAAGTTTTATAGATTGGTGGTTGAATAAACTTTAGATGATCCTAAGAAATTGCCAGAATTGACTAAAATTTTCTATTTCCTTAGCCAAAGCCATCCCTAAGGCCTCCTTCTTCGGGATACATTAATAGTCTCCTTATACAACCACTCCTGGGGATCCTATCTTTCAAACATGGACAAAGCTGTTTGTGGTGGCCCTTGCCTTTAACCACAGTATTTGAGAAGCAGAGGCAGGTGGATCTCTGTGACTTCAAAGGTAGCCTGGTCTGCAGAGTGAGTTCCAGGACAACCAGAGCTACAAGACAGACCATCTCTCAAAAGAAAATAGAAAAAGAAAGAAAATGTAAAAATGGCAAAGGACTATATAGACCATTGTGGTTAAAGGGGAACATTTTTAAATTTTAATTTTAAACGGATTTTTAAAAACTGAGAACCTGCTCAGTGAGCTGTCAGGAGTTGCAACACCAGAGCAATGGTTCTCAGCATGTGGGTCGCGAACACTATGGGGTCAAACGACTCTTTCCAAGGGGTTGCATATCAGATACTTCATTATGAGTCATAACAGTAGTCAAATCACAGTTATGAAGTAGCAACGGAAATAATTTTATGGTTGAGGTCACCACAACACATGAGGAACTGTATTAAAGGGCTGCAGCATTAGGAAGGTTGAGAAGCACTGTACTAGAGGAATGAAAGCTAAAATCGAGTGGTTTTACCAATTAAAATATACACCACATCCAAGAGTCCCTTTATCCTGGAGGGAAGGGATGCTATCGGGTACTTCCAAAGAACCTTGTACTGCAGAACAGATGCTATCGGGTACTTCCAAAGAACCTTGTGCTGCAAAACTTCAGGAGATGAGAGCTTAGATTTATGCTTCTTACCTTAAACTTGAGCTGTACACCTGTAAGAACATAATGTCAGAACCCTCTCACAGGCATCTTCCTGGGGCATTGTCACTGAGTCCCTCGCCAAAATATGGGATTTCTCACACACCAAACACATCTGCTCCTGCCTCCTGCCCAGCTGCGGGCTCTTGCTGTGAAACTCCTCCATCTTTAGAGGACCCTAACAAGAGACTTTCACTTCTGCCAAATGCTCTCTGATTGCCAGCTGTTTGTGACCGGGGCCTGAGCCTGAACTCTCCTCTGACCTTCTCCACTTCTGCCAACCCCCCCTCCATCTGTCTGTATATGGCACTAACAAGTCTTAAAATATGCCCCTCTTACCTCAGTGATCCATCCCAGCATCTTCTTAAAGCTCTCTGCTCCATCTGAAACCCAATACTCTCAAGGCTGGCAGAAAAGTGAAATAATTCTCAGTTTTAACTACATTAAGAACTGAGCAAAACTCAAAAGCTCTTTACCATTTAGCAGGGAAGATTTACATATGTCCTTTCATTAGTCAGGTTTTCTTAAAACAGTTTACTTACCCAGGGTCCTGCCTTATTTGAACAGAGTGTTCTTATTTTAAAAGATTCAGTGTTTTTGATAGTTTCATTTAAAAAAAAATCTTTCATTATTCAGTGTCATTTGGACTGTTTTCAATTCCAGGTTTTAAACTGGCAAAGACTTTCTTTAAATCTTCCAAAAAAAGAATTGATTTTGTGGTACATCTATTTTAGACCCAAACTCTAAGAGCTAAGGCCAAACTTCTTACATGTAAGAAAGAGAGGCAACTATCAACTAAGTCCACCCAATTGGGTTACTGTGTTACTGTTGATATTGAAAATGGTGTAGTCACTGGAGAAATGACTAAATGATTAAGAGAACTTGCTGCTTGTAGCACGATCAATAAAAACCTAGAGATAGACATTAGGGTTCAATCTGAAGGTCAGAAAAGCAAAACAGTCAGCCATTAGCTCTTACCTCTACCTCAGTCTGAAATGGCAATTGGCCTCCAGGAATCTCAGAATAAGAATGTGTGTGAGATCTGTCTCCTCCTATCTTCTATTCCTCTCTAGGGCTGGGATTAAAGGTGTGCACCACTACCACCAGTTTCTATGGCAAACTAGTGTGGCTACCGGGATTAAAGGTTTGTATCACCACTGCCTGGTGGGTAATGCTGACCAGTGTGGTTGTTTTACTCTCTGATATTCAGGCAAGCTTTATTTATTAAAATAAAAATGAGATATCACTACAGCTGCTCTTGCAGGGGATATTGGTTCAGTTCTCAGTACCTACATGGAGTCTCACAAGTGTATGTAACTCCAACTCTAAGACATACAGTGCCCTCTTCTTGCTTACACACTGTTAGGGAGCTCCCACATCATAGACTTCTCCAAAGCAGCCCACACCACACTAACCCCAAGTGGTCCCCTAGAGCCTGGGCAGCAAGCAAAATAGATGTGTTCCCCCTATACACACACCGCCCAGTATACCCCCCTGCACTCCTCTCTCCCTTCCTGGCTTTGACCAGCATCCCAGCCTTCCTAGGTCTTGACATCAAAAATCCCAATTTCAGCAGGAAGTAGTTACAGAAGAGATTAAGTTGCCCATTATCATCAACAAAAAGGTGGGACTCTCAAAGAAACCTTGGACAAATGGCTAACTGAGGTGCCTATAAACATATCAAAGTGGATGCTGGCCCACGAAGCTCTCCCAACACCTCTCAACATCGCTAGTACTTACAGAGTCATTCTGGCTGGCATACCCCATCCCCTATCCTAAATGTCTCTATCCCCTGAGCATCATTACCCTTCCCCCGCTTCTCTTCCCTAGAAAACCTAGCCATTCGGCTACATGTCCTTTTGGTATCTTCATCTCTTGACTCCTAGCTGGCTCCACTTCTGGTTCTCTCTTTGTCCACTTGGCCCCTCCTCTCCTCTTGCTCTCTCTTTATCTCCTTTCATTACTCAGTTTAGTTGCAGGCCATGTTCAGTCTGGATCTTTTCAGATGCCTCCAGCTGTTCTCTCCTATATCTACAATAAACCTTCTCCTCAAAACCATAGCTTAGAGCAGTCATGTTTCATTTTTTTACTCATACACATGCAGGCAAACACCCATACACATAAAAAAACTTTTTTTTCATTCTTTTTATTGATTCTTTGTGGATTTCACATCATGCATTCCTATCCCACTTATCTCCCTGTCCCCTCACATTTGCCCTCTCCTCTTGCAAACTCCCCCATGAAACAAAACACAATATAAAAGAAAAGCCAAAGACCAAATATAATGGGGGTGGGAGGGAGACAGAGAAATCTCACACTCAGGCTGTAGTGTGGCCCACTGAATCACACAGTTTACCCTTTAGTCCATTCGTCTTTACTTGCAAGTGATCATTACCATGAGTCATTGGAGTCATATAAAAAACATTTTTTTTATTGTCAAGAAACAATAAATCAAAGGCTTTGGATCTAAGGCCTACTTGACTACCTCTGGGTAACTTTAACTCTATTGATTTTATCAGAGACACCAAAAGAGTTATTCTTAACTCTTTTTTTATCCAGATTATTCAAAAGACATCAATCTCTAATGACAATATTCATGGTGTTTTCTACCTTAAGAATCCATATTCCAGCAGGACTTGGTGGTGCATGCCTTTAATCCCAGCACTTGGAAGGCAGAGACAGATGAATCTCTGGGAGTTCAAATTCAGTCTGGTCTACAAAGCAAGTTCTAGGCAGCCAGGGTTGTTACACAGAGAAATCCAGTCTCGAAAACAAAAAATAAGAAAATAAAATACTCCCCCCCCCCAAAGAAAAGTCCATATTTCGTGATTAAATATTAAGGTTTCTGATAATATAGTTAGATAGGATTTTTAAAAATTAAATATTTTATTAATGAAAAGTAGCTGTACAATATTGGACTCTCATTTCCCTTTACAATTATAAAATAAGAGATAATTCTTGGCTATAGCTATCAAATCTATAAAACCCTTATATCTCATGACTCTGTTACTGAACTTGGTCATTAAAGCCAGTGCCTCAAGCCCTTTGGCAATCCCATTCTCAACAAACTAATTAAAATAGTCAAATTAATAGTGGAAGTTGAAAAGGGAGATTTATCCAGTGTGGTTCATTGGGAAGGGGGTCAAAGAGATCCAGTGACCTTCCTGTACCCCAGAACTCTAACAACTTCCCCACTTGTTTCTGAAAAATATTCTCTGCAGACATTGCTGACTAACCATCTGTGTTGTGTTTCCCATTGTCCCATGATGCCAGGGAAGAATTCATCCTGGTTGGTCTGATTTGATCCCACACTTGGGAACAAGTGACAGATGTCAAGGAGTTAGTTAGTGCCAATAAACCCTCTAGGTGCAATTTAAGCAACTGAGATATAGAAATGGCTTTTAAATCAAACACATATTCTGCTTATCCTACGGGTAGGTTCTACATCTCAATGTTGTTCAGGTTCCTTTGTCAGAAGCTGCATGTATGTAGACTGTTTAAAGTTCCATATTAAGGCTTTACAGAAACACAACTATCAAGTAACAGACAGGCATTAACTATAATGCTTTACAAAACACAACTGACATAAATAAAACTGTTTTGAAAATTAAGAAATTGTGGACAATTTATAAATATCTAGTATCTACTAAATCTTCAGAATAGTTTAAGAGACATCTATGCATATAGGTGGCAAGAATTGGCATCATGACACAGAACCATACTGAAATTACACATAAAGCAAATTTTAGATAGAATCTTTGTTTTTAAAGCAAATCTAATTTAAGCCTGTTGCCACAAAAATCAAAATTTTTAACTCACAAATTTAGAGAACAGTTCTTGTTATTACAAATAAATTATGTATGAAAATTTCTCATATATACAAGAGTTGAAATGTTTATTTTGTCAAAATAAGCAGATTCATATTCAGGTTTTAATTAGCAAGATTTATCAGACATGATTTTCATGCCTTTTAAAGTCTATAAGGCACTAAGAGACCAGCATTATAACATATATGTAATGAAACTTTCTTTACAGAGCATCAGAGGATCTCTGAATGCAGCATGAATAATAAAAAACCCCAAGAGAGATATTGGGGTTCAACCTGAAGATCAGAAAAGCAAAGCAACGAAGCCACTAGGGAGCTCTTACCTCTATGAAATCTTCAGACAGAAAAGAGAGTGAGTTCCTGTCTCATCCTGCCTTATATTTCATGCTAGTGCTGGGATTAAAGGTGTATATCACCACTGCCCAAACTCTATGGATAACTAGTGTGGCTGTTGGGATTAAAGATGTGTGCCACCACTGCCTGATCCATGTGGTTGACTAGTGTAGCTGCTTTGCACTGATCTTCAGGCAAGCTTTATTTATTAAAACACAAATAATATACCACTATATTTCCCCTTTTTGTCTAAAATAAAAAGAAGGCTATAACTAATATAAGAAAAACTATATACAATAAGTATAATAACTACATATAATATATACAGGTAATAAATACATCAACAATGTCTAGTCCATTTGCACTTGACAAATTCAGAGAAAATACTCCATATCTATCCTATCTTGGTGAGTCCAAAGTCTTGTACCTAATTTACTTTCTATCATAATTGCTTTTTGCATCTGGTAAACAAGGAAAGCTATAATTATAAGTACCCAGTCTTCAACTCCCTCAAAGACTCTAGAAGGAAGAAATATTAACTGAGTAAGCAGGAAGTGCAGTCAAGCAACTTCTGAAAATTGTGAGAAATGACAGAAACAGCTGGCTACCTGGAGAGTCACACAGAGTTCTGCAACTGTGAGGCACCCATCTTCAGCCTACAGACCTAGCATATTCAACATACATTTCTGTGAAGCAGGATATTCTGAAGGGCTGTCCTACCTTGTCTTGACAATGTTTGGCAGTCACTCTCCTTTGTTTCCTGCTTGACCAGTTAGGACAGCATACTGTCAGCAGTTGAGGCAAGGGCATTTTCTTACCCAGTGGCTTACTTTTACACAAGGAAAGTAAACTCCATATGGAGTTTCTTCAATGCCCATTATCTTCTCTGTGGTAGAACTGGTCTGCCAGGATCAGAAATGTCTCATTGTCAGAAAAAGAGCCTATATTATTAAAATATCTTAAATGCCATATTCTGTAGATCTTTGAAGTGTTTGAAGATGACCTGCCTATCTAAAATATATCTTTTTTGACCTTGAAAACATACCTAATATGACTACAAGTTCAATCATAATAAGTGATTTTAACTATGAACTACTAACTATTAACTACTAACCTGCATTTTATTGTTATTATAAACCGTTGGTAATAATAATTTTCAAGAACTAGAAATTTGCATTACATTGTTAAATAAGTAGTATAGGTACAATACCTTGAACAAGAGTAGAAATGTATATGCAGTATGCTCTAAAAATTAATCTCAAATTTGTATCAATATACAAAATTTATACGAAATATACAAAAGTTCAATCCAATGTAAAACACTTAAAGCTAGTAGTTACTCTTTAAAAGTATATTCAATAATCTACCTTTTATCTTATTATATCTATATCCTCCCTTGTTTTTTTGCCAGAGTAGATTCAATAATCTACTCTTTTATTCTATCATAAGTGTATCCTCCTTTTATCTTTTCTAAACAAGAACTCTGAATCTAATCTCCTTTGTTCAACATTCCTCTTGACCATAACCAATAACAACAGGTAACCATCCCCCCAAAACAATGACAAATATCCATAACCCACTAAACAACCAAAATCCACCCACCCCCAACTCTTGGGAATGTGGGCATGGTATGTTTAAATTTACATCCTGCTATCTGGAGACTATGACATCTTTAGGAGATCCTGAAAAGAAAATTTTTGGTTAATTGTCAAGTCCTGAGAAAGGTAGTTTTATCAATTGTTGTCCAGGCTCTGCATAATGGGAAAGTGCAGCGCATGTTTCAGTCTTGACTAGAAGAGTCTGTTAGGCTGGATCATCTCAGCTAGCCATCTTAAAGTTGTTCTGAGCACTTTGTAGTACCCAAAACAAATCTTTAGGTGGTTTTTTTTTTCCCAGTTTAGTGATGTTATCACAGTCCTGGAGGAATGGTTGCAGGGCCCCATACTTCTTTTGGAGACTTAAAAAATCATTGATATGGATGCTCATAGTTTACTGCAGAAAACTGATAGAGAATCAAACCTGAAGTCATGTATAGGAAGGTAGATGAAGCCTTTTATTAGAATTAGTTAGTACTCTATATCGCAATTAATATTAATGCAAAAAGTTTAAAATATGTACATATTAATCTTATAACACTTATACCTTAAGAAAAGCTGTTAAAGAGCCAATATAAAACCAAAAGAGATGAGATTTGTGGCAATAAAATAGTTCTTAAATATTTATTTTTCTTCTGTCCCATATAAGGTGGCTCTTCCAACATGAAACAGAGATTATGGATTTCACTTTAATAACCATGCTTGGGTTTAGAGAAGGAGAAAGCCACACTCCAAACCAAAGCCAGCTTTGATCTTTAATTAGACTGGGACTACAAAAAACTATTTGCATTATATGTCTGTAGAGAACAGCAAAAACAAACATTTTGGAAGATTTATGAAACTTTATCATGTTGAAAATGTGTTATACCAATAGGCCAATTTACTTCTTTTCTTGAGACATTTTTTCTGGATGATTTGTCCTTTTTCTTCAGATGTTTCATTTGTCCAGTGGCCTTTAGATTCTATAGCTAGATGCCTTTATTCTCCTGAAAAGACAGAAACAAAACCTTTCCCCAGCCCTAATTTTGGGGAGATTCTCATTTGGCAAGTTATATCAGATCAAATAAAAAGCATGTGTTAGTTTTATAGGTTAGTTTACATTAAACAGCCATGCTGTTTGATGAAATATTATCTCTTATAATTACAAAATATCTCTTGTTCAATCAAATCTTTATCAATTTTGATGGCATCCATAGCTTTTCTTCTCCTGTGGAAACAAAAGTAAAACTTTTTTCCCAATGTAACACATGTCCTGGCTTCCATTCTGAGGTCAGTACATCTTTAAAGTATATTGGCTGATTCAATTCTGTATTTGCTTCTCCTATCCAATGTCTGTTCACAGTTGTTGTTCCTTTCTGATTAGCATTTAGAAAATTCAAAGTTAATAAAGCATTATGCAATCTGTCTCTGGGGATACTTATCATCTCTTTCTGTTTATTTAACATATTCTTTAGAGTTCAGTTGATCTTTCTATAACTGCCTGGTATGTAGGATTGTATGGTGTACCTGTAATATGTTTTATAATGTAATAAGCAAGAAACTATCTCATTTTTTAGAGACTTATGCTGGAGAATTGTCTGTCTTTATTTGTGAAGGTATACCCATGATGGCCATAGCTTCTAGCAAATGTGTGATTATTGAATCAGCCTTTTCCAAACACAAAGCAGTTGCCCATTGAAAACCTGAATAGGTATCAATAGTGTGGTGTACATATTTTAGTTTTCCAAATTCTACAAAATGAAACATGTCAATTTGCCAGATTTCATCCCTTTGAGTACCCTTTGGATTACTTCCCACAAGCAGTAGTATTTGTTTATATAAAGAACAAATAAGACATTTCCTTAAAATTTCCTTAGCTTGTTACCATGTGATGAAAATCTTTTTTTATAAATTGTTGCTACTGATATGTTTTTATGAAATTCTGAGGCCTTCAGTACATTTCCAATCAATAATAGATTGATTTTTGCATTGCCTTGTGATAGAGGACCCAGCAGACCTGTATGAGATTGTATCTGTGTTATGTATATAGGATGATTCCTATTTCTGATTGCATCTTGTAAATGAATAAATAATAATGTTAATTCTGTATCACCTGGTATAAATTCAGTGGTTTCAACATGAAAGACAACTCTTTCTGCATACTGCAAAGCAGAGGTTCTGTAAAATTTCTTAGTACCATGAAAATAGCATATAATTCTGACTTTTGTACATAATAAGGGCTTTGTTCTACTTTACTTAATTTTCTGATTTGTAACCTGCCGTTCCTGATTTATTTGCATCAGTAGAGAATGTAGGGGCTACAGTTACTCGTATGTCCCATACAGTGTGAGGAAGGATCTAATGAGTTCTCTTTGTAAATTGAATTCTCTCACTTTTGGGACAGTTGCTATTAATCTCTCCAAAAAAATTACTACAAGCTATTTGCCAGCATTTACTTTCTTCCCATAATTTGTTGATTTCATCATTATTAAAAGGTACTATCATTTCTGCTGGGTCTATTCCTACTAATTAATGAAGTCTCAATTTTCCTTTTAGGGAATGGCACTACTTGACAGGGATTAGAAGGTATGGCCATGTTGGAATAGGTATGGCTTTGCTGGAGGAAGTGGAGGGGTGGGCTTTTGGGTTTCAAAGGTTCAAGCCAGGCCTAATGTCTTTCTCTCTGTTCACTGCTGATCCAGATGTAGAACTCTCAGCTACCTTTCCAACACCATGTCTGCCTATGTGCTGCCATGCTTCCTGCTATGATGGCAATAAACTAAACCTCTGATCCTGTAAGTAAACCCCATTTAAATGTTTTGCTTTATAAGAGTTGCTCTGATCATGGTATCTCTTCCCATTGACTAAGAAAGAAGTTGATACCAGGAGTGGGGTATTGTTATGATAGGCCTCACCATGTTTCTTGGTAGAATATGGACTTTGGGATTTTGGATCAGGAAAGCAGTTAAATGCTTTAACTGAGATTTAATGGGCCATACTAATAGGAGCAGGAAAAACAGTGCTGCTGAGAGCAATGTAGGTTATGATGGCCCCGGTTCAAGAGGTTTCAGAGGAACAAAATATTAGAAGCAGCATAGAAATCATTCTTGCATTATTTTTTGGTGAAGAACATGGTTGTTTGCTGATCTTGTCCAAAAAAGTCTGCCTGAGGTTAAATCAAAGAGTTTTGGATTGATGGCATTGGCAGAGATTTCAAGATGGCCTAGTATTGACTGTTTTACGGTTGTTAGTGGTCACTCTCACACAGATCTATAATGAAAAAGAGTAAGTTGAGCAAGGAAAAATATAAAATTACTGTTTGAGGAGAAAGCAGTACCAGGAATTGTAATGGAGCTAAATCCAGTGTTCAAAGGAGATAAAAAGTTTAAAGAAAAGCCTAATGCTAAAAGGAATAAAGGAATGGGACCTCACGGTAAGAGCTCACCCAGTTAAGCTTCCAACTTGTGAAAATGAATTAAAGAGGAGTTTAGGGCTAGGTGTGGAGGTACAAGACTTTAATCACAGCACTTGGTAGACAGAGGAAAGCAGATCTCTGAGTTCAAGGCCAGCCTGGTTTACAGAGCAAGTTCCAGAACAGCCAGCCAAGCTAAGGCAGTGAAAGAAATCACTGGAAACAGAAATCTGATTGAATAATGGGGTCATGTTTCAGCCACATCAAGCAGATAAACTTGGCAGCTTCAGCCATGTGGTCCTGACTTAAGAGTCAAGGATAAAAGAAATGGGTTATGCAAAGAAAAACATATAGGCATCCTCCTGAATATTAACCTTCATCAGGTGATGAAAAGAGACAGAGACAGAGACCCACATTGGAGCACCGGACAGAAATCTCAAGGTCCAAATCAGGAGCAGAAGGAGAGAGAGCACAAGCAAGGAACTCAGGACCTCGAGGGGTGCACCCACACACTGAGACAATGGGGATGTTCTATCGTGAACTCACCAAGGCCAGCTGGCCTGGGTCCGAAAAAGCATGGGATAAATCCGGACTCGCTGAACACAGCGGACAATGAGGACTACTGAGAACTCAAGAACAATGGCAATGGGTTTGTTTTTTCTTTTTTTTATTGAAAGAAAAAAAAAAGAAATTCCCGCCTCCTCCCAGCCTCCCATTTCCCTCCCCCTCCTCCCACTCTTCTCCTCCTCCCCCCTCTCCTCTCCCCCTCCCTCTCCAGTCTGAAGAGCAAATGGGTTTTTGATCCTACTGCACGTACTGGCTTTGTGGGAGCCTAGGCAGTTTGGATGCTCACCTTACTAGACTTGGATGGAGGTGGGTGGTCCTTGGACTTCCCACTGGGCAGGGAACCCTGATTGCTCTTTGGGCTGACGAGGGAGGGGGACTTGGGAGGGGGAGGAAAATGGGAGGCGGCGGCGGGGAAGAGACATTAATCTTTAATAAATAAATAAATTAAAATAAAAAATAATAAAAGAAGAAAAGAAAAAAATAATGAAAAAAAAGAAATGGGTTATGCAATCTTCCTTCATAACTAAGGAAAGCTGCTAAAGCCCAGGTGGGTGTCAGAGATGTCCCTGCACTGATGCCTACAGAAGTTTTTGCATGAAACTATGAAGGTGAATCCAGGATTGCTTTGGAGACCCAAGATGTTAATGTTAGACATGCCAGAGCCATGGGATACCTGATGACGAAAGATGCTAACAGGGAGTAGAACCAGCCCAAGAGAAAGAAGTGGGTTGCAGTCAACAAAGATGAAAGGGGTTGGAGGAGATCTGAAGAGCGCTTTGACATCAGGCACAGAGATGCAGAGTTTGGAGTTTACCCTGCTGGTTTGGGGCATTGTTTCAGTCCAGGATTTCCTCACTTTGTTCTCTTTCCTCTCTTTTGGAGTGGTAATGTATATTCTGTGCCATTGATTGTTGGAAATCTGTGGTCTTATTTTTTTCTTTTGATTTTACAGGGGATTATGGTTAAGAGATTGCCATATGTCTCAGAAGAGACTTTCAACTTTTAAACACTGTTGAGGCTGTTATAGATAAGGGGGACTTTTGAAGTACTGGATGCATTTTTGCATTATGATATGGCTACAAGCCTATGGAAACCAGAGAGTAGAATTGTGATTTGAATAGGAATGGTCCCCATAGGCTCATATCTTTTGAGTGCTTGGTCACTGGAAGTGGTGCCACTTGGCAGGGATTGGAAGGTATGACCTTGCTGGAGTGGGTGTGGTCTTTTTGGAGGAAGTGTGTCACTAAGGGTGGACTTTGGGGTTTCAAATTCTCAAGCTAGACCTAGTGTCTTTCTCTCTCCTGCTTATGCCAATCTGGATATAGAACTCCTGGGTACCTTTAAAGCACCATACCTGCATGAGTCCTGCTATGCTTCCTGTCATGACAATGAACTAAATCTCTGAACCTGTAAGCAAACCCCAACTAAATACTTTCCTTTATATGAACTGCTGTAGTTATAATCTCTTCACAGTAACAAAAAATTGACTAAAACATTCTTAGAATAAGAAAGTATTTAGCATAGTTTTATTTTATAGATACTCATAGCTAAGAGGCTTTGGAGCTTTAAAAAGATCTTGGACTTTTAAGTGTCAAAATATTTAAAGACTATGGACCTTTAAAAGGTTGAGCTGTGTTTTATATTGTAATATTAACGTGAGATTTTAGGGACAAACAAAAAAGAAAAAATTATGGTTCAGTTGTGATATATTTGCAATGTCAAGTTGACAAATAGTGCTGGTTAGTTTTTTGTCAAGGTGGCACTTGCTAGAGTAATCTGGGAAGAAGGAATGTCATTTGAAGAGTTGTCTCCATCATGATCCGTAGGCATGTTTGTGGGGCATGTTCTTGATTAATGATTGATGTGGGGCAGATCACTGTGGGCAGTACCACCATTGGGAAGATGGTCTTAGAATGTATGATAAAAGCAAACTGAGCAAACCATGGAGGGCAAGTCAGCAGGCAGCATCCCTCCATGCTCTCTGATTCAGAAAAATACAACTTGTACTCTTTTCTTTTTTCCTCTTTTCTCAGTATGTTTTCCCTAGCACTTTTAGGTTTCCCAACATTTTGTGCTTCCTTACTGTTGGAGGGAGAGCCTCTTGTTAGTTCCTGGCCACTTAGCCCCAAAATAACCATACAGAAACTGTATTAATTAAATCACTGCTTGGTCCATTAGCTCTAACTTCTTATTGGCTAACTCTTACATATTAATTTAACCCATTTCCATTAATCTGTGTATCGCCACATGGCTGTGGCTTACTGCTAATATTCCAGCATCCATCTCTGGCAGGGCTATATGGCATCTCTTTGACTTCGCCCTTCTTTCTCCCAGAATTCAGTTCCATCTTCCCTGCCTACCTAAGTTCTGCCCTATCAACAGGCCAAGGCAGTTTCTTTATTAGTTAACCAATAAAAGCAACACATAGACAGAAGGACCTCCCACATCACCTTACTCTTTCTCTAAAGTCTTCTCCCTGGCTTGTGGCTGTTGGTCTGCCATGTATCTGACCTTTATGTCAGTTAAATAGCATGGCTTTCCCTTCTTCCCTCTATCCTCCTCCACCAGGCACTTGCTGAGATTTACAGCTTTCCTACCCTAGACTTTTTTGCTTTCAAACTATAATAAAAGTATCTTTGTTGGAGGCCAGCCTGGTCTACAAGCACTAGTTCCAGGACAGGCACCAAAGCTACAGAGAAACCCTGTCTCGAAAAAAAAAAGTATCTTTCAGTTTCCATTTGAGTCCATTCTTAAATTCCTTTATTAATGAGACTAAGAACCCCAAGAAGGGACCCTCACTTCCCCTGTTCCTACTTCAAAAGAAGACATCATCATGTCTGTCTGAAACCTGGCTACAGGACTAGCAGAATAGTGTTTTCATACCTCCTCAGTCCTGACTTTGAATTTGTCTGGATCCCAGTGCCTTCAAGAACTTTCTTTCTTCTGCACCACCATTGTCACCAGGCTTCTCTATTTAACAATAAAAGCACACTATTTTTCAAGAGAACCCCAGAAGACAAATCCAGTCATAAAATGGCAGTCATCTCAAATGGTTCAAAAGAACCCCAAACTGCCCAAAAGAGTCTACAACAAACAGAAAAGCAAAACCTGAAGTGTACCTATCAAAGAGAGACCTCCCAAAGGTCAGGTTTTCTAGAGAATCTAAAGTCCAAATTTGCTTTTCTGCTTCACCAAACAGAGGTAAAAAGTAGCAGATGCTGAAGTAAAAAGCTAGAAAAATGACCCGGAGCAAATGACTCCAGCAACTGCTGGAAATGCCCATCTTTCCTCTTCATTCCGGGGTCAGCTCACTGAGATTAGCAGACACTCCTAAAATGTGTCTTTGTTCCTTCCTGGTGGCCATCTTGTTCCAACTTTATAATATCTTCATTTCTGCCATGTCTGTTACATGTTTATGTTTCTCTCCTTAATAAGATTTGTTACATGCAGAATGATTTTGTTTAAAAGGAATTCAAAATAATATTATATTGTTATCTCATTTCTTCTGTAACATGACTTTCCAACTGGAATCTGGCATAATACCATAAAATAATAATACAGATAAAATTATTAGTCACTGTGACTGCTAATCTTGGTTATCAACTAGACTATATGCAGAATTAACTAAAACCAAAACAGTTGGGTACACCCGTGAGGGATTTTTTTTTTGACTGAATAATTTGAAGCAAGAAGACCCACCCTAAATCCGTATCTTTTGAGGAGGGAAGATCCACCTTAAATCTCAGCCACTCCTCCTGGTGGCAGCCTCTACAAAGGACTTGGAAGAAGTAAGGGCTTGCTGTCTATCTGCTTGCCCTCACTCTCACTGACAAATTAACTCCTTCACTGGTCTTAGAGCCTACTTCTTCTGGATTCCACCACATACTGAAGCCCATCCAGCCTCCTGGACCAAACAACTATTTGATTCTTGTACTTTCTCTTGGGAGACAGTCATTGTTGAAATAGTTGGACTATATCCTGTAAGGCACAATAATAAACCCCATTTCTCTCTCTCTCTCTCTCTCTCTCTCTCTCTCTCTCTCTCTCTCTCTCTCTCTCACATACACACACACACAACTATTCATTCTATCATTTCCATTTCTCTAGAGAACCCAAACTAATACAGTAATGATTAGAGAGTAGAGATCAGTGTTTCCTAGAAGTAACTACTCCCTATGAAGTAATAATTACAGAATTGAGCTGACTAGAAGAAAAATTAAAATGAGAAGATAATAAATTTTTTCAAATATCCCAAATACCAAAAAAATTCATAAGATACAAATAACTGTATGCATAGGAAAAGCATATAATCAGTCTGGTTAAACAATATAGTGTGTGGTTGTTTAAAATGCCAGTTTCCTTTATCCACTGCCTTTACCTCTTTAGCCGGGCTGTGCTCCTGATTATTTCAAGTTCAGATTTAATACTCCCATCACATGTCAATGTTATGTCAGATACAGAAGGTACAAAAAATTAAAAATCATACTTAGATCATGATGGTTGATACATTTAATATCATCAAGAAGTTTTTCCTTAATGTTCTCCTTCCCTGCATACTCAGCATCAACTCTACAGATCCTAGGAACCTAATCCTTTCTAAAACCTTGGAACATAAAGCTTGACCTCCATATGCACAAAAGGTGAAGCTGGCAAAGCAAAGGAATCCATAAACTGAGTTTCCCTCCTCCAAAGTCCATACCTGTTTAAGATCCTACAATCCAATTAACTGATTAGAACTACCAAGATGAGCCTTTAATCTTAGCACTCAGGAGGCAGAGGCAGGCAGATCTCTGTAAATTCGAGACCAGCCTGATCTACATTGTGAGTCCCAGGATAACCAGAGCTGCATAATAAAGAAATCTTGTCTCAAAAAGACAAGAAGAAAAAGAAGGGCGAGAAGGAGAATCAGCAACAGCACCACCACCACCACCACCACAATCGTGGAGAGTGGAATGTTGTATATATGGACCCGTTATTTTTTAATAATTATTTAATTTCATTTTATGCATATGAGTGCTTTGCTGGAATATATGTATATGTACCCCATAAGCCCAGCAGAGACCAGAGAAAATATTGGGTCCCCTGGAGCTGGAGCTACATATGACCGTGAACCATCATGTCGGTTCGGGGAACCAAATCTAGGTCCTTTGTACTCTTAACCTCTGAGTCAGTTCTCCAGCTCCTGAACCCAAATTGTCTTAATTAGCCCCTTTAATAACCATTCATTTCTGACCTCTGTGGAGGGCATGAAATCCTTCCCCATAGATAAGCACTAGGTAAACTAGTAATGTTGAACACACAGAACACGCTGGATTATCTCTTCAAAAAAAGGAATTGTATAACCTTTTTCCACCCAGAAGGCTAGGAGTGGGGTGTGGCTAATAATCTGGTGATATCTGTGCTATCGGTATGGGCAGGATACACCTAGCTCTCTCAAACCTTTATGTTTATATCCGTTGTCTTAGTGAACTATGACCATGACAACTCTTATAAAGGGAAAGATTTAACTGAGGAGCTGGATTACAGTTGAGGGGTTTAGTCCACTGTCATCATGACAGGAAGCATGGTGGCATGCAGGCAGACATGGTGCTGGAGAAGTGGCTGAGAGTGCTCCATCTGGATCTGAAGGCAGCAGGAAGAGAGTGTGACATTGGGCCTGGCTTGAGCATCTGCAACCTCAAAGCCCACCCCCAGTGACATAGCTACTCCAACAAGGACATACCACCAAATAGTACCACTCCCTATGAGCCTATTGGGGGTCATTTTCATTCAAACTACCAGTCATCCCCCCTAAACCCTTATCTCGAGTATTGTTTCTCAGTCAATCTATAGAAATCAGTTTTATAGATGTTACATGTACTTTACAAAGAGTTTCAATGTAATCATGTCTTAAACTTTGCTATACACACAGGATTTAAGTTAATTATCACCAGGAAAGTTTTTTCCAAGTTGTGTTGTGCTTACTTTTGCCTAAAATAAATTGCTTAGTGTCAGACTCTTGATGTTTGAACCAACACCAGCTACTGAGTCATGTTGAACCAGAATCCCTTCTTACCGTACATGGACCAACACTTTACTGGCCATGGTGTTTGCAGAGATCTCCACAGACCTCTGCATCTCACCTTATATCCTTATCAAAATCAATATTTAGCAATAGTGGGACAATCAAAATACGCTGAGCCATATTAAGTTAATAGACCTCTATCTTCCATCAGTCCCCAATTAAAAATATCACCAGATAAGAGACTTACCCACTTTGCTGCAACTCACTGTCTTAACCTGTGTTTTATTGCTGTCAAGAGACACCATGACCCAGGGAAATCTTAGAAAAGACGGCATTTAATTGGGCACTTGCTTACAGTTAGTCAGTTATCACCATGGTGGGAAGCAGACAAACACAGCCCTGGTGCAGTAGCTGAGAGCTTTACATTTTGATCCACGGGCAGCCAGAGAGAGTGTGTGGGCCTACTGTGGACATCTGAAACCTCAAAGCCCACCCCTCATGACACACTTCCTCCAACAAGGCCACACTTCCTCCAAAAAGGCCATACCTCTTATTCTTTCTAATCCTTCTCAAGCTCTTCACAAACTGGGGACTAAACATTCAAATACACGAGTCCATAGCGGCCATTCTCTTTCAACCACCACATTCATTTACACACTTGGTGTTCTTACTTACATATTTGAAAAGTGCTTTGATTTATTACTTTCTTTTCTGCTGCAATTGTAAACACTTCATGAACTGGTTACCATGTTAGAGCGTGGTGTTTGGAGTAACCTAATCCATGTTCCAGACCAGCTCCAGAGTAAACTGTTTCTTCCTCCTCTGAGGTGAGAGCTCTGTTTTTGCATTGACATAATACGCCTATGTGACATGTGTTTCTAATTTCCTTAATTTTATAGTTGGGACACTGGTAGGAAAAATCATTGAGCCAACTGCTGCTTTGGTAGACACCCAGGACAAGGCACAGCCGAGCAGTAGCGTAGCCCAGGATACAGCCTCATCCCCACATTACCCAGGAACCCACTTTTGCAATCAATTACTGGCTTGTCCTCCAGGTTGTGTCTCCATCTACACCCCATTTCACCCAGAGCTACATAGTTGCTAAAACTCAGGAAGTTTGCTGTTACTTAACCCTCCTTCAACATTCTACCTCACAATTACACAATTACAGTCGCAAAACAGCCACTCTCAAAGACAGAAGCCTGGCCCCGAGCAATAGCCCTCTCACTTTCTTATTTGCAAACTCACTTAAACTGCAGGATCTTTCCCCACTGGGGCAGAAATACATGGTCCTCCCTGGGACTCAAGATGTGTCAGCAATGATTCGCTGAATAACTAAGTGGTGGTTCAAAGGGCATTGCCCTAAAGCATATATAGTGTGTATTATAAAAATATAATAATAATGCAAAGGACCAAGTCGAGAACAATGTTGATTTGCCTTTCGATTGCTTCCTGCCCATGGTAATCATCTGTTCCGCATTTTACTTCCCCATTCATTTGCCAGTAACACAAGAATACATTTAACTAAAATGTTGACCAGCCTTGCCAGACAGTATAATCATACATGGCCACATATAAACACCTGGTAAAAGCCAGACTACCAAGTTTCATTTCCTTATGAAATTTCGACAACTCATTAATCAAAACGTTATGTGACCCAAAACAACCTTAATGCCCCAAAGCAGCTCTCTCTATTGTTAAAATTCAAACTGATGTACTAATTTTTACCTTACAACATGTTCTTACTAATATAGATTTGGCTGAAATAGAGACTGTAAATAAAGAAACAAGCCAAGCTGTCACTTTTTAAAAGATAAGAAGATGGGAGTGGTGATAGATGCCAATAATCCCAGCACTTGGGACACAGAGGAGCTCTTTGAGCTCCTGGCCAGCCAAGGATACATAAGTGAGGCCCTGTCTCAAAAAATATATATTTCATATTTTACACAATGGAATCTTGTTCGGTGCTATAGAAAACAAAATTCTGAAAATAGTAGAACTGGAAATTTTTACACTGAGAGAGGTAACCCAGGCCCAGAAAGACAAACACTGTGTGTTCTCTCATTTGGGCATCTTAGCTTCAAATCTCTTTGTGTTTTTAGATGAGAACACTTGTAAAAAACCAGGAAACTAGAAAGAGGCTAAGGAGGGAATCAGATGCCTTAAGGGAGGACAGAGAGTTGAACATGGTGATATAAGAGGGGACTTAGCAGGAAAGAGTTTAAAAGAGATGAGTGTATGAGGTAAGAAGAGGAGCTAAATTAACCAAAACAAAAGGTATATGAAAAAGCACCATAGAAACTTATGACTTTGTAAGCCAAGCCCATCCAGGGGACCCAAGCTCCATTCTCAACACGCATGTCAAGTAGCTCACAACTTCCTGTAACTCCAACTCCAAGAGATTCAGTAACCTCTTCTGGCCTCTGTGGGTCCAAGCACATATATGACATACATTCACACAAACATGCACACAGAGACATAAGTAAAAAGAATATAATATATCTAACCGTTTAAGATGGGAGAGAGATAGCCTGCATGGGCTTAGAAGTCATGGGCTAATGAACAAAAAACCTCGCGCCAGATGTGAAATACCTCTTTTTGAGTTGTTGGCCATGGAAGCCCAGAAGCCACCCAAGCAATATATGTACTTGCCATTCCTCTTGGTTACCCATCAGAATTTGATGTTAAGATGATATTGTTGAAGACACCACATGACTTGGATGTAAGGTATAGAGAAGTCAAGATGGAAGTGAACCAGCGGCCCCCTCCCTGCTGGCTAGATCATAAGGCTGGAATGTGCTGTATAGGCTGCTGGGTAAATGACAACAATCTCCCCAGCTGCGAACCCTCGGAGCACAGTACCAACGAGAGTAGCACGAGTATTATAGGAATAAGAATCCATCCTCTGCTTGCATTTGTGGCCTGCTCCACAGAAGGGAATACAGGCCTGGTACTGTAAACCCACTCAAAAACTCAAGGCTGGGAATGTTATAAGAGGGGTCACTTACTACTTGCTGTTTAGCTAATCTCACATGGCACCAAACTGTCTTCTAAATGTTGATATCTGTAGACAAATGCCACTCTGAGCCTTAGAGAAACCGTTCTGCACTAAACAGTGCGTTTAGTGAATGCAGACTCACCACTGATCAAGGCACTGAGCATAGGTGATGGCTGAGTGATGTGGGATGTCCTTCTGTATATGTGTTGCTTTTATTGGTTAATGAATAACGCTGCTTTCGGTCAATGGTTTAACAGAGTAAAGCCAGGCAGGAAATCCAAACAGAGATGTGGAGAGACAGTAGGCGGAGTCAGGAGACGCCATGTAGCTGCTGGAGGAGAAAGACACGAGCAGCCAGCGGGAACCTTGCTGGTAAACCATGAGCCTTGTGGTAAAATATAAAATAGTAGAAATGGGTTAATTTAAGATATAAGCTAGCTAAGAATATGCTGGAGTCATTGGCCAAGCAGTTTTACAATTAACATAGTTTCCGTGTAATTATTTCCGGTCTGGGCAGGTGGGAAACAAATGAGCAGGCTCCACCAGCAGTTGAGTCCTAAGCAGGACATTTAGGTTCCCCCCTCTAAGGCTCAGGCAGCATCACAGAAGAGGAGAGCCAACAGATGGGGAAGGGCTGTGAAATGCTGTTATCTAGGAATGACATAAATGCTGCAGTCATGACCCCACTGCAGTTGGGGCAGCCTGCACTGGGCCTGCACAAGAGGGAGTGCCAAGAGTCAAACACAAATTGGGAAATAGTACATCAGGCCTTGCCCCTCCCTGATGAACCACTGACTACTAATACATTACAAGGGATGGAGTAGTCGTTGTATTCAGTTATGCAACCTCTGGTGAGCTCATTAGGCTCCAGAGGATTGTTAGAAACCCGGGGTCATACAGCTGACCCTGGTTCAATACAGTGGGTCACAATACACACACAAAGAGAGAGCGACGCCGCCGGGACTGGAAAGTAGGTGTGAACGGGTGAGTGGTGACAACAGTCAGAATGTGTGCTGTACATGGGTGAAACTGTCGAGGAACAGAGTCAATTGACAATAAAAGAATTGGAAAGAGAAGACTGGGACATGTGACTGAGTTCCTACAGTGTAGGAATGTCTGAGGTTGACATTAGTACCAACATGACATCCCCCCTCCCCCCACCATACTGACTGCAAGTGCACAACCATTGCCAGGCTCCTCTGTAGAATCCAGGTGCTTCAGTAGGTTCCATGCGTGTCCCAACCTTTGCCCCAGATTACTGTGGACCTGCAGGGCACAGAGGGGCCTCTCAGGTTTCACCATCACCGTAAATTTAGCTAATGCCCATACAGCATGGACCCTTTGGGGGCACCGGATATGGGACACCATAAGCTGAGAAAAGGGAAAGAGACATTGAATATTGTTCGCCCTGATCTAGAATTAAACCTCTCATGGAAAGCAACCATTTCCAACTGCTACAGAAAGGAAAACTTCATGAGTGCTAGCAAGAGGCAAGATAGTCTGCATAAGCATATAGCCCTGGCAGCTGGCAGTCAATACGCGCACTGTATTCTGCACCTAAGCTCAATGAACTGCCCAGGAAAGAGGAGAAAAAAGTTCAGGCATACTGTGGGTCCCCAGTTCGAGACACCGTAAGCCAGAACTATAAGGAAATATGAAACGGAGAGAAAAGGAGAAGTGTCCTCTACACTGATATAAAGTTCCTATGGGCTCTGAGAAAAGAAAAAGAAACACAAATTAGGAAGAGAGGGATAATAAAACACCTCCCATTGGACTATCCGGGTGGGATCTGAACTGGGAGAGAACCTGTGGGAGTGTCTCAGGGAGGTCTGCTGATGCATCCTGATACGTACATCTGAGTGCAGTGAAGTGGACCAAGGACTGATGGTTCCAAATAGAAAGTGATGGATGCAGAGGTGGCTCCATGGTTAGAGTTGCTGCTCGGTGACAACACCTGCATCAGGTAGCCCACAACCACTTGAAACTTCAGCTCCAAATGACTGAACACCTTCTCTGGCCTCTCTGGGCATGTACACTCACATGCACATACCCACACAAAACCACGTACACATACGTATAATTTAAAAACTAAAACAGACCTTAAAAAGGAAAAGAAAGTAGAGGGATGGAAAGACTTAAATAGAATTAGGGATGAGAGAGGTTGGAAGGATAATTAACCAAAACAAGAATGTATGGATAAAAGCCATATGGAAGTCTACTACTTGATAATCTAACTAAAATATATAATTTTCTTTAAAGAGTTTGAACAAGGGGCTAGAAAGATGTCTCAGCAGTTAAAAGCACTTAGTGCTCTTTTTGAGGACCCCAGGTCAGTTCCCGGCACCCACATGGCAGCTTACAACCATCTATAAGTATATTCCCAAGGGATCCAATGCCCTCTTTTAGTCTCTTTTGGGGCATTGTATGCACGTAGTATACAGACATACATGTAAGCAAAACATCCATGCACATAAAATAAAAATAAACCTTTTTAAAGATTTATTTCTTTATCATGTATATAACATTCTGCCTCCATGTCTGCAAGCCAGAGGAGGGTGCCAGATCTCATTACAGATGGTTGTGAGCCACCATGTGGTTGCTGAGATTTGAACTCAGGACCTCTGGAAGAGCAGCCAATGCTCTTAACCACTGTGCCATCTCTCCAGCCCCTAAAAGTAAATTTTTAAAAGAGAGACAGAAAAGCATAGTGGAACCCACCTTTAATCCCACCACTCAAGAGGCAGAGGCAGGCAAATCCCTGTGACTCTGAGACCAGCCTGGTCTAAATAGAGCATTCCATAACAGCCAGGCTACATAAAGAGACCTATGACAGACAGAGAGACAGATGAAAGACAGACAGACAGACACACACACACACACAAACACAAACACAGAGAGAGAGTTTGAACAGAGAAATTTTGAACACAGGTTCCCAGGGCAGATAATTCTGCTCTCAGAAGCCATTGGGACATGTTCTATAACAAAGGTTGACCTTGAATTTGAGATCATCTTGCCTCTGTTTCCCCAGCTCTACAAGTGTTGGTCATTTTTAACGGTGAAGTTGTCTTTTCTCTAATTAAAATGGAAAAAACACATTATATTAGAACTATATTATGTTAATTTCACACAGCTCCATAACATTACTGGGGGGAAAAAAAGAAAAGTTTACTCCGGGGTTTTATTTTATGAGTTAGATCCCAGGGCTGGAGAGCTGGCTCCGTAAGTAAAGTCTTATGAACACAAGTGTAGGCAGACTTTTCTGTCCCGCCAGCCAGTTCCCAAATAACCACACAGAGACTTAATGTTAATTACAAATGCTCGGCCTATAGCTTAGGCTGGTCTTTATCTAGCTCTTTAAATAACTAAACCGGTTTTTATTCATCTATGTGCAGCCCTAAGGCTCATTTATGTCATGTACGAGCTACCCATCCTGATTGCTGTGCATCTCCTCGAGACTCCTCAGCCCTTTTTCTCCCCAGCATTCTCTCTGTCTGGAAAATCCTGCCTAGCCATTGGCCAAACGGCTTTTTATTAACAATGAGAGCAACATGTCTTCACAATGTACAGAAGGATTTTTCCACAGTACACAGTCTAATAGCTGACACTTACACTTTCAAATGCACGTCAGAAGGCAGATGCAGAGGCAAGAATCCATAATTCTAGTCCTTCCACAGCAAGATGGGAGACAGAGCCAGGAGCCATCCAGAAGTTCATAGGCCAGCTGGCAGAGCAGCAGGAAAAGAGGCGCTTCCTGACCAAAGAGAAGGTGAGAGCTATCTCCACAAAGAGTGCAAGGTAAACTTCTACTGAGAAATATGAGGCAGAAATCTTAGATATTCATTTTCCATTAATATAGTAATCTTCAAGCCCTGTTTTATAAGTACCAACTTTTCCTTCCAAATCCATGAATAAAAAGCAAGGTGCCTTCTGGTGTAAACTAATCTTTGTGACAAGGGTCACACACAGTTCACCCTAAAAAGCATCTAAATTTAGAGATTTGCCAGTGGGGCAAAACTTGCAGGCACTAGTAATAGAACAAGACAGGCTTTCCAAAATATGCCAGGCATGTGCCTGTAATGCTGTGACAGCAGAGCCAGGCTCTGTGCCTGTGTGCTGGTGACCTGGGAGGGCTCAGCCTTTTCTAGGCCAGTTACAGAGTCATCTAGAACTGGAAGCAAACAGGCACAGCTTTTAAAATACTTTTAAAAGAAACATTCAGGGGCTTGAGGTGAAAGCCCAGGGGCAGAAGACTCGTCTAGCTTGTGTGATGCCCTAATTCCATCGCTCAACACTCAGCACTACCAATGGCTAAATAAAAGTATTATTTTAGTACTTCACACATGCACATAATAGATCTTTTAAGGTCGAATGATTACTAGAAGAAACGTAAGTCTCTTCCACCATTGACTCTTGGACTTGTGTTCTACAGCTCAGAGTCAACCAGGGCTTAAGCTGTGCTGTCACTTTTGTGTGAAGATATTCTAGGGGCAGAGGCACACTTGCATACACCTTCAGAGGACAGGATTCGGAGTGGGTAGTCAGTGGGTTAGTTTTGTTTTTAAAATTACAGTGGCTTTAGTATACCGATGTTTATAGATAAGCCGTTTGTTGTTTCATTGTAGTTTCCCAAAAACATTTTAAACTGCAGTTGTCAGAAGGGTTATTAAGGTCTGTAAAGCATATTTGCATGATGCTAGCCTATCAAATTACCTTTCCTCTAGCTATTTTGGGTCTTTCTCAACATTATTAAATGCAGTATAGTTTACAACAAATTATATTTCCCCATCACAAAGAGTAAACCCTCTTCTCTGGTAATGTCCTTTGTAAAAAATTGTAGAATATAGATTATCAAGTTCAAAGAGGATCTTCAGAAGCCTGGTGGGGCAGTACATGTCTATAAATTTAGCACCTGGGAAATTGAGGCAGGAGGATTGCCTTGAGTTTTAAGGTCAGCTTAAGTTACATAACAAGAAACAATAAAATAAATGAAGAACATTTTTTAAAGCCAGGCAAGGTGGCTCATATCTGTAACCCCAGCACTTGAGGCAGGAGAACTGCCACAAGTTCAGTGCCGGCCTGGGCTTCATAGTGAGTTCAAGGACAGCCTGGGCTACAGAAGAAGACCCTGTGTCAAAACCAAAACCAAACAAACAAAATAAGATACAGGGAGGCAAGCTTCAAAAAACCTTTTTCTGTAGCCATGTGAAGCTTACATTTACCTTCAGTTATGCCTGTAGTTAACATATTCTTATTTCTGTGACTTCTTTTAGCTCTGATTTCCGACTTTCTTTCTTAAAAACTTTTTTCTCCAAGTCAATGTAAGGGATAGTATATATCTTTCTACTCTTCATTTATTTCCTTCTTAAGGACAAAGCATAAAAGGAAGGAACAGCGCAGGAGGAGTTGGAAAGATGGATTAGTGCTTAGGATTGTGTAGTGCCCTTTCAGAGGACCAGAGTCGACTCCAGCACTCGCACTTCCAGCTCCAGGGCACCCAAGCCCTTCTTCCTGCACTCATGTGGTACACATGCATATACTCAGGCGCATAAACATATACATATCTGGCTGCTTTTCCAGAGGAAGAAGGTTAGAGTCCCAGCACCCACACATGAGGGCTCACAACCCTCATTAACTCCGGTTCTGGATAATCTGATGCCCTCTTCTGGCCTCCGTGGGCAATGCATGCATGCACAGATACAGGTAAAACACTAGAACACAGAAAATAAAACTTAAAAGCTGGTGGTGGTGCATGCCTTTAATCCTAGTTCTAGGGAGGCAGAAACAGATGGATCTCTGGGAGTTTGAGGCCAGCCTGGTCTACAGAGTGAGTTCCAGGACAGTTAGAACTGTTATACAAAGAAGCTTTGTCCTGAAAAAAATAAATAAATAAATTTTAAAAAAAATCCTTAAAAAGCAAATTTAAATAGAGCTAGAGATATGACTTAGTGGCTAAGAGCACTTACTTCTCTGTCTGGGGTTTGGTTCCCAGCACCCACATCAGGCAGCTAGCTCACAACTGCAGCTCCACGAGGATCCGATGCCTCTGATCGCCACCAGCAACTGCACGCAGATGTATATACCCAGTACAGACACGCACATACAAAGAATAAAAAAATAAAAATAATTTTTAAAAATGAATCCTAGATAGTTTTCCTTCAAGTTAAGTGTCTTGCTTAAGTAAACTTGGAGGGGAGGAGGGGAAGGGAAGGAGGAAATAGTGGGAGAAAAGGAGAGGAGAGGAGGAGAGAGGGAAAGAATATGAAAATGAATCTTCTTACAAGAGCCAACCAAAGGATTCTCAAAGCTGACAGTGACAACAGGTCAAGCCAGAGTGACAAACAGTTTTATTGCAGGCCTGACCATAAGCCCTAGAGGAGTCAGAGGTGTTTCCCCTCCCACAGGAAGTACTCAATACATACATTTTTTTAAGGTTAATAGAAGATGAAAAGACCTAAAAGCATATTAAATGCCCTGGATGTCCACTCTTCTCATTATCTCCACCCTATAGCAACACATCTCCTTCCCAGAGCCATGGCTGTATTAATGAAACGCAGAAAGATTTGGTTTCAGGATAGAAACAAAACAATGTCTTGAAAGAAGTTCTATGTACCTTGGAAAATCAAGTTCTGTTACAACTTTTGTTAGACTCCTGCGTCTGATTAAAACAAAAAGGCAGCAAAGGGTCCGATCGATACAAGCGACTTTAACAGATTTACAAAGAAAAACAGCTTCCTCTGCGCTGATGGCAGTACATTCCTCCTCTCAGGCCCTTAGATTTTCCAAGTGTGTTAGAAAGAGTTAATTAAAACAAACAAGCCTAGTCCAACCTCTAAGGTCGACTAAATCCTGATCTTGTGCTTTAGGATGTAGAGGGCTCTTTGAAGACAATCAACATACCATTCGGTCCTTGTTCAAGATGCATTCCTTTAACCTCATTCTACCTTAAATAAATGTTTCGCCTTAGCAGCCGGAGATAGATTTCGCCCTCTAGCGGAACCCAAGTGGCCCGGGACCCCACCATGAGTAAGAACTACAACGCCCAGTGTGCTCCGGGAAGGGGCTGCCTCTTCCTCATTGGCCAAGGGAGGGTGACGTTAAGTGTTTTGGCCCAACGGTCACATGTTTCCTTTGTTGTGAGCAGTGGCAAAGACTGGTGGCTCCAGGAGACGCCGGCGCACCAGAGACCGCAGGGTCGCCGCTTGTGCAGCTTCCAACCTGCGCCGAGAGGTACCGGGGTGACCGCTCCAGGCAGCCCGCGGCCGCGGTGCTGACCCCCGGCACCTGCGAGAGGGAGGCGAGGCCCCTGGCAGCCAGAAACCCGGCATGGCCTCGGGCGTGGGGACCGGGCGGGGGACGAGCTTCGCGGAGGCGATGCACTTCGGACGGAAGCGTCCGGAGTGCTGCGGCCTCGGATCTGGAGTTTCCGTGGGGTGAGGGCGACCGTGGGTGCTGTCGCCGAGCACGGATAGGATCGGGGTGCTGGGGCCACAGCCGCTCGCCGCGCTGTTGCGAAACCGGCTAGGCGTGGTCACCTGACCGTTACCCGCCCCCGCTGGGCCTTTGTTTACCCGGAGCGCGGCTGCGGGCCGTCCCGGGGGAGCCCCCGCCCGCTCGCCGGCTTCCTTCTGCGCCGGGCTCTGCTTCTTAATTTAGTTCTCAATGTTCCCGCCCCCAAGTCCCGGACACCCGAGGCGAAGACCGTTCGGGCGGCCCGGATTGGGCGCTGCAGGCAGGACCGGGGCGGCTAGTGCCGAGTTTTTATTGGTGGGGACTGGTGGCTGGGTGGCCCGTGCCGCCCAGTCCCGCCCTCGCTTGAAGGTGACCTGGAGGACGCGGGCGCCGCGGGGGGTGGGAGGGGGCAGAAGTGGGGGCGTGCCCCGGGGGAGGCCAGGGCGAACCCCGAGCGGACAGGCTTAGGACACAAAGTGACCGGACAGCGGGGAGACGTGCGCTGCTGCCAACTTGTTCTTGCCTGATCTGCGCAGGCTTAGGTAGTAAAGGATGAACCACAAAGCCACATTTGGGGAAGCCTCCGTGTCAACTCTAGCGGATTTTAATGATTACTTTTGTTCCAAAGGGCGTGCTAGTGTTGCAGCCGACTCCCGGCAAGTCCACCAGCTGGTTGATTGATAAGGGTTTGGATTTTCGTATCTTTATTAGGATTTAAAGTCTACCCCTTCCACTTATGATAAAAAGATGGCTTTTACCTAAAAAAAAAAAATAGCGTGAAGTTATTCGCCTACAAGTTAAAGATTTTTTTTTTCTTAGTGCGCTTTCTTAGTTTTTCCTGTTTGGGGCTTTTTGTTTGTTTGTTTGCCAGCACATATACTTTTGTGTATTTAATCTTCCTGGTAGTTCAGAAGTTTCTGAGAAGTGAGTTGAAGGCGTATTTTGAAAAACTAAATTAAGATCACTGAAAGGCTGGTCATTTTCAGGAGAAGATATTAAAGCTGGTTTTCCCAAGCCTTTAAGCTTATGGGGCTCTTAGGTACTGTCGTTTTTATAGCTGAAAAGAAAGGCGCTTCAGTGAAGCAGGTCTTTCTGGTTATACATACTTTTTTCCTCATTAAAAAGTCTTTTCATTTTACATACTAACCCCAGTTCCCCCTCCTTCCTCTTCTCCCTCCCCTTTCCCCACCCCCTCTCACCTCCTCTTTTCCCATCTCCCATCCATTTCTCAGAGCAGGTAAGGCTTTCCTTGGGGAGTCAACAAGGTCTGGCATACTAACTTGAGGCTGGACCAAGCACCTCCCCCCATATCAAGGCTGAGCAAGGTAGCTCACCTTAGGGAATGGGCTCCAAAAGCCAGTTCATGCACCTGGGATAGGTCCTGGTGCCACTACCAACCTCCCCCTGCCCCAAACAGATCATCTCTTTCTCTTTTTTTGTAATTTTTTTCTAAATATTTATTTATTTATTATGTATACAATGTTCTTCCTGCATGTGTGCCTGCAGGCCAAAAGAGGCCACCAGAACTCATTACAGATGGTTGTGCCCCACCATGTGTTTGCTGGGAATTGAACTCAGGACCTCTGGAAGAGTTGCCAGTGCTCTTACCTCTGAACCATCTTGATAGCCCCAAACTTTACAGTTTCTTCGTATTTTTTTAAAAATTTTTATTTTATTTTTTTCGAGACAGGATTTCTCTGTAGCTTTGGAGCCTGCCCTGGAACTCGCTTTGCCGACCAGGCTGACCTCGAATTCACGGAGATTCACCTGTCTCTGCCTTCTGAGTGCTGGGATTAAAGGCACGCGCCACCACCACTGGGCTGGTTATACATTAATAGATGTTTTTAAAAGATGTGTTTATTTTGTGTATGAGTGTTTTACCTTCTTGTAGCCACCACCTGTGTTCAGTGCCAAAGAAGGCCAGAAGAGGGTGTCAGATCTAGCAGTGGAGTTACAGAGATGGCTCAGGCTGTCATCTGCCTTGTGGGTGCAGAAAACCAAGAACCAAACCTGGATTATCTGCAAGAGCAGCAAGTGCTCTTAACTGCTGAACCTTAGCCCAAGCCCCACTTAATATTAAAAACTCAAGTAGTGGTGACTATATCAGAATAAGCAGCTGTCTGGCCAGAGCACATAATCACTAGTGTACCAAGGATATTTAATAGACCTTAATACATACAAATGCTATCCACTATACCTTAATAAAAACTACCATTTGGTAAGTTATGTTTCTTCATATAAAGCCTGTGACTTAGTCTCTAAACAGGAAGCAGAAAATAATATTCTAAGAGTTATCAGTTCTGTCTAACTGGCTTTGGTCCAAGTTGCTAAAACCTTAATGCTTTTTCAGTGTGCTTTTTAACTTCCTTGTTTTCCTGCCATTTCATTAAGATTCAAAGGTCAACCCTTTCAAAAATAAATACTTAGCAAATATATTGCAGCATTTATTCTTGTATGTACTTCTACTCTTACCTTGAAATTTTAAGACAACTCTTTCATCAAATACATAGGATGGACTCTGTAATGAAAAATGTCAGCAAAAGTCCTCACAAGCATTCATACAGAAAACATGATTTTATTTCTGTTGATGGCTGTAGCAATGACACTAGACAGTTAGATGTTTAAATATCTCTCTGTTCTTCATACTGTAAAACCCCTGAAAACTCAACAAAGTAAGTCCCTTACGGGTAGTTCCAGTTATTTTAGGAGGCTGAGGCAAGAAGATTGCTCAGTAGATCTAGGAGTTCAAGACCAGCTTGGGCAACATAGACGTTGGGCGTCTCGGGGTAATAACAGAATAGCTTATTAACTTCAGGAATTGTAATTTCTTTATCACACCCTCCCCACTTCCTCCTGAGACTGAGGATTAAACTCAGGACCCTCTAACATGCTAGCCTCGGAGTCCTCGCTAGATGACCTAAAACATTCTAAGAGATACATGCAGGAGAGTAGAGTTTGTGACAAACCTAGAATACACAAGGAGACCCTGTCTCAAAACAAAGTGGTTAGATTTTGTTGGAGTTTCTAAAATTATTTCTGAGTAATTTGTATGTTACTAAGTTAAAAGCCATTGACTTCTGAGTGTTCTCGTATATTAAAAGGTCATTTAAGATCCTAGGTAATACCATAGCTGGTTTAGTTGTAATATGCCAAAACTGATTTTGTTGGCAAGAAAAATAACTGTCAAAATTCTGTTTCTCCCTCTCACTCACAACAGGATCTTGTTTTATAACTATGTAATTCATCATAGCCTCTGATTCACAGTGGTCCTCCTACCTCAGCTTCAAGAGTGCTGGGATTACAAATCTTAACTCTCTGGCTTTGCGAGGCCTTTGATTTTTAAATACAAATGCAGTAAGTACTGGAGGCATGATTGACAAAATGGCATCGTCTCTTTGTCAGGCCTCGTGAGGAGCACAGGTTAGGCAAAGCTTTTTAGACAGTGACTACACCTGAAATTTATATATATTTGTAAAATTTATATTTTTATGTAAGTTTTACACACGCTTGTGAAATTGAGATACTTGGTTTAGCATGTACTTTGTAAAGGATTTAGTCTGTTGGAAGCATTGCTGACATCCTTTTGCATAGCGACTAGATCTTTAAAGATAACTCTCTTTCCTTTCTGGTTTCTGCTTTAGCCATGGTTTAGTTTGAGAAAATGTAATGTGGAAGTTGATGGCGTGGGTGGTTGGCAGATGGTAGGGACTGCACTATAGAAAACCATAGCTTTCTTGTTCTCTGGGCTTTGGAAGGCCTTAGTTGGACCATACTGTCTGTCACCTCTTTGTAGAGGATTCTTTTAAGGGACAACAAAGCTGTTGTGTTGCCGCCCTGTAAATCACACCTTGTAGAGCTCCCCCAGACTCCGTACCTTGCCCTTTACCGGTTAGGACTACCAAACTGGGCATTGTGGCACCTTTAATCCCAAAGAGGTAGGCAGATCTTTGTAAATTTTAGGTCAGCCAGGGCTACATACATACCCCGTCTCACACAACAACAAAAATACCAATTTTAAAAAAAGAAAAAAGCTTAAGTAGTACCTAAAAGTCCTGCAGAAAATGCTGGAATGGGTTGTTTCCTACTTGACACGGTATAATTCTGCACCAGATGAATCATGAGAAGCGCTGTTCCAACTTGTGCTTGAGTTCTAGAGAAATGCTGAAAATGTGGATCCCTGTTAGTGTTGGAGTCCTTGTTTGATTCTGGTGTTAGCCAAGTTGAATTTGAATCTAGGGTTTGCTGCCCTGGGGTCAGACACAAATAGGCCTCTTTCATTGACTTTGGGCCTTACTAGCTTCTGGAAAGGAATACTTAGGTAGTAACCTTCCGCTAGCTTGGCCAAGATGCAATGTTCTTTTATTAAGTGCACATACATGAAAGTATGTACATAATGAAAGTAGGTAAACACACACGATAGTATTCTTGTCCTAATCACAGGTTAGTCTGGGTATAAAGATGTGGTTGTTTGTTTCTTTATTTAATACTTATTTATTTGGGGTTTTCGAGACAAGGTTTCTCTGTAATAGTTCTAGCCATCTTGGAACTAGCTCTTGTAGACCAGGCTGGTCTCAAACTCACAGAGATCCGCCTGCCTCTGCCTCCCAGGTGCTGGGATTAAAGGCATGTGCCACTGCCACCAGCAGGTTGTATTTTTAAGTTGGTTATTTATATTTGATTTTGATATCAAATTTGCCTAAACTTAATAATGTACAAGTTCTTGTTATGAATGACTAGATCAGAAACCAGAATCAACCACTAGTATTTAAATACATAGTTGCTATTCTGTGCACAGCTCTAAATCCTAGTAGTTTGTCTTAAGCATTCTTCTCCATCTCTTTTTTTTGGGGGGGTATAAGGATAAGTATTTTATTTGCTGTTTAGCATTACATTTTTAACATTTATTTAGTGGTAGCACAGGTAGAAATTTGAGAGCTCACATTCTCAACCAAAACCACAAAGCAGGAGTGCTGTGAGGCTTCTAATGAAAGCCCTCCCACCATGATGCATTTCCTCCAGCAAGGCCACACCTCCTAAACCTCCACAGACAGCACCACCCACTGGTGACCAAGTGTGCAAATGTCTGAGCCTCTGGGGGACATTCTCATCAAACTACTGCAAGAGGCCTGGGTGGTGGTGGTGCACGCCTTTAATCCCAGCACTTAGGAGGCAGGCAGATGGCAAGCGGATTGATCTCTGAGTTCTAGGCCAGCCTGGTCTAGAGAGCTAGTTCCAGGACAGGCTCCAAAGCTATACAGAGAAACCCTGTCTCAAAAAACAAACAAAAAAAGCTACTGCAAGAGGCATGACCCAAGTGGTATGGCCTTGTGGAAGGAAGTGAGGTCTTCTCCATCTCTTATACACACACGGCGGGGGGTGGGGGTAGAGTGTGTTTAATTAGTTGTTGAATAGACATTAACTCTGTAAGGTTCAATAAAACAGAACAAATAGAAATATATTAAATTATTTGATAAGCTTAGAGATTCTATATAAAAATAAATATAAGCCGGATGGTGGCGCATGCCTTTATCCCAGCACTTGGGAGGCAAAGGCAGGCAGATTTCTCAGAGTTCGAGGCCAGCCTGGTCTATAAGAGCTAGTTCCAGGACAGCTAGGGCTGTTAACACAGAGAAACCCTATCTCAAAAAACCAATGTGTGTGTGTGTGTGTATAAAGCAATAGTTTAAAAGTGGGTGGGTTTTCTTTTTCTTTGATAAGTTCTTGAGCTTTTTCTCAAATTGATTCCATAGTTCTATGTAATACATAGTGAAGAAACTCTACTTTGATCAAGTTGATACTTCAACTCTCAGAGTAACTTGATTCTATCAAATTTGAGTGAAATGTAAGGTTTTCTCAGCCTTCTTCAAATATTCAAAGTGAAATTATCATGGGTTATACACTTCTTCATCTCACTGTCAAATTTAGCTTACTGTTACAAAGAATAGTAAAATTTGAATATTATTGGATATAAAGTTATTAATTTGCTTTAAAGTTACTACTAGTGATCTGTATGAAAATGAACTTCCAGTTAGGAACTGCAGCTTACCAGGAACTATTTTCAGCATATTACTAATGTACTTGAACTGATAGTGTCTGATTGACATGTCACTTTTCTCTATTTTAGGTGTGGAAATTTAAACAACACAAGTATTTTGCCTGGAGCTTTGGTCAAACAAATGCTAAGAAGGTATATTTATGTTTATTAGCTATTTACTATTCATTGTTATTAGAGAGTTTAAACCATTTCACTTCTTTAACCTGGAATCATTCGGTGCCAGTCAGCCTAATAGTAAATAACAATGACAAGTTTTTTAATGGGCAGGTGTTTTGTTTTGTTTTTTTCTTTTTTTCTCTGAGACAGGGTTTCTCTTTCGGTCCCTTGCTGTCCTGGAATTTACTTTGTAGACCAGACTGGCCTAAAAATCACAGAGAACTCACAGCAGTCCGCCTGCCTCTGCCCTGAGTGCTGGATTAAAGGTGTGTGCCACTACTACCAGGCCAGACCAGTTCTATCTTAAGACAAAATTGGGCTGAGTGTAGTGAGGCACACTTGTAATCTTAACACTCAGGACTGCTGCTACGTTTTTAACTATTGCTGATTTCTTGGTAAAAAACAAATTAGTAAAGCAGTGGTGGTGGCACACTGCTTTAACCCCAGCACTCGGAAGGCAAAGGTAGGCCTGGTCCTCAAAGCAAGTTCCAGGACAGCTAGGGCTGTACACAGAGAAACCCTATCTTGGAAAACAAGCAATAAGTAAGTACTTTATTTGTAGTAATTGAGAAAGCATAAGGCTGATTAATTATATATGGAAGACCCAAAGTTAAACCTTGAAAGCATATCAGTTTTAAGATGACTATGCAAATCACTTACCTGTGATAACTAGTAAAAGTTTGTATTTGGTTCTGTTGTTGAAGGCTGGTTAATAACAGTTTTCTTAAAAGATCCAGAGAGAGCAAGTTTTGATCAACCTCTGTGCCCCCGATTTTACCTAATATTTGATACTTGCACTAGCTACCGAAAGGTGTTCGCTGTTTTCCTATAGGTACCAGGGAAATGAAAATGTGTGTGGAGCCAGCGGGCTCAGGTAGAGGAGGGGTTGTTTTTATTTAGAGCAGTGGCTCTCAACCTTCCCAGTGCTGCGACCCTTTAATACCAGTCTTCATGTTGTGGTGATGCAACCATAAAATTATTTCATTGCTACTTCATAACTGTAATTTTATACCTGTTATGAATCTTAATGTAAATATTTGATAGGAGTCTCAACCCACGGGTTGAAAACTGCTGGTTTTTAAGAGAGAGGGCAGTTTTGTTCTGTGGCTTAGAGAGCAGGTAATTTTGTTCCTGTTGGCTGGCTGGTTGGTTTGGTTGATTCATTTTGAGTTTTTAGACAATATATCTTTGTGTAAGTCAGGCTGACCTCAGACCTGCAGCCGTCTTCCTACCTCTGCCTCATGAGTGCTGAGATTGTAGGCATACATTACCATGCCCAGCTTCAAAGGGTTTTTATTGTCAGCAGCACTAGCAATTAAATTTCTGATCAAAGTACCAGTGGTTTATGTGAATTTTTTTGAGCCTAAAATACAGTAGTGATGATGATGATGACGATAATGATGATGATGAACTGGGTGAGCTGTTACAAAGAATAAGTTCTTAATTAGAGAAATTGGCTTTTAGTAATTCGATCATTTGAATCCAGAATAGTAACAATTCAAATATGAATTCTTTTCCATATCATAACTATTTCTGTCTTTGTGTGCTGGTTTTGAGACAGGATCTCATGTTTCCCAGGCTGGCCTAGAGTGCTGTTTAGCTGAGGATGACTTTGAACTTGTGATCCTTCTGCCTCTACCATACAAGTGCTGTTCACAGGCATACACCGTCATGCCTGGCTATTCCTGATCCCTCCCCACCCTCTGCATTCTTAGAGGAAATCAAAGAATATTATGTTCTTTTATTATTTTGCAATCTTAAGTGCTAAAAATTTAACATAAATTAGAGGAGAACTATAATTTGGCATCTTGTCTATGCTGCCATATATTGTCATGCATCAACATAGTGCTTTAAAGACTGGATGTATTAACAGGTAGTCTGTAAAAGAGACAGATTACATTATGAGTGCGCCTAAGGTTAGAAAATAGGAGGTGTTTGTTGATTGCTTCTGTTTTCGTGCTACTTAGTTTGATTTTTTTCTTTGTCAGCTTGACACAGCTGGAATTATTTGGGAAGAGGAACCTCTTGAGAAAATGCTTCCATAGGATTGCTTGTAGGCAAGTCTATAGGACAGTTTTTTCTGTAGGATAATTTTTGATGGTTGATATGGGTGGGCCCAGGCCATATGGTGGCATAGCACCTCTGGGACAGGTGGTCCTGAGTAGTGTAAGAGAGCAGCTTAGCAAGACATAGGACACAGTCCAGTAAGCAGCACTCTGTGTCCTCTGCTTCAGTTCCTGCCTCAAGATGAAATGAACCCTTTCCTCCTCAGTTTGCTGTTGGTTGTGGTGTTTGTCAGAGCAGTAGCAAACCTAACTAATACACTTGCCTCCAGATTTCCATTATTAGTAGGTAGTGCTGTTTTCAAATGTTAGATGTGCCGGTTACTTAGTGCTGCTCTTTATTTTCACATCCGTTCATCCGTTAGGCTGGAGGGCACACGTGTGCCACAGAATCCATAGAGATGTCAGAAAATGACTTGTGCCTCCCGAGTGCTGGGGTTAAAGGCATGCGCCACCACCACTGAGCTATACAATTTATATATTTTAAAGGAGATAAGTATTAGCACTGCTATATTAAGATAATAACTGTCCAAACAAAAAAAGATAATAACTTTATATTAGGGTTCTGGCTGTAGGCCATGCCTTGTGGTGTGTGCAGGAGGCTGAGGCAGGAGGAGTTCTAGACCATGTTAGACTACATTGGGGAGACTTTGTTTCAGAGAAACAAAATGACAGCTAAAAGATGCTTAGTCCAGTTGTGCATGCTTTCTTACCTCTGCCATGCAGGAGTCGGTGGAAACATCGCCTGGAGGATACATAGAACCCTTTGAGCTGAGGACTCTAGGATACTGCAGATAACACTCGGGTTCTAATCTTGCAAGTGCAAATTTCTTATCAGTGTTTAGTAAAATAAACTGGTATATGTTGTAGAACATATTAATCATGTGATTTTGTTATATTTACATAAAAATGAAATTGCCTATTTTTATTTTTCTTTAGCCACATAAAGAAGATCCCTAGCAGCCATTTCTCAGCCGTTATATAGTCACCTGATGTAACAATGGTACTAATATTGGGACGCAGACTAAACAGAGAGGATCTTGGGGTGCGTGATTCCCCAGCAACTAAGCGTAAAGTTTTTGAAATGGACCCCAAATCTCTGACAGGTCACGAGTATTTTGACTTCTCCTCAGGATCATCCCACGCTGAGAACATACTCCAGATATTTAATGAGTTCCGAGACAGCCGCTTGTTCACAGATGTTATCATCTGTGTGGAAGGAAAGGAGTTTCCTTGCCATCGAGCTGTCCTCTCGGCCTGTAGCAGCTACTTTAGAGCCATGTTCTGTAACGACCACAGGGAGAGCCGAGAAATGCTGGTGGAGATCAACGGCATTTTAGCTGAAGCTATGGAATGTTTTTTGCAGTATGTGTATACTGGAAAGGTGAAGATCACAACGGAGAATGTTCAGTACCTCTTCGAGACCTCCAGCCTCTTTCAGATTAGTGTTCTCCGTGATGCGTGTGCTAAGTTCTTAGAGGAACAGCTTGATCCTTGCAATTGCCTAGGAATCCAGCGCTTCGCCGACACCCACTCGCTCAAAACACTCTTCACAAAATGCAAGACCTTTGCGTTACAGACTTTTGAGGATGTGTCCCAGCATGAAGAATTTCTTGAGCTTGATAAAGATGAACTTATTGATTATATTTGTAGCGATGAACTTGTTATTGGGAAGGAGGAGATGGTTTTTGAGGCCGTCATGCGCTGGGTCTACCGAGCTGTTGATCTGCGAAGGCCGCTATTGCATGAGCTCCTGACGCACGTCAGACTCCCTCTCTTGCATCCCAACTACTTTGTTCAGACAGTTGAGGTGGACCAGTTGATCCAGAATTCCCCTGAGTGTTACCAGTTGCTGCATGAAGCAAGACGGTACCACATACTTGGCAATGAAATGATGTCCCCAAGGACTAGGCCACGCAGGTGAGGAGATGTGCCACAGATAAGAGCTAACAGAAGTTTTGGTCTTAAATAATCTGTTTTAAACTCCTGAACTCAATCTCAGTGTACTCATGTAAAAGTATAATTTATATGGATCCTAGCAGTCGAAGGTCTGTTTGGATTCTTGAAGATGCAGCTTAGTTTGTAGGGTACTTACCTACATAAACTGGGTGTGGTAGCACCTACCTCTCTAATCAACGCACAGAGACAGGTGGATCAAGAGTTAGGGTCATCTTCAAATATGTGCATAAAACCTATGTTTCAGATCTGTATTTAATGTCAGTCTCAATTTTCAATGATTTTTTTCTGGTGTTTTTGAGAGCATACATTATGGACCCCAGGCTGGACTTAAACTCTGTGTAGGCTGACATGGAACTCCTGATCCTCCTGCTTCTGCCTCCATGTGCTAGGATTACTGGCATATACCCCATATGCTATGTCTAAATTTGAAAATTACTTCCACATTAAAGAATATTTAGTAAGCTTATGTTTGCAGTGAAACATGACTATTAGTATTATATATGTTATTCTTATAGATACCTATAGACTTCTAAGTCTTCCTGCCCTCAGAACAAGTGCTCTTACCCGCCGAGCCATCTCCCTGACCCTGTTTTCCATCTGACTTTTAAGGGAATGGGCCCGTTTCTTACAGTGAAAAGTGTGTGTCAGGTTGCAGCATCAACCCATTTGAAAACCAGTGTGTAGAGCTAAAGTAGAATTCTGTTATATTTGAGGCTGTTTTGATGCAGTAACAGGTGCTTTTTCTTGCATAAGCATTCCCTGAAATTAAAGATGATCCCTTGTTTACCAGTCTGCTACCAACCCCTGGTCCTTCCAGCCTGTTGTGCCTGTTCTGTATTGTTTCATTAGTTACTAGGAACTGTCTGAACATTCCATATTCTTTTGTATGGATTTTGATCTCTCTGGGGAACTCCAGACTTCTCCATTCTCCACTGCTTAACTCCAGTCCCCTCCTCCGACCTCAGCTTCTGTCCAGTCACGACCTAAACTCCTCTGATGAAGTCAGCGGTGACTTTGTTTTGTTTGTTAGTGTCCTTTCAGTCTGAAGCCAGCTTGGCGTCTCTTTAGAATGTCGTGCTGATTCTGGTGCTAGGGACAGAGTCCATGGCCTTGTAGTACTCTCCCACTGAGCCACACCCTCAGACTTAAGATCTGACATTAACTGCCATATCTACCTCGAAACTCCATTGGCTTCTGGGATATCGTTGACCTCCTGAGCTTCCTATTTGGCATGTTCTTTTCCAGGGTTGACAGTGTCTGATTCCTGTGTCTGATCTGTAGTGTTACCTGTTTAGTGTGCATTGTTGTGTCTGCCGCACATGATTTCTAGGTGACTTGATCTCATCCAGGCCATGATTTTCATTACCCTGAACTGCCTGCTGTCAGCTCTAACCCTGAATCTTTAGCCTGTATTTTCTAACTTGTTCATTCATACTTCTTTTAAATTGTTGAATAATTATCACCCTATTCCTTTGTGTCTGACATAATTTATATAATTAATTTATATACACATTTATTACTTGATTTTTTAAAAAATACTTATTTATTTATTATGTATACAATATTCTGTCTGTGTGTATGCCTGCAGGCCAGAAGAAGGCACCAGACCCCATTATAGATGGTTGTGAGCCACCATGTGGTTGCTGGGAATTGAACTCAGGACCTTTGGAATGCTCTTAACCTCTGAACCATCTCTCCCGCTCCCCTATTACTTGATTTGTGTGTCTTTTAGTTTCCTTTCTTTCCTAAGTAGTCAGTGCAAATGCAAAACTTGTTTCCAAGGTAAAAGGTTTTTTGTTTGGTTGGTTTTTGGGGTTTTTTTTGCATTGCTGCATTATGGGGGTTGAACCCAGGCCTGTGACTGCTAGGCAAGTATTCTATCTCTGAGCCACTTCTCTAGCCCCTCCAGGAGGCAAGTTTAATATTAGTATGGAAAACATATTAACACCTACATAAGGATGCAGATGTGTAATCTGTTCTCAGGTGGTTGAGGCAGGAGGAGTTTGAGACTATCCTGAGCTATATAAATGAGTACCAGGCCAGCTAGGCAGGCGTACATAGCAAAAAAGACCTGTGTGAGACAAAAAGGGAAAACGGGGAGGGGGGATTACACAAGTTTGGGCTTAAAATTCTTGAATTTTTCTTTGCTGCTGATTTTTTTTTCTTTTATGTACATATGCCATGCACGCCATGGCATGTGTGGAGGTCAGAAAATAACCTATGGAGTAACTTCTTTCCTTCTGCCATGCAGGTCCCAGGGGTCAAACTCGGGTCATCAAGCTCTGTGGCAGGCACCCTTATTCTCTGAGCCTTGTTGACAGCCTTGAAATACTTTTTTTTCTTGTTTTTGTTTCCTGAGACATAGTCTCATGTAGCCTCTATGGCTTTGAACTTGCTATAAAGGCAGATCTGGCCTTGAACTCCTGCTTCTCCAGTTTCTGCTGTCCTGCGCCAGGATTGTGGTGTGCATGGGGAAACCCTTGGAACTCTGTGAAGAATCATCTAGCCATCACCTTGAACAATCCAGGCTTCATCTAGTAAACATGTGCCATCCTTGTATGCTAAGTGCTGCTTCAAAGCTTTCACCCGGACTGTGGCGGCCTCTGCCACACCTTTGTCTCCGTCTGTAAATCTGGTTGGTGGTCCTGGAGAAAAGTGACTTCCCTCTGGTGGTCCTGGCATATCATATACCTGGCCTCCTTTTTTTCTTTTTTTGCAGGCTAATTGAGACCTCCATTGCACTTCATTTTGATTTCTTTTTAAAGTTTGTGTGTGTGTGTGTGTGTGTGTGTGTGTGTGTGTGTATTCTATGGGGGAACATTGACTAGTGGAGATCAGAGAAGAGTTGCGTGAGTTAATTCTTTCTCTCCACATTTATGGGAGTTCCAAGGTTCAAACTGAGGTTGTCAGTCTGTATATGGCAAGTGCTTCACCCACTGACCCATCTCACCAGCCTCCTAGACCAATTCCTGATTGCTGTATTTTTCTTTGTTTTTTTCTTTTCTTTCTGCTTTTTTTTTTTTTTTTTAGGTTGTTGTCCTAGAACTCACTCTGTAGACCAAGGTAGCCTTGAACTCACAGGGATCTGCCTTTGTCTCCTGAGTGCCAGGACTAAAGGGGTGCACCTTCACACCCAGCCCTGTGAATACCAGACTTTTAAACTACTAACTGTTTGAGAGTTTGGGTCTGAGGTTTGCATAGACCTCCCATTCAGATTGTCCCTATTACAGTGATTACCTGGAATTTCCTCTGGCAGATGCCGATTCTTTGGTTTGGTATTCTAGGCCGCTACAAAATGAGGTTCCCAAGTAGCAGCACGGATAACAGTGAACTGGACAGTGTTTGCTGATGTGGTGGCCATATGTGGCCGATTGCTTACATTGGGGGGCAGGGTGAGCAATAGGCATAGAATTTGCAAGTTCATTATTTTGAAGTTAGGCTCAGGAGTTAACTATATTCTTGAATCCTGACTCTGATATTTGTATGTGTTCATTTTAGTGAAAGTAAGTACAGGTATGGGTCATGAAACTAAAGAGGGAACTGTGGGAGGAGAACAGGAGGTTTTAAGTAAGGGGGTTGGGAAGAGCAGTAGAGGACGTGACAGTGAAGGGGATGCTGGGGGAGGAAGGTGGGAGGACCAACTAAAACAAATCGGCTACTATGTGTGCTGATTTATTTTTAGTTTTTGCACATGGGTGGTTTGCTTGCATGTGTGTCTGGATACAGTGCCCTCAGAGGACAAATGAAGGCATCAGAACCCCCTGGGACTGGAGCGAGCTCCATGTGGATACTGGGAATCGAACCCAGGTCATCTCAACAAGCAGCTAGTGCTCTTAGCTGCTGAGTCAGCCTTCTTTCTAGCTCCTTATTTTTAATTATTTTTATAATGTATATAAATGTTTTGCCTGCATGCATGTAAGTGCACATGTGTATGCCTGGTGCCTGCAGAGATCAGAAGAGAGCATTGGATCCCTTAGAACTAGAGTCACAGATGGTTGGTTGTGAGCTGACATATGGGTGCTGGAACCAAACTCAGATCCCCTGGAAGAACAGCCAGTGATCTTAAGATTGAGACCTCTCTCCATCTCGTGTATTTTTGTAGAGAAAAATCACAACATTTCTCCTAATATTCTCTACCCCCCCACACACACCCACACACACCTTTGTTAATGAGACAAGGTCTCATTATGTAGCACAGATTATTCTTGAACTCTCAAAGATCCACCCACCTCTGCCTCGGTTCATAATTACTGGGATTAAAGATGTGTGCCACCATACCCAACCTCTGATCCCTCTTAACTGATAATTAGTATGGGAACATAATTATTATAATGAGGACATAGCTTAAGTTCCCAAGAACAAGGAAGTCGTGAATATAATTTTTTTCTTAAGAAATAGGATTTTATTGCTGGGCAGTCTATGGTCTCTTCTTCCTGCCTGCTCTTTCCTCTGTGTGCGTATGTGTGTGCGTATGTGTATGCATGTGTGTGTGTGCACGTGTGTGTGTGTGCGCGCGTGTGTGTTGGGGGGCATTTATTTGCTGGAGCTGGGGCAGCTTAACAGTGCACACCTGTTTTCTCAGTACTTGAGAAGTGGAGGCAGGAAGATGAAGAGTTCAAGGTTGTCTTCAGCTACATAGCAAGTACAAGGCTAAACTGGGCTATATGAGACTCTACCAAAAAAGTGTGTGTGTGTGTGAGGGGGGGGGGAGAGATTTAATGATTATTTAATAAGTCTGTTCATTTTAGAGGCAGTACAGCTGTGGCACCAGCTTGCCGTGACCACGGAAGTAGGCAGCAAAACCACCTCTTGACCTTGGTGCTCTACATGCCTGTTCCAATGCATCTTATTCTCCCTGTGGCTGGACGCGTGGTTCACCATTATGACATGTTTAGCTCCTTTGAAACTAGGCTCTTTACATAAAATACTCATGTGAGCTTCTGTCTACCTGACCTTCATCCCACTGTGAACCCTGAGATTTCATTGTTTACTGGAGGAACCTGCTTCTAGCTGTAGTGTGGCTCAGCCCTAGCACTCACTTTTAATCCAAGAAGTTTTTGCTTGAATATTGTAAACAGGATTAAGTAAATCATCAATTGGTAAAGAGGCGGAGCAAGCAGCCGGTTGACAGGAAAATAAATGACAGAGAGTGGGAAGTTAGGATAATGGAGAGAGGGACGCACAGGAAGGAGAAGGGAAGGACGTGGTTGGGGGAGTTTTTGTTTGAGGTGGCATAGGAGAAAGCTCTTTCTGAGCTGGTGAAGGAGGAAGCAGCTGGGTTCTTTCTCTGCCTCTCTGAGCTAGCAGGTTTTCACTTCAGCATCCGGCTCCCGAGTCTTTATTGATAAAATAGAACAATAGAGACTTAGATTAAAAACAATTCAAGGATTTGCATTTATATATCATTGGCCCAGTCACTCAGAATAAACCTGTACTTCAGCCAGACAACTCTAGGACATGGGTCAACAATACAGTGCCGCATGGGAGTAGAATCTCCAAGCAGAAAGGTGTTAACTGAAAGAAAACCTCACCCCATGTTAGGCTGATCACACAAGTAGTGGTGGCTATTAATAGCAAAATACTGTGTGGGTCCCTTCGAGCTCTGCTGCCAGCAGAGAAACAAGTGGAGGAGACAAGAAGGGCTTAGTTAGCCAAGGAGTTCTGACCCTAAGCAGTTTACTTTTGACAGTGCAACTTTGGGGAAAAAAGTTAACCATATGAGTTATCACAACAAAGCTTAAGGCATGACTACATCACTCCTTTGGACAGTACTTGTGAACACTTTCCAAGAATGGGTTCTGGTGACTCACAGTGCTCAGGATAAGGGTCTAGGGAGGAAGGGTTTGTAATAAGCATAATAGTAAACTCTTTTGCAAAATACATGGAATCTCTTTTATAAGAATGGGTTATATTAGCCCAGTGGTGGTGATGCACGCCTTTAATCTCAGCACTTGAGAGGCAGAGGCAGGTAGACCTCTGTGAGTCTGAGGCCAGCCTGGTCTACAGAGCAAGTTCCAGGACAGCCAGGGCTACATAAAGAAACCCTGTCTTGAACACCAACACCACCCATCACCCCCAAAGAACAATGTGTTCTATTGACAGAGAAACCATGCTCAGGAGTCTAGAAGATTCTGATGAAACCTGGCTCTACAGAATAGTAAAAGACACCATGTTATAAACAACATTCACTCCAACCTTCTAGGTAGAAAACAGGCATGCTCATCCCTTTCATTGAAGAGAACAGTCTGTGTCTAACAGTTCTGGTTTCTCTAATAGTTATCTGTGAGCAGATGTGCCTCCTATCAGATGTGATACTTTTCTTTTGTTTTTCTTAAGCTGGGCTACGGTAGGAAGTGGATGAAGTACTTTATACCAGTTGGAGAAAACTTAGAAAAAGAAAAAAAATCTGGTATATTCTTATCGCCCAGGGATAATATACACTATTGAATAAAGCATTTTGCTTTCTTCTTCTTCTTTTTTTTAAATCTTATCTGCCTGCCTCTGCCTCCTGAATACTGGGACTAAAGGTGTGCGCTGCCATGGTCTGCCTCAACTTTTTAACTTTTAAGTAATATGAACATCATTGTGGCTCAGTATTTAAGCATATCTACTATTAGTTCCTGATGATAAATTTTTAAATAATTGCTGCTTTTAAAAAAGTAAACATTTTGAGTCTCAGTTACTGCATCTGTTTCCTTATAAAAGCCACCTGCCTGGTCTGGTGCAGTTCCCGGCAGAAGGCCCTGGCGCAGACTCAGAACTGTGTCCTTGCCAAATTTAGAAAATAAGTAGGTCAGATTGTCTTCAGGGGCAGACCTAATGTTAGCTGTGAGAAACTTCCAGTCTGTGGCTGAGACCAGAGTCACAAACCATGGCCTCAAGGCTAGCCTAAGCAACAATAGTGAGACCCTGTGTCAAAAACACTAATAAAGGATAAGGGTGAGTGGCCAAATGCTTTTCCAGCATGCACAGGGGCCTGGGTTCAAAACCAGTACCATACAAAAAGAGAAGAGAAAGGAGAAGAACCAGTGGGGGGGGTTGTTTGTTTGTTTTTGTTATTGTTGCTTTTAGGGGGGTTTTGGTTTGGGGTTTTTTGTTGTTTTTTTGTTGTTGTTGTTGTTGTGTTTGTTTTTTTTTTTTGAGACAGGGTTTCCATGTAGCTTTGGAGCCTTCCCTGGAACTAGCTCTTGTAGACCAGGCTGGCCTCGAACTCACAGAGATCTGCCTGCCTCTGCCTCCTGAGTGCTGGGATTAAAGGTGAGTGCTGGGATTAAAGGCGTGCGTCACCACCACCCAGCTACAGGTTAGTGTGTAAGGCCACCTGCTCAGTGTGTTGTTAGGTCATTACAGGAAGTTGGTAGAGCTAGTAGCTTGAGAAACTCACCCCAACATATGTTCTTGCCAAAGAACTAGCAATGTTCAAGTCATTATTGCTAAGACAATAACTTGTATGGATGCAGCAAGTATTCACTCCTGTGATTATAATTTCTTCTTTTACTCGCTTCTTCCTAGCTGGATGACTTGAAGACCTTGCACATAAAATAACATATTCTGAAGAAATGCTCTTTAGATACATACACTACAGATTTATTTTAGAATTAGCAACAATGAAAAGTGATAGAGTTCTTGCCTTGGAATCCCAATGACCTGGTTTCAGACCCTAGTACTGTAACAAAACAAAAGGTTCAGAAGTCAAAACCCGTAATGTCAGTGTGGTGGCCCTTGCCTTCAATCTCAGCACCCAGGAAGGAGCAACTGGCAGATCTGTTCCAGGCCAGCCTGGCCTACATAGTAAGTTCCCACCCAGCCAACCAGAGCTACATAGTGAGAATCTGTCTCCAAAGCGACAAAACAAACCAGGCTTGTTGTTAGGTTTGGTGACTATAATCACTTACATTACTCACTTGTACTGTCAGGAGCTGATACAGGAGGATTGTGTCCTTTAAGCTAGCCTGGGCAATATATTGAGACTGTTTTTTAAAAAATAAAAAGTTTAATGGCAGAGAGGCTGGAGAGATGGCTCATTGGCTGAGAGCACACGATGTTCTCTCAAAGGACCCGGGTTTGGTTCCTGCACCCACATGGTAGTTCACAGCCATCCCTAACTCTAGTTTCAGGGTATCCAATACCAGCGCAGTCTTCTGACCTCCATATGTACCACATATGCACACACACATGCAGGAAAACATTCTAACCAAAAAAATGTTTTTTTGAAAAAATTCCTTGTAGATACTTTCTGTGCAGTAATAATGTCACTAACAAATGTTCTCAAAGTAAATAATTGCCAGCCTGTACTGTTTGGCACATCTGTAAGAATAAACTTAGCTGCCTGTCATGGTGTTTTGTTTGTTGTTAGGTCTTTGAACTATCTTGAATATATTTTAATGTATTACAATTATTTTTGTATTCTTAACAATAATTATTTTAGGTCTACTGGCTATTCAGAGGTGATAGTTGTGGTCGGAGGCTGTGAACGAGTTGGAGGATTTAATCTTCCATACACTGAGTGCTATGATCCAGTAACAGGAGAATGGAAGTCCTTGGCCAAGCTTCCAGAATTTACCAAATCAGAGTATGCTGTCTGTGCACTAAGGAATGATATTCTTGTTTCAGGTAAATAAGCAGTAGCTGTGTTTGATTTGGATATGGGTTGGCTGGTTCTTTTTAATCAAATTATGTTTGAGTGCGCCATCTGCATGTATGCTTTTATGCCAGAAGAGGGCGCCAGATCTTATTATAGATGGTTGTGAGCCACCATGTGATTGCTGAGAATTGAACTCAGGACCTGTGAAAGAGCAGCCAGTGTTCTTAACCAGTGAGCCATCTCTCCAGCCCCCGGATTGACTGTTTTTAAAAAGTAATAATACCTTTTTGAGTGTGAAATGGATGTTTCAGGCAAATTAGTTTATACAAAACTGAAAAGACCTTTTATAAAACTAGAATGATTTACAAAAGATCTACCAGAAAATGCTTTTGGTCATGATATTTTAATGCTTTTACATACGCTTAGAGTATATGTGTTTTAACTGTGTGTGTGTACATAAGTGAATGTGTGTACGTGCATGTGTGTGGGAGAGCATAGACGTGCCTGCAGAGGCCAAAAGAGGTCATCGGGTCTGGAGCTGAAGTTACAGGCGGTTGTAAGCTCCATGGGGTGCTGGGAACACTCGGGTCCTCTGGAAGAATGGCAGCTGCTCTGACCATGGAGCCACCTCTCCAGCCTTGTTATGGTTTAACTTTACCTCTTTGTGGTGTTTTTTTTAAAATCATTATAAACTATAAAGTCAAAAGTATTTATATAATTAAGCATGTTTAATTTGCCTATTTTCTGAAATTCTTCCCCTAAGTTTTATTAATTGGAATTTTTCTGTAAAATTCTTAAGTTGAACATATTACTATACATGATGTAGTCCTAAAAGTCAGACAAAATGATAGATTTTCAAAACATATATCTGGTGTCTATCTATTCTTTGAAGTCTGTTGATTGACAAATAACTTAATTAGCCTTGCAGATTATTTTACTACCTAATGTATGACACTCCAGCATTCACCTGATTTTTTTGTATGGTTTTTGAAAAGTCTTTAGAATAATCCTGCTATTTGTAATTATCTGACCTCTGATTTGTAAAACTCACCATCTGTATTTTATTCTTGTGGAGCTTATGGCCCTTGTTTCTCATGAAAGCAGCTGGTGGAGTTTAAACTCTTGCCTCCTTTATTTGTTGAGCTAGTTCTGAACTTCTCAGATTGAATGAGGAAGTTCTGTTTTGTTTACCTATGTGCTAGTGACAGGTCTCTTGGTCATATCGAGTGACGTTGCCGAATGTGCACTGTTTTGTATTTGAAGGTGGAAGAATCAACAGCCGTGATGTCTGGATTTATAACTCACAGCTAAATATCTGGATCAGAGTTGCTTCTCTAAATAAAGGCAGATGGCGCCACAAAATGGCTGTCCTTCTTGGTAAAGTAAGAGAAACGGCTTTTTAATACTACTGTTGGTATATGTCCAAAAGAAATGCCACAGCTGTATCTTGCATTTCCCTCTGGGTATTTTGGCTTCAAACGGTATTTCCTTCCATTCCTAACCAAGATAAACTAAAGACATAAACAATATGACACTATGCTTTTTGAATAGATATTTTGTTCCTCCAATTTGAAATTTGTCGCAGTACAGCACATTTCTCACACATTGGAATCCAAGTGCTTAAGAAGAACTAGAACGGCATTATATAAGATACAGAACCAGGCAGTGTCTAGTCCACATAGCTTTTCCCCTTTTACTGACTTTGGCAATCAAGCAGAAAAATGTTTATCTTAAGTGGTATTATTTAGCCTTCTTTGTTTGTGCAAGAGGGGATAAAACTAAGATAAACTCTCCAACGTGTGTGTGTGTGTGTGTGTGTGTGTGTGTGTGTGTGTGTCTGCGCTTTACTTTTCAGTTGGACACATATGTGACACATGAAGGCCAGGGGAGGATGTCAGATGTCTTGTTCTATAACTTTACCTTATTCCTTTGAGGCAGGGTACTAGCCAGCAAGCCTTATTCCCACAGCACTGCAATTATAGGACATTGCTTTGTTTTTTTATGTGGGTATTGGGGATTTGAACTCAGATCCTTATGCTTACACAGCAAGCCCTCTGACTTGCTGAGCCATTTCCTCAGTCCCCTCACCAACATGTTTTATAGGAAATCTTTTATAGACGACAGCTAACAAATGTATTAAAATAGATTCAACTGAATGCCAAGCAAGATGCTCCACCTGTGATCCTGGCTTTGGGGGCCAAGGCAGGAATGTCACAAGTGCAAGGCCACTCTGGGCTACACAGTAACACTGTGTCAAAAGAAATTATCAACTACCATTATCTAATCTGATCTGTGAAGTAGTGGTTTGGGACTTTTTTGTTTGTTTGTGTTTTCAAGACAGAGTCTCATTGTGTAGCCCTGGCAGTCCTGGAACTCACAGAAATTCACCTGCCTCTGCCCACTGAGTGCTAGGATTAAAGGAAGAGCAGTCATGAGAGATTCTATGGAAGACTCAGTTGAACTTCACAGTTAATTAGAAGTGGCCTAAAGAGTTGATAATCATCTATTAAAAGAAATGTGGGTATGAAACTGGAATGCTTGATTAAAAGTTTCTAATATAACCCATGATGCACAAGGGATTCTTTGCTGGTAAGCTGTTCACTAGACGTCTTGTTTATGGCTTCAGCTGTCATGGAAAGGTATTGACCCACCACTGTTCATGAAAAATGTTGAGAGCTTTGAGCTCACTGTGTCTTGGGTGTTTTTCTAGCTGCTATAGCTGCTAAAAGATAGGCCTTGCCTTCAGAGAGCTCACACTAATGACTCTTAACTGGTGTTAGAGTTGCATAGCTTTATTACTTTATAATCAAATATCTCATTGTTGAGTGAAGAGAACTTGAGAAACCTTATTCCCTTCGGCATGGTAACGATTTGTTCTTCAAAGGGGATAAAACAAAACAAACACGAACATTTATAAGCAAAGCACAGGTATACAGTAAGGTAAACAAATACTCAGTATGCCTGTATGATTAAAATGTCGCCAAAGGGAACGTGCCAGAAAAGGCTCTGTAATGGTGGGGGAGTCAGTCGGGATTGCTAAGAAATGACAAAGTCTCAGAAAACTGAGCTAATACACTGTAGTTACAGCTGTCAAGGCCTTGAATGAGAGGGATCCTCTAATTTTAACTGAGCACATAAACAGTTTAGACTTGCTAGTAAGATTGTTTTTCCTGCATTTTACATACAGGTGTATGTTGTCGGAGGCTATGATGGGCAAAACAGACTTAGCAGTGTGGAGTGTTACGATTCCTTTTCAAATCGTTGGACAGAAGTTGCGCCACTTAAAGAAGCAGTGAGCTCTCCAGCAGTGACAAGCTGTATAGGAAAATTGTTTGTGATTGGTGGAGGACCTGATGATAATACTTGTTCTGATAAGGTAAGCTGTATGCTTAGAAAACTCCCCATACTGTATATAAAAGGAGACAGATGGCTAGGTAGCAAAGTGTGAGGGGTCTTTGAAAAAGAGGGAAAAGCCCTGGATTTCAAGTTGCCTCAGTGACACCATCATATATAGCCAGTAATGTGTTATGTGTAACAAATGTGATTAAACCTTTGTGAAATGAGGCCCATCTCAGAGTGAAAAACTTCTCTATCATCTACAGGATTTAAAACTTACATACAACACAGAAAATGAAGAGCAAAGGTCAAGGCACTAATGGTGCTGCTTCCCAGCTAGGTCGTGTCTTTAGACCTTTGGAGGGTATATTTGGTTTGGTTTTTAGAATAAAGGAAGAGGAAAGATTGCCTCTATAGTGTAAGTAGGGGATGGTCCAAAGGAGCTGCAGTTCATCTGACTCGGACAGAAGAACACATGCCATTCTGGCGTTTCAGGAAATGCTGTGTCTACCCAATGGCTAGTTGGTTTAGTGGTGATAATGAAATTTCATCAATTAGTTTATTTATTTCCTTACTTTAGTGTTAATATATCATCAGGTGGTAAAGATGTTAACCACCAGACCTGCTGATCTGATTTCAATCCCCAGATCCTACAGCTGAACGAGAGCACCTGCTCTGCGGGTTGTCCTCTGACCTCCACCTGGGCACTGTGGCAATAATAGATAAAGTTACCTATTTAAAGTTCATTGAGAATTTATGCTAACTAAAAATACAATAAACTGGCTGGGCAGTGGTGGCGCATGCCTTTAATCCCAGCACTTAGGAGGCAGAGGCAGGTGGATTTTTGTGAGTTTGAGGTCAGCCTGGTCTACACAGTGAGTTCAAGGACAGCCAGAATTGTTTCACAGGGAAACCTTGTCTCAAAAAACCAAACAAAACAAAACAAAAATAAAAACTAATTAAATTGATGTTCTTTTGAAGTAAGGTTTCCCTAAAAGCATAACGAAATTCTATTCAGATTGAAACATGATGCATAAAGCAATTTCAGAAAAACTTAAGACTTACTTTTAGTATACATTAGTAAACCTGGAGGCCATTCTTCTTGAAAATAATCTGTGTGTATTTTGTTACTGTCTTTTTCTTGATAGTAATAACTTAGGCTTTTTTGGTCATTTGTTTGTTTTTGTTTTTAAACAAAGGAGTTTTATCTTTCACCAATAAGCAAGAATTTCCCTAATTTAATTTTTTTTTTTTATTTTCAAGACAGGGTTTACTAATAGCTATGGGTCCAGTTCTGAAACTCACTCTGTAGACCAGGCTGGCCTCGAACTCACAGAGATCTGCCTGTGTCTGCCTCCCGAGTGCTGGGATTAAAGGCGTGCGCCACCACTGCCTGGTAATTCATAAATTTTATAAATAAGACTAACTTCATTTAATTCTTTGAATTAATGACATTTGATTTTTAACCATGTTAATATATATTAACATTTTTAAAGCAAATTTACATATTTGTTTAGATATCTTACTTTATATTTTTCTGTATTATTAGGTTCAGTCTTATGACCCAGAAACCAATTCTTGGCTACTTCGTGCAGCTATCCCAATTGCTAAGAGGTGCATAACAGCTGTCTCTCTGAACAACCTGATCTATGTTGCTGGTGGACTGACCAAGGCGGTGTATTGTTATGACCCAGTTGAAGACTACTGGATGCATGTACAAAACACGTTCAGTCGACAGGTAATAGCACAAAGTCCAAACAGAAATGAAGAAGAAATAAGTGACATGATTATTTACTTGAATGTCACTTATCAAATATTTCATAATTTTTTAAACTCCCTCCTAAGGAATTGTTTTTTAATTTTTTTAATGTTTTGTTTGTTTGTTTTTTGTGGTGCTGGGGATTTGGGTCCCAGGCCTCATGAGCCCTAGGTAAACACTACACTGAACTGCATGTTCTGCCCCAAGGGTTAACTTCAGCAGGTTAACTTCTTTTTATCAACCCAACATGAAGTACCTTTTTTTCTTTTGACAGAAAAACCCTCAGCCTTCATTTTTCATAATCTTGTCCCATTCTTCTGCCATTTCTCTTCTGTGTTTCAGAAGAGGAGAGGACGACTCAGGGCCCTTTGTTTAGAGGCTTATAGTTTTGTTGTAAAGGAAATAAATGATAGTGCTCAGGCCTCGTTCATCCGCATGTTCATTCCATCTGAGGCTGCAGCTCCCTTTATCTTTGTGTTCCCAGAAAGGCTCCCAGCTTCCGGGTTCTTGGCTCTGCTCACTTTCCTTTTACTACCAAAATGCTGCTTCTGTCTCTCCTCACATGTTAGTGTGTGCATAGGGATGTGGGTGACCAGAGACCAGAGTGGGGAGCACTCCTGTAGTTTCAATTACAGGTGGTAGTGAGCCCCCTGAAGTGTGGGTGCTGGGAACCAAACTCCAGCCTTCTGCAAATGACGCAAGTGCTCTTAACCCCTGAACCAGTCTGCTCTCCCAAAATGTATTATTTGTTTCTTTCCATCTATCTTTCTTCTTCCTTTCTTTCTTTGGTTAGTTGGCAGGATTTTGTCTTTCTGTTTTTCTTTCTTCCTTTTTTTGAGAAAGGATCTCACTATGTAGTCCTTGCTGGCTTGAAACTCACAGATCTGCTTTCTTTTCCCTCCTGAATGCTGAGATTAAAGGTGCGCCCCATACACTTTTTTTTTTTTTTTTTTTTTTTTTTTGGTTTTTCAAGACAGGATTTCCTCTTTGTAGCTTTGGAGCCTATCCTGGGACTTGCTCTGTAGGCCAGGCTGGCTTCGAACTCAGAGGAATCCACCTGCCTCTGTCTCCTGAGTGTTGCGATTAAAAGGCGTGTGCCACCACCACCCAGCCAAAGACACATTTCTTAAAGTCACCAACCAGTCACATCTCCTGTTTTCAGTCTCTTTTTTTCTTTTCCACTCCATCTTTAAGTATTAATGTTGCTTAGCCTCTTTCCCCTGACTTTAACTCTAGTTTACTCCTGAATTACTTCATTTGCTGCTCAGGACTCACCTTGTTCCAGCTCCTGTTCCCAACAGCTGTGTGGCATTGTACAATAGAATCTGCTATTCTGCTGCTGTCTCTGTGTCCAGACATTTCAGGTTTTTTCCCTGTCTCTAAAAGTGAAGCTCACACACTGGAACTGTCCTCAGAGTCCTGTCCTGTCTAGTAGCTTCTCTAAACCTGTTTTTTGTTTTAATTTTCTGTAGCTTTATTCCAATTGCATTGTTATTTTTATTTTCAGTACAAATCACAATATTTTATTGGCTTGTGTTGATCCCTCAGCCTATGATGCTTTGTTTACCTTCTGTACTTGTAATTCCACTCATCTTTCAACAACAATGCAGGTTACCTTGGTCAGAACTGACCTTTTCTCCACTCCTTTTGTAGTATTCACACTGAGTACAGCAGTTGCACACGCCTAAAGTCCTTGCTTTATTTTATTTTGTTGCCTGGTCGGTTTTGGTTTTTTTGACTGGTTCTCAGGCTGTTGGAACTAGCCTTGAACTTCGCTTGATCTGCCTTCCCCTCCAAAAAGCTGGGATTCCAGATGCCAGAATCCCTTGTGAATTTAGGTTTTGAGGGGTTTTTTTAAACATTTATTTATTTGTTTGGGTGTTTGTATGTGTGTCACAGCACATGTAAAGGTCAGAAGGCAACATGTAGCTTCCCACTATATGTATGCTGGAATGGAACACAAGTTGCTGGGATTGGCAGGAAACACCTTTAACTAGCGAGCCCTCTACCAAATCCTTGTTATAATTTAGTATGAGAGTATGCGAGCGTGCGTGCGTGCGTGCGTGTGTGTGTGTGTGTGTGTGCGCGCACATATTATGTATGCATGCCACGTGTATGAGTGTTCCCAGATAAGAGAAAAGAATGTTGTGTCCCCTGGAATGACTGTTGGGAACTGAACTGGGTCCTCTAGAACAGCAGCAAGTACTCTTAACCACTAAGCCATCTCTTTATACTTCCCTGGATTAGTTTTTATATGTTTCGTTTTAGATTTTTTTTTATTTATGGGTCTGTGTGAATGTATGCTATATGTATGCAGGTGCCCTTGGCAACCAGAGAAGGTTATCAGATCTCCTGGAACCAGACTTAGGAACAGGCAGTTGACCTGCCCAGTGTGAGTGCTGAGACCTGAATGTGGGTCCTAGAAGAACAGCGAGTACCCTTTAAGCCCTGAGCCATCTCTAGCCCGTGCCCTGGTTTTTTAAATGTTTATTTCTCTTTTGGTTTTTTGAGACGGTTTCTCTGTGTAACAGCCCTGGCTGTTCTGAAACTCCTTTCATAGACCAGACTAACCTCAAACTCACAGAGATCCTCCTGCCTCTGCCCCTTGGAATTCAGCCTTCTTTAGGATACTATTGAATTAGAATAGAAGTTCGTTTCCTGTATATCTTGCATATGTTTATGTTGACAATATATTTTGCTGAATTAGTGAACAGATGAAGTAAATGGCCTGACCAATAGACCCCGCATGATAGGAGATAAGAGCACCCTTGGGTCTCCTCCAGCATCTCACATGTGCTCATACGCTGCTGCACACAAAATGTAATTTTTTTTTTAAGTAAGGGAGGAACATTTTAAATCAGTGATGAATATTTCTTTTCCTTCTTCAGTATATCAAATATTTAAAATGTTAGTAAAGTTTAGAATTGTTATATAAGGGAAAATCTGAAAGCAGGTTCATAATCTCAGAACTCATTGCGGGTACTGAGACAGGAGAATTGTTACCAATTCAAGGTCAGCCTGGGCTACAGACTAGTAAGATTCTTTATTTTTGTTTTTTTTAAAGACTCACCTTTGTAAGAATAGCTCTTTTTGCCTAGTAATTATTTACACACAAATACAATTTGGCCAAGGATCTCTTTATGTAGAAACAACTATTGGTGGCATTTGTGTCCCCACTAAGACCTCTGATAACAGGGTTTTTTGTTGTTGTTGTTGTTTTGTTTTACTTTGATTAAAACTTCTTTTTCTCTTGGTGGTGGTGGTGCATGCCTTTAGTCCCAGCACTTAGGAGGCAGAGACAGGTGGATTTCTAAGAGTTTGAGGACATCCTGGTCTACAGAATGAGTTCCAGGACAGCCAGGAATACACAGAGAAACCCTGTCTCAAAAAAACAACCAAAGAAACATACAAACTGGTTTTCATTTTTTTCAACTTAAGGCCCTCTCAAGGGACTTAGTGTCCCTGTTCATTGATCATGTGATAATTACAATAGCTGCCCTTCACTGCAGTGAGCTAGTCAAAGCCTTTTTAGTCTTGTCTTGGCCTTTGTTACTCACTTCATGCAAATACTCATGAATAACAGGCGTTGGGCCAAAGGTAGATGAGATGATATTATATCTTATTTTTTTGTACTGTGTTAAAACATACTGTTGTTTTTCTGTTTATTGTCAAATCCATTATCTCCAGTAGTTAATTGGCTTTTTGTTTTGTTTTGTGTATTTGGTTAAACAGGAAAACTGTGGTATGTCTGTGTGCAATGGTAAGATCTATATCCTGGGTGGAAGACGGGAAAACGGAGAAGCCACAGACACTATTCTCTGTTACGATCCTGCAACAAGTATCATCACAGGGGTCGCTGCAATGCCCAGACCAGTGTCCTACCATGGCTGTGTGACTATTCATAGATACAATGAGAAATGCTTTAAGCTCTAAACCTGGGGTACCTCACACAAGAAGCCAAGCAGTCCAAGAGGGAACTTTTAAAGTAAGAACACATCTCCTTTGTGCTGTATGGAAAGAGAAATAAAGAAATAGCCCTGATGCCGTTTTCCAAAAATAACAATATTTCAAGCTGTAATAAGTTCTTTCCTGTAACCGGGGAAGAGGGTTGTTAAGATGATGGCAGTTAAAGCCAGGCATAGTAGTGCACACCTTTAATTCCAGTACCCAGAAGGCAAAGGCAGGTGGCTTTCTTCGAGTTTGAGCCCAGCCTGATCTACATAACAAGTTCTAGGTCACCAGGGGCTACACAATAAGGCCTGTCTTCAAAAAAAAAAAAAAGTCATAATGATAATTTGGCCTATGAATATATTTTTGCATCTGTGAGAAACTGTGTGGGGTAGGGAATGACATCCAGCTGTAAACTTCTTAGGGATTTGTGAACCATCTTTTAGAAATGTTTATTTCTTTTTTGTCTGTTATGTAGAGAAAAATTGTATGACTGAAGCTTCATTTAGGTTGAATTGCCTGATGTTAAGAATGTTTAGCATTCATTGTGAGGGAAGAAGCGAGTTTTAAATACATTCTGTCACTGACTTATCCCTACTGGTTAATTTCACTGAAGGTGGTTTTTTTTTTAAGCTGTAAAAATGTAGTGACAATTCAGCTACCATAAAACATCAAATTTAATGACTTTATAGACTATTCCTGTTACTAAATACTTTTTTGAGCTTATGTAGGAGATATAAAAGGAGATTTAAACTATACCTTAGTCCCTAAGGAAAAAATTAAAATAGCTATCAGAGGAAAAAAAATGTGATCCAGTTTGGTTCTCAGGGTATTTAATGAATCATCTGTGAGTTCTTCACTGAAGTCCTCCCTTAAAGCTAGCATAGAAGTTGAGTTCCTTTTCCAGAGCCAGGATGTGGGCACACCTGTCTCTGGGATCTGGACAGTGCATCAAACCAAATTGGGACTGAAGAGATGGCTCAGTGTTTAAGAACATTTACTGCTCTTGCAGAGAACCCTGGTTTGGTTCCTAGTATCCACATCAGATGGTTCACAAAGACCTGTAATTCTAGTTCCAGGGAACCCAGCACCCTCTGGCCTCCCTGGGCACCTACAGGCATGTGGTGCACATAAATTCACACAGACACACGTATGTACATTAAAGAAATGAATCTATAAAAAAGATAGGTTTGCTCCCTACGAGCCCAGCAGAATTGACCTTCCTAGTTTGATGCTTTGTCGAGTATCTCTTCCTTGACTTCTGAGCATCTACCAGTCCTAGGAATCTCTACACCAGTTCCTTAATAGCCTAGAGCAGAGGCCACTCTTCAGTGGGGCCACTTGTTTGTGAGTTAGCGCCCAGCCACACTGGCCAACAGCAGTTCCGGTCTTCTGGGCGAGAGCTCTTATTTGAGAGCCATTGTATAAAGTATTGATCAACGTTTTCAAATTTCTATTAAAAAGTTTTTCCTTTAGGTTTTTAACCTCCATTTTATAAAGGTTACCTGTTTTCAAAGGGAAATACAAAAGTTTTTTTCTTAAAAATGTGAGTGGGTACAACAGGAACTATCATAACTAATTAGTGTAACTTCTGTGTGGACACATACCTACTTACAATGCTGTGGCTCTCACACCACAGTATACTCCCTGTCAGTGACTATAATAGTGTCATTAGAGTTCTGTTAAAATTAAGGTAATCATCAAACGCCTACCATTGACAAACTTTATTCCTCATCTTAGCATAATACAAACATTTCTTAGGAGTCAGTGCTTAATTGGAATCTAAATTCTGAGAAAAATGCTAGAAAGTACACTTAGACTTTCCAAGTCATAAATATTAAATGATTTAACTGATAACTATACAAGCGTTCTGAAAACAATTATCTGTCAGTTGAGAGACTGTTGATGTACAATTGAGATATTTGTACTGTAATTTTATAGTAAATACCTGCATTATACTTTTGTGAGATAATAGAAACTGTTTAATTCAGAAATTCTTAACAGTAAAGTGTGTGAACAAAAGTGTTTTGTAAATGCTTACGATTCTACAAATGATAATTGTTATCCTCATGTATATTTGTAAGATTGTGTCCATTCATAAATACACCATATAAAAAACTTTCTCAAAGTAAATTTGTATTTTATTATTTTTGTCTATTGTAAAAGTATTATCTACTTGTAATTTGTAATGTTTATCTTTCATAATCCTTGTGTTTGTTGTAGTAAATTGGAAAAAAATCCTGAGAAATCAGAATTTGTTTAAACAAATGAATTTTTCTTTATGTAATTTAAAAATCATGTAAATTGAGTAGTTGCAAGTTATGTTAAAAGTCACCCAAGCCGGGCGATAGTGGCGCACGCCTTTAATCCCAGCACTCGGGAGGCAGAGGCAGGCGGATCTCTGTGAGTTCAAGACCAGCCTGGTCTACAGAGTGAGTTCCAGGACAGGCTCCAAAGCCACAGAGAAACCCTGTCTCAAAAAAAAAAAAAAGTCACCCAAAAGTACCTCGAATCCTAGAAAATTAAATTTTTAAAGCTGCCCAACTGATATTTTAACTTTTTTTAATTACCTTTCTTATATTTTAATTTCCTTTAATTATCTTTCTTTACTAATTCTTGATAAAAAGTAGTAGTGGTAAGTCCTGGTTTAAGAAACATAATTTTAGGGTATAATTAGTATATTAAAAGGGACATGTCAACCATCTTGGTGGCAGACTAATATTCTTTCTGTCCTCCCATAACTGGCAGTTTTTCTTTTGGTAGGTGATGGTTATGTGCACCTCTAGGTTACATGTATATGTTTATATGTAGACAGTATGGATGTGTGCATACATCACAAACACCCAATGATTTTTCAAGTTTCATTATCAGAAATTGATAATAAGATTAAAAAATTAGTTGATCATATTTTCTGCAAGTGCAGAAGACTAAATTTGAACGCTTCTGGAGGACTCTGTTTTTGAGACAGGATCTCTGTTGCCTGTGCTAGCCTCAAGCTTTTGGCGGCGATTCTTTGTTTTCTGGGTGCTATAGGCACAAATGGAAGCCAGCACCTGTTCTTTAGAATAATCCTTTCATCTGAAAGTCCAGATCTGGCCATGGGGATCTGTACACCTGTGTAACAGCAGGGTTGCAGTCAGAAAGCAGACTTCTCAGGTCCCAAGAGCCCATTGTGACCATCTCAGCTGGAGAGAACTTGAAGGTATGTTTTGTGAATCAACAGAAAATAACAGTTACTTGTTGCTTCTTTAAGACAAGGTTTCTCTGTCTAACAGTCCTGACTATCCTGGAACTCCTCTGTAAACCAGGCTGGCCTCGAACCTCTCTCTCCCACATGCTGGAATTAAAGGCATGCACCACCACCACCACCAAGCTACACTTGGTTTTTGTATCCATTTTTTCATGAACTTGAATCCTTTTCTAACTCTTCCCCATGTGTGTGACAAGGTGGTCTGAGTTCCGCCTCTTCCACTATGCTGTCCCCACTGACTTTACTAACAGATGAATTGGGTTCCATAGCTGTTTTCATGGATGATTGGGACCCAGGTGTTTACTCCATTTGAATCCGGTTTAAAAATACGTAAATGCTCAGGGAGGATGTAAGCTTGTCACTGCTGCCTGTTTGGGGTGCTGTCTCTTAAATAGAGTTGCTGACTCTAGACTGAAGTTCTTAGAGAAGCTTCACACATGACCATGGTTGAACATTCATTCTACTTAGGATGACAATGCTTCGTGAATTGATAGATTCTCTTGGTTAGTATGAATTGTTTATGTATCTACTGTCAGACTCCCATCCAGAAACTCAGGAAAGACAGAAGTTTTCTGCTTTTGTCCATGTCCAAACCAGGTGTGTGCTGCTTTTTCCTGACCAGACAATAGATTTTAACAATCACTTTTGAGAGCCCATCTATGAAGAGAGGGAGTTATCTTCTGTGTTCCTTTAACATCTTGGGATAAATATGTGAAAAGGCTATGTACTCCAGACTTTATGTGGTACCAAGTGATAGGATGATGTCTAGAGGTTTCCTGTGGACTGCCTTGTTTCGTAGTCCATCCAAGACACTACTAGTTAATAGGACTTGGCCTTGCTAGACTTAGTTTTGCCCAGCTGAGTACGGGCCTATAATTCCAGCCCTAAGGAAGTGGGGCTCGAGGATCAGGAGAGTTCAAGGACAGCCATGGCTACATAGTCAGTTTGAGGCCAGATTTAGCCACGTAAAATCTCATGTCAAAATAATAATGGAATTGTTTAACATTCTGTAGAAAGCTAGAATTATATCACTTTACCCATTTATTGTGTTGGGTAAGCAAGCAACTCACGATACTACATAACCAAATGAAGCTGCCTGGCTGACCTGTAAGGCAGTAGGTTTGAGTCACTAAATATAGCCACACCTAATGCCAGGCATCAGACACCACCACTCCCAAGAGTGTAAACTAATGATACCAGAGTTGTTTTCAAAACATTGTAAACATTTTAAAGTGTTTATTTGTGAGCAGTTTGGAGAGATGGTTCAGCAGTTAGGAGCACTGGTACTTCTCCTCTTGGAAACAATCTGGGGTAGGGGTCCAAGTACTTTTCATGGTGGCTCATGTGCCTGTAACTCAGTTCCTGGCATTGCAATACCTACGCAGGCACCAGGCACACATACGGTGCACATACATGTGCAACACTCATAGTACAGGCAAAACATACACATCAAAATAAATGAAAGTATCATTAAGATATTATATATGAAACTTTTTACATGTGTGTAATTAATAATATTAATAAGATATTAAACTTACATAGGGCTAAAGGTGATCCTAAGTTTTTGAATAGTGAAGTCATAACTTTATATATCGTTCCAAAGAAGTTTTGTTTTCATTTTTGTGCCTTAAGCCTCCCCAGTGCCATTTCAGTCAGATAAAACTCAGCACGCATAAACTGCAGATTTGCCTACTGTACGGTTTATACACTTTTTTTTCTGGCCTGGATTTTATTTTTTATTTTTGTTTTGGAAATTGGGTTGGTTTTATCTTTTGAGTCAGGGTCATCTATAGCTCAGACTGGCCTAGAACTCTTGCTGTAGATGATCTTGAACTCCAGTTGTTCTTTCTGTTTCTCCCAAATGCTTGGATGACAGCATGTGCCACCATACCTGGCTGTTCTTGTTTGTGGGTTGGTTGATTTAATGTCACCCTGGCTAACCTGGAACTCAGGACATGGCCAGGCTGGCCTTGAGCAGTGGCAGTCCTGCCTCTGTCCATGTGTGCTAGGATTATAGGCTTGGGCCATCCTACCCAGCTGACGGAAAATTCTTTGTGAATTTCAACTCTATAGTTGCTTGGCAGAAAGAGAACGTTAACTGAGGTTATTGCTTGGTCTACATTAACTCTTGGTACGTAGGTGCTTTTAAAATTCTCAGATAAACCCTCATTAGGCTCTCGTAAAGGTCAGTTGAAAGATCTAATAGTGAAAAAGCTGGGTAGTTATATCTGTTATATCCTTACATTAGTAATTAGTTCTGCTCTAGGCTTTTTCTTTTGACTTTGTTGAGAGAGCACTTCCTTTCTCACCCTCCTGAAGTGTGTAAGTTTCTAGAGCTGAGGCAAGGCTCAGAACTGAACAACTGTAATGTGCCTTGCAGCAACTGCTACACGCCCATTGCTCTCACTTTGAATCTTCACAGTGAAAAAGAATGTTTTCTTTGTCCTTGTTCTCAGTTCAGTCGTAGTACAGTAATGCTTATGTGTTTGTTTAATGGCACTTCTTCCATGGCTGAAAGATTTAAAAAGTTGTATCTAATGTCTTTTAAATATTACTTGACTATATGGTTGCATTAAATTTTGTTTACCAAAAATCTGATGAGTTTTCGTTTTGTTTTTAATATACCCAAGTGATTGTGTAAAAAGGGACAAGGGTAAAATTTTTTATAGATTTTACAGATTTTTATATTTACCAGAATCACCATAAAATAAGTCATGATATAAACAAGAAACTAAAATAGTGATTTGAGGAAGGGAAAGGGTGGCCAACAATACTAAAGTTGATGTGTGTTGAGCACGGTGTCCAGTGTAGCGGTGTTGAGGAACTGTTCAGATGAAACAGAGCTCGGGTTTAATAAAGATGTTAATACAGCTTACCTATGAATATGTGTGTAATATACATGTTAGTGAGTTTTTAATATCAGCGGTTGTCCCAAAATCATGTTCTGTTTGAAAGCTTAGATTCACCTTTTATAGGGAAAAAAAGGAGAAAATGGTAGTTCGTGTGGAGAAACCAAGGACCACTGACAATAAAAACATCTCGTGCAGAACTGGGAGTCCAGCAGGGAGTGAGTCGAGAACACTTGCTCCTCTTAAGTGGAGGACAGCTTCAGAAATTTGGGTTAAAGCAGCCTTAATAACTTGATACCAGGTGTCTGAGGACAACACTGTCTCTTAGAAGTTGGATAAATGGGAAAGATAGCATATGCTTTTTTAATGTTGCTAAGTTAGTTTGCTCTTCTGTACATGTTTGTTAACTGTTCGGACGTGGTAAAAGAAGCTTTCCCAGATTCTGTAAGTTGTAACAAAGGCAGTTGTTAAAAATAAAGTTTTGAATCTTTTTTTAAATGAAGCCAGATAATTATGTATTCCTGCCTTGTAAGGGAATGAGTAGGTCAGTTCTCACAAGAACAGATTGATGTTTAACCCTCAGCTCCTTCTCTGACTTTCTGTGACCCTCAGCCCTCATGCAGTCCCCACCATGATGCCGTCTGGGCTGAAATCAAGACAGAGACACACACACAAGGACTAATTGGTTGTCTTCAACCTTTATTAAAGCTGTGAGCAGAATCAGACTGACTCTGTATAAGCTACCCAGCCAGTTAATAAATTACCTCTCCAGTATCCAACAAGAGCTGAGTGTGGAGGTACAGCTTTAATCCCAACACCCAGAGGCAGAGGCAGGCAGATGTCTATGTGTTCCTGGCAGAAAAATAAATAAAACTAGACCTATGGCATGACCCAGCTATACCACTCCTAAACATATACCCAAAGGACTCTACCCTGCCACAAATATTCACACATCCATGTTCATTGCAGCTCTATACAAAAATTAGGGTTGGAAGGAGACATCAAAAATCGAACACATGGGGCTGGAGAGATGGCTCAGAAGTTAAGAGCATTCCCTGCTCTTCCAAAGGTCCTGAGTTCAATTCCCAGCAACCACATGGTGGTTCACAACCGTCTGTAATGGAGGCTGGGTGCCCTCTTCTGGCCTGCAGGCATACACACAGACAGAATATTATATACATAATAAATATTTTTTTAAAAAATGGAACACAGCATTGGACCCCAGATACTGTGATACTGACCTGCCGAGCGAGATGCGCCTGATGTGATAGTAGCATGACTATTCAGGAGTAATGGCTGCTACCTGGTCGGGTCTGAGGTCCACCTTGATGGAGGGAATACACGTGTGGTGCTTTAATTCTGGTCAAAAGCTGGTGGTGCCAGGCATGGTAGTCACAGCACTTGGGAGGCAGAGCCAGGCAGATCTCTGTGACTTCAACACCAGGCTGGTCTGCATAGCTATTTCCAAACCATAAATAAAGGTTTGCAGTGTTTGGGTGGAATGTTGTCTAGTCAAGCCTGTTAGATCTGTGCTTTCAATTAGTTTATTTCTGGATTTTGTTGGGAAGGCATATTAATTGGTGAGAGTATAGTATTGAAGTCACCCCCTGCTGTTGTACTGGGGTTATTGTGTGACTTTACATTAAAAACACTTGGCTGAACACCATGGCACATACCTTTCACGCAGCACTTGGTAGGCATGGAGACCTCTGAGTTCCAGGCCAGCCTTATTTACATAGTGAGTCCCAGGTCAGGGATACTTACTGAGGCTCTTTCTCAAAAAAACGGGTTGTGGTGGGGAGGAGATAAGGATGAGAAAAGTAGGAAGAAGTAAATGAGATCCAGGTTAGCAGTGTAATAAAGAATGATTTTAGACTAGATCAACAGACACATAACAGCGGTGATGAAAAGCAAACTCTCATGAGATAATGGGCACAGGGTGGAGATTAACTAGTGGAGAATAAGAGATGAACAGTGTTGTATGGAGTGGATTGCCAGCACAGCGGCTCAGAGTTAAAAGGTAAAGTTCTCAGATCCTACTGCTTTTAGCAGGCTCCACTTGGTGCTGTGTAGGGAAGAGGTGAGTGGGAGCGATGGTCTGTGTAGCTCCAGTGTCCGGTGGGGTTCTGGCTTGTGAGGACGGAAGTGTGGTGAGAATTCCCTCAGACTCTTGAACTCCACTGTGGCCTGTTCTGGTTCTGAAGGTTTGGGGAATGTGAGAAATATTTGCTTTTTCTACTTCTCTTCCAGGGCATCTTGATTAGGACATCTAGTGTGATTTTTGTATTTTAGTTTTTAAAGAAAATTCCACATTCATTCCCTTAGTGTCTGTACCAATTTCCATTCCCATCAGCGAGGAGTGAAAGTCTCCCTCCCCCATCCTCTCCTGTTGAAATAGGAGCAGCGGGCTGTGTCCCCAGCACCCGGCCGCCCGCACGGCTAGCTTTACCAGAAATAATTACACGGAAACTGTATTCTTTTAAATACTGCCTGACCCATTAGTTTCAGTTTCTTATTGGCTAGCTCTTACATATCGATCTAACCCATTTCTATTAATCTGTGTAGCCCACGAGCTGGCTTACCAGGAATGATCTTAACCTGCGTCTGTCTGGAGTGGGAGAATCATGGCAACTCACTGACTCAGCTTCTTTCTCCCAGCATTCTGTTCTGTTTACTCCTCCCACCTATGTTTTAACCTATGAGGGCCAAGCAGTTTCTTTATTGCTTAACCAATGAAATCAACAGATTGATATATGACACTCCCACACCACTCTCCTGCTTTTATCATCTGTTTCTTCTAATACTCATTCTCACGGGAATTACATGGGACGGCGAAGGAGTCTGAGTGACTAAGCATGCGGAAGGGTGTTTTCAGTATTTATTCTCATTTGTATGTCTTGTTTTGGTCACTGCTGAGTTCCTTAGCCCATTTTTGAACCAGATTCTATTATTTAGGGTTTTTTGTCTTTGTGTATTATTGGCACAGATGTAATCTGGCAAATATTTTGTCCCATCTTGTCAGCGGTCTCATCAGACACAGTACTGAAGCTCAGTCATTGCATTGGGTTCCATTTGTTGATTTGGGTTTTATTTTCTGCATGACTGGGGTCCTATCTGGAAAGTTCCCTTCTGTGCCTTTGTCTTGAAGCTCATTTCCTATTTTTTTCCTTTAATGGTTTCAAAGTTTCGGGTTTTATGTTCAGGTCCTGAATCCATTTGGAGTTGGTTTTTGTGCAGTGTGTGAGAGAAGAGTCTCACACGCTGAGGTGAAGAGGCTGTCTTTTTGGCCCTGGGCATTTTTGCCTCTTTCTGTTTCTCCCCAACTCCAGGAGGCCTTCTCACAAAATTTTTAATTGAGGTTGGAGAGATGGCTCAAAGGTTAAGAGCACTGACTACTCTTGAAGACCCAAATTAGATTCTCAGCACCCACGTGGCAGTTCACAACTACCAGTAACTACAATGCAGTGGGATACAGTGCCCTCTTCTGGTCTCCAGGGCCACCAGGAATGCATTGGTAGAGGTGTGCAAGGCAAAACATCCATACACGTAAAAATGAAATCTTTTTTTTTTGAATCACCTATTTTCTCAGTGAAATGAAGAGGAAATGGAATATACCCTCTTCTGCTTCTCTGCTGTTAACTGGTACAAGGCAGTTTGCTTCTGTCTAAGCCGAAGTCTTTTGGGAGATTAGAAGAGACATCTTATGATCATCTTTTGAGATGATGACATCTGTAGTTTTATAAAAGATTTATATGTCCGTGTAGGGTAAGAAGCCCTGTCTCTGCCCTTTGCTTGTTCCTTCTCCATTTGGCTTTTTTTTTCTTTTAGATATGGCAAGGTTAACACCCATTCCCAACTGTCTTGCTTCCCTGTTACTGTGATAAAACACTAACCAGAAGCAACTTGGGGAGAAAAGGGTTTATTTCAGCTTATAGGCTATAGTCAGTCATTGAGCAAAGTCAGGGCAGGAACCAGAAGGCAGTAACTGAAGCGGATCCACAAAGGAATGCCGCTTACCGGCTTGCTCAGCTCGCTACCCTTCTAGACAGTCTAGAAGCCCCCACCCAAGGATGGCACTGCCCACAGTGTACTGATCCCCCCGCATCAATCTGCAGTCCAGATCATGCCCCACAGACATGCCCACAGGCCAGTTCCTCAGTTGACCCTAGTTCGTGCACGGTAATAACTGGCCAGCTCCCCAATTCTTTCTCTTTGCCTATAAAGTTCACTGAATTTCCTGTCCTCCCCTCAGCCAGGGGTGACAGTCTTAACTGTGTAACTGATACTTGGCTCTTTCATCAAGTCCAGAGACCTGTTATCTTTTGATAAGTTCCTTATGAGAGTTGTTTTCAATTGCATTTCAGTAAGGAGCTTTGCCCTTAGGCCCCCCACTTAGAAACTCTCCCACATTGGAGATGATAAAGACCTGGACTGGTAAGGATGATGGAAAGAGAGTAGGGAGGTAGACAGACAAAATGAGACTGGGGCTAGAGATGGCTCAGCTGGTAAGCACACTGGCAGCTTTGCCAGAGGACCTGGGTTCAATTCCCAGCACTTACATGGCAGCTTAAGCCATCTGTAACTCCAGTTCCAGGGGACCCAGTGCCCTCTTTTAGCCTCCAGGCACACCAGTAGTGTACAGACATTTCACGCAAAAAAACTCCCATGCCTATAAAATATAAAATAAAATAGTTTTAAAAGGGAAAAGATGAGGCTGATTAGACAGTACAGTGAGTAAAACTACCAAGCTTTACAATATGAGTTAAATCCCTAGGCCCTACATGGTAAAAGGAAAGAACAGATTCCTACAGTTGTACACACGCACGCACATGCACGTGCACACGCGCACACACACATCTGTTAAAATAACCAAACAACAGAAATTTATAGAAGGCGGCATTTGATCTTTATCTTTTTTGAGACAGGGTTTTATGTAACCAAAGATGACTTTGAATGCTTTTTGCCCCCAACTCCCATGTGCTGTGATTCTAGCATCAGCTACCATACTCAGTTCTGTGCAGTGTGCTAGGCATTGAACCCAGGATCTTGTGCCTGTTAGGAAAGCAATCTATTAATTGAGATATGCCCCCAGTCTGGTATATATGGATCTAGAACACTTAATTTTTTAGAGGTGTCTAACACCTATAAACAGTGCTATAAAAGCAGGTTAGAGGCTGGAGAAATGGCTCAGTAGTTACGAGCACTGGCTGCTTTTGCAGAGTGCCCAGATTCGATTCTCAACACCCTCCTGGTAGTGAACAACTGCTTTTAACTCCAGTTTCAAGGGATCTGATGCCCTCTTCAGACTTCTGAAGGCAGCAGGTATACAGGTGGTGTGCAGACATACATGTAGGCAAAATATATCTAAGGAGCTACTGAGAGTCTAAGTCCCCAAAGAGAGTGGTGGTGGCAGTCATCAGCACAGGGGTCATTGTCTCTGGGAAGGGACAGCCCTGGCCCAAGTGATGAAGGTGAGCAAGAAGAATGAAGATGTGCCCATGAAAGCGGTGATGGACCAGATGTTCATAGAAACTGGAAAAAACACCAACAGTCTCTGAGAACTAAGCAAACTGAGTACAGTGGGATCAGTTGACGGCACAGTATAAAGGCAATGAAAGAAAAAGGACTAGAACACATTCCTCTTGACTTGGTGGCTGAAATCATCTCAAAAGGCAGAGTCCTGATACCTGACAGTGTAAGAAGGAACTCCTGCAAAGAATAAGAATGTTCCTGCTCTGCACACCAGTCATTAAGAGTGAAATAGAACGTATTGTTCTATGGATTTAGCCCTGAAAGTAAAGCTTGCCATATATTAGAAGTAGATTTTTCCAAAAGAAAGTCATTTCTGTATGATGGTAAAAAAATTAAAAACCTTTTGTGCCATGTATATATTACAGAGAGAGAGGGAGGGGGAACAGGGGGAGGAAGGGAGGGAGGGAGGGAGGGAGGGAGGGAGGGAGGGAGGGAGGGAGAGAGAATATTGCCTGTGGTAATTATCTCCATGGCAATAAGAGAGCCCAATGATTGAGAATTTAGGGTTGCAATGGAGGGCGAGCTCTTAACAGAAAACAAAAGGAAAAATATGTGAGCTTGTTGGGTTTTGGTCAACTTGACACAATCCAGGGTCATCTGGGAAGAGGGACCCTCAATTGAGAAAATGCTTCCATCAGACTAGCCTTCTGGCAAGTATGAGACATTTTCTTGATTCATGATTGATGTGGGAGGGAGCCCTGGGCAGGTATCCTGGAATGTAAAAGAAAGCAAGCTGCGCAAGCCACAAGGAGCCAGCAAGTAAGCAGCATTCTTCCCTGGTTTCCGCTTCAGTTCCTGCCTCCAGGATATGTTCCTTCCTGCCTTGGCTTCCCTGATGATGGACTGGAACCTGTAGGACAAACTCTTCCCTCTCCAAGTTGTTTTGAACATGGTATGGTATTTTTCATAGCAACAAAAAGGTGTACTGGTTGACTTTTGTCAAATTGGAGACATATGTGGGAAGAGAGAATCCCAACTGAGAACATGCTTCTATCAGATTGCTTGTAGGTAACTCTATAGGGCATTTTCTTGATTGGTTCGGATGGGCCTGTCCCATGAACATTGGTGTGACTCCTGGGCTGGTGGTCCTGGGTTGTATAGGAAAGCAGACCGTGCAAGTCATGGAGGAGGAAGCCAAGTAATCAGTTTTCCTCCATGACTTCTGCTTCCGTTCCTGCCTCCAGGTTCTTTTTCATCCCCAGTCTCACCCTAGTTTGTCACTGCCTTTAGATAGGTTTTATTTATGTATGTGTATATATATATACGAGCCTTTTGACCTGCAAGTATGTCTCTATGCCACATGTGTGCCTGGTGCTCATAGACACTAGGTGAGTATGTTGAATCCTCTGAAACTGGGATTGTGGATGGTTATGGGCAACTCTGTGGTGCTGTAAGTGAACTAAGATCCTCTGCAAGAGCAGCAAGTGCTCTTCACCCCTGAGCCAGCAATCTGGCATCTCTCAAGATGCTGTATGTGTCAGGGGTGCCTTTTCAAAATCAACAAATTCTCTCCTTTCACACACACACACACGCACACACACACACACATTTTCCTGCTTTACAAATACCCAGCCTGGATATGTAGAAGGTTTCTAAACCCTCCAGCTTTCTTTTCCTGCCAACAAGATCCTGACCCAGACAGGTTAGAGGTTCTGAGCATTCCACCCTGCTGTGTGCTTTTATCACCCTCATACAAACCTGCCCAGGCAAAGTGGAGAGAGGTCTCTGGACTCTCCACCTAGGGCAGAACTTCTGCCCCTGAGTTCACCTCACTGACGAAGCCAGAGGAGCTCAGCACCGCCGTTCTCTGTTGCCACCAGTACTCCTCACTCCTGCATCTGCAATGCTGCCTGACTAGGGAAGGGACAAGTTCTTGACCCATGTCTATTATCTGGAAATGTGCACCTGGCTCTGAACTCCTCTAGCTCCTTAAATGATAGCTCATGGGATTCCCCAGCATGCTCACACCTGAAATCAAAGGATACATGGAACTGTTGTTCCTAACACCACTCCTCCACTCCAAACCACCAGCACTCCTGACCACCCACACCTCCATACCCCTGTATTCCAGACCCCCAGCACTACTGAATACCTACACCTCCGTGACCCTAAACTCTCACACCTCCACAGACTCCACTACTCTGGTTATAAAGTAAGAGGACTGGGACACACACACACACACACACACACACACACACACAGTGGAGGAAAGACCACCACAGCAGAAACAAGATCCATGAAAAACAAGAAATACCAAAATTTGAAATAAATATTCAACTCAGGTGTTGTCTTAATCAGCAGACAGTTGGGCAAATTCCAATGTAAAAAAAAAATAGTAACACGAAAAGCTAAGACAGAATATCTCCTCCAAAATTACCTATCCCTTACTAATAGGCACCAGTGAGATTGAATTAGATGAAATTTCAGACAAAGAATTTTAAAAAAAAAAACAATTTTAAGTATGTTTAGAGATCTCAAAGGAATACTGGGCAAAATGAAGGCATCATCATAGCTGATTTAAAGTAATATGGTAGAGCTATAGTAATAAAAATAGTATGGTACTGGTATATAAATAGATACTTAGGTTAATGAAATAGACTAGAAGATCCATATAAATGGCTATGCAACTACAGCTACCTGGTTCTTTACCAAAAGGCAAAAGCACATACTGGAGAAGACACCATCTTAAATAAATGGTACTTAACTGGGTATCCACATGTACGAAATGAAACTAGATCTTGTTTTTCAGTCTGCAAAATAATCAACTCCAAATGGATTAAGGACCTCAACACATAACCTGCTTCTGCCTCCTGAGTGCTGAGATTAAAGTTGTGAGCCACCATTCATCAGCTGGGAGTGGAGGGGATTAAGTAGGGATTGGGGTGGAGGGACTGGGGAGCTGAGGGGGCAGACATAGGGGCTAACCAACATATATGAAGAGATTACTACTTTGTAAGTCAATTTAAAAAGAGAAGTGTGGATGTGCAAGCGTGCGTGTTTACAAAAGCAGCTAGAAGGGAGAAGTGGCTGGATGCTGCTGCTCCTAGAAGCAGCTGTACATTAAACAGAAATTCAAGAAATGAGATACCTCCCTATATGTTGTTAGGGACATACAGAAACACCCAAAATAATACAGTCTCTTGCATTCTTTTTGGTTTCCCACTATATAGAACCAGATGACCAGACACTATTGCTGAATACACTGTACACTTTGGATATTAGCGATAGAGAAATCAAGGTTTAACTGAGTTGAATGTTTCCTCCCAGCTGACAGGTTTTCATAGTGTACTCTTCTGCAAACCTTGAGAATCACAGTACAGACTGTGCCAGGAGAGATGTGCCTGCTGGTGCAATAGAACCACAACTGTTACGGAATGTGTGAGTCAGGGTTTGATAAAGGAACAGAGCTGAGGAGTGTGTGTGTGTGTGTGCGTGTGTGTGTGTGTGTCTGAAAGAGAAAGAGGGGGGGGAGAGAGAGAGAGAAGCAGAGACAGAGACAGAGAGGGAGATTCATTAGATCATTAGAATGGCTTTTAACCTGTGGTGTGGGTATCTCAACAATGGCTGTCTCCTGACAGAAAGGCCAAAAATCTGGTGGTTGTTCAGTCCAAAGAATGGATATTTTAGCAAACCCAATCTGGTGCTGGAGTTCCAAAGGATTCTTAAAGAGCTGAGGGTCCTCAGACTACACTAGAATCTCAAAGAAGTAGGTTCAAATACCAGTGAAGGAATGCCTCAGTAATAGGACATGTGAACTTGCCGGTGAGAGTGAAGGCAAGCAGCAAAAATACAAAAGCTTCTTTCTTCTGCGTCCTTTTATGTGGTTTGCCACCAGGTACAGCCCAGATTTAGGGTGGGTCTTCCCATCTCAAATAATGCAGTTTAAAAAAAAAATCCCTTATCTGGGTAGCCAGCTGTTTGGGTTTTAGTTGATTCCAGATGTGGTCAAGATGACAAGCAAGGTTTGCCATCACAGGGGTAGCCAACTCTTCTTGGATGGGCAGAGGAAACATGTGCCTGGTACGGTAAAGCCAGTCAAAAAGCCATGGCTGGTGAGGATATAAGCACTAAAGGGGAACTGACTGTTGTGTAGCTGAACTGACATGGCACCAAACTGCCTTCTAAGTATTTATGTTTATCCTCACAGACAGATGACACAGGCCTCATCGGAGAAACTTTTCTCGCAGTGAATGGTGGTGAATACAGAATCGTGGCTGTTCAAGGTGCTGAGAGTAACTGATGACACCGAGTCCAAAGCAGACATTTACAACACCTCCTCTACAGCTCAGGTAGCATCACCAAAGAATGAAGACCGGGAGAAGGGCTGTGCAATGATCTCTTCAGAAAAATATGGATGTCTATAGTTGTTTGAGTCCTAAAACCACCATGTATCTGGATTATCTTGAATCCTGATCCTACTGCCTCTGCCTTCCAAGTGCTGGGGTTATAGGGATGCACTACCATATTCTACCCAAAATCTGGGTTTCTGGAATGCCATCTGCAAGCAATCGAGAGCAGCAGCTCCATCACACACTACCTCCTTTTTTTCAATGCCACTGTTGTGACTTCTATACTAGGCAGTTTCCAACTAGACCAAGGGAAGTGGGCTTCCAAATTCCCGGGCACTTAGACATTTCTATGTGCTTGCCTTGGAGTTTGACCAAAGTGTGAACTGTGAATTACCTCCAAAATACTCATCCTGACGTCACCTTAACCTTTTCCCCATGCCTCGCTGCTCTGTTGCTGTGAAGAGACACATGACCAAGCAACTTATAAAAGAATGCATTTAATTATGAATTTCAGGGTTGGGGATTTAGCTCAGTGGTAGAGTGCTTGCTTAGCAAGTGCAAGGCTTTGGGTTCAGTCCTCGGCAAAAAAGAAAACTATGGACTTGCTAACAGTTTCAGAGGGTAAGTCCGTGACCATCATGGTGAGGAGCAAAGCAAACAGCAGGGCAGGCATGGTGCTGGAGCAGTAGCTGAGAGCTTACATCTTATTCAAAAGTTGAAAGCAGAGAGAAAGGGCCTGAGCCTGGCATGAACTTTTCAAATCTCAAAGCCCACACCCAGTGACACACCTCCTCCAAACAAGGCCACACCTCCTAATCCTTTCCAAAACAGTCCACCAACTAGTTAGCGACCAAACATTTCAATATGAACCACTGGGAGCCATTCTCCTTCAATTTCACGGAATTAATTGATGTCATAGGTGCTAGGGATGGAACCCAGGGTCTTACACATGTGCTGAGCTACATACACCTATCCGCATGAGCTCACTTTTTACCTTCCAAACTCCCATTCTCTGAATTTTCATTTCCTTCTCAATGAAGCATTTATTGACCTAAATTTAGATTAGATCCAGATTCCCTGTCAAGTGATAGTTCTGCTGAGGCTGCTGCATGTGCCAATAACCCTAGCATTTAGGGGGCTAGAAAGCATGAGTGTGCGCTCAAGGCCAACGTGGCTGCAAAGCAAGATTCTCTCTCAAAGGATAAAATAATAATGATTAGGGTGTAAATTTCTCAGGCCTGATTCTGCTTTATGTGCTTCTATATCCTCAGTTCATAACTAATGGAACAGAGTTTCAGAAAAATAGAAAAGCAATAAATGTCTTGAGAAAATAAACGAATTTTACTTCTGATAAACCTAAAAGTCAGAAGGCAAGAGGCAAGATAAAATGTCTCTAGTCTTTTGTCATTGTTCACACAGTTTTTTGGTTTTTTGTTTTGTTTTGTTGGTTTGTTTTTTGAGACAAGGTTTCTCTCTGTAACAGTCCTTGCTGTCCTGGAACTCACTTTGTAGACCAGGCTAGCTTTGAACTCACAGAGATCTACCTGCCTCTGAGTGCTGGGATTAAAAGCGTGTGCCACCACTGTCTGATGTTCAGAGTTTTTGAATCAATACTATAGGTCATGAGTGAACTTTTTTTCTTTTAAGGCAGGTCTCATTATTCAGCTTTGTCTGTCCTGGACTTACTATATGTTGGGTAAAAGGGCCAGCCAAAGAAACCCACCCTGGCTCCGAAAACAAAGCCCGTGAGAGAAACACACTCAGGTTCAAAGACCTGAGCCATTGAAAGAAATGCTTTAGTCCTGAACCCAGAAGCAAAGAAATACACCCTGACTCTGAAACCAGTGCCAAAGAAACACACTTTGGCTCTATAACCAGAGTCAGTGAAAGAAATATGCCCTTGCCTCAGAACTAGAGCCAAAAGCTAAAAAAGGCCAGTGAAAGAAACACACTTTGGTCCTGAAATCAGAGCCATCTCTGCCCCTGACCAACTAAACTAACCAATCCCTGAGCAGAGAAAACTAACCAACCCTTTTTTTCCCCGGGGAAACCCACCCCCTAAGAAACCCTATATAAGCCATGCATCTGTTCAGTTTGCTGCCGCTCTTCTTCCACCCTGGTAGAGGCCGCCACTCTCCTGGATTCTTCCCTCCTGAGACCTTCTCCCAGAGCAGAGACAGTGGGGGTTGGGCCAGTAATACTTTCCCTGGGAAAACTTTACCCTAGCAGAGAGGAGTTGTTAAACTCTGGGGTACTGCAGCCGAACTGTAACAACTTTGCTGCAGAAGCCCTCTCCTGCTAGAACACAGCTGTTATATTGGTGAAGCCTTTCCCAAGAGCAGGGCTGTAAGCTGCTATGCTTATGTGAAGTGTGGTATTCCCTGGTTCACAACTGCCAGAACACTCCTCCACCTGAGCTGTAACACTCAGTATTCCCTTGTCCCCCGACCGCCAGAATACTTTTTCACCCAAGCTGTAATACTCAGTATTCCTTGGCTCTCGAGTGCCAGGATCCCTTTCCAACAGAGTCACGGGCTTACACTAAGTAGAGCAGGCTGGCCTTGAACTCAAGAGATCCGCCTGCCTCTGTCTCCAAGTGGTGACCACTCCCACAGGCTATTTAGGCTGCCGCCCAGAAAGGGACCGTGCAGTCTCTGGATTTCATGTGGTCTCCCCTCTCTCTTTTCCTCGCCATGCTCACGGCCACCGGGTAGCGCTGCATTTATTAAACATGGGCATTTTTAATTCGGTCTAATTTGGTATGATTGGAATTATTTGTGTCGACAGGAGAGGCTTGTCATAAGAAATATACCTAACACTGGGACAGCTTGGAGGCTACAGTCAAAGACTTGGGTGGGTGGTATCGAAGATGGCTGGTCTCAAGTGATTTTAAAAGGAAAGCCCAGGCTTGATGGATTGTCACTGTTTTTAACATTTCCAAACTTCCTTCCTCATTGGTTTTCTTTCCTTGTAGATCTCAGCCTACCCAACATCTGGGGCCAGGGGAAGGGAAATCACTGCATCCCAGTCAGTTTTTGCATCTAGTAAAAAGGATTTGTGATGATTAATTCCTTCTTCCTGTCTTTCCTTCCTTCCCTTTTGATTTTGTTTTGTTTTTAAATGTTTTATGGTGCTGGAGGTTAGACCCGCGGCATTGCTCTAAGCAATTTTTACTTTGAATTAACGATGTTGCTAGGCAGGCTTTGTACTTGTGATGCTCCTGCCTCAGCCCCCAGACTCCCAGTATTACTGCACCATGCAGGTTACTGCTGCTTTGTACACCCCTATCACTTAGCAGAGTTGACGCAAGATGGCACGCTCAGCAGTACAGTCACCATAGTTACTATTGCCATGACTACGAGTGAACCAGTATTCTCTCAAACGTTCCGTGTAAAGACAGCGGACGACGGACGACGAGCTCACGAGAGGTCGAACCCCCTCACGGTGCGAAGCCCGGGGTCAGAGTTCAGGGGCTGCTCCCGCTACCCGGGCCGCGCCGGCCCCGCCTCCGCCGCGCGCGCCCGCGCCGCACCGCCCCCGAGCTGACGTGCGGGGCGGAGCCGCACGGCGGGCGGGCGGGCTTGTGTGTCGTGAGCTTCCGCGCGGGCGGGTCCCGGGCCTCGCGCGGCGGTTCCACGAGCACGGCCGCCTCGCTCCTTCCCTCCGCGTGTAGGTTCCGGGTCCCGGCGGGGTCGCGCTGCAGCCGGACGCACAGGAAGGGTGAGTGTCCGCGCGGGCGCGCGTCGCGTGCGGGGCATTGTCTGGCGCGGGCACGTGCACCCCTCCCCCACCGCGGTCGCGCGGACAACTCAGCGGCGCGGACGGGTGGGCGCCCTGGTCCGCGGGGTGCGAGGTCCGGCGTGGGGAGGGTCCTTCCCGCCGCGCAGCCTCAGACGGGGCTCCTTGCAGGCGCGGCAGCTGAGCCTGCGCGGTGACCTGCGGGTGGTCCTGAGACGAGGTGGCCTCGGCAAGTTTGGATTTGCCCAAAGAAATCTGCCCGGGCTGGGGAAGGTTGAGAGGAGTCTGCCCGAGGGCGTGCGACGGTGCTGGGTCCCGGAGGAAGCTTCGGAAAGTGAGGACTTGACCAGAAAGACGGCTCGGTGGGCTGTAGCCAGATTGCAGAGGACAATAAGGTTTAGAGCTCATCTCCATTATGCATGTGTTTATGTTAAACAGAAAATACTATGTCCTGCCTGCAGCTCACTCACATCTTACTAGTTTTGATATTGCTAGTGTTTTCATTTAGGCGCACTTGTTAATTACTGAAACAACCCACTTTTAAAATGCCATTTTCTCATTAATGTAAACTATAACATAAAATTACATATATTCAGCAGTATCGTTGCTCTTAAAAAGTAACAAGTATTCATCTTAAATTAAATATGAAGACAGGGGAAAAGTTTTAATTTTCACAAATAATTACTGTGGATGTATATATTTGTTTGTGTAGACTTTTGCAAAGGTAAGACCGAAACAGAACGCGTGAGAGGGTGCATGTCTTAAATGTTATACTTTTTCTTTGAGACAAGGTTTCACTGTGTAGCTCTGATTTTCTTGGGAACTCGCTCTGTAAACCAGGCTGGCCTTGAGCTCAGAGATTCACTTGCCTCTGCCTCCCAAGTGCTGGGATTAAAGGCACGTACCACCACACCTGACTGACCTTTACTTGTTTTTTTTTTTTTTTTTTTGGTTTTTCCAGACAGGGTTTCTCTGTGGCTTTGGAGCCTGTCCTGGAACTAGCTCTGTAGACCAGGCTGGTCTCGAACTCACAGAGATCCGCCTGCCTCTGCCTCCCGAGTGCTGGGATTAAAGGCGTGCGCCACCATCGCCTGGCTCTGACTTTTCTTTTTGTGCGACGCTTGTGTAAAGGTTTTGGAAGGTTGTAGCATAATCCAACCACTACATTGAAGAAGTCAACAGTGCTAACTGGAGAGTCAAGGATGCAGCCTCTCATGGGAGCCTGGACTAAGTCCACAGAAATGCACAGAGTGAAAACACAGTAAGATATTTTGGAGATAGAATTAGCAAGGTGTTCGTGTAGCCCATGTTGGCCTTGAACTTTGTCTTTTCAGCTGCTGAGAGCCTGGACTTGGAGGCACCACATGTTGAGGGATGCTTTTTGATTTGTTTCTTTTTAGAGTGGGTGTGTTTGTTTTGGGTATTTTGGTTTTGTTTTGAAATAGGGTCTCATTTAGCTTAGGTAGGCTTCAAACTCAATATGTAGCCAAGGTTGGCTTTGAACTCTGGACCCTTCTGTCCCCACCTCCTGAGAGTTGAGATTATAGGCTTTTCCCAACATACCTTGCATTGCTTCTTTAATTCCTGTTTTGAGCAACTTAATAGGTAGATAACTGTGTTGTATATTGAGATGGGGAATCTTGGGCTCTATTTTGAATGAAATAAATGCTAAGTACTTATTTGTTACAAGGTCAATATGTTGAGAAAACAGTTACATGTGACAGCATAAAACTCAGAATTAAAAGTTTAATCAAAGGACAGAAAAGAAACAAAATTGAATTTCCTCTCTGGAAACCAAGAGGGCTTTTTAAGTACCAAGAGTAGGAATTGATTCTTTTGGACTGGCAAGGTGGTCTTAGTTCCATCCGCATGACCCACATGCTAGAAAGAAATAAATAGCCCACTCGCTTAAGTTGTTCTCTGACCTCCCTGTGTGTGCCACTTACCCACACGTGTCTGCACACACACTTCCCCTGAGGCTTATCCCTAGCCCTTTTTGGCTACAGGCATATTTTAACCTTTTTTCAAGAGTTTAAGAATTTTAATTTTAAGTGTATGAGTGTTTTGCCTGCATGTATCGTACACCACAATCACGAGGCATCTACAAGGCCAAAAGAGGGTGTCAGAGCCTCTGGAACTGGAGTTACAGACTATTGTGAGCCATCGTGGGTCCTGGGATTCGGACCTGGATGAGTTCTGTGAAAGAGCAATCAATAATGCCCTTAACTACTGAGCCATCTCTCCAACATTCCTGTTCTGTCGTGAAGACCTTGTTTTGAGTGCTTGGAAATGAAACCCAGGGCCTTTTGTTTGCTGAAGTATGACTTTTTATTTTTTACTTTTTTTATTTTTATTTTATTTTTTATTTTCTACTTTTTTGTTTTCTGATTCATTGGTAAATATTCTTTAGCTATTAAACATGACTGACTTGAGAATAGCATGTCAAAGCTTCTCTGTAAAATCTACAGTTTTAAGTGCTGCCTGCTGTGTATTGTTTGGCGTGCTGTAGTTTGCTGGGTTGGTAACTTAATTTAGTTACTTCGAACAGGAGCCTTGAATTCACACAGCCAAGGGTAGCCGCAAACACTTGGTGCTTCTGCATATGTGATGGGATTAAGTGACATCACCATGCCCAGCTAGAATACCTTTTTATTATAGACTGTAAGAAGAGCGAGGCTTGTGGTGCAGGCCTGTAACCCCAGGTACTTGCATGATGAAAGCAGAAGGGTCACGGAGCTGGAGAGTTGGCACAGCAATTCAGCAATTTAAGAGCACTTGCTGCTCTTGGAGGTCCCAAGATTAGTTCCCAGCAGCCTTGTCAGGCTGCTCACAACTGTATGTAATTCCAGCTCCAAGGGATCCTATTCCCTTTCTGATCTCCAAGGGCTCCTGAATGCATATGCATACACACAGCTTATATGTGTACACTTAAATAAAAATAAGTCTTTTTAATCTAGAGACATGCCTCAGTGGTTAAGAACAGTTGCTGTTCTTGCAGGGGATCCGGGTTCGCTTCCCAGCACCCACATGGTTGCTTACAACCAACCCTTACCTCTAGGTTGAAGGGACCCAGTGGCCTCTTGTCTTCTGTGGGAATGAGGCACATATGCATTACACTTACGTACAGGTAGGCAAAACATGAATACACATTAAAAAACAAACAAGCAAAAAAGCTTAAAAGAGTCCAGGTGTAGATAAACTTTTTTTTTTTAAGCAGAAAATCACTAGCTCAAAGCTACAGAGTAAGTTCAAGGTCAGCCTGAGCAACTTAGCAAAGCCACGACTCCGAATAAAGTACGAAGTCCCAGGTGGAGGGAGGGATGGGGGATATATAGCTCTGTGGTACAGCAGTTACATAGCATGTGAGAAGCTCTAGGTCATGCACATGCCTGCTGTGTGTGCATGTGTGGAGAACTAAGATTTACATCATAGCTCTGTGCATACAGCCCGCCTAGGCTGTCCCTTACCCTCATTTGGGAATATTTCATTTCCTCTGCTTGCTATAGTCTCAGAAACAATGGGAATGACTAGTCCCATGCAATCATGCATTTAAAGAACTATTTATTTTCTATATTATCTGTAAATGTATATGCATGGGAGTGCCGCCTGTGCATCAGATCCCTCAGAGCTAGAATTAGAGGCATTTGTGGTACACCTAGGTTCTATGATTGCTTGGGTCCAAATCTGACTTCTGATCCTAATGGCTATGCAGGAAATGATCCACGGATCCTGGATCCATCTCTCTACCCTGCCATCATGGATTTTTCTTTTCTTGATTCTTTTTTTTTTTATGTGTATGAGCATTTTGTTTGTAGGTATGTATGTGTACCACATGAGTTCCTGGTGTCTATGGAGGTCAGAAGAGGACCCCTTGCAATTGTACTTAGACGTGGTGTGAGTCACCATGTGGGTTTTGGGACTCCTCGATCCTGGGACTTATGCAGGAGCAAGCGCTCTTAACCCCTAAAACAGCTCTCCAGCCCTCAACTGTGGATTTTAGATTTTATCTTTACTCTTGGTTGCCTCTTCTTTAAATCGGCCACTGTGACTTTAATCCACTCCTCTTGTCAGTCTGTATGCTACTGCCTGTTGGAGGATCAGGCCAGTGAACTTTTCCCTCGCAGAAAAACAAGAATGTGTTTTCATATCCTTTGGTCTGTGTGGCGAGGGAAAAACTGGAGGTGGAGCTCAGTGAAGCGCTGTCAAGGGCCTGGGTTCCCTTTGCAGCAGTACAAGAGACAAAAGTTGCTATTTGTTGTTGGTGGTGAGTTTGTGTAGGCTTATAAATTCGTATTTATGAATTTTAAGGGAGGGGTTGGAGGTGGGGCAGGCCTATACTCTGTAGCCCTGGCTGGCCTAGAGTTCCCTGAGTATGACAAACAGGCCACAAACTCTTGGCAATTCTCCTTTTTCTCTCCGCCTCCCCGGTGCCGAGGTTACCGTTGTGAGTCACCATGCCTGGCTATAGGGAAGAGAGAGAGGTCTGGATATGCAGCTCAGCCTGGCTTTGAACTCAGGATCCTCACAATCAGCCTGCCCTATTCCTCCCAGTGCTAGGCTTAGAGTCGTATGCCACTAGTCAACATATAACCTTAAACACTTGATTGGCGTGTCTTGGGATTGCGGAAGCATTCACCCAGGTTCTGGCTGGGCATTACAGACTTGTAACTTAAGCTGTTTAAGTTAAAACAAGAGGATTGTGTAAGTTCAAGGTCTGCCTGAGCTACAGAGGAGTTTCTAAGGTTGGGGTTTACAACATGGGTGAGTTGGATTTTCCTTTGATTCTTGAAGGATGAAGAGTGTTGTAATATGGAAAGGTCAAAGTAAAATCTGAGTCCATTGGAAGGTGGATTGTGTGTTTAGGCATGGGAACTTTAATTCTGCAGAGGTAGAATTCGCTTTCAGTAGGCAAGGGCTGTGCAATTCTTCTGGTCAGAGGAGTGAAGAGAGGCAACTATTAGTTACATGGTGGTAAAAAAATGCCAACACCAAGGGTAGTTGGTGTGGTCAGTCATGCCTGTACTCTCAGCACTTAGAAAGGCTAGGACGGGGACTTCTCATGGGGGCGGGAGCATACCTCTCAATTTTGATGGTTTTTTTTTCTTTTAAAGACGCGGCCACACTGTGTATTCCTTGCTATCCTGACTTATTGCTTAGACCAGGTTAACCTTGAACTCATAGAGCTCTGGTCTGTCTCTTCCTTTGAAGTACTAGGATTAAAGACTTGTGCCTCCAGGCTCTCCTGTAGTAGTCGTGTGTTTAAGGTGGAACATAATATAGATTTGCAAATGTGACAAAGGGAGCTGTGAATGCTAGTAGTTATGTTTGCTGTGGGAATTTCTACCGTGGCTGGTCTTTTAGCTACTTTGGAACAGTTTAGTGAATATTTTCAGACACTTTGGAGGAAGGGTGTGGAGAAGAAATGTTGGGTGAGGTGCTCAAGGAAGACCTTTTCAGATGAAGTGGGTGTTTGAGCTTGGATCTGATGAACGCTAACCCAGAGGATGAACTTCTAAGGCAGAAGGAACCAGAAACACAGAAGTGCAGAACATTCGAGAATATTTGAGGGACAGAGAAGGGCAATGTACCTTGTACCTGGATCTGAGATCAAGACTAGAAAGGGGCCAGGGCATGGAAGTTAGCAGGTCATGTCACAGCAAACAGGTAGTGACATGATAAGAAAAATCTTTTATAATGCTTATCAGGTATAGTTTGCATACAGTGAAACAGATTCTTAAATGTACAATTGGCTGACTTTCCTTTTAATTTACACTCTAACTAATATATAAGACATGGTCACCTGAAAGAGCCTTTATTCTCTCCCAAGTTAGTCATCACCAGCTACTTTCAAGTTTCTCTGATCAATCTAGTCACAGAGTGAGTTTCAGGACAGCCAGGGCTACACAGAGAAACTCTATTTTGAAAAACAAAACAAAAAAGAAGTTGTTCCTCTGACCATGCGTTTATTTGTCTGTTGAGGGATTTAAGAAATAGAATCCTAGCCGGGTGGTGGCACATGCCTTTAATCCCAGCACTCGGGAGGCAGAGGCAGGCGGATCTCTGTGAGTTCGAGACCAGCCTGGTCTACAGAGCTAGTTCCAGGACAGGCTCCAAAGCCACAGAGAAACCCTGTCTCGAAAAACCAAAAAAAAAAAAAAAAAAAAAAAAGGAAATGGAATCCTTCAGGATATACCCTTGTTTGGTTCCTTTCTCTGGCTTCAAAGACCGAGATTCATCTTCGTTGCTTGAGTCACTATTGAGTAAGTGTACCAGTTTTGCATTCTGTGCGGAGTTCTGGAGTGGGTTATAGATTTCTTGTTCTGATAGTTACTATGGGAATGCTGGTTGTCTTGTTCACACTGCAGAAAGTTTTGTCTGACCTGAAGAATTTGGAAAGGAGGACGAAGGAGCATTGAATCACTGCCTGGATCTTTAGGAACGTCCTGCCTGCAAGGGGTGCGGTTTGTGCTGTGTCCTACCACATCCCCACTGCCAAACAGAGAGTGTGCAGATCTCATTAGTTCCAAAAGTCTCATGCCCTAACGAATATAAAATTATTGACAAGATACTTGGTGTAGTCTATGGCGAGTCTCCCCAAGAGCCTTAATGTGTCAGATTTTACTTCTTGCCTTGAAAATTGGCTGCATCTCATGTGAGATGGCCAAATTCCGTATGGGTTCTAGGGTTCTAGGTCTTCCCTGAAATGAGAACTGAGACTTTTTTTTAATGCAGTGGTCTGTTTATTTAGATTATATTGCACAAAATGAGAAAATTTAAAACTGTGCCTTTCCGTTTTCTTTTTTGCTAAAATTCAAGAATCCGGGAACTGAGACCTTTTAGTCAGCGTTTCCAAGTCTAGCAGTGGTGATGCACATCTTTAATTCCAGTGCTCTGAAGACAGAGGCAGGCAGATCTCTGTGAGTCTGAGGCCAGCCTCGTCTACAAAGTGGGTTCCAGGACAGGCAGGGATGTTACACAGAGAGAGCCTGTCTCAAAAGACAAAAACAAAACAAGACAAACAAAGTTTCCAGTGTTGTGGGATATTTTACTCTTTTGACTTTTAGGGGTGCATACCACCCAGCTTCCAAAAAACAAAATCACACAAAGGCTTATTCTTAGCTTTTTCTTTTTTTTGCCAGCTTTTCTTAAATTACCTTGACTATCTTTTGCTTCTAGACTTTTACTTTCTTTACTTTCTTTCTCTGTAACTCGCTGTGTAGCTGGGTGGCTGGCCCCTGATGTCCTGTTTCTTCTGTTACTCCTTTTCCTTGGTTCTCCTTCTGTTTATACTCTGCCTGCTAGCCCCGCCTATCCTTGCTCTGCCTTGCTGTTGGCCATTCATCTCTTTATTAGGACCATCAAGTGTTTTAGACAGGCACAGTAACACAGCTTCACAGAGTTTAAAATGCAGCTTAAACAAACACATCTTAAAATAATATTCCCCAACATTCCAGTAATGGGCTTGGTGTGGTGGCACATGCTTTAATCCTAGCACTTGGGAGGCAGGCAGCTCTCTAAGAATTCAAGACCAGCCTGGTCTACATAGAGAGTTCCTATCTCGACAAATAAATAAGCAAACCTCTGTGGCAGTATTATGTAGTTAATACATTTTTATTTTAGTTTGTTTATCTTTGGGTTTTGACACAGGTTTTGCTGTGTGTCTCTTCATGGCCTAGAGCTCACACTACAGATGAAACTGTCCATGAACTTGCGGCAGTCGTCCTGCCTTCTAGTGTAGGACTGCAGGCATGCTCAGATACCTGGCACTTTTTATGTTTCCAAAGTATAGACCCCTAAATAAATGTTACCATTGTCAAAACTCACTTGTTTTTCTGCTATTTGAATGAACAGGATAGGTTTAAGTAGTAACATTTGTTTCATTATATTGTTTATGAAAAGAGTTATTTTTATATTTATTTTTAAAGTTTAAATTGGCAACATTTGTTTTCTATGATGAAGTTGTTTTAGTGAGATAAAAACTAAGTTGGAGGCCAGAGATGTGTGGTAACAGGCTTAGCCTGCCAAGTGAGGCATTGGGATTGACTCTCCAGAGGTATTGTGGGAGAAATTAAGTTGGAGGTATAGATGAGAGAAATGGTTTTATTTTAGTCTCAGCATTTCATTTCTCTGTATTTGATTTGGGTTTAGTAAATTCACTCCCACAGACAAACTGAGGATAAAAGATTCACATCTCCATCTCAGTGCTTGTTCCAGTTTCCCCTGATTGAAAGTTTGGGATTAGCAAACACTTTGTTTCCAAGTTGAATTGGCTCATCTAAGAACTCTGGGTTCTGTGCCTTTAATCCCAGTACTCAGGTGGCTAAGGCAGGCAAATTTCAGAGTCCCAGGCCAGCTAGGGCTACATACTGAAACCTTGTTCCCAAACAAAGCAAAGAAAAACCTACTTGAATATCCTTTCCATAAATTCAAAATGTAATATAGTAACTATGCTTAATTACACAGTTATACTCCCATGTAAGGGAATATGCCTCTGCAGATGTGCCTAGCCTTAGCTGTAATTTACTATACAGTATCTATTGTTTTTGAACCTGAATTATTCCAAAAATTGCAGGATAATTGCTAACTCCTTAATATGTTTTTTTAAAAAACTTATTTATTTATTTATTATGAATACAATACTCTGCCTGCACGTGTACCTGCACCCCTGAAAAGGGCACCAGATCTCATTATAGATGGTTGTGAGCCACCATGTGGTTGCTGGGAATTGAACTTAGAACCTCAAAGAAGAGTTAGTGCTCTTAACCGCTGAGCCATCTCTCCAGCCCCACTCCTTAATATGTTTAGCTGAAACTTAAATATACTTTAAGATGACAGTGGGAAGCTTCATTCCAAGGTTTTGGGGATTTTGTTGTTGTTTTCTGAGACAGGGTTTCTCTGTGTAGCCCTGACTGTCCTAGAACTTGCTCTGTAGACCAGGCTGGCCTCAAAACGCGGAGCGATCTGCCTGCATCTATCTCCTGAGTACTGGAATTAAAGGTGTGCGCTACCATCATCCAGCTTTTTCCAGGGTCTTAATGTAACAAATTACCTCCGTTTAAATTAACCCAGCGGAGGGTTTCTTCCTTACCACTCCCCTCTTTGATGGTTCACTTCTCCCTTCTCACCCTCAGTTTTGTACAGCAAGGGCATAGTTTGTTTTATCCTTGGAGTGAGAATACAACAGCCGGACTTTGTTTTCAGTGAACTTGCCTGTCCTCCTCATCCATCTTTCTTATTTTGTGATTGTTTGGGAAGTGGGAGGAGGACACTACCCATTATGAATCCCATAGATAGGTGAAAGTGATCTTCCGTCTGGACTTGTCTTTACAAGAATGCCGTATGCTTTATGGCACACTTTCCAAAAATTAGGTGACCATTGAGGAAATGATGGTTCAGGAATGGGTTTAAAGAGCTGCTGGGATTTGATTCCTGCGAGTAGATTTTTGTGTCTTGTTGTTTGGTGTTATTTGTAAAAAATTAGGGACTGGAGAGATTGTTCAACAGTTAAAGAGTACTGGCTGATTGTCTAGGGGCCCTGGGTTCAGTTTCCAGCATCCACATAGTAGCCTGTTAACTCCAACTCCAGAGGATCCAAAGCCTCTGTAGGCACCTGCACTCATGTGGATATACACCCCCTCCCAAACACACATTTATATGTAATAAAAATAAATTAGGCATCTTGTTTTTTAAAAAATCTGTGTTATTTCTTTTTCTTTTAATTTTTTTTAGGTTTGTTGATTTTTTTTCTGTATATCACCAAGATACTCCCAGATTGACAAAACTTAATTACAAAACCAAAGACAAAACAGTCTTTCTGACTGTATATCTGTCTTTTGAAGCAGGTTCTCTGAGGGTCCAGGCTGGCTTTGAACTCACTGTGTAACTCAGGATGGCCCCTCCTTCACCTGAGTGTTGTGATTGCAAGTATCTGCCGTCAGCTGGTTTGTTTGAATGTAATGCTAGGGATTGAACCCAGAACTTCATGCCCGCTTAGCCAGCATCCTACCAGCTGAGCTACATCCCTACTTAGCCCCTCTTTTTACTAACTTTAAAAAAAAAAATAGATCCCAGACTTCCAAAAGTACTTATGTTCTAAATTACAGCAGATAATTCATAGTTATGAACAAACTTTGCATGATAGGACACTCAAATGTTGCTTGCTTTTTGGAATATTTCAAAATTTAGTGTTATTACCCAAAACAGCAACTTTATAAACAAACAAATTGTTATCCAGGATTTCTGTATCTATCATATAATGATTCACTCTTGCCTGAATCAGGTGACTGTCTCTGGCATAAGCTAATTCAGTGCTCTTGAGTGCCCCCTTTGTTTTCTGTTTTATTTTTATTTTTACTGTTATTTTGTGTGTGTGTGTGTGTGTGTGTGTGTGGGTGTGTGGGTGTGGGTGTGTGTGTGTTGTCTGCATGTCTCTGTACTATTTGGGTGCCTGGTGACAGCAGGGGTCAGAAGAGGCCCTCAGATCCTCTGGAGCTGGAGCTGCAGTCAGCTGCAGGCCACTATGTGGGCGCTGGGAATCAGACTGAAGTCCTCGGGAAGAGCAAGCCGTGCTCTTGTGTGCGGAGCCAGCTGTCTGGCCCTGCATAGTGTTTGAGACAAGATCTGCTACACCTTAGTTGGCCTCCATTCTGATCTGTAGCGGAGGCCGGCTGCATTCCTGGATCCCCAAGTGCTGTGATTAGCGGCCCCACAGCAGGCTTTCTGTGTTTGTTTTCTTTTTCTTAGTGGAAGGACTAAATGAAGAGCTGAGGTGCTTTTAAATTGATGTTTTTGTCTTACGTTTCAATGAACACAACATTTAAAAAATATTTTTCGAGTGAAAAAATGAATTTTACTATCTTGTGTTTTAAGGCATTTCCATATAAAATAAGTAGCTAGGTCTTAGATCGGGGTGGACAGTTTAAGAGGACACTGAGAGGGATTTTTGGGGAATGATGAGTTTATTTGAAAGATTTTTAGCATCATGGACAGACAGACGGGGTGGGGGGCTTCCAAGAGAGGAGTTCAGGCCCAGCACCCGAGAGTCTCCCACATGGTAAAGGAAGGAGACACTAGGACCATTTTTTTTTTTTTTAGATTTCTTTTTGTTTTGTGTGTGTGTGTGTTTTTTTTCCCTGCATGTATGAATGTTTGTGCGGTGTCTGTGGAGGCCAGAAGAGGACATTGACTCCTCTGGAACAGGAGTTATGGACTGGCTGGCCACCATGTGGGTGCAAGTGCTGGGAATTAAACCCTGGTCTTTTGGAAGAAGAGCTAACACTTTTGGTCACTGGGCTTGTCCCCTGCTCCATCTTACACTTGTGAGCATACATAGCAGTTCATGACAGGCTCTCTGATTCTCAGGCAGGAAGCAAAGGACAGGGTGGAGAATAGAGGCGGAGTTTGCCAGCTGGGATGCAACAGTGTCTCCAGTTGGGTACCAGTCAGTATCTGTGAGACCTGAGCAAGGCTGGATTCTGATGTTACATTCTTAAGATCATTGATGTTTTTACAGGACCGCACCCTTTTTTTCATTTTCAATTCAGGTTCTTACTATGTTGGTTGGGCTGTCCTTACTCTGATGATCCACTTCCTTAGTGTTAGGTATATGGATATGTCCCACCGCACCTACCTTCCTTTAAAATAAGCACCCCAAGAAATAGGTAATGTGTATTTGGGTTAGTTTGTCTTAGCGGTGGAGCACAGGTTTGGGACTCATGCAGCAGTCTTTGGTGTTAAGTCATCAGGGTAGGGACCTGCTTGTTCTGCACCCCTTGTCTCCCTTTGCCTTGCTGTGCCACTGAGCTCCTTCTCCACCCCCCCCCACCTGTTTTCTTTATCTGCTCATTAGTGGTTCAGACTGCCCACTAAGGGAGCCCACTAGCCTCAGGCCATTAGTCGAGTCTTTGAAACATCTAGTGCAAATTAAGATGTGCTGTGCATGTACAAAACCTAAAGACCTGGTAAAAGTGCAGTAATGTAAAATCTCAATACTGACCTGTTCATATTGGTTAGATTAGTGAGATGGCAGTATTTTGGATATGCTAGGTAAATAAGATCAACTACTTTTACCCTTTTACCTATTTCTCTTCATATGTTGCTGCTAAAAATCTTTATGTGGCTACTGTTACATTTCTATTGCTGTTATTGTTTTTATTCTTAAGCTGGCTCATGTTAGGAAACAGTTTAGAAGAGGAACAGTGTCCAGCAGGTGTTATACGGTGATAGAAACATCCCTGTCTGTGCTGCCCGGTGCAGCAGTGTCTAACTTCTAATGGCTGTTGAGCACAGGCAATGTCAAAACTGCACTGTGGCCCAAAGAAAAGGAATTACATTTTTTAATTTTATTTATTCATGATTGTATTTAATTTTGTTGTGTATGGGTGGGTGTTTTGCCTGCATGTATGTCTGTGAACCACATGCACGCCTGGTTCTGTGAAAATTAGAAGGGGGAGTCAGATCCTTTGAAACTGTAGTTACTGGTTGTTAGCTGCCCTGTGAGTGCTGGGAATCCAACCTAGGTCCCCCAGAAGAGCAGCCAGTTCTCTTAACTGCTGAGCCATCTCCAGCCCCACTTTATTTAATTTTAATCAATTTAGTTTTAAGTAGCCACGTGTAGTTAATGGCTAATATATGAAACATTGTGAAATTAGAGGATTTGTGGGATTGTTTTATTCAAGCATTTATATGTAAGGCTGGCTTATTTACCATACTGCAAAGTTATCCAGTAATTTAATATAAGTACACGGTTGTGTTTATTATAGATAATACTAAAAGATCAGGGGGTATTTCATTGAGTAACTGATGTAGCAAGCACTGTAGAAGTACCAGAGGTCGGGTATGCATATTGGAATGAGCCCTGAACTATACTGTTCATGCTTTGAAATATGCTTATGTCAAAGTCTGATTTATTTTCTCTTTCTCATACACACACATAAACACAAGCTAGACTTTTTCTGAAAAGTGTCAACAGGGCCAGTCATGGTGGCATATGCTTTTAATCCCAGTACTTGGGAGACAGTGGCAGAGGATAGAGGATCCCTGGAGTTCAAGGTCAGCCTGGTCTACAATGGGCTTCAGGACAACTAGGGATACAAGGAGAGACCCTGTTTCAAAACAAAATAAAACAAACAAACAAGCAAGAAAAAAAATCAAAAACAAAAAAGGAAGAAAGAAAATGTGAGCAATGGAGCAATATGTTATGCAACTTAGTTAAAGAATTTTTCCTTGGAAGGGAGATCTGGTCTTTTGAACAAATAGCCATGCTGATAATGTTTCTGGAAACTTAATGTTGGCTAAGTATCCACAGACATCTAGAGTGGAGCATCTCTAACCAGAAAATCTAAAATTCCTGAGGTTGAAACATTTCTGGATTCAAGCTTTTCAGACCAGTTATATTCGTCCTGTGTGTGCACAGGCTTATAAGTACCAGTATTTATAGTGTTTATTGATTACCTTTGTGTGTGTGCATAAACATTTATACATGCCAGTATTTCATAGTACTATTCATGTGTTTGTTATTGCTTCACAGTGAAGAATTGAATGTCACCATGTCTGGAATCAAGCGAACGATTAAAGAAACCGACCCTGATTATGAGGATGTGTCTGTGGCCCTTCCAAATAAGCGGCATAAAGCGATTGAGAGTTCAGGTAGACATTGAGTTGCTTTTAGACTCAACTTCGCTGATGTTGCTATATACAGGATTTATAGAATCTACATGAACATCTGTCTTTGTACACAAGCCAAAGTGCTCTGCAGTACGCCATGTGGAGCATATCAAGTAGTCTAGAGGGAAAGCAAGCTGTGAGTCTTAGCTGTTGTTACATATAACTTAAAATCAGAGTTTTGGCATCTGGAGAGATGGCTCAGTGGTTAAAACTGCATACCTCTCTATTTTTAAAAAAATTTCTCCCCCTTTCGGTTTTTTGAGAAAAGGTCTCTATTATGTAGCTCTGGCTCACAGAGATTGACCTGCCTCTGCCTCCCGAGTGAAGGGATTAAAAGCATGAACCATCACACCTGACCTCAAATATTTATTTAATTATTGACAGGGTTTCTCTGTGTAGCCCTGCTGGAACTCACTTTCTAGAACAGGATGGCCTTGAACTTATGAGATCTGCCTTTGCCTCCCCAGTGTTGGTTGCTGGGATTAAAGGTGTACACCATCACCCCACCCATCCCTGGCTTTTTCCTTTTTTGTAAATTTTATGTATATGGGTATTTTGCCTTCATGTATGTCTATGCACCATGCACATGCATCTCCTGTGTAGAGCAAAGGAGGGCATTGAATCCCCTGAAACTGGAGTTACAGGAGATGGAGATTGTAAGTTGCCGTTGTGGGTGCTAGGAACCCAGCTCAGGTCCTCTGTAAAAGTAGTCAGTGCTCTTAAGTGCTGAGCCATCATTCCAGCCTAAGCTCTTGCAGAGGACTCAAGGTTGGTTCCCAGCATCCATGTCAAGTGGCCTAGAACTCCAGCTCAGAGAAGTTGATGCCGTCTTTAGCCTCCATGGGCACCTGCACTCACGCACATAACACATGATTAAAAAGAAAGTAAGTCTTTAAAAACAATAATATAAAATCAAAGCTTTTTGATGTCTGTTATGGGATAATTATGTGAGGTGATTGTAGGTGATACATAGATGGAGGTTTTTAATAGTTCCATATTATTTTCATGTGTATATAAATAAGAATGACCTTATCAGGTTATTTCATGGGTACTGTTTCTTAAATAGGATAAGATATTACTTTAAAATATTAATTGTGCTCATTAAGGGTTTCACTTGTGTATTAGCTGTCAAATGTCAAAGGAGAAGAGGTTTCCGTCAGAGCGCGGCTGACTGCATTGCTGTGGGCCTGACGTGAGGCAGGGTATCATGACATCATTCTTGTAGTAGTGGAGGCTGTTTACTGTGCAACAGTCCAGAAGCTGAAGGAGGAAGAGTGAGCCACGGGGGCGTAGGATAAGATGTATCTCTCTAGGCTTGGACTTCCTTCCTCCAACCAGGCCACACCTAGACTTAAGAAGACATTCCAATAGCACAGTCCGCTGAGGACCAATCTTTGATTACATGACATGAACATTTGAAAACACACTTTCAGCATATGTGAATCATGGGAATTTGGAAAACATTGATCAAGTCTAACCCTGCTCGTGGCTGCTAGTGGAGATTGAAGGTTCAGATGTATTATCATGTAATCTGTTGAAAATCAAATCGACAATTATATTAACATTTTGACTCATGATTTATTTATCTTTTTAAATCTGACACAAAAATTGTATGTATTTTGAAGGCTGGAGAGATGGCTCAGCAGTTAAGAGCATTTACTGCTCTTCCAGAGGACCTGATGTCTGTTTCAAGCATTTAGTGGGCAACTCACAACTTCATATAAGTCCAGCTCTAGAGTGTCTGACACCCTCTTCTGGCCTCCATAGAGAGAGCGAGCTTACCTCTTTCTTCTCTATCCTATATAGTTTCGTGCAGATAAAAAAGAACATACTTTTCTCTTGGAACCAATCAAGAATAGATTATACAACTGTGTACTTTTGTGTGTTTGCTAAGAATATTGTCCCATGAACCCAAAGTAATTTCTGTTCCTTGGGTTTCTTTGCTGATTTAAATCAAGGTAGCTAATGATTAATGGGGTATGCTTTGTGTTCTTTATGTAGCTCGAGATGCAGCTGTGCAGAAAATTGAGACAATTATTAAGGAGCAGTTTGCTCTTGAAATGAAGAATAAGGAACATGAGATCGACGTCATTGACCAGGTATAATACCGATAAATTGAAAACACTACATCCATGGAGGGAAAAGAATAGGTTTGATGAGGTTTCAAAAAATTTCTTGTGCAGGGCATGATGGCACTCCAGAGGCAGAGGCAAATGGAACTCTTGAGTTCTAGGACAACTGGGTCTCCATAAAAGTTCCAGGACAGCCAAGACTACATAGTTGAGATCCTATCTCAAAACAAACAAAGAATTACCCTGCTAAGGGATAGGACTTGGGAGGTGGAGACAGTAGGACCCGAAGTTTAAGGTTATCCTGCGCTACGTAGGGAGCTTGAAGCCAGCCTGGGATACACGAGTCTTTTTTTCTCAAAAAACAAAACAAAACAAAAACAAAATAAATAAATGAAATTGGAGAAAATATAAAACGTTTTATTCCAACTTCCAACCCTAAAATAATTCTTTTTGATATTCTCAGTATTTTATTGTTAATGAATATATTGATAAGTAAGCACATACACACCATGTGTATCAATGTTATTCTTTTAAGATGTTACTGATCAGGGAAGCGTGCCCACTGCTCCCATCCCCATTGTGCTCTGGGATAGAAGCATAGGCTCCAGGGATTTGTTTATACACCTTAGCTCTCAGTCACTGAACTGCATCTTCAGTTGCTATCTTTGCCAGTTTAGTTAGGTGAAAGTTATTTATTTATTGATATGGTTCAAGAACTGAGTTCTTGTTTGAGTTTATTCTGTGGCTGTATGTCGTCATTATTTGTCATATTTAAGCAACATTTAAACTCTCACTTGTTTTAGCGACTGATTGAAGCCAGAAGGATGATGGATAAGCTCCGTGCCTGCATTGTAGCAAACTATTACGCTTCTGCCGGTCTTCTGAAGGTTTCTGAGGTAAGTATTCATAGCCCAGTCTTTTCTAAGTCTTCATTTTCCTTCTCTGGGGAGAAGTCAAGCCAGTGTGGATTCCCTACCATTGAGTCATTTTTTGCATAGACCAATAGAATTTAATAAGCCTGCCTGCCTTTCTGAGGTATCCTGCCCTTTGCCTACTGACTGCTAGTGTTGTTCTACCAGGCTATTCAGATCCAGGAGGGAGACCTCACTGCAGCTCGCCCTAGTTCTTCCTCTTTGCTTTGTTTGCCTTATTATGCTTTCCAAATGCCACTTTATAATGATCGTTAATATGTTTGCATGCCATGTAGATTCATCAATTTAAAATTCTATTGTTTTCTCTAAAACATTTAAAAGTAAGTTCTAGATATCATAACATTTCAATGCTAGGTATTAAACATTTTTATTCCTTTTTCCCCCCTGGCAGTGGTGTATTAAGCCCAGAGTGCCAGTGAAACACACACACACACACACACACACACATACAACCCATACACACACAAAATTGGATACCATAATCTACAAGGAAATATCAGTAAGATAAAAAAAAATGTCTAAATAGGACGTACAGTTGTTGCAAAGAGGCCGCTTCTTAGTTCCCGGCACTTAGCTAGCTGAACCTGAAATAATCACACAGAAACTATATTAATTGGGCTGGAGAGATGGCTCAGAGGTTAAGAGCATTGCCTGCTCTTCCAAAGGTCCTGAGTTCAATTCCCAGCAACCACATGGTGGCTCACAACCATCTGTAATGGGGTCTGGTGCCCTCTTCTGGCCTATAAGCATACACACAGACAGAATATTGTATACATAATAAATAAATATTAAAAAAACACTATATTAATTGAATCACTGCTTGGCCCGTTAACTCTAGCTTTTTATTGGCTAACTCTTACATATTAATTTAACCCATCTCCATTAATCTGTGTATCGCCACGTGGCAGTGGCTTACTGGCAAAGTTTCAACATGTCTGACTCTGGCCACACGCTGCTCCATGGCGTCTTTCCTTCCGCCTTCCTTCTTCCAGCATACAGCCTAGTTCTGTTCTTCCTGCCATAGGCATAAAGCATCTCTTTATTCATTAACCAATAAAAGCAATACATAGACAGAAGGACCTCCCACACCAGACAGTGGTGGCACATGCCTTTAATACTAGCATTCAGGAGGCAGAGCAGGAGGGTTTCTGGGTTTTGAGGCCAACCTGATCTAAAGAGCAAGTTCCAGGCAGCCAGGCTACACAGAAAAACCCTGTGGGGAAAAGGGGGAGATGGTCAAGCAAAACATTATCCCTTGGGTGTCTTCCCTGGAGTTTTCTGTTTCTAAGGTTCCTTCAAAGATTTTATTCCTGGGTTGGGATTGACTTCAGTCTATTATGACCTCATTTTAAATTGATTTACATCTCCAATGACCCTCTTTTTTCACCCTCCTATTCTCTGTGTGTGCTTGTGCCTGTGATTGACCCCAGGGTCTCACATATGATAGGTAGATAATCTACGATTCAGCAATACCCACAGACCCTTAGGCTATTTCTGAATAAAGCCACAGATTCTGGGTGGATATGAATTTGTACAAGTTGTGCTATCTAGTCCAAGCACAAATTCTGATGTCGTTGATTAAATGACTTAGTATTGACTCACCGTGATAGCTACTTGGCTTGAAAAACTGGTTAGTGTTTTGTTGATTTACCATTAGGAGTTAGAATCTGGTGTTTGATAGTCTAGAAATGTACAGATTTTATCTCCTGATGTTCCGATTAAGATTTACTAAGGGGCCGGGCGGTGGTGGCGCACGCCTTTAATCCCAGCACTCAGGAGGCTGAGGCAGGCGGATCTCTGTGAGTTCGAGACCAGCCTGGTCTACAAGAGCTAGTTCCAGGACAGGCTCCAAAACCACAGAGAAACCCTGTCTCGAAAAAAAACCAAAAAAAAAAAAAAAAAAAGATTTACTAAGGGATGGGCTGGAGACATGGTTCAGTTGGTTTCTGTAGGGTTCAGTTCCCAGCTGGCTTGCAGCTGTCAGTAACTTCATTTTAGTGATCTTAAGTTTGGAGCACACATTGACAGCTCTGAAGAGCCTTGTTACTGAATTAATTAATTAAACAGACCAGTTTTTTTTTTTAAATAACACGGGGATTTTTATTTTGATAACTATGTAACTGGTGTGTGTGTTAGATTGAAATCTCGCTTTATAGCAGGTTTAGAAATTGCAATCCTCCTGCCTCTCCCTCCCAAGTACTGGGGTTATAGGTAGGGCACCATGCACAGTCAGTAATAATATTTGTTGTGGTTTGTTTTGTTTTGCTTTTAAGAGATTTGTTTTGTAAACGTGTGTTTGTGTCTGGGTATGCACACATGAATGCAGGTGTCAGTGAGGCCAGCGGTATCCTCGGAGCTGGAGTGTGAGCTGTCTGACATGAGTGCTGGAAGAGCAGCCAGTACCGTTTTAAAAACAACTAAATTTAGGCCACTGTACTAGCCTGTGGGAAAACATTTTATGCTACTGATTCTAAAACTTCTAATGCTATTTTTTTTTTACTCTTGTGTGGTGTCACTTTTTATACTGTATATTTGTATATTTTTGTTTTTGTTTTGAGCTGGAGTATAAACCAGACTGACCTTGAACTAAGTTCCCTACTTAGATTCCAGAACTCTTACAATTGTAGATATAAGTCACAATACCTGGCTTTGTGTACTTTTTATCTTACTTTTTTTAATTTTTAAAACTGTTATTAGTATATCTTTTTCTTTTGGTTTTCTCTGTGTAACAGCCCTGGCTGTTAGACCAGAGCTCTGTAGACCAGGTTGGCCTTGAACTCACAGAAATCTGCCTTCTTCTGCCTCCCAAATGCTGCGATTAAAGGCATGTGCCACTACTGCTTGACTTGTACTTTTTAAACTAAATCTTCTTGGGTTAGTGGCACATATCTTGAATTCCTGACCTTCTTGCTTCTACCTTCTGGATGCTAGGATTACAGGCATGTTCTACCATGCTGCATGTATGTGGTACTGGCTTGACTCTCAGGATCGCAGGCTTGTTCTGCAGTGCTGCATTTATGTGCTACTGGCTTCGTGCATGCTAGATTCTATCAGCTGAGCTACTTTAAAGCCCTTACTTTGCTCTTTCAGACGTTTTCTTGTCATGTAGCTTGGGGTGGTCCAGAACTTCAGATTTTCCTGCCTCAGCTGCCGAGTGATGCACTCACCGGTATGTGCCACCACGCCTGATCATTATTTGTCATTCTAGCTTTTGTTTGATGCAGGCTAGTTATAAGAATTTATGGGAGGGGCTGGAGAGATGGCTCAGTGGTTAAGAGCATTGCCTGCTCTTCCAAAGGTCCTGAGTTCAATTCCCGGCAACCACATGGTGGCTCACAACCATCTGTAATGAGGTCTGGTGCCCTCTTCTGGCCTGCAGACATACACACAGACAGAATATTGTATATATAATAAATAAATAAATAATTATTAAAAAAAAAAAGAATTTATGGGAATAAATTTATTTATTGGTGAATTTGATTAAGTTTGTCTATTTCATTTTTTCTAGGGATTAAAGACATTTGATACAATGGCTTTTAATCACCCTGCTATCAAGAAATTTTTGGAATCACCTTCTAGGTCATCATCTCCTACCAATCAGAGATCAGAAACACCATCTGCCAATCATTCTGAAAGTGACTCACTATCTCAACACAATGACTTCCTGTCTGACAAAGACAATAACAGCAACATGGACGTGGAGGAGAGACTCTCCAGCTCCGTGGAGCAGAGATCTAGCCGGAATCCTGGAAGGGTACAGTGCTGGACGGGAGCAGGATGGGCTCGGGGAGAAAAGACCCACTGTTTACTAAGTGTGGGCATTCTCACCATTTTCTGTTTTCCAGCGACTCTAGGAATGAGTTGTTTGATGTATTTTAAATAGCAGAGAACTGAATCTTTGATCCTTTGAGACAGGGTCTCGGTCTGTAGCTGACCTGGGTCAGGCTGGCCTAAAACTTGAGGCATCTCTTGCCTCGGCTCCCAAGTAGTGATACTAACAGGATTGAACCATTGTATAGGCCGGACTTGAGAGAGACTGAGTCTTTTTTTTTTTTTTTTGGCATCTTGTGCCATAACCAGGCTTGTCTCAAGCTAGCTGAGCCCTCCTTCCTTGGCCTTGTGAGTGCCGGGTTATAGGTGTGAACCATTATATCCAGCTGATGGTATGTGGTTATCACAGCTGGGAGTTAAGCCCCTGCTGTTCTGGCCCGTCTGTGTGTATTTTGACATTCTGACTTGCGAGTGCTCCAGAGTGCAGCAGAGCTCTTGGATGTCATCTGTACAGATGGAAAGGAACCCTTAAGGGTTGGAGTTCCGCATCTTGCTGAAGGTCTAAGTAGTAGCTGGTGCAGTTTGACATACAAAAAATAAAATACACAGTTCTTTTCTTGACAGGGATTGGCTATGAGGCCCTGACTAGCCAGGTGCTGATTGTGTAGACCAGGCCGATCTGGCACTTGTAGTGATCCCCCTGCCTCTGCCTGCTGGAATCACAGTGTGCCACTGTGCCCAGCTATGATAGTGTGGCTGCCCAGATTGAAGCTGTTCTGTACCTGGTTATTTGGTGTTTATATTTATGTGTAGAGTCACTATCAAGTTAGACCACTGATTTCACAGCCACTGCTTCTGTGGTAGAGGGAACTTTCAATCATTTCCCATATATTCAGTCATCGATAGTTGATTAATTTTTCGTAAAAATGTTTTTATTATAAGTTTATTTGTCCATCATTGAAAAAAATAAGAGGCCTTTTCTAAATTAACACATAGTTTGATGCCTCATAATCAGAGCTCCTAACATTTGAATTTACTTGTGTTTGACCAGTATTCTTCCTCTTTAAGTGCTAAGGTTACAGGCATGTGCACCATGCCGTGTTTGTATGGTGCTGGAGACAGAACCTAAGGCTTTTTACAAGCCAGGGAAGAACTCTACCAACTGAGCTACATCCCCAGACTCACTAAATTCTTTTTCTTACAAAAAGAAAAACAGGCTGGAGAGATGGCTCAATGCTTTAGAGTACTGACTACTTTTCCAGAGGACCTGAGTTTGGTTCCCAGGATCCACATGGCAGCTCACAGCTATCATAACCCTAGTTACCAGGGATCCCACACCCTCTTGTAGACTCCACGGGCAGGGCATCAGTGTGAGCACAAACTTCAATAATCTAAAACATAAATTTAACAAAAATCTAAAACAGCCCTACTGCCAGGTGTGACTGATGCCCATATTCCCAGCACTTGGGAGAGCAGAGGAGAGCTACATAGTGGGCCCCAGGCCTGCTGGGCTACAGAAGACAAAACGTTAGTTATTCATTCTTACCTTTCATTATGCCAGTACCCTATTGAATGTTATTTACATGAATACAAATATTGGTTGTCATGTCTTTCAGGATACTTCTAGTGTTAGTGGCTCCCACAAAAGGGAACTACGGAATGCTGACCTCACAGGAGATGAGACTTCTCGGCTTTTTGTAAAGAAAACTATAGTAGTAGGCAACGTGTCCAAGTGAGTATACATGAAATGTCTCCTGTCAGTTAGCACTTACACACTAATACTCTGCCTTCACTACCTCTTTATTGTGGTGTTACAGTGGGAGAAGGCTTGGGGATTCTTTCTTCCAAGCTCTTGTTTTAAAAGTAAGCAATGGTCCAGAGGCATTCTGAGGGTAATATTGCACCTTACTTAGCAAAATCAGAAAGAGAACTGAGAAGTTGCCCCCTTTTTTTTGGTTTTTCAAGGCAAGGTTTCTCTGTAGCTTTGGAACCTGTCCTGAAATTTGCTATGTAGACCAGGCTGGCCTCGAACTCACAGAGATCCACCTGCCTCTGCCTCGTGAGTGCTGGGATTAAAAGCGTGCGCCACCTCTGCCCAGATGAGAACTTTCCATCTTACAATTTCCCTGATCTTGTGATACTCTGTCTTGGACCATATCCATGACTATCCCTGGTAATCAGTAAAGCGTTTAATTTTGAATGTCACTAAAGAAACAGGGTAGTATACATTTTACACGTAGCTTTACTTACTTATTTTTACTTTACATATGAGTTGCCTGTGTGTATGTGTTCCACATGAATGCCTGGTGCCTGCAGAAGCCAGAAAAAATTATCAGCTCCCCAAGACTGGAGTCACAGAGAGTTGTGAGCTTCCATGTGGGTGCTGGGAACCAGCCTGGGTTCTCTAGAAAAGCAGCCTGTGCTTTTAACCGTGAGCTATCTTTCATCCCCTGCTTATTTATTTTTTAGCCAGTGTCTCACTGTTTTGCCAAGCTGGCCTCAACTACTGTATTGTTCATATTCAGTTGAACACACACCACCATGCCCAGTTGCTTCTTACACTGTCTTGTGAAATTTGTAAAGGTATTTTTTAGGTGTTTGTTTGGTTTTGCTTTTATATATTGTTTTGTTTTCTTGAAAACAAAAGGGCTAGAACTCTAGAGATCTGCTTGTGTCTGGGTCTGGAACGCTGGGCGGAAGAGTGTGCACTGCCATTCTCCGAGAGCCAGTAAGGTAGTAAGGTTTCTTCGCTGCCTTCTACTCTGGCTTGACACATTTTCCTCCACTTCCATAATCTCAACATTTCATATTTATCTGCCATTGTCTCCACCAAATTCTTTTTTCTAAAAACCCATTTATTTCTTTTGTGAAATGGAATGATTTAGGGGGCTAAAGAGATAGCTCCATGGTTAAGAACACTGGACGCTTTTCCAGAGGACCCAGGTTCAATGCCCAGCCCCCACAAGTCCCTTCACGGCTCTTTGTAACTCTGGTTCTAGGGAATACAGCATACTCTTTCTTCTGCAGGTACTGCACACATGTGATGCACAGACATACATGAAGTCAAAACATGCATACACAAAAATAATAAAATTTAAAGATTCAGTGATTTATGTGTGATGGCATTTTGTGATTTGCTCCCCCCTCCCCCAATTCCAACACTCAGGCTCTCTATGAGTTACAACTTTGGCTACATAGTGAGACTCCCATCTCAGAACTAAACAAACAAACAAAAACAAACAAAGCAACATTAAGATTTTAGTGACTCTGAAAGGAGAGCCAAAGAGATTTGACTTGTAAATAATAAAGTCACTGGTGTTTATCATCAGATCAAAAAGGTCTCATTTCTAGCTGCCTGATGAACATTTAACAGAAAGACTTTCTTTAAAAATAGTTTATTTATTTTTACTTCATGTGCCTTGGTGTTTTGCCTTCTTGTATGTCTGTGTGAGGGTGTGCAGACTTGTGGATGCTGGGATTGAAACCCAGGTCTGGAAGAACAGTCAGTGCTCCTGTCTGCTGAGCCATCTCTCCAGCCCGGCATAAATACTTTTAAGTCAGTTTTTGTTTTAATCATAGCGATATTTTCAGTGTCTCTAAATTTCTAAAATTTAGAAAATTTTAGTGTGTATGTATTTTTGTTTTGAGAAAGGGCCTCACTGTGTAGCCGTGGTTGACTAGGAACTCACAGAGATCACGCACCTCAACCTCTCAGTGCTGGAATTGGTATATAGCTTTGAAAACATCCTTTAAAAATGGAAGAGGAGCATACTTTGGGGGCTGACAAGGTAGTTCAGTGGGTAGAAGCACTTGCCAAGCTGGACTGGTGACCTGAACTCCACCCTGGAACGCACATAAAAGTCAACAGACCTGAGTATACAGAGGTCATCCTCTGACCTCCACAAGCATATGTGCTCCCTATGAGTGAGTGAGTGAGTGAGTGACTGACTGACTGACTGACTGACTGACTGACTCAGTCAACAAATGGAAGTTGAGAGTGTTCTGAAATATTCTTGTATGTGCATACATCTTTAAGATTTTAAAGTATAAAGTTTAACTTTTTAAAGTGTTTGTTGTTTATTTATTATTTGCCTTTGTGTGTCTCTGTGAGGTTGTCAGACCCCTGAAACTGGAGTTACAGGTATCTGAGCTGCATGTGGGTGCTGAGAATTGAACCTGGGTCCTCTGGAAGAGCAGTGGGTGCTCTTAACTGTGGAGCCATCTTTGCAGCCCCCTCAGTTTAACTTTTTTTTTTTAAATACTTATTTATTTATTATGTATACAATATTCTGTCTGTGTGTGTCCGCAGGCCAGAAGAGGGCACCAAATCTCACTACAGATGGTTGTGAGCCACCATGTGGGTGCTGGGAATTGAACTCATGACCTCCGGAAGAGCAGGCAATGCTCTTAACCACTGAGCCATCTCTCCAGCCCCCTAACTTTTAACCTTATATGTATTTCTTGGGTTTCCAGAACCTGCCTAGGTCTGATCCTACAGGAGTCTACACTTGGCAGTCCTTCCATAGTGTCTTTGTCCTCTAGTATCACTGGAGACTTTACAGAACAGTGTCACTATATCTCACAAGTTCTCCTTTGTGTTCAGAGGTTAGGACCGCTGTGTGATAGAGTTTAACATCCAGGTCCTTCTCAGTCTGTCGACAAAAACAGTGACTTGTCCGTCATTGTAGCAGTGTTCCCAGAGATTTCTGGGTCTTCCTTGACCTGACCTAGCTGTGAAAACGAACTGGATGTTTGAATTCTCTGTGGTGGATCTTAGTGCTGAAACTGTATTCTGGAGAGATCATTTGAAGGTGTAAGTTTGTTCACCTTGGTTGTTTAGTTTTCAAGCCCAAGACAGAAAACATGACCCTCCTTACTCAAACTGTGGAAGCCCGAGAGTCTACTTAGCAACCCCATTGTAATCTCTGAAATTGTCCAGAAGCTGATGAGGAACAAGAACGGGTGCACTCGCTCACATCTGTCTCTGGGCGGGAATGTTTGTGGAGAAGGCTCAGCATCCCTTGGCCTGATCAAAGCCAGCCATACAGACTGAGGAAAATGGCAGCTTCTGCCAAAGCCTGTTTGCCATAAATACTTTTTACTTAACCTGGTATCACAGTTGGGAGAGGACTCCAGGAACAGTTTTCCCAAACCTTCCAGTTACTTCAAAAGAAAAGTCATGTTCCTAAGGTACAAGACTTTACCTTAATGTGTCGATCAGTCTTTGATTTAGAGTAAAACTGTACTTGGCAAAAATTTCTAATATGATCTATTGCATAAATATTTTTTGCCAAGTATATAAGTTTGGGGAAACTTATATTTTTGTTGTTGTTTGTTTTTGTTCTTTCCAGACAGGGTTCTCTTTGTAGCCCTAGCTATCCTGGAACTCATTCTGTAGATCAGGCTGGACTTGAACTCAGAGGTTAGCCTGCCTCTGAAGTGCTGGGATCAAAGGCGTACACCACCACTGCCCACCTTGGCAAAACCTTTTTAAAAACTTTGTGTGTGAACACCTTGTGGAATCATTCTCTCCTTTCACTGTTACATGGAATGGTTTGAGTGTTCAGGGAGACGACAGTGGATGCTACCTGCAGTGATTAGGCACCAGAGGATCCCACACTGCCTACCTGAAACCTGACTGGAAGCCTGAAGCTCCCTAAATGCTAGTTTATTTCTTCCTCAGGTGCCCACTTGATATAAGAAAACAAGTGTGACTGGGCAGTGGTTATGCAAGTCTTTGGATCCCAGCTTTTGGGAGGCAGAGGGCGAATCTCTGAGTTCAAGGCCAGCCTGGTCTACAGAGTGAGTTCCAGGACTGCCAGACAGCTACAGCTATCTTTAGTAAAAATAAATAAATAAATAAACAGACAGACAGACAAGTGATCTCTTTTAACTTGGGATTGATAATCAGAAAATTACGGGAAATGAGTAGGCATGGGGACTAGGGAGGGTTTAGAAAAAGTAAAGACTGAGTCTGGCTAGGTGTGACCACTGTTACTGCTGGGGTTTTAATCTTGTTTTAAGCAGTAGCTCATTAGTAATAGTGGTTAAGATTTTTTTAATGTGTGTTTGTTTTGCCTTCATGTATGTATGTGTGCCGCATGTGTGCCTGATGCCCACAGAGGTCAGAAGAGGGCTCAGAACAGACAGCTGTGAGCCACACTGTGGGTGCTGGGAATCAATTGTGGACCTTCTGGAAGAGCAGTCAGCGACCTTAATTACTGAGCTGTCGTTCTAGCCCCAATTATCAGTTTTGAGGTTGTTGTAAATTTATCATTATTAATCATTATTGTATGTACATGTGCATCGTTTGTACACACCATGAACTTGCACACCATGGCGCATACATAGAAGTCAGGAAACTTCTTTTTGGTTTTTCGAGACAGGATTCTTCATGTAGCCCTGGCTGTTCTGGAACTCACTCTGTAGACCCGACTGGCCCTCGAACTCATAGAGAGCTGAGTGCTGGGATTAAAGGCGTGCACCCCACCGCCTAGCCTCAGGACACCTTTTTAAGGAATCTTGGGATCATATTCAGATAGATCATCAGAATTTTGTGGCGAAAGCCTTCATCCATTGAACCATCTCACAAGCACAAATGATTAGACCTTTGAAGGAAGAAATTTATGTCTCTTTTTTTTTCTCCAGGTACATACCTCCAGATAAGCGGGAAGAAAATGACCAGTCAACCCATAAGTGGATGGTGTATGTCCGAGGGTCCCGGAGAGAACCCAGCATCAATCACTTTGTCAAGAAAGTTTGGTTTTTTCTTCATCCGAGCTATAAACCAAACGACCTTGTGGAAGTTAGGTGAGCATGCCTGTTAATAAGGTGCTCGCTCGGTACCTGCTCTTGGTTATTAAGCAGCTCTAGCTGTGGTTTCCTCTGCAGGGTTTCACTAGCTGGACCTGTCAGCTCCTGTCATTGTCACTGTACTGTGTTAGTAGCCTTGAAGCACTGGTGCATATAAAATGTTACTGATAATTAAATACATCAATTTAGCATTACAGAAATGTTTAAAGTTCCTCATAATTTTGCTGTCTCAGATGTAATCCCAGTGATATCTCTTCTGTATGTAGACTTACCTAGTACAGTTTTCATTTTCAGAAAGATGGAATGGTTGTGGGTAGTTATGTGAAGTTATTTAGATGCATTTTGGACATCTTTATGTGATGTTAATATCTCCTAAGAACCTTTACTATCCTCTTGTGGTTTATTGTCAGTGAAATCCCTGTGTGCTACAGAACATTGTATTCATTCCTGACTCCTAAAACATGGCCCTGTGACAAATTCTCTCTCTCTCTCTCTCTCTCTCTCTCTCTCTCTCTCTCTCTTTTCTCTCTTCTCTCTTCTCTCTCTCTCTCTGTCTCCCTCTCTCTCTCTCCCTTCCCCCTACCCCCCCACTTACTTTGTGGTATTGGGTCTAGGAAGGAGTGCTGTGTGTATGCTTCTACCTCTGTTTAAGACATTGCTTATGTATTGATGTATATATTTACCATATTACAGTGTACATTTCTACCTCTGATCAAGATACATACATTGTTTACATTTGGAGGTCATTGTTCTCATTTATTACACAGTTGTTTATTGTTAGTCTTTAAGTTATATAGGTATTAAGAATTATAGATCAATGGTCATCTATGTTTTCATATTTATAGTTAGACTAATGAAGTTCTTTAGATACATAGAGATTATATTCTGTATAGATAGATAATCTTCAACCTCTTCAAAGAGCTGTAGAAAATGGCATTTAATTTAACTTAGAGTTCTGTGGTAGTGAGACACAATTGCTCCTGGCAACACCGATCTATTCCCTAGAGAATGTTGAGCACCAAAGACACTCCACTGGGAGCTTGTTTTCTTCTTGGCAGAACTGGGGACTTTGGGCAAAGAAATGCCCATACCTCGACCACTGACAGAGATATATATGATCTCTGTATGAAACAAAACTGTCAAATCCTGCCAAGACAGGGTAAGGTAGTTTTAAAAAGTTTCTTGCCTTTGAAAATGGTATGTCAGTTACCATAGGCCTTAGCCAAAGTTGGTTGTCTCAACATTGCAAATGAGACTTTGGGTGATTGTCCAGGTAGCCAGTTGTCTCTGTCATTTGTTGCACATTTTGGAAGTTGCTTGATTGCACTTCCTACTCACTCAAGTAACATTATTTCCCTTCTCGGATCTTTCATGGGGTTGAAGACTAAATAAGTGTAGTTACTTTCCTCTCATGACTTGGCCAAGTTATTTATTATACAAGACTTAAGCTAGTTAGAATAAGATATTTGTTCTTATTGTATATGATTTTATATTAGGCTTAGAACTCTTATTTTAAAAAAAAAGGGGAGGTGCTGTAGGAAGTATTACAGCCTGTATTAGCCCGCCTACTGGGGCATGGCCTCTCTTACTATTTACGGGGAAGCGAGTGTTTGTGCGCCCCTTCTCATTTGTTCCCCTTGCTTCATGCCCGGTCGGCTGCTCCTTTGGGTTGTGTGATTCAACCTGTCAAGCAGAGAATTCTGATTTGTGAGTTTACCCCTTAATAAATGCAGATTTCTTATTTCTGAGCTAGTGTGGGATTTCTTTTAAGTGTCTACCACCATAATTCCCGGTACAAAGGAGTGTCTTCTTTTTCATGTCTATACTTTCTGGATCATCTTTCCTCCTTCCTTTAAAGCGCCTCAATCCAGAGTCAGCTGGTGGTGCATGCCTTTAATCCCAGCACTCAGAAACAGGAGACAGAGGGCAGGCGATCTCTGAGTTTAAGGTCAGCTAGGTATACAGAATAAGTTCCAGGATGGCCAGGGCTACTCAGAGAAAATCTGTCTCGACAAACCAAAAGTCAAAACCGAAAACAAAGCCTTAAACACCTCAGTTCTGTTGCAGCCCCTCATGGCCTGCCATCCTCCTTAGTGTGGTTATCTATTAATTTCTCATGTCAGTACCTCTTTGAACTGTACCTTTAGAACCTGTTTTACTGATATTGCTCTTTACATAAGTAGAACCTTTAAAAAAAAAACTTGTATTCTTTTCTCATAGAATACACCCCAACTGCAGTTTTCCCTTCCCCAAGATCTACCTCCACCCCCATCTCTCTGCAGAAAAGAACAGGACTCCAAGGGACATCAACCAGACATGACCTATGTGTCATGAAACCCTCACATCAAGGTTGGGTGAGACAACTCAGTAGGAGGAAAAGGGTTCCAAGGACAGGCAAAAGTGTCAGAGATACCCTCCTTCCACTGTCAGGAGTCCCCCGCAAAACACCAAGCCAGCAACCATAATATATATGCAGAGGACCTACCACAGACCCATGCAGGCTTCAAGATTGCTGCTTCTGTCTCTGTGAGCCCCCATAATGTCTTCATCCCCTTTGGCTCTCACAGTTCCTCCTTCCTTTCTTTCTCAGGGTTCCCCGAACTCTAAGAGATGCCCTTCTGTGATGACCGTGTAAGCTGTGTCTGATTATTCCTTGCGGCTCCGTACCAGTTCAGTTAGGGAAAATAGTTATGTGTTGGGGCCACACGGGCTCTAACAAGAGGAGAGACCCAGTGGAGACCTCCAATTCTGCCTAATATCAGGCTGTGGGTCTCTGCATCTGTTCCCATCTGCTGCTGGACGAAGTCTCTCTGATGACTGGATAAGGCAGAACTGATCTGTGGATATAGCAAAATATCATTAGGAATGAATTCATTGATTTATTTATTCTCTCTTTTCTGTGGCCAGTAGTGTTTCCTTTTACTCTAGGTCTCTGGCAGTGTTGGTCGTGGTGGCATGGGCCTCAAATTAAACCAGTCATTGCTTGGCCATTACCACAAGTTCTGTGCCACTAAGCGCATCTTGCAAGTAGGGTAGATTGTAGACTGAAGGTTTTATGGCTGAATTGGTGCTTCAGTTCCACCATTGGGAGCCTTGCCTGGTTACTAGGGGGGCACCCTCATAGGTTCCAGGATGTTAACACTGCACCATATTTCCACATCACTCCCTGTATGCCCCCAATTCCAGTTGTCTCTCCCTCTCCCTCCCCCACACCTAATCACCCTTATTTCCATCCCTGTGCACTTCCCAGATCTTACCTGCAAAATTAATTCTATTTCTCCTTTTCTGGGGAAATATTCCCCAAAACCTTCCTTGTTATTTAACATCTCTGGGTCTCTGGATTGTAGCCTGATTATCATTTACTTAACAGCTAATATCCACTTATAAATGAGTACAACCATGTTTGTCTTTCTGGATCTGGGTTACTTTACTCAGGATAGTTTTTTCTTTTTTTCTAGTTGCAACCATTTGCCTGCAAATTTCATGATGTCATTGTTTTTTGTTTTTTTTAAGCCACTGAGTAAATACTCCATTGTATAAATGTACCATATTTTCTTCATCCATTTGTAGGCTGAGGGAAATCTAGGTTGTTTCCAGTTTCTGGGTATTATGAGTAAAGCTTCAATGAATGTAGTTGAGCAAATGTTCTTATGGTATGATGGAGATTCCATTAGATCTATGCCTAAGGATGCTATAACTGGGTTTTTTTTGTTTGTTTGTTTTTTGTTCTTTTTTGTTTGTTTGTTTGTTTGTTTTTGGTTTTTCGAGACAGGGTTTCTCTGTGGCTTTGGAGCCTGTCCTGGAACTAGCTCTGTAGACCAGGCTGGCCTCGAACTCACAGAGATCCTCCTGCCTCTGCCTCCTGAGTGCTGGGATTAAAGGCGTGCGCCACCATTGCCCGGCCTATAACTGGGTTTTGAGGTAGATTGATTCCCAATTTTCTGAGAAACCATATTAATTTTCATAGTAACTGTACGCGTTTGTGCTCCTATCAGCAATGAAGGAGTGTTCCCTTTTTTTCACATTCTCACTAGAATGAGCTGTTGGCTTGTGTTTTTGATCTTAGCCATTCTGGCAGGTGTTAAGATGGTTCTCAGAGTAGTTTTGATTTGCATTTCCTTGGTGGCAAGGATGTTGAACTTTTCTTTAGCCGTTTCTCAGCCATTCGAGTTTCCTCTATGGAGAATTCTGTTTAGATCTGCATCCCATTTTTTTTTAATATTTATTTATTTATTATGTATACAATATTCTGTCTGTGTGCATGTCTGCAGGCCGGAAGAGGGCACCAGACCTCTTTACAGATGGTTGTGAGCCACCATGTGGTTGCTGGGAATTGAACTCAGGACCTTTGGAAGAGCAGGCAATGCTCTTAACCACTGAGCCATCTCTCCAGCCCCTGTATCCCATTTTTAATATATCCCATTTTTAATGGGATTATTTGGTTTGTTGATGTCTGGTTTCTTGAGTTCATTCATTTTTGGTATACTCTATGGGATGTGGAGTTGGTGAAAATCTTTTCCCATTCTGTAGGCTGCCTCTTTGTCCTATTGACAGCGTCCTTTCTTACTAAAGCTTTTCAGTTTCATGAGGTCCCATTTATTAATTGTTGGTCTTAGTGCCTTTGCTAACAGTGTTCTGTTCAGGAAGTTGTCTCCTGTGCCAATGTGTTCAAGGCTGTTCACCACTTTCTCTTTTTATCGGGCTCAGTGTATTTGATTTTATGATGAGGTCTTTGGTCCACTTGGACTTGAATTCTGTTTAGGGTGATAAATATGGATCTATTTGCATTCTTCTACATGTAGACATCCAGTTAGACCAGTACTATGTGTTGACGATGCTTTCTTTTTTATCTGTTATATGTTTCTGGCTCCTTTATCAAAATTCAGGTGTCCATAGGTATGTGGATTTATGTCTGGGCCTTCATTCTAGTCTAGTGAACAACGTGTCTATTTTTATGCCAATAACATGTGGCTTTTATTACTATAACTCTGTAGTATAGCTTGAAATCAGGGATAGTGATTCCTTGGGAAGTTCTATTATTCAGGCTTGTTTTTGCTCTCCTGGGTTTTTTGTTTTTCCGTATGAGGTTGGATATTGTCCTTTCAAGTTCTGTGAAGAATTGTGTTGGAATTTTGATGGGAATTGCATTAACTCTGTAGATTGCTTTTGGTAGGATGGCCATTTTTACTATGTTAATCCTACCGATTCATAAGCGTGGGCAATCTTTCCATCTTCTGATATCTCTTCAGAGACTGGAAGGGTTTGTCATACAAGTCTTTAACTTGCTTGACTAGAGTTACCCCAAGATACTTTATATTATTTCTGGCTATTATGAAGGGTATTGATTCTCTGATTTTTTTTTTTCTCATCCCATTTTTCATTTGTATATAGGAGACCTACTGATTTTTTTTGACTTAACTTTGTATCCACCCAGTTTGCTGAAGGTGCTTATCACCTGTAGGTCTTCCCTCGTAGAATTTTTGGGATCACTTATGTAGACTATCATATCATCTGCAAATAATGATACTTTGACTTCTTTTCCAATTTCTATCCCCCTTGATCTCCTTCAGTTGTCTTACTGCTCTAGCTAGAACTTGAAGTACTATATTGAATAGATATGGAGAGAGTGGACTTCCTTGTCTTGTTCCTGATTTAGTGGAATTAGTTTGAGTTTTCTTCATTTAATTTGATGTTGGCTATAGATTTGTTATACATTATCTTTATTATGTTTCGGGTTCATTTTAATCCTAATCTCTCCAAGACTTTTCATGAAGGGGTGCTAGATTTTGTCAAAAGCTATTTTTGGCATCTAATGAGATGATCATATGGTTTTTTTCTTTCAGTTTTTTTTTTATAGGTAGATTAGATTGACTGATTTTCTTTCCTATGTTGAACCATCCCTGCATCTCTGGGATGAAGCCTACTTGGTCATGTGTATGATATGATGTGTTCTTGGATTCGGTTTGCCAGTATTTTGTTGAATATTTTTGCATTTTTGTTCATATAGGAAATTGGTCTGTAATTCTCTTTCTTTGTTTTTCTTTGTGTTCCTTAGCTATCAGGGTGACTGGGCTCATAAAATGAATTTAGCAGTGTTCATTCTGTTTTTATTTGTTGAATTGATTGGGGAGTATTGGCATTAGCTCTTCTCATTCTGGTAGAATTCTGCATTAAAACTGTCTGGACTTGGGCTTTTTTTTTTTTTTTGGTTGGGAGACTTTTGATAACTGTTTCTGTTTTCTTAGGGGTTGTGCTAGTTTGGGTTTCTGTTGCTATGAAGAGACACCATGACCCTGGCAACTCTTTTGTTTTGTTTGAGACAGGGTTTCTCTGTGTAGCTCTGGCTGTCCTGGGACTCACTCTATAGACCAGGCTGGCCTTACAGAGATCTGCAGGGCTGTGCCTTCTGAATGCTATATGCTTCTAGGGTTTACAATCAGAAAATCCTCTATTTTCCACCCTATGGATCCTGAGGAAGGAACTCATGTGTCCAGCTTGAAAGGCCGGGGCATATGGATCTCTGAGTTTGAGGCCAGCCTGGTCTACAGAGAAAGTTGCAGGATAGCCAGAACTATGTAGAGTCCCTGTCTCAAAAATAAAATAACTGGAGAAACCATTTGCTCTGATTAGTCCTAGTATACAAGTTTGTTATTACAGCTAATGATTTACATATATGTCACCCTTATTTGAATTTGAGCTTTCTTCTTTTTTTTTTTCCCCCAACTTTTTTGGCGGTAGGGTTTTATAATCCTTTTGTTTCTTTCTCCCAACTGTTGAGGTGACTGGCAGCACTGCCATTTCTGCTCTGTGTGGTGCTAGGAGTCAATCACAGAGTTTTCATACATGCTGAACAAACCGTGCCCATAGAGCCCCATCTGAGTCCTGAATTCAGGCTGCTGCTGCTGCTGCTGCTGCTTTTTATTTTTTGAGACACAGATTCACTATAGAACTCAGACCTGCTTCTGCCTCTGGAGTGCTGAGATTAAAGACCACCCGGCCTTGGCTTGAGCTCCTTGCTGTTTGTGACCTCTTACCAGTAGGAACATCCCCAAAGTCTGACATGGTTCCTGGAACTGGTCAGTACTCATTTCATGTTTGATGCAGAATGAGCTGCTGAGTTTGTGGGGTGGGCTATCACATTGTAAGTAAGCCTGCTTGCCCAAAAGTTTTAAATTAGTTTTGTGAGTTTTTTTCAGGAGGTAGGGTTGAGACAGAGTCTTACTGTGTAGATCAAATTGGCCTGTCATGTGATTTAGTCCTCTTGTCTCAACCTGCCAATGCTGATATTGCAGGTGTGCACTCTAACTGCTGAAAGTAAATTCTTCTGTGCCTTGGATAGGACGTAATGATAGTGCTTCTCTAGCAGTTCGGGTATTGAGAGAGGCTCGTGAGTCTGGTCCTGAGACCTCCAGGACACCCTTACTCCAGATGTCATTTGTGCGACTGTGTTGTACTCCTTGTCACTAGGTTGTCACTTCATGCAACTTTGTTGTGCCCCGGGTTACTAGGCTGTGGTCCCTGACACACTCCAGCTTAGCTGTCCTTTATGGAGCTGTGTTGTGTCCCCTGTCACTAGGCTATGATCCCTGGCACACTCCAGCTTTTCTGTATCCTATTAAAATATTCTTCTGAGACCTAACATACCATTCCAGATATGGTATTGTGTAAAGTGGGTTAAAATAGTTAGCCTGTGTCTTGGACTTAGTATGGTACTGTGTCTATGGTACTCCAAAGCTTGCTTGTGCCTGGTGTCAGGGTTAACTTGATGTATATTACTTTGATGTAATTTAATAACAGCTATTAAGGAACTTCGGTTTAATTTTTTTATTTGTTTTATTTTTTTCTAATTTTTTTAAATCAAAGCGCAAATGTATTTCTCATGATCACTGAACCTCCTCATTGTTGCACATTACCTGATGAAGAATACAGGTATTTCTATAGAAATCATCTTTTTCATACTTGGTTCACTTGTCATGACTAATCTCAACCAACTTTCTAAGAACCGTGATAGTAAACTTTATCAGCCAGTCACTAATTGCCCTGGATTCTGGACTTGGTGCGGAGAGTACAGAAAAGTGAACACGTGGTCCCTGCCTCTGAGGAGTGAAGTGGCCTCCCTAGCCGTGGTGCATGTGAGACTGAAGTGGGTTAGCGTGGCACCAGCCTGACCGCAGCACTGGAGGAGGGCTGGGTAATGGGGAGATCTGCTGCCGTGAGCACCTGTACTAGCATGGTGGTGAGAGCTGCGCTCTGTAGCCCAGGGCTTGAGTTTGAATCCTGGTTTTTACTGCTTGCTGCTGTGTGGCCTTTCAAGTTAGTTATGCAGTTGAACTGTGCCTCCAAATGATACTTAGTGAGGCTGTAAACACTGGCTTAGTTAATAGATCTAAAGTGTTTCGAACAGCATTTGTGTTATGGAAATACTCTGGACATTTGCCACTGTCTCCATGGAAATCAGAAGTGTCCATTCTAGGAAGACCTCGGAGAAACATTTTAGTGCTTTTGAAGGTCTTCCGTGTAGAAGAATGATTTATTTATTCTTTGTAATTCCATATTTAGAACTTTAATGCAGCAGACAGACCTACTGGCATCGGACCCATCCTTCCCTCAGCCTTCCCAGTGCTTTATTTACAGATGTGAGGCACGTCCAGCTGCAGCCTTCAGTAAGCAGTGCATCCTGCGTCACTAGAAGTCACTGAAAGACTGGCCGCTGCTTGTGGTTTTTAACAGAATGGTTGTAAACCTGTAGTGTCTAATATTACATCCATAGAGGTGACTGAAGGCCAAGAGAATAAATGTAAGACTCGGAAAGTTGTCTGTGTGTACTCCATCTTTGCCCTTAGAGATTCTGCTGGTTGGGGCAAACACCATCCAAGCCTGGTGGACGGCTCGTTTTGCTGTCATCTAGCGCATGGAGAAGCTCTGTAGTAGCTAGCTAGAAAGTGGAGTTTCTCTGATTCAGAGTAACTGGCCTTACTGTATTAGTGTGGGACATTTTCTCTACCTTTCATGCTGCTCTTAAATTCAGGATGGTTCCTGTCTTGGACACTTAGTTTCTGGATCTACTTGTTAATTCCCATGTTAGACTCCTCTCAGGCTGGGTTCTGAGACTCTGACCTAACTGAATTCTTGTCTCTGTTTCCCAGAGCACATCCCAGAGAGAATGCCCTTTCCTGTCTAATCAGCACCTTGTTACAGTAATTCTAACTCAGAGAGTCACAGACACTTCCAATTTTAAAACATTCTTTCTCATGTCTGTTACCTTAAGCTATATAGTCGGAATACTTCAAGATCTCTTAATTGTCTAAATTTTTTTTATTATGGAACATTTCACACATACACAAAAGCAAAGAATGGGATTAACCTTCACGTACCCACTTCCTTTTATTCTTTATTCATAAGTTATATTGTAACTGAACTGAAGAATTTTTTTCCTCCTTCCTTCCTTCCTTCCTTCCTTCCTTCCTTCCTTCCTTCCTTCCTTCCTTCCTTCTTTCCTTTCTGTTTTTAGGGATAGTGTTTCTCTGTTTAACAGCTCTGAACTCACTCTGGTAGATCAGGCTGGCCTTGAAGTCACAGAAATCCACCTGCCTCTCTCTGCCTCAGTGCTGGGATTAAAGGCGTGTGCCACCACCGCCTAGTGTGACTGAATTTTCTTTACTCCAGTTAGCATTCAAATATACACTCCTGCGCTCTGAGATCACAGCTACAACTTGCTTTCTTTTTATGAAGTTCTTTCAGCAGATAACCCCTATTAAATGACCCCTTTGAGATCGAATATGATTATGATTTATTTTGGTTTGGGATGTATGTCTCGCCTTCTGTGCCTGTCAGGTGTCAAGCAGGGTTTCTGACTCTGTAGTGGACCATTTTCACTCTGGTTCCACTTCAGAGAATGAACTTGAATCATGCAGTCTGTACCTCTTAGCTGTGATCCTTTAGTAATGTAGACTTGGATTACAGTTTTACTATTTATTATTTTGTGTGTGTGAAACTCAGCATGGTGATTTAGCAACTCAACCTCACTGATTCTTGGGGTGACGTGAAGTTCTGTTTTGTCTCTTAGAAACGCTCTTGTAGAACGAGAGTGTAAAACATAAGGTAAATGTGTAAATTTCTGCTTCTCCCTAGAGAGCCCCCTTTTCATCTGACTAGAAGAGGCTGGGGTGAGTTTCCTGTGAGAGTGCAAGTTCACTTTAAGGACAGCCAGAACAAGCGGATAGATATCATACACAATCTGAAGGTATTGTAGCAGAGCATTGCTCGCTGGAAACTCAGTGTCTCTTTTCATTACCTGTGGACCATGACTGCAGATGGTGGAATCGGGAATCCTGTGTACGTGATGCTCACTGCTACAGCACTTTCTCCTCAAAGCTGGGGAAGCAGTTACTCCACATCACATGTATACTCTTGAGAAAGGTGAACTAAGTCTGAGGAAACAAGACCTCAAACCTTCCTTCCCGATTTTCTGGTTTTTTGAGACAGAGTTTCTCTGTTCTCTATGTAGCCCTGGATATCTTGGAACTCACTCTGTAGACCAGGCTGGCCTCGAACTCAGAGATCCTCCTGCCTCTGGAGTGCTGGGATTAAAGGTTTATGTCACCACTGCACTTCAGTTCTTTATCAAACACACTGTTAGTGTGCTACTCGAGACTCTGATAGTGTAGTCTTTCTCATTGAATCTGTTTGTTTTCCTATGTGAGGCACAAACTTTGTGATGTGCGATCCCTAACACTGCAAATATAAGCATCACACAAAATACATAAAGATTAAGAGGAGTGAACATATTTGGACAATAATAAATAAGGTTGTAATAGTTTTGAATTGAATATCTTTCACTGGTCTACCTACGTGGTTTATTATACAATTCATACAGATTTTTTTCTCTACAAGGAGAAAAGCTACCTTTATAGTACATGTTAAGCAGAACATAAAATTGCATGCAGAAAAGGCTGAGCAGGTTCAAGCCCTAGGCTTCATCCCTAGCACCAATTGAAAATAAATACATTTTTAGAGTTATGATGCAGCTTAGTGGTAGAGCACTTGACTAGCATGTGCAAGAAATTCTTAGCAGCACATATAAAAAAAAGATCATCCATGATATTTAAAGAGTTAAAAAAAACCCAAAATGTTAGATTAATTGGAATGACATTGTGACCAGTTTTTCTGTTCCTTTTTGTTTTGTGTTTTGTTTCTGTTTTTAAACTTTTTTTTTTTTTAGAAAAAAAATTTATGTTACTGTTACAGTTGAAAAACAAATCATTTTTAAAGTTCTTCTTGGCAACTGGATGTGGTAACACTAGGGAGGCAGAGGCAGGTGGATCTCTGTGTAGGCCAGTCTGCCCTATAGAGCGAGTTCCAGGACAGCCAAGACTGTTACACAGAGATCCCTGTCTCGAAAAACCAAACAGCCAACCAGTTAAATAAACTAATTAAATTAATTAATAAATACAGTTTCTCTTGCCCCAAGTCACCCTCCCTTTGTGGTTATCATCAGTGACTCCAAAGAGTGAACTAAATAAAGCTGAATGCTTCGGTAGAGTTCTCTTTTTCGTAGCTCTGGGACACGCTGGAACCTAACTTCTGTTGATGGTAGACAGCACTGCCTGTTTCTGTTTCTTTGATGTTAGAGAAGAAGGGAAAGCAGCATTAAAGAGCAGGAGGGGCCACTTACCATTTCTTGGGAAAAGCTCTAAAATAGTTTTTTGCTTTTTTAAAACATTTATTTTTATTTTGCACAAATGAGTGTTTTGTCTGCATGTATGTATATGCACCACATGCTTGCCTGGTGTCCACAGAGACCAGAAGAGGGCCTCAGGTCCCCTGAACCTGGAGTTCTAGAGAGTTGTAAGCCACCATGTAGGTGAAGGGAACAGAACCAAGAGCAGCCATTGAGCCATCTCTCCAGCCCCAGTTTTTCCTTTCTTTTGGTCATTGCGTGTATTATTTGGGAATGGTCCCAGCCCTAATTTACATAGTGCTTACCTATTACATTTTTTTCAGTTCTCAGTGGAAGATTATTTGAGACACAAATTTTGGGTTGTTTTGTTCATGTTTGAGGCAGGTTCTCACTATGTAGATCAGGCTGACCTATGACTCACAGGAATAGCTCTGCCTGCCTCTGCCTCCTGAGTGCTAGGATAAAAGGTTTGTTTCACTACATCCAGTCATAAAACACGGTACTTTAAAATGATAGTAAAGTATGTTAAAAAAAAACCTTTATTTTTTAATAATGTGTATGTATAAGTAGAGGTGCACATTCATGCTATGTCCCTGGAGGACCCTGGATGCCCCTGGAGCTGGAGTTAGAAGAGATTGGGAGCTGCCTAACGTGGGTGCTGGAAATCAAATTTCGGTCCTCTCCAAGAATAGTGTACAGTCTTATACTACAGAGATCCTTCTCTGATCTGTAACTTCCTTGAAGTATGATTTTATTATTTTTTTGTGTATGAGCCTGATCTCAGACTCAACTGAGGAAATAGGGCGAGTCTGGTTTTCCCGGAACTCCAGCACCCAGGAGCCTGGTACAGATTCACGGACCTATCCTCAGTAGATCGTTTGTCAGTTGCTATGAGAAAGTGACTAGATTGGTTCTTAGTTTATATGTAACAATACAGATTATGAGATTTATAGATTATAGAGAGATTTATTTCTACCTTTAGAGGAGAGACATGGATTTAACCTAAAGATGTCCTATAGTCTTGGCCTCATCCTTAAATGTTAATAATTAAAATATTAAAAATATTAAAGATGCCGGGATCCAGACAGACCAGTCTTGCTGCGCAGGCCACAGAATCTGTAGAGTGCTTGCTTTCCTCTCTGTGGTGCCCATAGACACCTTACTGAGACATCTGACTAGCTAGCAGACTGCCAGGAGAAGTGGGCTTATATCAATCCCCGTCTCCTGCCAAAAATCAGCCCAGTTACAGGCCTGTGCTGTGAAGCTACTCCCATCCCACGAAGATAGCAGAAAAGGCTGTCACTTGTACCGCGTGGGCCCTGATTCCTCTCTCCATGCTGCTGTGCAGTCTGTCCACGGCATTAGGAACTCAATGATAACCTGTGTCTCGGTGAAGCCACACCTGCAGCCTCTCACCACCATTAATTGTGTCAGAGCACCAAAATATGGCAGAGCAGTTGCCTTGCCTATGTGGGCTACTACACAGCTTCCCCAGTTTGCACTCCTGTCTCTTAGAAACCCTAAAACCCACCCCCTGCTTACTGCTCTACCCAGCCTCACTTATTCCTATTTATCTTTGGTTTTTTTTTTTCCAACTTAGTGTTTTTCCTTTTAGTCTTACTGTATGTATAGTGTTTGTACTGATAAGGTGTTAAAATATTTTTCTGTTGTGGGGATATAAGTTGAAATGCTACAATAATAAGAATTTCAATGTAACAATAAACTGTTGTTGGTGACATAATCCCCTCAGTTTATGTTCCTTGCCTTAAAATAAATCTTTTGTGGTACTAATATATTTCAGGTATTTAATGTTGGCTGTAATGCTTAAATTTTCAGTCATGTACATTTCTTTTTCTTTCCTTTGGTTTTTCGAGACAGGGTTTCTCTGTAGCATTGGAGCCTGTCCTGGAACTAGCTCTGTAGACCAGGCTGACCTCGAACTCACAGAGATCCACCTGTCTCTGCCTCCCGAGTGCTGGGATTAAAGGCGTGTGCCACCACCGCCCGACAGTCATGTACATTTCTATAGACTGTCATTTGAAATATTTTCACACAACTTTTTATAAACTCACATCAGCATCACATAATACCTTAAAAACTGATGTGGTGTGATTTATTGAAACACTCTTTATGGTTTCTGATTATAGATAAGGCTGGAAATTTGCCTTTACTCAAATTTCCTCCAGAATATCAGCTTGCAGTTAACATGTGTTAGGTAAACCTTTGTCCTCAGGTTCATGAGTAGAGTGAAATCTAACGTTTCCCCTTTACTTTTGAATAGCTGGATAGAACCTACACTGGCTTACAAACCCTGGGTGCGGAGACGGTAGGTACCTTCCCTCAGCCTTGTAAGGGGGACAAGGCGTATGTGTTTGTGTGTGTGTGTGTGTGTGTGTGTGTGTGTGTGTGACGTTTACACACACTCTGCTCAGCTTACATATGTAATACAGGGTATCACCCTGTAGCCTAGGCTCACTTCAAATCCAGATTCCTTACCTCAACCTCTGTAGTGCTAGGATTGTGGGCATTTGCCACCATCCCAGAATCCTTATTATTTTGATTTAACGGGGAAAAAAAATGATTATTGGTCTTTTTTAAGTTAGATTTTCACTGCTGCTCCAACATTGTGTTTTCTTTATTTTCTAATTGTGCTTTAAAACATGAGAAAATTTTAGGATCTGGACCATATCTAGCATATAGCTCAGTGACACGAATTATGTTCAGGGTGATATCTGGTACCTCCTGAACTCCCCTCACCTAAGTTCGTACGTGTTAAGTTCCCCTACTACTTGCCTGCTTCGCATGATTAGAAATCAGCATTTGGCTTCCTAAAATCTGCCTTATTTGTAGTGCATATAGTATCCATCCATGCTGTAGATGCCATTCCCCCTTTGTAAGATTTATTTTTATATTTTTATTTGTATGAGTGTTTTACCTGCATGTGTATATGTCCACCCCGTGTGTGCCTAGTAGCTATGGAAGTCAGAAGAAGGTGTCAAATCCCCTGGAGCTGGAGTAAAGGGTAGTTGTGAGCCGCCATGTAGGTGCTGGGAGCTGAATCCAGGTCTTCTGCAAGAATAAGTGCTCTTTTGTTTATTTAAGATTTACTTTTAATCTTATGTATGTTTATATCTGAGTGTATGCCATATATGTGAGTGTGCCCAAAGAGACCAGAAAATTTCAACCCCTGGAGGTGAAGTTAGTGGGCCCTGGGAATCAAACTCAGGTCTTCTAGAAGAGTAAATGTATGCTGTAAGCCACTGAGCCATCTTTACAGCCACTAAAAATCTTTAAATTTTTATTTAATACATGTGAGTGTTTTGCCTTCATGTATATGCACCACATGTGTACAATGCCCACAAAGGCCAGAAGAGGGCATTGGATCCCTTGGAACTAAATTTACACACAGTAGTTAACTGACATGACGAGAGCTGGGAATTGATCACCTAGCTAAATCTTCACTCTTCAGAGAAGTGGACTTTATGTACCAGAAGATATCTATTGAGTACCTTCCTGTATGCTTTCACTGGTCCAGATGTTAGGAGAAAAGAGATGAGTAAGGTAATTTTTACTTGTGTTTTTGAGCATAATGACAGTGACCTAGTCTACTTTCTGTTGCTGTGCTAAATAAATACCATGACCAAAGTGATTTGGGGAGGAAAGGACTTACTTCTTACAGCTCTCAAGTCGTAGCCTATGACTGGAGAAAATCAGGGAAGGAATTCAAGCAGAGTCAGTGGAGGAGTGCTGCTTACTGGCTTGTTCTCTGTCGTGTGCTCAGCCTGTTTCCTTACGTAACTCAGAACCCCCAGCCCAGGGTGGTACTGATTACAGTGGGCTGGGCCCTCTCACATCAATTATTAATCAAGAAAACGCTCCACAGCCCAGTCTGATGGAGGCATTTTCTGAATTGAGATACCTCTTCACAAATGACCCTAGGTTGTGTCAAGTTGACAAAAATAACCAGCACAGACAGTGAACAGTAAACACTAAACAGAGGTGTACAACAGTTTCAACTACAGACAGATGCTGTGTGGAAGAGTGGCTGGTGAACGGGGTCTTACGTTAAGGTGCAGTGGATAAAGAAGGTCTTCCCGAGGAGGGTGACTTTGATGTGGACTGGTGGGAATAATGTTGAGCGGTAGAAGCAGTAAAGGGAGGGAAGGAACTCACCTGAGGCATCCAGCTGTTGAATCAGATGATGAAAATCTCATCTATAGGTTGCAATCGCCTGTTGAGGTGTGGTTTCATCTCTTAGGGCACCGTTTTCTGAAACAGAACTCGAGCTCTGTAAGCACTGATGATGGACTCATGAGCCTACTTGTTGCCCAACTGTGTAGGTAGTGGATGTTGAGCTTCATCGGCATTCTCTTGGCGAAGACTACATTTATCCTCAGTCATCTGAGTCAGACATATCTGATGCCCCTCCATCTTTGACCATTCCAGCCCCAGTGAAAGCTTCCCCAGTGGCACGGTCCCCTGAGCCGGCGTCTGCTGCCCCTGTGGGAGAAGGTAATGCGATACTCTTGCTTGAGGGAGTCACTCTGAGTGTGTTTCTTATGTGGACGACACCAGATTGCTGCTTTCATCAGCTTGAAGTCAATGGAAAACATTGTTTTCATAAATGGGCATGCTCCCTCTAGCATACAGCTCTAGTGTGAAAATAGCTAATCTTCTGCTCTTCTTGGAAATAAGTTTTTCATAAATTCTTATATTTTATTTTTTTATTGATTTTTATTGAGCTCTACCCTTTTCTCTGCTCCCCTCCCGGCCTCTCCCTTCCCCCTTCAAACCTCCCACAATTCTTACATTTTATAAAGGTGAAAAGGCCGTAAAAATCATTGGATTTTTATTCTTTTTCAACATTTTACTTTATTTTATATGTATGAATGTTTTGACTGTATGTATGTCTGTGTACCACATGCATACCCAGTGCTTATGGAAGCCAAAAGAAGGCATCAGATCCCCTAGAACTAGAGTTTCAGATGGTTGTAAGCCACCATGTCGGTGCTGGAAATCAAACCCAGGATCTCTGGCCAGCCAGTGCTCTTAACAGCTGAGCCATCTTTCCAGTCCCTGTATTTTTATTCTTTGCTGAAGACATTCTGGCTCAGATTCTGATTATGTAAATAAGAGACTTTAATGACAAATACTTAATCCTATGTAAAAAACTGACATTCACTATCAACAAATGTATTTTGACTGTGGCATTTTTATCATTTAATAAGACTAAACGTATTGTTTTTTATATAAGCATATGTAATTGTATATGCTATATATATTTAAGTTGATTCTAAATGTTTATTTTATGTGCAAACTGGTATTTTGTTGTGATACTATTTTAGTTTTTATATAAAATTTCAACTTAATTTGTCTTTAGATTTCCAGTGTACCCTCTATGGATATTACATTAAAAGAATGGTTTTTGTTTTTTAAAGTTTTTTTCTCTTCTCTGGTTTTTAAATTCATATACTAAAATATGAGACAATGGGCTTCTATTTTTTTTTTGTATTGTGTAGCTCTTGGTTAATGTGTTCTCCAGTTAATACAATTTTTTAAAAAGATTTATTTATTTATTGTGTACACAGTGTTCAGCCTCCTTGTATGCCTGCAGGCCAAAAGAGGGCACCAGATCTCATTACAGATGATTGTGAACCACCACGTGGTTGCTGGGAATTGAACTCAGGACCTCTGGAAGATCAGCCAGTACTCTTAGCCTCTGAGCCATCTCTCCAGCCCCCCCCAGTTAATACATTTTTTTGTATTAATTATGTTCACATTATTGTGACCCAGCAAACTTTGACTTTCACGTGGTGGAGTTTATTTTCGCTCACAGCTCAGAGAATACAGTTTGTCACAAGAGGAAAAGGATAGAGGTGGGAACAGCTTGGTGCATGCCAACCAGGAAACACAAGTGAGAAATGCCAGGCCTTTCTCTTTTTTCCTTTTTATTCAGCCCATAGCCACAGGCTGTTAGACTGTGTAACTGGCACATGGGGTGGGCGATGGGAGCTCAGGTAAACCTTTCTGAGGAGGGGAGAAAAGCTGGCTCAGTTGATTAAGTGCTTTCCATGCAAAAATGAGGACCCGAATTCAGATGCCCAGCCAATATAAAAGTTAGGTGCAGCGGTGTACATCCATAATCTTGCACCAGGCTCCAGAGATAGGGAGGCTCTTTGAGCTCACTGGCCAGCCAGTCTAGCCAAATTGGTGAGCTTCATGTTTAGTGAGCATCTTTCTCAAAAAATAAGGTAGAAAACAACCAAAGAAGGCATATGTATCGACCACGTTCGTGTACACACACACACATCCCTACCCCTGAAAACTCCCTCAAAGACTACCTCTGAAATACTTGTCCTAGTGATTCCAAATCTAGTCAAGTTGTTGATGGTAGTTCGTTTTAGCTTTGGTGTGTGTGTTTCCTTACTGCTAATCCAGCTCTCAACAGTCTTTAGTCCCCTCTGAAGCTCTGTGAACACAGTCTTTATGCCTGCCATCATTCTGGTTCTCCATCGTTTACCAGAATGGCCCTTTAAATTCGCTTACCAGAGCTTTTCTAGCCACAGACCCAAATGTTTTCACATCACTCTTAAATGCTAGTCCCAAAGGTCTGAGAACTACATGTTTAGGTTTATCACAACAATGACTGCATTCCTGGTACGTGGTACTCCTGGAACTAATTATTTGTATTAGTTGCTTGTCACTGACCACTCACATTCAGAATGGGTCTTCTCAGTTAAACTGGAATTCTCATAAATGTGTCTTAGTGACTTCAGATGTAGATAGATTATCAAAAAAGACCAGTGTCACATCCCTAAGATAAATCTTTTACCTAGGTGGGAGTCTATCACGAGGATTTATTTTCTACCAAAAATTTGTAGGGAGTAATCCGTATTTGTTTTATACCAGCAGTTGATCTAGATGGGTTTTGAACTAACATTGACGAATGTAATAACAGTTCTGTTCTCTTCCCACAGATGGAAGGTTCCAGAGTAGTTGATTTCATCATTTGTCATTCCATTTCAAACAGGATTCCCAGACAACCCAGAAGCTGAGAGACACCCTACATTTTATTCTTTACCATCTTCGTTGGAAAGAACACCCACCAAGGTGACAGCAGCACAGAAAGTTACCTTTTGTTCACATGGCAATTCTGCCTTCCAACCAATTGCATCAAGCTGCAAAATCGTGCCCCAAAACCAGGCACCCAATCCTGAGTCACCTGGAAAGTCCTTTCAGCCCATCACCATGAGCTGTAAGATTGTCTCAGGTATGCAGAGTGAGTGACATTGGCTGGTTGTTAGCATATTTTTGTTGTTGTTTTGGGAATTTTAAGGCAGGGTCCCAGACTGGCCTGGAACTAACTATATAGCACAGACTGGCCTTGAACACAGGATATTCCTCCTGGCTCAGCCTTGCAAATGCTGAGGTTACAGGTGAAGCCACCATTCCCAGCTCAGAGAGGTGCTTCTACACAGTCCTGTGTATCGAAGGAAAGGTTAATCCTGTTTGTTGGCAAGGCTGTCACAGAGAAAAGCACAGCTCACTATATGTATGGAAAGAATTTCTGAGTGGGCGGAAGAAATGAGGCCCAAGGTATTCTAGTTATTTCCTGGTAAATGTGTGCTCTTCTAGTGGGATTAAGATTGGAATTGAGTTTGCAGAGTCTGTAGAAACCAGAATAACAAGTAGTAGAAAAACAGAAGCCTTTGGCTTCGTTTTAAGGGTTGAGTTGGAGTAGAATTGGATTGCCATTTATTTTCTCTGACCGTGCTAGAAAACAGTTCATCTTATGGACAGTCATTCTGAGACTTCCTTTTTGCTGAGGGCCTTTGTCTAGTGACAATTTCACATTTATACTAACTAAGGTAATGGGAACATACTTATGTTGGCTGTACTTCAGGAAAGACAGGAAGGGCCAGTTGAAAACATCTGAGTAGGGGAACATATATTTCTGTGTACTTTTATGTGTATGAGTGTTGTGGCTGCATGTTTGTGTGCACCATATGTGTGCCAACGGAGGCCCAGAGAAGGCATTTATGCCTTGGAATTGGAGTTGCAGGCCATTGTGAAACACCATATATGTACTGGGAACAGAATCTGGGTCTTCTCCAAGAACAGCCTGTGCTATTAATCTCTGAGCCATCTGTTCAACCCCTCTGTATAAATTTTAAAAAGGAAAACGTGAATATTTGCTGCTGTACGCAGACTGCTAAGCTAAATAACTAAATATAATATGAATCTTTACAATCAACAGAAGCTAACAAACCTGTAATTTTATCTGCTACTAAGAATGTTGAAGTTTCCTGCTTCAGGGGTGGAGTAGGTTGTATACATTGGTTTGAGGTTTACAGAAATTTACAAATGACAGCTTTGATGAGGTAGGTGATTAAGAGTGTTTAGCAGTACATGAGTAAAATTTGGAACTAATCTTTGGGGTTCTATGATGTAGTCTTGATAAAGATTTCTGTCTCTGGTTAGTAAGCTTCACATTTTCCTATTCAAAATATATTCCAACTCAAAACACAAAATTCCTCTATCTAGCTATTCACTTACCAATTTTAGTGTCTTTGAATATTCAATATTATGAATATCAGCCTATGCTATTAAGAGATTTATCCTACTGAAATACAGCAGTTCCACATTGTTAGTATAAAACATTGCTTTTCAGATTTTTTTTAAAAATATAAATACATTTACATTATGTCTTCCTTCTCATCCCTTCCTCCAAACCTTCTCGTGTATCCATGCCCCCCCTTTCATACTCATGGTCTTCTATTTTTTAATTATTGTTTTGTGCGTGTATGTGTAAATAAATACATAAATGTAACCTTGAGTCTGTTTAGTATTGTTTGTGTGTATGTTTCAGGCTGACCACTTGAGATTAGAGAACAATTTAGGTGCTCATCTCTGGGGAAAACCAGTTCTCCTTCTCCTGACAGTCTTTAATTGCCTGTAGCTCTTCATCTAGGGGGAAGCCCTGTGCAGTTCTTCCCACCTGTGTTGGCATATAAACTGTTTATCTTTTTCAGGTCTTGTTTAAGTAGCCATGCTGTTGAAATTTTGCAGCCTAAGCTAATGACTAACTGAAATCTTAAATTATGTATTTTTCGTTTCTCTGAACCAGTATTGGTTGTGTGTTTCTATGTTTGTTGTTTGTGTGCATGTTATGATCATTTACCAAAAACAAAATATTAGTTGAAAATAATAACATAAAATGAGTATCCACCATAAATGCCTGAACAAAATATCTGAATCTTGCTTGGTATTGTTTGTTCTGTGGGTCAGTTGGAGTCAGTGACTTAATCCCCTATAAAACTTGAAGATTTATGCCAGCTGTGGTGATGCACACCTTTAATTCTAGCACTTGGAAGGCAGAAGTAGGCAGATCTCTCTGAGTTCTAGGCCAGCCTGGTCTACAGAGCGAGTTTCAGGACAGCCAGGATACAAAGAGAAACTCTGTCTCATAAAATAAAGAAAAACTTGAAGGTTTCATAAAGCATCCTTCATTCCTTCCCCACATGATGCTTTCTGTTCAGGAATGAGAAAAAAGACAGGGGCAGATTCAGACTCATCCAGCAGACAGCCAGTGGAAGACTGAAAGAACCCAGTAGAGCAAGCCAGTCTGGACTGGCTTGTAGTCAGTGACATAAGGGAGAATGTTTTCTAGATTTCTTTTCCTCCAGCTCACGGAAATCCTTGTGATTCCTGAGTGCTTGGATTAACAACATGTGCCTGGCCTGCTTTTTAGACTTATGTGCATGCCAGAGGGTCTTGTTGAAATGCGGGTTTATTTTCTGTAGGCATTAAAGATGGGCGGTCTCTCTCTCTCTCTCTCTCTCTCTCTCTCTCTCTCTCTCTCTCTCTCTCTCTCTCTCTCTCTCTCTCTCTCTCGTTTCTGACTAGCCTGCAACTCAATATGTAGAGCAGGCTAGATTTAAATTAAAAGATCTGTCTGCTTCTGCCTCCTGAGTGTCATCAAGGCCTGTGCTACCACACCTGATCTGAGAATCTATTTCTCTTTTTCTTTCTAAGTTTTTATGTGTTAGAAGTGTTTCGCCTGCGTGCATGTCTGTGAACCACACGTAAGCAGTGCTAGTAGAGGCCAGAAGAGGGCTTTTAATGCCCTGGAACTGAAGCTACCGGCAGTTGTGAGCTGCCATGAGGGTACTGGGAAATAAACCCACTTCCTCTAGAAGAGCACCAAGTGCTCTTAACTTCTGAGCCATCTCTCCAGCCCAAAAATCTGTTTCTAATTAGCTGTTCAATTTGCTGTTCTGGGCTGATTCCAAGTACACGATAGCTGGACCTGAACCCAGCTACACTGACTGAGCTTGGCTCAGTATCTGAACTTCCTGTTCTCCAATGCCCTCCTACTTAAATTATATGTGTACTTTGTTTCTCTCTTTTCCTTAATTAACAAAGGTTCTCCAATATCAACTCCAAGTCCATCACCATTGCCTCGCACCCCAACTTCCACTCCCGTTCATGTGAAGCAAGGTACTACCAGCTCTGGTATAAATAACCCTCATGTTATTGTGGATAAGCCCGCACAGGTTATTGGAGCCTCCGCTCCAAGTGCAGGTATGTATAAGCAATATTCATGCAATCTAAAGGTTTGATCTTTTACTAATGATAAAATCCTACCATGTACCAACCGTCCATCCATAAGTAAATGTGTATGAAAAGGAACCATTCTGTTTCTCTGAGGAAGATTCTCTTGTGTATGAAAGTTCAAAGTTTAGTTTAATTAGAAGCCTTTTCTACAGCCACCACACTGCCCTGTAGTCTGTGACAGCTGCATGGAGCCTGTCTGCAGCCACCACACTGCCCTGTAGTCCACACAGCTGCATGGATCCTGTCTGCAGTCACCACACTGTCCTGTAGTCCACACAGCTGCATGGAGCCTGTCTGCAGTCACCACACTGTCCTGTAGTCCACACAGCTGCATGGATCCTGTCTGCAGTCACCACACTGTCCTGTAGTCCACACAGCTGCATGGAGCCTGTCTGCAGCCACCACACTGTCCTGTAGTCCACACAGCTGCATGGATCCTGTCTGCAGTCACCACACTGTCCTGTAGTCTGTGACAGCTGCATGGAGCCTGTCTGCAGTCACCACACTGTCCTGTAGTCTGTGACAGCTGCATGGAGCCTGTCTGCAGTCACCACACTGTCCTGTAGTCTGTGACAGCTGCATGGAGCCTGTCTGCAGTCACCACACTGTCCTGTAGTCCACACAGCTGCATGGATCCTGTCTGCGGTCACCACACTGTCCTGTAGTCCACACAGCTGCATGGATCCTGTCTATAGTCACCACACTGTCCCTGTAGTCTGTGACAGCTGCATGGAGCCTGTCTGCAGTCACCACACTGTCCCTGTAGTCTGTGACAGCTGCATGGAGCCTGTCTGCAGTCACCACACTGTCCTGTAGTCCACACAGCTGCATGGATCCTGTCTGCAGTCACCACACTGTCCTGTAGTCTGTGACAGCTGCATGGAGCCTGTCTGCAGTCACCACACTGTCCTGTAGTCCACACAGCTGCATGGAGCCTGTCTGCAGTCACCACACTGTCCTGTAGTCTGTGACAGCTGCATGGAGCCTGTCTGCAGTCACCACACTGTCCTGTAGTCCACACAGCTGCATGGAGCCTGTCTGCAGTCACCACACTGTCCTGTAGTCTGTGACAGCTGCATGGAGCCTGTCTGCAGTCACCACACTGTCCTGTAGTCTGTGACAGCTGCATGGAGCCTGTCTGCAGTCACCACACTGTCCTGTAGTCCACACAGCTGCATGGAGCCTGTCTGCAGTCACCACACTGTCCTGTAGTCCACACAGCTGCATGGAGCCTGTCTGCAGTCACCACACTGTCCTGTAGTCCACACAGCTGCATGGAGCCTGTCTGCAGTCACCACACTGTCCTGTAGTCTGTGACAGCTGCATGGAGCCTGTCTGCAGTCACCACACTGTCCTGTAGTCCACACAGCTGCATGGATCCTGTCTGCAGTCACCACACTGTCCCTGTAGTCCACACAGCTGCATGGAGCCTGTCTGCAGTCACCACACTGTCCTGTAGTCCACACAGCTGCATGGATCCTGTCTGCAGTCACCACACTGTCCCTGTAGTCCACACAGCTGCATGGAGCCTGTCTGCAGTCACCACACTGTCCCTGTAGTCCACACAGCTGCATGGATCCTGTCTGCAGTCACCACACTGTCCTGTAGTCCACACAGCTGCATGGAGCCTGTCTGCAGTCACCACACTGTCCTGTAGTCCACACAGCTGCATGGATCCTGTCTGCAGTCACCACACTGTCCCTGTAGTCTGTGACAGCTGCATGGAGCCTGTCTGCAGTCACCACACTGCCCTGTAGTCTGTGACAGCTGCATGGATCCTGTCTGCAGTCACCACACTGTCCTGTAGTCCACACAGCTGCATGGATCCTGTCTGCAGTCACCACACTGTCCGTGTAGTCCACACAGCTGCATGGAGCCTGTCTGCAGTCACCACACTGTCCCTGTAGTCCACACAGCTGCATGGATCCTGTCTGCAGTCACCACACTGTCCTGTAGTCCACACAGCTGCATGGATCCTGTCTGCAGTCACCACACTGTCCTGTAGTCCACACAGCTGCATGGATCCTGTCTGCAGTCACCACACTGCCCTGTAGTCCACACAGCTGCATGGAGCCTGTCTGCAGTCACCACACTGTCCTGTAGTCTGTGACAGCTGCATGGAGCCTGTCTGCAGTCACCACACTGTCCTGTAGTCCACACAGCTGCATGGAGCCTGTCTGCAGTCACCACACTGTCCTGTAGTCCACACAGCTGCATGGAGCCTGTCTGCAGTCACCACACTGTCCTGTAGTCCACACAGCTGCATGGATCCTGTCTGCAGTCACCACACTGTCCTGTAGTCCACACAGCTGCATGGAGCCTGTCTGCAGTCACCACACTGTCCTGTAGTCCACACAGCTGCATGGAGCCTGTCTGCAGTCACCACACTGTCCGTGTAGTCCACACAGCTGCATGGATCCTGTCTGCAGTCACCACACTGTCCTGTAGTCCACACAGCTGCATGGATCCTGTCTATAGTCACCACACTGTCCTGTAGTTCACACAGCTGCATGGATCCTGTCTGCAGTCACCACACTGTCCCTGTAGTCCACACAGCTGCATGGAGCCTGTCTGCAGTCACCACACTGTCCTGTAGTCTGTGACAGCTGCATGGAGCCTGTCTGCAGTCACCACACTGTCCTGTAGTCCACACAGCTGCATGGATCCTGTCTGCAGTCACCACACTGTCCTGTAGTCCACACAGCTGCATGGAGCCTGTCTGCAGTCACCACACTGTCCCTGTAGTCCACACAGCTGCATGGATCCTGTCTATAGTCACCACACTGTCCTGTAGTCCACACAGCTGCATGGATCCTGTCTGCAGTCACCACACTGTCCTGTAGTCTGTGACAGCTGCATGGATCCTGTCTGCAGTCACCACACTGTCCTGTAGTCCACACAGCTGCATGGATCCTGTCTGCAGTCACCACACTGTCCTGTAGTCTGTGACAGCTGCATGGATCCTGTCTGCAGTCACCACACTGTCCTGTAGTCCACACAGCTGCATGGATCCTGTCTGCAGTCACCACACTGTCCTGTAGTCTGTGACAGCTGCATGGATCCTGTCTGCAGTCACCACACTGTCCTGTAGTCCACACAGCTGCATGGATCCTGTCTGCAGTCACCACACTGTCCTGTAGTCTGTGACAGCTGCATGGATCCTGTCTGCAGTCACCACACTGTCCTGTAGTCCACACAGCTGCATGGAGCCTGTCTGCAGTCACCACACTGTCCCTGTAGTCTGTGACAGCTGCATGGATCCTGTCTATAGTCACCACACTGTCCTGTAGTCCACACAGCTGCATGGAGCCTGTCTGCAGTCACCACACTGTCCCTGTAGTCTGTGACAGCTGCATGGATCCTGTCTGCAGTCACCACACTGTCCTGTAGTCCACACAGCTGCATGGATCCTGTCTGCAGTCACCACACTGTCCTGTAGTCCACACAGCTGCATGGAGCCTGTCTGCAGTCACCACACTGTCCTGTAGTCCACACAGCTGCATGGAGCCTGTCTGCAGTCACCACACTGTCCTGTAGTCCACACAGCTGCATGGAGCCTGTCTGCAGTCACCACACTGTCCTGTAGTCCACACAGCTGCATGGATCCTGTCTGCAGTCACCACACTGTCCTGTAGTCCACACAGCTGCATGGATCCTGTCTGCAGTCACCACACTGTCCTGTAGTCCACACAGCTGCATGGATCCTGTCTGCAGTCACCACACTGTCCCTGTAGTCCACACAGCTGCATGGATCCTGTCTGCAGTCACCACACTGTCCCTGTAGTCCACACAGCTGCATGGATCCTGTCTGCAGTCACCACACTGTCCGTGTAGTCCACACAGCTGCCTGGGGCCTGTCAGGGTTTCTGGGTTTGGTTTTTATTCTTTTACTAACTTTGTATCCATTTCTTTCATTTAATTTATGTTTATACACATGCTCTCAAAGTGTAATCTTTCCCTATTAAGGGAAATAGTGAAAAAAGAAATAAAATGAATGATATTAAGGTAATGGGGATGGTTTCTCTACCCCATGTATTACAGTTAACACATTACTATATATACTGGGCTTTTTCAATTAGGTGTTTTGTTTTCTTTTGAGTTTTAGAGTTGTTTACGTGTAGAACTGATTTGAGAAGTACTGCTTTCAGCATATTTGGGTATGCTGAGCATTTTGGGGCTACATATTAGTTTTAATAATCAGCCACAACTGTGAAGAGGCAAATTTGGTAGGTGAAATAAGTTGCTGAATATCACTTTAGAGCTTCAGTTAATATTTACTGTTGATAATTGTGCAGTTGTGGAATAACTTGTCATAGGGGTAGCATTTGGAGACAGGTGCATCAGAAGCTGGCGTTCACTGGATGTATGCATGTTGGCTCATTTGTTAAGTGACCTACACCCTTGTGTTATACTGTCGCTTCTTGTATAGGGAGCAGAGTATGTTGTATACGTCACCGCTTCTTCATTTTGTCCTTAGGAGTTTCTCACTGTTTTCCAGGCTGGGAATGTGATCTGCTTGTAGGGATGAAGTGTGTTTTGTGTGTGTGTGTCTGTGTGTGTGTCAGCCTGCGTGTGGGTATGCTCGTGTGTTTAGACTTTGAGTTCTGAATTTTTAACCCTTAGTAATTGAAAGCATGGAAGGGTGGTAGAAAATGATTTTATTTATTTTTTTTTAATATTTATTTTATTTATTTATTATGTATACAATATTCTGTCTGTGTGTATGCCTGCAGGCCGGAAGAGGGCACCAGACCTCTTTACAGATGGTTGTGAGCCACCATGTGGTTGCCGGTAATTGAACTCAGGACCTTTGGAAGAGCAGGCAATGCTCTTAACCACTGAGCCATCTCTCCAGCCCACAGAAAATGATTTTAAAATATATTTGTAAACTTTATTTTATTGATACATAATTGTTAAATCTGTTTTGCATATCAGGAAGTCCTACAAGCAAGCTCCCAGTGGCCTCTCAGGTTTCCCAAGGAACAGGGTCCCCTGTTCCCAAAATTCATGGAAGTAGTTTCTTAACATCTACAGTCAAGGTAAGCTCTCCCTGCTGTGTGCAGACTCAGAAGGTGTACCAACTGATGACAGTTATCTTGAAGATTATTTCCTCACTTAGTTTCCTCCCAGGGTAGAAGACAGTTCTCAGTATGTCTATCAAGTGATCACCCAGTATCAATTTGAAAGCTCAGTGTGGGGAAAGAGGCGGCCTTACTTATTTTGTGGAGGGGACAGTTGTATTAAAAATACTTCTATAGAGGGTGAAGAAATGACTCTGCCATTCAGAGTGCTTGCTGTTCTTGCAGAGGACCTGCACCTACTCGGCAGCCCACAACTCTCTGTTACTCCAGCTTCAAGGGTTCCAGTACCCGCTTCTAGCCTCTGTGGGCACTGCGTGCACACACACACGCACACACACATACACATTCACACACACTCTCCGTCGACAGCTGGGCTGGTTTCTGCTTCTTCAGGCTGGTCCCTGCTGTGTGCAGACTCAGAAGGTGTACCAACTGATGACAGTTATCTTGAAGATTATTTCCTCACTTAGTCTTTGCAGTTTCCCTTATCTGAGAGGGAATCTCTACAGTCCTTTTTACTTCTTAGAGGAAGGACCCTGGTGAATCTGCTCAGTTTCAGGGACTTCGGAAGCTATTTTGAGTTGTTTACCTTGTATTTAACAGAGCTTCCCTGGGAGATGGAATGTTTTTTTCTTCAGGAAACTGCTATACAACACTGGTAGAATACTTGCCTAATTTGCACAAGGCCCTGGATTTAATCCCCAGTGCCACATAAAACTAAGTGTTATGGTGTACACATGTAATCAGAGCACTCAAGAAGTAGAGGCACCAGGATCAGAAGTTCAAGTTTATCTTTGACTAGATAGTGAGACCAGCCTTGGCTACATGACACCCTGTCATAAACAATAAAGTTAATCACTAAAAATTTAAATAGAACTCTAACATTCATCAGGACATAGATGAGTTAAAACTTTTCTTAGCATTTGGTTTCCTTGTTTTTGTATTTTGAGGCAGGGTCTCACCATGTAGTCCAGGCTAGAGTGAACTAGCAGTCTTCCTTTGTCAGCCTCCTGAGTGCTGAGGTGTTACAGGAGCTCAGGTGGGAATGTATACCTCACTCTTTATTTGCTTTGAGAAGGGAATTACAGTGGCTTAATAGAAACTTGGAAGATCCATGAGCATTGTGGGTTTTTGTTTTCTTTTGTCTTTGTGTTATTGGGTGTGATGGGTTTACATTAAATGTAAGTGGCTGGAATATCTGAAATAATTTGTTTTGGCCTATTGTGTAATAAATGGTTTTACACACAGCAGGAGGATTCTTTATTTGCATCTATGCCACCTCTTTGCCCAATCGGTAGTCACCCTAAAGTGCAAAGCCCCAAAGCTGTGACTGGAGGACTTGGAGCTTTCACTAAGGTGAGTGTGTGCCACAGCGTTGCCCCTGGGCCAGTGGTCGTTTTCCACTGTTCAGACATAGGCCTTAGTTCTGAGGTCCACATCCTGGGAGTACAGTGAAATGGGATTTCGGAGGTCACAGACTGGGTTGTGTCTCTCTCCTGCTTTCCAGCCTTGTGACAAGTGACCGAAGAGTCATGGGATTGAGTTGAGAGCCTGTTTGGCCCCTTTACTACCTCTTAAGGACTATTAAAGCAGTATTTTTTCCTTTCTCATGAAGCCATCCTGTAATACCAAGCTTTATTATTAATATCATTGCAGAGAGACTAGATTCAAATGTTAACAGTAGGTTCTTCCTCCTACTCCCCCATCGGGTACTTACTCGGTGTCATTGTTTGTTGCAAGGTGATCATCAAACAGGAACCTGGGGAAGCCCCTCATGTGTCCACGACAGGAGCTGCCAACCAATCACCATTCCCTCAGTATGTGACTGTGAAAGGGGGTCACATGATAGCTGTATCCCCTCAAAAACAGGTCATAAGTGCTGGAGAAGGGACGACTCAGTCTCCAAAGATTCCACCCTCCAAGGTTTGTATGGTTTTTGGGGTAGGGGTGGAGTGCCAAGGTACAAATGTAGGTTATTTATCTGAATAGCTGACAGGTGCCAAAATGATTTAGGGTGAATGAGTTGCTGAGCCCGTGCAAACCTGTGGGTGTTAGCCCATTCAGAAAAGACTCAGTAACATGTGCCCTGTTCTGTCTGTCCCTGATAAGAGTGGGCGTGTTTAAACAGAAGCTCCAGGAATAGTCTAAGGGGCATAGGGGACATTGAAGCCTCTCTCCAGCGTAAAAGTAGCAGGCCTGTCGGCTTTCTACTTGATTTCAGTCTAAGTGTGCATTGTTTTGACCTGTTAATTTGTCCAGGCTGTGTGATTTGTTTTGTTTTGAGATGACCTTAGATTCAAGGCAACCCTAGTATCTCAATATCCCAAAACTCTAGGATTGCAAGTGTGTGCCATTTGGTTCATTTTATTAATAACTTTGAAGTACCAGAGAATAAGCATATAGGGAACTTTGAAGTACATAATCCATATTCTACCACGTCAGTCACATATTAAATCTATCTCCTGCTTGTATGCCATGCTCATATTTATACATTCCTTGTAGTTCTCAGACTACACGTTCAAGCAGGTATTTTTCATTCCCATTTTATGATGTGAAAACCATGAGTTTGAGGGGTTTGGAACCTTCCTGGAGAATATATGAACATAGCATATAGCTAGGGAGTGACAGGAGGCTTGAAACTTGTGTCTTTTTGCTCCAAATGCACCACGCCAGGACTGGTGAGATTTATAAGGTGTCTTTAACCTAAGCTTGCTTTTGGAACACGTAGTTATCCTGGTGTTTTGGCGGGTATGTTCTGAAGCTATTGGAAATGTTTTGTGGGTGTTTATATTTCAGCTTCAAAGCCCAGACTGTCTAGGAGAGTGAGTTGTTTTGAGAAGAATGCTCTAAAATGGAAGATGATATTACATAAACTGGGTTAGTTTAGATAAGTAGGTCTCTCTCGGAATAAAGATGAAAATTCAGTGTTACAAGTTGTTTTTAAATCTGTAAGAATCTGTAATGTTTCCAAAACTTATCTCAGCAGACAGTTTATCTTCTGATTTAAAACATAGCAATTCCTTATCTGTCCCAAATTTACTGCGTCACAATTTCCCCCAAGGGTCTGGGAATTAGTTTTTCATAAGCTGCCTGCTGCCTCATATGCCCTGGGCAGCTAGAAGATGTCGCAGCATTGCTTTGGCCTCAGGTGAGCTCTGCCACCCCTTCAGTGAATCATTTGCTGTTTGTAACTATTGTTCTGTGCTTGCCAACAACAGAGTAGAACCTGGGGCCTCACACGTGTCAGACAAGTATTCTGCAACTGAGCTCAGCTTCTTTTTACTCTGTATTTTGAGGTTAAGGTCAACCTTGTTACCCAGACTGGCCTGCAGTCCTTCTGCCTTTGCCTCTGGAGTTGCTCAGATGGCCTCTGTGGCTTAACTTCTATTCAGGCTGTCTTACACAAGCTACTTTTTTTTTTTTTTGTTTTTGTTTTCGAGACAGGGTTTCTCCATAGCTTTTGGTTCCTGTTCTGGAACTAGCTCTTATAGACCAGGCTGGCCTCAAACTCACAGAGATCTGCCTGCTTCTGCCTCCGAGTGCTGGGATTAAAGGCATGCGCCACCATCGCCTGGCGCATGCTACTTTTTAAAACCTCTTGTTTGTTTGTTTGTTTTATGTGTACATGTCTTTTGCCTAAGTGTGTGCATGCAGTGCCTCAGAGACTAGATGAGGGTATCAAATTCCTCTAAGACTGGAGTTGCAGCCAGCTATGAGCCGATATGGGGGGAGGGGAATCAAGCCCTGTGCTTTTAGCCTCTGAGACATCTCTCCAGCTTCTTACTCATTATTTAAAATATATTATGCTATATATGGGGAAAAGGACTTTTTCTTGTCCTTGTTTTTTGTTTTGTTTTTGTTTTTCGAGACAGGGTTTCTCTGTAGCTTTGGAGCCTGTCCTGGAACTAGCTCTGTAGACCAGGCTGGCCTCGAACTCACAGAGATCCACCTGCCTCTGCCTCCCGAGTGCTGGGATTAAAGGCGTGCGCCACCACCGCCTGGCTTGTCCTTGTTTTTTACATTTATCCATGTGTATAGGGACACAGATGTGAGACAGTTAGAGGACTACTTGATGGAGTTAGTTCTCTCCATCTTGTGGGTCCCAGAGATCAAACTCAGATGATCGGCTTAGTAACAAGTGCCTTTACCCGGTCAGCAGTCTCACTGGACCAAGGAAATATATGATTTTACCAACAAAAAAATAAAAGGCTGTATTCGTTTGTTTATTTTGCATTTATTTATGTGGGGTAGGAGAATGCCACAATATGCTTGTAGAAACCAGAGGACAATTTATAGGATTCATTTCTCTCCTTCTGTCATTTGGACCCAGGGATCAAAGTCAGGTGAAAGTTGCCTTTTCTGATTGAGCCCAGCTGGCCCCAGTGTAGGCTTTTAACACATTGCCAATGGTGCCCAGAAGATCTGCAGTAGGTTAGCCTCTGTTTTTAACCACCTTTTTGCGTCCAGCCAGTCCACTCTGAGAAAGTGGATGGGTTTGTGTAAGGATGCTATGAATAATACTTAAAGGTGCCTGAGAAAGAAAAGCAAGAGGAAGAACTGCAGAGACTCAGGAGAGCATGGGCGAAGACATCCCTGTCTGAGTAGTTTATACATGCATCAGACTCAAGATGAGGAGCTCTCTACACATGTGACTGCTGAAATGCTTCCCTCAAAGCTACCCAAACAGGAGGGTCCAAAAGTGTTAGCTTTCCTCCATACAACTTTTAGAACAAAAGAAATTGATTTATCTGTCACCAGGTTTTTGTTTTTAATGATAGAAAGAGGACTCAGCAGGCTTAATAGGACAGATGCAGTAAGGTGTAACCAGACGTCAGTGTCGAGATTTTTTTGTTGGAATTCTCAAATTCAAGAGAATTTAAATTTAAGGGCTCATTGCTTCTATAACCCAGCAAAGTTATGTGATATTCCAGGAAGGAATAATAACTCCTGTCTTTCAGGACTGAATAAGAATTAGCAAGAGTGAGACCAGTAAACAGTATCTAATATGGATCTTGTTTGTGGCACGCATACACACATATTGAGCGTAAGGGGCTGTAGCTTTGAGCATCTATTAAGCATGTCCAACCTTCAGCTCCCAACCAACTGTGTGCCCGAATAACTATGCATGCAGCCTGCATCTGAACTTGTGAAGTTAATTAAATTGGCATGAGACTTTTTGCAAATTCTTCTTAACTTGATTTTGGGGCTGATGAACAGGAACATTGTAGACGATAACATTGAGTTAAAGCATCAGAAGAATGGACACGTCCATGTATTGCCAATAGTTGTGAATTGTTACCTTGATGAGAGCCATTCTGGCTAGGTTAAAATGTGATCTTATTTTTTTTCCTTACATATGGTCTCACTATGTACCCCAGACTAGCCTCAAACTTAAAGAGGTCTACCTGCCTCTGCCTCCTGATTCCTGGGATTAAAGGTGTACACCACTACCCCTGGATGTTTGATCTCTCTCTCTCTCTCTCTCTCTCTCTCTCTCTCTCCCCCTCTCTCCCCCTATCTCCCCCTCTCTCCCCCCTCTCCCTCTCCTTCCCTCCCTCCCTATCTTTTTTTTGTTTTAAATGTGTATTAGTGTTTTTTATGTCTGTGTACCACATGTGAACCTAGTACCCATGGAGGCCAGAAGAGGGTGTCAGATCCTCTGGGTCTGGAGTTTCAGGTATTGTGAGCTACCATGTAGGTGCCAGGAAGTGAGTATGGGTCCTCTGAAAGAACAGCCTGTGGTTTTTAACTGTAGAGCCATCCATCCAGCCCCAATTTTTTATTAGCATATACTAAGTATACATAATGGGTTTGTTATATTTTCATGCATATATATTTTGGTTATATTTACCTACTCATTACCTTCCTCTTCTCACTCCTGATGATCCTGTGTGTGTATGTGTGTGATTCATTAAGCTTCATTAGTATTGTTTGCAGGAGAACTTAGTTTTATTAGGGTGACGTATTATCAACAGGAGAATGGGTACCTCACTAGTGACTGTACCAAGAAAGAAAATCTTTTTCTCTTCCCCAGCAACCACCAACTGCCTATGGATCCTCAGGGACGAATAGGCCTTTATGCCCCAATAAGACATTGAGGAGCCCAGTCTTATGCAGTATCATGACTTCAAGAATATAATGTTTGTTGGATCCCCTAAAACTAGTATTACAGGCAGATATAGATACTGAGAACCCAACTTGGGACGTCTGCAAGAACAGTATGTGCTCTTTTTTTTTAATTTTTTTTTTCTTAATTAACTAGAGCCATCTGTCCTGTCCCTCTACCTTTTAAGTTTTCATTGTAGAGCTCTTTGGTTAGATTGATTTTTTTAAAGCTTTTGTGAATTAAGATTCCCACCATCCAGTTTTTTGTTTTGTTTTGTTTTGTTCTTGTTTTTGTTAACAGGTTGGTTTGTTACTGGTATATAGAAAAGCTGCTGATTTGTATCCCACTGCTTATCTTAGGTATCTAACAGATCTGAGAGTTTTCTGGTGGCATTTTGAGGGTCTTTTTATGGTACTGTGTTGTCTACAAATGGAAGATTTGGCCTCTTCCTTTCCTATTTTTATCCCTTTTATTTTGTTCCTTTTGTCTAACTGCTTTATTTAACATTTCAATAAGGACCCTGAGTAAGAAACAAAAATCCAGTTGAAATCCAACCATTTATTCATAGATTGCTGCCTAGAGGCCAGTTAGGGCTAACCTTGCCTTCCCTAGCCACCCATTGAGCCCATCCTCCAAGTACCTGGGTTACATAACATCTCAGGCTGGTCAAGATCCATAGTAAGACTTGTCTCACAAAAAGGGCAGTGGGTATTGGCATTAAATCTTAAGACTCAAATAACAGTCTTGTATCCCCTTCTTCAGTTTTTTATGCGTTAAGAATTTTTTTTTTCATAGAAGCTCTTTGATTGCCCCTCAGAGGTATTCACCACGTAGGTTTGGAGAACACATGATGGGAAGAAAGCATCATTCTCATGGGTTGCCCCTCTTACCTCCATACCTGTACATATAAAATAAAGTGTTTTTATTAAGACTTTGAGAATTTCATTTTCTGGTATGTTCATTTTCCTTCTTCAGAAAGTTTTAAAGTTCTCATCTCAAAGTTCCTCATTGAAAATCTCTCATCATACTTGTTTGCTTAGAGTTATTCCAAGGTATTTTATGTTGTCTATGAAGGGTGTTGATTCTCTGATTTCTTTTTCAACCCATTTATCATCTGTGTACAGGAGGGCTACTGATTTTTTTGAGTTAGTCTTATATCCTGCTACAATTATTGAAGGTGTTTATGAGTTGTAGAAGTTCCTTGGTAAAGTTTTTGGGGTCACTTACGTAAACTATCATGTCATCAGCAAATAGTGAGAGTTTGACTTCTTTTCCAATTTGTATCCCCTTGATCTCTTTTTCGTGTCTTATTGCTCTAGCTAGGACCTCAAGAACTATATTGAGTAGATATGGAGAGAGTGGACAACCTTGTCTTATTCCTGATTTCAGTGGAATCACTGGGAGTTTCTCTCCATTTAGTTTGATGTTGGCTGTTGGCTTGCTGTATATTTCCTTTATTATGTTTAGGTATGTTCCTTGTATCCCTGCTGTCTCCAAGACCTTTATCATGTTGTATTTTGTTGAAGGCTTTTTCAGCATCTAATGAGATAATCATGCGTGTTTTTTTCCCTTTCAATTTGTTTATATGACAGATTACATTGACAGATTTTCATATGTTGAACCATCCCTGCATCTCAGGGATGAAACCTACTTGGTTGTGGTGGATGATTTTTCTGATACAATATATTCACATTTCCTTTGTTACCCATCTGTTTTAGTTATTTTTTTATTGCTATGATAAGATGACATGATCACCATGGTAGGGAGCATGGCAGTAGGCAAGCAGACTTGAGTATGGAGCAGTGGCCGAGAGCTTCCATGTTAGTTATCCTTTCCCATAGTTTCTTCTCTACCTCCACCCTCACATCCTCCATCCCAAATTAACCCTTCGTTCCATTATTCCCATTTAATCCTTTATAACACTGTGTTCTATTCTCCCCCCCCCCCCCCCCCCCCGTTACTTTATTTTTTTAAGTTTTTTGTGACAGGGCTTTTTTGTGTATCCCTGGCTGTCCTGGACATCACTCTGTAGACCAGGCTGGGCTTGAACTCACAAAGATCCACCTGCCTCTGTCTCCCAAGTGCTAGGATTAAAGGAGTGTGCCACCCACCACCAGCAAACCGGCAATTTTTTATTTTTTGTTCCCTTGATACTTTAGTCTGGTGCTTTACACTGCTCAGCCATCCTGACACCCTGCTTACCACTCTTATTTTCTTAATTTTGTGTGTGTGTTTAGTTACATCCAAGTGAGTACAGGTGCCGTTGGAGGCCAGAGGCCTTGAATGCCCCGGACCTGGTGTCACTGGCAGTTACGAGCTACCTGCATACGTGCAGTGAATTAAACTTGGGTCCTCTGAGTGAACAGTACTTGTCCTTAGTCTCTGGGCTGTCTTCACAGCACCTCTGACTTTAATAATTCAAATATTTCACTAAAATATTGAAAATAATTAATCACTATCTAACTCTTCATATATATATCACATAAAATAGTCAAATGCCTTCTCCTATATTAGCATATGCATATTTACTTTAGTGTGGTCTTTTTCTCCTCCAGATGAAGTCTGTTCTTTCTAGAAATAATTCCATCCATACCTTTTGAAAATCTTTATTTTGTTTTATGTGGGGTTTTTTTTTGTTTTTGTTATTTTGTTGTTGTTGTTTTTTCGAGACAGGGTTTCTCTATAGCTTTGGAGCCTGTCCTGGAACTCCCTTTGTAGACCAGGCTGGCCTCGAACTCACAGAGATCCACTTGCCTCTGCCTCCCTAGTGCTGGGATTAAAGGCGTGCGCCACCACCGCCTGGCATGTTTTATGTGTTTAGATGTTTTGTTGCCTGTGTGTCTGTGTAACATATGCTTGCCTGTGCTTGGAGACTGTAATGGTCTGTCCCGTCCCTTTAAGAGACAAGCCCCACCCACTCCCCCCCCTCCTCTGCTGAGGTGGGCGGATCTTTGCTTCCATTCTGAGCTCTTTTTCCTTTCCGGCTCTCTAGGAGGTAGCTGTTATTGTGGCTCCTCCCCTTCTCTGGTTCTCTCTTTTTCTCTCTCTCTGCCTCTCTTTGCTCTTCTCCCTTCTTCCCTTCCCCTCTTTCTCCTCCATAACCCACTAATAAATATCCAATATCCCACTGCATGATGTGCCTATTCGTCTCCGTCTTCACCCGCCGCACAGCTCCCTGCTTGGTACCCAGCTGCCTTTGTGGCCTACCGTGGTCTCATGCCCGCTGCCCACTGCCGCCACTTGGGGACCTGCGGCATTTCTGCCGCTGTGCCCCTCGGGGACCTGCAGCGCTTTTATTTTAAACCATAACAGAGACTAGAAGAAGGAGTCACATCTCCTAAAGCTAGAGTTACAAGGATGTGAGCTGCCCAATGTGGGTGCTGGAAACTGAACTCAGGGCCTCTGGCTGAGTAAATGCACGCTTAACAGGGGTCATCTGTCCTGCCATTGCTTTTGAAGACAGGGTCTCATGTAGCCCAGACTGACCTCCATCTCGTAATTTCTGTCTCCACCTCCCAAGTGCTGGAGGTGTAGGTGAGCAGGAGCACACACAGCCTGTAGGCAGAGACTGTCAAGACCTGAGTAATCACACAGAAACTATTAATTAACCCACTGTTTGGCCAATAGTCCAGGCATTTTCCTAGCTAGCTCTTATATCTAAAATTAACCCATTTCTTTTAATCTGTGTATCACCACTATGCTTTGGTTTACCAGCCAAGTTCCAGGTTTCTGTCTCCTTGTGCAGCTACAGGATGTTTTCTTGACTCTGCCTACTCTCTATCTCTATTCTGATTTCTGACCTGGTTTTACTCTGCTAAGCCATTGGCTGAAACAGTTTCCTTATTAACCAATGGTAATAAGACATATTCATAGCATACAGAGGGGAATTCCACATCAAAAAAGTGCTGCCTACTTCTATTTTGCCTTAGAAAGTGGAGGGCATTGTGATACTTAGGTAGAGATGTTAGACCCCGAGGCTGATAGGACCCACATGTGGGAGCGCTAACCCCCACAGGAGTCTTCCAGCCTTCTGCCCTCCACATACAATAAGTTAAATAAGGGCAGGAGGCCTGCATTTCTTGTGACTCAGTTAATATTGTTTCCTTCTTGAGCTGTTATTATTTGTGTTTATGGGCACGTATTTGGCAGGGCGTGCATGTGTATCCAGAGAGCAACTATGAAGTTGCCTCTCTGCTTCCAGCTGTATGGGCTCCCAGGGTCAAACTCAGGTTGTCGGGGTTATGAGTTAAGCCCTTTACCCACCGGATCCTCTCACTAGCCCTAATTATCTCTTCTAATTTAACATTTTCCTGCTTTATTCTCTTAGAACAAGCTGCTTAATTTTTTTTTAATTAAAAAATTACTTTTAGAAACAGTTACAATTTAATTTTTTGGGGTTCTGGATTTTTTTTTAAAGTAGGACTGGAGATGTAGCTCAAGTGGCAGCGTGCTCACCACTACTCACAAAACACTGAGTTCGGTACCCAGAATCAGATACTTTGGACTTGGTGGCACCGCCCTGTAATTCCAGCACACAGGGTTTACAGAATTTCCGGCTCACCCTGAACTATATAGCAAGTTTGAGGCTGACCTGGAATACATGGAACCCAGAGTAAATTTTTTTCAATTCAGTATTTTTATTTAAAACGGTTCCTTTTTTCTTCTTTCTTTTTCTTTTTTTTTTAAACTGTGTTTGTCCTCGAGGAGGGAGAGATGAGGGGCGGTAAATAAAAAGGTTCTTTTCCCTAGTATCGGGTGGAAAGCTGTCTCATGGTGAGGAAAGACAGGGCCACTCAGACGGGCAAACTACAGAGTTTACAGAACAGTCTGGGTGGGGTGGGGTTTGCAGTTTTCATAATGTGACGTTTGCAGCGGCACAGGATGCTTATATGGATGTTTATGTATTCCTGTGCTATACCTGGTCAACTGAAGATGGTTTGAAATACAACACTAGAAAACGCTTCTGTTATTTATTAATGTTGTAAAACTATGTGTAGTGTGATCCCAGTTCTAATTACAGAGAACATTGAATGGTATTGGAAATAAAAACATTAGGATTTTTTTTTCTTTTTGGTTTTTCATGACAGTTTTTCTGTGTATCTCTGGCTGTCCTGGAACTCGCTCTGTAGATCGGGCTGGCCTTGAACTCAGGGAGGTGTAACCCCCCTGCCTCTGCCTCCCTGAGTACTGGGATTAAAGGCGTGTGCCATCACTGCCTGACTACATTAGGGATGTTTTTGAGAATTGGGTTTTGTATTTATCTTTTCTAAGTTTGTATATGTATAATGCTTTCCTGTTATAGTGGAAATTTTGGGCCTGTCACTAAACTTTTGTTTTATGGCAATACTTAAACCATACGGGATATTTTTCTTGTGTGTCCTGGCACCTTTGTTTGTGACAGTTAGATTTTTGTGTGATACCACCCAACCCCAACCCCTGCTATTGGCTTTGTTTTTACTGGAGCAGAGTGCCTGCTTCGACCCCAGAGAACTCAACAGAGCTATGCAAAATAATAATTGTCTTTTGTCTTGAGCAGGTTGTTGGCGTGCCTGTGGGCTCTACCTTACCTTCCACAGTGAAGCAGGCTGTGGCAATCAGTAGTGGCCAAATCCTTGTCGCCAAGGCCAGTTCTTCTGTCACCAAGGCAGTTGGTCCAAAGCAAGTGGTCACCCAAGGAGTTGCCAAAGCAATCGTGAGTGGAGGTGGAGGGACCATTGTTGCTCAGCCAGTACAGACCTTAACCAAGACTCAGGTCACAGCTGCTGGCCCACCGAAGAGTGGCTCCCAGGGCTCAGGTAACTGATAGAAATTAATTGCCTCGCTATATGGAATTAACTATGATTCGATTTGCTGCCAGGTTCTAACTAGAAAAGTGTATTGTTGGTTTCTTTTCATGGATTTCTTTTTTTTGGGGGGGGGGGGATGGGGTTGAGACAGGGTTTCTATGGGTAGGGTAGCCTTAACTGTCCTGGAACCCGCTCTGTAGATTATGCTGGCCTTGAACTCATAGAGATCTACTGTGTGGGTGAGGAGAATCGAATCCAGACCACAGACCATTAGGAAAGTGCTGGTTAGCCACTACACCTGGACTGTTTTATATAGAGATATATAAGTAGTTTAAGTTTTATTTTATGTATGCACTGTAGATGTCTGTTGGAGTGAAATGAAAATCAAAGATTGTATGATGCAGGTCTGAAGTCTTTTTCAGCCATTCTTGTCCACTGTGAGGTGTGCTTCAGCTACATTTGAAATGTCTAACTAGTAAACACTCTACCAAGCTGAAGTTTGAACAACATGAATAAGCTATCGCCCTCAGTGTTTCTGAGAGCACGAACACAAAACGCCTTAGATCTTTTGTTTTTGAGGTTTATTTATTTTTATTTTATGTGTAAATCTGATGCCTGAAAGCTTTGTACAGTCAGTAAAGAAACTTTGTTTTCCTCATGTGGCCACAGTACCTAGCAATTAGTTAGCTTCAGTATTTGTTGAATATTGTCTACAAATTCTTCTCTGACTGTGACATTTGGGTCTATTCCTGCTGGAGTTGGTGGTGGCTGCTCTCTGCTGGTTCGTTTTGCTATTCCCATAGGAATCATGCAAAGTACCATAGTGACAGTAAAAGGGTGTCATCTACTCTCCCAAGTCTCTCCGGGAAAATCATTGTTCTCAGTTAAGAGAGAGAGAGAGAGAGAGAGAGAGAGAGAGAGAGAGAGAGAGAGAGAGAGAGAGAGAGAGAGAGAGAAGTGCCCTCAGGAGCCAGAAGAGGGAGACAAATCCTTAGGACCAGGAGCTAGAGATGATTGTGAGCCACTGTGTGGGTGCTGAGAACCAAACCTGGGAAGAGCAGTTGGTGCTCTTAACTGCCAATGCACTTCTCCAGCCCCTATAATGAATCTTCAAAAAAGAAAAAAAAATTGGCAAGTGTGTGTGAGTCTGACTTGGTGGTTCACACTTAACAACCTTGGTGTGTGGGGAAAGCATGAGTTCGAATCTAGCCTGATCTCTGTAGTGAGTCTCTTTACAAAGCAGGGGACGAGACAAAAGATAGAAGAAATCATCAGGACTGGGGAGATAGGCTCATTGTCATGCAAAATTAAGATGTAGGCTCAGCCTGTTTATATACAGCATTAACTTGTGGAAGGCTTTTTTAGTATGTAAATTATTTTTAGTTTAAGACATTTAGAAAATGAACTGAATTTATTCTTCGTTAGTGTTTTTTAAATATGTATGTTAATTGTTCCGTGTTTTAATTTTAGAATTTTATCCATAGTTGATCTTATCTTCTTGTCCTCCCCCTCCCCCTTGCTTCTTATCGTTTTAGTAATGGCAACATTGCAGCTACCAGCCACTAATTTGGCCAACTTGGCAAATTTGCCTCCAGGCACTAAACTGTACCTTACCACAAACAGCAAGAACCCCTCAGGAAAAGGGAAGCTGCTGCTAATTCCTCAAGGAGCCATCCTGCGAGCTACCAACAATGCCAGTTAGTCCATGTTTCCATCACTTGGTCCCTGGATCTCTGCATGGGTTCATCTCGTCCAGCTGAGGGACAGTTGGGTTGTTGTCTTTGGAGATTGGATCAGATGGGTTGTGGAGAGGCCTGGCTACTCAGGCTGTGTTAGCGAAGAACTGGGGAAGGGTTCATCTGCTTGCAGTGGCTGGGTTGTTTTCTAAAGCAGATGTGCAAGGGTAGGAGCCAGTTGTCTCTGTGGCTAGTCTTTAGTTGTATTGTTAGGTTTGAGAATTCTGGGTTCAAGCTAAGTATGTGTCTAAAGCCCCAAGGAAACCAGGTAGTTTATTTAGTTACGTAAAACATTGCTTTGACAATGGCAGTGTGGGTGGTGTTGAAAAAGTACATATTTTCCTCTGAGTTGAAGTATAATGTTACAGTAGCCAGGCTCCCTAGTCTGTTAACAAATTATCTCAAATGTGCACCATCTTGTCAGGCCTGGTAAATGCTTAGATGGGAGAAAAGAATGACTCAGTGCACTATGTAAGCCACTGCCATTTCTTTTTGTTTGTTTGTTTTTTCGAGACAGGGTTTCTCTGTGGTTTTGGAACCTGTCCTGGAACTAGCTCTGTAGACCAGGCTGGTCTCGAACTCACAGAGATCCGCCTGCCTCTGCCTCCCAAGTGCTGGGATTAAAGGCGTGCGCCACCATCACCCGGCGAGCCACTGCCATTTCTGTAGTGGGCCTTTACCGCTTAGTCTGGTCCGGCCTCCTCACCCCCAAGTAGTGCAGTGTCTGCGTAAGGAAAGGCCAGCCTCAGTACTCCACTGCTGAAGCAGGAGAACCTCTGGTTTACAGTGTCCTTGGGGTCACAAACTACTGAGAAGGGTTGTGCTCGCTGTAATCAAGCTGAGGAAGATTGAACACATGCTTACAGTCCAGGGAGATCTTACCTGTTACTCACCAACATGGAAGGAAGAGAAAAGTCCATCAGCTTTGGAATGAGATCTGAAAAAGACTTGGGAACTTAGAGCCAAAGACAGATAATTTGATTTAAAACCACTTATCTCTTAAACGTTAGCATCAGACGCTCATCTTACAGCATTAAGTCAAAATGCTGTCCAGGACGTTTGTCATTGTAGTCAGAGTTAAGATACAGTTGGCTGCGATCCTTTTGGAAGTACAAGTTAAATGTCCTCTGTCTAGAATGCTTGGGACCAGAGTTTGCAGTTTTTGGAATATTTATATAGATTTATTGAGTAGTCATCTGTAATCCAGAAAAATCTGAACTCTAATGTGCTCCACAATCCAGAACTTTGAGTATTACTTAAGTGTCCAGAAGTTTTTGAATTTAAGGTTTCCAGACTACAAGTGTTCAAGGTGTAAGTAGACTCAGTCTCGTCTTTAAGCTTGGGGGAGTTTTCCTCGCTCATCATAGGGTAAGCAGATCATAGAGGAATGGTAGCGTGGACAAAGCATCTGCTCAACTGTTCCTTCTGTCGAGCTACTTTCTGTGATGTTCCTGTCACTCATTGTGCTTGCAGACCTCCAGTCTGGCTCGACCGCTGCTGCTGGTGGCAGCGGCAGCAGCAGTGGTGGTGCAGGAGGGGGAGGCAGTGGAGGTGGCGGCGGTGGCAGCGGAGCAGGAGGAACCCCAAGCACCACTGGCCCAGGAGGGGTATCCCAGCACCTGACTTACACATCCTACATCCTCAAGCAAACTCCCCAGGTCTGGGAAGTTTACCTGATCTTGTAAATTATTTAATTAATTACCTGATAAATGCCTTTAATTACTGTTGATTTGCCTTTACCCTTCTAGGATCAGGGGTCAATACTAACATTTTAGCCATGTTATAAATCTGTATTTTGAGCTTGTTTTGTTTTGAGAGGTGAAAAGATATATTCAGAAATATTTAAATAATTGATGTAAGACCTTCCTGGAGGCTGGAGAGATGGCTCAGAGGTTAAGAGCACTGACTGTTCTTCCAGAGGTCCTGAGTTCAATTCCCAGCAACCACATGGTAGCTCATAGCCATTTATAATGAGATCTGGTGCCCTCTTCTGGCATGCAAGCATACATGGAAGGAATGTTGTATACATAATAAATAAATAAATCTTTGAAAAAAATCTTCCTACTAAGCTAATGGTAGAGTTTGCATTTGAATCCACATCTTTCTTCTCCAGAGAAAGCTTATGCTATGCTAATTGCCCTAATTCATCCATGAATTAATAAATAGTATTAAGGAAAACCAGAGGCAGCATCAGGCTGTGGTGTTTGGGTTGGATTTAATAAGGAAAAGCTCTGTTCCTTCTTTTTCCTTGTCGCTGAAGTGTTTATCCTCCAAAGGTGTAGTCAGATTTGGTCCAGACATTCTTCTTGAGAAGGCTGGGAATGAATTCCGTTGCATTTTTAAACCTATTCTGCAACTGCAGTGCGTAGGATAGGCTTCCTGGTGACACTCAGTTGGCTTTCACTTCAGGTACTTCAGAGTTGTAGCAGGCAGCTGAGTCATTACAGACTGTAGTCGAAAGTGATCAGATTCATTGTATTTCCATGAATTCTTTCCCCCACCTTAGGGTACATTCTTAGTTGGCCAACCATCACCCCAGACACCTGGAAAACAGTTGACTACTGCATCAGTTGTTCAAGGAACACTGGGAGTGAGCTCATCCTCTGCACAGGGACAACAGACATTGAAAGTCATCTCTGGACAGAAAACCACTTTGTTTACACAGGTAAGTGCGTACACACTTAACACACCTAATGCATGGCGATTATGCTGTTAATCTGCTTTTCTTTATACAAACTGGAGGAAATCCTAATGAAGCTAAGGTTATGTAAGAAACTAAACGAAACAGTTGAGAAAATTGAGTATAAACCTCAGGTTTAGGAACATATAATTCGAACGAGGAAAAAAGGCCAAGGGTTGTTGAGCTATGGGAGTGGTACAGCCCGGTGCAGCTGATAGAGAGGATGGCCATCTGCTTCCATAGGAGACACAGATTCCTCGACACTTAACTTTAAAGTTTCTGTGGAAGGGATTTCATGTGAGAGACCCCAGTTCGTAAACTATATGACTTCAGCCGTCACACCACACAGTAAATGCTGTGGCAGATTAGGACTAGGGACACATTTTCCACAGCATTCTGTAAACCAAAGAAACAGTCACAGGATTTTGACTGAGTCGGGACATTGTGATCTTCCATGAGAAGATGTAAATCACAGGAGCAGAGACGTGTAGAGCAGCCTGGCGGCTCCTATCTCAGAACATGGATACTGGGTCCTTGGTTCTGTTTTTGTTTTGACAGATAGACACATTTTTTTGTCCTTTATGCCAATAATAAGATTTTCAGCTTTTTAAGTTTGTCACATTGCTTTTTGCTGTTCCACCGTGTGTATAATTCTGGAGCAAGCCACATTTCGTTTTCATGTTTTATCCGTTATCAGTATGTTTGCAGGGCTCAATTTAATAGACTTTGTTTAGCATTTTTCAAGAGATATTGATCAGTAGTAGTTATCTGTCTGATTTGCTCAACTATTTTTCTAACTTATTTAATAGCTCGGCAGTTTAGGTTGTTTCTTCTTGAAGTTTTAGGGTTGTTTTTGTTTGTCATACATAATCACTTGTTCACTGAGGAGCTTTTGAACACAGTTGACGGTGTTTATTTTTATTTTCTTGTCTTTTTTTGGTGGGGGGTATTGAGATAGGGTTTCTCTGTGTAGCTTTGGAGCCTGTCCTGGAACTCACTCTGTAGATCAGGTTGGCCTCAAACTCATCTACCTACCTTTGTCTCCTGAGTGCTGGAATTAAAAGTGTACGCCACCACTCCCCAACTTTTTTCTATCATTGTTATAATTTTGGTACTGGGAAGAATGGAAAACTATGGTGGTGTTTAGTTCACAATTCTTAATTTTTGTACTTTTATTTCTGTGACAAACTGGCTGACAGACACAACCTCAGAGAGGGAAAGAGGGAGAAAGGGTTTATTATATATAGTTCACAGTTCTAGATTACAGTTCACCTTGGTAGGAAGTCATGGCAGCCAGAAAGGAGGCAGGTGAGCATGTTGCCTCCCCAGTCAGGAAGCAGCCTGGGACTCTAGATAAAGGGATAGTATCAACCACATTTAGAGTAGGTTATCTCACCTCAGTTACCATCACTTAAATCCGTCATAAACCTCCTCAGAGGATTGTTTCCATGGTAACTCTAAACATTTCAACATTATGAAACATAAACTTTGGGGGGATCAAAGCAAAGATCTGCAATGAAGATTGAATAGCATAAATATTCATCAAACTATGTGATGGCAAAAAGGTGTAAGGCACAAAGACCAATAGCAATATAAAGGACACTTAAAGGAGCTGCAGAGATGGCTCCGCAGTTAAGAGCTTGGGCTGTTCTTCCAGAGGACCTGGGTTTTGTTTCCAGCATGCACAGGACAGATTACAACTGTCTCTGATCCCAGTTCAGGGATCCAGTGTCCTCTTCTGGCTTCTGTGGGCACCACATGCACATGGTGCACATCTGCATATGACAGGAGGAACATTCAGATACATAAAAATAATAAAATAAAGGGAACTTAGAATTATAGAAGAGGAAACTTTGTTTTTTGAGACAGATTCTCTCTATGTATACTAGGCTAACCTTGAACTCACAGAAGCAGTAGTCCTTCTGCCTCTCGAGTGCTGGGATTAAAGGCCTAGCTTGAGGGGGAACTTGTTAAAGATGTCTCAGAATTTAGGTGATCATTTTGATAAATCTCACTATAGAGAGTTTGAGGCGCTGAGATTATGTGTGGCTCAATGGTAGAAGCTTCCTAGCATTTCTGAGAACCTGGGTTTGATCCTCAGCACCAAACCTAAAGGTAACAGTAATAGTACTTACTGAGGAGGTGAGTGAGCTAGGTGAGCTGTTGCATTTCTGTAGTGCTGACACGTGGGAGATTAAGGCAAGAGGATAGTGAGCTCAAAACTGACTAAAAAAACCAAAAACAAAAAAAAACTGGTTTGAATGGCATATAGTAGTGTTTTTATTGCACCTTTTCAATAAGAAGTTAAGGTACCAGATGTTTAGTCACACAAAACGTGATTGAGTCAGTGGCCTTCATATTCTTGTTTTAAGGAATTCAAAGAGTGAAATTTGTAGACACAGAGGTATTGTTGGACTGGATATGCTGACATGTTTAATCGCAGCACTTGGAAAGGAAAGGCAGGCAGATCTTCATGAGTTTGAAGCCAGCCAGTGCTACATAGAGAGACCCTGCCCCCCCCCCCAAAAATAAATGGATGGGTGGGTGGAGAGACCCTGTCCCCCCCCCCAAATGGATGGATGGATTGGTGGATGGATGGATGGATGGATGGATGGATGGATGGATGGATGGGTGGGTGGGTGGGTGGGTGGATGGATGGATGGATGGGCGGACATCAAATAAATAAATGGATGGGTGGATGGATGGATAGATGAATAGTTGGACAGGCAGCCAAATAAACAAACAGATAAGTGTTGGCCTTGTATCTGTCATGGAACACCATTAACTTTCCTGAAATGATAAATAAGATAAATAATAAATGCTGACTCTGTATCTGTCCCAGAGTACCACCAGAGTGAATCTTGCCCTACCCAGGTTTAATTTTTCCTGTTTGAAGCCTCCGTGTGGGGCTGGAAAGGCGGGTAAGAGCACTCAAGGAGGAAGACCCGAGTTCAGATTCCCAGGTATCCATGTAAAAAGAGGTAGAGGCACTTAGTGTAGCAACCTGTTCAGTCCTCATAGCCCATGGAAAGATGGAAAGAACCAACTGGCGTGTGCACAACTGCCCCCACCCAAGATAATAGTAATTAAAATTTTTTCTTACATTGGGTGCAGCCATGCTGACATAACCCCAGTGCTTTAAGGGGCAGACGCTGGAGAATCACGGGGTACTGGCCACTAGCCTAGGGTCAGTGAGAGACCCTGTCTCTAGGAAATGAGCAAAGTCTAGTAGAGCAGAGCACCTGAAGGCCTCCTGCAGCCTTTTCATGTGCACACGCATGTGCACATGCTCACAGATATGCACACATAATCTTATCACACACACACACAGACCACAGAAATACTCCATGACATTTAAGGAAACTTTGACTCAGTTATTTTGAAAGCAGGGCCTGATAGCTTTGAAGATACAGATTACAAATGGTGATTTGCAAATGCATTTGTTTATTTCTTCCACTTTAGTGTAAGGGAACCTCAGTAGTTGTAGAATTCAGCTTGTTGGAAAGATTCCTGCATCCCACAGTCCTGATTGGCACGACTTGCTTAAATATGTTTCAAATGCGGATGAGGAACAAGTTGTGCAGCTTTGTCACTTGGCCTTTTGATTGCTGCAGGCAGCTACAGCTGGGCAGGCCTCACTGGTGAAGTTACCCGACAACACCCTGAAGTCTGTGCCGGCAGCTTCACAACTTGCCAAGCCTGGGACCACGATGCTGCGTGTGTCGGGAGGAGTGATCACGGCTGCTCCCTCCCCTGCTGTGACCTTCTCAGCAAATGGAGCTGCACATCAGGTGTGAAAATGAGGATGGGCAAACAGGATGTCCCCAGGCACAGCAGTGGGGCTTTTTAGAACCTCTGAGATGCTGGTCCTTTTTTAAATTGAAGTATAGAATTCACAGAGCATGAAATGTACCATTCCAAAATGTAGCTCGGTGGTTTGTATTCTATTTACAGGGCTGCCTAACTCCTCTCATCAGCTCTTTCCACATCGTTGTCATTGTCCCCAAAGCTATCTCATAGCAATCCCCTTTCCCTCCAGCCCTGTGCAAAACACCAAGCTTCCTTTTCTGTGTTTTTGTTTTTACTTTAGGTATGTGTTTGTGGGTAAGGGTTGGGGGGTGGGGAGGATGTTAGGGATCAGAAGCAACTTGGAGGAGTCTGTTCTCTCTCTTCACTGTGGGATCTTGACATTAAACTCCAACTGTTACTCATGAGCCATCTTGACTGCTCAAATCTTTCTAAATGGATTTTCCTATTTGGAGAATTTTATAATTTTATAAATGCAGCTATACATATGGCCTTTTATGTCTTCCTAGTTATAGTTACTGTTTTTTGTCTTGTTTTGACAGTCTTTCTTTGTAGCCCAGGTTGGCCCTTGCCTCTGCCTCATGGAGTTACAGGCATTCACATAACATTTTCAAGGTTTATCTACATTCTAACATTTATCAATCTTCTATTTTTTCTGTATATGAATAATACTTAGATTTATGGATATCTAGTTGGGGTTTTTTGTTGTTGTTTTTGTCTACCACTTAATGGAACATCTGTGTTTCCAATTTTTTTACTGTTAGGAATGCTTCTAGAAACATGTATGTACACATTTCATTTTTCTTATTTACAGAGGTAGGAGTAGAATAGCTGGCTCTTATAGTACCTCCTAATATTTTGAGGAACTGACAAAGTAGATGTGTTCCACTTTCTAAATCCTCTATGTGTAATGTGTGGATGAGTGCTTTCTGCTGTATACAGATTGATTCTCTGCTCCCACTTCGGGTTCTTGGAATTGAACTCAAGTCAGCAGACTCGTGTGGCAAGCACCTTTACCCGCCCAGCCATCTCAGCAGCCCACCTTCTCTTGGTAGTATCCTCTGAACCACAGACAGCACTCATTTGGATGAAGTTCTGTTTACTTGGTTTGCTTTCATTGCTTATTTGATGCCATGTGTGAGAAGCTGTGGCTAATCCGTGGTCCATCTCTTTTAATTTGGTCCATCTTGAGTTGGCTCTAGTTTGTGGTGTCAGATTTTAGAACCAAGCTTCGTTCCTTCTGTATAAATACCTAGATGACCTAACATTTGTTGGAGAAATTTGTTTTCCTTTTAAACTATCTATTTCTCAAGCCTGTGACCGCCTCCTGTGCCTGATCACGGTTGTGCTGCTGTGCCTTGCAGCCCTGTATGGCATATTCGCCCATGCTGCTTTCTTTCTACATGCTCTCTGATCAAGTATTTTGTCTGCTGTGACTCTTGAGGGTCCTGCAGCGTACAGTTGTTCTGGTCGAAGCTTTCTGCAGTGATGTCCCTTTCAAGTCTTCATGGTACTGTTACTTTTCCTCTCAGTTGTTTTAATGAAGGTCATTTTATTCTATTTATACATTTTGAAAGTATGTCCTCTCTTTTGGTATTGAATGGCCTTTCATAAAGTTACATAAGGCTGGCTGTATGGCTCAGCAGGTAAAGCGTGTGGGTTAGCAAGGCTGGAAGCCTGAGATGGATCCCGAGGTAATGTTCTCCACGTGTTCAGACTCTCTCACACAGACACACACACTAATAATAATTTTTTAATTTAAAAAAGTATATCTTATCTAGTGGACCTTTTTTTCTTTAATAACTGAAAAAATAACTTTCTTGGTCTGTAAAATGTAAAAATACAGGAACTACTAAATTAGAGAAACCATCCTTTTTACCTGTGAGTGAGATTACAGTTATGCGCCACACCCAATTTATGCCATGGGAGCAATCAAAACCAGGATTTTATGCACAATAGGTAAAAGTGTTCTACCTAGTGACCTACATCCCCAGCCCCGAGAAATCATCATTTTATGGCTTGAAGAGATGGCTCAGCAGTTGAGAACACTTGCTGCTCTTCCAGGTGACCTGAGTTCAGTTTCCATCACCCATGTAAGGTGGCTCACAGCCTCCTGTAACTCTAGCTCTAGGGGATCTGATGCCCTCTCTTGGATTCTGCAGGCAGGCACCTGAACAAACATAACACACACGTACACACAAACAAATAAATAAAAGTAAATCTTAAAAAAAAAAATTAAAGGAACTATTTTTTAAAAAACAAAAAACAAACAAAAAAAAAAAACATGGGGTAGGAGGTGGTTTAATTTATAAAGGTGTCTGCTGGCAACCTGAATTTAATTCTCAGGACCCATGTGGCGGGAGGAGAGAACTGACCCTACAAGTCGCCCTCTCGTACCTTCACATGAGTGCTGTGGTACACGTGCCCTCATATGTAAGCAGGCGTTTTTAAAATAATAATGATAACTGAGACTTGCTGTTTGTTAGTGTACCGTGTGTGAGCCACTGCACTGTGTACGTTACACTGCTCGTTCCTCTTTTGTCTCCGTGACTGAACAGCCTGAAGCATCGGCCACTGTGTCATCCTCTGTCGGTTCTATAATCAAAACTCCTGGGCAGCCACAAGTGTGTGTGAGCCAGGCCACCATGGGCACTTGCAAGGGCACAGCTCCCTCTGTCAGTACAGCATCCCTGGTGTCCACACCAAGCTCTATCCCTGGGAAAGCCACAGTGTCAGGTAAGTACCATGATGTTCCTTCTCTTTCTTTCACTAGGCCTCAATGTGTATGGAAAGTATTCATGTTTTCAATTAAATATTATTATATAATCCAGAAATATTTTCCAAATAGCTACACTTAGTGTGAGGGGTGAGAGAGTGAGTGGGCAACTTGAAGGAGTTGCTTCTCAGGTCGTCAGGCTTGGCAGCAGGTGCCCTTACTGTGTAGCCCTGGCTGTCTTGGAACTTGTTATATAGACCAGGTTGGTCCAAAGTCAAAGAAATCCTCTTGCCTCTGTTTCCTGATAGGTGGGATTAAAGGTTCGTGCCACCATTCCCATTACTGAGATAGGCCTTTTGAGGCACTTCCTTTTCTTTTTTCCTACACTCCGAGTCCTGGCTCAAGAACAGACTTTTCTCTCTGTCTTTGGCCCAAGAAGGTTAAGGAAGCCAGGCCTGCAGTGCACACATTCTCTCTATTTATATAAACGCTGAAATAATGAAAAACAAATTGTTGAGGTAATTAATCAAAGAGGATTGCAAGCAGTGACAGCAGGCACTGGATGAGGACAGCGTTGGAATGTTTGGTCAGAAACTTTGTCCTCTTTCTGCTTTTCAGCTGCTTATTGTACAATATTTGGATGAAAATAGGAATTTGAAAACTACAAAGCAACCAGGTCATTGTTGTCTCCAAAGGACCTGTCTCAGCAGTGGTTGCTGTTTGCAGAGTGGCCCTTTGCCTCGCTCTGCACCTTTCTGTTAGGTTTGCAGAATTTCCTCTGTTCTATTTTATGTGTTTGCAGAATTTTCTGTCCTATTTTTCTTTCTTTTTTTTAAAATTTATTTTAGGCTAAGGATACTTGAAAAATTATTATATCATATCAGAGTTTATTGTAAAATCTCCATTATCCATTGCCTCCTGTACCCAACTTTTTTTTGTTTTGTTTTTGTTTTGTTTTTAAAGATAGATCTATTTATTTATTTTGCAGTATTCTGGCATGGAGGGTACCAGATCTCATTACAGATGGTTGTGAGCCACCATGTGGTTGCTGGGAATTGAACTCAGGACCTTTGGAAGAACAGCCTGTGCTCTTAACCTCTGAGCCATCTCTCCAGCCTCCCAACTTTTTTTTTTTTAAAGGGTGATTGTCCTCGGAACTTCCTTGTGGGAGAAAGTAAGAGTGGCAGAAAGGGCAGGAGCTTGAAGGAAGTGTCTGACTTTACTCGGCCTTGTCTTCCCAACTACTGTAGGATTGTTGAAGATTCATTCTGGTCAGTCCAATCCCCAGCAGGCTGTCCTGACAATTCCCAGTCAGCTCAAGCCACTAAGCATCAACACCTCCGGTGGCGTGCAGACTGTCCTGATGCCTGTGAATAAAGGTGCGTCCCAGCCTTGTCCTCACACAGCTCCAGCTCGGGAGACTCTCTCTGCCAGGTGCTGATGCCTCTTAGCTTTTAATTTATAGTGTGTGGGGGGGTGCACCCAGGTTATTATGATGCCTGATGGCAACCGTCTATGCCCCCTGAGTGTAGACAGAGATTGAGCCTTTGTTTCCCAGCCACCCAGACCCAAATAATCACACAGAAACTATATTAATTACAACACTGCTTGCCCAATGGCTTAGGCATATTCCTACCTAGCTCTTACAACTTATATTAACCCGTTTCTATTAATCTGTATATTGTCATGAAGGTGTGACTTACCGGTAAGTCACCTCCATGACTCCACCTTCTTTCCTCTTCTATCTCTGCTTGGATTTCCCACCTTGCTGTATTCTGCCCTGCTGTAGGCCAAAGCAGATTCTTTATTAACCAATGATAATAAAACATATTCATAGTATACAGAGGGGCATCCCACATCATTTGAGCCATCTTGCTGGCCCTAGCTACCAATTTCTAAAGATAAGTAAAAAAGGAACACTTTGAGCATGTGTGAGAGTTGAGTTTCTTTGGTTTTTATTTTCTTAGTTTCCTGACATACCCCCATGACCATAGTGGAGAATGTAGCTCAGTTATCCTGCCACTAGCAATTAAAATGAATTGTCTCTCAAGGAAGATGGTGTAGAAAGAATGTAAGAGCCCCAGGTTGGGGAGTAGGGCCATGACACTCTGTCTTCTGACACACCATGGCCATTGCACTCAGGAACTTGTAGTCACTGTGGTTGCCTAGACAGGACTGGGTCTGTCAATGCTCAGTCGTGGATGGGAGAGAGCCTCACAAGCCCAGCCCCTGCACTGGGGTCACCTATTGGCAGACGATGGCTACTGAGAGAGGGGGAGTTGTGTCTTCAGTGGTTCAACCACTGGCAAGTTACCGGTGCTCCCGTAGATAGCGCCATACCAATGTCTGTGTGCAGTGCTTCCTGGTTAAACTAAGTCTCAAAACAAAAAGACCATAGTGGGAGGGGCTTGCTGGAAGAAAGAGGAGCTGGTAAAGGGATAAGAGAAGGTGGAATGAGTGTGGCTGGAATAATTAATTATGCATGTGTAAAATTGTTGAAGAATAAGTACTAACTTCTGTCACTATTCTGTCTGCCTTTCTTTCTGCCTTAGTGGTTCAGTCATTTTCCACCAGCAAATTGCCTACCGTCCTGCCCATTGGTGTCCCAAATCCAGCTGCCCCTAGCTCTGCTCCAGTAGCTATTGCAAAAGGTATGTAGTACTGCACAGAGTCTTTGTCCCAACGTTTCATGCACGACTTCCTACTGTAGTCTTAATGTTTTAAATTCAGGCATCTGTCAGCTAGCCACTTGACAGCTATATGACAAAAAACTAAATACTTAATGTCACAGACATTGAGGGGCATCGGGCATCATTTTGCCCTCCAGTTTTAACTGGGTTGAGACAAGTTGCACAAATAGCAAACTGCTTGGTAAGTGCAGGACAAGTGATCTGGACAGCGATTACTAACGTACTACAGTTCAGAATGTCTGGTCAGGGCTCCTGGGGTCAGGACTTTGTGGGGCTTTTGTTGTTTTGTTTGTTTGGTAAGTTGGGTTTTCCAGACAGGTTTCTCTGTATCACCCAGACTATTATGGAACTCACTCTGTAGGCCAGGCTGTCCTCAAACTCACAGAGATAGGCCTGCTTCTGTCTCTCGAGTGCTGGGACTAAAGGCGTGTACCACTACCACCACCACCACCCTATTGGGGACAAACTTTCATGGGCCTTTATAAACCAGACTTTTTTTTTTAAGAATAGAGAACCCTTCATCTGTATAGCGGTCAAGGGCTATGGATTAAGGGAACAGCAGAGACAAGACTTGAAGGGCTTATTTATGGAAATTGACCAGTTTGGGGCAACATAGTTGTGAGGAAGGAGCTTTCGTGGGGAGCAGACAGCACCAGCAGAACATTCCTGGCAGTAATAATAGATGACTAGAAGGTGGAGTACAGTGGATCAGAGCAAACCTTTATCTATAGCAACTCTAGCAGTGATGACTCCATATGCTCAGGTCCTAGTACCTCCTGCTATGTGTATGTAATTCTGACACTAACTCTTATGTCAGTCCTTCAGCATAGCTGTCACATCCTAGAGACTGGGTTTGGAGATGTATACACTTCCCAAATAGAGGAAACAGTAAAGCTGAAATTTGTGCTAGACTGCCTTTCAGGCATTTTGGTTCCCATTGTCTTGGGAGGTGAATTTAGAGTATAACTGACAGGGACCTAGTTATGGTTTTATTGGTCTGGGTTTGGTTCTTGTAGAGACCATATAAAGCCTCCATCCAGTGTTTATGGATTATCCTGCGTAGGGAAGCATTTGTCTGCCCTTGAGCAAAATATAGCTGTGAAAGCATTGGTACCACTCTGCACCAGACTGATTCATTTAATCTCAGACTAGGGCAGAGCATCTTTTGGTTTTGTTTTTTATTACATTAATTGTATGTGTGCATACTGGCATACACACACTATAGGACAGCTTGTAGGGGTCATTTCTGTGCTTCCACAGTGTGAATTCCAGGGGCTGAACTTGGCAGCAAGCGCCTTTGCCCACTGAGCCACTTCACCAGCCCTCTATTTTGATTTTAAGGAAAGTAAAACATGCAGTGAGGTATAGAGATAATAAACATACCACTTGATGTACCATCCAAGATAAGAACATTTCTGTGGTCCTTTTTTTTTTTTTTTTTTTTTTTTTTTTTTTTTTTTGAGACAGGGTTTCTCTGTAGCTTTGGAGCCTGTCCTGGAACTAACTCTTATAGACCAGGCAGGCCTCGAACTCACAAAGATCCGCCTGTCTCTGCCTCCCGAGTGCTGGGATTAAAGGCGCACACCACTGTTCGGCCCTTTTTTTTTTTTTAACCCTTATCCAGTTTCCGGCCTCTGTAGCCAACCAATATTGTAACTTCTGTCACCATAGATTATTTCTAATTTTGAAATTGAGAAAATGAAAGCATACACATTTTTTTGTGCTTGATTTTGTTCATTGCTTTTTAGGTTTGTTCATATTGTTTATGTAAACCGCCTAGCAGTGGTTTTACATTGAAGGGCATATATTGTAGTTTTTGTTTTCTTCATTGAGAGCATTTGGTGGCTTCCAGCTAGCAATAAATTGTTTGTTTGTTTATTATTATTTTTTGGCAATAAATCTTAAAGAACACATTTTCATTTCTGTTGTGTTTCCCTAACCTGAAAATGTTTTGATTGGTTATCAAGTGTGGTGGCACACAGCTGTAATCCCAACATGTATGAGGTAGAAGCAGGAAAACCATGGGGCCAGAGAGATGGTTCAGTGCTTAAGAGTGCTTGTTCTTCCGGAGGACCCAGGTTCAATTCCCCACACCCACGTGGCAGCTCACAACTGCCTGAAACTCCAGTTCCAGAGGATCCAGTGCCTTCTTCTGGCCTCTTCAGGAACTTACACATGACTGCACAGACTACTCACAAGCAAAATAGCCGTGCACATAAAATCCAAATAAGTAAATGAACAGGCAAAATATCCATATAATAAGATACAAGTGAATGAATGCATAAATATTAAATAAAGCGAGGATCTTCCTCAGCTATTTAGCAAGTTTAAGGCCAGCCTGGGGTGCATGATACCTTCATTCAAAAATAAAAAGATTCTAAAAGCTTTGGTTATGTATTTCTCTAATTATTCAAATGACAGATTTGTGAAGTTGGAGCGATGGTTCAGTAGTAAGATAACATGCTATTTTTGCAGAGGCCTTAGGTTCAAGTCTCAGCACCTACATGGCACTTTAACAGCTGTCTCTGTAAAACTCCAGGACCAGGGGATCCAGTGCCCTCTGCTGGTGTCTGCGGGTACGTGCGTGTGATACACATGCATACAGGCAAAACACTCAAACAGAATATTTTTAATTTGTTAAAAGCCAAATTCAAAGGACTATTCTTTTGGGAGTGGGGTTCAAGACAAGGTTTCTCTGTGGAATAGCCCTGACTATCCTGGAACTCACTCTGTAGACCAGGCTGGCCTTGGTTACAGAGATCCATCTGCCTCTGCCTCCCGAGTGCTGGGATTAAAGGTGTGCACCACCACCTCCCGCGCCAAGAGACTATTCTTTGAACTTTTTCTTAGGGCCTCTTCCTGTTTCTAGAAGTCTCAGAATGGCTAGGGATTGGGGAACCATGCACTGTTAACTATGGCATTGCCGATGTCACTCAGTATGAGTCAGTATGCATCAAGAAATCATTTTAATTTCTATAATTTCTACATAGTAACCTCAATAATTAAAAAATTAAAGGCAAGACCTGAAGCTATGGCTCAGCAGTTAAGAACACCTGTTGTTCTAGATAGGACCTGAGTTCAATTCCAAGTACTCAACATGGAAGCACCCAACTATTTCTAATTCCCGTTTTAAGTGATCTACAGTCCCCTTCTGAGGGGCACCATGCACATACATGGCATACGTATATACATGCAGACAAAATGTTCATATATAAGAAATAAATCTTAAAAATAGAATTAAAGGAAACATTTTATATGAGGTATTATAGCTTACTTTGGTGATACCAACATTCAGAAGGCTGAAGCATGAAGTCTGTGGCAAGTTCAAGACTAACCTGAGCTATATAATTAGATCCTTTCAATAAACCTAAAAGGAGGAGGGGGAGTTCATACATATCAAATGTCAGTTAATGAGGAACAGGAAAGATGGGACAAAAACAATGGTTTGGGGCCATTGTTTGGTGAAGTACTTTACCCCAAGGCTGAGGGACCTGAGTTTGGGCGCCAGAGTCCACACGGTAGAAAGAGAGAACTAGTTTTCACAAGTTGTCCTCTGCCCTCCCCATGTGCCATGATAAGTGTGTGCCCACACACTTACCAGACAAGGTTAGAAGAGTGGGCAGACAAGGCACTAGAGAGTTATCAGCTCAGCGTTAAGAACTCTTACTGTTCTTGCAGAGAACCTAAGTTTGGATCCCAGTACCTGTATCCCTAAATCACAGCGACCTACAGCTTCAGCTCTGGGGGATCTAAGTCTGATGCCCTCTTCTGGCATCACACCCTCACAGTCCTGGCGGACATACATGCACACACATAAATAAAAGTAATAAAGAGTAAAAATTAGTGTTAAAGTCTAAACACATAAAATAAAATAGCTAAAGTCAATGTGGTGATGTACCCCTATAACCTCAGCATTCTGTCTTCCCTCGCACCCCCCTCCCCCCACCAAGCAGAGGACCAAACCCAGGGCCTCACACATACTTGGCAAGTGCTAAATCCCCAACCCCAACCTCAGCATTCTGGAAGCAAAGGCTGGCCTTGACTTTTAGTGAAACAGTAATGAGGTAATTTATTAATCAGGTTTTTCAGTAGCAGAGCAATCTTGAACAAAAACCAGGAAAACTAGGGTAGCAGATATAAATACGAAGGAGCCTTGGCCTTTGAAATAGTTGAAGATTAGACTCATGGAACAGGAAAGAATAGCCATGATGCAGTCAGCTGGGGAGGGGTGATCTTTACTTTGACTGGCATGAGAAGTGGGCCCATCGTGTCTGAAAGCAGGAAAACTTCTGCCTTACATTAAAGGTAACAGCTAACTTGAGGTAGAATATAAACTTGAATGTGAAAGGTTAGAAACACTTTTCTTTTTTTTTAATGGAAGAAAATGTGAGACACAAGATGTCGGAAAAATGAAAAATGTTAGACTTTATTATAATAACCTTACTCCATCAGAAAATATTAAAAGAGCAAAAAGTCCAGCAATAGACCATTCAAAGTCAGTGTGAAAAACAACACTTTACAAAAGAGGATGTCCAATAACACAAAGCCCTAGAATTACTCAGATTTATTAGTTATGAAGGAAATACAGATTATATCCTAGCAGCAAAACAGAATCACCAGGAATTCAAATTTTCACAATACAGAGGCTACTGGGGACCTAAAGTAATGGGAACCTGGGTTATCCACAGTGGGCTACAAAATGGTAGAATCACTTTGGAAACCAGCGATCAGTTTTTAAACTAAGAAGTGTTCATCCTGGGTTCTGGGGATCCATTTGAGGGAAAGATTGTAAATGTCTGTCAAGAAACATGGATGACCTGTGTTCTTAAATAACTACAGTGGTGCTGACTCCACAGGAGCCAGGCTTGTCGAGGAGGACCTGATAGAGACAGGCAAGGCATAGAGCGACTGGGCTGAAAGAAAAACGGGTGTATGACGAGGAAACATTTATCAAATAATGCTTACTGAATACCAGTTACGTGTCAGTGAAAACAGAGAGAGACGACGCTGTTATGTGAGACTGGACAGGACTGAGTAGGAAAATAGCAATAAGTGCTTTTAGTGCCAATGTACAAGACAGATTCAGTCTAGGAAGAGAGTGCAGCTGTTAAAAGCAAACACTACTCTTGCAGAGAACCTGAGTTTGGTTCCTAGCACTCACTATGGGTGGCTCATAGCCCCCTGTCCCCATAACTGCAGCTGCTGGGAACCAGTGCCCTCTTCTGATCTCCTCAGGCACCTGCACTCAAGTGCACATACCACACAGACATGCACCTGTGCACTTAAATAAATTAATAAAGGCTGTCTGAGAGAGTAAAGGCGGCGAAGCTGTGCAGACACAAGAACCGTGTCAGCATGGTATTTTAAGAAAACGCTAAGGAAAGAAAGGCATATCTCCTGAGACATTAATGTTTATGTCAGTAGAGTTAATACATCTCCTGTCAGGACAGAAGTGTTTTTCAATTTTTCAGTATTTACATAAATATATAAACATGCATGTAAATAAGTATGTAATAAAATATTTTGGGAATGAAACTCAAATATAAAGAATTTATGCTTTATGTGCACCTTAGACATATAACCTGAAGATAATTTCATGTATTTTTAACTAATTTTGTATGCATGATAGCCAGGTGTAGTGACTCACATCTGTAACTTGGGAAGCGTTCTGTGAGTTTCAGGCCAGCTGGACCACAGAGGAAAAACTCGAGGCCAACCTGGCTGATAAGACCCTGTCTCAAAATACCCAAAACAGTATAATAGAAATAATTTTGTATACATGTGGAGCTGCATGTTGGCATTTGAGAAACTGTGATTGTTGAAGTACTTCAGTTCAGATTGGAGATTCTCAACCTATGGTATTGAAAGCCAGATAAAAATACCTTGAAAATTGCCATGCACAACAGATCTGCCTTTCTCTCTCTGTCTTTGTCTCTGAATACTAGAATAAGACGTCAGGTCGGTAAACTTGGCTGGAAAGATGACACCAGAATAGACGTATCGTGTGCTAATCTCAGTCCCAGGGCGGAGCTGAGAGCGGTACAGAGCAGTGTGGTGTGGTGTATAGTTGGCTACCCTGAGACCTAAGCTTACAGTTGTCTGTGTGCTGAGGCTGAGAACAGGAGCCATCTGCGTCTCTTGTTATGTCCACACACCTTAGCTGGCAGTGCCCTCAGTTGAGTACAGTTGTTTTGCTGGCACAATTAGCTCCTGGCAGTTCTTTTTGTTGATCTTCCTTTGTAGTGAAGACTGAACCAGAAACCCCTGGGCCAAACTGCCTCTCCCAGGAGGTCCAGACAGCAGTGAAAACTGAAGAGAGCTCTGAACTGGGCACCTACGTCATTAAGTAAGTGTTCTAGTTTCTTCTAAGGGGGCTCTGCTTTTGGTGTCTCTGTGACGCTTTTTCAAAATCATTGTGATAGCTGAGTGTGTGTGGACATAGTGAGTTAGTCCTCTGGGGGTAGGGGCATTGTTGTCTTTCAGGGCTGAAGAGTTTATTTTTTATGTGTTTGGGTATTTTGTATGGTTGTATGTCTGTACACTTCCTGTATACCTGGTATCCAAGGAGGCCAGAAGAAAGTGTCAGATCCCCTGGGACTAGAATTTCAGATAGTTGTGAACCACCCTGTCAGTGCTGGGAGTTGAACGTGGGTCCTAAGGAAAAAGTCTTAATTAACCACTGAGCCATCTTTCCAGCCTCCAAAGAGTTTATTTTAGCCAGTGGTATGGCTTAGGGGTAGCACTTGACCAGTAATCATGGAAGCCCCAGGACTCCCTTGAGCTTGCTGATGTACAGCCTCTGTTGAATGGGGATAGCATACCCAAGTGTAATCATTTTGTTCCTGGGTATTCACAAACCCTGCCTGTGCTTCACAGCTGCCTCTGCATAGCCATGTCATCTTGCTTCCTCTAAAAAACCTTCTTCATTGATTTCTCATTTCCAAATTAGGAACCTCCCTTTGAGTTGCCAGGCACTTCTAGAGACAATAGAAACATTGTGTCTCTTAACATGACAGATGGAGGCATCAATCAATAACCCTAAGACAGGCATTTGTGTAGTAGCAGTCACCTTGCAGAGATTCTTACTCTAATTTTCAAATGTAGATAAAATGTCTGAGATGGTTGTATAATTTGTTAAAATCTGTTTGTTCTTAGATTTCTTTTTTAAGTATAAAATGTTTTATAAAGAAGACCTAGAACCTTATATGGTGGTTCACACCCGTAATTCTGACATTGGGCAGGGTTGGGGTGCAGAGATAGGAAGATCAGATACTCAAGATCATCTGCAAATTTGAGCAGCCAGGGCTACATGAGAACCTGTCTTTAAAAACAAAGAAAGGAAAGGAAGCTTTTTGTTAGCAGAGGGAACGGTCGGGGTGTGTGTGTGTGTGTGTGTGTGTGTGTGTGTGTGTGTGTGTGTGTTCGACAAGCCTATACAATTTAGTGTCATTGTTTACACTTCTCAGGGTGGACCATTTGGAGACTATCCAGCAGCTCTTGACAGCAGTAGTCAAAAAGATTCCATTAATTACTGCGAAAGGTAAGAGGGTTGTTCTCAACCTGCACGGACATTTTGTTAAACTGTAAAGTACTTGGAATGATGCAGTGATTGTGACTTAGCCACTTGCGGGGGTCTGGGAGTCACAGGATCTTGGTCACATCTGGTTAGACTTGGGTGCAGGCTGTGCTGGCAACGAAACCAAGAGCCCTGTGCGTGCTAAGCAGATGCCTCGCTTCTCAGCTGCTTTACCCCAACCCCTCCCTTAGACCAGGCAGGTGTTTTAGGCGGGCAGAGTAACAGCTTCCTGGAGTTGAACAAATGTAACATAAAAGAATGTAACACATCTTTGCATCATTAAACCAATATTCCATAGCATAAACAAATGTAATCATCTTCAACTAATATTTCACAACAATCTCCAATAAGCAAAATTTGTCTAAACCACAGCAATCTTTCTTCTAGGTGAAGATGCCAGCTGTTTTTCTGCCAAGTCTGTGGAGCAGTATTATGGCTGGAACATTGGGAAAAGGAGAGCTGCTGAGGTAAGGCTGTTTGCCGCCTGGATTTTCAGCCCGCCACCAAAAGCCAGGCAGCAAAGCGGAGTCAACATCTGTATGTGCTCCACCTGTAAGGAAAAATGAGACAAATTTGCAATCTATTTCTTTAAGGTACTTGGTGGTGGATATATTTTTCAATCACAGATGTCATTCTCTGGATCTCAGATACCTTTGAAAAGGTGTACTCTCCTGTACCAGAGGAAGTATCTCAGGCTTTCTTTGAGAAATGTATATATTCTGGGGTTGGAGAGGTGGTTCAGCAGCAAAATGGCTGCTCTCACGGAGGACTTGGGTTCATTTCCCAGTGTCCTTCTCTAGCTCACAGCGGTCTGTAACCCCATTTCCAAGAGACCAGTCTCCTCTAGACTTCAGACATTAGGCATGCAAGTGGCACACACGTGCACATAAAATTAAATTTTCTAAACTTGTAAATTTCAAAATAATAATAAATCCAGATTTTTATGGAGTACTTACAACAGTGTTGCCAGATGCAGTTGAATCATGAGAAAAGGCAGGACAGTGTATGCAAAAGTAGCGTCGTTGTGGTTGGTCTGGAGAGAATAAAAAGTTAGCTCATGACCCAATAAGAAGTTGTAAATAGAATAGAAACCTAGGAGCTTCTATTTTATTTTGTAAACATTAAGACCAGTGGAGATTCTTTGTATTACATTTAAAGTTTCATTGTGTGTGTGCGTTTGCATACACATACACGCCACTGCACACTGCTGAAGGCTAGAGGACAGGTGGAATCAGTTGTCTTCTGCTCTTCGGGTTCTGGGGACCAAGTTGGGCTCAGCTGACTTGGCAGACATCTTTCCTGAGCATCTTACTGGTCCGCAGAGAAGCTCTTCTGTATGTTCTCCTTTTGCTGGTATAGAGTGATAGAATCTGACTTTTTATTGCTTAGTTTATTTTAGTGCATAGCAATTGATTTTAAAATTTAATGATTTAATTTTGGTTCAAAACCTTTTTAAGTGGCAAAGAGCAATGACAGTACGAAAAGTGTTACAAGAAATACTGGAGAAGAATCCAAGATTCCACCACCTGACACCCCTAAAAACCAAGCACATTGCTCACTGGTGCCGCTGCCACGGTTACACTCCACCAGACCCTGAGAGCCTGCGCCATGATGGGGACTCCATTGAAGATGTGCTGACCCGAATTGACAGTGAGCCAGGTAGGCCTTAGTGGGCTGCTGGAAGCTGCTGTAGATGGCAAGACCGTTCTTCTTACCATGACACCCCAGACGACATGGCCCTTCAGAAATGTTTATACCCAAGTGTTACAAGCGTTTCCAGCCAGGAATGTTTACTTCGTGCCGTCTGGTAGTCATGCCCTGCTCCCATGAGTCTCCTCCTCAGCATTACTCTAAAGATTCCTAACTTATACTCTCCCTCAGATAGAAGTGACTTCCCTTTCTTTGTGACCTTAGAGAACCCCCAAAAGGCAAGTCTGCCTTTTCCCACGAAGAAAGGCCAGTATCTTGGGTGTTTTTGAACCCCAGGCGAGGGTATTGGAGGCACGTGAGAATAATCAACAGTAGGAAAGAAACAATATATATACTGCTACAGTTTGTATCAGTATATATACATATATGTGGTGTATATGTTATGTAATACACATGTATATAAACTGTATATATAGTAAAGAAACAATATATATACTGCTACAGTTTGTATCAGTATATATACATATATGTGGTGTATATGTTATGTAATACACATGTATATAAACTGTGTATATAGTAAAGAAACAGTATATATACTGCTACAGTTTGTATCAGTATACATACATATATGTGGTGTATATGTTATGTAATACACATGTATATAAACTGTATATAGTAAAGAAACAGTATATATACTGCTACAGTTTGTAACCGTATACATACACATATGTGGTATATATGTTATGTAATACACATGTATATAAACTGTATATATAGTAAAGAAACAGTATATATACTGCTACAGTTTGTAACCGTATACATACACATGTGGTATATATGTTATGTAATACACATGTATATAAACTGTATATATAGTAAAGAAACAGACAACTGCTGAATGATAACGTTAGGATCAGAGCAGCGTCTGATTGTGCCTTAAAGAATAAGTTCAGCCAAGTCCCCTGTCCATCTGAGGGAACCTGGAGACAAGTGGGTAAGTCCCTACCCCATCTACATAAGTTTTGCTCTCTGCAGAAAACTTCCTGGGTGCCTGGTGCTCAATGGTCATTTGTCTCATCTGCTATGGCATGTAGTGTCTGTGCTGAGAGAGTCTGTCAGCTTCTAGATCTGTGGCCTTGGTGAGCAGAGACTACATGGTAACCCAAGTTTCATGGTACATCACCAACACTTGTAGTCAGTAAAACAGGAGCCAGGAGCTGTTGAGCCACCGCCATTGTACCTGGCCTCACATCCTCTGTCGTGTGTATGGACCTGACTTTATTGTCCTGATACTCCGGGTACACAGCCCATTGAAGGCTGTGCACATTACCCTGTCAACAGCGCTTCCCTCAGAGCAGGGAGACAGGGATGATTTAAGCCAGGATTCTCAGATAGTCCAGGCTGGCCCTGAACTTACTGTGTAGCTAAGATGAATTTGCACTTCTGATCCTCCTGCCTCTACCTCCCCAAGCTCTGGATTTATAGCATGTGCCACCACACTCAGTGCAGTACTGGTAATCAGACTTGGGACTTCCTAATCCCAAGACCTCCTGCATGCCAGGCTGGCGCTCTAACCAACTGAGCCACATCCCCAGCCTGAATAGGAATGACTTTATGTTCTTCACTGCACATTTCTACATTTTCCAGATTTTAATAAATGAAGAAAATTAATGTGTTGATTCAGGAAGAGGGCAGTGGGGTGAATTATGTACTGTCTTTGCCTCACTGGCAGATAGATTCATTTAGAATAGGATGGCTGTCTGCATGTCTGCCTCATGAGGCTCTGGTTCTCGTGAGAGGGCTACAGAAGCTGAACTGGACAAGAATAGCTGCCAGCAGACTCCACCCTCCTCAGCCTGCTTCCTCTCCCGCAGAGTGCCTGTCGTCCTTCTCCACTGCCGACGACCTCTGCCGGAAGCTGGAGGACCTGCAGCAGTTTCAGAAAAGGGAGCCTGAGAGCGAGGAAGAAGTGGACATCCTCAGCCTCTCAGAGCCGTTGAAGACGACCATTAAAAAGGAGCAGGAAGAAAAGCAGGAAGAAATGAGATTCTACCTACCGCCAACTCCAGGCTCGGGATTTGTTGGTGACATTACACAGAAGGTAGGACGCTAAGGCTGTGGAGCTGTCCAATCATGGGCCAGGTACAGAGTCCAGACTCAAACACCAGTCTGCCAGGGTGATTGTGATTGGCTCCTGCCCATAACTTAGGTGTACTCCCACTTTCTCATATCGGAGCCTTCTGCGAGGGCTGTAAGTGCATGGGGAAAGGTTGCGTGTTGAACATGGCTGCAAAGCCGAGGGCTAGACACGGGCTTTGTCCTGGGTTCTTTGCTCCTCTGCCTCAGGAGAAGCGTTTCTCCTTCACAAGGTATATCATGTCACAGTTCCTACTTGAGGGAAGTCTCCTCCCAGCCTGCTGCAGTTGCAGGGCACACCCTTGTTACCATGGCATCTAGCAGCTTTTAATTATTGCTGGCACCATTTTGAGTTCTTCAGAGACTCCATTCGTGTTCCACGATCAGAGCTTTGGGGTGAAAACATGATTCCATGTTATCGCTCGGGAAGAGGTCTGCTAATGTTGATGGAACACATGACTTTCCTCCACTCTTCCAGATTGGGATCACCCTGCAGCCCGTGGCACTGCACAGGAACATGTACGCATCCGTGGTCGAGGACATGATCTTAAAGGTGGGTGCCTGCTGCCCGCAGAGGACTTGAACTGTGACCGCGGCTGACCAGGTTAGATTCTAGGCCCGAGGGGAGCAGAGAAGACAGCTTTTAAGTCCCTTGTCATATTTAGGTTTTAAGTTTCTTTTCTGTTGAGTAAACAAAGTCATGTCCCTCTAAGAGCTGAGGTTCGTTGTTGTGTTGAGGGTGGACCCCAGGCCTCATGCTTGCCAGGCAGCTGGTCTTCCCCAGAGTTCCCGAGCTCCAACGGATGTCAGTGCCTTGTTAGTGCCGTTTTGTATTCTCATTAAGAAGTATCCCAGCGACTGGAGAGATGTCTCAGAAGTTAAGAGGACTGGCTGCTCTTCCAGAGATCCTGAGTTCAATTCCCAGCAACTACATGGGATTGCTCATAACCATCTATAATGGGATCTGATGCCCTCTTCTGGCATAAAGTTGTATATGCAGATAAAGCACTATATACATAAAATAGATTTTTTTTTTAAATGACTAAGAAGTATCCTATTATGAGAAGTATCTTTGTTCTTACCATTTTAGAGAGGGCAAAAAAAACAGAGCCTTAGGTTTTCCCTGTCTGACAACAGAGAAGCAGCCACAACTGTCTGTCTCAAAGGGTTAGAAAAGCAGCAGCTCCTTCGCCTGCCTGGTCCTCACCTCAGCAGTTCTTGTCCATTCTGCATCCCCCGCAAAGGGAGGCTTCGGTAGCAGCCCTCACTCAACACTCTTTTTTCCTTAGAAAACCATGTCTGGTTAATGAAAACCACTTCATCCAGTTTATAATTTCTCTACATCATGGCCTCTAAACAGAAATTCAGTTTTTCCTGAGACCTTTGTAATATTTAATTGACAGTTATTTCAAAGGTTTTCGTAAAAGATGAGGTCAATTGCATCTTTTCCACTAGCAAGCAGGTGACTATTTTGTCAATACCAGTCTTCTGTTGTAGGCCACGGAGCAGCTGGTAAGTGACATCCTGAGACAGGCACTGGCAGTTGGATACCAGACGGCATCTCCCAACAGGTACTATTGCGCAACTGATAGCACAGGCTTTGCAATTTAGTTACTCTTGAAGATGTTCTGTCTTAAATATAGGAGGAGATAGAGTTGCTGTGCTTGGGACATTAGAAGCAGACTGAGGGTCCATCCTGTGGTTTTCAGAGAGCCTCTGTAGAAAGCCTAGCTGTGCCCTCCCAGCCATTACTTCAGAGACACCCAGGTCTGTAGTGGTAGTCACAGGGTAGAGCAGGCAGCAGGTTCTTCCATTAGAGACAGGAACCTCTCAACAGGAGACTTTAGGGTCGAGTTTGATAAATATTACCTAAGGTTTTTGTCATTGCAGACACATTATTCCTCTCAGAAACTGGGAAGCTGAGCTCCAAAAGGGAGTCGTCTCCAGTGTCCCAGATCACAGGCCCCACATTTAGACTGTCTCACTGGCTGGGGACCCTTGAGCTCACTGCCACTTCTTTTCTGATACATTCATCTCTGAGTGGAATGCAGAGTTCCCGGGCCTTAAAAGAGCGATAGTCCACGTCCTCTTTTCCTTCCTGTTCCACTGAAGGCTGTCATAAAATCCTGACAGGTATTGCAGTACCTGAGGATATTAGGTCAGAAATACGGAGACAACATAGAGGTCTTGATTTTTTTTTTTTTTTAAAGAAGTGGGGATAAACATTTTCAGGCCTGCTCTCTGTTACCTTGCTTGTAAATTAGGAGGAGCCATGCTCTTTTTCTCCATGTTCCTGACTGGAGATGTGGCACCCTCGGTAGTTTGAATGAGAGCCTGTAACCTCACATTGGCTGGCCAGGACTCACCTCCTGTCTTCTAAGATGAGAGAGATAGCCCATATCTTCATGCTGTTTGGAAGCAAAAGAGACTGCTAAGACTTAGAAACACTTAGAAGAAGACTTAGGAACATTTTCTCCTACTGTCTCCTTTCTCTGTCGGCTAATCATTGAGCCAACATGAAGTTGTTGTTCCTGTAACCGGTGGTAAGATTTGAACCCTGGGTAGGACTGTAATTGCAGTTATATCTTTGATCAGAAAGGAGAAGAATTCATAAAACGTGGGAGAGAGCATGGCCTTTGTCGTCACATCCTGCTATGAAGAACGGTCCTTTTAGTGAATTAACTGACTAAATGATTATTGAACGCATTTGACACATTATACCTAATTATACTTTTGGGTCTTTTGGACTAGGGTTCCCAAAGAAATCACAGTGAGTAATATTCACCAGGCCATTTGCAACATTCCTTTTCTGGATTTTCTCACAAACAAGCACATGGGGAGACTGAACGAGGATCAGTGAACACAGTGAAGATGGTCCCCGAAAAGCAGGATGGGGAGCTGTGTCTGAAGTATGAAGACTGTGGTGACGCTTGTGTTTGGGGAAAGGTGGTTTCTGTGCGGAAGAAGGCCATGGCTACCATACCATTCCTTCTGTGTAACTGCGTGTATCACAAGGGCATTGAGTCCCGGGTGCAGCCCTTTGGAGACTGAGTTGTTTCCCAATTCTGGAAGGAAGCTGAATAGACACAGCTTTGTCAGTTTGTATTTCTTAGTGTGAGACAAGGTGCTCCCTCTTTGGTGTGTGTTTGGGTTCACATGGGGCCTGCTTCCCAGAAGGCGGAGATAAATCTGACGCTGGCCTAGGGTACCCTAAGGAAGAACAGCAAGGACGTACCTTCTCCTACCTTGGCTGCACTCTTGGCCAGTGTGAGTCAGCTACAGAAGGGGTAATATGCCATGTGGAAAGTCAGAGACCAAGGCGGCTTCAGACTGAGACTTTCTCATGGAACCCCAATGCCAGTGCTTCTGTGACAGCCAGTGTCAAAGCACTGTTGAGAATCCCAGCAGAGATCAGAAGGCATCAAGCCTGTGCTCATGAGACCCAGGAAACTATCACTGTTGGTGTAAGCATCATCTACAGAGTCCGGCACTTGGCCTGTGGTAATATGAGCACTGGGTCTTCATATCCGTGATGGCTGCAGAAGCTTTTCCTGCTGCCTCATGTCTAGGGGCTGGGGAGGCAGCCTCAGGGCAAACCTTCCTAGGATTGTCCCCTTGGTGGACCTAGGGTCCTGTCCTTCTCTGCCAAAGAGTTATCCAGATGAAAAGGGTTGAAACACCTGTGAGTGCCTTACCGAGGGCAAGAACTGCTCTAGCCCAGTGTGCCAGCACTAGAGTCGCTCTGTGAGGGGCAGAGTCTGCAGACCCTAGGGCCTCTCCAGTCCTATTCTCTCTTGTGGGGGCAAAGGAAAGACCTTAGTTCCAGTTGGAAACATTCTCTTACTCTGCTCAAAGCAAACTTGAAAGGTCTGAGTCAAAGTCAAAGACACTTAGGTAAGCAACAGAAAATCTGTTCTCCCAGGTCCCGTAGATTGGTGTGTGAGTCAGGAAACAGCAGGAAGGTAGCTGGATAAAATATGACTGAGAGCTACAGGTACAGAAGGGATCTTTCCAGCAGGAATAGGACAAGCATGGCTTAACAGAATAGTTGGTATATAAGCCTTAAGAATTTGGTCTGGAGACCACCCAGCAGATTGATAGGCCCACACACAGATTTCTTTAGAAGTGGACGGAGACCTACGTGGTAGGTTATTCAGATGAGAGCAGATTCATTTGTTGTGATGAAAACCTAAAGAATTTGCTTTTTGCTAAAGAAATATCAAATGATTTAAGAGTCTCTGTGTATGTTAATGTTTCAAGTGTTTTTCTATTATAATGTGTAACATAATTGTGTATCATTTTGTCTACAATAAAACTTTTAGTATTTGTGATGTTTTCTGAGTTGGAAGCGCCATACTTGGAGGGCTCATTGGGATGTGGCCATGGTATGGATCTTTGTGAATTTAAACTACTATCTCCTTCCTTCAAAAAAGTTCTGCAGCCGGGCAGTGGTGGCGCACGCCTTTAATCCCAGCACTTGGGAGGCAGAGGCAGGCGGATCTCTGTGAGTTCGAGACCAGCCTGATCTACAAGAGCTAGTTCCAGGACAGGCTCCAAAGCCACAGAGAAACCCTGTCTCGAAAAACCAAAAAAAAAAAAAAAAAGTTCTGCAACCATGTAATATAAAAGGATCACAGAAGCCGGGCGGTGGTGGCGCACGCCTTTAATCCCAGCACTCGGGAGGCAGAGGCAGGTGGATCTCTGTGAGTTCGAGACCAGCCTGGTCTACAAGAGCTAGTTCCAGGACAGGCTCCAAAGCCACAGAGAAACCCTGTCTCGAAAAACCAAAAAAAAAACAAATAAAAGGATCACAGATACATTTAGGTCACATACAAAACAGAAGACACTTTGCTTGGTGACCATGGACATAATTATTTCATACAAGCAATTTAAGGAAGATTCATAAATGGGTTCAATTTCACAGACACAAAAAAAAAGCAGAGACAGTCAAATAAACAAACTGGTTTATCTGCTGAGTTAAAGTTGGTCTGTGCTGAGGTCTGAAAGCCACTCCTGTGACGGTCCTTTTATTGTCATCTGGTATTGTGGCTTTTAAAGAATTGAGGAAAGGTGAAGACACTACAAAACTAAAGGCTCTGAAATCTGTGGCTTTTGAAGGGAATTTCTACAAGGAGGCTTAGGAATACAGTCCACAGAGGTAGCCTGCTGGGAAGCAACTTCACAGAGAGCCAGTGAAAAAGCAGAACCCCAGTTAGCTGGGGCATAGGTCAGGGTGGGTGCTGACAGCCCCTCCCTGGGCCTCAGGTGAGTGGCATATTCCATCCAACAGAAGCCTGGAGTCTTGGAGTTCTGTCCCGTACAGCATAGTGAGGGAAGACTTCAGCATGTGAAGGAACTCTGAGGACTTTGGGTTTAGTCGGCCTCATAATGTCCAGACAGCTGATTGGGGCAGTTTTCAAATTGGTCACTGTGGTTATGGGATAATTAATATTGAACACTCTTTGCTTAAATTAACAGATTAAACTGCTCTTTATTTTTCAAAAACTTACAGAATATAAAAATCATTAAATTTTATAGTAATTTTAGGTATGATAAAGTATTTTTAAAAATTAGGACTGGAGAGGTGGCTCAGTTGATGAAGTGTGTGCAGTACCTGAGTTCAATCACTAGAACCCACATAGAAAAGGAGGCATGGTGGTGCACACTTAGAATCTCAATGCTAGAGAGACAGAGAGAGGCAGATCCCTTGAGGCCTGCTATAGACCCAGCCTAGCTTATTTGGTGACCTCGAGACTAATGAGAAAAAGGAAAGATACCTGAAAAACACTTTGGGTGTCCTGTTCTCTACATGTGTACCCTGCACATAGAGGAACACACATGCATCCTTACATTCTGGAATATATATGTACCTGCATGTACAGGAACACACATACATACCTGCACAGAGTGAAACACACACATATGTATCCACACATACTGGAACACACTCGTCAGAGATGATCCCTGCTGATCCTCCAGTGCATCTCGCTGGTCTTTGTGCACATTGTGTGTATGAGATGGACTCGGGACTAAGAGAACATGACTGATACTGGTCTTAGTTGCTTCTTGGGTTGCCCATGGAGCTTTGTGTTTTAATTCCCATCTGGAATGAGGAGGGCCGGTGGGCAGAGCTATGTGGCACATTGCTGAGGTTCTAAACAACCTGTGACCTAGCAGAGGTCAGCCTCACTCCATGGCCACTGCAGTGCTACAGTGTCAGGAAGGGACAAGTGTGTTTTATGCTTGCCAAATGCAGCAGGGCTGTGCATTTCACACCAAGAGAATGAATGCATGGAGTGGGGGCCGGGGGGGTTGGGGGTTGCTGGGCATGGCGTATGGTCACTGGCAGAGTACAGCCAGAGGCTCTTAGTTGGGACCAAGAAGCACCTGGAAGAGAGTTAAGCAGGAAAGGACAATTCAGGACCTATGCTTGGCTGACTTGACTGTGCTAAGAACTGGATATTTCTAGCAAGCCAGGCAAGGTGTAGGCAGTAGCAACCTCGCTTTCAGATGCAGAAATGGAAGCTCCCGTTGCCCCAGCTAGTGCAGAAGCAGCGGTGGCACAGATGGTCCCTTTTCCCACTTAAGGGTGCAAGAGCTGAAGAGGGACGAAGGTTTGTACCACGTGCAACACGAGTCAACTACAGCTTCAGAAGAAGGGCTTGGAGTTTCTAATTGTCGAGGATATTAGCATAGTCACACTACATTAAAGTCGTTATTGAGAGACCAGATGATTGGGAAAAATATACTTGAGTTTGTAACTTAAGCCCAGCACATTTTTGCATTTTAGTAAACTGTTAATCTGCTCATTGCCTACATTTAGCTACCCAGCAGGCAGTCTCTTCCCTCTCGGGTACACTGAGCATGCAAACTGACAAATCGAGAGTAATGGGACCTTTGGTATATGCATATGGTTTCAATTTTCCCTTCAGAATGACTCAGCATTTCCTGGGCTGGCAAGAGGGAGGCAGGGGATGCTGTGTGGGAGGCCTGAGCTGCCGCCCCTGCCTTGGCTTTGAAGGGAACCCTTACAGTTCTTACCAAACACTGCCAAGCCTTTGAAACATCGTCTTTTTCTAGTGTTCGAGAGATGGTTGTGCAAAGGAGACTGGGCTTGTTCCACACAGCCATTCTGACTGAAACCTATGAAGACGAGTTTTCCAAAGGCAGAAGGAGTTGTTCCCCGCAATGGGGTAGTGAGTACCTAACCAGAGTTGAGGAGTCAGCAGGCTGGAGGGTCAAGGTGCCTGTAGGGGATGCTCCCAGCTCCTCACAGATGGGCATGGTAGTCCCTTCTAGTCCTTGAGTTGAGGGCAGACAGATGAAATTAGTAGGACAGGGCTCAGCCTCCAGAAATACCGGGCGAATGCCGTTCATGCTTTCAACATTTCATCCTGGAAACATGATCATCTTGGCTATAAAAAATTACATCTGAAAAGTGAAAACATGTAGATGATCTCCCTGGATGTATTTCACCACTGTGTGTATTCCATATATATACAGATATATTTCCATCTCTGTGTGTTATATATATATGAAATTTCTGTCTGGATATATATTACCACCATGAGACTCATGTGCAGGTGCTCATGTATTTTTTAAGAACTTAAGATACTGTTGTTGTTTTGAAACGCAGCCCCTCCCGGAACTTGCTATGTAGACCAGGCTGGCATTGAGCTCATAGAAATCCTCTTACCTCTGCCTCTAGAGTGCTGGGATTAAAGGCATCACTCCTGATAACTTAAGGTTGATTTTTTTTTTACCCCATGTGTATGTATGTGTTTTGAGACAAGTTTTCTCTGTGTAGCCCTGACTGTCCTGGGATTCACTCTGTAGACCAGGCTGGCCTCAAGATCACAGAGCTCTCCTTACCGTTGTTTCCACTGGGATTAAAGATATGCGCCACCGTTGCCTGGCTAAGATTTCTTAATGTAAGCATGTGGGGCACTGTAGAAAGAGATGAGACAACTGCCTGGGACTACCATAGGCTATCAAATAAGTTAACATGCATCTTGGGAAAACCACCCAAAGTTGGTAACTGGTCTACCAAGGACTTGATATATGCATACTTTTCAGTCTGGAGCAGTTCAGGTCACAGCCAAATTGAACCTCATATTTAAAAATTGAAAGGTGCCAAATGGCAATTTAAAAGATCAAGTTTTCCCCACACACACTGCTTGAGGAGGAGGGGGAAGAGGCCGCGTGCAGCTGGTGGTGTTCTGCCGGTGTGCCGTCTGCCTCCACTCCACACCACAGGCAGAGTCGGCAGCCATGCTGCTCCGGGCAGCCAAGGATCAAGCCAGTCCCCCTTCTGGAGGTCTGGCGGTCCGCAGCTTTCCCAGCAGCCACGGTTTCCACTGGTCACACATTGAGAGTCCGGGGAGCCGATGTCTGAAAGATGGCTGAGGGATTGGGTGTGAATTTTCTCACTTCTGGAACCTAAAATAGAAGCGTGGCCACATCAGTGGACTCTTAACTCCACTTGCCCCAACCCCTGGCTCTGAGAAAAGAATTCCTTGGCCCTTGCAGGAGCTGGCAATGGAAGTTAGCAAAGTGAGCTGTCACTACTATGGTGGGTCACGTGAGCTCCCTTTGACCTTTAGCTGGAGAGAAGATGCTAACGGGTCCTGCAGTCACAGCAAGGGACCCCAAGCCTCACATGTGGCATGGTCTTCCTGTACCACAGAGCTATGCCTAGGTTTTAGTATTTTTTACAGGGAGCAGGGCTTTGTGGGTGCTAAGCACGCAGTCTACCACTGAGCTACAATCCCACCCTTGAAAGTCTCTAGCTCTATTCGTCAGGGGACATGCCGGGGTTTAGGAGGCAGACAGACGCTGCTCACCAGAGAGGGTAGAGTGGTCCTGGGAATTGAACTCAGGAATCGAACTCTGGCACTCTCTGGTTGTTTGGGCACTGTTGTCCTTAACCACCATGCCATGTGATGCTACCAGAATCTGTCTTCTGACCCCTGTCCTGGTGACCAGCCCCAGAAGTGCCACCCTCAGGCTGACCTGGAACTTGGCCCCAGGATTGGGGTCCCATCCACAGCTGTGCGTTGTGATGACTCTGGCCGATCTGGCCTTTGTGGATCTTGAGGGCTTCACTCCAGTCCAAGCTTGGAATTCCTGCCTGCAACAGACAATTCCTACAATAACCTTGCGCAGGGTCAGTTGTTCCCCGCGCCCCCCAGCTTCTTGAAAGACCAAGCCCTATTCATTCCTGGGCCTGCTTCAGTTCCTAATGATCCTTTATCCTCCTACACAAGCAGGACCAGAATACCAGGTGCTCCAGGCAGATGTACCAACTCAGTAAGGTAGCTCGGGGCTAGCCTGCCCTACCATTCTGAGTGTTCCACCAAGAAACCTCAGCCATGTAGGCTGGGGAAAGCAGCGCAGAAAATTGTCATGCAGGTGAACATCAGGCAGTATTTCACACACACACACACACACACACACACACACACACACACACACACCTTAGAGACAGACAAGCCCTAGTTCTCAAAGCCCTCCTGAGACCTGAGCCTATCCTGGATGCCAGGCCACTGAGGGGGCCCAGAACAAGTAAAGGCTATCACCTCCTTCATGCCCACTTGGGTGCAAAAGAAATGCCATCTTAGACAGTGCCCAGCACAGTAAAGGTACATCCGCTTCCAAATTGGAGGAAAAGGCTCAACCATATCTGACCACCTGAGTTCAATTCCCAGGACCCACATGGTGGAAGTAAAGAACTGTCTCCCACAGGTCTTCTGATTTCCACGTATCAACAAACGTGTTGTAAAAAATGAAGGTAAATCATGGGGCTGGATGAATGACTTAGTTATACATGCTCCTCTGGCAAAGGATGGTAGGTCAGTGCCCAGCACCCACATCGGGAGTCTCACAACCACCAGGCACTCAAGCTCCAGGGGACCTGTCGCACCTCTTCTGGTCTGTAGTGTGAGCTCCCATGAGCCATTTCCCTGGAGGGAAAGGATAGGCTAATCTAGCTCCATGCCTCTCACTGAAAAGGCTCAATTTCTCTAGCCCTGGAGTCATCCAGACCTCTTAATTTTGTCAGTGTCTCTACTAAATGATAAACTCAGGAAGGCAGTCTCCCCTCCCCCCCCCCCGCATCCCCTAACCTAGTCATAGGGCTCACCCAGCCAGGGCCAGTGCCTGGCTGTGCTAGGTCCTCCCCCTACGCTGGCCCAGCTATTGCTCTGAAGTCAACAAAGGAGTCTTTTCTTGGCAGCATCAGAACCTTGCCTCACTGGGCAGGCAGATGGCATGGGCAAGGGAAGCTGGTGTCGGTGTGGCCAACCCTGAAGAGTCTTGGGTATGAGGAAGAGCTGAGCCAGGGCCTGTCAGATAATTTTTGCTTCTGAAGCATCAAGGTTCCAAAGACCAGCTGTCTAAGAACATATGCTGTTCTCTTTCTCCTGGGAAGGCAGGACCTCCCCCTGAGCATGCCCTAATGTCCCCAACTATTTCTGAGTTCTGTGCCAGGCAGCCTAAGTCAGCTGCCCTGGGGTGGCAGCAGGGGGCTCAAAGCAGGAAGACCTAGAGCAGTCCCTGGGGGTGGTGGCAGGAGGTGTTTCCACAGAATGCTTGTGACATAATAGAGCAGAGACAGAGTGGACTCATCAGAACCCAGCTACTCATGGAGGAGAAAGGTGCACTATGGCTTACACCAAAATTAAGGAAGAAAAAAAATACAAACTGCACGATGTTCCTTAAAAGCATCGGCCACATTTTTGTTGTTTCTTTTTTAAAACAAAGCTTCAGTACGGAGCAATGGCTGGCCTAGAACTTGCTATGCAGCCAGAGCTGGTCTTGACGTCACAGAGATCCACCTGCCTCTGCCTCCCAAGTCCTGGGTTTAAAAGCATAAGCCACCACACGCAGGTCTTTCCCCCTCCCCACATCTTTCATGGACCTGACCAACCTAGAAGAAACTATGGAAGCAAGGTCCAAACTCTGGGAGGAACTAGCAAGGTTGAGAGCCCCAAGCCGCCTGTATTCTATTCCCATCTAGCCAGACAAACAAGGCAGATCAGTCCTTCCAGGGAGACCAACAGCCAAGTGAAACAGGACCTGTCAGCAGGGAGAGATGGAGGCCTAGAGGGTCCATGGCATTTATGGTCAGGAGTGACCACAGATCTGTTCTGATATCTTTAGGATCCGTGGATGTGTTTTCTGAGTGCCTGTAGCAATTTGCTTGACTGAAATACATCGTACAAGATGGAATATAGGATGTGATTACTCCAGCCTGGCCTTAGAGACTACCTTTGGCAGTCCCAGAGGCCAGGAAAGCCTGTTCCTGGGCTTTGTAAGGAGTGAGGACTGGTAGCCAGGATCTTGCTATTCCACGACTCCAGGGGAAGAAAGGGTTCCAAAGACAGAATTTACACTTGGTAAGGCCAGCCCCCATCTGTCAGTGCTTTTCCACTGCTGGCTTTGAGAAACTGGCTCCAAGGAGGTGGCCCAAGACCAGCTGTCTAAACCATGTTAAAGAATGAGAGCCTGAGGGGACTACAAAATTGGTGCCTGAGACCCACGCCTTTCCATGCCGTTCAGAGTCACGTTGTCCTGCATCCCAGCTCAATTCCTCATTTGCATAGGGACAGCAGCAACAGAGCCTCAGAGAGTGGAGCCATGTATGCTGAGAGGAGAGCAATAGCCAGCACCTTGCCCTCAACAGAGCTGAGAGGCCTGGTTAGCCAGCTTCTCCTAACCACCCTTTCCTGGAATATTCCCCACGAAGAGAGGCTTGTACCTCTCTTCCAAGCTTCTCAGTGGTATTAAAGGATGGTTTCCTTTCTTCCTCTGCAAGCCCCACCAATTGTTTGACCACTAGAATTGCAAGGTGCTGCACACCCAGGATCACTGGAAGAACCACGAGCCAGTGAGACCTCTCCTCTGTGGATCCAGCAGTTGGAGACTCCAGCTAGGGCTGAGAGCATAAGGCCCTGTCTGCCTTGCCTCTAGCGGTGTCATCCAACTTCTAACAGCTCAGCTAGGGCTGAGAGCACACGGCCTGCCCTGCACCACACAAGCCCAATAAGTACCTTAAAGAGCACGGCCTTTATGGGGAGCCTGTCCTTAGCTTTGCTTCTTTGGCATGTACACATTTAAGATCTGTACTTGGAGAGCTTCACTGGATCCCATCCTATGACAGTCCCATAACTAGTGCTTCCCCAGATTAGGACAGTGGGGCTGTGACCCACGTGCCATTTGCATTCTGTTGTAAAATTTATTTTTATGTATGTGTATGTGCATGCATCTATGTGTGTGTGTGTGCCGTGAGTGAGGATGCCCCAGGTGTTGGTACTTCTTGAAGCTGGAGTGGAGGGTTGGAACTGAACCCCCATCCTCTGTAAGAGCAGTGTGCTCTCTTAATCAGTGAGAGACCTTTCCAGCCCCCATGTACATCTTAGTCCCAAGTTTCCATCCCACTTTTAAGGAACGTAAATGACAAAATTCCTAAAAGTATTTAAACACCTGTAACTGTAATGTTTAGTCCTAAACTAGGAATACCAAATGAGTAAAAATATAATAATAATTGGAATATATAGCGTACCTAAGAAAAGGCTAACATACAGCACAGTTATTAACATTCAGAATATCTCTTTATGGTCAAATATCATACCTGGTTAAAAAAAAAAAACAGTAATGTGTGCCGGAGATGGCTCAGAGGATGAAGGCCTGACACAACCCAAGTTGGATCCCTGGAATCCTAAAGTTGTTTTCTGATCTGCTCTTTGTCTCTGCCTCCATCTCTAGAGAGTCTCTGTCTGTCTGTCTGTCTATACTCACACACACACACACACACACACACACACACACACACACGCTAACATATATCAAAGACTTTTGAACAAAGTGCCAGTAAGAACGGCACCATGGAAGAAACCGAGTGTATGCATTTATACATTAAGAATTAGAAAAGATCCATCTGTTTGGGAGGGGTGGCGTGAGGGTGTTAAGGGCGGTATCTGTTATTTTTGTCATTTCTAATTTTCCCACTATGAGCATGCATTACTCTTTTGAGTAGAAAGAGGATGCAGGAAGTCCTCAGTTATCCAAAGCCGAGCTGCTAAGGGGGCAAAAAAACCTGTGTGGAGTGTGCACTGGCCTTGGGCTTTGTGGGGTTGACCTGTGTGCAGCCCTCTGCCCTCATCCCACCCAAGTTAAAGGGCAGCAATCTGAGAGGGAAGGAGGATCAACGGGGGTAGAGTGGGGGTGGGACTCCCTTTTGAGGTGCCATTCACCTTGGATCCCAGGGAAGGGAGCAGCTGAGAAGGCAAGGCCATGCCGGCAGTGTCAAAGACCAAAAAGATAACCAAGATGCTCCCCTGCCACTCTTTAGATCCTGTGATAGGTATCCAGGCTCCGTGTCATCCCTTCCGCCACCCCGCTTTGGGACTCAGTTTCCTCCCACCACAATGGTCGAGATTCTAAGCGTTCCCCTGTCACAGCCAGATACCCACCTATAAGACGTGGTCGCTACAGCAGCTGCGTCCGCGTCCCCGACGGGTAGTACGTAGACCGCCCGGGCGGGGGTCGCCGAAGACTGGCCCCTGCGGCCGCCCGACACGGGCACGCGCTCATCCCGGGTCCCCGCGCGCGCGGTCCGCACGCCGAAGTCGCGCTGGTACTGGGTGAGCGGCACGGCGCGACTGGGCTCCCGCGCGCCTGCGACAGACGGGCTCCCACGCGAGGCGGTGCAGTCCGCGGCCGGCCCCTCGCTCCCGGGGTCCGAGTAGCCGTGCAGAGTCAGCGGCACCGCTACGTCCGAGCGGTCCAGCTGGTTCCAGCGCCGGGCCAGGCAGCACAGACGACTGATGCAGGGCCACGCCATGCCGCTCGGCCACGCGCCCGCGCTGCGCGCGCCCGCCCGCCCGCCCGCTGCCCCCGCGCAGCCGGGCGCCCCGCAAGGCAAGGACGGCCTCCGGGCAGCCTTAAACTGCCTGCGGCCTTGGGTGGTTGAACCCTAACATTCCCCGAATGTGACCTCATAAATCAGACCTGGGTTTTGCAGAGGGAGGCAGTTCCTCGCTGTCACGCTGCCTGCAGCTGGGCGCAGGTGGCAGGTGCAGCGGACTCTGCTGGGGTTGCGGAACAGAGCTAACCTGTGCCAGGGGACGCCGCAATCACCTAGGGTGGAAGTTGGGGGGCAACGGGTAGGGTGTTGTAGGGAAGACTTGGGCCATGTTTCCAGAAAAACACATTTGAGTCAGCCCGTTAATCACCATTTGCCATTTACTGTTCTGGTTTAAGTGTGTGACAACCATCGAGAGCTGCCATTAGCTTCCAATCGGCCTCTCCCTGGGTTCTAAAACCCCCAAACTCCTTTCCCTGCTGTGCATTCGTGCTGTATTCCGGGCTGAAGATTAGTTTAATGAGACAACACCCAGTTGCTCTGGAAAAGCTTTTTCAGTGGGTCCGATCTGCAGTCAACCATACAAGCTGGGTTAGTTACACGGAAGTTCTGGCAGAACTTGTAAGGTCTCAGAGGACCGCCACGCCCCGGTCAGTTGGTCAGCTCATCTCCCTAAGTTCATTAGCTAGAAGTTTTTACCGGAGTGGTATACCACTGCCGGCTTAACAGCTCAAGCCTGACTGTGGCCCCATATTGACCAAAGTTAAGCCTGGAGCTCGGAAAGCCTTTTGTCAAAGGCGTATTCATGGGGACCCCGAAAGTATCTCTCCTCACCCAGAGCAAACTTTGTGGACTGAGAGCTGGGCCCTGGGTTAGTCTGCTCGGCAGAAGAAGGTTAGTAGTTATGAAATAATCCTCGTGAGAAAGCTGCAGATCACCGCTCTTACCAAGCCAATGAAGGGTCCTTTGATTAGCAGGCTGATTGAGACTCAGAAAGCCTCAGAGACTCTTGGTACAGAAGCAGGGCAGGGTAGGGGTTTTTGTTTTTGTTGTTTGTTTTTTTTTTTTGTATTTAGGCAGGGTTTCTGGCTGTCCTGGAACTTGCTGACCAGGCTGACCTCAAATTCATAGAGATCCATCCCTGCCTCTGCTCCTGCTGGGGTTAAAGGCATGCACCACCACCACCGCAGGGCTAGGGTAGGGTTTTTTAAGTCAAAAGGGAGAAATCACAAAACACCAGGGGCGGGTGAGCATGGGGTGGGGTTTTTTGGGGGGAGGAGTTTGTTTTGTTTGTTTGGGTTTTTTGTTTTGTTTTGTTTTGTTTTTTTATAATATGCTGTTTCACAGCAGGAAAGGAATTGCCCTTTAATCATATAAGTTCATTTTTCTGGAGGATTGTATATATCCACGATACTTTCCCATCAGGGAAAAGGGAATCCTTTTTCTTTTTCTCTTTCTTTCTTCCTTTCTTCCTTTCTTTCACTCTTCCTCCTTCCTTCTCTCCTTCCTTCCTCTGTCCCTCCCTCCCTCCTTTCTTTCTTTCCTTCTTTCAGAAGACAAAATATTGTTTACAATCTGGGTGAGAGTCTGGGGGGAGAAGGTGTAGTGCTGGGGCGCCTGATGTCTAGGCTGTTTCATGGCCAGTGAGATGACGCAGTAGGTAAAGGCACTTCCCACCAAGCCCAGAGTTCAAGCTTGGGGATCCACATTATGGAAGCAGTACTGACTTCCCCACATTGTCCTGTGACCTGTGGGTGAATTATGGCACGTGTTCCTACATACAAAGGCACGATAAACAAGCAAATACAATAAAACATTTTAAATATGTGTTTATTTTATGTGTATGACTACATGTATATATGCAGACCATGTGCAGAGGCCAGAAGAGGGAGTCTGATCCCCCAGACTGGACCTATAGATGGTTATGAGCTACCATGTGGATGATGGGAACTAATCAGGTCTTCTGCCACGGCAGCAAGTGCTCTTAACTACAGAGCCATCTTTCCAGCCCTGTAAAACATTTTAAATTAAAATTTTAAAATAAATAGTTTTACAGAAAAGATAAGGCTGGGAATTAGGCGTGCCTGTCTATAATCAGCCCGTGAAAGGTGGAGACAGGGATCAAGCAAGTTCGAGGCCCATCTCGGCTGCATAAGACCCTGTCAAAACACACACACACACACATCTTTTAAATTATGGTTTTCGGTGTTAGAGATTGAACCCAGGACTTCATGCATCCCCGAGCTACCCGAGCTACCTCTACAGACCCCTTTACTTGTTCGTTCATCAAACTTACTTCTTGCTAGGGTTGAGTGCCCTCAAGATTTTGTGTGCTGGATGAGAGGAATGTTAGCCCAGGTGGTATAAACGGGGAGGGCTGAGGTTAGGTCCTGGGGAGGAGTCAGAGAAGGGTGGAGGGGTAGCGGAGCAGGGCTGGCCTGGACAGACATACAAGGAGTTAAAGTTTTCCTAGGTGACGGTAGGGGATGACTTGCATTTCTGGCACTCTGTCAGTCACGTGGAGCAGAATGACATCTTCAGTGCCAGCTGGAGAAATAGTCTGGGCCTGGAGAGAGTGGGGACTGCACTAGAGCCTTGGCACAGGAGTGGAGAGGAAGGGCTGGCTTCTAGGATTAGGAAGCAAGGCAGGGAAATCTGGAATGGCAAGATGGCACTTGGATGGTAAAAGCCCTGCCACCAAACCTAATAGCTTGAATTTGAGCCCCAGACACCCCGTGTGGTGAAAGGAGAGAACCAACTCTTACAAATTCTCTTCTGACCTCCACACATGTGATGTGAATTCCTCCCACCAACAATAAAGTGTAATTTTTTTTTCCGAGACAGGGTTTCTCTGTGGCTTTGGAGCCTGTCCTGGCACTAGCTCTTGTAAACCAGGCTGGTCGAACTCACAGAGATCCGCCTGCCTCTGCCTCTCGAGTGCTGGGATTAAAGGCGTGCGCCACCACCGCCCGGCTTAAAGTGTAAATCATTTTAAAGATGGAGATTTTATTTGTTTTATGTGTGTAGCACTTGTGTTAGTGTCAGAGGAGGTCAAGAGGTTACAGACCACTGTGAGCCACCAGGTGGGTGCTGGGAACCAAACCAGGTCCTCAGGAAGAGCACTCAGTGCTTTTAAACACCGAGCCATCTCTTCAGCCCCCAAAGATGGAAAACTTGAATAGATCTTAGGCCTCTGCCTCAGGAGACCTCACTTCTCTGGCCAGCAGTACTGAGGTGCACCACAATGGGGGTCACTGTAACCGTCAATGTGCCTCAACAAACATTGGCGAGATGAAGGCACAGAATGTCTGAAGCTCAGAGGACCCACACCACAACAGAAGCCTCAGAGGTTCCTGTCAGAGAATGAGTGTAAGGGAGGAGAGACAGCAGCCAGGGAACCCTTCCCTTCAGGGACAGCACAGCCAGTGGCACCCAGGGAGAAAATGGCCTTGGAGGCAGAGATCAAACCTCAGCAGAGAGGCCAAGCTAGGGGTGCTGAATACCCCCAGTGTACAGTTAGGAAAGAAGCCATGGCTGGCCTCACGTAGGCTTGTGTGGGCAGCATGAGACGCTAGCATCCAGGATACCTGTGGCAAATATGGCCTTCCCCAATGCTTTAGCACTGAACTTGAAAAGATCCCATCCTGACCATCCCAGAACTTTATGTAAGAACATTAAATATGTTTACAGTGCAGTTTACTCAGTGTGTGCCATCTGGGAAGCAGGGCAAAAATCTGCCTTCAAAGTTTAGTCTTGTTCCTTTGGTCTTGTGTTCCTCCATTATCAAAGCCTGCCCCACCACTGTGTGTATGTGTGTGCAGTAGGGGAAAGTGGTCACACCACCAAGTCTTGTATTCCTTCTCAGTGCCATTTGGAGAATATCTAGGTTAATGTTAACTCGGAGCAAATAGCAGTGTGTATGTGTTAAGGTTCTTCCACACTGAGCTCTTAGGACCCGCCTGCCTTCTGACTCTTGACCAATGCTGAGGTTACAGACGTGCATAGCCATGTCCACCACATGGGTGCTGGGGATTAAACTCCCTGCCTCATGCCTTTAGAGCTTGCATGCTTACTCACTGAATCGTCTCCTCAATCCCAAGTGTGGTCTTATAAAGTACTCCTGTTCCTCTCTACAAAAGTCAGGAAAATCCACTCTTACAGAATATGGAGCCAGGGAGATGGTTTAGAGAGTGTCAGTCCCAATGACCTGAGTCAGATCCCTAAGACCCACATGCTAGAAAGAGAGAACTGAGTCTCACAAGCTGTCTTCTGACTTCCGTAAGTGTGCCGTAGCATGCGTGCCTGCTCTCCAATGATAAAGCATGCTAAGACATCCAAACCCTAATAATACAGAATATACAGTGTCTCTATCATTCCCACTGTCATTAGTCCATAGGAGCTGCTGCCTGGTCACATGGGATTAACATCTTGCCCCTGAGTGTCCAGACAATTGTTCAGCTCCTTAAACACAAAGGGTATCTTGGGTACAGAGCTGTGAAATGAGAGCACAGCATATAGAATGACAGATAGTTGTGCCAGGGATGGGGAGGTTGGGATGGTTTCCCCAAGGCCAGCAATACTTGGGGCCCAGGAGGTAATAAAGAACAGGTCAGTACCAAAGGAGCCTCCTTCTTCATTATGCCTCAGACAATCTCATGAACTGTTTTGTTTTTTATTTTTTTTTCCAACTGAGCCTTGTCTGACAAATTAAAACAGCACATCTCTTCAAATTTTTCCACCCGCAGTTACATATCAGTAATATGTGCTATTTTCCAGTAATGCTCCCCTGTCTTGTCGTAGTTCCTGTCCAGAAACCTATCCACAGGAGCCTGGGATAGTGCATTTAAAGCTTTCACAGAGCAGAAAAGGCCATGAAATAAGATCTTGTTATGTATCCCTGCTTGGCCTCAGACTCATAGAGATCGGCCTGTCTTGGCTTCCCAACTCCTGCGGTTCAAAGCCTAAGCCATCACACCCTGGAACATTCCACTCAGTGTTTAGAAGTCCAGTCAGCAGCAGCATTACAAAGACCACCGTAGAGACAGGTGCGCTGTCTCCTCACAGGTCGGTGGCAAGACTTTGCCCTCTGCATTCTCACTCCTTGGATCAGGAGACCTTTGGGGGCAGGTACATTGTGAGTCTTCCCAGGCTGTGAGTCTGTGCCCTTCACTGGCACCAAAGAGTAAATCACCTCATCCTTCCACACAACAGGAACCACCCACATGGCTGCCTCAGATGGCCCACAGCTGCCACCCCAGAGGTCGCATTACTTCTCCCTACGAGATTTAGATAATTCTCAACACATCCTGTGAAAAGCGAGGAACTTGTTAATCTCAAGGTAGACACTCCCCATTCACTGCCAGTCATAAGTCCCCAGTTGTGATGTCAGAATTGGCCACAAACTTTTTAAACTTTGAAATACAGTTTTATTTTGTGGGCTCAGCAGAGCATAAACTCCCACAAGCACAGTAGAAGGGTCTGCTCAGCAGACATTTAAAACTCTCTTTAAAGGGGATGAAGAGGTGGTTCTTTAGTTAGAAACATTGGCTGCTCTTGCAGAATACCCAAGTTTAGTTCCCAGCACCCATGTGACATCTCAAAGCCCCTGTGACTCCAGTTCTAGGAGACCTGATGCCCTCCTTTGACTTCTGAGGGCTCCTTTCTGCACATGGTGTCTATGCATACATTCTGGCACATACACATAACAAAATACAGGTAAATAAATATTAAAACAGTCAGGTGTGGTGGCACACGCCTTTAATCCCAGCACTCAGGAGTGAGATGCAGGCCGATCTCTGTGAATCTGAGCTCAATCTGGTTTACAGAGTGAGTGCCAGGTCAGCCATGGCTACATATTAAGTTTCTGCCTCAAAAACAAACAGACAGACAAACAGTCTTTGTGAAGTGTGTGTATACATTTTTGCATCGGTTAAAAGATATTCCATGGACTAGAGAGATGGCTCAGCTGTTAAGAGCACCTACTGCTCTTGCAGAGGAACTGAGTTCAGTTTCCAGTACCTCCAGGAGATCTGGTGCTCTCTTCTGACCTCTATGGACTCCTGCACACATGTGATGTAATAGATACATTCAGGAATACACACACACACACACACCCCATACATACACCTTTTTAAAGTCAGGAACTAACTGTATAGCTTTTGCTGGCCTGGCCTGAAACTCACTATGTAGACTAGGCTGCTCTCCAACTCACAGAGATCCACCTGCAACAATGCACTGACTATAAATATTCTAAAAGTATACCGTTGTCTTAGTTAGGGTCTCTATTGCTGGGAAGAGACACCGTGACCATGGCAACTCCATGAAGGAAAACATTTAACAGGGACTGGCTTACAGTTTCAGAGGTTTAGTTCATTGTCATGGCCAGAAGCATGGTTCCATGCAGCCAGATGTGGTGCTAGACAAGCTGAGAGTTCTACGTCTGGATGAGCAAGCAGCAGGAAAAGTGCATGAAACTGGGCCTGGCTTGAGCATCTGAGACCTCAAAACCCATTCCCAGTGACACGCTTCCTCCATCAGTGCCACAAGGTATGGAGTAGGTGCCACACCTCCTAATAGTGTCACTCCCTATGGGCCTATGGGGGCTATTTTTATTCAAAGGACCCCTGATATTTTTGTTTAGACAACAAGGCATTGATATGGCTATCCAGTATGAGTCAGCTAAGATATGGCTGACACGTGACATTCAAGGACCTATATGAATCACCACAAAATGACAGACACTGGATGTCAGGGGAACTCCAGAGTAAACAGTGATTGGTGTGTGATGTAATATAACTAATTTTGTCGAAGTATCACTTTTGTGTAATAGGACCCTGAGGTCAGAAGCCTGGACCTGCCTCTTTCTCTCCCTCTCTCTTCCTCCCCCCCGCCGTGTGTGTGTGCATATGCATGTGTGCATGCATGAGTGTGTGTGTGTGTGTGTTTGTGTAGGCTTGCGTACAAGCATATGTGTGCTGGATTATGCCTGAATATATGCCTGAATGACTGCCTTCCTTCCTTTTGCTTTCTTTCTTAGGATCATTAAAAACAATGGCTTAACACCGAGGCCTCTGGAGGACAAAGCCATACTCCACTTTCTAGGAGCTGTATTATTACCGTGCAGTTAGTTCTACAATAGCATTATTGACTTTAAGTCTAAATAATGGATACAGTTTTATCAAAAGATTAGCATTAGCAAATGGATTAAAAAGAACAGGATTCATAACCACAAATAGGTGAAAAATAACAAAAGAGGCTACAACATGCTTAATCAACAAAGCTTTATATTCTTGACATTCCTTGGCTTGATAATCTTTTCCTTCATTATTCCCAGTTACCTGAATTGAGATAAAGCTATAATTTAAGAACGTTTATATAAAGATGGCATATTTCTGTTTCATCCAGCAGTGAGTCCAGAACACCCTCCTGAGCAAATACCATGAAGCATCGCAGTGTCCTACATAACCAACGACTGAAGGATGATGCCTGAAGCTATATCTGGACTTGGCAAGCTAGTTTTCCTGCCTATAATCTTCTCAGGAACTGGAGACCAGAATACACAGAACTATGTCTGACTTCTCTTCCCCATTTTTCTCCATTATTCTACTGAAAACCTTTATCCAAAACCACTTACAGAATTTAACAAATTTTGTTTTAGCTTTCTGGCGTTGTCCGGAAATAAGAGAATTCTTCAACAAGAGATTGAACACAGCCACTATGAACCAAGACAGGGATCTGAGGTGATGCTTTTAGGCTAGCGATTTGACTTGAGCCTTGTGTGAGCACCTTTGAGGTTCCAGTTTGTTCCATTTGAGTGTACCCTTCCTCCTTCCACTTTCTATATTCTAGAAAAATATTATTATAAAACATATCTTCTGAATTTCCAATCTTACCATATTATATTATAGTTTTTCATGTCTTACATTTATTTTATTTTACATTGTATAGCACATTTATTTATTATATAATAGATTTCACTCCATAGTTTGATTTTACAGTCTCAAATGTGTTCTTGACTCACACTGGGTCTTTGGAGGTTGCAATGTTTGAGAGTTTCTCTGGCCTCCCCTGGCAGCTCAAGTCAGAGTCACTTACATGTGTGTCAGTTGGATCCTGTCATCATTTCTTCCCGTTGACACAATGTAATGGCCCAGCTTTCCTTGTGTGAGAGAGGAGGTGGTCCCAGAAGCAGGATAACTCATTGCTTTCAGTCTTCTGCTCACTTCAGTTTTTCTAAAGTCTCAGAGGTTAGAGTTCATCTCCCGTGACCAAGTTTGTAGAGAATCACAGAGGTACCTTGAAAGACAACACAAGACCAGCTATCTACAAAAGGGGGGCTCTATCATTATGGGGAGCTATTATTTGGAATGTGTCATAGCTGAGAACTCCAACTCAAGGCAGTCTCAGCATCGTTGGCATTCTTCACTCATTCCCCTTTAATAGGCTCTTTGGGTGATCATTTAAAAAGACTGTTGTCATCGTTCTTTGATTAAGTAAAAATAACTAGAGAATGATGCACTTGGCACATAGTCTCGGGATAGTCCATCATGTCGGAGACATCTGGTGGAAACTAGTGTCATTGAGTAAAGGAGGAGATGAATGTTTGTACTCAGGTAACTTCTTCAGTTGTTAGGAGTCCAGGGCCCATGCCCAGGGTGTGGATGCTAAGAATTTGGGGTAGATATTACCACTTCTATTAACCTAACCATGATAGTACCTCACAGCCATGGGCAAAAGCTAACCTAAACTAGTCCTCATAGCTGTGCCTAGAACCTTACTTCTTGGTGGTTCCATGTTCTGTCAATTTGATATTAACCATCACAGATTTTTATTGCAAAAGTGGCAGGAACTACTTTTTTTGTAAAGTTGTTCAAGTTTTTCGTTAAATATTCCTGTTTCTATCATTCAATGCCTAGGAGATTTGTCTTAGGAAACCAAGTTACAACAGAAATGTCTTAACATCATTTTCTTTATCAAACTTAAGATATTCATGACATAAATATTTTGTGAAAAATCAAGAAAATTTTATTTATTTTTACATACCAATCCCAATTCCCCTTCCCTCCCCTCCTCCCACTTTTCACTTCCCCCACCCCTCCCATCTGCTCCTCAGAGAGGGTAAGGCCTCTGCTGGGAAGTCAACTAAGTCTGTCTCATCACCTTGTTGAGGCAGGACTAAGGCCCTCCGTGTCATGCCTAGCCTGAGCAAGGTGTCTCTCTATAGAAATTGGGCCCACAAAATCAGTTCATGCTTTAGAGTTAGATCCTGGGCCCACTGTCAGTGGCCCCATATACTGCCCAAGTCACACCAATGTCACCTGTATTCAGGGGGCCTAGTTCAGTCCTTAGCAGCTACTCAGTTGTCAGTCTAGAGTCAGTGATCTCCCACTAGACCCAGAAAGACAAATATAGTATGTACTCATTCATAAGTGGATACCAGACATAAGGCAAAAGATAACCAGTCTACCGTCCACAATGCAGGAAAAGCTAGAACCCTCTTCCTTAGATATGTTAAATAATTACATTTATAGTACTTGTCCCAGGACATGTGTAATATCAGGGAAGGGATTTTGCTTTTGTTTCCATAGAAGATAAAAAGCTATGGATGCCATCAAAATTGATAAAGATTCAATTTGAGCAAAAGGCACCTCTTAATTAGAAAAGATGATAGTTCATCAAGCAGCATGACCATTTAATCTAACCTAACCTATAAAACTGATAAATGTTTTTTAAAATAATTTATTTAACTTTATTTTATGTGTGTTGGTATTAAGGTGTCAGACCCCCTGAAACTGGAATTATACAGTTGTGAGCTGCCATGTAGGTGCTGGGAATTGAACCAGGGTCCTCCGGAAGAAGCAGTCAGTACTCTAAACCACTGAACCATCTCTCCAGCCCCCTGATAAATGTTTTTCATTTGATCAGAAATAACTTGCCAATACTGGGTGGTGGTGGCACACACCTTTAATCCTAGCACTCAGGAGGCAGAGGCAGGCAGTTATCTGTGAGTTCAAGGCCAGCCTGGCCTACAAGAGCTAGTTTCAGGACAAGCACCAAAGCTCCACAGAGAAAAGCTGTCTCAAAAGAAAAAAGAAAAGGAATAAATTGCCAAAAGAAAACCTCCCCAAAATTAGGGTTGAGGAAGAATTTTGTTTTTTCTCTTTTCAGGAGAACAAATGAGACATCTGAAGAAAAAAGTACAAATCATCCAGAATAAAAAAAAATAGCTCATAAAGAGAGAGAGAGAGAGAGAGAGAGAGAGAGAGAGAGAGAGAGAGTAAATCGGCCTATTGGTATACCATATTTCCAACAGGATAAAATGTCATAAATCTTCCGAGGTGTTTGTTTCTGCTATTATCTGCAGAAACATAGTGCAAATGATCTTTCTGGAGTTCCAGTGCAATTAAAAACTAAACCTGGCTTTGGATCTGGAGTGTGGCTCTTTCCTTCTCTAACCACAAGCATGCTCATTAAAGTAAAATCCAAAATCTCTATGGCATGCTAGAAGAGTCACCGGATATGAGACAGAAAAACAAACATTTAAGGACTATATTATTTCAAGAAATATCCTAATCTTTTGGCTTTATATTGACTCTTCAATGGTTTTTCTTAAGGTATACATTTTATAAGATTAACATATACATATTAAACTTGTCATGACATTAATGGTCACTTAGAGTACTCATTCTAGAAAAAGCTTTCATCTACCTTCTTATACACGATTTCGACTTTGCGTTTGTATCAGTTTTCTACAGTGAATCATGACGACACCCAACAGCCACCTTTAGAGTCTTCGAAAGGAGGATGGACCCCTACAATGATAATTCCACCAGGACTATAACACCCCCAAGATGAAAACACCACCTGAAGATTGGCTTTGGAATACAAATTGCTCAGGAGAATTTCAAGGTGCTAGCTGAGATGATCTAGCCTTATAAACTACTCTTGCTAGGACTTGGGACAATCCCTGCACTTTCCCATTACAGAGAGACTAGAAAGCAAATGATAAAGCTACTTCTCCCAGGAATTGACAATTAACCCAAATTTTCCTTCTCAAAATCCCCCAAAGATGCCATTGCCTCCAGACAGCAGAAAATAAATTTAAAATATGAAACTCATTCTCAAAAGGTAGGGTCGGTGTTTTCTTGGTCATTCAATGGGTTGATGTGGGATGTCCTTCTGTATATGTGTTTCTTTTATTGGTTGATGAATAAAGCTATTTTGGCCAATGGCTTAGCAGAGAAAAGCCAGGTGGAAAATTCAAACAGATATATATATAGAAACTAGGCAGAGTCGGGGAGACACCATGTAGCTACCAAAGGAGACTGATATCAGAACCTTACCCAGTAGGCCACAGTTTCGTGGTGATACACAGAATAATTAATTTAATATGTAAGAGTTAGTTAATAAGAAGCCTAAGCTAATAAGTCATGTAGTATTCTAATTTCATTTCTGTGTGATTATTTGGATCTGAGCACCTGGGAAACAAAAGCACAGTCTCTGCGCACAAAATGGCATGCTAACATGGGACAACTAGATCCACATAAAACCTTTGGAAGGAATTCTAGACACACACACACATAAACCAGGGTTAAGCACAGCTTCATGGTAGCAGCATTTCTTGGGGCTCTGTTTGCTAGAAGCAAGCAGTAGCATGATTTCTTTAAGAGAAAGCTTCCTGACTCAGCAATAGCAACAAAAACTGCACAGCTCTGTTAATGACTTCCTGGTTCATCCTGGTAGCAAGAATGAACTCTGGGTCTTTGGGGAGGCCTTGCACTTAAATGGAATAAATTAGATTTGTGAGCAGTGTGCTACAAGTTGCTTATGGGCAACACAGACCTGCTGTGTCCTTGGAGTTGAGGAAGTAAGCATGGCTCACAGGTGGTGAAGATGCCTCCACCACATTGGACTGAGAGAAGCAAACAAATCTGAACAGAGATATAGAGAGAGTAGGTGGAGTCAGAGAGACACCATGTAACTACCGAAGGACCCCTATGCCAGAACTTTACCCAGTAAGCCACTGCCTCAGAATAAAATGGGTTAATTTAAGATGTAAGCCTGAGCCACTGGGCCAAGGAGTGTTGTAATTAATATAGGTTCTGTATGATTATTTGAGTATGAGATGCTAGGAATGAAAACAAAAGAACAATCTCCACTTATAATGAGTTATGGATAACTGTCATTTTTGGGGGGACGGTTGGTTATAAGTTGTTATTGGTTACAATCAGAAGAAGAGTTAAATAAAGTTGATTAGATTCAGGGTTCTTGTTTTAAAAAGAAAAAGTAGGAAAAGATATAATGGCATAAAAGGGTAGATTGAATCTACTTTGAAAAGCAAAAGGTAGGATATAGATATGATAAGATAAAAAGGTAGTGTAGTAGGAGCGGCGGGCTGTGTCCCGCCACCCGGCAAGCTTTACCCGAAATAATTACACGGAAACTGTATTTTTTTCTTTTTTTAAAATTAATTAATTTATTAAAGATTTCTGCCTCCTTCCCGCCACCGCCTCCCATTTCCCCCCCCTCCCCCGATCAAGTCCTCCTGCCTCATCAGCTCGAAGAGCAATCAGGGTTCCCTGACCTGTGGGAAGTCCAAGGACCACCCACCTCCCTCCAGGTCTAGTAAGGTGAGCATCCAAACTGCCTAGGCTCGAAACTTATTATTTTTTTTTTTTGGTTTTTCGAGTCAGGGTTTCTCTGTGGTTTTGGAGCCTGTCCTGGAACTAGCTCTTGTAGACCAGGCTGGTCTCGAACTCACAGAGATCCGCCTGCCTCTGCCTCCCGAGTGCTGGGATTAAGAAATTTATTCTTTTAAACACTGCTTGGCCCATTAGTTCCAGCCTCTTATTGGCTAGCTCTTACATACTGATCTAACCCATTTCTAATAATCTGTGTAGCCCACGAGGCGGCTTATCAGGGGGAGATCTTAACCTGTGTCTGCCTGGAGTGGGAGAATCATGGCGACTCCTTGACTCAGCTTCTTTCTCCCAGCCTTCTGTTCTGTCTACTCCGCCTACCTATTTTTCTGTCCTATCAGGGCCAAGCAGTTTATTAATTAACCAATAAAAGCAACAGATTAGGAAGAAATCACTCCCACATCAAGGTATTGCTATAAACCACAACATTATACAGCAATTACTCAGCCATTTTTTTCATGAGGTCAACCCATCAGTCAGGGACTCTCTTTTGGAAGAATAAACTCCAGAGACAGGTCTTTACTCAAAACTCACTCAAGAGATTTATTTGAGAGGGAGGAATCCAGGAGAGTGACTGCCTCTCCAAGTGTAGAAAAGGGCAGCTGCTAACTCAACAACCAGAGGGCTGATATAGAGTTGCTTAGGGCAGAGATTTTCCATGGATAAGATTTTCAGGGTGGGAATCGGTCAGACATCAATTGCTCAATTAAAACAGAGATTGGCTGGATTTCATGATCAGGGATTGGTTGGTTTCAAGCATACGGAGTGACTTTGTGTTCAGTTGGTCAAAGGTAGAGTGTGATTCTTTTACTGGCTCTGGATTCAGGGGCAAAGCGTGTTTGCTTGGCCCTGGTTTCAAGGTCAGAATGTATTCCCATGGCTAACCTTTTAGCCTACACATAAGGTATTAAAAATTCATGAATTCATTTTTCCTATGAGTTTCACAGTGCACACAATACACAAACGGACATAATAATCCTTGAAGAGATTGTTGACACTGTCAATTTATTTCTAGAGAAAAATTACTGTTGCTTGACTGCTTGTAAGTTGTAGCACAATTTCTAATTAGTCTTAGTAATATAAACCTGGACTCAGATATCGGGGTAAATGCTGAAAGATCACAGAAATAAAGGGGCAAGCCACAGGGGCTGGAGAGATGGCTCAGAAATTAAGAGCATTGCCTGCTCTTCCAAAGGTCCTGAGTTCAATTCCCAGCAACCACATGGTGGCTCACAACCATCTATAATGCCATCTTCTGGTCTGCAGGCATAGACATATTGTATACATAATAAATAAATATTTTTTTAAAAAGGGGGCAAGCCACAGAGAAATTATTTACCTTTACCAAATCCTCAGAACAAAGTGGGGAAGACCCTATCTCTACAAATCCTCAGTCTTAATGGGCTGATCTCCTTTCTCCTCCTGCCTTATGTTCTTCTCTCTGCCAAGTCATATACCATCCTGTCTCCACCTCCCAAGTGCTAGAATTAATGGCACATGGTTTACAAATTCCAATATTAAATATGTGAGCCACAACTGCCTTGCTGTTTCTCTTTTAGAGCGGTCAATCTAGTGTATCCAAGGTGGCCTAGAAATCACAGAGAACCACCTGCCCCTGCCTCTTGACTAATCTTGAATTAAAGATGTGTGTCACCACTGCCTGCGCTCTGTGGCTAACTAAGCCTATCACAGCACTCTGACCTTCAGGTAAGCTTTACATGTTAAAGCACAAACAAAATATCAGCACAGTAAGAATACTGGCTAAAGATCTTACCAAATACTTTACAATAAAAAGACATCAGCATCCTTTCTAGGTAACAATGACAATTTTAATATGCAAAGTTGTTAGCAAATTGAATGTACACAAAAATTTTATGGCTGAAAAACTTTTTAAAACTGAGGACATTTATGGAGTCTCAAAATTGGATGACTTTTTCTCATGATTTTGAAGACTGCATAAGATTTCTCTCAAGTATGTGTTCTTTTACGCATTTGAAGATGACTATTATGATATAAAGGATTAACCACACTGATGAGAAAGTTTTTCTCCAGACTGAGTTTGTTTATGCCTTTGAATATAACTGTGATCAGTAAAGGCTTCACCACACTGACTGCACTCAGAGTTTCGCTCAAGTATGAGTCCTTTTATGCATTTGAAGAAGAGTGTAAAGGCTTTGCCACACCGATAACATTCCGAGGGTTTCTCTCCAGTATTTGTTCTTTTATGCCATTGAAGATGACTGTTATTTGCAAAGACTGTAAGACACACATTACATTCATAGGCTTTGGCTCCACTATGTGTGTTTTTTTTAATGCATTCCAAGAACACTTTGACATACAAAAACTTTACCACATGGATTACGTTCATGGGATTTCTCTCCAGTATGTGTTCCCTCATGATCTTGAAGAGAATTATGACATGCAAAGGCTTTACCACACTTCTTTCCTCATAAGGCTTCTCTCCAGTTATGTGTTCTTTTATGCTTTCGAAGAGAGCTTTGACAAGAAAAGGCTTTACCTCACTGATTAAATTTATAGGGTTTCTCTCCAGTATGTGTTCTTTCATGACGCTGAAGATGACTAAGACGTCCAAAAGGTTTACCACACAGATTACATTCATAGGGTTTCTTTCCAATATGGGTTCCTTCATGCATTTGAAGATGTCTGTGATAATGAAACATTTTACCACACAGACTACACTCATAGGGTGTTTTTCCAATATGTGTTCTTTTATGGACTTTAAGCCTATATGGAAGTGAAAAAGCTTTACCACAGAGATTACATTCATGGGGTTTCTCTCCAGTATGTATTCTCTTATGAATTTTAAGATTAAATTTATATGCAAAGGGTCTACCACACTGATCACATTCATAGTGTTTCTCTCCAGTATGTGTTCTCTCATGACGTTGAAGAAAAGAAGGATGTCTAAAAGCTTTACCACACAGATTACATTCATAGGGTTTCTCTCCAGTATGTATTCTTTTATGCCTTCGAAGAGAGCTTTGACAAGAGAGGGCTTTACCACACTGATTACATTCATAGGGTTTCTCTCCAGTATGTGTTCTTTTATGACTCTGAAGATGACTAAGACGTGTAAAGGCTTTACCACACAGATTACATTCATGGGGTTTCTCCCCAGTATGGGTTCTTTCATGCGTTCGAAGACGACTGTGATAATGAAACCTTTTACCACACAGACTACAGTCATAGGGTTTTTCTTTAGTATGTATTTCATTATGGATTTTAAGTGTATGTTGAACTTCAAACACTTTACCACACAGATTACATGTATAGGGTTTTTCTCCAGTATGTGTTCTTTTATGAATTTTAAGAGAATTGTGATGTGCAAAGGCTTTACCACACAGATTACATGTATAGGGTTTTTCTCCAGTATGTATTCTTTCATGAATTTTAAGAGAATTGCGACGTGCAAAGGCTTTACCACACTGATTACATTCATAGGGTTTCTTTTCAGGATGTGTTCTTTCATGACTTTGAAGATTACATTTAGTTGCAAAGGCTTTACCACACAGATTACATTCATACAGTTTCTCTTCAGTATGGGTTCTTTCGTGGTTTTGAAGATTACTACGAAATGCAAAGGCTTTACCACACTGATTACATTTATAGGGTTTCTCTCCAGTATGTGTTCTTTTGTGGTTTTGAAGATTACTAGGAAATGCAAAGGCTTTACCACACAGATTACATTCATACAGTTTCTCTCCAGCATGTGTTCTTTCGTGGTTTTGAAGATTACTACGAAATGCAAAGGCTTTACCACACTGATTACATTTATAGGGTTTCTCTCTAGTATGTGGTTTTTCATGTTTTTGAAGATGACAGCCATATGCAAAGGCTTCAGCACACTGAGTGTATTCAGGTTTCTCTCCAGTTTGGTTTCTATAGTTCCTGTAAGGATGATTAGCACATGTAAAAGTTTTATCACATTCCATACAAATGTTGAATCTTTATATGCGCATGAACTAATTTTACAATGTGCTCCAATTATTTAAAATTTGCGACGTGCAAAGGCTTTACCACACTGATACAGGAATTAGACATCAAGGTTTTATTACTCTTTAAACTCATGTTGTTTCCCTTCATTAAAGGATGTCTTGTATCTTTGAGGATACCTTTATTACATGGTTCACCTTTAGAGAAACTTTTCTCTACATAAGGTTATCACACATGTAAAGAGAACTGGAAAATCTCAGTGGTTTAACACACTTATGGTATCCACAAATTTTCTTTTATTCTGAATCATACTACACTTGTTAAGTGAGCTGGGACAATGAGAGGTATTTACATAGTCATAGAACTCATATGGCTTTTATTCAACATGAGTTTGTTGATAGATTAAAAATGAAGCTGGAAAACCAATCATATGCTTGAATCAAATACTGAAAGCATACTCAACATGAGGACTGCTTGCTACTTATCTTCCAATTGTCCTGTGAGAGAAGTATGTGGTATGGGAGGTCCTTTTGTATATTTGTGCTTTTATTGGTTAATGAATAAGGAATCCACCTTAGCCTGTGATAGGGCAGAGTAAAGTTAGGTGGGGAACCTAATTTGAATACTGGGAGAAAAAAGGCAGAGTCAAGTAGATACCATGGACATTCCATAAAGGAACGATGTAAGCTGCTTATTGGAACATTGCCGGTAGGCCACACCCTCACAGTAAAATATAAAATAATGCAAATGGGTTAGTCCTAGACGTAAGAGATAGATAGGAATACGGTTAAGTGATTGGCCAAGCAGTGATTTAAGTCATATAGTTTCTGAGTTATTTTGTGGTATGGGGAGCTGGGAACGAATGAGCGGCTTCCTAATACAAACAAGAGTCCTCCTACTACAGGTATGTTACATCTTTGCATATCCCTGGGCTCATATGACGTGTATCCAGAATAACATATGATATAACTAGTAAAGGGAATATAAAAAATAAAAGGTTTACAGATTGAATTTACAGTTTGACTTTCTGTTCCTCAGAGACTCATAGTATAGTGATTAAGGTTTCTCTACAACCACTGCACCTTGACTCTTGAATCTAACTGACCATCTCATTAAACATAGCACAGTCACAACTCTAAGAGTAATACTAGCTTGGCTGTGGAATATTTCCTTATTAGAAGTGTTGGAGATTTATCTATCTCCACTTCAAATTATCCTTTGTAATATGAGTAGCCTGAGACAAATGCACCGGACAGTTCTACAGCATAGCTCTCATGGGACAAAGATTCAAATGGTGATATCTAGTAAGGCATTATCCTCTGTCTTCTTTCTTAAAAAATGCCTTGCAAATTCAATTCTCCTACCTAAATGGAAGTATATGATTTTGCGAGTTTATTAATCATCAACGACCTTTAAGCTGTGGTTATTTACACTTCTGTTTTTGTTGAAAACTTCCAGGACACATTACAATTTCTTCAGAGCCACATTTGTCTCTGCTTGCACATGAAAATTACCTCTTTTGTCTTCTAGAAATTTGATACTTTTCTTCAATGTTATGATCTTCCCAACTGTAACCTAAAATATAGTATCAGAAAATGAATGTTATACTACAAAAATTGTCTAAAATTTAAGTTATTATCCTCAGTAAACCTTAGAACCATACCTGATCATTCACCTCATCCTTCTCTCTCTCAATCAAATTACAAAGAGCATCAATAATAAAGGAACAGTTGTCACCTTATTTTAAAACCTGAAGGAAAACAGTCTTACCTATACTCCTGAGGTTCCTGTAGGTCTCCAGCATCACATCTTCGTAGAGCTCCTTCTGGGAAGGATCCAGCAAAGCCCACTCTTCCCTAGTGAAGTCGATGTGCACATCATCATAGGTCACTGCCTTCTAAAATGTACACATGCATGCTCAGTTTACTAAGTAAGCTCAGAGATCTGCCTTCCTGAAATTATCTTTCTCAGCAGACAGCTAATTATTTGGTCAGTGCTTAGGGTAAAGACAAGATAAGCCCACTTAAGATATTAACAGATCGCCAAAGACACAGAATTACTACTTGACCAGAGTGGCTGAATCATAGCTGCTCAGACAGACTGAAGAAAAAGTATGTTCTGGCTTTAACTCACTCAAAAGATGCCTAAGTCCTTACGGTCACCTTCACCTCAGTTTACTGATGACTTTAGTTCAGGAAATTTACAGGTTCTGTCTTACTCTCAAGGACAGCAGAAGAGATAACTATAAATCGGAGAAAGATCCACAACACCCACAATCAGACCGGTTGATAACAGCCTAGCCCAGAATTAATGACAGAGGTCTGGGTCTCTGCTTAGAGCAGTAACTCTAATTCCAAACCTCAGACTACAAATTGCAGCATCTGGTGTATGTGCTATCAGAATTCAGGAGCCATTAGCTTCCCCATGAACATTTACTTAGTTTTCTTGTCTATCCAGTTCTATGCATGGTGGAAGAAAAGAAGTGGTGTGTTGATTTAAACAATCCACGCCCTATTTATAATTTTACTGAAAATAAACTTTTAGCTTCTCCTAACACCTAAAAATGTAGTAAAGCACATTAACCTGCCCCTTTAAAATTCACAAATGATTTAATTCCTTTTATACCTAATTTTCTCCATAAGGACTTCACAGACAGAGCACTCTCTCTCTCTCTCTCTCTCTCTCTCTCCATCTCAAAATGCACCCCAGGCTGTTGTGGACTATTATTTTAAGACGTGTTATATTTACTTATGCTTTGGAACATTTCTTATGATGATGAAATGATGTGTTGAAGTCTTTTATGTTGTATTTGTTTAACTTTGTGAAGATGTGACACTTTGCCTGTCTAAAATTCTTTATTGGTCCAATAAAGAGCTGAACATCCAATAGCTTGTCAGGAAAGGATAGGCAGGTCTGGCAGTTAAGACAAAACAAATGGAAGAAGATATTTGGGAGGAAAAAAGGAAGGAGGAGCAAGAAAAGGAGAGGACACCAGGACTAGTCACCCAGATACACAGCAAGCCACGGGTTAAGAATTAAAGAAAGGCATCCAGATTAAGAGAAAGATAAAAGCCACAGAGACAAAAGGTAGATAGGAAAATTAAAAAAAAAAAACTGCCTAGAAAGTAGTCAATCTTAGGCCAGGTATTTATAAGAAAGAATAAGCTTCCCTGTGTGTTATTTATTTGAGAGATGGGTGGCAGACTGAGTGGTAAAGAGTTAAAAAAAAAAAAGGAACCAGCAATACAAAGCTTCATTCTATGTAGCTTCATGCAATGAACTCTTACAGTCAACTCATTGGGTTTCTGACTCTGCCAAACATAAATGCCTGCAGCAATGCTGGACTGTAATCACAAACTAAGAATCCACAACCTTAAAGTTTTGATTCCTTATTGTTTCTGTGACCAAGATGTGATGGGTGATCCTAAAAAGTTTGAGTTCTTAATTGGGATGGACACTAACGTGCTTTGACCACAGATGCAGGAAGTTTGTATGAATGTGCTTCCTGGATCTAAGAATGACTTTTCTTACTCCTTCCATAAATTGAAGTTTGGCTGGATAGAGTCTTACCCTTAGAGCATCTTGACAGGCTTCCATTCCATAGCAAGGGCCTTCTCTATAATGGTGACACACTGCTTGAAAATACTTTCCTTTTTCAGCACTTGACTGCCATCTGAAACTACCTTTTCATTTTCATTTATTTCTGCTTCATTTGTCTTTTTTCACTGTAGACCCAAATGAGCCATCAGAAATAACCATCCAACAAATTCAATATTCCATTTAAGAAATTAGCCCATTATTTTTAATTCTGCTTTACTGAATTTCTAAGACATAGGCAGAATATAGGTTGCAGAACCAAAATATCACAAAATGACCTCTAGCTTAATATTTTAATGGAGTCTTTCTAGTCTTGTCTGCTATTATTCTTAATATTCTCATTTTCCTGGCTCTACATGAAGAGTCAGTTTGGTTCTGTGTGCAATTTCCTATGGTTTTGCCACCTAACATCTGGATATTTTCCACATTCTTCCAAAAGACAGAATTCCCAGTTTCTACATAATAACAAAATCACTTTTGGTGTTTAATTTTTTGTTCTAACTTACTTTGATGCTGGAAGATTAAATTCTCCAATCAAAAGCATTTCAGGCAATGAACAGGTTTATTTGGCTGATTGTGTCAGACACACTCCATCATTATGGAACCTTGGGATAGAACCTCAAGCTAACAATTGAAGGCAAAGCCCATGGGTAAAGATTGTTTCCTGGCTTTCTCTCTTGTCTCCTCACTGTCTGATGAGTCCAGCTCCACATTCATAGGGACTTCCCCCATCAGTCATAATTAAACACAATCTCTCACAGACATAGCACTTTCTGACCATTATGAACAAAGCCACTATGAACATACTTGAGACAGTGTCTGTGTGTTAGGACAGATGAGCATCTTTTAGTTGAGAAAGTGGCCGTGTGTTAGGACAGATGAGCATCTTCTGGGTATATGCCCAAGAATCATCTAAATAGCTAGGTCTTAAAGTAGATTGACTCTCAATTTTCTGAGGATTGCATATTGATTTCCATAGTGGTTGTACAAGGTTACACACGCAACAGCAGTCAAACACCTTGTTTCATGTCCTTTCCAGCATTAGATGTCATTTGTCTTATTAATCTAAACTATTGTTACATATTTAAGAGAAAATCTCAAAGAAGTTTTGATATGCAGTTCCCTGATGGCTAAGGATGTTGAACATTTTCAAATGTTCTCAGCTATTTTAGATTTCTCTACTGACAATTTTGTTTAGAGGTGTACACCATTATAGTTGGATTATTAGTTTGCTGTTGTCTAGTTTCTTAAATTCTTTATTATCCTGTTTGACACAACCCAGAAGCACATAGACAAACCTGGTATACTCATGCATAAGTGGATATCAGCAGTTAAGTAAAGTGCAATGACAGTAATCTCCGCTAAGCACAGTACAATCCATAGATACAGAGAGGCTAAGTCACAAGAACACCTGTAGGGAACACTGGAGGCAGATAAGGATGGTAACACAATAAGGATCAGGTGAATAATCAAAGAACAGGGGGAGAAGAAAGTGAGGGATGAATGGAATAGAAGGGCTCTTAGTAGGGAGTGTGAAACAGTGCAGTGTAAACCTTCCTGGAACCTATATGGGTGATCCTAGGGAGGACTTCTAAAAATCAAGAATACAAAAGCTACACAAGATATCTAAAACTATGGAACCTATAAGAGTGACCCTAGTGAGGACTGCTAGAAATCAAGAATACAGAGGCTATTATTACCAGATAACATCTGATTTAATAGAAATGGGTTAATCAAGATGTGAGAGTTAGGCAATAAGAGGCTGGAAATAATGGGCCAAGCAGTGTTTAAATGAATACAGTTTCTGTGTAATTATTTCGGGGATAAGCTAGTCGGGTGGCAGGACACAGCCAGCCCCTCCTTACAACAGAGTGGTGCCCCAAAGTGGTAACGAACTCCACGTAAAAACTGAGAGGGCTTAAAAAGGAATTCTAGACACAAATATAGAGTTTAGCACAGCTGGCAGCATACCATAGCTCTTTTAAGAGAGAATTTCCTGACTCAGCAACAGTAACCAAAAAAAAAAAAAGCACAGTCTTCCTGGGTTGTGCCACCAGTAGAAACACCAGCTATTAAGCATTTCAATAGCTTTTGTGGGACCAGATGTTTGTGTGCCTGCTCGGGATTGGGAAGAAAGTACTCTGAGACCATGTCAATGGCTCGAAGCTCCCCGCCTGGGCAGACAGCTGGATCAGGCTTAGGCAGGCGGGACAGCATGGTGGACACCAATCACAGAGATGTTTCCAGGTTGTGCAGTGCTCTGCGTGGCAGATTTGGTGGCCCCAGAGCTAGCAGAAATGGTACGTTCACCATTTTGAAATTGGAGAGAGGTGGAGCCAACATCCAGAGCAGCTCTGCCATGCTAGTGATGCAATGCACATCTCAGAGGCACAAACGGCTCCACCATGTTGGACTGGGTGGGGCAAGCAGGAAGTACCTGTATTTGACCTGGGATTGAGCACCTTAGATTCTTAAGAGCTTAGCATTTTAAAAGCTCTTCAAGATAGCAGCGAATTAAAGACAATGCAATAAAACAGATTCGGATATAAAAGACCTCTAAATGGGTCATAGTGTTAGACATATGTAGGCTAGGGAGAGAGAAAGAAAAACAGTATTAAAAAGTAATAAAGTTAATGCTTTAAAAAAAGGGTAAAGTCTTTAAAGAGACAGAGTACAGATAGTCATAGATTAAAAAGAATAAAAAAAATAAGCCCCGTAAAAATGGAAAATTCACAGAGAGCCTGGATTCTGTGTATTATTGTGTTTTCTTTGAATTTCTTGACTGTGAAGGAGCTAAATACAGAGAGATATTTCATTGTGTGGTCTGCTAAGCTAATCCAACCTGTATATTATAAAGGTATCTTGACTTCAGAATTTGGGTCTAAAGATATGATGTTTTTGAAGAGGTTCTTCTTTTGTTTTCACAGAGGATGACACCCTGTGGACCACACCCTCCTGAAAGGTTGCTGTAAACACCCACAAAAAATTACTTCGCCCAACTGCAGACTAAGATAAACCTAGCATACAGGATACACCATTAAGGACCTGATTAAAAGCACCCCCATACAGCACGAAGTAGTTTGGAGAGAAAAATCTATGCTAATATTCCCAAATATTGTTTATAAATGTTCTTTTACATTAAAAGGGGATATAATATAGATATGAATAATTTGCACTGATATGGATTTTGCTTTAGTGATATAAATTTAAGGTCAATCTTGTTATATGTATATGTATTTCTGATCTTGATTAAGGTATTGTGATTTGTAGTTCATTGAAAATGTAATGTATAATTAGGAAATATAGGCTATTAATGGATAATCATCAATAATAGTCAAGCTTGTAGTCATGCTAGTTAGATTTTCTGATGTGGGAGAGTCATATATCAATCTGTTGATTTCATTGACTAAGCAATAAAGAAACTGCTAGGCCCATTGGATAGGCCCACCCTTAGGTGGGTGGAGTAAACAGAACAGAACGCTGGGAGGAAGAGGAAGTGAGGTCAGACTCTGCAGCTCTCCTCTCCGGAGCAGACGCAAGAGAGACGCCATGCTACCTGCTCCAGGGAAGACGCACGCTATGAAGCTCCGACCCAGGATGGACTTAGGCTAGAATCTTCCCGGTAAGCGCACCTAGGGGCGCTACACAGATGATTAGAAATGGGCCAGAGCAGTGTTTAAAAGAATACAGTGTCTGTGTAATTATTTCGGGGTATAAGCTAGCCGGGCAGGCGGCTGGGGTTTTTGGGGACGCAGCCCTGCCGCCGCCCCCTATTACTACAAATGACGCCCAGACGTGTGGCTAACTGAGTCCACAGAAAGCCTGAGAAAGCTTGGAAAAGAATAGAGTAAAGCATGTTTCTTGTGGCAATTTCTCGGGTCTACTCTGCTTGCTAGAGGCAAGCAAGCGCCTCATCTAAGAGAGGCTTCCTGACCCAGCTTTAGCTGCAAAAGCCTGCAGTTCATTAAGAGGTCCTGCCACGAAACACTTAAACGGTGTTGATGAAAAGCTGAACGCATGCTTTTCGGTTTTCAGCCGTAGCAGGAAAAAAGCTGCGCTGTTTAAAAATGCCAGCTTTCTGGGCCATCCTGCCAGGGCAAACCCTGACTGTTTGAGGCAGGAGGGCCGGCTACTGAGAGAGGACTTGAGTGTTGTCTGTTGTGGCTTGCTGGCTGGCAGGGACCTTGAAAAGCCAGTTGTGGGCTATAAACATGGCTACAGCCAGTACCTCAGCCATGAGGCTGGAAAGCTAAGGATCCAGCCGTTAAAGCCACGGCTTTAGTCCTACTGATATTGCTTGGTAAATTAAAGACTCATGTGTTCAGAAAAAGAGAGATATACAGTAAAGAGAGATTCAAAGACAGAGAAAATTTCTGAATGGTTTAAAATGTGTTAAAAATATATGCAGACTAAAAGTTAAAATTCTTAAAGTAAACCTCTGTGACTTCAAGGTGTGGTAGCACACGCCTTTAATCCCAGTGCCTAGAAGGCAGAGACAACAGATCTCTGTGAGTTCAAGGTGTAGTGGCAAACACCTTTAATCCCAATGCCTGGGAGGCAGAGACAGGCGGATCTCTGAGAGTTCAAAGACAGCCTAGTCTACAGGGTTATTCCAGGTCAAAGATATACGCTCAAAAAGCAAAAAGTTAACCTAGGAATGTCACAGCTTAGATTCTTAAGCGCCTACTGATTTAAAGGCGCAAATCAAAAGTGCTCCTGGATAGTAAAAAATTGCAGATTCACAATAGGACAGATTCAGACCACTAAATGAATCACACTGTTGGATGAATGTACGTTGGCTTGGGAGAGAGAAGAAAAGGAATATAGAGAATAAAGTTAATGGTTTAAAAAAAAAAAGGTAAAGTCTTTAAAGAGACAGAATAAAGTAAAGTGATAGAGTAAAAATAAGCCGCGTAAAGATGGAAAATTCACAGAGAGTCTGGATTCTTTGTATTATTGTGTTTTCTTTAAATTTTTTGACTGTGAAGGAGCTAAGTACAGAGAGATATTTCATTATATGGGCTGCCAAGCTAAACCAGAATGGATATAAGGGTATTCGATTTCGAAATTTGGATCTAAGGACATGATGCTTTGGAAAGGAGTTTCTTATTTTGTTTTCACAGAGGATGAGACCCTGTTCATTTCTTCTATTCCGATTTGGTATGATGGACCACGTCCTCCTGAAGGGTTGCTGTGAACATCTTCAGAAAATTGCTTTGCTCAACTGCCAACTGAGATGAAACTAGCACACAGGTTATACCATGAAAGACCTAATTAACGACGCCCCCATTCAGCAGGAAGCAGTTTGGAGAGAAAAAACTGCGCCCATGTTCCCAAATATGGTTTATAAGTTCTTTTACATTTAAAGGGGGATATGATATAGATATGAATAATTTGCATTAGTATAGATTTTTGCTTTATTGATAGAGATTTAAGGTCAATTTTGTTATATGTATAAGTGTTTCTGGTTTTGATTAAGGTATTGTGATTGTGTAGTTCAGTTAAATATGTACTGTATAATTAAGAAATATAGGTTGTTAATGGATAACCATCGATAATAGTAAAGCTTGTAGTCATGTTAGTTAGATTTTCTAGATATATAGAGATATATTTTAGATAGACATTCTTCATGTCTTTCAAAGATTACAGAATAGGACATTTAATGTTTTAATAACTGAGGACTTTTCATGACAATGAGACACTCTGCTCCTGGCAGCACCAATCTACTTCAACAGGAAGATGGGCATCGAAGAGGATCCTTATGGAATTTGATAGCCATTTGGGCAAGAAACTGTTCTTGCCTGGACTATTGCATAAACTGGACACAGAGAACCCGCAGAGAGAGGACTACTGAACTTGCCTAAGGTGAGATGATCTTTTCGGGGTTCCTGACTCATGAAAGAGTCTGCGAGACAGTCTGCAGGACACATCAGAAAGTGACTGAACTGTCTTTGGAATTTCCTGCTTGAAGAAAATGTCTGCTGGATACTATGGGCCTGAAGGCTGAAGATGGATGCCCCAACGGTACAAAAGAACTTTAGGTGACTGTCCAGGCAGCGAGATGTCTCTGTCATTTCTAGAGTTTTAAAAGTTGCTTTTTTCTTGTTTGCTTATTGTATCTTTCTGGAGTCTTTGATGGAGTTAAGAATAGTTAGTTATGGTTATAGTTTTCCTTAGTTATGATAAAGATTATTGTAACTTTTACTTGATAACTGTTTTGTTATATGTAATTTTGCTATGTTAAGGTTAAAGCCTTCCTTTTTTTGTTTAAACAGAAAAAGGGGAAGTGATGTGGGAGAGTCATATATCAATCTGTTGATTTCATTGACTAAGCAATAAAGAAACTGCTAGGCCCATTGGATAGGCCCACCCTTAGGTGGGTGGAGTAAACAGAACAGAACGCTGGGAGGAAGAGGAAGTGAGGTCAGACTCCGCAGCTCTCCTCTCCGGAGCAGACGCAAGAGAGACGCCATGCTACCTGCTCCAGGGAAGACGCACGCTATGAAGCTCCGACCCAGGATGAACTTAGGCTAGAATCTTCCCGGTAAGCGCACCTAGGGGCGCTACACAGATGATTAGAAATGGGCCAGAGCAGTGTTTAAAAGAATACAGTGTCTGTGTAATTATTTCGGGGTATAAGCTAGCCGGGCAGGCGGCTGGGGTTTTTGGGGACGCAGCCCTGCCGCCGCCCCCTATTACTACAATTTTCTAGATATATAGAGATATATTTCAGTTAGATAGGCATTCTTCATATCTTCCAAAGACTACAGAATATGGCACTTAATGTTTTAATAATTTAGGGCTTTTCATGACAATGAGACACGTCTGTTCCTGGCAGTACCAATCTACTTCAGGAGGAAGATGGGCATTGAAGAGGCTCCTTATGGAGTTTGCTAGCCATTTGGGCAAGAAACTGCTCTTGCTTGGACTGTTGCATAAATTGGACATGAAGAACCCACAGAGAGAGGACTGCTGAACTTGCCTAAAGGTGAGATGATCCTTCAGGGTTTCTGATTAATGAAAGTCTGTGAGATATTCTGCAGGATACAAAAGAAAGTGACTGAGCTGTCTTTGAAATTTCCTGCTTCGTGGAAATGTCTGCTGGATAACATGGGCCTGAAGGCCGAAGATGGATGCCCCAACAGTATAAAAGAACTTTGGGTGACTGTACAGGCAGCGAGATGTCTCTGTCATTTCTAGAGTTTTAGAAGTTGCTTACTTCTTGTTTACTTAGATTATATTACATACTTCTGGAGTCTTTCAGGGAGTTGAAGAATAGATAGTTATAGTTATCGTTTTCCTTTGTTATGATAAAAGATAAAATAGATATAAATATTATAACTGTAATTCTTGCTTGATAACTGTTTCGTTATATGTAATTTTACTGTTAAAATGAAAGTCTTTCTTTTTTGTTTAAACAGAAAAGGGGATATGGTGTAGGAGGTCCTTCTGTATTTGTGTTGATTTCACTGGTTAAATAAAGAAGCTGCCTTGGCCTTTTGATAGGGCAGCCCTTAGGTGGGTGGAGTAGACAGAACAGAATTATGGGAGTAAGAAGGCAGGCATGCTTCAGCTGCCCAAGATGGACATTGGTTAGACTCATGCTGGTAAACCACAACCTTGTGGTGAACACAGATTTAAAAGAAATGGGTTAATCAAGATGTGAGAGTTAGCCAACAAGAGGCTAGAAATAATGGGCCAGGCAATGTTTAAATTAATACAGTTTTTGTGTAATTATTTCAGGGCTAAGCTAGCCGCTCCTCCATACTACACAAAAACACTTGGGGAAAATTGAAAATTATATTGTGCATATGACACCAGAGTTCAGTACAAAAAACAAATGAATAAAACTCTAAAAGAGACCCCAACTAAATAACCATAGAGACTGCTGGTAACTGGGTGACTCTCCTTCCCCTTGCCCTCTACAGGATCTAACAGTCCCCTTTCACTTTGGGACTTACCTCTTTTGAAATAACGTTTTTTACCTCTGGAAACAAAAGCAAAACCTCTTACCAAATGTAACACAGATTGTGGTTTTTATTCTGAGGTGATCATACCTTTAAAGGGTACAAGTTGATTTAATTTAGCAGAGTTATTTCTATTATCTAATGCCTCTGGACCTGTCCTTTCCCTGTCATTAGCATTTAAAAACAAAGAAAGGGCTGTCTATTAGGATCAATTAGCCACCATTCTGTCTCCCATGATTGATGATTGCCTGTAAGATTGTATTAGAGTAAGAAAATCAAAACTTTTTAAAACAAATTACAAGATGACAGATTTTTTAAAGAATTAGTGTATACCTAAAGCAACATGTTTTACTACAACTGCTTTGTAAGTCACAAGAACTTCTGAAACCAAGCTTATTGCTATTTTTGTGGATGTTTGAGCATGAGAGACAAACACTTCCATATGTATACAGGTGCCATACAAAAATCGAGGGGGTCAGATGCCAAGGATCTGGAATAGTAGAGAGCTATGAGCATCCCAACTTGAGTGGAAATATCTGAACTATTGAAACTACAGCAATTTGATTTCACAATGAGGTCAGACTTTGCCCAGATTCTTGATTGCCCTGGTCTGTGGATCACAAGAAATTGCCAACCAGGGCATTCACGAAGCACCTAAAATTGATGACCTAATCCCACATTTCTAATCTCAGTACTGTGGAAAGAGGAAAGGACTCACCCACTGTCCTGTCTTTCCCTTTCTAAACTGTGACTTCACCAGCTTAAAAGTTGATCAATGAACTCAATTCTTGCACAGGTCACTATTCATCTACAAGTCCCTAGCAGAAGTCAGAGAGATTGGAGGTCATTCATTAACTAGTCCATTTTCCCTTCTCACTGACTAGTCAAGACCCAGCAGCACTGGACACCAGAGGCAGGATTAGCTGTTCAAAGCAATATTCAGCAACACAGCATGAGTCAATCCTAAGAAATAGGAGACAGTGCTGTTCACAGAAATCAATATTCAACAACACTTTGGAGAGAGGAATGAAACTATGTTAATGAGCCAGAAACACCGGGGAACAGAACAATAGAGACAAGAACAGTGATGCACTTAAAGAACATATTGAAAAATGATATCAGTAAGTGATTCTTAGGGGCTGGAGAGATGATGGCCCAGAGGTTAGGAGCACTGCCTGTTCTTCCGAAGGTCCTGAGTTCAATTCCCAGCAACCACATGGTGGCTCACAACCATCTGTAATGAGATCTGGTGCAGAATATAGTATATATAATAAATAAATAAATCTTTAAAAAAAATAAGTGATTCTTAAAATGATAAAAAAAAAATTAAGATTAAAAAAAAAAAACCTGAGCTAAGTTGATTTTGAAAAAGAATAGGCCCTTCCCAAGAAGAAGGAATGTCATTAGTAAGAGACAGACTGATGATGCACATGCGCATATCTTGGCCGCTGAGATCTGTAACCGGACACAGGGAGTCACAGCCAATGGCCTGTTTCTCAAACCTCTCGATCGGACATAACTGTCAAGAAGGATTAACACACTGGCATAGAATGGTAGCCTAATTGGAAATTCGGAACTCACGGGTTGAAGGTAACCTTCCAGAGAGGTACACAAACACAATATGCTCCCTGTTCATTCACCTAAAAAAATGAATTAAAACATGCAGAGAAATTACAAAATCACCGCCCCTACCACAACCAGGTTCTTTGTCACAGTGTTGACTCCAGCAGCTGATTGCCTACCCCGTTTCCCCTGCAATGCACACAGTAAACTGTTCCTCCCATTTTGGTCTGAGGACAGAAGCAATGCTCCACATGTGAATCCTTTTCCTGTGACTGCCCTGGATAATCAACGCCATGACTCTAATGGATCATTTTAATACTCTGAGGTGGGACAGTCATCTATATGACAGTTATCAACATTAATATAGTATAGAGGACAGCAAGGTCATTGCCCCGGAGAGCAACAAACTGAAACCAAGGTCACCAGAGCCACCAGAAGAGAGCTGTCTCAGGAATATTTGTCTAACAGGACCAAAATGTAGCTGCTCAGAACTAATTTGCCTTCCCATTGAGAAATCACCTCACACACTCAGCAGATTACTGAGAAAACTCTCTCTAAGGGTGGTGCGCATCCATCTCTGGCTAATCTGGATACAGGAGCCACCTTAGACAGGTTCTGCATTCCATATCCTCGAGTGTCTTTTAGCTTTCAGGCTCCAGGTTACACTTTGAACAATTTCAATAGAGACAGGCAACTGGCCGGTCTTCACACTTAGGCAGATGGGAGAGTTACACAGCAAAGATAGTCCCAGGGTAATATCTAAAATATGCCAGTGACCTGAAACAAGAGGTCATTCTTCAGTGAGGGGGTCCTCAGGTGATGGTCACAAGGGGTGAGAAAGACAGGACCAGGAGAAGGTAGAAAAGATGAAGCTGGGATGACGAGGTCGTGCATAACATTTGTCTGTTCCGGGCAGAGTTAGGCTTCTACAACCTGCACAAATTTTAACATAAATGGATCTTATACTGAAAGGTTAAATGCAAAGGGCGGAACCTCTAGAAGGTACTGGAGAAACTAGGTAACCATGGAGACACCAAAAGCATGTTGAAGTTGATTACAAAGACGTTTCTGCACACAGCTCCCTGATCTCCACGCTCTGAGCAGATTCAGCTCAAAGAGCAAAGTTATTCAGAGGCCTGGCCCTGGCTGGGTCCAGGAAGCTGTAAGGACCACACGGGGCTTCACAAGACAGGGAATTTGGCTGCAGGTTCCCACCCAGATCCGGGGAGGACCCACCAAACTGGCTCCCGAACCTCCGCATCTGCTCCACCCCATCTGGGTATTGCGGGCCCTCACTCACCATGTTGTGGTTTCCCAGCTCGGGAATGCTGTCCGCTCAGCTCCCTGCAGCGGCAATGGCAGCACAGCAGCAAAACCGCTGCCGCCGGCTCCTCTTCAAAGCCAACCCGGAAGCCTGAGACCAGGAAGGGTCCTTCACCACTTCTGAGTGGCAGGTCGCCTGGAGGGTCTGATTGGCTAGTGAGGCAAGAGTGAATCTCCCATAAGTTTGCAACACGCTCCCTCTACGCCAAAGACCTTTTCTGAATCGGCAAAGATATGCACATTTGGCCTCGTGGTGGTGGTGCCCACCTTTAATCTCAGCACTCGCCTTTAATCTCGGCACTGGGGTAGCGGAGGCAGGCGGGGCTCTGTGAGTTCAAGGCCAGCCCGGTGTACAAAAGCTAGTTCCAGGACAGGCTCGAAAGCCACAGAGAAACCACGTCGCAAAAGACCAAAAACAAACAAACAAAAAAGATTTCAGTAGAGCTCATTCCTGCCTCCAAAAGCCAATCCTGCTATCTTCCTGCACTCCATAGGTAGGAAGTCTGTCCCAGCTAGCTTGTACAGCCCTCTGTACTACGTGGGGTGGAGTGAAACCCTATCACACCGAGGACTCCAGGAATAAATTACAGAAATAAAGGGTCCGGTCCAGGAATAGAGAAATATAAAGTTGTAAGCCCAAACACATTTTGGGGAAATTAAATAAATGAAGCTGTCAGCCACTGTTAAAACCGTTAACAAAGACTTTCTGCCTCAAGAGCAGACATCTGGGCAGCCACGGTGAACAGGGGTAAACTTTTAACAATTGTCTCCTGTCTCTCAGCTTTCCAGCTAGGCAGATATTGGGGACAAAGGTTAGCTTTTAACTATTGCCTCTATAGGACCCTCTGCTTGTATTCCCTTCATTTTTAACTGTCCCCCTATGTGACTCTACTCTCTGCCGTGCATTCTTTCAGGGACAAGGAAAAACAGCTGTGTCAGACACAGGCTTTCACAAACATCCTAAGTTAACATCCTTATGACAAGAAGTTGTAAACCTTAAAATGCAATGTGATTTTAAGCCTGACCTCAAGGTTGTATAAGTTCTTTGATCCACTCCCAGTGGTTTATTTTACCATCAGAGGAGGCCCAAGAGCCAATCCCATGGCCACAGCTACAGTGCCTGCTCTCTGGCTAATCTGGATACAGGAGCCACCTTAGACAGGTTCTGCATTCCATATCCTCGAGTGTCTTTTAGCTTTCAGGCTCCAGGTTACACTTTGAACAATTTCAATAGAGACAGGCAACTGGCCGGTCTTCACACTTAGGGAGATGGAAGAGTTACACAGCAAAGATAGTCCCAGGGTAATATCTAAAATATGCCAGTGACCTGAAACAAGAGGTCATTCTTCAGTGAGGGGGTCCTCAGGTGATGGTCACAAGGGGTGAGAAAGACAGAACCAGGAGAAGGTAGAAAAGATGAAGCTGGGATGGCGAGGTCGTGCATAACATTTGTCTGTTCCGGGCAGAGTTAGGCTTCTACAACCTGCACAAAATTTAACATAAATGGATCTTATACTGAAAGGTTAAATGCAAAGGGCGGAACCTCTAGAAGGTACTGGAGAAACTAGGTAACCATGGAGACACCAAAAGCATGTTGAAGTTGATTACAAAGACGTTTCTGCACACAGCTCCCAGATCTCCATGCTCTGGGCAGATTCAGCTCAAAGAGCAAAGTTATTCAGAGGCCTGGCCCTGGCTGGGTCCAGGAAGCTGTAAGGACCACACGGGGCTTCACAAGATAGGGAATTTGGCTGCAGGTTCCCACCCAGATCCGGGGAGGACCCACCAAACTGGCTCCCGAACCTCCGCATCTGCTCCACCCCATCTGGGTATTGCGGGCCCTCACTCACCATGTTGTGGTTTCCCAGCTCGGGAATGCTGTCCGCTCAGCTCCCTGCAGCGGCAATGGCAGCACAGCAGCAAAACCGCTGCCGCCGGCTCCTCTTCAAAGCCAACCCGGAAGCCCGAGACCAGGAAGGGTCCTTCACCACTTCTGAGTGGCAGGTCGCCTGGAGGGTCTGATTGGCTAGTGAGGCAAGAGTGACAAGAGCACTTCCCATAAGGTCACAGTAGCCTTAAAGAAGCAGTGCTGTGTTTCCTGGCCACGCCCTCAATCCCAGATACAGACCTTTTCTGCATCTGCAAAGATATGCAAATTTTAGTAGCACTAGTCCTGGCTCCAATAGCAGACCCTGCTATCTTCCTGCACTCCGTAGGCAGGAAGCCTGTCTCAGCTAGCTTGTACAGCCCACTGGACCATGTGGGGTGGAGTGATTCCCTGTCACATTGAAGACTCCAGGAATAAATTACAGAAATAATGGGTCCGGTCCAGGAATAGAGAAATATAAAGTTGTAAGCCCAAACACATTTTGGGAAATTAAATAAATGAAGCTAGCAGCCACTTAAAAACCTTTAACAATGCCGGGCGGTGGTGGCGCACGCCTTTAATCCCAGCACTCGGGAGGCAGAGGCAGGCGGATCTCTGTGAGTTCGAGGCCAGCCTGAGCTAGTTCCAGGACAGGAACCAAAAGCTACAGAGAAACCCCGTCTCGAAAATTAAAAAAAAAACAAACCCTTTAACAAAGACTTTCTGCCTCAAGAGCAGACATCCTGGCAGCCACGGTGAACAGGGGTAAACTTTTAACAATTGTCTTCTGTCTCTTAGCTCTCCAGCTAGGCAGGTACTGGGGACAATGGTTAGCTTTTAACTATTGCCTCTATAGGACCCTCTGCTTGTATTCCCTTCATTTTTAACTGTCCCCCTATGTGACTCTACTCTCTGCAGTGCATTCTTTCAGGGACAAGGAAAAATAGCTGTGTCAGCAAAACGCTTCCACAAATATCATAAGTTAACATCTTATAACCAAGAGTTGTAAACCTTTTAATGCAATGTGACTTGAAGCCTGACCAATCAGACTGCCCAAGCCTCACATCAGTTCCACACATTCAGTGGGCCTGGTTTGGTCCTATGCAGGCTCCCTCATTATCAGTCCAGAGTCAGTGAGCTCTCACTAGGTCAGGACAGCTGTTTCTATGAGTATCACCATCATAGTATTGACCCCTTTGCTCATATTATTGCTCCTCCCTTTTTTGGGCTGGAGTATGTGAAGGAACTGGTCCCACAAAGGAATGACGGCAGCATGTCCATAAATCCAGGCAACAGCAGAATATTCAAGATGGAATTCCATGATGGTCCAGTGAGAGTGGTGTGGGAAAGGCAAGGAGCATTTGTAGGTGGGGCTGATTGGACCAAAGGTTACACTGCATAACACACTGCAGCTGCTCATGCTACTAGAATGAAGAGGTGTTAGAGAGATGGAGGAGAGAGGTGCTTTATTCTTGTTTGTTTCTTTTGCTTTTATTTAATTATTTTGGGGTGTTCTAGTGGGGGATATGCTGCAAGAGTGCAGTGCAGATATGGAGAAATTGGAGATGAGAAGGATTGGGGTGCATGATGCGAAATTCCCAAAGAATTAAGAAATAATCATGTTTAAGGAATATCCGTTTTTATTCACGTGGATGTGTTGTGGATGGGCTACCTTTCTACTGCTGTGATAAACACCATGACCAATGCTACAACAGGGAGCGTTTACAAGGGCTTACCGCTCCAGAGGAAAGAGCTCATTGCTATATGGGGGAGAGGGTGGCAGCAGGCAGACATGGTGCTAGAGGAGCAAGCTGAGAGCTCACAACTTGTAGAAGGAGCTGCGGGCTGCGTTCCTGCCACCCGGCTCCCGGCCGCCTGGCTAGCTTATGCCCCAAAATAACAACACACAAATTGTATTCATTTAAACACTGCTTGGCCCATTAGCTCCAGACTCCTACTGGCCAACTCTCACATCCTTATCAATCCACCTCCATTAATGTGTTTAGCACCATGAGGTGGTGACCCAACAAGAAGATTCTAGCATGTGTCCATCTTGGATCGGAGCTTCATCGCGTCTGCCCTGGAGAGGAGCGGCATGGTGTCCGGCTCACTTCCTCTTCCTCCTAGCATTCTGTTCTGTTTACTCCACCCACCTATGTTCTAACCTATCAGGGCCAAGCAGTTTCTTTATTAATTAACCAATGACCTTCCTCCATCAACAACTGGAATGAAAACAAGAAGCAGAGAAAGCAAACTGGAAAATGGCCCTCATTTTTAAACCTTAAAGCCTGCCTCCACCGACCCACTTCTTCTAACAAGGCTACACCCCTAGATCTCCCCAAACAGCATCACCAACTGAGAATCCAGTGTTCAAATGCATGAGCCTAGATGGTGTGGCAGTACCTCTACTCCCTACACTGGGAAGGCAGCTGCAGGCTGATGTCTAGGAACTCAAAACCAGCCTGGGCTACATAGTGACTTCTAGGCCCGCAAAGACCATGATCACATGAACTTCCTGTAGAATCTAACAACTAAACTGCACACACAGAAGAAATCAAGTCAGGGCTAGAGATCATCCCCAAGTCCTTACAAACTGGGTGGTGAAATAAGGCTCTCCCAGGCTGACACAGAGGTTGAGGCAAATGGTCACCTGGAGGGACTGCAGTGAGACAGCCCCCTGCCTGCACCAAGGAACAGGAAATGCTTTGCTTATGAAGTTTAAGCACTGCACTGGAGAAGTGAATTTTGAATGTATAGTAGTAAATGCTTCACCAGCCTGAACTATAGACTGTCCATCTTCAACTTAAAATCATAAACACTGTACATCCAGTGATATTTGGGCCCTATGAGAAGGTCTTGAAGTTTTTTTGTTTGTTTTAAAAAAACACAAAGTTAGAGGTTAGATAAATTGTGGTGGGACTGGAAAGATAGATGAAGTGTTACTATGAACACAGCAATACTAATTTCTCAAAGAACTAACTAATATTTTTTATGTTAAAAAGTCCATTGTAGCAATGCAGAGTCATTAGCTGCTGTTCTTGCTTTGAGATGATATACCAGACAGAACAAAACTCAGGTATACAAGACAAAACAAAACTCAGGGAACAAGGGTGTACTGCAGTCTGTAGTTTCTGGGGATACAGTCCCTAGGGAAGGAACACAGGGTCACGGAGCTGAGGCGCTCTGCTCACGATGAGATAGTAAAGCACAGAGAACAGCTTAGCCACCTGGAGCGACTGGGTGGACTATTAGATAATTGGCTATTGGCAACCTGAAGCTCCTACTGCAACAAGCTTCATGTTCATTGGACACTAAGTAATGGAATAAGTTTCTCGGCCCGACTATTAACAATTCCGTTGTGTAGACAGTTTCTATTCAGAATGTTTCATTTTATGTCCAGGTATGACAATGCAAAGGCCAATGCAGGCAGGACTAACTGAATGTGCAGTGAGACAATAGTCCTCTTAGTGTCTGCTACCTGAGAATTGACTAGTTACTAACTTATGCTTAAATCACACGTATTCCAGGAACAGACTTGTGTGATAGGCATGGCCTACCACATCCAATCGAAAACAATCTGAAACATGCATGCATGGTATTGTGTACCCAAGTTCAAAGGAACTCTTTCTTCCTTGCTTGAGTATTTCTAGAAACATAGAAACATCCTTGCATATCTCTCTCTCTCTCTCTCTCTCTCTCTGTGTGTGTGTGTGTGTGTGTGTGTGTGTGTGTGTGCTGGATATGAATTAGGAACGTCCAAACTGGCTGGAAAAAAGCATGGTAGAGAATAGTCACTCCTGCAGAGGAACTGAATTTGACCCCTTCATTTCAATTCAAAGGCTCACATCTGCCTGCATCTTCACCTACAGGGCATATGATCCCCTAGTTTGGCATAAACCGGCACAAGTATTCATATATGAGCATCACACACACACACACACACACACACACACACACACACACACACACACACAATTAGCCATGACAGTGAGCTTAATGAAAAATTTCCTTATTATTAAATTGCCCCGTACTTATTGTATTATTAAATAATGTTCCCCATCCTCTTGACTATAACTTAGTATTTCCAGAAATGATCTAGATCATATCTTTTCATAGAATGTACGTTTTTATCAGTATTCCGGATTTAATAATTTTCTTCATTTCAAAACTCAGAACTCACATGTGATTTTAGTTGTGCTGAATGACAAAGATGATGGGTGTTTGCCCTTTGGTGTTTCACATTTCTGGTACAATTTCTCCTTGAGAACTTCCTGAAAATATTAGAAGTAGACATCAAGACCTTGTCTTAGAATAACTCACAGAGCTGGGCGGTGGTGGCGCACGCCTTTAATCCCAGCACTTGGGAGGCAGAGGCAGGTGGATCTCTGTGAGTTCGAGACCAGCCTGGTCTACAAGAGCTAGTTCCAGGACAGGCTCCAAAACCACAGAGAAACCCTGTCTCGAAAAAGAAAAAAAAAAGAATAACTCACAGAGCTGCAATCACTCTGTGAAAGCTTCGGGAGCAATTCTACTGACTGTGAGATAGGGAGGCTGCATACATAAACTACACAGAGGCCTACATTCTGCTCTCTTTGATAGTGTAAGAACCTAATGCAAATTCCTTGAGAAACGATCAATTCCAGGAACATGGAACCTCTTTGCGACTTTCCCTGTTAATGTGTTAACAAATGGTGGGGAAGCAGCTGATTTGAAAGCCTTTTGTTGCTGTTTGGTTTGTTTCTTTGTTTGTTATTGTATTTGTTCTTATTCTTCTCTCATATATTACATACTATCTGCAGTTTTCCCTCCTCCACTCCTCCTATCTTCCAGTCCTCCTTGCTCCCCTCCTCTCAACTCCACTTCACTTGTTTCCCCCCCTTTTTTTTTTTAAAAAAAAAGCAGGCTGCTGTGGGAAATTCTACAGCCAGTAGCCTTTAAGTTACCCGCCCACTTGGGCGTGGCCTCTTATACAGTTTATGTCTGTGTAAAGTGCATGTCCGGCCTCTTTTCCAGCTGTGGGATTAGGTTGCTGTTCTCCATTCCTGCAGAGGATATTGATTTGTGAGTCTACCTCTATTATTCTCAATTCTAAGCTAGTGTGGAAGTTCTTTTAAGTGTCCATATTCAGCAGGCCTCCTAGGCATATCAACCAAATATGGCAAAACAAATTGCAATAAGACTAGGCACAAACCCTCATAGCAAGGCTGAATAAGGTTTACTGGGCTCTAAGTTTAAGAAGACAGTGCACCCTGGAAGGAAGTTCTATGGCCAGGAACTTGATGATGCTACTCCCAATAAATCTCCATTTCAGAAGCAGAGAACTCAGATGTGACATGCTCAGATGACTCCTGGGGTTCTGTGCAATATAATACACAATCCCAGAGAAGGGCACTGCATAGTTTTGGGGTGTATCCCACCAACACACACAATGAAGCAAATGAGTGAGTGGTCTTCCAGTTCAGTTTGACTTTAGTTCCTATGACGATGCTAAATGTACCTAGAATATCACACAAATAGCACCTGGACCAGTTCCTAATAGAGTCCATGTTCCTCATGAGCATGTCCTCCAAGGTCTCCCTCCATTCTTGCCTTCCAAGCTCACAGGAGAATGGTCCTTAAATTTCTGCTTCCAACACACTAGGGCTTTTCTTGCCCAAACTCTCCCCAGTCTCTTTCACAACATGCAGAATTAGTTCCGGGATCCCAAGACCTACTTCTTCCCGTTTCCCATAACAACAGTGTCAGTCTTGGCATTGAGTTTCTGTCATAGCTGTGTGATACAGTACACTTTTACCCCCTTCCAACTCCTCCTAGACCTTCCCCACATCCTGACCCAGCCAACTCCATGCCCCTCCCCAATTTGGAGTGGAATAAAATCCAAAAGTTCTTATGATTTTACAGCATCCATGAGAAGACAGATTCTAGACATGAAGAATGAGGGAAGTGATTTCCAGGAATTCAGAAGATAGCTGTTACGGGTTGGCAATTGTGACTATCACTGTAGAAATAGAAGTGTCCTTACTTTCTTAAAAATATTGTACCCTCCTCTGACTAAAGAGGGCTGGGGAGCTGAATGGGAATGAGCTTGATTTCCCTATACTTTTCAGGGCATGGCAGGAATGGCAGAGTTAGCAATGACTTCTGGTGTGTGTGTGTGTGTGTGTGTGTGTGTGTGTGTGTGTGTGTGTAGTTGTTCTTGCTCTCCTTTGGATTATGGAAAGTGGGAGCTTTGAGGACACATTTTATTGGCATGATAGCAGAGTTTGGGTCCCCAGAAGGGAACGACATGTAAGTAGGAGACTCAGCACAGTGATAAGAAAGGTGGAAGCCAAGGAAAAACAAAAGCCAACAACCAAACAAGCAACAGCAACAGACTGTCTGAGAGAGGGGTATAAGGGATAAGAGGAGATGGAGAAAGCCTCTGCCTGCTTGCCATCTGCAGGGAAGGGGCATCCCCTACTCTAGCTTTAGGATGTGGTAAAAAGATCCATTCCAAAATAATATCATCTCTCTGCATTAAAATTCCTGTAGGAGAAATTTTTGATGGTAGTATGATGAGAATACAATTGAGCTCTGGATTCACCCTGTCCACATGTGCCTGTTGTAATTTTTCCTCAATCATTGTCAGTTCCTTTTCTGCTTCAGCTGTTAATTCTCTGGGACTGTTTAAATCTTTATCACCATCCAAGGTTTTGTTCAAATGAATTATTAGATCAGGTGTTATTCCAATAGCTGGTCGTAGACTGGAAATGTCTCCTAACAGTCTTTGAAAGTCATTAAGAGTCCGTAGGCGATCTCTCCTAATTTGTGCTTTTTGTGTCTTAATTTTTTGCAAACCTATTTTATAACCTAAATAGTTAACAGAATCTCCCTTCTGAATCTTTTCAGGAGCGATTTGCAATCCCCATTTAGGTAAAAGTATCTTTATTTCTTCAAACAGTCTGTTCAAGGTATCCATGTTTGAATCGGATAACAAAATGTCGTCCATGTAATGGTATACTATAGATTTGGGAAATTTCTTGCGAATTATTTGCAATGGTTGGTTCACAAAATATTGGCACAGGGAGGGGCTATTTAACATACCCTGGGGGAGGACGGTCCAGTGGTACCTCCTCGAAGGTTGAGAATTGTTATAAGTAGGCACTGTGAAGGCAAATTTTTCTCTATCTTCTTTTTGCAAAGGTATAGTGAAAAAACAATCCTTTAAATCAATAACTATGAGAGGCCATCCTTTTGGTAATAAAGAGGGCAAAGGAATTCCAGATTGCAGAGGGCCCATAGGTTGAATAACCTTGTTGATGGGCCTGAGATCTGTCACCATTCTCCATTTACCTGATTTTTTCTTAACCACAAATACAGGAGAATTCCAAGGGCTGGTAGATTCTTCTATATGTCCAGCATCTAATTGTTCTTGTACCAGCTGTTCTAAAGCCTGTAACTTTTCCTCAGCTAAAGGCCATTGCTTTGTCCATATTGGTTTATCAGTCAACCATTTTAGAGGCAAGGCTGTTGGTATCTCTGAAGGGACATCAATTGCTTGTTCTTGTACAGCCTGAATGGCCGGTTTTCTCCATTTGTAGTATCTTTTAATATTATTCTCAGAAATATAGGCTCTAGAAGTAGCAGGAATGTTAATTTTGGTATTCCATTGTTGTAATAGGTCACGACCCCATAAATTCATTGCGATATTGGCTACATATGGCCTTAATTTTCCTATTTGTCCCTCTGGCCCTATACATTCAACCCATCTCGTGCTCTGCCTTACTTGAGATAGGGTTCCAATTCCCAGGAGCTGAACATTTACATTCTGAAGAGGCCAATACAGATGCCAAGATTCTGGAGTAATGATACTTACATCAGCACCTGTGTCCAGCAGGCCAGTAATAAAAATGCCATTTACACACACTCTCAGTTTAGGTCTTTGATCATTTATAGAAGTTTGCCAAAACACACGTAACTTATCTTTCTGATCATTATTGCTTGTAACAGTAGGCATGGGGCTTCCTAATTGTCCTGATGAGGCACGTTCTCTGCAGAAACTGGATATGACTGAACCATGTTTGCCATGGGGGCCTGTGAGGCCCCCCCTCTCACGTTTCCTGACTGTATCATGTTGCCTCGTCTATCTCTTGTAGATCTGCATTCATTCGTCCAATGTCTGCCCTTTCCACATCTTCTACATAAACCTGAAGACTGAGTCCTTCTATTCCTGTTATTTCTAGAAGATGCATTATTATTATTATTATTATTTCTGAAAGACGCATTATTATTATTATTTCTGAAAATCCATTGTCTACAATTCCTTTTCATATGACCCATTTTGCCACAATTAAAACATTTCGTATTCTGGTGTCTCCTTTTCCCATTGGAAATTGCTTCTTCTACCCATGCTTCAGTGCCATAATCAAATGTATCAACATTGAGTGTATGCAAGACCCATTCTTCCAAGGGTGCTGATCTGAGCTTTAAAGGCCCCAAAATCCTTTTGCATTCCACATTTGCATTTTCATAAGCCAAAGACTCAATCGTTATACGTCTTGCTTCTGGGTCAGATATCCCTATTTGTACAGCCTTAGTTAATCTTTGTAAAAAGTCACTAAAGGGTTCTCTCTGACCCTGTTTAACTCTGACAAATGATTCCATTCTCTGTCCTGGGTCTTGTACCCTGTCACAAGCCCTTAAGGCTGCTGTAGTACACATGGAGAGTGTGTTTTCATCCAAATTAGCTTGTTCCTGAGGGTCAGAAAAGAGCCCTTCACCTAGAATTTTATCTAGGGAAATGTCAATTCCCTTTGCTTTTTCCTGCTGTTCTAAGAGTCTAGCCTCTTGCCTGAATAAGCATTTCCATTTCAATTGCGGTCCACTCTCAAGTACTGCAGAGCTCAGCTGGAGCCAGTCCGAGGGGGTTGCTCTGCTTGTTGTGGCCCAAGATCTTAGCATCTCTTTAACAAAAGAGGCTTGCATCCCAAAAGTCATGACAGCCTGTTTTATTTCCTTGAGATCATTCATACAGACAGGCTCCCATGTATCCTCCTTGATAACCCTAGGGTTTTTGGAACCAATCACCTTCTCTGTTGTTATTACTGGAAAGGCAGGTAGAGCTGTAGGTAGAGCTTTGTGGAAATTGTCCCGGAGAGATTTACCCACAGATGTAGTTAAAATTTGCCTTTCTACCCTTTGCTCTTCTTCATCATCAGAATTTAGAAATTCCTCAATCTTTTCAATTCTATTCACCATTGCCTACTGCAATATCTGAATCTCCTGTCCAGAATTATGTTCCAAAACCTTCATTGAGGATTCTAAAGTATGAAGTTTGCCCGTTAGACATAACATATCATCTTTGGACATAATTTTTATGGCATAAACCGTGCCTTCTTGTATTGACAATCTTTCCGTCAATCTGTCATGTGCTTTAGACAAAATCTGATTGTCACATTCAGCAGTTTTGATTCTCTCAGTTAATGTTTCATTTCCTACAGAAAGGGACTGAAGCTTACTATCCAAATCAGCTGTTCCCTCTTCCATAGTAATGAATTTCTCCTTAATATCAGCCACTAATATTTCAGTTCCTACAGAAACGGACTGAAGCTTACAATCCAAATCAGCTGTTCCCTCCTCCATAGTAATGAATTTCTCCTTAACATCAGCCTGGAGAACTTCAAACTGATTCTTTTTTTTTTTTTTTTTTTTTTTTGGTTTTTCGAGACAGGGTTTCTTTGTGGTTTTGGAGCCTGTCCTGGAACTAGCTCTTGTAGACCAGGCTGGTCTCGAACTCACAGAGATCCACCTGCCTCTGCCTCCCGAGTGCTGGGATTAAAGGCGTGCGCCACCACCGCCCGGCTCAAACTGATTCTTGAGAAGATTGTTGTCATTCTCAATTGTTTTTAAGCATTCAATCTCTGCCTTAAGAATCCTGGATTCGTCTCGTAAAGACTTTATCATATTTCTATTATCAAACCATTTAGTGCCAATGAAAACTATGAATCCCAGAAGGATCCATAGATGTGGGGTGATAGACACCTCTTGTAAAATCTCCCACATGGTACAATTTAAAAAACTGTTAAATTCTTGAACAGTAATGTGTTCAGACATTTTATTTATAAAAGAAAAATTTTTTACCTGCAATGATCGGTTCCTGCCAGTGGTGGTCTCTGTGTTTTTGGAGCCTGTCCTAGAACTAGCTCTTGTAGACCAGGCTGGCCTCGAACTCACAGAGATCCGCCTGTCTCTGCCTCCCAAGTGCTGGGATTAAAGGCGTGTGCTACCACCGCCCGGCCGACCTCAAACTCATAGAGATCCGCCTGCCTTTGCCTCCCAAGTGCCGGTATCAAAGGCGTGCGCCACCACCGTATCAGACCAAATCTGCTGTTTGAGTTTACCAAATCTGCCGCTTGAGTTTCTGCTAATTCAGGCAGTGGGGTTCTGCTCCAAACTTAGCCATGGCAGGCAGGGAGGGGTTAATTGCTCTGGTGAGCAGGCGGGGCAGAATGGGCCTGTGTGGCCGAGTGTGTCTCGGACTCGGCACTGGGGCCTAAGTTACGAACTAAAAAACAGCACCCGGGAGGGTGCTGTGTTAGCTAGAGGGCTACCCTCTTGAGTCGGGGGCAAAATAGCCCATGTTGGACGCCAAAATGTAACGGCATAAACGAATGCAGACAGATTGTAAAAATATATATACAGCTTTAATGGCGAAATAGACTTACAGAACCACCAGAAGCTACGGCTGGGAGCAGGCTCGCCAAATTTATAGGCAAACATTAGCCCAAGGCGATCACGCCCCCCAAGGGGCGGGACTTATCCCTACAGCTATGATGATGTGGTGTGTATCCCCAAGGCAAGCTTTGGTCAGAGAGCAACTTTGGGGTGCTTGTAGGAGTTCTTAATCTGGCAATTACAACATCGTTGTCCCTGCCGCCTTGCAGGGTAGGAGGGTAATGAAGAATTACCTTCATGAAAAAATAAAGAGAAATTAATGGTCCCCTCAACTCTTGTTATTTTCTTTCTTTTTTAAAAAAAGTATTAATTACAGACTGTTTCACTGATGGCTCAGGCTTCCTACTTGCTAGTTCCACATATAAATTAACATAGTCCTGCTAGTCTGTATTTTACCGTGAGACTCGTGGCATGTTTCCTCACAAATGCAACCAAACTGGGTCATGTTCCCCTTCCTCCCATACAGAAATAGTGTCTGTCTGCACATCAACATAGCCTAAGTGTTCTGGGTTCTCCGGGAACAGGCCATTCCTAGCTGGGGACCTTCCATAAGCATGAAGCTCCCAAGGGCAGCTCCCCAAGGCCAAGCAGCATCCTTTCTCAGTGTGCCCATTTACAGATGGGTTAAAGCAAGGCTCGAAACTTGCTTCCCTGCTCTGCTGCATGGCGGTTCCCTGAGACCCACCTAGCAGCTGCACTCCAGACATTCCCAAGCAAGGGCCCGCGGAGAGTAGCGGGGTGATCTGCAGGAGTGGGGGACCCTGTTGGAGATCTCAGTGCACCTCAGCTCACAGTCATACTTGCAGGGTGAAGGCTTTGCTAAACAGTTCCAGGTAGACCTGGAGGTGGAGCTGTTCCCCTCTTCAGCTGAAATTATGGGCTAATTTGGCTCCGCTCCCCTGAGGCCCTTGCCACGGGCTGCTACTGTCACTTAACGCACAGGGCTTCCCAGGTACCACCAGGAGGTGGCAGCAGAGAAGAACGGAGACTACAGGACTCCCTGGTGGTCAAGGAGGCCGGCCCACAACCAGGCAAGGGGTGCACAAGGCCCAGGGATCCCTACCAGCCTAGTGCACCTCTCAGCACCCAACTCCAGAGCCCCTTGTCTTACTGCCCTCTCCTGCCCCGTTCCTGCCTCGCCCCTGCACAACAGCTGGGAGCTGCCAGCTTTGGGAGCCACTGGCTCCTTGGCTCTCCCCCCCCACCCCCGCTTCAATGGCTAACCCCAGGTTCCACTTGCTTTTTTCTAGTCCTTCACACTTTTCTTCCAAAGGTGTGTGTGTGTGCTCCACTCGCCCAGTCTTTCAAAAATACAGTCCAACTCCTCCTGGTTGGCAATTCATTTCTCTCCCCGCTCCTTTATTTACCTTATCCCCTCCCAAGCCCAGCATCTGGATGGCTCCTCCATGTTTTATTTCATTTTTATTTTATATATTTCTCGCTCTCCAAAAAGAAAAATCTATAACACACTGATGGGCTAAATTCCCTCCCTTTACCCAAGACGGTCTCATTGATTTGTTTAAGAACAAACTAACAGAAATCTTCTTTACTTCTTTTTAAGACAACCGTTAAGATAAAATACATCATTCCTCTGGGTTGGGAAGTGAACGGCCACCGACTCAGGTCCTCTCCACAGCCACAGGGCAGCACGTACACTAGTTATTACACCAAGGGTTTATCCATGGCTCCTCCCTGTGCTTCCCTCCCCTCATTCTTCCCCAGACCTCAAGTCTTCCTAACTTTCCTCAATGCGGCATCAGCCCAAGCTTCATCCCAGAGTTCCCTCAGCTAACACACGTCTTTAGATTTCCTTTTTTTCTACACCTTTTTATTGCTTTTATTGAGCTACATATTTTTATCTGCTCCCCTCCCTTCCTCCGCTTGCCCCTTCTACCCTCTCCATGATTCCCATGTTCCCAATTTACTCAGTAGACCTTGTCTTTTTAAACTTCACATGTAGATTAGACCCATGTAAGTGTCTCTAAGGGTCCTCTTTGTTGTCTGTGTTCCTGGAATTGTGAATTGCAGGATGGTTTTTCTTTGCTTCATGTCTAAAAGCCAATCATGAGTGAGTACATATTATATTTGTCTTTCTGGGTCCCAGTTACCTCACTCAATATGATGTTTTCTAGATTTATCCATTTCTCCACAAATTTCAAGATGGCATTATTTTTTTCTGCTGTGTAGTACTTCACTGTGTAAATGTACCACATCTTCTTTATCCATTCTTTGGTCAAGGGACAATTAGGTTGTTTCCAGTTTCTGGCTATGACAAATGTTGCTGCTATGAACATAATCGAGCACATGTCCTTGTGGTATGATTGAGCATCCTTTGGGTATATACCAAAAAGTGGTATTGTTGGGTCTTGAGGTAGATTGTTTCCTAAGTTTCTGACAAATCACCATTCTGATATCCAAAGCTGCTGCACCAGTTTGCATTCCCACCAGCAATGCAGGAGTGCTCCCTTTACCCCACATCCTCTCCAGCATAAGTTGTCATCAGCATTTTCGATCTTGGCCATTCTTAACAGGTGAAAAGCAAAATCTCAGAGTTGTTTTGATTTGTAATTCTCTGATGGCTAAGGATGTTGAACATTTCCTTAAGTGTCTTTCAACCATTTTGGACTTCTCTATTGAGAGTTCTCTGTTTAAGTCTATACCTCATTTTTTATTGGATTTTATTAGTTCTTTTGATGGCCAATTTCTTGTGTTCTTACTATATTTTGGAGATCACTGTCTGCTGTGGGGTTGATGAAGATCTTTTCCCATTCTGTAGGCTGTTGTTTTGTCTTGTTGACCATGTCCTTTGCTTTACAGTAACTTCTCAGTTTCAGGAGGTCCCATTTATTTACTGTGGCTCTCAGTGTCTGTGCTGCTGGGGTTATAATTAGAAGTGGTCTCCTGTGCCAATGCATTCAAGTATACTTCCCACTTTCTCTTCTCTGAGGTTCAGTGCATTTGGCTTTATGTTGCGGTCTTTCAACCATTTTGAGTTCAGTTTTGTGCACGGCGATAGATATGGATCTATTTTCATTGTTCGACATGTTGATGTCACTACGCCAGCACCATTTGTCAAGTATGCTCTCTTTTTTCCATTTTATATTTTTTGCTTTTTTGTCAAAAATTAGGTGTTCGTAGGTGTATGGATTAATATCCGGGTCTTCAGTTCAGTTCCATTGGTCCTTCTGTCTGTTTTAATGGCCATACTGGGCTGTTTTCAGTACTGTAGCTCTGTTGTAGAGTTTGAATTCAGGGGTTGTGATGAGTCCAGAAGTTCCTTTATTGTACTGGGTTGTTTTGGCTATCCTGGGTGTTTTTTTTTTCCATATGAATTTGAGTATTGTTCTTTTGAGGTCTGTGAAGAACTTTGCTGGGGTTTTGATGGACACTGTATTGAATCGGTAGATTGCTTTTGCTAAGATTGCCATTTTTCCTATATTAATTCTAGCTATCCAAGAGAGCATAGGAGATCTTTCCTTTTTCTGATGTCTTCTTTAATTTCTTGCTTCAATGATCTAAAGTTCTTAGGTCTTCCACTTGTTTGGTTAGAGTTACTCCAAGATATTTTATGTTGCTTATGACTCTATTGTGAAGGGTGATGTTTCTTTGATTTCTTTTTCCACCCATTTATCATCCATATAGAAGAGGGCTACTGATTTTCTTCTTATCCTGCTACTTAATAAAGATGTTTATGTGTTGTATAAGTTCCTTGGCTGAATTTTTGTGGTCACTTATGTAAACTCTCATATCATCAGCAAACAGTGAGAGTTTGACTTCTTTTCCAAATTGTACTTCCCTTGATCTCCTTTTGCTGTCTTACTGCTCTAGCTAGAATCTCAGGTACTGTATTAAAAAAACATGGAACCTTGCCTTGTTCCTGATTTCGGTTTGATCACTTTGAATTTTCCCCATTTAGTTTGATGTTGGCTGTTAGCTTTCTGTATATTGCCTGTCTTATGTTTAAGTATGTTCATTGTATTGCTGCTCTTTCCAGGACCTTTATCATGAAGGGATGTTGTATTTTGTCAAAGGTTTTTTTCAGCATCAAATGAGATGAGCATGTGGGGTTTTTTTTCTTTGTTTGTTTTCAGTTTCTTTATATGGTGGATTACATTGACAGATTTTTGTATGTTGAACTATCCCCTACATCTCTAGCCTACTTGGTCATGTTGAATGATTTTTCTAATGTGTTCTTGGATTCGGTTTGTCAGTATTTTATTTAGTATTTTTGCATCAATGTTCATGAATGAGATTGGCCTGTAATTCTCTTTCTTAGTAATGTGTTTGTGTGTTTTGGGTATCAGTGTAAATTGTAGCCTCATAAAAAGGGTTTGACAATGTTCCTTCTGTTTCTATTGTATGAAAAAAATTTGAGGACTTTTGGTATTAATTCTTTGAAAATTTTGTATAATTCTGCCCTGAAACCATCTGGTCCTGGGCTTCCTTCAGTTGGGAGACTTTTGATGACTATTTCTATTTCTTTAGAGGTTACAGGTCTATTTAATTTGCTTATCTGGTCTTGATTTAATTTTGGTAAGTGATTTTTACCCAGAAAGTTATCCATTTCCTTTAAGTTTTCAAATTTTGTAGAGCACAGGTTTTCAAAGTATGACCTGATGATTGTCTGGATTTCCTCCATGTCTGTTGTTATGTCCCCCTATTCATTTCTAATTTTGTCAATTTGGATATTCTCTCTCTACCTTTTGGTTAGTTTGGATAAATGTTTGTCTATTTTGTTGATTTTCTTGAAGAACCAACTCATTGCCTCATTGATTCTTTGTATTATTTTTTGTTTGTTTGTTTCTATTTTGTTGATTTCATCTCTCAACTTGATTATTTCCTGCTGTCTAATCATCCTGGGTGAGAGTGCTTCTTTTTGTTCTAGATTCGAATGTTCTGTTAATTCATTAGTGTGGGATTTTTCCAGCTTCTTTATGTAGGCATTTAGTATTATGAACTGTCCTCTTAACACTACTTTCATTGTGTCCCATAAGTTTGGATATGTTGTATGGTGATTTTCATTGAAGTTTAGGAAGTCTTTAATTTCTTCCTTTATTTCTTCCTTGACCCATTTATGATTCAGGAGACCATTGTTTAATTTCCATGAGTTTGTGTAGACTTTCTGAAATTAGTGTTGTTGGTTGAATTCTATGAACATAGTTGAGCACATGTCAACCTACCTAAGAACCCAGCAATACCACTCTTGGACATATATCCAAAGGATGGTCAATCATACTACAAGGATATTTGTTCAACTATGTTCACAGAAGCATTATTTGTAATAGCCAGAACCTGGAAACAACATAGATGCTCCTCAACTGAAGAATGGGTAAAAAAATGTGGTACATTTATACAATAAAATGTGGTACTACTCAACAGTAAAAAACAATGACATCTCTTTTGCTTTAAAAAGAAGTGGTAGCCTCTCTCTCTCTCTCTCTCTCTCTCTCTCTCTCTCTCTCTCTCTCTCTCTCTCTGTCTGTCTCTTGCTTCTGACTCCATTTCCAGCTACTAGATTCTGTTCCTGGTTGTTGTCTAAGACAGTGATCTGTAAGTTTTCCTCTTAAATAAATAACCCTTTTATTAATGATAATTCCAAACTGGTGTGGGATTGTTTTGTGACTTATGTGACTTATTCCCATTCTTCTAAGACACTGCCATACTGATTTCTAAATGCTTGTTGGCATCAGTTTGGATATGATTCCCACAAAACATAATTCAGAATAATTATATGGCCATCAGGAATATATTTTGAAATAAATAAAAATGGATCAAAACCAAAACTTCCAACAAAAATTTATCTTCACAGTTGTGGAGTCAGATAATCCCAAATTCAATGCAACCAGGGAAAAGTTCTATCAAAGACATCTATAGAAAAAAAATCTCTTGTCTCCTCCTGCCTCTGGATACCAACTTCTCTCCTGTTGATTTCTGGTGTGGCCACTCAGTCCCTGGCCTTCCATTCACATAGTTGCTTTATGTGTCAGTGCAAACATTCCTCCTCTATAAGGATGTTCTCATGGGATGATGGCCCACTCAGCAGTCTTGCAAATGTGAAGACTTATTTCAAATAAATTCATAGTCACAAATTTCAGGAAAGAGAACTTCAATATATTTTTGATGTAAAAAGTCAATCCAACATGAGTATCTTACAGGAGTTACACAATGATAGCCATTCAAGGACACATCCAGAGTAGTAATTTAATCAAAGAGAGTACTTTTGCATGTCAAATTCATTTTCCTGGCATGAGAATCACAAATATTTTAAAACCTTGAAGAAGAAATTCAACAAATATTAAACTGGATTATAAACCTGAAATATACGTTTTAAAATATAAGTTCAGGCTAGGTGGTGGTGGTTCCTGCCTTTAATCCCAATACTCAAAAGGCGGAGAGGAGCAGATCTTTGTGAGTTTGAGGCCAGCCTGATCTACAGATCAAGTTCCAGGACAGGCTACAAAGTTACAAAGAAACCTTGTCTCAAAAAACCACAACAACAATGTGTGTGTGTGTGTGTGTGTGTGTGTGTGTGTGTGTGTTCAGGACAAGTCATAATGGCGTAAACCTGTAATCCTTGCATTTTGGAGGGTTAGGTAGGAGGTTAACTGGGAAACTGATATCTGCAGGGTGAGTTTCAGGATAGCCTAGAACACAATGTGAGATACTGTCTCCCACTTCAATATATATCAGTGGGAAGGTCGGGGGTGGGGTGAGTGTGTGTGTGTGTGTGTAAATATCTTAAGATTTCCTATATTGGCCTTACAGTATTTTCATAGTCTTTCTAATTAATTCACTGTATTACCCATGCATCATAGACGTTCATTCTTGATCATCTAAGTCCATTTGAAGAATGGATACAAACTATAACTCGGAATGAAAATAATTTTATGCCCATGTCTGGCAGAGTGGCAGATGCCTTTAACCCCAGCACTTGGGAGTCAGAGGCATACAGGTATCTTTGAGTTTGAGGCCAAGCAGGTCTACCTAGCAAGTACTAGGACAGCTAGAGCTACACAGTGAGACCCTTTCTCAAAAGGAAAAGAAAAGAAAAACACAATAAATTTCTGTGCAAAGACAACTTAATCACATATACTTGGTATTTTCAAGTTGAGGCCCATTAAGTCTCTATTATACTTTCTCCTCCACTGGCGGGGTACCCTCCCTATCTCTCCCTCTTAAGGACAGGACCTCACACACTAATCCTCACCACACCCTTAGCTGCCAAGCTCTTGGGACACCCATGCTGGTACCATCTCTCCAGGCTAAAGCGGGCACCTGCTCAAGACACTTGGTTTGCCTAGCAGACAGGACCTTCCACCCTCCGGTTTTCCAGGATGCCAAATGAAGGGCCTACCTGCTCCTCATTCTGGCATACTCACCTTTATCGATAACAACTTTTTTTCCAGACACCTGCCTTCTCATCTCCCCCAAGGAACAGCTGCCTGCCTTCTCCGGGATGACAGTTCATGGGATGCCTTTCCAGCCACACCTCTCGCTAAATGTGGACACCTGGCTCTCCCCTTCCCCAGGCCGCCCCCTGCCCGCAGGAAGTAGCCGGATTTGAGTCTACACCCTTTTTCCAAAGAGAGCCTAAGTGTTTGTCATAATTACCATTCCAATTTTCTGTCACCCCTATAGCCAAAGAGTCTGGAATGTTAGGCTGGGAGCCTAGGCCCCAGTCCCTGGCATCTATCTCAGCCACCAGGCCTGGTCTGGACTTCAAATCCCAGCGGGCCAGGTCCTGATCCCTCCCTGGGGGTGGGGTCAGGACCACTCCCCAGGGTACTTAAGTGATCCCCAAAAGAAGAACACGTGGTCCCCCTTTCTTCCTCCTGGGGGTCACTTTTCTGCGGTTTCCCGTTTCCCCCTCGGGGCCACCCGAGAGCGCAGATCTCCCATTAAACCTGGATATTTCTTAATTCGCCTTGTTTTGATTTGGCTTGATTGGGAATTTTTGCGTCGTCTAAGAGCTCGCTTAGGAAATATTCCTAACAATACTCATTGTTACAGTCCACAGTTTGCTTAGTAATAGATTCAAAACAAGCCATGTGGAATCCCAGGGACTGGGAGATATGCTTGGTTTATACTCCAGGGCACACAGGGGTCCCACCATGCCTGCAGTGTCCCCATAGAACCTCTACTTAAGTTGAGCGTAGCCTAGAGTACATTGTCAGAAAAAACACATTATAAATGAGTTGAAATCATACTTATTTTTGTAGAATTAATACATACTAGGAGAGAAAAGCTGGAAAAACCCTTCAAAACTTTAGGGTGCATATGTTTTGCAATCACATTCATTATATTAGCCACTTTTGTTTGTGTTTTTAATATTATAGTTACCTATTTATGACTCTGTGTAATACTCCCAATTAATGAGTTATTTTTAGCCAAATGTAATTATATCATAATCTCCATTCCCTTTCCTCCCTGTAACCCGTCTTGTATACCCCTCCCCTTTCATTTCCATATACTTTAATTGTTGTTACATATACACATGTATATTATATTCATATCTTTGGTGAACATTCATCCATGCAGGAAAATATGCATACCTTAAACAAAAACAAATATATCTCAGTGTTCAGAAGCTACGAGGAGGTAGGACAGAGCTGGAGAGATGGCTCTGTGGGGAAGAGCACATGAGGCTCTTCCTGGAGGACAGTGCCCATTCTCAGTACCCACATCCAGGTAAACTCATGAATGCCAAGAACTGCAGAGCTGGGAATCTGATGCACTCTTATGATATCCAAGGGCACCTGCTCACCCTCTTCTGTGTGTGTGTGTGTGTGTGTGTGTGTGTGTGTGTGTCTCATAAGTAAAACCATACATCACATTTTGAAGAAGTGTAGGTGTGGATGATAGGTAAGAAAACTCAGTGTGGAGTGGAGAGTGTGGACCCCACACAGTGTAATATTCTTACCATACAGGCCTATCTTAACTTCCAACAGAATTGACTTTAAACTAAAAATAATGAGAAGAAATAAAAAAGGACGTTCCAGTCTGTTCAAAGAACAATTAACCAAGAACATCCTATAATCGCAGCTATAAGTACAAAGCACAGGTGCATCCATTCTCATGACAGATGTAATACCGGACTTCAAGAAACAGATGAGGGCCAGGCGGTGGTAGCACGCACCTTCAATCCCAGCACTCAGGAGGCAGAGGCAGGTGGATCTCTGTGAGTTCAAGGCCAGCTTGGTCCACAGAGTAGATTCAAGGATAGCCAGGATGACACAGAGAATCCCTCTCTCAAAAGCCCACAAATAAACAAAGAAGCATATGAACACAATTATGTAATAGTATGTGATTCCAGTAACCCATTTTCTCTGATAGGTGATCTAGACCAAAAATTAACAGAGAAACATCAGAATTAAACGAGATTGTCCATCAAAATAACAGATCTACAGATACAGCACAGACTCCAGAGTATGTGTTCTACTCAGCAGCTCATGTTTCTCTAAAATACAGCACCTAGTGGGATACAAAACAAATCTCACCATATAAATTGAAATAACCCTGTGCATTCTGTCTTTCCCACAGTGAAACAGAGCTTAAAATTAGCAGCAGAGTGATATCTAGTAACTGTGGAGACTCACAGAGACTGCTCAGCACACAAGGGAAGAGTAATGTGTCAAAGTTAAAATAAAGAGAGACAGTGTAAAGGATCAAAACTGAAAGTAAATGAAAACAGAACACAGAGGGAAATATATTTAAGCATGCGTGTGTGTACACACACATACACACAAAAACCCACAGAAAAATGACTTGGTGACATAACACAAGACCCAAGAGTTTAGAAAGACAACACAGCAAACCAAATGCCACCAGATGAGAAGATATAAAAAAGGAGAGAAAAATCAATACAGAAATTAATGAACTACAAGTAAACCAAGGGCACTGGGCTCAATGTAGTTAATCGTTTCAGCTACTGTTACCAACATGTAAGTATGGGAACCAGAAAAGATCGATAAAGTTTATAAAGCATAGAGGAGAAAAGATAAATAGGAGGGTGAGATATCAGACCCAGGCCACTGACTATTGTAGGTGTTGCAATGTAAAATAAATATTTTGTAGACATAGAAAGAAGAGTGTCGTTAAAGATTTTCTGGTAGGCACAATTGAAACAGGAAGTACTAAGTATTAACAAAGTATTAATCTTTCAAAATTAATAAGCATAAATATAATGAAAAAATAAACACAAACAGGAACAAAAGGATAATATGCCCCCACACCATTCAACTGTTGTGTGTAAGTCTTGACAGGTGAAGGGCACACCGCTCAGGAACTCCGACAAATGGTCCGTGTGTCCTAGATGGAATCCCCCTAGAATTCTCCAGTCTGAGGGCAAGACTGTGACTCACCAAGTAGGTGGGGAAAGTGATGGGGTTGCACTATTAAATTAGGGATCATACTTTCTTTACATCAAGCATTCTAGGTTTCAGACACTGAAGGAATGCAGAAAGCCCTTCCTCCTGAACATCTATCTTTGTGTGCCCATCAGAGTGCTTGACCGGATGGGATGAGGGTGTGCTATTTTCTCTGGCTAGGTCTGATATAAAATCCATGGCCCTCTGTCTGCCGCTCCATCTGGAGCTAACTCAGTTCCAGCCAGTTAGCTGTGTATCCCTAATTCTGCCTGTGGCTGTTAAGCAACTGTCTCCTTTCTCTAGTTTTCCTGAAAGCACTTCACTGCGGCTGTAGCTGTGGTCCGAGATGAATGGCACACTACACAGGTGGGCATGACAGGGAGCCAAGATCCATGGCTGCTTCAGTCCAGCTCCATACACACGCAGTCCAGTTCCTGGTTCTTTCCCACAGCAGATTGACTTGGGAAGATGAGGTCCCTGAGTTCAGTGAATACGTTCTATTTACCCTAGGAGAGTTTTTAACTTAGGAGTTAGGTTGTTGGAAGATCATGGTCACAAAAAAGTTCCCCTCAGTTAGTTGCCATGAGTTCTGGCTCCCTGATTTGCAGCAAGGAATGATAAGGTGTAGATAAAGGTTTTATTGTAGGGAGTTGAGATAAAGGAAGACGTCAGAGCCTCCGCCAGCAGAGGCAGGTCTCGGGAAGCAGGTACTGCTGAGTGAAACCTGAGGAGTGGTCCTCTTGAACTGCTCATTCCCTTAGCTACGGAGACGTAGGTTGAGATGGAATGGAGACAGAACACCAGTAAAAACTCAGGAATGAAAAGTAGCAGGTTTTGGGCTGGAGAGATGGCTCAGTGGTTAAGAGCATTGCCTGCCCTTCCAAAGGTCCTGAGTTCAATTCCTGGCAACCAGATGGTGGCTCACAACTACCTGTAATGAGGTCTGGTGCCCTCTTCTGGGATGCAGACATACACACAGACAGAATATTGTATACATAATAAATAAATAAATAAATAGAAAAGAAAAGTAGCAGGTTTTGAAATTTTTTATATAAAGCATCTACTTTCAGGAAACATTGAAAGGCCAGGTGGTGTGACACACACCTTTGATCCCAGCAATCAGAGGGCAGAGGCAGGTGGATCTCTGAGTCCAAGTCCAGTGAGGTCAATAGACCGACTTCCAGGATTGCCAGGGCTATAAAGAATCATTGAACATATCTTTTCTAATTAATGATAGGAAAATGGAAGAGGTGAAGAGATGGCTCACAAAAATGTAATGAGACTCCTATGCACTGATTCCAGAGAAATAAAGACTACTTGATTTAAAATCCCACGGGCAGTAAGTTATTCGAGCAGTGGTTACAGGTAACTAAGGAAAACAAAAGTCTTACTTCCCTCGTGGGACCACCTGGGCTGGAAACACAGCAGGCTCAGAGGTCCTGGCTGCCACTGGACCCAAACTGCATCCTGAGTAAGCCTGTTCATGTGACCAGGGCCCTCTGGAGTTAAGACTTAGTGCAGGTATTGGGACACTGTGCTAAGAACCAAGAGGGATGAAATGTTGAATCTGAAGCAACTCCTAGGCCAGACAGGAAGAGGTCAGGACTGGAAAGACATTGGCCCCCAGCTCTGTGTTGGCCCGCACAGGAAACACCAGGACTCTACAGCTGGCCAGATAAGGGCAGCCATCACTAGGTCTGTCCTCTCTAGCTCCTGTCGTTGGTGGAGTTCTTTAATCTCCATGGGTTTGTATATTTACCAGATTTGCTGGCTGTCAATGTTAAGTTTTATTGAACTGCAGTCTGATAGGATACAATCAGAGATTTCAGTCTTTTTTAATTGATACAGATTTGGGTTGTGCCAAAGGGTGTGGTCTATTTTAGAGAAGCTTCCTTGTGCTGATGGGCAGAAAGTGCCTTCTTCTTCAGTGTTTGGTGGATTATCCTGTAGATATCTGTTAAGTCTGTTTGATGCAATAAGTTGATTAATTCTTCTGAATTTTTTGTCCAGATGACCAACCAATTGGAGAAAGTTGGCTATTTTCATTACCTAATGTTAATGGATTGACAATCTCTGTATTTAAATTCAGTAGTACATTTCTTATAAATCTGGGTGCACCAGTTTGGTGTGTATACATTTATACAGCAATTCTTGTTGCTTCCTGGGCTCATTTGATTGGAGTACTTTTATCCCTCCTTTTACTCAAACATACTGCTTTCTTTCTTTAAACCTAAGTTATATTTCTTGTAGACAACAGACAAATGGCTTTTATTTTTTGATCCACTCAGCACATTTTTTGGAGAAATGATTATAGAAATGAAGTGTAGGGGACTATGGAGATGGCTCAGAGGTTAAGAGCACTGTCTGCTCTTTCAGAGGACCTGAGTTCAATTCCCAGCAACCACATGATGTCTCACAACCATCTATAATGATATAAGATGCCCTCTTCTTGCTTATAGGGATGTATGCAGGCAGAATACTGTATATATAATAAATATTTTTTAATGTATGTGTAAATTATGGTTGTACTGACATACTGACTAGCACTTCGTTTTAAAATAATTATTTCTTTGTATTTCTTTCCAATTTCCCTGTTATGCTTACTCTTCTCTTCAGAACAAAACTTTACTTACTGTTTTTTATATAAATATAAATTCATTTAGATTGTTTATGTTGTGGAAAGTGGTAGACAGGAAACCTTGTTTCAACCTTATGTTTAAAGATATGTGCTCTAACTAAAGCATCATTTTTTGCAAATACAGTTGCTTTCTGGAAATTTCCATTCACACATTCCACTGTACCCAACCATCTGCTCAGAGAAATGGCATTCCAGGGGACAGTTTATTTGTTATTCAGTTGGACATAATAATGCTTTTTTTATGTCTCATCCCCATCCACGTAGCAAACTGTTCATGTGGTAGGTTTTGTTATATGTGACTTGTTTCCCTCAGCAGCTGTCAATACACTTTATTAAGCATGTTTAGTGTTTTAACTATGACATGCCTTCAGGAGTTTTGGTTGTTTTGTTTTTCTGACTTGTCTATTTGGTTGTGTGTACTTCATCCGTCTGTATGGGTGTGTCCTTCCTTGGTTTGGGGACATTCTCTTCCATGATCTTGTTGAAGATCTGGCCTATGCCATTGACATGGGATTCTTCCTTCTCATCCATGTCAATAATTTAAATTTTAATTTTTTTCATGGTTTTTCAGAATTCCCTTTTGCTCTCTTTCTGTGTTGCTTTAAAATTTTCATGTTCCTTGCATATTTGGTCTAGATCCTCTACTTTATCGTTAAATACTGACAGCCTATCGTCTAGTTGATTCATTCTACTTATAAGCCTTTCCTTGAGCTTTCTAGATGCCTTATTAGGTTTGTCAATTTCACTCTCGTTTCAGTTTAATTATTCGTGAGTGTTTGTCTTCCTGAACTCTGATCTTCAGTCCTGGAGTGACTTCGTCACTCCCATCAGGTCTTATGCTTACATATTCTTTTTCTTTTTTAATTTTTTTTATGATTTTTCCATTCAAAATTACCACTTCCTCCCGTCCTCCCATTCTCCTCCCACTCCCCCACTCACCATGTTCCCTCCCACTTCAGTCTTAAAAGGGCAGGGTACCCTGCCTGTGGGAAGTCCAAAGCCCACCCCCCTCCATCCAGGCCTAGGAAGGTGTGAAATCAAACAGACTAGGGTCCCAAAAAGCTAGTACATGCAGTAGAAACAAGTCCCAGTGTCATTATCAATGGCTTCTCAGTCAGTCCTCATTGTCAGCCACATTAGAGAGTCCGGTTTGATAACATGCTCGTTCAGTCCCAGTCCAGCTGGATTTGGTGAGCTCCCATTAGATCAGGCACACGGTTTCAGTGGGTGGACTAACACCTCGTGGGCCTGAGTGGTATTGCTGGATCTTGAGGTAGGTTGACTCCCAATTTCCTGAGAAACCGCCATACTGATTTCCAAAGTGGTTGCACGAGTTTGCATTCCTACCAGCAATGGATGAGTGTACCCCTTACTCCACAACCTCTCCAGCAAAGGCTATCATTGGTGTTTTTGATTTTAGCCATTCTGACAGGTGTAAGATGATATCTCAAAGTTGTTTTGATTTGCATTTCCCTGATCGCTAAGGAGGTTGAGCATGACCTTAAGTGTCTTTTGGCCATTTGAACTTCTTCAGTTGAGAATTCTCTGTTCGGTTCAGTATCCAATTTTTTAATTAGGTTATTTAGAATTTTAATGTCTAGTTTCTTGAGTTCTCTATATATTTTGAAGATCAGACCTTTGTTTGATGTGGAGTTGATGAAGATCTTCTCCCATTCAGTGGGTTGCCTTTTTGTCTTAATGACAGTGTCCTTTGCTTTACAGAAGCTTCACAGTTTCAGAAGGTCCCATTTATTCATTGTTGCTCTTATTGTCTGTGCTGCTGGGGTTACACGTAGGAAGTGGTCTCCTGTGCCCACGTGTTGCAGTCTACTTCCCACTTTCTCTTCTATCAGGTTCAGTGTTAGATTTATATTGAGGTCTTTAATCCATTTGGACTTGAGTTTTGTGCATGGTGATAGATATGGATCTATTTTCATTCTTCTACAGGTTGGACATCCAGTTATGCCAGCACCATTTGTTGAAGATGCTCTCTTTCATCCATTGTATAATTTTAGTTCCTTTGTTGAAAATCAGATGTTCATAGGTTGATGGGTTAATATCCGGGTCTTCAATTTGATTCCATTGGTCAACATTTCTGTTTTTATGCCAATATCAAGCTGTTTTCATTACTGTGGCTCTGTAATAGAGTTTGAAGTCAGGGATGGTAATGCCTCCAGAAGTTCCTTTATTGTATAGGATTGTTTTGGCTATCCTGGGTCTTTTGTTTTTCCATATAAAGTTGATTATTGTTCTCTCAAGGTCTGTGAAGAATTTTGTTGAGATTTTGATGGGGATGGCATTGAATTTATAGATTGCCTTTGGCAGAATTGCCATTTTTACTATGTTGATCCTCCCAATCCAAGAGCAAGGGAGATCCTTCCATTTTCTGGTGTCCTCTTCAATTTCTTTCTTCAAAGCCTTAAAGTTCTGTCAAATAGATCTTTCACTTCCTTGGTTAGAGTTACCCCAAGATACTTTATGCTATTTGTGGCTATCCTGAAAGGTGATGTTTCTCTGATTTCCCTCTCTGCTTCTTTATTATTTGTGTATAGGACGGTGACTGATTTTTTTTGGAGTTGATCGTGTATCCTGCCACATCACTGAAGGTATTTATCAGCTGTAGGAGTTCTTTGGTAGAGTTTTGGGGGGTCATTTATGTACACTATCATATCATCTGTAAAGAACGAGTTTGACTTCTTCCTTTCCAATTCAAATCCCCTTGATCCCATTATGTTGTCTTATTGCTATTGCTAGAACTTAAAGCACTATGTTGAAGAGATATGGAGTGAACAGCCTTGTCTTGTTCCTGATTTTAGTGGAATGGCTTTGAGTTTCTCCCCATTTAATTTGATGTTAGCTATTGACTTGCTGTATATTGCTTTTCTTATATTTAGGTATGAACCTTGTATCCCTAATCTCTCCAAGACCTTTATCATAAAGGGGTGTTGTATTTTGTCAAATGCTTTTTCAGTATCTAATGAAATGATCATATGGTTTTCTTCTTTTGGTTTACTTATATGATGAATTACATTGATAGATTTTCGTATGTTGAACCAGCCCTACATCTCTGGGATGAAGCCTACCTGATCATAATGTATAATTTTTTTTTAATATTTATTTATTTATTATGCATACAACATTCTGTCTGTGTGTATGTCCGAAGGCCAGAAGAGGGCACCAGACCCCATTACAGATGGTTGTGAGCCACCATGTGGTTGCTGGGAATTGAACTCAGGACCTTTGGAAGAGCAGGCAATGCTCTTAACCTCTGAGCCATCTCTCCAGCCCCTGTATAATTTTTTTGATGTGTTCTTGAATTCAGTTTGCCAGTATTTTATTGAGAATTTTTGCATCGATGTTCATGAGCGAGATTGGTCTGTAATTCTCTTTCTTGGTTGAGTCTTTGTGCAATTTTGGTATCAGAGTAACTGTAGATTCATAAAAAGAGTTTGGCAATGATTTTTCTGTTTCTATTATGTGAAACACATTAAGGAGTATAGGTATCAGCTCTTCTTGGAAGTTCTGGTAAAATTCTGCATTAAAACCAACTGGTCCTGGGCTTTTTTTGTTTGGGAGGTTTTTAATGACAGCTTCTATTTCCTCACGACTTATAGGTCTATTTAAATTGTTTACCTGGTCTTGATTTAATTTTGGTATATGGTACTTATCTAAAAAAAATGTCCATTTCTCTTACATTTTCCAACTTTGTGGCATACAGACTTTTATAGTAAGACCTAATGATTCTTTGAATTTCCTGTGTCTGTTGTTATGTCCCCTTTTCATTTCTGATCTTATTGAGTGTTCTCTCTTTGCCTTTTGATTAGTTTGAATAGGAGTTTGTCAATCTTGTTGATTTTCTCAAAGAACCAGCTTTTTATTTCATTGATTCTTTGGATTGTTTTCTGTGTTTCTATTTTGTTGATTTCAGCCCTCAGTTTGATTATTTCCAGTCTTCTACTCCGCCTGGGTGAGTCTGCTTCTTTTTTTTTCTAGAGCTTTCAGCTGTGCTGTTAAGTCTCTAATGTGAGCTTTCTCCGTTTTTGCTTTGTTTTGTTTTGTTTTGCTTTGCTTTGTAATGTGGGCACTTAGTGTTATGAACTTTCCCCTTAGCATTGCTTTCATAGTATCCCATAGGTTTGGGTATGTTGTGTCTTTATTTTTGTTGAATTCAAGGAAGACTTTAATTTCTTTCTTTATTTCTTCCTTGACCCAGGGGTGGCTCAGTAGTTGACTGTTCACTTTCCATGAGTTTGTAGGCTTTCTGGGGTAGAATTGTTGTTAAATTCTAACTTTATTCCATGGTGATCCGATAAGACACTGGTGGCTACTAAAATTTTTTTGTATCTGTGGATGCTTGCTTTGTTACCAATTATGTGATCAGTTTTGAAAAGGTTCCATGAGATGCTGAGAGGAAGGTATATTCTTTCCTATTTGTTTGGAATGTTCTATAGATGTCTGTTAAGTCCATTTGATTCATTACCTCTGTTAGTTCTCTTATTTCTCTGTTAGGTTTCTGTCTGGTTGACCTGTCCATTGGTGAGAAAGGAGTGTTGAAATCTCCTACTATTAGTGTGTGGGACTTGATGTGTGCTTTGAGTTTTAGTAATGTTTCTTTTACATATGTGGGTGCTTTTATATTAGGGACATAGATATTCAGGATTGAGACTTCCTCCTGATGAATTGTTCCTGTTATGAGTATAAAGTGTCCTTCTCCATCTCTTCTGATTGACTTTAGTTTGAAGTCAATTTTAATAGATATTAGTATAGCCACCCCTACTTGTTTCTTAAGTCCATTTGATTGAAAAACCTTTTCCCAACCCTTTACTTTGAGGTAATGTCTGTCTTTGTGGTTGAGGTGTGTTTCTTGTAAACAGCAGAATGTTGGCTTAACCTGTGTGTGAATTGAGTCCATTGATATTAAGTGATATTAATGACCAGTGGTTGTTAACTCCAGTTTTTTTGTTTTTTTAGTGGTAGTGCTTGCATGTTTCCCTTCTTTGAGTTGTGCTGGTGGTGGAGGTTTGTTAGATGTCTGTGTTATCATGGGTGTTGTTAGCTTCATTAGGTTGTGGTTTTCCTTCTAGTACTTTCTGTAAGGCTGGGTTTCTGGCTATGTATTGTTTAAATTTGTTTTTGTCCTGGAATATCTTGTTTTCTCCATTAATGGTGAAAGAAAGCTTTGCTGGGTATAGTAGTCTGGGCTTGCATCCATGGTCTCTTAGTGTCTGCAGCACATCTATCCAAGACCTTCTGGCTTTCTGGCTTTCATGGTTTCCATAGAGAAGTCAGGTGTAATTCTGATAAGTTTACCTTTATATGTTACTTGACCTTTTTCCTTTGCAGCTCTTAATATTCTTTCTTTATTCTGTATGTTTTGTATTTTGATTATTATATGGTGAGGAGATGTTTGTTTGTTTGTTTTTTTGATCCAGTCTATTTGGTGTTCTATATGCTTCTTATACCTTCATAGGAAAGTATGGTTTGGAAAGTTTCTTCTATAATTTTTTTAAATATATTTTTTTGGACCTTAGAGCTGTAATTCTTCTCCTTCTTCTACCCCTATTATTCTTAGGTTTGGTCTTTTCATGGTGTCCCAGATTTCCTGGATGTTTTGTGTTAAGAATTTGTTGGATTTGCTGTTTTCTTTGATCAATGAATTTATTTCCTCTATAGTATCTTCAGCGTCTGAGATTCTTCTATCTCTTGTATTCTTTTGGTTATACTTGTCTCTGTAGTTCCTGTTCGTTTACCCAGATTTTTCATAGCCAGCCATCCCTCTGTTTGTGTTTTTTTCATTGCCTCCATTTCAATTTTCAAGTCTTAAACTGTTTCCATTACCTGTTTGATTGCTTTTTCTTAGTTTTCTTGGGTATCTTTGAGGGATTTATTTATTTCTTCTAACTTTTTGTTAGTCTTCTCATCCATTTCTTTAAGGGAGTTTTTCACATCCTGTTAAAGGGTCTCTATCACTTTCATAAAGTCAATTTCTTCTACTTCTTCTGGATTAGGGTGTTCAAGTCTTCCTGTTGCAAGTTTGCTGGATTCTGGTGTTATGTTGCTTTTCAGGTTGTTGGAGGAATTCATATATATATATATATATATATATATATATATATATATATATATATATATATGTTTTAGTTACAGACAGTTGTGAGCTGCCATGTGGGTGCTGGGAATTGAACCCGGGTCCTCTGGAAGAGCAGTCAGTGCTCTTAACCACTGAGCCATCTCTCCAGCCCCTTGGAGGAATTCTTGTATTGGCGCCTGCCCATCTCTTCCTTCAAATGCGGTCAGGAGACTCTTGGCATCTTGGTCCAATCTTTGCTGTGGCTAACTGTACTTGGGGGTTTTTCTTGGTCTGCCCTCTCTTAGGTCCTTTCAGCACTGGAGTTGGCTGTCAGATCCCCTCCACCCTGAAGTAGGCTGTGTTGGTGGATCTAAGGACCCCGCAGATGAACAGGAGTGTTTGGTGGCAAGATGGGAAGGGGTAAATAGAGAAAACCAGTAGCCGGAGAGACCCTGCTGAATGGCCAGGAATGTTTAGAGAATAGGAGGGGGCCTGTACTCTGTTCCTGGGGTGTCCGGCCAGGTATGCACACTTACCCCTCGGGATGGATCTCCTGGTACAGGAGCAGGGCCTCTTGCTGGCCAAGGACCTTGCAGAGAAAAGGGCGGGCGTGGTAGGTACAGGGTCTTGTGGAACAAAAAAACCCCTGCAGTAGTAGCACTCACCACTGTTTCCCCAGACCCTCATCCCCAAAGCAGGCTGAGTTGGGGAATCCTTGGACCCCACAGATGGAAAGGGGTGCTTGGAGGCAAGCTGGGATGGGATAAATAGAGAAAGCCAGTAGCCGGGGAGAAGCCCCACTGAATGGCTAGAAAGTTTAGGGAATTGGAGGGTGCCTGTACTCCATTCCTGGGGCCTGCTTACATATTCTTGAGCATCATTCTGGCCTTTGTTCTCTTTTAAGTTAACTTGAATTTCATTGAACTTTTTCATTGTCTTCTTTGAACTCTTTGAATTCTTTGACAGATTTATGATTTTTCTTTTAAATCCGTGTCTTGGGGTTCATCTAAATAATTCTTGGCAAACATTTCTACTGGTAGATCTTGGAGAGAAGATACTGACTTGACCTTTCATGTTGTTTGTATTTTGGGGATGAGATTCGGGCATGCCAACTTCACTTCTAAGTCTGATGTGGACAGAGTAGGTTGGGGCTAAAGAGAGGAGTATGGGTTGGGCCTAGAGGGTGGAAAGAGCTAGGGTGGAATGAAGGTTGATAGTAGGGACCAAGCTGGCAAACAGCATGTGCCTCCTGGTCTGAGCCTGGATTTTGGGGTGTATTACACTGGCTAAAATGGCTTGATGTGGCTTGGGAGTGTGGTCTGTGGCTGGGTCATGACAGAAGCTGAGACTGGTTGTAGCGCAGGCAGGCAAGACCAGAGAAAGCTGAGTAGGTGGTGCTGGACCCTGGCTAGCTCAGGCAGGTTGTGGAAGAGGCATGGATGGGAGGGCGAGAGAGACTTCACTGGGCTAGAGTCTAGATGAGCATGTGGTAGACTGCCTCAGTGGACAGCTTGACTGCAATGTACAATGGATCTGTGGTTTACTGAAAAACATGATCAACACATACTGAATAATAGGTTTTTAAAATCAAAAATCTGTTGACTGACATAAAGGAGAACAAAAATAATTTTACCTCATCACTGAAGGAAAAAGGCTCACACACATACATACACTTGTATACATACATACATACATACATACATACATATATATATATATGTGCATTTGAAAGGGAGGTATTAATAAGTATCCTTCTCTTTACTGACTAGGAATACAACTTGAAATTGCATTTGAAATATATGACTTATTTTGTAAAGCAAATATGAATGAACACTACATACCAAAAGAATTCTAAAATAGGTTAATTTTAAAAGCACAGAAATGTTGTCTTGAAACATCTAATCTCAGTGTAGTTATCACTGCTGAGCTAAAGTCTCACTCAGACTCACAGAAGAAAAACCATTAATGTGGCTTCTGTTTAAATGAAGTCATACTTACACAGCAATTCTACCAGAGGTAGAGGAAGATGGAAATGAAGGTTTGATGGAGTCCCCAGAGAACAGAGGCAGAATGGAAAGACAAATCCTTGCCAGCAGTCTGCTACAGAGATGGGGATGACTTGAAAAAAGCATTAAGTCCAAGGGAATAACACAAGCTGTCCCCTGGAATGTCACTTATCTGAGCATATGGTGGGGTGGGATGTGTGAATGGAAATTTCCAGAAAGCAGCTGTATTTGCAAAAGATGATGCTTTAGGTAGTGATGTGGGATTCCCCTCTGGATGCTGTGAACACCATGGTTAATAAAGAAGCTCTTTAGGCCTATGCAGTGCAGAATAGGGCAGGGCGGGGATTCAAAGCAGATAGAGGAGAGAGTAGGCGAGTCAGGGGGATGTCATGTAGCCGCTGCAGGAGACAGCCGCCGCCAGACTAAACCTCACAGTAAACCACAAGCCTCGTGGTGAAATATAAAATAAAAATGGGTTAAGATGTAAGAGCTAGCTAGGAATACGCTAGAGTAATTGGCCAAGCAGTGTTGCAATTAATATAGTTTGTGTGATTATTTCAGGTCTGGGCAGCCAGGAAACGTATGAGCAGCCTTTGATTACAAATTAGAGCACATATCTTTTTTTTCTAGTTTCTTTTTTTATTAACTTTATAACTAATACCAATCAAAATTTCCACTTCCTCCCCTCCTCCCACTTCCCCCCACACCCCTCCCCCACTCCAGTCCTGAGAGAGGGCAGGGTACCCTGTCCTGTGGGAAGTCAAGGCCCTCCCCACTAAATCCAGGCTTAGGAAGGTATGCATATCCAAATAGAATAGGATCCCAAAAAGCCAGGACATGCAGTAGAGACAAATTCCAGTGCCATTATCATGGTTTCTCAGTCTGCTCCAATTGTCAGCACATTCAGAGGGTTCAGTTTGATCCCATCAGAGCACATATCTCTAAACATAAGGTTGAAACAAGGTTTCCTTTCTGTATTTATTACCCACCTTATTTCCTTCGATTGGAGGTGGGATGGGGCTGGTGAGTTCATGATGGTCATGCATGTGTGTACACATATGTGGAGACCAGAGATAGAATCCAGGTTTTTTCCTCAATTGCTCCCCATTTTATTTTCTGTGGTGGTGTGTTCACACCAACGAGCATGCATTTCTACACATGTGCAGAGGGCAAAGAAAAACACCGAGAGTTCGGCTCTATCACTTAATGCTCATCCCTTTGAGACAGGTCTCTCACTTAACCTGGACCTCATCAATTGGGTAACCCATCTAGCTGATGAGCCCGGGGACTCACCTGTCGACCACACTGGGGTTACAGGTGTGTGCCACCACAACAGTTTTCTATGGGTGCTAGGATCCAACCTTAGCTCCTCATGTTCATGGCAGGCAACTCTTCTGCCTGAGCCATTTTCCCAACCCCCTCTTCTCCTCTTATCTAGCTGCATCTTTTATCCAGAAAGTAAATTCTAAAACAAGTTTCTGGATATGTTGCTCACTGCCAGAAAAGTCATTTAGGGAAATGCTTGGAAGTGCTGTGGCTGTTATTCCAGACTATGTCAAACAGAAAATGCCCTCAACTTTCTACTGTCGAAAGGAAGTCAGAACCCAATGCTAAGTAGATGCCAGGTCAGGCATAAAACCAAGGCTCCTCCAAGGTCCCATCAAATCTGTTGAGGATCTCTCACCAGGTTCTAGGCTTGAAGAATGTCATATTTCACAAACTAAGCAAGAGCACCAGTACTCCAAAGGAGCAAATACCATTTACAAACTAGAGATATAAACATTTATTTCATAACTTTGCCATTATTTGCTAATGAGACATGTACTGAGAACATTTAAAACACCGGGGTGGCAGGATGCTGAGTCTTCCAGGCAGCAAGGAGCAGATGTACCATACTGGCCAGTTTTGCATCACTTAGAGCCACCTCCTTTTTTGGGGCCATTAGTCCTTATTTCATGCCAGATTTTCACTAGAGGCTCCCTGTTCTTCCAAATGAGTTCATGACCATAAGTGATATACCATCTGGAGAAAGACAAATAGTCCAGTGTTCAAACTATGTGACATGCAAATCTAAATAAACATCATTGCAGCACCGGGGGACACCAGTTTTTTGTTTTGTTTTGATTTTTTTGTTTTTGCTTTGCTTTTTGTTTTCATTAAAAAGAGTATTTGTTTTCTGTGAGTGGGTGCTTTGCCTACATGTATGTCTGTGCACCATGTGTATGCAGTGATACTGGAGGCCAGAAGACAGTACTGCATGCCCAGAAACTGGAGTTACAAACAGTTGTGAGCTGCCATGTGGGTGCTGGGAACTCAGGTCCTCTGCTCTGAACTGCTGAGCCGTCTGTGCAGCCCCAAGTTGTCACAGTCACTCCACAAAACAGAATACAACACGTAATTTGATATAAAGCTTTGATATTTATGATATATAAAGGATAAAAGCAGGATGGGCCTGAGTGGCTGCTTGGAAATGTGTCACAGCTTTACACAGTTATTAAAGATTGTTCTTGACATTCTGTATCTTGGGGGAGGAGGGACAGATACCATGATCTGTGTGTAAAGGTCTTAGAACTCTATCAGGAATGTCCCAACGATGGAATTAAGTCTGTGAGGCTTTGCGCAAAATGCCTTTACCCAAAGAGCCATCTCAAAGGCCCTAAATTATAACTTTTTTATTCACTTCAAGTTAACCATCATGATTCCTTGTTTATTTCTGAGACAAGTTCTCACAATGTAGCCCAAGTTGGCTGGATATTCATGACAATTCTGCCTCCCAAAAGCTGGGAAGAGAAGCATAAACAACCATATCTACCTTTGTTTTTCTCTTTACAGACTAGAGAAAAAGAAGTATATAAGAAAGTAATTTGCTTAACATGCTAATAGCTTTGTGTGTCACCCAAGTTGTGACCAAAGATACACTGACTCTTTTTTTTACAATGATTAAAAAAAAATGTCAGGTATGGGACTTACCAATGAGGACTACAATGGTATATGTCCTCCTGCCATTTCCACCCGCCTACACACAGGAGGAGGCCTGCCCACCCAAAACCTGCCTGCAGACAATGAGCAGTGAAGGTCAAAGGTGTAATTCCTTAATCTGCTCAGCCCTCTGACTAGGAATCAGCAAAGAGCTAGCCAGCAGGACCCACACCTGAAATCCTGTGCTCCAACTACTGCTCACAAAGAGCATGGAAGTCATCTCACAGGAACTGAGTGACAGTGCTAACCACATGGGCATGCTGTACCACATGAAACAGGCTGTGGGGTTCATTTAGGGCATCTTCAGTCTCCCATGGAAAAGGCACTGGCTTCTGAAGATGTGAGCTGACAGAGAAAGGCAGCCTAGGAAAGCACCTACTCTTGAAACCTTGACTTGTGTACTCATTTCTCCAAACAGACTTCATGTTCTCAGAGGCAGACAGCAGACTTGACTGACCTCATCCTTTCCTAGACGCCTGGTTTTAATTTTTAAGAGAATGGGCATGATGGCCATGCTCTTAATCCTGGCAGAGATACAGAGGCAAGCGGTAGAGGTAGAGGGATCTCTTTGAGTGTGTGGCTAGCCTTGTCTACATGCAGAGATCCAGGTCAGACAGGCTTATATAGTGAGAGCCTATTTCAAAAAGAAAAAAAAGGTATAAAAGACTGAAGGGGTGGAGAGATGGTTCAGTGGTTAAGAGCACTTGGAGCTCTTTAAGTCCCGGGTCCAACTCCCAGCATCAACATGGTGGCTCACAACTGCCTGAAACTCCAGTTTTAAGGGATCTGCTGCCCTCCTGTGGCCTCTGTGGGCACCAGTTATGAATGTGGAAAACAGACATACATGTAGGTAAGATACTGATACACATAAAAATAAATATACTGTGAACAGTGCTCTATCTGATTTACATAGTACCAAAACAGCAATGTAACATTTTAACATGTCAAAAATATCTGAATATTCATTTTTATTGTAAAGGTTTTGCCTTATACCAGGATTTTAATTCCTGCTTATAAAAACTGGACACAATAACACACACCTGTAATCCTAGCACTCGGGAAACTGAGGCATGAGAATTGTCACAAGTTCAAGGACAGCCTGAGTTGTATATTGAATAAGAGGTCAGACAGGCGCTACATAGAAAGACCTCATCTTAAAAACAAACAAACGAAACACACCAATTAATTGGAGCTAAATTAAGATTCTCTCATGCATGTAGAAGAGAAAAAGGACTGTCCCAAGAACAAATGTAAAACCCTTAGAAGTAAATCACTTGTCAAGAACTCACCATGAACATGATCTTTCCAAATCTTTTGAGCCTACTAACTGCAAGCAGAACCAAACATTTCAGTCTGGCAGGCAACTACTCGATTATACTCATGAATATAGATTAACCAGTGGCATGGCTAAGGCCAAGTAGGAAGACACAGTTTTGCTTCAGGGGATTGAACTGAGGACCCCACACGTTAGGCTGTGCATCACCACCAAGCTACACCAGTGTTGAAGAAACTTTCCTGATGCAGCAGTGTAACAAGCTAGTATCCTGCAGTCACTGGCCGTGTGACCGTAGACAAATTATCCATCCCTCCTTTTGGGGGGCATGTAATTCCACAGTACAGTGTGGGGATATACATGCATGTGGGTGTACACATGTATGGGTATGTATATGTGTATATGAAGTGGGGAGCGTGCATGTGTGTATGCACCTGTGAGGATATACATGCATGTGGGTGTACACATGTATGGGTATGTATATGTGTATATGAAGTGGGGAGCGTGCATGTGTGTATGCACCTGTGAGGATATACATGCATGTGGGTGTACACATGTATGGGTATGTATATGTGTATATGAAGTGGGGAGCGTGCATGTGTGTATGCACCTGTGAGGATATACATGCATGTGGGTGTACACATGTATGGGTATGTATATGCGTATATGAAGTGGGGAGCGTGCATGTGTGTATGCACCTGTGAGGATATACATGCATGTGGGTGTACACATGTATGGGTATGTATATGCGTATATGAAGTGGGGAGCGTGCATGTGTGTATGCACCTGTGAGGATATACATGCATGTGGGTGTACACATGTATGGGTATGTATATGCGTATATGAAGTGGGGAGCGTGCATGTGTGTATGCACCTGTGAGGATATACATGCATGTGGGTGTACACATGTATGGGTATGTATATGCGTATATGAAGTGGGGAGCGTGCATGTGTGTATGCACCTGTGAGGATATACATGCATGTGGGTGTACACATGTATGGGTATGTATATGCGTATATGAAGTGGGGAGCGTGCATGTGTGTATGCACCTGTGAGGATATACATGCATGTGGGTGTACACATGTATGGGTATGTATATGCGTATATGAAGTGGGGAGCGTGCATGTGTGTATGCACCTGTGAGGATATACATGCATGTGGGTGTACACATGTATGGGTATGTATATGTGTATATGAAGTGGGGAGCGTGCATGTGTGTATGCACCTGTGAGGATATATATGCATGTGGGTGTACACATGTATGGGTATGTATATGTGTATATGAAGTGGGGAGCGTGCATGTGTGTATGCACCTGTGAGGATATATATGCATGTGGGTGTACACATGTATGGGTATGTATATGCGTATATGAAGTGGGGAGCGTGCATGTGTGTATGCACCTGTGAGGATATACATGCATGTGGGTGTACACATGTATGGGTATGTATATGCGTATTATGTGTGGAGTGTACAAGTGGGGAGCGTGCATGTGTGTATGCACCGGTGAGGATACATGTATACATGCATGTGGGTGTACACATGTATGGGTATGTATATGTGTATATGTGGGGAGCATGCATGTGTGTATGCACCTGTGAGGATACATGTACACATGTGTGGGTGCATGGACACGTGTGTGAGGAAGTGCATGTCAATCAAAGGATAACTTGCAGGAGCCAGTTCTCACCTTCCACCATGTGTATCCTGGGGATTGCACTTGGGATTAAGCTGGACAGCAAGCACCCTTACTCACTGAGCCCTCTCAACAGCCCAAGCTTCTGATTCCTTTCTAAACACAAAAAAGATGAGTCTGGGACATGACTGAGATCCACTACACGAAAAGGGTTGAAATTAGAAGAGCCAAGAGAAAGGATTCCTCTGCTTTTCAGGTCCTGGACTTTAAAGTGTATTTGATACAATTAACTTCAGAATAAAAGAAAAGGTAGAACAATAAAAACCCACCAGGGGAAAAGATGCTATGAAAATACATGTAAAGTACAGCTAAACTTAGACTTCACAAAGCATAGCTACTTCTCAGTCTTTGTCTCGGACTGTTTATAATGTGCCGCTCTAAGAGCTAGAACACGCATGTGCCGTTCTTCAGTCACCATGGAAATTACACACAGCACAGCAGCACTTGGTTCCATCACCTTAGGCAGCACTGCTTCACTTAGCAAGATCTTCTGCTCTGTTTAAATTCAGGCAAAAACAAATTTCCTGAAGTGCAGCTGTGTGTGTGACCACACACCCAGTGTGCTCAGTCTGGTGTGCTGCAAAACGAAACCGTGGATTTCTATTTAATTTTCTAGTCTCTACTTCAACACCTGCTATTCCTGTGACTCAGTTTCTATCATTAAACAGGAACCTAAGGTAACTGGCTTGGTGCTGGCATGTAGCAGACATCAGGGACCATCCGCACTGGCACACGGTCCACACCAGCCTCTACCTAGACACAGCACACTCTCCTACACACGCAATGCAGGGAGAAAAATGGCTGCACCAGCTCTATACACCAGTAAGATAGGACCAGCAAGGGGTGGGGAAAGCAACAGCTCAGCACCTGATTCTGCTCAAACTTACATTCCAAAGAGAGCTCCCCCAAGATGCGCTGCATGGTCAAAGAATTTCCATCCCAGGATCATCCCAGCTGTGTCCATGGCAATGATGGCTTTTAGCGCCTGGAAGCCAGGGAGAGAAAAGAGAAATGGTACAATTTTGCTCCTCCACTTTCAATTTAAGGGCGAGATTTCAGACGCTGTCTGACCAGGCTGCAACCAGAACTCCACCGGGTACTCACATTGCCTGCTGTGAAGGTGAACACCGGGAGGAAGATGATGGCGAGCCTCCCTTCTGGGATCTTGGTGCAGACTGCTGCAAGTACAGTCATGATTGCTCCTGACTGCAAGGTAATGAACACGGTGGTGAGGACAGCGGATACCATGTGACCATGGGATGCCTAGGCTCTGAGCAGGCCAGTGCACTCCACATCCAGAGGGAACACAAATCTTAAAAACTTTTCACTGTGAATGTGAACAGTATCAGGGAAAGGGATCCAAGCTGTCACACAATGCTGCAAATAATCCCTAGAAACAGACTATACTTTCACTACGGAGAAATTAAATATATCATATGACCATATGCATCCTTCATGAGCGCCAAGGACAGCATTAAACATGCCACACACTTAAGAAAGAAAGTCCAGCAGCTCTCTAACTGTTGCAGTGAGCTATGGAGTGGGCAGCTTTTTCTTACAATTTAAATTTAATAATGGCTTTGAGATATTTTTCTGCAATACAGAAATTTAACAAACCTCTATTAATGCTAATCATAATCCTAATATTCTGAATGGTAGACTATCTCAAAAACTCAATCCTAGTTCCTTGTTTAAGATAGCTCTCATGATACACATTCATTCAGCTATTTGAATCCTAACACAGTTGGCATGATATTATACACTAGAGACACAGAGGTGAAAAAACATTCCAACTTTATGAACCTTATAGCACAGCAAGAAAGACAGTGAAGAAAAACAAGCAATTCTGAGATCAGAAGGAGAGGTGCTGTGTGCCAAGGCAGCACATGGAAACCCAGACTCGGCCATCAGTTGCATGGAGCTTAGGGGAAGAGACAGGTAGCGCATGCTGGAGAGCAACACAGCGGAACCAAGTGAGCTGCACAGCTTGGCAGAGGACTTCAAAGAGCCGAGTGCGAAGTGCAGAGAACAGGGTAAAAACACAGCGTGGCAGGCACTCAGGTAGTTTTTTTTCTAACACAGGTCACAGCAGATACAAAGATGTCTATTAAAGGAACAATGTATTAAGAACAAATCTACTTATCAAAAATAATAAATCTCCATAGACACTCTACAAAGGGCTTCGCTGTCATTCTTCTCAAGTATTGGGTCAGAAAGGCAAACTGTGACAGACTGAAGGAGTCTTGGCGTAACATCCCAGCACACAAAAAGGACAGCATGGAAGACATCAAGTATGGCCTAGAGCCAAAGGGGCTATGCCAGTGCTGATTCTAGCTAAGAGGATACACATGTCACCTTTGCAAAAAGAATCACAGTGAAAACATACTCGAACTAATCAACAGATATTATTATCAGCAGAGCGTGTGACAGGGAGAAGTTGATGAACAAAGTATTTACATAACCTAAAAATGTCTCCTCACGTATATTAATTTTAAAAGAAAAATGTAGTATAGAGACTGGACAACATCTGAGACATTCACCACAAAAAGAGACGACACCACGTGCCTGGTCCTAGCAGAAATGGTCCTGAGGATACCATTTATCTAATATTCCCGCCCAAGACAAAAAAGCTGATTGAGTCTTGAGGAAAAAGAAAATCCACAATAGCCTCCCTGTTTGTTCTAAACCACTGGGAGCATGAAAAACAAGGACAACCTGCAGAAATGTGACAGCTTTAAGAAGCCAAAAAAAAAAAATAACAACTAAATGTATACATGAGCTTACGGGGAACAGTACTAGAACAACTTCATAAGTAGTATATGGATTATAAAGTTTATCTCTTTAATAATGGTGCTGTGGACTATGGAAAAATATTTGTGTTTCTAGGAAGCAAATGCTGAAGTATACAGAAACAAAGAGACACAATATAAGAAACTTTTCTTAAGGACAGTAGCTCAACACACAGAAAGCACTGGACACTAAAGCCTGATGACCTGAATCCAGCACCCAGAACCAAATGCAGAAAAAGAGCCAACCCCAAAAGCTGTCCTCTGACCTTCATCTGCACACCACAGCATATGTGTGCCCAAGGACACTGTGTCTGTCTCTGTCTTACACACACACACACACACACACACACACACACAGAGAGAGAGAGAGAGAGAGAGAGAGAGAGAGAGAGAGAGAGAGAGAGAGAGAGATAAAAACTGCTCAAATGGTTCTGAAAAGAGTAAGTATGGTTAGAGAGGAAATGATGCATGGCAAAATGTTAAAAGCTAGTGGATCTGTGCTAAGACTTCAGATTTGATTTAAAATGAAGCATAGAATTAAATAAATAAAACAACATAGGAGTAAAGTCTTTGTGATTGGGTCAGGGAAAACTTTCCTCACTACACACCAAAAGGGACTTCTAGTAAGTAAATTAAGCTTCATGCAAATTAACAGCATACTCTTTGAAAGAAATTGTTCAAGACAAGACAAGGTAAGTTAAAAAAAATGTTTGCTGGTTAAAATTCTGATAAAAGCCAGGAAGGTAGAGGGAACAGGATGTACATAAGTACATCTCAAACAACGGCCTAACAAAGCACTTGTTCCCAGAACATATTGTGAATATTTAGCAAGCTCAATTAAAAGTATTAATGAGCAAAAGATAATTCAAAGATGATGCTTGAAGAACAAACACAAAATCATCAACATCATTTGCTTTTACTGGGAAAAATAGCCACCAGGCCACACTGTGAGTGGGTGAAGCCATAGAGCCTGGGACTCTCACACTCTGCTGGCAGGAAAGGACAGAACACAGCGGTCCACGTGCTACCAGTCTGTAGGTTCTTAAACATTAACGTCAGCACCCTATGATCTGGTCACTCGACTCTAAAAAATGAAAGCACTGTCCACACAGGGGCTATACACAAAATGTCCACAGCACTTGTTGGTTTGTTTCATTGCTTGAGACAAGGTCTCAGCATAGCCCTTGCTGACCTGGCACCCTCTATGTAGACCAGGCTAGCCAAGTGCTGGTATTAAAGGCATGTGCCACCATGAATGGTCCAGTGACTGAATCTAGGCAGTGTTCAGAGCACAGTAGCAGATTTAAGTATGTAATGACATTTATCTAATGTTAGAGTGGGCTCTCGTTATTCTGACATACTTTTTCCAAAACGTACTATATTCCAGTACATACATACAAACAAACAATAATTAAAAGCTATAGAGGCAGGTCAGGTATGGTGGCTCACACCTTTAATCCCAGCACTCAGCTAAGGAGACCAAGGCAAGTGGATCTCTGTGAATTCCAGGCCAGCCAGAAATATACAGTCAGACCCTGTCTCAAAAACACAAACAATAAAACAAAACTAAAAAAAAAAAGAGGAAAGAACTAGTTCCACCAAGTTATGTTCTGTCCCCCCAACACAAGTCCCAGAGCAACCACACATGGCACACACAACCAACAAAGGTGAAGTAAAAAAGCTGCAGTCTCAACACTTCAGTTGTACAAATGTACAAACTCCAAGTTTGACAAAACTGTGTCAAACAAATCGTTTCCATGTTAATTTACTCATTATTTACTCTTAGACGGATTCAGGAAGACATAAGGGAACAGAAGGATGAGAGTATATGGAAGCTGTACTCATTTGCAGCTTTCTCATAAACAATCATTTCTCAATGAAATTTAAAGTTAGATCAGAAAATATTTAATTAGATATACAAGAGAAAGAGAGGAAGGGAGGGAGGGAGAGGAAGGGAGGGAGGGAGAGGAAGGGAGGGAGGGAGAGAGGGAGGGAGGGAGGGAGGAAGGGAGAGAGAGAGAGAGGGAGGGAGGGGAAATGAAGACTACTTACTGCACCCAGTGAAGGTCCGTATCTCCCCGTGGCAACTTTGCACACATAACTGACAAAATTGGAAATGACACCTATAAAATAAGCCACATTTCAACAAGTCACCTATAAAAAGTACTATTGTATTTTTTCTTTTAGACATACTGCTAATTGAGCCCAGGGCCTTAAGCACACCAGACTAGCACTAGCACTAGCACTGAACTCTGCCCCAGCCCTTAGCGTCTGTATTTTAGTCCCCACTCCAGTTGTAGTACTGGTTTGCTCTTCTTCTTTAGTGGCGTATTTTGCTTTGTAGCCCAGGTTGACCTCAAACCCACTATCCTCTGCCACAGCCTCCTGAGTATTGGGCTTACAGCAATGGTGTAAGGTTTCTATTCAGATCAATCTAAGGGTGCCAGTATGAAGCCCATTCTACTATCATTTCAGCTCATTTATAGGGCAATGTCCTGAATGGCGTGTCCTTTCCTAGACCCCACACACAACTCACCGAGTGACACAGGGTATCCTTACCTCTCAGGTATCATTGTCCTAATCTACAACATGAAAAAAGGCCAGTACTCAAACTTCCCAACTATCTCAGACCTCTGGACTCACCTCCAGAGACAGGGGGTCTATTAGGTCCTACTGGCTTTAGTGCCATAGAACTCGACATCATTTTTCTTTTCTTTGGAGACAGGCCTGGAACTCACTATAAAGATCACACTCGCCTCAAACTCATACAGCGAACACCTGCCTCTGTCTCCTGAATGCAGAGATTAAAGGCATGTACCACCACACCTGACTCTCAGTGTCTTTTTTTGGTGGGGAGGGGATTCAAGACAGAGTTTCTCTGTGTACCCTGGCTGTCCTGGACCTCACTCTGTGGACCCGTGGACCAGGCTGGCTTGAAGTTAGAATCCACCTGCTTCTGCCTCCCCCATGCCGGGATAAAAGTGTGCCTCTCCAAGTCATTTTTAAAAACAACTCCACAGGCTGGAGACATGGCCCAATGGTTAGGATTAAGGACTTCTCTTCTAGAGGACCCCAGCTCAATTTCCTGCACCACATGATGACTCACAACCATGTAACTCCAGTCTTAGGAAATCCACCCTCTTCTGGACTCAGCAAGCCCTGCATGCGCTATATAAATACACATATAGGCGAAATTGCTAGAGAATATTATGTTAAGGTATGTTACTTTTGTTTATGTTGCATTTGTTTAACTCTCTGAAGATGCAATACTTTGCTGTCTGGAACTCCTGATGGTCTAATAAAGATCTGAATGGCCAATAGCAAGGCAGGAGAAAGGATAGTCTGGGCTGGCAGGCAAAGAGAATAAATAAAAGTAGAAATCTGGGAGGGGGAGAAGTAGCCAGAGGAGGAGGACACCAGGGCCAGCCATCCAGCTACACAGCAATCCACAGAGTAAGAGTAAGATTTAGAGAAGTAAGAGAATGGGAAAAGTCTAGAGGCAAAAGGCAAAGGGATAATATAAGTTAAGAAAGCTGATAAGAAACAAGCCAAGCTAAGGTCAAGCATTTATAACTAAGAATAAGTCTCTGTATGATTTATTTGGGAGCCAGGTGGAGGGCCCCACAAAGAGCAAAAAGAGTAAAAAACATACTACTACTGCTCCTACTACTATTACACAAAACACCCATATACATAAAATAAAATTAAAAGTAAAATTTGATCAACTGTTCATTCTGCAGTAGTGGCAACCTGGAATCCTATGCTACAATTCTGCAGTTGAGATGTGGATAAGAGGCCATCCAGGACAGTCAACATGCCATTCTACAGAGGGAACAGAGCATACTCACTACTGTTTTGTTTACAGACAGGCTGTCACTCTGAAGCCCAGGCTGGCCTCAAACTCTCATGAAACCCTGTACTTCAGTTTCCCAAATGCTGGTCTGTAGCATAAGCCACCACCACTCCCAGGGACACTCACTAATTTTTTTGGTGCTAAGGATCCAAACCTAAATCATGTGCATGCTAGGTAAGGGCTTCACACCACTGAGTTATGTACTCTGATGGCTAATCTAAAGATTTCTAACTGAACACACTGGGGGAAATAAACCACATGGTGAGGATAGCTGGGAAGTCTGGAAACCATCTATTTATAAGATGGCTGATCTGAATTCAAAACCAATGTCCAGGGAGATAAAAATGCTATGTTTAAATAGTACTCTATTCCTGAATCTCAGCTTGATTTACTGAAAACCAAGCATACATGGGGATCTATCAGAAGAGAAGCAGGGAAGGAACAATTCCGTTTGTCTGTGATGCCCTTCTTTTTTTTGTTTGTTTGTTTTGTTTTTTTTTTGGTTTTTCAAGACAGGGTTTCTCTGTGGCTTTAGAGCCTGTCCTGGAACTAGCTCTGTAGACCAGGCTGGTCTCGAACTCACAGAGATCCGCCTGCCTCTGCCTCCCGAGTGCTGGGATTAAAGGCGTGCGCCACCATTCCCCGGCTGTGATGCCCTTCTATACACACGTTTGATAAATAAATCCATCCCAAGCATTTGCTGTGTACAGAATATCACTGTAACCATTCCTCTGTCCCTTCTGTAGGGAAGTGAGTCTTACAGTAAAGCTATTACCTGCAGACAGGTACACTGCCACAAACTGCTCTTGACCCAGAATGTTCACGATGCTAGATGAGAAACTCCATAAAACATACATATTTGCTGCCATGTGGAACAAGGAGAAATGACTGAACGTTGACAGCAACATTGGAGAACAAAGAACCTCTACAAGAGAAGGAAGAATGTGGTAAGCATGCAATACTAGGCCATAAGTTTTACTCATTTTAAGCTTGTCTCATTGTTGTTATTAAATCAAGCATAAGAATCCAAAACAGTCCGTTAAAACTTTAAATGAGATGGTTTAACAGAGCATTTCCTAAGATGTCCCTACTTAAACATCCAGTGATCATTCTGAAGTTCAAAAGCTTGTCCTTATCACTATAGCATGAGGAAATTACTTCAATTACAGACACAAAATTACATATAACATTGTCCTCAAAAAATAAGCCTGAATGATTATAGATCTTAACTTCAAAATCTTTATTTTAGTTTCTTTTAATTTAAGTGTATGGGTGCTTGTCTGTTTGTATGTCCGTGTGCCCCTGGTGCTCAAACAAGGTCAGAAGAGGGCAATGGATATCCTGGAACTGAGGTTAAAGGCAGTTGGGAGTCACCATGTGGGTGACTGAAATAAACCCTGGGTCCCCTGGAAAAACAGTCAGTGTTCTTCACTGCTAACCCATCTCTCCAACCACATATCTAATTGGGGGGGGGGGTACCTCTGTACTTTGTGCTTAACTACTGACAAATAACTCATTCCTGTAACATTCTGATTAAAACAAACCATATTTTCCATATTATTTCTACCTCAAAATAAATTCACAGAAGATAAACTTACTTGACGCTGGGTTGGATGTAAAATATCTGATCATGGTTCGATGCAGCGATGGGACCCTCCATAGGCAAAATACTAGAGCATTTGCAGCTATGATACCTACAAAATAGAATTGAATAACGTTAAATAAAAGCCAAGAACGTCTGACCCAGTCCACCTGGCATTTCCCTGCCACAATTACATGAGTGCACTATGTATTTGGCAAGGGGGAGTGTGCTTAGAGGCACAAACCATGTCAATGCCTTTAAAGTGTCAAAACCATCACATGGTGGTGAATCAAGGCTTTTCTGGAAAGCTGCAAATGCTCTAGAACTGGCTTTTATTTTGACAAAGTTATTTATTTGTGGCAGAACCACACACACAACTTTCAGATCATTCTTGCCTTCCTTGCTGTTGCAGGGTCTCAATCGCTACCTGGTGTTGGGTTGTGTACTCCAGGCTGGCCAGCCTATCAGCCTCAAGTATCTACCATGTCTCTACCCAGTTTTCTCAGGGTCTCTTAGAGATACCATCACCCCCAGACAATAGGAAGTAGTCTAGAAAACATGATGCCCACATTCCCAAGAGGTGGGATGGGTGGCTTTTGGTTGTTCAATGGAATATGGATGGTTATTATCGTTTAGGAGGTTGATTATAAGTTGTTGTTGGTCATGGTCAGGAAAAAAGCTGAGTAAAGAAGGTTAGATTCAGGAATCTCTTTCTGAAGGAAAAATAGGGGGATTTAGAATAAAAAGGATGGGATAAAAGGGTGAATTGTTGAGTCTACTTTTGAACTAAAAAACAACTACTAGTCTGAAATATTTTACATTGGTAAGGATTTTGTATATGATACAAATTTAAGGGTTACTTTTGCTATACTTTATATATTTTTCTATTCTTGCTTAAGGTGTTACACCTATGCAGCTCATTTAAAAATGTAAAGTTTTAGTTCTTGAAAGCTGTTTAGTATCATAAAGAGACACAAGTTAGTAGTCATCTATAACAATCAAACATGTAGTCAGTTTGGTACGTATTCCAGGTCAAACAGAGATAAATTTTAAATAGAAAGATGGTTTTCAAACACATCATAAACCTACAGAATATGGCATTTAAAATGTTTTTAAGACTTTTCATGACAGTGAAAGATGTCTGCTTCTGGCAGCACCAATTTACTTTTAAACAGAATGATGGGAATCAAAGAACTAACACAGTTTGCTTTTATTTGTGGCAAGGTTAGTCACTGGACAAGAAACTCTCCTTGCCTCGACTGCTGACAATATGCTGTCCAAATTGGACAAGGAAGAAACAAAAGAAAGTGACTGCCAAACTTTGCCAAGACAAGGTAGGACACTCCTTCAAAATTCTTGCTTCACAGAAAAGTCTGTCAGATATTATTCTACAGAAGCCAAAGATGAATGCCCCGATGTTAATCCTTAGGACTATCCAGGAACCCAGCTGTCCCTGTAATTTTAGTTTGAGAAATTGTTTGCTCTGCACTTTCTGCTTACTCAGGTAATATTATATCCTTCTTGGGTCTCTGATGGGAACTGAAGACTAGATAGTTATATCCTTTTCTTTGTTATCAGTTTAAAAAAAACCCTACAAAACAGATACAAAGTTTATAAAGATTGAGAGATAAAAAAATTAAACTGTTGATCTAAGAAGATGCTTTAAGGTCTAAAATGATATTTTTAGGATGGTAATACAAGTTATGATAGAAAGTTATTTAAGTTAAAACTTTGGACTCATTAAAATAGTATAAATAATACAGTACTTTCTCCGAACTGTTGTGGGACAATGGTTTTACCCTGTAAAGATTTGTTTCTTGTACTCGATTAACAAAATGCTGATTGGCCAGTAGCCAGGCAGAAAGTATAGGTGGGGTGACCAGGCAGGAAGTATAGGTGAGGCAATGACAACAGGAGAATTCTGGGAAGAGAAAGTCAGTCTGCAGTTGTCACCCAGACAGAGAGGAAGCCAGACACAGAACAAGTAAGATATGACTTCCTTGCCGAAAAAGGTACCAAGCCACATGGCTAACACAGATAAGAATTATGGGCTAATATAAGTTAGAAGAGTTAATAAGAAGCCTGAGATACTAGGCCAATCAGTTTATAATTAATGTAGACCTCTGAGTGTTTCTTTGGGACTGAATGGCTGCAGGACCCGGGACAGAAACCTCTGTCAACATTGAATTTGAAAATATACATGGACTATACATTGTGAACATAATTCTTATCTGATAATTGCCCTTATTGTATATAGTTTTACTATGTTAGAGTTAAAATCTTTCCCTTTTTATTTAGATCTGATAATTGTTCTTCTTATATATAGTTTTACAGTGTTAGAGTTAAACCCTTTCCTTTTATTTAGACAAAAGGGGGGAAATGCTGCAGAATATTTGTGTATACTGTAAAGATGTGCTTCCACTTCAGGTGCCTTCTGATTGGTTTAACAGAGTTGATGGCCAAGAGCTAAGCAGTAGAGAATAGGCCGAATTTCCAGGGAGAGGAAGAGGGACCTAGGCACACAGATATCACCATAGACTTTTAAGTCAGACATATGGAACAAAACAGAGATTACCAAGCCACATGGCAGAATGTAAATTAATAGAGACTTTTAGTTATAAGAGCTAGTTGGAAAAAGCCTATGCTAAGGACAAGCTTTCATAATATTGTCTCCATGTCATTATTGGGGAGCTGACAGTTCCACAAAAGAAATTCTGACTATATTTTAAAAAGTTTGTTACATCGAGACCAGCCTAGTCTACAAGAGCTAGTTCCAGGACAGGCTCCAAAACCACAGAGAAACCCTGTCTCAAAAAAACCAAAAAAAAAAAAAAAAAAAAAAAAAAAAAAAAGCTTGTTACAGGGTTGTTTAGGGAATCCCCACCCCCACCCACCCACCCAAAGTCAGGCTGAAAATCTAAGCAGAATGGGAAAGTAATCAAAATGGAAAAGCACCAGTGTCAAGTCTAACTCTGAAGAAGGCTATTCAGACTTCTCCTTTACCTCACTGACACCAACAGAGTAAGTACATAGACTTCTTTCTGGGCTAAGGACTGGCTCAGTCAGTAAAGATGCTGTGCAAGCACGGGGAACTGAGTCAAATCCTTAATACCCATGTAAAAGTTTTTAAAAATTTAAACAAAGATGAGTGCGCTCATGCACACCTTTAATCAATCCCACATGGATGGATGGAGACAGGGGGATCTTGGGGTTTGCTAGTCAACCAGTGAGCTCCAGTTGAGTGAAGACCCTGTCCTAAGGTGGAGAACAACTGAGGAAGAGGCGTGACCAACTTTTGGCCTCCACATATTTATTCACGGCTGTATACACACACACACACACACATACACACACACACACACACACACACACACACACACACACCTCTACCTTTTTACCCTCATCAACTTGTAGACTATGGAGGTATTTCTGATTAAGACAAGAAAACTTCCAAAGCCAGATATGATATTCCACACCTATGATCCCAGCACTTGGGAGTCAGAGGCAGGGAACAGCTGCAAGTTCCAGGCAAGCCTGGGCTATACCGTAAGATACTTTTTTGAAATAATAACAATAACACAACAATGATACATTCCAAAACTAATAAAACTAAAAAACAAATTGAAAGGAGCTTTCTACCCTACCTTTAAAAAATGACTTTTCAAGAACACAAGACTCCAAAGCAAACATCAGTGATGATTGGATGCTTAAAAGAAATCCCACACTAGCTCAGAATTGAGAAATAGGTATTTATTTAGGGGTAAACTCACAAACCAGAATTCTCTGCTTGAACGGTGGACAGAGATCAAATCCAACAATCCACAATCCGAACGAGCAGCCAGGGCAAAGGAAGAAGATGGGGTGGACACAGGCTCTGCATCCGCATATATAGTATAAGAGGCCACGCCCCAGTAGGTGGGTAACCACAGGCTGCAAGCCTTCCTACAGCACCTCCCCCTTTTGTTTAAATAAGAGTGTTCTAAGCCTAATACAAAATTACATACAATAAGAACAAATATCCTCTCCTAACTAGCTTAAATCTTATATAATAAATAACTGACTTAGCCAAGTCAGGAGAGGAAAGTAACTACAATTATCTAGTCTTCAACACCATCAAAAATCCGAGAAGGGAAATAATATACAGCCATGAATATATATGTGGAGGCCAGAAGATCGTGGACCTTGCTGGCCAGTCTAGTAAAATCATTGAGTTTCCAGTTCAGTGGAAAGTGACCACAGATGACACTGCATATGCCTCCAACTTCACCCACACATGCTCACATTCACCCATATAAAAGAATGAAAAAAATTAATAAAACATAAAAAGTACAAGGATTCTAGGATAGAATTCTAATTTTTAATTAGCACTCAACTGATTTTAAGATATGGGGTTATATTATATAACTCAGGCTAAGCTAAAACTCAACATAATCCTTTAGCCTAACTCCCAGAGTGCATGTGTGCCCCCTCCCTCTCTCCCTCTCCTTCTCTCTCTCTCTCACTCCCCCCTCTCTCCTCCCCACCCGACCCCGTGTGTGTGTGTGTGTGTGTGTGTGTGTGTGTGTGTGTGTGTGTGTGTGTAAAGTAGTCCAGGCTAGTCTTGCATCACTAGGTAGTCAATCATGACCTGATCCTCTGCCTTCACCTTCCCAGTGCTAGGCAGACACTACCACTCATGAGTATTTGCAGTTTAAGAATTGGCCTCAGGGCTCTGTGAAAGCTAGGTGAGCATTCTACCAACTAACCTACATCTCCAGTGCCTGACATTTTTTAAATATTTGTGTTATCTTTAACTACATGTATGTGTGTATCTGAATGTGGGTATGTGCACACACAGAGCAGCTGCAGCCCTGTGGAACTGGAATTACAGGTGGGTGTAAGCCACTGGATGTGGGTGTTGGGAACCAAATTCATTTTATCTGAAGAGCAGTAAGTAATCTTAACTACTGAACCATCTCTCCAGCTCTAACTTCTTTTAATTAACTATTTACTGACATGGCAAAATTTTGAACAGACCAGGCTAGCTTGAATTCAGAGATCTTCCTGAAAAGGTGTGGACCACCATGCCCAGCTGAGAAACAGTTTTAAAGTTTGAGCCCAGGCCTTGTCATATATTAAATGGGAGAAAACCTATGGTCCTGGAACACACAACATAGCAAGCGACTCTGAAATGCAATAAAAATGCTGAAGGAGGGCTGAGATGGCTGTGCTGGCTGTTAAACCTGGTAGCCTGAGTTCAATCCCTGGGTCACACCAGTTTAACAACTCCTGATAGTTGTCCTCTGACCTCAACATAGGCACTCTGTGTCATAAGCACACCTCTCTCTCTCTCTCTCTCTCTCTCACACACACACACACACTCTCTCTCTCTCTCTCTCTCTCTCTCTCTCTCTCTCTCACACACACACACACACACACACACAAATAAATAGATGTAATTTTGAAAAAAAAATATTGCTACCCTAAGGAAATGCTGTTAATTTTGGTTGTTTTTTTGAAAACAGGCAAACAAAACATATTAATCTCAGTGGAAACAGACATGCTTCTCTATAGAGCTACCTCTGAAGTGACTGTATTTATTAAGATCACAGTGCCTAATACGTTCTACAACCTTGACTATGGCAACTTGAAAAGCCTTACTCGGCTGATTCAGGGTCTGCTGCTACTGTGTACACAGTATAGGCTAATCTCACTGTTGTCCTCAAGATGCTTACATTTACCTTCAAGGTAGCTGGTGTCATTTATGAAAAAAAGCAATGAATTCAGAAAAACAAAAGTGCTTTCTAAAGAAACCATATCAATCACATCACAGCAGCTTCCAATAAGGTGAGGAAAAATTAACCTCATATAGAAGAAACAGTCTAAATTAAGAAATGTAAACACACTTTTATCTACCAAGAAGTTAAAAGAAACAGGGTACCAATAAGTCTAACCCTGTTTGAGAGTAATTAGTACCCGGCTACTCTCTAGAAATCATGTTTACTACTTATGTAACTGTACAGAACTTACAAATCCATTTCTTTAAGTTTTTAAGTCCACAAAATATCATAAAGCTACTACATTAAAAAGTCAGATGTCTCTTTCCATAAAAATGTAGAGAAGAAGCAAGTGTGTGGTGGTTAACACCTATAATCCCAGTCCTCAAGAGGTAGAGGAGAGGCAGGCAGATCTCTGAGTTCCAGGCCAGTGTGATCTACAGATTCTGTCTTTTCACCCCTCAAGTCAGGGGGGGAAAGAAAAAGAACAAAATGAAATCCCCATGGTTGCATGAATTACATGACTGCATGCTCACATTTAAGGGAACCTTTTGAACATGAGTTAATAGGCAGGAAGGTGGACTTGGTTTAAAACTAACCTCTATTTTACTAGCAGTTTGACTTCAAAAAGTTCTTTTTCACACATTTTATACATGAATAAAATTCTCAAACAACTAAAGAGGACAGAAAAGTTCGTTCTCTAGAAGCCAGTCTCCTCATCTACAAAACAGAAACAACTTTGTAGCAGCTCAGAAAGTAGAGACCCCTGGGTCTTGAGCAATGTCTCCTTTGGCTTCTTTGTTTTCTGTATTCAGTGCTGGCCTCAAACCTTTTATATTCCCTTAAACTTATGATCCTCTGCCTCCACCTCCCAAATGCTAGGATTACAAGCATGTGCCACTTTTCTGAGTCTGTGTAGAGCTGCAGCTGAACCGGGCCTTGCTAGGCAAGAACTCTACCAACTCTGCTATATCCCAGCATTCTTCCACCTTCTTTAATGGGGAATTACAAGTACCCATAAATATTTACAAGCAGTACTGTTTATCTGGTTGATATCATGCTATATACAAACTAGAAAAGTGATCCAGGACATCTTGAAAACATTTATCCAGACTTTGATAATGCCTTGCTATATAAAACAAACTGATCTTGATCTTTCTGTCCTTCTACTACCGACGTGGCCCTCATGCCCACCTCCACACTACTCTGCACTATCACAGAGGTATGTAGGTACAGAGACTCCCTGTCTTCTAAGGCACCAGTGAGCACGGTATGAAAGCCATTGCCTGTGACATACTGTACCTTTCGTTCTGATTTCTCTTCCCTTGAATGGCTAAAACGTGTAAGCTAACACAAACCTGTCACAGTCCGCTGGCCATCACTTAGGCTATTCCACCACTTGTTAATCTAAAACAGAAGGAAAATTGCATATAACTCTATGTGAAACACTTCAGACTAAGGGAAAGGCGGGTGCTTTTTCTTAGGACTGAAACTATTTAAGAAAAAGAATTCCCTTTCAAATGAAACGTTTTTCTTGTATTACATACTCCAGAACTCTTTAAAATAGTAGTGGCTGTGACCAAGAAACCTGTCAAGCCCAATTTATCAACCTCTATGAAGCCTTTGGTCACAACATTGTTTCTCAATTTTAACTTGGAGGATCAGAAACTTCTTTAACAGTATTAATTTCATGTCCTTGATAAGTAACTAATTTCATCCAATTTCAGCATCTCCCTTGTTGTTCCCACATAATATTCATTTTTACATTCTTCCTACTGAAAAAGTCTTTTAACAATTCCCTAATTATAGGTATAAATATAAATGATTAACTACAGGAAAAAAGAGCTAAATACTGAAAAATGCTGTGAAAAACACAATAATGAATGCAGTACAGAAAACAGTTACACATAAAACTGATAATTCAATGATAGAATAAGAATGTGTTACAAGGCATAAGACTACAAAAATTAATTAAAGATTCAAATCAACCTTATACTATCTGCTGTTTTAAGATGACAGCTGGTTCTGTGCTGTGCTGTGGGGAAATGTTTAAGTCTGCGTCCGCATCTGTGTCCTCTTGACAGCATGTTTTATACTCAGACACTCTCCAGAATCACTGCTCAGACATCCATTTCTAACTCCAAGTGCTGCCAGAATGCAGTAATCAAGGCTAGCTAGCAGCACTGTCATGAGGCCTACCGAGAGACAAGCACAGAGCTACACTAGAAGAAGTAGGAGCTAAGGTCCTATCGAGTTTAAAATTGCTAACTAAGAGCTGGCAGTGGTGGCAAGGCTTTAATCCTAGCACATGGGAAGCAGAGGCAGGCGGATCTCTGAGAATTTCAAGTCAGCCTGGTCTACAGAGTGAATTTCAGGACAGTGCGGACTATACAATGAGACTCTAACTCAAAATAAATAAATACATAAATAAACCTAATTTTTAAAAAACAAAAAAATCTAAGAAACTGGAGAAAAGGCTCAGTGGGCAAGAGCACTTGCTTCAAAATTATGAGGATTGAAGTTTATATCCCAAACTTTTGTAAAAAGTTTCAAAATATCCAACATACACTGCTGGCCTCTGCCACCTCCCCCAACACACACACACATGCACGCACACACTCACGCACACACACGTACACATACACACAAAATGTGTATCTTAAAATAAAAAATAAAAAAATAAGAAAAAAGTTACAACTACGTGCTAGGCATGGTGTCAAGACTGAGGCAAAAGAAACACTTAAGCCCAGGAGCTGGTGGTAAGCCTGAACATCAGGGCAAAACCCATCTCAAAACAGCAGGAAAGGGCTGGAGGACTGCTCAATGCATAAGAGCACCAGCTGCTCTTAAAAAGGAACTGTGTTCAATTCCCAGCACCCACAGGGTGGCTTATAACCACTGGAACTCGGGTTCCATGGCATCCAGTGTCCTCTTCTGACTTCTGTGAGCACCAGGCACGAACATGGTGCATACACATACACGCAAGCAAGGCATTCATACACATAAAATAAACTAAATCTTCAAAACATAAAATTTATCTGTAATTTTCACTAAAATTGTCAATTTTTTTTAAAGAGTCAGTCTCATTGTTGAGGCCTGACTGTCCTGACACTCAGAGATCGCCTGCCTCTGCCACCACACCTGGGGCCACATTTTTAATGCAGCAATATCACTCACTTCAGAAAACAAGAAAGAACAAAGGGAGTTCCAGGACAGGCTCCAAAGCTACAGAGAAACCCTGTCTTGAAAAACCAAACCAAAAAAAACCAAGAAAACAAGAAAGAACTTACATTTTCAGAATACGCTTTGAAATATTTAGGGACTAAATTTGCTGATGGCTCCTTCCCACTGCTCTAGTAAGGGAAGGGAAAGGATGTGCTGAGAACTGTTTGACAAGCAGGCTGCATTACACCAGCATCTCTGCTTCTCGACCTGAAATGCTTCCATGTCTAAGATGTGTGATAAGAACTATTCTAGGGCTGTGGTGTGCCTGGCATGCACAGTCCTGAGCTCCGTAGCAGGACACAGAAAACAATTTGCTAGTTCACCCGTATCAGCGCAGCTCTTGGGAAGTGAAGGCAAGAGGATTAGAAATTCAAAGTCATCCTTGTACACATAACAAATTCAAGGCCAGTCTGAGCTCATATTTGACATCTTGTTTCAAAAACAATGCTACTTATGAAACTGAGCCAGACGTTCATATGAAAAGTCAAGACTGAAAAGGAACAGCACTCTAGTTTGCATGTGATTCCATTTCTGTAACTGTAACCGTGCGAGTCCCCAGAGCTGAATGTACAGTGGTGCAGACGGGTTTCTAAGAATCTGCTTTCTAACCAGGAGCTTGCTCTGTTGTTGAAGCTTTCCTCAAATTCCCGGACTCAGAAATCTCCAGGTAGCGGGGACAAAGGCCCAAACAACCATGCCAGGCCAGGACTTCACCTTTCATCTTGTACCCATAACTGTTTTTCTTTAATAAACATAGATTTTAATGCAATAATCTACCTTACGTTTGGATTAAGGTTTGATATACGTGTCACCTATAATTTTCAGGAAAGAATTTAAAGAACCATGGAGACGGTCAGCAGTGAGCATACTTGCTGGCCTTGTGTTCAGTTCCCAGCACTCACAGCAGGACCAGTTCACACTCCTCTGAAACTCCAGCTCCAAAGGATCTAATTCCCCCTCTAGCTTCCTTGGGCACCTGCAAATATGTGGCACACACACACACACACAAGCAAAAATAAATCTTTTGGGGGTTGGAGAAATGCGGCAGCAGATAGAACACTGCTTTTCCACATGGTGGGTCACAACTATCTGTAACTCTAGTTCCACAGGAATCCAAAACCACTCTTCTTCTGAGCTCTGAAGACACTGAATGCACATGTTGCACAGAAACAGATGCAGCTAAAACAAAACACACTTTAGAAAAAAAACAAATTTAAGAGCCCAACTAACAAAGAAAAAGTAGATGCTTTGCTGAGCCTGTACAAGGCCCTGAGTTCAAGGCTGAGCAGGTGGGGAGTATGAAGCTTGAAAACAAATGGATGTGGAGGGGCTGCAGAGAAGGCTCAGCTGTTACAATGGCTTGGGAATTGGCTATTCTTCCAAAGGACCTGGGTTATTCCCAGCACCCACATGGCAGCTCACAACTGTCCGTGACTCTGGTTCCAAGGAATCTGGCATCCTCAAACAGACATACATCAGACAAAATCCTCAATGTACATAAAAAAACAAATCTTAAAAAAGAAATGGATGTGGAATTAAGTATGCTATCAATGGCCTCAGTACCCAGTATGTATTGACAAATAAAATACTGTATCTAGAAACTTTTTTGAGAATTCAGTTAAGAGGAAAGAAAACCATCAGCTTCATACAAAGTAAATACAACTCTACAAGCTCTAAATTTGCATCTCTTTCTGGCATCCCATCCCAAACACAGTCAGGACATAAAGCAATGGGAAATTAGCAGTCCATAAACAGCACAACAGAGCAGCTGTAAAATCCACTGGATGGCTGTCTACAAGGCCCACAGGCACACATGTGCGCGCGCACGTGTGTGTGTGTGTGTGTGTGTGTGTGTGTGTGTACATATATACACACATAGATACATATGTTTTTCAATCTTTGTGATCTTGTTACAAACTACTTTAGCAGGGTAAAGAAAGTGAGCACTGGCTACTACAGCAGGGCTAGAAAAGAGCCCCTGAACCTTTAACTCTCTGTGGTGACTGACACACGCAGGTTGAAGGACAATCTTGTGATTGTGTCAATTACAACATTGCCAGACATGCATTAGTAAATACCTACTGTGCTTAAAGGACACAAAAGAAGAATGCTATGTTATCAACTTCACATCTATGGGTGGAATGCTGACATTAAGTAAGAACGCCTTCTAGAGCCAGGCGTCAGTAGGGACAAGACAGCCAACCTGAGTTCGAGCCCCGGAACCCACTATAAAAAGCTGGGCATGGTAGCACATGCCTTTATTCACAGCATTTGGGAGGCAGAGGTGGGTGGATCTCGAGTTTCAGGCTAGGCAGGACTATAGAATGAGACCTTGCATCAAAAAACAAAACAAAACAAAAACTGTTCTGTGACCACCATTTTAATACCATGTCACTCACCCCCACCTTTTTTCCAACACACAACAATAAACGTTTAAAAACTAAATAGAAAAAGAATACTTTCTAAATAATCAGACTCTTATACTGTGGTTAGCTAGGATAAAGAAAGCAAGGTTTATTCTCACCTCCTTTCTGAGGTCTCCTTCCTTCTGAGGTCGTATGCTATCCAACCAGTCAGCTTTTATACCATCAAAATAACTCTGGACCCTGGATTTCAATGATTCATATTGCCAAATAGCAGCTGATCCAAATGCACAACCTGTGAACTAGAGAAAATATTTAAATACTCTGAAAAGGAAATACATTTCTAGACAATATTCCACCTAGCACAGTAGCCTACAGTGCTCCTTTATTTATTTTATTTAATTATTTTTATTTATTTTATTTTATTTTTTCGAGACAGGGTTTCTCTATAGTTTTTGGGGCCTGTCCTGGAACTAGCTCTTGTAGACCAGGCTGGCCTCGAACTCACAGAGATCCACCTGCCTCTGCCTCCTAAGTGCTGGGATTAAAGGTGTGTGCCACCACCGCCCGGCCCTGTGCTCCTTTATTAACGTCAGGCATCTAGGCTTATTTCTAGCCACAGCTCTCCAGATAAATAAAATACCAACTTAGTGCCACCTAAAATGCTATATGAAACAGGAAGCCCAGAATTGTCTTCCTCAAGGCTCATATAATAGGTCTGAATTCTGAAAGCAATTATTGGATTCATTCTTTAATCTGAATCCCCAGGCCAGTTTCCTAGTCCCACTGAGTCCCACCCATCTGTTCCTACAGAAACCCACCCAGGGCAGTACTTGAATACAGAGCTAGCAGGAAGCTAGGAAAATATGAGCTCTTACCCCAACAGTGAAGAAAAAGGGCTTCACGAGAGTCCGTATAGGGTAGGGGGAAGGGTAAAAGACTGTCTCTTCCAGAGGCGGGATCAAGGCACTTCTCTTATAGGCTTCCCCACTTGACCCCGTGTCTGATCTTCGAGGTTCAACCTTTCTTGGTGCTTTTCTAAATCCACATTTTTGCTGAAGAAGGAAGTTATACCTGTGGAGGGCGGGTAGGAACCTGGTTGAGACAGTGTGGCTCACAGACAATCCCTAGGAGCCTCCTCTGGCCTGGGTCACCACCATCTCACTTTATTTTCACAGCAATCCAACAACAGCAAAGACCTCAACTAGGTGTCTATTTTCCCAACATATTTTTATTATGAGAAACTCACATAATGCCCCCGATCACATTCACCTCTCCATTTTACCATGTCACCCCACCCACCTCCCTTGCCACCTACCCCAAAGGAAAAAAAAAGAAAAAGAAAAAATGTCAAGTCCAATTTGTGTTGCCCATATACCTACCCACTGGAGTATGGTCAAACTGCCAGCGGCCAGCCTCTTGAAGAAAGCGGAGTCCTTCCCCACCGCAACCCCTGCCAGAAGCCATCAAGGAGTCACCCTAGTCCTCCCGGGAACAATACAACACAAACTAGAGTAGCTCAGAGGGCACACCACTGGGCTTTACTTTATAAAATTATAAAAAGAATTCCTCTAGTCTCCATATGGATTGTTGTCTGAGAAAAAAACTACAGAAGTTGTAAACGATTTCTTTGTGTTTCTATTTTACTTTTTGAGCATGTCCTCATACCCACCCCCCAGGGTTGGAGGTCTCTCCTACCTAGTAGAACCATAAACTGTCAGCTTCAATACATATAAAATAACTGTTTGTTTCAATTTTGGTCAGTTTCCAAGAGAAACATTCCTTGCAACCGTAACTGTTTCATTTGATGAGTACTGATCATTAGAAGTGATAAATTCCTCCCACCTCTTCTCTTATTTCACTGTTTTAGGGACATCAACCACATTCAAAAACGATCTTACTAAAAAAACAAACGATCTTACTGTTTGAGTACTTTTAACTTGGCCTTCTCAAAGCATCTGACACTACTAACCAGAGCCCCCAGGCCCAGCCTCTGTGTGTCTGTGAGCTCTACTCTTCAAACTGATCTTTCACACTGATGGTTCTATTCCTGAGCTCCTTGGTAGTAGACGTGCATGCACTCAAAGGCTCTAATTCCTTTATCTCTGCAAACGCAATCCATGAGAGTCCCTGAAGTGCACTTTTCTTTTGCTCTTCTTCTCGTCACACCCTAAACAAGAGGCTAAGGAACAGTGTGTTCCTGACGAGCCCAGACTACAACTGAAGGCCCTAGTTTTGTTAGAAAGAAAAGAGAAAGAGGGAGGGAGGGAGGAAAGAAGGAAATGGGGGGACTGAGATATAGGTCAGTAGACCACTTGACTAACACGCATGCGGGCTTGGGTTCAATCCCCAACATAGTACAGACCAGGAATAGTAGCACACACCTGTAATCCCAGCAAACAAGAAATGGAGGGAGGCAGAACTGCTACATATGGAGTCTGAGGACACGCTGAGCTTTGTAAGACTGTGTCTCAAAATAAATAAACAAACAAAGCTTTTTGTTCCTAGTCTAGTTCCCTCCTTCATGCCTGGATTACATTTAAGAATTGGATTTCAGAGGATTATCCATTCATTCAACCAATGCTAAGGCTGCTCTAAATAACTCTAAACTCCCTTCAATGACAGTTATCAGTCTGATGAGCAAACACCATTGAACAGCCAACCCCATTCCCCATTTTTTCAGTTTTCAGTATGCTGTATGTGTCAAATCATCCAGAATTTTGGCTAACTGAAACCTGAATACACATCCCTAGTTTCTGTCTTTCTGCCTGTCTCTCTGTCTCTGTCTCTCTCTCTTTCACACACACACACACACCTCTCCTACTGGCTTGAATAAGGAATACCTAAAGCCAAGAGAAAGGTCAAAGGAATTCACACTTAAACCTTACCATTTTCAAACTACGAGTCAAGACAGCAGCTACTTCCCTCAAAACACCTTAGATAAGTAACTGCTATTTATCTAAACCACCATCAGTTTTATAGTGAAATGCACACCTAAGTCATGTTTTAAAGCTTGTTTTAAATTTAATTATATGGATAAGTGCTTTGTCTATATGTATGTCTGTGCAACTCATGCATACCTGGTGCCTGTGGAAGCCAGAAGACTAACAGATTTCTAGGGCTGGCATAAAGGTAATATGTGAACCACCCACATATTGAATTGAATCTGAGTTCTCTAGAAGAATATCCAGGGCTCTTAACCACTAAGCCATCTCTCTCATCCCAAAAGCTTTATGTGTATGGATGTTTTGCCTGTATGTATGTTTGTATACTACTGCATGCCTGATGCCAGCAGAGGCCTGGAGAGGGTTTTGTATCCCCTGGAACTGGAGTTCCAGACAGTTGTGAGAAGTCACATGGGTGCTGGAAATCAAACCCAGGTCCTTTGCAAGAGCAGTGAGTGCTCTTAACTGCTGAGCTATCTCTCTAAAACCCAATGATTTTAAAGAGCAAAAGTAGATCTAATAAATAAAGCAATAAGTAATCAAAACATGTAATGTCACTTTGGACCAAACCAAAGGATCATTACCAGAATGTATTAATTATACAGACCTAAAGTTGTAGTTCAATACTGTTGAGTTCTTACCAGAACAGGAATTAAGAATATGAATTCAACAGTTTAAACTTATCGACTATTCTTTCTCCTTTTAAGATAGGGTCTCATGTGGCTTAGGATGGTGGTTCTTTAATTCTTGACCCCTGAGTCTCGGACTCCTGAGTACTAGATTACAGACTTGTACCACTATACCCAAAAAAAAAGTCAATTCGAATAAAAAATTACTTCTGCATCTCATCAATCATTTAAAATTCTGAAGTTTGAAAATTACACTGAAACTCTAAAGCATAGACATTTAGTTTTATTCATTCAGATGAATACATAAGGTGAAAAATTATGAGGAAAACTGGAAACGAGGAAGTTTTTTTAATGTTTCTGTCTATGTGTATTTGAGTGTTTTACCTACATGTGTGTCTGTATATGTACATGTCTGGTGCCTGAGGAACCTAGAGATGTCAGATCCCATGAAACTGGAGTTAGACAGTTGTGAGCTGCCATGTGAGTGTTGGGAACTGAACCTGGGTCCTCCAGAAGAGCAGCCAGCACCCTTAACTGCTAAGTTACCTCTCAAGCCCCAAGGCATAACTTTAAATAGAAAACTCATATCCATGTATTGTTTGTTGGCTAAATGATGAGGTTAAAAGTAATTAATATAAATTGCTTGTAAGCATGTGAGTATTGATACAACTTATACATACATACAGGTTGGTACTGTTACATTTATTAACAAAGCTGAGAAGAAATAGCCTAATACTCAAGCAGAGAAATATGTCTAGACATGGCTGATAAGAATCATTCTACTTAAAAAAAAAAAAGTAGGATAAAAAAAAAAGGAATCATTCTACTTAAAAACAGGTTTTGGAGGCTTGGGAAGAAATTCTACAAATCCTCCCCACTTTGTGTTTTGTGTTTGAGACAGTTCTGCTATGTAGCTTTCTTTGGCTGGCCAGGAAGCTATGTAGACATACATAGCTAGCCTTAAATTTGCAGGGATCCTCTTCCTGGGTGCTGGAATCACTGTCATGAGCTACCATGCCTGGCTCCATATCAACCCTTGAAGGCCGAGATTATTTTCCTCAAACACATATTGAGTTAACAGACAGTAAAAACAATAGGCCTGATTTACTACTTTGTGGAGTATCTTACCTAACTTTTCTTAAAGACTGTCATTTAAACCTAACAAAATTACACCCACAGAGGTGCCAATCAACCACTGGCTTCCCTTGGATTTCATTCAATTGGAAAATCATGCATGTTTCAACTTTCAAACTTAGGTGCCTGTGAAAGACCAAATAAGTATTTTAGTACTTGTGGACTACTGAGATCTTCTATCATAAAATCTTGCAACTCCTATAAATATGGAAACAATTTTCGGCAGGTGCCTTGGGACTTTGAATTTTTATAGGCCTCTAAATCACAACATAAAATACAAATTCCTGAGACCTCTTTACAGCCACAAGGCCCAGATCATTCTGCATGCAATTTTAGAACCACCGCCACTCAGAACAGACCAATGCTTGCCAAGAAAGAACTCCATTCCCTAGTAAGCGTGTCCTTCAGGAGACTGGAGCAAAGCCCGTACTTCAGGCTCACCCATTCTCATCTGACACATTTTCCCATGCAACACACGAATGTTACTTTCAAATTTTCCATATGAATTTTCATTATCACATATATTAGGGGGAGGGAGCTGAGACAGCAGGATCCTACAATCTCCACCTCCCAGGTGCTGAGATTACAGGCCTAAACCAAAGTGGACTATACTACTTTGAGAAGCTTTGTGCGTATGGCCTCAAAGAGACTGTGCATACTAGACAAGCACTCTACTAATGAACCGGCTCACACCAGGCTTTTAAATAATGCCTGAAGAACTGTTACCCCGGGTCACAGAAACTTCACGGTAGGCTATGTTGTATGCAACCTTTTCCATAAATGCTGATAAACTTCACGTGGGGGTACTTGTCAAAAACCAACAAACAAAAAACCCGTTCTTCCCCTTTTATCATCTTCCTGATTCTGATTTTGGGTTACACCTGAGAAACGACACTCTCTACAAACGGTCCAGGTGACTTCTACTTTTATTCATTTTCAATAAAGATCTTTCCCCGGGCTCCAACTCACAGTCCTCCTGCTCCAGACTACTAAGAGCTGAGATTACAAGCCTGTGCCCACCTCAGGTAAATTTTAAGATCACATGGTAGCTTCATCAAGCCGAAACTTAATTTCCCACTGATTAGCCCACATGTTGACAAAGACCTCAGGCTCCTTGGTGTTCTCGTTCCATCAAATCAGGTAGAAATCACAAAGTTGAAATCTTTGGTTGAAATTTCAAAGTCAAAATTAGTTTTTCAAGTGTTGAAATTTTTTCTTTTATTACACCTAATGCAAAATTGGCCGGCCTGAAAGGCCATGGACTTTCCAAGGCAGTATTAGGATGACTTTCTTTCCAAAGCCATCAATCAATTCCTAAGTCTCAACTCCTTAAGAAAGAAAAGAAAGAAAAAGGCGGAGGGAGGGAGGGAGAGAGGGAGGGAGGAAAAAGGCTTCTCTCGGGCAAGGTATTCCCCCGACTCCGTGCTGTCTTTAATTCTTCTGAGCACTAAGAAGGCACACGGGTGGGGCACGGGCTTTCCGATTACCAGCCACAGGAAATGAAATCAGACTTCAGCTACTCTACCAGCTCTGTGATTGCTTCACTAAAAAGCGGGTTCAGTATTTTTCCTCTCAAGAATATGAACCGGACACGCAATTAACCCCCAGAAGTTAGTACCCCTTCCCACCACGTCCCTCGCAACGACTGGGAAAGACTTGGAGAACTCGGCCGGGCGACGCCCACAGAAGCGAGCAGGGAACGAAGGACCAAGGAAAAGCGTGGCGGAGAGGAGGCAGCTTTAGGGACGAACTCGTGGGCAACGGAGAGCGGGGGACCCAGGCTGCCACCGCGGCCATCGCCGCCGCCGGTCTCCCGAGGATGCGCGCGACCCCAGCCCAAGGGAAAACCGGGAAGCCGGAAGCGGCAGCCATTACCTGCGTCCGAGCAGCCGCGGGGCCTGGGCCGCAGAGAGCTCCGGGCAGCCGCCGCCCACGGGAGGCGCCCAAGCCTGACCGCAGCCCCAGCCTCGCTGTGCCCAACCTCGCAACGCCATCTTCCCAACCTCTGCCCCACCATGGCCCGACCTTACCAACCCCAGCCCCGGAACCACTTCCGGGGCGAAGGAAGAGGCGCTGCCTAGAGCGCCACCTGGAGGCGGAGCCGGTTCCGGCCGGCCGCCACTCCGACGAGCCCCAGCGTGGAAGCCCCTGGTGAGCGTGGCTGGGAGAAATTGGAGCTTCCGAGTGACACTGTGTGTTGGACACCCTCAGGTTATCACATTTAATCACAAGGCACCATTTGCTCCCGAGGCTCCGAGGCACCGGTGAAATGACTTGCGCGTATAGAGCTTGTCACTTGTCCCGCATTACTTCTTGTTGTTCTGATACCCCCATACGTAAGAGAGCAGAGCTCATATCTTTAACCCAATCTGAGATTCTAGTCTGTCAGTTAGCTCCATTTCCTGCTGCTGCATCCCCATGCCTTAGTTGCAGCCATACCCAGCCATTGGTCCTTTTTCTTTTCTTTTTCTTTTTCTTTTTGTTTTTGTTGTTGTTGCTTTTCGAGACAGAGTTTCTCTGTAACTTTGGAGCCTATCCTGCAACTAGCTCTTGTAGACCAGGCTGGCCTTGAACTCACAGAGATTCACCTGCCTCTGCCTCTGCCTTCCCAGTGCTGGGATTAAAGGCTTGAGCCACCACGGCCCGGCCATTGGTGGTTTTTCAGAGGCACTGATACCAGAATTGCTGGGGTCTGATCCTGTACACTGGCAACCCTAACAAGCGAGGCTTGGCCACTTGTCTTCAATACGCTGATTAGACAGTCGAACTGATAGGAAAAAGCAGGAAAATATTTATTCAGTGGGGCCACACTGGGGAGAACAAAGAGCTCCAGTGACTCCCCAAGTTCATCGTCCGGGTCTAACATGAGGATAGATCTTCAATAGAAGGCAAGAGGTATGCAGTAAGGAAATTGTGTTTCCTCACCCTCACCGCTGTCTCAACTCCATTCTGCAGGATGACCCCCTTGGCAAGTTGTAAATCTTCCTGAGGAAACAAGTTCCTTTTCTGACTGCCCCCAGAGGGGCAACCTTTCTTTTTTCCTCCCAATATGAGATTTCTGGGGTGGTTCCATTTTCTCAGGGTCCATTATTTCAATGGTCTGATAGCCAAAGAGAGAGCCATAAGTGTCTCTATCTTCACTTCTGCTGGTTGCATCTGTGGGGCCCAGGGCAGCCTGGTCACAAAAATGGGGCCCAGGCTGCACAGTTGCCATAGCAGGCAGCATGGGGAAGGGAGGGAGTCCAGAAAAAACCATAAGCCGGCACTACCCATTGATAGGATCACCTGCCAGCACACACCCATTGCTTTTCACCAGGACACCCCTAGACAAATGTCAGCCAATCAGGGGTCCTGAACCATAGAAATCTCTCAACCCTACCTTTGCAACTATAAAAATCCAACCCCAACTAAGCACAGGGCTCTCCCATCACACCAATACACTGGACACACAGAGTTTCCGAGTTTGCTAACTTGTGTAAAATAAAGGCTCTTTGCTTTTACATACAGGACTTGGTCTCCTAGTTGGTTTTGGGGGGACTCAAACAACAACATCACATAACAACATCGAGCCAGGAAGAAAAACTATGAGAAAATTAAGGAGGCGTGGGAAGAGAGAAGAGTTTCCCATACTCTTTCCCATACAAGAGTCAGCTTGGTCTCTAGCCAGCCGAGAGTTGAGCATCCCTCACTATTAACATTTGCTGTGAAGATAATATTCCTTTGTAATCAGGATGTTTCAACAATAGCAATGAATCATGTTTAATGCCCAAGCATGGTCTTTTTCCTCTTCTAGCTATAAATATGCAGTTTTCTAGGACTCCCACAATAAACCCCATTAATAGGAAAAGACCTTTCTTAGCTCCCTCCGCAACCTTATGACCATGGTTTACACTGTTAGATTGTAATCTATCCGAAGAACCCCAGGACCATTCTATCATCTCATTTATCTAGAGGGAAAAGGATGATGGGGGTCTCCCTCAGAAACTCTCTCTCTCTTTCTCTTCCTCTCTCCCCACCCCATTCTTTCCTTTTTCATTTTCCTTCTCGTGGGTTTCCCAGACATCACAGGCTGACCTGACTTACAGGGTCTGTGTCTCAGCCTCCCGAGAGCCTTGCTTGTTTTAAGTTATTGGTTGTATTGCTTTACCTCTCCTTTCTGCCTTAGGCACAATGGTCTCATCTCCACCCAACTCATCACTCCTGTTACCCTCTATTGACTTTTCCCGCCTCTAATTTTCTGTACCAACCTAATACCAGTCACTAGATTGCTTTTTTTTTCTTCCCATTCATACATTGCTATCAGTGTTTCCTTTTTTTGCTTGTTTCTTTAGATTATTTTATTTTTTTAATGGAGGCTGGGGAAATGGCTCAGGAGTTACAGGTACTAGCAGGCCCCTCCTCCCCTGCATAAGTTTCTCCACTGATGCAGTAAGCCAGATCAAGCCAAACTGAAAACGTATAACAACAGGTATATTGAACAAAGCGACTCCTAGTCGGGTTCTCGGGTCCCAGAGACGGAGGACAGAGAAGTCATGTGTACCTAGGCCAGGGTAGGGAAGTTTTATAGACTGTAGGTGAGGGGTGATGGTGTGCCCACTGTCAGGAGTCTTTGTACCGCCAGTTCCCAAATGACATGGAGACTTACAAATTATGAAAGCTCAGCCTTAGCTTAGGCTCCTCCCACTAGCTCTTATGTCTTAAATCAACCCACTCATTTTAGTCTACATTCTATCGTGTGGCTCGTTACTTCATCTCTCCATACGGTTCCTGCTGCTTCCTCCAAGTCTGGCTGGTGACTCTGCCTTCTTCTTCCCAGAGTTCTTTCTCTCTCTGCCCAGAACTCCCACCTTCTGCCTAGCTTTAGCCATTCAGCTTTTATTATACCAGTCACAGCAATACATTTTCACACCGTGTACGATAACAGTTCACCACAAGCTGATTTGTGCCCAAGTACAGTCAAAAGCCGAGTGATTAGGTGGGTACTAGGGCGAGTGGCAACTTGTTTAGGGGAGGGAGCTGCAACAGCTACCAAGAGTGCAGAGCTGGGCTTTTAGGCCACTTTCCCTTGGAGACTTTGAGCGGTTGGGGTTTGGAGGGGGAGAGAGGGCTTCCAGGACCAGGCAGGGGCAAGCCGGAGTCTCCAACTGAACTATCCATCCGCAACTCCTCCCTCCCAGTCTCCCCAGAAACCTCTTAGAACATCCCCTTACCTATCCATTTTCTTTTTGTTTTGTAACCCACTGGGTCTAGTTAGTGCTGCTTGCTGGAGTGTTGGCTGAGCTTGTTCATACGATCTGTGGCAGCAGTCACAGCTGAGGTGAGTCCGTGACCACCAGAGCTATGACATGCATGCAGGCCAACTTATACATAAAATAAATAAGCATAAAATGATTTTTAAATGAGGGAATTTTCAGGATGATGGGACTGTACTGGCAAGACACTGGGGGTGTGGGAGGAGCACGCTGTTTTCTGTTCTTTCTTGACCCCTTCTGACCAGAGGGCATATATCTTTTGATTTTTCTTTTTGGTTTTTTATTTTTCTTTCTTTTTTCCCTTCCTTCCTTCCTTCCTTCCTTCCTTCCTTCCTTCCTTCCTTTCTTTCTTCCTTTCTGAGAAAGAGATTTATTTTGGAAGGAGGAATCCAGGAGAGTGGCTGCCTTTGCCAGGGAGGGATTAAGGGCAGCTCCCTTTTTGGTTTTTCAAGACAGGGTTTTCCTGTGTAGCCCTGGCTGTCCTGGAACTCTCTGGAGACCTGGCTGGCCTCAAACTCAAGAGATCTGCCTACCTCTGCCTGCCAAGTGCTGGAATTAAAACTGTGTGCCACAACATTCCACCCAGAGGGTATATATCTTTTAAAAAACAACAGCAAACAAACTTTGGGGCGGCAATATCTTACCTCTCTTTTCACGTTCTTTAAAAGATGTGAGGGTCGGGGTGTAGCTCAGAAAGAAAGTATAAGTTTGCCTGCGTGCATGTCTGCACCATGTGCATGCTTGGTGCTGGAGGTCAGAAAAGGATATCAGAGTCCCTGGAACTGGAGTTACAGGTGCTTGTGAGCCACCACGTGAGTACTGGGAATCGAGCCTGGGTCCCCTGGGAAGATCAGTTGATATGAGGAGTCCATCAGAGAAGACCACTCAGACACAGTTTATAGACAACTGAAAGTCTTTATTCCAGCTGGCTGGGACTACACTCAGGTATTCAGGGACGCAGGTGTAGCCCTGAGTGTCCAGAGCACCGGTTGTTGAGAGCAAAAACCTCCTCAGGGGGAGTTTGCAGAAGCAAGTAGTAACAGCAGCTAAGATAAGCAGTTAGCTGGAAGGGGTTCTGCTGAAGCAGGCAGTTTATCAAAACAAAAACGAGTTAGCTCGGGTTCTCAGAATAGAGCTTGATAATTTTCCAGGGCATTCTCCATCAAGGAGATGAAATTCGAGCCAAACCTGAAATGGTCTCAGCAAGATTACAAGATGAAGGAACCCCAGTACTGTCTTTCTCTGTCATACAGTACTCTTAACCACTAATTTATCTCTCCAGCCTCCACTCATTTATTGTTTAATAGTCAACCCTACTCCCAAACCACCTTGGCAACCACTTATCCTTTTTAAAATTATTTGTTTTACTTTTTAAAAAAGTAGATAGAAATGGAATCAAACAATTCACATTTATCCAAACATTTTTAGTGCCATTCGATAAAAATGCTAAGGCCTGGGATGGTCAGCATTGTGGTGCAATGCTCTTTTTTTTCCCTTAAAGAACAGCCAAATTCTTTTCCACCACAATTTTGCCATTTGACGGTTCACCAGCAGTGTGTGCGCTGCAGCAGTCACCAGCAGTGTGAGCACCACAGCAGTCACCAGCAGTGTGTGAGCGCCGCAGCAGTCGCCAGCAGTGTGTGAGCGCTGCAGCAGTCACCAGCAGTGTGGGCGCCGCAGCAGTCACACCAGCAGTGTGGGCGCCGCAGCAGTCATCACCAGCAGTGTGTGAGCGCTGCAGCAGTCACCAGCAGTGTGTGAGCGCTGCAGCAGTCACCAGCAGTGTGGACGCCGCAGCAGTCACACCAGCAGTGTGGGCGCCGCAGCAGTCATCACCAGCAGTGTGTGGGCGCCGCAGCAGTCACCAGCAGTGTGTGGGCGCTGCAGTCATCACCAGCAGTGTGAGCGCCGCAGCAGTCACCAGCAGTGTGGGCGCTGCAGCAGTCACCAGCAGTGTGGGCGCTGCAGCAGTCATACCAGCAATGCTTTTAGTTCTTTGCAATCTAGTTCCTAGGATTGTCAGAGTTTTGTTTTTAGCAATTCTAGCAAGTGTGTTGTGGGGGTTCCCATTTTTATTTTAATATCCATTTAATGCGAGTAATTCTTTTTAACGAGATTTGTTTGGAGACAATATTTCAAAGCACTGGGGTTGTTTCAAGGAAAGTAGATCCAGGGTCCTTGATGGACAATTTGATGGGAACAGTTATCTAGACAACATATGTAGGTACTTCTTCCCTCTAGTCCAGAGAGAGGAGGAAGAGGACAAAGACCACTGTGTGCCCCCCACACCCTGCCCCATCCCACCCCCACCAGTTACCACTCCCCAACATTTTCCTGCACTATTATTTACAGTATTGTGGGAAAGCCTTTCCCTTTGAATCTACTTGGCTACATCAAGCCACTTGACTTCCTCCAAATGATCTATGTGAACTGATCCAGTGTCAAGCCTTACCAAATGCTACAAAATCCTCCTCTGCCAAAACAGAATTATCTTACTCTAAGAACTGAACCCTCACGCCCAGTTAGTGACTGGTGCTGGACCCCTGCCAAGTCCATTTGCTGGGATTACCATCAGATCAGTGTGAGACTGTGGGCAACTAAGCTAGGTGAAAACCCACTTCTTCCTGTTGTCTGATTTTGCAGGGCTGAGAGCGTTGTTGGCAGCTGAAGTGGCAGGTCTGCTTACTCCTGGTGACTACAGGCCCTCCTCCCTAGGGAGGCTGCTTAGGCGAAGCACTGCGCAAATCTTCTGGGGTTGAGGCTGCAGTGTCCCCCCAAAGACATATTCCAGTCTGAGGCCCTGGCTCCCTTCTGGTAGCTGAAACTGGAAGGTCCTGAGGAGGGTGGCAAACATCAGGAAGAGCTCCATTCGAGCAAGCTGCTCTCCAGGACACACCCGATGCCCTGGAAGCAGAGGGAAAGGTCAGAGGGCAGCTGGGGACTGTTTCTGTCCCAGTTATGTTCCCACCTACCACTCCAAGCCCCAGCTCTGTGCTTAATACCTGCAGAGAAGGGCAGGAAGGCCTCATTGGTCACAAAGTTTCCATCCTTGTCGAGGAAGTGGCCAGGGTTGAATTGCTGAGGGGTCTCCCAGCACTCAGGGTCATACAGCACAGAGGCCAAATTAGGCAAGATGATGGTACCCTGCAGAGAAGAACTGGTGTAGCTCATGGGGGCTCAGACTGACCACTTCCCAGCCTTGGCCTGGGGCTAACGTAATTCCAGTGTATGGGTAGGGGTGGCCAGGGTGCCAAGGACCCAGGGAGATCTAGCAGGCAGGCCCTCGGTGGCCCTCCCTCCAGACACACAGCCAATACGGAGCTGAGTCTCATTCCTCTGGATTCATGGCAGCCCACAATGGGGGAAGGGAAGAGTGGAGAGAATGAAAAGGTAGGGGGACGGGGCGGGGGGAGAAAGATCAAGTGTTGGAAAGAGAAAATGTCGAGCCAGAGATGGAAATGTGACTGGGGAGACCATGAATATATCCTCACCTTGACACTCGCCATAGCCCTACTTCTAAGCCTTACCTACCCTGCAGCCCTAACCCCAGTGCCCACTCTGTCTCACGAGTGAAATGAATGTGTGACTGAAAAGAGAATCACACTGAGCCAATGGGAGCAGAAAGGGCCAAAGGCCTCAGCCCTAGGAATCTCCAGTCCTTCCCAGGCCAGCCCTGGGCTAAGGAGAAACACCATTAGCAGCTAGGGACATAGCTCAGTGGCCCAGCGCTTGCCTAGCACAAGGGCCTGAGTTTAACCCTGGAGTCCTGGCACAGCAAGGAAGGAGGGTGGGAGGAGCGAGAAGGGAGGCAATGAAAAGGTCCAAGCAAAGAAGAATGAGGGTTAGTTATGGCCCCAAGTCTTCGGATACTCAGCTTCAGGATTCTGGTGAAGGCTTCCTACCCTGTGAGTGCTTTTTCAATGCCATAGAACTAGGCCAGTATCCCATGGGCACCAAGAGACTGACTGACATCAGGATTCTTGGTTTTGACAAAGAGAGCTTCAAGTTTAAAACCAAAGCAAAACAAACACTTCTAAAGAATTTGAAGTCTGCATCCCAAGCAAAAACTGATGCAGAACACAGAAGGGGAGCCACGCAAAGATTTCCAGTAGATGTGCGCTATTGCTGAGATTGCTGCACTACCTGGGCTGAGGGCACAGGCCAGGCTCTAGCCATCTGGGCCAATAGGACACCCAGATCTGGTCACCCCTGTGGCTTTACATAGCGGTGATGGGGAGGCTCATGCTTCCACCAGTACCGGGGTGAGCTGCACATCCCCCATTACAGTTCTGGGAATGTCCCGGGTCTCTGCCTGAAATTAAATAGCCAGATGCATTATGACCCCCACACCCTCCCCTGTGGTGCTGGGAAATACACCTAAGGTTTCATGCACATGTGCTCTACCTCCAAGCCACACTTCAGCCAAGTCATCAGTGCTTGTCCTTTGGGTTGTGGGCCTAAGCCTCTAACAGCTGAGTCATCTCTCTAGCCCAGCTCAACGGTTCCTAAGAACCTCCTTCGGGTGAAGGAGACATCTGCAAAGAGGGTATGGTCCCTCATAGATCCCATCCCAAATTGTATGTGGTGCCATGCAAAGCACGGACTGATCTTGGTTGGTGGAGCTGGGTCAGAACACCCCATATCCACACATAAAAGACCAGCATGCCTTTCCCCCAGGTTACAGACCCATCTGCCTCCTGAGGACTGTTCTAGCCTGTCCTGGGTAAATGGCAGTTTGAAGTTTACCGTCACGCAGACTGTCTGAGCAGAGACACCTCGTGTGTCCACTTTGGTGGACCCGTTGCTGTTACTGTCCCTCAGTTATTGAATCAGCGTGTTGATAGTGGTAACTGTCAACTCACCAAAATCTAGAATCGCCTGGTAGCTGGGCCTCAAGCTTGGCTGTGGGGGATTATTCTGGTTATGCTATCTGAGGTGGCTAGACCGACTCACAGTGGGTAAGGTAGCACCATTTCCTAGGCAAGGGACCCAGGCCTGTGTAAGGGTAGAAAAAGCAAGCTGGGCACTAACTTGGCATTGGTTCATTACTCTCTGCTCCTGACTGGGTAGAATTACCAGTTCTCTCAGGTTCCCAATGCCTTGACTTTCCCTCACTGACCAGGGTCCTCTGCAAGATCAAGATGCACAGAACCATCACTCCAGTCCCTAGTTGTGTTTTTGAGACAGGATCTCATGTAGTCTAGACTGGCCCTGACTATGTAGCTGAAAATGACCTTGAACTCCTGATGTTCCTGCCTCTGTTTCCTGAGTTCCAGGTATGTACTACTAACTTTTATTGGTTGGTTTATTTGATGTGGTCGGTTATTAAACCTAGGGCCCTGCACAGGGCAGAACTACATAAAATATGTGTGGACCACAAGCACTGGAAAGAAAAATTACCCCTGAACCACAGGAAACTTCAAGATTATCAATGACAGCATCCTATCGTAGTTATATCCCAAATGCTACTCATGACCAAGTGACTGCCAGTTGTCAGGGTGACAGAAGCTGTAGCAAGTGGCTGTGCTGGGCAGGTGGGCTTTCTGCAAGTGCTGGGCCCATTGCAGACTACTTACCTTGGGCACATAGTAGCCATGTATCCAGGTGGAAGTCACACACTGGCGCACAGCGCCCACAGCCACAACGCTGCTCAGTCGCTGCACCTCATGGAGGACAGCGCGGGTGTAGGGAAGTCGCTCCCGGTCCTCATAGCTGATGGCCTGCGAAGCGCCCAGCACCTCGTCCAGCTCCTGCTGCACTCTCTCTGTGGATGGCTCAGTGAGGGTCTTGGGAAGGCGCCTGAGGCCCAGCCTCCCTCCCCTTCCCACTGCACGCCTCCATCTGGTGTTCCACCCAGAGAGAGCTGCTCAAGTCCACAGCCCTAGGTCACACCCCCACCCCACCACCAGCTGTTCCGTGGGAGAGGCCCTGGATGTAAGTCCCACAGCCTAGGAACTGTTGTCTTCATTTGACATGTGACGAAACCAAGGCTCCACAGGGCAGGTACTTTTGCCCTCATAGCTGATTGTAGCTTGGTTTGTTCCTTGGAGAACTCCAGCTACGTTCGTTCCTCACAACTGTAATCTTAACGTTAGCCCAGAGCCTGGAACTTAGTGGGCCCTGAATCATCACTGAGTGAGTGGAGCAATGCTTCCCCGGTTACAACAGTTCTGAGTCCCATGGTCACGCAGCAAGTCACAGGCTGGCGACTGAAATCCCTCACATCTGACTCTGTGTCAGATCTGTCAATGATCTCAGTGCGACAAGGGATGAGAACAGAACCCTCCCCCATGACCACAGAGCGGAGTGATGGGGGGGGGTGCATGGTGCCTGATCCATGTGCCACAGAGATAAGAACAGGACCCTCCCCCATGGCCACAGAACGGAGTGATGGGGGCATGGTGCCTGAAGCCAAAAGCCCCCATTGGGACTAACAGACTAGGGAAGTTAGGTGGGACATAACTGAGGGCACCCTACCCTGGATGGCTCTGTGATGGACCAGGTATATGAGTGCCCAGTGCAGTGTGGTGGCCGTGGTGTCGGTGCCTCCCAGAAACAGGTCAATCACCACTTGGATCAGGTTCTCCTCGTTGAACGTGGAAACGGGGTCGTCCGTGGTCTGGTGGGGTTGGAGAAGGAGCAGCCCTAGCGTCTTTCTAAGGTCTGACGTGTCCCAATACTTATAGGACCAGAGCTTCTTGAGGGTGGGACCCCTTGGACGGCCTGAGTCCTTGGACTAGATTGGCTTCAGCAGAGAACTGAGGTGGAGTTCTGCCCCCTCCAGCTACACCCTCTGCTTCATGGCGTCTCATCTGCAGAGAAGCCAGCTCTGGTCTGGAAAGATCCTTTCTTAACCCAAGTTTCAAAGTCCCCAAAAGTTTGCACAAGTCAAACATGAGAAACAGAGCTCATGGCTGAGAAAGGAGAGACAAACCAGGAACCCAGCCCCTCAGTCCCTGTGCTCCAGGCTAACCTTGGTAATCTGTGACAGGTAGCAGCTGAGGAAGTCCTTGGGGTCCTCCGGAGCCCTGAGCTTGTGTCTGATGATTTCATGGTGGATGAAGCCCCTCACAGCCTCACAGTGCTGAAATATCTTCTGATGGGGCCCCGAGAGGTAGCAGAGGGCCCAGGGAAACATGTCGTATAGCTACAGAGAGAATGGTCCACTCAGAGCCTACTCAGGCACCAGTCCCGTGTCAGGACAGCTGAGCACTGTACTGATAGCTCCAAAATGGGCTAGCCTTCTGACTTAAAAGCTCAGGGCTGCCTTTTATGTGGAGAGCCCCAAATTGTCTAGACAGAAACGAGAGCCTGAGGAACCCAGAGTCAGACCCTGCCACGCCTCCTGCCTATGTTTACCCTCCCAGCCAGACCCTGGCTGAGGCTCCTGCCTGACCTGGATCCAGACATTCCTATGGCCTGCATACCAGCCTCCCTCAAAGCCAATTACCCGGCGCCAAATAGTGCTGGCAAAGGCTAGGCCAAGGTTGATGGCTTGAATTAGTTCCAGGAAGATGGGCTCTTCCGAGAGGAAGTGATGGCCAAACACCAGGGCCCCAATGACTCTCGTTGTAGATCGGACAATAGGGACCTGAGGGTCAAAGGGTCTACCTGTGAGGAGAGGGACAGGGATCAGGGTGAAGAGGCACAGAGGGCTCCGCCTCAGCATTCATCCAGCCTCAAACACTTCTGTTTCTTAATTCATTCTCGTTCCTCCTTCAAGTGCCTGTCAGGTGCTCCCCAACACCTTCTGTGGGCCATGCTCTATGGAAGACGCTGTGAGAGGCTGGTTAGACTCTTAATAAGGGGCAGGCCTGTCACTGCTGGGAAGAAGGTGGGATGGGAACTAGCTGTGCCTAGGACTCAGGGACAGTTTTTCTCCCCCCAAGACAGGGTTTTTCTGTGCAGCCCTGGCTGTCCTGGAACTCACTATGTAGACCAGGTTGGCCTCAAACTCAAGAGATCCGCCTGCCTCTGCCTCCCAGGTGCTGGGATAAAAGGCGCATGCCACCACCCAGATTTCGGGGAGAACTTAAGTCTTTTGAGGCCTGGCAGGGTGAGTATTGGTTCCGCACAGGGAAGGAAGGGTTGTGGCTTATGAAAGTCAGGAAGGAAAATCAACATGTGCACAAGGCTGCCAGGATGAACGGCCCTAGGTGTTGACAGAGAATACATCTGCTTTTCTACTTACGTAGGCATTCTTCGAGACAGGGTTTCTCTGTAACAGCCCTGGCTGTCCTGAAACTCGCTTTGTAGACCAGGCCGACCTTGAATTCATAGAGATTCACCTGACTCTGCCTCCTGAGCGCTGGGATTAAAGGCGTGTGCCACCACTGTTAGGCTTACTTAAGTATTCTTAGGTCTGTGTCCACTCACCTTGGGAAAACTTATAGTCAAATCCACTAGTAATGTTCTTAGGCTTCAGGAGTACAACATACACACACACACACATACACACACACACCACACGTATGCACAAACACACAAGTCTCTGCAACGGTGTGCATGAGTGTGGGGGCACACAAGGATAGGCCCACTTGCTCATACCCTGCTCCTGGTTGAACACCTTAGCCAGTTCTGCTGCCTCACGCTGCAGCTGCAACTCCAGCACCTGCTTGCCAAGGCCCAGCTCTCGAAGAGTCTTCAGACAAAAGCGCCTCTGTTGCCGCCATGTCTGCCCATTGCTGCAGATAACTCCTGGGCCCAGGGAGGGAGAGAGAACAGTCACCAGCCCCACTCCCATCCCTTAGGCAACTCCACCAGGCCTTGAGAGCAGACCCTCAAATAACCTTCTCACGCTGCGCGGGGCTGCTGCTCTGACCAAGAGAAGAGGGGGATTGTGGGGTGGTAGCCAGTGAGTCTAGGGCTCTGAGGGTGGGCTCCGATATGTCTGTCCCCAGCTCTCCAGTCTGTTCTGCCCAAGTCCCCACAGAAGTGAAGGAGGAAATAAAGGAGGAAAGAGACAAAGAGGCGTAAGGGGAGGCCAGGAGGGACAAGGCCCTTTCTGAGATGGCACAGTCATGGGCTCTTTTGGGTATTTTGGATGGCATATTCTCCAACACCTGGGGAAGGAGAACAGTTTCCTAACTATGATGAGCAAACACATCGAGGGTCTGAGCAGGAAGTGGTGCACTCAAGGCCACGAAACCAGGGAGGAGCTAAGCTGGGCTCGGATGCAGGCCTGTTTAACATCACCCCTCACACAGAGGGTTTGAGTACATCTCCCTGGTAACAGCCCTCTTGAATGCTGTACAGTGATGTACAGCTTCAGTCCTGTGCCCTTCCATACAGCCTGCCCCTCCCTCCCTCTCTGGAAGGGCAGACTCACCTTTTTCTCCAAACAGGTCTCGGAAGAATGGGGTGAGAGGCCTCCCCGAGAACTGTTCTGAGTTGGAGACCAGTGCTTCCTTCACCGCCTGGAAGCCGCTCAGCACCACAACGGGTGTGGAGCCCAACCACACGGTGAACACATTGCCATGAGTCTGAGCCAGCTGTGGAGAGACCGGGCAGCACAGGCCTCACTTGCTGGGATGGCCGTCTTGGCAGCAATCCCTGCCTTCCTGCACCCAACACTCAACTTCCAGGATACCGCCTCAGAGCACTTACCCGCTCCTCAGAAACCAGCCCAGGATGACAGACTCCCTGGAGTTGGGGGGTCAACGCTCACACCCCACCAGTCCTGGGAACAGGTGTGCTCTAGTATTGTACATGCCGTAAACATCCAGAGTTTCTTGGATGGGCTTCTCCTGTGCCTGAGCTCCCCATTCTCCCAGCCCACTTCCTGCACGTCTTTATTTTTACGAGCTCAGTATGCCCCTGCTTTTGGCAGGTGAGGACACAGAGGCTCAAGGCTTCAGCACTGACAGTGACAAGACCAGGATCTCCTCCTTCTCACATTTGGCCCCAATTCTTGCTTCTACCTCCAGTGTCCCTAGGCTGAGAAGACAAAGGTCTCCTGTCTATCCCTTTCGGGCCTCACACTTGAGGTCCTGCTTCATACCTGGAAGAGCGTCTCTGGGTGCAACTGAAAGTTTAGCTGCCATAAATTCCCCAGGAAGGGGAGAGGGAAGGGGCCAGGAGGAAGGTGGCTCCTTTTCCAGCAGAAGGTGACAAGCTTCAGGACCAGGAAGGAACCAGCCAGGAAAGCTAAGCCACTGAACAGGGAGAACATGTCTGCAGTCCTACGCCTCCTCCTCTTCCCTTTGCTCCCCGGTCACGAATCAGGCCACCTTAATGCCGTCTTCTCTGGCTTTTATGCTCTCAGGCCGCTTGGTAATGGGAGGCAAAGCAGCAGAGTCAAATCCACTCAGTCACACTACCCACACAGGAGCCATGTCGCTTGGCAGGCCCGCAGGGCTCCAGTAGGGGACAAGTTGCAACCAGCCCTGCTGCTGTCCCACAGAGCTCCATCTTGGGGAGGCTCCACTCAGCCTCTGGCCAAACGATCTGTTAACTGACGATGTTAGCCGGAAGGACGGAAGCAGTAACTGTGAACGGCAGCGTCTCCTCTGGGGACAAACCGCTCCATCAGAATGTAATTAAAGCTGGGCTCTTGGGTGCACAGAGGCTCCGAATCTCTCTCCCCTGCCTGTCTCCACCTGCTCTGCCCTCTGCTCGGCACGGGTCCTTCACTGTCCAGGATCTCATGTCAAAAGTTCCGGAGCCTTTGTTTATTTGTTGACTGTGCTGGGAGTAGACTTCCGGGGTCCCCTTGCCTCAGTTTTCCACTTGGGGTGGAGATGTCCACTCGCATTAGCTAACTCCCTCTCAGAGCTGTCACACCAGAGCCCAGCCACAGAACAGTGTCACACTCCAGTCGGGAAAACGGAGGATCTGTTAGTCCAGAGACTATTGGCAGCGGAGAATGGACAGGGCAGGGCATCCACAGATCAAAGGTTAGCACAGCGGGAGTCCCTCTCACTCCAGGCTTCTGTCCCAGAAGATGGAAGAGTTTTGGGGATGAGCGGTGGTGTTGGCCGCACAATGACACGAATGCACTCAGTGCCTCTGAATCACACATTTAAGCATGCTAAATGTTAGGGTAAGCCTAGTGTTTTGCTATATTTCTATTGTTATTGTTACGTTTTTCTTGAGAATGTCATAAATACATACTTTTAAAAAAAAAATAACATAACTACCCCTATTCTCACCTTCCAACTCCTCCTGGTATCCCCAAACGTCATGTCCCTTTAAAGATGATATTTTGATTAACCTACCGGGTCCACCTAGTGATGCTCTTATGTGTGTGGACGTGGGACAGACTCTGGAGCCTAGGCAACCTGTCATTGATCACACCCCCGACAATATGATTTCTCCTTCCCAGTAGCCTTGAGCTGCCACTGAGGGAACAGCTTGACTGTGCCCAGAAAACCACAGCGGCGGTGAGTTCATGATTGCAACAGCCTTGCATGTCTAGAAGACAGCGGTTCACAGCACTCTGGCTCCTGAAACCTTTCCACCCTCTCTTCTATGATGGTCCCTGGGCCTTTCTGGGTAAAGGCCTGGTACAGATGTCATATCAGGGCTGGGTACTCACCAGTCACATACTCTTAGCACTCTGGCCAGTCAGGAGCCTTCTCTTCAGCGGCTGCCTATGGCAGGGGGGATTGGGAGGAGGAGCTTCTCTGATTAATGTGTTTTGTTTTGAGAAGGAATTGCAGGTAACCCAGGCTGCTCTCACATTTGCTACACAGTGGAAGATAACCCTGTCCCCACCACACAAGTGATGGAATTAAAAGTGTGTGTACTACTGTGTCCAGCTTTTGCTACATTGTTTTCCTAGACAGTGTACTTAATCTAGAGTGATCTCAAACTCTAAATGGTTGAAGCAGGCCTTGATCTGTCTGCTTCCACCTCCCAAGTGCTTGGATTACAAGCAGGACTACCATGACAGGCTTTGTGCGACAATTTTCAAAAGGTCAGGAGGTCAAACTAGGAGGGAGCTGGAGTTCTTCAGATGGGTAGACTTAGACAGACAAACCCAATCAGCTTCCCGTGCCCAAGACTTCCCTGGCATCTCCACTTCTGGGGGTTCTGGCCCCAGGTTCTTGATGTGTTTAACTTGCTGGTCTCCTGGGAACTGAGCTGAAGCAGTGAGGGGTGGAAATAGTTAACACTGTGATTCAGGGACTGCGCTGCCTTCCCACTAACAAGTCCTGCTTCCCTCCCGGAAATGTTTCTCAAACTATAGGTCTTCAGCGGCTGAACTTGGGAGGCTGAGTGTTATGATTTTAGCCAACCAGCACAGCTGGCACTTCTGGGTTCCAGGGCCACGCATGTGTGGACCCTCAGGCAAAAACACCTAGCCACCCTGGGGACCTTAAAAGGCTGCATGGTTGCATCGCCTACATATGGCGCAGCTACGTAAGCCCTTGCGTGAGCTCCATCATCTGTGTATGATGTAGCTACATCATCCCCCTGTGCACATGCGCTAGGCAGCGTTTAAAAGCTGGATGCGCCATCTTCAGCACTCTCTCTCTCTGCACGCTGACTTCACCAGGCCTGTACACATCTCCTCTAATAAACTCCTAAGCGGGTTTGTTGAGTGTTTCATGCTTCCTTTGCACTCATGACAGGCAATTTCATTGAGGCAGGATTGTGAGCTGGAGACTACCATGAGCTACATACTAAACCCCTTTTCTTAAAACAAGGAAGAGACGTCTGGAAGAAAGTAGAACATTCATCAATGTTTAGCACCACTTCCCCACACTGCATGTCTCCCACAGTACCCCTGGCCTCATTCAGGGCTGATCTCATGGCTCTGTCAATTTTGCTTGGCCACCTCTGGTTTTTATAATGTGGCCAGCTCAAAGGATGGATAGCATCAAGTTTCCCTTTCTTTGGATTTCTTTGTCAGAAGTTGCTTGGTTTTTTACTGTGGAAGAACCTGGTAGTCCGTGAGTCCCTGTCCCTCACTGTACTGTTCTACATGAGTACATGACAATCCTTTCATGTGACAGCCTCCTCCTGTCCCTACTGAGAACTCTTTGAGCCCAAGGCCTGTTCTCAGTCTTGTCACGGCCCAGTACACAGTGCCAGCATTCGACTGAACCTTTCGCTGGCAGTCTGGGGTGTCACGGGGGGACTGCTGAAGGACAGCAGAGTTTTGCCAGAAGCTTTGGTATAATGAAGATGTTCATGCAGCAGCTGAGGCGATGACTGGGCTCCAAGGACAGAAGTGACATATGAAGATGGCTCTGTCATAAGCCTGCATGCTTTACCTGGGCACCCTCTGTCCAGTTGTATGGAACAGCGCCTTCTCAAATCAGATACAACATTTAAAGACTTCCCTTTAAGGTAGTAAACCTATCACCCTAATGAGAAACATGTCCGCCCAACCCTCCCTAGTGTGTTGACCTGTGGCAGGCTTCCTCCCTCCCTTGCCCAAGGGTTATAGTGTTCTGGCTGATGGGAAACATGGCAACCCAACACTCCCTAGTGTGTTGACCTGTGGCAGGCTTCCTCCCTCCCTTGCCCAAGGGTTACAGTGTTCTGGCTGATGGGAAACATGGCAACCCAACCCTCCCTAGTGTGTTGACCTGTGGCAGGCTTCCTCCCTCCCTTGCCCAAGGGTTACAGTGTTCTGGCTGCTGAGCACAGGACTCAGTCTCTGAGACACTACACTGGGCCACCACATTTCAGAGACGGCAGGCAACGGGGACGTGGAGGCTCCCAGGAAAAGACTTTATTACTCATCTTCAGTGACTAAGCAGTGGCCACAAGGTTCTTTTAAAGGGCTCTCCATGTAGCATGTGGCTCACATAGGTGCAGCTTCCAGCAAGTTGTACCAGGCCCTTGGTGAACTCTTAGCTATCATTGATTGCTACCCAGGCCATGGGACTATTTCCTTTTTAGAATTCTGCAACAAGAATGGACAAAACTCAGACTGCTTCCCATGCCCAGTTCCTCTAAAGTCTTGTAATAAACCAAGATGCCCTCTCTGAGGCATCCACATGCACTTCTAAGCGACTTCTACCTGGAGGACTGGGAAGGATGTTGCGTTCTACTTAAACTCAGCAAGGTGAAGTCACTTGCACAAGGTGGGAATTTCGTACTTCAAACCCAGGTCTTCTGTCTCCAATTCAGTGTTCTCTCTTCATGGCTGCTTCCAGCTGGGGCAGAGGAGGCCCAGAACCAGCACTAATAAATAGAACTCCTAACTAAGAGGAGACGTAGAGGAGCCCAGAGCCTGCCATGCTTGTGAGGTTCTAATTCAACCACAGAAGATCAGACTCTCCCAGGCTGCCACCATTAGACAATCCCTCCTGTGAGTAGCTGCATCCGGAATCTCTCTCCCAGTGCCGGAAGATACAGGGTCCTGGGGATGACCGCTCTTTCCTCTCTGCCTACAGACTTGGTCAACCAAGACCCATTTCCATGACATTAGATAAGAGCAGATATGGAAGATTATAGCCTCAAGCATGATGGCAGCGGAGTCTGTCTCTCACTGTAGAGGCCCCCAATCCATGTCCCCCACCAGGCACGAAGAGGATCAACAGAGGTGCCCCAAAGGCAGAGAGGTAGACAGAGATCCCTGAACTGATCCTCACCCACGCAAAGAGGAGCTATTCCAGTGCTTCTTATGAGTTCCAAGAACAAATACAAGGGTACTGACCCCCCTGATTGTGAAGTCTCCAGAGGAGAGAAGCCATTTCTGGAGAAGGGTTGGAGACCTGAGGAGTCCTAACTGAAGAAAGGACAAACTCAGACCGTATTTGGTTTGTGACCTTTATGGACAGTGCTCTCTTTCCCTCTCACACACACTCATCGGCACAACAACACCGACACGCAGTGTCCAGTTGTGTAGTTTGGGGATATGCCGTGAAACCGGCCAGCCTGCCCTGACTCAGTGGTGAGAATCTTCAGGGTGCCTCACTGGAATGCCAAACTCACTCTGGAGAAAAGGGAGCCAGAACAACAAAAAACTTCTCCAAGATGCTATGCACCAAGGTGTATGAACTCAGGGCTCAAAATAAAATTGCCTCCCCAACCACAGTCAGTCCTACCCACAGTGCTTCTGCTGTTGGAGAATTCCGGGGCTTGGGGGCCGGAGAGATGGCTCAGCAGTTATGAGTACTTACCCAGAGGATCTGAGTTCAAATCCCAGCACCCATATTAGGTAGCTCACAACTGCCCCTAACTCTGGCTTCAGGATATCTGAAACCCTCCTCTGGTCTAGAATCAGATTCTGAAAATGGACTGAACTACCACGTGCTAGACGCAGGATCAACGGAGCCTATGGCAAGTACAGGGCAAAGCAATGATGACTTCCTGCTTGGACAGCATAGTTCAGAGTGGTGGTCTCGGGGTAGGATGTGAATGCAGGAATGGGGGATAGTGTAGATCTTCCCAAGGTACCGTTGCTTCTCTCTTTCAAGACAGTGTTTCTCTGTATAGCCCTGGCTGTCTTGGAACTCGCTCTATAGACTAGGTCTGCCTCAAACTCTGATTCACCTGCCTCTGCCTCCCTAGTGCTGTGATTAAAGGAGTGCACTCCACCGCCTGGCAAACATTGCTTTGCCTAAAGACAAATGCCAGTATAAATGGTACATGGCTGGTCCAGCCCTGCATTCTCCACTCATGTGGGGAGGGATGGCCACAGAGGTGTTTTTATCTCCAGTGCCAAACAGTTGCCTGGCACTTACTAGATGTTCAATAATTTTTTTCAATGAATATTTTTCAGGGAGGGGACATACTAGGGGGTCCAAGTACTGGGAAACTAGGCGAGAAGAAAGTGGTGGAACAAGAAGTTAGGCAGCTGAGGGTCCTGAGGGCTGGAGGGAAGCCCAGTGGGGGCGGGGCAAAACACACAGTTCTCAGCAGAGGTCAGAATGGCTCCGGGAGAGTGACTTGCTAGATTCTGTCAAGGGCATAAAAATGAGCCAGACCAGGTCCCCAAACCTAGAAACCAACTGTTCTACGCAGTCAGTATATTCACCCCAAGTATTTTGTGTCCACAGGTCTACCGAGACGAAGCTGGGCCTGTCTCGACAGGGTGATGGGGCTCCCCTTCCAGAAGATGCTGTCACAGAGCAGTGGGGACCCTGTCCTCAACCTGGGCAGCAGCTGACTAAGCTCTACCAAGCTGAGTCACCTGAGAGGGAGGAAGGGATATCACCTGAACCAAGGGGTGATGCTGTGCCCAGGCCAGAGAAAGAGTCTGGATACAGAAAACAATCCACGGGAAAAGGGGACCCCTAGTCTCCTTCCTGGGACCTGAAAGTGACTTCAGCACAGATCTGACCTCGCATGACCTCAGGCTTTGCAGGTCATATATGCTAACATCAGTCATATGTAGAAGCAGACGAAACTGTAGATAACACCTAGTCAAGCCCTGGCTGACATCACAAGATCAAGAGCAGGCTGGACTTCAGGGTCAGGCTGTTCAGGCATGACTTCCATGGGCTTCACCATCTGCTGGAAGGACCGCCTGACACGGTATCTTCATCAAGTTTCATGCCACTTAAGTCACATTTGTAAAATAGTTGAGAAACTTCAATTGGTCAGCCCCAAAATGCTCAGGACAGGGTTTACCACACAGGGTTTACACAGATTTGTTAGCAGAATCCCCACAGGTTGCTGCGTACAATCTCCGGGACTGGCCCAGACATGTTCTGCTCAACATTTCACTCCCTTCCCAGATCTACAAACCCAGATCAGTACAGAGGATCCACTGGGAACTTCGAGTTTAGAGGTTGGGAAAGCGGCCTCGGTTCACCTATACCTACAGGAGCAGAGATCACAGATCATGGGTGACTGAGAGAGCCTGGGTCTACCGTTACACTGACAGCCTACTATACTTAGAAACAGGGTAGGAACTGCCTTGAAATATATCAAATTCAGCCAGGAATGGAGCTGCGTGCCTTTAATCTCAGTACTCAGGGGTTGAGGCGGGTGGATCTCTATGAGTTCAAGGCCAGCCTGGTCTCGTGTAGCAGGCTCTGAGCCAGCCAAGGCTACACAGTGGACACTGTATCAAAACAAACATGCAAACGAAACAAACAACTCAAATGTAAAGTTGAACCCTGTGAGTTCGAGGACAGCCTGGTCTAGAGTGAGTTCCAGGACAGTCAAAGCTGTAACACAGAGAAACTCTGTCTCAAAAAACTAAAATAAATAAACAACATTTTTTGTGAGAGTAGAATCCCTGACCAACCTGCATTTTTTTTCCCTTACAGTTTATCTGATGGTTCAGGACTCTGAGACAGTTCAGAGGCTGTAACTGTAATATGAAAAAGAAAGAGAGGGGACCTTAGTCAGGGAGGAGAGAGGGAAAGGGTAATAGTGATAACAGTTGGTGTGGGATAATTGTCTGTATTCTGTCAATCATGTTTTAAATAAATGCTGATTGGCCAGGCGGGAAGTATAAGCAGGTCAACCAGACAGGAAGTAGAGGCAGGGCGAGGAGAACAGGAGAATTCTGGGAAGCCCATTCCTCACAGTCCTGCCCAGATCACCAAAGAAGCAGGATGTGACCTGCCCTGCTGAAAAGGTATTGAGCCATGTGACTAGCATAGATAAGAAAAATAGGTTAATATAAGCTACAAGAGTTAATAAGAAGCCTGAGCTAATGGGTCAATCAGTTTATAATTAATGCAGACTCTCTGTGTGATTTTCTTTGGGGCTTACCGGCTGTGGGAACTGGGCAGGGCATAAACCCCAACAAGCAAGCTTCTCATGTTACAAATAGTGATGACATACAGTGCCTGGAAGTGGCTGCGTATGGAGCAGGGTATGATGGATTAGCTCAGTGGTACGTGTTCCTGGCGTGTGTGATATCAGGGAGTTGGAGGTGAGCGGAGGGCTGCCAGTCAGGAAGACTAGGTCAGTGGCACCACTAAAGTAAAGAGTACTGTTGAGATTCCTGGTACGTGGGACATACCCAGTGGGTCCCTCGGCAGCTAGTGAGGGGCAGAACTATGAGAAGCCACACTCACATCTAAAGGTTTGCCCCTGTACAGGAGAGGATACAGATATAGAAGCCAGGAAAGAACTTTTTTCCATAGAATGAAGCAGGAGCGAGGTAGGAGGGGAACCAAGAGAAGAGAGAACGAATCAGAAGAAAGTGGGTGTAAACTGTAGCAACAAGTGGCCTTTGAAGAGGCACCCTCTGACCCTGGAGGAGGAACACAGTGCCTAGCAACAGTGGTTTTGGTCTAGACCAGTGAGGTGAGCAGCGCTTTTGTAGTGACAGAGAGGTTCCACATCTGCGCCATGTAACACGGCAGTCACAGGCCATCTGTAAAATGACCGCTTGAAATGTGACAATTAGCCTGGCGGTAGTGACACTCAGGAGGCATAGGCAGAGACAGCCATATTTCTGTGAGTTCAAGGCGAGCCTGATCTGCACAATGAGTTCCAGGACAGCAAGGGCTACACAGAGAAACCCTGTCTTGAAAAACCAAACCTAACCCAAACAAACAAACAAAACTCCCACTCTCCCCCCCAAAAAAACTGTTGGAGAATATTGTTTTAAGGTGTGGTTTTTGTTTATGCTGCATTTGCTTAACTTCGTGAAGCTGTGTTACTGTGCCTGTCTAAAACACCTGATGGTCCTAACAAGAGCTGGCTGGCCAATAGCAAGGCAGAGCAAGGTCAGGCAGGGCTGGCAGGCACAGAGAATAAACAGGAGAAAGGAGGAGAGAAAGAGCTACAGGGGAACAAAAGGAGGAGGACTTGGGGAGGGGGCAGCCACCACCCAAGCCACCCGGCTACACAGCCAGACACGAAGAAGAAAAGAGAATGATAAAAGCCCCAAGGCCAAAGATGGGATAATTTGATAAGAAAAACTGGCAATAAACAAACCAAACTAAGGCTGGGCATTCATGGCTAAGAATAAGCCTTCATGTGTGATTTGTTTGAGAGCCAGGTGGCGCCCCCCCCCCCCAAAGCCAGAATAGTAAAAGGCCCAAAGAGTAAAAAACAATATACAACAAAAACAAATGTTACAATTTTGATTTTCATCCCTTGAAATGGGGTCTCCTAAGTAGCCAAGCTGGCCTGTAACTTGAGATGTCCTTGCCTCGGACTCCCAAGAGCTGGGACTGGAGAGGGGTACTGCCACATCTACCCAAGCACTGAATTATTATTATTATTATTACTATTATTATTATTGTTATTTTGGGTTTTCAAGACAAGGTTTCTCTGTGGCTTTGGAGGCTGTCCTGGAACTAGCTCTTGTAGACCAGGCTGGCTTCGAACTCACAGAGATCCGCCTGCCTCTGCCTCCCGAGTGCTGGGATTAAAGGCGTGCGCCACCATCGCCCAGCTATTATTTTGGGTTTTCAAGACAAGGTTTCTCTGTGGCTTTGGAGGCTGTCCTGGAACTAGCTCTTGTAGACCAGGCTGGCCTCGAACTCACAGAGATCCACCTGCCTCTGCCTCCCAAGTGCTGGGATTAAAGGTGCGTGCCACCACTGCCCAGCTTTTTTTTAAAAGATTTTATTTATTTATTTATTTATTTATTTATTTATTATATATACAGTGTTCTGTCTGCATATATGCCTGTATTCCAGAAGAGGGCAGCAGATCTCATTATAGATCAAGCACTGAATTTTTAACTTAAAGCCATAACAGCAAGCTCTCAAAGTTTCAAGACAGTGATTATTTATTTTTATATATTTATCTTTTATACTTTTAATTTTTATTAAAAATAGTTTTTTATACAATGTGTTCTGCTCATAGCGTCCCCTCCCCCAACTCCTCCCAGTTCCTCCCCACTTCCCCACCCACCAACTCCACACTCTTTCTTTTTCTCATTTGAAACAAACAGGAAACAACAACAAACCCAGAATAGGACAAAATAAACAGAGAAAAAAAAGAGCCAAAGAAAAAATCACAAGAAACACATAGAGAGAGAGACACACACTCTCACACGCTGAAATCCCATAATCATAATATATATGCAAAGGATTAAAAAGGAAAGTGCAGACAAAGCACCATGTTCACCTTTGTCCTATAGTACTGCACAGATAAACAGCCTCCAAAAGCTCCAGACTTCATTTTGTGTTGGCCTCCTACTGCTGAGCATGGGGCCTGCCTTTAAGTGTGCTTTGTGTACCCCGCGGTATCCTGTTGGAGCAGATGTCAGCTGGTGACCGCCTCTGGGTTAGTGATGGGGGTTTGTGCCTAATTCCTCTCTCTGCCCTGGGACCCCATCTGGGTTACACCTGTACAGGCCCTGTGCACGATGCCAAAGTCTCTGTGAGTTTATATGTGCATCTATCCTGCTTCCTTGGTTTCTTTCATCCCCACTGGCTCTTACAATCTTTCTGCTCCCTCTTCCATAGAATTCCCTGGGACCCGAGGAGAGAGATTTGATGGAGACATCCCAGTCAGGACAGAGTGTTCCAAGGTCTCTTACTCTGGGCACTATCCAGTTGTTAGTCTCTGTATTTTATCCCTTCTACTGCAGAAGCTTCTCTGATGACGGCTGAGTAAGACAGATCTTTGAGTATAGCAGAATGTCATTAGAAGTCATTTTATGCTGTGTTCCTTTTGCAAAACAGTAATATTTGCCTTCCCCTGGGTCCCTAGGCTATCTAGTCTCAGATTCTTGTCAGCCAAACAGTGCCAGGCATAGGTTCCATCTCATGGAGTGAGCCTCAAACCCAATCAGACGGCGGAGAGTTGACTGCACGATGTCTGTGCCAATATTTCACCAGTTTATCATTCAGGCAGGTCACCATCGTAGGTCAAAGAGTTTGGAGCTCGGTTGGTATTGACCTTTGTTCTCTGATAACATACCAAGTGTCTTCCAGTACCATGAACTGGATGGAGTTGGCAAGGGTGAAGAATCTAGGTAGGCATCAACTCGACTTCTCTTCTATCAAAGCCTTATATGTCAAAGTCCTTCATCCGTCTAAAGTTGAGTTTTATGCAGGGTGATAAACATGGATCTATTCATCTTCTACATGTAGCCATCAAGTATGACTAGCACAATTTTGTTGAGGATGACATCTTTTTCCTAGTGTATATTCTGTCTTCTTTGTCAAAACTTACGTGTCTATAGGTGTGTGGATTTTTTTTTTTTTTTTGGTTTTTCGAGACAGGGGTTCTCTGTGGTTTTGGAGCCTGTCCTGGAACTAGCTCTTGTAGACCAGGCTGGTCTCGAACTCACAGAGATCCGCCTGTAGGTGTGTGGATTTATATCTGGGGCTTTGATTAGATCTCATTGATCAATGTGTATGTTTTTATATCAATACTATGCTGTTTTTATTACTACAGAACCGTAGTACAACTTGAGATTAAGGATGGTAATGCCCCCAGCAGCAATTTTATTATTGAAGATAGTTTAGCTATCCACTGTGTGTGTGTGTTTCCATATGAAGGTGAAAATTGCCCTTTGAATTTTGTGAATCATGTTGGAATTTTGATGGGAATTGCACTGAATCCATAGATTGCTTTTGGTAGGATGGTCATTTTTACAATCCATGAACATGGGAGATCTTTTTATCTTCTGATATCTTCTTCAATTTCTTTCTTTGGTGTCTTAAATATTTGATTATACAAGTCTTTCACTTGCTTGGTTAGAGTTATCCGTGTGTGTGTGTGTGTGTGTGTGTGTGTGTACACATACTGAGGCTATTGTAAAGGGTACTATTTCTCTGATTTCTCTGCCTGTCATATGTATATAGGAAGACAACTGATTTTCTATGTTATCCTTGCTGAAAGTGTTTATCTGCTATAGAAGTTTACTGGTGGAGTTTTTAGGGTCATTTATGTATAAAATTGTATTACCTATGGATACTTTGACTTCTTCCTTTCTAATTCTAACACCTTTGATCTCTGGCAGTTGTCTTATTGCTCTAGCTAAGACTTCGAGCATTATATTGAATAGGCATGGGGAGAGAATACATTCCTTAGTGGATATATTTTTAAGTTTCTCTTCATTTAGATTGATGTTACCTGTGGGCTTGCTGCAAACTGCTTTTATGATGTTGAGGTATGTCCCTTGTATCCCCAGACTCTCCAGAACTTTTATCATAAGTGGTGTTGGATTTTTGTCAAAAGTCTCTTCTGCATCTGAGATGGTCATGTGGATTTTGTCATTCAATCCATTTACATGGTGGATTACATTTATCGCTTTATGTATTCTGAACCAACCTTGCATTTTTGGAATGAAGCCTGTTTGATCACGGTGGATGATCCCCCTCCCCCCATGTCAGGGTTTCTCTGTGTAGCCCTGCCTGTCCTGGAACTAGCTCTGTAGACCAAGCCAGCCTTGAACTCACAGAGATGTGTTTGTCTCTGCCTCCTAAGTGCTGAGATTAAAGGTGTGTGCCATCACCATCCAGCTTTTGATGTGTTCTTGTATTCAGTTTGGAAGTATTTTATTGAGAAAATTTGCATCTATGTTTACAAAGAAAACCAGTATGTATTTTGGGGGGTTGGGGTTGGGTCTTTGTGTGGTAGGTATTAGGGTAACTGTGGCCTTGTAAAATGAGTTAGCCAATGTTCCTTCTGTTTTTTTTTTTTTTGTAGTTTTTACTTTTTGAGGCATGGTTTCTCTATGTAGCCCTGGCTGTCCTGGAACTCACTCTGTAGACAAGGCTGTTGTGCAGCAATATTTCTGTAAACTGTGAAGATGTGTCACTCGGACTGGTTTAATAAAAAGCTGAACTGCCAATAGGTAGGCAGAATTTCCAGGCCTAGAGGACGCTGAAAAGAAGGCGGAGACACCAGGAGATGTGGAAAAAGCAGCATAGCACTACAGAGTAAAGACAACCAAGCCACACAAAAGAACACAGATTAAAAGATATGGGTTAATTTATGTTATAAGAGCTAGTTAGAAATAAGACTAAGATATTGGTCAATTAATAAGTCTCCATGTCAATTGGGGAGCCAATGGTCCTGACAAAAAAGTCTGACTACACTAGGTTGGCCTTGAACTCAGAGGTCCACCTGCTTCTACCTCCCAAGTGCTAGGATTAAAGGCTTGAGCTACCATGCCTGACTTCTGTTTCTATTTTGCAGAATATTTTGTGTATTATTGGCATTAATACTTCTTTAAATGTCTAGTATAATTCTTTGCTAAATTTATCTGGACCTGGACCTTTTTGGGTTGGGAGACTTAACTACTGCTTCTACTTCTCTAGAGGTTATTGGTCTATTTATTGTTTATCTGATATTGATTTAACATTGATAGGTGGTATATTGTTGTAAAAGGCTGCTTGTTTGTTCCTGGCTGCCTAGCCTCAAAATAACCACACAGAAACTGGATTAATTAAATCACTGCTTGACCTATTAGCTCTGGCTTCTTATTGGCTAGCTCTTGCATCTAATTTAACCCATTTCTATTAATCTGTGTATTACCACATGGCTGTGGCTTACCGGCAAGGTTCCGTCTCATCTGTCCCTAGTGGTGGCTACATGGCATCTCCCAGACTCCTTCATATTTCTCCCAACATTCAGTTTAGTTTTCCCTGGCTATCTTTATTCTGCCATGCAAAGGCCCAAGAGAGCTTCTTTATTCATTAACCAATAAAAGCAACACATATAGAGGACTTCCCACACCAGTATATGCCTTAAGAAATTTATCTACTTCTTTCAGGTTTTCCAGTTTGGTGGACTACAGATTTTAAGTACATCCTTATACTTGTTCTGTAGACTAGGCTGGTTTTGAACTCAGAAATCTGCCTACCTCTGCCCGGAATTAAAGGAAAGTGCCACCACAACCCAGCTCCAGTATCTTTTATGTAAGAACTTAGTGCTATAGTAACTTGCCTTTTAAAACTGATTTCATTGTGTCCCATAGATTTAGGTATGCTGTTTTCATTTTCTTTTAATTCTAAAAGTTTTTAATTTCTTTATTTCTGTCTAATTTTTCATTCAGTAGTGAGTTGTTCAGTTTTCATGAGTTTGTAAGCTTCCTATTGTTGACATGCAGCTTTAATCTGTGATGGTCACATAGGATGCATTTGAATTTTCAGATAGGTGTTATTTGAATTTTCTTCTATATTTTGAGACTGTGTCCAAGTATGTTGTCAATCTTGGAAAAAGTTCCATAAACCACTGAGAAGATATATTCTTTTATGTTTGGGTGAATGTTCTGTAAATATCTGCTAGGTCCACTCGATTTGTATCATTTAACTAGAGCATTTCTCTGTTTCGATTTTACTGGATGACCTGTCTATTGTAGAGAATGAGGTATTGAAATTTCCCACTATCACTGCGTGATAGTCAACATGTTTGCTTGATGACTTGTGTGCCTTTGTGTTTGGTGCATATATGTTTAGAGTTACTATGTAGTGCCTTTCCCTATCTCTTCTGATTAGTTTTGGTTTGAAGCCTATTTTGTCAGATATTAAAGTAGCTACACCTGCTGGTTAGGCCCATTTACTTGGAATATCTTTTTCCATCCTTTACTCCTGATGTCTCTTTAATGGAAATTAGTGTTTCTTGTCGGTAGCAGAAGGATGGATCCTGTTTTTGAATCCAATATGTTAGTCTGTGTCTTTTTATTGGGGAATTGAGACAACTGAAGTTGAGAATTATCACTGGCAGTTTATTGATTCTGTTATTTTGTTGAGGCACACAAATGGAATGCCACTACACTTTGTTGTCATGCCCCCCTGCTGGTCTGGGATTCTTTACTGTTGTGTTTTCTTGGGTGTGGCTAATCTCTTCAGGCTGAATGTTTTCCTTCTAGCATCATATGTAGACCTGGATGGGTAGATGGATACTGCTTAAATTTGGTTTCATCATAGAATGTTTTTCTTTACCCATCTACTGTGACTGAAATTTTTGCTGGATAGAGTAATCTGAGCTGGTGGCATCTGTGGTCTCTGATAAGAGTTTGTAAAACACCTATCCAAGTCCTTCTGGCTTTAGTCTACACTGAGGAGTCAGGTGTTATTTTAATAACACCTTTTTAATGCTTTTGTTTCCTTTTTTTAATGCTATTTGTTTCCCTCCTTGCAGCTTTTAATGCTCTTTGTTTGCTCTGCATGTTTAGTGTTTAATCACTATGTGCCGTGGAGAATTTCTTGTCTGGTTCTATTTAGTGTTCTACATGCTTCTTCTACTTTGATAGGCACCTCTGTTCTTTAGGTTAGGGAAATTTTCTCTATGATTTTGTTGAAAATATTTTCTGTGCCTCTGACTTTTTTTCTGTTACTATTATTCATAGATTCGGTCTTTCAATGTCCCTGATTTCCTGAACTATTTTAGGCTCAACATTTTCTTTAACTGCCATATCCATTTCTTCTGCCTTGTCTTCAATCCTGAGATTCTCTCTTCCAAATCTTGGATTCACTTGGCGAGGCTGTCTCTGAGGTTTTTGAGTAATAATGATATTATCTAAGTTCATGATAATCTCAACTTAGTGATTCTGTTTTGACTTTCATGTCCTGAACTCTTCATTTCATTTACAGACTTCATTAAGGTATTTATTCATATCCTTTTTAACATGTGAACATATCATAATGGCTAATTTTGAAATCTTGTCTTGTGCTTCAGTCATATGGTATTTCCCACAGACTGCTGTAGTAGGGCTGCTAGGTCTGGTGGAGACATACTGACTTGGGTGTTAATGACAGTATTTTTCTGCTGGTGTCTCAGCATCTGGGTTTGGGATGACTGTAATTCTAAGTGTTGATGTCTGGTCTTGTCTTTGTTGGTTGTTAACATTCCTTGGTGTCTGCTGCCCTCTCTGGAGCTCAGGAAAGTGTTGTGGTTTTGGTTTTTTTCTGAGTTCCCACCATGTCTGTCCACGTTGGGTCCCAGGTAGAATGTGTTTCTAGGTATTAGGGGTTGACACGAAGGAATGGGATGGGCTAGATGGGGGGTGTGTGTGAGGGCACTCAGAAAGGAGGAAAGCTGGCTCCACTGCAAGGTTTGGTAGAGTTTCCAGGGAGTGAAGTCAGAAAGGGAGGACAGAGCCAGCCTGTGAGTGATCTGCTACAAGGCTAGGGATAAGGCTGGGGAATCTGCCGGTGCTTCATTTGGTGGCTACACCGAGGAAGGCAGGCTGTAGAGCCGTAAGGCCCATCACACACAGCTGGGGGTATTTGGGGCCCTGTGCCCCCTGCAAACAGCCCTTTGAACATAATTGCATCAGCAGGCGCTAGAACCCAGGGCTCTAGTACTGCAGAGCCATTCAGAAACACCTCGCCCCCTCCCAGAGAACTATTTTATACCACGAGAGTTTTACAAATCCAAAATAATTTTATTCACTTTTTCAGATTTTTGCTTTCATAAGGTGTTTAGCAAACATGCTAAGGCGACAGAATGTCCAGTTGGTCACGACATGCAACGCTGACCACTTGACTGATGACAGTGGTGACCACACCCACCCAAGCTACGGGCCCCAGAGCACAAAGGGGGTCTGCAGGAACACACCAAACCACACAGCAATCAGCAACCTGAGGTAGGTCTCTTTACAGTACAAAAAACTTCTACACCAGTGAGGACACTGGCTAGCAAGAGCTGCTGAGGGCCGCAGACTTTGCAGAGGACACTGACGTGAGGAAGGACGGACCCCACAATCCTGAGCCCTGTCACTGAACTCTGGAGGTGTGGGATCAGGCAAAAGAAAATGCCACCTACAACAGCAGCAGTGGACCCTAGAGCTGGGAGAGCTCTGTGGTGGCCAGCGCTAGGAACCTGAAGCATGGGACACTGGGAGCAGTCTGGATCTTTAAAAACAACAGCAGGAGGAGGAAGGCAGAAGGAAGCTCTCCCCTCTGAGGAATGCTATGGTTCTCATTCCTGAGAGGGAAAGGGGCGGGCTTTGCCCCAACGCTCTAACAGAAACAGGAAGTGACAGCACAGGAAAGCAGGAGCCCTGAGAAGCCACGGTGCTCTGCAAGGCCTCCCACGGCTCAGCCGCACTGGGTTCCCACCGGGAAGTCCAAGGAGCAGGCCAGGAGGGCTCACTGCTGTCGCGTGTCCTCTGGACACCTAGAAAGCCCAGCACCGTGAACCGAGCAGCTAGAGAACGAAACACTGACTTTCAACAGCTAAGAGCAAAAACGAGATCTCTAGTGCAGTCGGCTGTACAAAACGATAGAAATGAACGTGCACTGCCCGTAGCACAGTGCTTGCTTTAATAGAAAATAAACTGCTTACATTTTTCCTGTAAATATAGGCTATTTACAGAATTATATATAGACATAGCTACACATATAAAGCTTCATTATAGGCCACTGATACATTTATAGTAATGGTTCCCTGAACCTCTTAAGAGTGCAATTAAGAACAAAAACTAAATTTCATTTACATGAATAGGGAATAAATACAATAATCAAAATATGATTTTCCCTAAAAGTGAAACACACCGCTAATCCTGAACTGTTGTGTGAGAGATAAAACCGGGAAAGGCAAGGTTTCAGCAGGACAGGATGAGGGGGTCCAAACCAGGAAGAGAATGGCGACGCTCTGAGGAGAGACCTCACGGATGGCCTGAGTCAGCCCTTGACAGCCACCTTGTTCTCTGCAGCAGCAAACATGGCATAGAACCTTGAGCTGTCGTTGGACAGAAGGACAGATGGGGTGTCGAACTCCACCACCTGCAAAGAGGAGACATGTCAGGTGTGACTGGCAACAGTGGCAAACCTCAAAGCCCTGGGGACAGGACAGAGGAAACTGAACTGGCCTACAGCACCCAGGGAGCGAGAGAAAGGTCGGAGAGATTGGATATGTGCTTCCTTCACACACAACCTAAGTCTCTCGCCTGGAAGAGTATAAAGAAACCCATCGGTACGGCTCTCTAATACAAACTACAGGGAAAGTGCAGCTCAGGCTGAAGGCAAGCTGATCTGACTCCAGTCAGGAGAGGAAGCACTCAGGATGCTTCGTTGGCAGGTAGAAAAAGGAAGCAAGGAACGAACACATCTAATGTCTGTTTTCTTGGTTTTTCTACCTTTTAAAAGAGTTGTGTTCTATTTAATCTCTACATCCACAAAAATAGCACTTCATATCAAAGTTATAACAGAATCTTAGTACAAGAATCATTCAAACAAGAATAAAGTCCTAGCTAGATTTTTGTCAACTTGACACAAGCTAAAGTCATCTGGGCGGAAGGAGCCTCAGTTGAGAAGACGCCTCCCTAAAATCATCCCTGAGGCAAGCCTGGAGGGCGTTTTCTTAATCAGTAATTAATGGGCCCAGTCCATCGTGGGCAGTGCCATCCCCGACTGCAGGTTCTAGGCTCTATAAGGAAGCAGGCTGAGCATGCCGTGTGAAGGAAATCAGTATGCAGCACTCCTCCATGGCCTCTGGATCAGCTCCTGCCTCCAGGTTCCTGCCCTGTGTGAGTTCCTGTCCTGACTTCCTTCAATGAAAAACAGTGATGTCAAAGTGTCAGCTAAATAAATCCTTTCCTCCCCAGCTTGCTTTTGGTCATGGTGTTTCATCATGGCAATAGAAACCTTAACTAAGACAGATAATCACAGAATATTAATGTTAAACTGACTACAATATAAGGGAAAAAACTTAACTTTAAACTTTCTTGAATCGGCTTTCAAGATTAGGCAGAACCCACCCTATCAATGCTTCGCTCAATATGTCCCACAAATCAAGAGAGAGAGTGGCATCGGGGGAGTCACTGGTCTGAGTTCAGTGACAACTCTTCTACCTTCTGTGGTCCTGAGCTCACCTCTAACACACAGAATTCTCTCTGCTTCTTCTCACTGTGAAGAACTACTGAGCACTGAAGATGAGACATAGGCTCACTGAGCATGCCAGACTACACACAGTAGAAGCAGATATTATGGTGCTATCACTACTATATTTTATAATATGGATATATTATAATATATATTGTAACAAGTTACCCACCATACATGGCTTATTTCACACACACACAAAGGTATTTATCCACATCATTGTACTTAGCAACTAGCTATTGTGCAAAGAACTACAACAGTGAGCATTAATGGGGGCCTGAGGGTGAGTGAGCCTGAGTCCCTTTCTTAAGAGCTCTCCAGGGAGGCGGAGCTCATACAGATGATGTCAGAGATCTACTATAAATGGATGAATAAGGCCCCAGGTGTTGTGGAAGCTTTGACATTTAAATCATGTCTTCTTCTAGGGACAAGCAGGTTTTTAAGCTGGCAGATGGAACAGTCGTGTGAAGACGAAGGTGAAAATGCAGGAAGGATACATAGGCAGTGGCCCCTTAGTGGGAAGTAAAAGAAGGCTTGGCTACGACCAGACCGTGGGAAAGCGTGGAGAAACTGGAAGAGAAGTTTGGCACCACCACATGGTAGCATAAAGCAAACCCAGGGTGGCTGCTGCTGTGGTGGCTTTGAGAAATTCTTGTGCACGTGACCAAGTCACTAAAGTGCAGGTGCTGTCTGGCCTGCCACTGCTTATAAGTCACAGCAGAATAAGTCATAACAGCATCACCCGAGGCAGGAGGACCCTGTCTAATCGACAAGACCCAGAACTAAGCTGCCATGGCTGCTATGTGAATGCCCAGAAACATGAAAATGACAGGCAGTCCCTCAACGACAGGAGCCTCTTTTCTTCCCAAGGGCTCAGGCCAAGCTGAAGCTCCCGCGGAGCCTAATACCTGTCCCTGGGCCAGCACCATAATCCTATCAGAGCCCAGAACTGTGTGCAGGCGATGGGCAATGGTCAGCATGGTGCAGTCTGCAAATGCTTCCCGGATGGTCTCTTGAATCAGTAAGTCCGTCTCTGTGTCCATAGCAGCAGTGGCTTCATCTAAAATCAGAATCTGCCAGGGAAGCAGAGGACAAACAGATCCAATTACTGCCTTAAGCATCCTTGTTAATCCCAGTTCCCTAAAGTGTATTTCAGTATTTAAATCCCATACTATGTACTATTACCAATTCATAGGGTTGCACATAGATGTGAAAATGCTCCTTGCTTACAATTCACAAAACCCATGGTTTGCTCAATTTCTACAAAAGGAACAGACACACATGTAACAGTGATCTAATCCAACACTCCCACATTCTCCGTGTTCTCCATGTCTAGGTTAGCTTTTCTGAACATCCTTGCCTGTTCGTAAAATTAAAGGTTCATGAGGAGTTCCACCTGATGAAGTCTCCTTCAGCCTTTAACCTGCTGGGTCTGCAGTTCTACAAGTCCTCATTAGCCAGAAACAAAGTCGACCTTGAATTCCAAAGGCTTGGGGGAAGGTGAAAAACAAGGGAGGCAACGACAGGGAATGTGCTCAACACACATACACATCCAAAAACTTGAGATGCCTCAAACCGGTATGCCAAGTGGTGATAAGATTAACTTAGAAACCGCTGGTCAGAAAGTACCACTGGGCTCAGAGTCCAGCGCCTCTAGGCAGGGCTGCATCTTAGGGCTCCAGCACCTCACCGCTGCCCACCTCATGAAACCTGCTGTGACTCTCACCTTACAGTGACGCAGCAGGGCCCTGGCGATGCACAACAGCTGCCGTTCGCCAACCGAGAAGTTGTCCCCGTTCTCCATCACTTCAGATTCAAGTTTCAGAGGTAGCTGGGCAATCTAGAGAGAGGAGAGGGGTCAGAAGTGTGAAGATACAAACCACACCTTTAGAGGAGAGAGGTCAGAAGTGTGAAGATACAAACCACACCTTTCAGGGGTGGGGCTCACACCTATAAGCTAGCACTTGGGAGGCTAAGACAGGAATACTGCTTAAGTTCAAGTCAACATGCACTATACAGAGAGACCCCATCTTAAACTGCCCCACCCTTATAAGGAAATAAGTTATTCTGAAGCAGATGAAAAAGAATCAGTCTGATCATCTGAAAGATCCATGTGGTCACATGTGTACCAGGACCTGTATTTTCTAGGGCCATTCACCTTTGCAATATACTGTTCTGTTGGTTTCATACAGTGAAAATATCCCAGAAATTCAAGATCCCATTGGATGGTAGGCCCTTATGTTTGGTTCTAAAAGTACAGTTTTGCATGAGATGGGGCCCTACTCCCAAAATCCAAAGTCTGGCCCACGCTGGGAGCCTTTTCTTTTTCTAAGCATCATGGAACCCATTCTTCAAATGAAATTGAGGCTACTCGATGGAAGATGGAAGCAAGGCTCACCTAACTGACCAGGGCAGTGGATACTAAACTCAGGATCAGTGGTGCCATCTGCAGACTGGGGGCTGGCAAGGGTCTTCTGGGTCGTTCCACTACTCCCTTAATCTACGTTACACCACATGCTACAGAATCAGCAAGAAATTACAGATCTTTTGTGTATATATGGATATTACACTATTTCTGTTTTTTGTTTTTTTATTTTTATTTATTTTATTTTGAGATAGGGTTTCTCTGTGTAACAACCCTGGCTGTTCTAGAACTCCTTCTGTAGACCGGGTTGGCCTCAAATTCACAGAGATCCACCTGCCTCTGCCTCCGCAGTGCTGGTTTAATCAAAGGAGTGTAATCGCCCCACCCGGCAGATGTTATACTACTATAATAGATAGAATTATTAAGGTCTGAGTAGCGATCATTAATATATTCTTAGTCAATGGAGAGTATGGGGTCAAATATGGCCATGCGCAATGTGGGAGGTGGGGCTGAGAGACCAGCTTTAAAACTTTATTAAATTTGTGTATGTGGGGTGGGGGGAGAAAGAGAGAGAGAGAGAGAGATTCTGCAAGTGTGGAGTCAGAATATCTGTCGGGTAGTAGAAGATATATGGGAAGTAGTTCTCTCCTCCCTCCAGGTGTATCATTGAACTTGAACTCAGGTGGTCAGACTTGTTGGCACATGCCTTTACCAGTGGAGCAACTCACTGGAGAAGACACTGATTTGGGGGATGCATGGGAAATGCCTGCTTAGAAGTGTTCTTCTCCAGACCTCCTGGAGGAGGAAGAAGGGATGACTGCTGGAGAAGAAGGAGCCAGACAGAGGAAGGAGCAGCGAGCAGTGCTCCCACATCCCAGCCCGCGATCCCAGCACAGCCCTCCCTCAGGTAGAGGGACAGCAGGGCTCCCACATCCCAGATCCCAGCACAGCCCTCCCTCAGGTACAGAGACAGCAGGGCTCCCACATCCCAGATCCCAGCACAGCCCTCCCTCAGGTACAGAGACAGCAGGGCTCCCACATCCCAGATCCCAGCACAGCCCTCCCTCAGTCACACTTACACATTCTTTCATGTGTGTCCTCTCTAGTGAGTCCCAGATCTGGTCTTCCGTGTACTGGTTGAAGGGGTCCAGATTTGATCTAGGGAGAAGTGTAAGAGAAATTGCTCAGAGGCCAGTGTTTAACAAACCACATTCCAGTGTCTGTCTGTAGTTAAACAAGCACACACAGAAAACTGGATTCCAACTCTAAAGGTCACAGGTGTCTCTCATGGAGTCACAGGACAACACCTGAAACTGGGGTCCCTATTCTATAAAATCTAAAGTCTTTGATTTTTAATGCAAAGAACACAAGTTGAGAAGAATTTATAAATACAGATATGAAAACACAAAAGAAACACCAGTATGTTTTAATTACCTTCAGTGACACCTAGAAACATGATATCCTTCAGATTCTCTTTCTGTACAAATGTAGAAAAATGCCTTCTTCTTCACTTTTTATTACTTCTTCGAGAATTCCACATTATGTGAAATAAACACCACACACACACACACACACACACACACACACACAGAGTGGGACTTTGTGCCCACCTTCCGTCTTCATACCTCCCAACTCCCTAAGGACCACACAACTAGGTGTGAAGAACCACTTAGCTCTTCCTTGAGACCCTCTTAGCTCAAGCCATTCCTCTCTGACACCCACTGACCTCCAAACCCTCGGCACCAGGCAACCCACAGCCATGCTTTCCTAAGATCCAGAGAGAGCAACAGAAACCAAGGAAAGGAACACCCAGCCAACAAAGACAAGACCAGATATCAACATCTAATTTCACCTTAATCATCCCAACCCCAGAGGCCTACACACGAGCACAAAAACGGGATCATTAGCAGCTGCGACAATATGTAGCCACCAGAATGCAGTGACCCTACCACAGTAGGCCCTGAGAAATGCAATACAGCTGAAGTCCAAGACAAAGTCCTCAAAATAGTAACGTGAATGTTCTTAAGGACCTTAAAGATGCTATGAATAAATCCCGCAATGAAGTCTGTGAGAACACAAATGCTTGAATGAAACAATGAAAACACTTCAAGACATGGAAGTGGATTTTAACAAAGAAATAGGTTAACTAAACAAGGTCTACAGTGAGATAAAACTGGACATGAAAGATTTAGGCAGTCAAACAAAAACCTCAGAGGTAAGCCTCCCCACAGACTACAAGGGATAGAACAGAGACTCAGGCACTGAAGACAAGCTAGAAGATAACGTTGGATCCAAGTATAAAAACATCCAGGAAATCTGGGACACTGAAATGACCAAAACTATGAATAATAGAGATAGAGGAAGGAGAGAAAAACCTAGGTCAGAGGAACAAAAGTATTTAACAAAATCATAGAAGAAAATTTCCCTAACCTAAGGAAGGAGGGCCCTACAAAAGTATAAGAAGCATGCAGAGCACCAAACAGACAGGACCAGACAAGAAAGTCCCCATGACACATAATAATCAAACATTATACACAGAGAATAAAGAAAGAATATTAAAAGCTGTAAGGGGGGAAAAAAGCAAATAACATAAACACAGACCCATTAGAATAACACCCAACTTCTCAGTGGAGACTTTAAAAGCCAGAAGGGCATGAATAGATGTTCTACAAACTCTAAAAGACCACAGATGCCAGCCCAGACTACTGTGCCCAATACTACTCACAAGATGAAGAAAGAAAAAACATTACACAATAAACCCAGATCTAAGCAGTATCTATTTATTTACCAATCCTGTTCTACAAAAGGCACTAAAAGAAAAACTTCACCTCTACGAGGTTAATCACACCCAAGAAAACACAAGTAATAGACAATATTACAATAGACACAAGTAACAGACAATGCCAGACCAGCAAATCCAGAGGTGGGGGGGTGGCCCACAACAACAAAATAACAGGAATGAATGAACACTGATCACTGATAACTTTCAATATTAATGGCCTCAATTCGCCAATAAAAAGAAATAAATGGACAGAATGGATTAGAAAACAGGATTCACCGTTCTGCTGCCACCAAGAAACAAACCTTAATAACACAGACTGACGACTGACATCACCTCAGGATAAAATGACAGAAGAAGATATTCTAAGCAAACATCAAAGCAGGCAGCATCACTTTAATATCTGCCAAGACAGGCTACAAGCCAAAACTAACCAGAAGAGATAGGTAAGGACAGTCCATATGTGGGGACATGACAGCCAGACCTAACCCGATGACAAGGTGTCACTGCCTGCTCTATCCCAATCAATTAGACACTTCCCCCAGAGTTCTCAGACCTGTGTAATAATTTACACACGTAACTCCCCTGTGATGGCTGAAGAAATTTAGTATGGTACCTTCTCAGCAGTTCATGGAACTTCTTTCAAAACTGACTACACACTTGGACACAAAGCAAGTCTCAACAACTACAAAAAATTCTAATAACACTCTGAAATCTATCTGACCACCATGGATTAAAGCTGGATATTAACCACAGAAAGTACACACACTCATGGAAACTGAACAGTGCACTGCTGAATTAAAAAAGAAAAAAGATAAGACAAAAATTAAGAACAAGAAAACTTTTCAGAACTGAAGAAAACATGAACAATGAAAAGCATTCTAAGAGGCAAGTGCATACAGCACTAAGAACCTGTATCAAAATTCAGAGATCTGCTGTTAACAGCATACCTGAGACCAGGAGGAGGCTGCAAGAAATAATCAAACTCAGAGCTGAAGTCAATAAAATACAAACAAAAAACAATACAAAGAATTATGAGGGGCTGGAGAGATGGCTCAGTGGTTAAGAGCATTGCCTGCTCTTCTAGAGGTCCTGAGTTCAATTCCCGGCAACCACATGGTGGCTCACAACCATCTGTAAAGAGGTCTGGTGCCCTCTTCCGGCCTGCAGGCATACACACAGACAGAACATTGTATACATAATAAATAAATAAAATAAATATTAAAAAAAAAGAATTATGAAGTGAAGAATTGGTCCCTTGTAAAAAATCAGTAAGGCTAATAAACTTTTTAGTCAAATTAAATAAAAGATGGAAAGAGAAGATCCAAATCAATAAAATTAGAAATAAAAGCTGGGCAGTGGTGGCGTACACCTTTAATCCCAGCACTGGGAGGCAGAGGCAGGTGGATCTCTGTGAGTTCAGGGCTAGCCTGGTCTACAGAGTGAGATCCAGGACAGCCAGGGCTTCATAACACAGTGAAACCCTATCTTGAAAAAAAAATAGGCAATTTTATCTTTGGTATGTTAACAAATTTCAGAAAAAAACATATTTGAGACTAAGCATCAAAGATAGAAAAAAATGTTAAATATATCAAACTATGTGCTTGCCAAAGGGAGACTCAGAAGCAGAAGCTCTGCTCATTGGTAGAGCAGGAACTTTGCAGAATCCTGGGTTTGAAGTAGGGATGAAGTAGAAAAGACCAACTCTTAGACACAGGTTCATTTATTCACTTGAAGCATTGATTGTACTGTCCATTGCCAAGCATGACTTCAGTTGCTACCTGGAACACAACGACCTGGAGAAATACCTGAAGGAATATGCCATTGCCCTTAGCAACCTGACCCCAAAAGCTTACTTATACGTGTCAACTGTAATATACAGCTTTGAAAGCCATGCATGCTTCTGTTGGCCAGCCTGCTGGCTCCACCTTGAGGTTACAGAGGCTAAGATGAGCAAGCAAACTGGACTTAGGACCCAAGCCTTCAGGAGCTGTCCTGGCTTTGCTCCTCCAGTGACATCGTTCTGCCACTCTGACGGGTGTCAAGAGTGCTTAATAGCTGGGCGGTGGTGGCGCACGCCTTTAATCGCAGCACTTGGGAGGCAGAGGCAGGCGGATCTAGGTCTACAGAGCTAGTTCCAGGACAGGCTCCAAAACCAGAGAGAGACCCTGTCTCGAAAAAAGCAAAAAAAAAAAAAAAAAAAAAAGAGTGCTTAACAGAGATTCCCATAATGGGCTCAGCTCCCCGGCACAGGAAGAAGGCAAGAAAAAGAAAGCTAGTTGAAAATGAAAGAAACGACGGGCGATGAGTGGTAGCAATGCAGGAAGGAGCTCTCGGCCCGCGGAGAGGTGGCGTGACAAGACGGGACACAGAGACTAATGGTGGCACCTACCATTCGTGCCCTTATCACTGGTTAGGCTCAGAACCTACAGTGTGCTTAGGAATTTACTCAGTCTACACCACAACAGGCCTTCAGAATATCTCCATTTTAGGGGTGAGAAAACAGACTCAAGAGTGGTAACTTGTGGAAAGTTCACGGGACAGAAATCTGAGCCACACCTCTCTGCGCTCTGGACCCCTGTGGCAGAGCCAGGGTGCACCTAACTAAGCAGCCTGTGGAGCAGAAGCATCATCACTGCAGAGAAATCAGACTCCTGAGGAACACTGGACCCAAGGACATGGGGTTTCCACCCCAGGGGACGGCTCTTACCTGACAGTGCCGCTGAACAGGACGGGCTCCTGAGGAATGATGGACAGTTTGCTTCGGAGGTCAGCCAGGCCGATGTCACTGATTCTCACTCCATCGATCTTGATGCAGCCTCCGGATAACTCCACCAGACGGAAGAGCGCCATCCCCAGAGAGGACTTCCCTAATGAGTCAAACAAGCAGGACCGCAGCTCTATGAGTGACTTCTGAAAGACAAAACTAGCTTACTGTGGAAGCTAATGTCAAAAACATCTGGAGTCAACGAAAACCTAAGCCGCTGGGCACCGAGGTGAGGGGTTTCTTGACTGGATCCTTTGAGGCAAGACCCACCCTAAATCTGGATCACACCTTTTGAAGGCAGCCCACATCAAAGGACATGGAAGAAGGAAGTATTTGCTTCTTTCTTGCCTTCCCTCTGGATGGCAAGTTCACCTGTTCTGCTGCTAAGACATTCCTTTGCCTGTGTTAGAGCCTACTTCTCAGGGAACTCCATGTAGACTGATGGCCATCTGAGACATTCAGCCTTGTGGACGGAAGAACTACCAGATTCTTGGCCTTCCTGTCGTTGCAGCCACTGTTGGACTAGCCAGACTACAGCTAATGCCACTCTTATTAACTGCATATATACAGATATCCATCCCACCAACTCTGTTCCATTAGAAAACCCTGACTGTACAGATTGTGATACCAGGAGTGGTTCTAGAGAAACAGAATTCTAAGAATAGATTTTTTTCTAATAATTTTTATCATTTTCATTTTATGTGCATTTGTGTATTGCCTACACATATGCCTGTGTGAAGGTGTTGGATGTCCTGAAACTGGGGTACAAACAGTTATGAGTTGCCATGTGGGTGCTGGGTACGGAACCCAGATCCTCTGGAAGAGCAGCCAGTGCTCTTAACCACTGAGGTATCTCTCCAGTCCCCAGGATGGATGTTTTAAGTATCTGGAATAGGCTATGCAATTTGCCAATACCTACAGTTACTGAAGGCTCTTCTAGAGGAATGGAGTGCAAAAAATTCATGGTGTGAAGCCAGGCAGTGGTGGCACACGCCTTTAATTCCAGCACTCGGGAGGCAGAAAGAGGCAGATCTCTGTGAGTTCAAGACCAGCCTGGTCTACAAAGCAAGTTCCAGGACATGCTCCAAAGCTACAGAGAAACCTTGTCTCGAAAAACAAAAAACAAACAAACAAATTCCGTAATGTGAACTATTTAAGTAACTTACTGGATTTACACAACTCCACCACCCCACTCTACACACAGACTTCCCATATCCTCCTCCAGGATCTAGCCTGACCACTGCAACCATGTCTTTTCTGAAACCTCAGATCTATTCTGGGTTCCACAAGCAGTGCAGCAGCCTAGTCCGGGGTTAAGATCCTCCTTACCTAATCCCCAAACCATAGGACTCTCTCACATCATATTCAACCACACAGACCTACCCATCCCCACGCTGCTGGCTGAACAGGAAGTACATACTATGTCAACACCAATCTCCTCTGCCTACCTGATTTCATTCCACCCAAGCCATTTCCAACTTCCAGACCCAACCCACTTCATCTTCTCCCCAAGCCTGCTTCATCTGCAAAATACTCAGAACTAACAAAATAACAAAGGAAGTCCATATGCACAGATCTCGTCATAGGAACACCAACAATATGAAAGATGAAGTCAGTGTCTCCTCTCCAAAATCCACCAGTCTTGCAGAAATGCTTGCCGGTGAGAACTCCCCAGGTGAACTACAGGACACAGACTTAGGAGGACAATCCTAACCTCATAAAAACTGAAAACAAGGGGAAAGAGCTCAATAAACACCCGAGTGAATCCCAAAACACAGACACAGGGCTGATGGAAACGAGGGGGCAATCTAAAACTGAGAGGAGATAGAAACACTGAAGAGGACACAAGCTGAAATGAGGACAGAATTGAAAAACCCAAAAGCCCAATAAGAAAATGCAAAGGAATCCATTACAAGGAGAACAAATCAAGCAGAAGACAGAACATCAGCTCTTGAAGATAAAACAGAGGACCTAGACCAAATAACGGATCTGTTTCCCTGCAGAAACAAAATCCACCTATCTGCAGCCTGTTAGAAACACATCCTGCCTTAGAGTAAAAGGATGAACAAAAGTATTCCAATCAGATAGGACCAGGAAGCAAGGAGGCATTACTACCTTTTTTTGTTTGTGTTTGGAGACAGGGTTTCCGTGTGTAGCCCTGGCTGCCCTCAAACTCAGAGATTCACCTGTCTGTTGTGTTTCTTATCGTATTCTAGTAATAAAGTTTGCTTTGAGTCAGAGGACAGACCTAGCTGACCAAAATCAACTATAGAGGTCTCAAAGGACTGAGGAGCCAGGAAATAGTAAGGCAGGGTGAGAGAAGCTCTCAGCCCTTTGGAATGAGGAACTGAAGAGAGAGGAGGTCACTGGTGGCTTCTTCGGCACTTCTTACCCTGATATCTGACTACTGATTTTTTACTGAGAAAGAATAATTAGATAAACACTTCACTTGCCTCTGCCTCCCAAGTGCTGTGATTAAAGGTACTGCACCACCATCGCCTGGCTGGCATTGCTAACTTAATATATGACAAAATGGACTTCAAACTAAAACTAATCAGAAGAGGACAAAGGGACACTTCATTCTAATCAAGGGAGAAATTAACCAAGATGACATCAATATCCCAAACATGCACCAACACTGTGTACCCAATTTCATTTAAAAAAATCTATTATTCAATTTAAAGACACAGATAAACATCGTCTATTAATAGTAGGTGATTTCAATATGTAAAAGGTCAAAGAAATCATGGAAGAAATAAATTTCCTGCAACTAAATGAAAATGAAAATATAACACAACAAAACTTCTGAGATACACTGAATAGTCCTATAAAAGAATTTTATAGCTCTAAGTACCTACATTAAAAATCAACCTTCCTCTGAGGCTCTCTACCTGTTGTGCCTTCTACATCGCCCCTTTGCCAACCATAAGAGAGGGGTCTCAGCCTCCAAACCCTTAACAGCAGTCTGAATGACCTCTGAAAGTGGACTAATGGACCATCCAACTCATTCCTCTTCTTGCTACTCTAGACATTTTCCTGGGACTGTGATGGTCAAATTTGGTTGTCAACTTGACTACATCTGGAATTACCTAAAACCCAAAAATGGAGGACACACTTGTAATGGATTTTTGCTTAAAGTAGGAAGATCTACTTCTAATCTGGATCTTTGAGGTAGGAAGACACACTTTTAATCCAGATCTTGAGGTGGGAAGACATATCTTTAAACCAGATCTAATCTAGGCCAGGCCTTCTGCTGGAAGCCTATATACAGTATATATACAGCCTATATATAGTATAAAATGACATGGAAGAAGGAAGCTCTCTTTTGCCTGCTTGTCCTTGCCTTGCTAGCACGTCCATTCCTTCACTGGTATTAGTCTCCTTCTTCAGGACTCCAGCATACACTGAAGACCAACCGAGATATCCAGCTTCATGGACTGAACAACTACTGGATTTCTGGACTTCCTGTGCACAGCCAGCCATTGTTGGATTAGCTGAACACAAGCCTGCAAATTATTCTAATAAACCCCTTTCAATATAGATTCTGTATTATAGAGAGATTCATTCTATAAGTTCTATTACTCTAATGAACCTTGGCTAACTCAGAACTCACAACTAAAGCAGCTGGGCTAAGGTGTTTCTTTGCATCAGTTAACTTCTGTCTCACTAGCTCATTTCAGATCTGCTTGCCATCCTTGAGGACCAACTTCATGCTTTGGCTGCTGCACTACTACTCCAAAATCAAAGGGGACTGTCTGACTTCTGCTAAGGATGGGATCTGTGCCCTCATCCAGAAACAATGCTATTTCTGTACCAACAAATCCAAACTGCTTCCAGATGGGTTCTAAAAACTTAGGCACCAGACAAAAATTCAGTGCACGCCTCCGTCTATGTATGGGCTTTTGGTTCCCTCTCACTCTGGCTCCTCCCCTTTATCGCTTCTTTCTTCCTTATTATTGTCATATACGACATGTTGCTGTTGTTTAAACTTTTTAATGACGTTCCTCTTGGATCAAATCATTGCCATTACTAGTTCCACATTAGGGCACTGGCTACCTGGCTAGGTCCCCTACAGGGTCTCCTAACTCTCATCTCATTTTACTCTCTTGTCTCGGGCCCCCGTCAATTGACTGTTTGCAAAGGTTTCTCTGGAGGGCATGAGGGCAACTACATAATCCAGCACAGCCAACAAGTAGAACCTACTCGTGCCACGTGAAGTCAACCCGACCTAGCCTTCCACAGATCCTGAAGACAGACCCCAACAACCCAACTTTGTCCCCACTCAACAGGAAACAGCATCCATCCCCCTTTCTTTCTGAGGCTCTCTGGGTCTGGAATAAAGGGCTAATAACCCAGAAACCTCAGGTGAGCCAAGAGACTCCACAAAGAAGCTTGTGGATGATAACATCTACAGGCAGTTGAGGACAGAGGAAGTTTCTGATGAGATCATCAAATATTTCCAACACTGAGCTGCAGATAGAATCTTCCACCCCCAAACTTCCCTTTTCTGCCTATGGAGCACCAAGCCCTCCATGCCTGGGCACACGCTCTCCACTACCCTTTACTGCTCTGATCGAATGGCAATCTGCTTCTCTAGAGTCCGTCTCCTTTTATCCACAAGTATTCTAGCTGGTTTTGTGTGTCAACTGGATACAAGCTGGAGTCATCAGAGAAGAAAGAGCCTCAGTTGAGAAAATGCCTCCATGAGATCTAGCTGATAGTGGGTGATGCCATCCCTGAGCTGGTGGTCCTGGGTTCTATAAGAAAGCAAGCCGAGGGGCTGGAGAGATGGCTCAGAGGTTAAGAGCATTGTCTGCTCTTCCAAAGGTCCTGAGTTCAATTCCCAGCAACCATATGGTGGCTCACAACCATCTATAATGGGGTCTGGTGCCCTCTTCTGGCCTGCAGGCATACACACCGACAGAATATTGTATGCATAATAAATAAATAAATATTAAAAAAAAAAAAAGAAAAGAAAAGAAAGCAAGCCGAGCTGGGCATTGGTGGCTCATGCCTTTAATCCAGCACTTGGGCGGCAAAGGTAGTTGAATCTAAATTCGAGGCCAGCCCTTGTCTACAATGTGAGCTTCAGGACAACCAGAGCTGTAACACAGAGAAACCCTGTCTTGAAAAATAAATAAAATAAAAAAAGAAAAAGAAAGAAAGGAAGGAAGAAAGGAAGAAAGGAAGAAAAAAAGAAAAAGCAAGGTAAGCAAACCAGAAAAAGCAAGCCAGAGAATAGCTCCCCGTAGCCTGCCATGGCCTCTGCATCAGTTCATGTATCCAAGATTCGTCTTTTTTGAGTTCCTGTCCCGACTTCCCTCAGTGGTGAACAGCAATGTGGAAGTGTAAGCCGAATAAACCCTTTCCTCCCCAACATGCTTTATGGCCATGGTGTTCCATCGAAGCAACAGAAACCCTAACCAGGACACCTGTCACCTCAATCAGCCCCATCTAACCACCTGCACCTGAAGAGCTTCACCATTCTTCTCTCTTTGTAGCGGACCTTAGGGCTGGAGATGGGGCTCCTGGGCTGGATGAATTACTATCCATGGGTTTAACTGTGCCCGAGTAATCAAGGCCGGAGAGCAGCACTCACTGCCAGAGACAAGGTGAGTGCAGTTACCATAACAGGCACCATAGGCAAAGCCACGTCCATAACGGCCTGACCTGTAATGAACAGCGCGCAAGCCAAGTGATTTTTATGGTGGTATGATCTGTATAGACCTTTGGTGTTTCTAAATATGAACTAGATAAGAAGTCTACTGCATTTCTGTTTGATCTGTGGAAGCAGAAAAAGTCTTGAACAAACGAAAGAAAGGCAATAAGGAACCTCAGCCTGTGAACAGACTAGTATTTTTCCTTGAATTAAAAAATCCTCCCTCCTCACCCTCCCTAGCAGCTGGAAACCTGCACTTAGGCCTGGCAGTTACTTAAGTCTTTACTAGAAACCTCATGCAGCAATCTTCAGTTATCTCCCTGAGACGGCTGGGGCACCTGGCCAAGGTAGCATGACGGGTCTCCTAGAAGTGAATGACGGTTACAGCACAGGGCCTAAGCACGGGGAGGGGATGTGCCCGTAACACAGGAACGCATTTCTAAGAATAAGATGATGGAAAATGCTTGACAAGAAAGCCATTTTGTTTTCTTTCTGTTGAGACAAGGTCTACACCCAAGCTGCTTTGAATTGGTAGTGATTCTCCTGCCTCAGCTTTCTTAGAGCTGAGATTACAGGTATGTGCCACCAGGCTCGGCTCCAGGTCAAGAAAACAATTTCTGCCTTCAAGGGAACACAGCCCCTTATCTACAGTCACATGCTTCTGCAAACAGGAGGCTACAGTGACATCTTACAAAGGCCTGATCACACATTTTGACTGCAATACTTACTATTCAGGAAAAATCAATAATGCTTCAATTCTTTACAAACTTGAGATAGTTAAATATAAATTATGGTACATCCATTAAATAGAATGGGGGGCACTGTGTTACATAATAATCAAGACACTGATGGTTCTAAAATAATAAAAAACTCAAAAAGGCCACAAAACCAGTGTACAAAACAAACATACTCTTTCAGAAACGTGTGTTAATAGGAAGTCACTAATAAGAGCCCCACCAACATGCCATTAGTGCCGATCTGCGGTAACCGGTTCTGGTGCCACCAGTGCTTGTCTGCAGTAACCGGTTCCGGTGCCACCAGTGCCGATCTGCGGTAACCGGTTCCGGTGCCACCAGTGCTTGTCTGCGGTAACCGGTTCCGGTGCCACCAGTGCCGATCTGCGGTAACCGGTTCCGGTGCCACCAGTGCCGATCTGCGGTAACCGGTTCCGGTGCCACCAGTGCCGATCTGCGGTAACCGGTTCCGGTGCCACCAGTGCCGATCTGCGGTAACCTCTCTTCTACTGTCCTTTGCCATGTGCTCCAGGTACTCTGTCTGAGATATAATGAGAAAGCACTGTGTGCCCAAGAGCAAACTCAGAACGGTGGTTTCCGAGACAATAAGGACTTGAGCATCAGGGATTTGGTTTGTGAAGATGAAAGCAATCTTCGACACACTGCCAAAGGTTAAATGTGGATGACTTCGAACACTTCTCCAGGACCAGTGCAGTCCTTACCTGACCCTGTGCGCCCCACGATGCCAATCTTCTCCTTGGGCTTGATGGTGAAGGACACTTTCTTAAGGACCAGTGGAAGATTTTCTCTGTATCGCATTTCTGCATTCTCAAAGGTTACTTCTCCCTCCTGGGGCCAGTCCGGGGGAGGAGCCTTGTTCTTGATTCTCGCAGGTGCTTCCAAAGACAGAGTCTGAGGAAAGAGTGGGGGCTTCAGATTCTTGTGGCGCAGCAGAGTTTACCAGAGAGTAAAAAGAGGGCAAGCATAGCAGCCAAGGCAGTTGCCACCATGCATGAAAGAATATGTTGCCAGTAAATGCTCACACCCTAACAACCAAGACAGAGACATGGCACGGAGCCACTAAGCCACGGTCTGCAAGTGCCAGCTGGCACAACACTGCCGCAGACTGAGGGAAGACCTAAGGCTGGAACACGAGGCCTTCCCACTCCCCAACACATTTTCATTGAAATTCATTGAATTTCATGAACTGAATACCACTGGCCTGCATTAAAACTGGAGTAAGGTAATTAACATTTATTGAACATATAAATATAATCCAAGAACACAGTCTGCACTTCCAGCTTGCCACCCACAGCGGTGTGACCTATGTGGGCCATTTCACCTCTCTGTGTTTTAGTTCCTCATCTTCAAGCGGCACAGAATGGATCTGGCCCTGGCAACCCATTCCTGCTTCCTGTGTAATTCTGTCAGAGCATCAATGCTCTTGTTTTAAAAATTCTTTGGCAAGCACTTTTTGGTTTCATATCGTTAAGGTGAAGAGCACCAAATTAGTATTTGGGGTGTGTGTGTGCTTGTGTGTGTGCTTGTGTGCGTGTGTGTGCGCACGCGCGTGTTTGTGTGTGTTGGGGTGGGGAATGGAATGTGACATGGCAAGCTGGAAAGACTGTGCTGCTGTGTGGCACAGGCATCTGGGTCATGTTGTGGAGCGGCACCAGGAAGGCAATCTTCAAAGGAATCACTGGTTTGAGCAGTGTCCACTGTCCACCGCTGTCTATCATCTTGCTCTCTCCAGCAAAGGCCTCACCAAGAGTATTTTACTCTATCCACACATGCTCTCCATAGACCACAACGTTGGGCAAAGCACCAGCTAAACATAAAGAACAGCTGTTACCAGGTCCATCACATAGCTATCTGAACTTTTTATGAGAACAGTCATTTGTTATGCTTGAGAAATATCTGCTAAAGCTGGGCGGTGGTGGCACACACCTTTAATCCTAGCACCTGGAGGCAAAGGCAGGTGGATCCCTGAGTTCCAAAACAGCCAAGGCTACATAAAGAAAACCTCTGTCTCAATAAATACAGACATAGCTGCTGAAAGAGAGAAAGGAAGAAAGGAAGAGAGGGAGAGGGAGGAGGGGGAGAGGAAGAAAGGGGGAGAGGGAGAGGGACGGAGAGAGGAAAAGAAAAGAAAGGAAAAAGATGAAAGAGTGGCCAGCAAGATGGTTTGGCAAAGCTCGACAATCTCAATCGGATCCCTGGAACCCACACAGTAGAAAAAGAGACCAATAAAGAAATAAATAAATGTTTAAAAATCTCCTAAGGATCCCACAAAGCCAGTACGTGCAGTAGGATCAAAACCCAGTGCCATTGTTCTTGACTTCTCAGCAATCCTCATTGTCCGCTATGTTCAGAGAGTCAGGTTTTATCCCATGCTTTTTCAGTCCCAGTCCAGCTGGCCTTGGTGAGTTCCCGAAAGAACATCCTCATTGTCTCAGTGTGTGGGAGCCTAGGCTGTTTGGTTGTTCACCTTACTAGACCTGGAAGGAGGTGGGAGGTCCTTGGACTCCCCACAGGAATTCCCTTTTCTATTCCAAACACGCTGTTGAGACTACTAATCCTCTTAAGTAGAGGTGAGGCAGCGGGAGAACGTAAGGCTCCTCTTCACCCATCGTCCATGACGGAAGGAAAAAGGACCCCAGAAGGGGCCTCCTCATCCTGACCTTTATGTAGTGGTTGATCCTCTCCACTGAAGTGAATCGGGCTTCTGTCTCGGATGCCAGTCTAACTGTAAACTGGAACAGTCCTGTTAACTGAAAGTGGAAAACAAAAACCAAGAGAAAGTGTATTGGTACAGGTCAGGCAACAAGAGAGAACTTCCTACACCGGCAGGGCCGCGACACACAGAACAGCCAGAGCTCACACATGCAGCGTGAGGTTTTAGGCCCAGGTCTTTTCCTGCAGTTAATACCATATCACTACCCTCATCAAATACAGTGAGTGCTTAGTGTACACACTCTCGAAGCCAAAGGCCGTCTAGCCATCCATTTTCTTTCCAGTAACACAGGTCTGAAGCAGTGTAACTTCTGAAGCACCTATGTGACCTCAGCCTGTTGGTGGCAACCAGAACAAATGGAAATTTCAGCCTGTGAACAACGACTGACAACACCATGAGGAAAGGCTGCACAACCCGTGCCCCTCAGACTGCTCACTGCAGGACACACAGGCGACACCAGGGCATCCACGGAGACGCAGTTCTTTGAGCTCATTTGCCTCATTTTTCTCTTTATGATATGAAAAAGAAGCCAGAATCACACAAGAGTACAGTAGTGTAATAAAAACCCGAGCGCCAAACTCTTAGTAAACAACCGCCAGTGTCGCTCACGTACACTTTGTCACTCCTCGGTTCCACCCCCAGACTACGTGAAGCGGAGTCCCCATATTCTACCACGGCATCTTTAAGCGTCTTCTAAAATAAAACAACTCTAAAAAATACAACTCCAATACCACTTTTAAAATTTAATAGAGATTACTATGTGCACTGATGTCAAAATATCTTTAAATAGTCAGTGGTCAAATTCTCAAATTTATCTTGAGCTATCTGAGGACCTTTAGCCATCACTAGGGATGAGAAGGTCTGTGCCTATAATACTGGGAACAGCAAAAGTCTAAACAGAGAGTAGATGTAAACAGCAAAAGGGGGATGGCATACACTCAGAAAACCAGAAGATGCCAGGGATGAGACAAAATCACTTTTAAATGTTTCTTTATGAAGATAACATGTATCTCCCCCTCCCTTTTTTGAGACAGGGTTCTATTTGACTGTCCTGGAACTCGTTATGTAGACAAGGCTGGCCTAAAATCATAGTGATCAGCTGTTTCTGCCTACCAACTTCTGGGGTTGAAGGCATATAGTTCTGCCAGGCAATATGGCATACACCTTTTAACTCAGCACTCAAGAAACTGAGGCAGGTAGATCTCCGAGTTTGAGGCCAGAGCAGTCTGCAGAGTGAGTTCCATGACAATCAAGACAACATAGAGAAACCCTATCTCAAAACAAACAAACACATGTATTTCATTAATATACATAGCAGATTGTTTTAATTCTTGATTCTATCCACTTCCAGCCCAGTCACTGACCTGCACAGCATAGGAGATGGCAAGGCCGGCGTAGGCTGGAGGAATCTGCCCATGCATGAGGACAATCATCAGCCCAGTGGTGGTGATCAGGGCAATGCTGATGAGGTCCAGCCGCACTGCCAGCCACCTCATTGCGCAAGTGAACAAGAAAAAAGGAGCTTGGTTGTCATCCAGTAGCTCCTGATACCTGTGGTGAAGAAAAAGAACAACAAAGGGGTGAATAAAATACCACATAATCTGATAAAATACCACCTTCAGTGGTGGCTTGACACTTCAGAGTGCAGGGCAAGTACTTTCTGGTTTTCAGCCAAAAGAATGACCTGCAAGTTTCAGAAACAAAGGCCTCACAGAAGAGGACATGGTTCTAGTGCTAGTTACCCTTTGAGAAACAATGAAACTCACTTTGAGGATGTTAGGGGGGCAGGTATGGGGTGCTGCCGTTAATCCCAGCATTTAGAAAGTGACAGCAGGTGGATCTCTGTGAGTTTGAGGTCAACCTAATCTAAATAGGGAGTTCCAGACCAGAGAACATAATGAGACCATGACTTAAAAAGTAAAAAACTAGGGGCTGGAGAGATGGCTCAGTGGACTGCTCTTGCAGAGGAACTGGGTTTGGTTCTCAATACCCACAAGGCAGCTCACAACCACATAGTTCCAGAGGACCTGATGCCCTCTCTGGCCTCCAAGGATTCCTGTACACACACCGAGTACATAAACTCATTCATTCAAACACACACATGGGGACACACACATGTGTCACATGGACACACACATGTACACGCACACACACACATACACACACGCACGGGCATGGACACACACACACAAAGAACATTAAAAGCGTCAGCATACATGAAGAAAAACATCTACTACATGAGAGGCATGGGCAGAGAGGCCAAATTCAAATGCCTGTGCTGAACTTTAAAGAAATGTTTTAGGTCAGGGATCATTTCCTCAAAACAAAAGGTTTCAAAAGCAATCAGCGGAGTAGTCCAAGATCAGGAAAAGGAAACTCTCAGAGCGACTGTAGGATCGATGCTGAGTCTGCAAACATGCTACTAACAGGAAGTTGTTTCCCAAGGCTACAGAGCCAAGATGCGGTGAGCTGAAGCCAGGCAGGAGGGAGACAGGCAGCATCCACCAAAGAGGGCACATGGCCCCACAATCACCAGGAGGCTTAGCTCCACGGGTAAGCAGAACTCTAGAGAGGAAGTTCTGCTAGGCATATGTGTTTAGCTTTTTTTTTTAAAAAAATCACTTTTCTCCTTACAGTAAAATACAAAATCTTCAGGAAAAAAAAATGCAATAAGAAGAAAGAACAGAAAATGTAGAATTCCAGACATTAACATTGTACCACTCCACCCATAAAAACACTCGTACAGTTCATTATCTTAAATTAGGAAGGCTTTTTCTAAGCCATTCAGAGTAATTTTTCCTACTCTATTTTCCTCTACTATTTTCATGAAAAATGACTTAATTTTTAATAGGCAATATACACACAAGTACACGTGCGTGCACACACACACACATACACACAAGAGAGAGGTTTTTTTCACGTGTCTATGTGCAGAGTCTGGGCATGTGTGTACATGTGTGCACATATATGATGTGGGATTCCCCTCTGTATGCTGTGAATATCATTGGTTAATAAAGGATCTGCTTTGGGCCTATAGCAGAGCTATAGGGGAACAGAGCTAAACGGGGGAAAACTAAACTGAATGCTGGGAGAAAGAAGGACAGAGAGAAGCCATGTAGCCCCACAGGAGAAAGACGCCAGAACTTTACCCAGTAAGCCACAGCCACGTGGCAATACACAGATTAATAGAAATGGGTAAATTAATAAATAGTCTGAGTTAGCCAATAAGAAGCTAGAGCTAATGGGCCAAGCAGTGATTTAATTAATACAATTTCTGTGTGATTATTTCTGGGCTAAGCGACCAGGAACTAGTGGCCTGCTCCAATACATGTATGTGCATATGTGCACGTGTGTGCACACGTGTGCCTGTGGAGGCTTCAGGAATCTTCCTTCATCTTTCTTTCACCTTAACTACTGAGGCAGGGTCCCTCAATCAAACCTAGAGCGTGCTGACATGGCTAGTCAACCTCACAAGCTCACTCTAGGATCTTCTGTCTTAGCCTTTTAAGTGGCTGCTATCCCATGCCCATCTGTCAATTACATGGGTCCAAGGGATCTTAACCCAGTCCTCGTAACTGTATAGCAACTGCTAGACAAGCTATACATCCTCCTCAAGTTTTAAAAGAGTCACGACAAAAATATATGTCAGTCTTTTTCTTACCAACCTCTGGGTACCCAGCTCCTCTTTCCAAAGATAACTACTGTTACTTACATAACCTTTCAGAGATATCTAATTGTACACACACACATATCCTAAAAGGCCAGCATGTCATACATCCACATTGGTTCTGGTCTGTGTTTCTGTTGTCTCATTTTCTCAGAAAAGGTCTTACCAAGTGGCTGAGTTTTAATCAGAGACAGTTGGGTTACACCAATAATGCCTTTTGGGATGAGTTTTCTGATCCCAAGCTCTGGCCTTGAATGGCCTCTCACGGCAACTCTAACAGTTGAGATACCGGTTCCCCTTCAAAGACTTCGGCCCCCACCAACACTTACCTGTGTAGAAATTCCTGCCCTTTGTTATAGGCGTGGATAGTGGCGAGGCCCTGTATGCTGGACGTGATGTGTGAGAGGAAAGGAGACTGTGTGATATTGTCCAGGCGCTTCAGCTCACGAATCAGGACCCTGCAAGAGAACAGGCTCTGTGCCATGGCAGGAAACGAGCAACCACGGCCTCCTCTCTGGCCCTGCGTACGTCCTGTTCACCTGGAGACCATGTGCAGAACTGGCCCTGCATACGTCCATACGTCCTGTTCACCTGGAGACCATGTGCAGAACTGTCCCTGCGTACGTCCATACGTCCTGTTCACCTGGAGACCATGTGCAGAACTGTCTCTGCATACGTCCTGTTCACCTGGAGACCATGTGCAGAACTGTCCCTGCATACGTCCATACGTCCTGTTCACCTGGAGACCATGTGCAGAACTGGCCCTGCATACGTCCATACGTCCTGTTCACCTGGAGACCATGTGCAGAACTGTCCCTGCGTATGTCCTGTTCACCTGGAGACCATGTGCAGAACTGTCCCTGCGTACGTCCATACGTCCTGTTCACCTGGAGACCATGTGCAGAACTGTCTCTGCATACGTCCTGTTCACCTGGAGACCATGTGCAGAACTGTCCCTGCCTACGTCCATACGTCCTGTTCACCTGGAGACCATGTGCAGAACTGTCCCTGTATACGTCCATACGTCCTGTTCACCTGGAGACCATGTGCAGAACTGGCCCTGCGTACGTCCTGTTCACCTGGAGACCATGTGCAGAACTGTCTCTGCATAAGTCCTGTTCACCTGGAGACCATGTGCAGAACTGTCCCTGTATACGTCCATACGTCCTGTTCACCTGGAGACCATGTGCAGAACTGGCCCTGCGTACGTCCTGTTCACCTGGAGACCATGTGCAGAACTGGCCCTGCGTACGTCCATACGTCCTGTTTACCTGGAGACCATGTGCAGAACTGTCCCTGCGTACGTCCATACGTCCTGTTCACCTGGAGACCATGTGCAGAACTGGCCCTGCGTACGTCCTGTTCACCTGGAGACCATGTGCAGAACTGGCCCTGCGTACGTCCTGTTTACCTGGAGACCATGTGCAGAACTGAGAAGAGGATGAGCAGAGGCCCCACTGACACGAGGAACCAGGGGAAGACTCCTGCAATCATCCCGACACAGAAGAACACCAGGATCACGTTTTGGATGAACATCTCGGCCTGGAATGGCAGGCGCACATCCACTGCAGAGACCATGAGAGAACAAGTTTAAGACTCTTGGGGCCCATGAGCAAGAAAAAGGGAACTAAATTATTTAAAAAAATAATAAGGCCCCATGAAACTTCTAAGGTCTGTGACAAATTAACAGTTTTATCGAAGACAAATGATCCCAGTTGCTGTCATTTCCTTGTTTCCATCATCCTGTTCTGGTTTACCTTTTCCTGCTCCTGCTAAACTCTCCCCTCTACAAAGTATTCTATGTGTATGTAAAATACTTGGAAAATAAACATGCAAAAAGGAAAACAATGATCGTTTATGTTCTTACCAACACAAGAAAAGTTTAAACATATATAAGCATCAAAAAAGTGTACAGAACCTTCAACAGCAACATCTACAAGTCTTCTGGGCTACTGTCCCTACACCCCTTTCTGGATATAACCGTCTTGGGTACTGACGGGTACCAACAAATGCCTTACAGCTGTGTGTGGAGTAAGACAAGGTGCATAAAACACACTGTTGTTTGCTGCACTGCCATCCCTCAGTGAAGGTCAGGAGTATGATGGAAAACTTTGAGGTCTGGTGCAGCAGAGCCCATGCTGCATGCAGAAAGCTCATCAGAAGCTGCAGCTGCATTCTGGGATTGAAGACCACCCTTCCAAAGCCCCTCTGCTAACTTGACCCTCTGACTTTATGTTCAGGTCAGATAGGCAGAATGAGAACTCAAAACATCCCTGATGCAGATGCCAGAACTTTGTTTGCACTCTCAGGAGCACAAAGCTGCACGTTCTCTTTATTTGGGGTAGGGTGGGCGTGGGTGGCACCCAGGAAGGCAGGAGGTGGTGAGCACTGTTGGACTCCAGAGCAGGAAAGAAAGGACCAGTGAGAGATACCTTCATCCATGTCTTTGGAAAACCTGTTGAGAATCCTTCCTGTTGGGGTGGTGTCAAAAAACTTCATGGGGCTCCTAAGGATCCTTCGGAAGAGCTCATCATGGAGCCGGGAGGAGGCTCTCAGTGTGCCCTGGGGAGCAGAGACAAAACGATCATGGTCCAGAGACCTGGGTACTCAAGGAAGGCCCAATTCCTCCTAGTGCCGGTGACCACTCTGCAGGACACCCATTCCCAACACTGGGGTCAGTACAAATGGTCAGAAGACACAGGTTGGGGCCACCCAACTGCATACAAATGCCACACCAAGCCATTCACATGATTTGGGGAGGGGTACGCATGGCCCACCCACTGGTATACCTTGACAAAGACGACTCCTCGGATGGCTTTCAAGATCAGCATGACTGCCATGGAGAGGGCGTAGATGCTGGCATAGTACTGCATGTACGGATTGTCCTTCATGCTGTCGCTCACAGAGCTTCTATTCCCTTGAAATACTGTGGTGTTCTGTTTGGAGGTAAGGCACCATGGGTAAGATTCCTGAGACACCTAGGTCATTTTCAGCTCAAGGACAGAAACGCAGGGAATGACCTAGGACCTGGTCATGGCAAACACAAAGAACCTACCTACTGTACATAGCTGTTGTACTTACTGACTAGCTCGACAGCCCCTGGGGTAGCCAGGGACTTTTTCTATTCTGTGAGACTACGTCAAACATCCTTTCCCCCATCTGCGCACATCCCTGCTCACTGCTTTCTCTCCTTCAAACTGTCTTTCAACTGACACACAAAACAAAGTCAGACAGATTACTGACGTTTCTAATGTTTCTCTTTAGCGGAAACTACGGGAGAGCCCTAAGAACAGTCAGGGGCTGGGGAAACAAGGCCACATTTCCAGACACAGAAGTCTCAGAAGTGAGTAATCTCACCCCACTTCCTTGCTTGATCCAGTAGCTCAACCACCAAGTGCTGAAGGCAGTGCTGCCCACATTCAGCATGAAGAGGACCATGATGACCAGGAAAGCCAAAGGGCCCCCTGCAGCCTGGATGTAGACACCATAGACTGACCAAGGCACCGAGCCTTGCCCTTTCTCTTCCACCTGCACAAGCTGTCCTGGGAAAGAGGGAAAAAGCATGACTTTAGAAGGGAGGAAAACTCTATAGGAAGCTGTGGATTCGGTGAAGCACTACACCCCGCCCAAACAATCCACCCATCAGAGTTTAGTCATAGAAACCAGCTTTGGTGGGCAGCAGGAAGACCTGATGGGCCTGGACCTAAGTTAACTAGTCAAGCTATAGCCAAATAATGAGGCAACTGGGTAAGTTACAGCCAGCACTTCTCTCGATAATCGCCTGAGCACACCGGCAGGGGTTTTCAGAACCTAAGGTCTGGAACTGTTCAATTGGTGAATCCTAGTTTTCCCCAACTGGACTCTATTCCTTCCCCTCCTTTGGGGCATTTCCCCTTTAATACGGCCTTCAATTCAAGTATATAACAACAGAATAACAGAACCTACAGCCTCAAAGATCAGAATTATCTCCTCTCTGGCTGGCTGTAGTGGCACACGCCTTTAATCCTAGCACTTGGGAGGCAGAGGCAGACAGATATCTGAGTCTGAGGCCAGGCTGGGCTAAGCGTGAGTTTCAGGACAGACAAAGCTAAACAGAGAAACCCTGTTTTGGGGAAAATTTTTTTTTTTACCTCCTATCAAAACACTCATTCATTGCACATTTTTTCAGCACTGTCTATAAGATGAGGCCACACAGTTTCCTGCCTGTCAGAACCACATTGAGGACAGTTGTCATAGTTTGGCGGACAGGCCGATGAAACATAGAAACATGTACTAAACGCAATAACAAAGCCTACTCCATTCCCCAGGCTGAAGGCACCAGGATTAGGCTGTTTTCTAAACTCTCACTGATGGCTAACATTATGTTTCAAGTTTAAATTACTGTGCTCAAGAAGTCTATAAGACAAAATTCCCTCACTGGGCTAAGGAGGGATGCCTCCTGGAATGCTAAGGCATGTTAGGAACCATCCTGGCTTGTACAATTTTAATGAAACTGTTGTTTACGCAAGAAAATGGTCACAATGTTAACCACTGCTTCCACCTCTGTAAACAAAGCTGCTCGATCAAGATAACCAGGACTCCTGCTTGACTTATTTTTTGCTAAGGGCTTGTGACCGCACTTAAACATAGTGTAACCTTCTGACTGCAGGATGCATGCCTGCACATAAATGGAATGCAACCACATGCTTCTTTGCCTTTATAAACCCCTGACTCTCTGAGACTTGATGCTACATCCTGGGAATCCTGCGTCTCAGGTGCAGCCCTAGCCGCCTAGTATCTAAATAAAAAGCTTCTTTGTTAAGATTATTCTTGGTCAGACTGGTGAATCTCTGAATGACCCCAGACCTTTGGATTCCAGGAAGAATAAAACCTCACACGATAGTTCCCCACCCAGGAGGGTAGTTACCCACACAAGCAGGGCTGCAACATGGAACAGAAGTGACCATCTGTAAAAAACAGACAGATCCCCTCAAGACCCAGGACAAGGATGGGCAAGAACCACTGATGAGGACTGAAGTTCTCCCTCTGTTTAATCGGAAAGCTTGTGTCAGAACTCTGAGGTGAACATGGCGTCACTCAGTATCTCTTCCCAAGGAAACCATGCTGAATAACATCCTTCCTTAATTTCATCACTACTTGGTATACTCGGAACTTGGCTGAGCCGTTAACTGTTGTTACCAGAACCCAGGCTTTTGTCCTAAAAATTCTAGTTATTAGGTAAGGAGGTTCAATGATCTCTTTACAATGGCATTTCCTCCTGATTTCAAAGGTGACACACGCTTCAAATTCACAAACATGACAATGCCTCCATTACAGCAAATAGCTTCTGAGACTCTCAGGAAGTCCGAATAGGAAAACTGACACCTGTACCCTCTCTGGCTGCTCTCTGCAAACAGCGCCAGGACCAGGTAACAAGCCTGCCAGTCCAGCACCAGGACCAGGTAACAAGCCTGCTAGTCCAGCACCGGGACCAGGTAACAAGCCTGCCAGTCCAGCACCAGGACCAGGTAACAAGCCTGCCAGTCCAGCACCAGGACCAGGTAACAAGCCTGCCAGTCCAGCACCGGGACCAGGTGACAAGTCTCACAGTCCAGCACCGGGACCAGGTAACAAGCCTGCTAGTCCAGCACCGGGACCAGGTAACAAGCCTGCCAGTCCAGCACCAGGACCAGGTAACAAGCCTGCCAGTCCAGCACCAGGACCAGGTAACAAGCCTACCAGTCCAGCACCAGGTAATAAGCCTGCTAGTCCAGCACCAGCACCAGGTAACAAGCCTGCTAGTCCAGCACCAGGTAACAAGCCTGCTAGTCCAGCACAGGGACCAGGTAACAAGCCTGCTAGTCCAGCACAGACTCTAACACAAGGCACACTGGACACCCAGCTTTGAATGGGATTTCAATTCAAGTACAGAGGCAACTGGAAGGAAGCAAAGAAAGAAGGCAGGCACCTGGGTCAGCTGTAATCACCTAAGCTGACCCCACCCTTTGTTGCAGAAAGGTCAAAGGATCAAAGGTTGTCAGGCTTCCCTTGTTTGGGCACACCCCAAGGCACACCCACCTCCACACAGCGTTGTTCCTGATAAATGACAAAACTCTCACAAACGTCCTTACCTTCCTCTGACTTCACTGCCTTCTCCTTCTTCACTGACCCTGGTTTGGGGCCCTTGTCTTGTGATTTCTTCTGTGAACCACTAGCTTCCTTTTTTGAATTAATCTAAGAACATTGAAAAAAAAAACAACTCCAGTCATAAGATGTTTATTCAGATGAAGGTCTACAGGATACATTCTAGAGAACGATTCACTGACTAGAAATATAAATAAAAAATACACCCAAGTTCTTATTTATTTTTGATGCCAGGCTTCTGTGTCTAGTTCACATTAACCCTGATCTATTCAGCCTCATGAGTGGTGGGATCACAAGCCAGATGCCATGTCTGGCACACCTACATTCTTAAGAAAGTCACCTACAATAATCTACATTAATTTCTTGTACTAACTCAATCCCTTCAATCTTTTGGGATCCAGGTTCCTACCTTGATAGTCCACTGACATTTATTCTCTACTAAGCCATTCAAGACCTAACCTCCAAAACAAGATTATGTCAATAATAATTAATATACAGTCAGTATATAATTATTAATAATATAATTGTATTAATAATATTGTTAATTTTCTATAATTGTTATATTAGTATAAATCATTATTAATACTATTCTTCAATTTCTCCCAGTGATTAAGAAGCACTGGGGTCACTTCCATTCCTGTTTCTGACCTGCCACTACTCACTCAAATCCATAGATGCCACCATTTCCCTCTGCTACCACAGAAGAACCCCAAACTTTCCTGCTTGCTTTTGCAGGATCTCTGCATTCTGGCCACGGGGCTGTCAATTCCCCCCTCATTTCACTGCTTCCCATAGCTCCCATTCTCCAGCTACTTGACTTCACACCATTCCTTAACCATAGTTCAAATTCCCACTGCTGTATCTTTGTCCAAGTTAGGTGCCCGCCTCATTCCAATCTCAGACATGGACGTCCCTATTCAGATGGGTCAAATATTACGCCCTCTGAAGGCAACTTATGTTCCTCTGCAATAAAGCTCACACTCCCCAGTACTCTTAGCACACTGCAGTATCTGGTTAGAATTAACTGCAAGCATGAAAGCACTGGTCTGCCCTGCGTTAACTAACTCTTGCCTTCCAAGGCAAGGATGAGTTCTCACACAGGGTTATCCACTACTCCGTGCCTACTGCCAGAACTACCGAGGACAGGGCACAAAGGTAATAAAAAAGAATTCAACAAACTGAATCTGAGGCAAAACAAACAAAAAACCACCAACAAAAAACCCTATTCAGTGCTCTCCAAGTTCCTTCTACATCTTTAGAAATTTTCCTCTGTACAGGTCACTGAATTCAATTTTACATGATATTATCATATCCCCAGCAGGCTTACCAACTAGACTTTCCAAACACACAATGGTCTGTACACTGTCACTTGCATTTTAAATAAACACTGATTGGCTAGTAGGCAGGCAGGAATCATAGACGGGGTGACCAGGCAGAAGTAGAGGCAGGGAAACGAGAATTCTGGGAAAAGGGAAGTTTCAGTCTGCAGTCATCACCCAGACACAGAGGAAGCAAGATGTGACTGCCTCGCCGAAAAAGGTACCAAGCCGGGGGGGGGGGGGGGGGGGGGCTGGAGAGATGGCTCAGTGGTTAAGAGCATTGCCTGCTCTTCTAAAGGTCCTGAGTTCAATTCCCAGCAACCACATGGTGGCTCACAACCATCTGTAAAGAGGTCTAGTGCCCTCTTCTGGCCTTCAGGCATACACAAAGAATATTGTATAAAGTAAAATAAAAAAAAAATAAATTTAAGAAAAAAAAGGTACCAAGCCACGTGGCTAACACAGACAAGAATTATGGGCTAGTATAAGTTATAGGAGTTAATAAGAAGCCTGAGCTAATAGGCCAATCAGTTTATAATTAATGTAGACCTCTGTGTGTTTCTTTGGGACTAAACAGCTGCAGGATCAGGCGGGGCAGAAATCTCTGTCAACAAGCACCAGCGTTCATTTAAAATACATTGTGCCACAGCACTACAGTGAAAATTTAAAACTATGAAATCCAGATAGAGCTGTGTCTAGGACAGAAGATAGGATTCTAAAATACTTACTTCACTGCAAGAGTAAATAGTTCCATCTGTGGATCACTTACTTGGGGACGCAGATACGTATTAATGGATGCAGCCACCTTAAGTAGTTAAAACGATGTGTGTGTCAGGGTGCACGTGTGGAGGTCAGAGGACAACTTGCTGGGTTCTGGGAGTTGAACTCAGGTGGCCAGGCTTACAAAGCCAGTGAGATTATCCACTGAAGCATCCTGCTGGCCTCTTAAACAACATTTGGAACGCATACTTCCCAGCTAAACATTCTAGCTGTTTGGTGTCTAGCTTTTGTTCCTTGGACAATTTCATATTTTAGCTTCTCTCCTTCATATTTTCCCCTCCAATTCTACAGTGCTAAGGTAATAATCTGGTGAGTGTAAAGCTCCCCAGAAGTCATGGCGGATCATAAAACTTAAACCTGAATCAAAGTGTCTCTATGGATGTCCCTGACTATCCCAGGAAACCTGGAAATCTAAAAAACTGCCCAACAAATCAGGTATGGACGGTTAGCTGCACTGCCTATGAAATCACAAGAGTGAAACACTGAGGTAAGACACGAGAGAGGGTCCCAGGTAATGCCCTGTTACTTCATGTCAGTCTCAGAATGACCTGGCAAGCAACAAGGCAGCCTGAACCCCAGTGCAGTCACCCTCAGGACTGCAGGAGACAGGGATGCTGTCAGGAGGGAAGCATGGCCTCTGAGGCCGCCCCACACATGCTGTGTTTGTCCTAGCTTGGAGCCGCATGAAGGCACAGGAAGCTGGCCTCTGGGTGCTGCACAGGAGGTATGCAGGTGCAGATACAAAGAAACCTGGGATCAAACCATCCACATGAGCAAGCTGCTCAACCCAGCTGAGCCTCAACTACTCTCTAAGGGAGAGAGAACCATATTTAATGTGGGCTTCACCTGTGCATGCTATAAATGTGTTTTATTACCACTGGTTAATAAAGAAGCTGCTTTGGCCTATAGCAGGGCAAAATACAGCTAGGCAGGAAAACTAAACTGAATGCAGGGAGAAAGAAGGCGGAGTCAGGCAGATACCATGTAGTCACCCAAGAAGGAAGATGTGAGGTAACAAAGCATGAGCCTCATGGTAAAATATAAAATAATAAAATTGGGTTAATTTAAGATATAAGAGCTAGCTAGGAATATGCCTGAGCCACTGGCCAAAAAGTATAGTAATTAATATAGTTTTTTGTGATATTTGGGTATAGGTGACCGGGAAACAAAAATTCAGTCTCCTTTTTACACATATTTGGCCATATATCTCTAATACAATGCCAATGGAACGGTATCTCAAGGACGTAACCCAGAGCACCTAAGTGCCAAATCAAGGTCCAAGACATCATGGGTCATTTCCAAATGTACACAGCATTTAATTCCTTCCTGACACCTCACCTGTACATGCAGAGAGCCTCCCACCGCTTTAACCGTGGTGGAAGGAATCTAGTTGAGACCACTTATTAGCACACAGTCTCTAAACCTCACCCTCATCCTGCTCTCCCACGGGAGAACGAGCAGGTGAGCACAGCACAGAGGTCTGGTCACGGGACACCACAGGCTCTTTCCGTTTCGCTGTCATCATGTCGTCCTGAGCAGAAATGAGACCACAAACCCAACAAACCTTACCTCAACCGGGGGTGTCTCTCCCAGCAACAGGTTATTAAAAATAGCAGCGTAATCTCCGTTTAAGTTCATCAGCTCCTCATGGGTACCTCTTTCTGTAATACAGCCTTCTCTCATGAAGATCACTTCATCACAGTCCACGAGGTACTGGAGACAATGGCAAGGACAACACAGAATTGCTGATATTCATGCAAATACACCCCAATAGCCTCAATCAGAGATGACTCGGCTGTCCCTTGGCAACACAAGGATATTTTAGATTGTCAAAATAAGGGGAGAGATACCACTGGTATAGAGAGTGGATCAAGACCTGACTGCACAGAGCAGACCACCCCAACCCCCATCACACAAAGAGTCACCAGTCTTCGGTGTTAACAGTCTCAAGACCGACAACCTCTGCTTTAGTTTACTGCACCCTATGACACAGGCCAGATAGTATTTCCTATGATTCTGAGGGTGGAGCTGCACAAACTTCCCATTAAATTTCTGAGGACAGTGGCACGGGCCAGCCTGGTCTACAAAGCGAAAGCCAGGTCAGGGATAGACAGTGAGACTGTCTTGTATCAAATAATTCAAATCCTTTCACTACATGCAGAAGTACACAGGTTTTCTAAAGCAACAAGGGACACTGGTCCGCCAAATTTGAACTGACAACTCAGACAGCGACAGTCCTGAGCAGACCCGAGATGATAGTCTTCACGGACTGATGGAGGGAAATGCAAGCTGCTTGGTGTCTTCCCTACAGACGCGACCACGATGCTTTCTACCAGACTAACCCATTCCCAACCACACTCTATGTCTAGCTGCTCTTCTCAGCCCTTTTACTTGCTGATCTACACGCAGAACCAGTATGTTCCAAGGACTCATGATTCAGACAGCCAACTCAAGTATTGGCACATTGGTCACGAGGTTTTTTGCGAGGAAATGAAAACACTAGGAATGTCTAGTTGTCTCAGAGCTAGCTGGCCCAAGCCCTCCTCTTTGTACCAGTCTAGAAGAGAAGGTACCATACCTGTAACTGGTGTGTAACAAACAGAACTGTCTTTGACTTGAGGTGCTTCCGGATAGCACTGTTGAAGATGTGGTTGCCTACGTGGGCATCTAAGGCACTAAGGGGGTCATCCAGGATGTAGATGCTTCTGTCACTATACAAGGCCCGAGCAAGGCTGATTCTCTGGCGCTGTCCACCACTCAGGTTGGCTCCTCGCTCTCCAATCTATGAATCCAAAAGCAAAGGGAAGCCCTCAAATCCAGAATGGTCATCTTTCCTCTCCCCTACCCAAACTGACTCGATCTTCCTAAGGACTGGAGGGGTCCCGTCCCACAACCATCTAAGTACCAATCAAACCTACATGTGGCTTTGACACTGCCCAGGTCACTCTCTTCCTCACAAAGTTTTCTAAGACAAAAAGTGGACCATTCTTCATCCCTGCCTAAAACCCTTCAAGACCCCTGAAAGAATCCAAGCATTTACATACAACCTCCCATTCCCTGAGATTTAGGACATGGACACTAAGAACCCACATGACATCATCCCTTTTTCTGCACTGTGCCTGCTTGACTGTGGTGCCACCTCTTCTGGGAACCTCCTCCAACTTCTTCTTACTCATACCCATAGACGGGGGCTCTTTTTATTTTGTGCCAACTTATCTGGGTCTCTTACCCCCTTACCTACAAGCTTCTTCTGCATACAAACCACGGTCCTATTCCTTTACAATTCCAATACCAGGCAAAATAAAACATGCTATCAATCAGAGATTCTAAAACTTGGTATGTAGTTTATTAAAATCGGCTGATTAAGAGTATAACTTAACATTGTACATTTCTAACAAGTTTCCAAGTGATGCTGATGACCTGATCTGGAGACCAAGATCTGAAAGCTTAGAAGCTAATTAAACTATTACTAAATCCCTCTGGTTTGAGGGTTTAACTGAAGTCAGCTCAACAAAAGAGCCAGACACAAGAGCCTGCTCAGGACAGAGGACGGAGATTTATTCTAAGGCTCTCCTTACCTAGTAGAAGGCAGATGAAATGAGAAAGAAGCTCAATATGTAATTGCTTTACTTGTAGTTTAAAAAATATTTACTCAATTCTTTCCACCACCCCACATCTCAATGGGGTCTCATATTATAGCCTTGGAACTTGCTATGTAGACCAGGCTGGCTTCCACCTGCCTCTGCTTCCCAACTTCTGAGATCAAAGGCATGTACCACCATGGCCTGTTAAAAAATATTTAAACAGAGCAAAACAAAACTATTTGGAATCCAAACGTGATATGCTTAAGATCTGCATGTCATGTGTTTAGGTATATTCACTAGTATTTAGGCTGACCAACAAAAAGCCTTTCTGGCATAACGCTTGATGAAAGCAAAATTCCCCGTGTGGTTCTCTCCTAGGAAACACTCTCATAGGAAGGGGTTCTGCCACATCCACGCAAAGTCCTCCAGAGCTCTTCCTACAAACTGCACTACGGTGGCCTGTCAGGGGAAGAAGGCTTGTACCTCGGTCAGGTCGCTGTTGGGGAGAATAGCCAAGTCAGGCCGCAGGCAGCAGCTGTTCAGCACTGAGTTGTATCTGAAGGACACAAAGTGACAGCAATCAGGGACGTGGTTACAAAGAGCCTCCTGAGAGGGGCTGCCTTCTCTGACACACAGCCAAAGGAAAGATGACAGAAACCAAACACGTCTTACCTTTCTTCATCAAACTCCTTGCCAAAGAGAATGTTGTCTCTCAGAGTGGCATTGAGGATCCAAGCCTGCTGGGCCACATAAGCAAAGGTCCCACTGACTGCAATGCTACCCTCTAGAAGTGTCATCTAGGGAGACAGACATCATCTGTCACAACACAACATTGCCCGAGCCAACACAGCACTTCACACCATCAGTGGGGATGAACGGAGCCTAAAGTCTGGACCACTTTTAGGATTTTTTGGACATAACTCCAGATCACACATTGCTCTAAAGAAAGCTACAGCAACAAAGAAAACGTTAGCCTTACTCACGTGAGAGGGGAGTCTAGCATAACTCACACGACTGCACACGCACCCTGCACTCCGCAGCCCATGGCTCTTTCACACCCTCTACCTGTAAATTCATCTCACTACGAAAGCACAACTCTAATCTTGGTTGTCAACTTGACTGCATCTGGAATAACTAAAACCCAAGCAGCTAGGCACACCTGCGAGGGATTTTCTTGACTGGAGCAGTTGCTGTGGGGGGACCCACCCCATGCTGGGCACACAGGCTGGGCAGCCCACATGAAAGGACATGGAAGAAAGCAGCTTTTACTTTTTGGCTGCTTGCCCACTCCTGCTGGGAAGTCCATCCAGCCCGCTGCTGAGGCACTACTTCACTGGTATTAGGACCTATTTCTCTGAGATCCTAAAACAGACAGAAAAAGAGCTGAATCCAGCCTCCTGGACTGAATAACTACCAGATTCCTGGCTTTTCTGTTGGGGACAATCATCGTTGAACTAGTAAAATCTCAGTCTGTAAGCTACTCTGAAAAAACACGTGTGTGTGTGCATGTCACTATGTTAACAAATCAACCGCCAAATGGTACCTGGTTTTCTGTTGTACTTATACTTGTTTATTCTCTATTGTATATACATTTATTCTACCTGTTCCTCCTAGAGAACTAAAATTAATAAAGATTGTGGTACCATGAATGATTCTAGAAAAAAAAGACGGTAAGGATGAATTTTTTTAAGTACATAGAGTGTAGGCTTTGCAATTTGCCAAAATCCTACAGTTATTGAAGCCTCTCCTAGAAGCAAAGAAAGCACTAAAGACTTATGGTGTGAACTACTTGACAAAGTTATCGAGGTAAGTTTGATTGCCCTGGTTTGATGTGGGAGTGTCATATATCAATCTGTTGATTTCCTTGGTTAAGCAATAAAGAAACTGCTAGGCCCATTGGATAGACCCACCCTTAGATGGGTGGAGTAAACAGAACAGAACGCTGGGAGGAAGAGGAAGTGAGGTCAGACTCCACAGCTCTCCTCTCTAGAGCAGACGCCTCAGGAGAGACGCCATGCTACCTGCTCCAGGGAAGACGCACACCATGCCCCAGCTCTGACCCAGGATGGACTTAGGCTAGAATCTTCCCGGTAAGCGCACCTAGGGGCGCTACACAGATGATTAGAAATGGGCCAGAGCAGTGTTTAAAAGAATACAGTGTCCGTGTAATTATTTGGGGCATAAGCTAGCCGGGCAGGGCAGGCGGCTGGGGTATTGGGGACGCAACCCTGCCGCTGCCCATATTACTACAAATGACGCCCAGACGTGTGGCTAACTGAGTCCACAAAAAACCTGAGAAGGCTTAAAAATAAGGGAGAGAGAGTTTAACACAGATTTTTGCTGTTTGTTGGTGGCGTGCTGTAGAGAGATTTCCTGATTCGGCAACAGCAGCAGAAAAAACGCTGTGTCATTTCAAAGCGTGGCTTCCTGGGGCTGTGCCGCCAGTGCAAACTCTGGCTTTATGTTTGTGTTCCCGCTTGGGATCAGAAGGAGAGTGCTCTGAGACCTTGATGATGATTCAGAGCTCCCCGCCTGCTCCTGGGCAGAAGGCAGAATCAGGCTTAGGCAGGCGGAAGAGCATGGCGGATTCCTGCCGCCATACAGAGACGTGTTTTTAGACTGCGCAGTGCTCTGCCTGTCAGATTTGGATGTTACTTGGATGAAAAGAATTTCTGCGCTGCACGCTCAGTCTCAGAATTAAAGTGCTGAGTGCCGCTCCTACCTGGTAGCCTCAAGAGGCTTCCTGACTCAGCTTTAGCTGCAAAACCCTGCGGCTCATTAAGAGGTCCTGCCACAAAACACTTAAACAGTGTTGATGAAAAGCTGAACACATGCTTTTCGGTTTTCAGCCGTAGCAGGAAAAAAGCTGTGCCGTTTAAAAATGCCGGCTTTCTGGGCTGTCCTGCCAGGGCAAACTCTGACTGTTTGAGGCAGGAGGGCCGGCTACCGAGAGAGGATTTGAGTGTTGTCTGTTGTAGCTCGCTGGCTGGCAGGGACCTTGCAGCCTGTACCTCAGCCGTGAGGCTGGAAAGCTAAGGAATGGACTGGATCTAGCTGGCAAAGCCACGCCTTTAGTCCTACTGATATTGCTTGGCAAATTAAAGGCTCTTGTCGTCAGAAAAAGAGAGATATACAGTAAAGAGAGATTCAAAGACAGGAAATTTCTGAATGGTTTAAAGTGTGTTAAAAATATATGCAGACTAAAAGTTAAAATTCTTAAAGCAAACTTCTGTGACTTCAAGGTGTGGTAGCACACGCCTTTAATCCCAGTGCTTAGAAGGCAGAGATAAACAGATCTCTGTGAGTTCAAGGTGTAGTAGTGTACGCCTTTAATCCCAATGCCTGGAAGGCAGAGACAGGCGAATCTCTGAGAGTTCAAAGACAGCCTGGTCTACAGGGTTATTCCAGGTCAAAGATATATGCTCAAAAAGCAAAAAGTTAACCTAGGAATGTCACAGCTTAGATTCTTAAGCGCCTAGTGATTTAAAGGTTTAAATCAAAACTGCTCCTGGATAGTAAAAAATTACAGATTCACAATAGGACAGATTCAGACCACTAAACGAGTCACACTGTTGGATGAATGTACGTAGGCTTGGGAGAGAGAAGAAAAAGAATATAGAGAATAAAGTTAATGGTTTAAAAAGAAAAAAGTAAAAGTAAAGTCTTTAAAGAGACAGAGTACAGATAGTTATAGATATAAATAAAAATAAGCCGCGTAAAGATGGAAAATTCACAGAGAGTCTGGATTATGTACATTGTGTTTTCTTTAAATTTTTTGACTGTGAAGGAGCTAAGTACAGAGAGATATTTCATTATATTGGCTGCCAAGCTAAACCAGAATGGATATAAGGGTATTACAATTTCAGAATTTGGGTCTAAGGATATGATGCTTTGGAGAGAGTCTTCTTTTGTTTTCACAGAGGATGAGACTCTATGGATTTCTTCTATTCCGATTTGGTATGATGGACCACGTCCTCCTGAAGGGTTGCTGTGAACATCTTCAGAAAATTGCCTTGCTCAACTGCCAACTGAGATAAACCTGGCACACAGGTTACACCCTAAATAATCTGATTAACAGCGCCCCCATTCAGCAGGAAGCAGTTTGGAGAGAAAAAACTGCGCCCATGTTCCCAAATATTGTTTATAAATGTTCTTTTACATTTAAAGGGGGAAATGATATAGGTATGAATAATTTGTATTGATAGAGATTTACGGTCAATTTTGCTATATGTATAAATGTTTCTGATGTAACTTTACTTGATAACTGTTTTGTTATATGTAATTTTGCTATGTTAAGGTTAAAGCCTTCCTTTTTTTGTTTAAACAGAAAAAGGGGAAGTGATGTGGGAGTGTCATATATCAATCTGTTGATTTCCTTGGTTAAGCAATAAAGAAACTGCTAGGCCCATTGGATAGACCCACCCTTAGATGGGTGGAGTAAACAGAACAGAACGCTGGGAGGAAGAGGAAGTGAGGTCAGACTCCACAGCTCTCCTCTCTAGAGCAGACGCCTCAGGAGAGACGCCATGCTACCTGCTCCAGGGAAGACGCACACCATGCCCCAGCTCTGACCCAGGATGGACTTAGGCTAGAATCTTCCCGGTAAGCGCACCTAGGGGCGCTACACAGATGATTAGAAATGGGCCAGAGCAGTGTTTAAAAGAATACAGTGTCCGTGTAATTATTTGGGGCATAAGCTAGCCGGGCAGGGCAGGCGGCTGGGGTATTGGGGACGCAACCCTGCCGCTGCCCATATTACTACACTGGTTCACCTACTGTGAGAAACAAGGAATCCAGTGACTCAACATATAAAGCTTTTGATAATCTGTAGAAGCTCAGGAAGATAATGATGCTGGTTGGCTGCTTCTAGCATCTCTGGGTAAACTGACAACGGAAAAGAATGACTTCTAGCACTGCAGGAAGCAGTACAAAGGAAAAGAATGAACCCTGAAAAAACTGACTGGTTCCAGATGCAAATACACAGTCTAAATGTTTCTAGTGTGCCCTGGAAGAGAATAGGAAGCCACAGAGTTATTACAAGACTGGCTGAATTACAACAAAAATCCAAGTCTCAGCCTTGGAGGCTATCCGTGGTTAAAGGGCACTGACTGGTGACTCCGAACACTGTTCCGAAGGATGTGTCTCATCTGAGGAAGCAGTCTCTCCACCTCCGCGGAGGATGCATCCCCACCTCAACCCGCTTTATTGTCCTTCTCATCTCTGCCTGGAGAATTAATCCTACATTATCTGCAGAGTGCCCAGTGACCTTCCCTGAAGGAGATGTTGGGGAAGTGTAGAGGAGGTGGGAAGTGTAGTCCGTGAGGAGGAACACTACACTACCAAATAGTTTAATGTATCTGTTAATTCGTTCAACACAAGTCTGGGGAATATGTATGGGATAATGGTGGAGAAGGAACATAAAACTGGATCAGGTTGCATTTTTCAATATGGACGGACTGAGGGAGACTCTCGGTTTAACAGAAAGTTTAAGAAGGGTGCCAAAAGTTCCTTCACTTGGGTCCTGAGCATTCATCATAAGATGGCCTGTTGAACAGGAGCTAGAGATGCCTGAGATCCCTCACTTATTGTTGATGGAGGATGTGAAGGCTCAGGAAATTGCAAGGCTAGAATTTTCCACTGTGTAAAATTTTAATCCTCCACAATGAGAAGGCCCAGAAGATATGCCCAGCACTAATGCTATAAGGTACAAAATGTTGAGGGGGGAGAGGGGTGTTAAAACCAAAGCCCCACTCCCCACCCCCACCCCGTCATGGTGTCACCTGCATCAGCAAAAAGATGCCCACCCTGTTGTATATAAAACCTGCTTTTCTGGCATTTTGCTCTTCTGTCACCCCGCCCCCCCCCCAGCCTTGGCAGTTTGGTCCCCAATAAACCTTTTTTTCTACCCATGGAGCGGTCTTATTGCACCTTTGCTTACAGGAGCAGCTGTGCACTTGAAGAACTTTGTCGTCACCGTTTTCCTTGTGGCAACCTTAGGACTGCAGAGGCTGCAGTTTAATCAGATGAAATGAACGCACTGGGCTTATTTGGGCCCAGGAGTAAGGGGGGGAGGGGAGCCATCTGGCAACACTGAATTGCCAGAGGTAAGGTGATTGTAGTTACTATATTGGCAGCCCAAGCAAAGTGACGGACATAAGAAATAGTCTGACCTATGACAGGCAGCACAGCATAGGCAAAGTGATTTTTTTATGGTGGCACAATTCACATGAATTCTTCAGTCTCCAAGAAAGAAATAGATAAAAAGTCTATCATGTTTTTGTTTGATCTGTATAAGCAGAAAATTCCCAACAAATTAAGCTCACATTTGATCATAGCAATAGGGAATCTTAATCTTAGTCTACGAACCAATTTCCAGATGTGAGCCAGTTTGCAAACCCAGAACCCTGAGAATGAAGAACAGCCAGGTCCTTGATTAGTCCGCAAGCTCCCTCGAGGAAGAATCCTGATAAAATATCTAGGAGTTTTACTGTTTAACTTTCCCCCATCCTTCCCCAGAGGGACCTATGACCTTTTACAGGGCAAACCATACGCTGGGAGAAAGGAAACAGTCAGACTTTCAGGTGTTATGGATACCGGTTCTGACTGACCCTGATTCTGAAAGACCACAAGAAATATTGTGGCCATGCAGTCTAAGTAAGGGCTTAGGAGGTCAGGGACTGATAGAGTCTCAGCTAATGTCAGGGTTACAGTAGGACAAACTCATCTTGTAGTTACTTCCCAGTCCCAGAATGTGTGACGGGAATAAATACAATTAGAAACTCACAGAATCCATGACCTGTGGAGCGACAGCTAGCCTAGTTGGAAAGACTAAACGGAACATACAGGAGTAGCCTCTGCCAGGGATAACAGTGGACCAAATCCATGCTGCATCCCTGGGGCAATGACATAAGAATGCGAAGATGCAGGGCTGGTGGCTCCCACACCTCTCTTTAATACCCTGTCTGGCCTATGCAGAACATGGAGAATGCCTGCTGACTTACTGAATGAAGGGTCCAGTAATACAGGAATATAAAGTTATAGACTTAGAGAAATGAGAACAGAAGCTAGCAGCTTTGTCAGGGACCAAAGGTTAGCGTTTTTACAATGGCTCTCTGCAGCTGCGGGTTAGATTTTTACAATAACCTCCTGCCACTAACGACTGACAACTGCCATGGACCAAAGTTAACTTTTAATAAAGGTTTGCATGAGACTCCTAGCATACATCCCATCCCATAAACTTTAACTAAACATTCCTACGTGACTTTCAGCTTCACAATGTTTTGTATCCTTCCCTGCTATGGGAAACGGTTGTGCCAGAAAAGCTGCCAAGTTCTTTGCAAACAGAATTCTCTGTGAAGAGTATCTGCAGGCTTCTGTAAACAACAATTTAGCTAAAACTTTGTTAGTGAAATTGTAAGTCTTAAAATGCACCATGTCTCTGTAACTTTGAAACTGTAAAAATTCCTTTGCTCACACCTAATGGTTACTTCTTACTATAAAAAGGGACATGGAGGGCTGGAGAGATGGCTCAGAGGGTAAGAGCATGCCTGCTCTTCCAAAGGCCCTGAGTTCAATTCCCAGCAACCACATGGTGGTTCACAACCATCTGTAATGAGGTCTGGTGCCCTCTTCTGGCCTGCAGGCATACACGCAGAAAGAATATTGTATACATAATAAATAAATATACTTTTAAAAAAAAGGGACATGGAAACCATCCCCACTGCCACAATTTCAGAAGCCTGAACTCTGGCTATGGTCCTAGGTAAGCTTTGTGTACCCCATGGGTGATTTTTGGAATTAAGTTTGCTTCTGGTTTCATAGACTTTGGTGGTCTGCCCCCCATTATTTGCATGCCCCCAAACCCAAAAGAAAACTTAATAGTCGTGACCCCTATTGCTGCTGCTATACCAGATGTAGAGCCCTGACTTGAGCAGATTGGACTCATGTCTGCAATCAGAACATAAGCTCTCTTTGCTGCTCTACCACCATGCCTGCCCACCTGCTGCCATGCTCTCCACCATGACGGCCATGGACTCCCCTCTAAAACTGTTGGGAGCAAGCCCCAAGAAACTCTGTCTTCTATAAGTTGCCTCGGTCATGATGTCTCTTCAGAGCACCAGAAAAGGAACTAAGATAGTGGGCCTATTTGGATTTGGAGACAGCACATCCTCACGTGGTGTTACTCTGCTAGCTCTGTGTGGGGCCTAGAACAGGAGAAGCCTCCTCAACAGGTCCAGGCTGCTGGGCAGGCTGCTGGGCAGGCTGCTGGGCAGGCTGCTCTATTGCATGGACCATATTACTCAACAGACAAGATGGTTCTTGAGGAGCCAGTGACTGACAGGGATGCTGGTTGGAGCCTTTGGCAGACCCCTGGAAGTGAATCACAGAGGAGTCACTTAGTATTTTGGAGCCAGGCTCAACCACCATCTGTAGACAACTGTTCTCCCTTGGAGAGACAGTCTTTTGACTGCTATTGGGCATTAGTGGAAAATGAACATTACAACGGATTACCCACTACCATGCAACTGAGCTGTGTACCATGAGCAGGGTGTTATCTGACCCACGAGCCATGAAGTATACGTGCACAGCAGCAATCCTTTACCAAACAAAAGTGGAACATACATGACTGGGCCTGAGCAGATCCTGAGAACACAACCAAGATACAGGAAGTTACCCACTGCTTCTGGTTTCTACTCTGTTAAAACAGTCTGCTCCCAGCATGCACCTACAGCCTCATAGGGTGTGCCCTAGATTAGCTGACGAAGGAAGAGAAGACGAGAGCCTGGTTTACTCATGGTTCTGCACATTATGCAGGTACCACTCAGAAGTGGACAGCTGAAGCATTACCACCTCTTTTGGCAACAACCCCAAAAGACACCAGTGAAGGGAAATCTTCAGAGTGGGCAGAGCTTCAGGCAATACACATGGTTATACATTCTGCCTGGAAGGAGAATGGCCAGAAGTGTAATTTACTATTCATGATCTATATCCAATAAATTGACTGGATGATCATGAACTTGGAAAGAGCATAACTGGAAAATGTTAAGAAAACGTTTAGGGAAGAAGTATGTGGACAGATCTCTCCAAATAAACAAAGTATGTGGCGACACTTGTTGTCACATGTAAATGCTAAAAAAAAAAAATGACTTCAGCAGGAGGAGTTCAATAATCAAGTGACAGGATGACCTGTCCTGTCAACAGCCAGCTTTGTCCCAGCTGTCACTGCCCAATGGGTACAGGAACAAAGTGGCCACAGTAGCAGCAATGGCGGCTATATGTGGTGGTCTGAATGGAAATGGACCCGAAAGGCTTCTATGTGTGACTACTTGGCCCCTAGTTGTGGAACTGTTTGGGAATGACTAAGAGGTGTGGCCTCCTTGGATGAAGTGTCTCTCCTCCAATGAAATTTTTCTTTGATAAGAGTTGTTATCTTTGTCATGTCTCTTCCCAGCAATAGAACACAGGTAAGACACTATGCATGAGTGGAACATCAAGGATTTCCACTTAGCAAGGTTGACCTGCCTACAGCTGCAGCTGCGCACCAGATCTGCCAGCAGGAGAGACCAACACTGAGCACTCCCAATACGGCAGGCACCATTCTCTGGGGTGACCAGCCAGTGTCCTGGGAACAGCTTGACACTGGACCTCTTCCTTTGAGGAAAGGGTAACACTCTGCCATTACAGAACAGAAACTCACTCTGGCTGTGATGTGGGAGGTCATTTGTCAATCTGTTGTTTCATTGATTAATCAATAGGAAAACTGCTTGTCCTGATAGGTCAGAAAATTAGGTAGGTGGCGTAGACAGAACAGAATGCTGGGAAGAAGGGAAGTGAGCTAGACACCATGCCTCTCCTCTCTGGGTCAGACGCCATGGATCTAGCCGCCAGGTCAGACATGCTGAATCTTTCCTGGTAAGACACCACCTCGTGGTGCTACACAGATTATTAGAAATGGGTTAAGCAAGATATGAAAGTTAGCCAAGAAGAGGCTAGATATAATGGGCCAAGCAGTGTTTAAAAGAATACAATTTGTGTGTTGTTATTTCAGGTCATAAGCTAGCCAGGCGGCTGGGAGCAGGAACGCAGCCCGCTGCTCCTTCTACATGGCTCTAGATTTGCCTTTCCTGTACAGGATGCTCTGCCGAAACCACCATCCATGGACGATACAATACCCATCTACACCATAGTATTCCACACAGCACTGCTTCTGACGAAGAAAACCTCTTCACAGTCAGAAGTAGGGCAGTGGATCCAGGTTCATGGAATTCACTGGTTTTTACCATGCTTCCCACCATCCTGAAGCAGCTGGCCTGATAGAACAATCAAACAGCCTTTTGAAGACACAGTGCCAGCTCAGTTGCAAAAGGCTAGAGGCCTGGGTTAAGGTTCTCCAGAAGCAGGTATATGCTTTGAATCAGCATTCAAGACATGGTACAGTTTTCCTATAACCAGAATCCACAGGACCAGGAATCAAGGGGCTGAAAAGGGAACAGTTCCACTCATCATCCCTAGTGACCCACTAGGTAAATTTCTGATTCTGTTTCTGAGACCTTCGGTTCTGATGGCCTGGAAGTTTTGGTTCCAGATGGTGGGGCACTCCTGCTTGGAGACCCAATAAACATTCTACTGGACCAGAAGTCTAGAGCCCCCACCCCCAGCCACTGAGTACTTCTGGCACCCTTAAGCCAACAGGCTGAGAAAGGATTAACAGTGTTAGGAGGAGTGATTGATCCAGATTACCGGAAGGAAACTAGATTGCCTCTCAACAAAGGAGGCAAAGAGGATTGTGGGTGTCTATCCATGCAGGATGGCAAAAGGCACACGCCCTTCAGGAATGAAAGTATGGGTCACTCCTCTATGAAAGTCAAGACCTGCTGAGGTGCTGTCTGAGGATGGAGGAAATGCAGAAGGAGCAGTAAATGAAGGTAGTCATAAATACTATCTAAGGCCATGGGACCGGTTGCTAAAACTTAGACTATCACTGACATGAGTGTTTCTATCTTGTTAAGAATGTGCTAGTGAGTGCATGTATACATCTACATTAAATGGTACTTGTGTTTTATTTCTTCGCCATGTAATGTAACCTGGACTGAAATAGTAACAGCAGTTACCACACTATGCTATGAGACACCAAAAGACCAAGCATTCCTCAAAGGATATTGCCACCTAGTTTAAAATAGTTTAAATTATGACCTAGTCATTGTGTTTTCTACAGAAAGTAAGCATGATGTGACTGTGTCAAGTGGACTTCCGATGGGTAATCTTGTTTTTCAGCTTGACTACATTGGAAGCAACCAAAACCCAAGCATCTGGGAGGGATTCTTGACTGGATCATTTGATGTGGAGAGACTCACTCTAAATCTGAATCATTTGAGGGCTGGAGACCCACTCTAGATCTGGCTTCCAACTTCTGGTGGTAGCCCACGGAAAAGGACATGGAACAAGGAAGCTTTTACTTTTCGCCTACTTGCCCTCACTGTTGGCAAGTTCATTCATCCCACGGCTGAGGCATTACTTTGCTGGTATTAAACCTGTTTCAGGATTCAAATGTAGACTGAAGGCCACTGAGACATCCAGCCTGGTGGAATGAACAGCTAATGGATTCTGACCCTTCCACTGGGAGACAGCCACTGTTGGACTAGCCAGAAGGAACACAGCCTGTAAGTCATTCTAATAAACACATACTTATATATTATGAATATATATATATATATATATACATATATATCCATTCTATCAGTTCAGTTCCTCTAGAGAACCCTGACTAATACAACAAGCAAGAAGGCCTTTTTTGAAGTTCCCTGTGGAGGGTGCCATAAAAATTTACAGCCAGAGCCACCAGGGGAAGGTGGCCAACTTATCTACCTGACTCATTCAAGATGTTGACTAGACCAGCTCCTTCTGTGAAGCGAGGACCAGAGAGGAAAGAGAATTCCAGGTTAGCTAGCAATCGACGTGAACAGCATTTAAATAAGGATTAGCAATCTTCCTTCCAACATGCAGAGGCTACACGACGAGCCATGGCTTTGATGTGTTTTCCATCAGAGCCTGATTTGAACTGATCCAGCAGTTTTGCCATGGTTCCTTTGACACCAACAGCAGACTTCTGTTCTGAGCTGAGGATGCTAACGCTGTGAAGCAAAGCCTCATTAATCAGTGCATGGAGTGCTTGACAAATAAGCCTGTCCGGGTGAACAGCATCGCATGCAGCGTGTGTATGCAGGCTTACCTGTCTACAGACTGACAAGCAATCTGCTATGCACAAACGTGTTCACAAGTCTACCTCTCCTGGCTGCTCGTAGCAACACTGTCAGCTAAGAGCTACACTCTAAAGAAAGGGTAGGGAGAGGGAATGACCAGCACTATCTTCCTCCATGTCAGACAGGCTGCCAGGGTTTGTTCCACAAAAGCCAAAACCTACTTGGTTTAAGCTTAACCACTGCCCAATCACCCCCAAGAAAATGCAGCATCTTGTAAGCATTTGTAGCATTAAGTAGCACTTTGAAAATGACCTGTCCTGCTCCCATGAGCCCCAGTGTCATCACAGGTCCTCATAGGTCCTCAAATCCGGCTGATTATGAGAAAACACCAAACAGGCTTTTGCTTTTTACGAACACCAACAGGATGGGAGTGTATAAATAATAAAGCAGAACACAGTCCTGTGCTCGAGGAGGACCACAGCACACCATGATGGCTGGTACCAAAAAAGACAAGGAAACTGTCCCCAATATAGAGGTCTCACTGTCCTAACACAAGTGAGTTTCAGAAGGCCCCATCTATCAGGAGGTAGCAAAAACCGCACGCCTATCCTCATCTGCGTCTAAGTAAGCGGGTTAATCCTTGTTTAAAGGCATGCAGGTACCTGCTTTTCTCTGATAACTGGGTTCCATGCACTCGGAGAATCTGCGCTCACCCTTCCTCCCTCCCTCACAGTACAGAAAGCATCTGAGAGGCCCCCTACACTCTTCACTCGCTGTCTCCTGATGTACTTGAGTATCTAGATGACTGAGCCTCTCTCTGGAAATGAACTCCCTGAAGGAATAACTACCGTGGCTGAGGGTCAAGTGACTGTGCTTCTGAATCCAACTGTGGTGGCTCCCTTAATCACTCTGCTGCGGCGGGCAGTGTGTGGTCATCTCTCTTCCCTGCTACTTCTACCCCTCCCACACCCACGGCATCCAGTAGCTACTTCCTGGATAAGAAAAGGCACTGGGAACAAATGACGCAGGTGCCGCATCTATTTGCCACTCATGTGGTATTTATTGTACTGTACCCCTTGCTGATAAAAGCTGATCGATTAAGAGGCACAGCATAGACCACTGTCCCACTGTCCCACTGTCCCCACCTCTACTGACTCTTCAGTAGTTGAGTTTGTTTTTCCTGAGACATCTGCTGAGCAGAGCCTGAGAAAGAAGCAGGAAAGACCAAGGAAATAACAAAAATCTTACCTGGCCTAAGATGGCTGAAATGAGAGAGGTTTTTCCACTTCCCACACTGCCGCAGATTCCAACCAGCTTGCCCTGGACAAAGCACACAGAGAGGAGGAGGACATCAAACTACAGCCACTCTTCCTACGAACTTCCAGGGAAGGTTAATCGCTATATACATCATTCCAGGGAAGGTTAATCGCTATATACATCATTCCAGGGAAGGTTAACTACTATCTACATCATGGTATACCACAGGCCCTTGGAGAAAGCCAGCCTCGGGCCTACTTTAAGTAGCCAAAGTTTTGGGTTTTTTTATTTTTATTTTTGTTTTCCCAAGGCAGGACACTTTAAAATTGTTTCATTGTAATCTTTCTCCAGAATTTATTTTCAGTAAGAACTATATGTATTATATCCCATTAAAATATAATTTTTATTCATTGTTTTACTATTTTGATTATTGTTTTGTTTTTTAAAGGGAGGGTCTCTCTATGTAGTACTGGCTGCCCTAGAACTCGCTCTGTAGACGGCTGGCCTCAAACTCACAAAGATCTGCCTGCCTCTGCCTCCTAAGCGCTGGAGCTAAAGGCATACACCACCACACCTGGCTCAAAATATAGTATTTTTATACATCAAGCTTTTCTGTGAAATATTTTTCAAAACATGAGGAGTATCTACACTATCAATACCCCAGAAAAGTAGAACACAAAGTCTGTGAGTTTCTAAGTAGACATCTTCAGTGTCCTCAGACAACCAATATCAAGACCCCAGCCTGCAGATGCCCAAGGTCTGTGTGTCTGTATACCACGTGTGTGTCTATATGCCACGTGTGTCTATATACCATGTGTGTCTATGTGCATATGGCTTGCACACACCCTCCTAGCAACTTTAAATCACCCCTAGGTTACGTATAACATATATAATACAATGGAAACAGTTGCTATAAATTGCTTAAGGAATAATGACAAGAAAAAGAGTTGTTGTGCTCACTATATACAGCTGCTTCACAAATATTTCTAACCGGTTGGTTTGGATATATAGGTTTGCAACCAATAGGTATAGAGAGCCAACTGTCTAAGAAAGTAAGACGGTAAGTCCCCAATCAGTAATGCTGTAAGTTTTCAAAGACCATTGACTTTTAAATGTCTTTTTCTTTTTATCTTATATGTATGTGCATTTTGCCTTCATGTATGTCTATATACCCCTTGTGTGCAGAGACCAGGAGAGGATGTCAGATTCCCTGGAACTGGAATTACACTCAGTTGTGAGCCACCTGGCTTTGCTGGGCATTGAACCAGGTTCTCTGGAAGAGCAGCCAGTGCTCTTAACTATTGAGGTACCTCTCTAGCCCTGGCTGTCCTGGAATTCACTATGTAGACCAGGCTGGCCTCAAATTCACGAAGATCCACCTGCTTCTGCCTCCGTAGTGCTGGGATTAAAGGTGTGCTCCACCATTGCATGCTCAACAGCTGACTTTTTAAGAGAACTACTTGCTTGACAGTCCTATGTGATGGTGATCAAGGCCCCAAGAGTGGGAGGCAGGGCAGGGCAGTAGGTGACTAGAATTCCAACTCTACCCACATCTGCTAATTGTGTGTCCCAATGCTCCAGAGCACCTGTGTCTCTGTCTCCCTCACTGGGCTCTGAGCACCGGAGGAAGGTTAGTCACTGAATCAAGTATTCCGTTACAAAAAGGAAGAGTAAATTCCAGTTGAAGATGAGAAGTCATTACCTAAAAGAGCTGACCAGTGACACTGTGGAACTGCCCCGACAATCAGGAACAGTTATCAAATAAGACGCTTGCTGCTAGGAGTGAAATGAAAACCGACAATGAGCTGTAAGTGATGAACTGCACTGATAGTTTCAGGTGACCATCAAGGACTGTCTTGCTAAGAGCAGAAAGCTTTCTGCTGTCTCCTTGTGTCTGCCCAAGGCACCACTAGTCTCCCCGATGCTGCAATACCCTGCTTCAGAGCCTCCTTCCAGCATAGGAGATGAGCGTTTCTTACCACCTCCGTCTCCATAACCTTTGCCTACAGACTCTTGCCTTTCTCCTGCACTAGAGGAGCAGCCCTTAGAGCTCTCCCCATCTCCTACACTACAGGAGCAGCCCTTAGAGCTCTCCCCGTCTCCTACACTACAGGAGCAGCCCTTAGAGCTCTCCCCGTCTCCTACACTACAGGAGCAGCCCTTAGAGCTCTCCCCATCTCCTACACTACAGGAGCAGCCCTTAGAGCTCTCCCCGTCTCCTACACTACAGGAGCAGCCCTTAGGGCTCTCCCCGTCTCTTACACTAGAGGAGCAGCCCTTAGGGCTCTCCCCGTCTCTTACACTAGAGGAGCAGCCCTTAGGGCTCTCCCCGTCTCTTACATTACAGGAGCAGCCCTTAGGGCTCTCCCCGTCTCCTACACTACAGGAGCAGCCCTTAGGGCTCTCCCCGTCTCCTACACTACAGGAGCAGCCCTTAGGGCTCTCCCCGTCTCCTACACTACAGGAGCAGCCCTTAGGGCTCTCCCCGTCTCCTACACTACAGGAGCAGCCCTTAGGGCTCTCCCCGTTTCCTTCCTTGTCTCTTTGCACATTCTTCTGAACCCAGCAGGTCATGTGTAAGTCACAGCTACCTCTGCAAATCCACCACCACCCTTCTTCCTCCGCGGGTGACGCCCGAGTGTCATGGGAGACTCAGCCCCACTGCTCTTTATCTTCATGGCCTGCTGTCATCTTCCACACTCCTTGTGCATCCAGCACACTCCTGATGGCAGCCTCTATGCTCCTGTTATGCCCACCCCATCACCTTTTTAGACAGGGTGTCACCATGTATCAGGCTGGCCTCAAACTCATAGTGATTCCACCTGAGCTGGGACTACTGACGTGTATCACCTGGCCTGGCTAAAACACTCTTCAGACAGAGCCTCTCCTTAGAAAACCAGTTGGAAACGCGAGCACAACAGTCGCTATCCCAGTCCTCATCACAGCCTGACACAGAATGTTCCACTTGCTTCTTTGTGTCTGTCCACTAGAATGGAAATGCCAGAGAGGGAGCTGTGACTGCGTAGGTTTTGCTGCTGGACTCTCAACCCTCCAACAGTATTTGATGTAAAGTTGGCACCAGGCGGTGGTGGCGCATGCCTTTAACCCCCAGCACTCAAGAGGCAGAGGCAGGTGGATCTCAGAGAGTTCGAGTCCAGCCTGGTCTACAGAGTGAGTTCCAGGACAGGTTCCAAAGCTACACAGAGAAACCCTGTCTTGAAAAACAAAAAACAAACAAACAAAGAAAGAAAAAGCTCCATCTGAGGCCTCTAGATGCAGTCATAGTCTGACTCTTAATTAAGACCTCAACCTGAAATCTCTGTTCCAGCCATGCTTTGAGAGTCCAGGGCTGTATTAGCTGAGCAAGCTGTATTAGATACCCAAATCATCTTTCACTTACATTTAAAAACAATCACAATATCGTTGTTAAGAGCAACACTGAGGGAGCTAGAGATGTGGCTCAGTGGTTAGGAGCACATGAAGCTTTCCTGAGGACCTGAGTCCAGTCCCCAGCACCTACATCAGTTGGCTCACAACCACTTGTAACCCCAGCTACAGGGAACCTTCACCGTCTTCTGGCCTCCAATGGCACCTACAGGTGGACATGTAAAATTATAAAAAGAAACAAGGCAGCACTAAGAATACCCTTTCCATGTGATGTACAACCTGGTGGTAATGAGGATCCCACACAGTTACAGCAGTGGCTATGGTAAGAACAGCTTACATAGAGCAGCCAGAAGATCACACAGAGCAGGGGCTTCAAGAGCCACGTTAGGGCTTCATCTCCGCATTAGTAAAATGAGCATCTCAGGAGCTCATCAGTTATTAATCCTGTTGCTCATTATCTACTCTTGATGCAAAACCACTCACAGCCAGAGTACTCTGCTTAGAGGGAGGGTCCTGCAGAGGGGGGGATGCAGGAGACAGTGGGAGTGGGGTACAAGCAGGGAGGGTCCTGCAGAGTGGGATGACGCAGGAGACAGTGGGGAGGTACAAGCAGATGGCTCTCACCTCTTCAACTTCCAGGTCGATGCTGTACAGCGTCCTCTGCAGGCGCGGGCTCCCTGTGTGGATTTGCTTGCCTTCTTCCTCTTCCGGACTGGGCCGCTCATCACTATCCAGAAGGAGGTGTCCTTTCTGCTCTGCCAGCACCGCCTGGTGCTCAGTGTGTTGCAGCTGCCTCGACTTTTCTTTCTTGCCCCTGGTAGCCCTCTTGTCTTTTTTCATTTTGGGGGTCAGCTTGGGCGAGTTCTGAATACTGGAGTGGGAGGAGTCCCATGCCAAGGTGGCATTTTTCATCTCTATCTTGATGTGAGGACTGGCCGGTTTGTTGGTTATCATGTGAACCTCTTCCATTAGAAACAAACTCTGATAGGAGTTGTGAGAGAGGTGCAAAGGTGAGTCACTGGATCAAGACCAGGGAGACAAGCTTATGGCGTACACTCACGTAGCAAAACACATCAGGCTATACAGTGGAAGGAAGCTGAAGAGCAAAAGGTAGCTCATTAGTGTAGCCTCACCTCAGGACTGACACGGGGTCTCAGGGCCTCGTCCACTGACCTAACCCCCTAGGCAAAGTTACACACGAAGGTATCCCTGCTTTTTCTGCTGGCCTAATGTGGACCGAAGGACGCTTAATAACTGACGGGGATTTGGAGTCCCTCATACGATCACTCGTAGGTTCCTAAGTGATGGCTGGGAAACCTCAGGGGTAGGCTGACCCTGTACACAGACCGTCACCACGCCATTGTCCTTCCAGACCACTTCTGTAGAGCGAATGCCTGCCTACTGCCCTCATCCATGGCCTGGCACCTATTGAGAGAGGCTGAACTGAGACGGGCACCAGCCTAATTGTTAGGCTTAGAAAAAAACCTAAGCTGAGGGCCTGCATGGAAGAGAAGGTACCTCCCTGAGAACCGCTTCATGGGAGGAGTGTAAGGCTCTTCTCGCCGCTCCTATTATTTCAGAGGGAGGAAATGGAACATCAGACAAGCAAGCATGGCCGAAGTTAGAGCTGAGATTCTGATTCTGGTTATACTCGGGCCCTTCTTAAACAAGGAATTTTTACAGTGCTCCATCACAGAGGGACTTTCAGAATTTTTTTTTTAATTTAACTTAGAACATTTTAAAATCTTTCGAGAAGAGATGGCTTGCAGGATGAGGACCCTGCTTACTCACTAAGTACCCCAACTTAAAGTTCGCAGGCACTATGTATGTAATGGAGTATGTCATTTTCCCTTTCTCCTGGATCCCAGAATCTGCTTTCAAGGAGAAGGGTTAAGCAAGGGTCTCGCTGAACTGAACAAGGACAGCAACAGACATGCTAACACAGATGGGGGTGGGGAGCCCACAAGGCCTCACCCCTACACAAGAACTATAGGTAACTAGGGAATTCTAAAGAGTCGAGACATAGTCCTTCTCAGGGAAGAGCACACTAACTGGTTATCCAATACCAAATGGCCAGCTCTGAACACACACATAAGTAACATTATACAGACGGACCAGGTTGCATTTATATATTTAGGAATATATATACATCACATATATACATAGACACATATATGCATACACATACAGACAGACATATATGTATATGACATATATGACAACAATGAAAAGAACAGGCCATAAATTTGAAAGAGAGCAACAAAAGATATATGTGAGGGTTTGGAGGAAGGGAAGGGATGGGGAAATTATGTAATTATAATTTCAAAAATAAAAGAAATAATTAAAAATAAATAAATCTTAAAAGAAAAAAGGGAGGGTCTCGTGTAGCTCCAGCTGGCCTCAAGCTCCCTAAGCACCTGAGGATGACCCTAGTCCCTGACCCTCCTGCCGCCACAGCTGGGACCGCAGTCTCTCGCCCTGTAAACCTCCATGTGTCCTAACCATCCCAACTGCCAAATTCCCACATTGCCCAGAGAACCTTCACTGCGGCTAGAGCCTAGGGGACACCCCATCTGTGAACAGCTATGGAATTCGCATATCCAGAGCCTTCTAAACACTGGGCTGAGGATGACATCAACTGTCCTGACACCTTCAAAGAACAAAAGCACATGTGGATAAAACGTCCTCCATTTCCTTCCCTAACATGTCATTAGAAGGATGAAGACACGCCTCACTAACGGTTAGGAGAAACACTGGTGCCTGTTAGTGTGCACAGCTTTCCCAATCCTTCCACCTGCTTCCCACAGCACTGACACACCGAGTCAGACACTCAGCTGTGAGGTACACCCGCCAGGACAGCTGTCTCAGACACTGCCAGTGCCACTTTCCACGAGGGTGCTGACCACTGTCACCACTTCCGAGTCCCTCAGTGGGGGGTCCACCGGTAGCCTCAGCAGCTGAACTGTGAGCGAGCAGCCAGCCTGTCCCAAAACAAGGCCCTCTACAAACCAAGGGAGAAAAGCCGCGCACTTTGGCTCATCAGAAAACTCAGGTCAGTGTGGAGGAGCGGGAGTGTTCACGGAGCTGCCAGATACCACACAACACACTGTTACACTAGGATTCCAGCCACACAAAAACTCCTTTTCCAGTATAAATATGCCTCTGCCACCTGACAATACATGCTCTCACTTAAGAGGAGAAACTTCAAAAACTAGGGGGTCACGAAAATACTTTTTGTCTTTATTTTTTTTATCCAAAACTTGAAAAAACCCATCCACTACCAAGGATACAGAAGCAACGGGGACCTTTGGTCAGAATATTCGCTTTCTTCCATGACTGGATACTGTGGCTTCAGAGAATCAAAGCTCTGACTGACATTAAATCGACCTCATGTGACTCCAGCTCCTGTTTGAGCAGCCCGGAAGGGGAGAGGAATACAAGACAGGGGTACACTCTGGAGGAACGGTTTTCTCATGCAAGTCACCTGGTTAACTGTAGAAGGCAACAATGGAGATAATCTCTCCACGCTCTACAGGGACACCCCGGTCCTTCCCCAGCCTCTTAAGGTAGTGACATCATCCTTCCACCCTCTACAGGGACACCCCGGTCCTTCCCCAGCCTATTAAGGTAGTGACATCAACCTTCCACCCTTTATAGGGACACCCTGGTGCTTCCTCCAGCCTCAGGCCCTGGAGCTTCACTCTCCACATCATCAGAGCTGCTCCTAAATTCACCTCGCTGGCCAAGGGCGATAGATCATGGGGAGTGAGGCCCTGTCAGTGAATTCTAGCTCACACGGTGCTTCTCCTTGTTTAGTAGTAAATGTTAACCATTTTCAAATCAATGCCTACTTCCCTCCGCCCTCCCAGCAGCTCCATCTTGTGTTACGCAGTTGCATTATTTGGAAGGTACACAGAACACAAAAGGTCTGGTAACTAACCACGCAAGGAAGAGAGCTGATACTTACTTAACTGTACTTCTCAACATGAGCTAGCTTTAAGACTATTTCCATGTCACTGTGTTCCCTGCCTCATGTAGTGGCAATCACTGGGTAGGAAAAAGAAATATCAAAAGGACTCAGCATAGCGACCAATCCAAGTGGCAGCAGGAACGAAGAAGGGGGTGGGGGAATCCAACAGCCACCTGGCTGTGCTGGTCTATGGTAAGCCACTTAAAGGCTGAATAAATGACAATATATGTCCATGTTGGGCCTGGCAGAAGAGTTCCCTCTGGAAAGGGAGCACCGCCTAGAACCAGGCCAATCAGGAGAGATAAAAATACATTCATTTTAAAAGGCATTACTCTTGTCCCTTAATTTGGTTGTCTCTACCAGCTCCTAGGGCAAACCAAGGTCAAATGCAGCTGGCCTACATGGACTCTTGGAATACAGGACGCAGTGAGCTGTGCTGAGGATAGCTCCTGATACAGGAGAGGGACAGCAACCACTTACCTTAAATCTGTCAACAGCAACAGATGCTTCAGAGAGGGACTTCACAGAGAATGGTGTGACTTTTAAAGCAAAAGTCATGGAATTGAAGACAGTCACCACTGTGAAGGCCTTAAAACACAAAAAGAGGTGAGAGCGAGCCTCGTGAGGTTATACACTAGACAAGGCGGCACCAGTCTCCTTTCGGGAGGCAGCAAGGCTGGAACTATCAAATGGTTACACTAAAATAACATGTTTTGTGTGTAGGGAGGTTCACAGGTATCACAGTGCATGCGTGAAGGTCAGAGAACAACGTACAAAAGCTGCTTCTCTCCTCCCCATGTGGGTTCAAGTGACTGGACTCGGTCACTAGACTTGGTGGCAGGTGCCTACACCCACTGAGCTATCTAGTCAGCCTCAATTACATATTTTAAAGTTTTATTTTTAATCGATGTGTATACATATGTGAACTATGTGCACATGAAAAGGGTGTCCTCAGAACGAAGAGGTGTCAGATCTCCTGGAACTGGAGTCTCAGATGGTTGTAAGCAGCCCCTTGTGGGTGCTGGGAACTGAACTCCAGACCCCTGCAAGAGCAGTACATGCTCTTAACCTCTAATCCATTTCTCCAGCTCACATTTGTATTTTAAAGGTAGGGTTTTTATTTTATTTTGAATGAGACTTTCACTGAAAATTCTTAATAAACATGAAATACAGGCTCTTCTGTAGTCCCAAAGCTGAACCCAAACACAGGCTGACTGAAAATTAGCCACACGATTTCTATATAAGGGGTAGCTCCTTATTCTTCCACTTTTCAACTTAAAGACATGAATGAAAAAGCCACCTAATTCTTGGTAGCAGTCCCGATGCAATAACAAGAGGATCGTACGCAGTGTCTCCTCACCTGCGCGGCTGTCAGGTGGAAGCCCAGGCTCATGTGAACAGAGAATGTCACCACGCTGGCAATCACCACCACAATGGGGGCCACTCCAACGGTGATGCTCTGAAAGTACCCTGCTTTTTCCAGTATCCGACGCTCCTCCTCTCGGATTTCTATGGAAAAGCAATCCATCTTCAAAGCAGGTCAAAACACACTTTGGGATATTGTTCTCCACCACCAAAGAAGAATCAGGTTTCAACTACATTTTTTTTTTAAAGACAAGGCTTGCTATGGAGCATAGGTTGTTCTGCAATGGAAATTTTCCTTCTGCAGCCCCTCAAGAGCCATGATGTTAGGACACACACAGGTTTTTAAGTGACTCTTCAATACCTATGATGGAAAAATATCAATTCTTTTCTATCAGTTCTTCAGGTTGGACCTAGGGTCACGTGTGTGAGGCAAGCATGGTAAAGACCAAACCCTAGGACTATCAATGCTATCATTACAACTGAGGTGGAAATGGATCAAGTCATCAGCACACTGGTCCACTGCCTTCTGGTTGGCATCAGTCTGCTGGGTTTCAATGAACAAACCCTTTACTTGCATTGACACCTGGCAGTTTTGCTTACCTTCTTACTATTTATTATTTGCTTTGGGATGCTTAACAGCCTTATAAAATCAGAATCCAGATAAGGTCCTGAAGGTTTAATCAATGTAACCAAACCAGCTGCCTTAGAATCAACAGAATAATTTTTATTCTACTTAAAATGCAACAAACTGTTTACAGCATTAATAGTCAGTTACTATGTCATTTCATATGTCATACATGTTCATTAACAGTCCTTTTTTACTAAAATTAAAGTTTATATATTTATGTTATATAGTTATATATTAATTACAGTATATATATATATATTAATTACACACACACACATACACACACACTAGTCTGAGGTATCTTTAAACTTCTTCTTCTTAAATGCCACTCTGTCCCTCTCATGTTCAGACCTATGTGAATGCCAGTGCCATGCTAGCACAGGCTAGTACTAGGTACATACTTCACATGCTGTGCCTGTACTGAACGTGAACGTGGGGATGGAGCCGGCACTGAGAACCCTGTAACTGTATCAATCATTTTAAAAGCTAACAAAACGAGTCCCTAGTAAGTAACAGAGGGAGGCACAGAGTCCAGGTGTCTTGAAGCCCAGGTCATCCCTCAAGATCACACACCTCTGGCACCTATGCACCAAGAGGCTTAAGAGCAGGGCTCTTGGCAATCGCCCTGACAGTGCTTTCTGCAATAGCTTCAGTCGGGCCAGAAATCAAGTACTGGGTAAGAGCTGGATTATTACAGCTCGATTGGTATTTAGCATTCTAGCTGGCTTGGGCAAAACTCAGTTTCCCAGGTTCAAACCCCTAAGTGCTCTTTACACATAAAAGATTCTATAGGAAGACACTAGACATCAGCGGTCTCGTTTCTAATGTGCACAGGAAGCAAAGCACATGAATGAGCAGCCCACGGAATCCAAACTCCTCGACTGTACACACAGGGGATCTGTAAACTCACTTTGGACACTCTGAGAAAACGCCTTGACCCAGGCATACATCTTAATAAATTTAATGTAGGTGAGAACTTCATTCATCTTCTGGACACGGTCATCTGTGGCAGCTACACACTTTCTCCTGAAATACGCAGTAAGCCGCGACACGAACATCTGGAAGGAAAACAGCACCTGGTCAAACAAGCACCTGCTCGGACTGCAGCACTACTGCGCCTGCCCCAGCAGTCTAAGTCGAGAGGGCATATAATCCTGCGCCGGGGCAAACCAGATTTCAGAGTGGTGCTGCTTTTTAATTAAAGGGACTTCCTGGGTTACAAAATATTTCATTCTCATCTCCTTGGAGGGCAATGAAGGCAGTTAACCATCTGACCTCACAGACAGTGAGTGCCACCATGGTGGAATCAGGACAGTCACGTCAGCATCAGCTACACACGGGGCAACTCAATTTGACGGCTCCTGTGCTAGGAGGATGCTAGGTTCAACTGGAGCCTTCTGCTCCACCTAGACACACACTGCTTTCACACAGCGCCTGCCTTTTATGTAAATGACAGCTATTTCCCCTCCAGCCCAAATCCTGCCCATATGAACGCAGCACTGCCCAGCACTGGACTTTTCCCATGAAAAGTCCCAAAGGATGTGCTCGGCACAAGCACTTTGTCCCCTGTGAAGAAGCGACCAAGATGCGGCTGAGAGAGGCTCACTCACCATGGCCGGATAAAAGAGGATAAAAACAGCTGATCCCAGGAAGCCTGTTGGTCCCAGAATGATTACATTATAAATCATGCCCAAGATGGCAACAACAGGTCCTCCGGCCAGCAAGCTGCCCACAGCGGCCGCCTCAAACATCCTCTGCCCATCATTGGAGCAGATATTGATGAGCTGTAAGACAGGACAAACAGTGAGGGACCCTGTAGGACACGGGTCATTGTATTCAGGAGAAAGGTCAAGGAAAAGAGGAACTCAAGCTGAGAGCTCGCTATGGGAACAAGGCACACACTGGTTCTGAACTCACCTCACCCAGAGACTTTTCTTTAATGTTCTTCAACTTCAGGATCTTCTTGAATGCCATAGTCAGGATAGCCCCCCGCAACCGGACGCCAGTTCGATAGTTCAATGCCCAAGTCAGCGCAAGTGACCAGGAGCGTACAACTTCTGTCAGAAAGAGGCCTAGGACTAACAGCAAGCTGTACTGCAGGTTAGACTCTGTTGCCTGGGTGTACTCCAAGAGGTGTTTCACCATGAAGGCCTACAGGGAGAAACATACACCACTGTCAACGTCCCCCATGGTAACCGCACACAATGCCACAGTGTTATGTTAGGTTAGAAAGAGCAGGCTGCTCCACGGCACAGTGATCAGCGTGTAAGCAAAGAAAAAACTGTGATGTTGGACCAAATATTACCGGCAACCTGCCCGCAGGTGCAGGACACAGGGATCATTTGCTTTACTCCTGAAGGGCGCCACCATGACCACTACTCTTTCTAATGTAACATAAACCTGTCCATGAGCTGAAATTAATTCTAGACACATGGTCATCCAAAGGTATATAATGACCTTACTCCAGAATCTTCACACAGGGCTACATTTCTTTAAATGAAATCAAGACCTTCCTCTTGACACGTGCTTATTTGATAAGAAGGAACAGTGTACCTACAGTTGTACGGGGAAGAGTGAGAAGTGCAAAACATCCCTGAAAACAAACACGGGCAGTTTAATAGGACAGAAGAGAGCAAACAGAGCAGACTAGCAAACTCCAGAGACCCTCCCTCCAGCCCTCCCCACGCCCACGCCCTCTCAAAAACAAAAACATGTTACCTCAGGTAGCATATGTCTAACACCACCTGCAGGGAGGGAAGACAGCCAGCCCCCAAGAACCACGAGTGCACCTCCAGCTCTACAGGTCCTGCAACGCCGGGGCACACACTCACACAGGCACATTCAGCAACAGCATTAAATACCAGCATGTGGGAAGCAATGCACTTTTATTGAAAATGATATAGATATATGTATAAAGATACCATCTTTAAAGAGCATCTCACAAACACTGTACAATAGCAGGGGCATTGGGAACATACAGTGGGAACATACAGAGTCATACAGGGATAGCCATCACACGGGCCGTCTGGCCTCCAAGTTGTAACTGTACACAGTAGAAATACACAACAGAGCCATGTCTGCTTCCAGAGTCTGACGCAGCATATCAGGCTGGCAGCGTTCATCAGATGGGAATCCTGATGCTGCCGTCAAGGAGATTCTCTAGCAATAAAGACCTTGCTGCTAAAGAAAGAAGATTAAGGAAAAAAAAGAAAGAAACTAAAAATCCCCTAACGAGATACCCTGCATAAAACTGCAGGTGCTGTTGGCATGCTAAGCTGCGAGGCGACACTCTGCTCCAGAGCACAGAATTCTTGGGCGGCTGGGGCAGGGGTACTGACATCCTTCGGAGTCTTTTCAAGTCCTGCTAGCCAAAACTGATGTTGGCAAAAACCAAACCAAACTATAACAAAATCCAAACCAATGCCCACCTTAAAGGAGAAAAGAAATTAAACCCATGTACCCATCTACTCTGGTTCCTACAGCAAGGAGTGCTGGCTGGGTCTGTAAGCTACTAACTGACATAGGGCAGAAGCCAGCTGTATCAACCAATCATCCTCAAGTACCTAACACTGAATTCCAGAACCCAGATTTTGGGTAATTCTTCCTGTCAGTTTTCCTGAAAGTAACTATCTACTAGATCCCCACAGTTAGGGTCATGTCAAGCCCCAGTAAATAAGCAACCTGATCAAACGGGGGATTTCAGACTCTAAGAACTCCTGTAATCCAATTCTACTCTCCCTCAGAACTTTGAGACTCGCTCTTTGGTCCTCACTGCACAGATTTACTAGCAAGATTGGCTTTTTTTCCAGTATGCATCCAAAATGTGGAACTGGGTCCCAAGGCCAAAGCCCCTCTTCCTCTGGTGAAGCAACTCAGCAGGGTGGCCTGTGGTGAAGCACTCTCCCACACACAGCAGCAATGAGGAGGTCTCCAAGGAAGGCCAGCAGGTGGTCTGGAAGGACTCGGCCCCTCCTAGACCTTTAAGGTGCCCCTTTCAGCACAGGATAAGCAGTTAGCCCGCCCCAACAGGGAGGAGAAGGGAAGGTGAGAGACAAAGGCACATTTATACTATGCAAAATTTTCAAAGGGGGAGAGAAAGAGGTAAAGAAATGTCCAACACAGGGTTTTAAAAAGCAATGACATTTCAAATGTGCTTGTATGGGAGAAATAAAAGCAGGTTTTCATGAAAAATCCAAACAAACTCAGTTTTGTTTTGTTTTTTTATAAAAAATAAATAAAAAGCCCTAAGTTTATCATTCAAATCTAAAGCAATTGGAGGGACTGGCAACTGCCAGCACAGCTGTCTTGCTGTGGGAAGCATTCCCAGGGAGCAAACGTTACCTTACCTGAGCTCTTGGAGAGATTCTGCCCAGCTTGACTCTCTCATTCTGACCGCAGAATACAGCCATCCTGAAAATTCTAAAGAACAGCTTCTGTCACTGGTCCCACTACAGAGACGCTCCCCCCACGTCCAGTCCTGACAGCATCAAGCGAGCTGTGGCCGGAGAGAGGCTGGAGGGTGGGAACTTACCTCTCCCAGGGCTTCTCACTGTGCTTTCCCCCATAAAGCCTGGAGCAGTTAGCACTGCAGAGGGCAGGCTGCTCTTGGAGGACTATGACAGGTGCTAACTCTCTGGACACAAACCCTAGGTGAGGCCCGGCCTTCTACAACTATCTTCGTCTAAGAAGGCCCCAAAACATCTCTGTAAATGGAGTGATCTGGCTCTTACAAAGTCTGGTAGCGTGCTAACATTATCATGGCCCTGACACCCTACTTAGAGGGCTGGTTGCTAGCGCTTTAAAAACCTTGGGCTATTTTTGAGGTCAGCATCAAATGACCACGTTTAAACACACACAAATACAACTTAGTTGTGTTTCATTTGTTCTGTGTATGACTACCAAGGCTCAATGAGACCTAAAAGGATGTTCCATGTTTGGAGCCTATAATTTAGGGTAAGATTTTGGTACGAACAGAACAAGCCAATCTGGAAATCATGCTCAAACAGAAAATGTGCAAAAATCTAATATAGGATGTTCCTCAAAAGGACCCAGGTCCACCTACAGGAGGTTTGCAGACCACTAATGCTGATTTCATTTTTCTTTTTTGTCAAAACCAGCCTGATTCTCTAATTTCCAGTCAAAAAAACTTATCAAGATTAGGGTTCCAAAGCAGAGTTATATTGTTTACACTTCCACATCATTTTCATAGAGAGACAATGGACAAGCCTGCAGCTTTCTCAGGCCATTGACCTTTCTTCCCAAAGGGCAGAGTGAGGTGTCGTGTGCTCCTGTCCTGGAGAGGCCCTGGGCTTTCTGTGGCCACCTAGAACAGTTGTCCAGGTCCGCACCCTGCCTGCTGCATCGGAAGTGAAAGATTAAGAACTTAACAGACGCCTGAGGGAGTGACCTCCACGACACCAAATTTCGTTTTCTGGAGTAAAGATTTAATCCCTAAAATCCCTGGCTTTTTGTTTTCGTTTTTTGTTTATTTGCTTGTTTTTTAAGAAAAGGGGAATTAAGAAAGCCCATTGTGATTGTATGGACAAACGCTGCACACTCTTCTACCTAGATGAAAAAACCTCTGTGACAGTCAGAGCAGCCACCAGCCCTGTAGTGAAACAATGACAGAAGCTCTTCTTGGGGGAAGCTGGCTCTAGGAAACATTTGCCATCTTAGCTAATAACAACATTTCAGTTACATGGTCCCTTTTATTTAAAACTTATATACAAGTGTTAGTTGGTCAATTAAAAAACCTAATACCAAAACTTTTATTTTTTAAAAGATCACACATTAAAAAGAAGAAGGAAAAAAAAGAACAGGACACTTGAAAGGTATAAATTAGTTTTACCTAGTCACCATGCATCTTAGACACATACTTACCCCACCATGAACCTCCAGCTTACCACACACGGAAACGCACATCTAAACAGTACTACTGCTCCGATGCCTCAAGGCAAATATGCAGAGAATGAATTCAATCACAGTCTCAAGTGTCAGGCAGCACAGCAGATGAGAGAACAGTGCCCTGAAAACTCCTCTCCAAAGCCCCCTTAGCTACTGCACTGCCTCCACATAGGCTGGGAAACCACACTGCCACCCAGTGCCTGCCACAGTTAACGCTATGCAAAACTAGAACCGACTCTTACAAACCCTGAGAGCCTCCAGCTTCTTCAGGGATCATTTCTTAGAGTCATTGAACATAGTAACTGTACCCCTAGGCACCTGGTATGTCACCAAACTTGCTAGCCCGTGCCACACAACACTCGGCTTACTCCCTCACTCACAGCCCTGCCGCGACATCTCCATCCTGACTGAGGCTGCTGCATCATATCTGCACACAGCCAACAGGCAGGTCCTATGCAGGCCCAGGACCAGCTCAGATTCACCCAGCCCCAGGAAAACAAGCCAGTGCTTTCTTCTCCTGCAGCCCTGTGTCCTCATCCTTCTAACTGACAAGCCACCATTCACGCCCAGATCCACTGACCCTCTTCAGTAGCCCTAGAAGGACCTCTGAGGCTGCTTATAGCCCAAAGGCGATCACAACCTCTGCAACAGAACAGGGTTAGCGCTGGCCATGGCTGGGCCCCTGAGATGTTCAGAAAGGATAGTTAGAACTTACTGGTCCACTGAAGCCAGCCAACTGCGTGATCATCAGGCACATGATGGACAGGATGAGCCTGGTGCGGCAAAAGATCCACACAACCCTTCGCAGGGAGGCGGCGGCGGGCCCCACTTCATTCAGCTCTTCTTGCCACAGTCTCTCCAGTCTTAACAAGGGCACAGGTCCTATGTTACACATCTCCCCAGGAAAGGACACACCCTTGACCCCTCCTGCCGTCACAGGCTTGGACGCTGCATACACAAATCTCTCCTTTACAGTTATACACACAGCCTCCATCTCGTAGAGAAAAAGTCCCTCCTGGCCTGTGAATATTCACTCCCAAAGGGGAGTGTTTGCGGTATAGAAAACAAGGAGAGCAGGAGCCGTTCCCACCACCCTTCAATAAAGTGTGCGGATAAGAACTTCCTTTCTCAAGGGCTCCCAACCCTTTCTGAAGGATCCTGTGATAGAACACAATGCTACGAACTAAGTTTTAATGAGACAACCACCAAAAATGTACTGTCACAAGGCAGCAACAAAATCTCCCTGCCGGCTCAGGAAGAGAAGCAGGGCTAAGAGAGAAAGCCCTTGGTTAAAACACAATTAGAGGGAAACAGAGATACGGAAAGGGAAAGAGTCCACAGGCTATCCACCCTTGGCACTTCAGACTCCACGCTGCTGGCCCACCCACCTAGCTCAGGCCTAGGTGGACCAGAGGCGCCTACCTTCTGCAGTTCACATCAGAAGACTCATACTTGGACAAAGGCCACACGTCCTCCATTAACAGCTCCCCCTTCTTGTACACCACACAGGCCAGAGGCGAGAGCCATGAAAACGTCATGAAGGAGAAAAGTCCAGCATTGTCAACTGGGTGCTCGTGCCTACGGAGAGAAAAATCCGACCACGAGGTGTCAGCTCGTACTGAGAGGCTGAGTGCTTGTGAACGGTAGTTTTTGGTAAATAGCTCCTGACAAATATTAGGGCTCCCCAGCTGCCTTCACGCTAGCCCAAGACTTCAAATGCACTTAGAGTGCTTTGTGCATGAATCACTAGCTAACACAGACTTACTTGGAAGTGGTCCGGAAGGGCTTCAGGGCACTCAAGCCATGGTGGTACTTTCCCTTGGTATGCTCCTCGTCCAGAATTCGGAGGTGAGAATGCACGGAGACATCCAGGGGAAGGCCCTCAACTCGGGCTGCTGTTTCTAGGGCATCTTGGCATTCCAACTGTGATGGGGAGGAAAATGAGTAAATACAGAAGAGAGGCAGATCCACCTGACTACAACTCAAAATACACCAGTAGCAAAAGACTCATCAGCAATGCAAAACCCCACAACATGGGTTAGACATTGACTCTGCATGCTAAGAACTGATTGAAGAGCATTTGAAAGAACACATACACAGAGACAGACACACACACACACATGCACACACACACAGACGCATATACACACAGACACACACATACATGCACACACAGAGACAGTCAGACACACACACATGCACACACAGAGACGCATATACACACACACATACACACACAGACACAGAGACACACACCACACATACACACGCACACACATGTGCACACACATACACATACACACGCACACACATGTGCACACACATACACACACACATACACACGCACACACACTGTTTTTGAGTCTTTGGGTTTGCAGAACTGAGTAGAAAGTAGAGTTTGCATATTATCTCCCATTCCTTCCATCTCTTCCTCCTATATTAATAACTTCCATTAGACGGCACAACTGTTACGAGGACAGGCGAATGCTGACACATTAGCTTACATCCATGCTACATTTGGTTCATTCTTGGTTTTATACATTCAAGGTTTTATATTTTTACCGCTCATACCTTGCATCGTGGCTAGGGACATAGTTCATGGTAGAATGCTTCCCTAGAATGCATGAGACCCTGAGTTTGAACCCTAGCATGGTGAGGGAGGGGGCTGGAACACAAAGGCCCTGAATAATTCCCTACCACACACAAAATAAATGATTTTTATTTATTTTTTTAAGATTTACTTATTGCCGGGCGATGGTGGCGCACGCCTTTAATCCCAGCACTCGGGAGGCAGAGGCAGGTGGATCTCTGTGAGTTCGAGATCAGCCTGGTCTACAGAGTTAGTTCCAGGACAGGCTCCAAAGCCACAGAGAAACCCTGTCTCAAAAAAAAAAAACCAAAAAAAAAAAAAAAGATTTACTTATTATATATATAGTATTCTCAGTATTCTGGCTGCATGTATGCCTGCAGGCCAGAAGAGGGCACCAGATCTCACTACAGATGGCTGGGAGCCACCATGTAGGTGCTGGGAATTGAACTCAGGACCTCTGGAAGAACAAGCAGTGCTCTTAACCACTGAGCCATCTCTCCAGCCCAATAAATGATTTTTAAAAATCAAATCTTTGATCTTCTGTTTCCCAACATACACTGGTTGTCAATCCTTGTACCAATAACAGCAAACTGTATTGCAAATTTTCTACTACAAAACTTCAAAGTCAGTCCCAATTAGACTGAGAGGGAGCATGTTCTGTCTCCTTCTCTCATTCTGATCACATTCTGACACTCCGGAGACTGCCCAGAAAGGTACACCTTGAATAGGGGGAGGGGGTAGAACAGTGACCAGCCAACTGAACTGCCATAGAGAAGCCAGCAGTTTGGATGGAGAAGATGCGCAGGCAGGAAAAGGCAGGGACTAGAGTGCGAGCTCTCTTGGCTCTAGGACAAGGGAGGAGGTGTGTCTCTTGCATCTCCAACCAAAAAGCAAGGCCAGCTCATTACTCAGCCTCTCTGAGTTAGTGGGTTTTCACCCCATCCTCTGACTCTGAATCTTAATGAAAATAGAACAATAGAGATTTAATTGAAACCTACATATCCCTGCGGTGGCAGAGCTGGGCCTGAGTGGCTGGCAGAGCACTGACTGAGGGGCTGTGGGGCAGCAGACAATAATTAAATTATCGGTAGATTCATGCACAGCAGCTAAGCCAGCAAACCAACACCAGCCGACACATGTTCTCATTTACTCCACCGGGCAGGTTACGCTTTTCTGGTTTCCTTTTTCTCTCTTGAGCAGTGACACAGTCACAAGTGTTTCCAGTGATTATGGTAAGATAACACAAAGCAGTCTCTAATTGTGTAAGGCCATCTCTTTTCCAAAACATACAGGGGCCACTCGAATATCAGAATTAAAAATGGTCTGTGCATAGGAGTAACCTGGACGCCTCAGCTGATCAAGTCTAACAGCCTTAATTCATAGACTAATTATCTACCTAGACAGTTAAATGGCCAGCACTGGGAAATCACACAGTTCTGGAAATACGTTCACTTCCTCTTGTCAGTGGCAAGTTAGACTGGATTTCAAGAAAACAATAGCACAAAATAGCAAACGAGTCAACAGTTCACTCTGACATGAAGTCTTCACGAACAGTGGACAAGGGAAAGAGGGATGACAGATGAGGGCGCGGGCGCATGCCTGGGCTCTGCACGGGAGGTGTACGAAGTCACAAGCACCCACAGCTGCAGGGGACAAGGGACACGAGAACAGCACTTCACAGTCATAGTGAATACCTGTCACATGGACTGAATGTTGCCATAAAGCAAACCTAAACATTATTAAAGACTGGCATCATACAGTGTGTGCAGTCCACTTTAATTGATTGATTAATTACCTTTTGCAAGCCCAGTCAGTTTCCCCTCCCTCCCTCCTCTCCTCCCAGCCCCTCCCACAACCCTTTCCACATCCACTCCTCCCCCTTTCTCTTCAGGAAAGGGCAGCCTCCCGTGTATATCCTCAGCCATGGCGTATCAAGGTGCAGTGAGACTAGGCACCTCCTCTCCTATTAGTCTTTATCACATTGTATTTCAGAGTTTTGAACAAAGACTACAAGAAAACCCCCATACACTCAGAAGTTACATATAAACGACACGAATTTGCAATACATCGATTTTGATGGGCCACAGCTAAAAAGAGCACAGATGGAACCTGTGATTGCTATAAAAATTGTTCTAAGGTAGGGGTGGATTTTCTGCAAAGGACCAGAGAAAATATATTTAGACTTTGAACCAAGAGACATTTATGTAAGTATCCCTTTTATGAAAAAAAAATTCTATGAAGTGTTTACTGGTAAGATTTGGGTTATAATAACAGTATTCTTTCCTTCTGCTGTTTTGTGTATTTTTTCCTTTCCTTTTGAAACAGGGTCTTGTGTATCCCAAGATGGCCTTGAACCCGCTATGTAGCTGAGGATGACTTGAACTTCTGATCCTCCTGCCTCCACTTCCCTAGTGCTAAGGAACCACCGTGCCTGATTTAAGAGGTGCTGGAGACTGAGCCCAAAGCTTCTGACACTTGAGCTACCAACTGAGGTTTTTTTTTTTTGTTTTGTTTTTGTTTTTGTTATTTTTTTTTGAGACAGGGTTTCTCTGTAGCTTTGGAACCTGTCCTGGAACTAGCTCTAGTAGACCAGGCTGGTCTCAAACTCACAGAGATTCACCTGCCTCTGCCTCCCGAGAGCTGGGATTAAAGGTGTGTGCCACCATCACCACCTGGCCAACTGAGCTTTTTTTTTCTTTTAATATATACCTACTAATAAGAAAAACTGATTTGTTTTATGACAAAGTCACATTTCACCTATCTGGAGTTTTTAAAAGTTGTCTCTTTTATTCTTTTATAGCAATCAATTGCAACTCACCTATTACTGCTAGAGACTTTACATCTTTATTCTCAAGTATTTTTCAATTTATGAGTATGTGATTTTAATTCTTCACATTCATATCTCAGAAGATATTAGAGAATTATTACATTTTTCTCTTGACATTTGTCCTTTACTGTATAACTGAGTCACGTTTCCATTTGGAAACTGTTAAACGGGTATTTTTGAGAGTGAGTGCTGTCAAATGTTTCTCTCCTGCCCACCTGTTCCCAAATATGGGGTGGCCACTTCCCAAATAATCGACTCAGAGGTTTAATATTACTTATAAATGCTTACTCTTATTACTAACTAGCTCTTACATTTTAAGTTAACCCATATGTCTTATTTACACTCTGCCACATGGCAGTACCTTTATTAGCATGGCACATTCATCTCCTGTTCCCTCTGCATCTGGCTGGTGACTCCTGACTCCACCCTTCCCCATCCCATCATCCTTAGTTTGGTTGCCCCACCTATACTTCCTGCCTGGCTACAGCCAATCAGCATTTTATTAAATCAATTTGAGTGACAAATCTTTACAGTGTACAAGAGGATTATGCCACAGCAGTGGAGGCTATAGCTCAGTTATTAAAATGCTTGCCATGCAAGCAGGAGTCTGATACCCAGCATCTACATAACCATTCAGGGATGCGGATGCATGTGTTTGTGTTCTCAGGCTGGGGAGGCAAAGACAGGTTGATCCCTGGAAGCTTGCTGGACAGTGAACCAGCAAATCAGCAAGCCCTAGGTACCAGTGAGAGACCTTCTCAAGACATAAAGTGAAAAACTAGGGAAGACAGCGAAGTTTGATCTTGGGCCTCCACACGTACATGCACACACATGTACACAGCACCCAAAAATGCAAACACATATAAGCATGTACACACACACAGGCTGGGTGGTGTAATAGCTCTAACTTTTTCAGAATAGTTTTTGCTATTCTAGTTTTTTGCCTTTGCTGGGAAATGCAATTCTAGAGTCAGTAAGTTTTATAAACATCTCCTGACAGCACAGCATCAGAAAGAGAGAATTCAGAATGTGTCATGGTCAGGGTGTCTGTTGCATAATAAAACACTGCCCAAAAGCAAACTTGGTGTAGGAGGTTCTTCTGTCTATGTGTTGCTTTCACTGGTTGAATAAAGAAACTGCCTTGGCCTTTTGATAGGGAAGAGCTTAGGTAGACATGGAAAAGAAAATTGAATGCTGGGAGGAAGAAGGCAGACAGAGAAAGATACCATGAAGCTCCTGCCTGAGACTGACGCTGGTTAGAATCTTTCCCGGTAAGCCACAACCTCGTGGTGATACACAGATTGGTGGAAATGGGTTAGATCTGAATGCGAGAGTTGGCCAAGATGAGGCTAGATATAATGGGCCAGGCAGTGATTTAATTAATACAATTTCTGTGTGATCATTTCGGGTATAAGCTAGCCGGGTGGACGCAGCCCGCCACTCCTCCTCCTACACAAACTAAGGAGAAAAGGGTGTATTTCAGCTTACAACTTGTAGACCATCATCCAGGGGAGTCAGGAAAGGAACTGAAACAAAGGCCGAGGAGGAGTGCTGATTACTGGCTTGCCCCCCACAGCTTGTTCAGCCTGCTTTCTTATAGTATCCAGGACCACTAGGCCAGAGATGGTGCTACCCACAGTGATAGGTGCCCTCCCATATCAACATTAATCAAGAAAATGCCCCAAGGCCTGCCCACAAGGAAACTTACTCAGTTGAGGTTCCCTCTTCCCAAACGACTAGTTTATGTCAAGTCTACATAAAACTAGCCAGCACAACTGACCCCCTGTCAATTTCACATCCCATCTCTCAAACCATAACTGCTCTTTTCTTGCTGTCCCTAAGAAGTCACTATCACAATGTAAAACATATTCCAAACTTTAAAGGTCCCACAATCTTTACAAATTCAAACACTCCAAAAGTTCAGTCTCTCTAATATATCCAAGGTCTCATAACTGAGCTCCTGTAAAATCAAAACTAAGTTAGGTACAAGTTTTCTTAGTCCAAGAGGGAAGAACTAGGCACCGGACAATCACACCAAAATCCAACAGCATAAGATTCAGGGTCAGATTTCTGGGACTCAGGATCTTCTGAGCGCCACTCCACAGCTGCTCCACACCTTGGTGGTCATCCCATAGCACTGGCATCTCCAGACTGTGGTCTCCTGATGTAACTGGGCTGTACCTTCACCTCTCTGGACTGTCCTCTGGGACTCTGACTGTCTCATGGTACCAAGCCTCAACTTCTCTCCATGACGCTTTCATTCCTGGGCCTTCTACTCAACTGAGGCTGTACCTTTACCAATTACCTCTCCTAAACTCTTCAGGACCACAAAGTGCCAAGCATCAGCTATTCTCCATGAACCCTTCATGTCTTCAAAACCAGTATCACCCAGATGACGCTACACATTACCAAGTTTAGCTTCCAGCGAAAGGTGCAGCCTTGGCCCTGAACCACGGCTTCTGTATACCGCTTTGAGGAAATACTCCCAGATTTCACCCCAGTGATGCTGTGCTCTTCTAATCACCACAAATTTCTCAGCTCCAGCTGATCAGAACTGATTATTCCAGCAAAGCAAAAGTTTCATTTTAATGCCTCTGGTCTCTTTAGTCAGCAAATATTTTTGGCTACTGCTGACGAGAACCACAGACTCTTAAAACTCAAAGTGTACTATGGCTTCAATGGAGTCTCTAAAGGATTCTCGAACATCTCTCTAAAGCTTCACAGGTCAGGCCTCCCTCGCCTGCATTGCTCTCAACGTTATCTTCCAAACTCCCACACAACAACCCACTGAGCTCTGAGCACTCAATGGCCTTCCTACCCCAAAGTTCCAAAGTTCTTCCATAATCTTCCCCAAAAACAATATGGTCAGTGTGTCACAGCAATAGCCCATTTCTGGTAACAATTTCTATCTTAGTTAAGGTTTCTGTTGCTGTGCTATAACTCTGACCAAAAGAAGGTTGGAGAGAAACAGGTTTATTTCCACTTAAAGCTTGTCTTCGTTACTATTCCTTTGCTGTGAAGAGACACCATGATCAAAGCAACTTACAAAAGAAAGCATTTACCTGGGGGCTTGCTTAGCGGTTCAGAGAGTGAGTCCATGACCATGATGACAGGGAACATGGTGCTGGGGCAGCACCTGAGAACTCACACCCTGATCTAGACAGGAGGCAGAGAGAGAGAGACAGAGACAGACAGAGACTGGCCTATGTGGAATTTAAAACCTCAAAGTCTATCCCAGTGATACACTCTGTCTTAGAGTTTTCTTGCTGTAAGGAGACACCATAACTATGGCAACTCTTACACAGAAAATATTTCATTGGGGTGGACTTTACAGTTGAGAGGTTTAGTCCATTACCTTCAAGGCGGGAAGCATGGTAGCACGCAAGCAGACATGGTGCTGGAGAAGGAGCTGAGAATTCTGTATCTGGATCCACAGGCAGCAGGAAGACAGAGCCCCTGGGCCTGGCTTGAGCACATGAGACCTCAAAGCCCACCCCAGTGACACACTTTCTCCAACAAGGCCATTTTCTTCAAACCACCACACACCTCTTCTTATAAGGACATACTTTCTGATGGGGGCCAAACATTCAAATTTATGAACCTATGGAGCCATTCTCATTCAAACTACCACAAAGCTTGTGGTCCATCATCTAGGGAAGTCATGACAGGAACTCAAGGAAGGAATCTGGAAGGAAAAACTAATGCAGAGGCCATAGGAGTGCTGCTTACAGCTTTGCTCCTCATGATTTTCTCAGCCTGCTTTCTTATAGCACCCAGGACTAACCAGCCCGGGCATGGCATTGCCCACTGTGAGCTGGGCATTAATCAAGAGAATGGACCACAGGCTTGCTCATAGTACAGTATGGTGGAGGCATCTTCTCAGTTGCGGCTCCCTCTTCCCAAATGACTCTAGCTTGTTGACATAAGATTAACAGCACAGTGTATCATCCACTAGTACTAAGAAGAAACTGAAACTGTTTCATTCTCGTAACCACAAATTCCCGAGCACCTATGATATTTGAGACTGTTCCTGATGAGGGGAAGAAAACTTGACAATTCTGATGTGCAAAACCCATGACCTTCATTTTCTTCACTAGCCTTTGGCTAAGAGTAATTATAAAATACCTACTGACGGTCTTTTTTAACCTATTAATAGAAAAGCAAAGGACCCAACAATTTTTTTTGACCCGACAATATTTTAAAATGCAGATTGCATGGGTTTTGTTTCTTTGATCACATTTAATGACTATTTCCATTCTTACAGAATTATGCTATTTCCTGTACAGGCAGATACCAAACTCAAAGAAACTTTGAAAACTTCAAAGAGAGTTGCCAGGCAAGGCTGTTTCCTGTTAAGTTTTCTAAGTGGCATCAGTCATTTGACAAGACGGCTAGGGTTTTAGAATGTGGACTTCTTGCAATCTGTCCTGACAAAGGCAAACCGTCATGGTTGAGATGACACTAATCCTCAATATCCTATGTAATAATAAAATATGAATAGGGAGTCCAATAGTAAAGGAATAGAAAGGATTCTTTTTATCTAAAAATCAAAATTTGCCACTGTTGCCTCACTTCTGTTACTCTTCCACAAACACTTGCCGAAGGGTCAGCCGTGTTGTGTTATTGGGCACTGTCCATGTCAGACAAGGAGATTGTGACGCAAGAGCCACTCCTCTGAGGGAAGGACACGCGGTCCTGCACCTGGGATCCACTCCTCTGAGGGAAGGACACGCGGTCCTGCACCTGGGATCCACTCCTCTGAGGGAAGGACACGCGGTCCTGCACCTGGGATCCACTCCTCTGAGGGAAGGACACGCGGTCCTGCACCTGGGATCCACTCCTCTGAGGGAAGGACACGCGGTCCTGCACCTGGGATCCACTCCTCTGAGGGAAGGACACGCGGTCCTGCACCTGGGATCCACTCCTCTGAGGGAAGGACACGCGGTCCTGCACCTGGGATCCACTCCTCTGAAGGAAGGACACACAGTCCTGCACCTGGGATCCACTCCTCTGAGGGAAGGACACGCGGTCCTGCACCTGGGATCCACTCCTCTGAAGGAAGGACACACAGTCCTGCACCTGGGATCCACTCCTCTGAAGGACACGCGGTCCTGCACCTGGGATCCACTCCTCTGAGGGAAGGACACGCGGTCCTGCACCTGGGATCCACTCCTCTGAGGGAAGGACACGCGGTCCTGCACCTGGGATCCACTCCTCTGAAGGACACGCCGTCCTGCACCTGGGATCCACTCCTCTGAAGGACACGCCGTCCTGCACCTGGGATCCACTCTTCTGAAGGAAGGACACACCGTCCTGCTATGTTCAGTTACCTGGGAATCTCACCAGATGTTTAGATTCTAGAAAGAACTTTGGAATGCTAACATGAAAAAAAAGAAGGGTGGAATAGAAGGGAGGGAGGGAGGGAGGGAGGGAGGGAGGGAGGGAGGGAGGGAGGGAGGGAGGGAGGGTGGGTGTCTGAAAGGCTACCTGTCTACTCTGAGTTGGCACACAGAACTCGGCCCGTTACTGAAATGTCAAGGGTTGCCTCACAAGCAGTATGGTCAGCATCCAATGCTGTATGATAAATCACTTTAGAGATTTTTGCCCATTACACTTCTCCTTAGAGTCTCTTATGATTAACAGTTGTGCTGGCTAGAGTCATTCTGGAAGGGAACCTCACATAAAAATGCCTCCACCACACTGTTCCATGGGTAAGACAGTGGAGCATTTTCTTGACTCGTGACTCATCGATGTGGTGGGCCCGACCACAAGGTGGTGCCACCCTGGGCTGGTGGTCCTAGATGGTAAAAGAAAGTAGGCTGAGCAAGCCAGTGAGCATGCACACTGGGAAGAAGAAATCAAGTCAGTCACACTGCCATGCCCACCTATCGGTGCAAGTCACAAATAAGGGCAAACACATAAGCCAAAGAATGAACGTGGTATTGGCATGGTAAAATAGGTATTTTCTGCAGTCTGTAAACTGGAATTGCCCCATAATGAGGAAGAACTTATAAGTTGTTGTGTAAGCTTGATTCGAAGCAAATCAAAGTGCCTGTCACACCATGTGGGGGGTCTCGATTTCAATTTGTTAATACCATGATTAAGTTTCAAAGGATTAAACTGCAAATGAATCACAGGATGAGGAACTACTTGGAGCTCAGTGGTTAAGAAAGTGGTTCTCAGCCTTCCTAATGCTGCAACCCTTTAACACAGTTCCTCATGCTGTGGTGGCCCCGACCAACCACACGATTATTTTCGTTGCTGCTTCATTAACAGTAATTTTGCTAGTTATGAACGGTAATGTAAATATCTACTATTCAACCCTTGTGAGAGGGGTCGCAACCACAGTGGATAACTACTGACATAGGGGTTGAGAACTGCCTTTATTCCATGAGATTTGGGGGTTCCCAGGGCAGTTAAACCAGGAGGCTTTAAAATTCCATCACTACCTGCATTTCACTTTGTGGAGACTGGTTGGTGTATCGAGAACAGGGCCCTATTACTCCTTTTAACATTCTTCAAGTGATGTTAATATGTAGTTTCAGTTTCACTTGAAAACTACTAATTGAGATACTAAAACTTGCAAATGTTGGTCTTTTTTTTTTAAGATTTATTTATTATGTATACAGTGTTCTACCTGCATGTATATCTGCATGCCAGAAGAGGGCACCAGATCTCATTGTAGATGGTTGCCAGCCACCATGTGGTTGCTGGGAATGGAACTCAGGTCCTGTGCTCTTAACCTCAGTCATCTCTCTACCCGTGTAAATGTTGGTCTTGCTGAAAACTCCTTCAGGATTTTCAGTTTTTAGATTCGGAAAACAAACACAACACTAAAATAGAACTTCCTTCATGTAGAAACCAGGGTCGAGCGCAGGTCCTCAGGACCCTCAGTTGGACAATCAGCCCAGGGATTCTCCCTTCTGTCTCCCTCGCTGCTGCTGTACCTGGCTTTTCACATGGGTACTGGGAATCAAATTCGGATCCTCACACTTGCAAGACAGGCACTTTACCTGCTGAGCTACCGCCCCAGCCAGGTTTTATCGGCACCCAGATTGTGTACCTACTTCTCAAAACCAAATAGAAGTATTTCTCTGACACAGACTAGCACACAAATCCTTTGGGCAATATTTGCTCCAAAAGCAAACGTATCTTAATGTCGAGTTCAGGGACCACAGTCTATACTGTTGACTTTGACCAGCCATCTAAGCTCCTTCTGACGGTCCCATACACTGGGCCAAACTGTCGGCAGGCAAAATTAACATTTCAAAGAGAAGTCGACAGCTCTGTCTGAGTCATCCAACCCCAGAAATACCACTTGGAGAAAATCACACCACTCCACTCAGGTCTGCTGATAAACCCTGTTGAGCCACACCCTCAGGGAGGTAAGGCTGCGAGGAGGAGGACAGTCTGTCTGGCCTAGACGCTGAGAGCCTGGTAAATTGCACACATTTGGAAGTGTGTGCTTCAGGCCTTCATGAGTGGACTTTGTCAGTCATGGTTTTCTATCATGTCTGCCAAGATCAGGTTGATTCTTTGAATGACAAATGCAGAAAGTAATCTGCTTGGTGTCTGAAATATGTTTTTACTGCACAGCCCAGGCTGGCCTCAAATGTGGGATTATCCTTATACCTCAGCCTTCCAAGTGTGAGGATTAGAGCCCACGTCCAGAATCATGAAAGAGTCCTGAATCATGAGAGCACAGTAACATCTAAACAGCTAACTCTGTCTTTTAAAACGGAGGAAGGAAAGCTTAGACAAGTTTAATTCTACGAATTAGCGGACTTCAGTGGACCTAAAGAACTGCACGTCAGCACATTTGAAGCGTACAGAACCAACCATTGCAAAGGCTTCTGGAGAGACCATTTATCTTACAACTGACACAAGACTGCACTAGCAGAAGCTACCAAACACAGAACCAAGAGCTTACCGAAAAAGTTTCCACTGGCCATTTGTAATTTCCAAGTTACCTTAATAAACAGTGGCGCTTAAAGTTACTTTAAGAACAGGAAGCTATGCCTGGTGTGGTGGCGCACATTTTTCTCTCCCAGCACTCCAGGGGCAGAGGCCACATCTCTCTGAGCTTGAGGCCAGTCTGGTCTATAGAGTGAGTTCCATCTAGGGTTACATAGTGAGACTCTGTCTCAAGAGAGAGAGAGAGAATGAATATCAAGCTCCTTCAAACAGTTTTCTTTTTCTGTGGGACTCAGTGAGCTGTGGATATAGACAATCAATCCCCAAGCAGTTCTCAGCAGCAGCAGCACTGTGGTCATCTCTGCCTGGAAAGCTGGGACCAGCACTGAGACCCGTATCTGATGCAAGGCCAGCTACCGTGTCATTCATTCCCAGCAAGCTTAGGAGACTCCTGAGCTTTACAGAGCTTACAGATGCTTACAGGGAGGAAATGGGATAGGGGAAGGGGTTCTTATACTCCAGAAAGTGTAAAGTTACTGCAGACCAAAACAGAGAAAAATGCAGAGATATAAAATACTAATTTTTATCCTGCTGTCCTTCCTAAACTGAGCTGACTCACGGGCAGCAAAAGCAGAACAAAATCTTTCACCCATAAAAGCTTTTAGGGTCAAATTCCCTAAAACTGTAATGTCATATGAAAGCTTTCTATTGTCTCTGGGTAGAGAAGAGATTTATTTTTCTGATATAATCTTACATACTTCACACATGTCTATAATGAGCCCCTATTTCTTTATAAATGGCTTAGAGTAATTTCTGTAAGAGATTAGACTTACTTATATCCTTAATCCCTAAATTACAACTTGAACTCACCAAAATTATCTTGAGCAGCTAACTATGGAAACTACAGCCAATGCTAAGAATCTGCCTTGGTGCTAAATGAAGATCCCTGGGTTTTCAGATTCTGACTTTGTGACCTCCCTAGGTAATGCAGAATACTCTGGCTGGAAGGACAGTTCCACCAATGAGAAAAGACAATACAATCATGACGGCATATGAGCCCTGGCTGGCTTCTGGTCATTTCCCACTCTTACCTTTCCTCAGGTACCCGGACTTTAATCTGCAACCATCAAGAAGAATCACCACACAACCAAAGTTCAGGAAAGCCCCCCCACACACACACACAGCTTTATCTTGCTCAGGGAAAATGTACAATGGCAGTCAGAGCCTAGGTGTGTCTTCTTAAAACTCTTCTGTCTCCATGGTGGGGAGCATGCAGAGAGAGTTGTCTTGAGACAACAACCACAGGCAGAATGAGAAAGAGCTAACTGGCCCACCATCACTGACAGATCTTCAATCCTCCCCAGACAGTTCTACCAACCGGGGACCATTCTCCTTCAAATCAACAGACTTACTAAATAAATGAAAACATCACATTATAAAATAAAATAAATCAGTACTGGGGAGGCGCAGAGTGCTTGCCTAACGTGTGCGTCGCCGCAGGCCGAACACCAGCACGTCAAAGCCACGCCTCAGAGCTCCCGGACTCGTACTCTCCACGTGCACACATGAACACACGCCAGAAAGGGCTGTGCTGGAAGAACCGTGCTTCAGGCTAGGGACAATGTGCAGCAGTGGTCCAGAGAAACCTACAGCTGAGCTCAGACAATGCCAACCAACACTCATGCCTAGACTCAAGGCACTGACCACGCAGAAGACACCACTAACACGTGAGAGTAAAGGATGTCCACTAAGACTCGGGCTATGTGTGGCAATCCACACAAACTCTATAGTTCTAAAGGGTACAAATTTTGACCCTATTATCTCCTAGTATCTGTAATAAACTAAAGATATTTAAATGTAACTGATTAACAATTTTCCCCGACTATTAAAAAAAATCTGATCACACAATACCAAGAACTGTGTGAAGGTGAAGGTGTCATCAGGGACATATCAGGTCCTCTCCAAGCGCTGTCCTGCTCCTTTCTGCTGCTGACGTCTGTTTGGCTCTGTGGTCTGCTTACATGTTAACTGGAGAAGGAAAGTCAGCAGTGGCCAAGAAAGTCTTCTTTTCTGATTAGAAAAACAAAGTGCATCTGCCTTTCGTTGTGCAGAGAGACTGTTCTTCATTTCTGATGAGTGCAGGTTAGACCAGCACCTAAGAACTCTGACCCAGAACTGCTCTCTAAGGACCATGCGGACCTGATGCGCACGAAGTTGTAGCAAGAAGCTGTGCTCTGCCCAATCGGCTAGCTGTTCAGGGTTTTGTTTTGTTTTCTTTCTTTTTAAAGTGTATTCTCATCCTTAAAAACATTAATATCATTTCAAGTCTGAAAACTTCTGTCATTACGCTGGCTCTGCCATGAGCAAACTGACATTGCTGACAAGATTCCAGTGCATGTATTTGGGAAACCATGGCTTTGACTGGAGGTAGCCAAGAAGGCTCGAGATGATATGTGTACTTCTAAAGACACTGAACTGCTATACACCATCATTATAATGTACTTACAAAAGCAAGCTGAAAAAAAACTGGTTTTATTGCTTAAGTCAAGACTAAGCAGAATTTTTTTAAAGTATTTCTTAAATATTTTAAGCCAAAAATGTCAAGAAAATCAGGAAAATAGCAAATTTAAGAGATTGGGAAACAAGAAAAGAGTTCCTGAAATTTGACAGACTTCCTACCAATCTTCTGTTTAAAAAAAGACTTCCTGACCAACTTAGTAAAGCTGGCTTCATTGGCAGTTCCTCTCATCGACAGAAGAAAAATCCAGCGAAGCCATTGCACACCCTAGCCAATCACTTCAACAAAATGGGGAGGATTGGACATTAGTATCATGGGTTCCAACGTTTCCTGTCAAAATCACTCTTCACACTAGATGTTAGCCATCGTTCTTCACACTGGATGTTAGCCATCGCTCTTCACACTGGATGTTAGCCACCACTCTTCACACTGGATGTTAGCCACCACTCTTCACACTGGATGTTAGCCATCACTCTTCACACTGGATGTTAGCCATCACTCTTCACACTGGATGTTAGCCACCACTCTTCACACTGGATGTTAGCCATCACTCTTCACACTGGATGTTAGCCACCACTCTTCACACTGGATGTTAGCCATCACTCTTCACACTGGATGTTAGCCACCACTCTTCACACTGGACGTTAGCCATCGCTCTTCACACTGGATGTTAGCCACCACTCTTCACACTGGATGTTAGCCACCACTCTTCACACTGGATGTTAGCCATCGCTCTTCACACTGGATGTTAGCCATCACTCTTCACACTGGATGTTAGCCATCACTCTTCACACTGGATGTTAGCCACCACTCTTCACACTGGATGTTAGCCACCACTCTTCACACTGGATGTTAGCCATCACTCTTCACACTGGATGTTAACCATCGCTCTTCACACTGGATGTTAGCCACCACTCTTCACACTGGATGTTAACCATCGCTCTTCACACTGGATGTTAGCCATCACTCTTCACACTGGATGTTAGCCATCACTCTTCACACTGGACGTTAGCCATCACTCTTCACACTGGATGTTAGCCATCACTCTTCACACTGGATGTTAGCCACCACTCTTCACACTGGACGTTAGCCATCGCTCTTCACACTGGATGTTAGCCACCACTCTTCACACTGGATCTTGTTAGCCATCGCTCTTCACACTGGATGTTAGCCACCACTCTTCACACTGGATCTTGTTAGCCATCACTCTTCACACTGGATGTTAGCCATCACTCTTCACACTGGATGTTAGCCATCGCTCTTCACACTGGATGTTAGCCATCACTCTTCACACTGGATGTTAGCCACCACTCTTCACACTGGACGTTAGCCATCGCTCTTCACACTGGATGTTAGCCACCACTCTTCACACTGGATCTTGTTAGCCATCGCTCTTCACACTGGATGTTAGCCACCACTCTTCACACTGGATCTTGTTAGCCATCGCTCTTCACACTGGATGTTAGCCATCACTCTTCACACTGGATCTTGTTAGCCATCGCTCTTCACACTGGATGTTAGCCACCGCTCTTCACACTGGATGTTAGCCATCGCTCTTCACACTGGATGTTAGCCATCGCTCTTCACACTGGATGTTAGCCATCACTCTTCACACTGGATCTTGTTAGCCATCGCTCTTCACACTGGATGTTAGCCACCGCTCTTCACACTGGATGTTAGCCATCGCTCTTCACACTGGATGTTAGCCATCACTCTTCACACTGGATGTTAGCCATCACTCTTCACACTGGATCTTGTTAGCCATCGCTCTTCACACTGGATGTTAGCCACCGCTCTTCACACTGGATGTTAGCCATCGCTCTTCACACTGGATGTTAGCCATCGCTCTTCACACTGGATGTTAGCCATCACTCTTCACACTGGATGTTAGCCATCGCTCTTCACACTGGATGTTAACCATCGCTCTTCACACTGGATGTTAGCCACCACTTTTCACACTGGACGTTAGCCAAAGGCCCAGGAGTGGTCAAAATCACTCACTCTCTCTTCTTCCAATTTTTCTTTTTCTTCCATTTTAAACTTAGTCAATCTCAGACTCCTCGCCGCCCCGGAGGTACCCCTCAACCTCTCCTATTCCTCCTTCTTCACCTGCCTCTGAAAGCAGACCCCAGCTTCTCCCACATGACGCTCCCTTTATTTATTCCCTCTCTCGCCTCTGTCTAGGGTTTTTCTAAGTTATTTCAAGACTGATACAAAATAAGAATATAGTTTAAAGAAAAAAATCTCTTCTCAGCCAGGCATGGTGATACACAGCTCTCAGGAGGCTGCAGGCAGCAAGTTCCAGGACAGCGAGCACTAGTACAAAGACCCTGTCTCAAAACAAAACAAACAAACAAAAACAGAAAACAAAGGAAAGTCTCTCCTCAGCTGGGTGTGTTGACCACAGGCCTGAAATTCTAGCACTAAGGAAATAGAGGCAAGAGTATCAGAAGTTTAGACCAGCCTCAGCTGTGCTCAGTGAGTTCAGGATTGGCCTTGGCTATGTGAGACCCTGGGTGGGGGGGCAGGGAAGGAAAACAAAAGTGAATTCTCAGAGGCAAGGTGGTGTTAGGCACCTCTAATTCCATTATTTAGGAGGCTAAGGCAGGAAGATCAAAAGTTGCATGCCAGTCAGGGATATATGATACTGTCACGCCTAGAGGAACAGAAAAGAGCAAGGCCTAGTAAGCACAAGCCAGATACTTGGGAGATAAATTCCAGGTCCACCTAGTAAAGGCTGAAGACAAGGGTAGTACTGGCCTAGCATGCAAGAAATCCTAGGGTCAATCTCAATACTAGGGCCAAAACAAAAGGAAACCTTAAGATCTCTGTATTAAGTTCAAGGCCAGTAGTCATTAAGGAAATGCAAACAAAAACCAAACTGAGGCTTCAGAAGCATCTATGGGATTGGTTAAAATAAAAATGACAACCACCCCTAATACGGGTAAGAACACACAGGAAAAATGGATGACTGCATGTATGTAGTGACCTAAGCACCCTAACAAAGAACACAGCAACTTGTGTGTGTGCCCACAGGTGAACTCACCTGTGCCTGAGGGTGGGAAAGTCGCCCTCTATTCTGTTTACTTTATTCATTGATTTACATGCAGTTATAGAAAAATAACAGCAAAAAAAAATCCTTCCATGCTTTTTTGGTTTCCCCAGTATCAAATCTTGCATAATTTTAGTCCAATATCACAACAGGATTAACAACTCATCTCCCCAACCCAAACTGCTGAACTTTTCACAAATCATTGGGCTAGACCACTGTCAATCCTGTAGTGGTTTTCATTATTATTTTTATATAATTGCATGCAAATTCAGTTATCTCAAAATTAGTGATTTTTAAAATCTCATTCATTTCCAATGGCTTCCTTATGCCCATAAAAAAAGGCTTCTTGGCATGGCAAGCAGAAATGTCCCCAGTGCGCCCTTTTACACACCCCATGCTATAGACAACTAATCTAAGGGCAGACCACACCGCGCACCACTCCTAAGTCTTCTGTGTGCCATCTCACTTAATCCTACTGCACAAAGGTGCAATGGCACAAAGTCCAACGCGCCAGGCCCTTTCCAGTATCTCCATTGCCTCACCATCCCCATCATCCTTCAACGCTCTGCTCCAATGCACCCTTAAAACTTTTCTAGATTTAACTCCTGGACTATTGATGTCCTGACAAGCACTAGACATCCATTCAATAAATGTTCCACTAACACAAGATCTCAATCAGCAGTTCTCAATGTGTGGGTCACAAACCCTTGGGCAAACCTCTAGCTCCAAAAATATTTACGCTATGGCTCATAACAGTACCAAATTACAGTTATGAGGTAGCAACAAAAATAACTTTATAGTTGGGGGTCACCACCACATAAGGAATTGTATGAAAGGGTGGCAGAATTAGGAAGGTTGAGAGGCACTGTACCACATAATAAAGATGCACAGTTATAAAAGTCGCATCAACGAACACTAGATACTGAACGACGACAAGGCATTCTCTACCACAGTGGGGACAAAGAAGACCTGGTGAGTAAGCAGCGACTTTCAACCTCCGAAGAACCAAAGCCACTTCAGATTGATGAGACACCAGCGTCAGCTCCGAAGCCCACAGCCACCAGCACTCACATGGCAGAGGCGGCGGAGGCCCGAGAGGCGGCAGAGGCCCGACGGGAATCCACGCAGCAGAGGCCACAGGCGTCCACACGACAGAGGCCTGAGAAGTGTTCACGTGATGAAGACCTTAACAGAAACCGGACCTTTCCAAACCTAGACACCCTTCCAGACCACTGGCTTCTTCTACCAGTCCAGAAAAGATACAATGCTTTTTTTTTTAACCAGGAAAATAAAAAACAACACATCCACTAACTTAAAATGATTATCCTACAGCTATCTAGAATAATTATTCCAACTGCTCTGAAATCTGAGCAAATATCTCCAAACGATTCTTTTGTTCTGCTTCACTGAGACAGAAGGTGCCTGATAGTTTTATGTCAACCTTCAAGCTAAAGTAATCTGAGAGGAGGGAACCTCAATTGAGACAATACCTCCATAAGATCCAGCTATGAGGCATTTTCTTAATTAGTGATCAGTGGGGGAGGGCCCAGCCTATCGTGGGTGGTACCATCCCTAGGCTGGTGGTCCTGGGTTCTATAAGAAAGTGGGCTGAGCAAGCCATGTGGAGCCAGCTAGTAAGCAGCTCCCTTCCATGTCCTCTGCATCAGCTCTGGCCTGAAACTTGCTATGCAGACCAAGGAGAGCCTCCTGCTTCTACCTCTGAGTGCTGGGATTAAAGGCATGAGACACCATGCCTGGCAAAATAATTCCTGTTTTGAGCACACAAAAAAAAACAAAGCCTGGAGAAAAAACAAACTGTAGCAAATGAAAGAAGCCGAATGGGTCCTATTCCCTCTGTCCTCCCCCACCCCGACCTCTTTGTTAAGTAACGGGTACTGAACCCAGCCAGGGCTTTACACATGCCAGGCAAGCGTCTATCATTTGGCTACATCATTAATCAAGGAATTTTCAACAAGTGTGAAACTGGAGGTATGAAGAGGAAAAAGAGGGGATCCCGGCATGGTGGCACATGCCTTTAATCTCAGCAGCTTGGGAGACAGAAGCCGGCAGATGTTCCAGACTAACCAGGGTACACAGTGTGACCCCGTCTGTCTATCTGGCTGGGTGGCTCTCTCACACACACACTCCACACATACAGACGCTCACACAGGAATGCACACACACACACACACACACACACACACACACAATAACACTAAGAAGAAACAGACAAATGAACAGCACAAGACAACTTCTCACTCCATTGAACTGAATCAGCTCTTTCTTGTGGTGCTGGGGATGGAACCCAGAGCCTCGTGCATGCTAAGTAAGCATCCTCTCTACCACTGAACTACACTCCAGGTCTAAGGAATCATTAATTCTTAACACTGATATAAAGTCAATACAGAAAAATAAAATTATAAAATATGTATCATATGAAAAAAAAGACATGGTGTAGCCCAACAAGCAGGTAAAGAACGGAGTCTGGGGAGGGAAGAACTAACCGGTCTTGATCTCTGGAACCTGGATTCCTCACGGTCTCTGTGTGGCCCAGCTGCACTGCTTCTCTCCCTGACACTTCTGTACCCAGGACTGGGGATGATGTACTCCTTTCCCATGTCAATATCCTTCATCTTCACCAAGTGGGGTACCAGAGCTCACACTCCTCCTCTCACTGCAGAATTTCTGAAATCAAAAGCAGACATTTCCTGGTCATGATGAAGCATACGCCAGCGTGCCTCACAGCAGGAAGAAGGGAGAAAGGTACAGACACTTTCTCACCACCACAGTCACACACATTATTACAAACACTACTTCACTTTTGAAAGGAGAAAGGTTAGCACTCCAGTGTCAAAAAAAATGACCTAGCCAAGCACAGCGCCACACGCCTAGAGAAGCAGAGGTAGGTGGGTCTCTGCGAGTTCAAGGCCAGACTGCTCAACAAAGATTTCCAGGACAGAAAAAAGAGAGAGAGAGAGAGGAGGAAGAAGAAGAAAGGAGGAGAAAAAGAGAAGGGGAGGAAAAGAGAAAGAGGAGGAAGAAGGAAAAAAGTACCTTCTCCCAACTCCTAGGAAAAAATAAACTTAAAAAACATAAGCCTAAACCAGGCGGTGGTGGTGCACGCCTTTAATCCCAGCACTCAGGAGGCAGAGGTGGGTGGATCTCTGTGAGTAGAGAGGCCAGCCTGCTCTACAACTAGTTCCAGGACAGGCTCCAAAGCCACAGAGAAACCCTGTCTTGAAAAACCAAAAACAAACAAACAAACAAAACAACAACAACAACAAACCCACAAGCCTACTAGTAAATAAATACCTTCTTTGAGAATCTAAGGAATGGAGCCATGAGATGATTTGGAAAGGCGTTCTGAAAGCCCTTTCAGCTTCTTGCGTGTTTAATAAACTCCAGGACCTCTCACCTACCAAATTTGACTAGATGCAACTTACAAAGACACTTACCCTACCAATGATAAATCCCAGCCCTGCATTTCTGTAACTACCTAATGGATGACCTGATGTTATTTTAAAGCTCAGGAGTTACACAGCTAAAATAAAAACAAGAGGGTAACAACTTTAAACACAAATTCCCCATTTAGCATTTAGTTCTCAAGTCAGACAGCAGTAACACTGTACAAGTCTGTGAGCACACCAAAACCACCACCAACACTTGTATACTTCTAAAGGTGAATTCTACAATGCACAAACTATTTCTCAATAAAGCTGTCATTAAAAAAACAGTAACAACCCAGCAGTGGAAGCAAGCACCTTTAATCTCGAGAGGCAGAAGCAGTTAGATCTCTGGGAGTTCAAGAGTTCTAGGTCAGCCTGATCTACAGAGTGAGTTCCAGGGCTGCTAAGGCTACACAGAGAGTTCCTGTTTTGAAAAACTAGAAAAAAAAATAGTAACTTTAAGTCTGTAAGTACAAATTCTAATTAGTCTTAATAATAAAAACCTGGAGTAAGATTTCAGGGTAAATGCTGAAACACCAAAGAAGTAAAGCCACTAGAGAGACTTTTACCTCTACCAAATCCTCAGACCAAAGAGGGCAAGATCCTCGAACCCCTAAGTGAATGTCTCAAAGTCTCCTCCCGCCTTGTATTCCTCTCTCCACCCAGCCTTATCCCTTCCTGTCTCCACCTCCCTAGTGCTGGAATTAAAGGTGTGAGCCACCACCACCAGGTTCTGTTTCTCTTTGAGACTAAAGCAATCTAGTATAGCTGAGGCTGGCCTTGAACTCACAGAGATCACCAGCCTCTGCCTCCTGAATGCTGGATTAAAGGTGTGTACCACCACCGCCTGGCCTCTGTGGCTAACTAATGGCTTAGCTGTGATCTTCAGGCAAGCTTTATTTGTTAGATCACAAACAAAATATCACCACAAATAACAATAAATTAAATTTAAATGGGCATGGTGGTGCACACTTTTAATCCCAGCACTCAGGAGGCAGAGTCAGGTAGATCTCTGAGTTCCAGATAGCCTGATCTACAGGGCAAGTTCCACGACAGCCAGGACTACATGGTAAAATCCTGTCTCCAAAAACAAAAACAATATGTGTGTTATGAATATGTATGTGTAATGGATTAATTAAAAATGCTGTGGATCCCCAAGTAGCTGCAGTGGCAGAAATGCTGCAGGTCCCTGGGCAGCGGCAGGTAGAGGGCCATGTGGTGGCAGGCAGGGGGGCAGCAGGTCCTGAGAGCAGCCAGTCCTAGGAAGGGACTGCGCATGAGACCACATCCCAGGTCTCCGAAGGCTGCTGGTCCTGTGGCAGCAGCAGGCAAGAGACAGACGGATAGGCACGCCATGCAGAGTGAGGTTGGATATTTATTTAGTGGGTTATGGAAGTATGGAAGAAAAGGGGAAGAAGGAAAAGAGGGGAGAGGGGAGAGAAGGGAGAGACAGAAGCTGCCTCTGAGTGGGGGGGGGAGACTCAGGCTGCAAGCAGGAAGAAAGATCTGCCTGCCTCAGAGGATGGGGGAGTGGGCGTGGCTTGTCTCTTAAAGAGACAGAACAGATCATTACAGTATGTAGATTACCTTTTCTCTTTTTTTTTTTTCTTTTTTAAACAGTTTTGGTTTTTCGAGACAGGGTTTCTGTCTTCAAGACAGGGTAGCTCATGCTGTCCTACAACTCTCTCTGCAGACCAGGCTGACCTTAAACTCACAGACTCAACAACTGCTTCCCAGCCCAGTTTACATTTTACCTTTTCAAGGTCTCTTCGCTTCTTCCTGAAACCCAGCTCTATAGCTTTGCACCACTGCCTGTCTGGCCAATTCAAGTCAATATTCTGTATCAACTCTGGTCACTTAAAAAAAAAAGTTTGACTTTATTTTATTTACTGTGTGTGTGCATGCGAGAGAGGGAACTGAACCAAGTGTGTGCAACCACACGCACTGAGATCAAACGACGGCTTGCAAGAGTCGGTTCTCTCCTGCCATTCTGGTTCTGGAGATGGAGCTCAAGTCCTCGGGTTGGCAGCAGGCCAGCTCACTGGCCCTCTGGCCATTTCTTAAAAACTAAGCACATACATGTCCCTCTGTAAGTATGGCCGTGCTACACTGTAGTCCATAAACCCAGCTGTGACAGCCACTAAGGGGTGTGCCTCTTGGAACACAAAATTTTGATAACTGTAATTTGTTTTTGACACAGAGACTCAAGTACCCCAGGCTGGCCTCAAAGGTTAATTTTTGAAGGATGACCTTGCACTTCTGGCCTTCCTGCCTCCACATCCCAAGGACTGTGACTGTAAAATCGCACGACTGTCCCCCAGTTTATACGGTGCTAGGGATCAAACCCAGGGCCCTGCACATGGCAGGCAAGCCCTCTGACAACAAAGCTACATCCCAAGCCCCTGTTACTCACTTTTAAATTACCAAAAGAAAATATTTATTGTTCTTGAGATTTAAAAAAAAAATAAACCCCCTTAAATCTCCAAAGAGGGCTGGACTTTTTACTTTTCAGAATTTTGATACAGAAAAGGTGTTTGTTTAAAAATAGCATCTCCAATGAGTGGTGACGATCATGCCTTTAATCCCAGCACTTGGAGGCAGAGGCAGGAGGATCCCAGCCTGATCTACAGAGTGAGTTCAGCCAGGACTACATAGAGAAACCCTGTCTGGGGTGGAGGGAAACAGCACCTAGTCCAATGACTACACACACTACAAACAAAACCAGCCTACTAAGCAAAAACAGTGCCTGTGTCACAGAGGTCCCAGGAAGGCTAAGCTATAAACAGGCCTGGCATCTGCCAAGGGCCCCGCTGTCATCTGGAAGAAGAAGATTAGTGATACTTTAAAAATAGGCTCGAGGGAGCTGGGGGAGCTTGAGAAGGAGGCAGCCAAGGGAGCCCATTCACGATACCAAACACACCAAGAACAGAAAAAGGGTCTCCAGTATCTAAGACCCGAGAGGAGGCAGACAGTGTCAATCAATGGATTATGAAGCAGAACCTGTGGAGCGTAGACACTGTGGTAGCAATGACCCTTTTATGAGAGAAACAACTGTTGGTTGGGGAGATAAGATAGGACCATAGTGTCCTACTCTGAACTCCCCTATCCTTCCAGACAAAGCTGGTTTCTAGATGAAGGGCGTGGGAAACAGTGTCCTATTACTGTGAACACTCCAATGCTTTACTTTCAAAAAAAAAAAAAAGAAAAGAAAAGCACAGCTCTGCATACGCAAACACCTGAGTAGCCATAAAATTACTGCTTCTCCACAGTAAACACAAGGAGGACACCGTCTTCTGTGTCTGGGGTATGACAAGGACAAGGCACAGGAGCCGGTGGAGCAGCAGGGTTTGGGAAAGAAACAAGGCCTGAATATGAAGCTAGCAACTAAGGAAGGATTGCTACACCCGGCTCCCTCTCAAGCCCCAAACACTTTTCACTTCCTTATTTTCTGAACTTTTCCCTTGCAGTTGACCGGAAGTCTTTTTTAAAAACATTAATGTTAACTTGGGCTCAGTGATAAAGCATGTAAGTCAGAGGTTCTGTTCAGTCTCCAGGGATGCCAAAACCAAAGCTAAGGCCCAAGTATCAGCGAACTAGCAAAACCGATCTAAGTCAGTACTGTAAAGGGATAAACAAGAATAAACGAAGTGGGGACCCGCACGTTAGTGCCCCGACTCAAAACTGACAAGGTTGGGGTCACCTGATCAGTCTTTTGCTTAAAAATTCTCTTTCTACTGATTAAAGGGTAGCCATTGGCCCTCCATAAGGATACGACGGGTTCTGCAGGGGGGGGAGGGGCGTTGCGTAGGACTAGAGAACTGGAACTAGACAGGCTGGTGTTTCCAAGCGATGTTATCACAACATCCATCAGTAGGCTTCCAGCGCCTCAGGAAGCTCCTGCCGGCCCTGTAGCTACAGCAAGGAAGCTGAAGGATGCCCACTTACCACGCCCCCCAGAACCCACCTGTACCTCCAAGCTCCCTCACCTTTGACTTACTCCAGAAGCCAGTCAAACCTATCCATGTCTCCCTTCAGAACTCAAACTTCCCCGATCATCCCTGTGCCTATCTGCATCGAGACTTCCCTATCTGTGCGAAAACACAGGACCCAGGTGTGATAAACACAAACCCACTAGCAGCTCTGCGTGCCAGCAGCAAAAAGGGCACCGATAACTGGAGACCTGGGCTCCCATCCCGGCTCTGCCACGGATTCGCTGTGCGTGCTGATGTCACGTGCATTCACATAGCAGCTCGCAAAAAAACGAAGATAATGACTTACATCGTAGGTGGCTGGCACTGGAGCCTCAGGTCCCGGGGTGCTGGGGCTTCTTCTCTCTGGCCAACTCCGCCACCCCGGCCCTAGGGCGTTCCCACGCCAGCCCGGGCCTGGCGAGTACAGGTGCCAAGACTCACCCAGAGGGGACGCAGCTCCCCCTGGTGGCCGCGCTGAGAGCAGAGCCGGCCGTGACCGCCCACCAAACCTCCCCTCCTGCCGTCTAACACCAGGACCCCAGCACAGTCCGCCAGGTCGTCACCCAAGCCCGGGACCGCGCGACACCGGGACGAGACAGGCCTCGCTTCTCCCGCCGGTGTCTTCCCACCACCCACCACGCCCCGGGAAGCCCAAGGGAGAGAGCCCGTGACAGCGCGGACACTGCACAGGAAAGGCGAGAGCCATCACCTACCTGCACACCAACCTCCCCAAGGGAGAGCGGACCGCCCGGGCTCGCACGCGAACATCGGACCCGGAGCAAAACAAGCCTTTATAGCGGCATCGTCCTCCACACTGCGCAAGCGCGCTGCACAAAGCTTGCGCAAGACCGAAGGGAATCGTAGTCCCTTATCCGGCAGCCCCGAGCGCCGCACACCGCAAAGGACTACGTTTCCCAGAAGCACCACTGGTGCCCGGGATGGGGTGCAGGCTGCTCACCGTCCCCGCGCGCGTCCCATGCTGCCCCCATCCCACCTGGCCTCTGACCCGGTCTGGAATCTTCTCTGAAGTTCTGAGTACCTGGGGCTGGACGGGCAGGTCCGGATGGCCGGTGGTGCTGTATTCCCAGGCAACTGGAGATTCAAAGTAAGACACTTCCAAATACATGCGGCCACTCCACGTGCCAGAAAACATCGTGAAGGTCATTGTAGCCAGCTTCTGTCCAGCCCCAACTATTAGCTGTGGTGTCCCTTATCATTTTCACGTTAGCTGGTGCCTGAGTCCCCCGCATTCTACATGGATAGTATTATTAGCTCTCTTCTCTCACCAGTCCATTACACCTGCCTGGCTTCAAAGTAATAAAACGCCAGGATCACAGTTTTCAAAGTGACAAGGGATGTAAAAATGATGTGCTAACTAATGGATTTGTTTTTGTAAATGAAATTGAAGCCCGGAGGCGTTCGTCATTTTATTTATTTATTTATTTATTTTTTATCTATTTCGGTATCATAAGGACTGCTTGCTGTTGTTGAGTGCCTCCCCACCTTAAAGTGTCAGGGGCTTGTTTCTGGTTATCTATTTAAGGGACTTAAAAAGAAGGCTAATGAGACTGTCCATCTTCATACAACTACTTAGCTGGGGTGAACACTGACGTCGTAAAGCTGGAGTGTATACCTGACACACAGAAAGAGTAACAGACCAGTTCTATAGAATTAATAGGCTGGGAACTAGGGAGACGGTTCCGTAGTAAGAGTGCTTGCAGATGAAGCATGAGGATGTCCGTTCAAATCCTCTGCACCCAGAAAAAAAGCCAAGCATGGCTGGGCATTCACTGTAACCCCAGGGCTGTGTGGAGCAAAGACAGGATTGCTTGGGCTTGCTGGCTACCAGGCCAGCAACACGTTCAGTGAGAACCTGGTTTAAAAGAATAAGAGTGGAACAAGAGGACCCCCAAAGCTGTCATCTAACCTTCCGGGCGTGAATGGGCACTCACGTTTGCACCACACACGTGAATATACACAGATATACACAAATAAAATTACACCCTAGAAAGAGCATGGTATAGTGGCATACCTCTGTCATCCCAGAACTAAGGAAGTGAATACTGGGGCAATTGATGATCCATAGTAAAGAAAATCTCTGTTCAGTAGCAGGTTTAGGCAGATCAAATAGCTGAATGTGCAGAAAACTTTTGGAGAAAACATGAAATATCTTCATGAACTCAAGAACAGGAGAGAAGTTCTTAAGATAAACAAAAGGGGGAGATAGAGATGGGCATTGTGTTGTGTGAATACTGAGTGTCCCTCTCCCCCACAAAGTCTCATGATGCTAGGCAGTGTTCAGAGGTGGGGCTTTGAGGAAGTTGGATCCTGAGGACTCTGACCTAATGAATGGTTTAATCTTGACTGATTCACAGTTCCATGGCATTGTTGGGAGCTAGTGAGATATTAGGACTTTGAGCCTTGTTAGAGGGAGCAGTCACTGGCGGCATGCCTTTGAGGGATGTATGCTCTCCTTGGCCCCTTCATGTCTCGAATGATCTCTGCCAAGATGGTCAGCCTCGTGCCAAGCCCCGAGTAATGAACCCAGCCCACTACGGACCGAAACCTAAGCCAACATAAATACTTACTCCTTCAGGTTGACCGTTTCTCAGGTATTTGTCACGATAACAGCGGGCTGGCCATTTCTCACTATTTTAATATTAGAATATGTACAAGATATCATTAAGTGAAAAGATAAGCCACAATTATAACTGATTTTTGTTTGTTCTGTTGAGGCAGACTCTCAGGGATCTCAGAGGCTGAACTTGCTATGTAGGCAAGGGTAACCGGGGCCTTTTGGTGTCTCTACCTCCCTAGTGCTGGAATTACAGATGATGGACACAAGGCGTGGATTATGACTGTACCGTCATGACTCATTTTACACAGGGCTGGGAACTGAGCCCGGGGCTTGGTGCAGAATAGGCAAGCACTCTGCCATCTGACCGACATCCTTGTGAGTGACGATTTTAATGCAAAGAATTTCTATCACCAAATAAAAAAAGGAAAATAACGTAACTCGTTCACAGCAAAGACGGTAGTCACTCAGATTTGAAAAGACATCCAGGCTCACTCATCAGACCAAGGTTAAAACAGCAGTGAGAGCTCATATCACTCTGTAGAACACAAAAGCTGCAGATCCAATACCTTCATAAAAAATGCAAGGCTCCTAAAATTTCTCTGAAATACTTCAAATATTGGTTATTCTTTCTCTTAGGAATGGTGTGCCCTCAAGATGTACCACACAAGGTGCTAAGGGAAAAGAGCCAGGGGGAGGGGAGTTCTGCTGCAGAAGAGGGAACCTTCCCAGACAGTACAGAGTATTTTCCTTTTGCATCATAGAAAAGGCAACAAAGGCTACACAGAAGTAGACTCTGCCTGCACAGGTGCCCCATAATTACCTGTGTGTGCACCAGTGTGGAAAGATAATGGTGGCACAGATGTGCATGTAGCAAGTACGCCTTAAATTTGAAAACTCAAGTCCCATATGTCCCTACCTTGTTACTTCCCTTAGCAATGATGTGTGACTGCCTGCACCTTATTAATACTGTGTAGAGAAGAAATCTGGCTTGGTTACCAGATTTGTCACTGACATCACCCAGGTAGTTTTCAGGGACGTTCCATGCAGGTGTTTGTGGTGAGGCTGGAAATGTTGCGGGACACTGGAGCAGAGGAGGCATGGCTGGGTCTGCAGACATTTGGGGAGGTTCGCCCTGGGACAGACTAAGAATTGAAAGCAAATCCCTGACTCTGCTCACAGCATCAACATCTACCGTTTTATATCCAACTCAACCCCACCCCCATCCTCAGCCCCGCTCCCTTGTCCTTGACCCAGGTATGTAGAGCTGCTGTGCTTTTTCCACCGCATCCCTCCCTGGCTCTCTCTCTCTCTCTCTCTCTCTCTCTCTCTCTCTCTCTCTCTCTCTCTCTCGCATTCCTTTTATAGGTCCCTGCTCTGTCCAGGGATGCCAGTCCACCCTTAGTTTCTGACTGAGGCCAACATGGAGTGGATACTGGTATGCTTGACAGAACAGTCATGCAGAGTTTGACGTGAACACCTTCCACACACGTGGCAGCTACACCAACCCGTTCACACCAACGTCTCCCTCACTCTGTCTGTACCCTGGACGTGGTGGGTTCTGAACCAGCGTGGCAATGGTGAAGCACACCGCTCAGTTAGGAAAGGCCGGTCAAAACCACAATGCCCGTCAAGGTGGCTACTATTTCAACACACAAAAGCCAGGTGTGGCACTGCACACCTGAAGCCCCAGCAGAGGCAGGAAGAGTGTGTGCTTGACAGCAACCTGGACCGTGAAACCTGCTTCAAATAGAGAAAAGAAAGGCCAACGGATAACAAGATTTGGTAAATATGCAGAGAAGTTGGGACTCAAGCGTGCTCTTGGTAGAAATGTAAGGGCCGCAGACAATTGTATAAGAGAACTTGACAGTTGTTCAGAAAGCCAAAAATGAACTGGGTGTGATGACCGTCGACCAGCAACCCCAGCATTCAGGAAGTAGAGGCAAGGAGGTTGCTGTCAATTGAAAGCCAGCCTGGTCTACATAGTAAGACAATGTTGCAAATAATAATAATAGTAATAATACCAATATTGCCATCTATCTCAGTAATTTCATTTCTAGTTATATACTCAGGAGAACTGTGGGGCTGGAGAGATGACTCAGCAGTTAAGAGCACTGATTCTTCTTTCAGTGAACCTGGGTTCAATTCCCAGCACCCACATGGAGTTTCACAATCATCTGTAAGTCCAGGCTCAGGGGATCAGACATCCTCCTCTGACCTCTGGAACACAGCATTAGGGACATTATGCAGAGAGAAGTAAGCCAGCCCAAAAGATGGAAAGCCTATGATTCCATCATGAGACACTAGTCAAAAATCACAGAGGAAGGAAGTAGAATGGTGGTTTTCCAGGACTCAAAAGGAAGAAGAGGAAGTTTTTTAAATTGTTTTTATTTAGCTATACATATTTCTCCACTCCCCTCTCCTCATCCCCCCTTTTACCCTCTCTCGTGCCCGCCACACTCCCAGTTTACTCAGGAGATCTTGTCTTTTATTCCTTCCTATATAGATCCATGTATGTCTAGAAGAGGGGATTGTTGTTTAACAGGTTAGGGTTTCAATTTGGCAAGTGTAGTGCTCTGGCAATGGGTGGTGGTAGTAGTTGACAATAAGAGGAGTGGGTTTTTTGTTTGTTTGTTTGTTTTTCAACACAGGATTTCTCCGTAGAGCTCTGGCTGTCCTGGAACTCACTCTGTAGACTAGGCTGACCTTGAACTCACAGAGACCCACCTGCCTCTGCCTCCCGAGAAATTAAAGGGAGAAATTAAAGGCAAGTCCTACCACTGCCTGGCAAGGTGAGTGTACTTAATATGTACACTAAAATGGTTAGGATATCAAGTTTTATATTGGAAAATTTGTTTTTCAAGCTTTTAGTTGGAGTTACATTTTCCAGGGCAGGAGACATGACTGAGCATTGCAGTGACATCAGAGGGGGTAAAACCCATCCCCTATGAGACACTGCATGAGAAGCTGCCCCAGTGGGCCTTCCAACTGGGTTTCCACCTGTTTCCAACTCATCTAGATTATCTACCTACATTATCCAGTGACTTTTGGTTCCAAAAGTAACTGTTTGGTGGAATATTCTTGAGTGTGAGTTTGAGGAAATGCGCCATCGTATACAGGAAAAATCAACAGACTCGCTGTATCTAGAGGAGACATCAGGATGAATAAAGTTGTTTTTTAGGAGTACTTGGACCTCGAAGAAATGATTGTGGGAAATGGGGATAGTTCTCTGTTATCTCTAAAAAGCTTTCGGAAGCAGCTTTTCAGCCATTGCATGACTTTGGTCACGAGACTCTCCTGGCACACCTGGATATCTTGGATGATTAGGCACTATAAATAGTGCACAGTAAAGACTAAACGTACAGAAAATACACGTGCAGAAAATAGATTTCCCTTCAGAAAATAAATAGATTAGGTCAGGGGCTTTGGTATGATGAACCTGTCTTACCCCAAAAACAACTGTTGTATAACAATCAATAAATAAACCTTTGCATAGCTGTTCAAGGTTCAGTTCACAGAAACTGCTGCCAGACCGAAAATTAAACCTGGATTGATCCTCTTTCCTTCGATCAACCCACACAACGCAGAACAAACAGGCAGCTTTGGACCTACCTTCTTGGACTTAATAATCCTGAATGAAATATCATTTTATGATAAATGTGTGATACCCGTGTAATGAACACCCCCCTGCCCCAGAAGACCACCAGGAGTCCGAGTTCATATGCAAAAGCATAGAGCCTTTGTTACAAGCTCCAGCTTGGGCTCTGCATGCATTCCAACACAGCAGTTGGATCTGGGAGAGCATTGAGCTCAGCTATGGCAGGGTCTATAAGGAGTAAAGGATGGGGGAGTAGGGGAATTCCAGATTCAGATGGAGGTTAGTTTAGCCTTCAATGACAGAGATCTGAGAAGAAGTAACCGAAATCACAGAGGCTAGTTCATAGTCTTTACCTAGACAGAGACCCCAGGCTCCTATGGACTCTGTGGTGATGAGGGCAGAGGTATCAGGACAGCAGTCATGGCTGCCAGGCCCAGAGGATGAGAGGATTTCCTGTGGAGGAGGAATATGGGGAGACGGGCCTTGTCTTGTCTAGGGAAAGTGGGGCGTCAACTCTCCAGTGTCTTGCTTGTCCACAGTTTGGGCTGAGACTTGGCAGAAGGTGAAGCATTGGGGCGGTCTCGATCAGTGGTCGGCTGGTTAGCATTACCATAGTCCACGTGGAGCTGTTCATTGTTGTGTCCATTGTCTTCTTGGAGACCTTGGGACTCATGGAAAGGATCTGAAAGTCTCTGTCTGTCATACAAGTTTAAATATCTTAAATGCCATATTCAGCAAATCTCTGACAGTTTGAGGACTTGAGCCAAACAACTCTTGTTTGTTTTTAGTTATTGTTTTAGGTTATACCTTGAGCACATATAAGAGGTTAGATAAATTTTTTCTGTACTTGACTGCCTTACTCCTTAGCATGACTTAAAAGTATAGTTCTGAACATCTCAAGGCTTAACGATCTTTTTTTAGTTTTATTGATTTTTATTGAGCTCTACACTTTTCTCTGCTTCCCTCCCTGCCTTTCCCCTCCCCTTCAGCCCTCTCCCAAGGTCTCCATGCTCCCAGTTTACTCAGGAGAGCTTGTCTTTTTCTCCTTCCCGTGTAGATTAGATTCATGCATGTCTTTCTTAAGGTACTCACTGTTGTCTAGGTTCTCTGGGATTGTGATTTGTAGGCTGGTTTTCTTTGCTTTATGCTTAAAAGCCATCTATAAGTGAGTACATGTGATAATTGTCTTTCTGGGTCTGGGTTACCTCACTCAAAATGATGTTTCCTAGCTCCATCCATTTGCCTGCAAAATTCAAGATGTCATTATTTTTTTCTGCTGTGTAGTACTCCATTGTGTAAATGTACCACATTTTCCTTATCTATTCTTCGGTTGAGGGACATTTAGGTTGTTTCCAGCTTCTGGCTATAACAAACAATGCTGTTATGAACATAGTTGATGTCCTTGTGGCACGATTGAGCAGCCTTTGGATATATACCCAAAAGTGGTATTTCTGGGTCTTGAGGAAGATTGTTTCCTAATTTTCTGAGAAATTGCCACACTGATATCCAAAGGGGCTGCACCAGCTTGCACTCCCACCAGCAATGCAGGAGTGTTCCCTGTACCCCACAACCTCTCCAGCATAAGTTGTCATCAGTGTTTTTTATCTTGGCCATTCTTACAGGTATAAGATGGAATCTCAGAGTGGTTTTGATTTGCATTTCTCTGATGGCTAAGGATGTTGAGCATTTCCTTAAGTGTCTTTCTTTCATTTTAGATTCCTCTGTTGAGAGTTCTCTTAAGATCTGTGCTCCACTTTTTTATTGGATTATTTGTTCTTTTGGTGACCAATTTCTTGAATTCTTTATGTATTTTGGAGATCAGACCTCTGTCTGATGTGGGGTTGGTGAAGATCTTTTCCCATTCTGTAGGCTGTCTTTTTGTTTTGTTGACCGTGTCCTTTGCTTTACAGAAGCTTTTCAGCTTCAGGAGGTCCCATTTATTAATTGTTTCTCTCAGTGTCTGTGCTACTTGGGTTACATTTAAGAAGTGGTCTCCTGTGCCAATGCGTTCGAGTGTACATCCCACTTTCTTTTCTATGAGGTTCAATGTGGCTGGCTAGTAAAGAAGGCCTTTTTTATTTTATTTTTATTTTTATTGAGCTCTTCATTTTTCTCTGCTCCCCTCCCTACCTAAGTCATCAGAGAAATGCAAATCAAAACAACTCTGAGATTCCATCTTACACCTGTAAGAATGGCCAAGATCAGAAACACCAATGACAACTTATGGTGAAGAGGTTGTGGGGAAAAGGGAACACTCCTGCATTGCTGGTGGGAGTGCAAGCTGGTGCAGCCCCTTTGGATATCAGTGTGGCAATTTCTCAGAAAATTAGGAAACAATCTTCCTCAAGACCCAGCAATACCACTTTGAGGTATATATCCAAAGGATGCTCAATGTGCCACAAAGACATATGCTCAACTATGTTCATAGCAGCATTGTTTGTTATAGCCAGAAGCTGGAAACAACCTAAATGTCCTTCAACCAAAGAATGGATAAAGAAAATGTGGTACATTTACACAATGGAGTACTACACAGCAGAATAAAAAAATAACATCTTGAATTTTGCAGGCAAATGGATGGAGCTAGGAAACATCATTTTGAGTGAGGTAACCCAGACCCAGAAAGACAATTATCACATGTACTCACTTATAGATGGCTTTTAAGCATAAAGCAACGAAAACCAGCCTACAAATCACAATCCCAGAGAACTTAGACAAGAATGAGGACCCTAATAGAAGCATACATAGATCTAATCTACATGGGAAGTGGAAAAGATAAGATCTCCTGAGTAAATTGGGAGCATGGGGAGCATCTTTCTTTTTAATCTGGGCTTTTTTATTGTTTTTATTGAGCTATACATTTTTCCCACTCTCCTTTCTTCCTCTCCTCTCCCCTTCTATCTCCTCCTGCCACTCACACTCCCAGTTTACTCAGGAGATCTTGTCTTTTTCTCCTTCCTGGTGGGTCCATGTATGTCTCTCTTAGGGTCCTCTTTGTGGTCTGTGTTCTCCGGGGTTTTGGACTGTAGACTGGTTATCCTTTGCTTTATGTCTAATATCCACTTATGAGTAAGCACATATTATATTTGTTTTTCTGAGTCTGGGTTACCTCACTCAGTTTGGTTCGGCCCATTTGCTCTGCAAATTTCAAGATGTCATTACCGCCGAGTAGTACTCCATGTGTAAATGTACCACAGTTTCCTTACCATTCTTCCATTGAGGGGCATCTAGGTTGTCTCCAGGTTTTGGCTATTATGTATAATGCTGCTATGAACATAGTTGAACAAATGTCCTTGTGGTATGATTGAGCATCCTTTGGGTGTATGCCCAAGAGTGGTACTGATGGATCTTGAGGTAGATTGATTCCTAATTTTCTGAGAAACCAGCTTAGTCATCTTTAACAGAATTTTTGAATCGAAGCTCTTTATAGTATCAAGATAAGATTTTTAATTTAAAAAACATAGTCTACAAACAGACTTGGAATTTTCCTGTGTTAAAGTTTTGAGTTAACTTTTTTGTTACAAATATTAAAGACTTTAAACTATGTTCATTAATAAATTTATAAACCAATATTTTTTTGATTGTTCTGTTCTTATTCTTCCTGTCTGTCAATTTTTGATCCCAGACATAGAGACTTTAAAAGCAAGTCTGGGTCTGAAAATGATTGGGCCATAATCCAGTTCCAGAGCCAGCTTTTTAATAAATCAGAACAGTACAAAACAACCTTAATATTATCCATACCCAGTTGACATTTGAATCCCTATGACATTAGTTCCAATGACCAGAATGTCCAGAGGTAAATTCTGAGTGTAGGTGGCTGGCTGCCACAGTAACAGCTGAGCTGTAACCAAGGCATACAGAACTCAGTAAACTCACACATTCACAACCAGTCAGACATAAACATGTAGGGGCTACATTTATACATTTAAATTAAAACAGACAGACAACTTTTCCTTTTAGCTGTAATCTTTAAGGAGGGTACCTTGTTACCTGTTGGCTCCAGTTCCCTGGGACACTGGAGAAAGCTGCCCACAAACCCAAGTACTGCATTCTGTGACCACACATTGTCACTGAATTGTTTTAGGTTGCAACTCCAGGCAGCAGTGATATTGATTTCAAGGAGCTGTGGGTGCAGCTCCCATGGCAGAGCCAGCTTGTCAGTTTTTGTAAGAGTCTCACTCTTTTTTTTTTCATATAAAACACAGAACAATTAATCAATTAAACAGGACGACAGACAAACTGCCAGACATGGACACCCTGCTGCTTCAAGGAAACCAACAGAACTGAAAATGGTTGGGAGGGGGAGTACTTGGCTGCTGTCCCATGATGTCAGTTTTGAGTGTCAGACGCAAAACAAACAGTCCAAAAGCAACAAAGCAATGCAGATTCCTCCTGGCCACCGGAGGAAAAACTGAAACCAAGATGACAGCTTCTTGCCAATTGGCAGGGTGTGACCCCCACCTCGTCTCTTCAGAGAAACGAACGGAAACCCAGACAATGACTTTTTACCAGTTGGCAGCCATGACCTACCTTGTCTATTCATGGATCCAATCCCACCAAAAGGGTCCTGCGATGTCTCCCAGGCCCCCTCCCTGCGGTCCTCCTTACACATCGGTTTAGACCTTTACAAGCACTTCAGAAATGGGGCCAATCAGAATACAATGCAAGACAGAGACGGTCCAAGTTCATATGCAAAAGTAAGAGCCTTATTGCAAGCTCATGCTATGGTAGGGTTTTTAAGGAATAACGCTGTTCTTAATGTTCTGGAGTAACTAGTTCTTGTTTGTCTCAATTCTGATTGGTCCCCTGCAGGGTACAGTCTGTGGCTTTTCCTGGGTATTGTAAAGGTGAGGCCTGTCATGGCTGCACTGATGTTAAACCAAGCCTCTTCAAATGCATTGTGATGGGATGCACCCACTTGTTTTTCTGTTACCCCCCGCCTTTTCCTCCGGGCTCCAACTTTCAATTGCATTGAATAAAACTGTGGAACCGTTCTCTAGTTTCTTTTCTGTTGATATGACAAACACCATGCCCAAAAGGCACTTAAGGAAGGTTTATCTGGATTATACCTCCATTGCATCACTGAGGGAAGGCAAGGCAGGAAGCTGAAGGCAAGACTGTCTGCTACTACCCGTGGATTCCCTCCAGCTAACAGACTCACGGCTGAGGAGGTACCGCAGAAGCCATGGCTGGGAGCTGCTTGATGCTCACTTTCAGGCATCTAGCTTTCTTAAAGAGACCAGGACTTTCTGCCTAGGAATGGTACCGCCCACAGTGGGCCAGACCCTCCAACACCAATTAACACTCAAAACAAACCCCTCAAACATTCCCTGAGGTCAATCTGATGTAAGTTATTCTTCAGTCGAGGCTTCTTTTCTCAGATGACTCTCTATGGTGCTAAACTGACAGCTAAAGCTGACTAGGACACATTCCTAAATTAGACAAGTTCCGATAGTAAGACCATCAAAGAGAAAGTTTCTGCTGATTCTACCTGTTGAGGATGAAAGATCCGGAACAGGAGAAGGTGGCGTAGATCAAGGTCATGGACACCTTCTCGTGCTGTCTCTCAGGGAGATGTAACTGTCAGGTTGGCGTGGCCTAGAATCACCTGGGAAAAAGTCTTAACTGAGTAGTTGTCTTTCTCAGGTTGGTCTGTTGGGCATGTCTGGGGAGAACTGTCTTGGTTATTGATTAAAGCAGCAGCATCCAGCCCATTGTGGTGGCACCATCCTTGAGAGTGGCCCTGAGCTGTATGAAGACGTTAGTGAGAGAGCCAGCAAGCAATGCTCCTCCCAGATCCTCGCCTGCTGGTTCCTGCCCTGAAGTCTTCCCACAGTGGATTGTGACCTGGAAGTGAAAGCCACGTAAAACCAGGCTGTCATATTTGTTACAGCAGCAGAGCTCAAACTAGAACACAAGTCTTCCCTGATAGCACCAAAGGAGGCTTTGGTAGTGACATTTCAGTAATGTCACCAGAGAGGACTAGAAAGTGTTGACCTAAGTGAAGCAGGGTATGCTGGCTATATTTGTGTCAACTTGACACAAACTGTAGTCATCTGAGAGGAGGGAACCTCAATTGGAAAAATGCCTCTAAAAGATCAGGCTGTAGGCCTGCCTGTAAAACATTTTCCTAATTAGTGGTCAATGGAGGAAGGCCCAGCCCATGGAGGGTGATACCATCCCCAGGATAACAGTCCTGGGTTCTATAAGAATGCAGACTGAGCAAGCCATGGGAAGCAGTAGGCAGCCCCACCACCACCCCACACACATGGCCTCTACATCAGCTCCTCCCTCCAGGTTGCTGTCCTGCATGAGCTCCTGTCCTGACTGCCTTCAGTAATGAACAGCAATGTGGAAGTGTAAGCAAAATAACCCTCTCCTCCCCAACTTGCTTTTTGGTCATGGTGTTTCATCAGTGCACTAGAAACCCTAGCTAAGACAGGGTATAAAAATGCAGAGGAGGTTAAAAGGAAATCCCACCTCATATTTCTCTCATGCCACCGTTTTTATAGATCTTGTACAATCCACTTATAAGGTGGAGCACAGATGAATGTGGTTGAATCAATATGACCTACAAGAACCTATGGCTCCAGGAGGCCCTCATCAAGAGCTATAGTAGGACTAAAAAGAATCAAGAAGACAATCGCATCTGTAAGGAAGAGCACTGGGTAGTCATTGGGGTCTATACAAAGATTGGATTTAGAAAAGAGCAGTTTAGGGGCCAATGAGATTAGGGATGTGATGGTGTGAATGAGAAATGTTTCCATAGGCTTATGTGTTTGAATACTCACTCCCCAGTTGGTGGAACTGTTTGGGAAGAATTAGGAGGCGTGGCCTTCTTAGAGAAGATGTGTCACTGGAGGTGGGCTTTGAGGTTTCAAAAGACTTCCACTACTCCCATGTCTCTCTCTGCCTCCAGCCTGCAGATCAGATGTGAGTTCTCAGTTGTTCCTGCTGCCATGTGTTTGTTCTGCCATTATGGGTTCTAACCTTCGAAACCCTTAAGCCCCACATCGAATCCTTTTTTTTTTTTTTTGTAAATTTTCTTGGCCATAGTGTTTTGTCACAACAGTAGGAAAGTAATTAATATGGAGGGAAAAAACACTTGCTACCAAGCCAGAAGCTCAACTTGAGTTTAAACCCCAGGACCTACACGGTGGAAGGTGAGAACTGTGATGTGGGATACCCCTCTGTATACTGTGATTAGTTGTTTTTTTTTTTGTACTGTGATTAGTTTTATTACCATTGGTTAATAAAGAAGCTGTTTTGGTCAATGGCAGAATAGAATTTAGCTAGGTGGGAAACCCAAGCAGAGAGAGAGAAAGAAGGTGGAGACAGAGAATGAATGGCAGCCAGCAACCGCTGGAGAAGCAAGATGTGAGGTAACAAGCCATTAGCCTCACGGCAAACTAAAGAATATTAGAAATGGGTTAATATATGTTGTAAGAGCTACTTGATAATAAGCTTGAACTAATAGATCAAAAGTTTGTAATGAATAAAAGTTTCTGTGTGATTACTTGAGACTGGGTGGCCAAGAACTGAAAGCTCAGCCTCCAGTTACAGAACTGACTTTTGCAAGTTGTTCTCTGGTCTCTATATGAGCACTATGGGACTTGGGTGTGTGCACACGCGCACACACACATAATAAAGAAATGAATCTAATAAACGTGTTTTAAAAGAGCAGAGTTTATATTGAGCAGTTTACAGTGCCTCAGAAATTGGTGAGAAGTAGAAGAGAGAAATCAGGTGAGAGAGAGAAAAACCAAAAATGGGATGACCTGCAAGAAAACCCAGCTCTGACAGGGAGTGAACAGGTCTCCTGGCTGTCAGCAGTCAACGCCGCTTCAAGTATAGAAAGCTAGCTCTGGTGGCATCTGCCACCTGGAGATCTTGTCATTTCCCCTTGATGAGTGTAAGTGTGCCTTTCCCTTGTCTCCCTCACCTGCTCCTTTAAGGGTGCTCCTTAAAATAGAATCCACAGACAGTTTTGTGTGAGGAGCCAAAATGTTGGGAACAGTGAGTGAATCTCTGAAAAGGACCCACAAATGGATGCTGAGGTACCTACACAGGCCACAGGGACCCCAGGAGCACCCGGGAAGGCTAAGGTATTGAAATGGATGCTGAGGTACCTACGCAGGCAGCAGGGGCCCAGGAGCACCTGAGGGCTGAGGTGTTGACACAGATGCTGAGGTACCCATGCAGGCCACAGGGACCCCAGGAGCACGCGGGAACCCTGAGGTGTTGAAATGGATGCTGAGGTACCCAAGCCAGCAGCAGGGACCCCAGGAGGACCCAGGAAGACCGAGGTGTTGAAATGGATGTTGAGGTACCCACACAGGCCACAGGGATCCAGGAGCACCCAGAAAGGCTGAGGTGTTGGGATCTCCTTTGCAATAGAGAGCATGGTGCCAGGCATAAAGGAAATGATTTGTGGTCTTTCAAATATGCCAAGCTCATTGGAACAAAAGAGAGTGGGTGTTTTCAGCACCCCTCCAGACAGCAACCAGAAGAAAACCTCCTTCTGTGCACTCAGAAGCCATAGTTATGATCTGCTCTGAGGAGTCAAAGCTGGCAACCTTGACTGAAATGCAAGTTCCAGAGGAAAGGAGTTGCATCTTTTACTGATAACCTCCAATTCTAGAACAATACCTAGTGTTCAGCAAATACCCATCAAATAAATCCCTGGAGGGGAAGAAAAGCTCCAATGCTTTCCAAGTGCTACTGGGACTTTTAAAGAGAGGGATATTTATTTTTATAAAGATGTGAAAGGTGAAGGAAGAAAGGAAAGAAGGAAGGAAGGAAGGAAGGAAGGAAGGAAGGAAGGAAGGAAGGAAGGAAGGAAGGAAGGAAAAAAAGTCTTAGGTACTGTGGTGGTTTGGGTAAGAATAGCCCCCATAGGCCCATAGATTTGAATTCTTGGTCACCAGGGAGCATCACTACGGAAGTGTGGCCTTGTTGAAGTAGGTGTGGCCCTGTTGGAGGAAGTGTGTCACTGGGGGTGGGCTTTGAGGTTTCAGAAGCCCAAGCCAGGTGCTTGCTCTCTCTCTCTCTCTCTCTCTCTCTCTCTCTCTCTCTCTCTCTCTCTCTCTCTCTCTCTTCCTGCTGCCTATTGATCTGAGTGTAGAACTCTCAACTCCTTCTCCAGCATCACATCTTCTTGTGTGCCTCCATGCTTCCCACCATGATGATAATGGTTTAAATCTCTGAACTGTAAGCAAGCACCAATTAAATGTTTTCCTTTGTAAGAGTTTCTGTAGTCATCGCGTCTCTTCACAGCAATAGAACACTGACTAAGATTGGTACATAATGATTTCAAATCCCAAAAAACTCAAGACATCTGTCACTGCCTACTTTTCCTCCCTAATGTCTTGACTGTCTGTCTGCAGTCCCTAGAGATTAGGCCTTAAAAGGATAAGCAAGCAGAAACAAAGGGTGAGATGCGTGTGGTTCCCAGGGAGCTGCTTCCTGTCCTGCTGAGAGCAGAATGGGATAAAAGCTTCAGTGGAGAAAGAGGGTACCTGAGAAGGAAGGGATGGCAGGTGTTTCTGTTGTAAGAGGCATGGGTGAGTCTAATCCTGTGGTCCTGGTGTAGAAAGATAACAATGGGAGGGACACGCAGTTGCCTCACTAGGCAGCCTAATCCGATGTCGTCTTAGGGTTTCTTTTGCTGTGAAGAGACATCATGACCACGGCAGCTCTTACAAATGAAAAGCACTTCATTGCGGTGGCTTACATTCTCAGAGATTTAGTTCATTATTATCATGGTGTAACATGGTGGCGTGCACACAGACATGGTGCTGGAGAAGTAGCCGAGTGCCCGACATCTTCATTTACAGGCAAGAAGAAATGGTCTGCCTCATTGGGTGTGGCTTGAGCATATATGAGACCCCCAAACCCGCCTCCACAGTGACACACTTCCTCCAAGAAGACCACACCTACTCCAACAAGGCCACATTTCCTCATAGGCCACTCCCTTTGGGGACCATCTTCTTGCAAAGCACCACAGGTACCATCTCCATGTTTGCTCTCATCTGATGGACATCCTGCTCTTCCACCTGTACCTGAGCGTCCTTGTCTCCTCTGTCATCATCACCCTCTGAAGCACCTAGCAGATGTCCACCTGAGAACCCCAGTAAGGATATGCTCATGCTTACAGAAGCCACCCAGCTCTCAAGCTCATCCGAATCTGAACCTTGCAGGCCTGGAAGCAACCTCATTTTAAATCCAGGCCTCTGCACTTTCAGACCAGACAAGGATAGTTTCTATGCCTCTGAGGTACTTACTTCTATATGAGATGACCTTTTTGCCTTATCCCATGAGTCCTGATTCCTTGGCTCTTGAGGATTCTGTTCCTAACATGCTTTCTTGAATGATTCACCCCAATTAAAATAAATAAATAAATAAAAACCTTTGCACAAAGTCCTGGATCTTCCCACACTTAAGAAGTTTAGAGGTCTCTGTTTCTCCCCATTCCAGAGACGTCTTCTCCTACATAGCAGGTTGGAGTGAATGGATTTGGCTGTACTGAATGGCTAGTCACCACGCATGTCTTCTTCAACTCTGACAAAATGGATATCGTTGCCATTAGTGACCATTCACTAGCAAAAACATGAGAGGAAAACAGGCCCTCAGCTGCTGCAGAGTCCCTGTCCCAGCTCAGCCCCCAACACTGAGAATCTCCTCTCAGTTTCCATCCCAGACCCCAAGAAGAAGGGGAGGGGCTTAGGGAGCCCTTCTGTCTTAAATACCATCAGTACAGATCACTGCACCTGAAAAAAAAAAATCTTGGGCTTGAGAGTCTTCTTGCACAACATCTTATCATCTAATTGATCAGGCATGCAAAAGTGGGGGAATTGGCAGAAAGGAGCTGGAAAGAAGGGGCCAAAACCTATTAGAAAGAATTATAATACAAATTAGTGTCCAAAATTCAGCTTCCCTAATTTAAGATTCAGAAATTAATAATGTGCCAGAACAGGGCCTCTCTGTGCCTTTTGTCACCGCCTGGCATATGACTCATCGATCATCAAGCACTTACAGTGTTAACGTTAACATAATCTTATATTACTGCTAATAGTGTCTGTGTTGCCGTTTGGATTGATCTACCCTTCCTATTTGTGCTAAGAAAAGGCACAGAGCTGAAGGAAGACAAAGTTTGAAACGGCATCTTTTGACATGGGAGAAGCATAAACGCTCCATATGAAGAGGAAACTCCCCTGGCACTGGCCTTATTACATTGAAAATCTTTTGTGTACTGGCCCATCTCTCTCATGAGCTGCCTTGGACAAGCAGAGGCTCCACTGATCGCTGATGTGATCCACTCAGCATTTAGAAAAGCAGCTCACCTACAGCTCAAACACGATCTTGTATTCCTTTCATTTTTCCTGCTATTTTCTGGGTGTTGTTGTTGTTTGTTTGTTTTGTTGTTGTTGTTTCTTCTAGTGGTCTCAAAACCTGCCTGGCTCAGCCAGGCAGTGGTGGTACATGCCTTTCATCCTGGCACTCAGGAGGCAGAAGCAAACAGATCTCTGTGTTTAAGCCTTGTTTACAACTCAAGTTCCAGGACAGCCAGGGCTACACAGAGAAACCCTGTCTTGAAAAACAAAACAAAACAATAAAGCAAGAAAGGAATGGAGGGAAAGAGAGAGGGAAGGACAGAGAAAGAAAGAATGAATCCAGGTCATAATATCCAAGAGAGAAATCGGAGTCACAAAATTGTTTCCTAAACAGTATTTTCTGATTTTCCCTCTTCATTGCCGTTCCTCAAACTCCTCCAGTCTTGTCAGGTGATTGTAGATGCCCAATGAGGTTGCCAGAATCCACCATGTTTGCTGTAGGAGATCTACCCAAAGAGTCAAAGCCACGCTGCAGGCCGGATCCTGGGGCTGCAGATACTTCTGGAGGTTGAGTCAACAGGACATGCTGGGACTGCCCCTTCCTTGCAGTGTCCTGCTGGAACTCAGCAGTCCATGGGATGTGGAGTGCTGGTCCCAGATTCCTGCAGTACTCCAAGTCACCCATTTCCCTCTGGCCCAAAGTCTTCAAACCAAATTTCTGTCCTTTCCTTCTGCTTGTGGAATCATGATTCTCCGCTAACTCTCTTCCCCTCTTTTATTGTTGGTTCTTCAATCTCAGAACTTTCCTAAGTACTCTCTCACCACCCCAGTTCTCCAGACACGTCTAGAACATGTTGAAAATGGGCTGTATGCACAACATGGGCTCAGATGGGGCGCTCCAGTATCTAATTAAATAAATTACTGCATCTATTATTATGTTGGCTGTTCTTCAACTCACAGATGTTTACAAGCTGGGCCGCCAGAGAGGTCATAATGGTGTTACTAGCTTTGGCTCCCAAACTGATCCCTTCATCCCGTCTTAGAACTGTAGTACTAGTAATAAGACTGAGCACCTGCTGAAGAGGCAAGTGAAGCAGATTTTATTCTCGGTCAAAAACAGTAGAGTGAGAATCCAGGAGTGGTGGTTGAACATGCTTCTCATCTCAGCACCTGGTAGGTGGAGCCTAGAAGGTCAGGAGTTCAGGGTCGTCTTTGGCTTCCATAGTGAGTTCAAGGCTAGCTACAACAAGATGACAAGGCGTGCTGTCTTTAAAAAACAAATAGCTGGCCATAGTGGCACACACCTTTAGTGTGTGTCTTGGGAGGCAGAAGCAGGTGGATCTCTGTGAGTTCAAGGCCAGTCTGGTCTACAGAGTGAGTTCCAGGACAGCCAGAGCTGTGTGGTAAGACCCTGTCTCAAACAAAAACACAAATAAACAAACTGGCTTGATGTCACCCACCTGTAAAACCCAATACTGGGGAGGCAGATCACTAGGACTTAAGCTATACTTTAAAGCTAGCCTAGGGCCATGAGTGTGCTGTCAGAAAGAGGAATAAATATGTTTGTGTTTTTCAGAATTTATTAAAGAACAAATTCACAACATACAGTGGTTTCAGTGGAAACAATTAACCAGGGATTTCTGCCTTCCTTCATAGATAGCCCTAGCCAACTCAAACACAATTTTGTTTTGTTTTTTGTTTTTCAAGTCCGGGTTTCTCATGTCAGTGGTTTCTTGTGTAGCTATGGAGTCAGTCCTGGAGCTCACTCTGTAGACCAGGCTGGCCTCAAACTCACAGAGACCTGCTTGCCTTTGCCTCCCAAGTGCTGGGATTAAAGGTGTGTGCCACCACCACCTGACCACAATTCTTTTTAAATTTTCATTGATTCTTTGTGGGTTTCCCATCATGCATCCTGATCCCACTCATCTCCCTGTCCCCTCGATTCCACCCTCAGCCCTTGCAACCTCCCCTCAAAACAAAATTTAAAAGTAAAACCAAAAAAAAAAATCAAAACAAAATCTTGGCATAGAAGCTGTAATGTGGCCCAGTAAGTCACACAGTACACCCTTTAGTCCGTACATCTTTACTTGTAAGTGTTCATTGCAGTGAGTCATTGGTTTGGTTCAAGGCCTCTGGCTTCTGTTACACCCTCAACACTGGACCCTCACTAAGACTCCCCTTGGGTTTCTTATTGTTGCCTTGTGTCGTGGAGATCCTGTAGCTTTGGATTCGTAGGTTGGTCCCTCCACACGCTCCAGCAGTTCATAGATGAGATGGGAGCTGGGATGGGCTGCCTTCCATTCTGAGCCACCCTGAGCTCAAACCTTCTGGGACAGTTGAGTGCTCTCTGTCGGTTGGTCCTTGATGCACACACCAGATGCTCTGATAACAGGTTTTTTTGGGGGGAGGGGGGTGTTGCTACTGTGGTACTAGGTGTCCACTTCTTCATAGTGTTTAAGGTGAGGGAACCACAGCCCCTTCTTCGTCTGGTGTGTCCGATAAATTCTCAGGGCTTGTTTTCCAGACACAATTTTAATATGTGCCCTTGCAGCCCCCAATTAACTGCAATAAAATTTATAAGATGTCATCCTGTCTACTCCTGGGAATAAATTATTAGTCTGTGCCGTGCGGGTGGTGGACAACAGATGGTACTGTCCTCAGAATGGAATCAAAAGCTGCCTGTAGAACGGAGTCTCTCAAGGCAAGGCAGTCTGAAAAACATCTGTTATACGGTATCAAATAACGTAGAGCAGGGCACAGTGTAGTGCGAGTTCTAATTGTCTTAATAATAAAAACCCAGAATAAATGCTGAAAGATCAGAGAAGTAAAGGAGCCAGCCACTAGAGAGACTTGTTACCTCTATCGAACCAAAGAAGGTAAGATCCTGTCTCTACAAGCCCTCAGACTGAATGCCTCAAACTGAATATGCTGAGCTCCTATCTCCTCCCATTTTATATTCCTCTCTCCACCCCGCCGTATTCCTTCCTGTCTCCACTCCCTAGTGCTGTGATTAAAGGCGTGTGCCACCACTGCCTGGCCTCTGTGGTTAACTGGTGGCTAGCTCCACATTTTTATCTTCATTCAGGCAAGCTTTATTTGTTAGATCACAAACAAAATATTACTACAGTACAGCATGGTCTCAATGCCTGGTCTATATAGAGAACTCAAGGTTAGCCACCCTACAGGAAAGAAAGAGAGAGGGAGGAGTGAAGGAGAGAAGGAGGGAAGGAGAGAGGAGGGAAGGAAGGAAGGAAGGAAGGAAGGAAGGAAGGAAGGAAGGAAGGAAGGAAGGAAGGAAGGAAGGAAGGAAGGGAAGGGAAGGGAAGGGAAGGAGAAAAAGAGGAAGAGGAGATAAATATGCAAACCAACCTATCAGGCCTTTCAGGTTATAGATATACAGTTAAAGAAATGAGGGTGAGAAATAGGCTAATGAGGTTGAGTTCTCAAGTGTGCTCTGGCAATGTGTGACTTTCCAGGAATGTAAATGCCACCTCCCTCCTTTTATGGTTCTTTCTAGTCATTGCATGACACTTGCAAATGCTAGTAGCACTTGAAGGTGTGTGTTGAGATCAGGTTGTGCCCTGTCCTAAGCCACTCCATGTTGAGCATATGTTGTATATATGCCTGACAAGTTCACAGGGCTGTTTTCCCTGGTGGGATGGGGAGCGCAGTAGCTTCCTGGATACACTGTAGAATTCCAACATAGAAAGAGATGCACCTGAGACATTCAGCTTCAAAGACCAAACATTGCCATGCTCTTGGCCTTTACATTGGAGACAGCTACTGTAGGAAGAGCCAGATCACAGCCTATGGGTTACTTTAAATATATGTACATTCCACCTGCTCCATTCCCCTAGAGAACCCTGACTAATACAGGGGCCTTCTTACTATTTCCTCTCTGTCCTTGTTCAGTTGTTCCTGTCGGTCCTCCCACCTTTTCTTCAAGGTCAGTTATTCTGTCCTCTCCTTGGTTTAGTGATTTGTTGGTAAGAATTTCCACAGTTTCCTTTTGACTTATGTTTTGCATTTCAACAGATTGCTTTGCATTTTCTCAGACTGGTTTTTCTTCAATATTCCTATAATTTAATGTTCATTTATGTCTTGCATCACCTTCCTTATTTTATTCAACTGCTTGCATTCTTGTTCCCAATCTTACTTTCTTCATCCTTTTTGAATTCTCTTTCTGGGATTTTATCTATCTCATGAACACCAGATGCCCATTATTATTGGATTAGTAATTAGTAATTTTTGAGGGGTTGTCTTTTTTCTCTTTTTCATTTTTCTTATGTTATTATACTGGGATTTACACATCTGGCATTATTTCTTTGCTCTCTTTATTATTTATCATCTGTATTCTTTAAATATTTGCAATGTTCACTTGAGACCTAGATGTGGTAAAGTTGAATGTATAGTTCAGAAAATAGTTTCTCACGGGCCTGGAGAGATCTCTCAGCAATGGAGACTTTACTCTTTCCATTGACTTGAGTTCAATCCCCAGCACCCATATTGGGTGACTTACAACTTCCTGTAACTCCAGCTCCATAGGATCTGAAATCTGTGGTCTCTGTGGGTTTCTGAATCCATATGCAAGCACACAGAGAGAGACAGTAGAGTGTGTGAGAGAGAAATAATTTTTATTGATTGACACAATTTAATTTTTTATTATTATCATTATTATTTTTTTATTATTTTGTAAAAGAAAACAAGCCATCTTTTTTCATTTTACATACCAATCCCAGTTCCGACTCCCTCCCCTCTTCCCATTCCCTCCAGCTAACCCCCCACTGCACCCCCCATTTACTCCTCAGAAAGGATAAGGCACATTGTTTCGGGGAAGGTCCAAGGCCCTCCCTACTATATCTAGGCTGAGCAAGGTATCCATCCAAAGAGAATAGGTTCAAAATAAGCCAGTACAAGCAGTAGGGATAAATTCTGGTGCCACTGCCAGTGGCCCTGCAGTCTGTCCCAGCCATACACCTGTCACCCACATTCAGAGACACTAGTTTCCTTCCCTATGTTGTTTTCTTCCCTGTCTGGCTGGAGTTGGTGAGCTCCCATTAGCTCAGGTAGACTGTTTCAGTGGGTGTACCCATCATGGTCTTGACCTCTTTGCTCATATTCTCCCTCCTCCCACTTTTTAACTGGACTTTGGGAGCTCAGTACAGTGCTCCAGTGCAGGTCTCTGCCTCTGTTTCCATTCATTGCTGGATGAAGGTTCTATGGTGATATTTAAGATATTCATCAATCTGACTACAGGGCAAGGCCAGTTCAGGCATCTTCTCCTCTATTGCTTAGGGTTTTAGCTGGGGTCATCCCTGAGAATTCCTCAGAATTTCTCTAGTTCCAGGTTCCATGCTAGCCCCACAGTGGCTCCCTCAATCAAGATATCTCTCTCCTTGCTCTCATCTCTGTCCTTCCTCCATCTCAACTATCCTGTTCCCTCAAGTTCTCCTCCCCTCTCTTCTTCCCCCCTTGTCTCCCTTTCTGCCCTCACTACTCCCCTCACCTCCATGCTCTCAATTTTGTCAGGCAACCTTGTCTATTTCCCCTTTCCAGGTGGATCGATGTATGTTTTTCTTGGGATTTACCTTACTTAGCTTCTCTAGGATCATGAACTAAAGGTTCAATATTCTTTGCTTTACAACTAGTATCCACTTATGAGTGAGTACATACCATGTTCAACTTTCTGGGTCTGGGTTATCATACTCAGGATGATTTTTTTTAGTTCCATCCATTTGCATGCAAATTTCAATATGTCATTGTTTTTTTACCACTGAGTAGTAAGTACTCTAAATGTGTAAATGTGCCACATTTTCTTTATCCATTCTTCAGTTGAGGGGCATCTAGGTTGTTTCCAGGGTCTGGCTATTACAAATATTGCTGCTATGAACACAGTTGAACAAATGTCCTTGTAGTATTATTAAGCATCTTTTGGGTATATGCCCAGGTGGTATTGCTGGATCCTGAGGTAGGTTGATTCCCAGTTTTCTGAGAAACTGCCATTCTGATTTCCAAAGTGGTTGTACAAGTTTGCATTCCCACCAGCAATGGAGGAGTGTTCCCCTTACTCCATATCCTCTCCAGCATAAGCTATAATTGGTGTTTTTGATCTTAGATTCTGACAGGTGTACGATGGTATCTCAGAGTTGTTTTGATTTGCATTTCCCTGATGGCTAAGGATGTTGAACATTTCCTTAAATGTCTTTTGGGCATTTGAGATACTTCTGTTGTGAATTCTGTTTAGTTCTGTACCCCATTTTTTAGTTGGGTTATTTGGAATTTTGATGTCTAATTTCTTGAGTAGTTTATATATTTTGGAGATCAGTCCTCTGAATGATGTGGGGTTGGTGAAGATCTTTTCCTATTCAGTAGGCTACCTTTTTGTCTCATTGACTGTGTCCTTTGCTTTACAGAAGCTTCTCAATTTCAGGAAGTACCATTTATTTATTCTTGCTCTCAGTTTCTGTGCTACTCATGTTATATTTAGGAAGTGCTCCCCTGTGCCCATTCATTGAAGGCTACTTCCCAATTTCTTGTCTATCAAGTAGAGTGTGGCCATATTTATATTGAGGTCTTTAGCCCATTTGGACTTGAGTTTTGTGCATAGGGATAAATATATGGTTCTACTTGCATTCTTCGACATGCTGACTCCCAGTTATGCCAGCACCATTTGTTGAAGATGCTTTATTTTTTCCATTGTATAATTTTAGCTTCTTTGTCAAAAATCAGGTGTTCATAGGTGTGTGGATTAATATCCAGGTCTTTGATTCAATTCCATTGATCAACTTATCTGTTTTTATGCCAATACCAAGCTGTTTTCATTACTATAGCTCTATAATAGAACTTGGTGTCAGGGATGGTGATGCCTCTGGAAGTTCTTTTCTTATACAGGATATTTTGGCTATCCTGGGTTTTTTGTTTTTCCATATGAAGTTGATTATTGTTCTTTCAAGGTCTGTGAAGAATTGTGTTGGAATTTTGATGGGAATTCCATTGAATCTATAGATTGCTTTTGGTAGGATTGCCATTTTTATTATGTTGATTCTACCTACCCAAGAGCATGGGAAATCCTTCCATTTTCTGGTATCCTCTTTAGTTTCTTTCTTCAAAGACTTAAAATTCTTGTTGAAGAAGTATTTAACTTCTTTGGTTAGTGTTACCCCAAAATATTTTATGTTATTTGTGGCTATTGTGAAGGGTGATGCTTCTCTGATTTCTTTTTCAACTTCTTTATTATGTATATATAGAAGGGCTGGCTACTTATTTTTTGAGTTGATCTTATATTCTGCCAAATTACTGAAGGTATTTCAGCTGTAGAAGTTCCCTAGTAGAGGTTTTTAAGCCTTCTTTTAAAATGTGTGTGTGAGAGAGAGAAAGAGAGAGAAATATTTTCTCAGCCTGAAAGCATCAGGTGCTTTTATTCTTGAATAAGGTTTTACCCATGAGAACAAGCCCAGGTGCTTGATATGAACACTATGTGAATATCATATTAGCCAGTTAGCAACAGTGAGCCCTTTAGCTTCAATGACTGTTGGAGGATAAACAACAGTAGATAGGATAGAGTGTGCTTAAATTTTAGTTAATAAAATTAGGAGTTGGGGGGGGCAATAAGATGGGTAAGGAGTAGAAACTACATCAACTTTTAAAAGAAAAAGATTGACGTGATTAAAATAGCTAGGAGAAGTTGGGATACTGTTAGGGTCTACAGATGTCAGAGATCATTAAAACTGTTGACTATTATAATCAAGAAGTAAAATGAGGAGGGGATAAGGACACAAGGAAGAGGAAGAGATGAAGGAACAAGGAAGAATATGAGATGAGGCAAATGAGAACAGTTAAGAATACCTTCTTGGCAGCATGTACAGGGCCTACACGGGTCAGTGCTGGGAGGGGAAGTAGGCACTAGCCCCCCACTCCTAACCCAGAAGCAATTTCCAACTGATAAATGTTCACAAAGGAAAAATGAATTTTCTCTAATGGAGTCTCACTGGGTATACAAACCACACTTAAGGAAAGGCCCCATGTCCAGAATAGGTGGCCAACACAAAACAAACTCGGTGGTGTTCTTGAAGGTTCCTTGTCTCACAATGCTTTGTCCGTGCATTTTTCTTCTTTCCCTTACAGATCATTCACATACATATTATAATTTCCAGTGTTGTATTTTATGAGATTTCTTTTTTTATTGATTTTGAGCTATACATTTTTCTCTGCTCCCCTTCCTCTCCCCTCCTCTTCAACCCTCTCCCATGGTCCTTATGCTCCCAATTTACTCAGGTGATCTTGTCTTTTTCTACTTCCCATGTAGATTAGATCCATGTATGTCTCTCTTAGGTTCCTCATTGTTGTCTAGGTTCTCTGGGATTGTGAATTGTAGACTGGTTTACTTTGCTTTATGTTTAAAAAGCACTTATCAGTGAGTACATATGATATTTGTCTTTCTGGGTCTGGGTTACCTCACTCAATATGATGTTTTCTAGATCCATTAATTTGCCTGCAAAATTCAAGATGTCGTTATTTTTTTATGCTGTGTAGTACTCCATTGTGTAAATGTACCACATTTTCCTTATTCATTCTTTGGTCAAGGGACATTTAGGTTGTTTCCAGGTTTTGGATATGACAAACAATGCTGCTGTGGACATAGTTGAGCGCAAGTTCTTGTGGTACAATTGAGCATCCTTTGGATATATTCACAAAAGTGGTATTGCTGGGTCTTGAGGAAGGTTGTTTCCTAATTTTCTGAGAAATTGCCAGGGGCAGTACCAGTTTGCACTTCCTCCAGCAATGCAGGAGGGTTCCTTTGCCCCACATCCTCTCCAACATAAGTTGTCATCAGTGTTTTTGATCTTGGCCATTCTGACAGGTGTAAAATGGAATCTCAGAGTTATTTTGATGTGCATTTCTCTGATGGCTAACGATGTTGAGCATTTCCTTGAGTGTCTTTCTGTCATTTTAGATTCCTCTGTTGAGAGTTCTTTGTTTAAGTCTGTACCCCATTTTTATTGTATTATTTGTTCTTTTGGTGACCAATTTCTTGAGTTCTTTGTAGATTTTGGAGATCAGCCCTCTGTCCAATGTGGGTTGATAGAGATCTTTTCCCATTCTATAGGCTGCCATTTTGTCTTGTTGACTGTGTCCTTTGCTTTACAGAAGCTTTTCAGTTTCCAGAGGTTCCATTTATTAATTGTTTTTCTCAGTGTCTGTGCTGCTGGGGTTATATTTAGGAAGCAGTCTTCTGTGCCAATACATTCAAGAGTACTTTCCAGTTTCTCTTCTATGAGGTTCAGTGTGGTTGGTTTTATGTTGAAGTCTTTGATCCATTTGGACTTGAGTTTTGTACATGGTGATAATATATGAAGGTGTGTTTCTTGTATGCAGCAGAAAGATAGATTCTGTTTTCTTATCCAATCTGTTAGCCTGTGCCTTTTTATAGGTGAGTTGAGCCCATTTATATTAAGGGATATTAATGGCCAGTGGGTGCTATCTCCTGTTAATTTAGTTTTAGTTTTTTGTGATCTTATTTTGTGTGTGATTTTCTCTTCTTTGGAATTTACTGCTGTGAGATCATCAATTGTCTGTGATTTTGTTGATGTAGCCAACTTCCTTAGGTTGGAGTTTTCCTTCTAGTACTCTGTGTAGGGTTGGGTTTATGGCTAAGTATTGGTTAAATCTAGATTTGTCATGGGATATCTTGTATTGTCCTTCTATGGTGATTGAATGTTTTGCTGGGTAGAGTGGTCTCTTAGTGTCTGCATAACACTTGGCCAAGACCTTCTGGCTTTCATTGTTTCCATTGAGAAATCAGGTGTAATTCTGATAGGCCTGCCTTTATATGTTACTTGACCTTTTTCTTTTGCAGCTCTTAATATTCTTTCTTTATTCTGTATGTTTAGTGTTTTGATTATTATGTGGCAAGGGACTTTTTTTTGATCCAGTCTATTTGGTGTTCTGTAAGCTTCTTGTATCTTCATAAGCATATTTTTCTTTAGGTTGGAAAAGTTTTCTTTTATGATTTTATTAAATAGATTTCCTGTGCTTTTGAGTTGAACTTCTTCTCCTTCTTCTATGCCTATTATTCTTAGGTTTGGTCTTTTCATGGTGTCTCATATTTCCTGGATATTTCATGTTAAACTTTTAGTAGATTTAATGTTTTCTTTGACTGATGAGTCTATTTTCTCTATTGTATCTTCAGCTCTTGAGATTCTTTCTTCCACCTCTTGTATTCTGCTATTTATGCTTACGTTTGTGGTTCCTGATCATTTTCTCATGATTTATGTTTCAATAATTCCCTCAGCTTGTGTTTTCTTTATTGTCTCTATTTCAGTTTTCAAGTCTTGAATAGTTTCTTTCATATGCTTGTTTTCTTTTTCATGGTTTTCTTTCAGGGATTTGTTGATGTCTTCCAATTTTTTGTTTGTCTTTTTCTCCATTTCTTTGAGGGAATTTTTCATTTCCTCTTTAAGGGCCTCAAACATTCTCCTAAAGTTATTGTTTAGGCCATTTTCGTCTACTTCATCTATATATGGTTGTTCAAGTCTTGCTGTTGTAGGATCACTAGTTTTTACTGGTCATGTTGCTCTTTGTGATGTTGTGTGTGTTCTTACCTTGTCTACCCATCTTTTCCTCTGATTGGTGTAGTTGGGGCTGTCTGTGACTCTGGTGATCAATCTTCCAGGTGCCAGTGGATCCAAGGCTCAGATGGTTGCTCCTCATAGTGCAGTCATTGCCATGGTTCCAGTCACCCCATTGGTCACTCTGTGTTCCTGGAGGTCACTCAGCAATCCCAGGGTTTGCTTCGCTCCTGTGGAGTTCACTGTCTCAGGCCTGCTATGGCCTAGGTTGCTGGCTCAGTCCTGTTTCCGTAAATATCTCTGGTCTGGATCTGCTTGTGTGGAGGTCCCTGACTTAACGTTGGTTCCACAAAGGTCTCTGGCTTCTATCTCCTCCCTTGGAGGTCTCAGACTCTGGTGATCAATCTTCCAGGTGCCTGTGGAGCCAAGGCTCAGATGGTTGCTCCTTATGGAGCAATAAGAGCCATGGTTCCAGTCACCCTGTTGGTCAATCCATGTCTCTGGAGATTGTTTGGTGCTCCCGGGGTTTGCTCTGTAATACCAGGGGTCATTCGGGCCTGCTCCCACAGACATTGCTTTCTTGGGGATCTTTCTGTTGAGGTTACTGTCTTGGCCCTGTTTTGGCAGATGTCCTGGCTCAGGCCTACTCCTTGGGCTGTTCTGGATTTGCACCCAAGACTACAGATGTCTCTGGTTCCTGCCTACTCTCTCAAAGGTCCCAGACCAACACCTGAATCCACAGAGGTCTCTGGTTCCTGCCTACTTCCTCAAAGGTCCCAGACTCATGCCCAGACCTGCAGAGGTCTTTGATTCTGGCCCACTCCCTCAGTGGTCACTCTCTTGTACCTGCTCCTGTGGAGTTAGCTATCTCAGGCCTGCTCCTGTGGAGTTAGCTATTTATCTCAGGCCTGCTCCTGCCTAGGTCACTGGCTCAATCCTGTTTCTGTAAATGTTCCTGGTCTGGGTCCACTCCTGCAGAGGTCCCTGATTTGGACTTGGTCCTGCAAAGGACTCTGTCCTGTATGTAAAGCAAAGAGCCTTTATTTTATGCAAGTTTGCAGGCTCAGTCTCTGAGCATGTCCAACGTATTAGAATAAACGGAGAGCCCCAAGCTCAGTTAGAGTTGAGTTTTTATAGTAGTAAAGGTGGGGGTGAGGGGTTTCTGAGGTTCAGGACCCCTGACTGGCTGACATTTGTCTAGGGGTGTCCTGGTGAGTGTGTGCTGGCAGGTGATCCTATCTACAGCAGGTGGAATGTTAGGCATTTCCTTTGGATGGTCTGTTCTTGGGTGGTGCCTGTGTAATCTCAGTTTGTTGTTCTTCCTGCAACCAAGTATTGCTTCAGATACAACTACTGAGACTCAGACCTTCATTAAATTTATCAATGGCTGAGTCCTACTCTGGCAGGTGACAGTGGTTGGAAGTAAAGAACTTCCTTTGGGTGATCTATTTACGTTGAGTTTATCATGGCTGGTTCCTACAGAGTCTGTCCTAGAACTAACTCTTGTAAACTAGGCTGGCCCCAAATTCACAGAGATCCACCTACCTCTGCCTCCTGAGTGATGGGATTAAAGGCACTCACCACCACTGCCCAGCCCTGTTTATCTTTATCTTATGTTTTTGAATGTCTGTTTTTATTCTAATAAGAGATATAAAAGAATGTAAGATGATCCGTGGGCCTTTAAAGGTCAGCATCCATAGACGAATGGATCTTGCATACAATGAAGGTTGAAATATTTGACTATAGTACTGAGGCTTGGATAGGAAAAGCGACACCAAAATGCCAAATGTTTTAATTGTGGTAGAACAGAACATCTAAGAAGAGACTGTAGACAAGGAATTCTTATGAATAATGTCTTTTCTAGGAATGGCAAGAATAGGAGGACTTGGGGCTGGAGAGTTGACTCAGCAGTTAAGAGCACTGGCTGTTCTTCCAGAGGAACTGGGTTCAATTCCCAGCACCCACATGGTAGCTCACAACTGTCTGTACTGCTTGATCCAGGGGATCTGATACACTCACACAGACACACATGCAGGCAAACATCAATGTACATAAAATAAAAATAAATAAGTTGCTTTTAAAAAAATTTAAAAAAAAGAATAGGAGGACTCAGCCTTCTGGTATATGTAGGAGGTATGGCAAAGGCTGGCATTGGACTAATGAATGTAGGTTGACAAAAAACAGACAAGGCAACTCAATACCAATGGGAAACTCCTTGGGGAGCCTCCCGCAGGCCCCAATGTCAAACAAGGTACAGTCATTCCCAGTCACTGTGGAATACATGTCTCACCAGGAAAATTAAACAATCCAGTGCCTACTGTAAAAAAAAAAACAAAACAAAGAACATACTGTTCTGGATGATGGAATAGACATGAAGGATGAATCAAAACTCCAGTAGAAAATAGGAAACATATGTATGTACAAAACGTCTAACAAAATTAATCTCAAATTTGCATCAATATATAAAATTTGTATACAATATATAAAAGTCCAATCCAATGTAAAATATTTAAAACTAGTAGTTACTTTCTTAAAAGTAGATTCAATAATCTACCTTTTTCTCTCACCACATCTATATCCTCCTATTTTTTTAGAGTAGATTTATTAATCTATTCCTTTTTCTTAGCATATATATGATATATATATATACATATATATATATATCCCTTTTTGTTTTCAAAACAAGAACCTAGAACATAATCCCCTTTGTTTAGCATTTTTCCTGACCATTACCAATAATAACTTGTAACCAATCTCCCTAAAGAGTGACAAATATTCATAACCCAATGAAAGACCAAAAATAAACAACCCCAATGTGGGCATCATGTTCTTAAATATACTTCCTGCTGTCTGGGGGTGACAGAATCTTTAGGAGATCCTGAAAAGAAAAATTTTGGTTGTCAAGAAGAGGTAGCTGTATCATTTGTTGTCCAGTCTCTGTGTAATGAGAAAGTGTAGGGAATAGCTCAAGTCCTGATTAAAGTAGTCTGTGAAGCTGGACCATCTCAGCTAGCCACCTAGAAATTGTTCTGCACAGTTTATTTTCAAAACTGATCTTTTGGTGGTGTTTTTCAGCTTGGTGGTGTTATCATAGTCCTGGTGGAATCCTCATTGTTGGCCCCCATCCTCCTTTTGAAAACTTCAAAGGTCACTATTTACCATGGCCATGGTTTACTGCAGAAAACTAATAGAGACTCAAACCAAAAATCATGTACAGGAAGGTAGATGATGAAGCCTTTTTCTAGAATTAGTTAGTACGCTATATGACCATTGCAATCATAAAAATTATAATAGTAAATTTTATATATAATAATAAAATTTATATATTTATGAGATTAGTGGCAATATAATTGTTTTTAAATTTTTATTTTTCTTCTGTCCAATATAAGGTAGTTCTTCTGACATGAGAAGGAGATTTTGAATTTTACCTTAACAAGCATGCTTGAGTTTAGAGAAGGTGAGAACCACACTCCAAATCCAAAGTTAATTTTAATCTTTATTTGAACTAGGACTACAAAAAGACCATTTACATTATACGTCTATAGAGAACAGCAGAAACAAACATTTGGGAAGATTTATGAAATTTTGCCCTGTTGGAAATCTGATATACCAATAGCCAATTTATTCTATTTGGGGGACATTTTTTTCTAGATGATTTGTCCTTTTTCTTCATATGTCTCATTTTTCCAGTGGTCTTTGGATTCATTTACTGGATAACTTTATTCTTCTGAAAAGACAAAAACCTTTCTCCAACCATAATTTTGGGAGGTTCCCTATTGGCAAGTTGTATCAGACTAAATGTAAAGCATTTGCTAGTTTTATAGGTTAGTTTAGATTAAACAGCCATGTTGCTTGATAAACTATCATCTCTTCTAATTTAGAGATCTCTCTTATTCAAATCAAATCTTTATTAATTTTGATGGTATCCATAGCATTCCTGAAGGATTGTGTGGTATACCTGTAACAAGCTTTATATTACAATGAGCCAAAAACTGTTTCATTTTCTTAGAGACATATGCTGGAGTATTGTCTGTGTTTATTTGTATAAGTGTACCCATGATGGCCATAACTTCTAGCAAATGAGTGATTACAAAATCAGCCTTTTCTGAACTCAGAGCAGTCACCCATTGAAAACCTGAATAAGTATCAATGGTATGGGTACATATTTTAGTTTCCCAAATTCTACAAATTGAAACACAGTTATCTGCCAGATTTCATTCCTTTGAGATACTTCCTGCAGGTAGTGGTGTTTGGTTGTATAAAGAACAAGTAGGATATTTCCTTATAATACCCTTGGCTTGTTGATACATGATAGAAAAGATTTTTTTAAACCTTTGCTAGTAATATGATGTGTTTTATGAAATTCTGAGAAGTTAAACATGTTTCCAATCAATAATTGATCAATTTCAGCATTATCATGTGCTAGAGGACCTAGTAGACCCATTGTTGTAGGAGCTGCGGACTTGCTTTTCATCCTGCCCAGCTCCCGCACGGCTAGCTTTACACCCAAAATAACAACACACAAATTGTATTCTTTTTTTTAATATTTATTTATTTTATTATGTTATATACTGTCTGTGTGTATGTCTGCAGGCCAGAAGAGGGCACAAGACCTCATTACAGATGGTTGTGAGCCACCATGTGGTCGCTGGGAATTGAACTCAGGACCTTTGAAAGAGCAGGCAATGCTCTTAACCGCTGAGCCATCTCTCCGGCCCCAAATTGTATTCTTTTAAACACTGCTTGGCCCATTAGCTCTAGCCCTTACTAGATAATTTTGATATCCTGATCAACCCATCTCTAATAAACTGTGTAGCACCGGTCTTACCGGGAAAGATTCAGCATGTCTGACCTGGTGGCTTGGTTCATCGTGTCTGCCCGGGAGAGGGGAGCATGGCCTCTGAGCTCACTTCCTCTTCCTCCCAGCATTCTGTTCTGTTTACTCCACCTACCTATGTTCTAACCAATAAAATGGGCCAAAGCAGTTTCTTTATTTTTTAACCAATGACCTTCCTCCATCAACCCATGTGGGATCAGATGTGTGTTATGTATATGGGATGATTCCTAGTCCTGATTGCATCTTGTAACTGAATAAATAATAATGGATTCTGTATCATCTGCTATAAATTAAACATTTTCAATATGCAAGGCAACTCTTTCTGCATATTATTAATCAGTAACTATGTGGAGAGGTTATTTAAAATTTCTTACTACCATGAGAATAGTATACAATTCTGACTTTTGGAAAGAATCATAAGGACTTTGATTCACTTTACTTCAGTTTTCTGATTTGTAACTTGCCTTTCCTTGTTTATGCATCTGTATAGAGAATGTAGGGGCTCCAGATATTGGTATTTCCCATACAATGAGAGGAAGAATCCAATTAACTCTCTTTCTAAGTTGAATTCTCTTGCTTTTGGGATATTTGTTGTTAATCTCTCCCAAAAAATCACTTCAAACCCTTTGCCAGGGTTCAGTTTCTCCCCATAATTGGTCAAGTTCATCTTTAGTGAATGGTACTATGTAGGGCCCTGGTCTCCCTTATTCCTGTGGTGCATTTGTGGGGACAGTTTGTGATCAACTTACTAAGCTTCCTGTGTGTTTCTGTGCTATGCCTGCCCCGCCTGGTGGTTAGTTGCAGGGCATTCACTCCATTGATAATATGGTAATTTCCCACCTGCCTGGGTGGAGATCGTGGTTAGCTGCAGGGCATTCATTCCATTGATAATGTGGTGATTTCCCACCTGCCTGGGCGGAGATCCTTGTGCTGCAGTCAGGTAGATAAAAACTCCCCCAACACTGAATAAAGTGGCATTCGGCTGATCTCCTTCCGAATGACCCTGGTCTCTCTGTGTCTTCTTTTCAATCTCCAGGCCCTTGCCCGACTCGCGTTCGGTACAGTGGCGCGCGAACTGTACCGAGGGTGTAACACCAAATCGGGTGTTACAGTACTACAATTTCTGATCTATTACTGCTAATTGACAAAGTTTCGGTTTTCCTTTTAGAATTAACTCAGAGACATTTTCCACATAAGTTTTTAATTTTTTACTCCATTTATGTGGTAAAAAGACCCATTCTAAGATAATATCTTCCCTTGGCATTAAAATTCCTATAGGGGAATTCTTGGAGGATAATATGATCATAATGCAGTTAAGCTCTGGATCCACATGATCTACATATGCAATCTGTAATTTCTCTTCCATCAAAGCCAATTCTCTCTCATCTTCAGATGATAATTTCCTGGGATTATTTAAATCCTTGTCACCATCTAAGGTTTTGACCAAATTACTCAGTTCATCAGTATTTATCCCAATAGGGAGCCATAGATAGGAAATGTCTCCTAGTAATTTTTGACAGTCATTAAGAATCTGTAATTGGTGGAAGTGGAGGGGGAAGAAGGAAAGGAGATAGGGGAAATGTATAGCTCAATTAGAAACAATAAAGTAGAAATAAAGAGTCTATAATCGATCTTTTCTAATTTGTACCTTTTGGAGTCTAATTTTTTGTAAGACTATTTTATAGCCTAAATAATTCTTAGAATCTCCTTTGTAATTTTTCAGGAGCAATTTGTAATCCTCAACAAGGTAAAATTTTCTTTACCTTTACAAAGATTCTTTCTAAAGTATCTACATCTGAATCAGATAGTAAAATGTCATCCATGTAATTTCCTCAAACTATAGATTGAAGAAATTGCTTACATATCATTTCCGATAGCCGCTGTACAAAATATTAGCAGATGGTGGGATATTCAACACTCCCTGTGGGAGACTCTTCCATTGATGTCTCTTAGAATGCTGAGAATTGTTATAAGTAGTCACTGTAAAGGCAAATTTTTCTCTGTCTTCCTCTTGTAAAGCTATAATGGAGAAACAGTGTTTCAAATCAATAATTATGAGAGACCCATACTTTAAGCAACAGAGAAGGCAAAGGAATTCCAGACTGTAGAGAGCCCGTTGGCTGAATCGCCTTATTAACAGCTCTTAGATCTGTTAGCATTCTCCATTTTCCAGATTTCATTTTTATAACAAATACAGGAGAATTCCAAGGACTGGTTGATTCTTTAATATGCTGAGCATTTAGTTGCTCCTGTACCAGCTGTTCCAAGGCTTACAGTTTCTCTGTTGTTAAAGACCATCGCACAACCCGTGCAGGTTTGTCTGTTAACCGTTTAAAAGTTAGGACTGTTGGTCCCTTTGGAAGATCAGCAGCTGTTGTGCCCTGTTCTTGTACAATCTAAATGGTCAGTGACTGTTCTTTATAATAGTTTATAATAATTTTCCCAGAAACATATGTTTTTTTTTTTTGAGACAGGGTTTCTCTGTGGTTTTGGAGCCTGTCCTGGAACTAGCTGTTGTAGACCAGGCTGGTCTCGAACTCACAGAGATCCGCCTGCCCCAGAAACATACGTTAATTTATGGTTTGTTCCTAAGATTGGGGAAATGTTAATCTGAGTATTCCATTTCTGTAACAAATCACATTCCCACAAATTCACTGCTATATTAGCCACATATGGTTTTAATTTTCCTTTTTGTCCTTCTGACCCTATACATTCTACCTACTTCATGCTCTGCTTTACCTGAGATAAAATTGCAATCCGTAAAGGCTGAACACTTTCCTCCTGAAAAGGCCGATTTGAATGACAAGATTCTGGTGCAATTATTTTTACATCAACACTTTTGCCTATCTGACACTAAATGACATCATTTATTCATATTCTTAATTTTAGTGTTTGCACATTTATAGAAGTTTGCCAAAATACTTATTTTATGGTTTTTCCTGAATTTTCCCAATTTCAGCTGAAAGCAGTTACATAAGAGAGTACATTGTTCTTTTCTCCTTAACAGACTGAAAATGATAAATCGAGACAAATTCCCTTTGGGGAAACCCTGTTGCTTACATGTCAGCCTTTCTGAGAAGTCCAGTAACAGTAAAACAAAATCCATTGGATGAGAAAAACCAAAGGTAACCTTAACTATATTAATCATGGAGACTGGTGACAACTGGATGGCTCTCTTTTCCTTGCCCTCTCAGGGCCTGTGAGTCCCCTTATACTTTGGATCTACCTGTTTTGAAATAACGTTTTGGGGCCACCTCCCATCTTGCCTAACCTTAAGTCTGATTTTATTGCTGGATTTACTAATGCTGATAAGATTTCATTCCTAGAAGAAGTGACTCGGGCACATAAGGACATCTGGCCATAAATCGAGGAACTTGGAACCCTACCTGATTAACAGGATGACAACCTTTGTCCTGGAAAGAGTTAACACAGGCCTACTCATGGTCCTACAGTCTCAATATCATCCCCTAGAGACCATGAACACACGGGACGCATGATTGTGTCCTATCTAGTTACTTGAACACATGGAATGAGGAGGGATAACCTAACATCAGTGCACCCATGACAGGATTCAGGGTAGGGATACTAAGACTAAGCCTCAGATGTACAACAGCTGGGAGCCCAGGGATAGATCAGATTTAGACAAAAAAATACTGGCTGCGCCAGAACGTTAAGGATAGCTTACATGACTCGTATAGAGGTTGTCAATTTACTTGCAGCAACGCTAGTGCCAATCCCTTCTGACAAGACCTCTGTTGCCCCACTCCTGCCCAATCAGCATTTCAACCCTATCTGAACCCACAATTGATTGCTCTTATCCCCCCCCCCCCCCCCCCCCCGGCCAACACCATCCTTTAGTCCTTAAAACCCTGCCTCAACAGAGCTCAAGGCTCTCTGATTCAACTGCTGTGTTGGAACAGACGGAAAGTCCAAGCTGAAGTTTGAAATAAAAGCTCTTTCATTTCGCATACGAACACAGAATCCGGCTGGTTTCTGGGGGCCCATAATACAAGTATAACATTTGGGGGATCCCGCAAATTCCCCAGGACCCCTGACCCAAGGAGGCTTTGACCGGCCAGTGAGTGAGCATCTGTCTATCTTTCTCATCTTCTTTTGTTTCACGTTATCTCTGTCTTGCATTGTGCTTTGACTGGGACCATTTCTGAGTTGCCTGCAAAGGTCTGGGCAGATGCGCTGGAGGACCGCAGGTCAGGGGACTGGGAGACATCCCAGGACCCATCTGTACAGGATTGGTTCCCTCTGGTTTCTCAGAATAGATGAGGCAGGTTGCACTCATTAATCGGCAACAAGACATAGATAGTCTCGGTTTCAGCTTTTCCTTCGGTGACCAGGAGGAATCTGCATTGCTTTGTTGCTTTGGGACTGTTTGTTTGTGTCTGATACTTTGGACTGACATCATGGGAGAGAAGTCAAGTACTCCCCCTCCCTTGACTCTGATTCTTGACCGTTTCCAGGAATTCTATTGGTTGTCCTTAGAGCAGCAGTCTGTCCATATCATCAGTTTGTCTGTCGTTTGGTATAGTTGTATAACTGAAATTGACTTGGTCTAGCTACGTTAAGAGGCATGTGTCATAGGTTTTGCTGGTTATGTTTCTCTTACATTTCCTTAATTGTCAAAAAACCATGAAAGCCTGACAGGACATTTGGTCTTGGACATTAATCTTACACACCCCCAGTGACTCACAGGCTTAACGGAGGTATATCATTACACTGAGATTTCAGAGGTTCCGAGTTTTAACATTAACAAAAGGAGTTCAGATATACCGATAGAGCATTGAGTACTCGCTATTCCGTCAGAAGCTCAAGATTTTAAATGTCCTCTGGTTATCTTCTAAGTATAGACTCAAAGATGTTTTTCATCAGCTTAACCCCAAAGCCATAACTTTTGTTTTATCTCCAAGACGTAAATCTGTCCCAGCTGTTTTGCAGACACTTGTTGACTGCTTTCTTTACAAATATGGGTTTCGGTACAATAAAAATGCTAATATGTCTAGGACCTGCATCCTTTGGTAAACTAAAAAATAATGTAGACTTCAAGGAGTCAAAAGGTCATAAGGCTTAGATCCACCTGCCACAGTTCAAGTAGACTCCAGATAAGTGAAAGTTCCAAATATAAGGTTTTCTTCAGCTTTTAAATTTTAATTTTCGTCCTTAGTCTGTGTTTGTCTCAGCAGATTTAACAGGCACCATCTGGGGAGCACCTGTGGCCTGCAAACTGCTGAGCTCTGGACTTGCTGAGAGCTGATGTGATTGCCCCTGTCCCTTCACCAGGATCACCTAGTCAGACGCTCCTGATAAATGCCCCATTGCCCGGCCTTCGACTAGCCTTTCTACCTCCCAAGACCCTGACAGCCAACACCCCAATTTTGGCTGGAAGCAGTTACAGAAAAGAGTACATCGTCACAGTCCCTGTTGAAATGCTAAGGCTAAGTCAAAGGCAAATTCCCTTTGGGGGAACCTGTTGCTTATATGTCAATCATTCTGAGATAGTCCAGTAACAGTAAATAGTATCTGTTGGGTAGGGGGAACAAAGGAAACCTTAACTATATTAACCAAAGAGACTGGCAGTGACTGGATGGCTCGCCTTCCCTTTGCCCTTTACTGGGTCTGGAGTTCCCTGTATCCTTTGGGACTCACCCCTTTTGAAATAATGCCTATCCATAAGTCTGAACTTATTGCCGAATTTACTAATGCTGATAAGATTTCATTCCTGGAAGCAGAGATTCGGTCACACAGGGACATCTGGCAAAGCCTCAAGGACCTTGGAGCTCTGCCTGATTAACAGACTGATGGCCTTTGTGTGGGAAAGAGTCAACATAGTCCAACTCATGGTACTCCCCCACTCAATATCATCCCCTAGGGACCATGGACACACAGGACCCATGACTGTGTCCTCTCTAGTTCCTTGAATTGGGGGGAGGTATTGAGGATGCCTCACGTAACATCAGTGCAGTCATGACAGGATGCAGACTATCAATATTGAGGCTAGGCTTCACCCATATAATGGCCCTGAGTCCAGAGATCAATCGGAATTGTGACAAAAAAAAAAATACCAGATGTTCCAGAACATTACAGATAGATAGAATGTTAGAGATAGTTTACAGAACTCATATGTAGGTTGTCGATTTCCTTGCAGCAATGCCAGTATCAATCCCTGTTTGCAAGACTCCTGCCCAATCAGCAGTTCAACTCCCACCTGAATCCGTAATTCCCCTACCCTCCTAATCCTTTATCTCTTACAAACCCTGCCTCAAATGATACTGAAGCTTTCTGATCCAACCGCTATGTCAGAAAGGACAGAAAGTCCAAGCGAGAGCTTTCAATAAACGCTCTTTGCATTTGCATATGAACTCAGACTCCTAGTCGTTTCTGGGCTCTCATCTCATGGGCCAAACAAGTTGAAGCCAGTGTGGTTCTCTCCCAGACCCACATGGTATAAGGTCATATTTAGATCTGCCTAGGGTGGGTGTTCTCAAGTGTGAGTCGTACTCCATCCTCAGTCCCACTGTTTCCTTCCCATTCCAGCACTGTTGTCATGACAAACATCTTTGCTGATGACAAAGGGTGTAAGGTAGGCTAAGGTCTCTAGGGACTTCAGTGGGAGTACCAGTGGGAGTGTCAGGCCAGGAAATGGGCCGAAGGCACATGCTCATTGCATGACTACTTTTCTCACTGCTGTAATAAATATCTAACCAAAGCAGCTTAAGGAAGAAGGCGTTTATCTTTTCTTCCACTTTGAGAGCACATCCTACCATGGTGGGAAAGGTCCTGCAGCAGGAGCATGAGGCCAATGGTCTGGCTGCATCCAGTCAGAAACCTAAAAGCAATGGCTGTCATTGCTCAGTGCCCTTTCCCCTTTTTATTTATTCTAGAACTATATCCCATAGAATTGAGGCAAGAAAAGACAAAAAGTTAGAGGTCATTGGTGGAGCCTTTACCCTAAAATCTGGCTCATTTTCCTGTTGACAGAGTCAGAGCCAGGAAACTATATGGACCATGGATGGACAACATGTGTATCTCCCTACATCTGCTTATTGAGGGTTAGAATGATATGGAAACTCCAGTTTTAACACTTCTCTCCAATTCCTAAAGAAATTATCTCTGCCTACCTAGGCCCAGGATACCTTGTGACCTAGTGTTTTAATACTTTTCTCTGATCCATGAGTTTCTACAGCGTGATAATCTTTCAATCTTGTATAAAGTACACCCTTTGAGTAATGTAAAAAAATAGGGGGAAGGGATTTAAAAATAACATTTTAATACTTCTTTGAGAATTTTATACAATGTATTTTGATCATAATTATACCCCCAACTTCTTTCTTGTCTTCCTATCCACTCAGCTTTGTATTTTTCTCTCTCTCTCTTTTTAATCCATCAAGTTCAAGTCATGTTATTCAAACACTGTTGGGTGTGGAGCTGTGGTTACACCCTTAAAGAAAACTGACCCTCCCTAACCCAGCAGCTATAAAATACAAATAGTTCCTCAGCTAGTGTTGGGACTTCAGGCAAATGTCCTGGAGTGTTGGCAGAAGTTTCCTGTTTGGGGGCCACTTGGTCCCAAACACCTAGAAGCTACTCCCCAAATTATCACACAGAGGTATGATTTTACTTATAATGCTCAACCCAATAGCTCAGGCTTATTATTAAGTAGCTCTTACATTTTAAGTTAACCCATATTCCTTATTTACAGTCTGCCTCGTGGTGGTAGCTTTTCTCAGTACTGTGTGCCCATCTTGCTCTCTCTGCATCTGGCTGGTGACTCCTGATTCTGCTCTTCTTACCATCACCCTTAGTTTGGTCACCCCGCCTATACTTCCTGCCTAGCTACTGGTCAAAATCTTTACAGTGTGCCAAAGGATTATTTCACAGCATTTCCCACTTTTTGTCTAATTAAAACTGAAGATTTTAATCTTAATGTAGTAAAACTATATACAATAAAAAGTTATTAAGTAAGAATTATAGTAACAATATGTAATCTATTTGCACTTGGCAAAATTAGAGAAAATAATTATCTATCTTATCTTCTTTTTTTTTTTTTTTTTGGTTTTTTTTTTTTTTTTTTTTGGTTTTTCGAGACAGGGTTTCTCTGTGGTTTTGGAGCCTGTCCTGGAACTAGCTCTTGTAGACCAGGCTGGTCTCGAACTCACAGAGATCCGCCTGCCTCTGCCTCCCGAGTGCTGGGATTAAAGGCGTGAGCCACCACCGCCCGGCCTATCTTATCTTCTTGAGTCTAAAGTTTTGCATCTAATTTACTTTCTATTATAAGCAAGGAAAGCTATAACTATCTAGTCTTCAACTCCATCAAAAAAACCCAGAAAGGTGAAATGTTACCTAATGACAAGGGCCTCAGGTTGCCTGGAGAGTCACCCAAAGTCCCTCTGAAATGTTGGGCTATCCATCTTTGGCTTACAGGCCTGGAATATCTGACAGATCTTTTTCAGAAGCAGGGAATTTTGAAGGACTTTCAGAGCCTCTCTTGGCAAAGTACTGCAGTCGCCTTTCTCACATCCTGCTGGTGCAGTTTGGACAGTAACTGTCAACAATTGAGGCAAGGGCAGTTTCTTTGCCCATAGAGCTAGCTTTTGCCATTAAGAAAAAAAACTCCATACAGAGTTTCTTCAATGCCCATTATCTTCTCTGAAGTAGATTGGTGCTGCCAGGAGCAAAGATGTCTCACTGTCATAAAAAGCCTTAAATTATTAAACATATTAAACGCCATATTCTGTAGGCCTTTGAAGTGTTTGAAGATCATCTATCTAACTGTATATGATCTTGAAAACATACCTAAAGTGACTATAAGTTTGACTATTATAGATGACTATTAATTTATATTTTTATACATTACATTTTTAAAGGAGTTGCATAAACATAATACCTTAAACAAGAGTAGAAATGTACATATAGTATAACAATATTAACTTTAAATTTGTATCAATAAACTATAATCTATACCAATGTAAAATTTTTTAGATTAACAATTTTTTTGATTAAAGTAGATTCAGTAATTACACTTTTTCCATGATAAAAAATCTACCCTCTTTTCCATCATTTCTACATCATATTCTCCTTTCTTCTTTAGAAAGAGATTAACTAGGACAAATAACAATTTATAACCAAACCCTCTAAACAACAACAAACATTCATGGTCTATTTTTCGGGGAATGTGGACATAGTTTTCTAGGCTACTTCCTGCTGATTGAGAGCACTGGTAATCTTTAAGGCATGCTAAGAAAATTTAGACTCACACCTAGGTGATTTGATATTCTTTCAAATTGCTAGTCAATATTATTAGCCATCACAAGTCCACCCCTTCTCAATTTGACATTCAAACATCACTTTGGGGGAGGGGCAAGTTCAAGTTAGGGTTTCTCTGTATAACAGCCCTATCTGTCCTGGAACTTCTCTGTAAATCAGGCTGGCCTCAAACTCACAGAGATCTGCCTGCCTCTGCTTCCTGAGTGCTAGGATTAAAGACATGGGCCACTACCATCTGGCCAAACATATCACTTTTTAAGTCATAACTATCCAACCCTGGTACATGGCCATCTCATAATGAAAAATGCACTAAATCTAAATTCAAAAATGCCCATAGTCTTTAACTGTTCAAAAGTCAATGGAAAGTTGCTTCTAAGTTGCAGGGAATCTTTTAGCTTGGATACCCTTAACATCGTGAAACAAGTTACACCCATCACATGATGGTACAACATTCACATTCCAAAGTGGGGAATGGTGACAAAGAAAAGAGACCAAAGCAGGCCTGAACAATAGGGAAAAAACAAGTTATACCGTGTCATGGTAGGCATCTGGAACTCCGGATGGCATCATCTGGACTTCAAGAGACTTGGGTACCACTCTTCCAGTTCTGTTGCCTACAGCACACATTGAATTTCTTGGACTGGCTCTATTCCCTGCTTATTGCTTTCTTTGGTGGATGTCACAAGCTTCTGGAATCCCCAACATCCTGGGCCACCTTCACAGCTCTACACAATGATCTCTCGAGGTCTCCTTGTAGGAAATCTGACCACGCCACACCTTACCTGGCCTCAGCCACTCTCTAGAACCATGGAACAAACTCCATGACACCTGTCCCAAAAGCCTGTATTTGGGGGCATGCAGAACCAGTATCACATATGATGATTCCAAGTTCTGCTAACAGTTTAAGATGGAGTCTTCTGTCTTGGACCATAGTTGTAATCACTTCTACATACTTGAATCTGCAAAATCATTTTCCTAGGCCACTGTTTTTAAGCAGCGAGTGCATTCTGTGGTGCTCTCAGTTCAGACTCTCTATTTTCAAATAACTTTAGAGTTTCCCAGATTGGACTCTTAGATGGGTGGAGTCCCACCTTGAAAATACCTTTCCTATTGTCATAAAACCCAAGATCTTGCTTTAGCCAAAGAATTATTTAACAATTATGTCTGTTTTTGCTAGGCATGGTGGTGAAAGATTTTTTTGTAATTTTATGCCCTCATTGGCCCTCTTTTATCACTGCAGACATGGATAAGAATGGCCTTATTTGAAGTAAGAACAGCCACATAGACTCATATGTTTGAATGCTTAGTCACCAGGGAGTGTAACTCTTTAACAGTATTAGAAGGATTAGGAAGTGTGACCTTATTGGAGAAAGTGTATCACTGGGGGTGGGCATTGGGGTTTCAAAAAGTTAATGCCAGGCACAGTCTCTCTCTCCTCTCTCTCTCCTCTCTCTCTCTCTCTCTCTCTCTCTCTCTCTCTCTCTCTCTCTATCTCTATCTCTATCTCTATCTCTCTCTTTCTGCTGCCTGTGCATCAGAGTGTAAATTACCTACTTCTCCAGCACCATGTCTGCTTTGTGTGCTGCCATGCTCCCCAATTAAATGTTTTCTTTTACCAGATGATGTTCACACCTTTAATCCCAGTACTTGGGAGGCAGAGGCAGGTGGCTCTCTGTGAGATCGAGGCCAGCCTTGTCTACAAAGTTCATCCCAGGATAGCCAGGGCTACACAGAGAAACTCTGTCTTGAAAAACAAAAAAGCAAAAATAAAAATGCTTTCTTTCATAAAAGTTGCCTTGGTCATGTTGTCTCTTCACAGCAATAGAACAACAACCAATAACCTTGCCACAGCCAGAATGCTATCCTAAGTTGAAATTCTTTTACCAAAAAAATTAGTCTGTTACTTTCTAATTCAGTCTCACTCACGTTCTCAAGGCAGGGGGAAGAATGCAGCCAGATTCTTTGCCAGAAATATAGCAGGAATTGTGTTTATCCCCATTCCAAGTGTAGTCCCAGTTCTCCTCTGAAACCTCATGACTTAGGCCTTCTGTGGAACAACATTTTGTACGCTGTGAATATATTTTGTTCTTTTTGATTAATAATAAAAGCTGTTTGGCCAAAAGCCAGGCAGGATAGGGTTAGGCAGAACAATCAAACTGAGGACTCAGATGAAGAGAGGCGGAGTTAAGAGAGACACAAGCAACTACCCAAGAAACACCATGCCAAGCAGACCTGTAAAAGACACAGCCACACGGTAATATATAGTTTAATAGAAATGGGTTAATTTCAATGTAAGAGTTAGTTAGTAATAAGCGTGAGCTATAGGGCAACTAGTTTGTAATTAATACAATTTTCTGTGTGATTATTTGGTACCATGCAGTCAGGACACAAAAGCTCTACCTTCAATTACATAGACCTTGTTAACCATGTTTCTTTCAGTATTCTGGTATTCTGAACTTTCACCAGAATGACCCATTAATCTCTACTGACAACAGCCCAGCCTTCATAGCAAAAGATTCCTCAAATCTGGCAAAGGTCCTAAAGGCCACAAAGCTCAGGACAGGTAAACTAAGTATGTCATTGAGACCCACAAAAATTGGGCCAACCTCCTAGCTTTTGCCCTCCCTGAGGTCCAAACACATCCCAAATCAAGACATTCATAAGGCAGAAATCACTAACTACTTCCTCCTCGAGTCCTTAAAGACCTGCCACAGAACCTGGGAACTATTCATCAGATGGTCCAAGAGGCTGTGCCCTTGCCCGGATCTGAGCCTGCCCACAGATTCCACCTGGTAAACTTGTGTGGTAAAGAGCATCCTGACTCAGAGGCTGGCATCAACATGGAAAGATGCATGCCCTGTTGTCCTCATCACCTCTACAGCAGTGAAGGTCACCAGGGTCACCCTGTGGATCCACCACACCCAGCTGAAGGAGGCTACAGAATATAACACAGATGGTTGTCACCAGGTCCTCCAGCACCCTTAAGATAAGACCAACACAAGCTCTGTAATCACCGTGTCCTATTTTGTCTCCCCAGGGAAAAGTCTCCGAAGCACCATAAGCCAGGACCTTGGGTATGGGAATTAAGAAAGACCAGAACTGGGGAGCTCATAGCCAATCTATCCACTGAGACCCAACCCACCTCCCATGTAGATTTCTGTACATTTTTTGGGGGGGGGGATTATCAAGACAGGGTTTCTCCGTAGCTTTTGTTTTGTTTTGTTTTTGTTTGTTTTTCGAGACAGGGTTTCTCTGTGGTTTTGGAGCCTGTCCTGGAACTAGCTCTTGTAGACCAGGCTGGTCTCGAACTCACAGAGATCCGCCTGCCTCTGCCTCCCAAGTGCTGGGATTAAAGGCGTGCGCCACCACCGCCCGGTTTAAGATGCTAGTATTTTTAAATTTAATATTTTATTTTATGACTGCCTATACCATTTTTTACTCTATTTGTTTTGAGGTTTTCTGTGTCTGGACATTTCTGTAAATTATTGCATCCAGAGGCTACTTGGGGAATGGTTCAATCTCTCCTGGAAAGGAAAATGCCTCTGGGACTGTGAGTTCACTGATTAGCTACCTGTGATCGTGAGCTCCCTAAAATGGAAAGCCCCAAAACTCCAAATTTCCTAGGAATACCTCCGGTAACCTCAAAAATAAAGGTCCAGAAGGCAGCAGAAGCCAGCCCCTCAGTGTTCTAGAAGCTAGAGTCTTAATTATTCTCAACAGGAGGCCTGTCCTTGTATTATGTTGGCATTGGAACTAATCAAGCAATAATCTCCACTCCCAACCCTAACAGCTATAAATAGGACCAACCTCAGCTTACCCTGGAGACCTCCAAGGGAAGAGTACCTGTTTAGTATAGCCAAGATATCTCTTAAGTAGTTCCCCCATGCAGGTTCCTATAGCCATACACAGCAAGATAATTCCAGAAAAGGCTGTTGAGTATTTCCATGCCCCATAGGCTTGCTTGTACTACGACTTAACCATGTGTGCATCTTCTGAATTGTTCACACTGGAGGAGAGCCCACCCCTTTGCGTCCTCATGCATGCTATACCGCAGGTGTTCGTCTGTAATGGAGGAGAGGGCAGGGCCCCTCTAGTCTAGATTCTGGGCTGCCCCATGCAGGGCAAACCATCCCACTCTCATCCCCTGTTGGTGGGGGCAGCATCACCGGTTCCACTGCAGCTGGAACTTCTGCCCTAGGATTGAGGGATGAAAACTTTAAGGACCTCGGTGCTCAAGTAGACACAGGCCTGAGCTGTCTAGAAAATTCTACTTCTTGTCTGGAAGCCCAGTTAGACTCATTAGCCAAGGTTGTTCTTCAGAATGGAAGAGGACTCGACCTCCTCTTTAGGAGACAAGGCGCTCTCTGTAGGACACTGGGGGAAACTCGTCGTTTCTCTGTCAATCAGTCAGGGAGAATTAGAGAAGGTTTATAACCTCCAGGACAGGGAAAGGAGATGTCAAGAATCCAACGACTGGTGCCAACCTCTGTTGTCCTGGTCCCCTTGGTTGGACACTCTACTTAATGGCCATGGCTGGACCATTAATCCTTTGGCTCCTACCCCTCACTATAGGACCCCGCTTGCTCCACCCCCTACATAGCTATGTAAAACAGAGAATAATTTCCATTAAATTACTAGTGCTAAGGAAACAACATAACCCTCTGCCCCCAGATGAGTCCACAGTTTGACTCAAGGTCACAGAACTACTGGGGAATGAAACAGGCCTCAGACCTTAACACAACTGACGCCATGATGGAAGAACCACTCAGGCCTTGGAGCCTAGTACACAGGCAGCAAAACCTGCCAGAAGGAGAACAGAGACCTAATCCATCTAAGTCCATAGTTCTGGGAAAGTTCCTAACCTAGCTTTTTGTGCTTCTTACTTGTAGTTCTGATCCTGCCTAACTATTTTTGCTGAGGTGTGTCAGCCGAGGAAATGGTTTCAGTGCTTTAAAGCTCACCGTGAGAAAGGCTCAGGAGAACCGCACTCGGGTCCTGAACACCCAGTGTGGTTGTCCATTGGCTAACAAAGACTTTGCTGTTAGCTCGAACCCATGTCAGAGTGTTCTCCTCTGGTGGATATCCTATGACAGGTCAAACAACAGACAGCAAATTCTCTCAGCAATAGTACCCCCTGCATCCCCTCGACAACAGAACTGCCTTCACCTTCATTCATGTGCTGTAGATGAGGGGGCTGGCATAGCTTTTGGTATTTAAGGTTCTGGAGAAGAGTCAACAAGATGGCTCAGAGGACAAAGGTGACTGCTGCCAAACCTAACGACCTGAGTTCAATCCCTGGTACCCACATGATGGAAGAAGAGATTCAGTTCTCACACATTGTTCTCTGATCTCCACATGCGCCCCAGCCCTCCCCCGTGTACACACAAAACAGATACAATTTTTGAATGTTTTGAGGAAGGTAATTGGTGTAGCTATTGTTAGAGAAGACTTTAGATCAGTTTCTCAACTTTGCCTACTACAGTTATTCAAAAATACCAATAACTTCACGCTTCCTCAGAGATTCCAATTTGATTTTCCCAAGAGGCACACAGGCATTGGATTATTAATTTTCTTATCTCCCACGGTGACAGGAATGGATAGCAAGCCCTGTCTCAAAGAGAGAGAGAGAGAGAGAGAGAGAGAGAGAGAGAGAGAGAGAGAGAGAGAGAGAGAGAGAAATACTGCGCATGGTCCTTGAATCAAAGGAAGCCCATCTGGCCCTGATCTGCTACACTACTATAATTTTCAGCCCAAATCTTTTAATTTTAAATGCCAGATTTAAATCAGCAATTTATGTCACATGGCAGATGTGAATAAATGAATCATCATAGCAGGTGTGCAAGTTATTATCAAAATGTTGACTTATTCAAGTTAAATTCCATTAAAGCAATCTCCTACAACTGCAGAACTGAGTAGGAAAATAGGCATGACGCCAAAAGTTCCCGATTCATATTTAAGTCATATTTAACGTTTCCACAATGACTTTGAGTCACTCTTTTGTTTTCAACAACAAAAATCAATGTTACAGCCCACGTGCACATAAATAGCTAGTCCTGCTGCCTGCTCCTGAGCAAGCCAAATACCTTGCCTCAAAAGCAGGAAGACAAAAAAAAAAATCAGGAAGACAAAGCCTGGAAGGAGTTCAGTAGCTGAGGAATCAGATTTTGTGGGCGGGAAGCTGGAGGACACTCTCGGTATAAACTGACAGACTTCTACTACCATGGGTAGCACGCAAATGGGTATGGGCAAGGACAAGTTATAGAGGTTCACAGACCAGCCTCAAAATGACATTCAGACCCACGGAGAGTGGAGCTTCTGATCATCATCGCCACCCCATGGCACCAACTTGAATGAGCCAGTCCTGTACTATGTGAGTCCAGGCTGGCCTCCAATCCCACATGATCTTGATTTAAGGCTCTTGAGGACATAAACGCGACTGAGTCAGTATCCTGGGCTCTTCCTCGGTCACTCTGCTCCCCAATGGGGAGGCTTTTATGAGAGCTGCTGCATGCTATACAGCAACCAACTTCTTCATGACTGTCTTACTTAGGGTTGCTGTTGCTAGGAGGAGACACAATGACCATGGCAACTCTTAGTTTCAGAGGCTTAGTCCATCATCTTTATGGCAGGATATGGTGGTGTGCAGGCAGACATGGTGCTGGAGAAGGAACTGAGAGTCCTACAGCTTGATCCAGAGGCAGCAGGAATTGAAGTGTGTCACTGGGCATGGCTTGAGCATAGGAGACCTCAAAGCCCACCGCTCAGTGACACATTTCCGCCAACAAGGCCACACCTACTCCAACAAAGTCACACCTCCTAATGGTGCTACTCCCTGTGAGTTTATGGGGGCCAGTTGCATTCAAATTACCACAGTGGCTGTAAGAACATTATTCGCTTCTAAAGATCTAGATTATCTATTGGCACCTTGAAAGTAAGTAAAAACTAAGGTGACAAGTTGGAAGTACTAATGTGGATGAGCACATGTAATACCTACGGGTTGACCACAGACTGTTCCATCGCATCGTCAAGGACAAGACAGTCTAGTAGACAAGATGAACACTCTAGTGTCAATGAATGTGCTACATTCTCTGTTCTCTTTGCAATTGTCCGTCGGATGCAGGCTGCCGGTACTGAGGGGCTTACTGTTTCTACCTCCCAGCTGCAAATGTCATCTGTGCTCCATTCAGGATTGACCCGCCCAGCAGGTCCTAAGTTATTCCAGGGTCTAAAAGGCGTGGGAGAAGAGAGAGAGAGAGAGAGAGAGAGAGAGAGAGAGAGAGAGAGAGAGAGAGAGAGAGAGACACGCCAAACTGTATTCTTTTGTCAAGGCAAAGGAAAGAGAAGGGGGAAGGGAAGGCAGCTAAGTGGGGCAGTTGCTAGGTCAGTGGCTAGAACACCTGCTGTTAGTGATAAGCAGCAAACAAAGAAGACACTCTGAGGTGCCGACTGAAGCTTGGGAATCTCCAAGGTTAGCACACAAAGTCTCAAGGTTTTTACTCCAAGGCCCTGTGAGATGTGAGAAAAGAGAAGCCTGAAATGGCTCCTGACACAGGATGATTCTCCTGGACCAGCAATGCTGTTCAGTCTGAAAGTACCTGCCGCCAAACCTGACAACCTGCGTTTACTCTCAGGGACCTGACGGTGGAAGGAGAGAACCAGCTCCTGCAAGCTGTCCTCTGACCTACACACACACACACACACACACACACACACACACACACACACACACAACACATGTGCACACACACATACCACACACACAATTACACACACACAACACACATGTGCACACACACACCACACATGCACACACACCACACACACAATTACACACACCACACACACATTCACACATATAACACACACACAACACACACACCACACGCACGCACACACACAATTTACTTGAATCGGTATAAAATATAGAGGCTCCAGAAATCGGTGTCCCCCATTCAGTGTGAGGAAGGACCCAATTAGTTCTTTTTATAAACTGAAGTCTCTTGTTGTGGAGTACTTGTTGTCTATCTCTTCCTAAAAATTACTGCAAACTCCTTGCCAATGTTCATTTCCTGCCCATAATGAGGCAGTTTCAACATTAGTAAAATTTCTGTTGGGTCTACTCCTATTAATTGATGAAGTCTAAATTTTTCTTTCAAAATCAATTCAGAAAGCTTTGCTACATAGAACTTTAAATTTTTACTCTGTATGGCAAAAATATCAATTCTAAAATATTATCTTTTCTATGCTTAAGAATTCCTGTAAATAGCTGGTCGGTGGTGGCGCACGCCTTTAAACTCAGCACTTGGGAGGCAGAGGCAGGTGGATCTCTGTGAGTCTGAGGCCAGCCTGGTCTACAAGAGCTAGTTCCAGGACAGGCTCCAGAGCTACAGAAAAACCCTGCCTAAAAAAAAGAAAAAAAATTCCTGTGTATGGATGCCTGGAAGGTAAACTAACCAGAATACAACCAAGCTCTGGATCCAGGAAATCCGCATGTGCATCTTGCAGTTTCTTCTACCAAAGCCAATTTTCTCTCAGGCTCAGATTGAAAGACCCGGATAAATCCAGACCCCTCTAGCAGGAAAACTAGAGCCAAAAATCTAGCAGGAAGAGAAGAGCCAAAAATCTAGGTTAGCCAGTTCAGTGACTCTGTTTCAGGAACTAGCTGAAGATAAAGTTAGATTATAATCTTGAGAAACAGGGAGTTACCCCCTTGTGATTATCACTGGTATTTTCAAAATTTTCCAATGACGCCCTCCCTACCCCCTTTGGATTACTGAGTTGTGGTTTCTTCCCTTAAATACCCCTTCTCCCAGCTACTCCGGGTCGAACTCTCTACCCCTGCATGGGAAATGAGTTTCTGCCCCAGTGCACTGGTTCCTGTCCAGTCAATAAACCTTGTGTGATTGCAGCAAGGACGGTCTCTCTTGAGTTCCTGGGGGGGTCGTGTTATCCCGAGATTTGAATGAGAGTCTCCCCGCTCCGGAGGTCTTTCAAGATGTAATTTTCTTGGACTATTTAAGTCCTTATTACCTTGTAAGGTTTGAAATAAATAAATAAATAACTTAGTTCTTGAGTTATTAATTCAATGGTGAGTTGTAGCCAGTTAATAGTTCCCAGCAATTTTTGAAAATCTTTGAAGATAACTGGTCTTTTCTCATTTGTACTTTCTGTGGCTGAATTTTTTATAAACCTATCTTTTTTTTTTTTTTTCGATTTTTTGAGACAGGGTTTCTCCGTAGCTTTTGGTTCCTGTCCTGGAACTAGCTCTTGTAGACCAGGCTGGCCTCGAACTCATAGAGATCCGCCTGCCTATCTTATATTCTAGGTATTTAATAAAATCTCTTCTTTGTATTTTTTAGAAGCTGTTTGTAATTCCCAACAAGGCAAATTTTCTTTACTTCATCAAACATTTTTCTAAGGCATTTGCAACTGAATCAACTAGTAAGATATCATTCACATAATGGTAAATTATAGATTGAAGAAACTGATTACAAATTATTTCCAAAGGTTGTTGTACAAAATACCGACACAAGGTGGGGCTGTTTAACATCCCTTAAAGAAGAATTTTCTGCAGATACCCTGTAACAGGGTAGAAATTATTGCAGTCACCGCGAAGTCAAATTTTTCTCTATTCTGTACTTGTAAAGGTATAATAAAAATGCAGTATTTTAAATCAATCACTATAATAGACCATCCTTTAGGTAATAGAGAAGGCAAGGAAATTCCAAGCTGTAGAGAGTCCATTGGCTGAATTGCCTTATTAATAACTCTCAGATCTGATTCTCCATTTTCCAGATTACTTCTTAATATTGGAGAATTTCAAAGACTAGTTGATTCTTCAATATGTTGAGCATTTAACTGCTCCTGCAACAGCTGTTCTAGTGTAATTTGTCTGATGTTAAAGGTCATTGTTTCACCCACACAGGTTTGTCAGTTAACTATTTTTTGAAGGTTTATTTATTATGTATACAGTGTTCTGCCTGCATATATGCCTGCAAGGAAGAAGAGGGCACCAGATCTCGTTATAGATGGTTGTGAGTTACCTTGTAATTGCTGGGAATTGAACTCAGGACCTCTGGAAGAGCAGCCAGTGCTCTTAATCTCTGAGCCATCTCTCCAGCCCCAATTAACTACTTTATTTTTTTTAAGATTTATTTATTTATTAAGTATACAGGCCAGAAGAGGGCACCAGATCTCATTACAGGTGACTGTGAGCCACCATGTGGTTGCTGGGAACCGAACTCAGGACCTTTGGTAGAGCAGGCAGTGCTCTTAACCACTGAGCCATCTCTCCAGCCCGCAATTAACTACTTTAAAGGTAGAGCTGTTGGTACCTTTGAAAGCTTGACAGCTGTTGTGCCCTACTTCTGTAAAACCTGAACAGTCTGTGACTGTTCTTTATAATGTCTTTTAATATTTCCCTCAGAAGCATTCTTTATTTTATGGTTTGCTTCTGAGATTGGAAGAATGTTAGTCTGTGTTTTTCATTGCTATAACAAATTATGTTCCCATAAATTCATTGCTATGTTAACCACATATGGCTCTAATTTCCCTACTTAGCCTTCTGGCCCTATACGCTCAACCCACCTTATACTTTGTTTTACCCAAGACAAAGTTCCAGTCTCTAGAAGCTAAATGTGTAACTCCTGAAGAGGCCAATCTGGATGCCAAGATTTTGATGAAATTATTATTACATCTGCCCCTGTGTCTACCAAACTTTCAATTACAACAATATTTATTCATACTTTTAACTTTGGTCTTTGGTCATTTATAGAAGTTTGACAAAATACTTATTCTCTCCTGGATTTTTTATCTACTGAAGTTGTTCAGTCATTGATCACATCCAGAGCAGTGTGATTTTTAACAAAAAGCATTAAGTATTTTAATTGCTTCCTGAATGAGTTTCTCCTATGCCAACAGGGAATAATTGAACCAAATTTGATATGGTGGCCTGAAAGAGGTCACTGGCAAAGGGCTACCTTGCCTGTCCCTTGTTGATCTGCATTCATTAGTACAATGCCAGCCTTTGCCATACCTTCTACGTATTCCAGAAGGCTGGAGTCTTCTTTTTGGATTATATCTACATAAAAAATATTGCTTCTTCAATCCCTTTTCAGATGACCTTACTTATCATAAATAAAACATCTAACATTTTGATTTTTCTTAAAACTTTCAGAAATTATTTCTATCAAAGTTGCATCATAAATATGAGATACAATATCAGTTGTGTTTCTAATCCATTCATCAGTGGGTGCTGATCTTGCCTTTAAAGGCCTAATTACCCTTTCACATTCTGAATTAGCATTTGTAGCAGTCATAGATTCAATTAATATTTGTATAACTTCTGGATCTGATATTATCCTATTTTTATAGCTGAAATCAATATTGCAAAAAAAATCAATAAAGACTTCTTTTGGGCCTTGTATAATTTTAGTAAATGACTCGGTCCTCTCTCCTTACTCTTCAACCCCGTCGCAAGCATTCAAAGTTAAGTTGCTTAACTACGAAGGGCCAAGGTGTCAGTCATCATCAAATCCCAACTGTCTTTGCAAATCAGCGTAATGGCCTTCCCTGAGAAACTGGTCTTGGGAAATATCAGTAACTCTAGCCCTATTTCCTTGTTCTATGGCCCTCGCTTCCTCTTTCTACCATGTTCTTCGTTGTAATTGAGGATCAGCTTCTAATGTTGCTGTAGCTAAATCTTCCCAGTCTTGGGGATGTTTCTGTTCTGAGTTGTCCATGAATTTAACATCTGTTTCACATAAGGTAACTGCATACCATATGAAATGACTGCTTCCTTAAATCTCCTCAAATCTAACATCTCTACAGGATTCCTGTTAACTTCTGCATAGCCTTGGGGGTACCTATCATCTGGTGGTCATTTTTGTGTGGTAACTTGATAAATTAATGATGGTTTTCTAGTAACCTTGGGCCACTCCTCTTCAGTTTCATCATGCCCGTGTTACAGTAGGTTTTGCTCTAAAATTCTCTGTCTCTGTGTGAATATTTTTCTTAGTTTAATTAGTAGGTCTTTCTAAGGATTGTATTCTACCTGTTATGATTTACGGCATGAGTTGGGACCCTGGCCGGTCCCATGGTGGATGAGGAATGCAGGCAGGAGACAAATACACCATGCAGACAGAGCTTGAGTGTGGAGTTTGCTGAGATAAAGGGTAAATGGAGGGGAGAGAGAAATGGGGTAGCAGGGAGAGAGGGGAAGAAAGAGAGGGGAGTAAGACACAAAGCTGCCTCCTCAGAGAAAATGACAGAAAGGGAAAGAGAGGGAATAGGTGGAACCTGTCTCTTAAAGGGACCTTTTGTACCTGTGTACAGACTAGGATCCTGGGATAGCCAGGGTATTGCCTGAGTACATCCTGCCAGATGACAGGGCAGGCCAGCATAATGCCTGAATCTTAACATTCCCATCTTTTTCTTATTGTGTTGGACTCTAGCGTCCAAACACCGAGAAGGAGTCACCCCCAGAGACAATCTCACACACCACAGCCGATGTAAAAGCATGAGGATTTTATTAATTCTGTCATGACAGGGTCCCTCAGCATTCGGGAAGCCAAGAGACCTTGAATAGCTGGTACAGTCTACTTTTAAAGGGGCCACAGAAGCAAGGGGGGTTGTTCTTTGACTATTCTGATTGGCTTATTCGAAAGGGCTACTACCAATAATTGACTGGAGAGCTGTTGCCAGATCAGATGAGGTAAGAGGTCATTTTGACCCCGTTTCCCAGGGGACCAAACCAAAACATACGTATATGGGTAATTGTTCAGGAACTGAGTATGTGCGAGTGTAGCTGTTAGGTCCTTGGTTCCCAGGGGAGGAGGGGAAGCCCTATGGCATAGAGGCTGAGAGGATTCAGAATTGTCAAAAATGGCTTCAGGATTGTCTTAAAGTCTTACAATTGTAAAGAGGCAGGGAGATTAAAGGGGATGGCAGGTGAGACAGGGATGGGGCAGCGGGTTCTCAAGACTGCTTCCTTATCTATTCCCTGAGCCAGCATATTTCTGCCTCACCCATGGGAAACAAGGTAATAAACCATATTCCAAACTCTACCATTCTAACTTCGGTCAGCAGATAGTCAAATAGGAGAGTTACAACACTTGGGCGGGTGTCATCTTTGCTAAGGGCAGGTCAGGTTACATAACTGCCATGTATGCTAAGGTTAACCACATGGCCACCGCCATCTTGATTAAGGATAGGTCAGGTGACCTAGTTGCCATCTTTACTCTTTGCCTCATTTCTACTTTTACTTACGTTTTGTTTCTAAATTCCTCTTACTGACTCTGTTGCATGTGCAGTGTGCAGTGACGTGCTTTTTGGTAGAGGACGCCAGAGCATCCATGTCACACAGGGACCCTCCTGCTGCCTGCTAGCTCTCTGCTCAACACACATGGGTTTTCCCTTCCTTCTTATTTTAGTCAACTCCTGTTTAATATGTGTGTGCATGCATGTGACTTTTGACTTAACTTTGTGTGTGAATGTCAGCTAACTTTAACCCGGTATGTGTGTATGTATATGTAACTTAAATTCAATTGTGTGTATTTGTCTATGTACTTACGGTAATGGTCTGTCCTGTACCTTTAAGAGACAAGCCCCATCCACTCCCCCCCCCATCCATTGAGGCAGGCAGATCTTCCTTCTGCTCCCAGTCTTCAAGTTTTTCCTTTCTGGGCTGGAGAGATGGCTCAGAGGTTAAGAGCACTGGCTGCTCTTCCAAAGGTCCTGAGTTCAACTCCCAGCAACCACATGGTGGCTCACAACCATCTGTAATGAAATCTGACGTACTCTTTTTGCACGCAGGTTACATGCAGGCAGAACACTGTTTACATAATAAATAAATATTTTTTAAGAAAAGTTTTTCCTTTCTGTCTCTCTCCCAAAGAGGCAGCTTCTGCCTGTCTCCCTTCTTCCCTCCCCCCTCCTCTCTCTATCTTTCTGCTTCTCTTTCTCTCTCTCTCTCTCTCTCCCTCTCTATTTCTCTCTCCCTCTCTCTTTGCTCTTCTCCCTTCTCCCCTTTCCCTTTCCTCTCTATAACCCACTAAATAAATACCCACTTTTTCTGTATGGCATGCTTATAGGTCTCTCGCTCTTACCCGCCAAGAGGCTCCCTGCCTGGGGACCGCTGGCCCTTGTGGCCCAAGGGCCACTTGGAGAACCACGGCGTTTTACCACCGCAGCTCCTTGTGGCCCGTTGGCCACTGCAGCCACTCAGGGAACAGCGCCATTTTATTTTTACCATAACATTTACTGTTAAAAAAGCATTTTAAGCAGTCCTAATGAGCTCTGTTAATTGTATCTCCATCTAGACTAAGGAATCATTAAATCTCAAATACTTTAAATTTGGTATGTACTTTTAAATTTAAGCTTATAAAGATCTATTTCAGATTAACAAAATCTAACATTCTGAAACATATATCTAACTTGTTAAGCTAAAACCAGTTATAGTCAAGCAGGAGGACTCTGGCCGAAACCTCCCTTCACAACCTTTCAGCTTGGCTCCAGCTCTCCAGGCAGATCCTATACTGCAGTCGTAACTCACACATACTCAATGGACAACCCTCAAATACTCAGAGATCCAAAGAACATGGCATTTAAATGTTAAATTAAAAAGTGTTCATAACAGAGAGACAAGACAGGTTGGCTCCTAGCAGCAGCCCCTACTCCTCCGGAGAAGAAGGGTGGGATCAGATGAACTTAGGCCCCTACCTTGCTCAGAAGTGGCAGTGCTAGCCACTGACCAAACCTGCCTTTCATCTCAACTGCTGCAAACCTCTTCAGACCATGGACAACAGGACACTGAGGAATCGGCTGCCTCATATTGCCCAGGGCAAAATAGGCTGGTCTTCCTACAAACTCCCAATCCACAGGATCTTCTGAAGCCTGTCAGGCTCTGCCCTGCCAGCCGAAAGACAGATGTTGCCCTAAAACCTGCCCTGGATGATCATGGAGAACCCCAAAGTGGCTTTCTAGGCAGCCAATCAAATAAGTCTCTGTCATTTTTTAATCAAGAACTCAGTAAAAGTTTTCCTTCTCAAGATTTCTTTTTTTTTTCTTTTTTGGTTTTTTCGAGACAGGGTTTCTCTATGGTTTTGGAGCCTGTCCTGGAGCTAGCTCTTGTAGACCAGGCTGGCCTCGAACTCACAGAGATCCACCTGCCTCTGCCTCCTGAGTGCTGGGATTAAAGGCGTGCGCCACCACCGCCCGGCTCTTCTCAAGATTTCTGATGCAGTTTGACAATGGGTAGCTTTGTCAACTGCCTTTCAGTTCTCTGTGTAAATTTCAGGTCACAGGCCTCACTCTCCTAGAGCCAATATTAAGTCTAGACACAATCGACCTCATTACCAGGCTCGGAGAAAGAAATAAACTCACAAAACAGATTTCTCAGCCGGGCGGTGGTTTTGGAGCCTGTCCTGGAACTAGCTCTTGTAGACCAGGCTGGCCTCGAACTCACAGAGATCTGCCTGCCTCTGCCTCCCGAGTGCTGGGATTAAAGGCGTGAGCCACCACCGCCCAGCCTAACTATAGTCTTAAAAGGTACTTTTCATTGTGCAAAAAAACACTTGTCACCCTCATTTCTGACTTGAGTATACTGTCGTTTCTACAAAACAAATGTCAGCACAGATGACAAACAGTGGAAATGCTAACATGTCTAAAACTTATGTTTTCACAAACTTAAGGAATTCTTGTAAGTTCTAGGGAGTCGACTTAGAGGATTCTCCTCGAACAGGTCAGATGTGCCCCTCCCTCAATTACCAGACCCCAAGAGCCCAAATCTCCCCAACTTCCTGTGGTCCTGACACCCTCCCTTTCAATGACCAGGACCTAAGGAAATTTTCCCCCTTGTTTAACCTTGTCCTCTGCTCAGCCAGCACCTCACCAGGTCCAAGGGACACCGGACAGTTCCAGAGAGCCTGGACAGCAGTGAAACAAACAGCCACCCCAGGATGTGGTCAGCATCCAAGCTTTCTCGGGCCCCCCAAGATTTTAACACCCTTTTCCCTTCTACCCTCTCACTGCCCTTCCACCCTCACTTCTCCCCACTACTGTGCTCCCAATTTTCTCAGGAGTTCTTATCTATTTCTCCTTCCCAGGGGGACCCATGAATGTCTCTCTTAGGGTTCTCTTTGTTACCTAGCTTCTCTAGAGTCATGAAGAATAGGCTGGTTATCCTTTGCTTTATGTCTAATAACCACTTATGAGTGAATACATATTGTGTTTGTCTTTCTGAGTCTGGGTTACCTCACTCAGGTTAGTTTTTCTAGTTCCATCCATTTGCATGCAAATTTCAAGATGTCATTGTTTTTTACTGCTGAATAGTACTCCATTGTGTAAATATGCCACATTTTCCTTATCCATTCTTCGGTTGAGAGGGACCTAGGTTGTTTTCAGGTTCTGGCTATTAAAAATAATGCTGTTATGAACATAATTGAGCAAATGTCCTTGTGGTATGGGTCTGCATCCTTTGGGTGTATGCCCAAAAGTGGTGTTGCTGGGTCTTGAGATAGATTGATTCCCAATTTTCTGAGAATCCACCATACTGATTCCCAAAGTGGCTGCACAAGTTTGTACTCCCACCAGCCATGGAAGTGTATTTTCCTTACTCTGTGTCCTCTCCAGCATAGGCTATCGTCATTGGTTTTTATCTCAGCCATTCTGACAGGCTTAAGATGATATCTCAGAGTCATTTTGATTTGCATTTCCATGATGGCTAAGGATGTTCAGCAATCCTGTAAGTGTCTTTCAGCCACTTGAGAGTCTTCTGTTAAGAGTTCTCTGTCTAGATCTATACTCCATTTTTTAATTGGATTATTTGGTATTTTGATGTCTAGTTTCTTGAGTTCTTTATATATTTTGGAGAGCAGTCCTCTGTCCGATCATACACAGAGTCATATTCTTACTTAGAAATGCTTGCCCTTAAGCTGGGCTGTGGTGGCGCATGCCTTTAACCCAGCACTCAGGAGGCAGAGGCAGGTGGATCTCTGTGAGTCTAAGGCCAACCTGATCTACAAGAGCTAGTTCCAGGACAGGCTCCAAAGCTACAGAGAAACCCTGTCTGGTACAGCAGCCAGCTGGGGGTGGGGGGCCACAAAGGGTGCTGCCCAGGCATGGTGCAGTGGACTGTGTCAGTGTTGCACAGGCTGGGTGGAGGACACCTGCAGCTGTTCCTGAGCAGCCGAGGGCAGAGGGCACGGAGAGTAGGTGTGCAGCAGCAGTAGCAACAGCAGAACCCTGAGCAGGCACAAGCTGAGCGGTTGTGGTGGCAGCTTTGGGAGTGGACCCAGGGAACTCAGGTATCCTGGACTGGTTTTACAATGTGCGGAACATGACCTTGAACTTCTGATCCTCCTACCAACACTTTCATTGCTAGGTTTACAGGTGTGTAACATTTTGTACAATGTTGGAGATAGAATTTACAGCATTGAGCATGCTGGGTAATCATTCCACTAGTTGAGCTCGATCTCAGCCTCAGCCTCTTTGTGACTTTTTTTTAAATATTTATTTATTTATTATGTATACAATATTCTGTCTGTGTGTATGTCTGTAGGCCAGAAGAGGGCACCAGACCCCATTACAGATGGTTGTGAGCCACCATGTGGTTGCTGGGAATTGAACTCAGGACCTTTGGAAGAGCAGGCAATGCTCACAACCACTGAGCCATCTCTCCAGCCCCCTCTTTGTGATTTTTTTTGTGTGGATCACCTATCCAGAAATGACAGCCAGGTATTGAATTCACAGACGATTATTGTATCAGGGTTTTGACCTCTTAAGTTCCATAGTTTTTTATATAAAACCAGAAGCCCCAATATGTAGTGCAAACATATTTATAACTATTACATCTCTTTGATGCACTGTTCCCTTTATTACTATGCATCAGCTTTTTTTTAAATCTCTTCTAATTTTGGTTTGAAAGCTACTTTATTAGATATAAGAATAGCTACACCATCTTATTTTCAGTTTCTGTTCACTTAATAGATTGTATTCCATCTTTTGACACTCTGTCTTTATTGGTACTTTCTTAGAGACTTCAGAAAGTTGTGTCTAATTTTTTAAATCCAGTAAGCTTGTCTATTTCTGTAGTAATATGAGCGGCGGGGCTGCGTCCCCAACACCCCAGCTGCCTGCTCGGCTAGCTTTTGCCCCCGAAATAATTACACGGACACTGTATTCTTTTAAACATTGCTTGGCCCTTTAGCTCTAGCCCTTACTGGCTAATTCTGATATCCCGATCAACCCATCTCTAATAATCTGTAAGCACCTTCCTCCATCATATTTCTCTTTATTGGTGAGTTGAGGTCATTCGCATTTAAGGTTATTACTAATTTTTCAGTGACAAAACACCATGACCAAGGCAACTTATAAAAGAGTTTACTGGGGCTTCCAGTTTCAGAGGGTGAGCCCATGACCAATACCACAGTGGGGAGCAGGCAGGCATGGTGCTGGAGCATAGGTACCTGGCAGAGAAAGCTAATGGAAATGACATAACTTTTTGAAACGTCAAAGCTTGCCCGCAGTGACACACCTCTTCTAACAAGCCCACACCTCCTAATCCTTCCCAAACAGTTCTCCCAACTGGGAACCAAGAATTCAAACATGAGCCTATGGGGTTCCACTCTCATTCAAACCACCACAGCAAATTCCCTATAATTTTATTGGTTTTCTGGTTCATTTACTTATTCTTTGTTCTTTGCTTTCTCACCACTATAAGGAATTTAATGGTTCACTGTGTTGGGAACAATGGATTCTTCAGTCATTCCTCTTATAAAATTTGATCTTTCCTGTGCTCTAATCATTAAGATTGTCTTTCTTAGTCCTGTAACACAATACTCCTTTAAATATCTTCTACAAAGTTGGCTTCATGGTCACAAGCTGCCTTAGCCTGTACTTGATTTAAAATATCCTTATTTCTCTGTAAAAATCCAAAGGTAGCTTTACTGGATATACCGCTCTTGATTGGCAGTTAGCTACTTTCAGGGCTGGAAGTATAGCCTTCTGTGTTTTCCTGGCTTTGACGGTTTCTGACAAGCAATTCTGTTACTCTGATGTTTCTGCTCTTATGAGTTGGCATTTTCCCTTACAGCGTTGAGTATTGTTTCTTGGCTTTGTGTTCTTAACATCTTGAGCATGGTGTGTTGCTTTCTCTTGTCTCATCTGCTTAGGGTTCTAATGTCTCTTGGGTTTGAATGTCTATTTCTCAACACTTGGGAACTTCTCTGCTATGGTTTCATGGAATAGGTTTTTCTACACACTGGTGTTTATTGCAGCCCCTTCCTCCCACCTGTGTAACTCCATCTGGCCTGGAACTCACTGTGCAGACCAGCACGGCCTCAGGCTCACAGAGATCTGCCTGCTTCTGCCTCTCCAATGCACTGGTATTCATGGCCCCACTGTTGTGTCACAGCTGCATTCACAAAAACCTACAAAAAGGTGTTTTATGCCAAGCCTGATGCCCTGATTAATCCCTGGGCTGGCATGGTGGAAGGAGAGGACTGACTCCAGCAAGTTGTCCTCTGGTTTCCACGTGTGCGCACATACATTCAATAGATGAACACATTAATAAATAAGTTATGCTATGTAGCAGTTTACTCCAAGATAAAACCTTCCAATTGGAGGGAAGCATGTGGAGCTCACTGCACGACTGTCAGGAACTCAACAGGTTGGAGAATGCCTCTTTACAGGCAGCTCAGCTTGTGTGAGTTTCTTCTAGGTAGCTCAGCTTATCTGACTCCTCTAGACACAGGTTGATCTGAAAGTCTTCCCCAGCTGTCCTCACTGCTTACCTGAGCTTAGGGAGCAGAACACCTAGAAAATCTGGTAAGCTTTGAGGACTTCCTGCAGCTATTGAGTTATGTCCTAAGTGTGTGTGTGTGTGTGTGTGTGTGTGTGTGTGTGTGTGTGTGTGTGTAGGTAGGTAGGTGCATGTAAGTTCAAGTGCCCAGAGGCTAAAGAAGTCAGAGCTCATCCATCTGGAATTAAAGAAAATTGTGAGTCAGTTCCTGAGTTTTAACATGCCATGTAATAGCCCTGGCTGTCCTGAAACTCACTTTGTAGACCAGGTTGGCCTTGAACTCACAGAGATCCGCTGGCCTTGGTCTCCCAAGTGCTGGGGTTAAAGGTGAGCGCCACCACCAGCACCACAGCCTGTTGTACAGAAGAATTATTTCACAGCAGTGGTCCTTTGGCCAGGTTAATGAACTGACCCAAAAGGAATGTTAGGTCTCCACCCAGGATAACCATTCCATTACCTTCTCTGGCTTTCACCTTTGCTTCCATGAGGACAATCTAAGTTTTGTTCCCTTTGGTAACATACTTTCTCGCTGGCTATTTTAAGACCTTTTCTTCTGTCCCTGACATTTCCCAGAAGGCATCATTGTGTTGCTTTCCTGCAGCCCACATCTTGGGCAGGCATCGGGAAGTGCTGGCTATTTCTGCTAATTATGTCTGTAGGCGGGAGTTCCCACACCAAATTACCGATGCCTAGTGGCCACCCGTGTGGTTACCAAACACTCCAGTGTACCAGGGACTCCGGATTTCCTCAATCCAGGATGCGGGATGTTTAAAGACAAAGCTGAGACAGTATTGAACAAGCAAGAGCAGCCTACTGTCTTCCTTCATATTACAGCCTTCCCCTCTGGAGCACACACATTCCTTGTGGGAGGCTGAGTAACTAGCAAGCCAGGTACAGCTTCACACCATGCCCGAAACTACTCCTGCAGCTCTGGGCTGGACACCCAGACTGACTTACTCAGTTATTATTTCTTTCTCTGGGCAATGCTGTCTCTGGAAACTTAATCTCTCCAAGAAGCTCAACTTCTCATTGAGTCTCCACCCCAGAATAGAAAAAAAAATTCTTTACCACGGGACCTCTGCCTGTCGTATACATCATGGATGTGGCTAGTTCCTACTCTGTAGTCCTGAAACTTTCACGTAAAAAATGACTTCATAGGCTGGCCATGATGGTCTTTAATCCCAAGGCTCTGGAGGCAGAGTCAGGTAGGTCTCTGTGAGTTCGAGGCCAGCCTGGTCTGTAGTCTGTATAGTGAGTACCAGAAGCAGCCAGGGTTATAGAGTGAGACCCTGTTTCAAAAAAGGAAAAGAAAAAAAAGAAGAAAAAAAAAACCTTCTTCATAGACGCTAAGGGAATTGGTAAAGAAGGAGCATTGCATCTCATTGCCCTCCAGGGGGCAGTGTTTCCTGACTTCACAAACTACTGTCTAGCATTTCTCTGAGCCGTGTGTGGGTTAGTGTGTGTGTGTGTGTGTGTACACATGAGTAGAGGCTTTCCCACAAGTACACATTTTTCTTTCTCTTCTGCATGTAGAAGAACAGTCCTCCATAACGTACATTTATACGTTTTGGTCGTTTATTTTGGTCGAGTTTGCCAGTTTGTTTATTTGGTTGTTGTGGCGAGGCTTCACTCCAGAGCCCATGCTGGCTTCCCACTTGGGATCCTCCCGTTTCAATCGGTGTTAGAAGTATGTGCCCTGTAAGACATTGATTTAACTGAACTTTTTTACTAAGTTGCCCTGCTTTTCCCTCTCTATGCTAACGTTTTCATCCTCATAGGATCCTCGTTAACTGAGCGAGTAAAGAAACGTCAGGCATCGGGGTTCCACGAAGATTCTAAGTGTAGCGACACGCTGGAAACATGGGATAACAACTCTCTGGGAGAAATCATACGGGAGGCAGAGGAAGCAACAGTGGAAACAGCCGAAACCTACAGGCAGTGGGATCAGAAAGGGTTCCAGTGCGAATGGGCGCGGTGACTTACTATAAACCTTGGTTTGACAGAATTACACCCAGGCTTCCTCCGCCTTAAGCTTGATTTATAAGCCGCGGCCACAGCTTCTTTCCCTAAAACCTGCTGCTCCGCTTCAGCGTCCAGCCCGGAAAGCTTGCTTACTACGCCCCGTTCCTACCCAACTTCCTGGTATTCTTGGATTCAGCCTCATCTATGTTAAGCAATCGTTGTTATCCCCATGAAAAAGGCCGAACGCTTGTGGAATTATGAAGTCAGATGAGCTCCAGCACTAGTTTTTCCAGTTACTAGCCGGGCGTGCTTCCTTGGTCTGACTTCAGAGTTTAAGAAATGCCTGCTGCTTTTGGCTCTAGGTTGTGTTTCCAGCACTGGGGGAGGGGAGCTCGCCTCCACGTTCCGTATTTGTGCAGATTCCCACCCAAAGACGCCAGATCCCCTTACATTATAGAATGCAAGGGAGAGCTACACTTCATTTTTAGGTTTACGAGTATGTTTTGGCCAGTTTGTATATATAGCGCCTGCACTCAGCGCCCTCGGAGGTCCGAGGAGTGTCAGATACCCTGGGGCTGCAGTTGGGGAAGGTTGTTCGGATCCTCTGTAAGCGCAACAAGTGCTCTTAACAGACAAGCGATCTTTCCAGACAGCCTACAAATTTTAACGTGCTCTGATCGGGGAAGCTGCAAGGCTCCTTCCTGGCCACCACAAATCCCCTCTGCGCGAGTGCACCTTAGCCAGTCCACCCGACAGAAGCACTCGTGGACCGAGGCTGATCTCCGCGGACCCTCCCCTCTGCTGCGCACGCATCACCCAAAGGGACCAGGAGAGCCAGGGTGGTTAGCCACGCCCCGCGCAGGCCTTGCGGGGGTGGGGGAGGGCCTTCCTGGGTAGACGCATGCGCACTCCTTCCTCTTTTTCTCCCTGCAGGCACACCTTCGCGTTTTTAACTGCTAGCCCTTTTTGTCCCTTACTGCGTGCGGTGTAAGCTTCTCCGCGGAAGTCCCAGCTGCCAGGGAAGAAGATGGCAGCCACTGCGACGCCACCTGGGACTGCGGCCGCCCGAGCGAACAAGCGCGGCGGCGGCGGCCAGGGCGGAGGAGGAACCCAGGGTACGGAGGAGGAGCCGCCGCCGCCCCTCCAGGCCGTTCTAGTGGCGGATAGCTTCAACCGCCGCTTCTTCCCCATCTCCAAGGACCAGCCTCGGGTGAGCGCCCGACACGCGAGCAGCCCGCTGGCCTGGAGGGTGGCGGGGCTGCACGAGGTTGCCACTATGGCTGCTAGTGAAGCGTGCTCTGAAAGTTATCCTAAAGTCGGATTTATCTGGTTGGGGTAAAGTGGAGGGATTGACTGACCAGGAGTGGCTTGCAAACGTGGGTTCTCGCAGGGCTGTCCACCTAGCTTTAGGAGAGAAACGGAGAGGGCGGCTTGTGGGAACTGAGCTTAACGGAGCTTTCCTAAGGGGGATTTGCTAGCACAAGAGGGCTCTCCGCTGCCAGAGAGAGATGGGCAGTTAAAGACATAGCTTCGGAAATGGCGATAGTACTATACCTAAAAGAAGAAGACTGGATCTCAGGCTGGTGCGTGCTTTTCTTTCCTTCCATCTGCTGGAACGACGACCGAACGGGTTGCCGTCGCCCTCAGAATTGCCTTAGTGCTTAGGGTTCTGGAGCTATGATTTAGGGCCAACATTGATCCTTCACTAGCACTGGTCTCCCTATAACATGTGTGTGTCTGATAGCCATGCCTACTAAACCCAAATCCCAGTACCTTAGACTAAACCTTAGAGCATCCCATGAATAGCACAAGCAGGAACCTGGTACTTTAGAATTGAGAGATAAACTGTAGTGTATGGAAACGCTGCTAGAAGGAGCATTGTTGCAGTGGGGTACCCAAAGTTTACTCAGATTAAGACCTCAGACTTTTTCATATCCTGCCCCATAGGTCCTCTTGCCTCTGGCCAATGTGGCGCTAATCGACTACACTCTGGAATTCCTGACCGCCACCGGTGTGCAGGAAACCTTTGTCTTTTGCTGCTGGAAGGCTTCTCAGATCAAGGAACACTTATTGTAAGGCCCCACACCTTTTCCTTTCCACGTTTCACCTTCCCAGATTTTCTTTTTCTCAGGACGGTTATGACAAAGTTAAGACGTGCGAGGAAAAAACTGTTCAGGTCTGATGTAAGGTTTAGTGTTTCTGTCCCTTTTCCTGAGGCAGACTGCTGGGCACTCTCTGCTCTGGGGTTCCAGTTTGTAATGGCTGAGGTGATTTCTGACTTACAAAGTTTGGTCCTGTGAGTTTTGCTTTTTATTTGATGGTTCCAGTGTATGTTACTAGAAGGGCATCTTTATCTTTCCAACAAATTTGCAAATATTGTCTGTTCTGACCCCAAGGACAAGAGCAAGCTCTTTGCCTGGTGGTGATGATGCATGCCTTTAATGCCAGCACTCTGGAGGCAGGCATATCTCTGTGAGTTCAAGACCAGCTTGGTCTACAGAGCAAGTTACAAGGCAGGTTCCAAAGCTACAGAGAAGCCCTGTCTTGAAAAACAAAAAAAAAAAAAAAGAAAAGAAAATTGGGAGAGTGAGTCTGGTAATTTATGAGTTTGGAAAATAAAGACTAATACATTAGCAGGTTTTTCGTGATACAATGTTTAAATTTGTTATGGACTTCAGAACAAGAAAAATGACATTAAAAAATGTGTTTCCAGAATACTTTCATACCCTAGATTTCAGCAAAGTTTTGAATTCAAACTCATATTTGAAGATGGGAGTCGCGGTATAGAAAGGAAGTAGCCATATTTCTCTAGCACATAAAACTAATGACACTGGGTGCTGAGACCATTCATTATAGTTTATAAGTCTCTTTGAAGCCTAGGACGCTGGCAGGAACGCAGAGAAGCCACAGAGACGTTTGAATGCCAAAGGGAGGTCGAAAATGAGGTCTGTGATTATTTGCTTAATTTGCCATTCCTCTCCCCACCCTTGCTGTAGGAAATCCAAGTGGTGCCACCCTACATCCCCCAACGTTGTTCGAATAATTACATCAGACCTTTACCGATCACTAGGAGATGTCCTCCGTGATGTCGATGCCAAGGCCTTGGTGCGCTCTGACTTCCTTCTGATATATGGAGATGTCGTCTCAAATATCAACATTACCAAAGCCCTAGAGGAACACAGGTCAGGGTGGGGAAGATGGCAGGGACAAGACTTAGGGACCAGCAGAGCCCTAAAGACCACTCTGCCTCACGCTCTCTATAGGTTAAGACGCAAGCTGGAAAAGAATGTGTCCGTGATGACAATGATCTTCAAAGAGTCATCGCCCAGCCACCCTACACGCTGCCACGAGGACAATGTGGTGGTGGCTGTGGACAGTGCCACCAACCGAATCCTGCATTTCCAGAAGACCCAAGGCCTGCGGCGGTTTTCGTTTCCCTTGGTGAGTATCTGGGGGACTGCGGGGAGGAGGGGCTGAGAGTCTTGAAGGAGGAAGTTAGAGCATCTGTGGCCTCTCCCGCAGAACCTGTTCCAGGGCAGTGGAGACGGAGTGGAGATTCGCTATGACTTGCTGGACTGTCACATCAGCATCTGCTCTCCTCAGGTGAGCTCTCCAGAGCAAGGGCCTGTGCAGAGAGTAGAGCTCTCGGGCAATACCAGAGATTGTATCTTCTCCCTCTTTTCTTGCCTGTTGTAAAGAGATGCTGTTACCTCATTCCCAGTATATTGGGAACCGAGTCCAGGGTTTTTTTTTCCATAGCCCATTATTATGGGTTTGACAGACCTCTGGGACTTAATCTTTGTTTCCTGGTAAAGTATTTAACCTTAGCACTCCCTGTTCCCCCCACAGGTAGCTCAACTCTTCACAGACAACTTTGACTATCAAACTCGAGATGATTTTGTGCGAGGCCTGTTAGTGAATGAGGAGGTGAGAAACAGTGTCCGAAACCTCTCGAGGAAGGGGTTCTCTTGCTCTACTGACCTTTGGTTCCCTTTTGTCCCATTAAACCTTCAGAGGAAAGATAGGGGCTAGAAAGCCTGGAGACACTTGGGCCGTCACTGAGAGGCAGAGAGGCACGGAGAAGGCGTCAAGGGTTCTGCTTTGGGACTGTCTTCCTGTCTTGCTCGACTGGGTGATCTCCCTTTCTCTTCCTTTAGGTCCTCGGGAACCAGATCCACTTGCATGTGACAACTAGGGAGTATGGTGCCCGGGTCTCCAACCTACACATGTACTCAGCCGTTTGTGCTGACGTCATCCGCCGATGGGTCTACCCTCTCACTCCAGAAGTGAACTTCACTGACAGCACCACACAGAGCTACACTCATTCCCGACACAACATCTACCGAGGGCCTCAAGTCAGCCTGGGCCACGGCAGTGTCCTGGAGGAGAATGTGCTTCTGGGAGCTGGCACTGTCATCGGCAGCAACTGCTCCATCACCAACAGTGTCATTGGCCCTAACTGCCACATTGGTGAGCACAGGTGGGGACTCCAACAGCAGGCCCACAGATACGGGGCTGGGGCTGGGGCTGGAGCGTGTCTCTAAAGCTAGGGAGGGTACCAAGGGGTAGTCCTGTGAATAAGGAACCAGAGTGGCTATCTAAGAAAGGAGGGAGTCTGGGGAGGTGACTCCCTGCTTAAGAGCACTTGTTGCTCAGGTTTGGTTCCCAGTACTCCTATGGTGGTTCGCAACCATCCGTAACAGCAGTTTGTGGGAATCCAGTGACCTCTTCTGACCTCCTCAGGCACCTAATGCACATGTGGTACACTTACATACATGTAGGCAAAATTAAATTAATATATCTCAAGGGTGGGGTGGGAAGAGAAAGAAGGTGAGTCCTTGTGCTTGTTGGCACACACCTTTTGGGTTGGTTTGGTTTGGTTTGGCTTTTTGGAATTTTTCAAAACAATTTCTCTGTGTAACCACTATGGCCATCCAGGAACTCACTCTGTAGACCAGGGTGGCATTGAACTCACAGCAATCCACCTTTCTCTGCTTCTCAAATGCTGGGATTAAAGGCATGAGCCACTACCGCCCAGCGGCACACACCTTTTTTTTTTTTTTTTTCATTTTTCTAGACAGCTGACCTTGAGTTTTTAGGGACCCACCTGCTTCCATTTCCCAAGTGTTGGGATTAAAGTCATGAGCCACCACACATTTACAATCTCAACACCTGGGAGATGGAGGCAGGAGGAGTAAAAGTTTGAGGCCAGCCTGGAACTATATATTGAAACCTGTATTTAGGAGGGCAGGAGGAAGGAAGTTGTATATAATCTCATATACTCCAGCAGGATAACTTGAGTCAGGGCTTTGAGGCCAGCTTTGCAACAACACACTGAGACCCATCTCAAAAACAAACAACAACAAAGAAAAAAGAAAAGGGCACATAGGAGAGAGTAAGATTTCTTATGTGACTTTGAGCTGGGGCAGGGTCATCTTGGAATTCTGTAAACCAGGCCAGCCTCTGCCCCAGGTGTTGGGATTAAAGGCTTGTGCTACCACCACCCAGCTCGAGCATGGCTCTTAAGATGACTTCATTCTGGAATGTCCTCTCCTGTGTTCACATTTGGAACCAAGTGAATGTGTACTAATAACCTCTGTGTAACCATTACAGTTCGCAAAGGGCTTGTGCTAGTTCTTTAACCCTCAGAGGTTGTCTTGCCCGGGTACCATCTAATGGGAGACAATGCTGAATATTCTGGTTGGGCTCACGGTATTCTTTTTGCTCTCCCATAATGTGGCTTTCCTCTTGACAACTCACTTTGTTTGAAGAATATGAGACTAGAATAGTGCTAGCTTTTTGAATCCAATAGTAGGATTCAAATTCTGTAATACACAGAGAGATGGAGCAATTTGATTCTCCTTGCAGACGTGGACTTGACTGTAATAAGGTTTATAGTTCATTCTGAGAAATCCTGAAGGTTCTTAGGTTAAGCTGTGTGTACAGTGTAAAATTATTGTAAACTTGGTAGAGGATGGTCAGTTTGCTCTCAAGACTGACCTGGGAAAGGACTGGATGCTTCTGACGTTGGCAGGTGAATATCAGAATTAGGTGGGAGCTGGGGCTGGTGTCAATAAGCTTGTCCTCCATGAAGGACTCTGTTTTGGAGGTGGAGCCCTGAGTGACCAGGAGTCCTCCTCATTCTGAGCCAGGTGATAATGTGGTGCTGAACCAGGCCTACCTGTGGCAGGGAGTTCGAGTGGCTGCTGGATCACAAATACACCAGTCTCTGCTCTGTGACAAAGCTGAAGTCAAGGAACGAGTTACTCTGAAGCCACACTGTGTCCTTACTTCCCAGGTAAGGCCTGTTCCAGAGTATGCACAGTCCCTGAACTGAACGGTGATTGTGCCAAGTCAAGCGGACCATATTCCCCTATCAGTAAGGACCCAAATGAGGACCCAAGTTTCTTTGACCTTCTACTTAGCTTAGTATAAAACCAAAACCATTATTCTGATTGTCAAAGTATAGAAAGTCTGTGCCACTTGGTCCTTCTTTTCTCTCTTAGGTGGTTGTGGGCCCAGATATCACGCTGCCTGAGGGCTCGGTGATCTCTTTGCACCCTCCGGATGCAGAGGAAGATGAAGATGATGGCCAGTTTAGTGATGATTCTGGGGCTAATCAGGAAAAGGAGAAAGTGAAGTTGAAAGGTGTGAGGCTCAGCAGGTGTGGGGCATCTGTGCATCTCCGCCCCATGGAGAAGTCTGTTTCTTTCCAGAGAAATCGATGCTGCTGCCGGCCTTCTCAAAAGATCAATGCCTTTTCCAGGTTACAATCCAGCAGAAGTAGGCTTTGAAGGCCAGGGATACCTCTGGAAAGCTGCAGATGTGAACACGACAGAAGAGGAGGAACTAGGGCAAAGTCTGTGGGGTGAGCTAGACCTTACGCTTGCCTGCCTTCTACTTAATCTGAATAGTTTTAAGAACTTTGAGTGCCTTGGAATCTGATTATTATTGGGGCCTCAATTCATACTGACAGGACACAATGTATACTGTCTGTCGGTGTTTGGGTCTGGTCTTACTTTTTTAACTTTGTGTGTGTGTGTGCATGCATGTGTACATGTGTGTCTTATGTATGCGTGTGCCATGTCAGGAGAGTAGAGATGAAAGGACTACTTATTGGAATTGGTTCTCTCCTTCCACCGTGTGGTTCCTGAGGATTGACAGTGTGTGTCTTTAAATGCTGAGCTGTATAACCGCTTCCCCTCCTCTACCCATCCCCTTTTCAAAGGCTAGGCTCTCTGTAACCCAGGCAGCTGAGAATGCCCTTGAGCTTCCTGACCCTCCATTTCCTCAGTGCTGATGTTACATAGCACACCAGGTTCCCCCAGCTGAACTGTATCTGTGGCTCCTCTCTTTGTTTTTAGGACTCTCCATCAATATGGAAGAGGGAAGTGAGACTGAGAGTGAGCGAAGTATGGACTCTGAGGAGCTGGACAGCCGGGCTGGGTCCCCGCAACTGGATGACGTCAAAGGTGGGGAGTTTATTCTTTGCTGTCTCAGCAGCCAACGGCTCGTGTCTGCTGTGGTCACAACTAGCTGACTTAAAGCCTTTGGAAAGGTGACTCTCTTTCCTTTCAGTCTTCCAGAATGAGGTCCTGGGAACACTGCAGCGAGGCAAAGAGGAAAATATTTCCTGTGACAATCTAGTCCTGGAGATCAACTCTCTCAAGTAAGAGTAACTCCGTCCTGTTTCCTCTCCGGGCTTCTCCAGGAACAAAGATGTTCTCTCCACGTTGTTTCTTCCGGAGTAGGAGACTGGATAGGAGAAGGCTGGGAGCGTTTGGAGCATGGAGAGCTCTAGCATCTAGCCTCAGTAGGTTTCCTCTCCTCCTGCTCTTAGAGCTGAACCCTGGGGCCATGCTGTGGTAACTGTTTCTGCTGCAACAAAATGCCCGGAGAAAGCAACTTAGGGAAGGAGTGGTTTGCTTGGGCTTACAGTTTGAGGATATAGTTCTGGCAGGATCTGGAAGCAGCTGGTCATATGGCATCTGCAGCAAAGCAGCGAGTGAAAGCTGGTGCCGCCCACACCTGGGATGTGTTCTCCCTCGTGTCCAGAGACTTGTCTGCTAGCATGAGTCCAGGTTCTGTCAAGTGTTCCATCATCAGTAACCATAACACGTGTGTCTCCCCACAGGTATGCCTACAACATTAGCCTGAAGGAAGTGATGCAGGTCCTGAGTCATGTAGTCCTGGAGTTCCCCCTGCAGCAAATGGACTCCCTGTTTGACCCAAACCGCTACTGTGCCATGCTGCTTCCTGTAAGCAAAGGCTGAGGCCAGGTGCAAGGGGTTGAGTGGAGGCAGCCAAACATCTTTGCAGTGCTGTCTTAAAAGGAAATTAGGAGTCAGTGGGCTTGCTATGGAGTTTCTGTGTTCATTCAACTTGCCTTTGGAAAGTGGTTGGTTTCTAGAGCGGCAGTAGTGGGCCCAGGGTCCAGTAATATTTAATACTGAATGGTCTTTAAGACTCCAGGATTGAGGGCATTCCAAGCCCCCAAAGGGACATTCAGAAATAGTACTGGAAGTCAGGTATTATGGAATATATCTGTAGTTTAACTCTTCAAGGGAGTTAAGGCAAAAGAATCAATGGAGCCTAGCCAGAGTAACACAGCAAAAGTCCATCTCAAGACTACCCCAAAGTCTAAAACAACATGGAGACTAGACCTGCTGTTACTGAGCCCACAATGATTTGATCCAGAACAAGATTAATCCTGGCTGGGGGTAGGGATTTTCAGTCAGTCAGTAGCATCTCTCTGACCCACTTTTCCCTTCCCTGAGAAATCTCATCCTTCCCAACCTTTTGTTGGAACAGTCCCTGAATACCTCGTACGTGATTTCATACTGCCCGCGTCACCTCACTCTTGTCTTTTCGTGTCTTCAGTATTGATGGCCTTTGCTGTTGAGTTTCAGGAGCATGCTAAGGAATTCCTGCAGCATATCACAGTTCCATTTCCGCCTTCCCCTCCTTTCCCCATAGCTGCTCAAAGCCTGGAGCCCTGTTTTTAAGAACTACATAAAGCGAGCAGCTGACCATTTGGAAGCACTGGCAGCCATCGAGGACTTCTTCTTGGAGCATGAAGCTCTTGTCACTTCCATGGCCAAGGTGAACACCATCTCACACTTCCGTGTCCTGCGTGTGCATTGCAGCTCGCCTTCATGAACCCCCCAGAAACACAAAACTGAGGCTTGTTCACCAGTTCACCATACTCTGTCATGCTGACTACTAGAGTAATGCAGCACAGAGCCAGGCTGGTGCTGGTGAGGCAGCCATTGAGACTGACCAACATTCAGCAGGAGGTCCACAGGTCATGCCTGTCTCAGTACCAAAAAGAGTGGTTCACTCTTGCCTTTGGGGGGTAATGGTGGTGATTTGACTTGGTTTGTATGTGTTTGTTTTCCTCAAACTGTCCTTAAACTTGTGGTGCAGTTGAGTTTGGATTCCTGATCCTCCTGCCTCCCTCCCCTCTACCCTCACCCTACCCCTTCCACCCCTGCGTTGGCATTACGATACCACTCTGCCACTCTCTTGTCCGTTTTGAAGAGGCTTCTTGGTTTGTGCAAGGAAGCTTAGAGCCTGGAGGTGCTGAGGTCTCCTCTCCAGTGTTAGCCTTTATTGTTATTATATCCTTGCTAGGTCCAAGAGACCCTAAGAGTCCCCCTTTGACTTTCTGTAGGTTCTGATGGCTTTTTATCAGCTGGAGATCTTGGCTGAGGAAACAATCTTGAGCTGGTTCAGTCAAAGAGACATAACTGACAAAGGCCAGCAGTTGCGCAAGAATGGACAGGTATGTTAGGCTGCCCTCTGCTCCTTGGATGCTCTAGTCCTTCACCTTAAACTCTAGGGACTTTGTGGTCAGAGCTGTTTATCCAATACCAAGCTCAGGGGCATACATGTATCCCCTAACAGCTCTCCCTTCTGCTTCCTTGCAGCTGCAGAGGTTCATCCAGTGGCTGAAAGAGGCAGAAGAGGAGTCATCTGAAGATGATTGATGGGGACTGCCGGCTCCTGGGCTTGTGGTATTTATTGGCTGCCCTCCTAACAGATAGGGCAGAACAAGAAAACTAGCTACAGAAGTGTGAATGGCCACTCCAGACAGACTTGATGGAGCAGAAGTTGCAACTACAGTATTCCTACTGCTGGCAACCATGTGCGTCCCATCCTGACTGAAGTTGGGAACGGGAGGTTAGACTAACTCTAGGGGAAAATCTAGACAGACCCTGCAGTTGGAGGTAGACCAGAGCAAGTGCTTTGTTCTCCATTTTTCCCTCAGGGAACAGTAAAGAGCAGCTGGCCCTCTCTGTTGTTTGTATTTGTTAATATTAAAAAGAGGGGTGTATTGGACTTCTCGCCAACTCTGCCTGATCAGCCAGGAGAGAACGTATATGATCTGACTTAGCTGCTTTTAGCCAACACCTGGAGGGCAGGGAGAAAGGTTGTGGTGGCCACAAGGTGGTGCTATGCTACCTGACTAATTCCACTCCCCTGGCTCACAGGAAGTGGATGGCTGAGCTTCCTTCCCAAGCTCCATAGACCCTGCTGGTCTGGGGTGTTGTGACAGAGCCTATTTCCATAGCCTTTCCTGGTGTGGACAAGCTCCACCTGAAGGTGATGGTGCCAGGCATATGGAAAGCCATCTGCCACTAGCCCTTTCCAGTGGACCCAGTACTGGTTCTGTCAGAGATACTGGGCCACCACATTCATCTTAAAAGATAAGGAAATCCACTGGATGTAGGAGCACAGGCCTTTAATCCCAGCACCATGGAGGCAGAAGCAGCAGGATCTCTAAATTCAAGACCAGCAGAGCTGTTACGCGGAGAAACCCTGGGGTCAGTGGGAGAGTAAGGAAACCCACCTAAGATGTTTTGAACCTTGCAGGACATAACTACATAGTTTAACCTTATTATCCAGAATTCTGTCTGCTTCAGTGAAGTGCAAACTGTCCCAGAAGTAAACGAAACCTAAAGCCAGAGTGGACATGCTAAGAACATAGAAGTTCCTGTGAAGTATGCTTTCGCTTATGCTGAGTTTAACGTGTAACAGGAATTCTAACTATTCATGTGCTGTTTCACTTGACCTTTGCCGTCCACCCTGTGAAGTAGCTCTTGTCATTTTCTGATGAGCTGCCTGCAGCTCAGAGAGGCCTCTGTCCTTAGAACTGGAGTTTGTCATTGTGTTATGCAGCTCCTGTAACTCAGCACTCTCCTGTTGTGAGGTCTTTGTTGCCTTCATATCGGGTGAGTCATTAAGTTTCTCTTGACATTAACCTATAGTAAATGTCACACACTTGGCATCATAGGCAAAATAAGTGCCTTTGTTTCAGTTGAGTGGAAAGGAATAAGCTAAACGGGGCTATTGAACTCTACTTACGGGTGAAGAGGCATTTTTGAAAAGGAAGAACAAAAAGATCTTGGCATAGTAGCGACACTTGTCAGCACTTAGAAAGTGGAAGCCAGCCGTTCAAGAGTCCCAGGCTAGCCTGGGCTATGGTCCAGGATCCAGTGTCTGGAGAGAGCATACAGAGATGATGGCCTGTACCTATGGGACAGTTAAGAAGCTATAAGACATCTTGATTTTGGCTAAGTGATGGTGGCACACGTGTTTAATCCCAGCACTTGGGAGGCAGAGGCAGGTGGATCTCTCTGAATTCAAGGCCAGCCTGGTCTACAGAGCCAAGAAGGCTCCAAACCTACACAGAAACCCTGTCTCAAAAACAAACAAAAAGACATTTTTATCTGTTGAGATAGTGCACAGATCAGAATTGACAGAACTTTAAAAAGGGATTTTTCTATTAGGGTAATAGAGGAGGCTTCACCAAACTGCCTTGCTTAAAGTCGTCTCAGGCAGGAAGTAAAGCCAGAGCACCTCCAAAGCAGAGACCTCCGAGCCCTGGGGGAGTGGTAGGAAGGCGGAGAACAGGAGAATTAGATGTGAGGGCTAGAGAGATGGCTCAGTGGATAAGAACTCTTGTCCTGCCAGGCGGTGGTGACGCACGCCTTTAATCCCAGCACTCGGGAGGCAGAGGCAGGCGGATCTCTGTGAGTTCGAGACCAGCCTGGTCTGCAGAGCTAGTTCCAGGACAGGCTCCAAAGCCACAGAGAAACCCTGTCTCGAAAAACCAAAAAAAAAAAAAAAAAAGAACTCTTGTCCTCAGGACCCAGTTGACTCCCAGCGCCCACTGAGCATAACTCCAGTTTAGGATGCACACGGTACATAGACATACGTGTGAGCAAAGCCCTCTTTCACATAAATCAAAGATTAAAACTTCATGGAATAATAAAAGGTGGCTTAGAGTAGATGATTCTTCTTGCTGGTGTAGAGTTATTAACAAGCCAGTGTAAGGTCTAGCGCAGTGGTTCTCAAACTTCTGTGCCGCAACCCTTTAATACAGTTGCTTACATGGTGACCCCCAGACATAAAATTGTGTTGGTTGCCGGGCGGTGGTGGCGCACGTTTTTAATCCCAGCACTCGGGAGGCAGAGGCAGGCGGATCTCTGTGAGTTCGAGGCCAGCCTGGTCTACAAGAGCTAGTTCCAGGACAGGCTCCAAAGCTACAGAGAAACCCTGTCTCGAAAAACAAAAAAAAAAACAAAAAAAAATTGTGTTGGTTGCTACTTCATAGTTGTAAATTTTGCTAGTGTTGCAAATTGTAATGTAAATATCTGTGTTTTCTGATGATTTTAGGCGACAAAGGTTGTTTGATTCCACCCAAAGTGGTTCTCTACCCACAGGTAAAAGGGTTAGAGGCATGGAACAAGGAGCTCACAGAAACCCCTGCACACATACCATTGCCACTTACAGACCGAGCCAGGGGACTGCCTCTTCTCTGCAAGAAATAGTTAAGTCTGCGAGCAATGGTAGGGAGAAATCACCAAAGAAAAATGTTAAGAAGGTCATGAAACCAGGCGTGGGGCATGATTGTTATCTCAAGATCTGTATAGAAGTAATGGAGCACTTGGGAGGTGAAGGTAGGAGAAGGGAGGTCAGGAACTCATGATCATCCTCAGTCCTAAGCCAGTTTGAGGTCAGTGCAGGCTGCCACGCCTTCTCCCAGACAAAAGGTCACAGGTTTCCAGACCGGAGTCTGCGCTCCCAGCACGATAAGTCCCATGGGATTTCAAGATGTCAGACTCGACTCCGTCAGAAATGTGGTTGGGATGGGGTATTAAGTCGACTAAGGAGTTAAGAGAGACTATGTGAGTGCTGGAACCTTACATCCACACATTTACTTGAACCCCCCTAGACAAAAACAACTACAGGGAGGAAAAATTGGCCTTTGAATGTTGACACATTCCTTTCCTTGACCTTCCCAAAGAAATACTTCCCCTGCTTTACCACTCTGCAGTGAGACTTAATAGTGCCCTTTGCACATAGAGCTCCAACCTGCATTTTTGTGCCTTGCATGCAGTAAAAGCCAAGGCTCAAACATTTGAAGAACCCTCCAGCATGAGAAGCAGAAACAAAGCACTAAGAAACAAGCTCTGCTAAAGTAGTATATTCCAAAATATTAGGGGCAGAAAGCTATAATTAGGATTATGAAAATTCAGGGAAAATACCACGTCCATAAAGAAAACTCACGGGGAGAACTGAAGAATAAAAGAGTTCTTAGAACTTCTGAGGGCTGGCAAGATGACTGAGCAGGTAAAAGCACTTGCCACACAAGCCTGCTGACCTGAGTTCAGGGAAAAGTTCAATCCCCATAATGGAAGGTGAGAAATGACTCCTGAAGGTTGCTGGCTGCCACATACTTGTGCAACTGCAGTGATGACAGAAACAGCTTAAAGTGGCTGTAAGAACTGAGGGCTGGGTAGAACCGGGGTGCTCGCTGCGTTCTCAGCCTTACATCTGCTTGGAGGTCAATTTGATTTCATTTTCCCCCAAGCCTTGGTATACCTATTTGTTTCTATTCTGTCTGGACATACATAAATAGCAATATATCAGATAACTAAACCCTGATATATTGAATAAATAAGTGGTTGGAACGATTCTAATAGGAAATCTTGTAATATGAAATTCTCAAAAATAATAGAGCAAAAAGGATACAAAGAATCAATCTGAAAGGTCCAACAAGTAATAAGAATTCAGAGAGGAAGAAAAAAAGGTTAGTATAGTATCCATTCAGATGTTCATTTCTAGGTACTCCAAGTGCTGGCACAGTGCATGAGAAAAGATCTCCATGAAGCAAAGCCAATACATACCTCTACTCCCAGCTTATCAGACACTGAGCCAGAATGGTATGAGCCCAGGACTAAAAAACCGGCCTGAGCAACACAGAGGCCCAGAAATAAAAAGAATGCCCCAAAGCCTTCTAGAAAGAAGCCAAGTCTTGAAATTACACCAAATCAACCCCTTATTAATGAAAGGAAAAAACAAATGCCTTCAAAAATCTGAAGGGAAATTATTTTCAACTCTTTTTCTTTATTTTTTTTAATTATTTTGCATGCGTGGAGGTGTTGGGGAGCACGCACATGCCAGTGTGCCTATGGAAGTCAGGTTTGCAGGACTTAGTCCTTCCACCATGTAGATGCTGGGGATCAAACTCAGACTGTCTATCTAGATGGCCTGTGCACTGAGCCACTGTGCCAGTCCTCAGTCATATGTGAGACAGACAGCTTAAAAACAATCTGGGCGGGCTGGAGAGATGGCTCAGTGGTTAAGAACATTGCCTGCTCTTCCAAAGGTCCTGAGTTCAATTCCCAGCAACCACATGGTGGCTCACAACCATCTGTAATGATGTCTGGCGCCCTCTTCTGGCCTGCAGACATACACACAGACAGAATATTGTATACATAATAAAAAAAATAAATATAAAAAAAAACAATCTGGGCTTTAGGGGTAGAAATCTCGCCTACATTCACAATACCCTAAAGTGAGGTGGGGACACAAGCCTGTGATCCTAGACAGGACTTTCAGTTTAAGGCTAGTCTGAGCTGCATGCATTCCCAGCCGAAGACACCCGGTCTTAGAAGAAAAAAAAACAAAATTATATTTTTCATCCTTCCTTTCAAAGAGACTTGTCAAAGGAGGCAATAAGCTTTACTAAAACAGGAATAAAGTATCCAAGAAACAACCAGATTGGAGGAGACATAAAGGGAATTGTGGGGCTATTGAAAAGTCGCCAGGTGCCAGCTGACAGTTGGAGTCAGCAAGCAGTGTTCACCAGAGCAAAAGAAGGGAAAGTTGCAGAGACAAGCAAGCCTGGATTACCTAATAGATTGGACTGGATGAACAAAATGTCCTGAGAAACTACTGGGTTGTGTACAAAGAATAAAAGTTAACCAAACCATGTAGCAAAGAAACAAGGAATACCCAAGACTTAGAAGTATACGTTCACTGATAGTTAAAACACTAACTGTTAAGTATTAAGTACTATCTAGTTAGTAAGTATATTTCAGTTCTAAGAAGTAAAAGGTGGGATGTCAATAGGCAATGTCTAGAATGTGTAAATCAAGAAATAGGCATTAACATGCCTGTAACCCCAGCCACTCCAGAAGCATAGGCAGAAGAGTAGAAAATTCAAAGCCATCCTGGGCTTTTATTTTTAATACTGGGGCTGGAGAAATGGCTCAACTGCTAAGAGTCTTGCTGCACTTACAGAGGACCTAAGTTCAATTCTCAGCATCTACATCATCGATAGGTGGCTCACAGCTTCCTGTAATTCTAACTCCAAGGGATTAACACCCTCTTCTGACCAACTCAGATATCTATAATGTGTGTACACACACACACACACATATATATGTATATAAATCCTGCCAGGCAGTGGTGGTGCGTAGCTTTAATTCCAGCACTCCAAGAGGCAGAGGCAGGACAGTCTCTGAGTTTGAGGCCAGAGGCCAGTCTGGTCTACAGAGAGAGTCCCACAACAGCCAATGCTACACAGAGAAACCCTGTCTTGAAATTTTAAATAAATACATTGTAGCATGCTTTTTCAGACTGCCATTCCCAAAATGATGACACAGAGACTTATTAGTTATGAATGTTGGGCTTTATCTTATACTTGTTCCACAAGCTTTTCTTAGTTTAACCTGTTTCTATTCATCTACATTTTGCCTTGGGGCTTTTTACCTTACTCTCATTCTGTATGTTCTGCTTCATGTCTGTCTGACTGTCAGCTGCCTGCCTGACTGGCCCTGGGTGTCTCCCTCTCCCTCATTCTCCTTATTCTTTGCCTGCTAGCACCACCTGTCCCTGTACTACCAAGCTATTAGCCACTTAGCTTTTTATTAGATCAATCAGAAGCCTTAGGCAGGCAAAGCAACACATCTTTACATTGTTAAAAGCAGCATAAACAAATGTAACACATCTTTACATGGTTAAACAAATGTAACACATCCTTACATCCTTAAATGCAACATAAACAAATATAACATCTTGCTAAAGTAATGTTCCAGAACAATAAATATTGAAAACATGTTTTAATATTGCTTAGTTATGAATACTCATTACTTGGAGAAAAAATTAAATGAAGGATAGGAACTTAAAACATGTTATGTAACTGCTACTGATTATGTTCTTTTGCCCATAACCAAACGTTTGGTTATGATATAATGAGAAAGACTATAGAGGAAGATTGACATTAGATTATGAAGGGCCTTGTGTATCATGTGGAGGGCGCTTGAAAGGTGATATGAAGAGGTTTCTCAGCAGAGGAGGTCCTGACATTTCAGGTGATAAAAATAGGAGCCAAAATGCAGACATGATAGCACGTGGTAATCCCAGAACTCAGAAGCCCGAGGCAGGAGGGTTTCCGGAAGTTTCCAAGCCACCCTGGTATTCATTGTTACAAATGTATACCACAGAGAAGCTGAACCACAGACTGGCTGTACCTAGTTCTGGTTTGACACCTACTGTCCCAGTCATGCACGTGCTTGTTTGCGCCCCCTTTTTCTTTATTTTTTTTCATATAGGCGGGTGTGTGTGTGTGTGTGTGTGTGTGTGTGTGTTATATTTCGAGACCAGGTTTCTCTGTGTATCCCTGGCTGTCCTGGAACTTGCTCCATAGGCTAGCCTAGAACTCAGAGATCTGACTAAAGATGTATGCACCAAGCCTGGCTGTTTGCACTCTTTTCTTTCTTTCTTTCTTTCTTTCTTTCTTTCTTTCTTTCTTTCTTTCTTTCTTTCTTTCTTTCTTTCTTTCTTCTCCTCCTCCTCCTCCTCCTCCTCCTCCTCCTCCTCCTCCTCCTCCTCCTCCTCCTCCTCCTCCTCCTCCTCCTTCTCCTCCTCTTCTTCTTCTTCTTCTTCTTTTTTGGTCGGGGCAGGGTAGGGTTTTCGAGACAGGGTTTCGTTGTGTACCTTTGGCTGTCCTAGAACTGGGTCTGTAAACAAATCTGGCCTCGAATTCAGAGATTCACCTGCCTCTCCTGAGTTCTGGGATTGAAGGCATGCACCACCACATCTGCCCAATCCATTTCTCAAACTCCTTGTGCATAGGCGCTGAAGTTATAAGGATAAGAACTTGAACTTGCTCAGCCCACAAGGAGCTCAGTTTGGTCCTGTGACAGCAATGATGTTGGCAGTAGAACCCAAAGATCTACACCGAAGCCATCCTCCTTTGGGGGTCCAGTTAGGTCTTCAAATCCATCCTCTTCCGCAGAAGGTGGCACCTGTGTTCCACCCCTCCCGGCTGCACGGGAGCCAGCAGACTGTTCTCTTGGGCCCACCCGGTTGAGACTTCCATCGGCTGCGGCCTGAACCCGGAGCGCCAAGAACCGAGCGCCGCCCGGCGGGTGGGCGGGCAGTCGACGGTGCAGCCAGCGCGGCTAGGCGTCTGGGCGGGGCGGGGCCAGCGCTGGACTCAGCCCAGAGTCGGGAGGGCCGAGGCCACCGGAAGAGTCGCGGTCGCCAGCCGAGCGCCGGGAGTGGGGAGCGGAAGCGGCGGCGGGCGGCGCTGGGACCCGGGAGCGGCCGGAGAACAAGGGAGCTGGCGCCCCGGCCGGCGGCTGAGCGGGGCTGAGCAGCGGGCCGCGCCGAGCGCCGCCGGAGAGAGAGGCCCGGCCCCGCTGCCCGAGCAGGCCGCGCGCCGCGGGGCCGAGGCCGGAGCCATGGGCGAGACCAAGATCATCTACCACCTGGATGGGCAGGAGACGCCGTACCTGGTGAAGCTGCCCCTGCCCGCCGAGCGCGTCACCTTGGCGGACTTTAAGGGCGTTCTGCAGAGGCCCAGCTATAAGTTCTTCTTCAAGTCTATGGACGACGATTTTGGGTGAGGATGGTCCCCGCCCCGCCTCCGGGGAGCCCCTGCCGCTCCGTGCTGGGGGCCAACGCAGCCAGTTCTGACTTCCCTCGCTGCACTGGTTTCTAGCCCCGCTTGCAGCAAGGGAGTGACTCGGTCACTTGGGACCCACTTGATTTTGAGGGACTCCCGATCGCCTCTTGGAGGCCTTGCCCTCCCAGTCCAGTGGGACCCTAAACAATCGTTTCTCACCATTCAAGCCTCGATACTCCCCACGGATCAGCGGCCCCCGTAAGACGTACATCCCTTCCACTCCACTCCAAAGTCCTCAGCCCTCCTTCCAGGTGCCACCTTTTAAGCATAGAGTTGGGGTATATTGACACATAGCCTGCCTTCCCCATCCTTTGAGCTCTGCAACTCAGAGCCTTATTTGGAGTGTGCTGTATCTAAGGCCGCAGCCGGTGGGACTTTGAACTGGAGAAGGAGTTGGTGGGGGCTGGGGGTGGGGGGTCTGCCAGGCTGGATGCTGGACCTGATGTTTATTGAGCGAGCGTTCTCCCCTCTCTCCTCGGTCGATGGGGTGTTGCCTGACCCGGAGGAGGAGGAGTCCTCACTAACCAGGTGCTGGGGCCTTTTCTCGCCAGATGGTGATCCCAGAGGAGATGTTGCATGGCTTCAGAGCCTGGATGGGAAAGCCAGGGAGGGCCTCTTGGTGTTCTCTTGTCTTCTCCTCCCTACCCAGCTGCAGTTTAGAAGCAGGGACTGCCCCTTTAAGGGAGGTTGGAATGTTGGAGCCTGAGGGTTCTGTAGCAGCTGGCCTGAGAGGGGACACACATATACACTCACACCCCTCTCAGGGATTGAGGCTTGCCCACATTAACTGGACAGTGGGCCTAGAGGTCATGGAGAACACACACACACACACACACACACACACACACACACCATGCAGGCCTGAAGGTTCCTCTGATGCACTTGCCTGAGGCTGCTCTGTGCTTGCAGCTGAGGCCCTAGAGCTGGGTGAGGGGAAGCATTCTTCTCCCCAGTGTTCATTAGTCTGGCTTCTCTCCCAAGGCCCGCCCTCCAGGCCCCAGGAGGCAAGCACCTTCTGTCTCCTGTCTGCCTTATTTGCCATCTTTTTCCTGGAACTCAGCGTTTGATGAGCTCTTGAAATACTGTGTGTAGCAGTGTTTTGTCCAGTGGAGAGCAGATGGGACTGTTCCTGATTCCATTCTTGCCCAGGGATGAGGACTCCAGTGTGGTGATGGTTGTCTTAAGTCTAGAGTAGGCAAACCTGGTCGAAAGATCTTTTCAGGATCTATCTGGGAGAGTTGGGAGATACTGGGTGGGTGTCTCAGCCTTACTCGAGTGAAATAAGGAGAACAGGGCCTAAAGGAACTGGGATAATATTTCAGGGTATGCTGGGCCAGATGCCTGGAGAGATTAGAATAGCCCTGTATCTCCACCCCCACTCGCCTCTGCCTCCCAAGCAGACCACCGTGGGCTGCTTCCTGCCTTCCCAAGGTTGTGTGAGCAGAACTAACTACAATTATAAAAGGCCCCCATTGCATCTGCTAACTGCTCACAGAATATTTTTCTTTAAATCAACTCTTTTTTTTTCCTTAGCTGACTAAACTAATACAGTGGTATTAACTACAGGCCTGATTATCCATTTTATTTATTTCTAAACCACGTTACAGATAAATATTGAACTATTGAAGTAAACAACATTTATCACGTACTACCTGAAGCCATCTTATATCCATTTGTGGTCCTTGAAGCACCTTTTGCAAAATTATCAGTGGCTGTTCTAGCGGTGTTGAGAACAATGCTAAGAGTGAAGTGGTGTGATTAATTGGTTGGTTTACCTCCCCCCAACACACACACACACCAAGGATAAATGAGCGAAAGACCCTGTAGGCTCTCCTATCACAGAGGACTAACAGTAGAGGACCCTACTCACAGTTTATTTCATTTTTTATTTTACAAGCTCATCATATGCTACTTATAGTCGGACAGTGATTTGATTCTTTGCGCATCTTTCATCCCTGACTCCTACCAGCCTACGAAATAGGCACAAATATCCCCCTGTGCAAATGAGGAAATGAGACTGCAAGAAGCCTAAATAGCTTCCCCTGTGTTGCAGAGCTAGTAAATGACAGGTTGGTTGTACGGGGGTCTCACTCCAAAAGCTAAGGTCCTGATCACACCACTGTAGGTGTCTCTGTGTATGTGTGTGTGAGGGTGGGGGGAGGGAAGGAGGTAGACATAATAGTGAGGAATACTATATAAATGACCATTTTGTGTATTTTCCTCTTCAAAAAAATAGTAACCCTTGGCTAACTGGGAAAGGAACAGAGCTCTCCTGCTAGCCTAGGCCAGTGACCCTGCCGACAAGAGAGAAAGCATGTCAGGAGGAGGAAGCCTGCTACACCTTAGCCTCAGAGGTTCAGACTGTGAGGCCTTAGGAGTCACAACTCCCATCTGGTCTCCAAAAATGTTTGTCCAGCTCGGGGTAGACTTGCTCTCTTAGGTTCCCTGGGAGAGGCAGGAAAGGCCCTTGCCTTGTGAAGCCTGATGGCCTGGGTTCTAGCCCCAGGACCCACATGATGGAAAGAAAAATCCAACTTCCACAAGTTGTCCTCTGACCTCCATGCGCCTGTACACCTGTACACACACACACACACACACACACACACACACACTCTAAAAAATAATAAAAATCTTGAAAAGAAAAGGGGGCTTGCATGGAATGAGAGACTGTGAATTTCACTAAAACTATAGTCAGTAACTAGTCTGTGTTATATTCTAAGAGTCTCGCTTACCAGGATGAGACAAAGGCTTGGAGAAGCTAACTGATGTCTCTAAGCTGGGAGACCTACTAGGTGGCAGGATGGGTGTCTGAGCCCAGTGTTGTTTACCTCATCTGAGTCAGGGAGAGACACTGCTGTGGAGTCCTGACTACCCAGCTCTACCACAAGGGTCCAGTCGAAGGTTCCTCCCAAGCTGAAGTCCAGCTGCTCATTTTGAGTCAGCAGAGGCTTGTAGACCCGGTGGTAACCCCAGAAAGAGAAGAAACATCTGGAGGATGGAGTGATGGGGGACTCAACCGAACTTTCCTACCACAAGGACCCAAAATCCATGCTGTGTGTCACGTGTACCCTCTTTGCTCTTGAGCCCAGGTTACCATGCAAGCCTGGGGAACCCAATGGCCCTACTGGCTGGTTGGTCTGGGCTGCTTTCTTAGGGTCGCTGTGGGGTTAGCAATAATAGGGAGCTGGATGGAAGGAGGCCGGCAGCCTTGGCCTGGGAGCTTCATCGTAAACTCAAGAATGTACCACAAGGAATCCGCTGTCCCAGGGTCTAAACCTCACAGCTCCCTCCATTGTAGTCCCAGACCCCTAAGCATGTGTCCTCCTCTAACCTGTGGTCACATTGGCCTCACTCTGTACCCCTGGGGTGAGTGACAGTGTGATGGTCCACAACAGTTTCTATATCCATCTCTGGCCCCACACCAGAGTTGGTATCTAACTTCCGGCTCTCTCGCATTCCCAAGGCCAAGCTGCACACCATGGCCACATTCTATGGTCTCTCACGCCCCACATTACTTCCCCCCACTCCCCATAGACCCATTACATCTGTCATCAAACTGGGAAAAATGCGACATAGAGTGAAGAGAGAATTGAAGTCAGAAACAACCTGGGGTTCAATTTCAGCTCTAACGTCTCTTAGTACTGTAACCATAAATAAGTTACCAAATGTCAGTTTCTTTATTCATGAAATGAGAATTATATTGTCTACCTAATGAGGCTGGAGTAAAAATATATATTTATATATAATTTTTTTTTTTTGGTTTTTCGAGACAGGGTTTCTCTGTGGTTTTGGAGCCTGTCCTGGAACTAGCTCTTGTAGACCAGGCTGGTCTCGAACTCACAGAGATCCGCCTGCCTCTGCCTCCTGAGTGCTGGGATTAAAGGCGTGCGCCACCACCGCCCGGCTATAATTTTTTTTTTTTTTTGAGACAGGGTCTCTTTGTATATCCCTGGCTGTCCTGGAACTTCTCTCGAACTCAGAGAGCCATCTGCCTCTTACCCCCAAATGCTGGGATTAGGTGTGTGTGCCACCACCCCCCAGCTTTTATTTTAGTAAAATTATATGTTCTGAGTATAGCAATAGAAGATATAATACATAGAAATGTGGAGTCACACAAACGGATTCAAACGCCAGCTTCCTACTTGTTACTAGTGTGTTTAGGTGGCTGGTTGAACCTAGGCTCAGTTTCCCACTTTTCTTCCCTATAGCATCCTTGTGAGTGTGGATGAGACAGTGTATGCGTGCTTAGCATACTGCTGGGCCTGAAATGCATACTCGATAAAGCCAATTGTCACTGATAGTTTTCTTCCTTTCTTCGGAGCAGGAGTGAGGGTGAGGGTCCTCATGTATCCCAAGCTGGCCTCAAACTCACTGTAAAGCTAAGGACAGCCTTAAACTGGTCCTCTTGCCTCCACCTCTTTTAATTCTGGATTACAGGCATGCACAACCATGCAAGATGGACGAGCTCCATCTTCAGCCTCCTTACGTCCTTATTCATTGTTTTTCTGTGACAGAATCCCATTCTGTTGTCGCGGCTCACCTCATAATCCTCCTGCCTCAGCCTCCCAGACATGTGCCACATGGATGTTTGTGAATGCCTTCTCTCCTCTTTCCACTCCCTTAAGCTCCTTATCCACAGCTCTCAGAACTAAGTCAGGATTCCTAGCTGAGAAGAGAACAGTAAGAAGTGTGCCTTTTCCCAGCTGAAGGTCATGCTGGGACTAGGACAAGCGCTCTGGAGGTGCTGAGGTGTGGTGAGGGGCCATTAGAATTGCCAGTCACCTGAGGGCTGAGTTGATGCTCTAGCAAGACAGTTGGCCCAGAGCATAGTGTGTGTTCCTGACTTCTGATCTTCCCCACAGCTTCTTTTCTGTTCTACTTCCTGGAGGTGCTAAGGATATGTCCCTAGCCCCTCCTCACAGCTGAACAGCCTTGTATTGATGGCTTGATCTCCCACTTGGGGTAAACGACAGCTCAGATTATGGGCACCCTCCATTCCCACATCAGAAAGTCTCTCTGACATCCCCCTTTCCCTGCAGAGTGGTGAAGGAGGAGATCTCGGATGACAATGCCAAGCTACCCTGCTTCAATGGCCGCGTGGTGTCCTGGGTAAGGAGCCGTTGGCCTCTAGCTGTATCCCCCGTGCTGGCTGGAGGAGGAAAGGCTTAGCTGAGATTGCATTTAGGGATTTTATGCCTTTGTATCTGAATCTACCTTTAGTTTTCTAATAATTTCTTAATCTAGAGTCTTCAGCCTTTAATAAAATTGTGAGAATAGTGGAGGGAGGAACAGGAAGACATGGTGGAGACTCAGAGGTCTCCTGTGTCCGTCCAGATACCCGCTGCCAGCTGGCATCCTCTGTCGTTTGTGCTGTGCCCCGACTCTGCTACAGTCACCCATGCCTGCCAGCCCTTCCCCCTTGTGCACGTGGCCCTTGCATGGGGCTGTCTTCTCGGTCTCACTCCCTCCAGCCTTTGATGTCGTGCTAGCAGCAGCATCTTGCCTTGCCTTGGCACCCTTGTGACCACTCATTTCCTTCTTGGCAGCTGGTATCCGCTGAGGGCTCTCACCCAGAGCCAGCCCCCTTCTGTGCTGACAACCCAGCAGAGCTGCCACCTTCAATGGAGCGCACCGGAGGCATTGGGGACTCTCGACCCCCATCCTTTCAGTAAGTGTGACTTTAAGGAGGGAATGACCCAAGGGGAAGGGGCACCTCAGCTCAACCCAGGGCTGGGTAGCTCCCAGCCTCTTCTCTTCTCCAACAAGTCCTCCCTCCCCTTTAGCCCTCATGCCAGTGGAGGCAGCCAGGAGAACCTGGACAATGACACGGAGACCGACTCCTTGGTGTCTGCCCAACGGGAGCGGCCCCGACGGAGGGATGGCCCAGAACATGGTTTGTATCCCTCACTTCCAGCCCTTCCCCGCAGATTCCAGCTAGCTCCCTGCCCCTTTATCCTATTTCCTGAGCTTTGGATATGCCTGGCCGCTGTCCTGCCCGCCACATATCCCTTCTTCCCTCCATTGGGCCTTGCATAGACTCAGCTGCCTACCTCTCTTGCAGCAGCCCGGCTCAATGGAACTGCAAAGGGGGAGCGGCGGCGGGAGCCGGGCGGCTATGACAGTTCATCCACCCTTATGAGCAGTGAGCTGGAGACTACCAGCTTCTTTGACTCTGATGAGGATGACTCCACCAGCAGGTGGGGCTTGCCTTTCATAGGTACTGGGATGGGAGTGAGGAGGGCAAGTGACCCATGAGGAGGCCGGAATCCTGCTGATGCTTCACCTCTGGGAGGGATGTGGGCATTGTGTTGGGGCCAGGATGGGCCAGCCTGGTGGGGAACGACTTTGGGCCCCACAGGTTCAGCAGCTCCACAGAACAGAGCAGTGCCTCGCGTTTGATGAGGAGACACAAGCGGCGGCGGCGGAAGCAGAAGGTCTCCCGGATTGAGCGGGTATGGGCTCTTCCGTGTTCAGGATGAGCAGGGCAGATTATGAGTCCTTCCCAGGCAGGACCACAGCTCTTTCTTCCTCGAAGCCCTTCTGTTTGGTTCGGTGATTGGAATCTTAGGGGTAAGGGTGGTGGGCTGAGGAGGAACACCCACCCTGCCTGTTGCTCACAGCCACTGTCTCTTCCAGTCCTCGTCCTTCAGCAGTATCACAGACTCCACCATGTCCCTCAATATCATCACGGTCACTCTCAATATGGGTGAGTCTGCTGAACACGGTCCAGTGCCTCTGCTGGGACGGCGTAAGGGGTTTCTGGGAACTACAGCACACATTTTCTGGGACTTGGGGTGGGATCTCAGTGGCAGAGCACAAGGTCCTGGGTTCCATATCCAAAACAGGAAGGACTATATTTGTTCCCTGTTCTCGTGTTGTCGTTTTTTATAAATACTGCACGTAATGTGATCATTTTAGTATTTCGTTGTCAGGGCTTCAGCAGATAACCAGAGAACTGTGGTACCATGAGAGGTTTCCTGAGAGAGGGGATTTCTGAGAGCCAGCCCTGTCCCTGCTCATCTTGCCATTGCATCCTTGCTTGCTCTCTGACTTCTGACTCTTTAGACAACAGCTGGTGCCTGGTGGCTCAGCAGGTGGGCCTGCTGCCAGGCCAGAGTCCAGTCCCCAGAACCCACATGGTAGAAGGAGAAAAACTGACTCCCACAAGTTGTCCTCTGACCTGCACACACACGCACAAATACAAATGAGTGCAAAATAAATAGAAAAAATGTAATAAAAAATTTAAATGTGGATAAATATGACAGAAAGAGCTTAACTTGAGTCTGAGTTTAACTCCTGCCACCTACTGGCTTAGGAAGGACACATGGGTTTTGCTGATCTGTAAAAGTAAATCCGGAGTCCCTGCCTTGTAACCAGTAGGAAAATTGAAAGCATGTTTAAGTGCACACTATATAGTAATATTTACATGGCTAGTATGTCAGTCAGGACCTCTCTCTGCCCTGTACTAATGGGTAGGGGCCCTGCCTGGCTCAAGGTGTTAAATTATTCCCTGCAGAAAAGTATAACTTCCTGGGCATCTCTATTGTGGGCCAAAGCAACGAGCGAGGTGATGGAGGCATCTACATTGGCTCCATCATGAAAGGTGGGGCTGTGGCGGCCGATGGACGCATTGAGCCAGGAGACATGCTGTTACAGGTATCAGTGTCCACCCTGGGTGGTAGCATAGTGAGACGTCCCCGCTGTCTGGAGGAAGACCCTCGGCCCAGCTCCCCTGTTATCTCACTCCCTGCCCTCTTTCACAGGTAAATGAGATCAACTTTGAGAACATGAGCAATGACGATGCAGTCCGAGTACTTCGGGAGATCGTACACAAACCAGGGTATGAACGGGATGGGATTCTGGGGAGGATGGGGAAGGCATTTCTGGAGGGAGGCTTGGTCTGGCCTTCATACCTCCTGCCTTGTTTTCAGGCCCATCACTCTGACTGTAGCCAAGTGCTGGGACCCAAGTCCACGTGGCTGCTTCACATTACCCCGGAGTAAGTAGACCAGGGATTCAGCCCAAAGTTGGTGCTGGCATACGTCAACTCTGTCCCGCCTCTCTTGAGGGGAGATGGGCAGCCTGCGACTCCTCCTCCTTGCAGGTGAGCCCATCCGGCCCATTGACCCTGCAGCCTGGGTCTCTCACACTGCAGCCATGACAGGCACCTTCCCTGCCTATGGCATGAGCCCCTCCCTGAGCACCATCACCTCCACCAGCTCCTCTATCACCAGCTCCATCCCTGACACAGAACGTGAGTACTCAAGCCTGTCCTCAGGGCCCTGCAGACAAGGTGTGAGGACTGGTGTGAGCCGCTTGTGCACTGCAGGGCCTGTGAGAGTCTCCCCAGTCCAGACACCTCACACCGCAGCCCTCCCCAGGGGCACTTAGAACTGCACTGGATACTGTGTGCTTCCTCAGCACAGTGAGCACCCACAGAGCCTCAGTTTACTCTCGTACAGTGGGACTACCAGTATATACTTCACCAGGTTCCTGTGGTTTAACAAGAGGTCTCAGTAGAACATCATTACTGTGTGGCATAAAGTAAGCACTCATTATCATAAATGTACATCTGCACTGTACTAAGTGCCTTCGTGAAGTCATTGAATTATTCTGAGTGGGGGAGCGGGAACGCCGCTCTTGTCTTCCTAACTCCATGGTGACTCTTTGCCTTACTACTCCACCTCTCCCCCTAGGCCTAGATGACTTCCACCTCTCAATCCACAGTGACATGGCAGCCATCGTAAAAGCCATGGCCTCCCCTGAATCAGGGTTGGAGGTTCGAGACCGCATGTGGCTCAAGATTACCATTCCCAATGCTTTCATTGGTGAGAGAACCTTACAGCGAGATGAAGGGAAGGGTAGGGAGTCATGGACCAGGGCTGGGTGGGGGAGAGGTACATGACCCTTGGGCTACTCCTTTGAGCTATTAATTGCCCCAGCCTCACAGCGTCTGTGAAGCCAGAGGAACCCAAATCAACTGGCTGCCTTATCCCCAGGCTCAGACGTGGTGGACTGGCTGTACCACAACGTGGAAGGATTCACAGACCGGCGGGAGGCCCGCAAGTACGCCAGCAACCTGCTGAAAGCCGGTTTCATCCGCCATACTGTCAACAAAATCACGTTCTCCGAGCAGTGCTACTACATCTTTGGTGACCTCTGTGGCAGTACGTGCCTCCCCATCACCTTTGCTTCTTGCCTTTTTTAGAGACAGGGCCTTGCTCTGTAGATTATACTGACCTGATACCTGCTGTGTAGCCAGCTTGACTTCGAACTTGCAGAAATCCTACCTCAGCCTCCTGAGTGTTGGATTATAAGTGCATGCCACTACCATACCCAGAATCCCCCACCTTCTTGTCTCCTGGATAGGAGTAAGGGTGTGATATCATGGAAGTTAGGGTGTGGTGTGATGGAGTGAGGGTGTGATGTGATGGAGTGGGGGTGTGATGTGATGGAGTGAGGGTGTGATGGAGTGAGGGTGTGATGTGATGGAGTGAGGGTGTGATGTGATGGAGTGAGGGTGTGATGTGATGGAGTGAGGGTGTGATGTGATGGAGTGAGGGTGTGATGTGATGGAGTGAGGGTGTGATGTGATGGAGTGAGGGTGTGATGTGATGGAGTGAGGGTGTGATGTGATGGAGTGAGGGTGTGATGTGATGGAGTGAGGGTGTGATGTGATGGAGTGAGGGTGTGATGTGATGGAGTGAGGGTGTGATGGAGTGAGGGTGTGATGTGATGGAGTGAGGGTGTGATGTGATGGAGTGAGGGTGTGATGGAGTGAGGGTGTGATGTGATGGAGTGAGGGTGTGATGTGATGGAGTGAGGGTGTGATGGAGTGAGGGTGTGATGTGATGGAGTGAGGGTGTGATGGAGTGAGGGTGTGATGTGATGGAGTGAGGGTGTGATGGAGTGAGGGTGTGATGTGATGGAGTGAGGGTGTGATGGAGTGAGGGTGTGATGTGATGGTGTTAGGGTGTGATGGAGTGAGGGTGTGATGTGATGGTGTTAGGGTGTGATGGAGTGAGGGTGTGATGGAGTGAGGGTGTGATGTGATGGTGTTAGGGTGTGATGGAGTGAGGGTGTGATGGAGTGAGGGTGTGATGTGATGGAGTGAGGGTGTGATGTGATGGTGTTAGGGTGTGATGGAGTGAGGGTGTGATGGAGTGAGGGTGTGATGTGATGGTGTTAGGGTGTGTCGTGATGGCAGTAAAGGGTATGATATAGTAGCTGTCTCCAGGAAATCTAGGTAGACTTAACAGAGCTGGGGTCTGTGATATCAGCATTGGTCTTCCATCTCTCTGTTGAACCTCAGATTCTCTAAGCGCTGTTCTGTCTTGACATGGAAACAGTAGTTTCAGAAGTGTAGTCTTTCCATCCCATAGTCTTCACCTCCCGATTGGGGAGGGGCATGGGTACTGTTCATGTTAACAAGTGAGGAGATTGATTTACTGGTATAAATAGTCTACCCCAGGGCACAGAATTAGAAACGAAGAAGCTAGGCTTTGGATTCAGGTCTTGCAGTTGTAGTTCCCACTGCTCTGGGTACTTGCTCTGGGTACATAACACATACTCAAGGTATGTGATGCTCCAAAACCATTGTTCATCCTGCCATTGACCATGCACCAACAGATACTACCGGGTCAGGATATGGATTGGCCAGGGAGCCCTGTCTTTCTAAGAACCCAGGGGTGAACCATACCATGGAATGAAGCTGGAGAAATTGTCAGTCAGGTTGCAGACGACTTTGCAACCTGCACTAAGGCATTTAAATTTGATCCTGAGAGGGCCTTTGAGAATAGTTAAGCCAAGTAGCCTGTGGAGACCCTTTTCGGTAGCCTCTAGATGACCTCAGACAGACACCTTTGTTCGTGCCAGCAGCTAAGCCACAGCCCCAGCACCAGCAGACACCTGCCCAAAAGAGCTTTCCTTCATACCTGTGGTGCTGGCTGGCACCCAACGGCTAACTCAGACTGCTTCTGGGACTAGAGTGGCCAATATTACAAAACACTGTCCCTTCATAGAGGGTAGGATTCCTGGCCCTCAGCAGCTCTTACAGAGTCATGGTGGACTTTGGACTGTGGCAGTTCTGGGTCAAATGTCACCCCTTCCTGTGAACATCAGTAGGTGCTCCAACTCCTAAGTCAGAGGTGGAGGAAGTAGAACCTAGGCTATAGGGCAGTCTCGAACACAGCATGAAGTATGTAAACTGCTTAGAACAGGAACAGTGTGTGACCCACAAGAGGTACTCCGGAAAAGCTGCCTACTGTTCATATATTTAATTGATTATAAGGTACACTTTTGATTTTCACATTCCATTATCTGAAATTCATAGACACATCTTATTATTAATATTGTTAGCAGACATCAGTACAAGGCCCTAGACTTCTGGGAACATACAAAGCTTCCAAGACAGCTAAGGCAGTTTTGCTCAAAAGATATTTTCTTGCTGGGCCCAACTAGGTCCTTCACCTAGGCCACCCAAGGTTCAGCTCAGGATGTGTGTAGCAGAAAAGGCTTTTGCTTCGCAGAGGGGTCACAGTCTGCTGAGCTGGGAATGTTGTAGGCTCAAAGAGGAACTTTGTGCTCGCCCTGAAGTATACTCTTGGTCCCCAGGACAGCAGCCTACAGGCTGCAGACATCAGCAGCTGTTTGTATTTGAGCAAGCACAGGCCACTGCTTTCCTTCTTTGCCTGCATGCTGCCTCTGGCCTCTGCACAAGTTAGTGGCTTGGCTGGCAGGCTCCATAAACAGTTCCAGAGCCCCATACCCTGCCTTCTTCCTGCAAAGCTGGCTGGATCACCTTGGGCCTTGGAAGAAGATCTAATGGTATAGATGGCCTCTATGGGGGCAATTATAGCTTTCTTAGAATTGATGTGCCGAGAGCAGAGTATGACCTAGCAGGGTAATCAGTCCTGGTAGCCCTTTATAAACTCCCTTCAGGGAAGTTCTAGCTCTTGTGAAGATGCTTACCTTTAGTGCACAAGTTCAAGGGTGGAAGAAAGTTAGGAAATAGTGGTGCCAGTGCACCGGTGCCAGCTCCGGCTGTAAGCAGGACGGGAGTTCTTTCTGGCCCCTCCTGTGCCATCCCCACTCTCCACAACAGGACCAGGAAAATGGGATCAAGGCAAGAGCTTCTACAAAGGAGGCGCTTAAGAGACAATGTGTTCATTTAGGATTCTGCCAACTCCTCTTTCTCTTTTAATTTACCCCTCCACCTATTGTATATTGGGTTGCTTGACCTCCCAATCCTGCTGGAATGACACAGGTACACACATCCCACCCAGCCCATTCTGGACCCCTCCTCCGCTTTTGAGACAGGACCTTACTACATAGCTCTCTGGCCATCCTGGAAATTACTGTGTAGATCAAGCTAGTCTTGAAGTCTCATAGATCTGCCCCCTCTGCCTCCTGAGTGTTGGGATTAAAGGAGTGGGCTACCATACCCACTTCATTCTGAACTTTTATTTTTAAGAATTGTGTTTATTTTTTGTATGTGAATCCTTGGCCTGCACGTGTGTCTGTGCACCATATGCATGCAATGCCCAAGAAGGCCAGAAGAAGTTGCTGGGTCCCTGGAACTGTGGTTACTGATGGTTGTGACCGCCATCTGAGCCCCCAGATCTGCCGGAGCAGCCAGTGCTCTTCACTGCTGAGCCTTCTTTCCAGCCTCGTCCTGGACTTTTAATAATAATAAGTTATTATTTGTCTTGGGAGAAAACATTCACCTTAGTTTTCCAATTTCCCCAGACTCCCCCCTCCTCATTCATCTGAGAAGGCAAGTATATGAGCATCTCTCTGCTTCCTTTCTGTCTGCAGCTTAGGTTAACTCAGGCTGCTCATTTAACCTCTCTGGACTTTTGTTTCTGCGCCCAGAGAAGTGACGATTACCCCTTTGTGAGTTTCTGGGTAATGTTATTTTGGGTTTTGTTTTTATTTTATGTGCATTGGTGTTTTGCCTGCAAGAGGGTGCTGGGTACCCCAGAGAGCAAGTTACAGACAGTTGTGAGCTGCCATGTGGGTACTGGGAATTGAACCTGGGTCCTCTGGAAAAGCAACCAGTGCTCTTAACCGCTGAGCCACCGTTCCAGCCCCATGTGTAGTGTGCTTCATGAATCACAGTGCTACCATACCTGGGGGCTTCTAGTACTTCAGCCTTCCACATTCCCTGACTCTGCTTCCCTCTCAACCCAGGAGAAAACGGCAAAAGACATGAGAGTGTATGGGTGGATGGGGTCGTTTTTGTTTGTTTTATTTCTGCTTTGTTTTTGTTTCATTTTGGAGTTCTTATTTTTCAGTTGTTTGAGACAATCTGATAATGGAGCCTAGGCTGGCTTCAAACTTACCATGTAACCCAGGTTGGGCTTGAATTCATATTGAGTCTCTTGCCTCAGCCTTTCTGAAATTTAACGGCATTGTGTATTAGATGTGGGGGTTGGCTGTAGAGCTATTAGGAGTGGCCAAGGAGATCTGCAGGCCTCTCAGTCTGTCCATAAATTTAACACTGTTGCTTGCATTTCATCTTTGGTTGGAGACCTCCTGATTGTGGGTGTGGGACACAAAACAGACCAGTTTACCGAGTCCTCCTTCCCACAGATATGGCCAACCTGTCACTTCACGACCATGATGGCTCCAGCGGCGCCTCTGACCAGGACACACTAGCTCCTTTGCCGCACCCAGGGGCTGCTCCTTGGCCTATGGCTTTCCCTTACCAGTACCCACCACCTCCGCATCCCTACAATCCACACCCAGGCTTCCCAGAACTAGGCTACAGCTACGGCGGGGGCAGCGCCAGCAGTCAGCACAGTGAAGGTAAGTCAGAGAACCAGCCAGAAGGAAGCTGCAGGGAACCCTGGCCACCTCTGTGCCTCCATCCTGGCCCTATTTGATCCCTACAGGCAGTCGAAGCAGTGGCTCCAACCGAAGTGGCAGCGACCGGCGCAAGGAGAAGGACCCAAAAGCTGGGGACTCCAAATCAGGTGGTAGTGGCAGTGAATCAGACCACACTACACGCAGCAGTCTGCGAGGGCCGCGGGAGCGGGCACCAAGCGAGCGCTCAGGCCCAGCGGCCAGTGAGCACAGCCACCGCAGCCACCACTCGCTGACCAGCAGCCTGCGCAGCCACCACACGCACCCCAGCTATGGCCCGCCCGGAGTGCCTCCTCTTTACGGTCCCCCGATGCTTATGATGACCCCGCCGCCTGCAGCCATGGGGCCCCCAGGAGCGCCTCCAGGCCGTGACCTGGCCTCAGTGCCCCCGGAACTGACAGCCAGCAGACAGTCCTTCCGCATGGCAATGGGAAACCCCAGTGAGTTCTTTGTGGATGTGATGTGATCAGGGCTCCTCTCCGCTCCCACCCCCCCTGAGCCGGCTGCATCCCTTTCTCCATCAGTCGGTCTTTTTTTACTTTGGTACCTAAAAGGGAAATAAATGGAACTAACTGCTCCTGCTTGCTGGTAGCCGCAAGGGTGAGGGGTACTCATCCATGCTACAGCCCCTAACCTGCCTCTGGCCCAGCTGGGGCCTCTGCCCACTAACCAGCACCCATTCCACCCAGTTCGGGCTTCCCAGGACTTTCATGTTCCTGCCTCTGCACTGCTGGTCTTTCTTCCCGATGCTCCTCTCACATAGGAGCTGAGCCCAGTGGTGTCACACCCTTATGGCCACCTTTGCTCCCTGCCCCCTCCCCAGAACCCTTTCCCCATCTCCTCAAGCATGTGTTCAGAGATCTTGATTTTACCCCACCATACTGACACCGAACGAAAATGGTCTTTCCCTTCCTGCCCTGCCCACTGCTTCAGCCCTTCACCCTCCTCCAGCTGCAGCCACCTCTAGGAGGCGTCCATGCCAGCTGCCCCTGCTTGAACCCAGCCCCAATCAGAAGCCCTGAGAGCCCCCCTCAGGTGCCAGGGCCACTGGTGGCTTCCAGGGACTATCTCTGCTGAGTCTGGACCCCCATCCATGCCTTCCCTGTGTGCTAGTTCCCTCGGATCTAACCCTACTAACCAATAGGCTCATCAAATTTCTGGGCCTGAAACATTTTTTCTTCTTTTTCTTCCTTCAAATTTCCCTGGGCCTGGAGCAGCTAAGAATTTCGGGCTGTTTGACTTTCTGTGAGCCCCCAGGAAAGGGAGGCCCAGCCTCCAAGGAGACCAGGAACTCTGCTTCAGCATCCCCAAGGATGTCCATCCCTCACACCCACACTGCAAGGTCACTAGGCTTCTGGGAAGGACCTCAGCTTCACCCAGAATAACACCTCTGTTCTTTCCAGAGGGAAGTAGAGAAATTTTCTCCCCACCCCCTCTCACAGACACATACACACACACACACACACACACACACACACACACACACACACACACACACGTGTGCCTATGCAAGTTCACATAAGCCTCAGGGCTGGTCCCTGCCCAGAGGGCTGGACCCTTTCTCCAAGTCATCTCCTAGATAGTGGGGCTGGTCCCTAACTGCCCTCTCCCCTTTCTGCTTGCCCTCAAGCCTTCCGCACATGTTCCTGAGAACTTGGTACTTGGATAAAGCCCAAAAGCTAGGGCTCAACAGGTAACAAACAGGTCGTCTCTACTTCCCTCCTGCCCCTGAATCCCTTACAGCCTGCCCTGTCTCATCTTCACCATGGTATCTGAAAGCAGAGCCAGGAAACACAGGCCAGTTGAAGTTATACAAGAGGACTACTGGGACTTCCAGACAGTTCCAGTTATTTTTAAAATTGTTTTCCACCTTGTCACAATTTTCTCTTTAAAACTCTGTTGACTTACCCAGACTTTTCAGGGCAAAGGTGTCAGAGCTGGGGATGTAGCTCTGTAGTAGAGTACTTGCCTAGCATGCCCTGGGGTTCAGTCCCCAAAAAATGCCTCCCTCCATCAGGATGTCCTTAGCCTATGTTTGGGGGCAAACTGAGGTAGGGATATTTTGACATTCATTTAACAAATATTTCCGAGGATTTTAATGAACAAAGGGCTATGTTAGAAGCATAACTTGGTTTCACCTGTCTTCAGTCCTCTCTGACTGCCACGTCCTGTTCTCTTGAGAACCCCTCCATGGTGCTCCTGCATTGGGTGCCAGTGTTTCCATGATCCCATCTTTGGCTCACTTCTCTTTCTTTCCAAAACTGTCTCATTTATTCTCTTTCCAATTGCTGTTGATATGCTGGCCATTTCTAAATATGTATTCCCAGCCCCAGCTTCCCCCACTCTTCAGATCTCTTTATTACTCACGGGGCATCTCCATAGGCATGTCCATATGTCCCTCGCCAAGTATTATTCCTTTTGAATTCCTGTCCTGTGACCTTCATCACAGTCTACTGAGGCCCACTAGCCAGAGACATTTATGGGCTTCATTCCTTCTTCCTACATGGCATTAGTCAGCATATCACACCCTTCCTCTCTGCCACTCTTTCTCAAGTTCCTTTCCTCCTTTTTAATTTACAGAGCATGGGATTTGGAGTCAGGTTGGTTTGGGCTTGAATTCCAACTCTACCATTTTTGGTTGTGTAATAGTTATTTAACCTCTCTGGAGCCTCAGTCCTCCTGTATGTAAAATGACGATAATAATACCTACCTCACAGGGTTGTTGTGAGGATTTAAATTAGATATTGTACGAAAAGTGCCTAGCACAGTGCCTGGCACACAATAGAGTAGGTGCTCAATAAATGGTAGCTATTATTATTATTATTATTATTATTATTATTATTATTATTATTATCATTACAAATTTATTCTAAACTGGCAAACATTTAGGGTAAGATGGGAAGACAAAGCTTTTGCAGAGATACATGAAACCATCAGTGGTGCTTCAAGGATTAGAAGTATCAGTTTTGATCATTGAATAATGTTCTAAAGTGCTAATCTTTTGAGAAATGTCAGGTCTTCATCCTGCTCTGCCCTGGCCTCTGGTAGGAGGTTTCTAGCAATAGTAAGGTTAGCAACCAGATTTGCCCGGCCCTCCACCTTGCTTCCTTCCCGCCTTAGCAGTCATGGGCCTGCTCAGGCAATAAGACATCTCTGCCTACTGAGAGAAGAACCAAATTTTCTTGATTTGGCGAGAACCGGGTAGGCTGTTTGTGTCCAGGGTTGGCTCCACCTCATTCTCTCATTTTGGATGTCATGGGAGACGGAATTTCTTAGTTCCATGCACAACTAAATTGGGGTGGATATGATCTTATGTAGCCCTGGCTGTCCTGAAACTCCCTATGTAGACCAGGCTGGCCTAAAACTCCTGCCTCTGCCTCCCGAGCGCTGCAATTAAAGGAGTGCATCACAGTCACGGGTTTCAGAGAAAAACGTTTACTAGTTTTGCCGAGAATTAGTCTCCCTCCCCACCCTTTGTCTTTGGTTAATTGTCCCCGGGAAAGGGCTCAGTCGTGACTGCAATAGATACATACACCTTGGGAAAATCAATGTTGGTGTTAAAGAGCAGTAAATTCAGCACTGTTTGTAAGGTGAAGACAGCCAGTCTTCGGAATCTGGAGACAATAAAAGACTTCAGTAACTCAAAATTTACAGCTGGTTTCGACAAACAGCCTTTGATCTTTCGAAGCCTACCGAAACAATCTAACTAGGAACAGAAAAGATGGAAGAGACTACACTTCCCGTGATACTCGGTGAAGCAAATGAATGGGTGGAGTGTACCACGACGCGTGTCGCAAGCAAGACGCATAAGGCCCGCCGACGGCTCCTTCTCGAAGGTAGTCGGTAGTTGTAGTTTTGCTAAACCTAGGGCGCTCTGATTTAGCTGCTTGAAAGCTGCGGGGGCTGATGGGACTTGTAGTCGCCCTGGAGGCAAGCGCGCAGGCGCAGCTGAGATCGAGGCGGGGCGGGGCGGGAGCACTGCAGTGAAAGCCGAGGCAGCGGACAGGCGAGCTGGGGGCGGGCGGACATCTTGGGATCCGAGAGTGGCCAGGCCGGCCTTGTGGGGGCTGCTGACTCCAGGTGAGCTGGGAAGCTGGACTTATGGGTCCTTAGCGGACCGGTGAGGGCACCGTGGCCGCCCGCCGTGCCCTGCACCGCGCTGGGTGGAAAACTGCCCGCACCCGGGAGTGGCCTCAGCCTTCAGACCCGGGAGGGAGCGGACGCCCGGGCGGGGGTGCCTCGGGCGCGATTTGCAGCCAGGGCGGGGAGCGACGCCCTCCAGTGACCCGCCCGGCGTCTCTGAGGAGAGACAGGGGCCCGAATCCTAGAGCCGGGACGCCGCGCGGCGCCCCCATCCCTAGAATCCTGACAACCGCTCAACCCGGAGGCTTCCCATCTCTGCCCCCATCCCCCCCAGGACAGTGACATCTCCTTGTGCCACTCCCTTGAACAGTGACAGGTCTCGAACCTTGCGATAGTCCTTCCTCCTATTTATCCCCATGGCTCCTTCCCCTCAGACTTGTGACAGCCCCCGCATGCCGGCGTGCTGTCTTCCCGGCCTGGATATCTCCTCCCTAGGCTAAGAAAACCCCACCACCTTCTCCTGCCTCACGAGCCGCAGAGTAGGCCCTGTCTCTCGGCTTTCCTTTTTTCTACTGTCATTCTTTCTCCGCCGGTTTTTGCTCCTCAAAAGCTCCTGTGACCTTTGCCATAGAAGAACTTCTCCAGGGACCCCCCACAGCCGTATTTGCTGCTGTGGGGTCACCCTAGTATATTGCTAGCAACTACAGCTAACTGTTCCCTTAACTAAATATTCCATTTCTGTCCAGGACACACACACACCAACCCCCACCCGCACCCGCGGGTTCAAATGCCCTGAACTACCTACTGCTTGATACCTGTGGACTTGGTCCTTTGCTCAGGCTCCATTTTGCATTTTTTTTTCCTCTCAGCTTCTCTGGAACTGTGAGATGCCAATGAGTCCACTGCCTTAACAGACTTGTCATTGGTCTTGGGCTTATTTTCTAGTTTCAGGAAGTCTGTTAAACTAACCCCTGTGAAATTAATACCTGGGCTAATCCAGAAAATCTAGAACCAGATTAACCCCTTTTCTCAAACAGTCTAAACTAGTTTTGACCCAAATAATTTAAACAATTGAGGCATTCTATTATCCCTGCCCATTGCTTATACACATCAGGCTTGAAGTGAGGTACCGGCAGATCCAGAGTCACAATGTAGATGGCAAAATTAATGCTACACACGGACCTCATTTTTATTGCACTTTGAAATTTTGAAAGACTGTGACCAGAAATAAGTGTCACAGGGGCTCAGCGTTTAAGAGTACTTACTGCTCCTCCAGAAGACCTGATTCAGATTCAAGCACCCAGGTGAGGTGGCTCACCACTGCTTCCGCACACACAGCATCCACACTGGCATGTACACACGTGAAAGTAAAATTAAGCCTTTTTTAAAAGGACTGTAGTCAACTTGGATCATTGAGTGTGGTTTGCCGGCACTGGGACCTCTGCCCCCTTGCCTGCTTATCTCACTGCCTGGGAAAGAGGAGCCTTGCTTCAGCCACATTCCTGTGTCAGTGTTAGAGCCCCTGGGCCTGCTTTCTCTCCCCCTCCTATCCTCATCCTGCACACCCTTTCCTGGAATGTGTAGGCTTCTAGAGGTTCATGCTCTGCCGCCTTCTTGGAAGGGGTAGTGCTTGCTCTAAAGGTTGTGCCTGGTGGCGGTCCCAGGCCCAAGCCAACTAGAGAAATTCCTACCGCCATTCCTGCATCAGCAGGCAGGCCAGTGACTCACTGGCAGGAGCCTGAATGAGAGTCTGCACAGTGGGAGGTTGAGAAGAAACCTCGCTGAGCTCAGCACTGGAGAAGGAGTGGGGGTTATTCTCTGGCTCGGCCTCTCAGAAGAGGCTGGGTGAAAATGGCCTCAATCCTGGGCCCCACACTCTGAAATTTCTTTCTCCTATCCAGTGTGGAATAAACAGGAACTGGAGCCTAGCTGAGGGGGAGGGGCTTCCCTGGGAGAGCTGCAGAGTCACTTGCTGGAGGACTGAGTCAGGAAAAGAGCACGCTGCACAGTCCCACTGGGGACTTGGGCAAGGGTTCTGAAGATTTCCTTTATCCTAATCCCACTGTTCCTTCCTAGGTCTGTTCTCAGAGCAATGGGTCCCAGAGACTGAGCTGCCACCATGATTGGAGGGTTATTCATCTATAATCACAAGGGGGAGGTGCTCATCTCCCGGGTCTACAGAGATGACATCGGGTAAGTTCTTAGCTGAGCATGCTGTGCCCGCACCTCCCTGTGGCCTCAGCCTGAGCATGCAATATAGCCTGGTTCCCATTAGGCACTGGCCTAGCAGCTAGGCTCAGGCCCTCGGAATGACACCCCCAGCTCCCAGGCTTAGGAATTCCTGCCCTTCTTTTTCCTGTATCTCTGAGGTCTGGTTGCTAAAGATGAGTGCTTTTTCCCAGTCAGGTTGTCTTCCTTTCAGGAGGGAGTGCTATCTCCAGTGGGTGTAGTTAGCAGCAGGGTGGGTACTAATCCATCTAACGCTTGCTTTCAAAATGCTCCTCATATTGAGAGCCTTCGCTAGACCCCCGTAAAATCCTCTCTGGTCTGTTGACTCAGCTGTTTTTTTTCTTCTGGGCCCTTCCTGGATGTGAAAAGGCTTGAAGCGCTCTAAGGGTCATGCTGCCTTTGTAGTTCGCCTGGGTGGACCTGAATGGCTCCAAGTCCTAAGTCCCGCAGACCTTACAAAGAGCTCACTATAGCCTTGCTTCTCGCTCTATCTCACGCTATGGCTCTTTGCTGACTAATAAGAGATCCTCCACTGCTCTAACCTGAACCTAGGCTCCTCTGCTACTTCCTACCTTGATTTTCTTTCCCAGACAGCTTGAGCTAAATAGTCACGGAATAGATCTGTCGTAGTTGTCCTATCTTCCTGTCTCCCTGGCTGATGGGCTAGCTTGGTGTGGCCTCTGTGGCTGTATCCATTGTTTGGTGGTGAAGCTGAGCTAGACTTTGTGGCAATGCCTAGCCTGAGTGAGCCTGGCTGGTCCCACCCCTTCTTGTTCCCCCCACCTCTGATGGTCCTGGTTGATGCTACAGCTAGGCCACATGACTCCCTGCATGCCTTGGTGTGCTCTCTACCTGTTGGCTGTTTGTCTGCTTCTCCTCTTGGTATGTGCGCCCCCCTCCTCGCGCTCTTGTTGTGTTGTGTGTCGTCTAACCCTCTCTCTCCTTGCTGTCACTCTCCTCCTCTTGCTGGCGTCATTTCTCTCATCCCATCTCATTGGCTGATGTAGCAATAGGTAAGCAGCCAGTCATGCTGCCACTCAGGTACAGGCGGGTAGGGGGTCTTGCTCCACATGATTGTTTTCCTTCATCTTTTTTTTATTCCTTTAACTTCTGGAGTCAGATCTTAGTCCTCCCTGAGGTCATACTAACTTTCTCCAACTTCTAGAGGAGTTGGTCTTCCCCACTGGTGGGCCCCATAGAGATTTCTTTCTCTTCAGGACCTGGAACTTCCTGGAAAGCTAGAGAGGTGGCAGCTGAGGTATATCCGGGAAGTCGAAGTCAGGCCTGGGAGTCACTTTATTAAAGCTCCACCTACCCTGCCGTTATTATCATTTGACTTCCCTACTTCTCATAGCCTTCTTTCCATGAGCCTATAAGAAGGGAAGCCCTAGTAATTTAAGCCTTGACTTGGGGATATATGTCATTTCAGTGGTATGGAGGGTGGAGCTGCAGCGTCTGTAGGTGACTCTCATGAGGTCTGCCTAGATGCTGAGCAGACTCTTTGCTTCCTTTCCCCCCAGGAGGAATGCAGTGGATGCCTTTCGGGTCAACGTGATCCATGCACGGCAGCAGGTGCGCAGCCCTGTCACAAACATCGCTCGCACCAGCTTCTTCCATGTTAAGCGGTCCAACATCTGGCTGGCAGCGGTCACCAAGCAGAATGTCAATGCTGCCATGGTCTTCGAATTCCTCTATAAGATGTGTGATGTAATGGCTGCTTACTTTGGCAAGATCAGTGAGGAAAACATCAAGAACAATTTTGTGCTCATATACGAGCTGCTGGATGGTGAGGCATCTGGGGACTGATGGCCTTGGTGGGGATTAACCTAACTGGGGAGGGATCTGGAGACTCCTGCATGCTCTGAACTTTGTTTCTGAGTCTCTGGTTTCTTAGATGATGAGCTCTGGCTTTGACACAGCCAGTCCACATCCAGGCCTGAAGGCTACTTTGAAGTAGAATACAAAAATAGGCCAGCAGGTGTGCTGTGGAAGTTTTGGTCTTCGTTGGGGCTGGGAGCATGAAGAGTTCGGCGGCTGAGCCTGTATTAGCCTCTCCTTTGCAGTTTGAGCCTAGTTCACAGCCGTCTTCCCAGCTCTCATCTCATACTGCTGCAGAGCCTGGAGAAGAGGAAGGCCTAGAGGTCCCTTTGGCTGTGTCACTGCTTCCCCTTTAACAACAGCTGTTTTCTGGAGAAAATGAGGACTCATGATTTTTTTAGCCTCTTACCCACTGACCATGTGACTCTTCTGTGTGTTTTTTTTTTTTTACATTAAAAAAAAGTTTTATTATGAACAGCAAATCATAAGCTGAGTGCTCTAAGCCGAAAGACCTTACTGCAGATTGTTACACAGAGGCATCAATACCTGGGCTAGCCAGGTCTACCTAGGCCAGAGGAAGGACTGGAATAAAGGAAGGAGCCTTTGTTTTTCTCTAGAGGCTAGTAATTCCTTTATAGTATATCCTTGTTTTTGTTTGTTTTGGGTTTTTTGTTTGTTTGTTTTTTTGGTTTTTTTTTTTTTTTGGTTTTTCGAGACAGGCTGGCCTCGAACTCCCAGAGATCCGCCTGCCTCTGCCTCCCGAGTGCTGTTGTTTTTGTTTTTTCGAGACAGGGTTTCTCTGTAGCTTTGGAGCCTGTCCTGCAACTAGCTCTTGTAGCCCAGGCTGGCCTCGAATTCACAGAGATCAGTCTACCTCTGCTTCCCAAGTGCTAGGATTAAAGACATGCAGCACCACCTCCCTGCCTTGTTTTGTTTTTTGTTTTGTTTTCTTTGTTTAGTCCTGGCTGTCCTGGAACTGGCTTGAACTCTGAGATCCACCTGTCTGTGCTTCCAGAGTGTACCACCACTGCCCAGCTACAATTTCCTTCTTTTTGCAGAGATTCTGGACTTTGGCTACCCACAGAACTCAGAGACAGGTGCACTGAAAACCTTCATCACTCAGCAGGGCATCAAGAGTCAGGTACTTGAATTGTACAAAACACAGGGAGGGTGCACCCCAAACTTCATTCCTTCCCACTGGTCCCCAGCTTTATCCTAGCTGACTCATGAGCCTGTCCTAGACAGGAAGTGCTGGCCTCAGCCTCCTGCAGGCCTGCTTTGTCCTGGGTAGCTCTCCTATTCCAGAAACTGCCAACTCAGCCTCTCCATTACCAGGAATACTGCTCAGTTGGTTTCTTCTACACCAAGGACAAGGGCTGTGGCCTCGTGGAGGCCTTGTGTTCCTCAGAAGAGCACGGGGCTCTCCTCTAGGACTCAAGCCTCATAGCTTTCTCCTTTTTTTTTTTTTTTTTTGCTTCCTGTGCTGCTCCCTGTTGTGACTTTGCTGGACCTGCGGCCTCTAGCATCAGGTAAGCTGTTCTTCATGTCTACCATCCTAACTTGGCTCTGTTCTCCAGCCCTGCCCTGTAAAGGTTGTGAGGGAGGTGGATTATAGAGTAGTGAACAGAAAGGAGAGTGGTGAGGTTGGAGTGGGGAGAGGAGTAAGGTCATCTGCTACCTTTCCATCATATAGACAAAAGAAGAGCAATCCCAGATCACCAGCCAGGTGACTGGGCAGATCGGCTGGCGGCGGGAAGGCATCAAGTATCGCCGAAATGAACTCTTCCTAGATGTTCTGGAGAGTGTAAACCTGCTTATGTCCCCACAAGGTAAGTGCCATCTCATGAAAAAAACTAATGGGGACAGGGCAGAGCCTGGCGTTGCTGCTTGGCTCAGCTGCTGCCCTGTTTCTCTGTCTGTCCTCAGGGCAGGTGCTAAGTGCCCATGTGTCAGGCCGGGTGGTGATGAAGAGTTATCTGAGTGGCATGCCTGAATGCAAGTTTGGAATGAATGACAAGATTGTCATTGAAAAGCAGGGCAAAGGCACAGCTGATGAAACAGGCAAGAGGTACCGGACTCTGGGGGCTCAAGGGAAACAAAGATGGTGGGCCTTTGAGAATTCAGTGAGGCCTAGTGACTCAGATTTCCTTTTAAACTTCATTTCTTCTGGAATTGCTAAATCTCTTTCCAAGAGCATTCAATGATGGTACTGTCATTGTCCTCAAAGAGCCAGCTCCTTTATTTGGTCCCCAGCAGCAGGGTTCTCAGGTGATAAGGAACCTGAAGGCTCTCCCTCACTTCGAAATGCAGGGCCCGGATTCCCAAGTGAGAACGCTGATGATAGCGTCCCATAACCAGAGTGGCTAGTCTGCTGTGGTCTCTTAGTCTGGCACATACTGTACCTGTGAGAGTTCCGCTTCTGTTTGCAGTGGTAAACAATCAATTGCCATTGATGACTGCACCTTCCACCAGTGTGTGCGACTCAGCAAGTTTGACTCTGAACGAAGCATCAGCTTCATCCCGCCTGATGGAGAGTTTGAACTCATGAGGTGCCACTGGGGAGTGAGGAGGCAGGGGTGCACCTGGGAGGGGTGGAAGGAAGAGAGTGGGACCAGCCCTGCGCTATCGAAACTCTTCTCCCCTCCAAAGATACCGTACTACCAAGGACATCATCCTTCCTTTCCGGGTGATCCCATTGGTGCGGGAAGTGGGACGCACCAAACTGGAGGTCAAGGTGGTCATCAAGTCCAACTTCAAGCCCTCACTTCTGGCCCAGAAGATTGAGGTGAGGGCGGGGGACTTGGAGAAAGAAAACTTGACTCGGGGAGTAGAGATAGATGATATTAGTCCTTCATAGAGCTCACTGACAAGTGTGTCACTCCTAGGTGAGGATCCCAACCCCACTGAACACAAGCGGGGTGCAGGTGATCTGCATGAAGGGGAAGGCCAAGTACAAGGCCAGCGAGAACGCCATTGTATGGAAGTGAGTCTTGAGGAGGCCACAGCCAGGCCCAAGATGCCATAGTGTACCTTCTCGTTAAGTCTAACCTTCTGTCTTCTTGTGTGGGTTATGGGGTGAGAGAAGTGTGCCTGCTTCCTGGGAACCCGTGCTTATATTGTTAGCCGAGAGAGAAAGTGTGTGTGCATATGTGCGCATGTGTGTGCGCGCCTGCTCTTGAGCTTGTATATATGTCTCTTTCAAAAGTGTTTCCCACTGGCCCTTGTCTTGTGTCTGAAGCATACAGTCTGGGTAAGGGAGAGTTTACCCATCTATCTAAGAAGAAATTGAAGCCCCAAGTGTTTAAGATGTAACAGTTCTCAGGGTCCCGATCTCTCATCCTTGTCCTGGAACCTCCCATAAGCTCGTGTGCCCTTACTCCCTCTCCCTCTCCATGCTTAAAACAAGCAATCCCTGCTTTGAAAAGTCTCCAAATTACCACAGGCTCTTCCTGCCCATTATCCCTGTGTTCCTAGGATCAAGCGCATGGCAGGCATGAAGGAATCACAGATCAGCGCGGAGATTGAGCTTCTGCCCACCAATGATAAGAAGAAATGGGCTCGACCCCCCATCTCCATGAACTTTGAGGTATAGCAGAGGGGAGGCCTAGTGCCATGGCTGTGTGTGCTGGGAAAGTCAGCAATGGTTGAGATCAGTCTCTGCTCCTTAGGGATGAGGGAACTGGGTCTTGGCTGGGAATTATCTTGAGTTGATATACCCATTCTCTTTAAGCCTCTTAGTAGAAGTTGGAATTTAATCTGACTTCTCTTGACTTGTCTCAAAACAGTTGTTGAGAAACAGACTATTTGAAAGACAGTTAAGACAAGCTGACTTTGTTTGTGTGAATCAGACATAGCATTTTCTCCACTTAATTTATGCAGTCCATAGTGTTGACAAGAATAAGTATGTTCAAAGGTAGTTCTCTGGTTACCTCCTGACATTTAAAGGAATGGTTATCATCACAGCTGGGCCTTCTTCAGACATGAGATGATCCCTAGTAACTCTACTTGGTAACCTCCAGTGGGCTCCCCACCCCAACATTCTTCTGTTACTTCTGGACCCCAGCCATTCACAAAACCCTGTGGTAGATGAGGGGGGTGAACCATGGAACTTGCCAGAGTAGAGCCGATGTGATAGGAAGGCCATGTTCCTAACTGGAGCTGTCCTCTGCCTAGGTGCCATTTGCGCCTTCTGGCCTCAAGGTGCGCTACCTGAAGGTATTCGAACCGAAGCTGAACTACAGTGACCATGATGTCATCAAATGGGTGCGATACATTGGCCGAAGTGGCATTTATGAAACCCGCTGCTAGCTGCCTAGTGGCAGGTGGCCCACCTCCCCACCCACCCTTTCCACAGGTCCAAGTATCCCCAGTGACCACTCGTCAGTGTCCTTCCTCCCTCTTGCTTTGCTGCCTTTCCTTTACAGCAGCCCCTGAGTATAGGTCTGAACCCGCCACAGTGGGACTGCCGACAGTCCCTGGCTTCCTGGGCAGGGTGGTTTCTGAGGCTTCTTCTCTTCCATCTGTCTGTCCTGGCTTAGTGCCAGGCCCTGAGTTTTGTGACCAAAGCCAAGTGGCTCCCTCTCCTTTCTACCCTGTGGCCACACCTCTGCAGTGGGAAGGTTGACTACCCCTCCCCTCAGAACTCCCCCAAAGGCCAGTAACAGATCCCCAGCCCTTAATCCCTACTCTGCTTTGGGATAGTATGCTTTGTTTTGTATACGTGTGACTTGGTCCAGTTCTAAACCCAATAAACTGTAGAGTGGAGTTGTTGGCTAAGTGTCAATGGGGCTGTTGGGGTGGGACTGTAACTCTATGAAGCCCTGGCTGTCCTAGAACTCTGTGTGTAGACCAGGCTGACCTCAAACTCACAGAGATCTGCCTGCCTCTGCCTCCTGAGTGCTGGGATTAAAGTGTGTACTGCCATGCCAGGCTTTGTTTGGGTCTTGCCACGTGTAGCCCTGGCTGACTTAGAATTTACTATATAGACCAGACTGGCCTTGAATTTTTGTTGAGCCCTTGCCTCTGCCTCCCAAGTGCCAGTATTACAGACACGTGCCTCCACTCCAGGCTTTGCTTTGAGGTGGATTTCATTGTGCAAGCCCAGCTGACTAAATTCAGAGCTTCTGCCTCCACCTCCCAAGTGCAGTGCTGTAGATGTGCAGTTTTTCTAATTAGCACATATCAAGGAAGATTTGTGTTTGTTCTTGCAACTATCCTGAGAAGCTAATGTCTGAACTTCATCCATTTCTCTTTTAAGCTTGGTTCCAGTCTTGCTGTATGAACCACCAGAGGAAAGATTTATTTTCCCTATGCATTTTGTCAAACTTCTCTGATGAAAATCTTCATCCCTCCAGAGTTCCCAACGGGACTGTCCTGTGTTAGGACCGAGAAAGTATGTTTGCCAGATTTCAGCTTTTTTAAATAGGAGATAGATAGATGATAGATAGATAGATAGACAGACAGACAGACAGTCTAAATTTCAAGCATAAGCAGAAATTAATATAATAATAACAAACCACAACTTGTCACCCAGCTTCAACAGTAATCAACTCATGGCCAACTCTAGTGTGTAACTTAACTGAGGTTATAAAATTTTCTACACTTGCATTGGGATCCAGTTCTGGTATCAGATCCCCTGCAGCTGGAGTTGTAGGCAGTTTATAAGTTTCTGGATGTGGAAGCTAAGAACTAAACTTAGGTCCTCTATAAGAGCAGTGTGTGCTCTTAACTCCTGAGCCATTTCTCTAGCCCCTAATTATGTTTGGTTATTCATGTTAATGAGTATTTTGCCTGCACCACATGCATGCAGTACTCTCCAATACCAGAAGAGGGCATTGGATCCTCTGAGATTTGTTACAGAGAGTTGTGAGCAGTTGTGTGGGTTCTAGGAAACAAACCCCAATCCTTTGAAAGAGCAAGTGCTCTTCACTTCTGAGCCATCTCTCCCAGCCTCTGGGTTTTAGTGTGGTGTCTGTGTGTGTGCACACATGTGGAGGCCAGAGGTCAGGGTTGAGCGTGCTCAATTGCCTTCCACCTTAATTGTCAGAATATCTCACCAACCCTGGAGCTCTGATTTGGCTCAGCTGATAAGCTAGTAAGCTCCAGCAATGGTCTTTCTTGTCTTTGCCTGCCCAAGGTGATTACTTTGTGTGAAAAACAGTGGCCCTCACTTCATAATAAGGGTACTAGAGACTTAAAGCAAAGCACTTTATTTTTTGACCTTGCAGAATCTGTCATCAGCCTAGAGAAGAGGCAAACATGGCTGGCTGACCCTCTGATTTGGCATCGAACAAAAATCCTGCCCTCTTTTTTTTCCTCTCATAAGCTGATATTCCAGAGAGTTGCAGTCCTTTCCATTATCTTTCTAGCATTGTCCCCACCCAACTTGTGCTGAAGATCCCTTCCCACTTCCCTGATACATGGGCTCAGTTATGTAGCTCACCAACTTCTCAGTCCTAAGGTAAACCTGCCAGGTAGCAGGTAATAGCCTCTAGGGAAAGCAGAGATATCGTACCTCGTGCTTACATGTGACTCATTGATGAGCACTAAGTATACCTTATACTGGAAATAGACCATAATCACTTATTCCTGACAGATGACTTTTTACTTGGATCAAATTCAGGTCCTTAATGCTTGCATAGATAGCACTTTATTGAATCATTTCTCCAACCCCTAATCTGTATTTACGGTAAAATGGTTATTAGATTAGATTTAGAGGCTCAATGCTGGTTTTGTGGTTGTGGGTGACCTTTTTTCTTTCTTTCTTTTCCTTCTGTGACAATGTTTCTCTGTGTAGTTAGTCCTGGCTGTGTTGGAACTTCCTCTGTAGATTAGGCTGGGCTTGAACTCAGAGAGATCTGAGTTGCTGCCTCCTAAATACGGGGATTAAAGGTGTGCACCACCACTACCCAGCAACCTTGAATTCTTGATACCATCACTGCCTCCTGAATGTTAGGGTTACAAACGTAGGCTGCTGCGTCCAGTTTTATGAGGTACTGGGGACCAAACACAGAGCTTCAGGCATGCTAAACAAGCACTCTACCAACTTAGCTATATCCTCAGGCATGCTGCTATAGGCTTTTTAAACTTTAAACACCAAGACTGGCTCCCCATTGCAGTAATGTTTAAGATGGATGAGTGGGCAGTCCAGTGTGGTGGCATATGCTTTTAGTTCCAGTACTTGAGTGACAGACAAGGTTAGCTTGAATTATCTGGAAAGACTGTCTCAGAAAAAGAATACGGGTGTAATTTGAGCGTATTAGGAAGAATTTTCATAGTGTTATCTAGAAACAAAATCTACCTGAGCAAATCGATGGGTGGTACTTTTACACATCCCCAGATTCAGGATGTAAGAAAATCTGCTTTGTCTGTAGATCCAGAGTAACAATGTATAAAGGGCTTCTTGTTGATCGGGTTTTCTGGCGGTGGGCGGTGGTGCCTTGGAGTGGTGGAAGAACAGAACAGCCTAATTCTCAATGACCTGGTTGAACACCTATGGAGTGTGAAGGAACTGAGCACAGAGCAGGCAGGGGAGGGTGGAAGGCTGGGTGGGCATCACCAAGCGGGCCAACTAACTGGACGAAACGAAACCGATAGACTGCACTGAGCTGCTGTGAGTCAGCAGAACGCCGAGGCCTAAAGGCCTGGGTGGGCGTGCAGCGGCACGCGCCTGCAGGGAAGGCTCCAAGCTAGCAAAGCAGTTCACTTCTACAGCTGTCTGTCTCTAGGCGAGGCGCCCCTCCCAGCACCCACTGTGCTCGCGCTGATAAACGTCAGGCGACTCCGCCACACCCCTCAACTCCATCTCTGCTTTCCAGAAGGCAGCAAAAACCCGCACAGGTGACGAATATATTCGTGAAGTAGGAATTGCGCAGGCGCAGAGGCCCCCGTGCCTGGGGACATCTCGGCGCTTGCGTGCAGTCCCGCTAGCCACGCCCCCTGGGCTCCACGCAGGCTTCTGCTTTCTTACGTCATTATTGCGCTTGCGCCTTGGAAGGAAAGGGGGGTGCGATTTCGGGGAGGGGGGAGGGCAAGGAGGCGGTCCTAGGCCTAGGTCTCATCACGACTGCGCAGTCGAGATCCCGAATGAATATGGCGACTTGTGCCGACATCCTGCGGAGCGAGTTCCCAGAAATTGACGGGCAGGTCTTCGACTACGTGACCGGTGAGCGAAACGGAATTAACTGCCGGGGGAGGCTGAAGTGGAGGTCGTGAGGGAAGACTGAGGGTGGACAGTGCAGCAGACTGCTGTCTAGTCTCTCCTCTGTGTGACCTCTTATCTTGAGGGCCGGTGGGGTCTGGAGCCCGGAGTTGGCTGATCAAACACTGAGACTGCTCGCATATAAAGACACCCGATGTCTTTCTTGTTGTGCGGTACCCGGCCCAGGCGTCTTGCACAGCGGCAGCGCGGACTTCGAGTCTGTCGACGACCTGGTGGAAGCTGTCGGCGAACTATTGCAAGAAGTGTCCGGGGACAGCAAGGATGACGCGGGCATCAGGGCTGTCTGTCAGCGCATGTACAACACTCTACGCCTGTAGGTGCCAAGGGAAAGGAGTTGATGGGCAGGGGGAGGCGAACGGAGTACAAACGTGGGGGAAGGTCTGAAGGCTGTAAATCTTTTCTCCGAACTGACTGCTTTTTATCCCTACCCACGCAGGGCTGAGCCACAGAACCAGGGAAACAGCCAGGTGCTACTGGACGCCCCCATCCAGTTGTCAAAGATAATGGAAAACTACGGTGAGATGGAGGGGAGATTGAACTAGCTGCCTTATGCCTCCACCCCTATCCACCTGCTCCTTGCATCTCGGGACTCCGTCCATCTCTTCTACTACACGGCTTGAAGGAGCTTGTGGTATTTTGTGAACCTAAGAGCATGTGATGACCCGGGCAGTGGTGCTCCGAGCATTACAGAGGCAGAGGCAGGCATGAGTTCGAGACCAATCTGGTCTACAGAGCAAGTTCCTAGACAGCCAGGGCAACACAGAAACCCTACCTCGAAAAATAAAAACAAAAACAAACATACAAGAAAAAAAAAAAAGAAACTGTGATGAAGGGTTGGAAGGTTCTCCAAGCTATTGCCTATAGTAGGAGGCATAGAGCCTTGAGCTAAACATACTTTGTTTTGCCAATTTTGTACTTTAACCAACAGCATGGTCTTGTAAGAGTACTTCAGCCTCTGTCTTTAAATATGAGATCTTTTTCTTCTTTATTTCAAGGCGAATAATCATCTATTCCAGTGTCATAATACTGTCTTGTTTGTTTTGTTGTTGTTTTTGGTTTTGATTACAGGGTTTCTCTGTAGCTTTGGAGCCTGTCCTGGAACTAGCTCTTGTAGACCAGGCTGGCCTTGAATTTACAGAGATCCGCCTCCCTCTGTCTCCCCAGTGCTGGGATTAAAGGCATGCACTACCATTTAGAAACAGGAAAGGGCAGCTTTGTTTTTGTTTTTTTGTTTTGTTTTGTTTTTTTTTTGAGACAAGATTTCACTGTAACTTTGGAGCCTGTCCTGGTACTCACTTTGTAGACCAGGCTGGTCTCAAACTCATAGAGATCTGTGTGTCTGCCACCCGGGTGCTGGAGTAAAGATGTGCGCCACTACTATCTGGCATAATCTTTCTTAAAAACTGTTCTTGGTTCTTGTTACTCAAAGTCTTCATTTCCCTTCCCTGAAGAAGGTGACTGCCTTTCTTATCACTTACAGACTGTGACACCAAACTTCCAGGACTGCTAAAGAGGGAACAGTCCTCGGTGAGGAGCAGAAAGGGAAAGGGGCTGTGTCTATGGTGGGCGTAAGAGTTGACTGTCTAAATAGTGGATTTATTGGGGGGGAGTTCTGATGTGTCTTCCTGCGAGTCTTTGGTTCTATATCATCATGGGTAAGCTGTAAGGGTTTGTTTGAAGTGGTCCCTGGAGTTCCCTTTCAAACCTGTACCCTAGTATGAGCTGGCTGTGTTTGGAATTCACTCAGACAGTGAATGCGAAGAAACTGGAGAAGGCTGAAGCTCGACTGAAGGCAAAGCAGGAAAAGCGTTCAGAGAAGGAAACTCTGAAGACCAGCAGCCCTCTGTGAGTTTAGGAAGAAGTACTCAGAAGGGAGCAGGACGGGTTCTGGTATTCAAGGACTGTCAGGAGCCCTTAATCCTGTCCATTTCTCCTTTTGTAAGTGTCTTGGAGGAGGCATCCGCTAGCCAGGCAGGCAGCAGAAAAGAGAGTCGGATGGAATCATCTGGCAAGAACAAGTCCTATGATGTGCGAATTGAGAACTTCGATGTGTCCTTTGGGGATAGGTGAGGGAATGACCAGAGGCATGATCTTTATCATTAGAAGAGTATTTGGAACTATGGAGTGTTAACTTTTCTTTGCACCTGCTCCTGAATCACTCTTCACCTCTTTTCTGCCACCCCTCCAGGGTACTGCTGACTGGAGCAGATGTGAACTTGGCATGGGGCCGACGCTATGGGCTGGTAGGACGCAATGGTCTGGGGAAGACGACATTGCTAAAGATGCTGGCCACTCGGAGCCTGAGGGTTCCAGCCCATATTTCCCTGCTGCATGTGGAACAGGAAGTTGCTGGAGATGACACCCCTGCCCTGCAGAGTGTTCTGGAAAGTGACACCGTACGGGAAGACCTGCTACGGCAGGAACGGGAGCTCAGTGTCAAGATTGCTGCTGGCAGGTGAAGGCTTCAGGCTAGAGGGTACAAGCAATAGCTGTCTGTCCTGGTTGATTGGTGTTAACTTGACCCAAGCTAGAGTTACTAGGGAAGAGGCACTTCCAGTGGAAAATGCCCTCATCAGATTGGCCTGTGGTGAAGCCTGTGGTGCATTTTCTTAACTAATGATTGTGGGAGGACCCAGCTCAGTTGTGGGTGGTGCCGCCCCTGGGCTGGTGGTCCTGGGTTGAATAAGAAAGCAGACTGAGCAAGCCAGGAGAAACAGGCCCATAAAGCTGTGTTCCACCGTGGATGGCTCTGCTTCACCTTCTACCTTGAGTTCCTTCCCTGACTTTCCCTGAGAGTTATAAGATAAAATTGCCCCTCCAAGTTGCTTTTACCACAGCAATAGAAACCTGGACACTAAGACACTATCTTTTACAAAATGTCTCCATAATTCATGGGGCCTCCCAAGTGAGCAGCAGAGCTTGGAGTTTGGCTTATGGAACTGTAAAGCCCTCTCTCCCGGTGGCCTGCCTTCCAACTTAGAGGGTGCACGACTACCTCTTAGACTGTCTTTATACAAGCTGTTTGGGTCTTTTTCCTTCCCAGGGCAGAGGGCTCAGAAGCTGCACAGTTGGCAGAAGTCTATTCCAAACTGGAGGAGATTGAGGCCGATAAGGCACCTGCCAGGTATTTAAAATTCCCACTTGCTTTCCTGTTTAGTTGCTCAAATGAGATTTGAACTGTTTCAATTGGAGTCTTCTCATTTTCATTCCCAGAGCATCGGTCATTCTCGCAGGACTTGGTTTCACCCCTAAAATGCAACAACAGCCTACCAGGTGGGTAAATTTGGCCATTCTTGGCTTTGAATGCTGCTGGCTCTGGCCCTGCTTGTCCTGATGAACACCCACCCCTAATGTGAGTCTGTTGTCATTAGGGAGTTCTCAGGTGGCTGGAGGATGAGATTGGCCTTAGCCCGGGCTCTGTTTGCCAGGTGAGTCTCCTGAGCCTGAGAATGTGAGACTGAACACGACAAGCTGGTCAGTCTCCTGCCGTAAAACCTCATGCCTTGTATTCTTTTTCCTAGGCCAGATCTCCTGCTATTAGACGGTGAGTCTGAATGAGTTGCTCTGACTTTGGAACTAGACAAGGATGATAACGTTCTTTTTTCTAGTTCTCCAGCCCTTCATTCCCAAGTATGTGTTTCTTATTTCCTCTCCAGAACCCACAAACATGCTGGATGTAAGGGCCATCCTGTGGTTGGAGAATTACCTACAGGTGAGTCTAACTACGGCTTTATGGTAGGTTTGAATAAAGTTTGCCTCCAAGACACTGGGGGCTGGCTACCCTTCCAAACAGCCTCCCATCCTGTTGCTCCTCAGACGTGGCCCTCCACAATCCTAGTTGTCTCTCATGACCGCAATTTCCTGAACGCCATTGCCACGGACATCATCCACCTGCACAGCCAACGACTAGACGGCTACCGGGGGGACTTTGAAACCTTTATCAAGAGCAAGCAGGAGCGGCTCCTCAATCAGCAGCGCGAGTATGAGGCCCAGCAGCAGTACCGCCAGCACATCCAGGTGTGCAGGGGCGGGGGAGGCAGGACTGAGTCCCATCCCATGGCATCAGTCGGTGGCAGTGAGGGAGCCTGATGAGTGCCCATTTCTTGTAGGTCTTCATAGACCGTTTTCGGTACAATGCCAACAGAGCGTCTCAAGTGCAGAGTAAACTCAAGATGCTGGAGAAGCTGTGAGTACAGAGTCCTCTTCCAGACACCGACTCCTTCATTTCCTCTCCTCAGTTTGTAAGCTGACCTTGCCTTTCCATTCTAGGCCTCCCCTAGCCAGCAGCCAGCCTCTACTCCAACCACTAATCTCAGCTAGGCAGCCACAATTCAGACGTATTGTCTGCCTCTATCTGCTTTGTCTAGCCTTTCTTTCTCCCCGTCCTGAAGTTTAAGACTAGTGCAGACTAAGCCTCACCTGTGTCTGATTTCTCTAAGAGCCATGTTTTCTAGGGTCATCCATGTCATAATGTTAACACTTCACCGCCTTTCGTGGTGGCATGATGCTCCATTTCATGACTCGAATACATTTCATTTATTGCGTCAGGTGATGGACATTAGGTTATTCCCATTTTGTTTTTAGGAATAATGAATGCAACTGTAAACTTTCTAGGGGGTGTGGGAGTCTGTAAGACTGACTGCCGGTTTACAAAAGTTCTCCTGCCTCAGTCTTCTGGGTGCTGAGATTACAGATGCAAGCCACCACAGCTGGCCTGCTGTGAACATGATTATATTCGAGTTTTTTTATTTTTATTTTTTTAAAGATTTTTTTTTATGTGTGTGAGTGTTTTGTCTACATGTATGTAAAGTCTGTGTGTGTGTGTACTCCTGGTCAAGCGCCAGAAGTTGGAGGCGAGTCTCCTGGAATTGGAATTAACAGATGACTTTAAGCAACTATGTGGGTGCTAGAAACCAAACCTGGGCCTTCTGCAAGAGCAGTAGGTGCCCTTAACCACTGAGCCATCCCTCCAACCCCCTGTGTTCAAGTTGCTAAGCAAACATTTGTTTTTGCTTAGGTACATGTCTAAGATTTGCTGTTTTACATGGTAATTTAACTTTTGAGGGGGTCTTGTTGCTGCTGCTGTTGTTAAAATGGTTTCACTGTATAGCCCTGGCTGGCCTCTGACTGTCCTGGAACTCACAGAGGTCTGCCTGCCAAGTGGCCTTAAAGTCTTCTGTAGCCAGTGATGACCTTGAACTCCTCATCCTCCTACCTCCCAAGTGCTGAGATTATGGACTTATGTCACCACACACAGTTTGTGCATGCTGGAAATTGGAACTAAGACCTGTGCACAGTAGGCAAGCATTTTAGCAACTGTTTTATATCCCTAGAGCCCTTCCAGACCAATTTTTTTAATTCAGTAATTTTATACATTTATTTTACATGGGACACACTTCAAGTCTCACTAAAAAACAACTACAAGTCATATCAGAATTCTTTTTTTTTGCATCTTTTTAATGAATTTTTTCTTTTGTGGAGATTATAATCAAATCATTTCTCCCTTCCCATTCCTCCCTCCAAACCCTCCCTTATATGTCTCCTTACTCTTTTTCCAGTTCATAGCCTCTTTTTTTTCATGAATTGCTGTTACATGTGCATATGTACATGAATATATTCCTAAGTATAGCTTGTTCAATCTGTATAATGTTACTTGTGTTTTCAGGGCTGACCATTTGGTACTGGATACCAGTTGGTGTGCTCTTCCCTGAGGAAGATTGTTCCCCTACTGTCAGTGTTCCTTGGTTGCCTATAGTTCTTTGTGTAGGGTTTAGGCTTGTACCCCACACACACCCACACACACTTTGGCATGTCTGTTGACGTCATTCTCGTTCAACTCACGTTCGGGTAGTCATATTGTTGAGACTTTATGGGTGTGCTTCTGACATTGCTAGGAAACAGTCTCAGAGCAAACTCCCTGCTCCTCTGGCTCTTAGTCTTTCCCTTCTTCCAAAAGGTTCTCTTGCATGTTTTGTGGATGTATTGGGACTGGGTTCTACAACACTGGGTTTTGATTGGTTGTAGTTTTCTGTAATGGTCTCTCTCCATTGCAAAGAGAAGTTTTCTTGGTGAGGAGGTGAGGCTAGACCGTGGGAAAGTACTTAGAAAGTCTGGTTGGGTAGAATAGTTGGATGCAATGCAGAAAGGATCTGTGGGTGGTTGCAGGTCCAGACCACTCTTTTTGTTTTTTGGTTTGAGACACTTTGTAGCCCAGGCTAGCCTCAAACTTCAGGTACATCTGCTTCCCACAAGCTGGAATCACTTCCACTTTTGGCTCGTCAGACTGTGTACTAAAACAGAGGTATTAGTTTATATACCTCCTCCAGTATAGGAGCTGTCATTGTCCTATGTCTTTGCCAGCACTTGTTTTTAACTCTTGCTTTCTTGGCCGCCCCAATAGTTTGGAAGCAACATCTCACTGTGGTTTTGATAAGCAGTTCCATGACTAATAAAATTAGTCATTGAGAGTTTAATCTTGAAGGAGTCGTTCTAGAAATTCTGGGAGGGTAAATTCATAAGGCTTACAACTCTGACATGGAAACATTTATTATATCTTAAGGGTAAAAGCTACCAAGACAGACTGGGGGCTGGAGGCATAGAGCTGTAGTCTCAGAACTGGGGAAGGCCAAAGCCAAGGACTTCTAAATTCAAAGCCAGCTCAGGCAAGTTGGTGAGCCCTTTCCTCACATGTACAACATAAAGGAAGAACACAGATTTAAGTTTTTTTAAAGCTGTTGAAAGATGGGGTTTGGGGTGGTTTTTTTTTTTGTTGTTGTTGTTGTTGTTGTTTTTGTTTGTTTTTTTTATTGGGAAACCATTCAGCCAGGAGAAGGTACCCGTGGCAAACATGATGGTTCGAGTTTTATCCCCAGGACTCATAGTAGAAGAGGGAATAGGTTCCAGACTTTTTCTGGGGTTTGTTTTTTGTTTTGAGGCAAGGTCTCACCATAGAGCCCTGGCTGGCCTCAAACTCACAGAGGTCCATCTGCTCTGCCTCCCAAGTGCTACAATTAAAAGTGTGTGTCACCGTGGGCAAATAAATGTCATTAATATTTTTTTAGAGCAGGAGAGATGTCTCAGCAGTAAAAGACATGCATGTTGCTCTTGCAGAGGACATGGGTTTGGTTCTCAGCACCCACATGATAGCTCACAACTGTGTGTAATTCCAGTTCCAAAAGAATTGACACCTTCTGACCTCATGGGCACTGCATACATTTGGCATACAAACTTACATGCATGTAAAATACCCATACATATAAGAAAATAAATATTTTCAAATTTTTATATGTATATATTTTTAATGTATATGCTTTTAATTTTTATTTTACTTTTTGTTTGAAGCTGCATACACCCTTTATGTGGTCTTAGCTAGCCTGGAACTTGCAATGTAGAACATGTGGGGCTTGAACTCAGAGAGGTCTGCCTGCTTCTGCCTTCCAAGTACTAAGATCAAAAGCACCTAGCTTATATATGTATTTTAATTTTTTTTTAATGTGCCTGCATGTATTTTGCCTGCATGGATGTTGTGTGAGGGTGTCAGACCGCTGGAACTGGAATTACAGTTCTGAGCTAGGTCCTGGGAACTGAACCCAGGTCCTCTGAAAGAACAGCCAGTGCGCTTAGCCAGTGAGCCATCTCTCCAGCCCCAAGTTTGTTTATTTTTTAAGCTACAAAAAAAGATGATTCTCTTTCTTAGAGATTGTGAGCTAGAAGAATACATTGTAGCATTAGCTAATTGAAGGACTGGCAAGTCTGTTTTCTCCAAGCATTTCCTTGTGTAAGAGGAACTGAGTTCTGTTTTTAAGTTTAGATAATTCTTGTCATTTAGTTGAGTCAGGTCTCTCTGCATGGCACAGAATGTTTATGTAAGTTGGCTCTAGGCCCCTAAATGGTAATATTGTGGGTGTGTTACCACATTCAACACCAAGCTGAATTTTACTGCTTTTATTAGAGTGTGTTAATGATAGAGAATGTTCCCTGGGCCCTTGAGAGAATGTTATATCCCATGGATGGCTCAGCACTCACCAGTTGCTTGTCCTCGGCACTTGACCACAGACTGAAGCTGACTAACCTATGGGGATAGACATCGTTTAGAAGGCAATCTGATGGGCACGTCGTGATGTAACAAATAGCTGTAGCTGCCACACTAGTGCTTGTGACCTCCCTGGCCCCCTGTTTTGATCTGGTTTACAGCACAGATGTGAGGTGCTCGTATGAAGCAGGCCTCAATTCCTGTTGAGAAGCAGTTGGTTAGTCCATAGTAGTCTTGCCAGTGGGCACACCTTACTTGGCCAGTCAGTAGTGTAGCACATGGTTCCATGACTAAGGACTGTTGATAGCAGTCCTCCCTCAGCAGCCTACTTACCATCTCCCAGCGCCGAGGACCAGCCAGCAGGGCAGAAGCTTCGTCTCAGTTGTCTTGCTTTCTCTGTGCTGTAACCAGCCTAAGTCTTATCGTGTTTCTGCATAGTGGAGTTCTTTACTCCTGAGTCATCATGACCTTTATTCCGATGCCTGCAGTTAGGATAATTGCGTGTGAGTGTGTGTTAGGATGATTGCACGTCTGCGTGAGTGTGTGTGTGTGTGTGTGTGTGTGTGTGTGTGTGTGTTAGGATGATTGCATGTTGCATGAGTGTGTGTGTGTGTGTGTGTGTGTGTGTGTGTGTGTGTGTCAGGTTTCCTTGTGGTTTTTCCATTAATCCCACCCCCAGTGTTCTCTTTTCCACTTTCACATCTTGTTAAATAATCATTTTTCCATCTCTCCTCAGACCTGAGCTAAAGCCAGTGGACAAGGAGTCAGAGGTGGTGATGAAGTGAGTTCTAAGCCGGGGAGCTGATGGGGAGTCTCTCCTGGCTGTCTCCACACTTGACACTTGCACCTCCTGCAGGTTCCCTGATGGCTTCGAGAAGTTCTCACCACCGATTCTGCAGCTAGATGAGGTGGATTTCTACTATGACCCTAAACACGTCATCTTCAGCCGCCTGTCTGTTTCTGCTGACCTTGAGTCTCGCATCTGCGTGGTACGGTTGCTCCTCTGTTCTGTGTCCCGGGACTTGTTTGTCTTAGCAAGCGTGGGTTGGACAATCCTGAGACGTTAGAAGGAAGAGTACAGGGCCTGAAAATTATACTTAGACTGCTGCTGTCCTCTGTAGTCACACAGGCCACCTCAGAGATGAGAAGTCTGGCTCGCAGCATTCCATAAATTATAGAACAGTAGTTTACTGCTCTTGGTCTGGTTATGTCAGCCATGAGACATTAAAGCAAGACCGTAGGTTGTAAGTCAGGATTTAGAGTAGAGTATGCTGTTCTATAGCTTGGTTTAGGAAATCTTTCCTCAGAAGGGAGAGAAAGGCTGGGGAAATAGCTCAGCAAGTAGAAAGTGCTTTCTGCCAAAAGTGAGGGCCAGGATTAAGTCCCCAGAACTCATGTTACAGTTGAGTGCTCATGACAGCGCTCAATCCCTGTTTGCAAGGGTCAGAGACTGGGAGTCACCAGAGCAGGGTGGCTAGCCAGCTAGTGCAACTGTGAGCTGCAGAAAAATTTGAGGAAGACATCCTGCGTTGCCTTGGGCCTCCACATGCACATATTTGTACCCAGATGTACCCATGCATGGGGACACGCCACTTCTGGTTACCGGAAGAAGTAACTCTTGCCCTTTGCAAGTACTCAAGTATCGGTTCCCTTTGCGGCTTTGCATGTGGTGGTAGTTCCTCGGAGGTTTTGGTTGAAAGGCTGGGACTACCCAGAGCTCCTCTTCCTTCCTTCCCCCACACATGTGCACTCATTAAACATGCTCATGCTTCTTTCAGGTTGGAGAGAACGGGGCTGGGAAGTCTACTATGCTGAAGCTGCTCATGGGGGACCTGACTCCTGTTCGAGGTATCAGGCATGCCCACAGGTAAGGACACCCCCCCACACACACATACTCCCCACCCTTCCCTGCTGTGAACTGTACGCATTCTCTACACATTCAGCTACCTGTACTACTCCACAGCGGTGCCTTCTGTTTTCTTTTTGCCTCCAGAAATCTGAAGATAGGCTATTTCAGCCAGCACCACGTGGAACAGCTAGACCTGAACGTCAGCGCTGTGGAACTCCTAGCTCGAAAGTTCCCTGGTATGTTAGGGTAGGGTTTGCAGCAACAGCGTTTTAGCTGTCCTTGCACCTAGGCCTGTCTTCGGTCAGCCTAAGCAGCTTGCCTAAGTCTGGGTATAAGAGCCTGGACATTGAGAAGAACGTAGGGAATAGCAAAAGCTTTGGGCCAAGAGCCCGTCTGATGTGGGGGCCTTTTCCAGGGCGACCCGAAGAGGAATATCGACACCAATTGGGCCGGTATGGCATCTCTGGGGAACTGGCCATGCGCCCTGTTGCAAGTTTATCTGGGGGCCAGAAGAGCCGGGTAGCCTTTGCTCAGATGACCATGCCCTGGTGAGATTTATTTTCTTGGGTTCTTGCTTCTTGCCCATTACAAAATGATTCTTTGATATTTGTGCCATAGGAATTCATTGTCTCCCATCTTGTAACTTCTGTGTTCTCCCTTCCAGCCCCAACTTCTACATTCTGGATGAGCCCACAAACCACCTGGACATGGAGACAATTGAGGCTTTGGGCCATGCTCTCAACAACTTCAGGGTGAGCCTGCTCTAGCCTGACTGTTCTTCCCTAGGCCTCAGCACCACTTGATAGCCATTCCCCTGAGTCTCCTGTTCTGTCTTTCAGGGTGGCGTGATTCTGGTATCCCATGACGAGCGCTTCATCCGGCTGGTGTGCCAGGAGCTGTGGGTGTGTGAGAAAGGCAGTGTGACCCGGGTTGAGGGAGGATTTGACCAGTACCGTGCCCTCCTCCAAGAACAGTTCCGCCGGGAGGGCTTCCTCTAGAGCCGCCGACTGAGTAAGGACTGTGCCTAGGACATGGACTGGTCTTGCGAGACCCCTGAGCTACCGTATAGGCAACCAACTCCAGAGTTGGGACTTTCCCTATTTGGGGACAGCCTTATTTCCCAGATTTCTTTTCCTTTCAACTGGAGCGTCCTCTGCACAATGTGGGGAGGCCTATCGAAGGGCTGGTGGAGACAGCTCTGACGGAAAAGGGTAGGGGTGCCATCTGGGGTTATAAGTACCCGAATGCCCAGCTTGACAGGGCCCCATGTGGCTGCTATGTAAATTAAATATCCTCTGTATCTCTCTTGCCTCATCTCTGCTCTTTCATGGGCAGGATTTGCCATGGTTTTCTGCTGTTGGTTCTGGGCTCTCTGATTGGTGTTTTCCTAGGATATAAATGTCATGCATACAGAGCAACGGCAGTGCCAGCCTTCCTCTTGTTGGGAGATGGCATCTGTCTGGCCTTTGGGTGGGCTCGGGCTGGAGGAATGGAAAGCAGGGTTCTGGGGTTACTGGTACTTACACCCTAGCCTAGATGTGGCCTCAGCTGTCTCAACCCCTGCTGCTTGGGATTTGAACTGATTCTGGAATCTGGCCTCATACATGGCTCAACAACTGCTCTCTCCAGGGACTCTGACCCAGCCTCCAGTTTCTCTAATCTGAACCTTCAGGCTCAAGAGAAACTGTTGTTGTTCCCAGTTTGCATTAGCGATCTGACATTCTGGTTTTTTTCTCTAATCATGCAGAAGGAGCCTGGGAAGTAGGGAATTGTCTAACTGAAAGAAATAGGACACTTCAACACTTTATTCTTTTCAAATAAAGCAGACTTCTAAGAGGGGAAGACATGCAGTCACATGGGCTTATAGTCCCAGGCACCCCAGAGGCTGAAGCCAAAGGCTCATTTGGGTCCATTTAAGAGACCAGCCTGACCCGGGAGACCCATCCCTTTATGAAAGAGGGAGGAGAGGTGTTAACAAGAGTCTGGCTTGTAAGTTCTCAAGGACTTAGCTGCTGCAGTTAATCAGTATGTAGACGTTAACATGGAGTCAACAGAGGGACTGCCTTAGCCTACTGGAAATTGTAGTCATGAGTTTCCAACCCAAGAGTCTTCAAGTTGTGCTGAATGTTGTGGTCTAGGTAATTTGGGAAGAGAACCTGTGGGGCAAGGGAGAATGTGAGATAGCCTTGGATTGTGAGAAAGTTCCTCACAAGAAACACTAAAGCAAGGAAAGATTTATTTTGCCTCATGATTTTAGAGGCTTTGGCCCAAGGGCGCTTGACTGTGTTGCTCATGTGCCTGCGTGGGCTGGGACAGAATACAGTGTGGGGGATGTGCTGAGACAGTAGCTCAGAGTGCCACTCTCGCACTTCTGGAGTGGGTTCCCAAGGACTCAGTCCCTCAGCTAGATCCTCCCTGCTACACGAGCGCATGATCCTGGAAGCCAGAGCTCTGGATGCACACACTGGGGCAGACCTTCAACACACAAGCCTTTGCATGATTCCCAGATCCAGAAGGCTCTAGTGACCACAGAGCTGGTGCTGGTGGGCTAGTGAGACCTGTCCACCCCTCAGACATCCCTGTGTACGGCTGCATGTACCTCGGCAGTGATGGAGGCTTTTCCATCTCGAAACCCACAGAGAAGTGTATTGGGGAACCATAGGCCCTATGTCTGTCAGTCTAACATGCTCAGCCCAAGTCCCTCTGACTTTGTAAGCCCCTTAGGAGTCATGCAGATGCTTATGGTCCCTGGAAGAGCTTGGAGCACCGAGAACATCAGAATTCAGGGTGGTATGAGGACAGATCCAGCACTTCTGCTGTCAGTGGAAGGGGTTCCAGAAGAGTAAAGCAGACCACCTGAGCCTGGGTTCTTTGTGGCACTGTTAAGGGACTAGCCACCACACAGTATAAAAGCATGCAGGATGGGTTTGGTTTGCTGGGTGCCCACAATGACTAGAAGGATTGCAAAAAGAAGACATTTTTTTTTTTGATTTTTTGAGACAGGGTTTCTCCATAGATTTTTGGTTCCTGTCCTGGAACTAGCTCTTCTAGGCCAGGCTGGCCTCGAACTCAGAGATCCGCCTGCCTCTGCCTCCCGAGTGCTGGGATTAAAGGCGTGAGCCACCACCGCCCGGCTAAGAAGACATTTCTTTAGCTAATCATGGACCTTAAAAAGAGTGCAGGCACCCAGGCTGTCTTCAGTGTGCTGGAGCCTATGGGAAGGGGGCGGCACTAGGTGGTGACTGGAATTCCATGAACTGTGAAGAGCCCACCCACGCTGCAGGAATTCTGGAGATGAGATGCCAGTGACTGAAAGTTAGTGACCCAGGGCATGGAAAGATTGGTGGCAGCCAGCCCTATTTCAGAAAACGTGTGGAAAGCAGCCCTGCACTGGAGGGCATTCTGTGCAGCAACCACCCACTGCACTGACTGATACCAGCTAGGGGCGGGGCAGTCCTGTAACTGCTTAACCTGGAGCTGTTCTGCCTACGTCTGGCCTTTGTGCTGACCAGGATCTTAAACTCACTGAAATCATGGACTGCTTGCCTCTCTCGGCCTGACCATCCTCACCAGCATCACTTGGGTAACTTGGCTGGTTCTCAGCACAGTTCTCACAAGGCAAGGCATTTCGGCCAGTCCACAAGCTGCTCACTCCCATATGCTGTTACAATCTTGAAGTCTAGTAGACATTTTGTTGAGTTCTGCCTGAGCCTATCTCTCCATTGGGCTTGAGCATGCAGAGTGGATGCCAAAGCCTGTAGGAGATGCTGGCAGAGTGAACCAAGGCTGGGAAAGAATCTGACCTCCCGCGGAAGGCTGGTGGCACTCACCTTTAATCCCAGTACTCAGGAGGCAGAGGCAGGTGGATCTCGATGTGTTCAAGGCCAGCCTGGTCTACAAAGCAAGTTCCAGGACAGCCAGAAATGTTACACAGAGAAACCCTGTCTGGAAATATAAAGACTTGAGTTGTCCTCTGACCTGCACTGTGTATTGTGATGCCTGGGCACACAGACCATGCTTTTAAAAAGCTAGATGCTGGGCAGTGGTGGCACACACCTTTAACCCAGCACTAGGGAGGTAGAGACAGGCAGATCTCTGTGAGTTCAAGGCCAGTGTGGCTTACAAGAGCTAGTTCCAGGACAAAGAAATCCTGTCTCAAAAAACCAAAAAAAAGAAAAAAGAAATGCCTACGTTTGATAGCTGTGAATAACAAAGGCTACTTACTCCATTGTCTGGAGCGCATGTATGTGCAGCTTGGTGCTAGTGGGAGTCCTAGGTTGCTAACAGGTTGCTAGGTGTGCTGTTCAGAGAGGGATAAGGTTGCTAAGATATGCCCCATGCTTGACTTCCTTGGTTTCTAGTAGTTCAAGGCTTAGCCAATATGGTGATCGTGACTACTTGTGAGCCTCACTGCTTTATTGGTTCTCACTAGGTTTTGATTTGGTTTAAAGCTTTGGCTTCACCTTGTCCAAGTACATTTACAGGGCCTCCTATATATATTCTCGGGAGAGGCAGCGACCAGAATTCTGGTTGTCTGATCAGGTTTGCTGCGGGCTTTGCATCATGGGTGCTCTTGGTCAGGTGTCAAGCGTGCTCTAGAATGGCCATGGGCCAGGCTGTCACCAAGACCATTTTGCTTTGTACCTAGTCCTTGGGCACCACATGATCTACAACACAGGACATTAGATGTCCTTGTCTCTCCACTTTATACCATGAGCAGAGTCTCTCATTGAGGCAGACGCTCTCTATTTGCTCTAGGCTGGCTGTCCATCGAGCTCTTGAGACACTCCCCCCATCCCACCCCCCTTCCCCCCCCCAACCTCCAAAGTTTCAGTTACAGACATTTACAACAACCATGCCTGGCTTTCTAAGTACTTCCGTAGTTTTGATATTCAGCCTGCATAGTAAGTGCTCTCACCAGCTGCGCCAGCCTTCATCAATCCTAAAGGTATCTAAATACAAAGTATCACAACAAGTTGGATGCTTCAGACAAAGTTACATTTCTTCCCCCAGCTCCATGTGTATCTGTCTTAGTTACTTTTCTACTGCCATAAAAAAAAAAAGGAAAAAAAAACACCATGACCAAGGCAATTTAGAAAACATTTGGTTTGGAGCTCATGATTGCAGAGGGTTGGAATCCATGACCATCGGGGCATGGAGTGGTAGCTGAGATCTACATCCTCCTCCAAACGTAGGCGGCAGAGCTGCGAATGGCACTGAGTGTTCTGAATCTTGAAGCACACCCCCGGTGACACACCGCCTCCAGCAAGGCCACATCTCCTAATCCGTCCCAGTTCCACCAACTGGGGACCAAGTATTCGAGTGTGTGAGTTCACGGGGCACTGTGACTCAGCAGCATTCCCCTCTCTGTCTCCCATAGACTGGTGGTCATACCACAGTGCAAAATGCATTTAACAAACCGAGTTCAAAAGCCCCCTATGGTCTTACACTGTTTAAAAAAAATATTAAAAAAAAAATTCCAAGTTCAGATATGTGTCCCATTCCCCAGCTCCATGGCACTTCCTAGGCAGGGGGATGAGTCAAGATGAAGCTGAGTATATCCTTCCCAGCCGCCTGCTGTCAGAAACTCCCTGAAGGCCGCAATGAATACTTGCTTGCAAACTTTGTACTCTTCTGTGAGACGCTCACTGGCCATAGGCGTAGCTGGGTGAAGCAGAGATGCTCTGGGTGAAGAGTGGAAGGGTCACGTGGTCCCAACCAGTGGTGGGAAGAACAAGGTTTTCCAATGAAGCAAGGTGTCTGCTGTTGAGTAGGGGTGGAATTGTTCTAGATCAAGGAGAACTGGAGAGAGGAAGTCTGTTCACACGACAGAGAAAGACACTGCTGAGGTCCCTCCATCTTAGATTCTTGCAGAGGCCATTTCAGGTTTAACTAGAATCTGGTCTCCTTAATGGAGAATTGTGTGGAAAATTACCCAACTCTATTTTAGTTCAAGATTCTCCAGCTAACTTAATTTCTGTTAAACGTCTTGCTTGCTCAAAACCTCTCCCTGCAACTGGATATAGTTTTTTGCCTTTAAAAACCCCTTACCCTAAAACACTCGGGGCTACACTTGAGTCCCAAGTATCGGAGTGTAGACCAGCCTGTGATGAACCAGCCTGTCTCCATTTTTGGCTTAAAAGCCATCTTATTGTAAAGGCAAGCTAGGTTCATTTGATTACACCTCTTTCTCAAGGATTGTGCTATGCCCCACCTGTGACCTTAGCTACAAATGGTTCTCTACTGCCTGTTCTGGGAAATGGTCTTTGTTTCTAATCCTCTTACAACCCTACCTTTGTTTCAGAAGGTTGTTATGACTTCCTTGCTATGCCCACCTTGCAACCGTGTCTTTGTTTCAGGAGGACGTTATGATTAACTGGCCATGCTTAGGTTCTGCTCCTGTAACCCTGTCTATTTTGACTGTCAGCTTCCCCATATGGAAACTCCTGAGCTATAAAGTTTGTCTTCCTCACATCCAATGCTGACTGACCTCTAGAACCCTACTTAAGGGAGAGGCAGCCTGTGTACCCAATTGTTTTTTCTGTGTATACAACTTAAAAAGCTTGCTTTAAGCTTGGTGGTGGTAGCATATGCCTTCAATCCCAGCAGTCAGGAGGCAGAGAAAGGTGAATCTCTCTGAGATTGAGGCCAGCCTGGTCTACAAATTGAGTTACAGAATAGCTAGGGCTACACAGAGAAACCCTGTCTTAAAAAACAAAACAAAAGCTTGCTTTAATAATTGTTTGCTTTAGTTAATTTGGCCATAATGATTTGGGTTGGTGATCTTCTCCGCCCATCTTTGAGATTAGCATTAGCTGACATAAAGACTTTCAATTGGCTATAAACTATGCCTTAGTGACCATCTCTGGTGGGCTACCTGTAACATTCAGGTTGAATTGTGGATGTCATTTTAAGTGTTCTCAACTTGGTTATTGTGAGAGAGAGAGAGAGAGAGAGAGAGAGAGAGAGAGAGAGAGAGAGAGAGAGAGAGAGGATATTCCCAGGCAGTCATGCTACTGTACCTTTTTTGCTGGGGCCCAAAAGAGCTAGCAGAATTTCTGAGCTTTTAAATCTCTCTAAAGAAGAAAATGTATCTACCGATATGCTGTCAGAAACTCCTTTAAGAATAAGCCCAGGACCAAAGCACCTAATATTCAGTGTCTTGTTATTCTAATGTCCTGCAACACAAACTTAGATGTACTTCTCAGAAGAAAGAATGCACCAAGAAAGATAAGGAGGCTGCAGAGTAGTCTAGACTTTGGGCTTAGAGGATGGAGCTAAAGCAAACACCAGGAACTGATTGACAAGAGGTGTAGTATGTCCTTGTTGAGAACTTCTGCTTCTGAGTCCAGTCAAAGATAAGTCTTTACAGCCCGGCAGTGGTGGCGCCTTTAATCCCAGCAGTCGGGAGGCAGAGGCAGGCGGATCTCTGTGAGTTCGAGGCCAGCCTGGTCTACAAGAGCTAGTTCCAGGACAGGCTCCAAAGCTATAGAGAAACCTTGTCTCAAAAAAACAAACCAAAACCAAAACAAAACAAACAAAAAAAAGGTAAGTCTTTACGAGGAACAAATAAATAAGCTGGGCATAGTGGCTCACCCCTTTAATCCCAGCACCCAGAAGGCAGAAGCAGATGGAGGTGGTTAGATCTTTTCAGGTTTGAACCCAATCTGGCCTAGGCCAGGCTGGTCTACATTGTGAGTTCCAGTACAGCCAGAGATATATACTAAGACCCTTTATTTAACCAGGTGGTGGTGGTGCAAGCCTTTAATCCCAGCACTCGGGAGGCAGAAACAGGTGGATATCTGTGAGTTCGAGGCCAGCCTGGTCTACAAAGTGAGTCCAAGACAGGCTCCAAAGCTACAGAGAAACCTGTCTTGAAAAACCATAAAAAAGAAAGGAAAGGAAAGGAAGAAAGGAAGGAAGGAAGAAAGGAAAGAAGGAAGGAAAAGGGAGAAATGGGAAAAAGTGATAGGTAAATAATCACACCTTGCTAGAGGGGAGGGGCACTGAAATCCCTCAGCGCAAACTCCAAGGCCTGTAGCTCCATGCCTCCATGTAGTCATGTGCTGCCAAAGGACTTAAATGGCTCTGCTCTTCCAGCTTTGCTGACTGCACACGTGTTCCCTCTTGGGCTGATTCTTTTCTCTGTATCCAGCTCTCCCTTGTAGACATCCCACAGCTCTGGCACCTCTACCATCTTGCAGGGCCTCACACAATAGCTTCTCAGTGCACAGGAACTCACAGGAACTCCCCTGCCACATGCCTGGGCTCAGAGGTTTTCCTTAGCCACAGAGGAAGATTCTGCAACCCCTTTACTTATAGAGTAGTTTTTGTTTTTTTGTTTGTTTGTTTTTTGTTGTTTTTTTGTTTTTTGTTTTTTCAGGACAGGGTTTCTCTGTGGCTTTGGAGCCTGTTCTGGAACTAGCTCTGTAGACCAGGCTGGTCTCGAACTCACAGAGATCCGCCTGCCTTTGCCTCCCGAGTGCTGGGATTAAAGGCATGCGCCACCATCGCCCGGCCCCCTTTACTTGTATATTCTTTACAGTTCTAAAGTCACAACCACGTGAATGATACTGCCAGCATTTACCATCCACTTGGGGTGAACCCTGGCACCCTTGAATCACATTCATACCAGCTTTGATTTGCTCTTGCTTTTTTAGGAGCCAAAAATCCCAAGGCAACTTATAAAATAAAGCATTTAATTTGTATTACAGTTCCAGAGGGTTAGATTCCATAACGGAGGAGTAAAGGAGCTTTACATCTTGATCCACAAACACAAGGTAGAGAAAGAACTGGGAGTCACAGGAGTCTTTTGAAATCTCAGCGCCCACCCCCAGTAGCACACCTCTTCCAGCAAGACCATACCTCCTGATCCTTCCCAAACAATCTAATAGCTGGGGACCAAATATTCAAACATACGATCCTATGGGGGCTGTCTTAAGGTTTCTATTGTTGTGAAGAGACACTATGACCACGACAACTCTTATAAGGAAAATATTTAATTAAAATAGTGACTTACAGTTTCAGAGCTTTAGTCCATTATCATCATGGTGGGGAGCATGATAGCATGCAAGCAGACATGGTGCTGGCTACATCTTAATCAGAAGGCAACAGGAAGTGGAAGGTCTCGCTGGGCAGTATCTTGAGCATAGGAGACATCAAAGCCCTTCTCCACAGTGACACACTTCCTCCAACAGGGCCAGACTTCCCATTAGTGCCACTCCTTTGGGGGCTCATTTTATTTCAAACCACAACATTCTACTTCCTAGCCCCCAAAGGTTTGTAGTCATGTCATAATGCAAAAATGCATTCAGTCCAACTTCAAAAGTCCTCATAATCTATCACAGTATCAACAGTGTTTAAAAGTCCAAAGTCTCTTCTGAGATTCATGCAATCTCTTAACTGTAATCCCCTATAAAATCAAAATAAAAAACATATCACTTCCAATATATAATATTACAGGATATATATTACTATTCTAAAATGTAGGGAAGGGAGCACAGCAAGAAAATACTGGACTAAAGCAAGACTGAAAACCAGGTGGGCAACTCCAAGCTCTACATCTCCATGTCTGATGTCAAAACACTCTTCAGATCTCCAACTCCTTTCAGCTTTGTTGACTGCAGCACAGTTCTTTCTCTTGGTCTGGTCTCACTCCCTGTTGGCAGCTCTCCTAGGCAAGTAGCCCATGACTCTGGCTCTCCAACACTTTGGGGTCTTCAAGGCAATGCAGGCTTCAACTTCAAGGCTTCACACAATGGCCACTCCAGGCCTCCGTTCAGGGAGATCCCTGACAGATGCCTGACCTCAGTGGCTTTTCTTGGTCTCAGAGGCAAATTTCATAGCTGTATCTTCAATCCTTAACTCCAGAACCATGTGAACAAAGCTGCCAAGTTCTGCTGCTTACAGGGGCTGGAACATGGCCCCCTTGTTCAATTACATCTTCACTAGCTTTCTGGTTTCCTTCACTGCCTAAACTTGGCTGTCCTGAAACTGGATCTCTAGACCAGGCTGGCCTCAAACTCAAGAGATCCTCCAGTCTCTGCCTTCCGAGCACTGGGATTGAAGATGGGCACCACATCACACCTGGCTCTTAGCTTTTCTTTAGTTCCTTTTTCACAGATTGGAAATTTAGCTGGGTGGGATCTTCCTTTAAGGCCACCACTCCCTTTATTCTATTTTCTCGTCTGTTTATCTCCTGGAACCGAGGATTTAATGCAGTTCCACTTCCTGGTACCCTTTTTCTCAATCTGTACATTTTATATTTTTATTTGCTCGGCTTGTTCCTTTTTTATTAACTTTTCATTAGAGTTACCAGTAATAACCACACAACAGAGTCTATACCAGGATGTTGAGATTTCCTCTGTCAACAGAATTAAACCAAACTTCCTCACTTTGGCTCAGGCAGATTCTTCAGACAAGGGCAAAAAGCAGCCACATTCTTCACTGCAATATCATAAGAACTAGCTGGGCAGTGGTGGCACACATCTTTAATCCCCGCACTCGGGAGGCAGGCGTATCTCTGTAAGTTTGAGGCCAGCTGGTCTACAGAGTGAGTTCCAGGATAGACTCCAAATACATAGAGAAATCCTGCCTCAAAAACACACACACAGGGGCTGGAGAGATGGCTCAGTGGTTAAGAGCATTGCTTGCTCTTCCAAAGGTCCTGAGTTCAATTCCCAGCAACCACATGGTGGCTCACAACCATCTGTAATGAGGTCTGGCGCCCTCTTCTGACCTGCAGACATACACACAGACAGAATATTGTATACATAATAAATATTTAAAACACACACACACACACAAAATCATAAGAACTATCTCGGGGCTGGAGAGATGGCTCAGTGCTTAAGAGCATTGCCTGCTCTTCCAAAGGTCCTGAGTTCAATTCCCGGCAACCACATGGTGGCTCACAACCATCTGTAATGAGGTCTGGTGCCCTCTTCTGGCCTTCAGACACACAGACAGAATATTGTATACATAATAAATATTTTTAAAAAAAAGAACTATCTCTAGGCAACATACTAAAATTCCCTGGAACGTCTTGAGCAAGCCCCCAACAATTCAAATAACTCTTAGCACTTCTGTCTTCCATGCCCTGCTAGGATGGCCCATTAAGCTTACTGCAGCCCACTGCTTTCCTAACTCAAAGTACCAAAGTCCAAATTCCTCTGAACAAAAATATAGTCAGGCCTATCACAGCAGTTGCTGCCCCCGTCCCTGGTACCAGCTCTGTCTTAGCCAGGTTTCTGTTGCTGTGAAATGACGCTGGCAATTCTTATTAAGGAAAACATTTAATTGGGTGACTCACACACAGTTCAGAGGTTTAGTCCATTATCATATGTTGGGGAGCATGGTGGCATGCAGGCAAACGTGGTGCTGGCTACATCTTGATCAGAAAGCAACAGGAAGTGAACTGTCTCACTGGGCAGTATCTTGAGCATAGGAGACCTCAAAGCCCGCCCCTCAGTGACACACTTCCTCCAACAAGGCTACACCTCTTCCAACAAGGCTATACCTCCTAATAGTTCTGCTCCCTGTGAAATTATGGGGGCCAATTACATTCAAACTACCACAGGGCCCATTTTCATTCAAACAACTATACATGAAAATATCTTCTCCTGGCTTGCCATATAATAGCTCAATTGGTAGAGTGCTTACCTAACACACAGAAATCCTGTGTTGGATTCCCAACACCCATAAACTGCATATGGGGACACAGCACTTGGGAATAGAGCGGGGGGTGACAAATTCAAGGCCATTTTTGGGTACATTGTGAGTTGTAGCCATTATGGGCCTTATGAGACCCTAGTCTCATTTGTTGTTGTTGTTGTTTGTTTGTTTTTTCAAAACAGGGTTTCTCTGTTGCTTTGGTGCCTGTCCTGGAACTAGCTCTTGTAGACCAGGCTGGCCTCGAACTCACAGAGATCCACCTGCCTCTGCCTCCGAGTGCTGGGGTTAAAGGCGTGTGCCGCCACTGCCTGGCCCTAGTCTCATTTTTAAAATATATATATGTATGGGTATTTTTGCCTGCTTGTATGTCTATGAGCCACATGTGTGCTTGGTACCAGTATAAGCCAGAAGAGGGAGTCCGGTTCTCTGAAACTGGAGTTACAGGTGGTTGTAAGCCACCACATGGATGCTGAGAATTAAACCTTGGTCCCCAGGAAGAGTAGCCAGTGCTCTTAACCTCTGAGCCATCTCTCCAGTCCCCAAATTTTGTTTTTTAAGATTTATTTATTATGTATACAGTGTGCTGACTGTCTGTATACTTGTAGACCAGAAGAGGGCACCAGATCTCATTCCAGATGGCTATGAGCCCCCATGTGGTTGCTAGGAATTGAACTCAGGACCTTTGGAAGAGTAACCATCTCTCCAAACCTGCTCTTATGTTCTTGTTTGTTTTGCTGCGTTTGACAGGATCTTGTTGTGTAGCCCTGGCTAGACCCTTAACTTATAGCCATCCTCCTGCCTCTGCCTCCCGAGTGCTGGGCTTACAGGTGTGTGCCAACACATGTGGATACCATTCTACTTTAATTACTGTAGACCCCCTTTTTTTATCTGGCAAGATAAGTTCTAGTTTTTCTTTTTAGGTGTTTAATAATTTTCACAATGTATTTCTTAATGTAAATATTGACGTGCATTTTAAAAATCTCTTGCAGAAAATCCTCTCAGAGCCAGGCCGTGGTGGCACACACCTCTGCCTCCCAAATACTGGTATTAAAGGTGTGTGGTCCCTTTCGGTCAAATTCCCTTCGGATAATTGCACAGAGACACGTACTTTTGTTTGATTGTTTTTGTTTTGCTTTGCTTTTTCAACACAGGGTTTCTCTGTGTAATCCTGGCTGTCCTGGAACTTGTAGACCATGCTGGCCTTGATTTTTTTTTTTTTTTGGTTTGAAATCACAGAGTTCCTCCTGCCTCTGTCTCCCCCCACACACACACACACACAGTGCTAGGGTTAAAGGCATGTGTCACTACCACCCAGAAAAACAGATACATTTTTGAAACAGTTAAAAACTCAAATTAAGAGCCGGGCGGTGGTGGCACACGCCTTTAATCCCAGCACTCGGGAGGCAGAGGCAGGCGGATCTCTGTGAGTTCGAGACCAGCCTGGTCTACAGAGTTAGTTCCAGGACAGGCTCCAAAGCCACAGAGAAACCCTGTCTCGAAAAACAAAACAAAACAAAACTCAAATTAAGGGGCTGGAGAGATGGCTCAGCGGTTAGAGCACTGGCTCCTCAGCCAGAGGACCTGGGTTTAATTCCCAGCACCCACATGGCGGCTCACAACTGTCTGTAACTCCAAGCCTGACAATCTCACACATACATGCAGGCAAAAACACCAATGCACATTAAATAAATAAAAAGAAAAGAACAAACCCCTGTCTGTGAAAAGGTACCCCACAGCCTAGTTGCTGAAGGGAATATATTAGCACATTGGAGATCACCAATATTTAAAAAAAATAAAAAAAACTCAAATTAAAAACTAACCACATGTGGTGATACATTCCTATCACCCTTCACCCTGGCATTTGGAAATCTGAGGCAGGAGAATTAAGTTTGAGGCCAGGCTGTGGCTCAAAAACAAACAAGAGCTGGCATGTAGCTCTGTGGGAGACAACTTGCTTAGCATTAGTAAAGTCCTGGGTTTGATCCCCACCACCCAAAGCGAATGAAGTACATCTAACTAACTACACCGAGAAGTTCACTGTGACTGAATTAGAAGATTCTAGGCAGTTCCTGATGGTAAGGTCTCTTACCTACAGCCTGGAGTACTTGTTATGGGATGCTGTGTCAGGAAGACCACTTAGACAATAGTCTGGGCCCCATCTCAATAGCAAGGCCCCATCTCAAACCAACACAGTACGAATGCCAATTCTTCCAAACTTAGTATAAGGTTTAACGCGATCCTTGGTGTCGCAGCGTCGTTTGTTTTGTTTTATTCTTGTTTTTGGTTTTCATAGGTTTAAAGGGTTTTCTACAAGCTGAATCAATGACTTGGTGTTTAAGGTCACTTGTTGCGCTTCCAGAGGACTTAGGCTCAGCTCCCAGGACCCACATGGCAGCCCATAGCCATCTGGAGCTCCAGTTCCAGATGATCCAATGCGTTCTTTGGGATTCACAGCACCAGGCGCGCACTGGCACACAGACCTACTTGCGGACAAAACTCAGGCACATACTAATAAATCTTTAAAAACAAATAAAGTATGTTCCTTTTGAATGAAACAGTGGCTCGCATTTGCAGTCTAGGGTGCTGCCTCATCAAGGCTCCGCGATCTGCTCCCCAGGCTCTAGCTGTCGCCGGCTAACTCTCCAGTGTCCCTGAACACGTGGCAGAGACGTTTTCTTCTGGTGGCAGCTGGGTTCTTTTCATTTTTATTTTTCCAGATAGGGTTTCTCCGTGTAGCTCTGGCTGTCCTAAAACTCACTCTGTAGACCAAGCTGGCCTCAAAGTCACAGAGATCCTTCTCTCTCTGCCTGCTGAGTGGTGGGATTAAAGGCGTGTGACACCACTGCCTGGCCAGGGCCTGCATTCTTTAAAAAATTGTTTTCATTACATTTATGATTTATCTTGTGGATGTGGGTGTGCACAGACCGTGGCTTGTGTGTAGAGGTCAGAGTCTAGGAGATTGGACTCAGGCTTGGCAGCAATGCCTTCACCTGCTGAGCCATCTCCTCACCCCAGGGACTCAATTATGTTTTTCCTTTTCTTTTCTTTTTCTGTTTTTCCAAGTAGTCCTGGCTGTTCGGGGTTTCTCTGTGTAGCCCTGTCTGTCCTGGAACTCATTCTGTAGACCAAGCTGTCCTTGAACTCACAAAGATCTTCCTGAATGCTAGGGTTAAAGGCACTTGCCACAACACTGGGCTGGGACTTTCTGTCTTTTCTTTCTTTCTTTCTTTCTTTCTTTCTTTCTTTCTTTCTTTCTTTCTTTCTTTCTTTCTTTCGACTTTATTTTGGGACTGGAATTAGATCAGCAGTTAAGAGAACTGGCTACTCTTCTGGAAGACTGGGTTTCAAGTCCCAGCGTCCAAACAGGAACTCACGTCCATCTGATCCCCCAGTTCTGGAGGATCTGACCCCCTCTTTGGCCTCCTAGGCACCAGGCACAAAAGTGGAGCACAAACATATATTCAGGCAAAACACTCATACACATAAAAACAAACAAAAAATTAGGTCTGGAGAGGTGGCTCAGTGGTTAAGAGCTCATATCGCTCTTCCAAATGATCTGAGTTTGATTTGCAGCACCCCCACCAGGCGCCTCACAACCACATCTGCCTCCAGCTGCAGAAGAACCATGCCTCTGGCCTCAGCATCCACCTGTACACACGCACACACACAATTTTACAAGTAGCAAAAAATTAAAATGCTTCTAAATTTAATTTTTATAAATTTATGTACTTTTATTTCTGTGTATTTATCTGTGCACCTGTGCCAGCGGAGGCCAGAAGAGGGCATCTGACTTCCTGGAGCTGGCAGACAGGTGGTTGTGAGCTGCTTCATGTGGGTTCTGGGAGTCAAACTCTGACCCTCTGAAAACACAGCAAGCACTCTTAGCCACCGAGCCACCTCTCCAGCCCTGATGAATTATTATCATCCTTTTGAACAGTGCATTTGGTGTGGTGTGATGTGTGTGTGCATGTGTGCATGCGTGTGTGCATGTGTGCGTGTCTGTGAGTTCAAGGCCAGCCTGGTGTTCATCAAGAATTCCAGGCCAGCTAAGACTTTGTAAAGATAACCTGTATGAGGGGAAAAAAGCCAAAATGTATATATAAGCCACTCTTAAAAAGTACATCAAGGGGCTGGAGAGATGGCTCAGCGGTTAAGACCTCTGGCTGCTCTTCCAGAGATCCTGAGTTCAGTTCCCAGCACTCACATGGCAGCTCACAACTGTCTGTAACTCCAGTTCCAGGGCATTTGACTCTCACACCAATGAACATAAAATAATAATAATAAATTAAACTTTAAAAAAAGTACATCAAGATTATTCTAAAATTTATATGAAAAAGCAAATGAACTAAACTAATTCAAATTATTTTGAAAAGCAAGAATAGGGAGATCATTTTACACAATTTCTTGCCTTATCTATCTTCAGTAAGCAAAACTGTGATCTGGGCAAAATAACAAATATCTAAGCATCATAGAAGACAAAAAGCTAAGGCTGGAGAGATGGCTCATTGGTTAGAGCACTGGCTGCTCTTGCAGAGGACCTGGGTTCAACTCCCAGCACCCACATGGCAGCTCACAGCTGTCTGTAACTCACACAGATGTATATGCAAGCAAAACACCCAATAGACATAAAACAAAAATAATCATTAAAAAATTTTAAAAAGGAAAACTAAAAACTACCTTTAGACAAGCATAATGAGAAGACTTTTAATTAAGAAGTTTGAAAATTGCATTTTACTTATTTTTTTAAGACTTATTTATTTATTTTGTACACAGTGTTCGGCCTCCATGTATGCCCGCACGCCAGAAGAGGGCACCAGATCTCATTACAGATGGTTGTGAGCCACCATGTGGTTGCTGGGAATTGAACTCAGGACCTCTGGAAGAGCAGTAGGTGCTCTTAACCTCTGAGCCATCTCTCTAGCCCCCAGCATTTTACTTATTTTACGGGCATATTTGTGGAGGAGTTGCACATGATGTCACAGTATTCATTCTTCTGTCATATAGGTTCTGGGGACATATAGGTTGTCAGGCTTGGCAGCAAGAGCCTTTGCCCACTAAGCCACTATCTCATAGGCCCACAAACTTATTTTTGACAGACGCAGGGGCAGTTCAATAGAGGAAAAGAAAGCATTTTATTTTTGTATATTTTATTTGGTTAAGATAAGGTCTCATATAGTCCAGGTTGGTTTCAAAGTCAAGATCTTCCTGTCTTTGCCTTCCAAAAATAGTATTAAACTTTCTTTAAATTGCATATATTTGGGGCTGGAGAGATGGCTAAGGGGTTAAAAGCACTTGTTCTTGCAGAGAACCAGGTTTAGGTTCCCAGCACTTACATGATGGTTTACAGCCATACAAAATTCCAGTTTGATGCCCTCTTCTGGCTCCTTTAGGTACCACGTGCATACATGCATGTCCTGCGTTTCACGTGCCTACAGAAGCATTCACATATCCTGTAGAAATAAATGCTCTCTTTCCACCATGTGGGGTCCCAGAAGTCAAACTCATGTTGTCAGGTTTGCCAGTAAGCACTTTATCTTACCCACTGAGCAATCCCCAAATAGTTTTGTTTTGTTTTTCGAAAAGGGTTTCTGCATGCAGCCCTAGCTATCTTGTCCCGAATTCACTGTGTAGACCAGGCTAACCCCAAACTCTGAGATCTGCCGGCCTAAAGTGCTGAAAGTAGCCATCACCCGGCTCCAAATAGTATTTTTAACAAATAGTGTGAGCAATTGGACTCCATATGTAAAACAAAGAAATAAACAAAAATCCCTTTACCTCAGTCTCACAGCCAACAAAAATTACACTGGCCCATCCATACCTGTAATCCCAGCACTAGAGAGGCTAAGCTTAGAGAATTGCCTCAAATTTTAGGTCAGCCTGGTTTTACTACCAGTATGGCACATCCCTATAATCCCAGCACTCAGAAGGCAGAGGCAGCCAGGTCTCTGTGAGTTGAAAGCCAGCGTGCTACATGCTACTCTACAGAATGAGTTTCAGGACAGCCAGAACTGTTACACAGAGAAAAGACAAAAACAACAACAAAAACACCTAAAGGGGGATGGGACAGGAAAATGGCTCAACAGGCAAAGGCGAAGCTGTTTCTGTCCTACTAACAAAAGAGAAGGGCTCAGGTGCTCAAAGAGGCAAGGGTTACTCCTAGGAACGCATGGTGATGGAAACTGGGTTTAGCTGAATAGAGTTAATAAACAGGGAGTGGATACGCCCGGGTCTGACTGAAAAAGCCATTTCCCTCCGGCTGCTCCCACCCACAACTCTCCTTCTCTTTGTGGAGCTGGAGTAGGGCATCTTTCGGAGTGCTTGCATGGGTGAACCCAAACACAGCATCCTCTCACTGGACTCTCGGACTTGGATTCTCTTTGCGGAGCTGGAGTAGGGCATCTTTCGGAGTGCTTGCATGGGTGAACCCAAACACAGCATCCTCTCACTTGGACTCCTGGACTTGGATTCTTAGACTCTTCTCTCAAGGTCCTGGGGAAAATCTTACAGAATTTCCTAACGTTTCACCGTGGAATACTTTCAAACACACGAGAATCCTGCAAATAACAAGGGACCTGTTTTTCATGCAACAATGTTTTTTCCTCAGGTGTTCCGCTGATGGTGGGGGCGGGGGTCACTGCTGTGACAGGAACAGTCCGCGCCCCCTGGGAAAGCAGGAAGGCTTCATTCTCAAGGCCCTTGAGTAAGCAAACCATCCTGCACATCTTCCCCACTCCCAGCAGAGAAAGGGAAAAAAACGCAGTGACGGCAGAGCAGGCTGCTTCCGGGTGGGGCCGTTGCGGCAGTAATGGGGAGCTTCGACTGAGCGGAGTTCAGTTAAACGAAGGCACATGCTGCGAAAGGGGAGGTTTCTAGGTAACTAAGAAGAATTTTATTTCTTGCGGGAACCAGGCTTAGATGGTGGGACGCTGGTTTCCGCTGCAATTACGAGGCAGGGTCACTGCAGTGAATGGCAGTCCACCAAGGGCGGGGTGCTGGTGGGTGGACCACTGCAGTGCTGGGAAGGGGGTGTGTGTTTGAAGACTCGGCCGCCCTGGTTTGCTCACGAAACTCCCTACCTCCTCCAGAAGGATGGAGAGAGGTGGGGCCTCGGAGGCCTCATTCTGGCATTGGTGGGGGTCGTGCAGCGGCTGGGATGCTGTCTCTGCACTGCGGAGTCTCGCCGGGCTCCGCCGGCCTGGGCTGACGCGGAGAGGGTACAGTGCCCAAAGGAGCGGAGCCGCAGCCCCCACCACAGTGGCGGGCGGGGCAAAGGCGGGCGGGACAGGCGGCCCCTGGGAACCCGGGTGGGACGACCGGCAGCCGGACTGGCGTGTCTCCCGGCTCACCGGATCTCAGCTGTAGTTCCTAATCGGACCCTGCAGGTGCAGGGACAAGGGCAGCCTGGAGCCCAGAGGAGGCATCACCCACTCTAGTCTGGTCGCGACGCCCACAACTCCGCCAAGAAGTGACGGTGAGGCTTGGACTGCCCAAAGGGGGGGGGGTGATCCCAAGACCCACCCTGTAGCATCCCTGGTGGCTACCTTAGCAGCCATCTAGTCTCAGGCTAGCCTGGGCAGGGAGAGGCGCTCTAGACAGATCACATGGACTCCCGCTGCCCGCTACACCTCTGTACATCTGACCTCCCCAGACGCGTTTTCACGTCCCTTTCTTGTTCTTCCTACTGCAACCTTCCAAGCCAGTCTGCAGCCTCTCTCAGTACTCCAGTCTCAAGGCAAGGAGCGATAAAGACTGCAGCCCTTGTCTCACCCGGGCCCTGGGGACCCTTGTGAGCTAGGGGCGGCCTGGAACGATGCTGGCCCTTTAAACCTTTGCTCTCCAGGGTATCTTCCATCTCTCCATACGCGCCACTTCCGACAGCTGGCAGCCGTGGGGAGCCCGGAGGAAGGGGGCAGGTACGGGGGCGGTGGCGAGGCCGCGAGAAGGTGCAGGAACAGCTGTGGAACCCCCCCCCCACCTCCGACACACATCCCCGCAGGGGGACTGGCGGGCGCCTGGACGGGAGGGTTAACCATTAACCCTCCACTCCCCCGCTGCCGAGAGCTGCCCTACCCTCTGGCTACCCAGGTAACAGGCGAGGATGCCCATCTTGCCATCCCCGCACCCCCTTTCTTATCTGCTCCGCCACCTGTCTACCTGGAGGCGGGAGGGGGCGGGAAGGGGATTCCCTCCCGGCTCAGCCCTGCGCCCTCTGCTCTCCTGAGTCCCCAGCCATAGTTAGGGTCGGGTAGCATAGCTAGCCTTCAGGACGCAAGGAGGGGCGCCCCTCACCCAGCCCCTGTTCACGCAGGGTGGGCACCATGCCCGGCCTGTACTGCCCCTCCAGCTGGACGCCGCTGCCGCTCACTGACTCGTGTGTCCGGGCCTACGCCAAGGGACCCTGTCTCAGCCTGCGGGCTCGGCTCACCTACCACAACCCGCAGCCCCAACCGGTGGATGGTGAGGCCTGGTGCGGGCGAGGGGAGATAGCAAGGGTCGGGGTGGGAGGTTGACAGCTCATCTGCCCCATCCGGGTTGCAGGCGTGTTCGTGTACCCGCTGGCCGAGGCGGAGGTGGTATCTGGCTTCGAGGCAGAGGCAGCCGGACGGCGTGTCTCCTTCCAGCTGCAGAGCCGGCGCCGCTTGCAAGCCCCCTGCTGCCGTGCTCTGGGCCCCGGACCGGGGACCTCTCTGCCCCGCCGCTGCTCACAGGGTGAGTAAGCTCTGAGCCCGAACCCAGCCACTGCTCCTGCACCCTCGTGCCTCCCGCCCATCTTCTTTCTTTTTCCAGACACCGATTTTATTTTCCATCCATTGATTCATCCCTTTATCCTATAATCATGGACTGGACACCTGACCTGGACCTGGTGCTGGAAGAATGTGACCCAGACCAAGTCAGAGGCTTGCAGCCAGGCAGCCAGACACTACCCCTACTGTCCAGGTGGCCATAATCTCTTTAGGATGTGGCAGAGAACTCTCTTTCCCAAGGGAGTGCTCCCCAGTCCCTTATCTCTTTGACTATACACATGATCCAAGTCCCCAGTGTGAACTGACTAGCTCCTGAATCAAATGCAAAGCCCTGCCTAAGAGACCAGGTTCTCACTCTGTCTTGCTAGCCTTGCTCGGGTACCAGGTACCACGGACTGTCAGAAGTTCCTGCTCTATCATCTCCAGATCTAACTAGCCCTTTTGTGCTTGTTCGTTGAGAGTTACTCAAATGCTTCTTACGAAGTTCTCTCTCGTCCTCCACAAATTATTGATTGCACTCTTCCCCTTGCTCCTCAGCCAGAAGCGCTATAGAGGGAGAGTAACTGTCACCGCATCTGCTTGTCTCTCTCTCCTGCAGCATTAGCGCCTGTGCTCAGGGCTGTGTGCTTTGGTCATTTCTAGGCCCCATTACCTAACACAGAACCTGGGACAAAGGGACCCAGTGAGTGCCGAAGGGGATGAAAGTTCCGCCCTGTGCTATGTTCTGTGGTTTGCATCCTGTCCTTTTGTTTATTCATTTATATGCTCTTCTGAGTCTTGCCCATATGTCTACCGGGTAAGAAAAGGGACAGAATCCAATGGTGTTGAGAGTTGGATTACGCCTCACAGACAGGTAGAAGCAACAATAAAGTCTTGGTTCTGGCCCCAGGAATGTTCCAGAAAGAGGAACCAGCACTTAACTGGAAGAGCAGGAATTGCTGAAGTGGAGGTTAGGGGTGATGGTATAAACAAAGATGATACCAATATAGGAGCCCAAAGGATTCTCAGCTTATAAAGCCTGTAAGCTCCATACTCTCTACAAAAAGTATGTCATGTGCATTGCTTCCCTATAGGTAATGAAAGTGATGGCCGTGGCCCTTGAAGTTTCGGTGCTTTGTATTCATTAGTCCATTTATTCCTCACCATAATCTCCGAGATATAATTTTGTTCTCCGTTTTATGTGTGAGGAAGTGAAGGGGTCCCAAGAGGATTGTCAAATGACACAATTAGAAGTCACAGAGCTCAGGCTCAAAGCCTGTGTTCTTCTCACTGCATCGCCCTCAGCTGTGCGGAGGGGCAACTCACTCTGTTCTTATTTGTTCGGTTGTTTTTATTTATTTTTATTTATTTTTGAGACAAGGTCTTACCAAGTAGCTCTGGCTGGCCTGGAACTCACCATGTAGACCAGGCTGGCCTCAAACTCTCAGAGATCCACCTGCCTCTGCCTCCTGAGTGCTGGGATTGAAGGTGTGTGTCACCATGCTGGGCTTGCTCTCTCTCGCTTTCTGTCTCTTCTCTCATGCCTACTTTTTTTTACTTATCTTCCTTCTTCTTATCTTTTTCTTCCTTTAACTTATTCAACAAGTATTTCTGGCAAGGATGAACAGATGATTGTTGTGAGCTAAGGCGAAGTGGGGCTGTCAAGGTAAACTGAGGCCAGACTGTAGATGGTACAGCCAGCAGCGGTGACGCTTCAACCCCACCAGTCCTCAGAGAAGCCTCCATTCTAAAGAGAGCCGTGCTCTGTGTGGGAACGCTGCTCTGTGTTCTCCAAACTGCTTCTAAGCAGTTGCTGCCCCTAACCTCTCTGAGAGTAGAAACTTCAGGAGCCACTCTAGGGGACCTGGGGGACCCTGGATCGGTTGTGAACAGAGGGTTTGGGACACATCGGGTTCCCAATCTAGAGGGAGGTGTCTGCCCACAAGGTAGGGTCTTGGGGGTGATTGCAAACTAAGGTTGAACAGGAAGGGCAGACAGGGAGGAAAGGGTCCTCCAGGACCTTAGGAATGAAGATGCGGCCCTCTTCAGTCCTCCATTGACTGTGGTGTCATTGTGCTCTTGTCTGCTGACCCCAGATCCCTCTATCACCTGGACGCTCTTGCCACCATTCACTTCACGCGCCACCCTGTCTCATGTTCTCGCCAACTACACAAAGTCCTGCTTTGCCAGACTTTGTGGTGACTCAGTTTCCACCCCTCCCACTGTTGTTCCCCAACCTCCCTGCTTCCAGCATTCTCTGACCCCTTTCCTTACTTATCATAGGTCATCTTGTCTTGGATCTGGCCCAAGCCCGGTCCACGCTGGTGCTGCCCACTGGCCTCGTTGCTGCGGCTGGTACCATGACAGTGACCCTGTGCAGCAGCCGGGAGTTGCCCTCCAGGCCTGATGGGGTGATGCATGTGGCCCTGCCCACCGTGTTCACCCCGCTGGCCCAGCCAGGCCTGCCAGGGTCCCCCAGGTCTCCGGGGCTCTGTGACGACAGGTTGGGCCTATGGTGATTTCCTTCCTCCCTCAACTTCTCTGGGTCTAGTAAGGGTGAGGGGGCCCCAGGGATGGGCAGAGTGAAGAAGGGTGTGGGGGGGAAATCAGTCAGCCAGAAGGGCTTGTGACCTTCACAGTAGCCCAACAACCCTCCTCATGCTCCCTTCTAGCCCCACTAGCTGCTTTGGGGTAAGCAGCCCTGAGGAGGAAGGGCAGGCCTGGGAGCAACCAACTGCCCCTCCGGACGTGTTCTCAGGCCCTGCCCACTGTCCTGCTCCATACACCTTTTCCTTCGAGATGCTGGTGACTGGGCCATGTCTACTGGCAGGTAGGTGTCTCTGGCCTAACCTGGCCACCCTGCTCAGTGTGGCAGACAGGGAAATAATTCACAGCCCATAGGTGAGAGAAGAGGGGTTAAAAAGAAGACAGAGACCTGTCTTGGGAACCTCTAAATAGTATTTTTGGTATTGCTTATTTGTTTGTTTGTTTAAAACAGGTTTTCATATAATCCAGGTTGGCCTCGAACTTGTTACATAGCTGAGGATGACTTTGCATTCCTGATCCTCCTGTCTCTACTACCTGTGCCAGACTGGCTCCCACACTATTTTTATCAATGTAATCCATTTATATACTACTCCATTCACATATGTCAAGAGTGATACTTGGGCCGGGTGGTGGTGGCGCACGCCTTTAATCCCAGCACTCAGTAGGCAAAGGCAGGCAGATCTCTGTAGACCAGCCTGGTCTACAAGAGCTAGTTCCAGGACAGGCTCCAAAGCTACAGAGAGCCGGGCAGTGGTGGCGCATGCCTTTAATCCCAGCACTCGGGAGGCAGAGGCAGGCGGATCTCTGTGAGTTCGAGGCCAGCCTGGACTACAAGAACTAGTTCCAGGACAGGAACCAAAAGCTACGGAGAAACCCTGTCTTGAAAAACAAAAACAAATAACAAACAAACAAACAAAAAAGAGCGATACTTAACAGTGGCCGTGGTCCAAGTAACAGAGTAGATTTTCTTTGTGCAAGAGGTGGGGGGAGGATGCTAATTGAATATGTAACCCTCTGACCAGTTCAAGCACAGAACTGGGAACCCGCATCCCAGCCCTTGTAAGCAGTTGTAGCCTTCCTTGTCCATATAAGCCTGAAGACCAGACTTGGAACATAACTAACCCAGCCACAATCCCTGCCCAGAGTCACCATTACCTGTGCTCTTGGGACCCCGAGTGAAGGGGCTCTGACTCATCTTTACCTCTCTGTTCCTCAGGACTAGAGAGTCCCTCTCACGCCCTGCGTGCAGATGCCCTCCCTCATGCCAGCTCTGCAGCCACCATCTGTGTCACACTGGCAGAGGGCCATCCGTGTGATCGGGCCTTGGAGATCCTCTTGCACCCCAGTGGTGAGAGACGGGGCACACAGTGGGCCAGCTCTGCTATGCTAATGAAAGGCATGGGAAGCAGTTTTCAATTATAGTTTAGAACTCCCGGCAAGATGGACCTAGTCATCTCGGAGGATGGGTCCCGTGAAGCAAAGAGGGAGGACTTGCAGGGGTGCTCCGAAGACAGAGGGCTGGGCAGTTGGGGTTCAGAGGCAGGGGCCACCTGACAGAGGTGTGTCTCTTCTTCTCAGAGCCCCATCAGCCACACTTGATGCTGGAGGCTGGCAGCTTGAGCTCAGCAGAATACGAGGCCCGAGTGAGGGCCCGCCATGACTTCCAGCGGCTGCAGCGAAGAGACAGTGATGGGGAACGGCAGGTATGGCTGGCTATGAGATCACGCTTGGGAGCTAGCTAAAACTGCACGTGAGAAGCAGGCAGATGAACCTATGCCAGGACGAGGGGGACCTCTGTTCTCAGTACACTCTCGCTGTAGTACCCCACCATCACAGAGAGGGTAACCAATAGTCCCAGGAAGCCCTGTGTGGATCCCTCCGCGATAGGTCTCCAAGGGTGGGAGCGGGTCTCACACAGGCAGACAACAGCCATGACGTCATTAAATTGCTACAAAAAAGAGGCCCCTCTAGGTGAATAGGATAGAAAAAACGCCCCAAGGCTGGGTTTCCCTGTTGCGCTCAGTCGTAGCTACTCAGCACCTGGCTTTGTTAACTCCGGCTCCTGTGCTCAGGTGTGGTTCCTGCAGCGCCGTTTCCATAAGGACATCTTGCTGAACCCCGTGCTGGTGCTGCGCTTCTGCCCAGACCTGAGCTCCAAGCCTGGACACTTGAGTGCAGCTACGCGGGAGCTCCTCTTCCTGTTAGATGGCAGCAGCGCAGTACACAAGGCCTGTGGGGTTCAATGTGTGGGCACGGGGCTGGGGGTTAGCAGCAGGCTGGGGTGGGCTGTGGCAGTCTCTCGAGGTCAGGGGTTCCCTTGTTGTTTAGCATTACTGTCTACAAGAGAGGGGCCAGATTCTACCTCCGCCTCATCCCTACACCTGGTCTCTCTCCCAGACTCCAGGAGCCACGCCTTTTGTTTCGTTTTGTTGTTTGAGACAGGATCTCCATATTTATAACCTTGGCTGTCATGAAGCTCATTACAAAGACTAGACATAGTTAGAGATCCACCTGCCTCTGCCTCCCTAGTGCTAGGATTAAAGGTGTGTTCAAGAGTCTCTTCTTTGGTTTTTCAAGGCAGGGTTTCTCTGTAGCTTTAGAACCTATCCTGGAACTTGCTCTTGTAGACCAGGCTGGCCTTGAACTCACAGAGATCCACCTGCCTCTGCCTCCCAAGTACTGGGGTTAAAGGCCTGTGCCACTACTGCCCGGCTTCAAGAGTCTCTTCTAAAGGTCACACTCTGCAAGCCGGGCACAGAGACGAAAACTTGACAGGCACCGATCCACCAGAGCACCCCACACCCAAATGTCTCTCATATTCTTCAAGGCTCCCTCGTGTTTCTAGGGACCACGTACTCACATGCTCCAGGCATCTCTCATGACCTCGGGCAGCCCCACTTAATTATAACCCGGAGAAGAGAAGCAGTTTGGGGTTCCTTGTTCTCTACCCGCCAGTGGGGCGGCTCATGCTTCTCATCCTGGCTTTCCCCAGGATGCCATCGTTTTGGCTGTAAAATCCCTCCCAGCTCAGACACTTGTCAACCTAGCCACATTTGGGACATCGGTACAGCCCCTCTTCCCAGAGAGCCGGCCTTGCAGTGATGTGAGTATGTGTCAGGCTTTGGGGGCTTCGTGGAGATGTTTCAGCTCACCACAGCCCAGCCTAAGCCTTTTCTCTGCAGGACACCGTGCAGCTCATCTGTGAGAGCATCGAGACTCTTCAGGCCGTCGGCGGTCCCCCTGATGTGCTGGCTGTGTTGGATTGGGCCTTAGGGCAACCCCAGCACAGGGCCCATCCTCGACAGCTCTTCCTGATCACTGCCGCCTCACCAATGGCTGCCACGACACACCAAGCCCTGGAGTTGATGAGGTGGCACAGAGGTGCAGCCAGGTATAGAGAGGGCAGCTCTAAGTGGCTAAGAGTGACACCCCTAAGGTACTCGTGAGTGTCACAGCTGCTCCCCTCTCTGCCAGGTGCTTCTCCTTTGCCTTGGCACCTGCCTGCCACCAGCTGCTCCACGGCTTGTCTGTCCTCAGCAGGGGGCAGGCCTACTTCCTGAGGCCTGGGGAGAGACTGCAGCCTAAGGTGAGTGGGAGCCTATGCTCGCTTTCCTGCTGCTGGAGGTCTTTCTCCAGAACTGTACTCGGAAACAGAGCCTGGCCAGGCCCTGTGAGCTTGGCACTCTCACTGGACTTCTGTCAGTCTCTCTGCCCAAGAAACCAGCCAGGGGAACTACTGGTACTAGTGGGAGGGAGGGAGGCTGTGGAAGGCCGAGGAATAGGGACTCAGCCTCTGGCCAGCCTGAGCCTTCAAGTCTGTGCCACCTGTGTGACAAAGCTCAGGCCAGGACACAAACCAACTACTCAGTTCCTTTGCTTGGGTACACCCCAACTCCTCCTGACCCCAGCCTGATTATGGCCCCCCCCAGCTCAGGGCAGAGGACATTGGGGGAAGGGCATCTTGCACGTTCTGTCTGTCTGTGACATCCCTTTCCCCCATGTCCTTCATCACTCCTTGCAGCTGGTGCAGGCTCTGCGGAAGGCGCTGGAACCTGCTTTGAGTGACATCTCCGTGGACTGGTTTGTACCTGATGCTGTGGAGGCACTGCTGACCCCCCGGGAGATCCCAACACTGTACCCTGGGGACCAGCTGCTCGGCTACTGCTCACTTTTCAGGGTGGATGGCTTCCGGTCCCGTGCTCCAGGGGTAGGACCGGGCTGGGGTGTGCTAGGTGGGCCTGCTGGAACTGAAGTCCCTGTATCTCCTTCCCTGTCATTCTTTCTTTTTGGGTTTTTGAGACAAGGTTTCTTTTTTTTCTCTCTCTCTCTGTCTCTCTCTCTGTCTCTCTCTCTCTTCCTCTCTTTCTTCCTTTTTTGAGACAGGGTTTCTTCCCCCCCTTTCTCTCTCTTCCTTCCTTTTTTGAGACAGGGTTTCTTCTCTCTCTCTCTCTCTCTCTCTCTCTCTCTCTCTCTCTCTCTCTTCCTCTCTTCCTTCCTTTTTTGAGACAGGGTTTCTTCCCCCCCTTTCTCTTTCTTCCTTCCTTTTTTTGAGACAGGGTTTCTTTTCTCTCTCTTTCTTCCTTCTGTCTTTTTAAATTCATGTGCATTGGTGTTTTGCCTGCATGTATATCTGTATGAGGGTATTGGGAACCCTGGAACTGTAATTACAGCCATGAGCTGCCATGTGGCTACTGAGAAATGAACCCAGGTCCTCTGATAGAACAGTCGGTGCTCTTAACCACTGAGCCATCTCTCCAGCCTCGAGACAGGGTTTCTCTGTGTAGCCCTGCCTGTCCTGGAACTAGCTCTGTAGACCAGGATGCCCTTAAACTCACAGCGATCTTTCTGCCTTTGCCTCCAGAGGTCTGGGATTAAAAACACCAGGTACCACCACTGCATGGATCATTCTTTTTAGAATTTTTAAAAATTATTATATTTTGTTTGGTTTTTCAAGACAAGATTTCTCTGTAGTTTTGGAGCCTGTCCTGGAATAACTCTGGTAGACCAGTCTGGCTTTGAACTCTCTGAGCACTCTTGGCAGACATTTGGCACACAGGGCTTTGAGATGTGACTGTTATTTTTTATGAAAATCTCTCTAGAGGAACTATGCATGCTTCCTGGTTGTCCTTTGCTAGGCAGCCAGGAAGCTCAGGGTCAAATCTGCAGCTCAGGTTTGCAACAGCTTTATTACCACCAAGGTTAACATGTCGGCTTCAATTTATTTTATTTTTGTTGTTTTGTTTTTCAAGACAGGATTTCTCTGTAGCTTTGGAGCCTGTGCTGGAACTCACTCTGTAGCCCAGGGTGGCCTTGAACTCAGAGACCCACCTGTCTCTGCCTCCCAAGTACTGGTATTAAAAGAGTGTACCACTACCACCCGCCTCATTTTACTTGTTTTTTTTAAATTAAAAAACAATTATTTTTATTTGATGTGCATTGGTGTTCTGCCTGCATGTCTGTATGAGAGTGTTGGAGCCTCTGAGTTATAGACAGTTGTGAGCTATGTGGGTGCTGGGAACTGAACCCGGGTCTTCTGGAAGGGCAGCCTGTGCTCTTAACTGCTGAACCATCTCTCCAGCTCCTTTTTACTTTTTACATTTTTTTATGTTTATGAATGTTTTGCCTGCACCTATGTACGTGCACCAAGTGTGGGCCTGGTGCCTGTGGAGGGTGTCAGTGTCAGTTCCCCTGGAATTGGGGTTACATATGGCTGTGAGTCACCACGTGGGTGGTGGGAATCAGACTTGGGTACTGCTCTTTACCACAGACACAACTCTCCAGCCTCCTGTTTTTTCTTTAATTTAATTTTTTTTTTTTTTTTTTTTTTTTTTTTTTTTGGTTTTTCGAGACAGGGTTTCTCTGTGGCTTTGGAACCTGTCCTGGAACTCCCTTTGTAGACCAGGCTGGTCTCGATAATTTTTTTTTTTTGAGACAGGATTTCTCTGTGTAGCTTTGGAGCCTGTTCTGGAACTTGCTCTGTAGACCAGGCTGGCCTTGAACTCACAGAGATCCACTTGTCTCTGCCTCCTGAGCGCTGGGATTAAAAGATGTGTGCTACCACTGCCCGGATCTCTGTAAATTTTTCATATTTAATTTTTAAAATTTTTGGCTTTTTATTTGTTTTTGGAGACAGAGTTTTTCTGTGTAACAGCCGTGGACGTCCTAGAACTTGCTCTATAGACCAGGCTGGCATTGAATTCAGAGATTTAGCTGCCTTTGCCCCCTGAGTGCAGGGATTACAAGTGTGTGCCACTACCACCTGGAATTTTTTTTTTTTTTTTTTGGTTTTTCGAGACAGGGTTTCTCTGTGTAACAGCCCTAACTGTTCTGGAACTTACTCTAGAGACCAGGCTGGCCTTGAATTCAGAGATCCTCTAGCCTCTGCCTCTCAAGTACTGGGATTAAAAGACATGTGCCACCACCACCACCTGGCTATTTTAATTTTTTTTTTGAAACAGGGTTTCTCTGTGGCTTTGGAGCCTGTCCTGGAACTAGCTCTGTAGACCAGGCTGGTCTTGAACTCACAGAGATCCACCTGCCTCTGCCTCCCGAGTGCTGGGATTAAAGGCCCGGCTAAATTTTTAATGAAATATAATTACATTGCTTCTCCCCTTCTATTTCCTCTCTCCAAACACTCCAATTCTCCACTTACTTTCTCCCAAATTGAAGGCCTTTTATTATTGTTATATGCTTATAAATACATAACTATATAAATACAACCTGCTCGATTTGTTTAAAGTTGTTTGTGTGCTTATGAGTTCAAGGCTGACCACTTTGTATCGGATAACTAATTAGGGGACTCGTCCCTGGGTGAGACTGATCTTCCCTCTCCCAGCAATCGTTAGTTGCCTACAGTTCTTTGTCTAGGAGTGGGAACTGGGATGATTTCTTCCTTCTACGTTAGCAGAATTGGCAATTAGTATTGTCATTGTTCAGGTCTGTGTGTTAAGGCACTTGCTGCCAAGCCTGATGACTTGAGTTCAATCCCCATGGTAGGAGAGAAGCAACTCCTGTGAGCTGAGCTGTCCTCTGACCTCCAAAAGTGAGCTGTGGCTTGTGCACACATACAAACACATCCATCATCATCATCATCATCATCATCATAAAAGGATCTTTAAATCCTATTCCACTTTTCTGTCCATGAGTGTATGTGGATGCATGCATGCCATAACATTCGTGTGGAGGTCAGAGGACAACTGTACTCTCAGTTCTCTTTCTACCTTTACCTTGGTTCCAGGGCTCAAACACAAGTGGTCAGGTTTGTACAGCAAGTGCCTTTACCCACTGAGCTATTTTGCTGGCCCTTGTTTCTTACTTGTTAGCTTTTACTTCCTATGTTTTAAAATTATGCTTGGAGCTGAATGTACTGGTGCCTGCCTTTAATCCCAGCACTCAGGAGGCAGAGGCAGGTGGATCTCTGTGAGTTCGAGGCCATCCTGGTCTACATAGAGAGTTCTAGGATATCCAGAGCTACATAGTGAGACTCTGTCTTGGAAAAAAAAAATAACCCAAAAAAACTACACACACACACACACACACACACACTTGGAAAAGGTATTGATTAGTTAATTTTTTCCTCAATACCATTTTCCCCAGGGCCAAGAGCCTGGTTGGCAGAGCTTGGGCGGTTCAGTGTTCCCATCTCCAGAGGAGGCATTCTCTGTCACCAGCCCTGGCACCGAGCCTACACACACCGCAGAGCCACCGGGAACAGGCACGGTGTCAGCAGAGCTGTCGCTGTCGAGCCCATGGGCTGCAGGAGACTCGGAGCAGAGTGAGTACCCTGCATGTGTTTGTGGCTGTGCTGGACAGGGCAGGGGGAAGGATGAGGGCTGGGCCCATTCTCCTGCTCTCCAGCAGGCGTGGAAGCTCTGACAGACCCTGTCACGGACCCTGGACCCAACCCCTCATCTGACACAGCTATATGGCGTCGCATCTTCCAGTCCTCATACATCCGGGAGCAGTATGTGCTTACCCACTGCTCTGCCAGCCCTGAGCCAGGCCCGGGCTCCACCTGCAGCAGCGAGTCCCCAGGCTCCCAGGGACCCGGCTCTCCCAATGGTAGCCTTCCCCTGGATCCCCCTTCTCAGCAGGGCTGCCGAAGCCTGACCTGGGTAGAACCTGCAGGCTCCCGTTCTTGCCCCCTGCCTGTAGCCCCACCATCTCCATTCAAGGTGAGATCTAGCACACATTCATCCATTATGTATCCAGCAAACATTTATTTACCGCATGCAGTGTGCAATGTTCATTATTGAGTCTAGCTAAAGAGATAGATGGGTCTCTATAATCTCTATGTCTATGATTATCACAACCAGTGAAGAACACAGGGGCATGGTATTATGACCGCTCAGAGTCAGAATGGCTGTTTGAGGGAGTTAGGAAGGTAAGGATGCCAAGAAGAAGCAAGTTAAAAGATGAGATTCTTGTATGTATGTGAATATATTTCTATCTATCTATCTATCTATCTATCTATCTATCTATCTATCTATCTATCATCTATCTATCTATATTCAAGAAACAACCCAAAGTGGGAAATACAGTTGGAGGACAGAATTATCGGCAGCTGCCAACTTTACGATGGCCAGAAACTGAATTCCTTGACCTTCCACATCTCACACAGGTGGGAGCCTTGAGTGCTGAGGTGCTGGGCCGTCGGCACAGAGCAGCTCTGGCTGGGCGAAGTCTCTCATCTCCCTCCGGCCGGGCAAACCCAGTTCCTGGTAGACCCCGGCACCCCTCTCTAGATGCAATACCAGATGGATCAGGCCCTGAGCAGGGACAACAGCTGGGTCAGGGCCTAGATGATTCAGGTAAGGGTTGGATGGGAAGCTGGGTTTCTGATACCAAAGCCGTGGGGACATGGAGCACAGCGCACCATGTTGCCTACACCCGACATCTCTCTCCAGGAAACCTGCTCTCCCCAGCCCCCTTGGACTGGGATATGTTGATGGAACCACCTTTCTTATTCAAGGCTGTGCCACCCAATGGGGAACCAACCGCTCCAGCAGAGCCTCTGCCCCCGCAGGCTCCACGTTGTCATGTGGTGATCCGGGCCTTGTGTGGGGAACAGCCAATGTGCTGGGAGGTGGGCGCAGGGCTGGAGGAGCTCTGGGGTCCTGGGGATGGCTCACACCCTACATCACTCCCCGGAAGAGAAGCTGCGTGGGATCAGGCACTCCATAGGCTTACTGCAGCCTCTGTGGTCCGCGACAACGAACAGCTGGCTCTCCGTGGAAGAGCTGAAACCACAGCTGAGCAAGGTAAGTTGCTACTAGGCACAGAGGCTTGGGACAGAAAATAGTGAAAGCATGGTTCTTTGTGTTAAGACACTCTCTTCCTTATTGTGTCACAAAGGATGTGAGGTGACTCACCACACCGACAGGGTAAGAAATTTTGCGGAGTAATGAGAAAAAGTGAAAATAACGGAAACTAGGGTTGAGAGATGGCTCAGTGGTTAAGAATACTGGTTGTTCTTCCAGAGGACCCAGGTTCAATTCCCATCATCCACATGGTGGCTCATAACCATATGTAACTCCACCCGACACCCTCTTCTCTATGTGCACTAGCATGTATGTAGTGCAAAGACACACAGGCAAGCAAAACACCCACATACGTTGCTGGGATTAAATACACCTTTGGCTTTCTAGGTTTTTGTTTGTTTTAATTTTATATCCGAGTGTTCTGCATATACACCTGCAGGCCAGAAGAGGGCATCAGATCCTATTATAGATGGTCATAAGCCATCATGTGGATGCTGGGAATTGAACTCAGGACCTCTAGAAGAACAGCCAGTGTTCTTAACCCCTGAGCCATCTCTCCAGCCCTGCTTTCCAGTGTTTTTTATGCAGCTTTCTACAGATGGTGGGAGTTGAGCATGCCACTGCTTTGATTCACAGGCCGAGTCAGAAGGTCCTGGCTCCGAGCCGTTCAGACAAGCAAGGCCAGCTCTGCCCCATCCCACTTTACCTGCCCTGTTGCTATAGATGCTTCCACTAGGGAAGTCTTGCCTGGAGCCCTGCAGGTGTGGAGTTCAGGTATGGTCCTTCCCTGGTGACCTCGAGGGTGTGACCTCACCTCGCTGGCTACCCAGCGGAACTGACTTCTGTACCCCTGCAGATCCAGCTGAGCTCTCAGGCCCGTCTGCCTCCCAAGACCATCTGGCTGCAGCTCCTCTGCCTACAGCAGTCCACTCTAAAGGTATGGCTCAAGGGCAGTGGGTTGGGCGCAAGTGGCCTTTAGGCCTCTTGCTGGTATTGGGTGACCCTTCTGTAGGACATCAGGGAGGCTCTTCTGTAGGTGCCTGGGACCTGGACTTAAATGACAACTCCAAATCAGCACTGGGGGAGCCCAGATCCCCCACTGGAGGTCATCATGGCTTGCCCCGCCAGCCTTCGGCCACTTCCAGGCTCAGCCTAGGTCGTCATCGCAGACTCTGCAGCTCCAATAAGGGCCAGACTAGTGACAGCAACAGTGATGGCAGCAACCATGACTACCTGCCTTTGGTGAGGACTGGGGAGGTGGAGGGTGGCATCACTGGAGTCAGAGCTCTGTCTCAGCTCCCCTCCCCCCACCTCTTCTCTCCTCAGGTGAGACTGCAAGAGGCCCCAGGCTCCTTCCGCCTGGATGAACCCTTCTGTGCTGCTGTCTGCATTCCTCAGGAGCGCCTGTGCCGGGCCTCGCCCTTTGCTGCGCACCGTGCCAGTCTCAGCCCCACCTCAGCCTCATCTCCTTGGGCACTTCTGGGCCCTGGTATTGGCCAGGGTGACAGCGCCACAGCCTCCTGCAGCCAGTCCCCCAGCTCAGGCTCTGAGGGTCCAGGCCAAGTAGACAGTGGACGCGGCTCAGATACTGAGGTCTCAGAAGGAATGGAAAGGCAGGGCAGCTCTGATCTGCGGGGGCGCACCTGGGCCACAGCAGTGGCCCTGGCATGGCTGGAGCACCGCTGCGCAGCTGCCTTTGGCGAGTGGGAACTGACAGCTTCCAAAGCCGACTGCTGGCTGAGGGCCCAACACCTGCCTGATGGCCTTGATCTGACTGCCCTCAAAGCTGCCGCCCGGGGGCTCTTCTTGTTACTGCGACACTGGGACCAGAATCTGCAGCTACACTTGCTGTGTTACAGCCCTTCGAATGTGTAAGGCTGCCTGTAGCTCTGGATAGCGACCCCCAACACAAAGTCACTGCCACCCAGGGCCAGTCTCCTGGTGCTGGGAAAGAATGAGTTGGTGTCTGCTGTCCTCCAGCGCTTCATCCCCTCCCCCAGAATACCCCTGCCATCACAGAAAGTGCCTGCCTGTGCTCTCTTCTCTCTTCCCACACACACCCCTCCCATGTGCTCTGAGCTCTCTATAGGACAATGGAAGAGGAGAGAGCTACAGCCCCAAGTCCTATGCAATAAAGTGCCTCTTAAGACTGCCTGATGATAAGCCGGGCGGTGGTGGCGCAGTTTTATGTTAGGAAGATGCATCTCACAGCATCTAGGCACAGATGGTCTAGGCATGAACAACCATCACCTTTACGTAGGCTGCACAAAGGTGGACTTGGCAAGGTTTATTCTAAGAACACAGAGTCTATTCCACCCATGACCCTGGGCGAGTCCTAGGAGGAGGTGGATTTCAGTGAGTTTTCCGGCTAGGCTGGATGTTCTTGGGGGAAGACTGGGGGGACAGCCAGAGCTGCAGCAGGATGACAGCGTGGCATATGTGCAGGGAGGCAGAGCTGAAGGATGTGGATGGGTATGTGTTCCAGGAAAGCTCAATGAGTCCCAGCACCAGCAACCTGGAAATGAGAAATGGATTTTATCCATTTCAAGGCCGGTAGCTCCTGGGCTTCTCATGCTTAGACTCACCCACCATCCCCTTCTAGGGTCATAGCTTTGGGAGGAGAAGTTCCCTAGCCCATTCCCACTCTCCCAGGTTGTCCCAGCCAGTACCTGAGCAGGTGTGTGAGCCAGCGCACAGGCATAGCCCACAGGAGGTAGGGCAGTGTGTGGAAATACCAGACATAAAACTGGTAGTGGAGGGAGCGGCTAAAGCAGATGCCAATGAAATTGGAGGTGAAGAGGGTGGAGACGATCTGTAATAGGGTAGTTAAGGCCGTGCACAGGACTAGAGAGCATGGTGGAGGATGAGGGTTCAAAAAGAAGGGCAAAAGTTCTGGGGTCAGAAAGCAGCCTGCCCTGGTCCTGCCATTCCCACAAGCATGTCCCGGACCAGCTTCTAAGCCTCTCTGGATCTGTTCCTCAGTTTAGGAGGGTGACAGGAATGTTTGGGATTGCAAAGCCTAAGGAGTTTTAGTCCCTCACTTCCTAGCCCTAATTCTTCCCTCTGTAAAAGTAATCCAAGTACCTTCCCAACTCCGGTGGATTACCCGTGAGGGTGGATGGACTCTTAGGACGATACTGAGAAGAGTGCAGGCACCCTCAGTGCTGGCCCCAGAGGCAGAGTTAAGACTAAACTGTGCTGAGACATGTAAGGTGCTCAGTGTAGTGTTTGCTGCAGAGGACAGGCTCCATGAATGGGCTCCTGCCTCTTCCCCAACCCTAACCCTGACCTGAGGCCAACAGCTAAGCCTCCATCTGCACTTGGACAGATCACAACTTACCTTTTCATGATTTAAAGGATATGGTTAGGTGTGAGGGGTTGGGGGGGAACTTTCCTTTTGGAAGGATCCTTCAGCAGCGACAGAATACTTTCCCCTGTTCTGAAGAGAAGTCATTCAGACATTTAGCAAGCTTCGATTGTGTGCCAAATTCTAGATCAACCACCGTGAACTTAACATCACCCCCAAGCAGCTCCTGAGGCCTAAGCTCCATCCCCCGAATCTTCCCATTATAGTAACCCCTGTTTCTCACCTGTGCCACCTACAGAGGGCAAAGAGCAAGAGGAGGGTAAGATGGGCGGCCAACAGGGCCAGATGGAAGGCGCGGTGCAGGAAGATGGCCTCAGGAAGGAAGCGCCAGTTCACCGTCCATTGGAAGAGAAACTGACGGCCAAGGTCAAAGGAGCGGGATAGGTAGCCAATGGGGTTCTCCAGCAGGAAGGGCAGTCCCAGCACCACCTGAGGATGGGTGTGATGCCAGCAGAGCTGCTAAGACTCACCCCAGCCTTCAGCGTAGGACTTAGGACAGCACAGTGGGATGGGAGACCCAGACGCTCCTGTATTTCCAACAGGAGTAGCAGGAAGCCTTCCACTCCCACTCCCTGCCAGACCCAGACACTACAGCAGCATAGAAGGGAGGAGATCACACTGCCCTCCTCAAGAATTCACCATTTGTGTGTGTGTGTGTGTGTGTGTGTGTGTGTGTGTGTGTGTGTGTGTGTGTGTTAGGAGAGGGAAGTATTTAGAGAGAGCCTCCCTTTATATCCCTAGCTGGCCTGGCATTTGTTGCGCAGACCAGGCTGGCCTTGAACTCAAATCTACCTGCCTGTGCCTCCCAAGTGCTAGGGTTAAAGGTGTATGCCACCATGTCCAGCTGATTCACCAGGTCTTAAGCAGGCAGCTTTAGGAGGCCTCTCAGAGGCCTGCCAAATCCAGAAGCCATGTAACCTAAAGGACAAAGGCAGTGGCTGCCCAGGTCAGAATCAACTCCAAACTCTTGCCTGCTGGCTTTTGAGGAAGACTTAAGAGATTTAAGGAGACCTGAAAGTGGCTCTTTCTCATGGGTAAGGGGAGGTTGAAGAGGCACCTGAATAGCAGCACAGATGGCCAGCTTGGGGAGGGCACCACGGAAGCCAAACTGAGTAAGGAGAAGAAAAAGCAACCCAGGGGCGAAGAGCAGAACATTCATCTTCACAGAGACGGCCAGGCTGTAATGGACAAAGGGGGGAAAGGCAGAAGATCAGCTCCAGGACTGTGTGCCCCATGCAAAGACACACCCACCTCCCCAGAGATTCCTCTCTCCAGGCCAGCAAGCACCAGGATGTGGTCCCCACCCAGAACTGCCAGAGGGGTATAAGATGACCTGGGAATAAGGGATTAACATTGAGTCCCTATGTCCAGCCTAACTGATCACACACCGAGTAACATATTTACAAGGTTCAAGGGTCAATTCCAACAATGGGTGCCATCTGAGGACAGCATGGGGACAAAGGGACTTTCTACAGATCTTGAACTTGTTCAGGGAGGCCCAGAGTGACCCACATTATCTAACCACTCTTTATGCCCTCTGCTGAGGAACACTGGGGAGATTTGGGAATGTCCATGGTGACAGAGGGGGCCAGAAGTGAGGGGCACTGACCTGAAACAGCAGCAGCCCCAACTCCAGCGGTGTGCCAGGAAGAGGTTGACGCTTAGGAAGAGCAATGCCATAGCCACTGGGTCATTGAAGAGCCGCAGTACAAAGATGGAGTGGACACGGTAAGAGGCACAACACATGAAGAAAAAGACGAAGGGAGGTACCTAAAGGTGGGCACCAAGGTCAGCTCCCCAAACCTGAGTCACCCCATCACCCACTTGAGGGCAGAACCAGCTGGTCCTGTAGCACAGACTCACCTTGGAGGTTTGGTGGTATATCAAGAAAACAAGCAGCAAGGTGACAAGGTAGAGCACAGCAAAGATGTTCTGGGCCATCGGGATGTCAGTGCCCTGGCCAGTCGCATAGTACAGCACCATAAAGATGTACACAAAACCAGCGGGGTAGCTGGAGATGAAAGGGAACATGAGCCCAGGCCAGGGCAATCACACTGGAACCCTCCCAGCCCATCACGATCTCACTCACACAAGAGGTCCGGTGTCACCCTGCAGCTGTGTGTAGTCATGTGTACCATTGAGGACACCCTCCACCTGGGCCATGTAGGCTTTCCAGTCAATCTCTGTGTCTGGAAGGAGATAATACAGTCTAGTTACCTGTGAGTACAGAACTTGCCTGCCTCTAACCCCCATGCTTTCAGACCACCAGAGCACAGAGTTCTCATTCCCAGGGCTCCTCTCTTCCATTACTATCCCTTATCTAACACACATAGTGCATTGTGTGTGATCCCAGATACTTTGTGTGTGTGTGTCTGAAGGCTTGGCATTTGGTATCTTCCTCCGTCACTTTCTACCATATGTGTATATATATGTACACACATATATATGCACACGCACGTATAGATCATATAGATATATGGTACATCAGAGTCTAGTTAGTCAATTTGCTCAAAGGATCCCCTTGTCCTGCCACTGAAGTGCTGGGATTACAGGTAGACAACCATGCCTGCCTGGCATTTATTTATTTTTTTTAAAATATTTATTTATTTATTATGTATACAATATTCTGTCTGTGTGTATGCCTGCTGGCCAGAAGAGGGCACCAGACCCCATTACAGATGGTTGTGAGCCACCATGTGGTTGCTGGGAATTGAACTCAGGACCTTTGGTAGAGCAGGCAATGCTCTTAACCTCTGAGCCATCTCTACAGCCCTGCCTGGCATTTATATAGAGTACTGGGGATCTGAACTTTTTCACACCTGCATGGCAAACACTACCTGCTAAGCCATTCTCTTAGTCCCATGAATCTAGGTATCTCAAACTCAGTATCTAGAACTGAATTTATGGATCTTTCTTCCTATTCCAAATTTACTCTCCTTCCTAGGTTCCTGGAATAGTACCATGTTTGTCATACACTTCTCTCTTTTTCAGTTTTTTTTTTGGGGGGGGTAGTTTTGGCTTTTCAAAATAGGGTTTCTCTGTGTAGCCCTGGTTGACTTGGAACTCTCTCTGGAGAGCAAGCTAGCCACAGGCTTAGAGATACTCCTGCCTCTGCCTCCAGGGTGCTGGGATTAAGAGTGTGTCACCATTGCCTAGCATTCTTTTCAGGTTTTTTGTTGTTGTTGGTTGGTTGGTTTTTTAAGACAGGGTTTCTTTGTGTTATAGTCCTGGCTGTCCTAGAACTTGCTTTGTAGACCAGGCTGGCCTCAAACTTAGAGATCCACCTGTCTCGGCCTCCCAAGTGCTGGAATTAAAGGCGTGACCACCACCACCCAGTTCAGTGTTTTTAAAAATGATTTATTTATTTTTATTTTATGTGCACTGGTGTTTTGTCTGCATATATTTCTGTGTAAAGGTATTGGATTCCCTGGAGCTGGAGTTTCAGACAGTTGTGAGCTGCCACATTGGTGCTGGGAATTGAACCCGGTTTCTCTGAAGATCAGCAGTCAGTGCTCTTAAGCACTGAGCCATCTTTCCAGCCTTCCTTTTCAGTTCTTAAAAGGAAACAGGCTTGCTCTCTTTCTCTTTTTTTGTGTGTTCATATGCACATGTGTGTACACACATATGGGTGGGTGTGTACATGAATGTGGAGGCTAGAAGTTAATGGTGAATATCTTTCTTGAATGTTCCTTACTCTCGTTTTTTAGAAAACAGGGTCTTTATGAAGCCAGTTATGGTGCCTGACTTTAATCTCAACATTTAGGAGCCAGAAGCAGGCAGATCTTGCTGAGTTTGAAACCACCTACAAAGCAAGTTCCAGACCAGTAAGGTTATACAGTGAGACTTAAAAAAAAGTAAACTGATCCTAGAAAAAAAGACACCGGTAATAGTTAACGGTCTCAAGAGGTGACAAGTCTTCATTCTTCAAAAGGACTTTCAAGACGTAAGAATTAAATGCATGAATAAAACAGATCTGGGAAGGGAAGTGACTGTCTAAGGATCCAGACAAGCAGCAGCCACAGCACACTAACTCTAGCCAGAACTGACTTAGCTTAGGCTTTCTTATCAGGCTGGATTTTAAACGCAGAGGGCAATCTCCAGGGCACCGCCCTTCTTTATGAGAGAGATTATACGATCCCTTTTCTGGAAAGCGGGCTTGAGGCTCGGGTAAAGGATATGGGTTTGAATGATAAATGAATGCTCTGTAATCTAGTTTGCGTCAAAGGTCCGAGTCTCCCTCCCTCCCTCCAGGTCTCTCCCCTTTAGTGAACTCACATGCCACCCTGTGAATGACCCAGAAGGTGATGCCCACCTCTGCTAGGCAAAGGCAGGAGGCCACCAGCAGTGTGTAGCGTGGCTCCCGCAGCAGACGGCAGCATTCTTGCCAGGCCCGCTGCAGCCACTGTTTCCAGAGTCCTGCCGGCTGGGCGACAGAACCCGGCGGGCCGCGTTTCCGTAGCCCAGCAGCCATCTTGACGGTGCGCCAATCTTATGGTCCCACCCGGGGGAAACCAAGCCTAAGATACTAGGTTCCGCTCTCTGCCCTGCGCGTCCTCTCAGACCAAACGCTGTTCCAAGTCACAAGAATCCATGTTTATTCCACTGTAGTTTATTTCTTTTAATTGGGTTTAGCGCGCCAGGCTTTCTAGCTAAAAATGATCCATTGGATACACATCTACTGCTTATTATATACAGTGGTGGGAGATATTTCTAATGGGGGTATATGAACCTGAATGAGATAACTAGCGCTTAGGACGCATCTCCTTTGGAGAACTACACTCTGTTGTGATAAGAATACACACAGTCTTCTCGGTGGATGTACCGTACACAGCACACAAACGCTAGTATATCTGGATGTTTTCCCAGCAAATAACAGTTCTGGCTTCTGTTCTCCAAGCCCAATTTTCCACTTGGCCTGTGCTGAGCGTCATTGTGTTCACCGTAGCGGGCAAAGCTTCTTTCTGTGTTCCTCCCGCCTTCCTTCGGGTGATCCAAACGTCTTGGGAAAGAAATCTCCAATTAATCTGGCTTCTTAATAGAAAGGGTTGTTGAAACCGAACACGAAAGGACGCCGCGATGAACCCGGGTGAGTCTGACACGAGGAAATGTGGTCGAGTTACGAGAGGCAGGGTAGTGCGTGAAGACACCAAACAATTCAGCTTCCCAGCCGGAAGATTTTCAAAACAGAGCTTAGAAGATGACGGAAGTTCCACGTGTTCGTAGCGAGCATCTGCAGGAGAGGGCGGAACCACAGGCTCCTCCTCCCAGTTCTTACCTCGGCGATTGGGCTCCTAAGCTCCGCCCTGGCTGCAGCGCAGCCCAGAGCATGGCCTCTCTTCGGACTTCCGTGTCCTCTCCGGAGTTACCCGAGCAGAACTTCCAGTACCGCGAAGTCCAATACTGGGACCAGCGCTACAAAGATGCAACCGATTCTGGACCCTACGAATGGTTCGGGGACTTCGCTTCCTTCCGTGCCCTCTTAGAGCCGGAGCTGTGTCCTGAGGACCGTATCCTCGTGCTAGGTGGGTAGTCCCGGTGCTGTCCCAGCCAGGGGGTCGCTGGCCAGACCTCATCCGTTTTCTTCCTTCTCCTTTCTCCTGTACGAGGACACCCCCGTTCGGAGCCAAGACTCAGTACCTTCAGAATCCGTCTGTATTTAGCCAGGGCAAACAGACATAAGAGATCGTCAGTACTCTGGATAAAAGACTTCTTCAGTGTCCCAGCGAGGGGCATGACCCTGTCCCAGACAATGGAGAGCTCCGATCTGTGGACCTACTTCAAGTCCCAACATAACTGGCTGTGTAACATAGAACAAGTCATGAATCCATTGTGTGCTTCAGTTTCCATTTCTAGAAAATTGCCATTTTTTCTGGAGCAAGTCATGTGCAGGCACCTCGAGCATAACACCCGAGTTTTCTTTTCGCACCAGTGGGTACCCGGAACTATTGTCAGGTAAAGAGAGTTACTTCTCTGAGCTCCAGCTGACACTTGGTTCTAAACACTAGTAGGGTAGGATAACGCCCCTTGAGTCTGCTGGGGAATTGCAGCTGAGGTTGGTGTCATTTCTCAAAGAGAGAAGCTAGGCTAGGATGTAAAGCAAATCTCTGTGAGGTCCAGCTCTCCCACTGTCAGCCGCTGGAAACCCTTAGAATGAGTCTGGATGAGTAGAGTTGCCTTCCAAATATAGCTTTTTAAATTTTTGTTTAGTAGAAGTCAGTATACATTTTGTTTTGTTTTGTTTGTTTGAGACAGGTCTCACTGTGTGATACGGGCTGGCCTGGAACACAGAGATCCACCCGCCTCTGCCTCTAAATCCTGTATACATTTAAGTGAAATATTTGATAAAGATAAAGGATATCTCTTATACATACATATGTAAAGTATAAATAATATAATGTGTGTGTCTGCTCTACTCAATTTGGGAGTAGAACATGATCAAGACTAGAAAGCATAACATAGTGACTAAGAATTTGGACTCTGGGAGCAGGGAGTTAATGTAAGAAACTTGGCTTAGCTGGTATTGTAATCTTGCACAAAATCTTTAAGTTTCTGTGTCTCCATTTCCATGCCTTAAGAAGAAAATGAGCCGGATGGTGGTGGCACACGCCTTTAATCATAGCACTTGGGAGACAGAGGCAGGTGGATCTCAGTGAGTTCGGGGCCAACCTGGTCTACAGAGCAAGTTCCAGGACAGCCAGTACTGTTGTTACACAGAGAAACCCTGTTTTGAAAAAAAAAAAAAAAGAAAGAAAAAGAAAAGAAAATTTAGCTGGGTGTGGTGATTTGCACCTTTAATTCCAACCACTGGGAGGCGGGAGGCAGGCGAATCTCTGTGAATTCGAGGCCAGCCTGGTCTATGCAACAAGTTCCAGTACAGCTACATAGAGAGACCTGATTTTAACAAAACAAAACATAAATAAGGAAATGAGAACTTACATATCAGATTTTTTTGGAGGGGATGTTTTTCATGACAGGGTTTCTCTGTGTAACAGCTCTGACTGTCCTGGACATTGCTTTATAGACCAGGCTGGCCTCCATTTCACAGAGATCCGCCTGCCTCTGCCTTTTGAGTGCTGGGATTGCATTAAAGGTGTGTCACCACTGCCAGGCTTACATACAAGATTTTTCTTAGTGACTAGATGAGCATGTGAACTATTGAGAACAATACCTGTCACAAAGCTTCCTGTGTTTTCAGAGTTTCCTTGTAGTTTTCCCATAACTTCTTCCTACCAGAAGCAAACAGTTCCCGAATTCTGTGGTTATATACTTTTGTGTTCATTTGTAGATTTACCGTAGAACTATGTTTATCAAACTTTAGTGCCCTTCAAAATTAACTGGCAAGCTAGGCACACCCTGAGATTCCAGTTCCAGGGAACTCTAAGATGGATTTGGGGCATCTTTTGTCTTCTCTTGTAATAAGGTCTTGCTCTGTGCACTAACAGGCCTGAGGTTTACTGGTTAGGACAGACTAGCCCTGAACTTGCAACCATCCTCCACCTCTACCCTCCAAGTGTTGGGACTGCAGATGGCCACAGCCAATGCGGCTTCGGGAGATTCCAGCAATCTCCACAACTGATTGCCATGCTGCTGGTGGGCAGGACACTGCATTAAAGGCCTCCTGCCCCCGGTTTTTTTGTTTTGTTTTTGTTTTGAGATGGGGCTTCTCTGTAGCTTTGGAGCCTGTCCTGGAACTTGCACTGTATACCAGATCTGCCTGTCTCTGCCTCCGGAATGGTATGATTAAAGGTGTGTGCCACCACCACCCTGCGCATTAAAGTCTTCTTGACTGGGAGGTTTTAGTTTCCTGGATAGGAGGGATGAAAAGTCTAAATGTAGAAGTTAAGGTTTTCAGAAAGCTTAGATATTCAAGATCTAAAAACAGGACTCAGAATTTGGGGAGTCACCTATATTACATTTCTTCTCAAGAAATAGGAGTAGAACACCTGGCATGTGCCAGACAAAATGCTGGGCCCTTCTGACTTATTTAATCAACTGTTTTTGTTTGTTTGTTTTTCAAAACAGGGTTTCTCTGTAGCTTTGGAGACTGTCCGCAAACTCACAGAGATCCGCCTGCCTCTGCTTCCCGAGTGCTAGGATTAAAGGCGTGCACCACCGCCGCCCGGCAATTTAATCAACTTCTAAAGCTAGTAACAACTATTAATAGTTACTGTAGGCTAGGGGGTCTATAAACCAGTTGTGAACATGGCCAGGTAGTAAATATTTTTCTGCTATAGTAATAGATACATGTGATAGACAGTACATTAAAAAAATGATGCTGTCTAATAAAACTTTATTTGAGACAGGGTCTCGTGTAGTCCTGGCTGGCATGAAACTAGTCTGGCTTCAAACTCACAGAGAACTGTCTGTGTTTAACTCCTGGGTGCTGAGATTATGGGTGTGAGTCACTACAACTGCCCAAAACTTATATAAAAAAAGATACTGATTCTACTGTGAGTCATAGTCTTGGGTTGAGTTCCCCAGAAAGAATCCTGAGAAGTCATTCATCCAGTAGTAGCTTCCCGGAGAAACTGGTAGGAATGGGAAAAGGCGAGAAGATAAACAAAATTGTGTTCTCAGGCAAAAATTCTCCAAGAGTGATTTCAGCCTGAAGCATCACAGATGAAAATCACTAGAAGCAAATACATACCAAAACCTGGGGAGCTACCAAAACTTACAAAAGGGGTACAGGGGTCTGAGGAAAAAGTTGACAGCATCTGCTGCCATCATGCGCCATACGATGAACTAAGGAGGCTCTCTGACTTAGAGTTCTGCTGTCTTGCTATGCAGCAGGCAGGGAGAGGCAATTGGAACTATGGAATGACTACATAATGAATTACAGCCTAATGGTCGTGCTAACGTAGCCCCCGCTGGAGGGTCACCACTGGACTTGAGCCAGCCTCTTAAAAACTGGAAGGCAGTTGAGTATGATGTTTAAAAGCTCTGAGATGGTGGTGCACGCCTTTAATCCCAGCACTCAGGAGGTAGAGGCAGGCAGATTTCTGTGTGTTTGAGGCCAGCCTGGTCTACAGAGTGAATTCCAGGACAGATTCCAAAGCTACACGGAGAAACCCCTGTCTCGAAAAACCTAAATAGATAAATACATAAAATAAAAGCTCTGACTTCGAGTGAGACAGGTGTGGGCCGAAATTCTGGCTCCACTTCTGACAATGAGGCCTTGGAAAGTTCCTTATCTATGTTTCCTCGATTTCTCCATCTAAAATACTATTTCTGCATGAATCTGTATTGAAAATAAACAGAGAACTCTTACACATTACTTAGCATCATCCTGAGCGTTCAGTGGCTATTAGCTGTAATTAGCTGTGGGGGAGGGCTAGCTGGGTGAGTGCTTGCCTAGCATTCTGGTTCAGTTCCTAGCATCACATGAATTGGGAATGGTGGTTCACACCTGAATGGAGTCCCCAGGCTCCAGAGGTAGAAGTAAGGAGACCAGAGTTCAAGGTTATTCTGCATAGCCAGCCTATCTAAAAAGAAAGAACTTTTTAAAATATGAGTTTGTTGTTGTTATTGTTTTTAAGGCAAATTTTACTATGTAGCCCAGGCCGGTCTGGAACTCAGAGATCTGCCTGCCTGTGCCTCCTCAGTGCTGGGATTAAAGTGTGTGCTGCCAAGCTTGTTTTTGTTTTTTGAGGCATGGTGTTATATAACAGAGGCTGGCCTGGAACTCATGTGTAGATGAAGCTGGCCTTGAATTCCTAATCTCGGGATTCTAGGACACAGACAGATAAGGATTCAAAGCAATCTGGATCCTACGTAGGAAAGATCCTTGTATGGGACCTGCGGAGAGCTGCTATGTAGCCAGCCCCATTTTCAGCCCAACACTGGCCACAGGAAGACCTGCAAGAGACCAACGCATCTTTCTTTTCTTCTCTTTTTTTTTTTTTTTTTTTTGGATTTTTTTGAGACAGGGTTTCTCCGTATCAACGCATCTTTCAAAGCAGGTTGCTGACTGGGCTGTGCATCTACTTTCATAATCTCCATCTCCCTCTCCTTGGCCCTGCCTTCTTAAGAGACTGCATTCTTTTGTTAGTGGTGGTGGTTTTGTTTTTGAGACGGGGGTCTCATCATGTAGTCCAGGCTGGCCTCCAACTCACAGAGTCCACCTGCCTCTGCCTCCCAAGTGCTGGGATTAAAGGTGTGAACCACCATATACCTAGCTTAGAGACTGTATTGTAGAAATTTACTCCAGACTCTCCTGCTCCATACTTTACCCCCCAAGACACTACTTGTTTCTCAACTCTTCTGAAGAGAGGCTGTTGTCAGTATCTCAGAAGCTCTTGGCAGCTCACCTGAAGTAGGGTCAGTTGCCCACCTGTGTGGTGATGCTAGTCTGTCCTTCATTGCGTTATATGGTAGCTGTGATACTGCGTTTGGTCTTCCTGTCAGGGTACAAGCTCCTGGACAGCACACACTTAAAACTAACCAAAACAAACAAACACCTGGGTCTCGTGTAGCCTAGGCTAGCTTTGAGTTTGCGGTGTAGCCAAGGATGTCTCGTGATCCTCTTGCTGGGCTTACAGGCATCCACTACTACATTCTGTTTATGTGGCATTGAGGATCCAACTCAGGGCTTTGTGCATGCCAGGAAAGAAGCCTCTTCATTTAGCTCCCTCTCCAGAGCAGGTACTCAATCAGCAGAGACCAAAAGTGTCCCATACTTATGTTTAGTACAGTGGATCAGCTTCTCTGCATGTCTCTACCTAGTTTTCCCTTAGTTCATTAATTCTGCCTTGGACATCAGAAAAAGATTATATAACCCCTAATGTGACATCTTCCAGGGGTCGTTATCTTCCAAGATCCTCGAAAAGGTTAGAGATATCATTAGGGTAATAATAATACGGTTCTCATGATGCCAATATTTTACACATTCTGAATTTGAGGAAACTGGAGCCCCGAGATTCAAATGCTTTTCTGTGACTTTGTAACTAGGAAAGTAGAATCCACATCTTGAGTTCCAAGCTCCCCCAGCAACTCCACAGATGATTTTAGCTCTCAAACTTAGTGCATTATATCTGTGGGTAGGCTAGCTACTGACTGTTTGTCATTCTCTCAAATGGAAATTCCAAGTTCTTGGTACTGAAGCAACTTACCCTAATCCACGTAGCTGAGAATGGGAGATGGTTGGTACCCAAGTCTGTGTGATTCCAAAGCTCAACAGTCTTCTCTACCCTGTTGCTTTAAGTACTTGGTGCTGGGTCAGAGGATGAATGGAGAAAAAACGGAGCCAATGGATAAATCACCATAGAGCGCGAGAACCAAAGCTAACCCAGCCCTTTTGCTACCCACTCCACTTCCCATGGCAGGCTGTGGGAACAGTGCTCTGAGCTACGAGCTATTCCTTGGCGGCTTCCCTAACGTGACCAGTGTGGATTACTCTCCAGTCGTGGTGGCAGCTATGCAAGTTCGCTACGCCCACGTGCCCAGTCTACGCTGGGAGACCATGGATGTGCGAGCGCTGGATTTCCCTGGTGACTCCTTTGATGTTGTACTCGAGAAGGGTACACTGGACGCCTTGCTGGCAGGGGAGCGGGACCCCTGGAATGTTTCTTCTGAAGGTGTCCACACTGTGGACCAGGTGCTGACTGAGGTGAGGAAACAACAGGACAGCAAAGACAGAGACCGAGATGCTGGGGAAAGGGGTTGGATTTCAAGAGCCTGGAAGATCTCAGAGACCAGAAAGTAAGACTCGAAGCACGTCACCTTCAAAAGTATGGTCTTCTGAAGAACAGATGAGACTGGAGTGACCAGGCTCACATATACCAGTGGTTGGATACTGACTGGACATAGGGGAGAGGTGGTAGCCAGGCTCCAGACAGGTGACGCAGGCCTGGGGAGTGAGGAGCTGAGAGGAAAGCCGTACCTCCTGCATGACCATGCCCCCTCCCTGTTCAGAATTGAGCCCTATATAGAACAGCCAAAGGCAGAAGGTGGCTTATTCTCACAGAAAGCCTGGACGACAGGTTTGACTAGGAGGTCATTGTGGGTGGTACTGACCTTTGAGAACCTGGAGATGATCCCACACTGATGGCTTCTCTGTCTGCCTTGCAGGTGAGTCGGGTGCTGGTTCCTGGAGGCCGGTTCATCTCAATGACTTCTGCGGGTCCCCACTTTCGGAGCAGACACTATGCTCAGTCCCATTATGGCTGGTCACTGAGGCACACAACCTATGGCAGTGGTTTTCACTTCCACTTCTACGTCATGCAGAAGGGCAGAGAGCTCAGCGTGACCCAGTTGGCCCTGGGGGCCCAGCTCCTGTCACCCCCCAGTCCTCCTGCCTCACCCTGCTTCCTCCAAGACTCAGATAACGAAGACTTTCTCAGTGCCATTCATCTGTGAGACTGGAAGCATAGTCTCCAAGCCCTCCGTGCCTTTGTACATTAAACTCCTAGGGAGCTGGAATTCCCAACTTGGGGCTGCGGAATTGGTTACTCAAATCCCAGAGGTCTCATGCATAAAACAGTGCTGGTGGGATCGAGCCCCTATCAACCAATACAGTATGAGTCCAACTAAGTCCCAAATCCCAGGTTTCTAGCTTCTAGGTTTTTTGTTTTGTTTTGTTTTTTTCCTACAGGGTTCCTGCATCTCCTCCAACATACAGTGTCCTATGATTTTGTTGAACTTTGGGGTAAAGTTCAACACAGTTTCTCTGCAAACCAACCGACCTTGGATATTCCTATCCAATCTAAATTTATCCTTAAGAGGCCAAAGATCTTGAATTTAGATTGCTTATATTTCTGATCCCAGTTCAGCCCCAACACTGGAGACCTGTCCTGCTTAGGCTATAAGTGTACTTAAGGAAGCCGTATAGTTACAATCTTTTCATACAAGGGTGCCCTCCTAATGCTCACTTGCTAACACTTCCCCACTGGGAACTTGCACTCAAGATTGTCCACACCTGTCTCCCAGCAGACTGAAGTAGCACACACACATGCACACACACTCACACGGAGGTCTGTGTTTATTCACACACTCCTGTTACATTGAGGATGGAGAAACATTTTTACAAAGGACAACCCTGGGTTGAAAACATCTTCAGGTCCACAGGTGTCATCCAAAGGTACTGAGCAGTCCCCATTTGGGTTCCCAGGGATAGCATGAAGGGGTCCAAGGTAAAATCAGATCTGGGCCCTTAAAAGGTGATACCTTGGGAGGGAGGAGTCTCCCAATGAGCCTCCTGGGGTCAGGTTTGGGCAGACTGGCCATGTGGTTAGTTACCATGTTGGGGGCTTGTCCCATCCCAGTCTCAACACCTGTCCTATCTGCCAGGCGCAGAAGAGCATGGCGGAGGCTGTGGGGGAAGGGCACAAACCATGAGAGGAGCCAGTAAACAAAGAATCGGATATAAAAATACAAATGTGCTGAGGAAGTCCCTTAGAAAGAGGCTGGGGTCACGCCAGACAGGGGTACAGTCGAGGAAAGACCCGGAGGGCTAGGCTGAGGTGGGTAGGAAGCTCATGCAAATATGCAGCCAAACCTCCCTGGCCGCGCAGTCCGACGCCGCCGCAGCTGCCCGGGCTGCAGACCAGATTGATCGGAGGAGGGGCGGGGCAGGGGAGCCGTGCGGGAGGGGGCGGGCTGGGGGCCGTGGGTCTCTGTGTCGGTTCCGGTGTGCGGGGTGGAGCTGCGGCCCGAGGTTCTAAAGTGCATGAGTGCGTCGGCGGGCTCCGGGCTGGTCCGCACCACCACTACCGCCGCCGCCGTGGTGCTGAAGCGGACAGCTCCGGAGCGCCTGGCAGCGGCGGTAGCAACACCGACCCCGCGGCGGCGGCGTGGCCCTGCAGCCCCCGCCCGCAGGCACCTCGGCCCGGGCGGGGGTGCGCCGGCAGCCGCATCGCCGGCCCGTGCTCCTGGCCGCTGCGGGGCTGGGCCCGGAGCCCGCCGCCAGAGCCGGCGCGTCTACACTCCGGACGGAGGCTTCTCCCCCATCCCCTTCAGCACGTCGTCTATCCGGTCATCCTCGATCACCACTGCGCAGGGAGAAAGCGCATCAGCCGCGTGGTCTCGGGGGGCGGCGGCGAGAGTGGGGCCCGCGCAGATCTACTCTGCTGGCTATGTTCCCGCGACACCACTCGAAAACCTATGCCCTCCCCACCCGAACTCTTCTGCGGACCCTACCTGCTACCAGACCTGGGACCCAAACCTCCTCCCTGTGTGGGAACACCCCTCTTCCAAAGATTCCCAGTGCGAGCCTTCCTGTCACCTGAGCCTTCCTCCACCTAAACTGATCGGAAATCTCTCCTTTCGACAGAGACCCCTCCTCATACTGGGCTCAGATGAAACTGCCACCTGGTGTGTAACCCTCTCCTCCACCTGAATCCCCGTCCTGATACTGGCACCCGGAGTCCCCTGCCCGTGCAAACAAACAAGACAACCGAATCCTTGGCCTCCTTGCCCTCCAGTAGCATCCACGTACTCATCTTAGCCCAAGGAATCGGCCCACCATCCTGCGTTCCCAGTGCCAAGCAGCCCCAAATACCCTAAGCGGCCCCTCCCCCTCGACCAGGAGCCAGGGCTCTTTTTCCAGAAGTGGCGAGCTTCGAATCCGGGACACTGTATTCCCGGGAGAGGAAAAGAATGGGACAACTCCACAGCAGGGACCCTCCCCACCCCGGGCGGGTGCGCAGCTGGCTGCGCTGGTCTGCGGCAAGAGCGGCTGCCACTTGACCGGGAACGGCAGCCTGAGGACGCCGGGCGAAGGGTTTCTGGGTCAGGCGGCGACTCCGGGCCCGGGCCGCGTACCTCTCTTGGCTCGGCCGATCTGGCCCAGCTTGGGGGGCCGCTTGGCCTGGTTGCCAGCGAAGAAGGAGTTGGTGTCCTGCAGGCGGCAGCTGAAAGAGAGGTCGGAGCCCTCGGGGTCTGCGCCGAAGCGGCCCATCTTGTCCTCACCGTAGGGTAGGATCTCGGACATGGCGGGCACCGGGCGGGCTAGGGACTGCGGCGGGGCACGGGCAGAGGCTAGCTGCCGGACCGGCCCTAGCTCAGCAGGGGAGCCGGCGGAAGGATGAAGTCATACAGCATCCGGGACTGCGGAGCCGAGCGGGGCCTCCTCCCCCGCGCCTCCGCCTCCCGGGCCGCTGGGCAGGCGGCGGCGGCAGCGGCGGGGACCGGGCGGGGGCGGGGCGGGGGCGGCGGCGGCGGCGAGAGCGGAATGACGATGAGCGCCCGACTGCGGCAGAGAACGGCAGGCGGGGCGCGGTGGAGGCGGGGCGGGCACCGGCCAGCGGAAAGAGGCGGGGCCCAGAGGTCCGAGCGAGCCCGGTGATCCCTGGAGTGGAGCGAGCAGCCGTGGGAGGTTCCCGCGATGTGGCCCGGAATGGCCGCCACGTGGGCCCGGGAGGACCGCAGCGGCCGGTGCAGGCGAGAGCTAACCGAGAGTGGGTAGCCTAGTGCTTAGGGGAGAAGGGGAGGGTCAGACTCCTCGGCTAGGGAAGCGCGCCTGGGAGCCGAGCGCCAAAAGCTGGGGGCGCGGCGGGGCCTCGGAAGGCGGTGGCCAGACTGGCAGTGGACACGGCCCGGACCCTGAAGGGCGCCTGGAGAGGGCGGAATACGCGTGAAGACAGGGGAAGGTACCAGCCGACCGGAGCGCGGGAAGAACTCGGGCCTGGGGGTGGTGCCACCGTGGTTGGCGCGTCCCTGTATCCTAGATGCTCGCAGGTCTCCAGCAGCAACTGGTCAATTTGTATTCGACTGTCTGCATCTGTCAGTCTACGTCTGTGCACCTGATCTGGTCTCTGTGTCGGGTTTGGACTTTCTGTATCTGTCCCCACACTTGGCCCCTGTATGAATACTATCGGGTCTGACCCCACTAGACTACATTGCGGCCTTTCTGTAGGATCTTAACACCGCAGCCGCAGCGCGCAACAGAGTAGACACCCCACAAAACCTAGGCCCGCTCTTGGCGCCAAAATCCAGACTCAAAGCGCCAGTCGCTCCACGCGATTCCCTCAGCCCTGGAGGCTCGCTCAAGCTGGCAGTGTGGGAGAAATGAATGGCAGCATCGCGGCGGGCGCCCTGGATGCGGATGACGCAGGGAAGCCCGAAGTGCCTGAGCACGAGGCGCGCGCTAGTAAGCATCGGGAGGGACAGGGTGTCCCCCGCCCTTGTTGCTGGGGCCCAGGGTAGAATTCTTCCCCCCCCCCCTCCACAGACCAGAACACGTACTCTTCCCTTTACCTCTTTCCGCCCCCCAAACCCCGCCCCCGCCCGGCTAGCAGTCATTCGCCGCGTCACAGGCTCTCTGGCGCGAGAGGGCTCTGGCGCAATCACTGGCCTTAGGAGGGAGGGTGTGTCTCATTCACAGCGAAGAGCTGGTAAAGATTCTAATGACGCCTTTGGTTCTGTCCACGTCCCAAGCAAGACAACACCTTCCCTTTAGTCCGGCCAAATTGTGCAGCTAGTGAGATTGCTGGGTGCTGGCTTTCCTCCCTTCAGCACCACTTATTCAGGTGTTAATTGCAAAGACATCTGCTGTCAGAATGGGGCCTGAGAGGTAGGGAGAAGGTGCGAGGGACTTCTCCCGTGGCGGGTCTCAGCCTGATCAGAGGTTTCTTCGGGCACTCCTGCCCTCCGTCCTCGTGGCTGGGAGGGGGGCCGCCAGCTAGGCCCTGTGATGAGAAGGTCCCTGGCATCTGGAAGGAAGAAGGGAGTAACTCTGGGTGACTAGAGAACCCAGAACGCTTCCCTCCCCTTGGAAAATGCACAGCAATGACTTTTAATCCATCATCTGCCATTACCGGAACGACCTCGAGTCTAGGACCCAATACTCACGGTTTTTGTGCTGGTCCTGGTAGCCTTAGCCTTTCATCCCAGCATTCAACGAGGCTGATTTCTGTGAGTCTTAGCCAGCTGAGTCTACATAGTGGGTTCTGGGCTAGCCAGGGCTACGTGGTGAAACTCTGACCTGAAAGAAAAAAAAAAACCCGAAAAAGGAAAAAAAAGCATTTCTACTTCTATAACTTTAGAAAAACAAAGAAAACCACATAAAACCTTGGCTGTATAGCCTTCATCTTACCCAGTGAGAATGTGTCCTACGCACCTCTCTGAGCTGGTACTCTAGTCTAAAACACGGAGAAAACACAGAGCCTACGCGTTGGTCCTGAGCTAAACGGCATTGTTTCAGGAACTGAGCAGCCCCTCACCTAAATTGTGGAAGAAGGAGCCCTGGGGTTCTTGCCAACGGTGGATACTGTATGGGAAGTGAAACAAAATCCTTCTCTAGAATGAGAGAGATAAGGATAATAATTTAACCTAAATTCATTCGTTCATATTTTTTTAAAGACAGGGTCTTACTATGTAGCCCAAGCTAGCCTGAAACTTGTTATATAGCTTAGATAAGCCCCTCCCCAGCCTTCCTCCAATGTTTCTGGGAGTACAGGGGTGTGCTACAACACTCGGTTGGTTAGATTCTTCTGTTTTCTTTGAGACAGGGTCTCACTACATACACCTGGAATTTGTGTAGACCAGGCTAGCCTTGAACCTCCCAAACCTTTTTTAAAATATTTATTTATTTATTATGTTTACAATATTCTGTCAGTGTGTATGTTTGCAGGTCAGAAGAGGGCACCAGACCTCATTACAGATGGTTGTGAGCCACCATGTGGTTGCCGGGAATTGAACTCAGGACCTTTGGAAGAGCAGGCAATGCTCTTAACCACTGAGCTATCTCTCCAACCCCCTTCCAAACCTTAAATAACTGTCTTAACTAATCTATTCTTGTCTCCCTGTGCATGCTGGATTGTAGTTAAGCAAAAGACCCAAGGGCAGAACTGTAAAGACTTTGTAATGCTGAATATATGTAAGTTCCACTTCTGTCATCAAAGTGTGAGGAAAGGTCTTTATATTCTGATCCTCTACTCAGAAGTTTGATGTGTTTCATCACTGCTTTGATAAAATTTGAAGTGTTAATAGCATTTTTAATATTTTAAAATTGAAAATCCCTCACCTGGGGCATAGTAGCACACGTCTGTTCCCAGCACTCAGAAGGCTAAAGATCTCACGCTGCCTGTCCTACATAGAGAGTTCAGGTCCAGCCTGGACTACATTGAGAACCTGTCTCAAAAAAGCCCAGGACTGGGGATGAAGTTCATCGATAGACCATCTTGCACAATAGGCTTGCATAGGGCTCTGGGTTGGTTCCCCAGCAGGGAAAACAAACAACAAAACCCCTCTGCTGATAGAACCCATTTACCAAGGATCGAACTGGAGCCCCAGACACCTCAGTTGACTTTGATAGATTCATGTAGTGATTAATGAGTCTGGAGTCTAGATTCAAACCAGAATCCTGCCTTATATTTACTATTTGATTTGGGTCAAATTGTTAAGCTTCCCAGTATCTTATGTTTCTCATCTGTACTACAGGACAATTATATTAGTGGGATATATTTTTATTAGATTGTAAAGATTAAATTAACAAGGAAAACATATAGAAATGGTAGCTGTTATCATATAGACCCAAAGAGCTTGGAAGTAAGATCAGGCTTGTGTAAGGGCTCAGTAAGTAAAGGCACGTGCTGTCAGGATCTAATTTCAATCCCCGTGATGGAAGGAGAGATACCCACAAGGTGTCCCTCTGACCTCTACATGTGTGCTGTGGCATACGCAAGCATGCATATAATAAATAAATAAAAAGAAATGAATATCATCATTGGGCACATTCATACCAAACTTTTTTTTACATCCTTCTGACATTTTTTTCAACCTGTGTTTGCATGTATTTGTTTATTTTGCTTTATAAAAATGAAAAATTTAAAAATCCTGTCTCTCTTAATTTTTATGGCAATTTCTCCTATCGATTATTCCTCTTCTATCATTTGCACGTGCTGCTCAGTGTCCCATTGTATGGATGTTGGAGTTATTCAGCAAGCCCTCTATACTTATTCATTATTTCCTCCTTATTTTGGAGGTATTATAAATAATGCTGCGATGAACAAATGTGGGGGAAAAAAACTAATATTTTGAAGCTCTCCCAGTACAGAAGCAGAGCCTAATTCTCCATCCCTGAGTCCGACTCTGACCACAGGACTGGGTTGCCCTGTGGGAACACCTAGCAAATGGGAAGGAGCCAAGGTCTGAAAGATGGCTGGGCACTGGAGCGTGACCCCAGCTTTTGGGGTTTGTTGTTGTTGTTGCTGCTGTTGGTGAGAGCTCTAATGATGAATAATCTTAGCTCAACTTTTCTCTTCTTTTGTTATTTTGATATAGCATGGTATAGAAGAAGAGTAACTACATAGGATTTGGTCGTCCCAATCAATGTCCACAAAACAAATAAGGCCATCTAAGTATTCTAGACTATCCAGCCCCCGAAGAGCCATCCAGTTAAACCACTGAACATGAAAAATAATAGTCCTTACTTTATCTATTTTGGGTTTTCAAGACAGAGTTTCTCTGTGCAGCCCTGCCTGTCCTGGAGCTCACCCTATAGACCAAGCCTGCCTTTGCCTCCCAAGTGCTGGGATCTTACTTAGTTTAGTTTTCGTGTTTAGTTCTTACTTTACCCATTAAATTTGGTGTGATTTGTTCTGGAACAAAAGCTATTTGATTGACATCTTTTGGATAACATTTTATGACATAATTTTCTAGAAGCAGGCCTTCTGGATCAGACTGAGCACTCCTTTGCACCTTTCATAGCACAAAGAATATCTGAATTTATAAGCTAACCGTATGCGGAGTGTACGGAGGTAACCACACTCCCCATCTTTGTCAGTACTGACTGTTAGCGTTCTTTCCATCATGACCACACTGTCCTTGTAAATTTAGGAGTGAAGGGTCTTCCCATTCATTCAGATCAATTAAAAGAAAGGAAAACTGGAGGGTGGTAGAAAAAAAAGCCAGGCTTGATGCTGTATATCTACTAAACCAAATACCCTGGGCACTGAGGCAGGAGGATACAAAGTTTGAGGACAGCCTAGATTGCATCCTCAGACCCTGTTACAAACAAATGAATGAATGATACATAGAAAAGGGAGAACAGAGAAAGGAGGAAAAAAATAGAGTAGAGAAAAATGGATGCCAAACATAAAGGGAAGAATTAGAGAATAGAAATGGTTTTTTTTCTTTGACTCTTATAAAGGCCAACACACAGCTTTCAAATAAATATACATGTGAATTTATTATTACTTATAAGTGCTTGGCCTTAGCTTGGCTTGTTTCTTGCCAGCATTTCTTAACTCAAATTATCCTGTCTATCTTTTGCCTCTGGGATTTTAGCTTCGATATGCTATATTCCTTTCTTTACTTCTTCTTTTTACTTTCTTCAAGACAGGGTTTCTCTGTGTAGCTTTGGAGCCTATCCTGGAACTTGCTCTGTAGACCAGGCTGGCCTCGAACTCACGGAGATCCTCTAGCCTCTGCCTCCTGAGTGCTGGGATTAAAGCATTATCACTACCCAGCCTGCTTCTTACTTTATGGCTTGTTGTATAGCTGAGTCGCTGGCCCCTCGGGTCCTCCTCATTATCCTGTTCCTCGGTCATCTCTTCCAAGATTTTTTCTTCTATTTATTCTCTCTGCCTGCCAGCCCTGCTTATCCTTTCTTCTGCCTTGCTATTGGTTGTACAGCTCTTTATTAGACCATTCAGTCATTTTAGACAGGCAAAGTAACACAGCTCCACAGAGTTAAACAAACGAAATATAAAAGGACGCGACACATCTTTGCATCATCAAACAAATGTTCCACAGCATAAACAAATGTAACACATCTTAAAATAATATTCTTTTTTTATTTTTTTGGATTTTTTGAGACAGGGTTTCTCCGTAGCTTTTTTTGGTTCCTGTCATGGAACTAGCTCTTCTAGACCAGGCTGGCCTCGAACTCACAGAGATCTGCCTGCCTCTGCCTCCCGAGTGCTGGGATTAAAGGCGTGCGCCACCACCGCCCGGCCTTAAAATAATATTCTACAACAGAAGTATCTCCAAGTTTCTAATGCATGGTACTTAAAAATGTAAACAGGAGCAGTTATGGACCTAAAAACTGATTTTGTACGTGAAGGAGACATGAAAAAAAAAAATTCAAGATCGGTATTAGTGAATCTGAGACCACTATAAAAATACTAGATTCTTGTGTGCAGGTGGTGGCGTTTAGTTCTCTGAGGTAGGGATGGTTGTTTTTGTTTTACAGGCAAGGAAAATTTAGAGCTTTCCAGTAATTCGATAAAGATGTCAGCTAATAAGAAACGGAGCCTAGATTTGATCCCACCTTAGCCTGGTTTCAAAACAGATGTGATTCTTTCTATGCTTCTTAGAGGAGATATAGTAAACGAGTGGCGATAGTATTGGGGAAGCGACTTCCTTTTGGTTCATGTTTCCAATCTGCCTTCCAGATTGAAAGAGTCAGAAGCCCTGAATTTGGGCCCTACCTCAGCCAATTAGTAACTGTATCACAAGGATGAATGAGCCTGTATATGTAACAGACCTAGAACAGCTGTCTTAGTTACTTTTCTATTGCTGTGGAAAGACAACTGTGACCAACACACCTTATAGAAGAAAGTGTTTAAGGAGAGCTTGCGGTTTCAGAGGGTGACTCCAGGGCCTCCATGGTGGCGAGCTTGGCAACAGGCAGCAGGGGCTGGAGCAGTGATGAGAAGTTACAGTCCAGAAGCAGGAGGCAGAGAGAGAGAGAGAGCGCACTAACTGGGAATGGTGTGGGATTTTTGTTTATTTTTCAAGACCGAGTTTCTCTGTAGCTTTGGAACCAGTCCTGGAACTAGCTCCTGTAGACCAGGCTGGCCTCGAACTCACAGAGATCCGCCTACCTCTGGCTCCTGAGTGCTAGGATTAAAGGCTTGTGCCACCACCGCCCGGCTGGGATTTTTGGTTGTGAGCTTGTGAGCCTAGCCTTTTGTTGTTGTTGTTGTTCATCTAGAGAAGAGTCTAGCCTTTAACAGCAGAGGAACTATCTCTCCAGCGCCTGGCTGCGATTTTGCATCTCAAAGCCCACCCACAGTGACACACCTCCTCCAGCAAAGCCACACCTCCTCCTACCCCTTCCCCTTCAATTCTACCAATTGGAATGGACCAAGCATTCAAATATATGAACCTTCGAGACCATTCTCATTCAAATCACCACACACTGAAGTATGTGTGTAGACTTAGACTGGCTTGAGTTCGCGTCGATTCGCCTGCCTTTGCCTCAGGAGTGCGGGCACTAAAAGTGTGCACCACTATACTCAGCCAAAATCGTCTTTATTTTAAACAAGTTATCCCCCCAAACAGTATTTAAACTTTAATTTCATTTTTAAAATTTTATTTGCTTATTTTTATTTATTTGTGTGTATGGGTGTTTTGCCTACATGTATGTCTGTGCGACACGTGCATGCAATGCCTGCGGAGGCCAGAAGAGGGTGTTGGATCCCCTGGAACTTGAGTTACTGGTGAGCCTTTACGTGGCTGCTGGGAATTGAACTCCGGTCCTCTAGAAGAATGCCCTGTGCTCTTAATCGCTGAGCCATCAATCCACCCTCAAGAACAGTCCTTTAAAGCCCTCCAATAATCAGGAGGTAGATTACCTTTCAGCAGATGCAGGGCTCTTGGTTCAAGACCCAGTACCTGAAAAGCCAGATTAAACCATAATATACTCCTTATGTGCCAATCGCTTTCCAGGCACGGTTTCATTTCATTCTAGAAACACACTTTGAGGTAGGTACTGCTCTTCCATTTTACAGATGGGGAAGCTGGGTCTGAATCCAGAACTGTTCATCCTAATAGCAACACTGTGGTTTTATCTTGCTTGAAACCGTGCAATTTGGGGATTTGAGAAAGTGCCTCAGAAAGTAGCCCAGCCATTCTCAGCCAAATCCATTCATCATGCATCTTTCTCAGCCACAGGAATATTCCATGCTGGAACCACTTGCAGCCCGATGTCTGAGAACCGAGGTGAAGAATCAATAAATGATCACTCACTGCCGCTACCTAAAGCTTCCTCAGATCAAATTCTTGTACTCTCTTGGTGGGGTTAGGGAGAGGAAGATGAGGCTGTGACTCAGTGCCCCAGTTCCCTCCCCAGCACTGTAAAAAACATGAAGCACTCCTTGGTGCAACAGACTGTCACACTCCCCTGCCTGTTTAAGGAATGACAATATGGAAGGCAGATGGCAGATGCATGGATGCCACACTGTTGCGTATCAGTTAAATATTGCTGGGTGTTATTTTTTTTCTTGTAAACCTCCCAAATAAAATCGCTTGCCTGAGTTAGAAGTGTTAGCATGTCTTTTCTTTAAATATCTGTGCATGGCTGTTTTTTTCCCTGCCAATTTGTCACCATCTGTAACCCTCCCTTTATGAGATGATCTGATGACAGCAATTATCTTGGAGAGTAAAAGTGCCATCTTGAAGCAATGTGCAAGAGTGGCATTAGTGGGGGCTCTGTGCACAGTGCATGCTGTCCTAACCCTTGATATGTGCTTGTGTGTGCCCCCAGAGACAGTGGCCTTTTGCATATATATACGTTGTGAATCTTCAGTGTAGTCGTTTCTGTGTGGCTTGTGGTTGGAGTCTGTGTGCTTTTGTAGACGTTCTGTGGACACCTGTATAGGCGTGAACTGCCTGTGGCGTCTGTCTCTATGTGCTGGCTGTAAAATAACCCTGCAGAGAGGCTAGTAGGTAGAGGCTTCTCGCAGGGGCATGATTCCTCTATGGTGTTTAAAAAGTGTCGGAGAAGGCCTGCAGTTTGGGAGTTCAGGTAAAGAATATTAGCAGAGATTAGGCCTCAACCAAAGGACAGCAAATTATGGGTGACTTGCCTGAGGGGCTCTCAGACTTGATGGAGAGCAGCGGTTGCGGGGAACATAATATCCACAATATCGGTCTGGGCGCCGATGCTGGCTGGGAGCCGCGCGCGCTCCGCCCCTCCCCCTCGCTCCCACCCCCGGGCGCGCCGCTGGGTGGGGGAGACTTGAAAAAGCCGGGGCCGCGGCGGCCAAGCCAGGGGCTGCAGCAGTGTCTGTGATGGAGGGCCGTGCCCGGGCTCAACGGGTGGCTTGGGCCGTAGTTCCTGGGCGGGTCAACCTCCCCCAGCCCTAAGGCGCGGCCGGGCCCTGCTCCACAACACCATGAATGTCGCGCTGCATGAACTGGGTGGCGGAGGCAGTGTGAGTGGTGGCCCTGGGCTCCAGGGGAGAGGACACGGGTGGAGAGGGCATGAAGTGTGGAGGGGCGGGTGTGAGTGAGCTGGCGGCGTCTGGCAGGGACTCCGGCTTGCGGAGATGGGGGCTTCTGATGCGGGTTAGAGAAGGATGCTGTCAGAGGGGAACCCAGCCTGAGAGCCCGGCACCTGGGAAGGGCCCTCTCTGCAGGTAGGATGGAGCCGGACAGCGAGGGACAGTCCCCCAGGCAGGGCCTTGGGCAAAAGGCCTAGCTGCTTGACCTCAGTTGGCGCTCCTGAACTGTTTGCAGATGGTGGAGTACAAACGAGCCAAGCTTCGGGATGAAGAAGCACCGGAGACTCCAGTAGAAGGCAGGGCCACCCAGGACTCACTGGAGGTGGGCAAGGGGGTTCCCCCTTTCTCCTCAGGCTTCACCCTTGGCCTGACGCCTGCCATAACTATGTGCTCTGGGCTCTTCTGGTGGGTCATCTCCCCAGGTTTCCACTCCATCTCTGGCCTCTGCTCCAGGACTAGGGTGAGGCCATTCAAAGCCATGACGTTGCACAAAACAGGCTCCCCTGCCTCTTTGCTCTTGAGCCCTGAAGTTAACCCCACTAGCTATGTAAATGTTCCCTGCTTCTAGAAACAGGCTGTATCTTCATATTTATTTGCTAGGAGGACTTCTGTGATCTCGGGTCCTTGCAATGCGGCTCAATTGCTCCCTGTCCTGTCCTCCCCAGGTGGGGTTCCAGAAGAGGACACGACGACTCTTGGGTTCACACACACAGCTGGAGCTGGGCTTGGCAGGCCTCTCTTTAGTCCTGGCTGCCCTTCTTTTGGGCTGCCTCGTGGCTCTGTGGGTCCAGTACCACAGAGGTAGGTGGGTCCACACCTGTCAGGACACCTCATAGCTGTGGGGTCTAGAAATCGAAGGACCTCTAAATATTTTTCTCGTTGGGGCTAGCTTTGCCAACTTCCTGATCTCATTTCCTTCCCCCAAAGGCTTTCTTCTCCCTTCCTGACTGACAGCCTCCTTACCTGTCTCCTGCCACAGACCCAACCCATAACACCTGCCTCACAGAAGCCTGCATTCGAGTGGCTGGGAAAATCCTGGAATCCCTGGACCGTGGGGTGAGCCCCTGTCAGGATTTTTATCAGTTCTCCTGTGGAGGCTGGATTAGAAGAAACCCTCTGCCCAACGGGCGTTCCCGCTGGAACACCTTCAACAGCCTCTGGGACCAGAACCAGGCCATACTGAAGCACCTGCTTGGTGAGGGCTGACTTCAGGAGTGCTGTGCCCATCTTGGGCTTCATGTCTAACTCATGGTCTAGCACTGAGTGGGTCCTCAACAAATACCCACGAGTGAAGAACTAGATGGATCGTTCCGTGACACTCTCTTGAGGGAGGGTATGCAGAGAGCAGGAGCTCTTGATAACTGGAGCTGTCTTAGACAGGGTGGCCCTCTGAGAAGAACGGAGACCTCTATGTGGGTCTCCACAAACAGAGGAAGAAAGCTCCACTTTGGTCTTTCAGTCTTAATGGGTGGTGCACACCTTTAATCTCAGCCATGGAAACAGGGTAGGTAGATCTTATGAATTCTAGGACAGCCTGGTCTACAGAGTGAGTTCCAGAGCAGCCAAGGCTACTACATAGTGGTTTCAAAATCCCTGCCCTTGGGGAGCAGAAGCAGGTGAATCCCAATGAGTCTGAGGCTAGCCTGGTCTATGGAGTAAGTTCCAGGCCAATCAGAGCTATATAGTGAGACTACTTTCAAAAGAGACAGGGATGGGGGAGAGAGAACCTGGCTTGTTACTGTACACCAATAATTCTAGTTATTCAGGAGACTGAGGCAGGAGGATTAGAAGGTTAAGGCCAGCCTGAGAAACTTATTAAGACCCTATTTTTGACTTTACCAAAAGTAAAAAGAGGACTGGAATTTTAGCTCAGTGGTACAGTACTTGTCTAGCAATGTGAAAGGCCCTACATTCAATCCCCAGTACCATAAAATAATACATACATACAAACATACACACATATATACATGCATACATACATATATGCGCACACACACCTATGTGAGCCAGGAGAGGAATGAAGGCCAGCAGCTCCCTCACAGCAGTTAATCTAACTGCTCCCTGGATCCTCTCCTGTGTTCTACCCATTGCAGAGAATACCACTTTCAATTCCAGCAGTGAAGCTGAGCGAAAGACACGGCGCTTCTACCTGTCCTGCCTACAGCTGGAGCGTATTGAGAAGCTAGGAGCTCAGCCACTTCGAGACCTCATTGACAAGGCAGGGGCCCTGGGTGGGCTTCGGGCAAGAGGAGCAGGAGGGACAGGATGTGGTCCAAGGAAGCTTTGGCAATCCCTGGACCAGAGATTTCACTTGTGATCTCTACTCAGATCGGTGGCTGGAACATCACAGGGCCTTGGGACGAGGACAACTTCATGGAAGTGCTAAAGGCAGTCGCAGGGACCTATAGAGCCACCCCCTTCTTCACTGTCTACGTCAGTGCTGATTCTAAGAGTTCCAACAGCAATGTCATCCAGGTGCCTGGCTGGGGAAAGGGTAGGAACTCATGGACCCTCTGCCAAGGGAGCCAAGATTCCCCTCTAATGTGACAGGAAGGTGGAATACCTCCCTCCCCATATACAGGAGTCTTGGGTTTAAAGTGGGAGAGACTAACCTTTACCTCTTGCTGTTGCAGGTGGACCAGTCTGGGCTTTTCCTGCCCTCTCGAGATTACTACCTAAATAGAACTGCCAATGAGAAAGTAAGGCACATCCTAGAACTCCTGCCCCATCCTTGCTGAGCTAGCTAATCTCTATGTACTTTTCTCTTTGCCTAGGGCCAGAGTAGGGAACGGGAGGCTATTGTGCGCCTGGCTAGCAAGCCGACTCTCCTTTACTCCTTCTTCTCTCCTTGACTTGCTTCTCTTCCTCCTTCTCTTCCTTTCTTCCTATTATTTCTTCCAGAAAAAAAAATCTCTTTTTTTTCTTTCTTTTTTTTTTTTGTTTTTCGAGACAGGGTTTCTCTGTGGCTTTGGAGCCTGTCCTGGAACTAGCTCTTGTAGACCAGGCTGGTCTCGAACTCACCAGAAAAAATTCTTTTCTTTGCATTTGTGGTGCTGGGAATCAAACCCAGGGCCTCCCCCATGCTAGACATCCCCAGCCCTGGGAAGATGTTTTATGGGCACCTACTGTATGCCAGATGCTCGGGAGCAATTCTGAGATGTAGGTTTCAAAGTCACTGTCACAGGAAGTTTTTGATATCAATAGATACATGGACCTAAGTATCTGAGAACACGTTCAATAGGTCTCTAGGACTTAGATGAGATGCAGGCATCGAGAAGTTCCGTTATGAGATCACATTTGAGTTGGGCCCTATAAAAACAAAGAAGTGGGCCAGCACCATGGTTCAGCAGGTAAAGGCACCTGCAGTCAAAACTGGTGATCTGGATTCAATCCCTAGGACATATGATGGAAAGAGACAACTATCTTCTCCAAGATTTCCTTTGTCCTCAACACTCAGGCAAATACACACACACACACACACACAAATATAAATAAATAAATGGCTGGCTGGTGGTGGCACACACCTTTAATCCCAGCACTAGGGAGGCAGAGGCAGGCAGATCTCTGTGAGTTCAAGGCCAGCCTGGTCTATGGAGCTAGTTCCAGGACAGGCTCCAAAGCTACAGAGAAACCTTGTCTCGAAAAACCAATAAATAAATAAATAAGTAAATAGATGTAATTTTGGGGAAAAAAAAGACTACAAAGAATCAACAGAGGTCATCGTATTTAGAGAGAAGGCTTAGTGTGTTTGGACCATGGGGAAAGGTCCAGGGAGCAACAGAGGGCATTCTGTGTAGAGAGAATGTGTTGGGCAAAATGCCGAAGCCACAGCGGCTGGATGTGTTTGAAGTATGTAAACCAGAAGCATGGTTTGTCGGGATGTGCTCCTGAGCACATGGGAGATGAGAAGGTGGCCAATGACTGGTTATGGAGAAGATTTCGAGGGCTTCAGAGATTCATTCTGCAGCCCCAAAGAGTCGCCTCCAGGCTCCAGAGCAGGGATGGAGGGATGTGGTTAGCACTGCCTAGGGAAGTCAGTCTGTGTGGAGTAAGAAGATGCATTGGAGGGAGGAGCCTGGAGCCAAGAGTCTCTGCAGTGCCTGGGCTCAGTCAGTAAGGGCCCAGGTGAGGGAGTGGCAGGGAGTGAGTAACTGAGGTTACAAGACAGCAAGCCAGAATCATGGCTTGCTGATTACTAGATGTTAGAAGATGAAAGCACTGAGGATGATCGCAGCTATAAGGCTGAGTGCCGTGGTATCTGTAGAAGACTCAGCCTGGAGAACTTGGGGACTTGGAGACAGTGTGATATCACAGGACAAGGAGCGACTTTGAAACTAGACCTGGATTTTAAGTTCAGCTTTCCTGCTTGTTGTAACTGTTTGGTGTCTCTGAGGCTCGTTCCTTCTCTGTAAAAAGGGAAGCATGGGTTTGAGGTGTAGGGTAGCAGCCGCTGCTCCTGTGTAGAACAGATAGTGTGGGGGAGTCTCTCACTTTAGACGTGTGAGTTTGAGGAAGGCGGCCACCTTCTGTGTGAGAGGTCAGTTGGCAGCCACGGAAGTTGTTGGAGTGCTGGCGAGGACTGTGAAGGGAAGCAGAAGCTCAGGGCTTCTCCTTTAACACGTAGACAAAGGTGTGGGATAGGTGGGGGCAGTGGAAGAAACAGTGTCCTGCTGAGTAGACCAGCTGGAGAGTCCTGTGTCCTTCTGCCAGGCCTTCATTAACATTACCCGACTTCTCAGCCAGAGCCTCCTCTAGACACGTGTGAATGAGACCGTGCTGCTCCCTCCGTGGGGGAGGGGGTGTGAAACAGCCTGAGACAATATTTTGGCTACAGTCATTGGGGCAACCACAGAGGAGACACCTGAGGCTCCCAATTTGATTCCAATCGGGAACTAGCGCTGACAGAGGGGGAGGGTAGGCTGACACAGAGGAAGAGGGGCCCACAGAGGAAGCAGCTCTGACAGGCTCTGAGGAAGGAAGGTGGACAGCCTGTTGTCAGACTGAAGGAGAGAGGAAGTGACAGAGGTGAAGGTGACCTAGTCCTTCTGGACAGAATTTAGGAATTTAATTTTTTTCTTTCCTTTTTTTTTTTTTTTTAAATGAAACAGGATCTTATAGTGTATCCCAACTGGTCTTTACTCTTGGATTTTAGTGATTTTATTGCCTCAGCCTCCAGAGTGCTAGGACTACACTCACACATTACATTACCATAGCTGGCAAGTTTTGGCTTTACTCCAAAAGAAGGGAAATGGGCCCCTGGAACGATGGCCCAGCAGGTGCAAGTTTCGACTCCCAGCTCCCACAAGGTGATATGAGAAAACCTACTCTCAACGGCTGTCTCCTCCCCAATATGAGTAGGAGGCCATGCCTGCATACATGCTTGTATGTTTATGTGTGTGTGTGCAGGAGAATGCACGGAAGAACCATGTTGCCCATTGCTGTGGAACAGGCCTTGTGTTTGATTTTCATTGCATCTTGGGTTTCCTTAGGCAGGAAGCCTCTTGCCCTAACAGGGGAAGCTGTTGTGCAATGGCTGAGATAGGATCATAGCTAGGAGTGTGGAGGATTCAAGGGCTCAGAAGTAAGCCTTAAACTGAGGACAAGGAGGTAGGATGAGAAAGGTCCTCACAGATCCTTGACTGGGTTAACTACAGCCCCCTTAGAAGCTGGGCTAGAATATTGATACCCTTCTGACACCAGCAGCAATGAAGAGAGTGGGAGAAAGGAGTGGTTTTGTAGGATAAAGAATGACTATTGCTGGGTGGTGGTGGCGCGCACCTTTAATCCCAGCACTTGGGAGGCAAGAGGCAGGCGGATCTCTGTGAGTTCGAGGCCAGCCTGGCCTACAGAGTAAGTTCCAGGACAGCCAAAACTACACAAGAAACCTTGTCTCGAGAAGTCAAAAGAACAATAACAACAAAAGAGTGAATATCAAGGGATCAGACACTTTTCAGTGAAGAAAAGCAGTGGCCTTTAGCCTTGAGTGAGCCCAAGGTGAGACTTTACTTCAGGAGTAGGAAGAAAGCCCAGCATGGTGGTTGATGCCTGTAATTCTAGCACTTGAAAGCCGAGGTAGGAGAATTGTGAGTTCAAAACCACTCTGGGCTATATAGTGAGATCCTGTCTTTAAATGGAAGGAGGGGAGCCACAGAGGTGGCTGCGGGCCAGAGCTGATGATCTATCTGCTTGCTTTTCCCCTTTCCTCAACAAATATTGGGTGAACAACTGTCATAGGAAGACATTGTTCTTGAACCCAAGATTCCAGTGGCGAGCAAAGCCAACAGGCCTTGTCCTGATGGCGCCAGCCTGGCCTGAAGCAACCTGAGTTCATGTTGGGCCCAGGTAGTGCTCAGGTTTCCACACCCTCTGACCTGTCAGGGGTCCTTTGTGATTGGAGTCCTTACCTCATCTCCTCAAGTTTGTTCCCTCTATGGAAACTGGAACTTGTATGGATTTATGGAATTGCTATGAGGGTGTTGGGCAAGATACATTATATGCAAGCCCCTTAGCTATCTGGTCTGTGGATATATAATGTTCAGGATAAATATTCTGTTTCTGTGCTTTTTCTCTCCCTTGGATACAGGGAGGATGAGAAAAGCACATTGGAGGCCTGTTAGGACAAGAGATAGAGGGGAGTCGAAGGGGTAGACACTCTACAGGATGCATTCAACTGTTCAAGTAAAAGCACATGGCCCTGATGGATTGGGGCAATTAGAAGGGCATTAGGGAATGAGAAGGCAAAGGACTATGGGAGTCCATCCATTGGGTAAATATTTACAGGGGACCCGTTCTGTGCTTGGCCCTGATCCAAGCTCTTGGGATGCAGCGGAGAACAGCTGACAAAATTTGAACAGTGCCCACTGAGGGGGAACAGATGATAAATGCACAGGTAATTAAGTCAAAGCAGACAGTGGTCAGCAGCGGATCAGAAATTAAACAGAGCCACCAAGACTTCCGGAAAGTGCATAAGCCAAAGAAATGATGGCAAGCGGTGAGGGCCAGAGCAGACCTTAGGCTTGGGCAGGGCTTGCGGCTGACTTTGGGATGACTGGGGCTTTCGCAGGTGCTCACAGCCTACCTGGACTACATGGAGGAGCTGGGAGTGCTGCTGGGTGGACAGCCAGCCTCTACCCGGGAGCAGATGCAGCAAGTTCTGGAGCTGGAGATACAACTGGCTAACATCACTGTGCCCCAGGACCAGCGGCGCGATGAAGAGAAGATCTATCACAAGATGAGCATCTCGGAGTTGCAGGTGGGCTAGGCAGGGCGCTAGAGATGTTAGGGAGAGGGCAGCCCTTGACAGAGACCGCCCCGTTTCCTTATCCTCCCGAGGAAGCCAGTCCTTCCCGTTTCCTGATGTTGTGAGGGTTCCAGATGTGTATGGCTACCCTGAAAAGAAAGATGGTCAACATTTTAAGCCACCTCTCTCAAGGCCATCCTTTAGTTTCTTTCCTGTTGTCCAGGACTACAGAGATTGTATTTAAAATGTTTAGCCAGACATGGTACTTCACACCTATAACCCCAACACTTGGGAAACTGAGGCAGGAGGATTTCTGTTAGTTCCAGGCCAAGCGAGCGAGGAAGCAAAGGGAAAAACAAATTGATGAGATACCTACAAAATAATCAGAATGTGTATGAAAGTATCTCCTAATGCCCCTCCTGTACCAACCCTTTTGGTAATGAATTATGGAAAGACTGGGAAAGGAAAGAGGCCAGGTATGTGGGACGTGTTGGGGAAGTGGTGTTTTATCAACCAGCATGAAAATATTTAAATTTCTGTACCCAAGCTGAGTATCACACATAGTGGCTTTCCTCGTATAATAAGTGGTTAGGCTCCCAGACTGCAGGGCATTCGGGCCTGGAAAAGCACTTTTTGCAGGAAGGGGTCCCCAAGCAGCCAGTAACTGTTACTATAGCAATGGGAAGGCTGCCCAGGCTATAGTAAATCAGTGGGGGAGAGAGTCTGTTGGGAGCCCAGTGGGAAAGCAGGGAAGCCTGAAGAGTTTCTGCTTTCAGGCTCTAGCACCCTCCATGGACTGGCTGGAGTTCCTGTCTTTCTTGTTGTCTCCGCTCGAGCTGGCAGATTCTGAGCCTGTGGTGGTGTACGGGACTGGGTATTTACAGCAGGTGTCGGAACTCATCAACCGCACTGAACCAAGGTGGGACTGGGGAGTGGGAGGGGTGGGTGGGGTGGCGGGGCGAGACTGGTAGTGGAGGGGACTCAGGGTTCTGGGGTTTTCTGGAAGGACCAATCACAGTGAATTGGCACACAGACCGAGTGATCAGGCCCCGAACCTTCCAAACTTCAAGCAGAATGTCTGTGGACTCTTCCCCTAGGCAGTTCCAGGGTGTCCGTCTGTGACCTCTAGTCCTACCCCTTGCTCCCAGCTGACTTCTGCAGGCGCTTGTGGCCCAGGTGCTCCTCTCAGGAGTCCCATAGCCCGCATGGTCCTGGGGACTGGCTGGAGAGTGGAACGGGTTCCCCACATGTCTTTCCCTATCTTCTGGTATGGAAATAGCATCCTGAACAATTATCTGATTTGGAACCTGGTGCAGAAGACGACCTCAAGCCTCGACCAGCGCTTTGAGTCTGCGCAGGAGAAGCTGCTGGAGACCCTCTATGGCACCAAGAAGGTGGGCTACCTGACTCTGCTTCCTTTCTGAGCTGCCCTGGCTGGTGCTACCTGCTCACAGGGTGTCAGGAACAGTTCTTCGTGGCGCATGAGCACACGGTGCGGAATCAAGCTGTCGTAGTTTCCAGTCTTAGTTCCTTCGTGTTTAAGCCTATGGCACCTTGGGGATGTGAGCAAGTTGCGGTGCTCCGTTTCCTCGTCTGTAACAGGAATAAGTTTCCAGGCTGCTTAAGTGAATGTTGGCAGGTGGTGTGCATAGGCATCCGGCTTTGATGAGGAGGATAAAGATGATCACGTGCTGGTCTTCATTTTAAGAATCCCCATGAAGTATGGGAAGTAAAACTACCAACAAATGCATATATTCTGAGAGTATTAATTGTGCATATTGAGTGAAAACCTCCTCTGTCTTATAGAGCCCAAGCTGGGAGAGGCACACTCTATGTGGGGAACCATGGAGGAGGTAGCAGGAACACTTTCTCAGATGCTCTGTGAGGAATAAACTCCTGAGAAAGTGGGGGAGGAAGGCATTCCTGGCATAAGGAACACATACGCAAATTCACAGAGGACTGGAGGAGCTGGGTGCGTTTGCAGGGGTTCTGGTAGGAGCTTGAGAACAGGGCTGCAGACGGAGTTTGGTAAGGTGGGCATGTGACATCCATGGCAGTTATGTTAAGAAGTCTGACTGTGACAAGTGATGACAGTGTTACAGGACAGGAAACTGGTGACAGGCCACACAAGAAATGACTAGGATGAGCCAGTAGTAACTAGTGGCGGACTGAATTGGGAGGGAGGCATTAAAGGGAGCTGGAATGATGTCCAGGTTTCAGGTGGACTGATGGCATTGAAGCCCGGATTGTAGAACAGAGCAATGATCCAGCAAGCTTGCTCCAGAACAACCGGGCAGTGGTGGTGCACGCCTTTAATCCCAGCACTTGGAAGGCAGAGGCAGGTGGATCTCTATGAGTTTGAGACTGGCCTTGGAACAGAGCAAGTTCCAGGATAGTTCAAGCTACCCAGAGAAACCCTGTCTCAAAAAAACAAAACAAAACAAAAAAGATAGCTCAGAACAACTGGTGAAGAGACTTGCCACCAAGACCCACATGGTGGCTCCTTTAGGTTGTCTTCTGACCTCCGCATTTGGACCGTGGTAGGCCAGAGTGTCCCCCACCCTAAATAAGTAAACATAATAAAAAAGAAACATCTGAAATCCACGGACGACGATTAGGAACATAGCTGGAGTAAGAACTGAGCGTGGAGGGCTGGAGAGATGGCTCAGTGGTTAAGAGCACTGACTGCTCTTCCAGAGGTCCTGAGTTCAATTCCCAGCAACCACGTGGTGGCTCACAACCACCTATAATGAGATCTGGTGCCCTCTTCTGGTCTACAGGCAGGATACTGCATAAATAAATAAATTGCCTATGTCTTTTCTTCTGAAGCTTTGTTTCTGGGCTCGGCGTAGTTTGAGATATTGCCTTACTTGTCTCTGGAGTCTGGAGGAGAAATGGCACCGCAAGCGTCTGTTGCCCAGCTGAGAGGCTTAGCCCCAGAGAGGGAGAGAGGCCTTCAGACCAGAGGTCAGTGCTCACTCTGGGCACCCTGCTGTTTGTCCCTTTACAGTCCTGTACACCGAGGTGGCAGACCTGCATCTCCAATACAGATGATGCCCTTGGCTTTGCTCTGGGCTCGCTCTTTGTGAAGGCCACATTTGACCGACAAAGCAAGGAAATCGTGAGTCTTCAGGCTTCTAAAACTACCCTTTAATTTGTTTAAAAGTCTGATGGTCATATATGTACATACATAGAAAACCCGGGAAAGGGGTGGAGAATTCCTTAGCTTTCTGTAATTGTGTGATTTATTATACTGGATTTACGTTACCTATATAATTACCAAAAATAATGCTAAGAGATAATAATAGGTATGCTTAAATAGTAGACGTTTGTCGGGGAGCTGTTTGTCGGGAGAAATGAAACAAGGTGAAATGTCCAGCCATGGCGTGAAAGAGAAATAAATAACAATAGGATGGAATAGGATTCCACTTTCATTTTTTAATTAATTTATTTTTATTTTATGTGAATTAGTGTTTTGCTTGAATGTATGTCTGGACGAGGGTGTCAGATCTTGGAGTTATAGACAGTTGTTAACTACCATGTGGGTGCTGGGAATTGAACCTGGGTCCTCTGGTTGAGTAGCCAGTGCTCCCAACCCCTGAGTTATCTCCCCAGTCCCATGATTCTACTTTTAAACTGAAGATAAATTACTTATTTTTTAATTTTTTTTGAAAACAGGGTTTCTTTGTGTAGCTCTGGCTGTCTTGAAACTCACTCTGTAGACCAGGTTGGCCTTGAACTCAGAGATTCACCTGCCTCTGCCTCCCAAGTGCTGGGATTAAAGTCATGCACCACCACTGCCCAGCTAAAATTTATTTTTTTAAATCAAACAACTATGCCTGGCTTTATTGTTTAGACTGATGGTGCCAGTATTGCATCTGAAGCCCGTAATGTGCTTGCCAAATTTGTTACCCCCAAGCGAGAAACCCAAGCATGAGCTGAGGCTAGCCTGATATTCACTATTGTAGACCAGGCTGGCCTCAAACTTGTGATGGTCCTTCTGCTTCTACCTCCCATACCTGGTGTAGTGATACATTTTTAAGCAGGAAAAAAGTAGATTGCAAAAATATATACACATTGCATAACACAACTCTATATTTTGTATGACTTTCTGGGCTAGGAAATACACTAGGAATAGCCAGACTATTAAAAGAAGACAGCTGTGTGATGAGATTACAGACATTTGGTTTTCTTCAATTTTCAATTGTACAACTTCTGTTCATGCATTTTGTTCATAACCAGATCAAATGTAGTATATGAAGCTATAATACCAATTTACCTAACTGTCAACTCAAATGTTTATTGAATTAATTAGCAAAAAGCCACCCACAATAACAATATTGTCACCTGCGGTACATCTCACCCTTCCTGCTGGGCAGCCTTTCTTCAGGAATCTTCATAACCCTGTGTCTCCCGGATAGACCCAGATGGCACCTGAGGGTGGATGGGAAACAGGGAGGCAGTAAGTGCCGCCGGGGGAGGTTGACCTGTGACCCTCCCTCCCAGGCCGAGGGGATGATCAGCGAAATCCGGTCTGCATTTGAGGAGACCCTGGGAGAGCTGGTTTGGATGGATGAGAAGACCCGGCTGGCAGCTAAGGAGAAAGTGAGCCATGGCTGTGTCTGGGGCGCCATCTTGAGGTGGTGATAGACAATACAGTTTTGCTGGGCGCAGGGAGGGAAACCCTTAACATGGTCTCTTCAGGCAGATGCCATCTATGATATGATTGGTTTCCCTGACTTCATCTTGGAGCCCAAAGAGCTTGATGATGTTTATGATGGGGTGAGTACCTTTGTTCAGAGTCATGGACCATTATTTCCCGGCCTCAGTAATCAAAGTTTAAGCACTCCTCAACAGAGTAGACACAAGTAATTAGATTGATTAAGTATGGGTTCTATGCCAGACATGGGCCAGATGGTAATAAAATAGAGCATTAATGAGTGTGGCCATCTGGAGAACGCGATCATGTTTCTACCGTGTAATCTTTGGACAGGATGTCTTTGGGCCTCAGTTTCACCTGTAAAATGGGGCTTCAGTAGTACTTATCTCAGAGGGTGATAAGAGCAAAAGAATGTATGTTAAAAGACAATGTCAGGCAGTGGTGGAACACACCCTTAGTCCTAGAGGCAGGCAGGTCTCTGAGTTAGAGCCCAGCCTGGTCTACACATCAGGTTCCCAGACAGCCTGCACTACACAGAGAAACCCTGTATTGGGGGAGGGGAAAGCTGGGCATGGTGGTGGCCCATGTTTTTAATCCCAGCAGCACTCAGGAAGCAGTGAGTTTGAAGTCAGTCTGGTCCTCACAGCAAGTTCTAACAGTGAGACTCTGTCTCGAAAAGGGCAACAAAAATCCAGAACAACACTCAAAGCATAAATACCTTTAACACACTGTCAGTTAGCCGTTTCCTTCCGTTTTACAGCGGAGGAGACTGGGATTTGCTTGGAGAGGTCCTGCCGGGCCTCTCCCCTTCTCCAACATGTTGTCTCTCGCTTTCTTCCTTCCACTGTTCCCACAGTATGAAGTCTCTGAAGACTCTTTTTTCCAAAACATGTTGAATCTGTACAACTTCTCTGCTAAGGTGATGGCTGACCAGCTCCGCAAACCTCCCAGCAGAGACCAGTGAGAATGGGCGGGCAGACAAGGGGCAGCTCGAGAGGTAGACCAGGGCTTCTGGGGGTGGGAAGAGGAGTGGCCCAAGGCCCTTGCTGGAGGTGGGCAAGGCAGGCCTGGGCTGTCGGGCTGGGCAGCATGAGGAGAGAAGGAACGCTAGCCTCGATCTTCCTCCCCCAGGTGGAGCATGACGCCCCAGACTGTCAATGCTTACTATCTTCCAACCAAGAATGAAATCGTCTTCCCTGCTGGCATCCTGCAGGCCCCCTTCTATGCTCACAACCACCCAAAGTGTGTCTGGGGCAGGAGGGTCTGGGTGCTGGAGCCTGGCCCTGTGGGCAAACCGGGAGAAGAACTGGAGGGGAACCAGGAGATGTTCCTGCCATGTTTTGATTCTACATTCCTCATGTACTAGGGCCTTGAACTTTGGTGGCATCGGCGTGGTGATGGGCCATGAGTTGACACATGCCTTTGATGACCAAGGTAGGGACTCGGTCTAGAATTTCCAGTGACTACCGCAGGGATTTGGGATATTGGGGACAAACCTTAGGGGTCCTGATGTCATCTTGTCAGGGCTAGTTGGGCATTTGATCCCCTGTGGATGAGTTGTCCTATTGATGGAATGCAAAGACAAATTCTTCCCAGGCCGTGAGTACGACAAAGAAGGGAATCTGCGTCCGTGGTGGCGAAATGAGTCACTGACGGCTTTCCAGAACCATACAGCCTGCATGGAAGAACAGTACAGCCAGTACAAGGTCAATGGAGAGAGACTCAACGGACTCCAGACACTGGGGGAAAACATCGCCGATAACGGGGGCCTGAAGGCTGCTTACAATGTGCGTGGCCGAGGTCTCCTAGGCTGTGTAGAAGGGCGCTTGGGAAAGCGGGCGGGCACTGGTGGACTTGCTTCTTATTATTCCCCTAGGCTTACGAAGCATGGTTGCGGACGCATGGGGAAGAGCAGCAGCTGCCAGCTGTCGGGCTCACCAATCACCAGCTGTTCTTTGTGGGATTTGCCCAGGTATGGCCCCTTGGGAGAACTGGTTATGTCTCCTATCCGTTCCCTCCAAAGAATGCCATTAGAAGCAGAAGCTGGGCTTATGCAGGAAAGGCACTGGGAAATGGGGCCACAGTTGCTGCCTGGGAAGTGCATTGAGAGGAACCCTGGTGTCCAGAGCCCTTGCAAGTAGCCTGCAGAGATAGGTCTTCTGCGGGATTGTATTTGAAAGGGGAGGGCTGCTGACTTTAGTGGAGTGGATAGGAGCAAGCATTGGTCCCCTCCTATTACTATGGAGGAATGTGGAGAAACTGTAGTTTGGGAATACAAAATATCTTGTTCAGGGTCACCCAGGAATAATATAAGAAGCAGAGTTAGTGTCCAGGCAGGACCTGTTTCAAATACTTTGAACCACAGCGAGTAATCTTTAAAGGGCTCAGCCTTTCCCCACAGCCATGCCCATGCTGGGTTACCCAGTGTCCAGGTGCTCTTTAGCGGCTTCGAGGAAGTGAGGAGGCTTGTTGCCTTCCCTTGGAGCTGGCCAAGCCTCCTGCAGTGGCCCTGACAATTCCTGAGCTCACCAGCTGGACCAAGATGGCTCTGCTGTAGCTGCAGCTATGGCTTAATTCAGCTCCACACTAGACACCATATGTCCCCATGTCTGTCCTGGCCCGCAGGTGTGGTGCTCGGTCCGCACACCAGAGAGCTCTCACGAGGGGCTGGTGACCGACCCCCATAGCCCTGCCCGTTTCCGAGTGCTGGGCACTCTCTCCAACTCCCGTGACTTCCTTCGGCACTTCGGCTGCCCTGTCGGCTCCCCCATGAACCCAGGGCAGCTGTGTGAGGTGTGGTAGACCCGGGTTGGGAGAGAAATGGGCAACTGTGGCCAGGGACCGCGGCTTCCAAGTTAGGAGAAAGTAAAGATCAGTTGGTATGGTTGTCTCTCCACACTACAAGGGACATGAATCTAGTCCCCACCACCACCACCACATCGTGCCTCTGCTTTGGGGGCGCCAGTGCCTCTAGCAGAGATCCCCCCATTTACTGTGACATCCTCTCATGCGTCACCCTGGAGGACGTCTAGGCAGAGTGCCAGTTCCTACAAAGAGGGTTCCATCTCTTGGCTCCAAGCTTACTTAATTTGGGAACCAAGAGGCTATGCCTGGGGCATGCCCATCTCTCCCAGGCACACTCAGACTATATAGAAATGAGCTCAACTCCCTTCAACCCCACCCTCAGGCTCCCCCCACCTATGTTCCTTGTGCTCCTCCTAGTACTGCTGCTCCCCTCAAGGACAGAGCAACTGAACTCAAGTGGAAGGCCAAGGGCTCTCGGGTGAGAGGAGAAATGTGTATGTACAGTTCGTGTTGGTTCCCTGTGTCTTAGGGCGCGAGTCTTAGGCTTGGCCGCTCGTCCCTGGGCCAAACAGAAGAGCAGATCTAGTAGAGAAAAGGAAAGTGTTTATTTTTGCAGGGCAGAGGGTGGGGAGGGTGTGGTCTTGGCTTTATAGGACCCTTTGCTAATAAATAGATCCATATCAGTCAGCCTGTCTCTTCCTTCAGTTCTCCCTTTCCTTATTCATCCTCTCATCCGGTCAATATTTGAGCAACTACAATTGTCTTAATTAGGGTTTTCTATTGCTGTGAAGAGACACCGTGACCACGGCAACTCCTATAAGGAAAACATTTCATGGGGATGTCTTACAGTTTCAGAGGTTTAGTCCATATCATCACGGCAGGACATGGTGGCACACAGCCGACATGGTGCTAGAGAAGGAGCTGAGAGTTCTACATTTTGACCAGAAGGCAACAGGAAATGAACCAAGACACTGGGAGTGGCTTGAGGATATTTGAAGTTTCAAAGCCCACCCCCGCAGTGACACACTTCCTCCAACAAGGCCACACCTCCTAAAAGTGCTACTCCTCATGAGCTTGTGGTGGGGGCGCAATTACCTTCAAACCACCACAACAATACAGTAGTAATTCTTCCGATACTGGTTTACTTGCAGAAATAGGGGACTGAGATTTGAAGTCCAAGGGAGGCAAAGGTTGAGAGAGACGCACAGTTGGGTCTGTTCGGTCACAGCTAGAAGGGTCTGCAGCTCCCCACTGCCTCTGTGGCCATTCTGTCACTGAATCTGGGGAGTAGACGGTCAGGTCAGCTTTGGTTTTTGTGTTTTTGAGACAGGATCTCACTATATAGCCCTGGCTGGCTTGGATCTCGCTCTGTAGATCAGGTTGGCTTTGAACTCCCTGCTTCTGTCTCCAAACCGCTGGGATTAAAGGCGTTTGCCATCCCACCCAACTTTTATTGTTCTTTAAATTTACTTTCGAATGATATATTGGCTACCAGTAATTTGTGTCTCAGGCACTGGGGATAAAATGGTCTCTGTCGGGCCGGGCGGTGGTGGTTCAGGCCTTTAATCCCAGCACTCGGGAGGCAGAGGCAGGCGGATCTCTGTGAGTTCGAAGCCAGCCTGGTCTACAGGAGCTAGTTCTAGGACAGGAACCAAATAAGGAGAAACCCTGTCTCGAAAATCCAAAAAAAAAAAAAAAAAAAAAAAAAAAGGTCTCTGTCCTTTGGGGACGCCAGCTATTTCACTTTCACGCTCACAAACTCATGCCCCCACAGCCACCACTTTCTACCAGTGCTCTGTTCCCATGATGCAGACCTAGCCCCAACCCCTATTACTGCAGCCAAAGAAATCTGAAACGGGGGCTCTGATAATTATGACCTAAATCCGGTAAGCCTTAGTTTCTTCATCTGTAAAATAAGAATGACAGCAAAACAGTGGAAAGAGTCCAGTCATACACACGAGTCGGGACTGAAGAGATGGCTCAGAGATTAAGAGCAGTAGCTGCTCTTCCTGAGGTCGTGAGATCAATTCCCAGTAAACACACACACACACACACACACACACACACACACACACACACACGCTCCTGGAGGTGCAAGCATCAAGGGTGAGTTTGTCAGGTTTGCAAGGAACAGAATGAGGGCTTGTTGTAATTGCTTCTGGTGTCTCTGGTCTCTCGAATGTCACTAATATTTACCCCACAACTTGTGTCCTACCCCAGTTTTTCAGTGGGCCAGGCTGTTCCCATATGGGGCCATGTCATGTCACCTGGATGTGCTAGCTGCTTACTGAAAGAGGGCAGAAGGAACAAGATGTCTTTTGAACCACTGAACCACACTGCTAATTCCAAACCTCTAGGTTCAACTACAGGGTAGATGGCAAAGTGTGCTGGGAAGAGGAGAGCTTTCATTTCCGGAGAACTGGCTCTGGTGCCAGCTTCTGTCACCCACTAGCGTATGACACCAGGCAGGGCTCATTCCCTCTTCAGGTCTTGGTGTCTTAGCAGTCTGTAAAATAAGTGGACTGGGTAAGATTATTTCTGAGATCATTCAGCTTCAATGCCTTGAAAGAGAAATTCAACCCAGGCATAATGATACAGGATTTTAATCCCATCTATTTGGGAGGCTGAGGCAGGGGGATGTCAGAGGCCAGTTTGAATAACTTAGTAAGACACTGTCTCAAAATAATGTCAAGGGCCTATGACTGTAGCTCAGTGGTAGACTGCTTGCCTAACATGAATGAGGTTCTAGGTTCATCTGCATACTGGGGGAAATGCCTTTATGGGCTCTGCAAATTCCAGAACCCAAAGAGATACTAATAAATAACGTGTGGAAGTTGGCTGTTGAGCATAGGGTAAGACTCACAATGTTAGAGCACACTGACACTTGGCAAGATAAAACTTTGCCTTCCATTGAGACCTGGATTAGGTCAAGTGTGGTCTCATGCACCTGTAATGCCAGAAGCAGGTGGGTTTTTTGTTTGTTTGTTTTATTTTTGTGATTTCATCCCAGCTACATGGTGAGACCCTGTTTAAGCAAAACAAGACAAAACCCTGATTGGGGCCAGTGAGATAACCCAGTGGTTAACCTGAGTTTGAGCCACAGAATCCACATCTGGGTGGAAGAAGAAAACAGACTCCACAAAGATGTGCACTTTGACATGCATGCGTTCACGTAATCATAGGTCATAAGGTGGACAAAGAAGGATCAGACGTTCAAGATCATTCTCGGTTAGAGATTTGAACTGGAGGCCAGCCCTGTCTGACAAAAAACTCTTGGGTGTCTACATCACCACTGTTAATCTTGTAAGTCAAATGCAGACATCTGTCTTCCAGCCAGATTCTTCAGGCTGAGTGGGACCATCACCAGCAGGAGGTGCATTTCCATGCAACACAAGTCTCCTGGGCCAGGCACCTGCACAACCAGCTAGCTACAGGAAAGTTATGCCCAGTGAATCAAAGTTACAGCAGGGAGTACCTCTTTGTGGGGCACTCTGCAGGGAACTGGTTCCAGAGGTAAGGCAAAGTGAGCCTCGGGTAATGGATGTGATCTTCGCCTCAAGAGCCCTGTCAAGTTGATGAATGATGGCTTCTGTTATGTGCCTGTTGTGTTGTGGCAGAAGAGAAAATGAACAATACTGGATCATCTATGCTATCCCATTGGGTAACTCATCCCAACCAAAATAAGGAAGCCTGCCAAGAAACATGATTTCACCTTGATAAAACTCTAGAAATATTACTAGTAGAGAGTACTTCTTAAAAATAAGCCCAATTTCAAAGGGGACGCCCGTGGTTTACCAGTGGAGAATCCTGACAGTTTTCTAATTCATTGCTCTGGGCTCCAGGGAGAAACCCAAAATTCTTACTATATACAAAAATGACCTAAAGACCAATGCAAAGCCAGCCATCTGTTAAATGTTTGTTAAGACCTGCTTCAAACCAGGCATTAGCTGGGTACTAAGGATACAAAGATTAGCCAGATATAGTCCCTTGCCCTCCAGGAGCTCAGAGTACAAGGTGTGAGAGATATGTGTCAAATGTACGGTGGATCTCAGGAGAAATGCATAACCTGAGAAGCAAGGAAGGAAAAAGGAAGGGAACATTGATCTGGAGCTCAGAGGATAGTAGAAATTCTCAACTGAAAACAGAAGGGCATTCCTTACTGATGGAATAACCACTCGGAAAGACAGCTTGGGGGGCGGGTGGAGAATATTCAGAAATGTGAAATGGGCAGGACGATCAGAATATACGTGGAAGGGACATAATACAATTTCCACCTGGGTGGCGGTAATAAAAGAGTGAATGAAACATCTGCTGTCGTTCCTAAAGTTAGCAGTAAAAATCTCCACAAAACATCTGGCTATTAGGAAAATATCACATACAGAAAATGGCAATCCTTATTGGCTAGGTTTACAGTGCTTGGCATGAATTCCCTCCTATTGAGTGGTCCACAAGTCCAATCAGGCGGTTGTTGGTTACCCCCAAATATAAATGCCACTATTGCACCCCGGGAAATATCACACTGAGCTGGTCATTGCAGTTCGTACCCTTTACAGCTGGGCAGGACTGTTGATTGCTTTTCTCCTTGGCAGCTTGCACAGGACCTTCAGACACTAGGAGAGCTAGTACCCAGGGAGAAGGCTTCCAGGTCAGGTCCACCCGGTTCCTCCAAGTCCTGTGAAGCGTGTGGTGTCCTCACTAAGAAAGCCTTACCTTCAAGCTCTGGAAGGCAACCAAGAATGACAGCAAAAGCTCATAGTTTTAGGAGTCTCCTGGGCTCCCCTGGCTTACTCTAAAGATTTCCTATGCCTGGCTCTGGGTTTTTGATAGATTCTCTATGGTACTTGTGGGGAGAATTATGTTAGACTTTTTTTTTTTAATTCAACAGGGTAACAAACAAACAAAAAAAGTGAGTCACCATGCCTGGCTTAGATATATTTAATGACTTATTTTGTTCTTTTTTTTTTTTTTTTTTTTTTTTTTTTTTTGCTTTTTCGAGACAGGGTTTCTCTGTGGCTTTGGAGCCTGTCCTGGAACTAGCTCTGTAGACCAGGCTGGTCTCAAACTCACAGAGATCCGCCTGCCTCTGCCTCCTGAGCGCTGGGATTAAAGGCTGTTCTTTTTTTTTTTTAATTATTTTTATGTGCATTGGTGGGTTTTTTTTTTTTTTTTTGCATGTATGTCTATGTGTGAGTGTTGAGTTTCCTGGATCTTGAGTTCTAGGCAGCAGAAAACTGCCACATGGGTGCTGGGAATTGAACCCAGGTCTTCCAGAAGAGCAGCTAATGCTCTTAAAGGCTGAGTCATCTCTCCAGCCCCTCATTTTGTTCTTACAAGAGAAACATTTCATACTTCACATAGGGGAATATAGGCTGAGTTTAGGTAGCTTAACCAAACAACACAACACAACTGGTACATGACAGAATTTGTTCTGCTTTGTTTTTCGGTTCTTCACATCAGAGCTTATCTGTATAACCTTGGGTGTCCTGGAATCACCCTAGACCAGGCTTGTCTCAAACTCACAGAGATCTGCTTGCCTCTGCCTTTTGAGTGCTGGGACTAATGGCGGGCACCACAGTCTGGCCAGAACTCAGTTTTAATATTTTCTAAAGCTTGAGTTCTCTCATCTTTCCAAGTTTTTCTTTCAAAAACAATTTATACCTACAAAAAAAAAGTTGCAATGTATCCCAACATCTTTTCACATAATCTTCATCTGAACTCATCCGCTGTTTGATAAACTGTTTTATGGCACAACATCCAAGTCATCTCCAACGTACTGATATCTGGTATATCTCTATCTATGTGTATATCTATACAGACAGAGAGTGTGTGTATTCCAAGGTCTATGGTAGAAGTCATAGAAACAGAAACTGGTAGAGTTTCCTGACAGAGAACTAAAGCAAGCATGAAAATGTATGGTCATCCTAAAGACAGAACAGGCAGCGCAACTACGGGCTGTCCACCTTCTGTCGAGAGGTTGGGAGTGGGCATAGTTATGCCTAGAATGCAGCACTGAGTGAAAAAGTGATAGGTTTTAAAGATCAGCAGCAGCGGGGTGGCGGCTCATGTCTGCAAGCCAGCACTCCCGAGGCAGAGGCAGGACCTGAGGTTTAAAGCCATTCTCTGCTATATAGCGACCCTGAGGCTACCCCGCGCTAATAGATAAGTAAGCTTCAGGCAGCACCACTCATCCTCGAGAGGGGAAAGTTGGTTACTATTCCAGATCGGTGTGAGGCCGTCGCACAGATCTCAGTCAAGAGTTCAAGAGTCTTGTCCGTTTGTCGCCCCATGCATCCAGCTGAGGTGAAGCTACCGGAAAGGAGAGCTAGGCAGTTCCACCGAGGACTGAGTTCAGAGACACCGAAACACTACACTAGCGGTCCGAGCTGGAGGCCGGAACTATAATTCCCGGCCTGCTTCAGGAGGCGGGGCCCGGATTCCACAGAGCGTTTCCGGTCCGGAGGAAGAGGCGCGAGGCCGTCTGGGAAAAGGGGCGGTGCGAGCAGGTGCGCGCGCAGCAGGCCGGCAGTGGTGGTAGAGATGGAGGAGGGTGGACGAGACAAGACGCCGGTGCAGTCCCAACAACCCTCAGCAACAGCTCCCGCTGGCGCGGACGAGAAGTCGAGCGGCAAGGAGAGACGGGATGCCGGGGACAAAGACAAAGAGCAGGAGCTGGTGAGGCTCAGCTTCGGGAGCCCGGGGAGGAGGCCTTGGGCTGAGTCACTGCTGCCTTGAAGGCCTCAGGCCCGACTCCCTACGACCCACCACACCTGGGAGACACAGAATGGGGAGACCCTGCCCTGATGCCCCCCTCATTACGGACTGCCAGCCCCTGCGACCCTCACCACCACTTCGTGGGTCTTCGCCGTAATTTTCTAGAACGGCCTTCAAGGAGAGCCTGCCTGGCTAGACTGCCTTTTCAGCAGTGTTGTTTGACACCCTACTCCCGTTTCTTGTCCACCTGGCCCCTCCTGAGGCTACATTCACACTCTTCCGCCTGTCCCGGGGTGAATGGGAGGGGAATGTGGTCAGGATTCTTTGGTTTAATGAGCTTCTTCCCCCAACCGTTCAGTCTGAGGAGGACAAACAACTTCAAGATGAACTGGAGATGCTCGTGGAGCGACTTGGGGTGAGTCCAGATTGGACTTGAGAGGGGGATGTATTCGGGTGTTTCCTACTTGTTTGCTCTATTTCATTTGGAGGCAACAACTAGACATCGCATATAAGATAGCATGCTAATTCGCGGGCAAAGAGTTACAAAGGTTGTTTGAATGGGGTCTTGCGTCTCGGGCAATTTGCAGGAGTTGAGAGAGCAGTTATGTCTTTGAGCAAAGCATTGGTTAATTATGTCTGGGTTATGATGTGGAGGCATGTGGCTCCTTTTGGTCTGAACCCTGTCATCCCCTGATCAGGAAAAGGATACATCCCTGTACCGACCAGCTCTGGAGGAACTGAGAAGACAAATCCGTTCTTCTACAACTTCCATGACTTCAGTACCCAAGCCTCTCAAATTTCTGCGTCCACACTATGGCAAACTGAAGGAAATCTATGAGAACATGGCCCCTGGGGAGAATAAGGTAATTCAGAATATGGTGGGAGTCTGTCCAGTTGAAGAATTCCTTTTTCTTTCTTTCTTTCTTTTTTTTCTTTTTGAGACAGTGTTTCTGTGTAGCTCTGGCTTTGGAACTCACTCCATAAACCAGGCTGACCTCAAACTCAGACTCACTGTGCCACCTAGACTGAGCTTGACTCTGGCATTCCTTCTCTTGCTTTAGACTCTGGAGTGCTGGCATTAGAGGCCTAGACCAGCATGATGCCTGACTGACTTACTTTCTTTCTTTCTTTCCGTTTTGCTATTATTTATTTTATGCGTGTGGGTGGTTTGCCTGCGTGTCTGTGCAGTATGTGCATTCCAGAATCCAGAAGAGGATGGCAGATCCCTGAGTTACAGGCAGTGTTGAGCTGCCATGTGGGTGCTGGGAATAGAACTAGGGTCCTATGGAAGAGCAACTGGTGCTCTTAACTTCTGAGCCCTCTCTCCAGCCCCAGACGTTTTTAATTCGAGTGGATTATTGAGTAGTCTCCTAATGAGTTTGCTCTTGTCCTTGACCTCCTATATATATCATAAAGCAGTAGTTACTTGATTGAAATAGATCATGGATTTCCCCCTCACCCCCCCACAAGACAGGGTTTTTCTGTGTAGCCATAGCTGACCTGGAACTCACTCTGTAGACCAGGATGACCTCAAACTTTTTCTGAGTGCTGGGATTAAAGGTAAGCACCATCATTGCCAGATGGAAAATTTTATTAGATGTATTTTTACTCTATGTGGATGAGTGTTCTGCCTGCCTGTATGATGTATGTACTCTACCTGCATGTAGTGTCTGTGCAGGCCAGAAGCAGGGAACAGATCCCCTAGAATTGAAGTTAAGTTAGACTATTGTGAACCCTTGTGTGGGTGCTGGGAACTGAACTCAGGTCCTCTGCAGGAGCAGCATATTTTCTTGACTGTTGAGCCAGTTCTCCAGACCCCTAGATTATGGGCCTTTTTTTTTTTTTAAATAAACCCTTAAACTCAGAAATCTACCAGCTTCTGCCTCCAGAGTGCTGGGATTAAAAGCGCTCACCACCGCCGCCTGGCTTATTAAAACCTTTTAATAGTTTACTATTAAAATAAAAATTTTTGCTAGTTACGATGGGTACTTCTGATCCCAACCATTTAGCATCTCTTGAGTGAGACCAAACTGAGCATTGTAATGAGAGCCACTGTCTCCATGAATTCAAGTCTTTATCTTTCACCAGTTCCCTGTTGTTTGTTAGGTTGGCTTCAGAAGGAGCTAACAATACCAACAGAAAACACTTTAGAATTTCTCTGAGGCTTAGGTTAGATCACATGGAAATTTTTAGTATAGACACTATATTAGTGAATTATATTATAGTGAATTTTATTGGTGAATTTTGGGGACAGTGATCTTGATTCTGTAATGTCTCATACTGTTTTCCTTGGACTGCTGGCTTTGACCTTAAAAGATCGGTTTCCTTGCAGTGTTTTGCTGCTGACATCATCTCTGTTTTGGCCATGACCATGAGTGGCGAGCGTGAATGCCTCAAGTATCGGCTAGTGGGCTCCCAGGAGGAATTGGCATCATGGGGTCATGAGTATGTCAGGTAAGATATTTTCTTCTTGGTAGTGTGAAAGGACTTGGAGGCATAATTCTGTTGGTTTGGGGAAATAGCAATGTATTGAATTCCCCAGACACCGAGGTCCTTGACTTCAGGGACCTGTTTCCCTAATGATTGTGTTTGTCCATAGACATCTTGCAGGAGAAGTGGCTAAGGAGTGGCAAGAGCTGGATGATGCAGAGAAAGCACAACGGGAGCCATTGCTTACCTTGGTGAAGGAAATTGTCCCCTACAATATGGCTCATAATGCAGAGCATGAGGCTTGTGACCTGCTCATGGAAATTGAGCAGGTAGACATGCTGGAAAAGGACATAGATGAGAATGCATACTCAAAGGTCTGCCTGTATCTCACCAGGTAAGTGAGCATGGCAGAGGAGGGTAGCAGGCCTGCCTTCTTCAGCACTAGTCCATTCCTGTTCTCCCGGAGTGATCTTAGGGTCACCTTAGGCTATAGTTACTTGGTGATGCCATGAATTTCTTGAGGACAGAAACTTTGTGTCTCCTTAGTGTCTTAGAACACAGTACACTGCTTTGTATATAGTAGGCATTGAGTATGTATTTGGGTAAAGGAATTAGACACTTTCTGAAATTTTATTACGTATGCTTTTGTAGTTGTGTGAATTACGTACCAGAACCTGAGAACTCTGCCCTACTGCGTTGTGCCTTGGGTGTGTTCCGAAAATTTAGCCGTTTCCCTGAAGCTCTGAGATTGGCATTGATGCTCAATGACATGGAACTGGTAGAAGACATTTTCACCTCCTGCAAGGATGTGTATGTAGAGAAGTTGGTAAAGGAATAGATAAGTTTGTGCATGAGAGTGTGTGTGAAAATCAGAGACTTGACAGTTTGTGGGGAGAGCATGAGAGATTTTCTGTCCCATAGTAAGTGGGATGAGCAGGTTGGTGGCTCTCCCCATAGGGTGGTACAGAAGCAGATGGCATTCATGCTGGGTCGGCATGGAGTATTCCTGGAGCTGAGCGAAGACGTGGAGGAGTATGAAGACCTCACAGAGATCATGTCCAACGTCCAGCTCAACAGCAACTTCTTGGCCTTAGCTCGGGAGGTGAGAGTCTCTGCTCTTACCTGTCATTATACCTCCTAGATACCTTTTACTAGACTCCTGGTTAAAGTTGCTATTGAGTTGGATAGCAGGAGGGACAGATTGGGGATTACTGAGAAGGCAGTTGTGACCCTCTGGCTTCTCTTTAGCTGGACATCATGGAACCCAAGGTGCCTGATGACATCTACAAAACCCACCTAGAGAATAACAGTGAGTAGCTCTGTGTGGGGATTGGAGGGACTGTTACTTGTTTCTGTTATATTGGGAATAACGTCTTGGCTAACCCACTTATAAAGAACTTCAAATTCCCTTGAACTTTGTGTCCAGGTTATTGATGGAGATGTAGACTAAGGGACTGAATCTGGGCGGTGGTAGTGAATGCATTTGATCCCAGCACTTGGTAGAGATAGAGGCAAGCAAATCTCTGAGTTCAAGGCCAGCCTGCTGTACTGAGCAAATTCCAGTTCAGCCAGGGCTACTCAGAGAAATCCTGTCTCGAAAAGACAAAACAACAATAACAACAACAAAAAAAAAAATTTGAGGACTGCCTACCAAACTGTGTTCCTTTCAGGTCCTATGCTAAACTGTCTCTTTCTCCCCTTGTACAGGGTTTGGTGGCAGTGGCTCTCAGGTGGATTCCGCCCGGATGAACCTGGCCTCTTCTTTTGTGAATGGCTTTGTGAATGCAGCCTTTGGTCAAGATAAACTGCTGACTGATGATGGCAACAAATGGCTGTACAAGAACAAGGACCATGGTATAATTTTCTCTTTTTGTCATGCAGTCAGGTGTTAACTGAGGAGAACCCACAGCAGTTTCCTAGGGGAGCTGTTTCTTTGGGTATACTCTTCTAAAGCTGATGCTCTTCCTTGTCATAGGGATGTTAAGTGCTGCTGCGTCCCTTGGCATGATTCTGCTGTGGGATGTGGATGGTGGCCTCACCCAGATTGACAAGTACCTGTACTCCTCTGAGGACTATATCAAGGTTAGTCCGTTCAAAATTTATTCATTGGGGACTTTTTCTTCTCATGTTCTAATGCCTCCTTTTTATTGATGAGGTGTCTTAGTTACTTTCTATCTCTGGGAAGAGACACCATGACCAAGATTACTTACAAAGAATATATTTAGCTGGGCGGTAGTGGTACATGCCTTTAATCACAGTACTCAGAAGGCAGAGGCAGGCAAGGCAGATCTCTGTGAGTTCGAGACCAGTCTGTTCTACAGAACAGATTTCAGGACAGCCAAAGCTACACAGGGAAACCCTGTCTCTATAAACAAAACAAAACAAACTAACAAAAGAATCAAAGAAGAAGAAAGTATTTAGTTGGGGGCTTGCTTATAGCTTCAGAGGGTCAGTCCATTACCGTCATTGTGGGAATATGACAGCAGGCAGGCAGGATGGTGCTAGGGCAATAGCCGAAAGCTTGCATCTTATCCTTGGAGGCAAGGAGAGATAGTGGGCATTTTCTGAGGTTTTGAAACTTCAAAGCCCACCCCCGGTGACACACTTCCTCCAATAAGGCCACATCTCCTAATCCTACTCAGAACAATTTCACCAACTAGGGACCAAGCATTCAAATATATGAGCCTATGGGGACCAGTCTCAATTCAAACGACCACATGAGGCATGCCCCGTTTTTTATTCCAGGTAAGGCAGGTGCCACAGAGAGGCCATGCTGCACACTTTGTAGTTAAGAGGGAAGATACCCTAATAAAGCGTGTGCTTGCCTTTTCCAGTCGGGAGCCCTCCTTGCCTGTGGTATCGTGAACTCTGGGGTCCGAAATGAGTGTGACCCTGCTCTGGCACTGCTTTCAGATTATGTTCTCCATAACAGCAATACCATGAGACTTGGTTCCATCTTTGGGTAAGGTTTCTTGCTGCTCTTCCCTTATCTATCTATCTATCTATCTATCTATCTATCTATCTATCTATCTATCTAATCTATATCTGTCTACTTTTAAATTCTTACGTTTCTTAGGCACCTTCTCTTTCTGCTAGTGCTCAGCTTAATACTCTATAGAGAAAATATTGCTAAAGACTGCCATGTGCCATTGAATATCTGGCTCTTGGTGAATGTGTTGGTGACCAGTTCTACTTTTATTCTCTTTTACTTTGTCCCTGGGTATATGTTGGGGACTTTATCTCCTGACTCTGTAGACTAGGTTTGGCCTATGCTGGCTCCAATCGGGAAGACGTTCTAACACTGCTGCTGCCTGTGATGGGAGATTCCAAGTCCAGCATGGAGGTGAGTAATTTTCTAGTGGAAAAGGTAGAGGAGGTGTGTTGGGGTTAGGGAGCACCTCAGTACAATCTCCTAGAACTGCAATTTCAAGCTGTGTGTGATGGTGCATGGCTCTTATCTCAGTGCTTGGGAGATTGAGGCAGGAAAATTTCTGTGAGTTCCAGGCCAGCCTGGGCTACAGAATAAATTGTGTATCAAGTACCCTGTTACTCTTACCCTACCCCACTCCCACTCCCTCAAAAATGGGGAAAAGGACAGACTAGAATTTAGAGCCCCAATGAAACTTGGTGTTACGTTATATTGTACTGAGCCTCAGCCTCTGAAACCCCAGTCAAACCACGTAGTTCTAAGGAAGTTAAGGGTGGATGACTCTGCTGTCCAACTTTCTGTCACTATACCAAAGTAACACATCGTGGCAGAAGACACATGGTGGAACAGAACTGTTCACTTTAGCAGGAAGCCAGGAAGCAGAGGAAGGACCCAGGGTCCTCCTTTCCCCCTTTATGTTTTCCCCACTATCCCTTCAAGGGAATAAATGATTTCAAAGACTTCCTAATAAGCCTCGCCCCTTAATTTCCACTACTTCTCAAGACCTTACACGCAGAAGAGGTTCAGGCCTTGCATGTGGTTTGGAGAACATTGTAGATAGAAGCCACAGCAGTGATTCTCACTTCTAGTCATTAGCTAACCTTAAATTTCCTTGCTTTTGCAGAGTCATTTTAGTGATAAATATTGTATGATTACCAATGATTTTAGAGTAAAAAAATCCAAGATCAAATCTTGCTGCTTGTACTTGCAAGCAGAAGATATTGGACAATTAACTCAATCTCTTTAGGCTTCAGTTTTTCCTATCACCTATCTTATGGCGTTGTAAGGACTAAGTGTTTAGAGGTATGCAGGACTAGGGCTGTTGGGATTCCAGGCAAGCTTGATGACTGTATGGTAGAAGGAGAGAACTGACTTGCAAATTGTTCTTTGACTTCACACATGTACTTTGTGTGTGAATACTAAATAAGTATATGTAATAAAATAGTATGCAAATGGCTTGGCACAGTGTCTGACATGTAAGTAAGTATTCACTGATTTTATAGAAATAATTACCCAGTATGGTTAGGAAGAATAGCTTACAGTGGACCAGAAGAATTGGGTTTTGAATAAAGATACATAAGCATTTTAGTACCTTATTGTGGTTGGGAATGGTGGTATACACTTGAATCCAGCACATACTGGGAGACCTGAGTTTCCAGGATATTCTAGTCTACATAGTGAGTTCCTGTCTCAAACAAAGAAAACAAAAGGACATTTTACTGTGTATAATGCTGATTTTCTTATTTCTAGGTAGCAGGTGTGACGGCTCTAGCTTGTGGGATGATAGCTGTGGGATCCTGCAATGGGGATGTCACTTCCACCATCCTTCAGACCATCATGGAGAAATCGGAGACTGAGCTCAAGGATACCTATGCTCGTTGGCTTCCTCTTGGCCTGGGCCTTAATCACCTGGGTGAGGGAATGTTTATTTTATCAAAGGCCTGACAGTAATTGGACACAGTTGGAGGGTTTATGCGTCAGACTAAGCGGTTGCAAACCAGTGTTCTTGGACTCTTTGAATCTCCTATAGGGAAGGGTGAAGCTATCGAGGCAATCCTGGCTGCACTGGAGGTTGTATCGGAACCATTCCGTAGCTTTGCGAACACTCTGGTGGATGTATGTGCCTATGCAGGTTTGTGCCTCAGTTTCTCAGCATCTCCACTTTTCTCTTGACCTTTTCTTCTCAGGTTGTTTCTCCTTTGTCTTTCTTTCTGCTCTTTAGATTTTTTTTTTTAAAGGCTTCTTGTATTTACAGAATATACTTTTTCTTGCTGTCTTCTCATTTTTATCTCTTCACTCGCTACCCCATTGAAGGCTCTGGGAATGTGCTGAAGGTGCAGCAGCTCCTCCACATCTGTAGTGAGCACTTTGACTCCAAGGACAAGGAGGAGGACAAGGACAAGAAGGAGAAGAAGGACAAGGATAAGAAGGAAGCCCCTGCTGACATGGGAGCACATCAGGTGTGGGACCAGCAGGCACTCTGAGAAAAGAGAAGCGTAGATCGGAGGGGTGGAGTGGAGTTAGCTTTGTTTTGGCCTCTGCTTCCTCCCCTAGGTACTGCCACATGACAGACTAGCAGGGCTGAGTTTTGTCCATGAAGGGCAAGGTGTTCCTTCTCGCATAGCTCTTCCTAGATGAGCCATGGGTCAAGTTTAGTGACTTGGTTTTTGTTCCTGGAACTTACTGGGTATTTGTGCCTCTGGAATTGCAGGGAGTAGCTGTTCTGGGGATTGCACTTATTGCTATGGGGGAAGAGATCGGTGCAGAGATGGCGCTACGAACCTTTGGTCACTTGGTGAGTAGCACAGAGTACACTAGAATATGGTGCGTGTGTGTGTTACTTGGGATTAAACCCAAGGCCTTAAGCATGCATGATGTCTGAGTCACCACCATGGCACACCTTATCCCTGGCTAATTCTAGCTTTGGTGATTTAGAGTTCCTTGGTAGAGATTGGTGAAGAAGCAAGTCCCTTTTGATCCATTAGCCTGTTTCTGTAATTGAACTTGGTTTGCCACACATACTCATATGTAAATGCCAAGAGGTGCCTAGACCTTGTCTAAGACAGGGTTTCTGTCTTAGTCCGTGTTCTATTCCTGTGAAGAGACACCATGACCATGGCAACTCTAACAAAGGAAGCATTTAAGTGGGTCTTGCTTACAGTTCCGAGGTTTAGTAGTCCATTATTAGCATGATGGGAAGCATGGCAGCGCAGGCAGACATGGTGTTAAACAGTGGTTCTCAACATTCCTGTTGCTACAGTCCTCATGTTATGGTGACCTTAGATATAAAAAATGATTTTTGTTGCTACTTCATAACTAATTTTGCCTACTGTTATGAAGTGTAATGTAAACATCTGTTTTCCAGTGGGCTTAGGTGACCCTGTGAAAGGGTCATTCAACCTCATAGGGATTGCAGCCCACAGGTTGAGAACTTAGAGAATAGCTGAGAATTGTACAACTAGATCCCATAGACAGCAGGCAGAGAGACTCTGGACTTGACTTGGGTTTTTGAAACTACAAATCCCACCCCTAGTGACACATTTCTTCCAACAAAGCCACACCTACTCTAACAAGGCCACACCTCCTAATCTGTCTTGTATTGCCACTTCCTAATGACCAGCCACTCAAATATATGAGCCTATAAGGACCATTTCTATTCAAACCATCACAATCTCATACATTTCTCCTCTGAGTACTGTTGTAATAGGAGCGGCGGGGCTGCGTCCCCAGCACCCCGGCCGCCTGGCTAGCTTATGCCCCGAAATAACAACACACAAATTGTATTCTTTTAAACACTGCTTGGCCCATTATATCTAGCCTCTTCTCGGCTAACTCTTGCACCTGGACTAGCCCATTTCTAATAATCTGTGTAGCCCACGAGGTGGCTTACCAGGGAGATTCTAGCCTATGTCCATCCTGGGTCGGAGCTTCATCGCGTGTGCCTCAGAGAGCAGAGCTCTCGCGTCTGCCTGGGAGAGGGGAGCATGGTGTCTCTCAGAGCTCACTTCCTCTTCCTCCCAGCATTCTGTTCTGTTTACTCCTTCCACCTATGTTTTAACCTATCAGGGCCAAGCAGTTTCTTTATTGCTTAACCATTGAAATCAACAGATTGATATATGACACTCCCACATCAGAGTACACCAGGCTAGCTGGTCCTAGAGCTTCCAGAGCTGCTCTGTCTATACACCTCTTTCTAATAGCATTGGAACTGTGGATGTCTGCACTGCTAGTCTGCCTTTTCTATTGGTCCTAGGTATTCAACCTCAGGTCTTCACGTAGACAGTCTTACCCATGTAGCTGCCTTAGCCCTGAGCTTGTTTTACCTTGTTCTCTAATGCGTTATTTTGCTTCTTTTTTTTCACCAGCTGAGGTATGGGGAGCCCACCCTCCGCCGTGCTGTACCTTTAGCACTGGCACTAATCTCTGTTTCAAATCCTCGACTCAACATCCTGGATACTCTAAGCAAATTCTCTCATGATGCTGATCCAGAAGTTTCCTATAACTCCATTTTTGCCATGGGCATGGTGGGCAGTGGTAAGTACAGGAAAATCTTGAACAGACTGAAAGATTGAAGGTTCTTTTTGTAAGTTTTGGTAATGTTTCCTTTTTCTAGGTACCAATAATGCTCGTCTGGCTGCAATGTTGCGCCAGTTAGCCCAGTATCATGCCAAGGACCCCAATAACCTCTTCATGGTGCGCTTGGCACAGGTAAAGAATAGGAGTCTCCTTTTTCTAGTGTGGCAGCAGTAGTACCTGTTAGGATGTAGGACGGCCTGAGAGAGAAGGGAATATTTTTTTCTAAGCTTTGACTTCTCAACTTCTGTTTGTTTTGCAGGGTCTGACACATTTAGGGAAGGGCACACTGACCCTCTGCCCCTACCACAGTGATCGGCAGCTCATGAGTCAAGTAGCTGTGGCCGGTCTGCTCACTGTGCTTGTTTCCTTCTTGGATGTCCGAAACAGTGAGTTCCTATTCCTGCTGCACATGTGCCTTGTGTCCTTAGCAGGGCCACCTTGGCAGTCAGGATCAAGATGCCAAGTTAGCTCTTTTTTTAGGTTCACTGAGCTTGTGGGAGGCCTCCTGAGACTTTAACTTCTCACACTTAATGATCTGGCCCAAAAGATTTCAAGAGGAATCAGTGCCTCAGTGACTAGGAAAAGTGATTTTCAGGCTTAGGGATGTGAGCAAGGAAGGGTAGAAGCATCTTGGGCTAGGGATGTGGTGTAGCATACAAAGAACAGAATTTTGTCTTAGTAGATGAATGGGTCAGGGCTGGGATAGATTCCTAAAGTTCAGGCCAGGTTTGCCCCAGTGTCTACAAGTCATTGTTCTTTGTGCTTTCTTCCCTCAGTCATTCTAGGCAAATCACACTATGTATTGTATGGACTGGTGGCTGCCATGCAGCCCCGAATGCTGGTTACATTTGATGAGGAGCTGCGACCATTGCCAGTTTCTGTCCGTGTGGGTCAGGTGAGGAACTGGGTAGAGAAAGGAGGGCTCAGTGTATACCATAGAAGTTGGACAGTGTATGTACAATCCTTTTTGATGTGCTGGTGTGGACAATGAGGGGAGTTGGGGATATTGTTTCTCTCCCTTCTGGAAACCCTTTACTTCAATTTTCTCATCCCACAGGCAGTGGATGTGGTGGGCCAGGCTGGAAAGCCTAAAACAATCACAGGGTTCCAGACACACACAACGCCGGTGTTGTTGGCCCATGGGGAACGGGCAGAATTGGCCACTGAGGAGTTTCTTCCCGTTACCCCCATTCTGGAAGGTTTTGTTATCCTCCGGAAGAACCCCAACTATGACCTTTAAGTGGCCACTAGAGACCCTGGGCTGCAACTGATTTTTAGCAGGCCATGCTGCCTGCCAGGGGTGGATACTGTTCCAGATCTTTGGGGGAATTGTTACCTCTTGTTGTTTTGTTACTAAGTAAGATAACTTTGTTGAATAAAGACCTTTATCCCCAAGGTCACTGTCTATTTATTGGGTGTCATGGCCTGGAGTTAGACCAGAGAGTGGAGAGGATATGAGAAAGCATTTTTCACAGTAATACTGAGCCTAAAAGAAACTAAGGTCATTAGTCCCTAAGAAGTTGATAGATTTGATGTATTTTTATTTCGTTTCCTATGTAGACAACACTTGCCTCAACCTCAAGGGAATTGCCCGCCTTTGCATCCAAGCGCCGTCTTTTAATATCTTTTAGTTTGGGTCTGCCTTCACCTCTGAGGATGCTAAGATTACAGACTGTACATTACCCCATCCAACTTTAAAGAATATTCTAGAAGATTCATCTGTTTGTTTTTTGGTGTAAACTCTCACTGCCAGCCATTAAAAGACTTAGGATTTTGTGCACTCCTCCCTTCAAGCCCATCTTTTTCTGTCTTTGGGAAAAGGTGCCTGAGAATGCACAGCCCCACTCTTCTCTCTTGGTGTGTGTGCCAGAGGGATGTTTTTATCCCCTATGATCCATTCTGTGTTCCTCTTAGAAGGCTGCTGCTTAAGTGATCTGGTCATGCTAGGATCTCTGGGCTATTGGAGAAATTTGAAAGCTTGACTTTGACTGGCCAGTTGGAGCCATAGGAAAGAGAAGTAGCCTCTTCCTGGGAAAGTTGTCACTGTTGATAGGTAGCGTTCACTCTGGGTGTGGCTAGTACAAGTATAATCCACCACTCTGAGACCTGGTCCCGTGTGGACGTGTGTGTCTGGCCTGGCAGTGGTAGTAGCATATATAGTCCTACCAAATAATCATAGGTAATGTTTACCTACCACTTACCTTGAATTAATCTCTGAATAGTAGCTGGTACTAAATAGGTGCTATATTGGGAGAATAACTGTTGTTTATGTCTCTGAGACTGCGGCAATTTCAGAGGTGAGTATAGACCTATATTTTCCGCAGAGGTTGATAACTTGCTCATGGTCACATGAGAGGTAGAGACCAGGATTGGGACCTGAAATATATCTAATGCCTTAGTCACTATGGTAATAATGTCTCTGGGATTTGATGCTTAATCCCCCCTTGGTTTTAAAAACAAACAAACAAAAAAAGGCCACCATTTTTAATTTTCTTTTTTTATGGTTTATTGGGGCAATAGCCCTGTCCTGGAATATAGACCAGGCTGGCCTTATACTCTCAGAGATCATCTGCTTGTCTCTCAGGTTCTGGTATTAAAAGTGTGCACCACCATACTTGGCTTGATTTCTTTTTTTTTTTTCTGTTTTTTTTTTTTTTTTTTTTTGGTTTTTCGAGACAGGGTTTCTCTGCGGCTTTGGAGCCTGTCCTGGAACTAGCTCTGTAGACCAGGCTGGCCTCGAACTCACAGAGATCCGCCTGCCTCTGCCTCCCGAGTGCTGGGATTAAAGGCGTGCGCCACCACCGCCCGGCTCTTTTTTTTTTTTTCTAAAAAAAAAAACTTTCATTTTACATACCAATCCCAGTTGCCACTCCCTCCCCTCCTCCCATCCCCTCTACCTTTCCCCCACCTCACCCCATCCACTCTTCAGAGAAGGTATATAGGGATATTGTGTTTAGATGTGTGTAAAGTGGCCACAGAGGGCATCAGATCTCTCAAGACTAGAATTACAGATGGTTATGAGCTGCTTTGTGGGTGCAGGAGTACTCCAGTAACTTAGCTGGAGAAGCAAAGTGACTTGAGGGCTCCATAGTCATCATCTTCCTCTCACTTGGCAGCTGTGTGAAAGGTTTAACCTTGGATGTCAGCAAGCCTATTATTATTATTTTGCCCCTTCAATGTGACTGCTGACTGAAAGAGCCTGTTATTGTCTAATAGTGATAAAATTAATTGCCTTACTTGGTTTCTAGATGTAGTGACAATAAGGTAAGTTAGAGCACTTGGAGGCAGATACCAGCTTGGTTTGCATATTGAAACCTTGTCTTCAACAAAAAAAGTTTAATGTGGTCTAGTGATATGTCTAGTTGGTGGTAGAGTGCTTGCCTTACATGCCCTGGGTTTAGTCCCCTGGATTGCATAAATTGGGTGAGGTGGTACATAGAAGCAGTCATTCTTGGCTACATACTGAGTTTGAGATCAGCCTGAGCTATATGAGTTCCTGTCTCAACAAAAACCAGGGCCAGCAAGGTGGTTCAGTAGGTAAAGGCACTTGCACCAAACCTGATGACCTGATCTTGATATGATATCTGGAGCTACATGGTGGAAAGAGAACCAGCTATTAGCAGTTGTCTGCTGACTGGCACATGTGCACACACACACAATAAATGTAATAAATTTTAAAACAAATGTAAATCAGGTGTGCTGGCTCACACCTGTAATCACAGCACTCAGAAAGCTGAGGCATCAGATTTCCAAGGTTTCAAGGCCAGTCGGGTCTACAGAGTGAAATCGCGTCCCTACCCTCCCTGAATTATGCAATGAAAGAAATCACATGAAAGCAATTGTGGTATGTTTATGTTGTGATCAGTATTGTAGAGGAATGTGAACAGAGGTACTTGGTACCACTGAGATGGCCTAAGGCCAGAACCAGGTGCTATAGGCCTCTAACCTCAGCTACTTAGGAGTCTGATAGAAGGTTCACTGCTGGCCTGGGCTAGTTGAAATGGTGAGTTGAAAACTACCATGGACAGTGTGGTGAGGCCCTGTCTCAGAAAACAAAGAGGAATAGGGATATAGACTCACGGAATGTTTGCCTTTGAATGCACAAGGCACTAGGTCCAGTGCCCAATAGTGCCTGTCTTCCCACGTTCCAAAAAAAAAAAAAAGTGCATAAGTACCTGGATCAGGCAGGGGAGTCTGACTAGGAGAAAGATGGACATACAGAGGCAAAGAAGGTAGAAAGTGGCTTGGAGAAGCAAAGGCAAGCAGGAGGAAAGTTAATTGTTTCCAGAAACCATATTTAATTTTGCTTGGCTAAGTATATAGAGTCTAAGAAAATGTGGGGAAGGAAATTAAGCTAGAAATTCAGGCTGAGGTCAGGTGGTGACAGTGCACACCTTTTGTCCCAGCACTTGGGAAGCAGTTCTGAGTTCAAGGCCCCCTGATCTTCAGGATGAGTTCCAGGACAGCCAGGGCTACACAGAGAAACCCTGTGCCAAAAAGCAAAACAAACAACAGTAACAAAAAAAGAAAGAACAAAGAAGGTTAAGTTCAGGCCAGGTCTAAAAGCCAAGTTTTGCTAAGAGCTCTTCCTGAGGACTGTTTGAATGAGAGTGGGTAAGAGGATGTGTCTGGGTGAAGCTCAGGGTGTCAGAGCCACTTGATAAGGAGTAGGATATAGAGTCAGAACTGGAGCAGTGGAAGTGGGAGGGGAAAGGGAGAAGGAAGTTTGGTGGGCTCTAAAATATTTTAGTTATGCTGGGCAGTGGTGGCGCACGCCTTTAATCCAAACACTTGGAAGGCAGAGGCAGGCAGATCTCCTGAGTTTGAAGCCCGCCTGGTTTACAGAGTAAGTTCCAGAATTGGCTCCATAGTTACTGAGAAATGTGTCTTGAAAAACCAAAACAAAATTTAGTTATTACGAAGTTAGTTCCAGGGGTTGAACTCAGGTCTCCATCTCACCAGCCCTGGTTTTTGTTTTTAGATAAAATCAGTAGGCCTTAATTTTTGTTAAAGGTTTATTTTATTTTTGTGTGTGGTGTTTTCCTGGGGAGCTGCCAACCCTTTTTGAGACAAAATCACATAATATTGAGATGAATTGATTCAGATAGATGGGCTGGTTGGCAAGCCCCAGGGGCTCGTCTTGATTTTGCTTTCCTGGTGCTGGGATTACAAACTCCAGCCAGTTTTTTTGTTTTTGTTTTTGTTTTGCTTTGCTTTTTCGAGACAGGGTTTCTCTGTGGTTTTGGAGCCTGTCCTGGAACTAGCTCTTGTAGATCAGGCTGGTCTCGAACTCACAGAGATCTGCCTGCCTCTTCCTCCCAAGTGCTGGGATTAAAGGCGTGCGCCACCACCGCCCGGCTTTCTGGCCAGTTTTTAATGTGGGTTTTGGAGAGCAGACTGGGATTAAAGGTGTGGGCTACCACCACCTAGCCAGACGCAGTTTGTTTATTTCTTTGTTTTGGGTAGAAGTTTCAAGACCGGGAGAGTTTCTCTGTGTGGCCTTGGCTGTCCTCGAACTTGCTCGGTAGATCAGGCCGGCCTTGACCTCAGAGATCCAGCTGCCTCTGCCTCCCAAGTGCTGAGATTAAAGGCGTGTAGCACCACCAACCGGCAAATCTTCCTATTTTTAAAAATTTATTTATTTTAATATTTATTTATTTATTATGGATACAATATTCTGTCTGCATGTATGTCTGCCGGCCAGAAGAGGACACCAGACCTCATCACAGATGGTTGTGAGCCACCATGTGGTTGCTGGGAATCAAACTCGGGTCCTTTGGAAGAGCAGGCAATGCTCTTAACCACTGAGCCATCTCTCCAGCCCCTAAAAATTTATTTTTAAATAGTTATTTTGTATGAGTGTTTTGCTTGCATGTTAAGACTCTGTACTACATGCATGCCTGGTGCCAGAGGCCAAAAGACAGTTGCCATATGGGTGATGAGAGTTGAACCCAGGTCCTCTTGAAGAGCAGCCAGTGTTCTAACCAGTGAATCACTGTGCCACTCGCGGCCCTAGCCATGAGAATTCTGGGTATTGCAGACATGCACCTGTACACTAGGCTTTTGGGATCGCTTCTTCCATTATTCCAAAGTTTTCATGATTGCCTTTTCCTAGGAGCGACTGGTTTTTTGTAAACAGCGAATGTAAAATTGCATCTTTAGTTAGAATGCCGCAGTTCTTTTGGTGCAACATTCAGTCTCTTTTGTTAATAGGCCTATCAAAGATCAAATCTACAGCATTTTCAGAGGCTACATAATTTGTAGTGTACCGTATATTAAGGCGGAACTGCATTTAAATTGAACATTCTCAGCTCCCAGCCCGCACTTCGCTTAGCACTCACGCGCTCAATAAATGCTTGCGCAAAGTATGAATGAACTAAAGAACCGCCAGAGCCTCTGAGGGGGTCGGCCTGGGAGTTCCAAAGTTCGGGAGGGGACACGAGGGCGGGCAGTGAGCATCACGTGACGGGGCGGAGCAAATCCCATGTGCTTCCCCAGCGCCAGCGCAGCTCCGCCCTCTGCGCCGGTCACGTGGGGCGCCGGCTGCGCCTGCGGAGAAGCGGTGGCCGCCGAGCGGGATCCGTGCGGGGAGCCGGAAATGGTTGTGGACTACGTCTGTGCGGCTGCGTGGGGCTCGGCCGCGCGGACTGAAGGAGACTGAAGGTAAAGCCGCCATGTCCGGGCCCGACCCGGCCCCCCACCCCTCCCCCCGCATCCGCCGCCATCCAGGCCGGGGCCCGCCACCCTGCGCCGCCGCCCCGGCGCCCCGGCCCCGCGCCCGCGCCCAGGCCCTACTCGCCAGGCCGATCCCCGGCCCACGTGTGCCGGGCCGGGCCCGGGTGGGGGTGGGGAGCAGGGCCCGGCCGGCCCGGGCGGGGAGGGCGCTGGGGCGGCGACGCGACAGCCACCTCCGCTGGGCCGGGGCCGCGGCCCGGCGCAGGCTCCGCGGCGCAGACCCGCCGCCCCCTCCCCCCTGCGGGGCCCGGGCGGCCGCCGGGAAGTGACACGTTGTTCTTTGGCACTGGCCGCGTTGCGCAGGGCAGGGAGGCGGCGGCGGGCAGGGAGGAGCCCCCAGCCCCGCCCGGCGGCCGACCCTCGCCTGCCCCGAGCCGGCTCCGCTGCCGTCGCCGCCCGCCCTGCTGGTGCGGCCAGACTCGCGCCCTTCCTGGCTTGTGTTCCCGGGCGGTCTCAGGCCTCCGGCCCCGTGCGAGTGCCCCGCGGCAGGCTCCGAACCCGGTGTCCCCGGGTGGGGGGTGGGGACACCACGGCCGAAGCAGCCGGCTTCATTTGTGATCCGGGAGCCTGGTGCCAGCGAGACCTGGAATTTCCGGTCTGGTTGGTCTTGGGCCCCGTGGAGCCAGGTTGATACCCCTCACCTCCCAACCCCAGGCCTTCGGATGCCCAGAACCTGTAGGCCGCACTGTGGACTTATTCTTAACCGAGGGGGTGAGTGAGGGGGCTGTTTGAGCAGGCAAGGGTGGGGTCGGGCGTGTTGGTGGGGTCCGTAGTCTGGATTATTTCTGTTTCTGCATTCCCTTGGCACCTCCCTTGATCTGTGTTGGTTTTAGCTCTTGAAACAACCTCCCCCCCAGCCCATTTCTCGTAAGATTGGGTCCCTTCCCCATTCCGAGCTCTGCTGTTTCCAACAGGTGCTGGGGGGACCCTGATGTGGCACCAAATGAAATGAACAAAGCTCCTCAGCCCACAGGCCCCCCACCCGCCAGGTCCCCTGGACTCCCACAGGTAATCAAGGCGAAATGAGGACTCTGGTGGGGTGGAGGTCATGCAGTGCTCAGTTTTCCCACCCCCATCTGTGTCAGGGCAAAGTGCAGCTGCCTGCTGCCAAATTGAGATAGGGCCCCTGGCTGTCCCTGGGGCTGTCACAGGGAGGGAACATGTGGACTGCTGAGGCTGTTGCTGCAGGTCTGCTCCCCTTGTTTCAGCAGCTTGGGTTTCGGCCCCACCCAGGCTTCCCCTCTTGCTGAACTCTGGTCTCTCCCCTTCAGCCAGCGTTTCCCCCGGGGCAGACTGCACCGGTGGTGTTTAGCACGCCACAAGCGACACAAATGAACACGCCTTCTCAGCCCCGCCAGGTGAGGGGCTGTGGATAGAGTAGGCCGCTGGGTGGGAACTGGGAGAGTCTGCTGCTGGTTTGGGTCTAGGATGGAAACTATGGAGGTTGTGTGCTTGCCTCCAGTTTCCTGACAGTTGCTCTGTGTTCTTTCGGGCCGTGTTAGTTACTTACGCTGAAGTTTGTAGTCTGTGAGAGTGGTAGGCATTACGGGGTCTTTGCGCCTTTGAGAATTGGGGTCAGTGCTGTGGGCCTTGCTACCAGCTCTATTACACTAGGAGGTTGCCATTACCCTGTTCCTCTTTGCTTTCTCTTTGAACTGTGACGAGATAAACATTCCAGCTGTGCTTTCATTTTTTTCTGTTCTCCAAGTTCTTCCTAAGTGAAAGGATTCTTTTCCTACCTCCTCCACTCCCCCTAAGTCCCCTCAAACCTTGGGGGTAATTGTCGTCTTTCCTGTCCCCATGTGCTCTCAGGGAGGATTCAGGTCTCTGCAGGTAATACCTCTTTTCTAATCCTGAGCCACCTCTTGGTGTCACCCCATCCTCCACCTTAGTCCATAGCTAGACACAGATGGGATATTCAGGGTGGGGCCTTGTTTGCTGTTTAGGTCTTCAGTTCAGATCCTGCATGTTCGAGGTTAACTGTTGGAAGAGCAAGTATCCCAGAACTGGAAGATGGTTGCATGTAGCAGTTAGTCTCTGTACTTGAGGTGGACTAGTGCATGTTGGGGAGTATGTTGCCCTCAAGGGCTGTACTCAGGCATGATGCATCTTGATGTTAGGAAGACTCTGGAGGGATAGTATGTATAGAGGTGACGGAGTGTGCATGGTAGTGAGAGCAGAGGATACAAAGTATTCATCTAAGTTTGGAGGCAAGTGTTAGTACAAGAGGCCACTTAGCCATCAGTTGATCCTGTGGGTTTTGGAAGGATTGATTGGTCTCTGTGCTCTGAAGCCTACAGTGCTCTTTAAGGCTGTATAGACATTGTGGAGTGCTGGTTTTGCTGTTCGCTCCCTCCCTTTCTTGATTCCTACTGCTCTCCTTCTTCCCAATAGCACTTCTACCCTAGCCGGGCCCAGCCCCCGAGCAGTGCAGCCTCCCGAGTACAGAGTGCAGCCCCTGCCCGTCCTGGCCCAGCTACCCATGTCTACCCTGCTGGATCCCAAGTAATGATGATCCCTTCCCAGATCTCCTATTCAGCCTCCCAAGGAGCCTACTATATCCCTGGACAGGTGAGGCTGGGGGCTGGAAGCCAGGCTACCTTGAGCTTAATCCTCCTCCTCTCCTCCCTGGCTTTCTAGATCCATTTCTCTTACAGAGGTGGGATTGCTAGTCATTGCCCAAGCTTGGCTTTCCCTACTTCATAATCTGATGTGGTGTTCATAGCTTTCCTCATCTTCTTTTCCCTCCTTTCTCCCCAACCCCCATCAGGGGCGTTCCACATATGTTGTCCCAACACAGCAGTACCCTGTGCAGCCAGGAGCCCCAGGCTTCTATCCGGGTGCAAGCCCTACCGAGTTTGGGACCTACGGTAAGCAGGGGAAGGAGTCAGTGGTGAGAGCGCGCCCTAGGGCGTTTCTAAGGTGGTCTGCTTTCTAAGACTTTTCCTACGCCTGCTGTTGGTTTTTAAATGATAGAATTGATATATGATAAGGATTAGTGCCTAATAATTTAATTCATTGGTAAGGGAGGCTTTGCTCCTTTGCTAAGAGAGTTGGACTCTTCTCCACTTCTAGAAACACGTGATCAAAGCTAGGTGTGGTGACACACGCCTTTAATCCCAGCCAGCAATCAGAAGGTTGAGGCAGGAGGAGCTCTTCATTTGAAGACAGCCTGGTCTACACAGTGAGTTCCAGGACAGCCAGAGCCACATGTTAATAGCCTGACTTTAAAAAACAAAAAAAACAAACACAGGATGAGGATCTTCAAGATGACTCTGGCTAAAAGATTTGCCCCCAAGCCTGATAGCATTGATCACTGAGTTTGGTCACTGGAACCTGGTGGGTCAGAGAGAACTGACTCCCACAAATTGTCTTCTCCCCTCCCCTCGTAACCCATGGTACTCGGGCATGCATATGCTAAAAACGAATATGACTTCAAAAAGAAAGGGCTGGAGACACAGAACTCAGTGGCTAAGAGTAACTGCTCTTGCAGAGGCCTCAAATTCTATAGCAGCTCCCATTTCAGGCAGCTCACACCGTCTATCACTTCCAAAGCCTGAGGATCCAACATCTCTGGCCACTTTGGGTACCTGCAGATGTATAAATACCCCCACACAGACACATAATTAAAAATAAACTGAAAGAAATACAGGCTCCGACTTGAAAGCCAAGTTAGACTTTTTCTGGTTGGTTTCTTTCATAGTTGGGAGACAATAACATGGGTTTGAGTGATTTTTCATAGTTATCTTTCATATATGTTCAATGAAAGGATTGTTCTGATCTGTATGGCAATGGGTTTTGTTTTTGAGACAGGGTCTTAAATGATGTAGTTATGGCTTTTCTTGGAACTTGCTCTGTAGACCAGGCTAGCCTCAAACTTGCAATGATTCCCCCTGCCTCTGGTTGTTGGAATTACAAGTCTGTGCCACCATGCTAACTTAGATCAGTATCTGAAAATTTTTCCCATTGGGAAGATGTTAAGTATGTGCGTTTAATACATTTATAGTTGTAGATATGTGTATGTATGTGTGATTTTAAGCATAACCACCGTTGGTGCTTTCAGAAGTAGTAAGTGGGAATTGGGATGAGTTACAAGTGTACCCCTCGTTGGAGACAATTGGGTTAGAAAATTTTACTTTTCTTGGGCCCAGTGTTACTTTTTGTTACATTACTTCTTGCAAAGGGCTAAATTAGGAATTGGAGTCAGCTTGAGTGGAATGATTTGGAAACCCTTTTTATTCCCTGCCAAACAGCTGATTGTCTCAAGTTGAGAGTGTCTATGTATGTTGCTGGGGTGGGGTACATAAGAGTGCCTTGTGGGGTAAAACAGGTACCTCGTAGCATAGAGAAGAAGGAGTTCTGTCTACAAGGTGTGTGTGTGTCGCTGTGAGGAATTCTTGTAAATGCAGTTCAAACTGGTTCCCCTGCTTTGACAGACACCTAATTCCCTAGGGAGGCGGGCAGGGAAGGGCAAGGGGCCGGCTGTGTATGATGAGACGTTCTGCAGTGGGAGGTGTTCAAGCAGTATTAGTATATGTTTGGGTCCTGATGCTGTCACAAATCTTTTTTTCTGTCCTCCTTCCCTCAAGCTGGTGCCTATTATCCGGCCCAAGGTGTGCAGCAGTTTCCTGCTAGTGTGGCTCCTGCCCCAGTTCTGATGAACCAGCCGCCCCAGATTGCCCCTAAGAGGGAGCGGAAAACTGTGAGTAGCAGTGAGGGGTTCTGGGACATCTGGGGACGGACTCCTGGGATGGTGTACTCATGAGTGCAGAACTTGATAGACTTTCATCTGAGCTTAAGCAGAGGTCAGGGTCTGTGGAGTACAAAGGTTCCTTGTAAGGTGATTGCAGTGTAGAAGGTGCTCATGGGAGGACTAAGTGAGCAGCAGGGAAATTTCCCAGAGACTTGTACTCTAGTAGGCTCATAAGACCTGTGATTGGTTTGGGGTTGCTGGTGGTTAGCTTTGGAAATGGTTTGTTTTGTGCTCTTCACCCCCTAGTCCTGGAAGCTCTGGAGGCCTACGCCTCTGCTCAGTCCTCAAGCCCTGGGCATGGTGCCCAGAATAGGGTGCCAGGGCTGGGGAAGCCGCTGAGTCACCCTGGCTCCACCCACTGCATCTGGGCCCTACCCCTAGAGATCAGGCCGACCAGCCACAAGTGAGCTAGCTGGATGCTAGATGGGGGTCTTGAGCTCCAGGGTGTGCAGCCATTGACTTAGGGATGCCGGTGGGTAGAGGGGAGGGAGGGAGGGAGGGGCATTGTGATGTACAGGGCTGTTCTGTGAGGTCAAGAGTCTTAGGGGTGGGGACTAGGGCAGCGACTACAAGAGCAGCCGGATGGGTTGACAGTAGAACTCATGGGGTTTCTGGCACCCACCCACCTGCTTCCCAGTAGGGGTGGGAGGTTGGCCCAGAGTCTTAGGAGTGGGACAGGGTGGAGAGGTGGGCTCCTTCTGCTTCCCACTCATCCTGTAGCTTTTTTTCCCCAGATTCGAATTCGAGACCCAAACCAAGGGGGGAAGGATATCACAGAAGAGATCATGTCTGGGGCCCGCACTGCCTCCACGCCTACTCCTCCCCAGGTACTGTCAGCTGTTGGAGTGATAGATAACCTTGGCCTGGACAGCTCTTCTGTCCTGGATTCCCAAGTCACTTGATCTTTTCCTTCACCTAAGGGGTTTATTTCCCTGCTTTCTGGATTTCTACGCAGAGCTAAAGTAGAAATGACTCTAGTAAAGAAGGGTGGGGAACTCCTCAGTGCACACTTTTAACACTTGTGTCCTGCAGACGGGAGGCGGTCTGGAGCCTCAGCCTAATGGGGAGTCGCCTCAGGTTGCTGTCATTATCCGGCCAGGTAAGGAAGGCAGTTGCACGGCTTTTATGGGAGGTGAAGTATGCGTATTAAACTTGAGGGAGGTGGAGTGGTGTGAGCTGAGTACCAGAGAAGGATGACTTAGGTTTCATGTAGTGGGTTTGAAGTTAGACTGTTTTGGAAGAAATGGGAAAACAGCCTTAGTGGGAGAAGACTGGGATGTAGGATGAGAATGTTAAATTGAAGTAACCTTAGCTAAGAGGAAGAAAACAGTGAAGAACTTGCTGTCATGAATTCTTGTTCGTTTTGTGTAGATGACCGGTCACAGGGAGCAGCTATTGGGGGGCGACCAGGACTACCTGGCCCAGAGCACAGCCCTGGCACAGAATCTCAGCCTTCATCACCTTCTCCAACCCCATCACCACCCCCAATTTTGGAGCCGGGGTCTGAGTCTAATCTTGGAGTCCTCTCCATTCCTGGGGACACTATGACAACGGGGATGATACAAATGTCTGTAGAAGAATCGACCCCCATCTCTTGTGAAACTGGGGAGCCATATTGCCTCTCTCCAGAACCCACTCTTGCTGAACCCATACTGGAAGTAGAAGTGACGCTCAGCAAACCCATTCCAGAATCCGAGTTCTCTTCCAGTCCTCTCCCGGTTTCCACGTCCCTGGCACCTCACAGGGCAGAAACTCATGAGCCCAATGGCATGGTCCCATCTGAGGATCTGGAACCAGAGGTGGAGTCAAGCACAGAGCCAGCTTCTCCCCCTCTTTTAGTTTGTGCTTCTGAATCACCTGTGCCCATTGCTCCAACTGCCCAGCCTGAGGAACTGCTCAATGGAGCCCCCTCACCACCACCAGCTGTGGACCTAAGCCCAGTCAGTGAGCCAGAGGAACAGGTCAAGGAGGTTTCATCCATGGCACCAGCCACCACTCTCTCTGCCTCTCCACCTGTGGCTCCTTTGGATACATCTCCTGCTCAGGAGGAAGAAGTAGAGGAAGAAGAGGAGGGCGGGGAAGCTGAGAGTGAGAAGGCAGCCGAGGAACTCCCCCTCGACAGCACTCCTGTCCCAGCCCAGTTGTCTCATAATTTAGAGGTGGCAGCAGCCACCCAAGGTAAGATACAGCTAGATGATTGGTGTTGTCCATTTTGGGGGTGTTCTCTTCGTTGGTCTCCCATTTGGCACCTCTTCTGTTTTGTTTTGAGATGGTATTTATGTAGCTTTTGGCTCTCTGGGAACTTGATACACAGAATAGGCTAACCTCAGACTCGAGTTCTGCCTGCCTCTGCCTCCCAAGTGCTGGAATTAAAAGGCATGTACCACCTTTGTGTGCATAGCCTCCCACAAATGGGCTCCCATTTTTGGACTTGTGATAAACCCCAAGAAGTAAGTTTTGAGACAAGGTCTTATGTAGCCCGGGCTGGCCATGAACTCCTGATACTTATGTCTCTGTCTCCAAGTTCTGAATTACAGAACTGGGCCATGATGCGTGGCTTACAGTTAAGATTCAGAGCCTAAAGTGGGAGTGATAGAGAGGGAATGCTGTGTGTGGCTGGTTTTATTTTTTTGTCTTTTTCCTCCGTGTGTTAGGGATACTATTAACTCATTCACAGCTTGGTCCTTCTCTTTCTCCTCCTTTTCTTTTAGTGGCAGTATCTGTGCCAAAGAGGAGGCGGAAAATTAAAGAGCTAAATAAGAAGGAGGCTGTGGGTGACCTTCTAGATGCCTTCAAGGAGGTAAGGAAACAGGTAGTTGAGGGAAAATGGCACAGTTGGGAGTGGTGACCATGTGACTGAACCTGGGCCTTCTTCTATGATTGAAGGTGGACCCAGCAGTACCAGAGGTAGAGAATCAGCCTCCTACAAGCGTCAACCCAAGCCCAGAGTCTGAGGGCAGCACTGTGCCCCCACAGCCTGAGGAAGCAGATGAAACCTGGGACTCTAAGGAAGACAAAATTCATAATGCTGAGAACATCCAGCCTGGGGAGCAGAAGTATGAGTACAAATCAGGTGTGTTTAAGGAAGAGTTGAGTGGTTGAGAAATGGGTAGCCCTGTAACAGAACATAGCAGTGTGATTGCATCCTGTCGTGCAGATCAGTGGAAGCCTCTGAACCTTGAAGAAAAGAAGCGTTATGACAGGGAATTCCTGCTCGGCTTTCAATTCATCTTTGCCAGTATGCAGAAACCAGAAGGATTGCCCCATATCACTGATGTAGTGCTCGACAAGGTTGGTGTTTTGAGGAATGTTGGTTTGACCTGGGAGTGCCTGAAGCCTCCAAAGAGAAGTTGGTAACCCTAACCCGTTCCTAAGACATACATCTTCTCTGCAGGCCAATAAAACACCACTTCGGCAGCTGGACCCCTCCAGGCTACCTGGCATAAACTGTGGCCCAGATTTCACTCCACCTTTTGCCAACCTTGGCCGACCAACCCTCAATAACCGTGGGCCCCCAAGGGGTGGGCCAGGTGGGGAGCTGCCACGAGGGCCGGTGAGTGGGGCTGGCTGAGGGGCGGATGTGTAACAGGGTGGGATCTTGTGTGCCTCAGCCTGCGAGTCTTGAGGCTATGTGGTAATGGGGTCACATACTATACTTGCTATTCTTTATTTTTCTTTATTTTCATTTGTCCTCATCCCTTGTCTAGCAGGCTGGCTTGGGACCCAGGCGCTCTCAGCAGGGTCCACGAAAGGAAACACGCAAGATCATTTCCTCAGTCATAATGACTGAAGACATAAAACTGAACAAAGCAGAGAAGGCTTGGAAACCCAGTAGCAAACGGACAGCAGCTGATAAGGATCGAGGGGAAGAGGATGCTGATGGAAGCAAAACCCAGGTACTGGCACATCTTGCCTTTGGTCTCCATTCCTGCTTCTCAAGATCTGCTTTCTGAGCCACTTTACTGTGTCCACCATGCTGATTATCAGTGTCTGGACTCAGTTCCTACCATTGCGTCTGTCTAAGCAGCCAGTGTTTACTTTGAGTACTAAACTAGATCCTGTCGTCTTCCCTGACAGGACCTGTTCCGCAGGGTGCGCTCCATCCTGAATAAGCTGACACCCCAGATGTTCCAGCAGCTGATGAAGCAGGTGACACAGCTGGCCATTGACACCGAGGAACGCCTCAAAGGAGTTATTGACCTCATCTTTGAGAAAGCCATTTCAGAGCCCAACTTCTCTGTGGCTTATGCCAATATGTGCCGCTGCCTCATGGCGGTTAGTTTCCGCTATTCAACATTTATTTTATGTCCCTTAGTGTATATAGTTACATGTTTGCTCCAGTGCACGTTTGGCAGTAGGGATAACTTTGTGGAGTCAGTTCTCTTCTAACTTTATGTGGATTTCTGGAAATTAAACTCAGATTGCCAAACTTGCATGGCAGGCTTCTTCACACACTGAGCCATCTTGCTCGTCTAGTTTTTTACATCTTATGTAGTTTCCTACATCTTCCTGGGGATCCTGGAGTCCAGCTTTCCTTGGTTCCCCCTTGTCTGTTATACAGCATCCAAGAAAACTTGAAAGGCGTGTACTGATTTTAGTGTGATACTATCTTTGGCCAACAGCTGAAAGTGCCCACTACAGAAAAGCCAACAGTGACTGTGAATTTTCGAAAACTGTTGTTAAATCGATGCCAGAAGGAATTTGAGAAAGACAAAGATGATGATGAAGTTTTTGAAAAAAAGCAAAAAGAGATGGATGAAGCTGCTACGGTGAGAAAGTGTATTGCCAATTCTACTCTGTGGTCACCACCCTCACCCACCAGTCAGCTTGGCTGTAGAGCTCTGGGGATAGTAGTATTAAGATTCTTGAGGACTCTCTTTGACCTTAGGACATGAGTGTTTAATAATAGCCTGGCTATCTAGATAAAAAGAGAAAAGGGGGTTTTAGCCAAGTAACTGTTTTGTTCTTAGCTTTTTTGTTTGTTTTTGTTGCTAGAGACAGGGTTTCTTTGTGTAACAGCCCTAGCTGTTCTGGAACTAGCTCTTGTAGATCAGGCTGGCCTCAAACTCCCAGAGATCTGCCTGCCTCTATCTTCTGAGTGCTGGAATTAAAGGCATGCTCACTACCACCCGGCCTTAGCTTTATTTTTATATGTATGTTTTGTCAGCATGTATGTATTATGTGTACATTGTACATGTCTGGTGCCAGAAAGGGGCACTGGATTCCTTGGAACTGGAGTATAGATGGTTGTAAGCTACCACATGGGTATTGGGAACTGAATCCAGGTCTTCTGCAAGAATGGCAAGTATTCTTAACCACTGACCCATCTCTACAGCCCCATGGTTATCATTTTGACATAATCTTTGTCCTATGACTGACAGGCAGAAGAACGGGGACGCCTGAAAGAAGAACTAGAAGAAGCCCGGGACATAGCTCGGCGGCGCTCTTTAGGGAATATCAAGTTCATTGGAGAGTTATTCAAGCTGAAGATGTTAACAGAAGCAATAATGCATGATTGTGTGGTCAAACTACTTAAGAACCATGATGAAGAGTCCCTGGAATGCCTCTGTCGCCTCCTCACCACTATTGGCAAAGACCTGGACTTTGCAAAAGCCAAGGTAGAGGTCCTGGGATGTGGGGAATGGGTGAAATATACGGGCCTGCTGACAACATACAAGGCTGAGGGGTCTGGGCTGCTTAGCCAATGCCAGAGGTGAGGTATGAGAGATAATTGACTTGATCCTTTGCTTCCTAGCCTCGAATGGATCAGTATTTCAACCAAATGGAAAAAATCATTAAAGAAAAGAAGACTTCATCTCGTATCCGTTTCATGCTGCAGGATGTACTAGATCTGCGGCAGGTGTGTCTCTTCCCCACTTTATCTGCTGTTTGAGTTCCTGACACTGCCTTGTCTGATCCCTGCCAACCCAAAATAACTGCTGGTTTTGTTTGGTTTTCAAAGAGCAATTGGGTTCCACGCCGAGGGGATCAGGGGCCCAAGACTATTGATCAGATCCACAAGGAAGCTGAGATGGAAGAGCACCGAGAACATATCAAAGTGCAGCAGCTCATGGCCAAGGGCGGCGACAAGCGTCGGGGTGGCCCTCCAGGCCCGCCCATCAGTGAGTTTGAGGCTAGGGCTAAGAGGAGACAGTGAACCTCCTGGAGGGTATGAGGGTAACATGCTTTCCACTGATGACTTCTGTTAGTGCCACGTGTCTGGGCCACTGAGTCCACATGATGGGATTGAGGATCTGAGGAAGAAAGGCTGAGGTGGCACAAGAAGGAAGTTGTTAGGACTTGTTATCCCAACATCCCCCCCTCCTTTTTTCTTTTTTTGTCTCAGGCCGTGGCCTTCCACTTGTGGATGATGGTGGCTGGAATACAGTCCCCATTAGCAAAGGCAGCCGCCCCATTGACACCTCCCGGCTCACCAAGATCACAAAGGTAGGGTTGTATTCTGGAGTGGGTGAGGTGGAGGGTGAGGAGAGAGGAACTGCCATTAGTCCCCCCAGTTAGGGTGCTGACAGCTGAACTTTTCCTCCTAGACTCTAGATTGCTAGAGACAAGTTAGACGAAGTGCGCCAGCTATAGTGTTTGTTCACGTCGGTCCTAGCAAACTGACAGGACACCAGATCAAGCCAAGAACAGGCTTTACACTTTAAATTTATTTATTTATTTATTTTGGTTTTTCGGGACAGGGTTTCTCTGTGGTTTTGGAGCCTCTACTGGAACTAGCTCTGTAGACCAGGCTGGTCTCGAACTCACAGAGATCCGCCTGCCTCTGCCTCCCGAGTGCTGGGATTAAAGGCGTGCGCCACCACCGCCCAGCCAGGCTTTACACTTTTAAGTGACTGAAAAGAAATCAAAGGGTGCTGTTTTCTGATCTATGAATTATGTGGAATTATGTGGAGTTCCGCTGTCTATGAAGAACTACTGGGATAGGACAACAGTTACTCCTTTATGTGTTCTCTTGAGTTGGATCACTTGTTACCTTGTGGCTGTGTGAGGTGGTGTTGGCTAAGGGCTTAAGCTAGGTCAGAAGTCTATAAATCTACTGTCTTTCCTTCTGCAGCCTGGTTCCATTGATTCTAACAACCAACTCTTTGCACCAGGAGGGCGACTGAGTTGGGGCAAGGGCAGCAGTGGGGGCTCAGGAGCCAAGCCCTCAGACACAGGTATGGAAAGCCACTGTAGGAAACTGGGTAATTGCTATTCTCAGCTCCCTTAAGGTATAGTCTTCCCTCCACAGGAAACTCAGAATAAGTAAGTAGGGAATGAATACAGGAGGAATATACATAATGCCAGAGAATGAATTACTTCCTGTCAACTTTGCGACCAAGAGTCCTCAATGATAGAGGGGGTGCATAAAGTAGGAGAGTGAATGAGGCATGGAGCACTCTTGGAACTATAGCTCTGGGAAGGAAGAAGTGGGTTAATGCAGCTTTCTGTCTCTATAGCATCAGAAGCCACTCGTCCAGCTACTAGTACCTTGAATCGCTTTTCTGCTCTTCAACAAGCATTACCTACAGAGAACACAGATAACAGGCGTGTTGTACAGAGGTGAGAATTTTAGGGGGTGGGGTTGTTCTCACAGAATATTGTGATTGGGTTTTGGTTGTCAAAGCATAGAGATTTCTCTTACTTGTATTGCTTAGACATGTCCTTGTTGCCAAGAATACCACCTAGCAGCTGCCCTACAAGTGCTTGAGCAAGTATAGGTGAGAAACAATGTATCTCTTCTTCCAGGAGTAGCTTAAGCCGAGAAAGAGGTGAGAAAGCTGGGGACCGGGGAGACCGACTAGAGCGGAGTGAACGGGGAGGTGACCGTGGGGACCGACCTGATCGTGCCAGAACACCAACCACCAAGCGAAGTTTTAGCAAGGAAGTGGAGGAGCGGAGTAGAGAGCGACCTTCCCAGCCTGAGGGACTGCGCAAGGCAGCTAGCCTCACAGAGGATCGTGGTCGGGATCCTGGTAAGGAAAGGAAGGCTGGCAGAGGAACAGAGGAGAGGCTGATGTGGCTCTAGACTGTTAAGATGAGTAATTGAAAGGTTCTCCTCCCCTTGCCCCCATAGTGAAGCGGGAAGCCAATCTCCCACCAATGAGCCCTCCAAAGGCTGCACTCTCAGAGGATGAGGTGGAGAAGAAATCCAAGGCCATCATTGAGGAATATCTCCATCTCAATGACATGAAGGTTGGCACTGAGAAGGGGAGCTGTGCTGACTGGCATGGTTTGTAAAGGTTGGGCCAGGGAGTGATACTTTTCTCGGTGTGCTCTGCCCTCCACAGGAGGCAGTACAGTGTGTCCAGGAGCTGGCGTCACCCTCCTTGCTCTTCATCTTTGTGCGGCATGGCATTGAGTCCACACTGGAGCGTAGCACCATTGCTCGTGAGCACATGGGGCGGCTGCTGCACCAGCTGCTCTGCTCAGGGCACCTCTCTACTGCCCAGTACTATCAAGGGTAAATGATTTATTTCTGTGGACCTTCCGTTTTCACATATCCACCAATTTCTTTATGGAGTTCATGGAACTTTGCATTGAGTATATAGGCCGACCATTCCAATTAGCTTTGTAAGGGGTGATGGTGGCTTTAGCTTGAGATTGTCATGTCTGGAAAATGTTTCTGGAGGGCCTCCACATTTGATACTTGTCATGCTACATTTCCCTGGAAGGCCCATCTCCCCAAATGCCCTGACTTTTCATTCCCTTTTCAGGCTGTATGAAACACTAGAATTGGCCGAGGACATGGAAATTGATATCCCTCATGTATGGCTTTACCTGGCAGAATTGATAACACCCATTCTCCAGGAAGATGGGGTACCCATGGGAGAGCTCTTCAGGTAAGCCCTCCCTCATTTACAATGGAGTGAGACAACTTGAATGCTGTGTTTGGAGAGGGATGAAGTAATGTCGAGGGCTATGGAGACTATCAGGATTGATTTCTCTTGCAGGGAAATTACGAAGCCTCTGAGGCCCATAGGCAAAGCTACTTCTTTGTTGCTGGAGATCCTGGGTCTCTTATGCAAGAGCATGGTGAGTTTGGCCTTTCAAAGGGGAATGTATTCATGACTTAAGTGGCTTTGGCTGCTTTGGAGTTTCTTGGTCCTTTGACCTTGGGTACTTGAAAAGTTTATTTAAGTGCCAGGCAGTGGTGGCGCATGCCTTTAATCCCAGCAGTCAGGTGGCAGAGGCAGAGGAGGAGTTCAAGGCCAGCCTGGTCTGCAAGAGCTAGTTCCCGGCCAGGCTCTAAAACTTGTCTTGGGGGGGGGGAAAGTTTAAGGTAGTTTCTGTCATTCATGAATTCTGCCTGGGCTGAAGGAAGATTGATAAGGAAAGATCCTAGACCTGTGTGGTTAATTCATTTATTTAGTCATTTGATCACTGTTCTTTTGAACATTCACTAAATACTGAGCTCCCGGGGTTATAACAGTTAAAGAGTATGAACCTGGTAGAAAAAAGCAGGAAATGGCAGTTTCAGCAACTTGAGTGAAATGTGAAATAATAGGAAAAAATGGTGTCTCAGTGCCATGGAGTTACAGGATATTTATTTGGCAGCTGTTACAATAAAAGGCCTTCTTTGAAGAACATGGAAGTTAATGGAAGTAGCTGGGTGGTGGTGGCGCACGCCTTTAATCCCAGCACTCAGGAGGCAGAGGCAGGCAGATCTCTGAGTTCAAGGCCGGCCTGGTCTACAAGAGCTAGTTCCAGGACAGGAACCAAAAGCTATGGAGAAACCCTGTCTCGAAAAACAAAGTTAATGGAAGTGATTAGAATGTAAAAGTCTTGAAAGGCAAGTTGGGGGTGATGCTCATGATGGTAAGAAGTTGGGGTATGGCCGGGCGATGGTAGCGCACACCTTTAATCCCAGCACTTGGGAGGCAGAGGCTGGCGGATCTCTGTGAGTTCGAGACCAGCCTGGTCTACAGAGCTAGTTCCAGGACAGGCTCCAAAGCCACAGAGAAACCCTGTCTCGAAAAACCAAAAAGAGAAGAAGAAGTTGGGGTGTGTAGTTTGAAGAGTTTGAAAGGGACTCAAGGGGACTTTTTGGTAGGTGTGAGGGTGTTATTGCTGCTAAGATTTTCTGAACTCAGGAAACCCTTAGGCACATCTGTTAGTTCCTAGTTCTTTTTTTGGTTGGTTTTTTTATTTTTTTTATTTTAACAGGTGTATCTGTGGCTGTCCTGGTGTGGCACTACCTCCTAACGGTTTTTTGTTTTGTTTTGTTTTGTTTTGTTTTTTTCTTCTTTGAAACCACCATGTGGGTGCTGGGACCCAAACAAGTTCTTAACTGCTAAGCCATCTCTCCAGGTCTAACAAACAATAATAAATACTTTAAAACAAAAAAAAAAAATTAAAAGCTGCTTGGGAATATAGGTGATATATAAGGCATATACCAGGGTAAGACATAGATTTGCTTGTTTACCTTTTGAGATCTAGTGATTTTTATTTAAGATTTATTAATTATATATTCCGTGTTCTGCCTGCATGTATCCCTGCAGGCCAGAAGAGGGCACCAAATCTCATTACAGATGGTTGTGAGCACATGTGGTTGTTGGGACTTGAACTCAGGACCTTTGGAAGAACAGGCAAAGCTCTTAACCACTGAGCCATCTCTCCAGCCCCTAGTGATTTCTTTAAGAGTCCTACTAATGAATTTTTTTTACTAGAGACTTTTTCCCTCTCATGTCACACCACTGTGGTGGTGGGTGAGTTCCTATTGCTTGGGATATGTTTTTGATTTAGACATGGAAGGGTAGTCCCCGTGTGGTACATTTAGATGACTGTTGAGGACTGTTGAGTCCTCAGAGGTAGAAACCACGGGTAGAGGTAGATATTGAGATGCTGAATTGCTCTTTTGTTTTTCAGGGTCCCAAAAAGGTGGGGATGCTGTGGCGAGAGGCTGGTCTGAGCTGGAGGGAATTTCTAGCAGAAGGCCAAGACATTAATTCATTTGTGACTGAACAGGTTTGAGACTAGTTTGTTCTGCATTTGGGGCTAGCTTTTCGCATCTTTTCCTCCTCTTTACTCTGTAATCTTGCTTGACCTTGGTTGTTGGTTATTTGCTTTTAGAAGGTGGAATATACCTTGGGAGAAGAGTCTGAAGCTCCTGGCCAGAGGGCACTTGCCTTTGAGGAGCTGCGTAGGCAGCTGGAGAAGCTGCTGAAGGAGGGCAGCAGTAACCAGCGGGTGTTTGACTGGATAGAGGTATATTTCTCCTGGAAAACGGGAAGTAGAGAGGTAGTTTTTAAGATGGGATGTTTTGGGAGGTGACAGGAGTGGGTACTTGGAGGCATAATTTAGAACTTAGGAGCCTTTGTTTTTTTGCACAGGCCAACCTGAATGAGCAGCAGATAGCATCCAATACATTAGTTCGAGCCCTCATGACGGCTGTCTGTCATTCTGCAATTATCTGTAAGGAGCGACGGAGAGGCAAATAGAGGGAGAGGGGTTTTGATCTTGGCCTTCTGGGGCTAAGCCTGGTGAAGTCTGCAGTATTACATTTATCCTTGTCTTTCCCTGTAGTTGAGACTCCTCTCCGAGTGGATGTCACAGTGTTGAAACTGCGAGCGAGACTGCTGCAGAAATACTTGTGTGATGAGCAGAAGGAGCTACAAGCACTCTACGCCCTCCAGGCCCTTGTAGTGACCTTAGAACAGCCTGCCAGTAAGAGCCAGGCTGCAGGGATGGGTGGGGCAAGGGGACTGCCAGATAGAAGAGGGTGGTCACGGAAGGTACTCAACCTAAGAAAGGTGGGTAAAGAACAAAATGACCCTACCCAATGCATGTTTTCTTGCCTGCAAATTGAATGAGTTAATCTAAGCCTTGAGGTTTGATATCCTGTCTTGACCTACAGGTGACAGCAGCACAGAGGTGATTAACAGTATCTTTCAGACATGGTGTGCCACTGTGTCTGGCACAGATCTGAAATGCTTGGCTTACCTTGCCTTCTTACCGCATAGCCTTTGTGGGTTTCTGTCCTTTTTCCACACTGGAAGACTGAGGTTTATAAATTCAGCACGTGGGTATGTTCAGGTGTTTAGGTAACTCGTGAGGAAATAGAGCATAGTTCTGTGCTGGCCTCGAGTCAGTGTGTTAGAAGATTAGTCTGAGAGGTGATGGGTCGGAATTGTTTGACTGACAGTGAGCAGGCAGGCCCTGAGTTGGAATAAAAGAACTGCTGAAGGAAGAGTAGTTGGGACAGAGGGACTGGAGGCAGGGCAGGTATGTCAGGCCATGGAAGTAGTGGCAGGGGCTTTGCTTTGAGTGAAATAAGGCTTTTTGTAGGATTGTAAACAAAGGATTAGCTGAGCATGATGCCACACCCTGTGGTCCTCACACCAGAGGCCCGCCTTTGCTGATTAGGTCATTTCAGAGAATTCCCACCCTAACACTCTGGCTTTCTGGAGACAAAAAGGTAGGTCTGTGAGTGCAAGACAGTCAGGGCTACAAACAAAACACCAAAACAGCACTTGAAGCATAAGTATCTTTAAAATATCGTCAGTTAGTTGTTTAATTCCACTTTACAGTGGGAGAGGATTAAGGTTTTTTTGTTTAGAAAGGAGCTGCTGAGGATAATGGGATTGCCTCAAGAGGAACAAGAACACTCGGGAAATGAAGACACACAGGGCAGAGCCGTGTGAGCAAAGGAAAAAATTTGGTATAGGGAAGTGTTTGAAAATGATGAATGCTACAGAGTTTGGTAGGAGCCTATCTAAAAATTTGGACTATAGGATAGTGGAAAGATCGCTAGATAGCTTTTGTTGTTGTTTGGTTTTTTGAAACGGTTTCTCTGTAGCTTTGGAGTCTGTCCTGGAACTATTGACCAGGCTGGACTCAAAATCAGAGATCTGCCTGCCTCTGCCTCCAAAGTGCGGGGACTGAAAGGCATGCCCCACCACCACCCAGCGAAAGATAACTTTTATGTTTAAATTAGACAAAGTAGATGAGCAATTGCATAGGTCCTCAGATTGTACACGGGCTGTAGAGCACAAATGTGGAAATGAGTGAAGGGTTAGCTGTGCCACGGCAGGTGGGATGGTCAGAGGAATAAGTGAAGGGTTAGCTGTGCACAGCAGGTGGAATGGTCAGAGGAATAAGTGAAGGGTTAGCTGTGCACAGCAGGTGGGATGGTCAGAGGAATAAGTGAAGGGTTAGCTGTGCACAGCAGGTGGGATGGTCAGAGGAATAAGTGAAGGGTTAGCTGTGCACAGCAGGTGGGATGGTCAGAGGAATAAGTGAAGGGTTAGCTGTGCCACGGCAGGTGGGATGGTCAGAGGAATAAGTGAAGGGTTAGCTGTGCCACGGCAGGTGGGATGGTCAGAGGAATAAGTGAAGGGTTAGCTGTGCCACGGCAGGTGGGATGGTCAGAGGAATAAGTGAAGGGTTAGCTGTGCACAGCAGGTGGGATGGTCAGAGGAATAAGTGAAGGGTTAGCTGTGCCACGGCAGGTGGGATGGTCAGAGGAATAAGTGAAGGGTTAGCTGTGCACAGCAGGTGGAATGGTCAGAGGAATAAGTGAAGGGTTAGCTGTGCACAGCAGGTGGGATGGTCAGAGGAATAAGTGAAGGGTTAGCTGTGCACAGCAGGTGGGATGGTCAGAGGAATAAGTGAAGGGTTAGCTGTGCCACGGCAGGTGGGATGGTCAGAGGAATGGCCTAGCTTCTCATAGCTGGTAAGCCATTACTGATGTCATGGTGCTGGACATGGGGTCCTTGTGCTTTGTTCAGTTGCTGTAGTGTGCACAGTGGCAAGGAAGGTGTTCTTGATGGCCAGAGACGAGGCTCAGGCAGTACCTGTGAACTCTGACAGTGAGCACTCCCTAGAGGCCAGAACAAGGTCATGGGTGTTTGTGAGGGTTGGACGCAGATCTTAAGTCATCTGGACTGGCCTCAGACTAGTGACGTAGTTTAGGCTTGCCTTAGCATTTGAACCTCTCTTGCCTCTGTATCCCAAGTAATGAGCAGTTGTGGACCCCATACCTTACATTTTTCCTTTCTTTTCTCTCCTTGGACTCTACATTTGGTGTTAGCCAAAAAGTGGAGAATTGATTATTCTTTCCCTTTCCTTTTTCTCTCTTGAGATATGGTCTTACTGTAGAATTAGCTGGTTTAGAACAATCTATACTAGCCTAAAACGCAAAAATCTGCTTGCCTCTGCCTCCTGAGTTTTGGGACTAAAGACATGCGCCACCACACCTGGCCTCATTTTTTCCCGTTTTCAGGCAGTTTTGCTAAGCTACTAGAACTGGCCCTGAACTTTTGATCCTTGGATCTTTCTGCCTCAGCCTTTTTTGGGGTTACATGCCTTTGTTGTTTTGTTTTCCCCCACTCCCCTTCCTTTCTCCCCTCTTACATGCCTGTTCCTAAGGATTGCTGCTGGCCAAGTAACTCATTCTTATTCTGGTAGCCTCTTTATGTCATGAAATTAGCATTCTGTCAGGCCTAGTCACTCTGGATACCAGGATGGTAGGTCAGGGCTTAGTTTTACAGTGTCTCTTTGGGAGGGATCTCTGGGTACAGACTAGTCACCTAATTGATGTCTTTGTGGCTTGCAGACCTGCTTCGAATGTTCTTTGATGCTCTGTATGATGAGGACGTGGTGAAGGAAGACGCTTTCTACAGCTGGGAGAGCAGCAAGGATCCTGCTGAGCAGCAGGGCAAGGGTGTGGCCCTTAAGTCTGTCACAGCCTTCTTCAATTGGCTTCGTGAGGCTGAGGAGGAGGAGTCTGATCACAACTGATGGCGGGTGGGGCCGGGGACTTGGAGCCATGGACACGTGGATGGCCCAGCCAGCCAGCCGCCTGGACTGCAGGGGGGCGGCGGCAGCAGTGGCGGCAGTGGCAGTGGGTGCCTGTAGTGCGATGTGTCTGAGCTAATAAAGTGACTGATGAGGCAGGATGGCTTGGGGCTGCCTGGGGCCCCCCTCCAGGATGCTGCCAAGTGTCCCTCTCCTCCCCCCGGGGCACAGAGATATATATAAAGTCTTGAAATTTGGTGTGTCTTTCCAGGGGGGGAGGGGCACTACCGCCTGCCTCTAGGGTCCTTTTTTATTTTCTGAAATCACTCTTGGGACTGCCGTCCTCGCTGCTGGGGGCATATGCCCCAGCCCCTGCACCACCCCTGCTGCTGCCTGGGCAGGGGAAAGGGGGGGCACGGTGCCTGTAATTATTAAACATGAATTCAATTAATTTCACTGCCTCTTTACTGATCTGCCCCCTTGGAGGAGTATGGAAAGATGGACATCGTTCTTTTCAGACTTGGCATTTTATCAGTTTTGGTACCTGTCTCTTTCCCGGTCAATGATTGGGGAGAAGGGGTGGACCCAAGGAATTGGTTTTGTTTTGTTTTTTTTGGGTTGTTCTTTGTTTTGTTTTTTGGTTTTTTGTTTTGTTTTCTTGGGTTTTTTTCTTTTCTTTTTTTCTTTTTTTGAGGATTGGGCTCTTATTGGTTTGACATGGGAGATTAGTGCTATAGAATACTTAGTGCTACCAGGGTGATTCTTGCCCTGGGTTTGAGGCCCTTACATCTATAGAAGCTATAAAGGGGATGTCCTATGTAAAATGACCGCATGGCCTACCGGCTTTTCCTCCTGTGTGACTCCGCAGTAGACTGGAGATGCAGGCTGTTTGAAGACCTAGGCTGCTACTGAGTGGCTGTGACGTATGCTTGCCCCGCCTGCTCTGGGTGGGCACGGCCCCGCGCTTACGTCACCGGCCCTGTTCCCCTCTCCCGGGAGCGGCAGCAGACGCGCTGCTCCCACCCCCTCCCCTTCTCACAGGCTGTCCCCTCCCTGGTGGTGACCGCTGCCCGACCCTCTGCAAGGCGATGGCCCGGGTCCCAAGCGCGGGCTAGCGATCCTGGGTGCTCTGCCATGGGCTATATTGGCTCTCGGCGCCCAGCCGGTCAGGGTAAGAGACGGAGGCCGGAGCATGGACAGGGAGTCGGGCAACACAGCCGCCCGGTGGGGCCGTGGGTGGTAGGGGCCGTGAGGAGGGGGCTGGTATAGGAGAGGGAGGAGCCTGCGCCAGGGAGGCGGTTCGGGCCAGATGAGCGAACCGGGAGGGGGCTAACCGACTCTGGCTTGTTTCTGTGGCCTGCCTTTGGGTTTTTCCGTGCTATATTCACCTTCCGTCTGGATTCCTTCTGCTGAGGGTGGCTGCAGGGGCACAGCCTAGGATTCGCTGGGCAACCTGCGGCCACCACCTTCCTGGCTCCTGGCAGCTAGCCTTTTGTATCTACATACTCCTTTCTGCCTACACCAACCTCTCATCACTTAGGAGTGGCTCTTTGCTGTGAACCTGCCTCTCCCAGCTGGGTGCTGTCATCCTCAGGAGTCAGCCTGCAAATACTGGCCAAGTACCCTTCCACGGAGTTTTTAACCTAACACTTGCTCCTGGCTTAAGAACCAGCTGGTTGATTAAAGGGGACTGAAGCCCCATGTGGAGCACCTGTGAGCAAACTGATAAACCCTCGTGCTCACAGATCATTTTATTCCGATCAACCCTCTCCCCCAAATTACCCTTACTCTGCGGGGAAAGGTCCAGACAGTCGGCCCCTGCTCAGGCCGTGGCTTCCCTGTAGACACGTGGGTGCCCTGCTTCAGCTCTCAGCGTCTGAGGTCTGCCAGCTTACCTTACTTCTATGTCAAGGAATGGTCAGTCACAAAGCATTGGTGTGGTTGATATTTGAGGTGTTTTACAACTAAATTCAGGCTGAGATTTGTACTGCCCTTAATGAATTCTGGGATTTGTAGTCCCAGGATTAACCTCGTGGGTTATGAATTTGAGAAGCAGTAGGGTGCAGTGATTTCCCTGGTCTGCTTGGAGTTCAGAAAGTCATCCCCTTCTGTAGTCAGGAAAGTTTGCCTGACCTCAGGCCTAGCTTTGAGAGCCCTGATTAGGTACCAACGGGGGGTCAGGGATAGCCAGTAACCTGTCTTCTTTCTGGTTGGTAGCATTTCTGGGGACCACTACCCGACTGAAGCTCAGGGACAGAGCCGACTGCTCCAGTTAAAAGGTTAGTTGCTAAGTACATGGCCAGTGGGCACCGTGTAAGCTAAGGATGAGATGCAGCTCCACAAGCCCCAGAGAACTTGGCTAGGCCGCTGGCACTCCCACTTCCTTAAAGCTATGAGACAGGCAGGAGTGTTCTCCTTATGTGACTAGGCACAAGTTCCAAGTGGGGAGGGGACTGGCTCAGCATCCGGAGCCAAAACAAGAATAGAACTGGGAGCTGAGCCTGAAGCAGTTCGGGCTTTGGGTTCTCTGCATCAACACAGCCAGCATGCCTATGATTTCTGTGCTGGGCAAAATGTTTTTGTGGCAGCGTGAAGGGCCTGGAGGAAGATGGACTTGTCAGACAAGTCGCAGAGGTGAGACCAGAGGCCATGGATGGATGCGATCTGGGAGGTGATGGGAAGCTGAGGAGGAAGGCACACCAGATTCTATACCGAGAGGAAAATCACTGTGGTGTAGAGATTGGGAACCAGGATGAAGTAGGAAGATTCAGGCTGGGGCTTTTAGGAAATGGCTTACAAGGGTGAAAACTTAAAAAAACAAACAAACAAAAAACCGACAGGTTTGTTGGGAAAGAATAGTGATAGAGCAGTTGAGGTTGGTGAGAGGAAAGAACCAAGGGAGTCGGAGGGGAGAAGGAAAGAGAGATGGGCAGTGTTGGTGGGAGAATTTCATGTACTTTCCAAAGGCTGAGAGATGCGGAAGATTCAGAATTTAACCACGTTTGGGCTTCACCTTACGTTTTGATGGCAAAATATTTGTAGAGGAAGGCGTTCATTGGATTGCCACAAAAGGGCCCCAAATCAGAGCTGTGGGGGGGACATGGTGGCCTCAGATTGTCTGGGAGAGGGGGAGGGTGGTAAAAATGACATGGCAACATGATGAAAATGGGAATCTTGGTAGAAGTGGGGAATCCAGATGGACACCTTTTCCTCCGACTCCTCAGTGGCTTCGGACCCTGCCTGGGCTGTGGAGTGGATCGAACTCCCTCGAGGTCTTTCTCTGTCTTCCTTGGGATCTGCTCGGACTCTCCGAGGCTGGAGCCGGTCCCCTCGTCCTTCTTCCGTAGACAGCCAGGACTTGCCAGAGGTGCTGGGCCTTTTCTGTGCTTGTATGTGTGTGTGTGTGCCGGGGGCGGGGTTCACATTTAGGGTTCCTGTGACCCCTCCCCGTTCCTGCCTCACCATCCTGCTTGGACTCTTTTTCCTGCAAGCGGAGGCGCTATCCGGCAGGCCGCCCCCGCGCCGGTCTGCTCTGCTCGGCTTGGTTCCAGCGGGCTGGCTTGCTAGCGCCTTCGGTGCTGACGTCAGCGCATCCCAGGCCGTATCCCGGGAGACCCTGTTGCATGGTGATGGGTTGCCACGGAGATATACACCTTTTCTCTGGGCCAGGGCCGCAGCTGCGCGGAGCGTCGCCCTGCATGGATGGCAGCGGCTGGGGGAAGCGAGGGAAGGGAGGGAGAGCGAGCCAGGAAACACCCGGCAGGTTCTCCTTCCCACAGGCCTGGCCAGAGGCTATCGGCGCCAATCTGGAGGCCCTGTCAGCCAGGTATTGAAGGAGAGGGTCGGACTGATGGGCCTGAGGCCTCTTGTGCCAGGTGGAACCAACCATGATGGAGAAGAATTAGGTAATGCTGGGAAGGGGGTGTGTGCATAAATTATTTTCAGCAAAGAAAAACATTTGCTGGGGCTTGTCGAGGAGTATTAAATCAGGTACAGGATGGAGTTAGGATCCCGGATGGATTAAACTCTGACGCTGCCATCTCCTGCTCCCTTGGGAGCACCACAAAGGCAGTATGGAATCGAGCAGCGGGCATCTGGGGCTGGGGGTGTCAAAGAAAAAAAAGTAAGTCTATTATGAAGTGACACTTGTGGCCTTAAATGATAGGGCGCGTTTTGCGTGGCAAGGATGGCCCTCTTGGCCTAAAAAGCTAGTTCCTGTCCCGGGAGACAGGCAGGCTGCTTGTTGACAGGGAAGGCAGGGGAGCCGGATAGTATTGGTCAGAAATGAGTGATGGATTCCCTATGGAGTCCTTAAGTGCCTGAGTAACAGAGAGAGAGTCTGGAAAAGACAATATTATTTCTTTAAAAAAAATCTTTAAAAATTTTAAAATATCTTTATGTGTATGCGTCTGCTTATGGATGTGTCCTGGAGCCTAGAGGTGTTGGATCTCCTGGAGCTGGATTAGCAGGTGGTTGTGAGCTGCCTGGTGTAGGAGTTGGGAACCACACCTGGGTCCTCTGTAAGAGCAGCAAATGCTCTTAACCACGGAGTCGTTTCTCCATCTCTCTAAAGAGGTTCCCCCCCCCAAAACACACACAACCAAAAATCAATTTTTAAGATTAAATTTTACTTAGCATACAAACTATTGGCTTTGATTATGGCATGTTCATGCAGCACATGCATCACTATACAGAATCTGAAGTGACATTTTGATTCACTGTATTCTTGGGAAACTGCATTTATACCTTGTCTGTTCATTCAGCCCATACATTTACTTATTCCCAGGTACGTTTAAACACTGAGATGATGCAGTGACCATAACAGACTGAATTCCTCAAAGGCCAACAAAGAAAATCCTATTTACACCTGGCAAGCTGGCTCTGTGAATGGTACATTGATAGAAAACAATGATTAATTGGAGACCACAGTTAGAGGGCAGACCACCATTTAAGTAACTACAAAGGCTTCTCTGAAGGGTAATGTTCCAGTCAACACTGGAAAGTTGAGAAAAACCAGCTATGGGAACAAAAGAGATTTTATACGCAGACTTCTGGGCTGAAGTAGTGTGGAAGGTTAGGGACCCCTGCTAACCTGGGGAAGGTCACTGAGGGGTTAAGAGAAGTGTTGGTAGGAACAGAAAAGACAGAAATGGGGTTGGGGAATGATTCGAGGTATAATCCATAAGGATTCGTTGTTGTTGGCAGTGATAACTTTGTTTTGAGATAGGGTCTTACGTAACTCAGGCTAACCTCAACTTGCTAGGTAGCCAAGGTAACCTTCTGATCCTTCCTCCTGCCTTCATCTCCCAGCACCTGGAAGCGTTATATACCAGATATCAGAGGCTAGCGATCAGACACCATGCTTCCTGATTGGGAGGCAAGCCCCATACCAACTGGGTTCCATCCTGGCCCCTCACTAGGTTTTTTTTTTTTTTTTTTTGATTTTTTATTTATTATGTATACAACAGTCTGCCTCCCTGTATGCCAGAAGAGGGCGCCAGATCTCATTACAGATGGTTTTGAGCCACCATGTGGTTGCTGGGAATTGAACTCAGGACCTCAGGAAGAAAAGTCAATGCTCTTAACAGCTGAGCCATCTCTCCAGCCCCCCCTCACTAGGTTTTAAGAGCAGATGCGTGCAGGCAAAGTTTAGGGGACAATGGATGGTAATCCTGAAATAGGGATCCCAGGGAGATGGAGAATGTGGGGGAAGTTGGAAAGCCAAGCCTCATGTGAGGAAGAGAATGCTTGTTTTGGAGTTGGTTATGCCGAATGTTTGGTTCTGGTAGGCCACCTAGAAAGAGCTGGGATGTAGATCTAACAGAGAGAGGAGCAGGAAGAACCTTAAGAATGTCTTTGCCTTAGCTGTCCCCCTTCCTTCCTTTCCTGTCTTTTTTTTTTCTAGACAGGGTTTCTCTGGGTACCCCTGACTGTCCTGGAACTCACTCTGTAGACCAGCCTGGCCTCGAGCTCAGAGATCCCCCTGCCTCTGCCTCCTGAGTGCTTGGATTAAATGCGTGCGCCAGCAGTCTTCAGAGGCTCTACTCATGGTTCTTCAGCTGTCTTCTTCCCTTCTGGGACCTGGGAAAGTGGAGGCTCGGCTGTAGTTCTCTTCCTTTGGCTTTGAGTTTCCACTGCTCCCTAGGAGGACAGTTGGCGGACTCCGGCTTCTTAGCCTTTTCTGCATGCCACTAGCCACTAGGCTGGGTGTGCAATCCTGCATTCTTCCAGCTCCCAGCTCCTGCTGATATATAGGCAGGAGCATGTTGGAAAGAAGGTTATGTCTGTCAGAGGGGCACTGACCTTCTGATGGTGTTACTCAAGGTGAATGTTGGAGACACAGTCGCGATGCTGCCCAAGTCCCGGAGAGCCCTAACCATCCAGGAGATAGCTGCGCTGGCCAGATCGTCCCTGCATGGTATGCACCCCACGTCTGTTCATCCGCCCACTTTGTCCTTCCTTGTTTCTTTTCCTCATGTCTTGTGGAACTGATTCCTATGTGACTATTTCCTGAGGGCATTTTGGGGGGATTTCTTTTTGCAGATCAATCCTAGCCCAGCTGGGCAGTGATGGCACACACCTTTAATCCCAGCACTCGCAGAGGCAGGCAGATCTGAGTTTGAGGCCAGCCTGGCTTACAGAGCAAGTTCCAGAACAGCTAGGGCTACACAAAGAAACCTTGTCTCAAAGAACCAAAGAGAGAGAGAGACAGAGATTCTTTGGTGTTGGAGAGATGGCTCAATGGTTAAGAGCACTGACTGTTCTTGCAGAGGACTTGGGTTCAGTTCCCAGCTCCCACATGGCAGCTCTGTAACTCCAGGATCCACCACCTGCACACAGATATTCATGTAGGCAAAACACCAGTACACATAAAATAAAAATAATTTTAAAACATCAATCCTAGCCCTTCTTCCTACCCAAAGGCCATGGAAAGACATTCTAAGCCTCCTCACCTACTTCCCTGCAAGCTATTCCCTAGTCTTAACCCAACTTCTCTTTTTCCACCTCCAGGTATTTCCCAGGTGGTGAAGGACCACGTGACCAAGCCCACAGCCATGGCCCAGGGCCGCGTGGCTCACCTCATCGAATGGAAGGGCTGGAGCAAGCCCAGTGACTCACCTGCAGCTCTGGAATCAGCCTTTTCCTCCTATTCAGACCTCAGCGAGGGTGAACAAGAGGCTCGCTTTGCAGCAGGTGGGTAGCAGAAAGGGAACTAGTCCTGCAGATTTGCCTTAGGGGCTGCTGCCTCCGTCACTGGAGCTGGCACAGGGGCTGGAATCACATGCCTCCCTCTGCCCAGAGACCTCAGGGACATCTTCTGTCTGCAAAGCAAGCCCCAGTCTTAGCTCGGCTCCCATGCCAGTGAATGCTGTCTCTCTGGTAGGAGTGGCCGAGCAGTTTGCTATTGCAGAAGCTAAGCTCCGAGCATGGTCTTCTGTGGATGGCGATGACTCCACTGATGACTCCTATGACGAGGACTTCACTGGGGGAACTGACTCAGGTGAGGAACATTCTGTGTGCTGTGCTGCCACGGGGGTGGGCTCATTTGGGAGGTGTGGGGATGCACTCTGAGCCTCCTAGGGCACCGCAAGCCTTCCAGATAGGAAACAGACTACCTAGGTTGACCTTGAAACCCCAAGGACAAAGATCACTGGCGGCCAGTGGGAAACTAGCAGTTGGAAACGGCTCTTTTCTATGGGTGCTGAACCAGCTTTCTTCTCTCCCTGTGTGTAGTGGGTCTTACAGTTCTCAGATTAAAGAAACAAGCCCAGAGAACCTAGGACCTCTTTCCTCCCCCCTAGTACAGCCATGCTTCCAGAAGGATCTGTGGTATCCTTGCCTTTACCTCTTTGAGGGTGGCTTTGGTTGGATGTGGCAGGACGGATGAATACAGTACCCACACCTCCCAGGGCAGTGATCCCAAGCAAACAGGAAGGCATGCTGGGTCTGGAGTCCGCAGGATTCTGGCTTCAGCTCAGCATCTTTGTATTACAGCGTGTGGGTCTTGCTTTGGGCCAGTGCTTGCAACCCTGGGGGCTGTGCAGCTGTGCTCAGCTCTGCTTTCATCTTCCATCCCCTGGATTCTGTGGCTAGCTTTCCCTGCAGCTTCTGCTGTCTGGCTTCACAGGACCCCTGCCCCCAACCCCCAACCCTTTGCCTTTGAAGATCACCTATTGGTTCCTCCTCCTCCAGCTAATTAACAAGGTTTTCAAGGCCAAACCTTCATTTAAAGCAGGCAAGAAGCTGTGCTGTGGTCCAGAGGGGACTCATTTGAATGCTTAAGGCCAAGGTGGAACCCCCAACCACAAGTATTTTCTGATTCCTTTTTTTTTTTTTGTCTGTTTTTGAATCTTGTTTTCTGGGAAAATTTTTGAGAAAGGGCCTCGCTATAGCTCAGGCTACTTAGTATGTAGCCCAGGCTAACCTTGAAAATGTGTGTGGAATCTTTGAGCAGATTTTTTGTTTTCAAGACAGGGTTTCTCTGTAGCTTTGGGGCCTGTCCTGGCTGGTCTCGAACTCACAGAGATCCGCCCGCCTCTGTGCTGGGATTAAAGGCGTGCGCCACCACTGCCTGGCTTGTGCAGAGTTTTTCTGGTGGACAAAATCCCATGCTTGGGATGCCCTATGTGAGCAGAGCACAGGTCAAGTGTTCTTCACTGTTTGAGTAATGAGCACCCGGTGTGATCATACAGTGGGCCTGCATCTAGTGCTCGCCTCTGTGCAAACTCTTGCCTTAGGACTATAAAGTAAATATTATTAGAATTTCTAATCTACCATGAAAGGAACTAAGGCATCAAAAATGAAGACCTTGTTCAGGTTATGCAGCTCCTACTGACGCCTCTGTTGACCCCTTGCCCCCACAGTTACGATAAGGGTGAAAGGGGCTGGGAAGTCTGTGGTGGTCATGTGGCTTCCATATTGACCATCTGAAATAAGGTCAGCAAAGCTGTCTCTTTTTTCTTCCCTTCACAGACATTGCTGGGTCTCTGGGGCCCCACCTCCAAGACCTCTTCACAGGTCGTCGGTTCTCCCGGCCCGTGCGCCAGGGCTCTGTGGAGCCTGAGAGCGACTGTTCCCAGACCGTGTCCCCAGATACCCTGTGCTCTAGTCTGTGCAGCCTGGAGGATGGCTTGCTGGGCTCCCCAGCCAGGATGACCTCTCAAATGTTGGGTGAAGAGCTGCTCCTTGCCAGACTGCCCCCCAGCCGGGAAAGTGCCTTCCGCAGCCTGGGCCCTTTGGAGGCCCAGGACTCACTTTACAGTTCACCGCTCACGGAATCCTGCCTTTCCCCTACCGACGAGGAGGAGCCTGATTCGTGCAAGGACTGCCAGCTGCTCTGCCCGCTGCCTGGCGGCAGCTGGGAAAGGCAGCAGCAAGTCTCTGATGTGGCCTCTTCTGGGGTCGTATCCTTAGATGAGGATGAGGTGGAGCCCGAGGACCAGTGATCCAGACATGCCCGGTGGTGGCATGTTTTCCCTGGCTGCTGCCCGGGGCAGAGCCTCTGCGGCCAAAGTGTGGGCTCTGGAGCTCCGAGGGCTTCTGGGAGCGCTCACTTCTCCATTGTGTGTTTTGCATGAAAGTGTTTGGAGAGGAGGCAGAGGCCAGGCTAGGGGCGCATGTACTGCTTCCACTCTTGGGGGTTTGCCGGGGCTTGCCCGGGACCCCTGGGGCATGGCTACAGCTGTGGCAGACAGTGACGTTCATGTTTCTTGAATCCAAAATGCCACATTTCCTCCTGGGATGTGAACCTGCGCTGGGAGGGTGGGAATGGAGGAAGCCTGGCCATCTCCTCCACCCTTCCTCGTGCCCCTTCTCCTCCGCTTCTCTCTTCACCCAAGTCCACGTGCAGTGCTTGACTGAACCCTGTGGGGCTGGCTCGTGGCCTCCTGGAGTCTACGGATTGAGCCGTCCCCTAAGGGTCCCCTTACCCACCTGGGCCCCGCTGTGCTTCACCTTGCCATTGTCTCTAAACCTTTTTTTTCTTAAAGACAGGGGGTTTCTGGTCTGTTCTTTGAGCCGATCTTCTCTGGGAGGCACTGGAATGATGAAAGGGTGTGTCCTCCCCCTCTCCTCGGCCCCTCCCTCCCCTCAGCCCTGGCCGTCTCCCAGCATGGCAAGGTCCTGTGGGCACAGAGTTCTCAGTAGGGTGGAACTGGACAAAGGAATGGGTCTAGCTGTTAGAGCTGGGAGTGCCACAAGGGGGCCACCTGGGTAGCCAGGAGATCTGTGCCAATGAATGGACAGTCATGAGGGAGTGGCTATCCTTGGGAAAGAGGGCAGTGGTTTTTCTTGGCTGAATGGAAGGTTGTAGCCACAGGGTTAGGGGCCTGATCCAGGCAGGGTGTTGCAGGTGAGGCAGCAGGGGGCCGCTGGCAGATCCTATATTGCTGGGACGCTGGGGTTGATAGGTGGCTGTGGACTGAAGTCTCAGGCTTGGGCAGGTAAGAGGATCCAAGAGGAAAACATGAGCCAACAGCACAAGTGTTCTACACATGAGTGGCTAATTAGGTGTTTACTTTATTCTATTTATTGTTTTATTAAATTAATATAAAAATCTTTGTAAATTTCTATATACATCTTGTCATTGGAGGTTCCAGTATAAACCCATTTTAGTTCTGCCCCTTTCTCAAAGAGTGGGCAAGGGCCACAGGACCCCACCTCATCCTGCCAGGGCATAGCTGATCCTCTAGCAGGTAGGTGTTGAGTTACATTCCAGGTAGGCCCGCCAGGAGATGGAGGAGCTGGCAGCCCACAGCTAGAGTGGACTTGGGTTCCAGCTTCTGGTTGCTGCTGCTTGCAGAAGGAATATAGGCCATCCAAGTGAGGGGTCACTGGCACTTGTCATCACTGTCAGAAGGGCTGCCCTCTCGTGGGAGGCCATGGCGGGATAGCGGTCCCCAGAGCGCATGCACTTCGGTGGTCTCTGTGTCGCTGCTGCTGGTGGCACTGTCCCGGAAACTGGCAAGGGGTGGCCTGACTTTTACACCCTGTGCTGTGACAGAGCCCTCAATAGCCTTCCGGAGCTGGAAAGGTAAGAGTCAGGTGTCTGTTCCCTGCTGAGACCCCTCCCCAGGACTTCCCGGGGGGGGGGCAGACATTTAGAAGTGGAAGTAGCTTTGGTCCTTTCACCTCACCTCCTTTAGGGTCACAATTCCAATGAGTCTGCCGATGCTGGTGACGTAAGCGTGGTCCACGCCCAGCAGTGAGAAGATGGTATGGGTCTGCGGAGCAGGGGGAGGGGACATTGTACTTGATATCCAAAGGGGCAGCTCAGAAACACAGTCAGAGGGAATCAGGGCAAAATGAGGGGGGTGTGGAACAGAAGGGGTGCAGTAGTGGGAGGCACTGCCGGAGGGAAATGCCATGGGAATGTTCCAAGCCGTGAGATGTGGCCACCTTCATATTATCAGCAGTTCCCATTTGCTGTCTCGAAAACAGCTCTCAGCATTTCCTGGAATTTGCTATCTGCTGTTCTGGGTGTACTTGGGAGCCTCTTGGTGTAACAGGTGAATCAAGACGGGCAGCACTAACAGCTCCCGGAACACCCAATGTCTCACATCTTAAATACTGTCTCATATAAAATGATGGGAAGGGGCTTACGGAAATTTCCCAATTTCCCCCACCTGGGGCATGACCCTATTTATAAAGAAGCAAGGGTCTCAGTGTTTGGTTCTGAGATCAAAGCCAGAGTATCATCCATGCTGGGTAAATTGTCTACCCGCTGAGCTGTAGCTCCAGTAGAATTCGGATGTTTCTTTTTGAAGGTCTCACTGCTTAGCCCAGGCTAGCCTTGAACTCATAGTACTGCTCCTGCCTCAGCCTCCTAAGTATTAGGTTTAGGTGTATATTAGTATTAGGTGTGTGCCATCATAGTGTTAGATATTCAGTTTTCTGGTGGTGCACGCCTTTAATCCCAGTACTCAGGAGGCAGAGGCAGGTAGCTCTCTGAGTTCAAGGCCAGCCTGGTCTATAGAGCCAGTTTCAGGAACCATGGCTGCATAGAGAAATGCTGTCTCGAAAAACAAACAAAAAAGAGAGACCCCATTTTTTGAAGTCATGTTTCTTCAATGGTCATGTAGTTAGCAATCTTGTTATATAACTTGAACCCTATATGCTACAGATGAGCCTTAATTTCCCTGTCTTCCCCAGGGGAAACATCTTTACCATAAGGTATGGTCAAATAATCCATCTCACCTTCTCCCGAGGAGCCCATTAAACAGTTCCCGGGACGTTCTTTTCCTGCTTGTTCCCAACCACAGCGACCTAGCAGGCAATGTGCTTTTATGGGCCTGCGAACAACCTGTGCCTAGCGATTGCCAAGCTTACCGCTCTACTTCTGGGACATCTGTGCCATTCTCCCTAGTTCTGCTCCAGATCCGCACCGTCACCAGGGCTGAGACAACAGCAGAATGAGTTTTCCTACTTCCTGCCTCCCCGCTCCAGCTGGACTCTGACATTCTATGGCTTTCTAAAACTTTGAGCGGCACCTGGTACTCCCTAGAATGGCCCATGAGATCCCTTCTTAAGTCAGCCCAGACTGGCCTGCCAGCTTACCATCCTGCTATGCCTAGCTTCCAGGCTTTACTTTTCACTTTTCATTCATTCATTCATGTCTTTCAAGACAGTTTGTAACAGCTCTGGCTGTCCTGGAACTTGTTCTGTAGACCAGGATGGCCTTGAACTCACAGAGATCTGCCTGCCCCTGCCTCCTGAGTGCTGGAAGTCAAGGCATGTACCACCACTGCCCTGTCAACTTTTCTTTTCTGAAGTAAGGTAAACTTGCTGTGTAGTTCACAGAAGACTCTGATCGTCTGCTCCTCCACCTCCTCAGTGCCATTACAGGCAGATGCCACCACACTCAGCTTATGCCACCCCTACTCTATAGATAAGGAAACAGAAAGGCTAAGCAACTTGCTCAACTTCTGCAGCTGAACTTAAGACGCATCAGGGAGGGAGGATTTGGGTTGCCAGTCTTGCCATCACCTTGGCACTCTGGCCTCATCGCTACCCGCTGTAGCTAGCTGCCACTGCGAGCTTCCTCAATAGTCTCATGGGTTCACGTCCTCTCAGAGTATCCCTCCTCAATTTAAGTGGGTTACTGCTTACTGCTTTGTTAATAAGTAGATTCTCATTTAGAATCTAATCTCTAGAATTCTAATCTTTTATGTTATTCCAGTTCTTTGTACTTTTGTTAGTGGTTCCTCGGCGGCTTCTTCCCTTCCTGTGATAGCTGAAGTTTGTAACAAACACCTACTTTGTTCTTTTTCATTTTAATTCAATTGGACACCATGGAGCCCATTGGAGGGCCCAAATTTCTTGGGCCTGGGAACAGTGAACTACACTGACAGGGAAAAGGATAACATGGCCTTCTGAAAGAATTCTGAGAGCAGGGCCGGAACTGGGCCCTGGCTTCCTTTCCCCGTTTTAGACTGGTTAAGACAGGCTCTCGGGCCGGATTATCTCTGGGTCCAGGCCCAACTTTGTTACTTCCTTGATGTGTCCATTTGGGCAATTTCGACGTCTATAAAAACTGGAATGTCATAATACCTATCGGCTAGTATGGTTGCGAGAACTATAAATTAGATGGGTGAAGCTTGGCGTGGTGCCTGGCACACAGCAAGCACTCAAGCATGCCAGTGTTCTTATCACCACCATTATGTATGACAGAAAATCAAGGGGATCACAGCTGGGTATGATGGTGTGTGCCTGAAATCTCCAGGGAGACCAAGGCAGGCAGACTGTCGTGAGTTCGAGGCCTACTTGGGTTATATGAGATCCTGTGTCAAGAAAGGAAAAAGATGGCTGACGACTGGGAAACTGTGGCGATCTTGGGAAGAAAGGCTGTGAAGTACAGCTTGGACTGTCTTCTGGCCTAGCTCCTTTTCCTCTGTGAAAGCTCTGCAGTTCCTCGAAGCTCCTTTATTTTTGCTCTTTTGTCTCCTAGCCTACCCGTCAGGGCCTCAGCTATGTACTATGCTGACGTTTTAGCAACAGTTACAGCTGAAGCCTTGAGACCACTGACCCACCCCTGTCACTTTTGTCCCTTGCTCCAGTGTGTACACCGCCTACCTCTATCGCTCTGTACTTCTTCCTCTTCCTGCTGCCCCCTCTGCTGAGCTGTCTTTCTGAGGCTCTTCTACCAGTTTTTCTTTGACCTGCTTGAAGTTGGCTCTCTGGGGTCTGACATTCCACGCCCCCTACTGGTGTCTCTCATCTTTGTTTATCTCTTCTCCGCAGTCACCTCACCCTTCTTCACTGTTTCTTAGCCTGTTTATTAGATTTTCTTATCTGGCCTGTTTCTCACTCCCCCCGCCCCCCTTTTTTTTCCAGCGTGGGTGTGTATCAGCCTTGTTGGACTCTGGCAGCCTCCTGCCTAGCTCTGACCCTGGTTTGGCCTTCTGGCTTCCACCCAGTTCAAGCTGTGTCTTTGTAGTTGCTTTGGTCCAGAGTTCCCAGGGGTAAGACTGAGCGGAGGAGAAACGATGCCTGGCTCCACCAAGGAGTAAGGCCCGGACAAGGCTGAGGAGTCCTGGCTCCCAGGCTCCCATGGCCTAGAGCAGTATGTTCTAAAAACGGCATCAAATATACTGTCTCTCATGCCTTCCTCGGACACCATCACCTGGGTCTGAGTCCAGACCCACCCTGTCCTACCTTGTGCAAAGAAGTCCGCTCCACTAGCTGGAAGGGCGCAGGATCAATTTTGCAGTCGCTGAAGTTGACAGGCTCATCTAGTTGCTGTTCTTCCCACTCTAAGATCTGACAGCGAGAGACCGATGATCAGGGAGAGGGAGCTCCTCTCAGCTCTCTGAAGGCTGGTTTGCCCCCTTTCCCCCCTGTGATTGACAACACACCCAGGAAGAAGCGGTCTAGAGTCTATAGCGGCATCTCACCTCCTGAGGACTCATCTCGCCTTCCAGGTCGGAGTCACTCTAGGAGAAGGGAGGGAGGGAAGTGGATGTACTCCTGGCTCTGAGAGGTTTGTCCCACCTAGACCCCAGCCCTCCGGGCCAGCTGCTCCTGAGCTGCGGGAAGAGGGGCACACGTACCGCCAGGGAGATTCGGACCCGCTTCGGCTTGCGTTTTTCACAGGATTCCGACTTTTCCAACTTTGTCAGAGCCAAAGCAGAAAGGAGTTGAGGTTATGGGGAGAGGGGTGTGAAGGGCGGGGTGGAACCAAGGAGAAGGGGCAGGGGCAGACAGGAGGGCAGGAGGCAGGCAGAGAGGAGAGTCAGGAAGGGAGTGGGGCAGACAGGAGGTGAGCGTCTGGCCTACTCACTTCTGAAGAGGCCTCCTGAGGTGGACTGCCACAGAAGAGGCTTCTGAGGGCAATGCCTGCTGACTCCGTGTTGCCTGTGTTCCAAACCCGAGATGGGGGGCAAGTTGGATAGGGGTAAGGTAAGGTGCAGAAGGCAAGGGGAGAGAGGCTTTTCCAGCTCCGCCTTGTACGCCTTTTTGCCTCATTCATCTGTGGTGGCTCAGGCTTCGTCCGAGGTGGGGTAGAAAAGGCTCACCTGTGGTACCTTCCTGGAGGCTTGTGGTATGGCTAGACCCTCTCTTTAGGGCAGGTTTCAGGGGCTTGTGAGTCTGCCCGTGGGATCCTGAGAAGGCTGTGCCCTCTGTGTTCACCTGCATGGACAGGGAGGGGCTGGGAGGCTGTGGTTCAGAACCTTCAAGATGACACTTCCGAAGGATGTGTGGTCACGGAGCACTTTTTTCCTTACCTGGAAGCGGATGGACGTCTCAGAACTAGGGGGGCTCTCCTGATCTGATGGTGGAGACATCTGGGCTTGCCTTAGCTTTTGCATGTGCTGCCGCCGGCGTGCTGAGCTCAGCTGGGCCCCCAGTAATGCTACTACCTGTGAGCGTTCGATAGAGCCCAGCAGGATCATAGACTCTGGACAGAACAAGGGAAGAGGCTCAGGCGCGGGTTCTTCCCACACCTAAGCTGGGGCCCTAAAGGAAAACCCTGCTTGCCAAGTGTTGACCTATATAGAATACGGACACTGGTCCTGGGCTCCCTAGCCCTTTCAGCACTGAGCCCCCAGGAGATGCTCATAACACCTGGGACCCCTCTGGGCCTCACCAGGGGACTCTACTAGAGCCAACATGCGGCCCTTGGTCCTGTGCAGTGCCAGCCGCAGGTCCCGGAAGGTGCAGTTGAGGGCTACATGGGGTACATCCCGTACCATGATGTCTTCTACCCGCACCCGGTATTGCCTGGGGATAGAGTCGGGCATTCAGTGTATGCTCTGTATGAAATGCTGGCCCAGAATACCACTATCCCAGGGTCATGGGGAAGGCTGGAGAGCCACAGGGGGCAGTTAGTGTTCTCTACACTCTTTTTGGGTCAGTAGAGGACAGCTATAGATCCCCCAGGGTGAGGGCATCTCTGACGCAGAGCAAAATAGCTAGGATCTCAGCGTTACTAGTTTGGGACCTTGCTGCAGGTGGGGTTGAAGGGTCCTGCGAGGCCTACCCCTCACTCCCACCCTCTTTGCACTGGGCCCTTCATACTGGTGGCGGCCCCAGCCCAGCTCAGGCAGGTAGGGCAGCTTCTTGATGCGGATGATGCTGTCATAGAGGGAGGGCTGCAGGCTCTGGGCAACAGCATTAGCCAAGATGACGGCGATCATGACAGGCAGAATGTGGGCGATCTGGCCCGTGAGCTCGAAGACAATCACAGCCGTGGACACTGTGTGTGTCACTGCTCCTGCAAGTGCAGCTGCCCCTAGGAAGAGCCATGCTCAGTCTCCTCAGGGTGTTCAGTCCCCAGGAGACTTTCCCTTCCCAGGGGTGAGAATCGCTTAGAGTCCCTCAGAGTCCCATACAGAGCTTCGGCCTATGGCCCTGCCAGCAGGGGGCACCAGAGCCCCAGAGTCTGGCTGGGCCAGGAGTCTCCCAATGCAGATGCAGTCTTGGGGTACTGCTGGGGCTGCAGCATGTGCAGTCCCCTGGCTCTGATCCCTAACACCACATAGCAAACAGAACTGGGTGCTCACCAACCACGGCATAGCCTCCAGGTACAATCCGGTAGGTACTGCTATCCGTGTGAATCCCATCTGGGAACCAGGCGGCCATGCTTTCACCCACCAGCCGCCCAAATGCTGCTCCTTCAGGGAGGGTTTTAGGAAGAGAAAGAGGTAGTGGGGGAACACTAGGAAGAGAGAGGGTCAGAAGGTGGGGGAGGGGCCGGCGGGTCATTTAGTACATGGGGCAGTCCCATGGGAGTCGGGGTCTGGGCTAGAGTTGGGCCAAAACCCACTCCCGGGCAAAGGAGGGCTCTACAGGGGACAGCCAGAGGTATGAAGGGCGTAGGCTGGAAGCAGGCAGCTGCAGACTCACCAATGACAAAGACAGGCATGAAGGCCCCACAGGGCACTGGGATGGTGGTGGCCAGGGCAGACATCCAGAACTGTAGGCAGGAGGGGTTCAAAACAGACCTCAGGGAAGCCCACCCTGCCCATCTAGCAGGTGCAGCCTTCTCAGCAGAATCCCCAGAGATGAAGGGGAAAGAAAGGACACCAGAACCAGAAGGCTGGGGTTCACATCCTCTCACCCAACCAACTGCTTTGGCAGTTACTTCTCTGGGTTTTGAGTCACCATCTTTAAGACAGGGATAAGGGTACCTTTCTCACAATATTCCGACTCCATGGTAAGTGCGTGGGAGAGCCCCTCCTCTGGTGGCCTGGGTCAACACTGGTGGTATATAGCCATGGAAGGGGTCTCACCTTCATGAGAATGAAGATGACCAGAGTGAGGAAAACATTGGCACGTGGTGGGCTCCAGGCCTGTGAAGTGCTGGGTAGTTCTAGATCCTCTACCAGGCCCTGGCGGACCCATGTCCGGTTGTCAAATAGAGTGACGAGGGTCTCTTTCTGTGAGAGCTAGAGTGAACAGAACACTTTAGGATGGGGCACAGGATCTCAGGGAAGAGGCCCGTAGGAGTCCTGGGAACAAGGGGTCCCAGTCATGCTAGGGCTGTGGACTTTGGAAAGGAGTGCATCTGGGTATGGGCATGGGGGTCACATTTCTGCTAGGGGCTACCTGTCCAGCCATGAACTGTCCAAAGCCAGGGGGGAAGGTCAGAGTGGAGATGAGCAGAGTCACCAGAGCCGGGAAGAGCAGCCGTCTACAGACAGAGGTTTGACAGCATCAGACAAAAGTCACACACCTCCCATGGACAGATCACAGGCCAGGTGCCCTTACATACCTCAGGCCTAAGATCAGAGCAGGGCTTGTATATCAAGCCACAGCGCCTGAGAGTAAGTCCTTTTATTGTGTTTTATGCTGCAGCTTCAAGGGCGACGGTAGATTAGTATTGTTCTAGGAGCCGGGAGTAGAAGGGGCAGGCAGCAACAGCAAACGCATCTCTAGTCCTTTCTAGGACAAGTCTGAGCTGTGACTGCCTCGAGTCTCAAAAGACCCAGCTAAAGGACAAGAGACTTGAAGGCCTAACCAAGCCTCGTCCACTATCTGCCCTCAATGGTGACCTAAGTGAGGGTGAGGCAGGCGTGGCGCACACACCTGGGTGGCAGAGGAGGTGACTCTGAGTTCAAGGCCAGGGAAGGCTTGTGGGAGAGGTTCTGTAGACGACGACAGCACAAGCCCTTCCCATTCTCAGTTCTCAGGCTCATAACGAAAAAAGGGTTCTGAGACAAAAAATGTCCAGCCACACTGGTCATGGGGTCATGAGGTACAAACACTGCTATCTGGACCAGGCCTGAAAACCTAAGAAAACCTTGGTCTTTTATCCCAAGTGCTCCTGCCACTGACAAAGGTTCAAAAGTAGCAGATCCCAGGGGGTTTCCGCGTGATACACGTCACAGCATCAGCATGAAAACACCAGCTGACTTCCCGCCCTAGAGTCACACTGTAGCCGTGGCTGGCTTAGACCGTGCTACCTTCCTACCTTGGTCTCTGGAGCACTGGAATTACAGGTGTGTGGCGCTGACCTGGCTGAAAGCCTGATTTTGACAGGGCCTCTACTTCAGACCCTCAGTACCCCCCTCTCTCCCCGTGTAGCCCTTCCAGAACAGCCTGGAAAAGAGTCTATGGCTGACATACTTCCTCATGAGGAAGCGGTTGATGGTTTTTTGCTTCCGCATCACCTGGACAATCTTCCGGTTCAGGTAGACAAAGAGGGCTCCCCCGAAGCCACTAGCAATACTGGAGAAGAGAGAAGGACCAGGGTGGAGGGGAGGCCTTCTTATGGAGACCTTCTGTCCCACACCCTCCTGGAAGTTTCTTACCCGATGACAGCAAAGGCCGGGAGCTCCTGGAGGTCAAAGGGGAAGTCGAGTCGGAACCGAGTTTTGAAGAGAGCAGTGATGGTTTCTGAAAGGAAGAAGTAGAGGGGTGGCAGGTAAATTTGTGTCCCACTTGACTTGCCTCAGATGCCCTCACCGCCACCAACATCCCCACCTTCATCACGGTTCCAGACTGCCAAGACCCGAAAGATGAAGGCACTAAAGGTGGCCGCGAAGAAGCCCCGCCAGTAGTTCCTAACAGCGAAGAAGGTGGAGGTGACCTCAATGCTGAATAGGACCCCTGCAAGGGGGCAGAGGACATCGCCCTTGAGGCCAGAGTCTGGTCGGTGGACTTACTCCCAGGAGAAGAGGGGTCGAGGGGGGAGAGGACAAAGGGTAGGGCTAGACTCAGATTGGAGCCGTGCCTACCTCCGATAGGGGCTGCAAAGCAGCAGCCCACTCCTACTGCGCACGCGGCAGCCAGCATCTCTGTGTTCCGGGACTCATTCTGGCAAGGGTGGGGACGCAGCGTCAGTTTGGGCTCAGCAGCCCCATTCCCACCCCGTTCCCCAGATCTTAGGGTTCTCCTCTTACCTCATAGATACCCCCAAAGAGGGAGAGGAACTTGCTGAGCAGGGCAGCACACATGCTGGCAATGTGCACAAAGGGTCCCTGGAGGTAGGGGTTGGTGGTGAGTAGGGGTGGGGCCTTCTGGACCTCGGCCTGGCCTTTTTGTCGGATGGGAGGGGCGCCTTCATTCCCCAACCTGCAATTACCTCTTTGCCAAGGGGCATCCCACTGCCCAGGGCACAGGTGAGCCCAATGACCTTAGCTACAAAGGTCTTGAGGGTGAGGTATTCCTTTAGCACCACTCCCCGAAGGATGGTTTTCATCTCAGGGATGCCAGACCCTGCAGAGGCATAGATCCACAGATCCACAGAAGTTGTCTGAGAGACCCCATTCAGGAAGCTTGAGCTCCACCCCCGCCCCCCTGAGCCCCTCCTATCCTACCGACAGCCTGCGGGGCCAGGATCTGGGTGAATCCAGCAGAGAAAGTGATGAGGACAACAGGGTAGGTAACCCAAGCCAGGTACTGGAGTAAGATGTTGGTGTTTAAGCCCCGGGACATCCACTGCTGAGCTGTGGGCACAGGACATGCTTGCTGGCCTTCCAGTGCACATATCCACACCTTGCCTGCCACTGAGACACACTGATAGGACAAGTACACAGAGCTGGGGCCCAGAGGGATGGGAAGGCCCTAGAAGGCATTTGCTGGGACAAAGCCCATCATAGATAAGACAGTTGGAGGGCAGGCCAGAAGGTGTGGCCTCTGCAAGTGGCAGTAACTATGCCCGGAGATGGGCAGTCAGCCTGGCCAGAGAAAGTGGCCAGGAGCCAAGTTACTTAAACAACTGTGGCATGGAGGAAACAGGGTGGCCCTTCCCAGCCTTTGCCCTCACCCTGTAGACAGACAGCGATGGCATAGTCCATGGCCCAACTGACCAATGCCATGAGGAGCCCCAACAGGACCAGGAAGATCCAGTCTTCACCAACCCGGGACACTAGGAACTTGTGGCAGCGTACAGAACAAACTGGAAGCAGGGGAAGGAAGAGTCACAGAGAAGCTGGTACCAAAGTGCTCCTAATCCTGTCTCCCCATCCCCCATAGGCAGCTCTAATGGTCTCTGCCTCCCCCAACACAGAACAGCCAGGTCCCTGCCCCGATCCAGATCTCACTGCGGCATCTGGCACACCGGCTCTGTCCATATTCCAGAAGCTCTGGGGGAGTCCGGGCAGAAGGGGACCCTTTCCAGGGCTCAGGCCCTCCCAGACGAATCCGAGCAGCTTCCTCTTTGGCAAAGGCCCCAAGTTCCTGAGTGTATCGGCCATACATCTGGAGCAATGGACAAAATGTGGCATTACCATGTGTGGCTGTGGTGGGGAATCCAGGGAGGGTTTTTGGGTTTTGAACTCCCCTTTGCTTAGCTCCCACACTGTGTACCCCATCTTGAAGCCAGTTTTGACTCAGGCTCAGAGTGTGGGAACAATGCATACTGTAGACTGCGGGGGCTGTCCCGGCCAGAGTGATGGGGACAGACAAGGTACAGGGACACAACTCTGGGGGTGGCAGAATAATCAGTCCTCTTCTAGCGAGCCAAGGGTGAGGGCACTGGGGAGGAGAGGGAAGGGTCCAGAGGAAGGCGCGGTCTGAAAGTGGGAGGCGGGAAGGTCAGAGAATAAGGGGTGGTCAAGGGCGCAGGAGCAACTGTAAGAGTTGGTGGAGCTGAGTGCAGCTGAGCTGGGCCTAGGAGGTCCCAGCCCCAATCCTTATCACATTCCTGCTGGGCCTTTGGCCTGTGACCAACTCAGCAGCACCCTTCCCACCCACCCTAATCCCCTTGTCCTCATTCTCCACTCCCGAACCCCCACGATCCCGTCAGCCTGCTGAAAGTGGAAAGCCTCTTTGGGTGGGTAGGGCAGTGCTGGGTGGTTTCAGTCCTGCACCGGAGCTGCACTTGGGGCCAGTGACAGGTCCGGAGGACGGCGGAGCCTGGAGATGGCAAAGCTGTGCCTGTGGACACCAGGCTGATGGGAAGGGGGAGAGTTATGGCTGGACCTGCCAAGCCGGGAGTGTGTTGGGGGGTGGGGAGGAGTAGATTCTGGCTGCCACCCGCGGAGCTTCAGGACACAAAGGGCTCCTGTTGGGGTTGGGGTTTGTGTGTGTGTGTGTGTGGAGGGGGAGGATAGACAGAGAGGGTGAGACATAGTGGAAAGGGAGAGGCAGAGGGGAGAGGAACCACATAGGAAAGAGGGAGAAAGTGTGGAGAGCAGGGAGGAGGAAGACTGGAGTCTAGAAACAGCAGGTGGGAGGAGGTGAGGGCAAGACAAAAGGGTAGGAGGGGAAGTGGGAGAGGCCAGAGCAGGGAGAGCTTGACCCTGAGAACTCCTTTCTCAGACACAGGGAGCTGGAGTGGTGGCTGGTGCAAAAGAGATACCATTTCAGAGGTTAGGTGCCCGGCTTCCATGGCCAAGTGCCCCTCTCCTTGACCTGTGGATGGCAAGGATAAGAGCCATCGAAAACAAAAGGGCTTGCCTCCACTAGTGTCACCTAGGCATAGTGACACCTCTCCCAGTTAGCCAGTTTCCTACAGTCTGGTAATTGGCCACCTCCCTGACTCAGTTACAGTCTAGGCTCTCTCAAGGAGGTTCCTCCCTGCCACCCTTCTGGGCAAATTCCAGCCTAAGCTGATAAAAAGGAGCCATAGGGCCAGCTTCTTTCTGTAGGGCTTGGGCCCCCCACCCTAGTGACACGAGGCTGAATGGCTTCTCAATAGTGGTGGCCATGAGTCATCTCCAAGCTTGGGACCCCTGTTTCTTAAGAGTTCAAGGGACACTTCATGGGCGTGGATGTTGGTGGTGGGGTACCTGCCTAGATCTAGTCTGAACAAAGGTTCCATTCCTGCTTCCAGTCCCCAGGGTGACAAGTCACCTAAGCCACCTTTCCCAAAAGTTCGACTGAAGGGTTCTCGTCAATGCTGGACTTTGAGTTGTTAAAGGCAAGGGGACAGGTTTGGATTTGCTCACCTCCCTACAGTCTTCACGCCCAGCTTAGTGCCATGCCATAGTAGGAGCACTGGGAGGGTGGTCAATGTGGACAGGCATGTGGAGAAAGTTCGGAGGTACGGATGGTACCCAGAAAGGGGGCTGACGTGCTGTAACTTGGGCTCCAGTGGTTAAGTGGAAAAAACAAAAGCGTGTAAGGGAGTAAGGGGAAGGGCACCTGGGCCAAGCACCTGGTGTCATTGTCCTCTGCAGGCCACCAGCCTCAGCCAGAAACAAGCAAGCGGCTTTCCAACACACCCCGAGCGTGAACCTACAGCCTGTCGGATCCCGAACCTCAGTTTCCACAGCCGAGGAAGGCTGAGGCCGGGCTAGGGTAGGCCGCCTGTCCTCATACTTCCTAGGGCAACCTGCAGCCGTGGTGCCATAGCGCACCCCTTAGGTTTCACTTACCAGGGTCTGCTCATACTGCAGCGCCCGAGGCTCCATCCCTTCCCCCGTCGCCGCCGCCGCTCCCGCCGCGGCCCCCGAGGCCGCCATCTCGGCGCACTGTCCTCCTGCCTCGCTTGGCTTCTCGGGCTCTGGCCTTGACTCAGCTCCCGGCCCGCTGAGCCCGCACCCGTCCCGTCCCCTCAGCCCCGGCGGCCGAGTGCAGAGTGCGACGGGTCCCCGGGCGCGCGCCGCAGGCTCAGCCTCCCGCTAGCGTCTCCTCCTAGGCGGGCGGGCCGAGGGCGGTGCCCTGCTTGCTGCTCCTCCCTGGCCCATCTGCAAGGGGCGTCCGGGTTGGGCTGGGGTCTGCATCGGAGCCGCCTCCTGGTCTCCGGAGAAGCGGCAGGGGGCGCTTGCAACGCGATCTCGCGCCCCCCCTCCGTCGGTAGGCCGGGGGTTGACCCGGTCCCGAGAGGGTGCGGGGCCGTAGGGGGCGGGTCCGCTGGCACGTGGAGGGGACGGGCTCTCCGGCGGCTGCGGCGCTGTGTGGGAGGGGCTGGGGATGTAGTGATTCTCGGGCTGGGGCAGGGGGGCTGCAGAAAAGGATAATTCGAGCTCTCCGGGCCAGACCCGACTGGGGCTGCTTCGTGCTTGCAGGCGACTCAGACGGATCTGGGAGGATCCCCGAGAGCCTGCTCCCTTATCGCCCCCCTTTCTCCTTTCTCCTTCTTTCTCTCTGGTTCCCCCGGGAAGGTGCACCTGGAACTGCTAGGCCTGGAGAGAGGGGCGGAGGTGGAGGTGGGAGGGGACGGGAAGGGGTGAGGCCCGAGGGAAGGGAGCTATTGGCGCGGGGGAGGCCGTGCCTGGGAGGCGGGTGTGGGGGAGCAGAGGTCGCTCCTCCCAGGCATCGCTTAAAGGGGGAACTTGAGTAGCTGCGGACGCCTCGAGGAAGCGGCTTACTGGGGCTCCGCGTTGTCTTTGAGGGTTCTTGGAGGGATAAGAACAGTGTGGCGTGGGCACAAAGAGGATGGGCAGTGTTAGGTTGGTGCCACTGGAGAGGACCGTGCCCAGAAGTCTGTGTAGAAAGAGCAGTACCAGGATGAAGACTCATTCAGGAAACAAAGAGGTGCTCCAGGAGAGGGTACGATGCCCACGACGGGGACCGCAATGCAAGGAGGTAGCACCTAGAAAGAGGGCACCGAGAGCTGTCGCCGCCTCCCAGTGAAAGCCCAGTGCCGGGTGAAGGCGCGCTAGATCAGTGTCCAGAAGAGGGTAGTATAGTGGGGTGACAGGCAGTACCAAGTTCAATTGGCAGCGTCCTAGGGGATCAGAGTGTGAGGTTAGTGCCAAGCAGGGCCAACGGAAGACGCGAGTGCTGAGAAGGTGAATCCCCAGGGGAGGGCACAATGCGGGCTTTCCTTTCCCTGAGAGTGACATCATGGCAAATTCCCAAACCGGACAGACCCGACTCGGGTGACGTCTAGCTGGTCCGAGCCAGCTCGGACCAGCGTGGGGGACTTTGGTGGCAGTCCGAGGGGCTGGGTACTACGTCCCGCTGGGCGGGCGCTCTGCGGGCGGGGCTCTGCTCCACCCGCCTGCTGCACGGACTGTGCCCTCGGCCGGCTCGCGGATCGCAGGGCAGGGCTCGGCCAGGGCTGGGCCAAGGATCAAGGTTCCTGGCTGGGTTAGGCCCCCAGGCTTTGCAAGCTTCGGGATCCGGGATCTAAAGAGGGCGCCGTAGAGCCGGTCGCGGCGCGGTACCCGCCGGGGGTGGAACCTAGTTTGTCCCCGCCTTGGGCGGAGTCACCGGGCTTTGAGACTCGCCCATCAGACCAGAGCAGCTCCGAGGTGGCCTTTCCCGGCGGAAGTTCAGGAGCCCCGAGGGGGAGGCAGCGGAAGTGGCCGCGGTCCTGCAGCCTGTGCGCATGCGCCCCTTGCCCGGCTGCCGCTTTTGGGGCGGTACTCTGCCCTGTCTTCTTTTCTCCGCGTGAGGGGGTCCGCGAATTCCCAGTCGTGGCCGCGCGCTCCGCACCTCTGCAGCTCTCGTGCCCCTTACGATGGCGGGCATCCTGTTCGAGGATATTTTTGATGTGAAAGACATTGACCCAGAAGGCAAGAAGTTTGACCGAGGTAAGGTGTGTAGCGGAGGTCTGTGGGAAGAGGCCAACATGCCCACCCAAGTGGTCCGCCCCACTCTCGGTACCTCCTTCAGGAAACAGTTGTTTGTTTGTTTTCATAATGAGGAACTTGAGACAGCTTTTCCTATTGTATTTGCGGTGTCTGGAGCCTGGGTGGCCCTTAGCTTTGGTGCTGGTAAACCCTTGGGCACCTCTCTAATCCCTGTTCAGCGTTGTGCTGTACCGTGCGCCTCTCTCGCACACTTCACTTTATGCTAGTAAGAGGTGGATGGGGCCTTACCTGTTTTGTTACTTAAGGCCATGCAGCGAGTTACCTGCCTGCCCTCCTAATCTATAGTTTTATATTGCTTCAAGAATTGTCAGCTCTTGGCCAAGTCCTCTTTGAATTTCATTCAGCTGTCTGCTTGGAATATTTATTTTCCTAGTGATCTGGAAGTTGTTTCTTCTCCTCTCACTTTGCCAGGAGACAAGTTTTTGTTTTTCGTGACACAGTCTCTCTGTGTAGGACATACTGGAGCTTGCTTTGTTGACCAGGCTGGCCCTGAACTCACAGAGATCCGCCTGCCTCTGCCTCCTAAGTGCTGGGATTAAAGGCGTGCACCACCACGCCCGGCATCATCATCATCATCATCATTACTTTATTATTTATTTTAATTATTTTATTTATAATTTTATTTTTTTTAAAGACAGGAGTCAGTTCTCAATACATTCTGCCGATTCCCTCAGCAGAGTGCCTGTCAGGAAGAAGGAATCTCTGTATAAGTGACTATCTTGTTCAGAGTTAAGTTTAGTCTGAATCATCCAGGCAGGCTTAGAGCCTAGAGACTGGTTGCTGCTAGAGAAATCTTGCTTCTTTCTTGGGATCCTGTCAGCTGCTGAGCTTTTGGCTTTCTTCCTTCTCGTGAATCTGATTCGGATTGCACTTGTGCTTCTGGGATGAAGAGCAAGGCTCGTGGGTGTGGGCCTGTTGGGTGGTTTATTCTCTTGCATTCGACCCGCAAGCCAGTGTCTGTAATCATGTCTGTCCCTCTTCCCCAGTGTCTCGGCTGCACTGTGAGAGTGAGTCTTTCAAGATGGACCTCATCTTAGATGTAAACATTCAGATTTACCCCGTGGACTTGGGTAAGTATCAGACACGGGCACCTGTAAGAGCTTTGCAGTCTTTGGGTTCTGCATCGTCGCTCTGATAGTGATGCTCTTTTCAGGTGACAAGTTCCGGTTGGTCATAGCTAGTACTTTGTATGAAGATGGTACTTTGGATGATGGCGAGTACAACCCCACGGATGACAGGCCTTCCAGGTGAGGGAAGTAAAGGAGGGACTCATTAGATAAGTACTATATTATGTATATTATAAAGAACTTTGTTTAATTCTAGGAAAAGACATTGTTGCACTTAGAATTCAGACAACCAGAACTGGGTGTGGTAGTTTGGGCCTGTAGTTCCGGGGCTCGGGGAGATGAGGCAGGAGAATCAGGAGTTCAAGAGTGTCTTTGGCAGCTGGGCGGTGATGGCGTACACCTTTAATCCCAGCACTCGGGAGGCAGAGGCAGGCGGATCTTTGTGAGTTCGAGGCCAGCCTGGTCTACAAGAGCTAGTTCCAGAGAAACCTTGTCTTGAACCCCCCCCCCCCCAAAAAAAAGAAGAATATCTTTGGCTTCACACCAAGTCTGAGGCTAACCTGGGCTCCCAGAGACCATGTCTCTAAAAAATATGAAAAAAGTTGAAACAACCAGCTTGATTACTTACTGAGAGCAGTGTGTGTAAGCTGGGAGCTGCAGCTGTTTATTTGAGATGGGGTCTCACTCTGTAGTCCTGGTTGGCCTACACTACGTAGACCAAGGTGGCCTCGAACTCACAGATGCTGTCTACCTCCTTTGCCTTCTGTGTTGGAATTAAAGGTGTGTGCTACCCTGCAGGTGTAGGTTTTTGTTTTTTTGTTTTGTTTTTTGAGACGGGTTTTGGAGCCTGTCTGGAACTAGCTCTTGTAGACCAGGCTGGCCTTGAACTCATAGAGATCTGCCTGCTGGGATTAAAGGTATGTAGGACTTCAGGTATAGCTTTTTTAAAGCCAAGAAAATAATTACATAGTATCCTAGATTTTGGGAGGGAGCTTAGTGTGATAGACTGCTGTAGTTGGCCTGGTGATGCACACACTTAATCCAGGAGGGAAAGGCAGGAGTAGCTCTGTGAGTTTGAGGCCAGCCTGGTCTACAGAGTCATTTAGGACAGCAATGGCTATAGACTGAATTTTCATTTCTCAGCTCCACTGCGTTCAGCCTTTCTTTCCTCATCGATAAAATACAGACGGTCCTGTCTCACTCACTGAACTGATGTGAGAGCCAAATACGGTTGTGCTTCTATGGCATTTCTTGATATCAGTTTCCATTTTAATTATTTTTATCTTTTTAGTTTTTTTGAGACAGGGTTTCTCTGTGTAGCCCTGACTGTCCTGGAACTCGCGCTGTAGACCAGGCTGGCCTCGAATTCAAGAGCTCCCCACCTGCCTCTGCCTCCTGAGTGCTCAGATTAAAGGCCTGTGCCACCACTGCCTGGCTCAGTTTCTGTTTTTTAAGGTCTCTCACGCTACTGATTGCTACGAAGAATAACTTGGCCTCTTGTTTGTAGGGCTGACCAGTTTGAGTATGTAATGTATGGGAAAGTGTACAGGATTGAGGGGGACGAGACCTCAACCGAAGCAGCGACACGTCTGTAAGTAACCTTGTCTGGAAAAGTCCTTCCCCATCCCTGTTCTGAAACTGCCATGTTTCTACATCCGCACTGGGCCCATGTTTTTCTAGTTGGGAATGATTTCCATACTGAATGTTGGTTACTTAACCACCGTTATCAAGATTTCAGGGCCCTGTAGTCCACAGGAGAGTTTGGCGGTCTTGGTTTGTGAGGGACAACAGAGGACATCTTCCTAGCTTTTCATGACTGACTGGGCCTTTGTGGTTTTATTTTTGCTTGTGTATGTGTTGCTACTCTGTAACTCAACCCTTGGTTCTTGGTTTCCCTGCCTATTTTTTTTTTCCTTTTCTTTAAAAGTCTGCTAAAACAATACGGTTGTCAGAAACTTGAAGCAGGGAGGTAATGTGAAAAAGAACCAGAGTTGCCCAGGAGAACCTTTTAGTACAGAGTTTGACTGACTGGTGTGGTGGCACCGTTTGATCCCAGCACACGGGAGGAAGAGGCAGGTGGATTTGCGAGATCAAGGTTAGACTGGTCTACAGACCAGAACAGCCAGGGCTACATAAGTGAGACCCTGTTTTGAGAAAACAAAAACAAACAAAAGAGTGTGAGTAGTCTAGCTTTTTTTTTCTTTGTTTATTCTACTCTTTAAGATCTTTTACAGTGTTTTCTTCTTTTGTTTAGCATAGTTCCCCTTGTTGATCAAAAACTCTCCCTCAATTTTTTTAATTTTTATTTATTTGTTTGTTTGTTTGTTTTGAGGCAGGTTCTCTCTATGTAGCCTGGGTTGTCCTGGAACTCAATATGTAGACCCGGACTGGTGTTGAATTCAGGGGACCTACTTGACTGTCTCCTGCTGCTGGGATTAAAGATATGTGCCACCCACCCGATTCCTTAGCATTTTCAAAAGAAGTATGTGTTTATTTGTGTGTGCACGTGTGCACATCTGTATGTGTACCATGTGCAGGCATGAGACCACCAAGATCAGAAGGGGACCTTTGGCACCTTGGGAATGGTGTTAGAGGTGGTTGTAAGATGCCCCGTGGGTGCTGGGGGAGTGAATCCAGGTCTTCTGCGTTCTTCCAGAACAGTAAGTGATTTTAAAGGCTGAGCCATCTCTCCAGTCCCTGCCTCCACAGTCCAGTAGCTGTATGGCACTGCAGTGAGTGGTGACACCTTCATTTGTGTGAATGACTACTCCCGTTCTGGGCACAGCAGTGTTTAGTCCACTGGGGTGAACAGCACACAGCACTGCTTTGTGTCTGCATTCAGTCTGTCCTACCCTGTGGTTCCTAATGACGAGTACTAGGGGAAGGAGAGTGCCTTAAAACAGACGGAGGGAGAGCTGCTGACAGCCGGTCCGGAGCGCAGACTCAGGGTCAAGGCCTTCTGTTTCAGCTCTGCGTATGTGTCCTATGGGGGCCTGCTCATGAGACTTCAGGGTGATGCCAACAACCTACATGGATTTGAGGTGGATTCCAGAGTGTATCTGCTGATGAAGAAGCTGGCGTTCTGAACCTCGTGGGAAACCAGCCTTGCTGCTTCGTCACTCAAGCTGTGGATGTTGTTCAACCCTGAGTAGAAGCTGGCCTCAACTCTGAGTAGAAGCTGGCCGTGTTCGCCTTCTAAAAGGACTGGGCTCTGTCCGCTGTGGGTGCGTCTTCAGTCTGCCTGGATCCGGTGGAAAACTCACTTGTCTGTGAAAGGCCAAGGGGGAGAGCTTAGCTTGAATCTCAAGTTGTGTCCGTGTGTTTGTTTTTTTTTTTTTATTAAAGTTTACTTTTTCAGACTCTTTTCTGAATTGGGGGTGGGGTCATCCAGGGTTTTGCTTTTGCCATGTACCCCAGACTGGGCTTGAACTTGATCCTCCTGCCACTGCCTTCTGAGTTCCTTAGATTTTACCAAACCTGGTTTATGCAATGCTGGGTCTCAAATCCATAGCCCTTCTGTGTGCTACAAAGGAATCTAAATGACTCTCTCTCTTTCTACCATCTGGGGACTGAATTGAGGTTTTGAGTTTTTTTTGTTTTTTCTAACCCCCAGTTGTCTCTTGATGTCCTGGGTTTGTCACAGGAGCTGGTTACCCTGCTGGGATGCCTGGGGTGTTTCCTTCCCCATCTTTTTCTTTAGTCTTTACAAGAGGTGTTAGAAACAGTGTTTAGAGAAATGGGTTGAAAATGAGTGGCCTCAGCAGGGAAGAGCAAAGAAGTTTGGTTTTTTCTTTTTTTTAAACTTTCCACAGTAGGGTGTGTGTGATAGATACATTGGGGGTTGGGATGAACTCTAATAGAATCTTTTAATCATCCCATGGACTCAGGCTTTTGAGGTGTTGGATTAGATTACAGTGGGAGGCCCTCATCAGAAATAGTGGTAGAATGTCAAAGCAGGCTGTCCCAGCAAGGAAAAGGGAGACTTAAGTAGAAATGTGTTTTGCTTAGAAGCTTTTAAAAAGATGTTTCAAACATTTGTTTTACTTGTATGTGTGTGAGGGAGAAGATAGCCTTGATGCGTCCCTTTTTCCAGACATTGCGCTCATGGACAGACTTGATGGCCACCTTCAGCTGCTCAGCCATCTTGCCAGCATCTCTTAGTTGTGTGTGTGTTAGGGAAGAAGTGATGGGCTCAGCTGCACAGAATGATTTGGTTTAGACGCTGCTTTGGTTCTGATGGTCCAAGGCTTACTAGGCAAGTGTCACATCGCTGAGCTGGATCTTCAGGCAGGGGTAAAACAATTTTTTAAAGGTGGAACCTGAAGTCCCAGCTGATCTGAGACCTTGGACTTGTGACTCTCCTGTCTCAACCCCGCAGTGCGTGCAAGCGCTTACAGGCATGCACCGACACACCTTCTTTCAGGGCTCGTCTTAAGACGGCAGATTTCAGATTGGTTTACATTGTAGAAACCAGTTCCAGATGCCTGGAACGTCAGCTCTGTTGGTTCAACATTCTCACTTGTCCTCTGACCGCTGAGAACCCTCAGTTTTGGTCTCTGGTGTATCTTGTTCTGGGTGCTGGCTCTTCTGTGTTTTATTGTGTTGAGAATTGAACCCAGGTCTTTGTGCTGGCAAGAGCCCTATCACTGAGCTATGTCCCTGCCGTGAAAATTAATTTTTTTTTTTTTTTATTTTCAAGACAGGGTTTCTCTGTAGTTTTTGGTGCCTGTCCTGGAACTAGCTCTTGTAGACCAGGCTGGCCTCGAACTCACAAAGATCCTCCTGCCTCTGCCTCCCGAGTGCTGGGATTAAAGGCGTGCGCCACCACCACCCGCCTGAAAATTAATTTTTGAGACAGTCTTTTGTAGTCTGTGTTGTACTCAGAGTCCTTAAACTCCTGGTCCTCCTGTATTGAGTTTACAGACGTGTACCATCACATCCATGTCTTTTTGTCTTTTAACTCTGATTATTTGTGTGTGGTGTATATGTGCAATGTGGACATCAGCATGTGATGGCATGTATGAGGAAGACAACTGTGGGAGTTGGTGTTTTTGTTTTCCATGGCTTCCAGGCATCAGACTCATGTCAGGCTTGCATGTTAAGCCCTTTCACCTATTGAGCCATCTCACCCACCCTAAATTTAGTTATTTATTTTGTTTTTTTTGAGACAGGGTTTCTCTGTAGCTTTGGAGTCTGCCCTCCTAAATTTATTTATTTATTTATTTTTGGTTTTTCGAGACAGGGTTTCTCTGTGGTTTTGGAGCCTGTCCTGGAACTAGCTCTGTAGACCAGGCTGGTCTCGAACTCACAGAGATCCGCCTGCCTCTGCCTCCCGAGTGCTGGGATTAAAGGCGTGCGCCACCATCGCCCGGCCTAAATTTATTTTTAAGTGTTAAGTTTAACCTCCTTTAGTGTTACAACAAATTACAAATTATACTTACCCTAGAATTTGTTGGTAAACTACTCTTGCCTAGAAACTGACACTCTGAGATTTTGATAACATTCTTTAGCTTTGTGCATTTGTTGACTTCTGCCCCAGGTTCTGCCCACAGGGACACCTGGAGATGACTGAATTTTCATCCCCACCACAAGCTCTGGTCTTCCCAGAGCTTTTTAAGAATGTATTTACAGTTAGGTGGTGGTGGCACCCGCCTTTAATCCCAGCACTCTAGAGGCAGAGGCAGATGGATCTCTGAATTTGAGGCCAGCCTGGTCTACAAAGTGAGTTCCAGGATAGCCAGAGCTACACAATGAAATCCTGTTTTGAAAAAAACAAACCACAAGAGCGGACAACATCTCTATTACATAGACTGACTGGAGGGCATCAGACGCCACCATACTGGGTAGGGCTGCGACTCAGGCTGGGTATCCTTTCTCTGCCTGAAGGCTGTGTGACCATCGGGAAGCCCTTCTGGTCTTGGTGTCTTCATGTGTAGAACAGATGGCTAATGTCTACCATACAGAGTTGTTGGGGGGAGATTCTGGGGCACCTATTGCCTCTGTGAAGAACACTGTTCTCTTGCTTTTGCTGTGGCAGTGTTTGGAATTCTGAGATCCTGGCTTCTCTGCCTTCATGGCAGCCTCCTCCTGTACTCTGGGACAGGAGTGAGGAAGACGCCTCCCTCCCACCAGCCTTCTCACAGGCTCTGGGGTAGCAGGTAAACCCCGGCAATACAGTTTTGTTTTTGTGTAACGTAAACTTCTAGCACCAACAAAGCACTTAACTTGCAAAACCCCCAGAAGTTTGCCTTCATTTTGGGGGTTCCCAGTGGAGTTCAAGGTGGTCACACAAGGCTGCTTTTTAGATGCATTTGTGGGAAGTAGAAAGCCTTAGCTGCTCTGCTTATCCTGCTGTGTGAGCTAGGGAGCCTTGCTCTTGCCACTTCCTGCACTTCCGCCTGACCTCCACAGGAGGGAAGCAGGAGCCCAGGCCTGGCTAAGCTCCTGCTGAGCTGCTGCTGCACTTAGCTGTTTGCTCAGCTGCCACGTCCAGGTCTAGTCTTTACTGAACCATTTGCACAGCCTTACCTGGGGAATGGGGTTCCCCAGGCTTCCTGTTAGCTTTCCTGGGAGGCAGGGTCCAGGAGATCTGTTGCCCCGGAGAAGAATATTGCTCCCTTGATTTTTAGTTGGCTCTTGGATGCTCTCATTTATTCTCCTACAGGCTCAGTTTTGTCTCTAAATAGGGGTGTCTGTCTAAGAGGTAACTTGTTATTCCTTTATCAAGAGGACCAGTCTCACTGAGACAGAGAACTGAATGAGCGCATGGGGTGGGAGTAAAGGAAATGACCTTTTTGTTTTCTGATACAATGTTAATATCTACCTCTAAGGCTTGGCCTGTCTGGGCCTTTGTAGAAAACACATAGAAAGAATTAGTGATTTTCAAATTTATACAGAAAATAGACCAAAGATAATTAGCTGCTCTGAATATTGTTGATAGGTTAAAAAAATAGTTCCTGAAATTTTATGATCGCCTGTCCCGGGAAGCCCTTTCCCAGGGCTTTGGGTTTCAGGGAAAGCAGGACGTCCAGTGCAGCTGCAGCTGCCTCTCCTGGGGAAGGCTTGTGTCTGAGAGACACTGCAGATACTGGCTGCGCCTGTGCCCCTTACGCTTCCTGAGGCAAATTCTGGGAGTGGGGGGACGCTGCAACTAGACGCGGGCTGGCAGAGGTAGGCACAGTGGTGGAGGGATCAGGAAGCAGGGGGTGGAACTGGGGTGGAGACCTATGGGTGGGCAAGGTGGGTGAAGGAGAGAAGAGTGTGTGTCCGTCAGGAGCATGGGTAGGAGAAGGGGGATATCCACTTTGGAGGTTGGGTGGCAGGGAGCCTTTGTTCAAAGCTCCTGGCAGAACTGAGGTGTCCAGGGTCTGAAGTGAGGCTGCGCCAAAGAGCCCATGAGTTCCATTCCCAGGTTCGTGTGTCTTGTTCAGGTATCCAGGGATTTGGTCTGGGAACCAGGAGGTTTGATTCAGCTGACCAGGGATAACCTTGGTCGCAAGTCCTTGAACCCTGTTCAGAAGCCCAGGGCCAGGAGTTCCGGTGACAACACTGAAGTTCGACTCTAGCCATCCAGAAGTCCTGTTTGGGAGCTTGTGTAGTGTGAGGAGTTGGGAGGTCCTGCTCGGGACAGCCGTGTTGGGCAGGGCCCGCCTGACGCAGAGGGTGGGACCTTCTACAAGCAGCAGGAAGCGCACCTTTCCTCTCAGCAGTTGGTGCAAGCTCGCGAAGATGGCCTTGGGATCCTTGTGAGCTGTGGTCCTGCCCTGTGGGGGAAGCTGAGGGCAGAGGATGGGCCTGAGGCCAGAGAGCAGGCCCATGTACCAGGCCTCTCTTGACTAAGGAGGAAAAGGTCATTGCCAGCAGCCAGGTGTTATGTTTGGGAGGCAGCACTCCTTATAGGCCAGCCTTTTTACACTTAAGGTACCCAGAATTCCTTGTCTCCCCCAAGTCTTTAGAGGGACTAGTAACGGTGGTTTTTAGAGGTCTCTTGCCCACGGACTTACCTGGGTCCCTAGGAGGCCCTGCAGGGCCCCCAAGAGGAGGCGAACCTGCCTGGAAAGCTGTCCCAGGAGGGAGGAGAGGCAGGAGGGTTCCAGCTGTCCTCGCGCTGCCATCACCCCCTCCAGGAGAAGGGTAGCTGCTCCTAGAATGTCCTGAGCCTTGGTCTGTGCCTGGGAAACAGGAGAAGTGGTCTGTTTCAGAAACGTGCTAATAATGGGTGGGGAGCCCATGGAGTAGCCAGCGGGATGAATCATAGGAGCTGGGAATTGGACAGGATGAGGGTCCCACCCATCACAGGAATTCCTTCGCAGTCTCCTAACAACTGGCCATTGGCCTCTGCTTCAGTAACTCCGGTATCCATCAACCTAGCCCAGTCTTGTGTGGACTTCTGGTCAGAAAGCCACCCTACCTGCGTGCAGCTTTTAGCTCTAGGCTGCAGTGCTGCAAGTCTGTTCTTTCTGCTACAGAATTGCTGTGCCATTTCTAAGCTAAACGTAGCAACAGGACTGTCCCAGTAACCACGAAGAGGACGGGAAGGGACTTAACAAATGGCAGAGCTGGGTCTGATGCCACATGCCTGTAATCCTAGCACTTAAGGGGTGCTGACACAGGAGGCTTCCAAGTTCAGGGCCAGCCTGGAATACATAGTGAGACCCTGTCACGAACACAGAGCTGGAGCTGGGGTCTGTAGTGCCATCATCCTTCTCCAGACCAGGAAGCACATTCTTCGGAGTATAGGCATGTGCCACCTGGCTTGATTTTGCTTTTTTTTTTTCTTGAGACAAAGCCTCACTGTATAGCCTAAGCTATCCTGCCGCTCATCCTTCTACCCCACCTTCCGAGCTGCTGGGATTTCTAGTTTGTATCGCCATGCCCAGCAAAGGGTTTGAATCTTGATTTTGCCTATATTTTAGTGATACTTTCTTCTTTCTGTCACCTGTGGACAGTAGCTCAGACTTCCTTCATGCCAACTAAGAAGATTGTGGCACCATCGAAATGGCTCAGAGAGTAAAGATGCTTGTGGCCAAGGTTGATGACCTGACTTCAGTCTCTGGGACTTACACGGTAGAAGGAGAGAATCAGTCTTGCAGATTGTCCTCTGACCCCCATATGTACACCATGGCATGACCCCACCATATTTATAAATAAATGGGTTTAAAAAAATTAGATCGAAAGCCTGTTGGTGGTGGGGCCTTTAATCCCAGCACTTGGGAGGTGGAGGCAGGCTGATCTCTGTGAGTTCAAGGCCAGCCTGGTCTACAAGAGTTAGTTCCAGGATGGGCTCCAAAGCTACAGAGAAATTTTGTCTCAAAAGCAAAACAAAACAACAAAAAGATTGAAGCCGGACACTAGTGGTACATGTCTTTAATCCCAGCACTTGGGAGGCAGAGATAGGCAGATCTCTGTGAGTTAGAGGCTAGCCTGGTCTACAGAGCGAGTTCCAGGACAGGCTCCAAAGCTACAGAAAAACCCTGTCTTGAAAAACGAAATGATCATCATATTGAACAACAATAAGAATAGGTCAAAGGTTAGAGAAGATCTGTTTGTCACTGTTTCCTGAGTGCTGAGATTAAAGGCATGAGCCACCAGCCAAGCCTCTTTGATATATTGGTCAGAAATTTGTCCTCATTTCCTCAAGATCTCGTCACTGGTGACTGTAAATTGGGTTAAGGTGCCCAAGTTGAAGGTGAGACTTTTCGGGAACTCAAGAATTTTAGGAGGCTAGAGAGAGAGGGATCAGTAGTTCAGAGCACTTGCTGCTTCCAGATGACCCAGGTTCAATTCCTAGCATGCAGGCAAAACACCTATATAGATTAAAAACAAAAACTACTGTGGGGAATAGTAGGGATCTGATGAGATTTCTCTCCCATCCCCCCCCTTTTGTCTTTTTTTTTGAGATGGGAGCCTCAGTCTGTAGCCCAGGCTGGCCTGGACTCATAGTACCTCCGAGGCTGGCCTTAGGCTGAGGGAAGCGGTCAAGGATGCTCTTACCGTCTGGGCTTTCCATTCTCCCAGGCTGAAGTCCACAGCAGGCAGCAGGACAGGTGTAGACAGAGGGTTGATGTCAGGGCACTGACTCTGTGAAGAAAGATGGGTAGGGAGGAAAGAAGCTGAAACAGAGAGCAGGATGGTGGCCCGTGACGGAGGTGCTCTCCCTTGGTACCGTTCCCATCTTAGAGCCTTTAAGGGATCAGGACATTGTGGCCTTGCCAAAGACAGTACTGGAGTGAGAGGATGTGAAAGAGTGAGTACCTTATCAGGTAGGTGGAGAGGAGGCCTAGTGCTTGGGATGCTCACCAGTCGGCTGTGAAGGAGATGGGAGTCACGAAGCAGTTTATTTAGGAGTCGGGGGTCACAGGCAGGAGGAGCTGGGCTGGACAGAGTTATTCTTGCAGTAAGGAGAAGCATGGCCACCAGGAGCAAATCTTAGACAAGGAGAAGTGAAGTTGAAGGGTCCGTAAAGAGACAATCACTCTTAGGTGGTGACTCAGGGATTCCTATTTGAAACCTAGGGGTCTGCTGTCCAGACAAAACCCTTTTCTCAGGAGCCTGGGCTTTCCGGCCCTCTGCTTCTGTAGCATCATCCCCACCTCTTACCGCACCAAGCCATTCTTGAACTTGTTCCTAGCTCCCCGAGTGTTTTCTTACCAGTCAGCTCCATTCTGGCTAGGGCGTCTGGCAGGTGTGGCTCCCTGGATGGGGCCTCTCCCCTGACTCTTTCCTGGGGCCATGGAGGCGGCTTGAGCTCTTATACGTTTGTGCAGAGTGGTGTGGGGCACAGGTGGGCCAAGGAAGCTATCCTGAAAATGACAGAGAGAGTGAATCTACCAAGTTTCAAAAGACTGCTTGGCATGGGGAAACACATGCTTGGAGCTTCTGGCTGGCCAGGACCAAAGTTGTTAGCGCTCCATCTGCTCCCATGTTTTCTTGTGACTGAAGCATATAGTATCTCCTCTTTGTGAGGGCTCTTTGGTGACTCGGATATGGTTTTACTTCCCTGTCTGCCAATTGTTGCCCTGCTGAGTGCAGCAAGACATGACATACACACACATATCTTTTTTGTTTGTTTGTTGTTTGTTCTGTTTGAGACAGGGTTTCTCTGTAGTTTTGGAGAGTCTGTCCTGGAACTCACAGAGATCCGCCTGTCTCTGCTTCCCGAGTGCTGGTATTAAAGGCATGTGCCACCACCTCCTGGCTACACACATATCTCAGTTGGGCTCAAATTCTGTGCAACACTGGTTGTTAGTGGGTGAGAATGTGGGATGGGAATAAAGAACGGAAGTGTTGTGTAAATCTGGGGAAGAGTAAAAAAATGGGTTATCAGCTAAAAAGAGGAAGTGGCAGCTGAGTACATGTGTTGAAGGACAGCCATAGTGTTGGAAGTGGGGCTGAGGCAGGGGAGTGGATAACATATAACGGACCACCAGAAGCAGGAATTAAGAAGAGACACTAGTTTCTCCTTCTTTCTCTGGTCACCCCACAAATAAAACCTGGGATTCTTGTTTGGACTTCCAAGTTCTGAAATGCCCGGCTATTCAAATCAAAGGGCTAACAGTACTAGAACTTCCTGAGGCAAGTGACCCAGGATGAGACACGGAGAGCAAAATGCCACCTACCCCGCATGGCTTATCTCACCTTAGACACTTGCCAATGCATCCATCTCAGCTGCACCTGCCTCCCCGCCCCCTCCAGGTCCCTTCCAGTCCCTTCCTAGGACCCCCCACTATTCACAAGTTGAGCAAAGAGGCCTGCACCTGATTCAATATTGGGATCTCCTGTAGGTCTGTCAACACATGCAAGCCCTCCTCCCATTACCCTCTTCTTGTGCCTTGGCTCACCTGACCCAGCTTTCCCAGTCTCAGGATTCAGAACCTTAAGCTATCTTGAATGACCATATGAGAATGGGGATTAGGATTATGTCCCTTAGTGCCGAGTTCTCTAGCCCGACACACACTTCCTTTCTTATTTTCTCATGGACCCGAGGCAGCCAGGACTATTCTGAATTCGACCAAGTCTGTGAATAGTCCCTCATAAACCAGTACCCAACCCCCTTTCCCTGCTCTGTCCTGCTCCTCCCATTCTGGGAAGGCTCCACTCTTCTTGACAAAGGTCAGTGCCTGTAGGTTCCAGTTTGCCTGCCCCTCCCCCAGCTAAGAGCCCAGTTCTTTTTTGTTCTTCATACCATTCCCTCACTTAACCCCAAACTGTGCTTGTCACTCACCGGGTGGAGAAGGGCTCCAGGACCAAGGTGCACAGCAGGCAGCACTCTGGGGAGCAGGTAGGTAGGAAGACACTCGCTGGGGCACAGCCCCTCCTCTGCAGTAGGGTCACAAGCCTGCCCAGGCCACTTCCACCCAATCAGAAAGCTGTGAGCCACCAAACCCTGGTGAAGGCCCCCGGAAATGACGAGTTCTTTTCCTACCTACTGGACCTGGAGCCCCTGCCTGAACCATGGTCCATGAATTGAGCCCAGCTCCTCCACCCACACACACTCCAGTGAGGATTTACATAGGGGGAGCTGTCTCATGTCCTAGGGAACCTGGGACCTTGGGATCTGGATGAGGGAGAGAGGAGAGGGTTTAGTCCAGGAGCAATCTGTCAGAATACATCTGTCCATGGGAAAGAGAGGTCTTGTTTTAGATTGATGGAGTCTCAGTTCCTAGCTCTCCAAATTTCTTTTCCCTGAATGCTATACCTGCTCCCGAAATCCAACAGCACCTTAGCTTTCTTGGTATTTCTCAACTGGCAATTTATGTGTTGCCTGTGTTAGAGAATGATCATGTTATAGGAAAGAGGCTATGGGCAGTTTGAAGGAGCTGGGCAGGGAAAGGGTACGTGTTTGTTAAGACTGGGCCCAAAGCACACCTTTAATCCCAGTATTTGGGAGGCAGAGGCAGGTGGATCTCTGAGTTTGAGGTTAACCTGTTTTACCTAGTGAGTTCCAAGCCAGCCATGGCTACATACTGAGAATCTGTCTAAAAAAGAAAGAAAAACAGACAGATTGACTGGACTCAGGTGCCTTTCTTTCTACTGGGGGAACAGGAACCTGGCTATCTAAACACAGTGCTGTGTACAGGCCTGCCCTTGATTGCCCAATGGCCCTCTTCCATTCCTACCATTATACATGTGACAAGAGAAATAACCAGCCCCATCTGTCCCTGTCTTGGGGAAGACAGTTGCTGAGCCTCCCCCACAATAACTCTCTGCTGGCTCCTCTCTTTCTTCCTTTGGCCCTGGCCCTAGCTCCCGTGCTTTCTCCTCAGTCCCTGTCTCCCCACAGTCCCTGTCCTCAGGGGTCTCCTGGCCTGACCTTACGCTCTCTCCCTTGTTCTTCCTCGGCCTTTCTCCCGTGCCTTCGCTGAGGATGGGCTGTCCACTCAGGAGTATGGCCCAGATCCCGGAATTCTCTAGTTCAATAAGAAGAGATGCCTCCTAAGATTAGGAAGCCCGGTGCTGGGAATAGTGGGAAGAATGGGGGTGGAGGAGATGGGGAGGCAGGACTAGAGAAGCCGGACAAAGGAGGTTGGGGGATGAACTGGAGAGGGAGAGGGTGGTCCCTTGGATAAAGAGAAAGGGTGAGAAAGCCAGGTGATGGTTAGATGGACTTGTGAACAGGTTATAAGGCGGAGGTTATTACTCCGCTGGGTGTAGGGAGGACTTTTTGATTCTTACTTGGTCCCTGTCCCTGGGAACTCCAGAAAGACCCTAGAAGAGAACTAGGAATATAGCCAGAGCGAAGAAAGGAGAAGGGTGCCGTGGGTCTTAGACAGGGGAAGATCATTGTCCTTTTCCAAGACAAGTCCTCATCCTCCAGCGGCCCATCCTGCCCGTGACTGGCACAGGCCGGAGGCCCAGCGTCTGCCCTTTCACTCGCCCGAGGCTCCGGTCTTGGGATGGACATCATCTCCTGGTCCGGCCACAGGGGTGGCCGCAAGGAGTGTGTGTGGGGGTGTCGAAGCTCGCCTCTCCTCCCCCTCTTTGCGCCCCCTGGTTCCTCCCTTCCCCCTGCCCACTCCGCTCCCCCCTCCTCCAGTCCCTCCCTCCTCCCCTGCCGGGTCCCAGCCTGTCCCCCTCCCCCACTCGCGAGCCGGCCGCTGCTGCTGGGCCGGACCCCCCGGGCTCAGCCGGGCTCCTTGCGGAGCCGCCGCCGCGCCCCGTTTGCTTAGGAGGAGGCCCCGGGCCGGGACTCCTGGCGCGGGCATAAAACGGGCCGGAGTCGGCGCCTAGGGCACTAGAGCGGCGTACGGCCCGGGTCAGCGCCCAGCCGCCCGCGCTCTCCCGCCCCGCCCGACTGGGAGCGGACTCCGCGACTGCGAGACGAGCCCCTCGCCACTGCCCCCCTCCTGGCCCCGGCCCCCTCCCGCTGGCCCGCCTCTGGTCCTGCCCTACTCCCTCTCCTGCTCCCTCCTCCCGCCCGCCTCCCCAGCTGTCCGCTCCGCGTCATGCCGAGCCTCCCGGCCCCGCCGGCCCCGCGGCTGCTCCTCGGGCTGCTGCTCCTCGGCTCGCGGCCGGCCGGTGGCACTGGCCTGGAGCCCCCTGCGCTGCCCATCCGTTCCGAGAAGGAGCCGCTGCCTGTTCGGGGAGCGGCAGGTAGGTGGGCGCCAGGGGGAGGCGCGGGCGGGGAGTCTGGCTCGGGGCAAGTCTGCACCCACCGGGAGAGGGCCCCGGGCGCAGGTGGCTTGGCGTAGCGGGAGGGCGGGAGGGGTAAGCAGAGGCGGCAGGGCGCACGGTGCCAAGAGACCCAGGGCCTGGCGGGCAGAACCCGGAGCAGGCATTACGGCACGAGCAACCGGACAGCGGCCGCCAGCCAAGCCCGTCCCCACAGGCTGCTCCTTCGGCGGGAAGGTCTATGCCTTGGACGAGACGTGGCACCCGGACCTGGGGGAGCCTTTTGGGGTGATGCGCTGCGTACTGTGCGCCTGTGAAGCGGTGAGTGGATACCGCAGCTGCCCGTCCTACCCTAGAGGGTAGCGGAACGCTGGCGTCCTAAGCCGTAGAGATGCTCAGGGGAAGGCTGGTCCTCAAATCCGGGGAAACCCTTTCAAGTCTGCGGTGTTGACAGTTATTGATCGCTCACTATGTGACTGGCTTTTAGCCAACTTCCCCCCTCCCATTACAACTTGCTAGATAAATGCCATTATTAGCCTTACTTTGCAGACAGAGACGTCAAGGCTCAGAGCAGTTAAGAAACTTGTCCAGGGCCATGTAACTTGTAAATAGCAGAGTTGACTGATTCCAGCAGAGGATGTTATCCTGGCGTCTGATGGTTGCACGTTACACTCACTTAATTTCCCTGTGTTCTCTGCCATCAGCCTCAGTGGGCTCGCCGTGGGAGGGGCCCTGGCAGGGTCAGCTGCAAGAACATCAAACCCCAGTGCCCCACCCTGGCCTGCAGGCAGCCGCGCCAGCTGCCAGGACACTGCTGCCAGACCTGCCCGCAGGGTGAGGCCCGCTGTGCCCCGTGTTAGGGAGGGTGGAGGGCTCAACATTAGGTTCTGTAGGGCTTGAGTCGCTGAAGAGGACTGGTCCTCCTGGTACCCTGGTGAAGCGAGTGGTCTTACTCCTTACTCCCGGCACAGAGAGCAGCACTCTAGATCGCCAGCCAGCTGGCCTAGTCTTCGAGTATCCAAGGGACCCAGAGCACCGCAGTTACAGCGATCGAGGGGAACCCGGTGCTGGAGAGCGGACACGTGCTGATGGCCACACGGGTAGGTTGGGGTGGAGGTGGACCTGACGAAGTCTGGGGCCAGCGGCAGGGTTTGACAGTACTCAGGCCATATTCTCTTCTTCTCACAGACTTTGTGGCGCTGCTGACAGGACCGAGGTCGCAGGCGGTAGCTCGCGCTCGGGTCTCTCTGCAGCGCTCAAGTCTTCGCTTCTCTATCTCCTACCAGCGGTGAGACCAGGGAAAGAGCAGCGGCTTGGAGCGGTTAATGGGGGCAGGAAAGGAAACCTGTAGGTTCGGGATCCAGTCTCACTGGACCTTTCTTCACAGGCTGGACCGCCCCAGCAGGGTTCGGTTCACAGATCCCACAGGCAACATCCTTTTTGAACACCCTGCTGCCCCGACCCAGGATGGCCTGGTGAGATGATGCCATTTATGAGTGCTTATCCAAAATGGGCACTTGCCGAGAGCATGCTTTGCATTGCCTCCTTTGGTTCTCACAACAGCCCAGTGGGAGGAAGGCCCTGACATTATGATGCCCATTTTACAGAGGAGGGAACTGAGGCTCAGAATAGCAGAATGTGGTTTGTTCAAGGTCATTTGGCTAGAAAGTGGTAAGCCAGGACTTAAACTCAAAGATCCTGGGTCCTTCTTAGGAGGGTCTGGGGTCTCCCTTCCATAATCCTCCCTCATCAGGAATGGGTCTCCTAGCTGCCTTGTCCTGTAGAGTGACTCTAGACTTTCTTGTCTCTTTGCTCTAGGTTTGTGGGGTGTGGCGGGCAGTGCCTCGACTATCTCTGAGGCTCCTGAGGGCAGAACAGCTGCATGTAGCTCTTGTGACAGCCACTCATCCTTCAGGAGAAGTCTGGGGGCCTCTCATTTGGCAAGGGGCTCTGGCTGCAGGTAGGGAGAATGGGCAGATCTCAGATATAAAGGGCTATGCCTTCTCTACCAGGGCAGGTGGGCTCAAGAGAGGATTTTCTGATGGCTGTTCTGATCCTCCATTCCTCAGAGACCTTCAGTGCCATCCTGATGCTGGAAGACCCACAACCTCGGGGTGTGGGGGGCATAGCCCTGCTCACTCTCAGTGACACGGAAGACTCCTTACATTTTTTGCTGCTCTTCCGGGGTCTGCTAGGACCCAGGGATGGAGGTAAGCAGTGGAGAAGATGTGCATGAAAGTATAGGGAGGGTGTTCGTCTCTCAGAAATGCTCACGTGTGCAGCCCTGGCAGGACCAGCTCAGGTTCCCCTGAAGCTTCAGATTCTCCACCAGGGACAGCCACTCCGAGAGCTCCAGGCCAACACCTCAGCACAGGTAAGGGAAGGCCTGACTCTTGCTGCTGCTTGCCCTGGCCTCTGGCTGGCTGTTGTCCACCACGTTCCGTTCTGTTCTCAGGAGCCAGGTTTTGCTGAGGTGCTGCCCAGCCTTACAGAGCAAGAGATGGACTGGCTAGTGCGGGGGGAGTTGCAGATGGTCCTAGAGAGGGCAGGTGGGCCAGAGCTACGCATCAGTGGATACATTACTACCAGGCGGAGCTGCGATGGTGAGGCGGGGTGGGGCTTGGCATTGTGGGCACACACAACTCAGAGGCACAAACTCGTGCTAAAGGAGAGGCCAAAGTAGATGTGGGGGAGAGTTCCTGGGGGCTCTGGGCGTGGACGAGTTTGCTGCCACCTGTCTTGCCCCCTGCAGTCCTTCAAAGCGTCCTTTGTGGGGCTGACGCCCTGGTCCCAGTCCAGACGGGTGCTGCTGGCTCAGCCAGCTTCATTCTGCTAGGAAATGGCTCCCTGATCTATCAGGTAAGAGTCAGAAGCTGTAGGAGGTAGGGAGGGCAGCGGGGCAGAGCTTTGACCAGCAGTGGGAAAGGCCCTAGGTCTTGGCTGGCAATCCATTTGCCTTCCCCCAACCCTGCCCACCAGGTGCAAGTGGTAGGTACAGGTAGCGAGGTGGTGGCCATGACACTCGAGACCAAGCCTCAGCAGAAGAACCAGCGCACTGTCCTGTGCCACATGGCTGGACTCCAGCTGGGAGGACACATGGTGAGGGCCCCAGGCAGAGTTGTGCCAGGGCTGCCAATACATGGGCTGCGGGAAGCCAGGTTGGTTGAATAGGGGTGTGCAGTGTTGTTCATGCACTCATGGGCTCTCTCAATGGGTCCTTATTCATTTGACACATTCTAGCAAAGCTTAGGCTGGGACCCTGCCCGCATCCTCAGCAAGCTCACAGTTAACTGGAAGACACCAGGCAGGGAGACAGTGCCATAGTTGGGGTGCTACTCTGGAGTCTTTTGTGTCGGGCGTTGCACTGGTTGCTTTGTTTATGTAGTTTTTGACCCACAGTACCCTTCCATAGATGAGGAAGTAAGGACTAAATGCTAAGTAGCTCTTCAAGGGTTGTTGTGTGCCTAGGAAGTGGCAGAGGAGGGCCTTGAAACTTGACCTGCGAGGTTCTTGTCCGGCATTGTTGGCATGAGGAAGGATATATGCGTGCCGTGGAGGCACAAAACACAGAAAGGCCTTGGAATCTGAAAGCTGAGAGGGCTCATCCTTCTTTGACCCCTAGGCTGTGGGTATCTGCTCTGACCTGGGTGCCCGAGGGGCTCACATGCTGCTCCAGAATGAGCTGTTCCTGAATATTGGCACCAAGGACTTCCCAGATGGAGAGCTTCGGGGGCATGTGACGGCCCTGCCCTACAGCGGGCACAGTGCCCACTATGACAGTGAGTGTTTCTGGGTCCACCTGCCCTTCCGTATCCTCTGACCTGTCACCAAGCATCTGAGGGATAGTGCCAGGGAGCCAGAGCCTCATGAGGCCTCCTCTGCCTGCTGCCACTGGCCAACCCTCCCTGTGGTCATCGTACACGGAATCTAAGACTTGCTGTGGTTTATGGACAGTGCCTTCCAGGCCCCAGGGTCTGTGATGGGGTATGCTGAGTGAGAGCTCGCTCTCCTCACCTGTCATCTCTCATCTGTTTGGATTCAGGATTGCCTGTGCCTCTGGCAGGGGCCCTGGTGTCACCCCCGGTGCGAAGTCAGGCAGCAGGGCATGCCTGGCTCTCCCTGGATACGCATTGCCATTTACACTATGAAGTGCTACTAGCTGGGCTTGGTGGCTCAGAGCAAGGCACTGTCAGTGCCCACCTCCTCGGGCCTCCTGGTGTGCCAGGGCCCCAGCGGCTACTGAAGGGATTCTATGGCTCAGAGGTAAGGACATAGAGAGAGGGAGAAGCTTGGATATTTTCTGCTCTTTAGCTTGAAGGGCTGCTTGGGCTTATGGTTGAGGTGGAGAGGGCAGGCGGCCTGGTATAGAGTGGGCAGGCGGCCTGGTATAGAGTGGGCATGGTCTGAGGTGTCAGCTGGGCTGAGGTAGAAATGGGACTCAGTCTTTGTTATGTATACATCTTCTTCTCTGTGTCCTCTGTCCCAAATGGTCCCTAGGATAGAGGTCCTGAGTCTCTAAAGGAGTAGGTGGGATGGACCACGCCCCTGAAGTGGTGTGGGCTGCTGTAGACTTGGAGTCAGAGAGACCTGGCCTCCATCTTAGAGACCTTAATCCTTGCCTCTGTTTCTCCACCTGCAAACTGGGGACAGTAGGCTTTGTCAAATGCCTTGTGGGGTTGGAGAGGTGGCTCAGTGGGGTGGCTGCTCTTCCAGAGGACCCAGTTTCAGTTCCCAGCACCCACAAGGTAGCTCACAACCATCTGTCACTTGGGCTGTAGGGAATCCAACGCCCTCTTCTGGCCTCTGTGGGCACCAGGCCCAAAACCACATAGGCGTGAAATGAAATGATAGAAACCCCTCAAATGCTTTGTTCCTGCTCCTCACTTGGTCTGTCTGCAGGCTCAGGGTGTGGTCAAAGACCTGGAGCCCGTGTTGCTGCGGCACCTGACGCAGGGCACTGCCTCCCTGTTGATCACCACCAAGAATAGCCCCAGAGGGGAACTACGTGGGCAGGTATGTGGGGATGGTGCAGTTGCTTTTGCTCTCTGACCCCTAAGGTGGTAGCATTAGATTCTTGCTAACGAGAAGCACGGAGCCACACAGGTGCCTAAGGAGGTTGTCAGCCCACCACCCTGGCTTCGCAGCTGGGATGCGTACTGAAGTGAATGGTCTCTGCCTGGGCATGCCTGTCCACCACCAGCAGCGATGGTTACAGATGTGTGTGTGTGTGGGGAGCCCAACCTCAGGGTCCCTCTCTCTTCGCAGGTGCACATCGCCAGCCAGTGTGAGGTGGCAGGTCTGCGCCTGGCCTCAGAAGGAGCGCGGTTACCAGTGGCTCCAAATGGAGAGGCACCTGCCTTGCCTGTGTTGCCTGCTGGACCTGGGCCTGAAGCCTCAGTACCAGCCAAACACGGGAGGCCCCGAGACCCTAACACATGCTTCTTCGAGGGGCAGCAGCGTCCCCACGGGGCTCGCTGGTCACCCAACTACGACCCACTCTGTTCACTCTGCACCTGCCAGGTAGGATGTCTGGGTAGGGCACAGATGGCCACAGGATCTGGGGCACCGGGGCCCAGCGCATCTTCAAAGCCTTGGTCCCTCTCCACAGAGACGGACAGTGATCTGCGATCCTGTAGTGTGCCCACCACTAAGCTGCCCCCGCCCGGTGCAGGCACTGGACCAGTGCTGTCCCGTGTGTCCAGGTGAATGTCCTGAAGGGGAGGAAAGGTAGTAGAGAATCGTCCATGGGAGAGGAGTGTTTTCAAGGGATACTCTGCCTCACCCTTTCTTTGTCTCCACAGAGAAGCAACGCAGCAGAGATTTTCCTGGGCTACCAAACTTGGAGCCAGGAGAGGGTGAGCTGGGTCCAGGGCTGAGAAGATCCAAAGAAGCCCTTGGGTTAGGGCAAGGGGGCAACGGAGTGTATGTGTCTGGAGGAAGCTGAGGCCGCAGGTTCTAAGCACACCTGGCCGTCGACAGTAGTATTCACTGGCTCTTGCCTAGGCTGGTGTGGGGCTGGCCTGAGGCTTGGTTGTGGGCCCAGTTGACAAGGTCAGTACTAATGGCAGCTGGGTACTCTTCCCCACCAGGCTGCTATTTTGATGGTGACCGGAGCTGGAGGGCAGCGGGTACCCGGTGGCACCCCGTTGTGCCCCCCTTTGGCTTAATTAAGTGTGCTGTTTGCACCTGCAAGGTATGGATACATAGTCTTCTCTGGTAGCCCAGCTGGGTCTGCAGATACAGGGAGGGGGTGCCTAGAGAGTAAAGCCCATCTTTGATGGGCGGGGGGACTCAGGATGTATTTTGATGAATGGTCCCTTGGATTTTTTTTCCTGGTTTTTCAAGACAGGGTTTCTCTGTGTAACATCTCTAGCTGTCCTGGAGCTAGCTCTTGTAGACCAGGCTGGCCTTGAACTCACAGAGATCCGTTTGCCTCTGCCTCCTGAGTGCTGGGATTAAAGGCGTGCGCCACCACTGTCTGGCTTCCCTTGGGTTTTGAGAGCAGATGTCCTGTAGGAGAGGGTAAAAACTGACAGGTACACGTTTTGACTGTGCCAGCTGGCGGGTTTCAGGTGCCCCTTAGTGCTTCCTGAATTTCCCCAAGCTCGCCTTTCCTCTCCTGCAGACAAATATGGCACATTACTATCTCATGAGATACAGTGAGGATTTGAATTCAGGTATATAAGGCAGGCTCAGGCTTTCAAGTAAAAGGCTGCACATACATTTCACTTGAGGTGGGGAAAGGAGAGAGAAGGGTTATGACTCTCTCTTCCTGACACGCTTTCTCAATGGATGCCTACAGGGGGCCACTGGAGAAGTGCACTGTGAGAAGGTGCAGTGCCCTCGCTTGGCCTGTGCTCAGCCAGTCCGTGCCAACCCCACTGACTGCTGCAAACAGTGTCCAGGTGAGAGGCTTGGGCACTGAGGCCTCATCTGACCTGTGTTTGGGGGTGTGAGATGGGGACAGGAGAGGAGCTTCTCATTTACTGAGCCCTGCTTATGCCTACCCTGGAGCTAAAAACAGTGGAGAGGATGTGCATGCATATAGAGTGAGGTGATGGGGCTCCGGTTCTATTGCCTTAGCCATCCATCTACCTACCCATTCATCCAGCCAGCCAGCCACCACCTATCTGTCTACCCATCCGTCAGCCCATCCATTCACCCACCCATCCATCCATCCATCCATCCATCCATCCATCCATCCATCCATCCAAATTTATCACCTAACAAGTACCAGAAACTATTAGTTGATAGGGATTCAAAGAGAAGTTAAAGTTAGTTGACCCTTCTGGACCGACTTTGTCTTTTCTTTCCCAGCAGTAGGGTCAGGGTCCCAGGCCAAGGTGGGAGACCCCATGCAGGCTGATGGGCCTCGGGGGTGTCGCTTTGCTGGACAGTGGTTCCCAGAGAATCAGAGCTGGCACCCATCAGTACCCCCCTTTGGGGAGATGAGCTGTATTACCTGCAGATGTGGGGTAAGTGGGGGACTTGCAGGAGGTGGGCGGTGTATACTTGGCCTGGAGCAGGGAAACCTTCTCAGGGAGATTCCTGGAGCTGGCTTTTCGGGAAGAGGCTGAAGACTCTATTGTCCTGTGGGGAACCTCAGTATCTCTCCATCCTGCACCAGGCAGGGGTACCCCATTGTGAGCGGGACGATTGTTCCTTGCCACTGTCCTGCGGCTCAGGGAAGGAGAGTCGATGCTGTTCCCACTGCACAGCCCAAAGGAGTAAGTGAAGGAAGCTGGGCAGCTGCTGTGGGCTGGGCCTATGATACCCGGGAGGGAAGGGTGCCCCCGCGGAGAGGGGAACTGCCCAGCCCACCCCTCCAGGCTTGCCACTTATTGCCATTTTCTTACAAGTGAGATTTCTGAAGGTCAGGGCAATTGAGCACTATACACCGCTCAGGCAGGCGATGTGTGCTGCCGCGCTCAGACAATTTGGGCTTCTCTGGGACTGGAGCAGAAATGTTCTCACGGGTCCCCCATGCCTTCCTCCAGACCACCCTGCTCTTCCTCTCCTTCAATATTCACTCCCTTCTGTTTTCAGCAGCCTCTGAGACTAGAACCCTTCCAGAGCTGGACAAAGAAGCTGAAAGCTCCTAGGGAGTGTGTCCAGAAGGCCACATGACCAAGAGGATGGGCCCAAGCTGGGAGAAGGAGCGGTGCTGAGGACCTTGACTCTCCTGTGGGAAGCCCAGTGCCTTTAACGCCTCTGTTCTGCTTCTTCTCCTCCCCTACTACCTCTGGGAACTGCAACTCTACAAGGGGAAAGACGGCTGGGTCAGACCAAGGCCATATCCACGCTAGCTCCTGCCCCATTACTCTTTTGGCCTCTGCCCCAGAAGCCTAACTCTTTTCGTCTGTACATAATGCCACTGGCTTATTGGGATTTTTTAATTTATCCTCACTCAGCGCCAAGGGTTCCCTCACACCATTCCTGCTGCCCCTGAGCTGAGCAGAGTCATTATTAGAGATTTTTGTATTTATTAAAATGTTTTTTCAGTCTTTGGGTTTGAGGTAGGCTCTTTGTGGCCAGGGCCCTAAGTGGGCCCCAGTGGAAAAAGACCTGAAAGTAGGAGGTAAGAGGGGATCCCCGGGGCCCAGACTCTTTCTGACCCTGGGAGCTGGAAGGGGCTTAGGGAGCAAGGATGGCATGTCTAGGTTCCAGAAAGAGGGTTGGGGCTGCCATCGAAGGGTTGCAGTACCAAGACCCAGGGGATCTCAAGTCGAGTTCCTCGTAGCTGGCATTTTTGCTGATGGCATGTCTGAAGCTGCTCTGGAAAGAAGCAAAAGAGCCATCCAGCCTCTGTGCTTTGTCTAAAGCGAGGTACACATTCTCCTTCCTGAAAACAGTTGCTGCTGACCAGTTCAAGGACAAGCCCAGATCAGAGTGGACTGAGATCAGCCCCGATCTAGCTAAAACCAAGCTCATCTCAAGATAAAGTGCTGTGTTGGCGGAACAACTTGAGGCCCCGTCCTTCCCTTCCCTTTTCCCATGTTCTGTCATCTGGGCCACCAGGAACAGGATACTCCATCAGGCCCCTAGAGAAACAAGGGTAAGATGCTAGGGATCAGACACATGTGTGTATAAACAATGCAGGGTCAACCTGGCAGGGTACGGGGAGGGAGAAGTCACAGCTGCTACTGTTAGGCCTGCCGAAAGTGCAGCTAACAGTCACAGTCTTAGTCCTCCAAAGCAACAAGTTCTAATCTTGCAGCTGTTTCCCTGAGGTAATTCTCTTCAATGTACCCTGCTTCCTTTGTGTAAGCCAGGCATCTCCCTCAGAGGAGGCAAACTTAGCACATCCACTGTCCAGCCTGGTGCCTGCCAAGTATTTGTTAGAAAAGGCGCTCTAGTTGCAGTGGGCTTTCTGGAGCTTGGCTGGAATGAGGCAGGAAAGATGCAAGAGAAGGGTAGGCTTCTGTTGCATTGGGCAGGATGTCTGTGGAGGGGCTAGGTTGAGGATGATGGGGTGGCTGGCCTGGGCCAGATCCTTGCTGTTGCGGTAGGAGGATCATGAGGGCTAGACAGAGATGAGACGGCGGAAGGATGCGCCACAAGGTGTGGCATGATGAGAGATACGGCTGTGCCCACCATGCTGTCCTTACCAGTGAGGGAGCTGGGAGTTAGGTGAGGATGACCCGCAGGGCAGCTTGGTGGCCGCAGGAGGCAGGGTCCACGCTACCATCTTTAGTTTTAGAGACCCAGAGGGATTCAGAACAGGCCCCAGGATGCCAGCTGAGCAAATGTGTGAACAGAATGGATGCAGGCAGGGCTGTTCTCTCTATACAGAAGCCTCTAGAATAACATTCCCATCCTAGACTGCATTTCAGCCAAAGCCGGGCAGTTCTAGGTTCTTTCCTAAGCCCTCGGGAAGTGGGATAGGAACCTAAGAAGCTCAGCCCTGTGTGTGGGTCTCTTCAAAGTCTTGGCATCCAGAGACCTCAAGAGGGCACTCCATGGACTCCCTTGTAAGCAGCGTGATGTCAGGGTCCTTTCTTTTTCTAAGGAAACCAAGCTAAAAGCAACAACAACAAAACAACCAAAAAATAAAACAAAGCAAAAGAAAAAAACCCTCACAAAACCCAAAAGAACAAGAAGCATAAAACAACAGAAACCAAGGGGATGTGATTTTCTTGGGCCGTGTTCATTATCTCTAAACACTCACTACTACAACATGTGGCCTCGAAGCGCGGGGCCAGGCCGACCTGAGACACTCTTGGTGTACACAGGCTGCTAGGACAGATGAAGTGGCTTTGAACTACTCGTGTGTGTTCTACTTTGCCATGTTCCATTTGAACTACTAATGACATTCTTTATGTAGTTTTTATATGCAGAATCCAGATTTTGGCATATCAGGCCACAAACATCCACCAATTCTGGGAGTTCGTTATGGTGGGGCTGTGGCCAAGTCACTAGAGCAATGTCCGCGAGTCATTTATGGCAGTGACTTAAGGAGGGTCATTTTCAAACCCATTAGCAATGGGTGTCTGAAAGTCAACATGGGAGGGCTTATAGGGGTCCAGAGTCCCCTGGAATGGGGAGTCCAGGTCCACTTCTCTACTTTGAAGACAGATACGCAGCCACCAGCAAAGTCTGCACTCCAAAGATAGGTTGGTTTGTTTTCAACATGTTTCAGAATAACTGTTCAATGGTGTCTTGCTCCTTAGTCTTTCATAAAAACAATGGGAAAAGTAGAAAAGAGTGAAGGCAAGCCAGTCATGGGGTACAGGTCTGTAATCCCAGCACCGGGGGTTGAGGCAGGAGGATGAGGCACTTGAGGCTGTTCTTGGGTACGTAGAGGGTTCAGGGCAGTCTGGGCTAATGTTGACTTTGTCTGAGTAAAGAAGAACAGTAAGAACACAGAAGCGCCGCTCGTGACACAAGAACAGAGACAGGAAGGGGAAGTCTCATCGTCACTGAGCGGATGTGCTTCTCTGGTGTCTGAAGACACACCTTCAGCCCTATGGCTTTTAGGCCACCAGTAACCATGTGTGCAGGGCCGCACGTGGAATACACAGACCGTGGGCTGCTGGCCACAGTGTCACAGGTGGCGAAAGGGGAGGGTCGATTGGGAACTACGGCATGACCAAAGTGCTCTGTATTGAGTCCCCCACCAAGTGTTTGCCTCTGATGCTTTCATGCACAAAGCAGGCACCAGGGCTGTTTTCACTCCTCATAAGAATAACTCACCGTGTATGCTTCCTTATCTCCATGAACACGAAGGTGGTTCTCCCAGGCCAAAGCTCATCCATTGCCCTCTGGATGTGCTGGCTCCTAGGATTTTCCCCAACGTAAGTGACTTCACTGTACAATTTGTAGAAACTTCATTTACACTCTCCCACCTGAAAAAAAATCGTTGTGAGCTGGGCAGTGGTGGCACATGCCTTTAATCCCAGCACTCAGGAGGCAGAGGCAGACAGATTTCTGAGTTTGAGAATAGCTTGGTCTATAGAGTGAGTTCCAGGACAGCCAAGGCTACACAGAGAAACCCTGTCTCGAAAAACAAAACAAAAATTGTTGTGGATAATTATAATAATGTAGCAATTATAAAATATATAAAATAATTATAAACACAAATATGTAAGGGAGAAAAATTCACCTATTACTCCAAACCACAATAACAGCTACTCAGAAAAGAAAAAAAAAGCCGTGGGTTTGGGGGCTAACGAGATGGCTCAGCAGGTAAAGGCACTTGCTATGCAAGCCTGACTTCTGTCCCCAGGACCCACACAGTGGAAGAGAAGTCACTCCATAAAGTTGTCCTCTGGCTTCTCATGGCACACGTATGCTCCCCGACACACACATATGCACGCGCGCGCACACACACACACACACTCAAGTGCATGCCTGTAGCATACTACTACTGAAGTTTAAACTTTTACAAAATCAGTGCTTAGTTAAAGCGTTTAGTTGTCCGACCTCACTCCTCTCAGTCCTTGTCCTTCTTAGGCCTCACTTGTGAGGCGGCTGTCAATTGCATTTTGAGAAATGGGACCATTTACCTTGTAATACCTGGTGAGTGAGGCACAGAACCCAAAAGCTGGAAAAAAAGCACTCAGCAGTTGGCTTTCAGGTTTGCACCTTGTAGTAAACTGACTGGAGTCCACCAGTGGAGGTTCAGCCCTTCAGCTGACTGAGCAGAGACTGAGCAGAGATGGTTGAAGGAACCGTGGGCCTCTGTTCTTCGAGGGGAGAGGCTGGAGCAGGCTGCTGTGGGACACCCAGTTTCTTCTGGTCTACTCGCCTTGGCCAACCAGGCTCATATGCACTCACTGTGAGACCCTGGGGTTTCTCTTCCTGCTTTGAAGGCCCCATGCCTTGTGGAGGTCCCCGCTTTGCTCAGCGGCAGAGACTCCAGCACTCACGTGTGCAGAGGAATAAGCAGAACACACATGAAGGCAGCAGGTGCCAAGCAAGGGGAACTGTCTGATGATCCTGGCGTGGCGCCCTCAAGGTGGGGGAAGAAGGGCTCCTGTGTGGGGACTGGGAAGAAGCCCTGCCAAGTACATGCTCTCCCTGCCCAACAGCTGGTAGGCCTCAGGATTCTAGCATGGCCGAGGGAAAACACACGAATCTGGAGCAGGTGGCTGTGGCTGTGGTTTTCCACACACGCGGCAAGAACACTCTGGAAATGGCATTTGCAGCTGGCTGCTGCTGCTGGTGCCGACCTCCAAACATAGGAAGTTCCAACCCTGAAAGAAGGGAAGGGAATCCAGGGCACTCTGTCCTATGTGAACATAGGAAGTCAGGAACTTACCCTTTAAAATTCAAACCTCCCGTCAGGCATGGCGGCACACATCTTTAATCCAGCACCCTGTAGGCAGAGGAGAACCTTTGTGAGTTCAAGGCCAGCTTGGTCTACCTAGCAAGTTATATAGTGAGGCCCTGTCTCACAAAAACAAACAAAGAAGTTTTCTTTTGTGTTTTCTACCTTCTACTCTGGCTGTAAAAGAGACATTATACTCCTTATACTGAAGGGGGAGTTGGGCCAGGGGCCAGGAGGCCGCAGAGAAAGGAGGTCGGGAAGAAGAGCTGAAAGGATTTACCATATCTCAAGTTATCATTTATCACTTCTAAAGACCTAGGAATTAACACACAAAATGTGCAAACTGATACTCCGGTCACGGTTTCTTCCCACTGCTCTAAGCCCGCTCTGGGGAGACACAGTAGTTGAGGTCAGAGCAGAGGACACTATTTACCTGAGAATGGGAAGGTGCAAGTCCAGGCTGTTTGCATTATGATGCTTCACAGACTTGATTGTGTGTCTGGAAGGCTGTTGATTCGGAAGGCCTGGGATTCTGCACTGCAGACAAGCTCCTAGGATTTGGGATCTGCTTACCATGAGCAGCAGAGATGCAGACAGACCTGGCTTTACACTGTCAGCAAGAGCTGCCACACCACCAGGTTCTCATGGAGCCCCCCACAACTCATATGAGTCTATTTATCTATTTATTTTAAAATACCAGAAACCAAACCAAAGCCAGACCAAATTAAACAACCAATCAATCAACCAAACAAACAAACAAAAAAACAAAAAAGAGGAGAGAGATTCTTGTCACAGAAGCTGCAGTGTTGAGACACAGTTAACACTTTAGTCCGCTCGTCTTCGCTTGCACGTGTTCATTGCCATGAGCCATTGGTGTGGCTCAGGCCTCTGGTTTCCGCTACATCACTGATGATGGGCTCTTTCTGGGGGTCCTCTTGGATATCCTGTTGTTGTCCCGCTGTTTTGGGTTTGTAGATTTGTGTCCTTCACATGCTACAACTGTCCGTAGATTCGGTGGATGTTGGATGGGCCACCCCACAACCCTGGGTCTGGGCCTGGGTGGTAGCTAGCTTGGTCGGCTGGCCAACTTTCCCTCATTGTCACCACCTAGATGAGCTCTCCAGCACTGCCTCGACTTGCTCATCCAATTCAGCTTATAGCAAGGAACGGGGCCAGTGCTTTCGCTCTCGGAACCTCAGATTGGGGACCCCTCACTCATATCCCCAGGGCCAGCTCTACTGTTTTGCCCAGGCAAGGTGCAGGGGGACCTCTCTCCAGATTGCTGTAGGGGGAATGCGGGGGGGGGGGGGGGGGGGAGGCGGGGTCAACTCTGCTTTCACAAGCTCAGGGCTGGTGCACCTGCGACTCCAGCAACAGGGTCAGCTCAGGCCTATGTTAGCACAGGGGTCATTGGAACCATGCTGTTCTGAGCTGGCCTTTACTGGCCCTGGGTTGACCTGCCCAGCCCCTGGCTGGATACTGCAGTAGACGCGCTGGCCCTGCCCCTCAGGGAAGAGCTCACCCTAACACACAGGAAAGATGACCCTACCCCTCACCATAGGTGTGCACCTCACCTGAGAAGCACACTAGAGCTGCAGTCGGGAGGCAGGTGAGCTGACCCCCCAGGACATGAGAGCAGGAGAGCTGAACCCCACCCCTGCCATGTGATGGCATGGGTGAGAGAAAGATGTCTTCCCTCCCTCACCCATCACCACCTGCGGCAGGTGAGAGGGCTGGCCCTGGGGTCACGGAGTGGGAGAGCTAGCCCTGACCCTCCCCAGCTGCAGGGCATGAGACAGCAGCCTCTGTTTCCCATCTGGGTAGCACATGGGTGATACCATGTCCAGCCCTTATATAGAACTTATAACTTAGTGAGAGACGATGGCCAATAAATATGTTAGCTTTCCATTTTTATTTTTTCAATCTTTAATGTTTTGCTTTTTTTTTTTTGAGACAGGGTTTCTCTGTGTATCATTGACTGTCCTGGACCTCGCTCTGTAGACCTCAAACTCATAGAGGTCCACCTGCCTCTGCCTCCTGAGTGCTGGGATTAAAGGTGTGCACCACCACTGTCCAGCAGTTCCATTTTTATAACAAAATAGCTGAGATAATTGATTTAAAACAACGATCTGTTTATTTTGGCTATGGTTTCAGCCCATGATCACTTGGTCTTGTTGCCTTGTGCCTCATGATGGCAGTGCCTCATAGTGGTAGTGTATGGGAGAGGAGGCTGGCTCACTTGGAGCAGCCAGAAAGCAAAGACAGGGACACACAGAGGGTGGGGTCCCAATATCTCCTATAAGGGCACAACCCTGATGACTTCTTCCTAGGTTCTGCCTCCGAAAGGCTTCAGTAACTTCCAATAGTGGCTTTAAAATATAAGGGAGGCATTTCTGACTTGAACTATAGCAATGACTATCATAAAATGTGGTCAGTGAAGTGCGCTAATAATACAGCAGGCCACGTAGAGAGAACACGGCGCTGTTGGAAGGGAGGATAGATGGGGAGCCGGCAGCTGCAGCGGCAGGGTGGACTGCTGGGCGTGCCAGGAAAAAGGAGAGCCTGGCCAAGTGTGGCGGAACGTGCTTTAATTCCAGCAGCCAGGAAGCTGAGGCAGGAGGATGACGAATTCAAAGCCAGAGAGCATGGTGGTCAGTGCCTTTAATTTCAGTACTACGGAGGCAGAGTCAGAGGCAGGTGGGCACTTGTGAACTTGAGACCAGCCTGGTCTACATAGCAAGTTCCAGGCCAGCCAAGGGTACGTAGTGAGACTCTGCCTCAAAACAACCCTCCCCCACCCCCAAAAAAATTCCAGAAAGAAAGGAAAATCTCCCATGAGATCTCTATGATGAAAAGATTTTATATATAATACAAGCACACACTAGAGGCTAAAATGTCACAGGAAGCCTGAAGAGGATGAAGGGGTCTCCAGGCTGGCAGACAATGCAGGGGTCTCCAGCCCGGCAGACAAGGCAGGCTGCCGTTTGACGTTTTCGGTGAGTGCTACAGATACCGGAGGACCTGGAAAATGAGCCACGAGGTCACCATGGAAGAAAATGAAGAAAGGAATGATGGGGCAGAAGGCACCTGGTCAATGCATCCTGAAAGGACACACCCCAGATGTTGAAGGACAAAAGATGTCTTATTTCTTCCCCGGGGTCTGTAGTAGCTGGAATAGTTTGCCTTCCCAGGGAAGTGGGGAGCCTACCTGAGTGAGGCCCGATATCCCCCCCTTTCTGGTCACCCCCCTTCCCCTTGGAGGTTCCCGGAAATCTCAATGAGATTTACTTTAAGAACCACCCCTCCTCTCTTTGGCGAAAACATAACTGCACCTGCTGGCTGGTTCCTGGAATTTGTTAGTCACTTTTCCTTCTGAACCTGGAAGATGGGAGCTTCAAAACTGCTGCGGACAGACGGGTTGTGGTCTTAGGCCGCTCACTTACAGTAGAATCTGCTAGTCGACTCCGGCCAGCCTGCGTGCCGGTTTGAAGGGGAGCGGGGAGCATGGCAAAAGGGCAGTGAGGTAGGGAATGGGGACCTCGCCACCAGGCTTCTAGGCAGGGCCGTCCCCAAGGATAGACTATTTACCTTCCACAGTTCCGAGGGAGGAATGCGTGTCCCGCACATCTGTGCACTCGCCTGGCTTAGCGGGCACTCTGCCATCTAGACATCTGATTCACATCAACTGTGTTTTTCGTGAGTTTTTGACTTTTTTTTTTTAAAGAAAGAGGCTGACATCATTGCAAAGGAGCCTTTTTTTTTTTTTAAATAAAAAGGATCCAACCAAGGTGCTGCCTGAAGTAAGGAGCTTCAGAAGTTGCAGCTTGATTGCCCTCACCTGCGGGGGTGGGGGGTGGGGGTGGGGGAGGGGGAGGGGGATGGAGGGTGGGGAGAGGGGTGGGTGGGGAAGCAATAGGATACTCTATCTGGGCACACATTTGATGATCCATCATTAGAAAAGAGATTCTGAAATGCCGGGTTGCATAGGATGAAGAAAAATGGAAGTTAGTTATTTAATAAAATTAAGACTGTGATACAGAGTGATTTAATCTTCATTGGCCTTTAATTTTCGTCCTAACAATCTCTTTCTCTCTGAATATTAATGTACTATAGTTTACTTCAAAACTTTCGGTGGCATTTTTGGTGAGCCGTGTTTCCATTTTGTTCTGTAGACAGACAGGGTCTTGTACACAGTCAGCCTGGTCTCAGCTCTGTGATCCTCCTGCATCAGTCTCCTGAGTGTTGGGGTTACAGAGGTGTGCCACCACTCCTGACTGACAGACCATGTTTCTTAATTAAAGTAGAAAATTTGATTAGAAATTCAAATAAACAGTAAACCTGAGCCAAACCAAAAAAGTTCTTTGGGGGCTGGAGAGATGGCTCAGTGGTTAAGAAGACTGACTGTTCTTCTACAGGTTGTGAGTTCAATTCCCAGCAACCACATGGTGGGTCACAACCATCTATAATGAGATCTGGCACCCTCTTCTTGTATGTCAGCATACATGGAGGCAGAATGTAGCATATACAATAAATAAATATTTAAAAAAATTCTTTGTTGAGAATATAAGGTCTGCATTAGGGTTCACTAAAGGAACAGAATTGATGGGCTGAATCTATGCGGATTAAACCACACCCAGGAGCCAGGTACCATCTTTGTGAGAGAGACTTGCTCTTGGCGGACAGGAAATGAGTGACTTCAGCTAGTCTAACAGGGAACAGAGTTTGGACACCCAGAGAGGCTCACTGAGGACAGTGAAGAGCCTTCAGGGAACAGCGAGCACCCAAGGTTCTGGGAGGTGGCTGAGGTCAGAGGGAGTGTGATATTCCACGGCTGGGCGGTAGGAGAAGCCGAGGTCAGATTATAGCCGCTGGAAGCCGCACGTTCTCCTCCTCTATAGCTGTGGTTACCTTCATGGTTTACAAACACATGCATTAGCTTTGGTTGCCGAGGGAACTTGGCTGCAAGTTGACCGATGTTTTGTGAGAAGGGAGGCGTTTGGGGGTGGAGGAGCTCCTTAAAGACAAGACCATTCTACTTCGCTAGCAATTTGTTTCTAGAATTTGTACATCTTCTCATTTAATCACTTGTGAAAATGCCCCAGACATAAGCAAATCTTGAACTGGTAGCAGTTCTCTCTCTCTCTGGACAGTGTTTCTCTGGGCAGCCTTGACTGTCCTGAAACTTACTCTGTAGACCAGGCTGGCCATGAACTTATGGAGATCTGCCTGCCTCTGCCTCCTAAGAGCTGGGATTAAAGACGTGCAGCAGTTTAAGTGGGTGCTTGTTGGGTAGCTAGACTTGAACGATCTTCCTGCTTCTGCCTCCCAAATGCTGAAGATTATGGACATGAGCCACCATATCTGGCTTCATTACCTTTTTAAAGGTCCAATAATATCCTATTATATGTACATCCCTATTTTATTTAAGGGCTTTTCCTCTTGATGGATATTTGGTGGGTTTTTAAAAATTTGGCTCTTAAATGTAAAATCACTATAAACATTGATATCCAAGTATGTTTGAGTTTTCTGCTTTCAATTCTTCGGATATACTTCTGCAAGATAATTGCAGGATAATAGACCACTCCATGCCGAGCATTGAAATTGACAATCAGCTTGATTGTTAAAACACATCTTTTGTATTGTATTTCTTTTTGAAAAAAAGATTTATTTTATTATTTAATTTTAATTGTTGTTGTTGTATATGTGTGGGCCGGAGTGTATGTGCTATATGAGTGCAGTGCTCAGGGAGGCCAGAAGAGGGAGCCAGAGCCCCTGGATATGGAGTTTCAGATGGCTGTGAGCCACCTGATGTGGACACCGGGAACCAAATCTGGGACCTCTGAAAGAGCAGCAGGTACTTTTAACCACGGAGCCATCTCTCCAGCAACTTATTAGTATATTTCTTAGATTTTATTCTTTATAGTCCCTTCCCTCTTTATTTCATGCCATTTGTATTTTTGAGAGCCTGGATGGACTCTGGATATGATCTACAGTCTAAATTTTTGTTGCCAACTCATACTGTCATTTAATATATTTTTCCAACTTCCATATTTTCTGCTGAAAGTTAAATAAAGGCTGTTGTGTAGATTCTGGTTCAGGTTTCTTTGGTTGTTTTATTTTTAACAAATGTGCTAATTTTTATTAATTTATTTTTTATTTTATGTGCACTGATATTTTGCCTTCATGCCTGTCTGTGTAAGTGTGTCAGGACCCCTGGAACAGGAGCTACAGACAGTTGTGAGATGCCATGTGGGTGTTGGGAATTGAACCTGGGTTCTCTGGATGAATAGCCAGTGCTCTTATCCACTGAACCATCTCTCCAGCCCAGTGATTCAAGTTTTTTGAAAGGAATGTCTCATGGAGTGATCTGCCTTTCCCATCGGGTCATATTGGGAGGCACTAAATAGATTTTTTTTTTTGAGACAGGGTTTCAATGTGTAATAGCCCTTGCTGTCCTGGAACCAGGCATGCCTTGATCTACCTGCCCCTACCTCCTAAGCGTTGGGATTCAAGGCATGCACCCCACGCCTGGCTCACTAAGTACACTTCTAAACACAGACACAAACCTTGAGAAAGAGCACAGGCGTGTGGAGGATAAAGTGTCTTTGTTCCCCCGACATCATTTGTTTTGTCTTTTCGCGGTTTCTCGGTGTAGCCCTGTCTGTACTGGAAGTCACTCTGTAGACAATGCTGGCCTCAGACTCAGAGATCTGTCCGTCTGGGATTAAAGGCGCATGCCATCACCGACTGGCATGCTTTCTTAACTTTGTCCATCACATCTTGTGTGGGTCCTATCATCTGTCCACCGCATCTTGGGTGGGTCCTATCATCTGTCCACCTCATCTTGGGTGGGTCCTATCATCTGTCCACTGCATCTTGTACAGGTTCTATCATCTGTCCACTGCATCTTGGGCGGGTCCTATCATCTGTCCACCTCATCTTGGGTGGGTCCTATCATCTGTCCATTGCATTTTGGGTGGGTCCTATCATCTGTCCACTGCATCTTGGGCGGGTCCTATCATCTGTCCACTGCATCTTGGGCGGGTCCTATCATCTGTCCACTGCATCTTGTGCGGGTCCTATCATCTGTCCACTGCATCTTGGGCGGGTTCTATCATCTGTTCACTGCATCTTGGGCGGGTTCTATCATCTGTCCACTGCATCTTGTGCGGGTCCTATCATCTGTCCACTGCATCTTGTGCGGGTCCTATCATCTGTCCACTGCATCTTGGGCGGGTTCTATCATCTGTCCACTGCATCTTGTGCGGGTCCTATCATCTGTCCACTGCATCTTGGGCGGGTTCTATCATCTGTCCACTGCATCTTGGGCGGGTCCTATCATCTGTCCACTGCATCTTGGGCCGGTCCTATGATCTGTCCACTGCATCTTGTGCGGGTTCTATCATCTGTCCACTGCATCTTGGGTGGGTCCTATCATCTGTCCACCGCATCTTGGGCGGGTCCTATCATCTGTCCACTGCATCTTGGGCGGGTCCTATGATCTGTCCACTGCATCTTGTGCGGGTTCTATCATCTGTCCACTGCATCTTGGGTGGGTCCTATCATCTGTCCACTGCATCTTGGGCGGGTCCTATCATCTGTCCGTCGCATCTTGGGCGGGCCCTCTCATTTCCACTCTACAGAAGATCGCAGGGCAGGTGTGCAAATGCAGTTTTGGTAAGTGGCCAACTGAGGCAGCTCTGACCCAGCCACAGATTCCAGACGTCATTTCAGTCTGTCCGAGGGCCCACAGAGTCAATGCCCAGGATCCACACTGCCCTGAGGAAGGATCCACAGGAATTTGGTTCATGGCATTTACTTCATCACAGGTCTGAGAGATTCTGCGCTGTACAGAGAGTGGACAATACAGCGTTTTCATCTGTGGGTCACAATCCCAGTAAGGGTTGCATAACTGAATGCAGGTTTAAAGACATTTGATGGCAGTCAAAAGTTCCGGACTGAGACCCACCTGCCTCTGCCTTCCAAGTGCTGGCTAATTAAGAGAAACAAAGATTTTTAATATTTTGCTACTGTCATTCTTTATAAGGTAACAAATTAGTTTATCTTTGGATTGTATGGTATTAGAATGTTTGATTTTTGTGAATTGTTGTGTGAGATGATGATTTGAGTCTCATAAAAGAATCATTAAATGAGTTTGACTTCAGATTAGAATAGAATTTCTAACAATTTCTAAAAATGGCCCTACACATACTTCTGCTATTTTTATTCCTTATTAATGTGAAGTGGTGTTTTTAGCCCTGATGATCACAAAATCAAAATGATCATCTATTTTGGAAAACAGTGAAGAGTTCCTTCGTTCTGCCTATTTGTTTGACTGCTGGTTATTTTTAGAATATTTTACAACTACTCTTTGGCAATTCTCTCTCTATATATATAATATATGTGTGTGTGTGTGTATGTGTGTGTGTGTATATAATGGTTCTAGATCATATCCACCACAAATTCTCCCTGCCTTTCTCCATGGACACCCCTCTTCAATACTTCCCCTTTCCTTTTTTGGAGGGATTTCAGATAGAGTTTCTCTGTATAGCCCCGGTTGTCACAGAATTCACTTTTGACCAGGCTGGCCTTGAACTCAGAGGACTGCCTGCCTATGCCTCCTGAGTGCTAGCATTAAAGGCGTATGCCACCACTACCTGGGCTCATCTTCTTAATAACTCACGGAGTCCAGTTAGTATTGCCTGCATGTGCACGGGCATGGAACTATCCTCAGAACATGGGCAACGCACCGGTGGCCACACACTCTCTCCTAGCAACCATCAATTTCCGGGAGCTCCTCGGATAGGAATGGAGCCTTGTGGGCCCCTCTCCCATCCATGCTAGAATAGGTGTGATGCAGGTAACATCGCTTCCATGAGTTCATGAATACAATGGCCATGTCATGACCTGAAGACAGCGCTTCTTGCTATCCTCTAGATTTTACATTCTTTCTGCCTCCTCTTCCTCCCTGTGCTCTGAACCTTAGAGGGGGAGTTGACAGTGATGTCCTATTTAGAGCAGAATACTCAGCAGTCTCTGCACTTGGAGCAGTCATGAATCTCTTCATTGACTGTTTCAACTCTGTCCAAGGTTGAGCGTAGCATTATTAAATCTGTTGATATGAACATAGATATCTAGAAGGCAGTTTGAAAACATGTCCCTTTAGCAAAACAATAACAGTAGATTCTTCCCTGTGTAGCCATGGGATTTCGACCATGCTCACATTATTGGGCATGAATTTCCTCCCGTGTAGCAGACCTCAAGTCAGATCATGCCAGTACGCGCAAGTATGCACAACTTGCCCGGAGAGCAATCTTGTAGGACAGAGAGTCTGCCTGTGGGGCAACTCCCCCAACCACCTGCGTAGCACCTTCCAGCACCGTGAAAGTAGCCAGGATGGAAGGCTTCTGTGACAGTTCTGGCTTGGTTGCCGCACGTTCTGCAACCAAAGTGCATTGTGTCTTTAGCAATAGGGTTTTACCATGTAGTTATAGTGGACAACCAAGAGAAACAGCAGTACAATGTGTTCTTTGGGGGGAAGTTGGGGTCTTTTTGACCAGTTTTCATTTAATAACCTGTGTCTTCTATGAGGAACAGGGTCCCCTTGTTGGACTAGAAGTCCAAACATCAGGGAGGAGTTGCTCCAGACACCACTCACATAACCACAAATTGATGCAAAAGCAAGAGGATTTTTATTCTGTCATGACAGGGTCCTTCAGGTTCGGGATATGAAGGACCTCGATAGCTGTTACAGTCCATCTTTTAAAGCAAAAAGCCACAGACACAAGGGGGGTGACCTGTAGGTTGTTTTCCAACTTATTGGACTGGCTTATTCAAAGGGTTACTAGTAGTGATTGGTCTATTCCATAGCAGGAGAATAGCTGCGTGATAAGGGAAACATCTGTAGGGGCGACTGTTCCTTTTGTGAACTGCTGACATTCTAAGTTTGGCACATGTGCCAACTACAGGTATCCTGTTCTCCTCAGCAAACGGGATGTTCTCATGAGAGCAGGCTAGCTGCAGGTCCTGAGGGGGTCCTGAGGGTCTCAAGCAAACAGGATCTTCTCACGGGAGCAGGCTAGCTGCAGGTCCTGAGGGGGGGGGTCCAGAGGGTCTTTCACCCTGATGCGGAGCACCTTGTTTGTTTGTTTAAAGACAGGGTCTCACTATCTAGCGCTGGCTGACCTGGAACTCATTATGTAGACCAGGTTGACCTCAAACTCACAGAGATCCACCTTCCTCTGCCTCCCAAGTGCTGGGATTAAAGGTGTGCGCCACCACTCTCGGCCAGACTCCTTTTTAAAAAATTGAACTTTTAATTAGATTGCAAAGCAGTGAGCTTCCTCAAGGCTTCTCCAGACACCCTTGGTTTTGGTTACTCTTTCTCATTCCGGTCCCAAACCTTCCACTCCAGTGTCCCACACCTCCATTTTTATGTCACGTGCGTTCCACTTTCCCTCCTTCCTTCAGACCCCTTTCTGCCTTCCTCACGCGCCCTTCCTAGCTTCCTGACTGCAGCCAACACTCCAAATTAAACACACAAACCTAAACATTTGAAGCTAGGCTCCACGTACGAGAGAGGACGTGGAATGTTTGTCTTGCTGGGCCGAGATGACCTCAGTAAGCAGAGCTTTTCCAGCTCTAATTCATAAATTTTACTTTCTTTACGCTTAAAGAAAATCCCACTGAGCATATGTACCACCCTCTCACTCTCTAGCCGAGTCTGCTTCCTAGCTGTGGACACTGACACCCAATGTCTCTGGAGGAGGCTATGGAGACCCTTGGGTAAATGCCGAACAGTGCTATAGTGGGCTTATATGGAGGTTCTATCTTTAGCTTGGTAAGGAAGCGCCACACAGATAGCCATAGTGGCTGCATTATGGGTATCTTCCACCAGCAATGCCCGTCTTTTTCCACATCCTTGCCAGTGTTTGTTGTTGTTCTGTTTTTTGTTGATTGCCATTTGACTGAGTGGGCTGAGCTAGCACAGGCAAGCCTTTCTCCCGCACTCTGTTCATAACGCGAGCACGGGGCCTCTCACCAAGGAGATGCTCCGTGAGAGTGAGATGGCACAGGGTCTTCTCAGTCCTCTGAGGCAAAACATTTTTAAAAAAATTTATTTTATGTTCATTGGTGTTTTGCCTGCATGTCTGTCTGTGTGAGGGTGCCAGGTCCCCTGGAACTGGAGTTACAGACAGGTGAGCTGCCATGTGGGTGCTGGGAATTGAACTCGGATTCTGTTCAGTCAGCGTTCTTAACTGCAGAGCCATCTCTCCAGCCCTGAGGCAAAACTTTTTTTTTTTTTTTCGAGACAGGGTTTCTTTGTGTAGCTCTGTAGACCAGACTGGCCTCAAACTCACAGAGATCCACCTGCCTCTGCCTCCTGAGTGCTGGGATGAAAGGCGTGTGCCATCACTGCTTGGTAGAGGTAAAGCATTTTATACAATTATTGAGATGTCTATTAAGATCCAGAGGAGTTGGGCAGTGGCACTTACCTTTAGTTCCAGCACTTGTGAGGCAGAGGCAGTCAGATCTGTAAATTCAAAGCCAGGCTTATCTACAAATCAAGTTCCAAGACAAAGAAACCCTGTTTCAAACAAACAAACAAACAAACGACCCCAAAACAAAACAAAAATCCAAAACAAAAAAATCTAGGGAAGCAATGTATTTAGAGTAATATGTTCCTTCACATCCTGATGATAAGGAACAATTTTCTTTCTCTTTTCCTACTTTAAACAACAAACAGCCAGCGAGCCCAAATCAGTGAAAGCACAAAGGATGAAAAATACCTCCATATGTCAGTACAAAGAAATGAAGCGCTCGAGCCAGTCCCGGTAAATTTCCCAAGGCATCGGGAATTCAATGATATGGATGGCATTCTTCTCTCCTAATTATTGAGGCTATATTATTACTCAGCAACATATTCACCATCATCCCCCCAGCTTCAAACTCCCTAAACAGCGCACCCCCAGTTACTTACAAAAAAAAAACTGGACTTTGTAGGTTAGGTATATCTTTATTTTCCTATTACTACTAAAGATTTAACTCTGCTCTTTAATTTCTTCCTGGAGACTTTTGATTAAACTCTGTAAGAAGCATAACACCCAAGGCAAAGTGAGTTATTAGCTTATTAAATAATGCTTGCTCCTAAAATGTAGCTCATAGAATTAATCCCTTACTTTCTTATCAATTACTTATCCTTCCTTCTCATCACCTACTGGAGTTACATATCAGCGAGGTAAATAGTATTATAGAAACTTATGCATGTCAGAATTTTCTGCAGCAATCTTATTTAGAAGAAATTATAAGCTTTGTAATGACGGCAAGGACACTTCTTAAGCAACTTACTGGTAAAGAGCCTAAAGAAATCATGGTGCATTTAATAAAATGCAGGTCGATCATTTGTTCCACACTGATAATAACTGACATATAGCATTAGCATGTCACATGGGAGCTATAGAGAATCATTATCCAAAAGATCCCTTCTGAGACTTTTTTGGACATACATCATAGGCATTAACTAAAATTACATCTAAAAATCCTATAGAGATCGCTTTTAATGCTTTTACAGATGGCTCCTCAAAAGGACAAGGAGTTTATGTTTTATACACAAATTCCACTTACTCCACAGAGAGAGAGAGAGGAAAGAGGAGAGAGAGAGAGAGAGAGAGAGAGAGAGAGAGAGAGAGAGAGAGAGAGAGAGAGAGATCAACAGTCCAGATTCATGGCAATCAGTATGGATGTTTCTTAGCATTGAATATTTTAATTGACTCTGCATATTGCGTTCAAACTGTTTCTCTTTAAGAAATCACAAGACTTAAAACCCAAACCCACAATTATTTCTCTCCCTCCAGACGTCTTAAAGACAATAGCAACATTTTTTCATAACTTATATCTGTGCTCACTCTGACTTTTCAGGTCGGTTAACATCTGCTAATGCTCAAACCGATGCGCTGGTCTCCTCCTCGCTCCAATACACCCTCACCCGACTGCTCAAAAAAATCTCACAAACTTCTCCGTTAAAATGCAAGATCCTACAGGTACAGATTCTCTTCCCTTCATGAGCATCTGAGCCTACCCCTCTCCTTCTTCTTTCACCCCACTGCCCTCTGCTGGCAGAATAAATCCTCCGGGGTTAAAAGCTAATGCTACTTGGCAGCTATTACTCATATCTCAGAATCTGGACATTTAAAATATTCATGTAATGGCCGATACCTTTTCTGATGTGATTGTTACAGCTGCTCACAGAGCTGGAATACCTAGGATACTATTTATCATGTATTGTACCCCTTCTCCTTTCTAGGACTTTCATTACAACTAAAAACTAACAATGGTCATGCTAATATTAGCAAATGCTTTAAGGAATTTTGCAATTGGTGGAATATTAACCACGTTACTGGAATCCTGTACAACCCACAGGGTCAAGCTATTGTGGAATGACATCATCAAATACTTAAATGGCAATTTTTAAAAGTAAAAGTGGGTATATACACCTACCTAGATCCCCTACAGAGCATGCTATTTTTAGCCACGCTTACCTTAAATTTTTTCACTTCAAAGAATAATGCTTCTGCTGCCTAAAGCATTTTACCCTAAAGGAGACAGAGCCTAAAGTAAATGTAAGATGGAAAGATCTAGAGACTAATCAACAGAAAGGACCAGATGTTCCTCTAACATCACAGCGAGGCTATGCTTGTGTCTTTCCAGGAAATGAAATCCCAGATGGCTCCCACTCTGATGCATCCAACCAGGGCAGCCTCCCAGAGACCACCAGACAAATGGAGCATATGAAGATAGACAACAAACCCATCAAGGGGAGACAACAAGACTTCAACTCATCAAGCTGAGATATTGAGGGGACAACAAAGATACAATACTATGGACTCCAAAAATGCTGCTATGTCTTCTGAGCGTATTACTGTTAATTCTCAGCTTGTCAACTCAGATTCCTTTTTGTCAGGAGGGATAAAAGTCACGCCTGTAACAGGAGACAGGATGATGCTCTTTTGTCAAGCTAAGGATTGTTTTCATCCTAGTCCCAGAAGCGATGACCAGAATACAGAAATGGCCTGTGGGATCAGTAAAACTGCTACTATTACAGCAAAAATAGTAGCAGAAGTTAATCAAGAAAAGGGTGAATTGAGAACTGATTTTGTTTTGTTTCTTTGTGTAGCCTTGGTTGTCCTACAACTCATGCTATAGGCTACGCTGGCCTTGAACTCACAGAAATCCATTTGCCTCTGCTTCCTGAGTGCTGGGATTAAAGGCATGCGCCACCACTACCCAGAGAGAACCACAGTTTTAAAAATTAGAGCTACTATAGATTATTCTTTGCTCAAGCATAATTGTGGTTGTCAACAATTTCCTGGCATATATTTCTATAAAACTGTCCACATTCAAATTGATGATCTGCATAAAGAGATTAAGTCTCTCAAGTGATATTTGAATGATAATCATGGTTAAGATGGCCTCCCTCTTTCCCGAGTCCTCTTCTAGCTATTCTCACAATTCCATCAGGCTTGCCTAACCATTCATTCTTGACCTCTATTACAGCCACAAGCTTCTCTTTAAAAAACATAAGAAGGGGGTATGTTTGCGCTCACAGATAAGCACTAGGGGAACTTGGAGTGTTGAGTACACAGGGTTGTTCCTTCAAGGGAAGACATGCAAGACTTGTTTTCCACCCAGAAGGCTGGGAGCAGATGTGTTTACTAGCCTGGTGACCTTTGCACTATGTGGCTAGGGACCTTTCCAGCACCAGATCCTCCCCCCCAGACCTTTATCATAAATTTGCTTTCCCAGTCAACCTGTAGATTTTCTCCTTATGGACTTTACGAAGAGTTTTGATGTGGTCACGTCTGACCTGTACTTGGTTTACTCTGCTCCTCAAGGAGCTTTAGGTATGCTTTGTTGTGCACCGTGGGGCTGAGTCAGCTGTCACCAGAGTAATTTCCATCAAATTGTGCTGTTGTTAAACATGCCTAAAACAAACCACTTGGGGTCAGACTCCTGAAGTTTGAACCAACACTGGTTACCGAGGCAGGCCAAGCTGAACTGCATTCTTTCCTTCCGTGGCTTGTCTCTTTGTAGTCTGTTAAGGTGGCAGAGACCCCAGCAAGATCCCCTGGAGGTGTGTGGACTCTCTAACAGGCACTGGGAGCTGAACAACTCAGGTCCTCTGGAAAAACAGCAAGCACTCAAATGTTGCTCCATGTCTATCTATCTGTCTGCTGTCTGTCTGTCTGTCTGTCTGTCTGTCTGTCTATCTATCTATGGCAGAGTCTTACCATATCACCCTAGCCAACCAGGAATTCACTATGTAGACCAGCAACTCAAAGAGATCTGCCTGCCTTTGCCTCTCTAGTACTGAAATTAAAGGCTGGCACCACACTTGACATATTTTTTAAGATTTAATTGTCTTTTGATTACGTATATACTGTGTATTAGTATATAGAGAAGCACATGAGCGCTGGTGCTGAGGAGCCCAGAGGAGCTGGATCCTCTGGAGCTGGAGTTGTTAGAGGTTGCATGCCAGCTGAGCTGGGTGCTGAGAATTCACCTTGGGTTCTCTGCCAAAGCAGTAAGCGCTCTTAACTGCTGCTCCACCTCCAAGCCTCAAAGGAGTTTTAGTTTGCGTTGACCTGGGGCCTAATGAAGCTGACGACTTTAACAATGCTATTATCCATTTGTAACGTTTCTTTTGGGAGCTCCGCTTAGTTCCTGTGAAGTTTGAATGGAAATGGCCCCCATAGGTTCATAGGGAGTGGCATATTAGGAGATTGCTGGAGTAGGTGGGGCCTTGTTGGAGGAAGTGTGTCACTTGGGGTGGGCTTTGAAGTTTCAGATGCTCAAGCCAGACCCAGTGATTCAAGTGCCTCACTGACTCTTCCTACTGCCTATCATCCAGATACAGAACTCTCAGCTACTTCTCTAGCGCCACGATTGCCTGTGTGCCCCCATGCTTCCTACCATGATGACAATGGACTAAACCTCTGAACTATAAGCCAGCCCCGATTATTAAATATTTTCCTCATAAGAGTTGCTGTGGTCACGATGCCTCTTCACAGCAATAGAAACTCTAACTAAGGCATTTCCATCTCATTTTTGATTTTTTTCAATGTGTGGTTTTGTTGTTTTGATTTCCGTTCCTGGTGTTTAATGGAGGCAGGTAGGAGCAGGTTTATGAGTAGGTAACTCAGGCTTGGGTGACAACTTTGCAGGAGCTCCTCCTCTGGATGTGAGGAGCTAAGGTGAAGGGCCCGGAATGAGTGTCTGGGATATGGGGCCTTGAGGTGCAGAGGCGGGGACTTGGGGGTAGGAGAAGAGCAGCAGGCTGGAGGAGCCTCAGGGTCTCAAACCAGGAGTCCTAGAAATCTGGCATTCTGGGAGCAGCTTCAGTAGACATCTGACTGTCCAGCCCACACGGAACAGTTTTCATAGACCAGCTTAAGTTTCCCTGTAGGTGACAGGCCCGCAGTGCCTACTCCAAGGCAGCCATCGGACCTCATTGACTCTCAGCCTACCCCGCTACTCCGACTTCACCTTCTCCAGGTTGGCCCAGGCTGCCCCAGCTCTTCGGCCGGTGGATGCACCAGGAGTCCACGCTCAGGCTAACAGCGCACAAAGGACTTAGTGGTGGCGCCACCTTCAGCTACCAGCCTGGCCACAGGACCTGCAGAGCGGGACCCGGGATGCCAGGACATTGGCGCTGTTGAGGAACACCGAGTTGAAGAGGAGAAGGTGAAGTACATCTGTCAGCCCTGTGAAGGTGGGAGGAGCTGCTTAGGTGTGGGCGCATGTGGAGCACCAAGTGGTGCAGGTCCTGTGAGCTGCGTGGGCACAGCAAGGTAGGGATGGCGACAGGACTCCAGTGGAAGAATTAGTGGTCTTCTTTTAATTTTCTTTCTTTTTTTTAGATTTGTTTATTCATTATGTATACAACATTCTGCCTCCGTGTATGCCCGCACGCCAGAGGAGGGTGCCAGATCTCATTACAGATGATTATGAGCCACCACATGGTTGCTGGGAATTGAACTCAAGACCCCTGGAAGAGCAGCCAGTGCTCTTAACCACTGAGCCATCTCTCCAGCCCCTCTTTTAATTTTTTATGCTTACTTTAGTCAAGGTTCTCTAGAGGAGAACTTATAGAATGTATGTATGTATGTATATATACACATCACACCCCTACAAACCCCCACACACATATGAATGAGATTTATTAGAGTGGCCCACAGGCTATGGTCCTGCTGGTCCAACAATGACCATTTACTAACAGGAAGTCCAAGAACCCTGTAGCTGTTTAGCCTGTGACGCTGGATATCTCAGTTGGTCTTCAGGAGACACTGGAATCCTGAAGAAGTAGGCTCCAATGCCAGTGAAGGAATGGGCTTGCCAGCGAGAGTAAGGCAAGCAGGAAAAGAGCAAAAGCTCCCTGCTTCCATGCTCTTTAGATAGGCTGCCACTGAAAGGTGTGGCCCAGATTAAGGGTGGACCTTCCCACCTCAAAAGATCTGGACTAAAAGTGGGTCTTCCTACTGCACATGATTTAATTAAGAAAAAAATCCCTCACCAGTGTTCCCAGCATTTTGGGTTTTAGTTAATTCCAGAACTAGTCAAGTTGACAACCAAGAATAGCCATTACAAGTATTTATTCCATGGGTGTGGGGCCTGCATGCCACGATAAGTGTGTGGGGGACAGAGGACAACCTAGGGGGTGTTCTCAGCTCCCACCATGCAGGTTTAGAGGTCTGGACTCTGGTGGTCAGTTGTAAGCAAGTGTCTTTACCTGCCAAGCCACCTTGACAACCCAAGACCTAACCATTTTCTCAGTTTCACTGGTATCTATTGCAATTCCTTTTCAACTCTAATTTTAATAATGTGGGTCTTCTTTCTTCCTTGTTAAGTATGGCTCAGGGTTTGTTGAGCTTTATCTTTTCACACCAAATCTTTGTTTCTCTATTATTTTTGAGTTTCTTTTCTTTTTTAAAACAATCTTATTTCACATACCAATCCACGTTTCCTCTCCCTCCTGTCCTCCTGCTCCCCCTACCTTTTTCCCATTTTTTTTTTTAAATTTTGGTCTTGATCTTTTTTTTTTTTTAATTTTTTTTCTTTCTTTTTCTTTCCTCTGCATAACAGACTGTAGCGGCGTAAACGAATGCAGACAGTTTGTAAAAATATATATAGTTTTAATGTAGAAATAGACTTACAGAACCACCGTTCCCGCGGAGACCAGGAAAGTAGAAGCGACAGCTCGGAGCAGCTCGCCAAATTTATAGGCAGACATTAGCCCGAGGCGAACACGCCCCCTAAGGGGCGGGACTTATCCCTACAACAGACCTAACTGTTCTGGAACTAGATTTGTAGATCAGCGTGCCCTCAAACTCACAGAGATCTAACTGCTCTACACTGGCTAATCCCTAACCCTTTGGTCTTTCTTTTCTCTTTATTTTATTTTATTTATTTATTTTTTTGGTTTTTTGAGACAGGGTTTCTCTGTAGCTTTGAAGCCTGTCCTGGAACTAGCTCTTGTAGACCAGGCTGGCCTCGAACTCACAGAGATTCGCCTGCCTCTGCCTCCTGAGTGCTGGGATTAAAGGCGTGCGCCACCACAGCCTGGCCTCTCTTGATTTTAATACTTTTTTCCCCCCATCTTCTGATTTGGTCCCTTACTCCCAAGGCTCCGAGGGGTATCATTACATTATTTATTTGAAATCTCTGAATTTTTGTTTGTTTTTGGTTTTGTTGAGACAGGGTCCCACTATGTAGACCCGGCTGACCTGAAACTTGTTATATAGACCAGACTGTTCTCATGAAGACTGCCTACCTCTGTTTCCTGAGTGCTTGGCTTAAAGACATGAGCCACCATGGTTGGCTTGAAATATTTCTGGTTTATAAAAAAGTGTTTACTCTATTTTAAATTCTGAGCATGCGTGTGGGTCTTTGAGCCTGTGTGCCAATGCTCAAGGGGGCCAGCGGGAACTGGAGTTAGAAGCTGTGGACTGCCTAGGCAGCTGTGAGCGCTGGTCACTGAACTTAGGTTCTCTGGAACAGCAGCAAGTGCTCTTAACCACTGAGCTCATCTCTCCAGCCAAGATTCTCTCTGGTTTCTAAATGGAGGGAGTGAGAGCTGTGAACTTACCTCTTCCTACAGCTTTTGCTGTACCCTAGAAGGTTTATTTTCTTATGTTTAAGCTTTGACTTATGTGGTCAGAGAACAAACACTTCAGGCACTTAGTAAAGCCAGTTCTGGACTGAAAAAACCTCTAAACAGGCGAAGAATGCTTAAAAATGTGCTTAGATGCTAAAGAAGGAAAAGAAAATGGGATTGATACAGAAAAATAAGTAGTTTAAAAATAATAAAAGCCGGGCGGTGGTGGCGCACGCCTTTAATCCCAGCACTCGGGAGGCAGAGGCAGGCGGATCTCTGGGAGTTAGAGGCCAGCCTGGTCTACAAGAACTAGTTCCGGGACAGGCACCAAAAGCTACAGAGAAACCCTGTCTTGAAAAACAAAACAAAACAAAAATAATAAAGGCTTTAAAGAAAGATTAAAGTAATATAAAAAAATAAGCCACACAAAGATGGAAAATACACAAGGGGTCTGGATCCTGTATGTTGCTTTGTTGACTTTGAATTTCTTAAATGCTAATGAACAAAATGGAAGCTGCTGAGACATACTGGACCGTAGAAAAACAACAGAACTAAACCATCCTATATATTTTAAGGATGTCTTAACTTTAGAATGGAAGTCAGGAAATGTGTTGTATTGGGGGGAGAGTTTATGCTTTTGTTTCCACAGGAAACAAAAAACTATGGATTCTTTCCAAATTAATGAAGATTAGATTTGACCAGGGAAACCGCCTGAAAATCTTGGCTACATATGTGAAGGAAGAACCCAAGGAAAACTACAATATAAGTGATGTATATGCTGATCCCTTTATGTAAGACGGATGCTCTGAGACTGGATGAGACATGATAAATCTTGTTGGCTATAGAGTCCTCATGACTTATTATTACACGCCATCCTTTCATACGGCATGGATAGAGGTTTGGTTACACAGTCCAAACATACTTATAAAGTTGACAGATGCCTTTTACCTGCTCAAACATAGAACAAAAAAAAATCATCTTTAGCTGACTTGTGCACACCACACATTTCATACTTGTATTAATGTCAATATGTATATTACCTTCAAAAGTTTGTATATTTTCAGAAGAAAAGGATCAGACACCAATGAAGACAAGTAGCCCAGGTGATCCAGCCTCTCAGAATGCCTCTGTTGCAGTTTCCTCAAAATTCTGTGTCTAGAACAACTTCAAAGCTGCTAGTTGAGATGGTTCTAGTCCAGCTAGTCCCAAGACGTGACCATTATCCAAATTTTCTCAGGGTCCCCTAAAGATGCTGTCACCACCAGACAACAGGAAGCAGTTTAGAGAACATGATACCCACAGTCACAAAAGGTGAGGTGGGTGGTTTTATGTTCTTTGATGGGTTATGGATGTTTGTCATTGTTTAGAGGGACTAGTTGCAAGTTGTTATTGGTCATGGTCAGGGAGGAAACTAAACAAAGGAGGTTAGATGCAGTTTTTTTTTTAACTCTTTGGGGTCTACCACCCAGGTTTCAAATAAATACATGGAGACTTTTTTTTTTTAATTTATAAATGCCTAGCCTTAGCTTGGCTTGTTTCTAGTTAGCTTTTCTAATTTAAATTATAGTGTTTCTCTTTAACTATGTTGTTACCTTTCTTTATTCTATATATCTTTCTTTCCTTCTCATTCTGTGGTTGGCTGTGTGGCCATGGGACTGACTCCTGGTATCCTCTTTTTCTTCTCTTTTTTTCACTTCTTCTTCCTCTATTGAGCCAAGATTACTCCTTCTATTTATTCTCTCTGCCTGGAAGCCCTGTTTATATCTCTCCCCTGTCTAGTTATTGGTTCAGCTCTTTATCAGATCAATCAGATCTTTTAGGCAAAGTAACACAAATTTACTGAGATAAATAAATGCAACTTGAAAGAATGCAACACACTTTTGCATCATTAAACAAATGTTCCACAGCATAAATGAATGTAACACATCTTAAACTAATATTCCACAACAGTTAGATTCAGGCATCTTGTTCTTTAAGAGAAAAAAGGGGGGATATAGGATAAAAGGGTAGATTGTTGAATCCACTCTTAAACTAAAAAGGTAATTATTAGTCTTAAATATTTTACATTGGCATGGACTTTTTTTATATAGTATGAATTTAAGGTTATTTTTATTCTATGTGTAAGTTTCAACTCTTGTTTAATGTATTATGCCTATGCAGCTCATTTAACAATGTTCTATAAATTTCTTTTTCTTAAAGAGTTATTTGTTTATTATGTATACAGCATTCTGTCTGAATGTATGCCTGCAGGGCAGAAGAGGGCACCAGATCTCATTAAAGATAGCTGTGAGCCATTATGTGGCTGCTGGGAATTGAACTCAGGACCTCTGGAAGAACAACCAGTGCTCTTAACTTCTGAGCCATCTCTCAGAGGTGACCTTCTTAACCCCTCTACACTAGTTAAAATTTGAAGTCGGTTTTGTCAGCTGTTAGAACCGAGACACCTCTTGTTACCAGGTCCACTCCCTTTTCTTCCATCCTTCCACCCTGAGGTGTGTCTGTCTTTTGTGGTAAGGTGTGTTTCTTGGAGGCAACAAAGAGATGGTTCTTGCATTTTGAGCCTGTATCTTTTCATTGGGAAATTGAGGCCATTAGTATTTATTCATAATTATTTCTGTCTGTACTGACTCCTGTCATTTTGCTGGTTGTTGGAGGCCATGGGAGTTGCCACCTGCTGTATACTTCCATGGTCTCCAACAGTAGATATTTCAGTATTTGGATTTTTCCCATTTTCTCTTTTACTTAACTATTATTCTCACATGGTTTATTTTTTCCTGTGGCCTTGTGGGTGTTTTCCCTTCAGTCCAGTAGATTTTTTTAAAAGCATTTTTCTGTAGAGCTGGCTTGGTGGTCATAGATTTCTCTAGCTTATTTTTTTTTAAAGAATAATGCTATTTTCACTTGCATTTTTCATAATAAAGTTTAAAATAAATTTAAAACATAATCATAAATAAAATACATCTTAAAAATATTTGTTTTATTTATATGGATGGGTGCTCTTTGCCTTTGTATATTGTGTGCACCATTTGTATGCCTGGTGCCCTTGGAGGCCAAGGAGGGAGTCAAATTCTTTGGAATCAGAGATGTCCAGCTCCTACTGAGCATCACGAAGCCATCCTCTGGTCTCTGCATGCACTTTTAGCTTAATTTCTATTGCGGACAACTTTTATTTTTTCTTATACCATGACAGAGAGTTTTGCTGGGTATAGTGCTCTAGGTTGGCAGTTGTTACTTTTCAGAACTTAAAATGTGCCATTGCAAACCCTTCTGGTCTCAAAAGTTTTGATTAGACAATCTGCTACAATACTGACCCATGTATCTTTATATGTGATGTTGTGTCTGCTACAATTTTGACGGGTGTATCTTTATATGTGACATTGTGTCCTCTCTTTCTCTTCTTTCCTTTCAGTGTGCAGATGCTGGAACGTGACCTCAGGCAGGCTTGGCAGGAAGTGCCGTTACCTGCTGAGCCACCTCACTGGCTCCTCTCTTGCTGCTTTCATTATGCTTCCTTTGCCCTGTCTGTGTAGTGTTTTAACTATGATGAAGGAGTGTCTTAGTTATTGCTATGATGAAGCACCATGGCCAGAGCAACTTGGGGACAGTTGGGCAGTGATTCCACATGCCTTCAATTCTAGCACTCAGGACGTAGTCAGGACAGGGCAGGGACCTGGAGGCAGGAGCTGATGCGGAAGCCACGGAGGAGTGCTACTTACTGGCTTGCTCCTCATGGCTTGCTCAGCCTGCTTTCTTATAGAACCAGGACCTCCAGCCCAGAGATGGCACCACCCACAATGGTCTGAGCTCTTCCCCGTCAATCATTAATTAGGAAAGTACCCCATAGGCTTGCCTAGAATCTGATTTCATGCTGAAATTTCCTTCCTTCCTTCCCCCCCCCCCCCCCCCCCCCGCGACAGGGTCTCACTATGTAGCTCTGCATTTTCTTAATGGAGGTTTCCTTCTTTCAGATGACTAGCTTGTGTCAAGCTGGCACAAAGTTATCCAGCACAAGGAGGTTCTCTTCTCGTCTGTCTGTTTGGTCCTAAATGCCTCTGGCATCTTGACTGTCATCTCCTCTCCTAACTCTGGGAAACGGTCTGTCGTGATTGTTTTTAGATTTTTTAATACCTTTATAACAAGATTCTTCTTCTATGCCTATAGCTTGCAGATGGTCTTTTCAGAATGTTGCTGTTCCCACTGGTACCCTGCTAATATTCCATCTCTGTCCTTGCTTGACTGTTCCTTTACCTTGTCTCCAAGCTCAGATGTTCTCTCCTCTCCTGGATCCTTCTGCTGCGGGACTTGCCACAGAGTGTTTGTTTAATTTACTTATGTTTTCATTCCCAGTATTCTTTCAGATGCCTTTTTCATTATTTTTTTACCTCTTTGTTAGATTCCTAGTTCATGTCTTACAGCACCCTCCTTGTTCTGTGCAGCCGTCTGTGTTCCCATTTGTTGCAGGGACCTTCCTGCACCAGGAAGGGTGGAGAGAGACGTCACCCCTCGAGGCCAGGTCCAGTTTGTATTCTCTTTCTGCGCTCTGAAACCACAAAGTGGGGTGAGCAAGCAAGCAAGCAAGATTTCGCAGGGGCCCACGTGTTAGTCATTAGGCTATTAAGGGCAGCAGCCCATTGTTTCGGTTATTCCTCCAGGTCACTCTGTCCTACGTAACAAATGAAGTCATCCTTGGCAAACAGGCAGTGCAGGCAGTGCTTTAGATAAACCACTAAACAAATCAATATCTAATAATCGGCCTTTTCTACCTTATTCTATTTTATTTCCTCCTCCTCCTCACCTTCATAATGCCTTACAAATTTATTTTGAAGAAATACTCCAGGCGTCTGATCTGTGCTATACGTACTCCAGTGGCTTCTGCTTGTGCCGCTGGCCTTAATCCACTTAAATAACTTTGGCAGTTTTCTCATATTTCTAACTGACTAGCATAAGAATAGCATTTCTCTTATGTATATATCTCCCCTTTCAGCGATAACCAAGACTAAATCCCTAGGATTTTGGAAGATCATTGTTGTCAATGAATCCGTTTCATTCTGACGTGTGACTGCTTTCCCGAACAATAGCTCAGTCTTTCTTGTTCTGAATAGAGATCTGGCTATGTTGAACTGGCTGGGTTCCTATTGTAGTGGCATCAGCAGCCATGGGCGCTGTCAGGGCCGTTCAGAGCAGGACTACTGAAAGTATGGGAGGTTTTTAAAAAAATATTATTTCTTGACTCTAAGGGACATAAATATGGCTGGATCTTGATTCCTGGGAGTACTTCTAAATTGGAAGCCAAGAATACCAGTCCACAACTGGCTCCTGGGGAGCAGGTGTAGGTACCCTGGTGCAGATGAAGTGTGTACCATTAGGAGTTACTGTTCTTTTAACAGTAACTCTCCTTCCTTCCTTCCTTCCTTCCTCCCTCCCTCCGTCCCTCCCTCCCTCCTTCCCTCCCTCCTTCCCTCCGTCCCTCCTTCCCTCCTCCCCTCCCTTCCCCCCCTCTCTCCAGTAACTGTTCTTACTCTGGTATAACCCTTTTAATTTTTTACACACTGGACTTTTCCTATGACCTGATCAGGTGGCCTAGTTAAACATCTCCCTTTCTGTTGGTGGGGCTTTGGTTAGTGGTTCCCACTCCAGTCTAAGTAACCTGGCCTTGTAAGCTTACCTAGCAGTTCTGACCTAGGTCAGAGAGCTTCATACTGCCATTTATTGACGCTGGCATTGTGAGACATGGCTGTCTCTGATGAAGGGCTTTTTACGGTCAGTTTCCATATTAGTTCTTCCTGGTTCCCCTTATCTTAGGGTTACCCTTGTTGTAATGAAATGCCATGACCAAAAGAATGTGGGAAGGAAAGGGTTTATTTGGCTTACACTTCCACATTGTAGTCATAGAAGGAAGTCAGGACAGGAACTCAAGCAGGGCAGGGACCTGGAGGCAGGAGCTGGTGCAGAGGTCATGGAGGGGTGCTGCTTACTGGCTTGCCCAGCCTCTTTCCTCCCCCCCTCCTTCCCTCCCTCCCTCCCTCCCTCCCTCCCTCCCTCCCTCTCTTCCTCCCTCCCTCCATCCCTTCTTTCCTAGTTTTTTTTTGTTTTTGAGACAGGGCTTTTCTGTGTAGCTTTGGTTGTCCTGGAACCCACTCTGTAGATCCATCTGCCTCTGCCTCCTGAGTGCTGAGATTAAAGGGTGTGCCACCATCATCCAGCTCAGCCTGCTTTCTTATAAAACTCAGGACCACCAGCCCCAAAACGGCCCCACCCACAACAGGCTAGGTTCTCCCTGGTCAATCACTAATTAAGAATATATCTTACAGGCTTGCCTACAGCCTGATCTTATGAGGGCATTTCTTAACTGAGGTTCCCTCCCCTCAGATGACTTTAGCTTGTGTTAAGTGGACATTATAAAACACCCCTCAAAGGCCCATATGGCCTATATGTCCTTCCGTGGGAGCCCCCCTGCTGATCTCCTTTTGAGGCAAAGTTCATGCATGACCAGTATTTAAGACAAGATTAATAGGTGTCCCCCCCCCAAGTGCATAATCATCCTTCTGTCTTCTGGCCACTCGTCCACGGGCTGTCACTGGCTGGGGCCATCTCTGAAACATATCACAGTCTGCTTTTCTGATATGAGCAGCTCCCTCACAGCTGATGGTCTGAGGGATGATCCACGGCTGACCCATTTCTCAGGAGAAGTGCCACCTAAATGAAAAAAGGCGGTGACCCTCTGGGAACAGCTGGTTATACTGATGGGTGGCCAGGAATTAGAGCTGCCCTTGAACAAGATTGTTCTCCAGACTAATTTAAGTGACAGGGTTAGAGAGGCTGAATGGGGATTGCATAGATACAGACATGTCCTCGGGATCAGGAAGAACATCAGGAAGCCAAGCAGGAGCTGGGCTGTGTCTCCACTCCAAGCTAGTTTTGAGCTGGTCAATTCTAGAGGCGGCTCTGGGTCAGCTCTCACAGTTCAGTCCTGGCTTGGGTCTACATCTCCCTCGGTGTGGGTGTGACTGCAACTTCCAGGTCTGAGGGGTGGACAGTTTTTGTGAGGTGTTAGCTAAATCTTCCAGGAGCCCCTAGAGGTGGGTGTGTCTACATTTTCAGAGGTCCTTTGAGTCCTTTGGGAGCATTGGAGGTGGGTGACCAAACGTGACCTCAAAAGGAGAGTGACCACATTTACAGCATGGGCAATGTACCCTACACAGTACATGTGGTAGGATTGGTAGGATTTCTGGCCAAGGGAGGTCTGTTTCTTGGCAATGTTTGGCCAGTGCCACTTTAAAAGTCCTAGCCATTCTCCGAACTTGATGTGAAGGTTGAAGGTAGAACCATGTGCACAGTTTCAAGTCAGTTCTCTGTGCAAGTAGGAGCTTCAGCCTAGTCTGAGAAACTGCACGTCATATCCAGGAAGTACAGGAGCCCTTGGTTGGGTTGAATACCAGTAAAGTCCGCTTCTAGATGTTTAAATGGTAGGCCCCTGTTTTTGTGCCAGCGTAGGGCATTGCGTTCCTGCTTGAGATTGGTCCAAGCACCCTGCAGACAGGCCTTGCTAGCTTGTTGGGTCACTGTTGGCAACTTCGGGATCACCAAATATCTTTGCAACAAATCTTGTAGAGCACCTCCCCCACCACCACCGAGGTGCGTAGCTTCTACTGCGTCTCAGGAATCATAATTTCCCTATAGTCGTCAGTCTTCCTGATTTTTAGTAGCCCCTTCATCGGTTATTAAAACATACTTCCTGGGGGTGATGGGAGGGAACTGCTGGGCTCTGTCTTCACCAAGAGCAGCCTGTTTTGTTGCCTGGTCTGCCAGCTGGTTTCCCCATCTCAGGCATCCTTGACATTTTGTGAGAGCCTGGCAGTGCCTCAGTGCCACAGCGGGAGCGAGCCCAGACAGCTTCTAGGAGCCGGAGGAGTTGGTCTCTGTTTTTAACTGTTGTACTCCTGTGGTAAGTGAGTCCCTTTCTCCATGTATTTTACTTTGAGTCTCTAGATGTAAGGGGTTATGACTTCAGCTCCCCTTGGACAAGGTTCCATGCTTGAATTAGGGAGCGGCTCATCCAATATGTCAAGCTGTGAGAAGAAAAAATATCTCTTTAATGATTTCTCTGCAGTCATGGAGGGCATCTCGTTCCTCCTCAAGCAATTATCAAGCAGATAACATAGCTGTCATCTTTTTGGATGAGGCCTGGCATTTCCTTAAGTGGGCACATTGCAACAGACTTGTCCCTGAAACGCGGCCATCCAGAGTCAGGCAGAGCTGTTTAGCTGGCGGAGGTTGGTGAGCATTGCATCAGGCAGATGTCTTTGGAGGGATGGGGGCAGGGCGGTCCTGCCTGGTGCTGCAGTGGAGCCAGTGGGAGGCAGCATCACTGGCAAATATCAACCTCAGGGGATACTAATGAGGCTGTTTTTCGTGTCTTCAGACTTAATAGTTTTTTCAGAACTGTGCGGGTCTCACATTGGGTCAGTGCAGACCCCATTACGAGAAGAGTTCTCCAACCAAGAGCTGGGAGAGCTTATACGTGCCCAGCCCTTTTGTGGTGCACAGATGGAGAAGACCAGCTCTGCCCTCAAGCAGGTGCCTACCTGGCTGGCCATCTTGCAGCAACTTAAGAGGTCTTACCTTAGGACCACAGGTGTATCACCTTGCTCGGTCACCTCCTATTACAGAAGGTGAGTGTCGACTCAGGTGAAAAGACCGCCCTGGAACCGCAGGTTGGTGCCCAGTCAGATCCCGAAGCCACAGAGACATGGGGCCATTACAAGCATTCATATACACATTTACTATCCATGCAGAGTTTATAAGTTCCCATATTATATTTCTGGTCTGCCTATTTTTCCGGGTACCAATGCCAACCAGTGCCTTGATATCCCTTTGGAGAATGTGCCACTTTGCTGTCCCACTAAAGCTTTGGAGTCAATCTCCTGCAGGGTGATAAAGACCACACCAATATCTGCAGCTTCTCTTCCTGGGGGACCTTACCTGGCCCGGATATCCAGCCTAGTTTCATTTACTTCCACTCAGAGACTCTGGTCCTGGGTCCCACAGTGCCCCTGGCCACTGGAAGAGGACCTGGGAATCCCATTGGGGCATATGCTTCCCCGTTCCAGAGGTCTTCAGTGGGCAGTGTGGACCAACTGGGGTCTTAGTGAAGGAGATCGACCTGGAACCCCCAGAAACGTCGGGGGACTCTTTCTGGGGTAAACACTGACACCAGAAGATGGAGGAGAGGAGACAGGACAGAAGCTAGGCAGCTCCTGAAAGGCTTCCATGGCAGGTCCAGTTTGTATTTTATGCTGTAAAACCACAGGTGGGGTGGGCGAGCAAGTAAGACTTTACGGAAGCCTTCATGCTAGTCTGCAGGTTGCCAGGGGCAACAGCCCGTTGTTGCAGCTCCTTCCCCAGGTCATTGTGCTCCAGTCTACAGGTGAGGTCATGCTTGGCAAACAGGCAGCAGACGCTGTGCCTTAAGTGAATCATTGCACAAGTCAGTATCTAAGAACTGCTCCTTTCTACCTTGTTCTGCTTTACGTTTGGGAGTTGATTTTTTTTCTTTCATTTCTTTGAACACACTTTTCAGTGTTTTGAGTTCCATGTCTGGCATTTTGTCTAATTTATTCCCACTGGATGACATTACTGTAGGGTTAGTAATTTTTGGAGGAGTGATGTTGCCTTGATTTTTTTTTTTTTTTTTGCTTCTGTGTTATCTTGTTACTTGGGCTTTTTTTTTTTTTTTTTTTTTTTTTTGAGACAGGGTTTCTCTGTGGCTTTGGAGCCTGTCCTGGAACTAGCTCTGTAGACCAGGCTGGTCTCGAACTCACAGAGATCCGCCTGCCTCTGCCTCCCGAGTGCGCCACCATCGCCCGGCACTTGGGTTTTTTTTAATTTTAAAAATCGCAGATGATATGATAGTGTACATAAGCGACCCCCAAAACTCCACCAAAGAACTTTTACAGCTGATAAACAGCTTTAGTAATGTGGCAGGATACAAGATCAACTCCAAAAAATCAGTCGCCCTCTTATACACAAAGGATATGGAAGCAGAGAGGGAAATCAGAGAAGCTTCTCCATTCACGATAGCCACAAACAGCATAAAATATCTTGGGGTAAATCTAACCAAGGAAGTGAAAGATCTATTTGACAAGAACTTTAAGGCATTGAAGAAAGAAATTGAAGAGGATACCAAAAATTGGATGGACATCCCTTGCTCTTGGATTGGGAGGATCAACATAGTAAAAATGGCAATTCTACCAAAGGCAATTTATAGATTCAATGCAATCCCCATCAATCTACTGGGAGCTCACCAAGGCCAGCTGGACTGTTACCAAAAAAGCATGGGATAAAACTGGACTCTCGGAACATGGCGAACAATGAGGGTTGATGAGACGCCAAGGACAATGGCACGCGGTTTTGATCCTACGCAATGTGCTGGCTTGGTGGGAGCCTAGCCAGTCTGGATGTTCACCTTCCTAGATATGGATGGAGGGGGGAGGACCTAGGACTTACCACAGGGCAGGGAACCCTGACTGCTCTTTGGACTGGAGAGGGAGGGGGAGAGGAGTGGGGGGAAGGGGAGAGGGGTGGGAGGAGGGGGAGAAGAGTGGGAGGAGGGGGAGAAGAGTGGGAGGAGGGGGAGGGAAATGGGAGGCTGGGAGGAGGTGGAAATTTGTTTTTATTCTTTTCTTTATTCTCCTTTTATCAATAAAAAAAATTAAAAAAATCACTATTAACTTATTCTAGGTATGCAGGTGTTTTGTCTGCATGCCTGTCTTTGCACATGTGTGCCTGATGCCTGAGGAGGCTAGAAGAAGGCATCAGATTTCCTGGAGCTGGAGTTACAGATGTTTGCGGCTCCCATGTGTATGCTGGGAATGGAACTCAGGTCCTCTGGAGGAGCATCCAGTGCATTTAACCACTGAGGCATCTCTCCAGCCTTGGAAGCTTGTTACTTTAGCAGCTATATTCCTTCAGCCAACTATTTGTAGTGCTGGGCCTTTAATAGAGCAGAATGTGTAATTCAGAAAATAATTCCCCAGTCCGAGAGCTCAAGGAGTCTGGTGTGGACTTTGTATTATTCTCAGGATAGAATAGTAAGTGCAAGAATAGCCGCAGCTGTTGGGTATTCCCAGTATACAAATATGTACTGGCCAACCAACCACCTGGGCTCAGTGTCAGTAACCAAGGATGCATGGGGTGTGCGCAGATTGTAGTTGCTAAGACCAGGGGTCAGGGAAGCAGGTTGCATGAGGATAGGGATAGACACAGACTGACTTTTTGTTGTGGTGGTGACAACAGAGTCTTACTGTGTAGTCCTGGCTGAACTGGAGCTCACTGTGCAGACCAGGCTGGCCTTGAACTCACAGAGACCCATCTTATTATACCTCTGGAATGCTGTGGTTAAAGGCAGCTGTCACTACTCCCAGCTTAGACTGGCTTTGAAAAGAGCAAAACAAACCAGTTGGGTAAAGTTCCTGGGAGGGAGAAGTTGGGAGGCTGTCAGCATTCACAGATTTTAGAGAGTGTTGAAGCTATGGAAGGTTATAACTAAGAGGTAAAAAGAGAAGGAGATAAGGTTGAGAGAAAGAAGGAGAGATGCAAGGACAAGAGGGGGTGTCCACACCTGGAAGGTGGTGTAAGCCTTCCTCCCAGCACCCAGGAGACAGAGGCTGGTGGATCGCTGGGTTTGAGGACAGCTCCAGCTTGGTCTACATACTGAGTTCCAGGACAGCCAAGGCTACAGAGAAACCCTATCTCGGAATTCTTCCAAACCCCACCCCCCACTTCCAGAAAAAAAAAAAGAAAAAGAAGAGAAAAAAAAGGAAAGTCCATGAGATGCTGGTGAAAGGCTGAGTAAAGAATGCCATGCTTAAACTGAGTGGAGAAGCAAACACATTGATCCGGGACCCTCACTGAGCAACACAAAGACAAAATCATAACCATCATGAGAATCATGGGCCAGAATGGTCCTTAAACCACAGAAGGCAAGAAACAGAATGCTTATGGAGTGAATTGTGGATACTGCACTGAGCTGAGAGGTGGCATGCTCAGATTCCCTGGGGTTCCAGGGGGCTCCCCAAGGTGCTGCATGTGTGGTGGGGATGAGTGAGAGCCTTTGTTCTTCAAAGTCTCAGGTTCTTGGGGTTCTGGCCTGTCAGGGAGTAGAGGTGGCAGGTCCTTTCCTGGTAGTTCCTTTGGAACCCTGCACCCTACGGTGGCCATTCCTTGGGCTGCAGATCAGGGCGGCCCTCTCCTGCAGTTTCTGCTGCTCCCTCCTGGGTAGTGTTAGTATCAACCATTAAGCTGAGATTTATGTATTTTGTTGGTTTTTTTTTAGACAGGATCTAACTGTGTAGCCTCAGCTATCCTGGAAGTCACTATGTAGACCAGGCTGACCTTAAACTCGGGAATTCACCTGTCTCTGCCTTCCAAGTTCTAGGATTAAGGGTAAGTGCCATCACGCCTGGCTAAGATTTAATTCTTTATGTGACAATAGACATCTTGTTAATATACAAATTTGGCTTTATCTATAATAAAATATAAAAATTTATGTATAGCAAAAAACTGTTTTAAAACAAATGTCTTTATGATTTATTAGCAGGAAATGTTGGATTTGCACAGCATCGTATATACACCTGTATCGGGTAGTTTTGTGGGTCAACTTGACACAAGCTGGAGTCATCAGAGCAAGGAACCTCAGTTGAGGAAATGCCTCTGTGAGATCCAGCTGTAAGGCATTTTCTCATTTGGTGATCAATGGGGTCAGTCCTTAGAGGGTGGTGCCATCCCTGGGCTGGTGGCCATGGGTTCTATAAGATTGGCTGAGCAACTCATGGGAAGCCAGACAGTAAGCAGTTCCCTCTGTGGCCTCTTCATCAGCTCCTGCCTCCAGGATCTGCCCCTATTGGAGTTTCTGTCCTGGCTTCTTTACGTGATAAACAGCAACGCTGGAGTGTAAGCCCAATAAACCCTCTCCTCCCCAACTTGCTTTTTGTTCATGGTGTTTCATCACAGCGGTAGACACCGTGACGAAGACAACACCTGTACTCACAGGGTTGTGCAAAGATTTCTTTGGCAGAAAGTACCACTGTCCAAGAGCAGCTCAAGTCTGGCATCTACAGAACACTCCCATATTAGAACCAACTCCCTGGAGCCCTTTCACCCAGAGGTTTTTCTTTACTCTTTATTTTATGTGTTTGAGTGTTTGACTCCATGAACATATGTGCATCATGCATGTGCTTGATAACCCACGGGCTCCAGAAGAGGACAGCAGACTCCCCAGAACTGGAATTAGACCCTCGAGAGCTGCCGTGTGGGTGCCGAGAACTGAACCGGGGCCCTGGCAAGAGCAGCAGATGCTCTTGACTGCCTGACTCTCTCCAGCTCCTCGCCCCACATCTCAAACAGTTCCCCTGGGGATTCTGATGCGGCGGTGAAAATGGCAGGGGCAGGGGTGCAGGCAGGAGAGGTGACTGGCTCTCGGAGCAGTGTTCTCCCCTGAGCAGCTCTCCAGGGACAGAGGAAGTGACCTTGGTGAGCCATAGTTGCAGCCTGGTTTGGTGGTTCCTGCCAGGAGAATTGCTAAGGGCTTGAGGGCAGCCTGGACTATATAGTTAGTTCAAGGCTAGAACAGACTACATTTCGAGATTCTCTTTAAAAACAAAAGCTGGGAGCATGGTCATGACCTCGATCTGTTGCCTGTGCTCCAAGAATCTACACGAAGACTCCTGGCCTGGTGGGGTTTGGCTAATGTTCCTCATTTGTCCCTTTAGTGTGCCTGATTATTGCCTACGACTTCATTCATGTAAGGCAAACACCCTACCAAGTGAGCAACATTCTTAGCCTGAAATCACCTAAATTCCTTTAAAAAATCATTTGTGTGTGCATGCATGTGTGTGTGTGTGTGTGTGTGTGTGTGTGTGTGTAGTATAAGGAGTATGAGTGCATGAATGTAGAGACCAGAAGAGGGTGTCAGATTCATGGAGCTGGAATTAAGGCATTTGTGAGCCATCCAACATAGGTACTGGGATCTGAACTTGGGTCCTCATGGTTGAGCAATGCTGAGAATAGTGGAGCTCAGTTCATGAAGTAGAACGTGTCTGGAACACTAATTGTCAGCAGTGTGGGCGGTGACCCAGAGGGCATTCCAGACGTTCTAAGAAACCAGAGTGCCTCTTGCCCTAAGCTTTTATTAGGAATTACAGCGTGCGAAGATACTACTATACAATCATTAAACTGGGCTTACGGGTAATAGAAGGTTCTAATTAATGTATCACCGGGGAGAACAAAGACGAGGAAGTATGGGTAGGAAAATATATGGGAACATAACACGCCTTTACATCTGATAAACAGCACCCTCGGCTTCTGTGCTGGAGAACTTACTGTACAGGCTGTTTCCTTCTGTCCTGTGTGCCAAGGGTCAGGCTGTTCTCAGATGCAGACCGCTTTTCTCAAACAAGGCTGTTGGCAACATCTCCTGCTCCCTGTTTCTCATCAAGGTTAACGTGACTGATTTAACGCAATATCGAAAGACATTAAAATGGTGTTTCAGATGCTGTGATCTTTGCAAGTCTTGGGCTTGTTAACCTAGCTAACCTAGAGACGCCTTTAACAGCTAAATTTCGCCGAGAATCTTTGGTCCAATATGGATTTATGCTTGTCAAGCTTCAGTAGAGTTATTTGAAATTCTTGTACAAAAGAAGTTGCTCCCCCCTCCTGGTACAAAGCCACGGCTGCAGCGACTGCTCCTAGCAACAGTGGTAGCTGAAACTGCAGTTGCAACAACTGACTGCCATTTAGACTTTGGTGAGTCTCGCTGTTTCACACATAGAGGCTATAATTGGATTTTCTCGCCAGGGCCATGTAAGATAGACTGGGCCCTGGGCAGTACTGGTCTTTTAAGAATCATGGATGTGGTGTCTTTTCCCTAAGGAGTACAGTTAATACATTGTTGCAAATAATGGTCAAGACCATAAAGCAATAGAAACATTCAGACTCATGATACATGCTGGTACTTGAACTTGCTTATTTGGAGTTGTGTTGAAATGGGCAGTATTTTGAGTTGCATTCCAGTGATAATTTCCTTTCTACACCATTGTAGGCCCACCCCCAACTTGCAGAGATAGTACTGCCAAGGCCCAAGAGCTAGCATTAGAGCCTGGGAGGGTGATAACCCATCAATAGCCCGCTTCATCGTGTTACTGGAACAAATCACCATGTGACCAGAGGGATTAAATTGTGTTTTATTGAAACCCCATCCCAACACCCCATTTTATTCATCCACCAATTTTCTGTGTGGTCCCTAATATACCAACTCTCTTTTGGTTTTTAAAGACAGGGTTTCTCTGTGTAACAGCCCCGACAGCTTTATAGACCAGAATGGCCTCGAATTCACAGAGAGCTTCCTGCCTCTGCCTCCTGAGTGCTGGGATTAAAGACATGTGCCACCACTGCCTGGTCTGTGTTTTGGACTTTCTTGTCAGACTTTCTTTGGACCATCAGCTCCCAAATAATGACCCAGAGACTTATTATGAAAGCTTGGCCTTGACTTGTTCCCAACTAGCTCTTATAACTTAAATTAACCTGTTTCTATTAATCCGTGTTCTGCCCTGTGGTTCTTTACTTTTCCTCCCTTCTGTACATATGACTTCCTCCGTGTCTCACTGTGTGCCTAGATCCTAACCCTGAGTTCCCCTCTCTCCTCGGAAGTCCTGCCTCTTCTCTCCCCACCTCCCCCCCAGCTACTGGCCATTCAACTCTTTACTAAACCAATCAGAATAAAACAGCAACACATTTTCACACAGTGTGATCAAATATCCAGCAACAATGGAGACCACCACAAACAAAAGGTTTTGTAGAGGGGATGGGGTCCGGCTCAACTCTCTTAACTCTTGTTCATTGCCAGGTGTCTTTTTCACCCAACTCCAGGCCAGGGCGCAGACCTGAGCTGAAGGCATGCATGGCCTACGCTTTACTGCACCAGAGCTGACATTTTTTCTTTTCCTGGAATCAAAACATGGTTCTTCTCATGAATAGGAGAGGCAAAGTCAGTGAGAGCTGTAAGAGCAGCAAATAATTCCGTTTGATGCTCGGAGGAATTAGTTTGATGTTGTTAATGTCTGCCTTGGGACCAGTAAGCCGCTTTACGTAGGGGGACCATCAGTAAAAAGTTTGAGGGCATCAAGCAGAGGGTAAGATGACACAGTGGTAGGAAGAGCAAAAGAGGTGCATTATGGGACCTGTAGAACCTTATCAATGGGGTAATGTTGTACAATTTGCCCTGAAGGGGGGGGGGGCTTATGTTTGCTATTGGAGGCCAAAAGTATATAAAGAAGTAACGTGGGTGGCTTCAAAAGGACAATAAAACTTGGCGTCCTCCTAATTACTGAGCCGATTACTCATGGGCTAACTGACCTTTGGAGCTGAGACGGTAAATGCATCCGTTCTGTGTTTGCCAAGGACGGGAATAAGTTGAGCTAGGGTGACTGTGGGAAGAAAAGCTATATCCAAAACAAAGGAAGATGAAGGCAGAGCACAGTCAACTTCCATGATTGGGATGTTGCTGCTTTGATCAGATTTGAGGCTTCGTGGGCCTCCTTTTGGGAGCTCAGAGAGGAAGATCAGCATCACCTTTGTCACCTTCGAGGATGCTGTGGATATGCGGAACAACGGTCTAATCCAATTAACATTGCCTAATAGTTTTTGAAAGTCATTAAGTGTCTGAAGGGAGTGTTTCTGTAATTGTTCCTTTTGGGAATGGGTAGTACGAGAATCAACAATAAAGTCTAAACACCAAGAGGATTGAGATTGTCGAAAAAATTTTTTTTGCAAGTTTTTAAGACAACTAAGTCAAGGACACCAATAGCAGATTTAAACCTTTTTTTTAAAGTAGCGATTTTGCCTTGTAGGTGAAAAGTATGTCGTCTGTATTATGAATAACATAAGACTGGATAATTTTGCTGGTGAACACACCAGCAACAAACTGCTGCCACATGGGACTGGCCGCGACACCTTGCAGGAGGGAGGAAATCCCAGTGGTAAAGCTGGGTAGGTTCCTTACAGTGAAGGATGGAGACAAAAAAACAAACTTTGGTTTATCCTGCTAGGTTTAAGGAATAGCAAAAGCAAAAAACAAAACAAACCAAACTAGACAATCTTTAAACCTCTGGCAATAAGAGTGTGATCTGTAGGAACGGCAGTGAGTGAGGCAAAGGCCCCATGGAGGCCTCACTTTATTCCCGTCTAGTAAGCTTGCAGCAGGTGCCATCTCCCTGGTTTCGCATGGTGTGGTGAGCACAGGCGCGTTGTAAGGACTACTGGAGGACACTGTGCTCAGCTTCCGGTTGAGTTCCTAGCAACCTGACTTGTTCTAGTTTTCACCATGTGCTCTGAGCCACTGCGCCAATCTCTTTAGTTTCCAGAAATCACCTAAAAACCTTTAAAAAAAATTAGTTACCTGTTTTTTGTTTTAAGACGGTGTCTCACTATTGCTGTCTTTGATCTGTAGACCAGGCTGGCCGTGAGCTCACAGAGATCTGTCTGCCTCTGCTTTCTGAGTGCCAGGAGTACAGGTGTGCCCTGCCCACGCCTGGCCACCTAAAATCTGAATGTTCAGAAGTTAACAGCTGCTAAAGTCTTGGTGTAACTTTCTAGATTTTCCGTGACTGAGGTTGCCATTTCTTCTCTTTCTTCTCCTCTTCCTCCTCCTCCTTCTTGTCAGAAATAATGCATCATTCTCAGTAAGCTTATCCTTAAAGGAAAACAAACTTGGAGGGTTGAAGGGATTCCCTGGACATTAGAGACCTTGGGCTTCTGAGGCTGAGCGGGAATTGGGGCCACGGTGTGTTGTCACTACCCTGAACAGGACCGAGGCAGAGGTTTCCTGGGGATTGCCCATAATGCTTTCAAGTCCCATGTACTTCTGGCCTAGGACTCTGTCAAAGTCCATGTGGTTCCCAGGATGTTAGTTATAGAACCTCTGACCCCACACAACAGATACACTCAGACCGGCCGGGGCATATTCCTCTGCCTGCTCGGGGCTGCCTGGGAACGTCCTACTGTGGTCCCAGCTGTAGTCAGAGGTGTCCTTGTATCTATCTAGCCATGGACTGGAAGGAAGCTCTCATTTCCCCGGGGTTATATTAGCTTGCCAAAAAATAAATCTGGCACACACCACCCCCCGCAGGGTCTCTGTTATAGCTCTGAAGGGAAAGGTATCCTGGCATTCAGGAGGCAAGGAATCCCACAAAGTCACACTGTACAACAAACTTCACACAAGATTTATTGGGAAAAACACAAGACGGTGGCTGCCTCTGCTTGGGCAAGAAGCAGCAGAGAACTGAGCAGGAGGCAGGCTTTATATAGGACTTCTTGGGGGTGGTCAGAGCTTTCCAGGGTGGCCTGGGATTGGTGGGATTCTGTGGCCTGATGTTGAGGTAAATTCAGGGATTGGTGGGATTCTGTGGCTGATCTTGGACTTTTATTCTGTAGGGTGGAACTTGGCTGCTTGTTGCTGAAGCGGATAGGGGCAGGGCTCATTCACTCCACAAGACTAAGTCCTGCTGTCAGAGCAATCTTGGGGTGGTGCCTGGCCACTCACACCTTGAGGGTCACTATGCATCCCTTGTGTGTATGTGTGTGTACACATGTGTGTACACATGTGTGTGTGCAAGTGCGTGTGCTTATGTGTGTATACACATGTGTGCAGGTGCAAGGGCTTGGGTGTGTGTACACGTGTGTGCAAGTGCGTGTGCTTATGTGTGTATACACGTGTGTGCGGGTGCAAGGGCGTGTGTGTGCACACACCTATGTGCAGGTGCTCATGTGTGTGCAGTTTGTATGTGGTGACCAGAGGTTGGTATTGGCTTCCTCTGTTGCTTATTTTGAGACAGGATCTCTCTTACTGAACCTAGGTATTTTGGTTTGTTTTATGTCAACTTGAGAGTCATTGAGAAAATGCCTCCGTAAGTTCCGACTGTAGGCAAGCCTATAGAGTATTTTCTTAATTAGCGACTGATGGGGGAGAGTCTGGCCCATTGTGAGTGGTGTTATTCCTGGGCAGGTGGTCCGGGTTCTATGAGAAAGCAGGATGAACAAGCCATGTGAAGAAAGCCCATAGGCAGCACCCCTCCATGTCTGCCATATTGGCTCCTTCCTCTGGGTTCCTGCCTTGCTTGAGTTCCTGTCCTGACTTCCTTCAACGATGAACAGTGATGTGGAAGCGTCAGCCAGCAGACCCTGCAGTACTAACCCTGACTCAGACCCTGGGGCTGTCCATTTCAGCTGGACTGGCTTGCCAGGAAACTCTGGGGAGCCTCCTGTCCCGGCCCCACAGTGCTAGTTACGGGCGTGTGTCACTAGACCCCAGCTCTCTCATGGATGCTAGGGGTCTCAACTCTGGTCTCATGCTTGCCAAGTGAGCAGTTTGCCAATGGGACCATCTCTGTGCCCCTTTTCTTTTCTTTTTACTGGCCATGACACTTCTAAAGGTCTTTATGTTTATGGTGAAGAGACCCAAGTGGAATTAAGAGGTGAAGAGGGGGGCTGAGCTGTACCAGGTAAAGACAGCTGGCCTGAAGATGCGTGAGCTCGAACTGATGAAGTTGAGTTTCCAGCACTTTTTTTTTGTTGTTATTGTTGTTTTGCTTTTGTTTTGCTTTAGTGCGGTCTGACTAATACCACTTTTTTTTTAAAAAAAGATTTATTTATTATGTATACAACATTCCTTCCATGTATGTTTGTATGCCAGAAGAGGGCACCAGATCTCATTACAAACGGTTGTGAGCCACCATGTGGTTGCTGGGAATTGAACTCAGGACCTCTGGAAGAGCAGTCAGTGATCTTAATCTCTGAGCCATCTCTCCAGCCCCTAATACCACTTCTTTTGGTTCATTTGCTCTAGTTCCCTTCTCCGAACTTGAGTACAGCCATGTGGGCTCCAATAATTAGAGATTATCTGATTTGAACTCAAATTCCCATGAAGCGGCCAGTGGACACCGTCTTATCCCACTCTTGTTCAAGAATGGAGAGAGCGCACAGCGAAGTGTACAAGTCAGAGGCACTTTATTATCAATTCAGAATTAACAACCCTCAAGGGGACAGAGCTACTTAAACCCGATTGCTACATCAGACTAAACAGGGTTGAGTGCTCATAGCTGGAGGATAGCCAAGACCTGCTGAGCTGTAGCAACACAACTCTCTCTCGGGAAGCCTTACAGCTCAAGAGCTCCCAAAGGACTCTGAGGTACCAACCAAGAGCAATCCTGCCCGCAGCAAGTCCACAAGTTACCCACGGGGGCGACAGGAGCAGGGGGCTAGAAGAGGAGGCGGGAAAGAATTCCCTTCCGCAGGTCAGCTGAGTGAGGAGTCTTGGAGGCAGAGGCAGGAATGAGCTCCCCAGCCTGAAGCTACTGGCAAAGTCTTGGAGACTGGCTTGAGGGAGCTTCCTGCCTGGGAAGAAGCCTCGGAAGAGTCTGTCCCCAGTGAGTCACTGCTGAGTGAGTCAGCATGGAGCTGGATTCTGACGTCTTCAAGGCTTCTTTGCTGAAGAGAACAGGAGCATGTCAAACCAGGCTCCTGTACCCCGAGATTTGCTCTTCCCTCATAGCAGCTCGGTCTCCGCAGTCCTAGGTGTCGGCGTGTCAGCTGAGCTCTGATTGGCTCATTGTGGGTATGCAGATGAGGTGGAGAAATTGGACCAATCAGAGAAGAGCTATCAACCGTTGTCTGGGAAAGAACCCTGAACCTACCAAAAGCCGCTATAAGTTCACATAGGTTCACCAGTCTCTGCAGAGGTAGGGAAACTTGTAGGAATGCCTTTGGTCTGGCTTTATCATGTGGTCTATTGGGCTTTATCCTACCACAGAGACACATGCTCAACCATGTTCATTGCTGATCTATTCATAATAGCCAGAAATGGGAAATAACCTAGATGTTCCTCAACAAAAAAATGGATGAAGAAAATGTGGTACATTTACACAATGTAGTATTAGTTAGCTGTACCCCCCCAAAAAAGTCATTAGGAATTCATAGGCAAATGGATGGAACTTGAAAGAAAATCACACAGTGTGAGGTAACCCAGATGGATAAAGACAAAAGTGGTATGTACTCATTTATTTATGGATATTAGCTATTAAGTCAATGATAACCAAGCTACAATTCACAGAATCACAGAGGGTAGATACAGAGTAAGGGACCAGAGGGTACAGACAGATCTCCTTAGGGAACGGAAATAGGAAAGTAGATATGGATGAATGGGGACGAGGGGCTGGAGGGGGAAGATCAAGTGGGGGAGGGAGGGGAGAAAGAAACGAGGGTGAGAATACAGGGAGAAACAACTGAAATCAAGAGCCATTTGAGGGTAGTATGGAAACCAAATAGCGTAGAAGCTTCCTGAAATATATACATGTATGAAGGTGATCTAAATGAAATCGCCAAATAATGGGCAAGACAGAGTCCCAGGTGGGCATCTTATCACCAAATGAAGCTTCCAGAACCAGGATTGGGTTACATCTAACTGAGTTGTTGGCCAAAGGGGTCCCATGGGAATTACCAAACAACTCAGCCTGTTGCCAAGACTATAGGCTGCTCTCCATAAGCTGATAGTATGGGTCATTGCTGAAGACAATGCCTTCGCAGCTCACTGAACACGGAGAAGTTGGGCTGGTGCTACCACAGAGCCTTCAGCCCTATGTTCCGGTGTCTTTGGTACAGGAAGGCACTCTGAGGATTCTTGCTGCTGCTGTCCTAGGAATCAAGGGCTCACTTTTCTGAGGGGGCAGTGGAAGTGGAGGTACCGCTAAAACCCCGGGACCTCTTGTTGTGCGGCCCCAACTCCTGTCTCCTGTGGAGGGACTTTCTTTTCTGGATTTTCCTCACCACTCTTCACACTAGTAGGCATCTGTCTGATTTGTGCAGTCTTCATGACGTTGAGTGACATGTGAGGACAGGTGGGGGAGGGAGAAACATTCCCGGCTGGGGGAATTAGGGCAGGAAGTGGTACCTGAATTCAATGTTGGGTGATCTCTAAGCTTTAGACACTGAAAGTGGAGGCCTCGGCAGCCTGAGGAGGACCTGAACATCAAACATACTTACACCAGAACAACCAAGGGACCAAGAAGTTCAGGGTTTAGAGAAAACTGCCTGCGTAGGTCGCATCCTCACACATGGACCAGCAGGTCACTTCCTGGGCTGGTGGTCTTTAGAGTCTGATGATTTCGAATGGCTCTCGTAGAATGTTCTAACACCCCTGACGTCTGGGTTGGAGAGTGTTACTAACACAGTGCTAGAGATTGAACCAGAGCTGGGTCTGTGGAGTTCCTGGACTCTAGGAGGCATTTTCCTGAAACTTTCTCTGTCCTTGCAGCAGACGCCGGGTCAGCATCAGGATCCAGGTGGGACCTGGGCCTTGCTACTCTGTTGTGCTGTTCTCTGCCTTCTGTTTGAGGGTTAGGGTGAGCTCATATCTCTGGTTTAGTCTGTACTTCCAGGAAGGCAGCTAGTGGGTAGATTGCTCCCACTGGTGAGCGTAGTTCTCTTGTGGAATTACATGAGTTGGGGTTACCCCAGGTTCCAGGCTCTGGGATATAAATGGTCTACTGGAAACACTTAGACTTGACTATACGTCCATGTGTCGGCTCTCACCCACTGGTGCTGCAACCAGACACACTCACCTGCAGCATCTGAGAGCAGTTGGAGAGGCAGCATCTACGAGCTCTCCACCCGGACAGTAGCACAGGCATCAGCCTGGCCCACTGCAGTAGTCACACTGAGTGGCAGGCAGTCCTTTGGAGGGGGCCCACTGTGTCTTCCAAGCCTTCTTAGCACCGGCTCTGCAATGCCCAGGGACCTCCACTACAAATGCCCTTTCTTACCTGAACAAGTAGGCGAGCCCAAGGGACACTGTTGTTCCTCCTGTTCATGGGTTTCTTGGCCAGTCCTTCCTGTTGATGGCATTTGGAAGCTGGGACCTGGTCCACAGGGTGAGAGATCCCATTCTAAGGACCCCTGGCTATCGCCGGAGTGCCAGAGTGCCGGAGGGGTTGTGCCCAGTTGAACAACAATTTCCAGTGACAGACACCCCTTTAATCCCAAAACCTGGGAGGCAGAGGCAGGCAGATCTCTGTGAGTTCGAGGTTAGTCTGGTCTAGAGTGAGTTCCAGGCCAACCAGGGCTGTTAAACAGAGAAACTCTGTCTTGAAAAAAACAAAAGAACGAAAGAAAGAAAACAAGTGATCGTTCACACACACACACACACACACACACACACACACACACACACACACACGTGTGCATTTGTTTGCCTACTTTGATCAAGACTCACATTTGTGATCTTTATCAAGAGAGCCTCGGAAAGAGTCACCGTGAGTCAGTACCCGTTGCTGTGCGGTGTATGGTCAGCATCAGGAGCCGGCATTAAAGGCATGGTATTAAGAGACTGCAGAGACCAGATGATCTACGTTGTTTTAGTATGAACATCCTCAGAAGAGCCAGATCATTGTGAAAAATATCAGCCTTGTAATCTGAGGCTCATGAAGTCAGCCAGGAATGGCCGGCTGGTCACAAAGAGCATGAAGAGATGGGTTCTGGGCTGCTCTGAGAGATCGTATCTGTGTGCTGTGGAGAGTCTTCATGTGCGCTGACCCGCCCGACGATAAACAACTGTGTGAGCATTTCAGTCAGTTCAGTGTGGGTCAGTGGGATTTCGCAACGTGTTTTAAAGTCAAAGCACTTTTGTTGACAAGGGCTCTTCAAAATGTTATTTGCCCAGGGCTTACACATCCCAGGGGAATTGTTTTCTTGGGTAGGGCAACATTTTATCCTGGTCTTAAGAAAATGGTCACTGGCCTCCCTTTGAGTCGCGGCTCGGCATCCTGTGTTCCTTGGCTGACAAGTCCCATATGGCAGGTGGACATGGGATAGATGAAGGATGTTGAATGGCTAGAAGGTCTGGACCAGTGGAGGAAAGGCTACAGGCTGAGAGAAAGAGGGCGCTGGCGAGGAAGGACATGCTGGTTGTCTGAGCTGTGAGACAGGGTGTGTCTTGGGGCTCCTCTGCTACCTCGCCCTTGCCCCTTAAGTTGGTCACTGCATCTAGTTGATTCTGCCTTGTATGAAGCTTACATTAGGGAGCTACACATACCTGCTCACACACATAATGAGTTCATAAAAGGATAGGGAGTATGGAATTGGCTCAAATGATTGGAAACTCCAAAGCCTTACTATCAACCCTCTGTATACAAGCTGGGGCCCCTGGAGAACTGGAATGTCATTCAGTCCAAGTCCAAAGGCCCGAGAAGCAGGAACACTAGCGTCTAAGGCAAGACTTGCCCTAGTTCAAGAAGGGAGAGTTTGGCTTCCTTTTGCCTTTTGTTTTATTAGGGATTGGACCATACCTGTCCACACTGTGACTGTGGGTCTTCTCTTCTCAGTTACTGACTCAAGTGCTGGTCTCTTCTGGAAGCATACATGGCAGCTCATGGTCTCTAACTCTGTTCCCTCTTCTGGCACTGGAGGTGGTATACAGAGATACAAATAAAACATCCATACATGTAAAATAAATTAACATAAAAAGATAGAAGGCAACCAACATCTCAAAATGGAGTGACAGACAGTTGTTAGCCACTATGTGGGTGCTGGGAACCAAAACTGGGTATTCTGGAAAAGCAGCCAGTGCAGGTGCTGGAGAGATGGCTCAGTGGTTAGGAGCACTTGTTGCTCCTGCAGAGGACTGGGGTTCAAGTGCTAGAACTCATGTGGTAGCTCACAACCATCCAGTTCCACAGGAACTGATACCCTCTTCTGATCTCTTCAGGCAGTAGGCACATCTATGCGTGCAAGTGATGTGGAATACCCCTTTGTATCCTGTGAATATGTTATATTACCGTTGGTTAATAAAGAAGCTGTCTTGGCCTACGCCAGGGCACAATATAGCTAGGCAGGAAATCCAAGCAGAGAGATAGGGAGAAAGAAGGCAGAGTCATGAAGATGCCAGCAGTCACTGGGGAAGCAAGATGTGAGGTAACAAGCATAGAGCCTTGTGATAAAATATAGAAAAATAGGAATGGGCTCATTTGAGTTGTAAGAGCTAGTAAGAAATAAGCCTGAGCTAACAGGTCAAATAGTTTGTAATTAATGTAAGTCTCTGAGTGGTTATTAAGAAACTGGCAGGCAGGAGAGAAACCTCCAGTTACAGGCAAGCAAAACATACACATAAAAATAAAAGAATAATAAAAAAGAGTAGCCAGTACTCTTAGCTTCTGAATCATCTTCCAGCCCTATTTATGGGTTTTGTTGTTGTTGTTGTTGTTGTATATTAGGGACAAGTCTTGGCTGACTGAGTCCTCTCTATGGAAACAAGTCTGGCTTCGACTCACAGAAATCTACCTGCCCCTGCTTCCTGAGTGCTGGGATTAAGGACAAACGCCACCATGTTTGGACTCTGTGAATTTTTAGTCTTTACATTTTGAAAGTATTGGACATTGAACCCATGACCCAGTACATATCTCCAGTGTGTGTGTGTGTGTGTGTGTGTGTGTGTGTGTGTGAGAGAGAGAGAGAGAGAGAGAGAGAGAGAGAGAGAGAGAGAGAGAGAGATGTGATGTGTATGTGATGTGTGTGCCATGGCACACACGCACAGGTCAGAGGACAACTTTGTGGAGTTTTTTCCTTCCTTCTTTATGAAAGGTGGGTCAGGCTTGTGTGGCAAGTGACATGACCTTTGAATCGCCGATTCTTTCATTTTTCCCCTTCTTCCCTTCTGCTCTACCCCTCCCTCCTTTCCTCCCTTCCTCATTGCCTCTTCTCTCCCTTCTCCTTTTTTGTCCTCCCTCATTCCTATTCCTCCTCTCTTATCTCCTCTTCCTCCTTTTCTTCTTTTGAGGTGGTCTCAGGACTGCCTCAGACTGTTTATGTGGCCGAGACTGAGCCTTCCTGCTCCCGCCATCCCGGATTACAGGTGCCTACCACGATATCCAGCACCAGATGAAGTTCTAATTTTTGAAAATAAAATAAAGGGGTCAGGAAGGAGTGGGGATGAATGTCTGTGCTAAATCTACCAGCACCTACTACTAGAGAGGTCTCCTTAACCTGCGAGCCTGAACCAGGGCTGCTGTTAAAACACTCCCACAATTCACGCTGACAGTGGGGTGCACGACAGCCAGCTGCTGCACCCCACTTGGGTTCTGTCTCAAGTCAGGGCTTACTCTCCTCACAGACTAGACTGTACTTGATTTTATTAACCTTTTTCTTTTTTCCCTTCCTTCCTTCCTTTTCTTTTTGAGGCAGGATCTCACTATGTAGCCCTAGCTTGCTGGACCTTGCCATGTAGATCAGGCTAGCCTTGATCTCACAGAGATTCAGCAGCTTCTTCCTCCTGAGTGCTGGGATTAGAAGTGTGTACCATCATAACTGGTCTGATTTTATTAATTTAATGAGACTTAAATTGAAAGTAGAGATTCAATTTAAGAGAATGTAGAGACAGGAGGAGCAAGAGTTGGTTTTGCCCTGCTAAATGCCAGTTCGGAAGCGGTGTTTGGCAGGACCCTGCACCGGTTCCAGCCTGCCCTTGCTCAGTGGGCACCAGCATTCCCGAGACAGCGAGGCGGGTGAGAGCTCAGGGACAGTAGGGAGTTTGCGTTCACCCGTGCATTCTGCAGCCTTGAGCCGCAGCTGGGAATTTCCGGTTTATACGGCATAAGAGGCAGACCATCTTCAGTGTTCTTTCTGGGGCATAAACTACAGCTGGTGATGAAACTCGCTCACTAAATCATATCGGACCACACAAATGGCTGCCTGGTTTATCCTGTTAGAACTAAGCCAAAGGGATGGACTTTCCTCTTAGGTATTAGAGACATTGCATATCAGAGGGGGAGTTGGCAGGGCCACCCCAAAAAGTACAGGGATTGGCATCTACTGTCTGTTACTTTGTGATAACATGAAAAGAATCATTTCAAGCAAGTGGAGTTCTTTTCAATGAACTTTGCTCAAAGAATAGTTTCTAAGGCTCTATTCAAGAGAACTGTCCTTGGTGGCTCCGCAGGGCGTGAGGACAGTGGTGACTTGACTAAGAGCCTCTGGTGACAAGCACAGAGAGCTCTTCCTGCGTGCTTGCAGTGCGTTCGTCTCGCTTCCTGGAACACATTCCTCATTCCCTTCACATCAGCCGCACAGCGCTGCTGACACCGTCCAGGGACAGCGCCTTTCGTCGTCCACAGCCTTTCTGTTTTGCAAACATACCACTTGCATTCCCAACCCCAGAGCCTTTGCACCCCTGCTCTGGCTACCTGGAGTGCTCTTTCCCCGCGCTGCCTGTTCCTTCAAACTGCCGTCACTGTCGAGACCTTGGACCGGGAGACCCTGAGGAGTCTACCTGCTGAGAAGCAGGCTGCACACCGGTTTATTGCTTGCTTGTTGCAGTGAAGGGGAACACAGCCTGGGGCACTGTGGGGCTTTTAGGAAGGGAGTGTCAGGAAGGGCTGAGCAGGTTTGTTTTTGTCTGGATCCATCACAACCACTGAGTGGCCTTGTCTGAGGTTGATGTCCTGTGAAATTGCTTATATTCTACAGGAAAGCACGTGGCCTTCCCGTGAAGGTCACCCGGATGTGGACAACAGGGATTGCTTTCTTGTCCCTGGGTTCCGTGGAAAGAACAGAAAGTGTGTGTGTGTGTGTGTGTGTGTGTGTGTGTGTGTGTGTGTGGTAATAGGTGTTGAGGGAAAACACTTTGAATGGCCCCAGGAGGTTATATTCAGGTGTCCAGCTGTAGCCGTTCCAGCTCTCCCAGGCAGACTTGGTCTGTGGTTCCATTTGATGGTTACTCAGGTGCATGGTTATTTGCAGGGTCTTTGGCCAGGCTCCTCCGGGTGCTGTGCCCTTCTCCCCAAACAAAAACACAGAATGAGCATCTACAACTTTGGTTTGCCTGCAAGCCCAGCTTGGCAGTGTTTGGGCTGCATGGCGGACAGGGATCCATGACTGTACTTGTATTCTGGGTTCAGGGCCCTGTGACCACACAGGGTGGAAGAGAACAAAACAGAGACCCATAAACGCTCGCCATAACACCAGTAGATACGTGTGTGTGCCTGGTTCTTTGGCCCCCATGTGGGGCTCCTACTTGTCGATGCCACCTGAGCCTGGTTCCTCCTCAAAAAACTTCCCTTCATCTCTGCTGCCCAAGGCGCAGAGGAGCTGACAGGTTTGCAGGGTTCAGGAAAGGGCTTAGGATGGGTGACCTCTAAGAGCGAATACAGAGAAGCTCTCGGCTACCTGGGTCTCACCATCTGATCTTAATCTTTCACCAGTCTGTTCAGGGGCTGGAGAGACAACTCAGCTTCCAGGGGACCCGAGTTCGGTTCCAGCACCCTCAGGGTAGCTAACTACCGTCTGTAACTCCAGCTGTGGGGATCTAATACTCTCTTCTGACCTCCTGGGGCACCAGGCACACATGTGATGCACTTACATACATGCAGGCAAAACACCCATACACATAAAATAAAAGCACCTAAAAATGGTATAAGCAGTTACAATCCTTATTTTACAGACGAGGAGCCTTTGATGGAGGGAGAGTGTGTGTAACTTGTGTAACACATAGTTGGTGAGGGGCAGAGACAAGATTTCCACCCAGGTCTGTCACAGACTTCCTTCTCAATTCTGTGGGCTTTAATGGAGGGGTCTGAGCATTTGGTTGAGGAACCACATTAAAGAACACTCCAGGACAGTGGTTCTCAACCTTCCTCATGTTGTGGTGACCCCCAGCCATAAAATTACTTTTGTTGCTACTTCATAACTGTACTCTTGCTACTGTTATGACTAGTAATATCTGTGTTTTCCGATGGTCTTAGACACCCCTGGGCCATTTGACCCCCCCCCCCCAAGGGGGTCATGACCCCCGTGTTAAGAACTGCTGCTTTGGATTGCGAGGCCTCTACAGCAAATGCTCGCAAGAGCCAGTAGGGACTGCACAGGGTTAGAGTATGGAACCTGTCCCAAAAGAAGAGCCAGCGTGTAGGCTGCACTGGACCCCGGGGTAAGTGGACCTTCGGGCTGCCTGTGCTGTTTCCACAGGTCGCAGACCGGCAGGGTTGGGGGTGTGGGAACCTTGGCTTCCTGCTAACCTTTTTCTTGTCTGAGAGCGCCGCAGCTTCCTCTTGCGGCCACCAGGGGGAGGCGCTACCCTGTAACTGTCTGCAAAAGTGAGTTACGCTCCCAGCCCTGTTTATGGCCTCTGGCCATTGAGGTCCTCTGCTCAGCTCTGCTCTGAGGAAGGAGGGACTGGGTGCTGAGGCCTGGTCTACGTGTTGTGGCTTTCACTTTCAAAGAATAGTCTGTGTGTGGATGCGCACGTACGATGGGGTGGGGGGTGGGGCACAATACCGCATCTCCCTGGTCCTAGAAGTAGGTTCCACTGCAAGCCACTGGTCCTCTGGCAGTGTTCGTGTGTTAAAACTCCTGGAGTTTTGTAAAATACCCTCTTCTCCATTTAGTAAAAGACAACATGGGGCTTCCCTACTGACATGACTACCACAAAATTCAGTTCTTCCCTGCAGTCAAGTAGGGACCGTGAATTCATCCTCTTACTTCCCCTCTGTTACAACCGTGGAGCAAAGAAACCAAGCAGGGCTAGTGGACTGCTCAGGGGACAGGCGGTTGCTGAACAAGTCAGCTCCTTCTGTGAGCTGGGAGGAAGAGACAGAGGATCCTCTGAAAGCACGCGGCCTGGCTGAAACCAGAGACAACCAGCTCAAGGTGGAGAGGAGAACTGACTTTCCAAAGTTCCCCTCTGTCTTGCGCACACAAAGACACGCACATGCACAAACGCACACAGACATGTGCACGCACTAACCACAACAAAAGACAAACTAAAAGATGTCGTTAGTGTGCAGATCGAAATGGATGTTTGTGTGTATTGGAAGCAGATAAAAAAGCTAGCTGACCTCAGAGTCTAGAAATATCAGGGGCCTCCAGAGGCGCAGCTCCTGATAATTACATCTGAGGTGCTCCATGTCTCTGAGGTGCTCCATGCCTCTAAGGTACTCCATGCCTCTGAGGTGCTCCATGCCTCTGAGGTGCTCCATGCCTCTGAGGTGCTCCATGCCTCTGAGGTGCTCCATGCCTCTGAGGTGCTCCATGCCTCTGAGATGCTCCATGCCTCTAAGATGCTCCATGCCTCTGAGGTGCTCCATGCCTCTGAGATGCTCCATGCCTCTGAGGTGCTCCATGCCTCTGAGGTGCTCCATGCCTCTGAGGTGCTCCATGCCTCTGAGGTGCTCCATGACTCTGAGGTGCTCCATGCCTCTGAGGTGCTCCATGCCTCTGAGGTCCTCCATGATTCTGAGGTGCTCCATGCCTCTGAGGTGCTCCATGACTGAGAAGCTCCATGCCTCTGAGGTGCTCCATGACTCTGAGATGCTCCATGCCTCTGAGGTGCTCCATGCCTCTGAGGTGCTTCATGACTCTGAGAGAAGCTCCATGATTCTGAGGTGCTCCATGCCTCTGAGGTGCTTCATGACTCTGAGACGCTCCATGACTCTGAGGTGCTCCATGCATGACAGAGGAACAGGAAGGCTCCTTCAAGGCAGCAGTGGTGAAGCTCCTCTAACTGTAATAGGGAAACCAGGAGGGGAAAGCTCTGCAGTCATGTTCAGCCGGGTAGGCAAGGATGAAGGGCCGCTGCTGCTGAGCCAAGCCATGTCTCCATCTGGCTGAACCTGGGATGTCCTCATGTCTCTGAGGGGTGGGGCCCCAAAATACTGTGACAAGACTTGGTCTCAACTAGCCTAGGGTCCCATTGGAGAGAGTCGGAGACAGAGAGAAAAAATCCAAGTGAAATAGCACACTCCCTGGAGGGGCAACATGGCGAAGCTCAGTGATGTACGTGTATGAAAATGTCAAACAAAATCCAGTAATTTGTCACTTAAAAGTTTAATCGGAAAAAAGAAAAGATAATACTGACTGGTCAACAGTCATCTCAACTCTGTGCTGAGGCCAGCATGGTCACAGGAGACAAATCTCAGGTTCAGACTGTGACTTTATTGAACTACAGATCACCCACCACACGACCTGGTGCTCCCTTGAAACATTGGGATTTGGTGTTGAGCGGAGCGCTGGAAGGCACTCCGATAAAAAATTTTATACCTGTAAATGCAGTATCACAACTGGCAGCCAGAGTACTTCAAACCTTAATTTTCTGAGGAATGAGGACCGCTGCCAAGCCTGGTAAGAACATCTGATGCTCCTATCAACTCGCGGGATCGCATCTGTGGTGTGGCACTGCCCGAGGAGACAAGAGCAAACTTCTCTCCACCCCAGAGCAGGCTAATCGGAAAGAAAGGCGTCTGCAGAAATGCAGCCTGGCGAATGAGTGAGTTCAATGGACGGCACACCGGGACATGAGTGTGGGGTTACTCACAGGAGCCCGGTAACACAAAGGCAGCCATGTCTCTGAAAGCCGGACCCCGCCTGCCTTCTCCCACTAGCCTCGTCTGCGCAGCTGCTGGGGGATCTTTAGAGAGAGGCCTTCCTGTCTGTCCTGTACCCTCTGCTCCAGAGTCTTGTGGACCTTTCTCCTTCCTCGAGTGATGGTTTTCATTAGAAGCAAATAGCTATAAAATATCTTCGCGCATGTGCTCCAGGGCAGCAGGATAGATACAGACGTCCTCCATGCTACTGACCCAGGCAGGGGGATGCATTCCTGCTTCAGCCTCCGAGACTCGGCACTCCGCTGGCCAGCAGAAGGAAATTTTTCTAACAGCAGCTTCGGGCCTTGGAGCCCCACATGGCGGTCTGTTTGAAGCTGTTTTATTCCGCTCAGAGCCTCTTCGTCTGGACTGGCACAGTGGCTCTGGTTTGCACTCTGTGCTGACTTCACTGCTGGGACAAGGACCTGTGAGGGGACAGGGCGTCACAGAAAGTTCGGGAAACAGACACATGCCTGAATTCCTTCTTCCCTCCAAAATCAATTCCAGTAACATCAGTAAATAGGATTTCTGATCAGTAAATCAGAATGAGGGCTAACTTCCTTATGTTCATGTGCAATGAATACATACTTTCCTGAGAGAAAGCCTCACAACTCACTGTGAGATTATAATTGAAACCTATGAAAAATAATTTAATGGTTAAAAAAAACCCCAAGTCTCAAATCTAATGTTTGGAATATGAGTCTACTCCAGATTAAGTTAATTTTGTGATTCTCCAAAGAATTAATATGATGATTAGAAAGATAGAAAGGCAGATGAAGGCTTAAAATCTATTTGGAAATAACAAGAATGAGTGAAGCCATAAGCAAAAGAGCAAATGGAGATGAGATGATCCACTAGGAACCAAGGAAGCAAGTTTAGTTATGGGGAAATATCAGCATAGACTGTAGGGTAGACACAGAATTACCAAGATAAGAGGAATGGTTTAGAAATTAACACTAATATAGAGAAGGATTAATTTAGAGTCAGAATTTAAGATTGAGCATCATTTATATAAAGTACAGACCCCACTGAATCAAGAATAAAAATTAGCCAGGAGTGACAACACACATCTTTAATCCTAGCACTGGGGAGGCTGAGGCAGGAGGGTCTCTGAGTTCAAGGTCATCCTGGTCTACAGAGCAGTTCCAGGCCAGGCAGGATGCATAGTGAGACCTTGTCTCAAAAAGAAAGAAAATTAAACTCATGGCTTAGGCTTGAAGGCAGGCCAGCCATTTCACTGGCGGTCCCCACGATTTTGTCACTAACCACAGGAGACTTCTGAATCAGAACCAGGAAGAACTGCTTCCAAATTTCTGACTAATAGAAACTGATGGGCGATAACGAATAGTTACTGTTATAGGAAGCTGATAAGCTTGGAGAGTAATCGCTTGCATCAGAGGCACTGTGTCTTCTCACACCGCCCAGCTCCTAATCCCTAAAGCAAACACTCTCAGCTCGCACCTAAGGCTTTGTGGTTACTCCGGTATCGACTTTCCCATTTTTCACTTCAGATTATATACCTTTCCCTCTCCTCCACCTCTCTCCCTACCTCAGTTTTTGTGATAGCACCTGACTACTTAGATTGTGTTAGCCTTGAACTTGCTGTGTAGCCCAGGATAGCCTATAGCTTTCCATCCTCCTGCCTCTGCCTTTAAAGTGCTGGGCTTACAGGTGTGTGCTATTGTGCCTGATTATTGACTTCCTTTACTGTAGATGATGGTGAAGTGGTTAGTGGAGACCGATTCTTGCCTGCAACTGGGTTTGTTTCTTGCCCTCTCTAGGAGCCGGGCTGACATACAGCAGAGACTACAAACAGGAGGTACTGTCAACTCTGGATTAGCAACTGTAGGATAAAAGGACCAGCCAAAGAAATACACCCTGCCTCTGAAACTAGAGCCAAAGAAACACACTTTGGTCCTGGAACCAGAACCAGTGAAAGAAACACACCCTGTCCCTGAAACTAGAGGCAAAGGGTTAAAAAGGATCTAAGATATTCATATGCAGCTTCTTAAGAGCACACCTAAGGCTGGGAGGTAGTGGTGCACGCTTTTAATCCTAGCACTTGGGAGGCAGAGGCAGGGGGTCTCTGTGAGTTTGAGGCCAGCCTGGTCTACATAGTGAGTTCCAGGATAGCCAGGGCTATGCAGAGAAACCTTGTATCATTTGTATGATAGTAACATCTTCCTTTCATATGTGTATGGTTTCACCAAGTTGATTATCTCATACATACTTTAAAATAAAATGCTTTGGATCTATTAATCATACTAAACATAATAATATTCTGATGAAAACCACCTACATGCTTATATATTTTTGTTTTCTATATTGTTTGTATATTTGCATTTTGCCTTTATATTGTTGTTTTGCCTTTTTTTCTCTTTAAAAATTACTAGCACCGTATTTACACCAGTCCCATGCTCCTGTCCCCCTTCAACTCCCAAGTCCTCTCCCTCCTCCCAAATTAATGGCCTCTTCTTTTATTACTGTTGCACACACACACACACACACACACACACACACGAACTCGTTTATATACAAACTACTGAGCCCATTTAGCTATTGCGTCCAGGGATGAGGACTTGGGATTGAACAATCTATGTGGGAGTTTGTCCCTCGGGGACGCCGATTCTTTCTCTCTCCGCAGCCATTTACCACTGGAGCTCTTCCTCAGGGGTAGAACCTTGTGGGATTTTGTCCGTGTTGGCCTGCCAGCTAGTGTTGTTATCAAGTGGTCTTATTCCGGCAAGCTGGGTCTGTTAAGTGTATGTGCTTGTTCCCGAGTGTGTACACACATCTGTGTGTGCAGGTGCCTGCAGAGGCCAGAAGAGGGTGTCAGACCTTCTGGAACTGGACTTACAGATGCCTGTGCGTCACCACGTGAGTGCTGGGAACTGAACCTGGAGCCTCTGTGAGCATAGTCAGTGCTCCTAAGCACGGAATCATCTCTGCAGCACCGAGACAAAAGAAAGAAGAGCATCGTTTGCTAGTGCCTTTACATGCTTATCTACTTCCGTGTCGGTGTGTGTGGTTAGAGGACAACTAGTGGGGAGGGGTTCCTTCCTTCTGCCACGTGGGTCCCAGGGACTGATGCAGGTTGTCACACTTGAAGGCTTTTTACCACTGCGCCATCTCACTGACCAAAGCCATGAAGCTTTCAGTGGAGGAAATTACAAAGCACTGTGGGAAAATTAGAAGACCAGAAATAAACAAAGAGACTTGTTCCTGGATCCGAAGACTCACCGTCCTGCAAAAGCCTCCCGAGCAGTTCGCAATCCAATTAAGATTCACGGATCAGAAGACTGAACATCCTGGCCATACCTCCACCAGTAATCTGCAAATCCAATTAAAATTCTACCCAGATCTCAATGAGGTTTTGCTTAGGATGGAATTTGACAAGCTGATCTTAAAATTCACAAAGAAGATCAACAAGCAGATAATTTTGGAAAAGAACACAAGGCAGTGGGGTGGAGAAGACTCAGTCTACAGGCTAACGAGATTTAGCGGTATTATGGAGGAATAGTAATGACAGAGTGGGGTGGCCAAGCAGAACACAGAGCCCCACAAGAGACCCACGCACATATGGGAAAGACAGACAGCAGCTGGGCTTTCCAATCGCAGGGGAAAGAAATGACTTTGAGAAATAGTTGGTGCAGGGTTAGAGAAACGGCTCCAGCAAAGGCACTCGTGGCCGAGGCAGACGACCCGATTTCAATACCTGGAACCCACACAGTAGGAGAGAATGATCTCTCTGGCTTTCACAAGCATGTCTAGACACACACACGCTTACATACACACCCAAAACATGTAAATAAATGCTTTAAAAAAGTAATGCTTGGAAAAGTGAAACGTGGAAAAGCATAAAATTAGATTTTTAACTTCTCTACCCCTAAAGAAACATCTTTTTTTTTAAAATTTCATTTTACATTCCAACCACAGTTCTTCCTCCCACTCCTCCTCCCGCTCCCCTCATGTTTTTCCCCAGTCCATCCCCCATCTACTCCTCCTAAAGGGTGAGGGCTCTCATGGCGAGTCAACAAAACCTGGTGGACCAAGCCCCTCCCCCTGCATTAAGGCTGAGCTTGGCATCCCCCAATAGGGAATGGGTGCTGACAAGCTAGCTCATGCACCAGGGATAGATCCTGGTCCTACTTCCAGAGGCCCCTCAGATAGGCCAAGCTACACAACTGTCTTCAGCATGCAGAGGGCTTAGTTTGTTCCCTTAGATTCACCATAGCTGCTGGTTTAGAGATCATGAGTTCCCATGAGCTTGGTTCGGCTGTCTCTGTAGATTTCTCCATCACGATCTTGACCTCCTCCCTCTCTCCAACTGGATTCCCGGAGCTCGGCCTGGTCCTTGTCTGTGGACCTCTGCATCTGGTTCCATCAGTTACTGGATGAAGGCTCTATGATGACAGTTGGGGTATCACCAATCTGATTACTCACTCACAAGTTGATACTAGATGTAAAGCAAAGGAGAACCAGACTGCAACCCACAGCTCCAGGAGACAAGGAGGGCCATAAGAAGGATGCATGGATTGCCCTGGGAAGGGGAAGTAGATGGGGTCTCCTGGGTAAACCGGGAACAAGGCAGGGGCTGTAAAGGGGAGGTGATGGAGGATGAGAACATGAGGGAACAGGATGGTTGAGTTGGGGAGGGTTGGAGTGGGGGAGCAATGAAAGAGGTATCCTGATAGAGGAAGCCATTATGGGGTTAGGGAGAAACCTGGTGCTAGGGAAATTCCCAGAAACCCACAAGGATGACCCCAGCTAAGACTCCTAGCAATCATGGAGAGGGTGCCTGAACTGGTCTTCTCCTGTAATCAGATTGGTGAAAGAAACATTTTAAAAGTTAATATTTAAGCCAGGTGGTGGTGGCGCATGCCTTTAATCCCAGCACTCGGGAGGCAGAGGCAAGAAGATCTCTGTGAGTTTGAGACCAGCCTGGTCTACAAGATCTAGTTCCAGGACAGGCTCCAAAGTTACAGAGAAACCCTGCCTTGAAAAAAAAAGTTAATATTTAAAGTTTTAAAACATAGTAGTGAGGTCTTTATGATATTTGGGCAGAAAAGAATTTCTTTTTTTTGAGATTTATTTATATTTTTTATGTGTGAGTGTGTTCCCTGCATATATGTATATACACTGTATACACACGTGACATCTGCAGAGGTCAGAAGAGGGTTTCGGGAACTGGAGTTCTGGATGATTGTGAGTCACCATGTGGGTGCTGAGAATTGAACCCAGGTCCCTCTTCAAGAACAGCATGTGCTCTTAACCAACGGACCATCTTGCCTGCCCCCAAAGCTTTCTTAAACAGAATATAAAAATAAACCACACAAGGAGAGGGACCTGCTTTGGTTAGGTGACTCCCATTTAAAATGAAGTCATACAGAATTGGAGACAAGACTCAAGGTAAGGACCGAATGTGTTCATCACTCAGAAACGCACAGGTTAGCACCTGCTTTTGGGAAGAAATCCTATACTTCAACAGGAAAGCACTGAACACTGAGATAGAGAAGGATGGTTTGAGGAAGGAAGTCAGTCCCACAGCTCCATTACTAGTCAAGGAAATGGATATTTAAACCTCAGGAGATCCTGTCTCATACTTCTCACAGCGGTGACGGAGCAGGGATGCTACGGGGTACGTAGATAGAGGATACACAGAAGACAGACTGGCTATCATGGACTTACTGGCAAGAGTAGAAATTGATGTATTCACTTGGGAACAATTATCTGGTCATGCTTAAAATGCTCCAGTTTCACAAGTCGTCTGCATTAACTACAATACTGTTCATACTTGGGAAAACCTGGAAACCATCTAACCAGCTATCAACAGGAGAGAGAATAAACAAATCCTACAAAGCACTTATTTACAGAGCAGTGAAAGTGCAGCATATGCTAACAGATAAGCCTCAAAACCCAATGTGGAGCTAAGAAACAAATCTCATTAAAAATGACACACAGAGTCCAGCATGGCAGCACACGCCTTTAATCCCAGCACGCAGGAGGCAGAGGCAGAGGCAGAGGCAGAGGCAGGCGGATCTCCGTGAGCCGTCCTGGTCTGTAGATCAAATTCAAGACCACGCAGGCTTACATAGTGAGACCCTGTCTCAAAAAACCAAACCAAACCAAACCAAACTTTAAACAGAGGCATAGAGTCTGAGTCATTTGAGATTTAATTTTATGTATGCGTGTGAGCGTGCGTGCATGAGTACAGATATGTGTGGATACCAGAAAAGGGAGTCAGATCTCCCGGAGCTGAGGTGACAGCAACTGTGAACCCCCCTGTCGTAGGCTCTGAGGACCAAACTGTGGTCCTCGGCAGGAGCAGCAAATGCTCCTGACTCCTGAGCCACTGCTCCAGGCAGGTATGATATATTTTATGTGAAATTTGATGACATGTAACAGATATATAATTTCAAATGCATTATACAGTATGAAAATGCAGGAGAAAGATGAATGTCAGAATTTCATAGATCTGGATGTTGAGTGTTTGGATGTCAGATCTGTTAATGCCTTTATTTATTTTTTTTGAAATCTTCCACCAGAGGCTGGATAGAAGGCTTATCGGCTCAGAGTGCTTGCAGCTGGACCAGGCTTTGCTTCCCAGGATTCATATCAACAACCTGGAACTCCAGATCCAGGGGATCAGACGCCCTCTTCACGCTCCCAGGAGCACTCCTTGCACATGGCATACATGCACAGCCATAGGAAGTTTTCAGTTTTATTTGTTTTGGGGTTTTGAGACAGGGTCTCTTTATGTAGTCTTGGCTGTCCTGAAACTCTCTCTATAGACAAGGCTGACTTCAAACTCATAGAGATCCTCCTGCCTCTGTCTCCCAAATGCCATGCACTACCATGCCTGGCATACATAGGTCATTTTAAAAAAGTATTACCGCAGATATAGTCTGAATTTACAGAGCTGTCAGTCTGAAGAAGAAGAGTGTCTGAGTTCACAGGTTTCATAGCCGGGAGTTCCCAGCACCGCATCACTGTACTGTGAGCTCCCTTGTCTCAGGGATTTTAATTTCTCCCTTCAAGCAAAGCAAGAGGTTCAGTCTGTGTTTACTGACCGACTGACAGATTGAATGAATGAATGCCTGGAGGGAGAGAGGGATGTAAAAGAGACGAAGGAGGAGGAAGGTGGACAGTTTGGAAGGTCTGGTGCATGCCGAGCAAGCGAGCACTCCACAGGGCCGAGCTGCATCTCCAGCCAGGAGCGATGTGTTTACCACCGTCGTTTACTGAGTTCCTCGTACGTCAGATCATATGCTAAGCGTGCCAACACCTCTGCAATGTGTTCGTGGGTGGTTAGGCGTGGTAGGCAGCAAGAACATAAGGAGAGGAAGCAGACTACAGCCTCGGGAGCCGCCTTGATCTCTGGCGATTGAGGCAAGAGCGGGTGAGGTAGAGAGGTGACTGTGGACTAAAGGGAGGGGGCCGGTGCAGCTGGGATTTGAGGTGGTTCAACCAACAGCTTTGATTGCTTTGAGGAAGTAGAGAAACAACATATTTGCCATAGGTTGGGAATATAACAGGGCCCCAGACTTAGTAGGCCTTGAGACCTTAGCATAGCTGACTCCATGATGGAAGTACCATTCAGGCCGTAAAACTCATTATGTAGACTGCTAGACTAAAACAAAGATCTAATCTTTCAAAATCCATAGCGTTGGGAAAGTCTCTAAATATATTAACCTCACCTTTTGGCTTCTGTAGTTCCATTTCTGGCTAACTGTTCTTTTTAATTAACGACATGGTTTTATGCTTAAAAGATCACCCTGAGAAAGGCTGGGGGCTACACTGGGGTCCCGAACACCCAACCCAGTGTAGCCGGTGACTGGCTAATAAAGACTTTCTGCTGGCATAAGCCCACACCTAAGCGGTCTTCTCTGGCGCATACTCCACAAGGAAGAATCGAAATAAACAGCCTGACAGAACCCTAGACCTGCAATCGTGAGTGCTAACAGAGCAGCTACAATACACAGCCAGAGCTGTTGGACCCCAGCCTGGCCTAAAAAAACCTCCCACAGTTGCATCCTGCAGACTCCCTCCTCTGAGGTGCTGTGCGGAGGAGGGTGGGCAGTTATCTTTGCAGCGGGCAGAGGCCTGTCTCTATAGATTGTCTTCTTGAGGGATTTCAGACTTAGGTACTCAGCCTGATCTCCAGTGGCCCAGTAACTTCCCTAGAATGAACCAATTGTGCATGAGAACAAAAGCATAAACACACCTGCAAGTATGTTTGTTTTCGTTTCAAGGTAGATGGTCCTGGATTAAACTCTGTGTGTGTGCTCCTCTTTCTTGAGAAAGGGCTCAGACTACATTCTAGCTTCACAGAGGTAGCTCCTCCCAGAAGTGGGACTTCTGAAGTTGCCGAGGGGGACATTTAGCAGATGAACGCCACTATACTGCTTGCTTTATTTGTTGTTTTAAGGTGGGGTGGCACCGGGTCGCCGGCTGGCGGTGTTCACTGTGGACCCTCGTGCTTGGAGCCTCTGGAGTAGCTGGGAGAGGTCTGCCCACCGAGTAGCCAGTTGTCTGGGGAAGTGGTGTGGCAAATGATTCCCTTTGTGTTTGAAGGGTGTAGGGGAGCCAGCAGGCCCCCTGAGAGGGATGTGGAAAAGATAGGGTTGACGTCATCTAATTGTTTGATTACTGAGTGTTGCACCCAGCCTGCTCCTTTGCCTTTCAGGACCTGCACAAGCAAGAACCCTTTTGTTACAAAGAAAGGACCCCGCTGTGCGGAACCTGTATCAGTGACAAGTATCTCTCCTCTCCTCATAGGCATTCTTCACCAAGGAGTTTTGTGAGCACTCTATGGGAAAGGGCTCACTAACCAACCTCCTCGGGTGGAAATGCTCAGCACACCCGACTGTTTTGCCGCTGGCTGGTACCATGGAACTCCCACACCTTCTTGTGTTGTACACCACGCCATTCCTTGAAACAGTTTCAGTTGCTCCCAAGCTTACAGAAGGAATAAAGAGACACACCAGGAAGCAGAGAGGCAGAGAGGAAGGCAAAGGCAGGGCTGGAGTGACCCCCGTTCCCTTGCAGCTGCAGGTTCGGCTGAGCCAAGCCGAGCGCCCTCCTCACGTCCTCACAGTGTTTGGCTTGGCTGATGGCTTGGGTGAGTCAGCTAACCTGGCACGTTCCTCCAAGCCGAAAGTCACATCCTGCCAGGGTGTTGCCATATGCTGGAACTGCCTGTCTCTCCCACAATCCAAGCTCTCTTAGTCCTCAAGGCACTGGTAAGCCCCGTGTGGCTAGGTCAGAGGCCAAATCGGAAGTACATGTGAGCAGCATGGTGATCTGGGCTCCCCTCAAGTATCTCCCACCCCCTGCCCCCCGAATTTGGGGCCAGAAGGTGCCAGACGGACCTATTTGGGCGCCACTGACCTTACCTCTCTGAGATCTCAGAAATTAGTTTTCCTTATCCTTTAGATGGAAATGTTACATGGACATCTGTGTAGCGCAAATAATAAAACCCCAAGACAAATAAAAAGGAAAAGCGTCAATGTGTGTAAGTGTGGCATGACCTTTGCCCTGGCTGGTTCTGTGTGTCAACTTGACACAAACTAGAGCCGTCAGAGAGGAAGGAGCCTCAGTTGAGAAAGTGCCTTCATGAGATCCAGCTATGAGGCATTTTTGCAATTAGCAATCAATGGGAGAGGGCAGAGGGCCGCCCCACGGTGAGTGGTGCCATCTCTGGGCTGGTGGTCCTGGTTCTATAAGAAGGTAAGCTGAGCAAGTCCTGTGGAGCAAGCCAGTAGGCAGCACTCCTCCTTGGCCTCTGCATCAGCTCCTGCCTCTAGGTTCCTGCCCTGTGTGAGTTCCTGTCCTGACTTCCTTGGGTAATGAAGAGCGATGTGGAAGTGTCAGCCAAATAGATCCTTTCCTCCCCTCCACAAGCTGCCTTTTGGCCATGGTGCTTTGTCCCAGCAGTAGAAACCCTGACTAAGACAGCTGTAATATAAATTTTCTATCAGGTACCAACCAATACGTGCTAGAAATGGGAAAGTCTAAAGCGAGAAGCCAGCTTGTCCTATGATTTCTTTTTAAAAAGAGAACAACAGCCAAAACTCTATCCCAAGAACGTTGAGGTGTGGGTGAGAAGGCTCAACGTTTAAATCGTCTGCCTTAAGCCTCATGAGTTCAGTGGAGAGGGAACCAACTCCGTGACCTCCTGACACACCCATCAAGATGTGAGGCACCTTCATCCCATAAAAATAATTCAAAAACGATTCTTTTGATCCCTGGGGCATTCTGAGGCTCAGAATAAGCATTTAGAAAAGAAAAGGAAGGGTTTTGTGACGAGGACGTCCTTGAAGAAAGCTGGGCTGGGGCTCTTGTCTCAGGGATGGCTGAGCTCTCTGCTTCCTTAACTGAAGTTCAATGAGGGAGAGGGTCAGCCTGCCAACCGACAGCTGAGCTGTGGGAAGCCAGACAGCAGAAAAAAGCTGCCTGGGGGAGCTGCTGCCACCTCAGTGGGTTCAGCCCCACGTGCTTCCAGAGAATTTCCAGGGTACGTGAAGCATGAACTATTCTGGATCGTTTTGGGACCTGCAGTAAAAGAGGACTTCAGTTCCTGCCTTTCTCTCTGTGTGTATGCAGGCATGGGGGGGGGACCTCCTTTCTCTCTGTGTGTATGCAGGCTTGGGGGGACCCCCTTTGTCTCTGTGTGTATGCAGGCATGGGGGAACCTCCTTTCTCTATGTGTGTATGCAGGCATGGGGGAACCCCCTTTCTTTCTGTGTGTATGCAGACATGGGGGGACTCCCTTTCTGTGTGTATGAAGGCATGGGGGACTTCCTTTCTCTCTGTGTGTAGGCAGGCATGGGGGCACACCCTTTCTCTCTCTGTGTGTATGCAGGCATGGGGGACCCCCTTTCTCTCTGTGTGTATGCAGGCATGGGGGACCTCCTTCCTTTCTGTGTAGATGTAGTATAGGGGGATTCCCCTCTTCTTTCTGTGTGTATGCATGCATGGGGGGACCCCCTTTCTCTCAGTGTGTATGCAGTCATGGTGACACACACACACACACACACACACACACACACACACACACACACACACGTATGCAGGCATGGCATACAAGTGGATGCCAGCAGACACATGGAAGTGTCAGAGAGCAACTTCAAGTCTCTTCCCGCCCTCCACTTTGGGCCAGGGAATGAGTTCAGTACTCAGGCTTGCACAGTAAGCACTAAGCTGGATGACCCCCCTCCCGCACCCTTCTCTTCCTGGATGACCTCCTCACCCACCCCCCACCCCCTTCCTGGATGACCCCTCAACTATCCCTCCCTCCTTGATGAGCCCCTCACCCAGGCTCCCTTCCTGGATGACCCCCTCCTGCACCCCTCCATTCCTCTTATAAAAACACTAATGTTAGGGTGGGGGAGTTGGCTCCGTAGGTAAAGGCACTTGCCACCAAGCTTGATGACCTGAACTTGATTGCTGGAGACACATGGTGGAAGTTTAAGAAATGTTGTTTTCTCTCAGAGATAGCTATCCCATCAAAGGCCAATATCCAAAAATCTCCCTCACTTTTAATCTCCTCCACCTGGTAAAGCTTTTATAAACATTTCATCTTCCCACCGATTCCTTTAAAACTAGCCAAATTGAAAAGATGGTGAGCGAGCCTATGGAAAAATGTCTTAGTCATGACCTGCATTAAGAAAAAACATGCTAACTTCTTGCCACCCCAATCCCCACCTCACCCTGCCCCAAGGCCCCAAGGGCTTACTAGCCTGTTTTCGATTCTATTAAGTATTTTTTTTTCCAAAAAGAACTTGCCTTGCCAAAGGTTATTTTCAATCTGTTTGTGTGTCATGTGACACCAAGATTCCTCTTTGTTTTTACTAAAGGGAGAGAACTGATTTCACAAAGCTGTCTTCTGACCTCACGAACTCTCCCTCAAATAAAATAAAAGATGGTAATGCCATCATGGAGGCTCCACCCTCATGGCTTGACCTAATTCTAATTACCTCCCAAGGCCCTACCTTCAAATATCACTAGCGTATAAATCTTAGGCCAGGCAATAGACGCAGATGCAGGTGTGTTTCTGAGTTTGAGGCCAGCCTGGTCCACATAGTGGGATTTAGGATAGCTAGAGTTATAGTAGAAAGACCCTGCCTTGAAACAAACAAACAAACAAATAAATAAATAAATATCTTAAACATATTAATCTGAAAATTATGTTTCTAACTCATGGGCTCATAGAGAACATAGATGAATCATAGCCAACATGATGTCCTAGGTTCTCTGAAGAGGGGCTTCAAGGCTGAATGTCCTGGGGCTGAGGATGAAGTCTCAGATGGCTCAGAGACCATACATGAGCTTCAGGTGCAGATCAGTGAGAACTTTCAGAGGATCAGACTGAGCTAGAGCTCTCTGGGAGGCATAAAAGCACTCACGAGAAGGAGCTGAGCCAGACATGTTCCTGGGAAGGAGCCGAAATCCAATGTTCAGCTGTTGTTCCCCCTTCCCCAACTTTTGCCCCCAGTGTGGCAATGACGTTAGCTGCCATGGCCATTGTGGCAGGCAGAGTAGAAAGGAGCTGGCGACTGTCAATCCCACCCGTCGAGAACAAGACACCACCACAATCTAAAGCCAGATTTGAAGTAAGCTTTAATTAAATACTGGCCAGGTAGATAGGCTCTGGCAAGGTCCATCTCTGAGTTCCTAGGAAAATGGCCCCAAGTTATGTTTTGCATCTGCTTAAAAAGGCAAAACCCACAATTCAATTTGCTGCATTACCCATCAGGTCCAATCAGCAGCAAGCATACATCCTGACTTATTTCCTGCCCACGTATCTCCCGCCCACATGTGCTCAAGCACAGTTAATACAGATGGGTCAAACAGGAACTTACTCTTAACTGCATGCAGAACTCTTAACCTGGAAGGTGTAGTTTTCTTTTTTTTCTGTTTTGATCTCACATCCTTCCACCTTGAGTAGTATCTTGAGTCCAATCCTTGACTCTGTGATGGGTTCTTGTTTATATTGGGATCGAATAACCACCAGCTTAATGATACCCAGACAGGAAATATTTAATCAAGGCATAAATGATGCAAGAGCCAACAGCAATTAACAGAAGCAGAAGAGCCAAGAGCCCTGACGTGGCTGGCATCAGAGTCACTATCTAGGAGAAGCCTGGAAATGAGAATGGGGATTAGCTATTTATTTCATCTCAAGTCCCCGCAGTCTTGCAATCTTTTTGGTGCCGTCAGATTTTTTCCTAGTGATTCCTGAGTGTTTTGTATAGAAACAACAATTTTCTCTTAAAGCTATTTAATAACCTCTTTGCTTTATACAGAGCAGGCTGAGTGGCCTATTATATTGTAGAACTATCTCGGCTAGTGAATCTACCTGTTGATAGATCTGGTTTTAACAGGTGCCTTTCTTGACAGGTCAAGGGTCTTAGCTGGGGCCGTCCTTGTGGATTCTGGGAATTTTTTCCCTAACTCCATCATGACTGAATACACTCCGGGTAAGGAGACAGTGGTTTTCAACCTTCCTAACGCTGTGCCCTTCAATGGTTGTGGTGACTCTGCCAACCACAACATAATTCGCACTGCTATTTTGCAGCTGCAGTTTTGCCCCTATTATGAATCACAATGCAAACATCCGACACACTGACAATCCTAGGCTACCCCTTCAAAATGGTTTTCTCACCCCCAAAAGGTTACAGTCCATAGGTTGAGATCTGCTTCAAACTCTTTGCTACACTGCTTAGGTCATTGATCTGTTGCTTCAGAAGACAGGACATCCTGGTTTGCTGTTTGTTGCTCACAGCTGTGGTCCTATTTTTTAACCGATTTCTTTCTTTATTTATAAGATCATATATTAATACTATAAAACATTTTGTAGACCTAAAATGTTCCACAGCCTTACAAATTTAAATACTTTAAAGGCTGCTCCTTTAAAAAATTCAGTTATTTTTATTTACATTTTCTGTAAAACTCCAAAACTTCCTCTTAAAAAGTTTAAAATCTCTTAACTGTGGGATCCTACAATATCAAAAAATAGGTGCCTATTTTTTTTTTTAACTTCAACAGGGAAGATTCAGGGCACAGTCTGCATAAGGCAAAACCAAGCTCCAACAGTGCGAACAACCCAAGGCTCAATATCTGGGATTCATTCACAACCCCGTGGGCTTCCTTGAGGGGCTTGGATCACCTCTTTGTTCCCACCCAGGGCAGCATATACACAGCCTGCCCTCTGGATCCCAGTCAGCTCCATGTCACTGTGGCTGGTACTTCTGGTGACTATCACATGGCACCAGCATTTCCAAAACTTGTAGGATCCACCATCGCAATGGGGCTCTCTTTAGGACCTGTGGCCCTGCTACATATTTGCACACCTCGGCTGTTCCCCTGACCCCTTCATGTCTTTAAAACCAACATCACCTGGGTGACTCTTAGGTTAAAAGTTTGGCTACCAGTGCAAGGTACATTCTTTCATATGAAGGCTTGGAGATGCAGTTTTAATACCTTTTGTTTTGTTTTATTTTTTGAGACAGAATTTCTCTGTGTAACCACCCTGGCTGTCCTGGAACTCACTCTATGGACCAGGCTGGCCTTGAACTCACAGAGATCTGCCTCTCTGCCTCCTGAGTGCTGAGATTAAAGGTGTGCACCTCCGCTGCTTGGCTTAATACTTTATTAAACAAGCATTGTGTTTTTGTTTTTTTTTTTAAATCCCATCTTTCACAAACATTATTTTCAGGACAGGAATTATCATAAAAAATCCATCCGAATCCAGAATATCTTGGAGACCTGTTGTTGCCTCCTTGGTAGGCCCACTCCATGTGGTCACCTTTAATCAAGATGGTGGTGAGTGACTGGCACAGGGCATAGAGGAAATTTTTAAATATGCTTGGGTCTAGAGAGGGGAGAGCCGTAACACAACTCTTGAGCTGGCTTTCCAATAAAATAGAACAGCATAAAGCAACTTTAATGTTATCTACACCAAAAAGACATCTGAACTCCTGCTAACCCGAATCCAATCACCAGAGAGCTCAGGGATAAATTCTGAGCCCTGGCCATAAAAGTAGCCTTGCAGTGGTTGTAGTTGGTGACTGGCCACAACAGAGACAGCGAGAATATCTGACCTATTTCTGTCTCAGCTCATGTTTGCAACAAAACTTACAGACACACCAGAAAACACAGGCAGACAAAACTTTCCAACAAAACCAGCAGTTGCAACTTTCTTGAGAAGAAGATAAAAGTTTCTAATAAGAAAACAGACGACAAAACTTTCCAGCCAACCAGAACCATGCAGGTGAGAGACACTGGCTGTTTGCCCAATGGGAGAATATTGAAGTCCCAACAGAGCCCCTCTGCACCCCAGATTAGGATCCTACGGAACAGAACCAGACAACGACTCACCGGGAGGCCTCTGTAAATGCTTGCTGCTTTTCTTGGCACTGAATTTCACCCTGACAGTCTGCACACCAAAGGCAGCCTCGGAGCCTTGGAACATGCTAAGGCACATGCCTCCTGAAGTGGAGTTCCAGGGTGAAGGCCCAGCTTTAGAATTTGGGTGGGTGGTCTGAATCTTGCTGGGGCCTCCAGAAAATGTTAATCCCGCCAGTTGAGAATGAGAATACTACCATAATTTAAAGCCAAATTTAAAGCAAGCTTTAATGAAATACTGGACAGGTAAATGGGCTCTGCTTAGGGCCATCTCTGCATTCCTAGAAAAATGTCCCCAAACCATGTTTTACAAGGGGCTTAAAAAACAAAGCCTATAATTTACCACATTTCCTATCAGGTCCAATCAGAGGCAAGCAGACATCCTGACTTGTACACGTGACCAAGCACATCTGGTGAGGATGGATCAAACAGGAACTTATTCTTAACTGCACACAGAACTCTTAACCTGCAAGGTGGAGTTTTCCTGTCTTGGTCTCACACTGCCTCTATATATAAGATTTAAAGTAAAAAGAGTTTTTATATTTTTGAAAAACTAAAGGTGTATGAGTGGTTTGCCTACATGTATGTAAGTAAACCATGCAGTGCCCAAGGAGGTCAGAAGAGGGCATCAAATCCCCCTGAAACTGGAGTTCTAGGAGATTGTGAGCCACCACGTGGATGCTGGGAACTGAGCTCCGGGTCCTCTGCAAGAACAGCCAATGCTTTTAACTGCTGAGCTATCTCTCTAGGCCCCAAAATTCAGAATTTTGATGAATATATTGCATTATCTTTGTCATCTCTGGCCTCTTTTGCAACCAAAAGCAACCATAGGATGTTCTCAGTAGCAGCAGAACATCAGCAATGCACCCCTCAGGCCTGACTGTGCTCTGAAGTCCCAGGAGCATCGCCCATCCTAAATACTGATGGCATAGAGAAACAGCACTTGGGGCTGCCAGAGATGGAACCTGGTATCTGGAGTGATCTGAGGCTCTGTTCCCAAACCACAGCCATTCATGCCACTCTAAAATAAGCGTGTCTTACCCTTCGAGGCAAGAGCCGTGTCGATGACGGGAAGCCTGTTGTGTGAATGTGAAGGGTAAGCTCTTTTTCCAAAGCCATTTCTTGCTTCTGGTTACCTTGAGCTCAATCCCCTAAGAAGTCAGCATTCCTCCCTGATATTTTCTTGGAGGAGAGGAATGTTTTTCAACATTCCAAACAACAGCAGTTTGGTTTAAAGAATCAGATCAAAAGAGACACCCAGGCTGGGTAGCAATTGTATGACTTCCTTGGACAGACTTGAGCTCCTCATGCAGCTGGTGGTTGATGTGGAAAATCACTTCATAACCACGGGATGTATCTTACAAGCAGATGATGGAAGTGGGTGTGGGGCTCACTGCTGTATCCCGGCATTCAGCAGGTTAAGAGAGGAGTATCACCTTGAGTTTAAGCCTAGCCTGGGCTATAGAGGGAGTTCTAGGCCAGCAGACTTAAGCAGAATAAGATTCTGTCTCAATAAAAAAAGGAAGGGAGAGAGAGAAAGAGAGGGAGAGAGAGAATATAATGGAACTACATGTTAGGTTGAACTCTAAGAAGTTGTAATATTCAACAGGGTTACCCTACAAATGTAGAGTCTGACATTTTTAGCCGAGGCTAGGAGTGTTGGTGGTGCACACTGTAATCCCAATGCTTAGGGGGAAGAAGCAGAACTGTTAATGGAGATTTTAGGGCAGAATCCAGGTCTTGACAGCCCAAACAAACTAGGCTCAGCCTGGCCTTCAGTAAGTCAGTTAAAAAGACAAGTAGCAGTGAGAAGAAGAGAAAGGAATTTATTTAGTGTGCCTATACTGGGAAGAGAGACAAATAAAGAGGTCCAGTGGGAAACCATGCCCAGTGTCTTCGAGGAAACTGGTGAGAGGCGTAGGTTTAGAGGGCAGAAGAGACGCACAACTGAGCAGCCTGGTCAAGATCCTGTCCATCGTGGATCTGTCATTGTCCCTCACACAAGGTGGTCTGGACAGGTGACAGAGTGTGTGAAATATCTTCCTGAGGGACAGATTCCTCCTCTGGTGGGCACAGGTCATTCAGCCTTGTGTTCCCCAGATATGGGATTTCTGGGAAATTCTCTTTGCTGTCTAGCAGTTTTCTCTGAAATGAAAACCTTCCGTCTGGGAGGGAAGCTCCTTAAACACAGGGTGCTAAAAGGGGGATAAAGCAGCTGGAAGTTCTAAAGGAAGGAGAAACATAACCTCTTTCGGGGAAGCTCCTTAAGATCAGGAAGTCAACAACTCAAAAGTTTCAGGAAGCCCCTGAAACAGACCAGATTCGCTAGGTTCCTCTAGTCCTGCATTTGTATAAGCAGGATGGACTGACGGTTCAGTGACTCTCAGACAAGCTGAGCTGCCTTGAAGAGTCCCAGACCTTCAGAACTACCTGAAAAGGCACTGTCCAACCTGCCGATCCATCTAAAAGTCATGCAGCGGACTCCAGGTTTTTAGCTTTTATAAACTGTCACCCATAATGGGGTGGGCTTTGAGTCATTTATGCTGCCATAACTAACTCCTCACCCATATGTCCAGGAAGTACTCCCAATAAAACTCTTTGGTTTACCAAGTTGCAGTTTGATGGCATTCACTCTTAGGTCTGGCATCAGTTTCCTATCTGGGGTGGATAGAGGTTTAATCATGTTTCCCCAGGAATACTGTCACACAACACTTGGGAAACACTGTCTCAACAGAACCATATGCATGACTCCTTAGAATACTTTCACTTCTGCCAGGAAGGTTACCAGATTGTATGTTTGAGACCATCCTAGGTTAGGTAGCAAGACCTTGTCTCAAAACAAGCACCAAGATAAACAACAAAACATCCCGAATCAAATTCTAATTTGTAGGTAATGATTGCTGTGGTTGATTTTTGTCAGACTTTCTATATGACTGAATTTTAGTTTCACTCTGATTTGTGACTATGTTCTGATTCTTACTTCTTGGGGTGAGACAGTGTGTGACCTACTTTTTGCTTTATAGGAGCCCACAGCTGAGAAGCTTTGGGCTTGTAGAGATATTAGATGTTTTAAAGGGTTTTAACCTTTAAAGACAGTGGGACTTTTAAAAAGTCATTTATTTATTATGCATACAATGTTCTGTTAACATATATACACCAGAAGAGGCACCAGATCTCATTATAGATGGTTGTGAGCCACCATGTGGTTGCTGGGAATTGAACTCAGGACCTCTGGAAGAGCAGCTAGTGCTCTTAACCTCTGAGCCATCTCTCCAGCCCAGTCATTTATGTTTTATACTGTGATATTAGCATGAGATCTTGGGGGTAAACAAGAAAGGCAGGGTTGTAGTTTAACTGGTGTGTCAAGTAGACAAGGGGTCAGTTTTCCTGGTTGTTTGTCAGCTTGATACAACCTAAAATTATTTGGGAAGAGGGGGCTTCAGTTAAGAAAATGCCTACATCAGATCAGTTTCCAGGCAAATCTCTGGGGCATTTTCTTTTTTTTTATATTTGATGTGGGATGGGTCAGCTCACTAGGAGTGGGGCCACCACTCTGGAGGAGGTCCTGAGTTGTATAAGAAAGCAGGCTGAGCAATCCAGAAAAGAAGCCAGTAAGTAGCGTTCTTCCATTATATCTGATTCAATTCCTGCCTTCAGGTTCCTGCCTGAATTCCTTGAATTCCTACCGTCTTCTTTTAGTGGTGAACTAATTGTTCACTCTAAGTGAAATAAACCCTTTCTTCCCAAGTCGTTTTTGGTCATAGTGTTTTATTACAGCAACAAAATCTAAGACATAGTTTATGGTTTCCCCAAAGTTCGTATATTTGAAGCTAGCCACCAATGCAATGGTGCTGTCTAGTGGAGCCTTTGAAAGACAATTAGATGGAGGTTTGAAGAGATGACTTAGTTGTTAAGAGTGCTTCTTACTCTTCTAGAAGAACTGAGTTCAGTTCCCAGCACCTAGGCCTGGTGGCTTACAACCATCTATAAATCAGCTCCAGGGGATTTGACTTTCTCTTCTGCATTCCTCTGGCATATATTATCACACATGAACACACATTCATACATACACACATATTTTGTCATAGAAATACATAATGAACTAATACAAATATTTATGAACTCTAAATTGCTAGGTTTTTTTCAAACAATACAACAATAGCAACAAAAATCTTGTTCCATTTCCAGAGATTTTCTTTACAGGCAGCAAAGGAGCCTGAAGTCATGAATATACAGTACCTGGAGTACCTTCTTCTCTCATAGTCATGGATATACAGTACCTGGAGCACCTTCTTCTCTCATAGTCATGGATATACAGTACCTGGAGCACCTTCTTCTCTCATAGTCATGGATATACAGTACCTGGAGCACCTTCTTCTCTCATAGTCATGGATATACAGTACCTGGAGCACCTTCTTCTCTCATAGTCATGGATATACAGTACCTGGAGTACCTTCTTCTCTCATAGTCATGGATATACAGTACCTGGAGCACCTTCTTCTCTCATAGTCATGGATATACAGTACCTGGAGTACCTTCTTGTCTCATAGACATTGGCAGGCACCTACGGAGACACTGTCTTGAATCTCTAACAGACTTACAGATGCATAGCCATGCTGCCTGTCTCTGGTGCTGGGCTCTGAACCCTCCCCTGAGCCCCCATCATGCTATGGGCTCTCTGACTGTCTGTTCCTGGCTTTAATAACTCACCCAATAAATTTCATAGCCCCAGCAGTCTGTCCCAGTGTCCCTTTCAGACATCCACCTAGGACTTTTCATAACAGTGTCTGATTTGGATGGGGTTTCACTGAATTGGATTGTACTTTGGGGATTTCTCTTCCTTAATTTACTATGGTCTCTCCACACTGTTATTTGGCAACTCTCTCCATTCTTTGGGATACCTGTCATGTCTGTACTTGGTAAAACCAAATGCTGCCGTGAAATAATCCTTTTGTATACTGTGTGAATATATGTCACGTTATGGAATGGTCTTCTGTACACTGTGAATGTGTTGCTTTCATTGGTTGATAAATAAAGTTGCTTTGGCCTATGGCAAGGGAGGATAGAGTCAGGAGGGAAATCTAAGCAGAGATACAGGTGAAGAAGGGCAGAGTCTGGAGAGACACCATCCAATCACCCAAGGAACAACATGCCAGGAGACTGGTAATGCCACAGCCACGTGACAATACTTAGATGAATAGAAATGGGTTAATTTAAATGCAAGAGCTAGCTAGTAATAAGCCTGAGTCGCCAGCCAAACATTTATAATTTACATTAAGCCTCTGAGTGGTTATTTGGAAACTAGCAAGAGGGAGAGAAAAGTTGAGTTACAAATGGCATACCAACAAGGGGCTCTCAAATTTACACAAGACCTGAGAAAGCTTTTAAAAAGGGTTCCAGAACACATAAATAGAGCAAAAAACAGCTTTATAGTTCATGTCTCTCATTGCAGGTCCACAGCATAGAATTGTGTCCCCTGGCTGCAGCATGGTGGATTTCTGAGGTCTCTCACAGTCATAGTAGAAGAGACTCCTCCCAGACACTGCCTGTGGGTTTAAGAGCACATCTATTCTGCATGGCAGGCTCCGAAGCCTCTTACATGGGCCACTGTAAAGAAGCTTCTCCAAGCTCCTGTCTATGGGAGGTAAACAAGACAGTCATTGGTACCTTCAGCACACTGGAAAGCCTGGTGGGGTGGAGCCAACAGCTGAAGTTGCTGCTTTGGTCCTAGTCATGCCCAGTTAGCAGTTTAAAGCAGTGGTCAGAAAGGGAGGGATTACAGATACACAATAAATACAGATCCAGATAAAAAAAAACCTCTAAACAGGTCACAGTGTATTTACAAAATGCACTTAGGTTTGGGAGGATACAGACAGTCATAGGTGAAAAGAATAATATAAAGATAATAAAATGAAGTCCTTGAAAAAGGATACGGACAGTCATAGATTAAAGGAATAATCTAAAGATAATAAAATGAAGTCCTTGAAAAAGGATATGGACAGTCATAGATTAAAAGAATAATCTAAAGATAATAAAATGAAGTCCTTGAAAAAGAACTTGAGTAATAAATTATAATAAGCCATGTAAAGATGGAAAACATACAGAGTCCAGATTATATAAATTATTGTGTTTTCTTTTATTTTTGACTATTAATGAGCTAACTTCTGAGAGACATTTGATTGTGGAGGATATTAAGTTAAACCAACATATATATTTTAAAGGTATCTTGACTTTGAAATTTGGGCCTGAGGATATGTTGCTTTGGAAAAGAGGTTCTGCTTCTGTTTCCATAGAATATGAGAAGCTGTGGATTCCTTCCAGGTTAATATAGTTTGATTGATCAAGACCCCCTGAAAGGCCTCTGACAGGAACAATGATCTAGGTGATCCAACATCCACCAACTTCCAGGCTGCCACACAAAATACCCTAGTCAGGACTTGACCATAATTCTAAATTTTCTCAGGGCTCCTCTAAGATTAACAACACCCAACAATCATCAGGAAGTAGTCTAGAACTATGCCCAAATTCCCAAAACACTGTTTATGAATGTTTGTTTTCACTTAAGGGGGGTTTGTTATAAATTGTTATTGGTCATAGTCAATTTCTTTCTAAAAGAAAAGAAGGGGATATGATATAAAAATGGAAAAAAGATAGGTTATTAAATCTATCTTAATCTAAAAAACAACTGTTAATCTCAAAATATTTTACATTGGTATGAATTTTGGTTTATTGGTATAAATTTAAAGTCAATTTTCTTATACTGTATGTATATTTCTACTCTCATTTAAGGTATTAATGTTTATGCAGCTCATTTAAAAATATAATATAAAATACAGATTAATAAGAGTTTAAAGTGCAGTTTTAAATTATAAAATAATAATAGTTTAAAATACAGATTAATAATAATATAATAATAGTCTATAATAGTCAAACTTGTAGTCATATTAGTTAGGATTTTTAGGTATACAAGGATATATTTCAATTAGATAGGTAATCTTCAAAAACTTCAAAGACCTACAGAATATGGCATTTAAAATGTTTTAAGAACTTAGACTTGTCTTGACAGTGGGGCATCTCTGCTCCCAGCAGCACCAATTACTTCAAAGAGGGTGATAGGCATTGAAGAACTTCCATATGGAGCTTGCTTTCAATGTGGCAAGGCTAGTCGCTTGGGCAAGAAACTACTTTTGCTTGGACTGCTTGACAGCATCCTGAATAAACTGGACACTCAGGACCCACAGGAAAGTGACCACTGAATATTAGCAAAACAAGGCATAATGGTTTTTCAGGGTTCCTGCTTCACAGAAGAAACTGCTAGACATTCCTCAGGACACAGAGGATAATGACGGACAAACTTTGCCAATATAGGTGGGACAGTCTTTCAAATTTCCTGCTTTACTAAAAAGTCTGCCAGATACTCTGGGCCTGGAGGCTGAAGATGGATGCCCCAAAGTTACAAAAGAACTTTGGGTGACTGTCCAGGCAGCCATATATCTCTGTCATTTCTAGAGTTTTGGAAGTTGCTTGCAATGCACTTCCTGTTAACTCAGGTAATATTATATCCTTTTGGGGTCTTTGATGGAGTTAAAGACTAGATAGTTACAATTGTTTTCCTTAGTTATGATAAAAGATAAATTAGACATGAAATTCTAGACTCACAAAGATAGGATAGGTGATAGAGTATTTTCTTTAATTTTGCCAAATATAAATAGATTAGATATTATAAGTATAATTCTTACTTGATGGCTGTTATGTTATGTGTAATTTTACTATGTTAAAGTAAAAAACTTCCTTTTTGATTAGACGGAAAGAGGGAAATGCTGTGAGAAGATCTGTCTGTACACTGTGAAAAAGGCCTCAGCCTAGCTACTCTTGTTTGGCTCTTCCAATATAGCTTCTATTAGACATTAGACAAAGTCCACTGCTGGCCCAAATTCAAAACTCTCTCCCTCCCTCTCTCCCCCTTCCTCCCTCCCCCCCTCCCTCCCTCCCTCCCTCCCTCCCTCCCTCCCTCCCTCCCTCCCTCCCTGCCTCCCTCCCTGCCTCCCTCCCTCCCTCCCTTCCTTTCTTTTTTTTTTTCTTTTTTTGTTAGACAAGGTTTCTCTGTGTTGCCCTGGCTGTCCTGGAACTTACCCTGAAGACCAGGCTGGCCTGGAGCTCTGCCTCCCAAGTGAGTGTAAATTTTTCTATGCAAGGCAAGTTGTGTTGTTTGTCTGTTTTTCTGTGCAGTAGAATCCCCGGCCACTGAGACTTTGAAGGGAAGCCTGAGGCGGACACTACACTGGGTCCTAATGCCCACCGTTTCTCCTGGGTCTCCAAGCCTCCCTCCTCTGAGGCAGGACAATCTTTCTATCCTTGAACCTTGGGTCCGACTTTGTTTCTGCCTCACCAAACCTGGACATTCTCACTTGGATTTTTGCAGCTTCCTGTTTGACGGCCTCTAGGTATCAGAAACTTATATAGTGGAAACTTGATGTCTTCATAAGAGGAAACACACTGGTTAAGCTTTTCCGAAGGTTGTCTGCCCTCATCTGCAGTCACATGAAAACTGGCTTTGAGTAAAAAAAGGACCCTCTAAAATCTCTGAATAGTAACCCCAGCTGAGCCTGCTTAAAATAACCACAGCTGGGCTTGCTAGATATTAATACTCCCTCCAGGAAGGAGGAGCCCAAGCAAGGTCGTTAGACCTTCACTCCCCATGTCCAGTCATTCCCCAGCTGGTTGTATGCAGTGAGACCCTAACTGTATGAGATCTCAAGGTTCTCTGGAAAAACTGAGGTGTACAGGCTAAAATCTGAAAATGGGAAGGAAGTCCACCTATGCAGCAAGGAAAAAGCTGTTATATATGTAGGGTCCACGGAAACACTGAGGAAAACCCCAGACTCAGATAGTATGTAACAGCAAAGAGTGTTTATTATACCAGCATGCATGTGGTCGGTCGTTCACCTGTCTAAAATGGGAACGACCCTGAAATGAGCATGTAGGCTCCCTTTAAGCACAGCTGAGAGGAGTTTCAGGGACAGTTAATGTTAGTGTTCAGGCATCTGTACTGGCCTGACCTTGGGGTGTGCATCTTTAGCTGTAGCCACTAAGAGCACCTCCTGTGCACATTCACTACATTCCCTTTTAAAAGGGCTCTGCCCACCTCCCATCTCTCGTTTTCTCTGTCTCCATCTGTCTCTCTCCTCTCCTCTCCTCTCCTCTCCTCTCCTCTCCTCTCCTCTCCTCTCCTCTCCTCTCCTCCCCTCCCCTCCCCTCCCCTCCCCTCCCCTCCCCTCCCCTCTCCTCTCCTCTCCTCGCCTCTTCTCTTTTGTCGTGCCTGTCCCCAGAGGCTGGTCTTCCCTCTCCCCTCTCTCGTTTTCCTATTCACTTTCCACCAATAAAAAGCCCCTCCACCTGAGCTCTGTCCCATGGTATTTTTCTCTCTTGGGCTACTTTTTTTTTTAAAATTACAACAGTTAGGTCATCTCAGATATGATTGGTTAAACAAGCAGAAGCTATTTTAGTATCTTTTTAATTGGCTGAGATTTAGTCATCATTTTTGGACACATCTGCTCAAGCTTGGGAAAGTCCAGATGTGGCTCAGAAGGAGGCTGCTGGGTTTGTCCTTGAGACACTGTGAGACTGACTTAGGCCCTCTGTCTTTCTTTTCTCCCTCCCTTAATGTAAGGGCCTTGTAGATAAATGGCCATTTGTTAGAAAAGATGCCTGTTTTGCCTTTCTCAGAGAGCTGCAACTTAAATTCAGTTGTCGAAAGTGAAGAATTTAACCCCTTCAATATATACCGAGCAAAGGCCCCAGATATTGCCTAATGTCTCCCCTTACAACAAAGGATGAATTTATCTGTCACTGTTGTTTCTTAGGGTATTTAAAAGTTTTTGACGAGGAGAGGTCTATATTCAAAAGTTTGAGTGGCTACATGTAATCACAGATGTCTGCTCTCCGAGTACTTCTTCCATTTGCTTTTGTTTACAAAAATGTTCCCTTGTTCAAGATCATGAATGTCTTTGAAGCTCTTGGTAGAATGGCCATGGCTCACCAGGTAGTGTATTTGGTGTAGGAGGTCCTTCTGTGTATGTGTTGCTTTCATTGGTTGAATAAAGAAACTGCCTTGGCCTTTTGATAGCACTTGGATAGATGGAGTAGACTGAACTGAGTGCTGGGAAGCAGGGCAGTGTGGCAGATGCCATGAATCTCCTGCCTAAGACAGACATAGGTTAGAATCTTGCTAGTAAGCCACAGTCACGTGGTGATTCACAGATTTAATAGAAATGGGTTAATCAAGACGTGAGAGTTAGCTAATATGAGGCTACGGCTAGTGGGCTAGGCAGTGATTTAATTAATACAATTTCTGTGTGATTATTTCGGGTTAAGCTAGCCGGGTGGCCGGAACAAGGGCCCCTGCTCCTCCTACAACAGGTATCCATGGCCTCCTTGAACAAGAGAGAACAGAGGACTCTTCACAGTTACAGGACATTTTGAGAGATGCCTCATAGTTCCCTAGTTGAAGGTTAAGGGGCAAAATACTGTCCCTTAAAAAATAATCCTTCTGACTGCATCCGTATTTGTCTCCAAATATGGTTCCTGAACACCCGGAAGGTCAGTTACACCAGTCTGTGCCTTTTAACTACCCATGCTCTATTTAGAAAAAGCTTAGGCTAAAACCAAAATGCTTTTAAGTCCATTTTGATGAGACATATATTTTCGTTCTTTAAAGCCAATTCTTATAATTGTGTATTAAGAAGAGATCATTAATTTAGAAAACCAGTAATTGACACCATTAATTTAAGCAGGGAGTTGGCATCAATGAGTTGAACTTTAACTTTAGCCATTTTAATATCATTAAAGTTTCATCTTTTATGTACATTGTTCTCAAGTTTTAGTTCATTATGCAGTTTCTCAGATCTTTGCAAATTTCTTAAGCTTTCCAGCTTTCTCTTCTATTCTAGAAAATTGTCTAGCCAATGCAGTCTTCACATAACAGTCCTTTTCTTACTGAAACGATTTCATTTTTGCATTCTCTCAACGTTTTCTTCTACTCATTGGTTTTCTTAAGACCGTGAGACATAGAAACATTAAGAAATAAATTCACCATATGCTGTGAGAAATTCCTCTCTGGAGGAGTACTAAGCAATGTCTGTCCCCTTCTCAGAAGGTCCCAATGACAAACTAAAGTTTGATTTTACTATTTTACTAAAGTTCAGCTAGGGAACCCGTGAATTTATGGGGATGATGATGAGCAGATAGAGACAGGAGCATGGCTGATTTCAAAGCAGCCATACCAGGAGGTCCTCACCCTGTGTGCATAAAGGTTTCCCCATTACTGCATAGGTAGAGCCCCCTCTTTCTGGTCTTCCACAGTCTGTATATTCCAGCTCTTTCCTAAGGCCTCAGGCCACACACAATTAGAAAAGAATTGCCGACAACCGACTGGGAGGAGTGGCGGGAAGCTCAGTGAGGGCCCAATGACTCTTCCCACCCCTCCTAAGAGCAAGAACGAGCCATCTGCGATCTTCTATGAGCAGACATGGTGGTCTTTTGAAGATGGCAGATTTTTGGCTTGGAGGCCAGGATTACGCAGCACTACCTTAATAAAAACAGAGCTGAATTAAAATTACACACAGAAGATAATATAATAAATCAATGTTACCTGTGTGATACTGGTAAACTATGAGACATTGTTAAGTTCATAGTTGTAAGGTAAATGTTACAGAAAACATAAGACAGTCAAATCCATTTTGTGCTATGTACAACCCAGAGAATGACCTACCACAGCCATGTTTTTGGTTGAATGAGTGTAGGTAGCAGATGGAGAGAAACAGTAATGTACAGGGAAATGCCATCAAATTAATGCTACAAGATACAGCAGCACTCAGCAAAGGATGCCCAGGTAAAGCTATGACGCTGGAATTATTATTGTGCTTTTTATTTTAGACTGTCAATAGGCTCTTATTTTGTTATTATTCTGTTTTAGTGCCTGCCATCTACAGAAGATAGAACGCAGTAAACCATAGCATCTCCAAGAACTTGGAAAGGGGCAATGCCAGCCCATTTCTCCTAAGCTTGTCAGTTGGTCATTGTAAACAGAAACTAAAAACAAAAGCTAGGGTATCTGGAGTCAACGGGGGCAGAAAGGAATCTTGAGAAGGGCAAGAATGGTCTATATCAGATAGAGATAAGCAGGTTTGGAGGCATCAGACATTAAGAGTGGGCACTAAGACCTTGCTGAGCCCACATTTCCCACCCACCTCCTGCCCAGGCAGGCTGACTCCTCTTTGCCTCCAGTTGTTTTGGCTTCTTATGGTAGCAGCTCTTCTAGCACCTGGCAATCTATCCTTTGGAGCCCACCAGGTTTAGCCATCCCAGTGTTAGCTCCCATGGGTGCTGTGGGACAACGGTCTTGTACCATGTAAAGATTTGTCACTTGTATTGGTTTAATAAAACACTGATTGGCCAGTAGCCAGATAGGAAGTATAGGCGGGGTGCCCAGACTAGGAGAATTCTGGGAAGAGGAAAGACTCAGTCTGCAGTCACCAGCCAGATGCAGAAGGATCAAGATGAAAATGTCTTACTGAGTAAGATGCCAAGCCATGTGGCTAAACATAGCAAAGAATTATGGGTTAATTTAAGTTGTAAGAGCTAATTAATAACAATCCTGAGCTAATAGGCCAACCAGTTTATAATTAATATAAGCTTCTGTGTATTTTGTTGGGACTGAATGGCTGTGGGAATGGACAGGACAGAAACTTCCATCTATACATGGGTAACTGGTTAGTGCTGGAAGAACATGGCTGGGAATAGTCTAAGTTCCCTTTGGAAACCAGTGAATATATCATGCAAAATAATATGTCAAAATCCCCCCCCCCAAACACCATGGGAGTCTCTGGTAGCACCTCCTTAGTTTAATACAGAAAATGCATCAACCTTATTACATGGTACTAGAGCCCATGTCTTCTTTGTGTCTTCCACTTCCATGATCCCATCAAGCATCTAGGAAAGTGAAAACTCAAAAGGAGGAAAATGTGGGGATATGGGACTGAGTGCCTATTGTGTAAGAAACCTGGAGGTGAGGTAATCCCCTGAGGGCTCAGTGGTAGTGGAAAGTCTTAGGGTATCCCAATCTTGGCTCTTGCCACATGGCTTCATAAACAAAATTATCATTGAAGTCTCATGGTCCTTGCCATTTGATGTTGTCAGAGTCAAGATGGCAATAAATCATGGGGTTACTTTTTGCTTATGGTGAGCTCAGCTCCATGATAAAATGAACCCAACCCCCTCATCAGAGGATGAGTCCCGGAGGGACCCATGTGTCTCGCAGATTAAATGTAGACAGTCATGTAAATGAAGACTGCACTTTTGTTTCCTGGCTGCCCAGACCTGAATAATCACACAAAACTATATTAATTACAATACCATTTGACCAATGGCTCAGGCATATTCCTAGCTAGCTCTTGTAGCTTAAATTAACCCATTTCTATTAATCTGTGTATTGCCACGAGGCTGTGACTTTCTGGTAAGGGTTCTGGCTTCTTTCTCCCTTAGCAGCCACATGGCATCTGCCTAATTCTGCCTTCTTTCCTCCTCTATCTCTGCTTGGATTTCCTACCTTGCTATATTTTGCCCTGTCATAGGCCAAAGCAGATTCTTTATTAACCAATGGTAATAAAACATATTCACAGCATACAGAGGGGCATCCCATATCACAGTTACTCTCTACTAGTTCAAATGAGCATTCAACTTAAAGTAACAAAGATATAACAGAATGAATTACCCTCATATCTATAGACCCAAAATAGCAAAATAAAGAAACAGGAAGGAATTTCCTGTCCCAATTCCAGGAAGGGGAACCTATGTGTACTACCCTAAGTTGTACCTGTGAGTAACAAGAACTGTCACCTGGATCTTGTTTTAATCTCCCTTTGGCTCCTAGGTACAAGTTGTTACTAGGAAAGGAACCCATGAAGGTTGTGGAAGGAAAGGGGAGGTGTGCCCAGTTCCCAGGGGTGAGCCTGCTTACTCTTGTGCACATGGAGAAACTGGGAAAGAGATGGTAACCTTGGTGTCATTTTGTCCCACTCAGGCACGGTGTTGGCTGAGATCACACAGATCTGTGACTCCTCCAGCAATTTAAGTCTGCAAGAAACCAGCTGGTTAAAAATAGTTAATCCTGACTTAAAGCTTAGTAGCCTTGTGTGGCTGTAGTGGCATTTCAATTGTATTTTAATAAATAAAGACTGCCTGAAGATCTGAGAATAAAAGAGTCCCACTGGTCAGCCTTACAGACCAGTTTATGGTGACACACATTTTAAATCCCAGTAGCTGCAATGACACACACCTTTAATCCCAGGAGCCACACTAGTTTTCATAGAAACTGGGTGGTGCATGTCTTTAATCCCAGCCCTAGAGAGGATTATAAATTGGAGGAAACAGCTCTCAACACAGTCTCATTCTGAGATTCCGGGAGGCAGTATCGCCATTTCAGACTGAGGTTGAGGTAAGAGCCTATGGCTGGCTGTTTTGCTTTTTGGATCTTTAGGTTGAACCCCAATTTCTGACCCTGAGTTTTTATTAATCATGATTTATTTAATGGTGCTTCAGTGTGGTGCTTTACTCATTTAGAAAAGCAAATGTTTGGGGATCCAGCAACATCAATGGATATTTGTTCTTTAATTTTCCAAACCTGATTCAAAGTCTCCCAGGTGTGGGAACCAGGTTAAAGGAAAGAAGGGAGAACCCTAGCCTGGGGGAGCGGGAAAGAAGATTTAGGGAGTTAAGTGAGCTGTGAGCTGTGGAGGTCTCTTGCTTTGTTCAAGCTCTCCCTATTTGGGGCAGGGAGGAGTATATGGAACACGGCCAACCAAAGGTGTTGGTCCCCATCTCAAGGTGGTTTAAATGAGAACAGCCCCAGTTAGTGGAAGTGTTTGGAAAGGATTAGGAGGTGTGGCATTGTTGGAAATGTGTCACTGGGGTGTTCTCTGAGGTTTCAAAAGTTCAGGCCAGACCCAGTATCTGTCTTCCTGATGCCTATAGATCAGGATGTGAGCTCTCAGCTACTTCTCCAGCACCATGACTGCCTGTGTGCTGCCATGCCCCTGGCCATGATAATGGACTAACCCTCTGAAGCTGAGGCACCCAGCTAAATGCCTTCCTTTTAATGGCGCTTTCTCATGATAATACAACAGTAGCTAAGACACCCCCGTCTGGGGGAATTATTTCGTTTCTTTATTTTTTTTGTCGAGAACAAGCCTCAACAAAAACATAGGCATAGGGTTTTTGAAATATTAGTAAAGAATATGAAGACACATGAAAAATAATAAGAACAGAAACCATAGAATAATACTGGGAGGGCATTCCAGTGATTACTGAAAATCTACTCATGTTTATTTTTTCCATAGCTTTCATACCCAATGTAAACGGGGGGAGGGGTGATGGGGAGAAGGTAACAAAAGATTTTATTAACATGATACAAAGGACAACTCAAACAGTCAATCACTTTAACCCTCTGAGACATCAAATCATTATTAGCATTTTGTTGTCTAGGTAGAGCTGCGACTCTAGGTCATACATTCTGAAGACCCCTTCCCAGGTCACCTCAGAGTTACTAAAGAAGGAACAGTACTCATTTGCATATCCTGACCTCGTGTCAGGATGGCATGGACCCACATGAATGAGCTATTTTAGTGTTAAAAGAATCAAGCAATCACATCCTGAGTTGGGACATGCAGCTATGCTTGTCGCTCTTTTGAGCAACCTCCAAACTCTGACCATCAGACAAGACAGAAATAGGCTCACATTTTTGGGCCTCCGCAATTTTTTTTTTCTGGAATTGGTTTGGTCTGATTATTCCTATTCTGGTCTTTAGAACCCACCCATCCAAGGAAGAGATTTCTTGCATCTAAATGGAGACTCATTTAAAGTCCCTTAGACATGATCTCTCACTCATTTATTTTCAAAAATCCCTCTATGGTGTTCTAACTGCCAACGAGTCCTTTCCTGGACCTGTGCAGAAAGTTTTCTTGGTCACTGCAGTTCTTTCCCTGGGCCCTGTCCCACACGTTAAGAAACTTTCTGTGCTTGACTCTTTACTGACCCGACAGAGTATAGATTACTTGTGACCCTGGGAACCATTACAACATGGTAGGAGATGTGTCTCTCTCAGGGGAGGGTTCTCAACATTCTTCCAGATGGGTGTCAAATCCTGAATGAACCCATAACTTGTTGGGAACAAACAAAGAATAGTCTCAGCACCACACAAAGGAATGTAGGAACAAAACAAAAGTAACTTGGCAAGGCAATTCTTTTTGTAAAAAAAAAGACATACAAAATCTCAAACTAGATTAACACACACATGACTAGGGTTTTAGTGTAATTCATGTGTTGGTTGTGTATTTTCCCTGTCTACTGGGGTCTGACCTCATAGTTTCTCCAGATTGGCAAGTTTCAGAAGATCTGTTGCAAAACTGGGAAAGTGATCAGCTTTTATTTTTTTTTTTAAACAAAAGTGTAGCAGGCTTTCTTTGGGTCACCAACTAGCTCCCAAGTAAAGACGCAGAAATTTAACATTGGTTAAGAATTAAGAATGCTTGATCTTATTTTATGCTTGTACAATTAGCTCTTAAACTTAGTTTAATCTGTTTCTCTTTATCTACATTTTGCCTTGGGACTTTTTAATCTTTCATTCTCTGTGTCCTACTCCATGTCTGTCTGTCTGGTTATCCCTGGGGGGGGGTCTCCCTCTCTTTCTCACCCATCTCTTTCCTCTTCTGTTCTCTCTCTTTCACCTAGATTCCTCCTCCTAATTATTCTCTCTGTCGTCCAGCCCTGCCTATTCCTCTTCTGCCTAGCCATTGGCTGTTTAATAGCTTTTTATTAGACCAATCATATGCTTTAGGCAGGTAAGGCAAAACAGCAACACATCTTTATATAATCAAACAAATGCAACATAAAAAAGTAACACACCTTTACATGGTTAAAATAATATTTCTGAAACATAAAAAAACCACATCTTTAAATAATTAAAGTAATATTCCACAACACAAAAATTTTCCTAGGTAGGGGAGATGAAAAGCTTTACAAGGTGGGAAAGATTTGTGGAATGCTGGCCCTTAGTGGGCAAGCTTCCTTTGATAGAAAAAAAAAACCAAATATTTCTCACACACCTCAACAAGTGTTTGGTCATCATCAATGTGAAGAGGGGGCAGCTATTACCCCTCCCAGTGTCTTTGGATAAGAATAGATAGCTTTTAATTCCTCATGGAAGAAGACTGTTTTGAGTCTAAATTCACCTATTTTGGCCTTGTTAATGCGAAACACAATTTTTACGTCAAAGGATATAACAGAGAATTTATTCTGGAACCAAAAATAAGTAACCCGGAGAAAGCTTTCTCTAAATCCCATGTCTTACTAATAGTCTCATGAAGTTTTTGTGGTAGCAGAACAAAGACTAAACCAAGACACTTTTCAGGTACATTGGTGGGAACATCAGGCAGGCGGTTCCTAGAACAGTGGGGGCATCTCTGCCGCAGGTGTCAGGTGGTATCTGGTCACCGTCTTCACCTTTTGCTCAATGAAAGCTCCAGGTTAGGGTTAGGGTGTACTGTACATTCCCAATAATTTACTTCATAGCCACAAAGATGTTAATTTACATAGAGAGAAGAGCAATAAATTGAACGAGCTGGTTAGTTGGCCTAAGACAATGGGGCTGGACAGATGGCTCAGCAGTTACAGGATTGCCCCAAGGTCACTTGGCTCTGGTATTGCAACATTTGAACCTCTCCTTGATCACGGAAGCTCTGATTAGTGAATCGGCACTGCAGTCAGTCCTGTAGATGTGGTTCCTTCCAGAAACGTTCATTCTCTTTCTGTCCTGAATAGTTTTATGTCAGCTCGACACAAGCTGGATTTATCTGAAAGGGGTGGGACTCTCAGTTGAGAAAATGTCCCTGTAAGATTCAGCTGTACAGTATTTTCTTAATTTGTTATCAGTAGGGGAAGGCTCAGCCCATTTTGGATGATGCCATCCATGGGCTGGAGGTCCGAAGTTCTATAAGAAATCAGGCTGAGCAATCCGGGAGAGAGTTAGTAAGCAGCACCTCTCCATCCATAGCCTCTGCATTAGCTCCTGCCTCCAGGTTCCTGCCCTGACTGCCTCCAGTGAAGTAATGTAGAAGAAGCTAAATGAATGCTTTCCTCTCCAACTTGCTTTTGGCCAAGGTGTTTCATCACAGCAGTAGAAACCCTAACTAGGACACAACCTTAAAGTTATAGAATCCCAACTTCTTTCTCAAGGGAGAGCAAGCAGACAGAGTTCCTTTATCTAAGCTGTTAGCCTAATAAAAAAGCAGAAGAGCTACAAGAAATATCTTTAGGAAATGAGAAAATAAAATACATAGATCTCCTTAAAGATCTCAGGTTGAGAGATGCATAGAAGCCGCCGTTCACAATGTATTTTGTATCTAGAATGTGCTGCTTTTGGAGTGGTTTTCCCATTCTTGGGGGCAAGAGCGTGGCTTGGAAAATCAAGTCTTATGATCATGTCTCCCCAGAAAAGCCATCTACTATTCTCTCTAACACGGAATGGGGCTATGGATGAGTCTAGGGTATTTCTGTACTGTTAAATTAAAAAGTATGTTTATGAGTGTTTTTGCCTGTATGTGTATGTATATATATATATATATACACACATACATACATACACACACACATATATGAAAAGATTTGTGGAATGCTGGCCCTTAGTGAGCAAACTTCCTTTGACAGAAAAAGCCCAAATATTTCTCACACACTTCATCAAGTGCTTGTGGAGGCCAGAAGAGGGCATGGGATCCCATGGAACTGGAGTTAGAGACAGTTGTGATCCACTGTGTGGGTCCTGGGAATTGAACCTGGTCCTTTGGAAGAGCAGCCAGTACCAATCCTTGAGCCATCTCTCCCGTCCTGGGGTGGGGGTCACGTGGATTTTTATTTTAAGTGCCAATGGTACTCATCAAATACTCCGTGGGCCTCTGTCCCAAAACAAAACAAAATCAGAGAAACCAAGGGAACATGTAAGCTATCCTAGGAGCACAGATCAGCAAGTGCCGGTAAGGGGTATTTACCAAGAGTGCTTCAGAAAGGACCCCAGTGTGAGCACCCACAAATGTCACTGGTGAAGGGACAGAGATTCAGGTCTACACTTCCACCTCATTAGTCTCAGGAACCCCTAGACTTTTAGAAACCTCAACTCAGGTCAAACCCAGATTTGTGGCTTCAACAATGCACAGGATTTAAGGACCCATTAGTCAACAGAGTGAAGCGTAAATGCAAACTGTACTAAAGATATCCCAATACAGGCTGAAGTAAGGGGACTGAGAGACAGAGAGGCACTCGGAGGAAAGTAAGACACTCCCATGTTGGGGAGTGTGCTTTCCAGGAAAGTGGGGAAACAAGACAAGAGATGAGTTATCCGAGCTTTCGTCAGAGCTGCTGGCTCTTGGGTTTCATCTCTGAAGTCTGCACAGAAACTGTCAGGTCCCAAAGGAACTCAGGACAATGGTTAACCGCGGTACCTATCATCATATCAAAGTGTCTGCTTGGCCTCAGCTCACGGAATACCTGAGGCTGCTCTCAGCAATCCTCACCCTAGATCCCACCCCAGACCTCTCCAGTCCAGAGGATTGTCTTCCCTCCCCCCAGCTTCTCTTGCCACAGGCTCTCTTGGTTCCCTTGAGTTTTTTCTTGTCCCCCTTGGCCCTCTCTCCCCTCTCTTCTCTTCCTCTTTCACTCCCCTCCTCTCATGGCTAAGATCAGTCTATGTTTAGTTTACTATGTCTTCTCCCTGCTCTGGGCTCTTCCAGATGCCTCTGACTGTTCTCTTTCTCAATCTACAATAAAAACATTCTTTCGACCACACCTTGGAGTGGGCACGTCTCATTGTCACTCAGAAACCTCTCCGCCTTTCTTTCTCTTTCGGTACAGGACACATGTGAGGTGGCTCTGGGGATGCTTTGGATGGAGTTATAATCTGAAAAGGTGAAACGGAAAGCCACTAGGTTTGCACAGAGGTCAGTACATGTCCTTTCCTTGTAATGGGCTTTCTGGTGAGAGTCAGAAAATTGTAGGGTTCTGGCTGGACATGGAGACAGAGCTAAACAGCTGGTAATCATGCTGGAATTCTTGGTTCTGTGCTGACAAAGGTGTCAACTGGTTTCCAGAGTGAGGCAGCTCCTTTGCTTCTCACTTCCCCTTTTTTTATACTGCCTTAGTAGTGGGTATTGAAGATATAGAGACAAGATTATCAAATAAAGTAATGAATGGAGCAGCAACAGTCAGTCACCAAGGAAAAGTTTGACCTATGATTGCTTTCAGAAAATTCAGTTTATTAGGAGATAGGCCTTGAAATCATGATCAGGCCTTAAGGTAGAAGGGAGGGCACTGGATAGAAAAAGGTTCAATATATGGGAAAGGCCAAACATAGGGATCTTAAAGGGGAGGAGAAGTTTCTCTTTGAAGCTTGGAGGAGCTTCTTTAAGATTGAGAATAAGGTCAATTATGAATGATGCATGCATTTAATCCCAGCACTCAGGAGGCAGAGCCAGGTGAATTGTTGTGAGTTCAAGGCCAGTCTGGTTTGTAGAGCAGGTACCAGGACAGCCAGAACTACACAGAGAAACCCTGTCTAGGAAAAAGATAAAAGAATGAGAATAAGAAGAATAAGATACTAGAATGTTCAGTCCCAACGAAACTTGAATACAACACCCCTCCCTGCGAGGCCCAGGGCTAATTGTGGGAGAGGCACAGGAAGAGTGTAAGAGAAGAGCGATCAGTTTAATAGAAGGAAATAGTGTCTTGTGGACACAGGGAGCAGCTACTCATGTGAAGTCCTAACAGTAGTTGTGACAACAAACACAAAACCTGAAAAAGCCCAGGCCAGACTAAATCTCAGTGTGGAGATGGCAGCTGGGTGTTAACGAACAATCTTTCTGTACACTGTGAGGATGTGTCTTTGCCAAGATACCTTCAGTTGGTTTAATAAAAAAACTAGATGGCCAATAGCTAGATAGGAAGAGGTTAGGGGAGAAAGCCAAACTGGGATGCTCGGAAGAGGGCAAAGTCACAGGGAGTCAAGAAGAGATGCAGAGGAAGCAGGAGATGAATATGCTAGGTTAAAAAAGGTATTGCCATGTGGTACCATGTAGAGAAGAAATATGGGTTAATTTAGGTTGTAAGAGTTAGTTAGTAACAAGCCTAAGCTATCAGCTGAGCATTTATAATTAATAATAAGTCTCTGTGTAGTTAATTGGGAGCTGGCCAGTACTCCCAATGAAAAACTCCACCTACAAATGGTGCCTAATATCCGGTGCCATGTATATTCACAGAAAATCTTAAAAAGCTTTAAACAAGATTCCAGACAAGCTTTAAACAAGATTCCAGACATACCAAAAACAACCAAATGCAGTTTGCTAGACCTGCAGTCTCTTACACAGGCCACAGAACAGAAAGGCATTTCCCAGCCATTGCCTGCAGGCTGGAGCTGCCAGTGTGAGCCCTTTCAACATGTCATGAGCTAAGTCACATGGCATGTTTAAGGTTTTGTTCATGTGATCAAAGAACAATACAGTTGCTCAATAAAGACAGATGGAAAAACCTCTAAACAGGTTACAGTGTGTTTAAAAATGTACAAAAGTTTAGGAAAGAAAGGAGAAAGGTATAGACAGTCATAGACAAAATAGTTTAAAAATAATAACATCCTGAAAAATAGTTTAAAAATAATGTCCTGGAAAAAAGGAGTAAAGATATATATGCCATATAAAGATTGAAAATATACAGGGAGCCTGGATCCTGTATCTTATTGTGTTGTCTTTAAAATTTTTGGTGCTGATGAACAAATGATAGCTGCTGAGAGTCATGGGATTATAAAAACTGTTAAATTAAACATATTTTAAAAATGTCTTAACTTCAAAATGTAAGCCAAAAAGTGTATTGTGTTGGGGGAAAAGTAATAGTTTTATTTCCCAGGAAATGAGAGGCTATGGAGTCATTCTAGGTTTATATGGATCAGGTTTGTTCAGAGAATATCCTCTGAAAATTCTGGCTACAGACATAAAGAAATAAATCTAGAAAAACTACAAGACATGTAACGTTCATTGAACCTTCTCAAATATAAAACAACAACAACAAAAATCTTGGCTAACTTGTATACAACACACAGTCTATACTTGTATTAATGCACACACACATATATATATATGTATATATATATATGTTACCTTTGAAAGTTTATATATTTTCAGAGCAAGGTGACCATACACTAATGAAATGGATGACCCAGGTTGATCCAGAATCTCAGAACACCTCTGTTGAAGTTTCCTCAGAACTCTGTATCCAGAACAGCTTCAAGGCTGCTGGCTGAGATGATCCAGCCTCATAGAATACTCCAGCCAAGTCTTAACCATTATTCTGATTTTCTCAAGGTACCTCCCAAAGATTCCAGCACCCTCAGGCAATGGGAAGCAGTTTAGAGAAAACAACACCTACATTCCCAAAAGGTGAATTATGAATGTTTGATTTTGTTGGGGAGGGTTCAAGTTGCTACTGGTCATGGTCAAGAAAATACTACTCAAAAAGATTAGATTTAGGAATCTCTTTATATAGATATGATAGGGGAAATGATATATTATTTTTCCTCCCAGCATTCACTTCTATCTTGCCTACCTCCCTAAGTTCTGCTCTATCAACAAGCCAAAGCAGTTTCTTTATTAACCAATGAAAGCAACACACAGACAGAAGGACCTCCTATACCAATTAACTGTCTTTCTTTATAAGAGTTGCTGTGGTTATGGTATCTCTTTATAGCAATAGAAACCCTAAGACAGAAGTTGGTACCAGAGTCTGGGGTATTTCTGTGATAGGTCTGACCATGCCTTTGTTTGGAGGAATGTGGATTTTGGGACTTTGGGTTAGGAAAGCAATAGAATGTTTTCACAGTGGTGGTTAATGGGTCACACTAGTAGGAGCATGGAAGGCAATGGTGCTGAGAGTGATTTGTACTGGGGCTGTGGGTGGCTGGCTCAGAAGGTTTCAGAAGAAAAGAATAGTAATACATGGCCTAGAGATTATTCTTGTGATACTCTGATGAAGAATATGGCTGTCTTTTGCCCTTTTCCAGAGTCTGCCTGAGGCTAAAGTGAAGAGTTTTAGATTACTTCTGGTGGCAGAGGAAATCTCACAACAGCCTAGTATAGACTCTGTCACTTGGTTTTTAGGGATAACTCTTATGAAGATCTATAATGAGAAGGAACAACTGGAATGAGAGGAGGTGGGTGCACAAACACTGTTTCAAATGGCAACAGTTTCTCTGGGTAGAGGGAGCATCTAATTCTAAAGAGAACAGTAGGGAGCATACCTATCCACCCCTTAACCAGATTCTGCCAGGAACTGAAACAAAGATAAATCTAACACCAGTAATACAGACACTGAGAGCAACAATTAATAAGTGGGGCCTCCTGAAACTGAGAAGCTTCTGTAAAGCAAAGAATATGGTTAACAAGACAAAATGGCAGCCTATAGAATGGGAAAAGATCTTCACCAACCCCACTTTGGACAGAGGACTGATCTTCAGAATACTACAAAGAACTCAAGAAACTTGACATCAAAAAAAATTCAATTTAAAAATGGGGTACAGATCTAAACAAAGAACTCTCAAGAGATGAATCTCATATGGCTAAAAGACACCTAAGAAAATGCTCAACATCTCCAGCCATCAGAGAAATGCAAATCAAAACAACTCTGAGATTCCATCATACACCTGTAAGAATGGCCAAGATCAAAAACACTTATGCTGGAAAGGGGTAAAGGGAACACTCCTGCATTGCTAGTGGGAGTGCAAACTTGTACAGCCCCTTTGGAAATCCGTATGGTGATTTCTCAGAAAATTAGGAAACAATCTACCTCAAGACCCAGCAATACCACTTTTGGGTATATACTCAAAGGAAGCTCAATCATACCACAAGGACATGTGCTCAGCTATGTTCATAGCAGCATTATTCATAATAGCCAGAACCTGGAAACAACCTAGATGCCTCTCAAGGGAAGAATGGATAAAGAAAATGTGGTGCATTTATACATGGAGTACTACACAGTGGTAAAAAATAATCACATCTTGATATTTGCAGGCAAATGGATGGATCTAGAAAAGAAAACATATTGAGTGAGGTACCACAGACCCAGAAAGACATATAATATGTACTCATTCATAAGTGGTTTTTAGACATAAATCCACAATCCACAACTCCAGAGAACCTAGACAACAAAGAGGACCCTAAGAGAGATATACCTGGATATAAATAGAAAGGAGAAAAACACAAGATATCCTGAGTTAAATTGGGAAAGTGGGGGTCATGGGAAAGGGTAGAAGAGGAGAGGGGAGGAAGAGAGGGGAGTGGAGAAAAATGTATAGTGCAATAAAAACAATAAAAAAATAAGAGTCTGATAGCAAGTGAGCCATGTGTTGTTCATTCAGCTCTCAGAGCTCCTCAAAGGAGCATTTCAATGGAGTGTATGTGTGGTGTGGGGGGGATGTAGTAACAGCCAACTCCTGTCCCATCCTCAACTTATTGGCTTCCTTTAGCAACAGTGCCGTGGCAGCAGTGGCCCAGATGCAGACTGCTATCCTACTGCAATGGGGTCTAGGCATTTAATTTAGATAAATAGGTTTCTCCAGGGTCTCCAAGTTTGAATCAGTAAGACTTTTGGCAAACTGTTTTGCTTGTCCACAAGCAAGAGGAGAAATTTATTAATGTCAGGTAGTCCTGACATTAATAATGGGGCTCACATCAAAACTCCCTTGAGTTTTTGAAATTCCTCCTGCTCTTTGTCCTCCCCGTTCAGGGGGCCATTTCCTCCCAGGCTCTCATTCAATGGTTTTGCTATTTCCACAAAGTTGGGTATCCATAGTAGGCAATATCTGACTGTACCCAGGAATCCTCTTACCAGGCTCTTGTTCTGTTGCTAAGGGATAATTAGAATAGCTTGAATCCTGCTCGTGGACAAAGTTCTGTTGCCACCCTCTAAGCAATAACCTAAATAAGTTATCTATTAGAGCGCAACTGGGCCTTTTTTAGCTAACACGCCACCCGCCGGAGCGTTTTTTTGAGCCGCTTCTTTGCGGCACATTGGCATTCCTTCCTGTGTAGATGGCAACTAAGACACCATTCACACACTGCAAGAGGGTGACATTTGGACGCCCTTGGTGGCACTCAAGCAGATTCATGCTAAAAACTTCACCAAACAAGGCTGTGGCAACCGATTCTAAGTCAGCTGGCTGCTGTCACTTGATTTAGTATATGCCCATTTACACGCAAATATAGCCTGACTTTAATACAGTTCCTTATATTGTGGTGACCCCCCAGCCATAAAACTATTCTTGTTACTACTTCATAACTGCAATTTTGCTAGTGTTATCAGTCATAATGTAAATATCTGTGTTTTCCGGTGATCTTAGGAACTCCTGTGAAGATTGAGAGCTGATGAAAACATTTTTCTCTGGATCTAATAGGCTAAGCAGGGTATAAAGATTTTGTCTGTTGTGTATATACAGACTTCACTCTTTTGTTTACTTCCCTTAAAGTACAGGGCAGGAATTTGGTACCTGCATAGTCTTAATGACCAGGAGCTGTAGGCAGACGTTTCTCTCCTGCCCACCAGTTTCCAAATAACCAAAACACAGAAGCTTAACATTATTTATAAATGCTCAGTCAATAGCTCAGGTGTATTACTAACTAGCTCTTACATTTTAAGCTAATCCACATTTCTTACTCACACTCTGCCACATGACGGTACCTTGATTAGCATGGCACATTCATCTGCTCCCTCTGCATATGGCCAGTGACTCCTGACTCCACCCTTCTTCCCATTTGATTACCTGACTATATTTCCTGCCTGGTTACTGGCCAATCAGTGTTTTTTTAGACCAATTCAAGTGACAAATCTTTACAGTGTACCAGAGGATCATCCCACAGCAAGGAGCAATGGGGTGTTCCATGGAGAGTGGCAGGGTACAAGAATCCCTGCTTCTCTAAGGTGGCTGATGTGTTTCTGGTGCCTGTTTTGGCCTCTCTTGAGATGGGTGTTCATGCAAAACCAGTCCAGGAAACTTGGTCTCTGCCCATACTCCAGAGGATTTTAACTTTAGTTTTGTCAGGAAGGAGCGTGACAAAAATCTAAGAGCTCCTAGTTTTCCAGTATCTGTTTCTGTCGTTCTCTTCCTCTGACAAAGGACATTACCAAGACTGCTGTGCGTGTGTCCCCAGGCCCAGAGTAACTTTATTCTTGACAAATATGATGATGGCACCAAGTTTTCTCAACAAATCTCTGGCAGTTAGAGGATGTGGGCAGTCTGGCATCAGAGGGAAAGAGTCGGTTTCTGCACCTCGTCCAAGGTCTCCTTCTAGTTTGGGGTCCAGGAGTAGGTGCCAGTTCCTGTGGCCCTTTGAATAGCCATTTTCTCCTTAGTGGTGGGTCCCAGAGGGTGGATTAGCACTGAATGGGCTGCACCCGTATCTCCCAGGAACGAGAGTTTTGCCCCCTCTTTTTCCTGTGACCAGGGGCTCCTGGAGGCTTATTTGTATGGGGTCCTGGCCCTGTCATTCTGCCCCATTCAGATAAAGAATCAGTTTTCTTCTTCTGATCTGTCAGTTCTTGGACATTCTTTTTCCCAGTGTCCTCTTTCTCTATAATAGGCACAGTGGTCTTTTTTAGCTCGGCTCTGGGCTGTTTTGGGCATCTGAGGAATTTCAGACTGCCCTTCAACCACTCTCTGAAGCAGCCACCTAGTCAGGGTTCTATCTTTTCTCATCTGAGTTTCTATTGTTAAAAGTCTTCTGAGCTATCTCTAACAGTTGTGATCTGTTCATCCCTTCAAGCCCCTCTAACTTTTGTAACTTCCTGTGAACATCTGGGGCCAACTGGGTAATAAAAGCAATATTAATAGCCTGCTGGTTCTCCGGAGTAACTGGGTCAGTGGGTGTGAACTCCTGATATACTTCTCTGGGAACCCAGTAGGGATTCCCGACTTCCCTGGATTACCTCCATCATCAGCCTCCTAGCCGCTGCTCTTATTCTGGCCAGAAGATCTGGCAAGAGGTGTCTGACCACCCGACCTTACCAATGTTAAGGTCCCAGTCTGGTAAAGTATTCACTTGGTCCTCAATTCTGCTCCCAATCCTGTAGTCCCTGAACCTACATAGCTTTAGTTTTATCCTCCATCAAGATTCAGTCTCTCTTTTCAGCAGTAAAGAGAGTGCCCAGGAGGGGCTAGGGAGATGGCTCAGAGGTTAAGAGCACTGGCTGCTCTTCTGGAGGTCCTGAGTTCAATTCCCAGCAACCATATAGTGGCTCACAGCCATCTGTAATGAGATCTGGTGCCCTCTTCTGGCCTGTAGGCATACATGGAGGCTGAACACTGTGTACATAATAAATAAATAAATCTTTAGAGAGAGAGAGAGAGAGAGAGAGAGAGAGAGAGAGAGAGAGAGAGAGAGCACCCAGGAGCTGCTTACAGTCTGCCCAGGTGGGCTGATGGGTGAAGAAAACGGTTTTCCACAGCAAGTTAATAGGGCCTGGGGCCTCCCAGAGAAAGGATTCTGGGATTGACAGTTATAAAGACAGCTGGCTGAAAAAGGAACACAGACTAGAAAAGGGTCTAGGCTTTTCGCTCCATTAGTCTCTTCCCCTTGTGAGGGTTGAGGGTATCTAGGAGGTGCCTCTCTGAGAGAGATACTAGTCTAGCTCAACTGGGGCTAGGCATAGTTCTTCTCAGTGTGAAGAGGCGAGAACCAGCCAGACAGGGGTGAAGGCAAACCAGGACAGATTTTAGAGATTGCAGGTTCCCCTTCAGACAAGGTCGGGTCCTGGCCTGGCTGAGTGCAGGGACTGTGATGTGGGAGAATGCCTACTTCCTCTTCTGTGGGAAATAGAACAGAGAGGCCTGGCGTTTTGTTAAGATTTTTCACTCAGCCTTTGGCCCATGGGTTTGGTGATTAAAACAGAAAACCCAAGAGCCCTGCTTAAGTACATAACACCTCAGCCATGGCCGGGGGCTCCGGAAGCCAGCAGTGGAGAGAAGGAAACTGATCTGGGAGGCCAAGACTTCCTGTGACCATTCCTCAGATTTTCCCTGCTAATTAAGGGTCAAATGACCCCTCATCTGACCATGCCACATCAAGGGTGGGCCACTGTAGCTCACAGAGGTGGCAGAGCTATTACAGTGACAATTTATCTGCATAGTTCACCTCACAGAACTCCCGGAAGTGCTGTAGCATGCAATTCAGGGGTTATTTGGCTGTTGTTGGTCTGGCTCCCATCCCTGCAATGAAACTTGAAAACAAGAATCTAGTAGAGAGTAGAGAGTAGTATGAGAAGACAGTATACTAACACACTCAGAGGAGACCAACTAACCTCAGACATACAGATGCATGGTAGCCACCTCATTCATACAATAGAAAGGCAGAAGATGTCCCGTTTGCCCCCTTGAGACAAAGGTCTACGATTGCATCTAATTTTCTCTCCAAATCTTCAGACTTCAAAACAAAACATAATAATTTACCGACTGGTGCAAGTTTCAGAAGTTTCAGATGTACATTAGGTGGCAGTTTTTACATTCTTTTGATTTCAACTAACAGATTTTCGGTGTTCATCGTCTGGGCTGCTTTGGACTTGCTCCCTCAGGGATTGTTCCCTACTAGTGACACTAATTTGTGACAGCCTTCATCATGGGCTCCCCAGACTTCCAAGTCTCACAAAGTCTGTCCTTTTACTGGTTCCCCAGGTGGCCCCTACTCTGAACCCCTGGCTCTGAGTCTGAGGTCTCCCAGGGATCTCACTGGGGCCTCCAAATGTTGTGGCATTCGACTCCTCTGGAAAAGACCAAAGACTTAGACTCAATTCAGATTTAGATCAAACGAATTTTTCCTTCATGCTAGCAGAAGGACAGAAGCCTTCGAGACAAACAGTATGCGCGATATGGCTTTAAAAGAAAGGTTTGTAAAGGTGGGATATCGAAGATGTACATTACAATTATCTATGAAATTCACGCCGGGCAATAAAATTCCCCTCAATTGTTTCTCTTTCCCATTGTCCAGTATATATATATATCCACTTCATCCCAGTCCCATAGGGGTAAGAGAGTTCACAAAAGCAGAAAGCAAATGGTTAAATCCCTCACAGCAGGAAAATCATTGTCCTATTCTTCCCTCACCTGCAGGCCACTAGGCTCCCACAGCCATTTCAAGGCAAAGGTTAATAACCCTTAAGAGATGCCTGTTACCATATTAAGTTTCTTTAGCCATCGCAGGGGAGTTATGTGTAAATTATTACACAGGTCTGAGCACTCTGGGGAAGTGTCTCTAATTGACTGGGCTAGAGCAGGCAATAGCGTGGCGCCATCAGGTTAGGACTAGATGTCACAACCCCACGCATGGAAGAGCTAGGTATCATGAATTATTAGCTATCAAATCACAGTGCAAACTGTTTCTTAACCCTGTGTCCCAGAGAGAGCCAGGGGAATGTGTGGCCTGATTCTTTCAAACTGCTGGATCTGGACTCTTAAGAGGCCATGGCTGTCTTCAAGGGGCAAGTACACGCTCTAGCAGAGATGATGTGCTCACGGCCTGGTATTGGGCAACAAGGCACTGTCACAACAATGGTAAGGAACAGATGGTACACCCAACACTGAGCGTTGTCCTGGAGAGCTCTGACACCGAGGAACAAGGAACTTGACCCAGATGCAGACGTGGGAACAAACATCCTAGGCAGGAGACCTGGGATAGGCAAAGGTCAAGAACAAGTTTGCATTTAAGTAAAGGCAGGTGGTTCATTGGCAGAGTATGTTTGTAATGAGAAAAGAGCTAAGGCCAAGTGGAGCCTGGAAGGAGAGTGTTAGGGCACGAAGGTGAGGACCCCAGTGAAGGACTTAAAATAGGCTACATCCCGTCACGATGGGGCAGTGTGGAGCTGGTTCTTATGGCCCCAAGTTAGGGCCTCAGTTTTCCTGTATTCTAAAAAAACCTTTAGGAAACAGAAATTGTTTAAGTAAAGCCAACTTCTTTACAGTTTGGACAAAGGATGTGGAATTCCCTTCATACCCCCTCCAGGGCCTGTGGCCGTGTTACAATTTACAAAAAGCTAAGGAACAAAAGCCAGAACACATATAAATAAGAGCCAGGTTAAAGAACCCTTTCCTGGGAAAGGGACAGTTTCCACGGTGTAGAGGGGAGGCTGGTGGTGAGCTGTCAAACGGGTGGTGAGCGTGTTTACAGAGACCGCCAGCTAAGTGGTGGAAATCTCAGACCCAGGAGACAGAAGAGCAGGGAAGGTGGCTGTGTCTGGGTCCCATCCTGCTTTCTCTCTAGTCCTGCACACAGGTGTCTGCTTGGCAGACACACCTTGTCAATGTAAACACACAGTTCTTACTGTAGGAAATATGACGGTCTTAGGATGGCTACTGCTGTGATGAAACACCGTGCCTAAAAGCAATTTGGAGAGGAAAGGGTTTATTTTGCCTACATCCGCATGTCACAATTCATCACTGAAGGCACTCAGGGCAGGAGCTCAAACAGGGCAGGGTCAGGCAGGAGCTGATGCAGAGGTCATGAAGGAGTGCGGCTTTATTGGCTTGCTTCACATGGCTTGCTCAGTCTGATTTCTTATAGAACCCAGGGCCACCAGCCCAGAGATGGCCCCGCCCACAACAGCCTGGGTCCTTCTATAGCAATCATTAATTAAGAAAATGCCCTACAGGCTTGCCCACAGTGCAATCTTAGGGAGCCATTTTCTTAACTGAGGTTCCCTCCTCTGGGGTGACTCTAGTTTGTGTCAAGCCGACATTAAAACTAGCCGGCACAGTGACCACGGTTGGGGGGGGGGGGGGACGACACAGATTCAAGTTTCCCCAAATGCCATGTTCCAGAGGGGTAATAATTTCATGAAGTCTTACAGTCATAAAGAAAGTCATAGATCAGCATACATTCCAAATATGTTGGTGAGTGTACCAAGTAGATGGTTAGCATACATAAACCAAATGCGCAAAATGAAGGCGGGAAGAACCACTCTTTTCACAGGTTGCTGGAAACCGGTTTCTGCTGCACCCCAGAGTGTCTGAAGACGACCCATGGCTCGTTCCAACACCCAGGAGGAGATTTAAGATGCTGATGAGAGGAATGGGTGAGTGGAGGGATAAATAATACTAAGGATGTATGAAAAGCCATAAGGAAAAATGATGATTTTATGTTCACTCAACATTATATAGAATACATATAGTGAATATATATATATATATATATATATATATATATTTCACTTGAAGGGCTGACAAGGCTCCCCCAAGGGCCATAGGCTATCTAACAAAAACTCCAGTAGTTGGTGTGAGAAATCACCTTTCGAGTTATTGATCAGGAGAGTTCAAGAGAACCCCCAAGTAATAGAGGCTTTTGCTGTTGTGATTGGTTATCTCCCAGAAGTTAAAGGGAAGTCCCTGTTGTTAAAAGCACCATGTCCTTCAGACACAGAACTCATCTGACCTGAGAGCCTCCTCCCTGAGGGCGACCTTTCATAATCCTGGAAGGTGCCATGCAAGCTGCTGAGGGAGGGACGCAATAAGCAGTCCTACCCCGTTGAGATGTCTACGAACCACAGCAATGACCGCACGGGAAGGCAAGGGAGCAACAGTGGTTCTCATCTTCGCAGGGACCAATGCTGTCTAGCTTGACGTTAGGCCCACTCGACAGAAGGGAAACCACCCCTGGTCCTGTAACCTAGTCAACTAGCTCTGGAGAAAGAGAAAATTAGCCTTTCCCAGTGGCGAGTCCTGTAATTAGTTATCCAAGCCCTGAACTCACATACATACAAATAACACTAAATGGACTGAGCAGGTCCATATAAATTTATAATAATGTTATATATAATATATATATATAATGTTATATATATATATATAAATATATAACAATAACAATTAATGAAAAAGAAGCTATGAATTTGAGTGGGAGTGAGGGGAGGACATGGATGAGACTGAAGGGAGGAAAATTTTTAATTAAAAGTTGCAAAAAAATGAGATGTTAATGAGATATGCCTAGCACAAAACTCTGTGAGGAACTGTGTAAAACAGGGTAGTATGGAAAAATCTGTCACTATATCAATGAATAATAATAAAAACCCCTGAACTATAAGGCATAAATCTTTAGTGTAGTGACTTGAACTATTGTACTTTCTTTGATCGGTCCCACTTCCTCCCTTGGTGTTATAGCTTCCCCTAATAAGCTCTCTTTGATTCTATTGTAACAGTCTCTGCTCGGTTCTTTGTTTGTGGACACAAAAAAAACCTGGAACCTCTTCAGAGGCCCCCTCTCAACCCTGATATCAGGTGATATAACAGGTATGTGAAGGGTTTCAGGTTGGGGGTTCAGGAGGGACTCTAAGTCAGATTGTTCTTTGGGGTAAAAGATTTATAAAGAACGTTATTAATGCCATGGATAGCAACAGGAGGAGAGGAGATAAAAAGGTTCTGTTGCTCTGACGGTAGCTGCTTCTAGGGGTGTCCAAGGGCTGGTGAATTAAGGAAGTCAGGTGATGGGAAACTGTCATTCCTAGCGAGCCATTCCTGGGGTTGGAAGAACAGGGAGGGTGATAATTCAGAGAAACAAGTTACTTTAGTTCCCAGAATTGTCACAATTCAACCAAAACAGAGATGATGAGCAAATGGCTGACTAACAGCGGGAAGCTAACCTTTTCATAGGTGTTACGATTTGAAATGTTCCCCCAAATTTCAAGGGTTAGATATATAATCTCTAAAGTCAAATGTGAATAGTGTTTGGAGATGAGGCTTTGAGAAGTAATGAAGATTAGAAAAATTCTTGAGCATGGTTTTATGAGAAAAGGCAGAGAGACTTGGATTAGCTCTCGTATATCTTGCCGTAGTAACCTCACTTCTGCCATGAGGGGATGCAGTGAAAAGGCCGTTACCAGACTCCACACAGATGCAGGATCATGTTCTAATATTTCCCAACCTTCAGGGTTGTTATTTAAATGAATTTATGTTCTTTATTCATTACTCAGTGTGGTGATTTGAATGGGAGGAGCCCCCATAGCCTCACGTATTTGAAGACTTGGTCCCCAGTTGAAAGAACTGTTGTGAAATATTATTTTAACTGGGCAAAGATATGTTACATTCACTTATTCTGCATTTGTTTAATTATATAAAGACATCTCCCTGTTTCACCTCGCCTGCCTAAGGCACCTGACTGGTCTAATAGAAAGCTGAACAGCCAATAGCTAGGCAGAAGAGGGATAGGTGGGGCTGGCAGGCAGAGAGAATAAGTAGGAGGAGAAATCTAGGCTGGAAAGAAGAGGGAGAAGAGAATAAAGATGGACATGCCTGGGCCAGGAGTCAGGCAGCTGCCAGCCAGCCACATATAAAGGCAGCAAGAAAGTAAAATATGCGAGAGCTAAAACAAGGTCACGTATTCATAACTAATAAGATATTTCCATGTCATAATTTGGGAGCTGGTTGGTGGCCTCCCAAAAAAGAAAAAAGCCTGGAACATAGAACTTTTGGGGGAAGGATTAGGAGGTTTAATCTTGTCGAAGGAGGTGTGTCACTAGGAGTGAGATTTGAAGTTTCGAAAGACTCGTATCATTCATTCCCAGTCCTCTCTCTCTGGTGGCTGTAGATCAAGACATACGCTCTCAACTATTCCCTTACTCTGCCATCATGAACTCTATCCCTCTGAGTAGTAAAGCAGATTAAACACTATTTTTTATAAGTTGCCTTGGTCATAGTGTTTTAGTCCAGCAACCGAAAGGTAACTAAGACAGAAGTTGACCCTAGGGAGTGGCCTATTGCTGCAACAAGCCCAACCATGCTATTCGCTGATGGAATGTTTTCTTTTATAAGTTACTGGCTTGGGAGTGGGATCTGAGGAGTAAAACAAACTGACTGACTTAGGCACATTTTCCCTGCATGTTTCTTTATTCCTTGAGGGAAGACAAAAGAAGGGAGAAGAAGCATAGGAGCGTATGGGTAAGCATATAGGCATAAGGGTACAAGAAAAGCATAAGAGCTCGTTTTCACAAAGCTTTCAGTTTACATAGACATACGGACAAGTTAAAAATCCCATGGTGGTAATAATAGTATCAATGCATTTTCACAGAATCACAGGAAACCAGTAGATCTGGCAAGGAGGCGCTTTACATTTCAGAGTGGGCAAGTCTGTGTGTAGTCAGAGACTGCTCATTCGTTCCTGGTCGTCCAGACCTGAAATAATCACACAGAAACTATATTATTTGCAATACTGTTTGGCCAATAGCTTAAGTGTATCGCTAACTAGCTCTTATATCTTAAATTAACCTAGTTCTATTAATCTGTGCATCACCACAAGGTCGTGGCCTACTGGCAAGGTTCTGGGGTGTGTCTGTCTCCTCCGGTGGCTACGTGGCTTCTCTCTTGTGGTGGCTCCACAAAGTTCCCCGTGGCTGGAAACACAGCGTTGGTAGCAATACTAACCTGCAGGTTTGATTTGCATTTTTATCTAGCTGGTTGAACTAAAAGAAATCTCTTCTGGGGACCTTTCTTTTGACTCCAACAGGGTACTCAGGTGAGAACTTTTCTCTTTGAAGAAGTTTTAGTGACTCAGACCTTTTCCCTGTATAAACATTTAATTTCCTGGGTTAATCCTATGTTAGTTAAAAACCAGTGTAAAGGGTAAATACAGAATATTAGTACCTGTTAAGTCAGAGCAGAAGACCAGTAGATTACACCTTCCTGCGTCTGCTGTTAGAGCAGACATATTGCCTCCTGTATGAGGCTCCTTTCTTATCAGTGACTGATGTTGATAAAGAAAGTGTGTGTGGGACCACTTTTGTGTAGATTTTGGCTATGAGAGCAAGGCCTTGTCTGAATGAATCCTTTTCACAACGTGGCTTCATGGTATGGGGGAAGTATCCGGTTGCCCTATAGGAAAAAGCAAGTTTATACACTACTGGGCTACTATAGAAGGGAGAAATGCCATGATTTCATGAAATTTTTTACAGAATTGACAGTGATTTATCCAAAGGACATGTGTGCCCATAACTCTGCACACTCAGGTTAAGTCCAGGTGGACGTGTGCATATACACTTTCCTTGGATTAGTCCAGGTGGACGTGTGCATATACACTTCCCTTGGATTAGTCCAGGTGGACTGTGCATATACACTTCCCTTGGATTAGTCCAGGTGGACGTGTGCATATACACTTCCCTTGGATTAGTCCAGGTGGACGTGTGCATATACACTTTCCTTGGATTAGTCCAGGTGGACGTGTGCATATACACTTCCCTTGGATTAGTCCAGGTGGACGTGTGCATATACACTTCCCTTGGATTAGTCCAGGTGGACGTGTGCATATACACTTCCCTTGGATTAGTCCAGGTGGACGTGTGCATATACACTTCCCTTGGATTAGTCCAGGTGGACGTGTGCATATACACTTCCCTTGGATTAGTCCAGGTGGACGTGTGCATATACACTTCCCTTGGATTAGTCCAGGTGGACGTGTGCATATACACTTCCCTTGGATTAGTCCAGGTGAACATGTGCATATACACTTCCCTTGGATTAGTCCAGGTGAACATGTGCATATACACTTCCCTTGGATTAGTCCAGGTGGACTGTGCATATACACTTCCCTTGGATTAGTCCAGGTGGACTGTGCATATACACTTCCCTTGGATTAGTCCAGGTGGACTGTGCATATACACTTTCCTTGGATTAGTCCAGGTGGACTGTGAATATACACTTCCCTTGGATTAGTCCAGGTGGACGTGTGCATATACACTTCCCTTGGATTAGTCCAGGTGAACATGTGCATATACACTTTCCTTGGATTAGTCCAGGTGGACGTGTGTATATACACTTCCCTTGGATTAGTCCAGGTGGACGTGTGCATATACACTTTCCTTGGATTAGTCCAGGTGGACGCGTGCATATACACTTCCCTTGGATTAGTCCAGGTGGACTGTGCATATACACTTCCCTTGGATTAGTCCAGGTGGACGTGTGCATATACACTTCCCTTGGATTAGTCCAGGTGAACATGTGCATATACACTTCCCTTGGATTAGTCCAGGTGGACGTGTGTATATACACTTCCCTTGGATTAGTCCAGGTGGACGTGTGCATATACACTTCCCTTGGATTAGTCCAGGTGGACATGTGCATATACACTTCCCTTGGATTAGTCCAATAGAGCTCTCAGCTCTACATTCACTGTATAATACTTGTGGGCTCACCATAACCTTGGTCATGGTGTTTTAACACAGTAATAAAACAGTAATTAAGAGTAAAAATCCTTTCTTATTCCAAGAGAGAAGAACCAGGACACAGTCACACTTGTATCAAAGCAGAACCCAGCTTCTTACAAGGTGGAAATAGCTCAGAGTTTGATACCTGAGATCAGTGATCCTCTGGATTCCTAGGGCATGAGCAAGCCTGTATCTCTGTCTCTACCTTCTGCAGCACTTACAGTTCCTCTCACAGACACGGGCTGGCTCTGCTCCATGGTTCCTGCTGTCTTGGCAGTGGTCCTATTGTACTGGGATCTCCAATATGCTGGCATCTCCACTGCACTGAGGCTACCCCTTACTCTTTTTGTTTTAATTTTACAGAAGTACACAGTTGACAGACTTAGGATATTTTAAAGAGACTGAATTTTTTTTAAGTGTTTCTATCTTTAAAGATTATGGAACTTTTAAATTTATTGTATGTTTTATATTGTGATGTTGACTTAATATCTTGGGAATAAACAAGAAAGCAAAGGTTGTAGTGATGTGTTTTATGTCAACTTGACAAGAGGTCAATTTTCTGGTTAGCTTTTGTCAATTAGAGACAAGCTAAGGTCATCTGGGAAAAAAGGAAACTTGATTGAGAAAATGGCTGTCACGCTGGGCTGAAGGACAGGTCTGTGGGACATTTTCTTGATTAATGATTGATGTGGGAGAGCCCAGTCCATTGTGAGAGATGCCACCTGGGGCAGGCAGTCCTGAGTTGTACAAGAAAGCAGACTCAGCGAGCTGCGGGGAGCAAGGCAGTAACCACCATTCCTGCATGATCTCCGTGTCAACTCCTGCCCTGATTTCCCTTCATGATGGATTACAAATGCAATCTGAAATAAACTCTTAAATGCAAAAGCCTGTCATTATAGGAGCGTTGCAAAGACCACAAATACCAGGCTAACCAGTTACCTTTATTGCCAGCCTTCCCAGTTACAGCTTAATGGTCCACAGTTCTCATCAAGCTGGCCTTGATGTAATTATCTCGTACGTTCAGTATGAGGGTGAAACCTGTCTGCTCAAAATCTTTTAGGAATCCAATCAGACTGATGAACACATACCCATGTTGTTGCAATTCTAACCATGCTTTTAAATGTACTCTGTACTTTTGTACAGAGTACAAAAAGATTATTCCATAACAGAGGACTTATTTACACCTCTCAGGAGGGAACAGTTTTGTTCTCCATTACTCAGCCATGCTGGCTGCTGGGAACATTGATGTCTTCCAGGACTGTGAATCTCTACAGCTCAGAGCCTCTCAGAGTCCTAAGCAGGCCCGCCAGACCCACCTCTCCACTCACAGACCAACCTCCATTCAGTCTGCAACTAAAGGAACTGTTCTCTAGACATCTGCAGCCCCTTTCTGTATAGCTCTCTCTCTTAGTCTGGACTCTGCCCCATAGATTTCAGCCGTCTCAGCAGCTTTAAAAATCTAACCTCAGGCCATCAAGATGGCTCAGTGGGTAGAAGGGCTTGTGTGAAAACTAATGACCCAAGTTACACTCCCAACACCAAGTGGTGAAAAGAGAGAAATGATTCCTGTGGGTCGTTGTTTCATTTACACACACACACACACACACACACACACACACACACACACACTGTTGCCTTATGGATCTCAGCTCACAGTTCAAAGAAGTCCTGAGGGCTAGTGAGATTTCTCAGTGGGAGAGAGGAGCCTGATGCCCCAAGTTGCCTCCCTTTGTGCATCTTAGGGACTGTCCTGAGGCAACTGTGAATGAAGAACTGACAGACACATGACATACATACAGAAAAGATAGGGTTGGGTGGGTTGTGCACGCTGATGGAGACGCACCACAGCGTCATAGAAACAGCATGTATTTTATACAGCTGGATGGAGGAGGTGGGTCTGTTGTATATAGCTGAACCAGGAGGCAGCTATAGCTCATCTCGGTAGGGGGGTCTCTGAAGGGGAGCCATCTTAGGCTGTACAAGTCCAAGAGGAGGAAGCTGTGAGGGACATTTTCTGCCCACGCTGTCAACATCCTCCAGGACTAGAAGAATCGTTTTGTTATCCCAGTAGGTCTGAGGCATGAGGTCCTTGACATGGCTGGGCTCATGTCACACAACGTGAGTTCACTTAGGACCTCACCCTCGGACCCTGAGTTCAATCCGTAGAACCCACATAAAGTTGGGAGGAGAGAACCAATTCCATAGTGTTGTCTTCTGTGTTCCACAGGTGCAACATAGTATGTGGGCACCTGTACACGGGAATGAAAAAGACACCTTTAAAAGAAACCTGGATGTCTGGTAAGTTCAGTCTAACACCCTCAGTGTTTGTGCCTTCACGGGTTCTAGTTCTTTCTGTCTTTAAAAGCAATTATGTTTAATAGCGTATATGTGCTTAGATGTGTACGGTGCCCATGTGGACCAGAGGAGTTGGACCCCTTGGACCTGGGGTTTTAGGTGATCGTAAGCTGCTTGAGTGGGTGCTGGGAACAGAACACCAGTCATCTGAAAGAGCAATCAGCGCTCTTAACCACAGCCATCTCTCCAGACGCCAGGCCATCTTCCTGTGCTTCTAGTTTCAACCACCTGTGTCCTTATATTTATTGTGAGTTTCTTGGAAACAATCTTTTTTTTATTTTGGTTTTTTTCAAGACAGGGTTTCTCTGTGGTTTTGGAGCCTGTCCTGGAACTAGCTCTTGTAGACCAGGCTGGTCTCGAACTCACAGAGATCCGCCTGCCTCTGCCTCCCGAGTGCTGGGATTAAAGGTGTGCGCCACCATCGCCTGGCTTGGAAACAATATTTTTAAGACCTTATTTGACAATAGTAGCGTCTTTGCTTTTTTGGTATGTTTTTACGTGGGTGTGTAAACATGTATATATGCGCGCATTTAGGCCAGAGGCCCAGTGTTGGCTTTTTTTTTCCTGGATCATTATTTACCTTATTATTTTTTTAAAAGATTTATTTATTTATTGTGTATACAGTATTCTGCCTACATTCATACTTGCAGGCCAGAAGAGGGCACCAGATCTCATTACAGATGGTTGTGAGCCACCGTGTGGTTGCTGAGAATTGAACACAGGACCTTTAGATAACCACTGAGCCATCTCTCCAGCACCCTCACCTTATTTTTTGAGACAGGATCTATCACTGAACCTGGAGCCCACTGATTTGGTGAGCTCCGGGAATCTGTTTCACTGCATTCTCCTGTCAAGACTAGGATTGCAGGTGTCTACTGCCACGTCTGGCATTTTAAAAAACCTTCAGATTTGATTTTGTGCATTCACGTGTTTTTTCTGCATGTGTATCTATTCACTGCTTGCAGGTCTGGTGCTCATGAAGGTAAATCAGATTCCCCCTGGAACTGGAGCTACAGGTGATTGCAAGTTACTTTCTGGATGCTGGGAATTAAACCCGGGCAGACAGTATTCTTAATGACTTGCTCCATCTCTTCTACACCCTAAGTCTGGCTTTCTAAGTGCTGGGGGTCCCATGATCACTTACGTCTTCACATCTGAGCAGCAGACTCTTTACCAACTGTGCCATCTCCCCAACCTGGCGAATTTAGCCTCTCCCTCTCTCTTTGTACTCTGTGAGAACTTCATACGGTATATTTTATTGAATTTCTCTGTCCCTCAGCTCCTCCTAGACTTTCCCTCCCTTCCTCCCCACCTAACTTGATGTTCTTTCTCTGTTTTCTTAAAAACAAAGGAGAAAAAAGCCACTAAAAATCATGGAGTTCAACTTTGTATTGACCAACAACTCCTGAGCATGGGGCCTGTCCTGCAGTGTGGTTGATGAATCCAGTGTGCCTCCATTGAAGAAAACTGATTTCCTGCTCACAGAAGCTATCAGTTTCAAATTGCTTCTTGTTTAGAGGTGAGACTTCCCATCCTCTCTGCTGGGATTTTACAGATAAAATCTGTTTGTGCATCCCTTGGGCACGCTGTCAGTCTCTGAGAGTTCATATGCTCATTTGCACTGTTGTATATGAAGAATGCTGTGTCTTTGCCACCTCCTTTGGTCTTACTGAGGAGAAGGGTCTGATAAAGACATCCTATTCAGGGCTGTGCACTCCAAAGTCTCTCATATTCTACAAATTGTCTAGTTGTGTGTCTCAGTGTTAATTACCATCTGGTTCAAACATTTGCACAGTACAATCAGGACTTCCCCTGAAGTGGCCAGTGAATTGACAGTCAGCTCAGTGGCCTTAGCATTGTCCTCAGCAGAAATGATGGCCACTGTAGTCAGATGTTTCCTGTCCCAACCACCTGGGACCAAATAACTGGCAGCTGCTTTCCAAATTACCACACAGAGTCTTGTAATAATTATATAAATGTTTGGCCAATAGCTCAGGCTTGTTACTATCTGACTCTTACACTTTAATTAATCCATAACTTTATCTATGCTTAGCCACATGACTTGGGACCTTTTCTCAGTACAGCATTCTCCTTCTGCTTCTCTATGTTTGACTGGCAACTCCTGACTCTGCCCTTCTCTTTCCTATCATTCTTAGTTTGGTCACCCCACCTATACTTCCTGCCTGGCTACTGGCCAATCAGCATTTTATTAAACCAATTCAAGTGACATATCTTTACAGTGTACAAGAAGACTATTCCACAGCAGGCCACCTTTTGCTGCCAGCCTTTCCTACCTCATGCTCCCCGCTGCCTCCTGCTAATAACTTTTTTTGGCTTCTTCACTTTTGTGAACTCCTCCCTGAAGGACAAATGTGTGAAGGACATGTCATCCAGGATGAGCCCACAGGTTGCCACTCATGCTGTGAGGTTACGGCTCATCTCCTTCAAGTGATCAGTTCTCCAGTGTCAGATTGACTAGAGGATCTCCACATTGATGGACAAAGCACTGGCTCATCATGGTCTTCTCTACCACTGGTGTGGATCTGAGAAAGCTGGTTGGGAAAGGGTGCACAGTGTGACGATGACATTCCGCAATATTCTACTACTATGATGACTGGTTTGTGACATTGTCAAGAAAGGACATCAAACATAGTGGGTTTTGTACTTCAGGGATGAAAAAGTGAGTCCCTCCCTCTGTCTTCATGGAAGCAGTCAAAGATGACAGCTCTGTGCCCGGCATTCTTATTACCTAAGGCAGAGCTCAATACACCGCCTGTAATGGTTAAAGTGAGGCTGACTTACCCATGCGCTTAAACACTTTGGCAGCCATATTTCCTTTTGTTGGACCCGCTTCCACCTGCTTCTACTCAGACCTCCACATGAATTCCCCAGCTGCGCACACGGAGCATGTGAAAGGGTGTGGTGAAACGAGCCTCTTCCTCTTTAAGTCGCCTTTTGCCATTGTCTTATCACGCAATAGATAGCCAGCTAGAACCAGGCCATCTAGGGAAGGAGAAGCTTCCTTTGGAAGCCTAGAGAAAAGGTTCCCTAGGCATGAGAACAATGAGAAGCTAAGGCAGATGGATCTCTGTGAGTTCAAGACCGCCTGGTCTACCTACTGAGATCCAAGACAGCCATGATGACCTTGTCTCCAAAATCCAAAACCAAAAAGGAGTGATAGTGAGAGCGAAAGGTGGAGAGAGAGAGAGAGAGAGCCACCTTGAGAGGGGTGGCATGGGGGAGGCTAGCAGAGGTGCCCCTACAAGTGCAACGTTCAGAGCAATTCCTCAAGCAAAGTTTTTTTTTTTTAAGAAAAACAAGAGAGGGGCACTACTGACTCTCTTTTACTCTCTAGTCTGCCATTTACCCAGAAATAAAAAATAACAAATTAATTAAATGAATAAATAAAACAAACAACTGCTTGTGTTTGAGAATATATCCCTGTCTTAGTCAGTGTTCCATTATTGTGAAAAGATACCATGACCATGACAACATTTAATTCAGGCTTGCTTACAGTTTCAGAGGTTTAGCCCATTACCGTCATGGCAGGAAACATGGTGGTATGTGAGCAAACATAGTAGCTGAGAATTCTACATCTGGATCTGAAGGCAGCAGGCAGAAAGAGATACTGGGCCACGACTTGAGCATTTGAAGCCTCAAGGCCCACTCCCAGTGACACACTTCCTTCAACAAGGTCACAGCTACTCCAACAAGGCCACACCTCCTAATCCCTGTCATACAATGCCACTCCCTAATGATGAGGCATTCAGATCTATGAGCCTATGGGGGCCATTCTTATTCAAGCCACCAGAACCACTAAGTGGCTCTTAGGAGTCCTGTGGAAGGAAGAATTGAGCTGCAAAGCCTCAGGTTGAAGGGCAGGAGCTAGACACAGCAGAAAAGACTCCCTCCAGGACACATTACAATTAATAATACAGAGACCAGGCTGGCTTCAAGCTCAGACACTTGCCTGCCTCTGCCTCCTGAAGGCTGAGATTAAAGGCATGTGCCACCACGCCTGGCAGCTTTTGATATTTTTGATGAACTTCCCCAAATCAAATTTTAAACTATTTTTCATGATCTTGACTTTGATTAACTTTTAAAGTTTCCAGAGAGTCCTTTGGGACATCTTAAAGGATACTGTCTATATTTGTTGTGTTTCTATTGCTCTGATAGTCAACTCATAGAAGAAAAAAAGTTTGTTTTGGGCTTATGGTTTTAGAGCCCATGGGGGTGGAGTGTAGGCTGCAAGCAGCTGGAGCAGCAGCTGGAGCAGCAGCTGAGGGCTCACATCTTTAACCTAAGCAGGATGCAAAGAGACACCAGGAATGGCTTGAGTCTTTTGAAACCTCAAAGCCTGCCCCAGTGACATACATCCTCCCACAAAGCCACCCCTCCTAATCCTTCCCACCCAACTGGGAACCAAGTATTAAACATCTAAACTTATGGGACCCATCCTCATTCTGTTAATCCCAAGGGGCAAGAGTGAGACCACCACCACAATTCTGAGCCGAATTTGAAGCAAGTTTTAACTAAATACTGAATCAGCATAGTGAGAGACCACAGAGACCCTGCATCTGGCTTGAATTCTGGAGTGTTAGCACCTAGGCTTTGAACTACCTCTCGGGATTGTTACCTTTTGCTTGAAGTGTTTTATTCTTTCCTGAGCTCTTTCTGAAGGATTCTAGAGCCTTTACATAAGTTAGTCATGAGAGGACACCAGGAAGTTTCAGCGCTGAGGATTGCTTAAGCAAATGGTTCCTTCGAATAACTCCAGTTAAGAGATTTTGGTATGCAGAAATTAATTGCTCGAGGTGTAAATTGTGTAACAATAAAAAAAAAGCCTTTTATGAGGCAATAGGCAGTCGGTTCATCTGAAGTTGATTCACCCTGCTGCTTTTGCTAAAAAGAAAACTTAGTTCTTGTGACTCTAATTCTTCCAAGGGTCCTCGCAAAACAGAATACTGACAGGCCAGAATGGTGGACTCAGGCCAGGTCCATTCCGGGGTTCCCAAACAATGGCCACGAGCTATACTGACCAGCGCTTATAAAGACAAACCAGTAAGGTTACATACATCTAGCCTTCATCCAGTCAGGGCCAATCAAATATCTTGATGCACTTCCTGCCTACTATTTTCCTGCCCACATGTGACTGAGCACATCTGGTGCAGAAGGGTCAACCAAGCTTGTTTAGAAGTGAAAACATGTGGCTTGCTCTTACACGAACAAGCTCCAGCAACGCAGGAAGCGTGTGTCCTTGGGCAAGGGGCTTATAGGTTAGATGCATTTCTGTTTCATGGATCTCTTAGGCACAGCAATTAAAGCTTAAAACATAACTTTGGCTCTCACAATTTGAACCATTGCATTCCACTTCTTGACTCCCATAGGCTCGTAGCCCTATCATAATGCAAAGTCCATTTAGTACAACTTCAAAAGTTCTCATAGTCTTCCGGTCTCTTCTGAGATTCAAGTCAATTTCTTAATTATAACCACCTATAAAGTAAAAAAGTAAATTATATACTTTCAACATACAATCGTGCTGAATATGCATTCCATTCCAAAAGGGATGGAAAGGAGCATCTGATGAGGAAATACTAGACAAAAGCAAGACCCAAAACAATCAAGGCAAACCCCACATCCTGCAGCTCCGTGTCTGATGTCAGAGGGCTCAGATGGCTTTGCCCTTCCCGCTTTGCTGCCTGTGAGATGTGTCTTTCTCAAGCTCTTCTTGGCAGAATATCTTGCAGCTCTAACATCTTGGGGTCTCAAAAGCAACCCAGGCTGCCCTCTCATAGTTTCATGCAATGTGGTAAGTATTTTTGCATCCCAATAGTGGGTGTCTCTGTCTATGCAATAAGTCAGATCAGGCTGGATTAAAAGTCCGGGTTTAATAAGCAAAGCAACTTTGGGTCATTCTCAGGGGAAGCAGGAGAGAAACCACTCTGGTGCTCCCAAGGCGCAGTGCTCCTTGTAGGCACAATGCTCCTTGTGGGCACAGTGTTTGAGTAGCTCCAGGGGAGGAGCCACTGATGACTTCATAAGAAGGGCAGGTTTTGGAATGGGGGAGTGAGACTGGAGCAGAGATTCCCAACATCCCAAACTTTGGGGGTTTATATGGGCACTGGTTCAAGTCTAGATGCTTCCTGCTGGCATAGGACGATGTGGGGAAGAGGGAGTCAGGAGTCTGTGGGCTCATGCTCAGTGGGAGGTGTGGGATAAGAAGCACTCAGTTAACATCCATCCTGGAGACCTCAGGAATCTGTTCTTGGGGAGGTGGAGAAGGCAGGTTGCTAGGAGAAAGAATAGATTATTAACACTGGCCTTATGAGTGGGGCTAGCCATGGGAAAAGTGAAGACTGCCAGAAAGAATGGACTGGAAATGAACCCTGGTTGTACAACAGAGACAAGGGTAAAGGAGTCAGAGACAAGAGCAGATATGCTGCTCACTGGGACAATTTGAAAAACTGGAGGGTGGAGGGTCCCAATTGCTGGCTAGACCATTTATCCTGGATAGGTGCCCATTTGAGCCTGGAGAGATGGTACCAGCACCGATGTCCCAGGAGCTTGGGAGGATGACATGTCAAATAGGGGGATGCTGTGTTCGAGGAATAGCATCACATCTGCTGTTTTCTTGGAGGTGGGGAGTGCCTCCATCCGTCCTGTAAAAGTGTCACTAAGAGTTAATGGGGCTTCTTATGAATGGGCATGTGGGTGAAGTCAACCTGCCAGTGCTTGCCCAGTTGGTGTCCTCAGAACTGGTGCAGGGACTGGCATTTCTGGAGGGCCCCCTGTGGGTTGGCCTTGGCACAGGTCTGGCAAGAGGAGTGAACCTGTCTAGAGACTGATCCCACAGGCCAAAGTCCTTGATACAGTAGCATGTTTCCCAGCAACATGCAGATGTCTGTAAAAACAGCTGGCACAGATTTACATCTTGGTGTCATAGCAAAAGGCTATGGCTTTGGGTTAACCGGCATGAACGCTTTTCCTAGGTCCTGGTTTCAGCCCAGTGACTCACACCTGTGAGTCTATACTTAGAAGATAACCAGGGAAAACTGCCTGGGACTCGCTGACCCTCTTGGCCCACTGCAGCCCCTTGGGGAGCTGTGCCATCCCTGCACTGGGACCCGCTGCCCACTGCCGGCTGCCACTTCGGGGACCAGCAGTGTGGTCTCAGGACCCGCTGCCTGCTGTAGCCACTTGGGGACCTGTAGCATTTTACTTAAACCATTACATTGGTGCCATAGAACTCAGTAGGCCCTCACACCCCTCTCCCAGGGTTGGGATCTGGAACCGAGTATTTTCTCCACAACAACCACGTGTTCCATCTGCCTGAGTGCTGAGCTCTACGCACACCAGCGGCTTTGGTGACTACAAAGAAAATAACTTTCATGTTTTAAACTGCTATGTACTTTTAAGTCTCTTACAAAAATATGGTATATTTAATCCAATCCTGATTTAAACTATGTTACTATTGTCAGTTCTGCCATTAACCTTCTATTGCAAGCAGTTTTTTTTTCTGTCTTTTTATGAGTGTAAATCTTACCTGTTAGGCTAAAAGCCAGTACAGTCAAGCTTGGACCCAGCTATCCAGGCAGATTCTATACTGTAGTTATACCTGATAAACAGCCCCCAACTGCTCAGAAATCTGGGGAATATGGCATTTAAATATTTAATTACTAAAACAAACTTTTCATAACAAAAAGAGGTTGGCTCCTAGCAGCATCACTCTATTTCCTCCAAAAAAAAAAAGACAGAAGACAAATGGACACAAAACAACATCCATCCACAATTTGCTTCAACTGCCAAGTACTGACCATTAGGCAAAACTGCCTTTCATCTAAACTGAAGATCTCCAGACAGTGAACAGAATCACTGGAATCGACAGCCTAGCTGCTCAGGTCAAGGTAGGCCTGTCTTCCTACAGATTTCTTAGCCCACAGGATCTCCTGGAGCCTGGCAGGCCCTGTGCTGAACAGCAAAGGGCAAATAAAGACCTTCAGCGACCACGGAGGACCCTGAGGAGTAGCTCTAGGGGCCAACTAAGTAAATTCTCTGTTGTTTTTTAATCAATAACTCCAGTAAAATTTTATCCTTCTTAAAGATCTCTGATGCAGTTTGATAGCTGAGAGGTTTTGTCGTTTAAAAGGACAACCTCACCAAACAAATTTCAGCAAGATACAAATACAAGATATTAAGACATGTACCTGCAAGTTATAAAGGTGTGAGGACAAAGGCAAGCTGTCAAATTTTTATCTCATGTTGCCTTTCATAGTCTTAAAGATACTTTTCATTATGCAAAAATATCTGTCACAATCATTCTGATATAAATATGCGACTATTTAAAACTTATGTTTTCACAAGTGAGTTCCAGGGAGCAGACTTGAAGAATCTACCTTAAACAAGTCAGATACACCCCTTTCAATTCCCTGGTCCTAAAAAAAATTTTCCTAAAGTTAGCTTTGTCCCCTGTTCTGCCAATACCTTAAACAGGTGTACCAGACATTCCCATACCACAAACACCAGACAGGAGCAAAGAGACCAGCCACCCCAGGATGTGGCCGGCACCCAGCTTTCTTAGGTTCCCACCAAGACGACATCCACAAATAAGCAGGAAGCAGTCTTGAGAATCCACTGCCCCAATTCCTTTATCCTATTGTGCCTAACCTCCTGCCATTTTATTATAAAAAAGAGATGGGAATGTAATGGTCTGTCCTGTTCCTATTTAAGATACAAGCCACACCACTCCCTCCCCAGCCAACGAAGCAAGCTGATTTTCAGCTTCCAGCCTGAGCTCTCTTTCTTTCTGTCCCTCTCCTGAAGAGGCAGCTTCTGTCTTCCTCTCCCCACTTCTTCCCTTTCACCCTCTGTTTCTCTCTCTCTCTCTCCTCTTCCCCATCTCCCCTTCTCTCCTTTTCCCTTACCCCTCCATAACCCACTAAATAAATACCCACTTCCTCTGCATGGCATACCTACCCATCTCAGTCCCTCACCCACCATGCGGCTCCCTTCCTGGGACCTGGCTGCCTTTGTGGCCTGCTGTGGTCTGGGGACCTGCCACCCACTGCTGCCACTCGGGGCAGTGCAGCATTTTTTTTAAACCATAACAATAACACCTTTAGTCACCCATTCACAAGCCTGTGCTGGAACCCAGTGTCTAAAGCAATGCCTCCACAGCATAGGCTTTTGGATCATGTGGGTAGAGGAAGATCCAAAGCCCAAGTGTCCTGGCATCCCAGGGATCCAGGGAGGATTGGATTGGGAGGAACAGATCAAGGTTGCCCCTGGTACCCCCAAATCAGGAGGGGTCCTGTACGCCTAGAGGCAGTGACTTGGAATAGGCAACTTACTCATCCAAAAGCCAATCCAGTCTGGTGGGGAGCAATTCAAAGAAGAGGAGTGGCTTTCCCACGTGGTCAGGGGCCAAGGCAGAGACCTTAGCTCCTCCCTGAGCAATGCTTCAAGATGAAAGGTTTCTGTACCCCAGTATTAAGTCTCTCCACTGGCACAGTAATCCAAATCAGGCTGAATTAGGAATAAAAGACCAGATTTAATGAGTCAGGCAACTCCCAGGTGATATCAGGGGAAGAAAGCAGGAGAGAAATCACGTCGCTGCCCCCACAGAAAGAGCCTTAAATTCCCTGGAAACCCAGTCTTTGAGCAGCTCCAGGGGAGGAGCTGCCAAGGGTGGACTTTCTAAGAAGGGCGGGGTTTGGAATGGGGGTGTGGAGCAGAGACCCCCAACATGGTGACCTCTAAGGGTCTTCACACAGGGTGTGCCTTGTTACATATTGCCTGGCTTCCGTGGCAGCGGCTCACTTTAACGGTGAAGAAAGAGTCTACAACCCCTTTGCTCCTGTATTCTTCATCACTTTAAAGCCAAAAGAATGTGACTGACACAGCCAGGGCCAGCTGTCTGCCTGGGTGAGCTTGCCTCCCTTGAGCCACATTGAAGGCAGCTTTACTTGGCTAATGCTTCTTGAGAGCAGGAAATTCCCTCGGTGTTTTCCTTTCTCCAGTTAGCAGCTCAGCTGGGTGGGGTTTTGCCCCAAGGGAATGTGAATCCCACCTGCAAGGACAGAACCACTACCACACTTTTCCGCTGAATTTCAAGCAAGCTTGATTTTTATTGGGGTGTACCCAAGAGCTGAGAAACAACTGTCTCCTAAGTTGGGTTGAAAAGAATAGCCCCAAATGGATGGAACTAGAAAAAAACAATCCCGAATGAGGTAACCATAACCACAGTATGTACTCACTCAGTAGCCTGAATAGGTGCCCACTTGAGCCTGGAGAGGGTGTATCAGCATAGGTGTCTTAGAAGCTTGGCAGCCGAGGGGGTGGTGAGGATTACTGTGTGAGGTCCTGTCCATCGAGGTTTAAGAGACCTAGGAACTAAGTTTGAGGAGTACCCTGTCCCTGGGGAGGGTGGGGTAGGTTCAGGAGCAGTTGGATCTGTTGGCCTTTGGGCAGGGAGACAACTGTTCTGAAAACCCTAAGGGAGAACAGTTCATGTACGCTGTCTGAAAGACAGGGTGTCAGGATCCTCCCAGGTGAAGGCAAAGAGGAAGTATGCGTCAGGGTGTAAAGGGACAGCAAAGAATCTTTTAGGTCCAGAACAGTAAAGTGGGAGATGGCAGGAGGGATGTTAGACAGGAGATTGTCAGGGTTGTTAACCGGTGGACGAATTGGAATACCTGCCTCATTTATGAGGCAGAGGTCTTGAAGCAGACGGTAAGCACTAGAAGGTTTGTGCATGGGAAGGATGAGAGTGTTGCAGGGTGAGTCAATAAGGATTAAAAATCCTTGAGATAGGAGGCGGGTGATAATAGGCTTGAGACCTCGGTGGTGGGTTTCAGGAATAGGAAACTGGGATCTAGAAAGGAAGGAAGAAGAGTCCTTTATGTCCTTTCAGGCACACTAGGACTGGCTGGTGGTGAGTAGCAACTGGGAGTGGAAATATTCCATACTTGGGGATCTACTGGATTAGCAAGGGTAGGGACCGGACAGTCTGGGGTAGGAACTTGTGAGGCTATTAAGGAGAGAAGAAAGTGGGACTCGCTCAGGAGAGGATGTGGGGGCCAAGGTGAGTGTGGCCCCAAAGCGGCTGAGACTATCCCGACCAAGTAGGGGTGCAGGGCAAGCAGGTGTGACCAGGAAAGAGTGAGAAAAGAATCACCCTGCAAGAATGCAAGGCAGTGGCAGGGTCTTAAGTGGGAAGGAACGGGTCCCGTCTACCCCCATGACTGAAATTGGTGAGGGGAACATAGGGCCTGAGTGAGATGTTAAAACTCACACGGGAGTAGGTAGCTCCCGTGTCCTAAAGAAAAGGAATGGACTTACCTGCTACCTGCAGCGCTACCCTAGGCTTGGAGAAGGTGATGGGGGTCACCAAGTCTGGGCAGCATCAATCCTCTGCCAGGCTGAATAGTTTGAAGGCTGGCACAGTCTCACTTGCCAGTGTTGGTGAGGCTAGACCTCCGTGGCATGGCATAGAGGATGAGCCTGCATGGGGGCATTGTGATTTCCAGTGCCCAGGCTGCTGCCAGATAGGGCATGACCTCATAGGCAGCGAAGGCTCAGGACAGTATCGTGTCAAATGACCATTATGTTTGCGTTTGTAGCAGGCTCCTGGTGAAGTTGACTCAGGCTGAGCTCCGGAAGGACGGAGCCTTGTGGTCAACTTCCCTGGTCCCCTTTGTGGGGGTCCGGGTGGCCTCAGGGCAACTGCTAGGTCTTGGGCTTGGAGCATAGCCACCTGTTGCAGCCTTGTCTGTCAGGAGGACTCAGCTGCCTCTTCTTGGGCATTAAAAACTTTAAAGGTCATTTTCACCAATTCTTGTATGGGAGTTTGGGGACCTCCTCAGTCTTTTTAAATTTCTTTCTATTATCTGGTACTGACTGAGAAATGAAATGGGTGCCAGGACTGTGGCTCCTGCTGGGGAAGCTGGGTCCAGTTAAGGATATTGAACCTTGGTCTCTTATAATTGATTTTAAAAAATGGCCGGGTTTTTGTCAGCTAGTTGTGTTATCTCTTGAAGTTTGTTGAAGTTAACTTTTTCTGAGATCATCTCCATACCCTGAAGGAGGCAGTGGACCATGATGCCCCACTCCTGTCGGCCATTTTGGCCTGGTCGATAATCCCAGTATGGTTCTGTAGCTGGTACAGACAAGTCCCCCACAGGGACTGTGTTGTCCACTAGGTGGGTCTGTCTACATACTGTCTAGCTGCTGCCTAAACTCTACTTTGCTCTTCAGGAGTGAGAGTAGAGACCTGGATGACATAGAAGTCATGCTAGGTTTCATCGTAGGCTTGGGATAGATAGTGAAACTCTTAATATAAACAGAAGGATTAGCAGAGAAGGAACCCAACCACTTCTCTATTTGTGAGAGGTCTGGAAGAGAGAAGGGAATGTGAACTTTAAGAATACCATCAGCTCCCGCTACCTCCTGGAGAGGGCAGAGAAGGGCAGGGGTATGGTGAGACCTGGTATTAGAGAAGACAGGGGAGGATTGGAGAGGGTTAGGTCAGTGTGTAGAAGGAGTCCAAAAGGTGGGTTGTGGCATGGAAGGGTAGGGAGAGGCAGTAAGAGGAAGAGGAGGAGGAAGAAGGTGGGTAAAGAGAAGGAAGTTGACTTTTAACCTTTTCTTTGGCTGGGAGAGAAGTGGGAATGGGTGGATAGGGGGAGGACTGTGAAAAATGTTGCCCCACAGGAGGGGGTTCAGTAGTTGAGGTTGGAGGGAGTAGGGGAGGGACCAGTGTCTCTGACAGCATGGTTGTGGAGGAACTTTAAGGGTCCTAATTCTGAGATAGTAGGAAATCTGGAGGCACCGTGACCCTGGAGACCAAAACCAGGGCTGTAAGACATTGGCTCTGAGGAAGGGACGGGAGCACAGTGCCCAGAAACCATGGACATATGAGAGTTCTCACCACTTATCTGCACAATGACAAAAATTTTCAAGGTCACAAAGGATGGAAAATTCAAGAGTTCTCTCTGGTAGCCATTGTGTTCCATTGTCAAGGTCATACTGAGGTTAGATCTTAGTGCATTAGAGAGATTAGCCAGTCCAGGACATATGGTATACAGTCCCAATTTTTAAAGACATGGTAGAAGGCAGCCCAGGAGCATCAAGGGATCGGGCTTCAAATTGTAAGCACCCATCTTACAAGTCTCTGCCGAGACTTGGAACTCAAAGCCTAGTACAATGCGTCCACCATGATAGACTTCTGAGTCAAAAACAGAGAGGTGTAGGGAATTCCTTGGAAGGACATCTCCTACCTGAAGGAGCACCACAGGGGGCAAGGGCTGCTTTGGCCCTCCTGGCCAGGTCAGGTGAATTGAAGAATTGCCCTTAACAGGTCAGATATACCCCTCTCAATTCCCTGGTCCTAATTTTTTTTTCTCCTAAACTTAACTTTGTCCTCTGTTCTGCCAATGCCTTAAACAGGTGTAAGAGACACCAGACATTTCCATACCACAAGCACTGGACAAGAACAAAGAGACCAGCTACCCCAGGATGTGACCAGCACCCAGCTTTCTCAGGTCTCCCTCCGAGGTGACACCCACAAATAAGCAGGAAGCAGTCTTGAGAATCCGCCATACCAATTCCTTTAACATGTTATGCCTAACCTCCAGCCTTTTTATTATAAAAAAGCGATGGGAATGTAATGGTCTGCCCTGTCCCTTTAAGAGACAAGTCATGCCCCCCCCAGTCCACCAAGGCAAGCTGATCTTCAGCTTCCAGCCTGAGTCCTTTTCTTTCTTTCTTCTCTCTCTCTCTCTCTCTCTCTCTCTCTCTCTCTCTCTCTCTCTCTCTCTCTCTCCTCCTTCCCCTTCTCCCCTTCCATTCCATAACCAACTAAATAAATATCCAACTTCACTCTACATGGTGTGCCTATCCATCTCTGTCTCTCACCCACTGGGGCTGCGGCTCCCTGCCTGGGACTCATTGCCCGTCATGGCCCACTGCAGCCACTTGGGGAACTACGCTGTTTCTGCCTGGAACTGACTGCTCTTGAGACCTGCTGCCCACTGCTTGCCACCACTTTGGGGACCTGCAACATTTTTACTTAAACCATTACACTGACAAACGTATGGGCCCTGGGTCCTAATGGCAGTGACTTGGGAATGGGGACTCACCCAAAGCTGATCTTAGCCTGGTAGGGAACAGGTCTGAGGGAGGGTGTTTTCCAATCAGGCCTGGACTGATGGGAAAAAACAGCCCCCCCACAGCGGTACCTCCAGATGAAAGGTTTTTACAGCCCGATAAATCTCTCTGCTGACATAATAATCCAAATCAGACCAAATCAATACAAATTAGAAAAAGCCCAGATTTAATGGATACCAGTGGCCTTCCAGTTCCCAGAGAGGAGACAGGAAGAAAGACTGAAAAACCACGTGTTTGTTTTGGGGGGGAGTTTAAATAGCCTGTGGGAGTGGTCTTGACCCTCTCTGGGGAGGGGTCAACATTTGGTGGGGAGTCTGGACTGAAGCAACTCCCAGGGGAGGGGACTTGGGATAGAGCTTTCCACCAAACATTTCAGACTCCTCTTGGATATAGGAGGGGCCAGAGGCTGGGGTGAATGAAGCCTGGACCCAAACACATCTCTTAGGTCCCTTTTAAGGAGTAAAATCATAAATACTTGCAAAGAAGGTTTACAGAAGAGAGAGAATGGAGGAATAAGGAAATAAAAAAAGAATCTCATAAACACCATGTGGTCACCATGTGATTAGGGAGAGCCAGAGGAGGTTCGGGGAATTAAAGATCAGGAAGGGTCAGGGCGTACTCAAAAACAAGTCAAGGTCATGGGTTGGGGCAGGACAGGCTCCAGACAGGTTTCTTGGGCACCCTTCCCACAATCCTAAAATCAGACTCACTCTGATCTCCTTATCTCTCTCAGCACAAATCTTGGCTGTGGTGTTGTTTTTCACTTCAAAGTGTATGTTTTGTGGGGATTCCCCTCCCTCCCACTTGCTCTCTTATCAGCACAGGAGTGATTACTAATAATCTCACCACAGAGGCAATATCAGACGCTTTTGAAACCTCCTCCATAAAATAAATTAATCCAGTACTTTAAAATTTAACCTCAGGCAAATTTTTAGGACAAGGTCGGGAGCAGCCACATTCTTTGCTATCACAAGAATGATCTCTAACTCTGTTGCTAATATTGCTTTCCTCTGAAACCTCTTGAGCTGGGATCCACAGTCTGCCTGGCAAACCTCAAGAACTTCCTCATGTCTTCCTCATATTTAGCAGTAAGTAACAAGAACTTTTCTCTTGTTCTCCTCTGATACTGAAGGACATCTGATCCATAGATCCTGTGTTATATGGATTTATTGTAGAATAATCTTGTACACTGTGAAGATGTGTCTCTACCAAGACACCTTCTGATTGGTTTACTGAAGAACTGGACGGCCAGTCACTAGGCAGGAGAGGATAGGTGGGATTTCTGGGCAGAAAGAGGAACTCAGGGGATGGATTTGCCAGTGAGATATGGGGCAAGTTAGACATAAGATGTTGAGGAGAAGTAACGAGCCATGTGACAGAAAGCAGACTAATATAAACAAGTTAATTTAAACTTTAAGAGCTAGTTGGGAACAAGTCTAAGCTAAGGCTAAGCTTTCATAATTAATAAGTAGTTTCCATATCATTATTTGGGAGTTAGTTGGACAGAAACAGTCTGACGGCATGGATTCCTTGTTCTGAGATGGCCATGTGCTGTTGTGACAAAGAAATCACAGCTCTCCTCTTAAAGCAGTGGTCTGATGTAGGTGGGTCTTCTTTCTATGTGTTGCTTTCATTGGTTAATTAATAAAGAAACTGTTTGGCCTGATAGGTCAGAACACAGGTAGGCGGGGAAGACAGAACAGAATGCTGGGAGGAAGAAGGCAGTGAGGCAGATGCTATAGCTCTCCTCTCCAAGATGGATGCAGGCTAAGATCCTTCCTGGTAAACCACCATCTCGTGGTGCTACACTCATTAATAGAAATGGGTTAATCAAGATGTGAGAGTTAGCCAGTAAGAGGCTAGAGCTAATGGGCCAAGCAGTGTTTAAAATAATATAGTTTCTGTGTAATTATTTTGGGTAAAGCTAGCCATGTCCGTGAGCTGGGAAGCGGGAAGTGGCCCGCCGCTCCTATTACAGTGGTTCTCAATCTTCCTAATGCTGTGACCCTTTAATACAGTTCCTCGTGTTGTGGTGACTCCCAACCATAAAGTTATTTCATTGCCACTCTATAACTGTAATTTTGCTACTCTTATGAATTATAATGTAAGTACCTGATATGCAGGATGTCTGATATGTGGCTCCTGTGGAAGTTTCCTTAACCCCCTCTCCCCCACAAAGACTGAGGACTGCTGTCTAAAAGGGAATCAGAGATAGATTATTGTGGAGTCATTTTTAGTGACCATGGCCCAGGAACACAAATTTAGATTATTCCAAATTCCATGTTCCAACACGGAAGCTGTTTCATGACACTTCATGGTTTTACAAAAATGAAGGCAGGTTTAAAATAGATAGATGGGTACATCAGAGAGATGGGTACAGATAGATGGTGGGCTTGTTTAGGCCCAAGATGATCTTCAATGGTATTCTCAGCTTTTGAATTTGTGGAAGCTAGTGGTTTGCTAAGCTAATGGATTCTAAAAGGTTTTTATCTGTTACTCACAGGATGCCCAGAGGTGAGCAAGGAATGGTTGTTCTGGAGGGCTAGAACTAGCCCAAATAAGGTAACTAGCCCAAGATAAGTATGGTAGTTTGAATAAAAATGGTTCCCATAGTCTCAGGGAGTGGCACTAATTACAAGGTGTGTCCTTGTTGGTGTAGGTGTGGCTTTGTTGGAGGAAGTATTTCCCTTGTAGGTGGACTTTAAAGTCTCAGAAGCTCAAGCCAGGCCCAGTTGCTCTTCCTGCTGCCTGCTGATCCTGATGTAGAACTCTCAGCTCCTTCTCCAGCACCGTCCAGCACACGTGACAGCATGCTTCCTGCCGTGATGATAATGAACTAAACCTCTGAGCATATAATCCAGCCCCACTTAAATGTTTTCCTTCATGAGAATTGCCATAGTCATGATGTCTCTTCATAGCAACAGAAATCCTAACTAAGATAATAAGGTTACTAGCCCAAGATAAGGTAAGCAACCTCTGGACCAGCAACATTCCAAGCTCTCTGCAGAACTGTAATCCTAATCCATCAGACTCATAGCTTCTTTCCAGGAGTTCTTGCTCATAACTGACTCATTATGCTACCAGATAAAGGCGTTATTACCCGTAACAGTGGGCTGGCATATAGGAAGACTGGCTAGTAATTTCTGAAGAACACACTGATGTGTGCTGGAGCAACAGAGAAGATGAGCAAAAGCCACTGGCCCTAACATTGAGAAGGAGTGCTCAGACCTCCACAGGCCTCCTTGAAGAAGGCATGTCTGTGCTCAGTAGACAGTGGGAGGCCTATGGGAGGACCGGCCTTCCTCGCTGAGAAGCAGCTGTGGGGACTGGGAATAGACGTTGATGGAGAAACTCCGTCTGCTATTGGTTGCTCCTGGCCTCACAAACCAAATGTGGCCAGGAACACTGCAGAACTTAGAAGGGAGCTCACCCTCATCAACTCCTACCTTCTTCCCAGGGTCTTCTCATTAGTAAACAGCACTGGGTCAGCTGGCAAAAGAGGGTGTTTCGTGGCTTAGCACCACGCATGGTGCTTAAAGCAGGAATTCCTCCACAGAGGGCAGAGCTCTGAAATTGGAGGCCTTGGGCTAAGATAATTTACTTCCATTTGGTAGTACTCGGCCCAAACTCAGTTCCAGGAGGAACAATTTTTGGGGATGGGAAAGAGGAAAAGGGACCTAAGAGTTTAGGAGACGTCAGGGAGCACCAGAAGGGAGCACCACCATCTGGAGTCTGGGGTGGAGACCCTATCAGACATCAAGGAACACCAAAGAGAGCATCATCATGTGGAGTACCTGGGGGGAATGACTCTATTAGACGTCAGGGAGCACCAGAAGAAAGCACCGCCATCTGGATGGAGTATGAGGGAGAGCTATCAGATGTTAGGGAGCACCAGAAGAGAGCACCATCATGTGGAGTACCTGGGGGGTGGGGCGGACCCTATCAAGTTTTTTTTTTGTTATATTTTGCTGTGTTTGTTTGAGACAGGAAGCAGTGTTTGAGACAAGTAGCTCAGGCTGCCCTTGAACTTTCAACCTACCTGTCTATTCTGTCAAGTGTGACAATTACAAGCATATGGGGAACCACTCCTGAAGATTTAATAGTTCTTTTTAATTGATGCATAATTTAATATGCAATGAACTTCACTTAATATTGCAGGCACAGCTTGAAATATTTTTCATCAACCTGCATAACCAGTTCCTAGCTCAAGACAGCACCTCAGAGCTTCACCAAAGGCCCCCCTTCCCTTTCCCAGTCAGTATGGCCTGATGGCATTCTGGCTGCCAGCATGGGAATTTCTGCAATATCTACTCTTGGTGTCTGCTTTCTTTTGATCGTCATTATGTATGTGAGATCCATTCACAGAAGGAGTAGGACCAGAACAACAGTATTTAAGACGGAATAAAAGCTACTACATACACATACACACATACAGACGTGATACTTGTTCAACTGTTTCCTATGAAGATATGTCGTAGCTACATACATACATACATACATGGTTAACTACATACCTGTTATCCATGACAGAGGCTTGTGACTATTGTCACATTCCTGTTGTCTGGTTCTTCGTTGTGTAGGCCCAGCAGCCTCTGGTAAATAGAGAAACCTCTGAACCATTTTGAGGTGGCACCAGGCAGACCTGAAACTGTGTCACTTCTGAATGTGGAGATTGATGGCAGAGTGAGAACGTGGGCAGGAGGTCCAGCACTCAGCTGGAAAAAAGAAATAAAAAGGATACTGGTGGGCCGAATGGAACCTAAGGGTTTGGGAACCAGAAAGGCAAGAACAAGTGTTTTTCTCTTGCTTTTTATGTCCCCCCCCCATACATTTTACTTTTCTCTATCATATGCCCAATAAAATGTGGTCCCCTGCCCCTGCATTCTCTAAGCCCAGGCAAAAGATCTGAAGTGAGAGAAACCAATGATAACCTCCAATCTTCACGTCCCAGGCCCTCTGGGGTTTACGCAATTGAGATAAAGGGCAACTTGGCCCTGTCATGGCCCCGGAGTTGCCAGAAATACATACTTAGGGAGAAGTGATGGGTGGTTCAAGGGACTGAGAAAGCCTGTCACTGAGGGATCTGCCCTAGAGTTCCCAAGCCAGCGTGACTCTCTGAAGCTGGCTGTGATTCACAAGAATCTGGAGACTTAATCCGGTTCTGGAACAGGCTGAGCCAGCCACTCCAGAGAGGAACCAAGTCTCTGTGGGCTCCTGCTTCAGGGGAACTGGCAGCAGGGCAAGTGGAAGCCTGTTGGGAGGGCAATGTGAGGTGAAGACCAGAGGGCCCAAATGACAGAACTGAGCCCATTAGGCAAAGAGTAGAGAAAGACCCTTTGCACCTTTGAAGAAAAGGACTAAGTTTCTCCCCCCACCACACACACACACTATGTACCTATGAAGACAAGGACTAAGTTCCTCCCCCTCCACACATACACTTTGTACCTATGAAGACAAGGACTAAGTTTCTCCCCCTGCACCCCCACACTTTGAACCTATGAAGACAAGGACTAAGTCACCCCACCCCCCACGACATACACTTTTGCACCTATGAAGACAAGGACTAAGTTTCTCCCCCACCACACACACACAAACTTTGTACCTATGAAGACAAGGACTAAGTCACCCCACCCCCCACGACATACACTTTTGCACCTATGAAGACAAGGACTAAGTCACCCCACCCCCCACGACATACACTTTTGCACCTATGAAGACAAGGACTAAGTTTCTCCCCCACCACACACACACAAACTTTGTACCTATGAAGACAAGGACTAAGTCACCCCACCCCCCACGACATACACTTTTGCACCTACGAAGACAAGGACTAAGTTTCTCTCCCACACACACTCACACTTTGCACCTATGGAGACAAGGACTACTTCCCCCCCCACACACACACAGACCACTGGATGACTCATCTCCCTAACCATCTGGCACCAGGTTCCCTGTAAACTGAGGTGATGTAAGCATGGAGCATGCAGGACAGGAGGGGAATCCGTGGGACAATCCCAGGTACTGGTGCCGTAGGTGACGGGTAACAGGCTTGGCACTCACAGCTGGTTTGGGGATGAGCTCTCGTCAGACAGCCTTGTGGTCCTCCTGCCTCGGCCTTCCAAGTGCGGGGATCAGAGCTATAGACAATCAGTTTTATAATAATGTTCGAGATCCTAAATTAAGTCATTGGTTCAGAATACTCAACCAAAACACAACTGAAATTTACAACGGAGAAGGAGAGATTGCTGCCCAGCTGACCTGCAGGGGCTTCATAATTGCTGTTGTTCCTGTCAAATGCTTGACCTATGCCGCAGGCCCTTTAACTACAATGAACCTCATTTCCCGAAGGGAACTTAGCTGTCAGCCCCCTTTGGGAATGACCATTGTTGTTCTTTATATAACACTTTATGCTCATTTTCTCATTTGTAAAATGAATATTAATATTCATTTTAAATTAAATTTATGTTTTAAATTAAAGTCATGTTTTAAGTTTAAATTACTGTATTTAGGAAGCCAGGCAGTGGTGGTACACACCTTTAATCCCCACAATCCAGAGGCAGAGGAAGGTAGATTTCTGAGGTCCACCTCAGAGCAAGTTCCAGGACAGCTAGGGCTACACAGAGAAATGTTGTCTCAAAAATAACAGAGAGAGAGAGAGAGAGAGAGAGAGAGAGAGAGAGAGAGAGAGAGAGAGAGAGCGAGCTATAGCACAAAATGCCTCTAGCCTGTAAACCCCACGTGTCCAGGTTTATTTGAGCAAAACACCTCCTGGGCGGGTTCTCCAGTCCCAGAGTCAGAGGCCAGAGAAGCTGTGCCCACAAACAAAAGCAGGGAGACTTTATAGGTTGTAGGTGAGGCGTGATGATGCCTCCACCACAGGCTGGGTTTTTGGATCACGCCGAACATGTTATTCCTGTAACATAACAAGCCATGTGCTGTCACTGCAGTAAACAAAGTGCAGTGGGCTGCCCTACAAAGTGGGATTTGTTTTTCATTTACTTGTCTCAGAAGAGAGATAGGCCTGAAGACTATACGTTTGCTGACAAACCAATATTGTAGGAAAAAACTCAAAGTGCCAGAAATAAGAGGTTATTAGTATGACTAACAAAAATTAATGGAATAATCTTTATTGTGTTGAATTCTGATGATGCTGTTCTAGAAAAACTATTGCATGTCAGCAACTTAGTCAGACATGATGCACCCCTGGGGGAGCTGACAGGAGAGAGGTTCTACAGTGGGAGGGCGAAGGAAGGGATGGAAGTCACCATGGAAACCTAATGTCAGCCATAACATCGTCGGTGCACACAAAGGCTTGGGGAGCACTAGCCCCTGCTAAAACTCACTTTGTTGAAAGAGGGTTTCCTCCCCCAGTGTTGTTAGAGTGCTCCAGAGATAGAGTCTCAAGTATGATTTGTTGGCAGCAAGGGTTTTCAGATCACCCAAAAATTACCATCGAGGCTGGGTGTGGCACACACCTTTCATCCCAGCACTCAGGAGGCAGAGGCAGGTGGATCTCTGGGAGTTCCAGGCCAGCCTGGTCTACAGAGCGATTTCCATGACAGCCAAAAGTACATATAGAGACGCTGTCTCAAAAACAAAAGCAAAACCAGCTGTTTGTCACAATGCAAAGAAAAACATTTTGTGAAAACCAAGTTAACCTTTTTTTTTTTTTGAGGGGAGTGGATTCTTTGCTGTTACTTGAGATTTTCACTGCTGCTCTGGCACAGTGGGAGCATTCCCAGGTTGGGGGCCTAAGCTAGATCAGCTCTTCTCTCAGTTCTCAGTTCCTTCCAGCCTCTAATAGCCTCTATTCTCTGCTTGAGACAAATGACAGAAATGGCCACAATAAAACAAACACTGTTCAAAATGGGGTCATGTCAAATGTACAGTTAATAAAAAACAAACAAAAGAAATGCTGTTGTTCGGGAGGTCTGTACCACCAAAAGTGAGTAGGAACATTGACCTTTTTCCTTTGCCGCTCTTAATATTTTTTGCCGGTGTAGGAACATTGAAACATAGTGTCGAAACTGTACAACCAAGTAAGCGAGCTCAGTCCTGTTCCCGCTAGGCCAGTACCTACGGAGTGGAGCGTTCAGCCTAACGCTTTCCGCCCGCTCAGGAGACCCACGCAGTACCCAGCTTTTCTCTGTCCAGATGAATGCCTGAATAGGATGACAGTGGCCCACTTATAGGGCACCCTGAGCCCAGTGCACCCCAGACACTATTCAGATCCCAGAATAACTATTTCGGCCCCTTCGGGCTGCTTCAGTGGAGACTCATGCTTGAGAAGTGGGTACTGAGCGGTGCTCAGAGCCAATCCACTTGGAAAAGATGAATTTTCGTAAGGTCATTGAATATACTCTTCAAGACCTGCAAAGCACCGGCACACATACTTTGAATAAAACATTGGCAATTCGTGACAGGAGATGTGATTTCCAAGGAATTTAATCACTACCTTATACTGTATCATACAGAGAGAATTTCAACATGACCTTTAGCAATAAGGCCCGTGCTGTGCTCAGAATACAGATCTTAGTTTCCTTTTATGGTAGCCTGTAATTTGCTTGGCATGAAACTGGATTCCCTTAGGGTCATTTTTCCTTTCTCTTATCATATGCTAATGACCCTAGTGTGTCATTAAATATCTATCTTTAACTTAATTTTAATTCCGATGTCCCAAACCTCTATCTCACCATCTTCATTCTTCCATATCTTAGTAAGGTATAACTTCCAATATTATTGTTTTTTAAGGCCAGACTGACTCAAGCAATCGTGTGACCACTGTTATGATGCAGTAGGAGAGGAACCTGGGTGGGCCAAGGGGCCCCTAGGCGAGTGAGAGACAGACATGCATGCAGATGGAGCTTACACGGAAGGTTTTATTGAGAGAAAAGGAATGGAAAAGGGGGAGGGGAGGGAAGAGATGGCCTCTGAGGACAGGAAGAGAAGAGAGAGACACGGAGAAAGATAAAGAGGAAGAAGAGAGAGAAGTAGACTGAGTTTTGCCTTTAAAAGGAACAGGGTGCTGCCTGCTCTGCACACAGGTGTGACGCAGGGGTGCCGCACTCTGTCTGGTCCTCAAAGGGTGGGGCCCGGTGTGTCTGGATGCTAACAACCACTGCTATACCGTCCTGATATAACTGTGCTGGATCATTGGCATGAGACGTTCACACTGTTTTATCCACAATCATTTTATTTCTTCTGTACTCAATTAGGCTAAGGATAATGACGGCTCCTGACCTGGGAGTGTTGGCTGGGCACCCGTGAGGCTTCAGCGCTGTCCACAGGCCACAGGGACGGCAGGGTCCCTTGTGTTGGCCAATATGAATGGCTGCTGTTGGTGGAAGGTTGTTGCTATGGTCTTGCTCCAGTCTTCCATCTTCTGGAGTGCACATAATAGATTGTTAATCCCACCGGTCGAGCATGAGACCACTCACCACAACTGAAAGCCAAATTTAAAGCAAGCTTTAATTAGATACTGGCCAGATTGATGGACTCCCTGGCCAAGTCCATCTCTGGATTTCCAGAAAGTGGCCATGAGTCACGCCTTGCAGAGGCTTAAAAAGGCAACCCCACAAGGCCACTGTATTTTCCGTTGTGTCCAATCAGGGGCAAGCATATACCCTGACATACTTCCTACCTACATACCACCCGCCCCCTATCTACATCCAGCAGGAGTGAGCATGCATCCTGACATATTTCCTACTACATACCACTACCGCCATCAACACCAGCACGGCCACCACGCCCCCCCCATCTCTGTGCAGCCGGGGTGACCACACATCCAGACATATTTCCTGCCCACAGACCGCCCACCCACATGTGACCAAGCACACCTGGTGCAGGTGCGGATGGGTCAAACAAACTGTTTAGGGGAGTAAGATCATAAACAGCCTCCAGCGTTTAACCTTTGTTCCCACAGATTCCAGCCACAGAGCTACTCTGGTCACCTGACCCACAGCGAAGCACTGTTTGCTGAATCTCCTCCAAGGTTGCCAATAGAAACTTCAATCCGGTAATTGGGCTTAATAACCCCGCACCGCACTTCCCCACGATAGCGTCCTCTTTCCTTGCAACGAATATTAAAGATCGTGCTCAAATTAGTTATTTAAGATGTGTTCTTAAATAAATAATTGTTGGGGGCTGTGGACCCCCAGACCCTGAACTTCTTGTAAACAGCTTGCCATACTTGCAGCTGCTCTGAGCAAAACAACTTGTTTTCCTGTATTTGCAGCTGCTCTGAGCACGAGACCCTCAGGAGTTCCTGATGGCAGGGGAGTGGTTTCTGGTGGGTTTGGCTGGGGCTGTCAGTTAAGGATCCCTATATAAGCTGCCCCGGAACACAGTAAAGGGGGCATTCGTGGTTCAAGGATGACCTGTGTCTCTGTCTCTCTGTCTGTGTGTGTGTCAGTCTCCAGGCCCTTGCCTGGCTTGTAAGCTGTACCGAACTGTACATAACTGTCCAGTAATGCAGGCGGTACACTGTAGGTGCAGTACACATAGTAGCACGGATGCTACAAATAATAAAAAGTTTCCTGACCATGCATCTGTCTGGAGGTAAACCACGACAGGTTCTTATGCTTGCAAACCAACCCTAAGCACCGCCGGCTTTACACAGAGACACCCCTGAAGTGATTGCTTAGTGTCAAATAGATGATCCCTCTCTCCAAGCGGTCCAGAAACTCAACACAGAGAAGATGATTCTGTTTCACAGCTTAAGATCAGTGACAGCTAGGGACCAGCTGCAAGGCCATCCTGTTCTCTCGGTTCGATGCCTTTTGCCAGTCGTGCTGAGCACTGTTTTCCCGTCGATGTATCTTGTTATCCCCGGTAGTGCATTCGTATACATCCCTAGGACTTGCTTCTGTCCGCACATCTGGTGTCTCGGGCAACCTGCCAGAAACATTAGATAGACAGAAGTGACTTTGTGACCTTGTGTAATTAAACTGCCATCCCGCCTCAGCTTTCAAACCTTATCTGCTAAGAAGGAGTGTAAAGGCACAAGATTCCGAGGAGCTCCGGGGATTAGGGAAAATGGGATTTTTATGCGTGGAAGAACAGAGCTGCCAAGGCGGGCTTCGCTTTCCAGTCACGCAGCCTTCGTGTTCGGAATCTTTCTGTATTACCACGCAACCTGCTGTTCCTTAGTGGATTTGCCAGGGAATTTCAGGTTGATCCGTGTGTGGGAGGAGGAAGTTTAGGCTCAGGACTGTGTGTCGACATGATGTAGGAAGTTCACCAACTCACCATCGAACCCTCCTTCTGCTCTAACTCCTGCAGGGCAGGGACCTCGGTTTGTCCTTCTGTACCTCCCAAGAGCTTAGCAGTAGGTGACCATAGCGTGTCCTAAGCACTGAAGCCATCAGTTAAACCACCCGTTTGTTTTCCTCCCTCCTCTCCAGCTGGGCGTGTGAACCTTCGTTCACAATGATGCAGAGGAAGGATTTATCTCCTCGGGCCCACAGCGGAGTGGGGGCCACTGCCACAGTGCGTCGTCGGCCTGCTAGGAGTTGAGCAGGTCAGAACCTCAGGTCCTTGGAGCTACTCCAGGAGGAGAAGCAAGGAGATTTCGTGTAATTGCTGCCAGCCTGTCAAAACTTAACAATGGGTGTGGTCCACCTCGTGACCGGGTGGAACACACTCCTCTCTTGGGTGGCTCACACCTTAAGGGCTGAGCAGGACCTCACCCTTCAGCCATTCCTCCTGGCAGAGGTCAGCTGTGGACTGCTCACCATGTGAAAGGCCTGGGCTAGAGTCCTTCATCCTCAGACCGGATGCCTTCTTTAACAGGGGACGTGATGGTGGAGCACAGGGACAAAGCCAAGGGCAGCCTGGCAGAGCTGAGTTCTGGCACTGTTTACCAACTGGTTCTAAATCCTTGGCGAAAGTTTCCTTCTTGGGCTGGCCTTGAGCTTGCTATCCTTCTGCCTCAGCCTAGTTCTGGGATTATAGTAATAATCACCTGGCCAAATTTGATAGTCTGGTTTCAATGTTTTTTTTTTTTTAAGAAGACTAGGTCTATGGCTCCGTTGGTACAGTGATTCCCTAATATGCATGAGACCCTGGGTTTGATCTCCCCAGCATTGCATAAACCAGCCTGGAGGCCAGCCTGGCTACATAGGACCCTCGACAAATTAATTGGAAAAGAAATGAGGCTCGTTGCTGGTATGCTTTCTCTTGTTTATGACAAGTCTATTAAAAGTAACACCCCACTCCCTCCCAAAGAAAGTGAAAATCAAGGGCTACCCCGGTCCGGTTCCAAAGTCCCCACCAGCTAGAGTCTAAGTTGCAAGACTGAGAACACTCAAGTTGCATCTCTCAGAGACGCCCTGGGTTCTGCATCCTCAGAGAGACCGTTTGCAGCGGGGAGAAACTGTTTCACCAGGACTTGGGCAGGGGTGGTCAGGCACCCTGAGAAGAGGAAGGACGCCAGTAGTGCCTTTTGTCACTCGGGAACGACAGATAGAGGGAAAAGATCTGTGCGCATGGGACATCTTCAGTGGGGAGGAAGGAGAGGGTTTACCAGAAGACAATCCACAACAGTCAGGAAAGTCGGTTTGCGGGGAGGCCCGTGGGAATTCAGGTAAGTGACCGGGTGCAGCTTTAATGGGTGGGGGACAGTGAACTGCGCGTCGTGGTCCTCAGAGGCCAGCGAGGAGAGGGAATTTGGTTCCCTTCTCCACCTGCACACACTCACTGTGATGCTCTATGCGATCCAGGAATGAACTGCAGTCCCACCATACCAAGGCGTAGGTAGCAACCCAGAGAACTGGGTGCAACCTCGTGGGAAGTCTTCGTCCTGAGAATGTTCATTTCGTCCCCATTTCTTTCGTCATCGGGTCTATTATCTGACTAATAGAACAACAGCCACCTTGTTGCTGTAAACGGGGCAGCTCTACAGGAAAGGGCAAAACCAGTTCCACTCATTTGAGGACTGCGTCTCCTTAATCCCGAAGCCACCTTTATCTGGGAGGAGACGGCAGAAGAGGGCGGGACAGTAAGAAAGAAAGCTTTGTGACAGCCTTGTCGGGCACGGCAGTGTCGGGCTGCTATCTTACCACACGTCTCTGGTTTCTTCTTCTCTGGCTGCTCTTTCTTGGTCTGTCTCACAGACGTCTCTTCCTCTCCTCAGGCAAAGGTGGTGCCTGCCGGAGTTCTGCTCCGAGCCCTCCGCCCTGCGTGGTATTTTCTTGGTGACTGCCCATCTCTGTGGATTTAACAGCTATACACTTTCTTATGACCCTCAGAGCTTCCTTTCTGCGTGCTCCCTTCTCTGAGCTCCAGACCATACAACTAGCAGTTTGCGGCCTGTGCTCAGTCTTACTGATTCAGTAGCCCCCCTCCTCCTCCCATTGGACTGCACTCGGCTTGCAAGCAGGGTCCCTGCACTGAGTCACTTCCTTACTCCCAGGGCCTATGGTGGAACCCAGCCTACAATAGGTGTTCAGTAAATATTGAGTAATTGCTTGGAGGAACAAGCTATCCATTGATGGAGGCAATGAACAGAGACCCATCCAGTGGGAACAGACAAAGGCTGTTCTTGGCTTGCTAGGGAGGTAGTCACCGTCAGGTTAGCTGGTGTTGATGCAGAGACTGTAAGGCCCATGGAGAAGTGAGGAAGCATTATGACAGGGCAAAGAGAGCTTTGCTGTGCCCTGATAGAGGCTGTTGGGGAACCCAGAAGTGGGCTAACTGGAAGCATGGCATCCTATGTGGTGGACCAGGGTGTATATTTGGCTTTGCCTGGTTGGTCTGCAATTGAAAATAAGGTAAAAATCAGGAAAGCTGCTAGGTTTTATTAATCAGGCTTTTTTTGCCATTTGGGGTCAGTTGGTGCAGGCATCATTGTCTGGCTTTTTGGACTAATTAACCGGAAAAGCTAACTAACATCTACAGCTTGTTTCGAATTTTGATAGCACGCTGATCTTAGGTAGCTGATTGACTGTCTGGGCTGGCGACTGTTGGTAGTAGGGCTGATTTCCTGTGCCAGCTACTGTAGGTAGTGGGTTAACTCCTGGCGCTGGCTCAGTGGGTACGCAGGTGACTTACTGGGTTGGGTTACTGCAGCTTTCAAACCATTTTTTTTGTTCTGTTTTTATGAAGAATCAGGCCATTGTCTGCTTGTATATGCCATCTCCCAACCTAACATTTATTAAACCAATTATGCATTGTGATTTCTAAATATAAATGAAGTGCCTCATTTATTTCCCATGATCCCTCTGTGGGGCAATATATTAGTTACCTTTTTCATTGTTGTGACAGAATACCTAATGAGACAACTGAAGGGAGGAAGGGTCTGCCTTGGCTCACAGTTTGAGAGGATTCAAGTCTATCTTGGCTCACAGTTTGAGAGGATACAAGTCTGTCTTGTCTCGCAGTTTAAGGGGATACAAGTCTGTCTTGGCTCGCAGTTTGAGGGGATACAAGTCTGCCTTAGTTCACAGTTTGAGAGGATATAAGTCTGTCTTGGCTCACAGTTTGAGAGGATACAAGTCTGTCTTGGCTCACAGTTTGAGGGGATACAAGTCAGCCAGGGCAGGGAAGGCATGGTAGTAGGAGTGTGATGTGGCTTGTCACATTCATTTAGAGATAAACGCTGCTGTCCATACTTTCCTCTATCCCCTACCCCCTTTTTTGTTATTCTGTCTAGGACCTTAGTTCACTGGATAAAGTTGCCCACATGGATAAGGCTTCACACTTCAGTTAAAATCTCTTTAGAAACATCCTCATGGACATGCCTAGAAGTGTGCTGCCTAGGAATTCCAAGTCCAGTTAAATTATAAACTAACTGTCACTGTTAGGTATTGATAAGCCCAAATAAATTTGGCCTTTAAATTTAGATGGTAAGTTTGACCTAAAATAGCTGCCCTATACACTAAAAGTAAACCCAGTGTGAACTGTGAATAAGCTGTGACAACCTGTCTCTAAGTGTGTAAGGAACTTGGTCTTATCCAATCATAGCAGTTGAACTTCCAGCCAATCAGAGGCTAAAAGCCACCCAGATATGCCCAGCATGGGGCCTATGATATGGCTAGTGAGTAAAAGTGCCGGCCACCAAGCCTGATGACCTGAGTTCAGTCCTGGGACCCACACAGTGGAAAGAGAGAACTGATTTCCAGGAACCACGCCCGCAAAGTCATCCTCTGTCCTTCATGTGCACACCACGGCCCCTATTTGTGCATGTGTGTATGTGTGCACATGTGTACACACACACACACACACACACACACACACAAATCAATAAGTAAATTTAAAAACTGTTTAAAATATGACCATACGAAATGACGACTGCAACCAAAAGAGGCTATTGTCTTCTTATGTGGTGGGGGGAGGAGAGGGGTGTTTGTAACACGTATATAAAATACACACATGATTGTATGGGTGTGCTTATGTGTATCTGTATGCATATCTGTGCATCTGTATGTTGGGGCTAGAGGTTAACTTCAAGTGTCTTACTTTTTTTCCACAAGTAAATTTTTGAGATTGGGTCTCCCAGTTAATCCAAAGAATGGTGATTGACTAGATTCCCTGACCAGTTAGCTCTAGGAACCCACTTCTCTGTCCCTTCAGTTCTGGGATTATAGATGCATGCTGCCATGCCTGGCTTCTCTGTGGATGCTGTGACTCTAAACTTAGGTTCTCAGATTTGCAGAGCAGGCATTTTACTGACTGAATCCAAGTCCCTAGTCAGGTTGTTTCTGTGTGCCATTTCCTATTCACTGCCTATAAATATAACCTCTGGATGGAGAGGATGTCCTGGAACATCTTTGCTCTGAAATGCTGCCTGGTCCTAAGTATCTTTTTCTCCAGTGTATTTAACTGGTCTCGGTTTTCACTTTGTGTGTGCCCATGCAGAGGCCAGAGCAGACAGAACACTGGGTCTTCCTCCCTCACTCTCCATATTATTGTCCTGAAACAGGATTTCCCACTGAACCAGAAGCTCACCATTCTCACCATTTCTTCTTTTTTTCAAGCTGTAATTTATTGTCATTATTGAAATAAAAACAAAGCCAATCAGTCTGTTTCTTAACTTCATTTTTACTGCTTCATTCAGTATGGTTCATTGACAGAAAGCTCCCATACCAGCCAAATAAAGAAATTTTCTGCATTTTTTGTAGTATATACTATAATAGCACATTTGCATATTATTTCTGTAACAACTCTTGCTAGATAGCTTAGTATTCAATGTTTCTTCTTCACACACCAACTGGGAGAATATTAGGGAAACCCTTTGAAGGCGATTGCCCCAGCAAGGTTCTTGGTTCTTTTGCCCTTCATTTTTTTTGTTGTTACCCACAGTATGGAAAAGATGGCTGAAGCTCTCCCCAAAAGCCCCCCCTCTCCCTGAATGTCCTTCCCTTACACTCCCTGTGCAACTCTCTGTCCATGCTTCTGATTCATTCTAACTCTGTACGGCTTTTCATCCTGTCAAATGGTTGCTTGCTCTGCCTCTGGACCTGTAGTTGTTTTATTTAATACTGTTGACAATGTTCAAGCAGAAAACTCTCGGAGAAAAGGTGTGTCTAGGGCTGAAACAATACAACTACAATCAGGTTTCTTCGGGAAATAACTAAATCTAGGGGTTCACAGAGTGATCAGGAACCTGCAATACTACAGTTTCAGAGGGTTTAGTCCATTATCGTCACATGGTCCAGAGCGGCCTCCGCTGCGGCCGGTCCTCTCAGCTCCGGGATTGCAGGGGTGAGTCCCCACTGCTGTCTCTGAGCCATCCTCTCCTGCTTAACCCTGGTCACTTCCCCCTCTAAAGGTCATCCTGTCCTCGGTGCCTTCCCTTTCATCCTTCTCCATGGTGACCTCTGAATTCACTGAGGACAAAGGCTCGGGATTCCCCAACCCAGGGCTGTCATTTCCTCGTATTGTGATCATCCTTTCTCAATTTCCTCCCACAACACTAGGTTCCCGCTCTTGGTTTCTTCATCTTTAGGATCTTTCCTCTAAGCCTCTTGCCTTACCTTGCCTGAGTCACCAAGCATGATTTGAGATGTCAGCAAGAAAAGCCCTGTCAGCAACCCATTAGCCCTGTTGGCAATAATTAGTTTGGGATTATGGCACTGGGCACGTTTCAAAATACTTTTCAACATTTTCTAAAATGTCTAAAATGCAAAATGCATAGTAATAAATTTATATATGCACAGCACATTAATGAAATTTTTAAAAAATCCCTTGAACATTGGTTTTTTTTAAGGTATCTGTCACCAGCCAGATATAGTGGTGCATGCCTTTAACCCCAGCACTCAGGAGGCAGAGGCAGGTGGATCTCTGTGAGTTCGAGGCCAGCCTGGTCTGCAGAGTGAGTTCTAGAACAGCCAGAATTACACAGAGAGACCCTGTCTCGAAAAAAAGCAAAACAACAACAAAAAGATAGCTGTCACCTATCTATAAACTCTTCCCCCACTCAATAAAGCTGGGAACCAAAGTCCAGGTCAGATCACATGTATATTAACACACTAGTCAGGGTCTTAATGGTGAAATTCCTCTAAAATAAAATTAGTATTGTTATTTTGGAAAGTCTCCAAAGATTACAAGCTAATAAAAGTGTCTGATGGCAATGTCCTGTGTGATGGGTATGACAGCTGATTTTATGTCATCTGGGCTAGGCTGTAGCATCCAGTTTGGTCACATATCCTTGTAGCTGTGACTGTGATGGTATTTTTCAGGTGTGATTAACACTTAAAGCAGCGCTTGAACAAGAAACTCACCCTTTACAGTGAGCACAGGATTCATTCATACAGCCATTGAAAGTCCTAGCAAAAGCTAATACCCCCTGAGAGATCTCTATTTGTACAAAACTTAGGAATTCAAGAATGAGGCTTCTACTTGCCCCTGGCCTCTGTCCTCCTGTCCTGTCCTGCAGAGTTTTGGAGATGTCATGTTTTGCCGTCTGTTTGTCTCTCTATCTCAGCATCCTGTTTTCTCCAGAAAACAGTGACTAATGTACCCCACAAGGTCCCGATGTGCAGGCAAACCCCACCTTGAGCACAGAGAAGTACAGTGATCAACCTGTGTAACCTGTGCCTGTCTCCGGCTGCGGAACCATCTTCCCTTAACTCCCATGCCCTTTTCTAAACCATGCGTAGGGTGTGCTAACTCTCACATCTGCTTGTCTGTGTGGGGCTGGCGTGGTGCTAGAACCCAGGCCTCCTGACATACCAGGCAAGAACAGTACCTCTTAGCTACTGCCCCAGTCCCTCATTTCTATTGTTGACCTAGGACTTACACCTCGGCAAGTGACTCCCGACTTGTGTGTAATGCAGTTCACATCCTAAGCTTTCTCTTTCAGGCTGCATATGGACAAGTTTTAACACCACCCTCTTAGGAAGAATGTGCTGTCAATCCAGGAGAGATAGGTTTGTCTGGCACGCCCTGTCAGCACGTTAAGCCTGTGGGATGAGGCAGAGCCAGGTTCTACAGAGTACAAAGCTTATGCACCTTGGAGACCAGTTTTTAGAGGGAAAAAAAATTTTAAATTTTCACTTTGGTGACTGACTCATGATATACAAATTTTCAATGATAACATGAACACTGTCCCAAACTCATGAACATGCCGTAGAACTTGAGGCGCCCCAAACCTTAAGATTTTTTAGTCTTAGAACCAGGTTCTGGCTCTGGGATTTTGGCATAGAAAACAGCTTGTGGTTGGGTTGGTTCCCGCTGTGCGGGGGAGAGAAGGCTTGGGGTGTGGGGGCAGGAGGAGGCCAGGCCCCTCTGCTAGCATAAGTCTCCTTGTTCTACACCAGTCTCTGTTCTCCAGACACCACCGTCCACACACTGCTTCTTTCCTGGGTGCCTGTGACATTTTCAAATGCCTTATCTGCTATCTGCAACCCTCTGTGCTTCTAGAAGCTTCCAGTCCTTCAAGGAGAGCACTCCTGGTTTCACGGGGAGAGCGAATGCAGCGGCTCCATGGTGCCCACTTCTCTCCATTACCCCTTTCCACATGCCTGCCAACCCCCTCCTCCTAGCCCGCCATTTCTTCAGGCTTCCAGATGTTGGGTGTCTGCATCTCATTTGGCGATGTCCACAGAGATCGGCCCCACTTCGCAGCGACTTCTCCTCCACCCCCATCCTCAAGTGTATCCGATCTCTTCTTCAGTGTCTCCCCAGAAGTGCTCACATAGGATATGACACACACAATAGACTTTCTGAAGGAGTTGGAGCAAGTTGTTCTGTATCGCAGCCAAAAACTAAGCCACTTCAAATTATTTGTTTGCTTTTGATTCTGCATGGCTAGAGAGTGAACCTAGCCCCATGCACGCTAGGCGGACACTTTACCCGTGAGATGCATCCCCAGCCCTTAAATCTGCTTTAACATTTTAACAACATCTTATTCTTTTCCATGTGTGTGTGGAGGCATGCGTGCCACAGAACTACCAGAGGACAGCTTTTAAGAGTCGGGTCTCCCCTTCTACACTGAGGGACAGTGCTGGACCTCAGGTCCTGAGGTTCGTGGCAGGTGCCTCTACCCACTGAGCCATCTCACCAGCCCAAAATTGTATTTTAATCACCTTATTACAACTACCTTCTAGAATTCCTCCTTAGACTCTTCTCGCTCCTGACTCGAACCCTCGGTAACCTGCCTGAACCCCCTCAATGCAATCCCTTTCTCAGTAGTCCATAGACATACTCAGTTTGTTTCTTTTCTTATTTAAAAAGAAAAAAACCTCCCCAAAGTTATTACAGAAAAGCGTCCTTTTGTTCTTTGCATTCGAATGACCAGAAACCATATAGATAAGGAAACAGGTAAGACACTGACCTGGACAGAACAAAGTGACAACCAAGAAGGTATCCTTGGAGCTAGAAGTTTTATTTAGGAAGAAGAAGCTAGTCCTGGGGTGGGAAGCCGTGCTATGGCTCCCAGGTTGTGCATACAGCACTCGAGAGGCAGCTTCTGTCTCTACACACCTCCATCCTGTGCCAGGGCCTCTGCCTTGAGCTTCTCTAGTTCTTCGCTGGATTCCATAGGGCACCGCTGGTACTTAGCACCAGCAGTCTTTGTCCAGGAAGAATAGTAGCAGTGCCAGAGCCTGCAGAGGCCGTAGATGGTGATCACCACGCCAGCCGCCAAGGCCAGATGCCAGCAGAAGAAGATGGTTAGGAAGGCAAGGTCTGTAGGGTTGTCTGCCCGCCAGGGCTGTCCAGTGGGAGGTACGTACATCTCGCAAAGCTGCATCATCCAGTTGCTTAACACCAACCCCAGCCAACTCTTGAGGAGCCAGATCGAGGGATTGTTGGGGATCCATACCTCCACAGTGAGCACCACAGCAAGCAGGAAGGAGGGTAACATTAGCAGAAGATGCACTCGGATCTCCAAGGAGTTTTTGTTCTCGATGTGGGTTGCCATCAGCAGTACCAGCACATAGAAGGCCAGCGCTTCGGCCGCGCGTTCCAGCTTCACACCCCAACGGGGCAGGTGTGACTGGCTCACCATGTCTACTACGCCACTGAGAATAAAGAACCCAAACATGGTTACATGCTGCCAGTTGTCCTTGAAAATAAATGGCCGCCGGGGGTCCGTCCAATCTATCATCTGCAGGCGATTGACCCCCAGGGGGTAGAAGTATTCACCAAGAATGCCAAAGGTGGGGACAACCACCTTCGTCACGGCTTCATACGATACCTGTTGAAACAGCCTGTGTCCCCGCAGCTTCCTCGGGAGCAGCGGGTGCTGAAGGGCCTTTTCTCCCCGTAGCAGGGCCAAGGATGTTAGCACCGAGTAGTAGACCGAGTAGATAAGGAAGCCTATTCCTGGCAGCAGGTGGCCCTCAAGGGTTCCCATGGCTTTTGTGTGTGTTGATTCCGACAGGACAAGAGCCAGCAGAGGAGGAGAACCTGGCTGTCCTCAAAAGCCTCACAAGAGATTCTCAGGGCCTCCAGCAGCCTGGCCCTGCCACCCACATGCAAGTCTATCCTCCTCGCAGATGTTGGAGCCACTCCCAGGGCGGGACCTCTAAGCAATGGAGGTTTTAGTCATCTTAGACTGCTCCTGACTGAAGTTTGCTGGGGCTGAGATTTCAGCTGCTGTACCACGGGGGCCACCGCTGCAGACCTGGTCCGCCCTTCCCTCCACTAAGCCCCATGCTCCAGCCCCACAGAAAGAGGTAAGGAAAGAACAAAGGGGCGTTGGCAGAGGAGTGGCGGGCTGGTGTCAGGCATTGTCTAACTATTTCTCTCTTTTAAATCCCCAACAGGGGGAATGGAGAAACAGCTCAGTGGTTAAGAGCCTTTTCTGTTCTTACACAGGACCTGAGTTTGGCCCCTGGCACCTACCTGGGGCAGTTCACAACTGCCTGTAACTTCAGCTCCAGGGGACCTGACACCCTCTTCTGGTCTTCTAGGGCCCTCCCATATAGGTACACACACGCTGACATAGCTAAACCCATGAAAAACTTTGTGAGAAGAGACACCTTTTGTTTCAGACCCTTCCCATGTCACTTTAGTATTGAATCCCATGCTGGGGAAGACAGAATGGAGTTTGTACTTTCAAATCACTCTTTCATATTTCCAATAGAAGCATCTTGAGGGAGGCAAGATTTATTTTACTTTTAGGTTTCAGAAGGTTCAGCCCATTATGGTGGGGGAGCAGGGCTAAGTAAACAGCTCAGATCTCAGGAGCAGGGGTGTGTCCACTATGGTGGGGGAGCAGGATCAGGAGCAGGGGTATATCCACTGTGGTGGGGGAGCAGGACTGAGTAGCTCAGATCTCAGGAGCAGGGGTGTGTCCACTGTGGTGGGGGAGCAGTGTTGAGTAGCTCAGATCTCAGGAGCAGGGGTGTGTCCACTGTGGTGAGGGAGCAGGCCTGAGTAGCTCAGATCTCAGGAGCAGGGGTGTGTGGCAGAGACTGTTTCCTTTGCAGTGAACCAAGGAGCAGGTAGACTGCAGGCATCATGGCAGAACCTTCAAAGGCCTGATCCCTCCTTTTGCCAGCTAAGCTACTTGGTTGAGGGGTGTTGCCACTGTCCGAGGTTTAAGCTGCAGCCGTGGTCTCTGTGCTCATTCCTCTGGAGGACAGAAAGCAAGGTAGCTTATATAGAATGGACTCCATGCCATACACCCAGGCAGCTAACCAAACTACAGGAACTTCAATGACCCCAGTCCTTTGTGACAGAGCCTCATGTGGCCCAGGTTGGCCTCACACTGTCTATACAGCTGAGAATGACCCTGAAATCTGGATCCTTCATCCTCAACCCACCCCTCCCCAAGTGCCAGGAGTTCCACAGTCTGCTAAGATAGCAAGCAGGGAATAAGTGTTCAAACCACAAGCCTGGGAGAGACAGTGAGGTCAAATCATAACTGTGCTGCTCTAACAATCACTTAAACACGTGGAGGGATCACTCTCAGATAAGACTTCAAGGCACCTGTTAGCAGGTGCTGGGGTGTGTCTGTGATAGGGAGGGACTCACTGACTCAAACCTTCAGCCTACTTGTTTCTACGGATGTCCGTCAGAACCGCTAGGAGCCTTTAATAAAACTGCCAGTGTTTGGGATTCGCTCTCCAAAATTCTCATTGGATTGGCCTGGGATTGGATTTAAGTATTTATGCTTTGACACTTCTCCTAAAGACACAAAAGAATAACTTCCATACAATTTCAGTCATTTTTCTTTTTCATTTGTTTGTTTTTGTTTGCTTGATGCTTTTTGAGACAGGGTTTCACTATGTAGCCTTTGCTGTCCAAAAACTCACTTTGTAGACCAGGATGGTTTCAGACTCACAGAGATCCACCTGCCTCTGCCTCCTGAGTGCTGGGATTAAAGACTTACACTACTAGTCCCTAGCTCAATTATTTTTCTTGAGGAAGGGGGTCTCACAATACAGCACAGACCAGCAGGGAACTTACTATGTAGCCCAGGTTGGTCTTGAACTCACAGAGACCTTCCTGACTCAGTCCCCAGAGTGTTAGGATTACAGACTTGAGCCACCACACCTAACTCGTGATTCCACTTATGAAAGATCCCTAAATCAGTCAAATCTATGGAGACAGAAAATAGAATGTTGGTTACTGGGAACTTGAGGAAGATAGTGGTAGGTATCTGTGGTGGTTTGAAAGAAAATGACCCCTAAAGGGAGTGGCAGTACTAGAAGGTGTGGCCTTGTTGGAGGAAGTGGGTCACTGTGGGAGTGGGCTTTGAGTTCTCCGATGCTAAAGCTACTCCCAGTGTCACAACTGACTTCCTGTTGCCTTATAATCTAGGTGTAACCAGCACCATGTCTGTGCACGCCACCATGCTCCCTGCCATGATGATAATGGACTGAACTTCTGAAACCGTAAGCGAACCACTCCAATTAAGTGTTTTCCTTTATAGGAGTTGCCATAGTCATATTGTCTCTTCACAGCAATAGAAACCCTAACTAAAACAGAAGTTGAGTACTGCTGTGATAAGCCTGACCATGTTTTTGTTTGGAGGAATTTAGATTTGGGTATTTTAGGCTAGGAAAGCAGTGGAATGCTTTAAGCACTGCTTAATGGGCCATACTAGTAGGGGCATGGAAGACAGTGGTGCTAAGAGTTATTTCAAATGTCAGGGGCTGGCTCAAAAGGTTTAGAGGAGAAGAATATTAACATGTGGCCTAGAAATTGTTCTTGTGATGTTTTCGTAAAGAACGTAGCTGCCTTTTGCCATTGTCCAGAAAGTTTGCCTGAGGCTAAAGTGAAAAGTTTTGGATTAATTCTGTTGGCAGAGGAAATCTCAAAACAGCCTAGAATAGACTCTGTTGTTGGTTATTAGTGTTAACTCTAATGGAGACGTATAATGAAAAGGAGCAAGCTGTGTTGTGGGATAATCTTTTTGTACACATAAAGATGTGTCTCTGCCGGGAACTCACCAAGGCCAGCTGGCCTGGGTCTGGAAAAGCCTGGGATAAAACTGGACTCTCTGAACATAGCGGACAATGAGGACTACTGAGAACTCAAGAACAATGGCAATGGGTTTCTGATCCTACTGCACGCACTGGCTTTGTGGGAGCCTAGGCAGTTTGGATGCTCAACTTACTAGACCTGGATGGAGGTGGGGGTTCCTTGGACTTCCCACAGGACAGGGAACCCTGATTGCTTTTCGGGCTGGGGGGAGACTTAATTGGGGGAGGGGGAAATGGGAGGCGGTGGCGGGGAAGAGACAGAAATCTTTAATAAATAAATAAATTAAAAAAAAAAGATGTGTCTCTGCCAAGGCAGCTTTTGATTGGTTCAATAAAGAGCTGAACAGCCAATAGCTACACAGGAGAGGATAGGTGGAACTTCTGGACAGAGATGGGAACTCTGGGAAGAAGAGAGGCAAGATTCAGCATTGAGACATGGAGGAAGTGGGATACACAGTACTGAAGAGAGGTAACAAGCCATGTAACAGAAAGTAGATAAATATAAATGGGTTAATCTAAGTTATAAGAGCTAGTTGGGAATATGCCTAAGATAAGGCCAAGCTTTCATAATTAATATAAAGTTCCTATGTCATTATTTGAGATTTGGCAGTTCAAAGAAAGACCAACCATAGTATTACCCCTTTTCATCTAAATAAAAAGATTTTAAGTCTAACACATCAAAACTATATGCAATAAGAACAATTACCAGGTAATAATTATATTCACAATGTTCAGTTCGTCCATTTGTATTTGGCAAATTTGGAGAAAACACCTTATTATCTGTCTTATCATAGTGAGTCCAAAGTTTTATACCTAAACCATTTTCTATCATAACTTGTATTGCCAGACTAAAAATATCCTTTTAGACCTTAAAACATTTCCTTAGATAACTTAAGCTTTTATGTCTCTCAACCTTATAAACTTTGTATCTTTTTTGTAAGTTTCTTTTTTAATTTTGGTAACAATTCAACCCCCATCAGAGACCTGAGGAGGATAAAATATTACCTGAGTAAACAGGAAGTGCTGTAGTTGTTAACTTTTACTCTTTGGCTCCTTGGGGGGGGGGGGCTGCCACCCAGTTCCCAAACAAACGCAAGGTGGTTTATTCTTTCTTATGAATGACTGGCCTTTGTTTGGCTTCTTTCTTGTCAGCGTTACTTAACTTAAATCATCCCATCTGCCCTTTGCCTCTAGGCTTTTACCTTTCTCTATTTCTGTATATACCTAACATAACTACAATTACAGTTAAGAGATTTTATGAATCTCAGAAGAGACTTGAACTTTGGACTTTTAAACCTTGTTGAAATGTGATAGACTATAGGGACTTTTAAAGTTGAACTAAATACAACTTGTATTATGATATTGTTACAAGCTTATGGGTGCCAGGGAGTGGAATGTGGTAGTTTGAATATAATTAGCTGTCATAAGCTCATAGGGAGTGGCACTATTAGGTGTGGCTTTGTTGGAGTAGGTATGGTCTTGTTGGAAGAAGTGTGTCACTGTGGGGGTGGGCTTTGAGGTCTCTTTTGCCCCAGCTTCCCTTAGTGAGTGGCACTGAGTTTACTTCCTGTTGCCTTCTGATCAAGTTGTGGCCAGCACCCTGTCTGCCTGCACGCTGCCATGCTCCCCATCATGATGGTAATGGACTGCATCTCAGGAACTGTAAGCCATCACCTTAATTAAATGCTTTCCTTTATAAGAGTTGCCATGGTCATGGTGTCTCTTCACAGTAGTAAAAACTCTAAGTCAGCATCATTGTGGATGAGTGTGGAGTTTCCCTTGGGAATACGGAAGGCATATGGAGAAAGAGGGTAGTGACGGGTACACAGCAATGTGAATGCACTTCCTGCCACTAACCATGCGCCTAAAATGGTTTGAGGGGCATTTTGTGCTATGTCTGCAGATATTTACCAATATTATTAAAAAATAAAAAGTGAAGAATAAGAGGGAGGCATTATGGGGCTAGCAAGAAACCTGGCACTAGAGAGAGTCCCAGGAATCCACAAGGATGACCCCAGCTAAGACCCTAAGCAATAGAGGAGAGGGTGCCTGAACTGGCTTTGCCCTGTAGTCAGACTGATGAATATCTTAAATGTCACCATAGATCCTTCATCCAGCATCTGATGGCAACAGAGGCAGAGACCCACAGTGGAGCCCTGGGCTGAGCTCCCAAACTCCAGTTGAAGAGTGGGAGGAGTGAGAATATGAGCAAAGAGGTCAAGACCATGATGGGTACACCCACTGAAACGGTTTACCTGAGCTAATGGGAGCTCACCAACTCCTGCTAGACAGGGAAGGAACCAGCATTAGAACCAAACTGGACCCTCTAAATGTGGGTGATAGTTGTATGGCTGGGGCAGACTGAGGAGCCACTCACAGTGACACCAGAATTTATTCCTACTGCTTGTACTGGCCTTTTGGGAACCGATTCTCTTTGGCTGGATACCTTGCTCAGCCTAGATACAATGGGGAGGACCTTGGACCTTCCTCAAAGCAATGTGCCTTACACTCTCTGAGGAGTAAATGGGGGATGGGGTAGGGAAGAAGGTGGAGGGAATGGGGGGGGGGGGAAAGTGGAAGTAGGAACTGGGATTGTAAAATGAAAAAAGATAGTTTGTTTCTTTTTTAAAAAAGAAAAAAAAGTGAAGAATAAGAGACCACTCCCCCATGATTCTACTATTGATCATAACGAAGGCCACTTACCCACTCACTGAAGCTGCAAGGTAGGTGCTGACTACTAGCTTGCCTATTTACGTGAGGGGTCTGAGCCCACCCCTGGTGTGAGAATTACAACATGCCAGAGCATGTAAGATCTCAGTGCTGAGCAGAGAACGCCATTTTAAAGAAGTTTTCAGGGTTAAAATATTGCTGAGTGGTTGAGCACTTGCCAGCCATGCTGCAGGGCTCTGGGTGTGATCCCTAGTGCTGAAAGGGAGAGCGAGGAAACACACACACACACACACCACTCGCACACACAACACATACTACACACACCGCTCCCACACACACACACACACAAATCACATATACCCCATACACATACCACACATACACCACACTATCACACCACACTCGCGCATGCCACATGCACACCACACACATACACAGAACACTCGCACACACCACACACACACACACCACACACACACACACCACACACACACACACCACACTCATGCACACCACACACATACACAGTACACTCGCATACACCACACACACTAACACCACACTCATGCACACCACACACATACACAGTACACTCGCATACACCACACACACTAACACCACACTCATGCACACCACACACATACACAGTACACTCGCATACACCACACACACTAACACCATAAACACACACACCACACACACACACACCACACATACACAGCACATTCGCACACACCACACACACACAGCACCTAAGATGAAAGCTATCTTCCGATCTAATCTGGTACAGTCTGGCTCTCAAGTGTCACCCAAAGCTCATTTGTTGAAGTCTTGACTCCCTGGTGATTAAGTTATGGGGAGGGAAGGATTAGATCCTGAAGTTATTTCTGTTTTGTTTTTTCAAGAATTTTTTATTTATTATCTATACAGCGTTCTAGCTGCATGCATGCCTGCACACCAGAAGAGGGCGCCAGATCTCATTACATGTGATTAGGAGCCACCATGTGGGTGTTGAGAGTTGAACACAGGACCTTTAGAAGAGCAGCCAGTGCTCTTAATCTCTGGTCCATCTCTCCAGCCCAAATTCTATTTCTTGGTCAGATGCTGGATACACAGGCAATACGGGGGAAAGTCATCGAGGGGTTCGCTTCTCTATGTTGATGTCTTGCATCTATGAAAAGCTCACATTATAAACTAAATAGCAAAGACTCCCTTCTACCTCATGCACAGGCGCGTTGCTCAGCCATTTCTCCTCCCAGATCTTGCTTCAAAATTCTAGTGTTCTCCCACCACTGCCTGTACTGCAGAAGTCAAATGTGGCTGTGGCTAGTTCAGTGTTTTCAAAATATGGCCAAGAGAAGAGCACACACCAGTATTGTGTGATGCTTTACTCTTGGCTTTTGGGGGGCCCGCTACCCAGTTCCCAATAAATCACACAGAGAGGCTTATTCTTAATTATGAATGTCCAGCCTTAGCTTGGCTTGTTTCTTGCTAGCTTTTCCTAACTTATATTATCCCAACTATGTTTTCTCTATATCTGTATACCGTTGTTTCCTCCATGTCTGGCTGGGTGGCCTGGTGGCTGCCCCTGATGTCCTCCTCTCCTTGTTCTCTTGCTCCTGGTTCTCCGTTCAGATTTCTCCTTCTATTTATACTCTCTGCCCGCTAGCCCCGCCTATTCTCGCTCCTGCCTCGCTGTGGCCGTTCATCTCTTTATTTAGACAGGCAAAGAACCACAGCTTCAGAGTTAAACAAATGCAGCATGAACAGAAGTCACACCTGAAAATCATATTCCCCAGCACACTAGTGCGTGGTCACTGATGACAAACATGCAGATCATCGTTCGCATATACCCGGAAGGCAGTAAGACTAGAAAGACCACCCGCCTGCCCTGCGCCCACAATGCCCTCCTTAGCAGACATCCCTCCGAGCTGATTTTTGTCAGCATCTAGCTTTACCTTCCAGAGAAGCCTGCCAGGAGCTGAAAGTGAGTGGAAGAACGTGGCTTGTGGGATGGGAATCCAAGCAAGATCTCAAGACGTCTCAGTCTGCCTGCCCGTGGGCATCTTCAACATGTTTATCATGGGGTGGGAAAACAGCTAGGGAGGAAAGAACTGCTCATCCTGGGCACCCTCATCTGGCAGGCCAAACTCTGCCCTAAAACCTTTGTAAGTTCCGCAGTTGGGGCCCTGGGACACAGTAATATCTGGCAGTGATATCTGGCAGCATCAGTGGTGCCTGAGGCTAGAAACGGTGCCAGCATGGTATTGCTGCAGGCCAGTTGTCGGCAGAAAGTGCTGTGGTAGAGTTTCCATCATCATCCAGAGCTTCAGCAACCGGGTCCTGACCGACACACTCTCCGGGCCTTGAACAGTTACATCAGTAGCCAAGACTCTGGCTCGATGACGCATAATGCTGGTTCTGTTGGTTCGCCACGGCCACCACACTTGTAACAGGAAGGATGCCATACCTGGTGACCTAAAGCCCCAGCATGTAGAGTAGGACCAGTTTCTGAGGGTCCTCTCGGGTCATCATCACTGTTGCTTTGTCCCTGAAGGACCAGAGAACTCAGCAAGGTGGATGTGAGGGGACCAGTCATTTCCCCTCATCCTGAGGACCCAAGTTTGGTTTGCAATAACCACAGGCTCACAACTGCCTGTAAATCCAGCTCGGGAGGTCTGACACCTCTGGCCTCCACACAGACTCACATGTACAAATCCTCAACAGTACACACACACACACACATATACAAAATCAATCTTCAAAAAACCACCACTGCCCCTTCACACTGCAAGGGACACGATGGCGGTCCAAGAGTGGGTGGATGAACAGGTGGGCTCCCGCTCAGCTAGGGGCTCCATGAGACCAATCTTACTGCCAGCTGCACTGGGTTTCGGAGCCTGGGACTCCACAAACAATGGTCTCAGCATCTGTTCTTGCTTGGTTTTTGTTTTTAATTTTTAGGTTTATTTATTTTATGTGCAGGTGTTTTGCCTGCATGTATGTCTGAGTACTATGTGCACGCCTGGTACCCATGAAGGATGGAAGAGGACTTTGGATCCTCTGGCACTGGAGTTACAGATGAGTGTGAGACACCGTGTGGTTCTGGGTCCTCTGGAGGCGCAGAAAGTACTTCTTAACCACTAAGCCGGCTCTCCGGCGCTCTTGCTTAGTTGTAGATCTCTGTCAACAACTACCAGGGACTGATGAAAGCAGTCTCTTGTCTCACCAAGGAAGAGACACCCAGAAGGTGTCCAAGCCCTCCATTCTGACTGTCCTCCTCCAAGGTCTGTAGGGGAACCCAGCCAATCACCTTGTTTGTAGGGCGGGGTCTCCCGAGGATATTTTTTACTTATAAAGATTGCTGGCGTGCTCCCTGCCTTCCCTTCTGCTTTCCTGTTCTCCGCTGGAACTTCTGGTTCTGTAAGTCTATTTACCAATTAAAGCTGTATGTATTATTACAATTTCTGTCTGACTTCATTTAAGCCGCTACAAAAGTCAGCCACCGGCTCCCTCTTCCCCACGCAGGGCAGACCTGATGCTGCGGCAGGTCAGGTTGGTGGCGGCCTTCCAGTTTTTCTGACAGGAGAGCTCCCAGGATTCTCCGGTTTTTGTCGGGAACCCCCAGGCTATCAACAGTTTCTGAGCCCTAGTAGCCAGTTCAGGTTTGTATTTCCAAGGCGTCATTCAGCCCCACACACTGGGAGGAGGAACTTCATCAATGCAGTTGTCCAGAATGGGTTTAGCAACCTGGGACCTTTCCTGAATCTAAGGAACACCCACCTCAGGGGCAGGTAGTGTTTAGTTCCCCAAGTAGCTGAACAGGTCAGGTCATCCCATGGACTCCCTTGACTGTTGAGCTTTCTAGGTGACCGACCCCTTTAACACAATTCCCATGACGCTTTTAAGTAGCCAGAGATCATTTCTGGGGTTTGACGTTAGATTCTCTACCTGGGTTGAGCAGTTTGCCTTATTGTCTGACCCTTATCCTCGGTCCTCTGGGAAGACTTTCTTTTTTCTTTCTGTCCTCTTCCCTTTTTTTCTCTTTCCCTCCTGTGATGAACAGAATCTTTTTTCCTTTGCTCCTAAACTTAAAATTGATCCAGCTTGACTTCCTCAGCCTCCTGTGGCTTCTTCGTGATCTAGTAACTTGGAGGTCTTTTTGGACTTCAGCCAGGTCTAACCCCTGCTGTGCTCTGGACTTATAGGGACATCAATGCTGTGTACAGTTTCTTCCCTGGGGGTGGATCTGGCCCAGTATGGTCTGTGGTGTGTGTGTGTGTGTGTGTGTGTGTGTGTGTGTGTGGTGTGACAGAGACAGACACACACAGAAAGAGAGTCTTCTGGAATGTGGCTGGGTTCTGTACAGAGTTGAGTGTACTCTTGCCCCTTATAACTGTAATTGGTCTTTTCTAGAAGTGCATAGCCTGTGTGCCAGCTGATTTTTGTCAATGCGACACAAACCTAGACATATTTTGGAAGAGGAACCTCAACTAACAAAATGCCTCCATCCAGATTGCCTGGAGGCAAGTCTGTAGGGCATCTTCTTGATCAATGATTGATTTGGGAAGGCGAGGCCAACAGGGACCATGCCTGAGCAAGTGGTCTCAGTGTAGAAGAAAACAGGTTGAGCAAGGCATAAGGAGCAAGCCAGTAAGCAGCATTACTCCACGGCTTCCACTCCAGGTTCCTGCCTTGAGTGCCTGCCTTGACTTCCTTCCATGGTGGACTGTGATGAAGAACTTTAAGCTGAAATAAACCCTTTCCTCCAAAAGTTGTTTCTCGTTATGTTTTTTATCATAACAATAGAAATCCTTAAGATGTCCTGACTGACCATAAGAACCTTAACATGGCACCCCACGTTGCATGGTACCCCAATTATAGAGGTACATAAAGCTTTATCCCTCCCTACCCAACACTATGTATGAAAACAGACTGTAAAACTCTAGAGGAAATTAAGAGTAAACTGAAAAAGAAAGGAAGGAAGGAAGGAAGGAAGGAAGGAAGGAAGGAAGGAAGGAGTAGTTAGGAGATGAAACTAGAAAAATTGCATCATAGAGATATGAATGAACTTCCTTTCTAATGTGATGTGGGCTTCCCCTCTGTATGCTGTGAATATCATCGGTTAATAAAGGAACTGCTTTGGGCCTATAGCAGAGCTATAGGGGAACGGAGCTAGGCAGGGAAAACTAAGCTGAATGCTGGGAGAGAGAAGGCAGAGTCAGAGACGCCACGTAGCCCCGCCAGAGACAGATGCCGGAACTATAGCCGGTAAGCCACAGCCACGTGGCGATACACAGATTAATGGAAATGGGTTAAATTAAGATGTTAGAATTAGCCAAAAAGAAGTTAGAGATAATGGACCAAGCAGTGCTTTAAGTAATATAGTTTCTGTGTGATTATTTCTCGGTTAAGTGGTTAGGAAGCAACAAGCAACCTCCCTCCTTACAACACGAAGGTTTCAAAAGTTCAATTCACATGGGAAAATGATCAATTAGTTTAATGAACTTGGATACATAAAATGAAAAATTATGTTCTAAGAAGGACACTGTGGCAGCATTAACCGGCATCAGTGAAATAGAAGACACTGTGGTCCCTAGAGCCAACAAAGTATCAAGATGACGCTAAGGTGACTACAGCAGCTACTCTCAGTCTTCCTGACCCCTTGATATCGTTCTCCATGTTGTGGTGACCACAACCATAAAATTATTTTCATTGTTTCTTCATAACTGTAATTTGCTGCTGTTATGAATCATAATGTAAATATCTGTGTTTTCCCATGATCTTAGGTGACCTCTGTAAAAGGACTGTTCAATCCCCCCCCAAAAGGGTTGTAACCCACAGATTGAGAACCACTGCCCTGGACTATACACAAAATTCCTACAGAACAATAAGAAAAAAAAGCATAGTAACTGTGGCAGTTTAACTAAGAACACACCACATAAGCTCATATATTTAACTGCTAAGTCACCAAGGAGAGGCACTATTTGAAAAGGATAAAGGTGTGGCCTTGTTGGAGTAGGTTTGGCCTTGATGGTGGAAGTTTATCAGTTGGGATGGGCTTTGGGTTGCAAAAGCCCACACCAGGACCAGTCTCTCTCTCTCTCTCTCCTCTCTCTCTCTCTCTCTCTCTCTCTCTCTCTCTCTCTCTCTCTCTCTCTCTTTCTGCCTGCAGACCACAATGTGGCTCTCAACTACGGCTTCTGCACCATGCCTGCTGTGCCTGTTGCCATGATCCCAGAAATAAATGATAATGAGGTATCCCTCTGAAACTGTAATGGTCATGGCGTCTCTTCACAGTCATAGAACAGTGACTAAGACAGCAACTTCAACGGAAAAAAATGGTAAGGGACTAGAGAGATGGAGCTGTGGTTGATAGTGCTTACTGATTTTTCAGAGGACTCAGGTGCAGCACACTGCGGTGGCTAACAACCATCTTGTAACTCCAGTTCCAGAAGATCTGATGGCCACTCCTGAACTCTGCAGGCTCCCGCACTCATGCGGTATACAGACATACACTCCGGCACACACACGTACACATAAACTAAATACTTTTTTGAAGAAAACTGAGAAGCCTCAAACAGGCAAACAGATGAGACATCTAAGCTGATAGGCACAAGAATGGATACTAAAGAATTAGGGAGATACAAATAAGACGGCACTTGCATGTGTTGACTGGCCTTTGTTGGAAAGCCAGCTGACACTAAGCTGGGACTTAATGTCTGTAGACGTCAGTCTTGCGTCACTGACACGTAAACGGCTGTGGAAAGGATTAGGAGGTGCGATCGGGTTGGGGTAGAGTAGGTGGAAAGGAGCCTGGCTCTCCTAGGTGGAACTCAGTCCTTCCGGTGTACCACCTCTGCCGTAGCCTCCACAAGAAATCCCCAGCCAGGCCCATAAGGGAACACAGAGATGTTCACAGCAACAAGCTTCTGTAGAGCAAGAACTAAGGGCCACCCGAGTGCCCGCCATTAGGGTGGAGGATTCTATGGAGGTCAGACATTCTGAGTGAGATGTTTACAACATGGCTGGATGCTAAAAACTAAAGAAAGAAGAAACAAGATATAGCACGCAGGCACATAACCAGAAATACATATTTTGCCAGCAAGAACAGTCAAACATAACTGTCTGTTACCATAATAAAACGGTTACCTTTGGGGAGAGGAGAACTAAGTAGCGCTATAAGTAAAGCAGAATGTAGGTGGACTTTTCTGTCCCATCATCCTGCTCCCCAGTAATCACAAAGGGGTTTAATATTAATTTTAAATGCTCAGCCAATAGCTCAGGCTTGCTACTAGCTCTTCCATTTTAAACTAGCCCATTTATGTTAAATACATTATGCACATGCATGGAAGTGTCATATTGAATCCCATCATCGTATATAATGGACACATACTGAGAATGATATTGTCTTGTTTCATTTTGTTTTTGAGACAGGGCCAATCACAGAGTTCTGGCTGTCCTGGAACTCACTATGCAGACCAGGGTGGTCTCAAACACTCACACATATCTGTCTGTCTCTGCCTCCCGAGTGCTGGGATTAAAGGTGTGTAATGCCCAACAACAAGGACATTTTTAAAAGGGGAGTAGGAGAATAGCACTAAGAGGGGAATCTTACTGCGGTGTGATCATCCACAGGTCAGAAGTGGCTCACAGACCAAGTTCAGAGTGCCTGTGGCTCATCCACACTCCCACCCCCACACCCCTAACCCCCACATCCCCACCCCATCACTATGTCTGAGCTGCGTGAGAAGAGCCGCTCTTTGCAAGGGCTGCTAGAATCCAAGGGACAGAAGTGTTTGTTATCCAGCACTTTGCCCTGGGCTGCATGTAGGGATGAGTCTGACTCCAAGTTCTACAGAACACGCTCAAGCCCCATTCCAGGTAGCCTGGTGCCCTCAGCTGTTGGAGAAGGAAGATGCTCTTTCAAGTTAGTCATCAAAATAGTAACTACGAAAGGGCTTCTGGACAGTGTGTGTACAGAACACGAGAGAACAGAAACAAAAAGCCCAAATAAAGAAACAAACAGAAAACAAAACAACAGGGACAGAATGGACAGAAGCTGTGGACCACAGCATCACGTCCCAAGCATCCCAGCTGCTGTGCTTGCTCAGCGCAGGCGAGGAAAAGTGATGCTGACTGTGTCCATGGAGACAAAGGCTGAATTTACATTTTTATGTAAGGGTATGGAAAATCTGAAAGCAACATGGGACGTTTATTTTAAAATGAGCTACCTACCAGGAATCCTGTTGAAGAGAGGGAGGAAGGATTATACCAGCGGAGGGGGGAGGGTGATGGTGGTGGTGTCAAGGTCATCACAAGGGAACCCACAGAAACAACTAACCCGGGAGCTCACAGACGACATAGGAGCTCACAGATCCTAGGGAGCCTGCATGGGACCCACCTAGGCCCTCTGGGTATGTTTGACAGTTGTGTAGCCTGGCCTATTTGTGGGACTCCTAGCTGTGGGATCAGCCCCTGTCCCTGACACTTGAGCTGACTTTTGAGAACCTGGGCTGCCTCGCCCAGCCTTAGTACAAAAGGAGGAGCTTAGTCATACCTCAACTTGATATGCCATGCTTTGTTGACACCCGTGGGAGGCCTGCCCCTTTCTGAATAGAAATGGAGGAGGAGTGGGGGGAGGGAGGAACTGGAGGAGAGGAAGGAGGGGAAACTGAGGTCGGGACGTAAAATAAATGAAAAAATTTAACTAACAAAAAAAAATATGAGCTACCTAGTTATAGAACTGTAAACCGTGCAGGAGCCAACTAAGAAATCAGAGAAAGGAACTGTTCAGGAGGCAGACCAGAGAGAGACGGCAAGTGCAGGATGTGACGGTGATTGACAGCTGTCACACCCTCATTCGGCAGGGCTGACTCCGCCCCTGCGGATCTGGCCCCCTGCTGTCTCCGGGTTGCATGGGTGTGTGCGTGTGGAGGTGCTTGGAAGGTCCACGCGTCTGGAAGAAGAGAGGCTCCAGGGCCTTCTCCACGTCCGGGTAGACTAGTTCAGACCTGGAAGTTCCGCCCGATCTCTCGGTTCTGCGAAGCACACCGCTGCCCTCCAGTGGGAGGATTTGGAACTTCTCTGAGGTTCCGAACTGCAAGGACCAAGGATCAAGTCCTTGAAGTAGGATCTGCGAGGGTCTCAACTCAGGGGCTGCAGGGAGCGTGCCCAGCAAGGCCGGAACAGAACCAGAGGAGTGGGCGTGGGTCAGCCGGGTATGTGAAGGTCGCCTCTGTCCTTTCCTCGGTCTTATCCCTCTGTCTTCTCAGTCCCTTCCTTTTACACAGCCAGCTCCTCGGATTTTTCATCCTCCTGGGGAGTGTGCAGGCCACAAAATTTCCAAGCTGTTCCACCGGGAGCTTCATTCACTAGTCTGAAAATTCTCTAAGAAAGATGCTGAGTGCTCACAATGATTTATGAGGAAATAATGAAAGGCGGATGTGGAGAGGACAGTAGTTACTATTTAAAATTGGTTCTAAGACCCGGACAGTTACTAACCAGAAGGTTAGGACCACGAGGTCAGACTCGCGAGTGTGCAGATGCATGCATACCTCTCTTATGTCAGGCCCTGGGTTCCTCCCAAACTCTGGAAAACGAGCAATCAAAACCCACTTCCAAATCATCAGTCTCTGTCGGCCCTTCAGGATCCAGGGGCAAAAGACCAATGTGAGGAGATGCAAAAGAAGAAAATTAGATTTTAAAAGTATGCACGGACACACACACACACACACATGCACACGACATGAGTCATGTTTTGAAGATATGAATGTGCTTGAAGACCTTCAATGGTTTCTAGTCCTAGTGTAGAATTCCACCGTCTTTCTCTGCCCGCAGGCCCCATTCCCACAGTGCCACAGTGGCTTTCTTGCTACCGTTCCTCTCTCCGGATAACCGGAATGCCATTGCCTTGATGCAGGCCTTAGCTTGTATATTTCCCCTTGAGGAAAGCCAGCCTAGCTGGAGCTGGGCCTCTTACCTGCTGCTCCTATTCACCATTTGTTTATTTCCAGCTCAATGTTTATTGCGACCTTTAAATATCTTGCATATTTGATTTTTATTTTTGTCTCGGTAAGGTTTTTAATTTGAGATGTGGTGTCATTCTATACTCTAACCTGGTTTGAACTCTTGGTCCTTCTGCCTCAGCCTCCTGAGTGTTGGGAAGATAGGTATGACTCCAGAATATTTTGTCTTTCAGATTCTTGTCAATACACCATTCCATCTTCTACAGGTAGAGATTTTTCTTTTCCTTCTCTTAATGCAACTGAGCTTTAAAAGGATGTTGGATAATGATGATCGTGCCAAGTGTTCCTTACTGGTAGCTGATCTTCTAGAAACAACCCGAGAGCTTCGTGACTTTGGTAAGGTTTGTTCTTAACTTTTGGTGGGCATTTCTCTGTCACATCTCAGATTCCTTCCCTTGCTGGGCATAGGGGTGCACACTTTAATCCCAGTACTTGGGAGGTGGAGGTCATAGGATCAGGAGTTCAAGGCCAGCCCCAGCAGCACAGGGAGTTTGAGGCCAGTCTGGGCTTCGTGAGATTGTCTCCTTAGATTACTTTTGCAGTTTCTTCTAGCCTAACCAGTCTATTTAAATTCTCTTTCTTATTTGGTGTCAGTTGTAGGAACAGTTTTCTCTCGATGTTCAAGTTGGATGCCACGGAGTCCTATGTAATAACAGTCTTATAATTGTTTATCTTTCTTTTGTATCTGGCATTATACTGTCCTTCTGACTTCTAATATTGTTTGTATTTCATATCTTTCATTGTTTTCTAATGACTTGCCTACTTATGTTATTATACATAGCTAGCTTTGGGCTGGGCCTGGTGATGTCATCTTATTACCCCAGCTACTTGAGAGGCTGAGCAGAACACCAAAACCTGAAGTCCTCTCTGCTCTCCAAAGCTCAAGGCCAGCCTGGACAGCCCACTGGAGCCACCTTCAAAATAACAACTAGGGGCTGGAGAGTTGGCTCAGTGGTTGAGAGCAGTGGCTGCTCTTCCAGAGGGACCCAGGTTCAATTCCCAGCACCTACATGGCAGCTCACACCTGTCTGTAACTCCAGTTCCAGGATCCAGCACCTTCACACAGATATACAAGTAGGCAAAATATGAAAGTAAGTATATGAAATAAAAATAAATTATTTTTAAAATTAAATAAAAGACTAAAAATAAATAAAAGCTAAAGGAGGGGTGGAATATGTAGAGTTCTTGCCCGTATGTGCAAGACTTTTGGTTCAATCCCCAAAGTCTGAAAGAAAGAAAAATAACTAGCTTGGGACCACGTCATGACCCAGCAAGACTCATACACTTTAGGTATACACTCTGAAATCAGAGAGTCAAAGAGGTATTAGTATAGAAATGTTCATTGGCAAACATGGAAACAGTATTCACCCCTAATGTTCTAAATAAACTTAGAGCCTCAGGGGTACTAGGTAAGTCCTTTGCTGCTAAGCTACATGGGGGGAGGCAAGCATAGGGACTAATTTAGTAATCCCTGTCTCTGCACATATACATGCTTGCCTGTGTACCTTACCTGTGCACATCCCTCTCTGAGCAATACCTGATGGCAGCCTGGGACCCCACGTGCAAGCTGCTCACACATCTCTCTGAACAAAGAAGTATGTTTCATTTCCTTTTGACCACCATCGACTTCAACAGATTCTATCCAAATCATACTCTCATGTCCAGTAAGAGACCAGAAAGGCCAGTCTATCCTGAACTGATCTGGGGTACATGTACAATGAAGCAAAACTCAACTTTAAGGGAGGGTCTCCTATTGTTCTATGTCCCTATGTATAATTTGGGTGTGCACATAATTAAAAATACATGCTGTTTGGGAAGCAATGTGAGCAGGAGAAAAGTGATTCTATGGCTTAATCTGTAGTTTGAGAACCACTCAAACTACACCCCTTAGTAGCCAGTCCCTCCGTCCTTTAGACTCATAAAAAGAGAAGTTAGGCCGTCACCTGGTGCCCTTGGGCATCTTCACTCCTAAGGCTGACTGTTGATCTTGGCAAACCTATTCCTTTCTATCCTGTACTATTGCTTTGCTTTGAATGAAGTATTCTTGCTACTTTCCAAACTGTGTATGCCTTTTGTTTATTCAAGAACATGGAAACACAAGGCCCATACCCCAAAGAACAATTAAAATCTGATATATATACTCTATAGATTTGCCTTCAAAATATTGTGCTGAATTAAATCAACTAGGCATAGATTTTATATGTGTGTGTGTGTGTGTGTGTGTGTGTGTGTGTGTATATATATATATATATATATATATATATATATATATGCTGTGGAAAATCCTTTTGTACACTGTGGCAATTTGTTGCTGTGATTGGTTTAATAAAACACTGACTGGCCAATAGCTGAACAGGATAAAGTTATGCAGGAGAGTCAAACTGAGAATACTGGGAAGAGGGAGGGCAGAGTCTGGAGACACCATCAAGACACCCAAGAAGCAAGATGCTAGAGGACAGGTAAAGCCACAAGTCACATAGCAATGCATAGGTTAATTCAAATGTAAAAGCTAGTTAATAAGCCTGAGCTATTGACCAAGCATTTTGTGATTAATATAAGCTTTTGTGTGCTTATTTGGGACCAGGCAGTGAGGACAGAAAAGCTCCACTTCTGTTTACATATATTTGAGACAGGGTATCACAAGGTAGCTCTTGCTATCCTGAAGCTCATTGTGTAGTCAAGGCTGGTCTCACTCACAGACATCCACCTGCCTCTACCTCCCAGGTGCTGGCTTGTGCCACCACATGCATCTGAGGAACTGTAAAGAGCCAGTGAGCTGGCTCAGTGAGCAAAGGCTCTTGTGGCCACCCTGTTGACCTCAGTGTGACTCTTAGGACCCATATGATAGATAGAAGGAGAGAACTGAATCCCACAGGTTGTTCTCTGACCTCAACTATGTGCACTGAGCCTAGACAAATAAATAAATGAATAAATAGTGCATTTTGTTATAAAATAAGCTATCAATGTATATGAATGCACTTGGAAGGATGAGACAAGAAGACCATGAGAACTTAAGGGTTCAAGACCAACCTGGGTAACATAGCAGATCCAAAAAATAAATAAATAAACCCACAATGAAAACGTCAAAATAAAGATGACTTCCTAAATAGCAATAAGAAACCAGCAACAATCGACAGGAAGACAGGAAAGGAAGGCACAGAACGACAAATGTGAATGAACAGAAGCCTCAACTCGAAATCGTGGTCGGAGAAACGCAGACTGGACCGGTAGTGACCAGCAGTCTGCGCCGCTAAAGTGGAAGGAGCCAAGCATGGCAAGAGCTACTGATGTGGTCTATTGCCTCGGAGGAGGGCTGACCTGCGACTCCAGAAGCCAGTGTTGCAAATCTGCAGCACAAGCCAGTTGCGCATCCTGCAGAAATTACACGCGCACAAGGAGATGCTGACCAGGGTGTCCCCAGGAGCCTGGCTTACAAATGGACAAATGGAAAGGTTCATCAACAGGAAAAGAGCAGAGCTGCGCTTTCTGCTTTTGCTTTTGTGACAGTCTCACTACGTAGTTGAGGTTGGCCTCGAATTCTTCATCCTCCCACGGGGTGGGATTTCAGGCATGTGCCAACATGCCTGGCATGCTAAATACGGTTAATTGACAGTATTACACTGCTCTGCAACAGAAATGAATTTTTATTATTATAACCAACATTAAGCAGAAGTGGCAAGGGGGCTCAGAGGGTGGAGGCATTTGCTACCGAGTCTGGTTCCCTCATGGAGGAGGGAGAGAGCCAACCTTCTCCGACCCCCACGTGCCTTGACATGCTCGTGCCCCTCCCATATAAAATAAATAAAACTTAGAGCAAAAATAAGCAATAAGAAAAACATATGTAGAAAAAAATCATACCCTGGACCCTGTTCTAAATTTCCTTATAAATATTAACTCATTTACTGAATGAACTGAGCTAGATTTAACAATATGAATAAATCTCCCAAGCATCATGTTGGCTAAACACCAAGCATAGAAATGTGACCCACACATCAACTATGTATGTGAAGCAGGTCCATGCTTATAAGTGCTGCTAAAATTCTACTCCAGCCCAGCACAGTGGCTCAAAGCTTTGAGCCCAGCAGAGGCAGGAAGATAGCTGTGAGTTCCAGGCCAGTCAGGGCAGTAGAATAAGGCCTTGCCTGAGAAAGAAAAACCAAGAAAGAAAACTGTATTCTAGCTGGGTGTGGTGACGACCGCCTATAATCCCCACACTGGAGAGGAGGAGGCAGGAGGAGCAGGAATTTAAGGTCATCATTAGCCCAAATGCCCATCCTGTAGTTCAGGAATCCTCACATGGGGCGAGGCTAAGGTTCAGGGAAGGACGGTGCCCTGGGCCTTAGCAGAGAGTCAGCTATGGCTCTAGCACTGGCTCGTGGGTGGATTGTTCCACGGGCCTTAATATAGCTCTGAACTATAGCATGGCACTTTTTCTTCCTTCCTTTTTTTTCTGTTCTAAAGAAAAGCCTCCCACTCCGCTTCCTTCCTTCCCGGCCTCTATTCTTATCTTGCATGCCTGTGATCACTCTGTGTATACATATTTATGTTCTATTCCTCGCGCCTCCTTCCAGGCCTCTATTCTTCTCTGACATGCCTGAGATCACTCTGTGTATACATATTTATGTTCTATTTCTCTCCCTGAAGTTCACACATATAACTTAAGAGTCTTCAAAGTGTCCCTATCAGCAGCAGGCTGCCCCAGCCGGGGACGGTCTATAGTACTCATCCACTCCTGCCTTGCTGATTCTGATTTTTAACTCTATCGTTCTTTTGCTTTTCGCCATGAAGGATAGCTGCCTGTATAAAAAAACTTGGGGTCAATATTTAGGTTCATTTTGACACATCTCCATGAGCAGAATTCTAGAATGGAAAGGTATAAAGTGTTTGGACTCATCCTCTATCGAGTTACATTTTGTCTAGAGCTGTTCTAATTACACCTTGGGGGCACACATCAGTGCCTCCCCCGCCCCCACCACAGCCCACCGGGTCGGCAGGAAAGGGTCCCTTTAAAACACTCGACTGCTTTGATCTTCGAGAACGGAGGTTTATTGAAGGCAAAGCACCAAGTACATGCCAATATCTAAATAGGTGAACCCCGTTAGTGTTGCAGGGAGGGAGACCCACTGTCTGGTCCCAAAGGAGCCCCTGTGTGCCCACAATCCTAGTGCCTAGGATTCTCATAAGCAGCCTCCAAGAGGTCACGGGGTCAGATTTGTCAGGTTGGGGTGGGTTAGGCTTTGGAGCTCTGGGCTGTTTCTCAGGGCCTCAACCCTCCCGGCAAGCCTTGCAGCCTAGTGGCACCTTATGCCTTTGGCTTCCCAAGCTGCACACAGGCACCTTTCCCAGCCCTACCTTGGAACACACACAGCACACACAGCAGGGAGGATCCACAGCCTTCTTTCCCACAGAGAGACTGGAATTTGGGGGGCAAGTGTGAATTGAGGAAGTAGGGAAGGGAGGGGCACAGTGAATGGCAGGTGGGACTGGGCTGGCCAGGAGAGCAGAGAGAGGAACTTTAGACCTGGAGGAGGCAGAGGCTGAGGGACAGGGATGGAGGGTGGAGGTGTGAGGGTGGGAGAGGAGTGGGGGTGTCCTCGGGAATGTTCACCGCACCAGGCTGTGGGCATGGAGGGACTGAGGAGGAACAGGAGGCTGAGTGAGGGCGGGAAGAGGCCCCGAAGGCAGGCCACGGCCTTTACTGTAGCATTGAGAAGTACACTGTCAGGCCCAGGTCCCTGACGAGGAAGATGTCCGGAAGAGGAGGACCTCAGGGGCAACAGCAGCAGGTGCTAGGACTGGGAGAGTCTGAGGAATTGTCAGACCCGCCAGGGACACCCTCTGAACTGTGAGAAATAAAACGGTTAAGTGGTGACCTAGTGCAGAAACTAGGCAGCCATTACAAACAATGCTGCTTCCTTGGTGTTGGATAACCAGCTAGCAGAGGGTGGGGTGTGAGGGGTGTAGGGGGTCCTTCCCAAGGGAGACCATTTATCCCACTCTCAATATTCCCCAGTTACCTGCAGCTCTTTGTCTAGGGTTGAGGCCCCTGGAGCTCCCCCCTCCCGTGTAAACATGACCATTGCTGTTCCTACTCAGGTCTTGTTTAGGCAGCCATGTTGACAGTGTTCAGATCGTAGACATATATGTAACATTGTGTGGCCAGAGCAGGTTGGATTATGTATTTAGTAATAATATACAAACACACACAATCACACACACGTAGCAAGGATGAAAGAAAAAGAAGCTTTGAACTTGAGAGAGCTCCAGAGGGTACATGGGACAGGTTGGAGGGAAGAAAGGGAAGAGGAAAAACAATGCCATTTTATCATAATTTCAAAATAGAATTATTAGAGATAAGAATAATAAAACCAAAAACCAAGGCTGCAAGAGCCCACACCGTCACGGGACAAACAAACCCGTCTGGGTTCCTCTTAAAATGCAGGTTCAGGGTGAGGTAGAAGACCGCCTCTCTCCCAGAGCAAGCCTGGAACACTGTCTCTCTGGACCACACTAGACCACGGTGTAAGGAACAATGAGGCGGTGTGTTCAGCTCCTGTGGGGACGGGGGGGCGATAGTATATGTGGCCTTCACCATTCCAGTTGTTTAAGTGTGTGTCTCATGTTGTTACCAAGCTCAGGAGACCACAGCCCGCTCAGGGAGGTCCAGCTGTCTCTCCTTCCCTTTCCCCCAAAGTGGCCACACTGAAGAAATCTCCTTTTTCTATTAATTTGGCTTCTTAAAATTGGCTTTCTTAGGAAATGTGGTAGAACTTGGCTGTTAGAGCACTGGCTGTGACCTCGGGTTGGGTAATAAGACAGGCGTACATGCAGGTACACACAGACAGGAAATAAAGATGCCAAGGAAGCCCGGTTACTTTTTCCCCTAGGAGACAGGACTGCAAGGGGTGCCAAGTCTTTCTCTTCTTCACCTCTATTTCCTTCAACAGTAAATATTGTAAGAAAAAAGATTCTCTTAAACAGACTACTTTAAGAGAATAGATGTTTGTTTTAAATAATTTTAAAAGATGATTTTATTTTATGTGTTTTACCTGCATGAATGCATGCACCACCTCAGTGCCTGGAGATGGGGGTCAGATGACAGAAGAAGGCATCAGACTCCCTGGAACTGGAGTTACAGATGGGTCTGAACTGTTGCGGAGATGCTGGGAACCAACCCTGTCCCCAGAGCTATCAGTGTTCTTAGCAGCTGCGCCATTCCTCCAGCCTCGGATGTTACTTCTATTAAAGAGAGAAATCAGTGCAGATCCCCCTCAACTGGATTGAAAGGCCCTGCCTCCGCCTGGCAGCAAGAGGATGGATGGGTGGTTATGGCATCGTGTGGCCTATGTTTCTTACCCGTCCTTTCCTTTGGTTTTTTTCGAAGTGAGTTCAAGCATCATCTCTAAAGAAGCTGAACTTCAGAGCCAAACGAGCTTGCTCAGATCCAAGAGCCATCAAGAGGCAGACCTCTGGGAGTTAGAACTGCTAATGTGTGACAGTAGAGCCCAATTTTTTTCTTTATTTTTAATTTTATTTTTCTGTGGCTGAGTATTGAACTCAAGGCCTCACAGATGCTAACTAAGCATAAGGTTTACCATGGAGCAACACAACCCCCATCCCCATAGAAACAAATTTATTTATTTTGAGACAGGATCTCTCTATGCAGTCCAGGCTGGCCTCAAACTCTGGATGCTACTGTCTCAGCATCCTTGGTGCTGGGCATCTCAGCTGTGAGACCAATGTTCTCTGCTCATGCAGCTGTGCTTTGCTGCGTCTCACAGGAACGCTAGTCTCCACTTCAGCAGTCCACGCTCGGGTCTTCAGGGAGCTGCGGCTACCATGGTCGGTCTGTGCTGGTTGAAGCTCCTCTGGTTCAATACAGACACCAGGGAGGCTATGGCCTCCCTTAGAGCAAGCAGAGCACGTGGAGGAAGCAGAAGCAAAGAACGGGGCAGTGGAAAGGATGGTGTCTTATACTCACTGAAAAGAAGGCTTGACAATACAAATAAGACATCTACGGCTGGGGAGATGGCTCACTAGGCAAAGCTCTCGTTGGTCTCCAGAACCTGTGGGAAAGCCAGACGGCATGAGGGCACGGGTAATCCCAGTGCTGGGGAGGCAGAGGCAGGCAGATCTCAGGGCTGCTTGGCCTAATCCTGGCCTAATCAGTGAGCCTCGAGTCAGCAAGGGATCGTGTCCCCTAACCAGGGCCTGGCAAAGTGCATACCTAGAATGTGTAAGTCCCTAAATTCAGTTCCCAGCACGGAGATGAAAAAGGTAGATGGTATTTGAGGAGCAAAGACACTCAAAGCTGTCCTCTGGCCATTTCACGCATGCTCGTGTACATACATGCACGTGTGCGCGCACATACAATCTAGAGACCGATTGCTGGAATTAACTGGGTGTTTTGGAGGAGGTTTTTTTTTTCTCCTTGGTGTTTTCCTTTATAAAAAAAGAGATGTGAAGTTTTCTTCTGTCTTTGAAAAGATTTAGTTTATCAAATAAATTGTATTTGTTAGCTAATAATTGGCTTCTTAATCATTATTATTAATCAGAGTCATTTATAAATAACAGAACCTGCAATCAACCTGAAATACATATAAATACATATACGTGTGTGTGTGTGTGTGTGTGTGTGTGTGTGTGTGTGTGTAGCACCACACTACTGAGCGGCACTTCTACACAGAAGAGAAATTTGGTCTTTTAGTTTTGCTTCCCTCTTTATGATAGGTAAATATTTAATTGTAGTTAAGGCTTTTGAATGGTGAAGAAGCCTGTGGACCCTAATAATCCATTCTAAAGAGATCATTTCAATTGCAGCAGGAAAATGCATCCACCAATCTGCCTGCTGCATTGTTTGCAATGACTTACACAGGAGAAACCTCCTAAATATGTATCTGAAAAGTATTAGGACATATTTGCATATTTACACTATGGCATATTTTGCAGCCATTAAAAATCATGTTCAGCCTTAGTTAGGGTAGAGAATGATTTCTTACTCAGGGCACCAAACCCAGAAGTCATTACGGAAATCTGACAGATTCGATACCATAAATACTAAAAAAACCCTTGTCCTTGAAGGACACCATAAACAAAGTAAAAATACGAGTGACGAACTGAGATGAAATATGCAAGTGGAACAATATTAAACCATGTATTTTTATTTCCTCTCTAAATCACACTCTTTCAACGTCTGTCTTCCAAGGCTGAGCTCATTGCCCAGGGAAAGAAGGGCAGGCGCTAGTTAGGACTAACAGCTCCTGGGAGAAAGAGTCCATACTGTTTTCTTCACAGATTCAACCAGGCAAGAATATCAAAAGTCAGCTTTTTTAGAGAAAAAGAGATTATTTTTCTGGGAACTGGTCCTCTGAGAAATCAAGGCTTACCTGGAGGTGGATTTGACAAAAAAAAAAAAAAGCCCCTATGTAGGGGTGTATCCTAGATGAACCATCCCTACCTCTGAGACTGTGAGGAAGAGATGCAGGCAGAGAAGTACGTACCCAGAAAGCCCCAAAAGCAGGCTGAAGCCAAGAGCAAAACAGAGGAGACAAATTATGAAACCTCACCCACCCTGCCACAGAGTATATTCTGCTGATGGATGTGTAGATTTCCAACCGATTCCTTTCAGATGTCTTTGGGGACCTAGAAGTAACTTGAGGAATCAATGAACTCCCAGGTAGCAGTGGCCATAGTTGTAATATTTCTGGCAATCAAAATTTCCTCCAAGAGTTAGTAACATTCTGGTCTGTGTGTTTCTTGTTGGTACTGTGTTCTAGAACCAGCACAGCCAGCCAGAGCCAAAGCTTTGGCAAACGCTGTTCTTTCCTCTCTGGGTTTGGTTTTTCTTTTTCTTTTTTTCTGTTTTCTTTTTCTTTCTTTCTTTCTTTTTTTTTGTTGTTGTTGTTTTGTTTTGTTTGTTTTTGAAACAGGGTCTTGCTCCATAGCCCTTGCTGGCCTGGTACTCACTTTATACCCTGTGCTAGCTTTGAACTCACAACAATCCTCCTGCCTTGGCCTCATTGGTGTGGGGATTATAGGCAAGCACCACCCCACCTGAGTCTTAGTTTGCTGGCTTTGATTGTGCCTGCTTCTCCTGGCAGGCAGTTCATCCAGTCAATTCCCCGCTGATAGACTTTGTTGTCCTCAGTCCTAGAGCCTGGTGTTCAGCACTGACTCTGGATTGGCTGAATCCCCTGTCTCTCCAGCACTGTGCAGCCACTGGTCTTCTGGTTCGGCACTCAGTCCTGCAGTAGATGCCCAGGGTCTTGCTCGTGCCCGCGGGAGCCCCCAACCAAAGGCTGTCTGTTGTTTGATGCCTCGGCGCAACTGTCTTACATTTTCCCTGCTCTTTCCAGTGGTGACGAGCATCGGGTATCAGTTGCTCCATCAGCGTTGTCATGGCTGTTATCCCAAAATGTAAAGGAAAGATCCACCTGCAGCTCCGTGAAATCTGCGGAGTCAAGTGGGATGAGAGAAAAGAAACCACACCTAGGCTAAATAAAGGTCAAGAAAAGAGAGAGAGGTCTTTCTTGGCCTCCAGATAGTGTGCACCCCCATATAGTTGAATACCCCGAGCTTGAACAAAGAAGTGGCTGGGCTTCCTATGTTCCAGAATTTGGTCACATGGCGCCCCAGCTGAAAGAGACGCTATAAGCTACAGTTTAACCTCGAAGCTTAATTGGGAAGGTAAACGGTAACTGTTACGTTAACTAAGGACCTGGGTTCTGCCACAGCACAGCCGCCCTTCAGCAGCTACAGGGAACTGGGTCCAAGATCCCTGCTGCCAACTTCCTTTTATAAAACGATGTACAGAATTTGCATACAACCTACACAATCCTCCCACGAACTTTAAAGTTCTCTCTCTTCCTGAGCTCTCCCCCAATCCCTTCCATGTGCCTTAAATCAAATCAGATTCCTTGCAGTGCCTAATGTAACACAAATGCCACCTCGATAATTGTTACCTTGTACTGTTTGGGGGAATAATGACCAAAAAAGTCCGTATATGTTCACTTCGGACATAATTCTTATTCCCGTGACAACTTTTAAAGACTTATTTTTATTTTATGTGTATGAGTGCATATATGTGTGTCTTCCATGTCTGTGCCTAGTGCCCAGGGAGTCCAGAGAAGGTGTCAGATCCCCTAGAACTAGAGTTGCAGATGGCTGTAAGTCATAGTAGGTTCTGGAAACCAAACCTGGATCCTCTGGAAGAGCAGCCGGTGCTCTAAACCAACGAGCCATCTCTGCAGCCCTTCACAGAGATTTCATCCAGGGCTGACTGAACCCATGGATGCTGCAGTCAAGTAAGAGGGGGCTGTCCATATGTTCTAAACCTTATAACCTACCCTGTATTAAACCTCTCTTTTGACTACTTTACATTTAATCCCAGCGATTAGAAAATAAATATTTTAAAGATTTATTTTGTATTCAATCATGTTCGTGTGTGTCCAGAAGAGGGCACTGGATCCCCTGGAACTAAAGCTACAGGAGGCTGTGAGGCACCTATTGTGGGTGCTGGGAACCGAACCTGGATCCTCGGGAAAAGCAACAATCATTCTTAATTGCTGAGCCATCTCTCCAGCCTGAATTCCAGCATTTTTTAAAGCTAATTTAAAAGTTGGATAGAGAGCAGCTGGGAGGTAATGGTATGTTTAATCTTAGTACTTGGGAAGCAAAGACAGGCAAATCTCTAAGTTCGAGTCCAGCCTGGTCTCCAGAGTAAGTTCTAAGACTATACAGAGAAACTGTCTTGAAAAACAAAAATAGCAATAAAAGTTAGATAGAGAGCAATGGATTTCCCTGTGGCTCTTTCAAGTATATGTCATTATACTTAGCTCTTATTTACCTCCTCCCCCAGGGCCGCCCTTCTTCCTCCCTCCCAGAAATTTCTGAGGTATATAAGTTCCCCCTCTATTTCCCAATGAGGAAACTGAGGCAGAGAGAAATTGAGTTGCTTCTGGTACAGTGCCTGGGCTTGGGTTTGAAGTCCAGAGCCAGTTCACAACAACTAGTTAATGCTGCACCATTTAAAGATTGCATAATACAGGGGCTGGAGAGATGGTTTAGTGGTCAGCACTGGCTGCTTTTCCAGCGGTCCCGGGTTTACTTCTCAGCACCCACTTGGCAGCGCACAGCTGTCCATAACTCCAGTTTCCAGGAGATTTGGCATCCTCACACTAATGCACATAAAATTTTAAAAAATTAAAATAAAAGATTGCATACTCTGTAAGTGTTTGGATCAGCTGGGTTGTATTTAGCCATTTTCATCCTGTCGGAGACTAAGGCTGTGCATCAACTGGGCTCTGCAAATGCTGCTGCTCCTGCTGCTGCTGCGAAGCTGCTTCCTTCTGACTGAAGCACTCCCTACTAGGAGAAGGGAGGCTCCTAAGACCAAAGCTAACTAAACTCTCAGGGCTGGGATCCACAAAGGTTTAAAAGCGATCCGATGCTGGGATCAGACCTCCCCAGTGGCTCGGCTGGCCAGCCCATTCGGGAGGAAGCTCCAGGGACACTGTGCGAGCCTTTGGAGACACAGCTGCCTGGTTGTCACCCACACTCCTCAAGTGACCTCAGTCAACTGTCAACTGTTTCAGTTTGCCTATCTAGACTTGGGTGGACACATTTCTTGGTCTGTGGTTGGTGCCCTATTTGGAATACTTTCTCGCGGCCCCGGGAAATGTCAGACAATAAATAAATGCCCACTTTGGAGATCTTAAATTTCCCTGCATAGTATGTGTTGGCTCTTTAAAATTAATTTTTCATTTTTCTTGATTTTCTCAAGTTTGCTGAATGGGCTGAAAGCATCTGTTTCTCTCTGAATTGCATGCCGCATACAAATGACCTCCTTCTTGACAAGACATTCATTGTTGAAGGTTAAATGTTTGGCTCAACACTCTCGCTGTAAAAATTGTTCTCTGTAAAATATTAATCTGCGTTTGTTTATTTTTGAGCCCCAAAGATACTTGAGTAGACAAACACAGCTTCCTTGTCTTATATAACAGAGAAAAATGAAGTTGGTTTTTTTTTTAATTGGCAAAGCATATCACAGCTTATCTGCTCCAACTCCTCAACCGATGGAAAAAGAGGACTCTAAAATCAGCCGGACAAAAATAGAAATTTTATAAACTGAATCGCATTTTTAACTTAGCAGGCAGGCTTGCTCTCAGAGTCCGTGGAAATGTAACTTGTGAGCAATCAGCAGCCATTAAAGCCTTCCCTGCAGGAAGGGACCAAACGCTGGCCGACAAACCACTCAGCTTTTTGAAGAGATCTACTAGGAAATAACAGCTTGCCTAGATCCTTACTGTATGGCAAGCCCTGTGCTCAGCGTGGTATGGTATTCCTCTCCTCTCATCCTTGCAGCAAACCTGAAGGCAGACACTGTGAGTGTCCTAGCTGTAAAAATGAGGCTAGGAGCTTGAGGGAGCTAACGGAGGTTGTGTCATTATTAGCTACTTGTTTTGAAACACGATCTCACATGGTCTAGCCTGCTCTAAAGTCCCCATCTACCTGCTTCCTCCTCTCTTGCACCAGAATTGCATGGATGTGCCACCATGCCCCAGCATCAAGTACGATGTGTTAAGCAGCAAAAAACACACAAGAAAATATAGCTCACGTAATATGGTTAATCTCATTTACAGCTTAGACTCTTTGTTTGACTAGCAGTGTGGGATTCCACTTGGGTAGTGGTTCTAATATCCCGAAATTCTTAATTAAAGGAATAGAATAGAGAATTAACTAGTGTGAATATTGGGTTGCTAGACAGATACTGGCAGCCTTAGAGGGCACTGAGAATAACCCATCCTTCCTCATCATCTCTGGACCCCGCCTTTCACTTCCTCCAAAAACCCTAGAAAGGGAAGCCTCACAACTGCCCCTCCGGAGATCTAAGATACAATGTGACAATGTCGGAGTATGAGGGCTTTGCTGAGTGCCGCTGAAGGAAAGCTGCTTCGGGTTGAGGTGTTGGCTCAGTGGGTGAGAGCTTAGCTGCGCATGCCTGATGACTAACACCCGTCACCAGAAACCATCTAGGAAGCCCACATAAAAAATTCAATGTTGTGGCAGACATCTGCAATCCAACACTCCTTCCCTCATGGGAGGTGGAGACAGGAGAGTAGCCCAGAAGCAAAATACCAGCTAGGGTCGAGCCAACTCCTCAGTGGCAGAAACAAGAGCGACCCTGCCTCAACAGAGTGGGAGGTAACAATGTTCCTGACGTCACACACATGCTATGCCATGCACACAGCACAGTAACTTTTCCCCCAATACATTAACTTTAAAAGCTTTTTATTTTTTAAAGGAAAACTACTTTGTCCTGGTCAAAGGAATAGAATTTGAGTTCTATCCCTGACATTCTAAACTGACCAAAACAATACATACTATCGTCTCCTCCCACATGGGCCTGTCAGTCATGTGACCAAGAGACCATCCCTCAGAAATGTTGACTCACCACAGACATAAGGAGGTGGGAGGAGTAGTCATCCCCTTGATGAGGAAATGCAGTCATACACCCAGGAGATCTCCCTGGGTGGCTGCTTACAGATCTTCACCCTGTCTTACCTTCCCTGCTCCTAAAAGAAACGCCAAGTCAGCTTCTCTCCCTTCCCTCACAAAGACGGAGACAGCACTCAAAGGCCAAAGCTCTCGTACCACAGATCCATCAGGGCCAAGACTGAGGCCGATTAAGCCGTTCAACATGCGGGATCCTGAGAGCCTCACCCTCAGGAACCTTGTGTGACCAGAGACAAAATGAACTATAAAGTCTCTGAGCTTAGCTCCCAGTGAGATAAAGGTGGTGACGTCTACTTCTCAAGATGTCTCCTGGGGGGGGGGGGTTCTGTGAATGCCTTTAGGTTTTCTATAATATATTCTTTACTTAGAGAGAGAGAGAGAGAGAGAGAGAGAGAGAGAGAGAGAGAGAGAGAGAGAGAGAGCCAGGCAGTGGTGGCACACAACTTTAATTTCATCACTCAAGAGGCAGAGGCAGGAGGATCTCTGTGAGTTTGAGGCCAGCCTGGTCTACAGAGCTAGTTCCAGGACAGTCAGGGCTACACAAAGAAACCCTGTCTCAGAGAGAGAGAGAGAGAGAGAGAGAGAGAGAGAGAGAGAGAGAGAGAGAGAGAGAGAGAGAGAGCCTTAATCATGTGGCTCTGCTGTCTGTCTGTCTGAAAACTGTCCTACCGTCTTGGAATCCTGTAGGCTGAGCTTATGGAGGGCCTGGTAGGGAAGGAGCTGGTTTGGCATGGCAGAGCTGGGAGCCTGACAGGAAGTATTGCAGAGGCTGCCTTCCTGGGGAACTCGGTCACCTCCAAAGGGAAAGGTGTAACATAATGTCCTTTTAAGAAACAGAAAAAAAGAAAACCTCAATCACACAGCTCTGCCCACTCAAACAAAGTCTTCTTTACTCAACGGGTCTAGGTAGAACATCAGAAGTCTCAGTCTTTGCTGACAGACACATACCAGAGCAAGACTTGACACCCCATTTCACCCACATCCAGAACTGGTTGGCCATTCAAGAGAAGGAAGTATCGGATGTACTTTGATGGGGCTTGTGAAGACGTAGCCAAGCTGCTGAGCTCGCGAGTAGCCTCCACCACTGCTCTGTGACCATGGTACCACGTGTCAGTACCTGGGTATCCAAAAGGCTGGCTGATGTCACTGCCTCCCCACTGCTCTGTGGCCGTGGTACCATGTGCCAGCACCTGGGTATCCAAAAGGCTGGCTGATGCCACTGCCGGGGTCGTTTTGTCTGCCCGGTAGTTCAGCACCTCTCCGCAGTGACTGTCCCTAGTGGGTGCTTCCCTGTAGTGTGAAGATGCTTACACTTTATCCAGATCCCAGATCCTGCTGCTTATCCTTGGCTCAGGAGTTGCATGTATTTAAACTTCAGGACTCTGCTCTCACACAATGCCAGTGATCAACTGTTCTTTTTAATAGAATATCTTTTATTAAATCTTTCACAGTTTCAATCCTGTTAGTTTGAGTCTTTTTTAAAGATTTATTTATTTATTATGTATACAATATTCCTTCCATGTATGCTTGCGTGCCAGAAGAGGGCACCAGATCTCATTACAGATGGTTGTGAGCCACCATGTGGTTGCTGGGAATTGAACTCAGGACCTCTGGAAGTGCAGTCAGTGCTCTTAACCTCTGAACCCTCTCTCCAGCCGGTGATCAACTGTTTTATTTGAAGCAGTGGTTAGTGGGGGAGGGGGGGTTGCCTTGGTCTCTCCAGGCTTCCCCTGAGCAAAGCTGCCACAGTTTCCCCTTGGCAAGCACACACAGTGCCACACCTTCTTGTGAGCAAAGCTCGGGCCCTTCTTCCTTCTGCAGCTGACCGGAGGGGAGCTCACAGCCACTGGCATAAATTGAGGCTAGGGTACTGGAAAGATGGACAGAACAGGCCTTATGCAGTTTGTCTGGCTTCAGATCCACCTGCGTTTGGTCAAATGTGCCGTTCTAAGTTTACAGTGGACTATTGATGGCTCGACAGAACTTGTATCTTGGTAGATCTCACCAGCCCCACCTTCCAACGGACAATTTTGTCTGGATGGTCACTTGGTGCCAGGTTAGAATTTTTACTTTATTTTACTGTTATTGCATTAGTATATTGCTTAGTGAGGGCAAGGGACATGCATGCGCCATAGCATCCGGGTGGAGGTCGCGGGGCAAATTGTTGGGTTGGTTTTCTTCTTCCATCACGTGGCTCCTGGGGACTGAATGCAAGCCATCAGTCTTGATAGCAGCACCTGCTGAGCCATCTTGTTGGCACCCGTTTTTTATTTTTGACACTTCGTTCTCTTCTGTAGAGGGCTTGCTTGCTGCCCATGGGGTCTCACTGTGAATCTCCCCAGGAGCTTGCCACAAGCTCTCCAGGCATCTTCGCCCACCACCGATCACTTCAGGGCTCTAGGGTCTGCTGGGTCTAGGCTCAGCGAGCAGGGCTGCCAGGAGACACTAAGCAAGGGCAGCCTGAGCAGCGAAACTCTCGTGAATGCAGGCGGAGCAAGAGGAGAGAAGAAAATGGAGCTGCCATCTGTGGTATTCTCACATCTTTTTATTTTTGTTTAATGTCTTAATCTTTTTTTGAAAAATTATTGGTGTTTTGCCTGCAGATGTATCTGTGTGAGGGTATTGGATCCTCTGGCATTGGAGTTACAGACAGTTGTGATCTGTCATGTGGGTGCTGGGCATTGAATCCCAGTCCTCTGGGAGAGCAACCGGTGCTCTTAACAGCTAAGTCATCTCTTCAGCCCCAATGCCTTGATCTTTTTATCTTCATTTTTATCATTGTTATATTGAGGGTTGTTTTGCTTTGATTCAGGGTCTCCTGTCTGGCCTGGAACTCATCAGACTGGTTTAAACATACAGCGATCCTCGAGTCTCTGTGTCTCAAGTGTTGGGATTACAGGCCCGGACTACCACACCTGACTTATTTGGGGTCTTTTGTTTTCATATCTGCCTAATAGCAAATTTCTTCAGGGCATCGTCGGAATTCCAGCTCCACCACTTACTGCTATTTGAGCCTAGAAAAGCCACTTTCCATCTCTGAGTTTTCTTGTCCTCCCCCTAAAAAGCTGGGACAGTAATTAGCCCCCAGTGCTACGGTGGTGAGTAGACCCTGGCAGAGTCTGCGCCTGCTCAGCACTCCCCAGCGCCATGCTCATTCTGACCCTCTAACAGACGCTCCCAGACCCCAGTGTCGGCACCTAATAAACCGGCTAACGTGCCAGTGGGTGCAGATGAGTGCATGTAGCCTAGCCCGCGGGGAACATGTGGCTAACGCGTGTGTGCTTTAATAAGGCTCTTTTACAGGGATCCTAATGCTCTGTGGATTGTCTGAGGCCGTGAGGGTTGTTCTCTCAAGTTGTAAATGCACCGCTACTGGCTGCATGCACCTTCTTCTCTGAGTCTGTGCTGTGGGGCGTTGGGGAGGTGGCCTGCGCACAGGGTGTTCACCCGCTGGTTAATTGGGCAAGCTTGATCGGATTTGGAATCGCCTGGGAGACACATTTTGAGGTCTGTGAGAGGGTTTCTAGGGAGGTTTAACTCAGGAGGGAGGAAGGCTTACCCTGAACGTGGGTAACACTTATCAGATGGACCACTATCCCAGACCAACTATAAAAGGGGGAGAAGGGAGGAAGCTGGGTGAGCATCTCCCTCCACTTCCTGATTGCAGATGTCCTGTGACCAGGTGCCTACTCCTGCCGCCGCCATCACGGACTGCACTACTCAGACCATGAGTCAAAATTAAGCCTCTCCCCGCTTAAAATGCTTCTTGTCGGGTCACAGCTATGAAAAAAACAGCAATATGCTGTATACTGTTCACACGCTGAGCGCACGGACACAACGTTTATATGGTGCCTACTCGCTGCGTGTGCTCATGTGTGCTCTAGTTAGTCCCCAGAAGCAGGAAAAAGCAAGAGGCGCTGCCTCTCTGGACTCTCAACCCTCCTTTCAGCTTGCCAGCGGGCTATACCCATGCCCTGACCTTTGCATGTCAGCATTTAACCTACAGCTTTGTGCTAAACGGGTGTTCGGTACAATACCGAAGGTGGGGGCGGCAGGGGAGAAGACGGAAAAGAAAGCTGTAGGCGGGGAGGCACAAGGAGTGGTTTTTCTCAGGGCAGTGTTGTAGTGCCCTCTAGTGAATTTTCTCTGAATTTCTCAAGCCTGTGGTGAGGGCTCTGGGTCCTTGAGACCTGGGGATCCAGGCACTTCTACCTACTTGCCATTGCTTAGCAGCTAATAATGGGACTAGTCAATCTAAACCGGAGCCGGCCGGAAGCTATGTAGAGGCCTGATGTGGGGAGAGCAGACTTTTTCTCGTCGTTGTTTTTGCGGAAGAAATGCTTCAGCGGTGTCTATGGAGAAATAAAAGGACGAAATAAGCGTTTACACTGTCAGATATTTTTAGAGGCAGTTTGTTGGAAAATGCAGCAAAATGTGAAGGAGCTGTGGGGATGACCCAGCGGTTTAGAACTCACTCGGCTCTTGCAGATCAAAGTGCGGTTCTCCGTCAGGCGGCTCACCACTGCCTGCCACTCCCGCTCTCTTCAGGACTCCGTGGGCGCCTGCGCTCACCCACACACACCCTCATGTAAACCTCAGCAGGAACGAAAGTGTGAACCTCTGCCTGGCACCTCCGCTGAGAACAGTTTTTGGTGATTTTTATAAGGTTCCTAAACGGACTGGGCATGATGGCAAGCTCATTTAATCCCAACACTCACTGGGAGGCAGAGGTAGGTGGATCTCTGTGAGTTCGAGGCCAGCTCCATCTATACAGTGAGTTCCAGGACAGTCAGAGATACACAGTGAGACCCTATCTCCGCAAAAACAAAACAAAGCAAAATAAGGATTTCAAAATGGAACATGGCTCAGGATGTGAACACTGGTTTAGTTTGGAGGTATGTTATTCCTGAGAGCCTTGGATGAGGATCCTACCTTTATCCCTTTACAGTTGAGTGACTGTGAATGGCATCTATCTGTCTGATCCTGTAAACAGACAGAGGAAGTAGACACAGGAGGTGAAGGGAAGAAGGAGAAGGGAGGCGTTCTGAGCTCTGCACTGCCAGGAAATACCAGGGAGAAACAGGGCTGTCTTTGTAAGTTTGTAAATGGGCACATACCACCAGCTCGCCCCAGGTCTGCCTGTGCAGACATGGACCCAACCACCCTCGCCCCCGAGTTCTGTGTTCATGTCCGGTGCCTCGGCCGTCAGGGTTCATTACAGAAAGAGCCAAGGTCACACTCTCAGTAGGAAATGAAGAAAATCTCTGGTTAGCAATGCACGTGCCATGGCCACTCTTGAGGTGGGTGCTGACAACCCCCATGACAGAGAGGGAAATTGTCAAGCAAGCATGTCTAAGGCCACCTGAAGCCAAGGGCAGGGCTGAGATTGGAAGGCAGATCTGTTGCCTTTGGAGCCCAAGATGAGCCTTGTGTCCCCGCTACCAGCTAAAACAGAACACTTCAGACAATCAAGTCCCTGTGCTCGGCCTGTTGGTCCCCAGGCCTTTTCTGTCTCCCCACAGCCACTGGCCCAGTCTAAGTTGTTCCTGCAGACACGTTTATTGTTGCTGCTGCATCCCAGCATGCCTCTGGGCCTTTGTTATAGACAGTCCTGCCCAACAGAAATCCTCCAGCAACATGCCCTTTTCTCTGAAGTGTTCTTGACACAAGTTGACCCGTATGCTGTTTCTGTTTGTCGTTATCTTTGTTTTGTGGCTGCTCTGGGCACCTGCTCAACTTCTGAGCTACACCACCAGCTTGTTGATGGCTTGCAGAAGCCATGACCTTGCTAAGGGCCTTCAGGCCGCTGGCAGGTCATACCTGACAAATAATGCTACTAGGTGGCAAATACCCCGGAACATGCAAGAGCTTCCCAAGGGGACACCCAGGAGTGCTCTCTGGGCTGCGGGTCCGTCGTGCAATTTACTCCCGTGCCAGCAGCCTGCCAGTTTCTGTTGCTCCATGCCCTCTCAATATTGACATATCGTGTAGACAAGCCCTATTCTTTACACTACTTAATAGCCCTTTGTGGTTACAAAATGAAACAAAGCAAAACAACCTGGAGGACCGTGGCACAGAGATGTGTGCGGGAGGGGTGGGGTGGGGGAAGGTAGGGGGGGTGGCGCTGTGTTCTGGGTAATCACAGCCTCGTCCAGGGCTAGACGGAGGTTACTAAGGCAGACTGTGCCACTGTTAACAGTGCATCCTGCATAACACATGACGTAGAGGACCAACGGGGAGGGGGCGGATTTAGAAAGACTTGTTGGCCAACTTAGCCGACTCAACCAACGATCTGCTTCAAGGCATCACCCCTTTGTCCTGAACTTTTATCTGACCGATGAGTAAGGAGTCTGAACTGGGTTTGCCTCGGGTGGTTGCAGTTCAAGCCAGTTGGTCCGGTATATAATTATCACTCGCACCTCCTTTGACTCTTCAAGTGCTCAGGCTTGAAAGATAATTTATATAAGCTGTCCGCTAGAGAGGGAACAATTCAGCCCAATTCCCCATCCAGCCCTGTTTCCCTGGGGTCCATGTAGACTGGATGGTGGCATGGAACCCACGGGATGCGAAGCACAGAGCAGAGGAGGTAGACGTTTCAGATCCGTCCAGAGGAGGAACTAAACCGTCCTTGAAAATGCCTGGCTCCGTCACAGGGCAGTTCCAGCCATGCTCTTAGATACTCCCCGTTGACCCAGGATTCCACCCCTATTGTGTCTCCTCGCATCAAAAGTCATTCCAGGCCCCCCGAACAGAGCTCCTGGGCAGTTCTTTCACGAGAACAATTCCTGGATGCACCACGAAAGGGGTTGCCAAAAGCTTGTGACACCTGGAATAAAGAAGGATCCTTGTGGGAAGTGGGCTCCGGGCAACACGCAGATGGCTGGACTTCCTCTGACACATTCCTTTCTGCACACACCCCCACACTGGCAGGCCCCATCCATTCAGTTCAAGACAACCAGGCTGTTTGACCAACCCGAAGAGAAAAGTCAGGGTGGACTTCCAGCAATGGAAACTCCCAGAAGGAATGACATGATACATGGGAGATGTGGGGGTTGGCATTCAGTGGTGCCCTTCCGGGGTAGTGTGTCCATGGACAAAGGCCTGTCCTTAGAAATGAATCCACAAAAGGTTCCCACAGAGGCAGCCCTGGGGGCCTCAGCTCTTACTTTGAAGGGCAGGTCCACTAAGAATTTCTCCTGTGGGTGAAGTTTCAAGATGCCTCTCTGGGACATCAGCTCCACATCCTTTTAAACTTTAGGTGATCTGACCGCTGCTGATGTTGTTGTCTCTGGTAATTGTTGTACCGTTTGCTTTTAAGGCTCTTGCAGAGAGAGGGGTGGGAGCACACACATGAAGAGTATATGTATGCATAGGCACCTACATGTATGTTCTGTAACAGCATAGTTGTCCTGTCAGGGACACTGACGCCACTTTTCTATTTTTGAGATTCTCCTTCACGTTCTATAAGTTTTTCCCATGAGTAGGTGGGTCAGTCCTCTACTAGTGGGTGTTTAGGCTGGACAGGGAAGCCAAGTGATACTGTTGTCTCTTTTTGCCATCTTCATTTCTTCCGTTTCATTTTCTGTAATTACGAATGCGTTTCTCTTGTGTTTAGAGAAGATGGCTAACTCCTAATGAAAACACTTCAGTGCTGGGAAGGAGACAACTCAGTGTTCTTTCCCCCATGGCCCTCCATCACCCTCCCAGCTATGGAGCAGGATAAATAGGACTCATGGTAGGATGGCCTTGGTTGGGCCTGTGCTTGTGTAGCCGATGACAGTTCACTGAGGACAGCTGGAAGGAGGGGAGGTTGCTGGGGACAGACGGGAACAGTAGCCATGGGACTTCTAACATGGCTGCCATTATTATCTCCGTGCTCCAGGATAGGAAACTGGGCCTTAGAGAGGGAACATGGCTTAAGGTCCCATCCAAAGTGAGTGACGACATGCAAGTCCAGTTCGGTTGATTGCAGACCTCACGGTCTTTTTGAGGAGCTTGAGGGGATTGTTGAAACAATTGCTGTGTAGCCATGGCTGGCGGAGTACTCACCATTCAGTCACTGGTCTCAGACTCAGGCAATCCCGCTGCCTTAGCCTCCCAGGAGCTGGGGTTACAGGCCTATGTCACCACTCTGCCTGAGCCTATATCACTGTATTTACGGCCCACCCAACAAGAGATAGGTGGAGTGTAGGGGCAATTCATTTGACCACTGTGGTGGTTTGGATGAGAAATGCCCCCATAGTCTTAGGCATTTGAACACTTGGTCCACAGTTGATGCTCTTCTTTAGGAAAGTTTAGCAAGCTTGGCCTTGCTGGAGGAAGTATGTCATTGGGGGTAGACTCAAAGAAGAAAGTCCCGCCCACTGCCAGTTCTCTTTCTGCTTCATGCCAAGGGTTCAAGATGTGACCTTTCAGCTTCCTGTTCCCTGCTGCCCTGCCTGCCCACCAGGAGGGTTCTTAGCCCTCTGGAGCCATAAGCCCAGATAAAACTCTTTCTTCTTTAGGTTGCCTTGATTGTGGCATTTTATCACGGCAACACTAAGTGACCAGTCTAGTCACAAACACTAACTTAACTGCAGCTAAGCCTTTAGGAGCCAGCTAAAAGGGAATCCCAATCCAACACACAGTAGAAAAGGGCCTAGTAGCTATGGTAGCAGGACATAGATAGCCAGATGCCAGGCAAGGGAGGAAAGGATGTGTGGAGCTAAGAAGGAATAATGGGGCCCCACACCACCTGTTTGGGGGGCACTGTGTTAGAGCTGTGTTTCACTATGCCATGGAATCCTGGAGAAGAGACCATGAGGCAGGGGTACAGTGAAGAAGGCTATGATTTGCACATGATTGGTTTGAGGTACCTGGAGATGCCCACATGGAGATACCCAGGACCCAGCGGGTATATATGGTCTGGAGCATGGGAAAGAGCCATGTAGGTGGCTGTTTTCCCAGAGGGTACTGTGTGGTATGAAACTCAAAGGATCGAGGACAGAGCCTGGGGACCACAGTTGGGGCCAAGGGAGATCAGAACACATCTAGCCTTGGGATCTTGGAACAGTGTTTCATTCATGCTTGTGCGTCAGTGTGACTCGCTCCTCTTCCTGTCCTACCTACTCTTGCCGCCTGCCTTGCCCACGTCAGTCATTCGTGACAGTTCAGCATCCTCAGTATTTCCTCAGCCTCGCCTCGCCTGGCCTACCTTTGTAAAACTGCCCTTGTTTTCCAGCACAGCGCTCATGACTGAGCCCTAATAGGTGGATGGTGTCAGTAGCTGCAAGAAAACCGAGACCACACCAACCTTGCTCATTGTGGTATCAACGTAGGAAGAGGAGAGGGGCCTTGGCCTAGTCCCTTCCCTCGCTCCACTTTCTCCTTCTGGGGGTGCAGGGGACACAAAGTCACCGTCTATTTGAACTCTCTCGCATGTTTGCGACCTTGTCTCATCGGCTTCACTGAGTCAGTCCTTGGGTACACATTTTACACTGTACTCAGGGAGACCCTGAGCTTTGTCTTGATGCTCTTTGGTGTGCGGTTGTCTATCGGGCCCACTGTGCGGTTGTCTATCGGGCCCGCTGAGCAGTTAGCTCAGGTAGAGCCGGAAGGTCCTCCAGTGGCCACTAGGGGGCCCTCGGATCTCATTAAGGTCTACCTCCATGTGGGGAGGTCAGAGCACCCCTACACGCTATAGGCTACATCTCCCCCTTACTTACTTAATTAAAATTTCAGGTAAGGCCTTCCTCTAGTCAAGGTTACCCTAGAACTTCCTCTGTAGCCCGGGCTAACCTTAAACTCACAGTGATCCTCTTAGCTCAGCCTCCAGGAATGCTGGGATTACAGACATGAGCCATCACGCCTATCTCTTCTTACTTGTTTGATGAAAAAAGAATGCTAAAGCTCAGACTTCCAGAGCACCCGGCCTTAGTGGGAATGGTGGGCAGCATTGACTAATAGTAGTCGGTGTGAGTAAGCAAACAGCAGCGTCTGTCTAAGCACCCCGGCTATTACAGGCTTGAATCTCGCCCATAATCCTTACATCCTGTCCTGAAATTGGTGTCATTGTCTTACAAGTGAGAAATAGAGAATTTAGGAGATGAAGGAGCCTGGTAATCACAGGCAGGGCCAAGTTTCCCACCTTCCTATCTCTGTAGCTTCCATTTCCTCCCAGCCGGTGGCTGGTGAGCAGGAAAAGGCTGTCAAGCTTCGCCTTAGAGGGGTGGCGGTGTGAGGAACGATGACAATGAGAAGCGTCTCGCTTCTACTGTGGGAACTGGACACATTGGAGGACCTAGGTCACTTCTGTCTGCTGGGACTGACTAGGGTAGTGCTTGAGCAGGTGCAGGGGGTGGGGCCAATAGGAGAGAAGGGGCAGGCATCCAGATGAGAGCTCCCCACCTGAGGCCGGTGCAGAGGACCTGAGCTTCTGCAGACACAGGCAGGGCTGGCACAGGCTTGCAGCATCACCCTACCCTCCAGCGCGAGGATACTTCCTTTGGCAAGAAGCTGGGCCAAGAGACTCTGAGAGTCTCCTTAGCCCTGATGGCCCTGAGGGGACAATTGTAAGGAGAAAGGGACCCTTACTCCTGCAGCAGTACCTAGAAGGAGTAGGAAATACAAAGCCAAAAATTCTCATCTAAGCATTGTTTTACAAAGTCATGGGCCAGCATAGGCCTCTGCTTGAGGCCTTGAAACCTGTCTTCCGTGGTTTCCTGTGTCCCTCCTCTGAGCTGCATATCCTTAATTCAGAGGGTCCCTGCTGACTGCATCACCTTCTGAACCACACCTCCACCCTACAACGTGTAGTTTATTATCAGTACCTGTCTTTTGATTTGCATGTTGTATGCATGATTGTGTGTGTGTGTGTGTGTGTGCGTGCATGCGTGCGTGTGTGTTCATGTATGTATGCATGGGTAGGCCAGATATCAACATTGCCTCCCCTTGAATTATTTTCAATAGATTCTCCTCACTGGACCTAGAGCTTGCCGGTTGGCGAGACTGACTGGCCGTCAACTCTCAGGAATTCTCCCATCTCCATTCCTCATTGCTGCCTTCCTGGGCACTTGACTTGGCACAAAGCATTTTACATGGGTGCTGGGGATTTGAACTCAGGTCTTCATTCTTGCAAGACAAGCATTTTCTGGGGCTATCTTCCCAGTCACAATCCCATTGTTCGCTCCTTCTCTGCCCCCAATGAACGGGCAGCTTTGAAAATGCTCCTGTGCACAGACCCTGCCTCCAGGCAGAATCTCTAGGGTTGAGCGGTCTTCCTTTTGGAAGCTGCCGGGTGACTCCAGTGTGCTTTGGGTCCGAGCGCCATGTTGCACAGCCCATTGTCTCTTTCCTGACTACATCCTCTGATTTCCCAGCCTCGTTTGGGTTTCTGCACACTGCCTCCTTCCTAAGGAGGCTTCCAGGGACCTCACTGGGAGTTGTCCAGCGCCCAGTCTCTACCTCTTTTCTGTGGTGTCCTGTGCTTATCCTGTAAAGTCAGCACTCCCCTCACCCCACCCCCCCGCTCCCCTGACATAAACTCCTTTGTCTGTAGCAGGAGTTCTAAATGGTCTTAACTACTGGTTTATAGTTGCATATCTGTGCCTGGCTCATGATAACTGTTCAATAAACTGACTGAACGTTAAATATCACTTTGAAATCTGTCTTCCTAAAATCTCCCTCTGGCCCCTGTTATTCCAATCCTCCTAATTAAACACAAAAGCCCAAGTCTTCTCCAGGTCTTAACTTTCTCTGAGGGCTATGGATGTTGGTCCTTAATTAGTACCTTTGAGTCCCTCTGGGTTCTCCCTGCCCTCCTGAGCAAGAATCTGCCTTCCTGTTCTTTCACACATCAATGTTTCTTCAAATAGCTCCTAGAAAAGGATGTGGACCTCTCTACACAAAGAGACCACTTGCAAACACAGCACACAGGCCGGCTCAGAGGCTCCCAAAGTGCTCCCCTCTCAGGAAGATGTCTAAAGATCCTCCATCCAAGAGCACAGGGAGGATTTGTCAATACTCAACCATTTCTTCCTTTACCTTCCCTCAAGGGAAGCCTGTGCTCTAGAAGAAACACTGCAGAATAACTCAAGAGAGTGGTGAGGTTCAGCCACGCTGGGTAGGAAGGAGAGAAAGGCAAGAAGCTGCCAAGAGTCACTAACAGGCTTTGGGATAGCCAAAAGCTTCTCGATGGCCCAAACAGCCCAAGGCAATTAATTACCAAAAGTGATAGTGGAAGGAGAGACCCATGCTTCTCACTTCCTTTGAATGGATGGCTAGGAAAAGAGAGAAAGAGCTGGACTATCTAGGGCCAACTCCTCGGAGCTTTTAGGGTAACCAGGCTGTTGGCCTCTTATTACTTGAAGACTGGGCTTGGGTAGAAGCAAACTGCGGTCTTCTCATCCCATCCCCAAGGACGAATTGATAGACTGGTCCCTGAAGTGCAGCTCAGGCCCCTGAAATCCACATCAGATGCTGGATGCCATCAACTAGCCTTCTCTGGGTTGTGGCTCCATTGACTTCCTTCCTCTGCAGTCCATTTCCTTATCTGAAAATAAGGGGATTTTTGAACTAGATCTCAAAGGTCCCTTCAGCCCTTCCTTTAGGGTACTGATGATAAAACAGGAAAGTGGGCGTGACTCCAGAGGATAATTGGGCCTGAGCTGCCTGCCATATTGGATATAATGCTTGTCAGCACAGTAACATCCAGACTGGGGTACAAGGGAGAGGTGAAAAGCTTATCTCCACATCTCGCATGATGTGCATGGAGACTAGCGAGGCTCAGAGAGCTTTCAAAGGACACACACAAGACTGTGTAGGCAGCAGGTAGGAATAGCAGATGGTTATAACTCCGTGTGCCCGTTCTCCGCAGACTGGCAATGGCTGTATGGAATGTCACATGGATAAAAGAGTCTGGGATTGATTAATAATGTCTGCCTCCGGTTTGGGACACGGAAGTGGCTAAAGGTGCCTGGTGCTTGCATACACACTGACTCATTTACACTGTTAGTGAGCAAGTACATCCTGCAGGTCTTTATACTGGAGATCAGTGGCAAACAGGAAAAGTCTTTACCCTCAGGAGACTCGTGTTCTATCGGGGGAGACAACGTGTGTGTAAACTGATGTTAATTATGTAATCTTAGCCAGTGTGAACCACAACGTAGGCTAGACAGTGATGGTGTGGAGAGGAAGGAGGAAAACTGAGGGGCCAGACAGGTGACTTTTAAGCTGGTATCCAAACACTAAGATGGAAGGACTCCAGGCAGAGGGAACAGTCAGTGCGAAATCCTGGACTAGGACTTTCAAGTGCCAGGGAGACCAGAGCTGGCTGCTCGGAGCAGACAGAGGTCAGCAAAAGAGGTGGGAATGGAGGTGTGCCCAGATGGATGTCTGACCGGCCGCCCAAGTCCATCTAGTACATACCCAACAAACCCCTCAGTCCCTGCCCCCATCACGATATCATCTCCACTTTTCTTCCTGTACTTAGCCCCCTCATCTCCAAGTCCTTTCTTTTCCTTCTCTCTAAAGGAGGCCCCATCTTCCTTATGGTTTGGACCACGATGGCACAACCCTGGCCGCTATGCACAACCCAGGCCACTACTGTCTCCTCTGGTCTCCTTGCCTCCTCCCTGGTCTACAACAGAAAGTCTCTAAAGCCTTTATCAGACCAGTTCCGCCACTGCGTCCTGAGACAAGTTCTCTTTCTCTGTTTTGTCCTTACATGTACGCTAGCTCATCAGGCGCACAGCTTTCTCCTCTAAAGAAACCTGAAACAGACAGGTTTGCGGAGATGATTTGGGAGCTGGACACAGATACTTGGGTTCAGACAGTTCACCATCTTCTTACAGACCCCACAGCTGCTGAATATATGGGCTTGCCAGTTTGAACTCGGATTCTTCTGAGCATCAAGCTTCCTCCTGAAATCAAACAGGCCAACAACAGTGTGGGCAGAGACATGTTTTTACTATGGCCTAGCTGTTTCCCCTCCATTTCAAAGCCCAAGAGCCTGTTCCTTGGCTTCCTTGGCATCTCAGCTTGGAAAGATGAGAGAGTTTGGGCCTTCTATGTAGTTGGCTTTCAGTTCCAGCAGGTCCACCTGCCCCCATCTTCTCTACCCTTTGTTGCCCGCTCATCCCCTTTCTCCCCAGGCTGTCGTAGCCAGAACTTTGGTGCTGTCCAGTCTGGTCAGGAAGCATTCCCGTGGGAACCATGCTGCCAACATCCGGCGAGGACAGGCCCCCATTACCTGCCACCACTGCCTCTACTATCAGACCCAAGAACAAAGGAGCTTGGTGCCTGCCGCCTGGTGGGCTGTTTGTCCAGGGCGAGGCCTAGCCTGGCACAGATGTTGAGTAAACAGGAGTGCCAACCTCACTACTCTGCCTTTCAATAAGCAAGTCTTTAATTGGGTTATGTTGCCCCTAGGCCACCTGCTGAAAATTCACCCTGGTCAACACCAACCAGCTTTCCAGGATGGAGAGGGCTATAGGGCAAGCCATCCCCCCTCTCTCTCTACCTCGGAATCTCCAACCCCACAATTGAGAGTTGGATAAGATGGTTTCTAGCATACCTTCTGTGGACTAGAGCTTTGCTAGAGGTTTCTAGAAGCCTTTAGAACTTAAGAATGGATTTGGCCTCCCTCCTCCAAGCTCCATGCTGCCCAGGGAGACAGACAAAGCTCAGTCCCTACCCAGGGAGATAGACAAGCTCTTTCAGATTGATATCTTCAGGCTCTGGATTCATGACCTCACCCACCCTGGGGGGGGGGGCGGTTTCTTGAACTGGAGTCTTGGGGTGGTTTATGGTCAAGGGAACAAATCTGTCCACTGTGCTTCTGAGGCCATCTTGAACCTAACTCTCATCCCTTGGCCCAGAAACCAGAAGGTAGGTAAGGAAGGCTCTGGGGGACCATGGGGCGATCCATGTCCCTTACCCACTTCGGACAGTGAGAGGATGCGTGGTGGTGAAGCCTTCAGAATTTGGTACACATCAGAACCATGCTGCAGAAACTCTGACCCTAATGTCGGAGGTGGGGAGGGATAATTCAAGGTTCTGTTTTGAACACACATTGATGCTCTTTAGTTATTTGGTGACATAAAGTAGGGGTCTGTAGCTATGTAGTCCTGAGTTCAGCTACTCCTTCTTTTTAGCTGGATGACTTGGGGCAAGCTGCCAAATCTTTGTACACATGAGTTTGTCTCTGTCTTTTTTCTTTCTTCAGTTTTTTTCTTTAAAGGAGGCTATAATAGCACCTACCTTGAATAAGTGCGGGCTATTGTTTAGGGTGTTTATTGCACCTTGTAAATGTTCTAAGAAATGAGCCGGCGGAAATCCATTGCCAGAACCTGGAGGTTCCCTTTGATGTTTCTGAGGACGGCACCCCTCTCACCCACATAGTCACAGATTCTGGCAAACTCTTTCCCCTAAATACACTTCAAACTTGTCCTTGTTGGCTCCTCCTCAGAGCTATCACCCTCGTCTAAGCCACCATCCTGACTACTGCAGGGTCCCTTCACTAGCTCCCAGGATTCTCTCTTGCTTCTGCCTGTTCATCCTCCCCAGGTCAGCCATGCCAATCTGATAGGGCAATGCCCCGTTTCAAACTATCTCTGAAGAAGGCTATAGAATGTATACATATATGTATATGGGGACTATAGAATGTATACATATATGGGGACTATAGAATGACTGTGCATATACGTATATGGGGACTATAGAATGAGTATACATAAATGTATATGGGGACTATAGAATGTATACATATATGGGGACTATAGAATGAGTATACATATATGTATATGGGGACTATAGAATGTATACATATATGGGGACAATAGAATGACTGTGCATATATGTATATGGGGACTATAGAATGTATACACATATGGGGACTATAGAATGAGCATACATATATGTATATGGAGACTATAGAATGTATACATATATGGGGACTCATTCTATAGCGCCCACACGCCTACTTTTCAGCCTCTTTCTGCCTCTCTCATCTCTAACTCCACACCCAAGCTATTCTGAATTTTCAGATTCTTCGATTCTAGGTCTTATCACAAAACGCGTGTTCTCTCACTGGAAATACGCGCATTACTCATCTTTCATATTGTCACTCAGATGCCGTTAGCAATGATCCTCATGTGTGCTTCAAAAATCTAGGTTCTTTCTCTGCAGGAATGCTTGTTACCCCTGGCTGTGAGCTTTAAACGTGCCTCCACAGCCCACATAGCTCAGGATAACACGGGCTTCTCTGCCCTAGCCGTTCTTTGATACATTGGGGGATTGGGAGTGCTCAAAAGTATTTATTAAACAAATGATCACATCTAAAAGAACGAATAAATAACCCTTGAGAAGCCCTGGGAGCGGTCTCTGACAGTGTGGGTAAACTCCACAACCAGCCCTTTCCCCACTTGCTAAGGCCTATACTGGGTCTGGACGTGCATGGGAGAAAAAAAAGCTAGACAGAGACCCAGGGGTCTGCTAGCCACAGGGGGGCGCCCCCAGCTCGTTCTATCTGGTTAGCACCTTCTAGGACTCATGCTGGTTACTAAGCGCCAATGGGCGAAAGGGGTGGGATTATCCGGCTGATGGACAGTGTGGCTCCGCCCAATCTAATTCATCTTTTCCTTAGCTCCTCCTGCTCCAAGCCCCAAGACACCGAGGGTGGGCTCGGTGGAGGAGCGGCCAACTGAACTCCAGCGGAGTGCTCTCGCTGCAGAACCAGCTGGCTGGGCGGTCTGTGAGTGGGCGGCCGGCTTCTGGGGGCGTGGTCGGAGTGTTGACGGGCAGGCCCATGGGCCCGCCCCTCTCGCCCAGAGCGGCCGCTCCAACGCGAGGACCAGTAGAAGTGAGTACGTGAGCGGCGCAGCTAGATCCCGGCTCCTACCTCGGACGGCGCACACACCCGGAGCCCGGGATCCAAGCTCGGCCCGCCGTGGACTGTACCCCGAGAGCCGCGACCACCTGCGCCCTCTGCCTCCCGAGTCCTCCAGCGTCGAGTCACGCAGCACCCCGGATCCTCCTGGACCGGTCCGTCCAGATTCCCGCGGGACCGACCTGCCGGCATCTCCCCGGAGCGCGGGGTTGGGCGACACCTCGGTTACGGAGCCGCCCGTCTGCTTTGCGCCCCCTCCCTGCCGGGATCTCTTGGACTGTACGCGAGCCTTCTCCTCGGGCGCCCTCGGCCCCGCCGGCGCGGCCCCGCTCGGCCCCCCGAGCGCTCCGGGCTATGGCCCGAGCCCGCCCGCCGCCGGGGTTTCTGCCGCTGCTCGCTCGGCTGCTGCTGCCGCTGCTGCTGTCCGCCGGCTGCTGGGCGCTGGAAGGTGAGCGGCGTCGGGGTCCTGCGCGCTATTAGGGAGCCCCGCCGTGTGGGGCCACGGGCTGAGCACACGTCCAAGGAAGCTGTGGGCTCTTGCGGGCGCCGCAGCCTTGCTTGGAGAAACTGCTCGCAGCTGGACTCAGCACCATCTCCCAAAAGACGCAGTTCGGCCGTGGGTTTTTGTGGGAATAGCCTACACTCTCAGCAGAGAAACGAGACCCTCGGGGTTTCGCACCTCGGAAGGCGAGGAAATGTGGGCGACCCAGCAGACAAGGCAGGGGCTGCGGGACTGGACGCTTGGGCGGGGTGAAGCGGGACTCCCCGGGTTGGGGGGCTGCGCTGGTTGGGAACCCGTTGGAGTTAACTGTGAGCGTGAGTGTGTGCACCCGGCTTTGTCAAGGGATTGCTGCGGGGGTGGAGAGGCGAGGGGCCTGTCATTGTTTATGGTTTCTCAAGTGCCAGCTACACATGAGGTGTGTGTCTGTTGTACACATTCTCGGACCCACCCCACCCCCACTTCTAGCAAGACCCTCTGTGGGCTTGGGCTTCCATTGAACCTCATAAATGAGGGTTTGCCCGGGTAGCTCCCGAGCCGAGTGGCTACTAGTCATCCACGGCGGGAAAAGGTCAGCCTTGTCTGTGAGTTCTGTGAAACCTACTAAGAGTGCTGCTGCTGCCGAGAAAAGACTGAACTTGAACAAACAAACAGCCCGAGTGTTACTGGCCCAGACAAGAGAGCTCACACTTACGCCACTTGACATGAACCCACAGGGAACACCGGCACAGGTCACTAACACAGGCTAGAGTCACATACAGTTCCCCGGTGTTACAAAAAATTGTAAACCCTTTCAGAGAGGAGTGAAAGCTTCCCTTATTGTGGAGTGGGAGAGAAGCACGGAATTTGAGGGAAAACTGGTATATAGGCAGTACTTAAGGTTTGGTGTCTTGAACAGATCTCGACACTTTTAGTTGAGGAACAAAAACATTGAACCCTGTGAAATTTGGTTCCGTCCTTAAATTCACAGTGTAAACTTAAAGATTGGAATTTAAAAATCGCTAAAACAGATCTTGGAGGTTTCGGGTGCTTTGGAATTTCCTCCAGTGGGGAAATTGTCTCCATTATTTTGGAGCCCACTGTGCTGACAGATTTATTCACCTGGGTAGACACATGCAAATTTAGACAGAGACACCACCGAGGTTGCACCCACACTTAGACACACTCACCCACATGTGTGTGATAGGATCTCAGGCGTGAGAAGCCAGTGTGGGGCTTTGTTGTTGATTGCCTTAAGGGTGTGAGCCAGGGAGCCTATGGAGTTCCCAGGTCTGTGACTGTCTTAGCTCAGGAGAGGCAACACGGGGCACCTGCACTCTGGGACATACACTTAGCAGAGCTGTGTGTCACCTGTCCTATGGCCCTTTTGTGGAGTGTGGTAAAGGTGCAGAGTGGAGTGTGTGGGAAAGTGTGGCTTGGGGAAGATGAGCAAGGCTACCTGAGGAGGCCCTTCCCTTCCTCCTGTTCTTCCCTCACAATCCTCAGACCCATTGAGGCAGGCCCTACCCAGTAGCTGGTCTCCAAGTCTGGGCCAAGGAGTGACTGAGAGGCCCTCATGATCAGCTGTGAAAAGGAGTCAGAGCAAGTGCCAGACTGAGGGACGCTAGGCCAGTGAGGGTGTCCCTGGAAAGTGGCGGGGCCTACAAGTGTGGCTTTCATCATTGCCTTCATTTGTGCAATACCTCAGACCCTGTGAGAGAGAGAAGAGACATAGGTGTTGAGTAGAGCCCACCCTTATGTCTATCTGCTTCCGGTTCCTGCTCTCAAGTGGGAACTGTACCAACCAGACTGAATTATTAGTGTGTGGACAGGACTTAGCCCAGTTGTTGCTATTCAAGGACTAGCTGTTGCTATTACTATTATTACCCCAGAGTGGCTCTTAGGGGAGCTGTGAGAAGTGTCCCTCTCCTACTGGAGGGGCTGAAAGGAAGAAATGAGGAGGAAAAAGCTGGACTGGAAAGCTGAGGCATAGGAGGAAAGAGATAAAAGAGACCAGACCCCTGACCAGATAGCGGCTGTCTTCTGGGGCTTGGAGTAAGTGATGGGTGAACTTCAGGTCCTGGAGACTGTGTCCAGTGTGGCCTCTGATGACCCATCACCAGCTCCCAAACTTGTCAGGTGGTTTGCCCTTGTATTCCAGCTCTCTGCAACAGTGTCATTGCGTGTAGACTCCGGGTCTCTGAGCTGGGGGTGCTGCCCATGGTGTACCCACAAGTTGGGTGCTGCCTGACACCAGGTTCCTGTTCGGTCTCTGCACACTTGGAGTTTACCAAGATTCCAGGATCTCATCTTAGTTTTCCATTTGGGTGGAATCAGGATGTTACTAGTCCTTTCTAGCTGAAAAATTGCCACTCCCCCCTTTACGCTTCGACTGCCCCACAGCGCGGGCGCGAACACACACACACACAGAAACTGCCCTGGGAACTGTGAGGCCACTTCATCGCTCACTTTTCCTTTAAGCATTTTTCTCTGGTTCTTCGTAGCCCAGATCATTCTACCAGTCAGGACCATGAATAAGTGGGAAAGGGGTGTTCAGTGGGGTGAAACAAGCTGAGAACGGGACCTGGGAGGAGGACTGGTGTCTGAGCCACAGGTCAGTTGTATGTATTTGAGAAAGTCCCAGCTGGGAGTCAACCTTTCTGTGAAAAGAGAAAGAGCTCCAGCTTGTAAGAGGTGGGGTGGGGACATCCCACTTAGCCATGCTAGTTAAGTCCTCACTGCAGAGGAGCTGGCCCTGGGCGAGAAACAGCAGCAAGCGTCTGTCCTCTGAGGTTAGCCGGTGTGACCCTGAGAATGTGGGAACTGCCAGGGGTCACAGCCCCGGATTATGGTGGATTGCTTTACCACCTCTTTCTCTTGTCTCTGGGATTCCTCCAACCACCGCCCCCTGCGGCCCCCACCCCCGTTCTTATTTGTCACCAGAGCTTCAGATCTGAGGAGAGACAGCAGCAGGCATCTAGGAGAACCAATTTGTTTCTCATTGCCTTGCTCTCGGCCAGGGCTGCCACCGCTGCCCTAGCAGCTGAGAGCTGAAGCCTGGGTTGTTGTGGGCAAGGCCTCGCCACTAGCCTTCCACTAATCAAACAGCAGAAGAGGCTGAATCACCAGGCCTGCATAGTTTGAAAATTGTAGGCCTGCCTGTTGTGCTGAGTCAAACTGGTTTGTCAGGCTTGGGCAGGGGGAGGTGGCAGCTGGGTACCTGATGGGGTGGGAGTGGCCCCTTGGCCCAAGGGCTATCCTAAGGCCAAGTCTCCCATGGCCTTCCGCCTCAACTCCTGGTTAGACCACTGGACCAGCAATCCCAAGGAGAGATGGAGGCCTCCTGCCAGGGCCAGCTGTCTACGGTCCAGGCTGACTGGCAGAGCCGGCCAGGGTGGGAACATTGAGGCCCTTGGGCTCCCTGCCCTGTGTTTCTCCCCTCTTCTCCCTCTCAGGTTTATTTAATTATAAATCCCCATGATCTGAGGGGAAGAATGAAAAACAAAATGTGTTCTCTGTTTGGAGACGGTCCCCTCCCCACCATCCCTGATGTGGGCACCAAGGATGTGAAAGTGGCCCTGGGGAAGCCAGGCAACTCAAAACAAACCAAAAAGAAACAACAGCAAAAACCTCCGTTACAACTACCTGCTTATGTGCACACACACACCCCTCAGATCCTAGAGCAGGGTTCCCCAAACCCTTGCTGGCTCAGGCCTTCCCAGCTGGTACATGCACACACACAAATTGACACATAACTGGAATAAGAAATGGGGAGCCTTGATCCCCTGCTTGGGAACAAGGTAGGGACTGTTGGGATGAGGACGGCAGGGGTCATTTTCTCGGACCTATCACAGACTTCAGGGCACCCCTTTCTGCCCAGACCCTGTCCTCCTCTCCCCCACCCTACCCCCTGCTTTCCTAACCTTGAAATATGACCTTTCCTACTACCTCAGAGTCCTCAGTTTGGGTTTGGGCCAAAGGCTTCTTAGTTCTGTCTCTGTTTTTTGTTTCCTGGGCCCTCTGTGGCTCTTCTGCTCCAGGGTGGAGTGTTCTGAGTGACTTGGAACCAGGAGGTGCTGTGGGGTCTGGTAACGCAATAAAGTTGAGTGGGCCTGACCCTTCACCAGGGCTCTCAGCTTGCGTTCTTGCACTAGTGTGATCAAATGAGACCCTCAGAGACAAGCCTGGGCGTCCACAATGCCCCCATCGGGCCAACTCTCCAACTTAAGTATGCCAGCACCTGAGCCAAACTGCTGAATGGAGCTTCCCTCCTGAAAGCTAGGGCTCCTCCACACTCTGCCATTTTTGCTGCCAGGGAAGTGGCTGGCTGCTTAGGCAGGGGCTATACCTGGGGAGGCCGCACCCAGCCACGCCCAGAATCATCTCAATGCCCCTGCCCCACCCCCAGCCTTGTGACCTGCCTGACAGCTCCTGCCTCAGCTAGGACAACAGGAAGCTGAACCGGGGTTGCCCTGCCTTTGTGAGAGGCAGGACGAGAACACCTTCTCCCAACTCTTCCTTCGCTCTACTACAGATACCCCAAGGAGGAACAGCAGACACACATGTTCAGTGTGTGTCTGCTGTGTGTAGACCCTCCAAGTTGTCGCACTTTAGTGAGAGTGGTGCTTTTTTTTAGGGGGGGGCAGGATTTCTCTGCATAGCCCTGACTGTCCTGGAATTCCCTCTGCCTCCAACTCTTAGGGATCTTCCTGCCTCTGCCTCCCGAGTACTGGGATCAAAGGTGTGCGCCAGCACCTCCAGGCTAATGGTTGATTCTTATATTGCATCTTCATGGGGCTGTAGTATGTTTCTATGTGACTGTGTAAGAGAGGGTTATGGTCTAAGAAGGGAAATCTTTGTATGCAGGACTTGTAGCTGTGCAGTGGTGTGTGAGGACGGTGTCCTGTTGGATTGGGTGTGCCTGTCCTTAGGAAGGCAGTGTGGCCGAGAGTGGGTCTGCCTAGAGCTAGCTGGTTCTGTGTGGAAGGCAGATTCGCTGCCTGGGACTGGCTAAGGAGGCTAATCCGTTTGTGCCATGTGCATCTGTGTCTGAAAAAGACAGACTAGCTGTGTGGGGGGCCGTGTGCGTGTTCGCGGGTGGCTATGGCTCTGTGTGTATTTGTCCACCATATGTGTTGACTTGCCCTTCTTCGATCCCAGTAGTGGGAAACAAGCCCAACCGCTGAGAACTGGGTCCTGCCTGGGCAATTGTGTTTGCCCACAGGTGAGAGCCACGGCGGCCGTCACAGCTCCTTGCTATGGCTGTGGCCCTGTGGAAAACGGAAAGGGTGCTGCATCGAAGCCCCCGTTCCAGATCACCAGCCTCCCAGTGACTTTTCAGGGTCTTGGGGTGGCCCCCCTTTCTTATCTCCTTCCACAGCCACCTGGTGGGGGTGGGCCCGGTGTGTAAGCAGCAGCTAGGAGTATTTGGAGGTTTGCTCACGTTGCTCTTTTGTTCTTAGCCCCTGTGCTGTGTCTTCGCCGCAGAGAAAAGATCTCCCTCCCGGTACCATGGGCAGATGGGTGCTATAATCTTCAGCCAGCCCTGGGTACTGATACTCTGTCTGCCCTAGACCTCCCTCCCGTGCTTGGGGCAGACTAGAAGAAACAGGCCCCTCCTCTCCCCAAAGAAGTGGGGAAACCAGAGCGGCCCGCCCCCTCCCCACCCGGGTGACCGGAGCCCGGGCCCTTCCTCAGGCACACAGGCCTGGAAACCCAAGTCCTCTCCTCATTAATGGGAAAAATGTGCCGAGATTGAGCGATGGCCAAAGGCTGATCCCCTCCCTCCCTCTCCAGAAATTAAACAGAAATGAAGAGCCTCCCTCTCTCCCTCCTCCTGCGCCCGCCTCCTACCCTCCTCTCTCTCCTCCCCCTCCCCTCCTCCCGGAGCCAGCGCAGGGCTTGTTTTAAACTGTGGAGGAATCTGGCTGGAGGGGGAGGGGGCTGAATATTTGGGTTTAAACAGTTCCAGATGGGTTTGGCACAGGCTGAGCAGAAGGAAGTGAGGGAGAGGGAGGTGGGAGGCAGCGCGCGGGAGCTGTGGGAGCCCTTGCCTGCTCCGGCGGGCGGGCAGCGGCGGGCGGCGGGCAGACAAGCAGGCGGACTGGCCGGCTGGTTGGCTGGGGGAGGGGGTGTGCTTGGCTCTGCGCAGATCGGCTGCTCCCAGAGACAGGACTATTCCAGGCTGCCGGCTGGGGAAGAGGCCACTTGGCACTCTCCGTCTCTGTCGATGTCTCTTTGGGCCTCCTTGTCTCTTCATCTTACTGTCTGTTGTAGTCCGCTGCCCAGCATCCCTGCTGTCTGGTCCCAGCCTGCCAGAGTCCCTCCTGCTTGGCCCATCTCCTCTAAGCCCCTGCTCTGCCTTCCTATCTCTGGGCCCCTGCTTTTGCCCATCTCTGCTTCCCTGAAGGACCACCTGCCAGATGTGTGTCTGTTGGTCTGTCTGCCACAGAAAGCTAGGACAACGTGCCATGTGGCTGGCCCTGAAAGGACCACCAGCTGTGTAGCTCTAGCGCCTGGCTCCCCGCAGTGCATGCCTGCTACACTCTACCCCTGCGCTACCCATCCACTGGCTTCTCTGCCAGGTTCTGCAGGAACATGTGGGGTTCAGATCTTCTAGGGAGCCTCAGCTACCCCACAAGATGTGACATGACAGGCTCTCGAAGTTCTGGGGCAGCCCTGCCCATCAAACTCAAAGTTGAGGCTGTCTTGACTCTCGGGCTGCCGGGAAGAAGTCGGGAGACCCTTCCTTTCCCGGTATCGTGCTAGGTCTGATCTTGGAGTCACGCTGTCTCCAGTTGTCTAGCCAAAGCTCAGAACTGGGCTTTGGGGATGCAAATGCGTGTGCGGAACATTCCCCTCCCCTGACTGAGCTAACGGACCTGACCGGAAACCCCAACTTCGGAACAGAGGGGGGCTGGCCCGGAGACAGGGAGGAAGGCAACTCACCTGACTTGGAAATCCAAGAAAGGTTTCCTGGAGGCAGAAGTTTGGTTGGGACGCAGTTTCTAAGCTTTGTTTGTTTGTTTTTAAGACAGTTTCGGTGTGTACCCTAGACTAAGCTGAACCCCCCACCCCGCCCATCCTCTCAGCATCAACCCCATGGTGCTAGGATTACAAGCATATGCCTCCCCGCCCGATCTCTGGTCCTTTCAGAGGGACTGGCTACTGAGTCAGCTGGACCTGCACTTGCTCACTTGAGCTTCCGTCGGCACCTTGCCCCGGTCCTAACAGCTTTACCAGACTACACTAACTCTATTTAGGCTTCAGTCTCCTGTAGAGGACTGTGAGCAGCGGTTTCTCCATGGTTCTCATGAAGTTTTGAACCAAGTCCTGGGCATCAGTGGCCCCTTTTTCCTCAGAGAGCATCCGCGCTTCAGCCCCCACAGGTGGCTGAGTGGGAGGCTGGGAGCAGGCCCCGGCCTGCTGCAGCTCTTTCCTTCCCTCCCCAGGGCAGTGTGTGAGGCTGGGCCTTTGTGCTGGGAATGGAGTCAGGGGAGGCCGGGACTGCAGGGTCTGAAGCCCACAGCCCTTTGTTCCAGGATAAAGGCCCTGCTGGCCCCTTTGTGTGGAGATTAGCAGAGCCTGAGGTGTGTGAGCCAGCCTGTGCTCCAGCTTCATTACCCAGGCCCAGGGTCAGAGGCAGGCCTCTACCCCCAGCCAGCTAGACTGACTGACACCTTTGGAATTGTGACACCTCTGGGGATGACTTCAGGGTCACCTCTGGGGAAAGGGAAGGGCTCTTTGGAGATTTGGGAGAGGTTGTGCCTGCTGGGAACTGTTTTCTTACCGCCTTCTGTGGGTGACTTCCCCATTCTGAGGTCGGCTGACCCAACGTTTCCTCCTGATGTTCCCCCAGAGACCCTCATGGACACGAAATGGGTGACATCTGAACTGGCGTGGACATCTCATCCAGAAAGTGGGGTAAGACGTCCCCATCTTCTCTACTATTAGTTGATGTCACACCTTCTCCCTCCAAGGTCTGGAGGTGGGCTGCCTCTGGCCTCACCTCCTGGAATGTTCGTATCTCTCATTCTTCTGTCTGTTATTCTGTATTTGTCCTGTCACCCTGACCTGGTGGCCCTTCCAAGTCCATCCATCCAGACCATCCCCCTCCCACCCAGGAGGCAAAGCTGAGCATAGTGGCACGTGCCTTTCGTCACAGAGACAGGAGGATCTCTGTGAGTTCTAGGACAGCGTGGTCTACATAGTGAAGTTCCAGGACAGCCAGAACTACATAGTGAGAACCTGTCTTTTTTGGGGGGGAGGGGGGAGAGGAAGGAAGGAAGAAAGGAAGGAAGGAAGGAAGGAAGGAAGGAAGGAGGGAGGGAGGGAGGGAGGGAGGGAGGGAAGGAAGGAAGGAAGGAAGGAAGGAAGGAAGGAAGGAAGGACGGACCAGGAAGCCTGGGCCCCAGCTCTCTACCACACTGTATACCTCGAGCAGGGCGATTGACTTTTCTGGGCCTCGATTTCTTGACTATTAAATTCCTACCATTCTAGTCTCTCTCCCTCCGCTATTGGAATGAACGTCCCCAGGTGGCCTTCGTGGCTAGGCTGAGCCCTGGGGCCCTAGGTGTGATGACAGTACAGGCTCTGCCGTCACCGGGCCACCTGTGATGTGGGCTGGTCTGCCTCTTCTATAAGCCTTGGATTTCTTGTGGAATTTTCGTGACAATGAAATGTGTCCGTGGTGTCGACAGCCAGCATTCACCAAATGCTTTCTCTGTCAGGCCAGATTAGCCAAGTTGCGCTGTTTAGTTCCTCGCAACCTCATTTAATTCTAGTCAGCCGCACTCGGTGACGAAACCGAGACCCCCAAGATCACACACACTTAGGACTCAGCCCAGGCTTCCCAAGGTCCCAGTGCTGTTCTGGGTGCTCTCTTCCCTGAGTTCTGTATTCCTCGGGTATGTCAATCATCTCTTGGTTTTGGACCGAGAAACTGAGGCACCGAGAGGTTGAGAGTGACATGGTCACCCAGTAAGCTGGGTTTTGAACCTGTGTATGTATGCTCAGCCACCTGCCACAGAAGCACCCCGTGAGGTAAATGCAGAAGCCCCAGACACGAGGGAAATGGCTCATTCTCTTTTTCACTTGGTCCACACTCAGTGGGAAGAAGTAAGTGGCTACGATGAAGCCATGAACCCTATCCGAACGTATCAGGTGTGTAACGTCCGTGAGTCCAGTCAGAACAACTGGCTTCGCACGGGTTTTATCTGGCGGCGAGAAGTGCAGCGCGTCTACGTGGAGCTCAAGTTCACCGTGCGAGACTGCAACAGCATCCCCAACATCCCCGGCTCCTGCAAGGAAACCTTCAACCTTTTCTACTATGAGGCTGACAGCGACGTGGCTTCGGCCTCCTCTCCCTTCTGGATGGAGAACCCCTACGTGAAAGTGGACACCATCGCACCGGATGAGAGCTTCTCCCGGCTCGATGCCGGGCGCGTCAACACCAAGGTGCGCAGCTTCGGACCGCTCTCCAAGGCCGGCTTCTACTTGGCCTTCCAGGACCAAGGTGCCTGCATGTCACTCATCTCTGTGCGTGCCTTCTACAAGAAATGTGCATCCACCACCGCCGGCTTCGCGCTCTTCCCCGAGACCCTCACGGGCGCGGAGCCCACCTCGCTGGTCATTGCCCCCGGCACCTGCATCGCTAACGCTGTGGAGGTGTCAGTGCCTCTCAAGCTCTACTGTAATGGCGACGGGGAGTGGATGGTGCCCGTTGGCGCCTGCACCTGCGCGACTGGCCATGAGCCAGCTGCCAAGGAGTCCCAGTGCCGGGGTAAGTTGTGCCTGAGGAAGAGAGGAGGAAAACCAAGTTGAGGGCGCACTCTGTGGCGGTGCACTTGCCTGGCATGCACAAGTCTCTCTACCTGCAGTCCCCAGCGCCAGAGAGCTGAAGCAGGGGAGATTAGGAACAAGAGAGATGGAGGCTTTAAGTGAACTAGAGACCTTGTGAATGCTTGACAAGTAAGCCCCGCCAATGAGGGCAGACCTTCGAGGCTGGCAGGGATGCCCCCTTGTTCCTGTCCCCAGTGTCCACTTCATGGCGAAAGTTCTAGAGGGGCTCTGCTGTGGGTTTCACTTTGTCCTGAGGGTTCATGTTTCCTGGGAGGCCGTGTGTATGGCACAGTAGTTAGAGGCCGAGTCCCGCCTGTCCCCAGTCCTCACTTTAACCACTTCTGTGAGCCTGTGCAAGTTATCCGACCCTGCTAACCTTGGCTTTCTCCTGCAAAATGGAGCAGTAGTAGAGACTGTCTCCCAAGACTATAAATGGGGATGGGATGAGCAAATGAGTCCCTGCCCCAGGAGCTCATGTCCCCCTCTGCTGGGAGTTGCCGGTCCCAGGAGTGTGCAGACAAATGGAGGATAGGGATTGTTCAAGTCCCTGTTCACAGGGAGGGCGGGAGACTGGCCGAGTCTCATCAGACTTCCTGATCTACTGGCTTTCCAGCCGTTCTCGCCTGAGCCTCACCACTACCCTGCAGAGTGATTCCAGTTCTCTCCCTATTTTGCCAAAGAACATGGAGACTCCGGGAGGTTCTGCTGGGCCGGCCTCCCAGCTAGGGAATGACGGAGCCGGCTTTAAATCTCCACCCAGAGTTGAAGTCCGGCAAGGGGTGAGGGTATTGTCCACTTCTCTGTGGGACTTGTGATGGTGCCTCCCGGAGTGGGAATGGCTCTTATCATAGCCCCCTGTGTGAGGGGACCAGGCCTTCAACCTGGCCTGCCTTGTGAGGCCCCGGTTTGGGGTTGCCTCACCGGCCCCCCCTCTGCTTCTCTTTAGGAACCTGCTGGAAACTTCCTCTTCCCAAGTGTAGAAAGCGGGTGGGGGAGATGAGCCTGACAGCCTGAAGAAGGGCTAACACTCTGCAGGTCCCTGGCAGGAAGTGCAGGCTGGTTCCCATAGCAACCCGGCTGGCCTGGCCTCTGCCCCCTCCCCCACTGGTTCAAAGAGCTAGGATGGAATATCACCTTCATGAGGGGAGATTAAACCCTAAAGAAGAGTACAGCCCCAGCTCTAGGCCTCAGAAAGCTTGGTGACCCCTCCCTCCCAGAGGTCATCACACGGGTGGATTGACAAGTCACTTCAGTGTGGCCAGGACAGTCCCCAGTCATGCCCGTTATCCTGTCTCCAAACCAGTGCCCCTTTCACTCTGTAAATAGTCTGATTTTTAATATTAAATATTATGGCCACCCTACGCATGGGGAATGCGCAGAGTCCGTGCCACAGGGACGAATGTGGTTGACAGAAGAGATGGGAAAGGGTGTTCAGGACTCTGGGCTCAGGGGTCGCTTGGGACAGGTCCCCTGGGGGCTTTGAGACTTTGAACTCCAGGTGACCCCTGCCTTCTTTCTGTATTCTTGCTCCCTCTTTCCTCCTTACTCCTGCCCAGCCCTCTCACCCCTGCCCTGTTTCTTGGCGGGTGGGAGTAGAGATTCGCCAGGAGCTGTCTGCAGAGGGGGCCCTACCTCTGACTGTGGCACTATCCTTGAGGCTTTTCGAGAATTATTCTCTTGGAGTGTCCTTAGGGAAAGCTGGGGCATCTCAACGGGTACAGGGTGTGAGGCCCACCTGTGGTCTCATCCTATCCCCTCCTCTTCTCCCTGCCCTGTGTCAACGAATCCAACTGTCCAGGTGATGGACTGACGTCCTCTGAGGCACACAGGTGGGGGTTGGGGGGATAGGAATGAAGAGGCATCTGCTGACGGGGGTCTCTCTGAGGCAAAGGGGCCCTTTGCAGCCATAGCTGGAGTTGGGCAACACAAGCATTGCTCCTGTGGTCTGGGAGTTGGAGGGGCTAAGACGTAGGCTGGGAATGGCCAGGTTCTCTCAGAGGATGGAAGGTTGGAATGCCTGCAGAGAAGGGACATAATATGTGCCGTTCTCTTTTCTCTTGCAGCCTGTCCCCCTGAAAGTTACAAGGCAAAACAAGGAGAGGGACCCTGCCTCCCCTGTCCCCCGAATAGCCGAACCACCGCGCCAGCTGCCAGCATCTGCACCTGCCACAATAACTTCTACCGTGCGGACTCGGACTCTGCCGACAGCCCCTGCACCAGTGCGTGAGCTCCTCTTCCCCTCTGCAGGCCTCTCCTTCTGGGGCCAGCCAGAGAGCTGACGGCAGTGAGACAGCCCTTCCTTCTAGATGGGGAAGCTGAAGCTTAGCCGAAGGCAGTGAGATAGCCCCTTCTTCTAAATGGGGAAGCTGAAGCCTAGCCGAAGGCAGTGAGATAGCCCTTCCTTCTAGACCTGGAAGCTGAAGCTTAGCCGAAGGCAGTGGATAGCCCTTCCTTCTAGACAGGGAAGCTGAAGCTTAGCCGAAGGCAGTGAGATAGCCCCTCCTTCTAGATGGGGAAACTGATACTTAGGGGGTTAGATGATTTGCACGAGATGTCTCCTAGGAGGCAATTGCTCTTGAACGAGAATCCAGCTTATCCCAACTACCTGCATTTTAACTAGGTCCTGCTAGCTGCTAGCAGGTGTCAGGAGCTGGCTAGGGACCTGCCAGCTCATTGCTCCTTTGTCTGTTGCATTTCCGGCCCAGATGTAGCCATAAGAGGTCCTACAACCTAAGGGTGTGCTGGTCCCTGCTCTCTCCCTGTCTTCGCCTTTGGTACACTAGACATTGTACCAGGTGCAGTGGATATAAAAGAGAGTAAGGTATCACTAAGGACCTTAGCATCACATTGTGGAAACAGATAATGACCAGGTAGTGTGCTAAGTGCTGAGCCTCAGGATGATGGGAGAGATCAATCAAGATAGGCTCCTTGGGGCGGGGGTAGCACTGCTGTACGCCCTGTATGGTAAACAAAAGTCCTGTCTCCCCAGTGAGGAAGTAAGTGCAGGAAGGTTTTGTGCTTAGGATTAAGTGTCCAAGGCAGAGTGGCCAGGAAGGTGGTCCTAGGCCTCCGACTTAATTCTCCTTTTATGTCCCCAAAGCCGTGCCATCTCCACCCCGGGGTGTGATCTCTAATGTGAACGAGACCTCACTGATCCTGGAATGGAGCGAACCCCGGGACCTTGGTGGACGGGATGACCTCCTTTATAACGTCATCTGCAAGAAGTGCCACGGAAGCTTGGGGGCTGGGGGGCCCGCAACCTGCTCACGCTGCGACGACAACGTGGAGTTTGTGCCTCGGCAGCTGGGCCTGACGGAGCGCCGGGTCCACATTAGCCACCTGCTGGCCCACACACGCTACACTTTTGAGGTGCAGGCAGTCAACGGTGTCTCAGGCAAAAGCCCTCTGCCACCCCGCTATGCAGCTGTGAATATCACCACCAACCAGGCCGGTGAGACGGGGACCTGGGTCTTCTCGCCATAGCTACAGAGGCTGAGGGTTCTTTAGGAAGGATGCCCAGGCTCAAGAGTCCTTAGTCTTCCTTTCTCTTCGCCAGCCCCATCCGAAGTACCCACACTCCACTTGCATAGCCGCTCGGGGAGCAGCCTGACCCTGTCCTGGGCACCCCCAGAGCGGCCTAACGGGGTCATCTTGGACTATGAAATGAAGTACTTTGAGAAGGTAAGAATCGCAAGGGGCAGGAGGAGGCTTGGGGCGGAACAGGGACAAGACTACGCCCAGATAGTATTAGGGACCTTTGGGATCAGAGCCAAAGCACCGGGCAAGCTTGATGATGGTTGAGGGTCAGTCAGCTCTAAGACCTACCTGAAGATGCCTCCATTCTCGTGGCTTTGCAGAGCAAAGGCATCGCCTCCACCGTGACCAGCCAGAAGAACTCCGTACAGCTGGATGGGCTGCAGCCTGATGCCCGCTACGTGGTTCAGGTCCGGGCTCGCACAGTGGCAGGTTATGGACAGTATAGCCGCCCGGCTGAGTTTGAGACCACGAGTGAAAGAGGTACCCCCCCTATGCCACTGCATGCCGGCCCCTGGGCCAGCTCATCCTTCTCGTGCCTTCACTCACCGCCCATCCTTCATCTCCAGGCTCAGGTGCCCAGCAGCTTCAAGAGCAACTCCCCCTTATAGTGGGCTCCACCGTAGCTGGGTTTGTCTTCATGGTGGTTGTCGTGGTCATCGCTCTCGTCTGCCTCAGGTACTGACAGGCCATGGCCGCCTCACAGACTGACTCAGACTCCCTTCACAGCCGCAGCCATCCAGGGCCTCGGCTTTTCTCGCCTAGTCCAACCCACCCTGTCTTCTGTGCTCGTCCCTGCTCCCAGAGACTCCAGCCCCTACCCAGAGTCCCGGGTTACGACCACCAGCCATGGGTTCCCACACCCAAACCCTTGCCTTCTCTACTCTGCCCCTGCAGGAAGCAGCGCCATGGCCCTGACGCAGAGTACACGGAGAAGCTGCAGCAGTACAGTGAGTGTCACTCTGTCCCCAGTGTCCAGCTCCTGTAGGCTTAGAGACTCCCTTCCTTCTTCTGACCGGCTGCTTCTAGTAGGGTTCCATTTCCTGATCCCGCCCCCCTCATTCCAGGTCCCCTGAGCTTGCTAGCCCTAGAGTCTAAGATGTAACCCCTGTCCCAAAGGCTGTAAGTCCTGTGGGAACAAGGTACCGCCCGCACACAGGAAACAATTAGGTGCTAACTCCTGTCGCAAAGGACACCAAGAGTTCAAAGAGGAAGGCTTCCTAGAGGAAGTGGCAGGAGGAACAGGGTTTACGTTGGGGGAGGAGGGCATTCCTGGCTCAAGGAGCCTCTGGAAGGAAGTGAAGGGCGTGGAGTGCCCGGCTGTGTGCCCGGCAGTGGGGGTAGTGAGAAGATTGGTTTGACAGCTTTGAGAATGCCAGGCTGAGAAGGGTGGCCAGCCCTTTGGAGGGTCCTACACAGCAGGCAGATTTTGGACCTGACTCTCCCGCAGGTAATTGGGAAGGCTGTCAGTTGTGGAGGAAGACAGTGGACGTATTGTTCCAGGAAGACACCGGGCAGCTGGGTGGGAAAAGTGCAGGGGCAGAGAGCCCAGCCAGGAGGCTATTGCAATAGTGTTGAAGGCCTGGACGAGGCTGGGCGGTGGGAAGGAGCCAGGGGAAGGATGAACTGGAGAGAAGCGAGAAGCATGATGAGCGATGAGGGAGGAAGACAACAAGAAGAATCCTGGGCGTCTAGCTCATGTGGTTCCTCAGCATTCTCGTGGGGGAGGGGCGGGATACCGGCTTGGCACAGAGGAACGGGCAGGCTCAGCAAGGAGGCCGTCAAGAGTGCACCCAGCAGGGCCGGTCCCTGCCTATGAACTCCCTGCCTATGGCCTGAAGTCCACCCTCTTGTGCCCGCCTCTCTCCCCCGTAGTTGCTCCTGGGATGAAAGTTTACATTGACCCCTTCACCTACGAGGATCCCAATGAGGCTGTCCGAGAGTTCGCCAAGGAGATCGATGTGTCCTGTGTCAAGATCGAGGAGGTGATCGGAGCTGGTGAGTAACCCGGGAGCAAGGCAGGGATGGGTGGCACACCGGGAAGACCCCAGAAACCCCGTGTGACCTATGCCTGCGCCCCACAGGGGAGTTTGGGGAAGTGTGCCGGGGCCGGCTGAAACTTCCTGGCCGCAGGGAGGTGTTCGTAGCCATCAAGACGCTGAAGGTGGGCTACACCGAGAGGCAGCGGCGGGACTTCCTGAGCGAAGCCTCCATCATGGGTCAGTTTGACCATCCCAATATAATCCGCCTAGAGGGTGTGGTCACCAAAAGCCGTCCAGTTATGATCCTCACTGAGTTCATGGAGAACTGTGCCCTGGACTCCTTCCTTCGGGTAAGAGCCGCTTCCAGTCCTCTTCTCTCCTGAGCCAGATAGGTCGGGCCAGTTATGCCCACCGTCAAGTCAGAGACCCTGTTCAAAGTCCGCACATCTTGGGAGGTAGAATGGTACGGGGAAACAGCTGGCTGAAATGCCAGCTCCTCTCTTAACTGCCTGTATAATCTCAATCCGGCAGATACTTGTCTTTCCTAATCTCAGCCACCTCGGTTATAAACGGGGCTGGTAATACATACTAGATTCTCACAGGGACCACGGGGATGCTGCGCACAAGCCGCACAACACATAGTAGGACAGCTGACAACTGTCTCTGTTTAACACATCTGTACACCGCTGAAAAGCATGTTCTCAGAGGGCTTAAAGCAGGCAAGCAAGCCAGGGGCCTGTGGGGAGGCAGCAGGCCCCAGCTGAGCCTACCTCTTGCCTCCAGCTCAATGACGGGCAGTTCACAGTCATTCAGCTGGTGGGCATGTTGCGGGGCATTGCTGCCGGCATGAAGTACTTGTCCGAAATGAACTACGTGCACCGTGACCTCGCTGCCCGCAACATCCTCGTCAACAGCAACTTGGTCTGCAAAGTGTCTGACTTTGGCCTCTCCCGCTTCCTGGAGGATGACCCCTCAGATCCAACCTACACCAGCTCCCTGGTACAGGAAGCACCTGGGAGGGACTTGCGGGAGGAGAGGGCTGGCCAGACTGGGGGTCAACCTCGAGGCATGAGGTGATGGGCATTTCCTCCCATCGCCAGGGAGGGAAGATCCCTATCCGCTGGACCGCCCCAGAGGCCATAGCCTATCGGAAGTTCACCTCTGCCAGTGATGTCTGGAGCTACGGAATTGTCATGTGGGAGGTCATGAGCTATGGAGAGCGACCCTACTGGGACATGAGTAACCAGGATGTGAGTAGAGCTGAGGAAGAGTGGTCGCTTGGTGGGAGGTGGCAGGGTGTGGAGGGGAGCTCACTTCAGATTCCCTACCTTTATCCAGGTCATCAACGCTGTAGAGCAGGACTATCGGTTGCCACCCCCCATGGATTGCCCCACTGCCCTGCACCAGCTCATGCTGGACTGTTGGGTGCGGGACCGGAACCTCAGGCCCAAGTTCTCCCAGATCGTCAACACATTAGACAAGCTTATCCGCAACGCTGCCAGCCTCAAGGTCATCGCCAGTGCCCCATCTGGGTCAGTGTCCTAACTCCCACAGACTGACAACCCGAACCCTACTCCCCAGCCCTCTGGATGTACCAGGTCACTCTTTTTTTTTTTTTTTTGGCCACAGCATGTCCCAGCCCCTCCTGGACCGCACAGTCCCGGACTATACTACCTTCACGACAGTGGGCGACTGGCTGGACGCCATCAAGATGGGGAGGTATAAGGAGAGCTTCGTCAGTGCTGGGTTCGCATCCTTTGACCTGGTGGCCCAGATGACTGCAGAGTAAGTGTACCCCCGAAGTGCAGGGACTGTGCAGGAGCTCTGGCTGAGCCCTGGGTGGCAGGCAGAAGGGAAGGGACTGATGGCCGCGTTTCTGTCTCTAGAGACCTGCTGAGGATTGGGGTCACTTTGGCTGGCCACCAGAAGAAGATCCTTAGCAGCATCCAGGACATGCGGCTGCAGATGAACCAGACCCTGCCTGTGCAGGTCTGACACTCAGCTCCACCCGGGGGGGTGCCGCCCCCAGGACTGCACGAGGATTCTGACCAGCCCGCCAGACTTTGGGATGTCTGGCCTTTGGCTGTGGTCCAGAAGATGGAAGTTTTGGGGAGGACCCTTGCTGTGACTTCTCCAGGCCTGTGCTCCCTCCCAGGAAGTGTGCCCCAAACCTCTTCATATTGAAGATGGGTTAGAAGAGGGGATGATGACCCCTCACCAGATGCCTCGGGGCCCAGGCCTTCCTGCTCTCCAGTGGGGAAATCTTCACAACTCAGATTTGGCTGTGCTTCAGTAGTGGAGATCCTGGTAGGGTCAGGTGGGGGTAAGCCTGGGTTCCTCAGGCCCCAGCCCTGGCAGGGGTCTGCCCCCACCAGGTAAGCAGAGAATATCCCCTCCCCCAGGAAGTGGAGGAGGGGACTCTGGAAACGGGGAAATATGGTGCCCCATCCTGAAGCCAGCTGGTACCTCCAGTTTGCACAGGGACTTGTTGGGGGCTTAGGGCCCTGCCCCACCCCTGCCCTTGGTGCTGTCGTAAAAGGGCAGGTAGGAGCGGGCTGAGGAGCAGCCCTTGCCTCCCAGAGACTGACTCACAGAGCCAGAGATGTGTGTGTGTGTGTGTACATGTGTGTGCGCGCGCGTGTGTATGTGTGTATGGGGGGTATGTATGTGTGTGTTGTACACATGCTTGCCTGCACAGAGAGCATGAGTGTGTACAAGCTTGGCCCGTGCCCTGTCGTGAGGCCACCTGGGCAGTCAGCGAAATAAAGGCAATAAGATGACTCTTGGCGTTCTCCTTCCTCCGCCCAAAGTGGGACTCCTCAATTCCTCGTGTTAATCATTCCTGGCTGCTAGACCTCCACAACTTCCTGGATTCGGTGGGAAACTACAGAGGCCTAGCCAGGCCTAATTTCTCTTTCATAGTTCAGCCCCATTGTGTCAAGCGTCCGACAGACTTCTCAGAAGTGGCACATCAACTGAGGCCAGCAAGCCATCCCAGAATTCTTTGCTTCTGTGGCTCAAGGCAGCAGAGTCCCTGAGGGAGAGAGGGGGTTTGTCAGTTCCCAGGGTCCCCTCACCAAGTGTAAGACGGGTCATTTACAGACAGAAAGCCAGGAATGGTTCCTCTTCACTAAGCATTTAGTGAGTCCAATTTTGGAGCCAAAGGCCCCGCTTACTTCCACGTCTTATTTCAGGCACAGTGTGACCCAGGCACAAAGAAAGGGAGATGTTCAGTCACATGATCAATCCCCAGCTGGCACGGGAGGCAGAGGCTGGGATTCCCGTCTACAGCATGCCTGCACCCTGGCAGGGCTTGGGAGATACATCACAAGGGCCAGGAAAGGGTCAAGAAAGCCTCTAGAGTCAGGAAAACTTGTGTGGTGTGTCAGGACGTGAAAATGAGCAAGGGGCATGGTTTCTGAATAATGGCATGGGCTTGGGTAATAAGTGTATCTTCCCCAGTGGTGGCGGGAGAGGGTATGAGGTCACAAAGAAACGCAGGTCCTTTTGGCAGCAAACTTAAAAGGGGTAGGGTAAAACAGATGCGAGCCTCTGGCAGTAAACTTAAATACTTCCTAGAACAGGTTTCTGAGGTATCTGCAAATCCTAACTTAAGAGTTTTCCTCAGAGGGGCCAGGTAAGTCTAGAAGTATGGGTGTGCGCACGCATGCACACACGCGCACACGCGAGCACACAAGGTTCAAGTGTGGAGACCTCAGTTACAGGGTTCACTGCCTCCAGGCAGGGCAGGGCTTCCTCCTGGAAGTCTAGGTGGCTGCAGGGAACTGCATGCCTAGGAGAGGCCTCATCTGAGGCAGGTGATATGGGAGTTGGTCGTTGACTCCTCCCGGGTCCCTCACCTGCTGCTGGCAGCAAGGGCTCTCAAGACAGCCTCTCTACCCCACACTGCTTGCTTTCTGTACCCAGAGACCTGCAGTGGATCCTTACCTTGAGGGAGACACCCACAACATGGAGCCTCAGCAGCCAGCCCCTGGGCTCCTGTGAGGGGGAGGGGCAGGGGCACTTCTGTCTCCCTCCCACGCTGTCAGTGGTGTAAGGTGCTACAGGGATGTGGGCCTGAATGGCTTCGGCACACTTGCTGAGGGCTCACGAGTCCCACTGTCACTCCCTACTCCTCTCCAGGGGTTCTGGATCAGTGAGGGATCTGTGGCCCATGTCTCCTGGGGTACATTTTCCATTGTCCCACCCCCCAATGCTGACTAGAGGGCTCCACCCATGCAGGGAGGCCTGGATCTTTAGGGCCAACTTGAGTCTAAGCCCGGTGGTACACGGGTGCTCGGCTGGCTGTGTCCAGCTCAGTACACTGGACATTTCTCTCCACCAGTGTGCAGATGGCTTCCCCTGCCCACACGCTGTCCCTCACCACTGCCAGAGGACACAACAACAGGTACTCAACAGGCACAAACAGGTGCTCAAGCCCATTCCATTACCCACACACTGTCCTCGGTCTGTCCACCCTAGCGCCCCCACTCCCCCCCCACCCCAGCCAGGGCTTCCCGGGACTCAGAAATAATGAGGGGAGGGACCTGCAAGGCCCACTGCATTCCTGTCAGTGTACACAGCCAACTGGTGTTTGGTCCAGAGGCCTGGGATGTGTTCAGACCCCAGAACCTCAGAAAAGGGTTACTCGGAGAAGCAGGGCCTTGGCAGAGGAATAGAGAGCACCCCAGGAGGGGTCTAGCTCCCCTGCAGGCAAATAAGGAGCGGGGTAAGGAGGTTTTAGTCTGTCTAGTCTTCGTTAATTACACACTCTGGAGCAGAAGATTAGCTCTCCCGAGTCAATGATTTAAAAGGGAAGCCGGTGGGGGAAGGGCCCTTCCCCGCTGAGGCCAGGTGCTGAGTAAGAACCTGGCAGACCTGGGGTAGTGGAGTGGGAAGCACAGCCCACACAACTCAGGCAGGTGCGGAGCAAAAGGACAGCCCTCTTTCTAACGTGTGACCTCGGCAGGTTGACATCAAGGCTGTCATCTGTTAGAAGTGTAAGAATCATTTCTATGCCATGACATTGTTACAAATGCTCAGTCTCATTAATAAATGTAAGGTCTGTATCCAAGATAGTAGTATGTGCTAAAAAGAAAAAAAAAACCTGTTAGCTCTTTTTTTTTTGTTATCATTATTTATTAATGTGAAACTTGAAGAAAATATAGAAGCTGGCGGGAAAATAGTGGCTAGTGCTTAGAATATAGCAGGGTCAAATAGAACAAGGCACTAGGGGTGATGCCAGCCTCAGTCTCTAGAAGGAAAGGCGAGGCTGCCTAAGGAGCAAGGAAATGTGTCCTGTCGAGGAATGGAGGACCAACCGCTGCAGGATCAGCTCAGCCCTGTCCCTGGGTGGGTGGGGCTGCTGGGACCTGGGTAAGAAAGTTAAGAGTTCAGAACTGATTAAGGGCAAGTGGCTGAGGGAGGCACTGTAGGCACTCATTCTTCAAGCGTCTGCTGGATGTCTACCACGCTGGAGCACTGGGATGGGCACCAAAGACACTGAGAAGCAAGGGGAACCAAATGCCTCTAAGAACCTAGAGAATGGGACCAGAATGTGATTGAAACAACCGCAGGAAAGCTGCATAGACCAGAAATATGGCTGAAACAAAGTTTTGTGGGAGCCGCCAGCAAGGTTGGGGGCTCTAACCAGTTATGGGATGCCCAGCAGAGGGAGCTGGGGGCCCCCATTCCCGTCAGGGTGCTTCTGTGTGTCTGACCTTCTAGCATCTGACCTTGGGCATTCTCCATTCCCTCATTCATTTACTCAGCACACACCTGCAGCAGGAGTGGGGGTGAGGCTTCCTCTACAAACCAGTTCTCCTTCCGGTGAGGGAGCTAAGAACTGGGGCCACCCACTTCTGTCAGCCTAGAGTGCCAGTCTCAGGCGTTTGAGTCTTGGGCTTGCCATTTGGCTTTTGTAGCCCCCTGCCCTACTTCCATGCCGCAAGGAACACTCGTCTGGGATTGTTTCTGAGTGCACACTTCTAGTCTCTCTTGGGAAGAACTCGGAGAAGGGCTTTGACTTGCCCATGGCCAAAGAGGGAGTCACTGGCAAAGCCCAGCGCTGAGTCCACTCTAATTGGCCACAATTCTGTGTTCTTGCCACTGTGTCGGGATAACTGCAAGGGAGCCCAGGGAGTCCAGAAATGCTGCACCGATGGCACTTAGGGTGGCACCTGCCTCCAGGAGCCAAGGGCCGCCTCGGGGTTGGCTCACACAGAGGAGGAGCTGGGCAGCCACTTGCGGGTGGTACTCGCTGGGAGCACAGGCCAGGAGAGGAAGAGGGTGCTGGCCTAAGGCAAGGGCCCAGAGTGGGAAGGCGGCTGTCTCCCTCGCTTCTCTTCCGTGCCCTTCTCTCTTGTTTGCCATTAGTCATTCTTATGGAGAAGGAATGAAAACAGACTCTGGATCTGGCTAGAGGTGTGTGCTGTGACAGCAACCGGCAAGACCCAGGCCTACCTGGGACGGAGACAGAGGCAGGAGAGGTAGAAGGCAGCTCTTGCTCCTGCTAAGAAAACTGAAGTTGGGGCAGGTGGGAAACATAGAACATGCCCTAGGAAGCCATAAAATACACGGGTATGCGTGGGAACTGGAGCTGGCTTTCCCCTGACTCCATTGCTCTCCCATACACAATCACCCGGCTACTTTTTCCACCATAGCCCCCAGGCCCCGCTGCAGTACTCCGCACATCCTGTCCACGCACTTTCGAAGGTACCTCCACGGTTGGGATCTTCCCTTTTTTACCATTTCCTCTCAGCTGGGCTTCGGAGACTAGGTACCTGACAGAGGGGACTGTTTTGTTGGCTCCAGCCCCGTGACTTTCACACCCAGATGCTGGCTGCCCCAATGGTCTCCTTCCCTCCCAGGATCCTGTGTTACATGTGAACAGTGCCGTCACTTAGCAGGCTTCCTTCAGTGTGGCCACTATGATAACCTTGGCTCCTACCTGCTTCCTCCTGTCCTATTTCAAACCTCTCTGGTCCCTACGCAGCTTCTCCCCAACCATGGCGGGGGCTTCTAAGCTTACACTTACCTCCTGGTTTATCACAGATTAGACAGAGAAATGTTTCCATTCCAGTCTCCCTGGTTATCCTTTTCTTGTTTTGCTGATCTCCAGGACTGTTCTAACCCAGCAGCGCGCAGATTTTACTTTACCAAGCCTCTGTGGCACATGCTTCCACTCTCAGTGACGGAAATAGCGCATGCTCTGAGCAGGCTCTCACCCAGGTCTCTTTTGTCAGTCCCTGAGCTTTAGTGAGCACTGGTGAATGAGACAATGGCTGCCTTCAGCTGTCTGACAAAACTTTTCCTGGGGCAACAAAACGCCCGCCTACTCGCCCCAGCGAGGGAGCCCACAATGACCATTTAGGGGTACGGATACCACTAACGTCCAACTTGGAGAACCATGAGTTTTATTGGAGTAACTTACAGGGCTATGGGTGAAGAGTTACTTACAGGAGCAGAAGTGACTCAAAGACATTTGCATCACTAAAGCCCACCCCAGCTTGGGTGACAGCTCAGAGAAGCTGGGGACCTGGAGCTCCTTGCCCAGCCTGAAGGCAGCCCGCCAGGTTGGAGTGTGTTCTTTCCAAGGGACTCTGGTCTAAACCTCTTCCAGGCAGCTCAGCTGATTTCTGCTTCTTCCAGGCAGCTGGTCAGGTCTCAGTCTTCCTTCTGGCTTGGCTTTGTTTGCTCTGACAGGGAGGGGCCTAGTGAGCCTGCCCAGTTTCAGGGAGTTTTTGAAGCTTCTGTCATTGCTGTTTGCTTCCCGGCTTAAGGAGCTTCCCCTGCAGGATGGAATGTTTTACTCTGAGGAAACTGTTAGGCGACACTCCACCCCTTCCTCGAGCTCTTACATCCTGTCTGCCCCTTCTTCCCCTGTGATCCCTGAGACTCGGGAGGAGAGATTCTAGATGTCCACCTAGGGCCAAGAAACAGGTCACGGTGCCACAGTAGAAGTCACTTCTAAGGAGCTTCACCAGTAGCTATGAGTTGAGGCTGATAGTAACAGTGAAGTCTGGGCCATCACATCCATCTAGAAAAACCGTAGAAGTTGCTTCCTTGTTGGGACTTATGACCTCCCAGCCACAGGTATTTGTCCTAGCTTACAGGACCAGGTGTGAACTCTCTCTGGTGGAGCAGGCCTTAAACCCCGTCGGAAGGCTGCTAGTCTTACTCATCATAGCCGACTCACTATTGCACAATCGGGCATACCTTGCCTGGTGTGTCAGTATTTAGCATGCAGGGTCCATAGCCAAGCAGGAATGTTGGTGACGGTTCTCCACCAGCACCCTGCAGAGCCACCTCTGGCGTTATTAAAGCCAGCCAGCAGCCTGGGACTTTCCAGTTCCGCCCCAGATTAATTTCTCCGTGTCCTACAGTCAAAGTATGTGCGTGCAGTGTCTTTAGCAATCGGGTCTTACTGTCTGGTTCCGGCATACAACAGCAACAGCAATAGCCTTTGTGGTCTGCGAGCCTTGGGCTTCTCCAGCTAACATTCACAGGAAGGCAGCCATCTCTGGCACTGGGCTTTTCATTCAATACCCTTATGGCCTCTGGAAATGTCCTCCTGAATTTTCTTCTTTCAATCAACCCAGCCCCAGTAGGGTTGTGAGGTGGGTTGAAGTAACATGGTACCTGGCTGTCTCTTCAATGGCTTTCCCAATCTGACAAATGCTCAGAGGTTAGCATTATGTCCTCTATACAGCAAAACATTTGCCAGAGGATGGGCAGGGCAAACAGCATCCCAAACCCCCATCCCATAACGAACAGTGGGGTTGCAAAGATAACCTTGGTGAAACACTCTGAAGGTCTGTTGTCGTCTGTTCTCAGCAAGTGTCAGGTGACCCCGGAGGTTCACAACTAAGACGATGCTAAAGTTAAACATAAGCAAGATCTAATACAGCGTGGAAGGCTCCATCCACTTGTATCCATTGCTTCCTCCACTGACCAAAGTTGGGTACAAAGCGTGAACAGGCACTGTCTTAGTTAGCTCCCTGTAATCTTTGTCATTCTCTCTGAGCCACTACATTTCCATATTCAGGAGTTTTCCCATGGAGCCTCGCTACATTTCCCCACGCCTGATAAACTCTGTGGGCTTGACTTAATTTGCTCAGACCTGCTCAGGGCCAAGGGGGAACAAGGCTCTACTCTCTGGAGCTTCATCCACTGGCTCCCTGGGTAAGAGCTGCCCTGAGTGGACATTGTGGATGTAGTGGTAGCTGTTGCCCCTCCATCCACCACACCTGGTTGTTGAGCGAGTTCCTGTTGCAAGGTATTTAATTATGGTATGTAAAGATCTGTCATGGTGGCTGATTTAATAAAAACCCAAATGGCCAATAGCTAGGCAGGAGGTATAATAGGGACTTCCAGACAGAGAGAGCTCTGGAAAGAAGAAAGGAGAAGTCACCAGCCAGATGCAGAGGAAGCAGGATAGGCAGGGGAGAGGTAAAACCACAAGCCACATGACGTGACAGCATGTAGGTGAATAGAAATCGGTTCATTGAAGTTGTAAGATCTAGTTAGAAACAAGCCTAAGCAAAGGCCAAGCTTTCATAATTAATACCAAGTCTCCATGTTGTTGTTTGGGAGCTGGCTGGTGGGACGGAGAAAGACTTGTCACAGTTCCTGACTGGGCAAACCAATTCCACCCCTAGTATAACCTTTTGCTGGAGGTGAATGTACCCTCCTTAGTCTGAAGTGATAATTACCCATCCCTGGGACCGTGGATGGCTTCCGTGAACTGTTCGTCGGGCTTTACCGTCATCCAGAGACTCCTCAGCACACAATCTGGCTTCTCTCAGTGTTTTCCTTAGGAACTCCAGGTTGGCATGACTTTTGCCACATTTGTCTCCCTGAAGCCTAGACAGATCTCTTCCTTGGCTTTACCTTTTCACTGTCTCCTCTGGGTCGCTCTCTTTCTTTACCGACTTCCTTTACATGCTGGCCTAAGTCCCTGAGATCTGCTAAAGACCTTCCTATTGTGTAAAGATCTTACCCCACTAAAGGGCTCAGCAAAGCCACTAAAGTTCCACTCCAGCTCAAGGTTTCTGCTGGATTAACCTCTTCTTTATCTCTTCTGGGAACACAGTTCCATCTGGCTGAGAGAACTGGGGTTCAAACACAGCTCCTCTTATTCCTAGCTCCCTCAATAGCCATCTGCCCTTCCTCTATGGTCATCCAGTTCCTGATGTTTATGGGGACCTCAGCTGGACATAACCAAGTGTTCTTCATGGCTCTGATAATCCACTCTATTAGGAACTGGTTTCCCCTCCCCTCACCCTATCTCAGGTTATGCAACCTTTGCCTTAAGGAGGGATGGGCAGTTAAGATGCAACCTTACTCAGTTCTCATGCCTCCACAGCAGCCAGATGGGTCCCCTCCACTCCCATGACCCATGTCCTCACAAGTTAAACCGAGACACGCACGCTCTTTCATTCTCTCACTGCTTGCTGTGGTCCCCTAACAGCCAGGCAATGGAGATGCACACCTTTAACCCCAGCACTCAGGAGGCAGAGGCAGGCAAATCTCTGTGAATGTCAGGCTACCCTGGTCTATAGAGAGAAGGCCTGTCTCAAACAAACAAATCTTCTCCACTCCCAGCAGTTCAAGTGCTGGGTATTTCCTGATCACACTAGTTGCTTGCCTTGGACCATAGTTAATAAGCCCATCTACAGGCTGGGTTACAGATTCTCCCTCTTTTTATACTAAAAATTGGACCTGAGGGGTATCTTTTATTGCCTTTCCTATTGCTCTGTCTCTCTCATCCTTTCTATCTAATTCAGTTGACAAGTCAGAAGCTAACATGAAGGATGCTAGTGCCATATCCCTTTCTTGCTGCAATTGCTCCTTTACAAAAACAAGCTACTGCTTGGCCACCATCTTGGCCTCAAATGCATTTTTGTTTGTTTCGTTGGTTTGTTTTGGTTTTTGAGACAGGGTTTCTCTGTGCTGCTTTGGAGCCTGTCCTGGAACTAGCTCTTGTAGACCAGGCTGGCCTTAAACTCACAGAGATCCGCCTGCCTCTACCTCCTAAGGGCTGGGATTGAAGGTGTGCGCCACCACTGCCCAGCGAGAGCAGGCAATATTGCAGCTGCTTGCTAGCACTCTGGACTGCAATAATCTGTAACATTTCCTCCAAATCCTTAACTGTTTTTAGGACATCTGCATATTCTTGTGGTGGACCTCACTCATCAAGCAAGCATGCCCTATGGCACATAGACAAAGACTACCATCCTGGGTCTCTTCCCACAAGCATCCCTAGTCCTGATGGCTCAATGTTAGCTGTATGTCTCATTACCCATAGCAAGACCCACACAACTGCTGTAGCACCAAGGCACACTGACACACACCACACAGGAAAGGACACACAGCTCTTTCAGAATGTCTTCACAGATACGTCTCCCTCAGGTGTCTCAGCCTCAGTTGCCTCCCGGTAGTACCTAAATCCAAGAGCATACACACACTCCTCCTTCGTCTCATCTTTGGTGCTGTCATGACCCTGTCCAGGTACCAGTTACGTTGTGCAACAAAACTTAGGAAAAGTGTGTTTCTTCTTCTCTTCCTGAGAAGGCACTAATGTTTTCTCTCAGAATTAGGTGATGTAGTTAATGTCCCCTGTGTTGCTTTCTTATATGTGCCCATTAATCTTTTATTGCCTCCAATCCTTCCCACACTGAATCAGGAAAGTTCCCAGGGTCTGGGGTGACAGCTGGTATTTCCAGATAAGAAACCTGAGAAGCATCAGCTCCCAAAGAATTTTTGGGAAAAATATTAGAGGAAAAAAAAAGGGGGGTTCTGGGAATGATCACATCTGTCCCATGTATGACTGACAAAGTGAAACCAAAACCCACCAAGAGAATCACCAATGTTATGAGAGAGAAGAGAGCTTGCAGACCACACTATCCCAGCTGTACTCTGTGCTGTCCTGAGGTCCACTGGTTCTTGCCAAGTGAGAGACTGTCTCCACAGGTCTTGATTCTCAGAGATACATAGGACAAGCATTCATATGCTGATCTGAAACTAGGCCACATGGCTCCCAACAACAGTTCAAACTATAGACACCATACCACCAAAGTCCTACTTGGTGAACCATGAGTTTTATTGGAGTTACTTATAGGTCTATGGGTGAAGGGTTACTTACAGGAGCAGAAGTGACTCAAAGACATTTGCATCACCAAAGCCTACCCCAGCATGGGTGACATCTCAGAGAAGCTGGGGACCTGGAGCTCATTGCACAGCCTGCAGGTAGCCAGCCAGTTGGAGAGTGTCCTTTCCAAGGGACTCTGGTCTCTTCCAGGCAGCTCAGTTGGTTTCTGCTTCTTCCAGGCAGCTGATCTGAACTCAGTCTTTTTCCCAACTTGGCTTTGCTTACTCTGACAGTGAGGGGCCTTATTGAATCTGCTCAATTTCAGGGAGTTTTTGAAGCTTTTATTGTTGTTGTTGTTGTTGTTTGCTTCCCTGATTAAGATGCTCTCCTGCAGCATGGATTGTTTTAATATCAGAGGAGACTGTTACACAACATCGTCAAAACGCCCTTAGTCTGGTAAAGGGAAGTAAGATATTCAAGGTTTCACTGATTCATTTTGACAAGAGTAGTATCATGAAAATAGATTTTGGAGGCGTATAGTGAAGCAGGAATGGGAGGTACCAGTGGACACAAAGTTGTTGACAGACCGGAAAGCAAGGATGTAAGTCTTAGTGAAGGACAATTGGTCAGAGCTGGAGACTGAATAAAGAGAAGCTGCTACAGAGGTGACAGATGCAAAAAGTATTGCAACATTGAGTAACAATGTGCTTAATGTTGGAAGGGGTGTGAGACAGTAGCAAGACCAGATGTCTAAGTCTGGGTGATTCTGGGACTCGCTATTGGGTATACTTCAGTGTCATTTATGGCTGCAGAAAGTTCAAGAAAAGGAAGAGTTTGTGTGAAGGGGAACAAGTTTAGCCTGAGGCTTCCAAGGAGAGCTGTCCATAAGCAGATGTGGATCTAGAGCACAGGAGAGGGGCTGAGCTGAAGTCAGTATCCACAACATGGGAATAGGGAGGGACATCAGGTAGACAAGGTTGACCAAGAGAAAGGGGACAGGAAAGGCAAGGGGAGTGAGGAAAGACAAGGATGAGGTGCATATGCCACCTCCTGATTACTCCTCCAGGAGCTGTTTGCCCCAATGCTGTTTGCTAGCTATAGTCCTAAGTGTTGGCATTTAGAGATTTGTTTCATCTTCAGAACAACTTTGGGAGGTGGACAGGCACTCACTATTCCTGCTAACTCAGCTAATCCCAGATAACTTGTTCAAAGTCATAAAATCTATAAGGGGTAGGAGCCAAGATTTGAATTCAGAATTGACCTGTTTGCCTCCATAGTGCTCAGCTTCTCAAATAAAATCTTAGACTAAAGCTACATTTGCATTGAGTCCCGTGCCAAGAATTTTACTGATTTTTGAATTTTAATACAGATAATTTAGGAGATCAATGAATTGATGAATTAAGGGGTATGGTATCTAGATGGATAGGTGGCTAAAGTATGTATCCAATTTACTTATGGGCAAATAAACAAATGGATGGGTGAATGGATGGCCAAGTTAGGTCAAAGATGGGCAGAGGAATAGACAAACAAGTGGGTATGGATGAAGAATGGTGGGTGAATGAGTGATGGGTACACAAGTAAGCAGAGAAAGGGATTTAGGAAAAGATGGATATGTAGAAGAAAGCTAGAGCGAAAGGAATAAAGATAAATGGTACATGGGTTAGCAAATTCATAGACAGGTAGATGGGTGGGTGTGTGAAGGGTGTTGTATAGCTGTTTCCTCTAAGTTGAAGCATTTCCTCCTAGGAGGAAGGATGCTCATAAAACTCAGGGAGTAAATGAAACCTATAAAGCTCAGGCAGGTGCTGAAAAAGCCCCAAGGCCCTCCCTGAGGCTCTGTGAACAGTAGCAATTGCTGAGGGGAGCTGCCCTAAGATCTCTAGTGGAACTGCAGACAGGACATGCAGGGGGTTCTGAGAATGTGGCTTTCGAGAGTTGTCACTGTAGCACGAATCTAATTGGTCTTAATAATAAAACCTGGAGTGAGATATTAGGGGGTGAAAGCTGAAAGATCAGAGAACCAGAGCAGCCAGCCACTAGTCCTTACCTCTATGAAATCCTCGGGCTGAATGGGGTATCCTCTCCCTACAAATCCTCAGACTGAATGCCTGGAACTCTTGTCTCCTCCCGCCTTATATTCCTCTCTCCACCCAGCCATATCCCTTCCTGTCTCCATCTCCCTCGTGTTGGGATTAAAGGCATGTGACTCCCAAGCACTGGGATTAAAGGTGTGTGCCACCACTGCCTGGCCTCTAAGGCCAACTAGTGGCTTGCTCCACACTCTGATTCTCAGGCTAGCTTTATTTGTTAGATCACAAACAAAATATCTTCACATGTCACTTGGAGCTAGGCATGGTGGCACACTCCTTTAATTCCGGGACCTCGGAAGCAGAAGCAGGCAGGTCTCTGTGAGTTTAAGACCAGCTGGCCTACAAAGGTAATTTCTAGGTCAGATAGGGCTACACACAGAGACCCCGTATTTTTTTTTTAAATCTTAACCAGGGACCAGGCACTAACTGTGATTACAGTACCCACATTAGAAGGCTCACAAGTGCCTGTAACTCCTTGTAGAGAATCTGGCATCCTCTCCTGACCTTTGTGGGCAACCTCACTCTTGCACGAGCGTATGCACATGTGCAAGCATGCATGCACGCATACACACACACGTGTGTGGCCACACACACAATTAAAAATAAAATCTCAAGAGTCACACTGGAGTGGGCCATTCGGTGACGCAGCTGCCTTTGAGTGTGCCTGCAGGTAACCACAATAAATTGGAGTGAAATCATTACATTGGCGCCCTATATGGAGGGAGTCAACATTTGTTCCCAGGTTCCCAGGCTTATACAGCAGTGGGTAGAGGAATTAGAAAAATGAATGGCTGGATAGAAGGGAGGATGAAGGAATATAGAGATTAGTATCTAAGTATAAACAAGGTGGTGGCTCTACAGATGAGTAGGAGAGTGGATGGATGAATAAATGGATGGAAAGATGGGAGGATAGTAGAGGATGGATGGTCAGATGGCAGGGGACCAGATGAATAGATGGTTGGATGTCCCGGACGGATGGATGGTTAAGGGATGGATGAATAGGTATTTGATAGTGGGATCAATGAATGAGCCCCTATACTTAGACCTGGAAAAGCCACTGATTATCATCCCTATTCTTTCCCAATCCTTTCTCCCCTACTTACCCCAGAAAGGGGGAGGGGACCAGGACAAACAGTCTCGGTCTTTACTTCTCCCACTGTACAGACGTTCTAGGATAGTTTCCAGCAATCCTCATTTCTTGCTCCTCTGTCTCGATGCTTAAGAAATCTCCTTTCAGTCAGCGCAGGATGAAGGCAAGGGGTGATTCTGGGACACCTTCCCTGTTCCCTGTTGTCTCTTGAATGTCTTAACCCTTGATCTCCATGACCCAGGTGGATGTTAGGGCTGAGTTGGTATTTGAGTGAAGTCCTACTCAGCACCTCAGGAAGTGATGCAGGCACAGCAATAGGAAAAAGGAGAGTTATGTCCGTGGACTGGAAGAGAAACCAAATCGTTCTTGCAGGGAAGTAGCATTCAGGCAGAGTTAGAAACCAAAAGTAGAGGTGCTGTTTATCCCCCCTGGAGTCAGAGAGACCTTCGCTCCCACTGCCTGGGGCTTGCAACCTTGGGGGACTCACTCTTAGCCTTCCTGACTCTATCTCCAAAACAATCATCACTTTCTCTGATGGCCAAGAATGAGAAGAAGATGCCGACAAAACCAAAAAGCTTCCACGACGCATGTAGATTTTATAGGAGGAATAATCCAAGGAACCAGTGCTCTGGGTCTATTAAGAAAGAAGTGTGAGTTCGCAGGGTTCCTAGCTCCCGGGCCTAGGACTCCTGTGGTCACTGGGCACTATGGTAGCCTTGTCAAGCCAGCTTGAGAAGCAGATTCTGTTTCCTGGCCTCCAAGCTCCCTTGGAGATGTTCTGAAGCTTTAGCGGGGGAGAAGCAGCAAGCAAGTGAGTATGGGGCCCAGATTGGCAGGGGCTAGCCTTGGAGCTCCTCCCTGAGTCCAGCCCCTACTCCTACCCTGCACCAGGTGCCAAAAAGGCAGGGCTTCCAGCTCCCAGAACAAAAAAGAGGGGCTTGTGGTGGAGTGTGAATCATGAAGAACCCTATGATCAGACCTCACTGAGGAGAGCTGGCAACAGACACCTTCCCACTGCTTGCTTTCAGCTCTCCTGTCCATTTTCTCTCCACAAAGTTGACCTGTTTTCACACAGCAAAGTAGCCTGGAAGCTTGTGACAGACATCTGCGATATTGAAGAGCTCACCTGAGCTCAATCTAAAAAGTAAAATTTCCATTTTCTTTTCTTTTCCCAGAAGCTAGCTTTTTCTCCGTCCTTAAGAAGACAGCTTTTTGAATAGGTTTTGGTGAGGGTCTCAAAGCAGAATCAACAGGCCTAAATCCAGGCGCGGTGTTCCGTACTTTGGGATTTCACAAAACAGAGTCCTGACCACCTCACTGTGGGTGGCAAAGCTCTCACGGTAACACACATAGAGCTTAGAAAACAGGTAATGTAGAAGACACTGCACGCACAGCCTAGTGAATGCACAGACTGCCTGACGCACGCCCAAGGACAAAACAATTGCAAGGTTTGTTGCTTGAGCCAGGCAGTGGTGGCACACACCTTTAATCCCAGCACTCGGGAAGCAGAGGCAGGTGGATCGCCATGATTTCCTGGAAAATCTGGTAGACCAGACTTGGTCTACAAAGTGAGTTCCTGAACAGCAAGAGCAGTTACATAGAGAAACCCTGTCTGGGACTGGAGAGATGGCTCAGAGGTTAAGAGCACTGCCTGTTCTTCCAGAAGTCCTGAGTTCAACACCCAGCAACTACATGGTGGCTCACAACCATCTATAATGAGATCTGATACCTTCTTTCTGGCATGAAGGCATGCATGCGGATAGAACACTGTGTACATAATACATAAATAAGTCTTTTTTTAAAAATTACTTTAGAAACCCTGTCTGGAAAAACCAAAACCAAACTAAACAAACAAACAAAACAGAAAAAAAAAGTTTGTTGCTTGAAATACAGCTGAAAAAGTTCCTTTTAAACTTCTGAGACAGCAGGGAGGGGGGCTGCAACGGGCTGCAACGGCAACCACACCTTTAACTAATCCCAGCACTTGGGGTGGGGATAGGGGGGTAGGGCAGGGGCTGAGACAGTATTTTCTTAAATTGTACAGACCGGCCTGGAACTTGTAATCTTCCTGCCTCAACCTTTGGAGTAGGCAGAATTACAGGCATGCACCACCATGCCCGGTGTCATACTAGACTTCTGTTTGTGTGTACATACACTCACCTGTGCAGGCGTGTATGGAAGCTAGAAGTATGTCTTCCACAGACACTTCACCTTATTTCTGGAAACAGACTCACGGCTCCCGGAGCTTGAGCTTGGGCTCGACTGGCTGGCCCTTGGGTCCCAAGATCTGCCCATCTCTGTCACCCAGCTGCAGACACAGACGCACACCGCCACATCGAGTAAAGACGTGCATGCTTATGGGAACTCAGGAGCTCATGCTCCCGTAGGGGGTGCTTCACTCATTGAACCGGTGCCCAGCCCAGAGTCCTAGACTCATCACCACGGCAACCCCGCAAGGATGACTTTACTGTCTTATCTTACAGGTGAGGAGAGTGAGTTCAAAGCAGAAACTTTTCTGATGTCGCATGTCTGGTAAGAGTTAGAGCCTGGATTTGAACTCATGATTCTGATCCTGACTAAGATGAGTGACTTAGGGAGGTGGCTCAGAAGGTCTGCGGGAGGAGGTGAGAGACAGTTTCAGCGTGGGATTACTGGGGCACTGTTCAGTTAGACACCAGGACTCCTCCACACGGAGATCTGTGCCAGGAGCCCCAGTGCTGTGTGTGAGGGAGGAATGAAGGAGCTGAAACGATGCCAGCTGGGCCAGCCCCGGCCCGGCCCCCACCTGAGAGCTCCGGAAATGACACACCTGAGCTGTGCTGCAGGTTGTTGGGCCAGGCAACTCCTCCCAGGGGGAGGGGTCTGAGGATGGCTGCCTTTAGCTCCTAGGCAGGAGAGAGGCCAGACTTCCAGGCTGCTTTCTAAGCTTACCTCACAGTGCAGTGTAGTAGGTACTCAGGTCTCTGGGCTCTGGTCCTACTGTGTGCTCCTAGACAATCTACTAAGTGTCTCTGGGCTTCCTCCTTGCCTATAAATGAGAAATAATTGTTTTCCTGCCTGTCTTCTGGATGAAAGTCTTAAGGAATGGCATCTCTTATCCCGGGGGTCTAACAAGGGGTCAGGACGAAGTCTCTGGGAAGAGGCGGGAGTGTGTACTCTGCATGGTGTGTCTGTGAGAAGTGTCAGGTAGCATGAACCAGCACCCTGGGGGCGGTCTGTAATTTATTTTCACAAGTGTAGCTGTTCCTGAGGACAGCTTTCTCTGCACACGCGTGCATCTCAAGTGCAGCCGTTCAGCTCCTAGGGACGGGACAGGGAAAGTGTCGAGGCAGGGCACCATGGTAGTGGATAGTGACGGGCCTCTTCTGTGGATACAGCTGTGCTGGGCTCTAGCGTCGTCTGCCCCTGGTCCAGGTGGATAACGAGGCTCCAAGGCCAGCAAAGCTCCAGCTTGGCCGGGCTCGGTAAGGAGACGCCGAGATGGTAGCGGCAGGCCGTAGGCGCCCATGTTTGGGGCTGCCAGGGAAGAGCAGTGTAGTGGTCCAGCAAGTGTCACTCTGAAACTTGCTCTGGGTTACCCTTCTCCTACACCAGCCTTGACTTGGCAGGAAGGAGACAGGGGGAGGGGTGGGCAGAACTTTGCAGTGGGGGAGGCAGGAATTCTGTTGGAAATCATTCAAATGAGGCTATGAAACCAAAACCCTGTCTCAGAACAAATTGGCCAGATTTGGCCTGGAGCCGGGGTGCAAACGGAGTGGAGGAGGTTGATGGGCCCGGCTGAGGCGGGGAGGAGCTGAGCAGAAAGAAGGCCAGTGTGTGGCCCCGGGAGCTTAGGCTTTGGAAGAGATGAGTAAAAGGGACAGTTATTCCCAGGTTCCCCTTCTGGCCACCTGTGAGGAGCTGCCTGTCCGGCCAGAGGATGGGGAAGCCACCTATCTGGCCTTACCTGGAAGGAGGCCTGGGCTACCCCTGATGCCCTCTAAGACTGGTGTGACTCTCCACATCTCTTTCCTTGTCCCTATTCCTGCTCTCTGCTCCCCAAAGTTCCCCACTTTACCAAGAAGTCAAGCTTTTCTGTTTGCCTTTAAGAGTAGTTGGCCAGGGACCGGGTTGGGAGAAATCCCCATCTGATGCCTTAGAGATGCCAAGTGGGGGTAGGGGAGGTTCTCATTCTTGTGCTGCAGGGGCTTTGATGCCACTCACTGGGGCACAGTTGCCAGGACCTGGCACTCCTGAATGCCTAGAGACAAGCACAGGGCAGAAATAGGGGAGGGAGTGGTCACTGGGCCAGGCCAGAGCAGGTGTGAAGGAAAACAAGACCTTTAGACACTCCTCAAAGGAATGTCTGTGTGAGGGGGAAACCTTGGAGAGATTACCCAGGTTCACGCTGCCTAGGGAAGGGTAACAGGGTGGCTAGGAACAGACTAAGAGGCCAGTGACAAGGGCCAGGACAGTAGGTCCCCATCTGCTCTCAGAGGCCCGTTCAGCTGCCGCACTGTGAGTCCGAGACTCTTCTAAGGGAAGACATGGTTCTTTGCCATGCCAGCCCCGCCTCTCCTCTCCTAGACCGAGGACCAAGACGCAGCCTCAGAAGCAGGCAGAGCAGGACTCGAAACCAGTCACTATGTACTGCCCCCCCCCCAACCCTCCCATTCAGGGGCCACCCTGGGGGTCTGCTGACATCCTGCTCTGCAAACACTACCTGTCACTCAGGGTTCTGCTCCCGGTCCATGGCAAGCCCTCCGGCCTTGTGTCTCAACCTGTAAGGGATCCTCTCTCCTTTCCGAGCCACTATCCATCAGAGAAGGGCTTCCTCCCCGTCTTCCCGACTGCAGGAGTCCACCGCCTCCCCAGCTCCTTTCCTTCCAGAATCCTTTCTGCTTTTCTCTCCACGTGACCCTCAAGGGTTTCTCTGACCTTCCCCTCAGTGTGGGTCTTGTTCTTGTTCACTTCTGCACTACCCAAGAGAGTTCCCAGGATTCTCTCTGCCTTCCCCAAGTCCTCTGTGTAGTTCCCAACCAAGCTCCTAACAGGAATTTCTCAAGGAATGAGAAGGGACCCTCTTGACTCCTGATGGGTGGGACCTTACTTCTGGCCCTTCCTTTGGGATCAGGCTGGCTTTAGATCTCTCCCTCCAACCCTTGCTTTTAACTGAGGAGGGCCACAGGGGTGGTGAGAGAGTTGGAGAGGAATGGGAGGGGTAGGAGAGATGGGGGAACCAGTCCGGTGTTGTTTTTGGCTTGGAGCCCCCAGCCCCAGGGAAATCCTGACTCTGTGGAAAACTGAGCGGGCAGTCAGGCAGGGGAGGAGTTGGGGGAAGAAGAGGAGGAGAGGGAGGAGGTCCAGGGCTCAGGGTGAGGTGAGGACTCCTTTCATAAATCAATCCCGCCAGCCTCAAGCCTGACAAGAACCAGAGACCCAGGATCCCTTGGGGGTCAGGGCTGGGGGAAGGGACACAGACCCTGGATGGGCTGTAGAGGAGGGAGGGCTGAGGACAGCACCCTGCCCCCACCCCTACAACAGGTGTGTGTGGTGAGGGAGGGTCTCAGAAAACAACATCATGACTACCAGAGGAACTGGGGTGGCTGTGACAGATTGACAGGGGAGGGGCCCCAGGGTCCGCCACTCGAAACACTTTTATTGCCCCAATCCAGGCCTGGCTGGATGACTGAGGCCTTGACGTTATTTCACCTTTCCAGGCTTCCGTCTCATGAGAGGGAGAAGCTGCAGTCTGTGGAACTTGTGAGGGTGGAATGGCTGTTTCCAGAGGCTGAATCCTGCTTTCCTAGCCTGACATCCTCTGTAGCTTTCTCTATCCTGGCCAGAGAAAGGATCCTTGTCTAGAGCTAGTGGGTCAAAGGTTAAGAGTGTAGACTCCACCACTTGGTAAGCATGGCCATGTGGGATGCCATAGTCCCTCAGATTCACAGTTTAGGTCTGTGAGGTGGGCGTCAAACGCCTGTTTGGCAGAACTGTCTGGTCAGTGAGATATTCTATGTGAAGCGCTGGCACTACACAAGCCCAGTGTAAGATCATTGTCTTGGCTGGGCAGTGGTGGCGCACGCTTTAATTGCTGCACTCGGGAGGCAGAGGCAGGCGGGTCTCTGTGAGTTCAAGGCCAGCCTGGTCTACAAGAGCTAGTTCCAGGACAGGCACCAAAACTACAGAGAAACCCTGTTTCGAAAAACCAAAAAAAAAAAAAAAGATCATTGTCTTCAGGAGCCTGTCGTTCAGATGTCTGCAGGCCTCAGCCTTCTGAAAGGGGTTTCTCTCCTTTAATACTCAATCACCCATGAGAATCCAGCAGCTACAGCTTCCGGATCAGCATTGTGGGAAACCATTGCACCCCATTCTGCAGTGTTCCCACCACTCTGAAGTGACCCATGAGTCTCCTGTCCCCATGTGTCAGACCATACCAATGTCTCCACTTGGCCGCTATACCACTGGGACAGAGCAACTCTGGGTTGAGCCTTGGTCATTATTACCAAGGTGCTGCAAATCAACACAATGCAGGCTTGGATGTGTGCTGTCCTAAGCAGGCACTGGCCTAGCCTCCCAGGCCCCTAGCCTATGGAACTCACTATGTAGACCATGCTGGCCTCAAAGGCACAGAGATGAGCCTGCCTCTGCTTTCCAAGTGCTGGGATTGAAGTTGTGCAACATCACACCTGACATAAGATCCCATTCTTGCTCCCCTCACTTTGTCCCACCACAGCCCTGTGGTGATGGACAAATTCACTCAGTACCACCTTCCAATGTCCTTGTTAGGTCCAGGTCTCACTCAGTTTCAATCATATTCTCTTTCCTTCTTTCTTTCTTTCTTTCTTTCTTTCTTTCTTTCTTTCTTTCTTTCTTCCTTCCTTCCTTCCTTTCTTTCTTCCTCCTGTTTTTTGTTTGTTTTGTGAGACAGGATTTCTCTGTGTAACACTCTTGGCTGTCATAGACCAGGCTGGCCTGGAACTCACTGAGATCCACCTGCTTCTGCCTCTCAAGTGCTGGGATTAAAGGTGTGTGCGACCACCGCCCAGCCAATCATACTCTTAATAAGGGTATACTGAGATAACCCATCAGAAACGGGACCCATTTTTGAAGTATATACTGACACTGTTCCCCTGAGAGAATGTCAAAGCACAGTCATGCATTTAGTCCCTAGATAATAATGTTTTCTTATAACTATGTTATATACAATGACTTTCTAGGAAACTATGACCAGTCCATCTCCTGCCCTACGGTTCCCCTCCCTTGGCAGGCTTCCCTTCTTCTCCAGCTTCCAGGACTCTTTCCTCATGGAAAATCCTTGGGGGGGGGTGATTAGTGGGTGCGCAGACACTGGCCTTGGCTACTGTAGGTCCCTGTCTTTGAGTTTGAACAAACCTACTGGGTTGTGTTAGGGTTTCTGTTGCTGTGAAGAGACACCACGAACACAGCAACTCTTATAAAGGAAAACATTTAATTGGGTGGCTTACATTTTCAGAGGCTTAGTCCATTGCTATCACGGTGGGACATGGCAGTGTGCAGGCAGACATGGTGCTGGAGAAGGAGCTGAGAGTTCTATATCTTGATCCACAGACAACAGGAAGTGAACTGAGACACTGCGAGTGGCTTGAGCATATATGAGACCTCGAAGCCCACCTCCAGAGTGGCACACTTCCTCCAATAGGCCATACCTACTCCAACAAAACCACGCCTCCTAATAGAGCCACTCCCTGTGAGCTTATGGGATCAATACATTCAAACTACCACATGGGTCAAACCAGTTCAGCCAGACAGAGCCAGCAGAGGCCTGATCTAACCTCTTTCAAACACTCATAAACTGTTGCTAGATCCTTTTCCTGAAGACCACCGACCTCTGGGACTTTATAACCTGCTGCAGTCCCAAGGGTACATGGGACAACAGAATCGGACCCATCCCCCACCCATTGCTGGCTGACCCTCATGTAGGGCAGACTGCTGTGGTTTGAAGGCACAGGCCTCTTAGCGGTTGTGGGCATGTGAGAGGACTGGAGGAAGGGTTACCTGATGGGTGTGAAAGGAGCGCTTGCCGGAGTTTGTCTTGTCGTAGCCTAGAAGCCAGCCTCTGAAGCACGGGGTAGCAGTGCCGGCCGTTTGGTCCTGCTTGCTAAGTCTCACATTATCTCAGGTTGCCCCAGGTCTGTGGCTCCCCTGGCCACCTCAGGGCTAAAGACACCCACTCTCAAACAGCAAGGTCCTTCTGCAACCTCCACAACAGGTGTGCTTCCAGACTGGTCACCCCCAGGAATGGGCACCCACGGCCTGTCAAGGCAACTCCCTCCAGGGTGGGCAGCTGAGATGGCTGAGAGAAGTTCAAAGTGGAGAAGAGCCAGCCAGCATTTCTTTCTGATCCCTCTGTGGCAGTGAAGAGGGGTCAGAGAGCACAGCTGTGGCTAGACATCCATGAGGGCGGGCGGTGGGCAGGGCCGCCTGCTTTGGGTGAGGCCCAGGCTTCTGGAAAAGAGGCTACAGACAGCCTAGGAGACAAAGGCCAGGGTTTGAATCACTGCCTCACGTCGCTAACTCACTGTGTGGCATTTTGCAGGTCCTCCCTCCTCCAGCCTCAGTTTCCACAGCTGTACACGCATAGGGATAGACTTGAGGACAACTAGGGATCTTCCCCTGGTGACAGTCACTCTTCCACATGTCTGAATATCTGGCCCTGGTTTGCAGGGGCTGGGCTGACTACATAGAATGAGCCTTGTGTGGGGCGGGACAAGATCCCCTTTCATTTCTCCAGCCTTGGCAGGAGTCACGGCACCCCCCCCCCACCAAGGTCAAAGGGACGCTGACATGGGGGCAGAACTGCCTTTAACAGTTGGGGTCAGGAGCTGGCATTTTGACCTGCAGCAGCGCCGTGTGCTTTGTGTCCCTCGCAGTGACTGAAAGTCTGTGTTCCTTAGCAGAAGCCTTGACAGGGCCCCACTAGCCTCGGTGTCACACAGATCTGCTAAGGAATTCAGACCTGCCACCTACAAACCAAGGGACCTTAGGCAAGTCATTGGCCCTCTTTCTCTGGGGTTTAGTGACTCTAATGTGTGCCCTGCAGGGCCACAGGGAGCAAAGGGCCTGTCTGCAGTGCACACTCCTCTGCTGATCAATATCAGAGAGGACTTCCCTGCAGAGGTGCCAAGAGCTGGGATAAGTCTGAACCCGTCCCTACGGTCACAGCTCTGTCTCTCTTCCTGCTTGTCTGTTGTGGCATTGGAGGATTTTTAACTCCAAGTTCTAAAATCTGGACAATTTAACGTAACCCAACTAACCCTCCGCTTGCTCTATCTGTGCCGAGAGAGGAAAATCACCTGGCTCGACGAGTTCCAGGTGTGCTCTGTGCCCTGCCTCCTGTGCCCTGTGGTGACCGTGACTGTGACATTGCCCCACTGCCTGGGAAGGCTCAGTGAAGCCAGACCTCTCTAGCCTCCCTTCCAGCCTTTGCCAACTGTAGAGCTGGATCAGGCCATACCCAGAGTGGTGGGTCAGATAAAAGCTATGGGCCCCAAGGGCCTGTGGTTCGAAACCAGGAGATGTCATCCTTATACACAGCAGCACACGGGGGAGAGCCCCAGACTACTCCTGCCTTGACCTCAAGAGGTGGGAGCTCTCCAGACAATTTTCACAGGCCCATAAAACTTACTTAGTGGGAGGTCAACTGTGGGAGTGGCCCCAGGAACCAGGTGGGAGCCCAGAGGGCACCAATGAGGTTCCTTTTATTACCATTATATATTAATTATTGTGTGACAGCCATTGCTTACTAACTGGCCTGTGGGCCTTGTGTATGATCATGATGGCACCTGAGGGGTTGCCTCAGCCCTACCTTTTTTTGAAATGATTGCCATTATTAATTTCAGCCACTGCACTCTCGGTAAAACAGTATTATTGTACAACACAATACAGTGTTATTGCTATAACTTCTTAAAGAGACTACTAACTACCAGTGTCACACCAGGGTGTAATTACAAACATATTATCTTTATATTTGGCTAAGTCTGCCTTCCTGCCGACTGTAAACTCCCAGAAGGCAGTTGGCTGCATGCTAGTTTCCTGCATGGAGTTGTAGGGATCCCATGCAACTTTGGTGACTGCATTTATGAATGAACAATGGGAACTCAGTCAGTAGGGAGGCACAAAGAGATGAGCTGGGACTGTAGATGGTGGCTGGGAAAGAGGACAGTATGAAATGCCTTTGGAGTCTGCGTGGAGCTGAGCTGGGAGGGTACATCCGGCAGTGGAGAGAGAGCATCCTCTGGGGAAGCAGGGCAATTCTTGGACAGAGCAGCTGGGCAAGGGGGAGCTGCGCCGCCTGCCCCAGGAAATCTGAGGGTGTCTGTGGGTCCAGGTTTATCTTGAATCCTAAGACCCTCATAACCCAGAAGGGCCACCAGCTAACTACTTGCACACACACACTCCGCAGGGGCATTCTGTAAAGACATCAATATTTGGGTCATTTCTAAAGCACAGGATGCATCTTTCCCAGCTTGCATCCCCTCTGTCTCTATGCACAACTCCCAATCGCCACTTTTTGGTCCCATATTCTGGGAGTGTGGAAAGGGAAGTTTCTGGACACGGCTGGTCCAGGAACCTTGGGCCCAGTTAGCTTCTTCAAGTTAGCTCCCTTATCTCTACAAAGGAGGTGATAACCCTACCTTGGGGTGTTGTTGAAGGCTACCTTAAGATTCCACTGCGTGGGCCTGGGCTCTTATTCCTGCCCTCGCGCATTAGCTGTGTGGTGTGGGGGTGGGACTAACTTCCTGGGTCTGTCACACAAGAAGGGTGTTCCCATCTTCTTGAAGGCCCCATCCAGCTCCAACTTGCTTGGTTCTATTCTGAGAAGACAGCCCCACCTCCGGGGAGGGGGGAACATGAACATTCTTTTAGCTGCGATTCAACTCAGGCACATGTTGCCCAGCCCCATCCTTCGTATTTAGCCCGTAACTGTTGCCACGATGGGCACGCCCTTGGCACCATGCTCTCCTCCCTGCCCCTCGAGCCCGGGCCACAGGTGGGTGGCTCTGTTCTTGTGATGCCTGGGGGGGGGGTGGAAGGAGAAAACAGGAAGATAGAAGAGAAGAGGGAAGGGCAGAGGGACTGGAGGAGTTGGAAGCAGGGGTGATGCCCTTGAGTAGATAGTCCAGCGCCGCCCCATCCAAGCCAGTGTTCTGAGACAAACGTTTTATTAACTTATTGGGACTCTGCTTCCTCTTTATAAACTAACAGTGATAAGGATTGTAAAAGCATTCGGTTACTGTGAGGAGGATTAATTGAGAGAATACTTGTCAAGTGCCTGGCTTACGTATAGTTCTCTGGGAGACAGGCACCACACCCCCTTCTTCTGTTCCGTGAAAGCCCTGTGGGGGCGCTTTGACGACTTTCGGGGACCCGTTAAAGGCAGCTGGACCAGCTCACCGGGGTGACAGTCTGGGTCCCGGGCCGGGAGCCCTAGCCTGGGAGCCCGGCGTGTCCACCGGCCCTCCCTCCTTGCTCCCAGCCGCCCTCGGCGGTGCACAAGTGCCTTTGATCTGCAGCTTCAGTGGGATTAGGAGTCCGCGAGCCGGGCTCCCCGGGTCCCCGCACCCCGCCGCCTGCTCTCGGGCCGGTGGCCTGGCTCCGCCGCCGGTGGTCCCCGCCGCGCCTCGGGGCAGGCCACTAGGATTCTCCCGCGGGGCGGGAGTGGAGGCCCGGCGGGAAACGTCCTCCTGGACATTTTGGCCGGGGACTCTGTGTAAAGTGTTTAAAAAGAAAAACTCTCCGGAGGAGGACGTAACCTTTTCTTAACATCTGGGGCTCAATTAGCTAATGACAGCAAAGCCTTCTCCGGTGTCGCTGACCCCTGGGCAGCAGCCCGGCTCCCCCACCCCCGGTATTTATACAGCTGCGGCCTCTCGCTGGGACGGGGGGCAGGGGGCTTGGCTGGGTTATCTCGGCGGAGATCCGCCGCCCACCCCAAAAAACGAGAAAGAAAAGACTTAGCACGCCGTCCCACCGCTGGGGCCCTCAGCTCTCCTGGGCGTCGCTCCCTCTCCTCGATCCTTCGCGCCCCCACCCCAAGCGCTCTCTCCTCAATTTTCCCCTTCTCCTTTTGCTCCCTTCTTCCTTTCTGCTGCGGCCCTCTACCCGCTTCTCTGCTCCCCCTCTTCCGGGCTCTCCGGTCTGAGTTTCGGCCTGAATTCTCCACTCCTGCACATTCTCCCCCTTGGTCCTCTCTCCTCCTTCCCTGCCCTTCCCTGCAAGCCTGTCTGCTCGTTGCCTTTCTCCCTTCTTTCTGTCTCTCCTCTCTCCCCAGAGGCCTCCCCTGCTCTCTGGCCCTCTGAATGGCTCCCTTGTTTCCCCCCCTGGGTTCCTGTCCTTCCATGTCATTTTAGTGCTTCCTCGCCACCTTGTCTCCCTGCCTCACCCTCTGAATGCCTCTCTGTCTCTTCTGGGGAGGTGCCTCCTATCCTGGCTACCAGGCATCTACCCCAGGGCACAGTCCTAATGCTGGGCCACCTGTGGGCCAAAGCATCCTGCACAAGCCTGAGTCAGGCAAGCCCTATGGCTGGACACTTTGAGAGCTGATTAGGTCTTAAGAGTGGAATGTTTGGAAGAGTGACATTTGTCCCAGTTCTGGGTTTAAGGGCTGTGTAGAGGCTCTCCTGGTTATAGCCAGAGGGGATCTGGGGGCTTATGATGACACTCATTGACTCCAGCTGCTGGAATCTCACTTTCCCTGCCTGGGCCCCCAGGCCCCTAACTCCCCCGCCACAACCTCCCTATTTTGAACCCAGGGACAGTTAAAATTTCCCATCGTTTCCTCGTTTCCTTCAGCACAGTTAAAGCAGGTTGTAGGCTTTTTTTTGTTCTTTTTTTTTTTCATTGCCAATACCAAAAAGAAAGTGGTAAGTAGATCTCATCAAACAGCCATACCCAAAGGCAGTTCGGAGTACGGAAGGAGAGCACAGAATTTAGAACGCAATGGGCGGGTTCTATCATTAACGCTATTGTTTCTGGAAGTCTGTAATCTTGGAGCGTCACTTTAAAGGCCTCAGTTCCCTCTATAAAATGGGTCTGATCGCAATTAAGCGTCAACAAACCACATTGCTTGTAAAATGGCACTCGTCGGAAACCGGTCTTTTCATTGGAGTTTTGTTTCCTGGGAAAATCTTGGAGTTTGGAATTTTTTCCCCTCCGGAATACAGTTGTGTTTCAAAATTTTTCATCTCACTCTTTAAAGCATATTAAGTTCCCTCACCCTCCTCTACGAAAGGGTGAGGGCTTCAAGTTCTTTTCACAGTAAAGGGCAGACACAAGCAACGTTGTTAGGCGGTGGGAACTGCTCCAGAGTTTCCCAAGCCCTTTGGATGAGGATGCGAAGGCACCGCGGTGTGCTTTGAGGGTCTAGTGGATCTTCAGGAAAACCAGCCAGGCAAACAAACAAGGCAATATTGTTGCCCAGATTCGCACGTGGGAAAACAGAAAGGCGGCGTTGTCTAAGGACCACCGACGTCTCCGAAGAAATGGCACGGTGATCTGGATCCGTTCTCTGGCCGTTTGTGCTAATGGTGCGGAAGAGAGAATTTTCTTGGAAAGCTTTGGTAGCTAGCTAGGTACGGGTTAGTGGAAGGCGCTGTTGTCACCACCACTTGACCCTGAGTTGGTTTGGGTTGGTTCATGAAATTGGGGGTCAGCTATGACATCGGCTGTTAACCCAGTGCCCTCTGGATTGGAGAGTCCTGAGATGACTTAATTCGCAGGATGATGCTCACACTAGCTCGCTTCCAGCCGCCCAGGACGCAGCAGGGGTCGACTGGGCTCCTCCCAGGACCCCTCCCCAAGGTCCCGCCTGGACGCGCGCGAGAGGTGGTAGCGGAAGAAGTGGTAGCGGAAGAAACCAGAGCCCTGGCGCCGGCGCCGGGGCGGTCGAGTCGGGGTCAGGCCTCTGGGAGCTTGGCTGCCTCTTGCCAAGGTCAATCAAGCCGCCCTATACTCAGGAGCGCTGCGAGCGCCGGGCAGCCAGCCCAGCCCGGGAGGGTGCGCAGCGCCCGGGCGAGCATTTCCCGCGCCTCCCGGCAGGTGCTCGAACCCTTCGCGGACGAGGAGAGGGTGCCCTGGCTGTGGCCAAGCCGGGCGGTAGGCGCGGGCGTGGGAGTCGCCGGGGCGGAAAGAATCCCACCTAGGGATGTTTTATGCTAATAAGCACCTGGCTGGGCTGTGGGCAGAAGGACCAAAACCAAGGGAAAGAAGTTCCGGAGAGCCGGAAACTTCCGGAAGCTCCTGATGCCACGATAAAAGGCAATTCTACGGCTCGTTTGCTGGGTGGCCTTGGGGAAGTTACTTCGGGACGTCGTGAAGCTTTGGTTTCCTTCTCTAAAGAGGGACTGAATATGGGTCAGGTTTCTTAACAAGCTCAGACACTCTCTGCCAGCAAAAAGATGGACCTTCTGACCTTGAGCGTTCTGGAGGACAACGATGGGGTCCGGAAGTGGGAGATGTGTGTCACAGAGTAGAGTCCTGGGGGATGCAGAGGCTCCAGTCAGGGGAGCCAGGACCGGATTCCCAAGGGGCTTCACCATTGTTGCTAGAGTGGGGGTGGAGAGACAGACAATAGGGAGAGGGAGGCTGAATAAAGATCTCCAGATTGATGGCCGTTAAGTTAGATGGAGGTGGCTTGGCGGTAAAGGCTCATGGGATAGGCTCCTACAGGGAGAGAAGGTGTGTGTGTGTGTGTGTTATGCTGGGACCCACCTAAACTTAGTCGTTGGGGGGAATTACGGGTTCAAAGAGGAAAGGAGATAACCAATGGTGTCCATCAGCTCCCTAAGAAGGACACTGGGAGCACCTGCAGGAAGGAACAGAAGAGGCCAGTCAGGGTGGTGAGGGGTGTGGGAGGAAACAAAGGTGAGAGCTGAGATGCTTTGTGACTGCCTATGACTGCCCTCATCTCAATTCCATGTTGCTCAGAGTGGGAAGTGGGAGTGAATCTGGGAAGACCCCTCCTGGGAGAGGGTAGGGCCTGAAGGTCTACCGCAGGAATACAGGCCCAGCTGGGTTATAGGACTTGGAAGGCAAAGTGAAACTCACTTCTGAAGAGACAGAAAAGAGTTACATTTACCAAGATGGGCTTGTGTCTTTCTGAACACTGACAAGTCAAATTCCCAACGTGCATTATGGTTTGAGTTCTCTCTCTCTCTCTCTCTCTCTCTCTCTCTCTCTCTCTCTCTCTGTGTGTGTGTGTGTGTGTGTGTGTGTGTGTGTGTGTGTGTTTGTGCATGTGTGTCATGGATATGTGTGTGTTCAAAGGTAGACATCAGATGACCTCATTTGCTCTCCATCCACACTGAAGCCAGGTTTCTCACTGAACTTAGAGCTCCCAGTTTTGGCTAGTCTGGCTAGCTAGCTTGCTCTGGGGTCCCTTTGTCTGTGCCTTCTGTGTACTGGGTTACAGGAAGGCCATCATCCTCACTTGACTTTCACATGGGTTCTGGGGATCCAGTCCGCTTACCCATCTTGTGAATTGGTTTGTCAGTTCAGACAGTGTTTCTCCACTAGACTGCTTTCAGTGTTCCCAAGTTCTCAGAATATGTTTTAAATTTAGGTTGAAATATCAACAGTATTAAATATTTTGACAGTTATAAAGACAAAACTTTCTGCAGTTAGCTATTAACTCTTCCCTCCCCACTCCACCCATCTCCAGGGTACCCTGTAGTCCAGACTGGCCTTGAACTCCTGACCCCCTTACCTCCACCTCCCTTACTGCGGGGGAATTGCAGGCATGTGCCCTTATCCTGATTTGCTTTCACTCAAACTTTTTCTTCGACTAGAATTTCAGTCTCTAAGGTTGCTCCACTGTGGTTCTCTTAAAGGTCTTTTATTACACAGGCTTGGGAGACATTAGGCAGAGGTAAGCTCTGTTTTGGGGGGCCTCTCCAATCCTTGGTGTCAGAGTGGTCAATGTGCCAGGAGCGTAGAGATCAGCCCTCAGGTCACTGCAAGCCTCAAGTTCTTCAGGGGTGAAATTCCCTCACTCTTACCACTTTGGATCTTTCTTCCAGGCCTGTTCGGCTGCTGGGGGGAGTGGGGACAGGCACTATCCAAGTCCTACATGGGAAGTGAAGCACGAAGCAGAGTGGCCTCTGGCAGAGACTTCTGAAGCAGAGGAAGTGAGGACCTCTGGGGACCTCGTGTGTCTTGGGAACACTCTTTGGTCTGGCCATGAGCTGGGCATTTAGGGCAAGGATGCTGGTCCAACAGGCAGACTTAAAGGTGGAACAAGAGTGAGCTTGGCAAATGAGCTGGGGTGGGAGGTCAGCTTCGAGGGGTGAACCTCGTGCTGAGGCGCCTCACAAGCCTCACAGCTGTCTTGGCCCACTCTTGAAGGACGAGGGATCCATCATGTCGCCGGCATGATTAGAGGCCTCCTGAAAAGCGTACCACCACTTGAGGCCCTGAACGCTGAGTTCCCAGCCTCAGGAATGTTTTCAGGAGTCCAGCCCAAGTAGGCCTTCCCTTCCAGCTTCCTCCCACCACACATTCTGTGTGGGCTCCCTCAGCCCACATCTCTCCAGCCTGCTGGGCTCCTAGGGGTATCATTTTAATTGTCTTTCCATTTAATGAATCAGCCATATCTTTGCAGGTAGGAGAGGTCTGTAGTTCACCATTTGAGTTCCTAGTCCGTGGGCTTCGGTAACAGAAGCCAGAATGGAGCCTAGGAAGCAGCGTAAAAGCTAGACCTGGCAAAAGTTCGCCTCTGAATTTAACTCTCACAGCTTCCTGGCTGGGGGCACGGCTGAGCATCAACAACCTTCAGCTAACGGGCAATAGGTTCAAGTCACAGGCACCAACAGTCTGTCCTGCTTAGGTTCTGGAACCTTCTTTCCTCAGCTATGGGTGCTCTGTCTGCTCTTGGGCTTCTCAGCCTCTAACTACCTCTCTATCCTTCATGTCTGTTATTCACTATGGAGTATTTTGTCATAGCAACAGAAAACAGATGAAGTCACCATGTCTAGTCTGGGTTCAGTGGCTGCTCCCACGACCGCCACAACCATCGAGTCAGATTTCCACTTCTCCTCCTCCTCTTCTTTCTTTTTCATTTTTCGAGACAGGATTTCTCTGTGTGACTTTGGAGCCTGGAACTTGCTCTGTAGATTAGGCTGGCCTCGAACTCACAGAGATCCAGCTGCCTCTGCCTCTCGAGTGCTGGGATTTAAGGTGTGCGCCACCACCGCCCTGCCAGACTCCCACTCCTGCACTGCCTCCGTCTTCACCACATTGCCCCTGGCATCTCCACTCCAGGCATCTCTCCTAACTGTCTCTGCATGTTATCCTACCACAACCTCCATCTCTATCAGCATCACTGCCTTCATCGCCGAAGCCCTACCCCTCACACCGTCACTACAGTCACTACCCAGCCACTGCCATCTCCCTCTCGCCTCCTTGACCCCTTAGTTGTAAAACCAGCACAAGTCACCCACCCACCCTTGCCTCTGCCCGTTTCCGTTCACGGACTCACTCTTCCGAGAACGTTATCAGTTGCTTTTTGAATTGGTCCTTCAGCCTCTGTTCATTTAAGGGCCAACTCTAGATCCTGTTGCCCTGGTTTTTCCTCTGAGACTTCCCGTGGACGGTGAAATTAAATGCCTTGCTCTTTAAGTTAAGGAAGATTATGTGCCTCTTGCCGTTGCTGATTTACCAGGCCCATCATTCTGTCCTAGAAGGAAATTGGATTACTCTGACAGAATGTGTTCTTTGGAAGGCAGTCCTGGTTATTACCTAATGCCTTATGACCTAGTGTTTGTAGATTGATTTTTTTGACGACGTGTCCCAGTAGTTTTCTATTATAGCTGCTCAGTTGATAGGCCCAGTACTTCCCGAGGCATCTGCTTTCTCCTGGGGTTAAAGAGAGGCGGGGATGGGCTGCCTGAGCCTCTCTGTCTCCAGGCCCCTCACCAGTTCTCCATAAATCCCCCTCTGAGTGGGAGCTAGTGATTTAACTCCAAGAAGAGCCAATTCCTTAAGTACCTAAGCGTGTAAGTCATCGGGGCCTGTGGATGTGCACACACAAGTTCTTTCCATGTCCTCTTGGCGTCCTGCCCTCTCATGATTCCACGTGGTGCCTCTCAGTTTTCAGATCACAGCTGACCTCTTTAGGTGAGGGAAAAAAAACAAGAAGCCTCTTCTTTGTAGTGTTGTTGCTTGTAGACTCTGTCTCTCACCTGCTCAACGTGATCCTGCGTCACCTGTCCCCTTTCTTGGCTTGTTACAGTCAGAAAATGCCTTTCATATTCTCTCGCTGTCTGTACAGGTCCCATCTCATTCCTTACTCTGAGGGGCTCTTCTGATTCTGTCTCTGCTGCCCTTTGTTGCCCTCTGTGTGGCCTCTCCGTTGTAACTGGGCCTCCTTCCCAGCTTCTTAGGCATGCCCCTTGTCACTCCATTTTCCCAGAAGCCTTCTGCAGGCTCCCTCAGTGTGTTACTCCCCTGGAGAGTTGGTCCCTTCTCCTAACTGGGTAGCCTCGTGAGGAATGGTCCTGTTCTCCATGGGACTTGTACTGTGTGCTTTGTCTTGGTCCCCAGAGCCGGCTGCACAAGGCTTCTGCAAAGCCAGTGTCTGTGTCCTGGTAGCTCTTGTTCCTTCCCTGTAGGTGACAGCTTTTCCCAGTCCTCCTTCTCATGGGCCGGTGCTTTTACTATGGGTATCTGACTTGGTCAGCACCTTCCCCCCCAAGTCCGGCTCAGGAACAACGAGGAGCATCTGCGTCTGACCTGCGCAGTACAGCGTTTTCCCAGGTCCCTCACATTCCCATATCACCGGCTGTCATCTCAACACTTGTGCCTTCACTGAAGGCTTTCTCCATTCAACTTGGTCAACCCGAGAAGCGGCTTGGGACCTAGACCCACCCTTTCCTCGTGGCTGTAGCAGTGAGAACTCTAGAAACCCTTCCTGGCTACCCATTTGCTCCTCTTCCCCAGGACCCTCCTACCGTCTGTATTAGTTACTTTTCTTATTGCTCTGACCAAATGCCGAGAACCCAGGTAAAGAGGGCTGGAGAGAGGGCTCAGGGGTTAAGAGCACTGGCTGCTCTTGCTGAGGATCCAGGTTTAATTCTCAGCACCCACATGCAGCACGTTCCCGAGGATCTCGCAGTCTCTTTTGACTTCTGTGGGCACCAGGCACAGATGTGGTGCAAGGACAACAGGCAAGCAAAACATTCATAGACATAAAATAAAATTAAAATATATAATAAAGATAAACAAAAGAAACAATTTAGAGGCAGAAAAGTTCATCTGGACTGGCAGTTTGAGGGTCCAGCCCATCGTGGCAGGGAAGGCAGGATAGTGGGAGCCTGAGGTGGCTGGTCACAGTGTGTGTGCAATCAGGAAGCAGAGAGCAGGCGGGGAGTGGGGCCAGGCTACAAATCCTCAAGGCCCATTCTGGAAGCTCCACCTCTTTTATCGAGGCTCCACCTCCTTCACTGAGGCTCCACCTCCTTCATTAAGGCTTCACCTCCATTGAGGCTTCACTCCTTAAGGTTTCACACCTTACCACAACAACTTCTGTACTCTGTATTAATTCCTTTCTTCTTTCTTCTATACCTCTGGCTGGGGTCTAACTATGTAGCTCTGGCTAGCCAAGAACTTACTAACTTTATTATGTCTAGAACAACTAAAAACTAGAGAGTACCAAAAATGTTAAAATAAGCCAGGCATTGGTGGCACACATCTTTAATCCCAGCACTCTGGTGGTAGAGGCAGGCGGATCTCTGAGATCCTGGTCTACAAGAGTGAGTTCCAGGACAGCTGGGGCTACACAGTAAAATCCTGTCTTAAAAAACAAAACAAATGAACAAACAAAAATTAAAATAGTTTTTAAAACCATGAATAATCCTATCGGTTTACCTTGTTGATATTTTCATATATTTCTTCCCAAATGTGTGTAATTCATTTTTATTTTTCATGCATGCACCCGAGGGGGGCATATGTGTTTGTGTGTCTTTGCATGTACGTGGGCATGTGTGTGTGGCTGTGCACGTATTGACCAGAGGTTGATGGCAGGCGTCTTCCTCAAATGCCGTCCACTTTATTTATGGCGTGCTGCCAATTCAGCGTCCAGTTGGCCAGCTTTCTCAGGGAATCACCCATTTCTGTCACAGCCACCCTGAGATGACAGAATACAGATTCCCATGAGCCTCAGGGTCCTGGGTGGGTGGGGCTTTGGGAATCACAGTATTCTGAGAGTCAGGATGCGTGAGTTTAAATGCAGCTTCTCTCGCCCACCTTGTGAGTCTTCCATCTCTCCTCATGTCTTTCTGAACCATAGCCTTTTGGACATAGTTGAGGAATTTCATACAGTAGTTCTCTCTTCTTGACTGTCCCCAGCCTCGATGACCACACCCTTCAGCCTGTCACCTCCACATCTTGACTGTCCCCAGCCTCGATGACCACACCCTTCAACCTGTCACCTCCACATCTGAACTTTCCTCCCTGGTCTCTGGAATGGCGCTTTTCTTCCTACCATCATTAAGAAGTTGGTCCTCCTCGATACGCCGGCCTTGGCTCTTTCATCCCTGCCTCTTCCCACCTCACTACGATTTGCTATTCCCTTTGCGAGATCCACATATTCAAAAGCCCGAAGAATGCTTCGATCAGAAACTCTGAGCTCAGTTCTCCTCTTGGGTTGCGCCGACAGTAGTTGCTGCTCACTAGCCAAGGCTGAAGCAGGGGCCATCCTCTCTGTACTCCATCCATCTCCCTAGGGCTCTGTGCTCCTCTGAGGCTCTACCTGCAGCTTTCGTCATGGGTCCCCTCTTCAGAGTCTCCTCCCATCTACCCACCGTAACACTTTTTAAGGTTCACAGTATAATTTACATCCAGTAAATGCACGTCTTCTAAGTGTACATCTTGATGGATTTTAGTAAGTATGTTAGACCTCCAGAACCATCACTCTCAAGAAGTCTCCTCATTCCTTAGAATTCCTCAGCCCCCTCCCATGGACCATCTCCGCTCTTCCCCGGGTTACCCCTCTCCTCTCCAGAAATCCTCACGAAATTTATGGAAGCATAAATTTCGGATTCTTTCTCTCATCGGGATGATCCTGAGAGTCCCGCGTGTTGTCACCATAATCATTTAAGTCTCTAATGAAGCCATTCTCCCATGAAAAACCTTTCACTAGCTCTTCCGTTATCTGCACGATCTGGCCTCCTCGCAGAGGCTGCCCCCACCCCCATCGGCCTTAACCTTCGTGCATACCGAACTGCTTGCTCACCTGCATGAACACACGGGCTTCTGGTGGATGGGTGCTGCTGCCGAAGGACTCTCCCATCTCTCAGGCTTTGCCTGGCTCACTCCTACTCACTTGACAGAGGATCTGAGAGGCGGCCAAAGCGTCAACTCATCTCCCAAGCCTATACCCACTGTTCAAGCCACCTGGCCACACCCTTCGCTGACTGCACGCCTCAGCACGACACCTACGCATCTCGCATTATTTCATCTTCTGCTGTCTGTCTGGCCTTCCTTAACCCTTTGGCCATGCTCAGAGGGATAGAAAGATTTATTGTATTTCCAGAAGTTCTTCTTGTGGAAGTCACTCTTGTCATCTACCCAGGGGCCATTTCTGGAGTAATCTTTGCAAAGAGAGCCTGACCTTATTAGAGCTGGGAGTTACCTTTGTTGGTGTTTGTTGGGGGACATGTCAAGTTCTGGCCACAGATGTGGGGAACACATAAAGGGGGCATCTGTGATGGCTTCTTCCTACCAAGGACTGAGCAGCAAACCCCTCTTGTGCCCAAGTACTTCCTCTAGTTTGGGGCCGCGATTGCCTGAGGGCGTGGTTTGGATTGATAGCAGTTACTTTGTGACCAGGAGGCAGAGGTCAAATATGAGTAATCACCTACCCAGAACTAGTGCTAATGAGAAACCTGAGCAGGTCCCTCACCTTTCAGCTTCCTCTTCAGCAAGGTAATGGGTTCTACTGTTTGAGACACTATGACAATCTTTCATGTCGGCTTGACTCGATTAGAATTGCCTGGGAGACCGATGGGGCGTTCCTCTAGGTATGTGTGTACAAGTGTTTGCAGAGTGGATTAACGGAGTAGGAACAACCTATTCTGATGACAGGCAACACTGTACAAGCATGGGGCCCAGATACAGTGAAAGGGAGAAAGGAGAAAGCCAGTTGAGTGTCTTTTCTCTGCTTCCAGGCCCACCATGAGGTGAACTGCTCAGTGCTGTGAAATCATATCCATCAGTGGCCAGAACCCTCTGAGAGGTGAGCAAGCTGGAGGACATCTGCTCCGCCCTAGGCCAAAGCATTTATCTGCTCACCTTGCAGACCTGCGCCTATGTTTGGAGCCAAAGGTATTTTTCACTGATAAATTTCGTGAGTCAGTTTTTTTACTTCTGTTTTTGAGACAGGGTCTTGCTCTGTCGATCTCTGGAAATCACAGAGATCCGCCTGCCTCTGCCTCTGGAGTTCTGGGACGAAAGGTGTGCACAACCACACCTGTGGAGTGTAAAGTTTTATTTTGAGGATGTTATAGAGTCTTCAATTGTGTAGGCGGCATGTTTGTGTGGAAATAGGTGCACATCCATGTGTCTATGTGGAGGCTAGAGATGTGACGACCTAAGTGTTGTTTCTTAGGTGCTGTCCGCCTTGGTTTTTAGGTGGGCTCTCTCATTGGCCTAGAACACTGAGAGAGGTAGGCTGGCTGACCAATGAGCATCAGGGACACCCCTGCCTCCCCACCTCAGTGTATGGATTAGAAGTGTCCTTCGCTCTGTCCACCTTCCTAACTGGCTTCTGGGATCAAACTCATATTTGTACAACAAGCACCTGACTCACTGTGCCATCTCCCCAGCCCCTGAGCCTGTGCCTGTAACGAGACCACATGAGAACACTGAATCTCTATGACAGTCCAGAACTCGAGCCACCATAGCTCGTCCCTGCTGTGTGGTTCTAGGGATCGTCTCCCTTGTTGTCTCTTGGCCTTCTTGACCACTCTAGCAAAGACCACAAGGCATCTTCCTCTGGGATCCCAGACAGCCTGTCCGTCTGTCCACTCCTGCTCCTCCATTCGCCGGGACTGGAAGGAACCAGTTTCAGATCGTAAATGAACCTTTTCAGCAACCCACTATTGAAAATAAATTTTATACAGGGGGCTGGAGAGAGATGCTCAGTGGTGAAGAGCTCTTGCTGATTTTGCAGAGGACCTGGGATCAGTTTCTATCACCCACATGGTGGCTCACAACCATCAGTGACACCAGTTCCTGGGAATCTTATGCCTTCTGTTCTCTGTATATGTATATATATATATGTATGTATGTATATGTATGTATACATATATGTATATATGTCACACATATGGTACATATAAGTATGCAGGCTCGCACACATACACATACATTAAAATATTAAAAAAGAAAACCACAGAAAGTCTATAGAAAAATAAGAAGCCAGATGATTAATATCCTTGATCAAGATTCCACAGAGCAGTTGGGATTTGGGAGGTAGAGGCAGGAGGATCAAGAACTCAGGGTCGTCAGCTACATAGCAACTTCCTGGTCATCCTGAGTCACATGTCCAGACTCTGTATGGTGAAAAAGAAGGTCACACAGAAATAAGAACTCCAGCCTGGTCTTCACGAGCTCCTGGCCTCTGTTGACCTTAAAGATGGCAAGAGGGAGAGTGTGGGGGCAGCCGACGGCTCAGGTAGGCATCTGGAAGACACCACTCTCATCTCCAACAGACAATGGAGCCAGGTGAAGCTGCTGTCACCAAGGACAGCTCTTCTAGGAGCTCTAGGACAGGACCTTTGCCAGGGGTGCAGGACTCCTCTGAGGACAGCTATGGCGCCAGGGTTTATGACCTTGGTCAAACCTTCTGAGAACAGAGCTGATTTGTAGGCTCCGAAGTTCAGTCTTCTCCTCACAGGCTGTCTTTCTTCAGCTCCCTCCCCCTCCTTTCCCATTCAGTCTCTAGCAAATCTTATCCTGTCTTGGGTTCTGGCTCTTTAGAGGCCCTGATCTAATGTCTTTGGCATTTATTTATCATTTGTTTGTTTGTTTGTTTAACGTGGGTTTTAAAAAACAGACTCTTGCTCTTTGCCTCACGATCCTTTTGCCTTAGCTCCTGAGCTCTGTAGGCGTCTGCCAGTCACACTCGGCCAGATCCATACAAAATATCAGCTCTGCAGGAGAGAAAAAGTGCTAGAGGTTGAACCCAGGGTCTCACATCCTAGGTAAGCATTCTACCTCTGAATGAACTACATCCTTAGTGTATGCATGACTTTCAAAACCTAAATCTATAAAAACAGCCCACAGGCTCCTCAGGAGCTATATCCAATCTCTCTTCCCAGCCAGGTCCTGCACGTCTTGTCCCAGGGTCTAGCTGATTGGAGGCCATTACAGAAAAACCCCAACTGATTAAAATGCAGAAAGCAAGTGAACCTGGGGTGCCCAGCACCAGTTGATCATCTACAACACAAGTAGGGGCACATCAGTGAGGAGGGGCAGAAACGTGTGTGTGTGTGTGTGTGTGTGTGTGTGTGTGTGTGTGTATCTGTGTATACATGTGGCATGAATCTGAGAGGAAGGGCGGATATATTGGTGAGTATGTGGTTTGAATATGTATGGCCCCCATCAGCTCATGTGTTGGAATGCTTGACCCATAGGGAGTAGCACTCTTAGGAGGTATGTGTTGGAGTAGATGTGGCCTTGTCGGAAGAAGTGTGTCACTGTGGGGTCAGTTTTGAGGTTTCACATATGCTCAAGCCATGCCCAGTGTGACACACAGTGTCTCCTTCTGCTGCCTAAGGATCAAGGTGCTCCTTCTCCAGCACCATATCTGCCTGCATGCTGCCTTTTTTTTTTTTTACCATGACAATAAAGGACTAAACCTCTGAAATTGTAAGCCAGCCCCAGTTAAATGTTTTCCTTTATAAGAGTTGACACGGTCATGGTGTCTGTCCACAGCAATAGAAACCTCTATCTTATAGAGGGACTGGAGGAAAAAAAAGGAAGAGAGAAATGATGCAATTAAATTTCAATTTCAAAACCAGAAACTTAACTAGTCTGACAGGCTGACTGTAAAGTATTGGGCACATGCTGGGTTCTTTTTCCTTTCTTCTCAGTGTGGTGTAATAGTGGACATGCTGTGAGGCCATTCCTGTCCCCAGTGAGCGCAGGACAGAATACCCTGTGACTAGGTCAACCCGGGTCAGTCCAGAACCTGAGAGTCAGAGGGTCAGAGGGCATACATCTCACACCAGTGTGCCCACAAATATCCATAAACAGATGCATTAAATGGGGTGATGCCAGGCCAGGATCTGGGGTGACGCTTGTATTTCAGCTATGGAGGATGAGGGTGAGACACTGTGAAGAACAGAAGCCTTAGACGATCCCAGCCCCTGAATTCCCCTTCCCTAGCCTCGCTCCAGCCTGGAGATAGTGGCCAGCCTAGCCAAGCCCAATGCTGGAAGATGTAGCTCTCTGCTCGTTCTTGCTGTCCACTGGGTAATAGTTGGGCTCGCTCCTGTCCACAGTATCTCTGGAAGGTAGGTGGAGTTTTCTGTCTCATCAGCCACTCCTCAAGTAACCACACAGAGACTTAAAATTACAAATGCTCAGCTGATAGCTTAGGCTTATCTTTTGCTAGCTCTTTTTTTTTGTCCTGGAACTAGCTCTTGTAGACCAGGCTAGCCTCGAACTCACAGAGATCCGCCTGCCTCTGCCTCCCGAGTGCTGGGATTAAAGGCGTGTGCCACCACTGCCCAGCTTGCTAGCTCTTAATAACTTGAATCAACCTACTTCTTTTTATCTCTGTGCTTCCCCAATTTCATTTACCTCATCTATGAACTTCCCATGGGGCTTCTTTTGCCTTTGGCTCGCGACTCCTCCCCTTCTTCCCAGCATCCTTTGAGCCTGATTTTCCTGCCAAACCTCTCCAGCTATTGGCCAGTCAGCTTCTTTATTAAACAATCAGAGCCATACATATTTATAGTGTACAAATATTGTTCCATAGCCCTGGAAGACTCCTCTTCTCTAGGTCTCTTTATTCAGGTCATCTTGGTCTCTCATGGCTGAATTCTAATCCTGCCTCTTTCAAAGTCCTCTCTGGTTTTCCAGTGCACAGAGCTCCTTCCTTCCTCTGAATTCATTTAGTGTTGCCTGGAGATTTCTTGTTATGGCATCTGGCCTTTGTTGGTGTATTCTAATGTGTGTTTGACCTGGTGTGATGATGTGAAGGCCAATATGAGTGTCCTGAGCTGCCTACTAAGGCACCTTAGCCTTAGGCAGAGGGACAGGAGACCACTTGACAGTAGCTTTATGAAGAGGTTCCCATTGCTTCCACACTGGGAAGGGGGCTGGAGCAGGCAGCAGCTTCTCAGAGTGGACTTTGAGTCCCTGCAGGAGGTTTTCCTGGTTTTGTTTTCCTCATAAAATCGAGAAAAGGTGTTGTCTGGGTTTTTGTCCTGCCTGTTTTCTGTCCTCACACCAGGTCCCACAGCCATTTGGCCTCAAAGAAATCACACAGAAGCCTAGCGGTGGTAGCGCACGCCTTTAATCCCAGCACTCGGGAGGCAGAGGCAGGCGGATCTCTGTGAATTCGAGGCCAGCCTGGTCTACAAGAGCTAGTTCCAGGACAGGAACCAAAAGCTACGGAGAAACCCTGTCTCGAAAAATCAAAAAAAAAAAAAAAAAGAAATCACACAGAGGTGATTAATCACACATTAATCATAAACTGATTGGCCCATTAGCTCAGGCTTTGTATTAGCTCTTATAACTTATATTAACCCATTATTCTTATCTATGTTAGCCACATGGCTCAGTACCTTTTTCGGCAGGACAGGTCACATCTTCCTTCTTCTGTGTCTGGGCAGGACTGGGGAGGAATGGGCTTCCTTCTTCCCAGAATTCTCCTGTTCTCATTGACCTGCCTCTACTTCCTGTCTGGTTGTCCTGCCTATACTTCCTGCCTGGCTATTGGCCAATCAACTTTTATTTAAACATAATTGACAGAATATAGACAATTTTCTCACACCAATAAGGGGCTGGGGATTCGCATAGCTCACCTGGTAGAGTGTTTGCCTAATGCACAAGATTCTGGGTTCAGTCCCTCCATCTCACAATCTGGTCATGGTGGCACATGCCTGTGATGTCAGAACTCAGGAGGTGAAAGCAGGAGGATTGGAAAGGCAAGGCTACTGTTATGTCAAGCTGGATGCTATCCTAGGATACATGAAGCCTAGTTTCAAACAAACAACAAATTTCCCCATCCTCACCTCCCATAAAGAACACTTGAAAGGGGCTGGAGAGATGGCTCAGAGGTTAAGAGCACTGACTGCTCTTCCAGAGGTACTGAGTTCAATTCCCAGCAACCACATGGTGGCTCACAACCATCTGTAATGAGGTCTGGTGCCCTCTTCTGGCATACAGGCATACATGGAAGGAATGTTGTATACATAATAAATAAATAAATCTTTAAAAAAAAAGAACATTTGAAAGGACCCTATGGCTGAAGACACCAAGCACTGTGGTTGCAGGACATAGGAAGGTCACGCTGGGACTGAAATGGAAGTTGCTTCCCCGATGGCAAGTTTTCAAAGCACTGACAGATACTACATAGGCCATTAGGGGGGGAGGGGCGGCAGTCATCAATGGTCTTACCCAACCATTAATTCTGAGAGCTACAGCACCAACCTCCGAGCAAGATGTGTCTATTGGTGCAATAGCGGTTTGGCTGTTATAGGAACCACCAACCATGTTCTGATTGGATCTGAGGCCCAACCAATCCACAGGGAAATCATGTCTGGTACAGTAAATCTGGCCAAGAGTCCTTGGCTGGGGAGGCCCTAGGGACACGATGCCAAATGCCTTCTAACCATTCATGTTTATGTCCATACATAGATTAGCGCTATTCTCAGTCTGAGGCAGAGCAGCTTCTCTTCACAGTGGATTCTGGGTAATACAGGGACACCTAACTGGACAAATGCTAAGGGCGGGTGACTGCTGTGTGCTCAGCTCTAGACAGAACACCCACATAAACCCACTCCAAGGCTCAGAGAGCACAATGAAGAAAGGAAGTGGAAGAGCTATGCTCGTAAACCCGACTGACCTGCACACAGGTGACTGTGGTCATTTTCTTACAATGTAGAATATGCATCAAATCACATGACATGCTTTAAATGTAGAAAACGTTCATTGTTAGTTTATGTCAGTAAAGCTGGCCAGAAAGCAGCAAGGGATGATTGACTTTTAAAATGAATATTGTAGAGGCAGCTGGTTATCTCTGCTGAGAAACAAGTAAAGTTAGATTCCTGCTTTACGCCATCCACTGAGAATGAAATGTAAAACGTAAAACTATCAAAGTATTAAAAGAAAACATAGAAGAATTGGTTTATAAATTTTGGGTAGAAAAGGCTTTTGTTTTGTTTTTTGAGACAGGATCTCTCTGTGTAGTCCTGCCTGGCTGACCTTGACACAGAGATCTGCCTGCTTCTGCCTCCTGAGTGCTGGGATTAAAGGTGTGCAGCACCTCCACCAGCAAGCAGCAAGTGCCTTCTTCTTCTTCTTCTTCTTCTTCTTCTTCTTCTTCTTCTTCTTCTTCTTCTTCTTCTTCTTCTTCTTCTTCTTCTTCTTCTTCTTCTTCTTCTTCTCTTCTTCTCTCCTCCTCCTCCTCCTCCTCCTCCTCCTCTTCTTCTTCTTCTTCTTCTTCTTCTTCTTCTTCTTCTTCTCTTCTTCTCTCCTCCTCCTCTTCTTCCTCTTCCTCTTCTTCTCCCTCTTCTCCTCCCTCTCCCTCCCTCTCCCTCCTCCTCCTCCTCCTCCTCCTTCTTTTCTTTTTCTTCTTCGACAGAAATCATCATATAAGTTCAAGGTCAGCCTGGTCTATGTAGTGAGTTCCAGAACAACCAGGGCTACGTAGTGAGACCCCATCTCTAAACAAACATGCACACACACACACAAAAACCAAGCAGTGAACAGCAGTTCTGCTGAGGTGAAGGAGATGTGAGACTTCAAACCTGTGTTTGCACACTAGGCGCGGTATCGTGCCCTCTAATCCAGTAGGCAGGAGCCAAGCAGGAGGATCCGGAGTTCAAGGTCATCCTTGGCTAGAGGGTGAGGTCAAACCAGCCTGAGTTACAGGAGACCCTGTCTCAAAAACCCCAAACTACACTAAGTTCGCATAAACATTGATGATGTTCCAGGAGTCTGCTGGAAAATCAGCAATCCTGAGGGAGAGGAGGGGGACTGACTGGGAATTCAGGGGGCTTTCTCTGAGCTACTCTACTGTTTTCTTCAGCAAGCATGTCTACATACATGCATCACTTGTGGGTGATACAGTCTAAACATCTGAAACAGCCTGCGGGGGCCATGTCCATCGTGTGTTTCCATTTCCCCAGCCCTATCACTGCTGCTATCTTAGGCTTCTGGTTGAGATCCCAGGCCCAGCTCTGACAGATCATATCTCTGCTCTCTGAACTCCCCCATTATAAAGTTCTCAGTCTGGGTTTTTGGAAACCTGCTACATATCCTGGGTAAGAAATAATCACAGCCCTGAGAGAGCACAAGGCCAAGGAAATATGAGCTTAAGAAAATACACTTATTAATCCCAGCACTCGGGAGGCAGAGGCAGGTGGATCTCTGTGAGTTCGAGACCAGCCTGGTCTACAGAGCTAGTTCCAGGACAGGCTCCAAAGCCACAGAGAAACCCTGTCTCGAAAAACCAAAAAAAAAAAAAAAAAAAAAAAAAAAAAGACACTTAGAGAAAGCAGAATGGGTTTCCTGGAGGAAGTGACCTTTGAACTGGGGCTTGGAAGATGGATATTTATTTATTTATTTATTTATTTGGGTTCTTGAGACAGGGTTTCACTGTGTAGCCTTGGCTGTCCTGAAACTCACTATTTAGACTAGGCTGGCCTCAAACTCATGGGGATCCCCCTGCCTCTGTCTCCAAGTGCTGGGATTAAAAATGTGCATCACTACACCTGGTCAGAAAGATGGATAATTTTTGTCTCAATCTTCCTCCCATCACAGAAAGTTTAAATAACACAGAGAAAGCAACTGGCCACCTGCAGCCCCCTTAGCCTCACCATCTTCTACAAAATGCCTTCAGTTCTTTCTCCCTAGGCACATATCTTACACCTGTGCCCCAAATGCTCATTGGATTGTTGTTGTTGTGTGTGTGATGTAGGTGTGGAGGTGTGTGTGTGTGTATGTGTGATGTGGGTATGGAGATGTGTGTGTTTTTCCACGGCATGCATGAAGTCAGAGGATGGTTCTTCAGAGCTGGTTTGCCGCCTCTGCCTTCAGTGGGTTGTCGGGCTCATGTTCTTCAAGCGGGTCCTGCACTCAGTGCTGTGCACACTGAGCCATTCCAAAGACTCTTTTTTTAAAGGTGTATTTATTTTATGTGCATTGACATTTTGCCTGCATGTTTGTCTGTGTGAGGGTGTCAAAGCCCCTGGAGCTGGAGTTGTGAGCTGCCATATGGGTACTGGAAATTGAACTGGGTCTTCTTGGGGAGCAGCCAGTGCTCTCAACCTCTGAGCCATCTCTCCTGCCTCTTGTTTTTGTTTTTGACATTATGGTAATGTGAGGTGTGGGTGAGCCAGTCCAGAAGTTGTGAGCATGGGAGACCTGTCCCTGTTACTCATCTGTCACGTGGCAGCAGGGGCCCTGGCGAGATGCTCCCCCACCCCCACCTGCCCACCAATGCCTAAGGCAGGTGGGAGGGCTAGCCCTGAGGTCAAAAGGAGGGGGGGCTGTCCCTGCCCTTCTTCCTTCCTTCCTTATTTTTTTAAAAAAACATTATTTAGTTAGTATACAGTGTTCTGCCTACATGTGTGCCTGCAGGCCAGAAGAGGGCACCAGATCTCATTACGGATGGTTTGAGCCACTATGTGGTTGCTGGGAATTGAACTCAGGACCTCTGGAAGAGCAGTCAATGCTCTTAACAGCTGAGCCATCTCTCCAGCTCCCTTCTTTCCTTCTTTCCTCTTTTCTTCCTTCATTTTTGCTCAGTTTACTAGATCTTTCAACCTAGGACATTAAAGGCTTTTACATTTTTAGTTAAAGTGTTATGATTATGATTGTAATCATGGGTGGGGACAGAGTACTATGGCACAAGTGTGAAGGACAGAGGACAACTTTTGGGAGTCAGTTTCTCTCCTTCTGGGGGATCTGGGGAGACACTCACGTTGTCAGGTCTGTGTGACGACCCATGCTTTACCAGTTGGGCCGTCTCAATGGCCCAGGGTTGTTTAGGACTCCTCTATGAGGAGAAAGTATCACTTGGTATCATCGCTCTCTTCTTTCTGCCCTGAATGCAGCGCGATGCCTGGAGCTGCAGTGGTCCCGTTAAGGCCGCAAACTCATACAACACGAGGACATAGCGTCAGCACACAGGGCTGTCAGCACACAAGGAAAGAGCATCTGGACCCTTGCTAGCATCCCTTGAGCAGCTGAGTCAGCCCCACCCACTGCCTACCTCTGTTTTGCTGTGTGGGAGCAGCAAACCCTTATGACCTAAAACAGTGCTGGGTTTTCTGTCACTTGCCGGTCTAACATCACATGCTTCCTCGCACATTCAGGCTGCGTCTCCAACAACCCTGGAACTCAGATTCCTGTCCTGTTGGTTGGGAGTTTAAGGCCATCTCCTGGGACTGGTGCTTGGACTGCTGCAGCCCAGCTGTCCACTACCTGCCCACCACAGCAGGAGTCTCTTCCCGCCTCACTCACAGACGCCGCTTGGTCTCGGTGTACTCCAGTCCTGAGCCAGGCTGGGCCCTTGTATTCAGGAGACTCCAGACACTGCCCATCTCGTCACAGTGCTGGGGCCCGAACCAGAGCCTTGTACACTCCAGGCAAGCACCCTACCACTGAGCCATGTGATTGGCCCTTGGTAGTTTCGGGACAGGTCACACTGTATAGCCCATGCTGGGCTTCAGCCTCCTGAGTGCTGACATTCTCCACTTTGAACTAAGCGAATCTTAGGCCCAAAGCTCAAGACTCATTTCTGGCTCTCTCCCTCACTAGTTGTCAGGCATGGTTAAATCACATCTGTGTTAGTGAAGTGTCTTCAGGATCAATCAGTGTTGACCAGGGTCATCAGCAAGCTCAGCATCATGAATCTGGTAACACATGCATGCATGCTTAATGTCTCTGGACAGTGAACTTGTATCCAGGGTGAATCCTTCATGCGGCCCACATCTCTTAAGCTTCCTTTGGGAGGTCCCACAGCCCCATGGCCACTTCTGTGGAGGCCTGAATCTGGCCACTCAGGACAGAAATGATAGCAGAATTACCTTCAGTAGGCCGCTTGGTGTGCAGAGGGCCTGGGGTTTGCCACCGCGAATAAGGAAGCAAAGAGGGGGCTGGTTTCTGGCTCTGGGCTGAGGGCCTGCTGATGCTGACAGCATTGTCCCCAGGCTCTAGGGTGGAGATGAAATCCCCAGAGGCCATGGTGTGGCCAGAATGAGGTCAGCTGCTCACTGCCCTCCCAGTAAGTCTACAGTGCAGGAGGGGCGCTGGGCCCAAGTCTCTCCTGCGCATCCTGGATTACCATGAAGACCACTTACTCTAACCAAAATGAGACCACAACTCCCTTAACGCTTTTTTTCCTTGGCAAACAAACAAACTTCTTTAAAAGTTCTTGCCAAGGAATAAGGAGAAAATCTCTGGAGGGTTAACGAATCATCTGAATTGAAAGAACAAAAGCCGCAGGTGGTGGTGGCCAGGTGGTGGTGTGGGCCTTTAATCTCAGCATTCCTGAGGCAGAGGCAGGAGAATCTCTGAGTTCGAGGACAGCCTGGTCTACAGACAGAGTTCCAGGACAAGCAGGGCTACACATAGAAATCCTGTCTCAAAAAAAAAAGAAAGAAAGAAAGAAAGAAAGAAAGAAAGAAAGAAAGAGAACAAAATATCTAAACAACAGACTGTTCTGGCCTGAGGGTTTGAAGGGAGAGAAGTTTCTTTCCACACTAACTGACCTTGCCTTTGGCCCAAGGGCAGGGGTGCAGAGGGAAAGGGAGCTGAGGAGTGGGGGAGGGAGTTGAGGAAGGCAGGTGGGGGGAGTAGAGGGGAGGAGTCAAGTGCAGGGGAAAAAGGGAGTTGAGAGCGCTGGGAGGAAGAAGCTGAAGAGTGCCGGAGGGAAAGGAGTTGAGGTAGTCCACCTGAGGAGTTACTTCCTGGGATCGAATGCTCCCAAGATGGCAGCTTTTCAGCCCAAAACTCAAAGAGCAAGGTGCTAGGCTGCTTACCCACTCTAATCCCAGATCCCCCAAGGAATCATTTGTTAGGTCTCCAACCTGTGACAGGTGGCTGAGGAGCCTATTTAACACATCAAAGCAGATGCTGGTTCTCCTGGACACCCTCAGTTTCCACCTGTTAGGGCCCTGCCCTGCCCTGCCTCCTACCCTAAACTTCTCCAGCCCAGGGGCTGGGCGCCCTTCTCTACATAATCAACCAGTTTGGTTACCTGGTCCTTTCCTCTACTCTTCAGGCCTCCTCACTGCGGCATCTTGACCCCTCTCTCACTTCCCACTTCCCCTACCCCCTCTTCTAACAGGGCTCAGGGTCATGTCCACTCTGGACTCTCCCAGATGTTCCCATCCCTTCTCTGGCTATGCTCTTCCACACATCTATAGCAAACTTTCTCCTCCGCCATGCCTGGAGCAGCTTTTAATTTCTGGTTTTCGTTCATCACCCACCTGGGGCTGTCTTCTTGTTCCGTTCAGAGATTGATCTACAATAGTCATGCTGTAGACTTCAGATGACTGAGTTCATTAAGTATGTGTCTTGCATACTTAAAAGAACCGAAGAGAGCCGGGGGGTGGTGGCGCACGCCTTTAATCCCAGCACTCGGGAGGCAGAGACAGGCAGATCTCTGTGAGTTCGAGGTCAGCCTGGTCTATAAGAGCTAGTTCCAGGACAGGCTCCAAAGCTACAGAGAAACCCTGTCTCAAAAAACCAAAAAAATAAAAAAGAAAGAATTGAAGAGATTGTTCCGTGGCTAAGAGCACTGGCTCCTCTTCCAGAGGACCCAGGTTCAGGTCCCAGCACCCACATGGCAGTTCATAACCATCCATGACTCTAGTTTCAGGGGATCTGACTCTTTCTTCTGGCCTCCAAGAGCACCAAGCACCCACGTGATACACAGACACACACACAGGCAAAATACCCAAACATATAAAGTTAAAAAGAATTAATAATAGAAGTTGCAGAAAAAAATGGCAGAACATCAAATCAAGCACTTGGACATCTACCAGAAACGGTGCATGAATTGACACAACCCTGCTGGAGTTCCCAGTTTCAGAGCCTGGGCAGAGAGATCTTTCCAGAGATGAAGCTGAAGCTTCAGGCTTCTCATTCCCAGCTCGGGCATTCTTTTTCTGTTTGTTTTTGTTTTTTGAGACAGGGCTTCTCTGTAGCTTTGGAGCCTGTCCTGGAACTTGTTCTGTAGACCAGGCTGGCCTTGAACTCACAGAGATCCACAGTCTCTGCCTCCCGAGTACTGGGATTAAAGGCAGGCGCCACCACCACCAGGTCAGCTGAGGCATTTCCATGGCAGAGGTTAAACACTAACCTCTGATACAGTTCTCAAGGGTTTCAATATTCTTGGGCTGTTCTTTATTCTTCCTTCCTGCTACAGGACCAGGAACTAGCCTGTCCATCCCAAGACAGGGAGTCTTGGAAGATACTTGAACGCTCCTGAGTCAGAGACAAGGGCCCACCTTGGTCTCAGGTCTGTTCGCAACAGCACAGACGGCACACAACAATAGACTAAGGTAATTTATATGGCCCCTGTGTAGGCACAGCATCCCCTTTATCTGCAGCCTACAGGGCAGGTGTGAGCATGGGAGCCCTTCTCAGGGTAGCATGCTCTGATGGGTCCGCCATCCCAGAATACGGCTGGAATCCTCTGCAAATCTGTTCATCCCACCCCTGCCTCAGGGGACATGCTCCTGGTGTCACCTCATTGCCAGCCTCCATCATTCACCAGGCTTACTAGGAAAGACCTTGTGTCCTATTTCTGACTTGGTCCTTCCTCTAGGGGAGGAGCTGCCGGAAGCAAAGACCTGTATTTTGAGATCTGTATTTTGTTTATGCCATCTTAAATTCACAAGTAAGATATTCACCTTTGCAGGGCAAGGACCTAGGAAATTAGCCTAGTGAGACCTGCAGGCCCCAGGCTTCAGAAACAATTAACATTTCCTTTGTTAGTTAACAATCACAGACCCTCAGTATTTTCTAAATAGCTAAGGAAGTTTACGGACCTGAATTCCAGCAGACCTGACACCCTCCCCTTCCTCGTTTGCTATATAACAGCTTCTGAGAATTAGTAAAGGATGGCTTGATCAGAAATCCTGTCTTGCCGTCGTGTCTCTTGCCCTCCGTTCCTCTCTTGTTAGGGACCCCCATTTATATCCCGCTGGCCGGGATAAAGAGCAGCCAGGGGAAGCTGCAAAGTGTCATCCTGTGTCTTCCTCTGTGCTCTCCCCCAAGGCTGCCCATCTCGCTGGGCATCCATTTCCTTCCCTTTAACAGGGATCTAGTGGTGGGCCTATCAGAGCTGCAGGACATCCATGGAAGAAAGCTACCAAGAGTGGCATTAGTTTTAAAGACACAGTCCCTCACTGAACCCGGCGCTTGCCCATTCTGCTAGGCTGGCTAGCTGGCCATCAAACCCAAGGGATTCTCCTATCTCTGCCTCCCCAGTGTTAGAGTAGCCTGCTCTAAGCAAGAGAGGAAGGAAAGAGAGGGGCGAGAAGGGCTTACTTTTATTTATTTATTTATTAAAAATTTCTGCCTCCTCCCCGCCACCGCCTCCCATTTCCCTCCCCCTCCCCCATCAAGTCCCCCGCCTGAAAAGCAATCAGGGTTCCCTGCCCTGTGGGAAGTCCAAGGACCACCCACCTCCATCCAGGTCTAGTAAGGTGAGCATCCAAACTGCCTAGGCTCCCACAAAGCCAGTATGTGCAGTAGGATCAAAAACCCGTTACCCTTGTTCTTGAGTTCTCAGTATTCCTCATTGTCCGCTATGTTCAGGGAGTCCGGTTTTATCCCATGCTTTTTCAGACCCAGGCCAGCTGGCCTTGGTGAGTTCCCAATAGAACATCCCCATTGTCTCAGTGTGTAGGTGCACCCCTCGCGGTCCTGAGTTCCTTGCTCGTGCTCTCTCTCCTGCTCCTGATTTGGACCTTGAGATTTCAGTCTGGTGCTCCAATGTGGGTCTCTGTCTCTGTCTCCTTTCATCGCCTGATGAAGGTTAATATTCAGGAGGATGCCTATATGTTTTTCTATGGGTTCACCTTCTTATTTAGCTTCTCTAGGATCACGAATTATAGGCTCAATGTCCTTTACTTATGGCTAGAAACCAAATATGAGTGAGTGCATCCCATGTTCCTCTTTTTGGGTCTGGCTTACCTCACTCAGGATAGTGTTTTCTATTTCTGTCCATTTGCATGCAAAATTCAAGAAGTCATTGTTTTTTACTGCTGAGTAGTACTCTAATATGTATATATTCCATACTTTCTTCATCCATTCTTCCATTGAAGGGCATCTAGGTTGTTTCTAGGTTCTGGCTATTACAAACAATGTTGCTATGAACATAGTTGAGCATATACTTTTGTTGTATGATAGGGCATCTCTTGGGTATATTCCCAAGAGTGGTATTGCTGGGTCCAGGGGTAGGTTGATCCCGAATTTCCTGAGAAACCGCCACACTACTTTCCAAAGTGATTGCACAAGTTTGCATTCCCACCAGCAATGGATGAGTGTACCCCTTTCTCCACAACCTCTCCAGCAAAGGCTATCATTGGTGTTTTTCATTTTAGCCATTCTGACAGGCGTAAGATGGTATCTTAAAGTTGTCTTGATTTGCATTTCCCTGATCGCTAAGGAAGTTGAGCATGACCTTAAGTGTCTTTTGGCCATTTGAACTTCTTCTGTTGAGAATTCTCTGTTCAGCTCAGTGCCCCATTTTATAATTGGGTTGATTAGCCTTTTACGGTCTAGTTTCTTGAGTTCTTTATATATTTTGGAGATCAGACCTTTGTCAGTTGTGGGGTTGGTGAAGATCTTCTCCCAGTCAGTGGGTTGCCTTTTTGTCTTAGTGACAGTGTCCTTTGCTTTACAGAAGCTTCTCAGTCTCAGGAGGTCCCATTTATTCAGTGATGCTCTTAATGTCTGTGCTGCTGGGGTTATACGTAGGAAGTGGTCTCCTGTGAATGGCTTACCTTTTATAAGGGGATATAGCGCATGCGCACAGGGAGAGTGCTCTATTTAGTGGCTGCAGCAGCTACAGTGTCACATCTTGGCTGCTGCTGCTGCTGCTGCTGCTGCTGCGGATGTGTCCAACTAGGTCCCCCAGAGCAGACCAGTGTTAACGCCTGAACTCTAAACCCAGGCCTGGATTATAGGTGCATTCCTGCACCCGAACCTTTAAGTGTCTCCTGTGGGATCGAACGCAGCTCCTTGCGCTGGCATAGCAGGCCCACTGAGCTTTTCCTCAGCCCAAAGAAAGAACTCTTACTCTCGCTGGCCTTCAGTAGCCCTGGGACTGACTTCTGGTGGGGCGGTTCATGCTGTTCCTTGGCAGCTGGACCAATCTCCATGGTGACTCTCCTCTACCGCAGTGCGGCTCACACCCAGGAGACAGGACAGCTCTGGTTTTCTGCTTTCAAGTTGCCCACCGTACAGTGTTCAGGGCCACCTCCAGAGCTGCCATAGGTGACAGTTCCCAGCTGCCCCAGCCTCACCAGACAGTCCTGGGAGTGGGTCCTTCCCACTACTCCTTTGCCTTGCTGGCTTCCAGGGGCCGGGAGCCCAAGAATGATGCTTTCTGACATGGACTTCGGCAATGACAGCCACGAGGCACACGTGCAGGGAAAGTCCCTCCCTCCCCCGTTGTCTGCACTGGTTCCAGAGGCCATAGTTAGGTAGGGAGACTGACTGGTCATCCTCAGTCTTGTCTAGCCTCTCAGCCAAGGCTGTCTCTTCCAGCCTGTTGGTTATGGGAATGAGGCAGTGCCTTAATTTCTTCATTTCTCCCATTTTTAATCGGCAAAGCTGGGAGAACCAGCAGGCAAGGGCAGGGAGAGGTGAAAGGCCACGGGCCTACTGTACAAGCCACCAAGTTACCTCTTAACAAGCCATGGCGAAAACAAATTATCTTTGTTGTTCTTGGGAAATCTGCATGTCCTTACGCATGTAATTGGCATGTGTGCCTCGTGCTGGCAGTTCAGGTGAACAGGCCACAGCTACTCTGTGCCAGACCACCTATAATTAAAACCAAAACAGGATCTATGTTGCCCTTGGGTACAGGCCACCTCCAGAACTCAATTTGACCCTCAACTGAGACAGTGGCCTGGGGTCTCTGGGGCCCTTGGAGACAAGAGGAAGCTGGGAGAAGGCAGGCAGTCCAGCCTTCTTCACATCCTGCCCTGGCTTACTGAAGCTGAGGCAGAGCCCTGTGATGACCCAGAGGTCTGCCTTTTAAACAGTTTTCCGGTAGCTGGGGCACATCAGGAGCTGAGGTCCAGGCCCTCGGACCTTCTAGGAGAAGTAGCAGTCCGTCTTCCCGCTTGGTGCAGGAGCTGGAACTATTACATTGAACTAGGAGCAGAGCTATTACCACACTCGTGCCGTCCATGGTACCAAATAGCCAGCTGAAAACACACTCCAGCAGATGGGACACTCAAGCTCTGAGGTGGTTAAGGACCTTGCCCAAGGCTACATCACACTTGTCTCCAAACTCTGTTCTGAACTTGTCCCTGGACTCAGGTTCTGTTTGAAGCCTCTTGTCCCCCACACTATTAAGAGATGCCACCCTGACATCACACACAAAACGGAAGCTTCCTTGGTCACAGAGGACAGGAAGGACTACTGGCTTGTTCCTGCCCCGTGCAGCTGTCTGTGCCCAGCTTCCTATGCAGATCAGGATAAAATGTGCGGTGCACAGGGGCAACACAGAAACATGCACTCTGTGCCCCAACGTCTTGAATTGAGTGGCAAGCAGATGGGACAATTGATTTGACCGAACAATCGAATAATCTACTGGAAGGCCTTTCTGTGGCATCAGTGATAACAGCAATTACAGGGCATGTCTTTCCCCAAACATACATTTTCAAGGAAACTGAGGCACGAGTGCCCTGCCAGCAGTCACGTGGAAGGGAGGTGACAAACCCTAGCTTGCACACACCTGCAGCAGCCTGGGGCAGGGGCAGGGTGTGGGGGATGGACTTCCTCTGTGATCTTTAGCTTGCTCTGCACCAGGGAAGTCCCATGACAGCAGGTGAGCACCCAGAGTGACACAGCTCTCCTTAGTAGAAGTAGTAAAGACTGGGCCGAGTGTGGGCACCCTCAGCAGGCAGGCCAGAGTCAAGGCGAAGGGCCGATGGAAGAGCGGCACCGGGTTTAGGAGAAGCAGCCGTCTGGACCAGTCTGCAAAATGTTACTTCTAGGCTGAAGAGCACAGAGAGCCTGGGTTTTCATCAGTTTCTTAGTGAAAAGGAAACTGGAAATTAATATTAAAATCCCACCGAGCGGTGGCCATAGTTTCCACATGCAATCATGCTTGGCTTAGTGAGTAGTAAAATGTTTATAATTTTCTTTCCAAGGTTGAGTTTAGTCATTCTCAATGAACCATTTAGTTGGCCTCATAAAGTCCCGAGTTAAAGAACTCCTGTAGGTGATGTTGTAGATGGATGAGTACCTGGACCTTGTGGACGCCGCTGGCTGCTGATGTCAACGCTGGGGGTGCAGACTTGGAAAATCCTAGGTTGTGATAGGCGAGGGTGCTGCGCTCCACTTGAGCACCCGTTGGGCAGATCAAAGTGTATTCTGAGGGCCTCCTGTGGCATCAGTGGCATGAGATAGATCGCCTTTTCCCAAACGGGCATTTTCAGGAAACGGAAGCGTGGCTGCACCTCCAGCAGTCTCCTGGAGGGGAGGCGACAAACCCCAGCACTTACACACGTGCAGCGTGCAGTGTGCAGCATGCAGCGGCATCTGGGGACATCCACTGTGGCGGTTAGCTTGGTCTGCTCTGCAGAGCATCCCTGTGGGCATGCAGCACACGTCGTGAAGTCTAGATGCTCTGAGGCTAAGACAAGGGCTGCAGGACCAAAAGGATCCTGACTGATGTAGCCACTCAGAGGCTGGGCGCTTTAGTCATACAGTATCAGGACAAAAGGAGGAAAGGGAGGAGGTGGAGCTCGGTGTGGAGTCCTGGCATGTGAGAGCTCCTGATTCATCCCAGTCCTGAAAATAAACAGACCACTTCTTCAGACTTGGGCATGGCAGCACGTGGTTTCAACTCCAGAACTTGGGAGGCTGAGGCAGGAGGATTAATGCAATTTGAGTATAGACCGCATTTGACACTAACTATCAAAAACCAAAGAAACAGTTGGGCGGTGGTGGTGCACGCCTTTAATCCCAGCACTCAGGAAGCAGAGGCAGGTGGATCTCTATGAGTTCCAGGCCAGCCTGGTCTGCAGAGGGAGTTCTAGGACAGCCAGGGCTATACAAAGAAGCCCTGTCTCAGAAAAAGAAAACAAAACAAACAAACAAAAGAAACAAATAAAAATAACAATCTGTCAGTGTTTGCTGTCTGCTGAAGCTGGAAACAAGCAAGGCTGAAGTTTACCCTCCATCTCCTGGCACGATCTCACCCTGACCACTCACACATGGCCACACATTGTCACAAAGGCACCAGCGTGCACATAGTCACAGAGAAGCACATTTGTATTCCTGCCCATTTATAGACACACATTTCTCTGTGTGCACATGCTCCCTCATATATGCACAGACAAATGCCCACACATTCATGACTATTCAGAAGCAGGATAGTGAGATGGCTTGGCAGGTAAGGGCACTTGCTGAAAAGTCTGATGACCTGAGTTCAATCCCATCCCTAAAAGCACATGGAAAAAGGGTCTTGACTAACCTACACACACACACACACACACACACACACACACCACTATGGCAGGCATCTACCCACCATGGATACAAAATATAATATACAGAATATAATAACAATAAGAGAAGTGACTACTTAGAAGACCACACACTGAGGCATGGCGGACATGATCACAACATAGCCCACAACAATGAGACACGGAAGACATGATCATACACAATAGCACACACACTGAGACACAACAGACATGATCACACACACATCAGCACACAGCACTGAGACACGGCAGACATGATCACACATATTAGCACACACATGTAAGACACACAGACACTCATCTTCAGACACATCTTCTTCGATTGTTCTTCAAACTGGGCCACAACCCTGCCCTACTGCACAGCACAGCACGGCAGTCTTTCACCCTGCCCCCGCCCTCTCGTCCTCCTCCTCCTGCCTCTGATGCACCAAAGGCCTTCACAAGCACAGGAACTCACAATCTCCTATCACAAGAGGACCAGTCCTCCTCAATCCTCCCCCAGTCACTTCTGTGCCACTTCAGCCTGCCCCCACTCCTGCCGCCAAACCAGCTTTGGTCTTGCAGACACCCTGTATCTGTCTGTCTCCTGCATCCACCAACAACTTGAGCTATGGCAAGTGGGAGAGGGTGTGAGGCCTGATGGAAGCTGTTATTCTTAGCCTTGTCGCTGAACACTTCCCCTCCCCAACTTTGTCTCTGCCTGCCTAACATCCTCCCCAGAGCCAGAGGCCAGCTGATTCCTCCTCTGTGGAGTGGAGTTGGGGAGGAGGGACGGCGGGAGGGTGAGGGGGCGGGAGGAGGTTGCAGAGACGACTTCGAAGGAGCAGAAAATGGGATTTATTCCCGTCCCCCTCCTGATCTGCATCCAGTGCTCAGGGAGCAGCTGCCTGGGAACTTGGGGGAGGAAGGAATTTGCAATGGAAATGCTTGCTGGTCTGAAGCACTTGGTGCCAGCACCTATCCAGTTTTTGTATGTCTTTCTCCCTCCTCCTCCATCCATCCCTTCCTTCTTGGTACCTTACTAGGGTCTGACCCTATGGCTCCCTGAATGATAAGCAAGTGATCAATCACTGACTTACGCCCCCACCCCTTGTTACCTTGAGACACAGGATTCTACTGTGTTCTTTAGACTAGTCTTGGACTCGTTCTATAACCCAGGCCAGCCTTGAACTTGAGGACCTCTTTCCTCAGCCTCCCCGAAGCTGGGCTCTGTCTTACACCATTTTCTCTCATTTCTTGCTTTGGATCAGAAACCGTACATGGGGGAGATGGGCTCATTTCTGTCTCAGAATTCACCAAGTCCTAGGCCTCTGGTCAAGTTGGTTCTCAGGCCTCCCTCCCTACTAGGACAGGAGGGAGGCTCTGCCCCAGGAAGCTGCCTGGTTTTCTGGCCCAACTGCCTGGAATTTTTCTCTTCCAGCTTCAGAACACCTCCCCTACCCCATGTCTTCCCTGCCCCCACCTCCTGGCCAGTTCGCCTTTCTCTGAAGATGCTCATTCAATGTGTCATCATTGTCATCGTGTGTCCATCCACGCCCCCTCCCCAACACCTCCTCTCCCAGGGCCTGTCTGAGTCAAGACCCTCCAGAAGGTGACACGTAACACACCCTGGCTCCCCCACGGCCTCATCCAGGGCACATCTATGTCCCTACAGGCCCTGAAAGGCCTCTCCCCTTCATCTGAGTAAATTCAGGCCCTGTCAGGAGTCCTCCGACTCTCACGTGGACTGCTTTCAATTTCCTTCTCGTTCTTAGTACTGGCACAATCTCAATTTTCCTTGACCGCTTGCCTGGTAGTGCCCTTAAATTAGCATGCTGGCAGTCGGTAGAGGACTTGCCTAACATTCACAAGGCCCGGGGTCCAATCTCCAGCACTGCCCAAACCAGGTGTGGTGGCCATGCCACCTGTGATATAGAGGCGGGAGAATGGGAAGCTCAAGGTCATTCATCTTAAGACCCTGCGAAAAACGCAACAAATAACGATGAATTTGTGAGCAGATATTGCTGTGCCCAGCACTTGGGTTACACTTTTAGGAAGAAAGTTAGATCGTTTTAGGAAGATCTGCTTCTGTTGATATGTGTAATAATCATTCATGCCTGTGTGATATTTCCCAATCTTCTCTGGTATTGTTGAATTACGTGGAAAAAGAGATCATCATAATCACCTTGCCAGGCATGGTGGGCACCTATAATCCCAATACTCAAGAAGTAGAGGCTGGAAACTCAGGAATTCAATGTCGTTTCCAGCTATGCTACATAAGAGTTCCAGGCCAGCATGGCCTACGTGAAGCTGTCGGAGGGTAGGGATGCCACCATGAAACTGGTGGGGAAGTGCCTATATAAATAAGTATTCTTTTTAGAAAAACGAGAACTACCCCAGATGCCTTTCAAGTTCATGTGACTTGAGAAATCTCTGGTACGTAGGAAGATTGTTGCTTTATCAAGACAGACATGCTTCAGAATTTCATCTTGAAATGAGTAAATTAGGCACCTGGCTTTTCCTCTCTAACAAGCTTAACCCCTGCAGGATCCAGGGTGGCCCCAGCGGAAGCCAAGACTAGGCCTGGGACAGAGACCTGAAGCAGAGGAGAGCCACACAACGGGAGATCCAAGCCCTGCTTTGGAAGCCCAGCGGCTAGTGGCCGCAGAAGGGAACCCAAACAAGGAGCCTCTGCCTCTGGGAGGGGAGCCGCTTGATGGACCTGCCCTCTCTTAGGACAATGACACTGCATCTGGGTCCAAGTTTCAGGAAGATTCTCCAGGACCCTGCCAGTCCATCCCATTGTCCTATCTCCCAACACATGAGAGCCCATTGGAAGGTCTTGCAGCCTAGCTTAGATATGTCTTACTTCATGCCTGGCAAACACATGCATGTACACACACATCACACACACATACACACACACACACACACACACACACTGCTGAATCTGAAATGCCACACAGCACTCAGACAAAGACCCCTTTCTGTGGAGTTCCACCCCCTCCCACACCTCTCTCCTTTCCCCACCCCCCCTTCCTTACTGCAGGCTAAATTGGCAGTGGGAAGGGTTTTGAGTCAACAAATGGAGTAGGCTGGGGAAGGGAGCCCTGAAGGGGATTCCTGTCTGGGAAACATTTGCTGACAGCAGTTACTGTGACCAAGAGGGCCTGCACCAGCCCAGCAGACAGCCCCTGCCTGCCCCCTGCCTCTCCTAATTGCAGCTCCCCCTCGCCCCACTCCTGTTCTGTCATTTACACACTAAACAAGCTATGGACACCTGCCATGTGTCCAGCACCTGCCTGCCATTGCTCTGTTTACTCTTTCAATCCATCCTCACGAGGACCGAGTTACCATTACCGTCCCTCCTAACAAAAGAGGAAACTGAAAGCCATCGACTGAAGTGACAAAAAGCAGAGCTGGAGTCTGAGCCGTGGTGGAGGGGTGCAGTCCCAGCTACGCAGGAGGCTGGGTTCAAGCCCAGCCTAGGCGTGAGACCTCGCCTCAAAATTTATAAAAGCCAAGCCAGCCAACTCCTTAAAAGCTCAGCTGTGCAGCCTCTGCTGAGCGTTGGGAAGCCAGGACATGTGATGAGCTTCTCAGAAGGAGAGACCTCGCTATCTTAGATATAAAAACAAAGCATTTAAAACATTTTAGGTGTGTGAGTTTCACCCACACGTATGTCTGTACACCGCGTGCATGTCTGGGGGCTGTGGAGGTCGAAAGAGGGCATCAGCTCTCCTGAAGCTGGAGTTACGGTTCTGAGCCACCCTGTGGAGGCCGGAGACTTAACTCGGATCCTCCAGAAGAGCCGCTGTGCTGGTAAAGGCCGAGTCGTCTCTCCAGCCCACAAAAGAACAGAAACTTTGAACCCAGTGCCTGCGTACAGTCAGGGCTGCCTGTACACTTGCACCATGAGCAATTGGTCTTGGAAGGCAGGGAAAGTTTCAGCGTGGGGGAGGCATGGGGAGAGAGGGCTTCTCGGGTTAGAAGCATCTGGACCTGGATTCTGCACCCCTACTGTGTGCCTACTGTGTGTCAGTACCTACTGTGTGTCCGTTCCATGTGAAGACCGCCGGAAACAAAGATCTCTGATTTAGTTGAGGTGAAAACCAAACAGACGGAGTCACCATGTGCTTCATATTCCACGTGGGAGAGGGTCCCCAAGTGGAAAAGCAAAACAATATGGCTTCTCTAGGACTCCAGAAGATGCCATGACCTTAGGACAGAGAAGGAATTCTCTTGTTCTTGTTGTTTTGTTTTTCGAGAGTTTCTCTGTGTGGCCCCGGCTGTCCTGAATTCACTCTGTAGACCAGGCTGGCCTAGACCTCCAGAGATCCACCTGCCTCTGCCTCCCAGGGGCTGGGATTAAAGGCGTGCACCACCACCACCCTGCCGAGAAGTTCTTAAGACACAGAAGAACATACAGTAAAATTAAGATATTTTGCTCTTCAAATAAAATGGCACCAAGAGGCAGTCACCAGGGAAAGGACTTGCTGTGCACGCAGTCAATGAAAAGACAATCTTCAGAGCAAGCATCTGACTAGCACATGTGACAGAGATGGACAGTTTAAATGGGTGGGGGTGGCGTGGGGGCAGCAGATGGTCTCAGAAATCCAAATGGCCGGCAGATATACCAGAAGGTAGGTGTGTTAGGACTCAAACTCCAGTGAGCTTCTGTGACCAGCACCCTAGGCAGATCAGCAAAAATGAAAAAATGAAAAAAATCAGAGAAACTGAGTGCTGGGGAAGACGTGGGAAGAACACAAGTGCCTTTTTGCAAGCAGCTGCCGGCATTAATGTGATACCGCCAGGCACACGGACCCCAGACACAGGTGCACTAAGGTGATACCGCCAGGCACACGGACCCCAGACACAGGTGCACTAAGGTGATACCGCCAGGCACACGGACCCTGGACACAGGTGCACTAAGGTGATACCGCCAGGCACACGGACCCCGGACACAGGTGCACTAAGGTGATACCGCCAGGCACACGGACCCTGGACACAGGTGCACTAAGGTGACACCGCCAGGCACACGGACCCTGGACACAGGTGCCCTAAGGTGATACCGCCAGGCACACGGACCCTGGACACAGGTGCACTAAAGCGCAGGAATACTCTGGGCAGGCATTGTTCGTGGAGGTTACAACTGAAGCTGACAAATACCCAAGAGGCACAGATTGGGGGAACTAAAAATGTGGCACCCCAGGGAGGCGTGTGGCTTATTCTGCCAGAGGGGCTAGGATGCCTGGTGACATCTACACAGCAGAGGGGGAGGAAGGCTTAGAAGGATGTCCAAGAAGCAGGCAAGGGCAGGAAGGGGTGGATAGAGGAACAGATGTTGACGATGTGGCCACATGCATCACCAAAAGAACTGTCTGACTCAAGTCCCAAAGTGGGGGGGGGGGTGATAGTCGGAAGAACGGGTGAACAGAGAGGTCAGGTGGACCCTCTTGCAGGAGGTAGAAAGATCTGGAAAGGAGTGTAGTGTGGGAGTATAGAGAGATGGGACAGGCTAGAAGGACAGCTCTGACAAACTGTCCACAAGATGTGACATTTGGGGATGGGAAGAGGACAGGAAGGTGACTTCCTAGTGTCTGGCTTTGGGACAAGGGAGGGGAATGTCGTAGCCAAGTGTAGCAGCACAGAGAGGAGGACATGGCTAAGAGGCCTAGCTGGGACATGACGCTTTGGAGGGCCCATGGGACAGACAGGCCAACATGCAAAACACCAGGATGTACCGCTTTGACTTGGATCCACACATCAGATAGACTAGAGCAAGAAGTTAAACTGTGTGTGTGTCCAGGTGTGCTGTATGGCACGGGTCTGAAACTCCAGCACTCAAGGGACTGAGGCAGCAAGATCTTGAGTGCAAGACCAACCTGGGCTATATAGCTTGTCATACCTTGATATATATATATGTGTGTGTGTGTGTGTGTGTGTGTGTGTGTGTATAATATTTATATATTTTAACAAGGTATATATAATATATATGTATACACGCACATATAAAAGGAGCAGTAGTCCATGGGTGTCCATGGGTACATGAGAATATTTTGGAGAGGTGAGCAAAACAAAAAAATCAAGACCCAGCCCTGGGGAGCCTGATAGACTCAATGAGAAGAAGCGGATGCAAGAGTGGCCTATGAAGAGAGACCTGGAGGAGCTAAGGCCCAGGCTGAGACAAGGTCTGAGGTCGGAGGGTCAGTAGCTCAGAGGAAATGAGGCATCCAATAGGAAGGGTGGGGCTACACAGAGGGGGCAAGGGCACTTCTGGCCTCAGGTTCTCTATTTCCCTTACCAATTAGAGGTGAGATAGGGGGCCACCCGGAAGCTGAAGGGGTAGAAGGTTTAGAACAGAAGCCGACCACTGGGGCCCGGAGGCCAGGCTGAAGTCAGGGACCATAAATCTGGGGTGGTACCAGTTTGCACGGTTGGTTGATTTTCCTGTGCTTTCCAGTAGCCTGGAAATCGTGATGGGGAAAGCAGATGACTGGGTCCTCCAGGGCTGGGAAAGGCAGGGCACGGGGCCGTGGGAATGGAGGTGCCAGATCACAGCACATGGCTGAAGGAGAAAGGAGAGCCAGGAAGAAGGACAACTTGGCAGGGTCTGAAGCCGGCACTCGGTTCCGTAGCTGAATGAGAGAGAATGGGAGAGATCTGTGAATGGAGGCTGGCTCCATGAAAAGAAGGGAAGTGAGCTTTGGCCCACATGGGTGGTGCTGGTATTTAAGACTGTATAGGTGTCCCGTGCGTGTGACAGCACATTCCTGTAATCCCACACTTGCAGGAGGCTGAGGCAGGAGATTAGGGAGTCTGAGCCAACCTGGGCTACACAATGAGACCCTAGCTGCAAAAAGAAAACAAAAGCAGAAGAACCCAATGCTACCCAATCAACACAAAGATCTTTTTTTTTAAAAAAAGATTCATTTTATTTTTAGCTGTGTGGATACAAGTGCATTTGTGCACATGAATGCAGGGCCCAAAGGGGACCAGAAGAGGGTCTCAGATCCCCTAGAACTGGAGTTACAGTTGTGAGTTGCCTGATGTGGGTGCTGGGAACTGAACTCTGGTCCTCTATAGAAGTGGTACGTGCTTTTAACTGCTGAGACATGCCGTCAGCCTCAGCAAACAGGTCTTGGTAATCTGTGGGTGGCTGAGAGGGAGAGGAGATCTCTGGAGGTTGGAGGCACAGGAGATAAGGCTTAAAGAATTAGGGATGCCCTGGGTTCGTGCAAGTTCCCAGGATGACGGTAGGAGGTGGAAGTTGACAGGACCTGTCACCTGGTCCTCATGGCTAGGGGTTCTCTGGGTGGATAGTCCCTGTCACTATGGTCACGGGTGCTGGGGCTGGAGAATTGGAATCTGGAGATGTGACCTTCAGTGGTTTGGTAGAGGAAGTGGAAGGAACTGAGGTGGTAGACTGAGGCAGAAGGCTGACATTACCACCTGGCTGGCTTTGGTCTCCTGCAGATGCCTCTGAGCATCTTCCTTGCCTTGCCTTGAGCCTGAGAGGCACCACTTCCCCTGGCATGAGCACAACCCTATTGTCACTTCCCTGCAAACCACGTCCAGGACTCCCCCGGCAGGAACGTGATAGCCCCTGTATGCTGTGGTCTCACAGGTCCTAGGAAGTGGGCTGTGGACACAGGACTATAGGACCACAAAATAGTGGGGCCATTCTGTCCCTCCTCTGCCCTTTCCACATCTCCCTGGGGCACACAACCCTTTCTTATCCTTCAAGCTGCCTGCGGAAAGTTAGAGTAAGCCAGAAATATTGGTGATTGTGACAGCAGGTGAGGAAGGCTGGCAGAGTCTCACTGGTCCCCAACACACTCATTCTGAACGCCTTCACAGCTTTCACGGTCCAGCCACGGACTTCACACCCCTTCCGCTCCCGTTTATTTATATCAATTACTCTGGTAAGACAAAGAGTTTCAGTCCTTCCATTCATTATTTTTTCCCCACCAGTCTTCCAAGTGGTTTCTTGGGGTCTGTAAGATTTTATCGTAGAGCAAGGACTCTGAAGGAGGTCTGGGAATAACACAAAGGGTCCCGCAAATGGAGTGGCTCCTACTCTGGTTAGTGAGGTCAAGTGGATCCTGATGGATGCATGTATCTCTAGGTTGAGAACTTTACAAGGGAGGACCAATGGTCTTGGGAAGGACAAGAGGGGATTGACGGGTGTGGGGGTGCCAGAATCTTCTGCAGAGACTTTGAAGACATTTGGCCAGTCCAGGGTTCTGACATAATGGGTGGATGGAGGTGGCTAGGATCTTGAGAGTTTTAGAAAACTCAGGTACTTCTGTGTTGGCAGATCTTCCTTCCCTGCTAGCAGCTTCCAAAGAAACACACTGAGGCTTATATTAGTTCTAAATGCTTGGCCAATAGCTCAGGCTTGTTACTAGCTAACTCTTACATTTAAGTTAACCCATATTTTCGAGAAAGGGTTTCTCTGTAGCTTTGGTGCCCGTGCCAGAACTAGCTCTTGTAGACCAGGCTGGCCTTAAACTCACAGAGATCCGCCTGCCTCTGCCTCCCGAGTGCTGGGATTAAAGGCATGCACCACCACTGCCCGGCTTAACCCATATTTCTTATCTGTGCTCTGCCACATGGTTTTTCTCACTATGGCACATTCATCTTGCTTTTCCCTGCATCTGCCAGAGACTTCCCACCTCTGACCTCCTTTCTTCCAACATTATCAATTGGCTCTCCCGCCTAACCTTTTTTGTTCAGCTATGGGCCAGTCAGTTTCTTTATTAAACCAATCCAAGTGACAAATCTTTAGAGTGTACAAAAGGATTGTGCCATGACACTTATAAGTAAGCAGGACTTTGAGGAACTTGGTAACATGCATAGTGGGGCTAACACAGCTTGAGCACCAAGCAGTCTGCCATGTGATATGATATATACAAGCCCATACTGACCACTGGGAACTTTCCAGCCAGGCCTGGCCTGCTCCTTTGCTCTAAAGTGCCTCAGCTAGGCCTGGCAGGTCTTTGTGGGGCAGCCGTACCAGTCTCCTTACCTATAAAGCAGAGCTCAGGTGAGCAAACGGTTTAGTGGTTCCTGCTCCCTGGCTGCCATCACGCCCTCAGCATAGGTCACCAAGAGCATTTGCTCACAGCTGCGCTGGTCACACTTAGCTTCACTGCACTGGGCTTGCATTCCTGCTGGCTTGCTGGATGCCTAGCCTCAGCCAGGGGGTCTGTCACAGGGTGCTGACAGAGGTTGTGACCATGCGCAGGAGGGATGGCCTGGTAGAGGCTGGGGTTCTGAGGAGTGGGGTGGCTGAGAGCACCTGTGACCATTAGGAAGGCTTTTATTAGCCTCCTGCCATAGGCAGCTTCCTCCCCCAGGTCTGCAGTACATTGGGGCTTCCTGTTTGCTCCCGAGCAGATGGAGCTGGAATCTCTCCGTACCTACTCCCATTCATAAATCACAGCCTATCCTGGGTGCTGGAGCCACCATTCCAAGTACAGTGATGTGTTTGTGTGTATGTGCGCGCATGCGTGTGTGTGTGTGTGTGTGTGTGCATGCGTGTGTGCGTGCTCAGAGTGGAAAGAGGAGCTGTGAGTGTGCAGAGAACACATGTACTACTAGGAAGACAGGGAGGAGCTGAGATTGTCACTTGCCCAGTTGACTCAATACACCTGCATGCAGGGTCCACTTGCCCTCAGGCCCTCTGTTCACCCCAGGGTATAAAGCCTCAAACAGTTCTGACCCCGGCTGGGCATGGGAGAGGGCAAGGATACCTCCCCACCTGGGGCACAGAGGGGAAGCTGCAGCAGTCACTTAGAGAGCGCACAGAGGACGCTGTGTCCCTGCCTCACGCTGTTTGCTCCCCTCCCTTTGCCAGGAGGCTCCCAGGGCTACCCAGTGAGCCTAGTCTTGCCAGGGCCCTTGGGGGAGGAGGGCTGTACCTTCAAGGGCTCCTTCTCCTTTCTCTGGAGCAGAGAAAGGCAGTCCTTCACTTGCTAGAACTGCCTCTCCCTTCCAAGTTGTGGCTGAAGGTACCCATAGATGTGCCTTACCATTCTTCTTCACGGCCTTCTCTTACCGTTGTTCTCCCCCCCCCCCCCCCCCCCCCGCCGCCCTGACCCCGGCCCAGGTTTCGACCCCCAGCACCTCTCCAAGGGTTCTAGGCTGACCCAATAGAGTATTTTAGGAAGAGTTCCAAACAGTCAGGAGGGTGGTCACCCTAGTCTACTGAGTTCATGGCCAGCCTGGGTACAGAGAAACCCTGCCCGAAAACAACAATAATAAAAGGGTGGGGTGGGGGCTGGGCATGTAGCTCTGGGAGACCTGAGTTTGCGGCTCACTGCGCTTCCCTGGGACTGAGATCCTGGGCTGACCCTGTTATGCTGCGTCTGGAGCGAGGTCCACAAGGAGAAAGCTGTCTAGGAGGGGGACTGTTCCAATGCCCGGCTATTATCACAGCGGGCTCTTCTTTTAACTAACTGGCACTATCTCCATTTGACAGATGGGGACGGAGCTCTGGAGAAACTCGACCCTGCATCGGTCTTGCGGCTTTGGCCTAGATTCCTGCCTGCCGGTACTCACTGCCCAACCCAGCTCTTCGCACTGAGGCCCCGCCTACCCCGGAGCTCCCTCCCTCCCTCCCCCACCCCACTCCACTCGGGCGCGCGCCCCGCCCGGTCTTTTATCACCGCGGGTACTGTTTGTTTTCCTAACACCTTCACAATTACCGGAGAGTCTGCAAACAGCAGAGCGGCTGTGACGTCCTGCGGTGTGAGCCGGAGCTCCATTCCCCGGAAGGATGCCCAAGCAGTTCTCACCTGCCTCAGAGAAGGAGCCTGGCACCGGCGCCAACTGAAGGAGCTGTGAACGAGGCCGGGAGGGGATGCTGAAACAGGCCAGGCAGAGATGCTTCTCGTTAACATCTCTCCATAAAAGCCCCCCGAGTTCCTACATCCAGCTGGTGTCTGAATGGGGCTGATTATAAAACGGGGAGGCCTGGAGGCGGAGGGCAGCTGTGTGGCCAGTGGGCTTTATAAGGAGGTTTTATGGACTCAGCTGAGAGATGTGGTGATGAGAAGCCAAATTTTAAACATCCTCCTAAAGTTCACTTTCACTCCCCTGGGGCTTCTAGCTGAACAGGATAGAGAAGGCCTGTGGAGGAGTTAAGGGAGGGGTGGTAAGGGGGCATGAGCCACACATACCCAGAGGAAGCAGGCAGGAATCACAGCTGGAAGGCTGTAAGTTAGACAAGAGGAAGGACTTCGCTCTGGCCTGGGGCATAGGGAGCGAGGATGTGGGATAGGGGAATGGACTGACTTATTCCCCTTATCGTTGACCCCTAAGAGGTCGTTTTCACTTTCACCAGACTTGGCTGATGGGAGGAGCTGAGGTTAGGACCAGGAGCTGGAAGCCTGCATCAGAGACCGGCACCAGTAGGACCCTGTGGGCATGCTAGCTCTCATTTCACTGCTGGGAGCTTGGCTTGGCCCCAGGAAGAGACTGTCTGGCTTAGCTGTGGCTCCCCAGCGAGATATTGGTCCCAGGATTCTGATTCGAGTCCACGACAGTCCCCAGAGAACCAGGCTGGACCCATGTGGATGAAGTCTGATAACTGAGGCTACTCTGAGCCCTGAGGTCTTGCTGCCCCAGTGGGCCTGTCCCCTAGGAGGGCCTGACAGTACACTCTGGGGAACTGAGATACAGGATGAGTGGGGGTCTTTGGCGTAAGAGCTGCGAGGGTGCCCTCCCGCTGCCTTGACTCATCTGTTGAAGCCTCATTCCAGTAAGACCCAGCTGAGGATCCAGGTCCTGCTGATGGGACATCACAAGGGGAAACCCCAGGATGCCCTCTGTGGCTGCTCCCTGTATAGTTGAAGCAACAGGAGGGAGGAACCCACAGAGCCCTCTACAGGGTGAGCCTGGTCCAGCCGCTTCAGAATTCATAGTAGGAAAACAAACAAACAAAAACAGGCAAAGGAGAAAACACTGAGATCCTGTCGCAGGCCTTGACCCTACTTCACCCTTGGAGAACCGGGCTCACTTTCCGAGGACAGGAAGATAGGTCAGATAGGAAGCAGGCCCAGAGAGAGTGCGTAAAGCGCCTGCAGCCACTGAGCCGGTGGGACTAGGGAAAGAACACACTCCATCTGCCCCTCTAACCCGAGGTTTTCTGCTATGAGGAGGCAAGCCCTGGGGGTGGGGTGGGGGGAATGAGAGACTTGCTTAAAAGAGTAGGGGTGCATAGAGTCTTTCCTTTCCAGAGCTGCTGGCAGGAATGGGGCAGAGGCAGGCTGTATATATACTGCCAGGTGGAGTAGCTTGCGAAGCCCTAGAAAATCTGCAGGCCCAGAGATGCCTCCTCCGAGGATCCTGAAGAACAAAACGGCAGAGGTGCTGACGGACCTGGCCTTCAACATGCAGCCTCCGAAGGTCCCTGGAGTTTGAGGGTTGGCACCCAGAAACTTCCGAAGGGTGTCCATTAGGGGCCACATGGACTCAAGGAGTGTGGCAGGAACTCCCAGTGCTGGACCTGGTGCGTCGCGTCCACCATTCACTGGTGGATGACACAGAACCCGGCCCTCTCAGAAGCGACTGTTCAAGCCAGCACTCCCTAGGCTGTGGGACCTGTTCCTGCCCCTTTGCCTTCTGTCCTGGACACAGTCAGTGTGTAAGAGCCGGTGTAGGATCCACCAGGAGGGCATCCTCCACACACCAACACACACTTGACTGTCCCAGCTCAGCTCGGCTGCTTTTCCTTGGGGTCACCCACTAATCCATACTCAGTGTTGTGCAGGTGTGGGGAGTACGGGATGGCCCCGAGACACAAAGATCGCCGTGGGGAGGAGGCACAGGAAGTCTCCAGTGCCGGGGTACAAGCTATGCATTCAGTGCCCAACAGGAAACACAAGGTTGCTGGATGCAGGGGATGAGTTCTACAGTGTGGCCAGTGGACACAGGGGCCACTTACAATGGCTGGGAGAGCCCTCAGAGAGCTGAGCAGAAGCACACACTGGTCATTTGATAATGACTTATTAGCCATTTTAATTGTTGAAAATATAGGTATTTGGCTAAGTGTCAAACTTCTAGCAGAGGCAGAAGCTGATGGCTGGGATGGTTGTAACGGCCACTGGAATATACTATGCCGAAGGATCTCCACCCTTGTAGACTATTCAGAGAGCATTCGAGGCATCTAACAGATTACAGCAATGATGTGTCATGGGAAGGAAGAACTGAGCTAGCCTCTGCCCCTGTCAGTGGGCAGGCACCAACCTGCCCACGGTCGACCTGACCCCCACGCCTGGCCGAAGGCTGCCTGTGCTTCTCAGCTGAGGTGTGGGTGCCAGGGCCCAAGGAGGTATGTCTTCCTGAGCCTGAAGAGGGGGCACTGACTGGTGCTGGCCGCCAAGGGCATGTGCTAAGAGCTGGGCAAAGGAGCAGGCTGGAGCCTGGCAGCTGAGGGGCTCTTGGCAGCCCTGTGCCCACCATGCAGCCGGGTACTGCTGCATAGCCAGCAGCTAGAGATGCAGCTCTAGGCCCTGGCAACTTGGGCAAGGAAAACAGAAACAGGCAACATGCAGAAGCCAAGGCCTGGGGCTGCAGGAGTGGCGTACAGGCCCACTTGGGCCTGCCTTCGGGAGCAGGCACGGGCAGCTCCAGCTAGAAAGATAGCTCTGCTGTTCACCTGTTATTAGGCAAAATGCTTGCTTTAGTTTAGTTCAGCCGTAGCCGGCTCTTCCTGCGATCTGGCCTCTCATGAGAAATTCAAAAATGCCCTTGTTATAAGGATTCTACCGAGGACTGTCCAGTAGCTGGCTCTATCAAGAAACATCTAAGTGTCTAGCAGACTGTTCATTCCCAGGAAGGGAAATAGTGTCCTGCCGATTGTGAGCCGGCCACAATGCCAACCCACTGTAAGGACCTGGGAGAACACTGCTTTCTTCTCTAGGGGGCAGGGAGAATGAACTTGAACATCCAGAAGCTGAGAAGCCATCTGGGCATTCCAGGGCTTCCTCAGGGGATTTGCAGAACCTGCTTTGAGTTCTTTGAAGGTCCAGTGTATCTAGGCCCTTACCCATCGGGTAAGGCAGCCACGTCAGGTGTAGGTAAGCGCCGAGGTGGATGAGGGGAGAGATGCAAGCATTTCCAGTTCTCTGGGCTTTCTTGGGAGGGAAAGGGCCAGAGGAGGGGTTCGCGTGCTTCTTGGTTTGAGGCAGGGCACTGTTGTGATTACACTGGCCACACAGCATCTGAAAGAAGCTCGGTGCAGAGAAGAGTACGGGGTTCTGCCCAATGTAAAAACTGTAAAGTGGGAAGATTCCACTGACCTGGAAACCTCATGGTGCTCTGAGCTGCGTCCACAGAGCCCAAGGTCACCTCATGTCATCAGTGGCCAACCTGTTTTGGGGATCATTGTGTAGACAACGGATTCTGTCAGCAGCAGTGCCTTCTCATCCCTTCCTGGCGTGGGCCCAAATACTTTAGGTTATTATAACAGGCCAAGTCTCACGGGGAGATTTGCTTCATTCCCACCGCTCGGACAGGCAAAGCCTTCACTGTAACCAGCCGCATCTGGCACAGTGGCTAACTTGCTCCTATAGGCTGAAACACGCCATGGCTTGTTCCTGTTCCGTCTCCCCTCCCACAGAGCTTTCTACAAACCTCCTGCAAAACTCTGGCCCACTATCGATTATCACATTTCATAGGTTAGGTATCGACGGTCTCGTGGTTCTCACTTGACCTGGCACAGGTGAGGGAGGATGTGACTCCGGCCCCTCCCCCAAATTTACCTCCTTCCAGTCCTGGTGGCCTCTCTCTGTCCTGACCCCTGGAAGCCACCCTTCTTCCTCCGAGGCTTAGGGTATACTTCACTCACAGGCCCCTTCCTAGGCCTTTTCCCGTCAGCCCCAGGGCGTGGCCCAGAGAAACCCGGATGTATCTTTGCCTCCCTCACAGCGGGGCCTGCAGCCCTTGCGGACCCCAAATCAGGCAGCCTTTTTATTTTTTTCGCTGTCACTCCACTAATGGTTTCTCCGAAAAGCTCCGGGCCTCCAGGCTGCGGCGTCAGCAGCTCTGGGTGGCCCAGCGCCCACTTCCTCCAGGTACACATGAGCTGAAGATCCGGGTCTCACCCACTTACCCACATACCCTGGCCTGGTCCTCGCCTCACGTCGCAGCCATTACAAACTCAACCCGCAAATTTCCATCCCCTCAAAGCTGACTCTTGGGATCCCCCCTAGTGATGGTTTGGCGGGATCCCTGTGTTCTGTGACAAGACTTTTCCTGGGGAGCTGCAGCACACACTTCTGCTCACCCCCAGAGAGAAATTGCACGGCAGACCAAAGTCCAACCTGACGAACCATGAGTGTTCTTGGGGTTACTTACAGGAATATAGATGAGGGGTTACGTGCAGGAGCAGAACTGACTCAAAGTCAGCTGTGTCACCGAAGCCCACCCCAGCATGGGTGACAGCTCACAGAAACCGGAACGTGGAGCACACTCCACACAGCCTGCAGGCAACTCAACAGGTTGGAGGCTGTCCTTTCCACGTGACTCAGTTGATCTGTCTAAACGTCATCTGGCTGCTTGGCTGATTTCTGCTTCTTTCAGGTCTGGTCCCAGTCTTCTTTGCAGCTCAGAGCTCTTGGGGGGCAGGGAGAGGGGGGAGACACGACACACACAATACACTCTCAGCTTTTATGGCTCACTCTGGTGGGGAGGGGCCTAGTGAACCTGGTCAGCTTCAGAGAGTTCCTGAAGCTATTTTGAGTTTTTTATCTTCCTGTTTAAAGAGCTTCCCTGCAGAATGGAATGTTTCCATCTTGGAGGAGACTGTTCACAAAGCTGCCCTGAGAATGGTTTCCTACCACCAGCGGAAGGAGCTCAGCTCCCCTTCCTAGCGTGTCTTACCCCTGGTGCCTGACTGCCCTCTGAGGGAACAGAAGGTCTGTCTCGGATTCATGAACTCTTTTAGCCAAGCTGACCAGTGTACCTATTTTGCTTGGGGACAAATCCTCAGCTGCCTGGTTTTATTATAACAGGGTGAGAAAAAAGCACAGCAGTCAAAAAAAACGTGAGACAAAGGGTTTCGTGTGTGAGAAGCAGAGGAAACCTGGACAAAAAAGAAGCCCAGGATCATCAGGTCTCTGCCATGGGGTCTGTGGATATGCTGGAGACCACGTTGGGTCCCAGTGCACTGGGAAACAAAGATGGGGTTACGGATGAACCAGCTGTGCTTCCTTCCTGTGGTCCTAGAATTACCCTCACCTGGAAGGGACAAACAAACATGGAAAGATCCAGGCTCCTTTTTTTCCTAACCATGATGAGAATCAGATTCCTGAGAATTCCCTTAATTCTGAGGTTCCCTTTGGCAATAAGCCTCCTTAATTGTTCTGAAACTCACATGGCTGTTTAAGACAAAATTATAACATTGTATATGGGTTTTATAATTTATGTAGATGTAATACATATGATATTCACAGCATGAAGGAAGGGGGCAGGGAGCAATGGACATCTGTGGTTACAAAGTTTCTACATTTTACTTGAAATAGTAACTCTAAGTGGACTGTGAAAAGTTAAGGATGCATTGTAATCCCTGAGGCAATCATTAAAGAATTAATGCAGAGAGGTAGAGCTACAAACCCAATAGATAAATTTAAATGGAATTTTAAAATTCCAAAAGAAGGCAGGGAAGGAAGGATAAAGAAATAAAAAACAGAGGGGCAAAATAAAACTAAATTCAACCATATCAATAATTACATTAAATGTTAATGGACTAAACATTCCAATTAAAAGGCAGAGATTGTCAGATGAGATTTTTTTTAAAGACTTAATTATTTGCAGTCTGCAGGAGATGTAATTCAAATCTAAACACACAAGTTGAAATGACAGAGGAAAACAATCATACTTATATATGCAACCAATAAAGCATTTCAAATGCATGCAGCAAAAATGGACAGATTTAAACAAAAAGATAGACAATTCCATTATTAGAGTTAGGGCTCGTTAGTAAGGTCAGGATTCACTGTCATTTGTCCTGATTCACTGTGAGCATTAATGTGTTAGGAACTCATTTCCTGGGCTGGCCTGTGGACTGTGGGTTGCAGGCTGATAAGACATTTCAAGAACTGACGTGGTTCCAGGTGATCCCCCACCCCAAATCAGGGGATTTTAAAAATTATTATCCTTATTTTATGTGTACGTGAGAGTGCAGGCATGTGTGTGTGTGTGTGTGTGGGGTGCCTGAAGAAGCTAGAGGAATGTGTCAGAGTCTCTGGAACTGGAGGTTACTTAATGACCTGCCCAAAATAGGTGGTAGGAACCAAACCAGGGTCTTCTTGAAGAGCAGCAAGTGCTCTTAACCACTGGGTCATCTCTCCAGCCCCTAGATTATTTTTTACTGTTTCTGACTAAGCCATTGAAACTGTTTCCTGTTGGGTGTTCACACGGCAATGGCCTCTTCTATCAGCTATCCCCAAACTGGAATAATCCTAAAGTACTAGCGAGCGACAACAAGGAGGCCAAAGCAGCCACGTTTGCTTCATTATTAGCCCCTCACGGCCCTTTCACAGCACACCTGAGGCGGTGGCTCTGGTGTCAAAGACCACAGCAAGAGTCAAGCGTGCCCTCAGTTGTCACCACGGTTTGTTTGGTCCACAGAAGCAAGAGGCAGCCAGTCCTTTCCAGGCTTGTCATGCATCACGATCAGAGGAACCCTTGTTAGAGCAGACAGCTGGGCCCTGTGCCCAGCGTTTCTGACTCAGCAGCTCTGAGGTGGGATATGATGCCACCCGTCTGGGGCGCACTGAAGAGCCCCTGAGATGAGCAGGGGGAAGGCCAAGGGAGAGCAGAGGAGGAAAGTCTTACTTGACAGTGTCAACTGCCAAGGCCTGGAGGGAAGGGTGAGGGGTGTGGCCGGAGAGTAGCGAAGCCTGGTTGGGTTAGCTGCAACCCAATCAGGAAGGGCTTTCTCACTTAGAAGGAAGAACCCAGGTGCCACAGAAGTTCAAATCCCATATGATCTACAGTTATGTATTTTGTGTATCAAATGTGGTTGGGGGAGGGGCACGTGCTACAGTGCAGGACGATCAGAGGGCAACTTGGGGGAAGCGGTTCTCTCCTCCCACCAGGTGTATTCTGGGAACTGAACTCAGCCAGCTTGGCTCCACGGGCCTTTTCCTGTTGAGCCATCTGGTTGGCCCCAGCTGTGGCTATGTAAAAGATTGCCTAAACACTTGGACCTCATTTCCCCAACCTGTAAAATGGCTCTCCAGTGAGAGAATGCGGGGAGCGAGCACATGGCACAGGGCATGCTCAGTGGGGGCCGCGAGCGCAGCTGGCAGAGCGCAGTGCCGAGGACCCAGGCTCCAAGTGGGCTTAGGTGGGTTAAGACAGCATGTCAAGCCGAGTCCAGGACGGCGTTTTCTGAACACCTTCCTGAGGACATCAGATCCAGGGCCCTTCTCAGACTCTTCCCCTGCCTGAGTCAGGCTGTTCACTGGCCGGCTCCAGGCCTTTGAGCCCCCAACAAACTCAAAGCTAGGCCGCTGCTGCTGCAGTAAGCCAAGCAGCTCAGCCTTATCAGGCACCGTCCAAGAGCACAAATGGCACCCGCTTTGAATTTTTCAAGCAAGCAAGCAAAGGGGATTTAGTTCATCTTCATTAAGGAAAGAGAATTCATCACCACCCCACTCCACCACCGTGTTCTGAGATAAAATGGTTCATTTCAATGAAAACTGAAACCCGGAGATGAATCCTTGCTGCAGCCTCTTGGGCTGTGAGTTAGATGGTGAGTGAGGAGTGTTCAGGCCAGGGCAGCAGGCCTTTTCCTCTCCCTCTTCTGGGGCCTCCGTGTTGGCAACTCTCAGGCATATGGGTGCTGGGGGGAGGGGGTGTGTGTGTCCAGAAATTGTAGCTTCTCACTTTTAAACAGTCTGTCTTTTTTTCTGGGCTCCCACCACTCCCTCAATCAGATACACTCAGGTTCACATTCCCTTCTGCCTTGCCACCATTAAAGCTTTGGATTTGTATGATTGTGCCCATATTCATAGGCCATTAGAATAGATAAAGATGGAGTTGCAAAAGGAGGCATTCCTAGAGTTAGAACTTCCCCTGGCAGTTCTTGACCCTGAGTCTTGGTCCACAGCTAGTTCGGACCCTGTGGCTTGCCCCAGTACTGTCTTGGCCAAGCGCTGCCATGCCCCTTGCTCTTTGTGTGGTTTGATGAAAAACTAGGCAAAAGTCAGGCCTGGCCATCTTGGGGAAGCCTTGTTCGTGGTTGGAAATCATGAGTAAAGTTTGAAAATTAGCTGAAGAAAATCCTGCTTAGGGAAGCGAGTTTCCCAGCAGGGGGAATAAAGGCCAACTGGCAAGGCCCAACGAAACAATCAGACAGCCTCTGGGCTCTTCACCTCGGGTATCGCCCACCCTTCCCCAGCCCTCCTGAAGCATGGGAAACCAAGAGCTACTCACATTAAGGTGATTGTCTAAGAAGACTCAATGGAGACTTTGAAGCCAAATTCCTGTGTAGTTCCCTCTGCTATCCAGATTCCCTCACCCCGCCTCCTCCGACTCCTCCATCCAAAAGCAGTTAATGTTATGTATCTGCTCCCCAAGGGTTGTTGGCCCTGGCAGATGTTTGTGGCAGAACCCTGGTACTGGTCCAAGGCTTAGACCTTCTGGGCCCTGTGTGGGGCAGAACAACTTAAAGGTGTAGGTGGATTTATCTCATCGGCCAAGTATTGCCGAGTGAGTGTCTGTGTGGAACAAAAGGACTGTGAACTCCTGCACTTAAGTCTTGTAAACCAGTCCCCCAGCTTTCCCAGCCTCCTGTGTGCGCTGGTTCTTTGCTTCCTGAAAAACTGAAGTGGTGGCTCCAGATAGAAGGGGGCGGGGCTGGACCAGGTGGAACCAGGCTTCCGAGTTGCCTCACATCGCCCCATTCTCCAGCTGCAGCGGCAAATTGACCCAAAGGTCCCCTGTTTCCCCTCCGCTCTTGGGTCTCCACGGGGCAGCCTTCTTAAAGGGCACATCCAGGCCTGCCAACGGCCTGCGGTTCACACACCCTGGGGCTGCAGGAGCCTGAGGAGACTACAAGAGAAAGCCCTCTTTAGCCTTCCTCCTCCATCATCCCCAGTCTTTTGGGTTTTTTTGGAGACAGTCTCACTGTGTGGGTCTGGCTGGCCTGGCACTCAGAGAGATCTGCCTTCCTCTGCCTCAGGTGCTGTATCAAAGCTGGGTGCCGTGTGGTCTCTGGAGTCTGAGGACTGACCAGGGGGTGTCCAGGAATGCAACAGGGCCAAGGGGCCGGGGAGCGGGATAAGTGTATATCCCGCTTCCCCCAAGTTCTTTCCAACTCCTTGGGATCCCGTGTAGCCAAGCTGCCTCTGAGAGTCCACAGGCTTGATTTTAGTTTGAGTTTCAGCTCAAAAGTCTGTTTTCTGATTTTGCATCATTTTGGCCAGGTCTTTGCAGAATATTCTAGGATCCTGGCTTGGACTGCTAAAGGTGTGAAGCTCTCATAGGGAAAATGCTACCAGCTTTCTGAACCAGGACACTGGCCTAAACACATACACACACACACACACACACACACACACACACACACACACACACAGAGAGAGAGAGAGAGAGAGAGAGAGAGAGAGAGAGAGAGAGAGAGAGAGAGAGAGGAAATAACCTGGCCTCCCAGTGCTAAGCCTGAGCCTTTGGTGATTTGGGGCAGGAAGGTGTCGACTCAACATCCTGTTTAAATTTGGCACTCGTCAAGGTTTTTAACGGGGGTTATGACCCACCCTCCTCTCTTTCCCAGGCCTTTCTTACATATCCCTCTAATCAGTTTTAGCTTTGACTCTAATTCTGTTCTTTAGCTCGGAGCTCAGGCCCTAGCCCAGCTGAGGGAGGAGCGGTGTGATTTCTCTGAGCCCGGAGACCCAGATGGCAATTGGGGACCGGAAGGTGGGAAGAAGAAAGGAGAAAAGAACAGAGGGAGAGGACAGCAAAACCGAGACAAAAATGGGACGGAGGTGTGTGTGCAGTGTTGTGTTGTAACCTTGTATGTGTGTGCTCGGGCTAGCGGTGGTGCGGGAGGCTCCGAGGACGCACAGCGGTGAAGGGGAAAGGCCTCATTACACCCGGGCTCGGCTGCCACGGATCTGAGTCCCCTGCTGGCCATCTGAGCAGAGGCTCTGCCTAGCAAGCACCCAGCCCCTGTGACTCCCGGGTGGAGAAGCCCACATTCCTGCCCAGCAAAGGCCCCTTTAATCAAGGCTCCAGACCCTTCCTGCAGCCGCCTGGGGGGGGACTGTAACGCTAAACACATTAGTGTGTGAGATTGAAAGGTAACACATTCTCATGGAAGCCCTCGGAACAATGGGCTTCAGGTCTGGGTTTCATTTGGAGGAACTGTGCGGTGGGAATTTCTCTAATCAAATAAAAGAAAATGAAAAACTCTATCGTTCGCAAACTTTAATGCTCTTAATTGCATTAATTTGAAAAACACAAAGTCTTTCTGAGTATGGTGTTGGAGCTTGATAGGAATGGAAGCTCATGGCTTGACTGGGGCAGAAGCCCAGCTCTGGTGGCAGCAGTCGGTGTGGCCGAGACTTGAAGGATACTCTGGCAGAGACTCAAATGATAGGTTAGCCTCTGTCCTCGCCACGGCCCCTCCCAGCCCTGGTATTTCCGGGACCTTATGGTGGCTGAAGAGGCCTGACAGCCCCATCAGGCCACTTGGCCCGGACCTGCTGCTGTCACTCACTCAGGAAGGGGGAGGGCAGACCCTCTGCTCTGTCAGCACCTACAGCCTGGTCCCAGCTGCTCTTCTTGCAGCATGCCCCACCCTGGATGCCTCCAGAAGCCCAGACCTCAGACTGTCCTTCATAGCTGTTCGGCCATGCGAGGCCTCCTTGACCTGGAACTCTTGTCTCCACAGATGATGGAAGAGGAAGAAACAAGCCACAGAGCTAGTCTATCAAAGTGGAATGGGAGCGCCTGCAGCTTGAGGGTGGGAGCGCCTGGAGCTTGAGGGTGGGAGCACCTGCAGCTTGAGGGGTGGGAGCGCCTGGAGCTTGAGGGTGGGAGCACCTGCAGCTTGAGGGGTGGGAGCGCCTGGAGCTTGAGGGTGGGAGCACCTGCAGCTTGAGGGGTGGGAGCACCTGGAGCTTGAGGGGTGGGAGCACCTGGAGCTTGAGGGGTGGGAGCACCTGGAGCTTGAGGGGTGGGAGCACCTGGAGCTTGAGGGGTGGGAGCACCTGGAGCTTGAGGGGTGGGAGCACCTGGAGCTTGAGGGTGGGAGCACCTGGAGCTTGAGGGGTGGGAGCACTTGGAGCTTGAGGGTGGGAGCACCTGGAGCTTGAGGGGTGGGAGCACCCAGCCTTCCTTATCTGAGCCCTAGGTGCCTTCAGCCCATTTCTCACTCAGGGCTAAGAGGCTGTCCAGGGGCACAGAACTCACGGAGCCTGTAATGGACAGTTGTGGGTTGCCTGATCTAGCTGCTAGACTGAGCAGGTTCTCTGCAAGAATGGTACAATCTCTCTCTCTCTCTCTCTCTCTCTCTCTCTCTCTCTCTCTCTCTCTCTCTCTCTCGGTTTTTCGAGACAGGGTTTTTCTGTAGCTTTGGAGCCTGTCCTGGAATTCATTCTGTAGACCAGGCTGGCCTCGAACTCACAGAGATCCACCTGTCACTGCTTCCTGAGTGCTAGGATTAAAGGCATGCGCCACCACCGCCTGGCAGAATGGTACAAGCTCTTAACCAGGGAACTATCTCTCCAGGCCTCCACCCCCTACCCCTCACCCCCCACTCCTCAGCCCTATGTTCCTCCTTGTTCTTTAGCTTGTAGTAAATTTGCCTCTTAAGTGTTTTTGAAACCCTGTGAGGTCTCATTGAGAACTGACTGCCCTGAGGCTCAGAAGCAGGATTAGTCCTATGCCCCAGACAACTGAGACCCTGAGACACTGGCTGACACACAGTAGCAGAATCAGGCCTAACATGCCAGCATCCGCCATGTGTCAGGTTCTTTGCGCCCGCGGAGCGCCCACTTCCATCAATACCCAAGTTTCTTGGCCACAGGTGGAATCCTCCCCTGCAGCACACTGCCTCCCAAAGACCGGGATGGGAAGCCAGGAGCTTCCAGAGCTCTTTTCGGAGTCTTTCTCTGTGAAGAATGCTGTCAGCCGTCAGCCAACACCACTTACTCAGAGCTCTGGGCGTGGACTAATGAGGGACACAGTCCTTGCCCAGACAGAATGGAGGCTTTTCATGAGGACAGATATGCAGCCCTCGGAGGGAGTGGGGGAGGGAGGCCCAATTATATCTTGAAGGAGCTATGTGACTCTAAGTAAGCGAAACGCCTCTTTCAGCCTCAGTTTCTCCCCATGTCTGGGAGGAACTAGAGGTGCAGGGCTTGCTACTGGATCTGTGACATCTGAGACTGTGCCCGGACAGTTCTCTGCGATCCTGGTAAAGCTGAGGAGCTCACCTTTATTCTCCAACCCAGCTGCTTGCTGAGAACTCAGGGTGCAAAGGGCAGGAACGGAGCTCATGGAGGGGGGCAGTGGCCTGGGCGAAGATGATTTACAAAAGCACATTGTGTTTAGGTTTGCAGGCCTAATGGAGCACTGGGAATGGGCACATGCTCTCCCCAAACCGGCGGATGTTGTTTTTAAGAACTTGTGGGGGGGGGATTTCATGACCCCATCACTGGGGGTAGAATGGGGGGGGATCTCATGACCCCGTCACTCCTGTGACCTGGTTTGATGCTCTCATCCAATCCACAGAGAGAAAATATCTCCATAACTCACACACCAGCTCGTGTCTTTGTGACACTGCCCATCACACAGCCACCCAGAGCAGTAACTAAGGTCACGTGGTGGGAAACCGAGGCTCCCAGACTTAGTTCCGCTCAGGGGTGTTGTCCAGTCTCTCAGGCCACCTGCCTCACTTTCACTGGAGGAACGCAAAAGGCAGAACTGGTGATTGAATTCCAGTACCAAGGGAACCCGGAGAGAAGGACCTCAAACAAAAAAGGTTGCAAACCCAACACCGGTGTGCCTCGGTTTAAGCAAATCCAGTATATCCAAATCTAAAAATAGCTTGTTCTTTGGAATGCTTTCCCATATGAATCCATTCCCATATGAGAAAGACTCACTGGCTCTTTTCTTCAAGAAGCCAACTCCATTAGTGCATTAAAATACGACTCAAGTTGCCAAATGTGATTTCATATGCAATCCCTCTCCCCGCCCCCAACATACTTCTCACCCTTGATCCCTAAGGAATACTCCGCCTTGAATAAAGAGAGGTTCGCCTGCAGGGGGGTGGGGGGCCGCTAACCAACATGGCAAACACATGTCCTGGATTTTCTGAGACCGGCTCACTTTCTAATATTAGGTTTCCATTGTCCCAGGAGAACTCTTGGAACTCTCAGGCCTTGGGGACCGACGCTCTGGACCGTACGATGGTCACCAGGAGAGGACACTGTTCTCTCAGGACCCCTTTTCCAACATGGCAGGGCTTAGGAGCGGGCCAGGCTGGAGACCCATGTGACAGTAGAGAGGGTAGGCACTTCTATGATTGGGGAGCGGCGTGGGGTGGGGGGGATGTTGGACACAGGGTGAGTCAACTGCGAAAGGCAGCGCCCCCCCCCCCCCCGCTACCCCCAGCCTGGGTTCCTGGGATCGATTAGAAGCAAGCCATGTGAAGCAGACATGCTCCCTGCACCGGTGCTCCTCCGGGAAGGGAGTGGGCGGATCCCTGGAAGGTGGCCAGGGAAGAGCAGCTCCATGATTAAAGGGTGGGAGACCAGGACTAGTTACTTATGCATTCATCTCTTGGTCTTACCTCTCCCCACCCCACACTCCACCACCCAGCAACTCAGACCCACAGCCCAGCCCTAGACCCCACATGGGGTCCCGGGACAGTAGAAGAAGGCTATGTGGGACACCCGTCACCTTAGTGTGCCACTGGGAACGTAAACACTCCGGCCGTGGAACTTTCTAGAAGCCCCACCGGATACAGGTCACTAGCCCCGCCTTCCAGGTGGGGAACACTGAATTGCAGTTCTTTGCTCACCGGTGGCCTAGTGAGAGTGAGAACTTGGGTTGTCCGATTCTACCTCATCACATCCCAAACAGGATGGATGGTGGAGGAAGACTGGAGCCAGACAATGAGGGCGGAGAGATCTGACAAGTGCTTCCTCCGCCTGTTTCCCTGGGGCTGTTTGTGTGTGAAGTGGTAGTTCTCAGAACAGCGCTAATAAAGAGGTTGGTGCTGTTTATTGAGCATTTATGGAGCAGCTGCTACACACACACACACACACACACACACACACACACACACACACACACACCAATAACTTCCCAGTCTATTGTGATCCATTTTACAGATGGGGAAACAGACTTGCCTAGGGCAAGTATTAGGCACAGCACTTAAAAGAGGCGAAGCCAGGATTTCCACCTGGCTTGACTCTGTCTTCAAAGTCCATGGCCCCAATATTTCCTCTGCCCCATGCAGTGCCACATGTGCTGGCTAGAGCCAGTCCTCTGTGGGAGGGAATTCTGGGAAGTGTCTCTAGGGTCAACCTGAAAGTGTCCTTAGAATCCTAGAGGTATAAGGCGTAGGCTACTGAGGGTTAGCTGTTTTCCTGTGCTGCCTGCTAACTCAGTCCCTGCTTGCTCCTTTCTGCATGCCCTCCCCGACTTTAAAGCCTATCTATCCACCTCTTCTCCTATTAGTCTTCCCTGGTCTCACCCTAACTGTGCTTCCCTCTTCGAACTCTCTGGCTGCCCTTTGTGCAGCAGATCGGACCCCATGCAGCTCATGTTTATGTGGTTCAAATGTCTCGGGGAGAGAGACTGAGTGGTGGTGAAGGAGGGCATTGCCAGGCGAAGTTTCAGATCAGGGCTTACAGAGTCATGGCTTGGAAGATTGAGTGAGTCACAGGATGGTGTTTCTGTCGGTGAGTGGGGTGACACAGCAGAGAAGCTCGCCCACTCCAGGTGCCGGCCCGGAAGCACCCCTGCTCCCACCATGGCCTTCATTACCTTCCGGCCAGTTCTGAGTTGTTCCTCTATGTTTGGAGGTTTGCATCCTCCAGCCTGTGCACCATAAATAATCATCTCACTCCGGCCTCTTGTGGTCCCACTATGGTGTCATAGAAAAAAATGAGGGGTCCCTCAGGCCTGTGGTTTCATGACCTCTTGGTCTGGTGGGGAGTTTGAGATAAGCTCTTCTTTTTGGACCTGGACTGGCCACTGGGTTTTCCACTGGGCTCAGGAAGGACCTTTGTCCCTAAGAAACAGGCTAGATAGAGACACAGCCGGGCAAAGAGACCACTGTCTGCTTAGGCAGTGACTGTGTGCTTGAAGGATGAGCAGCATGCAAGGAGGAACCTGGGAGGAACAGAGGCTTGAGTGACAGAGTGATAGAGGACAGTCTGCAAGGGAGGCAGGGAAGAGTCATGTCTGAATGAGGATGGAGAGGAAGAGAGTCAGGGTACCAGGACTGTTCCAACTGTATCCCTGGTTTCTGATGATGGCATACCCTGTTACTATTTGACTTTTGGGAGAAAAAAAGAAAAGTCTGTCTTTCTTAGGAATCTCAACTCAAGAGCCATCCAAACCCTAGCAAGGATCAGCGAGAAAATAGCTGGCAAAGGGAACCAATAAAGACCATGGGAGTGGGGGGCGGGGAGATACTCAATCACACTGGGGACCAGAAGGATCAGGATAAGATGAGGATGGTGAAAAGTGAAAAAGCTTTAAGAGTGAGGAGAAAAGACTGGAAGGAAATATACCAGAACGCTAACAGTGGCTGGCGCTGGTGGTGCGTGCTGAGGGAGGGTCTCGGGCTTGCCCATCTTCCCGCAGGAAACATCTATTTGATAATGCAGGCGTACAACAGTCAGAGCTGGCTAAAACGGAAGCTGCCGGTGACCTTGCAGGAGCAGATTGAGCTAGTTGTTCTGGAAGCCAGATTGCAGGGTATTAAGAAAGTGGCAGGGGGTGTGGAGCAGAAGAGAGCGAACATTCAGAGAGGGTTGGCAGGAAACGGAAGGACAGAGATGGCACCTGGAAGGCCACAGGCTGAGCACAGATCTTTTTTTTGACCAAGCATGGGAGAGACTTTGAAAGTGACGCCGTTTCTGAGCGTAGAAAGCAAGCTCTTATAATGAATGTGTGTATCTTGTCTAGATTGAAGAGAGAGAAAATTTATTGGGATTTTTGGGATGTTTATATTCTTTGTGGGAACCACAAAGGCAAGAATTCTTGAAACTGGGAGGGTTCTGGGAAATCGCTTTGCAGATCCAGGGTGAGTATGTGTGTGGGTTGCTAGACCAAGGAGAAGGAGCAGGTGATGAAGAAGCTAAAAAATAGGATCAGAGCTTGATGCCGTACCTCCAGAATCCCAGTTACTCAAAGAAGCTGAGGCAGGGGGATTTCTTGAGTCCAGGAATTGAAGGACAACCTGTGCAACATAGCATTACTCCATTTTAAAAGAGAGAGAGAAAAAGCGGTGGTGTGCATATTCACAGCAGTAGACAAACTCAAGCCCAATATAAGGATGAGTAGATAGGCGTGCAGTGTTAATCCTGAAATTCCACCATTTTTGGCCAAATTTAAGCAAGCTTTAATTAAGATTTTAAATACTGACCAAGATGGAATTTGATCAGGACCATCCCCTGAAAACTTTCCAGATGAGTAATCTTGAGACACCTGCTGGTGGGGTTTATCTGGACAAAACCCATAGACCATGGTATTCTCCCATGAGGCTTTGTTGTTATTTCCCAAGATCTACAGCTCCCAGAATCCTGGAAGTTTCCTGGTTCTTGGGCAGGTGGGGCTTACAGGTTAATTTAGGGTCTAACAGTAGCACGGACAGATCACAGAATCCTATTTTGCCATTTCAAAGTGAGACAGTTCTGACACATGCTACAATAGATGCCCCCTTGAGGGCATTATGCCAAGTGAAAGAAGCCAGGCACAAAAGGGGCCACAGAGACTGTGTGGTTCCACCTGCACATGGTACCAGGGTAGTTAATTCATAGAGACTGTCAAGACAGTGAAGACGGCCAGGAGAAGGCCAGAGGGGAGTAGAGGTTGCTGGTTAATGCTCACCGGGTTCAGTTTCAGAGCACGGCAAGTTCTGGAGATGGGAAGGGCCGGCAGCTACAGAGCCTTGGGGACGTGCTCAGTGCCACGGAGATGTATGCTTCCAGCTCTGAGTTCTGCAAAAAAGAAACTTGTTAAAGTGGTAACTTTTTTCAAAGCAGTAAACTTTAGGCCATATTACTGTACACTTATGTATCTGTTTATTTGTACCTCTCTCTGTGTGTGTATGTGTGTGTGTGTGTGTGTCTGTCTGTCTGTCTGTCTGCTGTGTGTGCATGTGCTGACGGAGACCTGGGAAGGTGTTGGATTGTCTGGAGCTGGAGTTGCTGGCCACTGTGAACCACCTGACTTGAGATCTGGAAACTGAGCTTGGGTCCTCTGGAAAAGCATTAGGTGGCCTTATTCACTGAGCCAACTCTTCAGTTGTATTTTTGCCACAATTTAAAAATAAGTAGGTAGAAATATACCCCCCACACACACCAAGGGAAGGGGAAGAGCAAAGACTCTAGAGGGCAGGACACCACCAGGTGTTCGTGGGGTTGGCTTTGGGCCAATGGGGAGGCGAGCGCTGTAGGAACAGTGGACAGGGGTGGAAGATGCTGGAAGAGAGTGGTCCTCTAGAGCACTTCCTGCTGTGGCTGGAAGAGGCTGCACTCCACTCTGCTTGGTCCTTTGTTCACTGAGGGTTAGTGGCACTCTGGTGCCAGTGGGGCAATCAGCACCTTTGTGTGAATTAGGGAATAAGCTTTACTTACCCATTCCTTTCTGGCCTCGGGGTTATAAGGCTCAGACAGGCTCTCCAGAGCGGGTATTTCAACTTCTACCTGGCCAATTGGTGGGGTGCCTCTATCTTGTATGTAAGGAATTTTCTGAATGGTACTCATCACCCCTGGACAGGCACTGTGCTTCACGCCCACCCCCAACCCACATGCAAAGTTTCTGAGTTCTAGAATATCTCTTCTCTGCCCCGAAGCAGCCGTTTCTAGAGTTGAGTGAGCAGAAGCATTTCAGTGCACAGCATGTCCCTAAACCTTGTGTATTTCACTTCTGCCAAACTCTAAGGCCCGGGGACGCAGGGCTGAAAACATGGTAGGAATAATTGGGATCAGGTCTTGACATTGCAGTTAAGGAGCCAAGGGCATGGTGAGGAATCACCATGTGGCTGTGGTTGGCTTGTTCTCTGGGAATGAAGGGAGCCTGGTCTGGCTAAGGAAACAGCCAAAGACCAGCAGTCTCATGTAAGGTGCTAAGGAAGCCTTCCCTGGAGTGATTGATTGGCACCCTGGGCAGGGAAGCCTCTCTATATGCACTTGGTGTACAGAGCACTAAGATCAAGGCTGACTATCTCTGTACCCCCCTGGGATAAATCCTGTAAGTTTTTAAAAGCGTTTTCACTTACACAACATAACTGCACGTATTTATGAGGTCCAGCGTGATATTCGAGTGCTTGTCGTCAGCCTGGGAGAGTCAGATCACTTCACATGTTGTTTGCCGTTTCTTCCCGTTGGGATCATTTAAAGCCCTGTCTACTATCTCCTCCAAAATGTACGATTATTTGTTATCAACCATGAGCTTTACAGTTTTGATCAGAGGCTGTCTGGTCCGTCACTGCTTCTGGTACATTCGGCCTGCTTGACTGTGAGCATAAGACAATGAACTTGGGGTCATCCGAGGACTTGGGTAATGGTTTGGGGGACTGAGCCGAGTTCAAAATCCAACTCTACAAACTGCAAGCTCTACTCCCTGGATAAGTCTCAAGTCTCTATCTGTGAGATGAGCTCAATGATGCCATCCCCATAAGGAACAAACATGGCAATAGATGGGAAACACAGGGGAATGTCACACAAGCGTGTTGCGGGATATGTGAACACTATGAAGGTGTATGGCCGTGACTGGTCTAATAAAAAGCTGAGTGGCCAATAGCTGGGCTGGGGAGATTTGCCGGATTTCCGGGCAGAGGGAAATGCTGGGAGGAAGAAAGGCAGAGTCACAAGCCAAGCATGGAGGAGGCAGGAAGGGCAGTATACAGAGGAAGGGTAGATGAGCCACGTAAAAGAACATCAATTGAAAGATGTGGGTTAATTTAAGTTATAAGAACTCGTTAGGATAAAACCGAAGCTAAGGCCGAGCTCTCAAAATTAATAATAAATCTGCATGTCATCTCTTTGTGAGCCCAAAGAAAGATCCATGGACAGAGGTGTCTTCGTTGTTTTATTATTTGTGTCATAAGACATTATGCCCAAGGAACTTAGAGAAGAGTTCGCTTGGGGCTTACAGTTTCACAGGGTTAGAGTCCATGACCATCACGGTGGGCAGAGGTAGACATGGCCCTGGAGCAGCAGCTGAGAGCTAATGTCTAGAGCCACAAACATGAGGCAGGCAGAGTGAGTTCAGTGGAGATGACGGGAGTCGTTTGAAACCTCAAAGCCGCCTCCAATGCTATACTTCCTCCAACAAGACCACATTTTTTTATTTTTTGAGGATTCCCACTTCTAAAGTACCCATAGTCTTTCAGCGTTTCAACACAGTTTAGAAGTTCAAAGTCCAAAATCTCTCCTGAGACTCAAGGCAATCTCTTAACTGTAACTTCCTGTAAATTCAAAGTCAAAAAGCAAATTATGTTCTTCCAACATACACCAGCACAGAACATACTTTTCCATCCTGAACAGAAGAGAGACATAGCGAGGATAAACATGACTGAACCTAGTGTGTTAAACTCCAAATCCTGTAGCCATGTCCGATATCAGAGGGCTTGGAGCACTCCTCCCTTCCAGTTTTGCTGACCACAACACACTCTTTCTCTTGGGCTGGTTCTACTTCCTGTATTCAGTTCTTGCTGGCAGACATCCCAGGACTCCGGCATCTTCAATGGCCTGGGGTCTCCAACACAACCCAGGCTCCACTTTCACAGCTTCACTGGGCTCTCAGAGCCTGGATGCAGGGATCCTTCTGCCACAGCCCTGGCCTTGGCAGCTTTCCTTCGCTTCGGAAGAACATTGCACAATCCCTCAGTCCCACAGATGTCAAGGCTCTAAAGCTAGAACTATACAGACAATGTTGACAAGGTTGGTTGTCTGGTTGATATGGAACTTGACCCCTCCTTGAATTACATTTGCGTAAGTTTTTCTTGTAGTTGCCTTTTAGGTGCAGAAAATTCTTCAGGCATTACCTTTTCACAGGCTGGAGGTTTAGCTGGTGGGGAGCGGGGCTTGCTATGAGGGCACCCCTCCCTTTATTCCATTTCTGATCAGGCCTCTCCTTGTCTCTTTCAGCCCAAGCTGTGGCTTCAACATTACGTTTCCTAGTATTCATTTTCTCCTCAAACTGTACATTTTGTATCTCTTTCTGCCTCATTTTCTCCTTTGAACTGTAGACCTACACAACAGTGACTCCTAATAACCACAGCAGAGTCGATATTATGCTGCCTTGAAATCTCCTCAGCCAAGGAAATATTTTTCAATTAGGTCTCAGGAAAATTCTCAGGACAAGAGTAGAAAGTAGCCACATATTTTGCCAAAATACCGTGAGTGGCCTCTAGCCCACTTGCTAATATTGTTCCTATCTGAAACTTCTGGGTGGCCTATACCCTGCTTAGAATGTTCAAGCACTTTTCTAGTTCAAAGTCTCAAGGACACCTAAAAAAATAAAATAAAAAAAGAAAGAAAGAAAGAAAAGAGAAAAACAAAAACAAAACAAAAAATAAACATCATAGTCAGGCCTGTCCCAGTGATACCCCACTCCTGGTACCAACTCCAACTTCCTTCTCCCAAGCTACACCATTGCCAAAGCAACATATAGAAGAAACAGTCTAGTTGGGGCTTACAGTTTCACAGGATTAGAGTCCATGACCATCTTGGTGGGCAGCAAGGCAGACACGCCCTGGAGCAGTAGCTGAGAGCTTACATTTTGATCCACAAGCATAAGGTAGCAGGAGGCTTTTGAAATGTCAGAACTGGCCTGCAGTGGTAGACCTCCTCCAACAAGGGCACACCTCCTAATCCATTCCAAGCAGTTTCACCAACAAGGGACTGAGTATTCAAACATATGAGCCTATGTGGGCCTTTCTCCTTTGGATCACCACAGGAGCTGAGACACCAGTGTCAAGATGGAGTACAGTGTGTGAGGTGAGAGACTAGTGACCAGGTGGAGTACAGTGTGGGGGGAAGAGGGACTATTGGAAAGTTGGGGTACAGTGTATGGCAGTCTGGGACCATTGACAGGTACAGTGTGTGCAAGCGGGAGACGAATGACAAGGTGGAGTTCTATGAGGTGAGGTGCTCCAGGATGGCTCTCAGTGGTTCTCGTAAATTTGGACCTGACATGGGGTGTGTCCTGTACAGGTGGGACCTCCAGTATCCCACAGTTGCCATTATGATTTTCCGAATCACAGAGTCCCTGGTGTTTTACTCTTTAGACAAGGCCGGAAGAGGAAGGGTGGGAATCTGGCTGCATCCACCTCTTCCAGGCAATAACCTCTCACTTCCAGCCAAGGAGAGAGGTTAGCCTGGAGGGAGCGCTTCCCCTCCACACGGGGATGGGGATATGCATGGGAGGCAGGAGAGGAGCTGGGTGGGCTCTGTTGAGCTGGGTTGCATTGGACCAGACCTGGACGGCCCTGGAGGGACCAGCCAGTGGGCGGGAGGATGCTGTTTATTTGACTAGGATGTATATTTAAAAGTCTCAGTTACAATGGGCCCCGAGCACTGTTTTTTAACAAGCTGCAGCTGTCTGGTCCCTCATTAGCTTTCCTGACATCTCCTCCTGGCTGGTCCTGGGGGAGCTGCCCCCAAACTCCTCCATTGTGGGTCAGGGCCCTGAAAGTCTCACTTCTTGCTCTTGGCCCCTAAGCCATCATGATGAATGGGGCTCCTACCCCATGCCGACAAATGCTTTCCTGGAACGAGTTCTTGTTTGTTTAGGACAAACACAAATTACTCTGAGGAAAGTTGAAGTCACCTGCCACCAAACTGTACCTCTGCTTTTGAATTCCAGGAAAGGACACATCAGGGCACCAGGCAGCTTTAGGCATTCTGGACAGAGTAGAATCTCTGGGGACCGTGGGGCCTTCATGTCTTTGACAGTGGATGGAAAAGAACTAATCATCTCTGAAGGCATGGGGAACAGCTGGAATCATGGGAAAGTAGGGCTTTGGCTGTGTGGCATCTGTCACTGTCGTTTCTGTGTGAGTCGCAGCTCAGGTTCTGCTGCTCCTAGCCTTGGATCTGTCCCGCACAGAATACACCAGTTGTTAGCACAGCGGCTCTCAACCCTGGCTGCAGGAAATGGGCACCTGAAAAGCGCTTTTAAGAAAAACAGAGCCAGTTGAGTTCCCACACCTCCATTTCATCACTAAAGCCCTCAAGTGGTTGTAATATGTATCCAGGTCTGAGAGTCATGGATTGTTCCCAAAGTCTCTCTGATTCTGTGGTTCATTAATCTGCCTTCAAAATGCCTGGGTCCCTAGAAACACCTCCAGGAAGTGGCTTTGAGTTGATTTCTAGGCTGTGGGCCCCTGACATTTCTCTACTAGGGACTCCTTCCTAAGCAGATCCACCTGAGCACGGCAGGCATAGCCCCTGGGCACAGCAGGCAGAGCCCCTGGGCACAGCAGGCAGAGCCCCTGGGCATGGCAGGCAGAGTCTCTAGGCACAGCAGGCAAAGCCCCTGGGCATGGCAGGCAGAGCCCCTGGGCACTGCAGGCAGAGCCTCTAGGCATAGCAGGCAGAGGCTCTAGGCATAGCATGCAAAGCCCCTGACACAGCAGGCAGAGCCCCTGGGCACAGCAGGCAGAGCCCCTGGGCACGGCAGGCAGATCCCCTGGGCACAGCAGGCAGAGGCTCTAGGCATAGCATGCAAAGCCCCCGGGCACGGCAGGCAGAGCCCCTGGGCACGGCAGGCAGAGGCTCTAGGCATATCAGGCAAAGCCCCTGACACAGTAGGTAAAGCCCCTGGGCACAGCAGGCAGAGCCCCTGGCACACCTGGTCCAATTTGGTTTGGGTAGCAAAACTTGGGACTAGTACGAGAAAATATTAATCCATCAATCAATCATCAATTATTGAGACAGGAGTTCTCTGTATAGCCCTGGTTGTCCTGGAATTCACTCTGTACACCAGCTGGCCTCAAACTCAGAGATCCTCCTGGCTCTGCTTCCCAAGTGCTGGGATTAAAGGTGTGCACCACCACTGCCTGGCTGAGAGTGTTCTTACTACATATGATTAGTTGAGGACTAAATAAAACAAGAGAAAAATTACAACTGCTCTCTGTTTCTCCAATTAGTTTGTGAGCCTTTTATGGGCAGAAACCAGCTCTTTTTTTTTCTGATATCCTTACTGATAAATAACTGTGTGTGTGTGTGTGTGTGTGTATGTGCATGGGCACGTGTGTGTGTATGTGTGTCTATGTGTGTGTCTGTGTGTGTATTATGTGTGGTGTGTATGTGTGTGTATATCTGTGTGTATGTGTGTGTCTGTGTGTATGTGTGTGTGGTGTGTCTGTGTGTTTCTGTGTATAAGTGTGTGGTGTGTGTGTGTGGTGTGTGTGTCTGTGTGTATGTGTGTGTCTCTGTATATATCTGTGTGTATGTGTGTGTGGTGTGTATGTCTATGTGTGTGTGGTGTGTGTGTCTGTGTGTATGTGTGTGTCTCTGTATATATCTGTGTGTATGTGTGTGTGGTGTGTATGTCTATGTGTGTGTGATGTGTGTGTCTGTGTGTATTATGTGTGTGATGTGTGTGTCTGTGTGTATGTGTGTGTGGTGGGTGTGTGTCTGTGTGTATGTGTGTGTCTGTGTGTGTATTGTGTGTGGTGTGTATGTGTGTGTGTATATCTGTGTGTATGTGTGTGTCTGTGTGTATGTGTGTGTGGTGTGTCTGTGTGTTTCTGTGTATAAGTGTGTGGTGTGTGTGTGTGGTGTGTGTGTCTGTGTGTATGTGTGTGTCTCTGTATATATCTGTGTGTATGTGTGTGTGGTGTGTATGTCTATGTGTGTGTGATGTGTGTGTCTGTGTGTATTATGTGTGTGATGTGTGTGTCTGTGTGTATGTGTGTGTGGTGGGTGTGTGTCTGTGTGTATGTGTGTGTGGTGGGTGGGTGTCTGTGTGTATGTATATGTGTGTGCGTGCTTGGATATATAGAGGTACAGAATCCTATTCTTTGTCTTTGGTTCTAATCACTATTTTTGGCTGTGGGTCATTTAGGCTGCCACCACTTGGTCTCCACTATGAATAGTGGAGAGCAGTGGCTGAGGGAGGCATTTGGGTAGTCAGAGACTGTGTTAGTCTTCGAATCATGGGGAGAGCTGTTAATACTGAAAAAGCACCTGAGGCTGGGCCTGGCCACCGAGCTGTGCACAGGGCGGCCAGATCCCACGCTCATTATATTTTACTGTGTTTCTCAGCTCTGTGGCCCATCGCACAGTGTGACTGGGGAGGCTTCATCCTCAAAAGTCTTTTGTCCAAAAAGATCATTTTTGTTAAAGGAAGAACATGTTCCATAAGCACCAAGTGGGAGGAATGGGGAGGAATGGGGCTCAGCACTGGGTGAGGTTAGGTTAGGTTAGTCTGCTCCTCTAAGTCCCACCCAGCTGCCCTTCACTGCACTCTGACCCAGGCAGCCTCTCCGCATGGCTGAGTGAGGCTGAGCATACAGAGGTTGGAGGCCAACTCTTTCTTCCAAGACCTCACTGGATAACACTGTTGGGAAAGGAGCCAAGGGCTCTGAGGACGCAAAGGAAAAAATGCCCAACCAGGTGAAGACAGTGGGGTGGCTCTGGAGCAGGAGTGACCAGGCTTAGTGGGAGTTCCTCAGCTGGAGTTCTTAGATTATCGGAGAATCTGCCCTGCAGACAGACAGGCTTAGGACTCCTGAGTATGGCAGGTGATGTGCTCCCAGAAGGGTCTGCATACCATCCGCAAGGAAAGGAGGTGACGCAAGAGCACGCGGGAAATGGCTAAGGGTCAAGTGAGCCTGGAAACCAGCTTATTTGGGGAAAAGGAGAAGATGTAGCTAGATAGGAGGACGGAAGCCGAAGTGCCCTTTTGTCAGGATAGTTTGAAATAATTCCCCCAGGAAGCAGTGATCTGTGTCAGCCCTTTTCCTTCGGTGCTCCTTTCCCAGGTTGGAGGGAGATCTGGTGCCGATTACCACGTTTTGGGGCATTAGGCAACGCAACAATAAAATCTGGGTCACTGCAGCACAAAGTCCCCTTTATTTTGACAAGTGTAGTTTTTACTCTGAAGTGTTATCATAAATAATTAAATTAAGCCAGCAAATGGCTTGTAGTGTGCTTTGCTGCGGTAACAAAGTCGCTGTAACCCCAGACACGGAACCACTCCTTTGGGGGAATTCTCTGCTTAGAAACATTTGGGGATTTTTCAGTGCTGGAGACTATTTGGACTAGCCAAGGCGAGGAGGTGGGGCAGGAGCTTCATTCTGTTTGGTGTTCTGCTCCTCTTCCCACAGGGGTTTCGCCATCCGGCTGGGTCTCACCCAGTATTTGACCTGCAACTGTTGAACTATCAAGGGGACCACTCCTCTCTGCAGGCTGCCCTGCGTGAACGAGGCTCAGGGTCTCCATAAGGCACTAGGGCATCCATAAACCAGCACTCTGGGCTTGGGTTTGCAGGGGCTCTCGAGACTGGCAGGCAGCCCCACTCACCTGCTGCCTTCTTCCTTTTAGAGACAAGGAAACTGAGTCCCAGGAAAGTGAAGTGGTTTGTTGGCTGGTAGATGGGTAGAAGCATCAGACAGGGAGTAGAGAAGACTCTAAGAGGCAAAGGGAAAACTACCCACCCTTCCTCACGGCCCCAAACAGGGTCTCACTATGTAAGTCCTGACTGTCCTGGAACTTACTATGTAGACCAGGCTAGCCTCAAGCTCACAGAGATCCACCTGTCTCTGCCTCCCAAGCACTGGGATTAAAAGTGTGCACTTTTATGCCCAGCATTGAGCAAATTCTTAAGAGGAGATCCAGAAGAATAGTCCTCGGAGTCCCAGCCAGACTTCTGCCATGACACCTGGGTAGTTCCTAAATGAAGCAAGTGCGATTGATCGCTCTCTTGTGGAAAGGGAAAAAAGAAAGATGCTGTAGAGAAAATCCAGAGGCAGAAGAGGCTGGTCCAAAGCAGGGGGGAGGTCCCACCCCTCCAGGTGATGGAATGACTGACTGTAGCCCATTGTCCTAGTCACTCTTGCCCAGCTGAGCACCTGTGTTCCTTATCTCCCCAGAGTCCTAAGACAAGGAAGAAGCTGGTGGCTGATTTTTAAGAAGCCTCTCGGGTCCAAAGGGCTTCCCGCAGGGACAATCCAACTCCTAAAGATAGTTCACCCAGTTAGAACGTCATAATCCCAGCTCCTGCAAGGAAGTCAGGATCTCTCCGAGAGATCCCTTCAGGGCAAACACCCATTGGAATGAAAGTGTGACCTACGAGCCCCCACTTTCGAGCGTTCCTCCCCACCTCCCTCCTTTAGTGGAAAGTAAAGCATGCTTTTCTAACTCCTCCAAACTCCGGACTATATAAACGATAGAGATAGAACCTGGGACAGAAATCACCCTCCAGGAAAATGGAGCCATATCAGAGATCTCCCAGGAGAGGCTGCCGCTGCTCCAGCCCACGCATTGCTGCTCGCTCGGAGGGCAGGGCAAGTGGCTCAGGTGTTTGGGAGTAAGGTGAACTTTTGCCTAGGGCTGTCAGACCTCCTTGTAGAAGGCCAGCTCTGTGTGTGAATTGCATGGTGTGTCATCCCCGCCCCCCACCCCATGACACCCAGAGGAGGGCTCAGCCAACTCAGAAACCTTCACGTAGTCTGTGCAGTCTGTGCGTTCCTCCCACAGATCTGTGGGGTTTTAGGCCATCTCTTTGCTCTGGAAAGAAGAAAGGAATAGAGTGGGGAAAAAACACTATCAATCAGGCTGAATCTACCATTGCCACCCCAAACTACAAACTACAAGACTGGGCCCTTGCGTTCTCTCTGAACCACAAACCTGCACCCTGTGGTACCCTGCCATCCTCAAACCTCATCTAAAGTCTCTCTCCTTCAGGCAGATCAGTATCCAACTTATTTCCGTGCCCAGTTCTGCACACAGTAGGTGTTCATGACAGCTTGAACACAGCAGGGCTCCAAGATCAGGCCTGATGTCCTTGTCGGGGGAGATTGCACTTGGCCTAGAGAAGGGTGAGGGTGGGGATCGGAAAGGTCAGGAGGTCAGGCGATCAGAGCTAAACAGTTTTCCCTGTGTCGCAGCCGGATCTCATCTCCTCAACACTGGCAGGTCTGTGACTATTGCATTCCCTCCCTGACGGGCACTGTGGGATGTGTGTGGCCAGGTTGGGAGGAGGGGCCTTTAAACTAGCGGCCCGTAGCCCCAGCCAGAGCCCAAACTCTCGTCCTTCCCTCTTTAGACAGAGGCAGCTCGCTGGACCGTGTGACAAGGAGCCAGCCGAATTCATTTAGCAAAAGCGGATTTGGTGCTCTGCCCCGCAAGCACTCCCCGAGACGAGCAGATAGCGCCTGGGCGCCCCTCCCGTTCCCCTCCCTCGAGGGTCTTTCACCCCCTAATCCACTGAGTGGGGAGCTGTCACGTGGGCCACCAGCTCTCGACAGGAAGCTGTCGGCACCGCTGGCTCCCAGGGCCAGCTCCTTCACCGCCGGGAAGGCAGCCCCAGCCCCGCTCCTTGAAACCCAACCCCTCTTTCCAGCTGCAACTCCAAAGAGCCTGGGGCCTGGCCCTCCCCGGGGACCCTGCAGCCTGCAGATCTCACGGTCAGGGAATTTTCCCTGTGCGGTGTTCCAGGCGGGCAGAGCCTTCAGAACAAAGGGCAGAGAGAGCACGCAGGCTGTCTTCCCCTTCTCCCTTCTCTTCCACCCGCCCCTCAGCAGGGAAAGGAAAACCGATAAAAAGCCGCCCCCCACTCCGATCTGGGGCCAACAAAGGCTTGGAGAACAGAAACCAGCAGCACCCTGGAGGAACAGGGTCTAGATCGTTCTGGAGCAGCTTTCCTTTCTTCCAGCTCTGCTCCCTAAGGAGAAAACTGACCTGCACTCTCCCTGGCTGCACTGTGTCTAACATCCTAAAGTCTACGCGTGGCTGGAGGCGGGGTCACAGTCTGGGGCTTCAGGGAGTCAGACTGAGCTAGTTTCAGTACCCAAGGGAAACGCTATTTATAAAAGAACAATCCAACCCGGGGCTTGGTGTTGCTCCTGAAGAACTCAGCCAATCCCTTGTTGCTGGGTTAACACTAATAAAACAACGGAGCGGAAGGGGTCTTCTGCACCAAGCATGGCCTCAAACCCTGAACCCATCATTTCCTGGCAACCTGACTGGTACTGGCTCTTGGATGCCCTGAGCGCCTTGGCACTGACAGGGTGCCTTATAATAATCTTCCTGAGGGTTTTTTTTTTGGTCATGCCTACCTCTATTCACTCAGCAAACACTGAACCTACTATGTGCTGGGTACTATGTCCAGGCCCTTGCTGGGAGCTGAGCACACTGGGACCCCCTCCAAGGGTCACATCAGCTCACAGGGGAGTCTGGAAAACAGAAATGTTTAAAGATAGGGACCAGCTGTAATGACCTCATTAACTTTCTGGGAATAGGACTGCGCCAGTGACTTTTTAAAGTCCTAGAAAACAGTGAAGGGAGCCAGCCCTTCCTCTGTGATCCTGCCTCAACTATTTATTTGCCTAGCAAACCGTTTCTTCATAGATAGTGTAAAAGGAAAGGTTTCAGACCAGCCGGAGGCAGAATTTTCCCCAAATACAGCGTGAGTGGGGTCTGAATTAATTAGGGCTTTCTGTTAGCTTAATGTATAAACCTGGGCTCAGGAAATTTGGCCTTTAAAGCAGGTGCCCTTTCAAATGAGTGGGTTTCATGTAACTATTTTAACATCAGCTTCATTACCCTTTATGGGCTGCGGGAGTGGTGGGGGAGCAGAGGAAGGGGTCTGGTGTGACTGCCTCTGAGAGAGAAGCGAGAACCATAAAACAGCCGCAGGGTCTCCACAGCTCTCTTCCCACCAGAACTGGGGATGACCTGTCCACCTCCCTGGTGAGGGGAACTCACACTTGCAGACCCCACTTACATGACCTCTGGTCTCAGGTGAGGCCAGGGGCCAACATTCCCAGGACCCCTCGCCCCAGCCCTGGCAGGATTTCCTTTTTGGGTCTCCACTATTCTGGGGTGTTTGGTTCTAGCTTGCAGGCAGCCTCTGAACTGCTCAGCCTGAACCACTGCAAGACATTCTCAAGAACCCGTGGTTACTCCATGCTGCCACTCGGCTAACCTGAAGCCCTTCAGTCCCTATGCATGGGTCCTTCCCAGCTCTTTCTATGGTCTGTCCAGCCATGTACCAGATCAGCTATCCTCCTTGGTTCAGTATGGCAGCCACTAGACACTTAGAGCTATTCTCAGTTGAGATATGTTGTGTGAAATACATACCAGGGCTTGCAGATTTGGTATGAAAAAGTAATGTAAAGTAGCTGTTAATTTTTATATTGTCTGCAACGGTAGCACTTGGGATCTAAGGTAGAAGGATCTACAGGGTCAGTAAGCTCAACTCAAAAACTCAAAATGAAGTATATATATATGTTTGTGTGTGGATCTTAAATGTTAAAGTGGTAATGTTATGATAAAATGACCTAAAAAATACATTGTTTATAATAAATTACTTGTTTCTTTTCACTTTTTTTTCTTTTAATGCAGCAGCTCTATAATGTGGTTCCCACTGGGAGCTTGCATTGTCTTTCTATTAGATGCTGGGCTTTGGGCCCTGTGCAGTACAGTGAGCCTGGGCTGGGGGTTCCATGCATACAGTGACCCTGGACTGGGGGTCCATGCACACAGTGAGCCTGGGCTGGGGGGCTCTATGCATACAGTGAGCCTGGGCTGGAGGTTCCATGCATACAGTGACCCTGGACTGGGGGCTCCATGCACACAGTGAGCCTGGGCTGGGGGTTCCATGCACACAGTGAGCCTGGGCTGGAGATTCCATGCATACAGTGAGCCTGGGCTGGGGGGGGCTCTATGCATACAGTGAACCTGGGCTGGGGCTCCGGGCTGGGGCTCCATGCACACAGTGAGCCTGGGCTGGGGATACCATGCACACAGTGAGCCTGGGCTGGGGGGCTCTATGCATACAGTGAGCCTGGGCTGGGGGGGCTCTATGCATACATTGAACCTGGGCTGGGGGCCTCCATGCATACAGTGAACCTGGGCTAGGGCTCCATGCACACAGTGAGCCTGGGCTGGGGGTACCATGCACACAGTGAGCCTGGGTGGGGGCTCTATGCATACAGTGAGCCTGGGCTGGGGTTCCATGCACACAGTGAACCTGGGCTGGGGGTTCCATGCACACAGTGAGCCTGGGCTGGGGGTACCATGCACACAGTGAGCCTGGGCTGGGGGTACCATGCACACAGTGAGCCTGGGTGGGGGCTCCATGCATACAATGAGCCTGGGCTAGGGCTCCATGCACACAGTGAGCCTGGGCTGGGGTTCCATGCACAGAGTGAGCCTGGGCTGGGGGTTCCATGCACACAGTGAGACTGGGCTGGGGGTTCCCTTTCAGTAACACTCCTGTGTCACCTTGCAAACCTGTTTTCTTTCACACTGGATGAAAGTGACTTTGGTCCCAGGGAGAACCAGGAAAGCTGGGAGTTGAAAGTGGGCTGCATAAGCCAGTCAACACAGGTGAGTGTCCTTCTCTTTCCTCTCAAATCACATTTCAAAACATTTCCTCACACAATAGATCTTGAGCCTGGGGACAGCATGTCACCTGGGTAGGATTTAAAATGTTCCCATGCCCAGGCCCCTTCAGGTCAGGGTAGGCCTGGGCACTAGCAGACCTTAGGGCTCTATGGCACAGGCACAGCCGGGTGAGGAAACTCACTGCTCTGGAAGCGCCGCCCACCCTCACCGTTCAGGGCTCTCCACGGGGCTTCTTTAGTGGTTCACACAGTTCTTGTGCCACTCTAGAGAGAGCCACAGTTTCTGAAAGCTGACCAAAGCGTGGTGCTCAATATTTCCCTTGACTCCTCACCGCAGCCTGTTCTGAAGATGAGGAAGCTGGGCTGAGGAAGGAGTCAGGGAGGAGATCACCCCAGGTCTGACTCCAGAGTGAGAGCCACTGCACGCCACACCAGGTGGTGCTGGCTTGGAATTCTTGAGCAAATGGAATACAAACAAGATGGTGGATGCCTCCTGTTTGCAGAGGTCTCCAATACAGTCAGCAGGCTTAGTGAGTAGTAAGCAAGCCTTGGGGGACCTGGGCGTAAGACAGCTGAGCAGGGTGGTTGGCAGGACAGGCTCCCTGAGGATGGAGACTATTGGGGGGTGGCCAGGGCAGCCTGAGCCTTCCTCCCCAGTTTTCACACTGATGCAGGATGGTTCTCTAAAGAACAGCGGGCAGATGGTAAAGTCGGTTCCGCTGCTTCTAGCCTAACATTCTCTCACAGCCAGGGTCTCCTGACAGTTCGCTGGACGAGCTCTGCTGGCTTCCCAGGCCTGCAGGACCAAGAAGGCAAGTGGATATGCTTCCGGGGCTCCTGGGTGGGTGGAACTTGCCTCAGCCCCACATTAACTGTGCCTCCCCCACTCACAGGCTTCTCTCCTAATCTACTGCAACCAAGAGCTGCCTGGATTTTCTGGACCAGCTCTGAGTCCCTGTGATTTTCTTCTTGTCAAAATAGGTGGTGTTGAATGCCTGTTATCCCACCAGTTAGGGGGCCTCTGAGATAAGGGGACCACACAGGACGCCACCGCAAAACAGAACAGAAGAGTGGTCTGTTCTAGTTTGGCAAACGAGATTCAGAGTTCCACTCGCAAAGACTTTATCAAGTGCGAATGTTCTTAATGGGGACTGTCTCTCCCCTGCCATGGTGGAGTGGCACCAGCCGGATTCTAAAACGGAGAGCTGTGGGTGTAACTCAGGTGGTGGTTGGCTTAGCACGTTCAAGGTCCTGGGCTCACGCCCCAGCATCTCTGAAGTCAGAGGTGGTGGTGCACGCGTGTAAACCTGGTACTCAGGAGGTGGAGGCTAGAGGATCAGAAACTCAAAGCCATCCTAGGCTACGTAGTGAGTTTCTCAGACCATCGTGGGCTACAACAAGGACCTGTCTCAAATCAATCAATCAGTCAATCAATCAGTCAGTCAATCAAAGGAATGGGCACTCCGGGCCCGTATTTCAGAAGCATTAGAATTATTATAGTTATTAAAACAGTTTTTAAAATAGAGAAGGGAGAGAGAAAGAAGTAGCAGACGAGGAAGGGATGTGAGAATGTTACCAGATTGCCTTTAATACCAGCACTTGGGAGGCAGAGGTATGCAGATCTTTGTGAGTTCGAGGCCAGCCTGGTCTACAGAGTGAGTTCCAGGACAGCCAGGGCTATGCAGAGAAACCCTGTCTTGAAAAACAAAAAGAATTAATTGATTAACTAATTAACTAATTAAGTGTGGGGGGTACCCCGTCACCTGTGGATGACAAAAAACACTTGTGGGGCTAGGCCCCTGTCCGCCATGTGGGTCCCAGGGACAGAACTCAGGTTTGGCAACTGGTCATTGTATCCTCTGATCATCTTGCCAAAATTCTTTTTCTATTTGCCAATTTTTCTATATTGACTTTTGCAATATATACATAAAAAAATTCCCAAGTTCCTCTGGTGTCCCTTCTAACAAAACTCACAAGGTTTGACCGTATCCCATGCTCTGAGACAGTCCGACTCTCCTTATGCCCAATTCTTTACTGGGAGATGACGAGAACAGAAGGGCCAGCTCCTCGGATCGGTTGGCGGGTTCTCAGTGCCAGCCCTGTGGTGATGACTCAGGCTTTCCCCACAGCCAGTCTGGCACTGCTTCCTCCTTACCCCTAAGCTTTGCTCTGGGACAGGCCTCTTTGAACTCAGAGACAGGCCCCTGTCGCTCTACATGCCGCCAAAGGGAGGTGGGAAGCCACTACTGCAGATGCCCAAACCCCCTGTGGGCCCCGACTCCAGAGCACACCAACCTTGATGCATCTTTAGGGGTCCAAGGGCAGGGCAGCCCTAGGGCCTCTTTCTTTGTGGTGTTCAGGACTGGCAGGTGTCCAGAACTGCAGAGCCATGGATGCCCAGAGTAAACATGCCTTTCCTTTGTGGTTCCCTCTTCTTTTGGGGTGGTTGATGACTCCATCTCGAAGTTACCCAGTCCAATCTGCCAAGTGGGCTGGTCCCCAAATAGAGCTGGCAAAATGGTAGAGTGGTTCTAAGCTTTGGACCTGGTCAGACCCTGGTTCGGGTCTTGTCCAATTTTGCTACTTAGTAAATTAGGACAATGGAGAAAGTCACATCAGATGGAGTCCTATCCAAGAAAGAGCTTAGTAACCCATTCCACAGGGCTGTGATAAGGCGCACTCGAAAGGCAACAGTTGCACAGAGCCTTGTACAGGCTCAGCAAACAATACCTGCTCCTGGGGCTTCGGTCTCCTTGGCCTCCTGTCCAGGCTCTTGGGGCAGAGGAAAACCCTGGACTCTACTTTAGGAGCTGGCCTCTTTTGGGAGAGCCACGTGAATCAGGCCGGCTACTCAGCCATTCCTACTTTTCTAGATTTTGTGTGTCCTTGGCTCAAGGGATGTGTTACATTTTCACCATTGTGACCAAGTATGTTAGGGAAACAAGAAAGGAAGGAATTATTCAGTTTATGGTGTCAGAGGGTTTAGCCCATAGTCACTTGTCCCCATGTGCTTGGGAAGAACTTCATGGTGAGACTCTGTGGCACTAGAGACCTATATGTGTCCAACTAGGAAGTGGAGAGAAAGGACAGGAAGCAGTCCTGGATGATATGCCTCAAGAACCCACCCAATGACCCACTTCCTCCAGATAAAGCTTCCACAACCTCCCAGAATGGAGGCACTAGCCGGAGACCAAGGGTTCAAGACCTGCCTCTGAGGGACGTTTTTCTCTTCCCTCAGGAGTGAGGGGCATCCTTCCCTGGGGAGGAGGACTCATCCTTTCCTGGGTGAGGGCTGTGATACTGTCCCATGGTGTTTCTCTGAAGTACACACACACCAGCTTGGCAGCCAATGTCCTGCCAGGGTAAAATGGCTACCGTTCCAGACTCAGCCAACATAGTGGTGATCGTAGGAATTGTCTGTAGCATGGCACTTTTCCGAAAGCGCATTCTCATGCTTTGAGTGATAGCTCCATGTGACAAATGAGACCGTAAATGATGCCACAATGCCAGCGGCTAACCCTTGTCCCCTAACAGCAAATCCTGAAATTAAGTTCGGGGGCGCGGGGGTGTGGCTCAGTGGTGGGATGCTTGCCCAGCATGTGGGAAGTCCTCCTGGGTTCCTTCTTCGCAACAAAATAAAATAAAATCTCCTTAGCATGGGAAGGTGTGGTGTGGCCCAGCTGCGCGGAACCCCTGGCACCCTCTGCACGAAGTCCCATACACACCTCAAGGCAGTTTCTCTTGATTCTTTTAGTGGAGAAAGTGAGTGGTTGAGAAAAACAGAAGCAGGTGGTTTTCGCGCTCACTGGTGACAGTTGGAGAGGCCTTGGCACCAAAGGAGTTGGTTCAAGAGTGTGGAGCTTCCCTGGTTCCACAACCACACCGTTAGGCAGCTTGCAGCAGGACACGACCCAGCGCACTCCAAAAGTCGGCCTCAACCTTTGGAACAAAAAACCAAGCTCCCACCCCCACCCTGCCTCATATCTCTACTATGTAGGCCAGCCACCGAGGGAAGAGAAATCTCGGAAGGACTTTCCAGGAAGCAAGATGCCACTCCCAGCCACTTACACTCATGGGCACACGAGTCTGAGCCGAGGGTCTTTGTTGGCTCCCCGATGGAATGGGTGGTACAGGAGCAGGCTGGCTAAGACCAGAGGTGCTGACAGCCCCTAGCACACATCTTCATGTTCCTGCCTCTGAGAGAAGGCTGCCTGCTCAGAGGGAGGGGTGAAGGTGGGTGGGGTGTGGGGACAAACTCAATGCTGAAAACTTGTTTCTAGAGCCTTTGATATTGGAATGGCGGCAGCAGGGGTGCGGTGGGGTGGGTGTACCCGGCCCTTCCCTTGCCCAGAGACCAGCTGTGCAGAGGTACTACTTTCAGCACAAATGCCCAGCACAGCCAGCCAACTTCCTGATGGGAAACCCTAGCCTCAGGTCCCATGGGCTCCAGGGTGCAACAGGCAGACCCTCAGACAAGGTCCTGAATCGTGCACAACTCTCGGCCCTCTGCTTCCTATCCTGCATTACTCTAGTCATGAAATGAAACGTTCCGGGCACCTTTAATCCCAGCACTCGGGAGGCAGAGACAGGCAGATCTCTGTAAATTCAAGACCAGCCTGGTCTATAGAGTGAGCTCCAGGACAGGCCCCAGAGTTACAGAGAAACCCTGTCTCAAAAAACAATCAAAACAAAAATAAATAAATAAATAAACAAACAAAAACATAATGAAATGTGTCTTTACAGGGAGTAGTCGGGAACTGTCTACAGTTAGTCAGGTACTGCTCAAGGCGTCGCATGGCTGTTGCCTCCTTGGTTACAACAGGAGAGGTTGCTACGTAGGGAATGAGCATATCAGACTTGCTGCTGATAACAGTAGCTCCTCAAACACTGTTTTCATGGGGGGAAATGGATTTGACTTGTATGTTTTACAAGGAAACTTCCAGATGCCTCAGTCTGAGCCAGGCCTGTGGCAGCCTTGTCCACAATGCAGATAACTTCTTCAAACTGCTCATCTATAATTCACAGTGTTTTTCTGTCCCGCTGCTTTTTCCTCCAAGAATGCTTTCTGAAAAGCCAGGCGGTGGTGGCACAGACTTTTAATCCTAGCACCCAGGAGGCAGAGACAGGCAGATCTCTGAGAGTTCGAGGCCAGCCTGGTCTATAAGAGCCAGTTCCAGGACAGCTAGGGCTGTTACACAGAGAAACCCTGTCTTTAAAAATCAAAAAAAAAGAAAAAAAAAAAAGAAAAAAAAAAGAGAATGCCTTTTTAGATGCCTGTTATTCGAATTTTCTCTTGTTTGTTCAACAGCTGAGGTCATGCTTGCCAGGACCAGAAGGGCAGAAATTCTAGGACCAGCTATGGACTGGCTGGCCACTGGAGACCCTGGCAAACATCCCTGCCAGCCAGGGTCTCTGGGCTGTGGGTCCCTGCAGAGTGCAGGGTTTCAGGGAGGGCCGCTGGTGCCAGTGGGGAAGCAGGAGCTGGCTGGCCAGAGGCCTTCTTCACGGCTCAGTGCCGCGCGGCTCTCGCTTTTATGAGCTCTGTGAGATTTAGATCACTCGGTATTAGCCACAGGTTTTGGGGGTCACAGCAGAGGTTAGAAAGAGTTCTTTCTCCATGAATCACACTTCCCCAAGATGTAAAATCCCTGAGAGGAGTCGGTTTGCTTTATAGAGTTGGCAGCAGGGAAGGGGACAGCAAAAGCTCATGGTGAGCTCTCCTGGAGAAACTTCTGGAAGGCTGGACAAAGGCATTTGTGGGTAGGAGAGGAGCCAGAAGACAAAGATTCTCTGGGACAAGTTAGGTTGACTGGAGCTGGCAAGCGGACTGCCACGATGCTTACAGATACTGCTGGCCTAGAGCGCAAGGCACGGTGGCTTGTGCGGGACGTGAACCACGGTCACGTGTGGAATTCTGCCTTTCCTTGTTCCTCCCTGGATCGAGCTGTTGTCTTGTCAATGACATCTGCAGAATTCTCTTGATGGTCTCTGAATAGTAACGTGTTATCGATGCCCAGGTCTGTCCACTTCACAGTCACACCGGAAGAGACCCAGGTCTTCGTGGCTTTGGCTTTCCAGCCGAGCACATCGTGCGTAGTCGACAAACACTTATGGACCAAGTAAACAAAGGCTGACAGAGTTCTTTCAGTACTGCTGGGGACTGTCGCAGCCAGAACCAAGCATTACGGGCCAAGAAAAGCTTAAACTCCTTTAAAAAAGAAAATGTGCAATAAAGACATGCCCTCCTGAAGACCTAGGTGGCCAGGTTCTACTTTAGGAAGCCGCCTTGGTGGGGTTTGTTCTCACTCGCCAGCCCTTCTGTCAGCTCCAGAAGAAGTCCACAGTCCTGATAGGGCAAGAAATGCTCCTGCTGGTCTTCAGAATGATGGTATCATGAGGGTTCGGTGCACTGGGGATGGGAGGTGCTCCCTTCACCAGAGAAGCAGGCTTCACTGAGGGAGTGTTGGGACAGGACTGAACAGGGCTGACCTGGGAATGGCCCTATGAGCAACTCCTAAGTTGGGTTCTTGAACAGAGCAAGGGTAGTTGCCTACTCCGAGGTCACACAGCTAGTAATAGACCTAATAACTCCATTCTTCATCTCTTTCTGCACTTGAATTGAAATGTTACTTATTTATTTATTTATTTATTTATTTATATGTGCATTGGTGGTTTTGGTACTTTGCCTGTATGTTTCTCTGTGAGGGTGCTGTATCCCCTGGAACTGGAGTTACAGGCAGTTGTGGGCAGCCATGTGGGTTCCGAGAATTGAACCTGAGTCCTCTGGAAGAACAGAGTCAGCGAGTATTTGGGTCATGGGTGAGGAGGACTCAGATGTGACTGTCGGTTCATTCTTGGGCCACCCCCGTGGCTGGCCTGGGCCTCTCAGCCCAGCTTCTTCCCCAAGTAAATTTGTATGCTCCGCTGAGCTCCTGCCAGTCCCCTAGGCCTGGTGTAAATTATGACCCCAAGCCTTTGCACCCCAGGCTCTTGACTGACCATTCTGGCCTCTGAGCTGTCCCAAAGCCTGAGGGCTTCAGTTCTTTCAGGACTAGCCAAGCCTCCTTCTTTGCCTGAGGATCAATAGAGTTCCCGCCACCTGCAACCATTGTCTATGTAGTCTTCTCTGCCAGGGCGTGCAGACATCACCCCTGTACTGGGCTCACCCACCATCATGCTGCCTATCCCTACCTGCTGGGCAAAAATGTCCGTTTGATGATGTCCCATAGCAACACAGCTCAACTCCTCTATCTGGCCGCTCTGAGTTCCTTTAACGGCCTTCTTCTTACTTGGCTCGTCTGTAGAATGGCAGCAATGTCAGGCACCTCTGGGAGGCACACCAGTGTGAGCAGACACCCCAGCCTGCATGTGTGCCTTGGCTGTGAAAGAAGGGGGAGTGCAAGCTACAGCTTCCCACAGCTCAGCACCATTTCTGGGAGCCCAAAGTATCCAGGAAGAGCACACCATGTCCTCTTTCCAGCCAGGAGATGGGGGGATTGTAAAAACGGGCTGCTCAACTCTGTCCTGTGGCTGGAGAGTCAGTCTGCCCTGTCTCCTCTCTGTCTCCCCAGCCCTAATCTGAGCCCCCCACCCCCACCCCCGCCATCACCCAAGTGCTGGTCAACACTTGGCGTCATTCTTGCTGGGCCCCAACAGACCTTCAAGTGAAAAGTATGGAGAGCCCTCCAGGCAGGTTGTGCGGTGGCTGAGGCTCTGAAAGCCCTTGCTTGAACCCCACTTCCTCCTCAGCCTTCTGGGGTGCTTCAGAATGCCCTGTATGGAGTCCCTGGGAAAGAGGACACTTGCCTTATGCTCAGTGGGCCCAGGCTTGTTCTTCCCACAACCCAGCCCTGGCTGGGGCAGCCCTGTGGCCAGCTGGTGGCGCCACCCAGCCCCTGCCTCAGGCTGCCAAGGTTGGCAGGCTCGTGGCCACGCTGCACAACTCTGAGCCTCTCTCTCCTCAGTTTATTCCTTCCAGATACACAGTTGCTGCTTTTTATTTGGCTCCCTTTTCTGTGTTATGGCATTTGGGTTGTTTTTCCATCCCTCCCAACCCCCGCGGCAGATTCCTAAGAAGACTAGTTTTTGGAGCGGGGCTTTCAGCACATCTGCTCTCTGGCTGTGGCATTCCAGGAGGAGCCTGTCAGGGGTCCCAGGTCTCAGGGCTTGATATCCCGGGCTGCCGAGCCTATGGGCAGGGGCCTGTACCTTTGGTGGTGAGACCTGCAGTGAACATGCTCACCACAGCAGCCAGAGCCAGGCCTCATGGGCCTGAAGGTTGCCAGAGCCCCAGCGTGGCTGTTTGCCAAGTTCCTGGCCCTGCTGGCTGTGGCTACTGGCTCTTAGCTAATGTATGTGTAGGACAGACTGTGAGCACAGAAGACAACAAGGCCCTCCCCAAACCCTGTCTCAGTCTTCTTATTGATGGAACGTTGTGTGTGTCGGGTACTGGAGTCAGGACAGGCTTGTGTCCTAGAGAGCGTACGGAGCGTCAGAAGTTCCGAGACCTTTAGGTTCCACCCCTGACTTTGCCACCGGTCCGTCACAGGGCTATTTTCAGAGTTAGAGAAGTGAGATGTGAGAAAGTGCTTCCTGGCAAATAGTAAATGCTCAATACATGTTTAACTGGTGTGTGTGTGTGTGTGTGTGTGTAAGGAAGGTGGGGAATCTCAACGTGGGGCGGGCCTTCTTGGACTGGTGTGTGGGAACTGTTGAGAGTGCTGGGTTCTGAACCTCACCACGGGCGTCATGATTCAGCGTGCCTGGGGGAGCTTGGGAGTTGACATTTGAACCCGGAGTCCTTAGTGGTATTGACATACTGGCCCAGAGTCTGATGTGGAGTCATCAGAGTTACTGTTGTTGTTGGTGGTGGTGTGTGCACGCACATGTGTGTGGTCTGAAGGAAGGTGGAAGTTATATGAATAACTAGGGCTGGGAAGGACTGAGTGGTTTCCTGGGCTCTGGCATGGCTTTACAAACAGTATGGCTGTACAAGCAGACATAAAGGGTACACACAGTATGGCTGTACAAGCAGATCTAAAGGGTAGAGTGGTATAAGGCCAAGGGGTGGGCAGGAGCTGCTCCAGGCATTGCTTGGGCATGGATGACAATAAAGATTCGTTCAAACTTTTTTCTTTCTCTGAGACAGGGTTTCTCTGTAACTTTGAAGCCCATCCCGGAACTTGCTCTGTAGACCGGGCTGGCCTCAGATTCTCTGCCTCCCAAGGGCTGGTATTAAAGGTGTATGCCATCACTGCCTGGTCTTCCTTTCTTTCTTTCTTTCTTTCTTTCTTTCTTTCTTTCTTTCTTTCTTTCTTTCTTTCTTTCTTTCTTTTTAAAATAAAGGGTCTTACTATATATCTCTGGCTGTCCTGGAACACACGGTGTAGACCAGGCTGGCCTAGACCAGGTTGGCTACAAACCTGAAAAGATCCATCTGCCTCTGCCTTCTGGGTGATGGGATTAAAGGCGTGCACCACCACTACCCGGCTGATTTGTTCAGACTTTAAGAAATGGATGGGCACAGTTCAGCCGAGTGGTCTGGGCTGAAGCAGCATGGTTTCCAAGCGGAGGACCCAGTAGATGGCAAGGACAGTAGAAATTGGCAACTAGCTCACGGCCAGAAAGGCAGAAGGTCTTTGCCCTGAGGTCAGCAGCAGAATCAGGATCTGGAAGAAACCGCGACCACTCCCAGACAGCAGCTGTGCCAGTCCCCAAAGCACCCGCTCAAAGCCTGGCTTAGGCAGATTCAGGGCTTCGGAGCCGACTCTGTAAACGTAGCCAAGCAGGAGCTGGGAATCACTTGGTTTGTTTTTTTCTCTGCTTTCGCTCTCAGTAAGGATCTTTTAGAAACTTTCTTTGTTTTGACTGAGCCAAAGAAAGAAGGAAGCATGCTGTGTGAAGGTTGGGAGAAGGGCTGGTGGGCCACTCGCCTTCTTGGAAGGAAGAAAGACCACCACGGGATTAATGGCACCAGGTCACCCCCCAGCGGGGACAGCTTTGAGAGTGCCTGTCAGGCAGGTTAGATCTACAGGCAAGCACAGGCACAGTGCATGGAGTGGCCCATGGGTACAGATAATTTGTCTCTCTGTGTGCATTCACTTAGTCCTCTTAACAAAGGTGCATTTACTGAGCATGTACTTTATCCCGGGCCCTAGTGGCTTGGGATACACACACGAAGAAAATGAAAACCCCAGGGCCTTACAATCTGCAGAGATTTCGCAACCTCAGGGGATGGACATGTGTTTGCACATGTGAGTCCACTGTGCACACGTACACACCAGATCGAGAGCGTGAGCGTGAATCATCTTCCAGCCAGGTGATCGTAAGCAAAGCATTTGCTGAGCTTCAGGAGTCCATAAAACAATCTCTTACTCCCACAGCGCTTACTAGGCTAAACATGCAGACACGCAGATGTCTCCAAGCAAAGTGCCTGGCTATGTCCACTGCCAAACGACAAGTCCTCTTTGGGTTTCCTTTACAGTTGGAGGGGACACTGCTCTGTGTGTGCGTAAGGTGCCACCGGTGTCCACGGGGAAGGATATGTGTGCTGTTCTCCAGTGAGAACTCCCCCGCCTCAGGATATAGTGTGTGCTATTGTAATATCTGAGGTCTGAGTAGAGGTTCCCTTCGAGCAAAGCAAAGACGGTAACTAATGAAGGAAGCGAAAGGCTGGATACCTGGACTCCTCGGAGTGGACCCATGTAAGCCCTGGCAGGCCTTGTAAGTCCTGGCTGCGACGAAACTCGTGGCTTCCAGTTCTGTTTTTCATCCCCTCAGATAACCTCTGACCACCCCTCTGTTGACACCTACCTAAGACAACTCAGCTTCTCTTGCCTGGTCCCACGATGCCCTGGCCATGCTGCTTCCTTCTGAGACCTTCTCCTACCCTGCCCCCCGAATAATTTGTAGAAATAGACCTAGAAAGTGGTCCAGGACCAGCCCCCAATAGGCAGGGAGCAGAACCCCACTGCTTGGTGAGCACCCTGGTGTCCCCAAGACCCTTGCTTTCAATAGCAACAAAGAGAATGGAACTGTCCTGTGTTCTACGCTCTCCCTACATCAGAGGCATGCATGGTTTGGGTTATGTCCCCAGTAGGATGACTGAGCATCCCCCAGTCCTTGATATCCCTCCTGTCTTTTCACTGATGTCCAACTGAGCAAGTGAGTCCATGTGCCTAAAACTCTAGTCAGCTCCTTGCGTCCAGCTAGCTCACCCTGAGCACCGCTCTTATGATTAATAACTGCCACATCCTCACAGTCACCCTGGCTAGAGAATACTGGGCTGGACCTCAACTCCCTGTCTCATTTCCTACAATTAACCAATTATCAAACCATTTCTAGATATTTGCCCCCACCGGCCCTTCCCCACCTCCACTTCTGCTGCCACAGTTACCTTGGTAAGGCTGTCATACCTTTCCTCTGGACCATAGCAAGGTCTCCACTTGACGTCCCTACCTCCAGTCCATCCATCAGCTCCCATTTCCCTATGGCACCATCAAGTGCCCGGTGCTCTCTCCATTCACAGATGTGAGGCTCAATCATAAGGGGTATCCGAATTGTTTCCAGGACACTGAGCACCCCTGCACCCTAACTTTAGTAGATGAAGTTGTTTCTCTTGCCTGGAATCCCTTTCCCCCATCCCAGGCTTTTATCGAAATTCTGTCTTTAAGCAGATATCAGCCCTGGCTGAACTGCACCCCGTGACTTCTTCTGGCTTTGGCACTGAGAACCACTTAGGACGAAGAGCTGCTCAAAGTTGCCAGCCATCTTTAGAGGTGCGTTGTTTTGGTAAAATCGTCACAAGCCGATGACTGAATAGTCACTGCTGGCCTCAACAGATGCTAACTGCTGTGGTTTTGCAAAGCACACAGCCATGCCTGGGGAGAGGACACTGCTTTCCCTTCTCTTTCCCTTCCCCAGAGTTTGAGACCTGGGGAGGGAAAGGGCCTGAACCTGCCTCCATGAAAATGGCGTTTTCTGTTGAAGTTCAGTGAGTTGCTGTAAGGGATAGCCAGCAGAGGCATGTGGCCTTCCTGAAGAGCCGAGAGGGACCTGTGGCATACTGTGACATGGGGAGGGGGTGTTGAGAATACTGTGTCCATCTCTGCATAGAACCTAACATGTCTTTGAAGCCCTTGATTTTGGCGCCAAAATCCTAGAGGAGCTATGTGGTGCCAACAGGGAGTCATCAAGCATGGATGCTGGACACGCCCAAGTGGTCCCAGCAGGATCCCTTGATGGTCCTCCATGAACCCAACTCAGAACTGCAGCACAAGATGACTTTGTGGCAGTCAGTACACAAGCTGCCTCATTTGGAGGCTCTCAGAAAAATGAAGGAATCACAGGCATTCTATCTAGTCCCAGCACTTGGGAGCAGAGAAGTAGATCAGGAGTTCAAGATCATCCTTAGCTATATACAGGTTTGCATCTGGGCTAGGTTACATGAGATCCTGTCTTAGAAACTTGTTGGGGGCTGCAGTCCCTGGCCCCTTGACTCTCTTTGCCTGCCTCAGACCCTTTGCCTGCTGGAATGAACTGAACAAAATAACTTGTTAACCTGTGCCTGCAGCTGCTCCGAGCACGAGACCCTGATGGCAGGGGAGTGGGTTCTGGTGAGGCCTGCAGCTGAAGGATCCCGAGAGCGGGGTATGTCTATCAGTTAAGGATCCCTATATAAGTTTCCCTGGAGGACAATAAACTTAGCATTCTTGTATCAAGGATGACCTGTACCCCTGTGTCTCTGTCTATATGCGTGTGTTTTTAGATCTCCAGGCCTGGTTCCCAGCTTGAGTACCGACCTGTAGTGGCACAGGGGCTACACGGGGAAGGCCCCCAGTGTGATCAGGAACCAGGGAAGGCTGAGAGATCGCCCCCAGGAATAGTGAGAGTGGATTGAAGATGGGCATCTGTCTTTGTGTAAAAAGAGTAAGTTTTTAAAGAGACAGAGTATAGACAGTACGATTAAAAGGAGAAAAGATGGAATGTGTACAGATGTATGTTATTGTGTTGTCTTTTGGTTTTTTGACTGGAGAAAGACATTTGATTCTGGAAACTGCTAAGAAAGATATCTTGACTTTAAAATACAGGTCTAGGGATTGGTTGCTTTGCAAAAGAGGTTCTGCTTTTGTTTCCACAGAGAATGAGAATCTGTGGATTCATTCTAGATTAATGTGGTTTGATGGACCAAGAACCGCCCCCCAAATGTCACCGTAAAAAAAACCCCAAAGATACTTCATCCAATAAACAGCAGGAAGTAGTGTACAGAGAAACAACGCCCAAATTCCCTAAATGTTTGTTTACTGGAGGAAGTGGCGCTCGGGTGTCTGCCATTATGGGCCTGAGAAGCAGAGGGAGCTTGGGCCTCTTCTGCGATTCCTGAGCGAGAGCCCACCTTCCCAGAGTCCTTGCGGGTGGAGACGCAGTGGCTGAAGTCAAGCTTTGCAAGGGCAGCCAACTGCTGTAAGTGCTCATGAAGAGGACCAGAAGACGATGGCGGTCTCTGGCTCTATGCACCCAAGAGTCTGCAGTGCAAGAGGCAGGCTTTCCTGCAGGACCTGAGGAGCATGCAGGGCAATTGCAGAAGGTCCCTGAGCCTGCCTGCCACCGTGGCTTGTTGTGGTGGCGTATGCCAGAAGGATTTGCTGAAAGAGGCAGAAGCAGGAGGATCAGTTAAGGAGACAGGGGACTATCTGGCAGTTTGTGTTTTGTTTTTGCTGAATTTCCCTTCTCCTTGTGTTAAATGTTGGCCCGGTAGTATGGTTTATGGCCAGAGCACATTATTCATTATGGTGAAGGGGACCATGATCACTTTACAAAAATCTTAGCAAGGATTCTCAGGAAGTTTCATTTCCGTAATGCAGCCCAATGTGGTGTAGTGTTTACCTTCACGGGATGGTATCTCTGTGGACTTTGTGCCTGCTTAAATTTTGGACTTTTGGCTGTGCAAGATTCTACCTTTTTTAATAACACAGCAAGATGGAAAACCAGAGCCAAAATAGGGCTTCTCATGCGGCTGTCTGTGGCTAATTATACCTTGAATTTTTCTGCCCTTAACTGTTCTCAAGTTTTGTGTCTTTTGAACAGCTGTTGGGCTAACGAGATGACTGCCGTTGTGGCCTGGGTTCCGGGCTTGGTGCCTGTTCCAACGAGTCAACTGGTGCTAAGCCGTCCTGGCCGAGACTTCCGGTTCTAGGCTTGGTGCCTGTTCCAGCGTCAACTGGTGCTGAGCCATCCCCGCCAAGACTTCGTGACCACCGAGACAGCCGGAATTGCCACCAGTCAGACAACTGCTGTGGTTAGCACTGTTGATCCTCTAGCCAGACGGGTTGCCACTGCCTTGGAGATCCAGAATTCCCCATATAACTTTTGCCAGGGTATTTTTCGGTTTGACCTATAGACCCCCTTTTATAAGAACAGGCAGAGCATACGGTTGGCTGCTCCCTTTCCTTTCATTGTGTTTGTGCAACGCCCATGCCAGTCCAGCCACTCCCATACGTCCTAGGCTTACTGAACAGCTGGCCTTAGGAACTCCTGTAACTGGAGTGAACCATTAGTGCCCAAGAAAGTTGGCTTCCTCTAAGAGTAGTATGGGTTAGCAGGCTACAGAAAGACGAGTAGCCAGAGATGGGTAAGACAGGAGCCTGTCTTGAGCTTCTGCAATCCAAGACAGGCCTGGTCTAATTATATAGAAAAAAGGAAGCTGTTGGGGGCTTTCTTTGCCTGCCTCAGACCCTTTGCCTGCTGGAGTGAACTGAGCAAAACAACTTTTTACCTGTGCCTACAGCTGCTCCGAGCACGAGACCCTGATGGCAGGGGAGTGGATTCTGGTGAGGCCTGCAGCTGAAAGATTCCAAGAGCTGGGGCATGGATATCAGTTAAGTATTCCTATGTAAGTTCCCTGGAGCACAATAAACTTGGCATTCTTGTATCAAGGATGACCCGTGTCCCCAGGTCTCTGTCTGTCTGTGTGAGTGTGTTCTTAAGTCTCCAGCTTAGTTCCCGGCTCGTGTACCCCAAACCAAACCCAGATGATAAACCTCAAGAAATCTTGAGAGAATAAATATTCCATGACACGATGCTGTGAATTTGGAGCTCACAATGAATACAAGTCAAGGGCTAGAGAGATGAACTGCAGTAAAGAGCGTTTGTTGCTCTTGAAGGAGACCTGGGTTTGATTTCCAGCACCCACATGGCAGCTCACAATGGCCTCCACAGCTCATAACCCTGACTCCAGTTCCAGGGGATCTGATGCCCTCTTCTGGCCTCTGAGGGCACTGCATGCATGTGGTGCATATACATGTAGGTAAAACACTCAAACACATAAAATTAAAGATAAATAAATCTAAACAAACAAACCAAAACCAAATCCCACGTCATCTATACTCCAGGCAAGTGAAAACGAAGTATGCTGTACATAGAAAGCCACCATACGCTGCTAACCATGGCTGCTTCCCTGTGCTATCAGCAGAGATAATTCACACACACGCATACACACACACACTGCCACCGCTACACCCCTTTTTTTTGTATTTTTATAAAAAAAATTTCTTGGGCTCAAGAGATGGCTCAGTGGTTAAGAGCACTGCCTGCTCTTCTAAAAGTCCTGAGTTCAATTCCCAGCAACCACATGGTGGCTCATAACCATCTGTAATGAGATCTGTGCTCTCTTCTAGCCTGCAGGCAGAGTACTGAGAATACTGTATACATAATATATAAATCTTTAAAAAAATTTCTCCACCATTAAGCATCCAGACAGCCCAAGATCACAGAGAGTATTTTATCTTCCCTTCTTCTCCAGGTCAGCAGCTGTGCCCCGCCCAAGGCACATCCTGCAGAAGCTCTGGGGTCCAAGGCTGGGCCTGCAGTCAGTGCAGACACATATGTCAGCTTTGTCGCCCCTTTAGCTAGGAAACCTCTCCTGCTCACCCCTCCCACTGACTCCGCCTACTGGAGTTATGTTTCCCAACTCACCTGGCCTTTAGGCTTGGCATTTCCTCTACCAGCCCCCCCCAACACACACACACACACACACACACACACACACACACACACACACCTGTAGTAAGCTTCTGGGCTCCCTGTGTCACTGTGAATCAAACCACGGCTCAGTGAGGACTCCTTGGGCGGAGTTCTCTGAGACCCGCACATCTTCTAGCACTCCCAGAGTTCTTCCTGTGTCTCCCCTTACAACAGAGGTCACTCACTGTCCTGCACGCTGTGTGAGCCCGATTCTCCTTGCTCCAGCACACGAGCCCCAGGAGGACAAGGATGTTTATCCATTTCGCCCTCTGTTGTAATCTCATCACCTGTGTGTATGCTGGCCATCGAAAAGTGGCTCAACACATATCTGGTGAGTGAGTGATACGGGTCCTAACAGTATTTACCTTGTAGCAGATACGGTGGGAGGAGCTTTGGTAGCGCCTTCTGACGTCCAGTCTTCCAGGTGTTCTCAGGTAGGTAGCACTGTCTGTGTCAAAGACACGACACCCCAAAGTGGGAGAAATTTAAAAACCCAGTTGAGGCCAACTTGTTGTCCACGGGCAAAGCGGGGCTGGGGGAATGTAAATACCCAAGGGGCCAAAGGTCTGCCTTCTACTTTGGTTTCAGGTGTGGCTCAGGTAGCGGATGCTCCTCCCCCACAACACTGACACAAGGGTCTGGAGGTGTCTCAGGGGCGTCATTCCTCAAAAGCGGGCTTCCCTCTCGATCAGTCATCAGCCAGAGAAGTCAACTTGCCGGGTACCTCGTCACTACTCACGGCTCTGTTCCCCAGCCCAGTCCAGATGCTCAAGCTGTGTCTTGCTAAGTCGCCAAGGCATTAGACTTGAGTACTGGGAGACTGGTAGAAACAGGCTTTCCTGTGGTTTTCTTACGGGATCTTAACGTTGACAGTGTAGAATCTGCCTCACGGGGCTGCTGTGTGGATGCATGAGACCACGTGGTTCTCATTCTCAGCACCACGCCTGGCACACAGGCTTGGCGAAGGCTAGCTGCTATAGCTAGCTATAGACTGGGAGGTGGCCGACATCTGATTTCAGGGGGTAGACTGGAGTGCGGGGTATGGATTTCACTGACCCTACTTCAATCATCCACTAAACTGTTTCCTGGATCAGCACTGAGAATGGGATTCCTTGTTCAAGGTCACATGGCCATGACTTCTAAAAGGCCTTGATCAGGAGACTTTTCAGGATACCCAACTTCCTTATTATGCCTGTTTCTGCAGGGAGGTAATTGTTGCCATCTTTGCCGGGCTGCGCAATTTGAGGTATAATTTACATAAGTATCAATTGCCACCATGACCAAGGCATGAAAAATAATTACCTCAAGAGGAAACTGGGGTTGGGCCTATGAACTGAGGCCTGACTCGTATGAGCTACAAATGAGCTGCCACCTTTGGAGCCCTGTGTGCCTGCTTGCTGGATCCCGGGACAGCTGCAGTCAACCTGAGGCTGCTTCCAAACACCTGTTACACAAGTTCCTGTAGCTCATGAGTGCTGACTCTCGCATCAAAATCCCTGAAGAGCTGGGCGTGGCACCACCTCTGGAAGCCCAAGGCTGAGGAAGAGTTTGAGGCGAGCAAGGGCTACACAGCAAACTCCAGGCTAGGCCGGGTCTCTGAGGGCGAACTTACCTAGCATGCCGAGGGTACTGGGTTCAGTCACCAGCAGCACTAAATAAATGACCATTAAGAGTTCTTAGGCGGGGCTATCTTCCCATCGTCCAATGAGAAAGTCACTGGTTTCTGTTTCCTCCACTGGCTTTGCTTCCTGGTTGCACTTGGCAGGCCTTCCTTCCCACTCATGTGAATGATCACAAACAACGGGTTTCAGCTCTTGCCCTTACTGTGACCAGGATCTGCTGCGCACATGGACCTAGGGGCCATCTCTTAGTCCTTCTGAAAAGCTGATGATGGCATCTGTGACTTGGGAGGTCTTGCATCCTGAGGCAAGGGTACAAGTTCTGCCTGTTTCTACTACTATCTGGAAACAACACTGGGAACCACATTTGCTGGTCACAGACATTACTACTGACCAAAGGCATGAGAGACTGATTTCGGGCTTACTAGAAACGGGAGACTAAAGACTGAGGGAACATGGCCAATGCAGGTGAAGCTAACCTGAGCAAAACTCCATATTCCGTGTTTAATTAACACACTGAGAACACCGGGAGTATCCACGGCTGGGACTGAAGCTCACCAACACTACCCCAACTTCACTTTGCCTGCTTTTACCCTTGTTGTAATTACCTTAGCGACAGAGTCCTCGTCTGTATCTCCAGAAACACTGCAGTGCTTGAAGACAGACGAGTCTGGTGACAGACACCCTAAGACTTTCCAGAAGAAAATGTGTACAATAATGCAAAGGGCAAAAACTCTTGACTAAGACCTCAACTCTAATCCTGTTCTGTCAGGCTACCTGTGAGGGCTCTGTGGTCTCCGCATGCGTGTGCTCGGTGAAGCGGAAGGTCCTCTCTTCCCTTAAAGACAAGTACACACGTGGAAAGCAGAGAAGAGCTGTCTACGTGGGGACTTGAGTACGGGCTATGACTGCCATTGGTGCGTCTGAAATGGAGATATTTAGTGATGCTTTGCAGTGCATTGCAGAAAGCAGTGGGAAAGGCCTTTGGCCTGTAACACATCTAATGCATGGTTAATTTTCTGTTAGCCTTGTCTCTGCCATGACCTTGAGCAAAGCCATTTTGTCACCAGTAAAATTCAGGCTGCTTTCACTTTACCTCGGTCCTTTAGAGACTGAGAGGCAACTGGTTTGTTCTTGGAGATATGGCAACTGAAATTACACCTGGTATCCTGATGGGATATCCAGGGATGGGGACACTGGGCTAGAATGAGACACCCTGGAGTAGGCGCAGGAGACTTGGGCTCTGCCTGAGCACTTTAACCAAGTGACTGCAGGCAAAATCAAGTGATCTTACCCTTGCAGCTCATGCTTCTGACCTCTGCCTGGGAGAAAGCATTGCTCCTGAAAGACAAAGGCATTCTTCCCATTTTAATTAACTCAGTACCCAGCAAGGTCATCTCCACGTGAATTACAAACTACTCAGGGCCCATTTTCAATCATTAGCACACTGCCTACCGACAGATTTTATTCTGACCTGAATTAGATTCACTGGATCCCTGAGCTTGTGTCCTAAAATGTGTTCCTTGACAACCTTAGCATACGTAATGTTATCTGAACGTAACTGGTAGCAGAAAACTTGTGATAAACAGAAAACAGCTTTTCTATTATGGTCGCTCTAAGGACACAGTTCCTATGAGCATCTCTAGTGCGTCCCGCTCCTTCCAGGTTCCCTGCTTGTACTTTGAAGGTAGGTGGTCCATACCAGAGGCCAGGGGCTAATCTTCATGGGGTCTACATGTCTCCCCTAAGTGGGAAAGCAGCGGAGAGAGCACGGAACAAAAACACAGGGCTGCCTGCACCGGGGACAGATCCTGGAGCGGAGCTTCATGGCAGGAAAAGATGACGTGTCCCCACTATCTATGAAACGTTGCAGGCATTGTTTGGCCTCGGAAGGCTTTGGTAGAAGAGGGATCCTTACAGAGGTTGAGTGAAGGAAGGCAGCGAGGGCCAAACCGATCACGGTCACCATCACTGTGCTCTAAAACCCACTGCTCCCCTGAAGTATTATGTTATTGAGAATGATCGGTGCTCTCATACCATTTTTTGTACCAGCGCAACTCCTCCAGCTCCTTCTTTTACACCTTCCCCTTGCCCTCTCCAAAGTCTGAGGGGATTTACTAGAGGTAACCTCAGGGACGCCTCATTCAACACCTCAGCTAGATCACATGTCCTTGTATAGCCTTTCATTCATTGTATTGTAATTTCCGGTTTATTTACTCTTCCCGCCAAACAGAGGGCGCATTCTAGTCCCGAATGCCTGAAACTGGGCAGCACGACACATAAGATGTTCAACAAGTTTATTCAGTGTACCAGGCTATGCTTCTCGTTTACTGCATTTTAATTTTTCTAAGTCACTATAATAGTCAAGCAAATAGAAATCCATACCAGTCCCTTTTAAATAAAACACAAAAATCAAATAAGGTTTTTCCCCAGGTACCGGATCAACCTGCTGAGTCCCTTCAAGTCATCAAGGACCAGCATTACAGCGCCGCATTAATGCATTCAGGATCACAGAATAAAATGCAATGCTTCTTAACACATTTTACAAAATGAACAAACCTCTACAACAAAATTCTACAGGAAAAAAGAATGGCCTCATTTAGAAACAGCAATTTAATATCTTAAAAGTAACAAAAACCTAGCAAGATACAAGGTATAAACACTAAAGTTTCACAATTTTCTCAGAAATGACTCCTATTAGGCCCTCATTGGCCATCTCCCGACCTCACCGGTACTAAAGGGTGGCCCTAGTACTGGCCCTAAACAGGTATGGCTCTGGCTCTGTTGACTCGTACTGAAGCCCAGCCACGAACCCAGGGCTTTCATCTTGGTGATTTCCATGTTGCTTTGGGGACTCCAAGAGCATTCGTATTCCGATGAATTGGTGTGAGGCACCTGTACTAAGGTACAGCTGCTGAAGCAAACCTTCCATAATAAGCCTTCTCGGGGACCCAAAGAGAATTCTTTGATGGAAGCACACCCCAACCGACTCAGCGTCTCCCAGAACTGAGCCTCCCCGGCGCTATTACCTTTCATGCAGATAAGACCCATGATTATCACTAAGAGACCTAATCTGGGGCCATCTCTTCCCAGATCCTCCTACAAGCCCTCAACAGGTTTTAATCTGTAGGTCAAGATGTGTGATGCTTTGCGGTGAAGCTGTTTCAGCTGGGAAGCAAAAACGTACCGCGATGTTCTGCGGCTCTTGAGGAGATCTTCCGGTGCAGAGCCTTCAAATCTCCGATAACATGTTTCACCGTCTGGGAAGCGTGTGATGAGTTTCTTCCTCCTGTCTCCACCAGCAGAAACTGCACCGAATAGGCGGCCGTCCGATCAGTCGGCGTTGGGAGGCGGCCAGGGCCTGGGCTCGCCGTCTTGGCCATCCTGCTCGCCCTCGGCGGGAGGAGGCAGGGCTGTCCCACTCCCAGGCTTCTGCCACATGCCTTGGGGCAGGCGGTGCCCGGCGAGCCACCCCAGAGACTGCGCGAACAGGCCAGGGAGGTACGGCGACGGGAGCACCCAGAGGTCACGGCGAGCTCCACGCTCGCCCACGGCCGCGCAGCCGCAGTCCGTGCGCGCCGCTTCCGGCCTCTGCGGCCAAGATGGCGGCCGGGGGCCGCGCGCAGATGTCCCGCTTCGGCAGGTGCAGGCGCCCGGGGAGAGGGTGCCTGAGCCTCGGGGTAAACGCTGTAAGCTGTCAGTCAGGGTGGGGAAGCGTCTCCATGTGAGACCTAGCACGGAGTTCGAGCACATTCTTCTCGTAAATGCTTAGGTCAGCTGCAGAGGCTTACGTGCGGCGCGCTTAGAGACACGTTGGGGATGGTAAACTAGAGAAGGGCCTCCGAGTGCACGCTAGGGCCATTAAAATTTATCAGGACACATAGGGAAAGACTGCAGTCTTTGTCTGCGGCCTCGGTGGCATGTGGAGAGGATGCCTATTACAGGGCGGAAGAGGATCTTGGAGGCAGTCCCGAAATACTGGCCAGTGGTTAATTGCAAGGTGAGGACAGCACACTCTGCGGTGATGAGCGGTACACCGAGGAAGCACATACCACGCTGACTGGCTCGAGGAACGGAAACATTTCCCCCAACGAGAACTACTCTTATTTCTCCCCTTGGTGACCTCTCACTCCCGGCGTCTCCCACTTGATGTCCCTCCTCGTCCCCACTCTGAAAATTACCGCTCCTACCGTGTTTTCAGATCCTACCCACTGTTCGGGGCTAAGCTTCAACATCGCCTTTCCAAAGTCTTCCTTGGAGATCATGCATAGAATTTATTTGCTGTTGCGTCTGAGTCACCACAGCAATTATGTTTATTTACCATCTAGGTACTCGATATTCACTGTTATTTCTGAATCACCATAGCAATTATGTGTATTTAGCATCCGTGCGCTAGGTTTTGTTGTCAAAGCATTTCCCCTATATTCGTCTGATTCTCATTAAAGTACGGCTGCAATCACCAACATTTTACAAATGGTCGTATTTTTCCTGCGGCATTTGCTATTTGCCAATAATCTTGGACAAGTTTAACTAAAACTCTTTGCTCTTCGGCTGCATTATTGATAAAAATGGGTCTAACCCGACAGTGGTGGCGCCTTTAATCCCAGCACTCTGGAGGCAGAGGCAGGAGGGTCTCTGTGAATTTGAGGCTAGCTTGGTCTACAAAGCCAGCACTGTTAGAGAAATGCTGTCTCAAAAAAACCAAACCAAAACCAAACCAAAAACAACAATAGAATTCAAATCTAGCCTGGGTTACATAGCATGACCCTGTCTCAAAACAAAACAAAAACTTTGAAAAATATATACCCATTAATATCATATGACTTATAAAAACTTAAGTGTGTGAATGAGGCAGGAAGATGTTTATTATAATCTAGCTTGGGGCCATTGCTAGTTAGCATTGTGCCAAACGTTTTATGTACAATATAATTTAGTCCTCCCAAATCCCTATTAGCAAAGTATTATTATCCTCATTTTACAAATGGGAAAACAGTCACAGAGAGGTTAAATTACCTGCCTCAAACCACTCATCTGTTAGGTGCTAGACTGGAAACGCAAACCCAGATCTCAGAGCCTTCCCGTGTTCATGATCGCTGCTGGACTGCCCTGCTGGTACCCTTCTTAAAAGAACAGTGCTGAAGACAGAACAATGCACCTGCTACAGCGAGATTGGTCAAGGAGGAGTATCTGAGGAAAGGAGTACCTGAGATAGGATGATGGGGAGCTTTGTAAGGGACAAATTAGCAATAATTTAGATGGCTTTAAAAATACTAACTACACTTATTTCAAGCGGGCTATTATTTTTTTTTATTAAAGTACCAGCTACTTTAAATCTGCTTTCTTCAAAGCTTCCCAAAGTTCCCCCTATCCCATCTTCCAGGTTCATGTATAGCTTCACTGTTAGTGCTACCCTTACCGTAGAGTTTTAAAAACTTTATCCCTTGAGGATTTCACACTCATATACAATGGAATACGGTCATACCCACGTCCCATTTACTCCGTCCATCTCCTGGATCCCCTCAAAACACCACCCTTCCTGTTTAATTTCTTCCTCTTCTCCTTTCCCTCCCCCGTGTCTAAATAACCACCAAGTCCAACTAGTGCTGCCTTGTGCACATGGACATGGGGTTAGCCCCTAGAACGTGGGCAACCTATTCTGCCCGCACCCCAAAAGAAGAGTGATACCCCCCACAGCAACTAGCTGACAATTATCAATAGCACTGCAGGGCCTCTATGCTGGAATTGTGCTTGGCTTGGTCTTGTGCCGGTAACCACAGGGGTTGTCAGTTCCTGAGTGTACCAGTGTTGCTGAAATTCCTTACCTGCAGGGGAGACATAAAGTCCAGTCTTCCTCCTAAGATCTCAATGATGAACCAAGGTACAGTTCCACTAAAGTAAGTGCTGGGAAGCCATGGGTTTATTAGGCTCACACACAGAGCAATGGGTGGGTGGCCTTACTGCACTGGAAGATCTGCACACGGCAGCGTATGGAGAGATCCTGTCTCCACAACCAAAACCAACCGTCCAACCTCAAAAAAAAAACCAGTTAGTTACCCCACAACAGTCATTCGACCACTGGGCACCGGTGGGCACACCTCGTCCATCAGGTTAGGATTATAGGATGCAGGATCTGGTCCTAGGTAAAACCATTGATGTCTTTCCCCCCAGCAGGCTGCATAGCACCTTCCAGCACTGGGTAAGCTGGTCAGCAAGGAGGACATTTGACATTGATTTTATGTCCTGCAGCTCAGTGTGTTGTGTCTTCAGCAATAGGATCTTACCACGTAGCTATGAAGGACAACCAAGAGCAAGGCAATAGCTTGAGGGTTTTGTTGTGGTTGTTGTTTGTTTGTTTGTTTTTGTTTTTGAGACCTCTGGGGCCTCCCTGACTCCTAGGGAGTTATTCCATACCTCTTTTTTTATTTCTTTTTTCTCTTTTTGGATTTTCCGAGACAGGGTTTCTCCGTAGCTTTTGGTTCCTGTCCTGGAACTAGCTCTTGTAGACCAGGCTGGCCTCGAACTCACAGAGATCCGCCTGCCTCTGCCTCACGAGTGCTGGGATTAAAGGCGTGTGCCACCACCGCCCGGCTTATCCCATACCTCTTGCACTGTGATTTTTATTTAATAACCCATGGATTCTGGGAGTAATGTTGTCCATCCATGCAGGGTACTTACATTCAAACACCTTTTTTAAAATGTATTTTGAGGGGCTGGAGAGATGGCTCAGTGGTTAAGAGCACTAGCTGCTTTTCCTGAGGTCCTGAGTTCAATTCCGAGCAACCACGTGGCGGCTCACAACCTTCTGTAAAGAGATCTGGTGCCCTTTTCTGGCCTGCAGGCATACACGTAGGCCGAATACTGTATACATAATAAATAAATAAAAATTATATTTAAAAAAGTATTTTGAAATTAGTTTCCTTACTAGTAGGGTCCCACAAAGGTCTTCCAGTCCTTCATTGTGGTTAACTCCTCTCTTTCCCCACACAGCCCTGTCCGAGTTTAAACAGTTCAAACCTTAACCTCCAGTGTCCCCTGCCATCTTCTCTCATATCACATGTGTTCTACTGTCCCCTCCAGTTACAATTCTTAGCTGGTTGTGAGACAGTAGGGTTGCACATGGCTTTTTCATACCCGTTTCCTTTGGGTTACCCCTCCCCTTTCCCTGATCCTCTCCCTGCCTAAGCCTTTCCACGCCCCAGTCTTCCACATCTCTGCTTTTGTTTTATGTATAATGTCTCCCTCTCTCCCTTAAAGCAAATGTCCCTTTCTCGTTTCCTGGCTTCCACTTGTGCTCTGAGTTAAACACACAGAACAGATGAGTTGAAGCTGGGATCAGCCTGTGAGAGAGAATGTGCGGCATCTGTCTTCCCGGGTCTTGGTGACCTCACTCAGTATAATTTTTTCCAGCTCCATCCACTTACCAGAAAATTTTATGATTTCGTTTTTCAATACTTAACTTTTTGAACAAGAACAAACTGCTGACATTACATGGGTGAACCTGACAGACATTACACTGAACGAAAGATACAAAAGATACCGATGCTCGGGTTCCATGTATTCAAGGAGATAGCTATGGTAGGATTCTGTAAATACAAGGCAGGGTAAACTAATCTATGTGGTATCATTAAGACAGTGGGGACTGGGGGTGGGTCTGACTGGAGAGGGGTGGCAGGAACTTCCTGGGTAGATGAAATGCCTCTATAATTTCGGTATAGGAATACATTGTTTTCAACTTGCCAGACTGTATTGACCTATGCATTTCACAGTTTAGAGATTACACTCCCGATTCATAAAAACAAAGACTCTCATAGGTTAAATGGATAGGCCTTCAGATGTGAGGTGGAGGGGGCAAGATGGGGGCATAGACTTGATTTTATCCTTGCCAGTCCCTAGACACTACAATGTTGTACCGAGGGACAGAAGCAGCAAATTTCTTAATGTATCTGCTGTGTCCTGGAAACTTTTCAAACAATCCTTATCTGAGCTGTGGAAAGAGAGGAAGGAGCTTTCTCTTTGGCAGGGGGCATGGCAAAGCAAGCACTTTGGTGCCTGTAGATCAGAATCTTGAGGGCCCTTCATAACCCTTGGTTCTTAGCACATGAGGAGGGGTAAGGAGTTACAGTGGAAACAAAGAATTGCAGGGTTAAGGCTCCCGGAATGCCTGGCACTTTGTGGAGGTGTGGGAAAGGCGGCAGAGTGAACTGACCAGGTTCTTAGCCATCATCCCGTGACCCTTGCACAGACACTGCACCCGGGACCAGTGTGTCCTCATCACTGGGCTGGGTGACTCTTGCCTTGTCCACCCCACAGGATTATTTTGAGGTTCAAATAAGATTGTGAAGATACATTTTTTAAAGAGACGTGATAGAAAAATCCCGGTAATGAATGTGTAACTGACCTCTCATACAGACATTTCGGAATGAGTTTACACATTCCTGTTTCAAAAAAAAAAAAAAATGTCTGGCCAAGAAAGATTAAACAATGAAATGTCAAGTACAGACACTGCATCGGGGCCAGTGAACACTTTGGGGGTGAGCCAGGCTTTTTTTGTTGGATGCCTCCTAAACTCGGGCACGGGAGTCCTCAGCCTTCATATGGGTGCTAAGAGATGTGTTGGCCCTGCAACTGAGTGGGCCCCGCTGCAGCGGTGCCTCTGTCTCCCCTGCTCCCCTGATAGTCTTGACAGCCATGCAGCAGCCCCAGCTCAAATAAAGGCGAGAAAGAGCTTTGTCTGTCCCCAGAGCCCAAGGCAGCAAGAAGCCCAGTGCTGTCAGAGTGGATGGGCAAAGCATTAGGCTTTAGGCCTGGTCGCGGGGCTGGGATTGAGACAGGATGGCCAGGCGAATGATTCGATCTGACTTGGGTAATGAAAATTGTTTGTTGCTGTTTGAAGAGCAATTGTGTAAGCAACAGTACTTCTGTGTTTGGCTGCCTGTGACTCAGCGCCCGACTGTAACATAACCCCAAACTCAGAGGAGGTACAGACTGTGGGCAGTGGAGGAGGGGAGGGAAGAGCTGCAGGGGCAGAAGGCCCCTTCTCGTTCGCCCTTTTTTCCCTTCTCGCTGTCCCAGTCCCTCTCCAAACTTCTAAGGAGAGTTGGCGAGAAGGCCTTTGCCACCTGGACACAATGAGACCTAGTTCAAGGGACAGGCTAGAAGCTGGCGCGGAGCCAGAGCCCGGTTTGAATGGCTGTTGCTGAGGAGCTGCCAACAGTCCATCTCAACCCCCAAGAGGCTGACCCAGGAGGGGGTGGGACCACCCCCCACCTCGGATGCACAACTCACACCATTTGTGGGCCAGGCCGTGATCAGAATGTGCAGGGCACGGTGGCTTTGAGCGCTGAGCGGGGCCTCTCCCCTCTGCTGGCTGTGGGCTCCCTTGGATTAGAGCCTGCTCCGGGAGTCCCTTTGTTGGCTGCTTGTTATTCCGCATGCACCGAGCGCCGCGCATTCATCTTTATTAGTTCTAATTGCTTCCCCATTCTAATGGGATCTTGATATTCCCATACAATTGAAAGGAAATGTATTCATTAAAATAATTCTTCTAACTGCCGCTTCCAGCTGCTTCCCTAAAGTGACATTGTCTCTCCGCACAGCCTGCCCAAGCCTCTTGTTAAGACTCTAGTCAAAAGCCAACTTTGGGCAGCAAACTTTCCTCGCAGGAGTTTCCAGACACCAGAGAGAGGGTGCTTTTTAATCGGCTCACACAGAAGTTGGAGGCCAGCTGGTGTAATTGGGGGCGCTGGTTCTTGTGGATGAGAGAAGGGCTTGCCTCCAGCTCGGCCTCCTGCAACAATGACCCTTTCTGCATAACGGCTCATTTGGAGAGCCCCCCCCCCCCGCCACCCCTCCCTGCTCACATCATGTATGTGAAGCTTTTGTTTATGCCACAAGCAGTTACTAGGTGTGTTCTAAGCACAGACTAAGGAGCTGTGGGAAGTAGGGAGGCGGAGCTGCACTCTGGAGGTGTTTATGGTCTTGGTGGGTGGCTCCCAGCCAGCTTCTCCAGAGCTGACTGTCAAAGGAAGGGCTGAGAACACTCTCAGTACTCAAAGAGAAAAGAGAGCTCAGTGGGTAAATGCGTGAATCTGAGTTCAGATCCCCAATATCCACGGAAAAGCAAGGGGCAGCAGAGATAGGCAGGTCCCAGGTGGCTTGTTGGCCAGCCTTTATGGTTGAAGCCCGGAGGTAGAGGATGGTAGAGGAAGACACCTAAAGCTGACTTCTGGTCTCCACATGGACATGCAAAGGCAAGTGTACCTGCATATATGTGCATGCACATGCATACATCACACACTGAACTGATCAATTCATCTTTAAAAGTTTAATTTTTGCTTTATTTATTTGTATGTTTGTGGGAGGGGGGACTTCAGTCCCCAAAAGGGAACTTCAGATCACCTGGAGCTAGAGTTACTGGCAGTGATGAGTGGCCCAAAGTGGGTGCTAGGACCTGGAAGAGCAGGAAGCGCTCTGAACCAGTAGACCATCTCTACAGTCCCCCTCCGTCCCCACCCCCCGCCAACTAATTCATTTTTAAGGGAATGAAACATTAATAAAGGATGCTATTATTTAAGGTATATCTCACGACCAGGCATGGTGGTGCTTGCCTTTAATCTCAGCATTCAGAAGGCAGAGGCAGGTGGGTTTCTGTGAGTTCCAGGCCAGCCTGGTCTACATAGCAAGTTCTGGGACAGTCAGAGCTACACAATAGAGAAACTCAGTCTCAAAACAACAACAAATAAAAAACAAAAAGTAGAGACATAAGTTTATTTCGTAATATCCAGATCATGAGATTGTAGGTAAATACAAGAAACTTCTGAGACCTGCGGAGACACTGATCTACGGAAGGAAATTGGCAGTTACGGGAGAAGTGGCCAAGTGAACACGTGTAAAGCATCCGTGGTGCGCAGAGTGCAATAGAAGAGGGGAGAAGAGCGAAGGAGCCTGGGTTATGCACTGAGCCACCTGAGCCTTACGCCATTCCTGTAACAACCCTTCGAGGGGTTTAGATGTGATGGGGAAGCTAGGTAACCATGTCTGGTGTGAAGAACCGAGTCAGGATATGAACACCAGGCTTCTGCTTCCAAAGCACAGGCATAGGGTGGAAGCTGGTCCTTTGGTCTCCCTCAAGGCCTTTGGGGTAGTGGGTTGGTGTCACCAAGTAGATAGTGTCCCCGCAGGTCTGGGAGGAAGATGGCATGTCAGGAATGGGCAGGAGTCCAGGCGGCCAGTGATGAGCGATAGGAAAAACCCAGGAATCATTGCGAGGGTCAAACCGTAAAAAGCCTTGCTTGTCAGATCTTGAATTTTGCCCCAGTTGTCTCTGTCTCCCAAGAGGACACTTGAAGCCTCTGCACAAACAGAGTTTTCCTTCAAAAGCATCAATTTTCCTTGAGGTGAATAATTAAGCAACTTCATATAAAAGAAATTCAGATGTGCTGTGCAACGCACTGTGCATGTCTTAAGAGATTCGCAGGGCTCTCTAAGAGAAAGCAGGGTTTCCGAGAGAGCAAGGGCCTGCAGGCAGGGCCTGTTCAGTCCCCTGTGAGAACAGAAGGCATTTCTTTCTTTCGTCTGCTGTTTGGTGGACTTCAGTGGTAGAGTTAGAGAAATACTCTGTTTTGGACAATATGTTTTGATCCCAGGAATAAACAATTAGCGGTATTTCCAGGAGGGCGCTGGGGCTTGGAGAGTGAGCTGGACAGGGTGCGGATGGAGGGCGAGAGGCCAGTTTGGAGACTGTTGCTATGAATCCTTAGTCACAATGCAGAGCCTGAGGGTTGATGGACTTCAGGGCTCAGCCTGGTCCTGGACTTTTTGCAGGGGGCCTTTCCTGGAGCTGTCTTTCCTCCATGTTTTTTATTTATTTGTGTGGGAAGGGGATTCATGAAGGCGAAATCTCACGACAGAGGCCAGAGGCCAGTATTTCACAGTTGATTCCCTCCTTCTACCACATGAGACCAGAGGCCAGTATTTCACAGTTGATTCCATCCTTCTACCATGTGGGTCCAAGAATCAGCTCACCAGACTAGGTGGCAATCACCCTTCCCCTCTGAGCCTTCACACTGGCTAACATCGCCCCGCCCACCCTCCAGCTTTCCTTTAACAGGTTTGGTGTAAGAGTGGGATGACCAAGCAGGCTGTAGCAGAAGGTGCCAGGGGAATACCCAGGGAAGAAATGGGGGTTTTTTGGGGGGGGGAGTTTGAGGCAGGGTTTCCCTGTAGCTTTGAAGCCTGTCCTGGAACTATCTCTTGTAAACTAGGTTGACCTTGAACTCACAGAGATCCGCCTGCCTCTGCGTGCGCTGGGATTAAAGGTGTGCGCCATCTCCCCAGGCTGCGTTTGTATCTGTGATTTAGTTGAAGGTTAGCCTTTTATACTCCTTTGAAATATTGGTCCAGGTTTTTTCCCAGTTAGCCAAGCTCCATTTGTTTAAAAATCTGCCTTGCCTCTTAGGTTTGATACGTATGAAACAGGGGGATCACACCTGTGTTCGGGTTCTTTGGGGCTCTCTCTTCTATGCCATTGCTCTCTCACTCTCTCCAGCATCGTGTTTGGTCGCTGTGTCCTGTTGAGTGTTGTATCACAATTTATTTGACTAGTTAAGTCTTATTAAACATTCAGCTTCCAGGTTTTCAGTATTCAAAAAAGAAAGAAAGAAGGAGAAAAGCCCCCAGTGACCGTTTTGAGCATGCAAACATGTAGTACATCAAATCTGTCCATAGGATACATTTTCATATGCAGAATTACTAGATCAAAGGTGTGGGCCTTCTTGGGCTCTTTTCATACTTAGAGTCAAAATATCTTTCAGAAAGAATGTAGTGATTCCCCTGCCTCCACTGGTGTGTGAGAGCGCCCATTTCCCGCCCCAGCGCTCCCCCACCCGCGTGAGAGAGTGCCCATTTCCCTCCCCAGCATTATCATTCTTTTTAATCATTGCCAATCTGATCAGCAAAGCAAAAAAGAGTCCCTCATTGCTGTTTTAATTTGCCTTTCTTTGAATGCTAGTGAGGTTGAGTATTTTTTCAATTTATGCTGGTTTTTGATGTACATAAGTTTTTAATTTTTTATGTAGTCAAATCTATCAATCTTTTCCTCTATGGTTTCTACTTTTGTTGACATGTTTAGAAAGTCCTTCCCCATCCCAAGATTATAAAATATTCACTTATATTTTCCTCTAGCACCTTGATGGTTTCATTTCCGCCTTTAGCCATCTGGTATCCATTTCGATGAATGGTGTGGGCTGGGAAATAACTTGTATTATTTATTTATTTCCCAAATGGATGCCCAGTTCTTTCATCACGGTTAGAAAAGCACGTATTTGTATGTGTGTATGCTCATGCACACGTGTGTACCGTAGCTGTTCTTAAAGCAAATATCCTGAGCAGATGGACACGGAGGATAATTCAGTGCCAGGCACTAGGTCATGAAGCACGTCGGTAATTGCACACAACAGATACGGCGCATTCAAACGCATGTGATTGCTGAGCTAAACTAACAGGTTTTCGGGTCACGTGGACCCGTATTTGACATTTAAACCTCAGATTTGGGCCCTCCACGCTGAAGCAGGAGGATTGGGAGTTTGGGGCCAGTTTGGGGTATACATTGAACCCCTATTTGAAAACCACAAGTTCTGGCTTTAAAGCTTGCTGCTGGTTCAAATCTGATCAGGTCTTGAGAGCTCCTCCCTGAGTCTTAGTCCCTGCATCTGTAAAATGGGCTAATGTGTGTGTCAGAGGCCTGTGATAAGAATCAAGTGACGTTGTCTTGGTAGCACCTGTCTACACATGCCTTACACATCACAGACAGTGTGTGTCACTCAGTTGAGACACTCTAGCCCTTGCTGTCCTGACTCCCCTTGAGTGATTTCCTCCGGCCTTACTGTAATTAGGAGTGTGTGCATGTGGGGGGGGTGGTGAGGGGGCTCTGGATGCTCCTTTCGCTTTTTCTGGGCTTTCTACCTTTACCTTGTAATCAGACCTGATGTGTTGTGGCCTGCTGTGTTTTGCTCATACTGTCAGCAATCTCTCTCTCCCTCTCAAAAATATGCCTTCCAATCTCACAGCAACTGGAGCGCTAGAGCTCTGGATTATTCAAAGTGTGTTTAAATGAAAGGTAGCCAAGATCTGAATGCGAAGCCGAGGTCCACTCCTATTGTAATCAAGTGACCCTCGGCCCTGGCACATATCAGAATCTCCTGGGGGACTTTAAATTACACCTGTGCCCTGGCCTGGCCCAGGCCAATTAAACCAAAATCCCTGGCAGTGGGACCAAGTATGGATGTTTAAATACTTGGCAGGACTTAAAGCCACCCTTGAACACTTTGGTTTGGTAAGCTTGATTCACTATAGAGAGATCTGCCCCTCTGGATCTCTTCTGAAGGATGCCCCAAGTTGGGAGATCACTGTGCAGAGCAGGCCAGCTGGCGGAGGTGTCAGGGATGCCGTGGCTGTTGCTGTCTTTGCTGAAAGAAGCAGCTCCATGTACCTCTGAAAGGCACGTTCCTGGGCACATTAGGAAGCGCCAGTTCCTCTTCAAAAGCCACAATCCCAGGCACCTCCATGATGCAGTTCTTCCCGCCTCCAGGGTTTTGCTGAGATCACTTTGGTGTTGACTCCCTTGAGAATGGACCACGATGAGAAGTGACCCAGAGAAGATGTCTTCAGAGTTCCTGCTTTGTTTATACACTTGCTCTTTCTCTTGGCCCCTTCCCAACCCCACAGACACATGCAGGTGACACACGTCAAACCTGCTTTGTGCCTAGCCTCACATGATACATGGTTAGAGCCACTTGCTCCCAAACACAGGCTTGCCCACATCAAATGTTGGTGAACCACCTTGTCTCTAGACAAAATGGACCTCAAATCTTCCATAAGATTGGCTTTTATATTTCTGTCAAGGGGGTTCAATCCACGAGCCTCAGACTCCTTCCCCGTGTCTTTCCTGCTTCATCTAAGACTACAGCCTCCCTAGTTTGCTATCTAGGACAAAGTCACCTACTTTTTCCTAGAGACTAAGTCTGCCTTCACCAAGCAAAGCAGAGAAGGGAGAATGGGTGCTAGAGACCCGGTGGGATTTCTCGCCCCACAAAACATCCCAGCCCATCCCACAAAACACACAGCTAAGAGCCTGGTCCACTCTTTCTTTACAGCTGCTGGGGAAAACAAAAGAGCAGCAAACCGAAAGACAAATCCAGTCTTATCAGATCTCCTGGAGAAGTCAAGGCGAAGTCTCCACTTCCAGAACTGCCCTGCCAGGGTTGGGACTGCCCCTGTGTGGCCAGGACAGCGGCAGCCAGGGCCTGGCAGCAGGAACTGGCATTTGAAGTTCAGATGCACCCACTGTAGAAAGGAATCAAGTGGCAGAGGCTGGAGCTCCCTGCCGTGCTGGCGTTGGAATTCATTTCCCTGTCAAGTATGTGCCCTTTTCCGGGGTGACTGGAAATGATTACTCCTTTTGGTGGGAAATAAGATCTGAGACCGAAGGAAGATTTAGTTGATTATTGGGGTGCATACCAGCTGACCTCTCAACCCAGTGCCTTGACTGGTCCTGTCAGAGACACACTTTATTTCCACAGAAGACAATGCTTTTCTTCAGATACATTCAGTGGAGACGCCAGATGTTCCACGGTCGAGACATAGCTGGTGGTGGGGATTTGTTTTGTTTTGTTTTTCGAGACAGGGTTTCTCTGTAGCTTTGGAGCCTGTCCTGGAACTAGCTCTTGTAGACCAGGCTGGCCTCGAACTCAGAGAGATCTGCCTGCCTCTGCCTCCCGAGTGCTGGGATTAAAGGCGTGCTCCACCACAGCCCGGCGGTGGTGTGGATTTATAGTTGAAACAAGGTGAACAAACGGGACGGACTTGTAAAGAGTGCTGTTGATTCTCCTGCTAAAGAGGTCAGTAACTGTCCAGGGGAGTACTAGAGGATCTGTCTGTTGCTCAGGTGATGCTTTTTGTATGTATGGAGGACCTGGGTTCCATCTCAGCTTTGCAGCCAGGGAGCTCTCGGACACATTGTTTTGTTGCTAGCTTCTCCCTCCCCCTCTTCCAGACATCTCACATGAGGATACGGCCGTTGCCTGTGGTGCCAAACTAATAAAAATGTAGCAGGATACAACCCAGAGCCGGAACTCGGAGTTCCTAATGCCGACGGTGCTGTGTTCCCGAGGCTGTGTGGCTCTCACCCTACCTTTCTTAGTAGTCTACCCATGGAAAACGTCCTGACCGCTCCGCTGTGCTGATTATAGAGGAGGCAGTACTGCCCCCTAGAGGCAGTTTGGGAGAGTGCGGCATATTTATGTTTGTGGCTGGCTGAGGAGCCAGTTGGAAGGAGGGAGGAGAGAAGGGACATAAACGAGGCAATCTTGAGCTGGCTGTAGTGGCGCATACTTTTAATTCCAGCATTCTTGGGAGGCAGAAGCAGGAGGCTCTCTTTGAGTTTGAGGGCAGACTGGTCTACCTCGGGAATTCTTGGCCACCCAAGGCTGCATAGTAAGACCCTGTCTCCAAAAAACCAAAATAAACGAAGTAAAAGGGGCCAGCCTTGTCTTACACTTCATGTGATAGCGCAGTACCGCACAGTTTCAGTAGGTGGAAAGCCTCTTTCTATTGCTGTGCCTAGAACCTAATTCTGTTTTGTATGTAAACACAACATACTTTTCATAGTTTTGGAGTACATAATTTTTGTGATGGGAGCTATGTTACAAATCTAGAGAGCACGGCATTTTGTCTTTACCAGGGTTTGCTCACCACTTCAGAAAACAACACTACCAATGGCAAAATGTTCACAGTCTTTGAGTTACCCAAACAGCACACCTCTATTCCTCCATGTCCACAGACAAGTGTAAGTTAGCTATCTTTACAAATACACAGTGTTTATTTCATCTTGTTTCAGAACATCAAATACAAAGACTCAGACAATTGACCTTGCTTCACTTCTTTCATCCGAATATCTTGATCGTAGGAAGGAATGGCCTTCCGACCTGGCAGTCTGATTTTTTGGTAGACTCATGTTCACTCATTGACTACGGTGTGTATATGTGTATTTTTCAGTCTGTTATTTTCCTTTAGTTTCCTGTATTCCAGCTGTGATGCTATATTGATTTGAAAGCACATGTTATGGTACCTATGTATTTCATTCTGAATAGTGGAGATGCTCTTATGAACGGTTGTGTATAAAGGCTCACTGGTCTGGCATGGTTGGGGCACACTTCTCTGGGCGACCTCTTGGAGAAGATTTTGTCTCATGCATTTTTACAACTCCCTGAGCTGGCCTTATTGTTACCAGCGTTTTTTTTTTGAAGGACGAAACATGGTGTGGTCACTTGCTTGAGCTTCCACATCTAGGTAAGAGTGAAGCTGGTACTCTAGAACCTTCCTGCCACACTGGTCTGGTTCTGGTTCCCACTTCCATATATGCCTATTGTGCTGGCTACTTTTATGCCAGCTTGACACAAACCAGAGTCATTTTGGAAGAGAAAACCTCAATTGAGAAAATGCCAAGCTGGAAAGATGATTCAGCAGTTAAGAGCACTGACTGCTCTTCCAGAGGACCCTGGTCCAATTCCCAGCACCCACATGGCAACTCACAACTGTCTGTAACTCCAAGATCTGACACCCTCACACAGATATACATGTAGGCAAAATGCCAATGCACATAAAATAAACATAAGTTATTTGAGAGAGAAAAAAAAATGCTTCCACCATATTGGCCTGTGGTAAACCTTCTTGATTGATGAGCTGTGTAGGAGGGCCTGGCTCACTTCTGGGCGGTTAGTCCTGGGTACCATAAGAAAGCAGGCTGAGCAAGCTATGACAGCAAGCAGTGCTCCTCCATGGCCTCTGCTTCAGTTCCCACCTCCAGGTCCTGCTTGAGTTCCTATCCTAACTTCCTTCAGTGATGGACCGAGATATGCAACTGTAAGCGAAGTAAACCCTTTTCTCCCCAAGTTGCTTTTGATCATGGTGCTCAAAAAGACACCTGTATGTCCATATCCCAAGACCTTCCTGGTCTCTCCTCTCTTACAGGGTTCCTACAGGGTTCCTAGGGAACACAGCTTGGAAAGAGGGAAATAGCCATTTTCCTTTGGAGAGAATTTCAGCAGACGATATCAGAGAGACGTTCTCCACACAGAGCAGACCGCAGATATTTAGCTGTGTGGCTGCAGTGCCGGCTCCTTTGGGATGGCTCCTGGGCTTTCAGTCCTTTGCTTCAACAAATGAGTGTGCTTGCTAGGGAGGAAGCCCATGGGAGCCCTCCCGCTGTCTCCCACTAGCTAAGGATGGTGGCCTCTTCTCCCCCAGGAGGTAGAGCCCTTGAAAAAGAAAGTACATGCCCCTCTCCCTCCTTGTGTCCCCTGGCAAGGGCCTGGGCACTGCAGGTGGACATGCTCCTAGATGACAGGCTTCCTCTAGGCTTGCTCTGTGACCAGAGTCCCTGCTCTGGAAACACCAGTTCCTACCACAATCACGGGAGGAGGCTGCAGTGTGCCTCCTGGGTCTCCCCGTGAGCAGCTAGCTGCCTCTGCTTCCTTTTAGGGCATTCTGCCCCAGGCCCCAGGCCCCTCGTCCTCTCCTGGTGTTTTCTTTTGCTGCTCATCATTTCACAGGCAAATGAAGTCCAGCTGAGGAGAGAGTGCAGCAAAGCCGCCAGAGCAGGGCTCCACAGGCTGCTTCAGAGAGTGGAGGGCCCATCCATCCAGGCTCCGATTTCATCTCTCACCACTCTGAACAATCTGCTGTAGTAACAGGTTCCCTTCCTTGGAGTTCTCTGCCTGTAGGTCTGCAATAGTTTCATTTTGTATCACAAGGAGATGCTGAGGTAGTTCCTGCTTGTTTGAAGAAGTTGGGTAGTCATGGCAACCCACAGGGCAGAGTGGGGGCTTCTTAACATCCTATCCTCTTTGCTGTCAGATTACAGAGAAAGTGGCTTCAGGGTTTGCCTCGTTAAGATGTAGTGGGCACAGATTTGGGGGACGATTCTCAGACTGGCCACGGCACACTGCATTTCCTACATCCTCCGAGGCTTCTTGAGACTTTCAGTTCTTTTCTATTAAGAGAACTCTGTGTGTGTGTGTGTGTGTGTGTGTGTGTGTGTGTGTGTGTGTGTGTGTGTGTGTGTGTGTGTGTTCCCACTGAGGGGGGGGGCTCTGCATGCCTGCCAAGGGCCAGGGCAAGCCTGTCTCTGGCTCCGATTGTGGGATTCTAGGAGCCCACACCACATCTGTCTGGGAAGATACTGGAGAAAATAAGGTGAACACATTTAACCTAGATACCCCTCAACCGAGTTGCATCCCTTGTTTGGATGATATGGGGCTCCTGCCCTAGCAGCAGCTAACCCCCCTACCTCCCAGTTCAGCTCCTACAGAGATACTCGGTCTTGCTAATGGTACCCACATGTCAACTCCGATCTTTCCCATATCCTGTCATTCCTTCCAACTCTCTGCAATGAATGCTCGTATTAATGATAGCTACCATGTGTAGGACATTTGTTGAGAGGACAAACTCCCATGTATCACCTAATAGTCACCAACAACCCTGCATGGCACACACCATTAATTTCATCTTGCAGAAGAGGGAACTAGAGACCCTAAAAGTTTTCCTGCTGGATCAGTCAGCAGAGCTGTTTCATTCCAGGACACAGTTCATTCTGGCAGCCAGAAGCCTGCCTCTATTCCCCTTGAATGGCCTCCGCCTGACAGCTTCCTTGCTTCCATCCAGTCGGCACCTGGCCATGGATGGTCTTCCCTCCCACAGCTCTCTTTTTCTGCTGCCCTGCCCGCCTGTATTGAAGATGCAGGGGCCATGGCTATAGCTTCCTCATGCCGACTACTGGGTCTCGTATAGACAGTGCGTATGGCAGCTGCCCTGGCTAGTTGTATGTTAACTTGACACAAGCTAAAGTCATTGGAGAGAAGGGAGACTCATTGAGAAAAATGTCTCCCTAAGACTGGGTTGCAGACAAGCCCATAGGGCATTTTATTTTTAAATTACTGACTGATACGGAGGGCCCAACCCATTGTGATATGGTGGTGCCATCCCTGGGCTGGTAGTCCTGAGTTCTGTAAGAAAGCAGGCTGAACAAGCCAGTGAGCAGCCCTCTTCCATGGCCTCCGCAACAGCTCCTGCCTCCAGGTCCTTTGAGTCCCTTTCCTGACTTCCTCCAATGGTGGACCATGATGTGGAAGTGTAAGCCAAATAAGCCCTTTCCTCCCCAAACTGCTGTGGTCTTGGTGTTTTTAATCACAGCAGCAGTAAACCTGACTAAGACAGACGATCACTTGTTTGCCTACTGAGGCGATGCAAGTATCTTCTTCCCTCTTCTTCCTCCCTCAGCCCTGTCTTCGCAGGCTCTCCCAGCTGGAGTCACCGCTGCCCTTCACCACCAGACCTGGCTCACCTGGCTTCTGAGTCAACACTCCTCATGCAGGAGGGGTCTGTCAGCATGCGGGGAAGCTTGTGAGGGGCTTCTGTGTACCCCTGGCTCGGCTGCTGTTACTTCTGAGAGGAAGAAACGTTTGTGTTGCTGGAGCTCTTCAATCAGGAGAGCAGGAGGTGAGCCCTGGGCTCCATTTAGTCTCTGGTTCCTCATGGTTCCACCTAGGCTGTGGGTGGCATTGCCTAAGCACCCCCTGGATGGGACTCCGCGCATGTCCTCCCATTGAATTGTCGCAGCCACCCTGAAAGGCTGCTGTCAATCCCTGCGCTGGACAGGTGAGGGGACTGAGGTTTGAGGGACTCACACAGAGATAGGCAGTGGTGGGGAAGAGTTCCAACCGGGTTCCTGTGCTGCCACGGCCTTTGCTGTTTTCCCCTTTCTTACATGGATCAGGCTTCTGCCACGCGATTCCGGGGATGCGTCTGAAGCCCGCCCCGGAGTGAGTTAGAGTGGGTCTAGCTGCACAGACAGACGTGCGTACACCCCAGAGCGACTCACACTGTGGTTGGAGATGGGAGTCGAGCTCATCTGAGTCCAAACGCCTTCTGCCAGGAGCCTGCGTCTGGCAGCCCTCCACCGCAGTCTACTCCACCCGGATCCAGCCGCCTGCAGCCACACTCTGCCCTCCTGCCCCTGATCTGTCCTGTACCCCACTGGGTTTCTCAGGTGGCCCAACAGGCTTCAGTTCCTCTGCCTGGCTTCCTGAGGCTTTGCAGAGCTGTAGCAGCAGCGAATAGAAGCCTCATCCCTACAACTGGGTCCACCTTCCCAGCTCGTCCCAATCTGGGGCAGAGTCTTGCCCCATTTTGCCCCAAGGAACTTGCTCTGTAGACCAGGCTGGCCTCGAACAGAGATCCGCCTGCCTCTGCCCCCTGGCTGGGAATAAAGGCGTTCCTGTGCCACCTCCACTAGGCTTGTGATTCTCTGTTTTACAGCAAACCTCCCTCCTTCGCTTTCCAGCGTCCCTGGGCTCTTTAAAGCCTCTTGCATAGGAGGTAGAGTTTCCCAGTATACTCTTTTTAAATCATTGGTTTTGGGGATCTGAAGTCGGGTCTCTATGTTTGTATATTAAGTCTTCTACTGACTGAGCTATCTCTAACCCTTCCTTATGATCTTTTTACACCATGGAGAACACACAGGGTAAAATGGGGGGGGGCTGCCAGTAGCCTAAAGAGCGAATGACATGTTTCAAGGGCTGTACTTAGATTCAGCTCATGGGGTATCTGTCCCGTCAAGAACTCTTGGGTAAGCCCTGGAAATAAAGATATAGCTGCTCCCTTTAACAGGGGGATAAAATGTGCCGGGTACTGCCGTAGGCAGGCTGCATGTCACCTCTGTTCTGCTAAGACTGGCAACCGCTGTCCCTGTTTTAGACTAGGGCCAAGGCTCAGAAAGGTTCAGTGTACTCAGTGCTTTGTCTGTTGGGACTTCTAACACCGTGACAGCCCAGGGGGGGTTCCTATTCCAGTCCCCTTCAAGTACAGCCACCCGAGGAGCTGTCCCTTTACACACCCTCCCAGGATGGCCCAGCCCCGCTCCGCCCTCCAGCTCTTGGAAGCCTCAGTCACCTTATCCCAGCTCTTTCCCCAAGGATAAATCTGAATGGGAAAAGGGTATGAGCAGCCACCAGGGCTCAGGGTGACTGTGTCCAGACTCTTCGCTAGGGACCTGCATTTATTCCTTGCTCTGTGCCCCCAGAACATCCTCTGCTTCGTGGACTAGGAAATCCAATTTGTCTTTTTCAAGATGATCTTATCCTTATGCTGATATCTCTTGGCACCCCAGACACCCCTGCGTCCGCTGTGCCCTGTGTGTTGTGGGGTGCTAGGTGTGGCTTAGTCCAGCTCCCCATTTCTAGGCCATGACCCAAGGGCTCACCCAGAAAATGGGCAGCAGCAGGACTTGAACCCAGATCCCTACCTCTCCCCAGTACTTGTCCCACATTGACGAGGCCCTGTCTTTTTGGTTCTGGAGAAGAGCCTGGCTGCTCCTCCCTGAGGCTCACAGGCTGTCTGAGGACTGCTCTTCTCCCCACCTTCCGGCTTCTCTGGGGGAGGGAGCGAGCTCATTGCCATCTACATATTTTCAGCGGAGTTATATTTTGCATAAAGTAAACTTAGCGAACAGAGAGAGAGCTACGCAGAGAGTATATTTGGCTTTGAAGCATCAGCCTGACAGGCGTTTCCTATTCGCTGTCTCAGAGCCGCCCAGCTCCCAGTTTTGCTTAAGTGGCATAATTCTCCTGCAGTGGCGACAGCTCATTCATTAGTCATCCCAGAAGCCAGATACAAAATCCTCTTCCCTGAGCCAACCCCACCAACCAGCTCCACAGCCAGCCTGCGGGCTGGGCAGCGAGACTGCAACCTGGTCGGCCAGGCCCAGGTCAGCGAGAGTCACCCGTCTGAGGCTCTGGGGGGAGGGGGAAGCCCGCATTACCGTCTTTGCTTCCTTCTGGTGTAGGAAGTGATTGTCTCCTCCCACTAGTAGAGGCTCTCCTGGTCCACGGGGGTGGGGGGCACCTTCCCCTCCCGCCTCCCTCCTGAGTCATTACCACACAGTGTGGAACCTAGGTAGAGACGCGGCTTTGTTTTGCTTCTGTTTTTCTAGCTGGAAGCTTAGTCGCCCCATCTCAGAACAAACAGTGAAATGTGTTCTGGCTTGTGTCTCTCACCAATCTTGCCCCGGCCTTGATTGGCACGTGTGATCCCCTTTAACACCTGCCCAGAGAGGCCTGATGTCCGCATTTTGCGGGTGAGAGTATTGCAGACAGGAGACGTGGTCAGTCAAACGTCCCCGCCCCCCACCCAGTTCCAATTCAAGCCTGTCACTCCCCAAAGGCACCTCTGTCCTCTGCCAGAGAGTCCTCTTTTCCTAGTTCGGCAAAAAGGAAGCATGGGTCCATACCCCAGGCTCCCAGAGCAGGGACTGCAAAGCCACCAGCCACAAAGCAGGAAGGCTTGCCGCCCCGAGAGGGAGACTATTAAAGACACTCTGGAGTGACAGCTGAGGGAGCTGGTAGGCCAGGAGCTGGGTCGGCCCAGTCTCAGAGCCTAGCTCTGCTGTATGCCAGAGTGAAAAGACTCCATGACAGCCACACAGTGAGAGGCGGGGCCAAGAGTGTGGAGAGGCCCCAGTGCAGGCAGAGCTTGCCATTGGTGACCACAGCTGGCAGTTAGCCTCTCGGGAAGCCTAACTTTAGCCTCAAGAGGACCAGCATATTCTCAGGAAGGGAGGGGTGGGCCATGAGAAGTGGGGGAGGAGAAATGCAAATTAGATGCAAATGACACAGTACCGAAGCTAGGCGTGTGAACCTTAGAACCCTGCTTGACTGGTGCCTTCCTTGAACTAGCGCTTAGGCTGATCTCAGCCACCCTGCAACACGGTCTCCCACGGCCCCCTTCATTCTTCCGCACCGTCTCAAGCTATTGGGGTTGTTCTGTTTTCAACTTTATTTTTATTAATATGCATGTATGTGTCTGAATGTGTGCATGTGCCACATGTGTTCTGGTGCCCACGGGGTCCAGAAGAGGATTTTGGAGTTCCTGGAACTGGAGACAGAAGGTTCTGAGTCACCAACATGGGTGCTGGGAACCAAACCCCGGCCCTCTGGAAGTGTAGCAAGTATGTTTAACTGTGGGACTGACTTTCCAGACTGTCCAACTATTTATTTTTCCTGAATACACAGAGCTCTTTCTACCAACTCTTCCGTGTGCATTTTCTCTGCATTTGCTTCATCTCTTTCACTTTCAGCCTTCTCTAGCAAACTCCTATTTACCCTTCAAAACCCATCTTTCTCCTTCTGTATCCCTGATCACTGGTCTACAACTCCAGCAAACCATTGATCTAGGGTACCATCTAGGTTCCTGCCATATTCTGTCTCTGGATTCCCAGAACCTACTGAAAGTCTCAGCATAAAGCACCAGATCAAGCCAGGAGGTGGTGGTGCACGTCTTTAATCCTAGCACTCGGGACGCAGAGGCAGGTGGATCTCTATGAGTTCAAGGCCAGCCTGGGCTACAGAGTTCTAGGACAGCCAAGGCTACTTAGAGAAACTCTGTCTCATACAACAACAAAAAGTACCAGATAAAGCAAGTGCTGCCTAAACAGCCACGGACGTTAAAGCATGTGCGGAAAGGCTCCTCAGCCTGGAAGGAGAAGCCAGAGCCTCCTCTGGCTCCCCGACTTTAACAGCAAATATTTACAGACACCATTGTTATTTCTCGGTGAATCAAATGGACACAGGTACCCAGGAAAACCCTGGAGTCTGCATCAGGGCCTGCACTCTGCCCTGGGATCTCCCGCCTCCATATTTTTGTATACAGATGCGAGTCCCATTGGATGCCTCCGGGCTCCAGTTAAAAGCAAACTCCAGTCTCCTTCTCTGACAGCTGAGGGACCACAGCAGAGACCTGAGAGGAAGAGGTGTGTCTGGTCGGAACCCAGCACCGACCCTCACTTCACCCTCACCTGGATCCTCAGGGGACAGAGCTCCGGTATTGTGAACTCCCACCCTGTGGTCTGGATGCTTGCCCTGCAATCCCCTTTCCTCCCCAAGCCCCAGCTAGGAGGAGCCCTGTCCTCTGCTGTGTCTGACGGGGCTGGGAGCTGCTTCCTGCTGCAGAGAGGATATTAGGAGCTGGGGGGGACAGTGTAAGAACCATCCTCCCCAGCTTCTAGAGAAGGGTTCTCCTCCTGCGGGGCTTGACCCCTTCGGGAGTTGCTTATCAGGTATCCTCCATATCAGACCTTTCCATCCCTATTCATAACAGTAGCAAAATTACAGTTATGAAGTAGCAATGGAATAATTTTGGGGGTCACTGCAACATGAGGAACTGTATTAAAGGGTCGCATTAGGAAGGTTGAGAACCACTGCCCTAGAGGCTCCTCAGACCAGGAGGGCAGGGCAGGACCGGCCTTGCATGGGGTCGCCACAGAGAGGGGCCCACCAGTTCCAAGTTCTTGCTCCCTCCCTGACTCTTTGGAAGGATTCTCCATCTCCCCAGGCACTGGGGTCACAGTGCCCAGTAATCTGCTCCTGCCACCTCTTGCCTGAGCCCCGCTATTGCTGCTGCTCCTGACTAAAAACTGGACACCCGGGTTCCCCAATCTGACCCTACTTCCACCCATTAGTGGAGCTCCCCCCACCCCCGGCTGCCAGAGAGCTGGGAATAACTAGGCCTTGAAATGGAGGGATCCCGGCCGGCAGGTCCCGACAGGCCTCAGAATGCAGACGGTGAATCACCTCGTGCTGCCTGCTGGACAGAGCCATAATGACAATAATAACAGAGCCCACTGTCATTAGCTCCCACCCTGCCTCCCAGGGCTGTATCTCTGTCCATCTCAGAGTCCTCTGGGCCGGGGAGGGGCCAGAGGCAGAGACTGTTCTTCTATTTTAAGGAAAGGGAAGCTCAGTCTAGCATTTCCACTGAACTCTATAGAGTTTGGCCTTGCCTCCTAACGCACCCAGCTGTCAAGGGAGTCGGTGGTCCTGAGCACGGTTGAGGGGGACAAAGACCCACCTTTCTTCTCAGAGCTCTCCTCCACCCCTTACTTTGCTGGTCACAGCCCCTCAAGGCAGGGGTGACTACTGTCCCTGCTTCAGAGCCAAGCAATCTGAGGTTCAGGCAATGAGGAAGTATAACCGCGGGACAGGACACCCCAGTGGTGTGACCACCTTCTCAGTGCTCCGAGGGCAGGCCTTCCGCAGTCTGGGGCCTTGGGGCAGGGCAGATGCTCTGTAGCCCAGGATCCTCAGGTCTCACTCCAGCCTAGCTCTCTGGCCTACCCATTAGGGCTCCTCCCCAGCTCCCCGAGGCCAGCTTTCGTTTTCATCCTGAGCAGCCGTGGAAAAGTCAAGGCTCCACACTTTAATTTGGGGGTCTCGGTAATTATCTGGCATCCACCGCCCACTCAACTCAACCCACTGGTTATTATAATAACAACAATAATAATTTGGAGACATGATGGCAATGATCACGCTCCTCCCCGCCCATGGGCACGGCCTCGCCCATTCTTTTTATACCCAAAACCTGTGAGAGACTGGGTTGGGGAAACACAGGCTTCTGGTCAGTTCTGGTCGACATGTCCCATGTCCTCTAAGTGGGCCAGCTCCAATCCTCCATGCCCCCTTTCTCCTCGTTGCAAACTGGGCTAGACATCCTGCAAGATGAAAAGCTGGCAGATTGGAAAAGATTAGGAGTTCGAGGCCAGCCTCACACCTAAGGAGATCCTGTCTCAGATATTAAGCCCGAACCAGATGATTCTCTTTGCAACTTCAAGTCCGACTGGGGCTTTTCCTCTTGCACAGCCTGTGGTCAATGTGTCCTGCCTGACCTGTCCCTGTGCACCACGGCAGAGCCTCCCCAGCGACGGTTCTCCAAGCGAGGTGATGGCTGTCCAGGACCTAGCTGGGTTCAGGGTGCAATGGGCACCCCCTTCAGCCCTTAGCACCAGCAGCTGTTGCTGCCAAGCCCTGCAGTCAGGGAAAGTGGTTCTGCTGCCTGAGCCTAGTATAAATGCTTTTACGAGTCCTTTTACTAATTTGGGCTAATATGTGGAGAAGCCAGGATGACAGTTACAACCAAGGAGAGACACAGACCCCGTGTCTCCCTGGAACAAACATAGGCTGCCCTCTTGTGCACTTGGGCTGCTCCGGGCTGCAGAGGAAGGAGGGGGAGAGGCCACCCTGACAGCCGGGAGGGTCACTCTGTGTCTGGAGCCAGCAGAGTCTGTCCCTGTGATTTCTGCAGTTCATGTTTGTTTGTTTGCTGCCTCTGGGCTCTTGACTCTACGACGAGAGCTGCTGCTGCAGAGTGGGTTAAGAGCGAAGACCTTGAACCATCTGTCTTCAGTCATTATATACGACTATTGGATGTAGCAAGCACATTTACAACGTGATGTTCCCACAGTGTTCCGACTGCTTCCCAAAGGCTAATTTATTTAATCCTCGAACATGTCTATAATTATCCTGACCCTGTAGGGTAGTGAAGTGGAGACCAGAGAGGTTAAGTGACTTGTTCAAGGTCACACAGCTAACAAGTTAACAAAGCCAGGATTTGGATTCAGGCTGTTATCCCTGGGAGCTGTGTCCTTTATCTGAAATTTTGTTTTATTTTTGTATGTGACAATGTTTGAGTGCATGCACACGTGTGTGCACATATTTATATTCAAGTGTGGGGGCCAAAGGTTGCCATCCAATGTTGTTTTAATCACTCTCCACCTTAACTTTTTGAGATAGGACCTCTCTTGGAAACCAGAACTTACTGATACGACCAGGTGGGCCGGCCCTCGAGACCCAAGGATCCACTGTCTCCCTCCCCACCTCACTATTGTGCCTAATTTTCTTTTAATTCAAAAAATTTTTATGCCGGGCGATGGTGGCACATGCCTTTAATCCCAGAACTTAGGAGGAGGCAGAGACAGGAGGATGTCTGTGAGTTCGAGTCCAACCTACTCTACAAGAGCTAGTTCCTGGACAGGCTCCAAAGCTACAGAGAAACCCTGTCTCACAAAAACAAAACAAAACAAACAAACGAAAAATTTAAACCTCCTTAGTTCTTTTATGGCCTGCACCTATCAGAATTCTAGATTCCCGCATTCTCCTGCTTCCACGCTCTTGTGCACAGCTGGGTCATGTGGATGCCACCATGTTGGACCCAGCAATGCTAAAAACACTGTCTGTTTCACCTCCTCCATCAGATCACATCACCAGCCTCACTCCCCTGTGACTGCCAAGTGTGCGCACTCCTGAACACTCTGATCTTGCAGTCTCTGAGATCCATTGTCCAAACACTGAAACGCCTGCTGTACTGTTAGGGTTTGAGTCTGACAGCAGGAGTTCCTGTTTGCGGGTACTCAATCACCCTGCTAATTTCAGTTCCTTGTTCCACCCTAAGGATGGTTTGAAACCTTGCTCTGTGACCCTACCTAAGGGTTTTCTACATAGAGACAGGATTTCTCTATGTAGCCCTGGCTGTCCTAAAACTCAATCTGTAGACCAGGCTAGCCTCGAACTCACAGAGACCCGCCTTCCTCTGCCTCCCAAGTGCCGAATTAAAGGTGTGTGCCACCACTGCCCAGTTCTACAAAAAGTTTTTATCGTCCAAAATCTTCATTTATTTTGCCATGCTAGGGATGGTACCTGGGGTCTCACGCCTGGAGCTACACTCCAGACCCTAGCCCCTGAAGTTGGATGACTGTACCGTCTGTTTGCCCTTGTAGCTTATCAGAATTTGTACAGCTAGATGGGTAAAGATAAATGGACTCCCAAGGGAACTTTCTGCTGGGATTGATAAGAGCGGGTGAGGGCTAGGCTTTCCGGGATGCAAGTGGCTGGGTAGCCAGGTGAAGACCCACATAGCGTCACCTGTGCGTCAGTACCTGCGGCCCATGACGAGGCAGGAAGGCAAATATTGATAGTGTTCCGGGTCATCAGAGTCCATTGTTTTCGGTGCTGCCCCAGTGACAATGACCCAGGAGGGAACAGAGAATGTCAAGAAAAAGCAGCAGTGCCCATTGTGATGAGGTATCAGGACCCCAGGCAGGAGCACGGCCAGCTAATCACGGAGCCTGGAGCTTCCGAGAAGCACGAAAAAGGTCCCTGGGAGCCAAGGCTGTGGAGGAGAGCCACGCCAGGGCTACTTCGGGCAGCACGCGCGCCTGGGGACTTGAGAATGCTTTTTCTTCTCGCGCCACCTTCCCTGCTCTCGCTCCTCAGAGGTCACAGGCATCTGAAAGTCAAAAGAACCAAGCAGACCGGGGTCGCTGAGGCTCACAGCTGGTGGTCTTCCTTTATCTCACAGGGCCAGTTAAATCAGTTAGTTCCAGTTTGGTGTCTCAGTCACGCAGTCACCGCGGCAGCGCGCACAGAGTGTAGTTTTATCTAAGATCGGTCCATACTCTCCTCCTCCTCTCCTGTGCCAGCTCGCAGCCATTCTTCTCTCTGTCCCAGGACCCAGGCAACAAGTTCTGATGCCGGCCGGGGTACCCCAATCTCTGAGTGGGATTCAGCTGCAGGAACTGAGGTGATTTTGGTGCCCAGGGGGCGGGGTCATTCTTAGATTTCTAAGACAGTTGTGAAACAAGCTGAAAGCAGACACCGCATTGGGTAAAGAGGAGGTAGAGGGAATGGGACAAAGTCATAGTCTATGTCTGAAGCCCTGGCGCCATGGAGTCATGGGCCCTAGCTGTCAAACACCAGCTCCCTTGAGCTGTACTGGGCGAGCTCTGTCTGTGGAGATGGCCCCAGCTCTGGGACTCCCTAGCTTCACACCCTAGTCTTGAAGTCCCTATGTCTCAGAGAGTACCTCATGCCTGTCACCACCAAGATCTGCCTCTTTATCTTCCAGACTGAACGTAAGACCTCTCTTCCCACAAAAGACCTATGGCCATGATAGGGACACTGTAGCCACAAAAGGCCAGTGGTCGTGGTCAGAGACACTTGCCACAAAAAGGCCATGATGGAAACACTATTGCCACAACCATGGTCATGGTCAGAGACACTCTTGCCACCTGCTGGACTTCAGAGAACTGGTGGGAAGACCTACACTCATACAAACAGGATACCAACCTGAAAACACACACCTCAACCCAGTAAGATAACGTCAGCGGGGACTGGAGAGATGGCTTAGAGGTTAAGAAGAGTACCGGTTGATCTTCCAGAGGTCCTGAGTTTGATTCCCAGTAACTACATGGTGGCTCACAGCCATCTACAATGAGGTCTGATGCTCTCTTCTGGCCTGCAGGCATACATGCAAACAGAACACTGTATGCATAAAAATGTTGAAAAAAAAAAGCTGGCCAGGGGTGGTGGCGCACACCTTTAATCCCAGCACTGGGAGGCAAAGGCAGGCGGATCTCTGAGTTCAAGACCAGCCTAGTCTACAGAGCGAGTTCCAAGACAGGCTCCAAAGCTACACTGTCTCCAAAAACAAAATAAATAAATAAAAATTAAAAATAAAAAGATGACATCAGCAGATAAAGGTACATGTCCCACAAGCCTGCGACTGGAGTTCCATCCTCAGAATCTACATAGACGAAAAGGAGAGAGCCTGACTCCTGAAGTTAACCTTTGACCTCCACATGTACGCCATGACACATGCACCCACTCCCCTCCAAAGAATACAATTTAATAGCACTGTACAGATAGATCTAACAGTCCTGCTCACTTGGTTCACTGGACCCTGTTTGACTGTCATTACGAAGACATTGTCTCAGTCACTGTTCTAGTGCTGTGGAGAGACACCATGACCAAGGCAGCTCTTCTAAAGGAAAACATTTCATTGAGGCTGGAAACATCTAATGGCACTGGAGTAGCAGCCAAGGGTTACATCCTGGTCCATAGACAGAGACAGAGAAAAACAAAAACACTCACTTGGGCTTTGAGACCTCAAAGCCCAGCCCCAGTGATATACTTCCTCCAATAAGGCCACACCTACTAATCCTTCTAATCCTTTCAAACTGTCATTCCCTGGTGACTAAGCATTCAAATACGTGAGCCTGTGAGCGGCCAGGCAGTGGTGGCGCACGCCTTTAATCCCAGCACTTAGGAGGCAGAGGCAGGTGGATCTCTGTGAGTTCGAGGCCAGCCTGGTCTACAAAGGGAGTTCCACGACAGGCTCCAAAGCTACAGAAAAACCCTGTCTCGAAAAACAGAAAAAAAAAAAATCAAACCACCACAGATGTGAAAGCAAACAGACCTTCGCCACTGAGAATTCTACTTTGTAGTTTCCATGAAGGTGGCAGAAGTCTAACCTGAGGCAGGCCTTAGCTGAATGGCAAAGGCTGTGGCTCTAATTCTAATTATTAGGTTCTATTCTGTCTGTGCATTTATTCGTTTGATACAGGGTCTCGTGTAATCCAGGCTTCAACCCACTGTGCAGCTGAGAATGACCTTGAAGTACTCCGGACCCCACGTCTCCACCTCCCAAGTGCGGGCTTACCGGTGTGAGTTGCTGCACCCAGCTAGTATTTCCTTTTCTTCAGCAATTTATTATTTGGCATCATCTGATCCATTCAGGCCTGGACCTGTGGGCTCATGTTAACTATTTTTCTTCTACCTTTTTGAGACAGAATCTTGTTTTGCTGTTCTGGTGGGCATAAAACTTGCTACACAGAATGTTGCCAGATATTTGTTTGCACTGACATTCAAAAAAGCTGTGCATAAAGATTACCTTGAGAGCCGGGCAGTAGTGGTGCTCGCCTTTAATCCCAGTACTCGGGAGGCAGAGGCAGGTGGATGGATTTCTGTGAGTTCGAGGCCTACCTGGTCTATCAAGTGATTTCCAGGACAGACTACAAAGCTACAAAGAAACTCTGTCTCCAAAACAAAACAAAAAATAGATTATCTTGAATCAGGAGGTGGAGTCAGCAGTTGGCTGGCCGGAATTGACCAGAATGAGTCATAGAGATTTTGGAGAATCCAGATTTGAGGGTGGGGGGCACAGGAAGATATAGGGAGGAGTTTAGACAGATTTGCAGCCCTTTCAGTCTGGGAAGTGTGGAGAGAGGATCAGCTGATAGCGCCATTGCCATTCTTTGCGTCTATCAGGGTTTTACCTGATGATGATATGGGATTCCCCTCTGTATGCTGTGATCACCGTTAATGAATAAAGAAAACTGGTTTGGCCTGATAGGGTAGAATAGAGGTAGGTGGGGAAATTTAAACTGAATGCTGGAAGAAGGGTGGAGTCAGACAGAAGCCATGTAGCCCCCGCAGAAGCCAGATGGAACTTTACCCAGTAAGCCACAGCCACGTGGCAATACACAGATTACTAGAAATGGGTTAAATCAAAATGGAAGAGTTAGCAAAAAAGCTAGTGCTAATGGACCAAGCAGTGATTTAAATAATATCGTTTCTGTGTGATTATTTCGGGGCTGAGTGGCCGGAACGACCAAGCAGCCTTATTACAACAAACATCTGACTCCTGAGTTTTTATTAACATTAGAACAATATACAAAAATGCTTCATAGGCCAAGCTGATCTCAAACTTGTGCAATCCTCCTGCCTTGTCCTCCTGCACGCTGAGATTACAGAAGACTACCCACCACCATACCCAGTCTGCACTTTAATTTGCAGATTTGAATTATTTATCTTATATTTTCCCAAATCCTACTAATTTTTCACAAAATCGAAGTGGGTGCAATTCTCAATTGCTGGGAAAATCCAAGGTGAGTGGGTATCTGAGATGCTGCAGGGCCTGTTTCTGTGATGAACCCCAGATGGAAGGAGGCGCCATTGCCTTCTCTGTGCTGGACCTTCAGGTGGAAGGAGGCGCCATTGCCTTCTGTATTCTGCCCCAGGAAGCAGAGGCAGATGGGAAGAAGCCCTTGGGCCAGCCCTGCCAGAATCACTCAGAAGGTGTTTTGTCTTCCTGAAATGCAAAGCCCCAACACAGAAGAGAGCTAACTCTTCAGCTGCCTTCACTTGTGCTGGAACCTCATAACTCTCCAGAAAGTCTCTGGCCCCTTCCCGTCTTGCCTTGGCTCTGTTTCCTTCTTTGCTGAGGGTCCCATTTGTCAGAGCAGAAGGGAATTACATCAGACAGTTCTGAATCAGACAAAACAAAAATAACTGGACAACCTTCTTAGGGAAAAGCAATGTAGATTCTCTCTCTCTCTCTCTCTCTCTCTCTCTCTCTCTCTCTCTTATTATCACTTCTGACTTATTAGGCAGAGCCCAGTAAGTCAGGAGAGGGTGGCCAGGATTTCAAAATATAGAAAAGGGACTAGCACTGTGAACAGCCGTGGGAGGGGGATGGGCAGCTGAGCCAGGGATGGGTGGACTGGGTGGTGCTTCCACTCCCCCTGCAGGTGGGAGAGGCGGAAGACCAGCAGCCCCAACCGGCTGAGTGTGCAGGGTGCGGGGAGCACAGGTGAATGCAATTGGGGAATTAGGTAAAATTGGCCATGACCAAAAAAAAGTCAGAAAAGGTGATCGAGGCAGAGCAAGGAGAATTCCAGGACACATAAAGAATAATAACTGGGGCCAGGTGATGATAAGCACAAACAGAATGTTGTTCAAGACCCTCGGGATCCAGCAGGAAGTGAAGCGCAGCCCTTGACTTTGTGGTCCAGACCCTAGAGTCTAGGGCAGCTGTTCTCAAAGGGTGGAGACCCCTGCAGGGGTCACCTATCAGATATCCAGCACATCAGATACTTACATTCCAATTCGCAACAGTAGCAAAATTAGTTATAAAGTAGCAACGAAATAATTTTCTGTGTGTGGGTGGGTCACCACAGTATGAACTATATTAAAGGGTCGCAACATTAGGAAGGTTGAGAACCGATGGCCTAGGGTGATAACTGCCAGATAGGCGGCTTACATGACCTGTCATCAGCCTGCCCTTGTCTCTTCTACAGCTGAGGAGGCTGAGGTACAAAGAAGGCAGAACAGAACAGAGTGGTCCACTCTCCCACAGAGTGTTTGAACTCAGTTGGGACTCAGGGGCCCATACTCCTAACACATACAATGTAAAGTTGCCCTTGGACAGGAGCAGGACCTGGCTCAGATGTTGAGAGGGATGACCGCAGGGGAATCTGGGGCACCGCTGTGTCCCAGAACACTGTTTCTCCATCACCCTCACCATGGACCCCCCCCAAAGACGGAGGGTTCTGTCCCCCACTCTTTACATTCTGTGTAAATCCTCGATGGTGGGGGCGGGGGCGGGAGTAGCTGTTTCAACTGATACAATTAGGGCTCATCCTGAACTCCCTCCCAGGTCTAGCCACCTATAAAAGAGTGGACAGAATGTGGCTGCTAAAATTTTGGAAAGGGGTATGGACTGGTAGAATGCTTGCCTAGTATGAAGGTGCTCAGGGTTAGATAAACCATGTGTGGCGGTATATATATATTCGATCTTAGCACTGGGAAGACAAAGGAAGGAAGATTGAAAAAAAAAAAAAACCCAGGGTCACTTTTGGCTATAAAGTGGGCTCAATGCCAGCCTGTGTTACACGAGCCCCTGTTCTGCATCACCACCCCAAAATTAAAATGGTAGGGTTGGTAAGGTAGTTGTGCCTGTAACTTCAGCCTTCAGGAAGCTAAAGCAAGACAGAGAAGGCATGCTTCTGAGGTCAGCCCGAGCTGCATAATACGACTCTGTCTTGAAAACCATTTTTTTTTAATCTGAAAGGAATTTGGGTTACTTGACCCTTGCAGTTTCTTTTTGTTCTAGAATCCTGTGACTACTGGGGAAATCTATTTTATTATGGCCCACTGTGTCTGTCTACCAAGTATGTCTTCCAGACACTAGGCATGGAGGATACTGAGAAAGGCAAACGCCTCAGCCAAGGAGCGTTCCCACAGTGATGTTTGAGACTCAGATTCCCTGAACATGCTTTTGGGGTTGGTCCCTGGCTGGGGAGAGGCTTCAGGGGTCACTGGGGAGCCAGCTAGTCCAGGCGGCAGGCTTTCTTCTGTAAGGTACAGGAGAGTCAGAAGTTAGGTCTTTCTCAGCTGTTACATGGTACAGTCAAGTCCATCCTGGAAGACACGGTCTCAGAATGGGGGGCAGGGAGAAGCAGCAGCAGCAGCAGTCTGAGCGTCTGAGGACATCAGAGGTGGAGGCATTGAGCCCCACCCCCACCTCCCGCTGGAGCAACAGACTCAAAGCCAGGAGGGCAGGGACAGTTCAGGGGGTGCAGGGGACTCCGTGCCAGTCTGATCTGAACGAGGGAAGAGGGGTGACTGAGCAAGGCGACAGGATCCTCACTTCTCACCTGGACCTGGCTCACCTTGCCGGTGGCTGGGGGACCGGCCAGCTTTCTAATGTGACCTTTGCTGACTGGAGGGTGCAGCTTGTCTGGAGCCGGAGCAGCCTGCCTGATAAGCCTTCTCGACTCATTAAATTACACAGGAGAAACGGAGGTGGGAACTTCATGGCACGGACCTCTCCCCTCCGCTGGGGAACCTGCCTTCCCGGGTTTCACTTTTCAAAGGCTGAAATAGATCTGGAGATTTTGTGCATAATTAAAGGAGACTGTCACTTCAAGTCTTTTCAAAACCTTTTGGTTCAGCGCTCGGCGGGGCGCGCGCAAGGCTAGTCACCACCTGGCATGAATAGGGCTAACCTGGAATCTTGGGTCACTTCTAGACATCACAGTCAGAACAAAAAGAACTGATTTCAGAGGCCCCTCAGCCGTGCCCCTCCCACCGGTAACTGAGAACCTATGTATTGACTTCTGGGTATTAAAGAGTGCGGTGCACAAGGTGACCCGCCACACAGAAGACCAGGTGCCAGTGCCAGCCAGTAAAGCATGTTATCTTATCGGCCAGCTTGATAGAACTCAGGAAAGTCGGGCCATAAGGAACAAATACTGGTAAGCCTGGCACCTTTCAGACCAAGGCAGATTAAACCCGGAATGGGAGCAAGGGCAGAGGTGGGCGTAACAATCCGCTGGACTCTGCCCACCTCATTAAGAACTCCTGGACTCCTCCCACCTCCTTAAGAACCTGTAGCTTTTCTTGGATGCTCAGCCCTGTGATCCTTGCTACTCAGGTGGCTGAGGCAGGAGGATCAAAAGGGTCTTCCTGGAATGCAGAGTAAATTGAAGGCCAATCTGGGCAACTTAATGAGACCCTGTCTCAAAATGCAAAATGGGGATATAGTTAGGTGTTAGAGCACTTACCTAGCGAGCGGGAGGGGCTCAGGTTTACACCCTAGTGTCCAACAAAACAGAACAAAAACCAGCTGGTAGCATGCTTGCCTAATACCATTGAAACTCTGGGTTCCACCCCCAACACCGCATAAAGCCAGATTTGCTTGTACGTAAAGGAGGAGCAGAACTTCTAAGTAATTCTCAGCTATACAGCAAGTTCAAGGCCATTCTGGGCTACATGAGACCTGGTCTCAAAACAGCAAAAGCAAAGCCCCAAGTCTCCACGTTTATATGTTGACCAGGCTAGGAGTTACTTCATATCCCTCACCTCCCAAAGCCTGTGTTTGCCTGAAGGAAAGAGCTGTTTCGTTGACAGAGGGTTCAAAGAGGCGAAGTGACTTTGTTTGGCTAGGAAGAAGTCCTTGGACTGAAGTCTTCAGGCTCCACAATGTGTGTGTGCTCTCCACGGGCCAGTGGCGACCGATACCAAATTTCAGCAGACTCTTCTTTGAATATGCAACTTCTCCAGAGGTCGCCTGCTTTGATCCCATTCATCTAGGCTCAAGTCCTGCCCTCTTAAAAGAGAGTGAGCCAATAAATTGGCCGCAGAGTGGGATAGGGGGAAAGGGGGGCTATGAGATAGCCCTTGCCCCCAAATACGTGCATGGTAGGGGGCATTTTGTGTGGTTTGAAAGTCATTCCTTGGTACCCCAAGTCGCTCTGCTCATTCACACTCATCCAGAGAGGTGACTAATGCCAAGAAAGTGGGACCCTCCATGGCAAAGGTGAGTTGGTGGTGGTAGCAGAGTCTGGAGGAAGCTGCCTCCTTTCCAGGGACCTGGGGAGGGTCACCTGGGGAGGGTCACCTGGGGAGGGTCACTCTAGGTTCTCTGGGGCCCCGTCTCCTGAGATGGGAAGCCCTCAAGACTGCCTCTCTCGGGCTTTACGAAAAGGCAGAGGCCCTGAAAACCATGTCTGCGCCACTGAGGGAAGAGAGCGGCTAAGATCAGGAAGCAGCCTGTGCAGGACCTGGAGGTGAGTGGAGTCCTCAGCTCTGGGCAGTGCTGCAGGAACCAGATCCCAGAAAGCCCAGGGAAGCCCTGTCAAGGCTTCCTTTGGAGCCAGTAAGGTGTAAAGCAAGGAGAGTAGCCTGACACTGTTCCGAGAGAGACAGTCACACACACACACACACACACACACACACACACACACACACACACAAAACGTCTTCCTCAGACCCAGGCCGACCTGGGGTGCTGGCAAGCTGCGTCTCTCTTAGGAGCACTATAAGAAAGAACTCTGTTTTGCAGCTGAGCGAACTAGTCTCAGAGAGGTCCGGTGTCACACGGCTGACAGTGGTAGCTAGCCTAGGACCCAGGCAGAGGTGTGCCGGGATTCTAGAGTTTCTGTTTTAGCCAAGGTTGCTCTGCCCCCGAGGTGGCGCTCATCTCAGAGCCTGGCCCATCAGCAGCACAGTTATGCTTGTCAGCCTTCTGCCCAGGGAATGGAGCGGCCATAGCTGACTGCAGTTAAATGCATGGGGAGCCCCTCTAAACAAACTATGGAAGAGTCTGGAGAGGGCGGGAAGCTGTGGCCAGGTCTCAGTTCTGGTGCTAGTGACCAGCCTCATCCTCTTCTTATGTGAAAGGCTCTTTCTGTAGTCTTGGGTCTCCCAGAGCCATTTCCCAATCCCAGGGGAGCCAAGGAGTCCTAAAGTAGAGACACCCACTACCTGTATCACCCTTGCATTTTCCAGAATGCAAGGGAAGCTGGGTGAGGAAGGGCTGGAGAGCTCCCCAAAGCGACTGGGGTAGAGGAGTGTTCACTGAGGGCTGGGATGAAGAAGGACAGATTGTCTTCCCAGAGATCCTTGGATATTCGGCCACTCCCAGGCAGCTGTGGCACCGGGAAGCAACCTTGCTGAGAACTGGGGACCCTTGGGAAGCTCCTGGTGCTTCCTGCACCCCAGAGAGCTACTAGGATCCTTAACCTTTCCTAGACCAGGTCCCCGGCCTTCTCTCAGTCCATCCATCCTTGCAGGACTGCTCTGAGCCTGGCTAGGTAAGTAGGCTGCCCTTTGGGCCAACCCCAGCTTGAAGCACATCTGCATCCCGCCAGCAGCAGCAAGCTAGCACCCTGCCTGGCTCCACCCCTTCCCTGAGGGCCACTAGCTGGCTAGGTTGTTTTGTCAGTGGGAAAGTAGGGTTGGCTGACACCTGCAGCCGGGCACGCTGATTAATTTATTCTGCATCCTTTTACATTACCTGGCTCCAGGGCCTCCGGCTTGACATGCAGATTTATGTAAAAGAGACCCAACATGCAAATGAGCCAGGCCCAGCGCTTGTTTTAGTAACAGGCAGGGCTGCTTCACTGGTTCCCCAGCCTAGCTGTTCTTCCCAAGGCCCAAGGTTCTCAGCACAGCAGCCAGCCTTGGGGATCTTTACAACCCTGTGATGTCTCCAGCTTGGGCCCAGAGCCAGACCTATGAGTACACAGCCCGGATGGAAATGGGTTAGGCATTCTTCGTCTCTAAAGAAAGTTCCCAGTTCAGTTACTTGTGGAGGGCATGGAGAAAGAAAGCCATAAACGCACCTGTAGGAGAGACTTGCAGGGCTCTCCACACAAGATCAACACACAAGCGAACAATGTAACGGGCAAAGTGCAGAGCCAAAAAAGTGAAAAACAGAAAGAGAGAGGCCGAGATCAGAAGACCGGGGACATGGAAAGAGATGGGGACATAGCGGGGGGGATGCTGATGGAGGGGGTGGAGACCAAGAAAGGAACAGATTTCAGAGTCAGTGCGCTGCGGAGGAAGAGTGAGGATATAGCAACAGCCTGGCTGTAGGGAGGAGTTGGTGACGATGACAGCTTGATGCTGGGGAGTTGGGAAGGAGTTACTGGAGGAAGGGACACACCAAATCTGCTACCCACTGGGGAGGACAGTAGGGCTTGGCTGCCCGCCGGTAGCACGGCTGTCCATCTCAAGCACCGTTTAGTCTCTCCGCCTACCTACATTTGTATAATCTATTGGACCCCACGCATGTGTACAAACCGCACAGGACCATGCCAGGCAGAAGAAAGCATCCTAGACCTCTCGGGCTCGGAGAGCCCACCTCCGGTTCGTCTACACCTGTGGTTCTGTCTCTGCCTCAGAGGGTCCAGAGGCGAGAGCAGCTCCACATGCTTCTCCTCAGAGCCAGGATGCTCCTCCACATCTCCAAGAGTCTGGCTGTCCGTGTTCTGCCCCACAGGAATGGAGACAAGCAGTTAGGCAAGCAAACCACCGAGTTCAGAGACAGAGGGACTTTCCTGTTCCACTGCTTATCCTCTGGGAAATTGACTTTGGGGAGGAAGGAACTCACTCCAAGTTCTGGGTGGGTGGTCTTGGAAATAGCTGGGAGGGAGCTGGGGAAGCTCCAAAGATTTTGAGATGTTCACACTACACCCCCACAAAATGAGCGCCAGAGAGATGACATGAAGGGTGTTTCTTAAAACCTAAGATGCCAGCACCGAAGGACCCTCGGATCCTCTGGGGTCCTCTAGTACCAGGATGGTGATGACTGGGTTGCTAAGTTGCTCTGCTCTGCTTCCAATCGCCTCCTGGCATTGGTGATGTTCCCAGAACCCACTTGAGGTACCCACGTAGGTGCTGGGCACAAGCTCAGCCTGTTGAAAAGTGGGTCATGTTTTCACTCTGCCACTAATGAGCCATGTGCACACTGGAAAAGATACAGGACCTGGCCCACTGTGCACACATCCCCAGTGCCCCGGAAGACAGGGGCCTCCACTTACGTTGCCTTTGCTATCTCCTCTCTTTGCGGAATGATGTGAGTCCCAGTGCAGAACAGATAACAGCAATAAGCACCCTGGGCCCAGGAACCTCATCATGTGACCACCAGGATGTCACCTGCTTTAGGATGCCAGATCCAAAAGCCAGGTCACCTCTTGCGCACAAACACAGGTGAAGGCCCGCCCCTCAGTCGTGTTATATTGCCTGAGCCTGCTTCAGCCTCCTGGTTTAGGCAGTGGCTACTCACGCCAGGCTGGCCAGCCACAGGGGGCCCCTTTAGGATCGCTTTTAGCTCAGCATTTCCAGCCTCCTGGAATGTCTCTTGTGAGTATAGAGGATGGACAGCCACAGAGCCTCTCCCTTGCAAAAATTTTGCTTACAGTGTCGGAAAACTCTTGGACTCCCTGAATTCCTTAGTCCAAGACAGACTGAATTATCTTTCTGGAATCTTCAGGCTTTGGGAAGCCAATGTCCATGTGTGGAGGGCCAGGGCCACACCCACTTGGGTGGGCCATTCCAGGGCACTTTCCGCTGGAGGCCCTCTTTCCCTCTTCCCACCTCTGTGGTTTCTTTCTAGACAGCTCTTTCTTCCAGGTTGGAACTCTGTGTTAAGCTGTTATAGCCTTGTTTCATAGCCAGACTCAAGTGTCACCTTGCCCAAAACTCCTTTCTTCTGTTTCTTGGAAGCTGGTTCTGAGCCCTCCTCAGTGGCCTTCTCAGTTCCTAAACCTGGCTCAGATTGTGCTGTTAGCTGGGCTGAACCGAGCCCCAGACCTGAGGTGACAGCGGCAGACAGGTGGACACAGTAGACCCGAGAGCAGACGGCTGGTAAATCCTAGACCCTCACGGGTTAGAGGAGCCAGTGAGTAGTCTCCTTTCTCCAAAATCTGTGAGGGCAAGAGTGAGAGGGGGGGCAAAGAACCGGAGGACTCTGCAGAGAGCTGACCCTGTTTGCCATTTCCTGAAGCTGGTGGTCCAGGAAGCTACGGACTCGCCGCCCTGGGCACAGCTGGTGGCCCTGGAGGCCTCTGTGTAGGGGCAGTGATCAGAGTTTGGACTCTGGAGAGCCAGGGCAGGGAAGAGCATGGGAAGGTCCCCATGGAAGGCCCAGGACTCAGAGTGGGCCAGGGCTCAGTAGAGTGAGAGCTGCACTCCTCCCCACCCCCACCCCGGGCTAGAGGGGGGTCCAGCTAGCCCTGGGGTGGCCCCGGGGTTCCAAGTGTCTTTGGATGGAAAGCTGCTTAATCTCTCCCCTGGAAATCAGAAGTTGGAACCCACACAGCTGATTACAGGGCCAGAGGAGGGACTTAGGGGGAAAGATGAAAAGAATTAAACTCAGCTAGGCAGGGAGCAGTCAGGGGAACTACGGCAGGTGGGGGCCGCAGAGGCTCACAGGGGGCTGGGGCAGGTGGGGGTAGTGGAGGCTCACAGGGGGCTGGGGCAGGTGGGGTCAGCAGAGGCTCCCAGGGAACAGACAGGGGGCTGGGGCAGGTGGGGGCCGCGGAGGTTCTTGCTGAGGTTTGAGTCCACGGATGAAGGTCAGTCAGGCCTCTCACTTAGGGAGCCTTTCAGGAGTCAAATGTTGAGAGATCTGTGAGGGGAACAAGAAGCTAGCCACTGGGGTTGTCCTTGAGCCTCGGGGGACAAAGACCTGGGCTGAAGGACAAAGGCAGTCCTGGGTAATGGCTTTGTCTTGCTTCAAGTCTAGACTGGAGAGCTGGGGCTGGAGGACAGCTGGGACTCCGGCAGAGAGGGTGGCGATTGCTCTTCTGTGCTGGGTCTTCTGGTCACACGCGGGCACACACACCACTCAGCTATGTTTGCTTGCTCATGTTCGCCCCCATCACACACACACACACACACACACACACACACACACACACACACACACACACCACACACTCCCTCTCTCTCTCTTAAATAACTTGCAGACGTATATTAGCAAAAACATTCCATCTGGGCTGGGATTTCTCTCATTGCTTTGAATTCCCCTGGGTCTTAACTTGAAAAAAAAATAGGAAGAGGCAAAGATTTGACTAATGCTGGGTTAAGTTTTTTTCTTACCCCTTTCTTTTTTGGTTTCTGACTGCCAAGAATTTATGTTTGTAAAAGGAAAAGAATTAACTGTGTTGATTAAGAGGCAGGCTCCCTGGAAATGTTCTCTCTTAACCCTTTGATGCCCTCTCAGTGAAAGACACTCGGGCCTGGGCTTTGATGTCCCTGGGCTGAAGGTCCGGAACCTTCCAACGGGAGCTGAGGTAAACTGGCCCCGTGACATCCTTGTGTGAGTCTCAGAGCAGATGCTGAGTGAGTGAAGTCTGTCTATGTACGTGGTACCTTGAGCTCCAGTGGAGGAGGGTGTGTGTGTGTGTGTTTGTGTGTGTGTGTGTGTGTGTGTGTGTGTGTGTGTGTGTGTGTATGTGCTCACGGGCCTGTTTCTCACGTGGGATGGGCTGGGCATCTCATGACCTGCTGGTGGTGAGGGAAAGCTCTGGTAAGGCACCTTGACCAAATTAGTGGGAACTGATTTGGTAGAGCAGGGATCTGATCGAAGACAAGGATGAAATGGCTCCCGGGAAGGAAGCAGGGTTCCTGATGTTACCCAGCTGTTACTGCTAGCACAGGGCTAACCTGAGCCACGGTTCAGTATCCTGACAACATGGTGGGGGCGGGTGGGGGGCACTGGGAGTCTCAGAGATTTCCTCTTCCGGTCCAGCCTAAGCTTTACCCGAGTTTCCCCTCTATGTCCTCCTCGTGTCTCTGTCCCTTAGGAAGTGACAGGGCCGCACAGCTCTATTAAGCTAGGCCTTGTCATCACAGAGGCTAAAGGTTTGGGCAGAGGAAGACTCTGGGCCATGACTGAGGGGTCTGACTGGGGAGTGGAGCTGGGAGGAGAAAGAGGAGAAGAATTTATTGCAAATTCTGAGCATTTTGCCTGTGTATCAAACTGTCCAGGACTTGTGATGTCTGAGCCCATGCTTGGCCTCCCTCCCACAAGCTTCACAGGCCTCCCCCCACCTTTGGTTAGCCAACATATCCTTCAAGTCCCGGTGCTGCCTGCTCCGTACAGGTCCTCCTTACCCCTCCCACTCCACTGACCTGTGATTCTGGGAACATTGTCCTCACGGTGTAACCTTTAGACCTGCGTTCTGTCTTCTGCACTGGCCTCTGCACTGCTTGAGGATGAAGGCACCATCATCCCGAATGCCCAGTGCCTAGTTCAATGCTTGGGACAGGTCTTGGCTTAGCCGTGGCTCAATGAGTTAAACTGACGGTTCTCAGTTATTGAAAGCAGTGAAGTCCCCCACAGTGGCCCTCATCACAGGACCCCAAGATTATCTACACATGTACTTGATCACTCAATTTTCTATGAGACACCCAAGGCAAGAATTCTGCCAGAGCCCTGCACAGGGCCTAGTGCAGGCTAGGACAGAGAGTAAACATCCAGCCAACCCCAAATGGATGAAAGAAGACCCAACAGACGATAAATATCCGCAGACAAACCAGAAGAACACTAACTATGGCTGGTGCGATGTTAGGTGCTGGAGCACAGAGGAAAAGAAGTGCCATTAGAACAAGGTGGAGGGAGAGAGAAGCAGCAGCCGCTGGGAGCCTATGGTACCCATCACTGCCCTGAGCAGACAGCTCCTGCTGTAGTTTGGCCTGTCTTGATCCTGGCAGGAGGGCTGTTTACCTCATTTAGCATCATTTAGGATATTAAGGGAGGTGCCAGCCCAGGTCTTTCTGCCCCCGGAACCTGTGTTTTGCCCACAGCCCCGTGGGTTGGGAGCATTGGGTTTTAAGCAGGGCCCAGGTGAGAGGACTGAGGGTTCCCAAGGAGGATGGAGCTGACTCTCTCGTTCTAGGAACTTCCATAAACTGTCTGGTCAGGGAGTCAGGGAACCGTACCACGTCACAGGCTGTGCTCCTGTGCAGAGAGACAGTGGGAGCCCAGAGCAGCCAGGATGGCCTCTTCAGCGCTGCCCTGCAGCCCAGTCTTGAAAAAGTAGGACTCCCCAAAGTGATGGGATTTTCATACATCGATACATTTATTTCTTCAAGGACGCTGTGGTAAGGCACCATCGTGACCCACAGGTACAGGTGGGGGCAGAAGCCTAGACATGTTAGATGCCCTGCGCAAGGGGACATGGGTGACTGGTAACCGACCTGGGGTTGAACCCAGAAGTCTAGCTCCTGAGTTTGTGCCAAGACACCAGGGAGGGTCAGTGTGGTAATGGAAGTGTCCTGATATACAGAGGTGGGTGGAGTCAGTCTAGCCTGGTACCAGGGAGTGTGATCCGGATCTGATTGAGGATGTGAGGGGTCAATGAAAGAAAAGACTTAACCCCACCACACACATATTACACACACTACTACATATACACACACCACACATACACCACACACACACACCACACATACACACACGTACATACCATATAAATCACATACACATACCACATACACCACACAAAAACATACACCACACATATCACAAAGATACACACATCACAATATATACACCACACACATATCACACACACTACTACAGATACACACACCACACATACACCATACATACACACAATACATACACATACCACACACATCACACACATATACTACACACATACACAAACCACACATACATCATACACACATACTATAGATACACACACACACCACACATACCACAAACACCACACCACGCACATATCACAAAGATACACACATCACAATATATACACCACACACATACCACACACACATACTACAGATACACACACCACACATACACCACACACATCACACACACACCACAACACGCACATATCACAAAGATACACACATCACAATATACACACCACACACATATCACACACACATACTATAGATACACACACCACACATACACCATACATACACATACACACAATACATACACATACCACACACATCACACACATATACTACACACATACACAAACCACACATACATCATACACACATACTATAGATACACACACACACCACACATACCACACACACCATACGCACCACATATACTCACACCACACACACATCACACACACTATATACACACACCACACACACATACCACATATATACCATACGCACACCACACACATATAGACACACCATACACACACATTCTACACACACACACAGTATGCTGGTGACTTCGGGGAACACTTGAAGTGAGGTGACTAGGACAGAGGGAAGTCCCTCGGTGTCCATAAATATCTTGATTCCAGGGGCCTTCAGGTTTACTACCCCATCTACCCTGTCCCAGTGGTCCCCAAGAGTGGCTCCCAGGCTTCTGGGCAGCTCAGGGCAGACAGACCCACATTAACCCTCAGGACCTCCCCTGGCCTGGCACTATTCCTGCTGACTGCCTGCTGCCCTGTGGTCAGGGCAGCCCCTGTTGGTGGTAGCCTCTGGTCTCCTTTCCTTCTCTGTACCGGCCCCTTTGGGATAGGAGCTGCTCCTTTAGCTCAGCTCTGGCGTGGCCTCTTCCCATGCACTCACTTTGGTAGTCCTGGGTGCCACTGTTGCAGCCAACCTCTGCCTCCTTCCAGAAAGTTCGGGACACTTGGGAGGAGCACAACTACCACATATTGTGCTAGTTTCCTAAATCGGTTTTCGTTTTGTAGTTTGTTAGTTTTTTTAATTTTTTTTTGGGAGGGGGAGGCGAGTTATATTTCTTTTCTTTTTAAATATTTATTTTTATTTTATTTTTTAAATATTTATTTATTTATTATTCATACAATATTCTGTCTGTGTGTATGCCTGCAGGCCAGAAGAGGGCATCAGACCCCATTATAGATGGTTGTGAGCCACCATGTGGTTGCTGGGAATTGAACTTAGGACCTTTGGAAGAGCAGGCAATGCTCTTAACCGCTGAGCCATCTCTCCAGCCTGAGTTATATTTCTTAATGCTAAGAGATATTTTAAAGCTATTTCTCAGAAATACTTTCTGTCCAGCTTTCAGACTTCAGGGACCTGTTTCCCAGGCTCCCCTACATCTTCTTTCATGATTACAGTAGAGCATCTCCCAGCCACTACCACTCAATCCCGTGCATGACATCATCCCAAGACAGTCAGGTCTTCAACCAATCCTGTATTGGTGCAACGCCTTACGGTGACTGAGCATCCTCAGTCCACGGGACCATTCCCAGCCTCAGCCCTGAATGGCAGGCAGATCTGGACTATTAGACCCATTTCCCAGGTGTGCAGAATGAGAACGGCTTCGTGCCATTTACAGTCCTGTGGCTGGTGAGTCACTTGGCTACGGTGTTAGATTTCTAGGCAGGAGGATCAGGAGGGAGGCCAGGACTGGGAGCAGGCATGCTCGGGTGGATGCAGCCCAGTATTTGGAGGATTGAAGGGATGAGTGATCACAGCTCTTCTGCACCCCGAAAGCCCCACCCCTAGTCACATGCTTTTCCCTGCCTGGCATCCTGGCACCTTCCCTGCTGAGCATGGTTGAATCACCTCTCCAGGGCGCTCTTCGCCAGGCCCATGGCTTTTCCTAGTACTTGATGTAAAGCCCGTTTTTCAGGTAGGCAGTATCTGTGGGCCCTTCTGGGGTCTGACCCATGTCTAAACAAGAGTAGGCATTTGAAAATTACACAGTGAACGTGTGCTTGGCCTCTCGGCAGAGAGATGCAAGTCTGCAGCAAGAGGTGGGGGGCAATAGTGATGCCCAATTACACAACAATAGCAGCAATTACGGCCGGAATTTTTGTAGCACCCACTTCCAGAGAGCTTCAAGCACGTTCAAATTTATTAGATTATTTGACCTCATAAAAGTCCCACAAATGGGTGGTGATGGTTATGATTACCATTTTATAGATTTGAAAATCAAGGCCTAGAAAAATGTAAGTGATTTGCTGAAGGCCCTCTAGGTCTTAGTCTGCCTTGGCTTTTGAGGTCTGTAGGTGTTTTGAACGTAGGACTCCCTCTTGGGTGTCTACATTCCTGGGAGCTAAGGCGTGGATAGAGGAGGTGTCTGGCAGTAGACTCAGAATGTTCAAGCACAAGGTCACTCAGAGACAGTGAGTCAGGCATCTTTATTTTGAGGTAAGTTTCCTCTTTCACTTCCCCAAACAATTGCTGGGGAGTGAGCTCACTCCTTACCGATTATAAGATCACTAGCTCAGAGTCGTGCACGGCGGCAGGTTGTAGTAGGAGCCATATGCAAAGAGGTCAGCATTCCTGTCCTGGGATTATGCCCTTCTGGTCCACCAATCCCCCAACAAGGGTGTGGTCCTTGCTAGCCTGCTGTTGGTCCGACCTCTTCCTGGTGCCCTGACCCAGTTCTTTCCCCATGGCTGGCCTCCTAGGAGCTCTTCTCTATTTCTCAGCATCCCAGCAGAATCCCAGGAGCCTCAGTTAAACACGCGGGGGGGGGGGGGCTCACCCAGCCAGGTCCTGAACGTTCTTCCTACCCCTGGTTCCGCCCCTCACCTTCTCATGAAATCTTCAGCCAGCCTGGAGGACTGGCCCAGGCATGCCTCCTGTTTTCCCAACTCCACAGCTTACTGCCCTAGCATCCCTTGACCAGAAAAGGCACTCCCACGCTCCCGACCTGCTCAGTCTCTATCCATCTTTTAAAGCTATGGCAAATGTCCCTCCTGAAGCTCCCTGGGTTCCCCTTCCTAGGAAGTACGCAGGCTTCTATACACACAGCTCTCTTGTCATGTAGCACTGGTATAATGCATCAGATCACCGCAGAGCTACAAAGGTCACAGGATTCTACATCGTTTATGTGCGTGCGTGCGTGCGTGCGTGCGTGCGTGTGTGTGTGTGTGTGTGTGTGTTGGGGAGAGGGGTTGAATGCCGGCATAGCAGAAGGGAATCAATCCATCACTTCCTGATTTCAAGTGTGTCAATCGTTTCCTTTGAGTGACGCGTTCATGTCATCCCCGAAAGGCAGGACTCATGGTTTTGTAGGTGAGAATCACTGAGGACAGATTGAGAGGGAGACCTGTGGGCAGGTTAGCTGGGTGTTACTCACAGAGAAACTGCTGCCAGCCAAGGGACCAGCTGTTCCCAAGGAATGCATTAAAGCTTAGGTGGCCTTTCAAAGAGATTCCCCCTTAGAGGCAATGGGGTGGGATTGCAGCTGTTTGTCCCTGGGAAGGGTGGCTGCTGTCATCCAAGGGCAGCTCTTGAAAGAGGTGGCAGCCACCCACACTGTCCTGCAGGTCAGAGGGCCACCTGCCTTCAGAGCACGGCTCTGCTCCCAAATAAGCTTGTCACCTGTCTGCCTCGACTCTAAAGCCCAGGATTTTGCTGGAGGCAGTGTGGCTTTTAATACATCTTAGAGGTGAGGGTTCTTACCATGGGCCAGCAGGCATCCTTGGGTATGAATGGAAAAATCCCACTCTAGAATGTCCCTGCAAAGAACAGTCTTCCCTTGCTCTGGAAGCTTCCAGACAGATCCAGCTGAGAGTGAGAGCCACCGAGAAGCTGGGTCTAGAGCCTTCGGCACTGATATGTCTGCTGCTGTATGGTTCCTGTTCCACTTTAAAAACTCTGGTGGAGGCTTGAAGGCTGACACGGAAAATACTGAACACAAACAGACGAACAGGTGAGCATCAATGGTCCCAAAGGAGCCCGCCCCAGCTGAGGAGCTGCCTGGAGACATGGCTAAAGTTCGCCTCTGGCTGTCATGTGCTGAGAAAGCACCCTAGTCAGGGCTTTCCTCGGGAAACAGAGCTGAGAGAGCCAGGTGTCCTGATCACAAGATGGTGGAAGGGGAACGACGGTGAAGCCAGCCTTAGCCAGCTCTGTCATCACCCACAACTAGTCAGTCACACGGGCAATGTGGAATCTGCCACTGTGGGTAAGGACCACCTGCTCTGTGTCTTCACGCCCAAGATCTCCAGCCTTGGCTTCTCCTTGAAACAGAAGGATCTGATTGGGCTGGGTCTCGGGGCTCCATAGCTGCCGCAGCTAAGAATGAATCCCCCTCATATGAGTTTCACTTAGACATAGTATTTCTGAGCCAAAAAAAATGAAGCTCAAGAAACATGGGGGCAGCCAGGCGATGGTGGCGCACGCCTTTAATCCCAGCACTCGGGAGGCAGAGGCAGGCGGATCTCTGTGAGTTCGAGACCAGCCTGGGCTACAGAGCTAGTTCCAGGACAGGCTCCAAAGCCAAAGAGAAACCCTGTCTCGAAAAACCAAAAAAAAAAAAAAGAAGAAGAAAAGAAAAAAAGAAAGAAAGAAAGAAACATGGGGGCTACATTTAAATATCTGGGGCTGGAGAGATGTCCCAGAGGTTAAGAGCATTGACTGCTCTTCCAGAGGTCCTGAGTTCAATTCCCAGCAATCACATGGTGGCTCACAACGATCTATAATGAGATTCGATGTCATTGTATACATAATAAATAAATCTTTTTTTTAAAAAAGTATCTGAGTTCCCTCACACGGCTCCAGGATGCATGAGTGTGCATGGAGAGGAGGTGTGTAATGAACGGTCTGTACACCTAACTAACACAGGTCAGTTCCTGGGCACACCTGTGTGTGCAACAGATGGCCAGCTGCCTTGGGTCCTTTGGAAACTTCCACAGGGCTGGATCAGAGGCGGCCCCAAAGTCCTGGCAATTACAGGATTTCTACCTCTGCCACTGACTAGCCTCCTCCCTTCAGGCGCCTCAGTACCACTGGATCTGAGCTGGGAAGTCACCGGCAGTGAGTTTCAGTGCACTTGTTTCTTTGGGCTCTCCCAACATGATTCAGCTGAAAGATACTGGCAACAGTAGCGCGAGTCACCAGCAGCCTGGGTATTCTCGGTGTGGCCCTGGGTGTGGCCCAGGGTCTATCCTACATTGGTCCCTTCTCCCACCCACATCTCCTTATGTCTTCTACCCCTTCCTGTTCCACATCTATGGCAGAAGGACTCACAGGAATTGCCCGGGGAGGCTGAAACATTACAGAGGCCCAAAGATCTTAATGTTTTGGTTTGGGATGTGGCTCAGGGAAACTGTGGTGATTCTGTCAGGTAGCCAAGATTGACAAGTGCCAGAATGAGGGTGTAGAGGAGGGAGCCTGCTGTGAGCCTCAGCCATCTGACAACTGGAAATCAGATATAGCAGCTGGATTTGGAGAAGTGCGGACCACACACATCTTTAGGAATGGAGGAAACGGGGGGGGGGGGGGACTTTACGAGTCAAAGAGGCCAGTCCTGTTGGGCATCCGGGTGACAATAGGGTTGGAGAGACATACTAGGTCACATTGAGGCTCCTGGACTGTTCCAGAGCACCAGCTGTGGCTGTCAGGAAGACTCCACAGGGACAGACCAGCGTTGGGACCTGCTCTAGAGTGGATGTGGGCAGCTTGGCATCCAAGAACGGGATGGGGGGGGGAGCACATGGTAAGACATAATACCTCCTCTCAATGATGGCTGTTCATTAGAATGTGTGGGGGTCCCCAGGACACCTCCCAGTCACACAGACCAACACAAGCTGTAATCATGGAATTAGTGGTGGGAATGGCAGCACAGTAAGGTCTTCTCTGAAGCTGGCTCCCGGTTGGCATGGCCCTCCGGAACAGCTGCCTTCTGCACATTCGCCAGGCCAACAGATTCTCCACTCTGTCTCCGCATGGTGCCACTGGCAGCTTCTCCACTCACACGGTCTCCCCACGGTGCCACTGGCGCTGGCTTTCCTTCCTATGTGACCCCCACACTCTTTTAAATCATGTTGTCTCCGAAATTAGAAAGCTTTAATTGTTAGCAAGAGCTGGGGTCTGCTCCTTGCATGGACAATATCATTAGATGTCGGAAAATAAACAAACTGGAAAAGTTTTAAGACATTTTCAAACCCTTTGTATCCCAGAGGGTGTCTGGGGCCTGGGGCAGGACAGGGTTCTACCGGCCTGGGTTTATACTGTGTTGATAACTTAACCCCTGCAGCTGCGAGGGGCCAAACTTTGACAGCGGGGCTGTTTTCACTAAACTTTCCAGGATCGCAAACTTGATTTGGGAGGCATTTGCGCTGATTTGCGCTGAGGTCTCCAGTGACTTCAGCAAGCTTCCTCTTCAGGCAGAGTGCATGCTGGGAAGGGGCCATTGGCTCTGGAAGCAACAGCTGCTGTAAACCATGGCTGTCCTCCAGAGTCATCCACAGGGTTGAGGGAGCGGCGGGGAAGGCCAGTGGGTGCTGTGTGAGAACATTTCTTCCCATCTCACTGAGATGTGACTCTAATGGGGTGATAATGAGGCTGTGGCCTTTAAGCTCCATTGAGGGTCTTTGCACGTTGTGATTTCACCCAGAGTGGGGCTCGTTTTTGAAATGATTAAAAGTATTGATCCCTAGGTCTGTGTGGCTCGAATCAGAATCCATTAGGTGCCTAGAGGTGAGGGTACACATTTCTCTCTGGTTCCGCAACAGATTCAGTCTTGCAGCCGGCTCTGGCCTGGTCTGGCCCCTCTGACCACATTGACTGTGGCACCCATAGGACCCACTTGCTGGGGGCTTCTCCCTCATGTTGGAGGAGGGAGGTTCTCTCTGATTTGTCTTGGGTCTACTTCTATGTAGCTGGAGCGAGCACAGGGACTTCTCCACACAGAAGCCGAAAGTCTCTTTCTTTTTCTTTTCTTTTTTTTAAATGATCATTGCTGTTGTGCCTGCATGTATGTCTGTGTGAGGGTGTCAGATTCCTGGAACTGGGGTTACAGGCAGCTGTGAGCTGCCATGTGGATGCTGGGAATTGAACCCAGGTCCTCCAGAAGAACGATCAGTTCTCTTAATCGCTGAGCCATCTTACCAGCCCCCTGAGGGGCCATCTTAATGCCTACTGGTCAGTCTCCCTCTCCTGAGCTCTCCTCTCACAAGGCTAAGAGCTCCCATCCTAGCGGCTCACTGAGGCCTTCTGCCGACCTCCAGCTAGAGCCGAGGGGTGTTCTATATGCCCAACAGACGGAGAGTAGTGGACAAGGCTCAAGGAGGCCGGTGGGATGCTAATGTCACATGGAATGAAGCAGCCTGACCAGAGTCCCCTCCCTGTATCCTCATTCTGGGCAGCCACAGTCATGACACGGATACAGCAGTAACTTCACTCAGATCAGAGTATCGAAGTCCATTATCGGGGTCACACACACCGTCTCAGAGCTGCACGGGGGAATGTGGATTACCTCCGCTGTTTTTCTGCCTATCCTTTATAAGGCTGAGACCCTCTCCCATCACCTATACCAAGAGGATGGGTGTAAGGTCTCTCGAGCACAAGCACAGTTGGTATTCTGGGGTTCCCATGTGTACACTGAGTTATCATTCTAGGCTTCTCTGGGTGCTCTCAATAGTTTGTGAGATTTTCGAAGGCAAGGTTTTAATTCTACACTTTTTTTTGTGTGTGTGTGTTCTCATCACCTAGCACAGGGCCTGTCTCATCAGGTGAAGGAAAAACGGTCCATGGGGGCTGTCATCTGATTCCCAGAACAACTGCGTAAGTCAACAGCACAGGAATATGAGCTCCGACTTCCTGAAAAGAAAGAAAGAAAGAAATGGCTCTTCCGGGGGGGGGGGCGGGTAGGGCCTTGCTTTGAGGTCACCTGGCCTCTGGAGCTGGCGCCAGGGCCGTGGTGCAGCCTAGAGGCTCGGGAAGTCTCCAAAGTCATGGCTCCTTTTGCAGCTGCCTGGGGTACCTCCTACACAGGTGCTTCCAAGCAGTTCATACCAAGGTCCCTTTCATCCCTCCGGTGCCCTAGCCCAACGCCCAGGCTTTGAAGGAGTTGGCCTAGCAAATGAACTACAATTACGTAGTAATAATGATGCAATTTTCTCATTTTTTATTAATAAAAGACATATGCGACCTGCCACTCAGAGCTTTCCATTGAGAGAGAGAATGCATTTTTCCCTCCAGGTTAACAGAATTCCACCCAGAGATGGGTTCTTAAGGAACCGCCTTCCCAGACGGGGGCTATTGCCGCAGCTCTGCTCCCCACTGCCCTTTCTACAGCCTCCACTGAGTGTGGCCTCCTTCCCTTAGCCTCTGAAATCAGAGTAATCCGGGTCATTTGCTGTCTGTCCCCGTGGGACTCAGCCGCCCCTGACTCTGGGGAAAGCGTGGCTGAAGTGTGTCAGTTTCTCAGAGATGCTAGGGTGATGTGCGAGGGTGATGTATTCCAAGACCTGTCAGAAGGATGCTTAAACCTCCCCATAGGTCTGCCAGTGAGGCTTAAAGCTGCCTCTCCCTCTCTCCTGGTCCTTCCTTCCACTCCTGTCCCCGCTCCTCTGTGCACGTGCCTCAGGGCTCGTGTGTGAGGGTCCCAGGGGATGCACGGGGCTACCCTCAGGACAAGCGCCGTGACTGAAAGCAGGAAGCCTGGCAGCTCAGACCCAGATGCATGCGGCCTTTCTGCCCACTGCTGGGCCTTGGCGGACACCCGGGGCACTTTCTCTGGGGTCCCGCCTTCCCCACAGGCCTTGAAGGAGGAGGGAAATGGAGTCTGTCTGCTTTCTCTCTCCCTGCACGAAAGCCCTCTGTGTGCCAGGCACTGTGTGCCAGGCAGTCAGGTACCCTCTGTCCTCTGGGTACCTCCCTTGCTTTGCCCTTACTGACCTCTAGAAAGTGACTGTCAAATGGGCAGAGGAAAGAGATGGGGGAGTAAGAATTGGGGAATGGAGGCAGGGATGACCTTCATGTAAGAGGCCATGAAATAGAAAAACGGACTCGGAATGGTCGGGGAGCCCAAATGACACTTCTTCCCTTCTGCTAAAAACAGAACCGAGCCAAGCCTCTCCTCCCCTCTCTAGGCCCTTTGGCAGTCTGCTGCTTTTCGTCTCTGAGAGCCATCTCTGAACATGCAGCTCCTTAGCCACTCCAGGGTTGCTGCCCGAGTCAAGGTCCTTCAGTCCACAGAAGAAATCATTGTCCCGAGATGCCAGGCCAAGAGTCTGGAATGGGAAGGGCCTCCGGAGAGCGCAACCCCAGAGGCCTGGGCCAAGTGCATCCCTGGCCTGTAGGCTGGTTCTTCCTGCGGAGGAAGGCAGGCCCTTCTTTTCCTGCATCCTCAGCATCTGCCCACTACACAGCATGTATTCAGTAACCAGAAGAGGACATGCCGTTTCTCGCCATGTTCTTACCCAAGATGGCCTTTGACTCCCCGGGAATGTGGGATTGAGAAGCAACTCCTGTCTGCTGAAGACTTGTGACGGGCTCTGTCCCAGCCAGATCTCTTCAGCGGCAGCTGCACGGCCTGGGCTTGCAGGCTAGGCCTTCGTCCTAGCTGCACTTGTTCTGATTTCCCATTACTTTCTTCTCCCATCCTGCTGGGCAGGGCCTTGGTGGTCTCCTGATTAAGCTTCAGAAGGATACATTCTGGGCCTTACTGGTGCCATTAATGACCTTCTGGACTGTCCCTTTCGGCGTTTCCCGGCAGCGTCAATGCTGTCTCCCTCCTCCCTATATTTTTCTGACCTTGCTCATCTGACTGTTCATGACCCCCCTCCTCTTTTGTTCCTTCAAGGGGACCTTCACTCCCCGCAATATGGCTCTCAGCCCTCCATGATTTTCTTCAGATAAACTTGACTTTCTCTTCTTGTCTCAGCCAAACTTCACCCCTGGTATCCGGCTCTCTGTCCAACAATCTCCATCTTGAGGTTCCGGAGGCAGCTCATCCTTGACCAGGCCCAGCCCTTCCACAGTCTGGTTAATTATCGGCTCTGGTTTTCTTCTCTTCTAGAAGACCACGGACAGTCTGAGGCGAGCGCTGATGACTTTGGCCTTAGTGTTGTGTCTCCGGTCCCCACATGGGCCCCTGGTATATGGTGGCCACTCAGGAGTATTTGCTGCAAAACGACCAGCCTCGCTGACCGGCAGCACTTTCCGCGAGGGAGGGCCGGTTCCCTGTCTCCTCCTCCCTGAAATCGTTCTCGTCCAGAGCTGCACCAACATTTCTGATGTGGTGGACTCCACGGAGAGCTGGTGAGAGTTCTTTCCGCACAGGGAAACCTTGGACCAGATTGGGGGAAGGAGAAGAGGCCTTTGTATCCTAAATCTTCACGCACCGGCCTGGATTTGCATATGTTAAATATGGAGAACTAGCTACGTAATGAAGAGCAGTGGGCCATGTGGGTGAGTGGAATTCCTCAGAGTATCTTTTTCAGATGTCTTAATTTACTCTCTTTGTTGTATTTCGACAAATCCAGGTGTTTGGACAGAGCTGGTCTTGGTCCCCACTCCCATCTCCCCAAATTTCTGAAACCATAGCTCTCCCCAGACTGAGCTGTGTCCAGGAGGTGACCACGTCACCTTTTCCCATCACATGCCTGTCTGAAACACCACCAGTAAGATGGCATGGGGGAGGTTACCCCAGACCAGAAAGCTCAGAGGTTGGGAGGGGATGTGCCTGAGGGGGTGGGGAGGAGAGGGCAAAATTCCAAAGACAAGAATCCTCTGTGGAGACAGCCCGCTGGGCTTTTAGCCCTCCATCTGGGTTCCACTAAAAACACATTTTGCGTGTTTCTGTTGTTCTTAAGTCTGGGTTTATTTCAAGGGGGAAAATTATAAAGAAACATTTCTCTCCTCATTTCTACAGCAGCTTGTGCTCGGTGGGTTGTCATCTGGCCTGCCCCTCTTGGAGGTGAAAAGAAGGGGTTGGCGTGAGTCCCAAGAGGCCCTAGGAGCCAGAGGTTCCGCCTCGGCTTGCTGACAGGGATCCCAGACCAGCAGGTCTGACCCAGGTCCTTTCCCTACCAGCTGAGGCAACATTCAGGGCCAGAAGGAATCCTTGGTGGTTTGAGAGCAGGGGGGAAGGGCCTGGGAAACTGAGGTCAAGGAGAGCCAAGTGGAGCAGTTCCACCTGGTCCAGATCACATAAGAGCTGAGGGACAGCCTCCCCAGAACCCTGAGAGCCTTCACGGCGCCATTTGTCAGTGTCCAGCCGACGGAGGCTGGGCTTCGTCAGGTGAAAAGCCAGGGCTAGCAGAGAGCCCCTTGTGAGGATTCAAGTTCCAATCCAGGCTGAGGAGCCACATCACCTAGAGGCCTCAGGCCTGAATTAGTTTGGACCTCGGAGACAAGAAGAGGTCCCGGGAGCCTGGTGAAGAGGTCAGTAGTATGTTAGTATGCAAAATGACAATTACAAAATAGATTGATTAGTGTTGCTGCAGAGGTCAGCTTAGGATAAAACGGATGCTGAGAAGAAAAGGAAGGGGGGGTGTGACACTGTAGCTCCCCGGTAAGGAATCTAAAAAGAATTCCTTGCCTTTGACTTCGTGGTATATGCTTTGACATTAACAGAGTGCCAGCATCAGAGCCTGAAAGGCCATGTGCCATCTAGCCCAAAGTCCACATCGTCCCCAACTCCTCCGTTTCAGTTTTATGAGCATGGGTGTGTGAGCGTTTTGCCTGCATGTATTATTTGTGCACCGCATACATACATGCAGTTCCTGTGAAGGCCAGAAGAGGGCGATGGGAACTAGCATTCTAGATGGCTGTGAGTCACTATGTGGGCGCTAGGAATCAAACCCATGTTCTCTGGAAGAGCAGTCAACGCTCTTAACCACTGAGCCATCCCTCTGGCCCCTCAAAGCCCTCACGGAGTAAGTGAGGAAACTCAGGCTCAGAGAATGGAAGCTACTTGTCAGGGCCCCAGAGCAAGTCAGTGGGTGGACTAGTCCCATATCAGAATCTGTTTGTTTGGATCTGGCCCACTTTGTGTAAGTGTGGGAATGGCCGGATCTGCATGAAGGGGTCTGAGAATCCCAGTAGACGTGCCACTCACGGGCTCATATGTATGCGCTATGTGTACACTGGTCCCTGGATCCTGCCAGCAGAGACCATCCGTTCTCCCCGCTAGGAGCAACCAGGCTTACTGCTCCTCACTGTTGGGCATGCAGACTTCAGGCAGAAAGCGGGACTCAGGACGTCATGGTAGATGGGCCTGTCTTTGTACGGAGTTGGTGCCAGACACAAAGAGAGAACTCAGGCCCTAGACTCTGGCCTTTATTAGCTAGGGTAATTTTTGCAGAGTCCTCTCTGCCTCTGAGAAGGGACTCTGCAATGACTCAAGTGATCCTGCTTAGAAGAACGCGATTGCCCCCTGGTGGCCATGTCTGACATCACCAACATCAGCTCCACTCCCTCCACCCAGTGCCTGGTCCAGCCATTCTATCAAAGACGTATTGAGGCTCCCTGCTGCGTATTAGGAGAGGTGGGGAGTAGAGATTCCCTCTTGGTAGGTGGATAAACATTCTATAGTCAAGAATAGGTAAACAGGGGACTGTCAAATAGTAATATATAAATCAAAACCAGGTTGATAAGTGCTATGGCAGAGGTTAGCCCAGGGTACAATGGACGCTAAGAGAAAAACAAAAAGGTGAGGTTGCATTCCAGCTCCCAGATAAGGTATCTAAAAAGAATTCCTTGAACTGGCATAATGGAGTAGACCTTACAGTCCCAGCTACCCAGGAGGGTGAGGTAGGAGGAATCAACCAACCTGGACAATGTAATAAGGCTTCATTAAAACAAACAAACAAACAAACAAACAAACAAACAAACAAACAAACAAACCAATACGCCTTCAATCCCAGCACTTGAGAGGCAGAGACAGGTGAGCCTTTATGAGTTCGAGGCCAGCCTGGTCTACAGAGTGGAGTTCCAGGACAGCAAGGGCTGTTACACAGAAAAACCCTGTCTTGAAACACCAAGAAGAAAAAAAGCTTCCTAAGAGGTATGGGTTGATGTGCTTCAGGCACACCAGCCAACAATGAATAACACAGTCCTTGTCTAAGATCTGTGCTCACCAAGGCATTGTATTTACACCTCCTCGCTTGCCTCGCGTTAGTCCCTTGAGGTGTCTGTAATTGTCCTCGCCTTAGACAGGAGCAGACAGAGGGTCTGAGAACCCAAACGACTTGCTCCAAGCTGCATTTGATAACAGGCTTCTCTCCAATGACTGCAGATCCCCGCTGGGCCAGGCGGCCTTCTGGGAGGCAGGCACACGAGGCTAGGGTGCAGATGGGAGTCGACCACTTCTGCCACAGACAGTTGGGGAAGTGGAGGACTGGCCAATTACGTGGCTCTCTCCCATCCTCTAGGGAACAGAGCTCTCTTCTGAAGTTATAGAACGGTGCCTGGTGAGCCCGACATGGCAGATACAAGCTGAGGACCCTTGGCTTGGTAGCTGTGACACAGTCTCATCACAGACTGGAGGGATGGGCATAGAGGACTAAGTTTCTTCCTGGCCACGTCGGGTACATGGATAGACCAGAGGTTGGAGCATAGGGAAAACGCCGAAAAACCCGAGCGGAGGTGAAGAGTTTTGGGGTTTGGGAGGCACTGGCCTCATCCTCCATCTCATCCACATTGTCAAGTACAAGTCAGAGGTCTCCCTCTAAAGAGGATTGAAAAATCTGGTGTAGCCAGGTGGCGATGGCACGCGCCTTTAATCCCAGCTCTAAGGAGGCAGGTAGCAAGCTGATCTCTGGGTTCAAGACCAGCCCGGTCTACAGAGTGAATCCCATATGGCCAAGGTTACACAGAGAAACCCTGCTTTTTGCGGGGCAGGGAGAGAAAAATCTAGTGCAGTTATTTAGAAACAGGCAAACGTGAAGGACCCACGGCAGAGTAGCAGCCCGGGAAATCACCCGCCACTGCCAGCCTCACAGATACACAGGGGCCAAACAGGGATGGGGGACCGTTTAAATGTCTTCCTCTCCTTTTATCCCAGAGTCGGTTCCAATGGAGCCCTGCAGATTCCTCCCCCAGATTCCTGCGAGGACCTTACTGTTCTGTGCTCAGGAATCCAGCTGTTTCCGGACCCTTCTTTCTCTTCTTCACATCCTCCTGTGGCACGGTGGCCTCAGCATACTGGCTGCTCCCCCTCCCAGAGCTTCACTATCACTAGGGGTCTCTTTGGGGAGGCCACGGACATCTTTGTGGGTGGGACTAGAGTGGTAACGGTGGCTGTGTACAGTATCTTGGTGGAAAAACAGTCAGGTGAGAGGGGGTGCTGATGTTTGCCTTTTACCTCTCCTGGGGTTTTAGGACTAAGTATTCGTTAGTAAAGTCACAATAGAATTCCCGGGCAGGGCTGTGTTCAAGGACAGAACTTCATGCAGGAAGTCCCTTTGACCAAGGCATGGCTAGAGGCAGGGCAGGCAGATCCACTGAGCTTTCATTCCCAGCCTGCACAGCCCAGCTCAGCGCTGACGGCCACTTGTCAGACTCCATCTTTCTCCTCTTCACTGCGTAACCCTCAGTGAGGTTCCGAAAGGGCCCAAGATCACCAAGCCAGGAAGCAATAACACCCACAAAAGGGCCTCCTGATGCTAGCATGCTTTCTTGCAAGGGCGTCTTTTGTCTTTACTGACTCTGGATATGATGTGGAGACTGCCGTGAAAGAGAGAAATGTTCAGGAAACCAAAATCCAAAGCAGAGAAAGCAGACATTTTGATGTACACAGATTATGGCCTCTGTGGGCCTGGTTTCTGGCTACTTCTGCCCACCCCGGGACACACTCCCTACCTCACATTCAGCTCTGCCCGTGCTCTCTGAAACTGGGATTTCAAGGACCCCGTCACTCCCCAGCATGCCAATGGCCTTCTTTCATTTTTCCCGTTAAGCAGATTCAAAGAACCAACCAAGAATCTTGGCCGCCATTAATTTCACAGCTTCCATTATTGTGCAACCCCCCCCCCCTTTTTCTTCTTTGCTTGAGCCATCTTAAAAAGCCTTTATGATTCCTTTAATCCCCGTTGGTAAAGCAATTTCATTCTCCTCTCTTTTAACCTCCTCTCTCCTGAATACCCCCTCCTCCGGTAAGCTTTAAATAATGCAGCAAATTCTTGTTTCATTCCCGTTCTGTTTCCAGATGGATTTTCCTCCCTGGAACATCCCTGGGAATCGTTTCTGTCAGACACTTCCCTGGGTGCCCCCTTGGTCTTCACACCGACCTTCCCCACCCCCCAGGACTGCAATCTGCTATTTTATTACTGCTTCTCACGTCACACGTGAGGGTTCCTCCCTTGTCACTCCTCGGCCTCACTTAGATGCCAGTCCTCTCTTCCAGTGCTGAGAATTCATTAAGACACCCAGATTCCTGCACATCTGTCCCTCCGTGCTGAATCATCTTAGTCTGTGTAGGATGCTGGTTCAGATGCAGGCTGGAGCGGAAGACCAGGTCTGTCCCTGTGCAGGCTGAGGCACTGCTGTAGGTAAGGGTCCCTGGGTCCACCTGACCGTCTCCTGCAGCCCTGTGGCAGAGCTTCTCTGACACTGGACTGCAGCCCCAAGGCAGTCGACCACCTGACTGCCTCCTTGGTCAGCTGATGGGGTCCCTGGAACCATCAGGGTCACCTGCAGGTGTTGCCCAGGTGTCTGCTGGACCTGTGGGCTGAGTCTGCAGCACGGAGGCTAAGGGGGAGTTAACTAGGAAGTCAATGAGGTGGCAGCTCTGTGACGTACTCCTGCCAGAAGGCTGAGCTACTCGGTCCATAGAGGAATGACTTGAAAATTGTCACCAGTCCTGTTTGGGCCAACAAACCTGTCCCTCCTTTGTCCTTCAGAAGGGTATGTAGGTCAGTAGCAGGCAAGGTCATTTGCTGTGAGAAGCTTAATCAGAAACACGGGATTCTTGAAATTCTTTAAGAACGAGTGCCCCACTTACAGCTGGCTGCCTCACCCAAGCAGGTCACATCATCCTTCTGATACGGGCTGTCACAGGACGATGTGCACAAAGGCCTGTGGGGACAATTCTGGTAGTATCACACAGATAAGAGACACAGAGGCGAGGGGGAGGAGGGAGAGATAAATCATTTGGTTGCTCATTCATTTCCTGCCTCATTCTAAAAGAGATTTAAGGCAAGAGACAGAGCTGGAAAATGGACAAAAGGAAAAAGTATTCTGAGATTCTACAGTAAAAGATAAGGCAAGGGAAAGTCTCAAGCAGGAGAACAGACAGGAGGGCAGTTTGGAAAGAAGGAGACCTGCCCCTGAGGAGGAAGAGGCAGAAGATACCTTCCAGGATGGAGATGGGGGCATCTAGAGAAGGGAGGGGCAGCTAAAGCTGCCCGTTTCTCACAGTGTTGCCGTCCAGCCTCAGGAACTGCTGCCCAGGCACGATGTGATATTCTAAGAAGCCTGGGCTACCAGCTAGGATGGCAGGAAGCAAAGCCCAGAAATGATCCCAAAAATATGGGTTCATTGAGCTCTGCGAATAATTCCAACCCCTTGTTGCTGTCACTTTCATAGACAAAGGACTCGGCTCAGCACCTTCCGCACCTCCTTTAATAGGATGAGGACAACAGCCATGCAAAGGAGCAGCTCGGGGAAAGTCCGCCTCCCCATCATCAACCTCCTCCCGAAAGACCAGGTTAAAAACCACGCTTTTGCCATGGGCAATCAATGCCTTCTTAACCGTATGGAAAATGTGAGCGCATGCCTGTTAGAAGAGCTTGCTCTTTCCTTTTTATTGCTCTCTAAAGGAGCAGTTAAGTTCCCATCACAGTTTGGGGGTGTCTCCAAGACCCTCCTTCCAACGAGTTTACGGTGCCCATGTCTCTGCCGGACAGACGTCCCAGTGTCACCACTCCAGGAGAACTCTGCTGCTGGTGATAGCTCAGCGCGGTCACAAGCCTGCGAAGTGACAGGAATCTTAGCTGGAGTGGGTACCGGGAAGGCAGGAAGAAATTCCTCCAGAGAGGAGGGCAGAGATTAAAGTGGAGAGAGAGGTGGGGGAGCTTGGCTGTGGAGGGGATCTGGACTGTGTGGAAGGAGATGTGTGGGAGGAAGCAGAAAGGTGAGGGTGGAGGTGGAGAGGCGGTGCGGGGCCAGAGGAGACCTTGACGTGTAGAGGAAGAAGGTTGTGTGCTTCCGCACCAAGAAAGACTGGTGAGAAGTCAGAGTTCAGGGTCGGGTAAAGGACTCTGGTGATGGGCCCAGCATGAGAAGCAAGAGCTTGGACTGTACATCTGACCTAGAATGAAAGGGATAGATAAGAGAAACGGAAAGGACTTGGCGGTAGGAGGACGCCAGCCCCAGCCATGAAGGTTTGAAGGTTAGATGGTGGGAAATGCGCCATACATAGCAAGCCTGGCTGTCACTCTGTGTTCCTTGTGGATTCCTGGAAAGGGACTAGTGGGTTAGGCTAGTTACTACTGTCTAGCACAAGGGCAGTAGAGAGGTTTTCCAGGATAATCCCCCAGCCCCAGGATATGGTAGACTGAGGCAGAGAGGGGTTAATGTGTTCTGAAATAAACTGGAGATTAATCCTCCCAGCTCTAATGCAGGGTGAAATGAGATAAATTATTCACACCACTCAATGTAATAAGCAGGCCGCGGTGCAGCACCAGGCCTCCTCAGCTGCATTTCACACGTGGGGCCTCCTCGTAGTCCTCTTGTTTGACTGTTCTCAGAACGTATGACTTAAAGTGGTATTTCAGGCCTCGATTTTATCTTCCGCAGAAATAAATTTGATCATACATTCGTTTCACGACATTCTGACATTTCCCATGTCCTTGCCTTCGCACAAACATGATTAGAAAGGAAAGGGACTGGGGAATCAGGCACAGCAGGAAGGCGAGCCGTTTTCCCAGGCTCGCCCCTTCCAGTCTTCAGGGAAGAAGATTGGCTCTGCATACAGGCTACAGGAAGTCTGTCTGTTTGTGAGACACTCGCGATTAGCGGTGACCTGAGGGAATCAGATCCACCATTTAGAACTGGCCAGGGCTTCTCTCTTCCATGGACCAGGATGTCTGTGCAGAGGTGCCCACAGCCCTCCGGGGTGTCTGCAAAATGGATTACAATGAATGGGGCTTTTGTAGCCAAGAGCCTCCCACTCTTGGGCAGCCTTTCAATGGCCCCAGTCCATGGCAGTTCGCTCCCCCAGAACAATAGCTGCATTTCCGCTCTTCTTTACCAGGCGCTGACCCCCAGAAGGGTATGGATCTCCGAGAGCAGGTTCCCGAGGAGGGTCCACGGGCTCTGACTAACCGGTAGTGGAAATCTTCAGACAAAAGAGGAGTAAACCAAGGCAGGACCGAGGGATGAGGGGGAGAAGCAGAGGAGAGGGATGGAGATTAGCCCGGAGATGGAACATACAAGAATGAAGCCAGAGGGAAGGAGGGGTCCCTGGAGAAAGGCTCTGAGGAGGAAGATGAGTGGGCAGGTGGCAGCTGGTAGGGAAGGGGCTCTTTGAGAGAGAGAGGGTCGGGCCTTTCAGAAAGTGAAAGGAGCCAGAAACACGGGACTAGGTAGAAAAGAAGGAAAACCAGGAAGAGTGTGGGAGGTAGAGCCCGTGCCCAGTGATGAGCTAAGCCAAGTGGAGGCTGTTGTCTTACACACACACACACACACACACACACACACACACCACTCCCATACTACCCACACAGCTCTACACATGGGCACACACACATGCGTGCACACACACACACATCACTCCCATACTACCCACACAGCTCTACACATGGGCACACACACATGCGTGCACACACACACACACACACACATCACTCCCATACTACCCACACAGCTCTACACATGGGCACACACACATGCGTGCACACACACACACACACACCACTCCCATACTACCCACACAGCTCTACACATGGGCATGCACACACATACACACACACAGACATCATTCCCATACTACCCACACAGCTCTACACATGGGCACGCACACACACATACACACACATGCATGCACACACACATATGCATATGCGCGCACACATACAGACACACACATACACACAGGCTTCTTACTACATTACTGTTTGTGAGACTTGGGGAACCCAAACTGCTTCCTTCTCTCCCCACCGGGGTTATTATTCTAGGTGTCCCCTGCCCTCCACTTCAATTCTTGGGGTTAATTAAAAATATGAGTCAGATGGGGATTCTCAGGGTCTGCAAAAACGCTAACAAAGTGTGGGCTCCTTGTGCTTCACAATGGGGTTTCAGTCCTCGGGGCGGCACATTCAGCATGCCCAGTGAGGTCTGACGGTGGCTGGCCAGACATCACTCCTGTGGTCTGAGGCTGGCATAGAGGCACAGTCAGGAACAACAGGGGACTCATTTTTAAAAAACAGACTGGCAGGAAATTTACACTTCGAAAACTTGGTTAGAAGCAAGTTTCTTAGGGAGATTCAAAAATGACCTTGGGGATTTCAGATCTTTAAAAGAGGAGGCCATGGTTTGTCTATACATGTCAGATAAGTGGGGGTCTCTCTCTCACACATTTCTCGGTGGCTGGGAAAACAAGCAGACGGATTTTCCCCATCGACATGTAAGTGTCGACTTAATGGCAGTATGGACTAATCACTGCACACGACGGAGGGAGAAACTCAGTCTGTGTCCAGAGGCTAGCCGGCGGACAGAGCTATGGAGCCTCACACTCCAGGCCAAGCTGAAGCTGCTGAGAGCTCAAGACGGCTTCTGTCTGCCCTGCCACACGTGGACCCACCACAGTCCTGCTCCTGGCTTCTTGAGCGATTTCATCAGCCGTTCCTTCTCAGACCTACTTAGCAGTAGATGATGAACCTGGATGTCAGCACAGGCTCTGGAATGCTGCCTGTCCACCACCACCAGTACGGAAGGCAGGCCCCCTGCCCGGACAATCCTTGGCAAAGCAGTCCTCGGCAGTCCTGGTAGTCTGGAGGTGTGAAACTGTCTCAGCTGTGGGGGTGAAGCAACTTCTAGGCCACCATGAAACAATGGCTTGGGAGCCACTGTTGAAAGCTTTTAAGAACTTACGTTTAATTACTTCTGTGTGTGGCTGCTATTGCTCCACGGTGAAGGTCAGCGAACTGGTGCGGGAGCCAGTCCTCTCCTCCCACAGAGTAGGAAAAGCAGGCAGGTTGTTGGGCTTGACCGCCTGTGCCTTAACCCACTTAGCCAGCTCGTCGGTCGGAACGCCTTACCCAGCCGCAGGGTCTGTTTAACTGGAATCCGTGTTCACTGGCTGACATTTAAAGGCTGGCCCTCAGGTCCAGTTATCCAGTGGGTGACACTGACCAAGGACACCCACCACCTCATCTTAAGTGCAGCCACAGGTGTCTGAACGGCTGTGGGAGCGGCTCAAAGAGGGACGAGGCCCTGTGTGAGGGGACTTGGGGGGGTAACAGCGGAGCAGCCTGCACTCAGGGCACCGCTGAGTGTTCACTTAGCTGCAGGACCAGAACTCTCCATCACTACCCCCCTGCTAGAAACACCTTAGGAGGTAGGTTTGTCAGCGTTTGGGGGTACAGGGAAAGGCACACTCCATTGTCCCCCCAGCAGCCTGAGAAGCACCCCAAGATTCCGACCAACCCAGGATGTATGGCTGCAAAGAAGTCTGGGCGCAGCCGGTTTATGAGGCAGAACAGATTTTACTAAAGACGCTTTAATACTGGCGTAAGCACAAGTACAGGGAGAAAGAGGCGCTTAGAAATAAGCCACACCCAGCGTGGCCATGGGCTCCTCTGGAGAGGCACAGTGCGTGTTTTTATGTCACATGGAGGATTTGGTGGTGTTTGAACTGACTATCCTATCATGAGGTACTTCCTGAGGGGCATCTCACAGGACCACAATCAATAAGGTAAAATCTAGCTCATGGGGTATAGGGTGAGAAGGTGGAATATCTTTAAGCAGTTTTGTCTGGGGAATTGGATTGATGCTTACAAAAGATCATAGACACCCATAGGTTTTAAGCCTGAGGCATTACTATTTTGATATTGTGTGTGTGTGTGTGTGTGTGTGTGTGTGTGTGTGTGTGTGTGTGTGTAAGGAATACTATGTGAATGTTGCCAACTGCGCAGGAGTTCTTCCTTCTCAGCTCGAGACACGGAGATGCTGGGCTCTTCTCCTTCCTCTCGGCCTCATGAAATCACTTCTTTCTTTTTGTCTGGCCTCGGGTTCTGTTATTCCCATGGCAAAGGATAAAGGACTGTCCCCTGGCCGGGCGGTGGTGGCACACACCTTTAATTCCAGCACTTGGGAGGCAAAGGCAGGCGGATCTCTGTGAGTTTGAGGCCAGCCTGGTCTACAAGAGCTAGGTCCAGGACAGGCTCCAAAGCTACAGAGAAATCCTGTCTCGAAAAATCAAAAAAAAAAGGACTGTCCCCTGGGAGGATGAGGTGGGGGAGAAGAGCACAGAGTGTGAGCCCCACAGCAGGCTTGGGAACATCCACACCTCAGTTTCACAGGGGCAGAATGACAGTCAGCATGGAGGCTGAGCTTGAAGAAGCAGGCAGAGGTCCCAGACCCCACGGATCCCAGAACTTCACGCTCTCAACATGGACCACGCAAAGATTTTAATAGAGTCTCAGATTCACTTTGTTTGCTTGGTCTTTTTGAGACAGTGTTTCTGTATAGTCCTAGCTGTCCTGGAACTCCCTCTGGAGACCAGGCTGGCCTAGAACTTGCAGAGATCCACCTGCCTTTGCTTCCTCAGTGCTGGGACTAAAGGCGTGAGCTACTGCCACCTGGCTCGATACACTTTTAAGGTTTCTCTGGCCACAGGAGTGATGGGGTCAGAGGGTAAAAGTGAGCGGTTAGAAGGCTGCTCTGTAGAGAGCGATGGGGCACACAACACTGACCTAGGCAGCAAACGGCTAGAGCAAGGCCTTGGTGATTAAAATATGGAGATGGGAAGGGGGTGTCGAAGATGGGTCCTCAGAGCCGGCTGGGAGCTGCAGTAGGGCAAAAAGGGTAAGTTTGTTCGGGGTTAAGGTGAAGAACCTGGAAGCACATTTTTGGACATACAGCCTCAAGGATACCTGAGAGGCTCCCGGTCCACAGAGAGCAGCAGGCAACTGGATGTGCAGATCCAGACAGGCTGTTGGCCACAGGTCCATCTCCTCTACCCTGCCCTGCAGACAGGCCGTCACTGGGAGCACAATGGCAGGAAACATTAGCTGGTGGAACTGGAGTTGGCAAGGCGGAGGGTGATTAATGCAGAAGACATGAAGTCAGTATCGGATGGCAGTAACCCCAGACGCTGTTAGGCTCGGCAGAAAGTGATCAGAAGAGATGGCACGAAGGTGGTAATGGATGTTTAGCGTCTCCACTCCACCAGGAGGTGGGAAGCCTGAAGTCTGAGGAGATGAAAACTCAATAAAGGCATAGCTAATTTTTATTTTCAGTGCCAACCTTCAACTTGAGACAACAAGTTTTCAAGCTGTTACTTTAGTCTCTGGTTTGTTGAGCACATACTGTGTGCTTAGAGCCTTCGTGTGGTCAGAGAATACAGTGATGACCTAAAAGTGTTCCTGTCCTTGAGGCCCTGATGAAAGACCAAAAATGTGTCAAGCAAACAAAAGAAAGAAAACACCCGCTCTCCGGGCATCTGTCAGTTTATGTAACATCCCCATGCGAGTCATAGAGGGAACATCTGAGGGCTGAGGCAACCTTTGTCCAGTGTACGGTTTTGCAAGTAGACTTGGGGACTTCTCTTGCTCAGTCAAGCATCCCTCCTTCGAAGCTTCCATGGTGGCCCTTTGCCCAACTGAGACAAGATGAGGGGGACAGGTGACATAGGGGAGGAGCGATGCAATTAGGAACAGGGTGGCCAGAGAAGTCCTGGGTTCAAATGACATTTGAATAAAGACTCAGAAGGGCTGAGTAAGCAAGCTGTATGGCAACCCGGGGCCAAATTCCCAGGCAAGATGCAGCCAGTGCCAAGGGTTAAGACAAAAGTATGCCCATTGCATTTGAGGGACAGCAAGGAGGCCAGAGTGGTTGGCAGAGGGAAGGGCAGCTGCTGGGCCCAAGATCGTGCCTACGGACCATCACAAAGACAGACTTACACTCTGAATGAGACAAGAGGCCTTTGGATTTGGATCGGAGGAGTGGTATGATTATCCTTCACTTCCCATGAGCACCTACTGGATTGAAAATGCAGTCTGGGAGGCCAGAGTGTAGCAGAGGAAGAAATGATCACACCAACACAACAGCAGCTCAGATGGCGGTGGAGGAGAGCCATGGGCAGATCTGAGAGACCACACTCAAGGTCAACAGAAGTGATGCACGGGTCACAAGTGTAGGACAAAGGAAAGGATGACTCTGGGGTTTCGGACCTGAGTCATGGAAGAATGGAGGTGCCATTCATCAGGAAACGGAAGACATGGAAAACCAAGACGGTACGTCAGGTCCCCAGTTTTGATTTCAGCGATGACTTGTGGAGGTGTTGCTGGTCCTGGAACAGACCCAGAACACTGTGTCCACCTCAAGTTACAGAAGTCGGAATGGGAACTGAACAACGTCCTCACGTCTTTCAGCGATCTGACTCCAGCGCTCACAATCTCCACCCTCCATTGCGTTCTCTCAGGAGATTCCTCCTTCACCAAGGAACCTCAGTTCTGGAGTGCTGGAGACCGGCTCGTACAGGACCTGTAGGCGGGCTGACTGGCTCCGGGAGAGGAGTGAAGGAGAGAGCAAGCCTCACTCGCTCTCACGTCTTTCTCTCAAGTTCGCAGCCAGATAAATCAGCCGCTTCTCATAGAGACAAACAGACAAACACACGTGCACACTTAAAACTGACTGGCTCATGAAAAACTCTAGACTTTCAGCTTTTCCAGAAGATAATCCTAAGTCGAGGATGGTAGCCTACGTGGTCACCTTTGCTGGACACATGCAGGCTGTGACTGTTCCCATCACTCACTGGCACCGCCTGCAGCACTCTTTATTTTTTAAGCTACCAGGCTCTTCCAGGTCTTGGGGTTTGCAACTCAGTTTCAGAGGGCCAAGTGTGCACACCGACAACTTTAATTCTTACCCTGAAGGAGTCCAGGACCTTTTGATGGATATTAAACACCATAGGGTGGGCAAGAACAAAAGATAGGCTGGGCAAACACAGGAAAGCAATGGCTAGGCCACCGAGTCATGAGCAATTCCTCTAGAGTAGAACCGGAGGCTGCTCTTGCATTTCCCAGCTACCCAGACCCGAATAATCACACAGAAACTATATTGATTACAACACTGTTTGGCCAATAACTTAGGCATATTCTTAACTAGCTCTTACATATTAAATTACCCCATCTCTATTATTCTGTGTATCACCATGAGGCTGTGGCCTACCAGTAAGGTTCCTGCAGTGCCTTTCTCTTTCAGCGCCATCTGCTCTCTCTATATCTCTGTTTGGATTTCCTGCCTGGCTTTATTTTGTGCTGCCATAGGCTGAAGCTGTTTTTTTTTTTTTATTAACCAGTGGTAATAAAATATATCTACAGCATACAGAGGGGAATCCCATATCACTAGAGGCAGGCACTCGGTTTGAATTGAAAGAGATTTACATCTTCTAGTGTGTTCTATCTGGTCTGCTGGTAAAGAAGAAGAAAACACACAAACCCGAATCTAAGTCACAGCTTCGTCTGTTGACCCCTGTGTATCTCTGGCCATTGGCTTTGAGCCTCGTATTACCCAGCTATAGAACAGGAGGGAGGAAAAGTGTCTCTCCACGTTTATCAGGGGAGGGCCTTTGGAGAGGAGAGAATTGTTGGCACTAGGAGTCTAGGAAACACCCCCGTGAGGAGCTGGCTTCCGAGAGCATCAGGCAGTAGAGGCATCACAAGCTTCAAGGCAGCTGTGGCGCCTGCTATCCTGGAACTTTTACCAGTGACACAAAACATATCAAGCTGCATATGGACTTAGCTTGCCTGCTTTTCCAGTGCAACCTTCAAAGAGAGGAGGGAGGAGGAGGGAGGGGGGAGGGGGAGGATGGGAGGAACAGAGAGAAAGAGGAGAAAGTGGGTGCTGGTAGTGGTGAGACCCCTGAGTCAGATGCATTAGGGCGGTGGCCCCGCATGGGGTCCGACTGATGGCTTCTGGGTTTAGGTCGGGACACAGGGAACACAATCCCTTCTTCCTGCACACAGCACCACGCTGACCTAGAATGGAGGCCTCACAGGCCTGGTTTCAGCCTCCCCCTCCCTTGTCTGCCCCCTGCTCCCTCCTGTCCCCTCCCCTGGCTGTTCCCAGCCTGCAATTCATCACAGCTCTGTGTTCATGCCCTTTGTGACCACATCTTTCTCCAGCAATACCTTTGCATTTTGAAGTTAAAACAATATTTTGCCCACTACATGGCAGCACTTGGAGCCTTTGCAGGGGCCATTTACGTCTGCTGTTTTATTTGATCCTAACCAGGTTGCTGTCACGTAGGCCGAGAAGGTATTATTAGCAGGAGTGATAGTCAAAATATTGAACAGCCCTTGTATTGCAAGTTCAACCAACTGGAATAGATACAGACCCTAGAGAGGCCCCAGAAGCCTCCTCCCTCCATTACTGCAGGAAGGTCGGGTGGGGGCAGGGCTGTTGGGGGGCAGGGCTGTTGGGGGCAGGGCTGTTGGGGGCAGGGCTGTTGGGGAGGGGTCAGGGACACTAGGACAGCTGAAGACAGGGGCTGGCTATTTACCGAGTGGTCTGGAGGCATTTCTGCTTCTGAAGCATTAACTGTACGAAGCTTACAGCAGACTGATAATCAGTTCAGTTGTGCTGATGTGGGGACTGAGGTCAGGACAGATTAGAAACCTGTCCAGAATGAGGAATGAGAAGAGAATCGGACGTCAAGGTCTGGACTCCTTGAGCAAGGCAAGGGCTGTGCCTATAGCTCTGCTCTCTCCACAGAACTGGAAACACTGACCACACGTCTTTTTCACACTTCTGTCTCTGGGTCTCTTATCTGCTCGGTATCTCCTGTCTTACTTCCCAAATGTGTCCAGATCCTTTCTCTAAGTCCTCCGCTTTGACTTTTTCATCCATGTCCTCCCTGCTAGGATTCCCACACTGTCTCCTGTTCCCCAGCCACTCCAGAGGCCTTTGACTTTCTCCAGATGTCTGGCCTGCTGCCTCTCTGTGCTGTGCCCCAAAGCAATCTCACCTCCTCCCAAAGCTGCTCCTTCATGGCCTTAGTAGAGAGGTACCATTCTTAAGTTCCTAGATGGATGACTGCCTGCTGCAAAGCCCAGGATTGGGAGTCAGGTCTGTCCTTCAGCCATGTGGGTCCCGGGGCTGAACTCAGGTTCTCAGGCATGAAGGCAAGGACCTTGACCTGCTGACCCATCTCAGGGGCTAACATACATCATACGCGTATTGTGTGTGTTCTATAAAACATGTATATATCTGTCTTTGTCTGTCCGTCCGTCCGTCCATCCCTCTCTTCAGGTATCGACCCCATGACTGCATTGTTAGGTTGTCCTGTTACAGACACGGCCCATGTCCTCTCAGGATGATTCACTTGAGGTCTTCAGACATTTCATACAGCGTTAGTCCTCACCTCCAATGGCCAAAGTTTGGGCTTTGGGGTTCTGTCTTCTTACACGGGTGGGGAGATAGACGAGGACCCGAAAGCTGATGTCATCTCATACCCTGCATTCTCAGGAGTTGGCCCACAAACATCTCACCCCTGAGATGTGTGCTTTGTCCCTCCTCTCACGGCTGCCCCCAACGATGTACGTGCTCCAGTCACCTACCTTTCTTTCCCTCCAATGCTTTCTCAGTATTCGAAGTGTCCCCTGCACTTCCAGGGTAAACTATGGAACAGATCCTTGTCTCAGGGTCTGCTCCTGGGAAGACTAAGTTTTACAAACACGCTTTCCTATAACACCACATTCTGTCCACATCGCAGGAGTACGCTTTTAGCTGAATCAATACTCAGAATTTGCAGGATTACAACTTTGTTAATATTACTCTTAGTTAAACAAGATAATAAGTTTTTACATTTCTGCTTTATTTATTTTCAAGAGAGGGTGTTGCTCTCTTGTTCAGGTTGATCTCAAACTTCTGGACTCAACTGTTCCTCCTGCCTCCTCCCAAGTAGATGGGATTATAAGCATGCATTATTATAAATACTTACATTTCTTTATAAAAAGCAGTTCCCCCTGGAGATGATAGTATTGCAAAGTGAGTATGTTGTCTACACTGTCTATACTTCCTTAGAAACAGCACTGAAGTAAGTCTGAGGTCTTCCTTCTCCAGTAGGACCGGATGCTTTCCCGCAGCTGCTAGGCTGAGGCCCCCTCATTCGGAAACTTCATTGGTCTCTGGCCTGTATTGTTTTTCTTTTTCCTGGGTCTCATGTCTTCATTTTGCTTATTTCTTCATATCGTTATAAGCACGGGTATATCAGACAAAGTTTTTGAAATCTGGCATATCTGAAAACATTGTTATTGTTTTATGGGCAGTGTAGAGACTCTGATAACTGGAGAATCCCAGATACAAAATAATATCTTTCAGAATTTAGAAGAAAATGCCGTGCTATCTCTTAGCATTCCTTTTCATATTTATTTCACGTGTGTTTGCCTGTGAGCGAGCGTGTGCGTGCGTGCGTGTGTGTGTGTGTGTGTGTGTGTGTGTGTGTGTAGAAGTCAGAGTTGGCAATCTTCTCCTACCAGGTGAGTCCTAACATCAAACTCAGGTTGCCCAGCTTGTCACCAAGCACCTTTACCTACTGAACCATTCCACCAGAACCAGAATTCCTTCTGTTTTGGTTTACTTTTGGGAGGGGTCCCTTTTGAGACAGGTTTCTCTGTGTACCTGGGCTGTCAAGGAATTCACTGTGACCTCAAACTCACCTTGAACTTGTCACACACCTACCTACAGGTGGGTGTGCTCCAAGACAACTAGCGTGCTTTACTTTATATGGTAATTTATTTTAATGATATTTACTATTTATACGTGCATTATTTTACTATTTTGAATATGAAAATATAAATTCCATATTTAAAATCTTTATGTATTTAGGTCCCAAGATTTTTATTTTATGAATTCTGTTACTGAGGTATATTTCTGGATTTCTAAAATTCACTAGTTTAAATTAATGATTTTTACTAAGTTTACCATGTTATCCAATAATCACCACAAACTAGTTTTTAGAACATTTTTACCACCCAGTTAGATCCCATATGCCCATTCCAACATTTTTCTAATGTTTTCTGAACCCTGATCCTTCGTAGGTGACCCAGCTTTTCTCCCTAAAAGGTCTGAGCTTTTTTTTTTTTGCCTGATGTGTGAAATATTACAATAGTGTAAGTTAATGTGATATGTTTTTCTTTTATTGTCCTAGAAAAAAGTTAAATTCTGTCTCTGCAAGAATTCCTCCAACACCCTACCTCTTGCTTCTGGAATGTTGTTATGATGATGTTATGATGACGTTAATGAACTCTCTGGAATAATAGTCAAACATTCTTTTTTTCCTCAAGCAAGGCCTGTGTATGCATAATTTTGATGGTTTTACTTTTAGAAGATGTCTTCTAAACATATACATATTCACATTTTAGCCATCCTGAGAGCCTTTCTTATTCTCTGACTTTGGGGTTTTTTTTGTCCCCCCCCATCTTGGTTCATGGGTACAATGGCTCCCTAGCTTTCTAGGGTATTAATTATGCTGTTCAGTTTTTGGATTTTTCTGAATTGTTTCTACTTCCTTGCTTTCTCTCTCCCTTCCTCCATCCCACTTTCTCTCTTCTCCTGGGTCTTTGTGTTCTAGACTTTCTTCCTTTTCTCATTATCATTTCAGATAATTCTTTAGTGAGACCTAAGGTGCTTACTGAAAGTATTCTCTTTCTCTGTATATCTGTGGGAGAGTGTGTGTGTGTAGATCTGTGTGAGTGGTGTGTGCATGTTTGTGTGGTGTGTGTAGATCTGTGTGAGTGGTGGTGTATATGTGTGTATGTAGATCTGTGTGAGTGGGGTGTGTGTAGATCTGTGTGAATGGTGTGTATGCATGTGTGTGTGTCTGTGTGTGTAGATCTGTGTGAGTGGTGGTGTATATGTGTGTATGTAGATCTGTGTGAGTGGGGTGTGTGTAGATCTGTGTGAATGGTGTGTATGCATGTGTGTGTGTCTGTGTGTGTAGATCTGTGTGAGTGGTGGTGTATATGTGTGTATGTAGATCTGTGTGAGTGGGGTGTGTGTAGATCTGTGTGAATGGTGTGTATGCATGTGTGTGTGTAGATCTGTGTGAGTGGTGTGTTTGCGTGTGTGTGTGTGTGTGTGTGTGTGTGTGTGTGTGTGCACGCGCGCATGCTTGAGGAGCTGTCTGAGTGGTAGGCCACAGCTCAGGGCTATCACGTGGGAAGCCAGTGTTTTACTAGGGACTTCTCACCTATGGTGGTACCAATAGGTCTTCCTATTAGAACAACGATACAGCAAGGCTTTCCCTGGCCCTTTCCCCTTAGGAAGGATGGACATGTACCTGCTCTCAGTAGGATACCTCAATCTGTCTGCTGTCCTTGGAGTCTTCCTCAAGAGCACAGCAGCTCACTTTCTGTCTCTCTAGTGCCTTGTGTTTATTTTGCGGAGAGGAATGGAGAAAGCCACCCGAGTATCAGCCTGGGCTCAGGAGTGCAGGGCAGACTTTCATTTCATCTTTGTGTTCTCCGACCAACCCCATCCCATTAGCAACAGAGGCGTCAGTATGTCCATTTCTCAATTTCGTGGTTATTATTATTTTGGTTTTGCTTTTCATAACAGATCAACTCCTGTTTGAAAGCCTCTTTGAACCCCATCTGCCTGGCAGGTAGCTCTTTCTTCTCTTCAAGATCAGTTAATATTCATCCAGCTACTATCCTTTTCCCCAAAATTGTTTGGCTTTTCCATTAGCCGCCGTCTCTTCTCGTGTTTACAGTCCTTGTGAATTGGTGTTTTACTACCTTATCATTTTAGGGGCACAGCCAAGTGCATGTGTAACCTGCCGAGCTCAACCAGCAATTCACCTATTTTTTTTTGCATTTTTTAAAAGATTTATTTGTGTATTATGTATACAGTATTTTTCCTGCATGTATGCCTGCAGGTCAGAAGAGGGCTCCAAATCTCACTATAAATGGTTGTGAGCCACCATGGGGTTGCTGGGAATTCAGTCACTGCTCTTAACCTCTGAGCCACCTTTCCAGCCCCCTTGCCTCTGCCTGAGTGCTGGGATTAAAGGAGCACCCACCATGCCCCACTTACAATTCACTTCTTGCCTCCACACTCTCAGGCCTATTAAACATTGCCAAACTGGACTGCTTGTTATTCTCCAAATGAGCCCCTTCCTTCCTGATCCCCTTGCCTTTGATAATTTTTGGAATGTTCTCCTGAATGAATTCTTATTTATCCTTCAAGTCTAATTTTAAAGTATTGTATCAGGGGCTGGAGAGTTGGCTCAGCGGTTAAGGGCACTGACTGCTCTTCCAGAGGACCTGGGTTCGATTCCCAGCACCCACATGGCAGCTCACAACTGTCTGAAAATGTAGTTCCACGAGATCTGACACCTTCACACCAACGAACATAATAAAGTTAAATAAATAAATAAATAAAAGTTTTTTTAAAAAAATAAAAGTATTGTATCTACCTGTTTTGCCATTTTGTACCAACAGGAAAACTTCTGCCTTCTAATGAGTACCGTAGACTCCGTCTCTCCTGTCACATGTTAAACATCCTTGCACCATCACCTGCTGTGTAAGTGTCTTGAAGGAAAGCACACTAGCATGATGTCTTTGAATCCCAATCCCTTTCCACCAATGGTTGATCAGTTTCTGTCCATGATGAGCTTTGAATACTCTGGTGAGTCCCTGGCGGCCACTGTGGTCTGTGTGTTTGTTTGCCAGTTCGCACATAGATGAAAGGGCAGTTTCTCTGGCTATAGCGCCACTGAGAAGCAATATATTCTGTATGTGGATTTGTAGAATAATAGAAACAGTAAAAATTATGCTTCTGTCCCTTGGTACAAAGGCCTTTTAATCACATTGGTCTACAGCCCGCACAGTAACTCTGCAAGGCAGATGACTGGCTTCCACTTTCAGAGGAGGAACACAATACTCCACGGTGTTAAACAAACCTGCCAACGCCCCGGAGCCAGCAAGCCGCAGCGGTGAACTCAAGCATTGGTTTCTGGTCCGAAAGTCTGTCTGCATGTGGTTTTGCTGCAGCTGCTTTCTGTGTCCATCCTAGTTCATCTGAGTGCTTAGCGTTTTCCTTCACGTGCATTCCCCTCACTGCTGTGGAAGAGGAGGGTCGTGGGGCTCACTTTCTCTGCAGCCTGGCCCAAAAGCTGAGGTCCCCAACTTGCTCTGTGGACCCGTATCTGTCCCTTATTGGGCATTTCCACTTAGCTGAGAGTATGGTTATGCTCTAAAGATACCAGTTCTGAAGACAGTTCAAATCCTGCCTCTTCCACTTACAAGTGGGGTAAGTTAGCATCTCTGCATGTCTGTTCCTTCCTCTGCAGAACGGACTTAATAAGAACAACAGATACAGACGAGGTGGTGAGAGAATTAAGTACATGTCTGTACTTACTGCTCAGGTGTGTGGAGTACTTTGTAAGTGCTTTTGATTAGTTATCACATAACTAGTCCCATTTAATCTCTACTGATCCTGTGAGGCGATTTATTATGCCAACTTTGCAGCCTATATTACAGGTAGAAATGGAGGCCTTCCTTGACTCTAAAGCCATGCCTTTATTCTATTCAACCTGACAGATGCTATTTGTGGGCATTTCTCAGGCTTTTAAAATAGTATAACTCTATGAAGAAGACAGTAGACTCAGTTGGGCTCCAGTATAAATTTAGAGAGAACGTGAAAGCGTCCTTACAGTGTATGGGTAGAAGCCGCTAGCCTGGGCTTCAGGGAGCCAAGGCACAGCCAGTACTGCTGTGGGGACTCCCTACCCCCCACAATCCGTATCATTCCTCTCTTTTGTGGGTTGAGGTTTGGCTACCTTCAATTACCTTCCCAGGGCTCCTTGAACAGTCTCCAAGAGCCAGGTGCCATCTTCTGAATGCCAGCACCATCTGGTGGCCATGGGCCATAACCCAAGCCTGTTGCTCCCCACTGCCACCCGGTGGCCATTAATGCCACAAAGTTTGCCTACATATTAAAAAAAATATCCGTGAAACTTTCTCACACGCTATCCTTTTAGCAACCCAACAAGATAAGTAGAGCAAGCAAACAGGAAGTCAGTTTTCAGAGAGGTTAGGAGAATGGCATGGAGGGACACAGCAAGCTCATTGGCTGCCACAGCCTGGAGTCACAGACTTGCTGGTGTGTGTGTGTGTGTGTGTGTGTGTGTGTGTGTGTGTGTGTGTGTGTGGTGTGAATGTATGTGTCTGTGCATGCATGTGGAGGCCCAAGATTGATATCTGTGCCTGAGGTAGGGTTTCTCCTACCTGGCCATTTCAGTTAGTTTAGGCCTGAAGATCACCCGACTCGGCCTCCTAAGGGATTTTACCAACACCCAGTTTTTACGTGGGCGACAGAGATCCAAACTCAGGCAAGTGTCTTATCTACTGAGCAATCTCTCCCGGCCCTTGACAGCCATTTCTCCAGGTGAGGCCCTACTGCATTCAAGATGTACCACAGAGGTCAGTGGATATCATTCCTCAGAAACAATGTTTACCTTATTTTTGAGACAGGCTCTCTCACTAGCCTTGAACTCACCACGTAGGACAGGCTGGCCGGCCAGAGAGCCTCAAACTGGAATTGCAGGCACATAGCACCATGTGTGCAGCTTTTAAAACATTGGGTTCTGGGATTGAATTCAAGCTCGCATGCTTGAAAGACAGGCACTTTGCTGACGGAGCCATCTCCGTGACTCAAGCTTTCAATTTTAGATGGGCTCAGCCTACCTTGAAGCTAAATGTGGGCCAATAGCAAGCCAGCAGGCTTGGTGTGTAAAATTTTAGGAAGAGTCTTAGAAAGGAGCAGGCAGACCTTCGGCTGCTAGCAGCTTCTGGAATGGTTTCTCGGGGGGCTGGTAAGATGGAAGGCTCAGGGGGTAGAGGTGTTTATGTGTGCAGACTGGCAGCCTGTACCCATGAGATGGCAGAAGACCAACTCTCCGACAGCCACAACATCTGGGCACCTGCATTCACATAGGCTTCCACAAACACATACCAAATAAATAAACAAACCCAAATAAGACTGCAGAGACTCTGCTTTCTGGACAGCAGTCCTGTGTGATTGCCCTTTGAGTGTGGGCCGAGCTAGTGTTTTGAATGAACAGATGTAGCAGGAAACAATGGGGGGAGTCACTTCCGAGACCAGCTTTCATGAGGCTCTGGCTTGTCTCACTCACGGCCTTGTTGGCTCTTTCTGCCTGCTCGGATGAAGCTGCCATGTAATGAGTTGGTTTATGAAGACACCCATGCCGTGAGGATCAGAGTGCGCCTCTGTCTACCAGCTTGCAGCAAGCAGGGTGTCACTAGAAACTGGGTGTCCTGGGAACAGAGGCTTTCCACCTTGAGCACCTGGGCTGACACCTCGGTTGCTGGCTTGTGAGAAAGCCTGAGTCAGTGGGCCCAGTCATGCCGCGGCGCCTGGATCCCCGACCAGAAGGAGCTGCAGGGCAATGCCAGCCTCTAGGTTTGACCCGCCTCACGAGAACTGGCAATACACTTTGCTCTTGCCAATTAGAAGATAGACAAATGGTTGGAATAGACTTCTTGAGCTATGGAATTGATTTCATAAAAGGAGTTTGTTCCCAACCTGAGGGAACATTGCTATCATTTTGGACTTTTTCTTAGCTGACTGTAACTTTTCATATTTTTGTGTTAATGAGGTAATGTGGTTTTTATGTACACGAAGCCATCTCCAAGCAGAGTGGTGAGCCTGGTCAGGTTTACCTTTCGTGTCCATATTATGGTCCACCTTTACCTTGGCACTTTCCTTGTCTAATTCCCAATCCTCTACCACCCCTGCCTTTGAGCTTCAATGGCCCAGAACACCCTATTCCTGCCTCTTTCTGTCACCGAGTTCTGGCAGAGTTCAAAGGAGTAGGGGAGTATGGGTGGGGTGGGGGAAAACCAGCAGATTTTTGAAATTTACTAGAAGGGAAAATTCTTAAAATACTCGAGCAACCTTAGTTTCGGGTAAGAGTCTAGGGCTGCACCCTACTCTGTGCTGAGTGGAAGGGGAGTGAGGGATGTGCTAGAATCAATGGGAGAACGAGAAACACGAAGGCAGCTTGATACTGGGATCTAGATCCCCCCTTCCGGGACTGCAGGAAGCCATTCCTAACCAAGAGCCTTATGCCTGTCATGCCAACAGTGTTCAGATATAAAATCTCATTCTTACTAAAAACGCAGGAGAATTTGGCCTTTGGGGCTCCCATAGCTTATTTCTACTATGGGTTTGGTAAATATTGCATATGTTAGTGTTGTATTCCTGACTAGGTATCAGGAATTAATTCTCATTCCTATGTGTTCCTGTCATCAAGCACGGTGTCTCGTACATAATAAGCATTCAATAAACTGTTGGGTATGTTGTCAGGAAGAGTCTTCATTATCTTAATCCTACTTCAGGAAGCCATACTTCCTCTCCCCCCCACGAATACAGACCGCTACAGCAGAATTTGTTAATTGGCTTCATAAACATTCCTGGAATTCCAGTCGGGCAGTGGTGGCACACGCCTTTAATCCCAGTATTTGGGAGGCAGAGGCAGCAGGATCTCTGTGAGTTCAAGGCCAGCCTGGTCTATAGAGCCAATTCCAGGATAGCCAGAGGTGTACAGAGAAATTCTGTCTTCAAAAACAAAACAAAAACAGAGAGAGAGAGAGAGAGAAAGAGAGAGAGAGAGAGAGAGAGAGAGAGAGAGAGAGAGAGAGAGAGAGAGAGAATCAGATCCAATGGAAATGGAGTAGCAGGCAGTTGTGAGGTGCCATATGAGTGCTGGAAATCAAACCCAGGTCCTCTGCAAGAGCAGTAACTACTCTTAACTGTTTAACTGTTTGGGTGGAAGCGTCACCCCAGCCACTGGCATCCAGAGATACAAAGAGTCTGGAATGTTCGGGTGGAAGTTCCATCCCAAGTCCCCTCCCCTGGGAGTTGCCTTGTCCAGATTCTGCCCTCCCCCCCTGAGAAAGCTGCCAAATGATGACCCATCCCCAGAGATACCACTCCCACAGGGTATTTAAACTGCCTTCCAGAGAACTAACGCCTGTTTTTCTGGTCTTTTTTTCCCATCTCCTCTCTGAGGGGCTGGAAAGCCATTTGGCATTGGGCTCCATTAAACCTGGGCCTTTTCTAATTCGGTTTGATTCGGTCTGACTCGGAATATTACACCGGTTGGAGAGGCTTATCCAGTGCTGAAGCATCATCACTCTAGCCCTGACCCATTTATGCCGGGCGGCGGTGGTGCTCGTGTTTAATCCCAGCGCTTGGGAGGCAGACGGACCTCTGTGAGTTCAAGGACAACCTAGTCTATAGTTTGAATTCCATAGCTACTAAGAAACCTTGTCTCGAAAAACAAACAAACAAACAAACCCCCCAAAAAACACTTCTGGAATTCCTGTCATGTACTGGGCTGTCCTCGATGCTGGCAGTGCCACAATGAGTCGAGTCTTGGCTCAGCTCTATTCTGTTCGTGTTCCCTGGCTTCCTCTGCAGTAGGGTCAGGTGGCTGGTGTTAGCCTATAGGCTAAGCAGAATGAACACATCCCTCTTACAGTCCAAAGCAACTCGCAGCTAGTGTGGGCTTTCTTCTTCCTCTGTGGAGAACTCTGAGGCCCTGTGTTCTGAGACTGCCACCAGGTGGAATGGTTTGAGTCCCAGAGACCTGGATGGAGGAGGATGACTGTTCCCATCTTTTTTGTATTGACTGCTTAGACAATCTCAAAGACACCTGAACAAAGCCCTGGGCAGGAGAGGAAGTGAGCCATATGGTTACTTTGGAGAATGTCCCAGGCAGAGAGAACACTCCAATGTTGTGTGTACTGGCTTGGCTACTTTATCAACAGTTTCACTTGTCGGGCCCACTTGGATGCTTGAATCAACTAAGAACCTGTGTACTTGGCTTTATTTATTCTTTTTATTTCAATAGAATTTCTTTTTTCTTTTTTTTTTTGACACAGGGTTTCTTTGTGTAGCCCTGGAACTTGTTCTGTAGACCAGGCTGGCCTCAAAAGAGATCCATCTGCCTCTGCCTTCAATTGATGGGATTAAAGGTGTGTGCTACCACTGCCTGGCTTTTAAATAGAAGCTTTTACAAAGCAGTTTTAGGTTCACAGTGAGATTGCGAGGAAGGTTCATAGACAGGCTGTGTATTTCCTGCCTGTGTCCCATATATCCAGCCTCGCCCTTTCAAGAGCAGCACGCTTGTTACGACAGCTGAATATCATATCACAAGTTTATAGCTTACAAAGGGCTCACCCTTGCTCTCTGCAATACGTCCTATACATATTACAAATGTATACTGACATCTCGCCATCTTAGCCCATATAGAGTGATGTCACGCCCTCTGTGCTCCAGCCAGGACTGGACCTGCAGGACTCCTGATTTGAGGCATCCTCTGCCTTCAGAGGCCAGGCAGTTTGCTGGAGATAGCTAACAGCGTACCAGTACCAAGGTCTCCATCCTTCCTGACTGCTGGGTGTCAAGGTGGTCAGCTCTTGCTGGTTTCCACAGCTCATGGCGGCTTTGCTCAGCCCTTCACACCATGTCTACTCAGTGACTATCTACTTACTACCTGTGTCCTTAAGGGTCAAGCTGGATAAATGCAGACATTCTTCTATATCTCACCAACCCATAGGAGGCTGACTTTGACAAGTAGTGTGTTCTAACTCAAAACATCCTCTGAATTCTAAAGAGAGTATAGTTCTTTCTGCTATAGTTTCCATAGGCTAGAAAATAATAATAATATTATGTGTAGAAAACTTTAATACTTAAGTGGACATTACACTCCCCTTTCTTTTAAACCCTTGATGCCTATGTTTACAGAACCATAAAAGAGACAAGCTTCCTATAACAATGTTTTTCAAACTGAATGTTGCTTGAATCTCTCATAAAGGAAAAACACTCTCACAAGTACTTTGAGTTGGCTTAAGATATCCTTCATAAAATTGCACACATACACATGCACGGATATACAAACACAAAACTAAGGAATGGACTCAGATTTATAGATTATGCATCTGTGAAAGCTAAAACGAATTTGTTAATTAAATACAAATAAAACTAGCAAATGAAGAGAAATTCCAATCTGTCACATTGATTTTTTTTGAAGGTTTCAAAGGTACTTTATTTTTTCTTCAATATGCCATATTATAGGGAATACATGACTCTTTGACTTGGCATCCCTTATTGGTTGGTTTTGAAACAATTCCTTCATTATTGCACCAGCTGGCATGACTACTGATCTCTCCATTCCTTGGGGGTGACTCTGCCAACAGGTGACCGGTTCCATTCTATTCCAATTTGTGTTGCTGTATATGCCCATGCCGAAATACAGAAGAGGCCTCCAGCTGCTAACATAGTATTTCCATATTTGTCGTGGAAATTAGGTGTCTGCTTCTGATGGCTGTGTCTTGCCACCACTTGCTGAATACTTCGAACTTGGAGACGGCTTAGTGCATTTTTGGCTAAGGGCAACATCGCGGAAAAGATGGAACTGCAGTGACGACCGGTGCTGCCTCTGTGCAGATTCGACCCAGCTACCCTTGCAAAGAGCCCTGAAAAACAAAATCTGTCACATTGATTTAACAGCAGGAATGACGTACGGCTGTAACCAAGTCACCCACCAAACCTCAGCACTGTCGACAGTCGACAGCAACAGTATGGTCCACTCAGTGCCCTGCTAGATGATGGTTCAGTTCTCCCCCACTCGCTGTTAACAGGGCACAGCACAGCATTGGCTAGGTGTTGTTAATCCCAGCACTTGAGAGGCAGAGGTGGGCAGATCTCTGTGAGTTCAAGGGCAGCCTGGTCTACAGAGTGAGTTCTAGGACAGCCAGAGGTACACAGAGAAACCCGGTCTCTTAAAAAAAAAAAAACCAAACCAAACCAAAATAAACAAACAAACCAATTTGACAATTGCTTGGTGTGACCACACCCTTTACTGTTAAGGGGTTCTGTTGCGTATCTGTCCTCAAGCCTGTAGCAATTCACTTGCTGCTCTTTGCCCACCACACGTCCAAACATAGGCAGTGGAATTTCAGTCCTAGAAGAACTACAAAGGGTTCAGACGTTTGGAAAGATTTCCTACCTCATGATCAATCCAATGCAAATTAAAATGAGATTCCATTTCATCTGTCAAATTGGCAAAGCTTTTTAAAGAAAGGTAAATGCTGGTGGGCTGGTGGGTACTCTTGAACACATACTGCGGAAACAAAATCTTCCTGACCTTTGTGGGAAGCAATCTGGTGGACTTAAGAGATTTCAAAACCTTTGAATCAGTATAGTTTTCTATCCTAGGGAAATAATTTTAAGCTACTGGCAAAAGATTTCTGTATGAAGATATTTATGGAAATATGAAAGCAGTGAAAAATAGAAGCCCCCAAATGTCCAAGTAGTGGACTAAAGGAACTAAAGTACAGGCGTACTTTGGAGATGCTGTGTTCTGGTTCCAGACTGCAGCTAAGCAAACATTCCAATAGTGAGCCACACCAACTTTCTGGTTTTTCAGTGGGTATAAAAGTTACATTTACACTGCTCTGTTGTATAGTCAGTATTGGATCACATTATAAAAAGACAACATACACAGCCTCAATTAGGAATGCTTTATTGCTAAGAAATGCTAGCAATAAGGATAACTGTAGTGGTCTGTCCTGTCCCTTCACGAGACAAGCCCCGCTCACTCCGTCCCCATCCACTGAGGCTAGCAGATCTTCCTTGCACTTCCAGCCTGAGTTCCTTCCTTTCCTTTCCGTGTCTCTCTCCTGAAGAGGCAGCTTCTGCCTCTCTCTTTGCTCTTTTCCCTTCTCCTCTTTCTCCTCCATAACCCACTAAATGAATACCCAGGACAGCTAGGGCCATTACACAGTCATTATCAAACAAACAAACAAACAAAAATGTATGGCCTTGTTTTTCAGTATTGGGGATCAAATGCCAAATTAGGCAAACACCATGCAACACCCTCAACTTCACATAATATATTTCTTACTATTTATACAGGTTTTTAAAGTTACATTTATTATTTGTGTATATGTGATGCATACGTGCAAGATGCCACACTGCAGTGCACACGTGGAAGTTTGAGGACAATTCTTTCTACTGTGTGGGTCCCAGGAAACAAGCTCAGGTTGCCAAGTTTGGTGGCAAGTGCTTTTACCCATTGAGAAATCTTCCAAGTTCAAGATTTCTTAAATGTTAAGACTTTCCCGGCATAGGGGATTAACAGCTAATCCCAGTAGTTGGGAGGTAGGTCAGGAGACTACTGTGAGCTCAAGGCCAGCCTGAGTTAGAGTGAGACCCTGTCTCAAAACAAAACAAAAAACCTAGGGCTGGAGGGATGTGGCATCTGTGGTTAAGAGCATGTGTTGCTCTTGCAGAGGGCCCAGGTTCTGTACCCAGCATCTACATGGTGGTTCACAACCATCTGTGTGGCCTCCAAAGGCATCTGACATGCACGTGGTGCACACACATACACACAGGCAAATATTCATATGCATAAAATAAAAATTAAAAAAGTTTTTAAGAAGTCATGAGTCTGGGAAAGGGACTGGTGGAGAGGTTGGCTGGGAACAGTTAGAATGTATTCTACATATGTCAAAGAACAAATAAATAAAAGTGAAAAATAAAAATAAAAATTTTACTGCTAATTCTCCTCCAAACCAAAATAAAAAATGATTCAAAAGTAATTATCCAAAGACAAAGACTTAATAAAAGTAGGCCCCAAAGAGAAATATGGGTAGTTTTTATTTTTAAACATTTCCTGGATTTTCCAAGCTTTCTATAATAAGCATCCACTATTTTTATTTTTAGCTAGGTAGCACTGGGCAGACAAGCATGTGACACTGTTCCAACTGGTCCACGCTGTGAACAAGGGCACAGGAAAGGTTGTTACACTGAAGGGGTTTCAGAGGTAGATCCACCCAAAGTCGTAGGCTTGCTTTCTGGAGTTACCCAGAACAGCTGCATTACTGTCATGATGAACTTTTTAAAATGGTAAACTAGGGGGCTGGAGAGATGGCTCAGTGGTTAAGAGAACTGACTGCTCTTCCAGAGGTCCTGGGTTCAATTCCCAGCACCCATACGACAGATCATAGTTGTCTGTAACTTGGAAATGTTTTTTTGAAAAGGCTCACTAACAACCTTCCCAGTTTTCATCTCCCATAACTCCACGCTCACTCGGGGCTCTGGTGTCACCACTCTCTCTACCCTGCTTTAGACAGGCTCCTGTCACAGTGCACATGCTTAGTCACAGCTGAAATGTGTTTCTGTGGGTGACAATGTAAGATGTTTGAGAGTCACTGTGGGTACCCTGACGACATTAGGCCAGCACTGGTCCCTAAACTCACCCCGGGTTGTAACTGGTCCCACTTCCCCTCGGGCAGTCTCTTGGGCTCCTGTCTACATTAGTCCCATTTTCTAGCTAAGGTGTTGATTATTTTCCTCCATCACGATCTTAAACACCCCTATAATTTGTTCATATCACTGTCATCAGCCTGCCAAGTTCTCAGCCCCAAAGTACCGACAGGACAGTCCTTTGTCTTTCCCACTTCTGGATCTGATCCAGATGTCGAACCCAGGTGTAGGAGTATAGTGAGCCTGTTTGATACTCCACTGATGCCAGCCATCCTGGGCGTTTTCTGTAACTCCTCCCGAGGCATCTTCTCCACTCTTCCTCCTAATTTCTGGATGACAGACAGGTCCATCAAGCACACTGCCTGCCTGCTGGGGTTAATGACACAGGGCAACTGTAAAACTCCAAGCTGTCCTGAAAGTTTTCATCTTTTCCCAGTAGCAAATTAGTAAAACCATGAAGGTGCCCTCTCTGTTTGATAATGTGACCCACCCTGTATGTTTGATGGTAAGATGAACTTTTTTAAAACGGTAAATGAGGGGGCTGGAGAGATGGCTTGGTGGTTAAGAGAACTGACTGCTCTTCTGGACCTGGGTTCAATTCCCAGCACCCACATGGCAGATCACAGCTCTCTGTGACTCCAGGATCCAACACCATCACACAGACATACATACAGGCAAAACACTGATTAAAAAAAGATAAATTGAAAAATAACAGTTTTTAGTATCCATGCTTATCTTATTTGCATAAACAATGCTTCCTCTTTCCCCAATAACTATCGACTAAAACTGACAGTTCTGGGTTCTGAGTTTGCCTTTTAATTAATTAAGAAAATTAATTAGCAGAAACTACCAAATCCAGTGAAATTAATTCCAACTCTATTCCCAACTCCCCATGCACCATCCATCCGTCCGTCCCTCAGCCCATAGAATTTGAGATAGGCCTCACTTTGTATCCTAGGCTAGCTTGAACTCACGGTGATCCTTCTGCCTCAAGCTCCTGCGTGCGAGAACCGCAGGCATAAGCCACTGTACCCGGTTTTGGGGTCAGTTTCTGGGAGGTCAGGTGAACTCACTGATCAGGGTTGAAAGGGACGTTCCTCTCCCCTCTGAGGACCTCTATTGACCAGCCTGTGTTCCTGCTCGGAGGCCCCAGCGGCGCCGGTGACGTTCCTAAGCGACGGGCGGAATCTTCCTTTATGGAGGGCGTGGTGCACAGGCTCGCACCGCCCAGCGCCTGGCGTCGGTCGCGGAGAGAGCGGAAGCGCGCCGGCGAGCAGCAGAGACTGCGCGTGCGTGGGCTGCCCTCGCGGGGTCACGTGGGCCGGGGTCCCGACGAGGCGGACGCAGGCTCAGGTAACGCGTGTCCCCGAGCGGGGAGGGGCGGGGCGGCGCAGCAGGAGTGCGCAGACCGGTCCTGCGCCTTGGTGGCTCCCGGAGACCCTGCGGTCACCGCGGGCTGGCCTGGGACTGAGTCTGCGAGGCTGCGGGACAGGCGCGCCCACCCGGCACCGCGGCTGGGAGGTGGATGCCGTCCCTCCCACGCCGCTCGGGATGGAGGCGCTCACCCCGTAGTACTGATGTGCTGCCTGTGGGGCCGGTTCCTCCTCGCCTTCTGCCTGTGTGCCCCAGCCCGAGGGCCGCAGGGTGGAAGTTGGGGGCACCCTTGTACCTTGGCTAGCTGTGCAGGTGTGGCACTCGGGGACAGAAAGACGCAGGAATCCAGACTTTGGGTGCACTAAGTGGGCGTGTTTCGAAGAAAGTAGGATTGTGCTGGCTTATCCGGAGTGGATGCCGAGCCTTCTCTAAGTAGGCGGGGCTGTGTTTGCCCCGATTGCTAGTGACTGAACTGCCCACTCTACTGCACCCCTCACCCCCTACCCAGCCCCCCAAAGCGCCAAGTAATGTAAGCACAGATGTTGCCTTGCGCTGCTAACTCTATTCCAGGTGTCTCTGTTTGGGAGAAAATTACACGTCGTGGTGTGTGGGTTTGTGTTACACTTCTGTGTTTGAAGTGCTTCCAATATAGACGAGGATGGGGGACCCACATGTGTTTAAGTCATGGGTTTGCTCATGTTGACATTTAAGCAGGAAAGTATGGAATCATCTGGCAATAGCTGACCCGGTTTGTAGAATACACAATAAAGATAAATGGAGTTTTGTTTGAACTGTTGGGCTTTGTATGGTTGAAGTGACTGAGTTATGTGAGAAAATTCTTTACAGACCTCGAACAGAATGAGATGCTGATTATTTTCTTTAGAGGTTTCCTTTGTAATTGGACTGTTGGCAGCCGGTGAGTGCTTTTGGTCTCACAGCATTTGGAGGACTGTTGGTGACTCTCAGCTTTACCCCACTATTCCGTCGACATTTTAGCCATGTGATGGAAGAAGTAAGGCCTTTGTGTGTGTGTGTGTGCACGGTGTGCACTCTCATGTCTGCCTTTTTGTGACTGTGTGAGTGTTCATGTGTGTGTACGTGCATGTGGAAGCCAGAGGTTGACGTTGGAGCCCAGAAGAGGTTTCCACCACCCTGGAGCTGGAATTACAAGCTGTTGGGAGCCACCTGGTTGGCACGGGGACCAACCTCTTACTGTGAGACCAGTGTACTTTTGAGGCCATCTCTGGCTAGCTTTCATCCAAATCGTGCAGCCATCTCTCTCATACCCTCTATTTTCTTTTTGAGACAAGACCTCTTGCCCAATGCATAGCTTGCTGATTCAGTTAGAAGTGCGAGTTAGTCAGCTTCAGGGATCCTCGTGTCTCCATCTCTCCAGCGCTGGCATTGCAGGCTCCTGCCACCATATGCAGCCTTTAAATATAGGACTTGGGGTATCAAACTCAGGCCCCCATATCTGTGCATCATATTGCTGAGCCATTTTCCCAGACTTACCTTTTTGTTTTTTAATAAAAGTTTAAATTTAGTTATTCTTTTGTGTGTCTTCCAAGGCATACATGTGGAGGTCAGAGCATAACTTTGTGGGATTCTCTCCTCCCACCTTAATGCGGGAATCAGATTTAGGTTGCCAGGCTTGCGCAGAAGTGTTTTCCCACTGAGGCATCTTGACGGCCTCCCATCCTGCTTTTGAGACCCCAGCCTGCCGGGTAGGCTGGGCTGACAGACAGGTCACTGGGCCCCAGGGATCTGCCTGTTACCCCTCCCCAGTGCTGGGATTGCAGATGTGGGCCACAGGTGGCCTGACTTTTTCCTGTGAGTCTTGGGGACTTAATGACAGATGTCATCAAATCACCAAACTCAGGTCATCACGCTTGGCAGGCATTGTACTGACTGAACTGTCCTCCCGATCCAGTGTGAACTACCTTTAACTTTTGATTTGTTTACTAGATTTCAAAGACCTTAGATGACATCTTTTCTTGACCCACAGTTTCCAGTCACCCTTGTGTATACTTATGAGGCCCGACTGCTCTCCTTTAGATGGGACTGAGTTATCGTTTGGGCTGCTTCACTGCGTCTGGCATCGTAAGCACATTGTGGGTTTGAGTCAGCAGCTGTAGCCCTATCCTGGACCCCTCACTGTTAATGACTTTTTAGGCTTACGTTGGTAACAATTATATTTTTCAAAGTTATGCCTCTTTCTATGTCAGAAAATCAATTCAAATGCACGTAAACCAAAAGAGATTTATTAGTTTATGAACCTGGGACACAGTAGGGTGTCATTACACCACTGAATGAGTATACCTCTACCCCTTCACAAAGAACCTCCAAGGTCTCGGTCCCGAACTCATTCTGTTCTGTAAAAAACAGGCTCCTGTCGGCCCCTCCAAGCTGGTGTACCTGAGTTGGGAGAAAACTCTTGCCTACAGTATTTATGTGTTCCTGGAAGGACTTTGATTTAGGCCAGATTGGAGACAGACGTCCTGTGCACACTCTTTTGGCTAGGTTCATGGGCACATGGTTAGTGTCACCACTAAAGTCACATGATTGGAGTGGCTTCCCCAACTGAGTACCTTTGAGGCATCCCAGGAAGACTGGCATGTGCTCTTAAGAACCAAGGGTGGTGGTGGCGCACGCCTTTAATCCCAGCACTTGGGAGACAGAGGCAGGCGGATCTCTATGAGTTCGAGACCAGCCTGGTCTACAAGAGCTAGTTCCAGGACAGGCTCCAAAACCACAGAGAAACCCTGTTTCAAAAACAAACAAACAAACAAAAAACCAAGAATCGCAGTGCAGCCGGCTTTTGCTCCACATTGGAGCAGAGTGCTGTTTATTCCTGTTGGCACAGATGAAGTCAGTTGCCGTTACATGGGCATGCGTGAGCTGAGAGTGACCAAAGGGACAGCAGGTATCCATTTTCCAGTCTGCACTCCTGTGAAACCTAGTTGGATGGAGTACCCTGGCAGTGTGAATCATATTTTTTCTTATTTCTCTTTTCTGTAGTTAATGGCTGGGTTCCTTTAAATGAAAGAGACACATGATACGTTTCTTTATTTTCGTGAATAAGCCGAATAAATGTGAAAAATCATAAAACCTCTGAGATCATGGAGGAGTTTGTGTCAAAAGCTGAAAGGCCATTAAAAATCATTTTTAGATGAACAAAGCTCTCCTAGATGCAGTGGGATGCCTTTGGAAATAGAATAGTATTCTGCTGTGTGATGAACACCATGCCCAAAAGCAATTTGGGGACGGTAGGGTTTATTTGGGCTTACATTTCCAGAGGGATTAAGAGTCCATCATCATTGTGGCATGGAAGTGTGGCAACAGGTAGATTCAAGGCTACAGGAACAGCTGAGCTCACATCTTGACCTGTGAACACGAAGTTGAGAGTAGAGAACCGGAATGGTTCAAGAATCCGAATCTTAAAAGCAGAACTCAGGGAACCTCAAATTGTAGCAGGAGTTGGAGGAGTCGGGCGGTGCCCATAGGAGTAGAACCAGTTGTAATTTGTCCTACTGTGGTGCAGATCTCTGTGCGCTCAGAGTCAAATGCTGTCCTTGACACTTAACAATAACACTGGTAATGTTGTTGTTTGATGTTTTACTTCTTTATTCTTTTTTGAGGGACCCACCACCCAGCTCCCAAATAAATACACACGGAGACTTATTATTAATTATAAATGACTGGCCTTAGCTTGGCTTATTGCTAGCCAGCTTTTCTTAGTTATCCCCAACTATCTTTTGCCTCTGGGTTTTTTCCTTTTCTTCTGTATCTTTTATTTTTTTTTTTTTTTGGTTTTTCGAGACAGGAATTCTCTGTAGCTTTGGAGCCTGTCCTGGAACTCCCTTTGTAGATCAGGGTGGCCTCGAACTCACAGAGATCCGCCTGCCTCTGCCTCCCGAGTGCTGGGATTAAAGGCGTGCGCTACCACCGCCCGGCTTTTCTTCTATATCTTACTTTCACTCTTACTCCACGACTGGCTCCTAGCATCCTCCTCTCCTTGTTCTTCCATTGCTCCTCTTTTGCCTTGATTCTCCTTCTATTTATACTCTACCTGCTAATCCTGCCTATCCTTGCTCCTGCCTCGCTATTGGCCATTCTGCTCTTTATTAGACCACCAGGTGTTTAAAAACCACAGCTTCACAGAGTTAAACAAATGCAGCATAAACAAAAGTCACATACCTTAAAATAATATTCCCCAACACTGATACATTCAGTTTACAGCACAGATGTTATTCCTATCTTCCAGTTCTTTTGTTAACCAGCAGATATTCATTAAATATCTATGTAACATACAGGTTATTAAACCCAGAGATTTAGAAGAATGGCTTCATTTTTCTTGTGTAGTTGGAGAGAAAAGATGTAGTTATATGGTAAGTTGACTGGTGAATCAAAAGAAGGAAGGTACCAAGACAGTGCTAAGGAAAACATGCCTTAAATAGGGTGTCACTGAGCATGCCTATAATCCTATCCTAGCACTTGAGAGTGTAGCCTTGGAGGAGCAGAGTTCAAGGCCATCCTGGGCTCCTAATGAATTCGAAGTCAGTCTGAGCTTTATAGTAGAGAATAGAGCGGAGCAAGGAAGAAAGTTCAAGAGAACAAACATACAAGAGCACAAAAGGGCAAGAGAGTGTGCATGCGCACGCTCGTGTGTGTGTGTGTGTGTGTGTGTGTGTGTGTGTGTGTGTGAGAGAGAGAGAGAGAGAGAGAGAGAGAGAGAGAGAGAGAGAGAGAGAGAGAGAATGAACAGCCTACAGGATTTAGAAGATGATTCAGGAAGAAAGGTAATGCCCAATGAATGAAAATGGACAAAGTAAAGAAACCAAAATAGCCGCTTCACGAGTGGGAAGACAAAAAGTTTATTCTACTGCCAAGGCTGTCTCCCTGGAAACCGTGAAGTGACAGGGGAATGATCTTTAGGGTTCAATGGGACTAGGAGAAAGGGGGCTTTTGAGTAGTGGAAGGAGAGAGCCCACAGGCTAGCATTGACCTTGACAAATAAATGGACCCCACAGGTGTGTGTTGAGGGAAGGGCCACAAGTTCCTCTTACCAGAGATAGGAGAAAGACTCCCTCCGTAGCAAGCAGGAACTTCTTTCAAGTTCCTGAGGGACTGGGGCTTTTGTCTAAATGTCTGACCTTGGGAAAAGGACTTTCTTGGGGGACAGGGTGTTCTAATCTTTTGTTGATGATAAATAAAGGGGTGATGTCTCTTCTGTAACTACTCCTGCTGAACTGGGGTGAAGTTGTTAGGGACTAGGAAGGCTGGAATGTTGGTCAAGAGGCTACTTGGGCTACCTGGACAGCCACCCTAGGTTCCTCCATGGCAATCTTGGTTTCGGTTCCATTGTGGGCAGAGGTCCCAGGGCAGCAGCAGTCTTTGGCTTCCAGGCCCAGAAGATCCAATGGACTTCCCTGTGGAGGAGTAACCTGAGGGACCTATCTACCTTGTCTGGGGGAAGCTGGGTAATCAACTCTCCAGGGACCCTGCTGTGGCTGACTTTGTCACATTTGAAGCAAGTTCAGGTGGATTTCATCTGTGCCCCATCATCTTCTTTGGGGAACATCTGAGAGCAGCTGCCAGGAACTGGCACTTCTGTCTGTCTCAGGAAGCTTTCTCCATCTCTACCTGCTCCTCACTTCCCTTAACACCTTAAATGCCATATTCAGCAGATCTGTGGGGAGTTTTGAGGGCCCACAGCCAGTCAGGGAGAGGAAGTGAGAGTTGAGGACAGGCATGCCCTCTTGAGAATTAGGGTTTTGCTTTGTGTACTAGAGGAGGGCAAGGAACTCCACAGGATTTTCCCCTGGGTGACCTCTCTCAATTTATCAAAATTAATTACCTTATGAGAGGCCTTTTGGAGGCTAGACAGGAGGCCAGTAACTATTTTATCTCTGGCTACCCTGCTTGGGGACTGATCCTCAGCATTTAACCTGGTAGTTCTGGTGGGGGTCTGGCAGGGAAACTGTCTGCCCCTACTGGACAGGACTTGTCTGTGTGGCAGACCTCATCTGTGTGGACTTGAGCAACCTAGCAAACCCTCTTCCTCAGGGTTGAGAACAGAGGAAAGAATGGCATTGAGGTCATGCCTGGGGAGGCTCTAGGTTTTTTTTTTTTTTTTTAAATATTTATTTATTTATTTATTACGTATACAATATTCTGTCTGTGTGTATGTCTGCAGGCCAGAAGAGGGCACCAGACCTCATTCCAGATGGTTGTGAGCCACCATGTGGTTGCCGGGAATTGAACTCAGGACCTTTGGAAGAGCAGGCAATGCTCTTAACCACTGAGCCATCTCTCCAGCCCCGAGGCTCTAGGTTTGAGTAAGGCACCGGAACTCTTTGGTGACCTTAGAAGAGTCAACAGAGAAAGAACCAAGGCGCCCTTCTGTCTGAGAGAGGTCAGCCATAGAAAAAGGGACATGTATGTGGAGGGGACCATTAGGACCCGGCACTTCCCAGAGCGGGCTGGGTAAAGGCCTTCAGTGCAGCACGCTCAGGTGTTGTGGGAGGTGATGAGGAGAGTGTAGTTGAGGTCCAGTTAGGGTTGGGGGACGTTGGCTGAGGGTACCAGAGAATTAGGTTGAGGAAGAGGGTTAGGCTGAGGACGCTTCTGGGGTGGGGCCGAATCCTTTATATCTAAGTCAGAAAGAGTGTTTACAGTTACAGAGAGATCTGGGTCCTCGTCAGCTTCGGGAGGGGATTTGGCTTTTGTCAGGAGAACGCAATGAGCATGGCATGAGTTACAGAGGGAGGGATGTGAACGGAGAGTGAAGAAAGCCCGCACGTGGTCTGTTTGCCCATGCATTGGCAGTGTTTGTCAGGATCAGTGAGGGTTTGGTAGTCACATACGCCATTGAAACTGTCTAGTTTGTATGGTGGCCAGGCTGTGCTGCAGTAAAAAATGATGAGAGCACCAAGACTGAGGTGTGTTGAGACTTGAGTAGACAGAAAGTGGAGCTGAGGGGTTAGGTCTTGAGTGGGGAGAGCCCATGGTCAAAGAGTGACAGAGGTACATGGGGGGGGTGGGCAACTCCTTAGTTCTCTCCACAGAGGGAGCTGAGGTGACTGAGTTTCTGATCGGGGTGTCCCCAAGCAGACTAGAGGGAAATGTCCCAAATCACAGAGGAGAGGCTTCCCTCTCCATGTGAGAGAGGTCCAGTAGGGTGAGAGGATGCTTCCTAGCACACCGATGTGGCCTTCATAGTACAAGTAGACAAGGCAGGAGCTCCGTAGTGACTCTAGCCAGTAGAAGGGGAGAGACAAGTGGTCAGAGCAAGCAGAGGAGAAAACAGCCAGAGAGGTGCATTGGGAGAGGCTTTGGAAAAGGGGGAGTCCAATAGAGAGAGAGGAGCACGTGTCTTAGTAGGGAGCATTGCCCATAGGGCATAGAAGGGAGATGCCCAGGTGGTGGGCTCCCCAAAAGGGCCTAGAAAGGAGAGAGGACACTTACCAAGTAGGTGAGGAGAGACCAAGATGTGTAGAGCAGGAGGAGCAACTGGGCTCCAGCATCTGGAACCAAATATGTTGGGTGGCAGAAGCCAGCACAGGCAAGTGATCCCCACCCAGGAGGGCAAAATTGGCATGTGTTCAGCTAGGAGAGGCCTAACCCCTTGGAGGGGGAGCTCACTTATGCCCCTTGCAGGTTTTGGGCTCTGGATGAAAGAAAATGGGTGCAGTAAAGTAACCAAAATAGCCACTCTAGGTGAAAAGAGAAAAGTTAATTCAAACTGTCAAGGCTGTCTGCCAGGAAAGCAAGGAGAAGCAGTGACAAGGGAGAGACTTCCAGGGTTAAAGGGGACAGAAAGAACTGGAACTCCTGAGCTAGAGTGGGACCTGTGAGCAGGGATGGAGGGAGCCCACTGGCTAGCACTGACCTTGAGAAATTAATGGGCACCTAGGGCCACAGGTTCCTCCACCCTGAGCTAAGGAAAATGACTCTCAAGCAGGAACTTTCTTCTAGCCCTGGAGGGAAAGGGGCTTTTGTCTAAATGCCTGACCATGGGAAAAGGGGGGGGGGAAGGCAGATACCCAGGTCACAGTTGGACAGCACACACAAAGAAGGAAGGAACTTTGGTATAGAAGAAAACAGTGGGAAGAGGAGGGAGAGTGGAAGCCATTTTGCCTCTGCCACCTGGGATTGCAGGCCTCTGTTTCAAGAACTCATGGTGGTGTGGAGAAAGTCAGGAGTACCTGTGTACAGGCTCAGAATCTGGAGTTTTATCCTGTGCAGGCTGCTAAAAATGAGATGTTTCACTAGAGGAAGTTAGTAGAACATGAATATAAATTAACTCACAAGACACAAAGCAAAGAAGGGAAAACACTAGGTTAAGATGAGCAGAAGCAAGGCTGGCTAGCATTGTTTCCTTACCAGGATTGTGTGGTATTTGCTACAATACGTTAACGTTACTGTGGTATATTAACTAGTGAACCCAAAGGATGAAAGTTCCAAGGTGGTGTTTAGGAAAACATTCCTTAAGCAAGGTGTCCCTGAGCATCTTGAGCATCTTACGAGGACTCTCAGAAGGGGAAGAGCATTTGTGTGGTCCAGGCTCCTGGGACTTGGAAGATGGGTGTGAATGTCAGTGTTGGACCCTGAAGTCCAATCACTGAGGAGGAGTTGCCCCAAGAAAACACCCTCACACCGCAGTTGATGTAAAAGCATAAGGATTTTAATTAATTCTGTCGCAACAGGGTCTTTCAGCATTCGGAAAGCCAAAAAGACCCCGAATAGCTGGTACAGGCTACTTTTAAAGTAAAAAGCTACAGAAGCAAGGGGGGAGTCTGGGGGTTGTTCTTCAACTATTATGATTGGCTTATTCAAAAGGCTACTGGCAATGATTAGTCTGAGCCAGGGCGGGAGAGTGGTTGCCAGATCAGGTGGGGTAAGGGGGAACATCTGTGGGTTACTTTGACCCCTTCCCAGGGACTGAGTCAAAATATCAGGAACTGAGTCAACACCTAAGGGTAATTGTTAGATTCCTGGTTCCCAGGGGAGGCGATGGGGGGCCTCAGAGTTATTTTAGAGTTCTACAGTTAGCTACAGTCAGAACCTAGTCCAGTGCTGGCCACATTGTAGAGCACTGGATCTCAACCTGTGGGTCACAACCCCTTTGAGTTTGAACGACTCTGTCACAGGGATTGATAAGTATTGGATACCTGGCTACTGGGTATTTTAGATGCTGGGACTTGAACCTGGGTCTTCTGGAAGAGCAGCCAGTATTCTTAACTGCTGAGCCCTCTCTCCAGCCTTCCCCCATTTTAAAAAATGGTCCCTGGCTGTTAATTTTTGAGAATAACTTTAAAAGGAAATAACCTTGAAAATTACCAAGAGGCTGATCTCTTTTGGTTGCCCCCCACCCCCCACCCCAGACAGGGTTTCTCTGTGTGACAGTCCTGGCTGTCCTGGAACTCACTATGTAGAACAGGGTGGTCACTCCCTGAGTTTGCTATTTCAGAACATTGAGGTGTGGCCAGAAGCAAACTAATTGAAGTTTGCTAACCATATTTACTTCCTATTGTTGCTGTACAAACCATGACACATTCGGTGACTTAAAACAGTATGCTTACTATTTAGTTCTGTTATTCATAACTTGTCTTAGTAAAATCAGGGTGTCAGGAGAGGCCTTTGGCTCTAGAACAGTGGTTCTTAGCCTTCCTACCACTGAGACCTCATGTTGTGCTGACACCCAACCATAAGATTATTTTTATTGCTACTTAATTGTAATTTTGTTACTGTTGTGAATTGTAAATATCTGTGTTTTCCAGTGATCATTTGGCCATCAAAGGGGCCGTGACCCATGGTTGAGAACCACTGCCCTAGGGTCTGTAGGAGAGGATCTGTTATGTTTAGGGGCAGTCTGCGTTCTCTGAGCCCTAACACCTTTCCTTCGTGTGTCTGGAGTCATCCTGGCCTCTTCCTGACCCTGTTTCTGTTGTATAGTGCTTCCTTTGACTGTGACAGTTTTCTGCCTCTGTCTTCTACTGTTAAAGATCCGTATTTTTATATTGGGGGATACTTGGATAACCCGGAATAAGGTCTCCATCTCAAGGTCCTTTTTCTTTTTGGTTTTCAAGACAGGGCTTCTCTGTGCAACAACCCTGGCTGTTTTGGAACTCGCTTTTTGTAGACCAAGCTGGTCTTGAACTCACAGAGACCCGATTGCCTCTGTCTCCCAAGTGCTGGGATTAAAGATGTGCACCGCCACCACCACCACTTGACTTAGGTCCTTATTTAGTTACATCAGCAAAGTTCCCTTTGCCATAGAAACTACATAATTACAAATTCCTGTAATTAAGATAGGCACCATCAGATACCCAGTGCTTCCTCCCTCGGGTATGTTCCGGTGTACCCCCCATGTGTGTGCATGCACATATGCATGTTTGTATTTTTGCATGCTCGTGTGTTTGTGTGTGTGTGTGTGTGTGTGTGTGTAGTCTGATGTGTTCATCTGTGCATGGGGGTCAAAGATCAATGTCCTGTGTCTTCCTCAGTCACTCCCTACCTTAATTACAAGGTCTTTCCCTGAACCCGGAGCTTGTCAGTTCAGCTAGAAGCCTAGGGATCCTGCTGCCCCCTTCTCCCAAGTCCCACAGGTTGGGCTCACAGGCATGTGTCACTGTACTCAGCTTTTCATGTGGGTGCTAGGGATCAGACTCGGGTCCTCATATTTTCAAAGCAAGCACTCTGCTGACTGAGCCATCACCCCAGCCTCTTAATCCATCTCTGAATGGAGACAAGAGTAACGGGAGTAACTCTACACTAGTTACTCTAGTGACCTTTAAAAGATCAGTATGGTAACTTTTAAATCAGACGTGTCTACTCCAGTGAGAGTATTTGCTAACACAGAGAAAGAAAAGATGTAAAAGTATATACAAAGAGGTGAAGATGAGGAGATGTGCCTTCATCAGTGAAAATAGACAGTAGTGCTAAGTGGAATATGGGGCCAAGCAGGATGGGTTAGTGTAAGAGAATCTTCAGCAATAATTCAAGGTCTTGAGGGTGTCTGATAACTTCGTGTTAGTCTCACAGAGCTGTTGACATTCATCACGTGACCAAACTGCTGTCGCGTCAGAAGATAAGTGTGATATTTACAAAACTACTAATCTCAATTTAGAGTCTTTAACTTTGAAGGTTTTGGAAATCTTGAGGAACTTGTAAATCATAACATATATTATTTCTTGAAAATGACTGTATCTTCGCATCACTCAGTGCCTCGTAATCAGTGTATCCTTTATTGCCATGGTGTCCCTGAAGAAAGGAGCTACATTCTTCTGTCAGGACTCCTAAGAGTCCCAAGAGGAGAGGGATGGAGGAAGTGGGAAGAGAGAGGTAGGGTAGGTGTGGAGGAGGAGTTTGTTGGTGGCCTGTGTAGCCAAACTGCCCGAAGCTCTGGGCAGAGCTGATTGGAAAACTAGAACCTGGATCCCCCCCTCCCCCCATCTATACTTTTTGAAAGACTGATTTAATTCCCCTGGGGAGTGTGGGCCTGGAGTGAAGTCCTGCCGGTAGAGGCAGGTTCCAAACCTGGCCTTTCTGTTGTTTAACTCCCTCTGTATAATAGAGGGTTACTCAGGCCTCTTCTCCCCAGTCCCCTTGATGTTTGGCGGCCTCCACAGAGAGCACCGCTGGAGAACTCCTTCCAGAACAAGAGGTGCTGTTCTGGCAAAGCAATACAAACAACACAGATGTTCACACGGTTCCACTTACAGATGTAGAAATAAAAGGGGTTCAGAGCGACCAGATTGCCCAACGTCACAGATAGGAACTGGTAAAGTCCAGATTGAAACCTGATGTGTGTGCACATGTGTGCGTGGTCATGCAGCGGCCAGAGAATGGTTCAGCTCGTCCTCCTGAGCTCGTCCTCCTGAGCTCGTCCTCCTGAGCTCGTCCTCCTGAGCTAGTCCTCCCCAGCTCGTCCTCCCCAGCTCGTCCTCCCCAGCTCGTCCTCCCCAGCTCGTCCTCCCCAGCTCGTCCTCCCCAGCTCGTCCTCCCCAGCTCGTCCTCCCCAGCTCGTCCTCCTCAGCTCGTCCTCCTCAGCTCGTCCTCCCCAGCCCGTCCTCCTCAGCCCGTCCTCCCCAGCCCGTCCTCCCCAGCCCGTCCTCCCCAGCTCGTCCTCCTCAGCTCGTCCTCCTGAGCTCGTCCTCCTCAGCTCGTCCTCCTCAGCTCGTCCTCCTCAGCTCGTCCTCCTCAGCTCGTTCTCCTCAGGGTCTTTGTTTTTTAAAAAGTATTTCTCTATTTATTTATTTTATGTGGAAAAAGAGGGAGAGGGAGAAGGGGAGGGAGGGAGACAGACAGGGAGAGAGGGAGTGAGAACGATCAGTTCCCAGATGGAAGTGGGGACACCTTTGAGGAGTTGGTCTTGCCTTCCTCTCGTCTCTCCTGCCATGTTCTCCCAGGCTAGGTGGTTCTGTCCCTTCTCATCTCACTGTATGAGTTTGGAGGTTACACATGTGTGCCACCGTATCTGGTTTTATAATTTAAGTATCATTTATTTATTGTTGGGGGCATGCATGCTTACATGCGTGGGGATCAGAGGACAGCCTGTGGGCGTCCGTTCTTTCGTTCTGTTCTGCTGTTGTTCTGGAAAGTGAACTCAGGTCATCAGGCTTACGTGGCAAGTGCGTTTGCAGGCTGAAACGGTTCTGCCGTCTAGCTGCCCACTGTCTCTCTGTCTCTGTCTGCCTTTCTCTTTCCTCCTTCCATGTGGTTCTTCCCACTGTTTAAGAGGCTGCAGAAGTACCCAGCATGCGTGCGTGCGTGCGTGCGTGCGTGCGTGCGTGCGTGCGTGTGTGTGTGTGTGTGTGTGTGTGTGTGTGTGTACACGGGGTCAGGAATCCCAGAGTGGGTGCACAGGATGATGGGAGGAGATTATAAAGAAGTAACTTGTCCAGAGTCTTTGAAGGCAGGTGTGTGAGCATCACTGTTGCTGCTGCCTGTGTTGATAAGGAGCAGTGCGTTAAGTACCGGATATGATGTGTTCAGATGTGGCCAGGGAGAATGCCCTCAGCTATGTTCCTAGGAACGTTTTCATAGCATGTGTCTTGAAGAAAAAACATTAGAGTTTGTTTCAAAGAAATTAGTCTGTGTTTGGAAATATTCCAGATGGGTTAGAAGAGTCAATTTTAGTTGTAAAAAAATCAGTTTTCGTAAGTCCATATGTCTTACATGTATTAGCTATTCATTTTATTTTAATACCCTAATCATAGATGCTAAAAATTGTCAGTGAGTTTGGGCATGTTGCTCAAAGATAACTAAGCTTACTTGTGTTGTATTTTATTATTGTGTGTGTGTGTGTATGCACACACGCTAGAAATAGAAGAAAAGATCTTGGACACACTAGATAAATTATCTTTACCACTGGCAGATGGTATTCTGAATCCATTTAAGTTAATTTAAAAAAGCTGAGTTTTCTAAGGGCTGGAGAGATGTTAGGAGTTAAGAGCATAGTTAGGAGTGTTTCCTGTGCAATTGTGAAGAAGGGAGTTCAGCTCTCGGCACCCACATAACCACCAGGCTTATGGCACATGACTGTAACACAGCAGTTATGCTTCCTTTGAGGGGAGTGGAGACAGGAGCCCCACGGGGTTTGCTGGTTTCCAGCCTATCTGGGAAAACCCTGGGGTGAGGGAGAGACCCTGCCTCAAAGGAATAGATGGAGAGTCAGTAGTTGAGGAAGACACTTAATGTGTCTTCAAGCCTCTGCTCACTCACACACATACAGTACATCTGTATACATTTCTAGATTCTTCAGTATTTATTCTTCTCTAAAGACAGCCATATTTTCCATGACTGGCTTTGTGTAATTATTTTATTCTACAGTCATTGTTGCTGCTCCCTTTCAGTCGGCTCTTAGGTTTGATAGTGTGGTATTAAATTACTGTCCTGGATAGGTATGTTCAGCTGGCCTGGAGTTGATGGCAGCCAAGCCAGCGTATGTGCTACTCTGCCAGGGAAGCTGCAGAGCTACCCTGAGGTCCCAGAATAGAAGGGCATGATTATTTAGAAGCTTTTGATACCAGTTTTCCCTCTGGCTGTAGCTATATAAATCCGCTTGGATACTGTCTAGGACCTACCACGTTTCATGCCATTGTTACTGCTCACGGCTTGGGTGGGTGGAGGCTCCAGTCCTATACTTTCCAAGTTAGAGCTAAGTTTACCCCTTTATATTCTCATAGGAACCCTCCACCCACGTGCTCCTCTCCGATCTATAGATGGCCACGTGGAGCCCAAGCAGGGATTTCTCTGAAATGTCCAGCTGAGAGGAGGATATCTAGACAACACCTACCTTCCTGCCGAAGAGATCATCACTGGATCACTGTAATCCAAGGCCAAAAGCAAGAATAATTGCTTGGATTGGTTGAGTACAGTTACTGGGAGCAAATATGGAAAATGAACCAGACCAGGAGAATTTGGAACAGAACCTGTGTGTCAGGACTGCTGAGGAAGAGTTGAACAAGTCTTTCAGTCTCGAAGCTTCTCTTTCAAAATTCTCTTGCATAGATCTGGATAAGGAGCTGGAGTTCAAAAATGATCTGGTAAAAAAAAAATCTATCAAACTTGTGTGAGTGTGCTGTGTGACAAATGCTCTGAACCTACTGTATTTGCAGCCTAGTGAGCAGGAAGGAGTCTGTTCCGGGTACGGGGTCCCGCCACTCTTCTTTGTGTAGTCAGTCCGTTACCGTGTGTTGTCCCGTGAGCCTCACACTGGTAATCCACGTCACAGATGGACACGGCGTGCAGCTGGGTCGAATGCCTTCTCGGGGTCACCGAGCTGATGCTGGTATTAGAACTCTACCTGGCACTTTATCTGCTTTCCTTCTTGACTGAGTAGTAATGTTTCTGTGACTCTGAGAGTATTAATGACAACTTTTAGAAAAGCTAGTGGTCCCTCACCATGAGAGAAACAAGAAATTCTGCCATGCTTTGGCATGTCATTTCAGTCTCAAGTCTGAACTCAGCAAGGGGGAGGGCCGGTCATGAGATGTGGTTTTGTTATCTTAAGAAAGGAGGTACAAATGTCTTTCAACTTTCCAGAAAGGTCTAGGGCCATCAGAGCAGCACAGGCAGGGTGTTCTTGGCCTTGGGAGTCGCTGGATGTGTGGATGGGAATTGCTGAGTTGAGAGATGATCCAGTAAGCTTGTCCTTTAACAGTGGTTCCGGTTACTTAAAATATTGGACAGTTATAAGATGAAAAGCCTTGTGAACCTTGATTTTTTTATTTAGATTGACGACAAGGAGTTTGATATTCCTCAAGTGGACACCCCTCCCACTCTGGAGAGCATACTTAACGAGGTAGGTAAATAGTGTTTGTCACTATCACTTTTTTAAAATTTTATTTATTTATTTTTTTTGGTTTTTTGAGACAGGGTTTCTCTGTGGTTTTGGAGCCTGTCCCAGAACTAGCTCTTGTAGACCAGGCTGGTCTCGAACTCACAGAGATCCGCCTACCTCTGCCTCCCAAGTGCTGGGATTAAAGGCGTGCGCCACCGCCGCCCGGCTTGTCACTATCACTTTGTGGCATTGATTTTTCCATACTTTTTGGGTTAGTTACACTGTATGTATTTGGATATCTATTGTTCAGTATGGTGGTCCCTACTTACATGTGTCAACTTAAAATTTATGTTAATTACAAAATACTTGAGGTATTGTGCAAGGCCAATTGCAGGAGCTCAGTAGCTGTGTGTGACTAGTGGCTACCACAGTAGCCAGCATAGACACAGGAGAAAACTGTTGGTCAGCGTTGGTCTAGATTTTGAACTTCTCAAGGGTAGAAACTACATCTTGTTCATCTTTTGTCTTTGTGCCCAGCTGATTTACTATCTCTCTGGGGGCCTATGAACAATTGTAATTCACATGAGATAAGGTACCAGTGATCAGCCAAGGAAGATGTTCTACACAAGTCTACCCTGGTGAGCCAGTGACTTTATTTGGCTTAGTTTAAGAGAACACATGACTCAAAAATAGTTATATCACTAAAAATTCCCATCTCAGCATCCCTCACAAAAGCTGTATTTCAGGAGTCCTAACTTTAGTTGGTCTATTAGTCAGGGGTCTCAAGTGATTAATAGAATTTATAGAACGAAATATGCACACACACACACACACACACACACACACACACACCATTTATTATAATGGCTGTGTCCAACTAGTCCAACAATGGCTATCTACCAATGGAAGGTTCAAGAATCCAATAGTTGTTCTGTCCACAAGGCTTGACGTTTCGGCTAATCTTCAGTATATGCCAGAATCTTTAAGAAGTAGGTTCTAATGCCAGTGAAGGAATGGACATGTCATGGAGGGCAAGAGAAAGCAGGCAAAGAGCAAGCTTCCTTTGTTTATTGCTACCAGGGGGTATGGCTCAGATCTTCCCCATCTCAAAAGATCTGGATTAAATATGGGTCTTCTAATTTCAAATGATTTAATTAAGAAAAAAAATCCCTCACAGGTATACCCAGCCACTTGGGTTTTGATTAGTTTCAGATACAGTCAAGTTGATAACCGAGAACAACCATTACAGTTGACTTTCCAAACTATGTACAACCGTGAGGCAGGCTGACAGTGTATGTGGAGTTCAGCTACAGTGGTTTGAATGAAAGTAGCCCCGTAGGCTCCTATATTTGAGTGCTTGGTCCTCAGTTGATAGAGCTGTTTGGGAAGGACTAGGAGGTATGGCCTTGTTGGAGTAGGGGTATCACTGGGAGTTTGAAGTTTCAAAAGCTACTATCTGTCCTGGCGTTAGGGTCACAGACTCTGAGCCTCTAAAAATGTAAGCCCCCTCCCCCCCAATAAACTCTATGAAGTTGGCTTGATTGCAGTGTCTTAGCACAATAGAAAAGTCACTAAGATACTGGGACCTGGTGCTGTCCCTCGCTTCCCACTCTGGAACTAGAGTCAGGGTTATCTCTGCTGGTGATGGCAACGCCATGGCCATGTTACCCCCAGAGGCGAGAGCTATACTGCAGCGCTCCACTCCAGTCCTGTGGCTCCTACATGCTTTCCTCCCTCTCTTTTTTCTAAATTGATTTTATTGAGCTATATATTTTTGTCTGCTCCCCCGCCCCTTTCTCTCCCCTTTCCTTCTACCCTCTCCCATGGTCCCCTTGCTCCCAATTTACTCAGGAGATCTTGTCTTTTTCTACTTCCCATGTAGATTAGATCCATGTATGTCTCTCTTAGGGTCCTCACTGTTGTCTAGGTTCTCTGGGATTGTGAATGTAGGCTGTTTTTTCTTTGCTTTATGTCTAAAAGCTACTTATGAGTGAGCACATATGATATTTGTCTTTCTGGGTCTGGGTTACCTCACTCAATATGATGTTTTCTAGATCTATCCATTTTCCCACAAATTTCAAGATGTCATTATTTTTTTTTTCTGTGTAGTACTCCATTGTGTAAATGTACCACATTTTTCTTATCCATTCTTCAGTCGAGGGGCATTTAGGTTGTTTCCAGGTTCTGGCTATGACAAACAATATTGCTAGGTTCATAGTTGAGCATATGTCCTTGTGGCACGATTGAGCATCCTTTGGATATATACCCAAAAGTGGTATTACTGAGTCTTAAGGAAGATTGTTTCCTTATTTTCTGAGAAATCACCACACTGACATCCATAGGGGTGTACCAGCTTGCATTCCCACCAGCGATGCAGAAGTGTTCCCTTTTCCCCACAACCTCTGCTGCATAAGTTGTCATGAGTGTTTTTGATCTTGGTCGTTCTTACAGGTGTAAGATGGAATCTCAGAGTTGTTTTGATTTGCATTTCTCTGATGACTAAGGATGCTGAGCATATCCTTAAGTGTCTTTCAACCATTTTAGATTCCTCTGTTGAGAGTTCTTGTTTAGGTCTGTACTCCATTTTTTTTATTAGATTATGTGATCTTTTGGTGTCCAATTTCTTGAGTTCTTTATGTATTTTGGAGATCAGACATCTGTCTGATGTGGGGTTGGTGAAGATCTTTTCCCATTCTGCAGGCTGTCATTTTGTCTTGTTGTCCATGTCCTTTGCCTTTCAGTTTCAGGAGGTCCCATTTATTAATTGTTTCTCTCAGTGTCTGTGCTGCTGGGGTTCTATTTAGGAAGTGGTTCCCTGTGCCAATGCATTCAAGTGTACTTCCCACTTTCTCTTCTATAAGGTTCAGTGTGGCTGGCTTTATGTTGAGGTCTTTGATCCATTTGGACTTGAGTTTTGTGCATGGTGATAGATATGGATCTATTTTCATTCTTCTACATGTTGATATCCAGTTATGCCAGCATCATTCGTTAAATATGCTTTCTTTTTTCCATTTGATATTTTTTGCTTCTTTATCAAAGATCAGGTGTTCAAAGATGTGTGGATTGATATCCGGGTCTTCTATTCGGTTCCATTGGTCCTCCTGTCTGTTCTTATGTCAATAAATAAAACTTCTTTTAGAGGTGAGGTCTCTCTCCAGTGGCTCACTAGTTTTTCTTCTGAGCAAGAGCCAGTTGGTTTTGGGATTCTGGCTGTTAAGTGGATACTAAATAAAAAATAAAAAATTAGCAAGGTCTTGTTCAGCATATAAAGATGTAGTTGCTCGCGTACAAAGAGAAATGTTGGATACGATGGCGTGTGTGGGGGTACTATCTTATCTAACTCTCTGTAGTCTAGAAGCATTTTGCATGCATCATTTCACTCCCTTACCCTGGGCACTGCTCTGGGGTCACAGTGCACCTTCCTACCTTCTAGTGAGCTCCCAGTAAAGATGGTTCTGCTGCTCCACCCAGCCTGGGGACCAAGGCGGGGGGGGTCCTAGTTATCTGTATATTGCTTTAATAAACACCGAAAGGAACCATCGCCTCAGGACCCCAAGACCAAGTTCTCAGCACAAAAGAGATTTATTTGACCCAGATGAACAGAGGGCGGGGAGTAAGGTAAGAGACAAAGACAGGAGGATGAGGGAGAGGAGCAAGGGTATTTATCCCAGAGGGAGGACAGAGGACTGAATGTCTCTGGATAGAGAGGAGACAGACATGGCCCATAGGAAAATGGAGGTTTGTAAAGGGGAAGGGAAACCCCATGTTAGGATGAGGTGTTCAGTTTTAATTGGGCATACCAATTAGGTGAACCAAAAGAGGCTTTTGATTGCTGGACTTTAATACTTTGGTAGCTGGACCTTGGTCATCAGTCTCAGGGAATAATAGACTTTGGGAGTGTAATGTAATGGTTTTAGCAAGGCAGAGGGAATTCGGGGGAGAAGAACAAGGCCTGCCAGAGCCACATGTTCAGACACTATGATGAAAGCCACCTGGGGGGAAGGGCTTATTTCAGCTTATGTGTTGTAGTCTGTCACTGAGGGAAGCCTGGGCAGGAACCCAAGGCAGGACCTGAAAACAGGAACTGTAGCAGAGACCACGGAGAATGCTGCTTACGGAGTTGCTCTTCAGGTTCATGGTCAGCTGCCTTTCTTATACCTCCCAGGACAGCCTCTCTGAATTACAAGTTTGTTTATTTTCCTCTCTCTCTCCCTGCCTCTGTCTCTGCCTCTCTCTCTCCCTCTCCCCCCTTTTATTTTCTCCCCTCCTGTCTCTCCTTTTCTTCCCTTCCTCCCAGGGCCCACTGCATGTTGCATTCTCAGTCCTTTGAGGCTGTTTAACGTTTTGGAGACAGGAGGCTGGAGAGATGCCTCCTGATGCCTCTTAGCTCTGAGGGTCGCGCTTCTACTGCATCATTTATACTGTTGTAGACAGCGCCACATGGTTTACCAGCTACTTTCTCTGTGCACACGATTGCTCTATTGGTTGGCTTGAATTTCTAGTTTATGGTTTTCAGTGTCTTAGGGTCTTGTGCATTCTGGGTGAGCACCCTACCTCTGAGCTATCTCCTTGACCTCTGTGTTTTTTTTTTTTAAATCAGTTTGATGGTATAGTTACTTTGACTGTATTTAACTTCAAAAGTGTTTTGTAAGATCTGTGTTAAGACAAAACATTTTCAGATTTTATGTTGATAGCATTGTACTCTGAATCTCTTGCAGTAAAATTTTTATTTATTAATTTGTTAATAAATATTTCTAACAGAGAATCTTTTCTTTAGAGGTAAGGAAAATAAGTTTAGCTGGTCTGGTTAGCATAGTTTAATTAGGTTGTCATTGAGCTGTCTTACTGGGTATGAAATAACCTTAGTGGGTTCTGTGCACAGCCTTGCTCGCACATCTTTACACCCTGGCAACAAAAGCAATGCTCCTGTGGGGCTGGAGAGATGACTCAGCAGGCAGGAGCACTTGCTGCTCTGCAGAGGACCCGGGTTCAATTCCCAGCAGCCACACTGCTTCACAGCCGCTCTTAACTCCAGTTCCAAGGAGTCCGATGCCCTCTTTGGACCTCCTTGGGCACCAGGCACCCAGATGGTGTGCATACATGTACGAGGGCAGAACACTCATACACAAAATAACAATAAACCGAGAACGATAATAAATTTAAAAGAAATGTTCCCATGAAAGAGACTGTCATTCATCGTGAAAGCAGACGTGGCACATTGTTCTTGTCCCCGAGGAACATGCGTGCTCACCAAGAAGGTAATACTGTTACCGCCGTGGGTATAATTTGGTGCCCACTGTGTTAGCGGTCTGTGGTCGATGTTGGGATCAAATAGTGCCATATGGCAGCCTCTGTTCTTGAGAGAGAAGTGAATGGAATTTGGAATTGGGCAGGTGTAGGGAACTCATTGTGAAGGCTTACCACAGGTTATTAAAGGAAATGATTAAAAAACCAAAAGGCAGCTTAAACTCTTCCTCTAGAATATTTGTATGTATAGATTCTCTAATGTTCAGTTATAGCAACCTGAAGGGAGGTTGGGAGAAAAATGGACCTTGGCTGTTTTTAAAATGGAAAGATAAAATCTTCTGAGATTTCGTGAACCCAAGACTTAGGACATGAAATAGCATTCCAGACCTGACTGCCTTGGAGGTTCTAAATTGGAAATTTTTTAACCCAAACCTTTCTCTTCTGGTGACTTTCCTTCACTAAATTTGTTCTTTGACCTCATTATGACCTTGTCTCTTGACCTTTCATAGTTTCCCAGTCTCAGAGTAATGTTGGGTTCACTTCAGTTCTGCTGTGGGGAAGCCAGGAATATCGTGTGAACTTTTTGCAATGTGTGCACAGAAATGTGCACAAATTGTAAGTGTGCAGCAGGAGGCCCCTCCCGGCTGAACAGCCTGCACAACAGGATGCAGAGGGAGATGCACAGCCTGTCCCTGAAACTTCTCTTGGGCGTCAGTGCCCTGTCCTCGAGTAACTGTGATTCCAACTTTACTAACGTCGCCTGCTGTGAACCTTGCACGCACAGGGGAGTGTATGCACACACGCACGGCATACATACTTGTGACTGACTTGTCTCCTCCAGCGCGCTGTTCCGAGGTTCTGTCACATTGTGTTCATCGCCGCTACCCTGCATTTCTTTGAATGTCTCATCTCCACATCTGTGTGGTGACAGCTGAGGATGCCTTCATCTGGTCTCACATTTTTCTTGTGTATGTCTCCTAGAAGTGTGATGTGAGCGTGCACAGCTCAGCTTTGTGAACGCTGCCATGGGCTATCAGTGGTTGTTTTGTAATGAGTCTTTCTCTGTCCCACCAGCCCAGATCCCAAATAATGACACAGAGACTTAATATTAATTATGAGAGCGTGGCCTTAGCTTAGGCTTGTCCCACTAGTGCTTATAACTTAAATTAACCCATTTATTTTAGTCTGCATTCTGTTGTGTGGCCCGTTCCATACGGTTCCTGCTGCTTCCTCCGAGTCTGGCTGATGACTCTGCCTTCTTCTTCCCAGAGTTCTTTCTCTTTCTGACCAAAAGTCCCACCTATACCCTCTGCCTAGCTGCTGACCATTCAACTTTTTACTACACCAATCACAGCAATACATTTCCATACGGTGTACAAATATCCCACAATGTTGTTTTAATATATTCTTTAGAAGACATGTCTGAGACGTCAGGGTGTGAGATGTCTGGTTGTGTATACACCTGTTAACTGTTGGGTTTTTCTGTTTCCTTCTTTGGCCTTTTACACTTATTGAAAAGTAAATAGTGGTTTTTAATTCGAATTTCTCTGAATATCGATGGCCTTGGACACCTCCAAGTAGATTTTGACCGTTTGGCTATCTCTTTGTGAAAAGCCCCCCCCCTTTTAAAGATTGATTTATTTATGTATATTAGTGCTGTAACATCTGCATGCCAGAAAAGGACATCAGATCCTGTAATAGATGATTGTGAGCCACCGTGTGGGTGCTGGGAGTTGAACTCAAGACTCTGACTGCTGAGCCATCTCTTCAGCCCAGGAGTTCTTTATATATGCCATGCAGCCTGCACCCCATCTGAGATATATTTATTAAAATCTCTTCTTTCATTCTGTGTCTCTTCACACCACCGATGGCTGAGTTATTAACATAGCTCAGCTCTTAGACTTTCCCATTGTGACTAGTTATTTGTGCTTCCTCTGAGTAAGAAAATGTTACCAATTCTGAGGCCAGGATCTTATTATCCTGTTTATTCCAAAATCTTTATTGTTTTTCCTTTCATATTTGAATCTGTAATTCATCTGTAATTTTTTGTTTGTATTAATATGAGGATGATCTGATATCATTTATCTACATTCAGTGGATTGAGACTTTAGATCTTAAGTCTGGGAATGTAGCTCAGTGGTAGAACACATGCCTAGCATGTTAGACCCTGGGTTTCATTACCAGTAACACACACACACACACACACACACACACACACACACACACACACACACACAGAGAGAGAGAGAGAGAAGAGAGAGAGAGAGAGAGAGAGAGAGAGAGAGAGAGAGAGAGAGAGAGAAAGGAGGGAAGGAGGAGAGAAGATGAGGACCTGGGAAGTTGAAGCAGAGGAGCAGCCATCAGGAGTTCAGAGTTCTTCTCAGCTGCATAGGGAGCTCAAGGCTAGCCTAGGCTGCCTGAGAACCTACCTCAGAGTAAGTATGGGGCTGGAGAGTTAGCTCAGTGGTTATGGACACTTGCTGTACTTGCAGAGGACCCAGGTTCGATTCTCGGCACCCACATGGTGGCTCACAACCATCTGCAACTCCAGTTCCCGGGGATCTGATGCTGCCTTCTTGTCTCTGCAGAGAATGCATGCACAGGTTGCACAGACGTGCAGACAAAAAACTCACACAGACGGACACACCCAGTTAGTAAACAAAACAAATGTAGGCCTTGACACCCAGCGCTGGAGGTGTCCCAGCTCTGTTGTTATTGCTGAGACTGATGTCTCAGTTTTGAGTTTTCACATGCAGGGTTCAGGGGCACACACAAGTCTGCTAAACTTGATAAGAGTGTGGATTTTTCACAGTTGGGGGAAGCTGATAGCTTCACTGTGTAGAGTAGTTTTAAATTCCTCCTGACTTCCTCCATTCCCTTATTTCCTTCTTTTTCTTTCAGTTGTCCCGCAAGCCTGGCTTTTCTCAGGTGCTCTGTTTTATTTAATTATGTGTCCAGGCTCCTTAAGAAAATCAAATAAGGCTTTGATTGACTCTCTTGCTGTGACCTTTGCCCTGCAGTTCTTCTTTCCCAATTATTTCCTTTTCCTGCAGCAGTTGCTGCAGTCCTTCACAGCTCTCAAGTAACTGTCTCCGTGCCAAGTACAAGCTCATTCTCAGCAGACTTATGTGTGGTGGAGAATTCTGGAATGTGGTGAAATTATAGACTAATGTTGATGTTGAAGACAGATTTCAGAGCCATTACCACATGGCACTTAAAACTGCGGTCATGAAAAAGCTTCCTCAAATAGGGAGTGTCTGAGGAGCAGAAGAGAGCTACAGATATTCCTGACGTGGGCTGAGGAGAAGCTAGGAAGTGGCACTTGTGTTGGGAACCAAGGAGAGAGTGTTTGTCAGTAGGGAAGGCGAGGCACGGAGGACGCGCTAACTACAGTAGGCAGTGGCTGGTACCTTCAGCAGCACTGGAGGCCAGCAGCTCCGAGTGAGAGGGGAAGGCGGAGGCAATGAGCGCGTAAGGCGAACCCTGGAGTAGTGATTGGGAGCGTGAGGTGAGAGCTGCCAGGGAGGCGTTGTTCTTGGTTCAGAGGCAGCTGTACAAGCCAGCTCCTCACCTCTTTCCTCTGCTGTTTGTGGCTGAAGGGCAGGAGCCTCACCCTGCCAAGTCCCTCAAGGGGTGTCAAGATGGACACCTCAGAATCTTCTTTGACATTTCTTTTACTTTTCCACCTTATTTATTTATCTATCTATTATTATTATTAATTATTTTTCATTTTTTGAGACAGGGTTTCTCTGTAAGTTTGGAGCCTGTCCAGGCCGGCCTCGAACTCACAGAGATCCACTTGCCCCTGCCTCCTGAGTGCTGGGATTAAAGGCATGCATTACCACTGCCTGGCTTCCTTTAAAGGATAACCAGGGACTGAATTTTAGTTCGGTAATGCCTCCTTCCTCATGGCCTCCCTTGGTCTCTGTGGTCCTCAGCTGAACTCTGTTTTCCTTCCTTGGTAGACAGCCCTCTAATTGGTCCTTAACCTTCCTCTGCCACAGCCTCTTCCTCCCTGCTTATTTCGGCCTGTGTCCCCATTTATCTTCCTAAAACACTGTTCCCATCTTGTCTCTGCTGCTTAGAGGTCCTGATACCCTCCCTCCTGCCTGCTGGAGATAGTGTTCTAGTTATTGGTGAGTGCTGTTACATACTAGGCCTTGTACCAGGTACTGTAGGTACCGTGGCAGACAAGGCTGATGTAGGCTCTGCTACCACACGGATGGAAAACAGTGCTTTTACAGATTGGACTCCGGCTCATCTTCTAGCCCAGCTTCAGTTTCTGTTCATACACTCCTGCTATACTGCAGCTTCCTTTACCCAGTCCAATCCATGTTAGGAAGTCAAGGTTTCTGCACATTTTCCACCTAGAGTGACTGTCTTCTGTATACCTGTCATATTTTCATGGCAGACATTTGTTTTCTGCTAATTAGCCATTGCTCATCAGCTCACCGGTGAAGCATCTATACAGCCTTGGGTTTTCAAAATACCCTGCAGCCAGCGATGACCTGCATAACGGTTCCTGCTTCTTCCTGCTGTATGAGAGGGCTTGATCTCTGTGTGGAGTCCTGCACCACCTGTCTCTGGGGACTGAGAATGTGTGGAAGAGAAGGAGAAGCAGAGGCAGAAGCTGGGTGCTGTGAAGCCGGCAGTGCCCGGCTCACCCGACTTGACCTTCTGACTGTATCTTCTTTCACCTAGACCGATGATGAAGATGAGTCCTTTGTTCTCGAGGACCCGACCTTGCTAAACATCGACACCATTGATTCTCACTCTTACGACACCTCCTCTGTGGCGAGCTCAGACAGCGGCGACAGGGCCAACTTAAAGAGGTAAATATTCTTGTGTATTATACTTGTATGTGGCCAAAATAGATGATTATTTAAAGTCTTTCTCTTTACAGCACAGTATAATTTGATTATTTAAAATCATTGTCTTCATGCATGGTACAGTCTAGCTTGATGATTTAAAGTCATTGTCTTCATGGTATGGAGTGGCATTTCATTTGCATTTTAATAAAGAAAGCTTGCCTGAGGATCAGAAAAGTAAAACAACCACACTGGCCAGCCTTACAGACCAGGCAGCAATGACACACACCTTTAATCCCAGCAACCACACTTGCTTGCCATAGAAACTGGCAGTAGTGGTGCACACCCTTAATTACAGAACTAGAGAGGATTATAAAACCCGTGGAGACAGCCCTCAGTCTCAGTCTCATTTTGAAATTCCTGGAGGCAGGATCACTACTTTGGACTGAGGTAGAGGTAAGAGCCAGTGGCTGGCTGTTTTGCTTTTCTGACCTTCAGGTTGAACCCCAATATCTGTCCACTTCATTGGTATAGTCTAGTTTGGTTCTTTAAAGTCAGTGTCTTCATGGTGCAGTGTAATTAGCTGTAGGAGGGGGTATAGCCCAGCGGGGACACACTGTAGGGCTTGGCCCTCCTGGCCGCCTGTGTTCCCTGCGTTCCCTCACCACTCTGCAAGGTTAGCTCCAGAACTCTTCATTTCCTTGGAGCAGGCTCAGAGGAGAGCCTCAGGGGGATGGGGACAGGACAGTTGGAACTGTCAATAACCCCAGGCTCAGCTGCCTTTCACCTTCCACACTCTTGGGGAGAACACGGAGAGGAGAGACGTGGAGAAAGGGTGCTTTAAAATGCCTTACTGAGTCTTTGTGCGACCTGAATGCGGGCCAGGGAACCAGCGCTCTTCCGCTTAGGTCTTCCTCAGATTGCTGTCTTGGGACAGGGGTCCCTGAAGGTGTATTCAGCTCTTCATCACAGCGTCTTCCAAACAGATGCATAATTCCGATGACCTGCATCCCCTGTTTACAAGTGAGGGTGTGCGCTTGTTGTCTATCAGGTGTGTCCAAGCTTTTGATAACTCTCACAGGTTCACATTTGAGAACCTGTAATTTAGTTAAAAGGAAAAATCACACACACACACACACATACACACACATACACACACACACACACACACACACACACACACACACACACACAATCTTGTTTAACAAGTTCCTGATTTTGTGCTGAACTGTGTTCATAGTTCCCTGGGCTGCCTGTGGCTCACGGGCAGGAGTTGGATGGGACTGATATGTGATAGTCAGAAGTCCTTGGTGTGCTGTCAGGCTGGGCACTGCCTGCCCGTTTGAGCCTCTCTCTGAACACTTTGACCCGGCCCACCCAGTTTATGCCCATTTGTCCTCACTCTTCCCCACAGTGTGCCTAGGCAGATTAGACGTCTCTTCCCTGGTAGCTGTGCCTCATCTCCCCCAGTAAACAGGGTCCGTTCTTCTCCATTTGCACATTTGTTGTAAGGAGGCTGCTTGTTCATTTCCTGGCCACCCAGACTCCTGACACAACCACACAGAAACAGTGTTAATTAAATCACCGCTTGACCTATTAGCTCTAACTCATTATTGGCTAACTCTTACATATTAATTTAACCCACCCCCATTAATCTGTGCATCACCACAAGGTCATGGCCTACCAACAAAGTTTCAGTGCGTCTGTCTCCATGGCTTATCTCTGACTCCGCCTTCTTCCTCCCAGCATTCAGTTTAGTGTCCGCCCCCACGCCCCCAGCTCTAATCTACCCTATCACAGGCCTAAGACAGTTTCTTTATTAACCAGTGGTATTCACAGCATACAGAGGGGAATCCCACATCAGACATTCCTATTTCTGGTCTGTGCTTTTGTATTTAGAAGTTAGGATGTGGGATCCTCGTAGTAGGACCTGTGACTTTCTCATTTTGGGATCAGCAGAGCACATTTTTATTCAGAACAGGCGTACCCTGATTAATGTTTGATAAAAGTTTAAGGTGTCCTCATTACTGGTGCTGAGGAGTGTAAGGAGCAGCAGAGCGAGTGACAAATGACGACAGACTGGGGAAGGGAGGGGGCAGAGGTTGTCAGGCAAGTGGGGTGGTGCAGAGGCAGGGGCAGGAGTGGTGGTGGCAGGAGCCATGGTCTGCACAGATGTCCTTCGGGAGAGCAGGAGGAGCAAATCCTGTGTCAGGTGGACAGGGAACATTTGGAGCAAGGGAAGAAGAATGTTAGCTTGTTTTCTTGCTTGAGACTCTCTGAGCCTCAAGTTAGAGCACATCTTAAGGTTGGTCTTTTAATAATAATTATATAATTACTGATAATTAATAACAGCAGTTTTAGTTTCTACTTTTAAGATGTATATTCTTCTCTCAGAGCTGTGGGGTCCTACCTTTCCATCCTTCTGCTAAGTATTTCCTCCTCCTCCCTCTCAGGAAGAAGAAGTTGCCTGATGCCTTTTCACTACATGGGTCGGTTATGCGACATTCACTCCTGAAGGGAATATCTGCGCAGATCGTGTCTGCCGCTGTGAGTGTCTGTCCTTCCACAGCCAGTGACCTCTAGTGGTTTGGTGGAGCAGGAGTGAGCACGAGCAAAGCCCGGCTCTCCTTATGGTTTTCCCATTATTTTTGACTTGCGAGGCATGGCTGCACATCTTGACATAGGAGTCCTTGTGACCGTGAGAGTAAAGGTCTGTGAGCATTGCGGTATGCAGAATGAAGTGCGGCAGCCAGCAAAGAGAAGCGCTGTCTGCCGTCTCCTTGCGTTCCTTTCCAGGGTGGCTGCCATCTTGTGAGTTTGGCTGAGATGCAGTGCTTAGTTTTAGCCACTTTATATAGACAGATGATTGGTCAGGATTATGACCAATTGATTTAAAATAATGGGCAAGTTTTTTTCATGTGCCCTTGTGAAAGAAGGGAAAGCCATGCCCTGATTTGGTGACTCAAAGGAAGCTGAGAGAGGGGAGAGGCGCCACTGTGAAGGGAGGCAGCCCTGACGAATAGGGCCGCTGTGCATGCAGTGGCTGCAATGGAATTTGTGACCTTTTTTTTTGAAAATGTCTTAGAACACTGGGTTAGGTGAAAAAGTAATATTTAGCAGTATTGAAGACCGTGGTCTCTCAGATACTCTCCCTTTGACCCACAGCCCATACTCGTTTAGTCCGTCAAGTCTTTTCTGTAGAGGACAGGGATGACGATATACTGATGGTGGCAGCAGGACCTCAGTATCGCTTTATGTTCTTTTCATGGTGTTTAACATTTTACATATTTAATTTGAAAGTTATTTTTCAAGAGAACGAGAGGGTAAGACAGTAAGAGTCGTGACATCCAGTGTGTTAGAGAAAGCTCTTTTGCAGCCAGGAGGTGATGCGCATCCCGGGCAGCAGGCATGTCCTGACGCAGCTGATGCACACATCAGACAGGATGTTAGCTGTAGAGGTGGCCAAGCAATGGAGCGTGGGCAGTGCCCTTCCGGCTTTCGGCGGAGAGAAACTCACATTTGCCAGAATGGAAACCACCTGTTGAGGATCACGTTTCCATGACATTTTCTGAATCTAACCCTTATGTAGGTGATGAAATTCATTCCTTTCGAAATCATGACAGACCAGAGCAGTCATTTGACCCACCTGTGCAGTTTAAAAAATATTTTGGATAATGGAGACTGAGCTAGCGCTCAGACACTGAGCACTGATTAGATAAACCTGCTCCTTAAAGGGGCTTCCTCCCTCTTGAGGATGAGGGGGCAACCCTAATGCATCCCAGAGTGTGTGCACTCTGCTCTCTCCGCATTCTTCCGGCTGAGCTGCTTTGGCATGTTCAGATAACGCTGCTCTTCCTGCGCCAGGCACGATGCAGTGCTTTCCTAACCCTGGATCACCAGCTCGATTTAAGTTGCATGCTTTCCCGTGACAGTTGGTATGTTAACATGTAAAGCTGGTTCTGTTTGGGGTGTTATTCCTGAACAGCTGCTCACGTGTGCCTTCAGCCTTGTGGACAGGGGTGTTATCATACCTGCTTGGACCTTGATCATCCCAACTTGGAGTCCATGCATGAAAAACACTTAGGAAACATGAAACTTTTGAGTCTTATTGCTTAGTTTTGGGATCCTTCTCAAAGTAATGTGACATATGACTAAATTTAAAATTAATTCAAATTAGGTTTTTAAAGGAATTTATTATCTTAAGGATGAACTTTAAGATATTATAGATGCCTCAGCACATGTTTTATTATTGTTTAAAAACATATCCCCTGTGCCGGACTCTCTTGGGGGCTCACCCACACCTCAGCCAAGTCATTAGTGGAGCAGCATAGGGATCTGTGTTCTATTAGCATCCCAGGGACGGTCACAGAGTGGCTCTCGAGCTGCGGCATCACCAGTTCCATAACTTCCTTAGTTACCTCTCTTGCCCTCCTCCTTCCCTCCATCATTTCTCTCCTTCCCTCCTCCTTCCTCCATCGGTTCTTTCCCTCACCCCCCCTGGCTTTGCTTTAGCTCCTTGCTTAGCTGTGTCACTTTTCTTTTCCCTGTGTGCTTCCCATTCATCTCCACTTCAATAGTGCTTTCGCTTTTTAATTAGCATCCCAAATCGCAGGCTTCCTTATGGCATTTTCATAATGCTTGCTTTCGGTTGACCCACCCCCTACACTCTTCTCCCTCATTTCCCTGCTCCACCACCAGGAAAATTCCAGTTTCTTACCCGCATCTGTCATTTATTCCTTTTGAAGTCAGATGGCTTCTACACTCATTTGAATGTAGTTTATGGTTTTCATCTGTGCCCTCATCCTTGCTTTCTCTGTGCAGAACAGAGCACAAGTTGTACATCAAATATTTATATCAGGCCCTGTGTTCCTCTGCTCCCCCTTGACAGACAGGATGCAGGATGATGTCCCAGCGCTGCATTCCCACAAGCTGTTATAATTAAAGCTTAAACAGCCTGGAGAGACACCTTATACCATTCTTTGCCTTTCATTGTGTCCGCAGGACGGTGTGTTAGGATAAATAGAGCAGTACTTGCTGTTTTCTGAGCACGTAGAGATCATTGTCAGAACAGTTAGGTGACTTAATGTGTCACAGTTACTGGCAAGGAGCTGAACTGTACTTGATGTTTGGCTTCTTTGTGACCGACTGGCTCTTCCCTGACCAGCTTCGTTTAGTCACTGGAGTTAGTCCACTGGAGAGGAGCTTCCTACTCAAGAGATGCGGTGCCTGCAGCGAGTCCCCTTGCCTTGAATCTTTGATTCCACCATTTTGAGCCTGTGGGACTTCTAGTCTGTTTACACTGTGAGAAACAAACTCCTTTCCTTCTTTAAATTTCCATTTCCAACCCGCACAGAAGTGTCTGTTCCCATTAGTAAAACAAAGCAGTCTTCTCTTGGGCTAATATGCGTTGAGGGCTGCAGGTTTGTCATTCTTACTGGGGGGGGGGGGGGCGAAGGGTGCCTGCCCTTCCTCCTCAGCTGTTCAGGCCCAAGTGCACAGAAAAAGAGGCGAGGGAGGGGGACTTGATTGGGGGAGGGGGAGGGAAATGGGAGGTGGTGGCGGGGAAGAGACAGAAATCTTTAATAAATAAATAAATAAAAAAGAGGTTGCACGCTTACCTTCAATACCAGTATCTTTTCCAATTCTTCCCTTTTAAAATCTCTTTTAGGACAAAGTAGATGCTGGCTTACCCACAGCAATTGTAAGTATACCTTTAATCCCTCAAGGGAAAGGTTTTAATTTCACTGAGTTCTCAGGTTTACTATTAAAATATTGAGGGCTGGCATGATAAATTCTCAACTCACTTTCCTTTTAGTAATCAAGTTTAAAACTTGCTCTTGCTGGATTTTGATTTTTCTGCTTTATTGTTTAGCTCCCTGGCTCTTGCTCGAGAGCAGGGAATGGAGAAACAGACCTTTCCAGCATTGGTTCCCCTGTGAGCTGTGTCCCCTAGTCTATCAGGACTGGAATAGTAGTGAGTGAGCTCACTCTGGTAATACACATTCCACAGCTACGGACCGCAGGGCCAAGCCCGCGGATAGTGGATAGTGTCTGGAGTGGCTGTGGCAAGCTAGAGAGGCTGGAAAGTGCATTAAGGACCTGCCTTCTGGTTCTCCTCAGCCTGTCTCACTAGTCACTGGTGAGGAAGGGGGCTCAAGTGGCCCATTCTGGTGGCTCTCGCCTGCTGGTGATAAACTGGAGAAAGTATTCTCATCCTCCACATTGCTAGAAGGCCCTGCGTGAGCCATATAAGTACCACTTCAGTTGGCTAGAGAGCGGGTTGGTGTTTAATTTTAAGTTGCTTTAAGTCAGTGGTTCTCAATCTTCCCTATACTGCAACCCTTTAATGCCATTCTTCATGTTGTGGTGACCCCAACCATAGAATAATTTTCGTTGCTACTTCATAATTGTAATTTTGCGACTGTTATGGATTGTAATATAAATAGTCTTGGAGATAGAAGTTTGTCAAAGCAGTTGCGACCCAAGAACCACAGCTTTAAAGGAAGCCAAATGAGATATAGTTCATATATCGTACCGAATATGTGATATTTTGGTAACATTTCTCTTAAATTTAGAGGAATTCTTAGACGTAAAGATACCCTGGGCTTGATTTCTCGTTTTGCTTTCTGGATGAAATTCCTCATTTCTGTGGTCAGCGTGCCAGCGGGTGCAGAGGAAAGCGGGCAGCAACTCCAGCACTGATCGTCTTTCCTTCTGTTTCCAGGCGGTGTCCAGTCTCATAGCCGTGGGCACATCTCATGGATTGGCTTTAATATTTGGTAATCTTCTAAGAATTTTCTTCCTTTAAATATCGAGATTCCTTTTAGGTTTTATAATGCCCTTTAGTTATGTTTTATATGATAGACTTGATCTTTCAAGGACACAGCAAGGAAGCCATGAAGAAGTAGCAGTGGGTGTCGTGAAGTTGAAAGTGATGGGCTCACGGCTGCGCTTCCTACTCTCTGCACGTTTCCTTCCTTCCGTCTGCATGGGGAAGGTATAGCTGCTGCACATCCGCTGTGCTGCACACCCGGGCCGGAGAACCTGCTTGTCAGCGTGTCTCCCACCGGTTGGTGGTGGGGACAGGTATTCAGAAAGGTCTCCAGGGAAACGGATCCCCAGGTTTCTGAGTCATCACCATTATAAATCTTTCTAAACTGAAAATAAGTTAGCCTGTAATTACCTTGTTTTCTGAGTTAAGAGAGCATGAATAGTTTGACTATATGGTAGAAATTAGTTGCATTTTTTCATTTTTTTCTCTGAGACTAATCAGTTTCATTCGTCTTTTGCTTTTGAATTCAGTATCAAGCAGGCTATTTTGATCTTTTTAAAAACGTGAAGCCCGTCAGGTAGTATTCTCAGCTCTTTGTGTGTGTGGGTGTTCGCTCTGGGGCTCGGAGCCTGCGTATCTTAGATGGGAACTAGCAAGGGCTGCCCGGTAAGGGTTACTTGAGGGCGTTTTATTAGCAGAACCATAGTTTGATTTCTGTGAGTCTTATAGTTTTTACCATCCATGCAAATAACTAGTTCTTTCCCATTGTTACTGAACAATTTGACTTTCCATTTATAAATTTTCCATTATTCCAAAAGCTTTATTTGACATATAATTATATTATCTGGTCTTTTCAGATGTGGTTGATTTAAATAATAGTTTTATTTCTTGAAGAGCAGAAGGAGAGAAACAAAAGTGTCATTTCCCTAAGAGAACTTTAGAATTGAATCTTAAAATGGTATCTTTTTTTTCCTGTATAATTGATATGTATCCATAGTAGGAAATGTACAAAACATAGATTGTGCAAGTTGGAGACTATAAAATATCAAGTTATAATATCTAGGACTAATCTTCAGCATTTCTGTGTAGCCATCCATCCCTTTCCCTACATATGTGTATAGCTGTATGCATATTCCTAAGGAGGAATGTGATAATTCAGAGCCGCTCTTCATTCTTGTGGGCCCCTCCCCGTGCATTTTTGTGTTTGAACGCAGCATCTTTGTTCCTTTGAGATGTCTCACTGTGTTCACTGTGTAGCGTAGGCTCGGGCAGAACTTGCTCATATGGCCTGGATTGGCCACAGACTCATGGCAGTCATCTTGCCCCAGCCTCCCAATGTTGAGAGCACAGGCATGGAACATCATTTTAATGGACATGCAATGTTCTTTCAAATGGATCCATGAAAATTTAATTAGCCTTTTGCTCAAGGAAGCCTCTTCAGCTGTTTCTAAACACTAGAGTCACCTGCAGCTTTATTTCTATATTTTTTTTGCATATGATCATTTTTAGAACAAATTCCTACAAGTGGAATTGTTTGGGTTGGAACACGAACATAGCAGGTGGGGAGGGTCTTGTTTTCCTTTGAGGGGATAATCGCTATTAGATGATTAGATTTGGGGGGAGGGTCTCAGAGTCTTATGTCCCACTGCTCTAGTTTTAAGTGTCTGAAGTGATCTACACGCACAGTCAGGTTCAGAATTAAACAGTGCTGGCTCCTAGATCAGCTGTCTCCTGTTTTAAGCAGTTCTTTTCCCTGAGTGAAAATGAGGCAGAACCGCAAGAAGTAAAGGCGACTTAGGACAATCACGTTTGTCTGCCAGGAGAGTGTGTGTCAGTTTTTCCTTCCTGTGTAGCAGGGTCCATTTTCTTCAGCTTTGTGCAAACTCTCTCTGTTCCTCACTAAGAGGTTGGAAGAGTGGGAGAGTGTTTCTAGTTGTGCAGGAAGTGTTGTGTTAACGCGGAAGAGCGCGTTCACTCTTGGTGCTGTCTCCTTCATTTCCTTGGACCTGTTGCCTGTTTTCCGAAGCCCTCAGCAGTTTTCCTGTAGAAGTGATGGAACAGTGGTCTTTTCTTACAGCTTCATGGGAAAGAAAGTATGACAGAGTGGACATTCTGAGGAAGAACCATAGTGTCTGGCTTTGCACTGAGTTTTAATAGTACAGCTAAATTTTACTTGCTTATAGGCGATGGATGTTTGGACAGTGCTTTTGAACAAATACATTAAAATTTGTTAAAAAGCCTAGAAACAAATGGCAGACCCCGTGAAGTGTCTAGACTAGCTGTCTGGGTTAGATCTGGTCTTTTAAAAAATATATTTGTTTATCCCAGAAACCTAGCAGGAAGCCTGACTTTGTTTGAACACTGATATGTTCTCTGGGAATCAAGTCTGAGTCACTAAAACATAAACCCCGCACTTCTGAAGACTTGTGCAGTTGCAGCGTGCAACACCGAGAGTGTCTGGGTTCTCACCTCACACAGGGTCTCAATACAGGTGTCTCTCTCCCTTAGACCTCCATTTCCCTTTGCCCTCAGTGTGCTCTGGTGATGTGTCTCTTTGAAATGGTTTTGCTTCTGTTTAACTGAACATGGATTTTCTGCCTGTGCTATAATTTGAATGTTCTATGTTTTCGCTTTTCCCAGAACCAACACTTACCTGATTGTAACCACAAACGCTAGGACATCACTTACCCCCTTCAGCGTCTGTCACTCCCATAAATAGATGAAGCTCATCATTTATACCCTCCAGAGTTGGCCTACATTTCTCTCTGAACTTTTGAACTGATTTCTTTTTTTCTCCCTCTCTTTTGATCTTTTCTCCATGGATTCAAAAGGAAAAGGTATAGTAAATTTGGTATGCATGAATAGTTCTTTTTCTTTTGAGCTTTTTAACATTTAAAGAGAGTATTTTCAATTACACTTAATGTCATCTTACAAAAGAAAAGTAAATAGCTACCTAAAAATTGGTTAAAACAGGCACTGTGGAAAATTAAAAATATATGCATACTTTCAATGCTTAATTTTAGCTGAAAAAATGGAATTCTTTTAGGCAGTTTTCAGGATGTTCTGTTTCCTCCAGTCTTTTAATACAGCTGGCGCTTTGTCTTGAAGTCTGGGTCTGCTAGTGGAGGTGACATTTTGTGTCATAAACTTTACCAATGATGAGTCACATAGAATTTCAGCACCTATCAGCTAACCATGAGTACAGAATTCCAGATTCTAAGGAGACATTGTTTCAGTGTTTTATTGTAACATTACTGTTGAAACCTAGTTTCTGGATACTTTTGTTAGTTACTCCCCTTCTCAGGCTTTCTGAAGCCTCTGCCTTGTGCTCACAGCTACCACAGCTCTGTGCTCTGGACCGTCAGTTCAAGCACACTAACATCACAGTGGCATGCGTGTCTGGGAATGCACACTGGCTCTTCCGTAGCAGCAGCGTTCTAGAAGGTAGCCAGTCAGCGCGGGATTCAGGGTGCCTTGGTTAGGAAGCATCGTAGGAGGAAGGTTTGGCTGTATGAGTGCTCAGGTAAAAGCGCACCACTATTTTGTATCAAACTTTTAATTTTCCCCTGGCCCTAGAGCTTGTTACAGTGCGAGTAAACAGAGGGTGGGAAAGTAGCACTTAGCCTGGCATGCTGGCAGCTGCATCTGTGAGTTCCAGGATAGCCCGGGCTAAACAGAGAAACCAAGAAAAAGTGTAGCGCTCGAGAGTGGTGACTGCTGAGAGGTTAAGGTTAGACTCATCTGCCTACAAGTCAGTCTGATTCCTTGTGGAATTCTGAAATGTGTTCAACTTTAGATTTTAAGCTATGATTTGTGACTTTTCGTTGCTATTTTCACATTACTGTCCAGCCCAACATGAGCTCTGCCCTAAGCAAAGTGGTTTGAGCCTTCCTTATCCACATGCTTGGTGTCTGGAGTGCTTCAGATTTTGAGTCTTTGTGATTTGGAATATTTGCATAGACTTTGCATGTTGAAATCTCTGATCTAAAAATCTAAAATTTAGAATGCTCCAAAAACCTGAAGTGTTGCAATGTCAGTTTGATCAAGCTCAGGAAGGATTGGATTCACAATACTTTTGATTTTGTTTGGATTGGGGATGCTTACCCAGTACTATGGCAAATAGCCTTTTTTGTTTTGTTTTGTTTTTTTCTAAGACCAAGTATCATTTTGTATTTTTGGTTGCCCTGGGACTCACTCGAGTAGACCAAATTTGTCTTGAATTTGTGACAACTGCCTGTGCTTCCGGTGTTGAGGTTATAGGTCACCTCGCCCAGCTTCTGTGTTTCGTGATTCTGGACCTAGAGTCCTCTTAATTAATATGTAAACTATATTGCTGCTGCCGACACTAATTTCTTGCATTTGTGTCACTTGATAATGCTTAGATTGTTCATAGACATTTTGTTGCTCAGATTTTAAATTCTGTGAAGCATGCGGGAAAAGTGATGGTCTCATTTTATATTTCTTGACTGGGTCACCTCCTTTATGACATCAACATTTTTAAAATATTAAGTCAACAGTGGTAACCAGACATAATTTTATGCTGCTTTGTATTTGAAAGTAGATTAATTTACTATGAATCTAATACATTTTTTCCCCACTGCTAGACAGAGGAGTCTCCAGGATACAGAGAAGAATAGAGCTAGCTTTCTTTTAAAGTTAACAACTCAACAGGAGCCTGGGCAGAGTTCTCACCCTTGCTTATCTTTCTGCTGTGTGCGTGCTTTTCCCTGTCCCTGTAACTGCAAGCTGTCAGTATTTAGAAGACGTTGTGCTATTTCATCCCAGCACTCTCCGGCTGTGCAGCTCCATAGGGACTACGGGATGGTTAGCTCCGGTGGCACATGGTTACTCCGGTGGCACAGAAAGCCAGCCACTCTTCTTCCCATGGCATAGCTGCCTCTGCTATCTCTAGACAGGCTGCTCACAGCACGCTTGGCATACCATAACAATGGGGTGTATAAATGCAGAGTAAAAGCTGAAGGATAACTTCGTGGAGTCAGAGTAGATTATGTTTTATATGTAGTCTCCTGCCACCATCTTTGCTACTTGAAAAATGCTGTGCATAAATATAACCGTAAGTTAGTTTTCGGTGGAGACCTGGTCATATTCTAGGGACACTGAATTTGTCCTTTGTATTTATCATTTTACTTTAGTACTCTATCCTCTCATTGAAGCAGTGAGGCGATGGGCTGTTCTCCACATTGCATAGATGAGGATGGGGGCTTAAGTGAAAGAAGGAAACAGCCCTAAAGTTGCCTCTATGTATAGTTGCAGTGCCTGTAACTCTTTAGTAGAGGGGAAATTGAAAGCAAGACTTCACAGGCATGATACCTTATCACAGACACTATAAAAACAAGATAAAAACATGGGAAAAAACCAAGGGAACAATTGAGAATCTTTTCACTGACATGAACTGTACAATATAAAGTTAGCATATATTGCAGGAGTGACCACGGTTAGTAATTGAGTTTCTTTCCTTTCTTGGCTCGTTTTTATTATGTGGGAACTGTAGGTAGGGAAGCTTAGGCATTTCTGGCTTTTATTTGGACAGGGCCTCATATAACCTAGATTGGCCCTGCACTTGTTATATAGCTGAGGACTGTCTGAATTCCTGATCCTCTTCCCTCTGCTTCCAAGTATTGGGGTCATAGGCAGACACCATTACACCTGGGTGTGCATAGGTTTTTATGTTACGGGAGCTCCTTCCGCTCCTTCAGCCAATAGCCGCTGAGATAACAGCCCACTGGGCGATAGTGGCGCACACCTTTAATCCGAGCACTTGGGAGGCAGAGGCAGGTGAATCTCTGTGAGTTTGAGGCCAGAGCGCGAGCAGAGGGAAGTGGCCGCTTTTTTAAAGGGAGAAAGACCACGCCCCAGTGGGCTGGTATCTCAGCGGCTATTGGCTGAGGAGCGGAAGGAGCTCCCGTAACAATTTTAGATAGATCTTTCCCTCGTCTTAAGTCATATACTATCTATTTGATCAGATTTCCCTGTTTTCCTGCTTTCTCTGCCACATGAGAGTACTTTAACCAGGCAGTGGTGACTCATGCCTTTAATCTCAGCACTTGGAAGGCTGAGACAGGCAGATCTCTAAGTTCTAGGCCAGCCTGGTCTTTAGAGTGAATTCCAGGACAGCCAGGGCTTCACAGAGAAACCCTGTCTCAAAAAACCAAAAGCCAAAACAACCCAAAACTTAAATTGGGGTTTGTGTGTGCAAAGCAATTGCAAGTGTATTAGAGCATCAGGACCTGTAAGACATGGATCCCAAAACAGGCTTGCAGAAAGTCTCAGTGCCATTGGCCACCACTCTGTGCCTGGAAGGTAGGAAGTCTGGACTTGGGGACTTGAGAGTTGGTGTGAAATTTCATTATCAGTTCTTTACTCTCTGTGTGACTTAGATTGGTAGTACACACAGAATACCATTGCCCAGTCATGGTCAGTTTGCCGTCCAGGGTGTGGATAGTCCTCTAAATGTACGAGTAGATAGGGAAAACCCAGCTGAGGGAGTTTCAGAAGACAAAAAAAACATAATATCCTAATTAGATGCAAGAAATTCCAGAATAAAAGGTTTTAGTAATAAGGGTTAGATTAAAGATAAAAATTAGGGGGAGGCTAGCTTGAATGTGTGTGAAAATTGTAATTATATGATTCTGGATGTGAGATAAAGGTAGAACTTTTAAAACATACGGGACCTTGTATATTTATGGGTTTATTCTTTTCAGATATTTTCCTTGGGAGTTTGAAATCTGCAAAAACTTAAAAGCCGTTGAGTATTTTCTGTGTGCCCGCTGCAGTTAGTTTACGAACCCAGAGTTCTTCCTACAGGGTTCATATTCGATGGGAATGATACCTACCCGGTACTGCAGCTGTGCCTGAGAGCATCCTCCAGGCTCCTTGGTGGCAGGCAGCTCTTACAGTTAGGGCTATACTAGTGAGAGCCACGGGGATGACCATCGGGTGTCCGGAGTGCTAAGTCACTCAGTCTTGGCCCTCAGAGAGTCATGCCCGACAGAGGAGGAAAGCACACGTGGACTTTCCAGGAGGGATGGAAGCCCAGCAGGGCAGGGGCAGCTCCGGGCTCTGCGCTTTGTTTGCTTTTGGTTCCTTGAAGCAGTTGACTTTTCTAGATGCACTTTCTTATATTCAAAGATTATTAAGGGTCTATTTATGGTCTGAGTGCCTGTGGAGGCTGGAAGAGAGCAGCAGACCCCTGGGACTGGACAGCCACCCTGTGGGTGCTGTGAACCAAACCTGGTTCCTCTGCAAGAGCAGCAAGTGCTCTCAGCCACTGAGCCATCCCCCCGGCCCTCATTACATTTTTTTTTATCTTGTTGTTTTCATGTAGGGATAATCACGAACTCTCTACAAAATGAGCTTTGTCTAGGAGAGGACCTAGGATAATTGTATTTAATTGTTAGGTAATAACATTTAATGAATACTTTCTACGAAAACTTAAAAAAACAATTTTTAAGGTAATTTAAACATCTACTCTAAATTTTTTTTTTTTGGTTTTTCAAGACAGGGTTTCTCTGTGGCTTTGGAGCCTGTACTGGAACTAGCTCTTGTAGACCAGGCTGGTCTGGAACTCACAGAGATCCGCCTGCCTCTCTACTCTAAAATTTTGCTTTCACTATTCAGTTCATTCGCTTGGTTAACCTTTTCTACATGGATAGCATAAATGCAAATTTAAACAAATTCTTTTTTTTAAGTCTTTTTTTTTTATTGGTTTTTCGAGGCAGGATTTCTCTGTGTAATAACCCTGCCTGTCCTGGAACTAGCTCTATAGACCAGGCTGGGCTTGAACTCACAGAGATCCGCCTGCCTCTGCCTCCCGAGTGCTGGGATTAAAGGCGTGTGCCATCACCGCCTGGCCCTTTAAGTCTATTTTTAATAACAAAACATGTTATTTTCTTCATATGGGTGTTTGTGCACTACATGTGTGCGGTGCTTGAGGTCAGAAGAAGGGGTAAGATCCCTGGGACTGGAGTTACAGACTCTCATGAGCTGCCTGCCATGTGGGTGCTGGGAACTGAACCTGGGCCCTGTGGAAGAGCAACTGGTGCCCTTAACCACTGAGCCAATTTTAAACTAGTACATTTTGAATTTTGAAGTTTAATCACTGCAGGAGATCAAGGGTATAAGTGATTTGCATAGCAGGGTATGATAGCCCGTGTTTTATTTCCCTTGCTTCTAGAATTAGCTTTTTCTTTATCAATTAACAGTGGTCATGGCTTTGTCCTAAAGTTCTCAACCCATGTGTCATGATTCCTTTCTGGACTGAACCACCTTTTCACCAGGGTCGCCTAAGACCATCGGAAAGCATAGAAATTTACTTTACGATTCATAACAATAGCGAAATTATAGTTATGAAGTAGCAACAAAAATAATTTTATGGTTGGGGGTCACCAGTGCCCTCTGTAGGGCTGGGAATGGCTCAGAGGGTCAGAGCACACCCACTGTGTGAGTAAGTGGGTGTGAGCTCAAGTCCCTAGCTCCCATGTAGAAGCTGTGTGGCCAAGCCTGCCTCTAACTCAGGGTTGGAAGGTGGGACAGGTGGATCGCAGGAACTTTGTGGACAATCAGCGTAGCTGAACAGTAACTTCAGGTTCAGTGAGAGCCCCGTCTCAAAATATGGGGAAGAACAATATTGAAGATGCCTAAGATCTTCCCGTGGCATACGAATGTACTGGCATCTGTGGCCATAGACACAGACACACACACACACACACACACACACAGACACACAAGCACACACCCTACAGACCCTATAGACACAGACACACACACACACAAGCACACACACACACCCTACAAACCCCATACACACAGACACACACACACACACCCTACAGACCCCATAGACACAGACACACACACACACACCCTACAAACCCCATAGACACAGACACACACACACAAGCACACACACACCCTACAGACCCCACACATGCACACACACACACAAGCACACACACACACAAGCACACACACACCCTACAAACCCCATACATGCACACAGACACACCAAGGCCCCCTCCCCCCCTGCACACAAAGAAGGTGGCGTTCCCTGTATCCTAACATCTTAGAAATAGAAAGGGTTAATTGTAGGATGAGGCAGCTTCGAGATTGTTGGTCTGTTTAAGAAAATGTATTTTCTTAGGGGTTCCTGTTGTGTCACCCTCGGGTTTGGATCGTGTCTTCTTGTGGGCAGTAGTATTTTATCTCAGGGTCTGATGCGCTTGCCTCTAGATCAGAATCAAGCCCTGCGCCTCTGCCTGGGCAGCACGAGTGTCGGAGGGCAGTATGGAGCCATCTCCGCCCTCAGCATCAACAACGACTGCTCGAGACTTCTCTGTGGCTTTGCTAAAGGACAGGTAAGGTGACGGCTTCATTGACCCTCAAGGTGACGTTAAAGTGGAATCTGAATAGTTTTTAGGTAAATATTTTGAAGAACAAAATGCATGTTGTGTGTTATGAAGTGATGTATCTAGAGGCGACATGCCTGTTAGTGCCAGCCTGGGCTCTGTTAGTCTGACCTTTGGCTTATTTAGATTTTTAAAATAATTGTTACAGACTGAACTAGACTTTGTAGCTTTCATATTCTAATGGTGCTTATCTTGGTAGATGGCTTTTATAAAATATATCCTCTTCTGGTAGTAAGTAGTACGTGATTGTGGGTGCTTTTATTTGTTTTTGATGTGTGTGTGTGTGTGTGTGTGTGTGTGTGTGTGTGTGTGTGAGAGAGAGAGAGAGAGAGAGAGAGAGAGAGAGAGAGAGAGAGAGAGAACACCCGTAGTGTGCACATGTGTAAAGTTCAGTCATCCTTAGTTATACTGGACTAGTGAGCCCCAGAATCTTCTTGTCTCCATCCCCAGAGCTGGAATTGCACAACACCTAGCTCTTCTTTTTTTTCTTTTCTTTTCCTTTCTTTTCTTTTTTTCTTTCTTTTTTCTTTTTTTTTTGGTTATCCAAAACAGGGTTTGGTTTCTCTGTTGCTTTGGAGCCCGTCCTGGAAATAGCTCTTATAGACTAGAATGGACTAGAAGTTCACAGAGATCTGCCAGCCTCTGCCTTCTGAGTACTGGCATTAAAGGCATGCACCACTACTACCTGGCTGCTTTGTTTTTCTTAAAGATTTATTTTTATCTATCTATCTATCTATCTATCTATCTATCTATCTATCTATCTATCTATCTATCTTTTGTTTTCTTTTTCAAGACAGAGTTTCTCTGTATAGCCTTAGTTGTCCTGGAACTTGCTCTGTGGACCAGGATAGCCTTGAACACACAGAGATCCACTTGCCTCTGCCTCCGGAGTGCTGGGATTAAAGGTGTGTGCCACCAACGTGGAGTGATTTATTTTATTTTATTTTAAACTGTGTGTGTTTTCTGTGTGGGTATGTGCACACAAGCACAGGCGCCCACTGAGATTGGAGGTGTTGGATCTCCTTGAACCGTTGTGAGCTTTCTATGTGGGTGCCAGGAAGTGGACTCAGATCCTCTGCAAGAGAAGCAGTGATCTTTATGGCTGAGCCTGCTCTCTTGCTCCCTGCAGCCCTTGGCGTTTTTATAGTTCTAGGGATTGAACTCAGGATCTTATGCTTACAAAGCAAGAATTTTGCCAACTGGCCATCTCCTCACCCCTTGTGGCTACTTTTAAAACCACTCTTCCCATCCCTGTGCTCTTGTGTAGTAGTTCTGTCAGGCCCTTCTTTGTGGTGACAAGTCATGGTTTTTCTCCTTCCCTGATCTCTGCATCACAGCTGGCTTGCTATGACACCGTTTGTATGAATGTTTAGTCAGTGCTCAACAGATTGACTTACCAGAAATGGTAAAATCGAAGTGTTAAATGGACCAGGCAGAGGGAGGGCCCGTGAAGCTGACATAAAGGCCCAGGGCTCTAATGGAGTCTCAGCTAGTAGCTGTGTTTGAACTTGATGGCTTTTTCCCTGCAATGTTTATAGACAAGGAATAGGTCATTTCAGCCAAAAGGCAGGATATGTAGAGCAGAAAAGCAATCCATTTGTTTTTAAAGCCCTTGCCTGTCTTACAGATCACCATGTGGGATTTGGCCAGCGGGAAACTTCTCAGGTCAATATCAGATGCTCACCCTCCAGGGACAGCCATCTTGCACATCAAGGTGACGACTTCTCCTCCTTGTGCTAACCATCTTTGTTGCCATGCCTCTGTAGCCACATTAAACTTTTTCATAACCAGACATCCCTAAATTGATTTAACACAAAGCTGGATATGATTTGATGAACCCAATGATACTTTCTCAAGTTCAAAGCCAAAGATGGGCTAAAGTGAAGATAACTGGCTTCAGGTTGTACTGAAGTCGAGCAGCAAAAGGACCAACCTGATCTGATCCCATCATAGGTGTTTGGCAGCCGAGAAGCAACACCCTTCTAAAAACTCATATGGAGATTTTGGACACTCTCTTCACCCTGTTCAGTTGGCCAAGACTTTATTGCCGAGGGGTGTATGGCTGCCCATTGTTGGGAGTGCCTGAGACTCCAGGCACCAACTGTGGAAGAGCCAGGGCTTGGATTATATTTAGAAGTGAATCGTTTGGTTTATTTTCTTTCAAGTCTCTAAAGGAAAAAAGCATTAAGGTCGCTGTGTTGGTTTTTTTTTTTTACTCTCAGGCTTGAAAAGCATAAAACTGACTTAGGTAACAGGCTTCATTTATAGTTCATGTGAAGCCTGCTTTTTCATGCTGGCAAGCCCATGCTCAGAAGCATAAAAGGTAAAGGACTATAGCAAGGGGATTCTAAACTTGGCTCTTCTAGATTTAATCATGTGCATACTTGGTTGCTTAGCTCTGCGGCTCTCCCGTCCACACACATGCTTTTTAAAGCCCGTAGCATCTGGAGTTTATATATCTGCATCTAGGCTAGTTACGGAAAGCCTTCTGTGGCAGAACGGCATTGAAGCATTTAGGGACGATGAAAACAGCCAAGATGAGTTAGTCCTTCCTCTCTCAGAGCACAAAGCTGATTTATCTCAACCTCTTTTTCTAGAGCGTGTGCCAACTGCTAATGTTACTGTTGTCTGTGCATGTTTTATTTCTCTTAATAGATTAAGATCTTTGAAAGCAGAATCTATCTGTCATTTATTTTTGTGTTCTGCCATAGTAACTGCTCAGTAAATGTTTGCTTGAAGTAGTAATAGTCTGTTTGTAGCGGGGAAAAAGAAGTTATTGGGTGAGACAATAAGAAACAGAGGAATTAAAGGCAGAGGAAAAAGAAGAACACAGCTGAGATTAAGACGCAGCTCCAGGAGCTGTGTTGTTTGGGGATGATTTGGGGTTTGCAGTCACGGGCGTGAGAGAAAGGAGGTGCAGGCTTCAGTGTTACTGGGGTCGTGGACTAACATCTATGGGTCTTTGAGTATCTAACTCATCGATCTCTGATGTCATCAGCAGCCGTCCAGGCTCGGATCCTGTGTACTAGTGCATGTGTATAATTCTCCAAATGTTCTGGACCAGTTTTACAAAGTCCATACACAAAAAGGAACGATGAAACAGAAACATGAGTGCTCTTCTCCTGCGTGGGAATGGACGTCTCATGTTCTCCCCCATGGCAGCTGCTCACCTAGGCTTGGAGAGAAAGGGTGGGGACTTCTGTTGTGTGAGGGGAGGTTTGAGGGAGTATTGTACAGTAATGGCCTCTTGTAGCGCAGCTATCTCTCAACAAAAGCGGCTCTTGCAGAATGATTCACTAACCATCAGGCTTTGTGAGGCAAGTCCCTGGAAATGTTATAAATGCACCCAGTAGCATTTGCCATAACACACCTGAACTCAGGACTGCATCACTGTGAAAGGCATTGCTCTGAGTCTGCCAAGTTAGGTTACAGTCACTCTACTCCGCCTTTCAAAATGGTCGGGGAGTGTAGGGCAGTGGTAGTGCATGCCTTTAATCCCAGCCTGTCTCAAACAACAACAGTAACAACAACAGAAAATCAGGAAGAGTCTCTTACTCAAACAAGTTTATTTCCCAACGATCCCAAGGATCTTATTGTGTATGTTTTTATAAAAAGCCGGCAACTTCAGTGTATCCGCATGGTCCTGCTTACTTAATAAGTTATAAAACCTCAGTGTAATCACCAAGCCAGGAAATCAGGTTTTTATCGACTGAAGTTAGTTTTTTTTTCTTTTTTAAAAACATTATTTATTGTGTGTGTTTGTTGTGGGAGGGGCATATGGGATTCTGAACGTATGGAACTCTGAGGACGTCTTGTAGGAGTCAGGTCTCTGCTGTGAGTTCCAGGGATAGAATACATGAGAGGTCGGACTTGGTGACAGATGCCTTTGCCCTCTGAGACACTCAGCAACCTGCTTTGCTTTTTGAAAGATTCAGTTGTCTTAAAAGTACTGAGCTAGTATTATTGGAAATAAGAACAAATTTTGTACTTTTAAAGAGATGAACCAAGCCAGGGTTATTTCATATACTAAGTATGTATTTTGTTTTAAAAGTTTTGTCCCCATGATCTTCTTAACACTTGTCTGGTTCTTTACAAGAAAATAAACTCAAATAAACTCCTTCTCTGTTTAGTTTACAGACGACCCAACTCTTGCGATCTGCAATGACAGTGGAGGCTCTGTTTTTGAGCTAACATTTAAGTAAGAGACTAATGGACCTTGGTTGGGAAATGGAAAGATTAGCTGTTTAGTGGTTTGAGAGTGAACATGGAGAGGCCTGGAAAGTCCAGGTGTTTGCAGAAAGGTTCTGGCTGTGCTATAGTTACCTGGGGACCTTATAAGACATGTGGGAGGCTAGGCCTGGTCTCCGTGATTCTATCTCAGGTGTGAATTGGGATTCTAGACTCAGACTTCCCGGGAGACTTCTCCGTGCTCCCAGGTTAGAAACTGTTCTGCGTAGTCCACTCATTTTAGTTTGGGCTCCAAGCCCATTGGGTTATTCATACCTGTAGTAGCCCCTTACAAAAGGGCTTTCTTGCCTTAGAATTGTCCTGTTTTATTTGTTAAATAGGAGTAAAAATTGTCTATCTATCTGGAAGAATACTTGTGAGGCTGAGGTTTAAGAAGTGCCAAATACAACATATCATGTATATTTTGTTTCCATAAATTCTCAAGGTTGATGTCTGTTTGTTTCTTAGGTTTTTCGTAGCATCTTAGATACTAGGTACAAAGTAATTGCTGAAACAGTATGAGTCATTTGTCCAGCTAGTGTTTATTGAGCATCTCCTGTATACAGACATTCGTCTAGACACCAGAGTTAGTTCAGAACCAGTCAGAGTCCCGACTCTTTACAGAATAGTTGGTGAGCGTGGGGAGACAGGTACAGTCAAAAAATAAATGCCCTAACTTGGGTAGATTTGAATGGCGTGAGGAGATAGACCATTGCGCTGGCTTGCACCTGCTGTAACTCAGGGAGTCTTGGGTAGAAGATGACACGTGGTAAGAAAGAGCTGAGTGATCAGTCAGCAAATGAAAATCTGTGGAAGTGGATAGACCTCCCAACACAAGGCACACATGGGGGTGCAGAGGAGCCAGCGTGGCTGGAGTATGCCTGCCAGGGACGATGGGAGCAGGAGAGGAATGGAGGCAAGAGCCAGCTCTGAGAGGGTTGAGACGTGGGGAGAGAGTGGCAGATCTGACCTGTGCAGTGAGGAGATGCTGTTGTGAGGACGGGAGCTAGGAGTGGCTGCTGGTCAGGCTGGAGGTTCTCACTACATTGATTGTGATGTCTTAACGTTTTCAGGAGAGTGATGGGAGTGAGGACGTGTGAATCAAGGTGTCTGTTCAGCGGCTCCAAGGGTGAAGTTTGCTGCATTGAGCCCCTGCATTCTAAGCCCGAGTTGAAGGATCACCCCATCACACAGTTTTCACTGTTGGCCATGGCATCTTTAACAAAGGTAGGTGCAGTTAGAAGACAGAACTCTAACTTTTAGAGACGCTAAGCACAGTTTGAGAATTGCAAGGTAAACATTGAAAATAACATATATATTTTCTCCTGTAGATATTGGTCATTGGGTTGAAACCATCCCTGAAAGTGTGGATGACTTTTCCATATGGACGGGTGAGCACGGCTCTGTTCTGTTGGCGAAAGGAAGGGCAAGTCAGGAGGATGGAGGGAGCAAAATACAGGGGGAATTCTGTGCAGTTATCCAAAAATCCAGCTGTAGAAGGGAAGTGAGCTCCCAAGGGCATCAGCTTAAGAAAACCAAGCAGGGTAAGGTGGCATTTAGGAGTCATGCTAGGTTATACTTTGTGTCTTTGATTTTTACGCTTTTCTTTCATGAGCAACGTATCAGCTTGTTTCTAACCTTGTCCAACAGTCTCTGTATATTGCTGTCCTCGTTCTTTGTAGTTATGCCTGCTCTCATGCATGGGTTTCTTAGTTTCATTCACTGCTCTTTTGAGTCAGTAAGACGGGCACTGGATGTGATACTGATGGGGAAGGTGGTATATTGAATGCCTTGCCTCAGTGTCCAAGAACACTATGTGACGCTGTGCTGTGTGACTGTCTGTGTGATAGCTATGCCGAGTGACAGCTGTGCCGAGTGACGGCCATGCTGAGTGACAGCTGTGCTGTGTGACTGTCTGTGTGACAGCTGTGCTGAGTGACGGCCATGCTGAGTGACAGCTGTGCTGTGTGACTGTGTGACAGCTGTGCCGAGTGACAGCTGTGCCGAGTGACGGCCATGCTGAGTGACAGCTGTGCTGTGTGACTGTGTGACAGCTGTGCTGTGTGACTGTGTGACAGCTGTGCCAAGTGACAGCTGTGCCGAGTGACGGCCATGCTGAGTGACAGCTGTGCTGTGTGACTGTCTGTGTGACAGCTGTGCCGAGTGACGACTGTGCTGTGTGACGGCCGTGCTGAGTGACAGCTGTGCCGAGTGACGGCCATGCCGAGTGACAGCTGTGCTGTGTGACTGTGCTGAGTGACAGCTGTGCCGAGTGACGACTGTGCTGTGTGATGGCCGTGCTGAGTGACATCTGTGCTGTGTGACTGTGCTGAGTGACAGCTGTGCTGTGTGACAGCCATGCCGAGTGACAGCCGTGCTGAGGCAGGACTATGCTCCTTGTCTGCGTCTCTGACACAGTGAGTGAGTGTACCCCCTGTAAAGCCAGTATGAATTAGCAGGACGCATGCTTTCCATGGATTCCATCTCTGATGTGTGTTACTTTAGAAGTTGTTATTTTTCAGGAAGTACAGATGATTTTATGGGTTTTGCATCTGTGGGTTTAAGCAGCCACACATCATTATCAGAAAAGTTCAGGTCCATACTGAGCACAGACAGACATGCTTCCTTGTCGTTATTTTCTAAATGATGCAGTGTAGCCCGTTTACATAGCATTTGTGTTGACTTGTAAAGTGTTCTAGAGAGGGGAGAATGTTCATAGGTTATATGTAAACATGGGGTAACCTAGAGTAAATTCCATGTAGATATCCCTTTTCCCTTTCCTTTTGTTTTGCTATTGTTTATAAGAGAGTTGGGGTCTTCTTTGGAAGGACATTGATGAGATGCTGTTGTATTAATCACTGTTCTGTTGCTGTGAAGAGACACCAATACCACGAAAACTTATAAAAGAAAGCATTTAATTGGGGCCTTGCTTACAGTTTTAGAGAGTGACTGTCATGGGGGAGTGTGGCAGATAGGCAGGCATAGTGCTGAAGCTATAGCTGAGAGCTTTGCATCTGATCCCCAAGATAGAAGCAGAGGAAGAGGGAGAGAGGGAGGAATGGAGGGAGAGGGGGAGAGAGAGAGACACGAGGTCTGGTGTGGGCTTTCTAAGCCTTCTCCAGCAGCACACCTTCCTCAACAAGGCCACACCTCCCGATCCTTCCCAAACAGTTCCACCAGATAGAGTCCAAGCATTTGAGTATGTGAGCCTGGGTGGGGGTGCAGTTCTCATCTAAACACCACAGCCATGGAGAGGGAGGATGCAGAGCATGGCTAGACAGCAGCAGTGCAGACATGGCGGGAGACGGCTCCTGTTTCCTTGTGGGTGTCCTGTTGTCCTTCCAGATGGCAAGCTGGTAGAGAACATCACTAACATTTCTTAGGTTAGCTTTATTGACTCGCGGAGGTTTTTGTCACGATGTTTGCATCTTTTTGAATGTTTTGTTGATGTTTTCATTTATGAACATTTTCAAAAAGATGTTTAAGGAATTTTAATGAAATATCCGTACTCTTTTCATCTAAATTCTACTTTTACTATCTTACTGTCTTACTGTATGGTTGTATTACATATCTGTGCATTTATCCATCTTTCTACCCACCGAGATATTTTAGTTTTTTATATAGGTTTCAGAGTAAAATACGGAAACCAACATTTTCTGCTTTAGGCATTCAGCATGTATATAATTAGCTAGCATTTCGTATTTGTTTAGGTTTTGCTAGTGTGAATTCATATCCAATAAATATACAAATCTCGAGTGTACATTTGTTGGAGTTTCCTGATGAAGGCAACAAATGTGACTATCAACCAGACGCTTCCTGTGACACTTCCCACCCAGCCCCTGCTCGCTGGAAGCCTTGTGGGAAACTGGGGAGGGCTTTAGCAAAGCAATTATTCAGATGCTGTTTCTCAAACAGATTTCTTACTGTTGTCCACTGTGATGAATATTTCCTGTCTCTCTTTTGACTTAGATGGATCCGTCCAGTGTTCCGTTGCTGGCCTGGCACTTTGTGGCCGTGAATAACTGTGTGAACCCCATGCTTGCCTTCTGCAGAGGAGATGTGGTTCATTTTCTCTTGGTAAGCTGCAGTGTGATGGTGTCTGCTGTCCCCAGATTTTCTGGCAATTTAAAGTTGTGTCAAAAAAACCCCAAAAAAACAAAAAACAAAAAAACTATGCCACTGTCATAAGTCTTTGGAGAGAGAGTGTGTGAAGCCTGTTTGGTTTGTATTTAGGCTTTCATGTTAAAAATGGAAAAACTCTCTTGGTTTCTTAATCTTTATGGTTTATTCCTTGATTCCTTCTCTTTCAGCTAACAAGTGATTAATGGTCTGTCTGTATGTGTGAATCGCACATGTTTGACTGCGAGCATGTCTGTAGAAATGAAGTCTGTGTGTTTATTTGTTAGAGAGCAAGTGCCGTTTGCACAGGAAGCTGACGAAGGAAGCATAGAACACTCTTTCCCACGGCTTACCAGAGGGCAGGTGAAATGCTGAGCTGTTTATGAGAGTTCAAGTTGTTGATCAGAGCACATAGGATGCCTGTGGCGGCCTGCGAGTGCGGACGTCAGTCCCAGAGCTAAGCATGTGCCTGCAGTCAGACACTGGTCGTCTTCCTCAGCGAGGCAGGTTCACCACTGTGCACCTCATTTCTCGAAACCAGAAGCCTTTCAGGTCCCTGCCCCCTTCGGTGTGCTCTGTCACAGTGTCCTGTTGACTCTCTCTCTATTGTCTTGACTTTTCTTCCTTTTGACCCCGTCATGGCTGATCACTTCCCAGTGTAAACCACACGCGTGTTTGTCCTAGACTCTGCAGGGCGGGACTTCCCAGCTGGTCTCCTCACTCATGCCGACACCTCTGTCAGTAAAGCTCTGCTATCTGCCGCTTGCCCTAGCTCACGATCAGTGCTGCCTTCTCTGCCTCCCCGACCCCGCTCTGCACTCCAGACCTTCCCTGTCACAACAGTGAGCACACGCAAACCCTTGCCTAGCTTTCTCTCTCACTAAGCTGACAGCCGAGTCGAGAAGCTGGCTCTCCTGTTCAGCTGGCACTGGGATGGCACCTGTGTGTGAAGGAAGGCTGGTAAATGCTTGTAGAACCAATGTGAGCGCAGGCGTGAAATTCAATATATGGGGTGGGTTTAGACCAGAGTAGGGGAAACTTACGTACCAAATATGACTAGTTACCTGTTTGGGTAAGTAAATTTTTAGTGGAACATAGTCATATTCATATTGATTTATTTATTCATTTCATTTCTTTATTTGTTTTTTTGAGACAAACTCTCATGTAGCCCAGGCTGGTTTCAAACTCACACTATAGCTAAGGTTGACCTCAGACTCCTGATTCTCCTGCCTTCTCAAGTGCTGGGATTATTGCCATGCACCACCATACCCAGCTCACATGTTGTCTCTTACTGCTTTCTCACTGCAGTGGTAGAGTTAAGTAGGTCTGACAGACTATCCAGTCTACAAATGTTAAAGTATTTACCGTCCACCCCTTCACAGAAAAGTTTGACAGTCGTTGATGGGGCACCCCTGATCTAGTAGGATTGGCTTGGGGTGGTAATGGGGAGCTGTTATAGATTCTGGGTCAATTAGATAATAAAGATGTAGTTGAAATGCAGCTGTAGGATCAGTCTGGAAGTAGCACAAATAATAGATTCTCAAAGATAGGAGGTTGTGCGCTTGCACTGAAGTTGGTGTGTTGTGCTTAAGCAAATACATTTTAAAAGAAAGGAACCGAGAGTCGTGCATTGGAGCCCTTACATCTCTATGTGGTAGAGTCAGGGAATAGTCAGGCAAACTTTGTGTGGCTTCAGATCTCAGCACGCTGAGTTGGGAGTGACAGGGCCCCGGGCGATACCCCGGGTGCCCAGTGAGCAGACAGCGGGGCGAGGAGCAGATGAGCATTTCAGGACAGAGAAGGCAGAGGATGAAAACCAAAGGGGCGTTTGTGTGTCAGCTGCCATGCCTGTGCTGCCCAATACCTGTGATTCCCAGTGTAAGGGGAAGGGTTTGTCTGGGCTCACATTCCAGAGGCTTTGGTCCTTGGGTCTGTTGACTAAGCAGACGCCATAAGCCTGCTCTCTCAGAGATCAGGCCTCAATCTCAGCTCCCTGAGACTAAACAAGCTGTTTCTGGGGAAGAGCCACGAACAAAGGACAATCAATCTCCAACCCCCCACCAGCAAGAATGAGGAGGTCTGGGGTCCTAAGCCATAAACAGCTCAAGATGATAACCCAATAAGGACAAAGCCTGGGGCTTGTCCAGGCCTGCCCAAAAATGGAAAACTGTAACTCTGATCAGCCTCTGACTATCCCTGCCCAATTAAAACATACTAATATGATTGCCACTTGCTTAAGCCAGTTGTAGGTAAGATGAGCTAACTGCCCTAGGAACTCCCATTCTGAGGAGTCTTCAGTCCACACGTCCCTCTCAGGGTCTTCTACATCTTGCCTTTGTGTGGGGTGGTCGATCCCAGCATGCTGGAATAATAAACGCTCTTGCTGATTGTATGTGTGGATGGTGGTGTGGGGACTCCTCCAGGACCCTAACATGGGGAAGGTGCTGTGTTATAGTGGTGCACATAGTAGGGCAAAGGTGCCCAGTTCATGGTGGAAAGAGAGAGAGAAAGAGAGAGAGAGAGAGAGAGAGAGAGAGAGAGAGAGAGAGAGAGAAGAGAGAGAGAAGAGAGAGAGAGAGGGGGAGAGAGAGGGCACATTTATAGCCACCTGACTTTCATCCAGAAAGCACTGTGTATGGAAGACGCTACCTCCCCCCCCCCCAGTGGTGTCACAGGCCAGTAACCAAGTCCTTAGCACAGGGACCATTGGTGGAGAAGTAGTTAAACCACAGCGTGTGATTTTGCTGGATGCTCATGAAAGGCAAAGGAGAAAGGGAAGGCAACAGGAAAGGCGTTTCTTGTAAAGACATGTAGAAGGGGAGGAGAGCCCAGGGACATCAGACAGGAGGGACAAAGCCTCTGTGGCAGTGTCAGTTCTGAGGTAAGACAGTGCTAGAGAATGACCAGGGAAGGCAGGCTGGAGAGATGAGCTCAGGACACAGTGGTTTGCCGGGTCCTTGTTAGACGTCTGATTGGTAGTGGGACGGGGTGGGACCTCCATGGCAGAATTTGGTGAGGAAGTGAGTTTCCAGGAGAGCCAAGTCGCGCCACCACAGTGCTCGGCCATGCGGGGAAGAGTGTGGTTAAGTGACGTCTGTGAGAAGTAAGTCGGGGGAAATAGGAGCGCAGAAGAAGGAAGCAGATCTGTAAGACGAGCAACTGAGTCTGCTAGAAAGGGAGGAAGGTGCTAAGTGGGTGGGGTGGGAGCGGGGTAGAGTTCTGTGGGGAGGGCTGGAGAGAGCCCTCGGGAGTAGGCGGTGCAGGACAGATCTTCCCAGTTCTGGACTCTTGGTACCTGTGGCACACAGCTGTGTGGTGCTGCAGGTGTGGAATGGGAGTGAGTGACATGTGGCCAGAGCTCATGCTCTCACCGGCGGGTGACACACTTGAGGTCAGCATGTCAAGAGGTGGGACTGGAGGGGAGGAAGGGAGACTGGAAGAAAGACGTCTGTCTCACTACCGTGGATGCGCGGGAAACCGCGGGGGTGGGGGGGGGGGAAGTGTAGCTAGTACTCAGGTGCCAGGCGGGCCTGGATGCCAACATTCTCTTCAGGTGGAGACCATGCACCGACTGAGGTGTCTTCATTTCTATAAAAATTCTCAGTATTTTTGGAATCTCTGTACTGAATGGAAATCATACTCTCAGTGGAGTATAAATTTAAAGAAAATTCTTTCACGTAATGCTTGACATCTAGACTGTCTTCGCTCTCCTTAGGTTAAGAGAGACGAGTCAGGCGCAATCCACGTCACCAAGCAGAAGCACCTTCACCTGTACTACGATCTGATCAACTTTACTGTGAGTATTATTTAAACCACGTCCCGTTTATTTCGTGCTGTTGTTCCATCCCAGGAGTAATAAAGCTTGCAGGGTTTCTGCCGATCGCCAGGCCCAGCAGGCACATGCTAACACACACCCAGTATGAAGTGCTGTGGTGTGCATGAAGTCTACTTTGGTGAGATGCCAGGTCCTTGTTGCCTTTTGCTCTAAGTCCTGCTGAGCATTGGCAGGGGAAGGTAGCATTTTCTCCAGTGCTTTAATACCTCGGAGGGGAGTCTGGGTTCAGAAGAGCCCAGGTCTCTGCAGAGTCGTGGTTACAATGCTTTGTGTGTGGATACATTTGCACCTGTGAGCTTCTCTTAAAGGACATGGATACATTTGCACCTGTGAGCGTCTCTTAAAGTACTTCGCTTGTGTTACCCGTTGTTTTCCTGAGTCTTAAAACTTTCTCAGTCATCAGGGTGCATTGATTTAAAAAATGAGACTTTTTTCTGTCTCAGATTTTATGTTTTCTTTTTCAGTAGTGGGTTAATTTTGAAAATAGTGTGTTTTATGTTTTAGCATTTACCGTTACTCGTTTTAGCATCTAATAGCCGATGTCTGGTGAGACATGGTATTTTATCATGGATATAGCTGGCTTTAATTATAATGCAATGGCTCATTTATCCAGTAAAAAAGACTGAGGAAATTTTCCTTTTGATTCATTAACCTATACTTTTTTAAGAATATAGTTAGAAAGTCAGATCTTAAGATTGATGCGCAAACTCAGTTGCATTTTTCAGCCAAGTCTTCCTACGTTGCTTCATTTGGCCTCGAACTTTCGGGCTGAAATATCCGTCCTGCTTCAACTTCACACAGGCCAGGGCTTTAAGAGTGTCCTGCCGTGGCTGGCCCACACTGCTTCTGTAAGCCCACTCTTCCTCTAGAAATACAGGTTGAACATGCTGCTGTAGTTATCTTCCTACAGCTGCAACAGAGCACCACTCTCAGGGCGACTTCCAGAAGGAAGCTTCCAGTTTCAGAGTCCTGGCCATCATGGGGGGAGCAGCAGGCAGGCAGGAAGGGTGCTGGTGCAGTTGCTGTGGACTTACATCTGATCTGTAATCGAGGCAGAGAGAAAGCTAACTGGGAATGGTGTGGAATTTTGAAACCTCAAAGCCCACCCCCAGTGACACACCTCCTCCTGCAAGGCCACACCTCCTAATCTTTCCCAAACAGTCCCACCAATTGGGGACCAAGCATTCAAACCTATGAACCTATGGGACTATTCTCTTTCTCACCGCCACACATCCCTAACCCGGAAATAAAAAAGCCTAAGCCCTCCAGATCTAAAGCTCTGAGGATCAACATGGGAACTCCACACTTGGCATGATGGGGTTGTAATTGAAATACAGTCATGCCATGTGAGTAAGTCAGGGCTCCCTATTGCCGCGAGTCTCAACTCAATGTTCATGACTCCTTTGGGGGTTGCATATCGGATATTCTTCATAGTAGATATTTACATTATGATTCCTGACAGTAGCAAAATCACAGTTATGAAGCAACAATGAAATAATTTTATAGTTGGGGTCACCACATCACGAAGAACTAGATTAAGGGGTCACAGTAACAGAAAGGTTGAGAGGCACTGCTCTTGAGGAACGGAACAGATAGAATGAATATGATAGAGTAATAAAGGGGATTTATTAGAATGGTTTACAGGCCATGGTCCAGCTAGTCCAATAATGGTGTCTACCAGCAGAGAGCCCAAGAGTCCAGGACCTGTTTAGTCCACGATGCTGATGTCTTAGCTTCTCCTTTTAAAAAACGTGCATTATTTCTGTGCCAAGAATTGTCCTCTGATCATCCAGGTTTGTGAGATTTAAGTTGCTGTTTTGCTTCACTAATAAGAAAATTTGAAATAAAATTGTTATTGTACTAAGGTCATTTGTGCCAATATGCCTTTCAAAAAAATTACAACATTCTGCAATACATTTCCTAGTCAGCCCTCCCTATACCAGCAGAGCGTCATCCGACACGGTGACCTAGTGCTGTTCTCTCTGGGCCACCAGAGCTGCTCCTACGCTAACTCCCGTTGCTGTTTAAGTTACATGCACAAGGTCCTCGACGTCTGAGTGGCCAAGCCCCCTTTTTGTCATGAAAGGTCTAGCCCGGTCCTTACTTTCGCTTTGTTATGTGCTTGAATTGCAGTGGATAAACTCACGCACAGTTGTGCTTTTAGACAGCGTGGAGAAGTTGCACGTGATTGATCGGCAGACGCAGGAGGAACTGGAGACAATGGAGATCTCAGAAGTCCAGCTGGTCTATAACAGCAGTCACTTCAAGTCCCTGGCCACTGGAGGAAATGTTAGCCAGGCTCTGGTGAGTGCCGCTCTTACCCAGCATTGCTCTGCTCACTGTGGTGGCTCTGTTGTTGTTGTTTTAAACTTCTATTTTGTTTGAAAATAGGAGTACTAAGGTTTTTCTGCCTTGGTATGTTGAAGTGGGTATGGATGTGTTTGTAAGGGTTCAGGATTATGACCCCAAACAGTAATTCCTTACTTAATATCAAGGGTTAGGCTGGAGAGATAGACCAGGGATTAAGGGCACTTTCAGGGGACCTGGGTTCAATTCCCAACTCCCATTTGTCAGCCAACAGCATGTCTGTAACTCCAGTTCCAAAGGGATCGGACGCCCTCTTCTGACCACGACAGGTACTGCATGCACATGCCTGAACACCCATGACACATAAGATAAAAATAAATCTGAAAAAAAGAAACCCAAAACAAACCCAGGAGTTTTAGCTTTTATACTTCAGGGAAAAAAATTGAAACAATTTTTTGAGACAGAATTTGTAAAGTCAAAGTGTTTAGGAATTGAGCTCGTGACTATAAGTCTAGGAGATTGAAGGGGAAAATAACTGGAGACAGGTAGCCTGTAGGGCTTTGGTAGCCGTCTCAGGGTTTCTGTTGCTGTGAAGAGACTCCATGACCATGGCAATAAATTTTTATAAAGGAAAACTTTTCATTAGGGTGGCTTACAGTTTCAGAGGTTTAATCCAGTATTGTTGTGGCAGGAAGCGTGGCAGTGTGCAGGCAGCTATGGTGCTGGAGAAGGAACTGAGAGTTCTATATCTTGACCCAGAGGCAGCAGAAGGAGACTGTGTGCTGGGTATAACATGGGCATATAAGATCTCAAAACCCTCTTCCACAGTGACACACTTCCTCCTACAAGGCCCGCCTCCTAATAGTGCCACTCTCTTTGGGCCAAGTGTAGGAGGAAGGCCCACTTGTTCGTCCTGCTTCCCAGTTCCCAGCCACCCTGCTAGCTTAGCCCTGAAATAACCACACAGAAACTGTATTCATTAAATCACTGATTGGCCCATTAGCTCTAGCATCTTATTGGCTTATTTTTACATTAATTTAACCCATTTCTAGTAATCTGTGTATTACCATGTGGCAGTGGCTTACCGGCAAAGATTCAGCATGTCTGACTCTGGCAGCTCCATGGTGTCTCTCTCTCTGCCTCTTCCTCCCAACATTCTGTTTAGTTTTCCCTGCCTAGCTCTGTTCCCCTATAGCTCTGCTATAGGCCCAAAGCAGTTTTTTTATTAACCAATGAAAGCAACACATAGACAGAAGGACCTCCTTACACCAGCCATGCATTCAAACACATGAGTCACTGGGGGTCATTCCTAGTCAAATACCACAGAAGTATTTGGGAGATATGCCAACAGGTTATCCAGGTGTGGTAGCTTGGGACATTAGGAGACAGAGATGGCTTGGAGAGGAAGGAAGAAGACACTTTAGGAGCCGAGCAGGAGCATGATGGAGGAAGGTCATTGGTTAAGTAATAAAGAAACTGCTTGGCCTCATAGGTTAAAACATAGGTGGGAGGAGTAAACAGAACAGAATGCTGGGAAGAAGAGGAAGTGAGCTGAGACTCTACAGCTCTGCTCTCTGGAGCAGAGACGCCATGCTCCTCTCTCCTGGGCAGACGCATGCGATGAAGCAAGCCGCCAGGTTAGACATGCTGAATCTTTCCCGGTAGGACCGGTGCTCACAGATTATTAGAGATGGGTTGATTGGGATATCAGAATTAACCTAGAAGAGGCTAGATAGAAATGGGCCAAGCAGTGTTTAAAAGAATACAGTTTAAAAGAATAATTCCGTGTAATTATTTCCGGTAAAGCTAGCCGGGTGGTGGGACACAGCCCAGCCCCGCCACTCATACTACAACAGGAGCATAGAGGAGGAGGACCCGGCTCAAATTGGTATTAGCGTTACTGTAGGAAGGCAGCTATGGTAACGCCTTAAGCTACTCATGTCGGCAGTGTGTAGTTAAGCACTGTGAACTGTGATCATGTGATTTCCTAAGCCATTCATCTTTAAGCCAGGAACGAGGACTGCTGTGGGAAACGTCTTATACAAAGGGTAGTAGTGGTCATCTTCAGTGGTGTCGGCAGACAGTCTGTAGGTTTGCTCCAGTCTTTTTCCTGCTTTGTGACTTCAGAGCGTGCACTATGCGTGAAGGGTGTTCCAGCCACACAACGTACAAAACAGGTCATGCAGCGAGCGCACTAAGACAGCAGCAGCCAGTGTCTCAAACATAGGCATTGCTTGGGGTAGGGTGGCAATTAGGGGCTGGAGAGATGGCTCAGTGGCTAAGAGCACTGGATGATCTTATAGGGCACCTGGGGTTTGAGTCCCAGGACCCACATGGTGGCCCCCAAACACAACACAACTCCAGTTCCAGAGGATCCAGTGTGCTCATCTGGCCTCCTTGGGCAATAGGCATGCACAACAGTGCACTCACGTTCACGCAGGCAAGATGTGCGCACGCACAAAAGTAAATGGATCTAAGGATACTATTAGATTTTAAACTTGCACTGTTAGCCAGGATAGAGAATGGGGAATTAGACTTACTTTCCAACTTAAAATACCCCAAACAAAACCTGCCACTACTACCAATTAGGAACAAAACAGACAGTTCTCTGGACTCAGGGCAGCAGTAATGATGGCTGGCAAATCCTAAACCTAGCAGGAAACAAATGACATGAGCTTGTTAGTTCTCTGACTTTCTGGCTTGTGGCTTACGGGAGAGGAACATAGTAGACTTGGTGGACACTCACTGAGGAAACAGAGCTGAGGGTACAGGAAAAACAAGGTGGTTCGTGTCTGTGGACGGTGCTGGGACTCGCCTGGAGTGCTCTGCCTGGAGTGCTCCGATGGACAGCTGTTTAGCATGTGTATGGAAACTGCCAGAGGATAGGGGAGGAGCCCTAGAGAGGCTGAGAGGGAATTATATGCAGGGCACCCACAGATTGTACTTCTGCTGATTTAGACCAGCTGGAATGGGCACTGGCCAGGGTCCTCAGGGCCATTGCACCTCAGTAGTTGCCCTCGAAGCAGAGAACTTGCTGGACTGGTAAACACTAACAAATGCTAAAAGCCCATGAGGTGGGATCAGACGGGGTGGGAGCAACAACTCAGTGGCAGGGCGTTTCCCCAGCACCTCTGAGGCCCTGGGCCCAGTACCCAGAGGCCAGGGAGCAGAACAAACAAAACACAAGAATATCAATATGGAAATTCCTGAGCACCAAAGTAAAGCTCACAGTGTGTGCCCCTCGATTAGAGATCACTCTGTATCCAAAGAGGGAAAAAAAGCACAGACTGGGAAGGGGGAACCAGTCAAGACTGGCCCAGCTCTGACCCAGCTGAGGGTGAACAGACAAGGGTGCAACCATTTTTGTCCTTTTCTATTGTATAAATTTTTAAAGTTAACATGACAGTAATGGTTTCATCATGGTGTCCCGTACATAGATGCCATTACACGCTGTCCTCATTCCTCTCAGTTTCCACCCCCTCCCCCGTCTCCAGCTGTTTTCCTTGCTTTCATGTTATATGTTGTCCTCTGTTCTCCACCTGTCCTCTCGGAATCTCCTTTTTAGTTTTGTGACTTAGGAGCATGCACGCGCGCACACGAACACACACACACACACACACACACACACACGCACATTTTAAATTTAGGTTCTGCGTATGAGAGAAACCACACAGTTCTGATCCCATTGAGTCTGGCTTAGCTGACTTAATGTATGATTTTCATTTGCACCCGTTTTCTGCAGATGCCATGGTTTCATTTTCCTTTATCACAACATAAAATCTCCTCGTGTCTGAACCGTGCTTTCCCCACCCGTCTGTTGGAGGACACCTAGGTGGGCTGCGTTCCTGCCTCTTGTCAGCACTGTGACAGCAAGCATGGACGTGCAGGTCTCAGTGTTGTGTATGTATTAGTATAGTCATAATTCATGTCTTCATAAAGTCGAGTGAAGACAAGACACTTTAAAAAGTGCGAATCAGATTCCCAGTGGTGAGCACTCCAGTGCTGGAGATGAAGGTGGAGCTGCTGGAGGAGATTGATGACAGGGTCGGGACTGTAGAGTGAAAGACGACGACCCTGAGGTGGTGAGAGAAACCAAGGGAGAGGTGGAGAAACCTGAGGCCAGGACTAGGGCACGAGAACAGTGAGGACACGGTGCTGGCTTCGGCCAGAGCAGGCCAGTCATGCAGATCACCGGACATCAATGGCATGAGCAGCTGCCCTCCTGCTCCCCAGGGAACACAGTATGCATGAGGGAGCTAGGAACTGTCCCCGTTTCAGAAGTCCGCTGTCCGTCACCCTCCCCGAGGACTGGCTTCCATAGTACCGGAAGGTGCCATCCAAACTGCTAAAGGAGGAAAGTGACCCTCCCCGCTGTGACCCCTGAATACAACAGTGGCCAGCAGGACAAGATACCCCTAAGAATACAGCTGTGGCCCTCATCTGGGTGACAACCAACAGCTGTCTGACCCAAGACCCATTCAGCGAAAGGGAATCATTCCTGGTACTGAAAATCTAGTCTCCGCCTGTGGCTCGTGAAGCACACATCACGGAGGAGAGCCTGCCACTGCCACTTCCTACGCCACGTTCCACCTGTCCTGATGACCATAGAGGTGTAGCTGTCACGGGAAGTAGCAGGTCGCGATAGTTTGCGGTGCAGTTACAAGTTAGCTTGTTTCCTTCCTTTCACACATCTGAGAAAGGAAAAGGCTCTTTACAGATGCGGGGAATGACTTCTCAAACTCCATATCTTCAGTAACTTCCACTTGCAATCAAGCAGTAGGTTTTTTTCTTATTTATAGGTTAAAACTGTATTGACCTAAAGTGTCTCTGCATCAGCATGGTTGAACATTTTTTAAAATGTATTATTTGTGTGTACGCACCACAGTGTGTGTGGAGATCGGAGGGCAGCTCTGTGGAGTCAGGCTGCATCTTCCTCCCCTTCATGGGTGCTGGGGCTGGAACCCATGCCGTCAGGCCTGTGCAGGCGTGTTACCCTGCTGAGCCTCTCACAGGCCCTGCGAGTGACGTTCTCAGTGAAATTTCCGGTATGTAATTTGACCTTGTTTCTGTGTTTGACAGGCTTTGGTTGGAGAGAAGGCTTGCTATCAATCCATCAGCAGCTATGGTGGTCAGATCTTCTATCTGGGGACAAAGGTAAGATCTTCTCATGTTGCTCTGTGTGTCATCAGGATAGCTGAGGAAGGAGGTGGCTCGGAAGGACAGCGCATTGCAAAGTGAATTCTGACCAGCATCAGTCCAAATCCTACGATAGTTACATCGCCAAAGACTTAGTTATTTAACATTTTCCTTTTGATTTCAGATCTAGTTGTACTTTTGTGTAGGTGCTAAGAGGACACTTATTTTCTTGCTTTGGGGATATGCTTTTATAGACTTCCTTAACGTTTGTTTTAGTGTCCATATCTAGTTTCTTTTTTTTAAATAGAATTTTTATGTCTTACATTGATCAATATATGCATTGAAAAGCGATTATCATAATGAGCGAATTCATACCCATCACCTTGTTTAGTTATCATTTGTGTGTGTGGGATGGGGATCTTAAGTTCATCTTCCTTAGTCAACTTAAGGTAGTAGTATCTAGTTCCTTTTCCTGTTGCTGTGAGGACAAGAGCAGTGTAAGGGAGAAAGGGCTGATTTGGCTCACTGTTCATGGTACTTATCATGGCGTGGGGTCAGGGCAGCCGGAGCTTGCAGCAACTGGCCATGCTGTGTTCACAATCAGAGGGAGTGGGCAGTGACTGCACACTGCGGCTCAGTTCCTTTTCTCTTTTATATAGTCCAGGATCCCCGGGGCAAGGATCCCACATGCAGTTAGGATGGGCCTTCCCACATCAGTTAATGTAATCAAGAGAATCTCTTAGCGGCCTGTTTAGAGGACCATCTCTCATGGTGACAGTTGATACTAGATACCACAGGCAGGCGGGACCTAATTATGTTATTTGTTGATAATTAAAATGGTCCTTAACGTACATCAATTTAAGATACATTGAAGTGCATTGAGGTGTTTGACTTAGAATAATTGATGTTAGGGCAGTTTATTTTTCAACATAAAATGGACAGTTTTCTTCATTGTTAAAATTCAAGCAGAATATCCCCAAGTTGGTGCAAGAAGTAAGCCTAGATGGTTTGTGCTTCCCTCGAGTGTTTGTTTCTTAACTCTGCAGTGCGGGTACTCGAGGACCCGCTAGTAAATTCCAGAGTGTATTTCCATCTGAGATGGGAAATGAGATGTGCGGCTGCACCAGATGTGTCCGCGAGCGAATCTGCTAACGGTCGTCTTCATTTCCTGTTTCTAGTCTGTGTACGTGATGATGCTGAGGAGCTGGAGGGAGGTGAGTTCACAGGGGTCTCTGTGCGGCAGCTTCATGTTCCTGTTGACTTTGTAGATGATAATTTGGACTTTTTAATATCAGAAGAATACATAGAAGCTGTTTTTACTGTTAGGCATTGATATGCTAAAACTGATGCTGTCAGAATTGGGTTCTTTACAGCTGTGACAGTTCTGTGGTCAGAACCCAGCACTCGGAAGAATGCTTTATTCACCGCTGAGCTAGACGGGCATAGCTCTGTCTGTGTAGTGAGTCCTCATTTACAAGCGATAATCTGTTGTCTTAAGTTGTTAAAAATGAAGAAGTGTAAAAAAATAATTGAATTTGAGTTTATCCAAGATAACAGTGTTTATCAAGAGTTTACTCCCATTTGAAATAGTCTAGAGACAGGCAGGCTGTAGCAAAAATGGGAGCTCCTTCATCAGAAAATGCTGTCCCACGAAAGCATCCTTTCGTTGGAACTCTGGTCTCAAGCTCACTTTATCATCCACAATAGTCACTAGAGGCTCCAACTATTATGTCTAAGGTCCGTGAAGGAGGACAGAGAAAATAAAGGTCAGCTGCGTCTTTTAAAGATAATATCCATTTAGAAACACCAGACAACACTTCCACTTGTTGACCAAAGTTTAGTTGCATTGCCCCCAAAATATACAAGGGAATCTTAGAAATTTCCTTCAGGTGTATTGCTGTCTCTAGTGAACTCAGAGCTTGTTATTAAGTAGGGGACAGGTGCCTACTGTGCTAAGCAACCAGCTGTCTCTCCGAGGTAGTCCCGTTGTTCCATTTCTGTGTGGCTCTCCCGTCGTCCGTCATGCAAGCCTGCACAGTGCCCAGTGCTTTACGAAGAGCTTTGCTTCGCCAGAGTCTTTCGCTGACGTGTGTAATGCTATGCTGAAGCACTGTTCATTCTCAAGCAGCCGTTCTGTTAGGGTAGAACTGGAATTCCAATGGGCCGTTGGTCCACTAAAAGGGTCCGGCTTGTCTCCTTTACTCATTTTAGAGAATGGATCATCTCCTGAAGCAGGATTGTCTTACAGAAGCCTTGGCTCTTGCGTGGTCCTTTCATGAAGGAAAGGCAAAAGCAGTCGTGGGTAAGTAAGTAAATAAATGCTGTGGGCTTGAAGTGTCTTTGTAAAGAGTCACTTTACAAGCGGGGAGCCCACTGATACGGTATTAGTCTAGTGGATCTCAGATAGTTCCATTGTCCAGGACTTTGATATTAAGGCTGTTGTAATTGAATGTGTTGTTAGTGTGGTTTCTGGAGGGAAGACCAGAACCCAGGTTCCCTTCTGGAGCTGAGCACTAATTTTTGTTTCCTGTTGGACTTTGTTTCTCTGAAGGACTCTCAGGGGATGTCAGTAAGAGGAAGGCTGTCGTTGCAGATCGGGTAAGCATCTCAGCGCTGTCTTCAACAGGGCGCAGTGCAGATTTGCTTTTCATATATCTTTGGGGATGGTCAAGCAAATGGCTGTACTCGAGGAGAGAAGTGGGCCAGGCTCTAAGTTCCACGTGTGATCTGCAGTGCTGTGTCAGGTCTTACCACTGCCCTCCCCGAGCTGGTAAATCAGCACAGCAGTCAGGAGAGCAGTAAGGAGAAGGCACACTGGGGGAATCCAGACTCACGAATGGTTTGTCCGTTCTCTGCAGGGAGGATTACCGAGGCGCTCAACTCCAGGTTTTCATTTCCTGAGCAATATAATACCACCGAGGTCTGGAACATACATTTCTTAGGAAAGATTAGCAAATTAATGCTAGCCCTTCATCTGAGAGCATTAGGGAATAAAGCCACCGAAATCCCAACTGTGTTTCTAATACAATGCTAAAGCATAATTCAGTCTTAACCATGCATGTTAAATATTGAACAAATGTAGCCGTACCCTTTGATTCTGACACAAAGCTATTTTTCCTACAGATGGTAGAGATCCTGTTCCATTATGCAGATCGGGCTCTGAAAAAATGCCCAGACCAGGGGAAAATCCAGGTGATGGAGCAGCACTTTCAGGTATGCCCGCCGGCCAGCTGCAGCTGCTCTCACGCATCCCCTCGGCCTAGCAGACCTGGCTTCCAGGTTTGGCCCTTAAGCATCCTTTAGAGATGAGAGCCTAGATTCAGCGTTTGCAGGGAAATCATACAAGACTAAATTTTGAAGAAGTGTCTGGTAGATGGGAAGAGACAAGTGAACTGCTGCTCGCTGCTGTGTGAAGGGACACACCTGTGACTTGACACCTTACTGTGGCTGCCATTGCTGACGGCTCCTATTTATATTAACTAGGGTTGTTATGGAGGGAGTGGGCTGCTAAGGTTTAAATTTAGTTCCCAAACACCTGTGACTCAAGATATACATATAAAATAAAAATATCCATGTATATTCTAGTCTATAAAATATGCTAATGAAAGATGTTTAGATTATCTTAGAACTTAATGAAAATGCAAGCTGAGGAACAGCTTAAAGACTTGCATATGCATTATGTTGGTTTTCCTATTTCCAGTGATCTCCAGTTATATTTGTTCTAAGTCTGTTTACAACAAACCCCTATAGTGGCAGTGGCAGCTCTCTGTATTTTGTGGTGTGTGTGTGTGTGTGTGTGTGTGTGTGTATCAAATCTAGGGCCTTTCACCTATGGGCAAATTCTTCGTTATTTTTTAAAGATTTATTTATGAGTATGAATGTTTTGCCTGCATGTATGTATGTGTACAATGAGCCCATGGAAGTCAGAAGAAGGTGTTGACTCAAGAGGGAACCAGAGTTACAAGTGGTTGCCAGCCACCATGTGTGTTCAGGGAATTGAACTCAGGTCCTCTGCGAGAACAACCAGCGGTCTTAATCACTGAGCCACCTCTCCAGCCCCACAGGGCAAATCCTTTAGCACTGAATCACATTCCCTATCCAATCTCAAGTCTTCCTTAAGTAAATATTTGAGTATCAGGAATAGCAGATTTTCCTAAAAAGACCTAGGTGGTAAATTTTTGGCATTTTAAGTCACAAATGGTTTCTGTCAGTCGTCTTATTGAAATAACTGTGATGAGGAAACCACATAGCAAAAAAAGAGAGAGAATGGCTTAGGAAGAACAGCTTGTATGCACTGGTGTTTTATGGGCAGTTGAGGTGGCTTGGTGAGTACAGGCACTTGCAGTGGAAGCCTGACAGCCTGAGTTTGGTCCCTGGATCCCACAGGTTCTGACTCCAAAAAGTTCTTATCTGACATCCACTTGTAAGCCATGGCACATGCTGTGCCCCCTATATCTTGTATACATATGTACGTATACAGTAATAAAAAATATGTCATGGGGTGTAGATTGAAAAGACAGTTTTAATGTTTGTTTTTTTGTTTGTTTGTTTGTTTGTTTTGTTTTGTTTTTCGAGACAGGGTTTCTCTGTGGTTTTGGAGCCTGTCCTGGAACTAGCTCTTGTAGACCAGGCTGGTCTCAAACTCACAGAGATCCGCCTGCCTCTGCCTCCCAAGTGCTGGGATTAAAGGCGTGCACCACCACCGCCTGGCAGTTTTAATGTTTTTATAAGAGCATATTTCACCAAGAGGTAGTGAGATGATATTCACTGAAAGTGTGTTTTGTTAAAAAGAATCATCCATTAGGGAAGTATGGAAGAAATTAATTGAGAAGTGGACAGAGACAGACATATGTGTTCACACATAACACAGTGCTGGGGACCAAGTGCTCAACACATGAACCAGTGGGTGACATTTTGTATTCAAACTATAATAGTTTGTAAATGGCAGCATCTACAGACATGGAGAGAGGTATTTACCCAAAGTTAGATGCTAGAAGACTGCCAAGACTTCAGAGGAGAGCAATACAGATCAGATTTTGTCTTCTAAAAGTACTAAAGAGTTTAACCAGTCATCTAGCCATCCAAGCAAACAAAACAGTGATCATCGACAAAGATCTACTGAGCAAATACTGCTTGAGCCAGACAGCATGCAAAGTGTATGACTTTGATTTCATTGAGGTCTCACAGTTCCATGATGTATAGGTATCATTTTTGTCCTCTTTTTTATCCAAGGAAGCTTAGAGGTTAAGTTACTTCCTGGACATAGTACTGCCACTGAGGTAGAGCCTTAACTCAGGTCTGAATCAGTCCCTGACTTCAGAGCCCGGTACTTAGCAGCCGTTGTAGTGCAGTGTTCAGAGCAAACAAAAGAAAACACAAGGAGCAGGAATGAATTAAGTATGGCTGGCTTTATGCCCAGTAGAGTGCTGGTCTAGCAAGTGCCAGGTCCTGGGTTTGAGCCGTAGTGTTACATACACTGGGTGAGGTAGCCCACACCTATAAACACAGCACACAGGAGGGGGAGGCAATGATGAATCAGAAATTCAAGATCATCTTTGGCTGTGTAGCAAGTTCAGTGCAACAGACTCCATGGGGCCATCTCAAAATTTAAAATAAAAATATAACTTAGTTTGGGTTTTTATTGCTGTGGAAAGAGACCATGACCACAGCAACTCTTACAAAGAAAACATTTAATTGAGGGGCTCGCTTACAGTTTCAGAGGTTCAGTCCATTGTCATCATGACGGAACATGGCAGTGTGTAGGCAGATGTGGTGCTGGAGCTGTGAGTGCTACATCTTGTAGGCAGCAGGAAGGTGACTGATAGTCACACCGGGGAAGCTTGAGCATGAGAGACCTCAGAGCCCGCCTCCTCGGCAACAAGACCATGCCTTCTAATAGTGTCACTTCCTTTGGGGGCCGTTTTCTTTCAAGCCAGCACAAAATAATTCTAGTAGACATCTAATCTTCTGGTTTTTAAACAGCTAATGGACATTGTATGACAGACTCTTATCACATCACAAAGCCTTTGTCTTAATCTATTTAGTGTTATGAAAAAAATCTAAAGCTAGTTACTTTATAAAGGCAAATAGATTCATTCAGCTTACCTTTTTTTTTTCTTTTGCAGTTTGAGCACATAGCACTGGTATCTGATTGACTTCAGGGAGGGCTTTGTGGTAAATGGCATTGTAAGCAGTAGGGTGTGTGTGATTGTTGAGCTGTGCTCTTAGAACAGTGCTCCAAAGATTCTGGACTCATTTAAGCAAATTGCTCTCATGGGCTCCTGTGAGGAAAAAAATTCTTTCTCTTAGAGACCTAATTAAGCTCGCACCAGGCTGTATCTCCTAACAGTTCGACCATCGTTCAGCAGGCCTCCACCAGGGTCCAGGCTTGAGCAAGCACTTTGCAGACCGCATTAAAACAGTGCATCGTTAATGCACATGAGCCATGAGATTCTGGGCAGAACTGTCCAGGGCAGGTGCCGTTGCTGCTCACCCTTGTAGCCGGCATTGGGGCACAGAGAGGCGAAGTGAGCCATTCAGATCCCAGAGCTAGGAAACAGTGAAGTCAGCACTCGAGTGTAAACATTTGGACTTTGGGATTTACATCTGGAGCGCTTCATTGCACAGTTGAACAAGACAGTTCTCATGAGCACAGAACGTAGTTGGAAAAGTCCAGATGTCATGTGTTAGAGAAGCTAGACCTGGAGCCCAGCGCTTGTGACATGTACAACTACAATGTAATTGCTCACATCTTAAGACCCAGTATTAGAACCCCAGGTATTCTAGCTCACAGGAACACTCTGGAGTCATGATTAATCATCTGTGAGTAGCTTTGGATCAGTGTGGAGGCTTAAACACCCATACACAAAGGAGATAGTTTGACCTGCTATTAATTCTCTCTTTTGTATATAAGTTTTTTTTCTGTACCATCATTTTATTGCCCAGGTGAAACTGGGAGTTTTCAGTGAATATCTTACCACAGCACTTGGTATCCAGCATCTGATCTCCTCGTTTCCTCTGAAAGAGCATTGATCCTCAGTTGCCCAGCTACAGACTTCAGAGTCCAAAACCAGACACCAGATAGCTTTGTGTAGATCCTATGCTCCTTTTCTACCAGTTTGTTGTCACTCCCGTAAATAATCTCCACATGTATGTGTAAGTGTATGTAGTGTACACGTGTGTACATACTTCATACCCCGTGTTTATTAGTAGTGTAGGTAAAGATTTAGTGATGAGCCTGTCAGAGATGCCTCACCTCGGGCTGGGCACTCACTTGCTCTCAGCATTGGCCAGTTAGGAGTCTCTGTGTTAACTACGGTCTGCTGCATGGGCAAGCTTCTCTGCCACGGCTGAGGTGAGAACAGCACATGTAAGAGGACCACTGCGCATGTATGGATGGATGACCTTTGGACTTGTCTGCAGCACACAGCGTCCTAGAGGACTGAGTGGGGCGAGATCAGGAGAAGGTGTGGAATGTGGTGAAAGATTTCATGAGCCCCAAGGATATTCAGTTCAAGGCTATCCCTTATTGCTTCGTGATTTTTGAGGCCAGTCTGGTATCTAGAAGATGAGAGGGGGAAAAGTAGGAGCTCGCACATTTTAGTGTGAGATGAAGCCCTGCTGATGAAATAGGTCTTGGATTAATGCCTTTCTATTGTTAGATGTATTCAAATAAAAGGGAGGATGACTTCTGACTAGGAGGGACATTGTCTTTTTAATTTTTATTTCATATTATATTTTCATACATGTACCTGTATGTATTATGTTTTGATTCTGTTCACCCTACTGCCATATCTTGTCTCCTCTTTCTTCTGCTCATCCCTTCTTTCTCCCCATCCCCTTCTACTTGCATGCCTTGTCTCTTGTCTTTTCTTTCTTTAACTTTAGATCTTCGAAGAGTAGAGCCTGTAAACCCCTCCCCGCATCAGAGAGTAAACTGCCCATAAACCTGCAGGAAGAGGAAGACCCTCTCCTATGCTTGGACAGAATGTCGATGGGCCAATCTTGTGTAGGTCTTGTGTAGGTAGTAGCAGCCGTGGAGAGCTCACGAGAACAGTGGCCATGCCATGCTTAGAAGACAATGGCCCATGACACCCCCGCTTTCCTCTGGCCCTCACATTCTTCCTGAGCCTCTTCTGTGATGAGCTTGGGAGCAGGTGGTGTAGATACTCCATTCAGGACTGAGTGACATCACTTAGGTAAACTAAGAGTATCTGCAGTACCCACCACCTATCTCTTACCAGGCCCTAGAGTAGCAGGAGCTTTGGCATCAGTGTGACTATGTAGAAGGAAGTTGACAGGTGGGCACACCATGCCCAGTTAGCCGAACAGCAGAAGTGACTTTCTCACTAGGAGCAGACTCCTGCCCGGGTTTACTGTACCAGATAGGAATTCCCTCTTGTAGAGCAGGCCTCAACTCCACTAGAAAAAAGCTGCTTTTCCCCATAATCGCAGCAGTGGGCACACCGTGACTGACTGGCCCTAGTGTAACTGACCAGCTGAGTGAGACCATTGATGACAGTTCTCCCCAGCAGCCAGCATAGCACGTTCTAGCACCATGAAATGCCAACAAGGAGGGAGCTTCCAGCTCAGTTTCAGCTTTGTTTCTTCATGTCCTGGAGCAAAGCACCTGGGAGTCTTGTACAGTAAGGTTTTCCTTCTAGTTCCCAAGGGCAATCGACAGCAGTAGCCGTTGTCTCTGTTGTTTTAGGGGACCCACCAGGCCTTTCTGGCCAATGACCCATAAGAGGAAGCTTGCCCCTACCATTGAGATTCTTCATTTCTTCCTTCCTTGCTTCCTGTCTATGACTGTGTCGTCTATGTCTGTCTGCTTCTGCTTTGTCTTCTGCGTGTGCACATGTGTGAATGTGTGCATGTGGAAGCTAGAGACGGATACTGGGGGTCCTCCTCAGTTGTTCTCCACCTTAGTGGAGAGGAGACAGGGCCTCTCGCTGAGCCTGGAGGAGACCGACTGGGTAGCAGTCCCCGGGGTTTCTCATGTCATTTCTCTGGAGTGCTGGGTTACACATATGTTGCCCTGCCCAGCTTTTACGTGGGTGCTGGGCATTGGACTCAGTTCTCATGCTTGCATGGCAAACATTTTGCCAGTTTAGCCATCTCTCCAGACTCCTGGGATTTTCATATGATAGCTTTATGTTCTGAGACTGGCTTTCTCCCTCTATTCACGGGACTTAGTCTTTTAAAAAGACTTCCTTTGCTGGGTGATCATTTGAGTTAGTGTCTAATCTAGGTTTGCTATACTTTAGTCTTTAATCCCACTGCTTAGCAATACGAGGCAGAAAAATCATAGGTGCAAGGCCAGCCTGCGTTACTGAGTGAGACCTTGCCTCAAGAAAAACAAATTTTGGTGGCTGGAGAGATGGCTCAGAGGTTAAGAGCACTGGCTCCTCTTCCAGAGGTCCTGAGCTCAATTCCCAGCAACCACATGGTGGCTCACAACCATCTGTAGTGAGATCCGGTGCCCTCTTCTAGTGTGCAGGCAGAACACTGTATGCTAAATAAATAAAATCTTTTAAAAAAAAGAAAAACAAATTTTAAAAATAAAGCTATTATTGAAAACAAAAACTAACCCAATGAGTTAAAATGTCAGTAGTGCTAATTGTGTTCTGCCAGCAGGTGGCGCTTCATGCCTGCTGTCAGCAACCTCACTTTTCTTTCAGAGTCAGTATACAATGTTCAGGTTTCTACCTTCCTCTACCTGCCATTGGAATTTTGAAGGGGTTCTATTGAACCTGCAGACACTTTTAGTATTGTAATATAGCCATCTCCATAATATTAATCCTGCCAACTCTGGAGCATGGCAGACTTCTTCAGTGCCTGGTGTCTCGTTCAGTTACATTGTGCAGGCGCTTACCTCTGTGGCTGTGTTTCTTCCTCTCTTCTTCAATGGTAGATGAAGCAATTTTATTATTCTTTATTATTTTATTATCTTTCTCAGCAAATTTGTTATTGGTATGAGTAAAAACTGGTCTTGTGCTTTGATTTTGTCTCCTGAAACTTTGTTGAAAATATCATCTGATCTAGCAGTTTTCTGGTGGAGTTCATGAGATCCTTCAGGTACATCCAAACAGGGACAGTCTGACTTTTCCCTTTCACATGTGTGTTCATCAGGGAGATTGTCTGTTGTGTTTTATTGTGTTTGTGTGTATAACCTGTATGTTCTTGTCTTGTTTTGCTGTCGGAAATACCTGCTTCTTAGGATGACATTTTTCTTAGAATACCATTGGTTAATAAAGAAGCTACTTTGGGCCTATTGCAGCACAGAATAGGGCAAGGTGGGAATTCCAAGTAGATAGAGGAGGAGAGAGTGGGCGGAGTCAGGGAGACCCCATGTAGCTGCCTGAGGAGAAAGAATGCTTGCAAGCCAGTACTGGTAAGCCACGAACCTCGTGATAAAATATAAAATAATAGAATTGGATTAATTTAAGATGTAAGAGCTAGCTAGAAATATGCTTAAGCTATTGACCAAACAGTATTGAAATTAATATTGTTTCTGTGTGATTATTTTGGGTCTGGGCAGCCAGGAAATGAATGAGCAGTCTCCGCCTACAATTGCTGACGTAGATTTTGCTATGTCCTAAGGTTTTGTTGGTGGTTCTGTTTGGGTGAACCAATGGCAGTTCTTTCCTTCTCATTGGTTTGCTGGTTAATTGATTCCAGCCTTGTCGTGCTCTGTTATCTGTTTTCTTGTGAAGTACACTCTCTCCTGGGTCCTTGTGGGCAGAATAATCTTCTTCTGCATAGAGTATCCCTTAAGAATTTTCTACGGTGTTGGCTCTGTTATCATGAACTGCCTCAGTTTGTTCTGGAAACACTCATTTCTCCATCGGTTTTAAGAGAGAGCTTGGCTTTATGGAATGAACTTGGTTGGCAGTTACTTTTCAGTGCTTAGAATCGACAGGATCCATGTTTTCCTGGCTTTCGGTGTCAGTGACAGATCTGATAGTGTTGCTGCCTTTGTGTGTGGTTGGAAGTTTTTCGTTTATAACTTTTAGTATTATTTCTCAGCTTTGCATTTTTGACATGTTGCTATGACATGCCGTGACTAGGTTCTTCTGTGGTCACATCTAAATGTCTTTGGGTTTGGATGTTTTCCCCTAGGTCTGGGAAGTCTTTACTACTTTTTCACATTGTGTTTGTATATGCCTTAAGACTTCATCTCATCGCCTTCTGCCTCAGTGGGTCTTGAACATTTTGCAGAGTTCTTGGAAGCCTGGGTTGTGATTATTAATTGCCTTTTCTTTTTATACATCTCTATGTGTTGTTTTCTTGACGTTGTCCCCATACCTGGAATTCATTTTGGGCTTGATCATGTCTCTGGTGATATTTTCTGCTGTTTAGTTCAGTTTGGTTTTGTTGGTTTTGAGACATGATTTCACTATGTAGTTCTGGCTGTCCTGAAACTTGCTCTATGAACCAGGATGGCTTGAATTTATAGAGTTCCATCTGCCTCTGCCTCCTGAGTGCTAGGGTTAAAGGTGTGTACCGCCACCTTGAGTTTTTTAACAGTAAATTTTAATTTTTTGCTGTTTTATACATATAATTTATTTTGGATGATACTTACCCCATCCCTCTCCTGTCTCCTTTTGCAACCCCGTTTTTTCCTACTATAGCCTTGCTTGTTTGATTTTGAATAGCCCACTGAGTTTAATCAGGGCTGTTTGCACAGGCCTGGGTGTAGGGCATTTACTGGATTGTGGGGATGTACTACAGCCCACAGCCATAAGCTGCCAACAGGGCCTGAGATAGGGGTGGGACCTAATAGTCCTCCCCATCCATACAGAAATGTTCCAATCTGTATATAAAGTTTTTAATGCAGGTTCTTCTGTGTGTTTTATTCTTTGATTTCCCAAATTTCTGTTTGGTTCTTTTTAAGCATCTCAGTTTTTCTGATGAAATTTCATTGTTTCAAATTTTATCTTCAAAGTTTCTTCCTTATTTTTTTTTTAATATTTTATGTGCATGGGTGTTTTGCCTGCATGGATGTCTGTGTACCACGTGCACGAAGTACCCAAAGAAGCCAAAAGAGGGTGTCAGGTCCCTTAGAGCTGGGGTTACAGATGATTTTGAGCCACCATGTGGGTGCTTAGAATTGGACCCAGGTCCCCCGCAAGAGCAGCCAGTGCTCTCAGCTGCAAAGCCATCTCTCCAGTCTCGTTACTCATGCTTTTATTTATATTGGTATCATTCTTGTCTTGATTCTAAATTAATTTTATAACTTACTTTCTTAGTATGAATTGATACTGTTTTATTCACCTGCTTAGTAGCCTCCTATTTTTAGCTTTTCAGTCATCTCATTATCTTTTAGTTCTGCGAAGTTGTCAGCCTATGGATGTGCCCCATTTATGTGTTTGTTTGTCTATTTATTTATTTTTGTGTGTGTTCTTTTTTGAGTATCTGTTGGATGTATGTATCTTCTGATTTACAATTTCTCTCTTTTCCTACTGTCTTTTTTTTTTTTAACATAAGTCATCCTGGTGAATTGTCCTCTTGGATTTATGTTCGGGGAAAATCCAGGTGCAATAATACATGCACTGGCTCGGCTGCAGTGTTATCTGTCACTTGTGTACCCTGTGAAGTTCAAGACAGCAGCATTAGGGTACTGGTTGGGGAGAATGCAGTTCTTTTAGGACGAAGGTACCAGTGTTCATGTAATAGTGTAAGGAAGGAATGGGAAAGTGTAATGAGAAAGACGTTAGAGAACACTGTGCTTACTTAGGAGCATTTTCAAGAAGGTCTGTGAGATCAGCATTCTAGAGTTGTGTCTTCAAATTGCTGATCTCTGGGTTTTATATTGAGAGGTCATTTCATTAAGGATGTAGCAAACATTGTTACCTCTGGCATTGGCTGTCACTGGGTAAATCAGGGTTAGCCTGAGGAGTTTGTGCTCTCCCAGATGGCAGGTTTACTTCCTGTCCTTTTATTTTTAGAACCACTGCATCTCCAAGTGTCATTTCAGGCCATTTCCCTCTTGTGTGTGGTGTGCTCTTTCAGGATGGAGATGCAAGTGTTTTTATTTCAGGAAACATTATTGAATTCCCTGTTGAGCTACTGGCTGCGTCCCAGCGCTTTCACTTTCTTGTTTGGGATTCCGGTCACGCACACACTGGTACTCCTTCTTTCTACTTTCTGCTTCCTCTTGCTCTCTTCCCCCTCTTCCTGCCTCTTTTATGTCCTCTATCCCAAACACTGCAGCTGGCTCTCTTCGACACTAGGAAGACAGAGTCCTCAGTAGACACACCAGCGACTTCCCAGCCGTGGAATCATGCATGGGGTGTCTTAGTAATTCCCAGTGCTGATAAACAGAAGTGTGTGCCCCCCTTTTGTTTTAAAGTCTGTATTGGTGGAGTAGAACTGATGAGGGAAGGAAAATGCACCAATGTTACTTTCTAAAAACACTTTAAATGGAGTTCTCCTTTTCTTCTTTGCCTCTAATAGTTTTTAAAATAGATTCCAGAAACTGGTAAGTTTTAGGGTTTTACTACAGGCATTGGCAACCCCCAGTGGCACTCATTCCTGGCACATTATCTCATGAGGTGTTCAGATGTTTTATTTTCAGTACATCTTTAAGGGGGGCTTTATGGGCAATGTTTACTCTTTCTTGGGGGAGCTTGGGAGCCCAGTTCTTTCATGTGGCCTACATGCACCCTTTCCCAAAACCACTACGCTAATTTCTCGGCCTGGGCATTCCCATTCTAAGGAGGGAGTGACAGTCTGTTACCAGGGTCTTGGTGACAGTCTCAGAGTACAGTTTATCCCACCTGGCGATAACTCAGTGGCTAAGAGTGCTGCCTGCTCTTCCAAAGATCCTGAGTTCAATTCCCAGCAGCCACATGGTGGTTCACAGCCATCTGTGATGAGATCTGTGCCCTCTTGAGGAAGAGACCTGGTCAGTCGTGCCCATCAACTTAGACCGTGAAACCAACTGGACAAGTTCAACAGAACCGCCATACACGGGCTGCCATGCCTGCTGCAGCATTGCCAGGGCATAGATTTCATCGTTTCAACCTTGAGGCACAGCCTCCCTGCTCATCTCCCTGGGCCAGGAGCTAGGTTTTCACCTTCAAATTTCCTTCTATTGAGGATGCAGGGTAGTTAAGACTCCCAGTTTGAGGTTCCTCTGCTCACTCTAAGCTTCTTCATAGCATTGAAACACAGGCTCCTCTGTGGCCAGCAGACCTACAGTGCCACCTGGTTGACTTCTGGAGCCTCGCTTTGCTTCTCAGTCCTCTGTCGAAAGCTACTGAGTGCCAGTCTCAGCACTCCCTCAGGGTTCAGAACAGGACTTCTACCACAATCTTCCCAAGATTGGCTTGGGAATGGCATCTGAGGGGTAGAACTGGCTGACCGACTCAGGCATGTTTACCTGCATGCTTCTGTATTCCTTGGGGGAGATGAGCATAAGGGCATAGGGCATAAGGTCATAGGGCACAAGGGCATAGGGCACAAGGGCATAGGGCATAGGGCACAAGGGCATAGGGTATAAGGCATAGGGGATAGGGCATAGGGCACAAGGGCATAGGGCATAAGGCCTTAGACATAAGGGCAGAGCATAGAGTAAAGGCTTCAGGCATAGGGCATCAGGGTAAAAAAGGGATTAGGGCAAAGCATGAAGCACAAGGGTAAAAAGAAGGAGGTAATCTGTCTCCACAAAGCTTTCAGGTTACATAGGCACCCAGACAAGCTAACAGTCCCATAGACGGCAACAAAGTAGTATGCATTTTCACAGACCTGGCAAGGAGGTGCTTTACGGTTCAGAGCGGGCGTGGCTGTGAAGTTCCCCTGTGGCGGGAACACAGCTACACTGGTAGCTACACTTACCTGTGGGCTTGACTTGCATTAGCATCCAGCTGGTTGAGTTAAAAGGAATCTCTTCTGGGGACCTTGCTCCAGCAGGGTGCCCAGGTGAGAATTTTTCTCTATGAAGCTAGTTTTAGCTTTTTCCTGTATAAACAGTTAATTTCCTGGGTTATGATCCTATGTTAGTTAAAACCAAGGTAAAGGGTAAAGACAGAATATTAGTAGCCTGTTAAGGCAGAGCAGAAGACCAGTAGATTACACCTTATCACCTCTGTACGAGGCTCCTTTCTTATCAGCGACTGCTGTCAATAAAGAAAGTGTGTGTGGGACCACTTTTGTGTAGATTTTGTGTAGCCTTGCTCTCTGGCTACAAGAGCAAGGACTTGACTGAATCCTTTTTACACCATGGCTTCATGGTGTGGGGGAGATATCCAGTTGCCCTACAGGAAAAGTCAGGTTGGGACACTATAGAAGGGAGAAACGCCATGATCTCACGGGATTTCCCTACAGGAGAAGTCAGGTTGGGACACTATAGAAGGGAGAAACGCCATGATCTCACGGGATTTCTACAGAATGGGCAGTGACTTATCCAAATGACAGGTGCGTCCGCAGCTCTGCACAAAAGGGTTCTCCAGGTGGGGTGTGCGTCTTCACTTACTGCGGATTAGTCCAGTACATCTGTCAGCTGCACATTGACTGTATAACCCTCGTGGGCTCCCACGCCCATTCACTTCAGACCCATTTGTCTTTTCTTTTGTGAGATTCCGGCTGTGTATTTTACTTATTTATGTAATTTTAAAAGATGTATTATGAATTTTAATTATGTGTATTACACACACCCAGACACAAATACATGGATGTCTGTGTGTGTATGTGTGTGTCTGTGAGTGAGTGTAGGTGCACATGGAAGTGGAAGGGTTGGATCCTTTGGAACTATTACAGGAAGTTTTCAGGCCAGCTAATGTGTGTACTAGGGGCCAACTTGGGTCCTTAACTGCTGAGAGATTTCTAACCCTTATCAGTGTATTTTAAATGGTATCTTTAGATCCCTTCCCACCCCCAGCATTCCTAAGTAGTCCCACCCAGTTATCTAGCCTGTAGTAATCTCTTCCAGAACATTGAGATCCTGTGAGCTCTAATGCTTAGTGACTCTGAGAGATTAATTCCTGGTTTTAAACCTCATGTATTTATTTATTCCGTGTGAGTGTATGTGTGGGCATTTAGATACTGTGGCTCAAGTCTGGACATCAGACGACAACCTGAAGGAGTCAGGCCCCTCATTCCACCATGTGGGTTTGAGCCAGGACATTAGGCTGGGTGACAAGTGCTTTTAATGATGAGTCATCTGACCAGCCCACAGGTCCTGTTTGCAAAGAGTCTAAACAGAGTTATAAATCTGGTCCTGAGAAATATTGATAGGAAAAGGAGATGGGATAAGGACAGCCCTGTGATCACGTCAGGATTGCAGGCTCTCTTCAGATCTTCCCTCTGGCAAGAAGGCTTTCCCGCTGTGACCTGTGTCCAGTGTGGACTGTGTTCTGTGCGGTCCGCTAGCTCTGATGGGACTGCTTTTCTGCCTGGTCTAGGTCTCTTGGATGTGGATGTCCTATACTGAGGATGAGAGACGACAGCAAGCCCAGACTGTTAGTTTCCAGCCCTAATGAGCTGCTATTTGAAAAATGCCACAGTTATGAGTCGCCACCCACTTGATATGAGACCATACATGATGAACTCTGAAATATAAAACTGAGAAGTTAAACCAACTGTAAAGTTAGTTTAGAATGTAAGCAAAAACATAGGTAAATTTAAGTCACTTGAAGCACCATCAACACTAAATACATTTCCAATTTGATGTCTGTTATTTATTTTAATGTCATTGTAAACTCTATAAGCTTATACTTAATAATGCTATAAATAGAAATTTTTACCATCTTCTCATGTTTATATTGAATTTAATTCACATTCTTATTGCTTTCCCCTCTTGCCCACTGCTGCCCTCTCCTTCTGTTACATAACTACAATAAATACCCCAAAATGGATTTAAACATTTTTTGGGCAGGGGGCTGGAGATGACTCAGTAGTTAAAGGGCACTGGCTGCTCTTACCTGGGTTTGATTCCCCTAACCCACATGGCAGTTCACACGTGTCTGTAACTTCAGTGGATCCGATGCCTTCTTCTGGCCTCTGTGGGCTGCATGCCTGTTGTGAACAGATATACACACAGGCAAAACATCCGTGAGTATAAAACAAAAATAAAGTCTTAGAAAAATCAAACCTCCTACCTTCAAATTGTGGGTGCAGGTTTGCTTGTGGACAGCCGGTCCAAAGTTGTATCATCCCAGGAGTCTCCCAGCACCTAACGCCGACCTTTGCTTCCCCGGTGGCTGTGGGTCGGGGAGCTGATGCCGTTTTATGTTATCTTCCAGGACACAGTGCCCGTCATAGTGGACTACTGCCTTCTGCTTCAACGAAAGTGAGTACCCATCGCCCCGTCAGCTTGAGTCTTTCCCCGCCCAGGTAGTGTCTTGCTTAGGAATTCTATAGATTTAACTAGAATTTTTCTTAATTTGCACAACTTCATTCTCTCAGACCCTTCATACGATGAGCTTTTCCCAAACAGAAGCTTGTGGTTTATCATCTGTGCTCGTGTGTGACCGAAACAGGGGAAGGCATCACATGGGGTGACACAACTCTTTTTAAATTTTTTTTAAAACAATCTTTTCCTCATTTTACATAGCTAACCTGGTTCCCACTCTGCTCCCCCTACTTTGCCCCCACCCCAGCCCCCGATCCACTTTTCAGAGAGGGTAAGGCTTCCCAAGGGGAGTCAACAAAGTCTAACACATCACTTTGAGGCAGAATCGAGGCCTTCCCCCCTTATCTAGGCTGAGCAAGGGATCCCTCCAAAGAGAATGGGCTCCTAGATGCCAGTTCAAACTCTAGGGATAAATCCTGGCCCTATTGCCAGTACCCCTATAGACTGCCCAAGCCGTCTAACTGTTGCCCACATTCAGTGGGCCTAGTTTGGTCCTACGCAGGTTCTCCTGCTGTCTGTTTAGGATCAGTGAGTTCCCACAGGTCGGCTGTCTCGGTGGGTGTCCCCATCATGGTCTTGCCCCCTTTGCTCATATTATCGCTTCTCCCTCTCTTGGACTGGAAGCTTGGCCCAGCGCTTAGCTGTGGATCTCTGCAGGGTGATACAACCCTTACGGGCTGTCACTCACCGCAGTATTTCATGTCTTTCAAAAGAGGCTAGGTTAATTTTGCTAATTTACTTTTTTTTTTCAGAGCCTTTTTATTTAACAACAAAGTCAGAGTAAAACTCTGGATTAGATTTTTTTTTTTTAGGTTTAAGAATTAACCTCAGCATGTTTTCCTCTGGGCTGTGCCAGGGTAAATACAGTGTTTGTCACTGGGAGTCTCACAGAGGAATACCCGAGTCATAGTATAATCTGGTATACAGAGGAATGTCTGGTCCTTTCGCAGCCCTCCCTCCGTCCTCCTTGGCTCACGTGCACAGGTCCTCGTTGTCTGGTCTGGTAGAAATGCTAGTTTCCCGAGTCTCAAAACTAGACTTTCTCCATCTAGCTTTTGCTGGGTGAGGGTCCCACGTGTCTTTGTTTTCTTTCGCTCCTGGTCTGGTCCTGGCCTGCTTTTTAAGGTCCAGCAATCGCGGGAGGGCCAGGGCAGCATCACCACTGTGGCTCAAAGACCTGAGGCTGAGCTGTTCTAGATTTAGCTTCTTCCCGTCTGGCTTTCTTTTCAGTTGGACTACGATCCTGTCTAGTCCCGGGCTTAGGGGAAGGATAGAATAAGCTGTTTGATCAGCATTGATTCTTTATTCCTAAGCCATCTATCTGGTAGGTTCCTTCCGTTTCAAACATGGTGATTAGAGCATTAGAGGTGAATATGTAGTGTTAAATCTGAACTAAATGCTGGAGGTTTTGTAACATTTTAGAGATGCCACAGATAATCAAGTCACAGTGGTAGGTAGTTTAGGCTTGCTAGAGCAGAGGGAGAGTGTGTCACTTCCCATCTCTGTAAACTGGTATTCTCCGAGAAGGACTCATGCCATTGAGATTCCCCCTAGGAGCAAATTGTGTACAATGCAAGTATCATTTTATTAGACTTAATGCCAGTTTTATCGCCCATGTGAAGTAATTATAATTGTAAAAATCGTGTAAAGATGGGTGCAGTATTGGATTATATTTCAGTAAAGTGTAATGAAGCTGGCCACACTAGGCTTTCATCACTGTGGGTAGGATCCAAAGGGATTAAGCTCAATGACTCGATTGTATGGGAGCCGAGCCAGCAGTGCTTCAGGAAGCCCAGTGGACACACAGTAGTCCTTGGATATCCGCTCTGGCTCGGTGTACTTAGTGTGGATAATCGGCAAGTCTGTTTCTTTGACGATGCCCACTTCTCTTTCCTCTCAGAATTTGCAGGTATTATCAAATAAGTTCTTGACGTTAAAAAAAAAGTTATAAAACTGGTAATGTGTAAGATGAATTTAACTATTTTTTTCGTTTGCAGCAAAAGAAAAAAAGCTCTCTAAAGCATATCCATTAATGTGAGTGTTAGTAAAAGTGACGCCACTAGAACCTTATCTGTTACTCATAATGGACTCTGTTATAGGAGGTGAAGCTGAAAATAGCACACAGCAGGCTGACGTTAGCCCTGCAGGAAATACATCAGCACCCCAGAGAATAAAGACGAAGTGTAGAGACTGTGTGTACCTTTCTCTCATCTCCTCCCTGATGAGAAACTGTGTGTACCTTCCTCTCATCTCCTCCCTGATGAGAGACTGTGTGTACCTTCCTCTCATCTCCTCGCTGATGAGAAACTGTGTGTACCTTCCTCTCATCTCCTCCCTGATGAGAAACTGTGTGTACCTTCCTCTCATCTCCTCCCTGATGAGAGACTGTGTGTACCTTTCTCTCATCTCCTTCCTGATGAGAAACTGTGTGTACCTTCCTCTCATCTCCTTCCTGATGAGAAACTGTGTGTACCTTCCTCTCATCTCCTTCCTGATGAGAAACTGTGTGTACCTTCCTCTCATCTCCTTCCTGATGAGAAACTGTGTGTGCCTTCCTCTCATCTCCTTCCTGATGAGAAACTGTGTGTACCTTCCTCTCATCTCCTTCCTGATGAGAAACTGTGTGTACCTTCCTCTCATCTCCTCCCTGATGAGAAACTGTGTGTACCTTCCTCTCATCTCCTCCCTGATGAGAGACTGTGTGTACCTTTCTCTCATCTCCTTCCTGATGAGAAACTGTGTGTACCTTTCTCTCATCTCCTCCCTGATGAGAGACTGTGTGTACCTTCCTCTCATCTCCTCCCTGATGAGAAACTGTGTGTACCTTCCTCTCATCTCCTCCCTGATGAGAAACTGGGTGTACCTTCCTCTCATCTCCTCCCTGATGAGAAACTGTGTGTACCTTTCTCTCATCTCCTCCCTGATGAGAAACTGTGTGTACCTTTCTCTCATCTCCTTCCTGATGAGAAACTGTGTGTACCTTCCTCTCATCTCCTCCCTGATGAGAAACTGTGTGTACCTTCCTCTCATCTCCTCCCTGATGAGAAACTGTGTGTATATTTCTCTCATCTCCTCCCTGATGAGAGACTGTGTGTACCTTCCTCTCATCTCCTCGCTGATGAGAAACTGTGTGTACCTTCCTCTCATCTCCTTCCTGATGAGAAACTGTGTGTGCCTTCCTCTCATCTCCTTCCTGATGAGAAACTGTGTGCACCTTCCTCTCATCTCCTTCCTGATGAGAAACTGTGTGTACCTTCCTCTCATCTCCTTCCTGATGAGAAACTGTGTGTGCCTTCCTCTCATCTCCTTCCTGATGAGAAACTGTGTGTACCTTCCTCTCATCTCCTTCCTGATGAGAAACTGTGTGTGCCTTTCATCTCCTTCCTGATGCTGAATAGATTTTCATGTTGTAGAATTCTGTTTCCTTTTTATTTGAGGTAGTGATATGGATAGGCGTTCCTGAGCCTGGTTTTTCTTGTCCTTTGGTCCTAGCCCAAGTGGTCTAGCCTCAGTCTTGTCAACATTGTCCCTGCCCTTCACACAGAGGTGTCTCTGCTGTTTGCTTAACTTGTGGTTTTCCTGGGGAAGTGACGGATCAGAGATGGAGATGAAGCTCATCTGTACCTCCCTGGGAATGTTTAGGTGCCGGAAACGGGAGCAGGGTACATGGTCCTTTGACACTTTTCTTCCTCCATCGAGTCTTCCTGCTTAGCCACCCACTGTCAGTGTTACTGCTCTCCGAAGCAGTTGCCCCACCATTGAACACAGGCCGTAGGCCAGAGAGCTGGGCTCGGATCCTCACTGGTATCTCCAGCGTGTTCTTCAGCAGGCAGCTGAACTTGGTCAGCTTCATTTGTTTTATACTTATTTATGTATTTATTTTAGTGGGGAGAACATGCTGCAGTGTGAGTGTGTAGGTGAGAGGAAAACTTGCAGAATTATTTCTCTCCTTTGGCCCCTTGGGGCCTGAGATCAGGTTGTCAGTCTTGGTGGCGAGCCCCCTTACTCACTGACTCATCTTGCTGGCCCTCTTTGTTTTTAGGCAGTTTTGTGTTTAGACCAAGATGGCCTTGAACTGATAATCACCTGGCCTCAGCTCTCTGGGTGTTAGGATTACTGGAATGCATCACTGTGTTTGGCAACATTTTTTTTTCTTCTAAAAGAATTGTTGGGAAGGGTTGCTTTGTGCAGTATTGCAATGTAAAGTTCGATGCAAACATTGTTAATGTTTCTGTTAAACTGATGTAAATTGAAGTTTGGAAAAGATGTGACATACTTAGACTAAATTTAATAAATAAATTTGGAATAAATAGATAAATAAAATTTGGAATGTTCCTAAAACTACTATTTTTTTTCTTTCTGTTATAGGGATCTTTTATTTAGCCAAATGTACGACAAATTAAGTGAAAACTCAGTGGCAAAAGGAGTGTTTTTGGAGTGCCTTGAGCCGTATATTTTAAGTGATAAATTGGTGGGAATTACACCTCAGGTCATGAAAGACTTGATTGTTCATTTCCAAGACAAAAAACTAATGGATAGTGTGGAAGCCCTCATTGTGCACATGGACATCACCAGCCTAGACATTCAGCAGGTGAGTTGACAGTCTGCCCACTTGAGTAAGCACTGTTTCTTCATTGATCATGTTTACCTGACCAGTAGGCCTCAATCTGCCTTCCACAGACCCCAGTTATGTGGGGTTCATGCAGCTGTGGCTGAGGGTGTGTGTGGGGTTCATGCAGCTGTGGTTGAGGGTGTGTGTGTGGGGGGGGTTCAGGCAGCTGTGGCTGAGGGTGTGTGTGGGGGGGGGTTCAGGCAGCTGTGGCTGAGGGTATGTGTGGGGTTCATGCAGCTGTGGCTGAGGGTGTGTGTGGGGTTCATGCAGCTGTGGTTGAGGGTGTGTGGGGGGGTTCAGGCAGCTGTGGCTGAGGGTGTGTGTGGGGTTCAGGCAGCTGTGGCTGAGGGTATGTGTGGGGTTCATGCAGCTGTGGCTGAGGGTGTGTGGGGTTCAGGCAGCTGTGGCTGAGGGTATGTGTGGGGTTCATGCAGCTGTGGCTGAGGGTGTGGGGGGTTCAGGCAGCTGTGGCTGAGGGTGTGGGGGGTTCAGGCAGCTGTGGCTGAGGATGTATGTGGGGTTCAGGCAGCTATGGCTGAGGATGTATGTGGGGTTCAGGCAGCTGTGGCTGAGGATGTATGTGGGGTTCAGGCAGCTGTGGCTGAGGGTATGTGTGGGGTTCAGGCATCTGTGGCTGAGGGTGTGTGTGGGGTTCAGGCAACTGTGCTGAGAGTGTGGGGGGGTTCAGGCAGCTGTGGCCGAGGATATATGTGGGGTTCAGGCAGCTGTGGCTGAGGGTATATGTGGGGTTCAGGCAGCTGTGGCTGAGGATGTATGTGGGGTTCAGGCAGCTGTGGCTGAGGGTATGTGTGGGGTTCAGGCAGCTGTGGCTGAGGATGTGGGGGGGATTCAGGCAGCTGTGGCTGAGGGTGTATGTGGGGTTCAGGCAGCTGTGGCTGAGGGTATATGTGGGGTTCAGGCAGCTGTGGCTGAGGGTGTTATCTAGAGTTCAGGCATCCTGGTTGTCAAGTGTCTCTTCATAAAGCTTAAATTTAAGGAGAGAAGTTTGGCAGTGAGCAGAAAGATAAGTAAACAAACCAGAGATTATTTGAAAACAAATGCTACATTACAAATCAAACAGGACAGTATAGTAGAGATAGGCTGCCTGAGGTTGGCTAACTATAGAAAATCTTTCTGACTGATGGAAGGTATCGGAAAACTGAGATGGTGGTGCATATCTGTTATCCCAGGATTTGGGGTTGTGGAGGCAAAGCCAGGAGGATAGAGGTTCAAGTTATGGGCTACAGAGTAAGACCATAGCCAGTCTGGGATATGTAAGACTCTCTTTCAAAGAGAGAGAGAGAAAAGGCATTCAGACAGAGACAGAAGAAATCAATAACACATGCATTTTGGACGAGAAGATTGTTTTAGGTAAAAACCACTGTAAAGGGAAAAGAGGTTCTGCCTTGAGTGTTAAAATGACAGGGGAAGAGGCAAGCAGGCCTGGAGCCTGGTGAAAAGAAGCAGAGCTCACAGCACAAGGGAAAGATGCCCATCGTGTTCTGAGTGCTGTACAGAAGTCATGAGGCTGTTTCAGCAGAACCACTGTGCTGCCAGGGATGGCAGTGTGCTGGAGGATGGCAGCTTGCTCTGATGTTTATAAGACCATAAGTTGGCGTGAGGATGTGTGACTGAGGGAATGGGAGTCTGTGAAGATGTTGTGTTATGGACAGGGTGAGCAGTGGTCGCCTGGAGGTGGCTGGAGGACAAACGGTCCAAGTCTGAGAGGCAGGGTTAGGAGTCTTGTTTGCCGTTTGTCTTGTGATAGCTGCTAGACATCTTGTGAAGATACTAGGCAGCTGGGTGGGAGCAGAGGGGGCTAGGGTAGAAGACACGTCAGTTACGGCAAGGAGACCGTAACTCAGGAGACAGAGCGGAAATCCTAGCAATACCTCTTGTTTTTCTACTTCTGCCTCTGCCAAGCTGTTCTCCTCCAGTCCTTTGGTCAGTGGTTACGACACAGCCCTCAAGCGAAGAGAAGACAAGGACCTCATTCTGCTAGCCACCTGCCCTTTTTCTAAACGTTCTCTCTCCTCTCTGTTCATCCACACCACATCCTTTTCCATGTAGTTTCCCATCCTCACCGTCTAATGCCCATGCAGCCCGTCCTGTTCATTTTGTTTTATGGCTCACGTGCCAGGTGTCCTTGAGGTCCTAGCTTGTATGCTGTTCCAAATGACTTTGAATGCTGAAGACTGAGCCAAGTTCCTTTAGAATATTTATTGTAGTTGTAAACAATGGTGTGTGTGTGTGTGTGTCTTTAGCTGAATATCTTCCACAAGTCTTTTTATTATTTGTTTTATTTTTGAGATTATAATTATATCATTTTCCCCTTCCCTTTCCTCCCTCCAAACCCTCTCATATATCCCTCTTCATGAGTCTTAACTCATACCATTTCATTGTCCTCTTTGATGTGTGTCCAAGCTGAGTGTATGCTCTAGGAAGGTAGAGCTCCCGGCTGGAATTGTCTGTCACTTTATTCTAGTGCTGAAGAGATGGTTTGTAAATTTTTGAAGATCTGTTTTAATTATTAAAAGTAAATTGAATGTTGAAAAGGGAAGGCTACAAAGAAACAAAGTTAGAGGTGAGGGCTACTTTCTGTTTGAACCACTATTGAACCTGCAGTAACATCCTTCCGTTGGGTTTGAGGGTTTAAATTCCAGTTTCCACCAGAGAAGAAGGAATAAGAAAGCTTAGGGAAGAGAAAGATCTTCATTCTCAGATTCTGAAGGAAAATGGTTGGTGTGGTGGTGTCACATGGCTCAGGGGCCTCTTCTTTTACAGGTGGTTCTCATGTGTTGGGAAAATCGTCTGTATGATGCCATGATCTATGTCTACAACAGAGGCATGAACGAGTTCATTAGCCCGATGGAGGTAAGATGCTTTCTAACACAACGCATTTGACCTTGTCTTGTGCCCCTCTGCTTTCCATAAACATGGAATAGTTGTTTCATCTGATCATTTTACAATTTTATACTGAATTCATTACTTTAAAAAATTAATTTTTTTGTTTTGTTTTCCAAGACAAGGTTTCTCTGTATAATAGCCCTAACTGTTCTGGAACTTGCTTTGTAGGTCAGGTTGATCTCAGCTCACTGAAATCTTCCTGTCTCTGCCTCCCAAGCGCCAGGATTAAAGGCATGTGCCTCCATGTCCTACTCTGAAGAATTAATTTTTTAAAATTACATTTATTTATTTTTTTGTGTGCATGCACGCCTGTGTGTTTATGTGTGGTGTAGTTAGGCATGCGTGTGTGTCGGGGACGGTTGATTCTCATTCTTCTGCCACATGGGTCCTAGGGATTAAACTCGGGTTGCCAGGGCTCCTTCTGCACTGAGCCATCTCACTCACTGGCCCTCAGCTTGGGACTTTTAGGTGGTATTTGCTTTTTTAATTTCTTGTTGCTGATGGTTGAACTCAGGACCTCTGTGTGCTGTGTGTTCCTACCACAGAGCTACACCTTTATCCTCAGGATCTCTGTGTGCTGTGTGTTCTCTACCACAGAGCTGCACCTTTATCCTCAGGACCTCTGTGTGCTGTGTGTTCTCTACCGCAGAGCTACACCTTTATCCTCAGGACCTCTGAGTGCTGTGTGTTCTCTACCACAGAGCTACACCTTTAGCCTCAGGACCTCTGTGTGCTGTGTGTTCTCTACCACAGAGCTACACCTTTAGCCTCAGGATCTATTTGTGCTGTGTGTTCTCTACCACAGAGCTACACCTTTATCCTCAGGACCTCTGTGTGCTGTGTGTTCTCTACCACAGAGCTACACCTTTATCCTCAGGACCTCTGTGTGCTGTGTGTTCTCTACCACAGAGCTACACCTTTATCCTCAGGACCTCTGTGTGCTGTGTGTTCTCTACCACAGAGCTACACCTTTAGCCTCAGGACCTCTGTGTGCTGTGTGTTCTCTACCACAGAGCTACACCTTTAGCCTCAGGATCTATTTGTGCTGTGTGTTCTCTACCACAGAGCTACACCTTTATCCTCAGGACCTCTGTGTGCTGTGTGTTCTCTACCACAGAGCTACACCTTTATCCTCAGGACCTCTGTGTGCTGTGTGTTCTCTACCACAGAGCTACACCTTTATCCTCAGGACCTCTGTGTGCTGTGTATTCTCTACCACAGAGCTACACCTTTATCCTCAGGACCTCTGTGTGCTGTGTGTTCTCTACCACAGAGCTACACCTTTATCCTCAGGACCTCTGTGTGCTGTGTGTTCTCTACCACAGAGCTACACCTTTAGCCTCAGGAGTCTTTAGTTGCATATGTGAATATTTAAATATTAGGGAACAGTAAACAGAATCAGTGCCTACTGTTAACTTTAAGTTCTGTTAAGTTTTATGTAACTTTCCCAAAAGGTCTAAGAAATTCATGTAATTGTAGTAAGGAATGAAGTGCTGGTGGGCACTGCTGTCTTGAGTGTGGTCTGTGAGGTCCTGAGAGTCGTCAAGAGTCTGTGAGCTGCTATCTGTGGCTTTGTGATTACAGAATGCCGAGGCTTTCCTGGTGCTGCTGCTGTCTCCCAGGACACCTACCTCCCTGGGAGAATCTAGGAGCACAGAGGCTTTTGTCTCTGGATGGTGTGACCGTAGATACATGGGGCTTTCTCAGTCCCTGCTCATTGCCGTAGTGGCAAAGGTACCCCAGGAGCCAGACGCTCCCTTTAGCATTGTTTGGCCAGCAATTGTTCGGTTACCATTTGTCTGAGCACACCACCTTCGATTTTGGTCACACCGTTTTCCCGTGGTCAGTTTCTAACCCCGACTGTCGGTGATATTGAGACTCTGATCTTTGCTTTAATCGTGTCAACTGTCCCCTCAGTAAGGCTCATCCTTCCTCACATCAGAATGTTGTCACGCCACTTCAGGACCACCATTAGGAAGAACTAATGTGGTGTCCAGTTTTTCTCAAAATAATTCCTTAAAGCAAGTTCTAATTTGAGGCATTCATTCCACTTTGATAAAAAATGGTTGTTGAGGTAAGGTTGGTAAGATGGCTCAGTGGGTAAAGGCTCTTGGCAACCTCACCTTGATCCCTGGAACCTACATGGTAGAAGGAGAGATCCAGTTTTCCCAGGTTCTCTTTTGACCTGTACATACATGCTGCCGTTCACCCCCACCCCCGCCCCCCTACACACTTAGAAAATACGTTAATTAAAAAAATTGAACTGGTTGCTGAATTTTTTTTTTTTTTTTGAGACAGGGTTTCTCCGTAGCTTTTGGTTCCTGTCCTGGAACTAGCTCTTGTAGACCAGGCTGGCTTCAAACTCACAGGGATCCACCTGCCTCTGCCTCCCGAGTGCTGGGATTAAAGGCGTGAGCCACCACCGCCCGGCTGGTTGCTGGATTTTTATGTTGCTTTTGACAGTTTCATTTTATCTGCTTTTGTTCATTTCCAGTCTGGTTTATGGTTCTAGCTTGCCGTGCCGTGTCAGGTAGAACATGGCTTTGAGCTTGCCTGTCTTGTTCAGAGTAGTTTCTGCCTTGAATGGGTCTCGGCGGGGCAGCCTGGTATTTGCTACTGAGTGGTTTGGAGACGTGGGCAGTAGGCAGTGGGTTCATGGCGTGGTTCCTTTTTTCAGTGTGTAAGGCTTAGCTGTCTTAGTTCGGAAGAGGTCTACATTAAAAGACAGTTTGCATCTTTTGAAAATTGCTAGGTTTTCCAGGATGAAAGACTGAAATCTCCCCAGTGCCTCGTGTCGGGAGGAAAGTCCTCTCCTCTACTAATTTAAGGCCGAATGTGGAGGGGAGTGAAGGGCAGTGGGGAAGGCACTGCAGTATGCAGAGCGGAGAAAGCATGACCATCCAGTGTGTCAGCATCAGCTAGCGGTTCGTTCTTAGAGCTGACCACTCACTAATGGTTACTTCTACGAGTAGGCAGAGGTAAAGGCTGGCGGAAGGGAAAGGGGCAGAGTTAGGGCTTCCAGAGGAGAGCTTTTTGCTTTGTTTCCCTTTAAACCATGTGAGTCTCTCTACATTGGCTAGCTTCTCATCCTGGGATTTTCCTGTCTCTACCACCTGAGTAGTGGAATTAGCTGGGACTGTAGGTGTCTGCTCCAGTTTTTTGTGCTTCTTGATGCTAACGGACAGGTGAATGTGTACTTCTTGGTGCTAACAATCAGTCCAGTGGAGTCTCACTGGGTACACAAACCCCATGCCCATCAGAGGATGGCCAACCCTAAACAAACTCAGTGGCAGCTTTTGAGATTTATTGTTTCATATGGCTTTGTTTGGGCATTTTTCAACCTTACTGGTAATTTGCTTGTATATTATGGTTTCTCATTTGTGTTCTTATGGCTGTGTGTGTGTGAGTAGGAGAGGGGGAGATGCTTTTTCTTCTACTTTTTAAAAAATCTGATTTGTTTTTATTTTCCTTTTTGTTTCCGTTTTGTTTGTTTGTTTTGGAGACAGGGTTTCTATGTATCTTTGAAGCCTGTCTTGGAACTAGCTTTTGTAGACCAGGCTGACTTTGAACTCACAGAGATCCCTGTGCCTCTGCCTCCCTGGGATTAAAGTGCTGGGATTAAAGGCATGCGCCACCACCGGGCCTTTTCTCTTTGTTTCTAAAGAGAGAGAAAGAAGGTATGGAGTGGGAAGGATCTCAGAGGAGTTTGGGGAAGGGAAATTGTGATCAGAATATATTGTATTAAAAGTTTTTATTTTCAATTGAAAAACAAAGTAAGGTGGATGAAAATAAGTTGTGTATAAAACTTGTGAACCTGCCTTAATCGTGGTAAGCAGTTCTTGTGTTTGGTTACAATGACAAGTGCAGCAAGGGGCTTGAAGCAATTGAATGTCCAGAGCCACCAGGGTGATTCTGTAAGGGCCCTTAGTCGTTACCCTAGTGTGACGAAGGGAGCAAGATAAACCACTTCGAGGGGCTGACTCTTTGTATCTCAGATAATAAATATTCATAAATGTCGTTGTTAAGAAGGCAATTTCTCTCTAGTCAGGAATGTTGGGCATGGTGACTTACGCCTAGAATCCCTGTACTTAAAGCTGAGGCAGGAGGATTGCTATGAATTATAGGCCGTCCTGAGCTGCAGAGTAAGATCTTATCTCCAAAACCAGACAAGAATTCCTCTGGAAGACCCTGGCCATGATCTCTTTGGGTCTGTGGGTTGAGGTTGCATAGGTAATGTTGGGCTGCAGCTGTTGAGATGACCCCCGTGGGCAGTGTCTTTACCACTCACTGGGATGGTGTCCTTCATCTGATTACTATTCTTTTGAACACTAAAGCTCTTTCTGAACCTGGGATGCTTTTTATATGAAAAACCACAATCTCCACAAAGACCTTCATGTAGCTGGGGTTTATTAAATTAGAGCGTGGCTTCAGCATTTCCCTGGTGATTCTTCTGAATAGCTCTGTTCATAGCAAGTTTTGTATTAAGCACAACAGCAAATAACTCCATCAAAGAAAGGATTGATAACTTTAATGTTATTGATTATTTTTTAAAATATTGTGCTTTAAAATGATGATGATTTTTCTGTTTGAATTTAGAAACTGTTCAAAGTCATTGCCCCTCCTCTGAATGCAGGAAAAACTCTTACAGGTATGACTTTCTTTGTTACGTTGTGACTGACATATTTGATGGGGGACACATGCTCCACAGTGCACATGTGGAGGTCAGTGGGCAGCACTGCAGAGTCCTCTGCTTCTCCCCTTCCACGTTCACTTGGGTTTCAGGTCAGACAACATGCGTTTTCACCCCCGAGCTGTCTCGCTGGCCCTCCCCCACCTTTCTTCTAGAGACAGGGTTTCTGTCTGAACCCGGAGTTGTCTGCTTGGGTAATGCTGGCGAGCCAGTTCTGGGGTGTGCCTGGCAGTGCTGAAGCTACAGTATGCTTTTCTATGGTTGCTGGGGATCCAGGCTCAGGCTCTCATGCTTGCACGGCGAGCACTTCACTTCTGAACCATGCTGCCAGCCCCTCCTACATTTTATTCTGATATGGATTTCCTATTTCATTAGGAAAGGCGCATCAATATGTGTCTGCCTTTTGAACTGTAGTGAGATTTATTTTATGGCTGAGTGTCCGGTCTGTTTTAGAGGTGTTCCAATTACACCCGGGAACGTGTTGAAAGTATTCTGTTTGGTGGGATTTTCTGGTATTGGCTTATGGTTTTGTGTAAGTCTTCCAGGTCCTGCCTGTCTTCTGTAATTGCTTTATTGAAAACTGGTACAGAAATCTTTACTGTTATTTCATTGTTCTGTCTCATGCCTCAGTTCTTCCAGTTTTTATAGCTAATATTCAGAGAATGTTTATCATTTGGATGAATGGCAGTTTCATGGGACATCTTCAAATTGCTTATATCTGTGATGATATTTTATGTTTCAAATTTAATATAGCCTAACTCCTTTTGTGAAGTAATTCTTAAAGACTTGGTAACTGTTATCAGAATGTCTTTTGTTCATGGTAAATAACCTGGTAGCATTATATATCAAAATTACTTTAGTTCAAGTGGGAAAGTAGATCCCCACCAGACTCTCCTAATTGCCATTTAGCTGAACTGAAGCAACAGTATAAATTAATTTTTTTATTGCTTTTCAAAAGTTTGTGAGCTGCATTGAAGGTTTTGACTCCATGTGGAAGTTGCTGTTTATGAAAATTGCTAAGTCACACAGTGCAAGCATTAGGAAGAAGCATTTGTACCTGGGAAACTCAGAAGACAAACCTGAGAAGGATTTTGCTTACTCAGAGGCCACTTGCTCCATCAGGAGCAGGCACACCAGCTTCTGCTTAGGCTACCCAGAGATAAGCTGCGGCCACCAAACTGTGCACAAAAAGCCCCGTTCTCCACAGTTTTTAAACTGTGGTCTTCGTGCAATCAGAGAGAAGTGTCAGTACATCTCCCGCTAGGGCTCCTTTGCTGCTCTGTGGGTCTTTTCTGTCTCTCGCCATCAGTAACTGCACAGATACTAATCTTTCCCTTTCACTCCTACCCACCCTTTCAGCCCTCTGGTGGCTGCTCTCATTAAGTCTGTGCAGGATCTACACTCTAGCCAGTGGTACAGTTCCAGGGATTGACATTGTCAGTGTGGTGATTTGAAAGAGTATGGCCCCCAAAGGGAGTGGCACTATTAGGAGGTGAGGCTTTGTCAGAGTAGGTGTGACCTTGTTGGAGGAAGTGTGTCACTGTGGAGGTGGGCTTTGTGGTCTCATGCTCAAGCCATGCCCTGTGGCTTAGACCACTTTCCGTTGCCTACACAAGATGTAGAGCTCTCAGCTCCCTCTCCAGCACCATGACTGCCTGCACACCACCATGTCCCACCATGTTAATAAGGGACTAAACCTCTGAACTGTAAGCTGCCACCTCATTGAAATGTTTTCCTTTCTAAGAGTTGCTGTGGTCACAGCAATAGAAACCCTAAGACCATCAGAACCTGTTGATCTTTATCTGGATCCTTGTCCCCTAAGTCTTTGACCAGGAATCTCACATGACATTTGTTTGTCTGTTGTTTTTTCTAGTTAACAAGCTGGTAGATCCTGGGTGACAAGCTCAGGATTTTACACCTCTGATAAAGTGATCATTGTAGCCTAGGCATTGACACGGTCCTGTGGCGCATGGACCTCTTCTGAGTTCATCTGAGGCAGTCCCAGACTAGGATGATGGTGCCTGATGGTCTCTTTTCTCAGCCACCATCAGCTCCTCACCATATTGTCTCCATCACCTTTCCTTCTGAAAATGCCACCTACAATCCACTTGTCACTTTCTCACCAGGGACACAGAGTCCAGACCCAGTCATGGCAGACAGTGCATTTTAAGGTGATTGTTTTCTGCCTTCCTGCATTGGTTCAGTAGTTGTCTTGGTTCCTTCTGAGTCTTCAGATCTGGACACCCAATAGTGTGGTGCTGACTCTGCTGGGACTTGTGAGGACCTCCCTTCATGGTAACTGTCTACAGTAGCAGAAGGTCATGGCCCTGAGACTGACTGCACCCAAGAATATCAGACCACGTTCCTCCCCTAATAGCGGTCAGGGAGACCTACTTGATTCTTTTGTTTAGGGGTTTTCAGTTCCCTGACAGGTTAGAGTTTTCCTTTGGCCTTCATGGGCAGAGCTTCAGCGTCGGCCTCTGGTCTTCCCTGGGTGTGTGCAGCTCTCAAGTGTGCTGTGCGACTGGGATCCCAGGAGTACGTTGGGTTTTTAAACCCTTGGCAGATTCATCCTTCTTAGTCCTCAGTGATAGCAGTGCCTCAGGCAGCTGCAGTGGTTGTTCTCACAGTGCCCTAAGAGTAGTGCTCTCCTCTCGAGGGGTGCTGGGTCTGGGTGAAAACGGTCGTGTGGAGACTCTGGATTCTGCTGTTTCCCCACTGAGTAGTTCCTAGTTCATTTTGTCGGGCAGCTGTAATAAGAATGGCTCTTCTGTGGGAAGTCCAAGGAACCCCCACCTCCATCCAGGTCTAGTAAGTTAAGCATCCAAACTGCCTAGGCTCCCACAAAGCCAGTGCGTGCACCTGATTGCTTTTCGGGCTGGGGGGAGACTTAATTGGGGGAGGGGGAGGGAAATGGGAGGCGGTGGCGGGGAAGAGACAGAAATCTTTAATAAATAAATAAATTAATAAAAAAAAAAAGAATGGCTCTTAAGGGAGCTGCCAGGTTGGTGGTGTGCTTGACCCTAGGGCCTCATGCAGACTAGGCCCACATTCTTGGGATTTCTGTCTGTCACTTAAGCTAGAGAAACTAGAAGTCTTCCTGAGTGTTGTCTCAGGTGTCACAGTGTACTTAATCCTAAGGGAAAGGCCTCAAGAGAAGAGAACTCTGGGTGTCCTCAGGTTGCTAGCATCTTCTTGCTCTTCTGTAAATCCACATAGTTACTTTGTGTATTAAGTGCCAGCTTGCAGGGATTTTTGTTTGTTTACAATGATGGGGGCAGGAGTCATTTCGTTCAGTCTTAATCTGTTATATTTAATTATAGCCCAAACCTTATATTACTGAAACAGGCTTGAAAGTTGGCTTTTACACATAAATCTACCATAAATGGATGTGGAATATTGCACTGAAGAATCTAGATGGAGTTATTGAGTTTTTATGACAAAACTCTAGAACACACCGGGAAGCCTTGAGCAGTGGAGAGCGAATTAGATTTTGTTTACTGTCTCTGCACATCCACTGACCACGTGCTTGCGTGTCAGACACTATGCTGGCTGCTTAGAGGCCAGATCACAGACTTCCCTCTCCAGAGGAGCTCCTGAGAAGGGGATGGCAGAGAGGGGCATGCTAATTCATAGATTCAGCTCACTAGGAATATACTACAAGCTAGATATACTCTTCCTGAGATTTCTAACAACTAAACAACTAAAGTATTTACAAAATCTTGTGCCAGCAAGATGACTCAGTAAGTAAAGGCTCTTGCTGCCAAGGCTGAATTCAAACCCTAGACCCACACAGTGGAAGGAGAGAAGTGACTCCAGCTCCCAGAATTCTCTTCAAACCTACTGGCATGCACTTACGCATGCACGCATGCGCTGAATCAGTCAATGAAGCTGAACTTGGTGCATCATGAGGTGATTGCTGTCGTGTGTCATATGAGTTGGGGTGGATCAAATAACACCTTTAATTAAAGCAAAACATAACTATTCATCTGGTTTTGAGAAGTTCAATTTTATTTGTAGGAACATCACAGAGTTTTCGTATTTTTGAAGATACTAATAAAGAGATTTTCTTCCTTGAATTATATCTAGGATTCGTGTTACAGAACCAGAAGTTCCAGCTCTTCATTACCAATAACAGCTGCCTACACCCTTCCCTCCACAGTGTCCCAGGCACCTCACCTTATTGATGGTGGTCCATCACGTGCATCCTTTACCCCTTAGGCTAGAAACTCATCGAATTATTTTCTGTGTTCTAAAAGTCTCACCAAATCACAGAATCTCTTAAACATAGTTTAGAATATAGAATAGGCTCTTTCGTCAAGGCTTATTCTCTAAGCATTTGGAAACATGGTCTCCTGCGCCCTGTGCACGTGGGTGGTAGGTGTTAGTGTGACCAATGAGAACACACCATAACTGCATCTCAGTGGTAACTGGCCATGGTCTACATGTCGCCAGCTTTTCTCCCCTTCCCTGTCCCCAGGCTGTCGACAGCAATACATAAGCGTCTACTTAACTCTGCCCGTGTCTGCAGATACAGTCAAATGGAATATTTAATGCGTGGCAGTAATCGTCATCTCACTTTTATGTTATTTGGAAACATATTTACTTCCTGCTAAGGCCAACTTTGAGAGTTTTCCCCCACATAGACGTCACAGCTCTGAAAAGGTCAGGGAGAGACGTGCTCAGTGCTTTTCTTTCTGTTTCAGATGAGCAAGTTGTTATGGGCAACAAGCTCCTGGTGTACATCAGGTGAGAGTTCTGATGTGTCCGACTGTCCCCCGACTCCCCGTGTCTGAGGTGGTATGACAATATCCTGTCTGTGTAGTGTTTTCCAATCTTTCAAAGCTATTTTACGTAGGGCAGGTTCCATGTCTGGCAGTATCCGAAGCTTTTTGTGTTATTCCCGATAGACACTAATTCCTGACAGTGCCCGCTAGTCCCCAGGAAGAATTCTCTGTTGGTGGCGAGAGACCTGCCACTTAGTGTATTCTCCTTTTTCCTCCAGAAGGTCTGGGTGATGTTACCCCGTTTTACAAATAAGGACAAGAGGTTTGCTTAAGTCACAGAGACATTAGTAACAGAGGTGAAACTGTACTGTTTATGTCCCTACCTGTAGAAGAGGGTTCATTCCAGTAGAGTATAAAGGCTCGGTCCTGGTGGAACTGGCCATGTGGCTGCTTGGCAGGAAGGCGGGAGGCGGCCGACCCTCTCGGCATCATTTTAGTTCCTGTGGCATTGGAGTAGACGTTGGCCAGTTTCACACCTCTTAGATTGGTTCACTAGTAAGGACACAGCAACAGTTACCCGGCACTTTATTATCATATTCTAAACTCTAGAATATATGGTACCAAGTTGTTTCTGTTATTAAAAATGATGACGGAATCTTAGAGGTGTAAAGTTTGTCCCTATCCCTCCCTAAAACAGTTAATTAAGAGACATATGCAGATCTGCATAAATAATTAAGATCATTAATTTTTTTAAAGAAATTCTGATTCAGAGGTGAAGCTCCAGGGCAAGTTCTTTCTCAGATGCAGTGGTTACCCCAGCTCATCCCCACAGCTCATTCTGTGTTTTACCCACCACCATGAAACCTCTAGTCTTAAAGTCTTGGAGGCTATCAGGCCTCTAACAGGCAAACTGTAGTTGAATGGTACCATTAGGTTCCTTCTCGATATCAAGTCTTTGATGGAGGGTTCCTATTGCTACTGCCCTTGAGTGAGGTACAGGAATGGAGGCCCCTGCTCAGACACAGGATGCAAGTTGCTGCCCCCCCATCACCCATGTTTTCTGAACTGAGTATCATCTTTATATTTTTCCTTGAACTAGTACTTGAAAACATAAAAATTACGCATATTTATATGCTACCATGTGGTGTTTAAGTGTTAGTATGGTTCTCTCTGGAAGCTTTCTTGTGAAACAGTTCAGAAGCCTTTGTAGAACATGGGCCTGCACCTTCAGACCTGACTCCACAGTCTGAGTCAAGCCAGACTCCCTCCATTGCTCCCTGGAATTGAGAGTTAGGAGGCTGCACTGTGATTGACAGCTCTCAGGTTATGGCGCCTGGCTCTACCGTGCTCCCTGCCAGGTCCCCCATGCGGTGCTGACTCAAGTGACAAGCTTCTCCCACTCTAAAAGACAAGTCCGACGTTGCTGTTGTTTGGGGGATTGGTCCAGAGTCCTCGGGACCAGAGATGAAGCTGGCTGGCTGTAGCGGTTCCTCTGGCCTCCCTCCTCATCCTGCTCATGGCAGCTCTTTCATTTTTATTCTCTCTCTCCCCTCTCCCCCACCCCCTCTCCCTCCTCCTCCCCCTCTCCCCTCCTCTTCCCCCGCTTCCTCTGCCCCATCTCTCATTCTCATAATGCAAGGCATCTCCAGAATTTAAAGGGAAGTCTCTCCTTCCCTTTAAGGCCCCATCATGTTCAGATTTCCATATTTTATTGTTTCTGTCTAATGTTTTCTTCCCACCTTGAGGCCCCATCATGGCCTTGAGGAACTTTAATTACAATAAACCTGACTTGTGAGGGCAGTTTATATGTCAGCTTCCTTTCTGGACCAATCACTGCAGCCTTCTTCTCTTTTGACCCTTTCTTCTGGCCTCTGGAAGTACGTGTTGCCCTTATCTGGTCTCAGCTCTGCAGAGCAGCAGGGACCTGGCTGTGACCCTGACCTGACCTGAGTCTGTGTCACTACGGAAGCAGTGTCTCAGGGTTGAAACTGTTACTCATGTGATGTTATCCCCTCATGGGCCATCAGACCTCTTCTTCTTGTTTTCCAGCTGTTGCCTGGCAGGTCGTGCCTACCCCCTCGGTGACATCCCTGAAGATCTTGTTCCTTTGGTTAAAAACCAGGTGAGTATTGTTATACAGTGTTTTTACTGTCTGAGCCTCATAAGATGACTGTCTCAGTTAGGGCTTTTCTTGTGTTAAACACCATCAATAAAACCAACTTGGAGAGGAAAGGGTTTGTTTCAACTTACATAACACACTCCCTCTCTGAGGGAAGTCGAGACAGGAACTCAATCAGGGCAGGGACCTGGAGGCAGAAGCTGAAGCAGAGGCCATGGAGGGGAGCTTCTTACTGGCTTGCTCAGCCTGCTTTCTCTTAGAACCCAGAACTACCAGCCCAAGCAGACTACAATGAACTGAACCTGCTATTCAATCAGTAATTAAGAAAACGTCCTGTAGGCTTACCGACAGCCTGATCTTACAGAGGCATTTTTCTCAATTGGCTCTAGCTTGTGTCAAGTTGACATAAAGCTAGCCAGTGCAATGGCTGCAGACACACTACAGTTAGACATTAAACATAACTCAGGAATTCCACTCTAAGGACAAGAATCTGCAGTGGTTAAGAGAGGATTTAAAAGAAACACTGTGGGACGCGGTGGCAGTTTCAAGTGACGCTCAGCCCGCCTACGTTCCCTTCACATGGACCCTTGCTCCTGTGAGATGGCAGCTGCCAGGAGATAATCGACAGTTGCTTCCGACCCGCAGGTGTTTGAGTTTCTGATCCGGCTGCACTCCGTAGAAGCGTCCTCTGAGGAAGAAGTCTATCCGTATGTTCGGACTTTGCTACACTTTGACACAAGAGAATTTCTGAACGTGTTGGCACTGGTAAGGGGCACTGTGATTCTTAAAATATTTCCAGATGATCCAAAGATGCGTGTGTGTGTGTGTGAATGCATGTGTGAATTAGGAGAAGACCCCATCTAGTAGTGTGTGTGTGAATGATGTGTGGATTAGGAGAAGACCCCATCTAGTAGTGTGTGTGTGAATGATGTGTGGATTAGGAGAAGACCCATCTAGTAGTGTGTGTGTGTGAATGCATGTGTGGATTAGGAGAAGACCCATCTAGTAGTGTGTGTGTGTGAATGCATGTGTGGATTAGGAGAAGACCCATCTAGTAGTGTGTGTGTGAATGCATGTGTGGATTAGGAGAAGACCCATCTAGTAGTATGTGTGTGAATGACGTGTGGATTAGGAGAAGACCCATCTAGTAGTGTGTGTGAATGCATGTGTGAATTAGGAGAAGACCCATCTAGTAGTGTGTGTGTGAATGATGTGTGAATTAGGAGACCCCATCTAGTAGTGTGTGTGTGAATGATGTGTGGATTAGGAGAAGATCCATCTAGTAGTGTGTGTGTGAATGATGTGTGGATTAGGAGAAGACCCATCTAGTAGTGTGTGTGTGAATGCATGTGTGGATTGGGAGAAGACCCCATCTAGTAGTGTGTGTGTGAATGATTTGTGAATTAGAAGAAGACCCATCTAGTAGTGTGTGTGTGTGAATGATGTGTGGATTAGGAGAAGACCCATCTAGTAGTGTGTGTGTGAATGCATGTGTGGATTAGGAGAAGACCCCATCTAGTAGTGTGTGTGTGAATGATTTGTGAATTAGAAGAAGACCCATCTAGTAGTGTGTGTGTGTGTGTGTGTGTGTGTGTGTGTGTGTGTGTGTGTGTGTGAATGCATGTGTGGATTAGGAGAAGACCCATCTAGTAGTGTGTGTGAATGCATGTGTGAATTAGGAGAAGACCCATCTAGTAGTGTGTGTGTGAATGATGTGTGGATTAGGAGAAGACCCATCTAGTAGTGTGTGTGTGAATGCATGTGTGGATTAGGAGAAGACCCCATCTAGTAGTGTGTGTGTGAATGATTTGTGAATTAGAAGAAGACCCATCTAGTAGTGTGTGTGTGTGAATGATGTGTGGATTAGGAGAAGACCCATCTAGTAGTGTGTGTGTGAATGCATGTGTGGATTAGGAGAAGACCCCATCTAGTAGTGTGTGTGTGAATGATTTGTGAATTAGAAGAAGACCCATCTAGTAGTGTGTGTGTGTGTGTGAATGCATGTGTGGATTAGGAGAAGACCCATCTAGTAGTGTGTGTGTGTGTGTGAATGCATGTGTGAATTAGGAGAAGACCCATCTAGTAGTGTGTGTGTGAATGCATGTGTGGATTAGGAGAAGACCCCATCTAGCAGTGTGTGTGTGTGAATGATTTGTGAATTAGAAGAAGACCCATCTAGTAGTGTGTGTGAATGCATGTGTGAATTAGGAGAAGACCCATCTAGTAGTGTGTGTGTGTGAATGCATGTGTGGATTAGGAGATCCCATTTAATAGTAATGCTCCAGCAGGCGAGTAAAGAGTTGAAATGCAGCTCTTTCCTTCCTTGTATTTTTGTTGGGTTTCTTTGTATTTATAAAATGCTATAAAAATCAGAGTACTGTTTCCCATAATTTATTTACTTTTATTTTATGTGCAATGATATTTTGCCTGTATGCATGTCTGTGTGAGGGTGTCAGATCCTGGAGTCACAGACAGCTGTGTGCTACTATGTGGGTACTGGGAATTGAACCTGGGTCCTGTGGAAGAGCAGTCAGTGCTCTTAACTGCTGAACCATCTCTCCAGCGCCACGTTTTTGTTTTTTAAAAAGCTTTTGGCTAGGTGGTACAACCTTGATTCCATATGTTATGTCACCGGTGTCTACAGTACGGATGAGCTCTGAGGGAGACGTAATGAGTGTGGCAGAGTTAGCTGCAGTTGAGTGGACTGTGGAGTCCCAGCTGAACGGCACCTTCATTTAGTTAGGGTCGTGGCTGGAGACGGCCAGGAGGAACGTGCTGTGGAGGTTCTCTCACATCTCACTGTTACAACACCTGCTAAATCTCCATGCCTTTGATTAGCAGTTGAATAATACTTCATAGCAAATGGGACTCTCTGCATCTTGAGTGACATCTGGCTGTAGCAGCCTGGGATGAGGGAGGGAGGAAGCGGGGAGGAAGAGGGAGAATATGTTCGTGTGTTTGTTCGTGTGTGTGTGTGTGTGTGTGTGTGTGTGTGTGTGTGTGTGTGCTTCATGTTCTAATGTCAGAAGATGGAACTGAGATATTTTCTTACCCATTCTCTTGTCCTCAGACAGGGTCATATTTACGATGTACTTCACATATTTAAGTAAAGAAATATCTCTGGTTGAACTTTCCAGATTAATAAATGTTCCTGTGACCTCATATTTTATTTTTCTGTGTGAATAATTAACTCGATACTTCAATGGCTGTCCTCCCTTCCTCCCTCCCTCCCTCCCTCCCTCCCTCCCTCCCTCCCTCCCTCCCTCCCTCCCCTCCCTCCCTTCCTTTTTTTTGGTAGTGGAGGAGAAAATTTATTATTGATGAGAGGGAGACGTAGTCAGAGGCAGGGACATCTGAGAGAGGCCAGAGTGGACTCTCCCCTGAGGGGAGGGGGAAGGGGACCAGGTGCAGCAGCCAGGAGGCCCAAAGGAGAGTAGATGAAAAGCTGTTTTGTTCTCAGTAGTTGTTTTTAAAGCCTGCCATGTGCCAGGCAGAAATAGAAAGGGAAGGCATGCCAATCCGAGCAAAGAGAAATTAGAGAAAATCCGTGGTCCATTTAAAGGCTAGCAGGTTCTTGAATAAAACTGATAGAGTCTTGAAAGCCCATGGCTGTGCAGATTCTTTTAAACCGTCCATGAGGACAACATGCAGTCTGTTTCCTTCGTCAGGAACATAGCAACCATCGTTTCTATGTTATTTAGCCTTCCTCAGAACCAGGCCTGCTAAGTGAAAACCAGCAGAAGATGCTCTGGGGTCTTTTCTCCTCCTGCTCAGTGTGCCCCATGTAACTCAGTTCTATCCCTTTGTGTGTAGTCCTGTATGGACTTAGTTAGTGCTTTTGTAACATACTGCTTTCTTGTTGCCACCCAGAATCCAGTGTTTTTAAGTGCTGTGCTTGGCACTGTTTGGAGGATATGGTAACTCATTCTGGTAATTAGGCTTAAAAATGTTGGCCTTTCAGAAGCCGTGCCATAATTATTTTTCTTTATTTTTTACATTTATTATTATTAAAATACATTAAAAATTTTTTAGATTATCATATTAAGTCCTTGGTTTCCTCATGGCATCTTCATACATGCATTCATTATACTTTGTTTTCGTCTGCTCCTCTCCCCGTGGTCCTCCTCCCAGCCAATTCTTTTCCTCAGTAAGTCCCCTCACATGTATCCTGTCACCTTCCTTGGTGGTCTCTTCTGGTCTCTTCTACCTCCCATAACCCTCTTTCTAGATCACGTCCCACAACATGGATTTGTAAATTCACACACACACACACACACACACACACACACACACACACACACACACACACACACGCAGATCCACAGACACTGTAAACTACGTTCTGCATGTGAAGAAAGCATGTAATGTTTATCTTTGTGAGTCTGGCTTATTTCCTTCACATAATGATTTCCAATTACATTCATTTTCCTGCAGATTTCCTAATTTCATTTTTCTTTATGGCTGTATAAAATTGTGTTGTGTGTATGGTCCACATTTTCTCTATCCATTCATCTGTTGATGAGCACCAAAGCTGGCTCCATTTCCTGGCTATTGTGAATTGCACAGCTGTAAACCATGATTATTTTAAAGTGCCTATCCCTGAAAACCCTTTTTCTTAATTGTAGAAATCATGAAAATAATTTTTTCATGGCAGTAAGTGGCATTTCAGTTATTTCCAAGTACTAATCTGAGTAGTGACTAAGCCTGCGGCTTTGCACCCTTCTGTCCTAAGGACTTGGTTCCAGGGTGCCCAGTTTTGCAGACGTTTCTGTGACCTCCACAGGCCTGCAGAGTGATGGTCAAAGGGAGGCAAGAAGGTTCAGTTCTACACAGCTCAGTAGCTGGTGTTGGTTCAGACTTTAAAAACCCCAAGTGGTTTATCATAGGCATATTTAAGTGCAGAACAACTCGGTGAAAATTTTCCTGGTGATAATTAACTCAGTCTCATGTGTACAACAAATCAGACGTAAATCTTGAGGAACAAAGTAAGTTAAATAAAGATCGGACATGACTGCATTGAGATTCCATGGGTCGCCTTCTGTAAAGAAAGGTTCTGTACATAGAGTACAGAGATGAGGGAGAATTTAGTAATTTGTTTCCTTCTGAAAGTAGCAAATAACAATTACTTAACATTTTTCCATAAAGACATGTTCTATAGATTGAGAAAAACAAGTCTATGATAATGGTCTGGGGAAGGATCTGGTGTGGTCACCAGGCTAGAAAGCATGTCTGCCCCCAGCTTTTTTGGGCAGATAACATTGCATTCTTCCCATAACAGACAACCCTGCGTGTTTAGCATCCCAGGTTCCCCTGGTGTTTATCTGTGACTGCTCTTTTGTAGCACTGCCTTGCTTTCTTCCTCAATCACTTCGGTTGTTTAACAACACTATATATATCATATTCATTTTAAGACCTTAGAATGCCATGACATATTAATAAATGCTGTAGTTTTCTGCTTAATTTAATAGAAATACATTATCATAAATATAAGACATAACTGGGACTGGAGTGGGCTCAGTGGTTAAGAGCACTTGCTGCTTTTGCGGAGGACTTGGGTTTGATTCCTAGCCCCTATGTGGCACCTCACAGCCATCTGTAACTCCAGTTACAGGAGAACTGATGTCCTTTTCTGACCTAGGTAGGCAAGTGGTAGATGCACATACATGTAGGCAAAGCACTCATACACATGAAATAAAAATGAATCTTAAAGAGTGGCTGGGGAGAGCTCAGTGGTTAAGAGCATGTATTGCTGTTCTAGAGGACCTGAGTTCAATTCCCAGCACCGTTGTCAGTGGCTCACAGCCACCTGTAGCTCCAGGGGCATCTAGCACCTCTGGCCTCTGCAGGCACCTGTACTCTTGTAGACAACTTCCACTATCTCCCCCGTGTATGTACTTATATATACACGTGTATATATAATTACATGTAATGTAATTAATTATGCAAGTTATATAATCATGTAATTAAAAATAGTAAAAGCAAATATTTAAAAATAAATCTTTTTTTTTCAAGACAATGTTTTTCTGTGTAGCCCTGGCTATCCTGGACCAGGCTGGCCTTGAACTCAGAGACTCACCTGTCTTTGCCTCATCAATGCTGGGATTAAAGACATGTGCCACTACCACTTAGCAAAAACAAACCGTATTTGTGAATTTGTGTGGGCTTTACACTATGTCATTTCTGTGGAAGGACAGCTGCTCTGTCCGTGTTCCTAGCTTGGCTGCTGTAATATAAGAAGCATCACCTATGAGTGGCCATTCTTTGTATTTGAAATATTTGGACTCGCCATACGAGACTCCAGTTACTTTTGACCATGCTGGGGTGGATAACATTCTGAATGCATATTTTCTCCACAAAATGTATCTGAATTAAAGAAATTACTGGATATTATTGGATAATATTCCTTAAAATACAAAGATTATCCTCATTTTATTTCTCAAATGCTCTAATAATCATCGAGGCATTTTATAAAAGAAAATAAATTCTATTGTTTCTTAATAAAGGGGGGGATTTAACAATTTGTTTCCTTCCAAAATTAGCAAAAAGCACTTATTTTCAATTTTGTCTTTCTCTCTTTTAGACCTTTGAAGATTTCAAAAATGACAAACAAGCCGTGGAATACCAGCAACGCATTGTGGATATTTTACTGAAAGCAAGTATTCAAAGATTGCATGTCTTTCTATTGATTGACACTGTATTAAGCGAATTGAACTTTTTATAGCAAGATTTGAAACAGTTTGTTCAGTGGAGCCATTTGTTGCAGTGCTAGTATTAGATTATGGTGTTTAGTCTTCAAATATTAGTGATTAATTGAAAAAGCTTACTGTGTCACACTGTTAGACTGAATGCTGGGGTACAGTGTATGAGCCTCTAGAAATGCTTATTGTGGTAATCGCTTTATTAGTATGATTGTATGTAATAATAGAGACAGCTTTAAGAAATAATTAATGCCAAGAATCTCTGTCTCTTTCCAGCCTGCGTTGGTTACTATGGTATTACCATGTTCTGCTGTGGCATTAAGATGATGGTGACACTTAAAAATGATTTGAGGATTATCTCAATCCAGCTTCAGAGTCGGCAAAGACCTATTTTAGGCTCCGTGCTGTTGCTATGCGTGCGTGCAGAGACAGACGGGTTCTTGTCCTGTGTTGGCTCAGCTCTTCAGAAAGTTTCCATTAAAAGCTTAGCGTTAACACTCTTCATCTGCCCATAAAGTAGAGGTTTATTCCTTTTAGATTACTTTGGTCAAGAGGCCATAATTAAAATGTCCTCTAGTTATATGTAGCATAAACACGCTGCAGCTGTCGTATTCTTGGTGATATACAGAGCATACGCACAGCTATCTATTAGCCTTGTAAGACAGGCAATGGTGACTATGAGAACAGAATTTACAGTGAAATCCAGGTGGTTAATATAAAGACTTTCGTCTACATTCCCAGATAGCCTGCCTATTTGTAGACCTGCCTTTCGTCTATCTGGTATTTTTCTGTGGCTCTCTGTTAGATCATTTGCAGTTAAATTGTACCTGAGAGATAACTCAAAGTGACAGTAGTCTATTACAAAGATGTATTCTTTTTAAAGCTGGAGATAGGCAATCTGATCCAGTAGAGTGGCTTCAGAACCCCCAGGGATTGAGTTCGCTCTGTTTCTATTACACTTAGCACATGGGTTCTGTCTGGTTCAGTGTAGCTGTTCCGGGCCAGCTGTTCCCTGCAGCTAACAAGTTCATGTCATCAAGACCCAGAAGGAACTGTGTCCTTAAGGAAACGCCTTTGAAGTTGCGTACTATAAATCTGCTTATAGCACGTTATCCAGATCTTTGAGAGCTACTAAGAGAGACCAAAGCATTCTGGGTTACCATATGCTCAGCTAAAGATGAGAACTTGTGTTTATCGGTTAGGAGGGAAGAACAGATACTAGAGAATGTGGTAGTGCACTTTTACCATCAGACAGACCCGAGATTTTATTGAGAAAAGGGTTTATTTAGCTCACAGTGTTGGAAGCTGAAAGCATAAAATTGGGTAGCCTTGGGGGCTGGAGAGATGGCTCAGTGGTTAAGAGCATTGCCTGCTCTTCGAAGGGTCCTGAGTTCAATTCCCAGCAACCACATGGTGGCTCACAACCATCTGTAATGAGGTCTGGTGCCCTCTTCTGGCCTGCAGGCATACACACAGACAGAACATTGTATACATAATAAATAAATAAATATTAAAAAAAAATGGGTAGCCTTTCCTGTCCGGCTTCTAGTAAAGGTCTCCTCGACTTTGTTACAACATGGTGAATGGCATCAAGTACCAGGGAATGTGAGAGGAAGTCAAGCAGTCAGAGAGAGATTGTAGGGATCAGGTGAACTCCTTTTGTGACAGCTCAGCATTAATCTTGTCCCAGAGCAATGTCTGCCATACCTAGGTTCTGCCTACTAGGCCCTGCCTATCAAAGATTTCACGTTTTTACAAGTGAGACCAAGCTTCCAGCTCGTATACCCTGGGGAACAAAATCTATCTAAACTATTGCCTAGTATATAGCAATTGCTATATCCATCCAAGTGGTTTACTGTGACACCCAAGATCCCTGACTACTCTCTAGCTGGTTCCTTTCCTTCTCTGTCCCCCACCTCCACACACACGCTCTTCTACATGCTCTTCACCCATGCTTCCCTGTCAGCATCACGGCTACTCAAGGCCGCTTTCAGCCCTTTCTCTGATAGATTCTGGACTGCCTTCTGTGTCTTCTCACACCCTTCTGCGGGCTAGGGCCCTCAATGTTCTCAGGAGATCTTGTGCTGCACTTGCACACTGCATTGGAATTGTTTACAGATTTTCCTGTCTCGACTTGAGCTTCCTGAAGATAGGCACTGAGGATTATTAGTAGTGGCACTTGTTATATTAATTGTATTATTATGTTGTGCTGTATTTACCGTATTCACCGAAGCCCATTGTAGGATGCCCAGAGCATGTGCTCTCCAGTGCCTGAAATCTGGTACCTGTCTAGGAAACATTTATACGTCGGTCAAATTGGAATTTGAATTTGAAGTTACAGTAGTCTGGAAGGAAGTTCCTGATGACGGCCAGCAGGCGGCTGTGCTTCCATGCTGTCCTCATACAATTCACCTCGAATCAATAAGGCATGAACATAGAGGCCACTGGTTTCTGGTGACAGTGTTGTATGTGTGCTGAAGTGTGCTTTGAGGGAGGTTTTGAGAGGACACGAACAAATGAATGGCAGGGTTCAGGTAGCCGAGGTTTGGGCTGTGTGGTTGCAGAGAGGGAAAGAACTCAAGAGACCAAGGGATGCCTAGAAAGGTTTTTAAGGCCTTTGAAGTATTTTGGAGGAAAAATGAAATTATAAGATAGAATCAGTTAGACACTTACTGAGTTGGCAAAGGAATCTGTTATGAGCTTGAACTACTTTCTTAAATGTTTGTGTAAAGTCAGGCAGTTTGCGGCCTTACAGAGCAGAAGAAGGGCTAATGGCAGAGAGGAGCACCAGCTGGGTCCTGAGATTGGAGTCCTAGACAAGGGCCTTGGACACCAAGCAGGGTGATGACTAAGCCTGGGAAGGCTCTCTAAAGATCGCGGCCTGGAACATGTGTTATGTGGTGACGTAGCTGACTGGCACCATAGATGTACTGGGAGTGTATAACTGGAGGTGTAGCTCAGGGCTGTGTGTCTTGGTACTGTTACTTGGCGATGATAGTATACTTGAACAAGGCCGACTGCCATCTTAAAGCAGGAGGGCAAAGGAAGGGGCATGTTGTCCACCAAGTAAGAAGGTAAGTCAGACCTAGGCCCTGGGGGAGCATTTCATAGCAGCGAGATCTCACATCTCTTTTTCTGAGTGGAGGGTAGCAGAAGGAACTTGGAAGTTTTACAGTGGATAAACTGGGTTCTACACCTTCACTTGTGGTAAATACCCCAGTTAATCCAACTTGACAGCCCTCAACATCCAGGATCTTCAGTGACAAATGTCTGCATTCTTTCTTTGCTAATGGCAGGATTATCTGCCCACTGATCATGCTCAAAGTGTGTCACGCTTACGTTTTTCCATATGCAGGAACACTTGTCCTGGCTGCTCTCTGCACTGAGCATCTGTTCCATCACTGCTGCTGCAGTGTGGGACCTTCCTCCCATGGGCCCGTGCAGCCCTCACACACTGGCCTCCTGACACTGTGTCCCCTCTGTACAGAGGACCAGTTCCCAGCACAGTCCTGATCTCAGTCCACCCCTTCCTCCCGTGGGCCCGTGCAGCCCTCACACTCTGGCCTCCTGACACTGTGTCCCCTCTGTACACAGGACAGTTCCCAGCACAGTCCTGATCTCAGTCCACCCCTTCCTCCCGTGGGCCCGTGCAGCCCTCACACTCTGGCCTCCTGACACTGTGTCCCCTCTGTACACAGGACAGTTCCCAGCACAGTCCTGATCTCAGTCCACCCCTTCCTCCCGTGGGCCCGTGCAGCCCTCACACTCTGGCCTCCTGACACTGTGTCCCCTCTGTACACAGGACAGTTCCCAGCACAGTCCTGATCTCAGTCCACCCCTTCCTCCCATGGGCCCGTGCAGCCCTCACACACTGGCCTCCTGACATTGTGTCCCTCTGTACACAGGACAGTTCCCAGCACAGTCCTGATTGTAGCCCACCCCTTCGTCCCATGGTTTGTGTCATGTCTTCCAGATTAGCGAGGCTGTCATCTGATTTCTCCTCTCTCTGCTTCTGCGTCCCAGAAGAACGTGGGGTTTCCCTGGCAGACAGCTGCCCCCAGTACCCACACCATTGTTCTCGCCTCTCTCCATTGTTATTTCCAAAGGTTCTACTTAAAATTTCAGAGCTTTGCTTAGGAGCTGTTTCTGTCTCATTTTTTCAGAGATTCCTTCTGTAACTGTGAATCCAATGTACTGTTGTGTTGTGGGTTTTTTTTTTTTAAACATTAGGCTTCCACATTTTTTTTTTGCATTTACAATGATGTAATCTGACTATACGTTTATAATGATGTAATCTGACTATACATTTATAATGATGTAATCTGACTATACATTTATAATGATGCAATCTGACTATACATTTATAAGGATGTAATCTGACTATACATTTATAATGATGTAATCTGACTATACTTTATAGTGATGTAATCTGACTATACGTTTATAATGATGTAATCTGACTATACATTTATAATGATGTAATCTGACTATACATTTATAATGATGTAATCTGACTATACATTTACAATGATGTAATCTGACTATACATTTACAATGATGTAATCTGACTATACGTTTATAATGATGTAATCTGACTATACATTTACAATGATGTAATCTGACTATACATTTATAAGGATGTAATCTGACTATACATTTATAGTGATGTAATCTGACTATACATTTATAAGGATGTAATCTGACTATACATTTACAATGATGTAATCTGACTATACATTTATAAGGATGTAATCTGACTATACATTTATAGTGATGTAATCTGACTATACATTTATAAGGATGTAATCTGACTATACATTTATAAGGATGTAATCTGACTATACATTTATAAGGATGTAATCTGACTATACGTTTATAATGATGTAATCTGACTATATATTTATAGTGATGTAATCTGACTATACATTTATAAGGATGTAATCTGACTATACATTTATAATGATGTAATCTGACTATACATTTATAAGGATGTAATCTGACTATACATTTATAATGATGTAATCTGACTATACGTTTATAATGATGTAATCTGACTATACATTTATAGTGATGTAATCTGACTATACATTTATAAGGATGTAATCTGACTATACATTTATAAGGATGTAATCTGACTATACATTTACAATGATGTAATCTGACTATACATTTATAAGGATGTAATCTGACTATACATTTATAGTGATGTAATCTGACTATACATTTATAAGGATGTAATCTGACTATACATTTATAAGGATGTAATCTGACTATACGTTTATAATGATGTAATCTGACTATAAATTTATAAGGATGTAATCTGACTATACATTTATAATGATGTAATCTGACTATACATGTTAGGATGTGTATCTGACTCATCTTTCTTTTTCGTTCATAACTGCAAATGCTGCTTCTCAGTCCCCTTCTCCATTTAAGATAGGATCCCAGCCAGGGAGTGGTGGTACCCACAGTGGGCAGGTCCCCCACCTCACTTAACACAATCAAGATAACCCTCATACTCACACACACAGGATGCCCGGAGGTCTGTGGCCCAGGTGATTCCAGATTCTGTCAAGTTGGCAATCCGTGCTTCCCATCACCCTGTCAAAGGCTGCTGTCATAGCGCCATGTGTACTGGGGGACATAGGACACGAGAGCAAAGTTAAACCAGAGGAATGACTGCGATTGGTAACACAAGCCGCCACCTTAGGGCTGTCTGCAGACACGGCAGATAGCAGTCACCCCACAAAGGCAGCGGTAACTGCCTTCCTTCTGGGGTTCCATAGTGGCAGGTAATTTTACTTTTAACCCCCAAAGCAGCATTCTTCTTCCTTGTTGATAGGCAGATCTGTAGTAAGGTTAGCAAAATGAAATGAAAATTATTTTAGTAGGCGTCGCCAAGGATCCCAGAGAGAAGCGATCATTGTTTCTTTGAATTCTTCAGGAATGCAGCTCTCGTTCACTAGAAACATGACAAGACCACCCTGGTGTTTTCCTGAGAATGTGCACGGAGCTCTGTTCCTTCTCAAGACGGTACTGAGCCCGGCTCCTGTACCACTCATAAAAGAATATTCTTAGCCGGCGGTGGTGTTGCACACCTTTAATCCCAGTACTTGGGAGGCAGAGGCAGGTGAATCTCTGTGAATTTGAGGCCAGCCTGGTCTACAAGAGCTAGTTCCAGGGCAGGCCCCAAAGCTTCAGAGAAACCCTGTCTCAAAAAACAAAAAACAAAACAAAAAAGAATATTCTTGTGAGTCTTCACTCATTAGGCTCCTGTATGTGTGCGTATGCTTGTGTGCATGCATGTGTGCCTGTGTGTGCACATGCTTTTGATTCAAACTAGATGGAGTATTGCCTAAATGGTTCATTTTGCTCACCAGGTTATGGTGGAGAATTCAGACTTTACTCCATCACAAGTGGGTTGTCTCTTCACGTTCCTCGCTCGGCAGCTTGCAAAGCCCGACAATACCTTGTTTGTGAACAGAACTCTCTTCGACCAAGTAAGTGTCTACAGTGAGACCTGGGGCTGGTTTCTTCTGTTCTCGGGACTGTGTTCAAGTTCAGGGTCTGAATTTGGGATGTGTGTTTTAATGATGTGTTCTGGGCAATATGATTCTGCCAGGGGCCTAGTATTATGGAAGGGTGGCTTATCAGTATTCTATTTTTAACAGTTACTTGTTTACTCTGAGTTGCCTAGAATTTCTTGTTCTGAATTTGCTAACTTTGACTGATGGTAAGACCATATTGATGGTTTGGAGAAGAGATTACTTTGGAAAATCCTAGTCTCTTTCTACGTGACTTTGAGTCTCCAGGCATTCCTCAGTCAGTGTGAACATCCCTTCCCTGCATGTCCACAGGGAGCACGAAGACTACCGTTGTCTGCAGAAGTCGGTGATAACTGTGCTGTGGGGAGCACTTCTCAGAGCCAGGAGAGCGCTGTGTGTGTTACCAAGTCTGCCAGATGGTTTAAAATCAGTCTAAAACTTCTCATTTTTCAGAGAAATCTCAGAAAGGTTAAACAACTCGTCTAAAGCCAGACTCAGATTATTATTTTTTTCTAGCAGAAATCTTATTACATATGTTAGGATAGGATTCAGATTCAAGCACCCTGACTGAAGTCTATGCTTCCTCAAAGTGCAGTGCTTTCAGTTATACTCCTCAACGGTAACGAAATGTGTGTACGCAGCCAGGCGGTGGTGGCACACACCTTTAATCCCAGCATGGGCAGGCAAAGGCAGTTTTTATCTCTTCAGTTTGAGGCCAGCCTGCTCTACAAAGTTAGTTCCAGGACAGCCAGGGCTACACAGAGAAACGCTGTCTTGAAAAACAAATTAATTAATAAAAAACAAAACCGCGTATGGTACACATGCTAAATTGTAGGCCTCCTTGAAGCTGTGCTGTACACAGTTGCCATCAGCTGGGACAACACTGCACAGGGCGGTGCTTGTCACAGCTGAGCGAGAATTGCCAACACGGAAGGATAATTTTTGCTGTTACCTTTGGCCAGGTCCTCGAGTTCCTCTGCAGCCCTGACGATGACTCCCGCCACTCTGAAAGGCAGCAGGTATGAGCGCTAGCTAGCATCCTTTGCTAGAGACTGGGAGGAAAAGTGTGTTTTAGTTACCTTTGCTCTTGATTGACAAAATGCTCTAACCAAAGCCCTTAAGGGAGACAGAATTTCTTTTAGTTCATCGTGGCTGAGCAGTTTTCTCTGTAGGGCCTTGAGGCAGCTGACTATGTTAACGCACACTCTGGAAGCAGAGATGGACAAAAGCTGGCACTGAGCCAGCGGTTCCCTTTTCCTGCAGTCCAGGACTCAAGCACAGAGAATGGTGGCTGTCCCCTGTAGGGTGACTCTTTCCTCTTTCCACTCCACAAACATCATCAAGACAATCCATCACAGCGTGGCCAGGGCAAACCTAGTCAAGATACACACCCCCAGGTGCGCCTGGAACCTTCCTGGATGGTCTCAGGTCAGTCAGCACTCTCACAGAGAGCCAGAAAGGGCTCTGCTGTAGTAGCTCTGCTACACAACAGGGAGATGGTTTGGACAGACTCAAGCTCACAGGTGGTGGCATTCAGTGTGGATAGGAAGACGCGTGCAGATTTGGCCAGGCAGCTCCAGCCCCACAGAGCGTCCTGCATCCAGCCGCAGTCAGTTTGTTCTGCCACTCTTCCTAAGGTTCTGTTCTGAACCACAAACTACAGGACCCTGAGTGTTGGCGCATTCAGTTCTGGGGGTACACTAAGGTGCTGCCGCACGGCCATTTGGGGACTAGAATCCACTTCCCTACTCACACATACCCCAGTTAATCACTGGGACAGTACTGGCTACCGTTTCTTCTCACGCCACTTTCGTGAGAGGTCCTTCATAGCCTGTGCACTGAAATAGTGGGTGCTAAGCCAGCCCACTTGAAATAGTAAGTATAAGTCACAGGGATTTAGAGTCGTGGCTGTTGAGTGGCTTTCCTGGGTGTAGTGCACGGCCCGGACATGGGGACTCCGCGAAGTAGGCTGGCAGCCGTGAACTCTAGCCGCTTTGCCTTTCCCCGGCCACCCACCCGTGCAGACTGCCTGAGAACAAGGCCAGCGTTTGATTTCCTGTTAACTACACTGAGTACAAATAGCAGCGAGGGAACTTTTATTTTGTATATACCTGTTTGTCTATACCGTGAGGGAGGATCGCGGTGTGCTTGGTGTGAGATATAACTGCTGAGAATAACAGGCATCGTTGACAGAAAGTGAATTAATGCGGTGTGTTTCCTTTTCAGCTTTGCTGTTAGTGCTTATGCGTCAAGTCTGAACATTAAAGCCAAACCTTGAGAAACAGCCTTAGCCACACTAATTAGAGGTGCCCCATTCACGTGGCTCTCCCCGCTCAGTCTCTGAAATACTGAAAGTTGATAAAAAGTTGTTCAAGGTCAAATTCAGATTAGGATGTGGCGACTTCCTTCCTGCTAACCCAGGACTCCTCCCACCGGTTGTCACGTATCAGATTTGGTTCACGCAGTAGTCTCAGTGTTTTCCAGCCATGTGCCCAGAGTCGATAATTAGCTCCCCAAGCAGTTCTGATATGATTGTTGCCATTTATGTAAATTTATGTAAATGAATAAGGTGAGAGCAAAAATGACTGCTCTGCCCAATCAGCATTTGTTGTTAAAATCATTTTTGTTTAGTTAGCAGTCAAGATGAGGGCTTCGCCTGGACATTTCCTCTTTCTCTATGCAGTCCTGCACACTCACACCGGCACCTGCACAACCCTACCCGTTACTCTCTTGTTACTCCTCACAGGGAACAGTTTTGAATAAAAAATAAGTAATGCCTTTTTCCCTTTACAATGTAATGCCTACAGACAGACATACTTCAAAAAATTACATTTATTTACTTTGTGTGTGCGAGCATGAGCCGCAGTGTATGTGTCCAAGGCAGCTTTGAGGATTAAGTCTCTCCTTCCTCCATGGAGGCCTGGGATTGAGTGGATCAAGTTGTCAGGCCAGGGGGCAAGCCCCTTCACCTACTGCCAGCCAGACAGTCACACTTTTTAGCTTAACTGCTTAACTAATATTTTTTCCACATTCTTTACCAGGGACTGACAAACTATTTATGTCAAGGACCCAATGAATAAACATTTTAGCTTATGTTGACCACAAAGGGTCTGCCTTCTTTTGTTTGCTTGCTTGTTTTTACAACCCTTCAAAAGTAAGATTTTTTTAAACAACATTTTGATGATTTTTAGGCATGTCACTATGGCTTATATAGTCTTCCAGTGTGTTGTTACAGTTATGGAACCGGAAGATGCCTAACTGCACACCTGTATGTCAGTACCCCATTCATGCACACCTGTGTGTCAGTACCCCATTCATGCACACCTGTGTGTCAGTACCCCATTCATGCACACCTGTGTGTCAGTACCCCCATTCATGCACACCTGTGTGTCAGTACCCCCATTCATGGACACCTGTGTGTCAGTACCCCCATTCATGGACACCTGTGTGTCAGAACCCCCATTCATGCACACCTGTGTGTCAGTACCCCCATTCATGCACACCTGTATGTCAGTACCCCATTCATGCACACCTGTGTGTCAGTACCCCATTCATGCACGCCTGTGTGTCAGTACCCCCATTCATGCACACCTGTGTGTCAGTACCCCCATTCATGCACGCCTGTGTGTCAGTACCCCATTCATGCACGCCTGTGTGTCAGTACCCCCATTCATGCACACCTGTGTGTCAGTACCCCCATTCATGCACACCTGTGTGTCAGTACCCCCATTCATGCACACCTGTGTGTCAGAACCCCCATTCATGCACACCTGTGTGTCAGTACCCCCATTCATGTACACCTGTGTGTCAGTACCCCCATTCATGCACACCTGTGTGTCAGTACCCCCATTCATGCACACCTGTGTGTCAGTACCCCCATTCATGCACACCTGTGTGTCAGTACCCCCATTCATGGACACCTGTGTGTCAGTACCCCCATTCATGTACACCTGTGTGTCAGTACCCCATCCATGCACACCTGTGTGTCAGAACCCCATTCATGCACACCTGTGTGTCAGTACCCCCATTCATGCACACCTGTGTGTCAGTACCCCATTCATGTACACCTGTGTGTCAGTACCCCCATTCATGCACGCCTGTGTGTCAGAACCCCATTCATGCACACCTGTGTGTCAGTACCCCCATTCATGCACACCTGTGTGCTGCTGCCCCATTCAGATGCAGCTGCATGGGAATAAACAGCCTCAAGAGCAGATAGAGCAGCAAAATTTGATGAAATAATGGGAAACGATGAGTTTTGATTTTCATTACCTTTGTTTTTAACATATATAGTTATAAATTAGTTTAATTTAATTTTTAGTAATACTGAATAACTTGCTCACAAAAATCTGTGATGATACTCTAATGAGTTGGTGAGATTGTCTTCAACTCATTGCATTATTTTATTCCAAACTGACACAGTGAATAGGTTTCTTTCCTCTTTTATTGCATATGACATTACATTCCAGTGCTCCAAACAGATTAAATTTGGGTCTTGAATATAAAATTCAGATCAGTTTTGTTTAACATCAAAATCATCAAAAGCTCTTGGTGAAGGTTTCCTGGCACCCTGGCAAGGGTCATGTTCGTCTGCATTCTGAGCTGGCCTGCAGGCCTAAAATCCTAACCATACCATTGTTCTGCTCATGCTCTATCTCCGGCTACTATGGGAAAGTGATGTGAGCGTCAGTATTTTGGCTTTTATTGTTTTTGTTTTTTGTCTTTGTTTTCAAAATGAGGTCTTGTTGTAAAGCCCAGGCTGGTCTAGAATTTACGATCCTCCTGTCTCAGCATTCTGAGTGCTGGGATTATATGTGTGTGTTGTGACACTTGGATTAAAATGTCCCCCCTTTTTTTGAGGCAACTTTCATGTGGCCCAGGCTGGCCTTGAATTCACTATGTGGCTGAGCTGACCTTGAATTCCTGATCTTTTTGTGTGTGAGGATTGTGGGCTATAAAACTACTTCAGAAAAACAACTCTGTAAATCACAGAAAACAGTCACTGCTTTCCCAAGAGTTCTTCAAAGTCAGAGTACTTCTAGAAAACAAATATTGTGTTTTAATGTTTACTCTAGAGTGACTCTGCTAGATCCCCACAGAAGGAACCATGTTTGATTTTCAGCATCCGTGGGGATGCAGCACCCTCTTCTGGCATCCTCAGGTTCCAAGCATGCATACATGGTGCACATACATGCAGCAAAACACGCATACATATAAAGTACAAACAAATAAAAACCAAACTTCTTAGAATGGTATATACAGGTTTTTAGAGGTTAGTGTGAGTGTGCGGGCTGTACCTGAAGATGCTGTGGTATTCCTTCCATGTTTGAAAAGTAGAATCAGCACATGGTAATGAACACAGCAATAAAACACAAGGAAAGACGGTGATGGGCTTGCATAGGTGAATGGACTCTCAGAGAACAGTAAATAAACCTCACAGTGTTTCCTCATTTGTTTCAAATCTTCAGGTCCTCTTAGAATTGCTGCAGGCTGGAGGCATAGTTCAATTTGAAGAGAGCCGGCTCATCCGCATGGCAGAAAAGGCTGAATTGTGAGCTGTTTTGAAGTTGTATATTAATTTTCCATAGTACTGTTAATTCTCTAATGTGAAACCTAGTTTATTTTACATTTCTGCTTATTTTTATTAAGAAAGGGTGTAGGAATAACAGTCTCAGTAACAAAAACATAAACATGAGGTTTTTTTTGTTTGTTTTTTGCCTTTCACATGAATTCTAAAAGTTAGCAAAATTTGAGAAATGTATAGCCTGAATTAGAAATGTGTATTCTCTTTAACGTGAAGGTGAACAAGCAGTCTCCCTGTTTCACCTTATTTATACTCGATTTATTTATGTCTGGTATTTTGAGGCAGGTTCTCACTGTGCAGCCCCAGGCTGTCCTGGAATGTGCACCGTATAATGTGTGTTTGTCTTGTTGCTTGTCTCTGCCTCCTAAGTGCTGGCACCATACACATGCCCAGCTCTAGATTTTTTTAAAGTAATATACCTGTGGTATTTGTTGGATTGTGACAGTTATATGCAATAGAAATGACGTACAGTTTAGCATAATAAATAAGATGCAGTGTGTTGACACTCACCTAGTTTATTGTATTTAGTTTTGAACAAAGAAACAATATTGCAAATTATTGATACCTAGCACCAGCTATTTCTTTAGAAAATAGACGGCACACTGTCTCTTTAAGGCCTTTGTAAACAGCGTTCAGCAGCATCTTCTGTCAGGAGGCAGGAGAGAGGCAGTCACTCCTCTTTCTTAGATACCTGATACCCATCACATACCCTTGTCTGAAATATTTGGGACCAGATTCCAGAGGTCTGCAGCGTTCACATGTTCATGTGATTTATTGTGTCCCTGATGTGAATTCCAAGTCTGAGATGCCCTTGTATTTAATATCCTTAGACCTTTATTTGGCACTGAAAATGACATCATTCCCTTTCACACATGCTTGAGTAAAGTTCTGAATGTCAGAGGCACATCGCCACCTGCCTGTTTGGCAACTGAAGTTTGTCCTTTCTCCTTCCAGCTATCAGATCTGTGAATTCATGTATGAGCGAGCACACCAGTATGACAAAATCATTGACTGCTACCTGCATGACCCATTGAGGGAGGTGAGTTTAAGGACGGCTTCACCTGTGTCTGAGCCGCCCCCACATTCTTGCTCCCCTAGCCATAGTCACTTGGTTTTTGTTGAGTTTCTGCTATAATTAAAATATGCAGTTTCTGAAGTTTGAGTATATAACTCTGTGATGGTCGTGAGCAATTGTAGAATTAAATATTGTGCTAGGGAAGAGGGTGGTGTGTGGTTCTGGAGGGTAACAGGGGACTGTCTTACACCTAGCGTGCAGAGAAGTCTTAGAAAAGTAGCGTGTAAACTGAATTTTAGCATTACAGAAGCCACTCAAAGACGAGTTCTGAGATAGGGAGGAATGTACAGGGGAGTGCTCAGGGAGGAGTGCTTGGGGAGGAGTGCTTGGGGAGGAGTGCTCAAGGAGGAGTGCATGGGGAGGAGTGCATGGGGAGGAGTGCATGGGGAGGAGTGCACGGGGAGGAGTGCATGGGGAGGAGTGCACGGGGAGGAGTACTCAAGGAGGAGTGCACAGGGAGGAGTGCACAGGGAGGAGTGCTTGAGGAGTGCACAGGGAGGAGTGCATGGGGAGGAGTGCATAGGGAGGAGTGCTCAAGGAGGAGTGGACATGAAGGTCCCAGAGCAGGGTGAAAAGGACATCTTCAGAGACTGGAGATCAGTGGGTGAAATGGGAATCAGTACAGATGGAGCATAGTTGACAAGGGCATTACCAAAAGCAAAAGTGTACTGTTCAGTTTGTCAGTGAGGTTAACAAGTTGAGACCTGATGTAGGTGGAATAGACCTAGAACTTCAGAGAGGCTACCCTATGGCTTTTGCACTCACTCTTCCTCTTTAATGCCAGTTTCTATAAACTATCTCCACACCCAAATGGTTTTTCATCTAATAATAGATGTTTGTGGAGGCTGCTGTCGATAGCAACAGTCTTTGAGTTCTGCTTGAGTGAAGGGCTGAATGCATTGTTTTGTGCTCACAGGAAGAAGTCTTCAATTATATCCACAACATCTTGTCTATTCCTGGCCACAGTGCTGAGGAGAAGCAGTCTGTGTGGCAGAAAGCAATGGATCACATGGAGGTACCCACTCCAAATCCTTAAGGACTGTTTTTTGACAGTTTCATGTTTATATAATGAATTTTAGCATTTTCATGCCTCTTTCTCCTCATTCCCCTCCTTCTCTCACTAAAACCCTTCTTCTCAAGTCCCCTTCATACTTTTAGTTAGGGTTTCTGTTGTTGTGAAGAGACAACAGGCCGCTTGTTGGTTCCCAGCCGCTTAGCCTCGAAATAATCACGCAGAAACTATATTAATTAAATCACTGCTTGGCCCATTAGCTCTAGCTTCTTATTGGCTAACTCTTACATATTAATTTAACCTGTGTATTGCCATGTGGCTTACCGACTAAAGTTCCAGTGTCTGTCTCCAGCATAGCTACATGGCTTCTCTCTGACACCGCCCTTCTTTCTCCCAGCATTCAGTTTAGTTTTCCCTGCCTAGCTAAGTTCTGCCCTGCCATAGGTCCAAAGCAGTTTCTTTATTCATTAATGATAATCACAGAGGGAAATCCCACCTCGAGCTTGAGCGTATGTGAGACCTCAAAACCCAACTCCACAGTGACACCAACACAGGCACACCTACTCCAATAAAGCCACACTTCCTAATAGTGCATTGCCTTTGGGAGCCTTTTTCTTTCAAACCACCACAATTTTCACATCTTTTTGTGTGCGACTCACTGAGTGCCCAGGTGTGGGTGAGAGGTTATTTGCTGGAGCAATGGTTATGCTGCTAAAGAAAACAACATCCATCTCCCCCAACTACCACTAATTGCCCATATTCTCTAAGGGTGGGATGGGTCCTCATGGGCCCTCCTCCAGGATGAAATGGTGATGGGCTCTGTTGTACAGATGACCATAGCTGCAGAAAGTTCATGAGTGCATCGGTTGTGTCATGTCCAAAAGATGTCTTTTTACTGCATATCTCCCCTTCCTCCGGCTCTTAATTCTTCCCACCCCTGCTTCTTAGATATTCCCTGAGCCGTGGAGGGGGCAATGTAGCCATCCCATGCAGGCCTGAGCATGCAGGACTGAGCACGCCTCCACCACGTGTTCTTGGCACTGTAGCCAGTTATGGGTTTCTGCATTAACCTTCGTCTGCTACTGAAAGATTTACTCATTAGGGCTGGGCACAACACTAACCTCCACTGACCAGATGGAGCTGGGGCTTACCTCAAATGGTGACCAGAGCTGGGGCTGCCAAATCTACTAAATTGTACCATTTGAATGGGTGTTTTTCAAGTTAACTTTTGCTAGCTAAGTAGTGGCAGATATGACGGAGTTTTCCTCAGTAACTGTAACTGTTTTTCTTTTTTACATAATTCTTTATTGATTCTTTGGGAATTTCATATCATGCACCCCAATCCCTCTCACCTTCTAGTCCCTCCATATCTGCCCCTCACCCTTGCAGCATGTGTCCTCCCAGTATTAATGTAAAAACAAAACAAACAACCTCGCTCCTCCATCTTTCCGACTCCTCTTCATTCTAGTAGCATCTGGAGCTGTGGTGTGTCATGTAGTATATATACCCTTTGTCCAGTCAGCCCCACCCACAAAATGTTCATTGCCATGAGTCACTGGTCTGGCTCAAGGCCTCTCACACACCATCATCACCAGACCCTCACCGGAACTCCTCTCGGATATCCCGCGGTTACCATTCTGCAGGACCAATCCCTTCATGCACTCCAGCAGGTCATAGATGGAGTAAATCCTAGGGGAGGCAGACCCAAGGCCCGGGATGTGGGTGGTAGCCGCGCTGGTTGGTCTGGGCCACTGTGACCGCCCCCCGCCCACTCTCAGGAGAGGGACAGAGCCCATTCTCTAAGGGCTCACGCCATCAGGGCCAGCTCTCCCGTACCTGTGGTGAGTGGTGGGACCATCTCTCCCAAGTGCGGGAGTGGGGGCAGCTCTTCTGCTGCAGTGTCTAGTGAGGGGCGGGGCCAGCTCAGCGTGACCCTTGGATTTTAACACATAGGATTCCTGTTATTCCTTATGGTAACACAGGACACCATCAGAGATGCCAGCTGCAGCAGGAACATGGATCCTGTACCATCACCTGTACCAATAGGCATCCCACAGAGAAAATAGAAAGGGAAAACTAGCAGGAGGGACGCAAAGTCATGCTTTCCCAATCAGCAGTCAGCTATGCTGGAGCAAGTGGTCCAGGCTGACCCTGGAGTGGATTTATGGCTCCAACTTGGCAGCAACTCTGGCCCTGATGTCACCATGGCCCCAGTGGCAGCACAAGTCCCCAAGATCAATGTAGCACGAATTCTAGTTGGTCTTAATAATAAAAACTCAGAGTCAGATATTAGGTGGTGAAAACTGACAGATCAGAGAAGCAGAGCAGCTAACCACTGGAGAGTTCTCTCCTGTACCAGTGCTCAGACCAAAAGGGCGATCCTGTCCTCAGACTGCACTGAGCTCCTGTCTCCTCCCGCCTTACATTCCTCTTTCTGCCCAGCTATATCACTACTGTCTTCACCTCCCTAGTGCTGGGATTAAAGGCGAGTGATTCCAAGTACTGGAATCACCTTTGTATAAGATCTCCTATAGCCCAGCGTGGCCTTGAACTAACAGATCCCTCTGCCTCTGTCTCCCTGGGATGTGTGCCACCACTCCCTGGTCTTTAGTGGCTTAACTCTGCACTCTGATCTTCAGGCAAGTTTTATTTTTTTAAAACACAAACAAAATAGCACTATAGATCAGTATGGCCCTGGTGGCAGCAAGGCCCTTGAACACCAGCATGGTCTCAGGTGGCTGTCCAGATCCAGGACATCTGCTCACTCCCCAGTGGAGTCACAGACATAACCCAGACCCTGGCTGCTGCTGGACCACAGACCCAGACATGTCCCACTATAGCAGTCTGGGCCTGGCCGACCCCTTGGCCCTGTGTGGCAGTACAGGCCACCCAGATTGTCATGGCCATGGTGGTAGCAAAGCCCTCAGACACCAGTATGGCCACAGGTCGCACCCCCAGACCCTGGATCCTGTGTATGGCCTTTGATAGTATATGGGCCATGGATGTCAACACAGAACCCAGCTGTGGTAGGACCATGGATCCAGACATGGTTCTCAGTAGCAGTCTGTGCTTGGATGTCACCATGGCCCCAAGTGGCAGCACAGGCCATCAGATTGGCTTGATGCCCATGGCAGCATGGCCCTCAGATACCAACATGGCAGGGTGCAGGACCTGCTCTGCTATGTTGTGCAGCTGGGCTCAGCCTGCTTTCTTAGAGCACCCCAGACCATCTGGCAGGGATGGCACCACACAGTGAGCTGTCAATCAAGAGAATGCCCCACAGACCTGTCTACTGGCCAGTCTGATGGAGGCATTTTCCTCAAGTAAGATTCTTTCTTCCCAGATGAATCTAGCTTGTGTTGAGTTGACATAAAACTAGCCACGACAATAATATTTGGTAATATAAACTTTTTCATGTTTATATCCATAATAGTCATCTGAAGATGGAAAGTCTGTCCCTCTTCCAGCATCTTTTTCAATTTCTTCAGTGCTCTAAATCTTTCACTGTGGAAGTCTTTCACTTCCTTGGATTTATTTCAAGAGTTTTCATGTTTGTTTTGTTTTTAGCTATAGTGAATAGGGTTGCATTCCTGATTTCTCTCGGCCTGTTCATTGCTGTATATAGGGACAGCTACTGATTTTTTTCTCACGTTGATTTTGCATTCTGCTAGTTTATGGAAAATATCAGTTCTAAGAATTTTCTGGCAGAGTCTTATAGTCTTTTACATATGAGGTCATACTGTCCACAAATAGGAGTGAGTCGACTTCGGTGTCATTCCGTGTTTTAATGGAAATGGCTTCCAGTTTTTCTCGTGTTTAGTATAATGTGGCTGCAGCAAGTCTTTATTATGCTGAGGTATGTGTTCCTACTATTCTTTCTTGCCCCAAGGTTTTTATCATGAAGGGAAGGGATGCTGTTGCATGTTGGTAGAGCCTTTCTGCATGTATCTACATGATCTGTGTTTTCTCTCCTTGAGTCGACTCATGTGCGTCGCATTCCTGAATTTGCACATTGTGAATCACCCTAGCACACCTAAGATCAAGTTGACAGGTGTTGAAATTAATTTCCCACTATTTGAGAAATTTTGCATTCATGTTCATCTGGGATATTGATGACAGTACTAGTTTGTATCATGTCTTTATCTGGTTCTGACATTGGGTAGAATTGACTTTCACTACAAGGGTAACAGTGTCCTTCCTCCTCCTATTTTGTGGGGTAGTTTGAGAGCATTGGTGTTAGTCCTTGAAAGAATTGCAGAACCTCCCAGCCACCCCTTCCGGGCCTATATTTTTTTAGTTGGAAGACTTATTTTTGCTTCGATTGCATGTTGGTTATAGATTTATTTTATTTGTTTCTGTCTTCGTGGTTTAATTTGATAGGTTAGATGTATAGACATCTATTTCTTCTAGCATCCCAGTTTATTGAAATATGTTTTCAGAACATGCCCTTACAATCTTCCATATTTTATTGATGTGTTGTAATCCCTCAATTTTCATCTTTAATTTTATTGATCTGAGTCTTTTTCTTTCAGTTAGTTTTAACTCTGGGTTTGCTAATCTTGTAAAGAAGCAACATTGTGTTTCATTGATTCTTCATCTGTTCTCCTTGTTTCCATTCCATTGACTTCCACCCTATTGTTTTAAAAAATATTTTAATTTTGTTTTATTAATGCACGTATGTGATAGTATGTGCACATGTGTGTACAGAGACCCAAAGAGGGCATCATATCCCTTGGAGCTGGAGGTATAGACAAATGAACTGCCCCATTTGCATCCGAACTCTGGTCTTCATGATTGAGAAGTAAGTGGTCCTAACCACTGAGCCATCTCTTCAGCTCCCCTGTCCTGATCTTACTGGTTTGGGATTTGTTTTGTTCTTATTTTCTAGTACATTGAAATGCATCATTATTTGAGAGATCTCTGGTGTTTAAATATAGGTATTTGTGACTGTAGGTATTCCTTTTAGAACTGCTTTCATTGTATCCAGTTACATTTGGTATGTTGTATTTTCATTATCATTCGATCCTAGGAATTTTAAATTTCTGATCACCTCTATGAACCATTCATCATTCATTGGTGTGTTGTTCAGTCTCTATGATGGTTTTGTTTGTTTGTTTTTGTTTTTCCTAGAGTTCACTTTGGTATTGAGTTCTTGTTTTAGTCCCTTGTGATCAGACAGAATACAAGAAATACAAATAGATGGATCCTGTTTTAATCTAATATGGTAGTCTGCATCTTTTCATTGGAGAGTTGAGGCCATTAATGTTTAACAGTTATTTCAAATTCCTTTTATTTTGTTGTTTTTGTAGTTTGGGACTTTCCTACACTTTTTGCTTGCCCACTTTTCTAAGTGCACTTTATTCTTAATGATTTCATTGATGCTTCTTTTTCTCTTCAATATAAAGGATTCTTTCAAGTATCTTCTGTAGTGACCTTGGTTGTCATGAATTCATTTGGTTTATATCTAGCATGGGTAGTTTTTCCTTGTCCTTTGTTCTGGTTAGATCTCCATTGCTCTGATAGAACACTGACCTGAAGTAGCTTGGGAAGGAAAGGTTTCATTTGGCTCTCAGGATAGGTACGTCACTGGGGGAAGCTTGGGCAGGTGCCTGAACCGGGGGCCCAAACAGAAAACATGGAGAAATGCTGCTTACTGACTCTTCTTCCTCTGCTGCACAGGCCTGCCTCCCCAGCCCCACACACAGTGTTTTGGCCCTCCTGCATCAGGTAGCAATTAGGAAGATGCTTCACAGACATGCCCAGAGAACCGTCTCATGAACAGTGCCAAGTCCTCTCTTCCTGGGCGTCTCAAGTTGACAAGCAAGATTAGCTGTCATGAGCCCACTCACTCCCTGTCAACTTGACATACAAACATATCATGGTTAAATAATAACTTGCCTTTTTTGGTTTATATTCAAGATCTCATGGTATCATTATTGATATCATAATATAAAACACAACCCTATCAGTTTGAAAAGTCTAAATTCTCTTTGAAAAAATCCAAAATCTACTAACTGTGGGTACCTGGAAAATTCAAAATAAGTTATATACTTCTTAATCTAAGAAGAAAGAACCAGGGCACAAATACAATCCGAGCAAAGCAAAACTCAGATCCAACAATGTAAAATGCTTCATGTCTGATACCTCTGAGAGAGATTCACATGAGGTCTTCTGAACTCCAATGGGCTTGGGTAGCCCCACTTCTCCAGTTCTGCCATCCACAGTACACACAGTTTGTCTCCTCGACTCAGGCCAGCTCCACTCCACAACTACCACTGCTCTTGATGGTCATCCCATGGTCCAGGCATCTCCAGTCCGTGGCAGTCTCCACTGCAGCTGAAGCTGCACCTTCAGCAATGGCCTCCTGGCCTCCCCTTCAGGAACTAACCTTGCCACGTGGCACCAAACCTCTGCTGCTCTCCATGACCCCTTCAGTCCTGGACCATTTTCTTGCAACTGAGTCTGCCCCTTTACGAGCAACATCTCCCCACCTCTTATGGTGCCACACCTCAGCTGCTCTCCATGACCCCTTCATGCCTTTAAAACTAGCACCACGCGAAAGATTCTTTGACGTTGCTGAGTTCAACTTCCAGCTTGAGATGCAGCCTGTACCAGAGGCAAAGCTAGAATTTTAGCTAAAGAAAATGTGAAGCTCTGCAGGGAGCTTGGGGATCTTTCTCTCTTCTGTCTACCCATAACTCCCATGGCCAGAATCCAGAATTTCATAAAGCAGTCACTCTCCAGAAATCCTAGAGTAGCAAAAAATAAAATAAAATAAAACCAAAAACCCTAATTCTGATTTACAATATGGGATTTTCTAACTTTGCTAATTGGTAATGTGACCCCTAAATTAAAGGACACTACAGAAGCTCATAACAATACCGACCCTCCTGTCTATGTGTAGCCCTTTTAAGTGTACCATTAAAACCCCCCTTGTCTTTTCTGTTGTCTGCAGGAACTTGTGTCCCTGAAACCCTGTAAAGCTGCAGAGCTGGTTGCTACTCACTTTTCTGGACAGATTGAAGTGGTCATTGGACAGCTACAGGTGGGGACTGTGAGCATATGATGAAAGGGGACGTCTTTGTTTGAGGGTGCTTAATGGTTGTTATTGCCTAAATCCATAGTTGCCAGATAATAGTAGGTTTATGGAGGTGGTGGTGTGTGCACGTGCCCTGTGTATGGGGTGTCTGTACTGTGTGTGGTATGTGTAGTATGTCGTGTGTATGTGTTGTGGGGGTGGGAGCAGCTGTGTATTAACCTCTGAGTTCATTTTGGATATCACATGCTGATATTAAAGAAGTATCTTTGAAGCTCTAACCTACACTAGTCTGGAAATCTTAGCCCATAGAAGATGCTCTCATTTTTTCTGGCTATAGGACCCACAATCCTATTCTATTGGTGGTTCATGTGGCTTATGCACATATCAGCTTGAACCAGTGGTAACGTTTAGAGTTTTTTCAGGGGACAGGTTCTCTAGATGTGGCTGCATGCATGGTGAGCACTGAGGAGCTTGCGAGATGTACTGGGTGAGTGCCTGCTGTTGCTCAGTGTTTACCACGACAGCACCAGTATGGAGCTGGCTTCTGAAGATCAGAAGAGAGAGCTAGGTAATAGGACAGCAGGAGAGACTTGAAGTACAATCCACAGCCCTCCGATGCAGCAGCAGTGGTCGGGAATAATGGCAAAACAAAAGGTTAAGTAGGGAGTAACAGGAGACGAAAGTGGGACTCATTCACTTAAACTGATGTCACTGTAGCATGATGCTGTCGAGCTGTGCTACAAATGCACTGATGGGGCCATGGAAACAAGGCAAAGGAGAGTGATGGGTGGGTGAGGGCTGAGAAAACAGCCCCAGAGCTGCCAGGACTAGGATAGGCGTCCGATCTGCAAACAGAGTTGGGAAAGGCTTTCTTGGTTAATAGGGCTCTGGTATGGAAGGAAGTAAAGCTGCAGCTCTTGTGTTCAGAGGCTGGGCAAGTCTGTAGGAAACATGAGGCGTGCTGGGGGAATCGGCTTCAGTGCAGTGAGAAGCAGTGTTTTAGAAGGGGTGAGTTATGATGATAGAGCCCAGAAAGTATGGATGCGGCTTGAGCCTATTGTAATATTAAGAAACTTATATTTCTGTGTTGGAGAATGACCAGTGGTTTAAGCAAAGGATGGTCTCATTAGACCTTCTTTACAGAAAATTAACTTTGGAAAAGAGCACAAATGGAGCAGTAAAGTCTTGAAAAGCAAAAGGGCCAGGCAAAGTGGTGGTGACCAGAACCAAGTCAGTGGCAGTGGAGGAGATGGGTTCCAGATGAATTTGTCCTCTCAGAAAGTAGCTCAGGGGCTGGAGAGATGGCTCAGAGGTTAAAAGCCCTGGCTGCACTTCCAGAGGTCCTGAGTTCAATTCCCAGCAACCACATGGTGGCTCACAACCATCTGTAATGAGATCTGGTGCCCTCTTGGCATGTGGGCATACTTGCAGGCAAAACACTGTATATATAATAAATAAATGTGAATATCATTTGTCAGTCAAGTTGGTAAAAGCTGGGTGTAAGAAAAAGGCAACTGTTTGATTGTGGTTTGTTTGTTGAGTCCTATGCTGTTCTTTTAAAGAAATTGTATTTTACTGCCAAGTTTTAGTGATCATATAAACTGCATACAGATCTTAGGTAGTTCCTTTACTCTTAGTGCAATTTGCTTCCGAAGAATAGTTCCCAGAATACTTGGAATAAAAAATTAGCCAGAATATTAAGTTATAACCCAAAGGAAGTAATATAAAATAGAATAAACCAATATAGAAGGACAGGATATGAAGACTGATGACTGCATCTGAGTCTTTTTTAAAAACGAGTGTGTATCCCTATACTTGTATATACGCATGAATAAATGTGTGGGTGTGTACACTCATGTGAACACGCACCCGTGCCCTTTTCCAGTATGAGATTAAGCCTTAGGTTTTGTGCATGCTAGGCACAGATTCTATCTCTGAGCTACACCCCTAACTGTAAATATATTTCAAAATCATATTTAAAATAATACTATTATTTTTACTTTTTTTTTCTTTTCTTTTTTATTGAGAAAAAACAATTTCTGCCTCCTCCCAGCCTCCCACTCCCCCCCCCCACTCTTCTCCCCCTCCCTCTCAAGTCTGAAGAGCAGTCAGGGTTCCCTGCCCTGTGGAAAGTCCAAAGTCCTCCCCCCTCCATCCTGGTCTAGGAAGGTGAACATCCAAACAGGCTAGGCTCCCACGAAGCCAGAACATGAAGTAGGATCAAAACCCAGTGCCATTGTCCTTGGCTTCTCAGCAGCCCTCATTGTCCGCCATATTCAGAGAGTCCGGTTTTATCCCCTGCTTATTTTTACTTTTTATTATTATTTTTACTTTAGATGTTCCCTGCTTGTTACAGAAGAAATTTGAATACACAGAAAAAAAACCCTCCTTTTTGCTTAGGCTTCTTAAGAACTTGGCAACTGTATATGTGGCATAAGAGTTTTACCTCATCTAACTGTGGCTACGCTGTGACAAAGGCAGGAAGATAGGCTGGGGTTTGCAGGTGATGGTAGCCATGGAGCGGTTTGGTTTTGTTTTCATGTAAAGAAGCTGAACACTGAGTCACACAGTCATGTTGCCAGTGAATTCTGGAACCAGGACCCAGATTTTATGGTGTACTGATAGCTCACTTCACAGTTGAGTTGATTCTGTTGCAGAGATGAGTGGGACTTGGAGGTCATTGTTAATTTGGACCTTAAATTTCCCCCAAGTGTCACTCCCCACTGCTAACTGTCTCGCAGCAGCCCCCGTGAGAGGCAGAGGACGGGTGAGCCAGGCTGAGGCTGTCTCTCCAGCCCAGGTCCACTGTCAGCAGCAAGGCCCGAGCACTGGATGCTGGAGCCCCTGGTGCTGGGGAAGCTCTGTGTGTCCTCCCACATGCTAGTGGCAGTCACTGGAGCCACTGAGAGTCTGCAGCGCCATGGTAGGAGCAGGCTCCATGGTGCAGCCTCTGCACTTTGAAGCAGCTGTCTAGAGTGCTTTAGCATCTCACGATTTTGGAACTTCTGTATTTAATTGTACTTTTATTTTTTTCTATTCAGAACCAGGTCTTGCTTTTCAAGTTTTTGAGGAGTCTTCTTGACCCAAGGTATGTCAATAAACTTTGGCTTTCCTAATATACACGTGGAAGGATGGGAAGAAAGAAGTGGAGTTAAGATACTGGCTCTTGCCATTCAAACAGTAAATTAGCTCCTTATTTTTAATATAACAAGGAGTGATTATACACAGATAAATCGTCTATGCTCTAAAAGAAGATGAGAAGTCGTATTTCAAACATAAGCATTCAAGATGAGTTCCCACTGTTGTGAACTCATCATGTTAGAGTTAGCGAAGCTCTACATGCAGACTGTCCATTCAGGAAGGACCCTTTCCACCCTCCGTCCGCCCAGCCTAGGTCTTACTCTGCGGTGTGGATGGGGTGAACAGCCAGTTCCCAGCCCATCTGTCAATTTATTCACCCTCACCCGATCAGTTTCGCTTGTGTAACTTCCTGGTAATGTAGGAAGGGCAGTTCACATGTAATTTTTACTTACTGCTCTAAAAATAACCAAATCTCAGTGAAGCAAACCCTAGGAGATGATGGAATTAGTAATGGATATGTGAGCAAATCAGGTCCACATGTGAGACCCTGAAGTTCCACTGTGACCGGGTGGAATGCTAACGTTAGGAGCTGAGCATAGCGACGGGTAACATCCCCTAAACAGCTGTCTTAAGTTGTGTGCTGGATCACATCAAGCGTTTACAAGTACATAACGTACTGTGAGCATGCCCCCATGCCTCGCTTCCTCCCCTTCTCATGAGCTCCTCTGGCCCCAGGACAGTTCTGCTTCTACTCTCTTTTCATCTGTACGTACATGATCTTATGCATTTGTCTTGGTCTAGCACCCAGGAAAAGAGGAAAACGTGCAATGCTTTCCTTTGAGACTTAATTTGCTTAATATGATGCTCTCCGGTTGCATCCATTTTCCTGCAAATGACGTGACTTGTTCTTTGTGCTGAAAATGCTTTCTTGTCCATTCTTCTGTTGATGGACACCTGGATTGGTTCGTCACATAGCGGTTGTGAATACCTACAGTGAACATTGGTGTGAAGTGTCTCTGTGATGTGTTGATTTCCAGTGTTTTTCGTAAACACCCAGCTGGGTCACATGGTGTCTTAGTTAGGGTTCTACTGGTATGACGAAACACTTTGACCAAAAAGCAAGTTGGAGAGAAAGGGGTCTGTTTGACTGAACACTTCATCTCACTGTTTATCATTGAAGGAAGTCAGGATTGGAACTCAAGCAGGGCAGGAGCCTGGAGGCAGAAGTTGATGGCCACAGGGGGGCGCTGTTTATTGGTTTGCTCCTCTTGGCTTGCTGAGCCTGCCCTTTTCTTTTCCTTAAATTTTACTTTGAGCCTGCTTTCTTACGGGACCCAGGACCACCTGCCCAGGAATGGTACTGCTCACAATGAGCTGGGCTCTTCCCCATCAGTGCTAACTAGGAAAATGCCCCCCAGACTTGTCCACTGCCTGATCTTATGAGAGCATTTTCTTAATTGAGGTTCCCTCCTCTCAGATGACTTTAGCTTGTGTCAGGTTGACATAAAGCTCTCCAGCACCCAGGGTATTTTTAGTGCTGATTGTTAAGGAATGCCCACAGTGCAGGACTAGTTTATACTCCCCCAGCAGTATATGAGGCTTCTCCTGGATCCGCATCCCTAACCGCATTTGCTGTTTCTTCTTGTCCCGATGATTGCCCTTCTAACCAGGACAAGGCAGAATCTCAATTTAATTTTTATTTGCATTTCTCTGTTTCCATCTACTTTTGGCTATTTATTCTTCATCTTGAGTTCTCTGCATAGTCTCCATATGACCCATCTGTCCGATGTATAGCTAGCGGAAATCTCCCTTCCTGGAGGCTGTCTCTCTACTCGGTTTGTTTGTGTGTCTGTTGTTGGTGCTGTCTCCAGGTGACTGGAGTCCTAGTTAGAAAGCCCTGACTTACCCTGTTTTTCTTCTTTCTTCCACTGCCAGGCTTAGAGTCAGGTTTGACATGAAGGTCGTCTGAGTTGATTTTTACTCAGGGTGACTGAGAGGGATCTTGTGTCCTCCTTCTGCATCCAGCTTTCCAGCATCATTTGTTGACAATGTGTCTTTTCTTGATGTTTTTGTCAACAATTGGGGCTGTAGCTGTGTGGGTTTATATGTAGACCCCCCCATTCTGTGCCTTCTTTGTGTGGCTGTTACAGCAGCACCATGCTGTTTTTGCTGCAGTGGTGATTTCATTCTGATCCTGGACACGGTGAGAGCGCCACCATAGTTCCTTTCCCCCAGAGTCTGTCTTCCTGACTTGTATGAAGTGGGTCTCAGAGTGGTTTTAGTCTGTCTTTCCCTGGTGGCTAAGACTGTTGAACACTCTTTAGAATATTTGTTACCCATATATCGTTCTTTGAGAACTATTTAGTTCATTGGTGCATTTATTGATTGGCAGGGGTTTTTTTTTGCATTTAATTTTTTTTACAGTTTTAAAAGTATGTATTCCAAGTATGACTCCTGTCTGATGTGTAGCTGGGAAAGGTTTTCGCCCATCTGTAGGCTGTTTTTTCACTCCCCTGATGGTTTCCTTTGCTGTTCACAGAACCCTTTTGATTTGATGTAAAAAATTCTTGGCTATACTATGTATCAAGATGTTTTCACTGTATTCTCTTCTTGCAGTGTTGTTGTTTTGGTTTTTAAATGAAGTTCTTTGATCTACTCTGAATTGATTGTTTTCAGGGTGAGAGATATAGATCCCATTTTATTTTTCTGCAGGTGGAAATCCATTTCTGCTTGCATCATTTGTTAAATAGGAAGGCTTTTTTTCCCCCAAGTATATGGTTTTTGACACCTTTGTCAAAAATGAAGTGGGCATACCTGTGCAGGGTTGTTTCTGGGTCCTCTAATCTGTTCTGTTGTTCTGTTTGTCTGTTTGGCGCGTCACTGTAGCTCCACAACACAGTTCAAGGTTCAGTATTGTGGTATCTTGGCAGTCAGGGCTCTTTCTGTGTAAGATTGCTTTGGGTATCATTAGTCTTTTCTGCTTCCATATGAATTTTAGGATTTCCTCTAGTTCTGGAAGAGGTCAGTGAAGTTTTGATGGAATTACAGAAAATCTGCAGTCCTTTTGACAATATAGCCATTTTTATAACATTAGTCCTGCCAGTTCAGGAAGATAGAAATTATATTAGTAATCTTCTCTTCTTTGGTTAGCTTGATTAAAAGTTTGTTGATTTTTGTCTGTCTTAAAAAAACAACAACCAACTCTTTGTTTCATTGATTCTTTGTGTTTCCCCCAACTTACAATACATAAGGCTTTAAGGAACATCATTAAGTTATATGAGGTCTCTCTTGTTATGAACTTCCTTAGAAGTAATACATTCTTTTTAAAATTATTCTTCGATAATTTAATACACGCATACAATGTGTTTTTGTCATATTTATCCCCCTTCACATCCTCCCAGACATTCTCCACCCCTTCCTGCCTCATGCTCCTTCCTGTTTTTCTTTTTAATTTTTCTTTTGTAAATATGGAGTCCCATTTAATACTGCCTCTACACACATGAGTGTCGGGCCAGCCATCCACTGGAGCACATGGTTGGCGAGAACTGATTCTCCTTCTGCCATCAACCACCAACTACCAATAGCTCCTTGCTAGGGGTGGGGCCTCAAAAGCCCTTCTCCATCCATGCTGACATGTGGGTTGGCTTGATCTTGTGTAGATCTTGCTCAGGCAATCAGAGCTGCTCTGGTTTTCTGTCATGTCCAGAAGACATTGTCTTGCAACAGTCCCCCAAGACCTCTGGCTTTGCAATCTTTCTGCTGCTCTTCTGTAAGTTTCCCTGAGCCTTTGGGTGTGGTGTAGATGTTTATGGCTATGCATTCAATAGCCATTCATTTTCTGCTCTTTGATCAGCTGTGAGTCTCTATTAACTACCATCCAAACAGAGATGTTTCTCTGCTGAGGGCCAAGATCTGCACTAATCTATGGGCATAAGCTTAAGTATTTAGGCAGTAGTTTCTCCAGGAGGATCTGTGACTACAGGCATTTGGCCAGGCATGAGTTCCCTTCTGTGCAGTAGTCCTTAAATCCACTGTAAAAAGCAGATGGTCACCCTGTAACCACTCTATTGCACTGAGGCATTTTATTGTAGCTTACACTTCTGTGTAAGACCACTGATGCCTTCTCTTCCCAGTGGTCTGCATAGCACCTTCTGTACTTGGAAAACTAGCCAGCAGGGAACCTTCCAGATCAGCACCAGCTTGATTTCTCACTGTAACCAACGTGTGTGGTAGCAGTAGTCAGCAGACCGATAGGGTTTCCAGATATTTCTCCAAGTTGCCTCTTGACCTCAAAGTGAGAAGTCAACAGTTTGGATGGTTTCATCATCTCCAGTGACGAGTCTACAACTCTATGTTATTCTTTTCAGATGCCTCATCCACTCTGCTGTCTGAAGGGTCCCTGGGATAAACACACACACACACACACACACAACTTATGCATATCTGACCACTACCTTGAGCTGTCTTAGTTGCCACAGTCTGTAAACAGCTGCTTGTTTTTGAGGGGGCAAGTTTCTCCGTGCAGCCCTGGCTGTCCTGGAACTAGCTCTTGTAGACAAGGCTGGCCTCGAACTCACAGAGATCCGCCTGCCTCTGCCTCCCAAGTGCTGGGATTAAAGGTGTGTGCCACCACCACCCAGCCATCAACAGCATTCTAGCTGAATTTTTAGATCTTTCTTTCTTTACCCAAATCCTTTAAGTTTTCTTTATTATATGATAATTTTGTCTAGACTTAAATGACCTACAAAGATAATAGAGTCACATGGTATCTGTACTTGGAAGAAAGATTCGATAGTTGGAGGGGGGTTAATCCTCCGGAAACATGGTAGATCCACTTGGGAGAGAAGGGATCCTCCATCCTCTTCCATCTCTCTCCCCTGGCAGCTGCTACCCAGGGCCTGCCCCACCTCCTGTGCCTGACTCCTGCTGACCACCAGTCCCTGCAGGACTCCTGACAGACCGGCATCTGTGCAGGCGGCATGCTTGATGGACACCACGAAGGACACTGTGGCCTTTGTTAGGACGTGAACTGTGTAGACTCTAGAGGATGTGCAAGTGAATTTATACTCACAGCTCTGCCCCAGTGTGGGGGCGTTTGTGAACAATATCTTGGAGGGCTCTGAAGTATATAATAGGGCTTTTCTAAAGCTCTCACATCAAATGGCGTGTTGTATTTAAGTCTTCAATCAAGATAAAGTAAAAACTGAGCATGAGTAACTTTGCCAAGAAGCAAAATACAGATTATGGAAATGGTTCTGGGTTGTCTTTGGATTTGTCAGTATTTCTGTGAATATCTCTGAAGGGACATCTTAAGATACCCAATCTCAATGTTGAAATAGGGCGCCTCAAAATTAAAAACTAGAACACAATAGATGCTCTTGAACTTTTCCATACAGAAATACAGCCTTCTTCAGTGAGTTGCCAGTGGGAAATACGTTTGTCAGCGTGGTCAACCTTGTCTCCCTTGACTAGTATATCACCAGAAGCCCAGATTCAATATTTTTAATTGTAGTACCACCTCCTTGCCCCTCTCTCCACATTCTCCCTGCACCGTGTGTGCAGCCTATACACATTTATTCCTTTATTCAACCCTTACAGGGAGGTTGCTACAGTTACTCTTTTTCTAACTCAAACCTCTCCCTTCACTTTATTTCTTAGCAAATGGCTTTATCGACTTAATCAGATCATTGAATAGTTTCAGCTGAAGCCTGCTGAGCATGGTGACTGGCGTGGGAGACCAAATGGAGATGACAGCAGCGTCTGCCGTCAAAGAACTCACTTCCTCCCGATAGAAGGCACAGGCTGATGTGGGGCAGTTCTCGTGTGCTCTGGTAGAATCCTCCAAGATGGTGTGGTTTCACTTTCTGATCCACTGCCGTTCCATCTTCTTAGGTATAGCACACAGTCAGACAGCCCTTAGGATCTACAAACCAGCCACGATGGTACCTATGTGTAGTGTGGGCTACTCGGGGGGCCAGGGCAGGAGGCTCACTTGAGACCAGCCTGGGAAACCTGGTAAGAGAACATATCAAAACAAGCAGTTGAAATCTAAAACTCCGGTCTCCCATGTCTCTTGAGTATTAGACTCTCTGATGTCCACACCCTCATCTCTCCCATCCAGCTGTCTCTACCCTCAGTGAGCAAAGTGTGCGGTTGTCACCTTCCTGTCCTTAAACTTCTTTCTGCTCCCCTCACCCACAGCAAAAATCCCAGCTTTTCTTGACCTGGCCTGGCCCATCTGCCTAGCTTCATGGGCTTCTTTCCTCTTGTTCCTCCTGTCTCTTCACCCCTTAGTAGTACTGGGTGCAGTTGGACTTTTCATTGGGACCATTGGCTCCCCAGTAATGACACAGAGACTTGTCATTAACTACGAAAGCTCGGCTGATAGCTTAGGCTTCTTTCTAACTAGCTCTTATAACTTAAGTTAGCCCATATCTTTTAATCTATGTTCTTTTACACGATTTGGTTACCTTTGCTCTGTATTGCCCATGCTGCTTTCTCTGCATCTTCTGGCATCTCTGCCCTCCTTCTTCCCAGCATCCTCTGGAAATCCTGCCTAGCTATTGGCCATTTAGCTTTTTATTAAACCAATCAGAGTGATACATCTTCACAGCGTACAAAAGAATTGCTCCACAATAGCTGGGCAGCTTGGAGTCTGCCCATCCCTCCCTTTGTGTGTCTGTGTCCTCATTCTTCCACACTGCTTTCTTGAGTACAGCTCACCTGCATGTAGGTCGTGGCTGTAAAGCCGTACATGTGCTTTGATTTGATTCTGTTTTAGAAAATACTTAAAGAATGATTAATAGAAAAGTTACCATCTTAGCATTCATAATAGAAAAGGCTATTCTAAGAAGGAAATAGGGAAGGAGGCCAATTAAACACTTGGGAATCTAACTGGATCTAAATCAGCAAGCACGAGAACATGAATGAGGAACAGCAGAGACGAGAAGGATGGTCAGAGGAGAGTGTGGGCGTGGCTAGCCACCTGCTGTCTGCCCTGGCCAGTTAAGTTAAAAGCAGAAGCTTGCTTGGTGCCCTTGGAGGTTTCGCCCTTTGCAGTGCACACCTCTGACACAATGACAGCTGGCATGTTAGTGCCACAACAGAAGTTCCATAAATTTTGCTATTTTTAATCCTCTTTGCAAAAATACTCACATTTCTCCACTTTGCAATCAAAAAGGGTCATTAAAATTCTACTCTTCTGTGAGTAGAGATTGTTCTTCTTCACCTGTTCCTCTTCTGCCTGTCTATCACTTATTTTCCACCTTCCCTGATTGTAATTGGACAGTTTATGTGCATTCATTAAAAAACAAACAAAATCAAACAAACAAAATACTAGGGGTGTGTGATGGTTTCATAAGGCACTTGCACCCAAGACTGACAACTGAAGTTCAGTCCCTAGAAATAACATGGTAGAAGGAGCAATTCCCACAGGTTGTCCTCTGGCCACCGTATGTGCACCTTATCCCCAAATACACACACACACACAAAACAGAGGAATAAGTAAATTAATATTCCAAATTATTTGAAAGAGAAAAACCCTTCCTTTCCAGCAGCTTCCTGTATTTGGCCAGATCTGTTGACAGTAATGGAGTCTGAGAGCTGTGGGCATCAGCAGTCCACCGCTCCTTTCAGGCTGTGCTCAGTGAGCTGTGCCGCCTGTGCCGTGGCTCTGCTGAGCCGGGTGATGTCTGCTAGCATGTGTCTCCCATGCTCTTCCCACTTCCCAAAGAGCTACTTTCAGCATTCCTTGTAAAGCAGATGTGTTGCAGCGTAGTCTCTCAATTTTTCTTTGTCTGAGAAAATATTTCCCTTTCAGCTTTTAAGAGCTAATTTTGCTGAATTACAGAATTTTAAGTTGCTGTTTTGCTTTTCCCTTCAGCACTTAAACACTGTTCCTGCTCTGCTTGCATGGTGTTTGAGGTCTATTGAACTCCCCGTCTGTTCTCTCCACCTGCGTCTTTAAGGTCTTCCCTCTGGCTCCCCTCCACTCGTCGGAGTCTGATGCTCCTCTGTGTGGGGTGCTTTGTTTTGTTTGCTTGTTCTGTTTTGTTTTTTAAGCATCTAGTTTTTGATGTTCTTTACTCTTCTCAGACCTATGGTTTAAATTGGGCTACTGTTTATTTCTTCCCCACTTTCTTTTTCTCTCTCACAGTTCCACTGTGTATTTATTTTTCCTGGTCTTACTGTAGTTCGTGGATATTCTGTTCTGCTTTTCTTTGTTGCTTTCCAGTTTTGGACATGTCTGTGGACACCCAGAGAAGCTCCCAGACTCTTCCTTCAGCTGTTTCAGTCCCTGGCTGCTTTTCCCCTCGGCACTTTAAATGCTGTTCCTGCAACACTGCGAATATGCGAGAGGCGCTCTTTACTTCTGTGTTGTTTTTTCTTCTAGGTTTTCATCCAGTCTTCGAGTCTGTGTGCGTCTGTGTGCTTATGGTATTCTCTTCTTGCTTGCCTGCTTTTCCTTTCAAAACTCTTAGGGCGTTATTTCACATCCCAGCACCGCCGCTCAGTCTGCTTCTGTTGCTTGCTGCATCTTTTCAAACCACATTGTTTTGTCTCCTCGTATGTCTTGTAATTTGGGGGTGAAAGTTAGACATCTCTATGTAAAAGAAACCGGAGTAAATGGACCCTCAGATTTTGAGTTCTAATGTTCATCTGCCTTAGAGTCTGTATTTATTGCTTGCTGTAGCTGTAATATCTCGGGCTGGAATTGCTACCCCCCCCCCCCCTTTTCTTTCTTCCCTTGGGTTCCCATAGAAATTGCTTCTTGAGGAAAGTCTGGAACACTGGTTTCCACCAGTGTTCTTCAACTGGATTTTAGCCATTGAGGCCCTGTCCCTTGTGTTCACAGAATGTCACCTTTTCTCTGAGGCAGAAAGGCTTGAGTTGGGCATTTGTCTTCTCCAGGTCAGTTAAGCGCTGTGAACCCCAGTTTGTGGGCTCCTCAGGAGCAGGTCTGCAGAAGCTCGCTGCCTCACAGCTCTGGAGGCTGGACTGGCAGGGTTGCTCCCTCCAAAGGCCACAAGGGAGAGCCCTTCTCCCCTCCACCATCTCTGGTGGGTCATGGCAGTCTGGCTTTCCTAGGCGTAGGAACTCCATTTTCACCCAGTACTCTCCCTGTGCATGTCTCCATCACAGAAATTTGTCCAGTCAGAGGTGCAGTGACCTCCCCTGTGACCTTATTCAACTCACTGTGTCTGCAAAGACTGTGTTTTCAAATGCCACAGCTAAGGTATCTGGATTCACAAGTCATTAATCAACTGAGCGTGATGTAGTCCCATCCATCATGGCGGGCCTGTTGAGAAGAATGAACTGCTCTGTGTATTTTGAGGTGTCTGTTTCTCTCTTCTTCCTGGTGGACAGGAGGGGAGTTTTCAGTGCCCTTCACGGTTGGACCAATGCGTCTCCTGCAGGAACCCAGAAGCCTAGTGTCTGCTCTGCTTTGGCTCTAGTGATTGTTCCCACCTGTCTCTGCTGCTGGCATTGCCTTAAGTCTTGGATGAAATGAATGATTGTTCACCTTTGAGTTTTCATTTGGGGACATAGGTGGTTTTCAGTCTTCTTACAGAGCAAGTCAGCAGGTGTTTGCTTGTGCTGGTTCATGTGCTCATGGCGACTGCCTAGGAGCTGCCCCAACATCAGTTCCCAAACCTTTGCTGGGAGATGTTTAAAGAGTGTCTGTGTGGTGGTGTCACAGAACTGCCTCTGGTCTGCCTCACCTGAACCTGGAAGTGTGCCTGTGGAGACTGCTGAGATGCCTCTTTCCAGACTTCAGACTGGGTCAGACAGCCCTTGCTAGGGACAGCCAACCGATTCTAGTGATGGGCATAAGGACGATTGTATACGTGATGAGGATGGTTGCAGAGCTTGTATCATAATTAATGGTACTTTGGAATAGTTTTAGTCATCTATGGGTATTTTGTGTATTTGGCCCTCCCTTTCCCATGAGTTTTTAATCTAGTCTGTACAGCATTGGGCTGGCCTAAATAGTGTCTGTACCTGATGTCGTTTGAGCTGATCCTTTCTGTCTCTCCTGGTGACTTATAAAGGCTGTCTCTCTGTCCATGTGGGAGAGCAAGAGGAACGAAACATTCTTTTTCATGACTATCATAGCAGTATCCAAATTTTTAATAAGACTTGGAGGGTTGGCAGGATGGCGCAGGGAATAGGGCACTTGTCACAGAAGTGTAAGGACCACAGTTTGAATCTTAGGGTCTTATAAAAGCTGAACAGGCATTAAGGCCACCTGTGACCCCAGCACTCAGGCGGCAGAGGCGGGGCAATCCACAGGGCAAGTTGGCTAACAAGAATAGTTGGTATTGTTGAGTTCAAGATTCACTGAGAGACCTTGCCTCAATACACAGAGTGGAGTGAAATTGTGGAAGACATCTGATGTCAACTTCAGACCTCTGTGCACATGCACACGCGCACACATGCTCACACACCAGCACATGCGTGCATGCAACACATAACACAAGCAGAAGAAATTAGAAAATCTGACACTATTAGTTAAGCTAAGGAAGCAGAAAGTGACCAAATCCCAGGTCCATGGCTCCATCAGTATGATGTAGCAGAGGGTGGGCTGTCACACAGAATGAGATGCCTGTTCTCTTTGGCCTCTGCCACATCCAAACAAACAAACAAAATTCACGGCATTGCAGCTGTTCCTATCTGAGGGACTCCAGACAGCTAGTCACAAGGTGAAGAGTCATTACCGACAGCAGGGGAGGAATCAATGCCACTGATTCCTCCTTGCCAGGGAACAGGGCTCCATCTGTATCAGTTCCTCTTCCAGTTGCTGTTAAAAAGCAGACTAAAGCAGGTAGGGCTTATCTGCCTCACAGTTGACTGTGAGCCCTGGCAGCGAAGGTGGGGCACGAGGTATCCCGTGGGATCACAGTGCACCTTCAGTCTGGAAGCATGGAAAGATGGATGCTGTGTCCCAGCTGTTTTCTTCTTTCTGCTCAGTTTAGGACCTGAGCCCACAGAATGGTGCGCCCACAATCTGGGCTCCTTATCGAGACCTCCACACAGGTTCCCAGAGACTTGTCTCCCAGGTGGCTCTTGATCTTGTCAAGCCGACAGTGTTGATTATCACACTACCTAAGCCAGTTGCTTGTGGAGTTTTATACAGTGTAGTATTTATTATTTCACAGTTCCACATTGATTTTATAGGTCTTTGCTACCGGTAATATCTGGGGGCGAGGCCTTTGTTCAGGTAGTCTGACACGGTTGCGTGCTTTGATGGCCTGGACTAACTGTGGCCTTTCTAACATGGAATGTTTGTGAAAAGCTGAAACTTCAGCCTTTAGGTCTTGTGAAGCAAGCTGACCCGAGTGAAAGCAATGGAGAAAACAAGTTAACAGTTGCGTGTCAAAGTCTGCATTGGGGTGTATAGTTGAGTTCTCAGTCCAAGCATCAAAAGTAATTGGTGGTTTACTACCACATCTAAGGACAAAGAGTTTTCAAGCAGACAGACTTGCTTAGCTTAGTGACCCCAGTTTGTTAAAGTACTGAGGGGGGTTGTGAAACCTTGCCCCAAAGCCTTCATTCGCAGTGAAGAGATGCTTCTTTGGTGGGGGTGGAAGCCGAACTTTGTTTTCCGAAGAATGAGATGTAGAATGTAGTAGGCGCCAGTCTGTTCGAGCGGAGTGTCAGCTTGCTTTCTTATAATGACCCAGGACCACCACCAGGGTGACACTGCCCCCATGGGATGGGCTCAGTCTGGTGGGGGTGTTTTCTCAGTGGACTTCCCAGAGGACTGTAGTCTGTGTCAAGTTACAGAAACTAGCCAGCACAGTGCTGTCATTGTGGCTGGGAGGGGACGTACAGTGGGAACAGCAGCTCAGACTGGGGTTATTTGGTAAGTACAGCAACTCATAGTTCTCATTGTTTAAGCTGAATTGGGTCTTATTTCTTTTAGGACAAAGTATGACTTTTGTTAATTGTTCCATGTGAGCCAAGACCTATTCCACACCTCTACTGTTATGTACAGTAGAGTGCAGCAGAGTAGTCCAACCCAATAGGCAGATTGAGTTCATAGTTTTAGCTCATAGAGGGTGGCCTTGCTTTAATGAGGTAAGCTGCTCCTTTTGATTATAGATGTGCCCTCTTGCCTTCTGCTTTCAGGGAGGGCGTTCACATCAACCAGGAGTTGCTGCAGATACCGCCTTCTGTTACAGAGCAGTTCATCGAGCTGCTGTGTCAGTTCAGTCCAGACCAAGTCATAGAGACGCTGCAAGTCCTCGAGTGCTACCGTCTAGAGGAAACCATTCAGGTGAGGCCTGCCGCGTGTGTGCGTGCATGTGTGCATGCGTGCACACGACAAGTGAGGTTCCCCGCAGGATACACGACAAGTGAGGTTCCCCGCAGGGTCTCCCCTTCCCCCGTGCGCACAGAGACTCAGGTGTATGGTTCTTGCAGAAGCTGGAAAGTATTAAGTGCTGGCACCCAAGGTGGCATCGTCACTGCAATAGTCAGCTGCTTTGAGACAACACTCAGCCGTCCCTGCAATGAGTCAGGTTTTATTTAAATTCGAACTAGCAAAGTGAGCCTGGAAAAGGGACCTCGGCAAGTTCCTGTCTGCAGACAGTGAAGGTTAAATAGTCCTGGAGAGCCAGGAAGTGCAGCAGGCTAAACAGCCCAGCAGCTTCAGCACTCTCCTTCCTTGCCTCGATTTCCTTCCTTCCTTTTAGAGACCAGGTCTCTCTGTGCAGCCCTGGTTGTCCTGGAACTCACTCTGTAGACCAGGCTGCTCTCAAACTCAGAGATCTGCCTACCTCTGCCTCCTGAGTGCTGGAATTAAAGGCATGCACCTTGAATTTTCTTAGTTACTTTCTTCTGCTTCTCAGTGAGTGAGAGACAGAGGCAGACAGACAGAGACCGTGTGTGTGGAGGTGGGGGTGTGTGTTATGAGACTAATATGTTCCCCATTTAACATTTAGATAGAACATTATGTCTGCTTTCCTTTTTCTCCTAACCAATAGCGACCTGTATTTTCTGCATCCACTCCCTGCTGTCTTCGTACTTTAAAAATATTGAGTTATAAAATATGTCAGGTATTGCAGGATGCGCACAGTATCAACTCCAAGGACCAACCAAGTAAATTTCAGTTCCAACCTTGCCTTACTTATTTTACAGATAAAGCACCTTTTTGTCTTTCTCCCATCCCTTTTCCTCTGAGGTTACCATCAACCAAATGCGTGGTGTGGTGTTTACCCTTCAACCCTGTGGGTTTTTTGCTATTATTATCAGAGCTGCAAGTCTGTATTCTTGTGCATAAATTCATGTGCCTGCATGGCTTCCCACTGGAAATGGACTTGACCCAGATGTGACCTATCCTTTGATATCATGTGACTTCTAAACATGTGCTAGGATGCATTCATAGGTGGCCTGTGCACCTCAGGTGGGCTGTGCCTGCTATGGTAGCCGAGTGCTGATATTTCCAGTATTCCCAGCAGTTTCTGTTCTTACCAGTGTTTTTGATGTGTGTCATTTCCCCACAGCCTTGATGAGTCTTAATTTTTTAACCAGTTGGGAAACATTTCCACTTAATGTATTTAGTATGTTTCATTTTGACAGTGTGATGATGTCCCTAGTAGGCATTCACGTCGGTTCCCTTTTCCTGCTAGGTGTTTGCCCTTCTCATTCACTTGTAGAAGTTGGTCTGATTTCTGCATCCCTTGTTCTCCACCAGCTGTGCATTAGAAGTGCATCTTCATCCTGTCTGGTGCATCGTTAGCATGGCTTCTACTTCTGCTTCAGCTCACTCTTCTAAGGGTTAAGCTTGTGCACTCCTGACACAAAAGGTTTCCCTTCTGATTTCTGTAATTTAACATCTTAGGTTTTAGACTTTAATCCATCTGTAGGCTGATCAAGAGAAAGGGTTATATCTTCTTCCTTACATGATGCTAAATGACCTTACTTATATTTTATGAGCTTTCCTCACTGAATTTTTTAAAAAATTATTTATTTTCATTGTATGTGCGTGTTGTATACATATATATGCACATACAGTGATAATATACACACATATATATGGAGATACGCACACACAGACACATGCATGTGCGGACAACTTTCAAGAGTCCTTCCCCCATGGCATCTGGGGACTGAACTGAGGCCATCAGTTTTCAGGCAGCCCCTTTCCCCACTGAACCATTTTGCTGGCCCTCTGTCTGAGTCAGGGTTACTGCTGTGATGAGACACTATGACCAAAGAAACTTGGGGAGCTAAGAGTTGATTCGGCTTATCCTTCCTCATCACTGAAGGAAGTCAGTACAGGAACACAAACAGGGCAAGAACATGGAAGCAGGAGCTGATGCAGAGGCCATGGAGGGGAGCTGTTTATTGGCTTGCTCCTCATGGCTCGCTCAGCCTGCTTTCTTCTAGAACCCAGGACCACCAGCTCAGGAATGGCACCACCCACAAAGGGCTGGGCCCTCCCATATCAGTCACTAATTAAGAAAATGCCCCACAGGCTTGACTATAACCCAGTCTTCAGTGGAGGCTCCCTCCTCTCAGATGACTCTGGCTTGTGTCAAGTTGACATAAAACTACTCAACACACCCTCCTTACTGATTTATTTATTTAAAAAACCTATCTTTTCTCATTTTACATTCCAGTCCCAGCTCCCACTTCTTTCCCTCTTCCTGTTCCCTAAACTTCCCCCCACCCCAGCCCCATCCATTCCTCAGAGAGGGTAAGGTTTCCCATGGGAAGTCACCAAAGTCTAGTATGTTGCTTTGAGGCAGGACCAAGGCCCTCCCCACTATATCTAGGCTGAGCAAGGTATTCTCCAAAGAGAATGAGTTCCAGAAAGTCAGTACAAGCAGTAGGGGTAAATCCTGGTTCTGACAGTGGCCCCACAGCTTGCCTCGGCCATACAACTGTCACCCACATTTAGAGGGCCTAGTTTGGTCCTATGCTGGTATCCCTGCTGTCAGGCCGAAGTCAGTGGGCTCCCATTAGCTCAGGTAAGCTGTTTAAGTGGGTATCCTCATCATGGTCTTGAACCCTTTGCTTGTATTCTCGCTCCTTCCTCTCTTCAACTTTGGGAGCTCAGCCCAGTGCTCCTCTGTAGACATCTGCTTCCATCAGATGCTGGATGAAGGTTCTGTGATGTCATTTAAGACAGTCATCAGTCTGACTACGGGGGGACCTCCTTACTGATTTCTAACAGCATGCTGTGTTAGATTAAACTCTACACATGCACAGATCTATGTGTGGTTCTCCTCTGTAGACATCTGCTTCCATCAGATGCTGGATGAAGGTTCTGTGATGTCATTTAAGACAGTCATCAGTCTGACTACCGGGGGACCTCCTTACTGATTTCTAACAGCATGCTGTCGGATCTTTGTATGGTTCTCCTCTGTCCCTTGGATGTCTTTCCCTACATCACACGTTAGCCACTGCAGCTTACAGGAAGGCTTACTGTCCAGGGACAGCCATGCTCCCTCCCTCTTCCCAGCCTGCATCACTCAGGAACCACAAAACCAGATTTCTTTAGAGACCTGGAGCTTCGACTGTGAGGTGCAATTCGCACCGGTGCAGAGGGCATCGTCAGCTCTGTGGTCCTGGTGCTTCACATTCAGAAATATTTGCCTTTCTAAAATGCCTCTGTGTCTTTGGTAAGGTTTTATGACCTTTTTAATTTTTTAAGACAGAGTCTTTTTGTCTATTCCTGGCTAACCTAGAACTCAGTATGTAGAGCAGGCTGGCCTTGGACTCGGATCCTGCCGCTGCCTCCGGAGTGCTGTCATTATAAAGGTTTGCACCACTCTGCCCTGTCTCTCAAGGGCATTTTCATTGTTTGTTGCGGTGGCATTTAAATGCAGGGGATCAATACAAGTTGTTTGTATGTATTTTATGACACTTTCCAAGAATAGTAATAGTTTGGGGTTCTACAGCCCAGCCTTGTTCTCACTTGTCTATGTACCCTAGGACACAACTGAATAGAAGCAGTGTGCCTTCCATCCTGTTTCTGATTTAAAGGGAACTTCGCAGATACTTTGCAGTGATTATGGTGTTTATTAGAGGATAATCAGAGATAACATCTCTTAAATTTCTGTTCAGGTTGGTTGTGTGGCTATGAAAGCATGTTATGTTTTACCAAATGATTTTTCTACATTTCTTGAGATGTTTCTCCTTTGATCTGTGTGATGGTGCAAAAATGTTAATTGTCAGCTTGATCAGTTATCGAGTCACCTGAGAAAGAAGCCACTAGGTGCAAAAGTGAGTGCTCCAGCCTCTGGGTACCTAGGAGGGGTTGACACCACAGGGGTGCTCTAGCTTCTGAGCACCTAGGAGGGGTTGACACCACAGGGGTGCTCTAGCTTCTGGGCACCTATGAAAGGTTGACCAGTGAGGTGCTCTAGCCTCTGGGCACCAATGAGGGGCCATCTTGAGTAGGGTGGTTGGCACGGAGAGAACTGTCTGAAGTAGAGAGTGAGCCGCGCTCCAGCAGCCGTTCCTCACACTGCTTTGCTCCCTGATTGTGAACGAGGTATGAGCAGCCACTACCAACCTGCTGCTGTTTTAACTTCTTCGTCATGGGGGACGGTGGCTTTGAACTGTGAGCTAGAGTGACCCTTCTCCCTTAAGTTGTCCGCTGGGTATATCCTCACAGCAGTGGAGAAGTTGAGACGATCTGGGCGCCTGCTCTTGCCTGTGCCACCTTAGCCTTCTCTAGTACTCACTTGCTTCCATTCTCTGTGCTTTCCCCTTTTGTCTCTCAACACACTTAGTTTTCTTTCACTGATTTAGATATTCCTAGTTTATTAACTTTTACTAAACCCCGTAAGTCCGCCAGTATCTACCCCTTTTCAGTCGCTTTGTTCTGAATGCTTATATAGAGTTACAGCTGACACTGTCTCCTTTATGGCATATTGTTTGTTTATGTGTGTTGGCTTTTCTCCAGGGGATGTACCTCATTCAGATGTGTGACAAATTTGGAAAATAGACAAAGGAATGAGTTTGCTCAAAGTAGAGCAGCCAGATGGTTCACTATAGGACAGGCTCCGCATTCTGTACTGTGCAGTAGCGTACTGCGAAGGCCCGGGTTTGTTGATGACTGTCACATGTGTTTTGTGTGCTGTACTCTTTGTACTCTGTAAACAAGATTTACAGAAGTGCTTTCTTTCTTGCTTTCTTTCTTTCCTAGATTACACAGAAGTATCAGCTCCACGAAGTCACTGCGTACCTGTTGGAGAAGAAAGGGGATGTCCACGGCGCCTTCCTCCTGCTGCTGGAGGTAGCTTTTGACTGTGTTCATTGTCACACTCTGTCTCTCTGAAATGCCTCAGTCTATCCTTGTCTCTTGTGTTTCGAGGTAAGCTGCAGACAGAAATATGTTTTATCTTGGAGTTCATTGAGAACAGCCCCATATTTATGTATGGCACCATTTTAAAGCCATAATTTATATTCATGAAAAGTATCTACAGTGTAAAATGGTATAGCCAATCCGCCTACAAATTACCAGAGCAAGAGTGATAAAACAATCTCATTCCTGAAGATCCCAAATCTAGAAGTATGCCAGGTGTCAAGGGAGGGAGACGCAATGACAGTTTGCTCATAACTAAATATTACACAGCACAACATCACTTATAAATGTAATAGGAGAGAAATCTCAAAAGCATCATGGTGACATGAAAGAATTATACAAAAGAAAACATTGGACATTGAGAAAGTGCATGAGTATAATGCAAAGGTAGCGATGATCACTATTTTCTTTGCAGACCGTGCACAAATACGTACATTTGTCAAAATAAACTTTATCAAATGTTATATGTGCAACTGTGGATGTTAGGGAAAGTCAGACGCAGGACTGGACGTGTGCTATGAGCATAGGTTTGTCATGTCCTCACCTCATGCAACTCACCCATGTGTTCCGTGACCTGATAAGAATTTCGTACTCGCATCCAAAACATGATAAGTTGCTACCCTCAGTGCTGCTCTGAGGGACACCAGTGTGACTGCTCAGTGGTACAGAGGGGCACACATGGGCAGACTGGTGACACTTGACCTTTTGCGGCCATTCCTACGCTGCAAACTATGTGGATAAGTCAGTGCTGAATGACAGCAGAAGAACATTGTGTCTGTTTATTTACTTACACCTGTATTTCTGTGGGCACACACAAGCCACAGTGTTCATGTGGAGGTCATTTCTCGCCTTCCACCATGTGGGTCCCAGGGATGGAACTCGGGTCTTCAAGGCTTGGTGGCAGATACTGAGCCATCTCATCACCTGTTTCTTTGGGGTTCACCTCTAAAATTTGTTCTGCAAGTATGTAGAGGGTAGAAATATGAACTGTTTGGTCACCTCTGTGTTTTTACCTTCTAGAGACTGCAGAGCAGACTGCAAGAGATAACTCGGCAGGGTGGAAGTAAGTTCTTGGATGTGAATGCTTTTCCTCCACTAACCATATGTTGTAAAAATTTTTATATAATATACTGCCTTAATTTAGTAATAACTACACATAGCCATTTTCATAGATACCCTTTATTTTCATAGTAGATGGAAGTTTTAGTCGTTTTCAAGGATACTTGACAGAGAGTCATGCACTACTGTGGCGTGATGAGGTTAGCTGTGCAGGGACTGTGGCCCCTCTCACTGTCTTGTGGTCATCCCCCATTGCACTCTATACGTGTGCCTTGGCTGTGTGTAGGTGTTGGGAGAGGCTGCTCATTCGTTCCCGGCTGCTGAGACTTGAAATAACCACACAGAAACTGTATTAATTAAATCTCTGCTTGGTCTATTATCTCTAGCTTCTTATTGGCTAATTCTTACATATTAATTTAACCCATTTCAATTAATCTGTGTATCGCCAGCAAAATCCCGGCTCATCTGTCCCCAGCGGAGGCTACATGCATCTTGCCATGCCACTGGTCCCCAAGGTGCTCACTGTGGTGTCTGACTACATGTAGGTCCATGACTAACGGCTTAAACTTGGTGTCTATGCCAAACAGCAGCAAATCAGGGCTTCTTGTCTACTGTACCCCCAAGCAGTAAATCTGGAGTGACTGACACAGATATATAAGCTTTGTTGTGTTCATTGACATTTCTTTTAATTTTTAAAAATTATCATAAAACAAGAGAAAACTACCAAAATACTTAGCAACAATAAATATTATCATACTGCAGTACATACATCCCCACTATCTGGCTGAATGTTTTCTATCACCCCAGCAGAGCCTCTGTTCCCATGGGCAGCAGTTCCCCCAACACCATTCTGTCTTCTGTTCTGCTCTCCAGTTCCAACATTCGCTTTCGGATTTGCCTGACTCATGAGAGTGGAATCCTAGTGCATTTGAGTTTATGATTGGCTCATTTCCTTTGGTGTAAGGTCTTTAAGGTTCATAAATGTTGGAAAACATGCCAGAATGGTCCTCTAAAGCTGCACAGTGTCCCGCTGTGTGGGTGTCTACCATGTGTATTTACCCATTAGCAGACATTTGGGCTGGCCCACCTTTGGTCTGCTAGATAGTTGCTATGAGCATCCTTGGTATGCAGGTATTTTTGGGTTCTCACTTTCATTTCTTTTGGGTATAAAGCCAAAGTGGGATCACTGAATAAAGCAGTAACTTTAAAAGTTCCTTTGTGCTGGGATTTGGATCCACAGCATCATTCATGCCTGCCAGACGGGTGCTTTCACTCTGTTTTTAGGGTTCTCCATAGCCAGGCCATGGCTCACAACTTCTGCAGTGTGTGAGATCAGTTGCACCGCATTCTCACTGACGCGTTCATCCTTGCCCCTTCTCTCTCCTTTCTTTCTCCTCTGTCATGATGGGTGTCGGGGGGCTGTCTTCCACTCCACTCCTCTCTCCCTTCATCCCTTATTTCCATCTGTGGCATCAGATGTTTTGATTGGCCAAGCATCTTCTCATGTACTTGTTTTGACCACTCACATTTTTTCCCCTGGAAAAATATCTGTTCTGCTCCTCTATCCATTTTTAGTCGGCTATTTGCTGACAGTCTAACTTCTCCTGCAGAAGGTGAGGGAATCCTTCATGGGTGAGTTGTAGGTTGTCTCACCTCTTCTTGAACCCTTCTTCCATACATTCTTCTAGTTCTCTTTCATCCAGCAATTCTGTAGATAATTCACCCATACTTTTTGATGCTGAGGTCCTAGGTAACAGAGTTTGTGTTGAATCCTGGCCATCTTGTATTACACTATAGCTTTTTGGAACCTATGAAAATTTACTTTTCATATTGGTGATCAAACTAGAATCTCGTTATTACTTTTGAACTGTCAGTACATGCTCAATCAATTCGATTATGTTATATTTGGTGCATTGTGTGATATTTTTCTTAAATCCAGTGTTAAAAGAGTAATTTTACAGATATATGAATAGGCAACGGAAATTAGAAAGGGCATTTCCTGATCGCTCTGGTAATTTGTAGGCAGCTTGTCTGGAAGCCAGTTTTCCAAAGTTCATGGTCTCATAACCCATGTAGTAACAGCCTTCTGCCTTAAGATCTGCTGTTGACAGTGTGCTAAGAGATCCAGATATCTGCTGAGTGCATGGCCTTGTGTTTAGTTCCCATAGGTAGCCCGCCCTCCTTTGTGAAGGAGACACGGGGAGCTAAAGCTTGTAATATAAGTGGAACAGAGTGTGCCAGAGATGCCGTGGGAATGGCAAAGGAGTTGAGAGAGTTCAGGGACTAGTTGTGACTCAGTCTGTGTTGTGCAGAGATGTACTATACAGAGCATGGAAGGGGGCTTTGAGGCTTGGGTCGGGAGTGTGTGGATGTGGCTAGCCAGTAGCCTTAGGCAGAGTCTGCTTTTAAGGACTGGGGATCTTTGGTGGCTTCTGTACAGAGAGGTGATCTGATTGGTCTTGTATGAAAGAGAACAGAAAGGAAGGCTTAGGTCAGAAATGCAATGAAGAGCCAGTGCTCTGTCTGGGGACTGGGAGGGCACAGCAGGCTTACAGGTAGAACAAGGGGTACAGAGAAGGAAGCCTCAAAGATGAGAACGACTCAGATCAGGGAACTTGGAGATGTGGCTCTAACTGCTCTGGAAATGACAGGCAGAAGCAGATCGGAGGTGAGTAAGGTGGGTTGGGCTTGGCTCTTGTATTAGTTACCTTTCTCAGTGCTGGGACAGGGTCCTTGATCAGAGTGACTGAGGAAGGAGGTGAGGGTACAGTCCTTCACAGCAGGGAGAGCGTGAGGCAAGAGCTGGCTCTGGCTCTGGCAGCAGGAGCCTGAGGCAGCTGGTCATGTGACTTTGGGTCAGGAAGAGAGAAGCACAGGCATTCTGCGTGTTTTGCTTTATTGAGTCTGGGCTCTAGCCCTTGGGAGAGTGACACCCATGTTCAGGGGTCTCCCAGGACTCTAGTCCTCAGGGTAGTGACACCCATGTTCAGGGGTCTCCCAGGACTCTAGTCCTCAGGGTAGTGACACCCATGTTCAGGGGTCTCCCAGGACTCTAGCCCTTGGGAGAGTGACACCCATGTTCAGGGGTCTCCCAGGACTCTAGTCCTCAGGGTAGTGACACCCATGTTCAGGGGTCTCCCAGGACTCTAGCCCTCGGGAGAGTGACACCCATGTTCAGGGGTCTCCCAGGACTCTAGGCCTCAGGAGAGTGACACCCATGTTCAGGGGTCTCCCAGGACTCTAGGCCTCGGGAGAGTGACACCCATGTTCAGGGGTCTCCCAGGACTCTAGCCCTCGGGAGAGTGACACCCATGTTCAGGGGTCTCCCGGGACTCTAGCCCTCGGGAGAGTGACACCCATGTTCAGGGGTCTCCCAGGACTCTAGCCCTCGGGAGAGTGACACCCATGTTCAGGGGTCTCCCAGGACTCTAGCCCTTGGGAGAGTGACACCCATGTTCAGGGGTCTCCCAGGACTCTAGCCCTCGGGAGAGTAACACCCATGTTCAGGGTCTCCCAGGACTCTAGCCCTCAGGAGAGTGACACTTATGTGGCTCCCCAGCTCATCAGTTAAAACTTGTTGGACCCTCCCCCCACCCCCAGCACACATAGGGGTATGTTTCCATGGTGATTCTGAATTCAGTTGAGTTGACAATAAAGATTAACCAACTAAAGCTACACACAGAGAGGGGGGGAAAAGTGCATGATTCACAGAAACTCTGAGGTCATAGTAGGATATCTTTTAAGTGACATTCATCCTCTTTCCAAATCTAGATACAACAGAGGCTTTTCCACTGAAGGCTGTTGAAGATACCATGGTAGAGACAATTGCTCTCTGCCAGAGAAATTCGCAGAATTTGAATCAGCAGCAACGAGAGGTAGGCTGATACCTGCGTAGGCGTTGAAAAAACGTGTTCTGTGTGGAAACTCGCAGTTAATTCTATTTATACTGCCCTCTTGGCAACCTGAATTTAATTTGTTTGGGCTTTAATCACTTCTTAGTGTTCCCAGGAGCATAAGGCTCTTGACGTTATCATCGGGAGGATCTGGAGGATCCAGCTCCTCTCGTGCGCAAAGGCCTCACGCCCGTGGATTCTGCTGCAAAGTGCTGGCGTGAGAATGCTGGGTCCCTGCGGGGCCTGTGGAGTGGAATTAATGTTTGTGCCAGGTTGTCAGCTCATCTGCTCACAGTGGGTACGAGTGAGCAGGAAGAAGACAGAGCCCTCAAGGGGACCTAAAGGGAGGCTGTAACACGGTGATTCTCAGCCTTGGCCACACATGGGGGTGGCCCGGGGCTTTGAACTTTTTCATGAGTTGTGCTGTACCCCGTATAATTAACTGACGTTCTCCGCAGCTAAGACCCAGTCGTCAGTGCGTCCTAATGCTGTGTACATGACTCCAGTGAGCAGCCAAGCTTAGGAAGCTCTGCTGCTGACTGAGCAGACTGAAGGAAGTCAAAGCAAAACCCAGGGGGTGTGGATGGGCATCTGGTGCAGTGAAATAGACACTGCAGGCAACGTGGGATGGAGAGCCGAGTCCTCTGGTGCTTTTAGAAGTAAAGTGGTTTTGGTTTTGGGGTGGTAATTCAGTGACAGGCACTGGCCTAGCCTGTGTGAGGCCTGGGCTCCGTCCCCAGGGACAGCTGATAGTGTCACTGTAGGACAGCACACAGCCGCACTTTCTGTGCTTGCCGCTCAGTGCTCCTGATCTGGCATTGTACCGGGTTTCTGAAATGGGGAGCTAAGCTTAATTTTTCATATGTATGTACTATAGTTATTAAAGTAAAAAGAATATGTCTTGGTATGTTTTCTGTCTTCATAATTTTATAACTTCTCTTAGGTTTTGTCAGAGATTGTAAAAAGTATGCATATGAAGCATATTCACATATAGATGTTATCTTTTCCTTATTAAAACTTTTTTGGTGAAATAGTACAGATACCTTAAAGAAATCATGCAGTGGTGGGGACTGGGGCATGTCGCAGCAGTTAAAGTACTTGACATGGACAATGGCTGTTCAGACCTCAAAGTCCACATAAAGTCCAGGTGGATGTGGTGTCTGGAGGACTAGCCTTCTACATGCTTCAGGTTTGACTGAAGGTCTCCATGTGCACACATATACATGAAAATAAGAAAAAGTCATACACTGTAGAAAGTGCACAGAAGGATTTTAAAGTCTTGCAGTACAGTCACATGGTAACTCAGAAATAGCCATTTGGGAATACCCCTGTGTGGTTTTTGTCTGCCAAGGCTGATACACTTTTGGGAAAACATATACTTTCTCTAAAAAATACTGTGTTTGATCTCCTCTAGGAGCCAAGGACTCTCTAAACTGTATATAAATGTTTCTTTGACTTATTAGTTCTTAATAAACCTTCAACAACATAAAGTCTGAGTAGCTGCAATAGGTTAGGATTTTATGCTTATTCTTGACGTTCAGTGTTATTACACCATGATGGCGTGCCATTGCAGAATCCACAGAAATGCATGCCAGAATTTTTCTATTCCCGAGTCTATTTCTTCATCCTTTGGTTGGTTGGTTGTTTTGAGGCATGGTTTTGAACTCAAAGCAATTTTCATTTTGAACCTGAAGGTTGGGCTCCAGCCAAGGTGGACCGGTGGACCTGACACAGAGCTCAGAGTAGTCACTCTGTGGTCCTGCTGCTCGAGCGTTCTTTCCCTCTGGCTTAGCGCTCAAGGTGCTCGAACCTCCTGGCCCACCCAGTACCACTCCCATTACTTAGATTTCCCCATCTTGTTTGTTCATATTTTAGTTTTGCAATTTTAAGACCACAGAGTTCTGAGCCCCACCCTCCGTTACTCTGTTTGTATTGGCTCCTTCATGTGCTATTTTTAAAGCAAGTGGAGGTTACAAAAAAGAGCTTCTGGCCCTTATACCAATTGAAAATGAACCATTGGATTTTACTTCTTACATGAACGTCCTTCTCTTTTATCTGGGCATACTTGAATTTTCCTCTCTGTCATTGATTTGTTGTGAATCCATCCTGTGTCTTACAGTTCCTAAAATTAGTTCTTTGAGAGTTCATAGCACGTGTGCTGGTCATACTCACCCCCTCACTCTTGCCATATCTACCTCTTTCTCCCACCCAACTTGGTGTCTCATTTTTTTTTAATCCCTCAAAAAGTTTTGCTGCCTAAATATCCTTGATGTGTTGTTTTCACTGGAGAGTGGTCAGATTACTAGTGACTACATCCTTAGAGAAAAGTGTTTCTCCCTCTGCCTTAGTGCTGTGAGGAGAAACCATGACCACAGTCACTCTTTTAAAGCAAAGCTTTTAATTTGGGGACGGCTTAGTCCGTTATTATCATGTCAGGGAGCCTGTTGGTACACAGGCAGGTGTTGTGCTGGAGAGGTGGGTGAGAGCGACTTTCTGATCCAGGGCAGCAGGGAGGGAGGGAAGGAGGGAGGGAGGGAGGGAGGGAGGGAGGGAGGAGGGAGGAACACTGAGAAAATTGAGACAATGGTCAAGTCCTGCGAGAGCTGTCTTATTATTTTTGTTTACTCTCTGTGTAATGGGAAAGTGCAGGGCTTATCCAAAGTCCTGGGAGTAGTCATCGAGGCTGAACCATCTCAGCTAGTAGCTTTGAAGTTGTTTTGGATGTAGAATTTTGAGGATATTGTTAACAAATATTCTGAGAAGCTGGGTCACCTGGGCTACTTGTCTTCCTTGGTGTCTGGTTCTTTTTTCCCTGAAACATACAAACTTTTAAAGGTAACATACATATCTGTCTGGAATATGCAACATGCACTAATCAGCTAAAGATGATTTTGTTTTCTCTTTGAAAATGTAAAAGGCAGGGGGCTGGAGAGATGGCTCAGTGGTTAAGAGCATTGCCTGCTCTTCCAAAGGTCCTGATTCAATTCCCGGCAACCACATGGTGGCTCACAACCATCTGGAATGAGGTCTGGTGCCCTCTTCTGGCCTGCAGACATACACACAGACAGAATATTGTATACATAATAAATAAATAAATATTTAAAAAAAAGAAAATGTAAAAGGCATCTGTTAACTTTAAATCTGTTTATATTATATAATGAAACCTTTATCCGTGACATGAAAGGATGGCATGTAATAATAAGTCATGAGGACTCTGTAACCAACAAGATTTATCATGTCTCATCCAGTCTTCAGGGCTGTTCCAATGACGAGGGATCCGAATATACATCACCTGTCTTGTAGGTTTTTTGTTTTTCTTTATGTCTACTGCCAAGATTTTCAGGAGGTTTCCCCCAGTCAAATCTGGGCTTTATTAATTTTTGAAGAAATTCATAGATTTTGTCCTGTGGGAAAAAAGATAACCTTTCTCCCAATAACATATTTTCTGACTTCCATTCTGAGGTTAAGACATTTTAAATATATATAAGTTGTTTTAATTTAGTAGTTCCCATGATCCAATGTCTCTCAGCAGCAATTGGTTTTTGTTCATTAACATTTAAAAAGTTCAAAGTCAGCAAAGTACCACCATACAGGATCCAGATATCTTCTATATTTTCCTTCTTTACGTGGATTATTCTTTTTTATATTACTTTACTCTCTCTTAAAGACTTTTCTATTATTTTTAACTTAATTTTTTCATGATTATCTGTACCCATTTTTTTTCTTCAGCACCTAAACACCTTTTAAGTATATTATATCTGTTCAGAGGTTTTCTTGGTCTGGACCTGACTTTTTGCATTGCCTGCAGCTACACACTTGCAGTGTTCTCTGACCACTTTAGCTGCTAAGCTACTGCTGCCCTGGTGACTGGTTCTGCCCCCCCCCCCCATCTCTGAGAGCCTAGCCTCATGCCAGTGGGCCCCTCCAGTGGGAATAGTGTTTACCTCCCCAGCTCTGGGAAGTTGCTGAGCCCAGTTTTGGAGTCCTGTATGCAGCAGCCAGCTAACTGCTTTGAGTGTTCATAGAGAGACCCAGATGGCAACTTCTCTGTCCCTATAGTTGTGCCCCATGTTGGGTGCTAAATGTAGCAAACTTTCTTTTGGGCCACCAGCATACTTCTTACTAATTATGCAAGCTTGGCCTTTAGTTTAGTCTTGTCCCCAGCTGGCTCTTATAACTTAAATTAACCTGCTTCCATTAATCTGTGTTTTGCCATGTAGCTCAGTTACTTCTCCTCTGTACCATATGTTCAACTTGTTCCATGTCTTGTTGATGTCTCTCTGCCTCCCTTCTTCCCAGAGTTCTCTCTCTCCCAGGAAATCCCACCTATACCTTCTACCTAGCTATTGGCCATTCAGCTCTTTATTAAGCAAATCGTAGTAACACTTTCTTACACAGTGTAAACAAATATTCTGCAACAGCCTCCACTTCTGCATATCTGCTCCTATGTGTGAACACCCCCACCTCTGAATATCTGTTCAGTATGCTGTTATCCCATGCTGCTGTTATCCCATGCCCTGTGATTGCTCTTCACAAGGATAATGGCATCATGCACGTCCCTAAAAACCTAGCTGATTTCCTGTGTATCTCAAGGCAGCAGTTCAAGTTGTATCTTCTCAGGTGATGGGATTATCACACTATGGGTCATTATTTTAACGTGGGTTCTTAGACTTACCCAACTGAAAATCTTAGAAATCAGTATAGTAGAATAAGAGAGATAAAAAGTAAAGGTTGAAAGGACTGGTTTGGAAACCCAAACACTCAAGTTCTCAAAACGAAGGAGATTTATTTGCCCCAGGGGAACAAAGAGCAGGGAATAAGAGACAAAGACAGGAAATAAAGGGCAAATGAGAAGGAAAAACGAACAAAGGAGGGGGGGCATTTTCCCCAGAGGGACAAAGGACTGCCTCTGGACAGAGAAGGGACAGGCATGGCCTATAGGCAAACAGCAGTTTATAAAGGTAAAAGGGGAAGCCCTGTGTTAGGATGAGGTGTTTAATTTTGATTGAACATGTTAATTAGGGTAGCCAAAGGGAACTTTTGATTGCTGTACTTCTTAGATCGCTGGACCTTGTGGTCAACCTCAGAAGAAGGAAGTGACCAACTAAGGGGCTAGACCTTGGTGACTAGCTTTAGGAATGTAATCTAACGATTTCAGCAAGGAAAATCCTATCCCAGAGGTTGGACAAGGCCCGCCAGAGTCCTTTCAAAGCGTCTTCACCATGTTTAAGGTTGATGTAGAAATTTAGTAGAAGAATAATTCTCCTATTTAAGATATGAATAGATCCCATGGCTTTTGTCTCTTCACTTATATCATCTACCATTTGTAAAGCAAGAATAAAACTTTTTAAGATAAGTTTTTAAAAACCATCTTGATTAAATAATTTTATAAATCAAATTTCTAAGCATAATAAATAGATAAACTAAAAGTAAAAGTTAGGTATAGCATGTAAAATAAGACTTCCCTAAAATAAACAAAGACATGCTGTGGCTGGGAAAGCGAGCTAGGGAACTGCAGGCGGAGTGCCTGAGAGAGAGTAAAGCGTGAAGAGCCGGAAGAGGAGGGGGGTCTAGGAGCGCAGGAGAAATCAGGAGACAGGAAGAGGAAACAGGAGGTACAAGATGGAAGGGAGGTAACACCACGTGATAGAACATAGATTAATATAAATAGTTTAAGTTATGAGAGCTGACTGGGGACATACCTAAGCTAAAGGCCAAACTTCCATAATGAATAAGTGTTGTTATTTGCGGGCTAGCGGTCCCGGAAGCCCATTACACTTGTTTGTGTGTGTTCATCGGCAGTAGACAGTGGTGTCCTGTGAGACATCACACTCCTGCCCTGTTCTGCTGGCCCTTCCTCGGGGCTTCCTGTCAAGGTACTGTAAGGCGTTTATAAACGATTGCCTAACTGAGTTGTTGAAATGGATTGGCTTGGTTTTTGTGGCGAAGATAGGAAGAACTCGACTTGGAGTCAGTGTTATTATTGTGTTACCTTCAGCAAATTACTTAATTTCTTTAAACCAAGTGAAGATACCCATGACAAGGTTTATGAGAGCAAACAAATATGTGTAAGGTTTTAAATGGAGTCCTTAGTAGAAGTAAATAAGTAACTGGTGAATCTGATTATCTCTTGGCGAGGCTGGCAGTGTTAATGAGTTCATCTTAAGCTCCACTCCAGATGTGTGCATTTAGGAAAGAGCCTAAGGCTTGATATAGGAAAGTCTTCCGATAACCGAAAAACCGGAGTGGAGGCGAGGAGCCACAGGGCGGGGCCGTGATCCCTTTTTGGTGACTAGTTAGAGCCTAGTAGGATGTGCTCATTGCTGGTTTGCATACAAACTCTCCGGATAGAAACAGAATTATAATCCTGTATCCTCCGTGTGCTTCCCACAGCTGATGAAGGTGCCCTCTTCTGTCTGAGATCTCTGGTTTTCACTGTCTTTTCTCAATCACATTCAAATTTCCTCTTTGTCTGGTTTTTGCCAGTACGCATACATTTCAACCGTCAACACTATGCTAATGGTTTGGTTTCCTCTGATGCCACAGGCGCTATGGTTTCCATTGTTGGAGGCAATGATGGCACCACAGAAGCTGTCCAGCTCAGCTGCTCCTCATCGGCACTGCGAAGGTAAACCCATCAGAATCAACCTGACGGGCGCTCTCCAGCCCACTTCTGTGTGCAGAGCCTGCTGTGGCAGTCTCCTTCCCCGGTAGCTTTCTGCTGTTGTCTTCCCAGTGACGCCATCGCTGTAGTCTCTGCTCCACCTTGTGCATTTTTTCTGGGGACCCGTGTAGAATTTATCCAGAAAATGTATAGTGTCAATTTTAAGATACCAAACTGGCCCAGGCTAACTAAGTTTCTAGGTAAGGTGACTGCTTTCCCCTAAATAAAAAGAAAAGCAAAGCTAATCTTAATATTTTGTTTCAACAGCGCTGAAATCTTTGACTATGCAGGTTCTAAACAGTATGGCAGCGTTCATTGCCCTCCCATCCATCTTACAAAGAATCTTGCAGGTGAGCTCAGAGAGGCGGGGGAGGCTGAATATTGATGGAGTCCAGTTATTTTACCAGTAAATGAGGCTGAGGCTTATATCACCTGTGTTTGGGCATTACCTAAACTGCTAACTAACCTTGAGTCAGTCTTGCATGGTGTCACCCCATGGGTATATAGGCCTTGCTTGCTTCTTTGGGGCTCGTATACACATTTCCTATTGTTTATAGCCCCTGGGAGACAATGGACACTTATTTCTAGCTTATCATACTTTAAGACTTTAAAAAAGGAAAGTTCTCTAAAAATGAAGTGAATGTAGGCATTCTAAGTAATGGTTATTATTTCAGTTTTCTAGATCATTCTAAAAATACTTCTAAGTTGAAAACTCAGCCCAGCTGTAAATTCTAGCTAGCCTTTTGTCCAGAGTTATTGTAAGAAACATTTTCTCCTGTTTTCTTTGGCAATAAGACTTGAAACTTCCCAGCTTCATAAGAAAGAGAACACTAAAAATACCCTAAGCTGTATTTTTAGAAAAACCTGTGAACATGCTTGGGGAGACAGCAGGAATTAGACCGATCAGTCTTTCTGCTCTCGCTTTATGTGTGGTAGTGACACATGCTCGCGTGTGCACGCGCGCGCATGCACACACACACACACACACACACACACACACACACACACACGGACTCAAAGAGGGATAGGACTCCACTGGTCTCGACTCTTATCCTTTGGAATGTCCCCACAGCTTCTAAGATTCCTCAAGTGCTCCTTCCTGAGGCCTCTGGGCAAGCGATCTGATTCAGGGTGCTGCCTGCAGAAGTCTCCCTCACCACAGAGTGCTTTGTCCGCAGGAATTTAGCAACCCAGGGTGTTTGCTCAGTGTTGGAGCCCTTGCTTTGTCTAGTGTGAGGTCCTGGTTCATCCCCAGTACTGAAGGAAAAAAAAAACATGAGTATTGTATATGTGATTTGTAGGTCTAGCTGTGTAGCCCAGGCTGGCCTTGAACTCACAGATCTCTTCCTACCTCTGCCTCCCAGTCCTGGGGTTAAAGGTGTGCACCACACCCAGCCCTAAGGTGTGTATTTCCACATTCAGTCCTTGGTAACTATCAGAGACTGAGAAATTCAAGGTAGACTATTTCCATGTGTTGTAAATATATTAATCCCAAAGTTTGAAAACGTGTAGAAGCACCTGTATAGGACTAGAAGAAATGATCCCACAGTGGGTTCTGTCCTGCCTGCACATTGTGCTTTATGGTGAGCTTTAGCCATATAAATTATAACAAAAGTCTGCCTTTCCTTTTGCAAAGCATTGTGTAACTTAGAAACATTTCATATTTCAAAACTGACCTCTTTGAAACCTTTAATATTTGAAAATCTTGGCTTTGACTTACACTGGGATTCTTATAATTGTGCTGCTTTTAGCATTAAGTAACTTCTCACTAATCAGGAGGGTTTTCTGTTCTTAAATTTACTTCTTTATTTTTTTTGTCTACTATAATTTTGCCCCTGTATATGAACAAGGATTTTTTAAAAAGTACTTTTATTCATAACAATCTTTTGGTGTGGGGAAGGCAGTTATGTAGATTGTGACTAGCAGGTGTGTAGCTCAGTTGATAGCATGTTTGCCTTGCATGCAGGAAACCCTGGTTCCAATACCTAGCACCACATCAGAACCCTGTGTGCAGAGTCATCACCCTGGATACAGGTGCATGCATGCAGAGCTGTTACCCTGGGTACAGTTGCATTCATGCAGAGCCGTCACCCTTGATACAGGTGCATGCATGCAGAGCCATCCCCATGGGTACAGGTGCATGCATGCAGAGCCATCCCCATGGGTGCAGGTGCATGCAGAACCATCACCCTGGATACAGGTGTATGCATTCAGAGCCGTTACCCTGGATACAGGTGCATGCATGCAGAGCTGTCACCCTGGATACAGGTGTGTGCATGCAGAGCTGTCACCCTGGGTGCAGGTGTGTGCATTCAGAGCCGTTACCCTGGATACAGGTGCATGCATGCAGAGCTGTCACCCTGGATACAGGTGCATGCATGCAGAGCTGTCACCCTGGATACAGGTGCATGCATGCAGAGCTGTCACCCTGGATACAGGTGCATGCATGCAGAGCTGTCACCCTGGATACAGGTGCATGCATGCAGAGCTGTCACCCTGGGTGCAGGTGCATGCAGAACCATCACCCTGGAGGTGGGGAAGAGGATTAGGAGAAATTCTAATTAATCCTTGGCTACATAGCAAGTTCAAGAACAACCTGGGTTACATCAGACCCTGTCTCAAAAAAGTAAAAGTACTAAGTCTGCCGACAAAGGAGAAAAACTAAAGGATAGAGAAGTTAAATGCGCACCCTGTCCTGGGTGACAGACGTGAACTACTTCTTGTTTCCTGATGCACTTTTTCGATTACGTCATTTAAATTTTCCTCTGTTTAAGTTTGTGTTTTTGAGGAACTAATCAGCTATTGTGTATTAGTTCTGTTTTACCCTGTTCAACTGATTGCTGGTGTAAATGACATGAGAGTGTGCCCACAAGTGTTGTAATAGGAGCGGCAGGGCTGTGTCCCCAGCACCCCAGCTGCCTGGCTAGCTTATGCCCCGAAATAACAACACACAAATTGTATTCATTTAAACACTGCTTGGCCCATTAGCTCTAGCCCTTACTGGCTAATTCTGATATCCCAATCAACCCATCTCTAATAAACTGTGTAGCACTGCTCTTACCGGGAAAGATTCAGCATGTCTGACCTGGCGGCTTGCTTCATCGCGTGCGTCTGCCTCAGAGAGCAGAGCTATCACGTCTGCCAGGGAGAGGGGAGCATGGCATCTCTGAGCTCACTTCCTCTTCCTCCCAGCATTCTGTTCTGTTTACTCCACCCACCTATGTTCTAACCTATCAGGGCAAGCAGTTTATTTAATTAACCAATGACCTTCCTCCATCACCACAAGAGCTTTCGTGAGAGACAGACTTTGGGTTCCTCTCTGCATGGTGTTTCATGCAGGAAACACCGTCCATTTTAAGGGCTGTCTGCTGGCCGCTGTCCTGAGCAACTAGCACGTCTCCACTGCTTAGCAGGAGAGCGGCAGCACGGGCGTAGGGCAGACAGGTCTGGAGGCTGGATGAGGTCAGGTGGTCACAGGGAGGCTGAACTGGCAACAAAAAGTGCGTCCTGATCCAAGCCCAGAGGTTGTGGTGACGCAGGCAAGGCTCACCAGATTAGGCTGGGCACTGATTGTGAGACCTGGTAGATCTGAGGGTTGGGCCGGGTGAGACTCACCAGGCTGGGCCCCATTTTAAGATGTGCAGGCTGGCCTGGACCTGGAACAGGTCTTCATTTTAAATTAGCAGTTTCCCATAACATACGAAGTATATTCCTTGGGCTGTTTGTCTTTATTAGTGACATGTCTGTTCCAGAACTTTTGCCTACTTTTTGAGGTATCTGCCCTCTTATCTGTGGGTTTGAAGTGTTTTTCTATATTTAGTCCCTGATAGAGTCCTTGATCAGGTGTGTGCTCTGGGGCTATTTTCTCATATCCACCATATATGTATGTGTAGATGGTATGTAACTAGACAGTTCTCTTCTAGGTGCTACTGTGAACTGTGTGCTGTTGGCATATTAGAAAGAAGCTGAAGTCCATACGATCACATTGGATCACATTGGAGCTTTTTTATAAAAGAATGCTGTTATGTAGCTCCCAGGTCTAGATACCAAGGCTAAGGCCTTGTGTCAGGTCCACTCTGGTGAAGACCTCATGGTGTATGTAATCATATGGCAAGGGCTTGTGCAAGAGGGAGTGCTACACCCCCAGAACACCCCCATCTCCTAGCGTTGCCGCACTGAGGACTTAACTGAGTGTCCAGCACATGGACCTGTGGTGATAAACCACACCCACTGCCTACAGCCTGCCTTGTCTTCTCCATCCTTGAACAGCAGAAATCCACAGCCTCAGTGTCTGAGAGGAAGGTCCCCTTCTGAGCTTGCCCCAGTTACTGCTCCTGCGTCTTCCAGCTTCACATCTCCGGCTTCCTACTCCATCTAGCATGAGTTGATAATATGATGTTCATATTAATCTAGCAACCCCCAGGGAGAAAGTTGGGAGGGACAGTTATTTAGGCACATAATTGCCCACATATAACTGAACTAAGTTACTTTTTTTCGGAAGAGATGGTCATATGCCGAGAAATCTCAGATTGTCTTGACTGGTGCATATTTATTTATTCAAAGTGATTCTCGGGGCCTGAATTATACAGCATCTCTAGGAGCCTAATGGTTGATAAGTAAGGAAGCTTTTAAGGAACCCTTATTTGAACTCTTAAGTTAGAGACATCCTGGGTGGGGCAAGGGGAAAGAAACTTAACCAGCTCAACAATTCTAGAACCTGTATAAATGTACAGGGATTAAAGTCAGCTCCGTAAAGTTGTTCCTGGCCTCTGCACATGTGCCCCCCCTTCTCTCTCTTACAGACACACACACACACGATACACTAAATTGTATGTGGTACCAAGTGTGTCTTCCTGCACAGTTAATGGCCGCTTACAGAGAACCATCAGGAGCTATCTTATGAGAACTGGCTGGATGTTACAGAATAATTATGCGATCTGGTGGCTGCTGTGCACTGTCCTTGAAGCCTGTGCTCACCTCGAATTCTATAATTCATGTGCTGCCCCAGCATGGATAGTTTCCTGGCTTCCCTTTAAATTATGTATGTTGAAGTAAATATAGAAATGACCTATAAAGACGTCTCCTTTTTCTATGAACTTAACCTTTTAAGACATCTTTATCTGCTGGGCGATGGTGGCGCACGCCTTTAATCCCAGCACTTGGGAGGCAGAGGTGGGTGGATCTCTGTGGGTTCAAGGCAGCCTGGTCTACAGAGTGAATTCCAGGACTGCCAGAGCTATACAGAGAAACCCTGTTGAGGAGGAAGAGGAGGAGGAGGAGAAGGAGGAGGAAGAGGAGGAGGAGGAGGAGGAGGAGGAGGAGGAGGAGGAGGAGGAGGAGGAGGAGGAGGAGGAAAAAGACCCTCTTTATCCTTCAGTCTCTCTTCAAACTCCAGAACTATTAATACCTTAGCATGTCGATGGGCAGATTAGAACAGAAATCAGATGTTTATAGTATTGTGCTATCGATAGACACTGTGGCTAAGAAATTAGTGTATCTAGTTGGAACTTTACTAGAGCATAATTAATGAGGACAAAAAATAAATAATTAATATATAATTAAATATAAATATAATAAAATATAATTAAAACATAATTAATAAGGGCAAAATAATTAAATAAGGACAAAAGACATTAAACAGATCAAGTTCTAAGGAAGGAAAATGAAAAGATGAAGTTGTCTGGTGGATGTGTGGTATAAGTTGTCTTTCCAGAGCACAAGTCTGAGATAGAAGCTGGACTTGTTAGTGACTGCCACCGTTACGGGGATCTTTAGCTCAGTGATGGGCCCTTCAGTGAGACCGAGACTCTTGAGCTGACAGGGCCTGCTCAAGCCCTAATGTATTGTAATTAGTACAGAAATACCGAGCTGTTTTGTGGTTTCCATGGCCTCACCACAGTCTCACAGCTGGAAGCTCTAGAAAAGCCCAAGCTTGCTGCTCGTCTCTGCTCGAAGCGGCGCTCGCTGCCCAGCCCTGCAGAGCCAGCATTGGAAGCTGTGGTTGAAAATGGACAAACCCTGGAGTCCAGTTCTCCAAGTTCTCTCAGATCTTCACCAGGTCTTACAGACTTACCACAAAGTTGCCAGAGACATTTCTGACTGTTGCTAGGTTATCTGTTTAGTTACGTTTATTTTCCAGCAAAATTTATGTGTTACGTGTCTGTACTTGGGAGAGCAGCATAAATATGGAAGACCATAAAAACTTGCTCTCTGAAGTTTCTAGATGCAAATTGTGATCTTTTGGCCTAACAGCTTTTAGCAGAGTTTGCTCTCCCAGCCTTGCAGCTTCCTTCACTGAAGGTGTTGAAGGCCACCAATGACGTGTATTCAGTGACACCGGAGCACCTGTCAGGTTCTGAGAACTCCTCCCAAAGATCCAGCTGTCTCATGGTCCCACCCCTATATAAAAGATCCAGACATTTCATGGCCACACCCCTATATAAAAGATCCAGACGTCTCATGGTCACACCCTATATAAAAGATACAGGTGTCTCGTGGTCGTACCACTATATAAAGATCTAGACGTCTCGTGGTCGTACCACTATATAAAGATCTAGATGTCTCATGGTCGTACCCTATATAAGAATGAGTTTGTGTGAAGCCTGGCCACTCACTTTTTACATGTTTGATTTTTGTGGCTCTGTAGCCCTAACTGGCCTCAAACTCATTGTCTTCCTGCCGCTGCCTCCCCAGAACTATGATCACACACGCATCACCATGCCTGACTCTCCCTTACCATACCCAGTGCAGTGCATATGATACGTAGATAGTTGTGGTAAAACCATGTTGTCTAGGAAACAAGTACAATGCAGAAGGTCTGGATATACACAGACGCAGTCTGTGTGCACTGTCGAATCACATGCAAGCGCCTGGTCATGGTAGTGGGGCAGACAGTCTAAAGGGTTTTCAGCCTGCCTTTATCATATTCTACCCATTTGACAAGTACTGTCTACTTGGATCATGGTTGTGTGCCCGGATTTCTCTATTTGACAAAAGTCATTTGTGTTGCACATATTGCTCATATTAGAGCAAAGTGATAGGCTTGACACACCTCGTTTGTGAGCAATTCCTAAAATTGTAATTATCAATCTAGACAAAGATTAAGGAGGCACAGAATATGCTGAAGATGAAAATCACGTGATATGTTTTCGATAGAGCAGTTTGTCAACATAGTATATACCTGCAGCCATAACACTGTCCTCTAGTCTGTAATTCCCTTTCTGGAGATGTTCTCCTAAGAAGGAATCGAAGATTGAGACCAAGATTAGAGTCATCAGCCGTGGTACTAACTAGTTAATGGGGTTGGGGAAGAGGAGACTCTGGACATAATGGCTTAGAATGCTTAGGTAAACAATGGTATTTTAACACGATTCCTATTCTGTAGTCTCCGGAAATATTTGATAATGTCAGAGCGCATTCACAGTATGACATTAAGTAAAAAGTAGATGTGAAGTGACCAATTGTATATGCCGAGAAATGCATCCTCTTTCATCCTCTGCAGAAGCAAGGCTGGAGGAGTGGCTGCCGGAGTCAGCAGTCTCAGGCCAGGAGGATTGCAGTTTGGAGGTTTTGAAGCGGTTTTGGTCCACCTACACTAAGTGGCTTGGCATACCTACTATGAAAATAGAGAGAACATGGGTTTCTAAGTAGTTGTGATTTATCATAAATGGCTTAATTATGAAAAAAATGCCGAAAGCTGTCTGTCTCTAAAACTGAATTTAGCTAGTTTTAACGAAGAGGCAGCAGCTGTGAACACCGAGAAATTGTTGTACCTATTCTGGTATTCTTAGACAACACTGATCTTCATGCAGTGGATACATAACTCAGAGAGGGAGCATTGGTGTTTGATACCCAGAAGCTTCTGAGAGAAGAAGTAGTGATAAAATGTTTGGACTTGCAAAAAATTGTTTATAGAAGGGACTTGGGTCACCTCCATTTTATTTTCCAAAATATTTGAGAGGTCCAAAGAGAAACACCTGAAGCACCTTCTGGGGAGGGTTCCTGGAAGACGGAGTATGTCATGACTGCTAGTGCCTTGGTTGGCCACGGCAGCCCGTTCCTGTAAGTCTGGCACTTGGGAGGCTTGCGAGTGTGGTGCCAGCCTGGGCTTCCTCCAAGCCTGAGCTACAGAGTGAGATGCTTTTGCAGGGGATGACAACAACCAGCCATAACAAGCCCTTAATGTGATGTTAAAATCCCAAGAATCATAACAATTACATTTTTTTTTCCGATTAGGACCCAATTTATGGAAAAGGAAAACTTGGAGAAATCCAGGGCCTTATTCTGGGGATGTTGGACACCTTTAACTATGAGCAAGTGAGTGAGCTGCTTGTGTCCGTTTGTCTAAAGATAGGAAAAACTTATGCTTTTCTTTTCTATTCTTTTCTTTCCTTCTGCTCGAATATTTTTGTCTTTGAAAATTGCAACTTAGTAAAGATAACGTAGATTGAGATACATATGTTCCTTTCCCTACTTTGAAGCTCTCTGTAAACTAATTTATACACTTGTGTGTGTGCCTCTGTACACACGGAATATTGAAATGCAGCTTATTTTATGATTCATTGGCAATCAGACCAGTATTTTATTATATGATAAACTCTCTGGGAAAATGATTAATTAAAAAAATCTTTAGTTCATAAAAGGAGTCAGAGAAATATAGAAAACAGCAAAGTAAAACTAACTGAATGTTCATTTAAGTATTCTGAAACATTGTGCTGCTCGCTAGAGATCTCCATTATTCTTCTCTTACCTCAAGATTGCGTATGGCTGTTAAGACGCAGAACTGGCCTGGTGCTGCGCAACTCTTAGCAACAGTGTGAAGTGCCAGCTAGTGTGTTAGCCGCACACACATCTCTCCTTAGCAACAGTATGAAGTGCCAGCTAGTGTGTTAGCCGTGCACACGTCTCTCCTTAGCAACAGTATGAAGTGCCAGCTAGTGTGTTAGCCACGCACACGTCTCTCCTTAGCAACAGTATGAAGTGCCAGCTAGTGTGTTAGCCGTGCACACGTCTCTCCTTAGCAACAATATGAGGTGCCAGCTAGTGTGTTAGCCGCGCACACGTCTCTCCTTAGCAACAGTATGAAGTGCCAGCTAGTGTGTTAGCCACACACACGTCTCTCCTTAGCAACAGTGTGAAGTGCCAGCTAGTGTGTTAGCCGCGCACACGTCTCTCCTTAGCAACAATATGAAGTGCCAGCTAGTGTGTTAGCCGCACACACGTCTCTCCTTAGCAACAGTATGAAGTGCCAGCTAGTGTGTTAGCCACACACACGTCTCTCCTTAGCAACAGTGTGAAGTGCCAGCTAGTGTGTTAGCCGCACACACATCTCTCCTTAGCAACAGTGTGAAGTGCCAGCTAGTGTGTTAGCCGCACACACATCTCTCCTTAGCAACAGTGTGAAGTGCCAGCTAGTGTGTTAGCCGCGCACACGTCTCTCCTTAGCAACAATATGAGGTGCCAGCTAGTGTGTTAGCCACACACACGTCTCTCCTTAGCAACAGTGTGAAGTGCCAGCTAGTGTGTTAGCCACACACACGTCTCTCCTTAGCAACAGTATGAAGTGCCAGCTAGTGTGTTAGCCACGCACACGTCTCTCCTTAGCAACAGTGTGAAGTGCCAGCTAGTGTGTTAGCCACGCACACGTCTCTCCTTAGCAACAGTGTGAAGTGCCAGCTAGTGTGTTAGCCACACACACGTCTCTCCTTAGCAACAGTATGAAGTGCCAGCTAGTGTGTTAGCCACGCACACGTCTCTCCTTAGCAACAGTGTGAAGTGCCAGCTAGTGTGTTAGCCACACACACGTCTCTCCTTAGCAACAGTATGAAGTGCCATCTAGTGTGTTAGCCACACACACGTCTCTCCTTAGCAACAATATGAGGTGCCAGCTAGTGTGTTAGCCGCGCACACGTCTCTCCTTAGCAACAGTGTGAAGTGCCAGCTAGTGTGTTAGCCGCGCACACGTCTCTCCTTAGCAACAGTATGAAGTGCCAGCTAGTGTGTTAGCCGCGCACACGTCTCTCCTTAGCAACAGTGTGAAGTGCCAGCTAGTGTGTTAGCCGTGCACACGTCTCTCCTTAGCAACAGTATGAAGTGCCAGCTAGTGTGTTAGCCGCGCACACGTCTCTCCTTAGCAACAGTGTGAAGTGCCAGCTAGTGTGTTAGCCGCGCACACGTCTCTCCTTAGCAACAGTGTGAAGTGCCAGCTAGTGTGTTAGCCGCGCACACGTCTCTCCTTAGCAACAGTATGAAGTGCCAGCTAGTGTGTTAGCCGCGCACACGTCTCTCCTTAGCAACAGTATGAAGTGCCAGCTAGTGTGTTAGCCGCGCACACGTCTCTCCTTAGCAACAATATGAGGTGCCAGCTAGTGTGTTAGCCGCGCACACGTCTCTCCTTAGCAACAATATGAGGTGCCAGCTAGTGTGTTAGCCACGCACACGTCTCTCCTTAGCAACAATATGAGGTGCCAGCTAGTGTGTTAGCCGCACACACGTCTCTCCTTAGCAACAATATAAAGTGCCAGCTAGTGTGTTAGCCACTGCACGCATCTCCTTATGAACAGTCTGAAGTGCCAGCTAGTGTGTTAAATACACTGCCTGCTTTTTGTTCAGAGTTTAGGAGAAGCAAAGAAGAACTGAGAGGCAGAGTTCTTCTGAAATGTTGGGCTCATTGCCCCCCAGATCCGGGCACAGCGGGGGGAGTCACAGAGGAGGGGAGGAGGCTGAGGCTGATTAGCATGTCTCCAGGACAGAGAAACACAAGGTGAGCACTAACAGGTGAAGTTGAAGAGCCGAACTGGATAGCACAGAGGTGGGCTGTGCCCAGGTCTGTCTGTCTTTCCCTTCGGCCTGACGGAAGAAGCTGGCTGCGTGTCTCAGTGACCTGTGTGAGGGCTGAGGATTAATATGGCGGAAGCACCTCACAAGCATAGGCAACCTGAAAGTGACCTGACATGTTAGCTGTGGAAATGTCTTAATGACAGATGGCAGGAACTTGAGCAGCTTCAAGTGACTTTTAAGTGCCGATCAGAAAATGAGATCTCTGCCCAGGGGAAATGAGCACTGAATAATGGCCATTAGCTTCCCAGTGAATTGTTACTCGAAACACTACTGTGCAGCAGTTTCCGGCAGAGGCCAGGGATCAGGGCTGTTCTTATCGCCATTGTCCGGCCGTCCAGAGAGAAGTTGAAAACGCACAAAATAGATTTGGGCGTATCGAATCATCTGGAAGCCATCAGGGCTGAATTGAGCCACAGAAGGGCAGGGCACACATTTCTTAGGAGCTAGTGACAGATTTGAGCATTTTAATGTGTACATTTATCATCACTGTGCATGAGCAATTCCCGCTTGAGATCTTGGGTCATCTCATCTTCTCTATAGAGTGTTCCAGCTTCCGCTGTGCTGTTCATTAATCCCTGCTTTTCGTTTTAACTTTTTCTGTGGTTTGACCTTCTGTAGACCTTGCTGGAAACAACGACCAGCCTTTTGAACCAAGACCTCCACTGGTCACTGTGTAACCTGAGGGCTTCGGTCTCCAGAGGACTCAATCCCAAACAGGACTACTGTTCTATATGTTTACAGCAGTACAAAAGACGCCAAGAAATGGCCGATGACATCATCGTCTTTAGGTAACAGCCTAGACCTGTGTACGTGTGTGGTAGAAGCAGCCAAGAAGCAGTACACGTGACCACTCAGTCAGCCATCAAGCAGCAGGGAAAATAGGCAAGAGTTCCTGCCCCATGGCCCTTACAGTCTGTATGGGAGTGCGGGAGGGGAGATTAAGGGTCCCAGACATTATATACATCCTGTATAATCAAAGTTAAGATGGAAAATAAACACAAGGCAGTAGAATGGGAGGATGAAGTGTGTACCAGAGAACAGTGCTACGTCAAGAAGGCACGATAAGGGGCTGCAGCTCTCAGGGATGACCTTGAGCAGAATGAGAGACAGGTGGATATGTGGAAAGCCATTAGGATGCCGAGTGGGCTCTGCAAGGTGTGGCCAGCTTGCTGGTGCATTGGATGTGGAAGTGGAAACTAGGTCTTTGACTTGAGAAGCTGGATGAGCATGTGCCCTTGTTGAAGAGGATCTGGGAAAGCAATAACGTTGTCTGCAGATCTTAAGCTTGGGTAGCTGCTGGATTCTGGGTAGGATTATCTAATAGTCATACTTCCATCAGAGATCTAGAGCCACGTTGACTCTGGAAATAGATGCTTAGGGGTCAGCAACACAGCAATACCAGGAGAGGAGATACTCATACACAAGTGATACGTGGCAAGGTTAGTCTCAAGACCAAAGAGGTTTGTCCAAATACTCGCAGAGACTCCAGTCAAGCATGCTGATTTCAAATGTAGTCCTGCCATTTGTAGTTCAGACTTTGGACAAGTTGATTTTATCCTTTTATATCTTAGCTTCCTTATTTGTAGATTGAGATAGTAGCAGTAACTACATCTTGAGGTTTTGTAATCAGTCACCGAGTGCCTGGCGTGAGTGTTTTTGTCAGTGCCGGCTGTGTAGGAAAGCTGGCAGGTCTGAGATGAGAGAAGACAGTGTTCTCAGAGACCAAGAACCCAGTCCTTTAAAAGTCGGTTATCCTGATCGGTTCGTCAGTTCTGTCTTGTCAGTTTAACACAAACTAATTAGAAGGAACCTAATGGAGAAAATGCCTCCATAAGGCTGGCCTCCAGGCCTTAATTGATGATTATCGCTATGAGAGCCCAGACTGGTGTAGTTGGTGCTACCCTTGAGCAGGTGAACTGAGTTCTGTAAGGAAACAGGCTTGGGCTAGAGAGACGGCTCAGTGGTTCAGTTCTCTGTGCCACATGGCAGCTCACAACCATCAGTAACTCCAATTCTGTGGGATCTTATATTCTCTTCTGGCCTCCATGAGTACCAGGCATCCACATAGAATACCCATACACATTAAAAAATGAGCAAGCCTTGAGAAGCAAGCCAGTCAGTAGCATTTTTCCATGGTGTCTGCTTCAGTTCTTGCCTTCGGGTTCCTGCCTTTTCTCACCTGAGTGACAGATGTGACCTGAGAGTTGTGAGCTGAAATAAACCCTTCCTCCCCAGGCTGCTTTTGGTCATTTTCTAGTTATTTTTTTTTTTATTGCTGTGATAGGACACTACAACCAAGGCACCTTATAGAAAGAAGGATTTATTGGGGGCTTATTGTTTCAGAGGGTGACTCCTGGGAGGGCAGGAGCAGGAAGGCAGGCATGGTTCTGGAGCAGTAGCTGAAGGCCCACATTTTCATCCATAAGCACAAGGCAGAGAGAACTAACTGGGAATGGTATGAGCTTTTGAAACCTCAAAACCCACTTCCAGTGGCAGGCCTCCTCCAAGGCCACACCTCCTAATCCTTCCCTAATAGTTCTACCACCTGGGGACCAAGCATCCATATATATGAGCCTGTGAGGGTCATTTCCATTCAGACCATCGCAGTCATGGTGTTTTATCACAGCAGTGGAAATCCTAACAAAGACAGTGCTGTGTGCCAGATCTATTCATTAGGGTGAGGAACAGCATGAGCACACGAGTGGACGATGAAGCATTGATAACTATGAAATACAAGAATGAAACATGCAGAGAAGTTTGCAGAGGTTTGGGGGACTGGGTGTTTTGTGTAGCATGGTTAGAAATACCTCACTGTCGAAATGACTTGTTAACAGACAGCTTTGAAAGCTAATTAAAATGTAGCTGCTTATCATATTAATAAAATAAAACAGTATAGAGGAAAAAGGATGTTGGTAGCTACTAAATTTCTAAAGAACAGAAGGGGAATGCCCCCCTATTTATGTTTAAGTGATTTTAAAGCATAAGGAAGTGGCTATCTAGTTTGTGGGGCGTGTGTTCAGCCAGGGGTTAGGGATGGGGAGGCCGTCGGGCAGCACCCTTCCTGTCAGGCCTCAGGGCCAGTGAGTGGGTGGCACAGGAGGTCTGGACAGAGTGAAGAGGAAATTGACAAGAGAGAATGCCCAAGGGACAACAAAGACCAACTGGACAGGAACGGGGTTCTTGTACAAAGTTGGACATATTTTTTCTGAGAAGGCACGGACGGGGTAGTTTTGAGGATGGAGTGATATGTCAGGCGTCAGTGGTTGCTGTTTTGAGAATGGACTCAGGAGGACAAGGAAGAACAGAAAACGACCAGTAAGGCTACTTCAGTAGCCTGCTTGAGAGATGGCCCAGTGCAGTAGGTAGCAAAGAACTAAGAAGTGAGAACTCCGGGTGTCATGTGGGGCAGAACAACAGGGTTTACTGATAGATGTGCTCATGTGTGCAAGGCAAAAACAGTAAGGAGGAGTTAATGGAAGTTAGGGGCTTAAGACCCCTCTCAGACATCCAGGGTAGAGTCTCAAGGAGACAGGAGCATAGGGCTAAAGGAGCTGTCTGGTGGCATACACCTGGGAGTCATGAGCCCATGGTGTTTTAAAGGTTTGGAACCAGAGATGCTAACTAAAGGAGCAGGGCTAGGTAAGGAAAGGCAAGTGTATGAGAAGCAGGTTCTGTACGGAAAGAAACAGCATCAAGAAGAGAAAGTAGATGATCCACACTCAGCCTGTGTTTCCAGTTAGAAAAAGGATCCAGGAATGAGCACGGAGAGGCATCGTCAGCAGCCAGCCTCGGGTGCCTTCTTAGGAGCAGTGTTAAAGCTTCAGAGCGTGGCATTTGTGTCGCTGTTTCAAATCTGCTTTGAACATGATGAGGGCACTTATGTTTTTACCAAGCCACTCAAGTAATTGTGATGTTTTTTCCCAATTACTTTTTTAAAAGCTACCTGGAAACAATTATTAGGAAGCTCCGGTTTGGGACTGAGCATCTACTGAGCTCAGCTTCTGCAGGCAGAGAACTGTGGAGGCGTGCCCACTCACAGCTTAAGAATTCACGTCCTGATTCTCGTCCCTGTGCAGCCAGCCACTAGCTCATTTGGGACTTTTCTTTACCATTTACAAGTGCACCACCAACCCTGTCACTGTTTGTGTTTATGGGTTTTAGGCTAAGGAAAAGAACAAGTTGTTTGTCTTCCTTTTGTAGCTGCGGCCATTTGTATCATTCATTCTGTCTACAAAGCAAGGAATGCACCCTGGAAATTGAGGGTCAAACAAGATGGATCTGTTACAAATGCAGCTCGAGCAGTAAAGCGGGCAAGCTCAGCGAAAACTCTTCAGAAGACAAGAAAGGCCGGGTAACCTCACAGGTAGGACTGGTTCGCTGCTCACGTGACCTTTGCTTTTCTTGTCAGTCTGCTGGGCCTGGTCTACATTGTCAGGTCCCATACATCTCCGGTTTACCTGATAGAAATGGAATGCATGACATCTCCTGTTCAGTCGTGTTGAGTGTTTGAAGAGCCTGTCTGCTCTGCCCTGACAAGCTGATGAAATGTCTTCTGCCCTGTCAGGGACTTTTGACAGAGTAGCAAGTCAGCGAGGTCAGGCGAGCATATGCCGATACTGACGAGCGCGTGCTGGCAAGAGTGTGGCATCACTACTCTCTCGGAGCTGGTGGTGGACGAGGTGCTGCTTGTATGCTCTGTGCATCGTGCTCGTTTCGGAAACTTCTGGCTGCCCCTGGAGGTGGAGGGATAGAGCTGAAAGTTTGAAACCTCGACCTGTAACTTAATCTTCCTGACCACAAGCCCTCATCCCCAGACTATACAGGGGTCCCCAGCTCCAGTCATCTCATTGGCGTACAAAAGGTGATCTTCTTGGCTGGGTGGTGGTAGCACACCCCTTTATCCTAGCACTTGAGAGGCAGAGGCAGGCATATCTCCATGAGTTCCAGGCCAGCCTGATTTACAGAGTGAGTTCCAGGACAGCCAGGAGCCAGGACTGTTACACAGAGAAACCCTGCCTTGAAAAAACAAAAAGAAAAGAGAAAACAAAAAAGCGCTCTTCTTTAAAAGTAGGATTGGGTTTTTTGTTTGTTGTTTGGATTTATTAATTTTTATTTTGTGTATTTGTGTGTTTTGCCTATCTGTATGTCTGTGCCACATACATGCAGAGTCCAAGGGGGCCAGAAAGAGGGCATTGGATTTCTTGCAAATGGAATTACAGAAGGTTGTGAACCATCCTGTGGGTGCTGGGAATTGAACCTGGGTCCTCTTAACTGTGGAGCCCCAGTTCCAGATTTTAAAGAGCTCTTTGCCAGGATCCAGGGACAAAGGCCAATTGTTTGTATTCTTACTGCTTGATAGACACTTTCAGATGAACCATGCTGGAAGAACAGAAAATGAGTGTAGCTGAATCAGATGTAAAGAATCATGGGAGATGATGTTAGCTGCCCCTGCAAGGGGAAATGGGGAGGGGAATAAGATAGGCAAGTTTGGATGCAAAGGTAAATAAGAGGAAGAATGGGGCAGACGTGGTGGAGAACAAACCTCTGCTCTCAACAGAAGAGGACGTGCATTGGTCATGAGCATGGCTGTATCTAGAGGTGAAGAGCTCCCTCATGAGTGCCACCTCCCTCACAGGTCGCCATCTCTCTTGGAACCCAGCCTCTCCTCACCACCTCCAGAAGCCCCTGATGCATTTTTGACTGGTTTTACATACAGGCCGTGAACCAGGAGTGGGACTTACTCTTTTGCATGTTCCTAGTCATTGAATGGTCTTTGTACCTTAGTAAAAAGTTGATTAGCTCACACTCTAAACAGTTTCCTAGTTTTGTCTTTTTGTAGGAAATTTGACTGCAAAGTTATGTGAGTTCTTCAGATTTGCTTTTATTTCTAACATTTGACTGTTGCCTTTCAGTGTGTGTGTGTGTGTGAGTGTGTGTGTGTGTGTGTGTGTGTGTGTGTGTGTGTGTGTGTGTGTGTACATGCGCTGGTTTTAGTTTGGTTTTTCAAGACAGAATTTCTCTATGTAGCCCTGGATGCCTGGAACTCTTTCTGTAGACCAGGCTGACCACAAGCTCACCGAGATCCTCCTGCCTCTGCCTCCATCTCCCAAGGGTTAGATTAAAGGCGTGCACCACCACCGCCTGGCTCACTGCAGTTTTTTGAAACTGGTAATGAATTTACTGGTTGTCTATGAGTAGAAAAATACATCTGTCAGGAAAAGAGACTCTGTATGTAAATACAGTACTAGCTAATGACAGTTTGACCAAAAAGATTCCACTGAAAAGAACAGTAAAAGCCCTTGTTACCACCAGTCCATCTGGTATAAGTTCAGATTCTCAGCACTCTTTGTAAAGAGCTGCCAAGGCAGATGTAGCTCTTGAGCTTAGGATGGAGAGTGTGCTGGATTTTGCTGCTTGAATGGGAAACAGGCGTTCCAGGGCATCACGTGGTGTGTACTGTGAAAACAACTACTCTGTCTACGTCAGCATCCCAGTTTCAAATCTTACGAAACTAAAAAGGAACAAAGCAAACATCTTAAAATTACATGCTTACAATTGGGGGACCCTGCTTATGTCTCTCAGTTACCTGCTTACAATTGGGGGACCCTGATTATGTCTCTCAGTTACCTGCTTACAATTGGAGGACCCTGCTTATGTCTCTCAGTTACCTGCTTACAATTGGAGGACCCTGATTATGTCTCTCAGTTACCTGCAACAAGTGTCCTGAAGGTTGTGATGGACTTGTCCTGTAATTTTCTTGGCCTGGGTTGGCTACATGACCCCAAACTCAAAGTCATGATAGAAACACGTTCTGTAGTTTAATAGTGAAAAAATGGAACTCTTCCTCCCTGTCCCCTCATTTTCATTGAAAGTCTCATTATAAATTTTAAAGTCAGCTTATTACTTTCTATAAGAAAAAAAATCTTATAGTTCTGAAACCATTTGCAATACATTCATTACCCACGTCTACATCTCCATGCCTCAGACACTGGGAGAGAAAACACTCGGTTTGCCTTCACCTCCTCAGTGCACGTCAGAGAGGCAACTAGTTTCAAATCTAGACATCCGTGTCTGCAGCATTTCTCCCTGTGGCTGTTCTGTTCTGTGTGGCAGAGAGGGCCCTTCTAATAATTGGTGGTCCGCACGGAAAAGGGTTGATATGCACTCTGTCAGATACTTGTATTGTTTAGCTTCACACCAGCTGCATGAGGTAAGGTAGCCCTAATTTTACAACTGAAGGAACTAGGTGCAACTCAGAGGGGAGAGCTAGTGTTTGAACTCGTGTTTTTAGGAACACCCACCTCCCTCCATCCTGCCAGGAAACTGCCTGGTAATTTTGACGATAAAACAGATGCACACACATTGCTAGTCCTCCACATCGTATGGCTCTTTCACATTTGTAATCATAAGAGTCTGTAAGTAATAACTATCAATCCCATAGTGTGGTGGTTTTCATTAAAGTTCACTCTCTGAGAGGTTTACTTTGTTTTGTTTTGGTTTGGTTTTGGTTTTTCGAGACAGGGTTTCTCTGTGGTTTTTTTTGGAGCCTGTCCTGGAACTAGCTCTTGTAGACCAGGCTGGTCTCGAATTCACAGTGATCCGCCTGCCTCTGCCTCCCGAGTGCTGGGATTAAAGGGTGCGCCACCACCGCCCGGCTTGAGAGGTTTACTTTGGTGCTTTGGTTTCCTCTGAAGGTCTGTCCTTCCTGCTTAAGTCTGTCTAGAGAGCATGCTGGGGCCACTCGGCTTTCACCGGCTTCTCTCTGTACACAGAGTTTGGAATATCCCATTGCCCTTGGAACACCATCTTGTCAAATAGCTTTTTGTTTTATCATTTTAGGAAACATGATAACTGATATTTAACTCTTCAGCTTCTAACTCCAGCTCAGCTTCATGCAACGCTTACCCCCCACACCTGTGGTCCTAGCTGGTCAAGTGTTGTTTCCTGCCAATCTTACCTAACTTCACATCAGCCAACATATACAGCCAATCCAGTTTACATACTAGTTGTCTTCTAACAAATTAACATGACCATGGCAGGAGTTATTTCTCCAGAATGCCTGCTTTCTCCTGGAATAAGGATTTGATCCTGTATAACTAAGAGAAGTATCCAAATGAGTTTCTTCCCTTAGTCTCAGGGGTGTATGGGCACTCAGGAGACCTCAGGGCCCAGGTCGTCCTGGCTGGCCTGTCTCACTCCTGTTCTCTCCATGCACAAATAGAATGCACAAGAGAAACATTTCAGTTGAAGAACTCAGCATCTCATTATGTTTATTCATCTATATTAATATCAAATAATTTTAGTATCATCTTAATTTATTCATTTATTAGAGTCAAAGTAACAAATAATACCTCCATTGGCATGGTTTAGCATTCGATGAGGTGAACTCACTCTTAAATTTTAAAAAATGACTCTTGAATTTATCTTCATTTTTAAGTATAAGTTCAAAGAAAAAAGATTTGCTAGCTCTCAAACATTATTAATGAAGTTCAGAGTCCTGTTTATCTTTTGTCTCTTTATAATTTTTATTTCTGTTCTGCTTTTCTTTCTCCCCCCCAAAATAATATTTTTATTGATTCTTTAGGGATTTCACATCACACCCCTGTCACATTCGCTTCCTAGTCCATCCCTGTCCATTCCCCCCCTCGCCACCCTTGTGACTGACCTCCTCCTAGCAAAAAGAAAAAGTCCAATTCATGTTATCTGTATACTCTGAGTGGCCTGCCCCTTAAAATAGAACTGCGTGCTTCCCCTCCCCATCCCTGCTGGAAGCCTCTTTGGTGGAGAATGACACTTGAGCATCCTGTCACTGTTTTTTAAGAGTTCTCATCGATGGCTTCTTGTTTAAGGCTGTTACTATTAGGGGGAGGGGCTGGAGTGGAGGTGGGGTTGTCACAGAAGTCTTCCATGCTCCTCGTGCTCAGCTGCGCAATTGCAATCACCAGTATCACTGCCAAGTAACGTCTTTGCTCTTTACTCTCTGAGGGGGCATGGTTTCTGGCGTGAGCACAGATCACAAACAGTGCTCCCAGTTACAGTAGAGCCATGGACCTAGACCAGACTCTGATGTAGCAGGAACCGTAGAGATCTGCGTGGATTCAGGCCACAGTAAGACCACAGACCCAGATATGACCCTCTGTAGCAGCACGGACCTGACATCACCTTAGCAGCTCAGGCCACACTCACATCAGTATGGCCTCCTGTGACAGCATGGCCCACCAGCATCAACATGACTTCAGGCAGCAGCGCAGGCCAGGGACCTCTGCTCAACTTTCGGTGGGCCATGGACATCAACTCAGGACCTCGGACCCAGACATGGCCCTCGATGGCAGCCCAGACCCAGACACCACCAAGGGACAGGCCGTGAACATCTGCATGTCATTAGGTAATAACACGGTCCTTAGACATCAATCCAAACCTAGCCACATCAGAGCCGTTGACCCACACATGGCCCCCAGCAGCATTACGGAACATGGTGGTCCTTCAAGGAGATCCAGCTTAAAAAGTAGACCGTTCTTCACCTCAGGCCTCCATTGTTTCCCTGAACTCTAGTGATCCTGTGGTTGGGCAGCTTGTTTGGTGTCTGAATCTGCAGGTGCTTAAGCTCCCGGATGCTCCACTGACCTTGCCGGGCAAGAGTATGGTGCACAGTCTGCCTCTCATGCCTGCCACTGCTGTCACGTCTCCAGCTCCACCTCTTTTGACAGCGCATGCACCCCTCAGCTCCTCCATCACTCATATTTCTTCATCGCCTGTTCTCCTGGTGGCGCCCACCAGGGCCCACAGTGTTTCTCTGTTTTTCCTAACGTATTTGTGGCGTGTGTGTTCCACTTGTCTATATCAGTATGGTGCACACAGGAAGCTGAGAACAACCTGGGCATTGGCCCACACCTTTTCCTCTGGGGCGCTGGCTCCTGTGCTTTATTCCCTGTGTACACAGGCCAGCTGGCTGCTGAACTCGCAGGGATCCACCTGTCTCTGCCGTCCGCCTCATCATAGGGTTGCCAGGATTACAGACATTTATGCTTTGTGTCTAGGTTTTGTATGGGTTCAGGGGATTCAGACTCAGGTCCTTGTGCGGCATACTCTTCTTTTTATACCCACAGAACTGTCTCCACAGTCCAGGTTTGATGTTCTCCAGAGCAGATAATAAATTAGCAGCAGGTTGTCACATACCAGACACATTCAAGTTGTTGATTCTTTTAAAATTTCAAAAAATTAGATATTCTTTAAGAGTTTTATAATATGTTGTTCAAAATCAGCCTCCGCTGTAGAGACAGCAGGCATCTAAATAAAAGTTTCCCATTTACTGTTAGGAAGATGACTGTGTACACCACAGGGGAGAACACACGAGCTTCCCCTTGGAATTGAGTGTGACCTCGGTTCCTCAGCACTGCACACATCTGAGAACACATCTTATCTTGGAGAATGAATTCGCAAGCAATGTTAGTGGGCAGAATTTGTTACCTCCAAATAATTATTCAGTAAATGTTATTTGTGTTCTCTGTACTTTGCACATTGCTGTGTATTTTGAATCCCACAATACTGTGGAACTATAAATCACCTTGCTCTTTAATAAAATCAGAAGCTCGTTTTTTAAAGTCAGAAGTCCATTTTTAAAGAGTATTAACTCTACTATAAAAAAATTAAATTGAAGGTATGTATACTAAAAATGAGATCTCAGTGTTTAGTAATAATGGCATTTCTCAAGAATGTCTTCTAAATGAAACTTATAAATAAAATGAGCATTTATATGACTTGGAAAACAGATGATCAGTGATTCTAACATAAATGCAACTTTGTTAACAGAGTTGTCCGTTTTCCAATGATCACATGGGTGGGTGTGTGTGCGCGCGCGTGTGCATGCGTGGATGGATGGATGGATGGATGGATGGATGGATGGATGGATGGATGGTACTAAGTAACCACTACTCCAGCCAATATTTAACATACACCTACCTTGGGCCAGTTGTCTTTCTTGGTACTATAACTGTCTTAGTTAAGGTTTTCTATTGCTGTGAAAAGACACCATGACCTCAGCAGCTCTTATAAAGAAAGCATTTAATTGGGGTGGCTTGCTTACTGTTTCAAAGATTCCAGTCCATTATCATCATGATGAGGAGCATGGCAGCAGGCAGGCAGATGTGGTGCTGGAGTTGAGAGTGCTACATCTTGCAGGTAACAGGAAGCTGAGGGAAACTTGAGCAAAAGAGACCTCAAAGCCCATCCCGACAGTGACTTTCTTCCTCATAATAGTGCTGCTTCCTTTGGGGGCCTTTTTCTAAACCAGCACAATAGCATACATTGGTTTATAGCTTTGTTTCATTTTGTTTTTATTGCTTGTGACAAAGTCTCATCTGGCCCAGATTGACCTGAACCTTCTTCCCACCCCTACCTTCCAAGTGCCGGGATTACAGGCGCGTGTCACTGCGACGGGTTTTATATGGTGCTGGGGAACAAACCCAAAGCTTCATGCATGTTTGGTGAGCAGCCAGACTCACCTGTAACTCATACTGGCAAACAACAAGACCATAGTTGTCACTAGCAGTTTAGCTTAGCCAGCAGGAGATCTGGAAGACACTTCCGTGAAGTGTATAGCAGACACTGTGTTTTGAATTGTCTTCGGCACCGGGTTGGTGTGAGAGGCGAATAGAATGTTAGAAGGTGAGAAACTCAGTGTGAGCAGCAGGGAATATACATATCTACACATAGAGCCCTTAAGCTCATCTCGGAAGGCTCCAAAGATAGCAGCCATGTTGGCAAAACATTTGAAGCCTCAGAAGAGCATGCCGAAAGGGTCTGAGGAGGGGAGTGGGGGAACCAGGTACAGTGCCAGCCACATGCTTGTAGGCCCAGCTACTGGGAAAACTGAGACCAACCTGAGCAGCACAGTGAGATGGTGGGGTGGTGTAAATGTGGAAACTGGTAAGGAAGGAGCAGTGACAACATGTTTGCTGATAGGAGACACTGGTGGTTTTAAAGCAAAGTGGGTAATAATGGCCCGGGGCCTGGGCTGTGTGTATACAGCCATAGCTGTCACTTGACAGGGGCTGGGCTGTGTGTAGACGGCCATAGCTATCACTTGCTGGGGTCTGGGCTGTATGTAGACGACCATAGTTATCACTTGCCAGGGACTGGGCTGTGTGTAGACGGCCATAGCTATCACTTGCCAGGGCCTGGGCTGTGTGTATACAGCCATAGCTGTCACTTGCCAGGGCCTGGGCTGTGTGTATACAGCCATAGCTGTCACTTGACAGGGCCTGGGCTGTGTGTATACAGCCATAGCTGTCACTTGCCAGGGCCTGGGCTGTGTGTATACAGCCATAGCTGTCACTTGACAGGGGCTGGGCTGTGTGTAGACGGCCATAGCTATCACTTGCTGGGGTCTGGGCTGTACATAGACGACCATAGTTATCACTTGCCAGGGACTGGGCTGTGTGTAGACGGCCATAACTGTCACTTGCTGGGGACTGGGCTCTGTGTAGACAGCCATAGCTGTCACTGGCCTGGTCTTCACCTCTTTTCTAGATCTGTTGTAACGAATGGCCTAACATTCCTACCAATCAGCAAAGGCTTGTGTCCAAGACGCCTGAGAATAACAATGCAAGAATTTTCAGCCATTGTACGTAACTAAATTTGTTACTGAAATATAAAGTAAGGGCTTAAAATTTTTATTCCCCAACAGTGTGGAAACACTCATCTTACCAATGTTCAAAGTAATGTGCATTGAAGTAGTAGTATACCATTGCTTTAACATACTAAACTAGCAGGCTCTTAGAAAGACTTATTAAACTGGCACACATTTAAAAATACCCTTTTCTGTTCATATGTGTGTATCTCTATTTGTATGTATGTATGTATGTTTTCATGTATGTATATATGGGTTTGCATGTGTATGTGTATTTGCAAAAATGTGTCTGTGTTTGCATATATGTATAAATGTCTGTATATGTATATCTGTGTTTGCATGTGTGTATGTGTGTTTTCATGTGTGTGGGCTGAGTTTGTAGGATGTGAGTGCATCTGTGTGTGGAGGTCAGAGGTTAGTGTCCTGTCTCTCATCTGCTGTTTTTCAGTAAGGCAGCATCATGTCCTGAGCTAGAGCTCAGAGTTTAGCTGTTCTAGCTAGCCAGCCCTGGGACCCCATCTCTGCCACCTGACTGCTGAGATTACAGGCAAGCCTCCATGCCTGCCCAGCTGGGGATCTGAACTCCCATCCTCACACTTGCATGGCAAGCGCTTTTCCTATTGAGTCATCTTTCCAGACTATGTATGTATTCATAATTGTAAGTGGTAGGATTTGAGTATGTCTTTCAAAGGTTGTGTATTGGAAGCTTGACCAGGTTCATATGCTGGGGTTAGAGTTATATAAGGTCACGAGATCGGAGTCTCACAGTTGCCATTAAGAAAACTTTCCAAGAAAAGAAAGGGTCCCAAGCTGGCAAGTTTACACTTCTGACATGTTTGGCGTAGCAGGAAGGCTCTCATCAATGCATCTCTCACTCTTACTTTTCCCAACCTCCAGAAACACAATGAAAACAAACTTCTAATGTTATAGTCTACACAGCCTGTGCAAGCTTGTCATAGCGGCCAAAGGAGGATTGGACAATAGGATGTGAGGCAGTGGACACTGTAATGCCTCGTTAATGTGCACATGTGTGTGTGTAGTTCAGAATCCTTGACGGAAATTCTTTTAACCAAATGTGTTTCAATTTTTTTTTTATATTTTCCCTAGGTAAACCAGAGATTTCCACTTACGTATAAAATATCTTTGGGGTTTCTTGTGGGGAGGTAATAAGTAAAATATATTAAATAATCGTTCAGAGGACATTGGATATCAGACAGTTGAATACAATGATCCCTAAAAAAATAATTTCTATTGCTGGGAAAGACAGCATGACCACTGCAGCTCGCACAGACATTTAAGGTGTGGCTTGCTCACAGTTTCAGAGGTTCGTTCCGTTACCGTCAATCATGGTGGGGACATGGCTGCATGGAGAGCGATGTGTGCTGGGGTGGTGCTGGAGGAGCAGCTCAGTGCCCTCCGTCCTGCAGACAACAAGAAGTCTACTGAGACTCTAGGCGGTACCCTGGCTATAGGAAACCCTAAAGCCCATCCCCGCACAGATGCACTTCCTCTAACAAGGCCATGCCCACTCCAACAAAGCCACACCTCCTAATAGTGCCACTCCCTATGAGCTTATGGGAGCCAATTGCATTCAAACTATCACAGTGCCAAAGGACATAAAAGATAGGACTGTCCATAAACTACCTGACGAAACTTGCTAAGTCATCAGTTCGAGAAGAGGAACTGAGACAGAAGCCCAGTCTCAATGAAGAAGAGAGCCCTGGAACCCAGAGGTGGCAAGGGTTTGCAGGAATCAGGACAGGCGCAGCTCCAAGAGAGGTGAGAAAGCGACTTGAAGTTTAAGAGGAAAGCCAAACATCAAGAGAACTAGGCGGATGTAGAGCTGGTTTGTTCCCCAGCGCATCGGGCACAAAGCTTTATCACCAACAGTGCATTTAGATGACCAAAGACGGTCTCACTGTGATGGGAGATGAGAGGATTAGGGCGCAGGGCCGTTTTGATCCCACCAACAAAGCTTAAAAGGAAGCCCTAAAAAGATGGCGCTACCGACAGCTATTTAGAACAAAGCTCAAGAGTCTACTAAGAATTTAGAACATAAATAACACCTAACAAGGAAGAATTCCCACTCCCTGGTGAGCAAATAGGCAGGAAAATATGTCAAAATTTGCAGTTTTTGACCCAGAAATGGTACAGGTGATAGAACTGATAGGGCATAGTTTATTCCATATGCTCGAGAAACCACAGGGAAGATTGACTGTATTGACAAGAGCTAGGAAAGGAAATGTCAGAGCATCTGGAGATGAGAACGGTAGTGTCTAGACTGAAGATGAGGTTCTGGCTGAGTGGACATTTGCAGAGAGATGGTTCGTGACCAGCATTGCATAGCAACAGGGAGGAGAGAGGCTGGCATGCTATTGATAGTATGAGGACGTTAGCCCATGGACTGTGTGCTGCACAGTCGTCCCAGGTGAACTCAGCAGCCTCCCCTAACCAAATGCCACATGCAGGTTAATAAAAACTATTTAAAGCTTGCTGTGGCTCAGGTGGAATTTTGCTCTCAGTTGAGGTTTGATACCAAACCTTGCTATTTTCTTCTGCACCATATTATTTGGGTAGCAATCCTTTTGGTGTCAGAGCCTTGTGGGTTTTAGAGAAAAAGTTTATGGGCCCATCTTGGAGACAATCTGCCAATGATTTTTGCTATGGCATTGCAGAACTCCAACAGGTAGGTAGTCAAGCCTGAGTGCCGAGTGTTACAGATTTGGATGCTCATGGCAATGTCTTTAATACTTCAAAAACTGAAAGGAACAAAAATAGCCCTATACTCACAGTTGGTTAATTTATGGTACTTATATAGTGAATGAGCTTTGTAGCCATGACAGATACCACACTGTAGGGAAATGTTAATGCGGTGAACTGCTGTTTAATGTCCAATATGGAGACATTGCAGGAGTGTGGCTGCCGGTGCTCACAGTGTGGGACCTGACTCCGCCTTCTGTTTGCAGTGTCTGCCGTGGGCTCTAGATTTCCGTCAGTGTGTATATATTCCTTCTAATAAAGTCAGAAAAAATAAGACTTTCAGGAGAAAATAATGGTGATATTACTCTTTCACTTAAACTTTCCTGGGTCAGGAATCATTTTGTGTTAGCAAAGCTCACAAAGGCTTGACTGCATCACTGTTGAGGCCGTCACTCAGCGCGTCATCCATGATCCCAGATCTGCTATCTGCACACCTGGATTTATAGCCGAGTTGCCTGAGGCATTTCCAGAGGAATCTTTTTAAACAAAAGATTAGGGGGCTGCTGAACCTCTGCTGCTGCACACCAGAGGCTCCCAGACTTAACCTCAAGAGAACAGTCTTCTCTGGTGAGTCACCACCGCCATGTCCAGTTCCAGGCCTGCTTTAAAATGTCTGCAGAGCCTTTCATGAGGTCATTTTTTAAGCTTAAATATCTACTTTTCTTTGAAATTCCCTTTCTCCCTTTTCAAAAAGATCATAGCAGAAGTTAAAAACGGATCGCTTTTTGCAAGTGATCTGCTGTGACTTCCACAGGATTGATGTCGGGCTATGTCACACCAAGGTCTGCCAAGTCCTGCTCTTGCAGACTTTGGAAAGGGCAGTCTGGACAGCCCCCAGGTTTTACCCTTAATCTGAGTTACGCTTTCTGAAGTTTCTGAAAGTCACACAGTGTCACTGCTCTAGAGGTGGTGGGACCTGGGAGGATGGAGCTGATCAATGAAGGAGACTAAAGTCTTCTGCAATAACCAACTTTACCCAGAGACTCAGACAGTTTATACCCTGAGGGTTAAGAGAGGTCACATGAGTAAAGTTCTCATGTTCTCAAGCTGTGTACAGTCACAGGGACAAGCTGCACATGGCAAAACCATGTTTTTCCACAGAGGCATATAAGGCATAATTTAAGCATTTAATTGAATAGCAATAGTAAGCAATAATCAATAATCTGAAGTAAACTCACTCCTCTCTGATACACCCAGGAGGAGCACAAAGCAAATTCCAAGAACAATTCCACATTTTAAAGAAACTGAGGTCTCTAGACTCTTTCTTTGAGTCCTCACAAGCACTCAGTATTCTCCTCGCACAGTCACTGTGCTAGAGTGTGCTGCGGGCTCCTCTGCTGAGACAGGAGGAACTGCACTGGGCCTGGGAGCTGGTGCACTGGTTTCGACCTCTTCTACATCATTTGGATGCAGAGCCTGGGACCAGCCAGCCACCCTACAGTAATGGTTATGTTTTATTTATAATCGATAAATGTATGTTTGACTTCACAAATAGGATACTAATATGTGCTGGAATTCACTACTAGATTTAGAATTTTGTTCTATAAGAAATTGAGTTTCTTGGGACTGGAGAGATGGCTCAGAGGTTAAGAGCACTGCCTGCTCTTCCAAAGGTCATGAGTTCAATTCCCAGCAACCACATGGTGGCTCACAACCATCTGTAATGGGATATGGCGCCCTCTTCTGTTGTGCACAGACACACATACAGACAAAATAAAACATTTTTTAAAAAAATGTTAAAAGAAATTGAATTTCTTTAATAGCTACAACTGTTCATATTTTCTGTCTCATTGTGCTTGGGTCTGTACTTGTAAGTTCTGTATTTAAAGAACTATGCTCCTTAGATTTACTTTATTATCAGTTTTGTTGATGTTTCCTTTTTGGAATTTGTATCAGTTTTGTTGATGTTGTCTTTTGGAGTTTTTCAAAGTTCATCACAAAAATCTATAAATAATTGTTGTCAGACTTCTAGGATATAAAGTCAATATTATTAAAAATAACTATTTCTATATAGCAGCAAAGACCAACTATACTTTGAATATTTTAACAGTCCAGACCTAAAGAATATTTTATCTTTTAAGGGTTTGAAGTGATTTTGTGTATGTCAGATCTATAAGGGGAGAAATGTATTATCAAAATACATGAAATGCATGTATGAAATTGTCAGGGAAAACAAGAACGGTAGAAAAAAACAAAACACAAACCCAGCAAAGGCAGTATGCATTGTTTGATTGTCTTTTTCAAGTTTTCCTTGTTGAATTATAAAGAAACCCCAGAAAGCTGCAGAGGGAGGGCTTTCCATGAAAATCACAAAGAAACTGACAGAACTGATTATTTTGTGCTTTTGTCTGGCATAAGCTGCTCCACTGTGGCCCTTTTGGTGTCTCTTAGTCGTCGCTCAGACACAGCTGGGAAGTGATCGTGAGCATCGGTCAACATTACAACGTGAATAAAACCAGCAGGGTTGTGATTGCTAAGCAGCTAACAGTACTAGAAATTATAGTGTCTTCATAATTCTTAGTAGGCATGAGCCTGTATTCACAGCTTTGGCCGCACAGACACTAGTGGAAGAAAACTCGTCTCCATCTGATTCAAAGGGCAGATGTTGTACCTGTGATGACAGGCGCATGGTGTCAGCGAAGCAGAACAGAAGGGGCTCTTTTGTGCCGTTTACTGACTTTTTCCTGTTCCTTCCTAGAAACTTAACAACATGCTTTAAGAAGTTCATTTTTGTGGGAGCCTTCGTGCTTTTCTGTCTGCCAAGACGTTAGATAATGTAGCAGTTAGAAGCCTAAATCCTAGAAACAGGCAACTTGAATTTTCTTAGACAACACTTCAGAGCACATGGTCTTCTTCCAACACTATACTTAGTTTTCTTATCCCTAAAATGTGTAGCAGACGCCACATTAGAAGAAGTAGTGTAGATTAAATAAAATTGTGCCCACAATGAACCTCCTGTGGTACTGAGCACATAAAATCTCAAAATATATACTATATTATTTCTCTTTTAATCATCTCCATATGGGTAGTAAGACACTGTCTTAGGTTTCTGTTGCTGTGGCAAACACCATGACCAAAAGCAGCTTGGGAGGGGACAGGGTTCATCGCCTTTCACAACTCTGAGGTCACAGTCCAGCGTGGAGGGAAATCGGGGCGGGAACTCGAGCAGGAACCCAGCAGTGAAGGAGTACTGCTGCTTACTGGTTTTCTCCTTATGCCGCGCTCAAGCCGGCTTTCTTATACAACCCAGGACCACCCGATAAGGGGGACACCACCCACCATGATCTGGGCCTTCCCACATCTACCATTGATGAAGAAATGCCTGACAGACGTCTACAGGCCAGTCTTAGGAGGCATTTTCTCAACTGAGATTCCCGGATATGTCTCAGTTTGTGTTTGACAAAAAAAAAAAAAAAACCCAACTAGCATGAATATGTAAGTATTAAGACATAATTGTAGATACATTTCCACATGTCTAGTAAAGCTTACATTTCTTTAAAATTCCTAAACGTTTCTCAGATAGAGAACCCATCTTCCTTACAGGTACTTGCTGAATATTCAGTGCTGTAACTATTCTTAATACAGGCTCTGAAAATAGTGTTCACCTTCTAGAATCCGTAAGGATGCTGTGGTGGTTGGAAGGAAAATGACCCCCAAAGGGAATGGCACTATCAGGAGCTGTGGCTTTGTTGGGGTAGGTGTGGCCTTGTTGGAGGAAATGTGTCACTGTGGGGGTGGACTTTGAGGTCTCACATATGCTCAACCCACACCCAATGTCTCAGTTCATTTCCTGTTGCCTTTGGATCAAGACATAAGGACTCCCTGCTGCAGCACCACGTCTGCCTGCATGATGCCTTGCTTTCCACCATGACGGTAATGGACTAAACCTCTGAACTGTAAGCAAGCCACCATAATTAAAAGTTTTCCTTTATAATTTGCCATGATCATGGTGTCTTCACAGCATTAGAAACCCTAACTAAGGCAGAGGTTGGTACTAGGGACTGGGTGTCTTTGAGTTTTTATTACTGTGAAGAGATACCATGACCATGGCAACTCTTATAAAGGAAAACATTTAATTGTGCTGACTTGCGTACAGCTCAAAGGTTTAGTCCATTATTATCGTAGTGGGACATAGCGGAGTGCAGGCAGATATGGTGCTGGAGCTGAAAGTACTCCATCCTAATAGGCAGGCAACAGGAAATGGTCTGCCTCACTTGGCATGGCCTTAGCATATATGAGACCCCAAAAAGCCCACCTCCACAGTGACACACTTCTTCAAACAAAACCGCACCTACTCCAGCAAGGCCATACATCCTAAAAGTGCCACTCCTTTTGGAGGCCAATTTTTTTCAAATCACCACACTGGGGTATTGGTGTGAAAGGCCCAACTATGCTTTTATTTAAAGGAATTTGGACTTTGGGAGTTTGCGTTAGGAAAGCAGTGGGATGTTTTCAGTGCTGCTCTTAATGGGCCATACCAGTAGGAGCATGGAAGACAGTGCCGCTAAGAGGGATTTGAACTGTGGGGGGATAGCTTAAGAGGTTTCAGAGGAGAAGCATTTTAGTATGTTGCCTAGAAATCATTCTTGTGATATTTTGGTGAAGATTGTGGCTGGGTTTTGCCCTTGCTCTAAAAGTTTTCTGAGGCTAAAGTAAAGAGTTTTGGATTAATTCCCTTAGCAGAGGAAATCACTAAACATCCTAGTGTAGACTCTGTAGTGTGGTCATTAGTGGTAGCTCTAATGAAGATGCATAATGAAAAGGAGCAGGCTGAACAAGGAAAAATATTTGAGGAGAAAAGAAGCAGAAGTGGAATGGAGCTAAGTCCTGTAGTCAAGGAGAGAAACAGATTAGGAAAGGGAATAAAGGGAGTGGTGACCTCAGGGTAAGATCCCACCCTAGTAAATTTCCAAGGAGTGAAAAGGAATTAAAGGAAAGCTTAGAGCCAGGTGTAGTGGTACACACCTTTAACCCAGTACTGGGAAGGTAGAGGCTAGTGGATCTTTGAGTTCAAGGCCAGCCTGGTCTACAGATCCTGGTTTCAGGACACCCAAGCTTAGGCAGTGAAGGAAACCACTGAAAACAAAAAGTTAGTGAAGATGTAATTGAATGAAGGGGCCATTTTCCAACCCTGGTAAGCATCAGAACTTGGCAACTTTGGTCATGTGTTTCTAGAGTTGAGGATAGAAAAAGGGGCTATGGAACTTGCTTTCATGACTAAGAAAAGCCACTGAGGCCAGGCATGTGTCGGGGGGGGGTGTCCCTGAATGGAAGCTTAGGGGGGCCATTATGTAAAGCTGGGAAGGTTAGGCTTGGATTACCTAGGAGACCCCAAGATGTTTAAGATGCCAGAGCCATGGGATACCTACTGAGGAAAGCTGCTAACAGGGAGTAGAACCAGCCCAAAAGAAAGATCTTGCAGTCAACAGAGCTGAAAGGATTTGGAGATCTGAAGAACATTTTGACATCAGAAATAGAGATGCAGAGTTTGAAGTTTGCCCAACTGATTTTCAGTCTTGCTTTGGTCCAGTATTTCCTCACTATGCTTTCTTTCCCTGCATTTTGGAATGGTAATTATATCATGTGCCATTATATGTTGGAAGTATACACTTTGCTTTTTTATTTTAATTTTATAGGGGATTATAGTTAAGAGATTGCATGAATCTCAGAAGAGACTTTGAACTTTAAACTTTTAAATAAGGTATATACTATGGGGACTTTTGAAATTCTACTGAATGCATTTTTGCATTATGATGGGCTACAAGGCTTTGGGGCCAGGGTAGTTTGAAAGAAAATGACCGCAAAAGTAGTGGTGTGGCCTTGTTGGAGGAAGTGTGTCACTGGGGGTGGGCTTTGAGGTCTCATATGTGCTCAAGCCACAGCCAGTGTCTCAGACTACTTTCTGTTGCCTTTGGATCAACATGTAAGGACTCAGCTCCTACACCTTGTCTGCCTGCATGCTGCCTTGTTTCCCACCATGATACTAATGGACTAAATCTCTGAACTGTAAGCCACCCCCTTAAATGTTTTCCTTTATAAGAGTTGCTGTGGTCATGGTGACTCTTCACAGCAATAGAACGCTAAGACGGGTGCTTATGCTCACTGGGAAACTAAGTTGCTTAGATACGGCCACCTCATTCTGTATTTTGTGGAAAATGAGGTTATGCTTGCACATCCTAAACATGAGATTCTGAATCATGGTTTCACTCCTCCACATCTCAGAAGTTATAATGTAAAACTTGTGTGTGCTAGCGTTTCATTGCTTTAGGAGCCTAACTTCAAATATTAAATTGCAGTGCAAGCTGGTAGTCACAGTCCTGTGGGAGACATTGTAGTCACACGCTTCCGACAACTTTCGCACTTCATCTGGTTCTTTATCGTGTCTTATTTCATATTTATGATTTGTATCTTATTTCTTTATGTTATTTGACCGTTCCTAGCTCATTTTGGATAAAGTTTTAATCTGTTTCCTCATTCAACCTATCTTAGCTCACTAACGGCAGCCTTTGTTTATCCGCTGCTGGCTGTGTTCAGACTGATGCTGTTCATGTGTGTTTTGATAGTGTCTTGCTGGCCGTGGCTCTGCTGGTTCTTGAACATATTTAATATCTTTATTCTCTTGAGAAATTCATATATGCATATGATGAATTTTTATCATATTCATCCCTCACCCCTTAATTCTTACCATCCCCTTTTCCTCTCCCTCCCATCTTTATCTCGTCTTTTAAATAAGCCACCAGGTCCAGTTTGTGCTACCCTATACCCCTGGTTATTGGGCCACCCACTGGAATGTGGTCTCCCTACCAGAGGCCACATCCTTAAAGAAAACTGACTCTTCCTCGTCCAGAAGCTGCCACCTGTTGGTGGCATCTCAGTTAGGGGCTGGGCTCATGAGTCTCTCCCAGTCCATGTTGGAATGTCTGCTGGGTTGACCTTGTGCAGGCAACCACAGCTGCTCTGAGCTCATGAGTGCAATGGTCCTGTTGTGTCCAGAAGACGCTGTTTTGCTCTGGTTCTCTGCCTTTTTAATTTTTCTGTCTCCTCTTCTGTCGTGGTCTCCGAGCCTTGGGTGGGTGGTGATGTAACTGTCTCATTGGCTGTGGTGAGTTCCTGTGCTAACTGCCATCTACTGCACATGGAGACTTCTGTGATGAAGCCTGAGAGCCTCACTAATGTGTGGGTATGGAGATGGGAATTTCAAGGGCAGTTTGATTCTGTGTCCACCTAGAAAAATAATCATAGCAGATTCTTCCCTAGGACCTGTGAGCTCCCAGGCCACAAGTTCTTAGAGTATAGTATCAAACATGTGTTTCCTCCTGTAGAGCAGGCCTTAAATCCAGTCACAAAGCAGTTGGTTACTCCTGTAGCACTCATGCGCCACTGTGACAGGTCTTGCCAGTGCTGTCATTATTACAGCTCACAAGGGTCACAACTGGAAAGACGGCTGATGACTCTCCCCAATGCCAGTGGTCTACATAGCATGGCTTGGTACTGTGAAGCAGGAGGAGCTTCTTGGTCAGGACCAACTTCATCTGTCCTGTGACCAGTATATGGTATATGTGGTGTTCAAGAGGATGCTCTTGCCAGTAGGTTCTAGTGGGGATCAGAGTGGCAGTGGCCTGGATTGTCTTGGTGTCTCTGCTTTTCTTTCTTCTGCTTAGTTTGATTTTATTTTAATCCTCTTTTAGTTTCTCAAATTTGAAGTACAGATTCTTGCTCTTAAGCCTCTCTTATTTTCTAACACAGCACATAAAGCTATAAGTTTCTAAGACAGTGATGTAGCTGTAGTCTATACATTACCTAAATGTTTTTAACATGCTCATTGATATAGACTCCAGATAATGTGCATGAATTTGAGATACGTACAGTTGGAGTGGCTATCGCCGCACTCACGATCATGCTCTGCCTCCACCCAGGGCCACCAGGAACTTATTCTTGCCACTGGCAGCCACACACTAGTTCTTTGACACACCAAGTTTGTTTGCATTATCTCGAATTTTAGATAAACAGAACTGTACGCTCTATGTGCTTTTTCTCTGACTTCTATGCAGCACAGATTGCAGTTCACTCGCATTGTAGCAAGTGTAGCAAGAGTTCTTTCTCTCCTGGCCTCTGCAGTGCCGAGCGTTGTCTGTGCTCCACTGACCAACATTCCCAGGGAGGCTCCACGGCAGCTTAGTTTCTCACCATTTGATCAATCTGAAGGTAAAGGTGCCATATGACTCACTTAGTGAAGTGCTTAGTGTAATCATAGGGCCCTCTCCAGATTCCCAACAGTTACATAGCAAGCCAGGTGCCTGGTCACCACCTGTAACCCAGCTCTGGGGAGGCAGGAACAAGTGGATCCATGGAATTCACTGGTCAGCCAGTCTAGCCAGTCCAGATGCAGCAAGAGACCCTGTCTCCTAAAATGGGGTGGAGGTGTGGCTGAAGACACCTGATGCCCTTTGGCCTCCATACACGTCCACGTAAGAACACACGCCATCATTCAGTTGTGGTACCCTTTTCATACTTCTGTGTTGCCTGGTTATTGATTTTGTGACTTCCAGAATTTTTTTCCCATAAACTTCAATTCATTGTTCCTCTGAAAATAGCTTGAGTTTCAGGTTCTTTTTTGTTGTTTTAAGTTTGCCTACACCCATTTTAGTTGAATTTTTGGCAGTGTGGGTCAAATAAAGTCTAATCAGATCTAAAAAGTTACTGAAATGTTTCCTTTTTTTCCAGGCAAAAGCGCCGCCATTGTATCATCAGACCAAAGGGGACCCTTCTGTCAGAAAGGTGAGTCTCAAAGGCAGGCTGCCCAGAGAACCGCCTCCCCCACCCCTGCACCTTCTGCTCTGTGGTCAGTCCTCTGTAAGGAGCAATGCCCTTTGCTCACATTAGTGTTCTCAGGCTGCTTCTGATTGGGTGCTTCCGTATGTTGCTAGGATTCCCTGCTTCTTCTAGACTAGCCCTGTGGGATTTCGGGCCCAGCAATCAGTCTCCTGGCAACTAAGAACTGATGCATCGTGGGTTAGCACCCACAGCCTGCCAGGGCTGGCATCCTCACGTCCAAGGCAGTGGCAGATGAAGAATATTCTGAGGGGAAAGCTGTCTAGCTTTCTCAGTGACACGTTTTCCTTCCAGAGAGCTGTGCCCCAAATAAACTGTCTAGAGAAACTGCTTTTCAGCACACGCCGCACAAAGGGTCATCAGTAGATGCTAGACTAGGCATCTTCTGCCACTGTTCCTGCCGATAAACTGTGAGGCCCTGATGGGTTGTGAGTCTCAGACGGCATTGAGAGAGCCACTGCAGCCTTTTTCTATATCCTGCTCTTCTCTACCCGTGGTCACAGCCCTTTCACAGAGGTCACATATCAAATATCCTGAATAGCAGATGTTTACGTTACAATTCGTAACAGTGGCAAAATTACAGTTATGAAGTAACAGCAAAATAATTTTATGGTTGGGGTATTAAAGTGCTGCAGCCTTAGCAAGGTTGAGAACCATTGGCGCTGAAGGATATAAGTAGCCAGGCTTTCTGCCTCCTTTGTTTACCAATTTTTTTCTGATAGTTGAAGTGCTGGGTTTTGGTGTTTTATTTTGATTTTGTACCCTTCCCAGCCTTTTTTTAAATTTTAGCTAGCAGTGATGTCAGCAAAGTATTTGTGGAACAAAAACGACAACTTGTGGCTCTGTTTACTCACAGCTGGTTTTAGCTTCAAAGCAGTGTGACACACACCCGTCCCTCTTCTCTGCCTGTGAGCCCTGACGTTTTCAAACAGAAAAGGATAAAAGCTAGACACAACGTCTGCAAAGTCCTGAAACGTGTTTCACAGGAATATCTCTGCTCTTTCAAGGCATCACGGGCAGGCAAGACTGAGGGGGAGAGTGTGACTTCTCAGAGCCACCTCGTTGTCACTTGAGCAGCCAGGCAGTTTTCTGTCACTCCTGTGAAATGCAGTTACACAGAAGAGGAGATCGTTTCCCGTGTGGGTTTGGATTCATGTCCTGGCAGCCTTGTGGGTGTGGGCTTTAAGAGCCAGTAATACATTGTGGAAGGAGCACATTTGAAACAGGTGCTCATATTATGAGCCAGACAGCAGAGAGAGGATGAAGCCAGCATCCCACAGTTCCCAAAGACTCAAGGTCTCCTATTAGGCCCCTTCCCAAATGTCCATAGCAACTGCTGTGAAGACCTTCATGAACCTCTGGGTACAGTCAGCAGCCAGTCACAGTAGAGACTCGTTAGTCTCACTCAGTAAACAGGAATGAATTAGAAGACAGGGAAGTTGGTGTGTAGAAGCACTTGAACACCATCCATGTAGAACACTTCCAACATGATAATTTAAAGCACAGGCTTCATCTAAACTCAAAGGCTCTGAAAAGGCGGATTTTATTTTCTGTAGCTGGAGGCTTTTCTGCATCCTGTCCAGTCCAACAGCTGCTTATAAAAATAATTATTCAGAGAATTAATATTAACCATAATTTTTTGACCAATGGCTCAGACTTACTACTAGCCAGCTGTTATTTTTTATTAACCCATTTCTATTAATCTGCATATGACCATATGGCCCATGGCTTACCAGTGATGCTCTGACATCTTTCTCCTCTGACAGCTGCTAGTGCTTCTCTTGACCCTGCCTTCTTCCTGTGTCTCTGCTTGGATTGCCCGCCTAGCTATATTCTGCCCTGCCATAGGCCAAAGCAGCTTTATTCATCAACCAGTATTAATAGCATGTGCAAGGACATCCATCTCATATCAGTTTTCTTCCTGGGTAAGATAGTGATGATCTTAGACATGTGCTAAAAACTAAATGAAACACTTATGTTTGATGCATGGCAAATACCATGGTGAACACTGCTGTTTAACATGGGCCTTCTGACTCCCATGTGCCTTTTCAGGTAATCGTGTCACTTACATATTATCATCCAATCATCAAGTATTTCTTAATGCTACAGAGGTAAGCATTGGACTAGAGGTGAAAGTGCTGTCTCTGGTCTCATGAATCTCAGCATTAGACAGGTGATCTCACAGTTGCCATGCCACGAGACAATGCCAAGTAAAGAGGGCAGGATGCTGTGCCAGCACCAAGATGGGGCTCTGTTCTCCAGTGGCTGAGCAGTCCAGGGTAACCTCACGTTCATTGTAAACAAACAATTATAAACAATCATTTAGGGAATTTGAGTGTAGTTCTCTCCAAACTGCTTCCTGCTTTTTGTTGGGCACAGTAATTTTTGGGGGTGTTCACAGCAACCTTTTAGGGGGGGTTCTTGGTCCATCAAACCACATTAGTCTGGAAGAATTCCACAGGTTCTCATCCTCTGTGGAAACAAAAGAAAAACCTCTTTTCCAAAATGATATATCCTTAGACCCAAATTTTGAAGTCAAAACACCTTTAAAATAAATATGTTGGTTTAGCTTAGTAGCCCATACAATGAAATGTCTCTCTGTACTTAGCCCCTTCACAGTCAAAATTTTCAAAGAAAACATAATAATATACATAATCCAGCCTGTGTATACTCCATCTTTTCATGTCTTATTTTTCTTACTCTATTACTTTTTCTACAAGTTTAATATTTATTTTATTATCTTTACTCCTTTAATCTATGACTGTCTGTATTCTTTTATATTACATTTGCTGTCTCTTTACTCTTTTTCTTCTCTCTCCCTACATACATTTTTAAACACACTGTGTCTCATTTAGAGGTCTTTTATGTCTGAATCTGTCCTATTGTGTATCTGGAATCCTTTTCTGTCCAGGAGCGCTTCTTAAAATGCAAAGCAGCTTGACTAGGTTAAGGCTGCTTTGCCTTTTGGCCCCACCCAGTCCAACATGGTGGAGGTCTGTTCATTGCCTCTGAGACTGCCGGGTGGGAGCTTGGCTCACCACCTCAACTCTGGTAACCAGTTGGCCCATGCTGCCATCAAGTAACTTGCAGCATGCTACCTACAAACCCCATTCAAGTGCTCTGCCTCCTGAAAGAGACAGTTCATGCTGGCAGCATGGTCCAGGAAGCTGCATTTTGAAACCATGCATTTGTTTGTTTGTTTGTTTGTTTTGGGGGGTTGCTATTGCTGAATCAGGAAGACCTCTCTTAAAGGAATCACGCCTCTGCTCCCTTCTATCAAACAGAGCCCACCCAAGAAAATGCTGCTACCAAAAAGCTGCCTAAACTCTGTTTTGTTAGAATTTCTTTTTGAGATCTCTCAGGCTTTTTTATGTGGATGTAGTCAACCACATTGGCGCGTCATTCTGTGGTGGAGGCGTGTTTGCTGCCTCTGAGAGCCATGTACGTTGTCCCAATTTTAGGCACACAGTGGGTCTATTTAAATGCTCCATAGCCAGACCTCCCAAAAGAATCAAAGCTGTTTGTCCTGGAGAACTAGGAAGCCTTCTTTTTTTTTTTTAATTGATAGAAGAAGAATAAAGAAAAAAAAACAAATTTCCACCTCCTCCCAGCCTCCCCTTTCCCTCCCCCTCCTCCCACTCTTCTCCCCCTCCTCCCACCCCTCTCCCCTTCCCCCCACTCCTCTCCCCCTCTCTCTCCAGTCCAAAGAGCAGTCAGGGTTCCCTGCCCTGTGGTACTGTGCAGCTCCTCTAAGAAGGCTTTCTAGGTCCTCCCACCTTCCTAGATATGGACGGAGGGGGGAGGACCTAGGAAGCCTTCTTAGAGGAGCTGCACAGTTTTACTTTGTGGTTCTGTTTCTGTTTTAAACCAATTCCGATTGTATAGGTCTGATTTGTTACAGGCTTTGTTTCCATTGCATGCATATTATACAATTACTTTTTAAAAATCAGTTGTGAGAAACTGTGAAAACGGAATTTATGTAGTGTTTTATGATTACACAGTTACATTTTCTGGTTCTCCTTGTTTATCCATGTGCATTTGAAATAGCTGGAATCATTTTCACTCTGAAGAACCCTCATAGTGGCTCCTGACAGACAGAGGTAGACATGGATGTGAATGCCTCGGTACCATGTGGAGGTCAGAGGAAAACTTGCAAGAATCACTTCTCTCCTTCCATCCTGGCTTCCAGGGATCAAACCAGGTGGTCAGGCTTGCAGGGCAAGCACTTTCACCCTCTGACCCATCTCTGCAATTTTCCCAAACTGTGGTGGTTTGAGTGTGATTGGCCCCATAAAGTCATAGGGGGTCTCACTATTAGGAGGTGTGGCCTTGTTGGAGGAAGTGTGTCACTGGAGGTGGGGCTTTGAGGTTTCAGAAGCTTAAGCCGATCCTAGTGCCTTACTTACTGTTTCTTCCTGCTGCCTGAGGATCAAGATGTAGAACTCTCAACTCCTCCTCCAGTACCATGATACACTGCCATGTCCCACCATGATGATACTGGACTAAACCTCTGAAACCGTAAACCAACCCAAATTAAATGTTTTCCTTTATAAGAGTTGCCTTGGTCATGGTGTCTCTCCACAGCAATAGAAATTCTAACTAAGACAGCTAGCAATACTGTTTACCTGGTCAAGTGTTCAGCCTGAACTGAGCCCATGCTGTCATTTAGGACAGGAGCACCGCCATTTAGAGGGGCTGCTTTGGACCTATTGGGTGCAGGTGAAGATGCCATGCCCTTTGTTAGCCTGGTGTGTTCGGTATATTATTGGTCCTGGCTTTTTGATATGTTCTTCATAGGCCTATGTGCCCAGATATCCCTGCATACTTGGGTAAGCTATTAGGTAGTGCTTTTTTACTATAGGAATAAGCTCTTATCAGGCCATACCACTTGGACTGTGTTGGAGAGTTGGTACTGTAAGGGCGGAAGGAGGAGATTAAGTCACCTGCCTCTGTGGAGCTAAATGCTTCTTTATAAAATGGAGTTCCCCAAAGTCAGGCACAGCCGAGCACACTGTTGTACACACTGTGGAGTTTCCCAAAGTCAGGCACAGCCGCGCACACTGTTGTACACACTGTGGAGTTTCCCAAAGCCAGGCACAGCCGAGCACACTGTTGTACACACTGTGGAGTTTCCCAAAGCCAGGCACAGCCGAGCACACTGTTGTACACACTGTGGAGTTTCCCAAAGCCAGGCACAGCCGAGCACACTGTTGTACACACTGTGGAGTTTCCCAAAGCCAGGCACAGCCGAGCACACTGTTGTACACACTGTGGAGTACTCCAAAGCCAGGCACAGCCGAGCACACTGTTGTACACACTGTGGAGTACTCCAAAGCCAGGCACAGCCAAGCACACTGTGGAGTAACAGCAGTCACGGCCTGGTCTCCACAATTAAGCTTCTGATATTGCTCCCTACGTGAATGCTGCCGTCCCCCTGGGATAGCCCTGGGTTGTGGTGTTGGCAGACTCTAGCTTTACTCTTTGGACACACCTAGCTGTTTTGTTTTCAACAGTGAACCAGGACAGAAATAGTTGTACAAGCCCAGGGTGTCAACTCTGATTCTTTCTAAGTAGTCATTTCTGAAGTCTGTATCTTCCTGCTGCCCAAGGGCTCCTCCCTTGTTTTCCTCAGTTCTCCTGTAGAGTCGCCCTATTGTCTAGGCTCTATCTGCTTCACATCTGAAAATCTTGCTCCGTTACCATTCACAACTCCCGTGTCCTTGAGAACTGGGTTTAAACATCTCTGAGCCTGATTTTGATGAAGCCAGTTCTTTTCAGACGAGAGCGGGCAGGAGCTGTCAGTGTATGAGCCTGTGGGGAGAATCTTCCCTTCTGCATCTAGGGCTCTGGACAGGGACAGTGGAAATGTTCTGTATCGCCCCATTAGAATGGTGCCGGCTGTGGTCCAGCAGTTAGAAATAAGCTGAGGGTCACAAATAAGAGCCCGTCACCCCAATTAAAGTGTCTCCATGAGGCAGGCTACCATGTTCACAGAGACAGAAGGACATGCTCAACCAGACAGGTTTTCATTCTAAGACAGGTGGTGACTGTGCCCTTTCCCCATTGGCTGGAGTCCAACTGCACAGCCTTTAACAGATGGTTAGTTTCAGAGAGATAGAGATATTTGTGTGTATGGGTGTTCGTTCTGTCTGCGTGTATGTCTGTGTATCACATGCACGCCTCTGGCCTCAGAGGCTAAAAGAGGACTTTGAGTCCTCTGGAACTGGAGTTGGACAATTGTGAGCCACCATGTGGTGGCTGGAAACTAGACGCAGGTCCCCTGCATAAGTCCATTGGGTTGCTTTAAAATCTATAAAATCTGTAACAAAATTTGGCTTTAAGCATCTAACAAAAGGTTTACAATTAAAAATGTATACATGGGTATATATGTGATTCATCTCTTGTCTAGAATGTACTGTATATGTAACTTAGATTTGACTCTTGTTTAGGAGAATAGATGTTTTTAAACAGCAACCTTATGGCTGTCATCTTGACTGATGACCTCATCAAAATGGATGATGTCACATGGCTGGCAGCCATCTATACTAAGGTTAAAGGGTACATGTCATATGATGTCACCATGTTAATACAACCACGTGGCATAAAGCCGCAATTATAAAGCTATCCTAATATCCTACAAGAATGGTAATGCTCCTTACTGCTGAGTCATTGCTGCAGCCCTGCAATTGACCCCAAAGAAAAGAAATTGGGGAAGGGATTGGTCACTCATGTCACTGAAGTTCCAAGAATGCCGCAGGGCCTTTTTGTACACAATAGTTACAAATGGGAGATTAAGACATTTGCCTAATAATTATAATATATAATTATTTTTTTCAGTTTTTTGTGTGTTCTAGCATCTCTGAGCATTTGCTGCTGCTGTTCCCTTTGCTGTGGGTCACATTTTCTGCTGCTCCTGTCTAGGAGTTGCAGATTAGATGCTGTGCATTCACAGCAGTGTTGTTGAGCATCTGCATTTTCCTGTCTTTTTGTGGCATGCGAGTTTGGCTGTCAGTTGCTGATAAATTTTTCAGAGAATTCGTTCTTGGCTATTTTAGGAATAGATTTGAAGTATCCCAGATCCTATGCCTGGCTTGGGGCTGGGCTTCTCTGACACCTCAATCTTTAGCCACACTCTTTCCAGTCTGGATCATTAGTATTCGCTTGTCTTATGCTGTTTTGCAAAGCCTGGGATTTCCATGTGCCTTTCAGAGTTCCAAACAGCATTTTCCACCAGGCCTCTGGAATCAAACCTGCACAAGTGAGTAATGTATTAAGCCTTATATGGACTTCTGGAGCTCAGCTCAGCTCCTCCTCTTCAAATTCTACCCACTGCTGGTGTGAAACTCCTGGTTCCTTTTTAATTTTTTTTTTTAATTTTTACTTCTCTGCAAAAGTTCAGACATGTTTGTCTCTTTCAGGCAGCAAATTCCTGTTGAGAGTAACTATAGCACAGCCTTGTGGATTGTTAACTTGGTTTTGCTGATCATCTTAGTCACTGTTCTATTGCTGTGTAGAGACACCATGACCTCAGCAACTCTTATGAGAGAAACATCTAATTGAAGGCTGGTTTACAGTTTCAGAGGCTTAGTCCATGATCATCAAGGCAGCAGGCTTGGTCCTAGAGAAGTGGTTGAGAGCTACATCCTGATCTTCAGGCAGAGAGAGTACCAGGACATATCATGGGCTTTTAAAACCTTAAAGCCCACCCCAGTGACACAGCTCCTCCAACAAGGCCACACTTTCTAATCTTTTCAAATAGTGCCGCTCCTTGATGACTAAGTATTCAAACTTATTCATTCAGAGAGTGACCTATTTAAACCACCACATTTCACTTCCTGGCCTCCATAGGTTTGAAGCTATATCCAATGCAAAAATGCATCCAGTCTAACTTCAAAAGTCCCCTTAGTCTTTCACAGCCTCAAGATTGCTTAAAAGTTTAAAGTCTCTTCTGAGACTCTAGGCAATCTCTTAACCTGAAAGCCCCTTGTGAAATCAAAATAAAAAATCAGATTACATACTTCTAACATGTAATAGCACAGAACATGCATTATATGGCTCTAAAAGGGAGGGAAGATAACATAGTGAGGAAATATTGAACAAACAAACAAAACAAAACAAGACCAAAACCCAAATGGGCAAACTCCAAACTTAGTATCTCCACGTCAGATGTAAAGGCACTCTTTAGATCTCCAACTCCTTTCAGCTTTGTTGCCTGCAGCACACTTGTCTCTCTCCTGGGCTGCTTCCACTCCCTGTTAGCAGCTTTCCTTGGTATGTGTCCCATAACTTTGGCATCTTCAATATCTTGGGGTCTCCAACACAATCCAGGCTTCACCCTCACAGCTACATACAGTGGCCTCTCTGGGGCTCCATGCAGGGACATCCATGACAAGTGCCTGGCCTTGGAAGCGTTCCTTAACCACAGAGGGAGATTCCATAACCCCCTTCTTATATCCTTGACTGCAAAGCTAGAACTATATTGCCAAAGCTGCCAACCTCTGCTGCTTTGTGTTGCTGGAACTTGGCCTCATCTTCAGTAACACTTGTATCAGCTTTTTGTTTTCTGTGGTTTCCTTTACTGGTTAATTATTTCTTTAATTCACAAGTTGGAATCTTAGCAGGGTGGGGTCCTGCCCTGAGGTCACCATTCCCTTTATTCCATTCAGCATCAGGCTTTTCTTTAAACTTTTTATCCCCATTATACTTCCTGGTGCTCCTTTTCTCCTCAAATTAACACTTTGTATTTCTCTTTGTCCAGCATCTTCCTCATTATAGACCTGCTTAAGAGTTGTCACTAATAACCACACGACAGAGTCAATCCTGGGCTGTCTTGAAATCTCCTCTGCCAAGGCCATTAATTCAAAAGTCTTCAATTTAACCTCAGGCAGATTTTTTAAGACAAGGGCAAAAAGCAGCCATATTCTTTGCCAAAATATCACAAGAATGGTCTCTACACTACTTACTAATATTCCTCCTCTCTTAAACTTCTTGAGCTGGGCCCCCACTGTTCAACTTGCCTTCACACTGTCTTCCATGCTTTTGCTAGGATGGCCCCTTGACCACCACCCACCCCAAAGCATCCAACTACTTTTCTCAAAGTCCCAAAATCTTCTAAATTCTTCCAGCAAGCAACATTGTCACAGCCTTGCACCATTCCCTGGTACCAACTTCTGTCTTAGTCACTGTTCTGTGTGAAGAGATACCATGACCACAACAACTCTTGTAAGAGAAAACAATGAATTGGGAGCTTGCTTATAGTTTCATCAGGGCAGAACCATGATAGCCAGCATGGTAGGCATGATGCTGGAGAAGTAGTTGAGAGTTACAACCTAATCCATAGGCAAAGTAGGTGGAGGGCTGGGCCTGGCATGGCCTTTTGAAACCTCAAAGCCCCATACTTCCTCCAACAAGACCACACCTCCTAATCCTTCTCAAGTAATGCCACTCCCTGATGACTTAGCATTCAAATAGATGAGCCTAGTGGGGCCATACTTAGTCAAACAAGCACACTAATTTTAGAGGTAAACCCATGATTCTGGCTTCTTCTCTGTACCTCTTGTTATCTGGCCATCATTTCCAGGCGTATTTGGTTCTCATGGGCGGGAATGTTTGAGCAAATGCAATCCAGAACTCAGGACTCTGATAGAACAATCATGATGGCTTCAGCCCCTCAGAGGAGCCTGCGAGAATTACTGCTCTTAGCAGCCCATGAAGATAATTGTTGGCTTTTTCCTGAGTAGAAACAATCAGTGGGGACCAGAGGATAGCAGACCTTGATTTTATTTATATGAAAGCGAAGTCTTTCCCTGTTTTCAGTCATTTTTTTTTAAGTAAGACCAAACATTTGCCAGTGATGAAAAGAGAAGGGTTGTTTGCTAGTGGAACGAGGCCACCATCTAGGATGCCTTCTTTGAAACTCTGCTCCCATAAGAAGACATCTTAATAGGCTTTTAAATCGTTCCCTTTCTGAACAGAACAGAAAGCAGTGATGGGAAGGTCATAACATACCTTGTGGTAGAACTTTTAGTCTGCATAGGAGCATGCACTGGGGGCCCCAGCCTCACCAGGTTTTGTTACAGTGGATCCAGCCTGAGCCCTCTGGGTCATGGTGACTGAGTACTGCCTGCATTACGGTGAGGTGACAGACCCACCTAGGAGGCAGTTGTGACCAGCCCTCCCTGATGTCAGCATGGCAGGCAGGCAGGCTTTGATGAATTTGGCCAAAACATTACATTACATGTCTAAAGCTTCCAAGTACATTCTGAGGTTGTCAAACCAGCTCTCAAAATCCACTCTGGTGTGACAGGATCATCAGCGTCTGTTCCCCAGGTGTTGTCTCTCACAGCGGGCTAGACAGTGGGTAGCCAAGCGTGTGCAGGGGTAGCATATGGCTTTCAGAAACATCCTACTAATTCAGGGACATTCTGTGGTGAAAGAGAGAGCTCAGAATGGGTAGATCAAAGCACACAAAACCCACTCAGTTTGAGAAGCAGAGCAGATCTGTGGGCCCTGGTCTGGGGAGGCAGAGGCAGCTGGATCCTCGAAGCTGGCTGTGTAGCCAGTTAATGAGCTCCAGGTATAGTAAGAGGCTCCATATCCAAGGGGAAGGAAAAAGAGAGACAAGAGACTGACAGACGACCCCACATGATCATCAGGCCGCCACACACCATTTCACACAGAAACACTTGTGCTTCTTTGGGTAATGAAACAACATTTAGTGATACTTGCCTCTTGGGTGACCTGGAAGACACTTGGCAGGTGCAGACTCAGCACCCTAGCAAATTAAGCAGCTGAATCTGCCTGTGGGACACCCATAATGCCTTGTAACTTCTTGTCACCTTCTGTCTGCCGCAGATGTGGTTTGATGGCTCACCTTGTCATGTACAAACAGTACATTAGCACATTAGAACCTCCGTGCCCTGCTGGGTACAGACAGTAAATCCGTCCTCCTTGGGTTGCTGCTGTGTGCTTCAACACAGGCATCCGACAGGACACCAAGAGCCCTCCAGGCAGCAGGAAGCCTGCGTCTCCCACTTGCCCTCCTCCTCCTGCTTCACAGATGAGGTGGTGACTATCAAGGGCAGCAGCACAACTGATTCGAGTCGCTAATGTGCAGAGTCAGGCTCGGAGTCTGCACTGGGGCTGCAGAAGGCATGGTTAGCGCCAGGACGGCACAGCTGGTTTATGTGAGGCTTGAGGCTCCTCCCTGCAGCAGGCTTGGTTCTTCACATGACCCGCTTACTGCCCAGCTAGCTTTCCCTCTCATTGTCTCGTGAAGGCCTGACGAGATGAACTTTGTCATCGCAGAGCAGAATCACAGACTCCCTAGAAGGCCAGAGGCCACTGTGTGACCAGGCAGACCTGTTTCCGTTCTTTGCGTTCCTTGTGACTGTTTTTGTCAGACTGATACTGAGACCATGACAGGTAAAGAAGTCCCTGGAACTTGATTGCCTCCATTCAGGTCCGTGTTCCTCCACAGGTGTGACCTTTGGCACATCGTTAAGTGACAGCAACAGAAGTCCCTTGTAGGGTGCAGTGGGGCCTGAAGAGACAGTGCATAGAGTGCTGCAGAGATGGCCGGCGCCCAGCAGCCACACTGGCCTGCGGCAGTCCTGCTGGCTGCTCCTTGCCCGACACAGAAGCTTCAGCCAGCACTGCCAGCATTTGTGTGTCCGTCCCTAGAGCCCCGACTGCCTCTTCAACCTTCCCGCCCTGTTCGTCACTTTCTCAGGCAGCTTAATTGTCCGAGTGTTATCTCATTATCTAACTCATTATTAGCTGTGACCTGTGGAGTGTTGAGTCACTGGGACATAGGAGGGCCTGGAGGGTCGGGTACGCGGTGTGAGAGCATACGGTGTTGGACCTTCAGGAAGGGCGCTTTCTGTTTGCAGAGCAGGAGCTGCCGTTTGCTCTTACCTTTGAGGCCAGAGAGCTTTAAATGGTTAGGGCTCTCGGTTGGAACAGCTCAGATGGTAGCAAAAGTCTGGCTGAAGGCTGCAGCTGATTATGATGATAACAGGTTTCAAAGTGAAGTTGAGGTCAGGCAGGAGAACAGCAGAATTGCAGTTTTTTGTTGCACTCGTACCCCAGCAGATTATGGTTCTGCCCATGGAAGACACAGGCTGTGTTGGCTCAGTACACCAAGTGCCCAAGGCTCTCTGAAGCATGTTAGGTGGGAAGACGATTAGGAAATGAAATTTTCGCATGTGGATTATGAGCAAGAAACGAACAAGCAGAGTGCAGCTTTCTGTGCCCATTCGTGCTCTTGTGTGTGCTTGGAAGGATCGCGTGCAGGCTCCCTAGCCTCACATCCCTCCTGGGAGTACAGGGTGGAGCTGGCTCAGCTGCTTCTGCAGTGAAGCTGGTTCTGTGGCTCAGAGGGCTATGGGTCCGGAATGCCCTGGTTGGTTTTCTCTGGCGGATGTAATTACAGCTCGCTCACAGCACCTCTGTGAGTCACCCACTTTGCAGCCCGCCCGTCGGCATGCTGTGCTCACCTCACTTGCCTCTCCCCAGGGCTCTTGCAGATCACCAAGACCTCATTTTCGAGCGGATTTACTTTAATGCTGAGCATTGCAGGTCATTTCCAGGGTGGCACTGTTTCTTCCCCTAAAATGTTCAGCTCCAATTTAACTTCCAGCCCTCAGCAGTGGACTTCATCACCTGGAAATAAACTTGCTGTGAGTTAGCACCAGTCGCTTCTCCTCTGGAATGGTTTGGGACATGGGGAAGGGCTCTGTGCTGTGGCTTGCCACACTGCTCAGGGTTTTATTTGGGTTTGTTTTTCCTCCCATTTTCTTTTTAATCTAAATTGTAATTTTTTAATAATTTTTTTTACAAATATGTGACTATTTCCATCTTTTCCTCTCTCCTCTCTAACTCCTCCTGTGTCCCTAATCCCTCTCAAATCCATGACCTTCTTTAATTATTGTTGTTTTATATATATATATATATATATATATATATATATATATATATATATACATGCATATATACACATACATACGCATGCATACATGCATACAACCTATTGAATCCATTTAGTGTCATTTGTATGCATACGTGTTTAGGGTTGACTGTAGGATTGGAAAGCCTATCGAGGGACTTGTCCCTGGAGAAAGCTGATTCTTCCTTCCTCAGCAGCCATTGATTGCCTATAGCTCTTCGTCTTGGGGTAGAGCCTTTTAGAACTGTCCCCATACACATTGTCACGTCAACTGGTATTGTCGTTATACAGGTCTTGTTTAGGTGACCACACTGTTGGGATTTCATGGGGACAGCATCCCTGAAATGTCTAGAAGATACTATCTTGATATTTCTACAAGACATTATCATGATTCTTTGGATCTTACAGTGTCTCCATCCCCTTCTCTGTAATTTTCCCAATAGCCTTAGTTGTTTAGGTAGCATTGTAGATTTCCAACTAGGTGCTATTGCAGAAATATACAGTTAGAAGTTATACTGGTTTAGGAAAATGGCAATAAGAGGGTCTGCTCTAGGCCTAGGACCTCTCCAGCTGTTGTAGCTGGCTAGGCTTATGGTACCAGGTGTGAACTCCTTTTTTAAGTAGGCCTTAAGTTCAGGTGGACAGTTGTTGATAACACAGTCAGAATGGTCAGTCAGTGAACAACAGATAACAAATATTGGTGAGAATGTAGGGGAAAGACAGCCTTTCTTCAGTACTGATGCTGTCACAAACTGCTGTAGCCACTGAGGAAGTCAGTGCGGTAAATTCTTTCAATAAATAAATAAACTAAAAGTAAGTTTGACCCAGCATACAAAGGACTCGACACTCTGCTCCACAGGTGCTGCTCAGCCATGTTCATCTCCACTCTGTTCACAAGAGCAGGAGATGGTCCCTTCTGCTGAGATGATGGAAGTGTGACACACACACACACACACACTCACTATGGAATACTATTCGGCTATCAAGAAAAATAAAACTTTGCAGGTAAATCTATAGAACTGGAAAGTATTGTGCTGAGTGAATACGAATGCCGTATAGTCTCTGTCATACATGGATCCTAGCCCTGAATCTTTAGAACTGAGTATATATCATAAAGTGACCACAAAAGCCAGCAGAGTAGAAACCATGCAGATGGAGCTCTAGGGAGGGTGAGGGGTACACTGACTCGAATTTGCATTTGCTTGATTGCTAAGGATGTTAAGCATTTTGGCGGAGTGGGAACAGTGTCTACAAGGTCTCACTATGTGCTCTAACTCACAGACATCCACCTGCTTCTGCCTTCTGAGATTAAAGGCATATGCCACCATGCCTTGAGCTGAACACTTTTGAGGGTATTTCTTAACCAGTTTTATTTCGTCTTTTGAGACCTCTTTGTTCAGATCTATAGCCTGTTTTGTTTGTTTGTTTGCTTGTTTTGAGTCATTTTGCTTGTTTGTCTTACTGTTTTTTGAGTTCTTTGTGGTCTAGACATTAATCCTCTATCTCAGTGTAGATGACAAAGGTTCCCTCCTACTCTGCGGGCGTCCTCTTCACTGGTTGTTTCCTTCGCTGCGCAGAAGCATTTTAGTTTTATGAAGTCTCATTTGTCAGCTGTTGGCCTCAATTCCTCAGCAAATGGAGTCCTGTTTAGAAAGACTTTCCCCACACCTTTGTGTTGTACAGAATTTTAGAATGTCTTTTTATTGTTTTTCTGTAGGGATTTTAGTTGGGGTTGCCTTGACTTTGGTAGGAAGGTCATCTTCACAGTATTAATGCTGCTAATCCATCCTCTAGTGTTCTCAGACTCTTTCATCAGAATTTTTAAGTTTTCAAAAATTGTCAAGGTTTTTACCTACTTGGTTATGCTCATTCCTAGATATTTTAATTTTTGAGGCTATTGTGAATAGAAGCGCGCCCGCGATCTCTTCCTTAGATTGCTTGTGACTGGCATGCAGGAAGGCTGTCATTTAACTTGGCTGTGTGTCCTGCCTCTGCTGAAAGTGTTGCTCATTTCCAGAAGTTTTGGGTGGAATGCTTGTGGCTCCCACTTTCCCATGTGCATGACACTGACTTGGCAGACTAGTTTTCCTGTACAGCATCTTTTCACTGAATCTCATTTCCCTGCAGGGCTGTTCTGTGGCAGTGCCTCTAGTTGGCTGCCCTAGTTTGCTTTTGATTCGCACTATAAGCCATGATTGGCTTCAGTAAATACCACTGTGTGCCTTGAAGCTCCCCTGCCATAAATACACATTCCCTGGATGGTAGACTTTGGTGCATAGTAGCAATGCTCTGAATTACACTGAGCTTGGGTCCAGTGGTGCTCACGGGAAACTGTGAGCAGGTGAGAGCTCAGGTGTCCGCCCCAGCCCACTGTGCTTTCTCCCAGGCACTTCCAACACAAGACACTCATTCACAGTTACGCCTACCGTCATTAAACATCAAATGGGCACCAGGTCCATACAGTCTGTAAGTCTCGTGATAGCTTTGCAAGGTTGAGCTTCGTAGATAACAAAACAGACTAGAGACACTAAATATCTCCAGAGCCACTCAGCTAGAATCCAGGAGGAGGCGGTTCTCCTATTGAGTAAGGAAGAAGCGAGAATGCTGTCTCTGGCCATCTGATGGGCAGATCTTCATTCCAGAGCTGCTTCAGCCTGAGCTTGGTACTAACGATCAGGCTGCCGTGTGTGGTCCTGCCCTCGGATAGCAGACCATTTGATCTAAACAAGGTGGCATGTACTGGGCCCAGCCGCTAAGGAGGCAGAGAGAGGCTTAATACGTGTTTGAGGCACAGGGAGACCTGGTTGAGGGGAGGGAGGGAGGGAGGGAGGGAGAGAGGGAGGGAGGGAAGGAAGGAAGGAAACAAACACAATAACAAAAGCTTAAGAGATCACAGTGTCCAAAACAAGTTTTCTTTTACAGGGTCTGAGGGAACTTTCCGTAGCTCTTCAGAAGTGGCAGGGCCTCTGCGTTCTCCATCATGATGTGATTCTATGTGAAGTGTAGTTTAATGACATTTGATACATGATCCAGTATTTTCTTTAGGCCAAAGACAGTATCTCCATAAGGCGGCTGCTTTCCTTGCTGTCGCTGCTCTGCCCTGTGGTCACTTGGCTTTTGCAGCGTCTTTTTCAAATGGCCTCCCTTCCCTAGTGTTTTCCTGTGTTGGTCGTTTTTTGCTGTTTGACCCTTTTAGGGGCCCGCCACCCAGCTCCCAAATAAATCACACACAGAGGCTTATTATTACTTATAAATGCCTGGCCTTGGTTGGCTTATTTCTAACCAACATTCCTTAAATTATCCCACTACCTTTTGCCTCTGGGCTTTTTCCTTTTCTTCTGTGTGTTACTCTCACTTTTACTCTGTGACTAGCTGGGTGGCTGTGCGGCTGGGTGGCTGTGTGGCTGTGCGGCTGTGCGGCTGTGCGGCTGGGTGGCTGGGTGGCTGTGCGGCTGGGTGGCTGTGTGGCTGTGCGGCTGTGCGGCTGTGCGGCTGGGTGGCTGGGTGGCTGTGCGGCTGGGTGGCTGTGTGGCTGTGCGGCTGTGCGGCTGGGTGGCTGGGTGGCTGTGCGGCTGGGTGGCTGGGTGGCTGTGCGGCCGGGTGGCTGGGTGGCCGGGTGGCTGTGCGGCTGTGCAGCTATGCGGCTGTGAGGCTGGGTGGCTGTGCGGCTGTGTGGCTGTGAGGCTGGGTGGCTGTGCGGCTGGGTGGCTGTGCGGCTGGGTGGCTGTGCGGCTGGGTGGCTGGCTGGCCGGGTGGCTGTGCGGCTGGGTGGCTGTGCGGCTGGGTGGCTGGCTGGCTGGGTGGCTGTGTGGCCGGGTGGCTGTGCGGCTGGGTGGCTGGGTGGCTGTGCGGCTGGGTGGCTGTGCGGCTGTGCGGCTGGGTGGCTGGGTGGCTGTGCGGCTGTGCGGCTGGGTGGCTGTGCAGCTGGGTGGCCGGGTGGCTGTGCGGCTGGGTGGCTGTGTTGCTGGGTGGCTGGGTGGCTGTGCGGCTGTGCGGCTGGGTGGCTGGGTGGCTGGCCCCTAGTATTCTTCCCTTCTTGTTCTCTTGCTTCTTTTTCGTCTATTCTCTGTTTGCCAGCCCATCCCTCTTCTGCCTTGCTATTGGCCATTTAGTGCCTTACTAGACCAATCGGGTATTTCAGACAGGCGAAGTAGCACAGCTTCACAGAGTTAAACAAACACGACATAAAAGAGTGTAACACATCTTAAGCTAATATTCCACAGGACCCTGCCCTGTTTGCTTCTTGCTGGACCCTTCTTATTAAACCCTCCTGTGCCAGTTGGTTTCAGCTTTCAGCTTGGTAACCTTGAGTGTAAATGAAGAATTAATCTCAATCCAGGTCAGCCTGTGGGGGTGTCTGTGGGGGACTGTCTTGATTGTTACTTGATGGAGAAGGGCCCAATCCACTGTGGACCGTACCACTCCCCCACACCCACCACACCTGTCACCCACACATCCGTGGGGTCCCCCCTTCTTCTAACAGTTCACTGGCCACCAGTCCACAAGGACAAAGGAGCAGAAGCTGCAACAGAAAGCTTTGCACCCCGCCCGTGGACATGACTTGAGTGAGACAGTTCAGCTTTATTCCAGAGTGTAGGGAGTATAGGATTGGAGTGGCAGCTGAGGCAAACCCTAGTTTGCGTTAGTAGTCTGCTCCTATCGTAAGCTGGGTTAGTGGCAACATGGGCCTATGGAAATAGCTAGAATATGCTGCTTAATCACCATGTGGGCAGCAAGGGAAGAACATTTGCAGGGAACTGTGTCAGGGGTCATCCTTGAGATAAGTCAGACATCTAGGCCTAGAGACATTTTCCAGATAAGGTTAGGAAGAGAGCAGGAAGCGCCCTCTCCCCCAGAACAAGAGAAGGAGTCCTCCATATTGTGCCGAGCCCTGGGAGAGCTGCTGAAGTATGGTAGACTGCAGCATCTGACCAGCAGGGCCTCCCAACGCACCCCTTCCACTCCCGCCCCTCACTCATACCCACCCCACCCACATCCCCTTCTACCACCCCCACCCATCCACCCACTCCCAAAGGGGCTCCTGAGCAACGTGGAGAGGAGAAAGCTGCTAGGCGGCAAGGACGATGCTTGTGCCATCTGCCCCAACTGTGGACACAAGGCTTTAGTTCCCTGCCTTGACGTCACTGAAATAATGAACAGAAACCTGGACTGTAAACCTAATAACGCCCCTTCCCAAAGCTGCTCTTTGTCAGGGTGTTTGCCACAATAAGAAAGAAAGCTAGAGCACCAGGCCGCACGATAACCACGGAGGGCCCCTTAGATGAGATGAGGCAGTGGTGTAGAGCGGCCAGTACAGAGCACGTACCCTGCCCCAGCCTGGGCACTGCTGCTAAGGGGTCTGAAAGAGGTGCTGAGCCGTGCTCACCAGTGGTTGTGCCTTAGCAGTGGTGGCATTCCCTGCTGGGCTTCGGTTTGAGCCACTCTTGGTGTATTTATCTGCCCTGCAGGTCTTAGAACCTCCTTGGACATCTTATAAAATCTGTCGGCCGTGTGATACGTACTCTCTGCAGTATAATTTTTTCTACCAAATAGTGCTGAGGCCACCTGGGTCTTAACAAGTGTCAAGGCAGCTCCAGCACTCTCAGGTTGTTGGGGCTCCTTCGTCTGTCTGTGTGATCCACCGGAATGAGTGTGGCCAAATGAGCAAGCCCCACTCTCCTGTGCTCTGCACCTCCTCAGCCACCTCCTCAGCCTGCCATATTATCACACGCACCAAGAAGGAGGCAGCCACGCGCTAGACCAGCTGTGACATTATGTTTGGGTAGATGTGAGCACTCTTCTCTTCAGCTGCTGCTTTCTGGAGCTTCTGATTTCCTTTCCTCCTGCGGGAAGACAGCTGTGGTACCTGCAGGCCGGGCCAGCAAGGCAGGAAGCCCTAGGCAGCTGTCTCCGGGAGGCGGGGCGTGCAAATGTTAAGGGAACAAAGTCAATTTACATATGCCTTAAAGTTTCTAGATCTCATACTATCTTAAGTTCACATCTGGCTCAGTGAGACACCTCAGTGTAAAGGCTGCTGCCACCAAACCTGACAAAGCTGGGTCCATCCCTAGGACTCACATAGTAGCAGGACAAGGCTGGCTTCTGTAAGTTGTTCTGTGGCCTCCACTCAGGAAGCATGGCATGCATACATGCCCTAGATTACTAACTTAATTAATTAAAGTGAATACCCTCCCTGCTGGGAAAACAGATCTGCCAGGACCTTTCTCAGAGCGCTTTTGAGACCCTGGTGGGATGGCCCCTGGTGGCACGCAGCAGCCAGGACTCCACATGCGCTCAGCGATGTTCCTCATGGCTGTGTCTGCACCAGGCCTCAGTGCTTACCCTCTCGCTTAAGTCAACCCCCGCATGCTTCATCTCTGAAGCCCCGCCCGTGTGTGTATGGGGGGGTCTGAGAAACCCTTTTCCTTTCTGCCTAAAAGGTTCATAGTGAAGGGAACAACAGACGGTTTTCACTAGCCCAATGCACAAATACAAAACACTTCAGAGATGAACCTCTAACCAAGGGTGCCTCTGAGGTAGTTATAACAGCTAGCACGACTGAGCCCTTGCCTGTTGGGAGGCAGGCTGTCAGTGACCTCCCAAGGGTCACCTCCAGGGCCGGAGGATTGAAATGACTCTCTGAGGTCATGTGGGATGAGCACTAGTGTTCAGAAATGCTGCTGCCCTCCAGGGCTCCTTCCTGGGAATCCCTCTTCCCTCACCAGGTAGGAGTCAGACAAAGTCTGCTGCAGCACTGGCAGGCTCCTGGGGCCAGGGGACAACAGACAGACAGATGACAGAGGTGCTCCAGCATCCCTTCTTCAAGCTGCAGTAGACTGGTCTTGCAGCCGAAGTTATAATGAACAAGGAAATGGCAAAGAAAGACTGTCTGGGGGAGCCATATTAGGTGATGGCTATGGGTGCACAAGAGTGGATGGACCAAAGGCACCTGCTCAGAAGCCCTCAGGGATGCCACGAGTGGGGCGAGTTCAGAGGTCATGGTGGGGAAAGGGTCCACACATAAAGGATGCAGCTGGAGAGCATCAGAGAGGACTTCAGAAGGATGCTAGGTTCACAGATAGAGGATGCGGCTGGGAGGAGCATCAGAGCGGCCTTCAGAAGGATGCTAGGTTCACAGATAGAGGATGCGGCTGGGAGGAGCATCAGAGCGGCCTTCAGAAGGATACTCAAACAAACCTTCCAGCTGCCAGGACTAATTTTCTTCAGACACATGAGGGAACTACTGTGTATTGCTTCGTCCATGTAAGGAAGGCCAGAGGCTGTCCAGGAATAGACACGTCACGACTGATCTGACCGTTCTTTATTCCCTAGGCAAACTCAGAGCCTGCTCTGGATCCACAGCAAATCCAAGCCTTCGAGCAGCTCTGCCGGCTCTACCGAGGAAGTTCTCGGGTAATGGTTATGGTTGATGTTTCTGTTTCTGATTTGTAACTTACTGTTCCGAGTCTTGCTTCCAGCTCTGGCTTGGAAGGTGCCCGTTATACCTGTTCTGACCACATGGCCCACCAGTCCTGGCCCCCAGGGCACTCAGAATTTGCAGCAAAGGCAAAGGCAATAGATAGGTATCTGTTACTTACCTCGCGGGGGCCGTGAGGACACAGGTGGGCTGTGCATGGCCTGTTCCCATAGAGAGCAAGCTAGAAGCCTGTGTCCTCCTTCAGGACGTTCGTATCTGAGACTGCCAAACCTGCCCTACAGCCATGCCCTCCTCAACATCTGCTTTAGTTGTATCTGGGCCATGGAAGACCAATACTAAGCAAAACAGTGGCTTGCACCTGGTGGAAGCGTAAATGCGGGAAGCCGGGACACCATCCCTGAACCTCCAGGTCTCCCCAGCTTGAGGCTTCTGCTCACTTAGTTCAGCGTGGTCAGTCCAGCCCTGCCCACTGCTTCTGCGTACCAGCTAGCAAGCAGAGTAAAAGGAAGATGAGGCTAGCCCTCTCTTCGGGAACAGTAGCTAGAAGTTGTACATACTCCTTCCCTTGTCTACAAGGTAGGTTTGTGACCACCTAGCTAGCTGCAGTGAAGACTGGGGAACTGGAATGGCTGAACTCTCGGTCTCTTACAACTGTGGGAGGAGAGCAGTCAGTCCTGCAGAGGAAGTGTGTCCCTAGGCTCTCAGCCTGCCTTCCTTCAGGAATGGCCCACGTCCCATCCAGGCATGGAGAGCACAGGCCTGGCAGCACCCTGAGCTCAGCCTTCCCCAGGAAACCTGGAAACATCTTTTCTGTACTCTTAGACATTTTCCTCCAGACTGCCTGTGCCCTGGGTAAGGTTCCTGTTAGCCCAGGGCCATGCAAGTCCAACTGGTGAGAACCTTCTTGTCCCTTCCCTTCTGCATAGCCCAGGCTGGCTCCCGGCCACTGGAAAGAGGGAAGAGGACCAGGTCAACTCCTCCACTCCAGGTCACACCCGCATCCCACCCAGTCCGGGGGTTTTCTGAGCTTGTCTAGTGCCGGCTCCCTCTGGGCATGTAGCCCTGCTCTTACACCATTCTTGAGCAGAGACTGGGGATAGAGTGGCATTCCCTCTTGAGTTGTTAGTCTGGACAGCGGTTTGTGTTTCTGGAAACCTCCAGGGTCTCCTGAATGAGACCCTGCAGTTTGACTGAACTGGCTGGTGTCAGTCCGGCCCTTCCTGCCTACCACCGAGCTCTAACCATTCTCCACTGGGCCGGTGATGTCCTAGTGGCTGAGACAGGAGAAGCTAGAGTGAGACTCTTAAGAAACAGGAGCCTGTTCCGCGGTTGGTCTCTGTCATGGTGTCAGAATGCAGACACCCCTTGAACACGGTGTCCATCGCCTGTTCTTTTGGAAACCTGGGGCATAATCTCCTCACAGACCTTCACAAGGTCTGGATTGCAGAGCTGATGGATTAGAGTTGGAAGTGCCGTGAGATGTATAGAACAACCGGAAGTCAGGGCGGGCAAGCAGGGCACACGTGACGGGAATGTAACCTCCAGAAGGCAAGACCACAGGCAGCTTGGCTGAGCAGAAATGGCCACATGCATCTGAGTTTGAATCCTACCCTGTCACTCACAGCTGGGTGGCTCAGAGTCCCTCCTCGGGGTTTTGTGGAGGACTAGAAACATCACCCATGAAAAGCACCCAGCCTGTCTGGCCCTGTGGCTTGCAGAGATGCCAGAGGACTGATGCCAGGAGACAGATGCACACAGTTGCGCTGGGGCGTTTGAAGGCTTACTTGCTACTTGCTCCCCTGGGGGCGGTCCCTACAGAAAGGCATCCATCACCCTCCAGTGATGCCTCAGCAGTGCTCCTGAGAGCAGCCTTGGGGACCATGCTCCATCTCCAGGCCCAGTCATGGTTCTGGGTTTAAGTCCTGACCTTGAGTGAGTCTTCAGGTTAGCTCTGTGGGAGAACCAGGTGCTGACGCTTAGCAGGCAGGAGTCCCAGCTCCTGGTTACCGACTCATTTCCTCTGACCGGCAAGGACATCTGAGCACCAGGCTGCCAGACTCTCACTTGCAGAAAGCCAGCTAGGCGAGAGGAGGCAGCCAGGTGTACAGCCTGGCTTTCCAGGGGGCTGGCAGGAAGGGTTTCTCCTGGTAGGTGTTCCAGAACTGAGCCATTTGCAGACGAGGGGCAGTGCCAAGGCCACTGGTGACTACAGATGCGGGGGGAGGGGGGGTGTTGGTGGAGAGGTGGGATCCAGGAGCGTCACTTGGTGGCCAAACCAAATAGGTTACCATAGAGAGAGGCGAAAGCCAGTGATGATAATTCTGGACCACAAGAAGCCTATGGGAGAGATGCGGAGGAGAGTCTAAGGGAGGCTGTGCACAGGAAGCCTATGGGAGAGATGCGGAGGAGAGAGTCTAAGGGAGGCTGCGCACAGGAAGGCAACTGAGACTGGAGCACTTCCACCCGAGCAGCATCTTCTTGTGCTCATGGGGGGACGTCCCTTGCAGGAGACACCACCTTGTTATCCAAACCGAGTGTTTTTCACTCCTTGTAGGCAGAGAGCAGGACCCCCACAGGCTGTGCCCTCCCTCACCTCACGTGTGCCCTCTTCCTCGCAGCTGGCTCTCCTTACGGAACTCTCCCAGAACCGCAGCGGTGACAGCTGTAGGCCATTCGCGGGCTCCCAGAGTGGCCCTGCTTTCAACAGCATCTTCCAGAATGAGAACTTCCAGCTGCAGCTCGCACCTCCCCCTGTGGCTGAAGACTGAGGCCTCCCTGGAAGACCCCAGCACTGCAGGAGGCAGGAGGGGCCTCCTGGACCAGCTCAGCCTCTGCCTTCCAAACTCCTGCACAGAGGCCCCGAGGAGGCCCTTGTGCCCGCCCCGCCACCCTCCCATCTCAGTGCAGTCTCCCTGTTGTAGCATCGGTCCAGCAGACAGGCCGGTTCCATTTTGCTCGGAGTGCTCCCCAGCGCTGTGGACAGTAACCTTTACCCAGTGGCATTCCGTATGAATCACATGGGAGCTGGGGAGGGAGGGGCACATCACTGTGGAAAGCAAAGCTTGGCCTGGAAAGAGCAGCGGTCGGGAACCAGCCATGCCTGTTGGTGTTTGTATTAAACCCATGTGAGCAGGAGACATAAGCTTCAAAACAATAAATGTCTCAGTGTTTAAGTCCTGGTTCTGCATGCCTGCCAGTTCCCAGATGTCAGTCTGTCAAGTCAGGGACCCTAACACTGTTCAAACAAGCAGCTCTGTCATAGGCTCCACTTGGGCCTCAACACCCAGGTGCCCCTGTGGTCAGATCAGGGTGGTCAAGGAGAGAAGAGCCTGGACATGCTCACTGACCAGAGAGCTCTCAGGATGATCTGTCTCTGCCCCTCTATGGTGGGGTTCCAGGCACATGCAGCCCTGAATAGCTTTTATGTAGGTTCTGGGGATTGACTAGCAAGCGGTATTACTGCAGAACTATCTCCCTATACCCTCCCAACCATACACCCAGGTCCCATTGCTGTCCTTTAGCCATGAGACCCTAAAGCCAACACTTGAGGCGGGCAGGCCTTGTTCTGTACTTCAGCCACACTGGACCTGGGGTGGCAAGGGCATGAAGCACCAGTGTTGGACACAGCTTTCGTTGGGTCGGGTGAGCCCCCTCTACAGAATTTTCTGACAACTGTGAGGCTCCAGCCTTGAGGGCAGAGAACCAGAGGAAGTGCTGCTGCAAATGTCCCCATTAGGAACCGTGATGGACTGCCAGCCAGGAGCTGGGCTCCAGGCTCTGCCCCATGCTGCCCCCCCCCAAAGACACCCAGAGCTAAGGAAGGCAGTTGGGACCTCTGGAGAACTCCAGCCATAGAAAGCTCTCGGGAATGTATGAGAAAATGTTTTATAAAGGCGTGACCCAGTATGGCTGCCGGGTGGGGAAGGAGCGCTGCAGGAGGAGAGCCAGCTCATCCATGATGAATGCTTTAGCAGATAAATAATTCAGAGTGATGGGGATCCTTTTAGAGCCGTGTTTCCACTCAGCACTGTCTGCAGGAAAATGGTTCCCAAAGCTGCAGCTGTGCCCAGAGTACAAGCAACACCTCCTGCAGTGTGGCCTTCTGGGTAGGTCAGTGCCACTCCAGGGAAGGCCAGAGCACAGATGAGCTCCTGGGAGTGCCCCAGCATGGAAGTACATGTCCCCTCTGCCCCAGGGCACCCAGCTCCCTCTTTTGGCTCCAGGCTTCTCTGCACATACTTTTTGAAGCCCTTCTCAGACACACACACACACACACAGCAGAAAGCAGCATTTGGCTCTCACCTTGTCTGTGCTCGAGGGAGCACTCCCCGTAATACTGCTCATGAGCCCTGCTAATCTTTCCTGCCTCTACCTCTGCTCAGGGCGGTAGGAGGGTATGTGTTCTTCGTTCTGTTTGCACAGTCAGATTCTGAGTGCCGAGCATGTGCCACGCTTGGCTTCAAACAAGTGTCACTACTGTCTCCTAAAGTCGCCATTTTTCCCAGGCGTGGACAGAAACGTTCACAAACGCCGTGTGTAACGTGAGTGTATCAGGTCAACCACATAGAGATGACCTCCACGGCAGATTGTCCACCCCCAGGCCAATCAATATCCTGATTCCTAAGAACATGTTCAGTGCTGTTACACACATGTTCTCGTGCGTGTGCATGTGTGTATGTGTGTGTGCATGTGTGTATGTGTGTGTGCATGTGTGTATGTGTGTGTGCATGTGTGTGTGTGCATGTGTGTGTGTGCATGCGTGCCGCCCTGCCAATCAAACACTGACTCCTGAACAACATTCCACCGTGTCTAAACGGACTCATTCCATTGCAAGGCGGCCTCTGTGGCAATAGGCGCTAGCCTCTTACCATCCTTGCACCTGACTTTTGTGAACATATATGCATTTATTTTTATTGGTTATGACCTTGGGGATGATTTCACAATGCCAAGGGGTAAGCTAGGGATGCTTAGTGACTTTCTGAATGTCTACGTGAAGTTACAGCTTCAGAAGCATGGACTGATGGGAATAGTTCACACACCATCTACCCCAAACTTCTTTCCTGAGTTCACCTCTAAGAGCAAGGCTCTGTCATTAGTCTCCCATCCCCCATCACAGCCAGGGAGTAGCTGACCCTGGCAGGGCCCACTGTAAAGCTGCTGGTTAGGGCTGGGCACAGCTGGGACTGGAGGGGTGAGGTTAGGCTGAGCATGCTCCCTGCAATATACCCCACATGCTGGTCTCTTGGGCAGCCCAGGTGTGTGGCCACAGCAGTCAGGGGCTGGGCTTGGGCGAGGAATAGGAAGCTGTATGGTTAGTGTTTGCTGGCAGGAGAGCAGTGGGGGCTGCCCCTAGTATTTCCCTGCAGTGTGAACGCCACATCTGACTTAAGTCTTGACTGCTTCAGCCAACACACGGGCACACGCACATGCACACACACAGTTGTCAAGGACAGTGAAGAAGCTGCTGTGGAGGGGGGGATGCTTGTGAGCCTCATGTGCCTACAACCTGCAGTGCTCCACGAGTCTACAGTGCTAGCGTTTGCCGTCATCTTGCAGAGAACCAGATCTCTGCGCTGGGAGAGATCGTCTGGAGATTTACACCGGGTGACAGGCTAGATGCCACGAGACTCAGACATTCCCCAAGACCCAAGCTTTCTAATCCGTCATCTCCAGATTTCACAGGCAGTCTCCGACCGGGAACACAGGAAAACGTCCCCGTGCCCACAAGCACCAGCCATGTTTGGAGCTCCTGTGAGGGCGTATTCTTCAGCGGACTCCAGCTAGCTCCAGGCTCCCAGCAAATGCCCTTGTCTCTCAACAGACACACAGTAATGTGGCCACTGCCTGGACACCCCACTTCCACCACTGATCCCAGGAAATGAGGACCCTTTGCTCAATATGACTTCCATTTTCAGCCATGGAAATACAGGTTCATTTTAGAAAACTCCAAAAAGTAACAAAAACTGCCTGAGTATCTCAGCATCTTTACCTGTTCCTTTATATATCTATATATTTATTTCATGTGCATTCATGTTTTGTGTGCACGTATGTCTGTGTGAAGGTGTTGAATCTCCTGAGACTGGAGTTACAGGCAGTTAGAAGCTGCCATATGGGTACTGGAAATTGAACCTGGGTCCTCTGGAAGAGCAGCCAGTGCTCTTGACCGCTGAGCCATCTCACCCGCCCACCTGTTCATTCACTTCCATCATGTCTCCCTGGCTCAAAGAATCTCCACCTGACCCTCTCTCCTCAAACCCAAGTGCCAAGAGACAGGCCCTGAGCTGGACACCGAGAGCTAAAAGCATGAACAGTTCCCAGGTTGTACTGAGGACAAGAGGCTAGCCTGGTGTACTGCAGAAGTGTGGGCAGTCAGCACTTGTAAGACTACAAACAAGAAGATGCCTTCCAGAATGTTACAGCACAATTATGCAAAGTTAAATCAGCGAACCACACATGCAGATGAGACTGACTGTCAGCAGGAATCCCCTAAGAAGACAAGCTGGCGCTTTCGGAAGGAGAGCCAGCCTGGCGTGCAGGCCAGGACGTGGCTGAAACGGCAGACGTGATGGACCAGTCTGAATGCTGAGCTTATAGGTGACCGGGCACGCATACACACGTGCACTAGCTGGCAATCACTACGCAGAAAGGGGAGGCTGGACCACAGCCTTGCTCCAGCGCTGTCTGGGTCACTGGGTGGTGAGCCACTCAGGCAGCACTCACTGCCTTACAGACAGCAATGGAGTAACGCAGACAAAAGGCCGTGAGAGTGGACTCCTGGGCCAAGGTTCTGGGTTCGGGTCCCAGCCTGACTAATGAATGGTGCCACTGTAACACTTTCTGAGCTGCCCTCATTTGTGACACTGGGTGCCATGAAGACCACAGAGGAAGTGAGGCGGCACCAGGAACTCGGTGAACGCACTACTGATGGTGTGTTTAATGCTGTCCCCGGGGAGGCTGTCCCATGGAGTAAACCCAGAAGCTGGCAGGCAAAATCAAATGGAGTTCCTGGGCTTGCCACACTGAACCTTGACCTGGGCCTTAGTGACGGAGTCAGCCTGAGGTCTCACGGGGTAGCACCTCCCTCATCCTCCCCCTGTCTTATAGAGCTGTCTTATACAGCACTCATGAACGGGAGAAAGGGCCTAACTTGGTGTGAAATAAAGATTATTTCGGGGGTGATACAATTTTTATTTCATATAAACCTGATGGAGTCAACACAAGAGTTTTCCCAAAGAGTTCTGGCAACGAACACACGTGGCAAGCAGGGACATGTGAATATTTAGCTGCGTCTCATCAGGTTTTGTAGAGTGTAAATGGGCAAAGGGCATAGACTGCTTCTCTCCTAGCACACAGTAAACACTCGATACAAAAACTCAACAGCAGTTTGTTCTAGTACAAAAGAAAACCACATTTATTGTACAGCAATGTTTCTCTAAAGTTGAACTGTCTTAGGAAAACAGAATCTAATTTTAGGAAATTACAGAAGGGTCAACATTGTGCTTAAACTTTAAAACAGGTTCCAAAGAACCCGGCACACCACGTGACTACTGCAAGGCATGGCTAGCCTCGATGCTCGTGAGCACACAGGGACCTGGGAGCGCCATTGCAGACTCCGGACCGGCTTCCGGCTGCTTCACCCTCCGTCACAAACAGCTACTCCATGGGCTGCACCAGCCCTTCGGGCACACTGTGCTTAGGCACCATAGTCACGACAAGGTGAGGTTTGGAAATGAACTCATTTTGAGAAATGCCCGTGTGTTTACACTGAGGTTTAATATGGCGTTCAGGGCGGTGGGGTACTGAAGAGGTGATGGTGCCCCCCTCACCTCCCACCCGCCCCTCCACGGGGAGCACACTCACACCCTCCCCACCAAGCCCCACAGTCCTCTGTTTGGGTTCGCAGCACCGCTGGGCAAAGGGGAAGGAAAGAGAACTGTTCCAATATTTCCCTCAAGTAAAAAGTCAAAATATGACAATAACATTTTGAAAATAGGGTTCGGGGACAATCAAGAGCAATGACATAAATGGTATTTTACTTAAAAGTGTCTTTTTGCTTACATGGCAGTATCTACACTACCATGCTCATTGGATATTCTGACTGTCTAAAGTGTCTGGTTGCAATCAAATTTGCATAAGAAGAATTTGTTCTGATCAACCCCAGAGGAGTGTGGTATCTCAAATAGATAAGCAGGTGAGGTTAGGAAGTCAAAGAATATTCCCAAGACGATAGATCCCAAAGACTTGTGAGAAAATATCCATGGCTCAGGTTTTACGTCGTGTTGTGTGCGTTGCCTTGTGTTAGATTGTATTGTTGTGTTGCATTATATTGTATTACGGCCTGTTGGGACACTGGCTTTGCAGTGTTTTACACTGTGTTGTGCCGTGTTGAGTGTGGGCACTGTGGCTCTGGTTTTAGTCTATTCTGTATAGCGTGCTGTGGTGTGATGTGTTGTTGTGCTGTGTTGTCTTGTGTTGGGATGCCGTAGCTCCGGTTTTAGTCTATTCTGTATAGCGTGCTGTGGTGTGGTGTGTTGTTGTGCTGTGTTGTCTTGTGTTGGGATGCTGTAGCTCCAGTTTTAGTCTATTCTGTATAGTGTGCTGTGTTGTGATGTGTTGTTGTGCTGTGTTGTCTTGTGTTGGGATGCTGTAGCTCCGGTTTTAGTCTATTCTGTATAGCGTGCTGTGGTGTGGTGTGTTGTTGTGCTGTGTTGTCTTGTGTTGGGATGCTGTAGCTCTGGTTTTAGTCTATTCTGTATAGTGTGCTGTGTTGTGATGTGTTGTTGTGCTGTGTTGTCTTGTGTTGGGATGCTGTAGCTCTGGTTTTAGTCTATTCTGTATAGTGTGCTGTGTTGTGATGTGTTGTTGTGCTGTGTTGTCTTGTGTTGGGATGTGTAGCTCCGGTTTTAGTCTATTCTGTATTGTATTTCATTGTGTTCTGCTGAGACCCAGGCTTGGGTTTACTCTGTCCTATACTGTGTCACCTTGAGGTGTACGTCTTCCAGAAAAGCAACTGCTTCTCTTCAGGGTTATCCTCAAATTCTCGTTTTATATCTTAAATATTACAAGGCAAAAAGAAAAAAAACCTCAGATTTTAAAGTAAAGCCTTGTTTTTTTTAAGATATCAAATAGTTATCCCAAAAAGGACTTTTAATTGCTTTGTCATTTCTCAGAAAAGTTATGGACGCACTTAAAAGTTAAAATCTTGGTTAGGTAAGAAAACTATATTCTGCATTTAGTGGGGTCACGCTGGTACCTAACAAGCTTTCAAAAAAAATGGCAACAGTGCCAGTTTCTCACAGAAGCCCATCTACGTGGTCCAAGCCTTGCTCCAGGCCAGCACTCTATAAGGTCCAGATTGCAAGCTTCCGTCTCTCACTGTACAAGGGCTAGTCAAAAGCCTATTTAACACAACTGTGCTTACCGACTATAGTGCATGTTGCATCTAAGTTTTCTAAGGTGCCTATAAATACAGGTATACAAATCAGCACTATAATATCAGGATTACAGAGAAATTCTCTCATAGAACATAGAACAGAATAGGCCTAGAATTGAAGTTAAGCTATACATTTTTTTTTATATTCTTTTCAACTGATTTCAGAACGCAAGCATAGAGAAGTAATTCTGGCTTAATCATATTTTAGACAGTTACTGGTATGAACAGTGTTAGGAGACTAAAACAGAAAAACCGCTCGGTGTGCTTCTTCAGAAAAGGCCATTTTGAGATCCCAGAATGCAAGGGGACGTGTCCAATTTTATAAAACTGGCAAGTGAAGCTTAGTGAATTTAATTACAAAGAGATTGTGCAAATATTTAATGGGATCGTCAATTGTTATTAAATGCAAAAATTACATCACATTTGTGGCAAGTCTGAATGGCAGTCGGGGTTTAGAAAATAGGACCCTGGACAGAAGTCACAGATGTTATGGATAAAGGGCACAAGCCCAACACTCAGCCAAGCTCCAGAACCGTGGCTCTGACCCCGTGTTTTCATGGAGCCCGAGTTGTAGACTCCAGCTAACTTAGTACTCGTGGCTGTGGGCCCACAGCAGAGAGGTGTGGGGAGCTCTGCTGCGTGCCTCTCCACCTGGGGATCTGAGGAGATCGTTCACCACACATTTGAAGATGGCCCCGGTGATGTCTCCACAGCCCTGAGTGCCGGGTGACAGATACCTGCCTCCAGTGAGGCACCACAAACCTCAGGCAGGGCTCACCAGATGTCCCCAGGCCATCCCAGGCCAGCAGCATGACCCTCCAGCTGAGTTGTGGCTGCTCCCACCTGCCCTCCCCTGTGCCTGCTGGTCCTTCTTGGCTTGAGCCCTTGCATTTCAGTAAGTGGGGATTTTTGTTACATTCTCCTCCAGCACAGAAGGTTGTAACGACTGCCTTCAAAGGAAGCCACATATTCTGCCTTCTGAACATTGAATGTTCTGGGCTTGTCAGCCTAAAGAAGGGGCTAGTGGTGAATCACTGCGACTCCATATCCAGTTGGGAAAGCAGATTCTTCCTGAGTACACAGTGAAGAACCCCAAATACAGGAGGCCCCGAGAGCACAGCGAGCCTCTCCTTCCCTCAAGGACACACGAACGGAGAGGAATGTGTGAGATTCTGACAGCACAAAGAGGCCATGGCGCCTGCTCAGACCAACAGGATCTGAGACACCCGCCCCCCTGCAGCTGTGTGGGTCTCCTCACAGATGTTAAAGCTCCCAGATTTGTGCTATGCCTCACACATAGATTTAGGAGAACGGGCAGATAGTAAAATCACACGAGAATGTCCACTATATAGCAAATCAGGGGCAGAGTTTCGAAGAAAGCTATGTAAGAAAGAATTACCCACTATTTCGTGTGTGTGAAAGAGCACACACGTGTGTGCATTCCGGCGTAGTAAAGTGAAGAAGTGTTACATAAAACATCTTCCTGACTCAGCAGTGAGCTATTTCAACTGTCTTTGCATTTGCATAAAACCCATGCATCATACAAAATTCTAGTCCATTTCTCATCTAAGCCATTCTAATGCTTCATACAACCAAACGAAGCAGAATTAATCAAACCTATTAGATTCATTCCTAATCCCTAAAGGACTTGTCTTTTAGCATTTCCATGCTAACTAAAACTAGTGTGGTTTTTTTTTTCTTAAGATGTCAGATGCGCTGCCTCCTAAATATAATACCTATAAAACTTAAATGCTTCTCCCTGATCTGAAAAACAATCACGAAGGGCAGTGGATGCTGTGGAATCCACCCAGGGCCAGCTCAGTCACTGTAGCAACTTCCTCAGCTGGCCTAGGCCACGTCCACCTCTCCTACCCCGGTTCCAAGAGTCTCCTGGGTGCCGTGAGCTGCGTGATTTGTGTCCTGTAACTCAGTGTGTCCCCTTCATGGTAAGAACCAGGTCTGAGCTCTTCTGAATCCCCACTACCCTACTGCATGTATGTATATACACACACATCACACCGCACAAGCTGGTGTATGTACATACACACACATCACACTAGCTGGACTAGACACAAACTGGAGAGGCCCGTCTCTCCTCACAGTCATAGAAACTGTGGCATGAGGGGACCTCCAAGGACCTCCCGGAAGTAACTCCTGAGGCTACTCTTGTCCTGAGCCCACACAGCTAGCAGGAAGGAGGAAGGGAAAGATTATTGCCAGCAACACTGTGTCCTGAAGCGGGCTACTCCCCATATCGAAACCAGGAGAACAGAGGTGTCACATGACATGCCAAAGGGAAGCTGAACAAGAGCCCTCACCACAAAGGATGGGCTACTGGTAAAATACAGTCACCTCCACTCTAGGAAGCTCCTCCATGTGACCAACCGACCCATGACACTCTGTGGTCACCACCGCTCTCAAAGTTCTAAGTGAAATTAAGGCTGGGTCACAACTCATGACACCAGAGGCCACATAGAAAGCAAGATACAAAAGAAAACAATGTCATAGTTACAAGATAACTTTAAGGGTAACACGAGTTAGCAGACCCCTGGGCTGCTATGGGTAGTAACAGGGCTGTGAAAATGCCAAGAGTATTGGAAAAGGACGCATCAAATCAAAGTACAGAAGCTCAGGGTGGATCCTGGAGGCAGGTCCCAGCTGACTACACAGTGGTTTCCATGGTTTCGATCACTTCTAGATCAGACTGCGACGGGGAAAGAAGGGTGCACTCGTCGGGTTCCCAGCTGCTCTCGGGGCTATAATCTTCCTCGGAACTCAGTTCCGCCCCCTCTTCTGTGTCCTCGTCACAGGATTCCACATAGTGCGCCCCAATGGCATTGATCCCCGAGTCCTCGGAACTGGAAGGGGAGGAGCAGTGGTCCAGTTTCGGAGTGTCGCTCTCTTTAGAAATTAAGGCATCGTGTGCAGAGACCTCCTCGGGGCTCATCTTCTGGGAATGGGGCGCCTGCTGCTTCTGCACATAGCACATCTTCCCGTTGATACATTTAACCTGATAGTTGTCGATGAAGAGATCGGAAATCATACAGTACCTTGGCGACTCGGGGGGAAGTGGAGGCTGGAAGACAGATGCAAACTTCAAAAAGTGTTCAGTGAGTGAGACGGAGATCTGAATGGTGTTGGTGGGTTCTCGCGGCCTCGCGGGGATCTCTGTGCTTGGGAGCTGCTCCACGGGGGTCATGGGCTGATAAACATATTTGCCTGCGGGACACACAAGACACAGCTGAAGTCTAAGACCACCGCACAGACTGTCCTAGCATTGCTGCAGCATCTAGATTGAAACAGTTAGCAACACCAGCACCTGGCGCTGTCAAATATACTTCAGATCCAGTGTGTCATAGTACTCCCTGTCCAAGAAACCCGAAATACGTCCTAAAATTTAACATAGGAGAGACTCATGGAATGCCTACCCAGCATTACACATGGCCTTGGGTTCAACCACTAACGCTACCAAAAAAATTGAGCCACTCCCATGGGTCTTGAGTAGGCAGACAATCCTGAAGCCCTCACCTTAAACGATTCACCCATCAACACTGGACGCAGTGCCCAGAGACAGCATGGTAAACACAAGCTGAAAAGAAACATAGGCTACAGAACCATAACTTCATTTTTATCTCTAACAATAGGTTAATACATGTTTAATATGTTTTAAAAAGCTAGAGGTACTTCAGTGTACCACCAAAACTACGAGGGCCCTTCCCTTCCTAGGTGTCTGTTTGACTTTGCTACCAGGCCGGCACATGCGCTGCCACTGAGCTAACCGAGGCCCAGGTGATGTGTTTTAGTCGGTACGCACACATTTATTGGGCAGGTGGTAGTTTACCAGGCTGTGCTGGCCACCCTGCACAGCTGGCTAAGGGCGACTGTCTAAAGATAGCCACAGCAGCACAAGGGGGAGGTGCCTCTCAGACACCAATGCCACGGCCACTTCCTGACCCACACCAGGCGGGTGCGCCTGCAGGCAGCCCAGGGGCTCTTTAACTCATTCCCATGCCCTCACCCTCAGCAGCTGCTCAGGCTTAACGTGTCCTCTCCACAGCCTCTTCTTTCATGTATTTAGGAAGTCTTTCACGAGCCAAATGCTGAGGAAATGGGTTAAAACTAGGCAGTCTGTAAGTCCATAATAATTATAGTGATTATACTATTATTATTAGAGACAGGTTTCACTATGTAGCCCTGACTGGCCTAGAACTCACTCACTCTGCAGACGAGAGTGCAGACCACTCTTCAGACTCACAGAGAGTCACCCACCTCTGCCTCCTAAGTGCTGGGCTCAAAGGCAGTCGCACCATATCCAGCTTGTAAATCTAAAATTATTTCAAAATATAAAAACAAAAGGGGTCCAGGAAGAGGTCTCATGATAAAAGCAATAGGAATGCAACCCTGAGGGCCTGAGTCTGGATTCCTAGAACCCATGGAAAAGCCAGGTGCTCGGCATGTGTGGCCCCAACAGTGAGAAGGGATGCAGAGAGAAGAGACATCCCAGAAGCTGAAAGCCAGCTAGCCTGGAGTACACAGAAAAACATCAAACAAGGAAGACCCTCTCTCAAACAGCGAATGATGGACACCCGAGGTTGTCCTCTGACCTCCACATGTGAGTAGGTATTGGTACACCCACACACACACCACATACACACCCTATCTACCATCTATCATCTATCACACTATCTATCTATCTATCTATCTATCTATCTATCTATCTATCTATCTATCTATCATATCTATTTTAAACGCTAAAAGGGGGAAGCCCTGAAAACTGTAGAGTCAGACGCCCTGCCTGCCCATCCCTGTGTTCTTCCTGTTTAGATGAGTGGATTTAGTCAGGCTGGGTTTCATCCTTTACACACGTTATGGCAGCTTTTAAGCCTTGGTGCCACCGGGATTTTGGACCAGATCATCCTTTTCTGGAGCTGTCCTCGGTACCAAAGGAGAGCTAGCCTGACCTCTACCATTCATTTATTCAATGTCAGAGCAGCTCCTAGTCAATAAAAACAATCCAGATAGTGTCCAGTATCCCAAGGGGCAGCTCTCCTGAGAGGATCGAGGATGTATGCTATCACTCTCATTGGCATCTTGGCCCAGGGAAATCACTCGTGTTTTATGTCTTGGTCAGACTGGAAATCCTCAAATGGAATTCTCTCCACAAGGAAGACTATCTTAGGTTTCACAATGTGGAGCCATGGAAGAAGAACAACTGTGTGCAGGACCGTGTGCTGTGCCACGGACCACACCGCTGGCCAGCCATCAGACCCAGGCCAGCTTGCGGTTAAAGTGGCACTCAGTATCATCAGCTTCACCCTGGAGTACCATGTAGAAAAAGCATGTTCAGACAGTCTGCACAAATACAAATCACGTGGACCCTACAGGCGGATAAACATTCAACTAGTTTGACAGGGAATAAAGAACTTGGTTACACCTGCCTGAGGAACTCTGTCTAAAACAGACCAGGTGCCTGGACCTTCTCTGTCATCTGCAAAAGATGCTAAGCAAGAGCTGGGCATGGAGGTCTACACCTTTAATCCCAGCACTTGGGAAGGCAGGAGCAGGGGCATCTCTGTGAGTGTGAAGTCAGCTGGGTGAGTTCCAGGTCACCAAAGCTACAAGTTAAGACCCTGTCTCAAGAAAGATAGAGACAGACAGACACACACACACACACACACAGAGAGAGAGAGAGAGAGAGAGAGAGAGAGAGAGAGAGAGAGAGAGAGAGAGAGAGAGAAGAGAGAAAGAGAGAAATCATACAAAAGAGAATGCAGAGCAGGTCAGACCTACCAACTGGCCTAGCGGACCCTAGCAGGACCCTAGCGGACCCTACCCTCCAACTATTGGGGATATAGAGGAAACAGGGATATAGAGGAAGCTGGAGTTGAAGCTTCTTCCTTGAAGGTTTCCAGCCTTGGGATTTGAGGAGAGATGTCTGGGACCAGGATGGTCTCCTGTCCAGAGGGAAGGAAATGGGGGAATGGCGGTCCAGTCTCTCTTTCTGCCCAGGCTATGGAGCTTGCAGGGTGCTGGTTGAGTTCATCCACCCCAAGTGACCCCTGGCTTGGTTACCACCTGACACAGGAAGACCCTGGCAGCTGATTCCTATCTTCCAGAATCATCCTCAGCCCCAGAGAGAACAGCTGTTTAATTCAAAGATGAAGGAAGAGGTGAAGCCAAGCTTCAGGACTTTGATTTCCCTTCCCACGTCTCATTGCCCCTTTGTCCCACTCGGTCCCCTTTCCCTCCTTGGTGATCTTTATTATTTTTTGGTTTCTCTCCTCTTGGTTGCTCTACCTTTCTTCCTCTGGGCCCCTCTTCTCCACAACTCTGTTTTCCCTTCTTGAAGTATGGCACTCGGTATGAATGCTGGGCCCCCGCATTCATGTATTAAAGTTCCGATTACCAACGTGATCTTTATGAGAAATTAATAGACCTACGTGAGATGGTAAGAGCGGAACCCCCAGTGGGCTTCATGTCCTTAAAGACGAGGATGAGCCCAGAGTCTGATCTCTCTTCAGCATCTGTAAGCAGGATGAGAGTCCCCAACAGACACTGCATCTACTAAACCTTCAGTAGACTTCCCAGCCAGGCTGAAGAAGTAGATGCTATTGCCATCAGTTTACAGCAAGTGTGTGTTTGGGGGGGAGTGGTATGTGTGTGGTATGTGATGTGGGGGGGGGGTATTTGTGTGGTATGTGTATGTGGTGTGTGATGTGTGTGGGAATGTGTGATATGTGTGTATGGCATGTGATGTATATGTGTTATTTGTGTGTGATATGTGTGTTATCTGTGTGTGATGTGTGTGTGATATATGTGTATGATATGTGTGTGATATATGATGTGTGTTATCTGTTTGTAGAATGTGATGTATGTGTGGTGTGTGTGTGTGTAGTATTTGGAGGGGTGTACATGCACATGAATGGGCAGGTATATGCATGCAAGGCAGAGTGGTCTGTTGAGTGCTTTCAACTGTCCCTGGAAAGAGAAACACACACACACACACACACACACACACACACACACACACACACTCCATAGGATTTACTGCTCTATTGCTCTGTCATATTGCTTTGAGACAGGGTCTCTCTCTGAAGCGGCAGCTCAGTGTTTCAGTTAGGCTAGCTGGCTGGCAAATAAGCTTCCAGAGTCTGTCTGTCCTCACTTCCCACCCCCAGAGTCTGCCTGTCCTCACTCCCCCACCCCCCAGAGTCTGCCTGTCCTCACCCCCAGTGCTGGGATGGCAGGCACATCCAGCCATGCCCAGCTTTCTCTCATGGGCCTGGAGAGTCTAACTCAGGCGCTCTGGCAGTCTGAACTGACCTAACTGTGCAGTAGAGGAAGAGAGACCAGCTGGGAGGCACACCGTGCTTCATTTCACAGCCCTGCCTCACTCGGAACTAGGCAAAGCCTGTTATCTGGGGACACAGATGGCAAAGACAAAGGATGGTTAAAGAGGCTGCAGCTCTAAGACAAATTATCACAGGACACTGCATTGTTCGATTTCTTTACAGTGGGAGTATTGTGGGAGGCACAGCACAGTGGTGCCCCGTCTCCATCTCCAGCACCACAATAAATACATATAAAAATGAGATCGCTCATAGGAAAGTTCTCATTTGGAGAGAAAGAGGGTTGAGCATCGAGAAATTTCCCCTCAGGACACACACACAAAGTACTAGAGGCAGCGACTCAGGGAGCAGGATCCACACACCTCAGTGTTATTCGGGCTATATACAACAGCCCAGAGATAAAAAGCAGAGAAGTGTTCACCAACAGACAGTACTCAGAAGCAGAAATGTCCACGTGTAATGGAGCATTCAGCATGCCACACCAACATGGGACCCTGTGCCAGGGGAAATAAGCCGGTCCCAGCAAGATGAATATGCAATAATTCCACACGTGAGGTGCCCAGAGCAGTCAAATTCTTACGGATGGAGAGTGGAACATGTTTTCTGGGGATAGGGCATGAGAAGGCACTATGGCAAGTCACCTCAGCTTACAGGACGCAGAGTGGTGTGAGGAGGGGTGCTGGTGGCAGCTGCCCAATGTGAGTGTCACTCAGCATGTGTATAAAAAGGTATCTGATGACATCCGTCACCGGGGGCACACAAATCAACAGCAACGAGAATCAGAAAGGCTGTCATCAGAGGAGAAATACACTGGTGAGGATGTCCAAAAGCGGGGACTCCCCCTCTCCTAAGAGGAATAGAAAGGAAAACCATCACCAGGAAGCCTGCATGGAGGTTACTCAAACCACTGAATGAGAGGTGGCCTTTTCTTTACTACACACGTGAAACACGCGTGTCTGTGGAAGAAGGCATGCCCAGCCTGTGCGAGAGCCTGGATTCAAACTCCAGCGAGCAATGACAAAATCTAACTAGAAATGAACTTCTTGTGTGTTATTGTTGTTTGGTCTGGTTTTTTTTTTTTTTGAGAAAAAGTCAAATTGTACAGCCCTGTCTGGCCTGGAATACATAGACCAGGCTGGCCTCAAACTCGCAGAGATGCCTCTGCCTCCCACGCGCTGGCATTAAAGGTGTGCGCCACTGTGCCGGCAGGAATGAACTCGTATATGATCCAGCGATGCCACTGCTGGCTGCAAATCAATAAGGGGGAGAGATGGCTGCACCTACATGTTTACTGCAGCACATTCACAACAGCCAAGACATGGAACCTGGGGGAGAGATGGCTGCACCTACATGTTTACTGCAGCACATTCGCAACAGCCAAGACATGGAACCTGGGGGAGAGATGGCTGCACCTACATGTTTACTGCAGCACGTTCACAACAGCCAAGACATGGAACCTGGGGGAGAGATGGCTGCACCTACATGTTTACTGCAGCACGTTCACAACAGCCAAGACATGGAACCTGGGGGAGAGATGGCTGCACCTACATGTTTACTGCAGCACATTCACAACAGCCAAGACATGGAACCTGGGGGAGAGATGGCTGCACCTACATGTTTACTGCAGCACATTCACAACAGCCAAGACATGGAACCTGGGGGAGAGATGGCTGCACCTACATGTTTACTGCAGCACATTCGCAACAGCCAAGACATGGAACCTGGGGGAGAGATGGCTGCACCTACATGTTTACTGCAGCACATTCACAACAGCCAAGACATGGAACCTGGGGGAGAGATGGCTGCACCTACATGTTTACTGCAGCACGTTCACAACAGCCAAGACATGGTACCCGGGCACCCAGCGGTAGGCGGGTGGAGGAAGAATGGCAGGTTCCCAGTGGCGGATTCCTCATGGCGGAGCGCAGTGGATGCCGTAACGTTGAGGAAGATGAGAAAGACCCAGAAGACGATATGGCAGTCTCTTCTATGTGCAAGATGAAACAGTTGGTGTCACAGGAGAGACAATCACCAGTGGGAGCAGGAAGCTGGAAAGTACGCGATGGTGGGCGCTAGAGGATGGCTAACAAGTGCTATTGGAGAGCAGCAGTTTCTCATGTGCAAGGTACAAGAACTATGGCTGACAATAATTGACTATCTCGAAACAGCTAATGGAATTCTCAGATGAAAAACATGTCTGAGGTGACAGCCACGTCAGTCACTCTAATCCGATTAACACACTGGGCTGCCACACTGCACTGCATGCATTTAGACCAGATTTAAAAAACAGAAACAAAAGGTAATTTTTAAAAGAAAAACTGATATCCCTTTAAAATAATGAAACTATTTCAAACATGATTAAACGTACAAAAAAAGTAACTGTGACCAAGAGGTGAAAATGTATCTCAGACACCTTATTTCTTTGGGAGGAATTTTCAGCCATTTCTCAAAGATCAATCAAAACCACTAACTCGCACGAATCTTTGGAGGTCTCTATGGATAGCATTCCTGACTTGGGCCAGAACACTGTGGACACTTACAACACCTCAACGAGACACTCAGATGTGCACAGAGAGACTCATGCTATCTTGCATAAAGAGAAGCCAGAGAGCGTCACACTGTGAGGCTCATGCATAAGCTAGGTCATTGTGTAGACAGCCCGCTTCCTTCTCGGGCCCACCGGGAGCTACTCCAGGCTGGCAGTGGACCACCCTCTCCATCTAAGATGCCACGGGCAGCGCCGTGTGATTACACAGCAGAAATGGTTTTCTTGAAGCTGTTTCTTTTGTACAAAGGGAAGGGAAAACACAACCAAACTAAAACAGCAAAATCAATCCAGACGGGAAGCCACATGTGTTCCCACGCCCCATTAGCCTGCTGTAGGCTCCTAATTACATGTTTTGTTTGTTTGATAGCCATACATTTGATAAATTGAAAAGAATCCTCTGGGGGCGGGGGGGTTGCCCTTAACATGTGAAACACACCGCTTCAGGAATGCAGAGAAATTTTAAAAGCAGTCCAAGAGCTGTTAGGAAGGTAAATCTGCTCCGGAAAGGGGGTGGCCCGAGGTGACCTGCACACCCAGCACAGGTCCCTGCTGCTCATCAAATCACAGCTGTTTGTGTTAGGCGGGGGGAGGTCAGCACTCTGAAAGAAACGCTATCTAATGACTTTTACAGGGTTGGGAAGTGACTCACACAGGAAAAGTGAATGGAAACAGTGTTACAGGAGTCCTGCTCTCCACACCGCCCACTGCAGTCGCCTGTATCCTACCATTTTTGTCCTCTGCCCTAGGAGCAGGCTAAAGTTCACAGACTGTCCAGTTACGTCGCAGCCCTAATTAGAAATGTAAGCAAGATTCTAGTCTCTTCATTTACCGCGCAGGCCATCTTTAGTGGATCCCATTTCATAGGAAGCAAATCCCCGGTGTGACAGCCCAGCAGGAGCGCGGCCTAGCTACTCACGAACAAGTACTAAGTCACATGCCACAGGAGAAAGAAAGTGCAGTACAACAGGCAGCGGTGTTTCCGGGAGCATCCGGATTGAGACCGGATGTAAAAAAGTAAAGCAAAGCACAGAAATGTGGGGCGGTGCCGCAAAGTCTGAGGAGTACGCACGAGGCTCCCGTGGAGCCCTGTCACGGCTCTGGAGACTGCGGCTGAGCAGGGGCAAGCAGACTACTCCACACTGGCTTTGGAACCAGGGCTAGGTAGTTAGTTCAGTGTGGGGTTCAGACGGCAGGACTGTGGCTGCGTGGGTCCTGGAAAGCAACACCAGGGCACCCAGTGTGGCTACCACCGTGAACCGTGACAATCTCAGAGAGGAAGGGCACGGAGATAACCAAAAATATGTGCTGATAAACCAAGAGAAAATGAGAGGGAAGAAGAGGCTGCAAGAGACGTTGGACAGTGATGTTCTCATCTAAGCAGTGGAGAGAAAGAAAACAGGAGAGACCCACAGGAAGGCAGTCACCCGTGGGGGTGATAAAAAGACCGGGGCGGAAGATGTCCCATGAGACCCAACGCATGCGCATGCTTCAGCTGCTCTTGGACCTCGTGAAGTTAGTAGCCTCAATTCGGTTCTCCCCAGTGTGCAAGTGGTTACGACATTCACCTCAGACAGGGTTGAGGGACTAACATGAAAATATCTCCAAGGCTCAGCTTAGCGCCCAGAGCACTGTACGTCCACTGTTCTTGTTTATAGAAGTGGTGGCGGTGTCCACCTTGCCAGGCCACCATTTGTCCATCCTCAGTCCTCTGAGACTCTACTACACCCTATATGCAGAGTTCTCTAGTCGACTGCCTGACTCAGCACTATGACACCCCACTTTCTTCACGTGTGCCCCTCACCTACTTCCGTACTAATAAAGTGAAATTTAATTGTGTGCCAGGCACTGGGGACGTGGGGTTAAAGGACAAGGCCATGACCGGCTCCTGAGTCACTGTGCATTCAACTTAGGAAGGATCCCATTCAGCAGGTCATCACAGGAAAAGACACACAACTACCAACTCCTAAGAGTGGTGAGCACAGAATGATGCGAAGGCCCAGCAAAATCAGCCACATGGAGTCACACTTACGAGGCTGACTGGCCTGTACCACCAGGGACAGCATCAGGGAGGCAGAATTCAGTGCATGTCACTTCATGATCCAATTTCTATCTGTCTTTCTGTCAAATAGGCACAAGATGGATGGGAGAAGGGGAAGCAAGCACCCAAAGCAACCCGCATAGGGTACGCCCTTTAACAATGGACTTCTGTTATCGCCTGGGTCATATTTCAGCCCCTCTCAAGCCTGCCTAAGCCAAACAGGGAGGAGCTGCCCAGCCCTCATAAGAAACCCCCGCAGCCAAGTGACAGGAACGGTGGAGCACTAGACTAACTCTTCAGACTTTGCTGGGGCTTTCATGAAGCCTATGGGATTAAAGGGATATATATGCCAAAAACTTGTGTGCTGGGCTCAGGGGGAGCCAAAATACACAGTGCATCCCACCCACAAACACAAACACCCACACACTACAGCAGGGGGCAGCGACGAGCTGTGGCTACAAACTGCACGGGGTCCAGAGAAAAGCACAGCGCTAAAGAGGGCGCCACAGAAAACACAATGCTGCAAACCGCAGGAAAGCTGGGAACTGAGGACAGAAGGGAAGTGTCATGCCTTCTGCGGAGGCCCCAAAGTGTGAAGGGCAGCCTGGCCGGAGCAGTGGACTCTCCTGTGACCAAGACCAGCAAAGCTCAGGAAAGGCAGGGTGCCAAAAGAGCGTCAAAAAAGCCACTCTGCTGGAAAAATTGGCACAATCGAACCCTTTGACTATACAGACACGGGCAATTCCAGCTAGAAGAGACCCCATTCAGGGTGCGAGTTCAGAATCATCGTGCGATGTAAGTTTAGCTAAAACAGGCCAAATATGGGTGGTGCCAAGAGAGAACACTTCAGTTTCTAGTCCCTTCTAGGTAGCTATGCAGGGCAGGTTTAATTGTCAACTTGACACAACCTAGAATCTCTCAGAAAGAATTTCCTTTTATTTTTTATTTTTTTGGGGGTTTTCAAAACAGGGTTTTTCTGTGTAGCCCTGGCTGTCCTGGAACTCACTCTGTAGAGTTTGAGGCCAGCCTCAAACTCACAGAGATCCACCCCTGCCTCTGCTTCCTGAGTGCTGGGACTAAAGGTGTGCGCCATTACCACTAAGTGGGAATAAAAAGAAATTATCTAGATCAAGTTGGCCTATAAGGGATTATCTTGATTGTTAACTGACCCCCCCCCCACTATGGGTGACACCATTCCCTAGGCTGAGCAATGAACTGTACGAGTGAAGAAAGCTAGCTTGTAGTGATGTTTCATTTGTGTCTTAGTAAATAAAGCTTGCCTGAAGATCAAGGGGTAAAGCAGCCCCTTTAGACCAGGCAGTGACACACACCTTCAATCCCAACAGCCACACGAGTTTGCTACAGACACCAGGTAGTAGTGATACGTGCCTTTAATCCCAGCCCTAGGGAGGTGTATAAGATGGGGGGAGACAGTGCTCACACACAGTCTCATTGTGAGATTCCCGGAGGCCAGGATTGCCATTTTGGACTGAGGTAGAGGTAAGAGCCAGTGGCTGGCTGTTTTGCTTTTCTGACCCTCAGGTTGAACCCCAAAAATCTGAATCTGGGTTTTTATTATTTGTGCTACACTAGCTGAGTGAGCAAGCAGGCAACACAGGCACGTGAGTTTTTCTCTGCTCTTGACTGTGAACGTGACTTGACTAGCTCCTTGAGATCCTTCCTAGACTTCCCTTGGGTGATAGACTGGAACCTGGAATTACAAGCCAGGTAACTATTTCCCTTCCCTGAGTTGCTGTTGGCTAGGATATTTTATCACGGCAAAGGAAATGAAGCCACAGCTGCAGGCAAATAATGGTTTTATATAGGGACCATGTCTCCCCCTTTCCATTTACTCTGGCAAGTCCTGCTTACCTTCAGAACTGGTGGGATTGAGTGGGGGCCAGAAAACAGAGCTGAGGGAGTCCTTCTGCAGGATGGGCCACTGGGGTGGGCAGTATGTTCAGAGAAAAGCCAGCTGTTAGGGCAGTTTGCCGTGTAGAAGGACACACTCAGAAAAGGGTGCAAGGAAAGGGTAATAAACAGAGTGAGGAAAGCTGTGTGTGCATGCATGTGTGCTCGTGTGTGCGTGCATGTGTAATGTCAGGGATACTAAAACTGGAAGGCACTGTTGCCGATCTTCTAAAACACTATGCCTCAATCTTACAAACATTTTCTAAGATCATTCCTGCCTCCTTCCTTTCATTCCAAACCTCTCCGCACAGCCTGAGTCACCAAACTGGACAGGGGATTTCTAAAACTGCAGTTTGAAAAACCCATTTAGAAACAAGAACAACAACAACAACAACAAAATGCCTGTCGTGGGGAGCAGAGCCGAACCTGAGCTGGCGATCCGGGGTGGCTCTCTGCCACGCACGCCACCAGCACAAGGCTGTAGACCTCCACAGAGCTCCAGCCACATTTCCCGAAGCCGTTCGTTCAGTGGACAGATACCAGTGACAAGCTGAAGCAAGGGAAACAGGAACAAGACATCTGCCATGCTTCCTTATTGATCTGGGGATGAAAAGTGCAGAGATTCCCAAGAAAAGACACTAACTAGACGGCTGACAGGAACGGTGAAAGCCGAAGTGTCTGTACTTCACACAGCTCAGCGGGGGCTCAGGAAATGTGTACCGCATCTTAAATCTAACTCTGCAAAGAGCTACATCTGTCTGTAGACACCACGTCTGCTCATTATTCATGGCCCTCCTTTTCAAAACTATACAAGGTAATGTGGTATTCTGGAACTTTCTATTGTAAGAGTCGGGGGCTGGAGAGCTTGCTCAGCAGCTAAGAGCACTTGTTACTCTTGCAGAGGACCTGGGTTTTATTCCCAGCTCCCACAGGATAGTTCGCATCCACCTGCAGTTCCTGTTCATGGGATCCATGCCCCTTCTGACCTCCTTGGGCACAAAGCATGCTTTTGGTGCCCACATCATGCCCTCTTCTGCCTCAGGCACGGCGTTTACATGTGGTACACACACATACATACATGCAGGCAAAATACTCATACACATAAAAAATGTATTTAAAAATTTTAAATATTAAATATTTTAAAATTAAAGTTACAGAATCTTAGTACACACTCTATCGATGAGATATATTTCAAAACCAAGCTATTACCATTTATGTGCATAAATTATATAGTCTTTAATTAAAGAAAACATGTATCATGTTGTTGTGTTTTGCTTTCATCAGATGTAGTAACTAACTGGATTTTCTCTTATAACCTGTAGTTAGGTTAGCCAATTAAAAAAAAATGGTGCCACTGGAGACATCCCAAAAGTTGGGGGCAAGATGTAACGAATAGTATCTACCTTACTTTCCACACAATCACTATTTCATGAGGACAAAGAAGCCCAGACAGAGGCACCAAAAGCCAGCGTGACTGGACCTATGTCCAAGGACGTGTTCCTCACGCAGCTATGTGGAGTCATTCTTGACTGTGGGCGTGACATGACTAGCTCCTTGAGATCCTTCCTTGACTTCCCTTGGGTGACTGACTGGAACCTGGACTTACAAGCCGAAGTCAAACAAGAAAGAACGGGCTCGGACTACAGGGAGACTAGGGCTGCATGAGCTGTCAATGTGAGGCCTCTCAAACACATGGACAGAATTCTCTGACGCGCATGTCCTTTCCCACGGTGTGCCAGATGGTGACAGCAGGCGAAGACACTCTCCTGGTGATGTCATACCGCAGCCACGTTTCCAGAACGACCCGACAGCTAACCCTCCCAAGGCACTCTCCCAGTGGAAACCAGTATGCCCAAGGCCTGCTGTCCACACCAACCCTCTGCTGCCCCTGTCCAGTCAACCCCGCCTGCACGAGCTGTGTCCCCTGCACGAGCTGTACCCCCGCATGAGCTACGGACCTGCGGCTATGCCCGTGTTAAATTGAACTGTCTCAAAACCTGACCCCAGCCTTAGGAAGGGAACCTCCTTCCGAGTTTGCCCTTCCTGTGACATTATCCTAGTGTCCCTGGGAACCAGTGATGACTTCCTCATATTGTAGTCACTTCTTGGGATGCTGAATAACCCCTTTGTTTTATGAGATGCCCTCCTCATTCAGTCTTATCTCTGTCCCTTGACTGGACATGAACTGGTTCAGTGACATGAAAGGTTAGGTTTCTAGCAGGTGGTCATTTTCTGACTGTCTACCGAGAAACACAACAGTTTAGGCTAGAAATGTAGCTTGGTGATTGGCCTGGCATGTATAAAGCCCTGGACTCGAACCCCAGCATTTTAAAACCAAGGCAACAGAAAGAAACCTGCTAGTTAATATATTTGGAACCTATACTAATGATGGATGAGTGTAATGTAGTAAGTACTAATAGTATTTTAAAATTGAACAAGGTGATGGTAATAGTTTTAATAACTAAGTGGAATAATGGTGCAAGAACTTAAGAGGATGCATTCTAAAATCTACTTATTTTAACATGGGCTCTGCTTCTTGCAACTTCTTTACCAACAACTGGTGACAAAAAAAGTTAAGAAAACCAAAGAAATCTTTCATTGAAGATACTTGACTATTCTGTCCCAAAACAATGTCACATGAAATTACAAATGCTTCCTGAACAAGCAAGATTCTAGATGCATCCTTCATACTTGATGAGAATATGCTTCTCGAGCGTCATCAGGAGGCCCGAGGAATGCTCTATGGCTTCCTGACTGGCAGCAGAGCACCGTCCTGGGCCTGGGCTGCCAAAGCCCTTCTCCCCAGAGTCTGGGACAGACCCCAAGGAGGACAGGAAGACACTGCCTGCTTCCCCAGCAGGGCCCACACAAAAGAGTGAACCCGGATTTATAGAGGGAACAGCACTGAGCGAAACCTAACGGGGCAGCTGACTCAGGATGGGCTTGTGAACCCCATCCACGCTGGGCCTGTGAAAATGCGTGATTATGGTAGGACGTGGGGAGTTTTAGTCTGTAGGCACCAGACGTGTGGGAACATGGCCACACGGATTTTCAAAGCCAAGTAAAATGGTTTTTATGTGTTCAAACTGTCACTTGAAACCATAAGGGAAGTGACATTAGTGGAAGGAATGCGACAGTGGCAGAGAGGACAAAGCTTGCCACCAGCGCATTTGCTCAGGATGCGCCCAGTTAATCCAGGCCAATCACCCCATCCCAGGAGCAGTCTGACTGCAAATGAGGCCCTAAGAGCAGTCCTGCTGCTTCTGAAAGCAGCAGCAACTGAGGACTAAGAAGGAAGGCGCTAATGAAGAACAGCACAGGACTCGGAGTTCCTGCAGCCTCGATTCTGGTGGCAGGGGAGACCATAGGATGGTTTCAAGCGAAGAGATTAATGAGGCTTTTGTTGTCTTGTCGGGTAAAAGTGGATCTCGTTCCGTTCAAAACCATTATCTTGTAGAGTTCAGTGAGAAGGCTAATAACTCAGAAAAACTACAGCATTCTCATGAAACTGCAGAGGCCTACAAAATGGGGTGGAGGCAGAAAGAACTTTCAAGGAAAATGTTCGGGGAAACCCAACTAACTAGTCATTTTGATGCTTGCTAGGTAATGATGGTTCATTTTATGTAAACTTGGAAAATGGTTTTGGACACGATTAATACACAAGCCAGTGTGAACCTGGGTAAGTAGCTGGCCTTCCACGAGAACAGGCACAGCTAATCTGCTTGAGTACAGACAGAAGGGAAGTGCTCACCCACGGCCAATTCGGGCTCTCCAGCAGCCCCTAGGCTTCCCAGGCAGGCTCTCCTGGGCTCCCCTGCTGCCCACACTCGTCAGTCTGCAGAACGCTATGAACCAATCCCTTCTTTTCTCCTTCTTCCTCTTGTTTCTCTGGAATATAGACTCTCTTAGTTTCTGTTGCTGGGCTAAAACACCATGACCAAAAGCATTCGGCCGGCAACTCTCAGGTCACCCAGGAACACAAGGCAGGCACGTACCGAAGCAGAGGCCACGGAGGAGTACGGCTTTTCTTCATGGCTTGCTCAGGTGGCTTTCTTATACTGTCACTATCCCAGGGTTGGCACCACCCTCAGTGGGCTGGGTCCTTACCTATAAATCATCAATCAAGAAAATGCCCAGAGCTTACTTGTAGGCCAACCTTAGGGTGTCATTCTCTCAACTGAGTTTCTTTCCTCTTGGATGACTCTAGCTTGAGCCAAGCTGACAAAAGAACTTCCCAGCATACGGACCAATACCACGGGGTTGCAAGGACCAGCGAAGATAATGAAAGTAGAACCAAATATGAACTTTAACTTCACTGGTGGCAAAAACTGTAGCCAATTCTACTCTATTTTCAGACAGGCAAAAGGGAAGATCTACCAAACTGGCCCCGTAAGCAGCTGGAAGGGCAGCACTAAGAACCTCACTCGTCTTTCCCTTAAGGACAAATGTGTATTGTATGTTCCACTTGACTGATTAAGTTAAACAGCTAACCTTAGTCCAGAATCTCTCCGGGCACTCCTACAGGACTTCCCTCCTTCCTTTATTCCCATCTTGGACTAGGGACTGAGCCTAGGGCCGTATGCTTGCTACACCCATGTTCTATCGCTATGCTACACTCCCAGATCACTGTACTACAGTCTTTTCCCTTTTGCTTGATGGTACTGAATTGTGAGCTAGGGTCTGAATTAGCCAGGCTCCATTAAAACATGTGACTGCCCTGCTTCAGCTTCCAGAGCTGTTTTGTGCGCAAATAATTCGAGATCAGGTATTGTCCTATGCCCAGCATTACTTTCTCTGCGTTGGACTTTTGTGGCTATTCTGACATTTGTTTTGTTTCCATGCAAATTTTAGGATTTCACTGTTGCTCTTTGAAGAATGCCACTGGAAATCTGATGGGGCTTACACTGAATCTGTAGGCTGATTTTAGTAATATGGCCAATATAAAAATATTAACCCTGCCAGTCCATTGACCATGGGGAGTCTTATCATCATCTGGAGCAGTGGTCCTCAACCATCCTAACGCTGCAACACTTTAATGCAGTCCCTCATGCTGTGGTGACCCCAACCACAAAAGTATTTTCATTGCTACTTCATAACTGTAATTTTGCTGCTTTATGAATTGTAATAGAAATTTCTGATATACAGGAAACCTGATCTGCAACCTCAAAGGAGTCACAACCCACAGGTTGAGAACCACTGAACTAATGTTTTTTTCAGTTTCTTTTCAGGGTCCCAACATTTTCACTGTAGAGAGCTTTCACCTCGATGGTTAGGTTTATTCCTAGTTTTTTAAAGCTTATAATCAAAAGGATGCTTTCCCAGATTTCTTCCTTGGCAAGATTATTAGTGATGCATCCAGAAGCTACTGACTTTTGCATCTTGATTGTGTATTCTGTCACTTTGCTGGAAACACGTATCATGTCTCTGAGTTTTCTGATGAGGCTATACAGGATCACATGGTCTCTTCCTTTCCTATTGGTATCCCTGCTGTTTCTTAATCTTGTCTTATGGCTCAAGTTAAGTCTTCCAATACTACACTGACAACAGCAGAGAGTTCCAGAGTTCAGAGGAAATGCCCCAGTCTCTCCCTCGCGTGCGTGTACACACACACACACACACACACACACACACACACACACACATACACACACGGTAGCACTGCCATACACAGCTTATTGTGTTGAGATGTTTTCCTTCTATCCCCATTTCCTTTAGCACTTTTATTATGAAGGCATGTTGAACTTTGTCAACTATCTTTTGTGTTTTGGGAAGATCCTGTGATTTCTGTCCTCATATTTGTTTATATGTCATGTTATACTTATCAATCTATGTATACTGAACTACCTGCATTCCTGGGATGAAATCAATTTGGCCACAACATTTGTATCTCTTCATGTGTTCTTGAATTTGGTTTGCATCTGTGTTCACCAGGGAAGTTAGAACACACGTCCATAACAGGGCTGTTATCAAGTCAATACTGGCTTCTCAGAATGAGCTTGGTAGTGGACCCTCCTTGTCTGAATTGTTTGAAAAAGCATTGATATTAACTTTTCCTTAAAAGTTTGGTAGCATTCAGCAGTAAATCTTCCTGATTCTGGGATTATCTTTGTTTGTGAGAATTTTTTTACTTAATTAAATTTAAATTCATTTATTTCATATCACATCCCGACCACAGTTTCCCCTTTCTCCTCTCTTCTCATCCCCCTCCCTTCTCCCTTCTGTTTCCCATGGGTGTCAACAAAGCATGGTGTACCAAGCTGAAGTAGAACCAAGCTCCTCCCCTTGTATTAGGACTTGGTCAGGCAACTTAGTATAAAGAGGTTCCCAAAAGCCAGCCAAAGTGTCAGAGACAGACCCTGCTTTGGGAGATTTTTTTAAACACTGCTTCAACCTCATTGCCAGTAATGGGTGTATTTACATTGTTTATAATCTCAATTTAATTTTAGAATGTTATACATATTTAGGAATGCATTCATTCTTCTGTTTTCTAGCTTTTTAAAATTAAGTTTCCAAGTATTCCCTAGTATTTCCCAGGACTTCACTACAGCCTGTCATAACAGCTCCTTTAATCATCTCTAATAGTCTTACTTAGGTCCTTTGCTTGCATGCTTGAACAAAAATGGCTTCCATAGATTCATATGTCTGACTATTCAGTCCTCAGTGGAACTGTTTGGGAAGGATTAGAAGGTGTGACCTTGTTGGAGGTGTGTCACTGCAGGAAGGCTCTGAGGCTTCAAAAGCTCACATCATTCCCAGTGAGCTCTCTGCCCAGAGTGAGCTCTCAGCTACTGCTCCAATACCATGCCTGCCTGCCTGCTGACATGCTCTCCTCCACGGTCATCATAGACTCTAACCCCCCGAACTATGAGCCCTAATAAATATTTTCTTTTATAAGTTGCCTTGTCATGGTGTCTTTTCTTAGCAATAGGAAAGTGGCTAAGATGGTCCCCCTCTTCCTTTTAGGTAGTTTGAATAAGGATCTGTAACTTTGTTTATTTTTTAAATAACCAATCATTTAAATAAATAATTGTATTGTTCTTTTAGTCTCTATCAGTCCTTCTGACTTCTTCCCCCCTGCTACATTTGGCTTGACTTCTTGTTTTTCTAAGACCTTGAGGTGCATCCTGAGGTTACTTCCTGTGATGTTTAATGCACAGAGTTAGAGCTATTCCCCTCTCTGAGAACAGCTTACCTTTAGCCCAGAAGCTCTGTGCCTTGTTCATTCAAGGGTAGATTGTTCAGTATCCAAGTATCCGTGTCATTTCTGTGGTTTCTCTTGCTGTTGGTTACTAGTTTTATTCCACTATAATTTGATGATACAAGGAATTATTTTAGTTACTTAGTATCTATTAAGGCTTACACTGTGGCCTCTAATGTGATCAATCTTAGGGGACAGTCTGGAGGGTCACTGAAAAGCCGTGTATTCCATACCTTTTAGATGGAATATTTTATAAGTATCTGTTAAAACCAATCGATCTATGTGATGGTTTAGCTCTGAGTTTTATTTTGAAATACCCATCTAAAGATGAGAGTAGAGTGCTGAAATCTCCCCCCCCCCCATATTATCAGACCTGTCTGACACATTTGATGCCTTTAGTGTTTACCTTATAAACTTTAGCAGCCTCAGCATTCAGTGCACACATAATCTACAAATTTCCTCCTCCTCCTCCTCCTCCTCCTCCTCCTCCTCCTCCTCCTCTTCCTCCTCCTCCTCCTCCTCCTCCTCCTCTTCCTCCTCCTCCTCTTCCTCCTCCTCCTCTTCTTCTTCCCTTCTTTTCTGAGAAAGGGTCTCTCTATTATGTACCTCTGGCTGTCCTGAAATTTGCTATGTAGACCAGGCTGGCCTTGAACTCACAGAAACCCACTCGCCTGGGATTAAAAAACGCACCACCACACCCAGCTGTACAAGAGTCACATCCTCTTGATTAATGGTTCCTCTTCTTTCACAGTGGCCCTCTTCGTCCCTTCCTCTTTTTATGAGGTCAGCGCCAGGAGATGATGCGCATGTTACTGAGCTATTAACAGTCACGCCCCTTGAGTATAGGACGTTTCTGAATTATAAAATCAAGAGACTGCCCTCTTTCTACCCTATAACTTTATTTTAAATGGAATAAAATGAAAACTGAATAGAAAAGAGGAATGGCAGGTGTAGGAGCCAACAGGGACTTCATTTCATTTTTCTTAACAATAAAAAGTATGTTATGCTTACAGTGAATTTTTTGCAGCTTTTTAAAATATCTGTTCTGATGGCTAGGATAAACTACCCCAATATCCAGTCATCTCATGACTTAAGCATGCAGTAATGTCCTCTGGATGTCCTACATGCCCAGCCTTTCTTCCTGTAATTCCACAAGTCTCACTACATTCTCCCTCATCCGCCCTGCTCTCCCATCAGATCAGCCTTAATTCGGCTTGTAGCACACATGGGATCCTGTCTTTTAGGGGCCACTGTTGTCGCTGGGGTTTCTGCCTTAGCAGTCTCTGAACCCTGGTGGCAGCCTCACTCTCCCTTAGCCTCCCATATGGCACACTTCTAACTTCTCTTCTGCAGGCCCCTCTCAATGACAGCACATTGCCTGGCCATCCGATCCAGAACAGGCCTTCCTTATTCATAGTAAAATCATGCTTATTTTCTTAGTTATAATCACAAACTTTAGTTGTGACAAGACCCAACACTATACTCTGTCCGAGAAGCCCTGAGAAGTAACTCTATAAAGAAAACTGCTGAGAAGTAACGCTATAAAGAAAATGTACCACACAGACGTTATCCAAAAGGATAGAGTTGCCAAATTAGTGTAAAACTAGTTTTAGAGCAAAGAATATTACCCGAGAATTTAAAAAAAAATAATTGCACAGTCATGAAGCTCAAATGACCAGCGATGACCTCTCTGCACACAGTTAGGAAGCTCAAATGACCAGCGATGACCTTTATGCACAGGGAGACCTAACAACAGAGCTTCAAGATTCTTAAATGAAAGTTTGATCTCCCCAAAAGCTCAACACAAACAGAAATCCAATCCCAGACCCAGAATATGGTTCTAACACGCACACAGAAGGCAGCAGAACTTCAGTTAACTCTGAAAGGAACAAAGACAGCCACGTGTTCCTGGCCGGATGTACAGTAACAAGAATTCGTTTCTTCCTATGGCATGGACCCTAGCACCAATCATAGAGGGGTTGGTTACTCCGTAACTTTCATGACACTACTTTGCCCATGGGCATACCTGGCTATACCAGTCATCACGGAAGCTCAATGGCTCACAGCTGTGTGGGACACTGTCAGTACAGCACCTTCTGACACCATGCAAGCTGGCCAGTGCCATCTGGCTTTCCCCACATCCTATGACCACAGTGTGTGGTGTCTTGGCAACCAAGCCCAGCTCCACTTTTTGCTCTCACCGTAAGCACTGGAGGAGAGCAGTAAGCAGTAACCATGACAACCAGAATGCTATCCTGGCTTGAAAATTCCTCCACCAAGTATATATTGGCATACCTTTAAATTTAACCTCACTGAAATTCTCTGGATCCAGGTAGGCTGTGGCCAGATTCTTTGCCAGGATATAAGAGGAATGGACCTAGTCCAGTTCCTACAGGAGTCCATGTTCTCCTCTGAAACATCACGGTCTTGGTCTCCACTGTCTGCATTTCTCTTGTGTTCTGGTCTTCCAGACTCCCATCCCAATGGCCCATTAAGGTCTGCTTACAGCACTCTGGGACTTTTCCAGCCCAAAGCTCCAAACTCAACTACATGCCTCATGCCACCCAGTTCCGAAGTCCTCCAAGCCACACGGTCAAGTTTTCGCTAGCAAATGGCCCGGCTTCTCAGTACCAGCTTCTCTGTATTAATTACCTTCTCATAGCTGCAGTAAGATCCCTGACCTTAGGCCATGTAAAGGTACTACATTTAGAATGTATCTTCCCACCTCAAGTAAAGCAATTGAGATGATTGCTCGCAGACATGCCTAGAGATTGTTGCCATAGTGATTCCAAATCCCATCAAGAGAATCAAGATTAGCCATCATGGGACTCATAATAACCTCCCAGGCACACTTGCAATGACTCAAAGACTTCTTCCTAGAGCATCCTTGTTAAAGGTCACACCACCGCCCAGTCACACACTAAGACTTTAACCCACGAGCCTTTGACAGACACTTAAGATCCAAACAACAGCCAAAATTTATGAAGAGATTCTAAGTAGTGACAGCGATGTTACACATCTCTGTATGCTATAGGTAAGAATATGTAATTGACGAGCTGGGGGCGTGGAACAGTCAGTAAATCTATGGCTACGCAAGCATGGTGAGTTCAGTTTCTACAACCCATGTTTTTTGTTTTCTTTTTTTAAGCAAGGTGCTCCATCACATGCCTGTAATCTTCAGGCTGGGGAGGCAAAGACAGTAAGGATCCCTGGAGCTTCCCTAATGGCAAAGCTAGACAAACTGGTGAGATCTAGGTCATCTTAGAGACCCTGTCTCAAAAAACAAGATAGAGCAGGCTGGCAAGATAGTTCAGTGGGTAAAGGGGACCTGCTGGTGAGCCTGGTGACTTGAGATGAAGCCACAGAACCTAGGCACCAGTAGAAGAGACCGAGCTCCACAAAGCTGTCTTCTGGCCTCCATATGCACGTCACAGCATGAGCACCCACAGACACCTGGCGTGTGTGAGAACAACTGCACACACACACACACACACACACACACACACTAATAAGCGAAGCTTTAATTAAAAATAAAATAAGGTAGAGAGCACTTGAGGGGGGCACTCCACATTAACCTAGCCTCCACATGTGCCCACACAAGCAGAATATAAAACTGTTTCTAGAACCTAACTAGAGACACATTTTCAGTTTAATTCTGGTGTAAATAAATTACAACATTTTAACGTGTGTATCTGTTCTGCCTAACTTTATGTCAAAAACCAAGAAAGTTCATGAAGAAATTACATCAATTTACAAGAAGGGTTGTTAAGTGATGGTGGGAGGTCCTTCTGTCTATGTGTTGCTTTTATTGGTTAATGAATAAAGAACTGGCTTGGCCTATAGAATGGGAGGAGGAAGGCGGAGTCAGAGAGATGCCATCGAGCCACCAGAGACAGATGTGCTAAAACTTTGCTGGTAGGCCACAACCTCGTGGTGATGCACAGATTAATGGAGATGGGTTAAATTAAGATGTAAGAGTTAGCCAATAAGAAGCTAGAGCTAATGGGCGAAGCAGTGATTTAATTAACACAGTTTCTGTGTGATTATTTCAGGTCTAAGCTAGCCAGGAGGCCGGGAACCAACAAGCAGGCCCCTCCTGCAATAGTTAAGCCTACAAATGATCTGATAATTTATCTATTCCTACTCTAAGAATTCCCTAAATAAGCAAAAAAAAAAAATATTGTCAATAAGATTTTATATTCAGTAACTTTCTTCTTTGAGGCAGAGTCTATGGAGCCCAGGCTGCCTAGAACTCACAACATAGCCAAGGATGACCTTGAACTCTTGAACCCCTCCCTGCACTTCCCAAATGCAGGGAATATAGATGTGCATTTGATTTGAACCGTCGCATGCCATGCAAGTATTCTAGCAGGGGAGCCGCACCATCATCTTTTCAGCATCTTACAAACAAGCAGAAATCAGGAACGTACAATCTGCTACATGCTAGGGAACAGGAGTGAATGACACCCTAACATCAGCCATGGCTTAGAACACAGCGTCTGGGGAACAGGAGTCAAGCCTGTAGTGGAGACTACAGTTGCTGCCTCACTCTCCCTGGATCCCTTCTCACGCACAGGGGGACAAACGCCATAATCTCAGAAGCACAGCCAAAGCACCGACCAGAGAAGCACCTCCCCTCCCAGACCTGCTGCCTCGGTTCCTCTTGAGCAGAGGAGTGAACAGCACTTAGGTTTATATGACTTCAGTGGTTTCGCCCTCATAGCCTTCTCTTTACACTTCTGCTGTATCTCATGGGTAAAGCGATGCCTAATGCCAGAAGCTGAGTTCACAGGCTGCAACCCAAAACTTGACATACTAACAGGGCAGAACAGCCAGCAGAAAGTATGGCTGGCTGGTTAGGCACGGTGGTGCACACCTGTGATCCCAACAGGTAAGAGGCTGAACCAGGAGGACTGCCACAAGTATGAGACTAGCCTAGAGTCCACAGGAGTTTAAGGTTCGAGGCCAGCCTGGGCTATATGTCAAGGCCTTGCGGCCTTGCCACACCAACACTGCTCTGTGGGAGGCTGGGTGCTGCTCTAGAGAGCAGCCAGGTTGCTATGACGGCTTTACATTCACAGGTCCAACAAGCTTCCCGGAAGTCCTTTATTCTTAGCATCTAGTCCTCTCCTGGCAAATGGAGTAATTCAGTCTCATGTTCCAGAACCCTCGAACCACAAGCTCTGGACACTGTGTTCCTATTAAGTCTTTAATCGCTAGGCGCTGGCTTATCAAGACTATAAAGACAACTATGATCAAGGGAGCTGCCAATGCTACAAGGTATTACATTATCTCTAATTCTCAAAATTGCATCACAGATTACTACCAGGTGTCAAATTAATAAACTACAAGGCCGAAGGATTAACACGGTGGTAGCGCATGGGCCCAGCAAACATGTGACCCTGAATTTGACCCTCACTGTCACCAGCTGGATGAAGGTCCTTGACTGGCTCTGGATAGAAATCATGAAGATGCAAAGGGCAGCTCCTTCAGTGCTGGCAGCTCTGTGCACGGAACAGCAATGGCCTTCATTTCTCAGCGGTTATTGCTCCAAGCGTGTGAGTGCCAACAGCCCTCAGCATCTAGTGTTGCCATGCATGCGGAGAGCCAGCAGCTCAGCTCTAGCCATTCCTACAGGCCCTTCAGCAGCTGGAGCTGGGGACTCTCAGCAGCTCTTTGGATGGAACTCTTCCAGCAGCTGGGGCTCGTGGCTCTTCCAGAATCCTTGCTGTCCTCAGCCTCAGCTCTCCTCTCTCCCTTCCCCTTTCAATGGTCTCTGCCCCATGCCTTCAAACTCCCCTACTGCTAACTGTGCTGGGAGCTAACAGCTCCTGTTGTCTGCTCTGGTGTCTATCCCGGCCCACTCGACCTAGGAGCCCACAGATAAGCATCTCGTGTTGTCTGCAACCATCTTGGTCCACGCTCCCTGAAAAACCACACGTCCACAACACCCACCTGCAGTAGGCTTTACTGAAGCTGTGCTGCAGCATGGGGGGCAGTGCACAGGTCTCTTGATTTTCTGAGAATTAGAAGACGGCTGCTTAGCCAGGCACACACGTGCCCAGCCTCCTATCTGCTATTCACAAACATTCTGCTTAGTCACCACACTCTGAAAGGTGCACTGGGCCTGGCTGTCCTGGGGGTCATGGGTGGGGAGGTGTACCGAGTCTGGCTGTCCTGGGGTCATGGGTGAGGAGTTACCCTGAGCCTGGCTGTCCTGGGGTCATGGGTGGGGAGGTGTACCGAGTCTGGCTGTCCTGGGGTCATGGGTGAGGAGTTATCCTGAGCCTGGCTGTCCTGCAGGTCATGGGTGAGGAGTTACCCTGAGCCTGGCTGTCCTGGGGTCATGAGTGAGGAGTTACCCTGAGCCTGGCTGTCCTGCAGGTCATGGGTGAGGAGTTACCCTGAGCCTGACTGTCCTGCAGGTCATGGGTGAGGAGTTACCCTGAGCCTGGCTGTCCTGGGGTCATGAGTGAGGAGTTACCCTGAGCCTGGCTGTCCTGGGGTCATGGGTGAGGAATTACCCTGAGCCTGGCTGTCCTGGGGTCATGAGTGAGGAGTTACCCTGAGCCTGGCTGTCCTGCAGGTCATGAGTGAGGAGTTACCCTGAGCCTGGCTGTCCTGCAGGTCATCGTGAGGAGGTGCACTGAGCCTGGCTGTCCTGGGGTCATGGGTGGGGAGTTACCCTGAGCCTGGCTGTCCTGGGGTCATGGGTGGGGAGTTACCCTGAGCCTGGCTGTCCTGGGGTCATGAGTGAGGAGTTACCCTGAGCCTGGCTGTCCTGCAGGTCATCGTGAGGAGGTGCACTGAGCCTGACTGTCCTGGGGTCATGAGTGAGGAGTTACCCTGAGCCTGGCTGTCCTGCAGGTCATCGTGAGGAGGTACACTGAGCCTGACTGTCCTGGGGTCATGAGTGAGGAGTTACCCTGAGCCTGGCTGTCCTGCAGGTCATCGTGAGGAGGTGCACTGAGCCTGACTGTCCTGGGGTCATGGGTGAGGAGGTACACCAAGTCTGGCTGTCCTGCAGGTCACGGGTGGGGACGTGCTCTTTCTGAGCTGTAGTGAGACTTCTGCAATACATGGCGACATAGGGAAAGGCTGTGGGGTAGGAGCATCAACACTTACCAAAGCCACATGCATTTTTTTAGAGCCATAGCAGGGTATATCTACAGTGATAATTACTGAAACAAAAACTTTAAGGTAGTTGTTAATATGGTGGCCTCTGGGACAGATGCAGCAGCCATGGCAGCTGGAGGTCTCTGTGGCTTCAGTCAAGTCTCCTTGGGGCTCCCACAACTAAAGTCTCATCATGATGTTTCCATGTGAAACCCAGTTTCACTGTGCACTTGCTGAGTATTTAAAGCAAGCAACTCACCAGATCACAAAAACAGGGCTCTCGATTGACAGTTCCTACTACTTCCGCAAAAACAGCACTTGCTACTGACTCTGATGGTGCAGTGTCTGAAAGAAAATGGCCTCCAAAGGGAGCGGCACTGTTACAGGTTGTGGGCTTGTGGACGAGGTGTGGTCTTGTTGGAGGAAGTGTGTCACTGTGGGGGCAGGCTTTGGGGTCTCATATATGCTCAAGGTACCACACAGTATCTCAGACTACTTCCTGTTGCCTGTAAGATGTAGGGCTCTCAGCTACCTCTCCAGCACCATGTCGGCCTGTCCCAACATGATGATAATGGACTGAACCTCTGAACCACTCCGATTAAATGTTTTCCTTTATAAAAGTTGCTGTGGCCGTGGTGTCTCTCCACAGCAATAGAATCCCTAAGACAGATGGGGCTTCAGGTAGAAATGTTCTCACAGGGTAGCCAGACTCAGGGACTGACAACGACAGTAACACTGCAGTGCAGCCTTGGTCCTTGCCCATGCTGGGGCAGATGCCTCTTCGGCTCATCTGACAGCTATCAGCCTAGTAGCTGAGCTGGTCACTTTGACCAACCCTGACAGCTTCTGTCACTTCAAGAGAAATAGAAAACCATCAAGAAGTGCTTGAAATGAAGATTAGCATAAATTAGCATATCCAGAGGTAAGTTCTGTCTAGCACTGAAATGGGAAAAGGAAGTGTCCTTGGGTGTGCTGACCGAAGCGCTAGGTGTGTCTGGGTCCTCATCACATGAATTCAAAAGATGGAGGGCAAGTTTCCGAGTTTTATTCTTACAGAAAGAAGAAAGATGAAAGATTTACAGCAGAAAGCAGAGCTCCAGAGAGTTAAGCAAAGCTCCGGAGGGGACTCCCAGAAAGCGAGGAGAATGTGTTAATCTGGCTGTGTAGGATTTCAAACGGCATTTAAGGAGGGAACTGGACAATGCCTGAGGCCATTTCTAATGAGACTGGTTAATTCTCTGCGCACTGCACAAGTTAAGCTAATGAAGGACCTACAAGCTCTCTGCATATCAGCCTAACAACAGGGAATGATATCTTCCGTCCATCTAATTAGGGGAGTTGACTTGCTGTGAACCTGTAGGGGTGGAGGGTCCTGAGTGAGTGGAGTCCTGAGAGGACATGTATTTTGACCTGGGCACGGCCATGCTGTGAACCAACTGACCCACAGAACAATTTGACAATGCTGGCACCCATAGGGACCAGGCTCAAGAGGAATGGCAAAGCTGTCCCTAGGAGAGCAAGTATGAATATTTATGAATGACTGATTAGCGTGTACAAAGACTGGCCACGGTGCTTCCTCCTCCTGCTGTTCTCCTAGAGAGATCTCCTACTCAGAGCAGCCCCTCCCCTATGCTGTACACAATAAACACTCGGAAGCTCCAAATTTTGGCAATAGTCATAGGGGTAGTGGAACCCTATCCAATCCCAACTCCACTGTATTGAGTCTGTGTGTCTGTCTTTTCATCATTCCCTGACTGGCCCTAGCCAGGATTCTAGGAAACTCTCTTCCGTTCTCCTCTGACATTCCTCGCAGTACAGCTTCTAGTTGTACTGACTTCGCCAGTGTCTCTCCAGTCCTAGCCCTTGGCAGGGTCTGCTCCCAGTTAATAGAAATATGCTCTCTTTGTTTTCATGTTTGCATGACCAGATTGTAGCTTACCTCAGCAGAGCCAACTCTATCACAGCTACCAAGAGGCAACTACAGCCTTCTACCTCAGACTTGGTTCCTGTGTATGGGATGATCTGGGTGGTCTCCTTTCTAGAATAGTTGTGGATGCTTCTGGTTAGAAACTACTATTGCTTGCAATTGAGTCTGTTACTATGGTGGTTTGAAAGAAAATGGACCCCCAAAGGAGTGGCACTATTCGGAGGTGTGGCCTTGCTGAAGTAGGTGTGGTCTTATTGGGAGAAGTGTGTGGGCTTTGAGGTCTTTTTCTCAAGTTCCCCTCAGGGTGACAGTCAGTTGACTTCCTCTTGCCTGCATGGTGGAGGACTCTCTGCTCCAGCATCACGTCTGCCTGCAAACCACCATGCTCCCCATCATGATGACAATGGACTGCACCTCTGAAACCATAAATGAGCCACCCCAATTAAATGTTTTCTTTATAAGAATTGCTGTGGTCATGGTGTCTTGCTTCACAGCAATAGAAACCCTAACTAAAGCAGTTACTATTAACTACATCAGATGCAAAACTTTGCTATCTTTCTCATCTGGTTACCCACCTCCCCCTAGTTAGTGTATACCCAGCTGAACCTGGTTAGCTCATGCCCAGCAGCACCTGGTTAGCTCATACACCTACACTTGGTTAGCTCATACTTAACTATACCTGGTTAGCTCATACCTAACTGTACCTGGTTAACTCATACCTAACTGCACCTGGTTAGCTCATACCCAACTACATCTGGTTAGCTATCAACCTGCAACCTCTTTAAGTCCTTATCTCTAGTGTCCCGCCCCTGTGATGAATTCACATTGCATTAGTGCTTGGCCCCCTGGCTGAATGCCTTTCAGGAAAGTCAAGTCTCTCTTAATCTGTCTCACTGACAATCCACGTGTACACACAAACTCACACGCATATGCACAAGTGCTCGAGTATGCATGTACACGTACACACACCCACACACACACACACAGGTTCCAGAGAGATTTTTTTTGCTCATTTTATTTATCAAACACTATAATCAGCAAGTGTGAGGTCTCCATCTTCTTTTCTGAAAATGAAAGAATGTGATTTCCCCTTGAGGACACTGAGTCAACACAAACAGTAATGTTGATGATTCTCCTAACTTTCCTCTTTATGTAAAACAGATAGGAAGATCCTCACCAAAGTGGTGAGGGAGTCCAGAGCAGGCCACATTGACTGTTGAATCTTGCCGTGTAGCCTGGCGGTACAAACTCTTTCTTTTCCAGGATCCAGAAACACTAGTGGGTATATTTCTATCACATGTGATTTATGAAGTTATAAAAGACATTATCAGTGCAACTGTACCTAACGTGTAGCAAAGCTACAAAACAAACCTATTTTATGACCTCCTTAATATGGTTGGTTTTGCTGAAAAACAAGACACAAATGCTGGGACAGATCTGAATGTGTGCGACTTGATCAAGTAATTACAAACAATACTGCCTGAGGTCAATTACTTGACACATACCCGCTGTGTGTCTAGCATGGATCACAACTTCTGAATTCATGTCTCCACCTGTCATTAGCAAAAAGGTTTTGAGTATATAATTGGATCCTTAGATAACATGTTGAGGGCAATGCAATATTAAATGACAATAGCAAGCAGAGATCACTTTTACACGTATCCAGGCAAAACTAAAAACAGAGACCCTCTTCTGGAGGCTCATATATGAATCTGTTAAGATGAACCCAAAATTAATGCAGAAACTAACTCTACCAACCACAGATTTTAAAAAATATGAGGATAAGCATTATAGGTATAGCTATAATTTTACAAAGTCAATATGAAAAATACATTAACTCTAAAACACAGCTTCATGCTGTGCTAAGAAATGACATCAATGATTCTCTGTGGATCAAATGATATTTCTGTATTACTAAGTGAAGCTTGTAACAAAAGCACTTCACAAGGGCATGATGAGATGGAATGGTCTTTGCTTTGACATCGATGTCAATTCGTGGCAATTGAACATAAGGCCTCTCCCATGTGAAACTGCCACCAAATAAAAGCTTTAAAAGGCGAGCTGGAGAGAAGGTTCAGCGGTTCAGAGCACTGGCTGCTCTTCCAGAGCTCCCGAGTTTAATTCCCAGCAACCACATGGTTCTTATTGTCAATAAAAGGAAAAAAAAGTTCCAGTGATGTTATTCACAAATAGAAAAAAAATCTTAAAATTCATAAGGAGGCAACAAAAGATCCTGGGTAGCCAAAGACATCATGAACAAAACATACTCAATTTGAGATTAGACCACAGAGCCCTAACAATGAAGATACGGAGCTGACACAAAACAGAGACATAAATCAATAGAATAAACTAAGGACTCAGATATAAGTCCATTTTATTTTGACAAAGACAGCAAAAATATACACCCAAGCTTCAATAAGTGACGCTGGGGAAACATGTATCTACATAGAGAAAAATGACACTAGATTGCCCACAAAAACATAAACTTGAAACAGATCAAAGATTTTAACATAAAACATGAAACCCTGGGATGGCTGGAAGGTCTCATGCCTCTCCCCGCTACCCTCCCTATGAGGGAAGGTCAATCGCCACCAAGGCCAGATGTGATGCTCTTTTGCACATGGGCACAGGTGAGTTCATGAAGATGTGGAACTCTGGCTTGGAGAATAGTCTGGTACAACCACCACCCTCTCTAAAAGTTCGGGAACCTTGTAGAAGAGGAGGCAGAAAGACTGTAAGTCACAAGATGGAGGAAGGGCTGTCAAGTACCATTCTCTAGGCATAGCACGGCCATGGCACTCACGAACTCACAGCAAGCTGCAGTCACCTGCATGAAGCCTGTACAAGACTGGCCCTGTCAACAGTCACTTGAGTATGGGAAAACGGCTCATGAGGTCCTACCCTTACTTCTCAACTGCTAGCTACTGATAATCTTGTGAAGAGAGGAACCATTGTCTTCAGCTGTGCACCCAATGTTCCAGCTCACCAGTCTACAATGGTGGGCTCCAAACTCATACAGACGGCCCCACCTTAAAAAGCCTTCCGTACCATTAGCAGTTAGAGACATGGAAATGAAGACTACTCCGAGAGCCCATCTTACCCTAGTCAGAATGGCTGAGATCAAGAAAACAACAGCAAATGCTGACAAGAAGGAGGGAAATGGGGAGCCCTCGTTCACTGCTGGTGAGATTGCAAACTGGTGCAACCACTGTGGACGTCAACCTGCAGAGTCCTCAAGAGCTCAGAGCAGACTGACCATATGAGCCAGCTATAGCACTCGTTGGCACACACCCAAAGACTTGGTATCCTACGTACAGACACTGGTTAGCCATGCTCACTGCTGCTCCATTCACAACAGCTAGGAAATGGAAACAGCTTAGATATCTACAATTGATGAGTGGCTTGTTTTTGCAGTGGACAGAGACCAGACAGAAATACACAACTGGTCAATGTAGAGAAGAGGTGACAATGGGGTGTCTTGTGGAACATCTACAGTGCAATGCTTACCCCTAGGCTCAGGGAACATCACAGAAGGGGGCAGAGAGTTTATAGGAGCCAGAGGACCAGATGCCTGAGGCTATGTTGTGTCATGCAGACATGGTAAGGATTCTGCACCCATGAAATCTCAACGATACAGTTTGCTAAACAAGACCTGCATAGTAACAAACAAGTTACAAACAAGTAACAAACAATGCAGGCGGGAAATTTCATAGGGCCTCACTTCTAGATGAGGAGCTACAGGCAATGGTTTCTGAGAGAGGAAGAATCAATCTTCTTCGGGTACAAATCACCGAATAAATTTTCCAATCCCGACTGGTTGTCACATGAGAACAACACTAGCTGGACTCAGTAGATTCGGGGTGCTGTTTTGTTTGCTTGGTGTGGCTGTGTAATTATAAAAGAGGTCACTAATTTGAGATGGAGTAGGTGACATGACAGGAGTTGGAGCTAGGAGAGGAAGAGATGAAAATGATGTAAATGCAGCATTCATGTAGTCTCCAAAAATGCTTTACATTGAGAAATGAAATGGTAACAAATGCTGGAAGGATGTGGAGAAGGGGAATCCTTATTCACTGTTGGCAGGAATGTAAACTTGTGTAGCCACTATGGAAATCAGGGTGGAAGTTTCTCAAAAGCTAAAAATAGAGCTACCATCTGACTCAGCCATACCACTCCTGAGGATGCGCCCGAAGGATTCCACTTCCTACTACAGACACTTTCACATCCATGTTCACTGCTGCTCTGCTCAAAATAGATGTGAGACGGAATCCAACTGCATGTCACCAACTGATGAGAGGATAATGAATAAGTGCACGTAAAACCAAATTAGGAAATCTGCAGGAACAATATTATACTGAGTGAGGTAACCCAGCTCAGAAAGACAAACTCCATGTTTTCACTCAGAAGCAGATCCTGGCTTTCAAATTTTAGATGTGTATGTTTCCCTTGGAGTGACTTCAGAGGCCAGGGAGTTAGAAAGGGACAACTGTTGGGGACTGGAGGGAGGGGACAGCAGAACACATGTGACAGGCAGGCACAGGGGAGGAGCGGTGACACAGGAAATGGTGCAGTGGTACAGGCATGGGAGCAGCGGAAGAAGAGAGGTTGAGAGAGTTAGTCAAAACTAAGGATGTGAGGAAAACTCACATAGAAACCTATTTCGTAAACTAACTTAGAAACACAAATTAAAGTCAAATGTGGTGAGTTTGAAGCCAGCTTGTTCTATACAGCAAGTTCCAGGACAGCCACAGCTATATAGTGTGATCCTGTCTAAAATGCAACCAAAGAAATTACAACTTAAAAAGTTTGAAGGGAGATATCCAGCATGGGTAGATAATGCCTCTCCCAAAGCAATGTGTACCAGTGCCTGGTATAAGATACTTCCCTATAGAGTATTGGTCGTGGATGCCCAAGAGGTCCCCCAAACAATCCAGTTTATTGCCAGTGCTCTTGGCTGCCCTAGAACTTGATGTTGAGGCCGTATTGCTGAAGACACTATACATCTTGGTTACAGAACATATAAAAATCACACTGGAAATATGATGGAGGCTTCATCCATGCTAGATAGCCCTCATCCTGCCATAAGGCTCCACGTAGGCTGCAGGCAGAGAAAAACCACCGATGGTCTTACCCAGCAGTAAAACTTGTGCATTAAAATGCTGGCCTGCCAGGCAAGATGTGCCCACTTATACAATAATGGCATGACCGTTGTGGTGTAACCAACCACGTGTGACTGAATTAGAGACCTCGGGAGAGAATACATATCTGGTACTGTGTGATGGTTCCTTTTCTGCTTGGCAGAATACAGCATCGTCTGGGAGATGGGCCTCTGGACATGCCCACTGGAGATTATTTTAGTTACATTAACTGATGTAGAAAGACTCATCTTAACTGTGAGTGGGGTCATTGTTAGGACAGCAGATTCTGGACTATATAAATGAATAAAGAGAGATTAATACTATGCGTAATTTATTTATTTTTTTAAGATTTTATTTATTTATTATATATACAACATTCTGCCTCCATGGATGCCTGCAGGCCAGAGGGCACCAGATCTCATTACAGATGGTTGTGAGCTACCATGTGGTTGCTGGGAATTGAACTCAGGTCCTCTGGAAGAACAGTCAGTGCTCTTAACTGCTGAGCCATCTCTCCAGCCCACTATGCGTAATTTAAACAGTGGTTCCAACTCCTGACTCCTTTGACTTCCTGCAATGGTGTACCACACCTTAAACTATGAGCTGAAATAAATTCTTCCTGTCTCCGGGTACTTTTTGTATTAGTTACTTTTCTGTTGCTGTGAGAAAGCCCCATGACCAAGGCGACTCATAACAGAAAGCATTTAATCGGGCATATGGTCCCAGCGGGTTCAAGTCTCCGATGGTCGAGAAGAAGCATGGTGGCAGGAAGAGATCAGAGACCACATCTCAAACTACAAAGAGTAAGTAGCAAGAGCTATTACTCTTTGTATTACCCAGTGGCATACTTCCTCCAGCAAGGCCACACCCAATCCTCCAAGACAGTCACCAAACTGGGGACAAAGTATTCATATACCTATGACTTATGGGTGACATCTCATTCAAACCACCATGCTCTGTCAAGGATATTTTACCACATCACTATATTACAAACCTGGTCAGAGGTACTGAGGTCACAGGCCCTGATGAAAAACCGACTTCTGTTGTTTCACTAAACGGACACACTATCAAACCACCCACAAAGTATTTATGTTTACTCCGCTGTCCTCAGCACTGCTAGGTTTGCACAGTTCATAGTGGGAGAGTTAGCACAGACTCGCACAGCAAGACCTCAGCAAGTGTAGATAGGCACTCTGTTTTATGCTGTTGGTGGGGTCAACACGTTCCTGAGCACCAGTCTGATGTGAGGACACCTGCCAGCTTTCCCACGCTCCGACAACCCTAAAGAGACTCACCCAGAACATCAGTCCACGTCTCTCACTCGAGGTCTGAGCTCTCTTTCTTCTTCAACCACCAGACAAGGTCCGGCAGGCTCTTCAGTCTGAGCAGAAGGTGACTGTTCTCCCTAACCGCCCTCTTCTCCTCTGGCCTACGTTTCACTATCACCCCCCTGAATATATTCCCTGGAGCTACGGTTATGGCTATGATAGAGCTATCCTTTAGAAGAAGCAACCAGGCATTACCGGGGGAGATGAGAAAGCATGAGATTCCCTAGAGTTAGTGGTATGGCCGTGGGAAAGGAGAACTAGAATAACATAAAATCTACAATGCTAACCGACTAACAAAGAACATTTGCGCTGAAGGTTTAACAGCTGAATTCTCTAATCACTCTTTATCTCTGTATAGGACATTGATAACTAGGGATTCAATTACATCTAAATGCTGCAGATTGCCGCGCCTGAAGACCAGGCCTCCACCCTTTAGGTAGCCTATGGTCTCCCCTAGACCATCCTGAAAATCACACCCAACCCTGCCTACGTCTCCATTTTCCACCTTTTGTGGAGACAATCTTTCTTTAGATATGCTAATATCATCTTAGGTGACATTGAGTCCCACTCTGATGCTTTCAACCTCAAAGAAACAGACATTTTCTGAGCTGTACTCTGCAGGAAACCGAGCTCATCTCTTAGTGACTTGAGGAAGCCAACTCTGAGCTCTGCTAGTGGCACCTACATCACATCACGTACACCCACTCAGCCCCGCCTGTCACCATCTCGTCACTTTCTCTTTCATAACCCTTCGCTTGGATTTTATTCTCCGAATCCAGTAGCCTGTGCAGCTCTCGCTCTTCTGGAGTTCATTACTGTGAATGGCACTGCCCATTTCTCAAACACGCTCTCCATGGCTGCCGCTAATGGGCCTGAGCTATTGGTTCTGCTCATTAACTCGAAATTTCTCTGTTTCAGCTCTGGGTCAAGATTCCACCATCAGGCATACCTGGATCCGTGTATGGGCACCGGTCGTGACTGGCAATATGCCCGTGGGGAAGCTACTGGACGTCAACAGGCCTTCTTTATCAACTTTAAAATGGACATAATGGCATTGATTGTCGAGAATATCCTCCGCACAGGCACAGTCGGTTTAGTCTGTCACAAAGTAATCAGTGAGCAAACCCAAACAATCACCTCGGTGTCCTAATTCTCAGCTCCTGGGACTCCTGCTGTCTTTTTGCCTTGAAAAATTCATCTCAAATTCCTTTGAGTAATACGTCAATATTTCCTGAAGTAATGAATCCAAGGCTAAATCTTTCTCTGGCAAAAAAAAAAAAAAAGAAGGAAGGGACGGAGGGAGGAAGGGAGGGAGGGAGGGAGGAAGGGAGGGAGGGAGGAAGGAAGGAAGGAAAAATCAAAGTGTAATCAGCAATATCTGAGGAACAACCTGATGAATACTGGTTTCATTTCAGTGTTCCTTCTTCCGAATTCACTGCCCTTCAGCCTCTTCACCCCTACTTTGAAGATTTTTCTTCTCTAGATCCTCTGACAGTGTATCCTCCTGCATTGACTCTCAACAATGGTCTAAATAGAAAGCCTAAGGGTTATCTTTATTCTTTGTGCTGTCTTCTTGTTCTTGGAGGTAGCACACTTCCCCACGGCTCCAACTCCAAACAAAAAACATCGGAACAATCTCTAGCCCAAAGCTCTCTGAGTTCTCAAGCCCTGCATGCAGCTGCTTCCTGAGGCCACTGTGAGAGGACCAGGACCACATAAACTCCACTAAACCCACGTTGGCTCTGTGGCCACCCTCCCCATCTCACCGGCTCTCCATCTATCCCAGCTGGAAAGTTGTTCCTAACAAACACCACATTCCTTCCCCACACCAAGTCCACTCACACCCGTGAACTTCTCCTCAAACATCTCTCAAATTCACCCACCAACGTCCATCTTTAACTTCTTCTTCCTTCTAAACGAATGTCACTCAAGGACAAAAGTCTAGTTTCGAGAACCTTCATATGGTTTCTTCTCTCCCACTTCTCTCCTGCGGCCAAGCCATGTCTTCTTCTTTTATTTTTTCCCCTCAGAACACTTCTTAGACACTTTCATCTGTTCGTTTATTTAACTGAAAATGGTTCTTACTGGGAAAGGGTTAAGTAACACAGTAAGAGTCCTAGATTGTATAACTAGTCATCCTCCAAACACAGTAATCACATAAGAATGCACCTATGAGTATATATTTACATGTCTTCTGTAAACACTACATATTTTCAGCCTTTCCTATTTTACACGGTTATGAACTTCACAGTTTTAACATCCGTCATAAATATAGTGCCCATCATATATACTGAACTTGCTTAATTGTTCTGATTCTCTTTCCCAAGTATGATGGGATATCTCTCATTTTTGCATTCTCAGCTTCAGTGAACAAGCCAATGGTGTCCTCATCTATGCCATGTACGACTTTAAAGGAATTATAAAAGTCCATGGATCACACACCCTTAGACTCTGTTTAAAGGGTGGGATGCAGCGGTACTCATGTCTGCATTTCATCTCCATGGCATCTCATGAAGAGAAAATATGTAACATAAATACACAGATTACAAGAATCATGCCAGAAAACAAGGTTCTCAAATACATTAACTGTCTCTACTCAAGAATAATTTTATTTTGGTTAAAAAAACAAGTACTAAGAGTTGATACCCAACCAAGTGAGGGGACAGAAACGGAGCACCTGGCGCTTTGATGCCACAGCTGCTCATGAATGCGACCCCTGAATCTCTGCCAGTGCAGGAAGCACAGAACAGGAGCGGGAGCCTGGCAGAGACTAGAAAGAAGAGATGAAGGTCTGGGGAGGTGGCTCAGTGGGCAAAGTTCTTGCCGTGCAAGTGAGAAAAGCCAAGTTCAAATCTGCAGACCCCACACAGAAGCCAAGCATGGAAGCCAGTGTCAGCAACCCCAGCGCTCCTACCCTGAGAGGAGGTGGACATAGAAGTGTCCCCAGAAGCCCACAGAGCAGCCAATGTGCGGACAGCAAAAGGACTCTGACCCAAACAAGGTGAAAGGTGGACAGATCCCGGGAGACTCTCACACACACAAACACACAAGTGTGTACAGGCATAACATCACACACACATACTTATACACACAGAGACATAACATACCCTCACTCACACACACATATACACACAAACACTAAACACACCCTCACACACAAACACACATAGATGTACAAAGATATTACACACATGTATGTACACACAGACACCAAACACACACATACCCTCACATACATATGTGTACAGACATAGACATCACACACACACATTATACACTAACACCACACACACACACACACACACACGGGGGGGGGAGAAATCATAAAGAACTGCCAACATGGGTATACCTGATGGAAATACTTTCTTAAATTTGGATTATTTAAAATCGAACCCTGACCTCTTAAAAGAAAGCAGGAAGCATTTTGGAACCAATCTGAGTTGCCTGAGCTCATTCTCATTTCCTTTTTCTAAAGAGGATTGCGCATAGCTGGAGCATAGATCAAGAGGCGGCAGAAAAATCCCTGTGTTTGGTGGACTGCAGCAATTTCGTTGACCAAGTTCCCATTGACCCAGACAGACATTAATGACACAAGATGGATGGCAGAGCATGAGGCAACTAGGTAACTACGGAGCAGCCTCGACAAGGGCTCCTTCCGAACTGCCATCAGCAGCTCTATCAGCAGGCTTCGGGACTCTGTGGCCTTCCCCCTGAAACTACATTCTCAATAACTAGAGTGCAGATACAGGCGTTTACTACAGGCACAATGACAGGAACACAGGAGGAATGAGATACACACGTAAATACACAAACACCATGCAATCCAATAAGAGAGCCAAGACTAAAATCACAGTAGCCTAGAAAAATGGGCTAATCCCTAAGGTATCATCAGCACTTGTTTCCAAAGCCACGCATCCAGCTTTGAGAGGGACAAGCTGGGGATTAATTACCACCAGTTTTTAAAGCTTACTTGATGGCGTTAGCAGACAACAAGCTTAGTCTGAGGGGGACAGCAGCAAGCCTGGTGCCATGGAGTCTGAGAAGGGCCAACAGGGTGCAGCTATGTGAAGGCAGAACGGCACTCAAAGGTGAAAGGTGGCAGTCCTGGTCCACACTGGCCAGGGCAGAACTCTGGTACTTCTCACCTAACATGAGCACACGTGTTCAGAACAACCAGGATGTGTAGGTACATGAGAACTAGTCTAAAGAGGAAGGACGGACAGAATGACGGTTCAGAAACAGCACAAAGCAACAGCCTCAGTGGGAAATGGTGGCTGTCTCCACTAAGCCACTCAGTGAACATGAAGTTCAAAGCTGCTTTAGAAAAACCTACTTCCTTCGAGAATAGCCGGGAGGCAGAGGAAGAAGAACTACGTGTGCAAGACACTCTCAGTCTGCTCAAATATGCATATCTGGAGTGGAGATCACGATGGTTTGAGAAGAATGGGACTGCTCTGGAGGATTTAGGAAGAAGGGAGATAGCAAGAGGGTTCAGGGAGTCCCCCAAATCCACAAAGCTGTCCTCAGACCGCCACACGTGCGTCACGGCTCATATGCACTTGCGCACGCACACACGATTTCATAAGGTACATGCGGGAACAGAGAAAAGGCTATATAAGGAAGACTGTGGAGAACAAGTCTCATTAATGAGGAAAAATCGGTTTGACTAGATGCACACTTCCCACGAGTCAACTCTACCTGGGAGGGATAGTGCTGAGGTAAGAAAGGCAAAGGCCCGGGCCATCTTAACTTCTCCCCATTCCACAGTATGAACGGGATGCTCGTAGGAGATGCCTCCCCACATCGAATTCATCATCCACCTGTGTACTTTAGCACCCACATTTCCTACTCTGAAGCCACACTTGTGATGAAAAGCAGAAACTTTCTGTTTGGCCCCTTAGCAGAGGGAACAACAGCAAACCCAATGTTTGTTCTCTGTCCATGGACCTTGAATCGATAAGGAAAAAAGAGCAAAGATTTTCTATCCTTTAATTCATAACTTCTACTAAGATATTCAAATATTCTCAATGTAAATAAAGATTTGTTACATATTGCATCTCTTCTTGTGAGCCATTTGCTTCTGAATAACAGGAAAAATAAGTTTGATTGGAGATCACTTGGAAAATGTATCTTAAACACTTTAAAGCCCTCTAATCTAAGATTATGTGGAAACAGACTTCAGAAATGTTTCTAAAAAGAAATGATTCATCAGTGAGATTAAGCTAAATGCCGAAGTAATCAAATTGTGGAATTCTGATTAAATGGATACTTAAGTTTAATCTACTTAAAACTTGCAGGATAAATAGAAAGGGCCTGGTCTAGACTAGTTCTGGCTTGGCTCAAATGCTGTACTGGCTGTCTAAGGGGTTTGCTCTTCAAACTGTTCCTTTTAACTTCTTAGAACCCATTCTGCAAACTTCGTCCTCAATCTAAATACAATAAATGAGATCACTTGGACTTCTATGCGCTCTTTCTGCTAAATAGCAGCCAAAAAGAAAAGGCAAGAAAGTGAAAGGGGCATGTCCGTGCCTACTCAAACCCCTGGAAAGGTTTCCTTGTCGGTGGCAGTCTCTCTGGTGGCTTTACCACCTCTAAGCAAGTATGTAAAAGAAAAAGCAAAGAAAACCAAACCCAGGATTCTCTGGGCCAGAGAGGTCCCCTTTTGTGACTACAGCTAGGCTCCCCCGGGATTTCCTCCCGTCGTCCCGGCACCGCTGGGCCGCAGGCGGGCGACCGCAGGCCGACGCGGTTCCACTTACAGTGACACCATCCCAGGTGACAGCACCAGTGCAGCTTGAAGCACTTGCCGTGGCTGTGCGTGGCACAGATGGACAGCCCGTCGCACGGCTGGAAGTCGGGTCGGCGGGCGGCGCAGCTCCGCGCCAGGGCCTGCGCCTCGTCCACTTTCTCGCTCTTCCAGCCGCGCTCGGGCGCCGCGGCCGCACTCATGTCTCCCGGCGCGGAGCAGGGGACCGGAGCCCGGGAGCGTAGCGGAGGCGCGGGGCGGGCAGGACGCGAGCGGGCTGCGGGTTGCAGGCGCGGCGGGCAAAGGCTGGCGGAGGAGCCACCCCGGGAGGGCGCAGCGACTGGGCCTGGCCTGCCACCTCCCCGTGCCCTGGGTCCCTCCTCCTGAGTCCTCCTCCTAGCTCCCCCCTCCCTTCTTTCTCCTCTCCACCCTCCTCCCGGCTCCCACCTCCCTTCTCTCTCTTTCGTCCTCCCCGCTGCTCCCTCCTCTCTGCTCCCCCTCGGGCCGCCACGCCTGCACGCGCACGCGCACTCTTAGGCTGCCGCGCCCCTCTGCGAGCCTAGCCCCCGCGAGTCGACCTCACACGCCTCTTGAAGCGGAGGGTGGGCCACGAGGACGGTCAACCGGGTCTCTACACACACACACACACACCCGCACACACACACACACTCTCTCACACACACACACACGCGTCCCGCACGCTCCCGCCCTCTCGTGGGGGGGGGCTCCACGGCTCTGGCTACAGCTGGCTTCTCCCGCAGCCTTTCGGGACACAGTCCACCCTGGTCCAGGCACTCCCTTCCCCGCGTGCCACGGCGTCCTGCGGGGTCCCGGAGCCGCGGGGCAGCAGCGGGCGGTGACCCAAGGCCCGAGACCTAGCGGGTTCTTCCCAGCGCCAGCCGCTCGGAACTAGTACTGGGCTAGGGTCATCGGGCGACTGGAGTGGGAGGATGTGTTAGGTTTGGGTCCTGATATATGGGATTGGGGCGGGGGTGTCCACTGAGTGGCTTGCAATGGCTATGTGTGGCCAGTGCGTACAGTCGAGCGGTGCGAGAGGCACGGGGGAGGGGGAGTTGAGTGTGGACGCCACGGTGTGTGAGCGCGATTAATTGCATGGGTTGAACATGGGTGTGTGTGGCGGTGTGGTGGGCTGGAATGGCGTAAAGAGCTTATGCATGGAGTGCATGTGTGGCGTTAACACGGACGTGGGCACAGATGGGACTGCCTGGGGCCCAGCCTGGTCAGTGGGTGTGGCTGCCCAGGCTCCAGCTTCCTCTTCCACCACCCCAAGTCCGCTTGTTTGTCTTCCCTCCTGAGCACAACTTGTATCAAATACGTTTTCCATGCCGGGGAGCAGCGCTGGGAATTGGCTCTCCCTGCAACCGGGGCCAGGATCCAGCCTGAACACGGAAAGCAGGGAACGCCCTCCTTCTCAGCTTCCTTGCCAAATAATTCTCAGGTCCAGGAATTACCGAAGGTAATTGCCGAAGGTCGGGAACAGAACCTCTCCGCACAGATGCTGGACTGGGACGTGCTTATGTCCGGATCTCCTTTTCACTTTATTCTCTTCTGCTTAGCAATGATATCTAGCCTGGCTTTAAAGGAGATTCATCCTAAAGCCCTCAAAAATCTTTGCTGCCGTAAGCAACCTTTTATAATGTTCCCTTTTATTTAACCTTGGTTTAGGAGGGAAATCTAATTTGCATATGTCTGACTCCAGTGAAATCTTCACGTGTCGGGGATTGAGGATCCAGATGGCAAAGGCTTTCTTCTAAGTCACAAACTCTGACTTCCCATTACCCTTACACTGAAACAGCATTAAACATAAGGTGTCGTCGCATCACCTACTCCCCAGGTGTCCACCCCTTCAGTCCCAAAGCAGCTCCCTGCTGACTCATAGTATCCATGCATCCCTGCTGTTAATATAGCCGTCTCAGAATAACTTCAGCAAGTGAAGAAAAGCCAAAGGAACCCGCCCCGCATTATTGCTATATTATCTAATCATTTTTTTCTAAATTTTATGTATTGTGTGTGTGGCTGTTTTGCCTACATGCATGTTTGTACACCAGCTGCACACCGTGCCCTCCAGGGCAGAAGAGTACACCAGATTCCCTGGGACTGAAGTTACAGGGGTTCGTTAGCTGCCAGGCCAATGCTGGGGATTGAACCTGGAAGAGCAGCCAGTGCCCTTAACCTCTGAACCTTGCTCTAGACCCATCAACCAGTTTTTTTAACAATGGGTATATTCATCTGTTTTAATCTATTTTTCTCCCCCAACGTATAAACTTCCTCTAATACCAGGCATATCATATAAGGCCAAATAACAGGACCTTCCAGGAGGGTGTACACAGCCTTTATTACAGACTGAAACATGAGATTCCATTCATTAGGAAGCATGCTGACCCAATTTTTTTAGAGCAATGGGACTATTCCTAGCCAAACCATGCATGCCCCAAAGACCTAAGATGCCAGACACTCACAGCCATCAAAGGTCAGTCTTGACAAGGGCTGTGACTTCACTACTTGGCTGTCATGCAACAGTTCGAATCTTTAGGTTCGAATGTGACCAGCTGAATAATTTGTTCCTGTCATAGTGTGCCTCTCTGTCTACTGTTAACGTAAGCCGTCTTTGGACACCAACCCTCTGAACACTTACAATCTGAATCTTTGCGAACAGGTTTTAGTTACCTAACCAAGCAACCAAGTATCGTGGTTATAAATAAGCTACCAGCGATCTGTTAGTCATATTAAACCAATCACAGGGCTGCCAGGGATTGAGGGGAGCAGCAGCTTCCAACACAGTGCAGCTAAACTGGGAACCGCCTGTCAGGAAGGAAGAAGTCTGTTCAGTACGGCCATTAGCACAGCTTGGACTCAGCATTTGCGCCAGGGTCAAGGTAATAGCAGCATCTTTAGACTCAGACGCAGCCACGCTTTCCTGAACCACTGCAGGTGCTCCCTAGAAGTCCCTCTCCCGAATTGTTTTCTATCTCTAGTAAAACGCTGACCAGACGCAACTTGGGGCAGAAAGGGTTTACTTTATCTTAAACTTCCGTGTTACAGACCGCCGCTGAAGGCGTCCTGAGTGGAACTGAAACAGAACTGTGGAGGGACAGTGCTCACTGGCTTGTGTCTCCACGCCTTGCCCAGCTTGCCTTCTTATACAACCAAAGACCACCTGCCCAGAGCAGAGCTGCCCACATCGTTCATTAATCAAAAAAAAAATGCTCCCACAAACTTGCCTACAAGCCAATGTGATGGAGGCATTTTCTCCATTGAGGGTCCCTCTCCTACTGTCCTGAGCTTGTGTCAAGTTGACAAAAACCAACCAGCACAGTCCCTTTTTTCATAGTATCTCAAACATTCACAACCAGAGACTAAATTCCTCCCACCCCTCCCTCTAGGGTGCTGAAGAGAGACTGTCCTAAAACGACTGTCCTTCGTTAGTTTCTGTTGCTGTGAAGAGACACCAACCGCAGCAACTCTTATAAAGGAAACATATAATTGGGGTGAATTACAGTTCAGAAGTTCAGTCCATCATCATCATGCTGGGGCATGTGGCGTGTAGTCAAACATGGTGCTGGAGAGTAGCTGAGGAAGTGCTCTGAGACACTGGGCATGGCTTGAGCATGTATGAGACCTCAAAGCCCGCCTCCAGAGTGACACACTTCCTCCCACAAGGCCACACCTACTCCAGCAAAGCTACATATTCCAGTAGTGCCACTCCCTTTGGGGGCCATGTTCTTTCAAACCACCACAACAGCTGTTGACTAAGACCCTCTAAAGCAGTCTAGCAGGTACTGTTAATTCCCAGTGCCTGGATGGATGCATCAGAGGCATACGACGAATAGTGTTAAATGGACACATCAAAATGTTCACAGCTGTCTGGAGATGTAGCTCAGTGGTAGATGTGAAGACAGCTGAATTGGAACCCCAACACACGGCAGGGTGGGGTGGGGTGACAGATTTTTCTAAAGTTTTTAGTAAATTAAAAGACCTGACTTTTAAATCCAAAATCCCCAGCATGAGCAGGTTGCTTTAAAGCCTGTAGAGATCACGTGGTACCTTGTCCTAAGTGACTCCATATTGTATAAGACAGTGGTTTTTCTCCAGGTCCCTTGCGCCGAGAGGCTCCATTGTACAAGCCACTTATGACTCCGTTTTGAGGAAGGCGGTGACTCTGCAGCTGGGCAGCCCAGTGTGTTTATCAGGGTGACCTGGGGCTGTGAGAGCACTTGGGTGGCTTGAATAAGAAGGGCCCCTCAGCCCCCAGATTTGAATGTTCAGTTTTCCATGGATGGACTATTTAGGAAGGATGAGGTGTGGCCTTTGCTGGAGTGAGGTTGGAGAAGCACATGTGTGTGCTCCCTGCACAGATACAGACACAAACACATACATAAAAGTAAGAGGGACTTTAAAACAGAAATGAAACCAGCTTTAACCAGCCCATTTCAGGAAGCACTAGGAGGTTGTGTCTGTAAAGAACACTCTAATACAATGACTCAGATTATAAATGAGGCAGCTGATGAGGTCAACAGCCCACAGTCAGCACCTTACGGACACCCAGCGTCCCAAACCCTCAGATACAATTCAGTACCCACAGAGTGCAGCTTAGCCCCCACAGTCTCGTTGGTCTAGCTTCCTCCTCTGCGGAGAAGGGAGTTCCCAAAGTTACAAGACTCACAAGGTCTCACAACTGCAGTGAAGGGGAGACTCTCTGATCAACTCAGCTGACTGTGGGGTCTTCAGGGAGCTCCAGGGATGCAGCTTTTGTGACTCCTCACTTATACTGGGCTGGGCTTTTCGGTGATGCAGCTGCCTGTGAGGCACCCATGCTCCAGCAAGGATGCCCCAGGAAACTCACTGGCTTGCTAAGCGACTTCCGCAGAATCCTTTCTCTAGTTAGTCCCGGGTGCTCTATCACCGCATCCCTGGGTGAGGAGATGCTATTTCCTGTCTCCCCAGGGAAAGTGACACAGCACCCTAAGTTTGCTAGAGACAATTTAAAGGGGCTATCTAAAGCAAGCCTAGGTTTATAAAAGGTAATTGCTTATTGTAGGACCCAAACATGGTAAGTTTAATAAGTAGTACTTAACTTCCAGTCATTATCACCTACCAGTGTAGGACCCAGCCAGGATAAGCTTAATGGAGGCCTGAGTCTCAGTTGTTTACTCTGAGATAATACCTGGAAGCAGGAAGGACCGCAAACTGAGATTACCCAGCACCACCCAAGAACAGGCCATCCAAAGGAAATTCCTAATGTTCCAACCATTGTGGACAGAATCACCTGCCAGCCCACACTCACCAAGGGACCCCTAGACAAATATCAGCCAATCAGGGGTCCTGAACCTTAGAAACCCCTCACCCCCACCTTTACTACTATAAAAACCCAACTCTAACTGAGCTCAGGGCTCTCCATTTATTCCAATACGTTGGACACATGGAGAGACTGAGTTTGCAAACTTGTCTAAAATAAAGGCTCTTTACATATGGGACTCAGTTTCCTTGTTGGTTCTTGGGGGACTTCGCGGATCTGGGCATAACACTTATAAGGGTTCAAATAAAGCACAAAGGACAGGGCAGAAGGCCGGGTCTGCCCCAAGCCATCAAAACACATTTCCCAAGAAATCAAAACACATTTCCCAAGAATGCACTGGTTGTGGCCAGGGAGAGGGCTGCACACACCGGGCAGCCAGCAAGGCCTGGGCCAGCTCTGCCATCTTCTTGAAAGAAATATGGGTCGGATGGAGCAACTGCAACTTCAAAAATAGAGTTGGGAACATTTCCAAGATGAGGTTGTGAAGAATGTGATTTGTGTTGGCCTCTTGTCAGGTGCCCTCTTGGAACCAGCCAGATGGAAACTAAATATTCTGAAGGCATCTGTGCCCTTCCTTTTGGCCAAAACAAGGGTTCCCTCAAGAAATAGGATTCCCCAGGAATCTCACACTAAGAGAAAGAAAATGCTGAAGCCTGGGGCCAGCAGAGGAGGAATTTATCTCCGGTTTCACAGCTGTGGCAACTTTGCAGGAGGGCCTGGAGCTAAAGACACTGATGGGGGATAATGGGGACAGGGGACGCTATGACTAAGACGGCTTAGTTATGCACACCTCCAGATGCCTATTTAAACCTAAGCCTCATGCCAGGACCTCGGTGGACTTAGAGTCACTGGACCTCCTATATGTTCCCAACATTGCATAAGAGTCCTTTCCTCTGCAACCCATTGCGAGCTCTCAGTTTAGTTGGCTTATTTAAGATGGATGGTCAAGCCTAACTTGTCAGAGCTACCAGGATCCACGCCCTGACCCTAACTCTGGGGAAATTATGCACGTCCCTATGGCAAGGACTCTCCAGCCCATGGCTGGCAAGAACCCGAGCCTGACAATAGTTGCTGAAGCTTGGCGGAATATTTGCCCACCTGGATCCTCAGATCAAAACACAGTCCTGGTAGCCTTAGAGGGACCTCTCACCAAAGAGCCTGCCCCGAGATTCCTGCCCCACAGAACCTTGGGAGATGATATGTTTATGTTACGTTAGCTAACTAAGTTGTGAAGAAGTTTGTTGTGTCTCGGTAAGTGACAGGACAGAGTGTTAGGGTCAAACATGCACTTTATATACTAACATTGGAAAGCCCCAAGACCCCTTAAATGGGGCAAGGCCAGAATGAGGTCACTGCTAGTCAGGGAGCCTGAACACAAGGGAAAGCGGTAACCCCGAGGAGATGAAATCAGAAAGACTTGAGGTATTTGGTTCTAGGGAGCAGAAGTGTTAGAAGGACAATGGCAATCATTAGTCAGGAAACAAAGGAGCATGAGGACTCTGTAAGCACCCCTCCGAGGCCCAGGCACCAACATGGAGGGAGCAGAAATAACGTAAAAGCCAAGACAAGAAGGACTACGACAGAACACTGGCTTCTGGACAGGAAGTGGCTTTTGCAGCAAGGAATCCATAACAGCTGTGGCTATCTGCACCAGACCTGTCCAAGACTGAGCTCACCATCATTCCATCTGAAGGGAAAAAAGAAATTGAAGAGCCCAGGAATATGAAAAATTATATAGCCTATACACATATTCTAGGAGAATTGGAGCTGGCCGCTTCTGTGGACAAAGGTTAACCTTTAACGTCTGCTTCTATGTGACCCCCCTACACTATGTTCCTTTAACCTTTAACACTCACCTCTAGGTGTCCCTCTGTCCTACTGGGGAAGGGAGCTGTGTCGAGATGGTAGCCTCAGGCTCTCCCAAACATCTTGAACTAATACATTGTAATCAAACGTTTTAAATCGTGGAATGTGAGGTGACCCAAGGCCTAACCTCAAGATTGCAGAACCTCTTTGCTCCACCTTCCGGTGCTTGGTTTTCACTATAAGAAGAGGCTTAAAACCTGTGCTCATTGTCAGAGTCAGAAGCCCGGATGCTGGCTGTGGCCCTGGCTAGCTAGATGTTTCCTACTCCAGGTGTTTAGAATAAAGTTTGCTTCTGGTAAGTAGACTTTAGTGGCCTGTTCCCCATTATTGCTCATCCCCAGAACTCAACAAAATAAAGAGGACATGGCTGCTCCTAAGGGGTTCAGGTTTTTATAAGAGATATAAGGGTGAAAACAGGTAAAGGCAGAGATGTCTGGAAGAGTCCAGAATGGACACGATCAGCAAAAAGAGCCTGGCCCTGTAGGGGAGGCAGAGAGAGCCAGAAGACCAAGTGACCAAAGGGGCCAAAAAGGGCTTTAGTAGCCCAAATGGCTGGACTATATAGGGAAGATCAGCTGAGGGACGGGCAGCCCAGTCGTTGAAGGGTTGAAATGTTCAGGGTAGAGACCAGGATACAGCAACCAGGAGGACCCTGTAACAGATAGAGACTGAGGGATGCTGGAAGAACCTGACGGTCAGAGTCAGCTTTGATATGTTAATGGACACCTCAGCCTTTTGTTCTGGGTTTGCACCTAACACTAGTCAGTCTTTCCAAGGCTGGAGAGGGGATTGTGAGGCCCCACCACTCCCTGAGGAGCTAGGGCCATGCTTCTGGGAGAGGGTGACTCATTTTCTTTTGTGGAAAGGACAATGGTAAGTTGCCCACACTCCATTAACATCCCCAACACAATCCATGCTTATACAAACAACTCAGATTCAACCCAGTGGATTACAAAGATATGAAAGTAGATAGTGGACTTGAGAAGACGAGGGTATCAGAAACCCAGTACAAATGGCTAACTCAAGTGTCTATTAATATATCAAAGAAGATAAAGGCCAGGACTTCCAGCATCACTCAGCACCCGTGGCTCCTCCTAGCTCTCCCAGCATCACTCAGTCCCCGTGGCTTCTCCCAGCTCTCCCAGCATCACTCAGCACCCGTGGCTCCTCCCAGCTCTCCCAGCATCACTCAGTACCTGTGGCTTCTCCCAGCTCTCCTCCCAACATCACTCAGCACCCGTGGCTCCTCCTAGCTCTCCCAGCATCACTCAGCATCCATGGCTCCTCCTAGCTCTCCCAGCATCACTCAGTCCCCGTGGCTTCTCCCAGCTCTCCCAGCATCACTCAGTACCCGTGGCTTCTCCCAGCTCTCCCAGCATCACTCAGTCCCCGTGGCTTCTCCCAGCTCTCCCAGCATCACTCAGCCCCCGTGGCTCCTCCCAGCTCTCCCAGCATCACTCAGTACCTGTGGCTTCTCCCAGCTCTCCCAGCATCACTCAGCACCCGTGGCTCCTCCCAGCTCTCCCAGCATCACTCAGTACCTGTGGTTTCTCCTAGCTCTCCCAGCATCACTCAGTACCCGTGGCTCCTCCCAGCACTTTCCAACCCACCCGCTACCCTGAATCTTTTCTTCCCAGAGCTGGGCTTTGTTTTCCTTCCCCAAGACCCATCCCTATGTAACTCAGCCATTTTGGCTACCTTGGTCCTTTGGCAAGGGCTGCCTCTCTTAGTTGGTGGCTCCTCTCTTGCTCTCCCCACCCCCACGTTCAGCTGGACTCTCCCCTCTGCCAGCTTTCTCCTTTACATTAAAAAAATCTTCTCCATGCTTTAAGATTAGTCATGTCCTCCTCCTTTTATTTCATTTCTCATTTAGTTTAGAGGGAGTTAGAAGAAAATAAGAGAGGGTAATGCAGGTAAAAATGATCATGGTATGTTGTATACATGAATGAAGTTGTCAATAAATACATTTAAGTTTTTAATTGGCAAAATCGAATTAGTTGGTTAAGATATATCTTAGGTTTGAAGTGTGACTGAGTCTGAGATCTCAGGTAAAGCTGGTGATGACCGAAGGTGAGGGGGCACATCAAGAGAATGAAAATGAAACAAAGGGGTGACCAGTGTGGTGGGGACCGAGTTGATACTCACTGGTATCAAAGCCAAGTGTATGAAATGCCCTACTCTCTGCAAGGCTAACCCTTGCTTCAGCGGAAGCTAAGGCACTCCTAAGCAAGTTGCCCCAAGAAGACTAAAATAGCAGACACTTGGAAGCCAATCAACACTGAGTTCAAATCTCATATCTGTCGATTGCCAAATGGTGTCCCTGGCCATGTTCATTATTCTCTCTCAAGCAGCATTTCCTTAGCTATGAGGTTTTGAAAGTACCACTTCTGTGAGATTGCTGTAATAGAAGGCAGAAATGGCTGTGAAATGCCAAGTGTGCCTGGCACAAGACAGGCACTGGAAAGTGGCAGCCAATGTCACAGCAGTGAAATGGCTGTGATGGTCACTCATGAAAGGCCACTTCGGCACAGAAAACATCCTGGCCAGTCTGTCCAGGGAGCCACCTCAGTCTCTCTGACTGCTGAGCGAGCCTCATGCCTTCTGTACCTGCCCCACCCCCTGAAAATGCAGGCCAAAATAAAATATAATTTTTCCTTAAAGAGGAGGAGGAGGTACCTTGGAACATTCCTGCTAGGACTCTCGGTGCTTGGCATCAGGTCCAAAGGAAATTCCAGTCCCCTAAACTCCCAAAGGCAGTCCAAATACTGAGCGCAAACCGGGCTACAGGACGATTTCTGGTGCTTAGTTCAAAGCTAGCATTCCTCAGGACCTTGTGAAATTAGTTCCCTAATGGCTACCAAAAGGAGTCCCTTCCCTTTCCTCTGGCAGAAGGGACCTTTGGCGCCTACCAAAGTTCATGCTGACTTCCAGAGTCCTTCAGTATCACGAGTACCTGTTGCACACTTCAAAGTCCTAGCACCCTACATCTTGGCCCTTCTCACTTCCTCCCCTATTTGAAGCTCCCTCCAGCTCATGGCTTCCCTCACATCAGCTACCCAGTCTCCTGATAACCCTGCTGCTCTCACTGTGCTCACTCAAGGCTCTGCCCCTGCTTCTCTCGCTCATTCTGTGATCCTACTCCTGATGGAGAAGGAAGCAGAATCTGCTTTTAGATTCTAAGGCCACTGTTCTAGCCTAAAGGTGTAAACAGGGTCAAGCTTATGTCCACCCATATTTCACACTCCTGTTGGTCCCCACCTTCTACCCACAGTTGCTCCTTTTCTTCTTTTTATATATGTTTGCTTTGATAGAACTGTGAGGCCCAAAACGGCTTCTTGCCTAAACCCCAGGAGTACTGGAATTACAGTTATGTATCACCATGCCCAGGTATAGCAGAAAAGGACCCAGCCTCCACCTCAGCGTGCTTCCATCCCCTGCCCACAAGGCTGCAACAAGGGCAAACACAGTAAATAACCAAGGGTTATGGAGTGCCTTAACTTTCTATAATGATTCTCGGGGCGCCCAGGCCCAAAGTAGAATCCATTGGTAGGAAAGCAAACGGAAGCTCTCGTGACTTCCCACTCCCTGATCAAATGTCAAGAAAAGGAAATCTAAAGCCGGGCGGTGGTGGCGCACGCCTTTAATCCCAGCACTCGGGAGGCGGATCTCTGTGAGTTCCAGGCCAGCCTGGTCTACAAGAGCTAGTTCCAGGACAGGAACCGAAACCCTGTCTAGAAAATCCAAAAAAAGAAAAAAAGAAAAAGAAAAGAAAAAGAAAAAGAAAGAAAGAAAGAAAGAAAGAAAGAAAGAAAGAAAGAAAAGGAAGTCTAGGAATAAGAGATTTGCCCTGTCAGAATGGCAGAGGACTTGGCTCATTCGCCACTAAACACATGCTCTGGGGATGTCTGAGTTCACTTTGCATTGCTGGGATAAAACACCATGACTAAGAGCAACTTGGAGAGGAAATGGGTTCTTGCAGCTTACAGCTTATAGTCCATCAGGAAGGAACCCAAGGCAGGAACCCGGAGAGCTGACCTGAAGCAGAGTCATGGCAGATTATTTCTTACAGGTTTACTGCCCTCCTGGCTTTCTCAGCCTGATTTCTTAGACAACCCAGAACCGCGTGCCCAGGACGGCGCCACTCACGGGGCTGAGCACTTCTGTGTTATCATTAATCAAGAAATTGACGCCACAAAAGTGTCTTCCAGATGGAACAGGCCTGGTGCACGGGGACTGTGGTAGCACACGGAGGTTCAAGGCAGACGGCACTAAGGGGGACGTGGACATGGGACCCCTAGCCAAGCAGCTACCTGCAATTGACAGCCACATGCAAAAGAAAAAATAGTTCTCTCCCGGGGAGTCTCACTGGGTGAGCTAACTGCACACTAGGCGTAGATCCGTGCCCAGTAGTAGACGACCAACACTAAACCAACTCAAAGTTAATTTTCGTAGACTTTTGTCTCTTATTATCTTGTTTGGGCAGTTTTTGTCTTAATGGTCATTTGCCCGTATATTATTGTTTCCGATTTTATGTTTTTATAGGTTTTGCTTTTTTATGTATGTGTGTTTCTTTTTTTATTATTCTGGTTTGTTTGTTTGTTTGTTTTCTAAGGAAAGAGGGAAAGAAAGGTATGGGGTTGGATAGGTGGGGAGGTAGGCAGGATCTGGGAGGAGTTGGGGAGAGGAAACCACGAACAGAATATATTGCGTGAAAATTATTTTTTCAGTGGAAAAATAAAAGTAGCAAGAATACAAAAAAAAAGGCCCTACAGAAGTGCCTACAGTCTGATCTGTTGGCTTTATCTTCTCCATTGAGGTTTCCTTTTCCTAGATTGTGACCCAAGTTGTCAAAACACCAACCAGCACACTGGAAGAGAGAAGAGATGGGCTGCTTCTGATATACTGAGAATGATGGGGAGGGGAGTTCAGAAGAAAAGGGCACAGATCCACAGCCCGAGGAAACACAGTCTGTGCTAGACACCTACTGCTAACAAATCACTCCCAAGTTTAATGGCCAACACCGAAAATCCGCTGTTAGGTTCTGAATTAGGAATTCAGGCCATAGATGAGCTGGCCTTGCTCTGTTCGGCATTGTCTGCAGTTTTAGCAGAAAGGCTGACCTGGATCTGTGGGAAGGAGCTCGTGTCCAGGTACTGCTGCTGGCCGGCGGTCACTGATGACCTCCCGGCATGGTCCACATGCGACATCTGTCCTGTGAGGCAGAAGTCACATTAACATTGATGACTAGCCTCAAAGGTCACGCCTCGTCACTTGTACATTCGTGAGTAGTTAAGTGTATATATTTTATAAAAATCATGTCACATGTTCATTTCAAATAAAATCAAAGTCATTTTATTTGTTACAGCTTAACGGAAATGTACTTGGGATTTAACAGGGATGGGGGATGAGAGGTAGGGTTGAAAAGCTGGCGAGAAGGTAGCAATGGCGGGATGGCAGAATGGAAGCAGTTATGACCCGAAACTTCAATTGTGTCCTGACTGACTGGCCAAGGTCATTCTTAGAAGCAGAGTCAGTGGTCTTCCAGCTGTCAAACTACAAAACAATAACCTGGGAGTCAATGAGCCTTCCCACCTCTGCTCCCAGACAACGCTCTGCCAAAGTTTCTTCCCATGCTCCTCACCAGAATTGCCTCCTTACTCTGAGCGCTCCTTGGAAGGGGCTAGGAGTGCAAACACATAGCATGTGTTCTCTCATCTGCTCGCAGCCCACTCCGTGCCAAGTACGATGTTAAACGTTCACACTGCCTCACAGTTGTGACAAATGCCATCTATGGCAATCTCCCCGCTGCACACGTGATGAAGCTGCAGTATGGAAATACAGGAACTTGTCCACACGGTGCTATAGGACTGGCCTGAAGCTCAACCTTGAACCCAAGCAGCCTGTCTTGGGGGAAAAAAAAGAGGAAATTTTTTTTTTTTAAATTTGGTTCACAGATTCAGTTCAATCACTTGGTGCTTTGGGTGTTGACAGCAGAGACCATTGTGACAGGAGCAATGACCCAGAAGGCCTGCTTACTGTCTGACAGTCAGAAAGCAAAAGACATAGAAGAGGCCAGGTTTCCAATATGCCTTCAAGGCCACACCCATAATGGCTTTCCATCAAACCCCACCTCCTAAATGTCCACTTCCCAGTAGTGCCACAAGCCGAGGACCAAGCCTTTAACTTTAATGGGCCTTTAAGGGTCATTCAAGATTTACTCTGCCCACAGGCTCACTGTGCGGCCCATGCTCTCCAGCCTCAGATCCTTAGATGGGGAAACCAGTTACAACCCAGAGAGAACAAAAATCATTCAGGATGCTGATTAACTACAAATAATAAACACCCACAAGGAACTAAAGCCAACCATAATGTTTAATGGGGGTTTTAAGTGAAAAACAGACCAAAGAAAGAGAAGTCAGGGTATACATAAAGATCAAAACTAGGTTAGAGCATTGGAAAAGAAACAAGTTAATTTTCCAAAGTAAGACTGCAATCAAAGCAAGAGGACATATAAATTAATAAGGTTGTGTATACAAACAGAACACAGTTAGATTTGACATTTAATAGACTGCAGATCTGCTGTGGTAAATAAATGCTGATGGTCAGATTGGTGTTTGCTTATGAAACAAGAACTACCATGACAGATCAAGTAACTGGGAAGAGACACAAGAAGCCCCATATTGTCCCCCGCAAAACACTCTGCTTTTCTATGGGTTTGATTTTTTTTCAAGGTATATACAAATTTCTGTTAGGTGAGTCTGGTACATTCTATGAAGACAAAGCATTCAAACTTTGCCAAGTTACACGGGTTCCCTAAATCCTCCTTTTGATTTGATCCGCCTTCAAGCTACTTTGTCTTCTGCTGTGGAATAATCCTCTCGCACACTGTAAAGATTTGTCACTCAAATTGGTTTAATAAAACACTGATTGGTCAGTAGCCAGACAGGAAGTATAAGCCGAGTAACCAAACTAAGGATGATGGGAAGGAGAGGGCAGTGTCAGGAGTCACCAGCCAGACACAGAGGGGGCAGGAAATAAACATGCCATGCTAATAAAGGTAACCACATGACAGAATATAAATAAGGAATATGGGTTAATTTAAAATGTAAGAGCTAGTTAGTAATAAGTCTGAGCTATTGGCAAAGAATTTATAATTAATGTAAGTCTCCCGGTGGTAATTTGGGAAGCAGCTGTTGGGTATTTAAGAACACGCAGTTGGGACAAGAAACTTATTTACACTTGTCAGTGTCTCAGAGAGGAAACTATTACTGGGTCCTCGGGCTCAGTGTCATAGAGTGTGCCTTGAAAGCAGTTCATCTTATTTTTGATAAAACACACACTGATTTTTTTTTAAATTTAGTGCCTATTGTTCTCAAAGTTATGGCAATTGTTTAAAATAAAAAATATTAAACTTAAGTATTAGAAATAAAGAAATCAAAGTATTTCTTTTGCAGAGGACTTGATTGCAGACCCGAACATCCATGGAATAAACTAAAAAAAAAAGCTTTAGTAGTAATGAGTTTAAATGCAAACTTGGGGCTTGTGTGATAGAGGACTGCCTAGCATATGGAAGATTGGATCTCATCTCCTGATTCTGGAAAAGCATAAGAAAGATTTTTTAACCTCCTAGAAATTGTGTGTGTGCTATAATTCATGTTTGTATTACCTGTATGTACATATATCACTTTGTGTAGATCTATATCATGTCATATGCCATAAAAATAAATTTTAATGTTATGTTCCGGCAAAAACAGACTTAACAGAGAGGGAATTTGTTAATGTCTGATAAACACCATCCTGAGAAGTTCCAGAGAGTATGGCTGAGTGCTGTATCTGATCAGAAAAATACAAATCATCACACTGCAGGTTAAACCGACAAAGTCAATTTCAAATTATTAGTAAGTTAATTTCTTATTTGTATTTTCACAGCTACAACTCATCTGATATAATAACAAAGAGAATGCCAAGGGTTGTTCACTTTAAAAGACACTATAATTACTGGCTGCATGTAAGCTCCTCCTAGGGAGACAGAATACATGCCTATCCACCCTAGAGAGCACACCAACAATGGACACAAGTCCCAACTTGGAAACTAATTATTGGACTTATTTACGGAGCATGAGTAAGGGGCGGGAGCTACTCCCAGAAGCATAGGTGTTCCAGTATGTTTTCTATCATTGTGATAAAAACACCATGACCAAAAGCAACTTGCAGAGGAAAGGGATTATTTGGCTACCCTGTCCTAATTGCAGTCGGTCATTGGGAGAAGTCAGGGCAGGAGCAGAGAGGCAGGAACTGGGGATGACAGGGGCTTCCTGGCTTGCTTCTCCCAAGAGTTGAGTCAGGAGTATCAGATGCATTTATCTTTTTTAAGTTCTTTAAATACAGCTGGGTGGTGGTGGCACACGCCTTTAATTCCAGCACTCAGGAGGCAGACGCTGGCATATCTCTGTGAGTTCAAGGCCAGCCCCATCTACAAAGCGATTTCCAGGGCAGCCAGAACTACACAGAGAAATCCTGTCTCAGCCTAGGCAGTTTGGATGCTCAACTTACTAGACCTGGATGGAGGTGGGGGTTCCTTGGACTTCCCACAGGACAGGGAACCCTGATTGCTTTTCGGGCTGGGGGGAGACTTAATTGGGGGAGGGGGAGGGAAATGGGAGGCGGTGGCGGGGAAGAGACAGAAATCTTTAATAAATAAATTAATTAAAAAAAAAAACAAGTCATTTAAACGCTTTATACCATGGCCTTTTGGTGTTCTACCTGCTGCTGGAGTCCTCTTTAGTAAATGTAGATTTCATGGAGTTGGAGAGTCAACTCAAGATAGCACCAAACCCCTGTGATGAGTAACCCCCCAACAGCTGCAGCCCTGCAGAGTCCCACCCAACATGGATGAAGTTTCACTGTGGAACTCTCCTTTCATTTACCTCCCCTGCATCTCGTTATGGCTCAGGGAATTGAACCCCGGGCCTTGCACATGCTAAGCTCCTCTCCCACATCTCTTTATGTTACTGGGGATTTAACCCTGGGCCTCATATGCACTAAGCTACAATCCCAGCTCTCAGTCCTCCACTTTCTCTAGGCTCCAGAATTTCCCAAGATTCCATGTGTCCAGGGGAGGGCAGGAAGGGTTGAAGGTGGCACTCCCAGGTGAGGATCCTGACACTTCTATTAGGGACGTCAGTTGTTCTGTGACCAGCACCACGGATCTGGCCAACACTGTGACCCGTTGTCAGTTAATGTGCTGAGGTCGTCTCTACTCCCGGATGGCCACAGGGTGAGCATGTTATGTCTAGAGGGTTAAAGGCCAGGGTACAAGACTGCCTTGTATTTTTAAATGTTTTTTTTTTGCTACTGCATTTTGAAATATATTAACTTCAACACATTAATTATGAATCAGTGGAGCTTTGCTATGAACAGAACAAAGTTGCTGAGTCGGGACCAAATAGAATTTGAACAGATTACGTACAATATAAGAGATCATAAGTAGCAGGCATGAGGGCCTGAGTCAACATAAATGTTAATAAGACAATTAGATGTTGTCATGAAGAAATAGACACATCTAAGGTAGCTACACAGGCTATGCTATGTTAACTCAGATTGCCTTTGGCAAGTCTCTTAAGAGCCTTAAGTCTACCTGATAGAGTGGGACTCAACATCTGTCTTGAGCATAGTTGGAGGAAAAGCACACACAGTGTCTGTGCAACACGTAGCACAACACCAGAGACACAGGAAACAGTTACTGTTATTAGTCAGGGTGTTAATATAAACTAGAAAAAACACACTGGCTAAATGATCCAGAAACACAGACAGGAAAACATTTCTGTCCAAGGGGGAGAGAGGAAGCAAGTTTCTGAGTGCAGAAGCTTGAAGGACATTGTCCCACGTGCTGTGAACACTTTGTGTCCCCCTCTAAGACACTCTGTAAAACAGTGGCGATGGTCTCCACCAACCTGTCATCCGACTTCAAGTGTGCCTGTCATGAACTGGCAGGCAAAGAACTCACGGCTGTCTGGGGCTTCAGCTCGGTTTGGTCCCAACTGTTGGCTCCGTCCACTCAACTATTGTTCACCGCCCTCTTGTTCACTCATCTGGATCTGCCGTCCATCCATCCACACATCTCTCTCCTGGAACCGGATCCTGCCCTTTCATGTCTTTATTTGGGTTCCACCTACAGCTTCACCTGCAAACCTGTGACCCAAAGTGGCTCTGACCCACAACAATAGCTTATCTGAAGCTCAAAGTAAAAGAAGCATAACCTCCATGGACAGGATGTAGGTGCCGACATGGAGAAAGGGAGGATGGAGACAGAGCTGGGAGGCCCAGAGAAAAGCCTTCAGAGAAATCCCCAAAACAAAGGAAAATATCTGACTTTGATATCCTCTTAGGGGCTGGTGGGAAATTCCACAGGATTTAGTCTAGGATACTTACGTGATGAGCCAGGTACTGGGCTGAATTAGGGGTTAGAAAACCACAGCACAGCGTGGTTTCTTAACTCTATCAGGGGAAAGTGGGGGGCGCTGTGGGGGAACATGGCCTGACTTCTACAGGCTGTGAGATCTGGTCAGCTTGGAGTGACCAGATCTTAAGGTGACAGAATGGTGATCTAACAGAATGTTCAAGAACTTTAAAAACAGAGCAAAACAATTATAAAGCAAAATGTCATATAGAGGGTCAACTTCTGTCATCAAGCTCCTAAAATGGGTAGCTTTGGGCTGACTAGGGCTAGGCCAGTGAGGTGGCTGAGGGGATTTCAGGATAGCCTGGAATCTTGCTCTCCACTGCCAAAAAACCTTCTGGAGGTATTCTGGAAAAAGAAGATTATGGGCCTTCCGTATAAGCTGGAGTGCAGGGAAATAGAGGGAAGGTGTCCCTGTATACACTGGGTAGATTTGTCAGAGCGCGGTCTCCTCCCTCAGGCAGGGCTCCAAGGAAGCTTCCTGTGGGCCTGATGGATGTGTGCCTCTCCCTGGCTACTCACCAGCTGAGCCATTTCCCTTTGCTCACAGTGGGATGCAGCCTGCTTAGTCTGAAGCCATCCATCAGCCCCTGCAGCTGCCTTCGGCCACCCGGAGCTCTCTGGATTGCTCTGCCTCTGATTCATCTAGATGCCATCACTTCCTTCATTTTCTCTTCTCTTTTTCTTCACTCATGCCCCACTCCGGCAGCATGTTTTAGTCCTCTCTCCCAATCTTCACATGCAGGTGTATCCAAAGTCAAACATATCACGAAAACTCTGGAGGTGAACCCAAATATCAATACTTTTCAAAACATTCCAGTTTGACTTTCTTGTGTAACCAGAGTTTATAGAGCTCGGAGCCTAGCTAAGAGCCTCTTTCAACTCTAAGTCATGGGGCAGATGAGGAAGTATTGCCTTGGCCTCACCCAGAGCCTCGGTGTCAGAAGGCACCATGGCTTCAAGTCCTCACAGCTACCACAGCCCAGGAACCCAACACACAGCTTTCTCATGTGACCTTTTCTGTAAAGCCTGCCTCAGCAGGGACTCAGGCACCAGACCCGGGACTTTGTATTGAGCTTTTATTCTACTTCAGCTGTCATTGAAGCTCTCTGCCCTCTGGTCAGTCTTCCCCTTAAAAGCAAAAACGGAGACAAGAGTCGCTTAGAAACTATATTGAGTGAAAAGGAAAGGACAGAGGAGAGAACACGTCGATCTCTCCAGGGCCCGCAGGATGACTAAGACTAGGATAAGAACCTGGCCTCTGCTCATGTTTTTCTCTCTCTAGTCCTTTGGCTCACAATCCTGCTTCACTCTGCAAGCAAATCAAACATTCAAGGAATGTCTGTATAAAAGCCAACGGTGCCTAACCCATCACATTCTCCTTCAAGGCTGAAGGCATGAAGGTGGGCCACTGTCCTAAACATGCCACAGTCTTGAAAGCCAGACGTAGACGAGCCTCATAGGGCAGACCACTCTCTAACATGGTGGTGAGGGGCCATCAACCTCTGGGTCTCAATTGCTCCCACCAATCAACAAGGAATTCATGGAATGACCCCCAAAGAACCAGAGTTGAGACAGTGCAGTGATCAAGAAGACCAAACTTTGCCCAGAAACTTGATGGATTATATATAATTCTTGTCCCTCCCACAGTTTTTCTTTTATTTAAAACCAGACTTCAGCTTCTGAGGCAAGATGCTGGGACTCAGCCACCTCTGGACTCCCACAGCCCATGACATCACATTGCGTGGAAAGCCTGCTTGCTTCCAAGGTGAAGAGCCAGCACACTAGCTGACGCCAGCACCCACCCCCCTCTAGATAGTGGAACAGCACGCATATGCTTGTGAGTCTGAAGGAGACACATCTGATAAGCTGGTGTCACCAACTTATCAGATACTATGTGCCCCCTAAATGAGACAGGACTATCTCAACTATCCTACAGCCACCTTCCCAAATCCCTAGGTATCACCAGTACAATCTAAAACCAGGTAAGACAGATTACAAGCAAATATAGACCAAAACATCTACGCAAAACAAGTAGGGCAGAAACTTATACCAAAAGAGACCCATGAACTAGTTCCAGGTGGGTAGGCCCTGTTCCAGAAACAAAAGCAATGGCTCTGCTCTCAAAATCACTAGTCCTGGGGAATGGAGACTAGATGATTAGAGCACTTGCTGCTCTCCCAGAAGATCTGGTACTCACACAGCAGCTCACAAACTCCTGTAACTCCAGCTCCAGAGGATCTGATGCCCTCTTCTGTCCTCCACAGGTACCACACATGTATATTGTAAATGTGTATGCATTCTAGCACTCACACCTAACATAAAACAAACAAACCTTTCAGAAAAAAATTATCAGTCTCCTAGCCGTTATGTATTAATCAAGGAACAGAACAGATGGGAGGACTCTGTACATATTGAAAGGGGGGTTATTAGAGTGGTTCACTGGCTGTGGTCTGGCTAATCCAACAATGGTTATCTCATGATGGGAAGGCCAAGAATCCGGTAATTGTTCACTCCACCATTCTCGATGCCCCAGCTGGTCTTCAGTTTACAGTGGAATCCTAAAGAAGTAGGTTTTAATACCAATGAAGAAATGCCCCAGCAGCAGGGCAGATGGACGTGTCAGCAAGAGTAAGGGCAAGCAGGCAGACAGAAAAGGCTTCCTTCTTCCATGTCCTTTTATATCAGCTACCACTAGAAGATGTGGTCTACATCTAGGGTGGGTCTTCTAACTTCAAATAATTCAACCAAGAAAAGTCCCTCATGAGCATGCCCACATACTTGTGGGTTTTTAGTTGATTCCAGGTGTGGTCAAGTTGACAACCAAGACTAGCCATAACAACTTACATGACACTCCAGAGAAGTTGTCCAAAAGAGCAACTATAGATTTGTCTAAAGAGTTCACAAAACTCATAGGGATTCACCTGCCTCTGCCTCCCAAGTGCTGGGATTAAAGGTCTGCAACAACATCACCCGGCCAAAAGTGTGCAAATTTTCAAGTTTGGCAGTTACTTACTTTGGTAATTATTCCTCTAGTTCACCAATACTGTCCCTCCAAGATGCTTCTCAATCTACCTTTTTTTTTTGCCCAAGCCAATGCTAGTCTTGGAACAGAGCAGACATAGCCAGGTGGTGTCACTTGAAAGGACACGAAAGGCACACTAGCATTTGAGGCTATCGTTCCTTGTGCAGTCCTCTGTTCTCACTGGTGTGCTACACAGAGGTTCCACACAACTGGGCTGTGACAGGCAAAACAAGGCTCCACTCATAGCAACTGCCTGTGCCCTCCGTGGATAAAGAAAGGCTTCTCTGTGCTGTGGCAACCTTGCCTGCCAGCTGCTCAGCAAACAGCTGTTAATGTCTGCTCAGAGTTCTGGCTACCCCATGTCCAGGCAAGGCACCGAGTCGTGGGAACATTAGCTGCAGACGAAGGGAGAAGGGTGGGATGGGATTCGCATGCCGCCGACTGTTCTCCCGTTGATGCTCATCTCATGGCCTCCCAGCAGTATCTCTGATGCTGTTCATCTCATGGCCTCCCAGCAGTATCTCTGGTGCTGTTCATCTCACGGCCTCCCAGCAGTATCTCTGGTGCTGTTCATCTCACGGCCTCCCAGCAGTATCTCTGGTGCTGTTCATCTCACGGCCTTCCAGTGGCTCCACTGCTGTCAAGCTCGGGTATCGGTTCCTCCACTCCTGTATCACTTACCATCCATCTCCTTTAGGGACCTTTGGGAAGCCCCGACCACCAACCCAGTTCTGCTCTCTCATCTCTTTGGGGTACCTCCCCATTCTCTCAGATGCTTTCTGACACGGGCAATTAGATGCAGGCAATAAGGAGGATGGTTGTATAAATGATGCCTCTCCAGTTTCTCATCCCAACCCTTGGAGAAAGTAGCCGTGATTAAATGTTGGACTGAAAATCAGCTTGCAAAAGGGAAGGAAACAGGAGCTAAATCTAGAAAAGAAAAGGCAGCGGCCATTTCTCAGAAGGCTCTCATTAGTACCCCCAATAAGGCAGGAACTCACTGAACCCTCAAATTTCAATGAAAGTTTCAATTGTGTGGCAAGCTACCACATCCAATCACCTATATCTACCACATTTCCCTTTGAAAGTAGTGCCTCTTAAGATTAAGTGAACTAGTTGCCGTATTTTATCAAGGCTGAAATTGCTACATGGCTCTAACTTGGGCATTATACATTGAAAACAATCCTGAGTTGATTGTCTAATAGAAAAATCATCACTATAGAAAGAACCAGAAATGCCACTGTTAATTAATTGTAAATTCTCAACCAGATTTTAAAATCATCTTTTCACGGCTCACATAAGAATAATTAATGGAGCTTCACATATCGGAATGGTATTATTATGCTCTCTCTTGTTCACTCGCTCACTCTCTTTCCAGCACTTGTGTGTGTGTACGTGTGTTTGTGTGTTTGTGTGTGCGCTCATTGGAATCAAATCAAGGGCCTGGCTGATGCTAAGCACATGTCTGGGCTATAATCCTAGCCCTGCTATGCTCGCTCTTGGGGTTGAACAAGAGCCACAGGAAGATTATAGAGATCTCATACATTTCCCCCGCGTTTGACTATCCTTTTTATTCATGTTTCTATTATTGGTTTTATTAGATTTTGTTGGGAATTTCATAGGTAAGTACTATATTTACATTGTTTCTACCCTATGCATGTACTGAATATTCTTTGTATGCTTTATGTTAGATTCCTAACATTTTAAAATATAATTGCTCCCTCCCCTTCCATATCCTTTCTCCAACCCTCTATTCCATCCTCTCCCTTTCAAATTCATGGCATCTCTGATGGTGAGCATTATGTTTAGGGGATAAATTTGCTGTTCTATGCCTGTAAAAACATTTTTTTTTAGCTTAGATAGGCTAGGGGGAAGTTGTCCCTCCCCTGAATGTACCCTGTCAGCTGACCCGAGATGGATCACTTTGTGGTGCAAGTGGACTAGTATTAAAAAGAAAACTGTTGATTGTTGCAAAAATATTTCACTGCCTCAGCTATTCCTACAAGGTAATGGGTCACAAGATTAAACAGACTCACTGGTAAATCCGACTTTTGTATGAAACGCTTGCGTGGGTGCCTGAAGCACCTGCTGTATGTCTGTTACAAAGTCAAGACTTGCCTGTACCTAGACAGGATATGAGCTGATGCGACTCCCCCAAACTATAACTTTATGCTTTTTTTACTCCTTTATCATTCTTTGGCAAACAATAGCCGAGGCCCTGCCTAGAGAACTCTTCCTGACTTGGTCTTGGATAGTCTCATTGTAATAAGAAGCCTCTGATTTACTGAAACCAAGACTTGAGTCAGATGGGTGAATCTCTGAATGACCTCAGCCCAAACCCCCTCTTATTCTTATTTTATTATTATTACAAGTATTTATGTGAATAAATATACAGCTCAAACCTGCTGAGTCCATTTAGTGTTGCTTGTACGTTGTGGGATATTTACACTCTGTGAAGATATATTGCTGTGATTGGTTTAATAAAGAACTGAACAGCCAAGAGCTAGGCAGGAGGTGTAGGTGGGATTTCTGGGGTTTCGGGGAGAAGAAGGAAGAGAAAAAGGAACTGAGAGGCAGGAGAAGCCAGGAGACATGGAAAGGAAACAGGAGGTGCAAGATGGAAGCTAGGTAATGCCACATGATAGAGTGTAGATTAATATAAATGGGTTAATTTAAGTTATAAGAGCTGATTAGGAACAAACCTAAGCTATAGGCCGAGCTTTCATAAGTAAGTCTGACTTGAGGACAGAGAAAGACTTGCTACACGTGTGTGTGTGTGTGTGTGTGTGTGTGTGTGTGTGTGTGTGTGTGTGTGTGTATTTAGAACTGACCACTTGGGATTGAATAACAACTAGGGTGCTCGTGCCTGGGGAAGTCTAATCCCCCCTTTCTTGGTAGTCTATAGTTCTTCCCTGAGGGGTAGAGCCTCTCAGTAGGGCCCCGTCCACCTGCGCATATCAGTTGGTGCTGTCATTGATCAGGTCTTGTTGAAGCAACCATATGGTTTAGATTTCACGGGTAGAGATTCCCTGTCATAGTTAGCAAACTCAGCCTTGCAGCAGACTCCTTGGTCTTCCCCAGCCCTCTTCCACAGTTCCCCAGGCCTTAGGTGTAAGAGCTGTGTTATGATGCGTGGCACTGCACCTCACAGCGGGTTGTTCTCTGCATTCTGACTAGTCGGGGTGTTCTGTAGCACCTTCTCAACCTTCCTAATGCTGCGACCCTTTAATACAGTTCCTCATGTGGTAGTAACCCCATCATAAAGTTATTTTCATTTCTACTTTGTAACTGTTATGAATCATAATGTGAATATCTGTGTTTTCTGATGGTCTCAGGTGACCCCTGTGGAAAGGTGGTTTGACCCCCAAGGGGGTCGTGACCCACAGGTTGAGAACCACTGCAGTAGTTTTGGTTTCCATTTGATGAAGGATGACGTCTACACTTCCCTGCCACACAGATCATTTTCAGTCTGAGAAAGGGTGCCAGAAGCCAGCTGGGTACATCCCTATGACCTCAGCATTTGGGAGGCTGATCATGAATTTGAGTCTTGTCTGCGGGCTGAAAAGATGGCTCAGAGGTTAAGAGCACTGCCTGCTCTTCCAAAGGTTCTGAGTTCATTTCCCAGCAACCACATGGTGGCTCACAACCATCTGTAATGAGATCTGGTGCCCTCTTGAGGAAGAGACCTGGTCAGCCGTCCTCAGCATTGGACATCATATGGACAAGTTCAACAGAACTACCATATATGGGCTTCCCATGCATGCCTCAGCATTGCCGGGGCATAAATCTCAAATTTCATTTTTTGCTATATAAGAAGACCACATCTCAGGGCTGGAGAGATGGCTTGGTAGTTAAGAGCACCCGTGACTGCTCTTCCAGAGAACTTGGGTTCAATTCCCAGCACTGCCTGGCAGCTCACAACTGTCTGTGACTCCAGTTCCAGGGGACCCAACACCCAGGGCAAAACACCAATGGACATAAATAAATAAATAGAAACCCTGCAATAAAAAACGAAAAGAAAACCACATCTCAATTTTTGAAATCCTTATAAGGAACAAGGAACTGGGAGGTGGCTCCGTCAGTAAAATGGATGCCCTGTACGCATGAGGACTTGAGTCTGATCCCCAGTACCCACTTAAAGCTGGGCATTGTGATGCAGAGGACAGGGTCCCCCTGGGAGGCAGAGAACAGGGTCCCCCAGACTCACTGGCCAGTTAGCCTTGCTGAATTGGTGAGTTCCAGTTTCAGGGAGAAATACTGTCCCCCTATGCTTCCCAAAAAGATGTTGAGTGGTAAAGGCAGAAATCTGGCACACAAACAAAGACATGCACATAAGCACACATGCATGCACACAGTTTATGAGGTGTCAGATGCATAATGATTGTTGAAATTCTATTACTAATATCCGCCTATTCATTCTGCCTAGTACTAGAGAAAGTAACCCAAATTTTACCACCCACAAGTCTCAAGAGCCCCATAAAAGTCTGCCTAAATTTATAAAACATGTTAGTTTAGGAAAACACTACTGATCACGTGAATTATTCTCTGTTGAGTAAAAGTGAAACCTCAACTTGCAATGCTTACGGGGACTGCTCAACAGCACCATCTAGTGGAAAGCAGAGCCCTCTCTCACCGGAAGCGGTTTCCATGGGGCTTCTGTTTCATTTTCCAGCCATTCATCCTGAGACGCTGCAGATGCAGCCCGTGTGAACCCGAACTCCTGAAAAGAAGCTGTGTCTTGCTGTGAAGAAAATCTCCTGGAAGGAGTTTCTGTGTCTGTTTGGAATCTCAGTTTGGTGGAGAGATTGGAATTTTGTAGGTTCAGAGGCTAATTATTTTATCTTGGGCTGGTTTTAGCTTCCAGAACAGGCATGCCTTGCCCCACTCTATCTGAACTAATACTTTGTGATAATAAAAAGAAAGCTCTTCGGAGTTATGAACTGAGCAGAACACTAGTTTCTGCCACTCCAGGAGCTAAGAATGCCATCAGATAGCATCTTGGACTTAAGAATAACTCCTGCATCTCGCTGTACCTGCTTCTTACGTACACACCAATGTATTTTAAAGCTGCCTTGGTGTGTGACTTTCCACATTGGAATATGGAATTTGGGTGACCTAACTCTGTGTTCCTGGTCCAATGGTCACTCATAATGGCTGCAGAATAAACTATCTCTTATCCCCTTTAAAATGAGACCTATGGTTTTATGTAGACACTGGGCAGTTGGGTTTTTTTTTTTTTTTTTTAACTTTTTGCTCTTTGGGGGCTTCGGCCCCTAGCTCCCAAATAAATACGTGGAGACTTACTTATAAATGTTTCGCCTTAGCTTGGCTTATTTCTAGCCAGATTTTCTTAACTTAACTTATCCTGTCTACCTTTTGCCTCTGGGCTTTTACCTTTCTGTATTCTATACTCCTTTCTTTCCTTCTTACTCTGTGGCTGGTTGTGTAGCTATGTGGCTGGTTGTGTAGCTGTGTGGCTGGTTGTGTAGCTGTGTGGCTGGTTGTGTAGCTGTGTGGCTGGCCCCTGATGTCCTCTTTCCTCCTTTATTTGCTCCTCAATATCCTCTTCCCTGATTTCTCCTCCTCTTTATTCTTTTTGCGTGCCAGCCCTGCCTATTCTTTATTTCTCCTGCCATTCAGCTCTTTTTAGACCCATCAGGTGTTTTAGGCAAGCAAAGTAACAGAGCTTCACAGAGTTAAACAAATGCAACATAAAAGAATGTAACACGTCTTTGCAACATTAAGCAACTGTTCCACATCATAAACAAATGTAACACATCTTCAACTGCTATTCCACAACAACACTACAAGTTTAGTAAAGACCTCAACTAGTCTCCAATACGACATACATGAGGTGTTTGGGAACAGTGTGTCTAAAATGAGACATTAAACTAGAACTCTCATTTCCTCACAATATATTGAACATCCCCTTAATTCAGAAATTGCTCTGTGTTTTACAGACCCAACAGCAAGGAAAACACCCCATGTGCCTACTTTCAAAAAGTTTGAGGCTGGAGAGATGGCACTGGCTGCTCTTCCAGAGTACCAGGGTTCAATTCTCACACTCACACCGTGGCCCACAACTCTCTACAACTCCAGTCCCAGGGCATCCCACACCCTTTTCTGGCCTCCAGAAGTTTGCACAGATGCTCATTGCAAGCCAAACACCCATATACATTAAAAAAATAAAATAAAGGATAAAAATCTTATTTTATATTCCGAGAGAAGATAACAAATGTGTATCCAGAATCAGATGGCAACTGTGCTATAAAAAATGCAGTTAGGGTGGGAAGGGGATGTAGAGAAGGTGATTACTGATGTTACCTGCCCGTGAGTTAGAGAAGGCTCTTCCAACAGGGAGGTATTGAAATAGGCAGAACAAGAGGGAGGGAGGAGATTGTGCGGTAGCTGAGGGAAATGAGTACACAGAACAGGACACGCAAAGGCCCCAAGATAAAAGCTTCTCTGGCATGAAGAGAGAACATCAAGAAAGTCAATTTGTTGTGGCAGAATGAGCCAGGCAGAGAAACTGGAGATGAGGTCAGGGGATCTGAATCACGTGGGGTCTCTCGGCATGCTAAAAACACTATTGCATTGCTATTGTTGTCTGCTTTGGTCTTACTTTACTCTAAAAATAAGATGGGGGACTGGGTATTGAATAGGAGCCCTCTGGCCTCTGTGCTACAGAGCTATTGCATTGTGTTGCTGTTCATTTCGGATTCAGTTAATTTGGTTCCTTTCTTGCTTGCTATTGGGTATTGGTTCGAGAGTCTGTCAACCTTCTTTATCTTGCTAAAAACCCAGCTTTTAGATTCCTTGAGTATTTGGTTTTTCTAAAATTTCCATTTCATTTGCTTTGTTTTTTTATTATTTTTTTGCCATTAACTCATTTTTCCAAGTTTTTGAGTTGCATCTTCAAGCCATTTATATACTCTCTTTCCGATTTTTTTTAATGCAGGCACTTAAAACTATAAATTTCCCTCATCGAACTGCTTTCAGTATGTCCCAGAGGTTTTGTTGTATTATATTTACATTTTCATATAGTTCCAGGAAATTTTTTATTTCTCTCTTGATGTCTTCTTTAAACCATTCGTCACTGACTAACGAGTTGTCTAATCTCCATGGGTTTAGGTATTTACTAGAGATTGCTTACTGTCAATGCTAAGTTTTATTACATTGTGCTCAGATAGGAGACAGAGTTATTTCAACCTTTTTAAAATAGTAAAGATTTCTTTTGTGTCCTGGGGTGTGGTCTTCCAGGAACTGCTGAGTAATTAAAGTTCATTCATTGGTGCTTGGTTAGACCATCCTGTAGATATCTGTTAAGCTCATTTAATGTATGTTGTGATTTAATCCTGATGTTTTTCCATTTATTATTTTGTTCCCATGATCTATCTGTTGGATAAATGGATTATTGAAATCACCTACTACTAATGGATTGATAGTAATCTGTGTCATTAAACAAAAAGTAGTATGTGTTTAATGAAATCAGATGCCCCAGAGTTTGGGGAGTATGATTTGGGGAGCAAGCAATGCCTTCCTGGTTAATTGTTTCCTTGATTAGAATGAAGCGTCTCTCTTTATTTCTTTTGATCAGTTTTAGTTTGAAGTCGATTTGGCCGGATGCTAGGACAGTGATGCCTTCTTGCTTCCTGGTACCATTAGATTAGAATCCTTTTGTCCGTCCTTCTACTTTAAGGTGGTGCCATTTTTAAGGCTGAGATGTGGTTCCTGTAGACAAGAGATTGATGGATTTTATTTCTTTATCTATTTAATCAGCTTGCGTCATTGCCTGAGGAACTGAGACTGTGAATATTAAAAATTGCTATTGAAATATGTGTGTAAATGTTGGTCACTGTGTTGTTGATCTTTGGTGGTGGTGTTTTTGTTCTCAGTGGTAACTTGTGTTTAAGTGATTATGCCTTTGTATTTCTCTCCACAGTCAAATGACTATGCACATTCCAAAATATTGCTTTCTGTATTTTCCTTAGGTTTGATTTGTTGAATATGAAATTTTAAAGGCTATTTATATCATAAACATTTCTTCTTTCTCCTTCAACTGTGGTAGATAGTTTTGCAGGGTATGTTAGTCTAGGTTGGTCCTCATGGTCTTTTAGGACTTGGAATGTGTTATTTCAGGCTCCAGTGGCTTGCAAAGTTCCCATTGAGAAATCAGTTGCTACTCTGATGGGTTTTTCTCTTGAGGCTTTTTTTGTCCTGTATACTTAGTGTTTTAACTGTGCCATGATAATTTTCTTTTCTGGTCTTGTGTGTTTGTGTGTTTCTTGTATCTGTATGGGTGTGTCTTTCTTTAGTGTGTGAAAGTTTTCTTCTATGTTATTGTTAAAGATCTGCTCTACTATGCCATTGACTTGGAATTCTTCTCTCTCACCTATGCCTATAATTCAAAGGTTTGGCCTTTTCCTGGAGTCCCACATTTCCTGTGTGTTATCCAACTTTTCATATTTCTTGGTTTTTTTATCTTTGAGTCCTGATATTTTATCTTTTGCTTACTTCATTCTACTTCTAAGACTTTCCTTCAAGTTTTTTAGTTGGGCTGTTGGACTTTTCAATTCCGTCTTCACTCCAGCCCCAGTCTTCTTCAACATTTCTGTATCCTTGCTGAACTCTGTTTCCAGTCCTGGCTTATCCTTGTCATTCCCATCAGCCTAATGGTGTGTGTTCTTGGGCACCTCTCAGGCATTTATTTTCTTTGAGTTCTTTTTAAGTTCATTAATCAGTTTTATTGTGTCATCTTTAATCTTCTTGAGGCCTTTGATGAACTTCATGACTTGTCTTTTGCGTAATTCATTTACGTAATCCTCACTGACAACCATTTCTACAGGATCGGGGTATTGACTTTCTGGATGGTTCATAATGTTTGTACTTTTTTAAGTAAGTTCTGGGCATATGGAGTACTTTTGTTCATCTAAAACGGACAGAAAAGGTTGAGGCGGAAGATTGGATGTGCGGGCAGGTTGGGTCTAAAGGTTAGCAGTGGCTTGGGTGAGATGAAGTCAGAGGGGACTACCCTGACGTGCAGCATGTGAGTTCTAGTCCAAGCCTGGAGTGTGCGGGTAGCTGGAGATGTTGAATTTGGTGTGGGAGGGGCCTGTGTGTCAAGGGTGGGTCCTAGTGGAAGACTAGAGGTTGATTGATTGTATTTTGAAGGCAGGGGTGTGGACAAAGCTGGGGCACTGTATGTGGGACCTGGGCTGGATCTGGGAGTTTCAGAGGCGTGGCCTGGAGGGTCAGGCAGACTGACTGGGCTAGACCCTGGAGAACAGTGTGCAGGGTCTGGCTGGGTGGAGAGGTTCTTAGATGGCTATTTGAAACCAGATGACTAACTGCAGAAGTATTCTTAGTCCCTGGAGTGCTGAAGCTGCAAATGCTGAAACTTTCGCTAGTGGAGGAGTTAGGATAAGATTCAGTTAGAAAATAATGAGGCATTTGAGGTCAGAGAAAGCTGTAGTTAAATGGAGGTGGCTGGCTATTGCTGGGGGCAACGACTGTACTAGAGCGATATAACACAAGGCGTGTGGGAGATTAATCACTAAGACATGTTGTGAATACCAGAGGATTTACCTAGCATTATGTAAAGAACCTCCTGTAGTCACAGGGCAGAACAAACAGAGGAATCGAATCTAGGATTTAATTTTAAGAGTCATGGCGTTCTGTAAAATATGAATTCTCACGACAAGTCCATTATATAAAAGATGGGGCTCTGACTGGGAAGACCGAGGATGCGGAAGTACAATTCTGATTTTGGGTGTTGATTTGATTACTTCTGGAATAAGCTAAAACAAAAGGTCAGGGCACATTCGTGAGTGATTTTCTTAATTAAATTGTTTGACATGGGATGACCCACCCTAAATCTGGGCCACACCTTCTGGATCATGCAGAAGAACATAGAAGAAGGAAGCTTTTGCCTGCTTGCTCTTACTCTTGCTGGCAAGTTCATCTGTGCTACTGCGGAGGCGTTCTTTCACTAATATTAGAACATGCTTCTTCAGGATCCCAACATAGACTGAATATGAGCAGCTCTCTAGGTCTTCCCTGGGACACAGTGCAGACTGGAACTGTTGAGACTCTCAGTCTCATGGATGCTTGGTCTTGCCTTCAGGAGACAGCCATTGTTGGACTGCCCAGACCACAGCCAGTAATGCACTTTCATTAATAAAGCCTCATATAACTATGTACATATATAATATATGTATATAAACATATGTGTATACATACATGATAGAATGAATACATATTCAGTCTATCTGTTCTGTTCCTCTAGGGCAGTGGTTCTCAACCCTCCTAATACTTTGATCCTTTAAAGCAGTTCCTCATGTTGTGACAACCCCAAACCATGAAGTTATTTTGTTGCTACTTCCTAACTGTAATTTTGTTACTGCTATGAATGTAATGTATATAATGTAAATATCTGATAGGCAGGATGTCTGATATGCAATATCCAAAGGGTTGTGACCCACTGGTTAAGAACCACTGCTCTGGGGATCCTTGACTAATACAGCTAGGCCACTGCGTTTCTGTAGTCAGATAGTGAGGTAAAGAGGCCCCTGAGCCCTACGTGTAGCCCCTGATCTTCGGGTTTCTGAGACACACCTGATAAGGCTGCCTGTGTCTACTGACTCCCAGAATGTTAGGATTATCTTCTTAGCTTGAGATGAAAACTAGAGGTAACGGTGTTGCAGACTGTTTCTTTAACTAGGCAAAAATGTGTTATATTTGGGTACACTGCATTTGTTTGATAATGTAAAAATGTGTTGCTTTGCCTGCCTAAAGCACCGACTGGGCTAATAAAATTAAATGGCCAATAGCTAGCCAGTAGAAGGATAGGAGGGGCTGGTGGTCAGAGAGAATAAGTAGGAGGAGAAATCTAGGCTCAAGAAGAGAGGAGGAGAAGAAGGAGAGAACAAAGGACAAAGAGAAGATGCTCAATGCCAGCCAGTCAGGCAACTACCAGACAGACAGACACGGAGCAGGACACACAGAAAGGAAAAAAGACCTGAGACAAACATAGAAGAAGGGAAACAGGTTAAATCAAATTATAAGAGGTAGTGGGACAAGCATAAACTAAGGCCGAGCATTCATAACTAATAATAAGTCTCCTTGTCATGATTTGGGAGCTGACTGATGGCCCAAAAGAGAGCCTGCTAGCCAGCAGTAGTTGTAATAGATACGGCCTGAACTGCCGTGGGTCCTTATTCAGATTCCTCTGGATTGGGCACCGTTTCACAGATCTCCAGTCTAGAAAGAAGGTTGTGAACCCCATTTTTGGCCCTTTAGTGTGTCATGAGAGATGCTGCTTTTCAAGTTATTCCTCTTCCTCATGCTGGCCACCTCCCTGGTGGTGTGCCCTTCCTTGTGCTTTTATATTTAATGACAGAGCAGGAAACTTGAGGTTCAGTCCAGCTTTTGAGACGACATTTTGCTTAGTACTGACATCAAGGCTTGCTTTGGTGTTCACAATGGGTCTCTCTGTCGCCTTCTGACAGCAGTTGTATGTACAGTGTTGTTGCAGGGGGCTGCTTGTTGGTTCCTGGCCACTTAGCCCCGAAGTAACCACACAGAAACTAAGTTAATTAAAACACTGCTTGGCCCATTAACTCTAACTTTTTATTGGCTAACTCTTACATCTTAATTTAACCCATTTCTACTGATCTGTATATTGACACATGGCAGTGGCTTACTGGCAAAGTTTGGCATGTCTGACTTTGGTGGCTCCATTGCTTCTCTCTTAACCAGCCTTCCTTCTCCCAGATTCAGTCCCATCTTCCCTGCCTACCTAAGTTTTGCCCTGCTATAAGCTCAAAGCAGTTCTTTATTCATTAACCAATAAAAGCAACACATAGACAGAAGGACCTCCCACACCACAGTGTGGCATAAATATTTCTGAGCAATTCAATATTAAGTTGAAAAGCACATCAGATTGAGCAAAGAAAAAATTGAAAGCAATATATAATATATATGCAATATACATATACATATATATGTATATATACAAACACACATACACACTCACACACACTTGAAGCTCCCTGTACACCAAGAATGGAATGAATGACCCTCCCCCAATTCCTGGAGCCTACATGTATTTGTCTAAATCCAGGTCAGCTGTGACTGAAGACCAGCAGCCATACTAGCTTGCCGGTGGCATCTCACACATGAATGACTGTAGGAAGGTCATTTGAAGTGACAACCATGCTCTTTGCGATTCCCAGGGACTCGGGCTTCTTGCTAGGCTTCCTTTTTAGGCGATGTCCCTATCTTTCCAGTTCAGTGGGTAGAACTCTAGCCATTACATCTGTGTCCACTGCAGCAAGATGAAGGAAGGGGGAAAAGAAGCGGGCAAAGGATGCACATGAGTGGACTGAGAAGGTAGCTTCCTGGGGCCGCCCCGGGTACCCTCATTGACAGCCCACTGCTTAGAATGTCAGTATGCTCGCAGTTCACTATACTGGAAACTAACCAAGATTTTTATATTATGGCAGCTGCATACACAACTAAAAACGGAGTCAATTACTGTCAGAAATTCCAGCTAACTGCCAACAGTCTCTTCCAAATTCTAAAAGCAACCCCAAGACCTCTGCACGCTCTGAAATCCAAGTGTGATTGTAGTTTGGAGGCAGTTTTGCCCTAACCTCACCCCAAGGACATCACATTCTGCCCAGAAATAGCAACGGTTTCTGTGTCCTTTGGGAGAGGGTAGAATATCTGTAGGTACAACGAAAATGTGCACACGGCACAGCTCGTTAGCTGTCTCCTAGAGGAGAATTCAGGTCCTCCTAGAAGAGGCTCTCTCCTGGCACTCGGTCTGCCAAGCTCCTCTAAGTTGGATAAAGGAGAACAAAAAACCCCCTTGGTTGAAATGCCTGAAATTCACAGGATAAGAATACAAAGTCCTGTTCAACACTCTTCCCCCCATTTCCTCTCTCTTAGTCTCCACAGGCAAATTCTAAATGAAACAAACAAAATATAATCCCTTCCTTCCTAAATATTTAACTCCACTGAAGAACCAATCAAGAGGGACATTGTCCCAACAACAGAAGAAAGAATTTAGGGAATAAACCCGTCAAAGAGCCCAGGTGGGAAAGGCAATTCTTTAGTGTCATAGCTATCTGTTTGACAACCCCCTGGGGTCCAGCATGACATCACCGGGAATGGGGCAATGCTGTTGTTCTGCCTGGAAGTGACATCATGTGACTGTTAAACTCAAAAATCAGCAAAGGCTATCAAGATAAGCAGGTGAGCGATATAGGATGTCCTTCTCTATATGTGCTGTTCCTATTGGTTAATGAGTAAATCTGCTTTGGCCTATGGCAGGGCAGAATGTAGCCAGACTAGAAGTGATATGGAGAGAGAGAAGACAGAGTCATGGAGATGCCAGATAGCTACCAAGGAGAGGATGCTGGAACCTTATCGTTAGGCCACAGTCTTCTGGTGAGACACAGATTAATAGAAATGGGTTAGTGTAAGATGTAAGGGCTAGCTAGGAATATGCCTAAGCTATTGGCCAAACAGTGTTGGAATTAATATAGTTTCTGGGTGATTATTCGGGTCTGGGCAGCCGGGAAACAAATGAGCTGTCTCCGTTTACAGGTAAGGTTGAGCCGACCAAACAGATGATGTAACAGGCTGTTCAATCTTCTCTGAGAAATCAGGCCTCAACTTCAGTTTCCTGAGACAGACCAAGCAATTTCTGAAAGAGCCACGAACAAAGGGCCATTAATCGCTGGTGCCCCTGGCAACAGGGACAAGGGAGATAGGATGCAGCAAGCCCAGCCCACTGAGTTAACCCCCATAGTCAGCACATACGAGGCCAGCCAGCCTCCACAAAAGCTCAGGGACAGGGCCTGGGACTTGTCCAGTTCTGCCCCAAAATGGAAAACTGTAGCCCTAACCAATTCCTCACTAACTCTGGAAAATCAGAATGCAATAAAACGGTTGCCACTTGCTTAAGCCAATCGTACCTAAGATGACTTAGGTGCCCTAGGAACTCCCTTTCTTTGGGGAGCCCCTCTCAGGGCTGTTGCCATCGTGCCTTTGTGTAGGATGGTCAGCCCCAGCATTCTGGAATAATAAATGTTCTTGCTGATGGTATATGTGGATGGTGATCTTTTGTGGAACTTCTCCAGGACCCTAACAGAGGACAGTACCAAGGATGCTTGGAAACCATTCTGGTTTTGCAGGGAAGTGTTTCTAAACATAGTCTAGAATGCTTGACTTGGATAAATTGTACCAATGGCTACCAAAAGGCTCAGGTCATTTAGAAACAGGATTTCTTCTTCTTCTTCTTCTTCTTCTTCTTCTTCTTCTTCTTCTTCTTCTTCTTCTTCTTCTTCTTCTTCTTCTTCTTCTTCTTCTTCTCCTTCTCCTTCTCCTTCTCCTTCTCCTTCTCCTTCTCCTTCTTCTTCTTCATTTTTAAAGTGATGGTAATAGTGTGCTTTTTTTTTTTTTGCTTTGCTTTTTCGAGACAGGGTTTCTCTGTGGCTTTGGAGCCTGTCCTGGAACTAGCTCTTGTAGACCAGGCTGGTCTCGAACTCACAGAGATCCGCCTGCCTCTGCCTCCCGAGTGCTGGGATTAAAGGCGTGCACCACCACTGCCCGGCGTGTGCTTTTTTTTTATCTTTACACTTTTTTTAAAAAAAAAATTTATTGAGCTATACATTTTTCTCTGCTTCCCTCCCTTCCTCTTCTCCTCCCATGGTCCCAATTTACTCAGGAGATCTTGTCTTTTGCTACTTCCCATGTAGATTAGATCTATGTATGTCTCTCTTAGAGTCTTCAGTGTTGTCTAGGTTCTCTGGGATTGTGATTTGTAGGCTGTTTTTTCTTTGCTTTATGTTTAAAAAACACTTCAGAGTGAGTACATGTGATAATTGTCTTTCTAGGTCTGTGTTTCCTCACTCAGTATGATGTTTTCTAGATCCATCCATTTGCCTGCAAATTTCAAGATGTCATTATTTTTTATTCTGCTGTGTAGTACTCCATTGTGTAAATGTACCACATTTTTCTTATCCATTCTCCAGTCAAGGGGCGTTAAGGTTGTTTCCAGGTTCTGGCTATGACAAACAATGCTGCTATGATCATAGTTGAGCATATGTCCTTGTGGCACGATTGAGCATCCTTTGGATATATGCCCAAAAGTGGTATTTCTGGGTCTTGAGGACGGTTGTCGAAACAGGATTTCTTTGTGTAGCTCTGACTGTCTAGGGTCTCACTCTCTAGACCAGGCTTGCCTCCAACTCAGAGATCAGAGATCTTCTTGCCTCTGCCTCCAAGTGCTGGGATTAAAGGTGTGTGCCACCACCATCTGGCTTAAAGTTGGGTCTGTTTCCTAGACATTTTAGTGATGACTAGAAATCAGAGATGGCAGCAGGGGAGCTCCTCCCAGCCCTGTGATGCTAGCAGACAGGAGGTGCTGAGAGTGGGGACGTACTGTGGCTTTGCTGCTAGGGCGGCTTCATCTTCAAAGTTGCAGTCGCGGGATAAGCTTCACAGTTCTTGTCAGTGTGAATGACTATTTCTTTAAAATGTCATTCAAATTTTTTTCTCTTTACACAAGAACAGTTTAAACCTTAGCAACAAAATCCACCCCTCAGAATGTGATGTTTGCCAGACACTGGAAGCACACACTTTTAAACCCAGCACTCAGGAGGCAGAGGTGGGTAGATCCCTGAGTCTGAGGCCAAGCTGGTCTACAGAGTGAGACTTTAACTTGACAATTTGGGACTGGGGAAACAACAAAGGTGTTATTTATGACTGACTCCCCAAATGATGATGTTGTGTTTAATAACTATATTGCATGTTTATGTAGAATCCAAATACTTTTTGTCAGGGCAGGGGGATAAAAATCACACCTGTGATAGGAGACAGTATGATATTGTTTTATCATGCTAAGGATTTTTTATAGAAGTTTATGCAGAAGAGGCTGTATTATTACACCCATTTCTCAGTAAATCTTTGCAACCAATCAATGGAATTAAGGGAGCTCTCCCCAAAACTTGTGATGATTAGTAAAAACTACAATCACTACAGCAAACATATTAGCAGAAATTAATCTAGAGATGGGTGAATTGAGAATCACAGTTTTAGACTAGTCGTGGAGGCAATGCATTCTGCCATGGCCTCTATTACGGTCATTATTTCTTATTTTAGAAACTAGAAGGGAAGAGATGTTGGGAACACAAAGGTTTTTTTTGTTGTTGTTCAAAGATCACTAGAGAAATGAAGAATGTTAGACATGCAGGGCCTCTTCTCAATGGAGGAGATCAAATACTTGTTTTCCTGCTCAGAAAACATAGGATATTGTTAATGACCTAGTGACCATTTGCTATTTGTAGATGCCGACCTCACTCACCTTGTGCTATAGAGGCAGACTTCACCCTGTTTATCCCAGACTCTTCCCTCCCTAGACCTTTATCCTTAGCTCCCAGTTAATAGAACCCACTGTGGTGATTTGAATAGGAATGGCCCCATAGACTCCTGTATTTGAATGCTTGACCTACAGGGAGTGGAGGTGTGGACACAGCAGGGTGGAGCCCTATTGGAGGAAGTCAGTCACTGTGAGGTTGGTCTTATATACTCAAGCTACACCCAGTGTAGTTCAGTCTCCTTGGATCAAACTGTAGAACTCTCTGCTCCTTCTCTAACGCCCTTTCTGCTGACATACTGCCATGTTTCCCACCATTGATAATGGACTAAACCTCTGAACCGTAAGACAAGCCCAGTTAAATGGTTTCCTTCCTAAGAGTTACCCTGGCCGTGGTGTCTCTTCACAGCAATAAGACCCTGACCAGCACACCATCCTTAGGGGAAGTGTCACATGTGTTCTATAGCCTGCTTACCTCTATGCTATCTTGGTTAGAGACCGCATTGGATTCTAGGTCTCATAGATACTGTCTTCATGGTCACATGTACTTTGAAAAGGAGTTTCTATATAGTCACATCCTAAACTTTATTGGAAACCTGGACTTGGAATGACTGTTGCCTAGAAACCTTTTCCCAAATTGTACTGTGTTTAAATGTGCTGGCAATGAATCACTTGGCATTGGACTCCCTGAGGTTTTATCCAGGTTTATAAAGTCAGTCTTAGCTGAGTTTTCATTCTCATCTGTAAGGTCCATTTTCCTGCCTGACACCTGCAGGGTCTTCTTCTTCTTCTTCTTCTTCTTCTTCTTCTTCTTCTTCTTCTTCTTCTTCTTCTTCTTCTTCTTCTTCTTCTTCTTCTTCTTCTTCTTCTTCTCCTTCTCCTTCTCCTCCTCCTCCTCCTCCTCCTCCTTCTCCTTCTCCTTCTTTTCTTCTTCCTCTTCTTCTTCTGTTACCTGTGTTCTACTATCCCTATGTTTATTGCTTGGTGGGATGAGACAAAGTCTCTCTATATAGACCAGTCTGGCCTTGAATTTACAAAGATCTGTCTGTCTTTGACTCCTGCGTGCTTGGATTAAAGGTGCTCACCACTGTACCTGGCCCTTCTTAGTGTTTTTAAGTTGGGTTGTGAGACAGCTTCCATGTGACTTGTCATACCCCTTTCCCTCATACTAGTTCTTCTCTTTGTCCTCTAGTTTCCTTTATTCCCATGGTCTTCCCTGCTGAAGTCTGTCTGTCCCCAGTAATCTACCTGTGGACTTTCATTTCACCTATATCGCCTATCACCCTCCTTTATGTGCCCCCAGGCTCCTTTTAAGTTGCCTAGCTTATACTTATGCTCCAAGTTAAGCACACAAAACAAAAGATTTGAAGCTGGGATCTGCATATAAGAGAAACATGGTGTTCATATTTTAGCGAGGAACTTCACTCTGTGTAATTTTTTTTATTCTATCCATTTACCTGAAATTTTCCTTCTTTATAGCTGAGCAATATTCCATTGTGTATATATAACAAGTTTTTCTTATACAACCATTTATTGATGGACATCTAGGTTTATTCCACTTCATAAGTATGAACAAAGCAGCAAGTATTGTTTGAAGTCAGATATGGTGATTTTGTCCCTAGCATTTTGTTTGTTCAGATTGTTTTGGCTAGTCTTGTCTTTTTGTGCTGCTACATAAATTGTGAGATTGTTTTCTCTTATGTCTATGAAGGACGGTTAGTGTAGGGTGAAAATAAGGTTTATTTATTTTTTATTTTTATGGGGGGGCATATCCACAGCATCATACATGTGCCAAGGTCAGAGGACAACTTTGTAGAGTTGGTTCTCTCCTTCCACCTTTACGTGGGTTCCAGAAATTGAACTCATGCCGTCAGACTCCTGTGTCTGCTGAGGCATCCACCGAGCTATCTCACAGGTTCCTTCAGTGGTGTACTAATTTGAAAATGTTTTTAGAACTCAACAAAAAAACTCACCCATGTGATATGGGATTCCCCTCTGTATGTTGTTAAGATGTTTTATTACTATTCGTTAATAAAAGAAACTGCTTCAGCCTATAGCAGGGCAGAATATAGTCAGGCTGGAAAAGATAGAGAGAGTAGGGAGATGCTATGTAGCTGCTGCAGGAGACAGACGCCAGGCAGAACCTTACCGGTAGGCAACAACAGCCACGTGGTGATACACAGATTAATAGAAATGGGTTAATTTAAGATATAAGAGTTAGCTAGAAATACGTCTAAGCTATTGGCCAAGCAGTGTTGCAATTAATATAGTTTCTGTGTCATTGTTTTGGATCTGGGCAGCTGGGAAATGAACAAGTAGCCTCCGTCTACAACCATAGCTTGAAGAAAAGCTGATGTGATCCTCTTAAAAAGTTATTCAAAGTTACAACTTCAAGTAATATTTTAGAATGTCCTAAATTCAAATAAAATTACCCACATGCTCATAATCTATATTAAAAATCCTAAACTGAATTACAGTGCAAGGTCCACTCTTGGTTTCTTGCTTGTGTGAACTAGTCTTGTTTGAAAGGGGGTTCCAGGCTGGAGAGATGGCTCAGTGGTTAAGAACATTGCCTGCTCTTCCAAAGGTCCTGAGTTCAATTCCCAGCAACCACGTGGTGGCTCACAACCGTCTGTCTGGTGTCCTCTTTTGGCTAGCTGTATACATAATAAATAAATATATATATATAAAAAAAGAAAGGGGGTTCCATGCTGCCCCTTCCAGCCCTTGAACTCTGACCTCCAGCAGTACCACGCCTTACCATGCAGCTTTACAATGGAAAATTCAGACTTTGTCCACTTGAGATCTTGCCACCAGAAATTGCAATGTCTTTGCTTACATTAAAGGTGAAAATATTGTGAAAACATTTTTACACAAAGAAAAGCTTTATTATTCCCATTAATTTTATTAACTTTATTGAGATATAGAATATAGGTACAGCATAGTTCATTTGAACTGTTCAACTCAGTGTGCTTTGGTATATTTGTGGCACTAAAGATCCACCATTAGAGTAATGCAGAAAAATTGATCATCCCCCAAAGAGATTCCATATCCATCAGCAGTGATCTCCACTTCTGACAAGTAGTCTCGGGCCACTCATCTACTGTCTGCCCACAGGTCTGTACCTTCTGGAATTTCATATTCATATCCAATGATGTGTGGCCTTTTCTACCTGGCTCCTCTCGCAAGTGCCCTAACTCGGCATCACGCTACAACATATATCTGTTACTTCACATGCCTGAAAATTGTCAGATGTGTGTATATGCCACTTTTGTTGATTTATTAAGGCACATCTGGGCTGTCAATTGGGGGTTATGATGAATAATTCTACTGTCAACATTTTGTACAAGTTTTTGTTATACAAGGCAACAAGTCAAAAGAGAAGCACTCTTTTAGTAGTAAGTACATAGTCAATGGATTTTTCTGATAGAAATCTGACCAATAGAATCATGAGGTAGAAAGCCATAGAAAGGAGCTTTTGCTGGGCAGTTATCATTATTATTATCATCACTTGTACCTCGGAGTAATCCTTTTGGATTTTCAGAACAAATCACACCGAAATTAGATGCCAACATAGGTGGCAAAAATGCATAAGGCTACGTCACAGTTTACTGAGGCGGGGTCCTGCCAAGCTTTGCCATTCTTTCAGAGGAGGGTTTCCCTGGGCAGCCAGCTTCCGCAGGTAGTCGCTGGGCTCCAGCTGGGGGATATCAGGGTTCTGTTTGTAATATTTCTGCAATCTCTCTAGAACTGTGGGCAACCCAACCGAGGCAGCATAGAACATGGGCCCACCTAAGTGCCTTGGCCACCCATACCCATGCAGGTAGATGACATCGATGTGCTCCGGGCTAGCAGCCATCCCCTCCCCCAAGATGCGGAATCCCTCGTTGATAAGGGCGTACAGGCAACGCTCCAGGATCTCCTCCTTGCCAATGGAGCGCTGCTCAATATGGTGGGTGGCTCTGTACTGTGACAGGAACTTGGAAAGCCAGGGATCGGGTTTGTGAATTCGACCCAATGGCTTGTCATACTGATACCAACCCTTCCCCGTCTTCTGACCAAATCGCCCAGCTTCGCAGAGCATATCAGAAAGCGGGGAGTATCTGTTACTGCCCCGCATCCGGGCAGGAGTTCCTGGTGGCAATGAAGGTCCAGTTAGGCCTTGCCCCTTGCGAATTTTCCAGCCCACATCTAGCCCTGCCAGATCTGAAACTCTAAAGGGTCCCATTTTAAAACCAAACTCTTCCAAGACCCCATCTACATCCTCTGGCTTGCTGCCTTCCTCTAACAGGAAGTATGACTGGTTGTAATAGGGAAGCAGCATTCTATTCCCAACAAATCCATGGCAGTTGCCTACAACGACTCCGATCTTTCCGATCTTTTTTGATAAGTTCATAACAGTGGCGATGGTATTAGGGGAAGAGTATCGGCCCGGAATAACCTCTAACAACTTCATGATATGAGCTGGTGAGAAGAAGTGGGTGCCGATCACCAGCTGAGGGCGGTCCGTGGCAGACGCGATCTCATCCACATCCAGGGCTGAAGTATTGGTGCACAGAAAGGCCCCCGGCTTGCACAGGGCCGACAATTCCGCAAACACCTGCTTCTTCAGGCTCATATCTTCAAACACGGCTTCAACCACTAAATCCACCCCTGAAAGCTCCTTTGTGGCTGAGGAGAACCGGAGTTTGTGTTCTGCTGAAGCTTGGCCGCTCTGCCGCATTTTGGATGCTTCCTTTTCCAAGATGGCAGTTATCGTCTTCTTTGCAACATCTAGCTGCTTTGGGTCCGACTCTACAGCAACCACGGGAATCCCAGCCCTTAAGAAAGAAATGGCAATGCCTCGGCCCATTGTTCCCAAGCCTGTGGATTAAGAGCAAAGGAAAGAAAACATAGTTGGCTGAGCAGGTAGACACTGGAAGGAGACATCTGCGGCAAAGTGGCATTTTAGAAGATCGACCCGTGTATAGTGCTGCTACTCACTGGCACCCCACGCTGATCATGCATGAGGCCCTGGCTTCTGTCCCTAGCACCAGAGATGACTAAGAACATAAATGTATTGAGCAGTAGTTCATGTACTGCTAAGTGCTCCAGAGGAAATAAAAATCAGTAGGGGCCATATTCCTAAATACACACAAGCTATTAAAACTAAAAAACAAGCTCAGTAAAGCTCCAGGATATATAAATCTGTACATAAAAGCCACCGTGTTCTCTTTAATACTTACTTCTCTGTGTAAATGTCACAAATGTCAGAAGAGGGAAATGGGTGCCCTTTCTGTCACCATCTGCTTATTCCTTTTGAAACAGGGTCCTCTGTCTTAAGAGAGTAGGGACTTGTGTCTCTTCAGCTAGTCTAGAAGCCAGCAAGACCCAGTGACCCTCCTGTCTTTGTCTGCCTTGAAGCAGAGGTTACACAGATGCTGGGATCTGTGTAATTCTGATGTTCACAGTTTCCAAGCAGGTACTCTTAACTGCTGAGTCACCTCTCCAGCCCCGAATACATTCCCACATATTAGCAATAAACAATCTGTATGAAAATAAGAAAATAATTCTACCTACAATAACATCAAAAAAGAGTCATACACTTAAAGGAAGATATTTAACAAAGGAGGACATCTGCACTAAAATTAATGAAATACTATTGAAAAAATTAAAGAACAGCTAGGGTGTTTAGTGGTCAGTGTTAAAGGGTTTGCCTAGCATGCACAAGAACCTGAGTTTATACCTAACATTGAAAACAAGAAAAGAAAAAAATAAAGGAAGAAAAAGGGGAGAGAGAATGAAAGGGGAAAAAAGTGTCAAAGAAGACCCAAATAAATCAAAAAGAATTCTGTTGTTCACAGACCAGGAAAAATTTAATATTGTTAAGATGAAATAGCAAATTGATCTGTAGAACCAATGCAAGCTCTCTGCCTTCCCATAAATTAACAGTGGATTCTAAAATTCATACAGAAATGCAAGATGCCTAGAAGAGTCAAACCAGTACTTAAAAAAAAAGGAGAAGTCACTCTTCCCAATTTCAATAATTATGACAAAACTACAGGATTCCAGGCAGGTGGAGCAGACTGGGAGTCAGAAATAACCTCCACTCTGGCCTGTGTGTGGACAGGACTGCCGTTGTTGAGCGGTCCCCAGGGCTGACCAGCAGGATGGAGAGAGTTCATATACTCCGGCGAGAATTAACAAGCGCTAAGAGGAACACTGAGTTCAAGGATGAATTTAGCATCCAATAGCCCCAAGCCAGTGGCGTCTGGAATGGGCTGTGCTTTTTGCGCACCTCAGTGCAGCTGCACCCAGGAATTGACAACAGCTGAGAGCACACGCGGGACCTGCACAAAATCAAGCAGACAGAAACCCCAGCATCAAAGCGGAGGGGAGCAGGAAGTCCAAACCCCAGCTGAGAGGCCACAGGCCATTGATGGCGGAGGGAGAGTCAGTTCTCTTTAAGGATGAGCCTACCCTCCCAAGAAACTACGCATGCGCCATGAGACGGGCCCCCACACTCACGCGTGTATTAGCAGCACTGAGAAGCCTCTGTTATTTTAAAAGAGAAATGAGACTGGGAGAAAATAGTGGGGGGAGGAGGCTAAGGGAGGAATTAAAAGAAGGAATGGGGAGGGGACTCGAGCTAAATACATGTATGAAATTACCAGTTACTTACCAAGAACGCCAACTGAGGAGACTGGCTGAGCGGACGCTGTTTTCCAAGATGCTCCTGAGGGAGTTGACCACTTATTTGTAGACTTTTCAGCAAAAAAGGCATACTGCAGGGCTTGCGCCTGTCCTGATGCCCGCAGGTACATAAACAGCTTTTCTTCTTCCTTAATGCCTACTTCATAGGGGTGCTTCACGGAGGCCTGGACTGAACGGACACAGGTCTCTGGAGCCAGGCGGCCAGGAAACTGCTTTCGTACCTTGGTGATGGCGTCGGCGAAAATGTCGTCCATATTGGGCAAGCTTGGAACAGGCTTGTTCAAGATTCTGCGAGGTTCTATAGGTTTATCTGAAAGGAATTGCAGAAGTTCAGTGCACTGCAAGTGTAATACAAAGGGAACAGGACCCCGCACCAGCTGAACAAAAGTGCAGGGTCCCAATGACCCAACTAGACACTATGCTTTATTATTTAATAAAATACTAATTCCCAAATTTGCTATCTTAGTAACTTCAGACCATAAAGTAAAATTTAGAAGATCTAAATATTAAGCTACTAATTCAGGCCAAAATATTTCAAGATCAAGACAACTTTATAGTAGATTAAATATTAATCTGTCAGTGAGTCCAAATAGGTCAGTTCTTAGTTAATGTCATATATTCAAAAATTATTCACATTCCTTTCCAAATAATGTCAAAGCCTTTAAAATAACATAACAGACAGAAATGATGCGCTGATTAGCAGTGGAAGAGAATTGAAAGTTCATTGATTAGTTCTTCCAATACAGTGAAATGGTTTTCAATACAAGAGGGAAGATAATCTGAAAGAGAGGAAGAAAGGTTTTTTCCCCCAAAATGGAGATGGGATAACTGGACACACAGGTGGGTTAACTGGACACTCAGGTGGGATTACTGGATACGCAGGTGGGATAACTGGACACGCAGGTGGGATAACTGGACACGCAGGTGGGATAACTGGACACTCAGGTGGGATTACTGGATACGCAGGTGGGATAACTGGACACGCAGGTGGGATAACTGGACACGCAGGTGGGATAACTGGACACGCAGGTGGGATATGAAGGTGGGATAACTGGACACTCAGGTGGGATTACTGGATACGCAGGTGGGATAACTGGACACGCAGGTGGGATAACTGGACACGCAGGTGGGATATGAAGGTGGGATTAATGGCCTGGATAGCATCATGTGTACTTAGATTTCTGCAATCTCATCCTGGTTTTAAGTTAAATGCAAGACTATGAGTCAAATATGCAAATATTAATTGCTCATAGCGGTGAGAAGGGTTTTAAGTGACATCCTATAGGCTGTCAGCATAGGAGTGCAGACAGGGGCTAGCGGTGTGGTTCCCCCTCACCCTGCTCCTTTGAAGAGCCAGGAGCTACAGCCACCACTTAGCTATTCAATACTTTGACCCTCTGCGCAAGGGAGGCTGAGGAAGACGATGAGACCTGTGTAGTCTATAACTGGTGTTATTTGTGGGTGGCCAGTGAAGATAGTGTGGATAGAAGAGAGGATGGGGAGAGAACACGTGGAGGGGAGGGAGGTGAGTGGAAGAGAAAGGAAGATGGATGTCAGGGCTGTGGCCTCACCACACAGGACACTGCAGACCGGAAGTGCTATCCTTGGGGTTGCTATCGCTCCCTGCATGATTAGAACTGCCTCCTAACAGCACAGCACACCGATATCTTTGAAAAGTTCAAGACGTTCAAATCGCTGTTCCCTATCACAAACGCAGTTAAACTGGTTTCCGGACAGAGACCGAATGTGACAATCTGAAAAATAATAGCGTTTGACTTTGATATGCTGTCTGGTCCAGGAGCGGATCTTAACCCTAGGTGTTACTCTCTGGAGGACAGCTGCAGTTTCTGGAAAGTCCTTCCAGACACAAGGAGAAAACGGCACCTACACAGTGAGCAGGCAGGGATGGGCATCACTTGCTCCAAAATACTGACTACAGTGTGAAGGCCTCTCCTCACTCGTGGGGGAGGGGGAACGAAACCTCAAAACCTTGACATGGTTTCATTCTGACTTTTCAGGTTAACATTTGAGGAGTGGCTGCGGCGATAGGCCGCAGGCTATGTGACAGAAAATCCCGACGTAATAAAGCTGTGGAACTGTCGCTGTGCACCAAAACCGGCTTCATAGAAGTAAGTTCCCACACATGTACAAACACACATGGAATGGTGTGTCGGGTGGTTTATGAACGTGACATCAAGGCAATCCACCCGTCTTGTTTTGTCAAATGATTACATATTAATAGCTACATTTAAAAGCAAATGAGAGAGGAAGCAGGGAAGCATGAAAAGAAGTGTAAGACCTCAAATAAAATGGAAAGCAGGCATCACTCACTGATGAGTTTAGTAAGATAACAAGTCACAAGCAGCAAGATGCTCTCAGTCAGGCCTGTGCTGCGCCCAGCTGTTCCGCGGTTCCCTATGGCATCTGTCTCCAACAAGGAGGAGACTGGGTCTCAGGTAGCCAAGAACGGCCTTCTATCCTCCTGCCTCTACCCCAGAGAGCTGGGATGACAGGCATGTCCTAACAGCCACAGTTTTATGACTGCTGGGATTGGACCCAGGGACCCCTACTCTCACCCCCAACTTGAAATAGTAAAAGATTTCAAATAGGTGTGTGCAGGTAAATACAAACAAACAGAAATCCAACAGCAATTTAAAAGGTCTAGCATTTCCCATGGGATCCTATTTGTCGAAGCCCAAAACAGACACAGTGGATGTACTTGGTTGTAGGAAGGACCAAACCCGGGAGGTCCCAGCCTGCGTGGCCTTTACCTTCTCAGAATACGGCCAAAAGTCAGCTAACGTTGTGGAGCCCTTTCTTGCTAAGACAAGAAAATCAAAAGAAGAGGAGCTATCGTGGTCTACATGGCTGAGTGGAGAATAAACCCATGTCCCCTGTTGTCCTGCCAGAGGCCATTTCTGTATCAGACTACACCCACCAACACACTGGACAGGCCTCTCTTTTTCCTCTGGGTAAATTCAATGTCTTGGATGGTAGAAAAAGAACAATTTTTAAAATTATTTTAGTATTATTGTGTGTGCACATATAGACATGTGTGTGTGTGTGTGTGAGTGTGTGAGTGTGTGCGGAATGTGTGTTCTTGAAGATCAGTAAAGATCCAGAGTGCTAACAACCGAATTGTCCATCAGCTGCTAAAGAAACTATGGTTCAGTCATACTGTGGAACACATTTCAGTAACGGAAAATAGTCAATTATTAATACATCGGACAAGACAGAGGACTCAAAAGCACACTAAGTGAAAGAAACCATGCACAGAGTCCACGCTACAGCGATTTGAAAGTCTAAAAACAGAAAACTACAGTGTCTTGCGGTTGGTAAGTATCTACTGAACGGCCGAACAGAATGGAAGGCATCTGCCAGGAGGAGCCGATACTTTCTGAGGGGAAAAGTGTGTTTGCCACTACACCGTGGAGGTAATCACACAACTCTTACCTACCCTCACCAAACTCTATGCTTAAATGAGTGAGTTTCACTGTGCAAAAACGAACATCAGGGAAGCTCAGGGTCGTTCTAACTGTTCTTCAACTGGATTACTACTTATATGGAGAATTAAAAAAAAAAGTCAATTATGATCTATACAATGAAGAAATACATAAAGTTGAACAAAAAGCAAACACAGCCAAAAAAATTAGAAATAACTGGGAAAACTAGCATACCCCAAGCTAGAAAAACATAAACAAAACGAGGGCTGGTGACATCTCTCTGTCACATGCATGCAAAGCCCAAAGTCCAATTCCCAATGATCACAAAACAACACACACACAAACAAGCAAACAGAAAACCACGCCACAATAAAAACAAAACCCGGACAGTAACTTTTGTGGAAAGCTCTATTCCATCTGTCATCATCCCTTTACAATTTTTGTAATTCATATGAATTCTAACTGGCTAGAAGTACAAAATATATGTAAATTTTTATGGATTTTTCTTCTTGGAATTGGAATCAAACCCACGGTTTCACTATGCAGCGTGGCTTCACTGTGCTAGCGCCTACCCCAGGCAGAGCCTCACCGCTGAAACATTTGTACATCAAAGGCACGGTTTGTCATTTCCACCCTCTCTTCACGACGAAAACGTGAAACAGTCACGTGTAACTGCCTGAAGCCAGAACCATAGGTGACTTCAGTTTTAAAGCAGACAATGCCTCAATGCTGGGATGCCACCAAGTGGACAAACTCCATCGTGCTGCTCAGACTGGCCATCATTTTGATTTACAAACTTTCGGATTTAATGTGTAGAATTAACTTTAAATACCGAAGGGAATAAACAATAGACCTTGCCCCTTATCCTCAGCTCGAAGTAACTCAACTCTCACAATGGAATCCAGGGAGACCAGGTAAAGACAGACTTCTCACAGAAACCAAGGCCAGTACAAACTGAAATCGATAGTACGAATTTGATTCCAAGAATAACTTAGGATGCTCTCTGAAAGCTGATTGTGTGCGTGAGTGCTCACAAGCCAAGCAGTCCTCCCTGGAGCAGAGGGATCCGGAGCTGTGGTGGCAGCCCGGGAGGCAGAGCACAGCAGGGAAGTGCTCCCACTTGGACAGGACTTGCTGAGGCCCACTAGGAGTCAGCTATATTCCCCCATAGCCCCTCACCTTTGCAGCGGGAGTGTGGAAACCCCAACTAGCTAGACCATAGAAAAGATTTCAGGGTGGCGGGGAGTTCGCAACCAGGGGCAGCTAAGGAGCTTTCACAGTGATGTCTTGGAATGACCCCCGAGCTTTCTATGTCACCAAGCAGAGACTAGCACACACTCCATTCTGCCTGAAGTCCAGCAATCCTCCTAAGTATTTTCTTAAGCAATGTTTAGCTTCTCTCTGCTTGGTTAGAGCATGCAGCCTCCCTAAACTTTCCACAGAAGGTATTAAATGGTTTTTGCTTCTGTTGTGACTTCTTGCAGGAAGGCTACTGAGAACTGAACTCTGACTTTGCATTTGTCTCCCAGGGTTACGTCACCAGTCCCACTGTTATTGTTTCCTAGCTTAAAGGCACAGTTCTAAGTAAAAAAAAAAACAAAAACAAAAAAAAACCAAACCAAACCAAACCAAATAAATAAAACTAATTTAAAAAGCCAAAACAATGCTATAGGCAAGCACTAAAGGAACAGAAGGAACACCTCTGGTCTGCAATCCCAGCAGGGACAGAACTCACTTGTCCAAGACAGAAACTCCAGCAGCCATGACCTCTCTGAATGCCTTGCAGGTTCTGTCCTCTGTGGGGCCAGCTAACGTGTGTTCTCCTGTTTGTACTTAATTCTATATTTCACACAGAAAAACACTCAGGGTATGACATCCCCAAGGTAAAGCAGATCAAACTGTAAAACCATCTCCTTAAACTTCAGCAAATGTCGGGTTCTGATCTCAGAGGCACTCACTTCGGTCCTGCGGACGATTCCGGAAGAGCCCAAGCATAGCTCCGCTCTGTCTAGCAGTTACGCCTGCCCTCTCTCTGCGTGTCTACCCTCTCTCCACCACACCCTTCATTTCTGTTATGCTGTTATCAAAACACCACTAAAAAGAATGCTCTTTTTATTACCTAGTTCAACATACCATGGAGTTTATGCCAGATCGATACAACACTTAAAGCTTGGCTACATTCTACCACATGGATCCCGTTAGAGATTTAGCGAGTTCCTCATTAGAAAGCACATTTAGCTTATTCCCAATCTTGTGCTATTTTTTTTTTAGATAATTCATTACCCATAATCTTCTGAGCAAACTTGACGGCTTCTTCAACTGGGTCTGACTTCACAACTGCATCCAGAATGCCGAGCTTGAGTGCTTCGCCTGCTAAAACATGTCTTCCTGAAACCAAAAATAAATAAATAAATAAACCAATGAACGACGTGAGGATGTCCCGGGGCATGGCTCTCTCCAGTGGGGAAGGTGGCCATTCCTGGATACAGCAGTTAGTTAGTAAAAATGCCTAAGGCCATCCTGACTGTTGTAGGTGATGTTTTGTTGTTGGAGACAGGGTCTCACCTATGTAGCTCGGGCTGGCCAGGAATTCGATACATAGACCAGTCTGGTCTCAAACTCAGAGATCCACCCGCCTCTGCCTCCTTGGTGCTCTGCCATGCCCGGGACTGGCCTGTTGTGGTTCAACATCATTGCCGCTGTAGCCAGGAAAGTTGAGTTCAAACTGTAGCTCTAATTCTTACTACTTGGGGAACCATAGGGACCTGGAGTGGGACTCAGATGCCACCAATTGTAAATGGAGGTAATTATCTTTACCATAGTAGCTCTGTATTGGGTAATAGAAAAGCGGTCTCTTTAGATTCTTGCAGGGGTATAGAACTCTGCCAATCTCTGTAGAGGTACACGAACTGATGTTTAGATTCTGATAGAGGTGGTTGCAACAGACAGACAGACGGGGCTCCCGACCTTGTACCTGCCACTTACCAGGAACTAACTCTATTGATCAAGAGACGGCCCCCGAAGAGGCGGTCCCCCAACACAGAACTAGCCGGCCGAACAGAGAAATGTGTTCACTAAGTTGGCACACCACAAAGCACGGTGAAAGTACACAGGAGAAATTGGACAGAGCTTTGTCTCTTTTTGACTATCTAGCACCTTGACCCTGTCTTATATTGTGGACTCTATACTGCGCAAGCTTTGCAGCCCTGCTTCCTACGGAGGCGGAGGAGCAAGCGGACACCACTGGACAACTGCTATGCCCTGGCAGGGAAGTGCGACCCCTAACCTCAAGCTCGGGGATCCATGCTCTGCTGAGCGCTCCTCTGTATCCGCTTCATCAACAGCCTTCCAGACTCCTCATCCTGTGAGGAGTGGGAGGCAGGTGAACGGTGGCCAGTGTTCTCTGTACCAAGAACACTTGGGTGAGTGTAAGTGATCCTGCTTTGGCAGGGCAAAGAGGTCAAGGCACAGAAAATGAAATCTGGGAACTACCGAGATCTCTGGGGCAACGTGGTAGAGGAGTGTGAGCTGCCTAAGGGAGGCACTGGCTGTCACCAAGTTCTTGAGTCTCAGAAAGAGTACCAAGGCTGCCTAGCTGGCCGTAACCACAAAGCATGGAAGATGGACTCCAAGGAGACCCCAAAGTGACTGGAGCGGAGAGCGCCTCTCACGCGTTCAGCGCTCGCATGTGTCTTTCCAAATTTCTCCCAGAACTTTTCTCCAACCGAACATTTCAATGTCTTCATGGAACCTTTCTGAGATGTCATTTGAAAGCCAACCAGGGCCACCAAATCCCACTATCCACTCAAGAAGACATGTGTGATTCCCGGGCCAGCTTGCCTGCTGACTCACAGGGGCCTTTGCTATGCAAATCAAAACTTGTCAACCCCAGAGTTTCTGCTTCTTTCTCCTGAAGCTAGAACAGCAGCATCAGTGCTAAGGGCAAAAACCCAAACGAGCTCCCTTTGCTTCTCTTTCTTAGAGGAGTCGGGTTTTTATTCCTGCTTTTATTCAAGGTACTCTTGTCTTCCTGAAGAATTTCTTCAATTTCCTTACAGGCTTAATCCTGCAAACCCTACGGTTGCAGACTCAGCCCCCACCATGGCTACGCCCTCGTGTATTTTGTGCTTCTGCTTCTGTTTTGTCTTTTGCTGGATGCCCTGTGCTCTGTGTTTCTGCAGAGTGCTGGGTTACAGGCATTCTCTGAGGAAATGGAAATCACTTCAGATACTTCACAGTCTAAAACATACCTGTCAGGAAGCAATGTGTAACTTGACTGTTTGAGTGGATTTCAATTCAATACACTTAGTTTTTCTAATTTTCCTTTCACACACTTCCTTTAGAAGAGCAAAGTTATATCTAATTCATGTAGACTTGGTTTCATGTCAGTTTTTTTTTAAATCAGAGCATATAGATCTCTATTATTGATTCTAAAAGATCTTTATCTCTTTACATTCTTAGAATTATGTAGGACTACACAAAGCTATGGACCTAAACGCCACATCTTCCTGCCTCGGTCTCCTGAGCGCTAGGATTATTGTCACCAATCACCACACCTGTGTTTACACAGTGCCAAGGAACTAACTCAGGTTCACACGTGCGGGACAAACATTCCACCCACTGAGCTACACCCACCACTCCAGACACTCAACCTTCTACACCAGCTCTGACTGTTATGGTTCCTATATGAATATGTAGTCTACAAATAACACAGACTACAATACGACCCCCAAACAGAGGGGTCTCTTGCACTCACTTTCCTTTAGAAGGCTCTCAAGTGGGCTCTTCATGGAAACAATTGGGAAGTACTTGGACAAATTATTGTTACTACTTGACAGATGACAAAATTTGGAGTCAAAGAAATTAAACTAGCCTCGTTGGAACGTGTGTGGGTAGTCAGTGGCCAAGATCAGACTTTCTAGATGCTGGCCTCATTCTCCAAACCACAGCCGAGATTTCCACTGACCTGAGGTGATTAAGTCAAGAGCAACAGGAACTCCGACAAGTCTGGGGAAGAGCTGGGTTCCTCTGGCACCAGGAAGAATTCCCAGTGTGACTTCTGGAAAGCCAACGTGAGCCTATAAGACAGTAAGGGCAGAAAGGCCATCGTCATGAGAGAGTGTAATGAGATCTTAGTCTGCCCAGGACTTCCCACACCATAAGACATAGCTTCACCGAAGTCAGCAACAGTCTCTAGAGGACACACAGGTCTGCTGTCTCCTTATGTCACATTCTGAGCAGAGCTGAGCTATTTTCACATATCCTTGCTTGGGCACATTTCCTTCTTTGAATCTATAAGGACCCCTCTCAGATAACGAAATAGTCTTTGTGGTTTTCAGGGTCCCTGCAAGCATCAGACTGTGGACCAAACCCTGAGGATGGAAGGGAACAATACAGAACTTCCCGTATCTCCACTCTACAAAGAACGTCCACAACTTAACAATAAAAGGGCAACCAACTAATAATGGACTGATTATCTGGATAAACAGTGCCCCAGAGAAAGGATCCAAGCGGTACATGATGCTCATGTCATTTGCCATGGGGAATGTAAACCCAAACGAAAAACGTGTGATGCCTGCCCAAGCGAATACAATAAAGAAGGCAGGTGCCCATTTTGGCAGCACAGACGCTCAAACTGGAACAATGCAGAGATGATTGGCATGGGAGCTGCCAAGGGCGGCACACATGTCTGTGCAGCGCTCCATAGTTTTCAATACAGAGGGGAACATTAGGGTGCAAGTGATTTGAAGGGGGAGATAGGGAAAACAGGGAGTTTTACTCAGGAAGGGGGAAGAACACAACAAACAGAATAAAGAAGGGGGGTAAATGAACAGCAGAGATGTCTGAAAAGGGGGGTCTCAGCAGTTAAGAGCACTGACTGCTCTTCCAAAGGACCTGAGTTCAATTCCCAGCACCCACATGGCAGCTCAGAACTGTCGGTAACTCCAGTTCCTGTGGATCTGACTACTTCACATAGTCAGACAAGCAGGTCAAATGCCAACACACACATACACGCACACACGCACACACACACACACATGCACACACACAATGTCTGAAAATCATAATATATCAATACTATTATCTCTCTACTGAAAATTACACATAACACATATGAATCTGTATCTATATGTAAATAAATATAGTTTAAATTGTATTTCTCCATCTGGTCTAACAACACCACCTACAAGAGTCATAGACAATTTAGCAGAAACCCCAACACCAAACATAAGAAGTCTTTGTTCGAGTGGGTCAGGATTGTCCAAGAGACTCCCAAAACACTACAGGATATTGTTATTACCATTGGTTGCCTCCCAGAGGTGGAAGGTAAGTCCCTATTATTGAAAACACTATGCACTTCAGAAACGGGACCCAGAGGCTGTGGAGCTGGAACTGACCCAAAAACCTCTTCCCTGAGGACCAGCTTTCATGGTCCCACAAGCTTCCAAGGGAGGGAAGCAACCAACAATCCAGCTATGATGCCCATGAACCATAGCAAACATCATGGATGCAGTGGTGGCACCCACATCTTCATATAAACCCACAGCTCTCTGGGTGCAGCAGTGGCACCCACGTCTTCATGTTAACCCACGGCTCTCTGGGTGCAGCAGTGGCACCCACACCTTTATGTTAACCCACGGCTCTCTGGGTGCAGCAGTGGCACCCACGTCTTCATGTTAACCCACGGCTCTCTGGGTGCAGCAGTGGCACCCACGTCTTCATGTTAACCCACGGCTCTCTGGGTGCAGCAGTGGCACCCACGTCTTCATGTTAACCCACAGCTCTCTGGGTGCAGCAGTGGCACCCACGTCTTCATGTTAACCCACGGCTCTCTGGGTGCAGCAGTGGCACCCACGTCTTCATGTTAACCCACAGCTCTCTGGGTGCAGCAGTGGCACCCACGTCTTCATGTTAACCCACGGCTCTCTGGGTGCAGCAGTGGCACCCACGTCTTCATGTTAACCCATGGCTCTCTGGGTGCAGCAGTGGCACCCACGTCTTCATGTTAACCCATGGCTCTCTGGGTGCAGCAGTGGCACCCACACCTTTATGTTAACCCACGGCTCTCTGGGTGCAGCAGTGGCACCCACACCTTTATGTTAACCCATGGCTCTCTGGGTGCAGCAGTGGCACCCACGTCTTCATGTTAACCCATGGCTCTCTGGGTGCAGCAGTGGCACCCACGTCTTCATGTTAACCCATGGCTCTCTGGGTGCAGCAGTGGCACCCACACCTTTATGTTAACCCACGGCTCTCTGGGTGCAATGGTGACACCCCCATCTTTATGTAAACCAACAGCTCTTGAGTTGGACTTAAGACCTGCTCAACAAAAGGGAATCCATATCTGGTACTGGAAACCTAGTCAACTACCCAAGCTAGTGAAGTCACAGACCTTGGAGGTGAACCTCCAGCTACCACTTAACTAAAGAGCACAATCCCTAACTACATTGTAAATATTTGCCCTTGTGCCCACAGAAGTGTAGTACTCACCCCTCATGGCAAAAACTTCTCTCTGTAATAGATGAAGACCATTACAGAGGATCACAACCAATCAAAATGTGGAGTTGGGGAGCCCACTCCCAGTGGAACATCTACAAAAGAACGCTAGAGCCTAAAGTAATGATCTGTCCTGTCCCTTTAAGAGACAAGCCCCGCCCTAATGTGGGAGGTTCTTCTATGTGTTGCTTCTATTAGTTAATGAATAAAGAACTGCTTTGAGCCAATGGCAGGGAAGAACAGAACTAGGCAGGGAAAGCTAGGCTGTATGCTGGGAGGAAGAGGGGTGGAGTCAGGGAGATGCTATGGAACCTCTGCCGGAGTCAGATGTGCTGGAACTTTGCTGGTAAGCCATGACCTCGTGGTGATACACAGATTAATAGAAATAGGTTAAATTAAGATGTAAGAGTTAGCCAAAAAGAAGCTAGAGGTAATGGGCCAAGCAGTGATTTAATTAATACAGTTTCTGTGTGATTATTTCAGGTGTAAGCTAGTGGGGTGGCTGGGAAGAACAAGCAGCTCACCTTCGCTCCTACACCGCCCACTCCCTTCCCCATCCACTGAATCAGGCAGATCTTCCTTCCTGCTTGCAGCCTGAGTCTCTTCCTTTTCTGTCTCTCCCCCAAAGAGGCAGCTTCTGCCTTGCTCCATTCTCCCCACTTCTCCCCTTCCCCCTGTCTCTCTCTGCCTCTCTGCTCTTCTCCTCTTCTTCCTCTTCCCTTCCATAACCCACTAAATAAATATCCAACCTCACTCTGCATGGCCTGCCTATCCCTGTCTCTGTCTCTTGCCTGCTGCATGGCTTGCTGACAGGGACCAGCCACCTTCAGAGACCTGGGGAGTGGTCTCGTGATACGCCTATCTGTCTGTCTCTCCTCATGACCTGCTGCAGCCACTTGGGGAACTGCACCATCCCTGCCTAGGACTGGCTGCTCTCAGACCTGCTGCCCACTGCCACCACTTGGGGACCTGCAGCGTCTCTGCCATATTTTATTTGATCCATTACACCTAAGGCTCAGGCAACTGTGGAAGAAGGGGGCAGGAATCAGTTGAGCACAGGAAAGCCAGCAGCCTAGCCCAGGTCCACCTGGAGAGTTTGCACTGAAGCCCCACCCTAACCCCACCTCTGGGAGCCTCTTACCCGAGCATTGGCGACCCGATAGTGGCAGCCCAAGGCCAGCTCTAGTCCTCCTCCAAGAGCCACACCTTCGATAGCAGCCACCACTGGCTTTGTGTATCTCTGTATTTCGTCCACCACATCTCCCAGTCTGAGGCTAGAGGAGGCTCCGGGGGGATTGCTGAAGCTGTGGATATCAGCACCTAAAGACACATGGACAAAGGGAGGTGGTTCAGAGGGACTGGGCCTTTGTCACTAACACCAGGGCTACAGCCAGTCTTAGAAGGCCCAGATGCCTTGGGGCTGAGAGGCGCTTTATCTTCAGACTGTAGATAGAAGGAAATGAGAGAAACCAAATCTTTATCAGGAACCACATAGTCTCCTAAACTCTGTGTTCCCATTTGGTAGCAAGCATCTTCAACTTCGGGGAAATTTAGGAGCTCAGAAAAAGAGCTAGATTCTTTACTAAGTCTATCATTCTGAGAGTCAGTGCTTCTGATCAACCAGTTTTTAAGAATGTCACCCTTTCTTCACTAAGAACAAAAGCCTTGCAGTGTAAAACGCTGTAGTTAAATGCAGACTTCTTACGAGTTACATCAGTAACCAACTTAGTGTGTATACATTTTCTGAAAGCATTTTTAAATGACTTGTTTATTTTTATTTTATGGATATGGAGATATTGCCTGAGTGTTATGTCTGTGTGCCACGTGTCTGCAGTGCCTGTGGAGGCCAGAAGAGGGCGTTAGATTCACAGGAACTGGACGGAGTTATACAGGGCTGTGAGTGGCCATCCTACCCCAACATGAGCAGGAATCAAACCCAGGTCCTCTGGAGGAGCAGTCAGTGTTCTTAGTCACTGAGCCAACTCTCCAGCCCCTGATAGATTTCTTATGAGTAATAAAATTAACATAGCTTGTCTTTCTGGATTATAAAAATGAGACAGGAATTATGAAAATTTAAAACCTGTACAAAAACAAAGCAACGAAGGACTGCCTAAATATCATCTCCCAGAGATACGGCTTGAGGCTGCTGAATTCTTTGAAATCCCATGCGTATGTAAATGGATTTATGGCCTCACTATGACATTTATCCTTTCGGTCTCGGTGGCTATCTTCAGTGACTTGAAAGTCTTAAGAGATCTCAGTATGTCTTTCAAACATGGAGAGTGCACTGTAAAACCTTATTTTTTGATTTCACTTGACAGTGCAGGCAATTCCTAGTGTTCCCACAGGGCGTCGTCTATTCTTTGACATCAGTAGGCTTGGTATAAACTTCACAAGCAATGGTTTCAGGGCTGAGGGTACAGCTCAGTTGTAGAGGACCAGCAGTGCATGCACAAGTCCTGTGTTTAGTCCACAGGACTGCAAAACATTTTAAATTGAAAATAATAATTTTGGGTAAACTGTATTACCTACTTCTTCCTTTTGTTAAGTTGGGAGCGTAGCCCCCCCGGCCTAGGAGTTGTATTGGTCTGGACTCCAAATCCCAGCATGCCAGGTCCTGACTCCTGGAGGGGAGGGGCAGGACCACTCCCACAGGGTCTTTAAGTGAGCTCCCAAAGGAGAAACACGTGGTGTCGTGTCTCCCCCACCCCATCGCATTCGCAGCCTCCCCCCCCTCCCCGTGTTCCCCCTCGGGGCCACCTGTTAGGAAAAATTCCAAACACCTTTCCCCTCTTTTCTACCTGCTCCTTATCCACACCATGTGAAGACGCAGGGCCTGAGGCGCATGGCCCACCTGCCACCTTCTTTAAGTCTCCTACCAACTCACCTGCACAGTCTAATCCTCTGCATCACCAGTGAGAAAGCTACAGTTTCGAAATATTAACTGATTGTGCAAGACACAACAATTAAATTAAATTAAGTTACTCATGAAAGAGAGATCCCACCCCAAGGCAGGCAGGCTACAAAGCCTGCGCCTCCCTGAAGTCTTTTTATCACACAGCGCAGTCACAGAACGTCACAGAGACCAAAAGTGATTTCACTTCTCGGAGAAAAAATTAAATTTTGGATACTGGCTTAATGTCTAGAAGTTTTATTAGATTCCTTTCTTAATTCCAATGAATTTCTGATGAATAAATTTGCTATTCCTGCAAACATTACTGTATCTTTGGGTAATTTTTTGTTTTGTTTTGTTTTGTTTTAATCTTCCTTCATAGCCCTTACACCATGGCTTTACTTTTCTAGTTTTGTAGGCTGGCAAGGGTCTCAGTCTAAATGGGTGGGGCTCAGCCTTCCCTTTCTCCTCTAAGGAAAGCTTCCTGCTCAGCACCTACCTGTTGGCCGTAGGCCTTGTAAACATGGCTATCTTCTAGCTCACTAAGAATTTTTATCTTTACGTTAATTGCTATTGAACATAATTTTCCCTGCATCTCTTGAAATAATCATATCATTATCCTTTTTAATCTTCTGCTGGAATAAGTAACATTGAGAGAGTGTCCCAGCAGTCATACTTCTAAGACAAGAGTGGTTGTTACACCTTTTATATAACAGGAGGTCCTGTTTAGAAAAATCAAGATTAGGGTTGGTCTATCCTTTTGATTGTTCACACTGCCTTGGTCAGATACTGGCTCACACTGCCCTGGTTGGGTACTGGTTTTAAACGCAGGCTAGCACCAACACAAACTGAGACAGATACTTTGCGGCCACACCCACAAAGTACCTGTGACTCTCATCTGACTTAGAAGCACAGATCCGTTCAAGTTCAGAGGAGGTGATATGGGGGCTGGAGAGATGACTCAGTAGTCAAAGGCATCACCTACTCTTCAAGAGGACCCTGGTTCAGTTCCAGTTCCAGAGGATCTGATGCCCTCCTCTGGCCTCTGCTGGTATTGCATGTACATGGGACAGACAAACATGCTGGCAAAACACTTATACACATAAAATGAAAATAATGAATCTTTTTTTAAAAAGGAAAATAAATCATACTAGACAAAGAGGAGCTGCCTATGACCAGGGGACTTCATCGTGGACCTGCTGGGGAGGACTCCTGTGGCGACAGAGAGAGAGTAGGGAGTAATACTTCCAAGGCAAGGACTGACAGGGCCTGCCACAGGAAGCCAGAAGGGACGGGCAGAGCTTCTCCCTAGACCCCAGAGTGGGAGGGGCTTCCAGCCTCCAGAACCGAGGAACAGGATACTTCTAGTATTCTTTTTTTTTTATAATAGCTATTTTATTTTATTTTTTTTAATTTATTTATTTATTAAAGATTTCTGTCTCTTCCCCGCCACCGCCTCCCATTTCCCTCCCCCTCCCCCTACTTCTAGTATTCTAAAATAGATTATGGACACTCAGGAGGCAGAGACAAGTGGATCTCTGGGTTTGAAGCCAGCCTGGTCTATAGGGTGAGTTCCAGGTGAGCCAGAGTTATGTGGGGAAACCCTATCTCAAAATACTGTTTATGGAGGATTTTTACCAGCCAGGGTCATGCTGGGGGAACCCACAGAGACAGCTGACCTGAGCTTTCAGGAGCTCATGGGCGCTGGGCCAACAGTCAGCCTGATTGGGACTGATCTATGTCCTCTGCAAGTGTGTGACAATCGTGTAGCTTGGTCTCTTAGTGAGGTTTCTAACAGCGACAGCAGGAAAATACTGTTTATGGAGGATTTTTACCAGCCAGGGTCATGCTGGGGGAACCCACAGAGACAGCTGACCTGAGCTTGCAGGAGCTCATGGGCGCTGGGCCAACAGTCAGCCTGATTGGGACTGATCTATGTCCTCTGCAAGTGTGTGACAATCGTGTAGCTTGGTCTCTTAGTGAGGTTTCTAACAGCGACAGCAGGACCTCTCTCTGGTGCTTAGCTGGCTTTTGGTAACCTGTTCCTCATGCTGGATTATCTGACCCCACCTCGAGACGTAAGGGAAAGGATTCAGTCCTGCCTCAACTTGATGCGCCATGCTTTGTGCAAGTCCATGGGAGGCCTGTCCCCTTTCTGAGTGAAGATGAACCAGGAGTGGATAGGGAGGGGCGTGGAGGGGAAAGGGGATGGGATGGGAGGAGAGGAGGGATGGGAAACTGGTTCAGCAGCCTCGGGAGACTCATCCAAAGGAAGTTCCAAACCCCATTCTCTCTCCATCCTCAAATGTTTGCGGGAAGTTGGAGCAGCATTGCTTTTGAATTTGTAGGAGAGTTTGCCAAGGATGCTACCTGGGCCTAGAATTTACTTTGTGAGCCTTCTGATTTTTGATTCAGGGCACCGCTAATGTAGCTCAGGCTGTGGGAAACTCACTGTATAGTTCGGGGGTCCGCAGCCCCCTGAGTTGAGATTACAGGCCTGTGCCACCCCACAGCTCTGATCTTTCTTCTGTAGTGGTCACATGCTGTTTGGGCCTTGCTTCTCCTGAAGTCACTTTTAGTAGATGTATATTTTCCTAATTCATATTTCTAGTATCTTCAAAATGATACCTGCTTTATTTTCAAGCTATCTTTTAATTAGTTAAATGTGTTGTTTGACAACTTCACACAAGTATAAAACACATTGTGATGACACTCACCCTCACCCTCTCTTGTGTCCCCCGACCTACCAACATCCATTCTCTACGGAGTCCCGTTCCCACGTTCATGTCTTTGTGCTTTGTTGAATGATCCACCGAGTTTAGGCAGCACCATCTGTGTGAGGCTGGTGGTTAGCAGCGAGTAGACAACCAAACACAAGGACTCCTCCCTCTCCCAGCACCTCCTGGAGGTCAACAGGTCATTGAGGAGTGGCAGGGCCCAAGTGCCCCTCCCCAGCCCATCTAAGGATGGGACCTGTCTTGTGCAGGTCCAGTACAGGTGACTGCAGTCACGGAGAGTTGTGACCACAGTGACGGAGTCATGCCGGATGCTATTGTGTGGCCCGTCTCATTTTCCAGCTCTTTTCATTTGAGACTGCCTGTCTGTGTAGCCTGAGCTGGCCAGAAGCACATTCTGTAGCTCAGGCTGGCCCCAAGTGCTGAAGCTGGAGGAGCGCAGCACGGCACTCACGTTCAGAGCTCTCAAAGGCACTGGTTTTGCTTTCTCCCTCTTCTCTGATTTTCATTGTGTTTATGTCTAGGGGCGTCTTGTCTGCACGCCCGTCTGTGCTCCAGAAGAGGGCGCTGGATCCCTAGAACTGGATGCTGAGAATCAAACCCAGGTCCTATGGAAGAGCAGCCAGTGCTCTTAACTGTTGAGCATCTCTCTCTAGCTCCTCTCTCTCTCTCTCTCTCTCTCTCTCTCTCTCTCTCTCTCTCTCTCTCTCTCTCTCTCTTTCTCTCTCTCTCTCTCTCTCTCTTTCTCTCTCTCTCTCTTTCTCTCTCTCTCTCTCTGATCAATCTCTTCATAGGCTCCTCAAGCTTTTATTAACTTGTACCAAAAAAAAAAAAAACCCAAACCAAAACACCAACATTATGTTGTTGCTCCTTTTGAGTTACATCTGCTTGCCATTTCTCTAATTCTGTCGTCTTTCATCCCTTCTTCATTTGGTCACGTGTTACTGTTCAGTTTGTCAGTTGCAGTGTTCGGTGATTAGCTTATTAGGTTTAAGGTGTTTTCTTCCCTGAAACAGCTCCTTACAGCTGCAAACTACTGGCTAACTTTTATTCGTGTGCCATCTTACCCCCACACCAGATGTTTCATTGTCATTTAGGCCACAGTATTTGCTAAACTTCCTGATAATTTATGCTCTGACTCAGGGTTAAAGAGGAATTCAATCTCCAGACAGATGAGAAGTTCTGCTTGTGTTTTCGCTATTGATTTGGAGCCTGGCTTGAAGAATTCCAAAAGAAGTTTACCAAGACAAGCTCTGTGTACACTGGGAGTGTACCCAGAGCCTTGAAACCACAGAGCACCCCACCACTGAACTACACCCCCAAATTTCATGCTCCAGTTCCAACCTAGTTTTGCGAATATTGCCAATGTGTTTAAGAGGGTACCTTTCCCAGTTTAGAGGTTCACTGTCCTGTATACGTCTCCTGATCAAACTGGGTTCTTTCTGATACTTTGCTAAAAGCAAAACGTTTCAGCCCAGGAACGGGCATCACAGTCCAGTTTCTACCTCATCATCACGCAGAAAATCGAGTTCTCGAGGATTCTGCCCCTCTTCCAGGCCTCACATCATCCAAACCACCACAGTGGGTGTTCAAGCTTTGGAGTCTAGCGAGAAAGCCATTTTATAGCTGGCGTAAAGTTGGTGTATTATTTTGATCTGTCTCTTCCTCGACCTTCTTCACCTGGATTTGTTGAGCATTATGATACATATGAGATCATCACCACTTTGTCTTAATTAGTAAATCATCTCTACAGTGTTAGTCAGGCAAAGCAAGCAGTGATTACTATGGTCAGGACTTTTCAATTGTTTCTTCTCCTGACTGTAGCACCAGTATATTTTCACTGAAATATACTAATATTATAAACACTGAATACCTGTGGTCTGGTGAATTCCCACGGCCCTCATTTCCACCTGACTTCCATTGAAGTTAACATATTAATTTTCGGGGCAGGGAAAGATAGAGGTACCACAGACTACACTGAATGATTCAACACTTCAGATACTTTGGCCACACTGTGCCTTGTCATGCAGTGACCCGGCAGAGCAGTGTCCCTGTCCCTGAAGGGTGGGGGTGTCTGAAGGAACATGACCGTCACTTCAGGACGCAGCGTGAATAAAATGATAATGCATCCTGAGCTTGTTCTGGCCACAGACTGACGAGAATGCTCAGCCAAGACATCTCACTTAATCCCACACAGCCTCCTTCAGGTACAAATTCTGGCCCCTATGCTACAGGCTGAGAAAATGAGGTAAGGTTACCAAAGAGACAGGCCCAAGCTCAGGCAGGGTAGAAGGGACAGACGTGCGTAGAGCAGACACCCAGCAAGTTTACGGCAGTCCTGAGCGAGATGTTCCGCGGAGGCCGCAGTCCTGTCCAGGTCGCTCTTGGGAGTCATGTGTCCCTTCTCACTCCCACTCTAGCGCCCCCTTTCCTTACCCTCACTGATCTGACCCACGGGGGCAGCCGATGCACGGTTGCGTGTGGACCTGGCAGAGGTCTAGCTAGGGGTAACGGGAGAGATGTAGACAGTAGTTACCTGCGCAGAAGTTGCCGTTTGCTCCACAGATCACGACGGCTTTAATCGTGTAGTCTGACCCGGCTTTCTGGAGTCCATCTCTTATCCCCCTGAGGACTGCTGGGCTAAAAGAAAAAAGGTCCACGAAGCAGATTAGTCAAAGTTAAACGTCTACGATCTTCGAGATTTTCCTTTACTAATGGTGGATACAGAATGCAGAATCTCCGCCACCGAACTTCCACTATTTGTTCAACAGGTGAAGTGTCCGCTGTCAATTAAGTGCTGAGCCGATACAATAAATCCACTTTAAAAGCAATTATCGCTTCGCTTCACTGCGCTCCAACTTCGCTCATGAAAAATCATTAGTAACCAGTTTTAGAAACATTATCCAGGCTACCACAGCTGTATTCTGGACACCACTGTGAAAGAAGTTGCTTGTCCTGGTTTAATTCACTGTCGGTGAGACTTTTCTGTCTGTGACAGCCAAATTTAGTTCTAATAAATGTAGGAGGATAAGACAAGGGCAAAGAAATGTCGGGCAAGGACCACAGTAGCTGCTTTGCCCAGGTTCAGTATCAGAGAGGCATCCATAGAAAATTCAGCTGAACCCACTATCCCAGAGGGATGGGATTGCGAACCAAGGGTGCATCCTTCGGATGGATCTCTCTCCACTCAAGTAGTAGGGAAGACACAGTGATTCCACTCAAGAGACCTCTGTAATCACAACGGAAGGGAGAATTTGCCAAGGGGATTAGGGTGGAAAGTTGGGGAACCTAAGAGAATCCTAGGGTGACAGCTGCAAGGAAACACAAACTACTTTGACTTGGAATGCTATGTGTTCTGGATAGAATTCTTTCTTTCTTTCTTTCTTTTTTTCTTTCTTTCTTTTTTTTTTGAGACAGGGTTTCTCCGTAGCTTTTGGTTCCTGTCCTGGAACTAGCTCTTCTAGACCAGGCTGGCCTCGAACTCACAGAGATTCACCTGCCTCTGCCTCCCGAGTGCTGGGATTAAAGGAGTGCGCCACCACCGCCGGGCTTGAGTAGAATTCTTATGTATACTACGTGAAGGTTTCAAACCAAACTGTGGCAAAAGACGTGCTGAGACCAACAAGACAAATTCACGGAACACACGAGACACCTGCCGTTGCTATGTGAGGGATAGTTACCTTTCACCCAGTTCCCTTTCACCTAGACACAATTAAACAAAACCTCCTGCTCCTGACTTATTAATAAGAAATCAAATAAACGGAATCCGAGCCATTACAGAGCAGGGAGAAGTCCAAAAGGAGCAAGCAGGTGTCCTTCAGTATCTGGGTGGAACTGCTTCGGGATGCACCATCCCCAGCCTGACAAATCCCTCCCATGGTCAAGTCTGGCAGATAAAACTCTGCGGGACTCTCACAAACCCCTGACGAGCCATCTTTTCCAAACTTACAACAAACAATATACATGCTGCCTAGCTCACAGTGCACTGTTTATGGAATAGTGACAAGATTTAAAAAATGGTGACATCCTCACTGAGGACTCAACTGTTGTAGACAGAACGCCATTTTCTACCCATGGGTAAGTGGCAGGTATGGAACCCACAGCCAAACTGCTTCCTTCTGGACTTCCCTCGCCTGGGAGCCACTGAGGCGAGGGCTGGGGCTCACATTACAATCACACTCTCATCTTTTATTCATTTTCCTGTTGTAATCATCTGTCCTGTCCCTTTAAGAGACAAGCCCCGCCCACTCTCTCCCCTGTCCATTGAGGCAAGCAGAAGATCTTCCTTCTGCTTCCAGCCTGAGTTACTTCTTTTCCATCTCTCTGGAAGAGGCACCTTCTGCCTCTCTCCCTTCTTCCTACTTCTCCCCTCAACTCCCCCCCCTCGTTGCTCTCTCTGCTCTTCTCCCCTTCCCTCCTTTCCCTTTCCCCTCCATAACCCAGTAAATAAATACCCACTTTCTCTGCATGGTGTACCTGATAGGTCTCTGTCTCTCACCTGCTGCGTGGCTCCCTGCCTGCGACCAGCTGCCTTTATGGCCCTGTCATGCTCTTGTGCCTGCTGTGGGCTGCACCCACTTGGGGAACGGCGTCATTTTATTTTTACCATAATACTTGTTCATTTTGAAAACTCATAAACAGGAAAAAAGAAAGAAAGAAAGAAAGAAAGAAAGAAAGAAAGAAAGAAAGAAAGAAAGAAAAGTTACTACAAATAAAAGAACTTAACCATGACCAGCCAAGGAGACCAGCTGGGACAGTGGAATCTGAGAAGACATGTGAGCCACGATCTGCTTCATGACAACAAGCCCTTCCCTTCTTTGGAACTATTACAACAATGACAGCATCCAAAACCCAAACAGAAAGTTTATTAAGTCAAATGTGTCCAATTTTCAGAAAGGAAGGAAGGAAGAATGAATGAATGAGAAACATGCCAAACATGTGGGGTTAGGTTTTAATTTCAAAAAACATTATTTTCAGCTATGTGTCTGTGTACATGTGTTTGCAGTTACTAGGTAAAATGTGGGGTGTCCTCTTATGAGGGTGGTAGTTTTAAAGGTGTGAACACTGGCGTTCTGGGGGAAGATGCAGGAATACCTTCTCCAGAGACCTTAGACTTTGACTGGAATAGAAAGAAATTTGGCTAAGCTGCAATTAAGGATTTATAATACTTGGGAGGGGAGGAAGAGAAAGAATTATTCAAATAATAGCTCAGTAGGCAATCATGGTGGCTCTCATCTTTAATTTCAGGACTTGGGAGGCAGAAGTTAGCGGATCTCTGTGACTTGGGACTAGCCAGGGCTACATATTGAGACCTTATTTTTTTTTAAAAAAAAGCTGTGTGTGGGAGACTTGGTAAGCTAGAAAGTTAATTACCCACAAAAACTAAGAACACGAAAGAACAAAAGTGTAAAACAAGGAGAAACAAGGAATTCACTTGGTGGACAAGCTAAAATGTGGTAAATCATGTTCCTTAATATAAACGGTAAGAAAACACCTTAAAACAGAATAACAAAGTCCTTAGGGAATAAAGGGAGGCTTTTGCCTTTGACTAGTTAATTAGAAATGAAATCTGATCACAAAAACAGATTCTGAGCCATCACAAGCCACACGCAGCCGGTGTGGGCATCCTTCTATGTAGTAATATGGAGCGGCGGCGGGGCTGCGTCCCCAAAAACCCAGCCGCCTGCCCGGCTAGCTTATGCCCCGAAATAATTACACGGACACTGTATTCTTTTAATCACTGCTTGGCCCTTAGCTCTAGCCCTTACTGGCTAATTCTGATATCCCAATCAACCCATCTCTAACAATCTGTGAGCACCGGTCTTACCAGGAAGATTCTAGTTCAGAACTTCATCGCGTGTGTCTGCCCAGGAGCCTGGAGCATGGCGTCTCTCCTGAGGCGTCTGCTCCAGAGAGCAGAGCTGTGGAGTCTGAGCTCACTTCCTCTTCCTCCCGGCATTCTGTTCTGTTTACTCCACCCACCTAAGGGTGGACCTATCCAATGGGCCTAGCAGTTTCTTTATTGCTTAGCCAATGAAATCAACAGATTGATATATGACACTCCCACATCACTTCTAGACCGGCTCTGGATTAGGAAAACCCCCGCATATGGAGGTCTATTATATACAAAGAGCAGATCAGCTGCAAGGAGCCTATGGCCACTGCCATCTCTAGACTCCTCAGAACTGGAGCTATCCTGGGAGTGGTGGCCATGCAAAAATGAGGGGAAACCCTTATGTTTATCAGGGCCTCAGGCACGCTGAGTGTAGTTACGTTTTTAAATCTGTGTTGGCTGAATGGCAGATGGGAGACCCAGGGATACAAAAGGCCACCACCGTCTTTTCCTTCTGGCTAAGAATGGTAGGCAGTGGTGGCTCACATCTGTAATCTCAGCTCTTGGATGCTTGGGGCAGGAGAATTGTCTCAAGTTCAAGGCGAGCCTGCATATAGAGTGAAATCTAGTTTCAAAAATCCAAAACGAAAAACCCCAATAACCCCTCAGACGACAATGAATGATTGGCCTCCACCAAATCGCCTCATCTAGTGCCAGGAGAAGAGACTGGCATTTCCTGTTCCAACCACACCTCTTTTTTTTTTTTAATGTATGTTTTGAGTAACACTGAACACCTCCCTCCAAAAAACAACAACAAAAACAAAGCACAGAAATAAAGAGAAAGGGTGAGTTGCTATAGGGAAAACATTGCTACTAGATATAGGACTGGGGCTCCCACAGCCTGAAGGAATCCATGGAGTAGGGGTCGGTGGTAGAGGGGTGGAGGGGGGTAAGGGGAAGATGAAGGAGTCTGCGGAAAAGCCAGCTTTTCCTGAGTGCAGAGCAAATGCTGCAGCTTTGGTCATATCAAGTGTTTCCCTATGGAGAGCATTTTTAAAAATTGAAATCCAAGTTCGTCAAATCAAGTTTGAAGCTTATGAACCAGTCATTTTTCCCCAAATGGATAAGAAAATCAGACAGTCCAAACTAACCTCTAAAGACGGCTTTGTTACACAAAACTGATTTCAGTAGTGCATTGGTAGGTGTGTCTTCAGTTCTAAAGAAAAACGTTCTAGTTTTAACTCTCTGGGTTACAGGGCAGAGCGGGCAGGAGTTGGCTGGGGTACTGAAAGCCTCCATTCCCAGGGCCAGGCCTGGTGAGCAACTAGGTGCTAAGTCTACACAATGCCAACACCCATCTGAACTCAAGCAAAACGAGTCTGGCTAGATTCAATGCTAAACTGTTTCTCTGGGTAAATCCCAAAGTTAGTCCAGTAAGCATGTTTATGAGTTACCTTTCCCCCATTACTTTTAACCCTTGAACCTGGAGGAAATAAAAGAACCCCCCCCCCCCGCCCCATCCCCCTACCCCTGCCCAGTTCTAATTAATTAGTGATGGGATCGCGACAGAGCTTGAAAACTGTTACATAATATCCACAAGTCCACAAGCCATAGGCATTTCCCTCTGCATCTGTGGGAACCAGGCTCACGGTGACACTCTCTCCTCCGGACCTAAATCTTCATATAGTGAAGTCCCTCATGGAAAATGAGATAGTATTCATATATACACACATCATCTCTAGACTACTTACAATAGCCCATAACCTGGAAAGTCTATGTAAATATTTCTTGAAATGCATTACTCAAAGAATAATAACAAGGCCAGGTGGTGGCGGTGGCGCACACCTTTAATCCCAGCACTCTGGAGGCAGAGGCAAGTGGATCTCTGTGAGATCGAAGCCAGCCTGGTCTACAAGAGTTAGTTCCAGCAGGGCGGTGGTGGCGCACGCCTTTAATCCCAGCACTCGGGAGGCAGAGGCAGGCGGATCTGTGAGTTCGAGACCAGCCTGGTCTACAGAGCTAGTTCCAGGACAGGCTCCAAAAACCACAGAGAAACCCTGTCTCAAAAAACCAAAAATTCCAGGACAGGCTCCAAGGCAACACAGAGAAGCCCTGTCTTGAAAAAAAAAACTAAACAAATAACAACAACAAAGTAACAAAGGGAAAAGAATCTTTGTGTTCATTCGGGAGACTTCCATGATGGAAGACTAAGCTTCCCACCCAGGGTTGGCTGAATGGCAGATATGGAACAGAGGGCTGGGTTTTTTTCCCCCTTCTGGGTAAAATGTGAGGCCCCGACTGAGCCAAAACAACTTCAGTGGGTACCACTCTAGAATGAGGCACTGGGCTTTCCCCTTCACCTCGCCTCTCTACTTTTATTTATGTTCTTGGTGATTTGGGGGAAAGTTCATAAATAAGAGAAACTGGAGAAGGAACATGGCTTTGTTTGCTTTTCCCTAGGTTAAGGGGAGAAAAGTGACTAGGGAAATTATTAGACATAGAGTCAAGCCTCCCCTGTATTCTCCGAGGAATTCTCCAACTTTAAAGATTCAGGGGCTCAGGAGGGGCCACAGCTCCGCAGCACTGGAAAGACCCCAGCAGCTAGGACAAGTTAGGACAAGTGTGTCCTCCCCACACTACATTGTCAGGAGGAGAGGACATGGCGTGGGAACACTGCCTGAGTGCCCACTGTGTTTCTTTGACTACAGCTGGCTTTGCATTTTCAACAGTTAAAAAAAATACAGTAAGGCACAGTGGTGCTCGCCTGTAATCCCAGTGCTCGCGAGGGAGGCAGAGTCAGGTGGATCTCTGTGAGTTCAAGGTCAGCCTGGTCTACAAAGCCAGTTTCAGGATAGCCAGGGCTGTTACTCAGAAAAACCCTGTCTCGAAAATCCAAAAGATTAGATATAAAAAAATGCAGTAGCTTATCAACACAGTAATAAAACATGCCAAAGTAACTTCTAGGGGTAAGTTTGCCTTCAGAAAACTAAGTTTTCTGTTATGAATCTATGTCTTCAGTTCCAATGTAAAACATGAAGTTTCTTACTATGTGAATTAGAGAAAGAAGAAAAGAAGCCAAAACTGTTTCAGAGACTGGGCTAGAAATCATATCTCCTGTGCACTTAGAAACAGAGCTGACATTCATATGAAGAAAAGAAATATGAATGGCCAATCTAGCAATGAGAGAGTTAAACTACTTTTGAAAAATCAAAGTTGCTCCAATCAGCATACTTCACTTACCTGGAAAGAGGTAATTTAGTAGAAAACAAACAAAACCCCAAAATAACAAAAACAAACAGAAAAGGATTAAGGAGGGAGGGAGGAAAGAAAGAAAGAAAATTTGTTTCTGTTTTATTTTGTTTTAAGTGATTTATCAGTACACTGTGAATTAGATGCCAAGGGGAGGGTCCTCAATAGCCAACTTCTAGAAAGGACATTTAACCTCAGGGAATACAGAGGATGCTTGCACACATGTGTATGTACCATAGTTACCTTTCCCCTAGTGACTTTTCACCCTTTAACCTAGAGAAATCAAACAGACTTTCGACAGGCTAATTGGAAATCCAATCGAATAATGAAATTGATTTAAAAGCATGACATAATATTTACAAGTCCAAAAATCCCATGTAATCGATCCTTGGTATGTGTGGGAAATTAGTTCTGTTTTTGTTTTGTTTTGTTTTGTTTTGTTTTTCGAGACAGGGTTTCTCTGTAGCTTTGGTGTCTGTCCTGGAACTAGCTCTTGTAGACCAGGCTGGCCTCCAACTCCCAGAGATCCTCCTGCCTCTGCCTCCCGAGTGCTGGGATTAAAGGCATGCACCACCACCACCCGGCATGGGAAATTAGTTCTAAGACTTTCCATCCTTCCCAGAATCCTAAACCTCAAATGTTCAAGTTCCTAATGCAAAGTCTTGTTCTGCATATACATTATAATTTTAGACTATTTGTAATACCCCACAACATGGAAATGCTCATTAATAGCTTTTATACAAGGGAAAAAGTGTGTGTGTGCAACAGAGACCTAAGCACCCTGGATAAAACGACACTCTCTATCCATGGTTAGCTGACGCAAACCCCAGGATGCAAAGAGCTGGCTGTTTTTTAAGAGACTCTCAAATCGAGCCAACATCACCTCAATCAGTGCTGCGAGAAGACAGGGAATTCCCCAATTCCAACCCAACCTTCCTCTTTTATCTGTGTTCTTGAACAAGACTCAGAAATGGGGAAAGGGAAACGGCTGTAACTGGTACAGTTCTATTAAACTCAACTGAGAGATCCCAGCAAGGGAAAGTCCACTGGAGCTGAGAAGGCACTTCCCCTGTCTACAATACTGGATGTGTGTGTGTGTGTGTGTGTGTGTGTGTGGAGTCGAGATGATGATAACATTCACTGGCTAAGAAAATAGCTCAGTAGTTAAAGTACTTACCACAAGAGCAACACACATGATTCTGGAGACCAGAACCTATGGAAATGCTGGGTGGGTGTGGTGGCCAGGAGACAGGATCCTTGGCCCAAGCTAGCTAACTAGACTAGCGCTGTTGATGAGCTCTGATGACGTGGGGAGCCATCAAGGAAGACTCGACGTCAACCATAGGCTTCCATACTCATATAGGATCATATAGGTATAAGGATGCCCTCACACACACACATGTACATTTGAACATGTATGCATGGACACCACACCTATTTATGAGAAAAAAAACCAAGATAACATTTTGATATCAGCTTCTTTGACCATAGCACGATTTTCCTACCAGAATTTTTTTTGCTGTTGCTACTTAATCCAAAGTTTATCAAATCAAATTTGTGATCTCCACCAGCTTTTTTCCCAAATAAAGAAACAAGTAAACCTAGAATACTCCAAAATCTGTAACATGTGAGGATAAGCTAGGTTTCAGAAAATTCTTCCATGTATGTATCTTCAAATTTTATGCACTTAATTTAAATTTAAGTTTTTTTTTTAACTAGGTAGGTTATAGTAATAGAAAATGTTGAAGCCGGGCAGTGGTGGCGCATGCCTTTAAGGCCAGCACTCAGGAGGCAGAGGCAGGCAAATCTCTGTGAGCTCGAGGCCAGCCTGGTCTACAAGAGCTAGTTCCAAGACAGGCTCCAAAGCTACAGAGCTCTCACCAAACAAACAAAAAAAGAAAATGTTGAAAACCATTGCTCAGGAAGGCAGGTTAAGTCATCAGCCATGTTCTCCACTTAGGAAGAAACTGTAACTACCGAGAACAGAGGGAGACACGGCTGCCTACTCCAGCAACAAAGGGTTTTAATTGGTTGGGGGGAAAAAAGTATTAGACAAGTTACCATACCTCAGCCGGGCAGTGGTGGCGCACGTCTTTAATCCCAGCACTCGGGAGGCAGAGGCAGGCGGATCTCTGTGAGTTCGAGGCCAGCCTGGTCTACAAGAGCTAGTGCCAGGACAGGCTCCAAAGCCACAGAGAAACCCTGTCTCGAAAAACTAAAAAAAAAAAAAAAAAAGTTACCATACCTCACTCATGTAAAAAGAGATAGCTTCCCACACAAAATCAGAAAGAAGGAAGGCCAAAAATAAGTTAAGGTAAAAAAAAAAAAAAACAAGGAAGCTGTTGGTGAACAATTACGAGGCTGGAGCAGAGGCTGAGAAAGGGGGCTTCTGTAAGGGACCGGCCACAGGCTGCTCAGCGGTACACAGAGGACCTCAATGCAGAGCCGTTTACAATCTCCGTTTCTTTTAACCCGTACAGTTTTTTGAGTTAGATACTTAACATTTCTCCGGACTGGGGAGGGACTGAGCAGGGTAAACGCTAGAAACACATCACGTAAGTACCAGAAGGACTGTGGGTATGAAACTGGGGCATTCCGCCCTCAACTCTTGATGGACATAGTGCCTTATTGTGAACAGAAAGTTCAGCAGAATCCATCTCTCTAGTAATCCCATCAGTAGACAAACATCCCAAATGGAGAAGGGATCATATTACTTATGCTTTCTTTGTGAAAACACGCGGTGCCCACTTCCTGACTGGGATCAAGAGTAAAACTGACATGATCAGTATTTTCTTTCATCCCCCAAATGGCCAGTAATTGGATCTATTTGTGTATGGTTTTATTTCTGCATGCTGTATTGTACTACTATAGCACTATATACTGCATATGTATTAGTGAATGCCATCCTTCACATAAAAAAAATGTACGGTACTATATTAAGCCAGGTATGGTAGCTCACACCTTTAATCCCAATATTTGGTAAGCAGAGGCAGGTGGATGTCTGTGAGTTTGAGACCAGCCTAGTCCACATAGTTCCAGATCAGCCAGGAGTACACAGTAAGACCCTGCTTCAAAAATTGTAATATTAATAATAAGGATAAAAGTTTGACTTTTGTGGGCACCAGGCATGCCTGTGGTGCACAGACATACATGCAGTAAAACATGCACATAAAATAAAATAAAAATAGTTCAAAATGTTTAAAATAAAATCTAATAGCAGTGTGGTTTAAAACCTCTCAACATGTCTCCTCTTTCCTGCTTTTTTATGATTTTTTTTTTAGACAGGGTCTGCATAGATCAAGGCTTCCTCCTGCCTCGGTCTCCTGAATGCTGCGATTCCAAGTGTGCGACAAACTGGCTTCTGTTCGTTTTGCTCCCGCACCTTGTGCTGGGAATGTCCACCAAATGGTCTGCTTTTACTTTACTTATTCTGCTGTTACACAACTATTTCCTTGCGATTGAAGCACTCCTTCCTGAAGGAGGAGAAAGGTTAAGATTCAGGAAACTGAAGACATTGACAGGGCGCTGGAAGCCAAACACTTTCCCGATGTTTAAGATGCTCAGAAAGCTCAGAGAGTTGAAGATTCACAATCTCCACCTCATCCCACCCCCCTCTCCGGGGAGGGGGCGGGGGCAGGGGAGGGGGCGGCCTGTGCAGTGGAGATCCTGGGATGGGATGTAGTTTTCAGCTGTCATGTTGGGGTGGGCTTTCCAGTGGTTCAGTTGCTTTGGGAGCACCTTGTTCTTGTAACTAACCTTAGCAAACTCATTAAGGTAACTTGGGTGGAATAATTTATTTGATCTGCTGCAGGCGCCCTCTCTGGGATGAACGGATAGTCTGCTGTCTGTATATGAGTATTCTCAGTTTGTCTGGGCCTGCCACCAAAGATCATCAAAGCAGGGCTTGTGGATGGAAGGAGGGGACCAAAAGGTCACCCGAATATCCAGGCCACCCCTCTCTGCCCTAATTGCACCCTCATAGGTAGGGAAGGATTATGGGAGAGAGATTCCGACATAGCCAAGCAGGACTCATGATCTTTGCTGGGGAGGGTTGCTTCCAGTGTGGCTGCTCTAAGCTTGCCCAAGCTTCTGCTCCCAGTGCCCTCACCCACTGTTCTGAAAATTAGCCTAACAAACCCACCGGTGCTCCGCCCCCCCCCGCCCGCCCGCCCCCGCCGAGTGAATTTGGCTGGAACTGCACCTAGGATCGTCCTTTAGACCGCAGGAGGTCTCCCTTAGAGAAGGGATTTTAGCAACCTCTCAGTGAAATGTTATACCGTAACTGTCACGATCGGGTCCACCACGTCGGCAGTCTGCGCACGGGTGACTCCTCCTGAGACTAATAGAGAATTATATTCTATTCGCCAGTGATATGGAATGAACAAAGTAAACGAACTTGATCATTTTCCAATAGAACAACAGATCTCACTTTTAAAAGTAATGTGCCTTCCATTGTACAGGAGAGCAGAGCAGGTGAAGAAAACAAAACTTCAGCTTTTCAGAAAATGCTACTCAGTAGGCCTCTTCCGACGGGGAGCGTTGACAGGCGTGGGGACCAAACTCACGGCTTTACTACAGCTTTGGGAGTTTGCAGGAAGCCACGCCTCTGTAGGTTCCAGACCAGCCAGCCCGAACCAGCCCAGAGCGCGCTGTGTGAGTTTAACAACGAATAGAAGGAAGGCCCGAGTCAGCAGCTCATTGGCATGCCTTTCTAAGGAAGGCGAGCCCACACCCAGATCCGCCACACCCCTGACCCGGAGCTGTTACCTGACCGCGTTGACCGGAGGGTTGCAGAGACGGATCAGCGCCAGGGAGTTAGGCAGCCTCAGAAACTCAGCCATTTCCCCAAGGTATCCCGCACCTCTGATGCCTTGGGCGGCCTGGGTCTCCTTTTCTGGGCCGCCCCGAGAGGAGGGGCACGCGCTGGGCCAATGGGAGCAGCCGCCGCCACCGCCTCCTGCCCCTTGCACCGAGTCTCTGCAAGGCTGGCTGCGCTCCAGAGGGAAAGGCCAAAGGCAAGCCTAGCTTCTGGGTCTCACCAACTGAAGTCAACCACGTGTTCTCAAACCAATCAGTCACTTGCCCTGGCAGGAAGCCCCGACCCCCACCCCCACCCCGACCCCCACCCCCATCCCCGTCTACTCATCCCTCTCTGGTTCTGCCCCTCTAAGGGCTGGAATTTCTTTTCATAGTTCACCCACGAGCTACGCACCTGTTATAGGATGAATGTAGGCTGGATACTGACAATAAACCGTGCCTTGTCTCTTCCCTCTCAAAGGTCAGCCTGAGCAAGGTCCTTCCAAATGCGTATGCTTCTCGTGGTTGCCAAAGCCCACCAAGTGGCCGGAAGACATTGTGCACATCGACAGGAAACACACGTATGCACACAGACGCACGCGCGCGTTTAAATCTTCACTGATTTTTAACAATGTCTAAAGATTATTTTCACACATGTTCTTTACTTCCTGAAATTAAGAAAGGGTCTAGCTAGTAGAAAAATACTGACTGCCCTGGATGTTCCGGGTACAAGCAGCTGTCAGAGTCATCCCAATAAACGGAATCCACATGTCAAGGACAGCCCAGCACCCAAAGCATGCCCTCAGGTGCCAGCGATGACAAAAGCCTCATGGGAGCAAGTGGCTACTGACAAGCGACAGGATTATCTATCTAATGCCTCTAAAACAGTGCCTATTCTGCAGACTCTAACCCGTCCCCAAACTCCGCCAGTGTGTTCTGTTGGTGGAAGTCTGCATGGTCAGCCCAGGTCTCCCCTATAAGGAGCAATAACTTCAGCTTTGCCTCCCTCCAGATACTGGTATCCAGGAGAAAACGCCACACTATGCTAGGAACTCGAACAGCTAGAGGTTAAGGTTTAATAGCACTGAGTGGCCTTAGCACACCTCACCCCGTGGGGCATGGGGAGATATCAAGCACACTTTGGAGCCAGCTTGAGACTCTTTGTCCTCTCTGCCTTGCAGGAGTTAGTCAGTGGCCACTATGTCTCTGCATTTTAATTTTAGTTGAGCACAGAACTTTCTGCTGTGTCCCCTATCGTGGGGTTGTGGTGCAAGCTTCTGTGTAAATCTAAAACGCTGCCTGGCTGTTTGGGGTTGGCTCCTCATTAGGGACATGACTTGCACGAGGTAAGTGGGGCATTTAGGGGACAAAGTTCAAAGGGCAGTTAATATCAGGATCACCCAGTGCTGACCCTGCTGGCTCCACAACAAAAACAGGCTCACCCACAGTCCTCTCGATTAGTCCCTCTGGAAATGGTGCACACTGTGAGACTACCGGATATATCTAGGTGGTAGCATGCTGATTTCTCTTTTCCTGGTCCTACAACGTTGTCCTTATGCATGGGTTCCATATGTGTTGAGTCCATGGGTGTGAAATTTGTTAGTTAGGTGGTTTCTCTTACGTTGCCATCTGTAGAATGCTTGACTATTCGAGAGTCTTTTGATCGTTGGTGTGGACTACCATATCCTTCTGTTATTTTACTCAGTTTGCCTTCTGAAGCGCTCAGCTACTTCATAGGATGCCATTCCCCGAGGGTTAGCACGACGCACCTTCTGCATGTCACCCCTTTGCTCAAGTCCATTGCTTTCACTGTAGCAACTGCGTTGCCTTGAGTGCCCAGTTCACGGAGGTATCTTGGGTTTGCTAATGCTTCAAAGGAATCATTTGTAAGCACTGGAACAGCTACGGTGCCCAGGAAGTCAATGGTGGACCCTATCGAAAATACTGCTGGTCAGTGCAGGTCTCCATCTATGGGAAGAACAGGGGTGGCTCTTTGTCCCCATCTGGAGATCTCTGTCTACTGGAAAAGCTCAATCTCTCAGGCAAAGTCTCAATTCAGTCTCATTGAAAGGAAGGAAAATACCCACGGGTCTAACAATCCTTCTCTTTTTAACTTTGCATTACGTAAGTTTTCAAGTGTGCACCAAAAATCAAAACTGAGAGCACAGTAAAGCAACACGATCAGCCTGTGACCGCTGATCGCTGTTGCCCTCCCGTGTGGTATAGTAATGTCACTCCCAGAACTATGGTGTTTCAGCATTGACTCTGCCCGATGCAGTATGATGGTGCTTGGCATGGTGGTGCAAGCCTGTAATCCCAGTCAGCACTCAGGAAGCTGAGGCAGGAGGATCACCATGAGTTTGAGGCCACCCTGGGCTATATAGAGGTCTCAAAACAAGCAAAACAGGTGATGTAATGGCTTTTCTCCATTCTCCTCCCAGCTTCTCTCTATTGTGTTGCATTTCCATCCCATCCCTGCCACCATGACTTTTCAAAAAAAAAAAAACCCAGGAATTTTAATAGGTAAAAGGGCAAGGGCACTAACGGTGGCTCGGAAAGCTCAGAACTATCTCTGCGATTTATTTACTTTTGTACTCAGTCGGCAAATGCTTATGACCTATCAGCTCCCAAAGTCTCAGGGCATTCAAGTGTCATCATTGTAGGCAATAGTTCAGTAGGTCAAAGGAGAGATGGCCGTGGGGGAGGGGCCAGAGAGAACAAAGACTGACTTTACCTCCAGGCATCTAGTCGTCACCCTGGTAAGCTTTACTTATTTCTCCCTCATCAGTAGAGCATCATAGTGTTTGTTCAGGGAAGACTTTTACAAAGAACTCGGGCGTAGAGAGCTGACAGGATTATTTAAGGCCATATAGCTGTTAACAGAGATTCCTTCTGAGGAACTGGATCACACACCTGTGTGATCTAACAGCCCTGAGATTTCCAGGGCAGACCAGCAGCTTGGAGTCCCATGAGAGTTGGTTATAGCTCAGGTCCAAAGATGGAAGGATATTTGGAGGCAGAATTCCCACTTCCTTAGGACGCCTCCCTCAACTCTCCTCTAAACACCTCCAGTCACTTGGACAAGACACACCCATGCTATGGAGCATCATGTACTATATTCAAAACCAGCTAATTGGGGCTAGAGAGATGGCTCATCAGTTAAGAGCGTTAGCCGCTTCTTCACAGCACCTACATGGTAGCGCTCAGTTGTCTGTAACTCTAATCTCAAGGAATCCGAAGCCTTCTTCTGGCCTCTGTAGGCATCAGGCTTGCACGTGGTTCGTAGATATACATGCAGGCCAAAACACCCACACACATAAAAATAAACTAAAAAACTAAAAAAAAAATCAGCTGATGGAAGGAAATGTTATATCTATCTAAAGAATTATTTTACAGAAACACCTAAAATGATGTTTCACCAAAAATCCTGGCTTTTGTGGCCTAATCAAGTTGACATAGAAGATCAGCTGTCATAGAAGACAGAGAACAAGATTTGGCTCTGTGCATATGAAAAGAGAATAATTTGAGTTTATTTAAAATTTTTATTATAAAAAAGAAAATAGGTTATTGTTTTATTTTTCCTTGCTCAAGTGTGACAATCAGACAGGAAAAGATGCTAGGAACCATAACATTTTCAAGACCAAATGTCCTTATTAAAATGATAAGAAACACTGTTCCCAGGGTTTAGGCCAAAAGGCCTGGTTCACAGTCCCCAACATTAGAACTGGCCACCTATTCCAATAAGCCAAGCAAAGCAATGAATAGCATGGAAGGTCAGAAAAGGGAGAGTCATCAGTGTGGGTACTGGGAAGAATAGATAAATGGGTCTGTGAGCACACATTCACCTTCCAGGGGCTAACAAGACCTTTGTACAAAAGAGAAATGAAGGAAGAAGTTGGGTTATGATCTATGATGTGGGATGTCCTTCTGTATATGTGTTGCTTTTATTGGCTAATGAATAAAGCTGTTTTGGCCAATGACTTAGCAGAGTAAAGCCAGGCAAGAAATCCAAACAGAGATATAGGGAGAAAGAAGGGAAAATCATAGAGATGCCATGTAGCTGCCGAAGGAGAAGGATGCCCAGAACCTTGCCAGGAAGACACAGCCTCATGGAGATACACAGATGAATAAAAATGGGTTAATATAAGATATAAGAGCTAGCAAGGGATATACCTAAGCTACTGGCCAAACTGTGTTGTAATTAATATAGTTTCTGTGTGATTATTTGGGTCTGGAAGGCCAGAAACAAGTGGTCTCTGTATACAAATGTCACCAATGTAGGCCAGCTACATCTACATAAAATCTGAGAGAGCTTGGGAAGAAATTTTAGACACAAAAGAACAGAGTTAAGCATGGCTTCTTGGTAGCAGCATTTTCTTTGGTGGGCTCTGTTTGCTAGAAGCAAGCAGAGGCATGATTCCTTTGAGAGGAGGCTTCCTGACTCAGCATTAACTGCAAGAACTGCATAGCACCTTTAAGAGATGGCTTCCTGGTTTGTGCTGATGGGTCAGTGGTTTGGTTGATCATTATATCAATTCTGATCCCACTAGGAGGTTGTGGAAAGTTGCTGTTGTTGTTATTACTTGTTGGGACAATCTGGTTCCCATAACTAATGTTAGTTAGGGTTTCTGTTACTGTGAGGAGACACCATGACCATGGCAACTCTTATAAAGGGAAACTTCATGGAGGCTCACTTAGAGTTTAGAGGTTTAGTCCATTATTGCCATGTTGGGAAGCAAGGCAGAATGCAGGCAAACATGGTGCTGGAGCTGAGGAGTCTTTACATCTCGATCCAAAGGCAACAGGAAGTGAACTGAGACACTGGGTGTGGCTTGAGCATATATGAGACCTCAAAGCCTGCTTCCACAGTGACACACTTCCTACAAGGCTATACGTACTCCAAATAAAACCACACATCCTAATAGTGCCACCACCACACATAAGATGGGTATTCCTGCTCTGGGATACAGCCTTGTCACCCTGGATAATTGGGCTCATTGTGGACATGGAGGGTGATTTGTCCTGTGAGGTTCCCTGGTTGTGATGATTATTGCCAGCCTTGTTCTTTTTGAAAGCTAAGGTAACTACAGAAAAGAGTGGAAGAAAAAGTTGAAAAGTCAAATGAAGAGTCAGAGAGGAACCATATATCAACACCAAGGCCATGGTTCAGAGTCTTTGAGTCTCTTGTAGCTGATTATTAGATCCGTGTAAATCTATCTTGATTGCCTGAAACTTTTTGTTTTGTTGTTTTTCGAGACAGGATTTCTCTGTGTAGCCCTGGCTGTTCTGGAACCCACTCTGTAGACCAGTCTGGCCTCGAACTCACATAGGTCTGCCTGCCTCTGCCTCCCTGAGTGCTGGGATTAAAGACGTGCACTACCACCACCAAGCTTGCTTGAAACTTTTGAAAGTCTGGTTTTAATGATTTTAAATTTGATGGAAATGTCATCAGCTTATATTTCTAAAAATCTAGTTATGGTTTGTTGGAACCAAAGGGAAGAAGTGTTCTTAGTTGAATGGTGGAACTAGATGTGCCTATAATGCTAACACAGAACCATCTTTCCATTAAGAGGGCCGTCTCCCGCAACAGACAGGAAACTTCCCTAAGGCAAGTGTTCATTTTATTCATCCTTGTATCTCTAACATCTGTGCCTCCTGTTTGTGTAAATGAAAATAAATGGAATTAAAGAGGCTAACATTCTAGAACTATCACTGGCTAACTTTGTGCCTTCTGGCAAATTACACAATCCTTATAGTCAAACATGTATTACAAATATCCTTTGGTCTAAACTGTGCATGGCTATATATGCCTGTAGGCCAAAGCTAGGGAGGTTCAGGTAGGAGGCCAGTCTGAGTTAAAGAGAGAGATTTTATCTCAGAAAACAAAAGTCATTGTTCTAACACCGGGAACACTTTGTATTATTCTTCAGGTCTGTGGGGGGTTCTTGGTTGTCCAACCCATCACCCTCATTTCAACACTACTAGTCGTGTTGTGAAAGATGACTAGCTTTGTAATCTTTCTAAAGTACAAGTTGAGATGTTTCTTTGAAATACAAAAGGGTAAATGAAACCAAGCCCTGTCAGTGGCTGTACATTAGAGTCTGCTTGCCTTCTAGAACTGCGTAGGTCAGTAATTTGTTCCTATTCAGCCAGTTAAAAACGAAAACAGAGTTCCTTTCATTTCTGGGTCAATATGAGGTTTTACACCTTGTTATTGATGAGTGTGTCCACTCTAGGATTCAAGTTGGTTCATACACACACACACACACACACACACATACACACACACACGTTATATCCAGTTCCAAAGGGGAAAGTAGCCTGTATCATCAGCTCACCACTGAAAATAGTTCCAGGCTTTCATTCAAACGTGTTTCAAGAACAAGAGAGTGTATCATTAGGAAAAAAAAGTTACAGTTAATGTTCATTGTAGTATGCTGGTGAAAGATCTGGATAAATCCAGACCCCCCCAGCAGGAAGAGAAGAATCAAAAATCTAGGATTAGCAGGTTCAGTGACTGTGTTTCAGGAACTAGCTGAAGATAAAGTTAGATTGTAATCTTGAGAATAATCTTGAGAAACAGGGAGTCTCCCACTTGTGATTATTATTGTACTGTGTTTTAGGGACTAGCTGATTATGACCTTGGGAGTGGTCCTGAGAGGCAGGGAGTTGCCCCCTTGTGACCAACACTGGATTTTTGGAATTTTCTATGACCCCTTTGAATTACTGGGCTGTGTTTTTTTTTTCCCTTAAAAACTCCTTCTCCTGGTCACTCTGGTCGAACTCTTCCCCTGCGTGGGTTATGAGTCTCGGCCCCAGTGCACTGGTTCCCGTCTCATCTCATCATTAAAGCCTCGTGTGATTGTAGCAAGGACGGTCTCTTGTGAGTTACTGGGGGGGGTCGTGTTATCCCGAGACTTGAGTGAGAGTCTCCCCAGCACTGGGGGTCTTTCACTGGAAATTTCTATGCACTATCGCAAATAACAACAGCCCCAGGTTGTGTGGGTACGAGTGGTTTTTACAGTTGGGTCAGGTTCACAGAGGTTAAGTAAGTAACTTGGCAATGTAACACCAACACCCCCAGAGGTGAACCGGGCAGCATCGCAGCCGGCGAACGCAGTCTCAGAGGCCAACACCCAGTAGGGTCATCCGAAAGCCTCAAGGGATCTTGCGATTTCGTTCAGTTGCCCGCAAACGTAGACTGGAGCGGTGAGTTTCGGCTCGCAAGACCGTCTATAGAAAAAAGACCTGGGAGCCCAAGACCCCCAACGAGGCTGAAGGTGCAGGAAGTGACGTCACATGCAGAGGTGCCGGAGGCGGCGCCTGCGCCCTGGGGCGGGTGTCCTGCGCAGTCGAGAGATCGCGACGCGAGCGAGGCCAGCGGACTCGGCTTCGGGCCGAGAACCTTGAAGAAGTAAGTCTTCTTCAGCGGGTGCTGGCGACGTGGCGTCTCGGGCAGCTGAGGCGCGCTCAGCCAGACTCGCTCCCACGACTCAGCCTGCGATGTTGGCAGACGCCGGCCGGGAAGGGTTGGTACCCGAGTCAAAGCGCTCCTTGCTCGGCCGCCCGAGCGCATCCCTGGTGTCCGCATCCAGCCTCTGAATGCACGCGCGACTCCCTCCCAGCCCGACAATGCGGGTGCAGAGGAAAACCAGGGCGCGCTTGTTTTTTAAAGTTAGCGAAATCTACAGAAGGGTCCCAGTCTCTTGGTGGAGAGGATAAGGCGTTTATCTGGCTTCCTGCGGCCACCTTTAGATGGTTCTTCCTTTTCTGGGAAGAACATTCTGGGGTGCGATCCCAGGGAGGTTATCGAATAATAAATAAGCCGCTGTTGTCGCACCATGCTGGTAGTTGATGTTATAAATGCTTTCTTTTTCTTCAAGACTTCTTACGTTAGCAACCAACATTTGAAAGGCAAATGAGGGTTACAACGAATATGAAGCTAGTTGGGCTTCACGTGCTGCCATTACAGACACAAGGAGAGCTTGTGGCAGCTCTCCCCTGCCCCCCTCCCCGCCAAAAGAGAAACCCTTCAAGATTAAAGTGTTTCCTTTGTTAAAAGCGCCCTTAAATGTAATGAGTTAGCATGCATCCCACAAAAACAAGTTCTGTAACCACTTTGGGCTATCAAATGGAATACAGTGCAGGTGACACATTGTGCTGTGTAATCAGATTGCGGAGGAGTCGCCGGCCACCTACATGCAGTCCCAGTGAGGTGGCTGTGCATTGGCTATCCAGTGGAAAGCAGATCTTGAGAGGTCCCCAGATGTCTCATTAGATTGGATAGGATGGGGTAGGAGACCATGGATTTATGTTGCATGGTTGTGTTTTACATAAGAAACTAGTTAGCATCTTTAGATTTTAAACCTAAGCTTTACTTCCAGGCCGTTGAAAACTAAAAGTAAACACGTAAATGCCTTTTTGCAGTAAACTTTATGCTTGTCCACATTTGGATCTTTTCCCTGTCCCTGGACGGTACTGGGAAATTCCATTCACCCCATTGTATATGTTGTTACTCTGCCACCATGATAGAATACATATAATTATGTTAGAAAGGCATCTAAAATTTGAGCTCTTCTGGGTCAATATTACTGTTTTTGTATAGTCTCGGCCACTTCAACTGAGGAGGCGAGCCGGCCTGCTTTTCATCACACCCGACTCCTGCACGGTTAGCTTTACACCCAAAATAACAACACACAAATTGTATTCTTTTAAACACTGCCTGGCCCATTATATCTAGCCTCTTCTTGGCTAACTCTCATATTTTGATTAACCCATTTCTATTCATGTGTGTATCACCGCGAGGTGGTGGCTTACCGAAAAAGATTCTAGGCTACATCCATCTCAAGTCGAAGAATCATGGCCTCTGCCTCACTGCCTTCTACCCAACATCCTGTTTTGTTTATTCCGCCTATCTAAATTCTGCCCTGTCAGACCAAGCAGTTTTCTTTATTAATTAACCAATGACAGCAACAGATAGATAGAAGACACTCCCATACCACTTCAGCCATGTTCAGAGTCATGTTCACCACACTGCATAGCTAAGTGTTTGGAAGATGTAGCTGCTTCCCATAGTGAATTAGACCCGAGTGGTAACCTAGATATGTGCATTGACATGTTTGAGGCTTTCAGTTTTGCAGAACCCTGCTACCTATGGACTCTGAAATGGGCTTCATGTAAAGAAACCCCCGACGTGTTCACGGACAAAACATGAGTCAGTTTGTGTTGTGGCAGCCACATCCTAACACTTCGGGAGAGGTGAGTTCTTGGCTGTGTTTTACATTAGGTGACATATTAGTATAGCTCTGGTTGAGCTGAAGAAATTCCAAGAAGGCAGGAAGACTTAGGGCCTACATCTCTGTTTTTAAAATCAGCATCTCCCAAGGAGGGACATGCTTTGTTTGTATGACACAGTGTGACGGTTTCTCTGTCGAGGTCAGGAACGAAAGAGAAGAAGCCAGGTATACTGTTGGAATCTTCCTTTTGGGGATTCTCTTCCCCTGCTTCCATAGTCTGGTAGGATTGGCCTGTGGTTACTATGTTAAAATAAGGGCCCAAATACTCATCTAAATCGTGTGGTATTCAGGCTTGTCTATGAAATAGTGCATGTCTCAAATCTCTTGAGTGCCTAGGGTTATGCAAGAGAAACAATGTCTTTTTTCTCTTACCTCATCTTTTTAAACCTTATTTGTGTAGTTTCTTTTTCTTTTTCTCGTCCCATTTTTTATTCTCTCTTTCTGTCCTGGGGCCATGTAAGGTTTCCTTTTTTTCCTTCTCTCTTCTCTCGTCCTTGTTCCCTCCTCCTTTTTTCCTGTCTCCATTTTCCTCATTTGTTACTCTGCTCCTAACTCTGTAATGTGTTTGGTGTCTTCTCATCACTGAGCATTTACTTTATGGGTATTTTCTTGTCTCCTTTGCAGATGTGCTGGTTTCTTTTTTGCATTTGCTTCATTCTGCTAACAGGCGTTACTTGTAATAGTTGACCTCACACACAGAATTGTGTTTGCACACACATCTCTGCATATGCTGATGTGTCACGAGTTGTTTGAGATGAAAAATAGTGACACCTAGAAATATGCATTGCTACAGTGGAGGTTTGGTTAAATAAGTACCTTCATGCACGTAACATTCGCAGCTGACGTAGTGATGACTGGATCCAGGGATGCATGTGTGGAAGAATCTGCCGAGGTCCACTGTTAATGAGAAAAGCACTGGAGAACTGTGTGTGCAGCTTGCTTTCACTTGAGGTTTTAAGTGGCACACGTCAGCATACACACACACACACACACACACACACAAGGTTTCTTCAAACCTAAGCAAAGAACTTGGACTAGATGTGTAAAGTGGGAAGAATGGTTAGGTGTTCCCTTTGTACTTGGATTTTTTTCCCCCCGACAGACATGTATTTTCAGAGCACTATGAAGCAGGCGGCAAAGCTTGTGGTCAGTTTGCTGAACACAGGAGCTCATCCTTGCCCCCTATGACTGACTTTCCCACAGCGCTGTTAGGACTGGGGTTATAGAGTGCTCTATTTCTTTTTCAGAGCTGCAGGGAGGGTTTGGTGACATTATGTAGTTTCAACTTTCTCATCGGATTGTTGCTATTATGAATACATGCTGCAGAATTCAGTCCTCGTGAACAGTGCCCAGCACGTTTGACATCTGAAATGACTGCTCTCACCTTTGCTCTCAGGGTCGGTTCCTTTCCTTTGCTAGGGTTCTTTGGGTGACTCAGTGTCACTGAATACCCAGGATGGGGTTTGTTTCATGTGGGTGCCCTGCACCCTGGTAGTACTAAGGATCAAACCTATGCCCCTACACTGTTCTGGGCTTGGACTCTAACTTTCTCTGGGTCTCTGTACTCTTTAAACAAATCTTATAGTTCTGTCTCATTTTGCTCTTTCTTAAATTGAAAAAATTCATTTTATGTATATAAATGTTTTATCTGCAGCTATATCTATGTACCACACATGTGCCTGGTGCCTGTGGAGGCCAGAAGAGGTGCCTGATCCCCTGAGACTAGAGTTACAGACATTACAAGCCACCATGTGGCTTCTCTAGAAGAGCAGCCAGTGCTCCCAACTGCTACTCCACTTTCTCCATGACGTTTAGAACTGTTTTAAGTCATTGAAGAGAATGACCTGTTCTTTCTCGGTAAAATCAGTAAGAAAATTCAGAGGACCATGTATAGGTGGTCTTGTTCTGTGTATTTGAACTGACTTGAATTCAACAGATATGTCTGGTGATTTTTATTTCTCCAGATTCTTTGTTTTTCAGATTTTTATTGTAGGACATTTAGAATATTAGCTTTAGTGCATTACAATAGGACTGGGGGATTTTTTTTAAGAATGTAAAAATATATTCTTTATTATATTAATAAAACTTAGTTTGAGAGTGGGTTATACAAACCACATAGGTATGACTCCACTGGTTGTGGATCTTGTTAGAAATCTAGTGAAATAAAAAAAAAATAATAAAAAAAACAACAGCTGATGGAAGTTCAGAGAAACCTTAACCTTAGCACCTTCCTGGTGCGCATGCATGTAAATAAAGTGGAACAGGTTTTAATTTGGTAGGCATTTAAGGTTCCTGTTTGTTTGTGGTGCAGGGGATCAAACTGTGGGATTGTAGATGCTGTGCGTGTGCTTATATTATTGGGACGCATACCCAGCTATGGCTGGGATTTTGTTTATCTAAAATAAAGTTGGGTTATCCTCTGTCCTCAGACTCCTGAAGGGTTGGACCTACAGACCCGTTTGTCTGGTTTTTGCTTTGTATTGCTTTAAAATTTATTTACTTTTGTTATTTTTATATGTGTGGGTGTTTTTTCCCTGCTTGTGTCTGTGTACGGCATGAATTACCTGCGGAGGTCAGAAGAGGACGACAGATCTGTTGAGACTGTAGTTACAGGGGTTGTGGGCCACCATGTAGTGCAGAAAATCAAGCCCAGCTCCTCCGGATGAGCAGCCCGTGCTAAGGCTTGAGCCATCTCTCCAGCCTCAGAACTGTGTTTTATATTATTATTAGCATAATTGTTTGCATTTTGCATGCAGTTGTTTTCATTAAATGATAATTTTTTCCCTTAAGGTCGTTGAGAGTAATCGCTGTTGTCTTGATGTTACTCTCCTCTGTTGTGGGAGGAAGGGTTCAGCTCACAGCTTTGGTTATGGCCTGTTGCAGTGGAGAAGTCGTTGGGAAGAAGAGAGCGGGGAGCACAAGCAGCACAGTGCTCTACCTGCTCTCTCCGCTGTAGACATTCCTCTGCTTAGGGCACAGTGCCTCCTGCAGTGGGTGGGTCTTCTCCCCTCAGCTAAATATAATCTAGGTAACCCTCTGTGACATGCCAAGAGGCCCATCTCCTGCATGGTTTTAACTGTGTCGGCTGACAGCACTGCCCCTCACAGGCAGTGGACAGTCACAGGCAGGACATCTGGAGTAAGCAGTCTGGTTTTGCTGAAGGGGGAAAAAAAAGATTGAATTAATTCCAGCTGTGGATTGCTTCCCTGAGTCAAGATGCTAACTGCTGCATCTTACATATAGAAATAGAGGAGATGAATAAGAACACAAGCATTTCCTAAGGAGAGCATACAATTGATAAAGATACATTAGTTTATGTATTTAGTCTCTCTCTCTCTGTCACACACACACACACACACACACACACACGCACGCACGCGCGCTTGCCCACCTCCAACTCCATCTCTCTTCTGGAAAGCCAGAATTCCAGATACAAAGTTGCTAAAAGTCAGCCATTTTAAGGCTTCAGACCCAGGCCTGTGCTGGCCTAATTCATGATTTTGACAATAGTTTAAAGAATTTTAGAACTTTTAGGATTATTCCAAAGGTTCAAGTGACCCGAAGATAGACAAATCCTGAGAATAGAGGCTTCAAGCCAGTGGTTCTCACGCTGTGAGTCATGACCTGTTCGGCAAACTCTTTCTCCAAAAACCATTTACATTAGGATTCATAATAGTAGCAGAACTACAGTTATGAAGTAGCAATGAATACAGCTATGGTCGGGGTCACCACGTGAGAAACCATATTAAGGGGTAACAGCGTTAGGAAGATTGAGAACCACTGCTTCAACTTTAACAAAGTATTGGACTGGTTCAGGGGGGGCAGAGAGCTCAGTGAGTAGACAGGGTTGAGGGGTTTAAGAGTCTGTTTGTTGTCTTGGAAAAGGGCGAGAAATAAGCTCAGTTTACTGCTTTTCCATATCAATTAAGGTAGGCAATGCGCCTTTCGTACCCTTTCAGCTGTGTATGACCACGGTTAAGAAGACCTTGCTAGCCTATAAAGCATAAACAGACAAAACTGGTTTAATTAGTAGGCACACTTTAAAGCTTAAGAGAACTTTTTAAATTTTTTAATTGTTTTGCTTATAGAAAGGAGTGCCCTGGTATGGTAGCATAGGGGGACCAGCACTGTTTTTTGTTTGGTTATTTGGTTGGTTGGTTGGTTGGTTGGTTTTATCGAGAAGATAAAAACTCTTGGAAGAGCTGAAGGAACTTAGGAAGTACATTTGTTCTCTGCCCACTTTAAATCCAGAATTAATTCTGAATGAAAGAAGACGTAGACCCAGGTGGCAGACTGCACTGTGCTTGAGAAGCAGTGAGCTCGGGTGCTCAGGGTAGCCAGCCTGAGTCTGAATGTCAGGACTGCAGTCGAGAAGGTCGCACTGGATGGGAGAGGATACACTAGATTATTTTGAAGGCCTTTTTGAAATCCTAAAAGTTTTAACTATGGCATAGTAAACTGATTTATTATAGATACATACTGTTCCTGTTGAATTAGTAATAATACGTAATGTGTGTGTGTGTGTGCGCGCGCGTGCGTGCGCGTGCGTGCGCGTGAGCGTGTGCATGTCTGTGTGTGTATGTCAGGATGTGCTCCTCAGTCGCTTCTCACCTTATTTTTTCAGACAGGATCTCTCACTGAACCTGGAGCTCACAGTTTGGACTAGGCTGGCTGGCCCGAAAGCCCCCAGGATCCTCCTGTTTCCAGTCTTGGGATAACTAGAGTTACAGATTCAGTGTAACATATGGCTTTTACATGAGCCCAGGGCCCTTCATGTTTCTTACATTGGTGTAGACAAGAACCAAAGAAATGGCACTTTCCAGAAGGTATTGTGTTCTGTGCCCGCAAGCCTGGATTAGAGGGAAGCATGAGCTCGGTATGGACGTTTTGAATTCGGGCCTTTTGTTGTAGCCTGTTAAAACATTGAGTCGATAATGGGAAGGTGAGGATTGACTATTAGAAAACTATGTGAGGTTAGAGAGGTGTATGCTGAGCATGTGCAAACCCTGGGTCCAGTCTGCTACATAGTGTGTGTGTGTGTGTGTGTGTGTGTGTGTGTGTGTGTGTGAGTGTGTGTGAGTGTGAGTGTGTGTGAGTGTGTGTGTGAGTGTGTGTGAGTGTGTGTGTGAGTGTGTGTGTGAGTGTGTGTATGAGTGTGAGTGTGTGTGTGAGTGTGTGTGAGTGTGTTTGAGTGTGTGAGTGTGTGTGTGAGTGTGTGTATATGAGTGTGTGTGTGTGAGTGTGTGTGTGTGAGTGTGTGTGTGTGTGTGTGTGCTCGCTGGACATTGGATTACAGACCCTGAGAAACTGGTCTTGAGAAAGGACCAGTTAAAGGCTTCCTCCACAACTGCCTCTTCCAGAACTTCCTACCTACAGAACTGGAGAGTCAGACCGTCTTTCTGACCGACAGTTGTTTAAGGGAAGGGATTGTAGAGCAGGGGATTTCCAGTGTGTCTCACACAGGAAGAGTAAATATTGCTTCCAGTTTTATATGGAGAAATGTGTGCAGCTGGTAATTAGGTAAAATACGTTTTTTTTTCCCTTGTGTGTTCCCGGCACAGTTTTCCAGTCTAATCTTAGTCCTTGTGCCTTCCTGCACACTTCAATTCCTTGGAAAGTCCTCATTTCACGTTCTTTCGTTCTTGTGAGTAAGAAATTAATAGTATCAATGATATTTGGTTTAATTGAAGTATTTTGTGTTTCGTACAAAAGAGAAAGCCATGTAGCCTGGTTATTCTGACATTTTTAGAAAGCTTACTGATTGGTTCAGCTGTGGCTTACTAAAGAAACTATGCTAAATGTCCTACTTTTTTTTTCTTTCTCGAGACAGGGTTTCTCTGTAGCTTTGGAGCCTGTCCAGGAACTAGCTCTTGTAGACCAGGCTGGCCTTGAACTCACAGAGATCCGCCTGCCTCTGCCCCCGAGTGCTGGGATTAAAGGATTGTGCCACCACCGTCCGGCTCATAAATGTCCTCCTTTTAGAATTTTATTTTATTATATTTATTTTGATTGCATGTGCATGCACGCGTATGCGTGTGTGTGTGTGTTGTGTGTGTGTGTGTTGTGTGTGTATGTGTGCATGCACGCGTATGCGTGTGTGTATGTGTGTGTGTGTGTTGTGTGTGTATGTGTGTGTGTTGTGTGTGTATGTGTGTGTGTGTGTTGTGTGTGTGTGTATGTGTGTGTGTATGTGTGTGTGTGTTGTGTGTGTATGTGTGCATGCACGCGTATGCGTGTGCATGTGTATGTGTGTGTATGTGTGCATGCACACATGTGTGCGGCACCCAGCTTTCGGGGATCTGAACTCAGCTTCTCATGCTAACACACCAAGCATTTACCTACAGAATCATCTCTGCATCCATTTCTTTAGTGCACTGAAATGCTTTACTGACATCTTGGGACTGCTTGTTTAAATTTACCAGAAGGCTGTTCGGAGTACTGGTTCTCTCCTTATACAAATTACATAAGTGTGTATAATCCTAGTGATGTAAATATTTGTCAAGAAATGTGAAATGTGGATACTAGCTACTTGTTTCCTAGTCGTGACCGAGCTTCTTGGGCTGGTAGAGATAGAACAGACTGCATGGGCTCTCGAACCTGTTAGGTGTATAGGAAAGGCTGTGACTGTGCTGACTTTTTGTTGTTCCTTGGCTCCTCCCCTAAACCAGAAACTGACACAGCTTTACAACCTTGCATGCAGGAAATACCTGAGGAAAAGCACACGAAACAAGAATTGGATGTGGCTATCCCTGGTCTGCATCTTCAGTCCTCAGAATCTAATCTGCCGTTAGCCTTTTGTTCTTTCTATTTTTTAAATATCTTTAAATCCCTCGTTCAGATTTAACCTGTGTCCGTATCTGTTGTGCTCACCTGCTCTTCTTGGTTGGTTTTCTATATTTACTCTTTCCTCTTCTTTTTTTTTTTAAAGGTTTATTATTATGTATACAGTGTTCTGCCTGCATGTATGCCTGCAGCCCAGAAGAGGGCACCAGATCTCATTACAGATGGTTGTGAACCACCATGTGGTTGCTAGGAATTGAACTTAGGACCTCTGGAAGATCAGTCAGTGCTCTTAACCTCTGAGCCATCTCTCCAGCCCCTACTCTTTCCTCTTCTAATCTCACTGCATTTAGAGTAAAATGTAGTTGTAATCTTTTAGGTCCCCTGATTTAAATTCTTGATGTTTTATTGCCTTTAAAATTCAGCCCCAAATGTTGAGTTCATTACACAACAGCTGACATGATCTTCCAGTCCCCTGCACCATTCTTTTTTCCTTCGTGTCTCTGGTGGTTTGGATGAGAAATATCCCCCATAGTTTCAGGCATTGGAACACTTGGTACCCAGTTGGCAGCACTGTTTAGGAGGTGCAGCCTGGCTGGAAGAAGGGTGTCGCTGGGGGAAGCATTTGGGAGCCTAAGGCCCCATCCTCCTTCCAGTTTGCTTTCTGCTGTGGACGAGCAGTTGAGATGTGAGCTTTTATTTCCCTGCCCCTGCTGCCTTGCCTGCCACTTGCTGCCGTGCTCCTCCGCTATGATGGACTCTTACCCCCTTGGAAATGTCAGCCCAAATACACTCTTTGTTTTATAAGAGGCTTTTTAGTCATGTGGTTTGTGACAGCAACAGGAAAGTAACTAATACAGCACCCTAACTGTTTATTGAATGCATACTGCCAATCTCTCTCCAATTTCTCAAAAGAAGCCTTCTCTCCCCATCATTGTTTACCCATTGTTTTTCCCCACCAGTCGAATCATTTTCTCGCTCACTCTTGTGTTAATCACACCTACTTCAGCAGGCTGGCCTTGATGAAGGTCCTCACAGTGGCAAAACGCAGGTTGTGCATTTGAATCATTGAAAGTTATTTTGCTCAGATATGGCTGTACTGGAATCATGAACCTTGTTGTGCAGGATAGGTTACAGCTACTTGAGTCCAGAATCCTGAAAACCTATTTACCTAGGAGGATGTTTACAATTTCTCTCCTAGAAATAGCTTCCTGTGTTAGATCCCTGCAGGTCTGTTCATTGACATAGGTTGCTGAACCTGAGAGCTGGCTGTCACCAGAACCAGCGGCTTCTGATATCATGTCTAAACATTTGTAGAGTTGATGCAAACTTGGTGATTGGATATATTTGAAAGTCTTTTGTCAAAAATTTTAACCAGCACACGAATCACCAGCTCTTCCTGTTCCAGCCACAAGGAGGACAAGAGTCCAGAAGTTGTGCCTGCCTGCCTTTTGAGAAGGACAGTTGGCACCTTGTGTTTAGGTTCTTCCATGTTAGTAACTGCGCTGGGGAGGAGGGCCAGAGTAAGGAGGTCAGTTAGGTTTCACTAATGCAGTAATTGAATTCTGTGCTATTTTGTGTGTGCATGTGGATTCCATGAGACATTGCACTTAGAGCACACATTTTCTTGTTCATCATAAGTACATTTCCTTTGTCCTTTTTATCAGTGAGTGTGAGAATGGAGAGCCACGGGCCAGAGACAGGGAGGGACAGAGATAGACTACAGACCACATTCCCTAAGCAGAACTGATAGTTGGAGACACAAGATGATGCTCTTTAGCTGTGTAGCAATTAATAGTACAGTGTGTTGTGATGTTTTCCTTTTCACCTTGCACTTCCGTTTCTTTTATGTGGAGATCAGTAGTACCTTTTGAAGTCAGGTTGTCTATACTGCACCATTTTCCAGAATTGAAAGAGAACTGTGGTGGTTTGAATGAAAACAGCCCCAAAGGGAGTGTCACTATTAGGAGGTGTGGCTTTGGTGTGGTCTTGTTGGAGAAAGTGTATCACTGTGGAGGTGAGCTTTAAGATCTCATACATGCTCAAGCCACACCTAGTGAGATAGATCATTCCTGTTACCATTATGCAAGATGTAGAACTCAGCACCGTGTCTACCTACACACCACCATGTCCCACTATGATGAAAATGGACTGAACCTCTCTGAACTGTAAGCCAACCCAATTAAATGTTTTCCTTTATAAGAGTTGCTATGGTCATGTTGTCTCTTCATAGCAATAGAAACCCTAACTAAGACAAGAACTAAGAACAGGATTTAGGTAATGAGAGAAGAAATATGGGAATGTCCATAATACAAGGTTATACTCCCCATTTGAATGAACAGATATAAGAGATAAATGTGCACATCATAAAATTATTACATCGTTAAAATGAGTAACACACATAGGGAAACTTGGCCAAATGCATTAACAATACATTTTGT